>NC_047084.1:533995307-538995307 GCF_902459505.1 Geotrypetes seraphini
AGCTGTTTGGCCGCATACCTTTTAGCAGGAGGCCACACAGCCATTCAGCACCAAAGCACAGCTTGTGGAGTCAGGCTCAGCACTCTTCTGATACCACTCTTCCGATACCACTCTTCCATCTTCTGCCACCACTGTTGCTGCTTTCCCGAAGCAGCAGCGGCAAACTGAAACAAACTGGGCATACATATCTGTGGTTGCCAGCCTGCCCTCTTCGACATCGCTTTTTCTGGAGCAAAACCAGCAGCCGCGGATATGTATGGGAAGGTCACACAGCTAGTTTGTTTCAACTTGTTGCCACTGCTGCTGCATCTGGAAAGCAGCAGAGGTTGGGATGCTAGAGGGCAGATGTTGGTGGAAGAGGTGTGAGAAGAGAGGGGGTAGATACTGGTAGAATTGGGGTGGGAGGACAGAGAGCGGGCAGAAGCTGATGGAAATGGTTTGGGGTGGGGGAGAGAGAGGGGGTAGATTTTGTATTGATGTGGGAAGATAGATTCTAGATAGAACAGGAGAAAGAGGGGACATATGTTGGGGGGTGGGGTACAGAGATGAGGGAGATAATGGAACAGGGGAAGTGAATGGGGAGATGCTAGATGGAATGTAAGGAGAGAGGGGGCAGATGTTTGGAAGGAGAGAAATACAAAAAAAGATGGAAATAATGATGGAAGGGGAGAGAGGGGAGATGCTGAATGGAAAGGGGAGTGGGAATAAGCTGTATAGAAAGTGGGAAACAGAAGCCTGGATGGAAGAGGGGAGGGACAGGAGGAAGATGATGGAAGGGGAAAATGACAGGAGAGAGAAGAGGCTGACTGTATGGAAGGGAGAAGACACAGAGGAAGGGGAGAGAGAGTGTAGAGATGCTGGATGGAAAGGGGGAGAGAAGGCAGACGCTGTATAGAAGGGGGCAGATGCTGGACGGAAGAGGGGAGATAAATGAGCAGATATAGGGGGAGGGGAGAGACAGAAAGGAAGGAGATAATGATGGAAGGGAAAAGAAAGGGCAGATATAGGGGGGACACAAGGGGTAGAGAAAGAGGGCAGAGTTAGTGAAAGATTTGGAAAAAATGGAAGTAAAATATGAGAGCCAGGGTGAAGGAAAGAGATAGAAAGCTGCTGGTAGATATAGAGGTAGAAAAATAAAGAAAGCAGAAAGGAAAAGGAAAGAAAAATCCTGGAAAAAGACTTAAGATGGAGAAAAGCAAAAACCAGATTGAACCAAGATAGCAAAAGTGATTTTGAGTAAATAGGGTACGGACTGATTTTAAGCAATACAAACTCAGAAAGTATTTTCTAACTAAATTGTTTATCTGCTGCTGAAATTAAAGGGTAGAGTCTAAGATGATAAATCTACTGATCAACAAGACTAGGCTGGAATGAGTGGGATTCGTTCCTGCCCTCAAAGAAGCCACTAGCCCACTAGGTCTTCTTAAAGTAGGCCTGGGGAGAGCCTACAGATTGTTGCATGGAGAGTGATCTTTGGGGGATGAAGGAGGAAGAGGTTCAATCTTAGCTGAAAATGCACTGGTATTTTTGGCAGAAACCTGAACCTGGATTTTAGCCAAAACCAAAACTGAAATTTGATCAGCCTCTAGTACCAATTATTTATTTATTTAAAAAGTTTCTATACCGTCTAATACCTAGGCGGTTTACAAATATGCACATACATAATAGCTAAAACAGCGCAAGAAAGGAACAAATCATCTAAAATTTAAATGCACAGTAATTCCTTAAACAGGACAAATCAGACCCTATTAAAAAACATTGACAAACAATTGTGTTTTGAGAAGCTTCCTAAAAGTTCTACTAGCACATTTTTCTCAACTGCCCCATTTGTGAATTCCATAATGTCACTCTAGCACAGTGGTCTCAAACTCGCGGCCCACAGGCCACACGTGGCCTGCCAGGTACTATTTTGAGGCCTTCGGTATATTACACTGCACAACAATTTTTTGGTTAAGTCTTGATTCCTGAAAAGTTTTTGGTGATTATGACAGGTACCAACTTGGTATGCTCAAATATGGTTTTGGTTTTACTGCATCACGTAAGAACTATGAGAAATAGACATTTTTATGTTTACTGACAATAAAATATATAGTCAAGTTTACGTTTCGCACAAGCGACTAAATGAAACAGAATTAAAAGTGTTTTGCTCCCGAGTTTCTTTTATATTCAGTGTCTGGTGCATCACGTTGTAGCATCCAACAATAGTCGGCAAGCATTGACGGATTCCAATTGCCCTGGTATCGTTTCTCCATCGTAGCTATGTCTTGATGAAACCTTTCACCGTGCTCGTCACTCACAGCACCGAGATTTGCGGGGAAGAAGTCCAAGTGTGAATGGAGGAAATGAATCTTGAGTGACATATTGCACTTCATTCTCTTGTATGCTTTGAGAAGTTTGTCTACCAGCTGAATGTAGTTTGGGGCTCTGTAATTGCCCAGAAAATTGTCAACAACGTCTTTCAAGGCTTTCCAGCCAATTTTTTCCGGCCCAACTAACAGATCTTCAAATCGCTTGTCACTCATAACATGTCTGATCTGGGGGCCAACAAAAATACCCTCTTTGATCTTGGCATCAGTTATTCTTGGGAACATCTGTCTTAAATAACGAAAACCTTCCCCTTCCTTGTTCATTGCTTTCACAAAATTCTTCATGAGTCCCAGTTTAATGTGAAGAGGAGGCAAAAATATCTTTGTCGGGTCAACAAGCGATTCATGTGCTACATTTTTCTGTCCTGGAACTAACTTTTTACGGAGTGGCCAGTTCTTTCTAGAATAGTGCGACTCTCTGTCTCGGCTGTCCCATTCGCAGATGAAACAGCAGTACTTTGTATAGCCAAGCTGCAGTCCTAGTAACAGAGCAACGACTTTGAGGTCTCCACAGATATTCCAGTTATACCTGGTATACTGGACATACTTTAGTAACATTTCCATATTCTCATATGTTTCTTTCATATGTGCTGCATAGCCAACAGGTACTGAAGGATAAACGTTGCCATTGTGCAACAGAACAGCTTTCAGGCTTAACATTGACGAATCAATGAAAAGACGCCACTCTTCCGGGTTGTGATCACAACCAAAGACCGAGATCAATCCTTCAATGTCACAACAGAAACAGAGACTGTCGACTTGTGCAAAAAATTTGGTTATATCATGATGCCGGTCTCGAAACACAGAAATTTTCGTACCTGGTGATAGCAAACACCATTCCTGCAGTCTCGAACCTAGCAGCTCAGCTTTTGCTTTTGACAGACCCAAATCTCTGACCAAATCGTTCAATTCGGACTGTGTTATCAGATGTGGATCGCCTGATGAGGATGGTTCAAAATCCGGGTCAATGTCACTGTTAGAACCCTGCACTGCAGTTTCTTCATCTGGTTCGTCTAAGGTCCAATCCTCTGGTGGTTTCGGAACTGGAAGACTGTCATCATGTGGCATGGGTCTCATTGCTGAAGGCAGATTAGGATATTCAATTGACTTCTTGTTTTTGGCAGAGAAACCAGACACATTAGTCAAACAGAAATAACAGTCCGTCACATGGTCTTTCTGTTCTCGCCATATCATCGGAACAGCAAATGGCATCGTCTTTCGAGTACCTCTGAGCCAGGCTCTCAGACTAACAGCACATGTCGCACAGCAAATGTGAGGCGCCCATTGCTTGTCTTGATCACCTATTTTGCAGCCAAAATACAGATGATAGGCTTTCTTTACAAGGGCAGTCATCGAACGTCTCTGAGGCGTAAGTGTATATTCCCCACAGATATAGCAGAATGTGTCGCGGCTGTTACGACACCGACGAGACATATTGCCCGACACCAAAACGTCTATAGCATCAAGCTTACTTACTGTTATATTGCTACAGCTACTATACTACTATACTTTACTATACTGATACTATATACACACACGGACTATCTATATTAACCAAATGAGCAGGATCGGTGTATGGAAGCCACCATTATAGCATGGTGAGACAGCGCAAGCTCGTTCAGACCTGCCCAGACATGCCCAGGATGTCATCTTCCATAAAACAGCTTCCAACCTGGCTAGATTTTATGCATGGACATACCCAGGCGGCACAAACCGTTGTTGATAAGACACTTATGGGAGAAAAAATTGTTTGCATCCAAATATAAGAAAAAATCACGACAAAATTGAAGATTTCTCTGAAATGGTACGTGATGGGTAATTTTTGATGTAATATTCATGATCAGCACCCAAAATTCTATAAGAAACACCCAGCAGTGTTCAGGAAGCAAAAACTTTGTTGTGCAGTGTTACCATTTTTCTGGAACGTTGCCCGCCTCACTGCTGTAACCTCACGCAAGTGCTTTCCTGCATCTGTACGCAATTGTGAGGTGGAGTGGAGAGGACAATCTGCTGGGTTAGCATACAAGTTTTAAGCAGGTCCTCTTTGCACATAATGGGGACAATTTTCAATTGATTGCCTAAAGTTAGGTGCCAGGATAAGGCACACTAAGCACAGATTCAATAACTGGCAATTGTGCACTCTGGAATTTGAGCACCCAGCATGAAATACTGCGCTATGCAGATGATTCAACGCTTATCATTAGCAGCAAAGACATGCTGTATCTGAGAAAAGTCAAAGTTAAAAATCATATCATGGGATTAGAACTGAACATAAGACGAAGATCATGAACAAGGAAAATGATGTAGATTTTGAACTTGAAGGCGATAGAATAGAAATTGTAAAGGATTTCAATCTCCTGGGCTTTTTTGTAAACGAATAAGCAACTATCAGGGAGGAAATACTCCGCAGAATGGCACTTGGTCGCTCTTCAATGAAGACTCTCAACAAAGTATTCAAAGGTCATACTAAATGTTTAAACAATTAGGAAGTATTTTGATTCAGTGGTCTCAAACTCAAATCCTTTGCAGGGCCACATTTTGGATTTGTAGGTACTTGGGAGGGCCGCAGAAAAAAATAGTTAATAGCTTATTAAAGAAATAACAATTTTGCATGAGGTAAAACTCTTTAGAGTTTATAAATATTCCCCCCCCCCCTCGAATGCCTGCATGTTCCCTCCCCCCTTCTTTGCAGCATCCTCCAGCTTCCCCACTGGCCTCCCGGTCTTAGAGCTAATTATTGCAGCCTGCAAAGAGGATCGCCAGTACTCTAGCATTCCTTGCAGGCTGCCATCGACTTCCGCAGCACGTTCCCTCTGCCGCAGTCCTGCCCCTCCTGGGGGAAAGCCAGAGGATCCTACAAAGAGTGGGTAGCACTAGTCCAGACAGCACTAGAACAGACCGCGGGCTGCAAAATAGTACCTGGTGGGCCGCATGTGGCTTCCGGGCCATGGGTTTGAGACCATTGCTCTAAGTGGTTTCATTTTCTCCAGGCACTGTGTATAAGCTGTGCATTAGTGCTGCCCGATTCACAATTTGAATCGATTCACCAATTCACTTCAGGTGAATCGATTCAAATTGATTTGGTTTGGCAAAAAATCGAACTCACCGATTCAAGTCAGCCACGAAACCTGTTCATGCTTTCCCTCTGCCGCTGCCACCAGCCAGAGTTGTTCCCATCTAAAATAACTTCCAGTTTTGTGAAACCGGAAGTTACCAGAAGGACTTGGGAGCGGACCTCATGCTGGCTCTCTTCTTCACGCGATTCCCAGTATAAGTTTGAGAATCGAGCAGGGGGCTGGGGAAGCTGAGAATCAGGCAAGGGGGCTTGGCAAACTGAGAATCAGGCAGGGAGGCTAGGCAAGCTGAGAATCAGGCAGGGAGGCTGGGCAAGCTAAGAATCAGGCAGGGAGGCTGGGCAAGCTAAGAATCGGGCAGGGGGCTGGGGAAGCTGAGAATCGGGCAGGGGGGATGGGGAAGCTTTGGGGATGATTCGCTTTAGGGATTTAAAACTGCAAATCGGGCAGGAGGGCTGGGCAAGCTGAGAATCTGGTATGGGGGCTGGGCAAGCTGAGAATCGGGCAGGGGGCTGGGGAAGCTGAGAATCAGGCAGGGGGGCTGGGGAAGCTGAGAATCGGGCAGGGGGGCTGGGGAAGCTGAGAATCGGACAGGGGGGCTGGGGAAGCTTTGGGGATGATTTGCTTTAGGGATTTGAATTGGGCTGGGGAAGCTGAGAATAGTGCTGCCCAATTCACGATTTGAATCGATTCACTGTGGGTGAATCGATTCAAATCAATTTACCACGACAAAAAAATCAGACTCCCGATTCATTGACTGACCCTCCCCCCTCGCCTCAAAAGCAGGAGCGGCAGCGATGCCTCTTGCTGGCCTGCCACTCTTGCTTTACAGGGCGAGTGGAGTCAGTCGGAAAGTGGCTTCCCTGCTGGTGTCCGGCTTTCCCGCATCAATTTACCTAATTTCAGCAGCCTGCCCTGCATAAGATCGCTGGTGATCTTTGCAAGCTGCCATACGTCGTCCGAGTTGTCTTCTCTCTGCCGCGGTCCCGCCCCTCCTCTGACATCAGAGGAGGGGCGGGACTGCGGCAGAGAGAAGACAACTCGGATGACGTAAGGCAGCTTGCAAAGATCGCTAAAGCCAGCGATCTTATGCAGGGCAGGCTGCTGAAATTAGGTAAACTGAATACACAAGCCTTCAGGGGGAATGTAGTCCTTCGTGGGGGGGTGGTACTTGCCTTCGGGGGGGGGGTGCAGCATTCCAGGGAGAGTACAGGTCTTCAGAAAGGACAGGCTGGCCTTCAGGGATGGGGTGTAGGCCTTCAGGGGGATGCAGACATTCAGGGGAGGGGGCCCTGGTGTAGAAGTGCACAGAGGGAAGGGGGGTTCAAAGAGACGTGCATATGCCGGACTTTGGGCGAAGAAATAAGGGGTCTAAAAACAGAGGAGAGGGAGAAAGATGGTGGACAATGGGATTTAGGGATAAAAGTTACAGAAAGGGAGAGATGGTGGACCCTGGGGTGGTGGGGAAGGAGGGAGAGATATGCTGGATTAAAGGGTAGTTGAGAAAAGGTAGATCTGTAGATGGAGATGAAAAAAAGGAAAGATGCCAGATCTCCAGGGGAGGGAAGGGAAGGACAGAAATGGAAGATGGATGGTTAGCATGGAGAAAGGAGAAAGAAGGAGACCCTGGCAAGCAAGTTATCAGAAGACAACCCTAAGACCAATAAGATTTGAACAATGACCAGACAACAAAAGGTAGAAAAAATAATTTTATTTTCTGTTTTGTGATTACAATATGTCAGATTTGAAACTTGTATCCTGCCAGAGCTTTTGTTAGACTGCAAACGTTAGCTAGGATTTAACAGAGAGAGGAAAAGTCTTTTTTGTTTGTTTATTTTGTTTACACCACAGTGCCAGTGTGGTTAGAAGGCAAAGTGGGTGAAGAGGCTATAAAATAAACCCACCAGGATGTTTGAAAAAAACAAAAAAAACACCCAATTGGGCAGGAGAATCAAATCGAAAAATTGATTCAGTAGGCTGAATCGAATCATTTTTCCTGTATTGGGCAGCACTACTGTGCATGCAAATTTGCTGGCTAGTCAGAAATATGGGCATGCAACTTTCTAGAATTAGGGGGAATTTGTTTGCCACATCAGCAAGCATAAATTTGGGTTTAGGCTTGTCTTAAGTCTATACTAAGCTTTCAGCCCCAGGGAGAGCTCCAGAGGGAAGGATCTTGAACACTTCTGGTGATATGAGAACGAAGTCTCTTAATGTTACTGTAAATGGATTGCAAATTTTTGGATTGTGTTGAATACTTTGTTTTTGAATGTCTATTGCTCAATTAACTTTAATTTTAAAAAAAATTCAATCTATTGTGATGTTCTGAAGAAGGATTTAACCCTAAGGTTAGAAAGTCTATTTCCCTAAGGAGGAAGCTAGAAGTCCCTGAAGGTGATATATAAACCCAGAAGCTCCCAAAGTATGTGAAAGAAATGGACCAGGTGTTGCATAATACAAAATAAAATATTTTTAATGGTAAACAGAATGATATCAAATTGTAAGTGCAAAACTTCACTGCAGGTGACACATTTCCTACCTGTTGAAAGTATTTAGTAATTAGCCTGCTAAAGCTTCCATCAAAATGTCCCACAATACACTAAGAGCTATATTAGAGCAGAATGCTCCAAAAAGAGAGCAAACCTGACTGGCCTTTGATTCAGCCGCTGATCTTTCAGATTCATTACTTACCTGTCTCATCGTCTCTTACCACATGTAGTGAAAGTGATACTGCTCCTTAAAATAACGAGGAGCTTAATGACATATGACGGGAGTGTTTCAAAGCATGAAATATTGAAATTTATAATCAGCAGAGACAATAAAAACATCTCGCCGAGACCAAAAGGGTGAAAAGGAAAAACTACAGTCCAGCATTCATAACAATGCATGTAAGGCAAAGAGGTGTGGAACAATCCGAGTCTTTTGAGTGTATGAAGAAAGACGTCTGTGCTATCAAAACAACCAGAGATACTGTAACTAATGGAGCTAGCTGTGCAGTAATGTCTTCGTCTCCCCTCCTGGGAACAATTGGTACGTTCCACTGTAACTCTGGAAAGCATAAATAGTGAAGGCAGCTGAACTTTAGTTAATTGTGCAAAGAAGGTGAGCGCTTGCCAAGCTTGATAAAAATCCATCCTGCTTTGTGGAAAGAGAGTGCATTATGGAGCAGACAGAGGTATTAAAGCCACAGACCCTAGATGAATTGATTCAGATCCTGCACCAGATCTTTTCTAGTGATACGATTAATGTGGAAGAGGTGCAGAATATAATGGAATCTTATGAAAGCAACCCCCTGGACTGGATGAAGTATGCTCAGTTTGATCAGTACAGGTAAGCGATGTTCGTCACAGGGATGAAGGTTAAATCAGTTCTCGCACTAGACAGAGAAGTTGTAACGCATTCTTATTTCAGAGCCAAGATGCAGACACATACTTTGACATAAAGAGGCAATTAAGATCTATGCCTATAACAAGAAATGTACTGAAAATGAAAATTTATTTATGAGTTACGTGTATTATTACAATATTATTACTAGTCCCAAATTCCTAACGTGCCTTTTTTCAACAGGTGTGCAATGTTTGCACATATGTTTTGTTGTTACGTAATTGTATGTGTTGTTAAATGTGTTAAATTGTGCAAAATAATTTATTTTCAATCAATGCTAATAAGCAAGATTATTTGTGCTGGATGTGTATGAGGGCGGGGGAGCGGTTAAGTGCATTTTAGAGGGTTGCTTTTTTATATAAGTAAAACTTACCCTAGGGAGGTGGGAGTGGTTTGTGAACAGATCTTTTTTTTAGTTTAAAATAAAACAAGTGTGAGTGGAATGCAGCTCTTTATTTAAGCCTACTTTGCTATCTTAGACTGTAGATATGTCGGTCAATTTTAGTTTCTAACAGAACTTTTAGTAAGATTTCAGAACACTAATGATGAAGAAAATCACACAATGTGTGGAAAAAAAAGCCTCAGGAATGCAGCTCGAACTAGTTTCTGCACTCCCCCCCCCCCCTTTATGTTAAAACTGCAGGGCTTTTGTGGATAGGGGAGGGGGTGGGTAAGAATAATACTCCTCCACATTATTCCTTTGTAACAGTCAAAGAAGCTGAGAAGGAACTCACTGCTATTTACATTTTGGGGTTAAATAGCCTCGAGTTGGCATACTTGGCTGTTTCCCCAAAAAACACTTTCACAGCACACTGCACTAGCCTAGAAGCATTGAAAGTTTGGTGTTCCCTGCCCCCCCCCCCGGATGTTATATAACAAATGCAAACATACATGCTGGGATACATTGAAAGTGATGAGATCAAATGGGAAATCTTTATTAAAAGAACTGGCTGAGTGTAATTTTATGCAGAGAACTGAAATAATCAAATCTTAGCACTAATAAGTACCATCGAAGGCAGAAAGGCTTGTGGTGCAAAGGGAGTGGCAAAACATAAAAATAGATTTATCTTCTCTATTGCTGCATTCACAGCACTTGGCAAGACATTTCATGAGCTTTATATCTGAGCTATAACAGAGGCAGTCTAGTGCTCTGAATGTTTTGCCCATTTCCTATAAATTCCATATTGTTTTTAGCCTTTTTTAACATTTAGTATAGATACAATGCAGGAGCAGGTTTTGTTTGCATCATGGTCCCAAACCAATTTGCGATCCTGCAGCTGACTTGTAACCTTAACTGTACCAACAGCTGACAACAAACTAAATATTTGTTTCATTTCTTCAGCCGCCAGACACGTGCTCTGTTTTTCAACGGAGTCCCGAGAAGTACCAGGACATGTAATCAATGCACATTTTAGCTTGGAAAAAGTTCAGCAACGCTTAGGGATCAATGTGCAATTAAAGATCTGCAGCCATATCGGTCTCTGATAACAGAGAAAAAAAAAATATATATATATATATAAACCTTTTCATTCTTTAACTACAGGAAGTGTTAGTTCTCCGCAAACATCTTTATTTAATGTACCAGCTCCGTAAATAAGAAAAATGTACTGACCTTAACACTTTATTACATAACCTTTTTCGCTTTTAAACGAATTATTTACGAGCATTATATATATATATATATACAGTATATGATATGATATGAACGCATACTGCGACCTTGGGATCTGAGCGTATTTTGCAGGCAACGTGCTTTAGATTATGAACGCCCTACCCGGACGGTTTCCTAAATGTGGAAAGGGGGGGGGGGGAAACAGGTTAACAGCGCTGGAAAGCAAACGAAAAGCAGTAGCGCTCGACAGATTCCTAGCGAGCAAACTATTCCTTTCATCCCAGCCGCACAAAAAAAAAAAAGAACGAATTAGCAGCAAGCAGAATGAAAAAACTTGAACTTTTCCTTTCCCTCCCCACTCCCTTGGTCAGTAATCTCAGCTCCTCGCTCTGCGTGCCACGACAGTTTGCGAGAGCCAAGGCTGGCGGCTTTTCTTGGGGGTGGGGGGAGGGCGGGTCTCCGGGAGCCAATCAGATTGTGCGGGGAGTGTGATACCCCCCGGAGGATGGTGTCACTCGTCAGCGCTGGCACAGGCGCGCGGCAGCAGTCTGTCTCGCTTTTCCAGCTCGGACTTGTTTTTAAGATCAGTCAGTTAAGAAGAAACCCCAAAGGAACTCGGCGAAGGGGAGGGAGGAAAATTCTAGACGCAGTTCTTAGACTGTGATATTAGCGCAAACTTTCGTTCGAGCTCCACCCCTTTACCCTATTTGAAAAGTCTCTTAAGATTGGCCCGTTATCCATCTTGATGACCTAGTCCTAGTACAGTAATTTGTCATTAAAGAATCGCCAAAGGCGAGATTTTGAACCGGCTATTTTAAAGATGGTCAATGAAATGGACTAAAACAGAAGGATGTGTAAGCAGGACCCGTTTGAATGGTCTATTAATGCTTTCAGGCCCCCTATGTTCTAAACCAGGGGTAGGGAACTGCAGTCCTCCAGAGCCATATTCCAGTCGGGTTTTCAGGATTTTCCCCAATGAATATGCATTGAAAGCAGTGCATGCAAATAGATCTCATGCATATTCATTGGGGAAATCCTGAAATCCCGACTGGAGTACGGCTCTCGAGGAGCGGAGTTCACTACCCCTGTTCTAAACTTACCATGCCTTTAACTATGGAGGCTAAACCAGTTCTAACTGGTTTAGTGTCAAACCACCCGATTCACCATACGATCACATGCAATTGGGGGTAATTGGAATCATCCCCCCAACCGACCGAACAGATCGCTGAAGAGCGATCCTGACGCATGTGCAGACCATCTTCTTTGCCTGTAGATCAGGGGTGTCAAAGTCCCTCCTTGAGGGCCACAATCCAGTCCGGTTTTCAGGATTTCCCCAATGAATATGCATGAGATCTATTAGCATACAATGAAAGCAGTGCATGCAAATAGATCTCACGCATATTCATTGAGGAAATCCTAAAAACCCAACTGGATTGCAGCCCTCGAGGAGGGACTTTGACACCCCTGCTGTAGATGGTCTGCACATGCTTACAGAGCTTTTGAATTTTAAAAAAATTTTTTTTTTGCTTCACGAGCCCTAAAACCACAGGCTCACAGAGAGCAGGGCAGCAAGAAGCGAGTCGGGGCAGAGAGCAGGGCAGTCGGAAAGGGCCTAAGCGACTAGTCCTCAGCAGTCGCTTATTTTTTGATCGGCCAGCCCAGTCAGTGTCCCTCATTTTTTTTTTAGTGCCTATATTTGCATGCCGTTCCCCCTCATTTGCATGCACAGATCAGATTGGGCGCAGATCAGATCTCGGGTAAGGTTAGTGAATCGGGTTGGGGTTGCTAAGTGATTGGGACACAATTGGTGTCCTTAGTGAATCTAGCCCAAAGTATTTTAGCTTCAATGCGCTTATGCACTGTGCAGTCTTTTCCTGTGCATAGTAGCATCCTTTGATAATACTATGTACAATGAGGTCATTAATATTAAAATGAGCACTCCTGGTGATGCCCAGACATTGCCTGGTGATGCATGAAATGAAGCGCTCACTTTTAAAGCTCCAAAATTTACCAGCAGGTCTGTAGTAGAGAGTTGCGCAGGAACAGAAATCAAGCCTGTCCCCGCTGGAATCAAATCTGTCCCTGCTCTTCCCCGTAAGGAATTGAATCCGTCCCACACGTCCCTATAAACTTCAGAAGTAGTTATTTCATTTATTTATGCTACTGAATTAAAGGCTCTGGTAGAGACCCATTTACAAATAAGCAAAGACACTTTATTAATTTGGAAATATTAATTGAGAAGAATACATACTTTGTAAACGGGTCTCTGCCAGAGCCTCTAATGTAAATATAAAATATAATTACTCCAGCTGGTAAAGACTCCCAGGCTATGACAGGCAGCAGTAGCGTCCCTGAGCCACAGATGCTGGCACCTCAGTGGCTCATGGATGTTGCAAGCGACTGCTGCGCTTGGTGGAGAGGAGTTCTGGTTGTCTTTGGAGGAGGTCCTCAGCTGGCAGTACTTGGGGATCCCCACCAGCCACAGCAAGGGTCAGCAAGTACTTCAGTACTGGAGAAATAAAACCAGAAATGCATTTCCTTTTCTTCTGAACACAATACAAAGACATCTGCTATATACATTTCCCAAAGCTAACATATTTCAGTCAATAAATTCCTTTTTTAACTTTGTTGCCTGGAGATTTTTTTTTTTCCCATCAAGTTGGTTCCAGTTTCTCATTTTTCCCACTTTCCCGTCTTCTGCAAATTCTTCTGTTGTTATCCATTGGTTCTTCCTATCATGGTCCAGCATTTCTCCCTCTCTCTCTTCCCTTTCTCCTATTGTACAGCATCCTCTCTCTCTCTTCTGTCCTGGATCAATCTCCCTCTTTTTCCCTCTTCCACCCCCATATGCAACAAGTCTCCCTCTCACTGTCCAACATCTAGGACTCCTTTTACAAAGGTGCGCTAGAGTTTTTAGCGCATGCACTGGATTAAAAACTACTGCCTGCTCAAGAGGAGGCGGTAGCAGCTAGTGCGCATGGCATTTTAGCGCGCGCTAAGCGTGCGTTAAAACTGCTAGCACGCCTTTGTAAAAGGAGCCCCTAGTCTAGCCTAGTCTTCGGTTTATATACCGGGTCATCTCCTAACAGAGCTCAACTTGGTTCACAAATAATTAAGACCAGAATACATAAAAAGATGCGAACATGAAAAAGAGAATGTTAAAGTGCTATCAATTTGTCCGTTCAGTAGGTAAGCCATTAAGATATTGTGTAAACAGAGTTTTTTAGGAAGTGGGGAAAGAGAGAGAGGAATCCAGGGTGCATCTCTCCCACCCCCTCTACTGCCATATCCAACATTTCTCCCTCTCTTGTCCCCCGGATCATGTGCAGCATCTTTCACCCCTACTGCTACTACTATTAATTATTTCTTTAGTGCTACCAGACGTACGCAGAGCAGTATAGAGTCACAAAGAAGACGAAAACAGAGCTTACAATTTAAACAGACAAACAAGATGCCATGAATACAGTTAAGGGGAACGGTGAACAGAGGAGTAGGGTTAAGGATTGAAGGCTATATCAAAAAGGTGAGTTTTCAGTCTGCTTTTAAACAAGGTAAAGGAAGGGGCTTGGCGACAAACTCAGGTAATTTATTCCAGGCAAAGGGGGCAGCTAGATGAAAGGAATGAAGTCTGGAATTGGCAGTGGAGGAGAAGGGTATATCCCCGTGCCTAACATTTCTCCTCTATCACCCCTCCCCAGCATCATGCCACATCTCTCCCTCCATTCCCTGCACCACTATGTCCAACATTCCTCCCTCTTATATCCCTTTCAATCTGTCCAACTGTTCCCTCTCCACCACATCCATCTTTCTCTTGCCCATGCATTTGCACCTCATTCCTCTTCCTCCCTATGCCCAAACATTATCCTCTTTCTTCCATTCCCCGTGTGTACCATCTCTCTTTCACTCTCACTCACCCACTCATGCCCCAAAATTCTCCCTTTCTAGTTCCACCTCCACCTCAGCATCTTTCCCTTCCTTCATGCCCCCTTCCTCTCTCCCTTTTCTGTCCGAAGTTCATGCCCCTCCCTTCCTTCTGTGTCCTAATTTGTGCCCCCTCCCTCCTTCCAGCCTTTGTCCCAAGTTTGTGTCCCTTCCCATGTCCCAACGCATGCCCTCCTCTATCCCAAGTCCATGCCCCCTCTCTCTCTTCCTTGGTCCAATGCGCACACATGTTTTGTTTTCCCAATATGTTTTGTTTTCCCACACGTGCCCCCCTCCTTCAAGACTATACTGGAGCTGTCCAGGTCAGCCGCCTCCTTCCTGCCTTCCAGCCGCACTTCTTCGCAGGGCCACAGGCCCTGCACGTGGCTGACCCAGAAGCCTCCTCTCTGACATTAGCTCTGATGTTGGAGGGAAGCTTTCTGGGTCAGCTACTGACGGCATGCTTGGAGTGCTGCACGCTGCTTGGTGGAGGGGCGAATGTGGCTGGAGGGCAGGAAAAGGAGGCGCACAGTTATTGGAGCCCCTCAAGGTGCCTCCAACCCTATGGGATCCCCACGGGCTCTCCGTGACCCGAGGGGGAACCCCGCAGGATCCCCCTAGCTTCCGCCGGATTCCCATCATCCCTGTTCCTGTGCAGCTCTCTAGTCTGGAGATGCCGGTAATGTGTTAAAGATACGTCTCATGTGTCAAAAGTCCAAAAGTGTACACTGGCAGGCTTGGGCTGCTGATTGCATGAGAGGTAGAAGTTTAAAAAACAAACAAACCAGGACCAGAATATATGTCTCACACAAGCAGTGTAGGAAAAAGTATTTGCATGGTAGTACTCTGCCACTTCCCTCTGCCTATGGAATCAACGGATGCTTATGACGTGTACCCATGATGCACTACAATAAAGCATGCCTATGATTGATGCTCGTGCATGCCTACGACATAGCATTTCCTGGCACGTGTGTACATTTATGCCTTGTTCTGCGCATGTGTCAGTCGCTTCCTCCAACGACTGATGTGATGGAATTTCCATGGACCTCTGTGGAGCTCATTTTCCTGTGAAGTTTTTGCAGCATTGCTCGTCTTTTTGAAATAGGAAAATTTACTGGCACTACAATGATCCACAAGATTTTAACAGTAAGTTAAGGACATCGGGGCCTTAGAATAGAGAGGGAAGATTAGCAAAGGCAAAGCAGCTTAATTGAATCAAATAAAAGTGTTTTTCTTTCTTTTGATTACTGTAAGCTGTACTTGAGGCATTACTTGTTAGATAACTTTTTCTACAGGGCATTTCACAGGGTGCATGGCAAAACAGCAATTTAATTATGGAAGGATCATATTTCATTTATGATTAGAGTTGCCACCTGACTTAATGTCATAGCAATGTTTATCTCTTCCTGGTTTTACTCAATCACATGGACTTCTAGCTCAAATTTTCCCGAGTTTCCCATGGAAATCAGAGCTACAAGTTGGCAACTCTGGCAGCTGGGAACTAAGGCCAATGTCAGGCAGACATCCAAGGTCTGTGTCCTGTAAATACTATATAATAAAACCCTATCCACGCATGCGCACTCCTATCTGCGTGCTTCCATGATCCGTAGGTCTGTGGCCGCAGGAGTGCGCATGCGCGAGTCCCCAGCCTTTCAACTACCTACACTCGCCGGCAGGACTCGCTGCCAGCGCTGGATTCCCTGTTCTACAAAGACGGGGGTCATAGGAGGCCCGAAATCGCCCAAACTCACAGCCACATACCGGCACAAACCTCCCTCCAGCATTGGCAGCCGCAGCACGCTAAATAGGCTGCTTCGCGGCTTTCTCCTGCCGGTGAAT
Organism: Geotrypetes seraphini; assembly: GCF_902459505.1. Classification (NCBI taxonomy): domain Eukaryota; kingdom Metazoa; phylum Chordata; class Amphibia; order Gymnophiona; family Dermophiidae; genus Geotrypetes; species Geotrypetes seraphini. The sequence continues at coordinate 534,011,504 of NC_047084.1, forward strand.
CTCCTGCTGGTGACGTCATCAGTGACGCGACAGAGGGATTCAACTGCAGGAGAAAGCTGCGAAGCAGCCTGTTTAGCGTGCTGCGGCTGCCAACGCTGGAGGGAGGTTTGTTAAGATCATGTCGCATGGGAGGGAGACATAAGAGAGTCACCGGGGGTTGGGCTGGGAGGGTAGAGAAGCGTCTGCCACAGGTGCTTGAGACAGCAGCAGCGTTTACAATTCGCTGCTGTTGCCGGCTTCAGGTTCCTCTCTGGCGGGTCCTGCCTAAGGACCCGCCAGAGAGGAAGACCTGAAGCCGGCAAAAGCAATGAATTGTGAATGTTGCTGCTGCCCCATGAAGTTCAAGGAGGAAAGGGAGCAGAGGGGGAGAGAATGGCTTGGAGGGAAGAAGACATGGCAGGGCATGGAGGGAAGGAGGAAGGTATGCCAGACCAAGGGAAAAGGAAGGGGAAAAGAAAGGAGGAGATGCCATATGAAACAGAGAGAGAGAGAGAGAGAGAGAGGGCGGACACTGGATGGAAAAAGAAGAGAGAGCAGTGAATGGAAGGGGCAAGACAGAGGGTGAACAGTAGATGGAAGGGGTAGAGAGAGGGAGACAGACACTAAAGCCCTGATTCTCCAAAAGTGCGTCCCGATTTTAGGCAGCTGTAGAAGTCCTACAGCTGTCTAATCAGCCAATCGGGATGCACGTTTAAAAAAAAAAAAAAATGCTCCCCAGGCAGGCCGCCCAGGAGAGGCGTCCTATACTAAACGCCGATTCTGTAACCGGCGTCTTTAGAGAATCGGGTTAAATTAGACGCGGCCGCTATACTTATGGCAACAAGGGATCTCCCTGCTGCAATATGTATAGTGGCCGCGGTTGTTGCGGCCGCCTGTCCCATCACTGACAGGAGAATGCCTAACTCCTCCTGTCGGAACCCCGAGCCCCCTCCCCCCCAAACTCGTAATCGCCAACAGGAGGATGCTCAACTCCTCCTGTCAGAACCCCGGACCCCCCTCCCCCCCAAACTCGTAATCGCCGACAGGAGGATGCCCAACTCCTCCTGTCGGAACCCCGGAACCACCTCCCCCCCCAAACTCGTAATCGCCGACAGGAGGATGCCCAACTCCTCCTGTTGGAACCCCGGGACCCCCTCCCACCCAAACTCGTAATCGCCGACAGGAGGATGCCCAACTCCTCCTGTCGGAACCCCGGAACCCCCTCCCCCCCAAACTCGTAATCATCGACAGGAGGATGCCCAACTCCTCCTGTCGGAACCCCGGAACCCCCTCCCCCCCAAACTCGTAATCGCCGACAGGAGGATGCACAACTCCTCCTGCCGGAAAGCCCAACGACCCCCCGCCCCAACTAATCTCCCTCCCCCAACTAACCTTTCAATGTTGGTCAGCTGGACGGGTCTTGCTGCCGTCCAGCCGACGGGTCTGCCTCGTGGAAATGAGACAGCACGCCCCTTCCCGGCCCATCCCCGCTAAATCTAAGGCCTGATTGGCCCAGGCTAGGCACCTTGGCCAATCAGGCCTTAGGATTAGTGGGGATGGGCGGACCCGCTATGCCTAAGGCCTGATTGGTCCAGGCTTCTACAGCCTGGGCCAATCAGTCCTTAGATTTAGCGGGGATGGGCCGGGAAGGGGCGTGCCGTCTCATTTCTACGAGGTTCCGACAGGAGGTTCCGGGGTTCCGACAGGAGGAGTTGGGCATCCTCCTGTCGGCGATTACGAGTTTGGGGGGGGAGGGGGTTCCGGGGTTCCGACAGGAGGAGTTGGGCATCCTCCTGTCGGCGATTACGAGTTTGGGGGGGAGGGGGTTCCGGGGTTCGGGGTTCCGACAGGAGGAGTTAGGCATCCTCCTGTCGGTGATGGGACAGGCGGCCGCTATACTTTATTGCAGCAGGGAGATCCCTTGCCGCGATCAGTATAGCGGCCGCGTCTACTTACAATGTAGACCAGCATTTTGCTGGCCTACATTTTAAGCGTCTCTTCCTCTACTAGGGAGACGCGTAGGGCCGCCTAAGTTCGCCTAAGGCCTGTAGGCGAGCTTAGGAATCTTGCGGGTCTCCCTAGGCTCCCGGAGGTGCCTTCAGGCCTGCCTGGGGAGCATTTTTTTTAAAAAAAACGTGCATCCCGATTGGCTGATTAGACAGCTGTAGGACGTCTACAGCTGCCTAAAATCGGGATGCACTTTTGGAGAATCAGGGCCTGAATGGAAGTGTGGGGGACAGGGGGAGCAGACGTTGGAAGGAAGTGGAGAGGAGAAAGAAAAAAGGGCACATGCAGGATTGAGGGAAGAGGATAGAGTTAGAAATAAAGATAGAGAGACAGGGGGCCAGGGAGAGACACAGACAGAAAGAATGACAGACAGACAGCGTCCAAGGAGAGAAACAAATTTTAAAAAAACCAACCAGACAGACATCTACTCTAGCACCCGTTAATGTAACGGGCTAAAATACTAGTAATAATAATAACAACTTTATTTTGATATACTGCAATACCATAACAGTTTTAAGCGGTTCACAATAAAGAGACAACTGACAACCAGTAAAGTACAAGTAGCAAATAAGTACAGGAGAAGATTATGAATTAACAAATTTGTCAAAAAGAAAGGTCTTTACTGATTTCCTAAAAGATTGATAGGCAGAAGCTTTTGAGATTATTTAGCTGAGCCAAGTGTTCATTTTACCAGCTTGAAAGGAGAGTGTCCTATCTAAGAATCTCTTATAGAGGCAAGATTTTTTTTATATAATAGATTTTATTAATATTATGATGATATAAATTAACAAACTTACCAATTAACTGTACAAATCATGGTAATATATACATATGATTATGTAATAACATACATGAAGTAATACATAGAACAGTCAGCACACACATTATCAGGAGAAATATTTGTGAACATGAAGGAGTACACGCAACGAGCATCATTTGATCCAACAAAAAGTGATCATTATATGTCTTAAGTAATATGTTCTAAATTACTGTATGTCAATGGTCCAAAACGCAGTAATTTTGTACAGGGCTCCAGATTATAAGAAATGCACCAGTGGATTGGTGTTTTCCTGCGATTGCATTTCAAATTTGGTAGTGGTGCATGCAATGTTCCACCAGACCATGAATTCTACATTGGATAAATTCTTCCAGGAATGCAGTATGTTCTTAATAGCCAATAATAATAACATATTGAGGAGGCGATGCAGGAAAAGCAAATAAATGAAATCTCCGAGTACAATTAGGGCACCTTTTACTAAACTGCAATAGCGGTTTTAGCGTGCGCTGAATTGCCGCACGCGGTAAACCTTAACGCCAGCATTGAGCTGGCATTAGTTCTAGCCGCGTTGCGCAGGTTTAGCATGCACTAAAATCCTGCATGAGCTAAAAACGCTATCGCAGCTTCGTAAAAGGAGCCCTTAGTGGTGCAGGCCAGTTCAAAGTGAGAGGAAAGATACATTGGAGCCAAACCAGTTAAAGTTTTGAAACAGATGCAAGCAAATTTGAAAATAATAATTCTTGCCTCCACTGGCAACCAATGCAATAGTTTATAATAACAACAAATCATGGTCTGTTTTCTTTAAACCAAAAATGAGGCGGATGGCTGAGTTCTGAATAATGCAAAAGAGAGTTGAAGATCATGTGTGGATGGACCATGCGGATCTTTACCTGCTGTCATTTGCTATGTAAGTCCATACAAAGAATAGGGACTGTATTCATCTCTCTTCCTTTTGACATAGTGCTGTCATCTGGCTCCTTTTAGGCAACTAGCAGTGCAAACCACAAGTTGCCCTTTTCTTGTCTGGTTTTTAAGTTGATTGATTGAAAACAAGAATGTTGATATTTTTGTAACTCTTAATCCAAATCACTGTACAGTATTGTTATTTTGTAATCACGGGGATTCAGCAGAAGAAGACAGACCAGGGTTAGCCCAACCATTAGGCAAGACTAGGAGCTGCCTAGGGCAGCAGCTTCTGGCAGCAGCAAAGAACAACTGTAGTCAAAGTAAAATAATAAATCCTGACAGCCAGACAAACTCGAGGAATCATAAATGCAGGGAGAGTGGTTAATTTCCAAATATTCATATATCAGGGTAAATTACTTTGGGAAATTGCTCGTATAATTTGTGTGTGCATAATATTTAAAAGCAAAATGTCTTGTAGGGAAGGCAATTAGGGGTCTGAAAGTTAAATGAGTGGGGAGGGTATAAACTGAAAGCTTTTTTTAATTCAATTTTCTATACTGCTCTCCCAAGGGAGCTCAGAATGGTTTCCATGAATTTATTCAGGTACTCAAGCATTTTTCCCTGTCTGTCCTGGTGGGCTCACAATCTATCTAATATACCTGGGGCAATGGGGGGGGATTAAGTGACTTGCCCGGGGTCACAAGGAGCAATGTGGGTTTGAACCCACAACCTCAGAGTGCTGAGGTTGTAGCTTTAACCACTGCGTCACACTCTCCCCCTTGGTCACCCAATGCCCTTGGCATCAATCTGGTTCCCGGGCCTTACTCGGGGGCCAATGAACAAAGCATTAGCATGGTTTTACCTTGAGTTTTACAAGCTGAACTAGGCTCAAAAGGTTTCAGTGTAGGTATTAACTCAGGCTGAAGCCATTACCACAGACCACATAAATTTGTGCTAATGCAGTCATTAATAATGCTGCAGGGTAAAAAAAAAAAAAAGTTTCTCATGTACATTTAGTATATGAAACTTCTCACCAGGTCCAGGGCAGTATAGAAGGGATGGTTGAGAAGAAATGGTGTTCAATGGCACCCCTTCTCTCTCTCCACCTTGACTACCCTGCCCTGAACTGCTTTCTGAATTATCCCCAGCCCATCCCGGCCCTGCCTTCTACTTGATAGTAAATAAAAAGATTCCCCGGCGGTCTAATGGTTCCCAGGCCCCTATCCTTGCTGCACAAATCCCTGGTAGTCTAGTAGTCTTCTCCCTTACCCCAAAGTGCACAAAAATCTCCCTGGTAGTCATGTCCCACCCTGCAGCCCCAATCCCAAAGCCCCACCAATGTTGTACCTGAAATGATGCCCATTTGCTTCTTCCTTCCAGCACCACCATCTGTTAAATGGCAATGTTCCATCCTACAGTGCATTTGGGATGTACTGGGCAAGGCATGTCTACAATATAAGGAAATTCTCCTTTATAAGGTAAACAGGCCCCACCTGGTGCATTCAGGATGCACTGTGCAGGACAAAGTAACAGTTTTACAGTTGGTACCCAGAGGTAGCAGCACCTTGTTCCAGATATGAGGCTTTGGGGTGGGAGCTTGGGGTTGGGTCACTAAACTACCAGAGTACTAAACTACCAGAGAGTATTTTGTGGGACTTTGGGTGGAGGTTAGAGGGAGAAGACCACTAGACTGCCAGGGATTTGTGTGTGAAAGAGGGGGCCTGGGTGCCATTAGATCACCTGGGAATCTTTTTATTTAATATTGGGGAGGGGAGGGAAGGGTTGTCTGGTTGGGTCGGAAGAGGAGGTGGTTGGTCATGTGGAGGCTGGGTGGATGACACTAGAAACCAAGGCTATGTATGGTGGTGGCGGGAAGAGGTGTCAGATTAGGGGTAAGGGGCCGATGTGTGGGTTATTTTTAAATGCCAGCTTTCCTGTCAGTGCCTGAGCCAATCACTGCTCAGGCACTGACAGAAAAGTTCACGTTTAGTGCTGAGTCATAGATTCTATCACCATGGTTTTAACACAGCAGTAATTTATATTTTATTTAAAATTTGCTATGCCGCCTTTGCTAACTAGCAGAGATCAAAGAATTTTACAATCCAGGTCTTAAAACAAAAATTAAAATGTAAAAGAACTACAGTATTTGGATAGAAAAGAATCACATTTGCTCAGAAACATTCGAGACTTAGACTAAAAGGGTTAAAAAGTAATACTGTGGAGGAAAGATAAGTGTAGAGGGATAGAAATGAAAAGAAGAGAAAAAAAGAAGGGTGGGAACTGGCATTGGTAGTATTGTAGGATGAATCAGGCTTTTAAAGCAGATTAAAAATTTTTAAAGGATAATTTAGTTCAAATGGAATTCCACCAGAAAGGAGAAGCAAAAAAGAAGGCATGAGGTAGAGAATGACACGGGGACAAATTTGTCCCCATCTCCATTGGATTTCTCTCCATTCCTGTCCAGTAGCTGTGAATTCTGTCTCTGCACCTGCCCCATCCCTGTAAGCTCTGACCTCATCTGCACAAGCCTCGAACACTTAAGTATCCCTGTGTCATTCTCTAGCATGATGCCTAGTTGACTCATGTTGAACATAGTTGGATATGTTGGACTTAGCAGTGATCATTTATTGAATGGAGTAAGCAGGCCGGTGAGTTTGGATTAGCGAGAACTGAGAGATAAAGAGGGAGTCCTATCCCTATCCTGAGAGCCTTAAGAATGAGTATGAATTATATGCATTGTTCAACTGGAAGCCAGCGATGCTTCTGAAGGGGAGATATGATCATATTTTCAGCCATGGCATGGGAGTTCAATGGCAGTATTATGAAGAGTCTGCAACATTTTAAAATTCATACAAGAGCAAACCAGGTAGACAATATGAGGTTCATAATCGAAATGGAGATAGGTCTAAAAACCTGCCCAAATCGGCACTTAGACAACCTAAAAGACAGGTCGTCCAAGTGTTGATAATTGAAGCGGGATTTTAGACAAATCCAGAGATTTTTTAGGCCTCTGAATGCTGCTGTGCACCCAGAGCTCAAAGAGGCATTTTTGGAGGAGTGGTTAGGGCAGGAGGTGGGCGGGATGTGGGCCAATCTAGACTTAGTCATCCTGCAGGGATAATCAAAAGTTTAACGACACTGTCTGGACGGAACTTATATGTTGTGACTTAGGCGATCTAAAAACAGGTATAAGTGCACAGAAGGTATCCTAAGTGACCAGATAACCACTGCAAATACAAAGTACAAACCCCCACACACTCCCCCAGTAATCACTGACCCCACTCACACCGCCATAAAAATCGGAATAAAAATGTGCATACCTGCCTCCGAAACATCAGCACCTGGCATAGGAAAGCCTCGTACAGCTGCACAGAGGCTTAAGTAGTCTGGGGGGTGGGCTAGTGAACCATAGAGAGGAGGACCTATGCCCATAAGCCACTCTAACCACTCTATTCATGGTGGAAAATACGAGCCCACCAAAAACTCCCAAAACCCCACTGTACTGCCTTATAGGTGCCCCCTGCAGCCTTAAGGGCTTTTGGGGTTGTAGACAGGTGGGTATAGTGGGTTTTGGGGGGCTCACCATGACCTGCAAGGGAGTTGTGGTGAGATGTTTTTGTGGCACCCTTTTTGTGAAGTTCACAGCAGTGCCCTGTAAGGTGCCCCACTGCTCTTTTGACATGATTGGGTGTCTAGTCCATCATGTTGCTGGCCTCTCCCACATCCAAAAGGTCTTGTTCTGGGCATTTGGGACTTGAACAAATTTTTGGTCGAGAATGTCGTATAAAGATAGACAACTTGGCAACAAACGGCTGAACGAATAAGCAGATGATTAAAAAAATAATAATAATTTGGACATATTTTTCAAGAATGGACTTTAGACGGTGCTGACTTTGGGCAACTAGAGCCCTAGGCCCAAAACGGACTTAGACTTTTTTTTATGATGCCCCTCTACGGCAATAGTCAGGTCTGGTAATCAATAGGGTCAAAATGAGGGAGTGGAAGGCATCATGATGGAAATATTGTCTGAACATATCTGATGGAGAATATGAAAATCAGTGCTACACAGTAGATATTTGGGGGAAAGAGTGGTACCCAAGTACCGAAAAGAGTCAACACGTTGAATAATGGGGGGAAATTCTGTGTATGACATTTAAAAAAAAAATCAGCCTGGAAAGAAAACAAGCTGTTCTATAAACTGCATGAGCAGACTTCTGGGCACGATGGACCACTGGTCTGACCCAGCAGCGGCAATTCTTATGTTCTTAAAGTTAGGCACAGTTGATACAGACATGGAGGAAGCCACTGCTTGCCCTGGATTGGTAACATGAAATATTGCTACTCTTTGGGTTTTTCCAGGTACTAGTGACCTGGACTGGCCACTGTGAGGATGGGCTACTGGGCTACATGGACCATTGGTCTGACCCAGTAAGGTTATTCTTATCTTCTTATAAGAATTGTCATATTGGGACAGACCAAAGATCCATCAAGCCCAGTATCTTGTTTCCAACAGTGGCCAACCCAGGTCACATGTATCTGGCAAGATCCCAAGGAGAAGAACATATTTTATGCTGCGTCTCCTAGGAATAAGCAGTGGATTTCCCCAAGGCATCTTAATAATGACTTGTAAACTTCTCTTTTAAGAAATTATCCAAACCTTTTTTAAACTCTGCTAAGCTAACTGCTTTCACCACATTCCCGTAAAGAGTAAACAAATGATTCACATAATTTTTCTCACCAAAATGTCCAAGTGCTGATTTTCAAAACCGACTTTCTGGATGTCTTGCTAGGCTTCTTGTCCATTGATCAAGTGGGCATGTTGGAGGTATATTATTGGTGGGCTTTGGGCGAGCTTAGCACTTGGACGTTTTGCAATAATAAAACATCACAATGCAACTTAGACATCCAGAATAGAGAATGGCATGGTGACAGAATTCATCATCGTTCCCGTCCCGCAGATAACTGTGGGAAACCACCCCCATGTCATTCTTTAAGGAGAGAGGGAATAATCAAGAGTATGAATGGGCAAAGTCTTGCATTGAAGAATGCTGGTGTAGAAGAACTGAGGTTGAGATTGGCACTAAAGAATGACACAGGATGGTTTCCTGCGGTTATCCGCGGGGACGGGAACAATGATGAATTCTGTTACTATGTCATTCTCTAGTCTAGAGCTAGACCTGCCTTAAAAGCATCTAAGTGTGAAAAAGGTGCCCAAGCTGATCAGATGACCCCATAGGGATTAAGTAATGAACTCCCCACACTTTCCCAGTGGTCATTTGCCCCCCTCCCACCCCCAAAGATATGAAAGAGACAGTACATACCTGTCTCTAGAACAACAGCACCTAATCTAATCTAATCTAATCCTTAGGTTTGTATACCGCATCATCTCCACGTTCGTAGAGCTTGACGCAGTTTACAGTAGGAGAAATAGGAAGGAACTACAACAGAGGGTTAGAGGAAGAAGTGTGAAGAAAATTTAGAGGACTTGGGATGCCAAGATATAAGAGTTTCCTTGATTCCTAAATTGGAGGGAGACGTACATTTTTTGAGAAAAGCCAGGTTTTCAGATGTTTGCAGAAAACTTGGAGAGAGCTCAAGTTCCGAAGAGGGGAAGTAAGGTTGTTCCAGAGCTCAGTGATTTTGAAGTGGAGGGAAGTCCTTAGCTTTCCTGTGTGGAAAATGCCTTTTAGCGAGGGGAAGGATAGTTTTAATTTGTGGGAGGATCTGGTGGTATTAGGGTTTGAGGAATTCCAAGAAAGAGGGATAAAGGGAGGGAGGATACCATATAGGATTTTGAAAGTTAAACAGGCGCATTTATAGTGGATCCTGGCGATTATCGGAAGCCACTGCTTGCCCTGGATTGGTAACATGAAATATTGCTACTCTTTGGGTTTTTCCGCCTAGTAGAGCAGCAAACAGGAGTCTGGAGTAACCAGATGGGCAGTTTAGTGAACCATAGAGCGGGGGACCCAGGCCCATATCCCACACTAACCACTACATTTATGGTAGAAAATGTAAGCCCACTAAAATCCTACTAAACTGCCATATAGGTGCCACCTGGAGCCATAAGGGGGTGGTAGACAGGTGGGTATAGTAGGTTTTGGGGGAGTTTTGGAGGGCTCACCATATGTTATAAGGGGGTTATGATTAAATGTGTACCTGACACTCTTTATGTGAAGTTCACAGCAGTGCCCTCTAATGTGTCCCACTGCTCTGCTGGCATGTCTGTGTGGCCAGTGTAGTATAAATGGCGGCCCTGCCTATGTCTAAATGGCTTAGAATTTAGATGCTTTTGTGTTAAAAAATGGTCAAAAAAGTTAGGCATCCAAAAATAGGACATTTTCGGAAAAAAAAAAACCCCAAAAAAACAAAAGTTAGACGTCTTGCAGGTTCAAAATGGACATTTTCTCCACCTGATTTTTGGACATTTTTCTCAAAACGTCCTACCGAAAATGCCGTGACCAGAATTGCACACAGTATTCGAGGTATGGCTGCATCATAGAGCAATACAAAGGCCTAGCAGTTTCATCTTTGTTTTTAATTCCTTTCCTGATAATTCTATTTGCCTTTTTAGCTGCCGTTGCACACTGAGCTGAGGGTTTCAACATATTCTTATCAACAGAATAGTGTGGGCAGTGGCATAGTGGGGGGGAGGCGGTCTGCCCCGGGCACTATCTTAGTGGGAGCACTGGCACCCATCCTCCTCTCCACCACCCCTGCTCCTTCCCTGCCCCCTCCCCCACACTACCGCCCGCATGCGCCCCCCTTCCCTTGCACCTCTTTCACGATCGCGGTGTGAGCAGCAACACCAATCTGATGCTTGGGTCAGCATCGGCTCTTCCTATGATGTCACTTCCTGGACCCGCACCAAGGAAGTGATGACAGAGGAAGAGCCGACGCCGGTGCGAGCAGCAGGTTGGGATTGAACATTAAAGAGGTACAGGGAAAGAGAAAGGACGCACGCACAGCAAGATGGGGTGGGGAGGGAGCGGGGAAGAGGGCGGAGAGGGGTGCCAATGCCCCTGGCGTCTCTTGCCCTAGCTACACCACTGAGCGTGGGGTCTCATGACTAAATTTAGACACAATAATTTATACCAACTAAAGCCTGGTGTAAATCCCAGTGCCTTAGGGGTGGTTTGGGCATATTCTATAACAGTGGGCATAAATGCAATCAATGAGGTAAACTTGGACATAGAAACGTGAATCCCAGTAAGACTAACATGATACAGAATCAGAAATACATACATTTAACAGCATTGTACAACAATCATATACTAGTTAGGAAAGTCTCACTCATCTTTTCTCAACAGACATGTGACCAACAATATATTCTTATTTGTTCATAGAAGGCTTGCGCAATAGGCCCCATAAAGTATAACTGAGATAATCACACACACCTTTCTTGATATCCTACTTTATTGCAAGCTTATTGAAAACTGTATTTTATTCACTTGTGTATGCTGCATCTTTACCAGGGTGCTTGATATCAAATTGCATACTAGTCCTTGTCCTAAAAGGTTTACAGTGTAAGTAAGGGCCTCTTCTGTCAAACTGCGCTAGCAGTTTTTAGCGCAGAGAGCCGCGCTGAATGGCCCGCACGGCTCCCAACGTTCATAGGAACTCTATGAGTGTCGGGAGTAGCACAGGCCATTCAGCGCAGCTCACTGCACTACAAAGTGCTAGCGCAGTTTGATAGAAGAAGCCCTAAGCGTTTGAGGGAACAGAAGAAATCATGATTTGCTCAAGGTCACAAAGAGAAATACAAGCAGGAAAGAAACATATCTGTCAATATTCAGCTAGCAGTGGTCAGTATTTTTTATAGATGGCTGACTTCTAGCAGTGGGTACCACAATACTTCTGCTAGATGCAGGGGCCTCATTTTAAAGCAGCAGCCAATAGGGACCTGCTCCAATGACCCACGACCACCAGGGACCTTAAAGAGACATTTTAATTTAATCATGAAATTGTAATGCATGTGATTACAGGGCAGAATGGATGGACCGTTTAGGTTTTTATCTGATGTAATTTACTATGTTACTCATACATGGGGTGGGGAGGGGATGGAATCAGAGGGAGGGGATGGAAATCAGGGGGAGGAGAAATTTATGTTATGCTGTCAGGGCCTTGGGGGATCAGAATGAGAGGGTTGGAATCAGGGAGGAAGTATTAATGGTGGTGGGCTTTGCGGGGTGGGAGCTCAGGAAGGAGGGGAACAATTGTTTGAGATGTAGGACACCACTGAAAGCTATGCAGGTGCTGGCCAATGTTCGTTGCTGGCATCCACATAGCTAAGCAACCAAAGTTACTGCTATTTATGTGCTGCTATTTCGTTGCTTAGCTATGTGGGAAATGGCACTGAAAATTACTGGCACCCACATAGCTATCAACTCCTCTCAGACTCTACCCTTGGAACACCCCTCACTGGCCCACTTCAAAATGGCCAGTCAGAGCCGATATTCAGCAGCACTGCCCAGTTAAGTGCCACTGGATATTGGCGCAGCAAAAAGAACAAAAAGATTGTGGAACAGAAGATCGGATGCACCAGTTTGTAGTTTAATAAGCATCCCAATAACTTAAAACCAATCCACAAAGGGTGTATACGGTCACAAGAAACCCACAAGATAAAAACCAAATAATGTATAAAATACAAATGACCCAGCAAGGTCCTTAAATATACCATATTTTTTGTTCCATAAGAAGCACTTTTTTCCCACCCAAAAGTGGGTGGAAATCTCGGTGCGTCTTATGAAGCGAAGGTACAAATTTTGTTACCCTCCCCCCAGTACCATTGTAAAACCCGCCCGCCGCTGCTGCACCACCTTTCTAAACCCACCCGCCCGCTGCACCACCTTTTTTTTTTTTAAATCCCATCCATCCATCAGGCATCGCTGTTCCCCCTTTCTTACCTGGTGGTCCAGCGCCCTCATCTTATTTCCCGGCCAGCGGCGAAACAGATCAGCAGCGTGGACGTCAGGAACAAGATTTATGCTCTCCCACTTGGCCCCGTGCTGCTTTCTGAATGGCTGCCGTAGGTTCTCGCGGGACTCGTGAGAACTTACGGCAGCCATTCAGAAAGCAGCACAGGGCCGAGCGGGAGAGCATAAAGCTTGTTCCTGACGTCCGTGTTGCTTTGTTTCACCACTGGCCGGGAAATGAGGAGCCTGGAAAAGTGAAGGCTGCCATAGCAGGCAGGGAGGGAGAGAAGCCGGCTGGAGCTGCTGGGCAGAATTAAAAAAGGTACCGGGGGGGCTTGCCTGGGGCTGGCTGGTTGGCTTGGAGCTGGCTGGCTGGCTTGGGGCTGGCTGGCTGGTTGGCCTGGAGCTGGCTGGCTGGTTGGCCTGGAGCTGGCTGGCTGGCTTGGGGCTGGCTGGCTGATTTGGGGTTGGTTGGCTGGTTGGCTTGGAGCTGGCTGGCTGGTTTGGCTAGGGGCAGGCTGGCTTGGGGCTGCCTACCATTAGACGTGCCCACCACTAGATGTGCCCTGTACCCTGTCCCGGCCTACTACTAGACCACTAGAGGGGGGACAGGGTACAGGGCACACCATTTGGTTCAGAATTTTTTTCTTGGTTTTTCCTCCTCTAGAGGTGGGTGCATCTTATGGTCAGGTGCGTCTTATGGAGAGAAAAATACAGTAAATATGGCTATTTTAAATATAAAAACATAAGTCACAAAAGACCCAAGTAGTTAAGAGGCTACAAACAAGCAGCACAGCACACAAGCTTCCAATGTAGGCTGGTGAATATTGGCGGCCAGAACTCAAGAATGCAATTTAAGCAGGTAGGAGACTCTCTTTCCCACTTAAGTTGCCTTGAACACTGATCAGATGTTCTTCAGCCCACTACACTAATCACTTTGCCACCTCCTATCCTTAAAATCCATTATTTTACTTACTTGTGTGCTCTTTCCCCCCCCCCCCCATTTCTTTTTACAAAACTGTAGCATGGTTTTTAGCGCCAGCTGCGGTGGTAAGAGCTCCGACGCTCATAGAATTCCTATGCGTGCCGGAGCTGTTACCGCTGTGTCCAGCACTAAAAACCATGCTACAGTTTTTAAAAAGGGGGGAGCGGGGTTAGAGTTTGTTATGCATTCACAGTTTGAATAAATATCAAACATGACTAAGTCTTAAACAGAAATTGTCATAGGTTGGGTTATGCTCCAAGCTTTGGGAAGTGTGTTGGTTGGGAAAGTGGTTAATAAGCTTGCTAAGGTGCTTATCTTCACTTATTTATTTAACATTACACGGCTATAACGCTGATATTTGAATGGCAGCTTATCAAGAAATTACTACTATTACCACATCTTCATTTAGGCATCCCAATTTTGCATGGTGAGAGCCCTACTCAGATTCTGTTATAGAATATTAGTATAACCTAGTATCAGTATACCTTACTTGTATATGTCAACAGTTATACTAGCCATAGATCTGACATAGCTGTGTTGTCCAAATGCAGCAAAGGTGTGTGTAACTTTAAGACAAATTTGTCCCCGTCCCCGCGGGATCTTTAATATCCCCATCCAGTCCCCACGAGTTCGGTCCCTGTCCTATTCCTGCAAGCTTTGCCTTAACTGCATAAGCCTCGAACACTTATGAAAGTGTTTGAGGCTTGTTCAAATGAGGACAGAGCTTAAGTCTTACAGGAATGGGGCAGGGATAGAGCTCACAGGGACGGGACAGGAAATTGAGATCCCGTGGGGGCGGGGACAAATTCGTCCCCATGTCATTCTCTACAGAATAAAGAAATCTAATGAAGAGCTTTGAAAATGGGAAATTATATGATCCGTTGGTAGGATGCTCTATTCTTTCAATTTGCTCTTGACCTCTGCTTATAGTTGTCACTGCACAGACTCTGTGATTTATTGCTTAAATATAGCCCTTAATGATGGATTGTATTTTAACTAATGTTATCTCGTCTTGGCTAATCTCATGAAATTTCAAAATTCCTTATGCCATAGTTACTGATGGCCAAGATTAGTAGATAATCATTAGCACAGATATGATCATATCTTCTTTACTGTATTTCCATGATCTTCAAACAGTTGTTCTTTTTATGTTTCAGTCGTGTCCTGTTGACTTTGCTTTAAGATAATTCCTAATGATCTGTCATGGCATTTAAGACCTTGAAGTGAGAGTTGGTAGACCTGTACTTTGGGTGAAAGTACCTCTGAAAGGGCATAAATAAGGGTAGAAAGAGACATGCCAAAGAAAGGCCACCAAAATAATGCCAGGCCAGCTTGCAGGGTTTACAGTTTGGACAGAAAAGAGAGGGCAGTGTGGGAATAGGGCTGAAGGAAGTTCAAATTTATTTGCTATACCACATATAAATGTGATATATCTATATGTTTACAATAAAAAACATTACTGAAAAGAAAGAAACTATGAAAAGGAAAATCACAGAAGAAAAATTATTTTACAACGATAACTCAAAACTAATAAAAATACAATAATATAGCATTACCTGATAAAATATTACATACATTTGTATGGGCTAGTACACACTATTTTTGAGTTTATCATCAACAAGTATGTGTGCCCTACAGGTGGCCCGGAATTCAGTAATATGGCTACTATGTAGAATTAACAGATCTAACATAGTAACATAGTAGATGACGGCAGATAAAGACCCAAATGGTCCATCTAGTCTGCCCAACCTGATTCAATCTAAAAATTTGTTGGTTTTTTTTTTTTTTCTTCTTCTCCAGATCTGAGCATGTTACTTCACATTATACTGAGAATGTATTGATTAACAATGGAATTTTGTGTTAAGTATAAACCGTCACTGATGGTTTATTTGAGTTTGAATCAGTTATTGCTCAAATATTTACAAGACTGTGATTATACCTTTTCAAAAAAAAAAATTACATCTTGACACTTTGAGAAAGAGTATATTTTCATGTACTGAGCCAATAGAGTGGAACAAGGAACAAGGTCCACGTGTACTTTCAAAAATTGAAAGACATGCATCACCTGTTTTGTCAGAAGAAATGTGCACTTTAATGCATGGGAACCATTTGACTTGGATACCAACATCCTTTATCACATGTTGAAAGTTTTAGAGAAGAGTCTTGGCAGTCAGCTTTTTAGATAGCTATTTTGATGTATGATTGTTATTAAGTTTGTTTTTAAATATGTATGTGAAGTATGGATAAAGGCAGAATATAAGCAATGAACTATAAGAAGAATTGCCATATTGGGACAGACCGCAGGTCCATCAAGCCCTGCGTCTTGTTTCCAACAGTGGCCAACCCAGGTCCCAAGTACCTAGCTAGATCCCCAAATAGCAAAAAAGATTTTAATGCTGCTTATCCTAAGAATAAGCAGTGGATTTTTCCAAGCCATCTTAATAATGACCTATGGACTTCTCTTGTAGGAAATTATCCAAATCCTTTTTAAACCCTGCTAAGCTAACTGATTTCACCACATTCTCCTGGCAATGAATTTCAGAGTTTAATTACACATTGTGCCAAGAAATATTTTCTCTAGTTTGTTTTAAATCTATTACTTAGCAGCTTCATCGCATGTGCCCTAGTCCTAGTATTTTTGGAAAAAGTGAACAAGTGATTCATATCTACCCTTTCCACTTCACTCATTATTTTATAGACCTCTATCATATCACCCCTGAGCTGTCTCTTCTCCAAGCTGAAGAGCCCTAGCCACTTTAGCCTTTCCTCATAGGGAAGTCATTACAACCCTTTTATCATTTCTGTTGCCCTTTCTCTGTACTTTTTCTATTTCTGCTACATCTTTTTTGAGGTATGGTGACCAGAATTGCACACAGTATTTGAGAGCAGGAGGTAGTAAGAAGACAAAGCGAGGCCCAAAAATGTAAAATATAAAGGAATACCTTGTACAAACTTACACAAAAAGTGGACTAAAGTCCTACATGGGACTAGAAGGGTAAGTCTGTGTAAAATAATGTGTTTTCAGGATATCCTTAGATTGTTTTTAAAAAGACGAAGATTGAACATTCAGTGGAAGTGCATTCCATAAAGTGGGTGCCATACATGCAAAGCATGATCTCAGAGTACAGAGTAAACAAATTTGCAAATGAGTGGGAATAATCAGGAGAAGCCATGGAGGGGCTGGTGCTGGTTTGGGTACTGGGGTTGTGTATACTCTTTGGGAAGCACTGAGTGAGATAGGAGTGCCAGCGCACCTTATCAGGTTAATCAGATCACTCTACTACAATCAAGAAGCTACAATGTGAACCAGGTATGGAGATACACAATAGTTCAAAATCAAAAAGGGTACAATAAAAGGATGCATCCTCTCTCCTTTTATTTTCAACCTCTATGCAGAAGTAATCATGAGGAAGCTAGACTTAGATGATTCAAGTGTTGGGGTGAAAATATTTGGAAGGTCAGCATCCTCTGTGAGCAATCTGAGATACACAGATGATACTACCCTACTGGCAGAGAGTGAGAAAGACCTCAAAAAGTTGATCCTGAAGCTAAAAGAAGAAAATGAGAAGATGGGACTTTACCTGAACATCAAGAACACCAAAATCATGACTACCGCCAACAAGAAAGTACACATAAAGATCAACAATGAAGAAATAAAAGTGATCGACAGCTTCATTTTCCTTGGATCCCTCAATGATCATAGTGGCGGTTTAACAGCAGAGATCAAGCATCAATTAGCACTGGGGCATGCAGCCATGGTGAGCATGGACTAAATATGGAAGTGCAAGGACGGCTCAGTCACCTTCAGTCAAAGACTGATCACTGCCATTGTGTTCCCAGTCACGATATATGGCTTTGAGACTTGGACACTCACAAAAGCAGATAGAAGAAAAATTGACGCCTTCAAGCTGTGGTGCTGAAGAAGACTTCTACAAATCCCATGGACAGCTAGGATCACCAACAAAGATGTTCTTGATCATATAAACTCAGAGTTTTCCCTGAAAGGCAAGGTTACCAGACAGAAAATGGCCTATTTTGGGCATGTGATGAGGGCAAATTCACTAGAAAAAGAGGTGCTACTCGGACTGGTCAGTAGTAAAAGAAAGTAGGGAAGACCAAAGGCTCGTTGGCTGTATACCATCAAGAATGACATGGGAAGAAGCCATGGAAAACAGGGAAGCATGGCAAGGACTGGCCTACAGAGTATCCAAGGGTCGGACATGACTGAATGGATGGTAGTAGTAGTACTCATCTATCTGGAGTGGTAGAGAATAAGAGAGGAAGATGATTTGGCAGAATTGATAGGCCAACTGCTCTGTACTTTCACTTTACTGTATTAGTAAATACTGTGAAGAAAAGACAGGCTAGTCAAGTTTTACCCTAATTTTCCCATGTAAAGCTGACTACGTTTCCATGTCAAACATAAAGATTGGTTCAGTCTGGACCTTTTAATGCAGAGTTATTTGGTTACCCCAGCTGTTGAGTGATGGTATGTTCAAAAATGGATAGAAACTGCAAAGGCAGATGATATTGAGTGGCATTTTAGAAAGGACATCCAAATCAGAATGTGGACATCTATCCGTATGTCACAAATGAACACCAATCTCGCATGTATTTTAAAACAGGATATGGCCCGTTCTAAAATTCATGTAAGATGGACATCCATGTACTGAAAACATCCAACATGACATAAATTTTACATACTGAAACATTCAAATTATAAATGGAGCAAAACAAGGGATCTAGACATCTGTGTGGCAGCAGAGGAACATCCATATTATAAAATGGACACAGATGCCTGTGGGAAGGAATAGTCTAATGCAGGGGTGTCAAAGTCCCTCCTCAAGGGCTGCAATCCAGTCGGGTTTTTAGGATTTCCCCCAATGAATATGTATTGAAAGCAGTGCATGCAAATAAATCTCATGCATATTCATTGGGGAAATCCTGAAAACCCGACTGGATTGCGGCCCTTGAGGACCAACTTAGATTTAATGATTAAAGCAGCAAGCTAAGAATCAGACCGAAGATTGGGAAGTTACCAGAAAAATACCCACTGTGATTTCCTTTATCATTGTAGACAATACGATGAAACCTTCCGCCCAATGTGCGGTAGCGGCCAAGAAAGCAAACAAGAAGCTAGGAATTATTAGATAAAGGGATGGTAAACAAGACTAAGAATGCTTTAATGTCTCTGTATCGCTCCATGGTGCGACCTCACCTGGAGTATTGTGTTCAATTCTGGACTCCTTCTCTCAAGAAAGATATAGCGGCACAAGAAAAGGTTCAAAGAAGAACAACCAAGATGATAAAGGGGATGGGACTCCTCTCGTATTGAGGAAAGACTAAAAAGGTTATGGCTCTTCAGTTTGGAAAAGAGACGGCTGAGGGGAGATATGACTGAAGTCTACAAATTCCTGAGTGGAGTAGAACGAGTACAAGTGGGTCAAATTTTCACTCCATGAAAAATTACAAAGACTAGGGGGACACACAATGAAGTTACCAATAGGAGGATATATTTTTTCACTCAGAGAATAGTTAAGCTCTGGAATGCATTGCCAGTGGTTCTGGTAAGAGCAGATAACATAGCTGGTTTTAAGAAAAGTTTGGACAATTTCCTGGAGGAAAAGTTCATAGTCTGTTATTGAGACAGACATGGGGAAAACCACTGCTTGCCTTGGATCGGTAGCATGGAATGTTGCTACTCTTTGGATTTTTGTCAGGTACTGGTGACCTGAATTGGCCACCGTGAGGATGGGCTACTGGGCTAGATGGAGCATTGGTCTAACTCAGTAAAGCTATTCTTATGTTCTTATCATCATTCAGTGAAGAATTGCTCAATCAGAGCACCTTTTCGTAACCATCTTTTTAGATTTGGACACCCCTTCCCCTTCTGTGATCAGAATTGGATGTCCATATTTTTGGCAACATCCTAGTCCCATCCAAAACACACCTAGACCACACCTCCTTGCCATTCGGACATACTGCAGTGTTAGACATCCATATCTTGCCTTTGTAAAATTGGGATTTGGACGTCCATGCAATATGGATGACTAAAATGCCGGTTTTCAGTTGTCCAGAACAAGAATAGAACTTCTAATATAACCACAATCTACTATAATAAAACGCTAAGCGCACATGCGCACTCTTACCTGCGTGTTCCATGATCCCTGATCTGTAGGTCTGTGGCCAGCAGTCCCTCTCTCGCAGACCCCAAGGTGATGTGCGGTCTTGCCGACTCCCTTACACTTCACGCCAGGATGAAGTTTATTTTTAAGTTTTAAAGACGCTGCCGCGGCTCCTCTCACGAGCTGCACCTGCATCAGAGAAGACTTCTGACACAGGCGGCGATCGTGAGAGAAGCTGCCATGGCACCTTTAAACTTAAAAATAAACTCCGGCAAGGGACTAAGGGAGCCGACCAGACCACGGGAAGGGAAGGGGGGATAGGGGAAAATGCTGCTGCTGATGCACAGGGAGGGGGAGGGAAATACCACTGCTGCTGCTGCTGCTGCACAAAGAAGTGGAGGGGAGGGAAATTCTACTGCTGCTGATGCACAGGGAAGTGGGTGGGGGAGGGAAATGCTGCTGCACAGGGAAATGGAGGGAGAGGGAATGCTGCTTCAGCTTCTGCACAGGGTAGTGGGGGAGGGAAATGCTGCTGCTGCACAGAGAAGTGGAGAGGGAGGGAAATACTGCTGCTGCTGTTGCACAAGGAAGTGGGGTGGGGGAGGGAAATGCTGCTGATGAATAGAGAAGTGGGGTGGGGGAGGGAAATGCTGCTGCACATGGAAATGGAGGGGGAAGGAAATGCTATTGCTGCTGCACAGGGAAATGGAGGGGGAGGGAATGCTGCTGTGGCTGCTGCACAGGGAAGTGGGGGGGGGGAGAAATGCTGCTGCTTCATAGAAAGAAAGACAGACAGACAGTGGGAGGGAGGGAGAAAGAAAGAAAGATAGACAGCGGGAGGGAGACAGAAAGAAAGGAAGAAAGCCACAGGGGCAGGGAGAGAGACAGAAAGACAGACAGACAAAGGGAGCCAGGGAGATAGACAGACAGACAGAAAGAAAGACAAACAGAAAGAAAGACAGACAGCGGAAGGGAAAGAGACAGAAAGAAAGACAGACAGCAGGAGGGAGACAGAAAGAAAGAAAATCAGACAGCGGGAGGGAGAGAGACAGAAAGAAAGAAAGACAGACAGACATATATTCTAGCACCCGTTAATGTAACGGGCTAAAAGACTAGTTATGTAATAAGCTGGCTGATAATGTCCTATTTGTTGTGTTATATGGTATATGATCTATGGCGAGAACTCAAAGGACTAACTGCTAGCATTAAAGTTCTTCACTCCTTCTTCAACTCACATACTAGGCAACACTACAAACTATCCTCCCCATCTCCTCAAGAAGTGTGGTGAAAGAAGACATTTGAAACTCCCTTTGAATACCAAGGACTTCTCATTTGGAACAAACTGCCAATAAGCCTAAGAAAACCCAACAGCTTCCTTGAATTCGGGAAGAAACTAAAGACATACCTATTTTCATTTCAGACACCTTCTTACCCTTCCCCTTCATCTTAAACCAATACTGCGGCAAACAATGTAACTGATGGACATGCTCTAAATGTTTTGTCAACTGCATAGATTCTTTGCAGAAAACTGCAGTATATGTAGAATTTCAAGTACCGTAATTTAGTGCTTTTCAATCCAGTCCTTTGGCACACCCAAACAATCAGATTTTCATATCCACAATGAATATGTACGACAGAGATTTGCATGCAATGCATATTCATTGTGGAAGTTTCTGCAGCTATTTCCATTACTGAAAAAGCATGGGTAAGAGCGAGTGGGAATTGCTCCTCCCTCAGCGTGCTGCTAGAACACCAAGGAAACAAGGTAGGTCTGGTGTCCTTCATCTGGGTCCAGGAGGGGGATTGGTGGTGTCTGTTTTGGGAGGGAGAAGGAACACTCTCTTCTCTTGTAGGGGGTGTGCTGACAGTGGAGGAAAGTCTCCTGGTTTGGGGGGAGGGGTGTGCTTGGCTAGACTGGTGTCAGAAGCAGAGAATGAACACTAGTGAGAGGGAGGGTGATAGGAATGGTACTTTGGGGGGAACTCAAATATAAACTAAGACCCCCAAAGCAATCTGGATAATTGGACATCCAGATAATCAGCGTAATGTATTTTGAGCAATTGTTGTTAAAGTTGTCTAGAAATTTCAATAAACTAAACTGCACTACACTTAGGGTCTCTTCTATTAAACTGCGCTAACAGTTTGTAGCACGGAGAGCCACGGGTGGGCAACTCCAGCCCTCAAGGGCCGGAATCCAGTCGGGTTTTCAGGATTTCCCCAATGAATATGCAATGAAAGCAGTGCATGCAAATAGATCTCATGCATATTCATTGGGAAAATCCTGAAAACCTGACTGGATTCTGGACCTCGAGGACCAGAGTTACCCACCCCTGTCATAGTCCCAAAGAAACCAATTCCAAGAAACAACCCCCCCCCCCCCCAATTGATTAGAAAAAGGTAAACGAAGAAAAGTGTCATAGAGAGAGAAATATAAGAGAGAAAAGAAAAACCAATCAAATGAGGGGAATAGAGGAAAAAAGTGCTGAAAATATTATGAGTGAAAATAAAAAATTAGGTCAGGGAAAGAGGTGAAAAGCTTAGTCATGTGACTTGCAGTTTGAGAATAGAGAAGCTTCTCATCACACAGTGCAACTATTCTTTGAGCTGTTTTGCTGTCATCCTTTTTGCTGGCTTCCAAGACTGCCTGCTTGTCCCGAATGACAGGAGGTGTTTCAGCCCGAGATTTAGCACCAAGTAGAAGTAAAACTGGATGCTAGAGAACTTTGCGCTGTGTACGGAAAAGGAAAATTGTGGAAAGGGCCAACAAAATCAGTACACAATAAGATGAAATATATTTTTTGGACTAACTCAGTGGCTGGGAGGACTCTAGAATAGACCTCAAGCTGGGTCTTTTACTTTCCAGTGCAAATGGGGCTAAGGATACTGTGGAGAGAGTGTTCACAGCTCCTAGAGGTGAAGAGGGAGCTGTGATAATTGAAGTCAATGACTGTAGGGTCCTGGAAGGAGACCTAGGGCTCCTTTTATGAAGGCGCGGTAGCGGTTTAACGCGTGTAATATTGTGCGCTAAACCGCCGGATGCGCTAGCCGCTGCCACCTCCTCTTGAGCAGGCGGTAGTTTTTGGGCTAGCGTGGGGGTTAGCACGCGATTAAATGTTGTGTGCGTTAAAGCCGCTACCGCGGCTTCGTAAAAGGAGCCCCTAGTGCATGGAATTTTAACCCAGGAGCTTTACTGCAGTGACCAGACTGAGACCTAGATTCACTTAAGTCAGCGATTGTCGCTAACAGGTGTAGCAACGGTCGCTGCTAACCGAGCCGATTCTCTAAACGGCCCACCGCGTGTTTTCCCCCTCAATCGCCCATTTTCCAATAATAATTATTTATTTGTATGCAGCTCACAACACAAGAAATAATACATACAATTCCATAATAATATCCTGGTAAAATGCAGCATGGAAACTATACGTACATTTCAATAATGCATCAGAATAAAAAGCAGACCATAAAAATGCAAGTGATAAAATAACATAAATTAAGTTAAGAGAGAAGCGTTAAGATATCAGCTTATTAAATAATTGAGTCTTTAGCAATTTCCTAAAATCTAAATAAGAAGAAGCTTCTAACATCATGCACATTAGTAAAACCCCATGGAAAATAGCCAAGTGATTGATTCACTTGCATTGCTTGGCTATTTAGCATCGGGTTTTACTGATGCAAAAACTCAGATATTTTGTGTGTATTACACACACAAAATATCTGCCACATAAAATTAAAAAAAAAAAAAAAAAATCTCCCACCACTGCAACAGCCGGCCCTCCCCCAATGTCACCCGACAAACGTGCTCCCCCAACAAACGCAGCGACCCACAAATGGCCCAAGGGAGGAGCCTGAGGCATCTGAGCCAATCGGGGCCTTAGGCCCCTCCCCGTGCATCACATGATGCACCGGGGTGGGGTCTAAGGCTTAGTGTCGTCGGAAGAAAGGAGGAGCAGGAGTTTTGAGTACCTCCTGCTCCCAACGTTAAGGTACAGGGCACGGGGGCAGGGCGGGGAGGGGGGCCTCTGGTGGCAGGAGGGAGTGGGCATCCCTCCTGCCTTTTTCTTTGGGGGCAGGTCTTTCTGGGCAGAAGGGAGTGGGCATCCCTCCTGCCATTTTGGGGGGTTCAGGGGGACAGTGGCTCGGGGGTGCTAGCTGGGGGGAGGGGGCTTTTTTAATGGGATAGATGGTGCATGTTTAAGTCGCTAGAACATCTGTTCCATTAAAAAAAACAGAAGCCCTGACAGCCTGTTAGGAATCTGCGCATGTCTCAATCGCTCACTGAGCGACTGAGTTGGTGGATTCGCATGCAAATGATTTGCACCTCCACTGTTGGAAAATCGGCCAGTGAATCGGCCAATAGCGATTGAATCACTATTGTTTTAAAGAACAGATTTCTAGTTGGGATACAATCATACATGTATATGTTAGAGTTTCAGGATTGTCCATCACTGAATTCACACCCCAGGGTCCCCATACAATATTTCTTTTTGGTCCTTTCCCTTAATCCCACTCAGCACACACAATCTTCTGCAGAGAAGCAGTTTTCCATTTGTGGGGGGGGGGGGGGGGGGGAGTTCATTTCAAAGCCCTGGCACAGAAGCTCTTCCAAAACAGAACTCAAGAGACTGAGGAAAGATACTCTAACACTCTTTATTAAGCTTGAGTGCACTAAGCAGTTGAAGGGAATTCTATAACTGAGCAACTGTGTGTAAATGTACATAATACTGGCACTTCTGTAGTAAGTGTACATTTATGCCTGTAAGTGGCAGCAAATTGAATGAGCTTTGTTCTGTACTGACCTGTATAAGTAGCAAGTGTGAAAATGGAAGGGGAGGGGCATGGGTGAGACTGAAACTTAAACATGCAACTTATACAAAACAGTAAGTTACATATGCTCCTGGGAAGATTAGGTACTTACCTTGATCTTCTTTCTAGTAGATACGCACTTGAGTCTTGAACCTGTGGGTTGTGAACCTCTGATCTCAAGATCCAGTGTAGAGAGTCTCATTTACATTTTCCAGCTTCGCCTCCCTTCACTCTGGGCTGTGCTGTACCTCTTCAGTTTGTATCAAAGCAGATGGTCAGCCCTAGAGTAGAGAATAAAAGGGAGGGGTATGGGGGACACTCGCCGAGAAAGAAGTTCTGCTCATATAACAACCTTTTAACTCAAAATAATCTTGAAACCATTGTAACATACAATGAAGAGGAACAAGCAAGCCACCTACCTGAATGCAATCTGCCCTAACAGATTTGGAACTCCAAAAAGTTTGCATTTGGTACCATTTATTAGAAAGAACTCCCTTCTCTTCGACCTTGCTGGGCAGAAAAAAACAAGCTATCTGGAAACAACCGTATCTGAGACAGAAGGCAGGTTAATGTATATCTGACTGGGTGGGCTTCAAGAATGATATGCCTATCTACTAGAAAGAAGATTATTAAGGTAAATACCAAATCTTCCCTTCCAATGCAATAAGAGCAGAAATTTTTCTGAGGAAGTTTTTTCTTTCTTTTTTTTAATTATTTGGTGCTTCCTCTTTTTTCTGTACAACATATTACAAAATATACTGCTTACCCTTCTTGAAGCCTTCTCTGGAGGTAATCAGGACTTGCGGCAGTTGTGCAATCTCTCTCTTTGCCACAACCTCTCGCCTCATACACACCCTTTTCATTTTCAACCTTATTTTGGAGCACCTTGCCAATTCAGCTCCAAAATCCGCTAACCTCGGGAGTGAATTACTGCACACAATATGGCTAGTCAATTCAACGTCCGGGGGAGGGGGGGACAGAATCCCCTCACACAGCGGGAAGTCACCAAATGTCCAAGCCAGGCTGGAAGACTTGAACAGCGGGGCCAAAAGAATTGCCAGAATGGAATCTCTCCCCCAACATAACTGGGCTAGAGACTCCGTTCTGTGAATTCAAATAACAGACATGAGGAAAAGCCATTTAATAAGCACATAGATCTATTAATGGTTGCCATGTCTGGGGAGAACCAATACAAAATTTCAGTGCTCTCCAAAGGGAGAATGCAAGAACAAACAGATTTATACCCTATGTGACATCATTTGTAATAATTGGAATACAATGGCACAGTTGACCACATGACTTCCTTTCCCAACATCAATTTTACATTTAAATCCTTAATGTTAAATCCATTCTAATGTTAAGTTCCCAGATATTGGCCAATGCAGAGATAAGTGCACATTATATATGATAAAATAGCTGAAGAAAAATAGAAAATGAATATTTAAATATATATAAAAAAACTAGAGATATTAGTATTGGACTATTGGTAAATGCACAAGAGCCAATGATGAAAGTCACCACGTAATTTCTTTCCGCGGTTCAGAATCCTAACAGCGGTGGAGTGGTGGGACTGAGGCTTTTGCATTTAATCAACTATTACTCTATGGAAAAATTTTGGTATCTAGTCCCATTTCTTACCATTAAATCATTGCAGTATATGGACGGATATTAAGGTTGGAATAACACAACTAACATAGCCATTATTCAAGTTTTTCAAACACCAATCATAAGGCCTGCATTCTGCAGACACATCCTAACTTCAGCATGAACTCCCAATTAGTTTTGTTGTTTCCTAATCTATAAAGAACAGATTTTCTCTGTAAAAACTCAGGTTTCCTGCTTCCTCTGAGAACCTTTGAGAACATTATCTTTAAATCCCTATGTCTTAAGAACATTATCTTTAAATGCCTGTCTTAAGAGTCACAAAGTTAACTTCTGAACTTCCTTAGCATAGCTAAAGTGCAAAAACAGCAATTTAAACTTTTCAATCTGTAATTACAATGCCTCAAACTTTTTCACTAGACCTCATTTTAATTCCCTAAACTTTAATATGTTCACTTAATTGTAATTCATTCACAAACTCAGTTTTCATATCATCTGTGACACCTGTCACACCTGTAAATTTCAGGAAATCTTCAACAGAAGTCTTGGGGTCTATGACCCTGGGAGTTTGGCTCTCCCCACACTCTGTCTGGATCTTGGCGCACAGGCTGTGTAGGGCTGGCTGCATTTCTCTCTCCCACTGGTTATGGATATGGATCAGTGGGGGAATCCTAGCCTTGCCTCTCCTCTTGGCATGGTAGAAACTGGCAAAACTCTTGAAGAAACCTTAAAAAATGAATCTTGTTCCCTGGAGGTGAGCTCAGTGTGGCAGCTCATTTGCCATATTAGATACCCTCCCCGCCTGCATTATTTTATTCCCCTGATTTACATACGCCTATGGGATCACCTCTTCACTGTCCAGAAGGTAATTTTCAGCTAGCCAGTGTAGCCAGGAGAAGTCAATATTTACTCAAGTACATAGCTTTGAAACTTGCCCTTGACAATTCCTGTTTCAATACTGTAGATTGGATTTTTATAATCCAATCTTTCTGACATGCAAAGAGATTTTTCTTTAGAACTGCTTCTATTAAAAATGTATAGCACTAAACACAGTGCTTCACAGACATACACAGAAGAGGCAGTGTGTGCTCAGTGGAACTTAGAGATTCTAATTCAAAAGTTCTCAACCCAGTCCTCGGGACACATCCAGCCAATCAGATTTTCAGTATATCCACAATGAATATGCATGAGAGAGATTTGCATACAGTGGAGGCAGTGCATACAAATTTGTTCATGCATATTCATTGTGAATATCTTGAAAACCAGATTGGCATGGTGTGTCCTGAGGACTGAGTTGAGAACCCTTGCTCTAGTCTAGTGATTTTTCAATTCAGTCCTCAGGTAAAACCCAGCCAGTTGGGTTTTGAGGATATCCACAATGAATATGTATGAGATATATTTGCATACCCAAGCAGGTAGTGCATAGAAATTAGAGAATGACATGAAATCTCCCCCCCCCCCCCCCGTCCCCACAGGAACTCAGTTTTGTAGCTGTTCCTGTCCCATTCCTGCAAGCTCCATCCTTATCTACACAAGCCTCAAACACTTTAAAATCATAAGTGTTCAAGGCTTGTGCGGTTAAGGCAGAGCTTACAGGAATGGGACAGGGAGAGCGACAAAACTTGTGGGGACGGGACAGGGAAATTGAGTTCCTGCGGTGATGGGGAAAATTTCTCATGCATATTCATTATGAGTATCCTGAAAACCTGACTAGTGGGTGTGCTCAAGGACTGGGTTGACAACCAGTGCTGTAGAGAAGAAACACCGCCTTAGGAAGCACCTTTCAACCTCCTAGGACACTTGATGTATGACTAAGGTGACCATACGTCCCGTTTTGAACGGGACCATCCTGTTTTTAGATCCCCTGTCCCGTTGTCCCCACACACAGCTTCGGGACGCCGAAAAATCCCATTTTCAGGGACAGCGTCCCGAAGCTGTGTGAGGGGACAATGGGACAGGCAATCGTTTCCTGTCTCTCCGTGCCGCGCAAAAAAAAAAAAAAAAAAAAGCATCGCTTGGCCTGCCGGTGTGGTGCTTTAGGCAGCAGCATTGCATTCGTAGTCGGTACCCCCCCGGCGCACCCCCTCCCCAGTGCACCCGAACACCAGTTGACCCTCCCATCTGACCCTCCCACCGCGAGATGACCACAAACCTCCCAGCTCCAGCAGCATCCGCAGCACTCTAAATATGCTGCTTCGCGGCCTTCTACTGCCCTGATTTCCTCTGCTGCGTCCCTGATGACATCATCAGTGACACGGCAGAGGGAATCACGGGCAGTAAAAGGCCGCAAAGCAGCATGTTTAGAGTGCTGAGGATGCTGCTGGAGCCGGGAGGTTTGTCGGTCATCTCGCGGTGGGTCAGATGGGAGGGTCAGTGGGGTTGGCTTCACAGCGGCGGTAGTGGATGGGGGGAAGATGGAAAGATGCTGCTCAAGGGTTCTACTGCACAGGGGGATGGGAGGGAGGGAGGTAGGCAGGCAGGCAGGCTGGCTTCGGGGGTGGGACAAAGTCTGGAAGGCAGTGAGGGGGACATAGGAAGGAGGCACTGGGGGCACTAAGGACATACTATCAGAACATGCTGGCATCTTGTTGCTGTGAATCAAACCTCGGTGGCAGAAAGTACAATAAATACTGCTGTTTCCACGGACTTATACCAATGGTTCCCAACTCAGTCCTAGGGACCTGACAAGCTAGAGTTATCAGATGTCTGGGTGCCTGGACAGACTTTCCAAAATCTGGTAGTCTGGGTTTTGGAAAGTCCTGGCCGCATCAGAAGGGCCTCTGAGCATGCATGGATGGCATTACATGCATCCATGCATGCTTAGAGGCTCTCTAGATGCGGCCCAGAGGTCGGAAAAAAAAGACATGCCGGGGTGGTGCTGAGAGGCAGAATGGGGCAGGGCTGGCTGGAACAGAACAGGGCAAGGCCATGTGTCCGGGTTTCACCGTGGAAAAATCTGGTAACCCTATGCCAAGCCAGTTTGGATTTTTAAGATATCCACGATAGATTTGCATGCACTTCTTCCATTTATGCAAATTTATCTCATCACATAGGTATCCAGAAAACCTGACTGGCTGGGCATGTCCTAACGACTGGGTTGAGAACCCCTATGCTGATGTGAGTTGCAGCATAGTGAACAATGGCTTTCTTCTTACCACTTTAATTGCATATTGAAGCTCACCAAAAAATCTTGAGAAGATCTGATTTGAATTTAATTGCATAGTTCTGTTCCCACTATCTTCTGCAGTGCCTGATAACAAGCGTCAATGGAAGGCAGTTCTCTCTCATAAGTGTTTTTGTATCATTTGGAGTAGTTAATCAGGCATTCCTATTTCTGATAAAGAGGTGCAGATCAGAGGAAGACAGATATGGTATCTTTTTACAAAGAGCAAGCAGTCAATTATCAGGATGTGGTGATTGTTAAGTACTAATTTCTTTCTTCATTGGGACAGTAAATGCTGCAGGATGAGACAAGAAGGTATCCGTGTCTTCAGTGCCTTCTTTTATTATATTAAGTGATTCTCTTCTAATCATAACTTGTTTTTATTAGTTTATTACCAGCACCTATTTTATTAGTCTTGATCTCATATTTCATGAAAATTATCTATGTAATTGGAAATGTTGATTTATTATCTCTCTCATATTATGGCCTCTCCTATTCTGGTCTCTAGCATTGCTGGAGCCTTCTTCATCCACAGCATCTTAAAGTGATTTTTTTTTTAACATTTAACCAAATTGCCTTTAATCAGCAACCGATCAACCTCCCCCTCCCTCAAACAGATCTGCCTCGTCACACTGCTGCCACCTGCTGGCTGCTAGGGGTGTGGTCAAAACATAGTCTAATTCAGGGATCTCAAAGCCCCTCTTTGAGGGCCGCAATCCAGTTGAGCTTTCAGGATTTCCCCAATGAATATGCATTGAAAGCAGTGCATGAAAACCTGATTGGATTGCGGCACTCAAGGAGGGACTTTGAGACCCCTGGCGACTCTAATTGGAGATGTGATTGGCGATATTGGACCAGATTCAGTACAAAGTGCGGAATATCTACAGTAGTGTATAATACTGTGCACAAATTTCTAGGATGCCCCTGACCCATCCATGTCCCTCCTGTGGCCACGCCCCTTTTGGGGTTGCATCCTACATGATTTGGGCGCACAGTTTTAAAGAATAGCATATGGCAAGCAGTACATGCAAATCCAATTTGGTACCAATTAATCAGTGGTGTAGTGAGGGGAGGGTGGATCACCCCGGGTGCCATCTTGGCGGGGGCATCAGCATCTCTCCTCCTCTCCATCTACCCACCCACCTCTTCAAATCTTCACTGGCAGTGAGTAGCATCTCCTACCTGCTGTTCGCGTCGGTCTCGGCTCGCCTTCTGATGTCACTTCCTGGTCACGGAATCAGGAATTGAAGGAGAGCTGAGACCAGTGTGAGCAGCAGGTAGGAGATGCTGCTCACTGCCAGCGAAGATTTGAAGAGGTGCAAGGGCATGTGCGGCGGGGAAGTGTGTGCAGGGGGAGATCATGGTGTGGGGATGCCAGGCAATACTTCCCTCACTACGCTGCTGCAATTAACATCAATAATTGATTGTTAGTGCCCAATTAATGATGTAAATTGGCTTGTTACCTAATTTACCCCCCTCCCCATTTTACAAAACTGTAGCATGGTTTTTAGCATCAGCTGTGGCGGTAACAGCTCCAACGCTCATAGAACTCCTATGAGTGGCGGTAACAGCTCCAACGCTCATAGAACTCCTATGAGTGTCGGAGCTGTTACCGCTGTGGTTTTGTAAAAGGGGGGGAAGGGAGTTAGTTGTGTGCATATCTGGGCATGCAAATTTGAGCACCCTTATAGATTCCAGGAGATTGTTTCTTGTGTATAGCTTCATCATGTTCTAACGCAGGGGTAGCCGTATTCCAGTTGGGTTTTCAGGATTTCCTCAATGAATATGCATGAGATCTATTTGCATGCACTGCTTTCAATGCATATTCATTGGGGAAATCCTGAAAACCGACTGGAATACGGCTCTCGAGGACCAGAGTTCCCTACCCCTGTTCTAACGGTTGGAAGCTAACTTGAGAATTTTGTTTGATCCACAAAGATTTCACAATTGCACATTTAAATATCATTTGAAAAGTGTTTTTTTTTTATAATCATAAATATGATCCATATAATTGAAAATAATATAGAGGTTTGTTGGTACATGGTGATTATATTTGTTTGAGAAGGCATTTTATTAAAATGTGCTAGATTCTGGACTTAATACTTGTTAATGTGGGATTTTACTGTGAACTAAACTGAGATTTAACTCAGCACTTTTGTGGGATTTAAAAAAATATATTTTATTGCATTAACTCTGTTTTAATCAGTTAGCATGTATTATGTATGGTTAACACTTTCAGATCCCCTCCCACAAATAATTTTAAAAAAAAAATCAGTAATATGCAAATAGGCAAAATACCACAAAATGCTTTATGTGTTTCTGCAGTAGCCTATTTGCATTTGCTAACCGCGTGTTAAGGGCTATATACCTTATAATATCCCTATTCAATTTATAAGCACACCTGTTTCCTCTTTTTTGTAAATTTATACATTTGTCATTATAGACTTTCAAAATGTTTTGTCAATTCATGTTTGTTCCTAGATTGATTACATATATATTTTTTGGAGATGTCTGCCCTAGAAATTTATTAATATCATATTGTTAGGTAGATAGATATATTATCAGGGGTGTGTTAGCATTGGTGCTGACTGTATCATGTTCCACCAACACATTCTATGAAGCAACTCTGCATCAGTGAACAATATATGTTTTATTATTCTTTCACAAACAGAACACAGTCTTATCTTGGGCAGCTGAGTTAGCCCTGCAGCATCCTAATCAATGCCTTATGACTCAATCCCAGCAGGTCTCTTTCCCAGCACCCTTATGCTATCAGGGCTGGTCTAACTTCCTTCTAAACCAGGGGCCAGTTCTTTTTGTTGTGGACATCTCCAGATTTTCCTTCTCTGAATGGCTGCCATGCCCTTTTGCAAATCTCTGCTTATAAGATGCTTTTACAGGAGCAGAGAGGAAGGCTCCACCCAATTTCCTTTTACATTTGGAAATCCTCCCACACACTCCTTATGCAGCAAACAAACCCAGCAATTCTAGTTTCCCTTTTCCTTAAAACACAGTGTCCCAAATTAAACCTTTCAAAAACAGACCTTTATAAGAAATAGTCTTTTATTTCTCTTAAAAGCTCCCAGGTATAAAACACTGTTGCCCAACATGACCATGTTTTGCTGGCTGGCTGCATCGGAGGCAATGAAATACTAAAACAAATACCCAAAATATCTTATTAACATACCCCCCTTTTAAAAAAAAAAACAAAAACATGCAAGAGGTTTTTAGCGTCGGCGTGCTGCATGCTCTGTGCTGCTCCAACGCTCGTAGGAACTGTATGAGTGTCGGAGCAGCGCAGAGCATTTAACACGCCGGCCGGTGCTAAAAACCTGTTGCGCAGTTTTGTAAAAGAGAGGGGGATACATAATAAACAGCAATAAACAATAAAATAATCCAGTATTGAAACATAGTGCAGAAAAGCTAAGCAATGTAGATAATAAATAAATCTTAAAACATTGGGCAGCAATGTTTAATACCTGAGAGCTTTTAAGAGAAATAATAAAGACTTATTTTAAAAAATCTGATTTTTGTAGTTTTCATCTTGGATATCACAGATCATTTTGTCTTGCTGTTTCCTTAGCTAAAATTAAACCTCGCCAGGGAAACAACTCATAAACAGTACCTGACTACAGTAATAGCATGGCTTTTCCATTTCAGGCTGGAGCTCTCTCTCTCTTGGTCTTGCATGCAGGTTAGGCTTGACCACATCCATGGCTTTTCCAGACTCCATTTTCAGGGTCTTCTGTGGCACATACTTTGGGGTCCTCTGTGTCCTGGGTTAGGTATTCCATTTTCTTCCCCGGCCATCTCTGAGGGAGTTGTCTTCTCTGGGCCCTTGAGGAACCTCTCCAGCTTTTTCTGGCCAGATTTAGGGAGCACTTCTGCTATCTCCCCACTAGCCTGCTTCTGGGAGCTCTCCAAGCCTGCCTCTCTCTATTCTGCTCTATCTGGAAGCTTTCTAGGGCTGAGTACCTCCCTAGGCACCTAGAGCTCCTCCCCCATTCCTGTCTCAGGTGATGACATCTAATCTAATCTTTTATTTATGAATTGCGCTATACCTGCATAGGTTCAAGGCAATTTACAAGTAAGAGAACCCTTGTTCGAGCAGGGGAAACTTAAATTGAAGGTCATATCAGATTTACAATAAACTCATTATACAGACTGGACAGAGATTTCAACATAGGTAGAGACAAATAGCAGCAAACATTTTACAATTTGATTTGATATTGGGAACCGCTGGAGTGGAGCTGATAGTTTTGTTGTAGACACCACCAGGACTTATACTTCTGATTCAGACATAGGGTTGTACTATATTTCCCAGAAGACCCAGGCCCTCTCCCCTAAACTGTAGAACTGTCAGTTGCTGCAAGAGGTTGAGGTGGCCATTTTGAGAGGCTGCTGCAAAGGGGCTGTGCTCCTGCCCCAGAAGACCTCACTGAACTACCAGGTATGTAGGTAGGCCTGTGAGGGTCTGCCTAGGTATAGTGGGTAGGTATAATTTGACTGGGGAGGAGAGCCACATCTTTGGGGGGAGGGGATGGGCGATCGGGGAATTGAGGATTCTGGATTTTTTTATTTTTTATTTTTAATTTAAAACAACAAGATACTTATACAGGCCCCAGCCCAATATTCAGCCGGAACCCACGTAAAGATGAGCAGGCAAATTTAGGGCAACTTTTGAGCTGTCCTAAATTTACCCACTCATTTTATGCCAGCCCTGGCTGAATATCGCTGGAGCTCACATAAGCACTGCCTCCTGGCCCGTCGCTGACCATCCCGACTTTTGGGGGGCTGGTCAGAATAGATATTTAGTGCCATTGCCTGGCTTAGTGCTGCTGAATATCGTGCATTTAGCTGGCAATCGGTGATTTAAGCCACTATGAATATCGGCAAAGAGCTAGAGGTAAGGGGGGGAGTGAAGGTGCACGCACGGCAGAGGAGAGGAGTGGAAAGGAGCAGCGGGGCAGAGAGGAGGACGGATACCGGTGCCCCCACCAAGATGGCACCTATGGTGTACCACCACCCCTTACTACGCCACTGGCTATGTCATTGTGATGAATCCTTGGAACTGCTCTGTATTGCTTCAGTGTCCTAAAAGTTCTTCACCTCAGGTCTCATTTTATTTTCCAGATGTCATTCATAGTTCTGCAGGAACCCACTAGAAAGAAGAGCAAGATCTTTGATGGATCACATAATCATATGCTATTTCTGTGTGGTTTTTTTTTAGGTATACACGAAACCTTGTGGATCACGGAAATGGAAAGTTTAATTTGATGATATTATGCTGGGGTGAAGGCCATGGCAGGTAATGTATCCAGAATGATTTGTTTCATAAAGCTGCATTATATAAAGGCACGCTAAATAAACCAAATGAATTAGTTATGTGCATTCTGTGACAGACCCAAATGCAAGAAAAGAAAGGGAGCTTGGACTTCCATATGCAAACAGTGTAAAACATTCTGTGAGAGCACAAACATTTTGATTGTCTTTTGTCATGGAATGGATCGTAGTTAAGGCTGTAATTATTATTCATGGTGGAATTCTGTCCAAAAAATTTCAAAATTCTGCATTTATTTGTCAAAATTTAAACAATATTTTTGCTAATTATTATCCATATTCCATTTAATAAAATGTAAAATAAAATGTTATTCGTCTACCATTGTTGTCTGGACATTTTATTTTTCCATCATGTTGGTTCCAGTTTTTGTTTTCTGCTTTCCTGTTGTCTGCAATTTCCCCTTCAAGCGACTGCTATCCATTTATCTTTGCTCCTCTCTCCTGTGTATTCCCTCACTACACCTGCCTCTGACATATTGATCATTCCTTTTTAGCTCTTTTCTGCCTCTTTCTTACCCTTCTTCTCTTTTTCACTTTTCAGTTACCTATCAAATTTCCATCTTCTCTCCCATTCCCCATCTCATTCCTTCCTCAGCCCTCCATTTCCTTTCATCTTCAATGTACCCCTCATTGCCATATTTCTACCCTTTGTAATTTCTATCCTCTCATCTGTTTTCTTGCTACCCTCTCCCCCACACAGTGTTCTACCATTTTCAGCATCTTCCTTCCTCCACCCTTATAGCCCAGCATCTACTCCCTCTTCTTCCCTCCCCACCCTCATAGCCTGACATCTCCCTGTCTCTTCTCTCTTCCCTCCTACACATTCCCCCATAGCCCAGCATTTCTCCCACTCATTTCCCTTACTCCCATTGCCAGGCATCTCTCCATTCTGCTCCTGGATCCAACATCTCCCTCCTTCTCCCCCTGCACCTCCTGTGTATCTCTTCCTCCCTTTCATCCACCTCCATGTCCAACACCTCCCTCTCTCTCTCCCTTGCATCCCTCCCCCCATGCAGCATTCTATCCCTTCCTTCACCATAGCTCCTCATTGTTTACTGTTAGGTAATATTAATCTTCATCTGGAAGTAGAATCCAACCAAGATGTGGCCAATCTTACTACCTTTTTATCTTCTCTAGATTTCTCTGCCATACAATCTTCACAAACCCATACGGGTAGCCATCATCTTGATTTGGTATCTATAACTACCAAATCCGGCTCTTCATTTAGAATTGAGTTACAGGAAGGTAGATGGTCACAAATCCTTTGGTCAGACCATTACATTCACTATTTTTACTTGAACGGCCCAAGCAATCACATTCAAGTCAGTCACAGCAAAAACAAGAAATTACCAGATACATCTGAATTCTGGAAAAGGGCTGATTCTCTTTCAAATGAGAATAACATTGATTTTCCACTGTATTGGAAAAACAATTGCAATACAATTCTAGATGAAATTGCCCTCCAACATACAATAAAGAGGCAATCACACGACTCAAAAAAGTGGTATGACATCGAATTGTTAGGGATGAAACGATCAGTAAGACGTCTCGAGAGAAAATGGTTGAAATCAAAATCAACTGAAAACAAAGTAAAATGGAGGCCTGAAATCAGAATTTACAAGCTAATGTTAAGGGAAAAACAAAAAGCTTATTACTCAGCCAAAGTAGGGATTACAAGCACTAATGTTAAAAACTATTCCAACTTGTCAACACTGCATTTAATGTAACCAAAAAGATGCAATCCTCTTGGTTACCCCTCCCAACTTCAGATGATTTAGCTAACTTTTTTAGCTCTAAGGTACTATCCTTGAGATCTTCTTATGCATCGTGTTCTTTAAACATAGATTCGTATTTTAATTTGATTTAAAGGAGAATGGGGTCCATGCAAATCTGTGCTGGTCCACTTTTGAAAAGCCCTGATCTGATGGCTGTCGCTCCTGTACATTTCAAATGGAAATTATTTGAGTGGATAGAAGTGGGAAAATTTCCTTTAGATTAGAAGATGGCAATATAATCATCACTCCGATAATTAAAAATACTAAAGAATCCATTTCATTGCTATCTAACTATAGACCAATCACATCAATTCCCTTTTTTGTAAATATCATGGAAGGCTTGGTTCACATTCAATTAATAAAACATCTAGAACAACATTTACCAGTTCATAATTCACAATCGGGATTCAGATCCCTCCATAGCACTGAAACAGTAATAGCTACATTGCTGGACTACTTAAATAGCCTTATAAGCAAAGGAAGCAGTGCATTGGTGCTTCAGTTCAACCTAAGCAGCGCCTTCGACTTGGTAGATCATACCAACCTGCTAATTTGCTTGGATGCCTTGGGATTACATTGCAATGTTTATTCAATTCTTGGAATTCAGATCTTATCAAGGGATTCTTGGAATCCAGATCTTATCAAGTTAGATTTCAGACTCTACTCTCCTTTAGCTGGAAAAACCCATGTAGCGTGCCCCAAAGATCTCCATTATCTCCTACATTATTTAATGTCTATCTCTCTTCATTGGGTTCATGCCTAAGCAATCTGGATATAAGGCTGTTTAGTTACGCAGATGACATCACAGTTGTTATACCTTGTAATTCGGTTTTATCTCAGATTATTACAAAAATTGATACTGTAATGGAAAGGATGAATCTTTGGATGCAGCAATTTAAACTAAAGCTTAATTCCGATAAAACAAAGTTTTTTGTAGCGTCACCTAGTAAAATCTCTCATGAACTTTCCATCAATATACATTCAACATCTTACGCTATCCATCAAATGATTAAAATACTAGGAATTGTCCTAGATCAACATCTCACTCTGAAAACCCAGATTAAGGCAGTCGTACGTAAAAGCTATTTCACCTTATGGAGATTACGAACAATTAGACCTTATTTCGAATTCTCTGCTTTTAAATTACTGGTTCAGTCACTACTCTTGAGCCTTCTTGATTATTGCAATATCGTTTATCTGTCAACTACTAAGTAAGAACTGTCGAGATTACTACTGATACAGAATACAGCAGTTAGACTGATCTACGGATTGAAGAAATACGATCATGTTACGTTATTTTACCGTGAATTGCATTGGTTGCCTGTGGAGGCCCGGGTATTGTTTAAGCTGGGCTGTTTCTGTTACAAGGTTTTATATGGTGCAGCCCCTACCTACCTGGTCAATAGTTTCTCCACAGCTACGCATAAATACAGCAGAAAAACTCATGCTTTGGTTAACTTTCCTTCTGCAAAGGGCTGTAAAAGCAAGAAATTTCTTAATCACTCTTTAACATCTCAGGCAGCTTTTTATGAAAAAGAATTTCAATCACTGTTGCTTACAGCTGATTCTTATAAACACTTTAGAAAACAGTTGAAACCCTATCTTTTCCCTAAATATGTGACTACTTAACTCACTCTATTCCATGGATCATGTTTACTGTTATAAGCTTTTGTAAACCGCATAGAACTTTTTGGTAACACGGTTAATAAGCACTAAATTATGTTATGTCTTCTCCCTTGAGAAGAGAAGACTGAGAGGGGACATTCAAGATATTGAAGGGAATTGACTTAGAGAAAGAGAGACTATTCACCCTCTCCAAGGTGAAGAGAACAAGAGGGCACTCGCTAAAGTTAGAAGGGAAAAGATTCCGTACAAACGTAAGGAAGTTCTTCTTTACCCAGAGAGTGGGAGAAATCTGGAACGTTCTTCTGGAGGCTGTTATAGGGGAAAGCATCCTTCAGGGATTCAAGACAAGGTTGGATAAGTTCCTACTGGAACAGAATATACGCAAGTAAGGCTAGACTCAAATAGGGCGCTGGTCTTTGACCGAAGGGCCGCCGCGTGAGCAGACTGCTGGGCATGATGGACCACTGGTCTGACCCAAGCAGTGGCAATTCTCATGATGTTTGAATCTTGTCAATTGGACTGCTACCACAGTGAAAATATAATATTCTGAGGGAGAATAATAAACTTTTGATGAGAGCTTAGGGCCTCAGCATTCTAGGGATGTATTTCCATCCCCAGATGCTTACATTCTACTGCTTTAGGCTGAGGGTGGCCATGATTCCACCAACTGCTGTCTGCAAAAGAGCACTTGAAAGATTCTAACATACCGTTCCGGAGAGTCTTGTATAACAGGCAATGGGCCCAATTATTTAAAAGATTTATGTGCCTAAATCTGAGAGTTATGCTTCTAATTAGCTTCTTTGAAAATTTTCTAGGGCTGAGCAACTAAATTTATCCTCCAAATTTCACTAAACTCCTAAGGGCCCCTTTTTTTACAAAGCTGTAGTAGCGATGCTGCTGCAATAAATGCATCAAAGCCTATAGGAACTGAATGGGCTTCCGTTCATTTACCATGGCAGCATCGCTACCATGGCTTTGTAAAAGGGTCCCTAAATTTGGAAATATTAAAAGTAGGTGGCAACATGGGTGGATTTAGGGTAGAGGTGGTTGGGGTGGGAGATTAGGTGTCTAAAACTAGGCTCATATATCTAGGCAAATGAATGACAAGCCTAAATTTATAAGCTTAACTTATAGTTCCCTAAATTGAGATGATTTTTTAGCTGAAAACTTATGCTCCTAAATTTGGATGAAAAAAGGAAACAAATGTAGGAGCCTAACTTAACCCCCTCCCCCCCCACACACACTTTTACAAAACCACACTAATGGCAGCCACGCAGCAACGGCACCAAAGCCCATTAATTTCCAATGGGCTTCGGTACGAATCGGCTTTGTAAAAAAAAGGGGGCAAGGAACCTAAATTTAGCTCAGATTTTTTAATATCAGACCCAATGACCTTTGTGTAACTTGGTGTCTGCGTTTTATTGACACGCTTTGTCATTTTTCCTCTGCAGCAGTATCCACGATCACACAGACTCGCACTGCTTTTTGAAAATGCTCCAGGGAAACCTAAAGGAGACATTGTTTGAGTGGCCTGACAAAAAAATTAATGAGGAGATGGTCAAAAAATCAGAAAATGTTCTGAAGGAGAATCAGTGTGCTTACATCAATGGTACGTATTCCCTTCATCTTGTCTGTTTGAATTCTCTCAGGTCTGGCTCTTAAAGACCCTTCAGATCAATATTCAGTTCTGGTGGATCTGTGAGTTTCACTGACCTGGTTTAAGCTATTTATTTAATTTTTTCAGAGCTGGTTGTGGCATTTAAAAAATAGTGGCACCCTCCAGATAGGCAACACCACTGCATATACATTGAAAGTGCTTTTCACTGGTAACTAACTATCCAGTAAATATTCAGCTGTGGGTGGTCAGCATTTTTTGGGTTTTTTTTTTAAAATGATGGCCACTGTGGGTTGATTAGGCTCTGATATTCAGTGCTGCTACCTGTGCAAGTATTGGCACTGAATATTTGGGCTTTGACTGGCTCACAATCAGAAGGCAGGTGGGCAGGTGCAATATTCAACCTGCTAACAGGATAGTAGACTGAATATGAGGTTTTGTCTGGATGTATCCTCTGAACCCCCACCCCTAAGAATAGGGTTACCAGATTTTTCCTTTAAAAAAGGGTGTGTGGCCCTGCCCCATTCGGCCCCCAGCATGCTCCGTTCCACCCAGAGCTTCGCCCCATTCTGCCCCCTCACAAACCTTGTCTCTTAGGGGCTGTGTCTGGAGGGCATCTGCACATGCGGAGATGTGACATGGTGATTCCACACGTATGTGTGTATCACCGTGTCACATCCGTGCTCTCAAGATGCAGCCCCAAGCTCAATGGTTTTCAAAACTCAGACAAACTCGGACAAACCTGTCTGGACGCATGGATAGTCTTCTACAAAGAGGACATGTCCAGATAAATCTGAACACCTGGTAACCCTACCTGAGAACATTACCAAAACATGATTGGATCGCCCTTCCCAAAATCCTCATTCTTACAAGAAGGCCCACTCCAGCCCCCTCCCCAACAAGCAAGCCTTCTCTGGGACTCTCTGCCCTCCAAGAAGACTCCTCCCACATCTCAGTAGCCCCCACTCCCTGAGCCTACCTTAAGGTCCATGGTGATCCAGTGGGTAATCTGGGCAGGACCAAATCCCACTTGCTCCTGTCCTTGCTGACTCCAGAGGAAAATTAGCAGCTGTGATCTTTAGCCCTTATATGGAAGGCTGACCCTCTGTTATATTAGCAATATTTAGCAGAATTAATCATTTGGAGTGTATAGTAATGTATCAGATATCTTCAAAACTATATATGAGAACCAAGAGCATAGCCGTGGTTGGGCCTTGCCTGGACCCCTCCACTTTTGCCTCAGTCCCATCCAACAGTTGGGTGCATGGTTCATATAGCTGTCAAGGCTCCTCAAGCCCTACCAGTTGAAGATATCAGGAGGCTGCCCAAGTCAGTAAAGCGCAGCAGTCAGCGACAGCTCATTAGGTCACTGATACCGACACTGAGAGTATGCTCGGTTCTTGCACATGCTTTATTGTGGTGAAAATGGAACATGTTTGTGATGCAAACATAAGTGGCTCAAGGTGCTGTCACTGACTGCTGCATATTTCTAACTGGGGTAAACATCAATGTCTTCAGCTGAGGAGCTTCAGGATCTCCATACACTAAGATACTTTTAATTTCAATTTGGTGGGAGAGTAGGGGAAGGCAGAGGAAATATGAATTGTTTGGGGGGGAGGGGCAATTATTAACATCTGGTGACACTATTGATGACAGCAGGCATTAATTTTAATGCTTATTTCAAGGAAAATCATTGGCATCTTCCATTCCTTTTACAATTTTTTTAAAATTAATTGTTAGTATTGAGTTGTAATCATTGTATTTTATTGCTCCTCTTGAATGACTTTCACCTTGGCTTGTTGCCAACTGTCAGTGATCCAATTCTTTATTTATCAACTGGTATTTAATGGGCTGCTGCTGAATCTTACCCTAGTGTTTTGGCCCTTCTCGTTCCTTCAGACTCCATTGGCTTGCACCGTGTGGAAAACTCTAGTCACACCGAGTCTGCAGTGAGTCTTCACCTGTACATTCCACCCTTTGATGCCTGTAACACCTTTGATCAAAGAACGGGACACAAAAATAAAGTGACTATGACATTCTGGAGCAAGTTTGGAAACAAGACTCCATTTGTAAGTAAAGAGAACTACTGT
This sequence comes from Geotrypetes seraphini, assembly GCF_902459505.1. Lineage (NCBI taxonomy): Eukaryota > Metazoa > Chordata > Amphibia > Gymnophiona > Dermophiidae > Geotrypetes > Geotrypetes seraphini. The sequence goes on from NC_047084.1 coordinate 534,053,213, forward strand.
GCTTTTAGACATTTATTTTAAACTGTATTTTTCTTTTTCCTAATGTATCCAGATATAGAAATGATAATACCTGGGCTCACAATTCTGACCTGGAAGCAATATGCAGGTCAACCTCCCCCCCCCCCTCAAAAAAAAGCTTGAACCTTAGAACATATACATTTCTGTACTGGGACAGAACAAAGGTCAATTAAGCTCAGTATCCTGTTTCCATCAGTGATTAATACAAGTCATAAATACCTGGCAGGATCTCAGAAAGTAGCAAGATTTCATGCTACTTAACCCCAGGTCTATCTTTATTTAAATAAATCTTTATTGATTTTCCATTACTAACAAAAAGTGCAAGACAATATTCATATCTGTAACAATAACAAATAAGCACTTAAATACAAACAGTAGCAATGCAATAATATAAGCCCTCACCCCACAATTACTTCAAGGAATCACATTAAAGTTATAACCCTCCCCTCCTGGAAGTGTTTGACGTATACCAACAAAAAGAGAAATAAAAGAACTATAACAAATGTACAAAAGACGTCAATGGACCCCAAACTAAGTTAAATATTAGAAGCAACAAGGTTTGAATGGCAACTTTAAATTGTACTTAATATATAGTGTGACTTCACCTCCAGTTTAAACTGTATTTGTTTGTCGGTTCCCTGACGCAGTACCGAAACGTGGCACGTCGGAACCAGTTATCTGTCCAAGCTAAGTATTAACATTTTTTGTACCATAAAATTTGTGACAGAAGCTTTAGCATAGCTGTATTGACTAGCAACAGAATAATTTATGAACACACGACTTGAAGTGCATCTCTATTGAACACTGCAATGATTGATGGGTGAGGCGGAGAGATCAGCCTTCATGTCTCTGAGCAGAGTTCTATTGTATCTGTAATCTGATAAATCTTGAGTTAAAATTCATTTTCAATATTATTTATGGAGAGACTTTTTTATCAGTCACACGACTGCTATACAATGGCATAACCATGGGTGGGTTCAGGTGGACACAGGCCTACTCACTTTGGATTCAGGCCACCCAGCAGAGGCACAGCAGTAATGTGGCTGATAGGGTCCCTGTCCCCAAACCCCACCAGCTGAAGACTCCTGGCTTCTCTTCCTTCAGAAAATCAGGGGATCACTTAACTGCACTGCTCTGTTATCTTTAAATCTTTTAGTTCTTCACCAGCAGTGAACATCAACACATACCCACTGCTTTCATCAACCCAAGCTTTCCCTTTGATGCAACTTCCTGTTTGTTGTAGGCCAGGGTGGGGAGGGAGAGATGTTGGGCGGGGGAGGGGGGATTTTTATGCCCACCCACTTTAGTATCAGGCCCACCCAAAATTGGATATCTGGCTATGCCCTTGCTGTCAAAGACTGATTTTTGTTTGATATTCAGTGCCGACACCTAACTGGGAACCAGCACTGAATCTCCAGGCACCCAGTGTTTCCTGGAAGTTATCCAAGTACCATCATAATTCAGTGCAGTACCTAGATAGCTAACTGAATGCCCAATTATTTATTTGGGCACTGCCACTGAATATCAGCAGTGCATGGATAACTTTTAGATCTTTGCCTCAACTCTTCCCCTAGACCGCCTAGTACTAACCAGATAATGCAACAGTCGTCTATAGAGAGTTTCAGTCGCATTATCCAGTTATATGCCACTAAAAAACCATGAACACTATATTCAATTTAAGGAACATTTCTAATCATGTGTAAGCAGCACGGCACACAAACTGCTGTTAATATTTATTAATGTTGGAACTACCAGATGTACAATGTTATACCCTTTAATCCGCTCTATGTACAGTCTCTCTTTATTGTAACTACAGTTTATCTATATTGTAACTACAGTTTCTCTATATTGTAAACCACTCCTCTTTATTGTAAACCGCCTAGAAGTCGCAAGATAGTTGGCGGTATATAAAAATAAAGTTATTATTATTATTATTATTATTATTAAAAATCCAGGTAAGATGCAATCAGCAAGATTTAAACAGACAGGAGCCTTTCCTCCCCATTTAAATCATAGAAATGCATAGAACTGAAGGGAGAAAGTTTTGGTTTTGTTATTTTCAAGCTCTTGCACAATGTGTGAAGACAATGTTTTAACTGTAAGTGTATATTTTTTTTGAACAGGAAACAGCATTGTCACACGAGAATAACTGAAGACAAAGACAGCTCTGTGGACTGAGATGCTAAGCCTTTACCAGTGATTCCACTTAAGATGTCAATCTATTGAAACGCATTTGAGATACTATAGCCTGTATACTCCTGTAGTAGGCACCCTACTGGCTGCTTGTTTCTGTAGTGATCAGAATAACTAGTAATTGGGAACAGAGGTTCTTAACTCCATTCCTCAAGGTTCTGGTGTTCAGAGTAATCAACATATGCAAATTAATTTGGTAGCCAGACCACATGTATGCACATTTATGATGACTATTCATGACAGACATCCTGAAATCCAGGGCTAAAATTGGCCCTTGAGGACCAGATTTTAAAAGCCCTGGACCAGAGCCAGAAAAATAAGTGATTCAATTTCAGATGCCACTTAATTGGTAGAATGAATCGATTTAGTTTTAAATTCCACATAGGTACTGTACTAGGATATAAATACCAGGAATATTATTTAATAGTTTGCTTCCTTTATCCCCCCTTTTACGAAGACGCAAAAGAGGTTTGTACTGCATGCTTTGATACTCAAAGAATTCCTATGAGCGTCGAGACAGTGTCAGAGCATTTAGCGCCCCTGGCCGCAGTAGAAACCTCTATTGCAGCTTAGTAAAAGCGGGCTTTTTTCTTACCATTTTAATAGGTCTCTTTGTATGTTGGCTCTGACTGTAATATAATGGTATGATCATAGAAATTTTTAAGTGTCAAATTGGCATTAACAAATTTGTCTCTTTTTGGAGAATGGTCATTTTTTAGCACAAATTTTATCAAGCTGTTGTAACACAATAAATGCTTAATTCTGTATTTTCAGATAAATTGCCATGTACTAAATCCAGTGCATTGATGAAATGTAATAAAATTCATTTTGTGTACATTGGATTTTGAATATTTTTATTCACAGTTTGGCAAATGGATATATAGGTCCCCTTTTATCAAGCTGCGTTAAGGGTTTGTTTGTTTGTTTTATTGTGGGCTACTGTGGTAAAAGCTCCGACACTCAAAGAAATTCTATGAGTGTCGGAGCTTTACCACAGCGGCCCGCAATAAAAAACCCTAACGTAGCTTGATAAAAAGGAGGTCATAATTTCTTAAATTAATATTGAAAGGATGCCAGACAGACTGACCAGGAAAAAAACAACCTTCAAGTCCTACAAATATTTGACATTGATTGGTATTTATTTATTGTCAATTTTTATGATTATGTAAGTTACTATGGACCCCGTTTACAAAACTGCGGAAGTGATGCTGCTGCAATAAATGTACTGAAGTCCATACGAATTGAATGGGCTTTGGTGTACTTACTGTGGCAGCATCGCTACTGTGGCTTTGTAAAAGGGCCTTATATTTTCTACTTAAATTATAGGTGGAATATGTTAATAAACTATGCTTTATGAAAAAAGCAAACCTCACTGCACACTTCCTGTTTTTGGCTTTCCATGTGACAGTGCAGTGAAAACAAACCAGGGATCAAGTATTGCCTCCTCTTTTCCCAAGAGTTTATTTATTTATGTTGAGCTATAAGTAGTAAATAAATACTAACCCCCCTTTTCTACAAAGCCGCACGGTAACGGCCCCGAAGCCCATAGAGATTTAAAGGGCTTCGGGGCCGTTGCCGCACGGCTACCGCTAGCGCGGCTTTGTAGAAGAGGGGGTAAAACTAAGCGGTTTACATTCAGGTACTCAAGCATTTTTCCCCATCTGTCTTGGTGGGCTCATACTATCCCTAATGTACCTGGGGCAATAGAGGATTAAGTGACTTGCCCAGGATCATAATGCTCAACATGGGATTTAAACACACAACCTCAGGGTGCTGAGGCTGTAGCTCTAACCACACATTCCAGTTGGCAATATTTATTTTTGTGTATACATTAATATTGAAACCACTATACAATTAATTTGACTCTATGGAAACTAAGAACCAACAGAAAGTATTTTGATGCAACGTCATTCCATTTATTGGTGCAAGCCTCCTTACTAAGCATACTCGACTACTGCAACATCATTTATCTGGGATCTTTCAAGAAAACCATTCAAAGACTCCGAATCATCCAAAACTCAGCCGTCCGACTGAGTTTTGGCATAAAAAAATGGGACCACATAACCCCCTATTACCAAAAACTTCATTGGCTTCTCCTGGAGGCAAGAGTCCTATTCAAATTTGCCTGTCTTTGTTTTAAATCTATACTTGGCGCGGCTCCCACATACCTGGTCGCACATTTCAACTTGGACTGCCCCAGTAGACCTACACACAGAATCCATATGTTCATCCATCCATCAATAAAGGCCTGCCGATACAAAAGATACCTAGACAGAACACTTGCTTTCCAAGCAGGCCAAATGAACAACTGGCTGAGCAATTTAACGCACTCTTCATCCTATCTAAGTTTTAGAAAACTAGTAAAAACAAACTTGTTCAACCGATTTGTAACCTAAACGCTCCCTTTGCCCTATCGCTTTACTCCATCTGATTTTTTCCACGATCTCTCATTCCCGCTCTGTTCTCCGCCTACATGTATTGATGAATGTCCAGTGCGCCTATTCTCGCTGATTGTTTGCAGCATGTTCCAGCCCTCTTTTCCCTGTATCCGCTTCATGTACTTTAAAAACTTACTTTGTACCTATCTTCGCTGATTGTCCAGCTCCTCTTATTGTAAACCGCCTCGAACTACTATGGCTTTGGCGGTATATAAGAATAAAATTATTATTATTATTATTTTAATATGACCTGAAGATTCTTTAAGAAACATCTATTCCAGGGGTGCCCAAAAGGTCGTTTGCAATCGACCAGTAGATCGCAAGGGCAACGTGAGTCGATCATGGAACCCATCCCGGGTTCTGCGATAGACTCGTGTTGACTTTGCATTCTCCCTGCTTCCCCGACACCACAAAAGCCAAGCGCAAGCGCCGGGCCCACAAGCCTTCCCCCCCCCCCCGAACCTCAATTCTGACGTCGGAGAGGAAGTTCCAGGCTAGCCAATCCATTAAACTGTTACTTGAGCTTCCAGCTCTTAATATCTTAATCCACTCCCTAGTCATCAACCATTTGGATTATTGTAACACTCTCTATCAAGGTATTCGACATAAAGATTAGCAATAAAGATTAGCAATAAAGATTAGCAATAAAGTCTCTAAGTAATAAAAAAAATACTGTGACAAAACTGATTATACTGTTAGGCGCCTAAGTTAAGAAGGAAATGCCATTTAAGAATTATTTAAAAAGAGATCTCCAGGCACCTACTGGCGCCTAAAACACCAGCACGGGAATCATGCCTCTGGAGGTGCCCACCGGTGCCTAATACCACTGTAGGCATGGCTAACACTTGAAGTGCTGGTAGGTGCCTCTGTAGGTGCAATTCATCTCAAAGTTAGATGCCGGAAATTTAGACCTTGAAAATCCTGGCCTACATTTCCAGCACCTACCTTTGCCGGAGGCGTGATTCTTTAAATGGCACCGTTGTGTGATTGACAAGCGATCGGCAGCTACTTTTAAGGAGGCTGCTGACTATGGCACCATTTAGAGTTTCCAGGCCTAATTGACTGTAATTTGGATTTGTGTATTGATCTGGCTGCACATGATTCTATACAGATCTGTGCCCAAATTCTGTCATGCACAACCCGAATGGCTATGAGATGGGCATAGGTAGGTTAGGGATGCTCCAAAGAATTACACACAGTGTTATAGAATTTGGGGGCCGTGGGCCCAAGTTGCACACCACGATTTACACCAGGGTTCAGATGCATCCAACGTTGGACACCTATCTTCTTAGGCGTGATTCTACAAAAGATAGGCATGTATCACACGGCGCCTATCAGTTCTTAAAACCAAAGTAGGTATGTTTAGGGGTAGAAAAAGACTTAGACACCGCTAAGCACGATTCCCTAAAGGACTTAGGCATCTGTAATGTAGGCCTTTAAAACCCTGTCCTATATAACAGGTGCCTTAGGGCTCCCTTTACTAAGGTGAGCTTGCGGTTTTAGCGTGCGCTACATTGCCACGCGCACGACACGCTAACGCCTCCATAGAGCTTGTGTTGGCATTTTCCGTGTAGCGTGGGGCTAGTGAGCGCGGCATTGTAGCACACGCTAAAAACGCTAGCGCACCTTAGTATAAGGAGCCCTAAGTTTTAAGCTAGGCGTCGCGAAGCGTGATTCTGTAATGGATGCCTCCGTGTGACTGACATACAGTAGGCGCCTATATATTTTTTAGGTACCAATAACAGAATCTGGCCCCAAGTGCTCTTTTATAAAGAGCGCTCAGCCTGGTGTGCTCCTCATACAATAGCGCTCAGTGTGAATTTTCCCTGATGCCTTACTGAATCTGACCGGTGACAGGTCAATTGCGCGCAAGACAATCGTGCGCTGACAAAAACGCGAAGACAATTCAGCGCAAAGACAATACCGTGCAAAGACTATAGCGCGCGAGACAATTGTGCGCAAGGATAACTCAGCGCAAGACAATTGAGCGTAACGATAACTGAGCGCCAGACAATTGAGCGCAATGATAACTCAGCGCAATGACAATTCAGCGCGCCTCTAGATGGCGCCTGCCCGCTAGCTGGTCTTCGCGCTCAGTTGTCCTCGCAGTCAAATGACTAGCGCACACTTGTCTTACGTTCAGTTGTCTGCGCCTCTTTGTCCGCGCGCAATTGTCTATGAACCAATCTGACCCTAGGTGAGAATTGTATAATGGCAGTTATTGAATGCTAGCTTAAGTTCACATTTTTGCACCTAAAATTTAGGCATGAGCACCTATGCTAGCTCGATGGTTGGTGTAAATGTAGGCAGTTAAGTATCTAAAAACTAGTATTCTATAACCTGTACATGTAACTTCTAGGCACATCTCTAATCCGCCTTTGCCTCTCCCAGGTCCATGCCCCCTTGTAGGTGCACACTCTGGATTTTGCACACTCAGTTATAGAATACCAATGAATGGCATTTACAAGTTACAGACATGACTTGTAATTAGTACTAATTACTGGCAATTAAGACCAACTATAGCCAATAATTGGTCATTAATGTTTATTAACAGCTAATCAAGCCATTAAATTATGTATGTTTCTTGGAATCCGCCTAGAAATGTTGATAGAGCGGAATATAAACTTTTTAAATAAATAAATAAAATTATGTGCACAACTGATATTATTCTATAACTTGGGTGTACAACTTTGCACGCTAAGGGGCTCATAATCGAAACAGAAATATGTCTAAAATCCGGCCTAAATTAGCACTTAGATGTTAAGTGAAACAAGTCATCCAAGTGCCGATAATTGAACTGGGTTTTAGACGTATCTAAAAACGACTTAGGCCTTCACAGTGCTGCAGTATGCCCAGAGCTAAAAGGGGTGTTTTAGGAGGAGTGGTGAGGGTGGGATTTGGACGGGACATGGGCTGCCCTAGACTTAGTCGTACTGCATATATAACCGAAAGTTTAACAACACTGTCTAGACGGAACTTGGACGTTGTGACTTAGGCCATCTAAAACCAGGTCTAAGTCACAAGAAGGTATCTAAAGTGACCAGATAACCACTGCAGGGACAAAGTACAGATTCCAACACACCCCCAGTGATCACCACCATAAAATTTGTAATAAAAACGTCACATATCTGCCTCCAGAACATCAGCACCTGGCAGCCTGGCATAGGAAAGCCTAGTAGAGCTGTACAGAGATGGCTTAAGTGGTCTGGGGGCTGGGCTAGTAAACCATGGAGAGGAGGACCCAGGCCCATAAGCCACTCTAACTGCATGCATGGTGAAACGTGCACCCCCCAAAACCCTTATGTACTGCTATATAAGTGGCACCTACAGCCATAAGGGCTTTTGGGGTGGTAGAGAGGTGGGTCTAGTAGGTTCTGGGGTGTTTTGGGGGGCTCACCATGACCTATAAGGTTGTTGTGGTGAGATGTGTATGTGGCACCCTTTTTGTGAAGTTCACAGCAGTGCCCTGTAAGGCACCCCACTACTCTGGTGCAATGTTTGGGTGTCTAGTCCATCACTTTGTTGACCCCCGCCCAGGTCCAAAAGGTCTTTTTCTAAGCATTTTTGACTTGGACAAATTTTTGGACAAAAATGGGGTATAAAGGTAGACGACTTAGTGGTCTGGATGATCTGACGGCTGAATGTACAGTTAGATGATTTCTGAAAAAAAATATTTTGGACGTATTTTTCAAAAATGGACTTTTTCCATGTCCAACTTTGGGCGACTAGCGACTTAGACCCCAAACGGACTTAGATGTATCTTTTGATTATGCCCCCCCACGGGTCTCATTTTCAAAAAAGATAGATGTCCAAAAGACGGCTTAAACCGGATCTTGGACATCTTACTAGTTAAAACATCCAAGTAGGCATTTTCAAAACTGATTTTCTAGACTAGTGGTTCTCAACCCTGTCCTGGGGGATCTCCAGCCAGTCGAGTTTTCAGGATATCCCTAATGAATATGCATGAGACATATTTGCATGCTTGCCTCCTCCATTATATGCAAATCTAGCTCAGAAGAAGCTTAACTCATATATTTAATTAATTTATAAAGTCAATTTATTAAATATTTCCCCTATTACCAGAAATATATTTTTATATTTTATAAATAAGCTTATTCCCTACTCATACAATCCATAAAACATCCAACATTTCATTATACAACATCATATTACTACTTAGAAAACCTGGACCATCAGTCCTTCAGTATTCAATCCTTCAAAGTCCAGTCTTTTAAAATATCATTGAAAATCTCATACTGCTTGAACTTAACTCCTGTGTTGATAAAACCATGTCACTTCAAGTTCATTGTTGATGTTTAAATGATATTCAGCCAGTTCAACACAATCTTGCGTTTCACCATAAAGGCGTCCTCAGGAGCTGAAGTGACTTCAGGTTTTCATACACCGTGTATCTGTAATGCTCTGTGCTTATCATAAGGCAACTGCAACGTAGGCTCAGAAGTCTCACCTCTGGAACACAAAGAAAGAATCACACTTCTTTAAGATGGAACGAAGTATGGCTATACATTAGGGACATTATAAGAAGTTTCTCAAGATTTAGGAGCCATTGACAAAATTTTGCAAAGAGTGATTCGTGATTATGCCCTTTGGTCATACACGTCAAGGGTGAGTGGGTGGGAGGGCGGGTTGGAATGTATTTTTCAATTTCTCAATTTGAATATATATTTTTTAATATAATTGGGGGGGGGTGATATATCTATTTGTCATAAATTATCATTGTAAACGTGCTTTTATAGAGTTTATATGATTGTATTATATCCTGTACTTAATCATGGCTTTAAAATTAATAAAGAAATTTTTTTTTAAAAACCCCAGCTAAAATGAAATTAGTAGAATTGGAACAGCAAATTAAAAAATTGGAAGAGGAACATCAAGCAAATACTACTAACATAACTAAGTTAGTGGAATTACAAAAAATAAGATTGCAATATAATTCAATTTTAAGTACAATAGCCGCAAATTCTGTTTTTATGAGGTCCTCCACATACTATGCAGAAAGTAATACAAGTGGTCATCTCTTAGCATCATATCTGAAAACAAAAACGGACAGGAAACTGATTTCTTCCATTCAGAATGCTAATGGGGACATCCTCACAAAAAATGAAGATATATTAGCAGTCTTCAAAACATATTATGAATCCTTATATGCCTCTGAAGATAATGGGAATAACAAGCAATACCACTTCTTGGATAAACTACCTACCGCATACTATTTTAAATAAGGAAGATAATGATATGTTAGAGGGTGATTTCACCTTAGCGGTTATTACTACCGCTTTAAAATGTATGGCACCTAATAAAGCACTTGGACCGGATGGGATCACGATAGAATTTTACAAAACTTTTCAAAATTTACTTGCTCCAATCTTACTTCAATATTTTAATAGCACATTAGATGTTGCACATTAGATGTTGAAGGCACTTTCACTGAAGCTTCCATCATAATGATTCCCAAGCCAGGAAAGGACCCCCAAATAATACAAAATTATAGACCTCTTTCCTTAATAAATGCTGATGCCAAACTTTACGCATGCAGGGCAGATACTCATACAATAACACCAGAACTTTTGAAGATATTATTGGTTTGGCCTCGACCACCTCACAACTTCTGGCTATAGGCTTAGATGCTGAAAAAGCCTTTGACAGGGTGGAATGGCCCTATCTATTTGGTACCCTTCAATGGTTTTGATTTTCTGAGAGTGTGATAAATAAGATCAAAGTGTTTTACAAACTTCCTTCCACTAGACTTTATATCAATGGACATCATTCGCAAATATTCTTCCCAACTAGAGGCACTAGACAAGGATGCCCATTATCCCCACTTCTTTTCAATATTGCCCTAGAACCACTGTTAATTGCAATCAGAAACATTCTGTTAATTAAAGGTTTTGAATATAGTGATCACACGATCAAACTATCAGCTTATGCTGACGACGTTCTGCTTTATACTACCCCAGATTCTATACCTCATCTGCTGGAAACTATAGATGAATAGTCACAGATTTCTGGTTATAAACTAAACCAAAGCAAAACGAAACTCATGGCTTTGAACTGTGCAGCTATATTACCTGAAGTCAAACAATTTGGCTTTACGTGGACAAATCATAGACTAAAATATTTAGGTGTTTTCTTTGCCCCCACAATTGACAAATCTATTGATTATAATACAGAATATATTTTAAACACTGTCATAGAATTGACTAACAAATGGTCTCCTCTCAACATCTCATGGTGGAAGAGATTAGAAACAATAAAGATGATGATTGTACTTAAAGTCAATTACATTTTAAACATGCTCCCCATGCTATTCAAACCGGATATCTACTATCAAATCGGAAAACTGTTAGCAGGATTTCTTTGGCGCAGTAAACAACCACGCATCGCAATGAAGAAACTTAAAGCGGCAAAGGACAAAGGAGGGGTGAATTTTCCTGACTTTCATGGCTACCATATAGCTTTAATGAGACAAGCTACTCTATGGCTTATTCCTCCTCCTACTGAAGAATCACCAGCGTGGTTACTACTGGAACAACATATTTGCAGAGCAAATATATTAAAATATAATATGCAAAATTACTCTAATAAGAAAGGGAACTTAAATTTGATTATTGTTTCCACTAATAAAGCTATACTTACTATTGATAAGTTAGTATCAGTGAAATGGAACGCAACTAACACTGTTTCTATATGGCACAATGAAAATATTAAGATCCAAGGTAATACTTTTAACTGGAAAATCTGGCAAATGAAAGGCATATGGAACTTACATCATCTAATTAAAAATGACGAATGGATGACATTCAATGACATAATGACACTGTATAATATTCTTGGTCACTTGTTTTACCAGTGGATCCAATTAAGGCACTGTCTTACAAAGACCTATGCAGATTTATCCTCCAGGAATGTTCAACCAGATGTTCTAATGTATTGTAAAAAAATTCTATAATGGGAAAGGAATTGCTTCCAAATGGTATAAGTTAATACAAGTACATTCTTTTGGCAATCCTGAACTGACTGAATCAGTTTGGAATGCACATTTCGACACGACTATTGATTCTGACAGTTGGAAAACGATTTGGACACAAGCATTTAAAACCTTAAAATCTGCCTCGCTCCTACAATCCATCTATTTTGTTTTGCACTGGACCCCACAAAAATTAGCCAAACTAAATGTGGATCAATCTGATAAATGCTGGTCCTGCAATAAAGCTCCAGGCTCACTGCCACATATGCTATATGATTGTGAACTACTGCAAACATACTGGACATCAGTATGGAAAATGATATGCTCTATACTAGACATTAATGATAAACTGACTTTAAAAACAATTTTTTTTTTGTAAATCTTTATTGACATTTCAAACTTTATAATGTATACAATTAAAGAAACAGAAAAAACTGTATGAAAATACATTGTTGTCATCACATTAGTACATTGAGCAATTTTTTTAAACCCCCTTCTTATCTTAATTATAAACAATAATATTATATATTATACTATCAATATAATAAAAATTAATTTTACTCTTCCAAATAAATATTCCACCCCCCACCCTCCCGCCCTCCCTGGATGTGTAAAGGAATCTAACAAGGAAAAAAAAATCATAAGAACCTGAGTCGTCACTATCAATGGATGCTCATAAAGCTAAACTACTCCGTATACTTAGCGATTAAGAATGTATTATCATCATGGAAAGACCTATCTAAGGTTGATTCAAACATGTGGTGGAATTCAGTGTGTATGTCATTTAAATACGAAAGGGTATTTGCGGAAAAATTAATGTCCACTAAGAATTTTACTAAGCTATGGGAACCTGTAAGAAATTATTGTAACTATTAGTTTCCTGTGTACTCTCTCATGACATTTATATAATAATAATAATAATAATTTTATTCTTATATACCGCCATACCCAGCGAGTTCTAGGCGGTTTACATCAATTAGATTAGGATCTGCATTGACAAGCAGATTTACAACAATTTATCAGAATTACAGCTTTGATCGAACTTGACAAAGGATGTAGAGAGTAGGGAAAAAAAGGGGAGGTCTAGTGAAGGAGGAGAGGAGCAGGGGGGGGCGAGGTATTGTTGTGGGTTGTGTGGACAGTTAAGGGTCATGTTTGCTGAATAGGTAAGTTTTAAGTAGTTTTCTGAAGTCAAGGTAGGTGGGGGCCTCGAGTATCATTTGGGCTAGCAATGGGTTCAGCTTGGCTGCTTGGAAGGCGAAAGTTTTGTCGAGGAATCTTTTGAGATGACAAAGTTTTAGCGAAGGGAAGGCGAACAGCTGAATTCTATGGGATTTCTTGGTGCAATAAAGGTTAAAGTGGGGGTTGATGTAACTTGGTGAAGAGCCATTTACAGATTTGTAGCAGAAGCATGATATAAAGCTGATTACTACTTTCAGATTACCCTATTTTTGGCGACTGATATATTACTGTTTATGTAGGCATTTAATCCTGTTTCTTTTGAATTGTGAATATGGCATTGCTTGAAGCTATGTTCATGGTATAGCTCTATTGAGTTTAGAATCCTGCTTTTTCCTTGTTGATGCTTTATACTAGCTAGGCTGTATTTGATCATTGCTGACACAGAGTTAAACATGTATAAGTATTGTTTTCTTTTTCTGTTTTGTTACCTATAATTCCAATAAAAAGATTTGAACTAAAAATAAATAAATAAAATTAAAATAAAAAATTTATAAGGGTCAAAAAGGTACTCAAACTGATCAGATGATCACTGGAGGGATTAAGGCATGACCCCCTTACTCCCCCAGTGGACACAGACCCCCCTACCACCACCCAAAGATAAAAAAGAAACAGTACATTCCAGCCTGTATGACAGCTTCAGATGGGCACACAGACACAGCTCAGTAGGTAAGAGTGGCACTCTAAGGAGTACTGCAATGAACATCAAATTAAAAAGTCCCAGGTACACATCACTGTAACCTGCTTATGGTGAGCCCTCCAAAACTTACTGTACCTAGATAAAGATGACACCTGCAGGCATAAAGGCTATTTTTGTGGTTTACAGGTGAGTAATCCCTTCCGGTCGAAACTCAGCAGTGCCTCTCAATGGGGCTGATGCCATTACCAAAATCAGTATCTGAATTTGATCGATCTGCTTGGTGCAACAGGTACTCCGGGAGTTGTACTAACTTTAATGTGGATTAACATACATAACAATCGCCATCTTCCCTTTGTATCTGGTAGAGCAGACTCACTAGTATGTGCTTATTAGCAATTGTTAAAATTAGAGCAACCTGCATTAACTTAGCACAGGTGTACCACAGTTTGGTGGATAGGCCTGAAAGTCAGTTGCTGAGACTGTGGTTAAGTGCTGTATTTTTTTTTTCAGACTGTCTTAAGTAAGCATATATTCATGGACTGTGATGTGTTTTTCCCTAAGAGCCAAGGTACTTATAATCACATAAATATTTAGAAGGCTATTATGGGTTTTTGCTGCTTCATTACACTTGCTGAGCCATTCTGTGATTAATGTTCTTGTTTCAGAAGCATAAGCAAACTAGAAAATGAGCAAATTTGCTCTAGAGAGATTATACAGATCATCAATTTGCAGACGTGAATATTTTAAGGCAGAGAGAAATGCCTGAATTGTTCGGCATAGGTAATATTCTCATATCCTTGAAGAAAACAGAGAGAGTAAAACCCATTTGTGCAAGCTCTTACCACATTATTCTTAAGTAAAAATTACACAATTTTTCTTTCATGTTTAAATCTCAAACCATTTTAAATTACTCGGAGCTGGTAAATGGTGACATGGAGCGCTTGTTGGGGGGGGGGAGGGGAGGGATGGACTTCCTTAAAGTTTTGCTCCTGAGTATCTACTCATAAGAACATAATAGCCTTACTGGGTCAGACCAATGGTCCATCTAACCGAGCATCTCATCTTCATGGTGGCCAATCCAGGTCACACCTGGCAAAAACCCAAGTAGTAGCAACATTCCATGCCACCAATCCAGGGCAAGCAGTGGCTTCACCTGTGTCTTTCTCAATAATAGACTATGGACTTTTCCTCCAGGAACTTGTACAAAGCTTTTTTTTTTTTTTTTTTTTTAACCAGCTATGCTATCTGCTCTTACCACAACCTCTTGCAATGCACTCCAGAGTTTAACTAGTCTCTGAGTGAAAAAATATTTCCTCCTATTGGTTTTAAAAGTATTTCCCTGTAGCTTCATTGAGTGTCCCCTAGTCTTTGTAATGATAGAGAACATCGTAGCATAGGAAAACAAACTAACTTAGATAAGGAATGGCTGCCTACAAGTTGTCAAACAGTTTATATTTTAAACACCATGTGCTGTGTTACTATGGAGTCTATTTTAAAGTAGAACACTTAATCCACTAGTCACCAAGGGGGACATTATATAAGGAGCTGCCTAGTTTTAGGCAGTAAGATCACATGGAAATGCCAGCATTCTAGTCACTTATGCTTGCAAGAACATAAGAATAGCCTTACTGGTCAGACCAATGGTCCATCAAGCCCAGTAGCCCATCCTCATGGTGGCCAATCCAGGTGACTAGTACCTGGCTAAAACCCAAGGAGTAGCAATATTCCATGCTACCGATCCAAGGCAAGCAGTCTTTCTCAATAACAGACCATGGACTTTTCCTCCAGGAAATTGTCCAAACCTTTCTTAAAGCCAGCTACGCTATCTGCTCATACCACAACCTCTGGCAATGCACAAGTGCATAAAAGGAGAAGTTATCAACATGGGCTACTGTTAAGACGCGCCATTTTCCTGTTTATATGAGATATTCGTAACTAAGGGCTCATTTTACGAAGGTGCGCTAGCGTTTTTAGTGCGCGCTGCAATGCCGCGCGCTAACCCCCGTGCTATATGGAAAACACTAACGCCAGCTCTATGGAGGCATTAGCGTCTAGCGTGTGGCATTGTAGCGTGCGCTAAGCGCGCGCTAAAACCGCAAGCGCACCTTCATAAAAGGAGCCCTACGTCTCGTTGCATAAAATGGGATTTTTGTTAAAATAGCGCCCATTAGTGCTAACATAACCTAATGATAAGCTAAGCTGATAGCCAGAATACATTCACTAGTTTTCAGCGGCGCTTAACTGGTTATTGCGGCCGAAAATGAGCACTCAAGGCCTGATTCTATAAAGCTCGCTTAGAAATTAGGTGCTGACTAGTGTGGTGCTATGCGCAAGTCTATAAAAGTTAGGTGTACTTTATAGAATCACACGTCCTCTCCCTTTTCTTCCCTTTTGTCTCGTATCCTTCATTATCAAGTCTTTGTCCTGATAATCAAGTCTTTGTCATCCCCTTTGCTTCATTGAGATTTTATTTTCTTCTTTAATTAGATTTAACCTTTATTTAAAAAAAAAAAAAAAAAAAATTTTATCTATTTTTCTCTTCCTATCATTGTAAACCGACCAGATATATGTGATGGTCGGTATATCAAAATATTAATAAACTTGAAACTTAGCGCCACCTAAAGATGCTTAGCGGCAATAAGCGTCCTAACTTCAGGCACGCTGTATTTATGGCAGGGTTTTCTTTGCCTAAATACCTGCACCTAAGCTAGGCTCCTTATGATGCCTAGGTCCAAAACAATCGCCTACGTGAAAAAGACATCCCTGATCCGCACCCTAACCACACTTTCTTTGTGGTAGATGCCTTGGACTAGGCACCTATCTCAAAGTGTTAGGCGCCTACCAAGTTAGCTGCCTAACATCCAATTAAGGGCTAGATTCAGTAACCCCCCCCGATTCCGTGTCCGATCCGTGCCCGATTGCATGCAGGCCGACAAATTCACAAAAGGCTTGCATGCAAATGGGGACGATCGTTGACATGCCCCCCCACCCACCGCATGGATCGCTAGAGAGCGATCCCGACGCACACGCAGACCATCTGTAGATGGTCTGCGCATGCACTGGCCCTCCGAGCCCAGCAGAGAAATTTTTTTAAACTTTTTTGTGAGCCCGTGGTTTTAACCTGCTTTAAGCCCGCGGGTTAAAACCAGGGGCTTGCACTGCGGGGAAGGGCAGGAGAGCTGGGGCGGCAGGAGAGATTCAGGGCAGGCAGGAGAGAGAAGTAGATTCGGGGCACTCAGGAGATTTGGGGCAGGCAGGAGAGAGAAGTAGATTCAGGGCATACAGGCGAGAGAAGTAGATTCGGGGCACGCAGGAGATTCAGGGCGGGCGGGCTGAGAGCAGAGAAGCAGAGCAGACAGCAGGGCGGCAGAAGGCAGGGCAGTCGGAAAGCACCTGAGTGATTGGTCCTCAGCATTCACTTTTTTTTTTTTTTGGATTGGCCAGCGCAGTCGCTGTTCCCTGAAAAGTTTTGTGAATCGCATCCCTGTACTTTGCATACCATTTCCCCTCATTTGCATGCATAGATTGGAATCGGATTGGAGGAGAGGTTAGTGAACTGGGTCAGAGGGAAATCAGGTCGTAAACCAAGCAGTACACAATCAATTGGCTTAGTGAATCTAGTCCTAAGCCCATCAGTTACGAGTTAAGTGCCAATTATCGACAACAATTAATCATATTAAGCAATTAAGGCCCTCTTTTACTAAGCTGAAGTAGAGGTTTCTACTGCAGCCCGGAGTGTTAAACGTTCCAATGCTGCTCCGATACTCATAGTTATTCTATGAACATCAGAGCATTTAGTGCTCCGAGCCCTGGTAGAAACCTCTACTGCAGCTTAGTAAAAAAAAAAAAAAAAAGGGGGGGGAGGTTACATCAGATGTAGATGCACTTTATAAAATTGGGGGGTTAGCACCTAAGTGAAAACTGGATATTTTAGGTGACATTCTGGAGGCGGAGTCAGCACTTGGCTGTTTATGTGCCTATATTGAGCATTTAACTGGTCAAGGTAATTGCATAAATGGGACTGCAAATAAAAAAATAAAAGAATTACACAGCAACCCCTGGCAGCTTAAGTTCTGAATATTGACTTAACTGGCCATATATTAGTCGGCACTGCATAAACTGGATATTCAATGCCAAAGCCTGGCCCAGCATTGAACATCCGGGAATAAGGCCAGTAGCAAAACACTCACGGCCGCCAGCTGAAAATTTACCCCAGAATCTTCAATCTCTGCAATAGAAAATGTGGCAAAAGCTCCACATATTCCTCCGAATCAGTAGTCTACTAGCAAAGCCAAGAGTTTAGTCATCAATCCACGCTAATTGTTGTGCAAACTGTACTTTGATCTTTCCTCTCCATTTCCTCACTCTGTGTTGATTGATATTTGCAATCCAGATATCCATTTAACTCCCAAGTCTGTAACTCCTCCAGTATGTACTAATCTATATTCTTTAAATTGTCCCACCCATGTTCTCCCCCCCCCCTAGTATGTTAATTTCATCTGCCCTCCTTGTTGATGCTATGTAACCTCCAGGTATGTTTGATACTGTGTATGTTAACTTGTAACCCGTTCTGAACTTTCTGGGAGGATGGGATATAAAACTAACTGACTAAATAAGAAAATTGAAAACAGAAGATAATAAACTGACAGTTTAGATTTGTTTATTTCTAGATTTTTTTATTTTTATGTCTGCAGAGTACAACAAAAGGTGGCCTGCGATCTCTGCTTCACAGCTACATTCAGAGAAGCTTTGAATTGATTTGGGCAACTCTCAGTGTTCAGAAGAATAAACTACTTTTGAGGCAGTTTTACTAAACTGCAGTTAAAAGTGACCTTAGCGCGTGTTTACATGTGTCATGCCTGCATTCTAGGGTTATTTGTCTCGTGAAAACACTGAGAGCAGATCGGACACTGTGTAGCCGTGCCACAGGAGCATCTCGTTGCCTGTTTCACTCAAATTTTATGCCAATTTGTTCAACATCATATGGTTCTCATTAATGTGTGACACAGATCATTCTGGACCCCTGAGGAAGAAGTGTTCTTCGAAACATGGACCGTGTCAGGTCCTGCTTTCTCACAAATGAGAACCACTTTTAGGTTTACTACAACTCATTTACTCCAATAAAAGTCCTGTGCTTTGTACATCATTCTTTTTCTGCTTTTGTCGATTGACCTTCACCTCAGACTCATTGGACTTGTTTTTGTTTTGGCTTTTTAATGGAAAAATTAACATGGGACCTATAAAAAAAAGGGGGGGGGGAACCCCTATTTTACAAGCCTGTTAAAATGTTAAGTTTATTCAGTATTTGTTATACTGCAAATCAAACAGATTATCTGAGCAGTTTACAATGCTAAGAGAAAACAGAAAGGATAGTGGGAGAGGAAGCAGTTAAAGGAGAAAGAAAAGTGACAAAAGAGAATTACAACATATGACATGTTAGAGTGAGAGGTAGGAGAGATGGACAGATAGATGGCATGACCCACAGGTCATCACTGGAGAGAGTCAAGGTACAGATGGTCTTCAAATAGGAATTTTTAAAGTCCAATTTTTAAAATGCATTTTAGAGTCCCTATGGTATCACCTGTTCTTATTTCCACATATGAAAATAAAAACTCTAGCATCATCTTGTGGTGGTCATTAGAATTACAAGAAAATAACGATGAAAACATGTTTTTACCGTAACCTCAACTTAACTGTTACATAAACCTAAGGTGGCTGAGTAGAAAAATATTTCATTATCTATAAATCAATATTGTAAAGAGATCACTCAGTATGGTAAGCTACAGTATTATCTATAAACTATCATTTTAAAAGAAATTTATGAATATTGTTAAACACTGTTCCTCCCTCTTTTTACAAAGCTGTGTTAAGCTTTTTTATTGTCAACTGCAGTGGTAAAAGTTCCGACTCTCATAGGAATTCTATGAGTATCAGAGCTTTTGCTGCTGCGGCCAGCGATAAAAAAGTCTAACGTGGCTTCATAAAAGGGGGGAGGGTGGGGTGTATTCATTAACGCTGGTTTTCACACAGCTTCGGTAGAGGTTTCTACTGGTGAGGTAAATGCTCTGATGCTCATAGAATTCCTATGATTGTCGGAGTATTTACCTTGCCGGCCTGCGATAGAAACCTCTACCACGGTTTTGTACAAGAAGGAGCCCTAAATTTTTTTAAATAAAATCTGTAAAAATTCTTAGCTCATATGTAGATCTCTTGTCATATTTTTCCATTTCTGCACTGTACACGGATTGTTTCTAATCACGGCTAAGACTTGAAAAAACATTGTCTCACGTATTTGAGAATTTCTCCATTTTTTCACCATTATAACAATGATGCTGTAGCTTATATTGTTGCTCAAAATAGAAAGAGAAAATGACCGTGGCCTTTTCCAGTCTTCCTATCAAGTTTCAAGTTTATTAGCTTTTAATATACCGACCATCAACAAATATCTGGCCGGTTAACAATAAAATTTTAAAAGGGTAAGAAAGAAGAAAGATAAAATAATAGGCATTTAAAAATAAATAGAGTGAACATTGATAACATTAACTAGACAAACTTGAAAGTGAGGGGAAAAGGGGAAGGAGGGGAAAAGTTACATATTTGAGAAGAAAAGGAGATAGTGGGAATGGGATAAAACGTATAGGGTAGGGTCGCTTTGTTAAAGCGGTTGGTTGCGTAAAAGAGAAAAGAAAATGATAAAAATTTTAAGAAAAGGAAAACAGAAGGTAAGTCTAAACACCGCCGAATGCGTCACGAAATAAAAAAGTCTTTAGGCTTATCTTCAATTTGTCTAGATGTTGTTCATCACGGAGTTGCTGTGGCAGAGAATTCCATAACGTTGGGGCAGCTACTGCAAAGTTTATTTTCCGCGTGTAATAAAAGTCTTTTATGGAGGGAATAAACAGAAGCTTTTGATCAGATGACCTTAGAGTACGTGGGGAACATTGGGGAATGAGAAGCTTATCCTTTAGAGATCATGCGCTTGTCCTACTCTTTCTTGAATACAAATAATCTTCATCTCTAGTTCCTCCATGGGGAGATCGTTACATGCATTCACCTATGGTTATTAGACATCCGAATTTATCTGGACATGTCCTCTTTTTAGAGGACGTTTGGGTGTCCAGATAGCATTTCAAAACTTGGCATTTTAGGGCAAATTCTATAAGAAGCACCCAAAAGTTAGGCGCCTATATAGGCACTGTTTAGTGAATCACGCTGAGCGGCACCTATTTGGGCACCTATTTTACAAGCGCCCATTAAATAGGCCAGCTCTAGGTACACTTAAAGGTTAGGCGCCTAGCTGAGCGCTTAAGAGCCGTGATTCTGTATGAAGGCGCCTAACACATAGCCACGCCCATGTCTAACATGCATAGCGCCTATTTTCTTGAAGGCCGCCTAAATGTTTAGAGGCACCTTGTTACAGAATCGCGTTTTTCTTGATAGGCGCCTATGTTTCAATCAGTGCTGATTAAAAAGCTTAATTGGGCTTGTTATTCAATTTAGATAGGCGCCTCCAAAATAGGCACCTAACTTTAGGCGCTGGTTGCAGAATTTGGGCCTTTGTCTGGGTTTTGAAAAGCTTCCAGCTTAGGATGTCGCAGGGAGGGCATCTGCGCATGCACGGATGCACCGTAGTGATGTCACAAACATGCATGTGATGTTATTTTTCTTATTTTTTTCTTCTATTTCTATTTCTTACTTTTATTACTCAACTAATTGTTATTTTTCCAGGTACTTCAGTTAGATTGTGAGCCTTCAGGACAGTAAGGGAATTTCTAAGTACCTATTCTTTATTTATTTATCTTATTTTTATTGTATCCTTTAATGTATATTTCTCTGTAAACCTATATTACTTATAATTTTAATGTACACTATTGTCTATTTTCTGTAAACCGCTTAGAATCCTAACGGAGTTTAGCAGTATATAAGAAATAAATTACATTACATTACATTATCACATTAACACATGCACACATGCAGATGTCCTCCCGACGTGGCTCCAAGCACTTGAAGGGGGTGGGGCTGGTGGATGAGGCTGGAGTGAAACAGAGCGTGATGTGGACGGAACAGGGTGGGGATGGGTGGAACTGGGCAGGCCTGGGGCGGGGCCATAGGTCCAGATTTTATAAACATAAAATCTGGTAACCCTACATTCACCACCCTTTCAGTAAAGAATTATTTCCCTACATTATTCCAGGGACAGAGGACTATGGTGAAGGAGTACATAGCTAGGATCTGGCGGTGGCGACTGTGGGAGCTAGTAGCAGCATGACTGGATGTGGGGGGTGGGGGGTGTCCTTGCACATCCGCACTCTCCTCCCTCCTCTTCTTCTTTCTCTTTTTCTTCCTTTTCTTTCCCTCCTTTCTTTCTTCTCTTCTTGGGTTAGCAATTCATTTTATGTTGCACCCCACTCCCGCTGGTACCTTGGGGATGGGCTGGGGGGAGTTTTGGTACATCTGGGGGTATGTATGTTCTGTTGCAGGGAATGGCTGTTGCTGTGAGTGTGGTGGTGATTGCAGTGGTTGGTCCTTTTTGGGGACGCTTAAATACAAAATGGTGGAAGGTTGCGACACTTGATGTTCTGTTTTATTGTACTTTCTTGTCCTATTGAGCTTCCCCTGGACGAGATGAGCTTTGCTCCGTTTTGCTTTATTGTCCTTCTGAGATCCTGGGGGGTTTCGGTTGTGGGTGTTGATGTTATTGTTCTTGATGCTTATCTTTTGTATTTGGACGTTTTCACACTCCTGACGTACACTTTGCATTGTGTCTGGTTGTGACCTTTTTCACTTTCAATAAAAATATGTTAAAAAAAAAAAAAAGGACCTGGCGGTGCAGAGGGTGGGTGATATACAGTATTGCATCTCTTGCTCTTTTTTCCCATCTCTCAGCATAAGTCTGTTTGTGCAGCACTGAAGCTGAGATTGAGTCCCCTGAAGTATCGTCCAGTGAAACAGATCTCTTTCGGGAATTAATATGGATGATTGAAGATTGTGGGTCTTTCTTTTTGGTTGGGGAATGCAATAATATTGAATGTTTTCTCATCAAAAAGTATATTTTGCATCATATAGGATAAGTGCTGGCCTTCTTTATGAATTTTCTTCATTTTTGATAGTTAGTTAAGAACATTAAGAACATAAAAATTGCCATACCGGGACAGACCAAAGGTCCATCAAGCCCAGTATCCTGTTTCCAACAGTGGCCAATCCAAGTCACAAGTACCTGATAAGATGCCAAGCAGAAAAATAGATGTTATGCTGCTTATCCAGGAATCTTAATAATGGCTTATGGACTTCTCTTTCAGAAAATTATCTAAACCTTTTTTAAACCCTGCTAAGATAACCATATTTACCACATCCTCCGGCAATGAATTCCAGAGTTTAATTACATGTTGAATGAATAAATATTTTCTTTGGTTTCTTTTAAATCTACTACTTATTAGCTTCATCGCATGCCCCCCTAGACCTAGTATTTTTGGAAAGAGCAAACAAACATATCATATCACATTCCACACCACTCAGTATTTTGTAGACCTCTATCATATCTCCCCTGAGTTGTCTCTTCTCCAAGCTGAACAGCCCTAGCCGCTTTACCCTTTCCATAGAGGGAAGTCTTTCCTTCCCTTTTATCATTTTCATTGCCCTTCTCTGTACCTTTTCTAATTCCACTATATCTTTTTTGAGATGTGACCAGAGTTGCACACAGTATTCAAGGTGCAGTTGCACCATGGAGTGATTCAAAGGTGGCTATTCATGGATAGGTGGTTATCAATTTCTACTCCTAAGATTTGGGATTGTAGTTCTAATTTGAAAGTCTGTGTTGTCTTTTGTAATCCTTGGAGTCTAGCATGGGTCAGTTGAGAGTCTTTGCCAAAAGAATTTGGTTTTATTCTTATTTAGTTTGAGGTGGTGGGTTGAGGTCCAGTTTTCTATGATGCGGATACATTTTTTAACAGTGGTGAGAGTATTGACTAATGCAGTCATTACAGGTAGTATGATTGCTATGTCAACCGTATTAGGCAAAATGTTTTATTCATGCGAGATCTAGTTTGGCTCCAAAGGATTGAATTAAGAGGCTGAACACTGATGGTGAAAGTGGGAATCCTTGGGGGACCACACTGGCAGGGTGCCAGCTTCCAGAAAGTTCACCATCCTTATGTATAATATAATGCCGAGTGGTTAGTAAGCCTTGGATAGTAGTACAATCCCTAGTACTAAGCATAGTAGATTACTGCAACAGCCTATGCCCAAACTACATGATAAAACAATTACAGACTGTTCAGAACACGGCCCTCAGACTCATCTACTCCCTCAGCAAATTTGACCACATCACCAATGCTTACCTTGACTCACACTGGCTACCAATAAAAGCAAGATCCCAGTTCAAATTCTACTGTCTACTATACAAAGTAACACACGGAACAGCACCCAGCTACCTAAACAAAAGACTACACCGTAATCTCTCACACAGATTAAGGAGAACTCAAAACCTATTCGCTTACTCTCCTCTCAAAGGTACACGACGCAAGAAACTATACGACAGCCTTTTAGCTACACAGGCAGCAAAAATTGACACTACCATTTCCAATCTATTGATCAAATCAATAGACATAAAAGAATTCCGAAAAGAAATCAAAACTCATCTCTTCAAAAAATACTTTCCATCATCTTAACCTCAACATAGCACTAGAAAATACACACACGAACACCCCACCATAACTATACCTAAACATTGTACAACTCACTTCATCAACCTACTATTTATCTACTATGTGCTCTAAATTTCTCCTGGAAACTTCCAGACTAACAATTGTAACTTGATACATTCCTGATTCTATGTACTGTAATATTCCTGAAATTGTCCAGTCTCCTAATTTGTAATCCGCTTAGAACCGCAAGGCACAAGCGGAATAGAAATCTGTAATGTAATGTAATGTTAAAAATGCATTTAAAAACATCCTATTTAAAAATTATCCAGTGTTTAAAATACTCTCAAGAGTGTTAAAATGCTGTTTGTTTCTTTAGATTCCCAGTATCCAGATCCCATTGACTAATATTAAATCAGATAAAAGTTATTGTATTTTCTATCAGATTTACTTTAATGTTCACCAAAAGGAAAATTAAAATGTCCCAAATGGTGTGTACACACAAAAAAAACCCTTATCTCCAGGATTTCTCTCTCACGTTGGCCGGCTTCTTTTTCTACCTTCTTTCTATACCCCCTCATTCCAGAGCTTCCTTTCAACTGAAATAGACTTGCCTCGGATGCATTTGTGCTACTTAGGTATTTAAACGTCTCATTTCATTTCATTGTAATATCATCTCCCTATTAACACTATAAGCTGACCAATACTTGTGCTTGAAAACAGTCACTGCAGGTTCTTTTCTCATAGAATCTAGCTTCTGCACACCACTAGTTTAATTAAAATGCTGCATCATCCGTACCCAACAGAGCCTAGAAATTATTGAGAATCACCCAAATATGTAAGCCAGCATATACAGTATAATTATTTAAAGAATGCAAGATCATACTTTATCGCTGAGCAAAATAGCTTCCACACACATGGATCTCAACTAATGAAAACTGAAACTAAAAGTCACAGTGCTTTTTACAATGTCTGACTTTCTGCCACATTTGTAGCGACAGCTGAGGCTAAGGAAGTTATCATTCCAAATTTACAGACTTACATTTCTCCTAACTTTTATAGGAAAACAATTTATTTGAAGCACTCTATTTACCAAATATACTATTATACAAGATCATAATTCCGACTACCTTACAATCTCAGATCGTAGTGGTATAGTCAGAGCAGAGGTGATCCCCAGTCGTTCTTGCCCATGTCAGCTTTACTCTCAAAATGGCTAATTTCTTCTGGCAGTCTTGTAAAATTGCCACTAAAGGCAATGGCAGCCATTGTGAGAGCAGAGACAACATGAGCAGGAGTGCCTGAGGACTACTTCTGCTCTAACTATACTCTTTAGACTGCTAAAAATTGTAAGATAGGCCTGAGGGGAGTATCTACATGTGGCAAAAGGGAGAAAGGCAACTCCTATTTGGAGGGGAGGGGGAGGGAAGGAGACAAACAGGACAAAGCACAAATTTTCAGCTTCTACTGAAAACACACAGTCAGTTTTGGCCAAAATCAAATCACAGAAACATAGAAATATGATAGCAGATAAAGGCCAAATGGCCCATCCAGTCTACCCATCCACAGCATCCACTATCTCCTCTTCTCCCTAAGAGATCATACGTGCCTGTCCCACATTTTTTTTTGAATTCAGACAAAATCTTTCAAAAGTAAAGGTTCTAGACTTTAGAAAAACTAACTTTGTACGGATGGGGGATTACGCCAAACAATTGTTGTCTGGATGGGAACGTCTGGATGGAGTAGAAACGCAGTGGGCAAAACTGAAAGGAGTTATTGCAAGGGTGACAAACCGTTTTGTGAGGCAAGTAAGTAAAAGTAAGAGGAAAAGTAGTAGTATTTGAGAAGATAACAAATAAGAGGTTAGCTTTTATACACTACAAAAAAATCACAGAAAGAGGAAGACAGGCAAAAATATCTGGAAAAGTTAAGAAAGGCTGGTCGAGTAGTCAGGAAAGCAAAGATACAAATGGAAGAAAAATTAGCTGATACAGTAAAACAGGGAGACAAAACATGTTTTAGATATATCAGTGATAGGAAGAAGTGTAAAAGTGGCATTATGAGACTCAAAAGTGAAGGGGAGAAATATGTAGAAGTTGATAAAGAAAAGGCTAAATTGCTTAACAAATATTTCTGTTGTGTTCATGGCTGAAGTGCCAGGAGCGGGACTGCAGAAGATAAACACAAATAGGGATGGAGGAGTGGTAGACCCTGATCGATTTTCAGAGGGTTGTGTTTGTGAGGAGCTAGGTAAATTAAAGGCAGACAAAGCAATGTGGCCAGATGGTGTACGTCCAAGGGCACTGAAGGAACTTAGGGAAGTTCTGGTGGCTCTGTTGACTGCCCTTTTCAATGCTTCTCTAGAGTCGGGAGTGGTACCAGAGGACTGGAGAAGGGTGGATGTGGAAGTAAGGAAGAAGTACAGAATTACAGGCCAGTAAGTCTGACTTCTGTGGTAAGCCAATTAATGGAATCACTTTTAAAACAGAGAATGGTGAGGTTTCTGGAATCCGGTGAATTAAAGGACCGGAGGCAACATGGGTTCACTAGAGGTAGGTCTTGTCAGACAAATCTGATCAATTTCTTTGACTGGGTGACCAGATAATTGGATAGAGGGAATGCGCTAGATGTGGTGTATTTAGATTTTAGCAAAGCTTTCGACAGTGTTCCACACAGATGTCTAATAAATAAACTGAGTGCCCTTGGGATGGGCCCTAAAGTGACAGGCTGGGTCAGGAACTGGTTGAGTGGAAGACGAGATGGTAGTGGTTAATGGAGATCGCTCTGAGGAAAGAGATGTTACCAATGGTATGCCTTAAGGTTCTGTTCTTGGGCCTGTTCTTTTTAACATTTTTATAAGTGATATTGCTGAAGGGTTGTCAGGCAAGATTTGCCTCTTTGCGAATGAAACCAAAATCTGCAATAGGGTAGACATCTCTGATGGTGTGAATAATATGAAGACCTAGCAAAGCTTGAAGAATGGTCTGAAATTTGGCATCTAAAATTTAATGCTAAGAAAGGCAAGGTCATGCATTTGGGCTGCAAAAACCCAAAGAAACGGTACGGTACAGTTTAGGGAGTAAAGAACTTATGTGCATGTCAGAAGAGCGGGACTTGGGTGTTTATATCTGATGATCTTAAGGTGCCCAAATAGGTTGAAAAAGGTGACGGTGAAAGCTAGAAGGATGCATAGGAAGAGGTATGGCCAGTAAGAAAAAGGGGGTATTGATGCCCCTGTATAAGCCTGGTGAGACCTCATTTTAAATATTGTGTACAATTCTGGAGACCACACCTTCAAAAAGATATAAAAAGAATGGAGTCAGTTCAGAGGAAGGCTGCTAAAATGATGCATGGTCTTCATCATAAGCCATATGGGGACAGACTTAAAGATCTCAATATGTATACTTTGGAGGAAAAGCGGACGAGGGGAGATATGATAGCGATGTTTAAATACCTACGTGGCATAAAACTAATCATACACGCAAATAACTATGGTGAATTTAGGAAATACCTAAAAACATACCTGTTCTTGAAGTACCTAGGTAGCAGATCTGCACAATCTCTCCCATCACAATCTCCCATCTCAATCTCCCCTATAACAACTGATCCCTTAAACTGTTAGCCACTAATCTCCAACTATGTAAGTTACACTCAATTTGTAGCAACTTTCTAATCATTGTAAACCGCATAGAACTTCACGGTCCTGCGGTATATAAACTGTTATTATTATTATAAAAGTGCATGACTCGAATCTCTTTCATTTGAAAGGAAGCTATGGAATGAGAAAGCATAGGATGAAATAAGAGGCGACAAGCTCAGGAGTAATCTAAGGAAATACTTTTTTACAGAAAGGGTGGTAGATGCGTAGAACAGTCTCCCGGAAAGGGTGATGGAGATAGAGACTGTGTCTGAATTAGAGGTCTGCATGGGAACGGGGATCGTGGGAATCCCGCG
This sequence comes from Geotrypetes seraphini, assembly GCF_902459505.1. Lineage (NCBI taxonomy): Eukaryota > Metazoa > Chordata > Amphibia > Gymnophiona > Dermophiidae > Geotrypetes > Geotrypetes seraphini. Next base: position 534,081,323 of record NC_047084.1, read on the forward strand.
GGTCCCCCTGACTCAAGGGACTCCCATGGGGACCCCCCTCTGGCCCATGGGGACCTCCGTCTAGCCAATGGGACTCCCACGGGGATGGAAGGCTTTGGAAGCAGGGTTCGACTTACTCAGGCCTACTAAATTCTGATGCAGCTGAGACCAGTCCGGTGCCATGGTGGAAACAGCTATGCTGAGCAGTGAGTTCAGCACGCACACAACTGAAAGCCTTGCTGATTGGTCCTGTGGTGCGGCGGGGCGAGAACAGCAAGCAAGGTTCTCAGCTGTTTAAGTGCTAAGCTCACTGCTCAGCATATACACAGCTGAGAGCCTTGCTTGCTGATTGGTCAGCAAGGCGGGAAGAAACTTATTTAGTGATCCGCCCAGCACCCCGAAGGCCCTGATACTGGTGAGACTCGTCTCGAACTAGAAGAGAGTGACCCGAGGAGGCAGGAGACAAGGAACCAAGTGATTTTTTTTTTTTTTTTCAGACCCGAGCTGAGGACGGAGCAGCAGTGAGCACAGCAGGCATGAGGAGTTGCTTAAGAGAAGCAGGAGGATTCGGCAGCCGGCAGTCAGGTAATTAACTTAAAATCTTTTACTGTGTTTTATATTTTCATATTGTGTTTTATTTTTGATTCATCTGCACCTTTTTCAAATAAAGATTTCATCAGGATCAACAATTCCACAGTTTCTTTTGTGTTTGCACTGCTGTTTTCCTAGTGGAATCTCTGGTAGAACCCTTTTTTTGTTTTCTGTTCAGGTAATTAACTTTTAAACCCACTCTTTTACTAAGGTATGCTAGCCGATTTAGCATGCGCTAAATGCTAACGCGTCCATAGAATATAATGGACACGACAGCCTTAGTAAAAGAGGGGGTTTATAAGTTAATTACCTGAACAGAAAACAGAAAAAGGGTTCCACCAAAGAGATTCCATAAGGAAAACAGCAGCGCAAACATAAAAGAAACTGGAATTGATGATCCTGTCAGAAGTAATTGCTGCTTTTTATGGGGACGGGCGGGGATGGAGGGAATTCCGTGCAGGGACAGGTGGGGACGGAGAGGATCCTGACGGAGACGGGTGGGGACGGAGAAGATCCTGGCGGGGACGGGTGAGATTTCTGTCCCCGCGCAACTCTCTAGTCTGAATTCAAGAAAGCATGGGATAGCCATGTGGAATCTCTGAGAGAGAATAAAAAGATAAGGGTTACTGGGTAACTGAGCCATTTGACCTTTATCTGCCATCATGTTTCTGTCTCCACCACATCTACCGGGAACCTATTCCTTGCATCCACCACCCTTTCTGCAAAAAGTATTTTTTTAGCTTACTGCTGAACGTACCTCTTAATTTGGAGGGAGGGGGAGAGAGAAGCACTAAAAGGTGGGAAGGGGGACCAATGAAATGGGTGGTGCTGTAGATGGAGTGTGGGAGGGTCATGTCATGTGTCCTCTTTTTTGCCTTCACAAATATAGTAACCCTACCCATACTCCACCCAGGTGTACGTCCCCTTACAAGTTACACGTACTCCTTTATAGAAAAGTGTTTAAACGCACTTTCAGCAGGAGCGGGCAAGCTGCCATTTACCCATACAAGTCGTGCGCCCAATTACAGAATTGCCCTTTTAGTCTCTACCTCGTCACAAAACTTGCGTGAACAGTTCCAGCCAGAGATGAGAACCTTAGGAGTATACTTTATTACCAAAAAAAAATAAAATAAAAATCAATAAATTGTATTGCCAAAAAACCTGCTTAAACTCAGATTATGCACCCTAGAGTGAGAAAATATAGCAAGAGAATCCTAAATGGAATCAAGTTTTTCGCTATAAAAGGGAAGAATTATGAAACCTGCGTCTCTGATACGCAAAAAACCCTCCTCCGTTTTTAGCCATAAAAGCCTACATCTAAACACACATATCTCTTCTTATCGCGCAAGCCACGCCCTTAACCCTCTCCCGCTGCTAGAGCACCACGTCTCCGGATCTAAGCCGGTGGCGCTCTTAACTGCTTCCGGGGTTCAGAGAAGCGACTTCCGGTTTCTGACGCGCTCGAAACCTCCTATTTCCTTTTTCCGTTACAGTGCCACGCCGCACGATCAGCCTGCCGTCATTGCCGCATCCGGGAACGCGGCTGTGGAGTGAGTTGCATTCCTGAACTAATTCCTCCCTCGCTCCCTGCTGCCGCACTTCTCTGTACTCTGTGGCCGGCATTGGGAAATATTCGGGATGTTGCAAGCTGCGGAGCTCCAGGCTCCTCTCCTCGGTTTTTTGCTACTCCGGCTCCTGGGATGTGTCGGTGGCACCGAGATCACCTTCGAACTGCCAGATAATGCCAAACAGTGTTTCTACGAGGATATCGTGCAGGGCACCAAGTGCACCCTTGAGTTCCAGGTACTACGGGGCTCTGGTGGCCGCCCATTGAGGGCCGGCCATATAGCTTTTATGTTTCCCCCTTCATCTGATATACCAGATTGCTGCGTTTCTTTTAAAAGTTATAGTTCGTTTCCTTGGTAAATTTTTTTCCTCCGGAACTGGAGGGGAATGCTCCTCCGGCATGTTGCAGGTGTTTGTGTTTTTCTGTCCAGGATAACTTTAAAAGTGCTGCCTTCCTTTAAATTGCTAAATTCACAACAGGAAGCTGATTTCTTATACAAAAAGCGAGCTTCCTATTCCAGGCTGAAGAATCTTTGACAGATTTGATTTTTTACATCTATATCTTAGTTCTGTTATTTTTATTGTAACTTGATAACCAGACTCGCTGTTTATAAAGTGTGTCAAGAAGGATCTAAATAAAAATTTGAATAATTCTTGCTGTCAATACAAAAATTGTATAATACTGTAGAGGAAAAGCAAAAATATTTATAAATCTGTATGTTGATATTCTTCATGAGGGTCATTGGAAACTAATCGAAATGTAGATTTATGCTAAATGTCAACAAATGCATCCCCAAAAGAGCATAAATTAGCATATTCAAGAATTTGGTTTTGTTGCTAATAGAAATACTTATTTTGAGAGGCTGACTATATAACACTTATAAGATCAAGAATATACATGTACCTATATATTATATTGTATGATATGCTATGAGTTTATCTTATTGGGCAGACTGAATGGACTATGCAGGTTTTAAATCTCAAAACAACAACAAAGGTGACCAATGGTGTTCAGTCTCTTTTTATTGTGATTGACTCGACATGATCGTGTTTCGGCCCACAAGGGGCCTGCTTCAGGAGTCTTGTAGTTAAGTCGTGATAGACAGAATCACAATGCTCTTTTACTCTTTGAAAGTACTACTCCGTATAAAACCTGCATATGTAGCTGAACTGCTGGCTTGAAGAACCAATGTTAATCGGTATTAAAATAACCGACACTCTCAACCAACTGGCAAAAAATATGTTGGCAAGCTCCTAAGACAATGTCCAAAGTGGTGCTCTTGACCCAATAACATTCTCTTCCTCCCTCCCTAGAGGCAGCAGCCACAAATCTCCCTCCCTCCCATTACGAAGCAGCATGCAGCCGATCCTGACAACCCGTCCCTCTCGTTCCTGAAGCAGCAGGCTGCCGGTCCTGACAACCCCCCTCCCTCATTCACTCACTTAACACTAGCAGGAGCCGGCAAGCAGAGTAAGCGCCAGTAAACAGGCAGCTTCTGGCCACTCCCAGCAGAGCCTTTCCTCTTTTATCCTTTAAATGTGTGAGCTCTTAAGTCAGCCAGAATCATGAGGTGGCAAGGTATCATTCAAAAGAGCCAGAGGTTCCCAAAAGGCTTAGGGCAGCTGCCATGTTAGTATTTTAGATTGCTGAAGCTTTTTGATTAAGCATGCGGCAGGAAGAGTGTAAATAGGGAATCTTACATTTTATCAAACTAATAGGGTGAAGTATAAAGGATGAAAATGACAAAAATCATTCCTTATCCAAAACTGTATCTTATAAGTAGTCAGTGTTCTATGGCTAATTGCTGAGCTAAAGCCTTAGTAGAGAGGACTAACTAGGCAGTTAAACATTTTGTGCCTTCACTTCCAATTATATTGCTTTAGAACAGGCATGTCCAACAGGTAGATCGCCAGCCCCACTTGGCTCCATCTCTCCAGCAACTCGCCCCGTCGCTAGGAGAGAGCTCGTGCTGGGAGGTCGTCTGCTGAGGGCTTGCCGCTGCTGCTGATCCTTTGTCTGTCTTTCTTTTGTGCCGATAGTTTGTTGGTACCCCAGGGGGCCGCCCCGCAATGATATGCCACAGGCCCTGCCTCTCAGATTCGCCCATTCCTGCCTTCGCCCCAACACCCTTTAGCAGTCTGTTATATACCAGGCGATATCCATTTGCCCGGGCTTTACCTGAATACACTTACTGTATTAGTTGTGTCATGTGCTGTTTGTTGGTCACTTTATAGTTCGCTTTCATTAAACGTTTTCTGGAATACACAACAAAGTGTTAAGAATTTGGTAATTTAGGCGGGCTTTTCCAATTTTGTTCTAACTTGCCTATGCCTTGCCTTCATATTAGTTCAAACCACTGTGACTTTTACTTGCCTCTTCAATTTTATTTTGCCTAGGTTTTGCATTGATTCTACACTGCAATTTTATTTCGCCTTGCCTTTGCGTTGATTCTACACTGTGTGCAGAATTTATTAAATCGTGTGTGGTGGTTTTTGAACTTGTTTGGCGGTATTTGATTTTATCTGGTTTGCTGGACAGGTGTTTTGATTTTTTTTGATGATTGTTTGTTGGTATTTGATTATTATTGGTGCCAGTATGATGAATTCTTATTTTTACTTTTAGAACTGCATGTGTGCTTTTGGCATCTCCAGTCCTTGTATTGCACATCATCCAGAGGTATTCAGTTCCTGTTTATTTGTAATACTTTGGGAGAGTGACAGTTTTGGACCAGATTCAGCCAGTGTTTATACTTAGCAGATTTGGCCTTCTTACATCCAGCCACCCTAGTATAACAAAGATGAGTGTTCCAAAGAAGAGCAAAACCTATCACTTTCATGATGAATGGAAAATGGACTACTTCATAATCATGGTGAAAGACAAGCATTATTGTCTAATTTGTAACGCCCCAGTATCCTTGCCCAAAAAGGGTAATCTGGAATGTCATAAGGCTCTGCATAGCAATAGGTTTGATGCTGATTTTCCACCCAAAAGTTAAATTTGTAAACTGAAGCTCAAAGAACTTAAATAGAGATTGGCTATTCAGCAACAGTTGATGGCGAAGCCAAGGTCACATTCGGTCAATGCAACCATAGCATCCTTCAAGATCAGCAACCTGATCACAAAGAAATGCAAACCTTTCACTGAAGGAGAATTTGTAAAAGATTGTTTTCTTGAAGTAGCTGACAGTCTTTTTGAAGGATTTAAAAATAAGAAAGAGATCATAGCTGTTATTCAAGATATACAATTGTGAAGAAACACCGTTGTGCGGTGAATAGAAAAGATGTGTGGAGACACAACTGAACAATTGGAGGATGTTCCAAATTATGTTGCTTTTTCACTCCAACTGGATGAATCTACAGACATAAGAGACATAGCCCAGTTACTAGTCTCTATCCGAATGGTTTTTGAATACTTTGGTGTTAAAGAACTACTTGGAATGATCCCTTTAAAAGGGAGAAATACCAGTCAGGAAATATTCAGTTCTTTCCATCTTCTGTGACAAATCTTCCATTGCATAGACTTGTTTCCATCACTACTGATGGAGCAAGAGCAATGACAGGTGAGGTTAAGAGTTTCATAGCCCTCTGTACAGTATGACGACTTCCCAGATTTCCTTTCTTACCATGGCATCATTCACCAGCAAGTTTTGGCAAGCAAGAGACTCAATTCAAAAACTGTCATGGACATCACTTTCAAAATTGTAAATTCAGTTCGTGGAAGATCACTTCAAAGACGGCTTTTCAATCTTACTCTTGATGATGGAGCAGCAGAAATCATTTTGCACACAAATGTAAGGTAGCTAAGTAGGCACAGATTTCTGCAAAGATTTTGTGGTTTGCTGAATGAAATAAGAAGTATTTTTTTGAAGGAGCGGGGAGATGACCAAGCAGAGTTGGAAGATGAGGAGTGGTTAAGTGATATGAACTTTGAACTACAAGGTGAAAACAGATGCATTGGCGAGATGAGTACAGTTTCATCCTACAAGAGAAAATTTGAGCTAATGATGACTGACCTTGCAAACAATGCTTTTGATCATTTTCCTAATATGCAGGAACATCTGGGACAATATCCAAATTTTGTTTTTCAGAACGAGAAGTATATGACAGAAATCCATTCTGTTATCCAGGAATTCGAGAAATTGATTCTGTGACTTCCAAAAAATTGGAATAGTTGTGGAATACTTGTCATACCCATTCAAAGTAGATGTGGACATTAAAGAAACTGCAGTTGCTATCAGTAAAAATTACTCATTGAACAAGCCATCTCTTGAAAACAAAATATTAACCCTTAAAAATGACATTTTTCTCAAGACCCGTGCTGGGCAATAATCATTTTGGAAGCTAATGCCTAGAGACAAATTTCCCAACTTGGAGATGCAGTGAAGCTGTACATTCCTGTTTCGGTTCAACTTATTTGTGTGAATCTGCGTTTTACCATCTGAAAATGACAAGAGTATACAACATTCCAAGATGACAGATGAACATCTCTAGGATTCCCTAAGACTGGCGCTCACACAATATTCACCCAGCTTCAAAAAGCTGGTGGATGAAATGCAGGCTCAGATATCTCACTAATGAGCAAGAGCGAAATATTAAAGATTGTGCAAGATCAGCCTGGATCAATACTCGACCTAAATTTGAGGTTTGCTTTGCTACATTCCACTAGTCTTTGGATTCATTTGCTGCCGGCGCTAAGGAAGGAAAAATTATATTCTTACCTGTTAATTTTCTTTCCTTTAGATGCAGCAGATGAATCCAGAGCCCCACCCAGTCTGGATTTCTGCTGTGGCTTTGCTCGCAGGTTTGGCTCCACTTTTGGTTTAGGTTGGTGCTATTCTTTTTACTAATTGTTCCTGATGATTGGGCAAAGAGCGATACTAATTGGCCAGGAGGGGTTTCATCCAAGAATTACCTTTTGAATCAGTTCTCTATCTCCACCTGCTGGTAGATGTGTGCTATCCCACTAATCTGGATTCATCTGCTGTGGCTAAGAGAAAGAAAATTAACAGGTAAGAACATAATTTTTCCTTCACATTTAGGGCTCTCTTTGCTTCTTTAGTTGATCTAATCATTGTTAAACTTGATAATACTCGAAACTGTCTCGCATTTTCTACTTTGTCTGCTGATTATACATTTGCTTCTTAATACTTACTCCCACCAAGAGTGTAATTCTCTGTACCTAGTTCAGATCTCATGTTCATTCTAATTCTCAGGTTCTGCCAAAATCCTTCTTCACTTTGCTGCCACCAGCTTCACAACATCCATAAATTTACTCTCTTCATCTGTTGGTGCATCTTGTCTTCTCCTTGCTTTTCTGTCATTAAAATTATTACAAACAGGAACAAATTTGACCTTGTCACTCCCCTGTTGAAAAGTGCGCATTGGCTATCAATCCCACATCAAATTATATATAAAATAGCTATTCTCTCCTTCAAGTCCCAAAATACTAATGAACCAGCCTTTATCCACAAGCTTCTTATTCCACACGGACCTTCAAGAGTCTTACGATTCTCCTCTCAACATCTTCTTTATACACCATCCTTGAAAATCATTAGCACACATTGGGTCACTTCATTTTCAATTATGGCCCCTACAGTATGGAATTTCCTGCCACTTCATATCGGGGTGGAAAAAAATTTAGATAAATTTAAGGGAAATCCAAAGTGCTACCTCTTCCGAGATGCATATGACTGCTGAATAGACTTGAAAACAGCCAGCAGAGCAATGGAATACTCTTTAACAGTCATTTTCATCAAATTTTGTTTAGCCTCCTTCATCTCCATTCTGACAAATCTACTTCTCTTGGGAATCTCCACGCTTAAGTCTTTTCCTCTCTACCAGCAATTGCAGCCTTATGCAATCATATTCCAGGGTGCATTCTCCTCATCGTTGGATTACATTGAATTTCTTCCAGACTGGACAGCCTAGCTCCTATTTGTGTTCCTTTGTGTCCCTGTAATATGGAACTTCTTATTCACGTTTCAGCATGATTAAACCACCAAGATTCTCATGGCTCCATAGTAACCGAGGCAATCTTCATTCCATATCAGGGAACCCAAGGCAATCTTCAGTTCCATATCAGGGAACCCGTTCCTCTTCAAACTTTTCCAGTGTCTGGACTCAGAGTGAAAGAACCCTACTGCCTACTAATCTACAGTTTAGGCACTTCACAGCTTCGTTTCTGGCTCCCCTTTGCGTGAAAACTTCCATCTCTCTTTTCCAGTGTTGTCCACCCTAACTTCTTGATCAGCTAAACATGATAGTTTTACTGCATCATGTGCGCACAGCTTACCTGCTGGTATCTTCTCAAGGACTGGACTCTTAAACATATATCCTAGTTATAAAAATATCCCATTGTTTGGTACCCTGTCCCTCTTTATCTTCCTAGCTCCTTTCCTATAACCCTTCATTGTAGCTCCTTTTCAACCTAACCCTGTAAACCGTGCCGAGCTCTGCGCTTGTGGAGATGGTGTGGTATACAAACCTAAGGTTTAGTTTAGTTTAGTTTGTTTAGAATAAGATCTGGGAAATTATTCCTAAACTAGTGTTTAAGCCCGTTACATTAACGAATGCTAGAATATGTCTGTCTGTCTCTCTCCCTGGCCCCCTTTGTCTGTCTGTGTTTCTGTCTCTCTCCCTGCCACTGTCTCTTTCTTTCTTTCTGTCTGTCTGTCTCTCTCCCTGGCCCCCTTTGTCTGTCTGTCTGTTTCTGTCTCTCTCTCTGCCCCAGTCTCTTTCTTTCTTTCTTTCTGTCTCTCTCCCTCTTGCTGTCTGTCTGTCTTTCTTTCTCTCTCTCTCTCTCCCTCTCTCCCTCCCGCTGTCTGTCTTTCTTTCTCCCTGGCCCCCTTTTGTCTGTCTGTCTTTCTCTCTGTCTGTCTCTCTCCCTGGCCCCCTTTGTCTGTCTGTGTTTCTGTCTCTCTCCCTGCCCCTGTCTCTTTCTTTCTGTCTGTCTCTCTCCCTCTCGCTATCTCTTTCTTTCTTTCTCTCTCTCTCTCCCTCCCACTGTCTGTTTTTCTTTCTCCCTGGCCCCCCTTTGTCTGTCTGTGTTTCTGTCTCTCTCCTTGCCCCTGTCTCTTTCTTTCTTTCTGTCTCTCTCCCTCTCGCTGTCTGTCTGTCTTTCTTTCTCCCTGGCCCCCCTTTGTCTGTCTTTCTGTCTGTCTGTCTGTCTCTTTCTCTGGCCCCCCTGTAGTTCTGTCTTTCTGCCTGGCCCCCTTTGTCTCCTGACACCCTCCCCTAACACGTGACATCAGAGATGCTTCCAACGCAGGTGCGGCTCGTGAGAGGAGCTGCAACGGCGGCTTTGAACTTAAAAATAACTTCGGCAAGGGTAAGGAAGCTGCCCAGACCGCGGGCTGCAGAACAGTACTTGAGGGGCTGCGAGTTTGACACCACTGTTAGACGGAGTGAGGATGGGAGGGGGAGTCGCCTCCATGCGTCCCTGCTTAAGTTGCCTCCGCATGCACAGAAGAAATCACCGCTGACTCCTACTGCGCATGCGAAGCCATGAAGTTACAGAGCATGGATCACGCAGGTAGGGTTTTATTAGTGATTTCCATGGTGAAATTGACAACTGAGCTAAGAATGCTTTTTTGTTTGTTTGTTTTTTCAAGAATTTGAAGCCATCAGTTTAACAAAACTTCTCTGTCTGTGTCTTTCTCTGCTGTAGCTTAGGCCTCTAATAGTTTTTCTTCTCTGCTAGCATTGCAGTTTGGTAGATTGTGAAAAGGTAGGGTGGAGCCATTTAGTGCAGTGCTAATGCTGATGTGGCGGACAACCATGTGTAAACAAAAAATAGGCTGACCAGGTTTAGTGACTTAAAAGTTCTTCAGAAGATCTGATGAAATTATGTCTGTGTGTGCTTTATTTTAGGAACATAACCAATTTATTTTTCTCTGTTTTATTAGACTTTAAATCTAGCTTCTTAGATAATGCTCAAAGCAGTTAACACAAAATAGCAGTGTAATCAAATACAATAAAGATAAAGGTTCCCTAGCCCATCTGCTCTGTCAGCAGAGGCCATTTGACCTTTTTTTTTCTTATCAAAAAAGATTTGCTATGCCACCTTTGATATCAAAAATCTTTTTTATTTTGATTGTGGATGCTTCATTGTATACTTGGGTTGTTTTGGCATTTAGGAATCCTTTTACTAAAGCCATTTTACTTTGGCTAACAAAAAGGCATTTTTTTCCTTTTACAGTGGTACCTTGGATTACGAGCATAATCCGTTCCAGGAGCATGCTCGTAATCCAAAATGCTCGTTTATCAAAGCGAGTTTCCATTATTTCCTATGGGGAAACTCGCTTTGATAGGTTCCCCCCCCATGATAGGTTCCCCCCCCCACGAGAACCAGCATTGCTCCCCCTGAAGGCCCCCCCGTGAACCGGCACCTTCTCCCCCGCGATCCGCACACACCCCCGCCACCATCGGGCACCCCCCCCGCCGCAACCTGAGGTCCCCCAACCCACCCGAACCCTCTTCTTACTTTGCTGTAGCCTCCGCAGCGGCACCAGCACCAGCATGTCCTGTGTGTGGTGCCGGTGCCTGAAGATCTGCTTCCTGCGCTGGGCCTTGAGAGTTCACGTTCAGAAAGAACAGGAAGCAGATCTTCAGACACTGGCACCATGCACAGGACATGCTGGTGCTGGTGCCGCTGCGGAGGTTACAGCAAAGTAAGAAGAGGGTTCGAGTGGGTTGGGGGGACCTCAGGTCGCGGCGGGGGGGGTGCCGGATCGCGGGGGGGAGGATGCCGGTTCGCAGGGGGGGCGCTCGCAAATCGAAGTGCGCTCAGTTTCCGAGGCGCCGATTTTGTGAATGTTTTGCTCATCTTGCAAAACACTCGCAAACCGGTGCACTCATAAACCGAGGTACCACTGTATTTTCATTAATGGCTGTGCATGTGACCATTTAAAAAGAATTAACATATGAGCACTTACTGCTACCTATTTAGGTCATGGTATGGGCTCCTGCATTAACCGTGTGCTAACCAGTTAGCACACAGCAATATAGTTGCACTAACTGGTTAGACAGGAATGCCCACTCTCTGCTCCTGACACGCCCCCCCTAACACGCTTAGTAAAAGGACTTCCAATTAATCTAATCTGATCTTCTGTTTCTGCGTCGCTCATACCTAGGTAGGCTCAAGGCAACTTAAAGAGAGGGATGAGGAAGGAGAAGGGGAGGAGGGGTGGGAGAAGAGGAGGGTAGAAGGGGGTAGGGAGAGGTGATTAAGTGTCAAATAGATGAGTTTTCAGTTTCTTCCGGAATATGGTGTAGTTAGGTTCTGTCCTGGTCATTTCAGTAAGGTCATTCCAAGTTTTTATGCCTACAAAGGTGAGCATGGAGTGGAAAACACGTATAACATGTATTAACAAGTATAACACAAAAGATAACAAGAAGTTACAGTCACATAGAGAAATCTAAGGTGACAAAACTAAGCAAAATATGAATGAACAACAGTTTTGATAATTAAGTTTTCAGAGCTCATGGATAAACAAAAACCATGGAAGTCACCTACCACATTATCTGCCTTCCTTGCCCCTGGCTAAACAGTGCTTACCATTGCCTTAGACATAGGGAAAAGAAAAGGAATAAACCTAGCAAAAAGCTTAACTAAACATCAGTGAACAGCAAAAATATTTTAAAAAGTGCCGGATGTTCTGTAATTTACGTTCTCTCATTTCCAAAATAACTTTTCAGAAGAACTGTTATATCCCACCCTTCTGGAATCACTTATAGGGGAAATTTTGTATCTTCCAAAATTTGTTTGCTGCTGGCTGTGAGGTATGTGTTGATTGATGTGCCAGGTATATAAACCTTGTTAGGATTCAGCCATTGAGAATAGTCTCCCAAACTCAAACCAGTGAGAGAAAAAGAAATTTTAGCTATAAATCCTGTGTCAGTTGTATTCAACCTTATGGGAAAGAGATGCATATAAATAGCACTGCTTAGATTTCTCAACCATATTTACTTTACTATGTTCACTGGGATTTGTTCTGTGCATAATCATTACCTCCCTTCTGTACCCAAAACACCATCTGAGAGCTTTTTGCATTCTCCAGCATCTGTGCACTTTCAGGGAAAGGGATTGGGTCTTATATACTACCTGTTTTTTTGTAGTTGTACAACTATACTCAAAGTAGTTTACATACAGGCACTTCAGGCATTTTTCTTATCTGTCCTAGGGGGCTCACAATCAATCTAATGTACCTGGGGCAGTGGAGAATTAGGTGACTTGCCCAGGGTCATGGAGCAGTGCAGGGTTTGAACCCACAACCTCAGAGTGTGGAGGCTTTAGCTCTAACCACTCTTCTGGACATGGACTGCCCAGACACTAGTTTTCTTGCTATTTAGTACATATTGGTGCTTCCAGCGTGATTGGAGGGGGTTCAGAAGTGTCCTACTGTTGGTTTGCAATTGGGATTTGGGACAAGGCAGTAGACTGGCTTACCCACAATTGAGATTTCACAAACAGCTTATAGGCTAGATTCACTTACCTTCCCAATCGTGTCCGATCTGTGGCAGGCCAATGAATTCTCAATGCGTCCTCAAGCAAATGGGGGATGATCATATGCACGCCCCTCACCAACCGCACGGATCGCTCTCCAGCGATTCTGACGCATGCACAGACCATCTCCTTTGCCTATAGATGGCCTGTGCATGCTCACCGCGAAGATAGAGCGTGAAACTTTTTTTTTCTGTTATCACAGAGCTGGAAACTTTCGCAAGCCTGTGGATTTAACCTGCGGGTTGAAAGTGGGGCTGTACCGCGGGTTAAAATGATAAATTTCAAAATAACTCGGACAGTGAATCTTCTAGCGTGCACGTCCTTGCTAACAGATTAACTAACAGAGTTGCATTTTAGGTAATATCTGCTTTTATCTAATTATTTTTTTTACTGTCCTTACTCAGTATACATACATTTACATTATTCACACTGTAAAGGACTAAACTTTATGTGTCTATGCTGGAGATTCTGTTCGTAGTAGCTCAACTATTAAAGCTTTCTTACTGATGTTGCTTCGCTCAGCTCGCTAATCTGCAACTGGAAAAAATTTTGAAGTCTAATAAGTTTAAACTAGCTAGGAACCCCCGGATTTGTAAGTGGAATAAATGTTTTCTCCTATAGCGCACTGTATCCAAAACAGTCGTAAAAAAGAATGCAGGATCACATGATCCACTGAAGGCAGAAGACTGTAGTTTGGAACTCTAGAAAACAAATAGGCATTAACAATGAGGGAAAAAGTTACAGCTATCTCTCGCACCTGTAAAAATAAAGGGTTTATCTTACAACATGCAATAAACTAGAAACTAGTCAAACGTACTGGCAGTCAGTTTCCTATTTACCACCGAGCAGATTTCATCACATACAGGTTAGGACGTTTGTTTAATTCACTCAACTTTCATTTCGCTGGCTATGGAACGCCAGCCAATAAAGGCCTTACACCCCCTTGTTTTCACAGTTGGGGGGTCACCAGATGATAAGGTAGGCTGCGGACCCTATCATAAAACTGACTTCGCAACAACCCAATTGCTGTATATAATTTAGGTTTATTAGCAATAGACAAAAGTCAGCTTTTCATGGAACAACGAAGTACAGCACATTGAGCCAGTGAATACATACAGAGTGGCCACCTTCTGTCTATGGATCCATCCTAAAATTAAGCCAGCTGGTATGCCACTTATATACTTTTAGTTCATTAGACTAGCCTGGTTACAGATTACATACTCACTTTCTATTGGGTTGACACATTTATCATATCTACTAATTGTATAGTGTGCATTTTTATCTCGGAGCCATATCGAAGCATGATATCACCCAATATCAAAATCTGACTCCTCTCTGTTTCCCTGACAACGCATTCTTAATACCAAGTTCAATAATTTCTGAGAGCAGGCCCCCTCCCCTCCTGAGCTTCGTTGTCCTTCATTAGTTTAAATAACTTATGGTAGGACATCTTATCTTGCAGTAATGGTGCCTAGACTTATCTTCTTGTTCTTGTTTTGAGTTTGTCATCTTCTGGAAAGTCCTAAAACATCCAAGGCTGAGTCAGCAGATAACTAATGTTGTAATAGTTAGCAAATGCTTGCCAGCCTTCTGGGGGCAAATATGAATACAGAGCATATTATTTCTTGCTGACAGGGAAAGATATAAGAACATAAGCATTGCCCCTGACGGGTCAGACCAGGGGTCCATCGTGCCCAGCAGTCCGCTCCCGCCGTGGCCCCCCAGGCCCATGACCTGTAAGTGCTCCTAACCTAAAACGTTCATACCCTATGCATTTAATATCCTGTAAAGTAACCCTCTATCTGTACCCTGCAATCCCCTTCTCTTCCAGGAAGTCATCCAGTCCCTTTTTGAACCCCAGTATTGTACTCTGTCCTGTCACCTGTCCTGGAAGCGCGTTCCAGGTGTCCACCACCCTCTTGAGTGAAGAAGAACTTCCTTGCATTCGTTTTGAATCTGTCTCCTCTCAGTTTTTCTGAATGACCTTGTTTTTGTTGTCCCCGCTAGTCTGAAGAATCTGTCCCTCTCCATCTTCTCTATGCCTTTCATGATTTTATGAGTCTGTATCATGTCCAGAAACTAGAATTCAATAGCACAATGTCTCTCTTCAAAATATAACTTTTGGGGGCTCATAGAGGTCTTCACCTACATTTTCATGAAGGTCTTACTCCTGATTCTTCCTCAAAAACCACGGAGAGAGCAGGAGAATCAAAATCAGGGAAGAGAGCAGGAGAAGCAGAATCGGGCCAGAGAGCAGGGGTTTTTAAACAAGCGACTGGTCCTCTCAGCAGTCGCTTGTTTTTTGATCGGGCAGCCCAATCGGTGTTGCTGAAATTGTTTTGTGAATCGTGTCCTTCCTACTTTGCATGCTGTTCCCCCTCATTTACATGTGCGGATCGGATCGGAGGATGGTCGGCACAAAGGTTAGTGAATCGGATCAGTACACGATCGGTGGGCTTAGTGAACCTAGCCCTGTTCTTTCCCAGTATGTTTCCTTTATATGTTTATAAGTGAGCCATGTTGATTTTATTTATTTAATCTGATTTCCAGTGCAATAGGTGTTATTCTGTATAAACAGGCAATTTTCCCATCGCTGCACATTTGCAGAAGGAATCCACTTCGGATTTTTTCAGTGACCCTCCTACTTCAGTAGGTGCTCTACTACCACCTACAGTTTTTTCCTTCTGTACACAAGACTGAAGGAGTGTTTCTGTTTTGCGCTTCCTTTTTTTCTGTGTTTTCTTTGGTTTGAGATGTTTGAGTGAGAGGGAAAGGAAGAAAGAGGAAAATTGGGCATAGAGAGAAAGAGGAGAGAGATAGAGATGCATGGGGAGAGAAGGATGAGAGGAGAAATGTTGGATATGGTGGTGGAAAGGGAATAGAGGGACAGATTGAAGGGGATGCAAGGGGGAGGAATGTTGGGCATAGTGATGGCAGGAGATATGTGGCATGGTGTTGGAGAGGGGTGATAGAAGGAGAAATGGGCATGGGGCTAGTGGGCAGTGGTGAAAAATGCTCATGATCTCGGGGATGAGAGAGGGAGACATGTTGGATGTGGCAGTAGATGGGGTGGGAGAGATGCCTGGAGCTCTCAAGATGGATAGAGAGAGAGGGTGGAGGAGAGAGGAAGAAAAGTTGGACTCATAGAGGGACAGAGAGAGATGTTGGTTGGGAAATGGAATGAGGTCTGGATGAGAGGAAGCAGAAAGAAATATTGGATACACCAAAGGAAGTGTAACCAGAGACTCATGAAATCATCAGACAACAAAGGTAGGAAAATGATTTTATTTTCAATTTACTGATCAAAATGTGTCAGTTTTGAGAATTTATACCTGCTGTCTATATTTTTAGTTGTTACTGAGGTGACACTGCATATTTTAAAGTCATCTTCCTTGACCTCTTTGAAACCCCCCCGAATATAATGATATTAACATTTTCTCTGTGTATGGTGTGATTTGTGGGGGGGTTTTTTGTGGTTACCATTATGTATTAATAAGATTATACTGTGTGTATATGAAAAATGGATGGAAGAAATTGCATAAAAATTAGTACTGTTATTATGAGGATGGAGTCGGGGGCGGAGTTTGAGCGGGGGTATTCTGTTGGTATTTGTTAGGCTTAGGGCAGCGGTCTCAAAGTCCCTCCTTGAGGGCTGCAATCCAGTCGGCTTTTCAGGATTTCCGCAATGAATATGCATGAGATCTATGTGCATGCACTGTTTTCAATGCGTATTCATTGGGGAGATCCTGAAAACCCGACTGGATTGCAGCCCTCAAGGAGGGACTTTGAGATCCCTGGCTTTGGGGTTAACTTGGCTTGAAAAGATTGAGAAACACTGCTTTAGAGGAGTCTTAATGGCAATTTCTCTTCAGTTTTTGGGGCATGCTTTAAGGCCCCTAACTTCAGAACTAGAGTTAAAGGTGCTACTGAAAACTTCCATAATGTCATCAGACTGTGCTTCTGAAATCTGGTAGCTTTGTGACCATATAATAATGACCAGTACTTTACAATATCTGGTCTAAATGTTAATATCTTCAAATGCTTCTACTTGCATAAAATAATAGGTTGAAGCTAAGGTTTTTTTTCATTGTATTGGTTGATCTTACCCATTAAATCAGTGTCTTTCAAACTTTCTTGAGCTGGGGCACACTAAAGGTAGTGGCCATGGCTCAAGGCACCCAGAAGTGCACGGATGTTGCCATGATGACATCACGCGCATGCGTGACATCATCACATTGACATCCACACATGCACAGAGGCCCTCCAGACAGGCCCTGAAATGGCAGTAGGGCATGCCAGCAGAGAAGTCTAACAAATATCAACTGAGTACCCCCAACCACAGACCACCCAAGCTCCTCCCCAAATCCCGGCCCCTTTACTAATTGTAATGCAATTTTTCCCATTCATTTTTCATATACACACAATATACAGTGGTACCTTGGATTACGAGCATAATCCGTTCCAGGAGCATGCTCGTAATCCAAAATGCTCGTTTATCAAAGCGAGTTTCCCCATAGGAAATAATGGAAACTCGCTTTGATAGGTTCCCACCCTCCACCCCCCCCCCCCCCGAGGCCAGAATCGGCATTGCTGCCCCCCGCGATCCGGCACCCCCCCCCCCACCATCGGGCACCCCCAACCCACCTGAACCCTCTTCTTACTTTGATGTAGCCTCCGCACCTGCACCAGCATATCCTGTGCTGTGCTGTGCCGGTGCCCGAAAATTTGCCTCCGGTGCTGGGCCTTGAGTATGTGCGCATGCTCAAGGCCTGAGAGTTCACGTTGGAAGTGAGAGTTCACGTTGGACGTGAACTCTCAGGCCTTGAGCATGCGCACATGCTCAAGGCCCAGCACCGGAGGCAGATTTTCGGGCACCGGCACAGCACAGCACAGGACATGCTGGTGCAGGTGCGGAGGCTACATCAAAGTAAGAAGAGGGTTTGGGTGGGTTGGGGGGACCTCAGGTCGCGGCGGGGGGGTGCCGGATTGTGGGGGGGAGGATGCCGGTTCGCAGGGGGGGCGTTCGCAAATCGAGGCATGCTCGGTTTACGAGGCACCAAGTTTGCAAATGTTTTGCTCATCTTACAAAACACTCGCAAACCGGTGCACTCGTAAACCGAGGTACCACTGTACATAGCAAATATAAATTCTCAAAACTGATACATTTCATTTGAAAATATAATCATTTTCCCTCCTTCCCCCCCAGTGGTCATACTCCTCCCTCCTTTCTCCCCTCCCCCCTCCCCCCCATGATCCGACACTACCAGACTTCCCTCCTTCCCTTCTATTCCCTGGTCTGATATCTCTCCATTCCTTTAGTCATCTCTCCTCCCCCTCCTCCCCAGTGTAGCATTTCTCTTTCCCTTCCTCCTTTCTGGCCCCCCTCCCAGTCCAACATTTCTCCCTCCTTTCCACCAATCTTAATATTTTTTCTCTCTTCCTCCTGCATGCTTCTCCTCTGGTCCTCCTTCCCTCCCCTAACCAACATCTCTTTCCCTCCATGAGTCCAACTTTTCACTCTGCCCTCTCCCCCTTCCCTCCGAGTGTGACATTTCTCCTTCCCTCCTTTCTGTCCTCCCCATCCATCTCACTCTCTCCATGAGTCCAACCCTTTCTGCCTTCTCCACACTTTTTTTATCTCTCTCTCTCTCCTTGCCTCTTCCCTCGAGTGACATCCTTCCTTCCCACTCCCCAAGCCATGTTCTATCCCTATTTCCCATTTCTCCCTCTCTCATCACTCTCACTCCTCCTGTAACAATTTTCCTTCCTTCTCTTCCCTCCAACCCCACTCACAGCTGATATGCTCTTTCCCCATCTATCATCTCATCCTCCCCTCCTGTGTGTAGCATCTTTCCTTTCCCTTCTGCTAGGTCCAACAGTACCTATTCTCCCGTCATCCTCCCCCTTCATCCTGTCCAGCAGTACCCCTTCTCCCTCACCTTTCCCTCCTCCCTTGCCAAGCAGTACTTCTGCTGTCTAGTGGCAGCTGAGTGTGTTTTTAACTTGGCCATAGCTGCCTCGAGGTTTAATTTAGGCGCGGTTTTCATCAATAGCCTTGGGAGCTTTGCTAGACCAGCCCATTACAATGATGCGACTTCCTCTTTCAAAAGAAGAAGTCGCATCATTGAAATGGGCCAGCCTAGCAAAGGCCCCGAGGCTGTTGATGAAAACCGCATCTAAATTAATCCTCACAGTAGCTCTGTGACCAAGCTAAAAGCATATTGAGCTGCTGCTTTCTGTTCCGGGGATGCTTAGAAGACATGAAAGGCAGAAGTCCAGGGAGATACGCGACGAGAGGCAAGTCAGCTGGCCAGCGCTTCCCTTCCTCATCTGTGAGCCGCGGCACACTTGGAATCTCAGGAGGCACACAGTTTGTGATGATCTGCATTAAATGATCTGTTACTTCTGGACCATTCTAGGAGAAACCTAAGAGGGATCCTTAAAAAAAGACTTTGTGTCATAGGTAAATGGACTATTGTTTCCTAACCATCCATCTTTACCATGTAGGTGATCACTGGAGGTCATTATGATGTTGACTGTCGCCTGGAAGATCCAGATGGTGCTGTACTGTACAAGGAGATGAAGAAACAGTATGACAGCTTCACCTTCACTGCATCCCGGAACGGAACATACAGATTCTGTTTTAGCAATGAGTTTTCCACATTTACCCACAAGACAGTGTACTTCGACTTCCAGGTTGGAGAAGATCCTCCTTTGTTCCCTAGTGAGAACAGAGTCACTGCACTTACTCAGGTAAATAGTGGCTGATGTGAATTAAAGCCTTGTTCCTTCCACTGTCACATTTAGTCATCTCATTTCTTAGGCGACACAATCATATCTTCACATATCTTCACTAGTGGGAAAAAGGCAATAGCTACTATCTGTTGGAAGTCAGAGCTAATGGTAGCTCAAGACTCTTGACCTTACAACATTCTTGAGTGGCTAATGGTAGCCACTGAAGACCCATGACCTTACAACATTTTTTAAAATGCTTAATTTCAGCTAACTTATGGGCAACCATTATATAGCTTCTGTCAATGCAACAGTGCTTTGTAGAGAAATGCTTTGTTTTGCTTTTTTTTTTTTTTTTTTTTTTTTAAGGGACACAAAAAAATGAGAGAACCTGTAGTTTATGGAATATGATGGATGAAAAGCAGAAGGAGAGGACCTGCTTCAGTTTAGCAGAGTATAAACTGTAGGAAGAAGAAGGCCCGTGGCCTAAGGAACACTGGTGAAGTGTTCTTTATAGTGCTTCACTCAAGGTTCAGGAAACTTACATTATTTCTTTTCCCCTTTTGACCAGAAACAGAATCTTGTGTTTTTAATATAATTGCCTTATTTATTATATCCTGGGGTTTTTTCTAGTTTAAAGCGATTCTTAACTCTAGCATGACATCTACCTGGGAGGAGAAATGAGTGAATCAATTTCCATTCTCCACCCCTTTTATTTTTAGAGAGCTGGCATTGGCTTTTCAAATCTGTGCCAGCACTTTTTAAATAAATCACAAGAAGGTGTGATGTCTAGTCCCTGTACTTTTTGGTTCACTATGCCAAGGCAGTTTTTTCTATTCACATCTCTCGTGGCCTTATCTCCAGGGGGCAGTAGTACCAGCAGACTAAGGCTTGGTCAAATGAACTTAAAAGCAGTAATTTAGTCATTGCAGCATTCCAGTCCAACAGGTAATTCTGTTCCTTACTTTGCTTTTGTAACAGAGTGTACACAACCTTTTATAAATGAGGCCACCATTTCCCTACACTTCCTATCTGAAAGTCCTGACTGCATCATTGTTGGTATACCCAGAAAAGAGAACTAAATGTAACATGGTAGCTGAGAGGAAATGCAGCAGCAAACCTTTTCCTGCTGGCTCTTATCTACAATAATGCAAGGTGGAACTAATAATGCCATACCCAGAAAAGCTGGATTAATTGACTTTGCAAACAAGTCCATACAGTAGAACTGGGAGAGTGGGTATTGGGCAAAAATGGGACTGAGCTACATTTTTATATTAGCTCCTGTTTCTGATCCAAATGCACAGATTTTGGGGAAATAAATGTTCCAGCGCAATAAGTGAGACATTCTAAACAGATGGTTAGTGTCCCCATGGCCACATGCCATCTGTAGAAGGAATCCACTCTGGATTTTTGTCAGTGCCTCTGCTCTACTTCACTGGGCTCTTTAGTTCTCTCTACAGTTTTTCCCTTTGCATGCGTGTCTGCAGGAGTGTGGTATTCTGCTCTTCGCAATTTATTATTTTATTCAGTGTATTTTTTGTCCCTTTTTCAGCGATTATTCAGCTCTGCCTGTATTAAGATTTCACAGACTTCAGTCTGCAGCTGACTGGCCAATCCCTGGTGGTACCTGTCAGCCATTCTGCATTTATTTCGTAGGAACTCGGGGCCATCCTCATCTTTCTCCTTCTGCCGAATGAGGGTTCTAGCACAGGCTGTTTGGCATCCGTTGGAGACTTGACAATGTCTCGCAGGTTGCTGGCTGAATCTTCTCTCCTCCGCTCGTCCATCGGTCTGCAAGGGTAAGGTCTGACTGGCAACCTGAAGATTAGTGTTGCAGAGACATTCCCAAGCATGAGGCAGTGATTTTCTGATTCCAGCTATTGACAGAGAGCTGAGGCAGGCTGCAGCACATTTTTGTCACAGTGAATAAAGGCTGTAACAGGTTTTGAGGTGAATCGGGGAGGTTTGAAATTCAAAGTTTTGAGGATTTATGCATGTCCCTTTGTGTTCCCCCTCCTGAAAAGTTCTAAAATCGCCATTTTTAAAGTTTGTTTAATGTTAAAAAAAAAATTGCATTATTGGCGTGAGTTTCCTAATGGTGGCCATCTTGGATTTTTAGTGATCCTTTTTTTCAAAATCTCCCTGCTTCTCCAAAACTGCAATTTTTGCCTCAAAACCTGTTGGGATGGAATACTTGGGCTCTCCTGATGTGACTTCTTGTCAGGATTATACAAATTGAAGAGCGTTTTTGTGCCACGTGGTGCACCCGGGAGAGGTGGCAGCGTCCAGCTTAGCCTCTACCCTGTTGAAACAGGTAACAAAGGTTTGGGCTGGCCTTCTCTAGTTTCAGGGCTTGGCATGGCTACTAGTTCCATGGTTTCCGGTAATCCCAACTGTATGCGAGTGCCACATTGCAGAGATTTTCCTAGAGCTCTTGGCCCATGTATGCCTGCTACAGGCATTTCCAGTCTTCCACCTCCCATCCTGCACCCTCTGCCAATAAGGCGCAATGATGCCAGGCCGAGGGATGCCCCTCTATAAATAGGGGGCAGACTCTTAGCGTTCCTGTCCGCCTGGGTTCGTATTTTGTCTGACCAGTGGGTCTTGGACATTATTCGGTTGGGCTACAATCTGGAATTTACCCAATCTCCGACGGACTGGTTTGTGGACTCATTTGTGGGGTGGCCAGACAAGGCACTAAAGATTCAAGCCACTGTTCAGTGCTTGCTGGATATTCAAGCTATAGAGCCGGTGTCACCCAGCCTCTCAGGCTCAGGCAAATACTCTATATACTTCATCATACCAAAGAGAGGCTGTGAAGATTGGAGGCCTATTCTGGATCTTCAGCAGGTTTTTCAAGGTTCCAAGCTTTCGCATGGAGACAGTGTGATTGGTCATTGCAGCGGTGGCCCCAGGAGAGTTCCTTGGCTTTCTGGATCTCACGGAAGCCTACTTTCACATTCTGATATTTCTAGCCCACCGCAAGTTATTGCGCTTTCATATCCTAGAACAGCATTACCAGTTCTCGGCTCTGGCCTTTGGACTGGCAACAGCTCCCCATACCTTCGCCAAGGTGATGGTGGTCATAGTAGCTTACCTGCAAAAAATGGGTCTGCAGGTACACCCTTACTTGGATGACTGGCTAATCAGGGCTCCTTCATTGGCCAAGGGTGATCCAGGTGCTGTAGGACCTGGGCTGGATCATAAACTACAGAAAAAGCAATCTGACGCCTATGCAGTCACTGGAATATCTGGGAGTTCTCTTTGACACGCACAGACTGAAACTGTGTGCCCAGATTTCTTCCCTTCTGGAGCTGCCGGCTCCTTTGGTGTGGGACTATCATTAGATCCTGCGTCTCTTCATCTTGCTTTACACTCACTGTGCTCCACACAAGGATGCATTACAGTCCTGTCTTCCCTGGACTCTGGAGACTCGGGCCAGAATGATCTAGTGGCTTCTCTTGTTGTTGCTCTGCAGGGTCATTCTGCTACAGATTGCCTCCTGTATTGTGGTGATGACAGATGCCTTTGAGGCTGGGTAGCCCACTGAAATCATTGTCCTTTCCAGGGGTGTTGGACACCCTCTCAGAGGAAATGGTCAATAAACTGGTTAGAGTTGAGAGAAATTTGTCTGGCTCTGGTGCGATTGCAAAAGACTCTGGAGGGCCAAGTAATTGGGGTTTCTCCCCAATGCAACGGCAGTAGCCTATGTCAATCGCCGTTGCATTGGGGAGAAACTGCCCAATGCATTGGGGAGAAACTGCCGTTGCATTGGGGAGAAACCCAATGCAACGGCAGTAGCCTATGTCAATCGCCAGGGAGGGACCAAGAGCACCCCTCTGGCTCAGGAAGGTCTACCTTCTTTTTTTACAGGCGGAACGTCATCTCCAGTGCTATCAGGATGTAAACCAGGCGTGGATGTTATTTAAAAATACCATTGTGGAAGCCCAGACCAGATATATTCCACGTATTAGCAAAGTTGGAGAAAAGAGGAAACAAGAGCTGGCATGGTTAAAAAGTGTAGTGAAAGAAGCCAAAAAAGCATTCTTTAAAGAATGGAAAAAGGATCCAAATGAAGAAAATAAGAAGAGACACAAGCATGCAAAGCATTGATAAAGAAAGCTAAGAAAGAATATGAAGAGAAACTTGCCAAAGAAGCATAAACTCATAACAATTTTTTAGGTACCAGAAGCAGAAAATCTGTGAGGGAATCCGTGGGACCATTGGATGATCAAGGAGCAAAAAGGGTGCTCAGGGAGGATAAGGCCCTAGCGGAGAGACTGAATGAATTCTTTGCTTCGGTCTTTACAGAAGAAGATGTAAGAGATCTACCTGAACTGGAAATGATTTTCAAGGATGATGATGCGGAGGAACTGAAAGAAATCTCGGTGAATCTGGAAGATGTACTAAGCCAAATCAATAAGTTAAAAAGTGGTAAATCACCTGGACCAGGGTACTAAAAGAACTCGAACATAAAATTGCTGACCTGCTGTTAGTGATTTGTAATCTGTCCAGGGCCGGATTAACCAATAGGCCAAGTAGGCATGTGCCTAGGGCCCGAAGTTGTCAGGGGGGCCCTATAAAACAGACAGCTTGGTTTGTTTGGGTTTTTTTTCTTTGGCAACGCAGGCCCCCTGGGAAAGATCGGCAGCGCTGAGCCCCCCCAGGAAAGATTGGCAATGCTGCCCCCCCCCCCCCCCGGAAAGATCGGCAGCGCTGGGCCCTCCCCCCAGGAGATCAACAACACTGCCCTCCCTGGCATCACCACCAACCAACCTGAATAAGTGACGGAGGGAGTGGACCAGCAGATGCAAAGAGTTGCTGCAATGTCCCGCGATGACTGCGTCTGCCGGCTTTGCTCAGGGAAGAGGTAAGTGACGTTGGAGGGGTTGGACATTGTTTGTTTTGAATTTTTAAAAAAAGAAATACAAGTGGAAATAAAGAAGTAAAGAAGAAAACAGATAAATGGGGGCGGGACATGGGTGGGGTAAAGGCAGGGCATGGGTGAGGCAGGGCCATGGGGGCCCAGTGTACTTATGTGCCTAGGGGCCCTTAAAGAATTAATCCTGCCCCGAGTCTGTCACTAAAATAATCTGTAGTACCTGAAGATTGGAGGGGGGCCAATGTTATGCCGATTTTTAAAAAGGGTTCCAGGGGAGATCTGGGAAATTACAGACTGATAAGCCTGACTTCAGTGCTGGGCAAAATGGTGGAAACAATGATAAAAAATAAAATTGTGGAACACATAGACAACAAACATGATTTAATGAGACAAAGCTCAGGGCCCCATCTGGAGGGCCTCTGTGCATGTGCATCCATCATCACATTGACGTCCGTGCATGCCTGGAGGCCTTCCAGCTGTGACCCCAAGTTTAGTGTGCCAGGGCTTGAAAAAGTTTGCGACACACTGATCTAGATTGATTAGATTGTGAGCTCATTAGAGTAGGGACTGTCTCCTTCGTGACTATGTACAGCACTGTGTACATCTGGTAGTGCTCTAGAAATAATTAATAGTAGTAGCCCACTTTGCCAAGAAGCAATCAAAATTTGGTTTTGGGCGATTCCTTGCAACATATTTCTCAAAGCAGTTTATCTAGCAGAAAAACAGAATGTCTTAACAGACAAGTTGAGCAGACTCCTACAACTTCACGAGTGGTCACTCGACTTTTCTATATCACATATTCAAGGATTGGGGAACTCCAGAAGTGGATCTCTTTGCTTCCCCTCACAATCATAAGTTTCTAGTCCTCTGTTCTAGAATTTATACTCTCAATCACCTGGAGTCTGATGCCTTCCTCCTAGACTGGAGAAAAATTTCTATATGCTTTCTCTCCAATACCTCTAATCAGGAAGACTTTATTCAGACTTCACCAAGAACAAGCAACCATGATTCTCATAGTGCCCCGGTGGCTGCATCAACCATGGTTTCCTCTTCTCCTACAATTCAGTGTACGAGATCCCTTTTCGCTTCAAATCTTTCCAACATTGCTGACAGAGAACAAGGGTTCTCCATCCCATTCTACGTTCGTTGTCTCTTACAGCATAGTATCTTTCTCTCAACAACTAGATACTTTACCACTTTCTGCACCAGTGTCAGCCATCATTCAAGCTTCTAGAAAACCTTCCACATAACACTACTATCGCTTTAAGTGGCCCACTTCATAGTCTGGTGCAATCTCAACTCACTGGATCCAATCACACGTCCTCTCCCATTAGTCCTGGACTACTTGCTGCATCTCTCTAACTCTGGTCTCAAGACTACTGCAGTAAGAGTACACCTCAGTGCTATTACAGCTTTTCATACACATCTGGATAAAAAGCCATTAATACATCCTCTAGTTTCCAGATTCATGAAAGGCCTTTTTCATATAAAACCACCAATCAAGCCTCTTCTAGTTACTTGGTATCTTAATGCTTGTTTGTTTTTTTTATTCATTTATAACCCACTTTTTCCAGAGCGGTTCACAATACTTGTACTTTCCACTCTGATGAAACTCCCATTTGAACCACTCTCGTCTTCACCTTTCAAGTTTCTCACTTGGAAAGTTGTCGTCCTAATCTGCATCACATATGCATACCTAGTCAGTGAATTTTGAGCACTTGTGTCAGATCCACCTTATACCATGATAGGGTAGTTCTTCACACTTATCCCAAGTTCCTCCCAAAAGTCTTCTCAACTTTCATATGAGCCAGTGTATAGTTTTCCCCTGTCTTCTTTCCAAGGCTACTTTCTCACACATTCCACACATTGGACTGTGAATGTGCTCTTGCTTATTATTTGGATCAGACCAAACCTCACTGAAATTCCATTTGGTTGTTCCTCTCATTCGATCCTAACAGACTTGGAGCTCCTGTCACCAAGAAAACCATCTCTACGTGGCTAGCGGACTGTATCACCTTTTGCTGCACTCAGACTGGGCTGTCACAGGAAGGTCATGTCACAGCACCAACAGTAAGAGCAATGGCAACTTCAGTAGCCCATCTACGTTCCACTCCCATCAAGGACATCACTTAAGCAGCCACCTGGTCCTCAGTTCATACATTCACATCCCACTTTTGTTTGGAGAATCATTACAGAAGGGATAGTCTGTTCTGCAAAGCAGTTCTCCAAAATGTATTTTCCACTTAGATGCCAGCTTCCCTCCGACCCTTCTAAATTTGCCAGACTCATGTTAATATCAAAATGTATTTGCCGCACACATGATTCTGTCAGCTAGGGAATCCCACATGTGAGAATATGTTGCCTGCTTGTCCTAGAATAAAGCAGTTACTTACCTGTAACAGATGTTATCGGAGGACAGCAGGCAGATATTCTCACAACCCCTTCCACCTCCCTAATTGGCTTCTTAGCTTTTTTTTACTGAACTGATGGTCCCATAAGCCGATGTCGGGTGGGAAGGCACCGGTGCATGCGCGTTTCAGGAGATCTTGAGACTTTTCAATCTTTTAAAGTGTTAGTAAACTTTTGCACGTCCGTACCAGGTTCTGTGGATGATGGCACCCACATGTGAGAATATCTGCCTGCTGTCATCAGATAATACCTGTTAAAGGTAAGTAACTGTGCTTTTGTTTTGAGGTTTAATTACAATTTATTATAGAGGAGATGCTAGCATGTAGCACTTCGTAATAACTGCCAATTTTTTTTCTCTCTCTACATATACAAAAGAAACAGCAGGAATATTTCACAAGCACTCCCACCTTTCTTCATTTATAACAACACTGGATCTTTACCCCCCAGATCTGCAGAAATCTTACCAATTTGTTCAGGGAAGGTACACAGAAGCTAGAGCATGTCTGTGCAATAAAGTCCATTTGGTAAAAGCAGCACACCTTCTGTTTAAAGATGAACCCCCCCAAAAAAAAAAAAAAATATATATGGAGCATAGGGGAGTAAGCAACAGAAGCAAATTAATTGCTGAAGAATCTAGCTGCCATTGCTGGTATATCTGGGGATTAAAAACAACTGACTAAAAAATGTTTTTTTCACCATCTTGGTATAGAATTTTTTGTCAAACATGATAAATGTTGAGATTATAGAGGACAAACAAAAGAGCCTTTAAAAAAAACAGCTAACCAAACTTGTTTTTTTTAATGTAGATGGAATCTGCCTGTGTTTCGATCCATGAAGCTCTGAAGCCTATCATTGACTATCAGACTCACTTCCGTCTTCGGGAGGCGCAGGGCCGCAGCCGGGCAGAGGACCTGAACATGCGTGTGGCATACTGGTCCATAGGGGAAGCCATCATCCTCCTGGTAGTGAGCGTTGGACAGGTGTTCCTCCTGAGAAGCTTCTTCTCTGATAAAAGAACCACCACAACCCGTGTTGGGTCATAACCAGTCTCATGGGATGGAGCCTCCCAAGCACTGTATACTAGACGTCCAGCTACACGATCACTATTTAGTTCCTGTAGGCACAGGAGGACTTTGAAGATTGGTAACATTTTTACCCTGGGACACCTTCCCCAAAAGTTGCAAAAAGGGGGGTGGGTACCTTTTTTTTATTTGACCTGTTAGGAGAATTTTTGGGACTTGTTTACTCTGTCTGTGTTACCTGTTAAATTTTTTTCTCTTTAATGTCTTGATACTTAAATATGTTTGTTTGAACAATAAAATGGAAGAGGGGAAGCAAAAAGCTGTGGAGGCAGTCTAAGAACTTAACGTGGAATTAACTTGTGTTCCAAAAGCTTATTTCTAGCTTGAATGGTGAACGCAGCTGCAAGAAGATGTGGTTTGATTCCTTCTGGACAAACACCCCTAAGCTGCTCTTCACTTTAAATTTGTTGCAAGTTGTCTGCCTACTCTCAGTGGCTCCTTAGTAACTTACATCTCAGGCATTGACACTTAATACTAAACCAAGGTAAATACTTACCTGTGTGCAGGCTGCTTTTTTAAACTGCTTCCCCTCCTTCCAATTTTTAAAGTCGTACTTCCTCTGTTAAAGGAAAACCAAATCTACTGTATTTCCTGGTAATCTGTCTCCCCCTTCTTCCACCATTATGGGGCTAGACATTGTTCTAGGAAAGCTGAAGTACATTTCCATAAAGTTAAACATGTTCTGAAGTTAATCTTTATGAAATAAAGCGTGAAAAGGATTCATTTTTTAGATTACTTTTTAAGCTTAACTCATCAGCATCAACCTAATACCTGAACTGTGCTGGAAGCTGGGAAAGCTGTGTGTTTTGGCTTGGACAGGATTACCAGCAGATTTTGCTGGGTTTGTATAGCTTTGGTTTTGGCACATACAGTGAAAATTAAACTGTGTTAAGTTATTGTACTCCAACTTGAAAGTAGAGGATTCTGCCTTGTGCAGTGCCTGCAATGCTTTGATGGGTGATTACACACTACGCTACTGCTGCTTTTTATAAAAGGATAACGGGTGGGGATTTGGGTTTTATAAAAGGATAACAGGTGGAGATTTGGGTTTTTTAATAGGAGCTTAATGTTTCATTCATTAACAGCATTAGCCAGCAGTTAAATGGCCTTATGATAGTGTAAGGGCACCAACAAGAAGTGATTTTTTTTTTTCCTTAGCTTATTTGGATGTCCCCCTTTTTGTAAAGTTTTGTTTCACTTTTAAGAAAGCTCCTCTTTGGTTATTCCCACCATTCCAGCATTTGAGCGTACATCAGTATTTTTGCTGTACTGATACTTCCCAGGGTATGGTATGGAGAATTGGGTTATAGTTATAAAAACATAATCCTGTTATCTCAGGTGTAAAAACTTAAAACGTAAGGACAAGTTAGTGAGAAAATAAGAGTCCAGAAACTACAAATTAATTTTTTTGAGTAGTCAAAATAAGATTACATCTGAAATAGCTACTATTTGCTCATTTGTTGATCAAAAGATACAAATGAGTTTCTGGTTCTCACACAGTTCAGCCTGCTGAATTATCAGGAGACAAGGTCTGAAAAATGATGGGTAAAATGTGACATACCATATTTAACAGAACATAAGAATAGAGAAATTTCACATTTTCTCAGTGTGTGGACCTCATTCCAACGGTCAGTCCATCTGTCAGATGTTTTTGAAGACACATACCTAGTGGGTACTTTAAAATGCCTTATTCTTTCTGGCAGACCAGCCCTTCTTAGCTAAAGAGTAACATGCTACATGAGTTTGAGTTCTGTGATCCTGCTGAGAATTCAGAGCAGTTTGCTGTGTGACCTAGGTTCAGATGCTACCCTGGCTTGGCCGTTGGGGCGGTTACATGCAGGATTTGAGCTAAGCCCTGCTGCAGCAGCTAGAAGCCTCAGCTTTGTACCAACTGTGATGCCCAGATTACTTGCTGCTAGTAACACATCACTGAAACTAGCATTTAGAGGATTATTTTATAACAGGATATTCATGTGAAAAGTTCAAAACAGTACCTATTTTATAAAGGCTTCATAAGTCCCAGTGTGCCCCATATCAATAGGTTTAGCTCACATTTGTTCACACAAATTGACACTTAATTCAAAGAAAGTATAAATGTGTGCATGTATAAACCACACATGTACACTGCAGCTGTACCTAAATTATGCCCCTGGGGATGTCTATTTGCCAGTTATGTAAAAATAGGCGCTCTTTCGCACTACATCTACTTCTTCACATATGTACCCATGTGGTTCTGTAAGAGCCTTTTTCAGCATGTAAAATATGCTTTACACATAGAAAATGATCACATGAAGGATAACTTTTTTATAAATCATTTTTGCACGTGACTAGGCTCTTACCCAGGTTTAATTTAGGGGGGGGGGGACAGCTTGAAGAGCTGCTCCACCACTTCTTTTTGTATTCCAGAGCAGCATTGGTGTTCTGCTGAGCCCTTGCAAGCAGCCTGCAGAGAAGAGGAGGGCAAGTCGCTCTGCTTTATAATCCAGCTGTTGTTCCTGTCTCTAGTCCACCTGTCCCCATCCCTGACTCTATAGTTCCACTTATTTTTGTCTACCAGTTGAACTCTAGGCATGCCTAAAATATGTGTATACTGCTACAGTAGGCATCCTCGGAGGTGGAGCTGCAATTTATGTACATATCCCCCAAATTCTATATATGGTGCTTAAGATTGTGCGTGCACGTCGGTGCATGTAGCTGATGTGCAGGCAAAACTTAATTGGCCTAATTGGTGGTGATAATTGGCAAGTAACACTTTAGTTGATGCTAATTGACATTAATTAAAAGTTATGCAAACTATTTGGAAAGTGCGATTCTGTAAAAAGATTGAGCTAGTTGCAGTGTGTGAATTTGAAAAGGGGGCATTCTTAAAAAGTTATGCACATTGTTATAGAATATGCCCGATGCATGTACAACTTAGATGAAGGCATTTAGGCCTGGCTTTTAACTGGCCTATATGGGTGCCCCCATAACTTAAGCAACACATACAGGCACTAACACGATTCTATAAAAGGTATGTGTCCCTTGTAGAATTGCGCTAAGTACTGTTCTAGTCTGCTGTTTTATTTTTTTAGTCATCTTGTATAGAATTTGGGGGGGATATTGAATAAAATACAATCGCATTTCCTCTGGAGTAGATGTAAATGTCCATATCTCTAGATCAGTGTCTCTCAAATTGTGTACCACGGCACAGTAGTGTGCCTCAAAGAGATTCTGAGTGTGCCACGAGAGATTTAAGAATTTTACTTTATTTTTTAATATTCCCTTCACAAGTATACACTAGAATAGATGACATATACATCACGTACACAAGAGTCTGTCAATGTTATGAGCGTCTGTGTGCGTAAGGATACAACTGCCCAGACAAGCATCATTTTTTGATGTGATTGGTCCTTGAAAACTAACAGCAAGAAATTTTATGTGCAGTAGTTATCCTAACTTGAGCAATAAAGCAATCAAGGCTTTGTTACCTTTTGGATCTTAACTTTGTAAACTTGGATTTTCAGCTCTAACAGAAATTAAATCGATAAAGAATGACTGCAGATGGTGGATGTCAATAAAATGCCTGTTTGCTTGTCGACTATTGAGCCGCATTTTGAGTTAGTTTGCACTCAAAAAACAAGCACATCCATCGCATTGAGTTTCACTATTACAATTACCCATACATAGCTTAAAAGACCCTTAAATAACTCAAATTTAATTTTTTGTTGGTTCTGCAATTTTATAATTTCAGTCATGATGTGCCATGAAAAACATTAGCTCCACTTGGGCCCTCTTTTCAAAGGTGTGCTAAGTGTTTTAGCGTATATTTAGCGCATGCTAAATCAATGCGTGTGCTAACGCGTCCATTGGATAACATGCATGCGTTAGCATTTAGCGTGCGCTAAAAAGCTTTGCGCATCTTTGTAAAAGGAGGGGGTAGTGTGCTGGAGCTAAAAAAAAGTTTGAGAGACACTGCTCTAGATCTTTAACAAATAGGTAAGTAGATGGTACCTCTAGTCCCCCTGTTATAAAATTCCCCTTAAGTGTCCAGCCCAGTTGCACAGTAACCTGGCTTGGATTCTTGAATTTTAGGGTATAACATATATGTATGCATTTCTATCCCTTATTAACATTGGTTTTTGATAACAAAGGTGTATATATCTTTTTTTTTTCTTTTGTTTTTAGAGTAAGCAATTGAACCAGTAATTGCAGTGATTGTAAATTTTTATAGACTGTGTATGTGTGTGTGGGGGGGGGGGGTAGGGGGAAGAAAGTTTCTCTTAGTATTTAGCAGTTGGAACTGCATATTCTTTTCATGTTTAAAAACCGATCCAGAAGCAAACTATTTCAGTACAAAGATAGTTGTGTGGTGCACAGATTAGCTACCCAGGACTTGATAACATAATGTCAGCTGCACTAAACTGCAGAACACATCCTATGTTTTGCATATCCTTTGTATGTTTTATGTTTGCTGAATGAATTGTTTTCATGTCCTTAAATGTTATTTCTCATTTTTAGTTTTTCAAAAATGTTCATTGTTTCTAAATTGGAAAAGACAAAAGGTAAACCCTGTGAATACTGTATTGGAAAATAAAAATTAATATATTAAATTAACCTACATGTCTTTTTTTTGTATAAATAAAGATGTTACACCAGTATGGGTGTAATTGACTAATGGATATATAAATCTGTAATAGATAATCTGTGCTGATACATTTTTCTTCTTTTTTTTAAATTTACAACTTTAAATCCAAAATAAAACATTAAGGAGATGGAGAATAGTGTCGGAGACAATAAAATGCACAAACAAGCAAATACAAAAAAAACACAAAACCCCGGCGGTACCTTTAAATATTGGAGGTCAGTGGACGGCTGCTTGTCAGGGCTCGCAGCGCACAAGCGTGTAATGCCTGGGCCCGGACACTTCCCTAATTGGGCCAGTCGCTGGTGCCGATTACCGGCATGTTGGGGCCAGCAGTGCACAAGCGCACTGCTGCATGGGTGGGTACCACTTTTGAATGACTGCTCAGTTCTCTTTCCTTCCCTTTCCACACCTCCCAGCTCATGCAGCATAATTTTCCCTCCCCAGCCCATTCAGCATCTTCCTTACAAGCCTTTCTTTTCAGGCCACCAGCAGTGTTCTTTCCTACATGCTGCTGGTGGTGACCCGGAAGCCTTCCCTCTAATGCATTATGTGTCAGAATGAGTGCAACTAAATAGGACGACTCTGAGGAAAGTACTACACCCACAGGAGCCCCAAATGAACCACTCCCATTCCTGCAGGATCCCTGTGACCTGAAGGGGGTCCCCACTGGATTACTGTTACCCCACTCCCATGCAACTCTCTAGACTCACAGGTAAATTTGTGTTACATACTGTAGTGTAATCAGTCAATGTAGCTACAACAGTGATCTATGCAACATTAACAGCACACAAAATAGCAGCAATGATTAATGTTACAGTAACTGTTGTCACTTTCATATGAAGAGTAAAGTATTAATCTCAGGACCCCTCAGTCCACTTTTGGGAATCCCCAGAAATGGATTTCTGGTTATGGCCCAGGAGCCTGATCCAGCCAATAAGCAGATGGCCTACAGTAAGCTGGGAATCCCTAGTCATTAGTAACTGCATAGAAGCTTAAACTCTGTTTCTTACACTGCCACTGAGATGATACCAGGCCAGCCCTACAACAAAATTAAAATAATTAACTTGCACCCTCTTTTACAAAGCTGCGTTAGCAGCACCAAAGCCCATTAATTCCCAGTAGGCTTATGTGCAATTGCCACGGACCACTGCGCTAATTGGCTTTGTAAAACATGGCCTTGGTTTTTATATTAAAATACAGATACTACAAGGGTGAGCCGGAAAGTTATCAGCCCAATCAAGAAGAAAACGAGGTGGATATGGTTCAAACAGTGATCTGAATGTCAAAACAGAATTTCATTTCTGCAAATTGGCACTTAACAAAATAACATTCTTTTCAGCTACAGTGGCATAATAACGTTCAGAATTTAGGAAGTTAGTTGGTTGGTTGGGCTGAGAACTTTTCAGCAAAAACATATGGTGGGAAACAAAAGTGATACTGTAATAATTGCCCAAGGGAATATTTACATTAGTTGACTTCTGAGTTTGGAAGTGTTTTGGGGTGATTGCTAAGCTTTTGGATATGAAAATAAGAAAAATATTTTTTGTTCTCTGTACATCAAAGTTTAGTTATTTTGGCAAGTGACTTGCTGCTTATCATCCTTGGAATATTGACTTTACACCTATCTTCAGTTCACAACGCAGGGGCCCATCCTGATAAAATATTATTGCACCTGAGCTTGTGCAAGACAGACAAGAGGAAAAGCAATGTTTAAAAAAATAGCCCAGGCCATTTTTTTTTTTTTTGGGGGGGGGGGGAAGGGGAACGGTGGTATAATAAAAACAATAGAGAACTCAAACAAAATCATATACTGTAGTTACAAAAACAATAGTCATTCAAATCCTGGAGTGAGGAGCAGAAACAGAACAGCCCCCAAAACCAATCCTCAAACTTGGATGCTAGTATAACAAAACTTGCAAACACATTGCGCACCAAACACAATTCTGCATGTCCTGGTGTATATATCCATCACTCCTGCAGGGCACCTGATCTCACTGTTGGGAAGTCAATGACAAGCTGCTCACGCAGACTCAGAAAGATTTATGATTGCATTGCTATGTAAACGCCTGTGAACAAAGTTAAAAATTTGATATTGTTGTCAGGTGCCATCGACTCGTGTTCGAGTCCTAGCGATTTGATGAATTGCGGATCTATGAAGCGATAAAATACAGAAATGCCCCCACTGCCGCTGCTGTCTGAAATTAAAATACGGCGGGGATGGTGGTCGTTACTCGTAGATCCAGATCGAGGGTTTGCACACAGTCAGTCAGCACTAGAAGACCGCCCCTCCCCCCTTCTGGACGTGCCCAAGTCATTTTCCCGGCAGAATTGTCTGAGCGTTCTTTCCTTTCAATCTCCATGACAGAGAACAGGAGCGCGTGACCCGCCCTCAGAGCCCTGCAAGAAGCGGGTAAGTGCTACACTGAGACTCTCAGGTTTGCTTAAAGGAAGGATCTCAGATGAGCTGGAGAGGAAGATCCTTCTCTTCCAGGAGCGAACGGAAACTGGAGCAATTTGTTCTAAGCATTGCGACCCTGATGAGCAAGAGGGTGATAGAATCAATGCCAGGGGCTGTGCCCTGTCCTGCCCTCTGGGTAATCTTCTACACACAGGATGGATACTCTTGCAAAAGAAAGTCGGGGTGGGGCAAAGTACACCGAAAGTTATGGTTCGTAGATGAGAAGAGCTGGAACTTCAAAGGAATATTCAAAAAGTGGCATTTCTTTGAACCCCCCCTCCCCTCCCCCCCCCCCCACACACACATTTGTAGATATGCAAAAGGCAAACATTAGCGGGACATTTTAAAAGAGACACGTTTTCCCTGCACCTTAAGCAATAGGAAGATCAGCAGGAAGGTGATAGTGCCTAAACATTAACCTCTGGTGAGCCTCATTTATACAGTATCCCTTTTTACAATACCGCGAAAGCGGGTTTTGGCGCCGCCTGGCGCGCTGAATGCCCTGCACTGCTCGCCGACGCTCATGAGTGTCGGGAGCAGCGTTCAGCGCGCCAGCCTGCGCTCTAAACCGCGTTCGCGGTTTTGCAAAGGTAGGGGGAGGGTTTGTGTACAGTTGCTAGATATAGTTAAATACTTCTTTGGCATAAATGCAGTGGAGGGGAATCTCTTAATTGAAGGACGTACTGAAAAGAGGGGGGGGGGGCATAAAATGAAGGTGAAAAGGGCATAGAATCAGGAGTAACCTAAGGAAATATGGTGGATAGCAGGAACAGCCTAGCAGCAGAGGTGGTAAAGACCAGGGCTGTATATGAATTGAAGGAAGCAAAGACAAGAACAGAGGATCTCAAATTGAGCAATTTTTACTAGAACTGGAAGTGAAACTTGAAAGTAACTTCTCAAAATATAAAACTCTGTTAAATATAACAAAAATCAGCTTAAGAATGAATTTAAAGTGATAAAAAAAAAGAACAGCTAAACCTGATTCATGAATGTGAAAAGTAGTTATTTGACAGTATATTTTTTTATTTAGTTAGATTTAGAGACTTCCACATCCCCCCTCCCACCCACCCACCCATATACTTTGGACTTGGGAGTATGTGTAGACCAGTGGTCTCAAACTCAAACCCTTTGCAGCTGACAGTAGGAACCCAAGCACAGTACCGGATAGAGCTTTGGATTCTTGTCCAGAAATAGCTAAGAAGAAAAAATTAAAAAATTTAAATTGAATCAGGTTGGGCAGACTGGATGGACCATTCGGGTCTTTATCTGCTGTCATCTACTATGTTACTATATAACATGGTCTCAATTCCCCAATAATGGTCTGAACTCAATAAACTCTACAAAAAGTACAGCCATGCATCCTGTGACTTTAACCACTGCCCATCCTATCCCCTTTCCAACCTCCAGCACAAAATTCCGTAATCTACTTCTGCAATGGATACAAACCATGCTCATAGACGGCCTTTTCCCAACTGATCTCAGCGAAATCATCATTACCCTAATCCAAAAAGATCCTAAAGGACCAATAGACCAACCATCCAACTACAAACCCATTGCCTCAATACCTCTATATGTCAAACTGACAGAAGGACTAGTAGCCAAACACCTCACCAACTATCTAGATGACCATAATATACTTCACCCCACGCAATCTGGCTTCAGACCCAACTTTAGCACAGAGACATTACTAGGCTCCCTCATTGACACAGCCAGACAACACCTCAGCACAGGAAAAAAATGCTTCTCATACAACTGGACCTTACCGTAGCATTTGACCTGGTAGACCATAACATACTACTGCAAATTTTGGATGCAATAGGTATCTCAGGCAAAGTATACTCTTGGTTTGAAGGCTTCCTAAAATACAGAACATACAGAGTAAAATCAGATAAAGAAAAATCTGAACCTTGGTTCAACCCTTGCGGCGTACCACAAGGATCCCCACTATCCCCTCTCTCTTCAACCTACACACTGCCTCTCTCGGAACATACTTGGATAATCTAGGCATAACCACCTACAGTTAGGCAGATGACATTACCATTCTCATACCTTTTGATCAGCTAAAGACCGCCATGACAAACACATTACACCGAACACTAGAAACAGTAGCGACCTGGATGAAAGATCACAAACTGAAACTCAACACTAAATTCATCCTCCTCGAAAACGACAAAGCCCAACCATAACCAATATAGAAATTAACACAATCAACTATCCCATTCAAACTACCATAAAACTACTAGGAATGACTATAGACCAGGGGTGCCCAAAAGGTCAATCGCGATCGCCCGGTAGATCGCAAAGGCAACGCAAGTCGATCGCATTGCCTTCGCATTCTACTTGCTTCCCAAGAGCCAGATGGACCCAATGCATCATGGTGGTCCTTGCTCGCCCGGCAGCTCCACTCACTACCTGCACGGAACGGCGCCAGTCAGTCAGTCAGCCTCCCTCCCCCTCCCCCCACTGACCTACCTTCTCTCAGGGATTCCCAGGCCAGCCCTGGAACTTTCCCCTCTGCCAAGGGCCACCCCACCGAAAGTAGGAAGTTGCGTCAAGTGGGGGGGGAGGGGGACTGGGGGCAGGAAGCGGCAGAGAGCGTGAGCTCCGGGGTATCAGTCGCGAGCACCCTCGGAGACCACGGTGCGGAGGATAGAAGTTGGAGGAAGGAAAGATTTGGGGTGGAGAGAACCGATCGAACGCCTCTTTGCTTCATTGATGTCCCTGGGGGGACTGTCCTTGGAAATATATGCAGGAAACTCCCGTTCCGTGCAGCAGTTTGTGACAGTTAGTGTTTGTGGCTCTTAGGGGAGAAGGGGAGGTGGTGGTTTGGAGGCCTGTTCCCCGATGGCAGCGGCTTGGGAGCAGGCAGGGAGACAGAAAGAAGAGGGAGCAGGGAGACAGAAAGAAAGGGGGAAAGGAGAGAGAAAGACAGACAGAAAGAAAGAGGGGCAGGGAGACAAATAAAGAAAGGGGGGACAGGAAGAAAGGGGGCATAGAGAAAGAAAGATAGACAGAGGGACTGGGGGCAGGGAGAGTGGAAGAAAAAGTTGGCGGAGGGAATGAGGTCTGGAAACATACAGCAGGCTGAAAGAAGGGAAGAAATATTGGATGCACAGTCAGAAGAATAAAGTGCAACCAGAGACTCATGAAATCACCAGACAACAAAGGTAAGAAAAATGATTTTATTTTCAATTTAGTGATCAAAATGTGTCCATTTTGAGAATTTATATCTGGTGTCTATATTTTGTACTATGGCCCCCTTTTACTAAACCGCAATAGCGGTTTTTAGCATAGGGAGCCTATGAGCGTTGAGAGCAGCGTGGGGCATTCAGGGAGGGGGTATATTTATCTATTTTTGTATAACTGTTACTGAGGTGACATTGCATAAAGTCATCTGCCTTGACCTCTTTGAAAAACCCCCGGAATATAAATGATAATTAATATTTTCTCTGCGTACAGTGTGCTTTAGTTTTTTTTAATTATATTGTTGGTAGATCATTTTGACTTGGTCATTTTAAAAGTAGCTCGCAAGCCCAAAAAGTCTGGGCATTCCTGCTATAGACTGATGCTGCACCATGCAACCGCAAATAAATAAAACAATACAGAAATCCTTCGCAGATATGAGAAACCTAAGACAAGTCAGGAAATTCTTTGAAAGAACACAATTCCAGCTTATAGCACAATCACTAATCCTAAGTCTACTAGATTACTGCAACATCCTCTACCTCCCCTGCCCTGCTACAATGACTAAACAACTATAAACAATCCAAAATAGAGCTCTGAGACATCTACTCATTGAAGAAACACGACCATATTACAGAAGCATACATCAACTCACATTGGCTACCAATCCAAGAAAGAATATTATTTAAATTCTACTGTATGTTATTTAAAACCTTAAACGGAGACAGCCCAACCTACCTGAACAACCGCCTCATCCAAACCACCTCAGTCAGACATAGAAAAACACACACCCCTCGATCAAAGAAGTAAAACAGAAAAAACTATACAATGGCCTCCTAGCCACTCAAGCAGCTAAACTAGATAACCAAATCTCCAATCTACTGATAACGACCCCAGACTACAAGATGTTCAGAAAAGAAATAAAAACTATACTCTTCAAGAAATTCCTGAAACAGTCCTAACTTCAAACGTACTGTCCTTCCTCCCTCCCTCTTCCCGCCACACAGAAACTACATAACCTACTCTTTACCTCTCTAGAAATGACAAATGCTCTTCCATTGTAACCCTCCATTTTTAACTCTTTTGTAATCCGCATTGAACCACAAGGTAATGGCGGAATAGAAATCTCTAATGTAATGTAATCTAATTTTGGATTTGTAGGTACTTGGAGGGCCTAAGAAAAAATAGTTAATGTTTTATTAAAGAAATGACAATTCTGCATGAGGTAAAACTCTTTATAATTTATAAATCTTTCCTTTTGACTAAGTCTTAAAAATAATATTGTGATTTATAGCTAAAGAGGCATATGATCAAGAAACTGTTTTATTATACTTTTGTGATTATGATAAACATACCGAGGGCCTCAAAATAGTATCTGGCGGACCGCGAGTTGGAGACCACTGGTGTAGACTCATTCTGATTTCTGTAAGTAAACTTCATGAGTATTAACTGCTTCTGAGATGAGGGAGGGGGTGAGATTGTAAGCAAGTACAAGTTTTGTGTGTGCTGCCCCGTTTGGGAGTTTGATAATAGAGAATGACACAGGGAAAAAATTTGTCCCCATTTCCGCCCCATCCCCGCGAGCTCGCCCCCATCACTGTCCCATCCCCATGGGCTTGGTCCCCGTCACCGTCCCATCCCCGTGGGTTCGGTCCCCATCACCGTCCCGTCCCCATGAGCTCGGTCCCCGCCACCACCCCGTCCCCGCAAACCTAGAGAAAAGATTGTTCTTTAAGTAGAAGTAGTTAACCAAAGTGGATGGGATTGGGGAAGGGAGGTTAGGAGAACAGGCAGGGGAGATTGATTTTTCCTATGTTGACTCCTTCCCCCCCAAATTACATCATGAGTAAAGTTCCTTTTCTTTACTGTACCGATAAAAAAGTTAAGCACTTACCAACATTCACTCAGAAAATCTCTGCTTCCATGCTTTCACCCACAAAATCGCTGCTTCCCAGGCAGCTTCCCAGCCTGAAAATCACTGCTTGACTGCTATCAGTGCCGAGAAGAGCAGTGGGAGGGAAGCATGGGCCACTCGGGTTAAGTGACAGCGTGCTCAGGTCTCGCGAGAGGAGCGCCGGTGCCAAGAGCAGCGGGAGAGAAGCATGGGCCACTCAGGGTAATTGACATCAGCTCGGTTCTCCAACGGTGACGCGGGCTCCCCTGTCCCTCGCACTGCCTCATGTTTCAAGTTTCAAGTTTAATACATTCTTTGATTAGAAACATAGAAACATAGAAAAAAAGCAGCAGAAAAGGGCTATAGGTCACCAAGTCTGCCCATTCCAAGTATCCCCTCCCCTGAATTTACTCCCTTAAAGATCCCACATGAGTATCCCATTTTCTCTTAAAATCCGTCACGCTGCTGGCCTTTATCACCTGGAGTGGGAGTCTGTTCCAATGATCCACTACTCTTTCGGTGAAGAAGTACTTCCTGGAGTCGCCATGAAACTTCCCTCCCCTGATTTTCAGCAGATGCCCTCTGGTGGTCGAGGGTCCCATGAGCCAGAAGATATCATCTTCTGACTCGATGCGTCCCATGATGTACTTATATGTTTCAATCATATCTCCCCGTTCTCTTCTTTCCTCAAGTGAGTACAGCCGCAATTTTTTAAATCTTTCTTCATACGTGAGATCTTTGAGCCCCAAGACCATCCTGGTGGCCGTTCGCTGAATCGACTCGATCCTCAGCACGTCCTTTTGGTAGTGTGGTCTCCAAAACTGAACACAGTACTCCAAGTGAGGCCTCACCATGGCTCTGTACAACGGCATCATAACTTCAGGTCTCCTGCTGACGAAACCTCTGCAGATGCTGTATACCAATATAAACGACTGGGTAAATTCAAAAAACAGAAATGTTCCTAAATGTCCATATCGAGAAACAAACTAATAAAGGAACAATACTACTTCAAAAAAATCTTTAAACCTTAGGTGGTGCTCAGATTCCTAGATGGAAATCAAGACCTCAATGTGGGGACTTAACCCCTATAGAGACTCTTGTGGTATCTATCATTGCACCGTGAAGATTTTTTAGAGTACTTGTTGGTAGTTGACTCAAAATATTTACTGGTCTCTTGTTTAAACAACTTCAAAATAGCTGAACTTGAAAGTGAATAAACTTGAAAAAAAGACTTAGCTGTAGAATACAGGAAGCGTTGGTTTTGCTGGGTCCTGACGCGTTTCGCCGCCCTGGCTTCCTCAGAAGACCCGCATGCAAACTCGTATTCAAAGCTTGTCCTAATTAACGTCAGTGAATAGCAAAGTTGTGTACAAAACTTGTCCTGATGAAAGAACAAATATGATGCAGATAAATACAAATATATTGTAAACTGTAGAGAACTATTGCAATAGCTTTACCAAACTCTTGACGCTGTCGGTAGGGTACCTGGTTTACATCATTGAATTTTCCGTTTCCTGTGACGTAAGCGCTCAGCTGAGCGCCCGATATTTAAACACTGGAAGAGATGTCAATCACTTAGTGGAGGAACGCCCACCACTCCACTTCTTTGTTTAAACCTGAGGGTGTTACTGTCTGCCAGTGGAAGATCCACTTTTGCTCATGTTTCCAGAGCCAAGCCTGAGAATTGCCCCCTCTTTTACTGTGTGCCACCTCAAGTACTGTAAATTGTAGATCCTGTAACTGATGTGAGGTAGCCTGCCAATGCTGTACTAGAGGGGCACTAAGATCCCCCCTCCTAATTTTGCTTAAATGTTCAATGATACGGGTCTTGATGTTTCTAGTAGTATGACCGATATAAAGCAGTTTACGTGGGCACATGATGAAATAGATAAACAACTCCATACGTTTCACAGTCTGAATATTGCTGTAACATATGTTTTTTTGGTAACCTAGGGTGATGTATACAAGTGGTTTCCAAAGCATATGAACATATAGTACAGTGTCCACATTTAAAGTGCCCTATGGGTTCCTGGATCATAATATCTACTGG
This sequence comes from Geotrypetes seraphini, assembly GCF_902459505.1. NCBI lineage: Eukaryota > Metazoa > Chordata > Amphibia > Gymnophiona > Dermophiidae > Geotrypetes > Geotrypetes seraphini. The sequence continues at coordinate 534,123,277 of NC_047084.1, forward strand.
TGTACTGACAAAATGGGAACAGGACACACTGTCCCGTACATTTCTACCTCTGGAATAAGCAAAAAGAGGAGGTTGAGCTAGACTTTGATGAACCTGCAAAATGTGCCAATGTGAATTAATGATTTTCTTAATGTTGAATGCCTTATACGAATATGGGAGCGTGCAAACCATCTGAGATTCGGATGGAACGTTAGAAGATTGTAACAGATAGGTCCGATGAGCATATAAAGCCCGTTTGTACGCTTTTTTGATGATGCCATTGGGGTATCCCCGTTCCCTAAATCGTTGCCACATATCACCTGATCGCAATTTATATTCTTCTTTGGTGCTACACAGACGCCGGAGTCTTAAAAATTGACCCACTGGTAAATTATTTCTCAAATGACGAGGATGGTAACTGTCATAATGAAGTAAAGTATTTCTATCTGTGGATTTACGATGTATAGATGTGACAAACACTCCATCATTAATGGTGATATGAATGTCCAAGAAGGCTATGTGTGTGTAAGAAGTGTTGGCTGTGAATTGTAAGTACGGGTTGCATGTGTTGAGCCACTGTAAGAACTGCTGAAACTTTTCCTTGGTGTTAGTCCAGACTAAAAAAACATCATCAATATATCGTTTCCACACATATATATCTGGAGCGTAAGCAGATACATAAATGTACGTGTCTTCAAAATCAGTTACATAGAGGCATGCTAGGGATGGTGCCATAGTGGCCCCCATCGCGGTACCCTGAATTTGTAAGAAAAAATCTGCATCAAACATAAAATAATTGTGTTGTAACGCAATACTGGCAATTGTGACTAAAAAGTCCACTCTAGATTTGGACAACTGTAATGTGCCTAGATATTTGCGCACAACCTCAATTGCGCTGGTCTGAGGGATGTTAGTATACAGAGCCTGAATGTCAAGGGTTACCAGCATCGCCCCTTGGGGGATGCAATCTGACTCCTGGAGCCACACTAGCATGGAAGTAGTGTCCTTTATGTATGACTTAGCGTCAGGACCCAGCAAAACCAACGCTTCCTGTATTCTACAGCTAAGTCTTTTTTTCAAGTTTATTCACTTTCAAGTTCAGCTATTTTGAAGTTGTTTAAACAAGAGACCAGTAAATATTTTGAGTCAACTACCAACAAGTACTCTAAAAAATCTTCACGGTGCAATGATAGATACCACAAGAGTCTCTATAGGGGTTAAGTCCCCACATTGAGGTCTTGATTTCCATCTAGGAATCTGAGCACCACCTAAGGTTTAAAGATTTTTTTGAAGTAGTATTGTTCCTTTATTAGTTTGTTTCTCGAAACCTCTGCAGATACACCCCATCATTTGTCTTGCCCTGGAGGAAGCCTTCTCCACTTGATTGGCAATAAGATCGCAAAATCTCATTTCAATGCAATTTACATCAGATAAAAATCAAATAAAATAATAAAATCCACATAAATCACATATACTACTAATTGACATTAAAACATTAGGGAAAAGGTGAGCTTAGGTCCCAGCTCTCTGCGTTGAGTGTCTGAGGCTCAGGTGGAGCCACGCTCAGAGGAGACAAAGGATCCGGGGAGAAGCTGAACCTCGCTTCTTCATTCATTAGCAGGGACTGGGGCGCCCGCAGCCAAACTTTGCATTGGGGACCGGAGAGGGAGAGATGGGGAAAAGTTCTTTGCAGTTTCAATATTTAAAACTCTGGCTGTTACAAAAAAACGTGAATAACAGTTAAAAAGTTATTTGCAGTTTTTCCATATTTGGGGCTATGTTCCATCCGCATCCACTGCGAATACAGAGGGAGAAGTGTACAATCAATTACACACAAAAAAGGGGATTAAGAAGCAAATTGATTTCATAGCCCACATCAGGGGGAAAAGGGAGACTAATAATTTTCAAAATGCTTAGAGAAAAGTATCTACTGGTTATTTACCTAACTATTAAGTAGGATTATACTGTACAAACATATACCCTACTTTAACTCCTCCATGCTGCAACCAGATCTAAAAAAAAAGATCTGTTTTCCTACCAGAAAAGTTTCCAATTGAGACAGATAAAAAAATACACACTGTTTCCCCTGATATGACTACTACTACTTATTTCTATAGTGCTGAAAAGCATACACAGCGCTATACAATCAACACCTAGAAGAGACAAGACATTTATATGGAAATCTTATTTAAAAAAAAAAAGTTCCCCTAATCTGTAAAACCCTAGGTTTTAACTGGAGGAACAATTTCCTTCTCAATTGTGTAGCCCTAGCTACATCAGGAAAAACATGAATTTTCTGACTACAAAAAAACAATTCTTTTTTCTTAAAGTAAGACTTTAACACCAACAATTTATTTTTCGCTGCAGAAAATGTGATGAAGAGAGAAGCTCTAGAAGAAATATCAGTAGAGGTTTCAAGGAAATTAGTCAAATTAAAATTGCTACTCTTTAATCAAATGCTCTTTTGTCACTACCGGTAATTACTGCCAGAGATTTAGATAAAATGTAGTAACATTGAAATATGTTTCTTCCTTAATAAAAGCACTTCTTTAATATATTTGAGAAATAATATTTCATCAGATAGCAATCTGGTTACTGGTAAACAAAGTAACCTTAGATTCCTGGCTCTAAGCGAGTTTTCAAGCCTCTCTAGACAATTATGGATAGAGAGGCTATTTTAAATCACCACTAAGCCAGTAATCCAAAGTGAGGTAACTTGAACACTTGGAATCTTTGTTCTATTGAAGAAAATTTCTTCTCCTGAGAGAACTGGCACAGCTGTTACCCATCCTAGTTTCAATTCTTGTTACAAATGTGATCAAAGTGCAAAGTGATGCATGTGGGAAAGAGGAACCCAAACTATAGTTATGTGATGCAGGGTTCCATGTTAGGACCGCCCATGAAAAGATGCAAAGTACAAATAAGAAAAATAACATAACATCAGATTTACTAATCAAATGTCACATACTATCGCACTCAAGTCTCGCTCTTCTTACCTGCACAAAAGTTTTCACCCCCTAAACCAGGGGTATCCAACCTTTTGGCTTCCCTGGGCCGCATTGGCTGAAAAAAATGTTTCTGGGGCCACACAAACGTTGCAGCAAGACAGAGGAGGGAGCCGGCAAGACGGTAAACACCTGGGGGCAGCAGAGGAAAACACTGCATTGCCCTTGACCGGGGGCCGCACAAAATACTTCACAGGGCTGCATGCGGCCCTCGGGCGGCAGGTTGGACACCCCTGCCCTAAACTGTACCGTTTCCCCAGGTTTTTGCAGTGCAAATGCATGACCTTGCATTTTTTAGCATTAAATTTTAGCTGCTAAATTTCAGAGCATTCTTCAAGCTTCATTAGGTCCTTCCTCATGTCATCATCAGGGGGTGTCTACTCTATTGAAGATTTTGGTATCATCTGCAAAGAGGCAAACCTTACCTGACAGCCCTTCAGCAATATTGCTTACAGAAATATTAAAAAGAACAGGCCCAATAATCAAACCTTGAGATACACACCATTGGTAACATCCCTTTCCTCACAGAGATCTCCATTGATCATTACCCTCCGTCACCTTCCACTCAACCAGTTCTTGGCCCATCCCGTCACTTTGGGACCCATCCTGAGGGTACCCAGTTTATTTATTAGACACCTGTGTGGAACACTGTCAAAGACTGCACCATTAAAAACCAATTAAAATCTCACTGAAAAAAAGTAGATGCCATAATTTCATCTACAGCATGGTGTCTAGTGGCACCTAAAATGAAAGCAGGTGTGGTTATGGACGGAGATGACCTTAGACTCCACTAGACGAGATTCTCCATAAAACTTAGGCACCGGAAATGTAGGGCTTTAAAATCCTGGTCTACATTACCATCGACTATATTTTTACTTAGGAGCTGGTAGCCACGATTCTGTTAACGACGCCTAAGTGAGTTTGACATGCGGCCGCTGCCATTTTTGTAGGTGCCATTTACAGAATCCAGCCCTAAATGTTTAGTGCTGCCTGCAGTTTCAGAAATTTGGATATGCCAAATAGCCATTTTTTAAGGCGTATGTAAACATCATATATGGACTATTCAGCAGGGGTTGGGAACTCCGGTCCTCGAGAGCCGTATTCCAGTCGGGTTTTCAGGATTTCCCCAATGAATATGCATTGAAAGCAGTGCATGCAAATAGATCTCATGCATATTCATTGGGGAAATCCTGAAAACCCGACTGGAATATGGCTCTTGAGGACCACCCCAGCGCTGCCCACTAACTGCCGATTGACAAACAATGGATATTTAAAGGCCTAGGAATGGTCTACAAACTCTTCCATGACAAGGTACCAGCCTATATGGCCACCAGACTTCTACCCTACACCCTGAATCGACCACTCCACTCACAAGAAGAAAACTGATTATGCACGCCCGTGGGACATGCCCTCAACCTTGAGGCTGCCCAAAAAAGATCTTACACACACTACCTACCATGCCTCTGGAACAAACTACCTCCCTACATAAGATCATTAGAAGATCTACCTCCTCTCCCTACACCAGTAAAATCATCTCAACCGCTTTTACGAAGCTACCCTATCCCGATGTCATATCCCCCCCTCCTCCTATTCTTTTAAATTTTGTTTTAATAATGTATTTATTGACCCTTCCTTTCCCTTATTACCCTCAAATTCATGTAAGATCTTGTTTATCATCTTTTCAATGTTCACGCCCCCCTCATATATATACAATTACTATTTTACCTTTTATTTTATTTTATTTTTTTTAGCATTGTAAACCGGTCAGATACATGTTGATGGTCAGTATATTAAACACAATAAAACTTGAAACTTGTGCACTGAACTTCAGGAAGGCAATAAAAACCCATCTCTTCTCGTGATCCTCTATGAGAGTGCACCAACCAAAATTTCCCAGACCTTACGATAAAGGGCACCAGCCCTCCACTATCTCGAGTCTCAAACACTGATGTACTTCATCCTACCATCCTATATAATAAAGAGCTAGCCGCGCATGCGCACTCCTATTTGCGTGTTCTGTGCGCCTGTAGGTCTGTGGCCGAAGGAGTGCGCATGCGCGCTTATACGTCACCAGCTGATTGCCTCCACAAGCTGGACTGCAGCCAGCCTGTTCCCTTCTTGAGTGTCCTTCCCTCTTGTGTCCCTTTTGGTCTGTCTTGTCCGCAATCTGGTGAGTCTTCCCCTCCATCTTCCTGCACGGTATCCTCCGGGTATACCGGTTCCCGAACCATCGACTCTCTCTCTCTCTCTCGGTCAATTGTCAGCTTTCCCCTTATTCCTAGTTTAAAAACTTCTCAACTTCTCTCTTGATGTTGCTTGCAAGTAGCCTCGTTCCGTCTCTGCTGAGGTGGAGTCTGTCCTTCCTGAATAGTTTGCTCTTCCCCCAGAACGTCGTCCAGTTGCGCACGAAGTGGAATCCTTCTTCCTTACACCAGCGCTGCATCCACAGTGTAGTTTAATTTTGTGTCCTTCCCACAGTCTGGCATCTCTCTCTCCTTCTCTCCCCCTTCCTGTGGTCCATCTCTCTCCATCCCTTCCCCCCTTCCCCACAGTTTGGCATCTCTGTCCTCTCCTTCCCAGTCTGGCATATCTCTCCTCTCCTTCCAGTCTGGCAACTCTCTCTCCCTCCTTCCATCACCCTTCTCTGGAATCTGACTCCTCTTCCTTCCTTGGTACTACTCGAAAGGGTCCAGAGAAGAGCGACTAAAATGATTAAGGAGTTGGAGGAGTTGCCGTACAGTGAGAGAAGCTGGGCCTGTTCTCCCTTGAAAAGAGGATAATGAGAGGAGACATGATCGAAACATTCAAGATAATGAAGGGAATAGACTTAGTGTATAAAGACAGGTTGTTCACCCTCTCCAAGGTAGAGAGAACAAGAGGGCACTCTCTGAAGTTAAAAGGGAATAGATTCCGTATGAACGTAAGGAAGTTCTTCTTCACCCAAAGAGTGGTGAACTGGAATGCTTTCCCGGAGTCTGTTATAAGGGAAAACACGCTCCAGGAATTCAAGACAAGGTTGGACAAGTTTTTGCTGAACCAAAACGAACGCAGGTAGGGCTGGTCTTGGTTAGGGCACAGGTCTTCAACCTGGGGGCCGCCGCATGAGCAGACTGCTGGGAGCGATGGACCACTGGTCTGACCCAGCAGCGGCAATTCTTATGTTCTTATTATGTATTGTTAATAAGATTAATTTGTGTGTATATATGAAAAATGAATGGAAAAAATGGTAAATTTCTAAGTTTATTTAAAATATGTTATTCTACCAATTCAGATTTCTAGGCAGAGTACATTAATAAACAAAAAAACGGGTGTCACATAAAATACAAATAATCAATTCAAAAACATAAAGTACAGATAATCAGTACAAGAACAAATTGAGACAAACAGACATACTAGAACAAAAGGAAAGGGGCAAGAACTACATTATAAATAGGAGAGAAACTTATATGGGAAGCACGAGAGGAGAAGTTAATCTCAGGGCATTGTAGAATCAGAAAAAAATATTAAAAAATGAACTAAGGCCAGTACTGGGTAGACTTGCACGGTCTGTGTCTGTATATGGCCATTTGGTGGAGGATGGGCTAGGGAGGGCTTCAATGGCTGCGAGGGTGTAGATGGGCTGAAGTAGGTTTTAACAGATTTCGGAAGTAGGAACCCAAGCACAGTACCGGGTAGAGCTTTGGATTCTTGCCCAGAAATAGCTAAGAAGAAAAAAATTTAAAAAATTTAAATTGAATCAGGTTGGGCAGACTGGATGGGACCATTCGGGTCTTTATCTTCCGTCATCTACTATGTTATGTTACTATGTTACTTAATAGGATGGTTATAAATTGAAGGCGTCCCTAAATAAAAAGGCCTTTAATTTTGATTTGAAATGAACTAGAGATGTTTCTTCCCTTAAATGGATCGGTGCGGAATTTTAGAGCAAGAGGGCGGTTACTGAAAAGATAGATGAACACATTGTGTTGATATGTCTTAAAGAAGGAATGGAAAACAAGTATTGGGAAGTTGATCTGAGGGATCTTAGTGGAATATATGGTGTAAGAAGTCTATTTATAAATTCAGAAAGATTGGTTGCTCGAGTTTTAAAGGTTAATAATAGAATTTTATATGTGATTCTGTGCGCAACCAGGGGCCAGTGTGCTTTGATCAATAGTGGAGTCACATGATCGTATTTCTTTGCTTTTGCTATGATTTTTATTGACATGTTTTGAACTATCTGCAAAGGTCTTAGTTCTTTTTGAGTTATACCATTGTAAAGTGCATTGCAGTAATCGAGTCGTGAGATTACAAGGGAATGTATTAGGATATTTATGGAAGATAAGTGAAGGAAATTTGAGAGAAAGCGAATCATGCGCAGTCTATAGAAACATTTCTTCACGACTGCGTTGATCTGTTCATGGTATGATGATTTGCCTTCAAGGATGACACCCAGTAGTTTAGTAGATGGCACAATTTGTAGCGGAATTGATTTGAATTGAGTAGGGCTATTAAGGGGGAGTCCATCCTTTAATGGAAAGAGCATTGTTTTTGTTTTGCTGATATTTAATGTCAACATGTTATCACTTAGCCATTTTCTAATTTTCTCAATTTTTTGGTTAATCTCATTTATATTATCTGGTTTATCTAGGTCTATTGGATGATCTAACTGGATGTCATCAGCATATGCAAACATTGAGAATCCGATCGACTGACCAAGAGCCAATAGGGGAACCAGAAAGATATTGAATAATAGAGGAGATAAGATTGATCCCTGAGGAATGCCATGCTTATTGGGGAAAGTCTTCTAGGTCAGATACCGTATTATTAAAAATAACCTTAGAAGAATGGCCAGTAAAGTATGAAGCAGGCTCTGGGTGGAGCTTGGGGTGGGGTCTGGGACAGAGCTTTTGAGCACCCCTAATCATTTTGAAAAGTTGGCTCCTATGCTTGATATACCATCTCAGTACAAAAAGTACCCATCACTAAAAATGGTCATAGAGCTACACATAACATTAAAAATGAAATGCAATAAGGCACAAATAATGTTGATATCTGAGTATGTTAAACACTGAATACATAAGAACATAAGAATTGCCACTGCTAGGTCAGACCAGTGGTCCATTGTGCCCAGTAGTCCGCTCACGTGGCAGCCCCCAGGTCAAAGACCAATGCTCTAAATGAGTCCAGCCTCACCTGCATACGGTCCAGTTTAGCAGGAACTTGTCCAATTTTGTCTTGAATCCCTGGAGGGTGTTTTCCCCTATAACAGACTCCGGAAGAGCGTTCCAGTTTTCTACCACTCTCTGGGTGAAGAACTTCCTTATGTTTGTACGACATCTATCCCCTTTCAACTTTAGAATAAACTAAACAGGAAAAGATAGAAGCCAAATTCATGCATAAACTTTTGAAACCTGTCCTATTTTAAAATGAAATTCCTTTGTATTCCTAGTGAGGGTGAGTGGCGCCAGGGGCGGTGGTGCCCCTCCCTCTTCCTGCCCCCCCCTGTTCCTTCCCAACCCCCCCGCCACATGTGCGCCCCCTTCCCTTCCCCGTACCTTTTTAATTTTCCAGGTGAGAGCAACATTACGAACTTGCTGCCTGCATTGTGTCTGCTATCCCTCTGATGTCACTTCCTAGGTGCGGGACCTGGATGTGACATCAGAGAGGAGCAACACTGATGTGGGCAGCAAGTTTGTAATGCTGCTCCCGCAGAGAAAATTAAAGAGGTACAAGGGAAGGGAAGGGGCGCACGAGCATAGCAGGGAGGGTCAGGAAGAAGCAGGGGGGAACGGAGTGGAGGACGGGTGCCGCTCCCTCACCCCCCCCTTACGCCACTGACTGTATATCCTTTTTATGTAAAAACTGCAGTGATGATGTACAAGATGCCAAGTCTTTAATAAACAATCATAAAAAATAAATATAAATATAGTCATAAAACAGTTTGTATCCAAAAGGATTGATAAACCTGGACCCATCAATCCTTTTGAATACAAACTGTTTTATGACTATATTTATATTTATTTTTTATGATTGTTTATTAAAGACTTGGCATCTTGTACAACATCATCACTGCAGTTTTTGCCTTTGTTTTTCGACTCAATATTTCACTGCAGTTTTGTTTGATTCTTTGTTTGTTGTATCCTTTTTATGTAGTCTTGTTCCGCAAATAATGAGAAAGTTTTGGATCTGTGTTTCTGAAGTCGGTCCTGGAATACATCTTTGCCAGTCAGGTGTTCAAGACATCCACAATGAATATGCCTGAGCTTGTTTTGCATACATTGTCTCTTATATGCAAATCTCTTTCATGCCCCAAGTACAAAAAAATTAAATTGAGAGCCCACTAGGAATAGATACCTGCATGTAATGTGTACAGCACTGTATAAGTCTAGTAGTAGGATATCCCGGAAACCTGACTGGCAAAGGCACTGTGGATGGAGCTACAGCCTCAGCACCCTGGGGTTGTGGGTTCAAACCCCACGCTGGGCAAGTCACTCAGTCCTCCATAGCCCCAGGTACATTAGATAGATTGTGAGCCCACCAAGACAGATAGGGAAAATGCTTGAGTACCTGATTGTAAAACCACTTAGATAACCCTGATAGGTGGTATATAAAAACCTAATAAATTTGAAACTTCTCAACCTGGTCTATGGGATACACCCATCCAGTCTGGTTTTCAGGATACCCACAACAAATATACACGAGAGAAGTTTGAATGCACTGCCTCCGCTGTATGCAGATTTATCCCATGTACGGTATGTTCATTGTGGGTATCCTGAAGACTGGACTGGCTGGGTGTGTTCCAAGGACTGGGTTGAGAACTTCTGTTTTAGATCATTAACATTCAATAGGATTTTTCTTTTCTTTTCCGTGCAGGCTTTTAAATATTCTCAAAATGAACTGAGTTGTGAGACAGCAGGGTCTGATGAGAGTTCACAACCTGATGGGCACTGGCTCTTCAAAACAAAATTTTATGTCTCCCGTTCAAGTAGATGGAAATATTAAAAGTGAGACTCGAGCTCTGGAAGTCTGGAAGGAGGGTTCTGAGCCATGTGCTCCTTCCCAAGTGAAGGAAGAGAATTTTGAGGAGGAGGCAACTGAGAGGAAGAAGGGGGAGTTGGATTTAAGTAACAAGGATGTTTTCTACAAGTTTGTGATTCTGCATGCCGAAAGTGATACAGATGAGGCTCTCAGACTGCAGGGCAGGCTGCAAAATGAATTTCATATCAGACCAGGCATCATCTTTGCTGACATGCCTGCTGGTAGACAACAACTGCAAAACCTAGAAGACGCTGTAAATGGGTCTGCGTGGACAATCATCCTGCTAACAGAAAACTTCCTCAAGGAGACTTGGTGTGAATTTCAGGCCTATGCTTCTCTTATGAACTCTGTTAACAAGCAGCATAAGTACAACTCAGTGATACCTGTCAGACCGGCAGCAAATTGGCTTCCAAGAGACAGGACGCCGCTTGCTCTGCAGGCTATCCGTGCCCTGGAAGAAGGGAGCCGTGCCTTTGCCAAACAGGTAGAGAAAACATTTCAGGATTCCTTGTATAAAAAGCAACAAGTAATATGGCAAAAAGAGCAAGAGTTGGCAAATCAGTATCAAGAAGATCCATGAAGCAGGCAAAAGAACAAAGGCTAAAGAAGCCAAAATGTGCACTCATACTCTGGAACAAGCCTTCATTATTTTTTTTTCAGTGGAGGTCCCTTTTGCAGAAAAACCTAAATGGAAGAGTCAAGATGGTTCTGGGAAAAGTGAAAAAGCACACTGAGCACGGGGTGGGAGAAATTCCTCCTCCAAAGACATAGCTGGCGAGGTGGTTTCCAGCCACCTCTGATGATATGATCAGCATTGTCTGCTGAAACACATATGGTTTCAAGTTTATTAAAATATCTAAGCGGTTTACAATGTAGAATTACATAAAAACATATAACTTTACAAAAACAAATAAAACAAGGGGAACTAAAAGACAATCCGATTATTAAAAGCACAAGACGTACGGACCAATTGCCAACAATAGGGGAATGGGAAAGAACTACAATTTTTATAGGAAAGATTCAACATAAGAGGGAAGTACGATAGGCTGGGGTAAAAGATTAACCATTTACTTTATATTTTAAGTTTTTGAAATTTTTTAAAAAAATTTTTAACTTTCTAAATTTAAAAATATTAAATTATCAAAATATTATATTATAAAACTTTAACAAGATAGAATATTAAAGTATTACAATACACACAAATACACAGGGCAATTAAGTTATTGGGATTCAAAAGAAAATTTGATTATGTCACTCTGCTCTACTTGCATTATCATTGGTTACCGATTTTTTATAAAATCCAATTTAAGATTTTAATGTCAACACATAAGTTGTTTTATACTATGGAACCCAGCTATTTTAACTCTCTTACTATTCCATATACTCCAACATGAGTACTTAGATCATTTCAAGATAATAGATTTGTTTTACCTGAAGTGCAGAGGACTGAATGGGAATTTACAAGAGCTAAAGCTTTTTTTCCTAGTACCAAGTTTTCTACCTAGTTATATTTGTTTGGAGGCAAATTTTAAAGCTTTTAAAGTTTTGTTAAAATGCTTTTTTTTTTTCTTCATTTAGTTTTTGGAATAGAGTCTTCAACTAGCAAACATATTTATTAACTTGTTTAATTTTTTTTCTTTCGTTTGTATTATATTGTTTGTGTTAAACGTGATTGCATGTTTTAGGTCTTTCCTATACTTGATGGAGTTCCTTTCTTTTCATGAATTTTTATTTTAATGTTATTTTAATGTTAACCGCTGAGAACTGTTGTAAGCTTCAGCAGGATATTAAATTTCAATAAACATAAACATACAGAGGACTCCTGTAAATAAAACAATGTTGTACATTCCCATGCTATCTCTGTCTATATCTTCTCTCCCACACATACTCTATCCATGCCCCGTGGCCGCCGCTGCTGGTTAGTGTAAGTGAGGTCGGGTTGGTGGGTCAGGACCGCTGCCACTGCTGTAGGGAGGGACGGAGGGGGGAGGTTGTCCAGTCAGGACCACTGCCACTGCTGCTTTGGGGGCTAGAGGAAAGACAATTTTGAGGTTTTTGCCTGTGATTTTTGTTTTGTTTTGCTGGTTGGGTAAGAATGCCAGTTGCTTGAGTCCCAGATAATCAGGATTCTACTGTATAATGGTAGGAAGGATCCTTTCATTCTTTCTTCCAAAACTGCTGCTATAAATTTATTCTCCTGGGGCTTTGTATTCAAAATGGTTTAACCAGGCAAGTGAGACTCTGACCTGGTTAAATTGTGTCGATTGGGCAGGCCACTCTTATTCAGTGGCACTTAATATCTGAATATAGGATCTGGCTGGTGATAGTCAATGCCAGTGGCCACATAATTATCTGGGCAAGTAGGACTGCTTAAATATGGCTACAGCACTGAATATCGGCTGCATCCATATAACTTCTGGATATTGCCATAGACCGGGATATTCAATGTTCATGCCTGGGCATGGCCCAGAATTGAGTATCCAAGACTAAATTAGCTAACAGCAGTCAGCTTGTACAAAAACAGAACCACTCAGGGCCAGATTCTAAAAAAAATATCTGCCTTTAAAGTGCCTGCTAAATAGGCTCCACCTGATTTAGCTCGTATTGTAGCGGCGGATTATCAAAACGGCTTAGGGAGGTCTTTTCAAGTTTTCTAGCAGTCTCTGATACGGCCATGCAACTGTAGTATAACCAGGTCATTAATACTGACCGCCATAACTTGTATGTCTAAATTAGACCAGTGAAACAGTAGGTCTAACATTTGGGTAGGAATTGAACCCAGTCACTGCTCATACAGCCAGCACCACTGAATATGGATATAAACTAGTGATACTTTTCTTTCTGTAGCAGCCGTGACTACTGAAAGTCAGATCCCTTTAATTTTAGCAGCACTTGGTTTTGCATTTTGCTCATCTTGGTTGCATTACAAAACAGTCTGCTCTTTTTCTCATTTATATTTTGTGGGAGTTCTATCATTAAAACATACAGGTTACAGGTTTATTTATCTTGATATCATAGGTATCAGCTCTGTGATCCCCAATATTTTTGGGACCTCATGTGACCAGGGCTGGCGTGTGGTCCGGGCATCTCTTCCCCTTCTGTCCATCTCCCTCCCTCCACTTCCTGGTCTTCTTTCAAAATCTAAATCTTCTTTTCCAGAGAGCTCCAGCACAGCAGCCATTCTCATAGGCTGCCAGCACGGTCTCAAATCTTTCTGTCTGCCACCAGTACCATACCACGGGGGGTGAGGGAGAGGTCTGTCCTGGGTGCAGCCCATAAGGGGGTGCTCTGAGGGCCGGCATCTTCTTCCTGCAGCAACAGCGTTCACAATTCACTGCTCTTACTGCCATTGGGCTTTCATCTGTTCTATTGGGGCCGCTGGCTGCAAATCATGGCGTGGGGCTGGGGCTGCTGCCTCCACGACCACCTCTTCATCCCCTTCAAGAGGGGGCATGTCCTTATAGAGGTCAGGGACCTCCCATTCGCCCTGCTCCTCCACCATGTGCTGCTGCTCCACCTCCGCCACCACCTGTGCCTCCACCTCCACCTCTACCACCTGGACCTGGTCCTCCACATCCGAGACCTCTACCACATCCTCAGGTGGCAGACTTTCCTCGGAGGCAGAGTAGCCTTCCACCTCCTGTTTTGCCTGTGCCTCTGCCACTGCCTCCCTGGATGCCTGTAGGCACATGTCCTGCACCACCTCCTGGGCTATGCCCTCAGCAGCATGCTGTGCGCGACCTGTGTGCAGTAAGAATATGAAGTCAGGGTTACCATAGCGTGCATTGGTTGCATACTACATACACAGTTACCTATCAACCCCCCCACCCAACCCAGTGAGACTAAGTGGGAGACAGGTCAGGCCAGTGTGTGAACACATATGTAAACTACTTTCTGTGTACAGTTACACTGGTATACATCTAAACAAGAGGCGGCCGGCTTATGCAGGTGACACTGAATGGCCTTGATGTATATGTTGACACAGTGGACTGACCGGTATCTCATCACCCACATTTTGGGTGGCAATAGGTTGCATACCAGAACAGCTGCCAAGGAAGAACACATTCACAAGAAGGTGAGCTTTGAGAGGTAGCAGACATGATATGACATAGGATAGAGGGTGACAGGTGCAACTATGAAGCACACATTATTCTTAGAATCGGATAGTGTTTTTCTGAACCCCTTCTCTGAAATGAACTGCATTGTCAAGGAGGTATACCTGAACAAGGGATATATGCCTCCACAACAGAAGGCCTGACATTGGTCTGGAGCTATGAAGGTGACCTCCAGATCAACATGTGGCCGGCAGCTTCTGAGGCGTATATCTCTTGTTCAGGTATGCCTCCTTGACAATACAGTTCATTGCAGAGAAGGGGTTGAGAGAATGAGCACTCAGTATGCTACAGTATGCTCAGTATACTGATATCAACGGCAGAGATATTCATTGATGTGACAATTACCTCCCGTTCCTCCATTATAGCTTTTTAGCATCTGATAGTCACCTCCACGTTTCAAGGTTTCTGGTATGTCTTACATGGCAGCTGCCATACCTGTGCTACTGACTGTGTTGGGGGGGGGGGGAGGCTGCCACTTACGTCCAGCTCTGAGGCAGTGTCTGGTGTGCCGGATGAGGGCTGGATTTTCCCAGTGGACCCTGCGCCACCTGCGCCTCAGGGACTCGAGGTAGGTAAGTTGGATGCTTCGGTATAGCGCATGTGGAGCGCGTGGCGCAGGGGTTGTGGGTTCAAACCCCGCGCTGCTTCTTGTGACCCTGGGCAAGTCACTTAAGCCTCCATAGCCCCAGGTACATTAGCTATATTGTGAGCCCACCGGGACAGATAGGGAAAATGCTTGAGTACCTGATTGTAAAACCGCTTAGATAACCTTGATAGGCGGTATATAAAATCCTAATAAAACTTGAAACACACCATAATGCCTGCAAGAAAGATATGGGGGAGAATAGGGTCAGGTGACAGTCCTTTTCAAACATATGCAGGGTTATGAGGGCACTGAGCACATCACATCTGTCATGTATATTCTGATGAGGTAGGGACATATCCAGAAATGAAACATCTGCCTGCCAAGATATTGTTATCCTTCTTTATCTATCTATCTATCTATGTTTCCTTTATGGAACACAGAATAAGCAAGCAGTTCCTTGAAAGATGGGTGTGGGAGCAATAGGTGACAGGTTTAGAGACCAGGACACACTGGCTACATAGGTACTGGGGGGTTCTCACCTATGCAGGGTGTCATGTATTCTGGACCAGGCCCTCATGGCGAAATTGCGGGGTGGTCTTCTGCCATTGTGGCCAAACACCCATGCCTCATACTGGAGGAAGAGCTCCACGAGGGACTCGGTCTCCCCTAGGGAGTAGTTTGGCTCCCTTCTTTCCACCATCACACCCGCACGCACTCACACAAGCTCTCACACACACACACACTCACACACCCTCTCCCACACTTACCCTGGTGGCCACATACTCTTCCTAACACGCCCTTCCTCACTACACGATCTCTCACTCCCACAATCACTTACACTGTCTCCTGTCTGTCTCCCTTACAATCTCTCTCACTTGCTCTCACACACACACTCACAGAAATACTCTCCAAACACTCAATCCCACTCAGTAATCAATATAAACTAACCTATCCTCCACCAAACTCCTACCACTCTCCTAACTCCTCACACAATGCCTACTACACAAGGGTCGCACTTCCATGTGGTGGTTTATATATGGGCATGCAGGACATTATTGGGGACAGTGTGACATCAGTAGGACATGTGCCAGGACAACTAATAGATAAAGAGCGCTATACGACTAGCAAGTCGTCCAGCGGATCGCGGTGAAGATAGTTGTACGTCTTGTTTGGGCGATTGACATTTTGGTAGGTAAAGTTGGATGCTTCGGTATAGCGCATGTGGACATGTTTCTGTTGGACATCTTTCGTGCCGATAATCGATTGAATTGGACATCTTTCCATTATCGACACATTTCCCTGGACATCTTATGCCGCCGACGCATAGAGCTTTTATACGACCTATTGATTATACCCCTCTAATTGTTCCATACACAGTGATTGGGTGGTGGGTTTGGCTATAGGAGCTCTGGCTCTTGGCTGGATTACACATTTCTGAGTGTATGCAAATGTCACTATGAATATTAAGTAACTGTAACATTCCAATTTAAATACACTGTTGGAGATCCTTTTTCCTTTTAATGTTCATACTCTCCTGCTGCCACACACCACCATTCCCCCTCCCCCCCCGCAGTGGGAGAGATGCCCAATCTTTCCCACTGCCAATAAACACCCCCCAACCCCCCTTGGCAGTGGGAGCGATGTCCACGCTCTCTTGCCATCACGCAACCCCCCCCCCCCGCCCTCTCTCCCTTACCTTGGTTAGATAGCTGGCCAGGATACCTACTCCCTCCGGCCAGCTGGCCCACCTCTTCAAAATGGCAGACCTTCTCCTCCCCAGTGCATCCTATGGGAGGGGCCTTAAACAGCCTGTGCCAATCAGAGCCTTAGGCCCCTCCCTGGATGAAACGGGAATGGCCTAAGGCTCTGATTAGCCCAGGTTGTTTAAGGCCCCTCCTATGGGTGGGGCCATAGGCATCTGCGCCAATCAGTCTTACGTTCTTCTCCGGTGCATCCGGGGTGGAGCCTAAGGCTCTGAATGGCCTAGACACATAAGGCCTCACCCATAGGAGGGGCCTTAAACAACTTGGGTCAATCAGAGCTTCAGGCCCCTCCGCAGTGCATCCCAGGATGCACTGGGGAGGAGAAGGCCTGCCATTTTGAAGAGGCAGGCCAGCTGGCTGGAGGGATTAAGCATCCCTTCGGCCAGCCATCTAACCAAAGTAAGGGAGAGGGCAGGGTTCATCAGAGGCATGAAGTAGTGTATTGCATGGTTGTGGGAGAGCGTCGGCATCTCTCCCACCGATAAGAGGTATTGGGAGAGTTTCTTGGTAGCGGGAAAGTGTAGGCATCTCTCCTGCTGCCAAGGGGGGTTGGGGTGTGTTTCTTAGCAGCGGGAGAGATTAGGCATCTCTCCCACTGCGGGGGGAGGAGTGGTGTGTGGTGGCAGGAGAGCATGGGCATCTCTCCTGCCATGGACGGGTGTTGGGGGTATGTTTCTTGTTGGCAGGAGAGATTGGGCATCTCTCCTGCTGCTGGGGGTTGTTGGCGGTGGGGTGTTAGTTTGTGGTGGGAGTAGTGGGCATCTCTCCCGTTATTTGGTGGAGGATTACTTGTTTTGGTGGCTCAATTTTTTGTGTTTATTAGGGAGCGGCACAGAGCCAGGCAGGAATGCGAAAAGCTTGCACCTGCCTTATGCACTTCTCTGCCGCAAGAGATGAGGAAGAAGCCATCCAGCGTGGGAGGGGCAGGAGCATGGAAAGCTCCTGCCGATACAGCGCTGGACTGCTAGAATTAAAAAAAGGTATGTGTGTGTGTGTTATATTTGCTCCATAAGATGCACCTACATTTCCACCCACTTTTTTTTTTTTTTTGGGGGGGGGGGGGAATACATCTTATGGAGTGAAAATTGCGGTAAGTATTCTTGCCAATTAATATTTCCAAATGAATAAAATATCACTGCCAGTGGCTTAGTAATGTGGGGCAGGGGAGTGGTCTGCCCCAGGTGCTATCTTGCTTAGGGCACTGGCCCCCCACTTCCTCTCCACCCTCCTTTTCCAATCTTTCCCCTGCCATGCGTGCCCATTCCCTTGTACCTTTTTAACTTTGGTGCAAGCAGCCAACTTACTGCCTGCGTCGGCGTTCTCTCTGATGTCATTTTCGGAACCTGCACCAGGAAGTGATGTCAGAGAGAGTACCGAAGCCAATGTAGGCAGTAAGTTGGTGGCTAAAAGGTACGGGGAAGGGGCGTGTACGCACAGCAGGGGGGTGAGGCGCCATGGTCCCAGGGACCGCCCACCTTTGCTACGCCACTGGTCATTGCTTATTTGTAAGTGGGTCTCTGCCAGAGCCTCTAAATCAGGGGTCCCCAAAGTCCCTCCTTGAGGGTCGAATCCAGTCGGGTTTTAAGGATTTCCCCAATGAATATGCATTGAAAGCAGTGCATGCACATAGATCTCATGCATATTCATTGGGGAAATCCTGAAAACCCGACTGGATTCGGCCCTCAAGGAGGAACTTTGGGGACTCCTGCTCTAAACGTACTTCAGTAGCATAATTAAGGGCCCCTTTTATCAAGTTGTGCTAGAGGTTTTTAGCATGAGCCGGTGCAGTAAATGCTCTGATGCTCATAGAATTTCTATAAGCATCAGAACACTTACCTCACTAGCCAATACTAAAAGCATCTAGCACAGCTTGATAAAGTGCGTGGGATGAACACAGAGGATCTAGAATCAGAAAACAATATTAAACATTGAATTAAGGCCAGTATCGGGCAGACTTGCACGGTCTGTGTCTGTATATGGCCGTTTGGGGGAGGATGGGCTAGAGAGGGCGTCAATGGCTGGGAGGGTGTAGATGGGCTGGAGTAGGTTTTGACAGAGATTTCAGCAGTTGGAACCCAAGCACAGTACCAGGTAGAGCTTTGGATTCTTGCCCAGAAATAGCTAAGAAGAAAAAATGTAAAAAATTTAAATTGAATCATGTTGGGCAGACTGGATGGACCATTCAGGTCTTTATCTGCCATCATCTACTATGTTACTATGTTTAACTACTTCTGAAGTTTATGGGGACGGGCAAAGACAGACGAGATTACTTGCAGGGACAGGTTTGATTTCTCTACTCTAAATTTGGGTTGATAAGCTCCTTAGGAATTAGTCTCTCTATAGAGTCATGACAACAGCTGGCACTCCGATTGTGGTATGAAATCAGCCACTGTAAAAGTACTTTGGCCTTTAGTTTCAATTATTAGCCGCATTTCGAGAGTTATGATCTTAAGTTGGCCTGTCTTTTCCAGGTTTCACTTTCCTTTTCTCATCATGCAGACTTCAGTCCCCGGCCCTCGTGGCCTGGAAGTTGAGAGCATAGAATTCTAGACCTTGAATCTGCCTTAGGGTATCGCCAGAATCTTGCTTGCTTCCAGGAATGAATCCACTAATAAATATTATTCTTTTATATCTAATTACTGCCTAAAACAGGATGCCCAACATTACAGCTGGTTTAGTCAGACAATACTGAAGAATTTTGTTTGGTGCCTAGAACCCAAATCTACACTCCTAGGCCCAATTTTATTCTGTTCCAGACTGCACCTTCACAACTAGTTTGTATATAGTTTTCAGGTTGAATGATTCCAATGTCTTGATGTTTTGAGTCCCTATTGTCCTAGCATTGTTTATTTTCAGTGAGACTAATAGCTAGAGATTCCCAGTTGTGAGAATACTATTGGCCTGCTTGTCTTCGGAGAAAGCAATATTACTCACCAGTAGCAAGTGTTCTTCGAGGACAGCAGGCCAAGTATTCTCTTATACCATCTCACCTCCCCTAAGAATTGCATTCCTTCAGCTTTATTATTTTACTGAGAAACCTGAACTTATGCATCAGGGATGAAGATACCCATAGTTGAGTTGCTATTTAGAAGTTTCTTCATGCTGTTTATGCTGGGCAGCATCTGTACTGGGCTCTGTCAGATGATGACACCAAAATATGTGAACACCTGGTCTGCTGACCTCAGAGAACATCTGCAATGGGTTACTTCGTTATTTCTTTGGAAAGGGAGAATTTCTAGAGGCCATGGAAATTCCCAAAACATCTGTATAAGGAGGGATGTCATCACAGAGGTGTGATGAGTTCCTCCAACATAATGAGGAATATTTGAACTCTCCAGTTCTGTTTTGGGAGACAGTCAAAGCAATGTTAAAGAGGTACTTATTTACTTTCACTGCTAGGAAAATCAATGACCTCAAGGCTGCTTCAATTTAAATGGCACGTGTGTAAGGCACTGGCAAGAAAGAATAGCCCTCTAGTGCATCAAAGAGCCAAGAAATCCTGGTGGGTTTCCTGGAGCATCACCACAGCTGCTTTAGGGTTGCTCCTAGTCCACACATAATCCATTAGATGCAATAAAGAACAACCATTAAAAACCAGCAGACTTACGGATGGCCCAGACAGCTTTGAACACTTTAGTGCATCAAAGAGCTAGGAAAATCTTTATGCACATGTTGATTATTTTGCTAAGGAGATAAAATATAAGCATCTTGGAAGTGGATGGCTGAATATTTAAAGTTGTATTGACAGTGGCATAAATTGAGGTGGGTCTGAGTGGGCACAGGCCCCCCCCCCTTCTTTGCTCAGGTCCTCCCAAGACAAGTCAGCAATGGCTGCCTTTCTCCCTTCTCTCCCACATCTCAAACCAGCATTTGCCCCCTCACCTATCCACAGCCTGGAAATTCCCCCTTGCTCTAAACCTTCCCCTTTCAGGTGTACCTTATCACCTTTGTAGGCAGGGGGCAGCAATTCACATTCACTGCCTCTGTCAGCCTCACAGGCTTTCCTCTGCTGCACCAAACCCTTACTGATGTCACTTCCTACTGTCTCTTTGTGGGACGCAGCAGAGGGAAGCCTGTGGGTGCTGGCACAAGTAGTGGAAGCACACTGCCACTGCCCGGGAGTTGAGGTATACTGGAGGGAGCTGCAGGGCCGTGAGGAGGTGGCAACAGCAGCAGCAAATACCAGATCCAGGGGCAGAAGGAGAGATGGCAAGATGCTGGATAAAGTGTATGGTGGGGTTTTGGGAATGCCCACACAACATAGTATGTAGGTCTGGCTATGCTACTGGTTATTGAACCAAAAGATAGGTTTAAAGATATTCTGATAGTTCCCCTAAACAGTCATGTAGTGTTGAGGATTAATGGGAAAAAAAAATCAGTGACTGCTGTTAAGGAAGGCATGCTTGGTGGGGAAGCAATATATTGTGAATAGTAGGAGCAATATGGATCCCCATCATATTGGAGAAACCACTTCCATGAGCTGATGGAAAAAATGGACTCTAAAAGAGTTGTGGCCCAAAGGAGAATTTTCCTTTAGGAGGACTATTTTGCATTGTTGCTTGTTGTAACACACAGAATAAGGACTGGGAGAAAAATTTCCTTCTCATAGTCCTTTACCTATCAGGTGATACTACTGAGGTTGCTCCGTTGCTGCAGGGCTGAGTGAGGGTTGGAGAGAACGAATCAAGTGTAGGTCTGTTTTCATTGGAGGGACAAGTGATACTACAACTCAGCTTGAAAGAGTCTAATTAGCCATTTCAAGTGGTGAGGTTGGTGTGTAAGCAGTCTGGTATGCAAAATGGAGTCTTTGAACCAGACGAGATGAAAGTCCCACTCCACTGAATTCAAGGAAGGAAACGGGAAAGGAAGGGTATGGCAAATATTTTTTTAAAATTGTTTGGTAACAGTGGTACTAGTTTCCTTCATTGGGTTTGTTAAATGTTATTGCACTGTAATGTTCTAGTTGAACCTGTGTATGGCCAATGAATAGAATTTGACCAAAAATAAAAAATTAGTAAGAATAGTTATGTCACATAAAAAAAAAAAAAAAAAAAACCCATAAAAACTATTATAAATCTCACTAGCTTAGTGAGCAGAGACATACTGTATATGAAAAGAACCAGTGGTATAAAAATATCCCCTATGCTCTTGGTCAGCTTTCAGCATGTGTTTTAGTTGCTAAGCACTACTAGGATTTCAGATTGTTGCTTAGCAGTTCTATTTTGTTGTGTTTGTTCACTTATTGCATAAGTGATGATGCTTAGTCAAACATAGCAGGTTGCTGAGATTTTTTTTTTTCTATTTATTTCTAGGGAGCTAAAAATATTGTAAAACTGCTTTAGAAGACAGTACAACTTAAGACCTCTGTAAAACTTCACTGTCACTATGGGAGACTGCACAGTTATGTGACAGACTGTACTAAAGTCATATCAGCATCACACTCTACTTTTTTCAGTAAATTATGTATTGTATTTTAAAAGGCAAGTGAAGGTCCATTTTACGTAGAGCAGAGATTGGAACATTCATTTCCAGTGTTATTTTAGAAAAGATTCTGCTGACACAGAGGCTTTTTTTTGTTTTCAGATTTTATTTATTTGTGTGAAATATAACAATTAGAACTGATAGCATATATACTGATACATCTATGTGCCATATACAATCCTACTTTACAGCATAAACACAGAAAACCACCCCTTCCTATCTTCCCCAAACATACACTTAACCCCTAGTCCACGCATCAGGAACTACCGTATATATAATAGATCAAGGATGATGAATAGGACTGTCTTCCAAGGTTGCCGTCAGTGGTGCCCATATCTTTACACATTACCTTCATTCCTTCTGGTTTCTAGTCTCATACCTGTATGTTAATGCCACAGTATTTTATCAAAATTGCACATTTAGCAAATTTGCTGTTTTCCAGGATTTCAGAATAGGTTGCAGGGCAATCGCAGACTTGTAGTAGTTTAAGCCTATCATCATTTGTGGATTCAGAACCTTGATTAAACAATACCCCTCTATTTGTCAAAGGAACATGGAATTTTTGATATCTGCTGTACAGTACCTAGCCAAAAGCCATTAACTACTGTGCATTCAAAAAACACATGCTCAGAAGTTCCCTATGCTAAATCACATGACCAACAGCAAGCGGTTGGTTTAACGGGGTTGAATCTTCCAGCTTGACTGGCGTCCATAGCGCTTGGTGGCCTAAGAAGTACAAAGTCTGCAGTAAAGATGCAGATCTTAAGCAGCAAAGTCTAGCATACCACTGACATTGCCAATCTCCTGGTTAACGCTTTCTGTTATCCATATATGCTGGAGGTCTAGCAGTGTGGCAGCAATTTTTATGGACTTAAGTACTTTAAACAAGATGAAGGGAGGCATGTATTGAACGTGATAAGGGATCTGAGCTTTCAGTTCCAAATGTAAAATCATTTTTACTTTAAAGAGAAATAGCCTTATATGAAGGTATTTTTGGGCTCAGCATTTGTCTTTTGAGTACATACATGCCCTTAATATGTAATGATAGATTTTACAGTATTTCTCCTTCCTGGCCAGGCAAAAGGGGCGTTAGCGAATGCAATTCACTACCCTGCCGCTACTCCGGGCGTCTTCTCTCCATTAGGCCGCCCAAGCGGAAACAGGAAGTTTTCACTGAGGGCAGGCCGCAATGGAGAGAAGACGCAAGGAGTGGTGGTAGAAGTGGATCGCTAAATAACTACCGCCACTGGCAACAAGTTGTAACATCAAAATAAAGGTATATTGCAGGAGAGGAGAGATGGACTTGGGGGAGTTTGTGGACTGGAGGAGAGATGGGGAGAAGATGAATGGGAGAAATGAACTTGGTGGAGGGGGGAAGATGGATGGTGGAGGGGGGAGATGGATTTGGGGGAGGGATATAAGAAATAATGGACCTAAAAACAGGAGAGGGAGAGAGATGGTGGAAAATGCGATTTAGGGAGGGAAGGAACAGAAAGGGAGAGAAGTTGGACACAAGGGATGGTATGTGGGGGGGGATAGAGATACTGGATAGGAAGGTAATTAGAAAGAGAAAGCTGGTGGGGAAGGAGGGAGAGATGCTGCATGAAAGAGTAGTTGAGAAAAGCAGAGATGGTGGATCTGAGTATGGTGGGGGTCCATTGTTGCAGCTATGGGAATAGAGGCAGAAAAAAGAAAAGATGCCAGACCTCCAGGGGAGGGAAGGGAAATGGAAGGGGAGGACAGAAATGGAAGATGGATGGTTACCACAGAGAAAGAAGAAAACAACAAATGGGCAAGAGACCCTGGCAAGCAAGTTATCAGAAGATGTTTGTTATAGAGCCTGGGACCAACGTAATTGGAAAAATGATCAGACAACAAAAGATAAAAAAAATAATTTAATTTTCTGTTTTGTGATTACAATGTGTCAGATTTGAAATTTGTATTCTGCCAGAGCTGGTATTAGACCGCGAACGTGAGCTAGGATTTAACAGAGAGAAGAAAAGTCTTTTTTGTTTGTTTATTTTGTTTACACCACAGGACTAGTATGGGTAGGAGAGGGCAAGGGGGGGGGGTGAAGAGGCTATAAAATAAACTCACCAGGATGTTTGGGGAAAAAACCCAATTGGGCAGGAAAATCGAATCGAAAAATCGATTCAATAGGCTTAATCAAATCGAATCGAAATATTTTTCCTGAATCGGGCAGCGCTACTCTACAGTCATACTCTTTGAAGACTAGTACCTCATGTCAGACGATTGGAGTGGTGTATGTGATCCAGTGCCCCTGTGGATTTCTGTATGTGGGGCAGACATCGGTCTTGTCTTACCACAAAACGGATGGATGAACCTTTGGTTGCACATTGCACTAAATTTAAACATGATTTTTTTTTCTCTGAGATGTTGTGTGCTGGAATATTGTCCAAAACCTGTCAAGAGAGGTGATTGGCGACGGTTGCTCCGTCAAAGGGAGCAACAATGGATCTTTCAGTTGCAAACTGGATCCGGGAAAGTTGAGTACCCAAGTGGAATGGACTGCTTTCTTTTGAGTTTTTTGGTCTCTCTGGTTTGTTTTAAAACTTACCGGTGTTTATCTTTTGGACGTCCTTTTGAGTTGTTTATTGGCTGCGAAGTGATGGAGGCGTGGTCAGAATTTCCTACCTTTTACTGATTTGCTAAAGTCCTTGTGGGTGGGGCTTTCTCAGTGTTTTTATTCAGCAGACGCTGACAGTCTGTATCCCCGGCGCCATTATGCAGTGATCGCACTAGCAGTGATTATCTCTGAATGTGGCTGTTGCAAGACTCCTAACGCAGCTTTGGCGAAACATGGACACCTTTCTTAGTTCTGCTATCCTGCATGTGCATTTTTGTTTGGGGGATCCTGGTACGAGAGGCATGAAATGACGAGTAGCTAAGTATCTGCTTTTTGATTTTGCATGTGCCTTGTTAGAGCTGAGCCTACTGGTGACTATTAAACCTTCTCTGCAATCTCCAAGAAGTTTTGAATTTTTATCTCCATGATTGGGAGTGGCTATCACTGATACACTGTTTAAAGAACTTGTTTGGGATTTAATTTATGTTAGTGGAGCCTTTTTTGTAAGTGGAGTTTTTTTAAGCCCATGAAACTGAACTGATGCTTTTTCTCCACTTTTCTTCTTTTTCTTTTCTTTGCTCCTCTGTTTTTGAATCTGTCTCCCTTGTTGGGTGTGTGGTGTACGATTGCGGTGGTTTGGCTCCTGTATTAGTGAGTGATTGTTGTGTAAGACTGAAGGGAGTTGTAGGGGGTTCTATATATTTATTTATAGAGTATGAGCTTTTGTTACTTGGTGATTTCACATACTCTTTCCCATTAATTTGATAATTGAAATCACCCATTAATAAATGTTACCCATTTCTCCAGCTTTCCTAATCTCTGAAAACATTTCTTCATCTGTCTGCTCATTTTGTCCTGGGGACAGTAGTATAACCCTACCTTTATATTCCTTCCCTTCACACATGGAATTTCTATCCATAAGGATTTCACACTGCTATCTATGTCAAGCAGAATGTTTATTTTATTTGATTCAATTCCCTCTTTAACATGTAGCGCAACCCCCCTTCCAATTTGATCTACTCTATTCTTGCGATATAATTTGTACCCAGGTAACATAGTATCCCATTGATTGTCCTCCTTCCACCAGGTCTCTGAGATGCCTATTATATCTATCTCATCATTCAGTGTTATATACTCTAACTCTCCTATTTTATTTTTTAGACAGGGAAAATTTGAGTCTTTTACTCTGCCTTCCTCTTAAACCCTCCTGGCTTTCTTTCACCATTATTGGAACCTCTCTACCAGGACTCCCTAAATAACCTGTTTCAATAGTATCCACCAAGGATACCTCACACTATACGCTCCTGGGTGATTGTCGGCTTTCCCCCACATCTCAGTTTAAAAGCTGTTTGGCCACCTTAAGATCATCACTTACAATTACACCCAAGTCCAGCTCTTCCGTCTTGCACATAAGTTCTTCACCCCCTAAACTATACCGTTCCCTCTGGTTTTTGCAGCTCAAGTGCACGGCCTTGCGTTTCTTGGCATTAAATTTTAGCTGCCAAATTTCAGACCATTCTCCCCTCAGCTGTCTCTTTTCTGAGCTGAAGAGCCCTAACCGTCTCATTAAATCATGTTTGTCTACATGTTCCACAATTTTATTTTTTATAATTGTTTCTACCATTTTGCCCAGCACTGAAGTGAGGCTTACCAGTCTGTAATTTCCCGAATCTTCCCTGCAAAGTGGCATTTAATAAAATAAGATAACACTCTTTTCAGCTACAGTAGCAAAATAACACTCAGAATTTAGAAAGTTGGTTGGGCTGAGAACTTTTCAGCACACCCTCGTATATGGCCCCAGGATGCCCACCTCGCAAAAAATTAGAACCCTATCAGCATTCTTTTCAAGCAGTGGGCAATCCTGATGAAGTTGCATAAGCCAGGCAAGGTGTTCCCTTCCTAGCATCATTAACCTTGGAGGGGGAGGGGTGCATAAGAATACAAGAAAATCCATGCTTAATCAGTAAAGATCCATTAAGCCCAGCATCTTATCTGTCAGTGAGCTATAAATGACAAGTACATGGGAAAAGGAATAAATCACACTTTGGTATCTAAGTAATTTCCAGGGATAACAATGGCTCTCCCAAGTCTACCTCTCTAATAATTTTTTATAGACTTTTCTCCAGGTTATTTGTCCAAACCTATTCTGAACACCTGCTATGCTAGTTGCCTTGACAAAATCCTCAGGCAACAGATTCCACAATTTAATTATGTATTGTGTGGGGAAAAAACACTCTGTACAATTTGTTTTCAGCCTGCTGGATATTAGTTTCATGGAATGGCCTCTTGCTTTATTGTTGTTTGAAAGGTTAAACAACTATTCCCTATTTAATGTTTCTACCCACTCATGATTTTATAAACTTCTACTTTAACCCCTCTCAGTTGTCTTTTCTCCAAGCTGAAAAGCT
Organism: Geotrypetes seraphini; assembly: GCF_902459505.1. Lineage (NCBI taxonomy): Eukaryota > Metazoa > Chordata > Amphibia > Gymnophiona > Dermophiidae > Geotrypetes > Geotrypetes seraphini. Next base: position 534,150,221 of record NC_047084.1, read on the forward strand.
CTAATCTATTCAGCTTTTTATTATACTGGAGGTGTTCCATATGAGTTCCCCAGCCTGTAGCAGATGCATCTGTCATGATAGAGACATGTGGCTGTGAAAGAAAGGCTAGAGGGAACCACCCACCAATGAACCAATCTTGAAGCCCTCTGACAGACAAACCATTGTGTCCATAGTTTGACGGATAGAAATCCAACGGCGTTTGAACTCCATTTGCACCCCCTGCATACACAGATGAGCAAATGGAACCACAAATCTACAAGCAGCCATGCGACTCAACAGTATTATCTACTTTGCTGAAGTGTGAACCCTGTCTAATAGAACGCTTGCAAATCTATTATCTTTTGTGCTTTTTGCAGTGGGAAGGTGGATACATGAATTTACAGTATTAAACACTGCTTCAATATAGTGAAGTCATTTAGTTTTAGTTAAAATGGATATTTTGTAATTCAACATGAAACCTAAGCCTTTACCACCAGATGGAGTGTTTTCTCTAAAGTACATTAAACCCGAAAAAACTGTTATAAGAACATAAGAATAGCCTTACTGGGTCAGACCAATGGTCCATCAAGCCCAGTAGCCTGTTCTCACGGAGGCCAATCCAGGTCACTAGTACCTGACCAAAACTCCAGGTGTAGCAATATTCCATGATACCGATCCAGGGCAAGCAGTAGCTTCCCGCTTGTCTTTCTCAATGGCAGACTAAAGACTTTGTAGAAACTCTTCATCAGGAATAAAGGCTGAAGGGAAGGACTTTAAACTGGGTGTGTCTCTTTTTGAAAAGGTATCATTCACCTTCTTTATTTATGATATATAGGAAGGTAAAGATACATGTTCTTCAAGTTCAAATATATCATCCAATCATACTTTATAAGGGGCAAGATTGTGCCTGAATTTTCTCTTTACAGACATTTAAATTGCACTGATCCAAAATTTTTTTGCAAGTCCCCTGTCTATTTCAAAATGAGAAAGTACTCTGAATAGAATTATTTGTTTCTTTCCATAATAGGTTATTTCTTCTATGGAACTGTCCGCTAAAAGTTTTTTGATCTCCTATTGAAGTGCTCTTTGTTTCTCAAAGGAATAGGTCTCAAAATATGGCTTCATGACAGAAGGCTGAGAGGGTAAGGTTTATTCTGTTGCCGTGCTTAATAATACTGAGCACCCACTATAATCTGATATTTTTCCCAGCTAATTAAGGAGAGAGAAAAAGCATCTTCCCACTAGAACTGACCAATAGTCAGACCAATAGTCCATCTAGCGCAGCGGTCTCAAACTCAAACCCTTTGCAGGGCCACATTTTGGATTTGTAGATACTTGGAGGGCCGCAGAAAAAAAGAGTTAATGTCTTATTAAAGGAATGAGGTAAAACTCTTTATAGTGTATAAATCTTTCCTTTTGGCTAAGTCTTAATAATAATATTATAATTTATAGCTAAAGAAACATATGATCAAGAAACTGTTTTATTTTACTTTTGTGATTATGATAAACATACCGAGGGCCTCAAAATAGTACCCGGCGGCCGCATGTGGCCCCTGGGCCATAGGTTTGAGACCACTGATCTAGCGCAATATCCCATCTTCATGGTGACCAATCCAGGTCAAGTACCTGGAAAAAATCCAAATAGTAGCAATATTCCATGCTAACGATCCAGGGCAAGCCGTGGCTTCCCTCATGTCTGTCTCAATAGCAGACTATGGACTTTTCCTCCAGGAACTTGTCCAAACCTTCCTTAAAACCAGCAGGCTGGTTCCACAGGTCCACCCTGTGAAGCTGCAGTCCAGCGCTGTGGAAACCGCTTCATTTCTCAGGAAGAGAACCCCTGTGAAAGGGGTCTCAAGGCACCAAAGCCACCGAAAAGGACAAATATATGCAAGAAGCAGAACATATCAGAAGCACTTCTGCACAGTTCGCTTGCAAAAATAAAAACTGCAGAGAACTCTGTGTTCCTCAGCTAAGTGGGAGGAGAAGAGAAAAAAAAAAGGGTGGTTTTCTGCAAGACCTGGTTTGCGGGTTGAGATAAAACATCTATCGTACCGACTCCCTAGTAGATATAACTGAAATACCTGGTTTGATCTGTGATATAAATACTGAATTTAAAAAAAAAAAAAAATCAAAGAAACAAAAGAACTAAAAGAACCAAACTGCACACAGGTATCTGATTGCACTGTATCATGAATAAAAGAAGACTGTTAATTTAACGTTTATGTGCAGTGCTAGGAAGGAAGCTGATAGGGTGTAGCATTCTTTGAATGATAGTTATGGTAGGCATTCTTGAGTTGCTTGCATCATGCAATGAAGTCATCAGCAGTGTGTGGCTGAGGATCCTAGCTGTCCATAGAGAACCAAAAGTTCCGTTTGGCACACCTGCAGAAAAGACTAGGTAGGAAGTTCATACCTTTTGTTCTACTCTGCCATCATCCCTCATCTTCCTATGGTATACAGGGCAAAGGTTTGAAGAAGCAGTATACCAGGACACCCATAAATCCTGCTTTCTGAGCTACCCTGGTCCTGGTGAACTGCCATTAAGAGGCACAACAGCAGCAGAAAAACTATTAGCCCCATGTCCGAGGCATCTCTTTCTTCCATACCAAAGGTTTTCTCCACACACTATCAATAACCAGGGATATGGAGGGAGCATGGATAGAACTTATTTGGCCCTTCCAAGCAACTATTTCCACCACCTGTTTCTGTATTCTCTTTGGTTTGACTCATTCACACATAGCTAGAACAGGTGACCTGGTACTGGTGCAGCTTCTGACATCCAGACACCAAAGATATTGTAAAAGGTCTGGTGCCAATGCAGCTGATTGAATATGCTGAACTGTAAATGCAAATATTGTTTGTCTAGTGAAGGATTAGCCCTGACCATCTCTACAATACTCCTCTCCCTCTGTGTCTTCTAAGTGTAGTCTAGTTTAGGAGTAAAAAAGGAATATGGCAGAAATGCAAAACAGGGAGAAAGGAAAAGCCAGGACTATGTTATTTGCTACCTGATCTCAAGGTCAAGAGGTACCGAGAAACCTGGAGAACAGCTAAAAGGAAGAAGGCCAAATTGAATGCTTGGCGATTTTCAATATCAAGTTGTTCCAATTCATCATCTTTATTTTTTTGTATTTATTTATGTTAGGTATTTATATACCACTTATAGCCTAAGCGGTTTACATTCAGGTACTCAAGTATTTTTCCCTATCTATTCCGGTGAGCTCACAATCTGATTAATGTACCTGGGGGCAATGGAATGTTAAGTGACTTGCCCAGGGACACAAGGAGCAGTACCATATTTTGCAATCCTTTTGTTCTTGGTGCAGGAGGTAATGGTGCTGGGGCCGCTTGATAACAGTGATCAGATTTGATATAATCCCTGGAATAAAGTTCACATAGGAAATTCAATACAACAGCATTTAACTTTGAAAAAGGAGACTCTGATAACCTGAGGAGAATGGTAAAAAAGAAACAGAGGAGCAGCAGCAAAGGTCAAAAATTTACATTAAGTGTGGCTGCTATTCAAAAATGCTATCATGGAAGCCCAGACTAAATATATTTCATGTGTTAACCTTTTCCTATCATAATAAATTTTACGTTATGCTGGTTCCAATCGTAATTATTTTAGCAAAGTTTTGTATTATTCACCGTTATCATTTACGGTTATTGTAAACATAATGTAAATAAGTCATAAATCTGTAAATTCAAATATTTTGTGTTCCTAGCTCTTTATTAGTCCATAGAGACTGTTTATCCACTGTCTATGTCTTCTTAGTCAGCTGAGTTGCGAGCAAGTTTATAATCCACAAGAGTGTGATAGCGTTCAAAGCAGTCAACTGGATGAAGGCCAGGTTGTCTTGAACATGTTTTGCAGAAGAACATGGTATTTTTCCTTTCACCTCTTGCTTTTCTATTACTGCACACTGCACAGTCCTTTGACTTGTCTCCTTCCAAGTGTCCAAGCCAATGCTGCTGCTGGTTGAGCCTCTCCAATCTGTCCAAAGTAGATGGCCAGCCTCTCTTCTTTCTCACGTTTCAAACATCTCCTACCAGCTGTTCTATCATGTTCCTGCGATAATCCAGGTGAGTGATTTGTTTCTTCCCAGTTGCTTTATAGTGCATGTTTAGCAGAATGAAGCTGTTTACAACCGAGACTTCTAGAAGCCAAAAGAATGTCTTTCTCCACCACTTGACAGATTTTCTGGAGAAGTTATACAATGTGCACATGTGATCTGCACAATCAACAGCTCCCATTTCCCTTGTATAGTCAACTATAACTGTAGGCTTTGAGATTGTCTCTGTGCCACCTTTTATTCTTCTCTGTACCTGCTGTGTGTCATTGCTGTGAAAGGTTGACAGCATATAGACTGGGCGTTTATCTTGCCACTTGAGTACCATGACTGTTTTTGTGACATAGGCCAAAATCTCAAAACGTTTCATTTTCTTCTTCTTCTTCATTTCTTCTGGAAGACCTTGTCTGTTCCTTTGCACAGTTCCTGTCAAATGAATGTTCAGCTTGTATAGTTCAACTGCCAAGGTAATGCTGGTGTAAAATCTGTCTGTGTACAAATGGTAACCGCTGCCATCTGACTTTTCCAACAGTTTGTTTACAAGATGCAGAACAATACGTGCTGTAAAACCGAGCTTGGGTTTGCATAATGACTGTGTAGTCTGTTTGCCATAGTATGGCTTAAATGCAGCAATATAACCAGTTTCTGAATCTACCAGAGTATACAAACGCAAGCCCCATTTTGTTGGCTTCTGTGCATTGAACATTTTATATCCCGTGCGTCCTTTGAAACCGATTGTTGTCTCATCGATTGCTATGTCCTGTCCTGGGATAAAATAATCCAAACATTTTGACTGGATATGATTCTGCAACTCTTTTATTTTATCAGTATTCTTTGCAGTAACAGATGATGTGTGCAACATCCAGTGAATCTGTAGAAATCTGTCACGTGAAAATACATCTGCAAAGAATTTCATGTGATCGAGCCACCGCCTTGAAAAGTAATCTAAAACATTCGGTTTCTCATTTATGGCCATGTTCAGAATAACACCAATGTATGCTCTTATCTCATCTGCTTAACGGCAGTCCATTTTTTCCATATAGATCTGTCTGATAGATCCAGTTTTTCAATGCAGGAATGTGCATAGGACTTGGGTTTTTTTGCAATTTCTTCCAAAACATCACCAGTAAAAAACAACTGGAAGAATCCGAGCTCATCTTCTGGCACGTTATTGTCAGTCAGCTGGAAACCAGGTCTTCTAACCAAAAACTGAAAGTGAACAAAGTTATTTCCAGAAGCTCCAACTTTACGCCATTCATCACCCTCCTCCTCAGTCTCTTCAGATTCTGATGCTCGAGTATCGTCAACGTCACTCGTTTCCCCCTTATCGCTACTGCCCGCTACATTTTCTGCATCAAAGTCCGAATCATTATCCAACTCAGACTCCGAACTACTTGGTAATAAATTCATTTGTGCCAAAACTGCAGCCCCAGTCATTCGTTTGACACGAGAACAGCAACCTCGTTCTGCCATGTTTACTGTTCGTTCAGCTGTCAATCAAACCTCCTCGCGCTGCCAGCAAGCCTCCAACCAGGGCGACCCTAGTCACGTGACCTAGAGGTGTGCGCCGAGTTTGTCCCATACCCTGGGATGAACGATAGTTAGAGCAGATCATTTCTACAATGGCCCAATAGATGGGACAAATGATAGGTAGAAGGTGTACTATATGTCCCATGCCATGGGACATATGATGGCAACGACATTTTTGGAATGTCCCGTCATCCGGGACACACGATAGGAAAAGGTTAAAAAAGGAGAAAGGAAGAACAAACCGCAGTCAGCGTGGTTAACGAGTGAGGTGAAGGAAGCTATTAGAGCTAAAAGAGAATCCTTAAGAAAGTGGAAGAAGGATCAGACTGAAAATAACTTTATACAGCACAAGGAATATCAAGTCAAATGCAGGACGCTAATAAGGAAAGCAAAGAGGAACCTCAAAATGAAGATTGAACAGGAAGCAAAAACACACAGTCAAAAAATTTTTTTAGGTATATTAAGAAGCCAGGAAGAGAATCGGACCACTAGATGACCAAGGGATAAAAGGAACTCTCAGGGCAGTGTCAGGCAAAATGGTAGAGACTATTATAAAGAACAAAATAACAGAACATACAGTATACATAAGCATGGATTAATAAGAGAAAGACAACATGAATTTAGTCAAGGGAAATCTTGCCTCACCAATCTACTGCATTTCTTTGAAAGGGTGAATAAACATGTGGATAAAGGTGAGTCGGTTGATATTGTGCATTTGGATTTTCAAAAAGCATTTGACAAAATACCTCATGAAAGACTTCTGAGGAAATTAGAAAGTCAGGGGATAGGAGGTAATGTCCTATTATGGATTAAGAACTGGTTGAAAGAAAGAAAACAGAGAGTACCGTATTTTTCGCTCCATAAGACGCACCTGACCATAAGATGTACCCTAGATTTAGAGGAGGAAAACAAGAAAAAAAACATTTTGAACCAAATTCTCCCTGCCAGGCTCTGCACCCAACCCCACACTCCTTGCCAGGCTCTGTACCCTGATCCCCCTCCCTGTCAGGCTCTGTATCCTGTCCTCCCTCTGGTGGTCTAGTGGTAGGCTAGAACAGGGCACAGGGCAGGCAGGGATCTCATCTGTACATAGGTTCCTTGAGTTCTTAAAGTCAGTCCTGAGGGGTCTGCCTATTTAGACATGATTGGAAAAATAAATAGATAAAACTGGCTTGACAGTGGTTTCAGAGCGGCAAGAGGCTCTTGTCAATTTGCTTTTTGCATCCTATGTTTGTCTTTTACCTTGTTCTGCTTCTCTGTGGGGCTGGCTGGATTGTTTGCTGGAGAGCACTACTTCTCAATGCTCTAACTGCTACTCCGTCTGTCAGCATCATGCACTGGATGTGTCAGGGCAGTACTCCTTTTGTCCTTACCTTGAACTGCCCGATCTTTCTCCGGTTTCATTGGTCTGGTCTCAATCTACTTCAGTGGCAACACTTTTAGCAGTACATTACAACAGGGAGGGAGTCATGCCAGCAATGCCGATTTCAGCGGAAATGACACCATCTTGGCTCCTGCATCAAGGCCTGAGCAACTTCTATGGCTCTCTCCCCCGGGGCCCTAACTCGGTGCTGCAGTGGGAGGGTAGCCGGCAGCTGCCGATGCCGTGGGAGTGAAGGAGGCCGACAGAATTGGTAGACAGAAAGAGATCTAGGCTCCCGATGCTGGAACGCTGCCCCACACTGTCACCAACGGCAGTAGCATTGACCACATGAGTCCTGTATGCCGAAAGGGGCATAGCCATGCTGCTCAGGATCTGGCCCGCTCAACTGGAGGACCCTGTGGTGATTGAGGAGACCTCTTGGTGCTGTTCTCCTGTTTGGACTCCTCCTGCCTCAGTGGAATCGCACAGTTGTATGGAACGGCAGTATTTGATGGCCTCCGATCTTGGGCATTGTCTCTCTATCAGGCAGTGACGCGGGTCCAGGCAGGCACACGAGGGAAGTACTGGGATTTAAAACAGGTATGGAAGGGGGGGGTTGTGGTATTCACAGTCCTGGTCATTTGCGGAATTTTCCGACCATGAAGGGGAGGCAGGAGAGGGCAGCTGAAGAGGCAGGAGAGGGCAGCCGGAGCGCCGGCGAGTGAAGGCAATCACTCACTGTATGCTCCGACCGCCTCTTCCTGTACTAAAGTCGGGCCTCACCAATCAGCAGCTGTCTTTCCCTTTGGTCCAGGCCTTTCTCTCTCTAGTCTTTCTTCTGCTTACAACCCCCCCACTTTTTCTGCCTCTTTCTCTCCTTCCTTCCTCTCTCCCTCCTATGTCCCCCTCACTGCCTTCCCTTTGTCCCACCCCCTCCCCTGAAGCCAGCTAGCCTCCTGCCCTCCCGTCTGCGTCAAAGCCAGCCTGCCTGCCTGTCTGCCTCCCTCCCTTAAGTGCTGAAGCCTTGCCTACCTCCATCTTCTGCTTACAACCCCTTCCCCGGTCCGCTGCCGCTGCTTCCCACCCACTGCTGGAAGGGAAGGGCCATGCGCTGGCCCACAAGCTTTTCCCCGACGTCAATGTTGACGTTGGAGAGAAGGACCGGGCCAGCCAATCGCTGCCCGGCTGGCTCAGAACTTCCTCTCTGACGTCAAAATTTATGTCGGGGAGAAGGCTTGTGGGCCGGTGCCTTGCCCTTCCCTTCCGGCAGTTGCAGCGGTGGCGGGCGGTTAAGTTGGGAGAGATTGTAAACTCTGAAATCCCCTGTCCCGTTGTCCCCATGCACAGCTTTGGGACGCTGTCTCTAAAAACGGGACATTTTGGCGTCCCGAAGCTGTGCGTGGGGACAACGGAACAGAGGATCTAAAAACAGGATGTATGGTCACACTCATGTGTCCTTTTTTTTGTCTTCACAAATATGGTAACCCTAGATTTGGCTTGATGGACCCTCAGTCTGTAAAGTCTATTGTTCTTATGTCTTTATCTGATCCACATAGGCTCATAATAAAAAAGACTTTAAATCCAGCTAATCTTTACTATATTATTTTACCAAAACATGTAAAGGTATCATTACAATAAAGTTTATTGAATCTTGTATAAACTAAAGAATATAAGAATTCTTTGACCATTCATCAAATGAGTACCAGAAAAATTCCAGAAAACTATAATAGAAACAGAAATGTATTTCCACTATTGTTAAAAAAGCAACTAAAAATAGGGAATAAAAGTCTTCCTATAAAATAATAAAGAAGAAAGTATAATCCTGGGACAATACAGTGGTATGGTATAAAAATGCGCTATATTTTATTATCAGGTCACAAATATTGCATGAAAAGAGAATTTTTATGAGTTATTGTGTTGTTGTTTTCTTCTTGTAAGCACTTAAGCATTTCTTTGGAAACACTGTCATAAACTGTTATGCTAATAAAGTTTCTTGTATTGTGACAGGAAGCCAGCACAGACCTAGGTCTCTTCTCAACCTACCTTGCTCCTCTGGTCTCTCCTAACAGCTAGGAAACCTCCGTACTTCAGAGCCTTAAAAAGCCACCGTCACAATAGCGGGCGGAGTCGGCCCGGCTGGCTTTCAGCTGTGAGTGGTTAAGCAACGGAAGCATGTTAGGTTGAAGCGGTCTTCTTTTTCCTCTCTACTCCATCGCGCGCTACTGTCATTCTGCGGAGGGCGGGGAGCGCGAGCTTCAGCGCGTCTGGAAACCGGTGGTTGCGCAGTAGGAGGTGGCCGTAGAGGGCCGGTCCGGACCGCGTTTCTACTCTCGTTTTAGCCGCCGTCAGTTGCGGCAGGAGGAGGTGAGAGTTCAGCTCCTGGGCGACCTCAACGGTCTATTTGACCTGGCCATTTGTGCTGGAGACAGCTCGTAGAACTCGGAACGGGGCAGCGCACGACGTGTCCAGGAGTGGGCAGTACTGCCTCGGAGACAGGATTGGGCGTTGGGAGGGGGAGGCAGAGGATCTTGGCGCTCGGCGGCAGCGACTCTCGCCCTCTCTTGAGGGATACGCTGGGTGGATCTCGTTTTGGCGGTCCCCAGGCACTTATCTATTCCTTATCTTTTCCTTCCGCAGGTGTGTGGCGAGACTTGGGGTGGGGGGAGGAGCTCGCATGTGCTTCTTCCCCTGCCTTGGGTGTGCCCGCCGGTGACGCGGAGGCGGCAACCCCCTCCCCCCCCTCTTCCCGGTCCTCACCAGCCTCGGTCCGTGCCGCCATGGATCTGAAGACGGCCGTGTTCAACGCCGCCCGCGACGGCAAGCTGCGGCTGCTCACCAAGATGCTGGGCAACAAGGGCTCCGGCGAGGTGGCCTTGCTGGTGGCGGAGAAGACGAACGGTGCCACGCCGCTGCTGATGGCGGCCCGCTACGGTCACCTGGACACGGTGGAGTACCTGCTGGAGCAGTGTAGCGCCGCCGTGGAGGCGGGGGGCTCGGTCAGCTTCGACGGCGAAACGATCGAGGGCGCGCCGCCTCTGTGGGCCGCCTCGGCCGCCGGCCACCTGCGCGTGGTGCGCTCGTTGCTCCGCCACGGCGCAGCCGTCAACAACACGACCCTCACCAACTCGACGCCGCTGCGCGCAGCCTGCTTCGACGGCCACCTGGAGATCGTGCGCTACCTGGTGGAGCACCGCGCCGACTTGGAGGTGGCCAACCGCCACGGCCACACCTGCCTGATGATCTCCTGCTACAAGGGGCACCGCGAGATCGCTCAGTTCCTGCTGGAGAAGGGCGCCGACGTGAACCGCAAGAGCGTAAAAGGTGAGACGGTTTCAACAAAACAAAATTTTTTTTTTTAAAAAAAAGCCAGTATTTTATTGGCTTCGTTCTGACCTGCTCTTGTCTGCTTGGGACTGGGTAAAACAAGGATCCCTGCGGACCCCATGCCCTGCGCGTTTAGTTCCATGGGGGTCCGCGTTTTGACTTGTACCTATGCTGATTTATTTACTGTTAAATGGTTGGGACTGTTGGCGCTGCATACTGTGCATGACTTTCCTAATGTCTCATCCTAGCTCTTTTGTTGTGCCTAGCTTTTCTGTACCACAATGCTTTCTACATGGGGGCTCCATGGATCCCGCAGAGCTGAAGCGCACGGCCTTAAACTTTTTAAGGATGTGCGGTAGAGATCGTCATGGTCTTTGGGGAGGGGGAGGGGACCCCACAGGATCCTCGTTTTACCCAATCCCATTGTAGTTCCTGATTACCTGAAATAAATTAGGTGCAGTTATAATTATAGCGCTGCCCCTATGATGAGGCATCTTGTAATGTGTCTTTGATTTTGTTTAAAATAATCAGTTTAAAGCAGTGGTTCTTACTAATTATGTTGGGGTCCCTTTGGATCCAGATGATTTGAAGGCGACTGAGTGGAGGAGGGTGTAGCTACAGATCCATGCAGCCTACAAGAAAGTATGTGGATCTAGACCAACATATTAGTGCTAGCTATCTAGGTTAACAATCTATGATTCTTAGTCTTTTTGTGTGTGTGTAGGGGGGAAACATTTTGAACCAAAACATTAATAAGTAACAAAAAAAATAGTTGATCCGTTCAGACCAAGCTAGCCTTTATACCGCCATCCCCTCCATCTGAAATACAGGTTTGATCTCCTTTCAAATCTTCAAAAGAGGTGCCAGGAGGACATGTGAAGAGGGAAAGCAAGATTGTTCATACTCGTGGAAATGAGTATGTGCTGATCTCAAAAAAAGAAAATGGACATACCCAATGTATATCCGGGTCTTCCCTAAAATGTTCTCTCGGGGGCCTTAATCAGAGCTGCCTGATAATATTTGTACACGTGTGGGAGACCAACCAAACCCCCCCCCCCACGCACACTTTAGATTTCACCAGTTGTAATGTTTCCCACTTAATTTTAGGTCTCTTCCATACCCAAATAAAATATCGTGATTTGTTTTCAATTCCTACTCTTTATTTGATTTGTTTCGTGGGTTTGCCCAAGTGCTGCAGATCAATTCTGTGGGTGTGATCCTTCGGTGGGAGATCGCAGACATTTTAAATTTTGTCTGCTTCTGGAGGGTGCTCTGTAAGCTTAAACTGCAGTAAGCCCTCTGGACAGACTGCAGATTGGATTGGGTCTCCGGGATTGGGAGCCATCTCTCCCCTGGTTCGTCTGCAAAGGGGTAGAGCACAGGCTGCTGTGGTTCCGTGGAGGTATGCCAGAATCTGAACCGGACTGTGTGTCTTCCCTAATTTCCCTGAGGGGTTCTGGTGGTTGTGATCTGTGGTGACAGGGAAGGTGAGGCAATCAGAAGACCTGAAAAGTCCAGTTTAATCATCTGAGGTACTGATCTCCTTGCTTGTACTGTGTATTTGCGTCATAGACTTTCATTGCAGCACTTGTGGTGTCTGTGAGTCAGAGTTTGGTGATTTTGGGGAGTGCTGAAATCAGGGTTTTGGGTGGTTTCCCTGCATGCCTGGTCCCCCCCCCCCAACCTGTAAAATCGCTTTTTTGTTTTTTTGCGGTTCCCTGCATTTTTCCTGGGCAGTTTTAGGGCAAAATCAGCACCCATGGTGGCCATCTTGGATTTTCTTTAAAGTTTTCAAAAGTATATTTTTTGGACTTAGAAGCTTCATTTTTGCTCTAAACTTCACAGATGGCCACCTCAGGACAGCAGAATAGCATTTCAGAGCTTTCTTCAGACCCCGCTTTGAAGGTGCAGTGCGCCAACAGTCTTCCAACTTCCGGCCTTCCGTCCCTCCCAAGAGAAAATTATCACACCAGGTCTTTGGCGAGGCTCCCCCGGATCGGGGAGGCAGCTTTCGGCCTTCCTTCTGGAATGACTAAAGATAACCTCGGCCAGTGGGTCCTGGAGATACTCGGGGAGGGCCTTTGACTGCAATTCTTTCAGTTGGTGGTGGACTTTATCTTGTCCTCTCCCGAGGGAAATTCAGACAGGGCAAGCAAGGTGCACGCTACGGTGTGCTGGTTACTGGATCTGGCTGTCATAGAGCCGGTTCCAAGGGAAGACTTGGGCTCTGAAGATTGCAGACCAATTCTGGACCTGAAAGCATTCAATGCATTCCTGTGAGTTACATGTTTCCGGATGGAATCGGTGTGTTCTGTACGAGCAGTAGTGGCGCCTAGGGAGTTTTGGTTTCCTTGGATCTTGCAGAAGCGTACCGCCACATCCCGATATTTCCGGATCATTGGAGGTTCCTGAAGTTTTATGTTCTCATGAGGCATTTCTAGTTTGAGCTTCTACCTTTCAGTTTGGCGTCAGCACCCAGATCATTCACCATAGTCATGGTGATAGTGGCTGCCCATCTGCGATTACTGTGTGTGATAGTACATCCGTACCTCGACAACTGACTGATCAGGACTCCCTTGAGGGTGCAGGGTTGCTTGTTGGTTCACCAAGTGGTGTCTGCTGGAAAGCCTCGGATGGGTGATCAATCTGAAGAAGAGTCGTCTCAAGCCAACGCAGGACTTGGAGTACCTGAAAGTCTGGCTCCACACAGGAATGAACTGGGTATTTCTTTCAGTATCTAGAAGACTCAAACTCAGAAGTTCAATTTGGGACATGTTAGCAGTCCCAGCACCGACGGCCTGGTAGTACCTGTAGGTGTTGGCTACCATAGATGTGATTTCTGTGGGCGAGATCTCCCCTATGTCCCTCTTCAGTTATCCCTTCTGACACGGTGGAATCCCCAGAGATGCGCTGGGGCTGAAGTTGCCTTGGTTGGTTGTGGCACGTAGCAGTATGCTGTGGTGGTTGAACCTGGTCACTCTGAACAAGGTGCTCCCTCTGAACAAGGTGCTCCCTCTTGCGGGTCTTGGACTGGGTGACCCTGACTATGGACGAGAGTCTCTTTGGATGGGGAGCAGTTTGCATATCTGTACTGGTCCAGGGCCCCTGACGGCAAGGGAGTGCAGATCCGGTTAGCTCTTCTGAGAATTCAAGGGAGTCTCTACCGGAAGGCCGTCTGTGTGTTCTTGACCAATGCGACAGCTGTTGCCTAAGTCAACCATCAAGGGGGCTTGAGGAGTCCCCTGCTGGGCTTAGGCTCAGATGCTCTTTGCTTGGGCGAAGCGTCATCTGTTGGTTTTGTCCATGGACCATGTGGCCGGCATAGACAACGTTCAGGCAGACTTTCTCAGTCAGGCTGTGGACCAGGGAGAATGGTCCTTGTCCAGGCTAACGTTGAGTCCATAGTGTGCCGCTGGGGAACTTCTGTACGTCTTTCCCCCGTGGCCCATGATAGGGCGCTTGCTACGCTGGGTGTCCTCTCACAGGGGTCTGGTGATCTTTGTGGCTCTGGTCTGGTCCAGAATACCTTGGTACGCAGACCTTGTCAGGCTGAGCTCAGAGAGGGGTCTGCTTCCTTGCCATCGGATATTACTCACGCAGGGCCCAATTGCACTTCAAGATCCGACCGCTTTGATCTTACGGCCTGGTGCTTGAACGAGCGGCCTTGAAGCCCAGAGGTTATTTCTCTGCGGTTATCACTACACCCCTTCAGAGCAAGCGGAAATCAACTGTATCGGCCTACGCAAAAGCCTGGAGGTGCTTTCAGGCTTGGTGTGCGAAGGTTCAGACGGGCCCTTTGGTACTGTCAGTGGCTCAAGTTCTGGATTTCCTGCAGGCTGGCCTCAGGAAGGGTATGGCAGTCTCTTCGTGCCGTGTCCTGATTGGGGGACTTTCCTGTTTAAGTCTCTGGCATCTCACCTGGATGTTGTCCGGTTCTTGAGGGGAGCTGGGAGGCTGCAGCCTCCCTTATGACCGCTGTGTCCGATGTGAACCTGAATTTGGTCCTATGGTCTCTGACTCGTCCGCCCTATGAACCCCTGGTTGGCATCTCTCTTAAAGAGTTTGCCATTAAGACTTTTTCTTGTGCAGTCACTTCGGCGTGAAGAGTGTCAGAGCTTCAGGCTCTGTCGTGCAGAGATACTTTTCTTTGCATCACTGTGTCATAGGAACATAAGGGTGACCCGGTTGATATTGTATATCTGGATTTTCAGAAGGCGTGAACAACTACTTCGAAAAATTGTGAGCCATGGAATCGAGGGTGAAATACTCATGTGGATTAAAAACTGGTTGGTGGATAGAAAACAGAGAGTGGGGTTAAATGGACAATACTCGGACTGGAAAAGCATCACGAGTGGAGTGCTGCAGGGTTCGGTGCTTGGACCCTAGCTCGCCAAAATATTTATAAACGACCTGGAAATTGGTACAATGAGCGAGGTGATAAAATTTGCAGACGATACGAAGTTATTCAGAGTAGTGAAGATGCAGAGGGATTGTGAAGACCTGCAATGTAATATAACACACTTTAGAAATGGGCCGCGAAATGGCAAATGAGGTTTAACGTGGATAAGTGTAAGTGATGCAACAAAAATCTTGTACACGAATACAGGAAATCCGGTGCGGTTCTCGGAGAGACCCCCCAGGAAAGAGACCTGGGAGTACTGGTTGACAAGTCAATGAAGCCGTCTGCACAATGTGCAGTGGCTGCGAAAAGGGCGAACAGAATGTTAGGAATGATTAAGAAGGGGATTACAAGCAGGTTGGAGAACATTATCATGCCGCTGTACCAGGCCATGGTATGCCCCCACCTGGAATACTGCGTCCAGCACTGGTCGCTATACATGAAGAAGGACACGGTACCACTCATAAGGGTCCAGAGAAAAGCGACTAAAATGATTAAGGGGCTGGAGGAGTTGCCATACAGTGAGAGATTAGAGAAACTGGGCCTCTTTTCCCTTGAAAAGAGGAGATTGAGAGGGGACATGATCGAAATGTTCAAGATAATGAAGGGAATAGACTTAGTAGATAAAGACAGGTTGTTCACCCTCTCCAAGGTAGGGAGAACGAGAGAGCACACTCTAAAGTTAAAAGGGAATAGATTCTGTACAAACGTAAGGAAGTTCTTTTTCACCCAGAGAGTGGTGGAAAACTGGAACGCTCTTCCGGAGGCTGTTATAGGGAAAATCACCCTCCAGGGATTCAAGACAAAGTTAGACAAGTTCCTGCTGAACCAGAACGTACACAGGCTAGACTCAGTAAGGGCACTGGTCTTTGAGCTAAGAGCCGCCGCGGGAGCGGACTGCTGGGCACGATGGACCACTGGTCTGACCCTGCAGTGGCAATTCCTATTTTCTTGAGATACCTAGAGGCCACTAATGATTGCCGTCTTTTGGATCATCTCTTTATTCTAGTGGGCCCTGCGTGCTGGGGTCGGCCTGCTTCTAAGGCTACCATCTTGCATTGGATACTTGTGGCCATTTCCGCTGCCTCTGATTTAGCAGGGAAGAAGCCTCCCATTGCGGTGAAAGTTTGCTCTACCAGAGGCTTGGCTACTTCTGTGGTGGAGTCTATGGTGGTTTTGCCTGAGGAGATTTGTAGGGCGGCCATGTGGGCTTTGATTCATGGTTTTATCGGCTTGATATGGCAGCTAGGGGTGATGCGGCCTTTGGTGCTTCTGTTCTGGCAGCGAGCTCATCAGCCCCCCCCTCCCCTGAGAATTGGGACTGCTTTGATACATCCCACGAGTTCAGCCTCCAGAGGGATTGTACAAGAATGAAAGATTAGGTTTCTTACCTCTACTAATCTTCCTTCTTATAAATCTCCACTGGAGGCTGAACTCTCAGCCATCTGTTTTGTCCGATTCGCAGATCGCCTCTTCAGTTGCTGTTAAGCTGGATTACTGTATTTGACCAGACTCGCTAAGAATTCCATTCTTGTTCCCTTAGGTTGGGTTCAAGGGGTGTCGGGGTTCCTGGGTTGGGCCCCATCTGAATTTCAGGTTGTGTCTACGTTAGGTGGATTTCTCTGTTTTGCAATTTGTACATATTCAAATTTCTTGTGTGTGTGTTTGATGTATTCATGAGCAAAATTGACTGGTAGCGGGAGTTCCCGCATCCTCGTCTCTTTTTCTGTTTCCTGTTTACACTGGATATCACTGGCTTTTTGACAAACTTAGTATGACAGGAAGCTACCAGGCAGTTAGCCTAGAGGAGAGGGAACAAGTTTTATTTGCCCTGCAGCCAAGGCTAAAGAGGATGCAAGATCCCACGAGTTCAGCCTCTAGAGGAGATTTACAAAAAGGAAGATTAGCAGAGGTAAGAAATCTAATCTTTCATTATACCTTCTAGTTTTACCAGTTTTTCTTCTCTGGAATAGATTTGGTTCTATATTAATACCTTCCATGTATTTAAACATCTGTATCATGTCTCCCTTATCTCTCCTCCTCCAGAGTATACCTATTTAGGTTTTTCATTCCCTTCTCATATTACTTTTGATTCAAGCCCCTTACCATTTTCATTGCCTTCCTCTGGACCGTTTAAAGTCTTTCTTTATATTCTTCACCAGATATGGCCTCCAAAACTAAACACAATACTCCAAGTGTGGCCTCATCAATGACTTACAGTTATATAAAAAAATTAGCACACCCCATGAAATATTCAGTTCTTCTTAAGAAATGTTCGCATATCGATGTCAAATCTTTTTTTAAAAATTTATCTCTGGAAAAGAAAGTGATGTAATTGCAGATAAACAACAAATATTTTCCTTGATTTACTCATGAAACAAAAGATATCCACAAAAAAATTCAATCCAGTCCAATCTGTTGTGGTATGGTAAGCCGATCCACTAATTTCTTATTGAGTCCTGTCTCCTTGCAAGTGGCTTGCTCCTCCTGGACTGTATTTGGCCAAGTTTGGCAGGATAACTAGTCTTGTCGCTTGTTCAGTCTCTAGAGGTACAGCGCAGCTTCGGCTGCCTGGTTATCCGAGCACAATTTACTACATTTCTCTGCTTCCCGGAGACCGCATTCCATGGACGTCGGGCACTGTATCTCTTGGCTAGCTCCCACCCCTTTGTTGAAAGTGGCTCGATGCTTCTCTGGCAGTTCGTTATGGCTATTTAGCAGGACAGAGGTCAATTTTGCCTAGCGGTTTGCTTGCCTCAGCATTTTATGGCTCTGTCAGACAATAATAATAATAATAATTTTATTCTTGTATATCGCCATACCCAAAAAGTTCTAGGCGGTTCACATTCATTAATTAAGGTCCGCGGTGACACACGGATTTACAAAATTTTAACAAAATTACAGGCAATGAAGAGGGGGGCGTGGGGAACTCTATAACTGAGATTTAGCAGAGGTAACGGTAAGACAGAAGATAGGGTTGGTAAGCGATAACGAGAGTGAGACCGAGGGGGGGGAGGAGTGGGAGCAGAAGGAATGGGGGGAGAGTGGGAAAGGGGAGAAGCAGGGGGCAAGGGGGATTAAAAGCCCTGTTCGCGGAAGAGGTGCGTTTTGAGAAGTTTTCTAAAACTAAGGTAAGAGGGGGCCTCGAGTATCATTTGGGCAAGCCAAGGGTTCAGCTTAGCCGCCTGGTAAGCAAAGGTTTTGTCGAGAAATCTATTGAAGTGACATAATTTTAGGGATGGGAAGACGAACAGCTGGATTCTGCGGGATTTCTTGTTGGTGAGATTCAGAGTGAAATGGTGATTGAGGTAACTAGGTAATAGGCCAAAAACTGTTTTGTAGCAGAAGCAGGCAAATTTGAATAGGACTCTGGATTCGAAAGGGAGCCAATGCAGTTGGTGGTAGAAAGGCGTGATGTGGTCCCATTTGTTCAGGCCGAATATGAGGCGGACGGCAGTGTTCTGGATCAATTTTAGTCTCCTCATGGTTTTCTTCATGGAGCTCAAATAAATGTAGGACTTAGAGGAGACAATGGGGGGGTCTCAGCCTAGCTCTGCCTTATGGGACTTCCTGGCTGTTCCTGTTATCTTGAATACTCCTAGGCATCATAGATCTTGCCTTCTAGTCCATTGATGTGCTTACTATCTGGTTTGCAGCCTCTGCCCAGGTATGATACTGTTTCAGAGTCATTTTACCCTATGGCTCTGGCATTCAGATGTCGGCCCTGGACTAGTATGTGCCATTTTTCCTTACTTAACATTTTGTCTGCTTGCAGTACCTTCCTCAGGTGGTGGCTTCCTGACCACAGGGCACAAGATAGGTATAGAAACCTGGAAAAGTGGAGACTCAGAGGAGACATGATAGAGATTTTCAAGATCATGAAAGGCATAGAGAAGGTAGAAAGGGGCAGATTCTTCAGCCTATTGGGTTATTCCATGTCAAGTGATCAAGGGCTCCCTGCATGACCATCACGGATTTTGATAAAACTTTATGCACAAAGTCCCACATGTATCAAACGAACTTTGGTAAAGTTTTAGTTTCGCCTGTGGAATATTCGTGGAGATATAGCCATTTGTTTGACCCCATACTGCAATGACATACAGTACATAGAAACATAGAAAAAAAGCGTCAGAAAAGGGCTATAGCCCACCAAGTCTGCCCATTCCAGGTTCCCCCCCCCTCTGAATTTACTCCCTTAAAGATCCCATGTGAGTATCCCATTTTTTCTTAAAATCCGTCACGCTGCTGGCCGTTATCACCTGGAGTGAGAGTCTGTTCCAATGATCCACCACTCTTTCGGTGAAGAGGTACTTCCTGGAGTTGCCATGAAACTTCCCTCCCCTGATTTTCAGCGGATGCCCTCTGGTGGTCGAGGGTCCCACGAGCCCGAAGATATCATCTTCTGACTCGATGCGTCCCATGATGTACTTATACGTTTCAATCATATCTCCCCGTTCTCTTCTTTCCTCAAGTGAGTACAGCCGCAGTTTCTTTAGTCTTTCTTCATACGTGAGATCCTTGAGCCCCATGACCATCCTGGTGGCCATTCTCTGAACCGACTCGATCCTCAGCACGTCCTTTCGGTAGTGTGGTCTCCAAAACTGAACACAGTACTCTAAGTGAGGCCTCACCATGGCTCTGTACAACGGCATCATAACTTCAGGTCTCCTGCTGACGAAACTTCTGCGGATACACCCCATCATTTGTCTTGCCCTGGAGGAAGCCTTCTCCACTTGAATGGCAACTTTCATGTCCTCGCTAATGATCACTCCTAGATCGCGTTCCTCCGTGGTCCTAACCAAGGTCTCACCATTTAGTACATAAGTTCTACATGGGTTTCTCTTGCCCAAGTGCATTATCTTACATTTTTTAGCATTGAAGCCCAGCTGCCAAGTATTTGACCATTGCT
Organism: Geotrypetes seraphini; assembly: GCF_902459505.1. Taxonomy (NCBI): domain Eukaryota; kingdom Metazoa; phylum Chordata; class Amphibia; order Gymnophiona; family Dermophiidae; genus Geotrypetes; species Geotrypetes seraphini. Next base: position 534,169,798 of record NC_047084.1, read on the forward strand.
CCAGCAGCAGTAGGTCGTGTGTCATATTATCAGGTAATAAGCATCTGCCTACTATATTGCAAAGTTTGGCGTCGTCAGCGAACAGTGATACCATTCCTCTAAGACCTTGCGTCATATCTCTTATGAATAAGTTGAATAGAATCGGGCCCAGGACCGATCCCTGCGGCACTCCACTGATCACGTCCGACGCTTCGGATGGGGTACCGTTCACCACCACCCTCTGAAGTCTACCGCTCAGCCAATCCCCAACCCATGCAGTTAGAATGTCTCCCAATCCTATCGATTTCAGCTTGTTCAGTAATCTTCGATGAGGGACGCTATCAAATGCTTTACTGAAGTCTAAATATACCACGTCCAGTGACTCTCCGGCGTCCAGTTGTCTAGTAACCCAGTCAAAAAAGCTAATCAGATTAGATTGGCAGGATCTACCCTGGGTGAACCCGTGTTGGTGTGGATCACGGAGTTTTTCTTCGACTAGGATTGTGTCAATATGCTGTTTGATCAGTGTTTCCATGAGTTTACACACTATAGACGTGAGACTCACTGGTCTGTAGTTTGCTGTCTCTGTCCTGCAGCCCTTCTTGTGGAGTGGGATTACATTGGCGGTTTTCCAGTCCAAGGGGACCCTTCCTGTGCTTAGGGAAAGATTGAAAAGAACAGATAATGGTTCTCTGCCAGGACTTCCCTTAACTCCCTGAGCATTCTGGGGTGTAGGTTATCCGGTCCCATGGCTTTGTTTACTTTGAGTCTTGATAGTTCGTTGTAGACACTACTGGGCGTAAATTCGAAATCTTGAAACAGGTCTTTCCGGTTATCTCCCGTCTGAAGCTGTGGACCAGCTCCCGGCGCTTCGCGGGTGAACACTGAACAGAAGTATTGGTTTAGTAATTCTGCCTTCTCAGAGTCTGATTCAGCAAAGTTACCGTCCGATTGCTTCAAGCGTACTATCCCATCTTTGTTTTTTTTCCTGTCCCTGATATAGTTGAAGAAAGATTTATCCCCTTTCGTGATTTTCCGTGCTAGATCTTCCTCCATTCGGAGTTTGGCCTCTCTGACTGCTTTTTTGACAGCTTTGGATCTGTCTAGATAGTCCTCTTTTGCCCCCTCTCTGCCTAAGTGTTTGTAGGCGATAAATGAGTCTTTTTCTGTTTAACTAGGTCTGAAATTTCTTTACTGAACCATTGGGGTCTTTTGTTTCTCCTGCGTTTACTTACTGTCTTTATGTATCGGTCTGTTGCTTCATGTAGTATGGACTTCAGAGACGACCACATATCCTCCACATTGTCAGTTTGTGCTTGTTTATGTAGTTCCTGATGGACAAAATCTGCCATGCGGTTGAAGTCTGTGCCTCTAAATTTGAGAACCCTTGTTGCTGTGTTTGTTTTTGGGAATCCTTTCTTGAGGTTGAGCCATACCATATTATGGTCGCTGGAGGCCAGTGTGTCTCCTACTGAGACTTCCGTGACACTATCTCCGTTGGTGAGGACTAGGTCCAGTAACGCCTGGTCCCTGGTGGGCTCCAATACCAATTGCTTGAGACATGCACCTTTTATGGAGTTTAATATTCTTTTGCTGCTACCCGTAGTCGCGGAGAATGTGTTCCAATCTGCATCTGGCATGTTGAAGTCTCCTAGCATTACTGAGTCCCCGCGCAGTGTGATATTCTCTATGTCCTCAATTAATTCCATGTCTTTGTCCTCCTGTTGCCTGGGAGGTCTATATATCGCACCAAGGTATAGGCATTTTTCATTCCCTCTGGCCAGATTCACCCAGAGGGATTCCCCGGTGTATCTAACATCTGTGATTCTGGTGGTTTTGATGCTTTCCTTAGTGTATAGCGCTACCCCTCCTCCCAATTTACCCACTCTGTCGCAACGAAGTAGGTTGTACCCTGGTATAACCATATCCCACCCATGCGATTCCGTGAACCAGGTTTCGGATATCGCTATCACGTCAAGATCGGCGTTTGTTATCTCAGTCTCTAATTCTAGAATCTTATTATCCAAGCTGTGTGCATTAATATACATAGCCCTCCATATCTGTGAAGAGTTTACTTTATTAGTTAGTGTGGCTCCTAAAAATTCAGTGATATTTCTCCCTGACTTATCATGGGTATCATTGGTACTTACCTTAGACTTGGTAGTGTGAGTGCGACTTGCCTCCTCAGGGTGGTTTCTTACTGCTCTGGGACATTCTGACAACTTTGAGACACAATATCTCACGAGCTATGTTTCCAAAAAAACTGAAACTTAGCTACCCTGCACAACTTTTGGAGCTCTATTCAGTGCTACCAATAATAATTTTTGTCGAGCACTGAGTGAATGGCTGAATTACTGTAAACTTGGCCGAAAAAATTAGTGCTCCAAAAAAAGTCTTAAGTTTGACATTACTTAGCTCCCACAATAATTGAGTAATAAATGCGAAATTTGGCGCATAATGTCTCAGTACAACGTTGTTTTCAAAAGTACAATTTCAACCTCCAAGCTCTTTCCATTAGTTTACAAATTAAGTGTAAAGTTGCTAATTTGTGTAAAAAGGCCAAAAATAGGGTATTTTCAGCCTGCTTTTACAGAAAAATACCTTTCAGAAACTCTTTCAAATCAGTCTCATTAGAGCAGGGGTGCCCACACTTTTTGGGCTTGCGAGCTACTTTTAAAATGACCAAGTCAAAATGATCTACCAACAATAAAAAATTTTTAAAACCCCCACAAAGCACACTGAAAGGCAGAGAAAATGTTAATTATCATTCATATTCCGGGTTTTTTTCAAAGAGGTCAAGGCAGATGACTCTATGCAATGTCATCTCAATAACAACCATACAAAAATAGACAAATATAGCCCCTCCCTTTTTACTAAACCACATAGCAGTTTTTAGCGCAGGGAGTTGCGCTGAATGCCCCACGCTGCTCTCGACGCTCATAGGCTCCCTGCGCTAAAAACCGCTATTGTGGTTTAGTAAAAGGGAGCCATAGTGCAAAATATAGACAGCAGATATAAATTCTCAAAACAGACACATTTTGATCACTAAATTGAAAATAAAATCATTTTTCCTACTTTTGTTTGATGATTTCATGAGTCTCTGGTTGCACTTTCTTCTTCTGACTTCTTCTCACTTCACTCTGGCTGCACTTCTTCTGACATCAGCCCACTCCTTCTTTCAGCCTCCTATATGCTTTCTCTCTTCCATACCTCATTCTCTCCCCCAACTTTTTCTTTCTTTCTCCCTGCCTCCTGTTCTTTCTTTCTCTCTCTCTCTCCATGCTCACTTTCTTTCTGTCTCCCTGCTTGCCCCCTTTGTTTCTTTCTCCCTGCCCTCCCCCAAGCCACTAGGTTTGCCGTCGCCACCGGGGAACAGGCCTCCAAGCCACCGCCCCCCAAGCTCTGCATGCAGAAGCCTTGCACTGACCAGCATTCTGCTCCCCTTCAATTCTGATGTCGGAGAGGAAGTTCCGGGCCAGCCAGGCAGCGATTGGCTGGCCCAGAAATTCCTCTCCGATGTAAGAATTGATGTCGGGGAGAGGAATGCTGGTCAGCGTTAGGCTTCTGCAGGCCCAAATCTCTGGATCCCCAGGGCCGAGGAAAAGAAAAAAAGCCAGTCTTCCAGTCTCTTTTTAGCAGGACACTCAACTTCACATTTTCAGGCTCAAGACGTCAGAGCAGCAGCAGCAGCTCCGGCATTTTTGGGCAGAGCACCTCCTGCTCCCGACCGCCTTTCTCCAGTCTGGCTTGTCAATTCCACCAGGGGCAGCCGGCGCTCAGCTTTCAAGGGTCGTGACTTCCCTAGACCTCCCTCCCGCCTTCTCCCGAAGGAAGTGACTTCATCCCCCAGTCGGAAGACGCAGTCGGGCAGGAAGGGCGCAGCAAGAATGAGTGTGCGTGGGGAACCTTGGGGAGATTCCGGTGGGGAACCTTGGGGAGAGGAAGGCTGATCGGCCGGCCGATTGGAACGGCAACACGAGATTGACTGGCGTTGCCTTCCCGATCGACCGGTCGATCGCGATCGACGTGTTGGGCACCCCTGCATTAGAGCATATTTCAAACCCCCTAGAAAAGTGGGCTTCATTTTTCAACGCAGGTTATCAATGCCCGAAAAAGGGGGACAAAGTTGGGAGATGTCACCATGGCAACGGCCTACGTTTCAACTTACAATTATGTCACTTTTCACACTGTTTTTCCCTGTTTATTTTTACTCAAGCTTTGGGTACAATTATAGTGTTCTTAATTAATGATTATTCCTAACTAGAAATTGAGGTGATAATTTTGTTGCATGCAGATCACAAATTACAACTTGTTTTCTTTTTCAGATCCACATTATTATTAATTCAGTTTAAAATGGATGCCAACGAATCGACTAATAATAATCCTTTTCTGCCAGACTGTGCCATTGGGCAAAAATTGTTGTCAAAGTGTCATGACGGCACATTTTATTCTAAAAAATGTGGGCTCATTTTTTTTACATAATTTGTCAACCGATGAAAAATTGCTTATCACTCGGCGCTCTGAAGTTGAACTGATGGATAAAGACCAAATCTGCCTCCACCACAAAGCAAAGTATCTCGACAAATACAAATTAAAGCAAACATCGTGTTGTAATCCATTTGAAAAGAAAAATCACATTGTTCAAAGTGGATTGTTAAAAGTCGATCTTGCCATGTCTAATGATTTTAGAAAAGTGGCAAAAATAAATATCAAGCCAGGTCAGAAACTTTGCAGTAGGTGCAAAGCCCAATACGTTTCAATGAGTGAAGCTACTGCAGCATCTTCATCTTCAGACGATTTTGATATCAGCATCTCTGATGCAGTTGATCAAAGCTTGACTGCTTTAGGAACCTCTCCATTGAAAATTCGAAGGTTAGCTAGTAGAGATAAAGCCGGCTATGTGATACGAAAAATTGAACGTTTGCAGAATGTGATAGCCAAGAAGATTACATATGCTGCTGGAGTTTCAGCTGAAGAAGTTGGGCCGTCTCGTCAGTCTGTAGAATGCAAGTTATGTGAAGATTACACCGACCTCATTGAAGAAATGAAAACAAAAATTGCAATATCCAACAGGTCAATGAAAGTTCAATTATTGACGATGGCCCCAAAAAGTTGGTCAATAAAGGAAACAGCAATGAAGTTTGGTGTTTCAGAGCACATGGTCAGAACAGCCCAAAAAGTAAAGAAAGAGAAAGGCATTTGTTCTATACCTGATGCAAAAATTGGCAAGTCCCTTCCAAAAGAAATTGCAAATAGAGTTCAAGATTTTTACGAAGACGATGAATTTAGCAGAATATGTCCTGGCAAAAAAGATTGCATTTCAGTCCGCCTCAATGGTTTAAAAGTACAAAAGCGGCTGCTGTTGTGTAATTTAAAAGAGCTGTACGTTGCGTACTGTAACAAATACGGAACTGAAATTGTTTTTTCCAAATTCTGTGAGCTCAGGCCAAAGTGGTGTGTAACCGTTGGTGCATTGAAGAAAGTGGCTCAAAAATTTAACAGAATGTTATAAAGATTGCTGGCAGTTAAAATCAAAGTGGACTTCACTTCGGCTTGGGAACCATATAAGATACCCAATTTAGGCTTGGGAACCTAGGATAAGACACCCTAACCTTTGTCCTGCTAAGTAGCCTTAACGAACTGCCGGCGATCGTCAGGGGGTGGGTGGGGGGGATAGGCGGCCGCTATACCTATCGCGGCAGGGAGATCCCTTGCCGCTATAAGTAACTGCCACGTCTACACTAACCTGGTTCTGGAATTGGTGTCCGGAATTGAACTCCCCTATTTCCACTTTGGAAATCCTTTCTGCTATATCTTCATTAACTAATAACAAAGCCCCAGGGCCAAATGGGATTACTAATGAATTTTTCAAAAAATTCAATGCATTAATAGCTCCTCATCTTCTAAAATACTATAACTTCATTCACTATAGTCTTGAAAAACTATAATTTTGCAGAAGCCACTTATTATTTTCTCAAAACCTGACAGGAACCCCATTTTATTAAAAACTGTAGGCCTTTATCTCTTCTCAATCTAGACTACAAGATCATGGTGAAAATTTTATCATTCAGGCTAAATAAGGTAACAAACTCATTAATTCACCAAGATCAGATAGGCTTTATCAGAAATAGACACATTGAAGATAACTTAAGGCTTTTACATCATATCAATGCTCACACCAAGGACATCTCAGAGTTCATGGTAGGTTTGACCATTGATGCCGAAAAGGCTTTTGGCCGCATCGAGTGGCCATTCCTACTATGGGTTCTACATTGGTATAACCTTGGTGAATGCTTTATAAAATGGATCAAAACCCTATTCTGGCAATTCTATTCAAGGATTTTAATTAACAATTCTCTCAAAAAAATTTTCCCTTTGTAGAAGCACCCGACAAGGATGTCCCCCTATTACCCCCTATTATTTAACCTTGCATTAGAGCCCCTCATTTCTTCAATATATAATTGTCCACTAATTAAACGTATTATCCCAGGACAAGCAGGCATGATATTCTCACATGTGGGTGACGTCATCTACGGAGCCCCAGCGCGGACAGCTTTTCAAGCAAACTTGATTGAAGTTTCAAGTTTGCTACACTGCACCACGCATGTGCATGCCTTCTTGCCCACTAGAGGGCGCATCCCCACCTCGTGGTCCTCAGTTCATTCTCTTCCGCGGAGCCAGAAGTAGAGGTCTGAGCGGGGATCCCGCGGGTCCCGCGGGTTCCCCCCCTGGCCCACGGGACTCCCACGGGGACGCCCACGGGACTCCCACGGGGATGCCCCCTGGCCCACGGGACTCCCACGGGGATGAAAACAGCCTACCTAAATTCTGGCGATGCAGGCGTGCAGCTTACAAATCCGGCGTCGCGGCAGGAAATAGCCATGCTGAGCAGTGAGCTCAGCACGTACACAGATGAAAGCCTTGCTTGCTGATTGGTCCGCGATGCCGGACTTGTAAGCTGCACGCCTGAAAAAGAAATCATCCTGGCCGGGGTCGGTGTCATGCTCCGGAGCTTCTACAGCCTTCCTATCTCCCTCTCCCTTCTACCTGCTTCCGGCCACACCCCCTGCTCCGCGGCTCTCTTCGGCAACTCAGCAGCAGCGATCGACACAAGCTTCTGATGTCGGGGCCTACCCTCTGCAAGTCCCGCTTGTTTCAACTTCCTTTTTCCACAAAGACGGGACTCGTAGAGGGAAGGCCTCGATGTCGGCAGCTTGTCTTGATCACCGCTGCTGACGAGTTGCTGAAGAGAGCCGCGGAGCAGGGGGGTGTTGCCAGGTGCAGGTAGAAGGGAGAGGGCCAGATGCAGGACTCGTGGGTGAGGGAGGAGAAGAGAGAGAGAAAGAGAGAGGGGAGGGAAACAAAAGGAAATATTTCATACTGGGCTGGGCCGGAGTGGAGGGAGGGTGGAAAGATTCTGGCTACCGGGTGCAGTAACAAAGGAAAAGGGGGGAAAGCTGAAAATGGAGATAGTGACACAAAGAAGAGAAAGAGTAAGCAGGACCTACTGAATAAGGATAGAGATACAGAGGGGACATGAAGAGGAGGTGAAATAGGGACATAGAAGTAATGCTGAAAAAGTGGGGGGGGGGGAGATAAAGACATTGAAAGGGCAAATGGTGAACATGGGGTAAAGACAAGGACAGAGACAAATGAAGATTCTGAAAAAGTGGTGAGATAGGGATATAGGTGAGATGGACACAAAGAAGGGTGATGCTGGAAAATAGGTGGAATGGTAATTCTGACAAACACAGAAGGGAAATGCTGGATCAAGGAGAGATGGGGCTCAGGCTGGATGGAATGAGGAGAAATGCCTTGTTGGCCCGGAACTTCCTCTCCTACGTCAGAATTGACATCAGGGAGCGGAATGTGGCAGCAAACCGAGTGGCTTGGGGGAGGGCACGGAGAAAGAAAGAAAGGGGGCAGACAGGGAGACAGAAAGAAGGGGGAACAGGGAGACAGAAAGAAAAAGTTGGGGGAGAGAATGAGGTCTGGAGGAGAGGAAACATACAGGAGGCTGAAAGAAAGGAAGAAAGATTGGATGCACAGTCAGAAGAAGAAAGTGCAACCAGAGACTCATGAAATCACCAAACAGCAAAGGTAGGAAAAATAATTTTATTTTCAATTTAGTGATCAAAATGTGTCTGTTTTGAGAATTTATATCTGCTGTCTATATTTTGCACTATGGCTCCCTTTTACTAAACCGCAATATCGTTTTTTAGCGCAGGAAGCCTATGAGCATTGAGAGCAGCGCGAGGCATTCAGCGTAACTCCCTGTGCTAAAACCTACTATTGTGGTTTAGTAAAAAGGGAGGGGGTGTATTTGTCTATTTTTGTATTTTGTTACCGAGGTGACATTGCATAGAGTCATCTGCCGTGACCTCTTTGAAAAAACCCGGAATATGAATAATTAACATTTTCTCTGCCTTTCATTGTGCTTTGTGTTTTTTTTAAATTTTATTGTTGGTAGATCATTTTGACTTAGTCTTTATAAAGTAGCTCGCAAGCCCATAAAGTGTGGGCACCCCTGCTCTTACTCTGGGGCACCAGACCTCCCTCACGGCACACACACGGCAAATGGAAGAAAGAGGAGAATTTTTGGTCGTAGGGAGGAAGGTACAGAATGTGATAGGGAAGAAAAAGATGAGAGTGAGAAATGTGGCAAGGGAACAATGGGACAGATTGAAAGGAATGCAAGAGGGAGGAATATTGGACAGTGGTGAAGGGAATGGAGGGAGAGATGTGGCATAGTGTTGGAGAGGGGTGATAGAAGGAGAAATGTTGGGCATGGGGCTGGTGGGCAGGCATGAAAGATGAGAAAGAGATAAATGCTGGACCATGGTAGGGGAAATCAATGGACAGCAACAGAAGAATTTAGAGAAGATGGGAAAGCGGAAAAAAGAAACTGGGACCAACTTTATGGAAAAATAAGTCTCCAGACAACGAAGGTAAAAAATGGAATTTATTGACTAAAATATGTTAGCTTTGGGAAATGTATATGGCAGATGTCTTTGTTTTGTGTTCAAAAGAAAAGGAAATGCATTTCTGGTTTTATTTCTACAGTGTTGAAGTACTTGTTGACCCTTGCTGTGACTGGTGGGGATCCCCAAGCACCGCCAGCAGAGGACCTCCTCTAGAGATGGCCAGAACTCCCCTCCACCAAACGCAGCAGTCGCTGGCAGCATCCATGAGCCACTGAGGTGCCAGCATCTGTGACTCAGGGACGCTACTGCTGCCTGCTAAGCTTGGCAAAAGGGACCCCCGGCCAACTGCAAAGGAAGTCCTCAGCTGACAGTTTGTGGGTTCTCATCAGCTGAGTATTTATATTTTATATTTACATTAGAGGTTCTGGTAGAAACCCATTTACAAAGTATGTATTCTTCCCAATTAATATTTCCAAATTAATAAAGTCTCTTTGCTTATTTGTAAATGGGTCTCTACCAGAGCCTTTAATTCAGTAGCATAATTAAATAAAATAACTATTTCTGAAGTTTATAGGGAAGGATGGTGATGGAGGGGATTCCTCGCGGGGATGGGTGGGGACGGAGGGGATTTCTCGCGGGGACGGAGGGGATTCCTCGCGGGGATGGGTGGGGACGGAGGGATTCCTCACGGGGACGGGTGGGATTTTGGCGGGGACGGGTGGGATTTCTGTCCCCGCGCAACTCTCTAGCCAGAAGCCCTGTGGAAATTGTGCTCTTAGTATTTGCCTTCTGTCACCGCGGCTGTGTCCTTTTTCGACTCGGTCGCTGTGTTTTTCTTTGTTGTTCTTTTATTTCCTTTAGTTTTCGTCAAAAAAAAACTTTTCCGTTCGGCTCCGGGGGCTCCCGGTAGCCGCAGCCGCGGGACCTCGCTTGTTCCCGGCCGGTTTTTGGGCCCATGTCCCGTCCTGTGACGGGCTTTAAAAAGTGCACCCGGTGCGATCGGCTCCTTTCGATCACCGATCCTCACCGGTGGTGCTTGCGTTGCCTGGGCCCGGAGCACCCAACTGACGCCTGTTCCCGGTGCTCTACTTTCCAGCAGAGAGCTCTCCGGCGCCGTCGGGCTCGGATGGCGGAGCTCTTTGCCGTTGACCCCGCGGCGGGGAAGGCCTAGACGTCGGCCTCGGCTTCGGCCCCGGCCTTGACCTCGTCCTCGACTCCTTCGTCCTCGCCCCGGGAGCCCGCGGCGTCAAAGCTGGTGTCTTCGACCCCGAAGTTGGCAAAGGGTAAGTCCTCACTTCCTTCTTCAGTTTCAGCCTCGAAGAAGCCATCCTCGAGTTCCACGTATTTCCTCTAAGTCAAGACAAATAAAGCTTGCTGCCTTTACTGATGACATTCTCCTTTTCATTCGAGACGCACATCAGTCTGTACCAGCCCTCATCGAAATTATCACAACATATTCATTTCTTTCTAGATATTCTGTCAGTTGGGAGAAATCAGAAATTTTCCCACTAAATGATCTCATTACCCTATCTGAATTATCTCACTTTCAATTCAAATGGTTATCTGCTTCTGCTGCTATTAAATATTTAAGTATTATGATTCATAAAGTTTTTTCACATGTTATGGAATTAAATATTTCAAGAATAAAATATCTAGTTCAACAGACAATGGTCTCCCCTCTACTTATCATGGTGGGGAAGAATTGCGCCCATAAAAATGACTTGCGCACCTCAAATTACATATATACTTTCTATGCTACCCTCCCTCTATAATAAATCGTTATCACTGGATCACCAAAAAACTCACAGAATTCATTTGGAATAATAAAAAACTGCGTATTTCTCTCAGAAAACAGAGCTTCCATGGTTAATGGAGGCATGAATCTCCCAGATTTTCACTTGTATCACATAGCGTTACTTGCCAAATATGGAGCACATTGGTTTCAAAGCCTACCCCATTAGAGTCTCCTACTTGGCTAGAACTTGAATCACGGTTGTGTTCTCCATACCCCTTACTAGCTCTATGTACTATGAATATTCCCAAGTTGTTTAAAAAATTTGCACTGCCGAATTCAACACAGCAGGCTTTACTCTAAGTGGATGAATCAGCTAACATCTCTGTTTAGTAGCTCTTATGTCAATTTGGAATAATCCAAAAATCAATCATAAAAGTAGATCCTTTTTCTGGAAGAAAAGGCAAAAGGCCAGAATTTGGTATATACATCAATTATTTTGCAAAGATTCTGAAGTCTTTCTCATCATTGAGTAAACAATTCCCGCTGATTCAACGTTATGTACAATGGCTATTACTGATTTCTTTTTTTAAAAAAAATATTGCTTTGCAATTTGATTCTGACAACACATTGGACACTGTTCAACACTGGAGTGATTTAGCTATTGCCTAGGGAAAAGCTGTTTCCGTTATCTACCGGATCTTGCGAGATCACATTATACTTTTTCACCTGATTCCATAATCAATGGTCAAATTGGCAACACCTATCTCGGACATAGATTGGCGATTTATTTTGGTTTAAGACTAATTGCCCGTTTCTTCAAGAATTTCTCAATCATTATATTTCCTTATGTTTCAAGCTATTTGGACTCCCTTCTGTATGTGAGGCTAAATTGAGACCGGATCCTATATGTTAGCATTGCCATAAAGAAGATGTAATTCTAATATGCTTTTTCACTGTAGTTCTATCCAACTCTTCTGGTCCCGTATTTGGAGCATCATCAAATATCGCCAATTTGCACATCTCAGATCATCTCTGATATGATAATTCTGCGATCGCAACTTCCCTGCTTTGTCAACTCTGACTGTCCTCCAAAGTTGATTGACTCTTTGTAACCGCCATTCTATGTAACCGCCAATCTATGTATCTTGAAGAACTAGAAATCAGCCTCTTCGCTGGACTACACTTTTTTTAAAAAAATTTATAAGGTTTTCAATTATATATTCAAGATGAACTTGTACAGAAAGTATTCATGACAAGAAATATACAATTATATCCATCAAAACCAAAATAAGCAATATTTAACATAAATCTTCTCAAGCCTTTAAATGGATCCAAAATGTAGTTAGAGAGTTTTAATAAGAAAAAGAAATACAGTGGTACCTTGGATTAAGAGCATAATCCGTTCCAGGAGCATGTTCGTAATCCAAAATGCTCGTATATCAAAGCAAGTTTCCCCATAGGAAGTAAGGGAAACTTGCTTTGATATGTTCCCCCCCCCACGAGGCCAGCAGCGCTGCTCCCCCCCACGAGAACCGGCATTGCTTCCCCCGAAGGCCCCCCCGCGAACCGGCACCCTCCCCCCCCGCGATCCGGCACACACCCCCCCCCCCCCGCCGCGACCTGAGGTCCCCCCAACCCACCCGAACCATCTTCTTACTTTTCTGTAGCCTCCGCACCGGCATCAGCATGTCCTGTGCATGCCGGTGCCTGAAGATCTGCTTCCTGTGCCGGGCCTGAGAGTTCACATTCAACGTGAGAGTTCACGTTCGACGTGAACTCTCAGGCCCAGCACAGGAAGCAGATCTTCAGGCACCGGCACCACGCACAGGACATGCTGGTCGCTGCGAAGGCTACAGAAAAGTAAGAAGAGGGTTCAGGTGGGTTGGGGGGGACCTCAGGTCGTGGCGGGGGGGGGTGCCCGATGGCGGCGGGGGGGTTGCCGGATCACGGGGGGGAGTGTGCCGGTTCGCAGGGGGGGCGCTTGCAAATCGAAGCGCGCTCGGTTTCCGAGGCGCCGATTTTGCGAATGTTTTGCTCGTCTTGCAAAACACTCGCAAACCGGTGCACTCGTAAACCGAGGTACCACTGTATTCCTTTGAGTAATCATTTAGCTGTCAGAGTAAGGGCATCTATATTCCATTAAGCACTCTCCTCCAGACGGGATAGAGACAGGAATGTCGTCAGTTGGAGAGGATCAAAAAAAACAAACTTCTGAGTTGTATAATGAATTATACACTTACAAAGATGACTAAGAAAAAAGGTGGCCCCTAAAGCCAAAACACCAGGTTTTAACAACAAAAATTCTCTTCTATGCTTTTGTGTATCCCTTGCTAAATTTTGAAATATTTGTGTCTTATAACCTAGGAATTCTTTTACTTGTTTTTATAGAACATTCTCATAAGCCAACTCTTATCAGGAGTAAGTGCTACAGTCAGTAATAAAGTGGCTGGGACAGACATTTTTCTATCAGATGTTTCCAATAAAGTTGATATTCATAGGTTCTTGGTTTGCTCCATGTTGATTGTCCTGTGTCTTATTTGGAAGATAGTAAACTCGTGTAAATGATGGTAATGAAACCAAAGGAATTTCCAAAAGATAGTGTTTCAACATTTCTCTAGGAGTTGTCATAGCAACCCTAGGGAAATTAATCAATCTTAGATTATTGTTCCTGGAAAAGTTCTCCAATGATTCAAGTTTCCTTCTTAAACTCATATTATCCTTAATTATCTTGTAGTTTTTTTGATATTCCTGTGTCTTCTTGTTTTAAATTTCTAATGTCATCATCATGCTTCTTAATGTTCCCTTCTAATTGTTGGGACCGAGTTAAAATTCTTGTTCAGGTTAGTAATCAGGTCCCACAGGGATTCTAAAGTGACTTCATGGGGTTTTTGAGGTAAAGAAAATTGTACGTTCAGTTCAATCTGCTCACCTACTGGTATCTCTCCCTGTCTCTGCTCCAGCTGGGAAGGTTTTGTTCCCGTTGTGTGATTCCCCACTTTCCATGTTCGGGCTCCCTTGAAAAAGTTGGGAACCTGAACTCCTGCTCTCCATCTCCCAGAAGCACCCCCTCCCACGGAGAGCTAGTGGTGTAAGGATGTGGAGGAGGTGCTCTTGCTGCACTACAATTTTTGGTGGAATTCTGTTTGCCTCTATAAAAAAATATGCAATTGAAAAACATAACAGCTCCTGCGTCTAAATCCTTAAAATATTCACCCTGGTTTTTTCTTGACCACTTTGGTACAGCAAAATCACAGCTGCATTAAGATCATCTAAGCAAATTTTTATTTTTCTATCTTCAACCTTTTCTTATTCCTCATTATTTTTGCCCTTATACTCTTGTTTTAACTGTGATTTGTTGTATACAATATTATTGGAGAGCTAGACTTTTTTTGTTTAGATTTCATATGTTCATCTTGAAAGTTTTATGTCATTTCATGTTAAATTTTGAACTAAAAAGAAAATACATGCTTTTTTGTTAGTCATGTCTGTGTGAAGAAATGGAAACCAGAGGGGACTGAGCTGAGGGTCCAATGGATATTGTTTGGTATTTTATAGGTTGCCAGTGCTGGAAGTGATCTTGTCTTATTCATAATGCCATCTTGGGGAGGGGGAAGAGAGGCAAGTTTCTGCTGCTGGAAGAATTGAGGAATCTTGTTTCCTAAAATGTAGGATTGTTACATAAGAAATACTTAGTTCTGGCCAGTAATTAACCTATCTTTTTCTAAAGATATGAATGTGACGATTTAAATCTTGTAATTAGATAAATTGAAGTTGGAAAAAAAACCTATTTATCAGTTCAATATCAATCTATGATGCTATTCTGCTTTCTGGTCTGAAAGTGCTCTTAATGATGCTTGCCATTCTGCTATAATCAGTGCATTCTGAACGTGAAGTTAAAACTGCTGTTGGTTTTAGGTAGATGGTATGTTTAGTGACTTAATATTTATTGCAAGCACCATTAATCATGGAGAAAAAAAATCACATTGTGTAGGCAGGTACTAGAAATGATGGTTGTCTGGCAGATTGGGGCCAGAGAGAGAGGCAAGATACCAGTTGGGGGACAAGAATGGAAGAGTGAGATGGAGCAGATTGGGCTTCAGGAGGAAAGCACAAGTTGTTGGCCAGAGAACTATAATTCAGAGGGATTATAAGTATGAAGAAAAGTGAAAACTGCCCCCTGCCTTTTTTTTCCTTCTAGACTTGTAAGATTTGTGTGTCAAAATAAGTGTTGCAAGTGTTGGAATAGATTCTAAGGTTGGATTGCCATGTGGGGCTTTTCATTCCTTGGTTCACTACAACTTAAATGTTGAGGCAGTGATCATTGCTCAGAGAAGGGGGTAGGAAAAGGTATGGTCACTAAAGCTGGATATTGAGCCCATGCTACATCAACTATTTATTAATTAAAAAATTTATTATTTACAACCATGCAACAATTCTGAGCTAGTTACAATCCAACATACATAATTAAAACAAAGGGCTCCTTTTACTAAGGTGCACTAGGGTCTTTAGCGCATGCAGGAAATTACCGTGCACTACACTTCTAGAACTAACACCAGCTCAATGCTGGCGTTAAAGGTCTAGCACGCGCCGTAATGTAGCGCGCGCTATTCCGCACGTTAAAGCCCTAACGCGGCTTAGTAAAAGGAGCTCAAAGTCACAAACTACAAAAGACATAAAAAACAAACTGTGGAAAGGTGGGCCTGCTGAAATAGGGGAGGGATTGAGACTTGTATACCACTTTTTTGTAGTTTTAGAACTGCACTCAAAGCGGTTTACATACTGGTACTTCAAGCATTTTTCCTATGTGTCGTGGTAGACTGACTTTCTAATGTACAGTGGAAGATTAAGTGTCTTGCCCAGGGTCACAGAGAGCAGTACGGGGTTTGAACCCACAACCACATTTCTCATTAGCATTCACACATTTGGGCACTCACTTGACAGCTTCTACATATCCAGCTGCTTGTGTATTTATACACCCAACACATTCCCTGGATATCTGTAGTGTGTCTGCAATTGTTGTTGGGCTGAACTTTTTAGCACCCCCCTCTTACCTTTTAGCGCTTCTATAGAGTAGTATTACTCTTAGTTACCCTAGGAACTTCCATTTGCTGATGCTGCAGTTCACTACTCCATTTTTTTTTTTTTTGTTCTATCCTAACTGCGACACTGGGGTAATGGAAGGAAAAATTTGTTTCTTATCTGATTAATTTTATTTCCTTTAGTCATGCCAGACCAGAAACCCTCCCCTAGCTTGTTGTTCTTAAGTGTTTTCGTCTTACAGGTGATAAGCTTCTGCTTTTCATTTCCTTACACAGATGCCTCACATATCCTGTTAGTGAAATACCTGTATGTCAGTTAAGCTTCATGCTATAATGTTAGTAGTATAATTTTGGCATGTTGGCTTTCATCTTTTCCAATTGTCAGCTATATTTGTTATGGGCACCATTGCTTGGCTATTTGAAATGCTGAACATTCCAGGCTGCATGATACCCTTAAAGGGCAAAGCTCTTATGACTACTTTTTCTCTGTCTCCATGTGCTGGTAAAGCTTTGCGACTACTTTCTCTCTGTCTCCATGTGCTGGTAGATGGTCATAACACATTCATTCTGGACTGGTCTCTGGTATGACTAAAGGAAAGAAAATTATCAGGTAAGAAACATTAATTTTTCTTTCCTCAAGGCTTTTATGTTAGGATTGGCAGGAGAGGTATTTAGATAACAGGCCCAGTAGTTGAAAAGTAAGGTCAGCACTTGACACTTTTACCATCTGTATCCTATGAATGGCAGACACATCAGGATCAAGTATGCATATTTTATTATTTTCATATCCTATTTTGAGTGTGGATTTTTACTATGCATTTTAGTGAGGGTGGGGAAGACATCTTAAGGTTGAAACTAGCAAGTGAAATGTTAGCAATATTTGTTCATGTTACTGATATAGCTGTAACAGTCGCATTCATTAATAATAAAACTCGTCAGGCTGTTGGCATGATGTATTATTCCGAGACTGCATCATATACCGCTCATATGTAATTAGCATGGGAGCAAATTGCCAGTTCCCTGTTTGTAATACCACTGTTTGTTATGGAGTATGGCATTGCACAAAGTGGCAGGTGTGGCTCTAGCTGGTTTATTGGGCAGACTAGACTCTGCAAGCTTTTGTCTCCTGTGTGTTATACTACTGAGAATCCTGCAACTTGCTGAATTTAAGATAATGCATTATTTTTCCCTCCTGAAGTCTGACCTGTTCTTACCTTCCTCCCTCTTAACTTTAGTGACAAGGGTGAGATCTGTCTATATAGCCCATTTGAATATATCCTGAGAGTGAACAGAGCCATCATTAGATCCATTAAACACATGACCATATTGCCTTGTTCATTGTTTCCTGCTATTCACTGAAACAAGGTTAAACCAAGAAGAAGAGGCCTTCCTTATTGTATAACCGTCCTACCCACTAGTCACTGAGGATGAGGATGGAATTAGAAATGGCTCTTTTTTATATTTTCTCTGAAGAATAGCCATTTTAACTAGCAGAAATGTATAATTATGCTACCTGTCAAATGGCATTGCTGAATTGAAATGGCACATTAAATTTATGGAACAAAAGAACAGCGGGAATGACCACACAAGCGGCCCAGGATAACTGCTGCAAATCCTTTATTGGGTTCCAAGCAAAGGTAAAAAATGAACAAGCAACGGACCTAACACGGGCCATGTTTTGGCTACAGTCCTTCCTCAGGAATCCTATTGTGTGACAAATATTTACAGATATAAATATGTAGATAAAAGTAAATGTATGTGATATGGAAACCGCATAGTTGTATGCGGTATATAAATTTTTAAATAAATATAATGCACTGGCAGAACTGTAACCAGTAAAACAGAAGTGGCAGAAGCAACAACTGTTCTGCCACTACAGTTTTATTGGTTAAGGTTTCACTAGTACATTATATTTTGATCTGCGTAGTCTGTCAAAAATAGTTATGAGGTGCACTGTGTATGTGACCAATTTATGCAAACCACCCTGATAGTTTTTTCTCCTGGGTGGGTATATCAAGTACAAAATTTGAAATTACGGTAAATCCCAACATTCTTTTGTTCCTTATGGTTTTTCTGTGGGAGTGTGTTGGTCATTTTAGTTTCCATTGAACATTAGTATGTGTGCCCTATTTATTCTTGTTTTGGGTGACTGCCACTAGTACAACATACTAATACTGACAGGCAGAATAATATAAACTACCAAAGCAGAAAAATAAACCTAAATCAGTGCATTAGGGTTTTAAAAAGTATGCTAATACCTATATCAATGCGTTTTTAAAGTATTTTTTAGTTAAAAATCCTGATGCAGTTGGGAGGGCAGGGGCTGCCTTTTGTTTTCTTGCACTTAATTGAAACTTAGATCTGTCTCAGTAGGCAGCAAGTTAAAGTTAAGACTAGTGGTAGCTTTCAAAGAATAGACTTTCATTTTTTGGAGTATATTTTCAAACTAAATTCTTGCTTCATCTATTTGCTTTTGGTTAAACAATTATACATCATCTTGTTAGGTTTCTCTGCATACTGTATCTCATTTAATGCATCTTTCTTCTCTTTGAAGGGAACACTGCATTGCATGACTGTGCTGAATCTGGAAGCCTGGATATCATGAAGATGCTGCTTAATTATGGTGCCAAAATGGAAAGAGATGGCTATGGCATGACTCCACTTCTTTCAGCCAGTGTGACTGGCCACACAAATATTGTGGACTTCCTGACCCAGCACCCGCAGACAAGCAAGACGGAGCGCATTAATGCTTTGGAACTCTTGGGAGCAACTTTTGTAGACAAAAAGCGAGACCTCCTTGGAGCTTTGACATATTGGAAAAGAGCTATGGATATGCGGTACAGTGATAGGACTAATGTCATCAACAAGCCTGTGTCTCAGTCATTAATAATGGCTTATGATTATGCCAAGGAAGTAAACAGTACAGAAGAACTGGACAACCTCATTGCAGATCCTGATGAGATGAGAATGCAAGCCCTGTTGATCAGAGAGCGTATCCTTGGTCCTTCCCATCCAGATACATCATACTATATCAGATATAGGGGTGCTGTTTATGCTGACTCTGGGAACTTCAAGAGATGCATCAACCTATGGAAGTATGCTTTAGATATGCAACAGAACAACTTGGATCCTCTAAGTCCAATGACTGCCAGCAGTTTGCTCTCCTTTGCTGAGCTGTTTTCCTTCATGCTGCAAGATAGAGCAAAGGGTCTTCTTGGCACTACAGTTACATTTGATGACCTCATGGGAATATTGTGCAAAAGTGTCTTCGAAATAGATCGGGCTGTCAAACAAATCACATGCTCACCTGACCAAATACAGTTGAACAAAGCACTCTCCATCATTTTGCATCTAGTTTGTTTGCTGGAGAAAGTGCCATGTAGTCCAGAGCAAGACCATCTAAAAAAGCAGACAATCTATAAGTTTCTTAAACTGCATCCCAGAGGAAAGAACAACTTCAGCCCTCTTCATCTTGCAGTGGACAAAAATACTACATGTGTTGGTCGCTACCCTGTTTGCAAATTCCCATCTGTGCAAGTAACTGCTATCCTGGTAGAGTGTGGGGCAGATGTCAATACCAGAGACTCTGACAATAATAGTCCCTTGCACATTGCTGCACTTAACAACCATCCAGACATTATGAATCTGCTTATCAAGTCAGGTTCTCATTTTGACTCCAAAAATTCTCATAAACAAACTCCTATTGATTTGCTGGATGAGAAGGAGATGGCAAAAAACTTGATCCAGCCTATCAATCATACAACTCTGCAATGTCTAGCTGCTCGTGTCATTGTGGAACACAATCTTCATTACAAAAAACAAATCCCTGAGAAGATGGAGAGCTTTGTCTTGCTTCACAGATGATGGTGGACTCTTGAAGCATAAGTTGGACAGTGGCTGTTCATTACTCAAGCACTATTTTTGGTGACACACCAGCGATCATTCAGCTTGAAAATACACCATGCTTCAACATGGCTCCAGCATTCTTCACGTTCAGGGCTTGCAGCATTGGTTGCACAGTATTTTAATGAGTATGCCATATCATATCTTGTTTTGTGGATTACTTAGAAGTGTAATGCCATATACAGACTCCTAAAAATGTCTGCCAAAGGCCTGTGTACGCTGGGTGTGTGGGCTGCTTTTGTTTGGGGGGGAGTGGGAGTATGGTGGCTATGTTAATTCCTCCTTCTTTCAACATTCAGCAGGTTTGTTTTTTTAAAATCTCCTCAGTCTGGATGCTGCACCAGATAAATTGTTTTTCTGTTAGCTTTGCATCCCAGCTTCAATTATAATGTGGACTATTGCTAGCTCTATGGACATGTAAATGTTTGCAGTTAACCATAAGTGCTTTATTTTCTCTATGCACTGGCTTAAACATGACTGTTGTGTGTCAGCATATTTCTATGCAGCAGTTGGGCAAATTAGATTGGAACTGTTTTTTAGATGTTGGAGCTTTCATTTACTGAACAAGTCATAGCATGACAATTCCAGAGACATTTTTGTCTAATAGCTATTCTATTTCTTTTTAAAGCTGCATTGCTTTTGTTTACTCCTCCTGGCATTGTGTGCTAAATCTAGGGTTTCTGTCTTACAAATTCTGCCTACCATTGGTCAGTCCTTCAAGTGCAGCATAAAGGGGAAAATAGAAAACAACTTTTCCTGTTGCCCCAGCCTTTGCAGTACTTTGTGCTGTGTATGGGTTAGATATGGAGATCAAATCCTGATGTGTGTATGCAATTTAGGTGGGAAAACCTTTGCAAAGAGTTTATGCAGAATGAGACAAGCTACCATTCTAATTACATAGGCACACCCTAAGGGAAGGCTGTGCTATGTGATGCTTTGCTGACTTTAAATCTGAGCTGAAGTATGATACCCCATTTTCTAGAAAGCGTTTGTCCTGGCACCAAATGTTCAGTCATCTGTGCCCTTCTAGTTGAAAATGATTTGTATTTTTTTTTTTTTCAAGTATTGCTTTAAAAAGAAACAAAAAACCCACAAGAACTTGTGCTCATAATCTGCTGATTTTAAAGACAACCGTTTAAAAAAAATATACTATGTTCAAATAACTTTGCTATAATGGCAGAAAGGGCTCTTTAGGTTCCATATTGGGGGGACGGAAATTACAAATAACATTCAGGTTACTATAATTCAGCACTTTATTGTTGATTGAGAATACAATTTATTATGGCATATTAGCCTAACAAAATGTCTTAAAATGTTCTCAATAAAAAGTTACACTTGGCTTATGACTGATTCTCGTTTGTGAGATCAGGTTGACATTATGCTGCATGTCCTAGCTTATTCCAGAGACTAGTTTTTTTTTTAGGTTCGCCAATGTATCCCATCACTGTCTTAGTCTGGACTTTCTTCTACAAATTTTAGTTTAATCAGCTGAAGCACTGCAAAATATACTAATTGAATGTGAAACTTTTTTTTAAGAAACT
Source organism: Geotrypetes seraphini (assembly GCF_902459505.1). Lineage (NCBI taxonomy): Eukaryota > Metazoa > Chordata > Amphibia > Gymnophiona > Dermophiidae > Geotrypetes > Geotrypetes seraphini. Next base: position 534,190,919 of record NC_047084.1, read on the forward strand.
TTGGTAATGGAGAAGTGTCTTCTAATTTGACTTCACAAAGTAGCAATATATTTGGAAAGAAAGTAAAGTGCAGTATTGAAATCTTGGCAGCTCATTAAATTAATGGAGTTTTCTTTGGATATCTAGGAGCCTCCTCAAAATATCACTATCTTTTGGCTTGGGCAACCTGCAGACAACTGTATACCTACAGCGGGATATTAATATGTGCATATAAAGGCAGATCAAAGATTTAAATAGTGTAACAATTTTGTAGCCTTGGTGTTGAAAGTTCATAGGAATATGATATGCATGTTGTATGCAGAAATGGTAGATGTATCGTATATACTCTAATATAAACAGATTTTTGGGAGGAAAAAATGGGGGTCTCTTGTTTATATTTGGGTCCCACCCCCCTCCTGAACCTGTTGGAGATCTCTGATGGGCCTGCCGTGAGAACTGGGGATCCAACGGTGGCTGGAACAGGAGGGGGATCCCTCTCGTCTTCTGTCCTGTCCAATTTTTTTTAGTCTTCTCCCCCCCCCCCCCACCCGTGTACCTTTTTGAATCTCTGGTGGTCCAGCAGTGTACCGGGCAGAAGCAAGCTTTATCCCAGGACAAGCAAGCAGGTATTCTCACATATGGGTGACGTCATCCGATGGAGCCCCGATACGGACGCCTCTCAAGTAGACTTGCTTGAAGAAACTAGAAGTTTTGAATTGCCTGCACCACGCATGCGCGAGTGCCTTCCCGCACAGGGCGCATCTCCTCAGTTCTTAGTTTTCCGCGGAGCCGAGAAGTCCGTCATTTTGGCTCTCTCCGGTAACTTCGTTCGTGCCTTCTCTCACCGCGGTTTGTGTTTTATTTTTCTCATGAATCACTGTGTTTGTCTTTTTCTTTCTTTAAAAAAAATAAATAAATAAATTTTACTTCTGTCAGGGAACCATACCTTCTACCAGTTTTTCCTTCTCTGCTTACACAGAGTCAAGAATCTCTGCTTCATCCCAACCTGCAGTCTCTACACCTGACAGCCTGGTACCTTTCAACAAAACTCCTCTTCAATTTTCTCAATCTGTTAGAGATGTCTTAGAAGCTTCTAGGAAACTTACCACTAGACAATGCTATCACCAAAAATGGACTAGATTTTCTACGTGGTGTTTTTCTCATCATAAGGAACCTCAACATTCCTCCTTATCATCCGTTTTAGATTATCTTTTGCACCTATCCAACTCTGGACTCAAGTCTACAGCCATACGAGTCCATCTCGGTGCAATTGCAGCTTTTCATCAGCCTATTGAAGGGAAACCCCTCTCTGCTCATCCGGTGGTTTCCAGATTTATGAAAGGACTTTTCAATGTTAAACCTCCTCTCAAACTGCCTCCTGTGGTTTGGGACCTCAATGTTGTCCTTTCTCAACTCATGAAACCACCATTTGAACCAATTGATAAGGCTCATCTTAGAAATATTAAGCAAACCATCAAATTTAAATAAAACTTGAAACTTCAAACTCATCTGAAGTATCTCACTTGGAAAGTGGTGTTTCTCATTGCCCTCACTTCTGTTCGACGAGTCAGTGAGCTACAAGCTTTGGTTTCTGATCCACCATTCACTGTGTTCCATCATGACAAGGTGGTTCTTCGTATTCATCCCAAATTCCTAACTAAAGTGGTCTCAAAATTTCATCTCAACCAATCCATCGTACTTCCAGTGTTTTTTCCAAAGCCTCATTCTCACCCTGGAGAATCGGTTCTTCATACTCTGGACTGTAAACATGCTTTGGCCTTCTACTTGGAATGCACCAAACTACACAGAACTGCTCTTCAACTTTTTGTCTCTTTCGATCCAAATAAGTTGGGACATCAAATTTCTAAACGTACCATCTCCAATTGGATGGCGGCTTGTATCTCTTTCTGCTATGCCCAGGCTGGATTACCTCTTCACAGTAAAGTCACAGCCCATAAAGTCAGAGCAATGGCAGCTTCTGTAGCTTTCCTCAGATCTACACCTATTGAGGAGATTTGCAAGGCTGCTACTTGGTCCTTGGTTCATACATTCACTTCTCACTATTGTCTGGATACTTTATCTAGACAGGATGGACAGTTTGGCCAAACAGTATTACAAAATTTATTCTCCTAAGTTGCCAACTCTCCCACCATCCCATTCTGGTTAGCTTAGAGGTCACCCATATGTGAGAATACCTGCCTGCTTGTCCTGGGATAAAGCACAGTTACTTACCGTAACAGGTGTTATCCAGAGACAGCAGGCAGCTATTCTCACAACCCACCCACCTCCCCTGGTTGGCTTCTCTGCTAGCTATCTGAACTGAGGAGACGTGCCCTCTGCGCTGGGCGAGAAGGCACTCGCGCATGCGCGGTGCAGGCGACTCGAAACTTCTAGTTTCTTCAAGCAAGTCTGCTTGTGAGGCGTCCGCATCGGGGCTCCGTCGGATGATGTCACCCATATGTGAGAATAGCTGCCTGCTGTCCCTGGATAACACCTGTTATGGTAAGTAACTGTGCTTTCCGTGCTTGTCCCAAGCTGAGCCCCTCCTTGAATGGCCGCCTCAAGTTCTTGCGGCCCAGTGGTGTACTGGGCATGAGCGAGCTTTCCTCGCTCCTCCCCAGCATTGAGCCGCTCACTGAGTGGCTGCCCTGAATTCTTGCCATAGTAACCTACTGTATAACTTTCCAATTCTTCATATCCCCTCATCACTTTCCCCCCAGATGATAGCAGAATAATTCCATGACAAGATTCATAAGATCCACCTCAAATTCTCAACTATGTCACCTCTCCCACCACCCCTTCTGACTGTCCATTCTGTCAACCTCCCTTCAACAACCCCTACAACTCTTTCTTCCTTTTCTGAAGTCAGAAGAAGAAACTACTTACCTTCTCTCCTCCTCCAAACCCACCACCTGTTCCTATGATCTGATTTCTACCTGCCTATTGGATCTATCGCTCCCACTGTAATCTCTCCCATCTGTCACATCCTCAACCTTTTGTTCTCCACTGCTATAATTCCTGATGTCTTCAAGCATGCTGTAGTTACACCCCTCCTCAAAAAGCCCTCACTAGACCCCCCCCCATATCCCTCTCCAACTACTGCCCCATTTTCCTCCTTCCCTACTCAAACGTGCTGTTCACCACCGTTGCCTGGACTTCCTTTCTTCTCATAATATTCTTGATCCACTTCAATTGGGCTTTCGTCCTCGCCATTCTATAGAAACTGCCCTTGCTAAAGTCTCTTAATGACCTGTTCCTAGCCAAATCCAATGGATGCTACTCTGTCCTCATTCTTCTCTATATGTCTTCTGCCTTCGACACTGTTGATCACCACCTCCTTCTCAACACACTGTCCTCACTGGGATTCCAGGGTTCTGTCTCTCCTGGTTTTCTTCCTATCTCTCCCATCGTATTTTCAGTGTATGTTACGATGGATCCTAATCCACTGCCATCCTACTGTCTATTGGTGTACCCCCAATGCTCTGTCCTGGGCCCTCTCCTCTTTTTGTACACTGATCTCATTTCATGGTTTTCAATATCTCTATGCTGATGAATCCCAGATCTACCTCGCCACACTAGATATCACTACAGGAAGTCAGGCCCGAATCTCAGCCTGCCTGTCCGACATTGCTGCTTGGATGTCTCAACACCATCTCAAAACTGAACTCCTTATCTTTCCACCTAAACTCTCCTCTCCCTCTCACCGTTCTCTGTTTCCATGGATAACACTATCCACCTCCCTGTCTTGTCAGCTCACAACCTTGGGGTGATCTTTGACTCCTCTCCTTTTCTGCTCAGATCCAACAAACTGCCAAAACCTTTTTGCTTCCTCTGTTATAATATTACCAAAATCCGTCCTCTCCTCTGAACATACTTCCAAAACCCTTACCCACGCTCTCATCACCTCACGCTTAGACTACTGCATTCTCTCAAGCCTCCTGCGTACCCATCTCTCGCCTCTTCAATCCGTTCAAAATGCTGCTGCACAACTCATATTCCATGAGAGCCGCTGTTCTCACATTACCATGCCCCTCAAGTCACTTCATTGGCTCCCCATCCATTTCCAAATACAGTTCAAACTTCTCTTATTGACTTACAAGTGCATTCACTCTGAAGCCCCCCCAATATCTCTTCAATTATCTCCCCTAGGCTCCTCCCCATGAGCTTTGTTCATTGAACAAGCTCCTCTTATCTGTAATCTTCCACTGCCAACTCCAGACTCCGTCCCTTCTTTCTTGCCGCACCGTATGCCTGGAACAGGCTGCTTGAATCACTATATCATGCTCCTTCCTTAGCAGTATTCGAATTCAAGGTAAAAGCCCACTTTTTTGAAACTGCTTTCAACTCTTAACTCCCACTCACTGCTGTCAAGATACCTATACCTAATATATCATTTCCTCGACCATAATCTCCCCAACCCTGAGATGTCTTGTCTGTCAAATTAGATTGTTAGCTCTTCTGAGCGAGGACTGTCTATATTGTATGTTAAATGTACAGTGCTGTGTACACCTATCGGCGCTATAGAAATGATAAATAGTAGTACCTTTATATGCAAAATATTCTGGACAAGTAAGGTCCGTTTCTTCCTCAAGGAAAATAATGCTGACCTTGTCACCTAAGCCAAAGGTTTCCAACACGCGGTACACATACCCCCCAGGGGGTATACAACACCAGCATTTCTGCTGCTGCTTCCACCGCTGCTGTTTTCTCCTACCACCAATCCCGATGCTCTATTATAATTTGCCTGTACAGCACTCTAGCAGCTTCAGGGCATTTGCTAGGCTGGACTTGCCTCCAATGATGGAACTTCCTTGGTGGTGGGCAGGCCTAGCAAACATGCCAGAGGGAATCCTTGTACTAAAGCTAGTGGCTGTGCAGGCATGTTTATAATAGAGCTGCTGCTAGTTGGGAGAAGTGAAGGAGGATGAGGTGGAGGTACAGCAAGTCAAGGTGGGGAAAAGAGGGTGGTGGTGATACAGGGAGTAAAGGTGGGAGAAAGAGAAGAGGTGATGCACAGAGAAGAGATGATAGGCAAGGAGGGGAGGATAGGGACAGACAGAGAGGAATGCTGGATGAAGAAGGGATGTGGACACAGAATAGATGGCTGGACATGGAGAGAGAGATGTCAAATGGACAAGGACACCCTTCAAAGATAGCATGAAACAGAAAAATCAAGGAGAAAACTGCAAGCAAAGTGAATGGAAAAAGTAAAATAACTTGGACAACAAAGATAGATAAAAATATTTCATTCTGAATTTTAGTTGAAATGTTTGTGTAGAAATCTCCATAGGCACATTAGATTGTGAACCCACCGGGACAGATAGGGAAAATTCTTGAAGTATCTATATGTAAACCGCTTTGAGTGTGGTGGTAAAACTACAAAAAGGCGGTATAAGTCACAATCTGTTCTCTTGCTCACTAGGTGTTGTATTAGGACCTGGTTTTTTTTTTTACACATAAGATTGTTGCTCTTTGGGCTAGATGCACTAAAGTCAGCGATCGTCGTTAAACCTGTTTTCACAACTTTAGTGTTGATTGCTGTTATTGACCCGATGCACTAAACAGCCCACCGTGTGTTTTGGTTTTTTCCCCTCAATCGCCCATTTTCCAATCTGGCTATGCAAATTAGCTAAAACCCTATGCAACATAGCCGAGCGCTTGATGCACTAACATCGCTTGGCTATTCCAAATGGGGTTTTAGTGATCGTAAAAACAGATTTGTCTAGATCTGTCAGTAACTTACTGACAGGTCTGCCTGGGTTGTTTGAGGGTTTACACACGCAAAATATCTGTCACATTAAAAAAAAAAAAAAGTCTCCTACCTCCGATGACGGCCCTCCACAATGACCCCCAACAAATGTGGCACCCCCAAGTCACTGTCCCTTCCCTGAACCCAAAACAATTGGCAGGAGAGATGCCCAATCCCTCCTGCCACGCAAAACACCCCTGCGCCATGGCATCCCCTACCCCCCCGTGCCGAGCACCATGGAGCCACTGCCCCCCACCACCACCAAACCCTGGGGGGGTGGTGCATCCAGTGGCAGGAGTGAGTGGGCATCCTTTCTGCTAATTTTTGTGGGTGGGGGTGGAGTCTGTCCCTGGTGCTGGATTTTTTTTTCTGTATAGGGCAGATATTGTGCATATGTAACGCACACAGCATATGTGCCTATTAAAAAAAAAAGCATGGCATGTTATAAATATTTTTGTATTGGTAGGACAGGTAAGCAACTGGTCTTGACCATTCACTTTTTCAGATTGCTAAAAGTAATCACTTTTTTGTGCATTAGGAAGCCATGTTAAAGCATCATTCACTGCTAGTTTACATGACATTTCAATATTAATGACCTTATTTGCATGGCCCGATTGGAGAATGAACGATCCTGCAGAAAACCATGCAGTGAGCTGTTTTCTCTGCATTAGATCAGCAAATCCAATCGTCGCTAAACCAGTCAAAACTGGTTTAACTATGATCGTTTGAGGATCACTGACTTTAGTGCATCTAAGCTTTAGATGTTTTGCAGTAACTGATGTATTGAGGTGCAAGAAGAGCCTGTTAATCTTGTAACTTCCCAATCTCATGAGACAGCAAAATCAACAGGCTCTTATAGAGAAGGGCATGTAGGATGCGAGTGTGTGAAAGAGCTTGCACATCAATTTTCATGTGTTTTTTCTCAGAGAAAAGATGAAACTGGATTGGGTACTACTGGCTACTTTTGTGGAGAATGACATACCAACTGTCAAAAGGATCAGTTTATAAAAGGCTGAAACATAACGGATCATGGGAATTATGCATTGGTCTGTAAGCCATGACTTGTATTTATGTATGTTGCCTAGTTAGTTACTGTTTAACAATAAAATCCATTTCAAAATCTTTGCTGCTTGGAGCTCAGGGGTACTTGGTTGAAAATTTTTCAATCTAGGGGGATATCTGACTTGAAGTTGGGAAACACTGGCCTAAGCCACAATGGGATGGAGTGTGTATATATGATCAAGCTGAATTGTTTTAAAGATGATGTTGCATGGTTATAGATACACTTTTCCAAAAATGCTGTTTAGAATGAAGCAAATTGGGGTGGACAAGCAGGCAGCATTGCAGGCATCTTCTGCATAGTCCTTCAGTGCATGCCAAGCTTCAATGCCATCATTGATCCTCCTATGCAGGCTGTGTCTCCTTTGGGGCGTGCTTCCTCGAGGTCTGACACCCCTCACACCCTGCAGCACTGATGGTTCCTACCGTCTATTAAGCCAATGATACTTATGCAGTCCTTCAGGACCAACTGAAGGAGTTCTTTCAGAGGGAGTTCTGATCTCTTTAAGCTGCATGTGGCACCGATGCTTACATTGACTCCCTTGGTACCAACCCAGCCTGAGCATGGCACATTGAGGCCCAAGGGTACTAAATCCAGCTCTCCATCAAAGCATCGAGATCCCATGGTACCGATGCTTGCTTCTCTACTTCCAAGTGAGCATCGCACGATGCCAATTCACGTTCATCTCAATGTAAATCAAGATCAAGACATTCTCGACATTGATCTCCATCGAACTGGTACCAACGTCATCGTAGGAGCTCTTGACTTCTTCCAATCTTTCCAGAGAATATGAGAATAGCCTTACTGGGTCAGACCAATGGTTCATCAAGTCCAGTAGCCCATTCTCACAGTGGCCAAAACCATGCTGCCAATATAGGGCAAGCAGTGGTTTCCCCCATGTCTTTCACAATAACAGACTATGGACTTTTCCTCCAGGAACTTGTCCAAACCTTCCTTAAAACCAGCTACGCTATCCGCTCTTACCACATCCTTTGGCAAAGCATTCCAGAGCTTAACTATTCTCTGTGATAAAAAAAATTCCTCCTATTGGTTTTAAAATTATTTCCCTGTAACTTTGATTGTCCCCTAGTCAGTCTTTGTAATTTTTGATGGAGTGAAAAATTGATCCACTTGTACCCGTTCTACTCCACTAAGGATTTTTAGACTTCAATCATATCTCCCCTCAGCCGTCTCTTTTCCAAGCTGAATAACCCTAACCATTTTAGTCTTTCTTTATACAAGAGGAGTTCACCCCCTTTAACAGCTTGGTCGCTCTTCTTTGAACCTTTTCTAGTGCCACTATCTTTCTTGAGATAAGGAGACCAGAATTGAATGCAATACTCCAGATGAGGTCACACCATGGGGCGATACATGGGCATTATAATATTCTTAGTCTTGTTAATCATCACTTTTTAAATACTTCCTAGCATCCTGTTTGCTTTTTTGGCCGCCGCCACACATTGGGCGGAAGATTTCATCCTATTGCCTGCCGATACCCAGATCTTTTGGGTGCTAATCCTCAAGGTGGATCCTAGCATCTGATAACTGTGATTCAGGTTATTCTTCCCAATGTGCATCACTTTGCATTTGTCCACATTAAATTTCATCTGCCAGGCGTCCAATTTCCTAAGGTCCGCCTGCAATTTTTCACAATCCGCATACGTCTTAACAACTTTGAGCAGTTTAGTGTCATCTGCAAATTTAATCACCTCGCTCGTCGTTCCAATTTCCAAATCATTTATAAATAAGTTAAATAGCACCGGTCCTAGTACAGACCCCAGCAGCACTCCACTGTTTACTCTCCTCCATTGAGAAAAATGACCATTTAACCCTACCCTCTGTTTTCCATCCGATAACCCAGGGGTAGGGAACTCCGGTCTTCGAGAGCCGTATTCCAGTCGGGTTTTCAGTATTTCCCCAATGAATCTGCATGAGATCTATGTGCATGCACTGCTTTCAATGCATATTCATTGGGGAAATACTGAAAACCCGACTGGAATATGGCTCTCGAGGACCAGAGTTCCCTACCCCTGCAATAACCGATTCCTAATCCACAACCGAACTTTGCCACCTATCCCATGACACTTACATTTTCTCAGGAGCCTCTCGTGAGAAACTTTATCAAAAGATTTCAGAAAATCTAGATACACTATATCAACTGGCTCACCTTTATCCACATGTTTATTCACACCTTCAAAGAAGTCAAGCAGATTTGTGAGGCAAGATCTCTCAGATGAACCCATGCTGACTCCATCTCATTAAATCATGTTTGTCTCTGTGTTCCATAATTTTATTTTTTTATAATTGTTTATACCATTTTGCCTGACACTGAAGTGAGGCTTACCGGTCTAATTTTCCAGCTCTCCCCTGGAGCCCTTTTTAAAAATCGACATAACATTGGCCACCCTCCAATCTTCAGGTGCTGTAGACTATTTTAGCAACAGGTTATTTCATGTTTTGAGATTTTAGTACCCTGGGATGTATACCAACCGGTCCTGATGATTTATCACTTTTTAACTTGTCGATTTGGCTTAGTATATCTTCCAGATTCACCAATATTTCTTTCAGTTCCTCCACATCACCCTTGAAAACCATTTCCGGTACAGGTAGATCCCTTACATTTTCTTCCATAAAGACTGAAGCAAAAAATTCATTGTCTTTTTGTGCTGGGCTTTTCCTCCTTTTGCTCCTTGATCATCCAACAGTCCCACAGATTCCCTCAATGGTTTTCTGCTTCTGATGTACCTAAAAAATTGCTATGAGTTTTTGCCTCTTTTTTGCAAGTTTTTAAAATTCTTTTTTAGCTGTTTTTATTAATGCTTTGCATCTAACTTGCCAGTGCTTATATTTCTTCTTATTTTCTTCATTCAGATCCTTTTCCCATTCTTTAAAGGATGGTGTGGTTGTTTTTTTTTTTTTGCTCTAATAGTCTCTTTCACTTCGCCTTTTAACCACACTGGCTCTCGTTTCCTCCTCTTTCCACCTTTGGTGATAACGTGGAATACATCTGGTCTGGGCTTCCACAATGGTATTTTTAAATAACATCCATGCCCTGTTTACAGTTCTAACCTTTGCAACTGATCCTTTTAGATATTTTTAACCATTTTTCTCTGCATCATAAGGTTCTCACCATGGATTCATCTGCTTATGCTTGGGGAGCCCATCTGGATTGTCTTTGCACTCAAGGCCACTGGTCTTTCCGGGACCAGCACTATCATATCAATCTACTGGAACTCAGAGTGATTTTCAATGCTCTCAAGACGCTTCAGCATTTAGTTCTCTGGTCATGTCCTAGTTCGCACGGCCAACCAAGTGGCCATGAATTACCTCAACAAACAAGGAGGAACCGGTTCTCTTTTTTGTCAGGAGGCTCAAAAGCTATGGCAATGGGCGATTGCTCAAACATTTTTCTCAGAACAATATATATTCAAGGGAAGAATTCATTGGCAAACAAGCTCAGCAGAGTTCTTCAACCTCATGAATGGATGATCAATTCTCCAGTCCTTCATCAGATTTTCTCTCAGTGGGAAATTCTTGACATCGACCTATTTGCATCTCCTCTGAATCACAACTTACCCCAGTTCTGCTCTAGGCCGTACTTTTCCTCATCGCCTGGATGTGGATGCTTTTTCTACTGGACTGGACGCACAAGTTTCTGTAAGCTTTGCTTCCCATTCTTCTCATCCTCAAGACACTTGTCAAACTCAAATAGGAATCGGCCACCATAATTCTTATAGCTCCTTGATAGCCCAGACAACCCTGGTCCTCCCTTCTACTTCAACTCAGTACTAAGGAGCCAATTACTCTTCCAGTTTTTGCTTCTCTTCTCATTCAGAATCAAGAAACTCTTCTACATCCCAATCTTCAGTCTCTGCATCTGACAGATTGGTACCTCTCGGGCTGATTTCAGCTGATCTTCATTTATCTCAGCCTGTCTGCCTCATCTTGGAAGTTTCCTCTAAAGTATACATATTGAGATCTTTTAAGTCTGTCCCCATAAGGCTTATGAAGATCGCTAACCATTTTAGTAGCCTTCTTCTGGACCGACTCTATCCTGTTTCCAGAATGGTACACAATATTATAAATGAGGTCTCACCAGAGTCTCTTATAAAGGGGCATCAATACCTCCTTTTTCCTACTGGCCATACCGCTCTTTATGCACCCTAGGAAATGCATTCTACACCCCAACTCATTATTCTGCAGCATAGGAACCAACTTTTGAAAATGATTGGGGGTGCTGAACTCGGAACAAAGTTCCCCTTACCCAGCAAAGTAAAAAAAAGGAAAACAAAATACATTTAAACCTTACTTCCTATAGGGAAACTCACTTTGACATACGAGTAATTTGGTTTACGAGCATGCTTCTGGAACGAATTATGCTCGTAAACCAAGGTTGTTGTTTTAAAAGTTTCTTAGACAAAACTCTGGCTTTTCAAGCGGGGAAAATGAACTTTTGGCTGTGTCCTCTAATTGCCCAATCCCAATCTTATCTTAACATACATAACATAGTAGATGACAGCAGATAAAGACCCGAATGGTCTATCCAGTCCGCCCAACCTGATTCATTTTAAATTTTTTTCTTAGCTATTTCTGGGCAAGAATCCAAAGCTCTACCTGGTACTGTGCTTGGGTTCCAACTGCCAAAATCTCTGTTAACATCTACTCCAGCCCATCTACACCCTACCAGCCACTGAAGCCCTCCCAAGCCAATCCCCCACCAAACGGCCATACACAGACACAGACCGTGCAAGTCTGCCCAGTACTGGCCTTAGTTCAATATTTAATATTATTTTCTGATTCTAGATCCTCTGTATTCATTCCACGCTTCTTTGAACTCAGTTACAGTTTTACTCTCCACCACCTCTCTCGGGTGCATTCCAGGCATCCACCACCCTCTCCGTAAAGTAGAATTTCCTAACATTGCCTTTGAATCTACCACCCCTCAACCTCAAATTTTGTCCTCTGATTTTACCATTTTCCTTTCTCTGGAAAAGATTTTGTTCTACGTTAATACCCTTCAATTATTTGAACATCTGAATCATATCTCCCCTGTCCCTCCTTTCCTCTAGGGTATACATATTCAGGGCTTCCAGTCTCTCCTCATACGTCTTCTGGCGCAAGCCTCCTATCATTTTTGTCACCCTCCTCTGGACTGCTTCAAGTCTTCTTATGTCCTTCGCCAGATACGGTCTCCAAAACTGAACACAATACTCCAAGTGGGGCCTTACCAATGACCTGTACAGGGGCATCAACACCTTCCTTCTACTGGTTATGCCTCTCTTTATACAGCCCAGCATCCTTCTGGCAGCAGCCACTGCCTTGTCACACTGTTTTTTCGCCTTTAGATCTTCGGACACTATCACCCCAAGGTCCCTCTCCCCGTCCATGCAAATCAGCTTCTCACCTCCCAGCATATATGGTTCCTTCCGATTATTAATCCCCAAATGCATTACTATGCATTGAATTTTAGTTGCCAGGCATTAGACCATTCATCTAACTTTTGCAGATCTTTTTCCATATTTTCCACTCCCTCCCGGGGAACTACAGACCGGTGAGCTTGACTTCGATTCCGGGCAAGATGATGGAAGCATTAATAAAGGATAGCATCTTTGAACACATAGAAAGAAATGGACAGCTGAAACCGAGCCAACATGGCTTCTTCAAGGGAAGATCGTGCCAAACAAACCTACTGCACTTCTTTGAAGGGATAAACAGCCAGATGGACAAAGGGGAATCCATAGATATCATTTATCTCGACTTCCAAAAAGCCTTTGATAAGGTCCCCCATGAGCGGCTACTTAAGAAATTGTCGAACTACGGTGTGGGAGGAGATGTACACAGATGGATCAGGCACTGGTTGGCTGGCAGAAAACAAAGGGTTGGAGTGAAGGGTCAATACTCCGACTGGCAGAGGGTCACAAGCGGTGTTCCGCAGGGGTCGGTGCTGGGACCACTGCTGTTCAATATATTTATCAACGACTTGGAAACGGGGACGAGGTGTGAAGTTATAAAATTTGCTGATGACACCAAACTCTGCAGCAGAGTTAGGAACACAAAGGAGTGCAAAGACCTGCAAAGGGAGCTAAGCAAACTGGAAGAGTGTGCAAACAAATGGCAAATGTGCTTTAACATAGAAAAATGTAAGGTCATGCATATAGGGAAAAGGAACCCAAGGTACAGCTACAAAATGGGGGGAACATTGCTGGGGGAGAGTAATCTTGAAAAAGACTTGGGTGTGCTGGTGGATACAACCATGAAATCATCATCGCAATGTGCAGCGGCCTCGAAGAAAGCTAACAGAATGCTGGGCATCATTAAGAAGGGAATTACAACCAGGACGAAGGAAGTCATCATGCCACTGTATCGTGCAATGGTGCGCCTGCATCTAGAGTACTGCGTCCAATATTGGTCGCTGTACCTTAAAGACATGGCGATACTTGAGAGGGTCCAGAGAAGAGCTACGAAAATGATAAATGGCATGGAGGACTGTTCATACGCTGACAGGCTGGACAAGTTGGGACTCTTCTCCCTGGAAAAGAGGAGGCTTAGGGGAGACATGATAGAAACTTTCAAGATCATGAGGGGCATGGAGAAGGTAGACAAGGATAGATTCTTCAAACTACGGGGAACCACAGGCACAAGAGGGCACTCGGAGAAACTGGAAGGGGAAAAGTTTAGAACCAATGCCAGGAGGTTCTTCTTCACACAGGGTTGTGGACACATGGAACGCGCTCCCGGAGGAAGTGGTCGGGCAGAGTACGCTACGGGGATTCAAAGAGGGATTGGATGGATTCCTGAAGGATAGGGGGATTGAGGGATACAGATAAGGGTAGATAAGAGTATGGAAAGAGTAAAGATAAAAACAAGGGGGCTATAGGGCTAAATCAAGTAAACATGACATGTCATGGAACTGATGGGCCGCCGCGGGTGCGGACTGCTGGGCGCGATGGACCTCTGGTCTGACCCAGCGGAGGCAAATTCTTATGTTCTTAAATCTTGGTATCATCTGCAAAAAGGCACACTTTTCCTTCTAACCCTTCAGCAATGTCACTCGCAAACATATTGAACAGGATTGGCCCCAGCACCGAACCCTGAGGGACTCTACTACTCACCTTTCCTTCCTCCGAGCGACTTCCATTAACCACCACCCTCTGGTGTCTGTCCGACAGCCAATTTCTAACCCAGTTCACCACTTTGGATCCTAATTTCAGCCCTTCAAGTTTGTTCAACAGCCTCCTATGAGGAACTGTATCAAAGGCTTTGCTGAAATCTAAGTAAATTACATCTAGCATATGTCCTCGATCCAGCTCTCTGGTCACCCAACCAAAAAATTCAATCAAGAATGACCAATGGCTCTCTCTTTCAGACCTCATGGTTAAATTCCACATTCCTCAATCATAATACTTTCTCTGGATTCAGCTTCACCATAGCCTCAAATCTGCCTTTCCATCTCCTGCCTCTCACTGTCCCTCCAGATTTACCCAATCTGTTTCTTTCTTATTCCAATACGAAAGGTCAGGCATCCAAGTGGTATAAATATATTCAATCTCATACCACTACACCTCCCTATGATACCATAGCTAAATGGGACGCTGCACTACATACTCCATTTACCGAACACATGTGGCTACTCATGTGGCCTAAATTACTTAGGTCACTTCGATCAGCCTCACAAACTGCTATCTTCTTATCACAGGGCTTTTTGGACCCCGGCTAAATCGGCCAAACTAAACCGGGCATATGATGGTTGCTGTTGGACCTGTAAATCCCTTGATGGCTCCTTACTGCATATGTTGTATTCTTGTGCACATGTTTCCTCTTTCTGGTCGAATGTATGGTCTACAATTTCTCATATCTTTCACATTAATGATGCTTTTTCTTTGGACTTGCTGTTTACTGGATCCTCGATACTCTCTTCCCCCTTTATCCACCACTCATGAACGCTTGCTAATTATACTTCTATTTACTGCTCTTTCCACTATTCTTCAACATTGGAAGGATACTACTAAACTGCATGTTAATCAGTGGTGGAACTCAATATGCCTCCTAGTGAAATGTGAATTATCATTTTACTGAACGCAACAACTCCATGACCTCTTATGCAAAAACCTGGTCCCCATTACTTGAATATTGTAAATCAGATCCTTGAATTTTGCCCTCATTTGTATAATCTCTGTCTTATCTCACCCTTTGATGGAAGATATCTCAGGTACTTTTCAGGCTGCACTATATATTGTATGTATTACTTTTATATTTGGATGTTTTATGCTGGTTATCCTGGTACATTGGTAGAATACTTCTCATAATTTATTTTATATCCTCTTCATTGCTGTATGCCAAGGTCCTCAAATTCAAGGACACAAACTTCCAAGACATGGGTTCCTTTGTTCACCAGGCGCTACAAAGCCAAGCAAAAACCGATAGCGTGGAAGAAATGTGGTCGACTTTGAAAGCCACCATACAAGAAGCGACAAACAGCTATGTTAACTTAGTAAGTAAGCGGCGAAGAAACAACAAGCCGCAATGGTTCACTGCGGAGATCTCAGACCTCATCAAGGAGAAGAAAAAAAGCATTCATCTCTTACAAATAATCGGGGAAACAGGACTCTAGAGCAGACTACCTGACCAAGTCAAAAGCAGTCAAAACAGCAGTCAGGGAGGCTAAATTCCACATGGAGGAGTCTCTGGCAAACAACATCCAGAAGAGAGATAAATCCGTCTTCAGGTATATCAGTGATAGAAGTAAAAACTCTGGCGGGATTGTACGTCTTAGGAAACCAAACGGAGACTATGTGGAAAAGGATTCCGAAAAAGCCCAACTATTAAATGAATACTTCAGCTCAGTCTTCACCCGTGAAGCGCTGGGGCTTGGCCCTCAACTACAGACAAGGGCTGACTCAGTTGACCCGTTTAGTAACTTCGAGTTTACGCCCAGCAGTGTCTACGATGAGCTGTCAAAACTCAAGATTAACAAGGCAATGGGGCCTGACAACCTACACCCCAGGGTGCTTAGGGAGTTGAGTGATGTCTTGGCAGAGTCACTGTCGGCGCTCTTCAACCTCTCCCTTAGTACAGGAAGCGTCCCGTTGGACTGGAGGACGGCTAACGTCATTCCACTCACAAGAAAGACTCAAAGATGGAGACAGCAAACTACAGACCAGTGAGTCTAACATCGATAGTGAGCAAACTAATGGAAACTCTAATCAAACACCAATTGGATAAGATCCTGGATGAGGAAAATCTACGGGACCCCCGTCAACATGGATTTACTAAGGGGAGATCGTGCCAATCCAACCTGATCAGCTTCTTTGACTGGGTGACGGGGAAGCTGAATGTTGGGGAGTCCCTGTACATCGTGTACCTGGACTTTAGTTCTTTTTATTTTAATGGTTAAATATATATTAATTAATGTTTTATTTTTAATTTTATTTTATTTTAAAATTGTAATTTTATTTTAAAATTGTAATTTTATTTTAAAATTGTAATTTAAATATTTTCTTTTATGTATGTACATCGCTTTGAAGCAAGATTAAGCGATTAATCAAAAATTTTAATAAACTTGAAACTTGAAACTTAAACTTGAAACTTTAGCAAAGCATTCGATGCGTACCACACAGCAGGTTGCTGAGCAAGATGAGTTCTATAGGATTAGGTGACACATTGACAAAATGGGTTAGGAACTGGCTTGGTGGTAGCTTCAAAGGGTAGTGGTGAACAGCACCCCCTCAGAAATGACGGAGGTGATCAGTGGAGTGCCACAGGGCTCGGTCTTGGGACCGACCCTATTCAACATCTTTATAAGAGACTTGGCAGAAGGGCTTCGAGGTAAAATAGTATTATTCGCCGATGACGCCAAACTAATGTAGTGGGCAAATGCACAACGGATGAAGATTCAATGCCCGACAACATGATGCATGACCTACTCCTACTGGAGCGCTGGTCTAGGACCTGGCAACTTAGCTTCAATGCCAAAAAATGCAAAGTCATGCACCTAGGCAACCATAATCCATACAAGACTTATACCCTTAATGGTGAGATCCTAACAAGAATGGTAGCAGAACGGGACTTGGGGGTGATCGTCAGTGAGGACATGAAGGCTGCCAGTCAGGTAGAGCAGGCCTCATCCAAGGCAAGACAGATCCTAGGTTGCATACGCAGGGGTTTTGTAAGCCGGAAGTCATTATGCCATTGTATAGATCCATGGTGAGGCCCCATCTGGAATACTGTGTGCAATTCTGGAGGCCACATTATCGCAAAGATGTGCTGAGATTGGAGTCTGTTCAGAGAATGGCCGCCCGGATGGTCTCGGGACTCAAAGATCTCCCGTACGAAGAACGGTTAGACAAACTGCAGCTATACTCGCTCGAGGAGCGCAGAGAGAGGGGGGACATGATCGAGACATTCAAGTATCTCAAGGGCCGCATCGAAGCGGAAGAAGATATCTTCTTTTTCAAGGGACCCACGGCAAAAAGAGGGCATCCGTGGAAAATCAGAGGCGGGAAACTACGAGGTGACACCAGGAAATTCTTTTTCACTGAAAGGGTGGTTGATCGTTGGAATAGTCTTCCACTGCAGGTGATTGAGGCCAGCAGCGTGCCTGATTTTAAGGCCAAATGGAATCGACACGTGGGTTCTATTCACTAGGCAAAGGTAGGGGAGGGTCATTAGGGTGGGCAGACTAGATGGGCCGTGGCCCTTATCTGCCGTCTGTTTCTATGTTTCTATCTCACCCCTTTCTTGTTTATGCATTTCCCATTTATGACTGTAATTTTACTGTGGATACACTTCACATTTGTTAATGATCTTGTTATTTTGTGCTCCTTGTTGGAGCACCCATATTGTTGGCTTTGTACTCTATACTTAAAAAATCAATAAAACTCTTTGAACTAAAAAAAAAAAAAAATTCAATCAGGTTCGTTTGGCACGATTTACCTTTTGTAAAGCCATGTTGCCTCGAATCCTGTAACCCAGTAGATTCAAGGAAGTACTCTATCCTTTCTTTCAGCAACACTTCCATTATTTTTCCAACAACTGTAGTGAGGCTCACCGACCTGTAGTTTCCTGCTTTATCCCTATGATCACTTTTGTGGATAGGGACCACATTCGCTCTCCTCCAGTCCCCAGGAATCACTCCCGTCTCCAGAGATTTGTTGAACAAGTCTTTAATAGGACTTGCCAGAACCTTGAGTTCAAAAAATCAATAAAAAACCTATTTGG
Source organism: Geotrypetes seraphini (assembly GCF_902459505.1). Lineage (NCBI taxonomy): Eukaryota > Metazoa > Chordata > Amphibia > Gymnophiona > Dermophiidae > Geotrypetes > Geotrypetes seraphini. Next base: position 534,208,924 of record NC_047084.1, read on the forward strand.
TAAATTTATGCGATGATTTCACATTATATTACATTGTACTGCGTCATATTGTATTTCACTGTATTGTTTTCCACTGAATATTTTGTGTCTTCGCTGATATGTCTCAGTTCTCTTGCTGTGAACCACCCAGAACTTCCGGTTGGGCAGTATATAAGAAAATAAATGATTATTATTATATCAGATCTGGTGGTGAACTTAACTGACTTTCTAGAATCATCTCTCGAAATAGTTACCCACAGCCTGACTCTAATTGTAACACATGGAGCTGGATCACAATAATGTTTTGCATTTGTATTTCTGCAATATGAATCAGCAGTTTATGGGTTCAAATATAAGTATATTTTCAGATTTATCTAGAGCCATACAAAAGACGTCAATCATTCTTGGCCTACCGACCAAGTGATTGCTTTGGGAGCCAATTTTGTATTAAAATTTCCTTGTATCTGCCTTATTTTGTTGGAAGGTATAACTTTTATTTTCTGTAACCCTAAACAGCTAGCAGATATTTTGATAGCTAAAGAGATTAGAGTGGCTGTATGATATTTCTATGGGGGGGAAATCATGCCGTTATCGTGCTGAGATAATGACGTGGGGAACCCTCCAGGAATGATTTCCTTTTTGTATTAACTATATATTGATATCTTTGATTCTATTACTGATAATTTGTGGTCTGTATTAACATAATCTTATTTTCCTGATGTTTTCACTCTTCTTTTTTCTTTTTTTTTCCATTTCTGTCATTTTATTATCATGGATATTTTGAAGTGATTATAAATTTGAAATACTAGAAAAATGAAAGTTTAAAATAAACAAAAACCAAATACCCCCCCCCCCTTTTATGAAGTTGCGTTAGAATTTTTTTTATTGCAGGCCACAGTAGTAAAAGCTCTGGTGTTCAAAGAATTCCTATGAGCATCGGAGCTAATATTGTTAAGGCTGGTGATTAAAAAAGCCTAATGCAGCTTCATAAAAGGGGGCCAAAAGGTGGGGTGAATAAAACAAAAATGCAAAATAAGATACCATTTTATTTTACTAATATATTTTTCAGTTAGCTTTTAGAGGCCAGAACCTCTTTTCTTAGATTAGCTGTTACAGTATTCTGTCCTGACCTGAGGAAGGGGGTTCTGGTCTCTGAATTAGTTGAAAATGTATTTGAATTAGTCCAATAAAAGGATCACCTTATTTCCATTTTCTATTTATAAATATTTATCAACACAGCTATAATACTAGATCCTAAAGCAAAAAAATAAATAGAAATTTTTTTTCTACCTTTGTCTTCTCTGGTTTCTGCTTTTCTCATCTTCTTGTCCCTCCCTTCCATCCACTGTCTGCCCTTTCTATATGGCAATCTTCTCTCCTATGCCCCTTCCAGAAACTGTATGCCTCTTCCTTCCATCTCCCTTCACCCCCACTGGTCTGGCATTCATCTTTTTCTCTTCCCTCTACTCCTCCAATGGTCTAGCATCTCTCTCCTCCCCTTCCCTCTCTCACACCCCCATGGTCTGGCCTTTCACTCACTCCTCTCCCTTCCCTTTCTTTTTCTTCCTTCATCTTCCTTCTCAATTTATTTTCTGCATCTGTCTAGATCTGTGGCATACCTAGGGTATGTGGTACCCGGGGCCCATCATTTTTTGACACCCCCCCCCAACATCTATATGAAAAATATGACTTTTAGTAACAATCCACATATCGCACAACAAGAGTGTACCTAGGAAAAGGCAGCATCTTAAACACTGCAGTGAGCACTAGAACACCAACACATACATTGTAAAACTAAACAAGCCAGATCCCGCACAGTCAATTGATCCTGTAGTCAATGCCAACTGAAAACTATGTTCTTTACATACACACAGAACAGATACACCCTCGCCCAATATGGAATAATCACAAACTAAAAATAGAAATATGTAGACAAAAGTTAAACTGAACCGCCAAGAAACCAGACCCTGGATACAATGCAACACCACAAAAACAGTAACACATGTCCTCTAATACAGTGCAAAATATAAAGACAGTAGATGTAAATTTGAAAAAACTGATACATAATCACCACTTTACAAATTAACAAATAAAAATAAAACAAATAATGAGAAATAAAAAAATACCATTTTATTGGACTAATCCCTGTAAGCTCGGTCCCCACCCCCGCAAACCACCTGATTCCATCCGCACAAGCCTTGAATTGTTTATATTAAAGTATAAAAAGAAACAATATTCTGTACAATTGTCAATTTATAAATCAGTGTCTTCTCCCCACTCTCTCTTCCCCATTTCCCTTCAGCATCCTCAGCCCACTCTCCACTTTCCTTCAGCGCACGCACATAAAAACAAGCAATTTCATTCTATTCATTCATAGAAATTAAAGTCTAAATAATGCCAGTCACATAACAAAACATAATTTTACAAAAATAATTCCCTGCACAGTAAAGCCTGCAAGGATTACTAGATGTCTTTCAGCAGCTCCCCTCCCTCCCTCCCCCTTACCTTTGTGGCCAAGTCAAAATGATCTACCAACAATAACATTTTAAAAACACAAAGCACACTGTATGCAGAGAAAATGTTAATTATCATTTATATTCCGCGGGTTTTCAAAGAGGTCAAGGCAGATGACTTTATGCAATGTCACCTCAGTAACAACTATACAAAATAGACAAATAATCCCCCTCCCTTTTTACTAAACCGTGATAGCGGTTTTTAGCGCAGGGAGCTGCGCTGAATGCCCCACACTGCTCTCGACGCTTATAGGCTCCCTGCGCTAAAAAACGCTATTGTGGTTTAGTAAAAGGGGGCCATAGTGCAAAATATAGGCAGCAAAGATGGTGCGGTATACAAACCTAAGGTTTAGTTTAGTTTAGTTTAGCATATATAAATTCTCAAAACGGACACATTTTGATCACTAAATTGAAAATAAAATCATTTTTCCTACCTTTTGGTAATTTCATGAGTCTCTGGTTGAACTTTCTTCTGACTGTGCATCCAATCTTTCTTCCCTTCTTTCAGCCTGTATGCTTCCTCTCCTCCTGACCTCATTCCCCTCCTCCCAACTTTTTCTTCCTCTCTTCCTGTCCTTTCTTTCTTTCTTTCTCTCTTCATGCCCCCTTTCTTTTTTTCTGTTTCTCTTCCTGCCATCTTTCTTTCTCCTTGCCCTCCCCCAAGCCACTGCCAATGTCACTGCCATCGGGGAACAGACCCCAAAGCCGCCGGCCGCCGCCCCCCCCCCCCAAGCTCTCCCTACTTCGGGCCGACCAGCATTCCTCTCCCCGATGTCAATTCTGCCGTCAGAGAAGAAGGCTGATCGGCCCAAGATCACAATCGATTGGGGGAAATGCTGCCGGGTCCTGCCTTCACAGAAACTGAAAGTAGGCAGGACCCGGCAGCAAGAAGAGCAAATGGAAAGCTTCACTGACCTGTCTCCCGCCTTAGCCCGTAGCGAATTTATGCTTCGGGGATGTGTGTGCCGGCTTCCCTTCTCTTCCCTATTCCCCCCCCCCCCCCAGACATAACTTCCGGTTTCGAAGAGAAGGGAAGCTGGCACACACACGTTAAAGCCCCGGAGCATAAGTTGCTACGAACTAAGGTGAAATCTTCAAGCTGGCTTTTTTCTTTTTTTTTTTTAATGTTGAGCAGCAGTGGAGGCAGCAGAATTTAGCTGGGTGGTCATCTAAATTACCCGGGCGGACCGCCCAGATGAAAGGCCCTAGGGAGAACACTCAGCTCTCTCCTGTGCACTCCTTTGGGGTGTGCACCCGGAGCGGACTGCCCCCCCTAGGTACGGTACTGGTCTAGATTAAGTTCTTACTACCCTGTCGTCAATTTCCCTTTTCACTGTGTCTACCTACAGCTTGCCACCTCTTTCCCTCACCCCTCCAGTATTTCACTAACTCAATCCTCTTCCCCTCATCCAGTATGTGCCCTCTTTTATTTATCACCTCCTTCCATCACATGCCCTCTTTCTTTACCCCTTCCATCCAGCATCTTCTCCTCTGTCTACTTCCATCCAGCGTATGCCTTCTTTCTCTACTTCCATTCAGTGTCTGCCCCCTCTTGCTCCTCCCCACTTCCTTCCTGCATCTGTTCCCCTCTTTCTCCCTCTCCTCCCCACTTCCTTCCTGCCTGCATCTGTTCCCTTCTCTCTTCCATCTGTACTTCCATCCAGTATAGGCTCCCCCTCTACCCTCCCCACTAACATCATCGGAGAGGTACAGTAAGGTCCCACAATGACCGGCTGCCGGTCCACTCCCTCAGCTGTCACTTATTTGTTCCGGAGCAGAGCCATTAGTGGCAGTCATCGCAGGAACCTGCTGCACCTTCATGCGGCTGCCGGTCCACCCCCTCTGATGTCACTTGTTCTGGAGCAGAGTCGGTAGCCGCAATCATCGTGGGACTTTGCACCTCCCCATAGCTGCCAACTCTGCTCCAGAACAAGTAAGTGACATTGGAGGGGTGGACTGACAGCTGCATGGAGGTACAGCAAGGTCCCGCGATAGCTGAATTTAAAGTTTGTCACTGCTGTCTCAGAAAAGCAGCAAAATAGGGGAGGAGGTTCTGGACCCAGTGTGACGGCTGTGCACTGCCTTAGGGTGTGCACCCAGGGCAGACTGCCCCTCCCGCCACACCCTTGGTAAGCCATTTCTTCGTGCTAGTATTATGTAACAGCTTAGGCATGTAAGTGTCATTCTAGAATTGGTGCTAAGTGCACCCCACAGTGGTACCTGCATCTTTGCACCAAATTATAGAATCATGCTCTAAATACAGAAACTGCTTCTTAGATGGGAATTTGTAGTCTGGCATTGCTTGGACTTTTGTAGGGATTGTAAGGCACAGAGAAGATATCGTTATTGTTATTTGTTCTATGTAAGTAGTACAGAATGCAAGGAGATGTGTAAAGAGAAAGGACATTCCAGTGAGTTTTTCTTGAATTTATAGAATCTTCATAATTAAAAGGTATCTTAGAATATGTAATAAAATACAGTACATATTTGTGCAACTAAAGGACTGCACTAATAACAAAACACATAAGAAATAGTGACACATTCCTAATAAAGGATAGGGATTTGAATACCACCTGTTTGTAGTTACACAACTACATTTAAAGCAGTTTACATACAGGTACTCAAGCATTCTCCCTATCTGACCCAGTAATAACCACCCATACTGATTACTCACAGCACCAAGTATCATTTGGACATACAATTTTCTTTAGCACACAGGCTAAAGGACAGATATATAACTCATACCTGTTCCTCACATCATATGACAACTGGCAGCTCATGTTTCCTGTGTACATAGCCCAACACCTAACAAACTACAACACATACTAACTAAATCAAAGGAATACTTCTATTTACGGAAGAAGAAATCAAACACATTTAAACATACTGTGCCAGCTTCCAGGATAGTGAGTAGGATGTGTGACTAAATTCCTTCCTACTACTATAATTATTTCTTCTTGGGACCTCTTCTCCTCTTGCTGATATTCTTGAAGGTTGTTTGGTTGAAAAAGAAGAAAACATGATAGTGATTATCATTAACTTATGTCTTACGGAGTAATCCTCCCCCTCAAGTACCTTGCCCTCAACTTGTTCTCCTTGCTTACATTGGAGTCCTTTTACTTCACCAAATTAAGCACTGAACAGGCAGTTTGTGGTGCAGTAACAGCTAATACATAACTATGTTAAGGGGTTTCATGGTATTTTTGCAAATAATGTGCAGTGACCTGCATGTTAAGTGATTTTTGTGTTAAGGGGCAAGTCATGGACAGAGAATGGCTATGGAAGGGATTTTGCATTTAGAGCACTCCAAATAACATAACATACAGTTAGTATTGGTCCACTTATCACCTCCTAAATAGGAGGTGCTATTGTCCTGATTCTATAAAAAGTGCCTGCTATTAGGTGTCTAGATCAGCACACCTAGCCGATCTAGGCACCTAACTTAATTTTTTAATTGTTTCAACTTTAAAAAATTAATTTTCGGGTAAGCACCTTACAGTGTTCCCTCTAAGCGGGCGGGTGTTGTGAGCAAACTTTTTTCACTGTGAGCTAAAAATATCGGGCGCCAGCAAGTTATGAGCCAAATAAATATGTTGCTTTCTACCACAGAACTTCCTTACGTTTGTATGGAATCTATCCCCTTTCAACTTTAGAGAGTGCCCTCTCGTTCTCCCTGCCTTAGCTACTAAGTCTATTCCCTTCAGTACCTTGAATGTTTCTATCATGTCCCCTCTCAATCTCCTCTGCTCAAGGGAGAAGATGCCCAGTTTCTCTAATCTTTCGCTGTACGGCAACTCCTCCAGCCCCTTAACCATTTTAGTTGCTCTTCTCTGGATCCTTTCGAGTAGTACCGTGTCCTTCTTAAAGTACCAGTGCTGGACGCAGTACTCCAGGTGAGGGCGTACCATGGCCCGGTACAGCAGCATGATAACCTTCTCTGTCTCTTCAGTCCAGCATCTGCCCCTTCCATTCACTGTCTGTCTTTCCCTGCCATCTCTCCTCCTGCCCCCCCCCCACCCCCCAATTTGGTCTAGCATCCATCATCTTCCTTCTGTTCCCCTCATGGTCTGGCATCTCTATCCTTCCCTCCCCCCTGTGGTTTTTAGCATATCTCTCTTCTCATTTCCTCCACTCAGATCTGATCATTCTCTGCTCTCTCTTCCCTTTTCTTCTCTGGTCTTCCTTCTCTATTTTCTGCCTCCATCTAAATTAAATTCTTTCTTACTATTTAGTCCCGTTTCCCTCTTTTCACTGTGTCTACACACAGCTTGTCACCCCTTTCCCTCACCCCTCCATTATCTTACTATTTTCTTCCCCCTTTATTTATCTCCTCCTTCCATCCAGTATGTGTTCTTTCCCCACTTCCATTCAGCATCTGCTCTCCCTTCTCAACTGACATCCATCTGCCTTCTGCTCTCTCTCCCTTCTTCTCACTTCCATCATCTGTCCCCTTCTCTCTCTCTCTCATCTCCTCCATTCCATCATCTGCCCCTTCTCTCTCTCTCTCTCCCCCCCCCCCCAACTTCCATCATCTGCCCCCCTTCCCCTCACCTTTGTGGGTCACTTTCTTTCCCCTGAGGGTGGCTCATGTCACAGGGGAAGCTTTGGCCGAGCAGAACCGCTTGATTGACAGTGGAACTTACTTGATTGATGTCGATGCTGGGGCCCGTTGCCGTTTGAAGGAAAAAAAAAAAGGTGGAAAAAAGGAACCTGTAAAGGCGAGAGGAAGGGAAACCTCCAGGACAGCTGCTTTTTGCCCTCCTTCAGCGGCCCAAGAGTTCAGGCCAGCAGCGGCAGCTCTGTATGCTTTTAACTTCGGCACAGAGCTGCCCCTAATCAATAGTTTAGCGCGGTTTCATGAGGCAGCCTCGGGGCCTTTGATAGCCGGCCCGCTTCGATGATGCGATGTGGGCCGGCCTAGCAAAGGCCCCGAGGCTGCCTTATGAAACCGCGCTAAACTATTGATTAGGGGCAGCTCTGTGCCGAAGTTAAAAGCATACACAGCTGCCGCTGCTGGTCTGGAGGTGCGGAGACAAGGCAGGAGGCAAACGCGGTGGAAGGCAGGAGTCCCGGCGAAGGCAGGAGTCCCGGCACAGCGGCGGGGACCGAATCCTTCGCGGACCGGCAAGATTTTGTTTGCGGACCGGCGGTTGAAGAACTGTGCTCTACACTGTGTGCGCTGTGACGAGAAACATGTGCGCTGCGAGGTAATATTTTGTGCGCCAGCGCACCCCAGCGCAGCTTAGCGGGAACACTACGAAGTAGGTCTACACCAAGGCACCTACCAGCATCTACTCGAAAAGTGGAGTTTAAGCATGGATTGTGTTAGGCACCGGTATTATTGGCCAAGAAATCCCTGGCTTAATATATCAGTGCCTATCGGCACCTAACTCAAGTTAGGCACCATTAAGCGTGGTTCTATAAACAGCACCTAACTTTGAATGACATGCGGTAGGTGTCATTTTCCTAGGTGCCTATCAATTTAGGCACTGTTTATAGAATCAAGCCCTAAATGCTTCCATGCTATCTGAAAATTTAATATGGCACCTGTAATAACTCATATACTGGGAATGCCTCCAATGGTTGCCATGTTAAATTTCAAGTTTAATTAAAGTTTAATATACTGACCATCAACGTGCATAAACGTGCCAGTTTACAAAGCTAAAAAAAGTTAAAATAAATTTTTGTAGGGAGGTAGGAGGGGGAAATGTGAACATTAAATAGACAAATTACAAATGCAAACATGAATTTGAGGGTAAAGGGGGGGAAGTTAATTATATCATTAAAAACAAATTAATTAAAGGGAAGGGTGGGGGGAATAAAACACCAGGATTGAGGATCACATCTTAAAAGTGGTTTGTGTAATACACTGCTATGCTGTTGGAAAGGAAATATTTAGACGCAGTGGTATGCATCTTGGAATAAGAATGTTTTTAATTTAGTCTTGAATTTGTCGAGGGAGTTTTCGAAGCGGAGTTGAGGTGGCATGGCATTCCATAAAGTTGGAGCTACAACGGAAAAATTAGTATTTCTAGTGTAGTAGAATTCTTTGATGGAAGGTATAGTCAATAAGTTCTGATCAGCTGATCTAAGGGTCTGGGAAGAGCAAAAGGGGATGATGAGTTTATCAAGAATAGATGGGAGATGCAAAAGTTTGACCAGTAAAGTTTTATAAGTGATGCGGTGGGTTATGGGTAGCCAATGTGCTTCTCGCAGAAGAGGAGTGACATGAAAATATTTTCCAACCTTATAGATAAGTTTTATTGCCATATTTTGAATGAACTGTAGACATAATTCTTTTTTAGTAATTCCATTATATAGGGAGAAATGACCAGTGAGTGAATAAAGGTTGTGATAGCATCAGTTTCAAGAATTGAGGTTAAAGAATGAATGAGCCGAAGTTTGTGGAAACGGCTTTGTACGACGGAGTTTATCTGGTCATGGAAGGTTAATCTTTGTCTACAATAACTCCGAGCAATTTTATTTTTGATTCCATTTTTACCATGCAAGATTTTAACAGAGATTTGTCCTTGTATTATTTCATTGTTTCTGATCGGGAAGAGTATACCGCAGGATTTATTGATGTTGAGGGAAAGTTTATTTATGGGGAGCCAGTCAATGATTTTGTCAAGTTTAATGTATTTAATGTATTTCGCAATTATTGGAAGGATCAACAGGGTGAAGAAGTTGGATGTCGTCTGAGTAAGCAAAGAAAGTGAAGCCAATGGACTGAGCTAGAGTGAGAAGAGGGGCAAAAAAAATATTGAATAGTAAAGGAGAAAGAATAGAGCCTTGAAGAAAGCCAAAAGTTTGAATAATAGGAGATGAGATTTTCTCTTTTGAGTACTTTGAAATTACGGTCTTTGAAGTAGGGCAGAGTTGTGATACCACAGTTCTTAAGTTGATCAATGAGGAGGTGATGGTCGACAGTGTCAAAGGCAGCTGACAAGTTAGAGAGATAAGAAGGATGGATTTTCGGTGATCATGAAAGTAGTGTATAGTAGAGGTGAGACCAAGTAGGGATAATTCTGTGGAGTAGTTGGAATGGAAACCAGTTTGGTATGGGTAAAGGGCGTTGGTTTTGTCAAGGAATTTGGTAAGCTGGTTCAGTACTACTTTTCCCGTGAGTTAGAGTGATGAGAGGAAGGTTGGCAATAGGATGAAAGTTTACTGGCTGTGTTTCATCTAGATGTAAGTTTTTTTAGTTTTGGGAAAACTAGAGCAGATTTCCAAGCTTTTGGGACAAGATTAGAAGTAAGACTTTTCGTTATAATTTGCAAAATGAATGGGCTGAAAATAGGGAAGAATTTTTTTAGAATTGAAGGAGGGATGCTCTCTGTTGGGTTACTAGGGGCTTTGATTGATTGGAAGACTTTGAGTAGGTCTGGTAAGTCAGAAGGTTTAAGATTAGAAAGAGTGCTGAAGGGTAAAAGATTTGTCTAGTCTGAAGAAGCCAGAGACTGTAAGGGTATGGATTGTCCTAGGTTCGAACTGATATCTTTTATTTTCTGGTCAAAGAAGTTAGCAAGTTCTGAAGCTGATGGTTGTATAAGTAAAGGGAGTATGGGGATAGGGATCGTACTATACTAAAGAGTGCGGAAGATTTGCGGGCTATGGTTATGTATTTTGAATAGTAGTCTTTTTTGGCTTGTTGTATTGAGATTTTGTATTGAGTAGCAATTTCTTTGCAATGACGAAGGGAATTGTTGGACCGAGATTGCTGCCATTTATGTTCAGTGGAGCGGAGTTGTTGGCGGAGGAGGGTAAGATTTTCAGTGTACCTGGGAGGGGGCAAGAAGATCCTTGAGAGATTGTGTTGAGTCTTTCCAGAGATCAGATTGTTCTTCCATTGTAAGATTAGTGAAATCTTGTAGATTCAAGTTAAAGGAATATTGTATAGTGGAAGTTGTAATTTTATTGATATCTCTAGCAGTATAAGTGCTCTGTGAGGTGGTGGATGGGAGAATCGGAAGGTTTAGTTGAAGACTAAGGGAGAGAGTAGGTTTGAGGATTTTGAAAGATATGGCTGATAGCTGTTGGACTGAGTATCATGTCAATGGTGTGTCCTGCAGAGTGAGTAGGAGATGAGAGCAGTGGAGTCAGGGAGATAGCTGAGGTTAGGGTTAAGAGTTCTGATATGTTTGGGTGATTGGGCTGATCGAAATGTATATTAAAATCCCCAAGTTACTAGGGTTTGGATGGGAAATGCAGAAGTCTATGATTGCAGACATGAGAGCAGTCAAGGAAGATTTGGTGACAGGAAATTAAGAGGTTGGGAGTTTTGTAATAGAGAATTGGAGAGTTTCAACTGGGTGGAAGTTATATGATGGAGAAGGCAATTTTAAAGGAGATAGAAGAATGATAAATCACGGCTAGGCCTTCTCTTGAGACTACAACGGGAACTCACAACAGCAATTTCTGCATGGGGCAGACGCGTTGGATGATCGATCCTGCCCTGCGTCGCAGCTAGACCACTAGGTAAGGTATGGGGAAGGTTCGGGATGCAGGAGGGAGGTGGGGGTGGGTCAGAGCTGGCCCTGAAAGTTATCTGTGATATTTTAATATTTGCAGGCCGGCTCTGCCCCTAACCCCTGCAAATATTGAGGGTCTTCTGTACATCTTATTATCTTTGACCAGGACTTTTTTTAATGAGGGGGGTATTTAGGGGTACTCTGTACAGGCACCTTTTTCCATTGTGCAATAAAAATGATTCATGGTCCCCAAATATTAATAAAAGCTCAGGTTCTCAGTGCTGCTTTTTCATGAATTCTGTGGCTGGCTGCAGGGAGCCTGGTTACTATGGGGTGGACCCCTAGTGATCACCCTACTGCTGAAGAATGGCCTGGTATTTGAGTACTGGCACCTTTTTTGCTATGCAGGAGTGGTGCTTTTAGAAATCTAATAAATGTTTATAACACGTGAACGTAATAAGTGATGTTTGCGGGTAAACCTTACAGGGTGCACATGAATTGTGGCTATGCCCTGGTGAACTTTCTAACATTGGAAGGAGGTTCCCACAGACTGATAAACCTCCTGGGTGCAAGTAATTGGCAGTCACCTCAAAAAAAGCAAACCTTACTGTGTGCGAATTTAGTACATTTTGAGTTGACACCTCTGAAATAGTGTTAGGCTATATATATCTCTGGCTTAAATGGTAGCCCTAGCAATAAAGCCAATGCCAGAAGGGCAACGCCCTAGCAATAAAGCCAATGCCAGAAGGGCAACCACAGTCTGAGTAAAGTATTAGAGAATGATAGGGGGAAAAATATCTGTCCCCATCACCGGACCACCGTCCCCTTCACAGCCATGTCCCTGCAGCATCCATCCTTCCCTCTCACCACCCTTCAGCGGCCCAAGAATCTCCCTCCCCCCTTACCTTCGCAGCAAAAAGAAACTTAAGGGAAGGAAGGCATGCGGTCACTGATCGTGTGTGCGGCCCCCCTCCCTCTGTCCCAATCTATCTCCCTCCCCCTTACCTTCACAGTGCTTTAGAAAAAAAACTGATGCCTGCAAAGCTTGCCTGTGCCGCCCTGCAGTCACGTGTGTGTGGGCGGAAGCTTCTCCTCTGACAATTGTCTTTTTATAAACAAATAAAACAGCAAGGTTCAACAAAACCCATCTCCCCTCCCTCTCACAAATATCCCCTTCACTATTGTAAAAACTGAACAAATTACTACAGAATGCTACATAAAAAATCAAGCTAACAGAATACTTTAGTCACACATGGCAAGAATGATGTTAGGGGAGTGCAACTAGGGCAACTGCCCCCTGGTCAGAGAGAGAGAGAGCTGGAAGCTAGAGAAGCACAGGCTGGACTTTGCGGTCCCCAGTTATGTCTAATACCAGCTCTAGCAGGATGCATATTTCAAATCTGAAATATTCTAATCACAAAATATAAAATAAATTTATTTTTTTTCTTTTTGTCTGGTAATTTTATTCTTCAAATCACATTGGTCTCAGGCTTTGGATTTAGTTTCCTTCTGTTTTCATCGTGGCATGGCTGGCTCCTGAAGGTAAAATGGGTGCAAGAGGAGCTGGGGAGAAGATGCCGAGTCTGACACGAGTGCAATTTTTTTTAACCACAGGAGTAAGACTTTTCACCGCTCCCGCGGGGCAGTGAAAGGTCTTGTCCCCCTTCCTGCGGTAAAACAGTTGCAAATGTCTCCATTCCTGCGGATTTACTGCGAAGACCCACTGTTTACCATGGTAAACGGTCCCCGTGTCATTCTCTATAAAGTATGTTTCAAAATGGATCGGGATAGGCTGGAGTTAGCTTGGATGGTGATTCCACTGGTGGGATAGTGTGGTTGATGCTAGGTAGACTTCTACAGCCTGAGTCCTATGTGTGGCAATATAGATCAGAAGCAAGAATGCACATTTTTACCACATTCATATAGTCAGAGTACAGGTCTTGCTTATCTCAGGAGAGAGGGAAATAACATCTTCTAGAAGAACTTAGCAAGTAAAATGAATAATTACTGGATTGTTGGTTTAACATTGCCTCAAAAAGGAATGGTACTGTTGGGCAGACTGTATGGACCACCCAGGTCTTTATCTGCCATCGTTGTCACTATGGTAAATTTGCTGTAAATAGCTGTTAACAACCAATAATGGGATATAATTTGTCTTAATTGGTGCTATTTAGCACTATTTTGCATTTATATGCTTAATTTAATTTAATTCTTATATACCGCAGTTTTCCACAAATTGAGTGCACAAAAACCGTGGAGGGCCATTTTTGAAAAGAAAGTCTAAGTCCAACTTGGACATAAGTCCAACTTAGAACATTTCCTATTAAACATCCAAAGTCGGAAGCACAGAAATGTTTATTTTTGAATGGGACATCCAAATAATCTTTTTCAAAAATCACCTAATTGGACATCTTGGCTGCCAAAATGTCTAGACTGCTAGGATATCTAACTTGCTTCATTTTTGACCATAGAAACATTCAAGTTAGAAATGTCCAAATCAATACCATTTAGACATGGAAGAGGCCGGTTTTCTAATCTTGTCACATAGACATGCCAATAGAGCAGTGGGGCACCTTACAGCAGTATTTCTCAACCTTGTGGTTTGTGTACCTCAGGGGGTACATGGGCTGGCTGTTGGGAGTACATGGGTTGACCACTGCCTGTGAACTCGCCCTGCCTACCCCCCTTGCTGAAACTGCCACCACCAATTCCTCCCTGCCCCATCCTCAAAGCTGACCCTGTCACCTGAAACACTCTATTCCTAACCCACTACCACCACTGCGCCACCAGTGCAGCAACAACAGAGATGGGATGGGCCAGGTGTGTGCAGCGACTGCACATGGCCAGCCCACAAGCCTTCCCCACCAATGTCAATTCTGATGTCAGAGAAAAAGTTCCAGGCCAGCAAATCACTGCCTGGCTGGCCTGGAACCTTCTCTCCGATGTCAGACCCTCTGAAAATCGATCAAAGTCTATTACTTCTCCATTCCTATTGTCTTCTGCGGTCCCACTCCCGGCGCTTCAGCCATGAACACAGAACAGAAATATTTGTTAAGCAATTCGGCTTTTATCAGTTTCTACATATTCCTCCCCTTCACCTTAGTCTCACAATGCCACTTTTGCACTTCTTCCTATCACTAATATCTAAAAAATGTCGTCTCCCCGTTTTACTGTGCCAGCTATTTTTTTTTTTCTTCCATTTGCATCTTTGCTTTCCTAACTACATGACCAGCCTCTCTGAACTTTTCCAGATATTTTTGCCTGTCTCTCTCTTTCTGTGATCTTTTGTAATTTATGAAAGCTAATCACTTTTCTGGTTACCTTAGAATCTGAATCTATTATTGAGAAAGACATAGGGGAAGCTTGCCCTGGATCGGTAGCATGGAATGTTGTTACTCTTTAGGATTCTAGAATCTTGTTACTCTTTGGGGATCCAGAATCTTGCTATTCTTTGAGGTTCTGTATGGAATGTTGCTACTACTCGGGTTTTGACCAGGTACTAGTGACCTGGATTGGCCACCATGAGAACGGGCTACTGGGCTTGATGGACTATTGATCTAACCTAGTAAGGTTATTATGTTCTTATGTCTATATTGTTGTTCTATATTTTCTATTTGTTCTATAGTTGTTACTGATTGCATATTTTAAAGTCATCTGCCTTGACCTCTTTGAAACCCCCCCAGATATAAATGACAATTAACATTTTCTTTGCTTACAGTGTACTTTGTGTTTTTTTTAATTTTGTGGTTACCATTATGTATTAACTAGTATTTTAGCCCGTTACATTAACAGGTGCTAGAATATATGTCTGTGTGTCTTTATTTCTGTCTCTCTCCCTGGCCCCCTTTGTCTGTCTGTCTTTCTGTATCTCTTCCTGCCCCTTTGTCTTTCTTCTTTTCTTTCTATCTGTGTCTTTCCCTGCCTCCTATGCAGCAGCATTTCTCTCCCACCACTTCCCTGTGCAGCAGCCACAGCAGGATTCCCTCCCCCTCCATTTCCCTCCCCCCACACCACTTCCCTGTGCAGCAGCAGCGTTTCCCCTACCCACCCTTTCCCTTCCCGCGGTCTAGCTGGCTCCCTTAGTCCCTTACCGCCCCCCCCCCCTTCCCTTCCTGCGGTCCCGACTAACCTTCCGATTCCATCAGCGTCTGCAGCACTCTACACACTGCTGCTTCAGGGCGTTCAGTAGAAGGCCCCGAAGCAGCGTGTGTAGAGTGCTGCAGACGCTGCTTGAATCGGAAGGTTTCAGGACCCGCAGCCCTTGCCGGACCTGAAGTGAGTTCTGGGTATTTCGGAGTTTTTTTACGCGGGCCCAGCCTGAGCAGGAGGAGAAGCCTGGGAGGCAGCAATTAAAGTCCGTTCCGGCCCCCGCTGACGTCGCCCTGGCTAGTTCACATCCTTAAGTTCAGACTGCAAGAGCTGCTGCGTCAAACAGGCTCTGCGCCGCCACGCGCATGCACACTCCTACCTGTGGGTCCCTACAGCTCACAGAAAACCGGGAGCATGCAGGTGGGAGTGCGCATGTGCGTTTAGGGATTTATTGTATTAGATAAGATTATATTGGGTGTATATGAAAAATGGATGGAAGAAATTGCATTACAATTAGTACTATTATTATGGTGGTGGATTTTGGGCAGGTCTGGGCACTGCTGTGAACTTCACAGAAAGGGTGCCACATAAACATCTCACCACAACTCCCTTGCAGGTCATGGTAAGCCCCCCAAAACCTACTATACCCATCTACCACCCCAATAGCCCTTATGGCTGCAGGTGGCACCTATATGGCAAGTACAGTAGGGGTTTGCTGTTTGGGTTTGGGTTTTTTGGTGGACTCACATTTTTCACCATGAATGCAGTGGTTAGAGTGGCTTATGGGTCTGGGTCCTTGTCTCTATGGTGTAACTAGCCTTCCCCCCCTGCCTACTTAAGCCACCTCTATGCAGCTCTACTAGGCTTTCCTATGCCAGGTGCTGATGTTCTGGAGGCAGGTATGTACGTTTTTATTCCAATTTGTATGGCGGTGGGGGGAGGGGGGTCTGTACTTTGTGTCTACAGTGGTTATCTGGTCACTTTGGATACCTTCTAGGCACTTAGACCTGTTTTTAGATCTCCTAAGTCACAATGTATAACTTCTGTCCAGGAAGTCTCATCAAAGCTTCGATTATAGGGCAACTAAGTTTGGTCAGCTCACATCCTGCCCTAACCACTCCTTGAAAAATGCCCCTTTTCGCTCTGGATGCGCAGCAGCAACCAGAGGCCCCTGTTTGTTTTGATTAGATTGTAAGCTCTATTAAGCAGGGACTGTCTCTTATGTGTTTGATATACAGCATTGTGTACATCATTCTAGCAGCACTAGAAAAGGATAAGTAGTAGTAATTATGTAAGCTGCTGTGATTTTTTTTTTTTTTTCCAATCAGTGGGATATCAAATGTATAATAAACATAAATATAGTAGAATGTAAACAGTTTTGTGGTAAAATGACAACATAACTGGTTATGTGCCTCAACATGCCCAATTATCTTTGCAATCTTAGAAACATAACTGGATATTATTCTGATGCTGGTTACAGTGACTAGTTTGTTTGCCAGTTTGTCATTTGTGGGGACAAAAACCACTGGGTTTATATTCAGGAGAGAAAAAAATCAGTAATACAAGGAAAAGAATAACGTAATCAAATAAGACAGGACAGAAGAAAACATTAGAAGAGACGTTTGTTTGCTTTCCTGGCTGTATCCCTTTGTATAAGCATTGTGCACTTTTATCCTGTTTGAAGCTTTTCTAACTGGCTTCAGCTGCCCAGTTATCTTCTGGGTTTTGAACTCAAACCCCTTCAAAACTACACATCTTAGAAGACTTTCTCCCCAATATGATCCCATTTCCTCCAGCCCTGAAGAATATTTCCCTTCTCCTCCTCCCCCCCCCCATCCCCCCCATTCTCCAAAAGCCCAGGGAGCATAGGGTACCTATCCTGAATGAACCTCCCTTAATTCTACTAGCCAAGCAAAGAGGGGCTACTCTTGTAATATCACAAATGAAAAGAGAGAGGATTCCAGTTCCTGTTCCAACACCCCAGAGCCTCTGGCATTTGCAGCTAATTTAGGGAGCAGGCTCTGACATTATTAATGCTGGCACCCATTAATTTCTGTTTGCAGTGCCTAAACCTTTAACCAGGAAAATATTTCTTTTAAAAGCACTCCTTGGTTGCTCTTCCGCTACAAAATCTATTGACATTTGTCATGTTGTGTGGGCTAGAACTATTTCTATTAGCTAAGCATGAAAAAACCCCAATTTATTCAAAGCACTGCCTACAGTAATTCAAACATCTTATAAAATGGAATAATTATTTATATTTTTTGTTATACTTCTGGTGAAGTTAGTGCTTGTGGTAAGTTCCAGAGTGATGGTGTTTTATTTTGGAGTTTTAAAATGATGTAGACCAGGGGTCTCCAAAGTCCCTCCTCGAGGGCCGAATCCAGTCAGGTTTTTGGGATTTCCCCAATGAATATGCATTGAAAGTAGTACATGAACATAGATCTCATGCATATCCATTGGGGAAATCCTGAAAACCCGACTGGATTTGGCCCTCGAGGAGGGACTTTGGAGACCCCTGATGTAGACAGACACATTCCAGTAGGACCTATAAGTCATTTCTATATAGATCAGGGGTGTCAAAGTCCCTCCATGAGGGCCGCAAGCCAGCCAGCTTTTCAGGATTTCCCCAATGAATATGCATGAGATCTATTAACATACAATGAAAACAGTGCATGCAAATAGATCTCATGCATATTCATTGGGGAAATCCTGAAAACCCGACTGGATTGTGGCCCTCCAGGAGGGACTTTGACACCCCTGATATAGATCACCAGACTACCTGAACCAGGTTTTGATTCAGTGATCTAGAGATGAAAGGCTCTATAACCCAATGATAATCCCCTGACCCATAGAAAAGTTATTTCTAATTATGGCATATACAGTAGATTTACTTCACACATTAGCAAATCTATGTTGAAGTGGAGTTCCTTGCAAGGACAGTGGATTGGTATTTCCAAAACCCAGAGAGCTCATAATCTAAGTTTCATACCAGAGGCAATATAGGGTTAAGGGCTCCTTATACAAAGGCATGCTAGCGGTTTTAGCACACGCTAAAATGCACGTGCTAGCCGCTACCGCCTTCTTTTAAGCAGGCAGTAATTTTTCAGCTAGCGAGTACCCCCTTATTCGCCAAACTACTGGAAGGGTTGGTCAACCTGGAACTAACAAATCACCTAGATAAATTCAACCTCCTCAACGAACACCAATCTGGTTTCAGAAAAGGATTCAGCACAGAGACAGTCCTAGGCTCTATCCTCAACCACCTATACGACCTCTTTAGTAAAGATACCAGCGCTCTAATCTTACAACTGGATTTTAGTAGCGCATTTGACCTAGTGGATCATGAAATAATGCTGAATTGTCTAGACACAATGGGTCTCGGAAGAGTTTGGAACTGGTTCTAGGGCTTTTTAACCAAACGATCTTATTGAGTGGTCTACGATGGCAAATACTCTAATTCTAGGAAAAGCCCTTCAGGTGTACCACAGGGTTCCCCTCTATCTCCCACCTTGTTTAATATCTACACCTCATCTTTAGGTCACCTACTACAAAAGCTAAACCTAAAATACTTTATATACGCTGATGACATCTCCATTCTAATTCCAGTGACCAACGTGAGCAATGATACTTTAAAACACATTTCCAATATCATGACTGAAATTGAACAATGGACTATCAATTTTAAACTGAAACTAAACACAGAAAAAACAAAAATTTTCTTGGCAAGCCTAAAGGACAAAATCACTATAACATCAATACACCTAAATGGTCATGAACACCCAATATCAAAAACTATAAAAATATTAGGAGTCACCCTAGACTCCCACTTGACATTGATCGAACATACAAACTCGGTGACAAAAAGGTGCTTCTCCACACTTTGGAACTTAAACACCATCAAAAAATATTTCAGTCTACTGGTACAGTCATTGATTCTGTCCATCCTAGACTACTGCAACATCATTTATGTGGGTATACCTAAAAAAAACCATGAGAAAATTAAGAATAGTGCAATACACGGCCATCCGCTTAATATTCGGACTAAAGAAAAGTGATCACATTAGCCCCTACTACAAACTGCTACACTGGTTACCAATAGAGGCACAAATTTTATTCAAGTTCTCTTGCTTTTGCTACAAACTGGTGTGGGGAATGTCCCCCACCTATCTCTTACCTCACTTCGAACTATACACCCCCAAAAGGGTGTACACCCCTAGAAATTGCACCCTCTTTGCCTATCCAAAAATCACTGATTGCAAATACAGGACCTTTCTGGACAGAACTTTTAAGTTTCAAGCTGGTAGACAGCAATCCTGGCTAGGCAACTTCATTGATAAAGCCAGATCGACCTACGGTGCTTTCCGGAAAGAAATTAAGACCGCTCTGTTCAATAGATTTATTACCTAGTTAGACAACTCCCTCCTTTTTTAAAGCTAATACTCATCATGTTGATACTGCGTTTTCTCTCTAATTGTATCTGTATTCACTGAACGTTCAGTGACTTCCTTACCAACTGTATTCTGAAATTCGCTGGCTATCCAACCCCCTTCACTGTAACATGTTAATATTATATTGTAACATACAAATATTATAATTCTTGCTATTCTGTACTCTATAATCACTGATTGCTCAGTGACATCTATCCCTATTTGTACACTGTAATTCGCTGATTGTACAGCTCTCTTCACTGTGAACCGCCTAGATGTCGCAAGATTATGGCGGTATAGAAAAAAGAAAGTTATTATTATTATTATTAATCTTGTGCGTGCGCTAAAAATGCTAGTGCACCTTAGTAAAAGGAGCCCTAAGTGATTTGCTCATGGTCACAAGAGGAAACTGAACCCTGGATTTGCTGGTTCTCAGCCAATCACCCCATTAGGCTGGATACAACAATGCAAGAGGGGAATGGGTTACTTTGTCTGGATGCAAGTGTGAGAACCAGTATGTCCTTGAGATGGCTAAAATAATAAGAATATTAGGGGTTCATTTTTATCACAACATTTCAATATTACCTCAAGTCAACTTGTTAATAAAAAAAGTCTTTTGGTCTTTTCTGGTAACTTAGAAGGATTAGAAAGTACTTAGATAATTACCAATTCCACCTATTAGTATAATCTTTAGTTTTGTCTCAACTGTACTATTGCAATGTCACCTTTTTAGATTGCCCAAAATTTATAATTAAAAAAACTCCAAATGCTACAGAATACAGCCATTAGATTAAATCTTCAGATTGAAGAAAAGTGATAAGATTACACCTTATTTACGTGAATTACACCAGCTACCTATACTTTATAAATTCTATTGTATTCTATTTAAAAATATGGTTTGGAGAAACTCCTCATTATATGCCACATCTTGTTACTTTTCGGTATCCATCTTTGAACTTAAGAAACAATGATACTTTTCGGTATCCAGTCATTAGGAACATTAGATTATAATAGAATTTTTAACTCCACATGGGCATATCAAGCAGAAAAACTGTGGAAAGCATTACCAACTAATATTAACCAGCAATCTAGTTTTAAATGTTTAAAAAAAGACCTAAAGATCTATTTATTTCAAGAATTTGTTACTAATAATTCCTAATATTGTAATAGTTTTTAATTTGTATCACCATAATTACTTATGTAAATAGCTATGAACTTCATGGAGGTATTATCAGTATACAAATAAAAATTGTATTGTATAGTAAGAGATAATTGTGTTTTAGAGTGTTAGAGAGACACTGAAAGCATTCTAGAATGATTCCATAGCATCTATGTGTATTCACACATGAAAATGGCATACATGTGTAAATGTCAATTTTATAATGATTTTATTTACATTGTAGATACCATAGGATTCATAGATTCTAAGGGGCATGGGTTGGCTTTCCCCAAAAATAGGCAGGTAATCCTTACCTTGCACAGGAGCACAGCCAGGCATTTAGAGGAGTCATTGAGGAGCAAATTGAAACAAATTCTATAAATGGCATCCCGATTATAGGCGATGGTAGGTGCCCCATTGCTGTCTAACCAGCTAATCGGGACAGACGTTTAAAAAACAACCCGAGGCAGGCTGCCTACATTGTATGTATTTTCGCGGCCCTAGGGAGGCGTGGGCATGATTTTGCCTATAAGTGGCCTTAGGCAAGCATAGGTGGCCCTAGGCATCTCCCTAGGGCCATGATGGTTGCCTGAAATGTAGGTCCGCAAAATGCTGGCCTACATTTCAAATAAATATGGCCGCTGAACTGATAGTGACAAGGGAATCATGATCAGTTTAGCAGCCGCAGCAAGAAACCCCCAGCCGCGAAGTTGGCCAGCAGGAGGATGCCCAGACCCTCCTTCTGGAACCCCCAAAATACCCCCCCTGAATGTCCACATTAGGAGAGCCCAATTTCTCCTGCCGCCATCCCCTGAAGATCACCGGCAGGAGGGATGCCCAGTCCCTCCTGCCGGAACCCTCCCCCTTGAAAATGTGTCCTCACCTCGACACTCCTCAAGCCCATCCAGATCCCCCCTCCTATCTTTTTTTGTGTAGGCCGGCCAGAGGGATACATATTTACTCTAGCCAGCAGGCCCACTTCCACAAAATGGCGGGTCTTCCCCTTCCCTTATGGCCCTGATTGGCACAGGCACCTAAGGACCCTCCCATAGTAGGAGTCTTAGGCAGCTGGGCCAACCAGATTATTAGGCCTCCCTTCCAGTGCATTCTGGGATGCACTGGGAATGGCCTAAGACTCCAATTGGCCAGATCCCTTAGGCCACCCTCCATTGGGGGGAGGGGTTCCAGCAGAAAGGACTGGGCATCCCTCCTGCCAGTGATCTTCAGTGGGGGATGGGGAGTTTCTGGCAGGAGGGACTGGGCATTCCTCCTGCCAGGGATCTTTAGGGGAGGTTTCCAGCAGGAGGGACTGGGCATCCCTCCTGATGATGATCTTCAAGGGGGGAGGGGATTCTGGAAGAGGGACTTGGCATCCCTCCTTCCGGTGATCCTCAGGGGATGGCAGCAGGAACAATTGGGCATTTCTCCTGCCATGGACATTCGGGTGGGGGGGGGCATGTTGAAGAAACTTGTAAAGGTTCCTTTTCAATTATTGGCCGATTGTTGTTCAATCAACTCTTTATGAAACTAAGAATAACTGAAGATACAATACAATTTAAAAAATTATTGAAGAATAATTTATTTGTTAAAGCTTATGCAAAAGATGGCAGATAAGAGTGTCATGCAGAATGTAAGATTGAATACAAGATTAAGAACATAAGAATTGCCATTGCTGGGTCAGACCAGTGGTCCATCCTGCCCAGCAGTCTGCTCATGCGGCAGCCCCTAGGTCAAGACCAGTGCTCCAAATGAGTCCAGTCTCACCAGGTTAGCATGAATTTGTCCAACTTTGTCTTGAAACCCTGGAGGGTGTTTTCCCTTATAACAGACTCCAGAAGAGCGTTCCAGTTTTCTACCACTCTCTGGGTGAAGAAGAATTTCCTTACTTTTGTACGGAATCTGTCCCCTTTCAACTTTAGAGAGTGTCCTCTTTTTCTCCCTACCTTGGAGAGGGTGAACAGTCTGTCTTTCTCTACTAAGTCGATTCCCTTCAGTATTTTGAATGTTTCAATCATGTCCCCTCACAGTCTCCTCTTTTCAAGGGAGAAGAGGCCCAGCTTCTCCAATCTCTCACAGTACAGCAACTCCTCCATCCCCTTAACCATTTTAGTTGCTCTTCTCTGGACCCTTTCAAGAAGTACCGTGTCCTTCTTCATGTATGGCGACCAGTGCTGGACGCAGTTCTCCAAGTGAGGGCGTACCATGGCCCAGTACAGAGGCATGATAACCTTTTCCAATCTGTTTGTGATCCCCTTCTTGATCATTCCTAGCATTCTGTTCGCCCTTTTTGCCGCTGCAGCACATTGTGCAGATGGTTTCATGGACTTGTCGATTAGAACTCCCAAGTCCCTTTCCTGGGAGGTCTTTCCAAGTACCGCACCGGACATCCTGTATTCGTGTATGAGATTTTTGTTCCCAACATGCATCACTTTGCACTTATCCACGTTGAACCTCATTAGCCATGAAGATGCCCATTTCTCGAGCTTGATTATGTCAAATTGCAGATCTTCGCAATCCCCCTGTGTCTTCACTACTCTGTATAACTTTGTATCGTCCGCAAATTTTAATCACCTTACTCGTCGTACCAATGTCCAGATCGTTTATAAAGATGTTGAAGAGCACGGGTCCAAGCACCGAGCCCTACAGCACCCCACTTGTGATGCTCTTCCAGTCTGAGAATTGTCCATTTACCCCCACTCTCTGTTTCCTATGCTCCAGCCAGTTTTTAATCCATGTGAGTATTTCACCCTCGATTCCATGGTATGCAATTTTCTGAAGTAGTCGTTCATGTGGAACTTTGTCAAACGTCTTCTGAAAATCCAGATGTACAATGTTGACTGGGTCACCCTTGCCTATTTGCCTATTTACTCCCTCGAAGAAGAGCAGCAAGTTCGTCAGGCAAGATCTACCTTTACTGAAACTGTACAGGCTGGTCCTCATCAGTTCGTGTCCATCAAGGTGATCAATGATGCATACCT
Organism: Geotrypetes seraphini; assembly: GCF_902459505.1. Classification (NCBI taxonomy): domain Eukaryota; kingdom Metazoa; phylum Chordata; class Amphibia; order Gymnophiona; family Dermophiidae; genus Geotrypetes; species Geotrypetes seraphini. Next base: position 534,232,543 of record NC_047084.1, read on the forward strand.
CTATCAGTGCCTCTACCAATTTTCCTAGTACCGAAGTCAGACTCACCAGTCTGTAGTTTCCTGGATCTCCCCTCGAACCTTTTTTTGAAGATCGGCATAACATTTGCCACCTTCCAGTCTTCTGGAATCTTTCCTAATTTGATCAACAGATTGGCTATTAGCTGAAGCAGTTCAGCTATAGTCCCTTTCAGTTCCTTGATGACCCTCGGATGGATGCCATCCGGTCACGGGGATTTATCGCTCTTAAGCCTATCAATCTGCTTACATACCTCTTCTAGACTGACAGTCAACCCTGTCAGTTTCCCATCTTCGTTTCCAGCTTATAGCCTGATGGGTTCCGGTATGCTGTGTATATCCTCTTCGATAAATACAGACATAAAAAATGTGTTCAGTTTGTCGGCGATTTCTTTGTCCTCCTTTAGCACTCCCTTTATTCTTTAAATTTGAAACCGCTGCCACGGTGTTGTGGGAGCTGCATTGATTACCTGACTGGGACGCAGGAGGAGATACTTAATGTTGCCCTGTGTTCCTGCAGCAGTGGCAGGGCCCGGAGGTGGAATCGGGCAGGCATTGAGGAAGACGGACCCTTGACGTCACCGGGTCCGTCTTTCCTGGCTGTGTAATTTCTTTAAATTTGAAACCGCTGCCGTGGTAGCGGTCGCAGGCGTGGCTGAAGGGGCGTGCCCTAAGGGGCAGGTCTCGCCCCTTGGGAGCTCCTTGGAGCAACAAGGAGCTGGGGAGCAGAAGCTCAGGTTGTATAACTTTAATCTGTTATTATGGGCAAAAGGAAAATTAAGCCTAAGAGCTCAACACCTGCTGTTTCTGGTCCTATGGACAGACACTTGACATTTTCTACAGAAATTTCATCACGACCTTTACCTGATATGAACTCTCCCATATCAGGAGCATCGTTGAGCCCCCTCAAAAGGACACCCCCCCCCTTCATCCAGTACCTTGTGGTAGCGGAAATATTACTCCCGCTATATCTACTGAATTAGTGGTATCATCTACTCAGATAAGTAAACTAGACTTTACTGAAATACCTAAACCACTTGAATTTTCAGGTGTAGAGGATCAACCACTAGCAGTGGAAAAACAAGATATTACCCTTAAAGATTTATGGTTAGGTATTTCTAGAGTTGAAGGGTTTCTCAGAGAATCAGTGAAACAAACAGTGGACTATTCACATTCTGTGTCTCAAAAATTTGAGAATGTGGATTCTAACTTAAGTTCTTTGGATAAAGATTAAGTGTGGTTGAAACTCAAAGTAATACATTGCAAGCTGTCTCAGTATCTGTTGTTAAGGATTCTACAGTGTTACATTCTAAAATAGAAATGTTGGAAAATATGCATAGAGCGAGGAATCTACGCTTGGTTAATTTCCCAGTGACTCACTTATTATCTCCTGAAATTTTGTTAAGGAAGTTTTTTAAAAAAAATACTGGGATTACCCAATCCGGAGAATTTCCCAATAAATAATTGTTATTATATTCCGCAAAAGAAAATACAATTCGACCAGGAGGTGTACCACCTGGTAACAAGTGAAATAAATCTGACAGAGTTCTTGGAAGATACTCAGGATATAAGTAAAAAGGAAAAAAATCTACCAGTTCTTCTACCATTTACCAGTACAATGTGCAGCAGCTGCCACTCTTGTGGGTTTTGTTTTGTTGTATCTCTCCCCTTCCTCCTACATACACTGCAAGCAATAAAATGCTAAGAATAGTCCCAATGCTGTTACCAAAGAAACTAGAAAACTGAGAAAACAGAACTCAAGTTGGTTGTATTACATGGACATATACAAAGCACTATCGACTTCATATTCTCTCTTTGCTGTCTCCCAAAGAAGAGCTGCCATATTAGCTGTGCCGCTGGAAATTGTAAAGAGGAATAAAGGGGTATGAGAATATACATGTAGGATTTACAGCATTTGTGGAGAAAGGGAGATGATCAGATGTGATGGCTAGAGAATGACACGGGGACAATACTTTAATTCCCACAGGAACTCAATTTCCGCACCCCGTCCCCATGAGTTTTGTCGCTGTCGTTCTCCCTGTCCCATTCCTGTAATATCTGTCTTAACCACCCAAGCCTCAAACACTTATGCTTTTAAAGTGAGGCTTGTGCAGATGAGGACAGAGCTTGCAGGAATGGGGCAGGGATAGGAAAAGAACTCACCGGGATGGGGAAATGAGTTCCCATGGGGATGGGGAAAAATTTGTCCCTGTGCCATTCTCTAGTGCCATGGGATGTACTCAACTTCTCCTGTGATTAGCTAACAATAGACATCACACAGCTGTTTATTATCAGATTGATTCTGGATCTGGTTTAAGATCATTATGAATACTTCCACTGTTAGGAACTCACTTGCAGTGTAAAAAATTGTAGAGAATAAATATAGTAAGGATAAGAACATAAGACTAGCCATATTGAGTCAGACCAATGGTCCATCTAGCCCAGTATCCTGTTTCCACAGTGGCCAAACTAGATCACAAGTACCTGGCAGAAACCCAAATACTGTAGTAGTAACCTCCTATGCTATCAATCCCCGGACAAGCAGAGGCTTCCCCCATGTCTGTTTCAATGGTGACGAGTCAAAACCGCGTGAGATAATCGCGCACGGACAATTGCGGCCAGACAATTGCAAACAGGACGTCAGCGCGCTGGATTTAAACACTATTTTAAAGTGCTCCGTTGGGAGGGGGTGGTGGGGAACCCCCCCATTACAGAGGAAATGAATTTTTCTCTAATAAAGAGGGAAAAAGGCTGTTTCCTCTATAATGGGGAGGTTCCCCCCAACACCCCCCCCCAATGGAAACGCCAACAGTTCTCAGTAAAGTGGGGTGGTGGGTCCCACTCCCGGAGTGCTTTTAAAATGGTGTGTGTCCCCCGGAGTGCTTTTAAAATGGTGTTTGAATCCAGCGCGCTGACGTCCTGCTTGTGATCGTCTGGCCGCAATTGTCCGCGTTTGATTGCCTCGCGCGGTTTCCTCTATGTATCGTTTCAATGGATCTTTCCTCCAGGAACGTGGCCAAACTTTTTTTTAAACCCAGCTATGCTAACTGCTGTTACCACATCCTCTGGCAACGAGTTTCAGAGCTTAACTATTTCCTCCTATTTGTTTTAAAGGCATTTCTCCTAGTCTTTGTAATTTTTGAAAGACTAAAACAATCGATTCTCTTTTATCTGTTCTAAACCACTCAGGATTTTGTAGAACTCAGTGGTATTCCCTCCTCAGCCATCTCTTTTCCAGGCTGAAGAGCTCTAATCTCTTCAGCCTTTCCTCATTTTGGTTGTTCTTCTATGAATCTTTTCTACTGTGCTCTATCTTATTTGAGATACAGTGACCAGTATTGAATGCAATAAGCAAGGTGAGTCATACCATCAAGAGGCATTAAAGTATTCCTAGCATCCTGTTGCTTTTTTTGGCTGCCAGTGCACATTGGGTGGAAGGTTTCAGCATTATTGTCTAAAATGATACCTAGGTCTTTTTCTTGGATGTACGTAACTTACAATATTCTGTAAATTATGCACTTAAGTGGGAGCCCCACACATGCTCCACCCAGGTATATGCCCCTTGTATTTATTCTTTACAAAAGTTAAGTCTGCTTTTACAAAATAGTGTTTAGATATCCTGCTGGCACCTTCATAGGTAAATGTTGGCATTCTTTAAGTAATGGGGGAGGGGTTTCACCTAGGCATTTGCCTAGTGTGTAGTGTCCCAATTAGTGGGTAAGCCCTGCACATGAGCAAGTTATTGATTCGGACCAGGGCGAAGGCTAGCATACACCAGGAGGCCAATTACTCAGACTTGCTTTCACTCCACTCCCTCTAACTCAGCTGATTCCAAAGTTGTTGTTCTGATCCAAGCATTTACTAAAAGTCACTTAACATGCCGTCACAAGCAATGTAGCAGAGACAGTAGGCAAAATGGCAAAGGTAACAAATAGCAATCAAAATATATACAAAATCTCTGAATGCATTCACTCCCACTCCACCCTTGGAAATAATCCAACTGTCCTTAACTCCTGTTTTCTGCTACCGTATGCCATCACGAATGGCACGGGAATGAACATCAAGCAATTGAAAGAAACCGTGGAAAACAGGGAAGCAGGGTGAGGACTGGCCTACAGAGTACCCAAGGGTCGGACACGACTGAATGGATAGTAGTAGTAGTTTCTTGATTTACAAGTCACTGCACTAACCACTAAGCTGCTCCTCTGACCTGCTTGCTGCTTTGCTCAGAATTGCCATAATACTGCAGCATTCAGCCTGCTTTTCCTTCCCAGTTTCACTTTCAGTAAAGAGGAAGGAGGACAACAACCACTGGGGGATTTAGGAAGAGTCATGCCTTAATTCCTCCAGTGGAACCCATGGCGGTCTGCCCTCGCCCTACTTTACTATGCCACTGCGTGCGGGTGTGTTTTTGGACTTGGAGAAGGATGACATAGTAGATGATGGCAATTGAAAACCTGCACAATCCATTTAGTCTGCCTGACACGATAAACTCATAGCAACATAGTAACATAGTAGATGACGGCAGATAAAGACCCGAATGGTCCATCCAGTCTGCCCATCCTGATTCAATTTAAATTTTTAAATTTTTTCTTCTTAGCTATTTCTGGGCAAGAATCCAAAGCTCTACCTGGTACTCTGCTTGGGTTCCTACTGCCAGAATCAGGGCACAGACCATAGAAACATGATGACAGATAACAGCTAAATGGCCCATCCAGTCTGCCCTCCACAGTATTCACTATCTCCTTTCACTAAGAGATCCCACGTTTTCTTGAATTTAAACACAGTCTTTGTCTTCCTCACTTCTACTAGGAGACTATTCCATGCCTCTACCACCCTTTCTGTTAAAGTATTTCCATAGATTACTCCTGAGCATATAACCTCTTAACTTCTAACCCCCATTCGCTTGTAAAGCACCCCTGCCTGAAAAACTCCCTGACCCCCTACTTTTCCTGTTTGTTTGATTAGACTGTAAGTTCTACTGATCAGGGACGACCTCTTGAATGTTTTAATGTACAGGAATGTGTAAGTCTAGCAGAACTATAGAAATGATATGTAGTAGTAATAGTAGTATATTCAGTGACACTTTACTAGATAATGCTGCGAAAAAAGTTCCAGATAGCACCCGAGTTAAAATTATCTATTCTGTGGATGTTCCGGGAGTGGAGTCAGCACTTAGCCGGTTAAGGACCAATATATTCAGCACTGAAGTGGCTAAGACAACGGCATATATTGGACTGCATAAAATACAGTCCTCTTTTTATGTGGTTATTCTGAGTCGGTTAAGTGCATTATTCATTCCTTTCATCTAGCTGCCCCATATGCCTGGAATGAACCACCTGAATTTGTCCACCAAGCCCCCTTCCCTTGTTTAAAAGCAGACTGAAAACCCACCTTTTTCAGGTAGCCTTCAATTCATAACCCTACTCCCCACTGCCCTAGCTGGCAGATTAACCATTCCCCCTAACTAGGGTTACCAGATGTCTGGATTTACCTGGACCTGTCCTCCTTTTTGAGGACGGCTTTTCCAAAACCTGGCACTTGAAAAGCTTCCAGCTTGGGACCGTGTTGGGAGAGCATCTGTGAACGTGCGGAGGCAATGCGGTGACATCAAATGCCTGCGCGCATGCCTGCGAGGCCATCCTGCTTCCACCAAAAACACTTTGCCGTCCTCGTACAATCCATTATCCTCTCCAGATTGGATTATTGCAATTCCATTTACCTAAGCTTAACAAAGAAAAGCCTCCACAGACTCCAACTAATCCAGAACACCGCGGCCAAACTTATCTTCTCAAAAAGTAAATTTGACCATGTCACACCGCTCCTATCCAAACTCCACTGGCTTCCCGTTATTTCCAGGGTCTACTTTAAATGTGCCTGCCTAACCTTCAAGATCCTCCACGGTATCCTTCCTCCTTTTATCCCTCTATCCTGGAATTCCTCAAATCCAACCTCCACTAGATCCACTCAAAAATTAAAACTATCCTACCCCTCCTTAAAAGGCATCTCCCTTGTTGGTAAACTTGGCTCTTCCCTCCCTTTCAGAATCACTCAGCTCTGGAACAGTCTCCCTTCCCCTCTCCGCAATTTGAGCCCCCTTCTACCATTCCGTAAGCATCTGAAGACCTGGCTCTTCTCCAGAACGTAACCCCGTCCCGCTCCTGGCACTCTCACACCAACCTCTCTTCTCTCATACTTATATAATTCCACTGGAGTTCCGTTCCTTCCCTAACCATGTAAACCGTGTCGAGCTCCATCTGCGGAGATGATGCGGTATATAAACCCAAGATTTAGATTAGATTAGATTAGATCACGTCACACCTACGCATGCGCAGATGCTCTCCCCATGCAGCTCTAAGCACGAGAACAGGTTGAGCGGGGTGGGGCTGGAATGGAATGGGGCGTGATGGGCAGAATGGGGCAGGGCTGAGTAGAACTGGGCGGGCCAGGAGATGGGGCCATGTATTCAGATTTCACAGTAATAAAATCTGGCAACCCTACCCCTTACTGTATCCATGGCATCCTGTTTGTCTGTTTAGATTGTACGCTCCTTTGATCAGGGACTGTCTCCTTCATGACTCTGGATAGCACTGCATACGTCTGGTAGTTCTATAGAAATAATTAATAGTAGTAGTAGTAGTAGTATTCAGACAAGGGTTACCCAGCTGCATATGCCCAGATATTCAATGCTGAAGCCAGGAAATGCCAGCACATGCTGAATATCTATCCCTTGGTGAACTAAGAAAAAAAAAAAAAAGAAGAAGAAGAAGAAAAGAACATAAGAACAATTTAAGGCATATTTTTTGCTGAATTTTCTTTACTGCATAATTTTCAGAATTTTCTTTACTGCATAGCGGGTGTACGTAGGAAGACACCATTCAAAGAGATAAAATGAATGAGTCACACCTTGAGACTGTGTACAATACATACCTGTTCCAAAAACCACCGTTTCATAGTCTTTAATTTACTGCAGTATATAGAATGTTTAATGAGGATTTTATGTGAAAACTAGTTTTTTAGCCCATTACATTAACAGGTACTAGAATAGATGTGTAGACTTAGGTATTTCTTTCTTTCTTTCTTTCTATATGTCTGTCTTTCTTTCTCCCTCCCTGCCCCCTTTCTTTCTTTCTGTCTGTCTGTCTCTCTCCTTGCCCTCTGCCTGCCTGTCTTTCTTCTGTCTCTCTCCCTGGCCTCCTGTCTGTCTGTCTTTCTTTCCTGTCTCTCTCCCTGCCCGTTATCTGTCTTTCTTTCTGTCTCTCCCCCCTGTCCAGCAGCTCCCCTATCCAGCAGTATCCCTTCTCCCTTCCTTTTACCTCCTCCCTGTCCAGCAGCACCCCTTCCCTGCTCCCATGTGCAGTAGTAGCCCTTCTCCCTTTTACCTCTCCCCCTGTCCAGCAGCACCCCTTCCCTGCTCTCCCTGTCCAGCAGTAGCCCTTCTCCCTTCCTTTTACTTCCCCCCTTCTCCCTTCCCTGCTCCCTGTCCAGCATCTGCTAGGCCAGGCAGCCTCAGGACTTTTGCTAGGCCGGCCTGCCTCACATTATCGAAGTGGGCCGACCTAGCAAATGCCCCGCAGTTGCTTGATGAAACCACGGCTGCTTCCGCTGCTGGTCCGGGGGTGAGAAGTGGCATCCTAGCAGCGGCAGCATAATCAGAAGGCAGAAAGTCAGAGATTGGAGCAGGAAATAAGCTGAGGCAGGCACTATGCATGTGCAGCATGGAAGCACATGCATAGTGCACATGCACGGACACACGGAGTTTGAAGTGCGCATGTGCGCTAAGGATTTTATTATAGCGGATTCCCCTACCATTGATTAATACGACTGAAATAATCTATACAATCTCCTTTTGGTCATTTCAGTGAACCTTCTCCTGGCTCATTAGATATTCAAAGCTCTCATGATGAGACATCATATACATATTTCAGCATTGTGCAGAAATGCAGCTTAATTTTCTTTCTGGAGATATGGGAGTATGAAACTGCATCCTTTTAGTTACAAGCCAAAAATCCTATTATTGAGATAAAGCAGCTTCTCTTGAGATAAAGCAGCTTCTCTAGCTGAGTTAGTAAAAACAAACAAACAATTTTTACCTCATTGCTCATTTCATTCTACATATTACCTAACCTTAACATAAATATTTATTTTTTGTGATTCTGTAATGAATACATGAACTGTAAGAATAAAGAATGACATGAGGATGAGGACTCTTGGTTAACCACAGGGCAAGAGTGGCGATGGGGATGGGGACAGAGCCCACGGGGATGGGGCGGGGATGGGGACAGAGCCCATGGGAATGGGGTGGGGGCAGAGCCTGTGAGGATAGGAAAAACTTTGTCCCCATGTCATTCTCTAAAAGTTTGAGACTAGCCTTAAATAGGCTGTTCCAACCAGATGGAACAGCATCTATAAAATGCTAGTATCCTCTAATAGAACACTAAGCGCGCATGCGCACTTACGATGAAAGGTGTATTTCCTGATGATGGACGACCGTGACTGGCTGCATCTTAGCTGAAGAATATGGACAATATATATTATAGATTGAATGTTGATGGTGTATGTGAGTATATGGAGGTAGGGCAGAGAGTATGGGGTGGATGTCTGATGATTATGGGGGAGGGAATGAGGGGGAGTGTGATTTGGCAGAACAGGGAGTACTATTGGAGCAGTTTTGCCAGTAGTGGGCCTTCCTTTCGGTGGGGTCTCTAACCAATAGATGGCTGGAGGATGCAGTACAGGGGAGGGGAGAAGGGGGAAATGGATGGGGAGAAGGGTGGGGAGGAGAGTTGGGGAGGGTGGGAGAACCGGGAGGAGGGGAAGATTGGGGGAATTTCAGGTTCTGGTATGGATAGGAGGGTTCAAGTTTCAAGTTTATTAGGATTTTATATACCGCCTATCAAGGTTATCTAAGCGGTTTTTACAATCAGGTACTCAAGCATTTTCCTTATCTGTCCCGGTGGGCTCACAATCTATTTAACGTTGCTAGTAACACAGGTCTGAGATGGATGGGAGGGCATTTGGGGGCTGGGATGGCTGCTCTCATGGTGGGTATGGTTAAGAGGGATACCGGTCAGTCCATGGCTGGGATAAACTTGCCAGTCAGATCGTGGCTGGGATAAACTTGCCCATTAAACGCACAAAAATTCTACAGCACCTCCAGCGTAATCGAGTGGATATAGCCATGCTGCAGGAGACCCATTTAGATGGCCTAGAACAGTGGTCTTAATCTCAAACCCTTTGCGGGGGCCACATTTTGGATTTGTAGGTACTTGGAGGGCCGCAGAAAAAATAGTTAATGTCTTATTAAAGAAATGACAATTTTGCATGAGGTAAAACTCTTTATAGTTTATAAAACTTTCCTTTAACAGTTAAAAGGAAAGATATATAAACTATAAAGAGTTTTACCTCATGCAAAATTGTCATTTCTTTAATAAGACATTAACTATTTTTTCTGCGGCCCTCACATTTAAAGTTTAATATCTTTTCTTTCTCAAAACTGGCACATTTCAATCTCTATATTGAAAATAAAATCATTTTCCCTACCTTTGTTGTCTGGTGACTTTATTTTTCTGTGCTTTCAACTATGTTTCCAGGGCCTTCTTGTCCTTTGACTGTTTTTCTCTCCGTCTTCACTTTCTGTCTTGCATCCATCTTTGGCATTAACTTAATGTTCAATTTTTCTGCTTTCTTTTCAAAATCTACGTTTCCATGTCTTAACTTCCCTTCCTATCTCTCTCTTCTTCCATCCTATTTCCATGGTCTGACATCTCTTTCCTTTCTTTCTCTCCCTCCCTCCTTCCTTCCTTTCCCCTGGTCTGGCATCTGTCTCCTTCCCTTCCCCCATGCCCTGGCATCTCTCCCTTCCCCTCCATGGTCTGATATCTCCTTTCCTTCCCTCCCTCCCATGAACTTGGCTTCTTCTCTTGTTCCTCTCCTCTCCCTTCTCCTTCCCCAATTGGGTGCAGCAGCAACAGAAGCAGCATTTCCCTTCCCCCTTTCCTGTGCAGGAGAGGCATTTATCTTCCCCTTTCCCTCCCTCTCCCTTTCCCTGTGCAGCAGCAGCAGCATTTCCCTAGGGTCCCCCTTTCCTATGTAGCAGAAGCATTTGTCTTTCCCCTCCCCTTCCGTTCTCTTCCTTGTGGAGCAGCAGCGTGTCTGGCCGGCTCGTTCCGTTCAAAGCCATGGGTGGCGGCTCCTTGCGAGATCCGCGCCTGCGTCTGAAGCCTCTCTGATGTTGTGACATCAGAGAGGCTTCCGATGCAGGAGTGGATAGTGCGAGGAGCCGCCAACCCGCGGCTTTGAACGGAACAAGCTGGCCAGACACGCTGCTGCTCCAAAAAGAAGGGAAAGTGGAAGAGAATTGCTTTTGATCGCGTCCAGACCGCGGGCCGCAAATAACACCTGGAGAGCCACATGCGGCCCACGGGCCGCATGTTTGAGACCACTGGCCTAGAACATAGGAAACTGGTACGTTGGTGGGTCGGAGACTGTGTCGCTGCCAATGCAGTAGGGGGAAAAAAGAGGTGTTGCGATTTTATTTCAGAAGAGGGGTGGTACACAGTCTCAAACAACGAACAGGATGGGGATGGGAGATATATGTCAGGGGGAGGTGGCTAGGAAAACTGTGATATTCTGCTGTCTGTATGCCCCCAATTTGTATGATGCCACATTTTATGAGGCCCTGAAGAAACTGCTTTTGAGATACTCTGATATGCCCATGATTGTGGGCGGAGACTTTAATGTCATTTGGGACTCCCACAGGGGCATGCTCACTAAGGGCCCTTTTGCTAAACTGTGGTAAACACCGCAAGGTGTTGGCCTATGTCTTCTGGGTCTACGATGGAATTTTGTTTGTAGATTACTTGGAAAAGAGTGAAAACCATCACAGCAAAGTACTATGTTGCATTTCTCAACAAACTGAAGCAGCAAGTGGTCTCCAAACATGCAGACACGCTTTCAAAAGGAATCTTGTTTCCTCCTCACAAGGCAGCCACTGGCAGATCTTCACTTTGAAGTTCTGAAACACCTGGCCTACTCATCTGATTTGGCCTCTTTGGACTACTACCTCTTTCCTAACCTCAAGAAACACCTTAAGGGAAGAAAGTTTTTAAGCTATGAAGATGCCACGTTAGCTGGGGAAGAATGGTTTGCAGCAAAACCAAAATAATTTTTCTTGGATGGGTTACAGAGGTTAGAACAACAAAGTCATAATTATGTGGAGCTCAGTGGTGAATATATAGAGTAAATAATTTTTTTCAGTCCCGAAGCTTGTTTTCTGTACAAAGCCAAGGACCTATTAGCACCCCCCTATTGGTCAGCGCTCATATAACTTTCAGGTTTGCCAAAGATCCAGATATTCAAAACCACTACTGATGTGGTCCAGCAATGAATAAATCAGTCTAATTTAGCCAGCAGCTGTCAATGCCTAAAATAACAGTAACCACGATCGCGTCAGAGGGAACGTGCTACCACGTGGAGAGTGGCCTGCGAGGTTCGCTACAGCCGGCCGCGAACCTCAGCAGGCCGTTTTAAATAGGAATGGCAGCGGTGACTGGAGGGAGGGGAAGAACAGGAGTGGTAGCGGTTGTTGTGGGAGGGGGTGAGTCGGCAACGTGCAGGCCGCTGTGAACAGGAGCGGCAGCACCATGAGCCCTCCTCCCGCCATCCGCTGCCAGAGCCGCTCCTGTCGCCCGATGCAGCTAACTGGCGCATACGCCTCAAGCCGCGGCCAAGGCTGGGGACTCACGCATGCGCACTCCTGCGGCCACAGACCTACACCGCACAGAACACGCAAATAGGAGTGCGCATGCGCGGCTAGCTCTTTATTAAATAGGATTATTAAATAACAAAAAGAGACATAAAACATAGTTCAGCTTCATAAAAGTTTGTCAAACAATCATTTAACAAAAGCCTCTGCAAATAAAGTTGTCTTCAAGACCTTCTTCAATTTCTATAACTCAGGTAACAGCTGAAGAGGTCTTGTCAAATTGTTCCATAACAATGCTCCTGCCACTGAGATAATGGAAGTCCTAATTTTCTCATAAAATACAGTTGTCAGCTCTTAACTAACTAACCGTAATATCCTTTCTGATCTCAAAGATCTTGATGACTGGTACACTTTTAACACCTGTGTTTATATGTCTAAGTGAGCTAACATGGCAACCACGCAGCCATTGTCAGTAAAGAAACGTGCAACAAAGCAATGATCAGGTGATTATATAACTTGGTTCCAGCATGAACAGCAGCTTCTCTCAGCTAGTTAGCTGAAACCAAAATCAAACACACCCTTCTCTGATAACTTTGAAAGTTTTTTTGTAAACAGTGAATTCTTAAAGGCATACATCATGCCATGGTATACTGCAGGTTGTGGTACATCTCCTAATTTACCTTCTTTATTGTAATTATGTTTATCTTTGATCATGTTACAGGGTAGGCACTTGGGCTGTTTCAAGCTGAGGGAGCTTCAACCTCCTAAGTGTCTTTTCTAGGGCCAAGTATATTTTATTAACAGCTTTTATGAAGAGATTCACCCGAGGTAGTGCACAGCAGGTGCAGCATAACATAAAATTTACAATTTTGTAAACAGCATAAATTATAGTAAAATGACCAAATACAGTATAAGCATGAATACAATGATGTAAACTTGGAAATGACAAGTTGAAACCTAGTAATAAGAATAACATGAAACTGTATCATAAATATATACATTTAACATAAAGAATGACACTCAGTTTCCCCCATCCCCACAAGTTTTGTCACTATCACTGTCCCTGCCCCATTCCTGGAAGCTTTGCTTTAACCACATAAGACTCAAACACTTATGATTTTAAAGTGTTTGAGGCTTGTGCAGATGAGGATGGAGCTTGTAAGATTGAGGCAGGGACAGGAAAAGAACTTGGGGGGGGAGGGGGAACGGGGAAAATTTGTCCCTGTGTCATTCTCTAATTTAACAGCACTGTAAAACTCTCACATACCAGAAATATAAATGTTGGTCCAATACAAACAATACCATAATAGCATGGAAGAACATTCATATAACATGGATATGATAAAATATCAGCATAATGTCAATGAAGCACCTAATAGGCATGCATTAGAACATTCAGATATGATACTTGTATTAAGGCTGTTCTTACAACACAAAGACATATCTTATTTATGTAGCTAAGGGGCCAAGTGCAGTTGAGATATAGAAAGAGAATAAGATGAGTAGTACAGAGTCAATTGGGATAAACAGATGAGTGGCTAAAATGAAAGCAAATTATATGTACAGTTAAAAAGGTATGAGGAACTGTTCCAAATTACAGGATGTGTACAGTATCAGGGGCATTACATTTATTAAAGGCTTGGGAGAGGAGCCAGTCTTATGCCTGCTTCCTGAGGTAGAAGTAGTTTTAAGTTAGATGTAGCCCCTCTTACTCCTGAGAAGCAGGGCCGCCATCAGAAATTTCTGGGCCCCTTACTGAGCAATCCTATTGGGCCCCCCATGCACCCCTTCCCCCTCCCCCCGACCCCCCTTCTTCCATGGGCCGAATACACACATACTTTTCTCTGTCGCCGCACTCTTTGACCAAAAGATTTGTAAGCCTGCAACCACGTCAAGGTAGACTCTTTCAGCAGGGCCCTAACCTAACCTAAACTAATCTATACCTATCTATTCTAAACTAACATATGTCTAATACTGAACTAATAACAAACTAACAAACATCTGCATAATAAATAACTAATAAATAATAGTGCTAGTAGCTATAATTCACTTTTGAATGTAAAATCTCAGTTAAGGATTTCTTTTGACCTTTGCAGGCCAGAAGTAGATCACAATTGCACAATATTTTTTGTAACAAGTATTAAATGTGTTTTTATAAATACTGTAAGCTTAATAAATATATCAGAAAAAACTACACATCTGAGCGCAAATCTGAACATACACATCTGTATGATCCCATCCTCCTCAGCTTGCCTATAGCTGCATCATGCATGTTAAAAATGGGAGATATGTTGATATGTGCACCTTCCTTCCTTTCCACCCATCCTCCTCAGCCAGTCCTTACACATCCACAGCTGCATGTTAATGATGATGTATATGTTATAATGATAAATAAGTGCATATGAGCACATCATTAACATACAGCTATGGATGAATATATAATGAAGTTATGAGTGTGCACCTCTTTCTTCCCATCCTCTTCAGCATGTCACATACAGCATGTTACATTACACAGACTTTGTGTAATGTAACATGCTGTATGTGACATGCTAAGGAGGATGGGAAGGAAGAGGTGCACACTCATAACATCATTATATATTCATGAATCAATCTGATAATCATCACCACCAGGCTGTGTGTGTTATGGGATGGAGGAAGAAAGGTGCATGGGATGGAGGAAGAAAGGTGCATGTTTAAATTGATCACTGCCTTACTAGTTCTGCAGCTCCTCGTGCTGCTCCTCTCGTCCTGTCCTCCTAGAGACGTGGTGACGTCATCCGGCCGACCCGCTCTCGCAGATTCAGTGGCAGGCAAGTGATGTGTCTCCTGATTGGCTAGGCACCTTAAGCCCAAGCCAATCGGAGTGGAGACAGGGCGGGCCTTGGTGAAGGAGTCAGGAGACGAGAGGCACGCACCTATTATATCGCCGGCTGCGGCCACGGGCCGGGTAGACGGATCCACTTTTGTCCAGGGGGGTGCTATCAGGAAATCGGCAGGGGTTCTAGCCATGGCAAGCATAACAGGATAAACATGGATGATTAGGGATAGCTTGAAAACCTGACTGGCTGGGGGTCCCCCAGGACAGGTTTGGGAACCACTGGTATAGAGCCACTTCGGCACCGGTCTGCCGTTACAGCCCTCTTAAGGGCTTTGCATACAGGACCTCTCTTCAAGATCCAGCACAGTGAAGGGGAAGGGAGATTGAGTCGTCCCCCTTCACTGCACCGGTGGAGCCTGAGATCGGTGGTTTGCCCCGCCCCCAACAGCCACCTCGGCACCGGTCTGCCGTTACAGCCCTCTTAAGGGCTTTGCATACAGGACCTCTCTTCAAGATCCAGCACAGTGAAGGGGAAGGGAGATTGAGTCGTCCCCCTTCACTGCACCGGAGGAGCCTGAGATCGGCGGTTTGCCCCACCCCCAACAGCCACCTCGGCACCGGTCTGCCGTTACAGCCCTCTTAAGGGCTTTACATACAGGACCTCTCTTCAAGATCCAGCACAGTGAAGGGGAAGGGAGATCGAGTCGTCCCCCTTCACTGCACCGGAGGAGCCTGAGATCGGCGGTTTGCCCCGCCCCCAACAGCCACTTCGGCACCGGTCTGCCATTAAAGCCCTCTTAAGCCCTCTTACAGTCCCTCCTTCCTCCGCCCCTCGAGCAGGAGAGATCTGCCCTGCACTGCTCATTTGGGAGCCTTGCTCTCCCCAGCCCATCCGAGTGCTACTAAAGACCAATCTCCCAGCCTGACCCAGCTTTTTTTCAGCCCACTGCGGGCCGCCGAGGAGGAAGGAGGGAAGGAAAAAAGAAAAAGAAAAAAAAAAAATTTTTTTTTTTTTTCTGTTCCTTTTCGGCGACTTCAAGGCAGAGGAAGGAGGAAGCCTCCTCCATCCTGTCCCTCCCTCCTCCGCCCGACATCACTCGAACAGGAGTTAGCCCTGCTCCTGCTTTTCACCTAAACTCTGCTATCCATAGCCAACCCAGGAACTGCCGAAGTCGAGGGGGCGTGGCATGATCGCCACGGAGAACACACGGATGGCCTAACGGCTCCTCCTGTACACGCCTAATTCAAATAAAACTGTGCTTTTATATTTAATTTTTTTTTTTTACATAGTCTGTTAAATTTTTGCTGCCGGAACACTCAACTCCATTCAGACGGGCGATCCAGACAACCGTTATCCCACCTAAAGAGCTTTCTTGTATATGTGTAGCCGCTTACAAGTGCGCATCAGATAGGAATGCCGATAAGATCGGTGAAAACGCCTAAACATAAATCATCCTGCTCAATACTTAAAATGGCGACGTCACCAACTCCAACTATAACCTCGGCACAATGGGGTGATTGGGCCCAAGAAATTTCGAAAATGGTTACCGCAGCCCTGGAAGATAAACTTCTTAAATTACAATTGGCTGTAGACTGTATTAACGATCGTTTTGAAGCACATGCTGGACGTATTGCAGCAGTGGAACAAAGGGTGTCTGAAAATGAAGATGCAACATTGCAAGATCGCGAAAAAGTGATTGCCTTGCAAAATCAAGTAGCAACATTGACAATACGTTTGGATGACCAAGAGAACCATCAACGCTGCAATAACCTACGAGTTGTAGGACTACCTGATCTCCGTGCTGATCAAGATCTCTACCGTTTTTTTCAGATTTGGCTCCCAAAACAACTTGGTCTGGTGACCCCTGAGACTGGTTTTCTATGCGAGCGGGCACACCGCTTGGGCCAACGCATGGAGAATAACAACCGCTCGCGAGCAGTAATCGCTAGATATATTAACTGGAAAGACAAAGAACTCATCATGCAAGCCTAGAGTGAAGTTTGCACTTATGTACCCGGCGTCTCTACGCATATGGAGAGATGGGAAACCACATACATTCACAGACAAAGTAGCCGCACAACTATTTATAAACTCAATGCCTGAGACTATGATCAATAATACCCCAATGATCTAATTCTACTTGACATCAGCCGTGCAGGTCCTTGTTTGATCAAATCAATTCCAATTTTGATATTTTAGACTGTGCCAATAAGCTCTTATCTCAATGTTCTATGTAATGAAATACATAATTTTTATAGTCTGCTAAGTTAAGCACACTAATCTCACATTTTATATCACTGATTAGGTGTGAACTCTGTTAGTTACTTCACATGTGTTATTCTTCTGTGATCATAAGAGCACCCTTAAAATATTTTAAGATATGCATGATAATATGGTTTATTTCTTTTCTGACCATATATTACGCTGACATTACTGACTTCTTCTTTCTTATTTTAATGCTCTTTCTATTTTTCTTCTTAGACAGGAGTGTCTACCTAACCTTACAAATATATCAGTTATTTTTTTTTGATAAAGGGGATATACCTCATATTTCACCACTGCATTTCATATATTATGGCTGACCTACATGTCTTTTCCTTTAATGTGAATGGCCTGAATCATCCCATTAAAAGAAAAAAGATATCTAATTATGTGTTTAACAAACATCCAGATATAATTTTCCTACAAGAAACCCACCTCCCACCCGCTGCCGCCACAAAATTTCAACTAAAGGGATATTCCGCTCACTTATACTCCCCTGCAACCAATCAAAAGAAAAATGGTGTTTCAATATTTCTTAAAGATAAACTATCTCCCACTATTCATTCAATTAAAACAGACACGGAGGGAAGATGGTGTCTGGTACATGCTGCGCTGCACTCAGTGGATTTCGTTCTTCTAAATATATATGGCCCGGTTAAAGATCACCCGGATTTTTTTAGAGATATTCAGCTTGCGCTAATTGAATTCAGTTCTTGTTCTCTAATATTGGGAGGAGACTTTAATCAAATCCAAGACTTATATATTGATAGATCTTCTTCTTGTAAACCCTCCAAATCCAAGTCATTCACAGCTCTTCAGGCTCTAAATGATGCCTTCTCCCTCGTGGACCCTTGGCGATTACTTCACCCAAAAGGTAGAGAATACTCACATTTTTCACCACCTCATAATTCCTACTCGAGAATTGATTTCTTTCTCATATCCTCTTCTCTCATTCAGGATCTTACAAATGCTATTATACATCCAATATCTCTTATGGACCATGCTGCCATTTCTTTATATATTTCTATCTCGGCTCCGCGTAAAGAATCTCCTTCTTGGCGCTTAAACAACGCCCTACTCTTAGATGAAGAAACTGTTGAAAAAATCAACTCGTTCACAGTGGAATTTTTTGAAAATAACTCTAAAGATCCTGAAATTTGTCCTTCCATAGTCTGGGAAGCTTACAAAGCAACCCTTAGAGGTGAATTGATAAAAATTGCTTCTTGGAAAAAAAAACAGTCCATGATAAAAGAAAAAGAATTAGAAAACTCTATTAAAACATTAGAACTACAACATATGTCTAATCACTTACAAGACCCAATTATTCTCCAAAATATCCAAAAACTTAAATATGAATATAATACTTTAGTTTCATGCACAGCCAGACGTGATATCTTCATCTCCAATTCTGGCCATTATATGGGAGATAATCTTATGGGTCGCCCATTGGCCAGATACCTTAAAATTAAATCCAAAAGACTACATATCACATCTATCCAAAACCCAGCAGGACAATTAGTCAAAACCAGATCTTTAATTTCTTCTCAATTCGAAAATTTTTATGCTTCATTATTCCAATCTGATTTTGCGGCTCCTGATTCAGATATAGACTCCTTTCTTTCCTCCTTATCTCTTCCGACCATATTGGACTCTGTTAAATTGGAATTAGATTCTCCGATAACTATAACAGAAATAGAAGCTGCCATATCTTCTCTACTGACTGGAAAAGCCCCTGGTCCGGACGGTTTTACTAACGAATTTTTTAAACAATTCCGAAACATCTTAGCTCCTCATCTCCTTACATACTATGATTTCCTTCATTCCACTCCAGATAAACAATTTAATTTCACTGAAGCCACCATTGTAGTAATTCCTAAACCTGACAGGGACGCCACCTTGGTTAAAAACTTCCGTCCTATCTCTCTCCTTAATTTAGATTACAAAATAATGGCAAAAATACTGGCACTTAGACTTACCAAAGTGATTCCACATCTTATACATAAAGATCAAACGGGGTTTATTAAACAAAGATATATAGGAGATAACCTGCGCCTCTTTCACCATATTAATGCTCACGCTAAAACATTGACAGACCCAATAATAGGCCTAGCTATAGACGCTGAAAAAGCCTTTGATCGAGTGGAGTGGCTTTTTCTTTTTTGTGTCCTGAAAGGGTATAATTTTGGCTCATTTTTCACGAAATGGATAGAAACATTATATCACAGTCCATCCGCTCGTATTCTAATTAACAATTCTCTATCCAATAAATTTCCCCTTCATAGAGGCACTAGACAGGGCTGTCCTCTCTCACCATTATTGTTCAATTTAGTGTTAGAGCCTCTTCTCTCTGCTATTCGACAAAGCCCCTTAATTAATGGTATTCCCTCCTCTGATCGAGAATTTAAATTAGCAGCCTATGCTGATGATGTCTTAATTTTTCTTAGGAACCCTCAATCTTCTCTTCCTCATCTTATACATATCATCAAACAATACTCTCGCTTTTCCGGATATTCTGTCAATTGGGAGAAATCAGAAATCTTTCCTCTGAACAATAACATTCTTCAATCAGATTTGGCTAAATTTCCATTCACATGGTCAAATGAAGCTGTGAAATACTTGGGGATTCTAATACACAAGGATCCGGTCCTTGCTCAAGATCTTAATATATCTAAAATCAAAAATTTAGTTCTTAACACTACATCTAGATGGTCTCCACTTTATTTGTCTTGGTGGGGTAGGATAGCATCCATCAAAATGACTCTAGCACCTCAAATAAATTACATTCTCTCTATGCTTCCTCTTCTATGCCGTAAATCATTCTTCTATTGGCTAAATAGGAAGCTATCTGAATTCATATGGAACAAGAAAAAACCTCGAATTGCTCTAGCCAAGCTGAAAGCCTCTAAAATTAACGGTGGTCTTAACATCCCGGATTTCTACCATTATTATATAGCTTCATTAACTAAATATGGAGCTTACTGGATTAATGATTCCTTTTATCAAGACCCTCCTACTTGGTTTGAAATGGAATGTTTTCTATGCAAACCTTTACACATCTCCTGCTTACTAACGATATCAATACCCAGACATTTGAGAAAGTATTCTCTGTTAAGTTCAACGCAGCATGCTGTCCATTATTTAGATAATATAGCTGAGATCTCAATTAGTGTTAGCCCACTCATGTCTCTTTGGAATAATCCCAAAATCCAAAACCAAGGCAAATCCCTTTCATGGAAACGGTGGCAGCGGGCAGGTATATGGTTTGCTCATCAACTGTCTACTCTCACTACTTTGTTCCACATATATGTTGACCTCTTCTGCTTATTCACAGTGGATCACACTCATTGAAGTGCTGTCTTCTGTGCACATACGATATGACTTCATGTCTTCCAAAAATACTATCTGCCATTGGTCTTTATGGTCTCTATCAAAAGGAAAAGCTATATCTTTTTTTTATAATATTCTGAGAGATCATTTCTTCACTTTTTCATACTATTCTATGAAACACTGGGATAATATACTCATCACTCCGCTTTCTGACATTGACTGGGAACTCTTTTGGTCTTCAACAAACCGCCCACTTTTATCTGCTAGAGTTTCACAATCAATGTTCTTTATTATGTGGAACGCAATATGGACCCCATTTCGCATGTGGAAAGCCAAATTAAAACAAGACTCTGTTTGCTGGAATTGTTTGAAAGAGGAGGGAACTCTTGATCACATGTTTTTACATTGTACTTTGGTCCGCTCTTTTTGGACCCAAATTTGGAACACCATACAATCTATCACTAACTGCTCAGAAGAGATTTCTATGGACATTATAATCCTTCGATCTCAACATCCCTGCTTTGCGCAATCAAATTGTCCTCCTAGACTCATTGATACCATGTTGGTAATTGCCCTCATGCACATTCTGAAAAATTGGAAATCATCTTCGTTATTAGATTATACGTTTTGGTGGAACTCTTTATGTATGTATCATAGATTTGAATCATATGCATATGAGAATAAAATTACACACCGAATCTCTAAGAATTTGAAAAGCAAAAAATCACCCTGGTCATTCTTAGATTCATATGTACTCTCTGACTTGTAGACACTCCTGTCCCCCTGTCCCCCTTTCCTTTTCTTCACTTTTCCTCTTTCTTTCCTTTTTCCTTAACTTTTATTCTGTTCTATCTCATCTTTTTCTCATACAGTCTTCACAAATAACTCCATTACTCTGAGCTTTTCTTAATACTATGATCCTTTATAGTTTATTCTATATTTATAAACCATATATATATATACACAAAATGTTATATTATTTTTTATGTATTTGAATTGCTCTCTGTATTTTTCAAAATACTCAATAAAAAATTTATTGAACTAAAAAAAAAAAAAAAAAGGAAATCGGCAGGGGACAAAAAAAGTATGACAGCACTGTTTATTGTTTATTGTTGTGCACAGCAGAAGCATAATACAGGTATTTGTGCTATGGTGGCCTAGGACAGTGTTCTTCAACCTTTTTACACCCGTGGACCGGCAGAAAAAAAATAATTATTTTGTGGACCGGCAAATTACTAGGACTAAAATTTTAAAAACCCATTTCCGCCCCATCTCTGTGAGCTCGGTCCCCACAAATCATCTGATCCCATCCACACAAGCCTCAGTTATGATTTTATATTGAATGTATTTTATTAAAGTATAAAAAGAAACAATATTCTGTACAATTGTCATTTTATAAATACAAATAATTATCCCAGGACAAGCAGGCAGCATATTCTTAACGTATGGGTGACGTCACCGACGGAGCCCCGGTACGGACCTTTTTAACTAGAAAGTTCTAGTTGGCCGCACCGCGCATGCGCGAGTGCCTTCCCGCCCGACGGAGGAGTGCGTGGTCTCCAGTTTCTTCGTTTCCGCGGAGCGAAGAAGACGCATGTGCTTTTCAAAGGCCGTTGAAAACTAAGAAACAATATTCTGTACAATTGTCATTTTATAAATACAAATAATTCAGAGCAAGGATCAACAAAACCCCTGTCTCCCTTCCCCTTCACATATATCCCCTCTACTATCAAGAAAACTGAACAAGCCAAATTATTACAGAATGCTGCACAGAAATATCATGCTAACAGAATACTGCAGTCACACATGACAGGAATAGTTTTAGGGGAGTGCAACTAGGGCAACTGCCCCCTGGTCAGAGAGCGCCCTAAGCCAGCTGGAAGCTAAAGAAGCACTTCCTGGGTTTTGCAATCCCCAGTTATGTCTAACACCAGCTCTAGCAGGATATATATTTCAAATCTGATAT
This sequence comes from Geotrypetes seraphini, assembly GCF_902459505.1. Taxonomy (NCBI): domain Eukaryota; kingdom Metazoa; phylum Chordata; class Amphibia; order Gymnophiona; family Dermophiidae; genus Geotrypetes; species Geotrypetes seraphini. Next base: position 534,254,639 of record NC_047084.1, read on the forward strand.
ATTCTAATCACAAAATAGAAATAAAATTATTTTTTTCTACCTTTTGTCATCTCTGGTTTCTGCTTTCAATCTTCTTTTCACTCTCTTCCTTCCAGCGTCTGCCCTCTCTGTCTCTTCAATCCAGCATCTGCCCCTTCTATCCATTGTCTGTCCTCTCCCCCTTCCATATGGTATCTGTCTTCTTTCTATGCCCCTCTCCCCTTTCCATCCAGCTTGTGCCCCCTCTCTCCTTTTTACATGATTCATTCCAGCTTCACTGCTCTCTTCATTTTTATCTCTCCTACACCAGATCTATCATCGTTGTCCCTCTCTGCTTATTTTTCTGCTGACCCCTTCCTATCATCAATCTCTCTACTTTCTCATGCCTGTGTCTCCCCTTCCCCTCCTCTAATCTCTCTGCCAGCTGTTTCCTTCCTTTTTTCATTATCCCTTCCCTCCTCCTCCTGTCCAGCAGTATCTCTCTTCCCTTCCTCCCCTCCCAGCAGCATCTCTCCTTCTCCCTCTCCAGTAGCAGCTGTCCCTTTTTTCCCCCTTGCCCACAAGCTTCCCTCCAGGTCCAGTAGCAGCTGTCCCTTTTTTTCCCTTTCCCAGCAGCTTCCCAGATTCCTTTCCCTCCTCCCCTCCCAGCAGCATCTTTCCTTCTCCCTCTCCATTAGCAGCTTTCCCTGTTTCCCCTTGCCCAGCAGCTTCCCAGACTCCAAAAGTGGCTTTCTCCCCTCCCAGCAGCTCTCCTTACTTCCCAGCGCAGCGATTCAGGAAGGCAGTCTCGGGTCCTTTGTTGTGTCGCGCCACCTCTGAGGAAAGAGGAAGTTGCATCATCAGAGGCAGCCGCGAATCAGCAAAAGCCCCGAGGCTGCCTTCGTGAATCGCTGCACTGGGAAGTAAAGGAGAGCTGTAGAGAGGGGAGAAAACCACTGTCGGAGGCTCCCCAAGATCTCTCCGGCTCAGCGCAGACTTCAGCTGTTGATCTTGCTGGCCCTGCGCAGACCGGCAGGAAATTGAAGGGAGTCAATCTTGCCGGCCCTGCGCGGAGTGGCAAAAATTTCCTGCAGACCGATACCGGTCCACGGACCGGCGGTTGAAGAACTGTGACCTAGGACCCTGGGGGAGCCCGGGCCCCCTGTCAGCTCCGGGCCTCTGAATGCAGGACTGGTAGTACTGCCCTGATGGCGGCCCTGCTGAGAAGGTTCGCTGGCAGGTAAAACATTGTACAACTTTCTTTTGATGCGGTTACAGATACGGTACATTTAACAGCAGATTGTCAGCGATCACTTTCCGAGATCCACACTGTTTGCTATAATTTGCTCTTTCTTATGCAGGGGTGATGTGGTGGAGAAATGCTTTATGGTTTTTGTTTGATAGCAGATACCTGTGGCAGAGGTTAATATACTCTGTAGTTCTGTACATGTGCATGTCATGAAAACTTTACATTTGAAAGGCTAATACATCCTTGTATGAAGTGGAGAATGTCCACTTTATCCATTATTGGGCATGGTTGGGGAAAGAGGAAAGTCAGAGGAATGTACGGTTGCACATTATTCACATTCTATAGGTAACAATAAACATATGGGCCTGTGTTTTGTGCAGGGTGGACAATGGCACAGTGTTTAACCCATACAGAGAATGTAAATATGGGGCTAGCTGAGTGTTTAGTAGGTTCAGCATCTGGCTCCAGATTCATCCAACAGGGTTGATCCTCTCTAGGTGTCACTCCAATGTATGCAGGGATTTGTAGTCTGGAAATCTGAACTACAAGTCCCTGAATGCAATGGGGTAACACCTGGACTGGATCAACCCTATTAGGTGAATCTGTAGCCAGTTGGCAATCCTAGAGAATAGGCATACAGCTCTGGGTAATTAAAGTGGTCTATAGCCCTCATTTCTCCTCTTGAAAGGAGCTAGATACCAATGTAAATGCATGGGAAGATTGACCAGGAAGAGGCCAACCATGGTCATTGAAATAATGACACTTAACACCCCGGTAACAGGAAAACATTTCTATTTTAAAGCCGTGGGAGGGGCATAAGTAGATCAGAGATGTGCTTAGAATGCCAGCATTTATGCGCCTAACTACTCAAATTTGGGCGTAAGCACTTACACTAGTCTTTGACATGGCATAAGTGCTCGTGCTTAAAGTAAGATGTGTATATGCAGACTTACATTATATTCTAGAATGGCAACTGTGGGCAAATCTATGCCATGAATGCATGTTGTATTTCTGTGCTGGCTGTTCATGTGGGATGTGCCCTTGTAAGGAGCTGTAGGATCACAGGCACCTTGTGCATAGGTTCTGAGCTCTGTCTCTTTCACTCTCTCTCTCTCTATCCCTATAGAACTGTAGGTGTCCTTTCTTGAATCTACCCTATTGTGGGCAGAAAAAATATTTGCTGAGAAAGAAGATGCAACCTCTGTAGACAATTATTTTCAGGGGCCTGTGAAGATTTTGGCTTTGATTACTGGCAGAAATCCCAGACACAATTTGCAGCAATATGTCCACTTTTCAAAACTCACTCCCTAATTGGATTGTTTTTAGGAAAATTCACAGTCAGCATGCAATGGACTCCTTCTAAGATTTATGATTTATGACATCATGTAATAAAGATATCTCAAACTGTATCATGAGCTGTTGTCTGGATGTATGGATTTTATTCAATAAAAAAACAAGTATAAAAAAGAAACATCTTGTAATAATAGAGATTAATAGTTACTATTCTAGCATCTAAGTAAAAAACAAACCTTTTACTTTTAGTACCTGCTATAACTAGAACATAAGAATTGCCGCTGCTGGGTCAGACCAGTGGTCCATCGTGCTCAGCAGTCTGCTCCTGCGGCGGCCCTCTGGTCAAAGACCAGCACCCTAACTGAGACTAGCCCTTCCTGAGTATGTTCTGGTTCATCAGGAACTTGTCTAACCTTGTCTTGAATCCCTGGAGGGTGTTTCCCCCTATGACAGACTCCGGAAAAGCATTCCAGTTTTCTACCACTCTCTGGATGAAGAAGAACTTCCTTACATTTGTACGGAATCTATCCCCTTTCAATTTTAGAGAGTACCCTCTCATTCTTCCTACCTTGGAGAGGGTGAACAACCTGTCCTTATCTACTAAGTCTATTCCCTTCAGTACCTTGAATGTTTCGATCATGTCCCCTCTCAATCTCCTCTGTTCGAGGGAGAAAAGACCCAGTTTCTCTAATCTTTCACTGTACGGCAACTCCTCCAGCCTCTGAATGAATCCTGCACATTGCTGTTAGGACATTGCATATGGTAGCCACAGTTTCCTCTAAGCTAAGTGGGAGTCCTCCATCTATAGTCTTAACAGTGTGTGATGCTGGTTCACTATCACATTCTCAATAATCTGGGACAGGCAAACTCTGCAGGATTCCAGTGAGAGGTGCTTCCCTAGTGATTGAAAGCATAGTATTGAAGCACCATCTCCCACTGGCAGCCATGCAATTGGAGGACTCCCTCTCAGCTTATCGCAGTGTCTCACAAACTCTCCAGAGCCATGTCACACTAATCTTGGGGTCGCAGCTGGAGGGCGTCGACATGTCATCATGTCAACATCCACACATGCACGGAAGCCCTCCAGACAGGGTCCTGAGCCGCCAATGGGGGTGAGGTGGTGGTGGTGGTGCTGGAAGAGGAGAGTCGTGAAAAGAAGAAGTGTTGGCAAGAAGCAAAGGTGCCGGCCGACTGCCTACAGGATGTGCCTCTCACCATGAGAGACACATCCTGTGGGCAGTCAGCTGGTGCCTCTCCTCCTTGCCGGTGTCTTGCAGCACACTGTGACTCTCTCCGCGGCACACAGTTTGCGATACACTGGCATAGAGAGAACAGTGATGGTAGATCATCTTTTTATTTTAGCATTTAGTTTGTCTTTCACTACATGCTTTCCTGTCCTCAGAAGGCTTACAATCCAAAGAGCTCTTTTATTAAAGCTTAGTATGTGCTAACAGCATGCGCTAAAAGCTGTGCATCTTATTTTATATGTATGGGTTACATGGCACATAATGCGTGCTAATGTCCATTAGTGCTTGCTAAGCTTTTATAAAAGAGCCCCTTAAATTTGTACCTGAAGCTATGAAGAGATGTGATTTACCAAAGGCCACATGAAGTGACAGTGGGATTTGATCCCTAGATCACAGTTTGTTGCTCTACCCACTAGGCTGCTCTTTCACTCTGTAAAATACTGACTGGTTGATAAAATGGTTTTCATGTTAAATGTGGCACAGCCTCCATTCTATAATGGTGACAATTTTTCCCAAATAGAGTCTAATAGCAGAATAAAATGCATGTATGGTTAGACAGCATTAAAACATCTGGACTGCCCAAAAAGTGGTTATCCTGCACCTGTGATCATTAATTTAATGTGAAGAATACTTTTCTTTCTTTTCTCTTGCCTACTTTCCCCAGTATCTTGAGGCACCTGTTTCATCTTGTGGCAACTCTGAGTCATGTTATTATATTAGGAAGTGTCAGCTTTCCTGGTTATAAATAATTAGAGGAGGTGGCAACAAACCAAGAAATTGCAGCTTTAAAATGTAATTGAGCTCCTTGCTTTCCTAACTTGATAGAAATGATGTTTCATACTTTTAAACAAGAACTGTGCTTTAGAGCAGGAATGACATTAGTTTATGTTTGAAGTATTAATTTTTAAGAATTATGTCCCTTGATATACTGTCCTAGCAAAATGTCAAAGAAATTTACAGTTGAGGAGCAACACTTAAAATAGCAATATAAAAAATACATGAGAACAAACAATACACTCATCAAATATATAATACTTAAAAGAAGATAACAACTGGTAACAGAACCCTCCAGTGATTGGCTGGCCTGGACCTTCTCTCCGACGTCAGAATTGACATTGGGGTGAAGGGCTGTGGACCGGCGGCGTGCAATTGCTGCATGTGCTGGCCCTTCCCTTCCTGCAGTTGCGGCACCGGGGCTGTAATTTAATGTAGCGGGTAGTGTGCGGTAAGCGACAGACCAGGGTAGGGAGGGGGAGGAGGAAGCGGCGGCGGTTTGGCTTGGGGGCAGGCAGGCTTTGGCGCGGCTTCGGGAGGGGGCACTAAGGACATAAGAAGGAGGGAAGGAATAGAAAGGGACAATTGTTGGGCCTGAGTGCAGAAAGAAATGAAAGAAAGGATGCACAGTCAGAAAGAAGTGCAATCAGAGACTCATGAAATCACCAGATAGCAAAAGTAGGAAAAATGATTTTATTTTCAATTTAGTGATCAAAATGTGTCAGTTTTGAGAATTTATATCTGCTGTCTATATTTGCACTATATTTGTCTATTTTTCTATAGTTGTTACCAGGACTGTGGAGTCGGTAGATAAATTCTTCGACTCCACCTCCTCAGTTTCTGGTACACGATTCCGATGCCAGGTACCCAAAATTGTCTCTGACTCTGACTCCACAGCCCTATGAGTCCAGCTGGAACTGAGCTTGAAGCACAGGAAGTACTTGAATGGACTCCTCCTCCATGAATTGGCCAAAGTACTGCAACCCTTTTTGTTCCCATCTCCGAAATATCCCCCCTTCCCTACCCGGTATAAAATCAGGGGCAAACCTCAAAGGTAGATGATGTAGCCCCTTAACCTTACCCAATAACTGTTGTGCATCCCCTTTCCAGACTCACAAAGTCCACCTAACAAATGGATTAGGTACAGCCAGGAGGTCCTTTTCACCCATGTCCGCCTGTGGAGTCGATAGATAAATCCTTCGTCTCTGATTCCAACTCCTCAGTTTCTGGTACCCACAACTCCGACTCTGACTCTAGGTACCCAAAATTGTCTCTGACTCCTCAACTCCGACTCCACAGCCCTGGTTGTTACTGAGGTGACATTGCATATTTTAAAGTCCTCTGCCTTGACATCTTTGAAACCCCCCCCCCCCCAAATATAAATGATAATTAACGTTTTCTATGCGTACAGTGTGCTTTGTGTTTTTTTAATTTTGCAGCTAACCATTATGTGTTGTTAATAAGATTATATTGTATCTATGTATATGAAAAATGAATGGAAAAAATGATATTACAATTAGTACTATTTCGTGGGGTGGGGTCTGTGACGGAGATTGGGTGGGGTCTAGGGCGGAGCTTTCAGGCCCTCCCAAATAAAAAAGCGTTCTGCTGCCTACAGTACACGATACTAGTATTATATGTATATATATGTAGGATGATTGATTACGGTATAAATATCTATTGAAAACCATTTCAGAAAATGCCAACTCTGTATTGTAACAACTTTATAGAAGCTCATGTAAACCGCTCTGAATTGACTCCCCAGTCATTAGTAGCGAATAAGAAACTTTCTGTAGACATAAACATAAAGATAAACATACACACAAATACAAGGAGTGAATCTGTTGCACATACTTTGGCAGGACATGTTTATTTACTCCTAGGTAAGATAATTTCAAGCACCATTCTGACCTCAAGTGCAACTTTCTTTGAATTAGGCCCCTTATTTTCTTACTCCTGTTACTCTGTTTTATCTATCTATATGTTCCATTTCTGCTTACAACCTATGCTGTCTATTAAAAATGTTTTATTGCATATTGTATTGACATTGTAATAGATACTACCACAGCCGTTGACATTGTAATACAAGTACCGCGGCTTAGTATAAGGGGGAGCGAGTAGTAAGTAAAGGAGTTACACTCTCAGATTTACCTTTATATAATATTAATTTAGCTTCAGTATTTTGTAATAATTGAAGCCTTGTTATAGACTTCTTTGGGAGTCCCAAATAATGTATGTTACAATAATCCAATTAAGATGAAATGAAAGCATAAATGATTTTCTGAAAATTTTCAAATGAATAATAATCCTGAATCTGTTGTAATCTACATAAATGAAATAAAGTAATTTTCATCACATATCTAATCTGAGAGTGCATCTCAAGAGATGAATCAACAATTTTGCCTAAACTTTGAATAGTAGAATTTAACTGAAGTGGTTCTTTATCCACAATAGGGAGCGCTAAAGGTCTGGGGCAGTTTTTAACTCCAATTGATAACAAAGCAGTCTTTTCAATATTTATTTTGAAATCTTTTTTATTGAGCAGGGACAACAGCAGGTATAACAATAGCAGAAAACAAGGTTTACAATAGCAACCAGCAACCGCGGAGGACTGGACTCTTATGTACTCCACGATCAAGAGCAACACTCCTACCACCAAGAAAGAACCCCACCCTCCTCCCTTCCCTCCCACCCCCTCCGAGAAAAATACTACAACACCCAAACGGGGGGAAGATAGACATCAAACAGGTATACTCAATTACAGGTGGAGTCTATTCAGGATATGGCTACGACTCGCAGGGGACAAAATGTTCACGTATGGAGTCCAAGTGTTGACAAAGTCTCTGCTCCGGCGACGAGAAGAACAGGCCAAACGGGCCTCCCAGCCCATAAGTTCATGAAGTCGATTCCTCCAAAGCCAAAAGGAAGGGTGTTCAGAAGAGAGCCAACAACATAAGATACATTTCTTCCCCAAAATAAAATATCTGCTAAGAAACAGTTTTTCTGAAGAAGTGTACACAGAGAATATAGAAAAATGAGCAAATAACATAGGAAGCACCAATACAGGCACGGGAACCTGCACCAGGTCCTGTAAGAAGGAAGCCAGCGCCTTCCAAAAGGCCTGAATCCCCTCACAACTCCAGATACCATGAAAATAAGAGTTAACCTCCATATTTAGGGCTCCTTTTACGAAGGTGCGCTAGGGCCTTAACTCGTGGAATAGCGCATCCTAAATTGCCGTGTGTGCTAACCGCTACTGCCTCCTTTTGAGCAGTCAGTAGATTTTCGGCTAGCGCATGCTAATCCAGTGCGTGCAATAAAACCGCTAGCGCACCTTCGTAAAAGGAGCCCTTAATTTCAGTGATTGTAGGTTCATCCAAGCATTAATTTTAATCAAAGATTAAGTTGATCATAAGTATCAATAATTGAGATGTCACAAGGTAATATAATTTGACCATCACTTGTACAGGTATAGATGTAATAGGGAAGGCCTCGTTCTCTAGTTTCGCTACCCAAAGTAATCAAAGTAGAATTCTGTAAAGGGATTAAGGATGATAATAATAATAATAACTTTGGTTTTATACTGCAGTACCTCACAGTTCAATGTGGTTCACAAGTAAAAAAATTGTAAAAATATAGCGATAATACATCAGAAATGCATAATATGATAAAATCACATTCATTAAGATTGAAAAGTGTCTTTTATACAAATTTATCAAACAAGTACTGTATGTTTTCAAAGACCTTCTAAAAGCCTGGAAGAAGAAGAGGTCATGATCAAACTATTTAAACTTTTATTCCATTTTCCTGCTTAGAAAGATAAAGTCCTATCTAAAAATCTTTTATATACACAACCTTTTAGTGATGTTGAAAAAAGAACAAGAAAATGCCACGCATACGGTGATTAATTTCAGATAATTCAAAGTGATTTAAAAGTTAACTTGGAGCAAAACCAAACAGTATTTTATAACATAGACAAGCAAATTTAAAAATTATGCAACTTTTGATAATAAGCTGTTACTGATTTTTTCAAATTAAAAATTAGGTGTACTGCCGTGTTTTGGATCATTCTCATCCTCTTAATGGTTTTCTTAAAAGATCCAAGATAAATAATATTACCTAAGATTTTGTAGTACAAAGTTTCTACAATAGGAAGAAACTTTTTTTAACCAAGGCATCAATTTGAGTATCAAAGGTTAATGATTGATCTAAAATAACTCCCAATATTTTAATAGTAGTATTGATAGGATAATCAATTCCATTTAGTTTAAAAAAAAAGTCTCCTTAATTCTATTTGTTGGGCATGCAAAGAAGATTTTCAATTTTTCTGCATTTAATTTTAATCTAAATTCATTAGCCCATTGCTCTACAAGCTCAAGTATGGATTATATGAAATGTTGGGTTTCTGAAGATAAAAAGATGATAGGAATAACTATGGTGATGTCATCTGCATAACTATATAACTTTAGGCTCAACTTTGACAGTTTAATACTCAGAGAAGTCAAACAGATTTTAAAAAGAGAAGGTGAAAGTGGAGAACCTTGCGGGACTCCACAGAGGTTGCTTTAAACCTGAGAATACACTTCTTCACAATAGACCCGATAGGTTCATTTTTTTTTTAAACTTCAAACCATCACAACACACAATCTGAGATTCCTATTGCATCAAGACAATTGAGCAGGATTCTGTGATCAACTAGATCAAATGCACCACTTACATCAAACTGTAAGATTCGTGTACTCTTCCCTAAACTAAATAAGTGATGGAGGTAATCCACTAGAGAAGCCAAAACTGTTTCAGTACTGTAGTGTGGGGGGGGAAGCCTGATTGAGATTCATGAAGAATAACAAACCTATCTAAATAATTTATCAATTCAACATTTACCAGACCCCCACCAGGATCATCATGCCTACCCACTCCTCAAAGTCTTAGGTTGTGTGGAGAGAAGTCAGGTGATTCTGAGAAGCCATCCTTACCTTCACTCAACAGTTAATAGAAATATAGAAAAATGAAGACAGATAAAGACCATATGGCCTATTTAATCTGCCTAACCATGCCATCTACAGATCCCACACAGATTAGGTCGCTAGACTCACTAATGACCTTCCGCAGAGCTGTAAAGACCTTCCTCTTCCACCAATCGGGCCATTAAAAACTGCCTCCTCAATATACTTCTCCTAGTACTCTTCACTATAACCAGTCTGGTCTCTAGAATAAGCTCTGTTATTGTCTACTGTAAACTATTTGTTGTCATGACTAGTCTGTTTTCAAACGATTGTGAATGTCTACTTGTAACCCATTCTGAGCTTCTGGGAGAACGAGATAGAAATCGAAATAAATAAATCTACTATCCCCTCCTCTCCTCTAGAGATCCAACGTACTTGTCCCAAGCTTTCTTGAATTCAGATACACATTTTGTCTTTATCACCTCCACCGGGAGGCCATTCCAAGCATTTACCACCCTGTCCATGAAAAAGTATTTTCTGAGGATACCTCTGAATCTATCCCCTTTCACTTTCATCCTATGCCCCCTCATTCCAGAGTTTCCTTTCAACTGAGACTTGCCTCATGTGCATTTATGCCATGCAGGTATCATATTTCCAGAATTTCCACAAATCTCACCTCTTTTAAGAGGAAGAAAAATTGTTGGGGCTGATCCTAGGAATAGTAATAGCAGGCAGTAAATGTAGAGACAGAATAAATGAATGTTCACAGGCCTTGCTTTTTACTCCTGCCTCCCTCTAGCTTCCATATAGAAACATAGAGAAATGAAGGCAGATAAAGATTATATGGCCTATCCATACCATCTACTATTCCGTCCTCTCCTGTAGAGATCCAATGTAATTGTTCCAAGCTTTAATGAATTCAGACACATTTTTCATCACCACCTCCACTGGGAGGTTGTTCCATGCATTCACCACTCTTTCTGACAAAGTGATGGATATGGGAGAGGAACCTCAACTACATGATGCAAAGTTCCACATTAGAAGTCACAACCCAGGAAAAGGATTCAGATGTTATTATTGATGACACATTGAAACCCTCTACTCAGTGTGCAGGGTGGCTAAGAAAGTAAACAGAATGAAAGGAATGGAAAACAAAAGTGAGAATGTTATAATGCCTTTGTATTGCTCCATGGTGTGAACATACCTTGAATACTGTGTGGAATTCTGCATCTCAAAAAGATATAGTGGAATTAGAAAAGGTACATAGAAGGGTCACGAAAATGACAAAGGGAATGGGATAACTTCCCTATGAGGAAAGTTTAAAGCAGCTAAGGCTCTTCAATTTGGAGAACAGACAGCTCAGGGGAGATAGGATAGAAGTCTATAAAATACTGAGTGAAGTAGAATGGGTAGACATGAATCACTTGTTTACTCTTTCCAAAAATACTAGGACTAGGGGGCATGCAAAAACAAACCAGAGAAAATATTTCTTCACTCAATGCATAATTAAACTCTGGAATACATTGCTAGAGAAAGCGGTGAAAGCAGTTAGCATAGTAGGGTTTAAAAAAGTTTGGATAATCTCCTAAAACAAAAGTCCATAAACCAGTATTAAGATGGGAAAAGTCACTGCTTATTACTAAGATAAGCAGCATAAAATCTGTTTTACTCTTTTTGGATCTTGTCAGGTATGAGTACTTGTGACCTGAATTGGCCACTGCTGGAAACATGGCACTGGGCTTGATGGACCTTTGGTCTGTCCCAGTATGGCAATTCTTAAGTTCTTATCTTCACAACTGCTTCTGTGGTGTTTCATGCTTTATGAGTCCTTACACTGTCATGTTGCAACAACGTTTCCTTCTTGTGCTTCTGTATTAGAGAGCTGCACGGAAACAGGGATGACGGGAATCCCGCTGAAGCCACAGGGATCCCGCGGGATTCCCCCTTGGGTCATGGGGAAAATTATTCAAAAAAGAGCAATATAGACTCATAGTCCAATCCCTAATCCTAAGTCTAGTGGACTACTGCAATATCCTCTACCTACCATGCCCCACAATTATTAAAGCAATTACAGACTGTACAAAACACAGCCCTCAGACTGATCTATTCACTTGGAAAATTCAATCACATCACCAATGCCTACCTAGATTCTCACTGGCTACCTATACAAGCTCGTATTCAATTCAAATTTTACTGCCTATTATTCAAAGCATTAAACGGAACTGCATCCACCCATCTAATCAACCGCCTAAATCGGAATCTCTCATCCAGACAAAGGAGAACCCAGTCCCCATTTTCCTATCCCCCTTTCAAAGGAACTCAGTGAAAAAGGATATATGACTACCTACTAGCAGATATCTTAACTCCCTCTTCCTTCCCCCCCCAATATCTCTCCCCTCAACCTCTCCTCTCTTCCTGTAATATTCCCCTAAAACTCATCAAAGCATCCAGCATCCACTACGTAACTTCTCTGAAACGTAACCCTTATTCTTCTACCTATCTTTTAATCCCTCCTCACGACTCTATTACGTAACCAGCTGCTCAAATTGTAATTTTTCCTGGAAATGTCCAGTCATCTTCTAATGTAATCCGCCTTGAACTGCAAGGTACAGGCGAAATAGAAGTCAGTAATGTAATATAATGTAATGTAATGTAGGGACTCCCCCCTAGGGTCATGGGTATCCCTTGGGGACCTCCCCGGGTCACAGGGTTGGAGGCACCTCGAGGGACTCCAATACCTGCATGCCTCCTTTTCCTGCCCTCCAACTACATTTGCCCCTCTACTAAGCAGCGTGCAGTGCTCCAAGTACATAGTCAGTAGCTGACCTGGAAGCTTTCGCTCTGATGTCGGAGCTAACATCAGAGAGAAGGCTTCTGGGCCAGCCATGTGTAGTGTGCAGGGCTCGTGGCCCTGCAGAAAAGTGCATCTGGAAGGCAGTAAAGAGGTGGCTGACCTGGATGGCTCCAGTATAATCTTGTGGAAGGGGGACACCGATGTAGTTGGGCCACAAAACGTGCACACGCATTTGACCAAAGAAGGGAGAGAGAGGGGGCCTGAACTTGGGATAGAGGAGGGTGCGCATTGGGACATGGGAGGGGCATGAACTTGGGACAAAGGCTGGAAGGAGGGAGGGGGGCACAAGGAGGCTGGAAGGAAGGGAGGGGGCATGAACTTCAGATAGAAAAGGGAGAAAGGGGGCATGAACTTCGGACATAGGATAGAGGGCGGGAGTGAAAGATGCTGAAGTGGAAGTGGAAATAGAAAGGGAGAATTGTTGGGCATGATTGTGTGAATGAGAGTGAGAGATGGTGCACATGGGGAATGGAAGAAAGAGGAGAATTTTGGGGCATAGGAAGGGAGAAGCGTGAGGTACAGAGGCATGGGGAAGAGAAAGATGAGAGGAAGAAATGTTGGATGTGGTGGAGAGGGAACAGTGGGACAGATTGAAAGGGATGTAAGAGAGAAGAATGTTGGACATAGTGGTGAAGGGAATGGAAGGAGAGATGTGGCATGGTGCTGGGGAGGAATGATAGAAGGAGAAATGTTGGGCATGTGGCTAGTAGGCAGTGGTGAAAGATGCTGCACATGATCCAGAGGATGAGAGAGGGAGAAATGTTGGATGCAGCAGTAGTGGGGGTGGGAGAGATGCACCCTGGATTGGATTCTTCTCTCTCTCTCTCTTTCTACACTCCCTTTGCAGCAAGGGAGGGAATGAGAGATAAAGAGATGATAGACAGTGAGAGAGAGAGAGAGAGAGAGGAAGACTTGTTGCACATGGGGGTGAGAAAGAAATGCTGTTCAGGAATGGGGAAGGGAAAAAGAGGGAGATTGATCCAGGACAGAAGGGAGTGAGGATGCTGTACAATGGGAGAAAAGGAAGAGAGAGAGAGAAATGCTAGACCATGGTAGGAAGTACCAATGGACAGCAACAGAAGAATTTGCTGAAGACGGGAAAGTGGAAAAAAGAGAAACTGGGACTAACTTGATGGAAAAAATAAATCTCCAGACAACAAAGGTAAAAAAGGAATTTATTGACTGAAATATGTTAGTTTTGGGAAATATATATAGCAGATGTCTTTGTATTGTGTTTAAAAGAAAAGGAAATGCCTTTCTGGTTTTATTTCTCCAGTGCTGAAGTATTTGCTGACTCTTGCTTTGGCTGGTGGAGATCCCCAAGTACTGCCAGCTGAGGGCCTCCTCCAAAGACGGACAGAACTCCTCTCTAACAAGCGCAGCAGTTGATGGCAGCATCCCTGAGCCACTGAGGTGCCAGCATCTGTGACTCAGGGATGCTACTGCTGTCTGCCAAGCTTGGCAAAAGGGATCTCCAGCCGCCTTCAGAGGAAGTCCTCAACTGACATAGCTTGGGGGTCTTCATCAACTGGAGTATTTATATTTTATATTTATATTAGAGGCCCTGGCAGAGACCCATTTGCAAAGTATGTATTCTTCCCAATTAATATTTCCAAATTAATAAAGTGTCTTTGCTTATTTGTAAATGGTTCTCTACCAGAGCCTGTAATTCAGTAGCATAATTAAATGAAATAACTACTTCTGAAGTTTATAGGGATGGGTGGGGACGGATTCTATTCCAGCAGGGACGAGCTTGAATTCCAGCGGGGTCGGGTTTGATTCCAGCGGGAACGGGCTTGATTTCTGTCCCCGCACAACTCTCTATTCGGTACTCTTCTCAGTTGCTCTCTCAAAGTTTTCAGGGTTGCAATGTAATGCTTTGAGCGATCCTCCAATTGTCCTTTATGGGTTTGTCATGTGAGACTCATCCGTTGCAGTCATGGTTGTCCACTTTGGTTTTGATCACTCAGATCAGCCCTTCCTGGTCCACGGTCATCACATTTTTTGGCCCAGTGACACACAGTACTCGTATTAACAGAGTCATCAACATAAACAGCTTACATGCAGCTGTGAATTTCAATTGGAGGGACCCCTTCAACCGTCAGAAATTCTATCAGGGCTTAAATCACACCGAGTGTTCACTGCATGCTTCAATTTATTATTATTATTAGGTTTTTTTTATATACCGCCTATCAAGGTTATCTAAGCGGTTTAACAATCAGGTACTCAAGCATTTTCCCTATCTGTCCTGGTGGGCTCACAATCTATCTAACGTACCTGGGGTACAAGCAATAACAAAACCGCCTCTTACCACAGATGCTTTTTGCCAACCGAGGTGAAGGAAGAGATTTCAAAGAACAAGTGAACATGTGTAGCACATCATTGGAGGCATTACTTTTCATTTATTCCTCATACAATGATGCTACAGGATTTTCACCCTACTTTCAAATGTTTGGGGTACCCACACGGTGAAGCAAAGAGTAGGTATGATAGTGAATATTCTAAAGTGAAGTTCAGAGGGAGGGGTCATGAGATTCATCTGGAATCCTTAGGGGAGAGATCATATTCCTATAATGTATGTGCATGGTAGGAACCTGGAAATATGACTTCCCCAAAGGCAGGAATGAGGTAGGGGAAACACCAAAATCCATGTAATCAAAATACTTTCCCACTCATTGCTTCAAACATTAATGAAATAAGATCTTGCTGACGTTTGGGTTAGGAGCCCAACAAATTTCTGTTTTACCCGGATTCAGGCAGAGATTGTTGTTGTTCGGCCCTTCATGGGGGGGCTGTTAGGCTGTGGATCGATCCAGTTCTACTGTGATGTTTAATGCGTAGATTTCTGATATTCTATCATGTTACTCCTATAGCAAGGATTCAGTTTGTCATCTCCAAGCTTTACCTCTTTGATTGTATTTAGGCTTATGCTTGGTTATTGCAAGCTGTTAACAGATTTCATGTATCTGCTTCAAATCAGTTTTCGGTATGTCTCCAGGTTACCTCGTTTCCCATTTCTCCTTAAATTACTCAAACAAGCCTACACGTAAAATCCAATTATTTACATACCCTCCTGTCAAATTATGTCGTTTTAAGATATTTTTAGAGAGAACTTTCACTTTTCAGGCAGCTAAATTGAATACCTGGTTTGGCAAAATTATGCTAGAAGTTCCATCTTACTATAATTGTAGAAAATTACTAAAAACAGAACTATTTGATAAATTTGTAACTTAAGTGTTCTAATGTTAATGCTTTTAATCTATAGGCGTTATGTATCTTCTAGAAATAGCTTTTCTTGTATTGTAAATCGACTGGATCTTGCTGTGAACTGCCTAGAACCTTTTACTGGTTTGACGGTATACAAGAAATAAATTATTATTATTATTATTATTAAAGTATAACTATGAAAGCATTTTTACAAGGAAGAAAAGACCTCAGAGTCCAGGTTTATAATATGTTTCTAAGACCTTTCAGGACAGTCACTTCATTGGCCAAAAAACTTCCTTTGATCTTAAATAAAGATTTAACCCTAAACAATGAACTTATTTGGGAATTTAGCAAGCTTGTTTATCTAGCTTGTAATATTGTGATGGGATTAGTATCTCAGCTTTCCTGAAGGATTATCTAATGCTTCAAAAAGTTATGTTTCAAGGAGTTTAATACAGTATCTCCACTTTGAGTGCACTGTTGGTACTTGCTATAAACCTATATTTGTATAAATTGAATAATCTTTCAAATAATGGCAACCAGCCTTGTTCACAGTCACACTTGTTTTGGGATGCTCCTGGGGAGAGGACCTTTCATCCTCAGGTGGAAGTACCAGAGCCCTTGACAGAGCCTGCACGAAACGGATTCCTGGACCTAGGGACATCCACAAGGGGGTGCTGCAATAACTTAGCTAGTAGCTGGATTAGAATGCCAAAATCATCAGCAGAGTCTGGAGCTCAATCTCTAGGTGGCTCCACTTACAGTATGTCCAGTTTTAGGGTTAGACTCTCAAAACTTTGTGTTAAAAACCAATGGGCCGCTGTCGCAGTCGTTATTGTAGTGATTTCAAAAAGGCGAGTCATTCTCCCCAAAATGCGCATGCAAATGAGCTTGGCGAAGAGTAGCGAAGGTTTGCTAAATTTGCATGTTCACATCGCTGGTGATAGCGATTGGCACATGTGCAGAGTAAATGCACAAAAAATAAACCTAAATTGAAGATCGGCAGGAGGGATTGCTGATCCCCTCCCGCCGCCAAAGTCAAGCAACCTCCCCCCCCATGGCAGTGGGAGAGATGCCCAATCCCTCCAACTGCCAAGCAATGCCCCCCCCCCCGGCAGCAGGAGAAATGCCCACTCCATTCTGCTGCCAAGCAACACCCCCACAACACCCCCTCAGCAATGGGAGAGATGCCCACTCCTTTCCACCACCAAGCAACGCCCCTCATGATACTCCCCCTGGCAGTGGGAGAGATGTCCACTCCCTCCCGCCACCATGCAACCCCCCCGCCCCTCCCCCTTACCTTGTTTACAATGGCTGGCCAGAGGAATGCCTACTCCTTCTGGCCAGAAGGCCCGCGTCTTCAAAATGTCAGGCTTTCCCATCCCTGGTGCATCCTGGGATGCAATGGGGAGAGGTCTAAGGCTTGGATTGACCCAGGTTGCTAGAGACTTAATTTTCTAACACACGATATACTGTTAAATGGATTAATGATTAATTCATGCATGCAATGGAACAATCAGGGATCAAATCCCCCTTTTGACTTACTAGCGATATGGCAGGAATCCTAGGCCTGTGCCTGTGGAATGGTGAGTTAGGGTGATTACTTTGACCTACTCTGATCTTTCCTTCCATTGCTCTGATAATGCTGCATAGCGCATCAAGTTAAGACGAGCAGTATATTCCTGGCATGCTAAAGGTCAGCTTGTTATAGCTGCTGATGACATAGGTTCTCAGATTCTGTTACAACCTATTCTTTTTTTATAGGACTCCAAACCTGCAACTCAATATGATTTGTTTACTTGAAATGTAGCATTGGATGTTCTGTGAATCATGTCCCTCTATATTTTGTCTGGAGGAAGCCAGCAATCTTTCTCAGAATGAAACAGGATTTATAAAGTGCCATAACAATCATATAGCACACGCTGATTTGTCACTTACAACCTACATTTCTAATATACGAGAAACTCGGGGGTCAATTTTCAGCAGTACCTTATTCAATTAAAGCCACATAACCAGCTGAGTTAGGGTTGTTGAAGTCTGAAAGTTAATTAGGGTTTATTTTGCCAAATAATTGTATTTAGTTAATTTAGAGCTGCTATTTATGCAGTCCTGTCAAAATGTAACCGATCAGTGTGCCTCAGATTTTAGAATAAATCAATAAGCCATTTATCCAATTAACTCCATGAAGTTAATTGGATAAATGGATTTGAATACTGACCAACGTTTTGTTTTTTTAAAAATCTTGGTTTAATTATATTACGCAGACTCTTTTTGAATTACTTGTCTAATTAGTACATTGCCTGTTTTTTAACAGATTTGTTCTGGTGTTTTGACAGTGCCCACTGTTATTTTGATCACTAATATGTTACCTCAGTTTGTTTATGTTTGTCTGATTATAACTTAGGATGGGGTCCCACTCAGATTCCCCCTTCCTCCCTTGGGAAGTTGCTGCAAAGACTGATTTCTAAATCCCACATTAGTGAGAGACCCCTAGTGACTGTGTGGGCATTTTAATTAGGTTTGGTAGATGCAAGATCTCTTATCTGTTTCTTCACTGGTCTTTTGAGTTAATTTTGGCTATAGTATGAGCCCTTCCTTCTTGTTAGCTATGTTTAAGTTAATTTTACAGACTATAAGTTAAAAGTGACATTACATTAGCTTGCAAAAGAGTCATCCCAGTGACTTGACATCAGCATTTCCCCTAAAGAATTTTAGTTCTGAAAGTAAGCTTGTTTGTCGCTTCCAGTCCAAAGGAAGGAGATTCATCTAGGTGCCTGCCAATCTGAGAGGCACATCAGCCTACAAATTATAGCGAACAAGTAGATTGTTGGAAGCCTCTTTGGGATTCTTACTACAGCAGAGACACACTAAGGGCTCCTTTTACTAAGGTGCGCTAGCGTTTTTAGTGCACGCTAAACCCGCGCTACCCTTCTAGAACTAATGCCAGCTCAATGCTGGTGTTAAGGTCTAGCGCGTGCAGCAATTCAGCGCGCGCTATTCCGTGCATTAAAGCCCTTAACGCACCTTTGTAAAAGAAGCCCTAAGTAGAACAGATTTGAGGAGTGGGCCATTTTGTACAGCGCTTGCATTGAAAATTGCTGCAACGGTTTTGTCCTAGATCCATATTAATAAGAGTCCCATGGAACATGGAGTCCAAGAACATTTAGGGCTCCTTTTACGAAGGCGCGTTAGGGCCTTAATTTGCGGAATAGTGCGCGCTAAAATGCCTCATGCGCTAGCCACTACCACCTCCTCTTGAGCAGGTGGTAGTTTTTCGGCTAGCGCACGCTAATCCAGTGCGTGCGCTAAAATCACTAGCGCACGTTCATAAAAGGAGCCCTTAGAACCCAAGAATACACATAAATGCCATTATTCCAGCCATGCACTATTCTGTACAATGGCTAGAGACCAGCCAATCACAAACGTAGATCTGAATTTTAACCCATGTGAATAGCTGGAGTTACTGCTTGCTACCTTTTATGAACTTGGGAAATATATAAAGGAAATAAATTTGGGTGTTTTGATTTGGTTTTTTTTAAGATCAACCTCGTAGTGTCCCCTGACACAGCCCAGCATTGTGTGAAATGTGGCCATGATGGGCTTTGCACTTATGAGATCTTTAAACAATTCCCTCCAATAAATAGTTCATACTGTGATCCTATGTGTGAGGTTTGTTGTTCTCTCCAGCATTTGGTTCTCTGCAGATCTTTTTGGCCTCTTTGTGCTGTTCTATGCAATGGCACCCAAATGCAATGACACCTACTGTACACATGAGTGGAGTATGAGTGGGACACACAATTACATGCATATAGAGGATCAATATTCAGCCATCAGCAGTGAGAGTTTTGCTCACCGCCGATGGCGTTATTCCTGAATATTCAAAGCCAGGATCTGTGTGGGCTTTGGCATTGAATATCCGGTTAATTTTATGCCAGCTAAGACATAGCCATTTAAGTCGATAATCATCACTTAAACAACCATGGATTACCGCATAAAGATCGGACAGCCTTTCCTGCAGTCCCATTTATGCGCTAACCCTGCAATATCTGATTACCTCCATAAGCTGCACTTGTTACCTATAGCACCCAGAATATACTTCAAAACATTCTGCATTTTGTACCAGATATGCCACGCCAATTCATCAGATGCAATATATTTTCTCTGAACTCCAATTCTCATGTGCCAGAATCTCCAGCACTTCCAAGATGATCCTCCCCTGGCCAAAAGGAGTCAAATACAAATGCATGTTCAACTCTTTGTTCATCTATGTCGCAATAAAAAACTGGAACAGCTTCCCCATAGATACAAGATCAGAAACCAACTACCTAGATTTCAGAAGAAAATTGAAAACATTCCTTTACAACAACCACCTTTCAACAGGATCACCCTTTGGACATCCCAGGGTTATACAGGCTCTGACTTTTATAACCCTGCCTGTATTGGTTTTCCTGCAAGCCCCCCCTGCTTGCCTAGTCTCTTCTTAGATTGTAAAATGTTATAACGGCTTCTTCTGTAAGTTCCCCATGTTGTATGGGCTCTTGTTTAATTGTAAATCACCTTGAACTTTTATAGGCACAGAGCGATCCACAAATCTCAGATTAGATTACTTAAATGCTGAATATCAGCATTTAAGTAGCCAAGTGCATACTCTGCCTCGGAACATCTCCAAGATACCTGGTGTTGTCTTCGGCACTAACCATGATATTCAGCAGCACTTAGTTGGTTAATTGCCACTGAATTAATGGCTAGCCCCAACCAAGCAATTTAACAGTTCAGCAGCCAGCTAAATCATTTTGAATAATTGGGCAGATAATGGTTTGAATATCACAACTATCTGGACAGTGATGGCATTCTCCACTTTGCAGATAATAGCCAGTGCCAGAGCCAGTGTTTTAAAAAAATGCCAACTATGCAGTTTAAATACCAACCTGTGTATCGTTCAGAAATAAGAATTTAACTCATAAGATAAAAGAAAGATGTTTGATTCATCAAGCGATAAGAGGGGTACAAAAACACTGTGCTGGGAAGTAGAGATGAATCAAAAAAAGAGAGATAGAGATATAGAAAAGAAAAAGTGGATACAAAGACTGGCAAAATGACAGGAAGCCCTGAACTTGTAACTTACACTCAGTGCCACCTACGTATGTATGATAGCTGGATTTGATCTAGCCTGACTTTTGCTCATTAGGCCAACTGAACTAAATGTTTAGCATTGGAGACTGGGAGAATGGGGTGGGAAGGAAGACAGGTTCAGCCTTTGCATTTATACATTTCATGTTCCAAAATGAACAATGGTATGTGGATCCTGATGAGGGCTGTCACTGGAATGTTTGGAATAAATGGAAGGACTGACTTTATAAAAATGAAGAAAACTGCCTACAAATGAAGAGCTATAGAGATGTATCTCACATGTAGAGGCTAGTTCCATTTGAAATTTTATTCTTTTATGCTGAGGCAACAGAGCTGCTTCAGGAAATTGGACTTCTGCCAGACTTAGTTGATTTTGGTTTTCAATTTTTTCTTCCAGTTTATGAATTATTTTAAATTTTATTCCATTGTTTTTACCCCTATTCTTTTTTATTTTATTAACTGAATTCAATTGTTTAACGGTTCCTCCTTTCTATTCCTTTTTACATATTACTTTAATTCATTTACATATCATTTACATAGATGGTGCTCCTATCTGTAAAGTTAGAAATTTCTTTTTTTTTTTTTTAACTTATGTTTATTAGCAGTGAAAAATACACCACCCAACAGGGCGCAACAACAAACAATGAGTCAAAAGTTGTCCACTACAAGCAAAAGATACAGAAACAGAGGCGATGCCTCCCAAAGTAGCCCCCCACATTAATACAAAATGTAACTATTAGAGAGAAAACAACGAGGTCATCGGAGGCAAAGGCAGCTAAGGACAACAGAAGAAGAAAAAACCGCCCGTCATGGACAGTGACCTCTCACCTTTTTGTAATATACAAATAACCCAAGAGAACCACAGAGGACTTGCATCACCACACACGCACTGCACCATCCACACCACGCAACAGAACACACATTCCCCCAAGCATCACCAACCCTCCCCTCCCCTCCCTCCCCCCATCCCCAGGGCACCAAAGCATGACAAAAAGAAGAAATAGTGGAACATATCAAGGGCGCTACAGAAGGAACACAGAAAAGAGTTAATCAGGCGCCCATCCCCTGTCCTGTTCCCGTGATGGCACCAAGTCCCTCAGTCTCTCCCACAGACCAACGTAATGCTGCTTAAGCACACTCGGAGACCTAGCATAAGACCGAATTTCAAACTGAGCCACTTCCCGGAGTCTACTCCTCCAGTGGGGTATCGGAGGCGATTCCACCGACATCCAATAAGTCAAAATCAATTTCTTCACTAAGAGAATAACATTATAAAAGAATCTGCATTGGGGGGTAGTGAAACCCTGATCTTGGAGGGAGGTCTGCAGACCCAGAAGGAGGAACCCATAGTCCCATTCAACAGTGCGCTGCACAGCACGCTCCAGTAAGGGGAGAGCCTCCTGCCAGATACTCAGTCAGGGGCATTCCAGAAAAGAGTGGAGGTACGTACCTACCCGGCTCTTGCATTTAACACAAGAATCACTGCCCCAAAGCCCCAGGCGCGCCCCTCTCTGTGCAGTGAAATAGGCGCAGTGGAGGATCTTATACTGGAGTTCTTGGAAGTCAGCGGATTTAGTGTACGAGTATAAAGTGCTAAAACAGGCCAAAAATTGAGGTTCAGAAATGTCCTGTCCCAAATCCCGTTCCCACGAAGAGCGCACAGGAGTAAGCACCGAAAGGGAAAGAGACGATTTAAGGACTCGGTACCAGTGGGCGAGAGAATTAACTATTGGTGGGGTAGCCGAGAAGAGAGTATCCAGATGGCCCTTAACTCAAACCCCGTCACCACCCCTACGCTCAACATCCCAATAGTGACGTAATTGAAAGTAAGAAAATAAATAACAAGAGGGAAGGCCCCACGCGTCACGTGCTTGCTGGAAGGATGGGAAACCTGCGGGGGATAAATCAAGTAAGTCTTCCATTGCCACACAACCCCGAACTGCCCAATACTTGAATACTGATGTGCCCCAGCCCGGCTGGAACCTAGAGTTGCCCTCCAGACGTATAAAAGGGGACACCTCCGGCGACAGCTGCTGTCTGCACCGCCACTAGCGCCATGCCAACCGAAACGGGCGTAAAAAGCGAAAGCAGACCAGGTACCACCTCCCGGGGTCTTCTTGACGATGTAGCGTATTCAAAAAATGAAAAGGGGAACTCCAGCCCGCCAACCAGCCCTGGTGAGAGTAACAATAACACCCAGTGTAACCCTCATGGATCCAGTGAAGGAGAGATGCAACATTATAGAGCCGGATATCCGGGACATTAAGGCCCCCCAGGCATTTGTCCAAGGTGAGCTTGGTCATCGCTATCCGAGGGGCTCGGGACCTCCAAATAAAGCGAGAAATAGTGGACTTAAAGGCAAGTTCATCCCGCCGACTAAGCCAGAGGGGCATAGTCTGCAAGGGGTACAGAAGTTTCGGAACCAAAACCATCTTCACCAAAGCTACCCGCCCCAAAACGCCCAACGGTAGCTCCTGCCAGGCCTGACACAATTTGCCAATGGCCTCGAGTGGGCGCCGAACATTGGCATTGTAAAGAGTAGGCAAGTCAGTACTAAGGTATATTCCCAAATAGCGCATCGGTTTGTTCGTGGGAGCAATAGACAACACCGCATGCCAAGGCTCCGCCGGACCCTCGGACAGCAGTAAGAGTTCCGACTTGCTACAGTTAACTTGTAAACCAGACAAGGCACCAAAGGCTCTTATCACTGCCAAAGCTCTGGGCAGGTGCAGGGGAACCTGGTCCATATAAAGTAAGATGTCATCAGCAAAGAGGCTGATTTTGCATTCCTGCCCCCTCACCACAATGCCCTGAATAGTCTCATCCTGCCGAATTTTAGCTGCTAGGGGTTTGATAGCCAAAAGAAATAGAAGGGGGGAGAGAGGGCAGCCCTGTCTCATACCTCTCTGCAGGCCAAAATCTACAGTTAGACCCCCATTAATCAGTAGTCGCGCCCTAGGGTTATGATATAAAGCCGTCACCCAGGCCAGAAACTCTCCCTGAAAACCACCCCTACGCAGAACCCAAAAAAGGTAATCCCAGGAAATGCTGTCGAACGCCTTTTCCATATCCAGTCCTGCCACCGCCTCCAGGCCTCCCCGACCCACCCTGTCGTGAATCGCGCCCAAGACCTTCAGCAAATTCATAGAGGCGTAGTGGCCCGGTACAAACCCAACCTGGTCTGGGTGAATGAGGTCGGGGAGAAAGCGATTCAAGCGCCTCGCCAGAGTCACGGCTAGAAGTTTAATGTCCTGATCTAGGAGGGAAATAGGATGAAACGACCCTACCAGATCTGAGTCCTTGCCCGGCTTAGGCAGAAGGGCGCCATGGTCTTGCGTTGGGCCGCCACCCGCACGGAGTAATCATTGAAGAGGAGAACCCGAGAGCCTTTGTAATCCAGGGCCCCCACCCTGCGAAAGGCCCGGAGAATCATCTCCTTTTCCCTCCAGCAAGGTGTAGCGGGCTATGGCAATCCTCGCTCTCCCCCCCTTCCGCAGGCCGGGCTCTGATGCGATGGGCGTGTTCACAGGCAAAGCCCTCGGTGCCCCCCGCCAAATCCAGGTGCTCAGGCAGCCACTTGCTGAAGACGGTGTACAGGTCTTGGTCGCTTACCGTCTCCGGGAGCCCGACCAGCCGCAAGTTGTTTCGGCGGCTTCGGTTCTCCTGCTCCTCCAAGGAGGCTAGTAACTCCCGGGAAGTTTTCTGCAGTTCCGCCACCTGGGCGGTCAGGCCCGCGCACGTGTCTTCTTGGTCGGACACCCGCTGTTCTACGTCCGTTAGTCGTCGGCTGTGGGAATCAAATTTCTCGTTCATCTCATCCACAGCCGACTGAATCTTGTTGAGTCTGTCCGCCAGCGCCGCCGAGACCGATCGTGAAATGTCAGTGATCCAGTCTCCGGCGGGTATGGTAAAAGTGGCCGATTCCGCTGCCATCTTGGAGGGGGTGAGAGTGCCTTTCGCTGATTTTACTGGCATACCCTGCTCCGATTTGAGCGCTCGAATGGGCCGCCTGAAAGCAAAGGGGAATTCCCAACTCGGGAACCGTGCAGTCCCCTCCCGGGTGCAGAAAAAGCTGATTTAATAACGGATTATGTGCCCGTGGGGCAGGAGCTCTCCGTTCTCACGTCTGCTCAGACAGGCTACATCACGTGACCCCCCAAGTTAGGAATTTCTATGAAATATTCTACATACTTCTCTCATCTCCACTCCTTCCTGCCCTCCCTACCCTCTTATAACCCCTTCCTCTGTAATATCTTTACTTTTTAATAACTGTTTTCTCAGGTACTTTAGCTAGATTGTGAGCCTTCGGGACAGTTAGGAAAGTTCCAAGTACCTAATTTTATTTTTATTTTATTGTAACCCATTGTGGGCTCCTGAGGAGGACGGGCTATAAAAATGAACAAATAAATAAATAAATTTGGAAACCTAAAAGAAGCATAACAAGTGGGCTAGGTATAAGAGAGAGAGAGAAGCCACTGGAATAAAAATAACAGAAAAATGTAACAAGGGAAAATAGACTAATGAGATTAAAACACAAATATAATGGAGATGAAAAAGGCCAAGAACAAAGAAGGAAGAGGGAGAAAATAAATCAGATTTGCATAAAAAGGCTGAAAATAGTTTAAAAAAAAATAATTTTGCTTAAAACCGCCTAGCTGGGATGGGAAGGAAGAAGTGGGCTGCTGATTATTGGGCTCAGTTGATATTTAGTTGTTAAAGTCAAAGTTTGCTCAGATTATCAGCCTGTCTTTCCCCTCCCCCATCCCCCAGAGCTAGAAATGATATGTATGTTAGATTTTGTATGAAGATTTTGTGGTCTTTGCTTCCCTGAATGATGACAGTCAGCTTAATGAAGGAATTCCCCCTGTCCGCCCCTCCTCTCTCAATCTGTCTCACAATCTGCCACGGCCTCAAGGAAAGCAAACAGAATGTTGGGTATCATTAAGAAGGGTATCACGACCAGGACAAAGGAAATCATCCTGCCACTGTATCGTGCAATGGTGCACCCGCACCTGGAGTACTGTGTTCAGTTCTGGTCGCCGTACCTCAAGAAGGACATGGAGGTACTTGAGAGGGTCCAGAGAAGAGCAATTAAGCTAATAAAGGGCATGGAGGACCTCTCATATACTGACAGACTGAAAAAGCTAGGGCTTTTCTCCCTGGAAAAGCGGAGACTTAGAGGAGACATGATGGAAACCTTCAAGATCATGAAGGGCACAGAAAAAATAGACAGGGACAGATTTTTCAAATTAAGGGGATCAATAAGTACAAGGGGGCACTCAGAGAAATTGAAAGGGGAGAGGTTTAGAACAAACGCCAGGAAGTTCTTTTTCACACAGAGGGTGGTGGATACATGGAACGCGCTACCAGAGGATGTGATAAACAGGAGCACGCTACAGGGGTTCAAAGAAGCTTTGGATAAGTACTTGGAAGACAAAGGGATTGAGGGGTACAGATAAGAGTAAAGGTAGATTATAGGGATGGGATTAGAGGTAAATTACAAAATTGTTCAGGCACTAGGCCTGATGGGTCGCCGCGGAAGTGGACCGCTGAGCAAGATGGACCTCTGGTCTGACTCAGCGGGAGCAACTTCTTATGTTCTTATGAATATGACTGCCTATGCAGAAATGTAAAACTCAGTAGGTAGAGCCCTATAAATAATACAGACATTTATATAACCAACTGTATCACACGCCATTTATATATACATAATGTATTACTAAATTCCTGGCAATAAATAGCCTCATAATCTAGTTAGTTCTGTCCTCTGCTCTTCTTTAAAACTCTTTATCTGATGACAAAATAATGTTTAGTTATTTTTACAGACTAGCCATGGCCTGTGTGACATGAATCATGACACAGAACTTATTGATGATGAGCAGGGCTGGTTTTAGACATGCTGGGGCCCAGGGCAGAAATTAAGGCGGGTTGCGCTGATCCCTCCTCTCCCTGCCTCCTCCTGATCTCCCCACCTGCCATTGCTACCACACATAAAACAACTTTAAATGACTTAACACAAAACACATAGACAGGCATTTACCAAATACATAGCAAGGGATCACAAATAGACATTGAACTGGAAACGCCAAGAAATTAAACTCAGCAAGTACTATTACACTAGAGAAATAAAAACAGATATGCACTTTATTTTGGTACTGATAACACAGGGATCCCAGATCTGGGTCCCTCCCAAATTAGCCACTTTCTTTGCTATGGCTGGTGAGGATCCAAAGCCCTGCCAGTTAAAGACCACCTCCTCCTGTCTAGCAGGCAAAAATCTCTAAGCTCTACAGCTAGTAGCAGTGTCCCTGAGCTGCCACCAGAAGCAGAGCTCAGAGAGTTCTGGTTGCTGGACTGAAGGAAGAAGTCTTCAGCTGGGCAGGTTTTGGGATCCCCACCAGATTATTTATATATTTCATTTGGACAAGGGGCAAGGGGGAGGGTGGTGAGAGAATCTAGTATCTGCCCATCCACTTTGAACTTGATTAGCTGCTGAACACAATACAAATATCTGTGATACATATATCCCAAAGCAAACAAATTTCAGTTAATACATTCAAAATAAAACACTTTTTTCTATGTTGTCTGGACATTTTATTTTTCCATCATGTTGGTTCCAGTTTGTTTATGACACCTCCCGGATGTTATTTGATGATATGTAGGATTTGTTTTAATAATAATGATGTTGTATTATCAAATTTTTATGTATGTTACTTTGTAAACCGTGTAAGTTATATGCGGTGTATAAATTTCTTAAATAAATAAAAACAATCTTTTCTGTTACAGCCCCCGGTTTATGGAACGCTCTTCCCACATACCTTAGGAAGGAAAACATCCTAACTTTAAATCCCATCTTAAAGCTTTTCTATTTAAAGATGCTTTCGCTACTTAATTCTCCTACAATTTTTTCCCATACTGCTCAGACACAGTCTCCCTTCCAATTGCCTCACTTCCTTTATTATTTTTTAAATATTCAAATATAACTAGTATCTCCTTCCTACCTCATGTACCATATCTATGTCTATTATATGTATTGATTAAGCCCCTCAACAAAAATATTAATCTTTTAATTTTGTATGTACACTGCCTAGACTGGTCGATAGGCGATATATCAAAATAAAATACACTTGAAACTTCTGCTTTCCTGTGTCTTCTGCTAATTCCTTTTCCAGTGGTTGCTGTCCATTTGTCTTTCCTCATCTCTGCTGTTTTCTGAATTCAAGAAAACATGGGACAGGCACGTGGGATATCTTAGAGAGAGAAGGAGATAGTAGATGCTGCAGATGGGCAGACTGGGTGGGCCATTTGGCCTTTATCTGTCATTATGTTTCAATGTTTCATTCCCTCACTATACCTGACTTTGATATACTGATCTTTCCTTTATAACTCTTCCCTTCCTTTCTATTCTCCTCTCTATCTACTCAAATCTTACCCTTCTCTTTTTTAATTTTCACATATCTACCAACTTTTCATCTCCATTTCTCATGCTCTAGCCAAAAAAAAAGCAAACAAGGTGCTAGAAATTATTTAAAAAGGGATGGTTAACAAGACTAACCCCCTCTTTTACTAAGCTGTGCTTGCGTTTTTAGCACGCACAGAAAATTAGCACACGCTAAGCCAGCGCTACGTGGCTAAAACTAACGCCAGCTCTATGGTGTCGTTAGCATCTAGCGCGCACGGCAATGTAGGACATGCTAAGCGCGTGCTAAAACCACTAGCGCAGCTTAGTATAAGGAGCCTTAAGAATGTTATAATGCCTCTGTATCACTCCATGGTGCGATCTCACCTGGAGTATTCCATTCTATTCTATTCAAGAAATATATAGTGGCACTAGAAAAGATTCAAAGAAGAGTGACCAAGATGATAAAGGGGATGGAACTAGAGGTCTGCACAGGAATGGGGATCACGGGAATTCCGCGGGTCCCGCAGCGTTCCCACAGGAATCCCCTCTAACCTACGGGACTTCCACGGGGACCCCCCTCTGGCCCATGGGACTCCCATGGGGACCCCCCTCTAGCCAAAGGGACTCTCACGGGGATGGAAGACTTTGGAAGCAGGGTTCATCCATATAATATAATGTACACATCAGCCTTAGTATAAGAGGGGGTTTATAAGTTAATTACCTGAACAGAAAACAAAAAAAGGGTTCCACCAAAGAGATTCCACAAGGAAAACAGCAGCACAAACACAAAAGAAACTGTGGAATTGATGATCCTGTCAGAAGTAATTGCTGCTTTTTATGGAGACGGGCGGGG
Organism: Geotrypetes seraphini; assembly: GCF_902459505.1. Taxonomy (NCBI): domain Eukaryota; kingdom Metazoa; phylum Chordata; class Amphibia; order Gymnophiona; family Dermophiidae; genus Geotrypetes; species Geotrypetes seraphini. Next base: position 534,283,552 of record NC_047084.1, read on the forward strand.
ATGGAGGTAATTCCTTGCGGGGATGGGTGGGGATGGAGAGGATCCTGATGGGGACGGGTGGGGACAGAGAGGATCCTGGCGGGGACGGGCGGGGATGGGTGGGATTTCTGTCCCCGTGTAATTCTCTAGATGGAACTCCTCTCATATGAGGAAAGACTAAAAAGGTTAGGGCTTTTCAGCTTGGAAAAGAGACAGCCGAGGGGAGATATGATTGAAGTCTACAAAATCCTAAGTGGAGTAGAACGGGTACAAGTGGATTGATTTTTCACTCCGTCAAAAATTACAAAGGGACACTCAATGAAGTTACATGGAAATATTTTTAAAACCAATAGGAGGAAATATTTTTTCACTCAGAGTACTGATCAGGGCTCTAGGCATCCAAGGCAAGCACAAGCTATCAAACTGCTGGTGCAAAGAGCCCTATGTGGTGGTGACTCAGTTGCCAAACCTGCCAGTGTACAAGCTGACACCTGAAAGTGGAAAAAGTCCTGAGAACATTCTACACAGAAATCACCTACTCCCCATAGGTCAATTAGTCCAATTGACACAAATTGAAAATTCTACAACATCCAGGTCAACAGAAAAATATAAACAAAAGTTAAGATATCAAACTTGTTCACTGAACGAACAAGACAGCTGTCACTCAGACCACTCTGTAGAATTTTTGGAGTCTGAGGATTCCACATTTCAGATGGGATACTGTATGAACCTCCCCCCCCCTACATCACAAGGCGAGATGCTAATTAAGACAGTGTCTGAAAGAAATGCTAGAAGTGCAGAGGATCTTGGTGACCCCTGTCTCACACAACATACACATGACCCACCTCATGTACCTCCTCCTATACGTAGGCCAAAACCAATGTCAAATTTATCCGAATCATCCAATGAATTTGAACCTACTACCTGACCATAGCAGTTCCACAATTGATAACAGACCTTATAAGGGAATATTGACAGACATTAATGCTCCAATACCTTTAAGGGCTAGATTCACTAAGCAAACCAATCTTGTACCGATTAGTTTGCGACCCCTTTGCGACCCGATTTTCCTCTGACCCGATTCACTAACCTCTCCTCTGATCCGATTCCGATCCATGCATGCAAATGAGGGGAAATGGCATGCAAAGTAGGAAGGATGTGATTCACTAAACATTTTTCTGGCACATCGACTGGCTGGCCGATCCAAAAACAAGTGACTGGCGAGGACCAGTCGCTTGTGCAAAAATCCTGCTCTTAGCCCCGATTCTCCTGCCTTCGTGCCGCCCTGCTTAGCCTCGATTCTCCTGCCTTCGTGCCGCCCTGCACAGCCCTGACTCTCCTGCCTTTGCAGCTAACTCTCCTGCTCTGCCTCCCTTCCCTGCAGCGTGAGCCCGTGGTTTTAGCCCACTTGAAACCTGCAGGTTAAAACCACAGGCTCGTGAGTAAAAAAGTACAATAAAAATAAAAAAGCACGGACAGCAAACACATGCACAGACCATCTACAGGCAAAGAAGATGGTCTGCGAATGCATCGGGATCACTCAGTAGCGATCTGTGTGGTTGGTGGGGAGGCGTTACTCTGATCATCCCCCATTTAAATATTTTCCCATCGTGAATTGGTCGAGCCTGCACGGATCGGACATGGATCAGTCAAAATTGGGCAGGTAAGTGAATCTAGCCCTAAGTGGTGTAACTGAGGAAACTACAGCTGATAGTGAAAGTATGCCTACTGTTTCAGATGACACATCTGGTCAGTATGTTGATGATTTTGTATTGGTATGCAGGTCAGACAGGACCCTTCAGCCTGTCACAAAACTTGTTTATTATAAATTGGGTACCCCTTCTAATCAGTCTCTTCAAATTTCTGCAAAGACAGTCATTGGTTTTTTTTTAGTTCAATAAGTTTTTTATTATTATAATTTGAATAATACATTATCCATTAATAACAGGAAAAAATGAGAAATCTACAATCAAAGTACATAATTTCATCATGCATAAATCCTTTTTAAGCCCACAAAGCGGGGAGGCAGGGTACTAATACAACAAGAAAAAGTAAAAGGAAAGATTCTCAGCTCGCCTAAGCGAACCTTGTATCAATCCTTACTGTTATAGGGATACATTCCTCCTCAAGATCTTAGGAATGAAACAATACAAAAAAAAGTAATACTATTTCTGCTCACGTGCAACTAGAAATTGTTGCAGTTGAATGGGATCCCAAAAAACATATTCAACATCATGTAATCATTGTTGATTGGTTGACTGTTCTTGAATGCATGAATAAATTTGTTCAACTGGCTAGCCAGGACAACTCTGCTGTATTAGGTAGCAATTGTACTTACAACACTGGCCTTACAGTTGGACCTGGAAACCTGTCCAATTGTGGCAGGGGGAGAGTGTGAGGAGATCACTGAATCTTTCATAGGTTTCAAGGTGCAGGGAGCTACTTGTCCTCTGATGTCATGACAATGGGGAGGCTATCATGCACACTGTGTGGACTTCTCCCACTGTTAAAAGCAGAAAGCTACTATTGGCTCTTTTGAAAGATTCAAATTTTTTTCAACCTAAGAAAAGTGTAGAGAGAGACAGAAAGCAGTAGGAGTGAAAATGGGAAGGGAGTAGTTTGGAGTCAGAAGAAGCAATCTGTCTCTCTCTGGTTAATAGTTTTGTAGGAGCTGGCAGAGAATTTCTCTAAGCAGCTAACTACCTCTATTCATAAACCTCTAGGGATCAGTGTCCTACAGTGGTTCCCAACCCTGTCCTGGAGGAACACCAGGCCAATTGGGTTTTCAGGCTAGCCCTAATGAATATGCATGAAGCAAATTTACATGCCTATCACTTCCATCATATGCAAATCTCTCTCATGCATATTCATTAGGGCTAGCCTGAAAACCCGATTGGCCTGGTGTTCCTCCAGGACAGGGTTGGGAATCACTGTCCCTAGAACCCTGAATAAACTGGTAAAGGGGGAATTTCTGTTTGTCCTATTTATCCTCTTTTTACCTGATAGTGCTCTTCTGGCCTGCCTCCTGTGCACATAACTAATCATAAAGTACCATAGGGGGCCAGGGATTACACTTCTTTACACATACATATACACTCTCTCTCTCTCCCCTCTGAACTCATCCTTCGTAGCCCAGAATCACCACCCATCTCTCCCACCCCCTTTCACTGCAGAATCTTCATATCTCCTCAGCCCCTTCCACTCCAGCATCTTCATCTCTACTCTCCTCTCCTCCTTCCACACCGGCATTGCTACCTTTTGCCACTCTCCTTTCAAACCTTTTTTTCTTTGCAGTTTTCCATTTGATCAGTGGCATGGTATAGGATCTTGCAGAGACTTCTAGCATGCATGAGCACAGGCTCTTCAGCACATCACTTTTATTTATTTATTTTTTTAATACTGACAATGGTCAAACAAGAAGCCACCAAACAAAGTTTGAGAAGGGACAGACCAAAGGAAGGGAGGGAGGAATGCTGGATCATGTGGGAGGAGGTGACAGGAAACAAATGCTGTTCTGCAGCATTTGTGTGGAATGGGGGTAATATACTGATGCTTAACTTTGGGCTAGATTCACTAAGCAAACCAATCATGTACTGATTGGTTTGCGACCCGATTTTACTCCAGCCCGATTCACTTACCTCTCTGCCGATTCGATTCTGATCCGCACATGCAAATGAGGGGAATGGCATGCAAAGTAGGCAGGGATGCGATTCACTAAAGAAATCTTGCAAACTGACTGGGCTGGCTGATCAACACAAGAAGCGACTGCTGGGGACCAGTCGCAAATGTCCTTTCTGACTCTCCAGCTCCATTGCTGCCCTGCTCTCTGCTGCCCCAAATATTTATCTCTCTGCCCCGAATCTCTCTTGCCTGCTGCCCCGAATTGCCGCCCTGTTCTGCCCCAAATCCCTCCTGCCTGCTGCCCTGAATCTCTCCTGCCCCCAACTCTCCTGGCTGTCCCTGCACTGCGAGCCCACAAGTTTAAAGCGAGTTAAAACTACGGGCTCGCTGGGTTAGTAAAACAAAAAAAAAAAATTTGCGGTTTTGACAGCTCTTAGACACATGTGCAGACCATCTACAGATGGTCTTCGCTTGCTTCGGGATCATGCCCTAGCGCTGTTCAGTGGGTAGGGGGCTTGTCAATGATCATCCCCATTTCCATGCAGGCCTTTTTGTGAATTTGTCAGCCTGCATGCAATCGGACACGGAATCGGGGGTAAGTGAATATAGCCCTTTTACATAACACCTCTGTCCCCATTACTGGCAGTGGAGACAGAAGGTCACCGAAGATGAGCAATTTGGGATAAGAGGTCTGAAATTAGGGACATCTGGTAACTTACCCCAACAGCTTCCCGATGTGTTAGGAACAGTAAAATTTGAGAAAAGTACAAAAGAGGAAATTAAGGTCTGTGTCTGAGTTATAGAAGAAAGGGGGAGGAGACAGATATGCTACCAAAAAGTTTTCAGATGATTAAAAGAATTCAGTTTTAAAATGCTTCTTTTTTTGAAGCTTTGCCTAGTCTGTTATTTAAAATTCAGCCAGTGGAACATTTTTAAAAATTTAATTTTGATCCCTTAAGTCCTCCTACTCACTGCAGCCTTCAGCTTTGAAGTGAGTAGGAGGCTTTGCTGCTTTATAGGCTACATATATGTTAAACTTGCTCAGCTAAAGAAGGTGGCATAGAAAAAAGAAATGATCAAATAGACATGGGTGTGTGGAGTTGAAAATACAGATGAGTCACTAATTGTATAGTTCTTAGTGGACCTTTTAGGACCCCCACCATCAGACACTTATTTGCAACCTACCAAGATATAAAACTTAGATTATGAGCCCAAATTATGGGTAGAAAAAAGTACCTGCATATAATATGTACAGTGCTGTGTACATCTAGTAGCACTATAGAAATGATAAATAGTAGTAGTAATATTAGAACTAAATTGAAGTGTATTCTTCCTCTGCTGGCTAGAGAAAGGGGACACGATTTAAGCATGGGGAGTCTCATGAAAGGCAGGAATGAGGGCATATGACCCAGTTCAATCCCTGCCCCACCCCAGGGACAGCCTTCACCTCAGAGGCATAATAAGGGGCAGCGGAGGGGGGGGGCGACCGACCTGGGCACTGTCTTCGTGGGGACACTGGTGCCTCTCCACTCCCTGCCCCACAACCCCCGCGTACCTCCTTAAACATCTGCTGATGTGTGCGACATCTTCCACTTGCTGCTCGTGCCGGTCTTGGCTTCTTTCTGACTTCACTTCCTGGTTGTGGGACCAGGACATGATGTCAGAAGGGAGCCGTGGCCATCACGGGCAGCAGGTGGAAGATACTGCTCAATCTGGTGAACATTTCAAGAGGGTGTCAGGTCAAAAGCGCGCCGGGACAAAGGCGCGAGCAGACAATTGAGCGCAGCGTGGAGGCGCGCGCCAAAGAAAATTACTGTTTTTAGGGCTCCGACGGGGGGATGGGGGTGTGGGGGCGTTGTGGAGGGTTTGGGGGGTTGTAACTGTTTTTAGGGAAAAAGTTAAGTTTACAGTAAAATGTGGGGGGTTACAACCCCCCAAACCCCCAACGCCGGCGCGATTTGTATTAAGCAAACTGGGGGTGCTCCCCAACAAAACCCCCCGTTGGAGCCCCTAAAAACAGTAATTTTCTTCGGCACGCGCCTCCATCTTGCGCTCAGTTGTCGGCGCGCACCTTTGTCTTCCGCATTGTTGTCTATGAACCCTTCAAGAGGTATGGGGGGACGACGACGACACACAAGCGGCAGAAAGAGTGGTGGTGGGGGGGGGGCACTCAAGCAGCGGGGAAGAGTGGGGAATGCACGGTACAGTGATACTGGGTGCTACCGCCCCAGAAGCTAACCTTCCTCGCTATGCCACTGCATCACTGTTTCTTACTTATAGGTTGCTAGATGATAACTAATGCACACAAGATTTTCAGCTTTATCCTCATGTCATGATTTGTGCTGGTGTGTATTTCTGAATGTCAATCTCCTGCAGCAAGGAACTATCAGAGTAGAGGGCAGTATTCAGCCAGTGACAGTTAGCATTTCCAAGTTTACAAGTTTATTAAATAGCTTGATTTATCGCCTATTCAAAATTCTAGGCGATGTACAAATTGTTCAAAAATATAGGTAACATATCATTCGGACATACAATAATTTGGGTAAGAAAAGTAAACTTACTTATACAGATATTAATACATTTAGGTTGAAAATTTCTACGTATAATAGTAAAACAAAAGGGAAGTTATTTCTTTAAACTCTGGCTAAATTAGATCGGGATAATCAGTGTCAGTCCCTGGGTATTAACACTGAGGTGCTTACTTTAGAATAATTATTTTAGACACCCATAAACCAATATTTAGATAAGATCACAAGAATAGCCTTACTGGGTCAGACCAATGGTCCATCTAGCCCAGTATTCTGTCTTTGCGGTGGCTAATACAGGCAAAAACCCAATTAGTGGCAACATTCCATGCTACTAATCCAGGGCAAGCAGTGGCTTCTCCATTTCAGTCTCAATAGCAGACTATTGATTTTTCCTCCAGGAACTTGTCCAAACCTTTTTTAAAACCAGCTATGTTAACCACCCTTATCACATCCTCTGGCAATGTGTTCCAGAGCTTAACTATTCTCTAAGGGCTCCTTTTACTAAGCTGCGATAGCATTTTTAGCGCACGTAGAATTGCCGCGCGCACTAAACCCACGCTATGTAGCTAGAACTAACGCCAACTCAATGCTGGCATTAGCGTCTAGTGCGCGCTAAAACCGCTATCGCAGCTTAGTAAAAGGAGCCCTAAGTGAAAAAATATTTTCTCCTATTGATTTTAACAGTATTTCTCTGTAACTTCATTGCGTGTACCCTAGTTTTTATAAGTTTTGATGGAGTAAAAAAATGGATTTACTTGTACCTGTTCTACACTATTTAGGATGGAAGACATTAGAAAATTTTCATCTTTGTTTCCATTCTTTTTCTGATAATTCCTAACATTCTATTTGCTTTCTTAGTCATTGCTGCCGCACACTGAACTGAAGGTTTCAACATATTCTCAGTGATGAAATCTAGATCCTTTTCCAGGGTGGTGACTCCTAACTTGGAACCCTGCATCACATAGCTATAGTTTGGGATCCTCTTCCCCATATGCATACTTTTGCACTTGCTCACATTAAATGTCATCTGCCATTTCGATGCCCAGTCTTGCAAAGCCTTCTTGCAATTTTTCACAATCCTCTTGCGATTTAACAACTTTGTGTCATAAGCAAATTTACCCCTTCCTTTTACAAAACCACGCAAGAAGTTTTTCACGCTGGATGGTGCACTGAATGCTTTGCGCTGCTCTGACGCTCATAGAAACTGTGACTGTTGGAGCAGCACAGAGCATTAAGGGCCCCAGCCGACGTTAAAAACCTCTTGTGCAGTTTTAGAAAAGGGGGGTGGGTAATTATCACTACTTATTCCATCTCTAGATCATTGATAAATATGTTAAAAAGCAGTGGTCCCAACACAGACCCCTAGGGAATTCCACTATTTACTCTTCCCCAATGAAAATATTGACCATTTAACCCAACTCTCTGTTTTCTATCTTTCAGCCAGTTCTTAATCCATGGACATTATCTCATATCCCATGATTTTCTAAATTCCTCTGAAGTATTTCATGAAGTACTTTGTCATATGCCTTTTGAAAATCCAAATAAATAATATTGACCGGCTCACTTTTATCCATATGTTTATTTGCCCTTTCATAGAAATGTAGTAGGTTGGTGAGCCAAGATTTCCCTTGACTAAATCCATGTTGGCTTTGTCTCATTAATCCATGCTTATGTATATTCTCTGTCATATTTTTCTTTATAATAGTCTCTACCATTTTGCCCTGCACTGACCTCAAACTTACTGTCTATATTTTGGAATAATGAAAAGTGCTGAGAAGACAATTAGCAGTGAGTCTGAGATCATCTTCTCCAACAAATCCTGGCACTTGGAGGAGGTACATTTCTTTTCTCCAAGGACAAGTTGGACTAATAAATCCTCACCTATGCATGACGTTACCAGTGGAGCCTTGAACAAGAAGCTCTACTCTAGCAAATTTTCTAGAAGTGTTTGATTAGGTCTACCATGCATGTATACCTAGTAATGCCTGCCCTTCACTCCAAAGCTGTCTATCCTATAGCAGGAACATCATTGTGTTGGACTGAGTAATGTATCATCTGTGAAGATAAGTACTATTTTTTGTCTCTTGTTCTTTTTCCTTTTTCCCTGTATTTGTTATGTATGTTGCTTAGTGTGGGCCAGATTCTACAACTGCTGAAAGTTAGGCAGTGGTAGCCACCCTTATGCCACTAATTAGTTTAATTGCCTTTAATCAACACGGTAATTGGTTGCATCATAAAAAAAAAGATGGCGCTGGAACCATGACTACGGAGGCACCTAAGGGTAAAATAGGCATGGTTAATGCCAGAAGTACCCTTAGGTGTCAGTTGTCTCCTTGATAGTCATGAGTCTTGTCACAGATAGGTGCCGGAAATGTAGGCAAGGGTTTTCAAGGCCTATATTTCCAGTGCCTATCCGCGATATGGCCGTGATTCTATAAACAGCGTCGTTGTGTGATTGACACTCAATCAGCGCAGCTTTTGTGGGTGGCTGCTGATCTGGGCACTGTTTAACCATAAAATTTCCATTTCAAAATATCTGCTGCTCGGAGCTCAGGGGTACTCAGCTGAAAAATTTTCAATCTAGGCAGGGGTATTTGGCTTGAAGAAATTGGGAAACTCTGGTCTAGAGACTTCACCATAAAGTATGGCTGCATTCCCCTGCTATCTACGGAGAATCCATTATATGTAAGCAACTTTGCTTCCTCCTGTCCTTACTGAGGTTTTGGATTCAAGCCATGCACTGCTTCTTGTGACCCTGAGCAAGTCACTTAATCCTCCACTGCCCCAGGTACATTAGATAGATTATGAGTCCACAGGGAGATAGGGAAAATGCTTGAAGTATCTACTTCTACTACTATTTATCATTTCTATAGCGCTGAAAGGCATACACAGTGCTGTACATTTAATATTCAATAGACAGTCCCTGCTCAGAAGAGCTTACAATCTAATTTGGACAGACAGGACTTCTCAGGGTTGGGGAGTTTCTGGTAGAAGGAATGATACAATGGGTATAGATATCTGACAGTGAGTTGAAAGCAGATTCAAGAAGTGAGTTTTTAGTTTGAATTTGAATATTGCTAGATCAGCGGTCTCAAACTCGCAGCCCATGAGTTGCATACGGCCTTCCAGGTACTTTTTTTGCGGCCCACACTCTGTATCTGATCTCGCCTTCTGCCGCCGATCACCTGTGCCGGCGTCAGCTGACTTCCTGCCTTCTGCCGCTGATTGCTGGTGCCGGATGACTTCCTGCCATCTGCCCCGATCGCTGGCGTCAACTGACTTCCTGCCTTCTGCCGGCTATATGCTGCTGGGACTCCTCTTCTTCCCACCCCCGAACCAGCAGCAGCAGCTCAGTGTGATTTTGACTTAGTCACACAGCTGCCACTAGCTTTAGTTTAGCTTTAGCCGCAGTTTCATCAGGCAGCCGTGGGGCCTTTGCTAGGCCGGCCCACTTTGATGATGCAAGGTGGGCTGGTCTAGCAAAAGCCCCGAGGCTGCCTGATGAAACCGCGGCTAAAGCTAAACTAAAGCTAGCTGTGTGACTAAGTCAAAAGTACACAGTGAGCTGCCGCTAGGCTACAGAAAGGAGAGGTACTGCTGGACAGGGGGAGCTAAAAGGAAGAGAGAAGATGTGCTGCTGGACAGGGGGAGCAGGGAAGGGGTACTGCTGGACAGGGGGCGGTAAAAGGGAGAAGAGGTGTTGCTGGACCTGGCAGAAAGGGAGGGAAAGGAAAGGTACTATACACTGGAGAGGAGGGTGAGATGGTTTATGGGGAGAGAGCATGTTGGGTTGGGGAATGGGAAAGAGGGATGCCACTCGAGGGAAGAGGCAAGGACAGAGAGAAAGCGTGCAGGAGGCAGAAAATGTTGGACATGGAGAGGGTGAGATGGATGGGGAGGGCAGAAAGGAGGGAAGGAGAAATGTTACACTGGGGAAGGGGGAGAAGGCAGAGAGTGAAAAGTTGGACTCATGGAGGGAGGGAGGGAGAGATGTTGGTTGGGGGAGGGAAGGAGGACATGAGGAGAAAAATACAGGAGCAAGAGAGAAAAAAATGTTGGACTGTTGGAAAGGAGGGAGAAACGTTGGACTGGGAGGGGGGGGGCCAGAAAGGAGGAAGGGAGATGGACTGCAGGGGGCAGAAAGGATGAAGGGAAAGAGAAATTTTACATGGGGGGGAGGAAGGAAAGATTTATAAACTATAAAGAGTTTTACCTCATGCAAAATTGTCATCACTAATAATAAAACCCTAAGCGCGCATGCACACTCCTACCTGCGTGATCCATGATCCGTAGCTAGCAGAGAAATTGTAAAGCATGCGGCGCATGGCATATGCATTCGGCACGTGCGCGCATGACGATTTGATACGAGTGGCGGTTTACTTTATCCAGCAGCGGTTACTGCACAACTTATCTAGAAGAGGGGCAAGAATGAATAAAAGAAGCTTAGCCAAATGATACTGCAGACTGTGTTTCTACTAGCAGGCTGCAAATGCCCAGAAGCCAGCTTTGTCAATAGCAGCAAATTGATTGTGACCACAGCTTGCAGTGAGATGGGTAGACCTATAAGGCTGTATTTTTAGGCAAAACGATTTCTGATTATCACAATACTTGGATGTGATATTTTCTTACCTCTGTTACTCTAAAAAGGTAGGTGGCAGAAGGAGAGGGGGCCAGGGAGAGAGATTGAAAGAAAAAAACCCCAACTAGACGGGACATTGACAGACTAACAGAAATAGAGATACAAACACTGAAAGACAGGTAGGTGGGAATGAAAGACACACACAGAAGGACAGGGGGCCAGGGAGAGAGATTGAAAGAAAAAAAAACAAACAGACAGTGGACAAGGATAGAGAGATAGACAGCAAAAAAAGACAGACCGACAGACAGCGGACAAGGAAACAGCAAAAAAAGACGGACAGACATACAGCAGCCAAGGAGAGACAGCAAAAAAAGAAAGACACAGACAGCAGCCAAGGAGAGAGAAATAAATAAAGAAAGACAGACACACACATCTATTCTAGCACCCGTTAATGTAAAGGGCTTAAAGACTAGTTTATTTAATAAGACATTAACTATTTTTTCTTTTCTGTGGCCCTCCAAGTACCTACAAATCCAAAATGTGGACCTGCAAAGGGTTTGAGTTTGAGACCACTGTACTAGACAGAGCATGATGTATTGATTCTGGCAGCCTGTTTCAGGCATACTACATGGCAAGAAAGGGACTGAGTCTGAAGTTGGCGGTGGAGGTAAAGGAAACAGATAAGAGGGACTTACCCAATAAATGGAGTTCACAGGGTTGGGGGGAGATGAGTGAGGAGAGATAGTCAGGGCTTCAGAGTGAATGCACTTGTAAGTCAGTAAGAGGAGTTTAACTATATTCGAAAGTGGATGGGGAGCCAATGAAGTGATTTGAGGGGGGGGGGTGAATGTGAGTATAGTGGCTCTCACAGACAAGGAGCTGTGCAGCATTTTGAATGGATTGAAAGAGTGAGAGAGGGCTGAGCGGGAGACCTGAGAGAAGTATATTGCAGTAGTCTAAGGGCTAGATTCACTAAGGGCACGGATTGGATCTGTGTCCAGGGGGCTGATTCACGAATCGCTCTTATGCAAATGAGGGTATTCGGAATCACGCTCCCAACTGCTTGCCCAGATCGCTCTATAGCGATCCAAACACATACGCAGACCATCTGCGCTAGCCCTCCAAGCCTGACAGAGAATTTTTATTTTTTTAACTTTTTTGGAGCCCGTGGTTTTAACCTGCATTAAGCCCGCGGGTTAAAACCACAGGCTTGCACTGCAGGGAAGGGTGGGAGAGATCGGGGCAGGCAGGAGAATTGGGGCTGCAGGAGATCGGGTCAGGCAGGAGAGTCGGGGCAGGTGGGAGAGTTGGGGCTGCAGGAGTTCGGGGCTGACAGGGCAGAGAGCAGGGCGGCAGAAGGCAGGGCAGTCGGAAAAGACCTGAGCGACTGGTCCTCAGCAGTCACTTGTTTGTGATGGGCCAGCCCAGTCCCTGTTGCAGGATTTTGGTTAGTGAATCGCTGCCTGCCATCATTTGAATGCGGATCCCCCTCACTTGCATGTGCAGATCGGAGGATGGTCAGCACACAGGTTAGTGAATCAGGTCGAAGGGAAATCGGGTCGCAAATCGATTGGTACACCATCGGTTTGCTTAGTGAATCTACCCCTAAGTGAGAGGTGATGAGAGCGTGGATAAGGATTTTGGTAGTGTACTTGGAGCAGTGGCGTACCTAGGGTATGTGGCACCCGGGGCCCATCATTTTTTGACACCCCCCACCCCCCTCATGTAAAATTTTTTTTTTTTTTTTTTTTTTTTGCAATAACCATGAAATGGAATAAATGGTCAGAATAGAAACAGGCAGTGAAAATTTTCTTTTTTTTTTTTTTTTTTTTTCCAAAGTATTTTTATTGAGAATGGCAAAAGGTCCAGACAAGCAACCATGGTCTGTACAGAAACTTATACATTATCAAAAAGAACACAGAATGAGAGTAACAGCAACAACAAGCATGAACAAGCCTCTCCCAAGAGAAAATTGCCAATGAGAGGCATAGCAATACACAACAAAAGGCCAAAACTTGGGGCAAGCAAACAAATCCCACCCCAGAACCCACAAGAATAATAAGCCGGACTAGACCCTCAGCCATATTTTATAATGAAAAAAACCCCCACAAGCAACAACACCCAGACCGCTCACCAGACACACCAATCCGCACAAGCACCCAAGAAACACCCAGCCACCACCCAGACAAAACTACCAGACACACCTACCCCACCAAGCCCAGACCCAACCCCCCCTCCCCAGAGAGTGCAAGCGCAAAGTGGACCGTGAAAAGGGCAGCTGCAGAAGTGGAAAGCCCCAGATAAGTAGGTTAGCTAAAGAAAGCCCACAGATAGAAGAAATCAGGATAACAGAAGTTCCAACAAATGCTCCCACAGAAAATTTTCTTTTATTGAACCTCATTTATGTAACCATTATTCCAAACATAACATAACATAAATTATGTCTGAATTGTCATGACATCAGAAGTACATATGGAGTAGTTGCAGGTGATGCTTGGGACAGTTCTGATTATGTTAGTTTGGTTTTATGTGTTTTTTTAATAGAAGGGTTTTTATTTCTTTTTTTAAGGTTTTGTAGTTTGTGGTCGAGGTCAATAGGTTGTAGAGTTGGGGGTCAAGTGTTGCAGCTCGAATGGCTAGGAGGTTGTCGAACAGTTTTTTTCTTTTGACGTTTTTGGTTGGAGGGTGTGTGAATGGTGCGTGAGTTCTCCTATGTCTGTTTGAAGTGGATTGAATTATTTAGCTGAAGAAATTAGTTACCCCCCCCATTCCACACACATTAATTCTCTTCCATTTTTGTTCCCATTATAAAAAAACACTGATAAGTTCCCAGGAAAAAAATACATTAAAATAAGAAGTGAAAACAAAGGCCCCTACAGATGAGAACATAACATAAGAATAGCCTAACTGGGTCACACCAATGGTCCATCATGCCCAGTAGCCCATTCTCATGGTAGCCAATAGTGCTGCCCGATTCAGAGAAAAATATTTCATTCGATCCGATTCACCCTGTTGAATCGATTTTTCGATTAGATTCACTGTTAATGACACCGCTTTTTAAGTTTAAACAAAGTATAACAATAAATTTCACAACAACAATAAATTTCACAAAGTACTTAAAAAAAAAAAATCACATTTTTCCATTAAAGCAGTTCTGGAGACATTTGCTTGAACAGTCTTTTTTCCCAGTCCATAAGCAAGCAATATGAAAAAGATTTCCTTAATTATCTACTCAAACATTTTTGCTATTTACTTTCATTGTACCTATACTATTATTCAGTAGAAAAAATGGACTTAACTGTGCAGGAAATGAATCTCCTCATACACCCACCATATAGTGCAAAAATGTGCAAAGGTCTGTTTTTTTCTTTCGATCACTACATAGCCTAATGCCACACAAGCAGCGCTGTTACAAACATATTCTGAAGGTCAATGCTAAGGTTGACAAAGTTTCCTTCCTTGGACCAGAAGGAGATACTGACAAACCACTGGAAGAGATTCTAAAACAACTACCCAGAAATAACACCCAAAGACCCACTCAGTGTGTGAACCAGTTGAGTGGAGTGGACTAACTGGGGGTGGAAATGGGCCCAGAGTTTGCTCAGCAGAATTTCCCAGACTACCTCTTCCTCTCAACACACTGACATGCTACCACCACCACCAACACTAGGAACACCTCACCGAGTATGCCAGCAATGCTTATAAACTTTATAAAACACATTATTATATTTTCTTATAAAGCATATATTTTAACTGAACTCAGCCTTGCCATTCACAAAAATAGAAAAGTTCCCATTTCAAGCTGTCTCATGTACACTTTTCAAATCTAACATATTGTAATCACAAAACAGAAAATAAAATTATTTTTTCTACCTTTTGTTCTCTGATCAATATTCAAATCTTGTTGGTCCCAGGCTCTTGTTGTCTTGCTTGCCAGGGTCTCCTTTCTCCGTGCTAACCATCCGTCTGCCATCTCTGTTCTCCCCTTCCGTTTCCCTTCCCTCTCCCGGAGATCTGGCATCTTTCCTTTTTTTTTGTCTCCATCCACAGATTCACCTTTTCTCAACTCCCCACCACCCCAGGATCCACCATCTCTCCCTTTCTGTTCCCAACTATCCTCCTATCCAGTATCTCTATCCCCCCTCCACACCATCCCCTGTTTCCAAGTTCTCTCCCTTTCTGTTCCTTCCCTCCCTAAATCCCATTATGCACCATCTCTCTCCCACTCCTCTGTTTTTAGACCCATTATTTCTAACCCCCAAAGTCTGGCATATGCATGTATCTTTGAACCCCCCCTTCCCTCTCTCCCTCTGTGTACTTTTACACCAGGACCCCCCTCCCCCGAAGGTCTGTCCCCCCTCCGAAGGGCTACACCCCACCCCTGAAGACCTGCACCCCCCGAAGGACTTTACCCCCCACCCGAAGGTCTGTCCCCCTCTGAAGGCCTAAACCCCACCCCTGAAGGACCGCACCCCCCCCCCGAAGGCCTGCACTCCCTTGAAGGTCTGCACCCCCCCGAAGGCCTGTCCCCCCCTTGAAGGCCTGTCCCACCCCCTTGTAGGCCTGTCCCCCCTTTAAGGCCTGCCTGCCTGCCCTTCCCCCCCCTTGAAGGCCTGTCTCCCCCTTGAAGGCCTGCACCCCCCTTGAAGGCCTGCCCCCCCCCTTGAAGGCCTGTCCCCCCCCTTGTAGGCCTGTCCCCCCCCCCTTGTAGGCCTGTCCCCCCCTTGAAGGCCTGCCTGCCTTTCCCCCCTTGAAGGCCTGCACCCCCCTTGAAGGCCTGCACCCCCCCTTGAAGGCCTGCACCCCCCCTTGAAGGCCTGCCTGCCTTTCCCCCCTTGAAGGCCTGCACCCCCTTGAAGGTCTGCACCCCCCCAAAGGCCTACACCCCCCCCCCCGAAGGTCTGCACCCCCCTGAAGGCCTGCCTGCCCCCCTTGAAGGCCTGCACCCCTTGAATGTCTGCACCCCCCCCCGAAGGCCTGTCCCCCCTTGAAGGCCTGCCTGCCTGCCTGTCACCCCCTCCCCCTTGAAAGCCTGCTTGCCTGCCCGCCCGCCCCACCCTGAAGGCCTGATGCCCCGACCCACCCCGAAGGACCGCTCGCCCCCCTGGCCTCCCCGCACCACCTATGAACAGCCGCAGCAGGATCGCGAAGTCAGCGTCGGGTACCAGCCCTAAGGGGGTGTTCCCGGCCTTGCCGTTCAGTCCCCCGCCACCCCCGAAGGACCGCTCGCCCCCCTGGCCTCCCCGCACCACCTATGAACAGCCGCAGCAGGATCGCGAAGTCAGCGTCAGCGATCCCTGCTGCTTCCTGCGCCACGGTCCCGCCCCTCCTCTGACGTCAGAGGAGGGGCGGGATCGCGTCGTAGGAAGCAGCGCAGGGATGCTGACGCTGACTTCGCGATCCTGCTGCGGCTGTTCATAGGTGGTGCGGGGAGGCCAGGGGGGCGAGCGGTCCTTCGGGGGTGGCGGGGGACTGAACGGCAAGGCCGGGAACACCCCCTTAGGGCTGGTACCCGGGGCGGCCCGCCCCCCCCTAGGTACGCCACTGACTTGGAGAGGAGGGATCGGATTTTGGTACTATTATAGAGGAGGAAGGACAGGTTTTATCAGTTGTTGGATCTGAGCAGGAGTCAAAGATCACCCCGAAGTTGCCAGCTGACTAGACAGGGAGGAGGAGAGTGTTATCCACAAACATAGAGAACGGCGTATATAAACTGCTTTGAGTGTGGTTGGTATACAATGAGAAACAAACTTCATGGGCTCCTAACTTTCATGATTAAAGTCAGAGACTAGGGGAGAATGGATTGGGTTCCCGGCCTACTAGTATGGGACCTCGGGCACTGCCCTATTGTCCCGATGGTCAGCCCGCCCCTATCAGCCCATATATTGTTTTTTTTAACAGGAAACATCACAGTGCAGTTTCAACGCACATCTTCCTTCTTCCTCTGATCATTCAACCCACCACAACCGCTCTCACCGCGCTCGGGGCAGCCGTTCGCGCCTCCAGCGCGAGACGCTCCCTCAGTAGCCACGCGTGCGTCTCTCCTTTGTTTCCACCCGGATTCCATTTGCGCGCGCACACAGTCCCAAGTTCCCCCCTCTGCTGCTGTTTCGCAGTGGCACTTGTTGCACTTGTTCTATGCGCCTTATCTTGCACCGAACCGGCAGCGGGAATTAGCTGAAATGTTTCCTGCCTCTGCCCCATGCCTTCTTCAGTCATTGGAGAGCTCATCCCGTGCAAGTGGCGGTGGTGATGGCGACACTTCCGGATTCGAGACCCAGAAGGTTTTTGATCGCTACGGCCAAGTCTGCCTGTCCGCTGCCAGCTCCGCCCGGTCCATGGAAAACGGGGTTGCTCCGGTGGAGGCGAAACCCCCGGCTCAGCAGAGCTGCTTTTCTCGCTTCACAAGCCAGAAAATAGCAGGACTGCAAGGTTTTAGACCCCCAGTTAAAGGGACAACAACATCGCCGACCACCAATGTAAGTTAACTCATATCTGTAGCGTGTTCCTGTTTATGAAATGCAAGGGCCCAAGAAAGGCTAATCACCCGCTGGATGCCAGCTGTGTGAGTGCAATGAATGCTCGAATACCTTCAAATATTGAGCAAACTTATTCCCTGGAGTGTCCAGGGAGCAGTGACATACCAGAGGGGAGGCTTTAGCCCGGGGTAGAGCCATTGCCAGGCAACTACAGTACCTAATTTAACCTAGTGGATGGGCTGGCTTTGCCCAGGAGGAGGAGCTGGAAGATTAAACAACAACAACAACAAAAAAAACCCCGAAAGCATGGGTCTGCCTGCAGGAGCATTTGAAGAGGAGGAGCTGGAATGTAAATCCTTGGAGTGGAGGGATGACACCTATGTCAGCAGTAAATGTGCAGCAGGTCACTTTTGAACACTATTCTGGTGCAGTTACATCAGGTGCCTCTCCTGCTACCTCTGTAACATTCACTTTGAATACACTCCAGGGAATTATGTGCCCAAAAAAATCAAAATAATGCTCCAAAATAATATAACATATTAAACAGAATATTATTTGCAGTACTATGTGCAGGTACTTGGCTCCAAGTTCAGCATCTTCCTGTTGGCTATGTGAATAGTGGTGTTCAGCAGCATTGTAACAGAAATCTTATGGCTACCAGTACTACTACTTATCACTTATATAGCGCTGAAAGGTGTGCACAGTGCTGTACATTTTGACATTTATAGACGATCCCTGCTTGGAAGAGCTTACAATCTATCTTGGGTGGACAGACAGACATGACATATATGGTTGGGGATGCAGAACCCAAGGTGAGAGGAGTTAGGAGTCAAAGAGGAGGGCTTTTAACTGGGCTTTCAACACTGCCTTCAACCATTTGCCCAACTATCGTGTTTCCCTGAACATAAGACCTACCCTGAAAATAGGCCCTAGTCGCCGGCAGCAGCAGCAGTGTTCCTCTCCCCGGCCAACCCATCTCTCCCTCTCATCTGAACTGCGAGACTAAATGTACCTTATAACAACGCGGCAGAGGAACAGCCCAGGACGTGAAGGAGCCTGTCTAGATTGCTGCCGGTTTGTTATAAATACATTTAGTCTCCCGGTTCAGATGGGAGGGAAAGATGGGTTGGCAGGTGAGGAGATAGAAAGATGCTACATGGGGGTGATGGGAGGAAGGGAGGGATAGAAGCTGCAAGGGATGGGAGGGAGGGATAGAAAGATACTGCACAAGGGGATGGGTGAGAGGGGAGGAAAGATGCTGCACATGTGGGGGAGAGAAAGGAAATAGGAAGAATTGGGGTGGAGGAGAGGAAGGGAGAGATGATCATTATACATGAAAAAAATAAGACATCCCCGAAAATAAGACCTAGTGCCTTTTTTGGGCCCAAAATTAATATGACAGTGTCTTATTTTTGGGGAAACACGGTATGAATGAATATTTATGGTAGATGGGCAAATGACTACCAGGCTTCAGATCTGTTGGCCTTTAGTTTATTATTCAGCTGACAAACATGTTAAGAATATGTATTATCTGTACCTAATGGCTAGAGCAGCTCCTAACTTTGGGGTAATCTTTGACTCCTCTCTCTCCTCTGCTTAGATCAAACAAACTGTTAAAACCTATCGCTTCCTCCTCCTTAATATTACCAAAATCTGACCTCTCCGAGCACACTACCAAAACCCTTATCCATGCTCTCATCACCTCACATACTGTATTTTTCCCGCTCCATAAGATGCACTGGACTATAAGACGCACCCTAGATTTAGAGTAGGAAAACAAGAAAAAAACCAAATTGTGCACCCAGCCTCCCTCACTCCTTGCCAGGCTCTGCAACCAACCCCCACACTTCCTGCCAGGCTCTGCATCCTGTCCCCCCTCCCTGCCAGGCTATGTATTCTGTCCCACCGTCCTGCCCTGTACCCTCTCCCCATCTGCTCCTTGCACAGTCTTATCTTCTTTGCAGTTGCATTAATCCTCTCTTTCATCCCATCTTTAACCTGTACTTTCAACTCCTTCACCCCACTGCTTTCCTGAATACCTCCATCACCATCCTCTCCTTGTGCTACCCTATTCCTTGTTGCGTCTACACAACAGATACATCCTATCTCCTTAGTATACCATCTTCACCCCATCACTGAACTGACCTAGCCCCATTTTTGTGCCCCCACCTGTCATCTTCGTGCTGAGCCCGCCCCCTCCAGCACAGTGGAGCAACCACAAGCAGGCACATGCAGCCGACTTATCACCCATGCGCTCCATACCGCATGCTCATCCGGGCTCCGTTTCCAACAGCCGCGCTCTTCCAGAAAGGGTATCACAATAAAAGAAGCCCTTTAATTTCCCCGGTATATGCGGTGTATGGGCCAACAGGAGCACACTGTCTGCGCTGCTGCCTGGGCCCGCCCCACTTTCTGAATGGCTGCAGTCAATTCTCGTGAGTCCCGCGAGAACTGACACAGCATACAGAGAGTGGGGCGGGCCCGGGTAGCAGCGCAGGCGGCGTGCTCCTGCCAGCTCATACACCGCTGGACCACCAGGCTTCGGGGGTGTTTAAAAAGGTACTGTGGGGCAGGGGATGTTTTAAAAGAAGGGCGGGCGGGGGATGTTTTAAAGGGAGGGCCGGCGGGCGGGTGGTGTTATTAAAGAGTACTGGGAGGGGGGGTCTTCTCGCCATAAGACGCACCCACTTTTCCACCCCCTTTTTGGGGGGTGGAAAAAGTGCGTCTTATGGACCGAAAAATACGGTACTTCTTTCAGGTCTCCCATTCAGCCATCTCTCACCCCTTCAATCTGTTCAGAATGCTGCTGCATGACTCGTATTCCGTGAGAGCTGCTACAGTCATATTATCCCTCTCCTCAAGTCACTTCATTGGTTCCCCATTCCTTTGGCAAATTTACGTCAAAATTACGATCTGAGCAGATTTGCTACAGATGGACATTTCCTTTGGAGTTCAATTTAACTACAGTAGCAATACTTATCGGATGGAATCTCAGTGTTCTCCCCAGAAATTTTTTCCAGCCGGGTGGCATGAAAAAGTAGCCAGGTGGGGCGGGGTGGGGAAAATGAAAAGGTCCTTTTACTAAGGCGTGCTAGCCATTTTAACACACGCTAATGCCTTAGTAAAAAGATCACTAAATGTGCACTATTTTTATTAGTTAATTGTTATTAATTATTTTCCAATGCTCAATATGACTTTCTTTTTTAAGGTTTGACACTTAGGCAGTGTTCCAGTAGCATTTAAGCCATCCTTGAAAAAAAGTAATGCAGATCCTCTTATTCCGAATAACTACTGGCCAGTATCAAACCTTCCATTTCTTTCAAAACTACCATACTTGAGAGTGGTATGCAACCAACTTCAAACTCATGTTGAATCAGTTAATGCTTTGCATCCCCGGCAATCTGTGTTTTAAGACAAAGGGCTTAGGGCCTTAGGGCGATAGCAATTCTGCCACAGCAAATGCACTGAAGTCCATAGGAATTGAATGGACTTTGGTGTATTTGCCATGGGAGAATTGCTACTGTGGCTTTGTAAAAGGGACCCTTACTGAGTGAACTCCATACTAGTCACCTAGAGACCAATGTTTCTCAACTTCTTCAAGCCAAGTACCCCCCTAAATCTAACAAATACTAACTGAGTACCTCAGTCCAAGCTCTGTCCCTGACCCCACTCCCATTATAATAGTACTAATTGTAATGCAATTTCTTCCATTCATTTTTCATGTACACACAACCCTACTGTACAACCATTAAAATACTTCTCCCCAATGTCAAAATTATAAAAATCCTATTAATACAAAAATAATAATAATTCAGAATACATTTATAAGTCCAACTTTAAAAGCAAGGATAAGCACCCCTAAATACACCCCCAAACAATAAGATGTATAATCTAGAATAGTGTTTCTCTACAGCATTGCAACTGCATCAATAACCCCAGGACTACCATACTAGGAAAACAATACCTTCCTGGAATAAGTCAAAGGATACTAAGGAGAAAACATGTTCATTCAGGTGCAGCAGAGCAGAAAGATGCACACTAGTTCTTTTCATGGTACTCAGAAAAAACAACCTGCTACAGATAAACTATAAAACTAAGCACAAAAACATTTTGCCATCCCTTGCCTCCAACAAATCAGCATATCTAAGACCATAATGCCTTAAAACCTCATATCGCCTATATACTGTTTAAAGCTCACATTGGGCAGTTAAAAATTATCACATTCTTCAAGCATCCAGTCCCTGCTCTATTAAATAACACCAGTTACGACTCTCCCACTGCAGAATCTTTTTTATTTGTGTGTGTGTGTGTGGGGGGTGGCAAATTCGCAACGATAGTCATTCAGTGTGCCGACATTTCAGGGCTGACAAATCAGCACAAGACTCCAGCACGCCGCCTAAAAAGTTACTTTTAAAGAGCTCCGACGCGTGGTGTGAGTGGGGAAACCCCCCCCCCAGTTTACTTCATACTGTTCACGCTGCCATGGGGGGAGGGGGGGTTGTGGGGTTGGAACCCTCCATTATAGAGTAAACTTAACTTTTTCCTGCTTTTTTAGGAAAAAGTTCAGTTTTCTCTATAATGGAGGGGTTGCACCCCCCCAACCGCAACATGAAGAGTATGAAGTAAAGTGGGGAAGTTTCCCCGCCACACCCCTCCCCCGTCAGAGCCCTTTAAAAGTAACTTTTTAGGCGGCGCGCTGGGGTCTTGCGCCGATTTGTCTGTGCTGAAATGTCATAGTAACATAGTAGATGACGGCAGATAAAGACCCGAATGGTCCATCCAGTCTGCCCAACCTGATTCAATTAAAATTTTTTTTTTTCTTCTTCTTAGCTATTTCTGGGCGAGAATCCAAAGCTTTACCCGGTACTATGCTTGGGTTCCAACTGCCGAAATCTCTGTTAAGACTTACTCCAGCCCATCTACACCCTCCCAGCCATTGAAGCCCTCCCCAGCCCATCCTCCACCAAACGGCCATATACAGACACAGACCGTGCAAGTCTGCCCAGTACTGGCCTTAGTTCAATATTTAATATTATTTTCTGATTCTAAATCCTCTGTGTTCATCCCACGCTTCTTTGAACTCAGTCACAGTTTTACTCTCCACCACCTCTCTCGGGAGCGCATTCCAGGCATCCACCACCCTCTCCGTAAAGTAGAATTTCCTAACATTGCCCCTGAATCTACCACCCCTCAACCTCAAATTATGTCCTCTGGTTTTACCATTTTCCTTTCTCTGGAAAAGATTTTGTTCTACGTTAATACCCTTTAAGTATTTGAATGTCTGAATCATATCTCCCCTGTCTCTCCTTTCCTCTAGGGTATACATATTCAGGACTTCCAGTCTCTCCTCATACATCTTCTGGCGCAAGCCTCCTATCATTTTCATTTTCGTCGCCCTCCTCTGGACCGCCTCAAGTCTTCTTACGTCTTTCGCCAGATACGGTCTCCAAAACTGAACACAATACTCCAAGTGGGGCCTCACCAATGACCTGTACAGGGGCATCAACACCTTCTTCCTTCTACTGACTACGCCTCTCTTTATACAGCCCAGAATCCTTCTGGCAGCAGCCACTGTCTTGTCACACTGTTTTGCGCGCCAAAGTCTCGCGCGCTTTTGTCCTATCACCGGTCGGAACTAGCTTTCACTATGTTTTATGTTCCCAAATACCTGTAAACATAAATAAATAAATGTGCTTAGACTTCCAGACTTGTGTGTTTAAAGTCAAGGGTTGAATGGAGAGAGTTAATCCTAAATACCAGAAAGTCACAGGCAAATAATGAATCAGTTTAGTCACAGTGGCACTCGGAGTCTCACCTCCTGGGGCTCCAGCTGTAACGGCCTTGGGATAGTTGTGACTGGTTAGCGGTTCGGGGCTTGTGGGCGCTGCCAGAGCCAAGCTGCGGTGGGCAACAGGAGCCAAGCAGCCAGAGCCATGGCCGCCATGGTGCCAGCCCCGGTTGCAGGCACCTTCCTCCTCCTCTTCCCCTGGTAGCCACTTGACTTGGCCCATACCAATGCTGCGCAGGAGCTGCCGAAAGCCTTGCACTGTCAGCGAGCTGTTGTCACCGTAGCGTGTGAAAACATGTGCAACTGCCGCCACTGAGCCAGGAACGCCCGCTCCCGGTCCACGGCAGCCAGCTCTAGCTCTACACTGTTTCCGCCACTGGCCGCTCAACGAGAACAAGGGCAGCGAGATGAGCATTGACAGCATCAGCCCTGCCCAGCCGCTCTTTCCCTCCCAGCTCACACACCCGTCGGCAAAGTCGTTATGCAAGTCGTAAGCTTCCCTCCAACGCTGACCTATCTTCCATAGGTCAGCGACAGAGGGAAGCTTACAACTTGCTTCAGGCCTTCCTCGTTGCCGGGTCCTGCCTTTGCGGAAACAGAAAGTAGGCAGGACCCGGCAGCGAAGAAGGCCCGAAGCAAGTTGTAAGATTCCATCCATTGTTGACCAGTCCCCTGCCTGTCTCCTGCCTTAGCCCGTAGCGAATTCATGCTTCGTAGCTCTAAGGTATGCGTGCCGGCTTCTCTTCTCTTCTCCCCCCCTCCCCGGGACATAACTTCCGGTTTCAGAGTGAAGAGAAGGGAAGCCGGCACGCATACCTTAGAGTCCTGAAGCATGAGTTTGCATCTCCAAGCCGGTGAGAGGTGTTTTTTTTATGGGGGGGAGGGTTATGTTGAGCAGCGGCAGCAGCAGGATTCCCAATAGATGACAGCCGGGCGGTCATCTAAATTAGCTGAGCGGAGCACCCGTCTAAAAGGCCCTGGGGAGAACACTGGAACCTTAATATAGTCTTACAGAGACTCAGCAAAGCACTGTATGAGCCCTTACAGGAAGCTTCCCTCATGGATCTGATGGTTAAAGCAGTTTTCTTGGTGGCAATTACTTCTGCCAGAAGAGTCTCGGAATCCCAGGTCCTGTCATGCAAAGAGCTGTTTCTCGATCACGGAAGCAGGAGTGACTTTGCGGATGGTTCCCTCCTTTGCTGTTATGTTCTTGTTTAACTTGTATTTTTTTCCCTTACATTCCTCTCAGTCTTGTTAATGTTTTCACTACATTACTGTTTGTTCAGTGTTTGTTTTAAAATTCCTCTGAGCAGATCAGACACTTGGTGTCGGGGAATTCCCCGTACCCCTCCTTCTCTTGTCTTCTTCTGTAGGGCTGTTGCTGGCTTTGGTATGAATTGAAGGGGGCAGTAGAGACTGTAGAGATGGAGGAGGAGCTGAAAATCTGTGACTGACATTTTCTGCAGAATGCTTGCAAACAGACATGGTCAACCCTATTGTTCTAGCATATCATCCATATCTACTGGAAAATATATTATCAAGGTAAGAACCTAATCTCCTTATTTAAAACACATTAAAGGTAAAAGAAATGTGTTTTGTCTGATCACTCATATTTTCTATAAATTTTACACATCTTAGACAAATTCTTCCAGGTGTATGTTAACTTATGAGCAAACTGCATGCTTAAAAATAATTAAATCTATGTGCATTTTTCTTTCCTCTAGCCTGAGGAACTATGAGTGCATGGATAAAAAATTGGACAATAGTCAAAGCTCTAATTTCTATAGACAAAAGTTTTACCAAAGGGAATGGGGTTGTCTATATGAGTAATATTGTTATTAATAACATTTGTTTGTTGACTTTGTAGAATGAAAGCTCCCTTAGGCTTTCTGGGGGTGATTCTAATTTTCATGCCCGGAACTGGAAGATAAAAGCTGATCAAGCAAAGAAAACAGCATTTATCCGAGAAGCAGAAAAACTTAAATATCAGTAAGTTGCAAAAGTGAAAAGTGTGTGTGTGGGGGGGGGGGGTTTCTTCTTCTAACACTCAAGATTCAGCACCAATGTTGAGCTAAAACATATCCATAATGGGCAGTGTTTTGCTTTATTTTTTAGTTCTGGTGATGTTGGCATGAAGGCAATGTTTAATTTTGATCTCATGAATATTGTTGTAAAAATACCGTACTTGTGCAATCACAATATAAGAAGCAGTTGAAAGCTTTATTTAATCATTTTTCAGTGTTCCACTGTTGAATCTTCTTTGTAGTCAATCTGTCAGAGTACCTTTGGGGGGAACCCTTGCTGGCCCAATGTCCTGTAGATCCTTCTGAAGTGCATCCACAGTACTAACTCAAGCTATCGTATCAGCCCATGAGCCTTTTCTCTCTCTTGGCTTGCGTGCACTGTCAAGCCAAATGACTGGAGATGAGACCCCAGATTTTCCATCATATAATGTGCAGCACTGTGGTATGAGCTTTGAGACTGGCCCTGATTTGGGTGGGGTTTGTTTGATTTTTTGCTCTTTTGAATGCATCTTGTTATGTCTGAAATTCAAATATTTATTTTGTTAGTTAGTCTGTAAGTGATATATAAATACTAAGTGGTTTATATTCAGTTACTCAAGCATTTTTCCCTATCTGTCCCAGTAGGCTCTCACTCTGTCTAACATACTTGGGGCAATAGTGACCTCTACCTGAATAACTGGATAGAGATAATATTCAGCCCACTAACAGGACAACCATCCTGATAAAATTAAGACAGTAAAAGGGCCCAGGAATTATTTTTCTTTAACATCGTTCTCATTTTCAAAGCATATGGATATCTTAAAATGTCCATATGGACATCCGTGTGCTTGAAACATCCAAATCCCCATTTTGCAAAGGCAGAAAAGGGACGTCCAACACTGCAACATGTCCTCATAGCAAGGGGGAATGGTGTGTTGTTTTGTGTGGGACTAGGGAGGGCCTAAAATCAGGACATGCAATAGTGATTATTGAAGAGGAAGAAACAGACCTGTTTCAGTCATGTTTAGGTATAAAAAGGTGCTCTGATTCTTCAAGGGGTAAATGAACATGTTGATAAAGGTGAGCTGGTCGATATTGTGTATTTGGATTTTTAAAAGACATTTGGACAAAGTACCTCATGAAAGATTTCTGAGTAAATTTGAAAAGTCATGGGATAAGAGGTAATGTCCTATTATGAAATAACAACTGGTTGAAAGATAGAAAACCGAGAGTAGGTTTAAATGGTCAATATTCTCAGTGAAGAAGGGTAAATAGTAGGGTTCCTCAGGGGTCTGATCTGGGACCGCTGCTTTTTAACAAATATCAGTGATCTAGAGATGAGAATAACAAATAGGATAATTATGTTTCTAGTGCAATGTGTCTAGTAGTCCTGAACACTAGGGTTATGCATCTGAATCCACAAGTTGCTTTAAGAATATCATCACTTACACTGGTCAACAAAAAAAAAAGTTTCTTTGTTACTGAGAACTTAAGAAGTAATAATAATAATAATAACAGTTTATATACTGCAATACCGTTAAGTTAATAGGGGACAGATTCAAAACAAATACTAGGAAGTTCTTTGTTACCCAACGTGTGGTGGACACCTGGAATGCGCTTCCAGAGGATGTGATAGGGCAGAGTACGGTACTGGGGTTTAAGAAAGGTGCATCTTGGGATGCACCGGGAAGGGGCTTAAGGCTCTGATTGGCCTGGATGCCAAAGGCCTCTCCTATGGGGCATCCAGGCCATCCAGAAAGATACCTACACCCTCCAGCCAGCAGGCCCACCTCTTCAACAAAATAGTGAGCCTTCCTCTTCAATGCACTGTGGAGAGGCCTATGGCTCAGATTGGCCCAGGCACCTAAGGTCCTGCCTATGGGAAAGCTTGTAACTCAGAGACTTGTCTCACTGATGTAATCGCCACCAAGAACACCATCTTGACATTCAGAATCTAGTAAAACCTTGCAAAATGGTATTAAAGTTCAAGTGTAGGAATGGTAGATGCACCAGAGGGCACAACCTGCGAGCCCTATTAAAGAATCTTGCCACATCTGGGTGAGAAGCCAGAGACTCTCTCTCTCCCTGAGCTCAGAAGCATGAAAGGCCTGCTATCTGCGCTTTCAGTGATCCAACCAACAGGTCCTTCTCAAGTCCCTCTTGCAAATAGTTCTAGGACTACTGAGGTCAGGGCTTGTAAAGGCTCCGCCTCGATCTTGGCACACCACTGTCGGAAACTTCCAAACTTTGGCTTGGCTGCCACCATCAATGTCTTCTTGCCTCTAAGCAGAGTGGAAATGACTACCTCCAAGTATCTCTTCCTTACTAAGGCCACACGCTCAAGAGCCATGCTGTATGCCCAAAGTGTTCCGGATTCACTACGGGAACCGAACCCTGTGTTAGGAGATCCACTTGAAACTTTCAATCTGATGCTTTCATCTCTCTGTAGGTGAACTATGTCCACATACCATGGTCAGTAGGCCCAATCGGGCACTACTAGGACAAACAGCCCCAGATGACTCGTGATCCTGCAAATGACTCAATCTAGATGAACTGGGGAGACGGGGGGAGAGGTGTTATATGGCAGGGGGGGTCACTTGCCAGTGGGAGAGAGTGGGCATCTCTCCTGCTATGGGGGTGGGGGGGTGCGCGGCCAGGATTTCTTGCCAGCAGGAGAGTGTGGTCATCTCTCCCGCTGCAGGGAGGTTGTCGCTTCTGTTCCGGGGGGGTGGGGGTGTTTGCCGGTGACATGGGTTTCTTGGCAGCGAGAGAGAATCAGTATTTCCCGCTGCTGGGGGGGGTTTTGTTGGTTGATTGAACATCTCTTTCGCTGTTGTGTTTTAATTTATTTATTTATTTTAATTTACGTGTTTTTTCTGCACATGTGCCCTTCGCTGTCACCAGCGATGGGCACGTGCAAATTTAGTGAATCTTTGTTGCTGTCCGTCGACCTCATTTGCATGCGCAATTTTTTGAGAATGTCTCGCTTTTTTTCAATTCACTATCAAAATGGTTGCATTAGCAGACCGTCGCTTTTTAAAGCAGGCTTTTTAAAACTCTGACCTCAATATGCTTGGATGTATCTCATTAGGTCTCAGTGCTTTGTCTACTCTTAGGCCCTCTTTTACTAAGGTGCATTAACTGATTAGCGCGCGCTAAACACTAATGCGTGCATGTTATTCTATGGATGAGTTAGCGTGCGCTAATTCAATTAGCACGTGCTAATCGGTTAGCGCACCTTAGTAAAAGAGGGGTTAGTTTTGCAAGGTATTCGTAAAATACTTTCTTCCATGAACAGTGTGGTACTGAATATGTACCAGTCCCATAAGTATATACACTTCTCCCTCCGAATCTGCAGTTTCAGTATCTGTGGATTCGGTTATTTGCGATTTTTTTTTTTTTTTTTTTTTACAAACAACCAATCTTCATTTTTTGCCTACTTTTTAAGCCTTCCAAACCTCCCCGGAATCTTATCTGGTGGTCTAGCGGTGAAGCGGGGCAGGAGCGATCTTCCTATGCTCCTGCCCCGTGAAGAGCCATCATCAGAATGGCTGCCGGGAGTTCTCGTTGTAGTCTCGAGATTACAACATGAACTTCCGGCAGCCATTCTGATGATGGCTCTGCACGGGGCAGGAACATAGAACATAAGAACATAAGAAATGGCTTCGCTGGATTAGACCTTAGGTCCATCCAGTCCGGCGACCCGCACTCGCGGAGGCCAAGCCAGGTGTTCCCTGCTGAGAAACCTTGATTACTCTTATCCCTCAATGTGATTTGCGAGAAGGTGTGCATCCAACTTGCTCTTGAATCCTGGAATGGTGGTCTCCATCACGACCTCCTCCGGGAGAGTGTTCCAAGCGTTCACCACTCATTGTGTGAAACAGAATTTCCTGATATTTGTCCTGGGCCTGGTGCCCCTCAGTTTCAGTCCATGACCTCTTGTCCGAGTCACATTTGACAATGTGAATAACGATGTTTCTTGCTCTATTTTGTCGAATCCTTTTAGTATTTTAAAAGTCTCTATCATGTCCCCTCGCAGTCTTCTCTTCTCAAGGGTGAACAATCCCAGTTTTCCAAGGTGTTCTTTGTAGCTCAAATTCTCGATACCTTTTACTAGCTTCGTGGCTCGCCTTTGCACCCTCTCCAGCAGGGTTGTATCCTTTTTTAGGTAGGGAGACCAGTGTTGAACACAGTATTCCAAGTGTGGTCTGACCATTGCTCTGTAAAGCGGCATTATGATGTCCACCGATCTACTCGTGATTCCCTTCTTTATCATGCCCAACATCCTGTTTGCTTTCTTTGCTGCTGCTGCGCATTGAGCCGACGGCTTCAGGGTCCTGTCTATCAGTACCCCTAGGTCCCTTTCTTGTTTGCTCTTGCCCAATGTTACACCTAACATTTTATATTCATGTTCCTTGTTTTTCTTACCCAGGTGCATCACTTTGCATTTTTCTATGTTAAACTTCATCTGCCATTTTTCTGCCCATTTCTCTAGCTGGTTCCAAATCTCTCTGAAGTTCTTCTCTTTCCTTTTGTGACCCAACTACCCGACATAGTTTTGTGTTGTCTGCAAACTTGATTAAATTAATTGTTTCATCTTCTAGGTCGTTTATGAAGATATTGAACAAGATGGGCCCAAGAACCGAACCCTGGGGTACACCGCTCGTCACCTCCCAGTCTGAGAATTTCCCATTTATGCCCACCCTCTGCAATCTGTTTTCCAGCCATTTGCCTATCCATCTTAGTATATCTCCTTCTATTCCATGGCTTTGTAGTTTTTTCAGAAGCCTTGCATGTGGAACCTTGTAGAACGCTTTCTGGAAGTCCAAGTATATTATATCCACCGGTTCACCGCTATCGATTTGTTTGTTCACCTCCTCAAAAAATTGAAGTAAATTCGTCAAGCATGACTTCCCTTTCCTGAAGCTGTGTTGGCTAGCTCTCATCAGGTCGTGAATTTCCAGGTGTTGCACTATGCTATCCTTTATTAGTGCTTCAACCATCTTCCCAGGAACCGACGTAAGACTCACAGGTCTATAGTTGCCCGGTTCTCCTCTCGATCCTTTTTTGAAGATTGGGATGACATTCGCTATCTTCCAGTCGTCTGGTATTCGCCCGGTTCTAATTGACAAGTTAGCTAGGGATTGTAATAGTTCTCCGATTTCTACCTTAAGCTCCTTTAGCACTCTCGGTGAATTCCATCTGGACCAGGGGATTTGTCACTTCTTAGTTTGTCGATCTGATAGTATATCATGTCCAAATCCACATTCACTGTGGTGAGGCTATCCTCAATTTATCCCCTTGAGTGCTCTCCCTGTTTCTGGCATTGATGCAGTGTCCTCCTTGGTAAAGACAGATGCAAAGAATGAGTTTAGCCTATCCGCAATCTGTTTGTCTTCCTTGATGCACCCTTTTCTTCCTTGGTCGTCGAGAGGGCCCACTGCCTCCTTAGCTGGTTTTTTCCCTTTTATGTATCTAAAAAAGGGCTTGAAGTTTTTGGCTTCTTGTGCTATCCTTTCCTCATAGGCTTTTTTGGCGTCTCTTATCGCCTTGTGACACTTCTTCTGGTCGACCTTGTGACTGTTCCAGGCCTCCGTTGTGTGTTCACGTTTCCATTTTTTAAACGAGTTCCTCTTATCCCTTACTGCATCCTTCACCTCTTTAGTTAGCCAAGCTGGTTCTCCTTTGTTTTTATTTTTCCTTTCTTTGGATATCTTCAGAATGTAGAGATTCTGCGCTTCGGTGATGGTATTTTTTAGTAGGGACAATGCTTGATCAACTGTTCTGATTTTGGCTGCCTTTTTCTTGAGCCGTTTTTTAACCATGACTCTCATGCTGTCATATTTCCCTTTTCTGAAGTTAAAGGTTGTGGTTTGAGTCTTGCTACGTTTCCCCTTCCCGATGCCAATTTTAAAATTGATCATGCTGTGATCGCTCGTCCCCAACGGGACCGTGACCTCTACATCTGTTGTCCTTCCAGTTATGCCATTTAGGACCAAGTCCAAGGTGGCGGTTCCTCTTGTCGGTTCTCCCACCATAAGTAAGGAAACTTAGGATTGTCCAAAACACAGCAGTCCGCTTGATATTTGGATTAAAAAAGAGCGACCATGTTAGCCCCTACTACAGACTGCTTCACTGGCTACCAATGGAGGCACGAATAATTTTCAAGTTCTCTTGCATATGTTTCAAGCTGGTTTGGGGACTAACTCCTACATACCTGCTACCTCACTTCATTCTATACAGCCCTACGAGACAAACCAGAAACAGCAACCTATTTGCATACCCAAGCATTACCGGCTGCAGTTACAAAACTTTCCTGGATAGAACTTTTATGTACCAAACAAACAAACAACAACACTGGTTAGACAACTACATAAATGGAGCAAAACTGACATATAATGCCTTTAGAAAAGCCATAAAAACTGCCTTATTCAACAGAATTATCACCTAAAAAAGTATCTACACCTAACACTACATATGTCCACTCCCGTTTTTAAGACTGAAATGTCTAACATTATTTTTGCTGCCTTTTAAGATTCTGTTTGCTGTATTTCACTGCCTTTTTTGTAAGACTCTATATACTCTTTGTAAGATTCTATATGCTGTATCTCGGACTTTTTGTAAGATTCTATATGCTTTTTGTAAGTTTCTATATACTGTATCCCGGACTTCAACATACTGTAACTCGCTGACTGTCCAGCTCTCTTCAGTGTGAACTGCCTAGAAGTCTCACGACTATGGCGGTATAGAAGAATAAAGTTATTATTATTATTTGTTCTAGGAAGCAGTCCCCTATCATTTCCAGGAACTTGGATTCCCTGCCGCAGTTTGAGGTTCCTAGGTTCCAGTTTATCCTGGGAAAGTTGAAGTTTCCTATGATCGTTACATTACCTGCTCTACATCCATGGTTGATTTCCTCTATCATTTCTATGTCTGTTTCTTTCATCTGTCCTGGGGGGTCGATAATAGAGGCCAATTTTTGTGTCAGCTTCATTTTGTCTAGGAATCTTTATCCAGAGGGATTCCAATTTTTCTTTCCCTTCTGTCTTCCCTTCTCTGATAGACTCTACTTCTTCTTGGACATACAGGGCAATACCTCCCCCTTTTTGCCCTATTCTATCTCTTCTGCATAGTTTGTATCCCTGTAGTACTGTGTCCCATTCATTTTCCTCATCCCACCATGTTTCTGTTATTCCAATGATATCCAGTTCTTCTCGTCTTGCTAGTGCTTCCAGTTCCCCCATTTTGTTTCCCAAGCTTCTGGCATTCGTGTACATACATTTGAGCTCCCTTTGCGCATTTGTATACACACAATTGAGTTCTCTTGGTGGTACCTTCTTGGATTTTTTAGACCACATCCCTTTTTGTATCCATTTGCGCTCTATCTCTGTTACTTTCGATTTCAGCATGCTCTTCCCCTTTGTCTGAGCAGTTGCTTGTAGTTTCTTCTTTGGGGTCTCCTGATGCCCGGGCCATCGACTGGTTGTTGACTGTCGGCTCTCCCCTGATTTTTAGTTTAAAGCCCTCTCAATGGTCTTCTTCATGTTTTCAGCCAAGACTCTTGCTCCTTGCTTGGTGAGGTGTAGGCCGTCCCTTCTGTAGTATCTGCCACTTCCCCAGAATGCCGTCCAGTTGCGCACGAAGTCGAATCCCACCTCATCGCACCATCATCTCATCCAGGTGTTGATTGCTCGCAGTTCATCCTGCCTCTTTCCATCCGCTCTCGGTACTGGGAAGATCTCGGAGAAGGCCACTTTCACCTCCCTGACCTTCAGTTTTCTTCCTAGTGAGCGGAGTTGACCCTTCAGTTCTTCCCTGTCATACTTCCGTCCGCTCACATCGTTGGTTCCCACGTGGATAAGCACAGCAGTGTCCTCTTCTCCTGCGTTGTCTATGATCCTGGTGATCCTTCTGGCCACATCCTTCACTCTTGGAAGATCGCTCTTGTCCCGCTTCACTGCTAGACCACCAGGTAAGGTTCCGGAGACGCAGGAGGGAGGCGGGGGTGGGTCAGAGCCGGCCGAGAAGTTATTCGTGATTTTTCACACTTCGCGGTCCGGCTCTGCACCTAACCCCCACGAATACCGAGGGAGAAGTGTATGTCAATCATCTGCAAACCTCCTCCTGTAGGTTTTTCTTTCATGAACACTGAAAGTATTTGTTGGGCATTTCTATTTTTTCCTTCTCACTTTTCACATATTGGTTCTCAATATTTTCAAATCTTGTAATTCCACCCCTGGCCTTCCTTCTCTTCCCAGTATACTTCAAAAAGTCACCTTGCTTTACATCTTCAGCCATTTTTTGTCTATGCTTTTGCCATCATGACTTTTTTCTTTGATTCTTTCAACCTTGTGTGGTATTCTTTATTTTCTTACATTTCTTTTTGTGATCTATATTTTTTTTATGGATGCTGCTTTTTTTTCATTTATTTTTGCAATCACTTTTTGGAGAACCATCTCGGTTTCCTTTTTCTCTTGTTTTCGGGCCTCTTTTACAAAGCCACAATAGTGATTCTCGTTCGGCAAATGCGACACAGCCCATTTAATTCCTATGGGCTGCGTCACATTTGTTGCACCAGGACTCACTACTGCAGCTTTTAAAAAGAGCTCTTGATTTTTTTTTCCTTTCATACATAAAGACCTGCTTTCCTTTCTAAAGACCCTTTCATTTTAGTCCACTGTCTTTCCATTTCCCTTTTCTCCTTCCATCCTGTTAGCTTTTTTCTCCTGTTTTACTAAAGTCAATATGTTTGAAATCAAAGCCTTTGAATTTGATGTGACTAGCTTTTATATCAAACTGCATTGTATAGTGATCACTGTCCCCAGGATTTGCACTTGTATTTTGTTTATTTTCTTTGTTTTCTCTATTTCTGTACCTATTACAGTATGTATTTTCTATAATATTTCAACAATATAACCAAGAAAAAATTTGAAAGTGAAAGCTCTAAATCTGATCTTTTTCTCCACAGAATTGCTGTAATAGAAAAAAACAAAAATGGCCACCTGTACAACAAGAAGAGTGATTTTAGGGCTGAGTACAGCACCCTGGAAGATCATGAACATAAGCTGACCAACAATCGGAAGGCAGAAAGTAATTGAGATTCATTTTGTAACAATGTATTCAGTTGTACAGTCTATAGCAGTGTTCTTCAACCTTTATCACCTATGGACTGGCAGAAATAAAATAATTATTTTGTGGACTGGCACCAGTCTGCGGACCGGCAGTTGAGGAACACTGAGCTAAGTCGTGCCCATCTCCACCAATCTCTGCCCCAGACCCCGCCCCCATAATAGTACTAATTGTAACACCTTTTTCCACTCATTTTTCATATATACACACACACAATATAATGGTTAACCACAAAATTTAAAATACACAAAGCACACTGTATGCTTTTCAACATTCATTCCTACCAGAAAACAGATAACCCCATGCAAATGCAGGACCAAAAACTAAAAGTTGATTGCACTGTGGACCGGCGACAAGAACACTGTCTTCTGTCCGATGGATGTGCTGGCCCTGTGGACCGGCAGAAAATTTCTGCGGACCAGCACCAGTCCATGGACCGGCGGATGAAGAACACTAGTCTATAGCATATGTGTGAAACACAAGGGCCCCGGGCCAAATCTGGCCTGCCTGGCCATTTTATGTGGCCCGCAGCAGTGCGGTGATGGGACTAAAGCACGCCAGACAATCGCACATGGACAAAGGATCTCAGATAAATGTGCGCAGGACGCCAGCTCACTGGATTAAAAGTTAAATTTAAAGCACTCTGAGAGAGGGAACCCACCCACTTTACTTAGAAGTGTTGGCGTTGCCATGGGGGGTGGGGACACCCCTCCCCTTAGAGAGGAAACTTTAATTTTTCCCTAATACAGGGAAAAATTACACTTTCCTTTGTAATGGGGGTGTCCCCCCTCCCCCGAACACTCCAATGGCAGCGCCAACACTTCTAAGTAAACTGGGCGGGTCCCCCCCATACCTCACCTCAGAATGCTTTACATTTAACTTTTAATCCGGCGTGCTGACATACTGTGCGCATTTGAGCTCCTTTGTCCTCACACGCTTGTCCTGCGCACTTTCATCTATGTACCGGCAGTGCTCCCTGCCTTGGAGTCATGGACTGGGTACTTTCCCTTCTCACAGCCCAACCCCAATGCTCTGCTCATTTGCTGCTATCTTTTGAGTGGCCTCCTATTTTATCACCAAATAATTCCACCCCCAAACAGGGAATATTGGCTAAACGTTCTTGAATGTTGACGTCAAGATTAGAGACTTGGAGCCAGGCCAGCCGTCTCATGGCAATGGACATAGCTGATGCTAGAGATGTCACATTGAAAGCGTTGAACACAGAATGAGCCATGAATTTTCTCATTTGAAACAAATTGTGTGTAATCTCTTGAAATTGTTTGAGATTGTCATACAGAATAAATTGTTCAAAGTTTGAAAGAGATTTAATGAATTGTTTCAAGTAGAAACACATATGAAAAGTACAACTCAGTGCCCTACTAGTGAGCATGGAATTCTGGAAGAGACACCACCCAAACTTATCAAGAGTGCAGCCTTCCTTGCCCATACATGCACTGGCATA
Organism: Geotrypetes seraphini; assembly: GCF_902459505.1. NCBI lineage: Eukaryota > Metazoa > Chordata > Amphibia > Gymnophiona > Dermophiidae > Geotrypetes > Geotrypetes seraphini. The sequence goes on from NC_047084.1 coordinate 534,319,120, forward strand.
TACTTGAGTGCTAGAAGACTTCTTCAAGGCAGATTCAACTAGTAGGGACTGATGCTGCAACTGCAGTAGATCAAAACCTGGACAGGATTGAACTCTATAAAGAGTATCTATTCTCCTGGAAGCTGTTGGCAAAGTTAAAGGTGTCTCCCAGTTTTTAAGCAGGAGATGATGAAAAGACAGCTTAATGACCTTAAGGAGGTTCATCAAAATCCAAGGCTTCCAGAAGTTACGCTCTTGGTTCTGTATCTGTTTCCATGAGGACAAGAAAAGCCTTCCCCATTTGTTGGACATATTTGGTGAATGACAGACCTTCTGGAGGAGAACAACGCCTAAGTTCAGGAGGTGATGGGTCAGAAGGTATGCCATATGACTCTGGAGCTGATAAGTCAGGCTCTGGCTCAGTGTCATTATGCTGAGAATGGTCAGTATTGTACTCGGGCATACCCAACAAGTCTCTATAAGATGGTGGGGAGATGTGCTTATGACTGGAAGTGGCCGGAGTCTGATGGCGACTTTGACGTCGAGAAGGACCCTGATGCCAGTGTTGGTACCGATCCAATGATGAAGATAGGAATTGACGTCGTGAGTGCATCAAGGAGGATTTATGTTGAGGAGTCTGAGATTCGGTACCGATAGACCTCAATGCTCTCTGAGAACTGGCTTTAGCAGAAGGAGAGTGAGATGCAGTACCCTGGGGCCTTGATGTGCTATGCTCGGTCTGGACCAGTACCGATGAAGACTGTAACTGCATTGGTGCCTCTTGCGTTTGTAGATTCATAGCAAGCTTTTGGTGTAACAGCTCTGTTTGTTGCACAGGTACTTCTTCTACTACAGGATGTGGGGGTGATGGTGACCTCGATGAGGCGGTGCCATGCACAGATAACACAGCATGCACCAATGGAGGATGATGGTATCAACGCTTGGCATGCATCAATTGAGGGCTCGATGCTGGAGATGCCTGTAATGCTTGCTGGGAAGGTGACTTCATAGCTGCCGGTACCGACAGACGTTGATGGAGACAATGATGCAGGAACCGCTGGCGATGTGTTCTGATGACATGGAAGATTCAGGTGTATCGAATAATTTTTGTTGCTGGATGGAGCAGGCTTTCAGTTTGAGTTTTAAGGAGTCAGGCAGGAACATAGTTTTGGAATAGAAGCAAAAGTTACAGTATACAGTATACTCTGCAGGCAAACAATTTGTCAAAAATCATTAAAAAAAATCCTTGCTAAATATTGTAGGATAAATTTAAGAAAAGAAAAGCTGTTGCATGGGTTAACCAGCACCCCAGATAGAGGAGGCCTCCTTTCCTCTGGGACGGAAGTTTCAGTGACTGAAGTATAGCAACATACTAGCAAATGGGACTTAGCAGCAGCAGTGTGGAGGCACATCAGTCCCCTGGCTGTTAATGTACCAAGGATGGGGAGGGGGGGTACATGGAGCAGTTGAAGGGTTGCAGTCTACATATACACGACTGTTGGCTCCGTTGGCTATCGCTCCTTCTGACATCAATTTCCTTTTCCAGGGCAGGAGACCACCAGAGCTGACAGCTGTGTACATGTGGACTACAGCCCTGCAACCACTCCATGCACCCCCCACTTATCTGGAGGAGGGGGTGCTCCAGCCAGGATGGCCATCAAGCCAGGAATGCCCCTGCTCAGGGTAATTCAGTCTTGCCTACCCTTGAAAATGACCTTGCCTAAAAAATTAGAAACAGTTTTTAAAAATACATATAAAATAACTTAAAACATCTCCAAAGACACACAATCACATGCCACTTCATCTAAGTCAATCAAACATGCTGATTTTGGTCTTTTTTAATTCTCCCTTTCTCGTTATTGTGTGCAGGGAGTTGTATTTCTGATTTTTTTAGGTAATAAATAAGAAAACCCATGCATGTAGTGGGGGCAAAACCAGGGTTGGACCGCCTATTTGACTGGTATTGGGGAAGTGGCAGTCCTGTCTTTAATTTGCTTGTCTCTAATTACCTCATAGATGATTTGCCATAGTTTGTAGTTGTATGTTGTTTTTTTGCCCCTTTCTATGCCCTAGACTGCTGCCTTCTCCCTCCCCTCATGCTCTGCTCAGCTTCTTAGACTGTAAGCTCTTCAGGCAGGAGCTTATCATACCTGAATATTATCATCATCTGCATACCTCAAGAGCACTATAAAATCAACAATTATTAAGTCTCTCCCCCTCTCTCCCCAAATCATCTGCTCAGCATCTTCGATTTGTAAACATTTTAAGACAAGGACTTTAACCCTACAGCCAAATATTTCTCCCTTTCTTTTTTTAACCCCCCTCTCCCCACCTCCGATGGCAGGAGAGTGGGCATCCCTTCTGCTGATTTTTTTTTTTTTTTGGAAAGGGAGGGGACGGTTTGGGGGAATGGACTGGTGCGAGGAAAAGGTGGCATCCAGTGGCCAGAGGGAGTGGGCATCCCTTCTGCCAATTTGTTTTGCATGGGGGGGTGTTGGAGAGGGCCATCATCGAGGGGGGGGGGAGCACTGCATTTTTTTTTTTTTTTAATGGGGCAGATATTGTGTTGTTAAAAAAAATAAAAAAGCCCCAAATGCTTTGGGCTTCACTTGCCACTCAGCTATTAGGACTTCCCCAAATTGACTCTGCACAAGTGTCAAGTCGCTCTCATAGCGACTGATTGGATGGGGGTTACCATGAACTTCCATGCAAATAATTTGCATGAAGGTTCATTGGAACATCAATTGCTGTTCCAGAGTCTGCCAAAAAATTGGCCAACAGCGATTCACACGGTCTTAACGACCGTGTTTTGTGCATCTAGCCCTGAATCATTCTGATGCTCACAACTACACTTCTCCCTCTGTATTCACTGTGATAGGGGATTAACAGAACCACAAATACTGGAAAACCGCAAATAACTTTTTTTTATATGTTATTAGCTGTTTTCTATTAAAAACCATCGTGAATATGGTGAAACTGTGAATAACATGGTGGGAGACCTGGCCTGTTTCTGAAGGAGAGGCAAAACACGGTGAAGAAAGTGCTGGGAATCAGTGATTTTCTCGGTAAAAGCTTGGAATCAGCGATTTCTCTGTGCAAGCTGATGTAGTTTGGGGGGAGGAGCCAGCAAGCTAAAAACCGTGAATAATCGAAACCGCTAATGCTGAAACCACAAATACGGAGGGAGAAGTTTAGTCAAAGGCAGAAAGTAGAGAATTAGGAAGTATTGCAAGCAGATAATGATTTTTTGCTTTCTGCTTTAGTCACTTTCCTAATACCTGCCATGTTTTCAGCATTTCATATAATTATTGAATGGTCTAGATCCTGTCAGTGTGGGTTTTTGGAAAACTTAGCATTCTTCAAGACTCTTATACTGGGCATCTATGACAATGGAGATAACAAGGCTTTTTGTCATTGAATATCCCTTCACATTTAAGTAGAATTATAGAAACTTAAACATGTGGTATATTTTGGAATCAGTAGCAACTATCTGGTTTTCAGATCTGTTGCTAAGTGAGGCTGGTGTTCTTTGTGTTGGCCATATTGAGTAGGATACTGGGGACAATAAAGCACACTAAGGATTAGAGAACTCAATTGTTTTATGGAAAACCATAAATGCATATATACCTCTGCTTAATTTTTCACAGAAGTCAAAACTGAACAGGAGCTTTCAAAAATACATAATAATGTGAAGAGATTTCAACAACAATTAAAAGATGTGAAACCTACTACAGAATGTAAGGACTATTTTTTAAACTTTACATTTTTAAATTACATTTTATATTTTTATTCTACTTAGATATCACCCATAAAGTGGTTTACACCAAAGAAAAATATATTCTTCTATAATAAGAAGTATAAAACATGTTTGTGATATGAAGGATAACCTCATCTCCTACTTTATTTAGGGAACAGGTGAGCCACAAAATCACGTCCCATCAATTCCACATCTGCATATGGAAAAACACAAATTAGCAAGTCATGCATACGGATTAAATGTGACTGGATCTGGGGGAGTGGTGGACAGAGACCATTCCCCCAGATCCAGAATATGTCTGCTGAGAAAATCAGTCTGGTCTTTGACCAGAGAGCCGCCGTGTGAACGGATTGCTGGGTATGATGGACCACTGATCTGACCCAGCAGCGGCAATTCTTATGTTCTTATTATAGCCTGGTATGGTTGCATCCAATTTATGGGAATCATTAAACCATATCTCTGTAAAAGCAACAATATCCAAATCTGCCTCAAACATCAGGGCTTGGAAATCATGAACCTTTTTACTTAGACTATGAGCATTTATGCTCATTGTTTTTTTTTTTTTCTTGTGTTATTAAGTGAGTTGTTTAGATGGTTTTCTATATTAACATTATCTTCCCCACTGCTGCCATGTTTTTGCTGGGGATAACTTTCTGAATTTCCTTGCTTTTGTCACTCCCACCCTCTAGTTCAAATGTCTAGAAGCATACCTAGTTTAAATGTCTAGACATACACAGTGCTCTACATTAAACATGTAAGAGACAATCCCTGCTCGATAGTGCTTACGATCTAATTGGGGTCAGGGAATCTCAGAGGGAATGATCAAACAGGCATTGGTAAGAGTTAGGAGTTGAAAAAGTAGATAGAAGGGACAGAGTCTGGAGCTGTCAGTAGAGAGCTGCATGGGAATGGGGATGATGGGAATCCCGCAGGTTCCCCTTCTGGGTCATGGGAATCCAGTGGGGTCGCCCCCTCAGGTCGCTGGAATCCCACGGGGTTGGAGAGAGCTCGGTTAATACGCACCTTTAACTGCCCTCCATGTTGTAGTCTTCTTTGCAGCGATCTCAGCACGCCTCCAGTAGCTGACCCGGAAGTCTTCCCCAACGTCAAAGCAGACATCGGAGGGAAGTCTTCGCCTCAGCTATGTGCAACGTGCAGGGCCCACTGCCCTGCAAAGAAGTGCGGCTGGAAATAGTGCTGCCCTTCAGCTACGGTAATTAGAGCAGCCTGCAAAAAGATTGCTGGTGCAGAGGTGAAAGATGATATCTTCAGTCTTACAGGACCCTCGGTAACCAGAGGACACTCGCTGAAAATCAGGGGAGGGAAATTTCGGGGTGATGCTAGGAAGTACTTCTTCACCGAAAGGGTGGTCGATCATTGGAACGAGCTGCCTCAGCGGGTGATTGAGGCCAGCAGCGTGTTAGATTTCTAGAGAAAATGGGATATTCATGTGGGATCTCTAGGAGAGTAAGAATCAGGGAGTGGGTCATTGGTATGGGCAGACTCGATGAGCTATGGCCCTTTTCTGCCGTCAATTTCTATGTTTCTATGTTTCTAAAGGGGTCGGACAAGCTGAATATGGTGCTGAAAGAGACACTACAGAAAAGAGAGGGCAGAAAAAACTTCCCTTTAGAGGAGACGCTGCCCAGGAAAAGGATCTAGGCTGCCCTAATTAGCTCAAGGTGAGACCGGGAGGCCAGGGGGGAACCATAGGACGCTGCAAAAAGGAGAGGAGGGGGAGGATGCTACAAAGAAGGGGGGGAAGGGAGTCCACTTGCATATGCTTGGGAGGGAGAAATAATGGCTCTGAAAACAGGAGAGGGAGAGAGAGGGTGGACAATGGGATTTAGGGAGGGAAGGAATAGAAAGGGAGAGAAGTTGGACACAAGGGATAGGGGGATAGAGACACTGGATAGGAGGATTGTTGGGAAGAGAAAGTGAGAGCTGGTGGATCCTGGTGTGGGGGGGCAGAAAAAGAGGGAGGGAGCGAGATCATGCACAAGTTGCAACAAAGAGGAAGCGCATTGGGACATGGGAGGTGGTGTACACGGGGAATGGAAGAAAGAGGAGAATTTTTGGTCATATGGAGGGAATGAGGTACAGATGATAGGGAAGAGAAAGATGAGAGGGAGAAATATTGTGGTGGAAAGGAAACAGTAGGACAGATTGAAAGGGATGCAAGAGGGAGGAATGCTGGACATAGTGGTGAAAGGAATGGAGGGAGAGATGTGGCATGGTGCTGGAGAGGGGTGATAGAAGGAGAAATGTTGGGCATAGGGCTGGTGGACAGGGGCGAAAGATGAAAAAGGGATAAATGCTGGACCATGGTAGGAGGAACCAATGGACAGCAACAGAAGAATTTGCAGAAGACGGAAAAGCGGAAAAAAGAAACTGGGGTGAACTTGATGGAAAAATAAGTCTCCAGACAACAAAGGTAAAAAACTGAATTTGTTGACTAAAATATATTAGCTTTGGGAAATATATATATCAGATTTCTTTGTATTGTGTTCAAAAGAAAATAAAAAGCATTTCTGGTTTTATTGCTGACCCTTGCTGACCCTTGCTGTGGCTGGTGAGATACCCAAGCACTGCCAGCAGAGGACCTCTAGAGATGGCCAGAACTCCCCTCCACCAAGCGCGGTAGTCGCTGGCAGCAACCATGAGCCAATGAGGTGCAAGCATCTGTGACTCGGACGCTACTGCTGCCTGCTGAGCTTGGCAAAAGGGACCCCCGGCCAACTGCAGAGGAAGTCCTCAGCTGACAGCTTGAGGGTCCTCATCGGCTGAGTATTTATATTTTATATTTACATTAGAAGCTCTGGTAGAAACCCATTTACAAAGTATGTATTCTTCTCAATTAATATTTCCAAATTAATTAAAGCGTCTTTGCTTATTTGCTTATTCAGTAGCATAATTAAATGAAATAACTACTTCTGAAGTTTTTAGGGATAGGCGGGGACGGCTTAGATTCCAGCAGGGACGGGTGGGGATGGGTTTGATTCCTAGCGGGGACGGACAGAGACGGGTTTGATTCTACCGGGAACGGGTTTGATTTCTGTCTCTGCGCAACTAGGGGAGAAGGATACACATACCCAATGAATGGTGTTCTGCTTGTGTCACCAAAGTAAGAGAACATAAGAACATGAGCATTGTAGTGTACCTTGCCTATGTAAACTAGTGAAAAGGTTTGAGCTAAATCCAATCCTATCTCTTGAGTATAGGATGGGTATTTTCAAAGACTTAATATATTTTAACTCTAGGATTAATTTCATAGTCCTAGACCAAGCAGGGTTAGTTAATTTTCCTATAGGAGTGGGCTATCAGTAAGGGAACTTATCTTTACATGACAATAATCACAAATACTGAGGGAGAATAATAAATACTTGCTGAGAGCTTAGAGCCTCAGCATTCTAGGGATATATTTCTGTCCCTGGATGCTTACATTCTACTACTGTAGGATGTGGGTGGCCATAATTCCTCCAACTGCTGCTACAAAAGAGCTCTTGAAAGATTCTAACAATACAGTTCAGGAGAGTATCCAAACCAGAGACTTGAGTCCTCTCCAAACTTCTGGAATTTCTCTGTGTGCCAAACTTGCTATTGTTGGCCGGGTAATTTGTTCCCAGGTGGATTACAATACCATTATTAGAATCCTTACTCTCTCTTCTCTGACCACATTCAGTATTTAATTGGTATTTCTGGTAACAGAGGATCTTTGAAGGTATTTCACTAAGTTGGGATCCTTGAACTGTGTTCCTAATTTAATGCCTCTGATAATGGAATCTCTTAGCAGTAAGAATTTTCTGCTTTGAGCAGATGTCGGTGTTAGTCTTTGTCTCTGGCTCCATCTCAGTACTTTTTGAATATTGTAATCAATGCAGAAAATGAATTAAATAGGTGCAAAGACTGGGAGAGTCAATGCCTTGGTAACATAGGTCGTAATCTGCCTGAGCCTACTGTGACCCATCTGGTCCTTTGTTGCTTTATTCCTTGTGGCTGTGCTGGTGATAAATTGGTTGGGAATTGAGTATTCCTGGATGCTGCTTTAATTGCAGTCAATTCAATGTTGCTAGTAATACTGAAAACATGTGTTTTATAACATTTATTCTGTTACATAAACATAGGAATCTGTACTCTAGGTGAATATCCTCTGGTCATGAACTGTTGCAGAAGAATGTCAATCACATCTTTCAACTCCTCCTTCAGTGGAGTATAGTGCCCTCTTCAGTTTTTCCTTCTGCAAGAGAACTGAAAAGTTATGTTCTGATCTGCTCTGTTTGGTTTTATTATGTTTGAGTATTTTTCATCCGTCTCATGAAGCTTAGGTGCTTTGAGGTCCCCAATTGGAGACTACTCTGCTTGGGAGAGGATGCATATTCCACGCAGGCGATCTGCAGCTTATGGGGCCAACCCCCAGGTATACCTACTGAGCTAGCTTGCCTTGTGCATTTTGGAAGTTCGGAGACCATTTCCCTGAGATCTAGCTCACCTTCTGATTTATCAGAGGATTGAGCACAGGCTGTGGGGCCCCGTGTTGGTCTCTTTGGGCTTCAGGGAGCTGGCTATATTTCTCGCTCCCCCTGTTACACTTTGAGAATCATTGGGGGTTGAGCTTACAGTCGATACTGGACCAACTGGCAGTCCAAAGATCTCCAGTTTTGGATCATTCTGACAGAAATTGAGGCAGAAAGTCTTTTCCATTCAGTCAAGTTGCAGAGAAGGCTGACACAGATAAGTACCAACACGACACAGTGAGTACATCCTATTATTAATAATAATAATAATAATAATAATAATAACTTTATTTCTTCTATACCACCATAATCTTACGACTTCTAGGCGGTTCACAGTGAAGAGAGCTGGACAGTCAGCGAATTACAGAATACCAATGGTGAGGATGATACAGTACAGTCAGTGAATTACAGATTACAATTAGTAAAATACAATACGATACATTACAGTTTGTACAGTACATGTATTTCTCAAGTTATCAGTATGGAGCTAATCGTTTAGAACTGGTAACTGATTAGGAGATAAATCTGTTGAATAGAGAATGACACGGTGGACGGTGATTGTTACCCACCAAAACGGTGACAAAAAGAAAGGTCACTGTGAGTACGGAGTGGTGAATGGTCTTGTCTCCGCAGTTAAAGGAATGAGCACGTGTGGTGAACGAGCGTGCGGTCCAGCAGCCCCCTTTCTCCCGCCAGCCGTGCATCTCCCTCCCTTCCCCTTACCTTTTCTTCGTGGCAATTGTATTGCAGCCGGAGCCTTGAAGTCACGTCGCGTGTTGCTGCTGGAAAAGTCTCCTCTGACGCAACTTCTGTTTCCGGTTGCATTGGAGGAGACTTTTCTAGCAGCCAACGCAACATGACTTCAAGGCTCTGGCTGCAATACAATGCATAGACTTATAAAAATCGCCACAAAGAGAAGGGGGAGGGAGGGAGATGCATGGCCTGCGGAAGGGAGCTGCTGGACCGCGCAAAAGGTGCTGGGGGGAATGGAGAGGAGAAGACGCTGAAGCAGCCTGAAGGGAAATGGGGAAGAAAGAGAGGGGAGAAGACGCTGGGAAATGGGGAAGAGGCAGTGGGGAGAAGACGCTGGGAAATGGGGAAGAGGCAGTGGGGAGAAGACACTGGGAAATGGGGAAGAGAAAGTGGAGAGATGCTGGGAAATGGGGAAGAGAGAATGGGGAGAAGACGCTGGGGAAGAGAGAGTGGGAAGAAGACGCTGGGAAAGAGGCTAGATTAAGAATATTTGAATCACTATCCCCTTTTGACTCTTCCATATCAATCTCCCCTGCCTTTTCTCCTTACCATCCCAACCCCCTTTCCCCAGTCCCATCCACTTTGGTTAACTCCTTCTACTTAAAGAAAAATCTTCTCTCTAGGTTTGCGGGGACAGGGCGGTGACGGGGACCGAACTCGCGGGGACGGGACGATGAAGGGGGTGGGGACGGGGTGGAGACAGGGACACATTTTTTCCCCATGTCATTTTCTACCTATTATTTCCTATGGGGAAAATTGGGAGGGAGAGTGTCTGAAAATTTTGTTTTAAAGGTTTGTGGGGCCAGAGATAGGGTCCCTCACCTCCAGATTCCCTTTCACTGAATTTTTTAATCTTCAGAGGAGCCCCTACGTGCCATTCTTAGTACAAATTTGCTGGCAGCAGCCAACTTGGATTTTAAATTATCTTTTTTTTCTAAAGCCTTCAACTGCCTCAGAATCCGTTGATTTGCCTCAAAATCGACTGGGATGGACTCCTCAGCCTGTTCTGTCCCTATATCATGCCAGTTATGTGCTGGATGACTGGCTGAAGAGTGTCCGTATACTGCGTGCTGTGAGTCTCAGGCTTAGCCTCCTCTGAGTCCTCTAGGGCTGGGGAACCACAGGGGATTCCAGGTGACTAGAAAGAAATTCCTCCCAGAGAACCCAAACAGTGATTACGCGAAACATAAGTGCGCGGGAGTGGTGGAGCCCAAGAGAATCCAGTCTGAGGTCTGCAGGGTCTATGGGACCTCCTGTTCAGGAGTTTATACAAAACTTCATGAATCTCCTGTGGAAAGTTTATTTGAATGGTCCAGGACGCTCTGCGCTGCCTATGTGCATGCCAGGGAAAGATGTAGACCAGGGAAAGATTCCTCCCCAGGAGGCCTCCCTGCCACTAAGGAATCCGGTGCCCAGCCTGAGTGACCATGTGGACCAGGACTATGAGGATTAGAGATCGGTCTCCATACGTTTACTTTCCCATAGTGCAGTTTCTTGCCTGGAGGACTCCAGTTGTCTTTCAGGGACCAGAATTCAGGATGTGATAGTCCTGCTTGACCAGGGAGAGGATCTCTCTGTGCTGTGGCTTTTCAAGTCGGCTACAATGCCTTATGTTACAGATGTGTTCAGAGAATTGAAACTGTTGACTTCATAGTGCATGGTCATGAGGAAATTTAGAGATCCCTCTGCCTCACTCCTACACCACCAAAAGCACAACTTCTACAGATCCCCAAAACCCACCATGTGTTTTGCCACCACACCGCTAATAATCCCAATGATCACGGGCCAGGGGAAATACAGTAACATAAAGAGATCACACAAGTGGAAAAATGCCAGGGGGAACCCATGCCTAATCGTAATCCCTTGCCTCAACACAGAAACATCAAAATCCACTGATCAACTCAAGATCAGTAAACAACAAAATTCCCCTCATACGAGATCACTTGTCTAATCAGAACTACGACATGCTTGTCATCACAGAAACATGGCTATCTGACAATGACGGAGTTCCATTAGGCCAGCTCTGCCTTGACAACTACTAAGCCTTCGCATTGACGCTTAAACAGGGGGGGGGGCGGAATTACAGCCATTGTGAAATCTCAGTTAACCCCACGAGTCCTGGACCAACCTTTAATGGTCTAGAATGCCTGACCTTCTCCATCGGCCAAGATGAGAAAAGTATCTTCGTCTTGATCTACAGAGCCCCACACTCGCCATCCAACATCTTGGAAAACCTACTAGCGTTAATAGGAAATCTGATCCTCTCCCATAGATATATATGGATCCTGGGAAACAAAAAAGACAGCGAAGAGCTCCAGAGAGATTTGAACCAACTAGAAAGATGGGCAGAAAACTGGCAGATGACGTTTAATATAGAGAAATGCAAAGTGAAGCACCTGGGCAGAAAAAACAAGGAGCACGAATATAAAATGTTAGGTGTAAAATTGGAAAAGTACGTGCAAGAATAGGATCTGGGAATACTAATAGACAGGACCCTGAAGCCGTCGGCTCAATGCACGGTGGCGGCAGCTAAGAAGGCAAACAGGATGTTGGGCATAATAAAGAAGGGAATCACGAGTAGATCAGAGGATGTCATAATGCACTCTATAGAGCAATGGTCAGACCACACTTGGAGTACTGTGTCCAGCACTGGTCTTCCTACTTAAAGAAGGATATAGCAATATTGGAGAGGGTGCAGAGGAGAGCGACGAAGCTAGTTAAAAATATGGAGAACTTGAGTTACAATGAACGCCTCGGGAAAACTGGGATTGTTCACCCTCGAGAAGAGAAGAATGTGCGGGGATCTGATAGAGACTTTTAAAATACTAAAAGGAATCGACAAAATAGAGCAAGAAACAACGTTATTCACGTTGTCAAATGTGACTCGGACAAGAGGTCATGGACTGAAACTGAAGGGAGACAGGACCAGGACAAATGTCAGAAAATACTGTTTCACACAGTGAGTGGTGGATGCCCGGAACGCACTTCCGGAAGAGGTTGTGGCGGAAACTACCATTCTAAGATTTAAGGGCAAGTTGGACGCACATCTTCTTGCAAGCCACATTGAGGGATATGAGTGACTAAGGTCCTCGTTCGGGAACACCTAGCTGAGCCTCCGCGGGTGCGGACCACCGGACTAGATGGACCCACAGTCTGATCCGGTGCGGGCATTTCTTATGTTCTTATGAAACTTCAACTTCCCCGAATTTCCAAATGTGACCAGCCAACCACTGGACTTTGTCAATACCATATACGACCTAGGCTTTGAACAGACAATCCACCATCCCACACACACCTCAGGCAACACCCTGGACCTTATCTTCTTTATGAATGATTCTCCTACTCACTTCAACAACAAAGAAGCCATAACCCCAATACCATGACCATTATCTCATCACCTTCAATAGCGACATAGTTAAAGGGAAAAATAGTCAACAACCTCATGCCACCACCAAACCCACCCTAGATCCCTCCTCAGTAGACCTACCCACCTTAGAGACTGGCCTCACCAAACATAGATCAAATTGATTAAACTGACAATCATCGACCTTTGTCAGACGTAGCAGAGAACTTGCACACGGGTCTGTAATCTCTATGAAAATTTAGCATCCACAAAAAAAGCAAAGAACAAACAAACAGGAATTGCTCATCTTCATGGTTCACTACTGAACTCAGGGAGCTGAAGCGGAAGGTACAGAAAGCAGAACGATCATGGTGTAAATCCAAACAGCTGGCAGACAAAACATCTGGAAATAACTATCAGAACTTTACAAGCAATCCATAACAGAAGCCAAAGAAAAACGCTATGCCTAATTCATTGCTAAATTTCCAAATCGATCGAGGGGCATCGTCTCCTAACTAAGAAATTATTCTCAGCCACCCAAGGGACCACCCAAAACCAACTACAGATGATAGAAACATAGAAACATAGAAAGATGACGGCAGAAAAGGGCCAAGGCCCATCAAGTCTGCCCACTCTATAGACCCTCCCCTTAAGATTAGCCAATGTTTTACCCTGACCCACGTAGGGATCCCACATGGGCGTCCCATTTATTCTTAAAATCTGGCACGCTGCTGGCCTCGATTACCTGTACTGGAAGCTTGTTCCATTGATTAATCACTCGCTCCGTGAAGAAATACTTCCTGGTGTCGCCGTGAAATTTTCCGCCCTTGAGTTTGAGCGGGTGCCCCCTTGTGGTTGAGGGGCCTCTGAGAAGGAAAATGTTATCTTCCACTTCTATACGTCCGGTGACGTATTTAAACGTCTCAATCATGTCTCCCCTCTCCCTGCGTTCCTTGAGAGTGTAGAGCTGCAAATTGTTTAGTCTTGCTTCGTACGAGAGACCTTTAAGCCCTGAGACCATTCTGGTGGCCATCCTTTGGACCGACTCGACCCTCTGCATGTCTTTGCGATAATGTGGCTTCCAGAATTGCACGCAGTATTCCAGATGAGGTCTCACCATGGTCCTGTATAATGGCATTATGACTGCAGGCTTTCTGCTGACGAAACTTCTACGGATGCAACCCAGCATCTGCCTTGCCCTTGAGGAAGCCTTCTCCACCTGATTGGCAGATTTCATGTCTGCGCTAATGATTACTCCTAAATCTCGTTCTGCTGAAGTCCTGGTCAAGATCTCCCCGTTCAAGGTATAAGTTCTGCACGGGTTTCTGCTACCCAGGTGCATGACCTTACACTTTCCAGCATTGAAGCCAAGCTGCCAGGTTGAGGACCAGCATTCCAATGTACGCAGGTCCTGCGCCATACTATCTTGTAGATTGCCCTCGCTTACCATATTACATAGTTTGGCGTCGTCGGCGAATAACGTTACTTTACCTTGAAGCCCTTGAGTCAGATCTCCTATGAATATGTTGAAGAGGAGCGGACCCAAGACCGAGCCCTGCGGCACCCCGCTGGTCACCTCCGATGTCTCAGAGAAAGTACCGTTAACCATCACCCTCTGAAGTCTGCCACTCAGCCAATCATTGACCCATGCTGTCAGAGTCTCTCCTAACCCCATCGATTTCATCTTGTTTAACAGTCTGCGGTGTGGGACGCTGTCAAAAGCTTTACTGAAGTCTAGGTACACTATGTCCAGTGAATCTCCTTCGTCCAGTCTTTTTGTTACCCAGTCAAAGAAGCTGATGAGGTTTGATTGGCAGGACCTACCCTTGGTGAATCCATGTTGATTGGGGTCCCGTAGATTCCCTTCGTCCAAGACCGTGTCCAATTGGCGTTTGATCAGTGTTTCCATGAGTTTGCATACTATCGATGTCAGACTCACCGGTCTGTAATTTGCAGCCTCTGTCCTGCAACCCTTTTTGTGTAGAGGAACGACGTTAGCTGTTTTCCAGTCCAAGGGGGACTGTCCCTGTACTCAGTGAGAGATTGAAGAGCACGGCTAACGGTTCTGCCAGGACATCACCTAACTCCCTGAGCACTCTGGGGTGCAGATTGTACGGTCCCATGGCTTTGTCCACCTTGAGTTTTGTTAGCTCAAAGTAAACCTCGCTGGGTGTGAATTTAAAATTCCGAAACGGGTCTTTTGTGTTTGACTGTGGCTTCAATTGAGGGCCGGACCCTGGCGCCTCGCAGGTGAAGACCGAACAGAAGTATTCATTTAGTAGTTCGGCCTTTTCGGGATCCGATTCTGCGTAATTCCCGTCCATTTTTTTCAGGCGTACTATCCCGTCTGTGTGTTTTTTCCTGTCACTGATATACCGGAAAAAGGATTTGTCCCCTTTCTTAATGTTGTTTGCTAGAGTTTCTTCCACTCGAAGTTTGGCCTCCCTGACTGCCGTTTTGACCTCTGTGGACTTGATCCTGTGTAGCAGTTGATCTTCGCTTTTCTCCGTGCGTTTGAAGGAAGCAAATGCGTTTTTCTTCTCCTTAACGAGACGTGAGATCTCTGCGGTGAACCACTGGGGTTTGTCTTTTCTTCGCCATTCGTGTGATGATTTTATGTAACGGCCGGTTGCCTCGTGTATGACAGATTTCAGGGATGACTACATATCCTCCACATTCCCTGTCTCAGTTTGGACCTGGAGCGCCTGATGGACGAAAACTCCCATGCGTGCAAAGTCTGTTCCTCGGAAGTTGAGTACCTTTGTTTTAGTGTTTGATCTATGGAAACCTTTCCTCAGGTGGAACCATACCATGTTATGATCGCTGGAGGCTAGCTTATCTCCCACGAAGACTTCTGAGACGCTTTCCCCATTGGTGAGTACTAGGTCAAGGATCGTTTGGGCCCTAGTGGGCTCCATTACCATTTGATTGAGGCGTGCTCCTCTTATGGAGGCTAATAGCCTCTTGCTGCCGCTGGTTGTTGCTGAAGGTGTGCTTCAGTCTACGTCCGGCATATTGAAGTCTCCCATAAGTACAACATCCCCCCGTAGAGCGATATTTTCTGTGTCTTCGATTAGTTCCGTGTCCTTGTCTTCCGGTTGTCTTGGAGGTCTATATACCACATCAAGATACAGGCATTTTTCTCTCCCTCTGGCCAGGTTCACCCAGAGGGATTCCCCGGTGTACTTAACATCCGTGATTCTGGTGGTTTTGATGCCTTCTTTAATGTATAGCGCTACCCCTCCGTCTAACCTGCCCTCTCTGTCTCGACGAAGTAAATTGTAACCCGGTATAGCCATATCCCACTCATGAGAGTCCGTAAACCAGGTCTCGGATATCGCCACCACATCTAGGTCGGCATTCACTATCTCGGTCTCCAATTGCAGAATTTTATTGCCTAAACTGTGTGCATTGACATACATGGCCCTCCATCCCTTGTGTTTGCTAGGGCTGTCATGCGTATTGTGGGTGCTTACCTTGGGCTCAGAAGGGCGGTTGTGTCTCGACTCCACCGGATGATTCCTTACTGCTCTGGAATGTGAGTGGATACCCTCCCCCAACTTACCTAGTTTAAAGCCCTGCGAAGTAGGCGGGCTAGACGGTGTCCAAGTACGTTTTTACCTCTTCTGGTCAGGTGAAGTCCGTCCGGTCCCTGCAGTCCCTGGAGTGCCTTTCCATGGTCCAGGAATCCAAAGTTCATCTCTATGCACCAGTTGCGAAGCCACTTGTTGGTACGTTGGATGCGTTCTTCCCTGGCTCTTCCTCTGTCTCTAACTGGGAGGATGGATGAGAAGACCACCTGTGCACCTGTTTGCTTCAGCTTCCTACCCAGGACTCTGAAGTCATCGGGTATGTTCTCTGAGGTGTTTCTTGCAGTGTCGTTTGTACCTACATGGATAAGAAGCATAGGGAAATGGTCATTAGGTTTTAGTAGTTTATCGAGACAGGTGGTGACGTCACGAATCCTGGCTCCAGGGAGACAGCAGACCTTCCTTGAATGCAAATCTGGTCTGCAAATTGGACCCTCGGTTCCTCGCAGCATGGAGTCCCCAATGACTACCACTCTGCGCTCCTTCCGGGGGTTCTGATCAGCGTGCTTTGGAGTCCAAGTTGTGCGCAGGGTATCTTCCCGAGCCTCTTCCGCTACCTCCTCGGTAGTAATGTCCTGCAATACGTGGTATCTGTTTTTCAGGCTTAGTTGTGGTGAGCTACCCTGTTTGGGACAAAAAGAAGAAAAGGGAAGTGAGAAAAGGGGGGGGGGTTTCTCCGTTTTCCCGTGGAGGAGATCACCAGCTGCCAGGGACCGGCATCCCCTATCATTTCTTGCACCCCGATCGTGGAATTTATAACTGGAGACTTGGGTGTCTCGAGGATGGATCTGTCGTGGGTCAGCTCTGCCAAATGGGAAACCTCCTTGATGGCTCCGTCGATGAAGGCCTCGTCCTCCCTGATGCTCCTTAAGCACTGCACCTCCTCCCTGAGGCTCCATAGTTCCTGTAGGATGTCCTTGTTCAGCTGCTCCATCTCCTCTGTCTGAGTAGAAACTGTAGCGTGGTTTGGGGGGGCGGTGTCGGTCTGCACAGCAACCTCTGCCCACCGTCCAGTGCCACCCTCCTCCTTCTGCACCATCCCCTGGATCCTGCCGGACGTTGGCGTGATGAACTGGATGGTAGTCTTGGTACTCCGCGTCCTCCCTGCCATATCCAAAGGTAGAGAGATTAGGTGTAAAATAGAAAAGTAATGAGAATAGGGAGTTCAGATAGATTCAGAAACTCTCTCTACCTTCTTCCAGAATAAAATTGACAGCATCCGTTCAAATCTTGACAAACCAATGGCCCCCACCAAGAGGACCAACACTGATCTCTACTTCCCACACACAGATCCCAGCCAGTATCCTTGACCACTTTGAGGAAGTCTCACCACACACTAGAAGTGTCACTGGACATACTATGCCTTACCACTTCTAACCACGACCCTTGCCAGACCACCCTGCTAAAATCAGTTAAGTCGATCCTACCCCTTATCAGTGCCTCACTGCACAAAGGAGAGGTACCAACTTCCTGGAAATCATCAATAATCAAACCAATACTAAAGAAACCAACCTTGGATCCATCAGTACCTAGCAGCTATAGACCAGTGTCCAACCTCCCCTTTCAAGTCCAAACTATTACACAGTCCTAAACCAAATAACCACATTCAAGGAAAACCAAGACATCCTGGCCACAAAACAATCGGTCTTCAGGAAACATCATAGCACCAAAACAGTCTTACTTGACATCGTAGACGACTGTTGGACCTACTTAGATATAAAGGCACAGATGTGCTGCTTGTCTTGTTAGACCTGAGCGCAACCTTCGACACACTGGATCACAAGATCTTACTATCTAGATCAGTGGTTGCCAACCCTATCCTGGAGGACCACCAGCCAGTCAGGTTTTTGGGATAGCCCTAATGAATTTGCATAAGAGAGATTTGCTTATCATGGAAGTGGCAGGCATGCAAATCTGTTCCATGCATATTCATTAGGGTTATCCTGAAAACCTGACTGGCTTGTGGTCCTCCAGGATAGGGTTGGGAACCACTGATCTAGACTAACAGAGATTGGGATTAGCAACACAGCACTATCCTGGTTTAAATCCTTTCTGACAAAGAGACAGTAGTGTCCTAGTCAACTCTTGCCTCTCGACACCAAAATCACCAAAATATGGCGTACTCCAAGGAGCACTATTATCCTCATGGCTTTTCAACCTTTACATCAAACCAGTCATTGAAATTGCCTCAAATCATGGAATCCACATCCATTCGTTCACCGATATCCAACTTTACATCCCACTAGGAACAACACAGAACTCCCAACTTGAAAAGCTAAGATCCTGCCTGGATGAAATCAAATCATGGATGACATCTCACAAACTCCAACTAAACACATCCAAAACTGAGCTATTATGGATTTGTAAGGAAACCAGTATGACCCCTTGACTCTCCCTCACCTGAGATAACACCATTCTCATACCCAAAGAGCAAGTATTCAGTCTAGGGATCATCCTAGATGCCAACCTCACATTTTCCACACAGATCTCCAAGGTGGTATTTTCATCCTTCTACCACCTACGCCAACTGAGACACATCCGGCGATACTTCTCAGACACAGACTTCACTCAACTGCTGTACGCCTTTGTACTATTTTGCCTGGACTACTGTAACAGCTTGTATGCTGGCCTTCCTATGAAAGAACTGCAATGACTACAAAGAGTCCAGAACACCACAGTCAGGCTATTGAAAAACCTTGGTCCTTTCAATCCCATTACCCCAGCACTGAATGAACTACACTGGCTGCCCGTAGGCAAACGGGCCGTCTTCAAACAACTGACTATCGCCTTTAAGCACTTCCACAAAATGGACCCCCCCCCCTCTATATTGCTGATAAACTCCCTTTCTGTCACCCAACCAGATTGCAACTAAAATGCCGACTATGTATCCCATCGGCTCATCAGCTTCAGCTAGAAACCGCTCAGAAGCGCTCCTTCTCCCACAGTGTGCCAAAACTATGGAACCAACTTTCCCTGGACATTCAAGTTATAGATAGCGTACTACTTTTCTGGAAATCGGTAAAAATGAGACTGTTCTCGAACAATCACATACCAGCCTTGAGACTTTAAAGACTTTAGCGACCTAAATCTGAAACCACTCACCTAAAATTAATTGCTGACAACAGCACACTATTCCATAAGGGCACCTTTTCCAATACCTCTCAAGGTCCCAAATCAATCTCTTGTCCCCATTTTAGATGAGAATGTACCGCTAAGACCCTTAATCCATAGCCCAAGAATAAGGTGAATAGACCAATCTAGTGCCCCCATTTATTTGTGATTATATCTATATGCCTTCAATGCACTATGAATGTACCCCTCTAACATATACTGCATCTAATGCCTACCATTAGTCTAACATCTCCAGTCAAATTGTAAAGGCACCTCTGTAACCCTAACAAATTCCTACAGTATGTTGTGAATGCACCCAAAGTCTGTGTCTCCAAAATATTGTAACTGCAACCCTGTAACCAGTATACAGTACTGTGAATCTACCCAAATCATGTACAGTATCTCCAAAATATTGTGAAGGTAACACTGTAACCCATTCTGGGCTCCTGGGGAGGACGGGTTATAAAATTTAAATAAATAAATAAATGAGCGGCATAAATGTCCAGACTACATTTTTCCCTGCACACCGGACATCACCTTGCAGATCACTGAGGAATTGGAATCTCCGGAAGGCTCCTTTAAGGAGTAGCCAAGACTATGTCCAAACTTTATACTATGGCTCAATAATTTCAGCAGCTGTTTTCTCAGCTAAAAGTGTGACAAAGCATACCTCAATCCCTAATGAGGAAGGTGTGATGTTAAAGGATGCCTAGGACCATAAGGTAGACGTGGTGCTTAGGAGGCAACTTTAAGTGCTAGTTTTGGGAATCAAAGCTGCAGCAGTAGCCTTGTTTGTGGCATGTGCCTGCCACACTAGATTGTAGCAAAATTCTGAGGCAGAGGAAAATGCATTCCCCCAACTAATGTTGGAGAGGGTGGATTATGTGGCAGAGCAAGGTATCGGCGTACACTGTTGCTGCCTGCAGGATGCTCTTGATCAGAAAATGGGAGGGCAATTCAGTTTCCAAAGCAACCTTAAACAGACTGCCTTTTAAAGAGCAAATGCTATTTGGAAAGGTATTGGATGACCTCATGGCCAGTGTGGTGGATCACCGTCCTAAGTCTTTGCCAGACAGCAGACCATGCTGATCCGCCAGGGGAAGCAGAGGCAATTTTCATTCCTCACAATGTTATCACCAGTACTACACAGGTCCCTCTGCTCAGAGATCTTATCAGGGATCTAGACAGAGATTTTCTAGCTCCAGACACTGGCAACCCTTGGGGTCTCGCATC
Organism: Geotrypetes seraphini; assembly: GCF_902459505.1. NCBI lineage: Eukaryota > Metazoa > Chordata > Amphibia > Gymnophiona > Dermophiidae > Geotrypetes > Geotrypetes seraphini. The sequence goes on from NC_047084.1 coordinate 534,339,400, forward strand.
AGCCCGGCCTCCAAGAAAATGCAATGATGCCAATGCAGCAGATGTGCTCCTTCACATTGGCAGGAGACTGTTGGTGTTCTGGAAGTCATGGGAGCAAATTTCTTTGGACCGCTGGGTTCTAGATCTTATTCGGGAGAGTCATAAGATTGAGTTCTATCACCCTCCCCCAGATCTGTATGTGGATTCTCTAGCTAGCCAGCCGGCAAAGGAGGCCAGAGTCCAAGCAATGATGCAAAGACTATTAGACATTCAAGCCATAGAACCAGTTCCCAACAAGAATTGGAATCTGACAGATACTCCATATACTTCATAGTGCCCAAGAAAGGCACTAAAGACTGGAGACCGATTCTGGATCTGAAATCTGTGAATGCGGTCCTGAAAGTATCACGCTTCCACACGGAGATGATCCATTCAGTAATTGCGGCGCTGGCACCAAGTAAATTCTTACCCTGCCTAGAACTGACAGAGGTATACCTTCCTATTTCTATCTTCCTGGCCCAGAGGAGATACCTGAGGTTCCATGTCCTTTAAAGGCATTGCCAGATTGCGGTTTTACCCTTTAGGTTAACACCTTCACCAAGGTGATGGTTGTGGTTGCAGCTCACCTTCTCAGGTTGGGAATTCAGGTATACCCTTACTTGGATGATTGGCTGGTCAGAGCCCCTTCAAAAGTGGAGGGAGAGGAGGCGGTGTGGCAAGTTGTAGATCTCCTTCAGGATTTGGGCTGGATAGTCAACTTCAAGATGAGTCTTCTAGAGCTGACCCAATACTTGGAGTGTTTGGGCATCTGTTTTGACACAGCGAAGGGCTGCATCTTTCTTCGTGAGCCACGCAAACAGAAGCTCAGGAAGTAGATTGCAGATTTCTTAGTGATGCAAAGCCCACTGCCTGGCATTATCTTCAGGTCCTGGGCTTGATGGCAGCCACTCTGGAAGTGGTTTCCTGAGTGAGAGAGCACTTACATCCCCTATAGAAGTTCCTCCTCTCCAGGTGGTTCCCCCAGCATCATTCCCTCTAGATGCAGCTTCCTTGGTCTGTGGAAGAAGGAACAAGTTGCACAGGTGGCTCCTAGAAGACTTCTTATCGAGGGGCGTCCCACTCTGAATCCCATGTGTGATCCTAATAACCGATGCCAGCCTGTCAGGCTGGGAGACCCATTGCGGTGGGTATCCAGTACAGGGCCAATGGTCTCCTCCATCTGAGAAAGTGATCCATAAATCATCTGGAACTGAGAGCCGATCGGCTAACCTTAAGGTCCTTGGAGAAAGATCTGGAAGGAAAGGTAGCGTGTTTTAGACAATGCCACTGTGGTAGCATATATGAATAGACTAGGAGGCACCAAGAGTGTCCCATTACATCTAGATGCTCAGATGATGTTCAGGTGGGCTGAAACACACCTTCAGATGCTCTCTGCAGCCCATATAGCTGAGTGGAAAATGTGCAGGCCAACTTTCTCAGCAGGCACACGTTAGACCCGAGAGAGTGGTCACTGTCTCGAAGAGCATTCCATCTCATTGTGCAACGCCGGGGAAGTCTAGCAATGGACTTGATGGCTTCAACCAAGAACATGAAGGTGATTCGCTTCTACAGCTGAAGAGATGAACCAGGAAGCATAGGGTTGGATATGTTGGTTCAGTGTTGGCTGGAATTCAGATTCAAATTTATTTATTACCCCTCTGTACCTTGACAGTTCAGAACGGTTTACAGCAAAAGGATCTGCCAGATGCAGATGAATTACATATCAGATTACATTAATTGCATGGCTGAAGTTCTTAAACAGATTTGTCAAAACAAATACAATTCTGAATTATATTATTTGTATGGCTGAGATTTCTTAAAATAAATTTATCATACAGATAAGATTTCACAGATTTCTTCTACATTTGGTATGGTAGTGAGTTCACAAATAGACCACTTAAGGTGTTGCTCCACGTACTGGCCTGGTAAGATAGTTTTGTCCAGAAACCTTTTTAGAATACACACTTTTAGAGTAGGGAAAGAGAACAGAGAGATTTTCTGCCTGGGTCGTAGAGTTCGTAGAGAGTATGAAGTGATTAATTAGATAAGTGAAGACAAGTTGCTTTATGTGTTTCCGCCATGGTCCGTGGTGGACCGGGTCATTCGCAGAATTGTGACCCACCCAGGACTTGTGATCCTAGTAGCCCCAGATTGGCCTCACGGCCATGGTATGCAGATCTAGTTCAGCTTCAGCGGGACAGATGCATCAAGCTACTGGTTCATATAGGGCTACTCAGTCGGGGTCTAATTCATACAGAGAACCCATACCACTTTGATCTTATGGCATGGTTAATAGGGAGAGGATATTCGGAGGTAGTCATTTTTACTCTCCTTCAAGCTAAAAATCCTTTGATTATTGCAGCCTATGCTAAGGACTGAAAGGCCTTTCAAGGCTCCAATTCCAGTGTTTCTTGACTTTCTGCATGCCAGACTAGAGGGAGGCTTAGCAATGGCATCTCTCAAGGTACAGGTGGCAGGTCTCTCATGCTTTCAAGCCTGAGTGGGAAAGGTTTTACCCAGATGTGACCAGATTTTTGAAAGGGGTGCTCAGATTGTGGCCTCCGTTATGCCAGTCTTTTCCAATGTGGAATCTTAAAATCGTCTTGAAGGGACTTTGTAAGCCTCCATATGAGCCCGCTCAAGAGACGTCCCTTCTGGATCTCATGGTGAAGACCATGTTCCTGGTGACATATGTCTGAGCAAGAAGGGTCTTGGAATTGAAGGTGCTCTTGTGCATAAAACCATATCTCAGGATCACACAGGTAGGAATTGTCCTACATATGGTACCTTTCTTTCTACCAAAAGTTGTGTTGGCCTTTAATGTCAACCAAGCGGTCTATCTACTCACATTTTCAGTTTACGGGTTTGGCCAGGCAGAATAAAATATTGCAGTGACTGAATGTACAGAGAGTTTTGCGTCAAATGGACCAATGACTTTCATCTTTCTGACCATCTTTTTGTTCTAACCAGTCAATCAAGACGAGGCAGACCAGCTTCTAAGGCATCTATTACTAGATGGATTTGTATGGCAATCTTGTCAACATACATTGCGTATGGCAAACAGCCATTTATTTCTCTAAAAGCTTGACTAGAAGCATGGCAGCCTCCTGGGCGGAGACCAGGGCAGTACTGCCCAAAGAAATGTAGAGCAGCTACTTGGTCTACTTTCCATACTTTTACCAAATTTTACAGAGTGAATGTGGCAACTAGGGAGGACGCTGCTTTTGCGGACAAGCTCATCTGTCCCACCTTAGGCGTCTGCCACTGCTTTGGTATAGACTCTTATGTTTATGTAACAGAATGGAAGATTAGTTTCTTACCTAGATAATCTTTCTGTTAATACACACAGGAGTCTATAAAGCCTTCCCTTTTAGTTTCAATGTGTCTGCTTTCTGACTCATATAATCCATAGTCCAGAACTGGAGGTTTTCTCCTGTGCTACAAGTGCATGTAATCATATATGACTAATAAAGCAATATGTTTATTGAGTTCCTGAGCTCCATATTTATTTGTGTTAGTTGCATACAACAGTTGGTATACCTATAACTTTGATGGAGCAATGGATGACTGACTTCAAGCTCAAACTTGACACCAAAACACCACTATGCATCAATAAACTTAGTTACCCTATTCAGTCTACCATGAAGATATTGGGTGTAACTCTGGATCAATGCCTAACCATGAAAGACCAGGTAGACTCCTTAATCGGAAAGGGTTTTTTCACTCTCCGGAAACTTAGATCCATCAAATCATATTTTGATACGCCAGCATTCAGAATCCTTGTACAATCCCTCGTACTAAGTCAACTTGATTACTGTAACTTCGCCTATTTAGCAATTTCCCAAAAGAATATGCGACGTTTACAATTAATGCAAAATGCAGTGGTCAGACTGATCTTTGGACTGAAGAAATTTGATCACGTGACACCTTACTACCGGCAGTTGCACTGGCTACCGATGGAAGCACGCATAAAATTTAAGTTCGCTTGCCTCTGCTTCAAAGTACTATACGGACTAGCCCCTAAATACATAACTGACCTTTTCTCCTTCTCAGCCAACAAACACAAGAGAAGCTCATGCTCAAACACCATGAACAACTTCTCTCATATCAGACAGCATTATGGGGTAAAGATCTAGAAAAATTGCATTCGCCCACTACTTATGAGGTATTTAGGAAGCGCCTAAAAACATATCTGTTCCTGAAATATCTAGACAGCTGACCCGTACATCTTTTTCTCCTCAATACGGTTATTTTGACCTATTAACCACTTTCTTTCACCTCTTTTAAGTTAAATCAACTTGTAATGGCTTTTAATCTTTTGTAAACCGCATAGAATTTCACGTTACTGCGGTATGTAAACTTATTATTATTATCTTATTAGTTCATGCTAACTACTGTTCTTTTTCATGAGTTACAGAGCAGAACAAAAATGTACTATTGTTTCGGGGAAGTTTCCCGTACTCCTCCTCCTGCTTTCCTCTGCTATAGTGGATATTGATTGTTTTGGTACAAACTGAAAAGGGCACTATATTCCATTGGGGAAGGAGGAGGAACTGAAAGATGTGATGGACATCCTTCTGCAACAGTTCATGACCAGAGGATATTCACCTAGAGTATAGACTCCTATGTGTATTAACGGAAAGAAGATTATCTAGGGAAGAACCTAATCTTCCATTATCTTGACCATACTGAACCGCTTAATTTTCTTCTTGATTTGTGTTCCTTATAGTTGTTGAGAAGCTCAGGGAAATGATGGAAGAAATTGAAATTGCAATAAGCACATTCAAAGAAGAACAGCGACTGGTGTAAGCTTCTTTGTTCCTTTTAAAATAAAATAAAAAAAATCTTTATAATTTGTACATGAAAATCTTCAGAATCAGTACAAATTAGATTGCCCAATATATATAAAGGCCAAAGTATTTCAGACGTTTTGAAAGATGCACAGGAAGTGAAAGATAGCAAAGAAAAGGCAATTAAGGATAGAATGAATGGAAAAGATTCTGAATGCTAATTATTGATAGTGCCTGCCAAGTTGCATTCGGGAAGATGTGATCTTGTAGCCTCCTCCTGCTGAACACACACTTTCTTGCATGTCTATGGGAATAAGAGATACCAATTAAGTGTGACATGATGCAGACTGCCAATGAAAAAAAGATAAATGTCCTAGCATGGTGCAGTATGGGCTGCCAGGGGAAGAGATCTGTGTGATATCAGCCCAGCAGGGCAAGAAAATATAGCAATATAGAGGTAATGAAGGGAAGAAAAAAATGGTGGTGCAACCTGATGTGGCAAGGTAATGTGTTGCCACTCTGCAGTCCAGGGTGTTGTAGAGAAAGACAGGTGCCAGTTCAGGACATTTTAATCAACCTTGAGAAGGAGAACAAGTTTGCATGGTGCGTCCTTCTGCTGCACCTTCCTACTTCCTGTACAGCTGCTGGAGAAGGACCTATATGTCCAACCAGGTTGCCTACACATTAACATAGAAATTGAAGCTGTGGAGTGTGCAGTTGGTAAAAAAAAAGAGGATGGATAGAATCAAGGAGGCTAGGGAAAGGAAGTGAAAAAAAAACCAAGCAAATTAAACTTAGACACATATAGTAAGAAAAGTGAGTAAATTATTAAAAATGGAATTTCCTTCATCCTTAAAAACTGTTGCTAGTGTATTCACATTGGTCTAGCAGACATATCATATCCCTCTTTTTTTATAATAATAATAATAATAATTTTATTCTTATATACCGCCATACCTTTCGAGTTCTAGGCGGTTCACAACAATTACATTAGGATTCGCATTGACATGCCGATTTACAACAATTTATTAGATTAATAACACAATTTAGACGAACTTGGCTGATGAAGAAGGGAGTGGGTAGAAGAGAGGGAAGAAAGCGTTTAGGAAGGTGGGGGAGGGTCGAACTTGGGGCAGGTAATGCTGGAAGGGGGCGGTTACGGGTCTTGTTTGTTGAATAGGTAAGTTTTGAGTATTTTTCTGAAGCCGAGGTAAGTGGGGGCCTCGAGTATCATTTGGGCAAGCCATGGGTTCATCTTGGTTGCTAGGAAGGCAAAAGTTTTGTCTAGGAATCTTTTTAGATGACAAAGTTTTAGCGAGGGGTAGGCGAACAGTTGAATTCTGCGGGATTTCTTGTTGTTGCAGTAAAGGTTAAAGAGGGGGTTGATGTATCTTGGCGAGAGGCCATTTACCGATTTGTAGCAGTAGCATGCAAATTTGAAAAGTACTCTGGATTCGAAAGGCAGCCAGTGGAGTTGGTGATAGAAAGGGGTGATATGTTCCCATTTCTTTAGGCCATAGATAAGACGAACGGCGGTGTTTTGGATCAGTTTTAGTCTCCTGGTAGTTTTCTTTGTGGAGTTCAGGTAGATAATATTACAATAGTCTAGAATGCTGAGAATGGCAGATTGCACTAGCAGGCTGAAAGCGGTGTTGTTGAAATATTTTTTTATGGTGCGTAGTTTCCAGAGTACCGAGAAACATTTTCTGACGATGATGTCGGTGTGAGTTTCTAAGGATAAATTTTTATCCAGCGTGACTCCTAGAATTTTTACGGTGTTTTCGAGGGGGAAAGTCCTTCCTTTCAGTTGAATTGTGGTGTCCTTGATTTTGTCGTTGGGGCTGGCGAGGAAGAATTTTGTTTTGTCGGAGTTTAGTTTCAACCTGAATGCTAGCATCCATAGTTCAATCTGGTTGAGGATGTTTGTAATGTAATCAAGTATTTCTGGTGAGAAACAGGTAAAAGGGATGAGTATTGTGATGTCGTCTGCATAGATGAAAAATTTGAGCTTGAGGGTAAGTAGGAGGTTGCCTAGGGAGGCCAGGTAGATATTGAACAGAGTGGGGGATAGGGGGGAACCCTGCGCAGCATGCGCCCTGTGCTTGAGCCAAGAATACCTGTTGGAAATACCCTCCTTCAGTGACATCAAATAAAAAAGCAAGAATGTTCTCTGTGATGGCTCTAAGGTGGTAGAACTCCCTTCCGAAGGAATTAAAACTAGAAAAGAGCACCAGAAAGTTCAAGAAAGGGATAAAGACCATCCTCTTCACAGACTACTGTAACTAATAAAGCAACATAGAGGAGATAGCTGGCTAGTCCCCATTAGGACACAACATAGAACACGATATAGATATTATGTAGGATTCAGTATGAACATAGTACATGATACTAGTATTATATGTGTATATACGTAGGATGATTGATTGTGATATAAATGTGTCTATTGAAAACCATCTCAAAAAACACTAATTCTGTATTATAACACCTTTACAGAAGCTTATGTATTGTAGCACCATTACAGAAGCTCATGTAAACCACTCTGAATTTACTCCCCAGTCATTAGTAGCAATATAGAAGCTTTCAATAAACATAAATTTGATCATCAGCAGATTGTGGAACAAAAGAACAAACTCACAGGAGGCCTGATATATATCATGGGTCCAGCATGCAAAGAGCTTGAGCTACCGAAGCATTTTGGCTCCTCTCTTCTCCTATTGAGCTCTTCCTGTTTAGACAAGATAGCCCAAGGTACCTGTGCCATCGTTCAATAGAGTCCTGCAGAGGAAAAAAGCTATACAACACCCTCAGGAAAACAAATTCCAAAGCTTAAAAAAAATGCTTCTGGTTTTACATGGGCAGCCTACTAGTTTCAAGGCATGTCCTGTTTACTTGTTCATCCCACTCATAATTTTATAGACTTCTGTTATATTCCTTCTCAGCCAACATTTCTCCAAGCTGAAGAACCCTGAACTATTTTGCCTTTCTTTATAGGGAAGCCATTTTGTCCATTTAGTATTTTTGGTTGTCCTTCTCTGATCTGTTTCTAATTTAAGAACTTGTGTTTATCCATTGATTGTAGTTATGAAGAACTTATGAAAGAAGAGAAGACAGTGATGAATGAACTAACTGCTTTGGAAAAAAGAATAGAGACATGGATGCTGGATAATTCAGCTGCAGAGAGAGGTTATAAATTACCCGCAGGCAAGGCTGTTATGGACAATGAAATGGTGAGCCATTTACCAAAAGAGGTACTGGACTTTGAAAGGTTCCTCCAGCAAACAGGGGGGCGTCAAGGAGGCTGGGATGATTATGACCATCAGAATTTCCTTAAAGTATTGACAAAGCAGAAAGGAAAGCTGGTATGCGTAAAAGAGGCCTTGGAGTATCTTCCTGGCAGAACACAGGAAGACATCCAACGACATGAGAAATGGTATCAAGAATTCTTGTTTCTAGAGGAGAAAAAGAAAGAGGTAAGCGTTCAAAGAATCAGAATCTAAAATTTACCCCTAGATTCTATATATGCCACTCAGAGTTTCATAAGCCCAATTTTCATGCACAATTTAATTGAGTAGTGCTCCAATAATTGGGTGCTATCAATTATTGGCACTAATTAGAAACAATTTGGATTTATGCATACACCTTGCTAGGCGCTATTTTATTCTATTCAAATTCACAGGCTTTTTATTTCTATTTATATTACTTAAAATTGATTCTTATTTAAACTACTCATGCTGGTTCAATCTGTGTAGATATAAATACTGTGCTCAGATCTGCTAAACCCCAGTGCTTAAATGAAAATAAGCAGGGGCCGCTGGTCCGGGACCATCATTGCCACAGTCAAGTCCAAGATTAGCCTTCGTCCTAACAATACCACCACCAGATAAGAGAATCTGTACTTACCTTTAGATGAGGTAGTTTATTCAGTCTGGCGTGCTGCTGCTTAGTGAAAGTGAATATAAAATCAGTGTAAAACACCCAATTTAACTACTGTGCACACCCGAAGGTGGCCATGAACCCGGTCCCTCGACTCAAGTTTCGCATGCTTGCGTCTTCAGGTGGGAATACTCTATTGAGAACAAGGGCTGCTGCCTCGGGCCGTAACAGGAAACTAGGCGCTATTCTATAAAGATGTATGAATAATTCTCATAGCGTGCATCTGAAAACGAGACATGGCTCTGGGAGAGTCATGGGCAGGTTGGGCCATTTGCTAAAGATTCACACACATTATAGAATTCAAGGGTCAGCGCCTAATTTACAGTTCCTGTGGTATGTGCTATTGTGTAAATGGTGCCTGACTCAGAGCACCATTAATAGTGCATTTTGGGGGGGACTCATATGCTGATTATAGTCCTTAAGGTATTCATTGATGGCTACTGTATATACGTGAATATAAACTGAGAGTTTGGGGCCAAAAAATGGCCCAAAAATGGGGGTGTCGGTTTATATTCAGGTCAGTGCTGACCCGCCCCCCCCCTCTCAAACCTGTTGCAGGCCTCCGATGGGCCTGCTGTGAGACCTGGTGGTCCAGTGGTGGGCGGGACAGGAGGGATCCCTCCCGCCTCCTGTCCCAGCCGATTCTAATAATTTTTACCTCCCTTCCGCCTCCCCCGTATACCGTTAGTATTCCTGGTGGTCCAGCCGGTAAACCAGGGCAGGAGCAACTTTCTTTCACTCCTGCCCTTGCAGAGCCGCTAGCTGATTGGCTGCCCTGATACAAGCATTAATTAATAGAGCTCTGCTAGGTTTTTAAATATTTACATAGAATCGTATGCATTCCCCAGGACTTGGCACCTTCATGGATTCCCCATGTTTAGACATACCATCATTTCTTCTGTACTTTAAGCTCGTCTTCCCATTTTCCAATTAAGAGACTTGATGTGATTTATAAAAAGGTCAAGCTTTTTTCTGAGGCCTTATCAGGGAATGTTTATCCATTCTAGTCTTATTTAAGTTATTTCTTATACTGTATTACTGTACATTTATGGGAAAAACATTAGAGAGGGGTTTGAGAGAAGGGAAAACTAGGGAAAACAAAATGTATACATACTTTTTCTTTTCTTTTCCTCTGTAGTCTATTCAAACATGGAAGCTAAAGAAGATACAAGAGAGAGAGAAACTATTAATGGAACATGGAAAATCCAAGGAAGTTTTGGAGTCAGAGCGTCTAGCACGGTTAGAGGCCCAAAGGGAGAAGCTAGAGGAAGAGAGAAAGAGACAGCAGGAAAAATTGGAAACATGGAGGCAGCAGAAGGAGTTGGAAACTGCTGAGAAACAAGCAGCCCAAAAAAAAGAAGAGGAGGAGAGGGAGTGGAGGCAGAAACAAGAGCGCCAACGGCAACTGGAAGTGAAGCTTTTGGTAGAGGAATATACGCGGCAGAGGAAAACCCAGGAGGAGTTTATGAGGCTGGAAAACCAAATACTGGAAGAAGCAGAAAGGGAAGAGAGGAAGATAAGCGCAGCAGCTGGAATCTGCAAGTTTCAGCAGAGGGTGAGTAGTAGTGGTAGGTCTTCCACCGTAGTTTCACATTTTTATAAATGTATTCTTTTGCATTTGGATTTGACTACCTGCTTCTCCAAACTTCATGTTCAAAGTGAATTATAGTCAGATATCCTGTAGATATATCATTGCCTCCAGAGGACTTGCAGTCTGAACATCTAAATGTACTACTGCTGTGTGTTAACATGATTTAATGCAAACCCTATTTTTAGTAGGTCCTATTTATTGAGCACAAAAACTCACATCAATGCATGCTGGTAATTCCAGACCTTAGTTCTGTACTGGAGGGAAAATGACTTTTTGAAGGAGCTTCATTGGGAGAAACAGAATCTGAACTCTAATTTCCTTGGTTCTTAGCTTGCTCCACTGACCACTAGGCAGCTGTTCCACTCAGTTGGCAGTAGCTTAATTTGTGTATTATCTTGTTGAAAGGTGAGAGATGTTGCGCAAATGGGAATGGGAGTTCTGATGGCTATTCTTAGTTTAATGTTTTGTAAACCGCATAGTACTTAAAGGTAATGCGGTCTAGAAATAGATTTTATGTTACGTTGTTTCAGCTGTCAACAGAACATTCTAATGGTTGGTTTATGTATGAATTGGGATTTATTTAACTGCCTTTATGAAGAGATTGTAAAGTTAGACTATGGCATATGCTAGTGATAACAATTATTACACATTATTTGACCAACTACAATATTGAATAGGACAGTAACTTGGTATTTATCCCCAAGTTCTTTATACGGTGCCTAAAATTGGGCATGTTCCTGAACTATGCAAGTAATTGGATGCTGACAACCAATTACTGATGTTAATTGGCACCAATTTAGGATTGTGCATGTGTCTGGCTATTTTATAATGGAGGGGCACAATCAAAAGAAACATCTAAGTCCCATTTGGACGTAGGGCGCTAGTCGCCCAAAGTCGGCAGCACCAAAATGTCCCTTCTCGAAAAATACGTCCAAATTTTTTTTTCTTCGAAAATCGTTTATCTATACGTCCAGGCGTTTCATCATTCAGACCGCCAGTACCATACCATATTCTCTTCAAAGTATTCGCCTAAGTCTCAAATGCCCAGAACAAGACCTTTTGGATATGGGAGGGGCCAGCAATGTGATGGAATGGCCACCCAGATAAAGCAAGAGATCAGTGGGGCACCTTAAAGGGCACCGTTGTAAACTTCACAAAAAGGGTGCCACATAAACATCTCACAGAACTCTCTTATAGGTCATGGTGAGTGCCCCCCCAAAAAAAAACACACCACCAAAACCTACTATACCCACCTGTCTACAACCCCAATAGCCCTTATGGCTGCAGGTGGCACCTAAGAACATAAGAATAGCCTTACTGCATCAGACCATTGGTCCATCAAGCCCAGTATCCCGTTCTCACAGTGGCCAATCCAGGTCACTAGTACCTGGCCAAAACCCAAGAAGTAGCAATATTCCATGCTACCGATACAGGGCAAGCAATGGTTTCCCCCATGTCTTTTTCAATAACAGACTATGGAATTTTCCTCCAGGAACTTGTCCAAACCTTTCTTAAAACCAGCTATGCTATCCGTTCTTACCACATCCTCTGGCAACGTGTTCCAGAGCTTAACTATTCTGAGTGAAAAAAATTTTCCTCCTATTGGTTTTAAAAGTATTTCCCTGTAACTTCATCAAGTGTTTCCTAGTCTTTGTAATTTTTGATGGAGTGAAAAATCGATCCACTTGTACCTATTATACTCCACTCAAGATTTTGTAGACTTCAATCATATCTCCCCTCAGCTGCCTCTTTTCCAAGCTGAAGAGCCCTAACTGTTTTAGTCTTTCCTCATACAAGAGGAGTTTCAGCCCCTTTACCATCTTGGTCGCTCTTCTTTGAATCTTTTCTAGTACCACTATATCTTTCTTGAGATAAGGAGACCAGAATAGAACGCAATACTCCAAATGAGGTCGCACCATGGCGCGACACAGGGGCATTATAACATTCTTAGTCTTGTTAACCATCCCTTTTTTAATAATTCCTAGCATCCTGTTTGCTGTTTGCTTTTTTGGCCGCCGCCACACATAGGGTGGAAGGTTTCATCACATTGTCTACAAAGATACCCAGATCCTTTTCTTGGGCAGTACAGTAGGGTTTGGGTGGACTCACATTTTTCACCATGAATTCAGTGGTTACATTACATTACATTACATTAGGGATTTCTATTCCGCCTGTGCCTTGCGGTTCTAGCCGGATTACAATATAGAAGATATCTGGGCATTTCCAGTAGAATTACATTACAGGATAAGAGTAAGTTACAGGAACCGTAAAGAATTATGATACTTCAATTTCACGGAAGATAATACATATCACCATAGATAATACATATCACAGAAGATAATACATATCACAGAAGATAATACATATCACAGAAGATAATATATATCACCATAGATAATACATATCACAGAAGATAATACATATCACAGAAGATAATACATATCAACTGAAACAAGTTAAGTTAGGTGGGGTGTAAAAGAGTTACAGTAATTCTAGATCACAAACAAAGAGATACTATAGGTGGGTGTTTCCAAAGGCGTTGATTGGGAACTCCTTGGATGGTGGTTAGAGTGATGGGAGATATTTTTTGAACAGTAGTGTTTTTATTTCTTTACGGAACTCTTTTATGTCTGTTGTTTTGGTCAGTAGTTTTGAGATGTCAGAGTCAATTTTAGCTGCCTGTGTCCCCAGAAGGTTGTCGTAAAGTTTCTTATGACGAGTACCGTTGAGAGGTGGGTAGGTGAAAAGGTTCTGTGTTCTCCTTCTTCTGGGTGAGAGGTAGTAGTGAAAACGGTTGTTTAGGAGCTGGGTGCCGTGCCGTGGGTTACTTTGAAAAGGAGACAGTAGAGTTTGAATTGTGTTCGTGCTTTTATTGGTAGCCAGTGAGATTCTAAGTATGCATTGGTAATGTGGTCGTGTTTGTTGAGTGAGTATATGAGTCTGAGGGCTGTGTTCTGGATGGTCTGTAGTTTTTTTATTGTGTTGGTAGGGCAAGGTAAGTAGAGGCTGTTGCAGTAGTCTACGATACTTAGCACAAGGGATTGGACAATGATCCTGAATTGGTCTTTATTAAAGAATTTTCTGATTTTTCTTAGATTTCGCATTGTGAGGAATGCTTTTTGGGTGATTTTATGGATTTGTGTTTGCATTGTGCAGCATCTGTCTAAATGTATACCTAGGATTTTGAGGGAGCTCTGTATTGGGTACTTGATTGAGTTTGCTTCCAGTTCTGTTAGGGATGGTTTTTTGTCCTTCTCTAGTAGTAGGAGTTAAGTTTTGTCTGGGTTCAGCTTCAGCTTATGATTTGTCATCCATTTTTCTACTGTTTCCAATGTGGTTTTCAGGCATCCTGTGGAGATTGGGTTATGGATGTCGAATGGAAGGATGATGGTTATGTCGTCCGCATAGCTGAAAGAAGTAATGTTTAGGGCATCCAGGGTGGTGCCTAGGGAAGCTATGAATAGGTTGAAAAGTGTGGGAGAGAGGGGAGAACCTTGTGGCACTCCGCATAGGTTGGACCATGGTTCAGATAGAGTGTCTTTTGACTTGACTCTATATGTTCTTGTTTTAAGGAAGCCTTGGAACCAGTTGTGAACTTTACCTGAGATTCCTATTGCGTCTAGTGTCTGGAGAAGTATGGAGTGGTCCACTAGATCGAAAGCAGCTGAGAGATCAAATTGGATGATTAGCAGTCTGTTTCCTTGGCTGAGGTGTCTTCGAGCTATGTCTAGTAAAGATACCAGAAGAGTTTCTGTACTGTGGTTGGTTCTGAATCCGGATTGGGATGGATGTAGGATGTTGTGGGCTTCTAGGTACATGGAAAGTTGTTGTGCTACTAGCCCTTCTATTATTTTGACGTATGTTGGGATAGAAGCGATTGGTCTGTAATTTGATGGGTTATTTATTAGGCCTTTGGGGTCTTTCAGTATAGGCGTAATTATGATTTCACCAAGGTCTAGTGGGAACTGGCCTTACCTGAGTGTGGTTTGCAGCCACAGCGTGTAACTAGCTTTGAAATTGGTGGAAGCTGTTGCTAGTAGGTATGGTGGGCAGTTGTTCAGATCACATGAGGATTTGCAATATTTTTTGTAGAGCCTGTCCAGTTCAGACCACTGGGTTGTAGGGAAGTTGGTCCAGGACCTGTCTGCTGATATGGCTTCATCTGTTGTAGGTTTTATTAGAATCTCGTCTATGTTGTTTTGTGAGTTATTGAATGTTGTTCTGATTGTGATGATTTTATTTTTGAAGTGATCTGCTAATTGAGAGGCTGTAGGTGTTAGGTTTCCCTGGGTGGCTAGACATTGTTTGGTGTCGGTAAGATTTCTTACTAGGTTGAAAAGTTTTTTTGTGTCTGGTTTGTCGGTGCCTTGAGGTTGGAGTAATAGTCTTTTCGTTTTTCCTTCAGTTTGATTTTGTATAGCTTGATTTGGGTTTTCCATTCTGTTTTGGTATTATCTTGTTTCTGTTTTTTCCATGCCCTTTCTAGTTGTCTGCATTTCCTTTTTTGTTGTAGGAGTTCAGTGTCAAACCATTTGTCTGATTGTCTACATATTTTATTTTTTGCTTTTAGTGGTGCTAGTTTGTTCAAGGTCGATTCGCTGAGAGATCGCCAGGTGTTTATGAATTCTCTAGGGTTGCTGGAATCTATTGCTGGGTCCACTGTGCTCCAGAATGTGTTGGGGTCTATTTTCTGTCTGATCATAAAGCTTGTTTTGGGAGGAGTGGGTTTATTTTTGTTATGCTCCCAGTTGATGGTGAAGTTGTATTTGTAGTGGTCTGACCATAGGGTGGGTTGCCAGGCACCGTTGGTGATTTGGATAGTTTGTGTGTTGAGATTTGGGGATGAGTATGCTGCAATATCGAGTTGATGACCTTTTTCGTGTGTTGGTTCAGGATCGAGAATCTGGTACGATAGGGTATTGAGGTAAGATAGAATATCTACTACTTGTTTGGAGGTGTGGTCTTCTAGGTGGAGGTTTAAATCACCAAGGATCAGGTTATTTGTAGAGGAAAGAGAGTTCTGGAGGATGAACTCTTCTAGTTCTTGTTTAGTGGTGTTCCATTTTCCTGGGGTGATGTAGCATAGAAGGCAGTTTAGATTACCTGTGGAATGCTTGGCTAGGACTTTGATGTTGAAGTTGTTTTTTACTATGATTGCTAGCCCTCCTCCTCTTCTATTAGCTCGGCATACTAATTCAATTTTGTATCCGTTAGGACAAATTTCAATAATGTGAGGGTCTGTGTCAGATGTGAGCCAGGTTTCAGTAAGGAAGAGGCATCCTAGATCATCTTTGATCAGACAGTCTTTGATTAGTTCTGTTTTTGGACTTACCGATCGTATATTTAAGTATGAACATGCTATTGATGTGATTTTTATGAGAGGGATAGGGGTGGGAGCTATATTTGATAGTATTTTTTGTGATGTCTGAGGTCTTTGTGAGTTTGTCTTGGCTTTTGTTGTATGTCTTTTTCCCCAGATTGTGGGTATGCTTACTTGGTTGGGTGATGAACAGAGGATCAAGGTTCTAGGGCAGGGGTGTCAAAGTCCCTCCTCGAGGGCCGGAATCCAGTCGGGTTTTCTGGATTTCCCCAATGAATATGCATTGAAAGCAGTGCATGCAAATAGATCTCATGCAGATTCATTGGGGAAATCCTGAAAACCCGACTGGATTCTGGCCCTCGAGGACCGACTTTGACACCTGTGTTCTAGGGGTTTGGAGTTTCCTGGTTTGTAGATAGGATTTGTGTGGTACTGTTATGATTGGGATTGGCTGTGTGTGGTATCCTGCTATTTTCCATTTGTCTGTGAAGAGGGATAGCAGTAGTAGAGCAAGGATGAGTTTGGGTGTGCTTGTATCCATTGTGTGAGTGGTAGATAGTGGTTGTTATGGGATTAGCTGGTACTTTAGAGGGCCTCGGTATTTAGGCTGGTCAGTATGTTGTTAGAGTGGCTTATGGGCCTGGGTCCTCCTCTCTATGATTCACTACCCCCCCCCCAAGACTACTTACAGGTAAGCCATCTCTGTGCAGCTCTACTAGGTGCAGCTCTTATGCCAGGTGCTGATGTTCTTGAGGCATGTATGTACGTTTTTATTCCAATTTTTAAGGCGTTGGGGGGAACTGTGATCACGGGGAGCATGTGAGGATCTGTACTTTGTGTTTGCAATAGTTATCTGGTCACTTTGGATAACTTCTGGGCACTTAGACCTGTTTTTAGATCGTGTTAAGTCATAACGTATAAGTTCCGTCTAGGCAGTCTCATCAAACTTTCGATTATCCCTACAGTATGACTAAATCTAGGTCGGCCAGCATCCTGCCCTCATCCAACCCTAACTACTCCTTCAAAAATGCCTCTTTCAGCTTTGGGCACACAGCGGGATTCAGAGGCCTAAAGTCTCTGGATACGTCTAAAAACTCGTTTCGATTATTGGCACTTGGACAACCTGTCTTTTAGGTCGTCCAAGTGCTGACTTTTACGGGTTTTTAGACATATTTTTCTTTGATTAGGAGCCCCAAAGCGCAAAAGCCAAAATGGGATGCGGTCATGGGCGTTCCAAAAAGTTGCATGCAGTTTTTATAGAATAATGAGTCATCGTACCCATTTTAGGCTCTAGGATTTACACCAGTTTTCAGCAAGCATGAGACTTAGCACCGATATTTTCCGGCTCTCATATTTGAGTGCCATTTATAGATTCACACCCCCCCACCTTAATGTTAAAATAAGTTCTAATAGAGACTGCATAAGGTTTGCAAATAGTCACCATTTCTGAATAACATCTTCATCAACAACAATAATTTGTTATTCTATAGTGCTACCAGATACACACAGCACTGTACATTGGAGACAGTCCCTGCTCAAAAGAGCTTGCAGTCTAATTATGACGACGCATAGGACAAAAAGGAGTGATCATATAGGGAATTTGAGGGAGGACTGATGAGGCAGAATCACGTAGGACAAAAAAGGGAGTCTGAACTTAGTACTCAAGTAGGGAATTGGAGGGGGCTGAAAAGGTGGTAGGGTACTATAGAAGGGTACTGACAGGAGGACTTGTCTGACAAACGGAGTTCCCGGGGGTATAGGGAATAATACGAGAGGAGAGATACTGAAGAGCTGCAGAGTGAGTACACTTGAGTGTCAGTGAGAGGAGTTTGAATTGTATGCAGAGACAGACAGGGAGCAAGTGGCAAATTCCTGTTCATTCCCAACCTGTTAACTCCAAGCACTTGTACATTCCTTTCATGCTCAACTTAACGACTTCGTTGCTTGTAAATCTGATTAATTGATGTGAACCGCCTAGAACTCCCTGGGAATGGGGGTATACAAAAATAAAGTTATTATTATTATTTTTATTAAATGATTGTTGTCCTCCTTTAAATGCATGGCATTGGGTATGTAGAGAGGAAGGGAGGTGGGGTGATTCTCTTTCACAAGAAGCGGCTTGAAATGGAGACTGCTTACCAGGGTACAGTAGAGGGAATGGATGTGCTAGTAGTATAAAATAGGGAATTTGTGTTCTGTTTGGTTTATTGCCTGCCTGGTTTGTTGCTACAGGATAGCTCAGGGCTTTTGCATGTGCTGTTGGAACAGCAGTTAAATTTGGCTAAGACGATTGTGTTGTGTGACTTCAATGTGCATCTAGGTATAGGAGGGATGCGTGCTGCTGTTTTCTGTGATGCAATGACTGAGTTAGGGGTTTAGAAAATATATATCTTAGCTGACACATGTTGCAGGAAATGTATTGGATCAAGTGTTTGTGCCAGTGGAGCAGTGATGACGATACATCTTCATTTTAAACCTTGGACAGATCATGCGTTTGTGTTAATTGGATTGCGGCTAAAATTAAATTCTGAAAAGCGGCATAGGGTAGGGGTAGTGAGACAGGTGAGGCCACCATATGATGGTATGAAATTGTGGAATGAGTGGGAATCGCGATTAAAAGCATTACAGTTTGGTAGTGCAGATGAAGCAATGCGGGGTTGGCAAGCCTCTCTGTCGAGTGCTTTGGATGTTGTGGCTCTGGTGCAAAATAAACTGGTTAAATAAGGGGAGGAAGACTCAGAAATGGTTGTCAGCTGATTTAAGAGAGCAGCGTAGGGAGCTAAGAAAGTGGGAGCGTAATTGGCAGAAAAAGAAAACAGATGAAGCAAAAGCCCAGTGCCTGTTGCAGGCTCATGAGTTTTGAAGCCTTAGTGAAGTCAACAAAGAAACAGCTCTATCAACAGAGGGTGGAGGAGGGCATTTAATAAGCCACATGAATTATTTCAAATAGTAAGGCATTTAAGTTGTGATGGAAGGACTGAGAACCCCCCCCTTATATTTTCTCAGCGGAGGAACTTAATAACTTTTTTCTAACAAAAATTGCACTTGTGCAAACCCTATCACATGTTGATGGAGGGGAATAGATGGAGGAAGAGGGGGTTGATGAGTCAAAAGAGTTTGAGAGGGTCGAAGAATCAGATATGGCTGTTGCATTAGGTTCCTGTAGACCTACTCAATCTACAGGAGATATTTGCTTGGTGGCGGCAGGCTCACAGTCTATCTAATGTACCTGGGGCAGTGGAGGATTAATTTACCAGTCCCAGGGTGACAAGGAGCAGCATGGCGCATGGTTTGAACCCACAATCTTAGGGTGATGAGGTTATAGCTCTAACCACTACACCATACTCTTTCATCCTATGCCCCCTCATTCCGGAGTTTCCTTTCAAATGAAAATACTCACCTCATGCGCATTTATGCCATATAGATATTAAAAGTCTGTATCGTATCTCCGCTCCAATGTATGTATATAAGTGTGTGTATATGTATGTGTATATATGCAAATTTTCTGATTTAGAGGACAAAAATATAAATGTAATAACCACAAAAGAAAGAAAAAAGAAGAGTGTCTCCTCACATGTTTCAAAATCCAGTAGAAGTGGAAGTAGTCCTGTAACCAT
Source organism: Geotrypetes seraphini (assembly GCF_902459505.1). Taxonomy (NCBI): domain Eukaryota; kingdom Metazoa; phylum Chordata; class Amphibia; order Gymnophiona; family Dermophiidae; genus Geotrypetes; species Geotrypetes seraphini. Next base: position 534,358,669 of record NC_047084.1, read on the forward strand.
ACAAATGTAACTGATCTCAAAATGATATAGCTCACCAAGAAAAGTATATACTCTATTTCATCTTCCATCATCAAATCTTGACTCAACTGTTTTCCAGATTAACTGAGCCTACTTTGAGGTTGATAGTCTTACTCTAGCCGATATTCGGCTGGTAGTGATCAGGATTTTATTTCTGCCCACTGGCTGGATTTCCAGATAGTCAGTGCCAGGCCATGTCCAGGCTCTGGTTTTACGAGGTTGGCTCTAAAGCTGCTATTTATGTGGCCCAGTTTGAAATTTCTTTGAAGAGGCTGTTGTGCTGCTGCTTGTGAAATGGAAGCATGCTATGAGTATTTGGAGCAATTTAAACCTTGATAGAATTTCTGACTTGGGAGTCCCTCTAATTGAAATTCACCACAACATAATGAGGATTGTACTGATTGAGTGCTGTGCATCTTTGGTGCAAAAAATGTAAAGATTTTGGTCTGGAAAGGACTGATTTGTGTCATAAAAAATGAAGTGGACTTTTCTTATGCAAGACTCCTCAAGGACAATTGGAGGATCTCTCAAAGTGTTACACTGCAACCTTGAAAATTTTGAAAGAATAATTAAGAGGAGTTTGGGAAGCACAAGAAGGAAATTTTTGTTGTAACATGAAAATGCTAGGCCTCACACAGCACACAATACAGAGACAATTGTGAAAATAGATCTGAATCTTACTCCATCCACCATATAGACCCAAACTTAGTGCCATGCAATTTCCATCTCTTTTCCAAAATTGAAGAAATACCTCCAGGGATAGCTAACTTGAATGAAGAGGTGGAAAGAACTGTGAGCAACTGACTGAAGAAACAAATGTGTAGTTCTTTTGTGATGGCTTTCAAAAACTTGTCCATTATTGACAGAAATGTGTGGTAAATGACGGTGACTATATAGAAAATTAAACTCATGTAATAAAGAGCAAATTTCAAGTATTTGTTTTTAGTCATTACAATATCTTCATTTAAACAAAAGTTATGGAGATGGAGGCATTACTTTTCATTTAACCCTCATAGGACAGTGATGTTTCCTCTTCTGTTCTTGGTTTATTTCTTATTACTGATCCAAGTTTCTCCTTAAAGTGGATTATGTGGAAGATATCTCAATTTCTTTTTCTTTTTGTGGAATAATGTAAAAATATATTTTAAGAAAATCATATTCATATGTTAGATCAGTGGTTCCCAATCCTGTCCTGGGGGACCCCCAGCCGGTCAGGTTTTCAGGATATCCCTAATGAATATGCATGAGAGAGATTTGCATACCTGTCACTTCCATTATATGCAAATCTCTCTCATGCATATTCATTAGGGATATCTTGAAAACCTGACTGGCAGGTTTGGGAACCACTGTGTTAGATGATGTCACCAAATATTGTGTTACTGATTTTAAAAGAAAGAAAATCTATTTCAGTTGTACATAAAAGTTTGTTGTACATAAATAAAATGGGAAAAAAAAGTTACTTTATGTACAACAAACTTATTTACCCCCTTTTATCAACTGTTTTAGCACGGGCTGACAAGATAAGTGCTCCGATGCTCCTAGGAATTCTATGAGCCTTGGAGCATTTACCACACCGGCTTGCACTAATAACAAATCCGAAATCCCTCCCCCCCTCACTTTACAATTGTACCAATATGGGAAAAATGATATTTACTCATCACAAAATTCCATTAATGGACTCCAAACCTCCTGAAATCTATTAAAATTTCCTTTTTGTGTGGCTAAAGTTCTTTCCTTTTTAAATATATGACACAGAGAGTTCCACCAGAAACTGTAATTAAGTCTGCTCCAATTTTTCCAATTAAATGTAATTTGTTGAATGGCTACTCCTGTCATAATAAGTAATAACTTATTATTATTTGGAGAAATTTGACTTTTTTTTCCTCATTGACATTCCAAATAATATAGTATCATATGATAAAGCCACAGGATTTTCTAGTACCGTATTTTCACGCAGATAACGCGCACCCGTGTAAAACGCGCACACGGGTATAGCGCGCAGAAACCACGATTTTATGTACAAAAACTTTTGTATACCGCGCTCACGGGTATACCGCGCATGCAGCCCAACTGTCCTTTCGCCCGCCCCGACTCTCCTCTGGCCACCCCGACTCTCCGTGCGCTGTCCCGACTCTCCGTTCACCCTCCCTGACTTTCCGTGCACTGCCCCGACTCTCCGTGCGCTGTCCCGACTCTCCATTCACCCTCCCTGACTTTCCGTGCACTGCCCCGACTCTCCGTGCGCTGTCCCGACTCTCCGTTCATCCGCCCTGACTTTCCGTGCACTGCCCCGACCATGTGCCTCAGGCCGCGCCCCCAGGTGGGACCTAAGGCTCCAGGGCCTATTCTGATTGGCCCACGCGCCTTAGGCCCCACCAGTAGGCGGAGCTTTGGGACGGATGGGCCAATCCGGCCTCATTCCGTCGTTGGCTGCCTGCCGGACAGGCGGGTTTGGCTCCCATCTGTCCGGCCAACTACCAAAGGTACGGGGAAGGGGGGTGGGGGTGTCGTGGGGGGTCGCGGGTCGGCTGGGGGGGCGGTCGGAGGTTCTTGGGGGGGGGTGGTCGTTGGAGGGAGGGGGTTTGCGTCGAGGGCAGGAGGGCCTGGGATCCCTCCTGCCCGTAATGTAGTGCGGGGTGGGGGTAGGGGGTCGCCGTGGCCAGGAGGGTTTGGGCTCTCTCCTGGCCCGATATTTTCGGGGAGTTGGGGAGTCGGCCGGGCAAGAGGGCTTGGGCTCCCTCTTGCTCCGATCGTGGATGCGGGTGCAGGTGGGAGCGCGTGCGAGCGGTCGTTCGGGGTGGGGGTGCGAGCGGTCCTGCTGGGGGGGGTGAATCGGGCGTCGGGCGGGGTGGGAACTATGTAAAAAAAATTTTGTATACCGCGCTCACGCGTATAACGCGCGAGGGGTATGCGCGGTAGGTAAAAACGCGTATAACGCGCGTGTTATATGCGTGAAAATACGGTAAACAGTTTATTTGGCCCCATATCGATTTCCAAAAAGCCAAAATGAATGGACAATAGAATAATAAATGATCTAGAGTCCCTGCTTCGAGATGACAATGCCAACATCTATTAGACTTAGAGCTATCTAATTTTTGTAAACGAACAGGGGTTCAGAATGCTCTATGTAAAAGAAAAAAACAAGTTTGTCTCATAGATGCTGACATTGTACATCTCATCCTCCAAGACCAAATTTGTGACCATTGAGATGCAGTAATTTGATGCTTTATCTCAATGCTCCAAATGTCTCTCAGACCAGTTTTAGGTTTTTTATTCATAAATCCAGATATCAATTTATACTATTGTGCGGCCTGGTGTCCCAGGAAGTCTACCTGAAAGCATAAGAATTCCAAACTATATTGATTAACTATATTGAGATCTCCGAGAGAATGAGAGCCAGAAGGCCTTGAGCATGCGCAGATGCTCAAGGCCCAGCCTAGGCAAGAAGCAGGAGCTCGCATTCACCCTTACAATGAGCAGAAGGGGTAAGGACCGCGCTTGGGAGGAAGGGCGGGCGGATGCCACTTTCAGCACGGGGCGCTTTGCGGTTCTCGCGGGGGGGCGTTCGCGGGGGTGTGTGTGGTTGCGATGCTGGTTAGAGCGGGGGGAGGGGGTGATGGAGCAGCGCCGGTAGCCTTGGGGGGGGTTGGTGGAACGAATTGTTCAAGTTTCCATTATCTTCTATGGGAAAAGTTGCTTTGATATACGAGTGTTTTGGTTTAAGAGCATGCTTCTGGAACGAATTATGCTCTTAAACCAAGGTACCACTGTAGATATAACATCATCTAGAATCCGTATACCGGCCATCATCCAATGCTTCCAGATGACTTTAACTCCGCCAATTTGAATCTTGAAATTGAGCCATATAGTTTGATTTGTTGATTTATGTATTGGATTAGATGTTAAATTGTTCACCACTCTTAAGGTTTTCCATGTATCAGCTAATATTCTGTTTTCTTTATATAACCAAGACTTCTTGATACTAAGAACATGGTTTAATCTCAGAGGAAAAATGAGTCGCCATTCCAACCAGAACCAGTCTGGAGGACCCAATACATACCATACTGCTGCTATTCACATCTGGTATTCAACTCTCCAACCTGAAGCATGTTTCAGCCTGAAAATGTGCACCACTTTCAAAGGGCTCCACTGGAACAATTCCATTTTCTCCTGTGTTGCTGTTTCTGCTCTTGTATTTCCCCACTGAACATCTTGCTGAGTTTTGCTTTCATGGTATATGTTTCAGGATTTTCGTAAATTAGAGCTAAAAGCTCTAAATAAACAGGCTAAAGACGAGGAGCTAGCAGAGAAAGAAAAAAGACTCTTAAAATTAAAAGAAAAGGTAATGCAACTACCATATTGCTTGATAAAGAGAATTTAAAAAAAAAAGTTTTAATAGACTTAGGATTTAAGATTAAGATGTGTAGCATCAAATAAGTAGTTTTCTAGTTGCTTATTTGAAAAGGATGGTTTTCAAAAACTATTTTATTTGGGTAAATTGGCTCTCTGCAAATTGCCTACCCTTTCCTTTGGTAAAGGTACATTCTGGGATCAACAATTCTTGTGGTTTTTATCCAAGGAAAATGTTAATAAGGTCAGAAGACAGCAATAATGCATATACAACCCTTTTACTAAATTGTGTTAAGGTGTTGAGCGCAAATCTAAAGCAGCACTTTTTAGGGCATTTACAACTTCTTTAAAATTCAGGTCATGCATTAATGCCATCAGCATGCAGTACTTGCTAGGAATTATACCACATAAATTCAACTTAGTGCACATGTCCTTTTTGGAAGGTTATACTTTAGTCAGGCCTGCTATGTTTTAAAGGGAATAGAGGTAATGTAATTCCTGCACCCACACCCCCCTCTGGAAGTAAATCCCACCCTTTTTACCTATCACTGATGTCTAGCTGAGGAGAGCAGGATAAATTCTTGTTCCTTCTCCCTTATTGACTACCAGTGTATGAGAGGTGCCTCTAACCATTAATGCTAGCCGTCTAGTACTACTAGGGTTTACACTGCCAAATAAGAGTGCACCTTTATCTGACAACTTACCCTCTAGCAGTCGTGGTCAGTTACCATTTTGATGCTAGTAGCGTTTGCTTCTGCTCCCCTCCCCCTCCTGCTACATACTATATACTAGGAATAGGTGTCTTCAGTGGGGGGGGGGGGATCTCTCTCTTCAGGGGTGGTGGGTTGTCTTTAGAGGGCCTCTTTTAGGGAGAGTTTAGAGATGGATTTGAGAATTCTATTAACTCTGGCTAAAGCTGTTTTTTCTATAAATAGTGCAGCTTTTGAAGTTAAAATGCAAGCTGTGTTACTTGATTTGCATTATCATTAGTTGCTATACATCTCATCATTTAGCTCAGGTTACAGTAAAATAACATGCAATAATAATGCTTGATTTTATCAGTTAATATGTATCATTTGGCAGGAATCATAGGTTATTCTCCCAATGCACATTGGTAATTAACCTCATAGACTCCAAAGCATTGTCTAAATTGGGGAGAATTAAATATTCACCCTATATAGGAGTCTGTGGTATGTTTCCTTTCAATGATTTTACAGATGCAGGTAATTTTTATTTTATTTAAGTGACAGCTGCGATAGTGAGCTTATAACTTGTAACTTTTGACAGGTTGAAATTCATGTAAAAAGAGACGCATCTAGATTATGTAAACTCACTAAGGGATGGGAAGAAAGGACAAAAAATCCAGGGTCAGCGGGTTCAGGACCACTTCTGCATATTCCACATAGGTAAGGGATAAAAGCAAATTCTGCATTCTAACGCTCTGGTTTGCATTGTTTGGTTCATTATGGCATGTTAAAATTTTTTTTTTTTTTTTTTGTAGAGCTGTTCCATCATGGAGACAAGGTTTATAGCTGAGAAAACTGAATCTGGAGTTCATGTGAAATGCTTCAAACCCTTTGGTCAGTGGGAAAGCGTAGGGCCCATTTTACAATGCTGCAGTAATGGCTCCTGGTGAAGCCAATTTAATGCTATGCATAGGAATTGAATGGGCAGTGTTGCATTTGCTGCATGGGAATTGCTTCCATGGCTTTGTAAAAAGGGCCCCTAATTAGGTGATAGTTTGCTCTAAGGACTGAATAAATCATAACGCCTGTGGAAGAAATAGATAGATAGCAATGTGCCTGACTAAGCATGTATCATAAATGGATCTAAGATGTATTACAGCAGAGGTTTTTTTATAGAGTTTTTATTTCTTATTTTTCTAGAAACACAAATTTAACAAGCAAAATCTTCTGTAAAATACTGTGAAATAGAAAACACCCTAATTTAGATAGGTTTCATATTCTATCCTTTCCAGAAATGCCGGTATTAAACAGCTGTGAGGGAACATAAAAATACCTTTCCATTAAATAGCTTGAACCCATCTGACTCCCTCTTAGGGACCAGTTTTAGCTAATGTAAATAAATGAATTGGTTTATCAACACTGGTGTCTGTCTGTTCAACATCTGGTAATTGAAATAGCTTGCTCTGATCTTGAGGTTTCCCTATCATAGGTGAAAACAGCTGTTATCTCTACTGCAATTATATTAATACTAGTCTTTAAGCCCGTTACATTAATGGGTGCTAGAATAGATGTGTGTATCTTTCTTTCTTTCTTTCTTTCTCTCTTTCTCTCTCTCTCCCCTTGGCCGCTTTCTGTCTCTCTCTTTCCTCGGCTGTCAACCATCACCCTTTGCCTGTTCCACCTGTCCAGCAGTAGGCCTTCTCCCTTCCTTTTACCTCCCCCTGTCCAGCAGCACTCCTTACCTGCTCCCCCGTCCAGCAGCATTTCTTCCCTGCTCCCCAGTCACTCTTCCCTGCTCCCCCCTGTCCAGCAGCACTTCTTCCCTGCTCCCCTGTTCCTCTTCCCTGCTCCCCTGTTCCTCTTCCCTGCTCTCCCTGTCCAGCAGCACTCCTTCCTTTCTCCCCCTGACCCTCTTCCCTGCTCCCCCTGCCCAGCAGCACTCCTTACTTTCTTCCCCTGACCCTCTTCCCTGCTCCCCCTGTCCAGCAGCACTCCTTACCTGCGCCCCCTGTCCAGCAGCACTCCTTACCTGCGCCCCCTATCCAGCAGCACTCCTTACCTGCTCCCCCTGTCCAGCATGCGGCTCCTCTTCTTTAAAACAGCCTACTGGCAGTAATGAACCTCGCAGGCCGCTCTGAGGCACGGTTGACATGGTCACTGTATGGTTGGTTTTTTTTACTGTCTCTCTGTCTTTTTAATTGGCTATGTGTGCCTTTTTTTTCCATCTATCTCCTTGGCTGTTGTTTGGTTGTTTGTATTTTTTTGTTCTCTGTCTCCTTGCCCGCTGTGTCTCTTTTTTTTGCTGTCTATCTCCTTAACTTTTGTCTGTCTGTCTATCTCCTTGGTCACTGGTTTTTTTTTTTGTTTTTTTTTGCTGATTGTCTACTTGGTCGCTGTCAGTCTGTCTGTCTCATTGGCTGCTGTATGTCTGTATGTCTTTTTTGCAGGCTAACTCCTTGGCCACTGTACGTCTGTATGTCTTTTTTTCCTGAATTTATCCTTGGGCATTGTATTTTTTATTTTTTTCCGTTTGTCTCCTTGGCTGTTTGTATTTTTGTTTTTTGCTGTCTCCTTGCCTACTGTCTCTCTGTCTGTCTACTTGGACGCTGTATGTAAATATGTCTGTATTTTTTTGTTGTTGTCTGTCTCCTTGGCTGCTGTATGTCTGTTTGTCATTTTTTTCCTGTGTCTCTCTCTGTCCTTAGTGTTTTGTTATTTTTTTCAATCTGTCTCTTTAGCCCCCTGTCCTTCTGTGAGTGTCTGTGTGTCTCTCTCCTTGTCCACTGTTTGTTTTTTTCAATCTCTCTTTAGCTCCTGATCCCCTCTGTTTCCATGGCAACCCTGCTCGCGGGTCTGAGTGTAGGGCCGGGTCTGGCGGCGCCGTGTAGGGCGGAAGCGGGAGGCGAGGCCTCAGCGTTTTGTAGGGCCGGGTCTTGCAGTGCCGTGTAGGGCGGAAGCGGGAGGTGGGGCCTCAGCAGCAGCCGGGCAGCTCGCGCCGCCGGCCCCCAGGAGCTCGAGGCCGGCGGCGGGGGAGGCAGGGACATGCCTGGCGTGCCATGGTGCAGGAGGAACAGAGATTGGTGGTTGGCTGCGATCCGCCTGGTGACGTATACGCACGCATGCGCACTCCTTCGGCCACAGACCTACAGGGCACGGAACACGCAAATAGAAGTGCGCATGCGCGGCTAGCTCTTTATTATATAGGATTAATGTGGGTTCAAAAGTACAAGTGTATTTTATATAATAAATACGTGTTTAATCTGTTAGTGAACGTAATTGCACTTAGTGATAGAAAAGCTACTGCGACAAATTAAGTTCTTACCTAGATAATCTGGCCCGGATTCTGTATAGGACGGCCCAGGAGAGGCGTCCTATACAGAATCGGGCCTACACTAAATCCCGATTCTGTAACCGGCTTCCATATTACAGACGCCGGTTACAGAATCGGGTTAGAGTAGACGCGGCTGCTACACTTATCGCTACACACTACTGATCATCGGCAGGAGGGTGCCCAATCCCTCCTGCCGGAAGACGCCCCCCTCCGCACTAACAGCCCCCAAACCTCCCCCCCAAACTAACCTTTAATTGTTGTCCGGATGGGTCTTGCCCGTCCAGCCGGCAGGCCCACCTCGTCGAAATGAGGCGGGCCCGCCCCTTCCCGGCCCATCCCGCAAAGCCTAAGGCCTGATTGGCCCAGGCTCTAGAAGCCTGGACCAATCAGGCCTTAGGCATAGCGGGCCCGCCCATCCCCACTAAGCCTAAGGCCTGATTGGCCCAGGCTCTAGGCAGGAGGGTTTGGGCACCCTCCTGCTGGCGATGGTAGTGTCGGGGGGAGTGGGGGCATCTTCCGGCAGGAGGGGTTGGTCACCCACCTGCCGGCAATCGGACAGGCGGCCGCGGTCGCTATACTTATAGCAGCAGAGAGATCCCTTGCCGCGATAAGTATAGCGGCCGCCTCTACTTACAATGTAAACCAGCATTTTTCTGGCCTACATTGTAAGCGTCTCTTCCTCTACTAGGGAGATGCGTAGGGCCGCCTAGGTTCGCCTAAGGCCCTTAGGTGAGCTTAGGCATCTTGCGGGCCTCCTTAGGCTCCCGGAGGCACCTTCAATATAGGCGGCCTGCCTGGGGAGCACTTTTTTAAAAAAACGTGCATCCCGATTGGCTAATTAGACAGCTGTAGGACGCCTACAGCTGCCTAAAATCGGGAAGCACTTTGTAGAATCAGGGCCTCTGGGTTTTTTTAAGGTACATAGGAGTCCGTACTTTAGCTGTTGATTACCACTTTCTGCAAAACTACAGAAAGGTATCATTTTAAGGTACTACTTGAGTCAGGCCTGCTATCCTTCCCCTTCTGCATTGGAGAACAGCTCCCTCTTCAGTTGGTACCAAAGCAATTGAACTCCACTGAAACAGAAGAGAAGGAAGGACACGGAGAACTCCCATAGCAACAAGCATATTCTGCTCTGTTTTGAAACTTTGTTCTATTCACTATGATTAATAAACATTTAACAAGCAAACAGTGAACAATAAATCACACACATGAGTAGCTAATAGTCAACCTATTAAGGGCAGTTAGTAGTGGCTAGAGAACCCTCCAAAAGGAAAGAGAGTAGGAAGCTCCCTGATCCTGTAACAATGTCTCTGCTTAATCTTAGTAACTGTAGAAGAGATAACAAGACGGATATTGGCAATGTCTAAGGCAGAAATCAAGTCCGCATAGGGAGGGCAGTACGGACTGTTTATCTTAATAGAACCCAGATTATCACAGGATATACACAGGAGTCTGTACTTTAGCTGACATATCAAAGCAGTGCCAGATGTTTAGGAAGGACAGATGAGCCTACCCACAGAACCGCAGACCCAGAAGTGGCATTCTGTCAAGCCATCACATCCACACTGTAGAACTTTGTAAAGGTTTGAAGAGTAGCCCAAGTAACTACTCTTCATATTTCATCAGGGAAAACAGCCTGCGACTCTGCCCAGGAAGCTGCTACACCTCTTGTTGAATGCTACTACATGGGCCGCTTATCCTGTAAATCGCCTTGAACCTGTACTGGAAAAGAATGATTAAGAAATTCTGACTAGATTAAGAGATAGGGGGTTGTTTCCCACAGGCAGTGCAGACCATCTGGCTTTGGAAGCTGGATTGCCATGTCTCGAGTGATTAGTCAGCACAAAAAGATGATCAGAAAGCTTGGAGTCATTGGTCCTCTCCAGGTAAATAAGCTTCTGCAAAAGCTTGTTCTATTTGGCGAGACCTGCAGGATGAAAGTCAGGCAAACGAAGTTCCTGATTGACATGGAAGGTGGAAACTACCCTCAGAAGAAAAGGAGGAACTGTGCGCAGAGAAATACCAATGCGATGTATAAGAATAAGCCAGATGTAGGCAATAGACAATTACAGCAGTAAACATATTCAAATAACAATACATATTTATGGCATTGTATGTTGCTTACAATGTCAACACAGTACACATTAAAACATCTTAATAGACAGCATGGGAGAAAAGTGGAGCTGAAGCATGTAGACAAAGTAATATGAGTTAGATAGAATTAAGGAAAAATTGTACTTCGGTTTATTCCAATGCTTTGTTAACTTCAACCAGACGAGGAGGTGGGAAGGATTGTGTGTCTGATTCATCCTGCTATCTGTGGAGAAACTAAAAGATCTGCAAGGGTTGTCATGCAGAGAAAAATTGTACTACAGCTTTTTTGCATGAACTGCTAGCTTGTCTGATTTTGGACAGGCTACCTCATAAATCCTGGAATAATCATTGTGGAAAAGGAACTTAATACATACTATCTGCAACTCATGCATGGAAATCCGGAACCTTGTGAAGTCCCCCTGAGTTTTTAAACAGATGTAGACATTGCCCATAGGGGTTGTATGATGTGAGCCAACAATGGGCCACATGGTACTTTATAATTCCCAGTCAGAGCCATTTGGTATACTGGTGAATAGTGTACAGTTGGAAAACTGGGAGCTTAGTGATTCAAGTGGAGATGAACAGTTATGTACCTAGGCTTTTCTGAGGACAAGCAGGCATAATATTTTTATATGGGTGATATCATCCATAGAACACGGTATGGACGCTGCCAAGTGCACTGTCAATTTAAATCTTTAAGCAGTGTCCATACTGTGTTTGCTGGTGCCTTCCCATTTGATGTTGACATCAACTCACGGGACCATCAGTGCTTTGTTTTCTGCGGAGCTGAGAAGCTGTGAGCGGACTGCTGGGCAAGATGGACCACTGGTCTTACCCAGCAGCGGCAATTCTTATGTACTTTACCAAACTTCTGCTTTTCTTTGTGCCGTCCTGTACTTATTTTCAGTAATTTCCTTATAATTTCTTGTTTTTTATTGTGTTTCAGTAATTTACCTGACTTTGGTTCATTTTTGCCAATTTTTTGGGGGCTACTCCTTTTTTCCTCCTGGGAGCATCAACTGTTTTTGGCATCCTAGTTACTTGACCTCCTCAAGCCATTGAGCTCTTTGACTTAGCATTGGCCATTTTCCCATCCATGTCAAAGAGGGTACCAAGTGGCTTTAAGATATTTAACTTATTTTCAGTAATTTCTTCTTTTTTATCATCTTGCAGTAATTTACCTGACTTTGGTTCATTTTTGCCAATTTTTGGGGGGCCACTCCTTTTTTCCTCCTGGGAGCATCAACTGTTTTTGGCATCCTAGTTACTTGACCTCCTCAAGCCATTGATCTCTCTGACGTAGCATTGGCCATTTTCCTATCCATGTCAAAGAGGGTACCGAGTGGCTTTAAGATATGTCCTTGAGGTAATTAGACCATTTCAGTCTATGGCCAACATAATTGGTGTGTCCAATGTCTGGGTCTTGAACATTAGGACATTCACTGTGATCTCTGTCACCACATGCAAAAGAGGCCACTGAAAACTTTTCAGTACGATGCCGGCATCAACACTGAGCATAGTGGGAGACTCAGAACCCAACACTCAGCCTCCTAAGACTTGGGCATAGACCACTACCAAATGCATCAACACTGCATCCAGAATGTTGGGCATCAGGCACTTGACGGAGACATGACTCTTCTTCCTCTTCATCTATGCCTCGTGCATTGAAGGACACAGCACATAAGAAAGCTAAGAACCATAAACCTTCTTCCCTTTCTAGGCATGACACTACATCCTCCCAAACACCAAACTTGTGGAGGAGTGTGCGGCGCAGTGGTTGGAGTTACAGTCTCATCACCCTGGGATTGTGGGTTCAAACCCTGTGCTGCTCCTAGTGACCCTGGGCAAATCACTCAGTCTTCCATAGCCCCAGGTGCGTTAGATAGATTGTGAGCCCACCGGGACAGATAGGGAAAATACCTGAGTACCTGATTGTAAAACCGCTTAGATAACTTGATAGGCGGTATATAAAAGCCTAATAAACTTGAAACTTCCTCAGTATATAGTAAGAATTGATGCACTGAGGACCACTCTCCTTCCATCCAACTGCTGTCCCCTCATAAGCATCAGCAGTGGCATCTGCCATGTCTATCTCAACATCAGAATATGGACTTTTCCTCCAGGAACTTATACAAACCTTTTTTTAAAACCAGTTACATTAACCGCTCTTACCGCAACACGTTCCAGAGCTTAACTATTCTCTGAGTGAAAAAAGATTTCCTCCTATTAGTTTTAAAAGTATTACTCTGTAACTTCATTGAGTGTTTCCCTAGTCTTTGTAAATCTTGATGCAGTAAAAAATTGATCCACTTGTACCCGTTCTACACCACTCAGGATTTTGTAAACTTCACTCATATTTCCCCTCAGCCATCTCTTCCAAGCTGAAGAGCCCTAACCTCTTTAGTCTTTCCTCGTATGAGGGGTGTCCCATCACTTTTATCATCTTGGTCGCTTTTCTTTGAACTTTTTCTAGTACCGCTATATCTTTTTTGAGATAAGGAGACCAGAATTGAATGAAATAGTCAAGGTGAGGTCGCACCATTGAGCGAGGCATTATAACATTCTTAGTCTTGTTTATCATCCCTTTTCTAATAATTCCTAGCATCTTGATTGCTTTCTTGGCTGTCGCTGCACTTTAGGCGGAAGGTTTCAGCGTATTGTTCACAATGACACCCAGATCTTTTTCTTGAGCACTGACCCCTAAGGTAGACCCTAACATCCAGTAACTATGATTTGAATTATTCCCAATGTGCAACACATTGCATTTGTCCACATTCAATTTCATCTGCCATTTGGATGCCCAGTTTTCCAGTTTCCTAAGGTTTTTCATAATTACATGCATTTTAACAACTTTGAACAGTTTAGTGTCATCTGCAACTATAATCACTCGTAGTTCCAAATCCAAGATCATTTATAACTAAGTTAAATAGCACTGGTCCCATCATAGATCCCATCAGCACACCACCATTTACCCTATTCTTTGTTTTCTGTCCAATAACCAATTTTTAATCCACAGTTGAACATTGCCTCCTATCCCATGACTCTTTAATTTTTTCAGGAGCTTCTCATGAGGATCGTTGTCAAAAGCTTTCTGGAAATCTAGATACTACATCAACCGGCTTGCCTTTATCCACATGTTTATTCATACCTTCAAAGAAGTCAAGCAAATTGATGAGACAAGACCTCCCTTGGCTGAACCCATGTTGACTCTGTCTCATTAAATCATGTTTGTGTATATGTTCCATAATTTTATTTTTATAATTTTTTTCCACTATTTTGCCAGGCACTGAGGTCAGGCTTACCAATCTGCAATTTCCTGGATTTATTTATTCATTCATTTTTATAGCCCGTACTCCCCAGGAGCTCAGAACAGGTTACAAGAATACATACACAAAGTTTTCAGGAACAGAGATACATACATTACAGAGTCAATAACATGCTACAGGATCAAAACACAAAGCTATAGAATCAATAACTTACAACTTATAGAGAATGTGACTAAGAACACATGCTTTGCAGAATCTAAGAAAATAAACCATAGTCACGAATGAGTATTAATATATCTGCAGTGAACGGTAGAACTGGTTAGCAGGCACAGGTGTTCTGAGATAAGATACGTTGAAGTAAGGTCTGTCAAAGTTTGAGACCAGAATTGATCCGTTCCATGAAAAGAAGCGTCTTTACTGCTTTTCGGAAGGTCAGTAGGTTATCAATTGCCATAATGGCGGGAGGGTGTTGATTCCGTAATATGATCGCTTTCGGGCTGTTTGCTGTAGGGTTGGAAAGTCTGAGTTCCTGTTGCAAATGGAGGGACTGCTGAGAGTGGTATATTGGGAGTTTCTTTGCTACATAGTCAGGTGTCATGTCGTGGAAGCGTTTAAACGCTAATATGAGTTGTTTGAAGATAATGCGATGTATTGGGAGACAGTGGACCTGGATCAGTGCTGGGGAGATATGGTCGAAAGGGCCAAAATTTTTTTAGAGTCGAACTGCAGCATTTTGGACTCTTTTTAGACAGTTCTGCTCTTTGGTCGGAGACCGGTGTAAAGACCATTGTAATAGTCCAGGCGGGATAGAACAAAGGCATATAACAATTGGGTGAAGTCAGAATCAGTGACATAACAGCGGATGGGCTTTAGTTGACATAGGAAGAGGAGGAGGATAATACCTTGGATATTTGTGTAGAAAGAGTTAGACCAGCATCCAGAGTAATGTCCAAGCTGGACACTTGGTCTTGGGGTACCAGAGTGGTGTCCCAGGCGAAGCAAGGATGCGAGGCAGAGCACGAATCACAGTGCATCCATAAAAGTTCAGTCTTGGGTGGGTTTATTTGAAGTTTGATGGTTGTCATCCATGCTTTAATCTCCACAAAGCAAATTTGTAAAGATCTTCCCTGGCAGCATTCTTGAGCCACTGTGGTGTCAGCAGCTGTAGTTTAGGGACATTGCTGCTGCCTGCCAGGCTTGGTACAAGGGATTTTTGGCTATCTTCAGGAGGAAATTTTCAGTTGATCTAGCTTGAGGGTCTTCACAGCTACTACTGCTACTATTAATTATTTCTAGGGTGCTACCAGCTGTACACAGTACTCTACAAAATCACAAAGGAGACAGTCCATATTTGAAAGAGCTTACAATCTAAACAGACACAACAGGTAAACAGGATGCCAGAGTGGGGCTACAGTTTAGGAGGGATGAAGGTTTTATATTTACATTAGTATGTATTCTTCCCAATTAATATTTCCAACTTAATAAAGTGTCTTTGCTTAGGGTTATCAGATTTTATGACTGCAAAATCCAGATGTGGCCCTGCCCCCAGGCCTGCCCAGTTCCACCCAAGTCATGCCCCATTCTTCCCCAGCCCTGCCACCCAAACCTCTTCTCGAGCTTGGAGATGTATTTGGAGGGCCTCCGAGCATGCGCAGGTGTGATGTGATAATGTCATATGCATGTAGGTTATGGCACCACATTGCAGCTGCACATGCGCAGATGCCATCCTGATGTGGCCCCGAGCTTTAAGCTTTTCAAAACCTATTCAAAGTGCCAGGTTTTGAAAAGCTGTTCGGACTCCTGAAGTCCTTTAAAAAGAGGACATGTCTGGGTCAATCCAGACGTTTGGTAACCCTATCTGTGTGTATTTGTAAATTGGTCTCTACTAGAGCCTCTAATTCAGTAGCATAATAAAATGAAAGAGCTACTACTGAAATTTATGGGGCTCTGCGGGGACAGATTTGATTCCAGTAAGGAAGGATGGGTTTGATCTCTGTCCCAGGGCAATTAGTCCAAAACTGTCTTAGCAAGAACAGGTGTTCCAGAACCCCAAAATTTGTTTATCCCATCCCACTCTGCATTAATATCTTTGCAAACATAGGGTTACCATATGGCTCCAGAAAAGAGAGAAAGGATTGACATCTGCATTTTACTTTCACTGAAAGCAATGGAGGTAAGGAGGACAGACTGAGACATCTGGTAGAGAATGACTGCAGGCACTCAATTTCCCTGTCCTGCCCCCGTGAGTTTTGTCACTTGCTGTCCCTGCCCCGTTCCTGTAAGCTCTGCCTTAAGTGCACAAGCCTCAAACACTTATGATTTTAAAGTGTTTGAGGCTTGTGTATATAATGGAGCTTGCAAGAATGGGGCCGAGATAGGAAAAGAACTTGTGGGGACGGGAACAAAGACAAATTTGTCCCCATGTCATTCTCTAACATCTGGGGCATACTTCCATCCGTCCTTTTTCTGGAGCCAAATAGGAACCCTAAATAAACATCTCAGTCTCCCACCGCCTATGGTAAAATTTTGTTCATGAACAAAATCTGTTGCTTTAACTTGATGTATGCTTAAGGTGATCATATGTCCTGTTTTTAGATCCCCTGTCCCGTTGTCTCCGCGCACAACTTCGGGACGCCGAAATGTCCTGTTTTCAGGGACAGCATCCTGAAGCTGTGGTGCGGGGCCAACGGGTCAGGTGATCGCTTCCCCTCCCTGCTGCGCCAAAGCCAGCTTCCCTCCTTACCTCCCTCCGGTGTCCAATTCACACCCCCCCCCCCCCCGGGTCCACAGCCGCTGCTGCTTGCCAGCCTCTCTTACCTCCCTCCAGCACTGATTCAACACCTCCCCCCTGTTCTGCCATGCTGCTGCTTGCTGCCCAGAAGCCTTCTTCCCGACGTCAATTCTGATGTTGGAGAGAAAGTTCTGGGCCAGCCAAGCAGTGATTGACTGGCCGGAACTTTCTCTCCGACGTCAGAATTGACGTTGGGAAGAAGGCTTCTGGGTGGCAAGCAGCAGCATGGCATAACAGGGAGAGGAGTTGAATCAGCACTGGAGGGAGGTAAGGAGAGAGGCTGGCAAGAAGTGGCGGCGGACCCGAGGGAGGGGGGTGGTTGAATTGGGCGCTGGAGGGAAGGAGGGAGGCTGGCTTTGGCGCAGCAGAGAGGGACGGAGGGAGGGAGGAAGGAAGGCAGGCTGGCTTCGGGGGAGGGGTGGGACAGACTGGAAGGCATTGGGGGGGACAAAGGCTTGAAGGCAGTGGGGGGGGGGGACATAGGAAGGAGGCACAGAGGGCACTAAGAATATAGGAAGGAGGCACTGGGGGCAGGGCAGGATTAATTCGTTGAGGGCCCCTAGGCACACAAGTACACTGGGCCCTCTGCCCACCCCACCATGCGCCCAAGCGGAAACAGGAAGCTGCGTCAGAGGGAAGCTTTGGGCAAGCAGCACCGTTGCACAATTACAGTTCCCGTTGCCTTTCTTACCTGCGTTGCTTGGTTGTCTTACTTTCCATTGATGGGGGGGGGGGGGGGCGTGTTGCCAATCGATGCTGGAGGGGCCCATCACCGTTTGGAAAAAACAATGTCGGTGCCCTCCTTTATCGGGCCCTAGGCACATGCCTACTTGGCCTATTGGTTAATCCTGCCCTGACTGGGGGCACTAAGGACATGGGAAGGAGGTACTAAGGACATAAAAAGGAGCACTGGGGGCACTAAGGACATAGGAAGGAGGGAAGGAATAAAAAGGGACAATTGTTGGGCCTGAGTGCAGAAAGAAAATAAAAGAAAGAATGCACAGTCAGAAGGAAACACAACCAGAGACTCATGAAATCACCAGACAGCAAAGGTAGGAAAAATGATTTTATTTTCAATTTAATGATCAAAATGTGTCAGTTTTGAGAATTTATATCTGCTGTCTATATTTTGCACTATATTTGTCTATTTTTCTATAGTTACTGAGGTGACTTTGTATATTTTAAAGTCATCTGCCTTGACATCTTTGAAACCCTGCCAAATATTGTTTTAAATTTTATGGTTACCATTATGAATGAATGAATGAAAAATGAATGGAAGATATTGGGGGCGGGACTGACAATTAATAAATGTCCCGTTTTGATGAAAAAAAAATGAATGGTCACGTTATGTATGTTGTTGGTTTTGTGGGTTTTTTGCCCTGACTCTTGAATGAATAAAATTTAAAACATCAAGGAGCTGCTGGGATGCGCCATTCTCTGCCAGGTCTCTCCCACGTTCTCCACTGCAACGTCGCGCCAAAGGGTGCAGGAACCAGTAGAGAATAAGACGATCCGCCTTTTACCTATTTCCAAGTAGATAGATCTCGAGCACGCGCGCATTGATATCCTTGGTTATCACCCTCTCAACAAACTTCTTATTTGACGTAGAACGACCGCGCCGGAAGTGGGGAGAGACGGCGCGATGGCGGACGGAGATGCGGAGTGCGCCGAGCGCTTGGTGTTTCTGCGGGAGAGGCACGTACGCTTTTTCCAGCGCTGTCTTCAGGTGCTGCCCGAGTGCTATTCTTCCTTGGAGACTAGCAGGTAACATCAGGTGTGGTTTTGAGTGGCAGCTTCGGTTCGTGCCGGTTCTTCTATGCTGGTTATTAAACATTGGGGATGTGGCTGCTTCATCGGCAAGAAGTGCACGAACCCTATTATTGCAAGTGCATTGATTTGGGGGATTTTTACCAAGGCTAATTTAGCCGGTGTTTGAGGTTTCAAAATTTTCGGTTTAATATTGGACTAGGCAGGGATTGTAACTTACATGTTATTGTACAGTGCTGCGTACGTCTAGCAGCGCTATAGAAATATGTAGAAGTACCTTGGAGGAATTTGCATTTTTTAAAGATGTATGGTTAGTTTTCTTTTTCGGTGTTACAGAAACTAGCTTTAATGTATTTCTTCTAGCTCTGTAGGAAGCTGGAGGTCGTGATTCCTTAAATCAGGGGTCCCCAAAGTCCCTCCTTGAGGGCCGAATCCAGTCGGGTTTTCAGGATTTCCCCAATGAATATGCATGAGAGCTATATGCATGCACTGCTTTCAATGCATATTCATTGGGGAAATCCTGAAAACCCGACTGGATTCGGCCCTCAAGGAGGGACTTTGGGGACCCCTGCTTTAAATAATCGAAAGAGGAGTTGTGCTTTGTGAGCTGTTAAACTTTAGTTCTTTATTCAAACGTTTTAAGTTTCCAGATATTAGCAGTTATTGTTTAGGGATAGAGTTGTTGCACCCGTGTGTGAAGCTCTCATCCTTTGGATCTCCGTTTGAAACACTCCTCTAAGCATAGGATCTAACTTTTCAAAATGACTGAGGTTGCTTAACTCGTCATAAATTACCAAGTCCATTAAAAAGAAAGAGCATGGTGGGTTGTGGATTGGACACAGGCCAGAATATCTTTAAATGTACAGTACAACAGGTGGTACACACACAGGGAGGACTTGTGGAAAAAAGAAATGCTAGGGGAAGTATTGAAAGGCTTACCTGTCTCTCTCCTTCCCAGCCCAACTTATGGCAAGTTTACCACTCTGGTCCCAGCCCATCTACACTACACTCGAGCTATGCCTTTTAGCCCACCCTATACAACCTATATTCTCCCTCTTCCAGCCAGTCCTCAATAATTCTTCTTCCCTACCTAACCTGTGCAAAGTGCAAACCATACTCTTCTCCAAAACCATCCCCACTTTTTTCAACCCCTCCCTGCTTTGTTGTCATCTTCCTCTCAGCTTATGTTTTCCTCTCTTTTCTTTCTCCCAATACATAGTTTCACTTTTGTTTTGGGGTAGGATGCTTAATACTGCCCCCCCTTTACTTACTCCACTCCCCATCTTTACACTTTGCTTCTCCTTACTTCCTCCTGACCCAACTTGCTCCTTACTGATTCTTCCCTCTATTAGGTTCCTGCTTACTCCACCTTGGTCAGTTCCCCTTCCCTGCAAGCTTGGCTCACTAATCTATCCTAAGCTACCTAACTTAATGACTACTCCTAGTATAACTGAAGTGTGCTACCTACTGTAATGCAGATGCTATACTATCAGCCATGTTTAGGCCTGTAATGCAGAAGCTGTACTATCATCTATGTTATGTCTGTAACATAAATGCTGCATTATCAACTATGCTATGTCTGTCAAGGCTGTATTATCACTTATGTCACGTCTCATGTCCTGACCTATATTGTGAATGTAGTCTTGCAATAGATTGTGGACTTCTTTGGAAGGACGGGCTAAATAAATAAATAAATAAAGATCTGTTGCATTTTTCATCCCCCCACCTTTCCTGGCAAGGGTTATATTCCTATTTCCCCTTCCCAGAGTTCCAAAATAGCAAATGACATAGGTAATCTACTGGAACAGGGAGGAAAAAAAACTGGTTGCGGCGGGTAGGGGGACAAGGCCATTCACCGCCCTGTATCTTACGCACGTTGCCTCGGTTCTCACCCCTCATGATCATGCGGTCCAGCAGCCCCCTCCCTCCTAATCGCCGTGGTCCGGGCATTTCTTTCCCTCGGAATATTTCTCTCCCTCCCTTTCTCTCATCTTTTCTGGTGTTTTACAGTTTCTTCGAACGGCCCGAACCTTTTCACAAGTCATGCGCGTGGCTGCCCCGAAACGTCTCCTCTGATGCAACTTCCTGTTTCCGCCTGGGCGGCTCATGTTTGCTGATAAGTTAAAGATGGATCCACCTCAAGTAGTATAAAAATATCATCTGCATTATGCCACCATTATAATACAATCTGTGATTCAGTTAATGTATTCAGGTAACATTTTTCTTTGCTGTGATCTGTTTGTTTTTATTTAGATCTGATGTAGGGAATGTAGTCAAAGTATTAAGCTTTAATGAAAAGATATCATTGTAGTTTGATCTTTATTTAGACTAATTCACAGACTGTAGAAGTAGTTTGGTGCCTTTTGCTAAATTAGGAATGATGGATTTTTTTTAGTGAAAATAGTATTACTATTCAAGACATTAAATCAGCTGAGTCAGGAAATACCTAAGCAACATTATTGCATTTTAAAAATGATTTGTTAAATGATCGTAGCACTACCCTTTTATTTAATTAACTTTCTTCAGTAGACATGTTGGTATGCTGTTCTCGTTCTTAACACTCTCTGAGGCCAATGTAATAAGCAGTGTGTAGGAATGGTGTGAGTCTTACGTCGGTTCCTGGGAAGATGGTTGAAGCTCTAATAAAGGATAGCATAGTGCAACACCTGGAAAATCACAATCTGATGAGAGCTAGTCAACACGGCTTCAGGAAGGGGAAGTCATGTTTGACGAATTTACTTCAATTTTTTGAGGAGGTGAACAAACATATCGATAACGGCGAACTGGTGGATATAATATATTTGGACTTCCAGAAAGCGTTCGATAAGGTTCCACATGCAAGGCTTCTGAAGAAACTACAAAGCCATGGAATAGAAGGGGATATACTAAGATAGATAGGCGGATGGCTGGAAAACTCTCTCCCACCTCCAAAGGGTGCAAAACGCTGCAATCCGCCTTCTGAAAAACCTAGGCATCCGCGACCATGTTACCCCTGCATTGGCTTCCATGCACTGGCTGCCCATTCAAAAACGCTGCACCTTCAAGGCCCTGCTCCTCGCTTTCAAAACCTTCCATGAAACGATTCCGTACTACATGAAAACTAAACTACAAATCTACTTCCCAAAACGACCACTGAGGTCCCAAGGAGAAAAACAACTGACCATACTTTCTGGCCGCTCCCTCAAAACTGAAACTGCCCGCAAACGCTCCTATTCACATTTCATACCCAAACTTTGGCACACAATCCCTCCATCTGTCAGATCACTAGATGGTCTTTGGAACTTCAGGAAGGCCGTGAAAACCTTCCTCTTTACTAACCCAGCGCCTTAGTCATTCACCCTGAAATGCCACCCAGTCAACTCACCTATGTCACTTAATTTCACCAGGTGCTACTTAGTACATATGTTTTATTGTCATGTCTATGTTGTAATTTATGTAAACTGTCATCTATATTGTAATTTATGTAAAATGTCATCTCTGCTCTGTCTGGATTATTATGGATGTACTTTGTAACCCGTTCTAGGCTCTTTTGGGAGGACGGGCTAAAAATCGAATAAATAAATAAATAAATAAAAAACAGATTGCAGAGGGTGGCCATAAATGGGAAGTTCTCGGACTGGGAAAAGGTAACAAGCGGTGTGCCCCAGGGTTCGATTCTTGGGTCAATCTTGTTCAATATCTTCATAAATGACTTAGAAGAAGAAACAACAAGTAATTTAATCAAGTTTGCAGACGACACAAAATTATGTAGGGCAGTTGGGTCACAAAAGGACAGAGAAGAACTCCAGAGAGATTTGGACCAGCTAGAGAAATGGGCGGAAAAATGGCAGATGAAATTTAATATAGAAAAATGCAAAGTGATGCACCTGAATAAGAAAAATAAGGAACATGAATATAAAATGTTAGGTGCAACATTGGGCAAGAGCGAACAAGAAAGAGATTTGGGGGATACTAATAGACAAGACCCTGAAACTATCAGCTCAGTGCGCAGCGGCGGCAAAGAAAGCAAACAGGATGTTGGGCATGATAAAGAAGGGAATCACGAGTAGATCGGCGGACGTCATAATGCCGCTTTACAGAGCAATGGTCAGACCACACTTGGAATACTGTATCCAACACTGGTCTCCCTACCTAAAGAAGGATATAACCCTGCTGGAGAGGGTGCAGAGGCGAGCCACGAAGCTAGTAAATGGCATCGAGAATTTGAGTTACAAATAACGCCTCGGAAAACTGGGATTATCCCAGGACAAGCAGGCAGCATATTCTCACATGTGGGTGACGTCATCTACGGAGCCCCAGCGCGGACAGCTTTTCAAGCAAACTTGATTGAAGTTTCAAGCTTGCTATGCTGCACCACGCATGTGCATGCCTTCTCCCTCCACTAGAGGGCGCATCCCCACCTCGTGGTCTTCAGTTCTGTTTCTTCCGCGGAGCCAGAAGCCCTGTTCGTTTTGTGCTCCGTGCCTTTTTGCCTTCTGCCACCGCGGCTGATTGATTTTTCTCGATCGCTGTGCTTTGTTTGTTATTTTCTTAGTTCGCGTGTACGGTATAAGTCGGAAAAAAAAAAAAAAGTTTTTGTTCGGCTCCGGGGGCTCCCGGAAGCCGCGGCCGCGGGACCTTGTTCGTTCCCGGCCGTTTTTTGAGTTCATGTCCCATCCCTTGACGGGCTTTAAAAAGTGCATCCGGTGCGATCGGTTGCTCTCGATCACCGATCCCCACCGGTGGTGCCTGATTTGCCTGGGGGCAGATCACCCCACTGACTCCTGCTCTCGGTGCTCCACGTTCCAACCGCGTGCTCTCCGCTGCCGGCGTGCCCGTATGGCGGAGCTCTTTGCTGTGGACCCCGCGGCGGGAAAGGCCTCGACGTCAGCCTCGGCTTCGGCCCCGGCCTCGACCTCGACTCCCTCGACCTCGCCGCGGCTGCCTTCCTCTTCGAAACCGGCGTCTTCGACCCCAAAGCCGAATCTGGGTAAGTCCTCGCTTCCTTCCTCGGCTCTAGGGTCTTCGAAGAAGCCATCCTCAGGCTCCTCGACGGGGGCGGGTGGGTCGTCCTCGGCCCCGCCCCGGCCGTCAAAGTCGGGTGCCCCGCGGGAATACTCGTTGCCGAGGTCGCCCTCGAGGGAGCACCCGCCGACTTCGGACATGCCATCTATGATGGCTGTCCCCGTTTTTCAAGACATGCTCCGGGCGATGATCGCCTCGGAGCTGTCCTTCGCCCTGGCCCACATGCAGCCGGCTTTGGCCTTGGCAGCCTCGACCTCGACCCCGACCTTGCCCTCGACCTCGGTAGTCGACCAGCCTGAGCGGAGTGTGCGGCCTCGGGACAAGGTGCGCAGGGTTCGCCGGATTTCCTCTTCCTCGTCGAGGTCCTCCCGGGGATCCTCTCCCTCGGGTCGGCCTCGGATGAAGCATCGGTCCCGCAAGCCTAAGCGCCCTCGGGGGTCGCCTCGGCGGCGGGGTCGCTCTTCGCTGGCGAGGCACACGAAGGCTCTGAAGGTCTCGGAGCTCCGCCTGGATAACCCGAGGCTTGTGTGTTCCTCGGAGGGAAGGGGATCAAGGGACTCCTCCCCGAGGAGGATGGAGCTTGCCTCGGTGCCTCGTACCCCGGGGACTTCCCCGAGGGGTTCCTCGGGGCATCGGAGGTCGCCGACCCTGACGAAATCCTGTGGTGTGGCTTCGTGGGGCTCGGAGTCTGGTACCGGGCGGGAACCCAGGTATTCCCGGGAGGCTTCCCCATCCTTCTTGACGGGCCGGGCCTCTCGATCTCCTTCCCCGACCGTGAGGCCCTCCTCTTTCTCGAGATTTGTCATTGACATGGGGAAGGCTTTGGACCTCGACCTTTTGTCTGGGTCCCAATATTCAAAGGAGTTTCTGGAGGGGCAAGATTTGCCATATCCCCCACGTGAGTCTCCGCGCCTGCCTTTAAACAAAATTCTACATCAGGCATTTTTGCGGAACATGGACTCCCCTTATGCTGTCATGGCGGTTCCCTCGAAAATGGAGTCAAAGTACCGCACAGTCCCCTGTAAGGGGTTCGAGAAGGCGCAGTTGTCCCACCAGTCTTTACTGGTGGAGTCGGCTCTGAAAAAGTCCCAGCCTTCTCGGGTTTCGGCTGCGGTTCCGCCCGGGCGTGAGGGGCGGACCCTAGATAAGTTTGGGCGCCGCCTCTATCACAATTCGATGATGGCTAACCGTGTGCTTAATTACGCTTTCACCTTCTCGTCCTACCTGTGCAAGATGGTGAAGGCGATGCCCCGTTATCACGGGGTTATGCCGGATTCGCATAAGAGAGACTTTGGCGAGTTTATGGAAACCTTGTCTCAGCTGCGCTTGTTCCTCTTTCATGCCATCTATGACGCTTTTGAATTGTCGTCACGGGTCTCCGCCTTCGCGGTGGCGATGCGCCGTCTTGCGTGGCTGCGCACGGTGGATATTGACCTGAATTTGCAAGAGCGCCTGGCCAATTTACCATGCGTCGGATCGGAACTTTTTGATGAGTCTCTGGAGGCGGCAACTAAACGCCTGTCTGAACATGAGCGCTCTCTCGCCTCCTTGGTCCATCCTAAGGCCAAGTTGGCGACTCCGAAACCTTATAGACCTCCGCCGCGGCGTTATCCGCAGAAGTCTACACCGGCATTCTCCAGGCCTTCCCCCCGGCGTCCGCCTCAGCAGGCCAGGATACAGCACCAGAAGCCTCCAGCGCAAGGGGCGTCTAAGCCGGCGCCGTCTTTTTGACGTGCTGAGCGGATGGGGGCGGGCCCCCTCCGCGCTTTCGCCGACCCCGCTTCCCATCGGGGGGCGGCTAAGGATTTTTCATTCGGCCTGGGCTCTGATCACTTCGGATGCTTGGGTACTCCGTGTCATCTCGGAGGGTTACTCACTAAACTTCATGACTGCGCTGCCGGACAATCCGCCAGACGCGTCGTTTTCCTACCGAGCGCAGCTTCCTCTTCTTCTCTCGGAAGCCAAGGCCCTGTTGAGCCTTCGGGCGGTGGAGCCGATTCCCCCCGAACAACGGGGACAGGGGTTTTACTCCCGTTATTTTTTGGTCCCGAAAAAGACCGGGGACTTGCGCCCCATTTTGGACCTCCGGAAGCTCAACAAGTTTCTTGTCCGGGAGAAGTTCCGTATGTTATCGCTTCCGGTCCTGTATCCACTCTTGGACGAGGGGGACTGGATGTGCTCCCTGGACCTGAAGGAAGCTTATACCCATGTTCCGGTGCATCCCGCCTTCCGCAAGTTTCTACGGTTCCAGGTGGGGGAATTGCACCTTCAATATCGGGTCCTCCCCTTTGGATTGGCTTTGTCCCCTCGAGTCTTCACGAAGTGCATGATGGTAGTCGCGGCGGCCCTGCGTTCTCAGGGTCTGCAGGTTTTTCCCTACCTGGACGACTGGCTGATCAAGGCCTCCTCCAGGGAGGGGGTTATCTCAGCGACCCGACAGACTATCACCTTCCTTCAACGTCTGGGGTTCGAAGTGAACTTTCCCAAGTCCCAACTGTGCCCTGCTCAATCCCTTCAGTTCATCGGGGCCAGTCCAGTCGTGCTGGACATGGTTCGTCTCCGTTCGTTCCTCCCCGCTCCTCGGTTGGAGGCCCTGCTTCGACTGAGCCGTCAGATTTCGCTACAGCCCTCAGTATCGGCTCAGAGTCTGATGATTCTGCTCGGCCACATGGTGTCGACAGTGCATGTCACGCCGTTCGCCCGCTTGCACCTGAGGCTTCCTCAGTGGACCCTGGCCTCCCAGTGGCGTCAGGATCGGGACCCGGTCTCCAGCCCTGTACAAGTGACTCCTTCCTTGAGACGCTCGCTCCGTTGGTGGACCGACTCTTCCAATCTTTCTGGGGGTTTGCTCTTTCTCGTCCCTCCGCATCGCAAGGTCCTGACCACGGACTCTTCGGAGTACGCGTGGGGGGCTCATCTCGACGGTCTGCGGACTCAAGGTCTATGGTCGGCGGAGGACCGCCTTTGTCACATCAATGTGTTGGAGCTTCATGCCATTTTTCTGGCTGCTCGAGCGTTCTGCCACCTGCTGCACGATCAGGTAGTCCTCGTGAGGACGGACAATCAAGTGGCCATGTACTATGTGAACAAGCAAGGGGGAACGGGCTCTTGGTCCCTGTGTCGGGAAGCCCTGCGCCTTTGGGAATGGGCGGTCTCCCAGAAGATCTTCCTTCGGGCAGTTTACATTCAGGGGGAGAGGAACTGTCTGGCCGACAAACTCAGTCGTCTTCTCCAGCCGTACGAGTGGTCGCTCAACTCCCGTGTTCTGCAAGAGGTCTTCGCCCGCTGGGGGACTCCTCAGGTGGATCTGTTTGCCTCCCCGGAGACCCACAAACTGCCTCTCTATTGTTCTCGGATGTATCCCCCGGAACGTCTAGAGGCCGATGCCTTTCTTCTCGACTGGGGAGGGAGGTTCCTCTATGCGTTTCCTCCTTTCCCTCTGATCTTGAGGAAGTTGGTACATCGCAAATCGACCAGAGCCACTATGATTCTCATTGCGCCTCGTTGGCCTCGTCAGCACTGGTTCTCCCTGCTTCTTCAACTCAGTGTCAGGGAGCCTCGGCTACTGCCAGTTTTTCCCTCTCTGCTGTCTCAGAGTCGGGGGTCACTGTTGCATCCCAATCTTCAGTCCTTACATCTGATGGCTTGGTTCCTTTCCCCTTGACTTCGCTTCCCGTTTCTCAGTCTGTACGGGACATGTTGGAGGCCTCGCGTAAGGTTTCGACTCGGCTTTGTTATTCTCAGAAATGGACAAGATTTTCCTCCTGGTGTTCTTCGCATCATGTGGATCCGGGTTCGGTCCCGGTGTCTTCGGTTCTGGAATATTTGTTGCATTTGTCCCAGTCCGGGTTGAAGACGACTTCCATTCAGGTGCATCTCAGCGCTGTTGCTGCTTTCCATCGGCATCTCGAGGGTCGGTCTCTCTCTCTTCATCCTCTGGTTGCTCGTTTCATGAGGGGACTTGTGAATGTTCATCCTCCTTTGAAACCTCCTCCTGTAGTTTGGGATCTTAATGTGGTTTTGGCTCAGCTGATGAAGCCTCCATTTGAGCCTATTGACAAATCTCATCTTAAGTTTCTCACTTGGAAAGTGATCTTTTTGCTCGCGCTCACGTCCGCTCGTCGGATTAGTGAGTTGCAGGCTTTGGTTGCGGACCCGCCTTTTACTGTCTTCCATCATGACAAGGTGGTTCTTCGCACTCATCCTAAATTTTTACCTAAAGTTGTGTCTGATTTCCACCTAAATCAGTCCATTGTTCTTCCGGTGTTTTTTCCGAAGCCCCACTCTCATCCTGGTGAGGTGGCGCTTCACACGCTTGACTGTAAGAGGGCGTTGGCCTTTTATCTCCAGCGCACTAAGTCTCATCCGAAGGTTCCTCAATTGTTTTTGTCCTTCGACCCTAATCGGTTGGGACGTCCTGTTTCCAAGCGCACCTTGTCCAACTGGTTAGCTGCTTGTATCTCTTTTTGCTACGCTCAGGCTGGTCTCACGCTCCATGGTCGAGTCAAGGGGCATAAGGTCCGAGCTATGGCAGCTTCTGTGGCTTTTCTCCGGTCGAGGACATCTGTAAGGCTGCCACTTGGTCTTCGGTTCATACTTTCACCTCCCATTACTGTCTGGATACGTTGTCCAGAAGCTACGGCCAGTTTGGCCAGTCGGTTTTGCGTAACCTGTTCTCTTAAATTGCCATCCTCCCACCTGCCTTTTTTTTTTGGTTGGCTTGGAGGTCACCCACATGTGAGAATATGCTGCCTGCTTGTCCTGGGATAAAGCACAGTTACTTACCGTAACAGGTGTTATCCAGGGACAGCAGGCAGATATTCTCACAACCCGCCCTCCTTCCCGGGGATGGCTTCTTTGCTGGCTATGGAACTGAGGACCACGAGGTGGGATGCGCCCTCTAGTGGAGGGAGAAGGCATGCACATGCGTGGTGCAGCATAGCAAGCTTGAAACTTCAATCAAGTTTGCTTGAAAAGCTGTCCGCGCTGGGGCTCCGTAGATGACGTCACCCACATGTGAGAATATCTGCCTGCTGTCTCTGGATAACACCTGTTACGGTAAGTAACTGTGCTTTGTTCACCCTCGAAAAGAGAAGGCTGCGAGGGGACATGATAGAGACTTTCAAAATACTAAAAGGTTTCGACAAAATTGAGCAAGAAACTTCGTTATTCACATTGTCAAATGTGACTCGGGCAAGGAGTCATGGACTGAAACTGAGGGACAACAGGCCAAAGACAAATATCAGGAAGTTCTGTTTCACACAGCGAGTGGTGGACGCTTGGAATGCTCTCCCGGAGGAGGTTGTGTCTGAGACCACCATTCCAGGATTCAAGGGCAAGTTGGATGCACACCTTCTTGCAAAACACATTGAGGGATATGGTTAAACAAGGTCTTCAGCAGGGAAAACATGGATTGGCCTCCGCGTGTGCGGGTCGCCGGACTAGATGGACCTGGGGTCTGATCCGGTGAAGGCATTTCTTATGTTCTAAAACGTTGGATTTTAGCACATACTGGGAAAAACTTCTACTTCTTGTTGCTTTTAGTTTAATTTTTAAACAGTTTAACAAAAGTCACTTTTGATACGTTCACAGGGGTACCTGGCAGTATCATTAGTGCCAATGTAGATGAACAGCATCGGATAATAGTCAACAGGCTTGATGAGTCTTGGCGATCTCTCTGTAACATCTTGGATTTTAGCACCAGGTAGACAGTATACCTCCTGGGACATCATGTCTGGTCTGCAGATGGACACTTCTGTACCCCTCAGAAGGGAATCGCCAACCCACCACTACTTTATGCCTCCTAGTGGTCATGGATCCTGCAATTTTAGGGATTTCAAGCTTTGGTTCTTCCTCTCCCTGGGATGCTCTCATCTCCCTCACTCAGTTCTGAGTAGTGTAGCTGAACTCCGCAAAACTCTTCAGAGAAGTTCTTTGAACAGTAGTGTAATTGTAAACTTTTCAGTTTGCAAAAGCAAAATCAGGAAGCTAAGGAGGCAGTATCTTGGAGAGAAGGTTCATTTCAGTGATTCAGTGCTCTGTTTAACGCAGCTTCCAATGTATTAAGCAGATGTATGACCATATGGATAAGATTCCCTGCCCAGTTATAAGCCCACAGTATTTTTCAAAAGTTATTAGAGCTGCATGTTAATCATGATTAATGCCTTAATTATTAATTGTGATTAAAAGTTTAATTGCAATTAATAAATCAGTTCTTCCCCCTTCTGCCTCTGTGCGTGGTCGACATGTCTCCTAGACCTGACTGCAGCTCTTGTTTCCCCCTCCCCATACACCTGCAGTACCTTTCTAAATGCAGGGGAGTCTTTGGCCCTGCAGCGCCAACTGAACTTGAAGGCTG
Organism: Geotrypetes seraphini; assembly: GCF_902459505.1. NCBI lineage: Eukaryota > Metazoa > Chordata > Amphibia > Gymnophiona > Dermophiidae > Geotrypetes > Geotrypetes seraphini. The sequence goes on from NC_047084.1 coordinate 534,388,337, forward strand.
CCTGTGGCCTGCACCAGCCTTTCCATCTGACTTGACCTGACCTTTTGATGCAGATTCCTTTTTTCAGAAGGGGCAATCCGGGACAGAGAGAAAGGCCGCATGCAGGCCACCGGCAGCCTTTGATTATGGCTACCACTGGCACTGCAGGACTGAAGACTTGGCTGTGTTTGGAAAATGCGGTGTGGTGAGGAGGAGAAGTTGAGATAACGAGCCACTGTGGGGGGGGAAGGGATAGAAGTGAAAGAGAATTGCAGTTAGGAGGAAAAGGAGAGATGCCGCACCGTATGAGGGTGGGAGGGAAGGAGGAAGAGAGCCATAATCGGGGAGGGAGGGATGCCAGATTGTGAGGGAGCGGAAATTGAAAGAGAACCGCAGTCAGGGAGGGATAGATGCTGAACCATGTGAGGAGGGAGGGAATTGAAGAACTGTGGTTAGGGAGGGGAGGGAGGGAAGGAAAAAAAAGAGAGAGGTATTGGACTTGGGAGGAGGGGTTTGAAGATCTGGGCCGCCTACTTTGGGCTCAGGACCATTCCAAAGTAGTAGAGCATGTTCAGTGATTGGTGCAGATGCCAAAGCCCTTCCAATCAAAGAAATTCACTGCTAAAGCTGTCCCCTTTCTGCATGGCACTCCTACATTTATAAGCATAACTTTTAAGCTGAAAATAAGGCATAAATTTAGGTGCTTAAGTTTTAAGAGCGTAACATTTTTTGAATATTGGGCATGTGGTTTATAAAAATGTTACCATTAGTAATTTTTTTACGTATATGATCTTTGGCTCATTTGTTAGCAAGGGGAGGGTATATAAAATTTGATAAATATACCTATATTAGTTCGCTTTAACTACTCATACAATTATGAAGGGTTTGTGAGGCTCTTACAAAATCACAAAGCTTTCTTTACATCTTTAGAAAATATTTTCAAAATAGGCATATTCTTGGACTTCCAATCTAGATGATATGTTATAAAATTACACTCCACATGTCTGAGGAAAATACATATATATCTCTTCCTTAGTTATATAGGTTTTTCTGACCATTGTAAAGCATCATCCTTAACATGTACTTGATTTTGTATTTAATAGATTGACAATTGCGTTCTTTGCCCTCTCTGGCCTGGATATGCTGGATGCCTTGGATATGGTGAACAAACCTGAAATAATAGAGTGGATTTATTCCCTGCAGGTCCTTCCCACAGAAGACAGTGAGTGAGTTTTGTGTTTTTTTTTTTAAATTTATATCATCAGTTTCATTGACCAATTTCATGTTAGTAAGGAATAATTTTCTTAAGCAGATTATTTATACCCATCTTGTGTTTTACTTTGTGCAGAATTGATCAAATATAACTACAGTACTCTGTTAATCCACCAAGAATAAAACTAGTTAAGAGAACCAGCAAAGTGTTGGGATAGTGAATGATATTGGGGGGAGGTGTTCAGTACTTAAAACTTACATCCCCATAGAACATAGAAAATTCCTAGTTGCTTGACTACTCAGGAGACTAATATTTAATTTCTGGTATGTTGGGAGTAGATATGCTATAGCCTAACTCAGGGGTGTCCAACCTGCGGCCCGAGGGTGACATGCGGCCCCGTGAAGTATTTTGTGTGGCCCCGGTCAAGGGCAATGCAGTGTTTTCCTCTGCTACCCCCGGGTGTTTACCGTATTGCTGGCTTCCTCCTCTGTCTTGCTGCAGCATTTGTGCGGCCCCAGAAACATTTTTTTTTCGGCCAATAGGCTCAGGGAAGCCAAAAGGTTGGATACCCCTGGCCTAACTGAGCGCATGATATGAAATGATGGGCCTGCTTACACACCATGGAGCCCATACTGCTGAGAGTGAGAAACGACTACAATTTGTCTCATGACTAAAAAGAAAAAAAAAAGGTTAGATTTGGCAACAAAGAATTTTCTGTGTAGTTGGAGATGTAAGCTTTCAGTCCCAAGAATCCCCCTCCCCCCATACACACACACTCACACTCGGAGAGGGCGGGAGCCAGAAGGCCTTGAGCATGTGCTGATGCTCAAGGCCCCGCAGTGGCCCAGTGTAGAACAGCAGCAGCAGGGTTTTTCAGCCCAGGCATGCATTTGGAAAGCACAATGCTGGTCAGCAAACCATCGGGGCTGGTGATCCTAGTGGCCCTGGACTGGCTCCACAGACCTCGGTATACGGATCTGGTGCGTTGCAGAGAGGCAGGTTCCTGAAACTGCCTTTTCATACAGGGCTCCTCAGTTAAGGCCTGGTTCGGATGGAGAAGTCAGAATGCTTTGATCTTACGGCATGGCTCTTGAGGTCATGGCTTTGATTCAGAAGGGTTATTCGGAGGTTGTGGTTACGACTTTCCTTAGGACAAAGAAGCCTGTGTCATTTGCAGCTCACACTAATAATACCTAGAAGACCTTCCAGGTACAGTGTGCCAAGGTAGAACCGGAGAGGACTCCTGTTTCAGTTATCCTTTCTTTCCTGCAAGCCAGTCTTGAAAAGGGCCTTGCGGTTTTGTCTCTTAAAGTGCAGCTTTCTGGTCGGTATCTCATGCTTTCAGGCTCAGAGTGGACTTTGTCTCTGGCTTCTCACCTAGATATCACTTGTTTTTTTGAGGGGGACGCTCAGATTGAGTCCCCTGTTACACAGATGGTTCCTGTCATGGGACCTCAAAGTGTTCTTGAAGGGCCTGGCCCGTGCGCCATACGAGCCTTTTTCAGAAGCTTCTTTGCTAGACCTTACTGTTAAGACAGTGGTTTTTGGTTGCCATAGTCTCGGCCATAGTATCTGCCATCAAGTTTCTATGGTCAAGCTTTATCCATTCCTTTTTCAATATAATTGGGTATCCTCTTTCCTTTAAACCTTTCACGCATTACATGGGAGTGAGCATAATATTGTTTGGTTGAACACAAATGTTTAACTTATAGAAGTTGACTAAAAGGTAAATTTCTCTTCAGGGCCAGACTATGGCAGCTGGTGTAATGTAGCCTCTTACTTGTATCAGTTTCTTTTCTGTAAAGAGTAATATAAAAACATGATGGCAGATAAAGGCCAAATGGTCCATCTAGTCTGCCCATCCGCAGTAACCATTATCCCTTTCTCTCTTGAGAGATCCCACGTGCCTATCTGTCTCCACCACCTCTTCTGGGAGACTCTTCCATGTATCTACCAACCTTTTTGCAAAAAGTATTTCCTTAGATTACCTCTTAACTCTCATTGCAGTTTCCTTTCAAATTAAAGAGACTCAACTCATACACATTTACATTACGTAGGTATTTAAACGTCTCCATCATATCTCCCCTCTCCCGTCTTTCCTACAAAGTATACTATACAGATTGAGATCTTTATGTCTGTCCCCATATGCCTTATGATGAAGACCACATACCATTTTAGTAGCCTTCCTCTGGACTGACTCCATCCTTTTTATACCTTTTTGAAGGTACCATCCTCGTAGACTATTAATATGTCCATAAAGGGTTTATTTGATCCATTATAATTCATCTGGAATTTTAAATTAGAATCTCATCCATTAAGCCATTCATGAAAGGTTAATAATTTTTCTTCAGTACCTGTCCAGATAATCAGAATGTCTGTATAACAACACCATAAAATGATATTATCTACAAATGTGTGGTCCTGTAAAAACTTATTTTTGAATTCTGTTACAGAGGTTTGCGATAGATGGGGCCATTGTATCACCCATTGTAGTGCCTTTGATTTGTTTTGTAAAAATTACCTTTAAAATGGAAATAATTGTTCTGTGAGGCAATGCTGTAAGGAATTCTTTTGGTATCCTCAGATCTCCATTCATTTAAAGTGTTCCTAATAATTTGTATCCTCTTGCTGCAAAATGTTTGTATAAAGTGATTCAATATCCATAGTAACTAGCTAGATAACACCATTAACATGAACCTCTTCTAACATCTGTATTATATGTGCTGAGTCGCGTACATAAGAAGGGATGGATGGTATGAAAGGTCTCAAATTTCTCAACTAGTACTGAAAGAAGCGAACTGATCCTGAAACAATAGGTTTACTAGGAAGAGAGGAGAGAAATTAGTTTTATCATATGCAAATATAGGTAACGGGTCCTAGGGAATGAAACCTTCAAAAAAACTCAATTCTTTATCTGTAAGGAAACCCCCTTCTTTTGCAATATCAAGTAAGCATGAGATCTTAGTCTGAATCTCCTATGTAAGATCTTTGTCAAGCTTTTGTATATTAATTTCCAATACATAATCTGTCTTATTCATGACTTGTCATTGCACCACTCTTGCCTGCCTGTTTAACTTATATAGTTTGTTAGATGGTTTTGTAAGCTGTTATACTAGAGAGAAGCTTGCTGTTTGTTTTTCCCTCTCTAGGTATGTGCTCTGTTTTTAGCACCTGAAATACATAATTAAGCACTGCCTTTGCAATTCATAACTTAGCTTGTATTTTCACCTGATCACCTTTTTGCTAGTCCACTAGTCATCATGTGCTCTTTATCACTTTTGCCCACCTGCATGTTGCCTATAATTGACATATTTGGCTTATCTTTTCCTTGTGTATAGCCCTGTTTTATATACATAGTTCTGTATATCCATGAATTTCTGATTCACGAATTGCTTGGTTTTATATATCATTTTTTCTGTTAAATGTAAACATTTAATGTTTTTACTATTTAAGTATATGATTTTATTGTTATGAATGTTGGCTTGATTTAGTTATTATGATTTTATTTGCAGTTTTGCCTCTTAAACGCATACCTCGGGTGAAAGGTGGCCATGTCAGGCACATGTTAAATTTCTTTTTCGCTCCTTATACCTGTTTGGCCTGCTCTTTGTTCTACCCTTCAGTCATCAAAGATCATTTGTTTCTCTTACGTCCCTGTGATATAAAGCTAGAAATCTGTCCGTCTCTACTTTGGAGTCTGTTAAAAAGAATTTACCTACCTTAGCTAAAAGATGTATAACTTTTGAAATCTGACTCTGAATAATTTTGGATAATTTTTATCTGTAGGAGAACAACAAATATACCATATTGGACAAACCTACTTAGAAATTTAATAATAAAGAATCTAATCAATGCCCTTTACACACACATAGGGCAATTCTATAACTCTGCATTTGCGTGCAAACACATAAGCAGCCTAAGCACTGTTCTTGTACAATCCCACTTTATTCTGGGGCCAGTGGGTTTTTTCCCTCTACCCACCAGGACTTTGTAGGAAGCCTCAAAACTTTAGAGGCTTAAACCTCTCCCCCTCTTACCTCATCTCTGTCCCTGTGAACATCAGTTCTTCTTCCTACAAGCCAGGCTGTAGGAACTTCTCTTTTCTGGGGACCATGATGGTAACGATCGATGTAATTCCTTGGGCCAGAGCCCTTCTGCGTCCGCTGCAGTGTGCACTGCTTTCGCGCTGGAACCCCCAGTGGGACCCATTGCATGTACCCCTGCCTTGGATGACTGTGGCACAGAACTGTCTCTTGCATGATGGTTTTGACTCCTCTCGCTATCCAGGGGCCTTTCACGCCAGATCTCAGATTGGGTGGTTCTGTCTACAGATGCGAGTCTCAAAGGTTGAGAAGCGGTGTGTATGACATTCCTGTTCAGGGCCAGAGTGCAAGTGGTCCATCAATTGCTTGGAGCTTTGGGCAATTTGGTTGACTCTTCTCCACTTCGAGAGCCGTCTCCGTCATTGAGCCGTCTGTGTCTTCTTGGACAATGCCACGGTGGTGGCTTATGTCAATCAGCAGGGGTGGGGGGGGGGGAGGCACAAGGAGTCCCTCTCTGAGTGTGGAGGATCAACTTCTCTTCTGGTGGGCAGAGAGACAACATGTGGTGCTGTCAGCAGCACACATGGCAGGAGTGGACAATGTTCAAGCGGATTTTCTCAGTCATCAGACTTTGGATCCCAGAGAGTGGTCTCTGTCTCAAAGAGTGTTCAATTGCATAGTACATCAGTGGGGACGAACCACATTCAATCTCATGGCGACTCCGGCCAAAAAGAATGCAGATTGGTTCTTCAGTCGCCAGCAGTGAAGACGTGGTCACGCTAGTGCAGCCCTGGCCATGGGAAGGTCTACTGTATGTCTTCCCTCCATGGCCCATAATAGGACATCTATTGAGACAGATGGTGGCCCATGGAGGTCGGTGATCCTGGTCACACCCGATTGGCCGAGATGGCCGTGATATGCCAACTAGGTTCAGCTTCAGCAGGATTGGGGGCTCCAGCTACTTTTGTCATTCTTGCCTCTTCATGCAGGGTCCGATCGCAATGTAGGATCTGAACCACTTTGATCTTACAGATTGGCTCTTGAGCACGTGGTCTTGACTAACCGGGGCTGTTCTTCAGCTGTGATTGCCATATTTCTTTTAGTTTCTGTTAACCAAGTCAAGCACCATTTTGGTTGAAGACCCGGTATACAAAGCTAAGTTTTAGTTTTTCAGTTTTTTAGCAAAAGTAAAAAAAATCGTGGCTGCCTATGCGAAGGCTTGAAGATGTTATCAGACCTGGTGTGGCCTGCAACAGGTGAACCCAGCTGCTCTGTCAGCTCCTCGGGTCCTGGAGTTCCTGCAGGATGGCCTAAAGAAGGGCCTAGCGGTAGCTTCGCTCCATGTGCAAATTGCCAGTCTTTTGTGTATGGGCCCTCCTCCTATGAGGGGCGCCTTGGCAACTCATCCAAATGTGGCTCGTTTTCTGTAGGACGCTTTGCAGCTTAGGTTTCTGTTGTGACTTCCCTGTTCGACTTGGAATCTTAACCTGGTTCTCCATTCTTTGGCTCGTTCACCATATGAGCCTCTAGAGCAGGCAGCACTTATGGATCTCACAATCAAGATGTTCTTCCTGGTGACTATTACTTCAGCCTCTAGAATTTCAGAGCTTCAGGCTCTTTCCTGCCAGGATCCTTTTCTGCAAATTACAGATTCTTGTGTGATACTGCACACTGCTCCTTGCTTTCTTCTCAAAGTGGTTTCCACTTTCCATGTGAATCAGGAAGACCACCTTCCTGCTTTTGCTTCCTCTGGTTTGAGGGAGCAGAATTGGGTGTTGGGTCCTTGGACATAGGCAGGATCTTGTTGTGGTACCTAGAGGTCACCAACATAAGAATTAGAGAATGACACAGTGGCTGTTACCCACGATTAGCCCGCCCAAACTGTGGGTGGGGGAGGGGAGTGCTCACTGTGGGCACAGGGACAAGGCCATCCACTACCCCGTGGAGCAGTGAATGGCCTTGTCCCCACAGTTAAGGGAGGGAATTTGCGTAGTCACCTCCCTCCTTCCTACCTACCGTATCTATCTCCCTCCCCTTCGCGGCATGTTAGTAAAGTAAGTTGCTCAAGCCGGCCAAGCCTGCCTGCCTGCAGTCACGTGTGTGTGGGTGGAAGCTTCTCCTCTGATGCAACTTCTGTTCTGTGACTCCTTTTACCAGACTTCACCTCCGAGTGCCTCAGTGGACCCTGCAGTCCCAGTGGAGACAGGACCGGGATCCCACATCTCAGCACATTGCGGTGACTCCCTCCTTGAAGCGTTCGCTCTGCTGGTGGATGCTCTCTTCCAATCTTTCCAGAGGTTTTCTCTTTCCCGCGCCCCTGCCGCAGAAGATCCTAACAATGGACTCCTCCGCGTATGCCTGGAAGGCTCACCTCGACAGCCTCTGGACTCGGGGTCCTTGGTCGAGTGCTGACTGTCGCTGCCACATCAACCTGCTGGAGCTTCGGGCCATTTACAATGCTTTGGTAGCCTTTCGGCATTTGCTTCAGGATCGCGTGGTCCTAGTGCACATGGACAACCAGGTGGCGATGTGTTAAGTGAACAAGCGGGGGGGGAGGTACGGATTCCCTGTCTCTTTGCCGGGAGGCTCTTCAGCTCTGGGAGTGGGCGATACGCCACGACATCTTCCTTCGAGCAGTCTACATCCAAGGTGAGCAAAACTGCCTGGCAGACAGGTTGTGTTGCCTTCTCCAGCCGCACGAATGGTCGCTCAACTCCTCGACTCTGCGTCAGGTGTTTGCTTGATGGGGGACGCCGCAGATAGATTTGTTTGCCTTTGCTCAGATGCTCAAGGCCCAGCAGACGAGGAGGCCGATCTTCGGGGTGCCCAGATGAGGGTAAGAAACGGCGGGGGGGTGCCCAATCGTGGCAGGGGGGTGCCAGATCGCGGCGGGGGGGGGGGCAGGATCACAGGGGGGACCTTCGAGGGGAGCAATGCCGGTTCTTGGGGGGGGGGGGGAGAACGCATCAAAGCGAGTTTCCATTATTTCCTATGGGGAAACTAGCTTTGATAAACAAGCATTTTGGATTACGAGCATGCTCCTGGAACGGATTATGCTCGTAATCCAAGGTACCACTGTATGTATCAAGTTAGGGTAAAACTTGTATCGGAAAAACTTGCGCTGTAAGAGTAACTATGGCAAATCACAATCTGTAACGCGTTCTGAGCTCTTTGATGAAAACAGGATAGACAACTAATTAAATTAAATAAACCTGAAATAGGCTGCTTCAGTATGCATGCATTTAAGCACCCCTTGATAGACTTGCTACCATAATATCCGGGTCCTGATCATTGATATCAGCTATTCTTTTAGATTATACAGTGCATATGTGCTATCATTTTAAACTAGAGCTATCTGAAGATTTTAGATAGAGGCAATATTTGCAAAGGTACAGGGGCCAAAAAGATTGGTCATATGCTAGTCTTTCTATATGTTATGTTATTTGTGGGCACATCGGGGAGGTTATGGCAAATTAGGGAATTATGGTATATAGCAATATTACCTTTTCTTGGAAAAATCATCGAGAAAGCGGTTTTAAAGCAATTGGAAAGTTTTGTAGATAGCCACCAATTTGACTTTTGTATGGGCCAGTGTTGAATCATTGTTAGTGACAACTGTAGATGAAATAAGAAAAGGTACAGATAAGAACAAAACATTTTGTATGGTATCCCTAGATATATCGTCAGCATTCAATACAGTTGATACTGAAATTGTACTTTAAATATTGATGAAGATGGGAATAGGTGGTGGGGTATATAATTGGTTTGTTTCATATTTTCAAGATTGTTCAATTATAGTGAAGAGTAATGGACATGTATCAAAAATAATGCGGGTGTCCAAGGGTGTTCCACAAGGGTCTGCACTGTCAGCCTTGCTCTTTAATCTCTACATGGCTTTTTTGGGAATTGATTCAACAACTGAATGTCAGCTGCCATTTCCATGCGAATGATGATCAGTTCTTTTTTTCCAATGAATGATTGGATAATTGAATTACAAATGAAGTTATCAACTTGTTTGAAAGTTGTAAATAATTGGATGGTAGGGCACAAGCTGATGCCATGCTGATGGGCAGAAATGAAGACCCTATGATTTTTGGCTGGTGGTACAAACTAAAATCATTTAAAGGCTAGATTGCTGCAATGCACTCTATCTAGGTATAGCATCTTCGAGATGTAAAGCATTGCAGACGTTTCAAAATGCTGCGGCACGTTTGAGATGTGGGGGAAGTAAATTTGATCACGTTATGCCACTCCTGGAAAAACTTCACTGGCTGCCTGTAAATTTTCACATTGTTTTCAAAATCCTTGTATTCTCTTTAAAGTGATTCATTATAAAATTTCCTTGGTATTTGTCGCAAGTGATAAAACTCTACTGGCTGTCTAGATCTTTAAGGTCAGAGGGAACAATGTGATTATCTGAAAATGAGTCAATGCACATACATTATGAAAATACAAGAACTGTAATTTTAATTGGGATATCCGTATGGAACAATTTGAAGGGACCATTGAAATTATGTTTGGACATACAAAAATTTAAGACTTTTCATAGAAAAATAGTAACATTTTATGAGAACATTGAGACTACAGTGGTACCTTGGTTTACAAGCATAATTTGTTCCAGAAGCATGCTCGTAAGCCAAAGCACTCGTATATCAAAGCAAAGTTTCCCTTAGGCCATAATGCAAACTCAGAAGATTCGTTCTACAATCAAAGTTTGCTATGGTGGCCCAGGGGTGGGTACCTGCCTGCCTCTATTGTCCGCCTCCCGATTCAAGCCGGCCGCCACCCTGCAGAAACATGCACAGGACCTCTGAACTCCCGAATCAAGCCGGCCGCCTCCCCGACAATGTGCGCGCCAATGTGCAGAAGCATCGGCCGAAGCAGGAGGGCAGCCGCATGGGGACCCCGAGGGAAGAAAGCCACCCCGCTGAAGGGGCTGCGGTACCCACAGGCAGGTACCCACCCCTGGGCCACCATAGCTGAGAGTTCATTTAGTGAGTCAACACTTGTTTTGAGTTAAGGTTTGCTGGAGTGTTTTGCTTGTCTTGCAAAATACTCGCAAACCATGTTACTCGCAAACTGAGGTTTGACTGTATTATGTTTTGTTTGTATGTTTATTCGATGTTTATGACTGTATTTGTAAGCTGCTTAGGTTTAAGTGGGTAAGAAATTTTAAAATAAATATATACCACTGAACTTTGAACAGTAATAACTGGTTCAAATTTATAACTTCAGAAAATCATTTATCAAGCAGTAACTCAGAGATGATTAGTAAATACCAGTGTAGGAGACCTACCACAATATAAAGCTTTGAATAGAAAATATACTACAACACCTAGACATTGCTGCCTTCAGTGGCACTTAAATCCCCTGACAAGTCCATTTTTGATGATTTCAGCAGCTTCTAATGTGCCAGAGGACTAGGGCCTCTCAGCCTGATAAATTAAAGAATAATTGGAGCGAATAAGCTTTAGTAACAGTCAAAAAGTGATGGTCATAGGATAGGGAACTTCAAGAGAAATTTCCAACGATATTAACTCCTTTGGTGCTGTGAATTGGCTTGTAGCGGGAAATATTTTGTTGCTGTTGTAAGTATCCCACCTATCGTTTGTGCCGCTGAAAAGAATATTTCATGGCTTGTATGTTGAAAACTCTTTAATACTATTAAACACTAGATGGTGCTGTTTAACATGTTTAGAGAATAGCCTACCAATAGGAAAGAATTGGATTAGCACAGATTTTGAAACATAAGCAATAGCTTCAGTCATCGAGGCTTTTCTGGCAACTGCCTTTCAAATACATTCCATACTTTGAAATAGCTGAGCAGCATTTAGCTACAAATTAAGGAGTTTTCCTTCAGCAATTTTAATATCAGTAAATGTGATTACAGTATTTGGGACCAAGTTTTAAGAGAAATGATAAAAGGAGCTAGGATGCCATCCTAGACTTTAAGTATAAAGTCCCAGAAACTAAAGGAAAGGCCACTGATCCAGCCACAGTCCTCATTCTTTTTAATGTAAATTCCAAACACTAATTTCTAGATCCAGTCAAAAGGCCCCTGAGGGTCGGAGCAGTTTGCTGTTTTTTTATAAGTTGTTACAGAGCTCTGTACTCTGCACAGTAGTAATTTACAGTTTCCATATAACATGATAGAAAGCTAGGTTCCTCTTGCCTTCCACGGCAAAACTGTTGATGGGCTGCTGAAAGCTAGAACTGAGCAACTGATAGAAACCGAGGCTTAAAGTTTTTCAGTTGATTCTTATCAGCTTTCTGAAAAATCGTTTGAATGAGATTGTAGGACACAAGTGGTTGCCTAGTAATAAAATTGTCAACATGGTGGTAAGACACTTTTACAGTAGGAGAATTAGGAAAACTAGCAGATAACTGCAAAACATTTGCAGCACAGCCCCAACACTCATCTCACCAACCCATTTCAGCTTGCTTGGCCCAGTGTCCCCTGTGCTGATATTAATCCATTCCCTACTGCTGCTGTGCTCCTACCACTGTTACCTCTAGCCCACATGGGACGATCCAGCTGTCACCTATTGTACTGGATCTGCTGATCTCCTGCTATCTATAGTGGTTCAGTGCAAGAGCTCATCCTAAGTGCCACTGGACCGGTATACACCTTGAGGGGAGGCAGTGCATTTGTGATGGCACATGCTCACAGTCAATGACAGATGCCATGTTCCTTCCATTTTTGTTCCAGTTTTTTTCTGGCTATAGTATTGGTGTTACATTTTTTAGCATTTCTCCTACTTACCTCTCACAGCACTATAGATGTAGATTAATTAGGTGCTGTTGAATTGTACTATATAGAACATCTTCTCTTGTGTTATCTGTACACAGAGGAGCTGATACAGAAAGCCATGTGCTAGAGTTGTGTGGCTTCTACTGCAGAATTACATTAAAAAGATACCATGAAGATGAGGTAATCAATAATTATGCAAATTACTGCTGTTGAAAGGGGTGGGATTTAGAGGGATACAGAACTGCAGTTGGAATGAGAGAGAAAAAGACTGGAAGGAATTTCAGGCCTTATGATGGGGGAATTCTATGGAAAACACTACAAATAAACTTTGCAAAATTTTCAAATTTTTGGCGCAGAATCTCACCAATTGCAATTTATTAATGTAGTTTTTAGACTAAGGAAAGATACATCTGTCATGTTTAGCCACCTTCTGTGTATCTTGCAGATTGATTTCACTTTGATTTTTTTTTATTTTTTTTTGGTGATGCAGGAGCAATACACTTTGAAGAAGTTTCAATTTATTTTATTTTTTAACTTTATTTTCCCCAGATTCAAATTTAAATCGCTGCGGGTTCCGGGGCTCTTCGTATCTGGGAATGCCATTTAATCCATCCAAGGTTAGTTCTAGTACAGCTTGCTTTCTTTGTTTTATATAATATAAAATTATTAGTGTTGAGTGATTGATGGTTTATTGTTGACTGAATAATTTCATGAAGACATTGCAGCATAATTTTGCTTGAATTTATTTTATTAATGTAAGAATTGCCACACTGAATTGGACCAAAGTCCATCCAGCCATATATCCTGTTGCTAGCAGTGACCAATCTAGGTCAAAAATATATGACAAGATCCCCAAATATAGCAAGAACCTTATCTTAGGAAATTAGCACGAATTCCTCCAAGTGGTTTATGGACTCTCCCCAGAAACGCACCCAAACTTTGTTTAAACCCAGCTACATTAACTACTTTTCATTATATCTTCTGGCAACAAATTTCAGAACTTAATTATGCAATGTATATTTTTTTAAAAAAAATTGTTTTAGATGCATTGCTTACTAATTTCATTGTTTGTCCCTTACTCTGTGCTTTCTGCAAGAGTTGACAGCTGACATGCACTTACCCATTCTACCCCACTTATTATTTTAAAGATTTCTATCATGTCTCCCTTCAGCCCTTACTTCCCCAGCTTGAAACATATTTTAATGTGGCAGAAATTAAGAGGGTTTTTAGTGATGATGCATATTGAAATACACAATTGTTGTTAGAGAACATGTGGCTTGTTGGCACTGCTACTGTACTGTGTCAGGTAAGCTGTAGTTCTGAGGTTGCTGACCAGGAAAACCTAATTAGAGGGTGCAAGAGGCAGCAGAGAAAATACAAAACACATTTTTTTTAAGGGCTCTGTTTCTTTACATGTGTTTAGTGCCACGTTGGTATTCTGCATCTTTGAGAGGCCATGTCAAGAGAAAATAAAACAGCCTTGTCAGAACCTGAAGCACCAGCATTTCATCTATTAGAAAGCAGGGGGAAAGCACATAGAATCGCATAGGAAGAGGAGGAGATAGTGGATACTGTGGATGGGCAGACTAGATGGGCCATTTGGCCTTTATCTACCATCACGTTTCTATGTAAATACAAATCTGGAAGTTCAGTGAGAAGTGTTTACAGGAGGGTAAGAGGAGAGAGTACATATTTAAGACTGTACTTCACTAAAGTGGTGGGGGATTTTAAAAAACTATTGAGATAATATTTGTTTTGTCTCATGAAGTATGGAGAATGAGTATTTGTCTTCCAGACTCATGCTGTGGTTGATTTCATTGGTGTTTAGCGTGGAACAGAATATGTAATAACTCGGTTCTGGTAGGATTTAATGGTTTGATTATGTATTGTGAATTTTTAAAAAAAATATTTTTTTAGCTGTTTGTTCGTAATTCTGTTGTATATGTTGCTTTGTGCTCCACCTTGATAAAGGTGGAATATAAATAAAACAAATAACTGTAAAAGCCCTGTTATCCTGCATGCATGGGAGAATAGGCAGTGCCAGTTAATCAAATATATCCATTATCTGAGAGAATTCTTTCTGATGGGGGGAGGGAGTGATGCTGCTATGGACAGAGAAGATTGACATTTTTACAAGAGTGTGCTGAAAATTCCCAGCTCAACCAAAAAGAGAATGATGTAGAGCCATGAATCTTACAAGTTATTCCACATATTCACCCCTAAGTTCAATACACTTGGCACATTGAAACATAGAAATAGACGGCAGATAAGGGCCACGGCCCATCCAGTCTGCCCACCCTAATGTCCTTCCCCTACCTTTGCCCTGTGAATAGATCCCATGTGCCGATCCCATTTGGCCTTAAAATCAGGCACGCTGCTGGCCTCAATCACCTGTAGTGGAAGACTATTCTAGCGATCAACCACTCTTTCAGTGAAAAAGAATTTCCTGGTGTTACCTCGTAGTTTCCTGCCCCTGATTTTCCACGGATGCCCTCTTGTTGTCGTGGGACCCTTGAAAAAGAAGATATCTTCCTCCGCCTTGATGCGGCCCGTAAGATACTTGAACGTCTCGATCATGTCTCCCCTCTCTCTGCGCTCCTCGAGCGAGTACAGCTCTAATTTGTCAAGCCGTTCTTCGTATGGAAGATCCTTGAGTCCCGAGACCATCTGGGTGGCCATTCTCTGCACCGACTCCAGTCTCAGCACATCCTTGCGATAATGCGGCCTCCAGAATTGCACACAGTATTCCAGTATTCCTCACCATGGATCTATACAATGGCATAATGACTTCCGCCTTACGACTGACGAAACCCCTTCGTATGCAGCCCATGATTTGTCTTGCCTTGGACGAAGCCTGCTCCACTTGATTGGCAGACTTCATATCCTCACTGACGATTACCCCCAAGTCTCGTTCTGCTACCGTTTTTGCTAGGATCTCGCCATTAAGGGTATAAGACTTGCATGGATTTTGGCTGCCCAGGTGCATAACTTTGCATTTTTTGGCATTGAAGTTGAGTTGCCATGTCCTAGACCATCGCTCCAGTAGGAGTAGGTCGTGCATCATGTTGTCGGGCATTGAATCTTCGTCCGTTGTGCATTTGCCCACTACATTACTTACATCGGCGAATAATGTTATTTTACCTCGAAGCCCTTCTGCCAAGTCCCTTATAAAGATGTTGAATAGGATTGGGCCCAAGACTGAGCCCTGTGGCACTCCACTGATCACCTCCGTCATTTCGGAGGGGGTGCCGTTCACCACCACCCTTTGAAGCCTACCTCCAAGCCAGTTCCCAACCCATTTCGTTAATGTGTCACCTAATCCTATAGAACTCATCTTGCTCAGCAATCTGCGGTGTGGTACGCTATCGAATGCTTTGCTAAAGTCCAGGTACACGATGTCCAGGGACTCCCCAATATCCAGCTTCCCCATCACCCAATCAAAGAAGCTGATCAGGTTGGATTGGCATGATCTCCCCTTAGTACGGTAAATCCATGTTGTCGGGGATCCCGAAGATTCTCCTCATCCAGGATCTTATCCAATTGGTGTTTGATTAGAGTTTCCATTAGTTTGCTCACTTATCGATGTTAGACTCACTGGTCTGTAGTTTGCTGTCTCCATCTTTGAGCCTTTCTTGTGGAGTGGAATGACGTTAGCCGTCCTCCAGTCCAACGGGACGCTGCCTGTACTAAGGGAGAGATTGAAGAGCGCGGACAGTGGCTCCGCCAAGACATCACTCAGCTCCCTAAGCACCCTGGGGTGCAAGTTGTCCGGCCCCATTGCTTTGTTAACCTTGAGCTTTGACAGCTCACCGTAGACACTGCTGGGCGTAAACTCAAAGTTACTAAACGGGTCAACTGAGCCAAACCTTGTCTGTAGCTGAGGGCCGAGCCCCGGCGCTTCTCGGGTGAAAACTGAGCAGAAGTATTCATTTAATAGTTGGGCTTTTTCCGAATCCTTTTCCACATAGTCTCCGTCTGGATTCCTAAGACGTACAATCCCGCCCGAGTATTTTCTTCTATCACTGATATACCTGAAGAAGGATTTATCTCCCTTCTGGATGTTCTTTGCCAGAGACTCCTCCATGTGGAATTTAGTCTCCCTGACTGCTGTTTTGACGGCTTTTGATTTGATCAGGTAATCTGCTCTAGAGTCCTGCTTCCCCGATTGTTTGTAAGAAATGAATGCTTTTTTTCTTCTCCTTGATGAGGTCTGAGATCTCCGCAGTAAACCACTGTGGCTTATTGTTCCTTTGCCGTTTACTTACTGATTTAACATAGCGGTTTGTTGCTTCTTGTATGTTTGCTTTCAAAGTCAACCACATTTCTTCCACGTTATCAGTTTCTGCTTGGCTTTGTAGCGCCTGGTGAACGAAGTCTCCCATTTCTTTGAAATTTGTGTCCTTGAATTTGAGAACCTTGGTCAGTGTGGTAGATTTAGTGAAACCTTTCCTGAGATTGAACCATACCATGTTGTGGTCACTGGAGGCCAATGTGTCGCCCACCGAGACCTCTGTGACACTTTCTTCATTGGTAAGTATCAGGTCCAGTATTGCCTGATCCCTTGTTGGTTCCAACACCAGTTGCCTGAGTCTTGCTCCCTTCATAGAGTTTAATAGCCTCCTGCTGCTGTCGGAAGCAGAGGTAAGTGTAACCCAATCCACATCAGGCATGTTGAAGTCACCTAACAATACTGTGTCCCCACGCAAGGTGATATTTTCTATATCTCCGATTATTTCCATATCCAGGTCATTGTGTCTGAAGTTTCTGTAACCCTTCCAAAAAATACTCTGATGTCTGGTCACTGAAATACTGCTCCGCTTCTGCAATCATCTCTGAATCACTCAAAAATTGTCACCCTTTCAAACTCTTTTTAAGGCTTGGGAAATTAAAATGGAAGTATCCACTCAATGCCATTTCTCGTTGGCATTCAAACATTTGGGCACCCACTTGGCTGACAGATTCTGCATACCCAGCTGCTCATGGATTATGCACCTGACACGTTCCCTGGAGATCTGTAGTGTCTCAGCAATTGTTTTAGCCAATATTTGCTGATCTGCCAAAATCAGGTCATGGACATTGTCAACAATTTCAGGAGTTGACATTGTTTGAGGCCCCCCAGACCTTGCTGCATCTTTGGTCTCAATCTCCACGCTGAAAATTTGTACAGTCGACTCCACCTAAGTGCACGTCAGTTAAGCGCACGCTTTGGTTATCCGCAGTCTACTACCATGGTCCCGGTTTTTTTTAATGTTAAAGTCAATGGACATAAACTCTGGATAATTACAATTCTGATAAGCACACAATCCACTTATGCGCACTGATATTATAGGTCCCACCTCTATTCGTTCACGTTAAGTTCACTCTGGTTAAAAGCAATCACGTTCTCATGTGGATGAGCCACTTGTTTCAGATCAGCAGTCTAGGCCTGGCCAGGTGTTCGAACTTTCGGAACTGCACCATGGCATCGCGTGGACAAAGATCTTTGTCTTTGGCTGAACGTGTCCACCATGCTGGACAAAAGTCATTGTCTTTGGCTGAATGTATTGATGTCTTAAAGAGGCTTGACTAATGGGAGAGTCAGGTCTCTATTGCAAAACATTACAGCATTCATCCTAGCCAGATTTCTCAGATTTACAAAAAAAAAAAAAAGCAAGCCATATTGAAAGACTGGCAAAACAACAGCCAATCCTACCAGAAAACGGAAAAGAATTGGAAAGGCTGGAGATGTTGAACAGGTGTTGTAGGGATGGAGGTCTGATATGTTCTAATACAAGGCAAGCTCATATGTTCTAATACAAGGCAAGCTCAGCCCACTGACCTTTCGCCCTTGTGTATGAATACTGAATCATTCCTCATCCCTTCTCCTACGTAGCACCTCGTGACAGACTGCTGAGGCAGTTCCCCTCCCCTTTTGACACAAGACCAAGACTCTCGTCGCATATTAACCTGACACAAGTTTACTCTTATCCCTTATTCCTTATATGGGCAACAATCAGACTTTGCCTGAGCAGGCCCTGAGTTAAGGCTAATCAAGAGAGTTTAAGGAGCATGCATTATAACCTTTGGACTGTCACATGCTTATCTTATTTGAGCTGTCCTTATTTGGAAAGGACATCATCTGATAGGCATTGCATATGTGCAAAGACTCAGGCTCTGTCCACATGTTAATCAGGCCCTTGTCTAAGTGCTGAGTTGGCGGATGATCACGAGGTAAAGGGAGGGTGATCACGATGTATAAGCATGTACCTTTCTTTGTATCCACCAATGTAAAAGCATGTACCTTTGTACCCACCAATTATGAGATGTGTAAATGAAGGAGCTACTATGATGTCATTAGTTTAGAAGCATAATAAAAAGTGACTCGGAGCTAGTGACTCGGAGCAGCGCCTCCATCCCGACTCTAAGACTGTATGTGTGTGTTTCCTGTAGTTAGAAGAAGAAAAAGTTGAGGAATCCCGGGATAGACCATTGGGGCTGTTCCAGCCACTCTCTTGTTGTCTGTGGCCTTGGCTCCAGACAAGGATTGGATATTGAAACTTTTCTTTAAAAATAGATCCAAGGACTTCCTGGGACATCATATTCAGATATTTCCTGATGTCTCTAGAGAGACTCAAAAGAGAAGAAAAGAATTTCTATTTCTGAAACCTGGAGTGACTCAAATAGGGGGTATTTTCTTTTTGAGATATCCATGTAAATGTGTAGTTAGATACTTATCTTTGAAGTATATTTTTACAGAACCATCTTATTTGATAAGTTTTCTCTCGATGTAACGTCTTGAGAAAGGAATAGCTGCGCCTAAGGAAGGTTAGCTCTCTGTACTGTAGTAGACATGGCTTTCTTGATAATTCAGTTTGACTTATTTTGTTCTACTCTTTAAATCTTGGATCCAATTATTGAGGACTAGTGTGCAATCAAATCAGTTTATATTATTTTATGTAATTTTATTTTTAAATTTAACTGTGTATTTCAATTTTGGGAACTCAGTTTATTTGTTTTTGACTGCACTTTGCTGAACAAGATGGTCCGGGATAGGTGCACATTGTAACTCTGGGTCTAGGGAAAGTACAAAACATGCGAATAATGCTAAAGGTGTCCAAGTAGCTCAAGCGGGAACATCCCCACTGAGACATAACAAACATACAACATGGAGGGCTATGTACGTAAACGCTCACAGTCTGGGAAACAAGATCCTGGAATTAGAAACAGAAATGAGGAATGCCGACCTGGATGTGGTGGCGATATCTGAGACCTGGCTCACGGATTCCCACGAGTGGGACATGGTCATACCGGGTTACAACATGCTTCGCCGGGACAGGGAGGGCAAAATGGGAGGAGGTGTAGCATTATATACTAAAGATGACATTAAGGTCACCAGAATCACAGATGTCCACTACACTGGGGAATACCTTTGGGTAAATTTAGCCAGAGGGAAGGACAAATGCCTGTATCTTGGCATAATATACAGACCCCCAAGACAACAGGATGACCTAGATATGGAATTAATCGGAGATATAGAGAATATCACCTTGCGTGGGGACACAGTATTGTTAGGTGACTTCAACATGCCTGATGTGGATTGGGACACGCTTTCCTCTGCTTCCGGCAACAGCAGGAGGCTATTAAACTCTATGAAGGGAGCAATACTGAGGCAACTGGTGTTGGAACCAACAAGGGATCAGGCAATGCTGGACCTGATACTTACCAATGGAGAAAGTGTCACAGAGGTCTCGGTGGGCGACACATTGGCCTTCAGTGACCACAACATGGTATGGTTCAATCTCAGGAAAGGTTTCACTAAATCTACCACACTGACCAAGGTCCTCAAATTCAAGGACACAAACTTCAAAGAAATGGGAGACTTCGTTCACCAGGCGCTACAAAGCCAAGCAGAAGCCGATAACGTGGAAGAAATGTGGTCGACTTTGAAAGCCACCATACAAGAAGCAACAAACCGCTATGTTAAATCAGTAAGTAAACGGCGAAGGAACAATAAGCCACAGTGGTTCTCTGCGGAGATTTCGGACCTCATCAAGGAGAAGAAAAAAGCATTCATCTCTTACAAACAACCAGGGAAACAGGACTCTAGGGTAGAGAATGACACGGGGAAAAAAATCTGTCCCCGTCACCGGCCCACCATCCTCTGCACCGCCCCGTCACCGCCATCCCTTTCACTGCCCCGTCACCGTCACTGCCATCCCTTTCACCGCCCCGTCACCGCCACTGCCATCCCATTCACCGCCCCGTCACCGTCCCCGCTGCATCCATATAAGCCTTAGTACTGCAATATTTAGCTTATTCCTTTCTTATAAATCAAAGTTCCTGCTGCTGAACTAGAGAAAGAGATGTTCAGCTGGCAGGGCTTTGTTTATAAATTTTTATCAACACAACTAATATACTATTTTATCCTAAAGCAAAAAATAAATAAATAAATATAATTTTTTTTTCTACCTTTGTTGTCTGGTTTCTGCTTTCCACATCTTCTCATTCAATTCCTTCCATCCACTGTGTGTCTTCTCTCTGCGTCTTCCATTTGCTGTTACTGTGCCTCTCCCTTCACCCCCCCCCCCCCAATTGGTCTAGCACCCATCTTCTTCCCTCCGCTCCCCCATAGTCTGGCATCTGTCTTCTTCCCTCTCTGTCTTCCACATTTCCCTTCGGGGTCTGTTCCTCTCCACCCTCCTTCAATGTCTGTCCTATTCCTTTCCACCACCACCCTTCCCTTCCTCCTTTACCATCTGTTCCTTTCTACTACCCTTCAGCTCCTCTCGCGTGGCCTATCTATCTACCTTCCTCCCTCTTATTTTCATGGCATGTTACAATGTAATTTGTGCAAGCCACTGGAGCCTGCAAGCTCGGTCCCTGTCTCATCCCCACAAACCATCTCGCTTCTGTGCTCCTATTTTCCCCATTTCTAATATCTCCCCTATGTATCTGTCATTGCCCCCCCCCCCCTGTGTCCATATACCATCCCCATGGCATGTCCCCTTTATGTCTCTGTCCCTATGCCCCATGCACATAATTTCCCCTCTTTCTGTTACCTTCCTGTGTCCAGATTTCCCCTATCTTCCTCTTCCATTCCAGTGTGTCTCTTCTTTTCAACCCCATCTAGATTTTTTCCCTCTTTCTTCCCCCCCCCCTGCTTCTAGCATCTGGCTCACCTGCCTGTCCTTCCCTTTCTTTCCTGCTGTGGGTTTTTCTTTCCGTCTTCATCCCCTTGGCCCAGAATCCTTTTCCCTTTCACTCCCTCCTTCCAATTTGAGCCGGGAACATGAGCGATCGCATGGTCCCCGCAGCCACCACTCGCCTGCCCAATCGATCCTACTGTTTAGCCAGCTCTCTCCCTTCTCCTCACCTTAGTTTGTAGGTTTTGTTTTTCGGCGACATGTACGCTTTCCCAAAGAGCCGCGCACGCGCGGCTGCTCAGTGTTCAATCTTCTGCTCTGCTGCAACTTCCTGTTTCCGGTTGCGTCAGAGCAGAAGATCGAAACTGAGCAGCAGCGGGTGTGCGGGTCGCCGAAAAAGAAAACCTACAAACTAAGGTGAGGAGAAGGGAGAGAGTTGGCTAAACAGTAGGATCGATTGAGCAGGCGGGTGTGGGCTGCGGTGACCGCGCGATCCTTCATGCCTCACTGCGGGGACAAGACCATTCACCGCCCCACGGGCGGTGAATGGCCTTGTCCCCGTCGCCGCAGCGTCTGCTAGTTTTCGTTCCCCGTTTCGGCGGGTGACCCGCGGCTAAAATGCGGTGGCCGCGGGTAAACCGCCACCGTGTCATTCTCTACTCTAGGGAAGTCTATCTGGCCAAGTCAAAAGCCGTCAAAACAGCAGATAGGGAGGCCAAATTCCGCATGGAGGAGTCTCTAGCGAAGAACATCCAGAAAGGAGATAAATCCTTCTTCAGGTATATCAGTGACAGAAATAAGAACTCAGGCGGGATAGTACGTCTTAGGAAACCAGACGGAGACTATGTAGAAGCGGACTCGGAAAAAACCCAACTGTTAAATGAATACTTCTGCTCAGTCTTCACCCGCGAGGTGCCAGGACTCGGCCCTCAGCTACAGACAATGACGCAGATGATCCGTTTAGTAATTTCGAGTTTACACCCAGCGGTGTCTACTGCGAGCTGTCAAAGCTTAAGGTTAACAAGGCAATGGGGCCTGACAACCTACACCCCAGGGTGCTCAGGCAGTTGTGTGATGTCTTGACGGAACCGCTATCCGCGCTCTTCAATATCTTCCTTAGTACGGGTAACGTCCCGTTGGACTGGAAGACGGCTAACGTCATTCCACTCAACAAGAAAGGCTCCAAGATGGAGACTGCAAACTACAGACCGGTGAATCTCACATCAATAGTGTGCAAACTAATGGAAACTAATCAAACGCCAATTGGATACAATCCTGAACGAGGAGAATCTACGGGATCCCCGTCAACATGGATTTACTAAGGGGAGATCCTGCCAATCCAACCTGATCAGCTTCTTTGACTGGGTGACGAGGAAGCTGGATGTTGGGGAGTCCCTGGACATCGTATACCTGGACTTCAGTAAAGCATTCGATAGCGTACAACAACGCAGGTTGCTGAGCAAGATGAGTTCTATAGGATTGGGCAACACATTGACGAAATGAGTTGGGAACTGGCTTGGAGGTAGGCTTCAGAGGGTAGTGGTGAACGGCACCCCCTCCGAAATGACGGAGGAAATCAGTGGAGTGCCGCAGGGCTCGGTCCTGGGCCCGATCCTATTCAACATCTTTATAAGAGACTTGGCAGAAGGGCTGCGAGGTAAAATAACATTATTCGCCGATGATGCCAAACTAAGCAATGTAATGGGCAAAGCACAAGAGACATAAATTCAATGTCTGACAACATGATGCACGACCTACTCCTACTGGAGCGCTGGTCTAGGTCCTGGCAACTCAGCTTCAATGCCAAAAAATGCAAAGTCATGCACCTGGGCAGCCAAAATCCATGCAAGACTTATACCATTAATGGTGAGATCCTAACAAGAACTGAAGCAGAACGAGACTTAGGGGTGATCATCAGTGAGAACATGAAGACTGCCAATCAAGTGGAGCAAGCTTCATCCAAGGCAAGGCAAATCATAGGTTGCATACGCAGGAATTTCGTCAGCCGTAAGCCTGAAGTCATTATGCCATAGTATAGATCCATTGTGAGGCCCCAACTGGAATACTGTGTGCAATTCTGGAGGCTGCATTATCGTAAGGATGTGCTGAGACTGGAGTCGGTCCAGAGAATGGCCACCCGGATGGTCTCGGGACTCAAGGATCTCCCATACGAGGAACGGCTGGATAAGTTGCAGCTGTACTCACTCGAGGAACGCAGAAAGAGGGGTGACATGATCGAGACATTCAAGTATCTCATGGGCCGCATCAAGGTGGAAGAAGATATCTTCTTTTTCAAGGGTCCCGCGGCAACAATGGAAACTGTGTAGAACAATGGAACATCCGTAGAAAATCAGGGGAGGGAAACTGCACGGGGACACCAGGAAATTCTTTTTCACTGAAAGGGTGGTTGATCGCTGGAATAGTCTTCCACTTCAGGTTATTGAGGCCAGTAGCGTGCCTGATTTTAAGGCCAAATGGGATAGACACGTGGGATCTATTCACAGAGAAAGGTAGGGGAGGGTCATTGGGGTGGGCAGACTAGATGGGCCGTGGCCCTTATCTGCCGTCTATTTCTATGTTTCTAATATTATAAAATTTTATAAATAAATAATTAAAAAAAAAAAAAAAAAAGGGAGAGGGGTTAGTTTGTGATGACATATTCCATACTAGGCGAAGATGTTTTCTGTGTTCTGTGGGTTCGAAAGACATGGTTTTCTGTTAGAATTGACTATGTAGGATTGATCTGTACTAGTCTGGCTTGTTTAGTTTTACAATGGGTGTATTGATGTACTGCTCACTGCAGTATGTAAGATGCTGCCTTTTCCTAGGTACACTCTTGTGTGATGTGTGGATTGTTACTAAAAATCATGTTTTTCATACAGATGGGGGTGGGTGTCAAAAAAATGATGGGCCTCGGGTGTCACCTATGCTAGGTACACCACTGCCTTCATAGTTTATATCTAATCCACAAGCCTGCTTTTAGGACCTACAGGGTATGTATCCCTCTGATTAATGACAATTTCACTTCTCATGTTATCTTTTCCATTCTTTTTATTATACAACTGCCTAGATAAGCATCATTCTTTGACGTGATTGGACCTTGAAAACTAATGGCAACAGTGTTCTCCCCAGAAATTTTTTCCAACCATGAAAAACATTTGCTGCATTTAGTGTGCCACAAAAAAACATTAGTGTGCCGGAGTTAAAAAAGTTTGAGAGACGCTGCTCTATACCAGTGTTCTTAAACCTTTTTACACCCGTGGACCGGCAGAAATAAAATAATTATTTTGTGGACCGGCAAACTACTAGGACTAAAATTTAAAAACCCTGTTTACGCCCCATCTCCGCGAGCTCGGTCCCCGCAAACCATCTGATCCCATCTGCACAAGCCGCAATTATGATTTTATATTGAACATATGTTATTAAAGTATAAAAAGAAACAATATTCTGATCAATTGTAATTTTATAAATACAAATATACAGAGCACGAACCAACAAAACCCCTGTCTTCCCTCCCCTTCACATATATCCCCTCTACTATCAAGAAAACTGAACAAGCCAAGTTCATAGAAATATCATGCTAACAGAATACTGCAGTCCCCAGTTATGTCTCTAACTGGATATATATTTCAAATCTGATATATTCTAATCACAAAATAGAAATAAAATTATTTGTTTCTACCTTTTGTTGTCTCTGGTTTCTGCTTTCATCTTCTTTTCACTCTCTTCCTTCCAGTGTCTGCCTTCTCTGTCTCTTCAATCCAGCATCTGCCCCTTCCATCTACTGTCTAACCTCTCCCTCTTCCATATAGTATTTGTCTTCTTTCTATGCCCCTCTCTCCTTTTTACACGATTCACTCCAGCTTCACTGCTCTCTTCATTTTTATCTCTCCTACACCAGATCTAGCATCTTTGTCCCTCTCAATTTCTCTGCTGACCCCCCTTCCCATCTCATTCCTGTCTCTCCCCTTCCCCTCCTCTAATCTCCCTGCAAGCTGTTTCCTTCTTTTTTTCTTCTCCCTTCCCTCCTCCCCCTGTCCAGCAGTAACTCTCTTCCCTTTCCTTTCCCTCCTCCCCTCCCAGCAGCATCTCTCCTTCTCCCTGTCCAGATCCAGTAGCAGCTGTCCCTTTTTCCCCCCTTACCCAGCAGCTTCCCAGACTCCTTTCCCTCCTCCCCTCCCAGCAGCATCTCTCCTTCTCCCTCTCCAGGTCCAGTAGCAGCTGTCCCTTTTTCCCCCTTACCCAGCAGCTACCCATACTCCTTTCCCTCCTCCCCTCCCAGCAGCATCTCTCCTTCTCCCTATCCAGATCCAGTAGCAGCTGTCCCTTTTTCCCCCTTACCCAGCAGCTTCCCAGACTCCTTTCCCTCCTCCTCTCCCAGCAGCATCTCTCCTTCTCCGTATCCAGGTCCAGTAGCAGCTGTCCCTTTTTTTTTTTTTCACCATGCCCAGCAGCTTTCTCCCCTCCCAGCAACTCTCCTTACTTGCCAGCGCTGTGATTCAGTAAGGCAGCCTCGGGTCCTTTGTTGGGTCGCACCGCCTCTGAGGAAAGCGGAAGTTGCATCATCAGAGGCGGCCCGACTCAGCAAAAGCTCCAAGGCTTCCTTTTTGAATCGCTGCGTATGTAAGGAGAGCCGCTGGGAGGGAAGAAAGCACAGTGTGAGGCTCTCTATTATCTCTCCGGCCCTGCGCGAGTGACAGCTCCTCGATCTTGCCGGTCCTGCGCGGACCGGCAGGAAATTGAAGAAATTGATCTCGCCGGTCCTGCGCGGACCGGCAGGAATTTTCTGCGAACTGGCACCGGTCCGTGGACCGGCGGTTGAAGAACTGTGCTCTATAGCATTTGAAAGAGGTTAAATATCTAATTATTCACTTCTAGAATTGGATACTTCTTAAATTTAATAAAAAATTATGAAACAAGTGTCAAACCTTAAGAAAGGCAGTCATATTGAGCATTGGAAAATAACTAATAATAATTAACTAATACAAATAGTACACGTTTAGGGCTCCTTTTACTAAGCTGCGATAGCAGTTTTACTGCACGCTTAGCTTGCGCAGAATTGCCGCACGTGCTAGATGCGCCAGCATTGAGCTGGCGTTAATTCTTGCCGTGTAGCGTGGCAATTCTGCACGCGCTAAAAACGCTATTGCAGCTTAGTAAAAGGAGCCCTTAATTTTCCCCACCACCAAATTTCCCCGTCCCGCCCCACCCGGCTACTTTTTCATGCCACCCGGCTGGAAAAAATTTCTGGGGAGAACTCTGATTCCGTTCAAAAGTTTTAATGAAATTGTCCACTTTTCCACCCAGAGCTTTTTCCTGTCCATATGTCTTTGATGTGGTGGTATAATTTCTGAAGCAAATTCCAAATTGCTTCTAGCGTAACCACCTTGAATGGATTCTCCACCTCGGATGTTTTCATCGGTAAGATGCTTCTATTCTTTGAGCGCTTCACCAGTTGCACCTTCAGCAACTAGCTCGCTTATTCCATTGAAGGTAGCTGCCACGGGACAAGGAGGAGTCACTGACATCAGGGGCAGGGGTGATAATGTTTCATGGCCCAGCAAGAAAAGGCAGGAGCAGGGCAATATAACAGACATTTAAATACCTATGTGGCATAAATAGACATGAGGCAAGTCTGTCTCAATTGAAAGGAAACTCGAGTAAGAAGGCATGGGATGAAGTTAAGAGGTGATAGGCTAAGGAGTAATGTAAGGAAATACCTTTTTTTTTTTTTTTAACAGAAAGGGTGGTAGATGCGTAGAATAGTCTCCCAGTAGAGGTGGTAGAGACAGAGGAGATAGTGGATGCTGCAGATGGGCAGACCGGATGGACCATTTGGTCTTTATCTGCTGTCATGTTTCTGTGTTTACTGACTGGGAAGCACAATCTGCTTGTTTTTCACCAGCTTACACACGTTCCTGATCTGAGTCTAAAGATTAAATTAAACTTGTTTTTGGTGTGCTCTGATTCTGTGAACTTCTTGACATTTCCTTTTTTGCCCTGCTTTTAATCTAGCCAAAGCAACACTGGGACAGTTCTTGCCAGCTTCTTCTTGCTTTTCATGTTTGGCCTGTATCTCTCTGGGCTGGAAGCCCCCTTTCCCAGGGTTTATAAATACTTCTTCCACTGCATCACCAGTGGGGCTGGCTTGAGTTGCAGAAATAACATTAGAGAGTCAACCCAGGTATCCTGCATAGCAATATGCAGTGCATTATGCTGTTCTGGCAGAAGTGTTCAGAAGTTTTTTTTCAGTTTTGCACGGGCTTATCCAGTTTTGGTTCAGGCCCGCCCTCCGGCAATGCACATGGCCAGGCTTGTGGGGACCCCAAAGCCCCACCAGCTCAAGATCCCTCTCCATAGCCCCAAACTGTCTCATACCAAGGGCAGTTGGCAGCGCACCTCCACCCATCAATATTAATGACCTCTGCAATGCACAGTTCGGGTATGGGGGATTCCGAAGAGGACTCTTCAGTTAGTTTCAAGTTTATTCAAAATTTGATACATGTGCTTATAAAGATTTCTAAGCGGTGTACATAATAAAATTAGGGAGAAGTAAGAGAGTTGTTAAAAATACGGACAAGGATAAACTTGAACAACAAACGAACGGAAACAAGGGGAAATGGGGGTAGAACTGCAGTGGTTTTAAGAAAAGGTAGTAGCAATGAGGGGAAAAATAATAGGCCAGTGGCACGACAGGAGCAACAACTCTTATGTAGAGTAGATAAGAATTGATGATTACCGTATTTTCGCGGATATAACGCGCACCCGTGTAAAACGCGCACACGGGTATAGCGCGCAGAAATCACGATGATATGTACAAAAACTTTTGTATACCGCGCTCACGGGTATACCGCGCATGATGCCCGACGCTCCTTTCGCCCGCCCTGACTTTCCGTGCGCTGTCCCGACTCTCCGTTCACCCCCCCCTGACTTCCGTGCACTGCCCTGACTTTCCGTGCGCTGTCCCGACTCTCCGTTCACCCCCCTGACTTTTCGTGCACTGTCCCCCCTTGAAGTCCTGTCCCCCCTTGAAGGTCTGTCCCCATCCTGAAAGCCTGATGCCCCCCCCCCGACGTCCGATACATTCCCCCCCCCCGGCAGGACCACTCGCACCCCCACCCCGAAGGACCGCCGACTCCCCAACAATATCGGGCCAGGAGGGAGCCCAAACCCTCCTGGCCACGGCGACCCCCTAACCCCACCCCGCACTACATTACGGGCAGGAGGGATCCCAGGCCCTCCTGCCCTCGATGCAAACCCCCTCCCCCCAACGACCGCCCCCCCCCCCAAGAACCTCCGCCCGTCCCCCAGCCGACCCGCGACCCCCCTGGCCGACCCCCACGACACCCCCACCCGCCTTCCCCGTACCTTTGTGTAGTTGGGCCAGAAGGGAGCCCAAACCCTCCTGGCCACGGCGACCCCCTAACCCCACCCCGCACTACATTACGGGCAGGAGGGATCCCAGGCCCTCCTGCCCTCGACGCAAACCCCTCTCCCCCCCCAACGACCGCCCCCCCCCAAGAACCTCCGACTGCCCCCCCAGCCGACCCGCGACCCCCCTGGCCGACCCCCACGACCCCCCACCCCCCTTCCCCGTACCTTTGGTAGTTGGCCGGACAGACGGGAGCCAAACCCGCCTGTCCGGCAGGCAGCCAACGAAGGAATGAGGCCGGATTGGCCCATCCGTCCTAAAGCTGCGCCTACTGGTGGGGCCTAAGGCGCGTGGGCCAATCAGAATAGGCCCTGGAGCCTTAGGTCCCACCTGGGGGCGCGGGGGTCGCGGGTCGGCTGGGGGGACGGTCGGAGGTTCTTGGGGGGGGGCGGTCGTTGGGGGGGAGGGGGGTTTGCGTCGAGGGCAGGAGGGCCTGGGATCCCTCCTGCCCGTAATGTAGTGCGGGGTGGGGTTAGGGGGTCGCCGTGACCAGGAGGGTTTGGGCTCCCTTCTGGCCCGATATTGTCGGGAAGTCGGCGGTCCTTCGGGGTGGGGGTGCGAGTGGTCCTGCCGGGGGGGGATGTATCGGACGTCGGGGAGTCGGCCGGGCAAGAGGGCTTGGGCTCCCTCTTGCTCCGATCGTGGATGCGGGTGCGGGTGGGAGTGCGTGCGAGCGGTCGTTCGGGGTGGGGGTGCGAGCGGTCCTGCTGGGGGGGTGAATCGGGCATCGGGCGGGGTGGGAACTATGTTTAAAAACTTTTGTATACCGCGCTCAGGCATATAACGCGCGGGGGGTATGCGCGGTAGGTAAAAACGCGTATAACGCGTGCGTTATATCCGCGAAAATACGGTAAGCGTTCTAATGTTTGGATAAGCCGAGTTGAATGGTTTTAAGTTTCAAATGCATCCTTATAAAGAGGTTTTTAAGGAACTCTTGAATCTATCTAGTATAGATTTTCTCTAAGATAAGTTGGGAGCGAGTTTCATAACTGGGGTGCAGTGACTGAAAAGATCTCATTATGTCTGGTGCTGATGATTTTTAAAGAGGGTACTGAAAGGAGATTTTGGTTGCTTGAATGTAAAGTTCTAGTTCGGGGCGTGAGGTATTAATAGTCTGTCTAAAAAGATAGGAAGGTTTGTCTGACGAATCTTGAATGATAGAAGGGCAATTTTATAACAGATGCGGTGAGGAATTGGCAGCCAATGAGCATTTTTCAGGAGCGGCATTACATGATCATATTTCTTAGAATTTGTTATTTATATTGCAATATTTTGAACTAATTGTAGTCATCTTAATTGTTTCTGGGTAACGCCTTTAAATAATGAATTGCAATAGCTAGCGAGGCTCTGGGATCCCTGGCAGCCAAGGTGTGTTTGGGGATTTTTTTATTTTTTTTTACCACTTTGAGGTGAGAGGGTAATGGGTAGAGAAGCAATGTAAGGGCGTGCCCACCCAGAAATTGAGCTCTGGCTATGCTTTGGAATGAAGTATCACTCTTCCATAGTAATGCAGGAAAAAAGTGTTTTGTATCCTCATAAATTGGTGCTGCAGGGTTTTGTTTTTTTTTTTCCAAAGGATTGCATAAGCATAACAGAAAATTTCGACAGGAGCATTTTTAATAGCTAAGCCAAGCTGCTGTGTTAGGCACATAGAAGTTTCTTAAATATTTTGCCAAATAAGGATTGGACTTTATGGCAGGTCATGCGAGTTGAAAATATACCCTGTAAGGCAGGGTTCCCCATTTTTCACATGCTGGGGCAGAAGTGCTCACTTGTGTGAGCATCAGACTTGTCACTGCCTCCGTGAGAAGCAGTTCACACACTTCCCAGGATAGTTTCTGGCACTAGAAACAGAAAATGATGGAAATTCCAGCCAGGCAAGTGAACAGCATGTGTTTTATTTAAAGCAGAATTGCTGGCAAGCAGTTGAAGTAAACAAAATTATTGGTTCTTCTCTTATTAATCCTATGGCAATAGTACTGTAATAGTATCTAGTGTTCAGAGATCTGAACATTTCTTTTGTTTATCCTTTCTCAACATTTAGTGCGAGTAATTTTAATAGGATGCTAATTTGTATCTAAACCAGTGCTTCTCTTCTCTCTCTTTCCCCCCACCCCATTTCCTCATTTTCTGGCAACAATCTCAAATAATTAAAATGAATAAATAGCTTAAAATTAAATACACAAAGACCCAGATTCACTAAAAATAGCGACTCGATCGTTGGCCGATTCTCTGGCTGATTTTCAAACAGCGATTGATTCACTATCAAGTTTGCATGCAAATGATTTGCACTTAAACCTACCGACTCAATCGCTTAGTGAGCGATTTAAGACATGCGCAGAGCCCTGACAGGAGAAGCAGCCACCTGTCACTGCTGTCAAGGCTTCTGCTTTTTTTTTTAATGCGACAGATGTTCTGCGCGACTTAAACGCGCACCATTTGTCCCATTAAAAAAGCTGACAATCGTCCTCCCGCTTCCCCAAAAAAACCAACAGGAGGGATGCCCACTCCCTCCTGCCATGACTCCCGCCAGCCCACCTGCTTCTTCCAAAAAACTGGCAGGAGGGATACCACTCCCTCCTGCCACCCGACGTTCCCCCTCATCCCCGCACCGAACTTAAATACGGCAGGAATGATGCCCACTCCCTCCTGCAATCTCCCCCTCCCGAAATGACAGGAGGGATGCCCACTTTCTCCTGCCACTGCAATGCCCCCTTCTCGCCCCGGTGTCTATATCTTTTGCATTGGGAGGAGGAGGAACCGCAAATACCACCTTCTCCTGCTCCTCTGCCCGGCCTGCTATGCCACTAGGCCTTAGGCCCCTGCCCGGTGCATCATGTGATGCATAGGGAGGGGCCTAAGGCTCTGATTGGCTCAGACACCTCAGGTCTACAGCAGTCGGGTTTTAGGATCGTAAAACCCCAATCAAAATAGCCAAGCAAATGTAAGTGAAACAGTCGCTTGGCTATTTTGCATGTGGTTTTACTAATTTGCATGGCCAGATCGGAAAATGGGCGCTCGAGGAGAAAAACACATGGTGGGCCATTTTATGAATTGGGTCAGTTAGCAGTGATTGTTGCTAAATCTGTGAAAACAGGTTAGCGATGATCGCTGGCTTTAGTGAATTGGGGCTAAAGTGATGATAAAAAGTAGGGGTGTGTGATTAATTATAAGAAAATTATTCTTAGAAAAGGAAACCTAGGAATAAGATGAATAAAAGAATACAGGGTGAGGCAAAAGTAACTCCTAGACTAGAGGGTTTTTTGGGTTTTGTTTTGTGTGTTTTGCTGTTTTCTCAGGAACAGCTTGGAATTTCAACATGAAATTTTACAGCTTTCCCTAGCCATGTCTTCTCTTCTCTGTTTCCCTGAGTTGTCCATCTCCCCCTCCCCCTTCCGTCCCCTCCCCTGAATTAGAGAATGACACAGTGACAAAATTCATCACTGTTCCCGTCCCCGCGGATAACCGCGGGAAATAATCCCATGTCATTTTCTAGTATTAATTTCAACCTGAGTCCTTCTACACCAGCATTCATCAGAGCAAAGCTTGTGGGTCAGAGGTTGTGGCCATTCATACTCTGATTCTTCCCTCTCTTCTTAAAGAATGACATGAAGATGGTTTCCCGCGGTTATCGACGGGGACGGTGATGAATTTTGTCACCGTGTCATTCTCTACCCTGAATCTCTTTCCCTTTCCCCATCTTGCCCGCTCCACCAAATCTCTCTCCCTCTCCCCATTTTGCCTCCATAGCCATTTCTCATTCCCTCCCCCTTCCCTCATGCCCATCTGACCCCCTCCCTGTCCTCCTTCTACCCCCCTCTTTCGTCCCCAAATCCAGGTACTATCTCAATTTTACTTTTTCACTGGGGATAGGTAAGTCTTTTCCTATCTGAGCCACATTTCCTTGACAGAATAAGGAAAAAGTAAATATAAAATTTAAAAAATGTCCATCTCGATAATTCAGAACAGAAATTTGGTAAAAATTCATAAAAGAAGTTGTTAATCTCTAACATTCCCAAACACTAGTAACAGTAATTTCCAGCTTGTTTTACCAATAGTTAGTAAGTTCAAACAATTATATCTAGGAAAAAGCTTTTAGATCCCCTGCACCCTATCTTTACCATGAGTGAACAAACTGAGTGAGTGGGCAAAAAAATGACAGATGAGCTTCAATGTGGAGAAATGTAAGGTCTTGCACATAGGGAAGGGGAACTCCATGTACAGCTACGTGATGGGAGGGAGGGTACTCGGGGAAGGCAGCCAAGAAAAAGATCTGGGGGTATTGGTGGATAACACAATGAAGCCGGCGGCGCAATGTGCAGCGGCCTCAAAAAAAGCGAACAGAATGTTGGGCATTATCAAAAAAGGTATCACTACCAGAACGAAGGAAGTTATCCTGCCACTGTATCAAGCAATGGTGCGCCCACATCTGGAATACTGCGTCCAATACTGGTCGCCATACCTCAAGAAGAACATGGCAATACTCGAGAAGGTCCAGAGGAGGGCAACGAGGATGATAAAGGGTATGGAGAACCTTTCATATGCCGAACGGCTAGACAGGCTGGGGCTCTTTACCCTGGAGAAGCGGAGACTGAGAGGGGACATGATAGAGACTTATAAAATCATGAAAGGAATAGAGAAGGTGGAGAGGGACAGATTCTTTAGACTAGCAGGGACAACTAAAACAAGAGGAGACAGATTCATAACGAATGCAAGGAAGTTCTTCTTCACTCAGAGGGTGGTGGACACCTGGAACGCGCTTCCCGGAGAGGTGATAAGACAGAGTACAATTCTGGGGTTCAAAAAGGGACTGGATGACTTCCTGGAAGCGTATGGGATTACAGGGTACAGATAGAGGTTTACCTTACAGGACATTGAGCGAATAGGGTATGGATATTTTAGGTTAGGTAGAGAACACTTTCAGGTCATGGACCTGGGGGGCCGCCGTGGGAGCGGACTGCCGGGCACAATGGACCCCTGGTCTGACCCAGCAGAGGCAATGCTTATGTTCTTATGAATGGCCGCTTCTCTTTCCATGCCACTGAAACCTTCTCTTTTATCGCTTCCTCTCTAATAAGCAACGAGAAATCCACAGTTTCTTTCTGTTTTCCCTTCTTCCTCACACTTCAGGTCAATCGTTGCTTTCCTATCATGTCGTTCCTTCTTCCACACTTTGCTTAGGCGCCGACCTCAGTTTGCCTGCATCTACTACTCCCACCGCATTTAACTTCTTAGAAAAGCGCTCCCTGCCACTGGCCTGGCTTCTTCTCTCCACTGTGTCCCGCCCTCTCTGACAACTTCCTGTTTCCGCTAGGGTGGGCTGCAGTGGAAAGAAGACTTTGGGCCAGCGGCAGGGAGTGCTTCTCTAAGAAGCTAAACGCTACGTGTGGGTGAACAGTCGGGCGTGCGGAATAGATGCAGGCGAAAAGACGCATTAGAGAGCCTGCCGGTACCAAGCTCCCAGCCTTGCAAGAAGTGGGTTTTTTCCCCCCTCCACTGGATCACCCACAGAACCCCCCAGTTCAAACGCCTATGACTCGTACCACCCCAGGTCATAACAGTGTACATACTCGGCTTTATTCATTTCCATCAAAGTATTGGATCCTTTTGTACCCTTCGTTTTGAATAATTTGTTGTTGAAATAATAATATTGTTTAT
Organism: Geotrypetes seraphini; assembly: GCF_902459505.1. Classification (NCBI taxonomy): domain Eukaryota; kingdom Metazoa; phylum Chordata; class Amphibia; order Gymnophiona; family Dermophiidae; genus Geotrypetes; species Geotrypetes seraphini. Next base: position 534,422,535 of record NC_047084.1, read on the forward strand.
GCCGCCGCCTTTTGTTAATGGCCTTAGCCGCCTTCTTTGTGTTAAAGCAATGATTTACCTTGGTTTGTCTCTGCAAGTTGTAAATTAATGATTGATCATTACTATGACTTTGTTTCTGAATCAAAACCATGCAGAAATATAATTACCTAAAATTAACTGTATGGTCCAATGCCCCATTTTTATACTTTGTATATCCCTTCCATACGGCCCTTCCTCTTCCCTTCCCTTCAAAAAATAAAAAATACTGAGGGCATTTGTGAACAAACGTTCTTTTTTCCAGAGAGTTGTATGAAGGTCTCTACAAAATGACAATTTGTGTTCTTTTGACTTGAGCTTTACTTCTACTACTATTAAGATCACTGAATGATAATAGAATAGCTATACCTCATATATATATAAGACTCATCTTGCTTCAGCTAGAAATTGTGCATTATTTTATTTGATTCCAGTTTTTTGGAATAGTCTACCATTGGATTTGAGAAGAGTCTTTAATAAATTTTAAGACATCCAAAGGTCTATTATTTTCAGTTGGCCTTTTTACAATGATAGGACTTGAATTCAGTGTTTCACTCTGTATTGTATTACATTATAATTTTATTCATACATTATAAACGTAAAGTAAGTATGCGTTATGTTATATTATTTTATATAGTGTAATTCTGTGTTTTCCTTTTTCTTTCCTTTTCTATTTTTAATAATAATAATAACAGTTTATAATAGAAAGGAACTCCATTGGATTTTTTTTAACTGCTTTGATCCTATTTGGCAAATTAAGCGGTATATAAAGAATTTTAATAAACACAAACATACTTACGATTTCTTTGGCACTGTTACTGCTGAACATACACAGTGCTGTACATTAAACATGTAGGAGACAATCCCTACTCAAAAGAGCTTACAATTTAATTAAAACAGGCAAACAGGAAAGAGTTTTCATAGCAAATCTCCCCCTCCCTCCCTCCCTCCCTTTTTAAAGAAACAAACTTGATTGTTTAAAATATTTAAGGAGTATTTATTAAGGTGTGGTAAAAGTCTGGTTTTTACTGCAACTTAATTTTTCACAGGACAGATTGTATTGCAGTTTAGTGATTCCTGGAGGGAGAGTGTGACATAGTGTTTAGAGTTACAGCCTTAGCACCCTGAGGGAGTGGGTTCAAATCCTGCACTGCTCCTTGTGACCAATGTTCCCTCTAAGCTGAGCACATGAGCGATCGCTCACTATTTTCATTGGCGTCACTCATAATTTTTCTCGTGTCGCTCACTAAAATACGCAGTGGGAAACTGAGGACTGCATAGTAAGATCCCCGACGCACTTCCGACACAGGTGGGGATCGTGAGAGGAGCCACTGCCACGTCTTCAGTGGTGCACCAAGAGGGGGGGGGGGTCCGCCCCGGGTGCAGCCTTAGGGGGGGTGCACAGCCGACCAGGTCCGGATCTGGCCGGCTGTGCACCCCCCCTAAGGCTGCCGTCGGAGAGGAAGTTCGGGCCAGCCAATCGCTGGGTGGAACTTCCTCTCCGACGGCAGAATTGACGTCGGGGGAATGCTGGTCGGCCCGACGGTGGGAAGCAGAGAGAGCTTGGGGCAGCCGCGGCGGTGGCAGCAGTGGCTTTGTGGAGGGTAGGGAGAAAGAAAGAAAGGGGGCAGGCAGGGAGACAGGAGGGAACCAGAAAAAAAGAAAGGGGGCATCAAGAGAGAAAAAAGAAAGACAGGGCAGAGAGAGAGGAAGAAAAAGTTAGGGGAGGGATTGAGGTCTGGAGGAGAGGAAGCATACAGGCTGAAAGAAGGGAAGAAAGTTTGGATGCACAGTCAGAAGATGAAAGTGCAACCAGAGACTCATGAAATCACCAGACTTGGTAGGAAAAATGATTTTATTTTAAATTTAGTGATCAAAATGTGTCTGAATTTATATATGCTGTCTATATTTTGCACTATGGCCCCCTTTTACTAAACCGCAATAGTGTTTTTTAGCGCAGGGAGCCTATGAGCGTTGAGAGCAGCGCTGGGCATTTAGCGCAGTTCCCTGTGCTAAAAACTGCTATTGTGGTTTAATAAAAAGGAAGGGGGGTATATTTGTCTATTTTTGTATGGTTGTTACTGAGGTGACAATGCATAGAGTCATCTGCCTTGACCTCTTTGAAAAAAACCCAGAATAGGAATGATAATTAACATTTTCTCAGCATATGGTATGCTTTGTGTGTTTTAATTTTATTGTTGGTAGATCATTTTGACTTAGTCATTTTAAAGTAGCTCGCAAGCCCAAAAAGTTTGGGCACCCCTGAGCTAGAGCGTTGAAGCTGTGTATTTCTATTTTATACCCCTTTTACAAAACTGTGGAGCGTTTTTTAGCGCCAGCCGTGGTGGTAGCAGCTCTGATGCTCAGAATTCTATAAGCGTCAGGGCTGTTACCACTGTGGCTAAAATCCACACTACAGTTTTGTAAAAGGGGGAGGGGTTAGTTTGTGATGACATATTCCATACTAGGCGAAGGTGTTTTCTGTGTGTTCGAAAGACATGGTTTTCTGTTAGGATTGACGGTGTAGGATTGATCTGTGCTGGTCTGGCTTGTTTAGTTTTACAATGGGTGTATTGATGTACTGCTCACTGCAATATATAAGATACTGCCTTTTCCTAGGTACTCATGTGTGACGTGTGGCCCCGGGTGTTACATATGCTAGGTACGCCACTGTATGTAAAGATACCAGAAAGCTGGCGAAACAAAAACTTTAAGTAAATTGTTATTCTTCTAAATTTTGAGTATTTAACCCTCCCACAATCTCATGGGCACTCGGCCTCCGCGCCTGCTCATAAATTTGTGGAGTATATAACTTGTCGCTCATGCATATTTTTTTTTTGCACACACCTCATCAATCCTTAGAGGGAACATTGCTTGTGACCCTGGGTAAGTCACTTAATCCCCCATTGCCCCAGGTACATTAGAGAGACTGAGAGCCCACTGGGACAGATAGGGAAAATGATTGAGTAACCTGATTTATATCCCATTCTGAGCCTTTGGGAGTATGTGCAAAAATAAATCAAATAAGTATATGATTAATGCTGCTTTAGAACCTCCTCTCCCCAGGCCTATCTTTCAAAACCCCTGGGGTCTAGTGTAGTCAAGGCAGGAGCAGTGCCCAGTCACTCCAGGTAACCCTTAGCGGTAGTCTATCACTAAAGGTCAGGTCGCTGTAAAAAAATAAAGAAATAAAGACCCTTGTACAGCAGCTTGACCTCTCACAGTGATACCAGGAGATTACCGTTAGGATTTGTTGTTGCAATTTTAAACCTTTACTGGCAAAGCCAGAAGTGAGTGTGGATTGCTTCTGCCCTGACCCCCCACTGGATGCCAGGGATTTTACAAGGTAGGCCTATTGGAGGAGGCAGGCGGTATAGAAGAATAAAGTTATTATTATTATTATATCAGTTGGAAGGGGGGGCAACAATGTATGCTAAGAGGCAAATGATGTGAGTTATGATTTTAATGTACCTTTTTACACCCCCCCTTAGAGAAATAAAGAATTTAAGGGATTTTGTTTAAACAGTGGCAAAATTAAGATTTCATTAGTAAAAACTTTGTACTAGACATCAGTCACCTAAATTTTAGACTTTAAAAAAATGTATATTTAAAATTTAAAAAATTTATTTGCAAAGTTTAGTAAATAAAATTAATTGTATTATATATTAAGAAAAGAAATGCAATTAGGAAATTATACTTTTAGAAAGAAGGCCAACCCCTCTTTTTTTTCCTTACATCCCTTTTTGGCAGAATCATTATAGTATGCATGAAGCATTTTATTTTTTTTTTTGAAGAATCCCCTATGCTTATTACATTTTAAAAAAAAAATTCAGTTTCTACTTCCATTACCTCCATGTAACCTAAGGTGACTTTTTTGAGTTTTAGAACTATATTCTACTTTGAATTACATTACATTAGTCAACATCTTATCACATCTTAAGATAAATTCCAAAATCTCAGGAATTTCATAAACTGTGACACCATTATCCCAGAAGTATTTTCACGGATGATCATAATTTTCTGATATAAGAAGATGGGAAATCAAATGTGGTATGTAAATAAAAAAAATTAGCATATATTCATGACTCTTCTCTGCTTTTTCTTAGAAACCGGGTGTAATTCACCCCTATGACAGTGGACACATAGCAATGACTTATACTGCGCTGTCATCTTTGCTTATTCTTGGAGATGATCTGAGTCGTGTACATGTTGACGCCTGCTTGGCAGGACTAAGAGCACTTCAGCTAGAAGATGGAAGGTACAGTAAAAATTTTTCTTTACATTTTAATAATAAATGTTTCATTTCATCTTTGAAAGCAGTTCCGAGCTTTGCATCAAAATGTTAGATCTAGTGATATAAAATAATTATTGCTGGTGTGTTCTGTATATCTAAACCTAGCTATGAAAGAGAGTTAAAATTAAAATTTGAATGCAAAGATAGGAAGATAAGCCCAGGGAGGACATGATTTTGGGTGTAGGAAAAGTAAGAGAGCCAGGGAGGAGAAAGATGGTAAAAGTTATAAGTGGTAGGAGGAATGGAGAATGAGAATTAAGGAGGTAGAAGTTAGAAGGGATCTGGGTGAGAAGAAAATTAGATGGATGGGAAAAGAGAGGGCAAACCATAGAGGCTCTTCAGATCTGTACTAGCAATGATACAAAATCCCAACTAAAACGTACAAAAATGCTCTGCAACTTTCAATGCTCGGAGCAGCATCAGTGTTGCTGAACATTTTTGTACATTTTAGTTGGGATCAAGAATCCTTTAGTCTTCCCAATTCTGGAAGCATTATACCTCTGAAGCAGCCCAAGAGTGGGTGAAACATGGACTACATCAGGTGACTGTTTTAATCAAGAGATTTTGTTTTGAAGCAGTCCATCTGTGGAAAGAGTTGTAAGAAGTGATAGAAATGGGAGGGATGAGAGACGGATGAAGAAGTGGGGATAGCAAAGTTTGGATTAGATAAGGAAAGATAAATTAAAATATGTGGATGAGAGGAAAGGAAAAACTGGTGTGAAATGTAACAAATCTGGGCTAGGTAATTGAAGAAAAAGGTGAGGAAAGTGAAAGGATGAAAACGGATGGGGAGAAGGACATGGATGTAGGGGCAAGAAAAGGAACTTAAGGCTGATGAGGGAAAGGAAGCTGGAGGCTGAGATTTGAATATTATAGGGCAGGGAATAAGGAACAAGATGGGAAGGGGAGATGAAAATAATGGGGGAAATGGAGAGAAAAAAGGTGACTTGGAAGAAAGATTTTTCAATATATACTGTACAGTCTAGAATGGAAGCAAGAGAGATAAGGAAGGGCCATGAAAATAAGCACAAGGAAGGAGGAGCTTGCAGTTCTTTCTGTGATTATATGTAAGTATCGCATTGTACTTTTGAGTTATCTTTTTGGGCAGATTGGATGGACCATATCGATTTTTTTTTATTTTAATTTTCTGTCTTATCTGATCTGCTAACAGTATGCTAAGGAGACAGTGTCCTGCAAACTTTGTCGAGCCAAGGCACACTAAACGTAGTGGCTGTGGCTCGAGGCATCCGAACGTACGCATGCGTGACGTTACCACGTCGACGCTGGCACATGTGCGAAGGCCCTCCAGATGGACCCTGATTTTCCAGTGGGGGGGTGTCAGCAGGGAACACACGCAGAGAGAAGGAGAGGCGCCAGCGCTGGCTGATTGCCTACAGAATATTTAAAAATTCTTCCAGATAATTTTGTTGGTTGAGATTTGGGTTCGTTGGTTGAAATTGATTGCCGTGAGAGGCACGTCCTAAGGACAGCTGGCGCCTCTCCTCCCCCCCAGCATCTTGTGGCACAGCTCAAATCTCAGGAAGCACATAGTTTGCGATACACTGCTCAATCCCATAATCTTTGTTCTGCTCACCAACATCTTTGTTGTCCCAACCAGATGTAGATTCGTTTAGACTCGGTCACTGTTGTTTCTGGGTGATAATTCGAGTACTAAGGAACAAACTCCTTTTCTATATTTGTTCAGAGACTTTAAGCTCAAATTGACCCTGCCAGCTTTTTACTTTAACCAGGCCTTCCCTAAGATAATTTCTTAGATTTTGGTATTTCTATCACCTCTGTATGTGGCTAGTTCAGTAGCTACCACCTCCTAGTTTGTGTATATGATGTCATTTCTTATTTTCCTTCATGTGCATTCCCTGTTAAGATAATATTTACATGTCTTACTATACATCTTGATAATTAGTAATTTACCCAATTTTGATTATGATTTTCAAATCTCCTTTTTGTTCTTCCCTCTTCTTTGTATGTTTGATCCTTTTTTCCCCATAATTTTTAAACTTCTAAACTGCTTAGATGTATTTATGATGTTGTGGTATATCAAACAAAATTGATGATGATTCCTGGAGCTTTGCTTTATGAAAGATCATTTTCACTTCTTAAATTTAACATATAGCTTCTTCAGAAGGCTTGAGTTGGGTGATTTTACTCTTGGATATTGAGTTTATGAGCTTGTTTAATGCTTTTGTTAAGTTCTGCTTACAATCTATTATTAAAAATATTCCTTAGGAGGGTTAGTTAAGTAAATAGAATGCATCAAAACCAAAAATAAAATAATTCTGAACTGAAAACTGTGCTTTCCTTTAGTTATGATAATTTTGTCATTATGAGACTTTAGATTTCTAGCAGAATTCTACATAGCTTCAGGAAAAAGAAATTGAGGAACACAATGAGGCAAACTGCTGTTTGCCAAAATAAGAGTCCCTTTCACTAAGCTGAGGCCACTTTTAACGTAATTGTAAAATGACCATATTTTCCTATTTCTCCTATTATTGGCCACACACTAACTGGCTTGTGGCCATTAGCCTGGGGAGCCCTTACTGATACCTATTTACTAGGCACTAAGAGCTCCTGCACTACCTATCATGCTAAATAATTATTGCATGGCGAAACAGTTGGGCTAACCAATTAGAACTGGGCACCTCTTCTCTCCGCCCATGAGTCACCTGAGTATGCCCTGTGGTAGTGGATGTTAACCTGTGGTAAGCACATGTTAGTGATCACAGCAGTTTAGTGAAAGGGCTTTTAAGTGATAACATAGCAATTTTTTTTAGAATGATTTCACAAAGCAAAAATAGGCTTATCACTTTTCAATAGAAATTGGTCTTTTGATGTTATTGGTTTAAATGCCCTTCCATTGAGAATGACAGCCCACTTTTTATAGTTTTTGTGCAGTACCTGAAGGCAGTGAGAATGACATGAGATTTGTGTATTGTGCTTCGTGTATTTGCTATATGCTGAACAACTGGGCTGGCATGGATATGAAGAAATCCATTGACTATATTAGACGAAGTATGGTGAGTTTTGATAAATTAATTGTTTCCCTTCCATTCAGCTATTCCGCCAAGATCAGAGATTGTTTTTAATTACCAATGCTTATTCAAACTGATGTACAACAATCTTTTCATGCACTACAATGTGATGACAGAAACTAAAATTGCAATTTAAAAAACCTAGCAATTTATAATAAAACATAAAATATAAACTAGATAACAGAAAATCATCAAGAAGAAAAGAAAGGTTTAATTTTTTTTCTTCTAAAGGTCAGCAAGTTGATTTCCTGACACAGTTCAATCAGTAGCATGTTCCAGAACTACAAAACAGTTATTAAATGAGCTATGGAGTTCCTCATACCCTGTGAATCAACAATCCAGAAGGGGCTGTCTGTTGACATCTAGCCAAGCATATCTAGATGTCAACAGACAGCCCCTTCTGGATTGTGTGTGTGTATGTATATGTATGTATGTATATGTATATATATATATATATATATATATACACACACATACAGATAAAGCACCAATATGCTTGGCTAGATGTCAACAGACAGCCCCTTCTGGATATATATATATATATATTTGATGTTAGGTTTTAACTGATAAACAATAAAACACCCACAATGCAAAAACTTTAAAATATTTATTGAATAAATACCAGAAAAACATCACTCTTTTAGTACTCTCGCCCATCCCCTGACTTGTCTAGTGTCCACTAGAGCTGCACGATTCTCGATTAGAATCAATTTGCTGAATCACTCCAGTTGAATCGATTTGTTTTTTAAAAAAAAATCTGCCTCACTGATTCAGTGGTCAAATCTTGACTCCTTCTCTCCCGCAGCAGCAACAGGACCGCTATCGGAGTGACTGTGCAGAGGAGGCAAATGCAAGAGCAGAGCTTCCTCCTGCTAGAGAGCCATGGGAGCCACTGATCTTCAGCTCCTGCAGCTGATTCCCCTCCCACCAGTGTGAGGTGGCGGCTTTGAACTGCACCCCAGAGCACAACTCTGTGGGTTGGGCAGAGCTGAACTGCCAAAGAGAGGAGATTTTTTATTTTCTACATTTCTACTCTGCACTGTCCAAACTTCTATGTGGATTACAACAGACATGTATAGTATTAAATGAAACAGTAGACAAGAGATGAATCGGCCAGCCAGCCGGCAGTGCTAGTGTGTAAGGCAAAGCACTGATGGCTGGGAAGGTAGGAGTGCAGGGGGCTACAGGGGAGGGAAGGAGCAGAGAGAGACCAACAGCTAGGGGAGAGAAGGTAGGAGAGAAGAGACTGGACTGCAGGGGGAAGGAAGGGAAGAAGAAAGGAAGGAGAAAAATATCTGACACGGGGAGGGGACCCACGGAGAGCGAGGGAGGCAGGCAGACAGAGACCCATGGAGAGAGAGTGGGGGGAGAGAGGCCCAAAGAGAGAGAGAGGGAGGCAGGCCCAACCAGGGAAGGAGGGAGAGAGATGGTAGACAGTGGGAAAGAAATAGAAATGTTGGTAGTGGGAAGGTACAGAGACAGAAGATGGATGGTAAGCACGAAGAAAGAAGAAAATGTCAAATGGGCAGGAGACCTTGGCAGATAAAAACTAGACAACAACAACAAGACACTCCTGATTTGCCAAACAAATCCTAAACTAGAAAAAACAAGGAAGGCAACCAAGTCACATCAAGGTCTGCGTGGGGGAAGCTCACAGTGCCAAACTTGTCTCACAACTTATAAGCCAAATACAGTGTGACATGTCAAAAAAGCATGTCACACTGTATAATGTTGTAGGGCGCTCTCAGTGTGAACCCTCAGTGATAGGAGCGCAGCTCCGACACTTCACTTCTGGGTCAAGGCAATAAGCCTCCACCCACACACCATCATCGAGCGCCCTGTGTGTGCAAGAATCAAAGCAATCAGCAATCAAAGTGAGTAAATAAAACTCAACACAACACAAACAACCTGAGCGACCCCCACACAAACCCTGCCAGCCAAACCCCCTCAAAAAGCACGCACAAAATCACAACAAAATCAAAAACCATACCAAAAAATGAAGAACATATCCAAAAATAAACAATACTTATCCAAAACTGTCACACCGACGGAAAAACCGCGCCAGGAGGAAAGGTTCAACCGCGCTGGTTTCGGGAGGAGCCCTTCTTCAGGAACCTGGCCTCCAACAGAACACGAGCAGAGAGGACGGCTGGAGGGCGGGGTGCCCGGGAGGGAGAGCACACCAGCTAAAACAGATCTGCAGGTGACATCATGGCGGTAACTTCCGGGAGCTGTGAGGAGGAGGAAAATGAAGAACTGGCAGCCCGGAGAAGGTCTACAGTATTTCCAACGCAGGAGGTCTTGGGGAAAATGGAGGAACGGCAAGAATCACCATTACCTTTAAATTTTCAAACAGGTACTGAGCAGCTTAAAGATTTGGATATTAAATGTTTCCTAGTTCCTCTAGAAAAGCCTTCAGTGGTGGATTTAAACTCAATTTGGGAGGCAATCTCAACATTACAGATTTCCCTGGGAAATCAATTGCAAACTCTGTCTACTCATTCTGCAGGGATACTTTCTGAGACTTTAAAATTGCAAAAAAAGTGGGCAAATTGGAAGAAAAATCATTAGAACATGAAAGAAAATTGGAAGTTATGGTGAACATTGAGAAAAAATCACTTGAGCAGGAAAAAAAGTTGGAAATATTGGGAGCACAAAATCAGCTCCTCATGAGGGATAATGATAATATTAATTTTAAGATGGAGGTTCTTGAAAATGTAGTACGGAGACAAAATTTGAGACTGATTAATTTTCCAAAGTTAATATCCACTACAGCTCTTGATATGTTTAAACGGTATCTTTCGGAGATTCTAAAAGTCCCACAGAGTTCTTTTCCACCAATTTCAAAAATATATTATATTCCCTTGGGAAAGAAGAAGACTCCGGAGGACAAGCAAGAACCAGTAATAGATGTATTGGACTTAACAAACCTATTAGAGAAGTCAGAATCAGAGGAATTAATGGTTGCCACACTTTTTGTACAACTAGCATTAGATTCAGATATAGAATGGCTTTTGAAGTTGTTTCATTTATATTCTTTTTTTTTCCCAAAGAGGTCAAGGCAGATGACTTTAAAATATGCAATATCACCTCATTAACAACTATTGAAAAATAGACAAATATAGAAACATAGAAAATGACGTCCTTCTTTCTATCATTATTATTGTATTTCATTACCCTGCCTTTCCCTTTGTTTTCCTTTTCTGTTTATTTTGTTAGTCATTAATTTAAAATGTTTTGTTCAGTGTTCATCTGTTTTTTATAACCCCTGTATTATCTGTAAATTGAAAGATTTGTTCATCACTTAGATATTTGAGTAAGCGATTAATCAAATACTTAATAAACTTGAAACTTGAGAAAAGGGCCATGGCCCATCAAGTCTGCCCACTCTAATGACCCTCCTCCCTAATCTCTTCCATGAAGAGATCCCACATGCTGATCCCATTTTTTTTTTTTTTTTTAATCTGGCACGCTGCTGGTCTCAATTACCTGCAGTGGAAGATCATTCCAATGATCAACCACCCTTTCGGTGAAGAAATACTTTCCTTAAATACAGGAAGAGTCCCGTTGGATTGGAAAATGGCTAACGTCATTACACTCCACAAAAAGGGATGCAGGACGGAGACTGAGAATTATAGACCGGTGAGTCTCACATCAATAGTGAGTAAACTTATGGAAACACTAATCAAATGCCAATTGGATACGATCCTGAACGAGGAGAATCTACGAGATCCCCATCAAACATGGTTTTATGAAGGGAAGGTCCTGCCAATCAAATCTTTGACTTCTTTGACTGGGTAACAAGAAAGCTGGATATAGGGGAGTCCCTGGACGTCGTGTACTTGGACTTCAGCAAAGCGTTTGAAAGCGTCCCATACCGCAGGTTATTGAGCAAGATGGGTTTGATGGGACTGGGTGAAACATTAACCGCATGGGTTAGGGACTGGCTCAGAGGGTAGTGGTAAACGGTACCCTCTCCGATACGACGGAGGTGATCAGAGGAGTGCCGCAGGGCTCGGTCTTGGGCCCAATCCTATTTAACATCTTCATAAGAGACTTGGCTGAGGGGCTTCGAGGTAAAATTACATTTTTCGCCGATGACGCCAAACTATGCAACATAGTAGGCAACTGCACAACAGATGAAAGCACAGTGCCCGACAAAAGCTCAGTGCCTGACAGTATGACACAGGACCTACTCCTGCTGGAGCATTGGTCAAAGACTTGGCAACTAAGTTTCAATGCCAAAAAATGCAAGGTCATGCACCTTGGCGGCAAAAATCCATGCAGGACTTGCACCCTAAATGGTGAGATCCTAGCAAGGACTGTAGCAGAACGTGACTTGGGGGTGATCATTAGCGAAGACATGAAGACTGCCAATCAAGTGGAGAAAGCTTCATCCAAGGCTAGACAAATCATGGGCTGTATCCATAGAAGTTTCGTCAGCCTTAAGCCCGAGGTCATAATGCCGTTGTACAGATCCATGGTGAGACCCCATCTGGAATACTGTGTACAATTGTGGAGGCCGCATTATCAAAAAGATGTGCGGAGAGTTGAGTCGGTTCAGCGAATGGCCACCAGGATGGTCTCAGGTCTCAAGGATCTCCCGTATGAGGAACGACTGGGTAAGTTGCAGCTGTACTCACTCGAGGAACGCAGAGAGAGTGGAGACATGATCGAGACGTTCAAATATGTCACAGGCCGTATCGAGGTGGAAGAGGATCTCTTTTTCCTTAAAGGACCCATGGCAACAAGAGGGCATCCGTTGAAAATCAGGGGTGGGAAATTTCATGGCGACACCAGAAAATATTTCTTCACCGAAAGGGTGGTTGATCGTTGGAATAATCTTCCACAACAGGTAATTGAGGCCAGCAGTATGCCAGATTTTAAGAAAAGATGGGATTGGCATGTGGGATCTTTTCATGGAGGTAGTTAGGGGGTGGGCCATTAGTGTGGGCAGACTAGATGGGCCGTGGCCCTTTTATGACGTCATGTTCTATGTTTCTATACTTCCTGGTGTCGCTATGAAATTTCCCACCCCTGATTTTCAACGGATGCCCTCTTGTAGCCGTGGGTCCTTTAAGAAAAAAGATATCTTCTTCTACCTCGATACGGCCCGTGACATATTTGAACGTCTCAATCATGTCTCCCCTCTCTCTGCGTTCCTCGAGTGAGTATAGCTGCAACTTACCCAGCTGTTCCTCATACATCTCTCCCTCCATCACTATGTCCAACATTCCTCCTGCTTGCATCCCCTTCAATCTGTCCCTCTGTTCCTTCTCCCACCACCATATCCAACATTTCTCCCTCTCATCCTTCTATTCCCAATGCATCTCTACCTCGCTTCTCTCTCTCTATGCCCAATTTTCCTCTCTTTTCCTTTTCCCATATGCACCATCTCTTTTCCTATCACTCACACACTTATGCCCAACAATTCTCCCTTTCTATTCCCTCCCTCCTATGTCCCAAGTTATGTCCTGAGTTTGTGCCCCCCCTTCCCTGCCTTCTAGCCTTCCATGTCCCAAAATCATGCTCCTTCCTGTCCCCTCCTTTCTCCCTGATCATATCCCCTCTCTCCCTTACTTGCTCGAGCCGCCCTCGCTCCTTCTGCCTTCAGCGGCTCTCGTTGCAGGGACGCGGAAGCAGCAATTCATACGCACTTTGCTGACCCACAAGCCTTCCCTCTGACATTGGAGAGAAGGTTTCTGGTTCAGCCTATGAACCGCTGCCTGCGCGTCCCTGCAGTGAGAGCCATTGAAGGCAGAAGGAGGTAACTGGGACCCCCCCCCCCCCTGACCCGGAAGGCTTTCCTCTGATGTCAGCTCTGACAACGGAAGGAAGCCCTCTGGGTCTGCTTCGGTAGAGGTGGATAGATGGGAAGGAGGGATCCTCAGCGGTTGTTTTGACGGGAGAGTGGAGAGCAGGATGGAGGGATTCCGGGTGAGGCTTCAGCAGGTGGGCAGGCAATATCCTCGGCAGCGGTCAGTGCCATGTACCCCCAACAAGCAACTATACCGTGTGTTGAAAAACACTGTCCTACATCACCAAGTTCTTTGTAAGTTCTTTTGACATGAAACTTACTTTTACCTATTGTTCATTTATGTCTGTGTTCATTCATGTTGTCTCGTTAGCATTATGTAGCACTGTGTTCACTTATCAATAAAAAGGTGTGGGGAGGGGGGGAGGGGTAGCCCTCCCTTTCATCCCAATGCAGTCTTTTACTGGGTCTGTCATATGTGGCAAAGGAAGGGGTCCTGCCAATAGGATGATTTACCACTGAGTATCATGTAGCCAAGTAATTGTCTATTTTGGACTAACTCATGCTTGCTTAAACCTCTTATGCACTTATCACATTAGTACAATGTTACTTTGTCAGGATGCTGCCAGTAATTACTGGGAAAAAGGCCTGCATTCTTTACTGTGATACAAAGATGTGGTTTTCTTTGGCCACATCTTATGTCACTATTTGCAAGTTAATCAGGCCTATTTATAGCAATGAATGTCAATGAAAGTTGTGTATGTAAACTTTCCAGACTTAGCATGCAAACATAGTGATAGTTTTTGTAAGTTAAACTTCGGTCTAGTGCATAGATATTTGCAAATAAACTACCTTTCTAATGATCCCATGGATACTTTGATCTTGATCATGTGTGAGGACTGCTGATCTGTTGTAAAAAGCAAACTGTTTAGGCTAAAGGAGAACAGCCTGTTAAATTAACATGTAAACTGAACCCAGCAATCTTGTTTTGCAGTCTTCCTTGGAGGATTTACTGTGTAAAACACTTAAAACAACTTGAGGATTCTTACTAAAACGCTCAGAGGAAGAGACTTAGAATTAATGTAGTATCCCAAGCAAATGTTTGTCAATCTTGCCTATTTGATTTGCTATAGGAAATGTCTGATGAAGATGTGAGGAATGATTGACTATTGTGGACTTGACATCTTTCCCCTCTTAAGGGATCTTTGTACTCCTCTGTTTTCTCTGGAAAGTATGAGTATGTCTCTCTGAGGGAGTACACTGATGGTTGAGAGAAGGATATAAAATTAATTGGGACAAAACGGAAATACTACCTTTTAATGAACACTGCACTCCTTTTACTGTTCCTCATGTTCCTCTGATTGGTGAGGCCCAACTTTAGTACAGGAAGAGGTGGTTGGAGCATACAACAAATGATTTCCTTCACTTTCCGGTGCTCCGGCTGCCCTCTCCTGTCTCCCCTGCCTAAAAACCGTATTCGTGATTTTTCAACATTCGTGGGGGTTCCTGGAATGGAACCCCCGCGAATATCGGGGGAGTACTGTCTACCCTTTTGGTTTGAAGTCTGGGTTAAAACTCTCACAGAAGTCCTTCACTTTAACTATTGTGCTGTTTAGTTAATTAACCAACACCCCCGACATAATTCCACTTTGTTTCTCCATTTCCTCTGCTGGACAAGCAGCCTCCACTTTGTATAAAATTCTTAAGAATTTACATTTCCCTAGCTTGTCCGGACTTCAGAAAATGTGGGATTCTGATTTAAATGTTTCCCTAGTGGACAAGGACTAGAATGTCTTTTGGTACTCTTGTTTTCCATTCTTCCAAGTCCGCTTCAAGCTCTCCTGGGAGAACGGTATCGAAAATTGAATAAATAAAATAAAATAAAGTGCAATCCCTTTTTTTTTTTTTTTTTTTGCTCACAGGGCCCTGTGGATGCCAGTTCGATCTCATTTAATTGATCATGCTTATTCAAAGTTATGTTGGTCTTGTTCGCAGTCTCTTGGAGATCTTAAACATATTATTTATGATTGTTCTTTCTCTCCAGCATTTTGGTCCAAAGTATGGTCTACTATGTCTCGCATATTCTCCATCTCTGTACCTTGTACATATGAGTACATATGATGTTCTCTTTTTAAAGAGTTTGTCTCACAAAATATATTTCTGGATCAGACTGCCTTCTGTTTGATACTCTTATATCATCACTTGCTTTAAAGATAATATGTTCTTCCTGGAAGACTCTTAAAAATCTATCTTATGATGGTTGGTGGAATCTGACTTGTCTAACTTATAGATATGAATACTATTATGTTAAGAAAACTAATTCTTAACATAAATTTAACAGAAAATGGTGTACCTTAAAGGCTTATTTGAATTCTTTAAATCCCTCTACATGAGGTGTCATACGTAATCTTATATTGTGGGCCAACTAATGCTAAAATGCCTCTATTTACCCATCACTTACCACCTTAAGATCTCGACAACTCTTTGGTAATTCTTATTACCCAACATTTATCACCTTAAGATAACGACAACTCTGGTAATTCTTATGTAACTCTTATGACATCTTATGCTATTCCTGTAAATTTTTATGTAAACTTTTTATGTAATCTCTGAAAACTTTTATGTAATCCGCCTTGAACCGCAAGGTATTTGCAGAATAGAAATCACTAATGTAATGTAATAATTTATTTATTTATTTTATCATGTGTATTGAGGATTATTTTATTTTTATGTATTATTTCTCGCTTATTACTCATCAGTTTTATTTTACTGATGTTCTATATATTATATACATTGTATTGTTACCTGTTGACATATGTAATCGCTTTTTTGCAAAGTATATGCTCTGATTGTTATAATTATGTAAATTTTTTCAATAAATAAACGAAGACTAAAAAAAACATAAGAATAGCCTTACTGGGTCAGACCAATGGTCCATCTAGCCCGGTATCCCGTCTTCGCGGAGGCCGATCCAAGTCACAAGTACCTGGCAAAAACCCAAATAATAGCAGCATTCCATGTTACTCAGGAAGTGCATATGCCTGTTTTTCTGCTTACTGGTTCCAGGACACAAGAGTGCCTTTTGAAGAAACTTGATGTGTGCAGGGTGCTTCTTTGCTAACTGGAGCTCACTAACAACTTTTGTCTCTCTGACCATCTGTTTGTGCTGACTCATTCTGTTAAGTGGGGTGCTCCTGCTTCCAAGATCCCGATTTTCAGTTGGATCTATAGGGCCATTTCGTCTGCCTATATTCTTTCTGGGAAACAGTCTCCCATGTTCCATCATTCTACCAGGAGTGTGGCTTCTTCGTGGGCCAAAGCTAGAGCTCACTCCCCTGAGGAGATCTGCAGGGCGGCAATGTGGTCCTCTCTATACATGTTTGCCAAGTTTTACAGAGTGGATTGTGGTGGCGAGACAGGACTCAGCCTTTAGGTCGTCGGTCTTATTGGGCAGCGCAGCAAGCCTACGCTAGCTTTTGGGGGGCTGATTTTGTACATCCCACTTGTCTAGAATGTCTCACCTATTGCACTGGAAAAAAGGTTATGTACTTACCCTGGTAAACTCTTTTCCAGTAGATAGGTGAAACATTCTAGACTCCCGCCCTGTCCTTCCTGTGCCTACCTACTGTCTGTCTCTTTCTGCTTCTCCAAGTTGTTTCTTGGATGCCTGTCAGCCCTTGGGGGCTGGGAAGCATACTGTATATTTGTTACTTTTTCCTGTGAGAGCAGTTTCTAAGCGACTTTGTTGGCTGTTTGCAGTTGATGTTCTACTGTTCCTTCTTGAGCAGAATGGTTGCTTCTATGCTTGATTGCCATAGGCGTCTCTACTTTACGTTTATTTTGGTTTCTCTCGGTGCTTGGGTACTAACTGTAGGTAGAGTTAAGGAGCCCAGTGAAGTACAACAGAGGCATAGAGAAAAAATCCAGAGTGGATTCCTTCTGTAGATGGCACATGGCCATGGGGACACAACCCACTTGTCTAGAATGTCTCACCTACCTACTGGAAAAGAGCTTACCAGGGTAAGTGGAAACAGAGACTGTGTCTGAATTCAAGAGGGCCTGGGTTAGGCACGTGGGATCTCTCAGAGATATTGGTTACTGCGGATGGGTAGACTAGATGGGCCATTTGGCCTTTATCTGCCGTCATGTTTCTATGTTAAATCAAGAAAATATTTTTATTTTTTCTGTGATGTAGGGTAGGCCTATGCCAAGGAGACCACCCATATTCACCCCCTTTTATTCCCTAGAAATACTGAGGGTTTCTGTGAGCCTCAGACATTGAGTCTCCCATTCTGACTCTTGGGGTGTGTAAAAGGTAGATTTATTTTGAAGAAAACTAACCCTCCCCCTCAAAGCTGCTGAGAAAATAACTTGTAGTGTAAATTTGTATTCTTCTTTCTGCTGTAATATGTAATACTTGAGTAATGAGTACTCTTGAAGAGTTTCAGTATCACAAACTTTTGAGTTGGCTAAGCTTTAAGTACTGCTTTGAAGCACCCATTTAAAAATGGATGAATTGTTTTTTCAAAAATGTTTTTGTTTTTCAGTCTTATGACAATGGATTGGCCCAAGGAGCTGGACTAGAGTCACATGGTGAGTTTCTTCTTAAAACCGGAACATTAATGTATATGCATTAATAGTTGTTTAGCAAGACAACTGACTCTTTGGCAATTTTAGGAAATTTTTGCACACTTAATTCTAGGCAGGTATGTTCTCTTTTATTAGGTGGTTCCACATTCTGTGGAATTTCATCACTATGTCTGATGGGTAAACTGGAGGAAGCCTTTTCAGAAAAAGAATTGAACAGAATAAGAAGATGGTGCATAATGAGGCAACAAAATGGCTTTCATGGACGACCTAATAAACCTGTAGACACATGCTACTCTTTTTGGGTGGGAGCAACTCTTAAGGTAAGATTATGTGAGAACTTGAAAGTTGAACACTCACCGGTATTGTTTTCCTATCACCTGTCAGATAGTAAGTATTAGAAATAGAGGGGCAGACATGGGCTTATCCTTAGACAAGCAGACATCATATTCTCACATGTGGGCGACATCATTCACGGAGCCCTGGTATGGAGAGTGAAAAGTGTAGAATCACTTTAAGCTTTAACAAGCTTTTAGACTGTCCACGAGTGCCTTCTTGTCAGACGCCAGCTTGTAAGGTCATTAGTTTTCATTTTCTGCAGAGTGAAGACGACATATATCTCTTGTTTCTCCGTCGAGTTGCCTTCCCGTCTCTATTTTTTATAAACTTTTTCAACTATTTCTAGTTGCTGCTGTTTTCTTTTCAAAAATAAATAATCTGGAAAAGGAAAAGGAAAATTTGGACTGAGCCCGGAGCAGAGGTCGGTCCCTCCCCAACCCGGAAGTACTCAGATGCAGGGAGACACAGGAGTTCAGCTGCCCGAAGAGGAAGGGCTGTGCTCCAGTGAAGGAGGGACACCAGCACGGGAGACTCAGGAAGAAGGTGCAGGTGGAATATGTCAGCTATCTCCCAGCACCATGGAAGGAGAGGTGAGAGGTGCTCCGGGAGAGAATGCCTTCTTCTTTTATTTCTTTATTGAAATAGGTCTGGGGTCGGACTTCAACAACTGGGACTTGCTGGAACGGATAGACATCAATACCTCCATCTACTTATATCGGTGACATATTAGCATCAACTCCGGTTGATGCATGCCTTTCTGTAACCAATGTTTCTACAATGTTGATGCAGATGCATCGCAGTGGAAAATGCCTTGCCAATTGAGCATTGAGTCCATTTGATGCATGGCTTCATGGGTGATACATGTTGTCATTGCTAAAACGCATTGCCTTTTCAGGCATTCACACTTCAACGCCTATAACACCTTCTATACCGCTTGATGTTATATGGTCATGATGTCTCCTCTTCATTAATGAGCAGTGTCGTAGGTCTCAACAGCATCAAGTCCCTTGATGCAGACTGAATGAGGTCATTAATATTACAATGACCTCTCTGGGCAATTTTTAAAAAGGAATGCTCCTTCACTTACAAGGAATAGGGACCAATATTTACTGGCAGGGTCTGAGCTGTTGTAGCCTTACTTTATCCCAGGACAAGCAGGCAGCATATACTCACGAATGGGTGATGTTATCGACGGAGCCCCAGTATGGACCACTTTAAAAGTGCATCGCCACTTTAAGTCTTTAAAAAGTTCACGATAGCCTGAATTGAGCATGTGTGAGTGCCTTCCCACTCGATGTAGGGCGCGCAGTCCCTCAGTTTCATAGTTTCCGCGGAGCTAAGAAGTTGCTTCATCAATGGCTGTTGATATTTTTTCACTGTCTTCCCGCTCAAGCAGCTTATTTTTTGACTTTTTAGTCAGTTTTTGTTTTCTTTCTTTTTTTATAGTTTTAAAAAAAATTTGTTTTTTTTTTTTTTTTACTTTTTCGTTTTTGAGTTCAGCCCGGTGGGGCCTGTTTCCCTTCTTGTGCCTCGACTTTGATTTTGCCAAGGCCATTTTCCTCTTCATATCCCGTCCTCAGATGGGTTTTAAGAAGTGCAGACGGTGTGCTCGCCCTATTTCCATCACAGATCCACATCGCTGGTGCCTCCAATGTTTGGGGCCGGAGCATAGGGCTGAATCGTGTACTCGTCGTTCCTCACTTCAGAAGAGGACCCTAAAAATCATCTGATTCAACAGCGTCTCCTCTTCGGTTCCACTATGGAGGGTGATTCGACACTAGCGGCGACATCAGGGTCCACACTGAAGTCGACATCGCAACACCCGACGCCGACGGATTCATCTTCGGTGTCGCATGTAGTGGATAAGCCGGCTAAGAAGCCTTCCCCCACCACTTCTGGCTCCCAGGTCACTTCAGCAGTGAGCCAAGTCTTGCAGGACTCAAGGAGACCCAAGAAACGATCGGCTCCTATATCGGTGAGTGCCTCGACATCGGCTTCCTCATCGCTAGAGCACAGATCGGCACCAACGGTACTGGCAAAAAAGCCAGCGATACTGGTGCCCAACCTCAGGCAGCAAATTCAACAACTGCTGAGAGAGGAGTTAAGGGAGCAGTTACAGCTCTTACTCCCTGTTATGGCGACACTGGCTCCTCCGGTGCCAGTCCAGTCTGAGTCTTCCATATCAGCACCGAAAGGTGCAGCCTCGGCATCGACATTGCAAAAATCTTCCTTGGTGCCATCTGAGTTGGCTAAACACTCGATGCTGAAGATGGCTCGCCACCGTTCTAATTCTCAAACACCTCCCAAGACGATGTTGGTCAAATCGAGTAAAGCTTTGAGGAAGATGAAACATACGGAATCATCGACACCGTATTCCACCCACTCGAGACTCGGACCTCTGGGGTGATTCTGAAGAGCCTGTTCTGTCTGATGAGAATGTCTCTTCAGATGAAGACTCTAAACTTCCATCTTCTCAAGAACCTTCTCAACAAATGGATAAGTCTTCTTTTTCAAAATTTTTGAAAGACATGGCAGACCTCTTGAAGCTGACTCAAAAAAATCTAAACAACTTTTGGATGCATTAGATTATGAGCAGCCACCTAAGGAGTTTCTTCGGCTTCCCCTTCATGACATCTTGAGTGAGACCTTTTACAAGAACTTAGAAATTCCTTTGACCATCCCTGTGGCTCCTTGCAAGCTGGATTTGCTATATAGGGTGGTACCCATTCCAGGCTTTGACAAGTCTCAGCTCCCCCATGAGTCTCTCCTGGTGGAGTCCACACTTAAAAAATCTGCGGGAGCCAGTGTCTATGCTTCTGTACCTCCTGGCAGAGAGGGTAAAGCAATGGACCGTTTTGGCAAACGATAATATCTGAATGCCATGCTTGCCAACCGGTCTGGTAACTATGCTTTCCATTTCTCCTTCTATCTCAAGGTTTTAGTTACCCAAGTGGCCACTTTTCAGAAGTACTTACCTGATCGCAAATTACCTGCTTTTCAAAATTACATTTCTGACTTGTTACAGCTGCACAAATACATGGTACGCTCTATCTATGACACTTTTGAGCTAACATCTCGTGCTGTGGCTATGTCAGTGGCAATGCAACGCCTAGCCTGGCTCAGAGTCTCAGTGCTTGATGTTAACCATCAAGATAGTCTTGCTAATGCTTCTTGTTTGGGCGATGAACTTTTTGGAGCTTCCTTAGATACAACCATCCAAAAGTTATCAGCTCACAAAACCAGGTGGGATACTTTGGTTAAAAACAAGAAAAAGCCTCCACCTGTTCGCCCTTTCAGACAACAGTCTTCATATCAGCATTATTTTGCTGCAAAGCCTATGCCACCACCTCAGTCTCAACCTCGCAGGCAGAGGCAGCAACAGCAGCAACCCTGTCAACCCCAGCAAAAACAGTAGGCTGTTCCACCTAAATTTATACAGCCTTTTTGACCTGTTTTTCAGGAGCATAGCCAATCTCAGCATTTCTCAACCTTTGCCTCAGCCCATTGGAGGTCGTCTTCAGCTTTCATCAGTCATTGGGAATTCATCACATCGGACCTATAGGTCCTCAACATCATTCATCAGGGTTACACTCTCCATTTTCAGACTCTTCCACCAGACAATCCTCCAAGAGAGTCTGCTTTGGTCCCTGCACAGACCTCCCTTCTTCTGCAGGAGGTGCAATCCCTTCTTCTGCTGAATGCCATCAAGGAAGTTCCCCTTGATCAGCAGACCCAGGGATTCTACTCCCGTTACTTCTTAGTCCCCAAGAAGACAGGGGGACTGAGACCCATCCTGGATCTCGGAGCTCTCAACAAATTTCTAGTCAAGGAGAAATTCAGGATGTTGTCACTCGCCCTGCTTTATCCTCTCCTCAATCAGAATGACTGGCTATGCTATCTAGACCTCAAAGAAGCCTACACACATATCCCGAGTCATCCAGCTTCCAGGAAGTACCTCCGTTTTCAAATCAGTCGCTGTCATTACCAATACAAGGTACTTCACTTTGGCCTGGCATGTTCTTCCAGAGTCTTCATAAAGTGCCTAATTGTGGTGGCCGCCTCTCTCCGATCACACGGCCTTCAAGTCTTTCCTTATCTGGACGACTGGTTGATCAAGGCTGTCTCATCTCAGGAAGTGGTCCAAGCAACATCTCAGACCATATCTTTTCTCCATATTCTAGGATTCAAAGTCAATTTCTTCAAATCACATCTCATTCCGACCCAACATCTGCAATTCATTGGTGCAATCCTAGACACCACTTTCATGAGAGCGTTTCTTTCTCCAGGTCGACTTCAGACTCTCATCCGCCTCTGTCAGCAATTGCTTCCTCTTCAAACCATCTTTGCCAGACAAATGATGGTTCTTCTAGGCCACATGGCTTCAACGGTCCATGTCACACCACTGGCAAGACTACATCTTTGCACTCCTCAGTGGACTCTGGCTTCCCAGTGGTCTCAAGCAACGGATTGTCTCTCACAACATATATCTGTGACATCATCTCTTCTGCGGTCGCTTCAATGGTGGATGACCTCAAATCTATCCAGAGGTCTTCTTTTTCATTTACCCCCTCATCACAAGATCATCACGACAGATGCATCCCCTTATGCCTGGGGGGCTCATATGGACGATCTGCAGACTCAGGGGTTTTGGACCGTCAGGGAGCGGAAATTTCACATCAGTTTCTTAAAACTCGGAGCGATGTTTTATGCCCTCAAGGCTTTTCATCATCTTCTTTGCCCTCAGGTCCTCCTCCTTTGCACAGACAATCAAGTAGCAATGTACTACATAAACAAGCAAGGAGTCATGGGCTCTCTCCTGTTGGGTCAGGAAGCCCAAAAAATATGGACTTGGGTGACAGCTCACAATCTGTTCTTGAAGGTGGTCTAAATTCAAGGGGAGAAGAATTCCCTATCGGACAACCTCAGCAGAATTCTTCAACCTCACAAATGGACTCTCGACTCTGCAACTCTCCAGTCCATCTTTGCTCAATGGGACTCTCCTCAAGTGGACTTGTTTGTGGCTCCTCACAATCACAAGCTGCCCCAGTTTTGTACCAGACTTTACTCTCCTCTCTGTCTGGCAGCAGATGCCTTTCTCCTGGATTGGACGAGTCTGTTTCTATATGCATTCCCTCCACTTCCTCTCATGTTGCTAACCTTATTCAAGGTCAAGAGGGAGGCAGCCACCATGATTCTCATTGCTCCACGGTGGCCCAGACAACATTGGTTCTCCCTTCTCCTTCAATTCAGCTCCAGGGAGCCCATGCCTCTTCCAATATTTTCTACTCTGCTCACTCACTCAGAATCAGGAATCACTTGTACATCCTAACCTGCAATCTCTACACCTGACAGCTTGGTTTCTCTCGGGCTGAATTCATCTGTCTTGCATATTTCTCAGCCTGTTCGTCAAATTCTTGATGCATCCAGGAAACCAGCCACTCAGCAATGTTACCAACAAAAGTGGACTAGATTTTCTCGGGACATGATCGAAACATTCAAGGTACTGGAGGGGATAGACTTAATAGATAAGGACAGGTTGTTCACCCTCTCCAAGGTAGGGAAAATGAGAGGGTACTCTCTAAAGTTGAAAGGGGATAGATTCCGTACAAACATAAGGAAGTTCTTCTTCACCCAGAGAGTGGTAGAAAACTGGAACGCTCTTCTGGAGTCTGTTATAGGAGAAAACACCCTCCAGGGATTCAAGATAAAGTTAAACAAGTTCCTGCTGAACAAGGACATACACTGGTAAGGCTAGTCTTAGTCAGGGCTCTGGTCTTTGACTAGAGGGCTGCTGCGTGAGTGGACTGCTGGGCATGATGGACGATTGGTCTGACCCAGCAGCGGCAATTCTTATGTTCTTCCTGGTGTCTTCATCATCATCACGATCCAACATCCTTGGCAGTGGAATTGGTGTTGGATTATCTTCTTCATCTGTCTGACTCTGGACTCAAATCTATATCTATTAGAGTCCATCTCAGTGCTATTACTGCTTTTCACATGCCAGTCGAGGGAAAACCTCTCACTGCTCATCCTTTGATTTCCAGGTTCATGAAGGGTCTTTTCAATGTTAAACCGCCTCTCAAACCTCCACCTGTCGGCTGGGACCTTAATGTGGTTCTTTCCAGTTTGATGAAACCACCATTTGAACCAATGGTCACAGCTCATCTCAAGTTTCTTACCAGGAAAGTGGTCTTCCTTATTGCTCTCACCTCTGCCAGGAGGGTCAGTGAGTTATAAGTATTAGTAGCAGGTCCACCTTTCACAGTTTTTCATCACGACAAGGTGGTTCTGCGTACACATCCAAAGTTTCTTCCAAAAGTTGTCACTGAATTTCATCTCAGTCAGTCAATTGTTCTACCACTGTTTTTTTCCTAAACTTCATTCTCATGCTGGAGAAACTGCTTTGCATACTTTGGACTGTAAACGGGCTTTGGCCTACTTCATTGACTGGACAAAGCCACAACAAATATCTCCCCAACTTTTCATCTCTTTTGATCCAAACAAGTTTTTGGCATCCTGTATCCAAGAGAACTATTTCCAACTGGCTGGCTGCCTGCATTTCGTTCTGCTATTCTCAGACTGGACTGGCACTGGAGAGTCGTGTCACAGCCCACAAAGTTAGAGCTATGGCAGCTTCTGTGGCTTTCTTTAGATCTACGCCCATTGAGGAAATCTGTAAAACTGCCACCGGGTCCTCAGTTCATACATTCACTTCTCACTATTGTCTGGAATCTTTCGTCCAATCTGTATTACAAAATTTATTTTCTTAGGCCAACACTCCCACCATCCAATCTCTGTTAGCTTGGAGGTCACCCATTCGTGAGAATATGCTCCCTGCTTGTTCTGGGATAAAGCAC
Organism: Geotrypetes seraphini; assembly: GCF_902459505.1. NCBI lineage: Eukaryota > Metazoa > Chordata > Amphibia > Gymnophiona > Dermophiidae > Geotrypetes > Geotrypetes seraphini. The sequence continues at coordinate 534,447,432 of NC_047084.1, forward strand.
AGTTACTTACCATAACAGCTGTTATCCAGGGACAGCAGGCAGATATTCTCACATCCCACCCACCTCCCCGGGTTGGCTTCTTAGCTGGCTTATCTTAACTGAGGGACCGCGCGCCCTACGTCGGGCAGGAAGGCACTCGTGCTTGCGTGGTTCGGGCTATTGCGAACTTTCTAAAGACTTAAAGTGGCGATGCATTTTTAAAGTGGTCCATACCAGGGCTCTGTTGGTGACGTCACCCATTCGTGAGAATATCTGTCTGCTGTCCCTGGATAACACCTGTTACTGTAAGTAACTGTGCTTTCCTGTCAGTACCTGAGTGCTGATTGGTTCAAGCATTGACAGAAAAATAAAGCGACTCGGACCTGCCACCAGCCCCAATTCCTTGTAGCCCAAAAAAAGCCTACCCCCACCCCATGTGGAAGATTGGCAGAAGGGATGCCCACTCCCTCCTGCCACTAGCTTTTTTTAAATGGGCGCAGCTGTTGTGTGTGCACAACACATACAAGAGCTGTGCTCATATCCCCCCCCCCAACAGCAAGCTTCCCCCCTCCTCTAACAGGCCACCACTACACAAGCCTAGTGGGCCATCCCTCCTTCCGACCTCCCCCCTCCCCCAGCAGCAAACCTCACCCCAACAATCTCCCACAGCCCCCCACCACACAAGCCTGGTGGGCTAATGGGCCGTCTGTCCCCCCTGAACTGCTAGAAATGTGGCGGTGATGATCCCCTCCAGTAGTGGGAGAGATGCCCACTCTCTTCTGCTGCCAAACGACCCCCCCCCTCCCAGCAGCAGGAGAGATGCCCACTCTCTCCCGCTGCCATACAACACCCCCCTTACCTCCATGCAGATTCTCTCCAGCCAGCTGGCCTGCTGCTTCAAAATGGGCCTTCCCATTCCCGGTGCATCCTGAGGCTCTGATTGGCCTGAATGCTCCATAGGAGGGGCCAGTCAGAGCCTCAGGCCCCTCCCCGGTGCATTCCAGGATGCACCGGGGAGGAGAATGCCCATTTTGAAGCGGCAGGCCAGTTAGCTGGAGGGAATCAGCATCCCTCCGGTCAGATATCTATATGGAGGTAAAGGGGGAGGGCGTCGGATGCAGGGGGGTGTTGTATGTCAGCGTGACAGAGTGGGCATCTCTCCTGTGCAGAGGGGGGATTGTTTGCGACGGGAGAGAATTGGCATCTCTCCCACTGCTGGGGGGTGGGTGGGGGGGAAGTTGTTTGTGGCAGGAGAGAATTGGCATCTCTCCCGCTGCTGGGGAATGGGTGGGAAGTTGTTTGTGGCAGGAGAGAATTAGCATCTCTCCCGCTGCTGGGAGATGGGTGGTTTGTGGCAGGAGAGAATCAGCATCTCTTCCATTGCTGGGGGGAGTTATTTGGCAGCTGTTGTTTTTTTTCGTGTTCTTTCTGTGCATGTGCCCCTCACTATCACCAGCAATGGCCACTTGCAAATTTAGTGAATCTTCACTACTCTCCACTAAGCTGATTTACATGAATGCTTTTTGGAAAATGAGACTCTTTTTTTTTTTTTTTTAATTCGCTATCTGAATGGCTGCGATAGCAGACCGGCGCTTTTTAACGCGGTTTTTTGAGAATCTAGGCCAGAGTTCTTAGGGAGGCATATTAGGAGAGACAAGAGGAGAGAGAAATGAACACACTTGTAGGTTAGTAATTGGAGTGTGAAATGTTTGCGTAGGCATTTAGGGAGCCAGTGAAGTGATTTGAACAGAGGGTTAACGTGAATGTAAGGAGGTGCCATAACCTTTTGTTTAGGGTGATAGGTTGCTCCTTAAGGAAGCTGTCTTGTCAATGAAACCATCAGCCTGGTTACAGTTTTTATTGAATTTTATAGTATAAAGTATTTAGATGCTACTGCATGGAAGAGTACAAAAATTGCCACCCTCCCCACCCGACAAGATGTAATGATTGTTTTCAGGGCTGTGGAGTTAATACACTAAGGGCTCCTTTTACTAAGCTGCGATAGTGGTTTTAGCGCACGCTAGACCCTAACGCCAGCATTGAGCTGGCATTAGTTCTAGCCGCGTAGCACGGGTTTAGCGCGTGCTAAAATTCTGCGTGCGCTGAAAACACTATTGCAGCTTAGTAAAAGGAGCCCTAAATCTTCAACTTCATTGATTCGTATTTTTCAACTGAGCAACTCTGACTCCTACTGATATTAGGCTTTAAATATTTTGTTCTGGATCTAAAGTATAGTAAATATAAATGTATAAAATGATAAATTTACCACATATTATAATGTAATTTTTTTATTTTGAAATGGGAGTCGGAGTTTGTACATTTTTACTGACTCCAATTTCAATTCGATGACTTTACAGTCCTGATTATTTTGGATGTTACAAGATAAAAGTTCATTTATTTAGACATTTGGCAATTAGTTAAGTCAATGCAATTCATGTGGTGATTTTTGTTTATATTTTTTAAAATACTGAAAAAAGTTAATCAAATGTATTGAGACAGTGATGAAATATCTACTGCAAAGCTCTGTCCTTTTGGGTTTTGATAGATGACAAAATGGTGTTGAGTTTTGAGCCTTTCCAATCTTTTTTTTTTTTTTTTAATTATTATTATTTTTGTAATTTCCATTTACAATGTGTACCTTTGTTTGAGAACTATTTCAAAACATTACTGTTGGTATCCAATGATTTATTGATGTGCTAATTGGTTTATACTATTTGATATGGAAATTAATTATATTGTCAATTCAATCACAAATGTTCAAAACATTTTTCTAATGTATCAAAAACAAAATAAATTTAAAACTCTGACTCCCATTTCAATTTAAAAAAATTACATTATAATATGTGGTAAATTTATCATTTTATACATTTATATTTACTATACTTTAGATCCAGAACAAAATATTTAAAGCCTAATATCAGTAGGAGTGCTCAGACCCTCAACCTAAGTACTTTAGGCCTAGATTCACTAACCTTACCGATCATGTCCCACCCACTTTGCGACCCCGACCCGATTCACTGACCTTCCTCCCGATCCGCCCCGATCGATCTGTGCAAGCAAATGAGGGGAAATGGCATACAAAAGTAGGAAGGCGGTGATTCACTAAACAAATTAAGGAACACCAACTGGGCTGGCCGATCAAAAAAGAAGCGACTGCTGATGACTCCTTTCCAACTGTCCTGCTATCTGCCTGCCCTGAAATCCCAGCCATACAGCCCTGAAATAAACACCTCCCTTGTGCAAAACCCTGCTCTTGCTGTCCTTCGAGCCCGTGTTTTTAACCTGCAGGTTTAAAGCGGGGCTGCACTACGGCGTGTTTTGTTCTGGAACAGAACACGACGTAGTGCAGCCCCAGCACCTCCTTCCCTGGGTTCGCTCCGTCTGGTGCCAGGATCCTCAGTGCTCTTCACCCAAGCGCTCTGGTTCAGCCTCTTCAGGATGAGATGAGGCTGCGAGCAGCTGCTGATCCTCTCGTCCTGCACTGGGCTCTCAGGCTGGATCACATACTCTTCTACGTCCAGAATGAAGGAGCCATGGATCCTCAGGCACAAACTGACCGCCGCCAACAAGCCCCCCTGTTCACCATGGCCGAGTAAAAGCAGCATCGAAGCCCTGGGCCCCTCGCTCGGTCTCCCCCTTCCCTTCCGCCCCTAGCTGGTTGTGATATCTCAATTGCCTCTTTTTGCTATTCTTCATAGTATCTCAAGGCTTGGTTCTTCTCTTTTTGTTCTCTGATCCCTAAGAGTGTCATTTTTCTTCTGTTCCTCCCTGTTTTACATGCCTGTCTACTTTTTTTACATAGGATACATTTCACTTTAAAAAGGTGTATTAGGATATCTCTTGTGCTACTTTGGGCTTCTTGTATTTATATGCGATTTGTGTGCACCAGGAAAACTTTTCCAGATAGGCATTAAGATATGTGCTGTGCTATTGTCAAATTATAATAATAACTTTATTTTGTATACCGCAATACCACAGCAGTTCAGAGCGGTTTACAGAGGAAGAGACTACATGTTTACATACTCACTAGACTTGTTTTATTTTCAGCTTTTGAACATATTTCAGTATACAGATTTAGAAAAAAATAGAAACTTTATCATGTCAACTCAAGATCGCATTGTTGGCGGATTTGCAAAATGGCCAGATAGCCATCCAGGTAAAAATGTTTAATTTTGCTTGTGGTATGGGATGAAGGTGGGGGGTGTAAGAATACATTCACCACATCTAGTGCTGTGTACAATCTAACACTGTAGTCAAAGAAATTAATGAGATTTGTCTGACAAGACCTGCCTCTAGAGCAGTGGTCTCAAACTCGCATGTGGCCCACCAGGTACTATTTTGAGGCCCTCGGTATGTTTATCAAGATTTATAAACTATAAAGAGTTTTACCTCATGCAAAATTGTCATTTCTTTAATAAGACATTAACTATTTTTTCTGAGGCCCTCCAAGTACCTATAAATCCAAAATGTGGCCCTGCAAAGGGTATGAGTTTGAGACCACTGTTCTAGAGAAACCATGTTGCTTTTAATCCAGTAATCCATTAGATTTCACTATCTTGTTTAAAGCTATATTTCCATTAATTCAGTCGCTACTGAAGTTAATTCTGAGCCTCTTCCTCAATTTCCACATTTCTGAAGAGACCTCATCCACCTATTTCCTGTCTTTCAGAACCACTCCCAACTCTAGAAGCAGTGAATCCTTGGATGCGTCTTATCTGGCTCCATCACTGTATCTACACTTAGTTTAGCAAATTTTTCACAAATAGTTTTCTGAAAATTGTTCAAGGTCTCATTTCCATTACTACTGTTTGCATTTGTATTATGGAGGTTCCATTCCATCTGTGAATACAGAACAGAAATAATTGTTAAGCAGTTAAGCTTTATCCTCATCAGCCTCTACATATTTTTCCCCTTCACCTTGTCTCTCAGTGCAGTTTTGTGCATCCTTCTGTCATTGATATATCTAAGAAATTTAAGAAACTGCTGAAAAAGTGGTTATTTTGGCACCTAAAAAGATAGTCTACTAAAGATAGGCACATATCACTCTTAGGCGCTCATTACATAGTCACGTCTAGCAGCGTCTAAATCACTCTTCACCCCTGAACCTTCCTACTTTACTGTTAGGTGCTTGTTAAAGCTCATAATTAAAGCAAATTTACTAATTAAGATAGGTGCCTAATTAGGCGCTCTTTTTAGAATTTGCCCCTTACAGTATAGCCATCTGGCTCAGTATTTGCAGTTGATTTAAGGGCATATAGTTCTGTACATTATATATAGCATTTTATGTTTAGGGACCTATTAAACTTTATGAATGTGATTTTATGCAAGCTTTTTGACAACTGATGTGATTTTTACATCCCTTGTTTTATTATATTGACTTTTATTTTTTCGTTTTTCATCTTTGCTCCTATGACTTCCTTACCATCTTCTTTTAGCTTCTGTAGATATTGTTATAATCTCTTGTAACTTATAAACACTAACCAGTTTTTCCTTAATTGGTTGTTAGTTTTGAAAATCATAGTGGTTTTCTCTTTCTAACAGGTTTCTTTCCCTTAAAATATATTTCAGTTTTACCCATTCAATAAGAGAAACAATCATGGAGTAACTACCGTATTTTCGCGGATATAACGCGCACCATTGTAAAACGCGCACAGGGGTATAGCGCGCAGAAATCACGATGATATGTACAAAAACTTTTCTATACCGCGCTCAGGCATATAACGCGCATGCTGCCCGACTCTCCTCTGGCCACCCCGACTCTCCTTTCGCTCTCCCCGACTCTCATCTGGTTGCCCCGACTCACCCTGACTTTCGGTGCACTGCCCCGACTCTCCTCTGGTTGCCCCGACTCACCGTTCACCCGCCCTGACTTTCGGTGCACTGCCCCGCCTCTCCGTGCCTGTCCCCCTTGAAGTCCTGTCCCCCCTTGAAGGTCTGCCTGTCCCCCCTTGAAGTCCTGTCCCCATCCTGAAAGCCTGATGCCCCCCCTCGACGTCAGATTCTTCTCCCCCCTCGGCAGGACCACTCGCACCCCCACCCCGAAGGACCGCCGACTCCCCGACAATATTGGGCCAGGAGGGAGCCCAAATCCTCCTGGCCACGGCGACCCCCTAACCCCACCCCGCACTACATTACGGGCAGGAGGGATCCCAGGCCCTCCTGCCCTCGACGCAAACCCCCTCCCCCCAACGACCGCCCCCCCCCAAGAACCTCCGCCCGTCCCCCAGCCGACCCGCGACCCCCCTGGCCGACCCCCACGACACCCCCACCCGCCTTCCCCGTACTTTGTGTAGTTAGGGCCAGAAGGGAGCCCAAACCCTCCTGGCCACGGCGACCCCCTAACCCCACCCCGCACTACATTACGGGCAGGAGGGATCCCAGGCCCTCCTGCCCTCGACGCAAACCCCCCTCCCTCCAACGACCGCCCCCCCCCAAGAACCTCCGACCGACCCGCGACCCCCCTGGCCGACCCCCCCACCCCCCTTCCCCGTACCTTTGGAAGTTGGCCGGACAGACGGGAGCCAAACCCGCCTGTCCGGCAGGCAGCCAACGAAGGAATGAGGCCGGATTGGCCCATCCGTCCTAAAGCTCCGCCTACTGGTGGGGCCTAAGGCGCGTGGGCCAATCAGAATAGGCCCTGGAGCCTTAGGTCCCACCTGGGGGCGCGGCCTGAGACACATGGTCGGGTTTGGCCCATGTGCCTCAGGCCGCGCCCCCAGGTGGGACCTAAGGCTCCAGGGCCTATTCTGATTGGCCCACGCGCCTTAGGCCCCACCAGTAGGCGGAGCTTTAGGACGGATGGGCCAATCCGGCCTCATTCCTTCGTTGGCTGCCTGCCGGACAGGCGGGTTTGGCTCCCGTCTGTCCGGCCAACTTCCAAAGGTACGGGGAAGGGGGGTGGGGGGGTCGGCCAGGGGGGTCGCGGGTCGGTCGGAGGTTCTTGGGGGGGGGCGGTCGTTGGAGGGAGGGGGGTTTGCGTCGAGGGCAGGAGGGCCTGGGATCCCTCCTGCCCGTAATGTAGTGCGGGGTGGGGTTAGGGGGTCGCCGTGGCCAGGAGGGTTTGGGCTCCCTTCTGGCCCAACTACACAAAGTACGGGGAAGGCGGGTGGGGGTGTCGTGGGGGTCGGCCAGGGGGGTCGCGGGTCGGCTGGGGGACGGGCGGAGGTTCTTGGGGGGGGCGGTCGTTGGGGGGAGGGGGTTTGCGTCGAGGGCAGGAGGGCCTGGGATCCCTCCTGCCCGTAATGTAGTGCGGGGTGGGGTTAGGGGGTCGCCGTGGCCAGGAGGGTTTGGGCTCCCTCCTGGCCCGATATTGTTGGGGAGTCGGCGGTCCTTCGGGGTGAGGGTGCGAGTGGTCCTGCCGGGGGGGGGATGTATCGGACGTCGGGGAGTCGGCCGGGCAAGAGGGCTTGGGCTCCCTCTTGCTCCGATCGTGGATGCGGGTGCGGGTGGGAGCGCGTGCGAGCGGTCGTTCGGGGTGGGGGTGCGAGCGGTCCTGCTGGGGGGGTGAATCGGGCGTCGGGCGGGGTGGGAACTATGTTTAAAAACTTTTGTATACCGCGCTCAGGCATATAACGCGCGAGGGGTATGCGCGGTACGTAAAATCACGTATAACGCGCGCGTTATATCCGCGAAAATACGGTAATTCTTTATTTTGACATAATAGTTCTATGTGTAAGGAGAGGGATTCCTGTGTTCACAGAATTTTTCAAAGTGTAGGAATTCAGGAAACAGGCTTCCAATGTCATAGCAATAGGAAAGCTGTCTGTACATTACATAGACTCCTCCCACTGCAAGAGCAGAGAGCTACTATTGGCTGTTCTAGTGCAATAGGTATGTCATGCTAGATGAGTGGGTAATATCCCAGTGCTCGCAAGGCATGCAGAAGGAATCCACTCCAGCTTTTGAATCCCTCCTTCACCAGAGGGCTCTGATGCCCCTCTTCAGTTTTTCCTTTTGCACGCATGCCGGAAGGAATCTTTCTGATTTCCTCCGCTTATTCAGCAGCCATCTTGGATTTCCATATATTTTTATTTTTTTGGTACATTCTCTAGAAGCTTCAAATTGCCTTGTTTTGCCTCAAAACTGACTGGGATGGAGTATTCTGGCTCTTTTAACCCTAACGCATGACAGGTTTGCGCAGGATGGACAACCAAAGAGAACCTTTGCGCCGTGCAGCACATGAAGGGGAAGTGGGAGTGGTTGTCTTAGCTTTCACTTTGTGCTCTAGAGAGCGAGAAATGGGCAGAAAGCCCATTGGTTGGGTTGGAGCTCAATTCCAGAAAGCGTTCAACAAAGTTCCACACGAAAGACTTCTCAAGAAATTACAAAGCCACGGAATAGAGGGAGACATACTAAGGTGGATAGGGAAATGGCTGGAAAACAGAATGCAGAGGGTGGGCATAAATGGGAAGCTCTCAGACTGGGAGAAAGTGACTAGCGTTGTGCCCCAGGGCTCGGTTCTTGGGCCCATCTTATTTAATATTTTTGTCAACGACCTAGAAGAAGGAAAGTCCAGTGAAATCATCAAGTTTGCAGACGACACGAAGCTATGTCGGGCAATCAGATCACAAAAGGACAGCGAGGAACTACAGAGTGATTTGAGCCAGTTATAGAGATGGGCAGAGAAAAGGCAGATGAAGTTTAATGTGGAAAAATGCAAGGTAATGCATTTGGGCAGAAAGAACAAGGAGCACGAGTATAGCATGTCAGGTGCAACTCTGGGTAAGAGCAAACAAGAAAAAGACCTGGAGGTACTGATAGATAGGACCCTGAAACCGTCAGCACAATGTGCAGCGGTGGCAAAGAAAGCAAATACAATGTTGGGCATGATAAAGAAGGGAATCGTGAGTAGATTGGAGAGGGTCATAATGCTGCTTTATAGAGCAATGGTCAGACCACACTTGGAATACTGTGTCCAACACTGGTCTCCCTACCTAAAGAAGGATATAAAACTGCTGGAGAGGGTGCAGAGGCGAGCAACAAAGCTGGTAAAAGGTATGGAGAACTTGAACTACAAAAACGACTTAGAAAACTGGGACTGTTCTCCCTTGAGAAGAGGAGACTGCGAGGGGATCTGATTGATACTTTTAAAATAATAAAAGGAATCGACAAGATAGAGCAGGATAAAAAGTTATTTACGATGTCAAATGTGACTTGGACAAGAGGTCATGGACTGAAGTTGAGGGGGGACAAGCCCAGGACAAATGCCAGGAAGTTCTGCTTCACACAGCGAGTGGTGGACACCTGGAATGCTATCCCGGTGGAGGTTGCTGCAGAACCCACCGTTCTAGGATTTAAGGGCAAGTTAGATGCACATCTCCTCATAAGACGCATAGAAGGATACGGGTGACTAAGTTTTCGCCAGGTCACACCTGGCTGGGCCTCTGCATGAGCGGATCACCAGACTTGATGGACCTAGAGTCTGATCCGGAGATGGCCGTTCTTATGTTATGTTCTAAGTCCCTAAATGGTGGACGTCCTATGGTGTGGAGGCCACGGAGCCCAAGAGATGTAAGCTGGAGTCCTTTGCAGGAGACTCAGCACTGCCTAATGTGGCATTTTCTCTGGAATTTGTTAATTTGACATGGAGAGCCTTTCAGGACTGCTGAAATTCCAAAGGGAAGACTGGCAGCACACCTGAAGGTGCACGAGAGGGCGGGGGATCCAAGATGTGACTGTCTCGCTGTCTGAGGCTGGCCAGGATCTAGGGAATCTTTCTGAGGGAGATTCAGAGGATGGACTTTTACCATGCCCTTACTGTCTCATGGCGTGCCCTCCGTCAGGAGATGCAGAGTCACAGATAGGTGTGTGTGCTTTAGACCCAGTGATGGCCCTCAGTTAAAGGAATGATTCCATGGTCCTCCATCTGTTCAAACTCTTTGCTCTGCTGGATCTTCTTACTGATTCTCTTTGGGAGTTAAACTTGGACTCCCAGCAGGTCCCCTCTGCTCTATTATGAGCAGAGTGAGAGCCCATTCTTCGTTCCCCTGTATCTTGATATCAAAGTATTGGTCATGGAGCATTGGGATGCTCCTGAAGGATCCCTTAAAGTAGCCAGAATAATGGCTCAGCTGTGTTCGATGGTACAGGAGTGTCACCAGCTGTTCGTTCAGCCCAAGGTGGATTCCTTGGTAACACATGTTACCAGATGCATGTCCCTGCTAAGTGAGGGAGGCATGATATTAAAGGATATGCAGGATCACAGAGTGAATGTGGTTCTCAAGGCAGTTCAAGGCTTTGGCCTTAGGAATCAAGGTGGCCATAGTGACCTCTTTTGTGACATGCACCTATCATACCAGGGTGCGGAGTCTTGAGCTGATGAGCAGTAAGCCTTTGCCCCAGCTCCTATTGGCAGGGGTGGATTATTTGGCGGATGCTCTTTACGACATCATCAAAGTCATAAACAAAGTTTTCACTTTTTCAATCTCAGCCCGCAGAATGCTCTGGATCAGACAATGGATTGGTGATTTCACCTCCAAAGCTACTCTCAGCAGACTTCCTTTCATGGGACAAATGTTGTTCAGTAAGGAACAGTAGCAGATCGTTGTCCAAAATCTCTGCTGGACAGAACCTCTAGAAGCTCAAAGTGCTCTAATTTTTGTGGCTCCAGGTATTTTTGGCAGTACTCGGGAGGAACCACCTCTGAGATCCTTCCAAGGATCCAGGCAGAGGTTCTCAGGGCCCAGGCGAAGCCAGGCGTCCGATTCTCGTACTGCTACAACTTTCAAGAAAACACAATGATACCAGATCCAGAACAGTTCCTCTCAAGATAGGGGAACGACTCTCAGAGTATGCAGTAGTACTGCCTGATCCAGGGAAAAATTATTCGATTTGGCCTATTCAAATCACTTTTCCCGCCCGATAGGGCATTTTCTTTCAAACATCCTGGTGGGTTTATTTTGCAGACTGTCTTCACACACCGCAGCTCCCTTTGCCCTCTCCAGCCCCATGCCGGCACTATAGTGTAAACAAAATAAAAAAAATTTTCCTCTCTGTTAGGTCCTAGTTCATGCTCACTGTCTAACACCAGCACATTTCAAATCTGACATATTGTAACCACAAAAAATAAAATTATTTTTTCTACTTTTTGTTGTGTGGTCATTTTATTATTCAAATCATGTCGGTCCAAGACTCTGGTTTTTGTTTGTCTTCTGTTAATCTCACTCAACAGGATCTCCTGCCCATTTGACATTTTCTTCTTTCTCCGTGCTCACCATACATCTTCCATCTCTGTACTTTCCCTTCTACTGCTATATCCAATATTTCTGTTTCTTTTCTACTGTCTACCATGTATCTCTCTCTCACCTCACTCTTGCTCTCTCTCTCTCATCTCTCTATTCTCCTCTATTATTATGTGCACCATCTCTCCCTGCCCTCTACACTATGTCCAACATTTCTTCCGCCCCTCGCCATGCATGTCTCCCTCCCTTCTACCATATGCAGGATATCTCCCTCTCACCCCTTTCTACCTCTGTAGCATCTATCCCTTCCTTTTCTCCATCCCATCTCCACCAATTCTTCCTCCCTCCTCTTCTCTCTTCACCCCCCCCTGTGCAGCAGCTTTCCTCCTTCCTATCCCCTTATGCAGCAGTTTTTCATCCCTACCTCCCATCCCCCTATGCAGCAGTATTCCATCCCTCCTATTCCCAACTGACACCTCCCTCCCTCCCCCCCTCACACTTTGGGCCTCCTGAAGTAGCAGCGGTGGCGGTGATAGACTTGGCAGAAGCAGTGTGGAGAACAGGCTTCTCACTGCCTGCCCACCAGGGCTTCCCTCTGCTGCATCATCAGTGACAGAGCAGGCCAGGAGAAGCCTGTTCACCGCGTTGCTTCTGCCAATACGGTCACCGCCACTGCTGCTGCTACTTTAGGATGCCTGGATGAATGTCAAGAGTCAGGACTCACTGAATCAGTGACTCCAATTTTTTTTAGAAAGTGAATCAATTTGGGCAGCACTAGTATGCAGAGACCTGGGCATAGATCTCAGATTGTTGGGTACTGAAAATCATTCAGAGTAGTTACAAGCTGGAATTCATCTCTCTCTTTCTCTTTCTTGCTCTCTCTCTCTTTCTTTCTCTGCTCTGCCCTGCCCTGGAATCCTTCATTCTGCAGCACTTCCTGCGTAGGTGGGACACTGCAGAGTGAAGACTTCTGGCAGGTGAACAGCAGAAGGATCACATTGCTAACACTGCTGGCTGCCCAAAGTTTTTAAATTGCAGCACCGGAGAAGGTACCGGGGACAGAAGAGACTCACAAAAACCATACCTGACTCCAGGATGGCCCAGGTGGGAGGGGGGGGGGGTGGAGAGAGAGAGGCTGTGCTGGGGGGGTGAGGTGGTTTAGGGGCAAGGCTAGCGGGAGGAAGGATTGGGGCAAGGCAGTATGGGTGGGGCCAAGTGTCCTTTTTTTGACTTAGCAAATATGGTGACCCTACCTGAGGAACAACTTCACTTTAAATGTGTATTCACTGGAGGCAAAAAAATAATTCAAAAGTACTGTAATTTTCTGTTTCATTCATTAAGGCCATTTGGACATGAATAGTTTTGCTATTCTATATGTATACTCAATAGGAATTAAATAGTTAGAAGGGGCAATGTTCTAGAACAGGGATGTCCAACCTTTTGGCTTCCCTGGGCCGCATTGGCCGAAAAAAATTTTCTGGGGCCGCGCAAACACTAACACTAGCCAATATCATGACATCAGAGGGAATGCTTCCAGGTCAGCCGTAGGAGGCACGTAGGAGCCGTTGCCCGCAGCTTTGAGTGAACGCTGCAAGACGGAGGAGGGAGCCGGCAAGACGTTAAACAGCTGGGGGCGGCAGAAGGAAAACACTGCATTGTCCTCGAGCGCAAGTGGGGCCGCATGCGGGCCGCGGGTTGGACACCCCTGTTCTAGAATATGACTTTGTAATGGTTGCATGAAAAGCACAATACATAAATATTTTTAAATAAATGAAACATTTTGATGAAAAACTTTTACAGCTGCTTGGATACACAAGAGAGCATTTTGTTTTAATGCTTATGTGTTTGGGTTTTTTTCTCCTCTTCCCCTCTGTTTCCTTCAGATGCATTGCATGCATACTTTGGCATATGTGGTTTGTCTTTAATGGAAGAATCTGGAATAAGTGAAGTCCACCCTGCATTGAATATAAGCCAAAGAACCTATGAGCATCTTCAGCACATACATCATATCTGGAAAACTAAGGACTCTCAAACGATCTGCGAGAGAATACATACTTCATCATGACTGAATTGGATTGAAGTTTTATTAAGTAGCAGAACTGTAGCCCAAGGGTTAAAAGCCATGTATTAACCAAGTGTGCTCTTTTAATGTCCTGGAATTATATGATCAAAGCCTTGTTTTAGAGAATGGTTGTGCACTGGAATAGAATATTTTTAGAATTCTGTTGGCATTTACACTTATGGACTTTGTTATAATGGTTTATCAAATGTCTTAAATTTCAAAGAGATTCCTTAAGGCAAATGGTTTTTGGTATATTTATTTTTTGTTTACAGGTTTTAACATTGTGTAATATGATTGGGCACGGTTAGGGGAAGAGACGTTTAAAGAACGAAATGTATTCCGATCTTGGGCTGCAAATGAAAAGTCCTATCATGAGCAAAGAGAATCTCTGCAGGATGTACAGCGTTATAAGGCTTACGCTGAATAATGCTTGGTGGACCTAGCTTAGAAAAATAAGACCTGAATGAAAGACTATATTCTTGTACAGCTAGGTGCTTGCTTATAAACATTTTGAGAATATCTGATGGCCAGTTCAAACGTAGACACAGCCCTTACAGTAGTGATGCAGTATTGAATACATCCATCTCCCCACTCTCCTACAAATGTAGGACTGGTTATGTATAGCAACTTGATATTTTACGTTATTCTAACAAAACAACGTTTTACATAATATTCAGGGGTAGGCAAAAGAAACTGTACAGACACAGCAATTTTTAATAAATATGTATACATTTCTGGAAAGACTGCACACTCGCTGCTTGCCTATGACTTTTGCTGCTATGACTGAGATCATTTATTAAGAACATTTATTTTCTTTGCCTTACTGCTCTAAATATTCCATTATTGTCCAACTGCCCAAAACTAAGGAAGAGGGTTTTGAACTGAGAAACCATGCATTTACTTGTGCAACTTTGGCATATTTTGCTTTAAAGAGTTCCTCATTTCTTTCTGCCTTTGCAAAATTTATAATGAAATGCAGAAGCTTTGACCAGAATATTGCTATTCTTGTCATGTGCACTAATCCAAGAATTAATGTCACTACTTGTAGAGTGGTTTGGAGAATGCTACATAATTTGTATTATAGAATTTGTCTATATCAGGTCAGATTTTATGTAAAGAAGTAAAGTAGGCACCTATGCCCCTTTATAAAACAAGCACTGAGATTCAGTCGATAGAGTATACTTTTATACCTGCTTCAATACATGAGTATATACCATATACAGTGGAACCTTGGTTTACGAGCATAATTCGTTCCAGAAGCATGCTCGTAAACCAAATTGCTCGTATATCAAAGCAAGTTTCCCCATAGGAAGTAAGGGAAATTGCTTTGATTGGTTCCACCCCCTCCCCCCCCAGAGGCTACCGGCGCTGCTCCATTCTCCTCCCCCCCCTTTGAGGAATCCGACGCTGTTCCAAACCCCTCCCCGCGATCCGGCTTCCTCCCCCCCCGCGAACCGGCATCCTCCCCCCACTCGCGCTGCCCCCCCTCCACCGCGATCCTACTTCCCCCCCCCCCCCGAGCATGTCAATGACACTTCCTTTACCCAACTTGGCAGCAGTGCCGGTGCCCAAAGATCCTCCCTCTTCTTGCGCGGCCTGGGCTGGGCGGTGCGTTGGAGATCCTCCCTCTGCTGGGCTGGGCTGGGCTGGACTGGCTTTGAGCATTTGCGCATGCTCAAAGCCTTCTGGTCTCGCTCTCTCCGAGATTGAGAGCGAGACCAGAAGGCTTTGAGCATGCGCAAATGCTCAAAGCCAGCCCAGACCAGACCAGAAGAGGAAGAATCTTCGGGCACTGGTGCCAAGTCGGGTAAAGGAAGTGTCATTGACGTGCTCGGGGGGGGGGGGAATAGGATCGCGGTGGAGGGGGGGCAACGTGAGTGGGGGGGAGGATGCCGGTTCGCTGGGGGGGATGCCGGATCGCAGTGGGGGGCGCTCGTACAGCAAGGCAAGCTCGCCATAAACCCTGGTGGTTTAGCAGTGATCCAGGACAGGAGGGATTCCTCCCACTTCCTGTCCTGGCTGACCCTGAAACATCCCACCTTCCTCCTGCCTCCCAGACCTCTAGAAAGCCTACCTTGAAAGCCTTGATGCTCCAGCGGTAAACCGGGGCAGGAGCAATCTACACTCCTGCCCCTGGCAGAGCCACTATCTAAAATGGCTACTGAGAGCTCCCATAATTTTAAATAATCACAGCTCTAATTTATAAATAAATTATGACTTAATTAATATCCTTATTTAAATGTGAAGTGCTCAGACCTTATAACCAATGTTTTTAGTGATGTCACCAAAACGGGGTTAACAAGGGGACCATCATCGCCTTCACCGTCCCCAAACCACCATTATTATATAAACAAATCACTCCACGTGAATTGCTATTGTATATAATATACTTATCTTCGCCAGGTGGTTGTTGGTAATGTTAAACCTCGTTGAGAAATTTTAAGAACCGTGTTGTGTGAGCTTAAAAAAATTTTTCACTCTGTGTTTTTCTCTACTTATGGTCCCTGTCCCCCCTTTGACCCAGGTTTCGTGTCTTCGTCAGGGAGGGACATTGATACTGAAAGAAATATATAAAAACAATGTGTTTTTAACTCAACTATTGTTAAAAAAGGTCTAAATTAATTATAATGTAGTTATATCTATTCAATCGTGAAAATATTATCAATGCATTCAATAAATTTACATACCTATTACTGGCTCACTGGGACTGGACCTAACCAAAGTGTTGGGAAGACTGAAGCTCTGAGCCCAGGATAATGATTTTGTAAGGAAAAGAACCGGAAAAGCTATATTAGACCAAACCGGATATGAGATCAACCAGAAAAAATGACCTCATTGCTATCCTTTATATTAATGACCATTCGATCTCGGAATTTAAACCTTCTGGGGTAAGTGTATGCCAATTGTATATAAAACGTTGTTCTTTCTGAATTAATAATTTAGAAAGATCGCCTTCAAAATGTTTTATGTGAATCAATACTGTGTATCATAAGTCTTCAAGCGTATGTGATTCACTCAGCCAATGAGGAACTAGGGGGGCGGAGATGCGTCCAGTGCGAATGCTGCTCAAGTGCTCTATAATGCGGGTTTTGATTTTACGAGTTGTTTGTCCTATATATATTTTGAGACAAGGACACTGGATGTAATAAATCACTCCTTTAGAATCGCATGTGGTGTCAGTATTTAGTTTGAACCATCGACCTGCAGATGACGGAATTTGCACTTGAGTAACATTCATAACATGACAACATACCCGGCACTTACCACATGGTTGATGTGGCATCCTGGTAGTTATGACAATATCCGAATTATTATGTTTTAATTTTTCTCCCAAGTTGGGGCCCCTCGAAAACGCAAGGGGGGACAGGGACCAAAAGTAGAGAAAAACACAGAGTGAAAAATTTTTTTAAGCTCACACAACACGGTTCTTAAAATTTCTCAACGAGGTTTAACATTACCAACAAACCACCTGGCGAAGATAAGTATATTATATACAATAGCAATTCACGTGGAGTGATTTGTTTATATAATAATGGTGGTTTGGGGACGGTGAAGGCGATGATGGTCCCCTTGTTAACCCCGTTTTGGTGATATCACTAAAAACATTGGTTATAAGGTCTGAGCACTTCACATTTAAATAAGGATATTAATTAAGTCATAATTTATTTATAAATTAGAGCTGTGATTATTTAAAATTATTGAAGATTCTCATCACAGAATATAGTTATTTATTCCTCCATAGATTGCTTGAATTACTGAGAGCTCCCACCATCCCTGCCATCTAAATCCTGCTGGTGTACTCTAGGATGCTTTGGCGCTAAGAGAACTGTCTGACCATAGGGAGGGCTAGAGAAGACACTGAAGACCCAGCCTGGGCCTGTTTCAAAAGGATGAACTCTGAGGAGAACATTGATCCCTGCTGTGCATATCTGTGCCCAAAGACCCTGAAATAGGGATGCCCACAGACCCAGAAGGCTTGGAAGAGGATGAAAGTTCATTCCCTCATGGTGCCAAAATGACCACTATTCCTGTATCACCCTGAGACTGCTGAACAGCTATAACTTCCCACGAACGCGGTTTGCCCACCTTGCAAGGACACTTTCCTGAGGCCTCCCGATGAGCTACCAAGCTGACCGAAGAATTATTCCTTTAGATCAAGGACTCCCTTTAGCCTCCAGCAAGGGAATTCCTGAAGTCAAGAAATGACGACACTACCGAAGAGGAGTGGCTGAATCGGGGAATCCTTCCACCCTCAAGCTCGGGGCGTCCCCTGTTTCTGCTGGAAGGGATTCCCCAAGCTGGACAGCAGCTGCTAAAGGGAGATTTAAGGCCTGCACCGCCAGCTTAGAAAATCTCTTCCTTGCTGGACAGGGAGAACCCCTTGCTGACCCAAGCAGTCTGGGTTAAACAGGTTCCCTGCTGCAGATTCCTACCTCTGCCTGCCAGTAAACTGCCTCCGACAGACACTGTACCCCTATCTTCCTTTCCTCTTTTGTAGTCTCTGAGAATGTAGCACAAACAATACACTGCTTTCCCTTGCATTTAATTTGATTTTTTTTTCAGAAGCAAGCTGAAGAGGCTGAGAGACCCAGAAAAGCAACTGAAAGGCATGAGCTACCGGGAAAGAGGCAGAGGCTGGCATTACCAAGCTCAAGTGGGAGCCAGTCACCAACTGGACCAGGAACAGCCTATCCATTCACAGACCTGAAAATATGTCCATTAATCTGCTTGGAGACAGAACATACAAGAAGAGCTGTGAGATATAGGTCCTAACCCCTCTCTCGGCTCCTCAGTATTTTCTGTTTCTACCTGTTGGTCAATGGATATAACTATTCCACTGGTCTGGAATAGTGGGAAGGATGCTATGGAAAAGGAACGTTTTTAAATAATTAGCATTTTTGTGGTGCCTTTCATCCAGGTAGAGCTGTAGGATTTGTTAACTTAGAAACTAAACTCTTTTGAAGTTAATGTAGTTGGTAAGTCACTTAATCCTCCATTGTCCCAGGTACAAAATTTTTACCTGTATATATGTAAACAGCTTTGACTGTAACCACAAAAAGACAATATACAAGTCCCATCCCCTTTTATATTTTCAGTACATCGATACTGTGGGAGCGAGGAACATTGTGCTAAGTTGAAAAGGTGTAGGACACTTGCTTCCTGTTACTGAACTACATTACAAGATGCAATAAATTCCTGTACCCAGTTGTACCAGACCTGAATCCATTCCAGAGTTATATCTTGCATATCAAAAATGAATTGTTCTTGTCAGTCAACCAGTTACAAGCTCTTGTGGACTCTACCTAGAGAAGCCTGGTAGACTTGCATTTAGAAAAAGACAATGGTTAGCTAAAAAATTCTGCTACTTTTTGATGTTGAAACATCACAGTATGTGTCTAAACACACATTGAACTCCTAAGTTGTGCTAGAAATACATAAGTATTCATTTTCTACAGAATGTAACAGTGAACTTGTGTATTTTATTAAAACCTTTTTTCCACTTTCAATTTTGTTTTATGTTGGGGAGAGGGAAGGGGGTCATTTGTTGCTAAAGAACATACGATTTGCAGTATTGTGTGTCACCAAAGTACCATCAAAGCCAGTATCTTGTTTTCAGTAGTGGTCTGTTTAGGTCACAAGGATGTGGTAAGATCCCAAAAGCTTTTAAATTCCATGCTGTTTATCTCCAGGCACCTGAGAATAGAGACAAGGAAGGCAGAACTAGTAGGAGCTATCCAAATAACTTTATTAAAAACTAGCAGGTTGCCCGGGTATTTATCCTGGGTTATTTATTCTAATCTTCTATTAGGACAAAGAATAAAATTGGCTTACATGCTGTTCTGTCTGTGAAGCTCTAGATGTAACAGCTCTCTCTTTCATATCCTGTAGTTGGGCCTTATGCTACTGGATTGTCTATGAAGCTCTAGAATCTAGATCACGTGTCAAACCTGGCCCGCCTGGCCTTTTCATGTGGCCCGCGGCAATGCTTCTGAACTGCCCCATCTCACAGCCCAGCGTGTCCTCCTGTGTCAGTATGACATCGCCATTACGCCAGAAAGTCTGCTGGCTTTGGCAGCGATTCATCAGTGTTGTCTGTGGCTCCCCCTCCTGCCTTCCGTCTGCTGCGGTCCACCCGGGCAGAAACAGGAAGTTGCACGTCATTGGAGACAGATGCAGGAGGGGGAGCCACGTACAAAGGCCGGCAGACTCCTCAGCTTGGCAGTGACATCGGAGTGGCGCTAGAGGGAAAGACACGCCGGGCTGTGAGTAGAGAGGGATTGTGCTGGAGGGAAAGGCATGCTGGGCTGTGAAGAGAGCGAGATGAAGGGAGAAAGAGGGAAAAAGATACTTGAAGGGATAACCATTGGGAAGAGAAAGGGAAAAATGGATTTGGGGGGAGGGAGGGAGGCAGACAGGGGGAGAGATGGAATGGGGAGCAGTTGGGAAGAGATAGGGAGAGAAGTTGGATCTAGAGATGGAAAATGGATAGCTGAAAATTTTAAAAGAAGGATGAGAGAGGGCGAGATTTGAGTGGACAAAGGCAGAAAAGAAAAAAGGAGAAAAGTTGAAAAGGAAAAAAAACATGTTGGAGACGAGAGAAGAGGAGAAAAAAATGGACAGCATACACTGGAAAGAGAATTAGAAGATAGACAAAAATCAGAAAGAGAAACTGGGACTAAAAGCAAAATGACCAGACAACAAAAGGTACATAAAATAATTTGTGATTACAATATGTCAGATTTGAAATGTGTATCCTGCCAGAGCTGGTGTTAGATAGTCTTTTTTTATTTATTTGTAGCTTGGAGAGGTTGTATCCCTATACTTCTACTAAAACTAACCCCCTTCTTTGCTGGTGCGCAGCGTGGGTTTTGGCGGCGGATGCGATTGATCTGACGCTCACAGAAGTCTTGTGAGCATCAGAGCAGCCGGCGCTGAGGCCCACACTATGCATCAGTAAAGGAGGGAGTAAGAATCTTAATTTAAAAAATCCAGCCCGCGACAGCCTGTGTGTTAGATTTCGGCCCCTTATGTGATTTGAGTTTGACACCCCTGCTTTAGAAGTAGCTTTGATTGCACTTGGCCAATTACATTGTTTTTCCTTGGAGGCATTGTTACAGCAATGACAACACAGCACAGTGTGACATCATTCCCCAAGCTTCACACAATTGGTCAAAGCATTATCTGTCTTTTTCGATGATATCACCCCCTTCCAACCCCTACAGTGTTTGTTCCCAGATAGTAAGTGATATGTATACCAAGTTTCGTTGAAATCTGTCCATGTGTTTCGGAGTTAAGCTGGAACATACATCCGATTTTACATATATATAGATAGATAGATTATACCTCACAAACATAACAAAAAGTTGGAGATAAGGAGTCCAAATGAACAATTGTCTTATTGATTGTGTGGCATGTTTTGGCACTACGGCCTGTGCTATGTTCTAATGAGCAATTCAAACATTAATTTGGACTTGTGATAATAAGTTACCTAAGCATGGGCAGCCTTAAGAAACCAAAATAATTCTGTGGTGCACCATAATAGGAAAAAGGTTATCTGCAAATGCTGGGGGTGGGGGCCCAGATCAAAAATACCAACTGCAAAACTGTTATGGATTTAATCAGACCACCTTTTCAATATATTTTTAATGTGTCAAGGGGAACCCCTCACTGTTTGTGTCTCCCATCAATCACAAACTTCCGCATTATTGCTTCAGACTACACTCACCACATCATCTGAACTCAGATGCATTCCTCATTGATAAACAAGTTTCTCTATGTCTTTCCACCAATATCCTTAATGGGGAAAATTCTACTCAAATGAGCACCAGAGGACCTGATTCTCATTTCTCTGAGGTGGCCTATGCTGCCCTGGTTCCCTCTTCTTTAACTCAGTGTCAAGGAACCAATCCCTCTGCAGATTTTCCCAACTCTTAACAGAATGAGGGTTCCCCCCTCTACTTTGATCTCCCTTCACTAGTTCTCACAGCCTAATACAGGGGTGTCCAATGTCGGTCCTCAAGGGCTGCAATCCAGTCGGGTTTTCAGGATTTCCCCAATGAATATGCATGAGATCTATTTGCATGCACTGCTTTCATTGTATGCTAATAGATCTCATACATATTCATTGGGGAAATCCTGAAAACCCGACTGGATTGCGGCCCTCGAGGACCGACATTGGACACCCCTGGCCTAATACCTCTCGCCAACAGAGTAGATGACCTTGATCTCTCAGCTCCAGTTTCAGCTATAATAGATGCTGCCAGGAAACCGTCCACACAGCGCTGTTACTATTTCAAGTGTACTCATTTCTCATGGTGTTCCCAATACTCATTACTTCCAAATACGTGTCATCTGTCATCAGTGTTGGATTACCTCTTACACCTTTCCAACTTTGGATTTAAGACGGATTACCTCTTACACCTTTCCAACTCTGGATTTAAGACTTCTTCAGTAAGTATGCATCTTAGTGTCATCATTGCTTTTCACATTCTTATCAATGATAAACCTCTTGGCTACATATCCATTAGTTTCCAGATTTATGAAAGGCCGGTTACACTCAAAATCCCCAATCAAACCTCCTACAGTTGCTTGGAACCTCAGCGTTGTAATTTCTGCTCTCATGATGCTGCCTTTTGAATCACTAGCATGTCACATGGAAAGTGGTCGTCCTTATTTGCTTCAGCTCATTGAGTCGGTGAGCTTCAAGCACTGGTTTCGGACCCGCCTTATACCACATTCTATCACATTCCAAATTCCTACCAAATGTAGTCTCAGAATTCCACCTCAACCAGTCTATAGTTCCACCTGTCTTCTTTCCAAGACCACTCCACACAGATTGTAAACGTGCTTTGGCTTACTACCTTGATTGGACAAAGCCTTATAGAACCTCTACTCAGCTATTTCTTTCCTTTGATCCTAACAGACTGGGATCTCCAGTTACTAAGAGAACAATCTCTACATGGTTAGCAGACTGTATTTCCTTCTGTGCTTGGGCTGGGCTACTGTTAGGGATATCTCGAAAACCCAATTGGCTGGGGGTCCCCCAGGACAGGTTTAACAACCACTACATTAGCCTATTACTTGACAGATTATCCAAGATTTTTTTAAACAAATATTGATTTGCCTTGGGTTAAAAGAAGTCACTAGCAGATCTCAGGAGCCCTCAGCATTTCAACATTAGACAGTTACACATCTACAGTATGTTGTGATTACAAAACATTCTGAACATAATTATGAATATGTGAAATCTGGAAGTACATGGTTTGTTCTTTATTTTACCCAATACCCTAATGTGTTTCCATTGCTATAAGGCACATGTGTCAAACACAAGGCCTGCAGCCTGAATCCAGGCTACCTGGCCATTTTATGTGGCCCACGGTGACTGTGCGCTATCTTGATGGCGATGTGGCATTTTCCTCATTGCCATCCCTGGGTGTTTTACCTTCTGGCCGGCTCCCTTCTCACTGCTGCAGTCTTTTCTGTGCACAAGGCTGCGGCTCACGTGTCCCGCACCTCATCTGGAAGCCTTACCACTGATGTGACATCAGAGAGAAAGCTTCCGGTTCAGGTGTGGGATGCGTGTAGGAGCCACTGCCTGTGGCTTTGTACACAGAAATGACTGCGGCAGTGAGGATGAGGTAGCCAGCCAGAAGGTAAACACCCACCGGAGGGAAGCATCTTGTTGAGGCACAGAATGGAAGGAGGGAGAGGGGTGTGTTGGGACTCGAGAAAAAAGGAGCACAAACCAGCCAAATGAAGGAGAGAGGGAGGGAGGGGCATGAACTTGGGACATAGAATGAAGGGAAGGAGAGGGGAGCATGAGCCATAGAATGGAAGGAGGAAGGCATGAGGGAAAGAGATGCTGAGGTGAGGGAGGGAATAGAAACATGATGGCAGATAAAGGCCAAATGACCCATCCACAGTAACCATTATCTCTGAGAAATTCCACATGCCTATCCCAGGCACTTTTTAATTCAGACACAGTCTCTGTTTCCACCACCTCTTCCAGGAGACTTCCATGCATCTACCACCCTTTCCATAAAAAAGTATTTCCTCGGACTACTCCAGAGCCTATCACCTCTTAACTTCATCCTTTGCCTTCTCATTGGGTGTCAGAGAGGGAAAAATAGATGGTGCACATGAGATGAAGAAAGATAATTGTTAGGCAGACAGAGGGAGGGAGAGAGAATTATTGAACATGGTGGTGGGAGAGGAATGAGGTAGAGATGTATGGGGAAGAAAGAGATGTCAGACCACTGGAATGGGAAGGAGAGAGAGATATGTGGCAGACAATGGAAGGGAAGGAGGGGAGAGAAAGATGCCAGACTGCAGATAGAGAAGAGGAGATATGTTAGACCTTGGGGGGGGGGGAGAGAGATGCCAGACCATGGGAGGGGAGAGGAGAGAGATTCCAGGTTATGGGAAGGAGAGGAGAAAGATGCCAGACCATATGAGGGGGAAGACAGTTGTCTGACCATGGGAGAGCAATGAGATGATGCACAGGGATGGAGGGGAAGGGGAGACAGAAGAGATGGTGCACAACAATGGGTGTGGCAGGGAAAAGAGAAGAAATGCTTCTTATGAATAGATGGGAATAGGTGAGAAGAAAGTGGGAGGAGATGGTTCACATGGACAGATGAGAAGACATGGAAAAGTAGATAGATTTTGAGAAGAAAGCAGGAAAATAGAAGAAAGTTGAATGTTAAAAGTTAATGGTAAAGATGGATGTATGGCAGAAAGTAAAGGAGAGAAAAACAGCAAATGGATAAGGTGGCCCTGGATATAGGAAAATGGGTTAAGAACATATGGTCAGATCACTATACTTTCAATTTTGAATTATGTTGGCAAAAGAAACACTCAACAGCAAAACATATAAACAAAACCAGTTTGAAGAAAACAGTCACCTGCAGAAACATCACCAATCCAACAGAATTCTGGACCCATTATGAACTATACCCCAAAATAGAGGAAGAGCAAGACTTCCCCACTAGATGGGACAAATTCACAAAAGACACACTAAATCAAATAGCTCCTGTACAATCATACAAAAAGAACACAAGGGCATCAAAAGAATGGTATGACGCCGAATTATTAGTCCTCAAACAAGATCTCAGAAAACTGGAAAGAGTATGGCAAAAAACAGACAAAGTGGAAGATAAAATTAAATGGAAACAAAAAATGAAAAATTACAAGAATCGGATCAAAGAAAAGCGTTATAACTGTTATGCACAGAAAATAGGAACAACCAATACAAACAGTAGAGAACTATTCAAACTAGTAAGCAAAATAACAGACACCACACAGATACTACAGAACCATCACGATCAAATCCCAGAGGTCTCCACCCTAGCCAACCACTTTAGGAAAAAAATCACCGACCTCAGAGCCTCAATACCCCCTCCTCCACCCAATCTTGAATTCAACCTCAAAACGCAGAGTAGTGAATCCAAAGGCGATATGAGCTGGAACCACTTTGAGCCCCCAGATTGGAATAACTTCCTTGCACTTTTCAACAAATACTCCAAATCAAATTGTCTACTAGATGAATGTCCATCTAAGATCATGCAAGATGCAATACCAGAATTTAAGAGAGACCTATTTAACTGGGCAACTTACTCTCTCAAAAATGGAACCTACCTGGAAAATATGGGACACATCCTAATCATACCCAAAGACCAGAAGATCTCGCTCACACTGGCGTCCAACTACAGACCCATAGCGAGCACCCCCTTTTTCACCAAAATGCTGGAAGGGCTGGTCAATTTGGAATTAGTAAATCACTTAGATAAGTACTCTCTCCTAAATGACCACCAATCTGGATTCAGAAAAGGATTCAGCACCGAGACAGTCCTAGGCTCTCTCCTTAACCACCTATACGACCTTTTCAATCAAGGTTCCAGCGCCTTGATCCTACAGTTAGACTTCAGCAGTGCCTTCGATCTCGTGGACCACGAAACTATGCTTAGGTGCCTCGACGAAATGGGAATATCAGGAAGAGTGTGGACCTGGTTCCAAGGTTTCCTAACCAAACGATCTTATCAAGTGGTCCATGAAGGAAATTACTCTGAACCCTGGAAAAGCCCCTCGGGAGTCCCACAAGGATCCCCCCTATCTCCCACCTTGTTCAATATATACATCTCTTCTCTAGGCCACCTTTTACAAAAGCTTAACCTAACTTATTATATATACGCAGACGACATCTCCATATTAATACCAATAACAAATGTGACCTCAACCAACTCAAAACATATCTCCTCCATCATGCTCGAAATAGAAAAATGGACTTTAAACTTCAAACTGAAATTAAACTCAGAAAAGACAAAGATTTTCCTTGCTAGCCCAAACGAGAAAATCTCCGCAACTACAATATATGTAAACGGCCATGATCACCCAATACTAAAAACCATAAAAATACTGGGAGTCACCCTGGATACCCACCTGTCCCTGACCGAGCACATAAACTCGGTGACTAAAAAATGCTTCTTCATCCTTTGGAAACTGAAAACCATAAAAAATACTTCGACCCGCTATCCTTCAGAATATTGGTACAATCACTGATTTTATCCACCCTGGACTACTGTAACATTGTCTACTTGGGAATATCTAAAAAAAATGTGAGAAAACTGAGAATAGTTCAAAATACGGCCATCCGTCTAATATTCGGACTAAAGAAGAGCGATCATGTTAGTCCATTCTACAAACTCCTTCATTGGTTACCAATTGAAGCACGAATTCTATTCAAATTCTCCTGCCTCTGCTATAAACTAATCTGGGGACTGGCCCCCAGCTACCTACTACCTCACTTCGAATTCCACTCCTCTATTAGGCCTACCAGAAACCGTAACCTCTTTACCTACCCAAATATCATAGGCTGTAGATATCGCACCTTCTTTGATAAAACATTCAAATTCCAAGCAGGTAGACTGCAAACTTGGACAGGCTACTTCACTTATGCCGCCAGAGAATCATATAGTATCTTTAGGAAAGAACTAAAAACCACATTGTTTAAGAAATTTATAACCTAACCAGACTTCTCCCCTAAAATCGGAGCCTCCTCCCATCCCAAGGAGTCCGTCTACCCTCTTCTGCCAAAATTTCTATCTTTAAATTGTTACCAGTTTTTCCCACTGGTGCCCGTCCTTCATTCAAATGTACCAAGTTAACAACTTACTTCTCATCAACATCTTATGTTATCTTTTTCACCTTCGCAGCCTTGCACCTTTGTAACTCAAAGCGCAATCTCCTTTCTCTTCTCCTACTTATGCTCTGAATATCGTCGACTGTATAATGCTACTCATTGTGAAACCATGTAATACACAGCCCTGTAACTCTCCTGTTACTATCACTTATGTTCAATGCTATACTCTGTAATTTGCTGTCTGTACAGTTTCTCTTCATTGTAAACCGCCTAGAAGTCGCAAGATTGTTGGCGGTATATAAGAATAAAGTTATTATTATTATTATTATATTAGTTAAGAGCACAAACAAAAGGAAGTGTAGCCAGAAATAGGGAAAAGATGGAAAACAAAATCACCATACAACAAAGGTAGGGGAAATGTTTTTATTTTCCATTTAGTGAATGAATTGTGTTAATTTTGAGAATTTACATCTGATGTCTATATTTTGCACTGTTCAGGAAGAAATGCATTTGTTTCTATTTCTCTAGGGTTGTACTTCATGCAGAGTCTTGAATCTTAGGGTTTTGTTTGTATATATTAGTGCTTTTAGTTTGTGGTCCTATATTTGCATAGGGGTTATCTGTGTTCAGGTAGGAATGAATGTTGAGAAGCATACAGTGTGCTTTGTGTAGTTTAATTTTGTGGTTAACCATTATGTGTTAATAAGATTATATTGTGTGTATATATGGAAAAATGGTATTACAATTAGTACTATTATGGAGGGGTGGAGATTGAGCAGTGTCTGGTCCATGACTTAGCCTGTGTTTTAGATTTCAACCCCTTAATGTGATTTGAGTTTGACACCCCTGTTATAAGGTAAAAGGTGACATCAGAAAAAAAAACCCAAATAGCTAGCCTATCTGCCCAATTACCTTCAAGCGCTGAATTCTAGAATAAACTGATATATTTCATAAATGGATTCCTTTCTTCTCGAAGAAAATGACATTCAGTCCCGGCATATTCTAATCTCTGTGATAATGTGATCTGTAGTGATGCAGACAGCAGTTTAGCAGCTATCCATGCTTTTGTATCAAACGTGGTAACATAGTAAATGACAGCAGATAAAGACCTGAATGGTCCATCCAGTCTGCCCATTAGTTATACCCATTAAAAATACATGATTAATTAACTTGTCTCTTCTTTGATATTTCTGGGTCATCTGGTATTGTCCTAGGTTCCAAATGCTGAAGTTGCCATCCAAGCTCACTCCAGCCTATCTAACCATCCTGTTTGCAGAATATCTACCATAAAGTCTAGCTAGTAACATCCTCATGTTCCAAGTTACTGGAGTTCCCATTGATGCCCTCAGTCCATCTTACACCAAATCACCACATATGGGACACAGACAGTGTAAGTCTATCCAGTACTGGTCTTAGTTCTTTAATTTACATCCTTTATTTACTAATTAGAGATCCTCTATCGCAGGCTTGTTTGAATTCCATCACCGTTTTCCTCTCCACCACTTTGGGAGGGAATTCCAGGCATCTACCACCCTCTCCATGAAAAATAATTTTCTAACATTGCTTCTGAGTCTTCTTCCCTGCAACCTCAAATTATGCCCTCTAGTTTTACCATTTTTCTTTCTCCATTACTCCAAAAACGAAGAATCTCTAGATGGGAGATTGTTCCTATGTCCTCTCCTAGGCTGCAAGTGTCACATGTTTGATTATCTCCTATTTGATGAGAGATCATACGTGTGTACTTGGTGAAAAGAGCTCCTAGCACACAGAGAACAGGTCTGATCTCTTGAGGCTAGAGCAGCAGACTTGGAGGAGTTAAGGGAGACAGGTACGTAGAGAAGTCCCACTTCCAATGTGCCAGCTCTGTGCTGCCTTGGAGAAGGGGGTTGTCTTAAAGGAGAGCATCATCCTGATAAAGTAGGAAATAATCCTGTAGCCAGCACCTGCCCACTAGGGGGATACAGTATGCTCTCACAGAGGATGCATTTCCAGGGGTTAGAATGGCTGTTGTAATGGAAGATTCGATCATTAGGCATGTAGATAACCTGGGTGGCTGGTGGACATGAGGATCGCTTAGTCACTTGCCTGCCTGCTTTGGAGGTGGCAGACCTCATGCATCACCTAGATACGATTTTAGACAGTGCTGGGGAGGCGCATGCTGTCTTGGTTCATGTGGGTACCAATGATGAAGGGAAATGTGGTAGGAGGATCTGGAAGCTGAACAGGCTCTTAGGTAGGAAACTAAAGTCAGAGAAACTAAAATCTCTGTAATACTAAAAGATGTAATGGGGCAATTTGATAAATTGCAAAGTAGCAAATCACCTAGACCTGATGGCATACATCCCATGATACTGATAGAATTGAAAAACAAACTTGCAGAGCTATTGTTAGCTATTTATCTTTAAAATCCAGCATTGTTGAGGATATGCTGAAACCCTCATCTCAGTGTGCAGTGGCAGTTAAGAAAGCAAATAGAATGTTAGGAATTTCAGTATCAGGAAAGGAAAGAGAAAACAAAGATGAGAATGTTATAATGCCCTTGTATCACTTCATAGTGCAGCTACACCTCGAATATTGCGTGAAATTCTGGTTGCCACATTTCAAAAATGATACAGCAGAAATTGAAAAGTTACAAAGAAGGGCATCTAAGGTGATAAAAGGGATGGGATGACTTTCCTATGAGAAGAGATTAAAACAGCTGGAGCTCATCAGCCTGGAGAAGAGACGGCTCAGGAAAGAGATGATAGAGATCTATAAAATACTGAGTGGATTGGAATGAGTAGATGTGAATTGCTTATTCTTTCCAAAACTAGAAACATGATGGCAGATAAAGGCCAAATGACCCATCTAGTGTGCCCATCCGCAGTAACCATTATCTCTTCCTTTCTCTAAGAGATCCCATTTGCCTATCCCACGCCTTCTTGAATCCAGACAGTCTCTTTCTCCACCACTTCTTCTAGGAGAATTTTCTGTAAAAAAGTATTTCCTTAGATTATTCCTGAGCCTAACACCTCTTAACTTCATCCTATGCCCTCTCATTCCAGAGCTTCCTTTCAAATGAAAGAGGCTCAACTCATGCGCTTTTACACCATACAGGTATTTAAACATCTCTATCATATCTCCCCTTTCCTGCCTTTCCTCCAAAGTATACATATTGAGATCTTTAAGTATGTCCCCATATGCCTTATGATGAAGAACACACCATTTTAGTAGCCTTCCTTTGGATCGACACCATCCTTTTTATATCATTTTGAAGGTGTGGTCTAAATGAGGTCTCACCAGAGTTTTATACAGGCATCAATACACTTCTTTCCTACTGGTCATATCTCTTATGCACCTTAGCATCCTTCTAGCTTTCGCCGTCACCTTTTCAACCTGTTTGGCCACCTTAAGATCATCACATACAATCGCACCCAAGTCCCGCTTTTCTATCATACAGATAAGTTCTTCACCCCCCTAAACTATTGTTCCTTCAGGTTTTTGCAGCCCAAATGCATGACCTTGCATTTCTTAACATAAAATTTTAGCTGCCAAATTTCAAACCATTCTTCAAGCTTCACTAGGGCTTTCTTCATGTTCACACCATCCGGGGTGTCTACTCTATTGCAGATTTTGGTAGCATCCGCAAAGAGGCAAATCTTATCTGACAGCCCTTCAACAATATCTTTTATGAAAATGTTAAAAAGAATAGGCATAAGAACAGAACCTTGAACACCACTGGTAACATCCCTTTTCTCAGATCAATCCCCATTAACCACTACCCTCTCGTCTTCCACTCAACCAGTTCTTGACCCAGCCCGTCACTTTGGGGTCAATCCCAAGTACACTCAGTTTATTTGACATCTGTATGGAACACTGAAAAGGTTGTTATAAAATCTAAATACACCACATCTAGTGCACTCCCTCAAAATCTTCCTCTTCAAAGATGCTTATAACACCTGAAACAATTCTCAAACAGAGCTCATGAAACCTCCAACGCGGTTGTCACCAAAACACTTCTTTAGAAGAGAACCCATTCCTATTGTACTCTCCCTTTTATCTTCCCTTCACTTTTGTTTTATTTTCAATCTTGATGTATCTATTCTTTCCTGCCCTTCTTCCCCTCTGTTCCAGTATGTCCTTTTGTTACATACCCCGCCCCCTTTTGGTATATCAAATGATGAATAAACTTGGAAACCACTGCTTTAGGGTATCTATCTCTGCCTCTGGTGATCATGGCCTCAAAGGTTCTTCAGCAGGGGTACTCTGTGTTGGAGAAGCTAAATAGAATGAAGGTGCAGGCTTAGTGGGATGAAAGTTTAGATAGGTGGTGGTGGTTGGGGAGGGTCACCTAGATGGGATTAAGGGTAGGTTGATTTGTATAAATGCTCTTGAGGTATGAGATCACTTGAGCATGGATCTGAGTGGAGCTTCCTAGGGTGGCTGAACTACAGATGCAATTGTGGAAGGGATGCTCCCTGACAAAGCAGACAGCCATTCAGGGACTTGCATGGGTATATTTTGGAAGGCTTGGGCTCCATAGCTTTGTTGGACTTGGTAGAAAAAAGGGGGAGGGGAACAAGTGGCGAGTAGGATGGGAGGTGGAGGGAATAATGTGTGTAGGGGGGGGATGGCTGTGGGGAAAGAGAGATGTAGGTGCTGTGCAGAGCTTGAGGATAAAATAGCTTTTACTCAAGCTGAAGGAAGATGAGCAGGGTAGAAGTGTGAGGAAATTTCAGTTGAGTTTGTGTATTGATCATTAATTGTGGTTGGGCCAAGGCAATTGCTATTTGGTGGACTGTATATGAAAAAGAGTACGTGTGTATCTGTGCACATAAATTGAAGAAATTGGAAGACTGGCCCTCAGAAGGAATAACCATGTGCCAGATAGATGTAAACATTTGACATTATAAATAAAAATATATTTAAAATTTTACTTTAGTAAAATAAGACATTTTACCATAGCCTAGCACTACCCCTCTATGGACAGCCACTAAACATATGCATGAATGTGCCAATACAGTTGTCTAGAAAAAACTAAAGTTGGAAAAAGTGCAAATTGAAAGTTTTCCCATGAATTTGATTGTACTTGATCAGCAATTTAAAAAAAATAATATATTTTTTAAAGCCCATCCTGGGGTCACGCAAAGCCACTGATTATGTAAAGCTCTTCTTTTCTTAAAATTTGCTATTAGTTTTGTTTAATGGAGCAAATTTCTTAGTCTTCTAGCTATAACTTTTATGTTTTCACACTCACTAATGATACAGTGCTAAAGACATTTTATGCAAAAAATTCTAGCAGTATTTTATGAAATGAACCTTCAATATCTGCATTTTATTGTGGAAAATAACAGAAATTTAACGTACTTCCCTAAGAGTTAAACCCATATATCTTGGTGTATTTATCTACCATTGGAATTCTAAATACCTGTACTCGAAGCATTCAATGTCTTCTTGAGATAAGATAAAGCCTGCAATGTTGTTCCAGTCCTTGTAGCAAGGCCTCATGCTGCAGTGGGTCTGTGATGATGCCTGTGGCAAAGTCTAGTTATCAGTTTAAGAACTCGCTCAGCTTTATCATTAACCAGTTTCACTTTGTTAACAAACAATTCAGCAGTATGGAAGTTTGGAACGTCAGACCACCTGTCTACTGGCTTTGCAAACAATTCATTGGTAATATCAAGAGTGTGAAACAGGAATTGTGATTCAGGTCCAACCAAGTCTCCCGATGATGTGCTTCAGTTTACCTGCTTGAAAACTGGCTAGTCCCAACGAAACTGTTCAGGCATTGGTGTGCTCAACAACTTTGAAGTAATGTCCCATCAGCCATGTAACAGTCAAACATGTAGTAGTTCTATGAATTTCTTTTTGATTTCTTTATGACATTGTAACCCAGAAATTCTTTCACATATGTCTAATGTCAGATTTACTTATATTTACACATTTAATTTACATCCATAGTATAATGGTAACATCATTTGTTTAGTGCAAAATTATTAGCTGATTTTAAGGGAAAAATGGATTTTGGTGTTGCTTATATTCTTTGGCTTTGAGCAATCCCAGAATGGACCTAAAAAATTATACAAAAAATATTTTGTGATCAAGCACTTACAAATTCATGGGAGAAACTTCAATTAAAGTTTCTCTGACTTTAGGTTTATCTGGACAACCCTACTGTGCCATTCACGCCTATCTGTTTCATTTAGGCCTGCTATCTGGTAGGCTTAAAGTAGCGATTGGATATCAGCACTAAACACAGACAGGTCAATATTCAGCTGGTGATGATAAAAGCTTTTTTAAAAATACTTCTACTGTCTAAGCTAGACCTGGATATTCAATTCCCAGCCCTATCCAAGCATTGGCATTAGAGAATGACACGGTGACAAAATTCATCACCATTCCCATCCCCGCGGATAACCGCGGGAAAACCATCTTGTCATTCTTTAAGGAAAGAGGGAAGAATCAGAGTATAATTGGGCACAATCACTGACCCGTAAGCTTTGCTTTGAAGAATGCTGGTGTAGAAGGACTGAGGTTGAAATAGATACTAGAAAATGATATGGGACTATTTCCCACGATTATCTGCGGGGACGGGAACGGTGATGAATTTTGTCACCGTGTCATTCTCTAATTGGCATTAAATATCCAGCTCATTAGCAGAGCCTAAAAGTTATGGTGATATGGTTGATATTCATTGCCATACCCACATCACTAACTGGGCAAAGTTAGGAGTGTTACCTAAGCAATCCTTTTTCCAGGGCTAGCGCTGCAGACACAGACATTGGAATATCATCAGTGCTTTCATAACCCCAACACTGCCTGGATTACTCTGGGGCAGACACAGCCAATCTTCAGCACTACCCAGTTAAGTGCCAGTGAATATCAATGGACAGCTTGATGACTTCAGTTTAACTGGTCAGGTGCCTCTCCTGTTCAGCTAAATCCTTTTGAATATCATAATTGCTGGCTTTGACTTCATTTCTCCCCAAACCAGCCCCTTATATGGTTAAAATGTATATTCCAAATTAGTTAGGTGGCCAGATTTAATCTATACAAGCACAGAATATGTGGGAATAAGCAAGTTATGTATTTACTGGCTGCTGACTAAACACATTGGCCCAGTGTGCCTACATTAGCCTTCCTGCTTTTCAGAAGAATATGAGAATTATTTCATTTAGCTATCTGACATCCTTTGCCATGCTGCTCCCCCCCCCTCGCTATGGTACCCCACTGTGCACCTATAACCATGAGATGAACCACCACCCACCCCCTGCCATACTCCATTCATTTTCAAAAATTAATATGAAAGAGACTGCATGTATAATAAACTTATCAGAGCCAGCATCTCTTCCCCCTCAACTGGTCTCACACCCCCTCATCAAGTCAAGTATCTCTCCTTCTCACCCCCTCCCCCTCACACATTTGTAGCCTAACTTTTCCCTGCCCCCTCAATCTGCCATTTGTGATGATATGCAGAAAATAAAGCCTCTGATAAGCCCAAAGGATTGTTTAAAACTGTTAAAACACTATTAACACTTTTTGGTTTTGATCAGTTAGACACATCTAGGCAGAATTATTCAGGAGAATTCATTAGGCTAGAATAATTTTTTTTTTTTTTAAATTCTTTATTCATTTACAAATTTACAATAAGTGTAACAATATATCCAAACAAATGAACAATAAATATAACACTTCATAATCATCAATGGTACAAATAATATGCTCTTATCTCCCACCCCTTCCCACCCTTTCTTATCATATAATCAATATCTTATACAATATGTAACAATAAATTTACCCTCCCCTCCCCCCTCACAATCAAATTTGTAAATTTAAGGGGAAAAAAAATAAAATAAAATGTCATCTAATTGGTACAATACTTTGTAAATGGCTCCCTCACATCCTGAAATTTCCTGAAAAAACCATGCTGTATTGCAATAAATCTTTCCATTTTATAAACATGACATAAGGAATTCCACCAGAAATTATAATTTAATCTACTCCAATTTTTCCAATTATACGTAATTTGTTGAATGGCAACCCCAGTCATCATTATAAGTAATAATTTGTTATTATTTGTAGAAATCTGACTTTTTGCTCTCATTGCCATACCAAATAGCACAGTATCATATGATAATGCCACTGGGTTGTCTAATAAACAATTAATTTGGTCCCAAATTGATTTCCAGAAATTCATAATAAATGGACAATCTATAATAATAAAATGCTAGCTGTGCATGCGCACTCTCGCTGCGTGTTCCCTGAGATCTGATCTGTTGCGCTGTGCCAGCGAGAGTGCCCATGCGCGCTTAGTACGTCACTGGCGGGAATGGAGAGAAGCAGTGCTGCTGGGCAAGGGGCCGTCCTCGCCCGCCCCGAGACCAGGGCAATCTCAAGGCGCAGTGGCCATGCTAAGGGTAGGGTAGGGAGGAGGGCTTTGAGGCAGGCGGCTGTTGGCGGAGAGCAGCCGAATGCAGGAAGCAGAGCGGCCAGGTTAAAAAAAAAACCCAAAACAACCAACCGAGCGAGCCGGGCCGCTGAGAAAGCGCGGAGGCCCGGGCCGGGCTGCGGATGGGGACGGAGCTGGGGCGGTGAGCCTTCCCTATGGCTGTCCGCTGAGGCGAATAGCTTTCCA
Organism: Geotrypetes seraphini; assembly: GCF_902459505.1. Classification (NCBI taxonomy): domain Eukaryota; kingdom Metazoa; phylum Chordata; class Amphibia; order Gymnophiona; family Dermophiidae; genus Geotrypetes; species Geotrypetes seraphini. Next base: position 534,482,405 of record NC_047084.1, read on the forward strand.
GCAGCTACGTTTCGCTCCCTCTGCCACAACTTCCTGTTTCCGGCAGGGCGGGATGCGGCACATGGAAAGAAGTTGCGGCGGAGGGAGCGCGACGTTGGAGAAGCAAATTTTGGGTGGTGTTGGAAACTTCAGAGACAGGTTTGTAGGTCGACCGTGGGGATGGGGCGTTTGAGAATGAGGGAGAGAAGTCGGGCCGCGGACGGTGAGACTCGGGAGAATGGGAGGAAGAGATGCCAGACCGTGGGCAGAGCAATCCACGCGCTTTGAAGAGAGGTGGGGTGAAGAGAGCTGTTTGGGTTGTGAGGGCAGTGAAATGTGCGTGACTTGGTATCTCTGGGTTATCTGTTCTTTAAGGCTGGCTGAGTTTTGCTTAATATCTGTTTGGAAGGTTGAAAACAATTGCTATTGTCTTTAAAATTGGCAGTCTGGATGATGACTTCAAAATTCAATGCAATTCAGGGAAGTGGTGTGGGGGGAGGGAAATGGAGGGGGAGGGAATGCTGCTTTGGCTGCAGCACAGTGAAGTGATGGGAGAGAAATGCTGCTGCATAGGAGGCAGGGAGAGAGACAGATAGATAGAAAGACAGCGGGAGGAAGGGAGACAGAAAGAAAAGAAGAAAGACACAGGGGCAGGGAGATACACAGAAAGACAGACAGACAAAGGGGGCCAGGGACAGAGACAGACAGAAAGAAAGACAGTGGGAGGGAGAGAGAGACAGAAATAAAGACAGACAGACAGACACATATTCTAGCACCCGTTAATGTAATGGGCTAAAATACTAGTAGAATAATAAATGATCTAAAGTCCCTGCTTCGAGATGACAGTGCCAACATTTATTAGACTTAGAGCTATTTAATTTTTGTAATCGAACAGGGGTCCATAATGCTCTATGTAACAGAAAAAACCAAGTTTGTCTCATAGATGCCGACACTGTACATCTCATCCTCCAAGTCCAAATTCGTGGCCATTGAGACACAGTAATTTGGTGCTTAATCTCAATACTCCAAATGTCTCTCAGACCAGTGTTTAGTTTCTTTTCAATAAATCCAGTCAGCAATTTATACCACTGGGCGGCCTGGTGACCCAAGAAGTCCACCTGAAAGCATAAGAACTCCTTACTAAAATGATTACTAAGGTTTTTCCATTCAGGGAACCCCGCCTGAATGGCCTGCTTCAGTTGCAACTATCTAAAACATTCTGATTTATTAAGACCATATTTATGTTGCAATTGTGAAAATTCAAGCATTTTACCATTAGAGATAACTAGGCATTTTGATACTGAGCACATGACAAAGGCTCAAAGGAGACACGAGTTGCCATTCAAGCCACAACCAATCTGGGAGTTTTTCCATGAGCTCTGGGAGGACCCAATACATACCCTGGCGCAAAATATAGGCTTGATGATACCTATAAAAATTGGGAAAATTTATCCCTCCCTCTGAAATTGGCCTTTGTAAAGATCCAAGGCTACTCTGGGAGTTTTACTCAGCCAAATAAATTTTATGAGAATACTGTACTATTTAATTTTTTATAAAAGGACCCTTGAAAATAAACCGGCAACATACCCATCTGATAACAAACCACAGGCAAGATCATCATCTTAATAGTTTGGACTCTCCCCCACCATGAAAGATGTAAAGGATTCCATTGCTCACACATTTCTGTGACCTTCTGTAATAATGATTTTTCATTTATTTTTATTGTTTCTTCCATTGTATTTTTAATCCAAATGCCTAAATATTTTATTCCTTCTTTCCTCCATAGAAAGGGAAATGAATCAAAAAACCTTTTGTATAATGGACATTGAGTGGAAGAATTTCTGATTTACTTCAATTTATCTTGTAACCTGAAAATTTTCCAGATTTCTCAATCATTTCAAGTAAGCAAGGAATGGTTGTCTCAGGATTTCTCAAATAGAGCGATATAGCATCTGCGTAAGCCGAGACCTTATATTCCCGATCTCTACGAGGAATACCCTGAATCTCATCTGCTTGCTGAATAGCTAGTAACAGGGGTTCCAATACAATATCAAAAAGCAGAGGAGATAAAGGACAGCATTGTCTAACCCCCCTCTGCAACCTAAAGCCATCTGAGAAATTATTATTAATATACAATTTAGCAACAGGGGAGCTATACAATGTTTGAACCATTTGTATAAATTCTGAACCAATACCAAACCATTCCAACGCTTGATACATGAAGGTCCATTCAACACGATCAAAGGCCTTCTCTGCATCAAGGGATACAGAAAAAGCCGGATCATTAAGGCTTTTGATAAATTCAACATATGCAAGGCAAGCCTAGTGTTATTAGAAGAATGTCTTTGAGCAACGAATCCAGTTTGGTGCATTCCAATAATAAAAGGGAGAGCTTTACCCAAACGTATTGCTAAAAAATCATTGAATTAAAAAGGGAATTGGGAGTAAGTGAAAATTATTTGGATGATAAAGATGATTTTAGATTAAACAAATTTGAATTAATGAAAGGGAGAAATCAGGTAGAGGATGGGAAATTGTTTACTAGAATTTTAAAACATGTTAAAATCATTTCATGTGACGTTTGCTCTTTAGATCCTGTCTCTATAGATTTCTTCAAAACTTGTTCTGATACAATGCTTTTATGGTTACTTGATATAAATGCATCCTTGTCACAAGGATTCTACCTGCTTGGTTGAGTGAGCTGGTGAGGAGACATGGCATTGAAGTTTTTATTTATGCAGATGATAGGAGATAAGGATCAGGCTGTTATGAAGTTAAATGAAAGGTAATTGAAAGCAAGTAGGTAATGTGGGTAAAAACACTAATTTATGCATTGGAAAATATTTCACAGACTGATTTAACTATTTTAGCAAAATTAGGACAGGCAATACCTTGGGTTCAATCTGTTAGTGTGTTAAAGGTTATTTTAGGTGAGGATGGTGTTGGAAAGGATCAGATTGCAGCTGTAATGCAGGCAGCCTATTTTAAACTAAAACTCATTAGGCAGCTGAAGCCATTTTTAGATGCTAAAGTGTTGTTGACTTTGGTTTAGTCTTTTAGGTTAAGAACATAAGATTCATACTGGGTCAAGATCAATGATTCATCAAGTTCAGGATCCTGCTTCCAATAGTGGCCAATCCAGGTCACAAGTATTTGGCAGAATCCCAAGTAGTAGCAAGATTCCATGCTACTGATCCGAGGACAAGCAGTGGCTATGTCTGTCTCAGTAGTAAACTGTTGATTTTTTTCCTCCAGGAACTTCTCCAAATCACATCCTCTGGCAATGAGTTTTAAAAGCATTTCCATATAATTTCATTGAGTGTCCTACTGCTTTTTGAAAGCGTAAGAATTAATTCACTTTTACCTGTGAATTTTGTAGACCTATATCATATCTCCCCTAAGCTGTCTCTTTTCCAAACTGCAGCTGAGATGCCAGATTTTGGAGATGAAGTTAAATGTAGCAAAAACTGAGGTTTTATACCTGGGACGTGAAAAACAGTCGATGGGGTTTCCATCTAAGATAGGATTGGATGATGGTATTGGATTGGATGATGTTGTGTTCCTGTTCTGCAGCAATGCAGATATTTAGGAGTCATTGTGGAGTCTACATTGTTATTCAAACCCCAAGTGAAGTCAGTGGTCTAGCGGGTTTTCTTTAAACTCAGCTATTGGGTCATTAGGGCATAGACAGGTGGTGGGTAAGCAGAGTGGGCAGACTTGATGGGCTGTAGCTGCCCTTTCCATCTAAGATAGGATTGGATGATGGTATTGGATTGGATGATGTTGTGTTCCTGTTCTGCAGCAATGCAGATATTTAGGAGTCATTGTGGAGTCTACATTGTTATTCAAACCCCAAGTGAAGTCAGTGGTCTAGCGGGTTTTCTTTAAACTCAGCTATTGGGTCATTAGGGCATAGACAGGTGGTGGGTAAGCAGAGTGGGCAGACTTGATGGGCTGTAGCTGCCCTTTCCATCTAAGATAGGATTGGATGATGGTATTGGATTGGATGATGTTGTGTTCCTGTTCTGCAGCAATGCAGATATTTAGGAGTCATTGTGGAGTCTACATTGTTATTCAAACCCCAAGTGAAGTCAGTGGTCTAGTGGGTTTTCTTTAAACTCAGCTATTGGGTCATTAGGGCATAGACAGGTGGTGGGTAAGCAGAGTGGGCAGACTTTGATGGGCTGTAGCCCTTTTCTGCCGTCATCTTCTATGTTTCTATGTTTCTATTTCGTAGACTGAGAGACTATCTGATTGTGGACAATTTTTAAACTACTATTAGTGGGATATTGATTCCTGTATTTGTACCTTGGGCTGCCAAAATATGTCGCTCAAGCACTACAGTTGCACAGAACACTGCTGCATGTATAATCTTGCAAGCTTTCGAGGTTTGATCATGTCACACCCATTCTACACTGGTTGCCTATTAGTGAACATGTCAGATTTAAGGTCTTATGTTTGATCTTCAAGCTTCTGAAGGATGAAGGGCCGTTGATATTTCCATCTCTGTTACGCTAATATTAGCTATCATGGATGTTACGATCCATGGACAAGCTGTGTCTGGATGTGCCATCTTTGAGTGTGGTGAGACTCTCTGCGCAACAGAGGGCTATGTTGACGATACAAGGGGTATTGTACTAGAACGAGTTACCCATGTTTAGGAAGATGTTAAACACTAGGGTTTTCAAACAAGTGTTCCTGTCATAATCTGTGGTTTAATTTTATGCTTGATATGTCTTTTGAGTGAGTTTATTCTATTGCCTGTAGTTGTTTTGATTGTAATAGTTTTTAATGTCAGTTGTCTGTTTTTTATTATTTGTGTGTTATTTTATTATGTATGTTGCATTGGTATCTGCATAGAATTGCAGGATATGCGGGCTATAAATTTTTAAATAAATAAATAAAAGCAAGCTTCTACAAATTGGCTCTACCTACAGATACTAGAGTCTGTGATAGTGACCATAGATATGGTGTCTTGGGCAACAGCTCATCTTCACCCTCTTTAGAATGCACTATTTCCCACTGGGTTCCACAGACGGATTTGCTCCAGATTGGATGACAGAGGCATGTTAGAGTTTACGCTGGTGACTCTGGACAGAGATATCCAAACGCTTGCCTCTACACATTCCCTCTTGGGTGATATTGATGACAGATGGCTGCTGGTTACTCTCTCAAAAATAAACCTGTTCCCTCAACAGATTGGAGCTGAAAGCCATACGGCTAGCACTGCAACCCTTCCAAAAGACCCAGGAAGGCAAAGCGGTCAGGGTTTCTCAGACAATGCCACAGCGATGGCATACGCCATCAGACAAGGAGGCACCAAGAGCACTCCATGGAAGCTGGAGGCTCAGTTATGGTTCCTCTGGGCAGAAGCCATATCACGAGCTCCTGTGGTGGAAGTGAATAATAGGTAAATTGACTAGCTCAGTCACCAGACCCTGGATCCGAGAGAGTGGAGTTAGCCCAGAAGGCTTTCTTCAGCATTGTTAAAGCACTGGGGGAGGATGACAATCATCCTGATAGTGCCAGCAGACAAGTAAGCCTCTCGGAGCTTCAGCCGTGTCATTCATGGTATGTGGATCTGGTTCAGCTATAACCATTATTCAAACACCTCTTTCACATGGCCCCGTTTTGCCCTTGAGAATCTGAAAACACTTTGGGTGTAATGACATGGCTCTAGAGTGCACAGCCCTAGCACAATAAGGATATTCAAAAGTAGTCATAGCTACCCTTCTAAGATCCAAGAAGCCAGCTACGATAGCGAGATTATATTAGCCTTAGAAGGATTTTCATCATTGGTTGTGCAGCTCATGAAGTTGCAGCCAATAAAGGGCTCAGATAGCGTAGTTCTGTTGTCTTTAAAAAGGCCTGTGGTTGGTGTACTCAAAGTTCAGGTAGCATGCCTCTTGTGCTTAGAGCTCAAATGTGAGAAGTTATCTTGGCTTCCCTTCCTGTTATAACCAGATATCTTAAGGAGAGTTGTGACTGCGTCCTCCATGCAACAAACATTTCCTATGTGAAATCTTATTACGGGTTTATGGGTCCTCTTTAAAGCCCAAAGGTAAAGCCTCAAACTGTCTTTTGAGGACAACGTCCCTCTGCTACAATTGGCAACCTGAACTACCAACTTTAGGCTAAACAAACAGCTGCTGAAATTCAGATGCCATGGGAAACGACTTTGACATAGGCCTAGCAACCCGTAGGGAGCCCTCTGGGGACTCCCAATGCTCCGTAACTAGCATATGTGAGGGAAAAAATGTGGTCTGAGTCTTAGAGCCAATCAGTGCACAGAGCTGCCATGTTTAACTCTCGCAGGAGAATCAGTAATAATCTCAAGTAAGGCTGTCAGCTTGAAAAGATGGCGTATTGTTGGGTCTTCTCCCTGGTTAAAGGTTGCCACTGCCCCTTGAATAAAATCTTTCAATAAGCATCACTGAGGCATTGTTCCATCAAGGCGGTCTTCCTATTACTATTATCTTGGTGAGAAGAGTTTCAGTGCTTCATGCTCTGTCATGCAAAAAGCCATTCCTCTATGTACTGTACCTTCCTTTCTGGCCAAGGTGGTCTTGGCATTCCACCTAAATTAAAAAATCTGGTTCCTGCATTCCATGCCTCAGGCAGGTAGAAAAGTACAAAGTTTTGCCGATCCTAGATTGAGGAGAGTTCTTCTCCATTATCTCGAGGGGACAAATGATTTATGTCTTTCAGATCATCTTTTTTGTGTTAACCAAACAGGAAAAGCCAGACTCAAAAGCTTCCATTTCCATATGGATTCACATGGCCATTTCGTCTGCATACATTGACTGTGATAGACAGCCACCGATTACTTTGAAAGCGCTTTCCACCACAAATGTGACCTGGTCTTCGGTAGAGTCTCAGGTAGTTCTGCCCAAGGAGACTTGAAGGGCAGTTACATGGTCCACCCTCTATACTTTTACACATTGATGAAAATCTTACACTGGCAATAGTCATATTTGGCAATATAGGCCCGACATCCAAGATCAGTGAATCTGCTGCAATTCCTCTGAAGAGCTTACTATTACTGGGCCTTAAGAGCCATTTTGGCAAATTGGAATAATTTTACTAATAGTGAATTATGCTGCTTGGTTGGTCTAAATTGTGTCTGGTTGGAAAATATGAGAGAATATTTGCAGAGAAAAATGGCTCTCCGCAAATTTCTAAATGTCTGGGGCCCTTTACATGATTACTATTCATCTCTAAGATAATTTCAGATGAGGTGTATTTATATATTAATCCATAGTTCGTGCTTCTCGTGTTGAAGGCCTGAAGTTCAAATTGCAATGGGGTGTTCCATTACACTATAATATGCAATATGATACTCTTGAGGTAATGCTATATATTGGTCTAACATGAATACTGTGGTTTTTTAATTCCTGGATTTACTTTTCTTTTATGTATTATATTGAACTTAAAAAAACTACAACCTGTATTCCCCCATTTCAGTAATTGGATACATATTTTTTCCTAACAGATAAATATCAGGATTTATATTTGCTGCCCAGGATATCTAGACATCAGAAAATAGCTCTCAGAGAGCAGTTCTGCACTGGAAGTCACCCCCTTAATCCCCAGTAATTGATATCCTCCCCCCCCACCCCACTGCTCAAATGCAAAACTGGCAAAGGATATCAGACTATGAAAGCTTAAGAAATAAATGTATGTTTCTAAAATGACTAACATAATTGTTTATGTTTCACTACGTGTTAGAACATAAACTTTTATGCACCTTTATGTGCCTGTTTGTCCTGTTCTGGCCCTGCTGGTGCTTTAGACGTTTATGGTTCTTAAATGAATGCTTCTGCTACACATAACTCGTGCATAAACTCCCATTTCTCCATGTATTTTGGAACAGACTCTACAGTAACAGAGCCAGTTCTAAAAATACTAGCTGAACATGAAATGACCTAACCTGGAAGTCTCAATTTCAGTGTGTATATCCTTTCTAAAATGCCTCTCCACATGTACTTCCAAAACATCATTAACCAATTTTAAGTATGAAAGATGTCAGAAGGTGGTTTGAAAATATTGTCACTAATCCACCTAGAACTAACTTATGCAGTTGTAGTAATGATTGAACCTATTTTAAATACTGACTATCGCCCTCCTTTACAAAGCCACACTGGCATTTTTAGCACCAGCCACCAAGGTAGCAGCTCATAAGAATTCTATGAGCATTGGAGCTGTTACCACGGCAGCCGGCGCTAAAAATGCTAGCGCAGCTTTGTAAAGAAAGTTGCTTCATGTGATTAGGAGAACAAGGTGATCTCAGCAGCAGTGAAAGAATCAAACAGTTCACGCAGTGTACACTGGCACTCTTCTGAGAGGATTCCCAGGATATTGCAATGGGACAAATGCAACTTTTAGAGTGTGGCCTCCTGGCAATGAGCAGATCGGTGACAGAGCTGTTTGATGAATGCCAGTTTCCTGGGTTATGCTGAGTTGGCAGTGTATAAATAACCTCACTGCAGTTTGCTGCCTGCTACAAATAAGAAATTCATTACAGAGTTCTAAAGGGAAATATTTTTCAAACATGAGATTTTATTTATTTATTTAGTAAAATTTATTAACCATCTTTATAAAGAGAAGCACTCAAAGAGGTGCATCGCAGGGGTTTTTACGTTCATCTCTAAATTCATTGACAGCAGTGGTGTATCTCCTAACACCAAAACTGTCTCTGATACTTCCTTAAATGTAGATGCATCTTGCTTAATCTAGCCATTTGCGTTGATCCTGTCTGTCTGATTCTCAGAATTGTGTTTTACTTACATGTCACAAAGCTGTATCTCCATTACAGAGGCCTGAAAGGGCTATTGACTTGAACTTTTCCTGGCACACTCTTTCAGAGCTGAGATTAAAAGAACTACCAATGTTAGAAAAATTATGAACAAATTTGAACTTGAAAAACTTTTAAAGGATGGATCTCTTTCTCCAAGGACAAGCAGCAGTGCATTCTCACAAATGGCAGAGGTCATTCACGGACACCAGCAAGGACAAGTACCAAAGTGTATTGTTATTTAAAACTTTAGCACTGCCCATACCGCGTGTGCACCTTCCCACTGGATGTCAGCTTGCAGGACCTTCAGTTCTTCATTTTCCATGGAGTGAAGAAGCTGGGTTTTTGAAAACACTCCTGTGTACAGTAAAATTATTTTTCATTTTATTACATTTGGTAAAATTTTCCTCTTAATTTTTGTGATTTTTCTTTTTTTTGGGCCTTCAGGCGGTTTTCTGCCTTTGTCACAACTGGGAGTGTCAACTCCTTTTCGGATACAAATCTACTTGACCTCCCCTACGATTGAGACCTTTGCTTTAGCACTGGTGGTCTTCCCATCGATGTCCCTGATGCTCAGTGGATTCAAGAAGTATTCTCAATGTAACAGGACCATTTCAGGTTCAGACCCTCACAATCGGTGTGTGCAGTGTCTCAATTCTGAGCATCGGGAAGTTTCTTGTAACCTCTGCGTTCACATGCAAAAGAGGACTCTAAAGGCTCATCAAATTCAATTTGAGAAGCGTTTTGGGTATACCTACTACCTTGTCTACAGAACCCATTACCAGCCCAAGTGCCTCCTCCATCGATGTCAACACCAGTGTCCACTTAACTGCCGGTTCTTTCAAGAGGAGACTCCAGCTCTTCTGCACATCAGACCTTGGAGGACCTCTGGAAGAAATCTAAGAAGCGTCAGCACTTCTAGATCAGTGGTCTCAAACTCAAACCCTTTGCAGAGCCACATTTTGGATTTGTAGGCACTTGGAGGGCCTCAGAAAAAATATTCACGTCTTATTAAAGAAATGACAATTTTGCATGAGGTAAAACTCTTTACAGTTTATAAATCTTTCCTTTTGGCTAAGTCTTAATAATAATGTAATTTATAGCTAAAGAAACATATGATCATGAAACTGTTTTATTTTACTTTTGTGATTATGATACATACCAAGGGCCTCAAAATAGTACCCGGCGGGCCGCAAGTTTGAGACCACTATTCTAGATGGACTTCCACCTCCTTGCCGTATTCAACTCCTCAGAACTGTCCTCCTGCATTTACGTTCCCCTTGTTCTGGATAAGGGCAGGATATAAATAAATAAACCAAACCAAACCACTGTATTCATTGGTTTTTCACAACACAAAATGGCTTTGCATGAACTGTCACATTAAGGAGAGAATTAATAAATATATTTGAGAACCACTGACTAACAAAAGGAAGAGAAAACATAAAAAGCCAAACTGAATGTGAAAGTGAAAGTGGGGGAACTGTGCAGACGAGACACCTCACTGAACTGCCAGCTACACAACTGGTATGAACCAGTTCAGAGAAAACGTGTGCTTAAGACAATACTGTACTTTTTATTTTTTTAAATATTAAAAATAAGCAGGTACCAAAAAATAAAAAGCAAAATCATACTCAACACAAACAGAGACGACTGATCCCTCAGCCAAGCCCGAACAGCATTTGTGCACTAAGGCTTCATGCTCAAGAGCCAAGCCGTAGGACCAAAGTGATCTGGATCCTCCAGGGCAATGGAGCTTTGCGAGAGGAGTTCCAGATGACTGAGCCCCTTGACCCTCTATAAACACACTAGGTCTGTGTACTGTGGACATCTCAGCCAGTCCAGGGCAAGCAGAATTACTTGACCCTTGTGGGACCTTATCCTTTGGAGGACTCTTCATATCATTGGCCTTGGGGGAAACACATATAGAAGTGTTTCTTGAGGCCAGGGCTGGACCAAGGTGTCCATTCCGTCACTTCCTGGCTTGTATCTTCGACTGAAGAACCGAGCGGCCTGCTTGTTGTGAAGGTGTGCCAATCCCATGACCATTATATTAGTGAAAGTGCGTGATGATGTAGCTAGTCCAAATGGAAGAGCAGAGAACTGGAGATAACGTTCTAGTACATAGAATCTCAAGAACTTTCTGTGAGCTGTGATGATGGGAATATGCAGATAAATCTCCATCATATCTACAGAGGCAAAGAATTGCCCCAGCATTCATCAATGCAATGACTGACTGGACTGTTTCCCATGCGGAAGCGGGGGATCTTGAGGCTGCACTGACTGATTTCAGATCCAGGATTGGTCTCCAGTCATCCGAGTTCCTTTTGGGCATGATAAAGTATACTGAGTATCTGTCCAAGCCCCATTTGCCTTCCAGTATGGCCTCTATGGCTTCTAGATCGCTGAGCCTCTGTATCATTGCCAGAACTCCGGCTGCTTTGTCTGGCTTTCTCGCAGGTGAATTTACAGAGATCCAGAAGGGGTTAAAAGAATTCTAGCTTGTATCCCTCTCAAATGATGTCCATGCACCCTATGGACTGAAGAGATCCACATCCATGCCTGCGAAAACTCCACCAGCCTGAGTACTGGCACAATCACCTGGAACCACAAAAATTTTCCCAACCTTCGTGGGGGTTCATGGTCTGCTATGCAGTAAGGCTTTGGCTTACGATCTGTCACACAGGCCCTCAGATTGTTGAGTACCTTGCCAAAGAGCAAATTGCTCTTTAAAGAAGAGTTTGCTCACCTTATAGGCTGAATTTCCTGTCCATTGCTTGATTCAGAGCATTCTGCAGGCAGAGATGTTGTATGCCGAACCCTTACTCAAGACCCTACCTGTATCCCTGGTTGTCCAGCGATTGTCATTGGGAGGCAGGAGCACAGCTCCTTTGCTCCAGTCTTTTCTGATGGCACAAGGGGCAGGAGCAAGGGGGGGGGTGCTATATTCCTGACTTCAAAAACCACAACTGGAACACCAGGGAAACAGGTAGGGGGGAGCTGTGAGGTGCTGTTGCCCTAATAATTAACATCCAAAAAATAATTACTAATAAACCCACAAAAATACCTTACATGTATAAATCCTCTTAATTTAAAGATTATAAATTGATACTCTTTAATAATTTTCCATTATTCTTAAATGTTTCTAAAGAGGGTAGGAAAAGCCTCAGATGTTGTGAGCAAAACATCTCAAACAGAGAAAACATCACTTCTTACATAAGTAGTTAGGCTCTTGCTCTAATCATTGGTGTAAAAACCTCCCCCTCCAATAATCCAATCATCAAATGAAACCTATTTATATATAGAGATAGGATAGATAGATAGATAACACTGGCCAACACTCATTTTGGTGCCTCAAATGTTAGACCTGTTATCTGGATATATTTGATCTGCTGATTCCAAAAATGGTACCAGTTTTCTCCTATCAGCTCTAGTTTTTGAGATACAGAACATGTACCATATACCACTCTTCACAACAAGAACAAATGAAGACCAGGCACATGATTCAATTTCATTCATTGATGCTGTGAAATGTGGGTCATTTATAAGTTGTCTGATCTGTGGACCAGTTTGTCCATGGTAAGTCCAGGTAACATGCGCTATGTATTCAATGCACAAACTGTCTTTATTCAAAGCAGGGGGATAGGGAGTCCCCTGGTAAGGTCAGGGATGGGATCAGGGGATAGAGGAGGGAATCTGCTGGAAGTGGTGGCCTTGGGAGGTTTATTTCTATAGGGTAGTGGTCATCCAATCTTTTGCAATGTAAAGGGGGCCACAGTGTGAATACAAGAAAGCTCTGAGGGCCACCAAAAGATTTCCAAGCTTACACATACCTCATACTACTAATTTGAAAAACCACTTTGACTTGCTTGTTCAGATTGGGTAGTAAACATTAAAAATTAGCACAAATATTAATTTTATAACACTTTAAGGATAAATTTTTAAAACTTCATCTTATTTGGATTGGCAATAGAAGCAAATTCCATAAAAGAGGACACCTGAGTAACATATTTATGAGATTTGAAGTAGCATTTCAGCCACAGTGGAGGATTTGGAGGCCACACGTTGGGAGACCACTGCTGTAGGGTCCTCGTTTTTTCTCTTCACAAAATATGGTAACCCTAGAATGTGGACCACCCAAAGTATTGGAAATTGCAGCACCAAAAGAAGGTACATTGGGCATAAGGACAGACTGAAGGGAGAGCCATATTTATTTCTGGGGTGGGGGCTGGACTGGAGCGAGAGTCCAAAACCTGGACAAGCTCCCTCCAATCCAGGAAATCATCTGGATACCCCTCTAAAAAGAGGACATATCCTGGAAAATCCAGATGTCTGGTAACCCTACCCACAGCATATGAATCAAACTTGATTTCCTCATTTTCTGTGCTGTTAGTGTTCAGAAAATATAAGCAGTAATGGGCAGCTGCTGAGATTTAGTTAGTTTCATAGAAACATAAAACATGATGGCAGATAAAGGTCAAATGGCCCATCTAGTCTGCCCATCTGCAGTAACCATTATCTCTTTCTCTCTCCAAGGCCCTTTAGAAGTCAGACACAGTCTCTGTCTCTACCACCTCTTCTGGGAGACTGTTTCATCCATCACGTTCTTCTATTCAGCTTCATGACCCACACATTGCATTATGCAAACAATATGAGACACTGAAGGGAAACTGAAGATTGCCATTCAAATTAACCCAAGGGTTGCAAATCAGCAGAATTGTACTGAATGTTGCTTTCATTCATTCAATGATGTACCAGTGACTACATTAGCAACCTTACCTCCTCTTCACTAATGCACCAAAACATGTGTACAGTTTCGTTTTCTGTCACTATCTGGGTGTGTGGTAAAACAGTATCATTTCCTTCTGTGAGGTCAGACTTCTAAACTTCTATAAATATATTCACTTTTTTTGAGCATTCTGCAGCTTACAAAGGAAGAACTTTGTTTAAATGTCATCATGGGAAATTTCCTACATCTTAATTGGGTTTCTCAGAGTTGTTCCTTTACTAGCTCAGAGGGTAAGTTCTTTCTACTGTAGCAAAGTCAGAACAAGAACATCAGGCTGCCAAAATGGCCTAATGGTTAAAGCGGTAGACTATGAACCAGAGAAGTCAAGTCTCAAAACCTGTTTGTGACACACTTTGTGATCCTGAGCAAGTTACTATGGTACTCTGTGTGTCTAAATCAGGCTTGTTCAATCTATGGCCCAGAATCTAGTCTACCAAGTGCTTTGCTCTGGCAATTATTGTAGTGTTTACAGTGGGATTCTTGCTTTCCCATCATTACTTGGCTTTCTGTAAACTTGAGGCACATGATACCAGCAGTTCAGACTGGTCTTGTGGTTTCAAGTCTCAACTGTGAGACCAATCTGAACTTCCGGCAACAAGCTTACAGAGAGTTGTGTTACGATGGGGAAGCAGGAATTCTGCTGCTACTGATGTCAGGTGAGAGGAAAGAGATGGGGGGGAGAGGGGGGAGTATATAAGAGAGAGAGAAGACTGGGTGAAGGCTGGGGAGGGGCAACAGACTGTCATATTTTACTATTATTTGATAAAATATGCAGCAAAATATGTTAGTGTCTGATTTGGCCCTCCAAATGTTATAAAATACTTGTATAAAATCTGGCAATCTGTAGAAAAAGGTTGGACAGGCTAGGTCTAAATGCTTTGAAAATTAGCCCCTAAATCTCCCATTCCCTCAGACAGTGGCATACCTAGCCTATTTGACACCCAGGGCTTATCATTTTTTGACCCCCCCCCAAGCAAACATGATGACATGGGTTAATTCACTTTTATCCACAGGAAACTTCCCGTTAGAGCAAGGTCATATTATGATCACCCCAATTATAAAAAACGATGTAGGATTGATCTGTACTAGTCTGGCTTGTTTAGTTTTACAATGGGTGTATTGATGTACTGCTCACTGCAATATGTAAGATGCTGCCTTTTCCTAGGTACTCATGTGTGATGATAAACAAGAGAGACTGCCGCGTACTCCTAGTAACTGGGAAGGGAGGCGATCACTGACCATTAACCAATATGCTCGCCTGTGGCTCAAAAATACAATGCTCACACCGCAGAAAGGAAGTTCCCCCCAAATCCCATGTATGCTAAAGTGGAAAACAGAAATGTCCAACCCACCCTGTCAAACGCTTTTTCAGCGTCCAGACTGATGACCATGGATGGCACAGAATGATGCTGACAATGTGCCATTGACATTAACAGAGTACGCACGTTAACAACAGACTGACGGCCCCACATAAAGCCCGTCTGCCCAGAGATAATAAGCCGTGATATCACAGCCGCCAGCCTGGATGCCAAAATACCCGACAACAGCTTCAGGTCTATGTTAATTAGAGAAATCGGTCGGTTTGAAGTGACTAACTCAGAGGCCAAACCTGATTTAGGAAGTAAACTGATCAGTGCTATATTTTCAGTGGATGGCAAACAGCCACCCTCCAAAATATCCTGAAAATAATTAGCCAGGGGACCCACCACATCCTGCAACAAGATTTTATAATAATTGCCCCTAGGAACTGTTGTTAATTCCTGGTCAACTTAGGAAGGCCACTCCACTCCAAGTAGGCCTTAATAGTATCCGTTGGTGGAGACTCCTCTGCGGAATATAGAGTCCGAAAATAGTCCGTAAACTGCCAGACTATCTTCTCCGGATTAGAGGTAAGAGAACCAGCCACATCTTGCAAAACACTGATGGTCCTAGTCCCACCATTAGTCTGTACAACACGAGCCAATAAGGAGCCTGCTTTATTACCAAATTTATAAAACTGCTCTTTGCGGTAAACGAAGCGCTTTTGTGGTCCTTTTCATGGATAAGGGAATTTAAACTTATTTGGGTGGCATGAAGCAAGTCCTTATTCGCCTTATACGGATATTTATAAAAGTTTTCTTGACCACCCTGAGCATGCTATTTCCAAACACAGTATACCCACTGCTAACCGCTTTCTCTGAGCACAAACAAAAGCTATAACTTCTCCCCGCATTACTGCCTAAGAAGCTATCCAATTACAACGCAGATTGAGCGATATGGGGAGCATTATGATGTGCATACTCCTGCCATTTGGAACTAAGAAATTTGCGAAACTTAATGTAAATAAGCTAGGAAATCGCCAACCCCGAAATCCAATGGCAGAAAGTCGGGGCAGTCCAATTCATCCAGACAAACAATAATCGGAAACCTCTTCCGGGTACTATCTCAGCTGACAAAACCATTGCAAATATGGTGGTGCTAATGAAAATATAATCTATCCTAGAATATGTACTATGTGCCCAGAAAAGGTGGGTGTAATCCTTCTCTGTGGGGTGAAGAGTCCTCCAAACATCCACCAGTTGCAATTCGGAAACAAATGATGGTAACAAAGGGGCCTATGACCTTCCACCAGAACTTCCCCCTGTTCTATCCAACTGGGGATCCATTACCAAGTTCATATCTCCTATGACAATCAAGGCAGTATCTTGATAAGGAATAAGAAGTGATAAAAGCTTCCGATAAAACCTCCATCGGATTGGTTAGGACCATAAACTACCAATAGTATAAATTCTTGCCCTTGATACCAAAGTTTCAAAATCAAGTAGCGCCCATCAGCATCAGATAGTAAAAGTTCAGCCTTGCAGGGAGCCAATTTATGAATGAGCACTGCAATTCCCTTCCGACGACCACCTGAAGAAGAAAAATGTACCTCGCCCACCCAATCACGCCTCAATTTGAGATGTTACGTATCACTGAGATTGCGTTTCTTGTAAACAGGCTATTGGCAGCAGAATGTCGTTAAGAGCCTGTAAAATTGTAGTTCTAACTGGGGAAGTTATGCCTCCAACATTCCAGGAAATTACCCGATTAGGCATAAGAAACCGGGGAAATATCTATTACCAAGAAGATGCCATAAGAAGAAAAGGCAGGGATGCCCAGCCCTTGACCCCAGCCCTATAAACAGTCTGAGTCCCACAACATAAAAACAATGGGTGCAGTGATTGGTTTCCAGCCAGACCTGGTCTGGTTCATTCCACAAACAACAACAGCCATTCAATCCCATCCAACACTTTCCCCTCCCCCCACACACACCCTACATCCATCCCTTGAACCCCCCAACATCTGTACCCACAAACACAGGTCCACATCCCTGAGGTTTCCCCGGAAGGCCACCAAATTGCAATGGGGTCCCTGCCCATATCCAATAACAGTGTACACAACAGATCAATAAAGAACTTCAAACATTAGGCTTCTAACTTCAACAGCTCTAAAAACAGAGAGTCCGCCAGGAGCTACCAACAGTCTAAAGTCCAGGACAGGACTCATCTAAAACAAACCAGGCCAAAGGCAAGTCCTTCAAGTCAGTTGAGCCACGAAGTCCTGCGGTTTCCACACTGTCAAAGGACTTTCAGACTCCATTAGTGTGAAATTTTAAGTATAGCAGGGTATATAAATAAAAATCTGATTTTCTTGGAGGCCAGAGCCACGCATAAAGGTTGGTATTTCCTGCGACGGTCTTGAAGGGCCACAGAATAGTTCTGAAAAATACGTCATCATTTTTGAGTTTATTCCCTCCAGAGCCAGTTTTGCCGCAAGATTTCCACTTTATGTAGGTAAATTATGTAGTAGTTCGCCACTACAACTCGAGGTCATTGGCGATCCACAGCCACTCTACCCCACCCGATGAATCCTTTTCAGACAGAGGGAACCAAGGCCGGATGGTAAGGGAAACTCCGTGGCTAACCAGTCTTTAAATACTGTGCCCAACTGCCGATCAGTCAGAGTTTCATGGAACCTCCAACGAATCGGAGATTTATCCCATCCTGGACCTGTTTTCAAGGTCTTCCAATTTCTCCTCACTTTCCATCAGATACTTTTCCAGGTGGTTAGTTGGGTGCATAGGGCCTGAGAGGAGTCATCGATCGCAGAGATCAACCTGTCTCCAATTCAGTAGTGCAATTCACTGTTTCCCCCAAAAGATTTTCCATGTGGGAAATCTGACTGGACAATTTTCTCCATTTGTGGCGCCAACACAGTTGTCACAACAGAAGTGAACTGCCGCAACTGGCCTTCTGAAAACTCCACTGCATGGGATTTCCCGTTCCGCCATTTTATTGTCATTCAAGCCGCAGCTTATCCTTGTCCTTTTTTGTAGTTCTGCCGGCCATACCGCCACTCATTTTGGACAAAAACTGATCCAAGCAACGGGAAGCTGTCAGAGGAAGTGAACTCAAGCTGCTAATCGATCGCACAAGTAAGTCAAAAAAGAGTGAGGGCCCGAGAGCTGCAGATTCCGTGTCTGTTTTCCTCATTGCATACACTTGATCTCACCATAATGATTAATATAATGTCTAGTTACTTCATGTCTCTAGGCCCATTATTGAGCTGCTTCTGGTTTCCTTTTGAATTAAATTGTTCAAGCATGCAGCACGAGATGATAAAGATGGTTATATGTCAACATTTCATGCTAGTCTTACTAGATGCCCCAGAAGCTACTTTGACCATCTTGAGTGGATTTATTTGGAGGACTTCCTGATGCAGGCTCTACAGCCAAAACACCTCCCTTGTTGGGTTTGGTTTTATGTTCCACTTTATTATGGTATGCCATTAAAGTAGTTTTTGGTTTGGTCTGGCCTTCTCTGCTCTTTTCTGGACTTTCCTTTGGTTTGGTACAGAAGTTGTTGCTTCTCTTTTGTGGGTTATATTTATGCCACCAGCCTTGTGTTCAAAGATTTCAACCTCTTTGTAAAAACATCAAGAGGCTCATTTTCAAAAAAGATAGATGTTCAAATGATGTCATAAAATGGGAGAGCTAGAGAATGAGAAATGGGAGATGGAAAAGTTGGTAGGTAGTCGAAAAGTAAAAAGGGTGAAATTTGATTGGATGAAAAAGGCAGAAAGAAAAAGGGTGGGAAGCGCTAAAAAAGGAAAGATCAATATATCAAAGACAGATGTAGAGAGGGAATGAAACAAGACAAGAGAAAGGAGAGAAGGACAGCAACCACTTAGAAAGAGTTATTATCAGAAGACATAGGAAAGCAGAAATAACAAAGTGGAATCAACATGATGGGAAAATAAAATGTCCAGACTCCACAAAGGTAGAAAGAAGTGTTTTATTTTAAATGTATTAACTGGAATATGTTAGCTTTGACTCCACACTAGAGAGTTGCACGAGGACAGAAATCCCACCCGTCCCCGCCAAAATCCTACCAGTCCCCACCCGTCCCCGTGAGGAATCCCTCCGTCCCCACCTGTCCCCACGAGGAATCCCCTCCATCCCCACCCGTCCCCACGAGGAAGCCCCTTCGTCCCCGCCCATCCCTATAAACTTCAGAAATAGTTATTTCATTTAATTATACTACTGAATTAAAGGCTCTGGTAGAGACCCATTTACAAATAAGCAGACACTTTATTAATTTGAAATATTAATTGGGAAGAATACATACTTTTTAAACGGGTTTCTACCAGAACCTCTAATGTAAATATAAAATATAAATACTCAGCTGATGAGAACCCCCAAGCTGTCAGCTGAGGACTTCCTTTGCAGTTGGCCATGGGTCCCTTTTGCCAAGCTTGGCAGGTAGCAGTAACGTCCCTGAGTCACAGATGTTGGCACCTCAGTGGCTCATGGATGTTGCCAGCGACTGCTGTGCTTGGTGGAGGGGAGTTCTGGCCGTCTCTAGAGGAGGTCCTCTGCTGGCGGTGCTTGGGGATCCCCACCAGTCAAAGCAAGGGTCAGCAAGTACTTCATCACTGTAGAAGAAAACCAGAAATGCATTTCCTTTTCTTTTGAACACAATACAAAGACATCTGCTATATACATTTCCCAAAGCTAACATATTTTAGGCAATAAATTCCAATTTTTACCTTTGTTGTCTGGAGACTTATTTTTCCATAAAGTTGGTCCCAGTTTCTTTTTTCCACTTTCCCATCTTCTGTAAATTCTTCTGTTACTGTCCATTGGTTCTTCCTACCATGATCCAGCATTTATCCCTTTCTCATCTTTTGCCCCTGCCTACCAGTCCCATGCCCAACATTTCTCCTTCTATCACCCCTCTCCAGCACCATGCCACATCTCTCCCTCCATTCCCTTCACCACTATGTCCAACATTCCTCCCTCTTGCATCCATTTCAATCTGTCCGTTCCAACACAATATTTCTCCCTCTCATCTGTACCTCACTCCCTCCCTATGACCAAAAATTCTCCTTTCTTCCATTCCCCGTGTACACAACCATCTCTTTCCCTCCCTTCCTCTCTCCCAAGTTCATGCCTTCTGTGTCCAAAAACGCATTCCCTCCCCACCTCAGCATCTTTCCCTCCCTTCCTCTCCCAAGTTCATGCTTTCTGTGTCCAAAAACGCATTCTCTCCCCCACCTCAGCATTTCTTTCCCTCCCTTCCTCTCTCCCAAGTCCATGCCTTCTGTGTCCAAAAATGCATTCCCTCCCCCACCTCAGCATCTCTTTCCCTCCCTTCCTCTCTGCCAAGTTCATGCCTTGTATCCCAAAATGCATTCCCTCCCCCCCTTTGATGTTCTGCGTTTGCCTCCCAAGTTCGACCTCCTTCTGACCCGCATTTGCCTCCCACATTCGTGTCCAGCCCTCATCTGCCAACAAATTACCAACTTTCTCATCCAAATGGAGCTCGAGCCGCAAGGCTCGTCTTCTATTTCCTGCCTGCCCTGCTGCAGCACACATAGCTGACCGGAAGTCTTCCCCGATGTCAGCACTGATGTCGGAGGGCGGGCTTTGCGTAAGCTGCGGCAGGGCAGGTAGGAAAAGAAGATGAGCCTCGCGGCTCGAGTTGTATTGAACCCTGTGGGATCCCCGAGACCACATCATTGCACTCACCTACCTACCAGCCCTATACGATTGATTAATTATACGTTGTCCAAGCAGAGTAATAATAGTGAAGAAGTACTGTATAAATAAATACTTAGCTGGATATAGTAGATGAAAAACATATGTATGTCTCCACTATAATGCTGGAGGTTGTACAATGGAATCTTTCTTGTATCGTTGGTTTAGCAGAAAATATAAAAGAAGTGAGTCCCCAAAATCCACCGTTAAAATCTAATCCATTTCAGCATAAAGCTAAAACTCCTTGTAATGAAAACAATCCAACATTTCCTCAATGCACTAGTTTACTGAATCACAACTAGCGGCGCCTAAGCGGACTTAGGCACTGCTAGGTGTCCTAGACATAAGTGCCACTCCATTAGACCAGCTTTTCACTCCCCTAATTTGGCAGCTCCTATACTAAACACCTTATGATGTCTAGCCACACCTATTCCATGCCCATAACCACACCTGTTTGAGATAGGCATCCTTAGGCATGGGAGGGTGCCTTCAGTCAGGTGTCCCTAGGCGTCCTAAGAGTTCGGGGCTGAATTCTTAAATTGTTTAATGCTTGTTTTTTGATTGACTGAAAATCAGCGTGGTCAATTACTATGCCAATTAAACCAATTAAAAAAATAAAGTTAGGTGTGGATCCTGAACTTAGGTGCTGCTAGGCAACTGCAATTAGAGTACTGTTTATAGAATTAGGACCTTTATGTCTTGTGTTCATGCCATCTTTGAAAAGCTAGTGTATGATAAGCACATAGATGTTGCGGCAGAGGTGACCCCTGTCTTAAAACAAACAATCTGCAGTAAACCCTGACTTCAGGAGAATACCCAGGTGAGAAGCAGGTTTACGATCAACATCACAATTAGTTAGCCCCTCTCTGTGTTTTGGGCTCTGCT
The DNA here is from genome assembly GCF_902459505.1 of Geotrypetes seraphini. Lineage (NCBI taxonomy): Eukaryota > Metazoa > Chordata > Amphibia > Gymnophiona > Dermophiidae > Geotrypetes > Geotrypetes seraphini. Next base: position 534,503,906 of record NC_047084.1, read on the forward strand.
ATCTGCATTCATTAAAAGTGACATCTTTCACATTCACAATGTCATCTTCTCGTACCTTCATCTCAAATTTTCTTAACCTAAAATTACAGTATATCCACTAGGCATGCTAAATAATGAAACCTAGGTCACTTAAACAATATTGCCTTAGTTCTAGTACTGGAGTTCTGACATTTCAAGTTTCCTTCTTTATTATTTTTACTATTGTCCACCATTTTAGATTGTAAACAATTTTTATTGACATGAAAAACTGGCAGAAGCGGAGAAAACAAGAAGTTACAGAAAATAATGAACATGGGCAAAAGATCCGCATAACAAAGTACATCATGACAAAAAACATGCTTCAGTTACAACCACCCACAAACCCCGACTCCCCCTGTTCCCCCCCTTCCCGCAAGTCTCACCCACCATCCCCACCCCCCTCCCAAAATGGAGAGGAATGCAAGGGCATGAATAAGAAAAACCACAGACCAAATAACCCCAGGGTCTGGACTCTGATGACCCCAGGCCACATAAATGAACATAGGCATCCCCTCCAAAAACAGTCCCCCCCCAAACCCATTCCCTTAATGGTGCAATCTCCTGGTCGGTTCTGGATCCCTGCATCTCTCTGCTCTGAAGGGGGGGAATGGGTTTGTCCACCATTTTAAAGGCTCATACCATGCAAGGTCAACATATTATTCCCTCATTCAAGCCCATTATCTGTGTTAGCTTACCATTAAAGTTCTCCATATCCTCATCAGATACTTTTACTTTTGCTAATGACAAAGTTGCTCAGTCAGAATGGAGAGAATTAGAAATGCTGCCCACATAAAGTTAAATTATGTATAGCTTTTAAAAACTGTATCGATTGATGCTAATTCTTTTCCCCAGACATTGTTCATTTCAATGGAAAAAGATGTCATGAAATGCACTCCCCTACCAATGTTGAAAATGTAAGTGCATCTGGTTGCTGAGATAAATCATTGACAATGGAATAAGTTATAAGGTACCTGATATGGTTATGTGGTATCTCGTAACAAGCTATCAGTTCATGTTCTCCATTTACTGACAAAGGAAAGAGATAGTGTGTCACTGTGTAACTTGTAAGAAGGATCTGCATATACTGCCAAGATAATATTACATTAACTTACAATACCTGAAAGTACACCAGGCACAGTCTAGAGATACACATAAGCAGAATTCTTAGAAATATTCTTTTTAGTTTCAGTGCAAATCATGATTAACTGGTCCACCGGCTTCTGAGCGCTGTTAGCTGAATATTGTCCAGAACCACAACTGGTAAAATCCCACCCCTCCTTCCAAAAGGAAAAAAAAATAATAATGTAAAAATCAAAGTAATCTAAATCACAAATCAACACAGTAGGAAAAACTTAAGAGTAATAGCAGGAGTCTCCTTTTTATCTGGTTTTATCCGGCACAGACCAGCAGACTATTTTCCTGGTAGCTTCCACTAGCCTGTCCTACCTCTTTCTCAAGTCCTCTCTTGTTTGATACTGACTCTTCACTCTGCTTTCTTGAGCCCCTGGGTGGTACCCAGTCTTTTTTTATTGGGGCAGATGTTGTGTGTGTGAAACATGCACTGCATCTGTGCCATTAAAAAATAAAAAGAAAAAAGGTTTCCTACCCCTCAGTGGCATACCAAGGGGGGTGCTGGGGGTGTGTGTGTGCAGTCAGCCCCATGTGCACACACCCTAAGGGGGTGCACAGCCAGCCCATTGGGTCTGCAACCACCCTCCCTACTCTGCCGCCGCTGCTGCTTTCCTGAAACAGCAGCAATGGAAGTAAACTTTAAATTGAGTCATTGCAGGACCTTTCTGCACTTCCCCGTGGCTGCTGGTTTACCCCCTCCAATGTCACTTCCTTGTTTTGGAGCAGAGCATTTATATTCTATGTTAGCACACTCTAACTTGGTTAGTGCGCCTTAATAAAAGGGCCCCTTTGTGTCTTTAGGCTCCCTTCCCACCATTTCTTAATATAAATATGTACTGGTTACCTTTAAGACATTTGTTTACAAGACATGTACCTTTTATCTAGGACCCAATCCTTAGCTTTTATATGACTTATGCCCCCGTAATACAACATTTTACATGCATGAAAATAGATCAAGCACTCATTGGCTTAAGTCACCAAGACTAACTACGATGATGAATTTTAAAACTACATGTAGGATGTTGGCTCATTTGGAAAGGAGTTTATAAACTTCTGATATGTATGTATGTATGCATTTAATGTGGCAAACATTTCATTGGTGGGCTGGTTACCAGCAGAAAGTAGTGATACTAATTACATAACATAATAAATGCAATTTAAAACAGAATACCTTGTTTTCCATTCATTAATTTATAGCTACTAAATGGATTAAAAAAAAAAAACACCAACTCTGCCATGGTCTAGCTGTTGTAGGCACTTTATTCTAATATAATGCAAATAATCTTTTGTCTGTGGAACCAGTTGGCATGATGTGATGCCTGATCATATTTAAGGATTACAGTAATTCTGTTCCTTCCTCTGTTTCCTAGTTTCTGTAAACTTTTTTTTTTTTTTATGAGACGGTCATAAGGCTCTAAGAGCTTCACTGGATTGTGACTACCGGTTTGTAAAGTACAGTGGTACCTCGGTTTACGAGTGCACTGGTTTGCGAGTGTTTTGCAAGATGAGCAAAACATTCACAAAATTGGTGCCTTGCAAACTGAGCTTGCCTCGATGTACGAGCGCCTCCCCCAGCGATCCGGCACCCCCCCATGCCGCAATCCGGCACCCCCACCCGAACACTTCGCTTACCCTCCATCTGCCACCCGGCACCGGCACCAATGCACAGGACATGCCGATGCCCAAAGATCTACAGTCTTTTTTGCTGGGCCTTGAGCATCTGTGCATGCTCAAGGCCTTCGAGTTCCTGCTCTCTCCGAGATTCTCCGATATGTCTTGTGCGTTGGTGCCGGTGCCGGGTGCCAAATGGAGGGTAAGCAAAGTGTTTGGGTGGGCGGGGGGTGCTGGATTGCGTGGGGGATGTCGGATCGTGGCGGGGGGGGGGTTCTGAATCACGTGGGGGATGCCGGATCGTGGTGGGGGGTATTCTGGATCATGCAGGGGGGCCTTCTTGAGCGGGGGATAGAGCAGTACTGCTGGCCTTGGGGGGTGGGAACGAATCAAGCGAGTTTCCCTTATTTTCTATGGGGAAACTCGCTTTGATATATGAGCAATTTGGTTTACGAGCATGCTTCTGGAACGAATTATGCTCGTAAACCAAGGTTCCACTGTATATCACTTCTTGATAATAGACTTTCAATTGTCACAAAAAAAAAATCAAATCAAATCAGGACATTGATTTTATAAAGCTGATGATATCTGGCAAACTGCTTTGATTGCAACCACAGAAAAGCGGTATATCAAATTCATTTTCATCATTTCTTCTCTTCACTGGCTGTTAATAGTTTTTAATTGTTCTCTAAGTCTCTCCTTGAAGAACCTGCTGCAGAGTTATAAAGGGTGCTGCATGACAGCAAACTCACCTTTTTTTTCCAATGAAGAAAAATGTAAACCATACTGTCCCAGCACAATGAAAAAGCTCTTAATAAAAACCTCCCCTCCCCCAACCCCCCCCTCCCTAATAAGGCAAATAGAACTTTAACTACTTATAATATTGACAACACTTAAAATATATTGGATAGCTTAAATAAGAACATGGATTTGGCTTCCTTTGTTCAGGTTCTATTTTGGATTATTTATTTATTTATTTATTTAAATTCCTGAAGAGGTTAGTGTGTACATGTACTGAAAACATCTATGTCTCAATTCTTTTCAGATCCTGTTGAGGAGGTACATAAAAAAAAGTAATATTGCATCATGACAAGAAATGAACGGGAAAACCATACTGATGAAAATAACTCAGCAATTTGGTTATTAAAAAAAAGATATATACTAGCCCCAGTGTGATTATGTTTTAATTATCTGCACAGGCACAGATAGGCTTTTTTGTTAAGTGGATTATATATTTTTGCTAATTTAAATAAATGAGAACTTTAGCAAAAATTCAGAAGAGAAAATAACAGAAAGAAGAAACTGACAAATCAAACGAAGTACTGCTTCCTTAACAGTAGACAGATGTGAACATGGTAATTAAAGGAACTTCCACACACACCCTTTAAACGATCCTCTGGATTTGGACAACGACCCACCGTTTCTAGCTACAGTGCGAAATGAGCTGTCAAGTTGCTGTTTATGAACTCTGCATTTCAAGCCCTGCCTAATTACAGTTGATGGTTTTAAGATATTTGTTTTCTGTCTGGTGCTTTTAATGTAGCCAAATTCTTTTCCCCTTGTGGTAGTTTTCACTTCCGATTACCTGATCTTTTCCTGAGAAATAAGTGCTCCAATGAAGCGTGTAGAAAATAGGGAGGAACAGACTAAGAGAGAGTCGTGTTGTAGCCTTGTTAGTCCACTTTTCAAGATAATATACCGTAATACAGCAAAAACAAAGGAAATAAGGTAATACCTTTTTATTGGACTAAATGTATTTAATGATTAGCTTTGGAAGGTAACCTCTTATTCCTCAGATCAGAAAAGGCATTGGAGTTGGTAGAGTATAACGGATGGAGGTTTTACAATTTTGAACACCTGTGACACGTCTCACTTTCTTTCCATTTAGCACATATGAGACCTATTGTATCCCTGATTTGTGTATTTTAACCATTCTTTTCATTTAGATATCATCTTTATCATAAAATCATTTTCATTACAGCCCTCCTTATCTTTCACTGCTAATAAAGCAAGAATAATCATCTTAGATCTTGCACATTTGAACTTGAAGGTAAATTAATTTCGTCCTTAGAAAACCTCACTTGACGCACTAACTTTTCTGACAACTCGCTTTAAAACGTTTGCTTTTTCTGGCGCCTCCTCGACCCCCGCAGCTGTAGGAAAATGAGTTCTTCCCGGTAGTAAGGAGGCGCGAGGGGTGGACACGCCTCGGCTCGAGCTCCCGCAGGCTGCCATTGGTTTCCTTTGCTGAAATGCGGCGTTCTCTGATAGTCGATACCCAGGATCACATCACGTTCCGAAAACAATAAAGCTCCAGCTGTGCTATTCTCTTCTCTTTCACACAGTACTAATAACTGTGGGCGGTTCCCCCCCTCTCACACACACCTTTGCTTAAAACTCTACAAAAGAAACGTGGCCCTGTCTTGTTTTCTGTTTGTTTTTTTTAAAAGCAAGAATTGTATTTTTGTCGAAAATATCTATAATCATGACCGAATCGAAAGAAATAAACGAATTTGGCTTTATAGTGGAAGCGATAGCGAAGAATCAGGTAAGAAAAACTTTAGCCCGCGGTAATTGGTAGAGGGCTGGTGCCGAAACACTTCTGTAGGGATGGAATAGTTCTACATGTGGCTGGATTCTGGCAAGATCTGATGGGCTCGTTTGTAGATTAATGGTTGAAGCAGTTAATGGAAAGTGGATTTTGTAAGACGGGGGCAGTGGGGCAGGAGAGGCTGCTGCGTTTCTGCTGACATGCACGGAGCGTCCTTTCAGTCTATAAGACTTGCCGGGCAGTTATTTGAGGGAGTTTTACTGTCTGACATTCCGAGTAGCCAGAGAAGGCTGGTAATAAAATGCTGATTCCGGTCTTGCAGAGAATTCAATAAGAAGTCGATGACCTGTGTGTATGAAAGTGCTGTTAACAATGATATAAGTACAAAAAACATGACTTCTGATGCAGTATATTTGATTTCCCTCCTCTGTGCGACGTACATACGTTCAGCCAATTCCTGGCAACCGTTTTGCATATATGGATGTCAAAGGAATCCCATTAGAAAAGAAGTTTGTACTAGTGGATACGAAACATATCAAAGTGTGTCTTCGAAGCAGTCACTAGACTGTACCATAAAACAGCACATTTTGGTTCTTAAAACATTTGCTTGCTTAAAAAGTGCATGTATTTTGAAAGGGCGTTCTTTTTGGTACATTTGGAAAGTTTGACTCTTGGTTTTAAAGATTTTCTGAATGTGAGCATCTATTATGCTATAAATATGTGGTAATCATGCTATAAATATTCAAGCTACTTTTTTTTACATTAATGCCGAATGATGACGATGTTTTGTACTCAAATTATATATTATTTGAATGCTAGAAAATTAGCAATCTACTGTACATTATAGGTATAGGTTGTTATTATTATTATTATTTTTTTTTTAGCAAGTTAAATTTGTTGTATTCCAAAGTGTGAATTATATTCTGTTTCAGTGCTTTTTGGTCAGTAGGTTTTAATGTCTGCTCATTCATGGAAACAGAACAGTCTCCAAATATATAGATACAAAATGAAGGGAAAGATATTGTAATATTTACCTGCGATGATTCAGGTATTTTTGTTCATTCTGATCCTCCCATCAGAGATAAGTTGTTTGTGTATGGGTGTCTTGGAATGAAAAGAAAGCATCAAAAGAGCTCAGACTGGAAGTACTTATTTTTGTAAAGTCACCAAATATCTCATTATTATTAATGTGATGGTAATTCTGAAATAACTCTCATGGTTCATGCACATTATGATACTATTTTATTTGGTACACTTATGAGAGCTAAAAGTCAATTATCTGTGAGAAATAACAAGATACTTTTTGTAATGACAGGGGTTGCCATGCAGCTTATTTTAAGAAATTGGAAAAACTGGGATAGGTTGAACTACACATTCTGGTGGGAATCCTTGTGTTATACTTATAAAATGGAACGTTGCATGGCCATACAACAGGGACGTTTTAAGAATTTTATGGATGTTGAATTCCGTTGAAAATCAGGGGCGGGAAACTACGAGGTGACACCAGGAAATTCTTTTTCACTGAAAGAGTGGTTGATCGCTGGAATAGTCTTCCACTACAGGTGATTGAGGCCAGCAGCGTGCCTGATTTTAAGGCCAAATGGGATCGGCACATGGGATCTATTCACAGGGCAAAGGTAGGGGAGGGACATTAAGGTGGGCAGACTAGATGGGCCGTGGGCCCTTATCTGCCGCCTATTTCTATGTTTCTATGATGTTTGGAAGCCATTGGCTAAATACTGTAAAGGGGAATAATTAATTTAATTTTATAGTCAAGTAAACATTCATATCCGGAGGGAGGGAAGGGAATAGAATTGGAATTGATTCAAGGATTTGTTTATTAGCTGGGAGGGTGGGGGAAATTTCATTATGCAGTAGTATTTGTAAGTTTTTTTTGTGCTTATTATGTAATGTGTAAATATGTGAATCATTTATTGCGCATTTGTAGTTTGAAAAATCAATAAAGAATTAAAAAAAAAAAAAAAAAAAAAGAGATCATAGCCTGGCACTGTTCTCTCTAAAAAGTCACACAAAATATGTGCATCAAAAATAACTACATGCTTTGTACATGCTGGTTTGTGCACGTAGCCTTGAGCAGTAGAGTAGCATGTAATTTGTGAAAATGTCACCTAGGGGTTAAATCTGTACAGAAGGCCAAAAGTTAGGACCAGGATGCTGTATGCTAAGCAGAAAGTCTATATCTGTGACTATTATTGGCTAATCAGAGACTTCCTTAGACTCCTCCCTAAGAAAGTATCTGATTGGCTGAGGCACCTCGGGCTCCTCCTTTGGGAGGGGCCTGGGGTGCCTCAGCCAAACAGAGCATTAGGCTCCTCCCTGTGCATCACATGATGCACAGGGGCGCAGTTCGTCGTCCTCAGAGGCCTGGAGCACTCTTCCTGCTCCCAACTTTTTAAAGGTACGGGGAGAGGGTGGGCCAGGCCCAGCCTGGCAGATGGTGGGTTTGCTAAAGGTAGGGGGAGGGGGGTTTGCGATGGCAGGAGGGAGTTGGCATCTCTCCTGCCATATTCATTTGTGTGTACGCGCACGGGGAGGGGGTGGGCAGCATCGAGCCTGATGGCAGCGGCGACAGGCTTCAATACAGGCTTCGATGGGGGGGGGGGTTGTGATGGCAGAAGGGAGTTGGCATCCCTCCTGCCTTTGTCTTTGGCAGGGCTGCATTAAGGGGGCATTTTTGGGGGGTTCGGGGAGGGAGGAGGCACTTTGTTAGGGGGCTTTTAAATTTTTTAAAAAAAAATTGAGCAGTTATTTTGTGTGTTTAGTACATGCCCCGCATCTGCCCGATTAAAAATAAAAAAAAGCCGGCAGAAGCCCAGACAGCAGTGACAGGAGGCTGCTTCTCCTGTCACTGTCAGGGCTCTGCCCCGACTCAATTGTTTTTGAGTTGGAGTTTGCATGCAAATGATTTGTACCTCCGTGCAAATCATTTGCATGCAAACTTGATAGTGAATCAATCGCTGTTTTAAAATTGGCCAGGAATCGGCCAACAGCGATTGACTCACTATCCTTTAGTGGATTTGAATGCCAAGCTGTAGGGGCAGATGTGGTTTACTCTCCCGTGTCCCAGGCTAGCCTGAGCCCCACAAGCTGCTCCTCAGCTCCACTCCCTGCTTCAGTAACAGCCCTTCGCCTTCCTTTCCAGAGAACATCAGAACAACTGCCCTTCCCCGCAGTGCAGCCCCGCTCTAAACCTGTGGATTATAACCACAGGCTTGCACTTTGGGGGAAGGGCAGGCTTGCCTGGGACATGGGAGAGTAAACGGGCTCGCGAGACATGTTTCAGCTCGCGAAAAAAAAGAAAACAGCTCTTCCATGCATGGAGAGCATGCGCAGACCATCTATAGACAAAGAAGATGGTCTGCGCTTGCATAAAGATCGCTCTACAGCAGGGAATCTCAAAGTCCCTCCTTGAGGGCCGCAATCCAGTCGGGTTTTCAGGATTTCCCCAATGAATATGCATTGAAAGGCAGTGCATGCACATAGATCTCATGCATTATTCATTGGGGAAATCCTGAAAACCTGACTGGATTGCGGCCCTCAAGGAGGGATTTTGAGACCCCTGATTTAAATGATGAATCATTACTCCCTATAACAGTGTTTCTCAACTCGGTTCTGGAGTACCCCCTTCCCAGTCAGGTTTTCAGGATATCCACATTGAATCTGCATAAACTTGATTTGCATACATTGCCTCCATTATAGCAAATTTCTTTCATGCATATTCATTGTGTTATCTTGTAAACCTGACTGGGAAGGGGGTACTCTAGGACTGAGTTGAGAAACACTGCCCTAGAAGACATAATCACTTATGGATGGCAGTTATTAAAAAAGATACAGGTTGTTTTTGGTAGTTATGATGCTTTTGGTGTGTAAGGCCAAGATTTCAGTCCTGTTATGGGTAGGTTCTTACACTACAGAGTGTGGTAAGGATGGTGGTAAGTCAAATGCGCGCTGACAATTGTTCCGTTGTCCCCAAGCACAGCTTCGGGACGCCAAAATGTTCCATTTTCAGAGAGAGAGCATCCCGAAGCTATGCATGGGGACAACGGGACAGGCGATCACGGAGCCCGGGATTTCTCTGATGCAGCTCAGATCAGCACAGATCAGGTGCATGCAGCCACAACTGCACAAGCCTCCCCTGATGTCAATTCTGACGTCAGAGAGGAAGTTCTGGGCCAGCCAATCGCTGCCTGGCTGGCCCGAAACTTCCTCTCCGAAGCTGTAGTCAAATGCAATAAAACTTTTATTCAGCCAAAAAACACACAATTTAACACGGTTCAGTTTTAGAAACAGCACTGTAAACTTTTTTTTTTTTAAACCAACATTGTACTGAAATAATCAGTCATTGTTTTTCTGCATGCATATTACATGATTCAGGCTGTGGATCTGACTACTGATGCTGTAAAACTGTCCATAGTCGTGCATCCATTTATCTCTAGATAAAAAAGCAGTCTATATAGGGACTTCAGCGCATCTGAGAAGGAAACAATCTCTGCAGGTGTTTTCATTAGTTGTGATGACCACAACAATATCTCCATTCTCATCAGACTCTTGTTGTCTGCAGTGTCCTTTATGACTGTACAGATATCGGAATTAATGCTGTCGGATGATGTGGGCACATCGTTGTCAACGGTGACATACAGCTCAAACTCTTGTGGTGAGAGTCCAACTGGGAGTTCAGTGGACGAAGTGTCAGCTTCAGTTGTCTCATCAGATGCATGAATGAAGCTCACCAGTCAATAGCAATTTGAAATTGTGGATGATGAGATTCGACTCCACACCTCCCGTACCATGTGAAGAGAGTTGAGCACTGTCATTTTTCTTGCGAGCTCAGCAGCTCATGGGCTGGATTCCATGCTTGCATCAATCACTGCCATCACATATCTTAAGACGAGCAACCTGTAATGACGTTTGAAGTTGGCGATTATCCCCTGGTCCATAGGTTGGATCAAAGAGGTCGTGTATGGTGGCAGAAACATAAGTTTGATGTTGGTTAGTCTTATGTCATTGATGTATGCTGCACAGTTATCACACAGCATTACAATGTGCCTCCTACACCTTCTCAACAGATAAACATAAGAACATAAGAACATAAGAAGTTGCCTCCACTGGGTCAGACCGAGGTCCATCTCGCCCAGCGGTCCGCTCCCGCGGCGGCCCATCAGGTCCGTGACCTGTGAAGTGGTTTCTGCCTATTTCTATAAACTACCTCTAGTTATATCTGTACCCCTCTATCTCCTTATCCTCCAGGAACCTATCCAAACCCTCCTTGAACCCCTGTACAGAGTTCTGGCCTATCACATTCTCTGGAAGCGCGTTCCATGTGTCCACCACCCTCTGGGTAAAAAAGAACTTCCTAGCATTTGTTTTAAACCTGTCCCCTTTCAGTTTCTCTGAGTGACCCCTAGTGCTTGTGGCTCCCCACAGTTTGAAAAATCTGTCCTTATTCACTTTCTCTATGCCCTTAAGGATTTTGAAGGTTTCTATCATGTCCCCTCTAAGTCTCCTCTTCTCCAGGGAGAACAGCCCCAGCATTTTTAACCTGTCAGCGTATGAAAAATTTTCCATACCATTTATTAGTTTAGTCGCCCTCCTCTGCACTCCCTCGAGTATCGCCATGTCCTTCTTGAGGTACGGTGACCAGTATTGAACACAGTACTCCAGGTGCGGGCGCACCATTGCGCGATACAGCGGCATGATGACTTCCTTCGTCCTGGTTGTAATAACTTTTTTGATGATGCCCAGCATTCTGTTTGCTTTCTTTGAGGCTGTCGCACATTGCGCCGATGGTTTCAGTGATGTGTCGACCATCACCCCCAGGTCCCTTTCAAGGTTACTCACCCCTAGCAGTGTTCCCCCCATTTTGTAGCTGAACATCGGGTTCTTTTTCCCTACATGCATGACCTTGCATTTTTCTACGTTAAAACTCATTTGCCACTTTTTTGCCCAGTCTTCCAGTTTCGTTAGGTCCCTTTGCAGGTCTTCACAGTCTTCCGTGTTTCTAACCCTGCTGCAGAGTTTGGTGTCATCAGCAAATTTGATAACCTCACATTTTGTCCCTGCCTCCAGATCATTAATAAATATGTTGAACAGTAGAGGTCCCAGCACTGACCCCTGTGGAACTCCGCTCGTGACCCATTGCCAGTCAGAGTATTGGCCTTTTACTCCAACCCTCTGCTTCCTGCCAGCCAACCAGTGTTTGATCCATCGGTAGATATCCCCTTGCACCCCGTGGTACCACAGCTTTTTAAGTAGCCGTTCATGAGGTACCTTGTCGAAGGCTTTTTGGAAGTCAAGGTAAATGATGTCTATGGATTCCCCCTTATCCATCTGGCTGTTTATTCCCTCAAAGAAGTACAGCAAGTTCGTGAGGCATGACCTTCCCTTGCAGAAGCCATGTTGGCTCGCCTTCAGTTGTCCATGGTTTTCTATGTATTCGCATATTGTGTCCTTTACCATTGCTTCCATCATCTTCCCTGGAACCGAGGTCAAGCTCACAGGCCTGTAGTTTCCCGGGTTACCCCTTGATCCCTTCTTAAAGATGGGCGTGACATTTGCTATTTTCCAGTCCTCTGGGATCTCCCCTGTTTTTAGGGAGAGGTTACATATTTGGCGAAGTGCCTCTGCTATTTCGTTTCTCAGTTCTTTTAGTACCCTTGGGTGGATGCCGTCCGGGCCTGGTGATTTGTCGCTCTTTAGTCTGTCTATCTGTCTGAGGACATCCTCTTTGCTCACCTCTAGTTTTACCAACCTTTCATCTTGTTCTCCGTTTATAATCTCCTCGGGTTCCGGAATATTGGTTGTGTCCTCTCTGGTGAAGACTGACGAGAAGAATTTGTTTAACCTGTCAGCTATCTCTTTTTCCTCCTGTATCGCTCCTTTCCTGTCTCCGTCATCCAGTGGTCCCACTTCCTCTCTGGCTGGTTGTCTCCCTTTCACATACCTGAAGAAGGGTTTGAAGTTTCTTGCTTCTCCTGCCAGTCTTTCCTCATATTCTCTCTTTGCTTTCCTGACCTCTCGATGACATTCTTTCTGGTGTCTTTTGTGCTCTTCCTGGTTTTCCCTTGTTGGTTCCTTTTTCCATTTCTTGAAGGATGATTTCTTGTCGCTTATAGCCTTTTTAACTGCAGTTGTTATCCATGCTGGGTTTTTAGTTTGATTTTTTTTTGCACCCTTTCCTAAACTTTGGGACGTACAGGTCTTGTGCCTCGAGTACTGTGCATTTAAGCAGTGTCCAGGCTTCCTTTACGGTGTTCACCTTCCCTGAGCTGTTGCTGAGCTTTTTTCCTACCATTTTCCTCATGTCCTTGTAGTTTCCTTTTCTGAAGTTGAGTGCTGTCGTTGTGGTTCTTTTCACCTTGGTTGTTCCCATGTTTAATTTGTACTGGATCATGTTGTGATCGCTATTCCCTAACGGTGCTAGTACCACCACTTCCTTTGCGGGTCCCTCTAGCCCGTTGAGGATTAGGTCTAGAGTGGCATCCCCTCTCGTTGGTTCCGTGACCAGCTGCTCCATGAAACAGTCCCTTATTGCCTCTAGGAATTTAGTTTCTCTCGTGCAGTTTGAGTGCCCAATGTCCCAGTCTATTCCCGGATAGTTGAAGTCCCCCATAACCACCACTTTTTCACTTTTGCACACCTGTCTCAGTTCGGCCTCCAGGTCCAGGTCGTTTGTTTCTGGTTGTCCTGGTGGGCGATAGTACAGTCCCAATTTGATGTCAGCTCCTTCCCCTCCTGTCAGCTTAACCCATAGTGACTCCAGACTGTCTGCCCTTATTGTTGTTTCAATTCTGGATGAAGCAATGGAGTCCTTTATATACAGTGCTATTCCTCCCCCCTTCTTGTGTGCCCTGTCCTTCCTGTAGAGTTTGTACCCTGGCAGGGCCACATCCCATTTGTTGTCCTCTGTCCACCATGTTTCTGTGATTCCTATTATGTCTATGTCCTTATTTCTGGCTATAACTTCTAGCTCCCCCATTTTAGTTCTTAGGCTTCTAGCATTTGTATATAGGCAATTTAAGTCCCAGTTTGTTACCTTTTCTTTTGGATCTACTCTTGATTTGTTGCTCCTGCTGGTCTCCTCGCGTGTTGTCTCCTGCGGTGTGTCTATTTCGTCCTCTGCCCGCTTCTTTGTTCTTTGAAAGCCCTCTGGTTCCGGCTGTTTCCTCCTTGTTTTGCTCTTTAGCTCTAAATGCCCCTCGGTTCCCTGTGCTGCATCTTTGGGTTTGTGTCCATGTGGTGTCCATTTTGTCTCTAGTCCATTGTTGCCAGTTCCTGTCTCAGTATCTTTGCTCGATACTGTGGTCCGATGTGTCGAGGTCAGATCGACTATCGGCTTTCCCCTTGTTATCAGTTTAAAGTCATGTCTATGCAGGTCTGGATGTCCTCAGCTTCCTCCCCAGGATCTTAAACTGTTCGGTCAGTGTAGTCATGTTGAAATTCCTTCTGCTGACGTCATTTGTTCCGACATGGATTATCACTGCTGTGTCCTCTGTCTCAGCTCCCTCCATGATTCTCTCGATTTTGTCGGAGATGTCCTTTGTCCTTGCCCCTGGGAGACATGTCACTAGGCGATCCGCTCTGCCTCCTGCTATGTGACTGTCCACTTCTCTCAGGATTGAGTCTCCCACCACGATAGCAGATTTACCTCTCCTCAGCTTCCTCCTAGGTCTCAGGTCTGTGTCGGTGATGATTGGGTCCTCCAGTCCTTCCTTCTCCTGGTTGGTTCCTCCGCAAGGTTCCTCTCCCTCGGCTCCTGGTGGGTCCTGGTGGGTCCTGGCGGGTCCTGTCCTCCATCCGTTTGTTCCCTTCTGAAGAGCGGGTGATCCTGTGTCTCTACCATCCTGCAGGCCTCCTCGATGAATCTTTCGAGCTCTTTGACCTGTTTATTGAAGTGGTTTTCTCTGGTGATGTCCTCAGTTGGTTCAAAATCCTCTGGTTCCTCTATGGAGCGGAGTCCCTCTAGCTCCTGTACTTTGATCTGCAGTCTCCCGACCTCCTTCTTGAGGCTAGCCAGTTCCTGACATCGACTGCATATGTAGGCCTGCCTCCCGGAAGGGAGGTAGACATACATGTGACAGTCGATGCAGTATACTGGAAAGCTTCGCTGACCTTCTGCTGCTTCCATTATTCCTTCCTTGTGACTAAAGTTGGCGCGCTGGAATTTGCCCGACGTGTATCTAAAGTCCCTTGGTGTGTAGGAGTGGTACCCGGTGTGCAGCTAGTAGAAAAATAGATAGAGAAGAGAAGAATGAGAACAGTAGAAAATTTTATTTTATTTTTTTTTTTTTTTAGGTTAGAGTTAGAGTTTGAGTTAGAGTTTGCTGCTGGGCTGCCTGTGCTTCTGGCTCCTTCTCTAAGCTCCTTCGCAAAGGCTCTCGCTAAGGCGAGTGCCTTTGCCACTCGCCTTCGCCGCGTGCCGAACGGCCGCGAGCCGTTGGCTCCCTTGCTTTTAAGGGGGAGCCCGGGCTCCGAGACGACCTCCGACGCTGTGGGGGTGGGCGGAGCTTTCTCTCGCCGCTACCCAATCAGCCTTCTTCCCCTCCTCGCCGGCTTCCGCCCCTCTCTGTCTCTCCTCCGCTTTGCCCGGCTGCCTGCCTGTATCCCCTCTGCTTTCCGGTCCGCGCTGCAGGACAGAAAATAGAAAACAAAGTAAAAGTAAAGGTACTCTCGAGCCGCCGCCGAGTTCTGCCTCGTGCTCGGGCTCCCTTGCTTTTAAGGGGGAGCCCGGGCTCCGAGACGACCTCTGACGCTGTGGGGGTGGGCGGAGCTTTCTCTCGCCGCTACCCAATCAGCCTTCTTCCCCTCCTCGCCGGCTTCCGCCCCTCTCTGTCTCTCCTCCGCTTTGCCCGGCTGCCTGCCTGTATCCCCTCTGCTTTCCGGTCCGCGCTGCAGGACAGAAAATAGAAAACAAAGTAAAAGTAAAGGTACTCTCGAGCCGCCGCCGAGTTCTGCCTCGTGCTCGGGCTCCCTTGCTTTTAAGTCAAGCTTCTGCAACCATTCAATCCACAGTGTCGCCGTCATCCATGCATTTTTGTTGCTTCAAATTCAAAAGGCAGACATTTAATGTTTTTGAAGCACTGAGCATTTTGATTCTTCCCAATCACCAATGGCTCGAGCTTTTCACTACTATCCATATTGCAATTGAGCAGCAATGTCAATCGTTCCTTTGGAACCTTGAAGCCAACAGTTTTGCTGTGTTTGAAAGCCAATGTTCCATCAGGGATGGTACGTCACATGGTTCATATCCACCAATGACTGATGGCAACATTTCCATGACCCATTTTTCTGCACCAAACTCATCCGCGTCTTGTTTTTCGCCATAATTGTATGCTGACTAGATTTTTGTAATTGTTTGTTTTATGGATGGATGTTACTTTTATTATATATCTAACTATTGTGACCTGCTTTGTATAAAGTAGGATACAAACAAATAAACTATATAGTCTAATGGGATAGGAGGTGATGATGAATTGTGGATTAAGGATTGGTTATCGGACAGGAAACAAACAGTAGGGTTAAATGGCTATTTTTCTCAATGGAGGAGGGTAAATAGTGGTGTCCCACATGGACCTGTACTGGGACCCTTGCTATTTAACTTATTTATAAATGATCAGGAAACAAGAACTACAAGTGAGGTGATTAAATTTGCAGATGACACTAAACTATTCAAAGTTGTTAAAATGCATGTGTACTGTGAAAATGCATGTGTACTGTTAAAAACTGCAGGAAGACCTTAGGAAATCGGAAGACTAGGCATCCAAATGGCAGATGAAATTTAATGTGAACAAAGTGATGTACATTGGGATGAATAATCCAAATCATAGTTACTGGATGCTAGGGTCTACCTTGGGGTCAGCGCTCAAGAAAAAGTTCTGGGTGTCATTGTGGACAATATGTTGAAACCTTCTGCCGAATGTGTGGCAAACAAGATGCTAGGAATTATTAGAAAAGTGATGATAAACAAGACTAATAATGTTACAATGCATCTGTTTCACTCAATGGTGTGACCTCACCTGCTGCGATGCTCACCCCAAAGTGCTGTGGTTCAGCGGGGGAGCCATCTCTCCTGCAGCGATAGTTGCAGTAGGCGGTAGGCAGGTTGTTGGGGCCACTGAGCTGCAGCGATCAGCTCAGCGGCCCCTTTTCGGGACTTAAACCTGTTTTGACTTGGTCTAAGTCAAAACGTAGAAGTTAGGCAACCTGCCTAAACTTTTGGTTATATGTGCTGTACGCCTATGTCTAGGTCGGCCCATCTCCCGCCCTTTCCTCTCCTCTAAAAACGCCTGTTTTCGCTCTATGCGTTTAGAGGCAGGGGAAAGGCCTAAGCTGGTTTTAGATATGTCTAAAACCAGCTTTGGTTATGGGTACTTGGATGATAAGGCTTTTTGGTCATCCAAGTACCTATTTAGGCCACTTTTTTGAGACTTTTTTAAAAATTTTTTTTAATTATGAGCCCCTTAGTCTTCCAATTTCCTAAGGTCTGCCTGCAATGTTTCACAAGTCGCATGCATTTTAACAGCTTTGAACAGTTTAGTGTCGTCTGCAAATTTAATCACCTCACTTGTTCCAATTTCCAGATCATTTATAAATAAAATAGCACCGGTTCCAGTACAGATCCCTGCGGCACTCCACTGTTTACTCTTCTCCGTTGAGAAAAATGACCATTTAACCCTATCCTCTGTTTTTTCTTTTTATTTATTTATTTAAGCATTTATCAATTTCAACAATATAAGTTCATTGAACAAAACAAAGTTTTCCCAAATCATAGAATAAAAAGGAAAATATCTCATTTATAAATTAAATACATCAAACTTTGGGATAGTCCCATTGAAGGGAGAAACAATTCACAACCACTGGAATGGAAAATCAAGGAATTAAAAATTAACAGAAAATCACATTAGTAGCTCATCTTACTTTCTTCAGACCAGTGAAATTGGGATCAATTAGGACTTTGCATTGACACTCCTTTCCTTCCAAAAAAAAACGGCAATTGGGAAGGTTCATAGAAAATATAATTATTCTGATCCAAGTAAATTACACATTACACAATTGAAATTTCGCCCCAATAACTTAACATTATCTTTCAATTCTAGGAATCTTTTCCTTCTTGTTTGTGTTTTTCTAGAGACATCTGAAAATAAAGAAATATTTCCGTCCATAAAGGAACTTCTTTAGCCTAAAAAATAGGCGAAGATGCGCTTCCTTATCTTGTAAAAAAACAAATGTCACTAAAAGTGTTGTACAAACTACCACTCATCTTCTGAGGTCTCAATATCCTAGATATATCAATAGGACTTGACATCTGAAGATGAGGGTTTTTTTTTAACCAAAATAGGTAATAAAGAATATTTTATGTAGAGGTAGAAGTCCATTGTCAGGGTATTTGAAGACTACTTTCAAAAATTTATAGAACAAGTCTTTTGGGGACATTGTTAGTGTTTTGGGGAGAATGCAAAATCTGTAAATTCAACTGTTAGTATGATTCTCCATGTTTTCCAATTTCCTCAAAAGCACCAATTTGTCCTGAATAATTGATGTACAAGTAGATTGAACTGCTTGCTACAGATATTTCCAAAGTTTAAACTTTTTCCCCTTGGACTTTCAAGTCCTCTTCAATTTCTGCATTGTCACATTTTGATTCTGCACAAGTGGTATGATTCCTAGACATACCTTATGGAGGGAGTCCAGTGCCTGTCCAAATGGATTCCAATGTAATTTCAGCAGGTTTCTCAAGGGGGTGAAGAGCTGGCAATTCCCCTCTCACTGCTGAAATTTCTGAAGGCCTCCTTTGATATCGCAGTTCTATCTCTGGAGTCCTGGGGAGCCAGCAAGCCTGATAGCTCCGCTGGCAGCATGGCTTCCGCTGTTGCATTGCTGCTTGCATTCCCCTTTCCCCTGGCTGTGAAGGAGGCGCTGGTCCCGCTGGGCTGAGCGAGATTCGCTCCCCAAGGTCCGATATGCTTTCCCTCGCGTCGGACAAAGCAGGAACGCCCCGGGGGCGAAGATGAGAAGAAGCCGGTGATTGCTCCTGTCGCATCAAGGTAGGCTACCGGCGTTCGAGGCTACCGCATGCTCTACCCTTATTTTAGGCATAATTAAGCTAGAAGGCTTATTCAAGCAAAATCGCTCGGACAGGAGCTACAAAACCGAGCGTTACCGTCCACTATGATGCCATCTTGTTTCTCCACCCTCTATTTTTTTCTATCGCCGATAATCAATTCCTAATCCCATGACTCTTTAATTTCTCAGGAGCCTCTATGAGGAACTTTGTCAAAAGCTTATCTGAAAATCAGATACACTATATCAACCAGCTCACTCATTATCCACATGTGTAACACACACCTTCAAAGAAGTCAAGCAAATTGAGAGACAAGATGTCCCTCGGTTGAACCCATGCGACTTCTGTCTCATTAAAATCATGTTTGTCAACAATTTGATTTTTTATAATTGTTTCCCACCATTTTGCCCAGGTATTTGAAGTCATGCTTACCGTCTGTAATTTCCCAGATCTCCTGTGGAACCCTTCTTAAAAATCAGCGTAAGATTAGCCACCCTCCAATCTTCAAGGTACTACAGATGATTTTAGCGACAGGTTACAGATCACTAACAGCAGGTCAGCAATACACTTCCCCCTCCCCATGTCGCGGTTTCTGCACTCGGCGGTTTCACATAATCGCGAATTTTTTTCTGGGAGGGGGAAATATTAAAAAAAATATTTTTGACCTCCCTGCCGCCTTCCCGGCCTTACCTGGTGGTCTAGCGGGCTTTCGGGGCAGGAGCAATATTCCTACGCTCCTGCCCTCGTGCAGATCACCATTAGGAAATGGCTGTGGGAGTTCCTGTCGTAGTCTCGAGAGACTACGGGAACTCACAGCAACCATTTTCCTCATGGCGATCTGCACGGGGCAGGAGCGTAGGAATATTGCTCCTGCCCCAAAAGCCCTCTAGACCACCAGGTAAGGCCAGGGAGGTGGGGGGTGGGTCAGAGCTGGATATTCGCGGTTTTTTCGCCATTCGTGGTCCGGCTCTGACGTATCCACCATGAATAACGAGGGAGAAGTGTAATCATGTTTGAGTTCCTTTAGTACCCTGGGATGTCAAATAGTCAGGAAACCTGGTGAATGAGGTAAGAGGAAAACAGAAGGAAACAGAAACTAAAGTCCTGAGATTGGTCCACATTGGTGGTGATCAGAAAACAAAAGTTAGTAAAATAATTTTTATTTTCTACTTTGTGATTTAGAATATATCAAATTTGAAAAATGTGTATCCTGCCAGAGCTGGTGTTAAGAAAGACATACCTGGGGACCACAAAAACTAACTAAAAAGTTAGTTCTTGTTTCCTGATCATGCTTCTTTAGCTTCCAGCTGGCTTGAGGCTATCTCTGGCAGTTGCTGTAGTTGCACTCCCTAACACTATTCCTGCCATGTGTGACTGGAGTATTCTGTTAGCATGTTTTTCTATGTAGCTTATCTGTAGTAATTTGGCTTGTTTCAGTTTTCTCACTTGTAGAAGGGATATTGTGAGGGGAAGGGGGAGGGGAAACAGGGGGTTTTGTTGATCCTTGTTCTGTATTTGTGATTTAAAAAGAAATTGTATAGACATCAGCAAGAAAAGGGTGAAGTCTGAAGTCAAACCACATTTGGTTGGGAAAAGAGCACAGCTCCAGGGAGGAAAACAGACTTATTCATATACACTGAAATGAGCACAACTGAACATATTGGGCGTGGGAGCTCACTCTGTCTGTTTCGACAACATCAGATGCTGCCAAATTAAAAGCCTTAAGCGGAAGCTGCCTACTATATCTCCCTGCCACTTTGATCGTGCCGTTTTTTCTAGATGTGGGAGCTCGCTTCACCCCCTTTCTACTATGCGAGACCTGCTGAATTTGGCGCACCGTCTAAGGTGCAAGTCAAAGGAGTGCACCGTTTGGAAAAAGACTAGTATCACTTGTCCTGGATGATATTGCTCCAAAACATCAATAAAAAAAAATGTCACCGCAAGTTTTATGGCTTGGTTTGATAAAGAGCTTCATGTTATGAAACACTCTATTAGATGCCTAGAACAAATTAGGAAACAATTGGATTGTGAGTCTTGAGAAAGAGGGCTCCTCTCTCTCTCTCTCTCATCTCTTCTCTCTCTCTCTCTCTCTCTCTCTCTCTCTCTATATATATATATATATATATATATCTATATATAATATATATATATATTATATATTTGAAAATTGTGTTGAAGAATAAGATCGTGTACTAAATGAAATTTATTTTGAATTGAACGGACATTTTAAGAGGCCAATTTTAGGATTGATGAGGTTGTTAGATTTATTTATATTTTTTTGGGTGGGGTGGCTGGAGAGAAGAGGCAATATGAACCAGATTTCAGATAACTGGGGCAGGGGGTGGTTCATTGAAGGGGTCAATTGCCCCAAAAGACAGGAATGGGAGAGGTCATAGTGTTGGAGGAAAATAAAGGGAGGCAGTAAGAGGGTTGTTAGTCTGAAAAGCTGAGATAAATAGAACAATTTGAAGAAAAAATTACTGCTGTTTGAATGGGTTGGTTAGTGAAAAAGTTTATGGAAGGACTTGACAGAGAAAGGGAATGTAAACTAGTAATGTAAGAAAGGCGGGGCATGAAGGAGCACGTAAAGGAGCAGGACACACTCCTTTGACGCATGCTCATTGTGGCGTGCGCCGCAAGGGCGTGAGATTAAAAGAAAAAAGATCTACAGAAGATTATTTGGGGGGCGGAATCACCAGTGCCGCCGCTTTGCGGCGGCGTTCTCACACAGAGGGAGATTGCCTATGGGGAGCAAGGTGAGATGACATTGCAAAACAAAATAACAACCAAAGTTAAAACAATTTTAAATTAAACTAAAGTAGACAAACGACATTCACTCACTCCACTCTTCATTGGTCCATTTTTTTTTTTTTTTTTTTTTTTAGATTTTCTTATTGACATTGCTATACCTATAAACATCCAAAAAGTTTTATATATTTTTTATATTCTTCCACTTATCTTAAATAGTTTTAGAGCAGTTCTTCAGTTATCTAGCTCATTCATTCATAAATTCAGTTCAATCTTCCTGAAGATACTCCATTCTCTAAATTTAAACATGTAGCTTTTAAGATATTTTCTGCTTTACAGGCTTACAAGACTTCTTGCTGAGTGTAGCTTATTCAACAAGGCAGATAGCTCCTGTAGTGTATAGCCAGGATGTTAGCATTTACCCTCTCTTATTCCATTTCAGCCATTAACAGATGGCTGTTTCTCAGTGGAATCTGTAATAGGAGATTTTATTGGAGGGGAAATGGCAAAGAGCAGGTGTGGTTATAGGAAGTAATGACTATTGCTATTAATGCAGATAACCAGAATCAAAGGAGGCATCCTTCAACCAGGGGGTATAGAAAATTTATATGAAATAAAGAGGAAAGGTAATAATAATTGGAGTAGGACAGATGTAGGGTAGGGAGTCATTTTAGGTAAAAGGAGGACTCTGCTCACTACTAGCTTATACAGGAAAAACAGTCAATGGTGTAAGACATTAAGGGGAAGATTCTCAAACGTTCACGATAAAATCTGACAGGCTGCTGATGTGGCTGCTACTGTAATGATTTAAAAAAGGCGAGTCATTCTTAAAAAAAACACACATGCAAATGAGGTTTGTGGAGGGTTGCTAAATTTGCATGTGACGATCACTGGTAATAGCAATTGACACATGCACAGAATAAACGCACAAATAGCAGGAGGGATGCCCACTCCCTCCCACCGCTGCCGTAAAGCAAACATCCTGGCATCCCCATTAGCAGTGAGAGAGATGCCTACTCCCTCCCGCCACCAAGCAACCCTTCCCCTCCCCCAGAAGCAGGAGGGATGCCCACTCCTGCCGTCGCTGTCATACCCCTGACAAACCCGTCCCCCCTTACCTTGTTTACAAAGGCCGGCCTTCGTTTACCTTTACCTTTGTTTACAAAGCCTCTACCTTTGTTTACAAAATGGCAGGCCTTCCCCTCTCTGGTGCATCCTGGGATGCACCAGGGAGGGGCCTAAGGCTCTGATTGGTCCAGGCTGCTTAAGGCCCCACCTATGGTGGCATTAAGGAGTGGGCATCTCTCGGGGGGGGGGGGGGGGGGAGGTTGCTTAATGGCAGCAGCAGGAGGGAGTGAGCATCCCTCCTGCTGCCTGGGTTGGGGAGTTGCTTGACAGCAGCAAAATTTTCTGTCAAGCCTTACTTTCCTGTCAATGCTTGAGCCAATCACCTCTCAGGCATTGACCAGAAAGTAAGGATAGGACAGCTCAGACCTTCTGGAAAATTTTGCTTGCCAAATGTAGGATAGCAAGGTTAGGGAATCACTTGGCGATAATAGTGCTGCCTGATTCACGATTCAAATCGATTCACCAATTCACTTTGTGTGAATCTGTTCGAATCGATTCATTTGCACAAAAAATCGAACTTACTGATTCAAAGGGCGGCCCCCTTGAGACCTGCTCGCATTCAGACTTTCCCTCTGCCGTGGTCGCCGGAGTCCTTCATCTAATGCAGACATGTCAAAGCGGAAGAGCCTGAAGGAACAGGAAAGACAAACCCCGGAGCTGTTGATCAGGGCTGGGGGGGGGAGCAAGGGGTGGGTTCTCTCCAGGAAGTGAGTGATTCCTTGACTTAACTCCCTGTAGGCACTGATGGCGGCTGTAGAGTAGCTGCAGCCCATTTCTCCAGGTGGCGGGATGGGGAAATAGACGGGGGAGGCAGAGGCGCTCACAGCGAATGAGCGCAAGAGAAAGAAAAGTGAGTGTGCGATCTGTGGTGGTGGCGGCGGCAGCGACGGCAACTTTCAAGCACGTTTTTTTTTTTTGTAGTTGGCTATTGGCTGGCTCGTTCCCAAAAGCATTTCTCCTCTCGAGTCCCCGCATCTAACTTTAAGCGTAAGTAAAGGATCTCTCTGCTACAGTGCTCTCTTCTTTTACTGAGGCCATAGAATTGGGGGGGGGGGAGAAGGGGGAAGTTGATCTTTCTTGAGGGAAGCTGAGAATCGGGGAGGGGGGCTGGGGAGGAGGAATATGAGGCCTATTTCTTTGGGGATGCTCTGGGCCTGGGCAAGCTGAGAATCGGGGGAGCTGGGGAAGGGGAATATGGGGTCCTTTCTTTGGTGATGCTCTGGGGAAGCTGAGAATTGGGAGGGGGAATATGGGGCCTATTTCTTTGGTGATGCTCTGGGCCTGGGGAAGCTGAGAATCGGGGGAGCTGGGGAAGGGGAATATGGGGTCCTTTCTTTGGTGATGCTCTGGGGAAGCTGAGAATCGGGGGAGCTGGGGAAGGGGAATATGGGGTCCTTTCTTTGGTGATGCTCTGGGGAAGCTGAGAATCGGGGGAGGGGGAATATGGTAGTGCCGCCCGATTTCCTTGATATTGCCTTATTTTAAATAAAATCTTTAAACTTAAAAAGCTGTGTCATTGAAAATGAATCGAATTAATAAAGAATTATAAAAAAAAAAATGAATCGAATCGAAATATTTTTCACTGAATCGGGCAGCACTAGACTAGGCGATAATACCTCTTTGTAATACATTTGCATAGCAGAGTTGGAGACTGCTAGGAAGCTCGGAAAACATCAATGTAAGCTGTTTTGATAATCCACTGCTAAAATACATGAATGCTAAACCGTTAAAAGTTTTAAGAATCTTTCCCTAAGAAGGAAAGATTAGGTTCTTATCTTGTTAATTTTCTTTCTAGTAGACACACTCCATTCCTGAACGTGTGGGTAGTCAATCTCTTCTCGTGAAAATTCCTGTAGGGAGCTTCATTAGCAACTTGAATACTGTGTGCAGTTCTGGTTGCCGTATCTCAAAAAAAGATATGGCGGCATTAGAAAAGGCACAGAGAAGGACGATGAAAATGATAAAAGGTTTGGGACTACTTCCCTATGAGGAGAGGCTAAAGCAGCTAGGGCTCTTCAGCTTGAATATGAGATGGCTCAGGGATGATATGATAAAGGTCCATAAAATACTGAGTGGAGTGGAAAGGGTAGATGTAAGAACATAAGCAGTACCTCTGCTGGGTCAGACCAGAGGTCCATCATGCTCAGCAGTCCGCTCATGTGGCGGCCCATCAGGTCCAGGACCTGTATAGTAATCCTTTATCTATACCCTTCTATCCCCTTTTCCTTCAGGAAATTATCTAATCCTTTCTTGAACCCCCTAATACTGTACTCCAGAGGTCCCCAAAGTCCCTCCTTGAGGGTTGAATCCAGTTGGGTTTTCAGGATTTCCCCAATGAATATTCATTGAAAGCAGTGCATGCACATAGATCTCATGCATATTCATTGGGGAAATCCTGAAAACCCAACTGGATTAGGCCCTCAAGGAGGGACTTTGGGGACCCCTGCTGTACTCTGTCCTATCACAACCTCTGGAAGCGCATTCCAGGTGTCCACCACCCTTTGGGTGAAGAACTTCCTAGCACTGGTTCTGAAACTGTCCCCTTTTAATTTTTACGAATGCTCTCTCGTTCTTGTAGTTTTCGAAAGTGTGAAGAATATCTCCCTCTCCACTTTCTCTATGCCTTCATGATCTTATAGGTCTCTATCATGTCCCCTCTAAGTCTCTGCTTTTCCAGGGAAAAGAGCCCCAGTTTCTCTAATCTTTCAGCATATGAAAGGTTTTCCATACCTTTTATCAGTCGCATCGCTCTCCTTTGAACCCTCTCGAGTTTCTCCATATCCTTCCTCAAGTCCTTTTCTAGGCTACTTTCACCGATTACCAGCCCTCCCATCGTATAGCTGTACATTGGGTTCCTGTTTCCTACATGCAAGACTTTACAGTTTTCTACATTAAACTTCATCTGCCATCTTTTCGCCCACTCTCCTTGTTTGTTCAGGTCTCTTTGTATGTGAATTGCTTGTTCACTCTTTCCAAAAATACTAGGACTAGGGGGCATGCAATGAAGCTACTAAGTAGTAGATTTAAAACAAGCCGGAGAAAATATTTATTCACATATATATTTAAACTCTGGAATTCATTGCTGGAGAATGTGGTGAAATCAGTTAGCTTAGTGGGGTTTAAAAAAGGCTTGGATAATTTCCTAAAAGAGAAGTCCGTAGGCCATTATTGAGATGGCTTGGGGAAATCCACTGCTTATTCCTAGGATAAGCAGCATAAAATCTGTTTTACTACTGGGTATCTAGCTAGGTACTTAGGATCTGGGTTGGCCACTGTTGGCAACAGGATACTGAGCTTGATGGACCTTCAATTTGGCCTAGTATGGCAATTCTTATGTTCTTATATTCTCTCATCCATCTGGGTTAGAAACATAGAAACATAGAAAATGACGGCAGAAAAGGGCTATAGCCCACCAAGTCTGCCCATTTCAAGTATCTGCCCCCCTGAATTCACTCCCTTAGCGATCCCACGTGAATATCCCATTTTCTCTTAAAATCTGTCACGCTGCTGGCCTCAATCACCTGCAGTGGGAGTTTGTTCCAATGATCCACCACTCTTTCGGTGAAGAAGTACTTTCTGGAGTCGCTATGAAACTTCCCTCCCCTGATTTTCAGCGGATGCCCTCTGGTGGTCGAGGGTCCCATGAGACAGAAGATATCATCTTCCGACTCAATACGTCCCGTGATGTACTTAAACGTTCCAATCATGTCTCCCCTCTCTCTTCGTTCCTCCAGTGAGTACAGCCGCAATTTTTTCAGTCTTTCTTCATACGTAAGATCCTTGAGCCCCAAGACCATCCTGGTGGCCATTCGCTGAACCGACTCGATCCTCAGCATGTCCTTCCGGTAGTGTGGTCTCCAGAATTGAACGCAATACTCCAAATGAGGCCTCACCATGGATCTGTATAACGGCATCATAACTTCAGGTCTCCTGCTGACAAAACCTCTACGGATACAACCCATCATTTGTCTTGCCCTGGAGGAAGCCTTCTCCATTTGATTGGCAGCCTTCATGTCATCACTAATGATCACCCCTAGATCACGTTCCGCCGTGGTCCTGACCAAGGTCTCACCATTTAATACATAAGTTCTGCACGGGTTTCTCTTACCCAGGTGCATTGCTTTACACTTTTTAGCATTGAAGCCTAGCTGCCAAGTTGCTGACCATCGTTCCAGTAGTAGTAGGTCCTGCGTCATATTATCAGGTAAAATGCTTTTACCTACTATGTTGCAAAGTTTGGCGTCATCGGCGAACAGCGATACCCTTTCACTAAGTCCTTGCGTCATATCTCTTATGAATAAGTTGAATAGAATCGGGCCCAAGACCGAGCCCTGCGGCACTCCACTGATCACTTCTGAAGTTTTGGATGGGGTACTGTTTACCACCACCCTCTGAGGTCTACCGCTCAGCCAATCCCTAACCCATGTAGTTAGTGTCCCCTAATCCTATCGATTTCAGTTTGTTCAATAACCTTCTATGTGGGACGCTATCAAATGCTTTACTGAAGTCCAAATATACCACGTCCAGTGACTCTCCGGCATCCAGTTGTCTAGTAACCCAGTCAAAAAAGCTAATCAGATTAGAATGGCAGGATCTACCCTGGGTGAATCCGTGTTGGTGGGGATCACGTAGGTTTTCCTCATCTAGGATTGTGTCAAGATTCTGTTTGATCATTGTTTCCATGAGCTTACACACTATAGACGTGAGACTCACTGGTCTGTAGTTTGCTGTCCTTTAATTCCTCAGTTTGTATCAAAGCAGATGGTAGCCCTGGAGACGAAATAGAATAGGAAGGGATAAAGGGACACTCCCTGAGAGACATGTCTGTTTCGCTCATATCATTAAACATATAACAGATCACAAACTTAACCATTTGCACTACATAAGATGAAAAACAACAAGTCACCAACTTGAGCACAACCTGCATTAAGAGTGTGGAAGATTTCAGATACCCCCTAGCTTCTTCAATGTGGCAGTTGTGTCCTCTATCCTTGTCAAGGCTGGACAAAGGAAAGAAAAAAGATGTCCAGATTCCCTGGCACCTCTGAGGTAGTAAGCAGGCAAATGAACATTTGACAGAATGTGCTTCAGGAATGGAATGTCCGTCTACTAGAAAGCACAGTTACTTACCGTAAAGGTGTTATCCAGGGACAGCAGGCAGCTAGTCTCACATATGGGTGACGTCATCAACGGAGCCCGGATGCAGACGCTTCACAAGCAGACTTGCTTGAAGAAACTCGAAGTTTCGAGTTGCTCGCACCGCGCATGCGCGAGTGCCTTCCCACCCAGCGCAGGGCGCGTCTCCTCAGTTCAGATAGCTAGCAGAGAAGCCAACCAGGGGAGGTGGGTGGGTTGTGAGAATAGCTGCCTGCTGTCTCTGGATAACACCTGTTAGGGTAAGTAACTGTGCTTTATCCCAGGACAAGCAGGCAGCCTATTCTCACATATGGGTGACCTCCAAGCTAACCAGAATGGGATGGTGGGAGTGTTGGCAATTTAGGAGAATAAATTTTGTAATACTGTTTGGCCAAAGTGTCCATCCCATCTGGAGAAAGTATCCAGACAATAGTGAGAAGTGAAGATATGAACCGAGGACCAAGTAGCAGCCTTACAAATTTCCTCAATAGGTGTAGATCTGATGAAAGCTACTGAAGCTGCCATAGCTCTGACTTTATGGGCTATGACTTTACTGTGAAGGGGTAATCCAGCCTGGGCATAGCAGAATGAGATACAAGCTGCCATCCAGTTGGAGATAGTACGCTTAGAAATAGGATGTCCCAACTTATTGGGATCGAAGGAGACAAAAAGTTGAGGAGCAGTTCTGTGAGGTTTGGTGCGTTCCAAATAGAAGGCCAAAGGACGTTTACAGTCCAGAGTATGAAGAGCAACTTCTCCAGGATGAGAATGAGGCTTTGGAAGAACAATGGATTGGTCGAGATGAAATTCCGAGACCACTTTCGGGAGGAATTTAGGATGAGTACGAAGAACCACCTTGTCATGATGGAACACTGTGAATGGTGGATCAGCAACTAAAGCTTGCAGCTCACTGACTTGTCAAGCAGAAGTGAGGGCTATGAGAAACACCACTTTCCAAGTGAGAAACTTTAGATGAGCCGTATCAATTGGTTCAAATGGAGGCTTCATCAGTTGAGCAAGGACAACATTGAGGTCCCAAACCACGGGAGGCGGTTTGAGAGGAGGGTTGACATTGAAAAGTCCTTTCATGAATCTGGAAACCACCGGGTGAGCAGAGAGGGGTTTTCCTTCAATAGGCTGATGGAAAGCCTCAATTGCACTGAGATGGACTCGGATAGATGTAAACTTGAGGCCAGAATTGGATAAGTGCAAAAGGTAGTCCAAAACAGAAGATAAGGAGGAATGTGATGAGAAAAACACCACGTAGAAAATCTAGTCCATTTTTGGTGATAGCATTGCCTAGTGGTAGGCTTTCTAGAAGCTTCTAAAACATCTCTTACAGATGGAGAAAACTGAAGAGGGGTTATGTTGAGAGGTACCAAGCTGTCACGTATAGAGACTGCAGGTTGGGATGAAGCAGAGATCCTTGACTCTGTCTAAGCAGAGAAGGAAAAACTGGTAGAGGGTATGGCTCCCTGCTGCTGAGTTGAAGTAGAAGGGAGTACCAAGGTTGTCTCGGCCACTGAGGAGCAATTAGAATCATGGTGGCATGATCGTTCTTCAGCTTGACCAGAGTCTTGAGAATGAGAAGGAATGGAGGGAATGCATAGAGGAAGAGATTTGTCCATTCCAGAAGAAAAGCATCTGCCTCAAGGCGATGAGGAGAGTATATCCTGGAGCAGAATTGAGGCAGTTTGAAGTTGTGGGGAGCTGCAAAGAGGTCTATCCTAGGCGTTCCCCACTGTGAAAAAATGTGATGAAGAGGCGAGGAAAGGAGTGTCCATTCGTGAGGTTGCAGTAGACGACTCAAGTTGTCCGCCAAGCAATTCTTCACCCCTTGAATGTAGACAGCTTTGAGGAAGGTGTTGTGGCGGATTGCCCAGTCCCAAACCTTCAGAGCTTCTTGACAAAGGGAGGCAGACCCTGTCCCTCCCTGTTTGTTGATATAATACATGGCGACTTGGTTGTCTGTCCGAAAGTAGATTACTTGGTCGTGAAGCAGATGTTGAAAAGCATTGAGAGCTTTGAGGATTGCTTTGAGTTCCAACAGATTGATATGACACTGACGATCCGTACTGGTCCAGAGGCCTTGAGTACGGAGACCATCGAGATGAGCGCCTCAAGCGTAGGTTGAAGATTCTGTCGTGAGGACCTTCTGATGGGGTGGGGGGGCGTTTGAAAAAGCAAGCCTTTGGAAAGATTGGAAGAGAGCATCCACCAACGGAGAGACTGCTTCAAGGAAGGAGTGATTGATATGTGTCGAAAGAGGGTCGCAAACTTACGTCCATTGAGATGCCAGGATCCACTGAGGAATTCTGAGGTGAAGTCTGGCAAAAGGAGTCACGTGTACTGTGGAGGCCCTATAACCCAGAAGTACCATCATGTGTCTCGCTGAGATGGAAGAGCAGGAAGACACTGTATGAAAGAGGTGAAGAAGAGCTTCTATTCGTTGTTGTGGAAGGAATGCTCTGAGTTGGACAGTGTCTAGAACAGCTCTAATGAATTGTAGAGTCTGTGAGGGCTGAAGTTGAGATTTGGGAAAGTTGATTTCGAATCACAAACTTTGTAGGAACCAGGTAGTCCGTTGGTTTGCTACAATAACCCCTTGATGTGGAATCTTTGAGCCAGTCGTCGAGGTAGGGAAATACCTGAAAACCATGATTCCTTAGAGCTGCTGCTCCCACTACCAGGCACTTGGTGAACACTCTGGGAGATGAGGCCAGGCCGAAGGGTAGTACTCGGTATTGATAATGAAGATTCCCCACCCAAAATCTGAGGTATTGACGGAAGGCCAGATGAATGGGGATATGAGTGTAGGCCTCCTTGAGATCCAGAGAGCATAACCAGTCATTCTGCTCGAGAAGGGGATAAAGGGATGCCAGGGACAACATTCAAAACTTTTCTTTGACTAGAAATTTGTTGAGAGCCCTGAGATCCAGAATGGGCCGCAGATCGCCCATCTTCTTCAGAAGGAAGTAACGGGAGTAAAATCCCCTGTTCTGATGTTCCAAGGGAACTGGTTCGATGGCATGGAGACGAAGCAGAGCTTTGAGCTTCCTGAAGAAGAAGAGCGGTCTGGGATGGATTGGAAGGATACTCTCTTGGAGGAAGCTCTGGTGGAATCTGAGAGAAATGAAGAGAGTATCCTTCCCTGATGATGGAAAGTACCCAGAGGTCGGATGTAATTGTCATCCATCGATGGTAAAAAAGATGGAGACAACCTCCTATAAGGGGGAAAAGAATTCAGAATCAGAACGGTGGAGGTTATACTCTGTTTTAAACAGTCAAAAAGGCTGAGTAGCCTTAGGTGCAGCAGAAGGTTGAGGTTTTTGTTGCTTCTGAGGCTGCTGTTTCTTAAGAGGAGGGTGATTATAAGGAGTCGTCCTCGGAGCAAAATGCCACTGATAGATAGGAACAGGGCATGCAGGTTTGGCAGGAGCTGGCTTTGGCTTGGGTCTGACAATAGAAGCAAAGGATTTTTCATGGTCAGACAATTTCTTGGTGGCTGTCTCGATGGATTCATCGAAGAGGTCATTGCCTTCACAAGGGATATTAGCCAAGCGGTCTTAAAGATTAGGGTCCATGTCAATGGTACGAAGCCAGGCAAGACGACGCATAGCTACAGAGCAATCAGCTGCTCGGGCAGACAACTCGAAGGCATCATAAGATGACTGTAGGAGATGTAATCTGAGTTGAGATAAAGAAGCAAGGACTTCTTGAAATTCAAAGTGCTTTTGAGTATCCAAATAAGTCAAGAACTTTGGTAATAGAGAAATGAGGAATTCAAAATAAGTAATAAACTTAAAATTATAATTGAGGACTTTAGAGGACATCATGGCAGTTTGATAGATGCGATGTCTGAATTTGTCCATCGTTTTCCCTTCCCTTCCAGGAGGAACTGTGGAATAAACCTTGGAAGGATGGGACCTCTTCATGGAGGACTCGACAAGCAGAGATTGATGAGATAGATAACTGTGAGTTGTCAAACCCTTTGCAATGCACAGTTTTATACCTAGAGTCCAATTTTCCTGGAACAGCTGGTATGGAAAAAGGTGCTTCCATGCATGGACCAAAAGTCTGATTGAAAAGCTTATGAAGAGGAAGCTTAAGTGACTCTGCCGGAGGTTGAAGAAGATGCATGACTTCTAGATACTCCTTAGAGTATTTGGAGCCAGTATCTAATTGAAGATCCAAGTCCACAGCCATCTGACGAAGAAAAGATGAGAAAGATAGCTGATCCGCCAATGCTTTGCCTCGAGAAGGACTCGAGGACGTCGAGGCAGCCTGGGCCGAAGATGAAGCTTCGGCAGGAAAAAAGGCATCAAAGGAATATGGTGACTTGGACGAGGCAATCGAAACCGGGACATCCTCGAGGTCCAGCATTGGAGACCTCGAACGAGGAGTTGATGGTCTAGTCGAAGTTGGGGTAGATTGAGGCTTCGTTGAAGAGGGTCTTTCTTTAGAAGAAGAGCTACACTTCCCCCTCCCCATTCGCGGTTTCTGCACTCGCAATTTCACATAATCACAATTTTTTTCTGGGGAGGGGGAAAATTAAAAAACACATATTTTTTACCTCCCTGCCGCCTTCCCGGACTTACCTGGTGGTATAGCGGGCTTAAGATCGCTCCTGCCCCGTGCAGATCGCCATGAGGAAATGGCTGTAGGGAGTTCCCGTTGTAGTCTCGAGAGACTACGGGTACTTGCAGCAGCCATTTCCTCATGGCGATCTGCACGGGGCAGGAGCGTAGGAAGATTGCTCCTGCCCCGAAAGCCCTCTAGACCACCAGGTAAGGCTGGGAAGGCAGCAGGGAGGTGGGGGTGGGTCAGTGCCGGATAAGCGCGGTTTATCGCCATTCGCGGTCCGGCACTGCCCGTATCCCCTGCGAATAACGAAGGAGAAGTGTATGCCTGGAATGATGCCTCGATGAAGGCCTCGATCGCCGATTAGAACTGTGCCTGGAAGCAGATCTCGAAGAACGAGGAGACTTCGCCTCGGAGATGGAAGCAGCCGAGGGTATCAAAGAATGTATAGGACTGGAGGCTGTAGATCGAAGCTCCAGAGGCTTGGTGGAGGAACCTCGATGCACTCCCAAGGACTCTGCTCCTTGTATAGAGTGTGAGGATTCTTTCCGAGGCACTTGCAAAGAATCTGCTCCTTGCTGTACATGCTTTGATGCTAGACCAGACACTCGCAGAGAATCTGCTTCCTGCAAAGAGTGTGTAAGCTCAGACTGAGGCAAAGGAAGCTGCTCGACCTCGCGGGAGTCTGCTGAATGCCCAGGCTGAATAGGAGGTAGAAGCTTCGGTCCCATGTTTGTAAGGAACCGAATGAATTGCTTCTCCAACATGGTCTGGGAAGAAGCCAGCAAGGATGGATCCACGTCTGAAACCGGACCACCTGCTTTGGCTGGAGGTTCCCTCGAGGTAGTGTGATTGTGCTTCAACTTGGAAGTCTTAGGCACTTTAATCACTACTGCTGGAACTGTCTGCTGAGCTATCTGACCTGAGGAAACAGGGGACGATACAGCAGATGTCGTCGAAGAAAGAGCCGCTGCAAACGACGAAGGTCTGATGAGGCTTGAGGTGGAAGCAGTAGATACATCGGTAGGAGTCGAGGTCGCCTTTGAAGTCGAGGGATCAGAATAAGAATCCATCCCGAAGAGCTTGTCCACCAAAATACGAAGACGTTTGAAGGCTCGAGGTTGAAGCGTAGCACTGCGCGGGCACGACTTCGGATGATGTTTCGGTCCAAGGCACTTGAGGCAGCGATGGTGTGGGTCCGTAAGAGAAATCGCATGCTGGCACTTACTACACTTCTTGAAGCCTGTGACAGGCCGGGACTAGAAGTAAAAATAGCTGCCGCAAGATCGAAGCCCTCGGGCTGCGGCCGAGCGGCCTGTCCTGGGAAATGGATGGAAGAGGAAAAATATATATATTTTTTTAAACTGAAAATGAAAGAAATAAAATAAGAACAGTGATTCGTGAGAAAAAAATATACAAACCGCGGTTCAGAGAAGGCACAAAGTAACGAAGTTAAACACAGAGAGTCATAGACGGACTTCTCGGGTCTGCGGAAAACTGAGAACTGAGGAAACACACTGGGCAGGAAGGCACTCACGCATGCGCGGTGCGGGCAACTCAAAATTTTGAGTTTCTTCAAGCAAGTCTGCTTGTGAGGCGTCTGCTTCCGGGCTCCGTCGATGACGTCACCATGTGAGAATAGGCTGCCTGCTTGTCCTGGGATAAAGAAGATTAATGAGATCAGAACCTAATCTTTCTTTCTAGTGCAACACACACTCCATTCCTATTTGGCCACCATGTCCACCGTGAATTGTGAGTTTTGTTGTTAAATGCAAAAACTTACCATACCTTTTTACTATAAAGCAAGAGCATACCTTCCCTTAAATAACTGCAGTAATATCATTGTAAAAATGTTTATTCATTTTGATATACCGTGCAATTTGACCAGCAGATCTGAGCAGTGTGTGTATATATATATATATATATATATATATATATATATATATATATATATATATATGTATATGTATATGTATATGTATATGTATATGTATATATATACACACACACACACACTGCTCAGACCTGCTGGTCAAATTGCACGGTATATCAAAATGAATAAACATTATTAGTCTCTAAGCCCGTTACATTAATGGGTGCTAGAATATATGTGTCTGTCTGTCTGTGTTTCTTTATCTCTCTCTCCTTGGCCGCTGTCTGCCCCCAGCACACACCTTCCCCCAAAGCAGCCACCTTTCCCTCTCCCTAACTGTCTCTCCATGGCCCCTTCTGTCTTCCCCCCTCAGAGCAAAGTTGTTTGCCCGAGCACACCCCTCCCTCCAAAGCAGCCCCCTTTCCCTCTCCCTCTCCCTATCCCTCCATGGCCCCTTCTGTCTCCCCCCAGCACACCCCTCCCCCAAAGCAGGCCCCTTTCCCTCTCTCCCTGGCCCCCTGTATTGATCCCCTTCTTACCCTCCCTCCATCCCGGCATCTTCTGGCCTGCTCCTCTTCAAAGCAGCCTGCGATCGTGGTGGCCGGCTTTAGCGATCCTGTGCGTCAGAGGGAATGTGCTACTGAGGTTGGAGAGTGGCCTGCGAGGTTCTTTAAAGCCGGCCACGATCGCAGGCTGCTCTGAAGAGGAGGATCAGCGGCGGCAGCGGTGAGCGAGGGTGGGAGATGTGTTCCCTGCCGAGGACGCAGGCAGGGAGAGAGCTTGTCTGCGCTTCCTTGCAGCAGCAGTTGGTGAGTGAGGGCAGGAGGAGGGGAGTGGCCAGAATGTTCCCTGCCGCCGGGTTCTAAAATGGAACACGGCCACGGATCACACACCACAGCGGCAGGGATCACACTGTTTTAACAGCGCATGCGCCGGTAAGCTTTTATTATATAGGATACATTATATAAAACTGACAAATAAGAAACAAAGGAAAAACCTCCAAATTTCAGAAGGAAAGAATGCAGTCATACTAGAAACGTACAACTCTATTTCTAAACTATTTATCTAATATTTTATTATCACACGCCATCTTCAAACCACAGGCTATTTGAAAAAAGTGAGCCCGCTGGGACAGATGGGGTAAAATGCTTGAGTACCTGAATAAATTCAAATAAACTGTTCTGAGCTCCCCTGGGAGAATGGTATAGAAATTGACTATATGTCTTTTAAAGGTCCTGTTATCCTACTGCTATGTTAAGATATTTTTAAAATGATTCTCTTAAAATCATTGATCTTCTGTTAAAAAGGGCTAATTAAAACAGGATGCTGTTATGTTATCTTGTTTTTGTTGTATACCTTTTTGTTAAAAGGTGATTTATAAAAATAATTTTTGATTTGATAAAATTGTAATATGCCATACCCAGCAGCATCCATGACCTTGTGCCCATGCCCCGCCCGTTGCACTGCGGCCACCTTAGGAGAGACTGAAAGGAAGCAACTTTTGCACCTCTGTCTTTCTGTAACTCTGTGCTGCTGCACTACTTGCACATCCTGAGAGATAGTCTTGGCCACATCAGATTTAGCTTCAGCTACTTCTTCAGTAATTTTTTTTTTAATCTGTTTTAAATCTGTGTAATGTCATAATTAAAGAGACTTCAATAATTTTATAGGTAACTATAGCAAAACATCTTATATGCGAGACAGAGCCCGGCCTGCAAACAAAAGGATCTGTACTAAAAAAATCTCTTCTTTGCTGTCTGATATAGCCCATCCCTTTAACATCCATAACAATAAGATTACACATACCACTGTAGCCTTGTTCTTCTGGTGCAAGGCAGTACTGCACAGCTGATAATTAAATAATAGTAGCATAGTTCTTTTACATTTCTAACGATTTTCATTCTTTCCTATTACTTCTGCAAGAAGAACAAGGATGGAAGAGAAGAACTGAAACTGCAAATGGAGCCGAATCAAGCATGTTCACTCTTTGCAGCTACTGCTAAAGCTTGAGGTCGACAGATGCTTAAGTCTGCTTAAGGTGTTAGCAAAAGCCTGGTGTTAAACCCAAGCTGCTCCCACTCCACGCCCCTAACAGCTGAAGCTATAAGGGAGGAAAAGAGCTAGTGCTGCTGGACAGCTCCAGCGTGCCAGAGCGCCTCTCATGCTCTCTCACCAAAGCTCTTTGAAGAGATCTCCAAACTAAATTACAGGGTTTTTTTTTTTTTTTTTAAAGCGTCCCTCGTTTCACCCAGCTGCAGTTTGCATTTGAAATACTCCAAGCGGTCCATTTCCTCCTTTCCCGCCCCTTCAGCCACAGAAGTCTGCGCTCTCCTCTGCAGTGTCATCACATTGTGTAGTGGCCGTTGTCTCCAAGGCGACGCGGGATCCGCCTCCGCCCACGTTTTCTCACCCCCCCTCCCCCGGCCTTTGCTCCGTGTTTTAAATCCGGGAGTTTTCGCCTCGCGCCGGGGAAAGAGAACGAGTGTGGTAGTCCCTCTTGCGCGCGAGTTTCGGCAACTGCAAACGGTCGTTCCCGCAGAAGGCTCGCACCCCACCCTCCTACTTAGCACGGGACGAGGTCCTGCTCTATCGCAGCTCGGCTCACCTGTGCGCGCGTACGTCCCCGGCCATGGAGACCAAGCGGCATGCGGAAAACTCTACCGTAAGTAACGAGCCAGCTTTCGTTCTCTTCTGCTAGTACAGTATCCGCATCTCGAGGTGGGGTGCGCCAGAGTGGCTTGCCTGAGATTAGACGGCGACGAGAGAAGGCAGACGGGGGAAAACGGGTCCTGATGTTTCGGCCCTTAGATGGGAGTTGGTTCTAAACTTCGGAACCGATGGGGAGTGCACGGTGAGGCGTTGCCAACCCCCCCTCCCCCCGGACCACCTGCTGCGTGCGGGGCTTCGCTTATTTACACTTGCCTGAGAAGCTTTGCGTCCGCTAGGCTGCGCTGACATGCCGCTGATTTTGCGGGACTGTTTAGCAACTATATCCACGTGGTAGTTTGATTCTCTTTACTAGTTTTTTGGCCTTTTCTAGTGGGGGCGGGTGGATTTGCTGGGAAAGCCGGTTGCTCGAAAGTACCCCGCGTTGACGTCCTTTCCTTGTTTGTTTATGATATAGGGATGACGGCGCAATCGACAAGGATGACCGTGTATTTAAAGTGAAGAAATAATGTTCTTAATTGTCCTTTTTCGGTTTAAAAAAAAAGCTTCCCAACTCAGATGTGGGAATGTTTTCTTGACATGAAGTTCTGGCTTTTTTTTTTTTTTTTTTTGCTAAGCTTTTGCTTTGTTCTTTAAGCTCCTATTTATTTTATGCTATTTGACATACAAAATATGTCGTCCATTTTTTTCAATTTACTGTATATGGATTTATTATAATTGCATGTATTCTATGGGGGTAAGCATGGCTAAGTAGGAACATTTTCAGAACGAGATATTAAAGAATATACAATTTGAATAATCTTCCTGCTACTTAAGAAAAGTAGAAATTCTGCCGGTTGAGGTCTTTTAAAACGTAATTGAGCTGCACTTCCTTTTCAGAAATACTATTTTGGAGTACAGAAAATCACAAGGCAGATGGGGTTCTCTTTTCCTATGAGGGATAAACATAAGGGCCAGAAGGGGGAGGGATTTGCCTGAAGGCTAAAGGGGCAGGGTGCACAATGCTTCGACAACTTGGATTTTCTTTTACAAGGTTGTTCACAAATAGCATGTAAATGAGGGGAGGAACTGCTAGGCGCTAGGCACAGCTCCTCCTCCTGTCGGTAGCCGCCGATCTCTGCTGGGGCCAGCAGGGGAAACCTCCGATCAGCTGATCGTAGCTCCGGAAGCCCTGATCAGCTGGGGTTCTGGAGCGAGAAGCCCCAAATAAGCTAATAAGTCTGCATCCCCTGCTCTGTGGCACTCAGCTGATCTCTGGAACCACCATTAGCTGGGCAGAGGGGGAGAATGGGGGAGAATGGTGGTTGCAGTAGTCCTTTTTTTTTGGGGGGGGGGGGAGTATGCAGCTGTTGTGCACACAACACAGGGGAAAAATTTATGGTAAATGTGGGGGGGAGGGACATTCTCTTTGTGCATCACAAGGAGAGAGCTCTTTAGATAAGTGTTTCTCAACACAGTCCTGGAGCCCTTTGCTAGTTAGGTTTTCAGGATATCCACAATGAATATGCATGAAAGAAATTTGCATGTAATGGAGGCAGTGTATGCAAATCAAGTTTATGCATATTAATTGTGGATACTCTGAAAACCTGACTGGCAAGGGGTACTCCAGGACCGAGTTGAGAAACACTGCTTTAGATTGAGCTTCTTTGTAATGCATTTGCATAGGGTTCTCTGATTGGGATTCTACAAGGATCGATAGCAGCCACAGAGAACCCTTTTGAACATCAGGAGGAAAGTTTATGTGCCAGTAAGGCAGCCTTAATGAGTCTTACTGCCACAGAAACCTCTTGAACATTGGGGCCTGAGCGGTTGTAGAAACCATACTGTGATCTTTACTAGCTCAGCAATGCAGAAAGAGGGGAAGAGGTAAAAGGAGGATCCCGGGGATCCAAAGCGCACAGCCTTAAAGAGAGGTGCCATGGCATGGGGTCCGCAGGAATCCTTGTTCTAACTCCCACGAACCTCATGGATCCTGCTCAGCGAACAGGAGGACAGATCTTCCGGCACCGGCATGTCCTGTGCATTGGTGCCGGGTGCCAGATGGGGGGTAAGTGATGTGTTTGGGTGGGTGATGGGTACAGGGAGGATGTCGGATCGCGGTGGGGGGGGGAGGGATTCCAGATCGCGGGGGGGATGGTAGATCATGTGGGGGGGGGCCTTCGTGAGTGGGGGGGAGCAATGTCGGTTCTCGGGGGGGGGGGGGGGGATAGAGCAGTGGCCACTGGGCCTCGGGTGGGGGGGGGAACGAATCAAGCGAGTTTCCCTTACTTTCTATGGGGAAACTCGCTTTGATAAACGAGTAATTTGGTTTACGAGCATGCTTCTGGAACGAATTATGTTGGTAAACCAAGGTACCACTGTACAGTATATGGATAGGGAGCCAATGAAATGACTTGAGGGGTTATGTGAATATAGTGACTGGCAGAATATAAGTCATTGCACCAGAATTTTGAATGTATTTTTATGGTTATGTGGAAGTCTAGACCAGAGGTGATAGGTGAGGGTGTGGATAGGGGTTTGCTAGTATTCTCAAAGAGGAAGGGTTGGATTTTGGTAATATAGAGAGAGGAATGACAGGTTTTATAAGAACATAAGAATAGCCTTACTGGGTCAGACCAATGGTTCATCAAGCCTAGTAGCCTCTCCTCACGGTGGCCAATCTAGGTCAGCAGTACCTGGCAAAAACCCAAAGAGTAGCA
This sequence comes from Geotrypetes seraphini, assembly GCF_902459505.1. NCBI lineage: Eukaryota > Metazoa > Chordata > Amphibia > Gymnophiona > Dermophiidae > Geotrypetes > Geotrypetes seraphini. Next base: position 534,543,127 of record NC_047084.1, read on the forward strand.
ACATTCTGTGCTACCGATCCAGGGCAAGCGGTGGCTTCCCCCATGTCTTTCTGAATAACAGACTATGGACTTTTCCTCTAGGAAATTGTCCAAATCTTTCTTAAAAACCAGCTGTGCTATCTGCTTTTACCACACCTCTGGCAATGCTTTCCAGAGCTTACCGTATATACTCGAATATAGAACAAGATTTTTGGGCCCAAAAATGGGGGTCTCATCCTATATTCGGGTCATCCCCCAATGACCACCTGACACCCTCCCGGACTTCCTACAGGCCTGCTGTTAGGCCGGGACAGGAGGGATCACTCCCGTCTCCTGTCCCAGCCGACACTTAACAATTACCACCCTCCCTCCCTCACGCACCTTTTCCCTGGTGGTCTAGCATGTATCCCGCGCTGAACCCCTCCTGCCGATTTTGAAGCTAGTAGCTAGCAGCACACCCGGGCCGGCACGCAGGTGCAAGCTATTCGTGCTCCCGGCCAGCCCTTCACCTCTCCTTGATAAGCTGCCATCAGTTCTCGTGGGGCTCACAGTTTTTGTGGTAGCCTATCAAGGAATGGTGCAGGGCTATCCGGGAGCATGAAAGCTCACTCCTGTGTGCCGGCCCGGGTGCGCCGCTGACTACTAGCTTCAAAATCGGCAGTCGGGTGTTCAGCGCAGGATACATGCTGGACCACTAGGGAAAAGGTAAGGGAGGGAGGGTGGTAATTGTTAGTATTGGCTGGAACAGGAGACGAGAGGGATCCCTCCTGTCCCGACCTACCACTAGGTAGTTTCAGTTAAGGGGAAGAGTTGATCTGCTGTCTGGGTTGGAGGGGAGTATTGAACAATCAAGCCATTGTGACATCGCTGATGAGGATGGCTCTTTTTAGTGGGAAGAGGGTACAGGGAAGGAATGTGGGACAGTGTTCAGAGCCTTGCAGGGAAGGGGTGTAGTGTTCAGAGTCTGGCAGGAGGCTTGGTTCAGAGCCTGGTAGGGAACGGGACTGAGTGCAGAACCTTGAAGGGCAGGGAGGAAAGGGGGCTGGGTGCAGAACCTGGGAGGGGACACTGGGTGCAGATCCTGGCAGGGCATGGCACTTGAATATTAAGCCATCATCTTATATTTGAGTCAACCATTTTTTTTTCTCCTTTTTGGGGGGAAAATGGAGGTCTTGGCTTATATTCGAATTGACTTGTATTTGAGTATATGCGATAATTATTCTCTGGTGATCTGTTGGATTTGTGTGGAGAAAGAGGAGTCAAAGATGACCCCAAGATTGCAAGCTGACAAGACAGGGAGAATGAGTGCGTTATCCTCTGAAATAGCAGGGGGTGGGGAGGAGGAGAGGGACGTTTAGATAGCAGATAAGTAAAGTTTTGGCTATATTCAGTTTTAAGTGGTGGTGGAATTTTCAGGCAGCAATGTTGGACAGGCAGACTGGATTCCTGTAGAGATTTCTCATGTATAGTGGTGGTATTGAAAACATGGGAGGAGATCAGAGTACCAAGGAAATGATAGATGGAAAAAAAAAGTAGAGGTCCCAGGACAGAGCCTTTGGGTACCCTGACTGATAGTGGGATAGCAGAGGAGGAGGATTCACCACTGCATACACTAAAAGTGCGATGTGAGAGATAAGAAGAGAACAGAAAAAGAACCGAACCCTGAAATCCAAGTGAGGACAGCGTATTAAGGAGAAGGTAGTGGTCTAAAGTGTCAGCGGATAATTTGAGAAGGATAAGATAGAATAGAGGCCTTTCAATCTGGCCAACAGGTCATTTGCGGTTTTAGCAGGGTCAGTTCCTGTAGTATACAGGTGTGAAAGCCTGATTGGAGTGGGTCAAGAATAGCTTGGGATGATAGAAAGTCAAGGCAACGGAGGTGAACAGCACGTTGAATTAGCTTGGATATAAAGGGAAGGAGGGAGATGGGGCTATAGTTGAAAGGGCAGGTAAAGTCCAGTGAAGGGGTTTTTTTGTTGTTTTTTTTAGGAGTGGCATCACTATGGCATGTTTGAAGGCATCAGGAACAGTTGTAGTGGAAAATGAAAGATTGATGTGATAGTAGAAGAGAGAGTGCTGAATAGATGCTGGGAATCAGATCAGAGGAACAGGTAGTGAGTTTGGAGGAGAAAAGAATGTGCAGTTTCCTCTTCAGTGATTTCAGGAAAAGAATAGAATGTGGCAGGGGGCTGAACGAGGGGTTGACAGAGTAGGCTGCGGGAGGGAGAGGTAGAAGTGGTTTCATTGAGAACTCAAGGTTAATCTTTTGAACGTTTTCATAGAAATACTCAGTCTGGGGGGGAAATGATGGAGGGGTTGGAGGTGAGAGTGCTTTGTGTAGAGAGTTCAGTATGGCTCTTGAGCAGGCTACCCTAGTAAGGAAGGGATACTCAGAGGTGATCATTTCCACTCTACTTTGAGCCAAGACGTCCTTGACAATGGCAGTCTATGCCAAGGCCTGGAATACTTTCCAACAGTGGTGTGATAAAAATCAATGCAGAACCCTTACAAGCCTTGATCTTGGTAGTCCTGGACTTTTTGCAGGAGGGACTTGAAAGGCCTATTGGTCAGATCATTCAACAGGCAGTCAACGGACTTTTTATCATGTTTTTGAGCTCGGGGAGAGAGAGTCTCTGGCCTCTCACCCAGATGTGGCAAGATCTTTAAAGGAGCTCTCAGGTTGTGCCCTTTGGTGCATCAAACATTCCCATCCTGGAACCGTGATGCCATTTTGCAAGGTCTCAGTAGGGCTTCTTATGAGCCCTTACAGTCAAGATGGTGTTCTTGGTAGTATTGACATCGGCAAGACAAGTCTCTGAGTTATAAATTCTGTCTTGCAGGGAGCTGTTTCTTAAGATTACGGAAGCAGGGTTGTCCTTGCGCACAGTTCTGTCCTTTCTTCCAAAAGTAGTCTCTGTCTTCCATGTCAATAAGGAAGTCAGTTTGCCCACCTTTTAGCCTATGGCAGTGGTCGGCAAACTGCAGCTCGTGAACCGCATGCGGCTCTTTAGCCACTTGAGTGCGGCTCGCGGCACGTCTAGAGCAGGGGTGCCCAACCTGCTTCCCTTCTCACTGCCTTCCTCCAAGCCACCGCCCTTGGGGAATAGGCTGCCACCTTCGCCATCGGGGAACAGGCCGGTGCTGAGTTCTGAGCTCTCCCTGCTTCCCTTCCCTGCGGGGCTGACCAACTCTTGCCACCCGACATCAATTCTGACGTCGAAGAGGACGTTCTGGGCCAGCCATTTGCTACCTGGCTTGTCCGGAACTTCCTCTCCGATGTTAGAATTGACGTCGGGTGGTGAGAGTTGGTCGGCCCTACGGGGAAGAGAAGCAGGGAGAGCTCAGAACTCGGCGGTGGCCTGTTCCCCGATGGCGGCGGTGGCAGCATGTTCTCCAATGGCGGTGGCTTGGGGGAGGGCAGGGAGAAAGAAAGAAAGAAATGGGAGGGGGGGACAGGGAGACAGAAAGAAAGAAGGGAGCCGGGAGACAGACAGAAAGGGACACGGAGAGAAAGAGAAAGACACAGAAAGAAAGGGGGCATGGCGAGAGAAAGAAAGAAGGGGGCAGGGTGAAAAAGAAAACGTTGGGGGAGGGAATGAGATCTGGAGGAGAGGAAGCATACAGGAGGCTGAAAGAAGGGAAGAAATATTGGATGCACGGTCAGAAGAATAAAGTGCAACCAGAGACTGATGAAATTACCAAACAAAGGTAGGAAAAATGATTTTATTTTCAATTTAGTGATCAAAATGTGTCTGTTTTGAGAATTTATATCTGGTGTCTATATTTTGCACTAAACCGCAATAGCGTTTTTTTAGTGCAGGGAATCTATGAGCATTGAGAGCAGTGTAGGGCATTCAGCGCAGCTCCCTGCGCTAAAAACAGTTAACGCGGTTTAGTAAAAAGGGAGGGGGTATATATGTCTATTTTTGTTTAGTTGTTACTGAGGTGACATTGCATAAAGTCATCTGTCTTGACCTCTTTGAAAACCCGCGGAATATAAATGATGATTAACATGTGCTTTGTGTTTTTAAAAATTTTTTGTTGTTGGTAGATCATTTTGACTTGGCCATGAAGGTAAGCGGGAGGGAGGGGAGCTGCTGAAAGACATCTAGTAATTCTTGCAGGCTTGACTGCAGGGAGTTATTTTTGTAAAATCATGTTTTGTTATGTGACTGGCATTATTTCGACTTTAATTTCTATGAATGAATAGAATGAAAATGATATAAAATCGCTTGCTTGTTTTTATGTGTGTGCGCTGAAGGGAAGTGGAGAGAGAGTGGGCTGAGGACGCTGAAGGGAAATGGGGAAGAGAGAGTGGGGAGAAGACGCTGATTTATAAATTGACAATTGTACAGAATATTGTTTCTTTTTATACTTTAATATAATAAGTTCAGTATAAAACTATTCAAGGCTTGTGTGGATGGGATCAGGTGGTTTGCGGGGATGGGACCGAGCTCATGGGGACGGGGAGGGGACGGAGACAAATTTTTTCCCTGTGTCATTCTCTAGGCTCTGTCACGAATCGATTTTGACTACTTGCGGGCGAGCGGGGTGTCAGTTGGGTTGACGTAGCAGTCGTAGCACAAGTGGGCACGGGGTATGAGTCTCTCAAAAAAAAATCTTAATTGTTGTACTGCTGATTTTGGCTCTTTTGACTAATGAGTTTGCCTACCACTGGCCTATAGGGTTGAAGGAAAAGGACAAAATATTGCATTTGCTAGATGCTGGAGTGCTTCTTCACTGCCAGTAAGTTTCAAGTTGCTGATCATCTTTTTGTTCCGACCAGTCATGCTAAGAAAGGCAGTTCTGTGTCCAAGGCCTCTATCTCAAGATGGATTAAAATGTCAATTTTTTCCGCATATCTGGACTGTGGTAAGCAGCCGCCAATTGTGTTAAAGGTACATTTTGGCAGAAGCTCAGGTGGTCTCCCCTGTGGAGATTGTTAGAGCAGCGACATGGTCTACGACTACGTCATGCCTTTACCAGGTTCTATAGAGTTACCAGGTTCTATAGAGCTAGGAAGGATGCTGCTTTGGGTACTCGGTATTAAAGTCAGGCTCAGTAGTCCCGCCCTAAACTCAGGGGACTGCTTTGGTACATCCCTAGTGTTAGGACTACTAGACACATTGTAGTAGAAAGAAAGAAAGATTAGGTTTTTACCTTGATGATCTTCTTTCTTGAGATGCGTCTAGTAGTCCTGAAGCCCTGCCTTGTGAGTGGGCTTCGCCTGCCTTTGGTCTTTTCAGTCTGTGTCTGTCTGTGAAGAATTTCTCTCTCTCAGCTAAGCTGAAAGGGGAAAAAAAGTGGATATCATGTTCGAATTTCCATTTCTTAGCATGACATGCAAGTGACTACGAGCGCCATCCATAAATGTTAGTGCCAGTTGCACACAGTTTTGTATAATTTTGATAATGTTATACAGTTCTTGTTTCAAAGCAGAACTGAAGTATAGTGTTGGGGAGTTCTCTCTGTTACCCTCCTTCTGGTGATGTCTTCATTACAGTAGTCCAAACTGCTTTTGTCCAAACTGAGGAAGGCTATTGGGAAGGAGGCGGAATTGAAAGATGCCACCGTGAGAATGAGCTACAGGGCTTGATGGACCATTGGTTTGACCCAGTAAGGCTATTCTTATGTTCTTATGCTTGATATCAATCTGCAAGCAACTTCTGGGTTCAGATGCATAACCCTAGCATTCAGGACTATAGATACATCTACAAGAAATAAGATTATCCCAGGACAAGCAGGCAGCATATTCTCACTGATGGGTGATGTCACCGACGAGCCCCGGTACGGACCACTTTAAAAGTGCATCGCCACTTTAAGAATTTAAAAAGTTTGTGATAGCCTGAACCGCGCATGTACGAGTGCCTTCCCGTCTGATGAGGGCATGCAGTCCTTCAGTTTCTTAGTTTCCGCGGAGCTAAGAAGTCACGTTTCAACGGCTGTTGAAAAATTTTCTTTTCGCTGCCTTCCTGCTCTCGCAGTTCTCTGACTTTTTAGTTATTTTTTTCTTTTCTTTCGTTTTTAGTTAAAAAAAAAAAAAAAAAACTACCAAAAACCCCCCAAACTAAATATTTACAGTTTTTCTTTTTCCGTTGTTGGTTTGGCTTGGTGGGGCCTTATGGGTTGTCATACTGTGTTCTCACCATGTTATGCCTGTTTTTCCATTCGGGTTTTTCCTGCTTTATTTTCCATCCGAGTGATTGTTTTGTTGGGGAAGTTGTCTTCACCGACATCCTCCAATGGTTCTAGCAATGTTGGGTCCTCTGCTCTTCTCCTCCCAGCGCATTTTCATGTGGATTCTTCAGAAGCAGTTTTCCTTCGGCGCCGTCAGGAATCCGACACCTGCCGACATCAGTAATCCGGTACCGCTCTTCCAGTCCGCACCAACATTGCTGTTCGGGCTTGATCCTATTTGGTTAAGTTGGCTTGTAGGTTTCTCTTTTGGGCTTCAGGTCATTGTAGCAGTGAGTCTAATCTTGCCAACCTCAGTCATTGTAGCAGTGAGTCAACCTCGATCAGCCCCATCTTTGGCTCTGGTTCGATATCGATGAGTGCCTCAATATGGGTATACTCATCTTAGGAGCATGGGGCAGCACCAAAGGTACCGGCGCAAAAGCCAGCGGTACCGGTGCAGAATCTTCCGCAGCTACTGCAACAGTGCTGCATGCGGAGCTTCAGGAGCAGTTGCAACTTACTCCCTGTCATGACACGGGCTCCTCGGGTGTCGGTACGGTCTCAGCCTTTCTTATGGGCATCGACCTTTACGGCACCGGTGTCTACTATCTCAACACCAGATTTCCGGAACGGTGCCAATGGACTAGGTGTGCTTTTATACCGACTTCTCTGGATGTCAAACCGCACTGATGGTACCGGCGATGCAGCCAACGGTACCAGTGTTTTTCTCTTATGCTGCAAATGCCATTTAGTACTTCATGTACATGTCCAGCTGTATTTTCAGTTGTGCGTGCCAACACTTATGTCGACACTGACTCCTCCGGTGTCAGTCAGGTTTGAGTTCTCGCCATTGGCACTTACACAAGAGTCTCCATCGGTCCCGACACATTTCATGATACGGCGCCGACCTTGTTTAATATTGCTGGCGTCGATGTCAATCAGGTTGGGAAAGGCACTGCAAACATTAAACGGTCTTCAGCCTTCAACATCGAATCCCTGACATTGATTCTGTATACTTGAGATTGAATCTCTGAAGGGGGGAATTTTTTTGAGAAAATCTTAAAATCTCCCTGAAGTGGTGGGTTTTTTCACCACATGCTTCCCTTTTCCTTTTTATATTCCTTGACCTCTAGTTAACTTATTCAAGGATTTTTTGATTCCCTTTATGATATCTTATGGGAACCTTTTTTGATATGATTTTTGAACCAATGAGGATGTTTCAAATTAATCTCTACTGATGGAGTCAATTCTACAGGCTAGTGTATAGGCCTCTGTCTTTCTGGGCAGAGTGGGCAAGGCTAGGGACCTGTTAGCCAAATGGGCTTCCTAGATCTCTATGCTGTCTACACTACTTTTTCTGCTTACACGTACAGTGCCTGTGTTTTTCAGCACCTCTTTTCTGCTCCAACAGAGCTGGTCTGGTTTCGAGTGTCTGATCTCACCATCGCTCTCCATGTTAAGCTAGCAAATACGCCTTGTTTGGGGGCTGACCTTTTTGGGTGCTTCCATGGTCACGCTGAGACCTGTCTACTCAGCAGTTGTTTGTCCACTAGCCCAGGTGAGTCTTTCGGGTCACGTCCCGGTAATGGTCTTCACCTTCACCTCAATCTTCTCAACGAAGATTTGCGGTTACATTTTTTCCTATCTTCATTTGGAGGCTATCTTCAGTTCCTCATGCATTGCTGAGACCTTCGCTCTTTGGGTTTTCTTCATGGGGCAGGTTTTCTATACTCAATGTTTTTATCCTGCTCTTAACCCTTTTTTCCAATAGAGTCTGTCTTGGATTCTGCACAGTCCTTCCTTTTTTCTTCTGCTGATTGTCATCCAAGGTCAATTAGTAGAGTTGGGGATTCTGATCTCATTTCTACTTGATTCCTAACTATACTGGTGGACTGAGTTTTTTCCTGGATCTTAGAGATATCATTTTTCTGGTCGAGAGGTACTTCAGGACTCGTTTCTCCTCATTCAGACCTCATGGCTATGCTTCCTGGATCTCAAGGAAACCTCCACATATCCCAATTCTTACTTCTGATAGAATATACTTTTGAGTTCAACTCAGCCTTTGCCATTTCCAGTACAAGATCCTACAGCTTTCTTCCCTTTGGTCTGGCATCTTCTCCCAGAGTCTTCACCAAGTGTCTGATTATGCTGGCCGCGTCTCTCCGATTACACGGCCTTCAGGTCTTTTCTTTTTCTGAACGTCTGTTCATCAAGGCTGTTTCCTCTCAGGAAGTGGTCCAAGCAACATTTTGGACCATCTTTTTTCTTCTAGTTCCAGGCTTTGAACTTAAATTCCCCGTAACGTCTATAATTAATTGGGGCAATCCTAGACACCACTCTCATGAGAGCGTTTCTTCCTCCAGATCGTCTTCAGACTCTCTTCTGTTTTGTGTTAGCAGTTGCTTCTTTTTCAAACCATTTCTGCCAAACACATCATGGTTCTTCTGTGCCACAGGCCTTCCTCTGTTCATGTTATATCACGGGTAGGACTACATCCTTGTACTCCTCAGTGGATTCTTGCTTCCCAGCGGTCTCAGGTGACGAATCGTCTCTCAAAGCGTGCATATTTATGACGTCGTCTCATCTGCAGTCGCTTCATTTATGGATGATCTCCTCTGATCTGTCCAGAGGTCTCCCTTTTTTTTTTTGTCTCCTCATTACATGGTCATCACGACTGACGCATCATTTTATGCATGGGGGGCTCATATGAACGATCTGCAGACTCGGGGTCTTTGGACGGGAAATTTTACATCAATTTCCTCGAACTCAGTGCTGTTTTATGCCTTCAAGGTTTTTTCTTCATCAATTCTGCCCTCAAGTCCTCCTCCTTTGCACGAACAATCAAGTAGCAAGGTACTACATAACCAAGCAAGGAGGCTCAGGCTCTCTTCTGGTGTGTCAGGAAGCCCAGCATATTTGGACTTGGGTGACAGCTTGCAATCTGTTCTTGCTGCCTGTCTGCATTCATGGGGAGCGGAATTCCCTAGCAGATAACCTCAGCAGAATTCTTCACTGAAAGGACTCTCAGCTCTACAACTCTCCAGTCCACCTTTGGGGCACCCCACAAGTAGACTTGTTTGAGTCTCTTCACAATCATCAGTTGCCCCAGTTTTGCTCCAGACTTTCCTTCCTTCTCAGTCTGACAGCAGATGTTTTGTTCCTGGATTGTATGGGTGTGTTTCTATATGCATCCCCTCCATTTCTTCTCTTGTTGAGTGTTTTATTTCAGCTCCAGAGAGAAGTAGCCACCATATGTCTTTTTACTTCATGGTGGCCCAGGCAACATGGGTTCTCCCTTCTCCTTCAATTCAGCCTCAGGGAGCCTGTTCTCCTCTGCTATTCCCTTTTTGGGTTTAATCCGGTTCAGAAGTCTGATCCATTCCAATTTGCAATGATTTCCCTTGTTGGTTGATTTTCCTCGTGCTGCGTCCTTCTCAGCCTGTTTGTTATCTTATGGATGTCTCCAGGAAACCAACCACTTAACCCAACAATGGTCTAGGGTTTTCTTCTTGGTGTCTTCTTGATCTTCATGTTACACATTCCTACTTAGTGGAATTGCTTATGGTTTATTTTTTTATTTTGTTTGCTTTTAGTCTCGAGTCTAACTCTCAGACTTCTTTTCAGTGCTCTTGCATTTTTTCCTTTTGTCAGTCGAGGGTCAACCTCTTCCTGCTTGTCCTCTGGTTTCCAGATTCATGACAGGGGTTTTTCATGTGTACCATACCTCATGCCTTTCCCTGTCATTTGGGCTGTAGCCTTTTCTACTTGGTTTCCAGGTTTCTGGTAGGACTTTTTCCCTGTGTAACCATCTCTATAGTCTCCTCGTGTCCTCTGGGTCCTTAATGTAGTTCTTTCCAGTTGGTTGAAGACACTTTTTGTGTCAATGGCTGCAGCTTATCTTGAGTTTCTTGCCTGGACAGTGGTCTTCCTTATTGCTCTCACTTTGCCTCAGGGTCGGTGAGTTACAAACATTTCTAGCAGATTCATCCTTCAGTTTTTCATCATGATAAGGTGGTTCTGCATATGCGTCCAAAGTCTCTTCTACAAGTTGTCACTTTTCATCTCTCCTTATTCTCCTACTGGAGAACCTGTTTTGTATACTTTGGACAGTAAGCGGGCTTTGGCCTTCTACATTAACCAGTCAAGGCGACATCGATTTTTATCCCTAACTTTTCTTTTGATTCAAATTAGTTAGGACATTCTGTATTCAAGAGAACGATTTCCAACTGGCTGGTTGCTTTCATCTCGTTCTGCTATATTCAGACTGGACTGACATGGGAAAATCGTGTTGCAGTCCACAGAGTTAGTGCTCTGGCAGCTTTTGTTGTTTTTCTTAGATCTACACCTTTAAGGACCTCTGTAAAGCTGCCACCTGGTCCTTAGTTCATACCTTCACTTCTCACTATTGTCTGGATTTTTTTCTCCAGACGGGATCCATCCCATGGGCAATTCGGCCTCTCTGTATTTCAAATTATATTTTCTTTGGCCAACTCTCCCACCATCCCATCTCTGTTAGCTTGGAGGTCATCCATCAGTGAGACTATGCTCCTGCTTGTCCTGGGATAAAGCACAGTTACTTACCGTAACAGGTGTTATCCAGGGACAGCAGGCAGATATTCTCACAACCCACCCACCTCCCCGGGTTGGCTTTTTAGCTGATGTATCTTAACTGAAGGTCCGCGCGCCCTCATCGGGCAGAAAGGCACTCGCGCATGTGTGGTTCGGGCTATCGGAAACTTTTTAGATTCTTAAAGTGGCGATGCACTTTTAAAGTGGTCCGTACTGGGGCTCCGTCGGTGACGTCACCCATCAGTGAGAATATCTGCCTGCTGTCCCTGGATAACACCTGTTATGGTAAGTAACTATGCTTTATCGAGGTAAGAACCTAATCTTTCTGTGTAGGCGGCCTGAGAACCTGGGGAACTGGGTTTAATTCACACTGTAGCTCCTTGTGACTCTGGGAAAGTCACTTAACACCATTGCCCCAGGTACAAAATAAGTACTGTACCTGTATATAATTTGTAAATCACATTGATTGTAATCATAGAAATGCAGTATATCAAGTCCCATTCCTTTTCCCTTTCTCTAGAATTACAAAACAGCTAAAAGATCTTTTATTGACTACTACTATCATAGCATCTATAATTTTTTATTTTTTTAAATTTTGCATCTTAACCTTTTTAAAGCTAGGGCCCCTTTTGGTTATTATCTTGTTTTTCTGCCTTTTCCAGGTTGCAATCAAGAATATTGAACGAGAGCTTATCTGTCCATCCTGCAAAGAACTGTTTATCCATCCACTTATCCTTCCCTGTCAGCACAGTATTTGCCATAAATGTGTGAAAGAACTTCTTTTCCTGTGTCATGAAGATTCGTTCACTGATGCATGCTCAGATACATCTGCCCCTGGGAGCCCTCGAATTAAGGTTCTTTCTCCAAGTGCTGAAAGATATGAGAGAATAGACCGACTTTTTAGATCAGGTATGTATTGGAATTTTATGTGTGTTCATTGCTGCTAGCAATCAAGATGTCATAATTTTGCTACTTGCAGGCCTAGGCAGCAGAACGCTTTTTTGTTTGGGGAGGCCTGAAAGCTCCGCCCCCACCCAATCTCTGCTCCCAGACACCGCCCCTATAATAGTACTAATTGTAATACAATTTTTTCCATTCATTTTTCATATATACATACAATATTATATTGTTAACAACACATAATGGTTATTATATTATTAACAACACATAATGGTTAACCACAAAATTAAACTACACAGAACACACTGTATGCTTCTAAATAGTCATTCCTACCAGAACACAGATAACCCCTAAGCAAATATGGGACCACAAACTAAAAGTACTAATATATAAAAATGAAACCCTAAGATGCAAGACTGCATATTGGCGGTATAGAAGAATAAAGTTGTTATGTTATGTTATAATGCAATACCACAGAAACAGTGACACATGTCCCTTAATACTATGCAAAATATGAAGACAGTAGATGTAAATAGTAATAGTAGTAAATTTGGAAAAACTGATACAAAACAATCACTGCTTTACAAATTAAAAGATAGAAATAAAACAAATAATGAGAAATAAGAAAATACCATTTTATTGGACTAATCCATTTTTCAATTAGCTTTCAGAGGCCAAATCTTTCTTCAGTACAGTACAGTATACTGCTGTTATGGTATCCTGTCCTGACCTGAGGAAAGGGATTTAGTCCCCCCTAAATTGCCCAGTGGGCGTCGGGAGCAATTAAGTATTTAGGAATCCGTATCTCTAGCGATCTCTCTAAACTATATGTTTTGAACTATGCCAACATTGTTCAGCAGATTCAGGGGGTGATCTTCAATGGTGGCATGGGATGTGGTTGTCTTGGTGGGGCAGAATAGCTGTTATAAAAATGAATGTTTTGCTCTGCTTACTGTTTTTATTCCAAGCTTTATCGATCCAGGTCCCTTCTTCAGTTTTGAAACAATTGCATGCCTTGTTCTTTAAGTTTATTTGGCAGGGGAAACCTCCTCGACTTTCTCAGAGGAGTTTGTGGGGGATGAGCTCTGCCCAATTAGTTTTGGTATTTTTGGGCCGCACAGTTGCGACTTTTGTTGGATTGGGAGATAGCTGAAGCGAAGATTGTGGTGCGCATTTCGTGGGACCTCATAAACTGAAGTTTTGGCTTTGGTCCTCTCCTGAACAAGTAGCATTCAGAGGTCAGAGCAATCCCTTCTTGAAGCATCTTTTGCGATTGTGGTGTGAGACGCGGCAGAGATGGGGAGAAGGGTTGGTCCCTTCTATCTTGGGGGGCGATATGTGATGAACTTCAGTTCCCTGTAGGCCGAGAGAATCAAGCTTTTTTGCGTTGGGAATGCTCTGGTTTAACCACTTTTAGGGATGTTCTGCATAGGGGGGTCCTGGTGTCCTTTGAAGCTTTTCAGACCAGTTGTGATCTGCCCAAGGGGGACTTTCTGGCCTATTCGCAAATTCAGTATTTTATTCACTCTCAGGGATGGGATTGGGGGGGGGGGGGGTTCTTTGCACTCCTCAATTCATTTAGAACAGTTATGGATTACACTTCAGGGTTTACCTAGGCCCCATTTCGGCACTTTACCAATATTTTAGGGGTTCATCTCCCTCCATATAAAACAGCTTGGGAACACGACTTGGGTGTTCATTTACAGAACGGGACTGGTCCCAGATATGTATTGAGGTGGGTAAGGCCTCCTCCTGTGTTCTTATTAAGGAAAATGCTTATAAAGTGTTTACGAGGTGGTATTTTACTCCTACCCATTTGCATAAGATGTATCCGGGGGCCTCTGCTACTTGTTGGAGATGTGGGGTGGACTTGGGTACCTTCCTCCATGTTTGGTGGGACTGTAAGGTCTTGAAACCTTTTTGGAAGAGGGTGGTGGGTTGTCTGTCACAATTGTTGCAAATTCTTATCACTTTTACATCACAGGTCTGTTTATTGGGTCTTCATAATGTGTGCTTTTATGCCTGGCAAACTAAGCTTCGCCGGTGGGGTCTGGCAGCAGCCAAATGCTTGATAACCAGCCATTGGAAGCGGATGGAGCCACCTACCATCTTGGATTGCTCTTTGAAGATTCCAATATGAGCGCAATGGAGATTTCTATTGCGAAAAGACATGGTTATTATTTTTCCTCTACCCGGACTTGGTCTCTGATTATGGACAAAGTGGACTCTTTGACTTAAGTTTACTGATTGGGGGGATGGGGGGAGTTGGGGACAACTTCCTGAAGGAACAACAGGAGGTTGTCTTATGTTGTGTTTTTGTTCAAGTGATTTGGGGTGCGGGGGTGCAGTTTGAGTGGGTATCTGGTTTATCCCAGGACAAGCAGGCATGATATTCTCACATGTGGGTGACGTCATCTACGGAGCCCCAGCGCGGACAGCTTTTCAAGCAAACTTGCTAGAAGTTTCAAGTTTGCACACTGCACCACGCATGTGTCTGCTTCCTCGCCCACTAGAGGGCGCGTTCCACCTCGTGGTCCTCAGTTCATTTTTTTCCGCGGAGCCAGTAAGCCCTGTGGATTGTGAGCTCCTAATCTTTTTTGTGTCGCTGCTTCCTGACACCGCGTCTGATTTTTTCGGTCGCTGTGCTTTTTGATTTCTGTTCTTTCTGTTCTTTTCCTTTTTAAAAAAAAAAAAAAAAAAAAAAATTTTGTCTTCTCGTTGGGCTCCGGGGGCTCCCGGCAGCCGTGGCCGCGGGACGTCGATCGTTCCCGGCCAGTTTCGTCGTTGATGTCCCGTCCTGTAACGGGTTTCAAAAAGTGCAGCCGGTGCGAGAGGCTGCTCTCTATTACAGACCCCCACCGGTGGTGCATCGTTTGTCTGGGCCCGGAACACCCTACCACCTCGTGCGATCGCTGTTCCACGTTTCAACCCAGGGCTCTCCGTCGCAGGAGGGCCAGAATGGCGGAGTTGTTTAAGGCGGACCCCGTGGTAAAGGCCTCGACGTCGGCCTCGGCTTCGGCCCCGGCCTCGACCTCGGCCTCGGCGTCCTCGGGGCCCTCGGCCTCTCCTCGCCCTTCGACTTCCAAGTCGACCTCGGGAACGAAGGCGACCTCGGGTAAGTCCTCCTTTCCATCCCCTACAGGGTCTGCAAAGAAGCCGTCCTCTGCTTCGACCAAGGCGGGTGGGTCGTCCTCGGCCCCGCCTCGGGCCCCGCCCGTGCAAGCCCCGAGGGAACACTCGAGACCGAGGTCGCCCTCCAGGGAGCATGCCCCGGATTCGGACCTCCCGACCTTCGTCGGGATCCCGGCTTTCCAGGAGCTCCTCAGAGCGCTCATATCAACTGAGCTGTCGGGGGCCCTGGAACAGCTGCAACGGGCTTCGACCCCGGCGGCTGTTGCCTCGGCGGCCTCGGCCTCGGCGACCTCGGCCTCGGGTGCCGGGGCTCCCTCGACCTCGGAGACCGGGGCTCCTCCGACCTCGGTCTCGGCTGTCGAGGCTCCGCCCGCCTCGGCCTCGGTCTCGGCCTCGGTTTTGGTCTTACCATCGACCGCGGGGGATCAGCCGGAGCGTAGCGTGCGGCCCCGGGACAAGGTGCGTCGGGTCCGCCGCATTTCCTCCTCATCGTCCTCGAGGTCCTCCCGGGGGTCTTCGCCCTCGCCTCGGACTCGGTCGAGGCGCCGGCTGAGGAAGCCGAAGCGCTCACGGGGTTCGCCTCGAGGGCGCGGTCGGTCTTCCCCGATCGGGGGCGAGGCGTTGCGGGTGTCGGAGTTGCGCATTGACAATCCGAAGCTTCTCCGCTCCCCGGCGCGTCGGGTGTCCTGTTCTTCCTCGCCGAGGAAACGGGAGGGGGCCCTCGTCCCCCGGACCCCGGGGTCTTCGCCCCGGGCCTCGTCGAGGCGGACTCGTTCTCCTACCCCCTCGAGGCCTGTGGAGAGGACATCGTGGGGCTCGGGGTCAGGGAGAGATCCCTTGTATTATTCGCACGAGGCCTCTCCGGTTTCCTCGGCGAAAAAGTCGAGATCTCCTTCCCCACCTGCTAAACCGTCCTCATTCTCGGTTTTTGTACAGGACATGGCCAAGGCCCTCGGGCTGGACCTTTCGGTCGGATCCCAGTATTCTAAGGAGTTCCTTGAGGAGCAGGACCTTCCAACTCCACCTCGGGAGGCTCCTCGGCTCCCATACAATAAGGTCCTCCTGCAGACTTGGTTAAAAAATTTGTCAAACCCTCTTACGGTCACGTCAGTCCCGTCCAAGATGGAGGGCAAATACAGGACGGTGCCGGCTAAGGGGTTCGACAAGGCGCAGCTCTCCCACCAGTCTTTGCTGGTGGAATCTGCCCTTAAAAAGTCTCAGCCTTCCCGGGTTTCTGCGGCGGTTCCACCTGGTAGGGAGGGCCGAACCCTGGACAAGTTTGGCCGTCGCCTTTATTCCAATTCCCTGATGGCCACCAGGGTGCTAAATTATGCATTCACTTTTTCCTCCTATCTTCGAGGTATGGTGAAGGACCTCCCTCAGTTTCGTGACTCCATACCGGACTCCCAGAAGGCAGGTTTTGATACATTCATGTCCAACCTGTCTCAACTGCGGTTGTACCTGTTTCACGCCTTGTACGACGCTTTTGAGCTGGTTTCGAGGGTGTCGGCCCTCGCGGTGGCCATGCGCCGTCTGGCCTGGCTTCGCACCCTCGACATGGACCCAAACCTGCAGGATCGCCTGGCAGATTTGCCTTGTGTGGGGTCCGAACTTTTTGACGAGTCATTAGAGGCGGCGACCAAGAGGTTGTCTGAGCAGGAGCGCTCGTTGGCCTCCTTGGTCCGGCCCAAGCCTAGACCCCCGCCGCAGAAACCCTTCCGCCCTCCCCCGAGGCGGTACCCCCAAAAATCTACTCCCGCCTTTTCCAGACCGCCACCTAGACGCCAGGCTCAGAGGGGCAGAGGGGGACAAACGCAAGCTCCGGCGCAGGGCCCTTCCAAGCCCGCGCCTTCTTTTTGACGGGCTGAGCGGATGGGGCGGGTTCCCCTCCGCGACCGCTCAGAAATCCCTGCCTATAGGGGGGCGTCTTCGGTCCTTTTACCCAGCCTGGACCGAAATTACATCAGACGCCTGGGTGCTCCGGACCGTCTCCGAGGGCTACTCTCTCAATTTCTTGTCTGTGCCACAGGATATGCCCCCGGGACCTTCCACTTTCAATCGGAGCCAGCTTCCCATCTTGCTGGCCGAGGCCCGGGCCCTGTTGAAGCTTCGGGCGGTCGAACCAGTTCCCGCAGATCAGCGGGGGACCGGGTTTTACTCCCGCTACTTTCTGGTCCCGAAAAAGACCGGGGACCTGCGCCCTATACTGGACCTCAGGAAGCTCAACAAATTCCTGGTCCGGGAGAAGTTTCGAATGCTGTCTCTCCCGGTTCTATACCCTCTCTTGGAGGAAGGGGACTGGATGTGCTCCCTCGATCTGAAGGAGGCATATACTCATGTTCCCGTGCATCCTGCCTTCCGGAGGTTCTTGAGGTTCCAGGTGGGGGACTTGCACCTTCAGTACAGGGTCCTGCCTTTTGGCCTAGCTTCGTCCCCTCGAGTCTTTACGAAGTGCATGGTCGTGGTCGCGGCGGCCCTGAGAAATCGGGGCCTTCAGGTTTTCCCCTACCTGGACGATTGGCTGATCAAAAGCACGACCAGGGAGGGGGTTATCTCAGCGACCCGACAGTCTATCGCCTTCCTTCAACGACTGGGGTTCGAGGTGAATTTCCCCAAGTCGCAGTTGCAGCCGGCCCAGTCCCTTCAATTTATAGGCGCAGTGCTGGACACTGTGAGCCGACGTGCGTACCTCCCGCAGCCTCGCTTGGCGGCCTTGGTTCGGCTGGGGCGGTGGGTCTCGCAGCTGCAGGTGGTATCGGCCCAGCGCATGATGATGCTTCTGGGCCACATGGCATCGACGGTCCACGTCACCCCGTTTGCCAGACTGCACCTGAGAATCTCTCAGTGGACCCTGGCCTCCCAGTGGCGTCAGGATTGCGATCCGGTGTCCCGCCTCATTACGGTCACTCCTTCTTTGAAACGGTCGCTCCGTTGGTGGACCGATTGTTCCAATTTTTCCGGGGGGTTGCTGTTTCTGGCCCCTCCCTTTCGCAGGGTCCTGACCACGGACTCTTCGGAGTATGCGTGGGGGGCCCATCTAGACGGGCTGCGGACCCAGGGTCTGTGGTCGTCGGAGGACCGTCGATGTCACATCAATGTGCTGGAACTTCGAGCCATTTACATGGCGGTTCGTGCGTTCGACCACCTTCTTCGCGATCAGGTAGTCCTAGTTCGCACGGACAACCAGGTAGCGATGTACTATGTCAACAAGCAAGGTGGGACGGGCTCTTGGCCCCTCTGCAGGGAGGCGCTTCGCCTTTGGGAGTGGGCAATCTCCCGAAACATCTTCCTGCAGGCGGTATATATTCAGGGAGACCAAAACTGCTTGGCAGACAAGCTCAGTCGGCTTCTTCAACCGCACGAATGGTCTCTCCACTCCAGAGTCCTGCGCGAGGTCTTCGACCGCTGGGGGACTCCGCAGGTGGACCTGTTTGCCTCCTCGGAGACGCACAAACTGCCCCTATATTGTTCGAGGATGTATTCCCCGGACCGTCTGGAGGCGGATGCCTTCCTTCTGGACTGGGAGGGGAGGTTCCTGTATGCGTTTCCTCCTTTTCCCTTGATCATGAGAACGTTGGTACGTCTCAAGTCATCCACCGCCACGATGATTCTCATTGCGCCTCGGTGGCCTCGTCAGCATTGGTTCTCCCTGCTTCTTCAACTAAGTGTCAGGGAACCTCTGCTTCTGCCTGTGTTTCCCTCTCTGCTATCTCAGAGTCGGGGTTCGCTGTTGCATCCCAATCTGCAGTCCTTGCACCTGACTGCTTGGTTCCTTTCCCCTTCACTTCAATCCAGGTCTCTCAGTCAGTGAGGGAGGTTTTGGAAGCCTCACGCAAGGTCTCGACCAGGCTTTGTTATTCACAGAAGTGGACCAGATTTTCATCTTGGTGTTCCTCGCGACATCTGACTCCTGATTCTGTCCCGGTGGCTTCGGTTTTAGACTACTTGTTACATTTGTCTAAATCAGGCCTGAAGACGACATCTGTCCGGGTACATCTCAGTGCCATTTCAGCTTTTCACCGGCACTTAGATGGTCGTGCTCTTTCGCTTCACCCTATGGTGCAACGGTTCATGAAGGGGCTAATCAATGTTTGTCCCCCTCTGAAGCCTCCTCCTGTTGTTTGGGATTTGAATGTTGTCCTGGCTCAACTGATGAAACCTCCCTTTGAGCCTATGGACGTATCCCTTCTCAAATTCCTTACTTGGAAGGTGGTTTTTCTGATTGCTCTCACATCGGCTCGAAGGGTTAGTGAGTTGCAAGCTTTGGTTGCGGATCCACCTTTCACGGTGTTCCACCATGACAAGGTGGTCTTGCGCACGCATCCGAAATTTTTGCCAAAGATTGTATCGGATTTCCACTTGAATCAGTCCGTTGTCCTTCCTGTGTTTTTTCCTAAGCCCCACTCCCATCCTGGCGAGACGGCGCTCCATTCTCTTGACTGTAAGAGGGCGTTGGCATTTTATCTCCAACGTACCAAGTCTCATCGGAAGGTTCCTCAATTGTTTTTGTCCTTTGATCCTAATCGTCTAGGACATCCGGTTTCCAAACGCACCTTGTCCAACTGGTTGGCTGCTTGCATTTCTTTTTGCTACGCTCAGGCTGGTCTCCCGCTCTCGGGGCGTGTCACGGGGCATAAGGTCCGAGCGATGGCAGCTTCGGTTGCTTTCCTCCGATCTACTCCCATGGAGGACATTTGTAAAGCTGCCACTTGGTCTTCGGTTCATACGTTCACCTCCCACTATTGCCTGGACACTTTGTCCAGAAGCGATGGCCGGTTTGGCCAGTCGGTGTTACGTAATCTGTTTTCATAAATTGCCATCCTCCCACCTGCCCTTTTTTTGGTTGGCTTGGAGGTCACCCACATGTGAGAATATCATGCCTGCTTGTCCTGGGATAAAGCACAGTTACTTACCGTAACAGGTGTTATCCAGGGACAGCAGGCATATATTCTCACAACCCACCCGCCTCCCCGGGGATGGCTTCTTTGCTAGTGATGGAACTGAGGACCACGAGGTGGAACGCGCCCTCTAGTGGGCGAGGAAGCAGACACATGCGTGGTGCAGTGTGCAAACTTGAAACTTCTAGCAAGTTTGCTTGAAAAGCTGTCCGCGCTGGGGCTCCGTAGATGACGTCACCCACATGTGAGAATATATGCCTGCTGTCCCTGGATAACACCTGTTACGGTAAGTAACTGTGCTTTATTGTTCTTCCGTTTGGAGATGCTTTTTTAAAAAAAATATTTTGGGATGGTAGACATTTTTATGGGATGGTATTGCGTTTCTGTTCGAGCTGATATCCAATTTTGCTGTTTTGTAATTCTTTTCAAATCTTCAATAAAACATTAAAATTTTTTTAAAAAAAAGAATGATAGATTACTTGTAGGCATCTTTGAAAAGGAAACATTTTAGATTGCCCTTAAATTTATCTAAATTTTGTTCAGCTCTGATATGTGATGGGAGGGAATTCCAGATTGTAGGAGCTGTGACAGAAAAAATAGAAGCAAGGCAGGTGCCAATAATTTTTAATGAGGGGACATAGAGTGTGTGTTGAGACGCGGATCTTAGAGTTCTAGGAGGCTCGTATGAGATCAGGAGTCTATTAATAAATGCAGGCTCACTGGTCTTTTGAGATTTGAAAGTTAAGAGAGCAATTTTATACATAATCCGGTGGGGGATGGGAAGCCAGTGAGCCTTCTTTAGCAGAGGAGTCTTGCAATTGTGGAATGCTTATTTAAATTGCCAAGGGTCCTCTGCTGTTATCAGCGCAGCAGTGGTGGCAGCATAGGGGTTTCCCCTGAGGCAGGCGCCCCGGCCAGATGAGGATTCAGACTTGGACCAAGAGGTTCAGTCTATCACGGACTGGGAGGATAGCAAGTCAGATTTCCCTGCCACTTTTATCCCAGGATGAAGTTTCCCTGACACAGTCTTCTTCCATGCAGGACAGTGGTCATGAGGTGGTGGTGACATTGGATCAGGGAGAAGACCCACAGTGTGCCAGTTGTTTAGGGCCTCTTTGCTTTTGAGAGTTATTTCCACCTTGCTGTAAGTGTTAAAGCTCAAAATCCCATCGGCCTCTTCTCAATGCTGTTATGAGCAGTTCTATGGCTCAGACCATGATTTTTATCCTCCCATCCAAACATCACTATGAGTTGCCACTAGGAGTTGTCAGAGGGATCCCTTTGAATGGCTAAAACTTATGTCCAAGCTGTGTCTGATAGCACCAGATTTCCAACAGCTGTTTGTTCAGCCAAAAGTGGATTCACTGGTGGTTCAGGTCACTAAACAAACCTCCCTCCCTAGTGAAGGAGGGGTGGTGATAAAGAGCCTCAGGACCAAGTGGACTTGCTCACCACCTCACCCCCCCCCCCCCCCCCCGGAAGGCCTGCGTGTTTTTGCCTGTCCCACCCCGAAGGACTGCTCACTACACCCCCCCCCCCCCATGGAAGGCCTGCGTGTTCCCCCTGGCCTCCCACTGGGGTCGGCTTCCTCCCTGGCCTCCCCGCACTGTTTATCTTCTAGGAACAGCCTACAAACAAGATCGCGGTGCTAGCGATCTTTGTACTTAGGAGCTGTTTCCTCTGTTGCGGTCCCGCCCCTCCTCTGACGTCAATTTGGAGCTTTGGCCCTAAGCAGTAAGGTGGCAGCTGTGTCTTCCTTTGTAGCACGCACTTGTCACACTTGCCTGTCTTGGACCTCTGATTGATAGATGGGAAAGATTCCCAGAACCTGTTCTCTGGGGAGAATTATATTGCTAATGCTCTGTATGATCTCTTCAGAGTTATAAGCAAGGTCTCTGACTATGCTATCTCTGCCCGACGGATGCTTTAGATCAGGAGATGCTACCCTCTAAAGTTACGCTAAGCAGGCTGCTCCTAAGTCCCGCTCGGCTTCACCCCTTGAGGGGCATTCTACGGACAAGCCGTCCTCCTTCACCAGGTTCGTGATGGACATGGGCAAGGCGCTGCAACTGGACTTCCAGTCCGGATCCAGGTATACCCAGGAATATTTGGAGGAGATGGAGCTTCCTTACCCACCGAAGGAATCCCTTCGCCTCCCCTTGAACCCCGTTTTGCAGCAGACTTTCTTCCGGAATTTAGAGATGCCTTACTCTATTCCGGCCATTCCGTCCAAGATGGAGTCAAGGTACCGGACGGTCCCCTGTAAGGGGTTTGAGAAGGCTCAGCTCTCCCACCAATCCTTGGTGGTGGAGTCTTCCTTGAAGTCTAATCCTTCCAAGGTCTACGCGGCTGTCCTGCCGGGCCGGGGAAGCCGGACTATGGACAAGTTTGGCAGGCGCCTGTACTAAAATTCAATGATGGCAAACAGGGATCTTAACTACAATTTTACTTTTATGTCATATCTGAAACAGTGCATCAAATCCATGCCCTCGTTTCAGGAGGATATGCCTGTTCATCGCCGGACGTAATTTCGCCGGCTCCTGGATACACTGTTGCAGATTCGCCTTTATATGTTTCAGGCGACCTATGATGCCTTTGAACTCTCCTCAAGGGTCTTCGCCTTTGCGGTAGCCATGCGCTGCCTAGCCTGGCTCCGCAAGGTTGACATGGACCCAAATCTGCAGACCGGCTGGCGAATCTCCCGTGTTTGGGCAACAAACTCTTTGACAACTCCATTGAGGCAGCCACCAAACGCCTCTCCGAGCATGAGCGCTCCTTTGCCTCCTTGGTTAGGTCCAAGGCGAAGCCCGCTCTTCCTAAGTCGTACAAATTGCCTCCCCAGCGCTATCCTCAAAAGTCCACACTGGCTTTTTCCCGGCCACCTCCTCGGCATCCGCAGCAGCAAAGGGCCCCTCAGAAGCCTCAGACACCTGCGGTGGCCAAGCCTGTGCCATCTTTTTGACTGGCCCGGTTGGAGCGGGCCGGCCCCCTCCGTCCTCGAGTCCTCTCCTCTGCCTATAGGGGGCCGCCTCCATGCTTTTTATCACCGCTGGGAACTGATAACTTCGGACAACTGGGTCCTCTCCGTCATCAGAGAGGGGTATTCCCTACACTTCTGGACGCCTCCTCCGGACCTGCCCCCAAGAGAGTGTCCTTCCGCCAGAGCGCTACTTCCCCTTCTTCTCCAGGAGGCTCATGCCCTTCTTCGCTTCCGGGCGGTGGAGGTGGTCCCTTTGTGTCAGCAGGGCACTGGGTTCTACTCCCAGTACTTTCTAGTCCCCAAAAAGACCGGGGATCTGCGCCCTATCCTGGACCTCTGCAAGCTGAACAAGTTCCTGGTCAAGGAGAAGTTCCGTATGCTCTTTCTTCCCACTCTGTACCCCCTGAGGGACGAGGGGGACTGGCTATGTTTCCTGGACCTGAAGGAGGCCTACACTCACATCTCGATTCACCCGGCCTCTCGAAGGTTCCTTCGCTTTCAAGTGGGAGACCTTCACCTGCAGTATCGAGTCCTCCCGTTCAGGCTCGCTTTGTCCCCATGAGTATTCACTAAGTGCCTCGTGGTGGTGGCAGCGGCCCTGTGGTCGCAGGGTCTTCATGTGTTCCCGTACCTCGACGACTGTCTTATCAAAGCACCGTCGCGGCGGGGGGTTATTTCAGCGACCCAATGGACTATTACGTTTCTTCAGTGTCTGGGCTTCGAGGTGAACTTCCCCAAGTCCCAGTTGTGCCTCTCTCGATCTCTGCAGTTCATTGGGGCGATTTTGGACACGGTTCGCCTCTGCTCGTTTCTGCCTCAACCTCAGCAGGCTGCACTCATCGACCTGTGCCGGCAGGTCTCCCTTCAGTCTACAGCCTCGGTCAGGCAGATGATGATCATGTTGGGACACATGGCCTCCACTGTTCATGTGATTCCTTTTGCCAGACTTCACCTCCGGGTACCTCAGTGGACCCTGGCGTCCCAGTGGAGACAGGACTGGGATCCCGCTTCTCAGCACATTGTGGTCACTCCCTCCTTGAGGCGTTCGCTCCACTGGTGGACGCTCTCTTCCAATCTTTCCAGAGGTTTTCTCTTTCCCGCGCCCCCGCCGCAGAAGGTCCTAACTGGACTCCTCCACGTATACCTGGGGGGCTCACCTTGACGGCCTCCACACTCAGGGTCCTTGGTCCAGCGCCAACCATCGCTGCCACATCCAACCTGCTGGAGCATCGGGCTATTTACAATGCTTTGGTAGCCTTTCGTCATTTGCTTCAGGATCGCAAGGTCCTGGTGCGCACGGACAACCAGGTGGCGATGTATTAAGTGAACAAGCAGGGGGGTACAGGATCCCTGTTTCTGTGCTGGAAGGCTCTTCAGCTCTGGGAGTGGGCGATACGTCACAACATCTTCCTTCAAGTGATCTACATCCAGGGTCGGCAGAACTGCCTGGTGGACAAATTGAGCCGCCTGCTCCAAGCGCACGAGTGGTCGCTCCACTCTTCCACTGTGCGTCAGGTGTTCGCTCGCTGGGGGACGCGCAGATAGATCTGTTCGCCTCCCCCCCTCAACCACAAGTTGCCTCTCTTCTGCTCCAGGATTTACTTCCCGGATCGTGTCGAGGTGGATGCTTTCCTTCTAGATTGGATGGACCGGTTCCTATACACGTTCCCTCCATTTCCCCTGATTCTGAAGACTCTCGTCCAGCTCAAGTCGGTCTGAGCCACCATGATTTTGATAGCTCCTCGGTGGCCCAGACAGCCGTGGTTCTCCCTTCTACTTCGAGTCAGTGTCAGGGAGCCTCTGCTTCTGCCTGTGTTTCCTTCTCTGCTGTCTCAGAGTCAGGGTTTGCTACTGCATCCCAATCTGCAGTCTCTACACTTAACAGCTTGGTTCCTCTTCATCTGCCTCCCTCCTTCAGTTTCTCTCAGTCAGTGAGGGATGTTCCCGAGGCCTCTCAGAAGAGTTCTACTCGGCAATGCTACTCCCAGAAATGGACTAGATTTGCTGCGTGGTGTATTACGCACCGCATGGAGCCATTGTCTGCCTCCTTGTCTTCCGTGCTGAATTACCTGTTACACTTGTCTCGGTCTGGTCTCAAAACGACATCTATTCGAGTCCACCTCAGTGCGATTGCTGCCTTTCATCAGCCGCTTGATGGGAAACCACTTTCTGTCCATCCGGTGGTTTCCCGTTTTATGAAGGGCCTCTTCAATGTTCATCCTCCACTCAAGCCTCCCCCAGTGGTTTGGGGGTCTTAATGTGGTTCTGGCTCAATTGATGAGACCTCCATTTGAACCCATTGACAAGGCTCATCTGAAGTTTCTCACTTGGAAGGTCTTGTTCCTGATTGCTCTCACGTCTGCTCGCAGAGTCAGTGAGCTGCAAGCTCTGGTTGCGGACCCGCCTTTTACTGTTTTTCATCATGACAAGGTGGTCCTTCGTACTCATCCTAAGTTCTTGCCTAAGGTGGTTTCGGATTTCCACCTCAACCAGTCCATTGTTCTTCCTGTGTTTTTTCCTAAGCCCCATTCTTATCCTGGGGAGGTGGCGCTTCACACTCTTGACTGTAAGAGGGCGTTAGCGTTTTATCTCCAACACACCCAATCTCATCGGACGGCTCCTCAACTCTTGATATCTTTCAATCCAAATCGGTTGGGGCGTCCTGTTTCCAAGTGCACCTTGTCCAACTGGTTAGCTGCTTGTATTTCCTTCTGCTACGCTCAGGCTGGTCTCCTGCTGCCGGGTCGGGTCATGGGGCACAAAGTCCGAGCGATGGCGGCATTTGTTGCTTTCATCAGGTCCACGCCTATTGAGGAGATCTGCAAGGCCGCCACTTGGTCCTTGGTTCATACCTTCACCTCTCACTACTGTCTGGATACTTTTTCCAGATGCAATGGCCTCTTCGGCCAGTCGGTTTTACGTAATCTGTTCTCTTAAATTGCCAACTCTCCCACCATCCCATCCTGGTTAGCTTGGAGGTCACCCACATGTAGAGAATATGCTGCCTGCTTGTCCTGGGATAAAGCACAGTTATTTACCGTAACAGGTTTATCCAGTGACAGCAGGCAGATATTCTCGCAACCCTCCCTCTTCCCCAGGTTGGCTTCTTTGCTAGCTATCTGAACTGAGGACCACATTGAGGAGACGTGCCCTCTAGTGGGGCGGGAAGGCACACGTATGCGTGATGCAGCACTAGCAAACTTTAAGATCTTCAATCAAGTTTGCTTGAAAAGCTGTCCGCGACGGGGCTTCGTGGATGACTTCACCCACATGTAGAGAATATCTGCCTGCTCTCCCTGGATAACACCTGTTATGGTAAGTATCTGTGCTTTACTGTACCTCCCTTTTACATATACCCGCTTATCTACTCCCCCTTCCCTGTGACAGCAGCATCAAATAATAATTCAAGTAGCTATGTGCTTTTGGAGAAGAGCTCCAAAAGAGAGACCAGATTCATTGATATCTTTTTCCATTTCATTGGTCTACTCTGTTGATCATGTATTCGTTCCATTATTGGTAAATAGAAAATACTATATTTCTATTGTGTAAATGCTGGGGCATCTGAACTTCATCTGAATAAAATAGATTCTCCCAGGACAAGCGGGTATTATATTCTCACATGTGAGTGACATCGTCCAAAGTACCCAGTGCCAGACCCTGCTAAGTGTACTATCATTTTAAATCTTTGAGGCAGTACCCCACCGCATGCATATAAGTGCCTTCCTGCCTAATGTTGATACACGAGACCATCATTCTCTAGTTTTCCATGCAGCTAACAAGCTGTCTCTTTGGTCTCTTCAGGGTGTCTCAGCCCATCAACCTTTTGATATTTTGTGCCTTCCTGATGCCTTTTTTTAATCTTCATAATTATTCTATTGTTTCCTTCATTTTTCTCGAGTTTGGTCAGATTTGAACAATTTTGACTTTTTGGTCTTTGGACTACTTTGAGTCTTTTTCATACCTGGGAACATCAACTGTTTCTGGGATACCTTTACTCGAGCTTCCCTGGCTATCAAGTCCAATGACTGCGTCTGCTATTTTTCTCTCGATGTCAAAGGGTCTGAGTGGCTTTAAAAAATGTTCTTGATGCAATAGGACTATTTCAGGCACTGAGCCCCATAATTAGTATGTTCAGTGTCTGGGTCCTGAGCATTGGGACCTCTATTCACATATGCAAATAGATTTAAAGCCCATAGAATTTAGTGTGACAAATAATTTTTTGGATCGGCATCAAGCATGGCAAGAGATTCCAGTTCCAACATGCAGTCTACATTGGTGTCAACACTGAGTGTATTGACACCATGCCGAGCATACCAAGCATTGGGTTCCTAAGAATTGCAATACTGGGACAGACCAAAGGTCCATCAAGCCTAATATTCTATTTCAAACAGTGGCCAACCCAGATCACAAATACATGGCAGGATCCCAAAGAGAAAAATAGATTTTATGCTGCTTATACTAGGAGTAAGCAGTGGATTTTCCTAAGTCCATTTTAATAATGGCTTATGGACTTTTAGGAAATATCAAAACCTTTTTTAAAATTCCTGCTAAGCTAACTGCTTTTACAGCATTCTCTGACAATGAATTTCCAGAGTTTAATTACACGTTGAATGAAGAAATATTTTCTCCAGTTAGTTTTAAATTTACCGTATTTTCACGCATATAACACGCGCGTTATACACGATTTTACAAACCGTGCATAACCTTGCGCGTTGTACAAAATTTTTTTTACATAGTTCCCCCCCCCGACGTCCAATTCACCCCCTGCAGGACCGCTCGCACCCCCACCCTGAAGGACCGCTCGCACGCACTCCCACCCGCACCCCCACTCTGAAGGACTGCTCGCACCCCCACAGCCTCCCGACCTACATGATGGGGGGGGGTCGGGAGGCTGTGGGGGTGCGAGCGGTCCTTCAGGGTGGGGATGCGGGTGGGAATGCGTGCGAGCGGTCCTTCGGGGTGGGGGTGCGGGAGCATGCGAGCGGTCCTGCGGGGGGGTGAATCGGACGTCGGGGGGGCATCAGGCTTTCAGGGTGGGGACAGGACTTCAAGGGCGAGAGGAGAGTCGGGGCGGGCGAAAGGAGAGTCGGGGCGGGCGAAAGGAGAGTTGGGCGGCGACGGGAGAGTCGGGCAGCATGCGCGGTATACGGGTGCGCGCGGTATACAAAATTTTTTAAATATATATTTCGGTTTCCCGTGTGCTACACCCGTGTGCGCTTTTACACGGGTGCGCGTTATCTATGTGAAAATACGGTACCTCTTAGCTTCATTGCATGTCCCCTAGTCTTAGTATTTTTGGAAAGAGTAAACAAGTGATTCACATCTACCTATACTACTCCACTCAGTATTTTATAGACCTCTATCATTTTCTCCCCTGAGCGACAACTCCAAGTTGAAGAGCCCTAGCTACTTTAGCCTTTTCTCAAAAGGAAATCACATCCATTTTATCATTTTCATTGCCTTTCTCTGCTATGGGGTTCATTATCAAAAAAGAAAAACATCCAAGAAGTGTCATAAAGGGGTAGATGGATGTTTTTCTTTCCAAACCCTTCCAATTTGTTATTTTTGAAACCTATTTTCTAGACTTTCAATGCTGCTGTTCAGTCTAAATCTCAAGAGGGCATCTTAGAGGCATGGGAGCCTATAATAAAAGGACATAAACATCCAAAAAGCATGCTAAATCAACACTTGGATGTCCTAATTGCCAGGACGTCCAATTGCCGAAAATCAAAACCATCTTTCTGTACATCTGGCAAGGTGTTCCAGAGCATGAGATAGGCATGGTGGAGGTATGTTATGGGTGGGTTTTGGACAGTCTCAAGGGCGAGTTAGACATGGACATCTTGCAGCGATTAATCAAACATTTTGCAAGACATCTTGGACAGAATTTATACGTTTTGAACTAGACTTGTTTTAGAAGGGTTTAAGTGCCACAAAGGTGCCCAAACTGACAGATGACCATTGCATGCATCAAGGTAAGACACCCCCACACCCCTCAGTGCTCACACCCACAAAGATCAGAATACAAACGTACATACTTATCTCCAGAACATCAGTATCTGGTGTAGGAAAGCTTAGTAGAGCTCCACATAGTCCCTTAGAAGTCCCATAAGCCATTCTAACCACTACATTCATGGTGGAAAATGTGAAGCCATCAACCTCCCCCCCCAAAACCCTACTCTACTGCCATATAGGTGCCACCTGCAGCCATAAGGGCTACTGGGGTTGTAGACAGGTGGGTATAGTGGTTTTTGTGGGGGTGGGGCTCACCACAACCTATAAGGGAATTCTGTTGAGATGTTTATGTGGCACTCTTTATATGAAGTTCACAGCATTGCCCTCTAAGGTGCCCCATTGCTCTGTTGCCATGTATGGGTGGCTAGTCCATTACAGGACTGGCCCCTCCCACTTACAAATGGTCTTATTTTGGGACTTTGTTTGAAATTTTGTTTGAAAATGTGGTATAAGATTGACGTCCTGGCGGTCTGGGCATCCTAATGGCCTGGACATCTAGATAGAGGATTTTCTAAAAAATTATTTCTAGACATATGGTGGTTTGCCTTTCAAAAATAGGCATTTTCTTACTGCCGACTTTGGACGTCTAATGTCATACGTGTAAGTCGGATTTAAACATATGTTTTGAAAGTGCCCCTCATGGTGTGAGTGGGACTTGGATGTTTTTTTCTTTCCTAATCAAATGTTTAATATATCCAGGTCACAAATTTGGTTATCCAGGGCTAGATAAGTGCAAAAATGTGTCCAAACTGACCAGATGACAAGTGGAGGGATGTAAAAAACAAAAGGAATTGACCCCAAAATATCCACAAAGAAGAAAATCCAGAGAAAACCAAAAAAAACTCTGTGGAGTGACGATGTTCCTAAATGGACTTTATTTGAAAGTATCAAAGTTCCAAAGGTACACTAAAATCACCAACATAAAATAATTCCATCCACATAAAAGTAAATCATCCACATAAGAGCCTTAAAGGACCTAGTCCGCTAGGGATACAGGACCCAACACGGTCCGCGTTTCGACAAAAAGTCTTCTTCAGGGGTCCCTGGGGGTCCTATAAAGGTGTGTATGTGGGAAACAATTGTGTGGTGAACCGGAAGTGAGACACTGCTTGCATTTGCAATGGAGGGATGTAAACATGTTAGCCACTTCCCCAGTGATCATTGACCCCCCTCCCACCCCTAAAAGATGTGAATGAAACAGTAAATACCTGCCAGATGTTATAGCCAATCCTAATAAAGTAGCAAGCAGGTCACTGAAGTAGATTAGTGGGCGGTATAGTTGGCCATGAAGATGGGGACTCGGGCCCATATCCCACTCTAACTACTGCACTTATAGTGGAACCTGTAAGCCTTCCAAAACCCACCCAGATCCCACTGTACCTACATATACAGTCATTTTAAAAAATTAGGACATGAAATATTCAGTTCTTTCTTAAGAAATGTTCACATATAGATGTCAGATTTTTTAAAAATTTATCTCTGGAAAAGAAAATGAAGTAATTGCAGGGAAACAACAAAACTTTTCATGTCTTTTTGATGCTCATGGAGAGCATTGCTTCCGTTACTCTCTCTTAGCCTCTTCCTCAGCCAATTGGAGGTCGGCTCCAGTTATACCATCTATATTGTGAGCTGATAACGGACCTCTGGGTTCTAAAAGTCATTCAGGAGGGTTGCTATCTTCATTTCATTGCTGCACCTCCAGATCATCCTCTTTCAACCCTCAACAGACGTCCCTGCTCACAGGAAATTTCTCAGATTTCAAGTAGCCCATCAGTACAAGATTCTGCCATTCAGCCTTGCATCTTCTTCCAGAGTATTCACCAAATGCTTGGTGGTAGTGGCAGTGGCGTTATGGGCTCAAGGTCTTCATATTTTTCCTTCTCTCGATGATTGGCTAATAAAAGATGCCATTCCTCAAGGGGTGCTTGCAGCAACACAGTCGACCATTCTTCAGGAAGGGGCTAGAACTGGTTTCAAGGTTTTTTTGAAGAAAAGATCTTATCCAGTGATTTGTGACGGTAACTATTCTTATTCATGGAGCAACCCATCTGGTGTGCCTCAAGGTTCTCTGCTATTGCCTACCTTATTCAACATCTACATTTCCCCTTTAGGACATTTATTACAGAGTTTAAATGTAAAATTTTATATATATGCAGATGACATTTCTATTTTAATCCCTCTAAATAATTTTACCACTGAAATTTTAAACCAGATACCTTTTGTTCTATTATGACTCAGATAGAACAGGGGACAATTAATTTCAAAATGAAACTCAATATGTAAAAGACAAAACTTTTCTTGGCTAGTCTCAATGACAAAATAACAAACTCATTGCTTCATCTTAATGGTCATGACTACCCGATTATTAAATCTATCAAAATTCTGGGAGTCACACTGGCAGAACACATGAACTTAGTGGTAAAAAAAATTCTTTTTTACATTGTGAAAATTAAGAACCATAAAAAAAATATTTTGATCCTTTATTGTTCTGACTATTGGTGCAGGCATTAGTTTTATCTATTTTAGACTATTGTAACATCATCTGTTTAGGAGCACCCAAAAAAATTCTAAGGAAATTAAGGATAATTCAGAATACAGCTGTTCGATTGATTTTTGGCTTAAAAAAGAATGACCATATTAGTCCATATTATCGTTTACTTCATTGGCTGCCTTTGGAGGCAAGAGTATTATTCAAATTTTCCTGTATCTGCTTTAAGCTGATATCGGGATTGTCTCCAGCTTACATTTTTCCTCATTTTGTGTTGCATAGACCATCAAGAGAAACTAGAAACTTCTACTTATTTGCTTATCCAAAAATTAATGGGTGTAGATATAAGACCTTCTTAGATAGGACCCTAGCATTTCAAGCTGGTAGGCAACAATCTTGGTTAGGTAAATGTATTCAGCAAGCTATGTTATTCTATTGCAGTTTTCAGAAATTAATTAAGACCACTTTGTTCGATAAGTTTATTACTTAGTGAGTTTTATTATTGAAATTCTATTTTACAAATATTTGTATTTTTTACTGTATTGTATTTCGCTGATTATCCCAACTCTTTTTAGTGTAAACCGCCTAGAACTTTTGGTTATGGCGGTATAAAAGAATAAAGTTATTATTATTCTGTTTCAACAGTTGGGGCTCAAAGTCAGTTTTCCCAAATTTCAATTTCAACCCTCTCAAACTCTGCAATTCATAGGAGCCCTTCTAAACACTAGAGAATGACATGAAAAGAGACGAGTAGCTAATATGTCAAGAGTACCTGGCATCCCTAGATATCTTTAGACAGAAAGGAGTAAATAGAGTTCAAAGGCAAATTTGAATAAATAACATTTTAAGGCGCCTTTAAATTTCTCTAAATTGGTTTTGGATCTAATGTATAAAGGTAAAGAATTCCAGATTGTGGAAGCTGTTACAGAAAATATTGTTGTACAGCAAGTGCCGATTATTTTCAACGAGGGTGCAAAAAGAAGATGTTGGTTTGAAGATCTAAGTGTCCTAGATGGTTCATGAGGGATAATCAATTTATCTATAAATTTTGGTTTGTTTGTTTTATGTGTTTTAAATATTATCAGGGCGAGTTTATATGTTATTCTATGGGGGATGGGGATCCAGTGTGCTTTTTGGAGTAATGGTCATATTTTTTAGATCCTGTAATAACCTTAATAGTGACATTTTGAATAAGTTGAAGACGCCGAATCTCTTTCTGTAATATATCCTTATATAGAGAATTGCAGTAGTCAATTTTCGCCATTACAAGTGAATGACTCGGTATATTTAAAGATGTGGGATCTAAGATACTGGAGAGTGCTTTGATCATTTTTAATGTGTGGAAGCAGTTTCTAACAGTACCTATTTGCATGTTGAAAGTGAGTTTAGAGTCAATAATTACTCCTAAGATTTTAACTGAATTAACCTGGTTAATAGCAATGTTTTTAATGCGGATGAAAGAATTCAATTGTAGACCATCTCTCCAGGGAAAGAGGAGACAGTTTGTTTTTGAAATACTAAGGGAAAGCATATTTTCCCTTAGCCAATCATTTATTTTATTTAACTTCTTATTTATTTCTTTTTCTTTTTATTCTTTATTTATCATTTTAAATTTTAACAAAATCAAACATTTTGTACAGAAAGATTGTCTGATCATACACAAAAATAAAAGAAAAATAATTTCCATAATACTAAAATCTCTAATCAAACAATCTCAAGTCCTCAAAAAAATGATCCAAGAATTTATGAGTGAACTTTAAGGAAATCAATTAATAAATTCTATACAAGAAAAAAGGTATCTAGTGACTGGATTAATGAGCTTATATTCTATTAATCAAGTCCATTTGTTGTTGTTATTATATTGTTCCTTCCTTTTCCAAACGTTTCAGCGTCAAGAAAGCTGTAAGTTGAGCCAGTTCAAAAAACACATATTTATTATCTCGATACCTTATTATACATTTACATGGGAAACGTAAAAAGAAAATTCCACCCAGCTGTGTAACTCCTGCTTTCATCAGAAGAAATTGACGTCTATGGTTCTGAGTTTCTCTACTAACATCCGGAAATATTTGAATTTTCAAACCCAGAAATTCCTTATTCTTAAAAAACATTTTTAATATCCAGTCCTTATCAGGCAACAACGCCACAGATAATAAGAGAGTTGCTGGTTTAGCCAAATCTTTATCTGATACTTCCAGAATTGCTGTCAAATCTTGTTGAAGGTCTTGTGCTTCCTGTTTCTGATCCTCCGCTTGCTGATCCATTACTTTAATAGGCAAATAATATACCCGAGTGAGAGGAGGTAATGATTCCTCAGGGATATTTAGTATCTCAATAAAGTACCTTTTTATCATCTCCCTTGGGTTTATGGATGGAATTTTTGGAAAGTTCAGTAAGCGCAGGTTATTAGTCCGATAATTATTTTCCATTGTTTCCAATTTTCTTCTAATAATTTGATTATCTTTTATTATTGTAGATTGAACTTGTTTAATCATTATTACTTCTTTTTCAATTTCTCCTACTTTTTCTTTCATATTGGAAATTTCCTGTTTATTTTCCTCTTATTTGTTTTGGATTTTTATATTCTTTTCTCCTTCTTTTATCTGTTTGGTTAGTGAATCTCCCAGTTTAGAAACCAAGTCCCATATTGAGTCAAGAGTCACTTCAGCTGGTTTTTCATGTTTGAAGGAAATCTCATGTAAAGTTGAAAAGGGCTCACCTTGACTGCCTTTCTGTCTGCTGTTCCGGGTTTTCTCCTCCCTCAGATCTCCTATCCGCTGGAACTGTCTCTGGGCTTAGAAAAGCCATCGAGACTTCTCCTTGCTGGCTCCCAGGTGTTACAGCCTCTCGGTCAGGGAGTGCTGCTGCTTCTGGCCCACTCAATTTGCGTGGGGAGCTCGCACTCAGCGGTGGGGGAGGTGGAATCCTCTGGTCGGGGCTCAGAGTTGTATCTAGCCCTGGGACTTCCGGGTCGGTGTCACTCCACGCCGCAGGATCCAGCGGGCGATTCCCCGAAACTACAGGCTCCCTCTGAAGGCGCTGTAAAAATGCTCGATAGTAGCGAGAGGGGGGTGTTCAGGGCGCTGCGAGACTGCAGCGGTGCTCTTACCCCATCTCTTCGGCATCAAAATGAAGAAAAAGAACTGTTCACAAGAAAATGAACCAACGATAATTTCCACAGCGTCTCACCAGACACAGGTACGAAATGCCATCTTGGATCCATTATCTTCCTCTTCTTATTTATTTCATCTATATTGAAATCATTCGCAGTATCGATAGGATAGATGATTTGAACATCGTCAGTGTAGGCAAAAGCTGTGAGGCCGATGGATTGGCATAACGTCAGTAAAGGAGCGAGATAAATATTAAACAGTAGTGGCGATGGGATTGATCCTTGAGGAATTCCAGCCTTTGAGCTGGAATTGTTGAAGAGTATGGTAGAAGATCGAACTGTGAAATAGGTTTTAAACCAATCAAGTACTTGGTCAGTGATTCCAAACGAAGCTAGTCTTATTAAAAGTAATTGATGGTCAACCATATCAAATGCTGTTGTGCGATCTAACAAAATTAGGATTACAGATTTATGGTGGTCCAGAATAGATTGTATTGAAGTTGTTAAACCTATTAAAGAATGTTCAGTTGAATGGTTTCTACGAAATCCAGTTTGATTTGGATATAGGATTTGAGTTTTTTTTAACGAATTCTGAGACTTGGTTAAAGAATATCTTTTTGGTTAATTTCACTAAAAATGGCAAGTTGTCAATCAGTCTATAATTTGAGCATTCCTATTGTTTTTCCTTAGCAATTTTAAGTATCAGACATATGATTGTTTACCTGTTTTGATTGTTCAATAGCAATGTTTAACATGCTTGTTTTAATTTCAGAGCACAACAGAGTTGTAGTTGGGTAGTTTCCCTGTACCCCTCCTTCCAATATGTGGCTATAAGAGGCTATCGCCTTCTTTGGTATAAACTGAAGGAGGCAGAGCGCCCTCTTGTGAAGGAGGAGGGATTCCAAAGGGATTCCTTCTGCACAGCTTGTGAGCTAAGGGAATATTATCCATCCATCCAGAATGACACTTCTATTTACTATAAAAGATATAGCAAGGTAAGAATCTGGTTTCTCTTTACACCTGCTTCAGCCCAACCCAGCCCAAAGATATATTGGATCATCTATCGAGGAGACAGTCGTGCACCCCTGCTGAACATCAGGGTTTGCCTGGATCTGTATGATGCATTCATTTGCAGAAGTTATCTCCTGTCTCAGAGGATCGACCCTTGCCTTGACTCTCTTCCATGCATAGTTGACGCACTTTTCAGATTTACCTAGAAGAGGTTATTTTGAGGAGTCTGATTCTGATTTTTCAAATCACTCTGACTCAAGATCTGCCAGACTTTTCTGCTGAAGAGTGCTATGGTATACCTTCTAATCCTTCTCTACCTCAAAGATGTCCACCAGAAAGTACCGTATTTTATCCCAGGACAAGCAAGCATGATATTCTCACATGTGGGTGACGTCATCTACGGAGCCCCAGCGCGGACAGCTTTTCAAGCAAACTTGATTGAAGTTTCAAGTTTGCTATGCTGCACCACGCATGTGCATGCCTTCTTGCCCACTAGAGGGCGCATCCCCACCTTGTGGTCCTCAGTTCAGTTTTTTCCGCGGAGCCAGAAGCCCTGTGGAATTTGTGCTCTTCTAATTTGCCTTCTGACACCGCGGCTGAGTGGTTTTTTCTCGGTCGCTGTGCTTAATTTGTGTTTTTATTTTGTTCGTGTGTCTTTTTTCATAAAAAACAAACAAACAAACAAAATAATAACCTTTTTCGTTCGGCTCCAGGGGCTCCCGGTAGCCGCGGCCGCGGGACCTCGTTCGTTCCCGGCCGGTTTTTGGGCCCATGTCCCGTCCCTTGACGGGTTTTAAAAAGTGCACCCGGTGCGATCGGCTGCTTTCCATCACCGATCCCTACCGGTGGTGCTTACTTTGTCTGGGTCCTGAGCACCCGACCGACTCCTGCACTCGGTGCTCTACTTTTCAGCCGAGAGCTCTCCGCCGCCGTCGCGCTCGGATGGCGGAGCTCTTCGCTGTCGACCCCGCGGCGGGGAAGGCCTCGACGTCGGCTTCGGCCCCGGCCTTGACCTCGGCCTCGGCCTTGACCTCGGCCTCGACTTCCTCGACCTCGCCCCGACAGCCTGCTTCGTCGAGGCCGGCGTCCTCGACCCCGAAGTCGACGGTGGGTAAGTCCTCACTTCCTTCTTCTCTTCCAGCCTCGAAGAAGCCATTCTCGGGCTCATCGACGGGGGCGGGTGGGCCGTCCTCGGCCCCGCCCCGAGCGTCAAAGTCGGGTGCCCCGCGGGAATACTCGAGACCGAGGTCGCCCTCGAGGGAGCACCCGCCGGCCCAGGATCTGCCGACTATGATGGGGGTTCCCGTCTTTCAAGACTTGCTCCGTGCGCTCATTGCCTCGGAACTGTCCGGTGCCCTCGCGCACCTCCAGCCGTCTTCGGCCTCGTCAGCCCCGGCTTCGGCGGCCTCTGTCTCGGTACCCTCGACTTCGGACCCCGGGGTGGCTTCGGCCTCGACCCTGACCTTGCCCTCGACCTCTGTTGACCAGCCTGAGCGGAGCGTGCGGCCTCGTGACAAGGTACGGAGGGTTCGGAGGATCTCTTCCTCTTCTTCCTCGTCGAGGTTCTCCCGGGGCTCCTCTCCCTCGGGTCGGCCTCGGGCGAAGCATCGGCCGAGGAAGCCCAAACGTCAACGGGGCTCTCCTCGACGCCGCGGTCGCTCCTCGCTGACCGAGGCTGAGACCCTGCGGGTCTCCGAGCTCCGCCTCGATAATCCGAGGCTTTTCCGTTCCTCCGAGGTGGAGTTTTCGAGGGACTCTTCGCCGAGACGGAAGGGGCGTGCCTCGGTGCCTCATACCCCGGGGACTTCCTGCAGGGGTTCCTCGGGGCATGGGCGGTCCCCGACCCCGTCGAGGTCGCTGGGTGCGGCTTCTTGGGGTTCGGGGTCTGGCACCGGTAAGGAGCCTCGTTACTCCCGTGAGGCTTCCCCTTCTTTTTTGGTGACGCGGGCTTCTCGATCTCCCTCTTCGCCTTCGAAGCCCTCCTCCTTTTCCAGATTTGTGCTTGAGATGGGGAGGGCTTTGGACCTTGACCTTATGTCAGGCTCTCAATACACGAAGGAATTTTTGGAGGAGCAGGATTTGCCCTCTCCCCCAAGGGAGACTCCTTGTCTGCCTATCAACAGGGTTCTACATCAGACCTTCCTGAGAAACTTGGACTCCCCTCTTACAGTCACAGCGGTTCCATCAAAGATGGAGTCGAAGTACCGTACGGTCCCTTGCAAAGGCTTCGACAAAGCACAGCTGTCCCACCAGTCGTTGCTGGTGGAGTCGGCGTTGAAGAAGTCTCAGCCTTCTAGGGTCTCTGCTGCGGTCCCCCCCGGGCGGGAGGGGCGGACCCTGGACAAGTTTGGTCGTCGCCTCTATTCCAACTCCATGATGGCTGCCAGGGTCCTTAATTACGCATTCACCTTCTCATCCTATTTAAGGCAGATGGTGAAGGCGTTGCCCAGGTATTATGGGGTCATGCCGGATTCCCACAAGGGGGATTTTGGTACCTTTATGGCCAATTTGTCTCAGCTGCGTCTCTACCTTTTTCACGCAGTTTACGATGCGTTTGAGTTGGCCTCTCGTGTATCCGCCTTTGCGGTGGCGATGCGACGTCTCGCATGGCTTCGTACCCTGGATATGGACCCGAACTTGCAAGAACGTCTGGCCAATCTTCCATGTGTGGGCTCCGAGTTGTTCGATGAGTCCTTGGAGGCGGCGACCAAAAGCTTGTCTGAACATGAGCGCTCTATCGCCTCATTGGTCTGTCCTAAACCCCGGGCCCCGCCGCAGAAGCCGTTTAGACCTCCTCCGCGACGATACCCGCAGAAGTCGACGCCGGCTTTCTCGAGGCCTCCGCCCCGGCGTCTCCCTCAGCAGGGCAGAGCGTCCCAACCAAAGCCTCAGGCGCAATGGGCGTCTAAACCGGCTCCGTCTTTTTGACGTGATGCGCGGTTGGGGGCGGGCCCCCTCCGCACTGTCAAAGGACCCCCTTCCTATCGGGGGCCGATTGCAGGCCTTTCTTCCAGCCTGGGCTAAGATCACGTCGGACGTTTGGGTGCTCCGGATCATCTCCGAGGTTTACTCGCTAAACTTCTTAGCCATGCCGCCAGAACATCCGCCGGGGGCTTCTCCTGGCTGTCGAGACCAGCTTCCTCTTCTCCTGTCGGAAGCCAGGTCCTTGTTGAGCCTTCGGGCGGTGGAGCCCGTGCCCCCGAACCAAAGAGGACGGGGGTTTTACTCCCGTTACTTTTTGGTCCCGAAGAAGACAGGGGACTTTTCTGGACCTCCGGAGGCTCAACAAGTTCCTTGTCCGGGAGAAGTTCCGTATGTTGTCCCTTCCAGTCCTGTACCCTCTGTTAGAATTGGGGGACTGGATGTGCTCCCTGGACCTGAAGGAAGCATATACTCATGTTCCGGTGCATCCCGCCTTCCGCAAGTTCCTCGGGTTCCAGGTGGGGGAGTTGCACCTCCAGTATCGGGTCCTCCCCTTTGGACTGGCTTCGTCCCCTCGAGTCTTCACAAAGTGTATGGTGGTGGTCGCGGCAGCCCTGAGATCTCGGGGGCTGCAGGTGTTTCCCTACCTGGACGATTGGCTGATCAAGGCGTCCTCCAAGGAAGGGGTTATTTCAGCGACCCGACAGACTATCATCTTCCTTCAACGTCTGGGGTTCGAAGTGAACTTCCCCCAAGTCTCAGTTGTGCCCGACTCAATCCCTTCAGTTTATCGGGGCCGTGCTGGACACGGTTCGCCTCCGTTCGTTCCTCCCCCCGCCACGGTTGGAGGTCCAGCTTCGATTGAGTCGCCAGGTTTCGTTGCTGCCCTCAGTTTCGGCGCAGCGCATGATGGTTCTGCTCGGCCACATGGCGTCGACGGTCCATGTCACTCTGTTCGCCCGTTTGCACCTGAGGCTTCCTCAGTGGACCTTGGCCTCCCAGTGGCGTCAGGATCGGGACCCAGTCTCCTCCCCTATAACTGTGACTCCTTCCTTGAGACGCTCGCTCCGTTGGTGGACCAACTCTTCCAATCTTTCCGGGGGTTTGCTCTTTCTCGTTCCTCCGCATCGCAAGGTCCTGACCACGGACTCTTCGGAGTATGCGTGGGGAGCTCATCTGGACGGTCTGCGGATTCAAGGTCTATGGTCGGCAGAGGAGTTGTCACATCAATGTTTTAGAACTTCGTGCCATTTTACTGGCTGCTCGAACGTTCTGCCACCTGCTGCACGATCAGGTAGTCCTTGTGCAGATGGACAACCAGGTGGCCATGTATTATGTGAACAAACAAAGGGGAACGGGCTCTTGGTCCCTGTGCCGGGAAGCCCTGCGCCTTTGGGAATGGGCGGTCTCCCAGAACATCTTCCTGCGGGCGGTTTACATTCAGGGAGAGAAGAATTGTCTGGCCGACAAACTCAGTCATCTTCTTCAGCCGCACGAGTGGTCGCTAAACTCCCGAGTTCTGCGCGAGGTCTTCGACCGCTGGGGGACTCCTCAGGTGGATCTGTTTGCCTCCCCGGAGACTCGCAAACTGCCCCTCTATTGTTCTCGGATGTACTCCCCGGACCGTCTCGAGGCCGACGCCTTTCTTCTCGACTGGGGAGGGAGGTTCCTTTATGCGTTTCCTCCTTTCCCTCTGATCTTGAGGACGTTGGTTCATCTCAAGGCGTCCAGAGCCACTATGATTCTCATTGCGCCTCGTTGGCCTCGTCAGCACTGGTTCTCCCTGCTCCTTCAACTCAGTGTCAGGGAGCCTCTGCTTCTGCCTGTCTTTCCCTCTCTGCTGTCTCAGAATCGGGGGTTCGCTGTTGCATCCCAATCTTCAGTCTTTACATCTGATGGCTTGGTTCCTTTCCCCGTGACTTCACAGGTTTCTCAGTCTGTGAGGGAGGTTCTGGAAGCCTCGCGCAAGGTCTCGACTAGGCTTTGTTATTCTCAGAAGTGGACCAGATTTTCTTCCTGGTGTTCCTCGAATCATCTGGATCCGAGTTCGGTTCCGGTGTCTTCGGTTCTGGAATATTTGTTGCATTTGTCCAAGTCTGGGCTGAAGACGACTTCCATTAGGGTGCATCTCAGTGCGATT
Source organism: Geotrypetes seraphini (assembly GCF_902459505.1). Classification (NCBI taxonomy): domain Eukaryota; kingdom Metazoa; phylum Chordata; class Amphibia; order Gymnophiona; family Dermophiidae; genus Geotrypetes; species Geotrypetes seraphini. The sequence goes on from NC_047084.1 coordinate 534,583,450, forward strand.
GCTGCTTTCCATCGGCATATCGAGGGTCGATCTCTCTCTCTTCATCCTCTGGTGATTCGTTTCATGAGAGGTCTAGTGAATGTTAATCCTCCTTTGAAACCTCCTCCTGTAGTTTGGGATCTTAATGTGGTTTTGGCTCAACTGATGAAGCCTCCCTTCGAGCCTATTGACAAATCTTATCTTAAGTTTCTCACTTGGAAGGTGATCTTTTTGCTTGCGCTCATGTCCGCTCGTCGGATTAGCGAGCTGCAGGCTTTGGTTGCGGACCCGCCCTTTACTGTGTTCCATCATGACAAGGTGGTTCTTCGCACCCATCCTAAATTTTTACCTAAGGTTGTGTCTGATTTCCACCTCAATCAGTCCATTGTTCTTCTGGTGTTTTTTCCGAAGCCCCACTCTCATCCTGGATAGGCGGCGCTTCACACGCTTGACTGTAAGAGAGCGTTGGTCTTTTATCTTCAACGCACCAAGTCTCATCGGAAGGTTCCTCATTTATTTTTGTCCTTTGATCCTAATCGGATGGGACGTCCTGTTTCCAAGCGCACCTTGTCCAACTGGTTGGCTGCTTGTATTTCTTTTTGCTACGCTCAGGCTGGTCTCGCACTTCATGGTCGGGTCACGGGACATAAGGTCCGAGCGATGGCAGCTTCTGTGGCGTTCCTCCGGTCTACTCCGGTGGAGGATATCTGCAAGGCTGCCCCTTGGTCTTCGATTCATACTTTCACCTCCCACTACTGCCTGGATACGTTATCCAGGAGTGACGGCCGGTTTGGCCAGTCAGTTTTGCGTAATCTGTTTTCCTAAATTGCCATCCTCCCACCTGCCCTTTTTTGGTTGGCTTGGAGGTCACCCACATGTGAGAATATCATGCCTGCTTGTCCTGGGATAAAGCACAGTTACTTACCATAACAGGTGTTATCCAGGGACAGCAGGCATATATTCTCACAACCCGCCCTCCTCCCCGGGGATGGCTTCTTTGCTGGCTATGGAACTGAGGACCACGAGGTGGGGATGCGCCCTCTAGTGGGCAAGAAGGCATGCACATGTGTGGTGCAGCATAGCAAACTTGAAACTTCAATCAAATTTGCTTGAAAAGCTGTCCGCGCTGGGGCTCCGTAGATGACGTCACCCACATGTGAGAATATATGCCTGCTGTCCCTGGATAACACCTGTTACGGTAAGTAACTGTGCTTTCTCGCATATAACGCGCGCGTTATACGTGGTTTTTACAAAACGCGCATAACCTTGCGCATTATACGCGTGAGCGCGTTGTACAAATTTTTTTTTACATAGTTCCCCCCCGACATCCGATTCAACCCCCCCCCCCCCCGCAGGACCACTCGCACCCCCACCCCGAAGGACCGCTCGCACGCACCCCCACCCCGAAGGACCACTTGCACGTACTCCCACCTGCACCCCCACCCTGAAGGACCGCTCGCACCCCCACAGCCTCCCGACCCCCCCCCCCCCATCATGTAGAAGCTCCTACCGGTGTCCTGCTGCTTCCTCTTGGCAGTCCCGGCCCTTCTGTGAGCCCTGCGCCTGCGCTGCTTCCTCTTCCGGCGGTTCGCCCTTTCTCTAACGTCAAGCCCTCTTGCCCCGCCGACTCCCCGACACGATCGGGGCAAGAGGGAGCTCAAGCCCTTTTGCCCCCCCGACACGATCGGGGCAAAAGGGAGCCCAAGCCCTCTTGCCCCGCCGACTCCCCAACTCCCCGACAATATCGTGCCAGGAGGGAGCCCAAACCCTCCTGGCCATAGCGATCCCCTACCCCCACCCCACACTACATTACGGGCAGGAGGGATCCCAGGTCCTCCTGCCCTCGACGCAAACCCCCCTCCCACCAACGACCGCCCCCCCCCAAGAACCTCCGACCGCCCCCGCCAGCCGACCTGCGACCCCCCTGGCCGACCCCCACGACACCCCCACCCCCTTCTCCGTACCTTTGTGTAGTTGGCCGGACAGACGGGAGCCAAGCCCGCCTGTCCGGCAGGCAGCCAACGACGGAATGAGGCCAGATTGGCCCATCCGTCCCAAAGCTCCGCCTACTGGTGGGGCCTAAGGCGCCTGGGCCAATCAGAATAGGCCCGGGAGCCTTAGGTCCCTCCTGGGGGCGGGGCCTTGGGCACATGGTCGGGTTGGGCGAAAGGAGAGTCGGGCGATGACGGGAGAGTCGGGCAGCATGCGCAGTATACGAGTGTGCGCGGTATATAAAAATTTCTGTACATAAATTTGTGTTTTCCGCGCGCTATACCCGTGTGCGCGTTTTACACGGGTGTGCGTTATCTACGTGAAAATACGGTATATCTTTCACTGGCTTTGTATGTCAGATGGCACAGGCTATTCCTTTTAAAACGGAGACAGGAGGAACTTTGTTCTGAATATTTTAACTCCTTGACCATGACTACGAATGAGTCTTGAAAGATGCTTCTCTGAAAAAACTGGGAGACCCTCCCCTCCCCCCCCCAAATACCATGTTTAGAATACAGAAGTATCCAGGCTTTGATGACAGCTACATCATTCTCTAGTTGTTGAATCAGCTATAAGGTGCTCATGCTGTTCAAGGTCTCATGCTTCTGCTCCTCCAGGAAGGGAGGCCCGAACTTTGGACTCCTTTGGCAAGCGCATCTTTCAAGCAAATAGAATCATGAATTACCAATTCTACACAATCATTTATTTAAGATCTTTAATAACTTGTCATCTTTTGAGTAGTTTCTGGCCAGATGCACTTTCAATACTTTTGATGTGTCTTCACAAACATCTGCTGTAGCAGTGGCAAAGCATCCCTTATTGTGCCTCAGGGTGTCTGATCTTGAGAACATAGCTCAGGAAAGCCTTATGACATTCCTTGTAAGGGTGATAATTTGGAGATGACAAGGTGGAAGAGGTGACTGACCTAATTAAAAAACATGCAGGCACCATTATAACCTTATCTAATCCACAGACCTCTTTCTCTTATGGAAGATATTCAGCTCCATCTAGACAAGTGGTCTCAAACTCTATGCAGCCTGCCAGGTACTATTTTGAGGCCCTAGGTATGTTTATCATAATCACAAAAGTAAAATAAAACAGTTTCTTGATCATATGTCTCTTTAGTTATAAATTACAATATTATTATTAAGACTTAGCCAAAAGGAAATATTTATAAACTATAAAGAGTTTTACCTCATGTAAAATTGTCATTTCTTTAATAAGACATTAACTATTTTTTCTGAGGCCCTCCAAGTACCTATAAATCCAAAATGTGGACCTGCAAAGGGTTTGAGTTTGAGACCACTGATCTAGATGCTTATATTACTATACTAAGCATTGCTTTATCCAACCTGCTACATCAGTTTCTAGGCCTACTAATATCGTCATTGTTCAAAGCAGCAAAAGCCTCAAAAATCACAGGCTCGGCCCCAGTCAAACAGCAGCAGTTCTTTTGATTTTCTAGAGAGCATGGACACCATCACCTTTCCTCTACCACCCAACCTTCCATCAGGAAAAGGTTGCTCCTTTTCCATCAGCATTGGTCTCTCATTACCACAAACCAGTGGGTACTTCAAGATATTTCTCAGGGCTATGCCCTATTTTGGCTTACCAAACTTCTTGACTACCCACCAAAAATTTTTTTTCAACTCCCTAAAGAAGATCTTCCTTCACCAGGAGCTCTTGACCCTTCTCCAGCAAAATGCAGTAGAACCTGTTCTACTTCATGAGTGAGATCGAGGGTTCTACTCAAAGTATTTCCTTATAACAAAGAAGACCAGAGGACTTCAACCCATTCTCGACCTCTGAGATCTAAACAAGTACCCATTGAAGAAAAAATTTGCATGGTCTCTGTGGGGACCTTTCTGCTGCTGTTAGAGAAGGAAGATTGGCTTTGCTCTCTAGATCTTGAAAGAGGTGTACACTCGTCTCTCTATCCTACCTACTCACAGAAAGTATCTCCACTTTCGTATAGTATCTTGACACTTTAGTCTTGCCATTTGGTCTGGCTTCTCCTAGTGTTTTCATGAAGCGCTTAGTGGCAGTTTCAGCAGCCTTTTGCAGGTGGGGATTTCACATTTTCCCCTACCTAGATGATTAATTGATCAAAGTGTCATCATTGCAAGCAGCTCAGATAGTGATCAACTGTTCAACTTCTAGAGCTTCTTAGATTTGATTTGAATTATCCAAAGTCTCATCTCTAGTCATCTCAGACCTTTGGAGTTCATCGGAGCAGAGTTGGAACAGAATCCAGGGTCGAGCTTTTCCACCTCAGCAGAGAGTAGACAATCTCATTCACCTGTGTCACACTATATCCAACTTGAGGCACACTTCTGCCTGTCATATGCTATGTTTTCTAGGTCAAATGACACCGTTGGCACACCTACACTTCAGAATTAATCAATGGACTTTTTCTCCCAGTGGTTTCAAGCCATAGGTTCTCTCTGTTCTCATACAAGTGACCCTAGATTTTCGTCGTTGTATACAGTAGTGGATGGTTCCTTCCAATCTCACCTGAGTTCTGCCATTTCAGCCCTTTCAACACCAGAAACATTTGATTACAGATGCCTCTATGGTAGAATAGGAGCTCACCTTGATGGTCTCCAAACCCAAGGTTGATAGACTTCGCAGGACTAGAACTTCCATATCAATCTCCTCGAGTTATGTGCCATTGGCAATGCAATCAAGATATTCCAAGACTGTCTAATTCAACAGGTAGTACTCACCCATTGCCATATACTATCTGAACAAGCAGGGGGGAGCAGGAGCTTACTCTTTGTAAGAAAGCAATCCAGATTCAGTCTTGGGTGACAGCTCAGGGAATATCTCTCAGAACAGAACAGAAAACTTCCTTGATTTTGCTCCAGAATCTTTGTTCTCAGAATTTTTATTTCCAAATGCCTTCCTTCTTTACTGGGGGAACAACTTCCTTCACATTTTTGCTCCAGTCCCTCTCATTGAGAGGACTCTACTCAAACTTTGCCAAGATAGGGTACCCTGATCCTCCATTGCATCTTTCTGGTCCTGCCAGGTGTGTTTTCCATTACTACTGAAACTTTTGTTCAGGAAGCTGTGTAAATTGTAACCCTCTGTCTAAGCCTATTAATGCAGAGCAAGAGCCATTCCTTCATCCCAAACCACACTCTCTAGCTCTGACGGCAAGGTTTCTCTCACCAGCCACATAGGTTCCTACTAGCTTTTCTCTGCTGTATCAGATGTTATCCAAGCTTCCAGAAAACCATCTACTCAGAGGTGTGGACATGATTCTCTTCCTGGTGTACGTTACATTCTCTTGAACCTCTTGCCTGTCCCCTTCTGTTCATTTTGGACTACCTTTTACATCTGATCGCGAAACAAATTCTGTGCTACATATCGATGCTTTCCATGCATCCTTAGATAACAAACCATTATCTGTTCATCCTTTAATGATGCATTTCATGAAAAGCTTGTTTCCTACCAAGCCACCTATAGTAGCTTGGGATCTAAATATGGTTCTTTCCATTCTTATTATGGTTCCTTTTCAACCGCTTCAATCTTGCTGCGTCAAATTTCTTACTTGAAAAGTGATTTTTCTTGTAGTTTTCACATCCACTCAGAGGTAGCAAGCTTCTGGCCCTTGTTTCAGATCCACCTTACACAAAATTTTATCATAACAGGATAATCCTTTGGACATATCTAAATTTCCACGTAAATCAATTCCTCATTTTTCTGGTGTTCTTTCCAAAACTACATACTTATCCTGGAGAAACAGCGCTCCATACCTTGGCCTGCAAATGCATTTTAGCATACCAGCTGAACCATACTAAATATCATAGGAAATCCTCCCAGTTTTGTCACATTTGATCCAACAGATTAGGAGCTCCAGTTAAAAGCTAACAATTTCAACTTAGTTTGCAGGTTGTTCAGGCAGGTTGTTCAGGCTGGGCTGACGCATCAAGGCCGTGTAACTTCTCACAGTATGTAAGCTATGGTAGCTTCAGTAGCTCACTTTTGCTTTGCTTCTACTGACAAAATCTGCAAAGCAGCCATGTGGTCCTCAATGCATATGTGTACCTCCTGTTACTGTCTGGAACAAAACTCCAGAAGAAAAAGTCAGTTTGGACAAGCAGTTCTGCAAAATCTTTTCATTTCTTGAGAACCAGCTTTCCTTTTGACCTTTCAGATTGCACCAGGCTCATGTTTAATCAATAACTTAAACTCATCTAGAGTCATGACCCTGGCAGCTAGAGAGTCCCACATGTGAGAATATAATGCCTGCTTGTCCTTGGAGAGAAAGCAGATATACTAACTTGTAGCAAGTGTTCTCTGAAGACAGCAGGCATATATTCTCAAAACCCGCCCACCTCTCCTATTTGGCTTCTTAGCTTTTTTAAACTACTGAGGGTGTCGACATAGGGCAGGAAGACACTTGCACATCCATGGTGAGGGCACTTCCTTAAAGGTTTAAAGCAGTGGTTCCCAAACTCTGTCCTGGGGGACCCCCAGCCTGTCGGGTTTTCAAGATATCCCTAATGAATATGCATGAGAGAGATTTGCATACCTGTCACTTCCATTATATGCAAATCTCTCTCATGCATATTCATTAGGGATATCTTGAAAACCCGACTGGTTGGGGTCCCCCAGGACAGGGTTTGGGAACCACTGGTTTAAAGTGATGCTACACATGGCTGTGTCTGCACCGGGTTCCATGGATGATGATATCTAAATGTGAGAATATATGCCTGTTGTCCTCGGAGAACACCTCTATAGGTATCTTTGTTTATTCATGCCATCAGAAACCACCTCACATGTCGAAAATAAGTGTACCAGAGTCGTATTAGATTAATTATATTTAGGACAGTTTCCTGTTGCATCTAATCTCATTAATTTGGCTTTGCTTGGGGCTATATATAAACAAAATAAAAATATATAATATTGTCAATGACTGAGAAGTTATTTAGCTTTCAAACCTTTTGGATAAGCAGTTCTTGAAGAAATCTGAAGTGCTATATAATATGCAAAGAGCACATTAAATGAAATCCTTAGAAGTGTCTGCTCTCTTTATAGACAAAAGGTAACTGCTGGGAGAAATCCTGATCCCCTTAGAAGTGTCTGCTCTCTTTATAGACAAAAGGTAACTGCTGGGAGAAATCCTGATCCTATCCAATCCTAAAGGTGTGCGTCTTAAGAATACTATATTGGGCTATAATGGAAGATATTTGAATTTGGTTTGGATTTATCTAAACTGGCAGAAAGATGTGAGCGGAATCTGGGCAAACAAGTGACAACTGATATGTTTTTCCAAGTATTTCAAATTTGCTTGCAAAGTAACACTAAATATAATCTGCGGGAAATGCAATATACTCGTAACTGAGATATTCCTCTTTGTTCCCAAGTATAGAATTCCATCGCTGTTGATCTCATGGGGAAATCCCCAATACTCCAAATCAGAAGCCAGAGAATGTCTCTTGCATCAATCCATTTGCGTTGACAAAGACAGTTCCAACATTGGTACAAAATCCAAATAGTCTCATAAATAAATTTTTTTTTTGAACTTGGTGCATAAAGGAAATATGCTGAGCTTAAAGATCCCAAAACAGCAGATTCCCATGTCAGTGGAGTACAGCCCCTCAACTAATCAGCACATCTATCAGCCAAGTGGCGCATTTGATGAGCTTTATTATACAATTCAATATATAGGACTGCCAAGCCTCCTTCATCTCTGTATTATTATAGCCAAACTTACACATTGTTTTTTCAAAAAAAAATTGTTAAATTGTGTGTAAAGCTTTTTTGATATCTTTTTTTTTTTTTTTTTTTTTTTTTTTTTTTAAGTAACAGGATTGTTGCAGTTTGAAGGAAGTGTAGCCATTTTGGAAAAATCATTTTAAGAAGAAAAACTCTACCTACTAATGAAACTGGTAAGAGTGCCACATGAGCAATAATCTTTTAGTTTTAGATATCAATGAAGGAATGTTCAGAGCAAACAAAAAGATCCCAAGATGGTGGACTTTTTGGGAGGCCCAGTAGAAAGGGAATGCCTTTCCCCAAAGATGTTTGATTGTTTGGCAATAGTATCGCTTCTATTTTAGTGTAGCCCACTAGGAACAGAGAATTTTATGAGGACACACACAAACAGTCTCACATCTTGGTGATGTCATCACGGAACCTGGCATGGACAGTCAAAAAGTGTATTGCTATTTTAAGACTGTAAGGCTGCCTTTCCTCATGTGTACTGGTGCCTTCTCCCCGATGCTGGCTCATGGGATCCTGCAGTTTCTTAATTTTCTGCAGAGCTGAGAAGCTGTGACTTAGTCTTTCTTAGTGAATCAAATTTTTGTGCCTTTCTGGGGGGGGGTTTCTTTGTTTTTTGTCATTTTATTTTCTATCATTTATTCCTGTTTTATCAAAAAGTGTGGGATGAACACAGAGGATCTAGAATCAGAAAATAATAGTAAATATTGAATAACTAAGGCCAGTATTGTGCAGACTTGCATGGTCTGTGTTTGTATATGCCTGTTTGGTGGAGGATGGGCTGGGGAGGGCTTCAATGCCTGAGAGGGTGTACATGGACTGGAGTGAGCTTTGACGGACACATCAGTAGTTGGAACCTAAGAACAGTACTGGGCAGAGCTTTGGATTCTTGCCCAGAAATATATTAAGAAGAAGAAGAAAAAAACCCCAACAAATTTTTAGATTGAATCAGTTTCAGCAGACTAGATGGACCATTCTGGTCTTTATCTGCCTTCATCTACTATGTTACTATGAAAGATTGCCTTAAGTTCCTGTTCTACAACCTCATGCAGGAGGCCATGTTTAAAAATTGTGAGGCATCACTTTTTATTCCCAGTGACTCCACGTAAACTGGACACCTTATATAGGAATTAATCTTATCCAGGATTCAATAAGCCTCAATTGTAGCATCAATCTATTCTAATGGAGTATGCTTTAATTAAAAAAAAAAAAAAAAAAAAGCCAACAAATAGAGAACATATGCCAGAATGGTGGTGCAGAGAGAGCAGAGCCCTAGATAAATTTGATCGTTGGATCTTCCAAAATACCATGTTAACAAGTAGAATCCTCAGTTACTACTGTTATGACTTTTCTATATGACAACTTGTTCAAAAGTTAGCTCACTATGAGCAATACATTCCTGAAGATCATTGGAGCGTATTTCTAAAGAATTATAAACGTGAAAGTATATGGCATGTAATATCGCTTCATGTACATCAGCAGTTTCAGTTGCCATGAGAAGACGAGTATGGCTCGCGGTACCTTAAATAGATTGTGAACAAATGGGGAAAAATGCTTGAGTATCTGAATAAATTCATGCAAAACCATTCTGAGCTCCCTTGAGAGAGCGGTATAGAAAATAGAATAAATAAAATAAATAAATATCAACATTCAGAAGCGCTTGACCAATTTTCCCTGTTTGGGAGATGAATTATTTGGAGAAAAGATAAGGAAGCAACCCAGAAAATGAAAGGAGCATGAAATCATGACTATATCTTCTACAAAGACATCTAAGACTCAATCACAAAAGTGATTTTACAACCCTAAATGCCCATTGTATTACTTTAAATGTAGATATAATTCTCTGTATACTTCCTCTAGAGCTCCAGTTCAGAGAAATCTAACACGACAACAGTGTCAAAAGCCACAATCTCAGTTCAGCAAAAATCTCGACAGTCTTTTTACTTTCTCTTTTTACTTTCTCCTAGAGAGCCTAGCCACTACTCTCCTACCTCTCCCTTACACTCTTCCTATAGGAGGTCATCTTGTTCATTCCCATCAACGTTGGGCCCTCATAACATCAGACCACTGTGTCCTCCAGATAATCTTTAGACCATCGTCCAAGAGAGTCCTTTTTCACCTTCCATCAATAGGCTCTCCAACATGAGTTCTCAGACCTCCTCTAATTCAATGCCATAGAAGTTCCTCTTCAGGAGAAGGGCCGAGGGTTCTACTCAAATATTTCCTCATAGAAAAATGGTGGCAGATAAAGGCCAAATGGCCCATCTAGTCTGCCCATCCGCAGTAACCATTATCTCTTTCTCTCTCCGAGAGATCCCATGTGCTTATCCCAGGCCCTTTTGAATTCAGACAGTCTCTGTCTCCACCACCTCTTCTGGGAGACTGTTCCATGCATCTACCACCCTTTCTGTTAAAAAGTATTTCCTTAAATTACTCCTGAGCCTATCACCTCTTAACTTCATCTTATGCCCTCTCATTGCAGAGTTTCCTTTTAAATTAAAGAGAGACAACTCATGCACATATATATTACGTAGGTATTTAAATGTCTCTATCATATCTCCCCTCCCCTCTCCCACCTTCCTCCAAAGTATACAGATTGAGATCTTTAAGTCTGTCCCCATACGCTATATGATGACCACACACCATTTTAGTAGCCTTCCTCTGGACCAACTCCATCCTTTTTATATCTTTTTGAAGGTGCGGCCTCCAGAGTTGTACACAATATTCTAAATGAGGTTTCGCCAAAGTCTTATACAGGGGCATCAATACCTCCTTTTTCCTACTAGCCATACCTCTCTCTATGCAACTAGTTTCCTTCTAGCTTTCGCCGTCACCTTTTCAACCTGTTTGGCCACCTTAAGATTATCACATACAATCACACCCAAGTCCTGCTCTTCACTCCCTAATCTGTACCATTCCCTCGGGTTTCTGCAGCCCAAATACATGACCTTGCATGTCTTAGCATTAAATTTTAGCTGCCAAATTTCAGACCATACTTCAAGCATAGCCAGGTCTTTCTTCATGTTATTCACACCATCCAGCGTGTCTACTTTATTGCAGATTTTCGTATCATCCGCAAAGAGGCAAATCTTACCTGACAACCCTTCAGCAATATCGTTTATAAAAAATGTTGAAAAGAACAGGCCCAAGAACAGAACCTTGGCATACCACTGGTAACATCCCTTTCCTCAGTGTAATCTCCATTGATCACTACCCTCTGTCGCCTTCCATTCAACCAGTTCTTGATCCAACCCGTCACTTTGGGACCCATGCCGAGAGCACTCAGTTTATTTATTAGACATCTGTGTGGAACACTGTCAAAGGCTTTGCTAAAATCTAAATATACCACATTTAGCGCACATCCTCTATCCAGTTCTCTAGTCAACCAGTTAAAGAAATTGATCAGATTTGTCTGAAAAGACCTACCTCTAGTGAATCCATGTTGCCTCCGGTCCTGTAATCCACAGGATTCCAGAAACTTGACCATTCTCTGTTTTAAAAGTGTTTCCATTAATTTGCTTCCACAGAAGTCAGTCTTACCGGCCTGTAATTCCCTACTTCTTCCTTACTTGAGGGACCACATCTTTTCCTTCGCCAGTCCTCCAGTACCACTCCTGATTCAATAGACTCGTTGAAAAGGTCAGTCAGCGGAGCTACCAGAACTTCCCTAATTTCCTTCAGCACCCTAGAATGTACACCATCCGGCTCCATTGCTTTGTCTACCTTTATTTTAGCTAACTCCTCATGAATACAACCCTCTGAAAATTGATCAGTGTCTATTATTCCTTCATCCCTATTCATGTTTGTCTTCTGCGGTCCCGCTCCCAGCGCTTCAGCTGTGAACACACAGAACAGAAATATCTGTTAAGCAATTCGGCCTTTTCTTTATCAGCTTCTACATAGTCCTCCTCGTCACCTTTGAGTCTCACAATGCCACTTTTGCACTTCTTCCTATCACTAATATATCTAAAAAATGTCTTGTCTCCCTGTTTTTACTGTCAGCTATTTATTCTTCCATTTGCATCTTTGCTTTCCTGACTACAAGACCAGCCTCTCTTAACTTTTCCAGATATTTTTGCCTGTCTTCTTCTTTCTGCGATCTTTTGTAGTTTATGAAAGCTAACCTCTTATTCCTTACCTTCTCAGCTACTACTTTTGAGAATCAAAGTGGCCTTCTTTTCCTCTTCTTTTACTTACTTGCTTCACAAAAAGGTTTGTCGCCCTTACAATCGCTCCTTTTAATTTTGCCCACCACATTTCCACTCCTTCCAGACGTTCCCATCCAGATAATAATTTCTTGATGTAAACCCCCATCCAAACAAAGTTAGTTGTTTTTAAAGCCCTCGCTATACCCATTTTAATATTAAACCGTACCATGCAGTGATTGCTGGATGCCAGATGATCACTCACTAACATCAGAAACACTTTCCCCGTTTGTAAACATTAAGTCCAGTGTGATCCCATCCCATGTGGGTTCCTTTACCAACTGCTGGAAATTTTGAATGGTCTCTCTGGGAACCCTATTACTGCTCTTAGAGAAGAATGACTGGCTATGCTTTTTAGACTTCAAAGAAACCTATACACACATTCCCATCCTCCCAGCTCACAGAAAAAAACTTTCATTTTCAAGTGGGAACATGGCAACTTCCAGTTCAGGTCTGGCATCGGCACACAGAGTGTTCACAAAAACACTTATTTGCAGTAGTGGCAGCTCTTCTCTCATACAGCATTCATGTGCTTCCTTATCTAGATGACCTGTTAATCAAAGCCTTATCCCCTCAACGAGCTTATCAGACCATACATTTTACAAGTACATCTCTTGGAACTTCTGAGGTTTGCAGTTAATTACAACAAATCCCATTTACAACCAACTCAGTCTCTAGAGTTCATAGGAGTACTTCTGGACATAGCACAATCTTGGGCCTTTCTACCTCAAAAGAGACTTGACACTCTCTTACAAATAAACCAGAAGGTTTCCTCCTTTCAACACATAACTTCATGCCAAATATGTGTCCTGGGTCACATGGCATCTAAAGATCACGTAACACCATTTGCCTGACTGCATCTCAGGGAGCCTCAATGGGCTCTCTGGATCCAATGGTCTCGGTATGTTAGGTGCCATCGACTTGTGTTTGAGTTCTAGCGGCTTGATGATCATCAAGTTTTCATGGCATAATATAGAAGTAGATTTCCGGGCCTTTCTTCTGTGCTGTATACTGGAATACTTTCCCAAATGATACTATTAACCTCACACCTTCGTCATGGTGGATGTCATTGACCAGTCTTTCCAGAAACCTCCTATTCCATACTCCACCACATCAGAAGGTATTAACAACAGATGTGTTCATGCCCTGCATACTCAGGGCACTTGGAGTTCAAGAGAACTTTCCACATCAATCTTGAGCATCAAGCAATCTGAAATGCTCTAAACACATTTCAGGAGCACCTCCTCAATCAAGTAGTGCTCATTTGAACAGGCAACCAAGTAGCCTTGCACTATGTGAGCAAACAGGGTAGAACAGGATCTCACCTTCTCTGCCAGAAAGCGGTATAAATGTGGTCTTAGGCTATTCCTCGAAACATTTTCTTAAAGACAATCTACCTAGAGGGAAAACAGGATATGTTTGCCGACAAGTTAATTAGGCTTCTTCAATCACACGAGTGGTCCTTCAACACTACCTCTTTGTCAGGTTTTTTGCAGATTGAGGCACCCCGGGTCTATTTGTGTCCCTTCACAATTGCAAACTTCCAAGCTTCCAACTTCCATCCCCAATCACCTGGAGTCCAATGTCTTTCTCCTAGACTGGCATGGCAACTTTCTTTATGCTTTCCCTCTAGTTCCTCTACTCAGGAAAGCTCTACTCAAACTTTGCTAAGAGCAAGCTACCATGATACTCGTAGCAACATGGTGGCCCTGACCATGGTTCCCTCTCTTTCTGCAATAGTGTAAGGGTATCTATCACACTTCCAATCTTTCCAGCATTGCTGACACAGAATGAAGTATCTCTACTTCATCCCAGTCTACGTTCATTAGCATGGTATCTATCTCCCAGCCAATAGATAGCTCAACACTTTCTGCACCAGTGTCAGCCATTATTGAAGCTTCCATAAAAACACCTACACAATGATGTTATTGCTTTAAGTGGACTCGCTTCACATCTTGGTGCAATCTCAACTCACTGAATCCATATACTTGTCCTATTTCATTGGTTCTGGACTATTTTTTGAACCTCTCTAACATTAATAGAAACATAGAAAGATGACAGCAGAAAAGGGCTACAGCCCATCAAGTCTGCCCACTCTACTGACCCACCCCATTAAGTCTGAGTGCTGATGACCTAGTTCCTTAACTTGACCCTCGTAGGGATCCCACGTGGATGTCCCATTTATTCTTAAAGTCGAGCAGCCTCTCTTAGCTAAATAGCACCAAGATGAACTCAAAACCACTTCGGTTGGAGTTCATCTCTATGCCATTACTGTTTTTCATTTGTGTCTGTATAAAAAACCCATTATCCCAGGACAAGCAGGCAACATATTCTTGACTGATGGGTGACGGCACCGACGGAGCCCCGGTATGGACAATTTTAGAGTGATTGCACTCTAAGAACTTAGAAAGTTCTAGCTAGGCCGCACCGCGTGTGCGCGAGTGCCTTCCCGCCCGACGAAGGCGCGCGGTCCCCAGTTTCTTAGTTTCCGCGGAGCTAAGAAGATGCGTGTTTCCAACGGCTGTTGGAAAATTTTCTTTTTTCGTCGCCTTCCCGCTCGCGCGTTATTTTTCTTCGTGAAATTCTTCACGTTTTTTTCTTTCTTTTACTTGTAAAAAAAAAAAAAAGTCAATTTTTTTCGACTTTTTTCGGTCAGCCCCGGCGGGGCCTGTTGGCACCATCGAAGCCTGGGGCTTCGATTTTGCTACGGCCGTTTTTCCCTTCATGCCCCCTTCACCGGGTTTTAAAAAGTGCCAGCGGTGTGCACGCCCTATTTCTTTGTCCGACTCGCATAAGTGGTGCCTCCAGTGTTTGGGTCCGGACCATAGGGCAGAAACGTGCACCCGCTGTAGTTCTCTTCAAAAGAGAACTTTGAAAAATCGCCAGATTCAACAGCGGATTCTTTTCGGTACCACTATGGAAGTTCCACCTGCATCGACTCCGGCAACTTCCTCTAAGTCGACACCGGTGGTTTCGACACCGCAAGAGATATCGTCGGTGTCGCACCCTGTAGGTAAGCCGGCTAAGAAGCCATCCCCTACTGTTCTTGGCCCGCCAGTCGAACAAGCAGTGAGCCAAATCCTGCAGACTGCGCGTCGGCCCCGCAAACGCTCCGCTCCCATAGAAGTGACTGCCTCTTCATCGGCATTGACTTCGCCTGAGCGTCGAGCTGCACCACAGGTACCGAGCAAGAAAAAAGCGGTACCGGTGCCATCGGGACCGTCTCTGGATGAGCGTATAGCATCCATCCTTCAGGTCCAGCTTAAGGAGCAATTACAACACCTGCTCCTGGCTCTGCTAACTCCGAACCTTCCGGTGTCGGTCCCCACTGAGCCTACGGTACCGATCGTCGACCAGCCTATTTTGTCGGCATCGACGTTATCGGCACCGCTTAAATCTGCCTCTTCAATGTCTATGCCTATTTTATCAGCAGAGCCAAAGTCTCTTCGACGTACGGCTCACTCGGCCTCTGATCCGGTACCAATCTCCGACACCCGTACCGCTGTACAGTCACCAGGTACGGTGTCGATGCGTTCAGGTAAATCGGTACGTAAAACCAGGCATACCGAATCCTCTACTCTATCTCAGGGCCGTCTTCCATCGATACGTGACCCTGATTTATGGGATGATTCCGATGATCCCCTCGGTACCGAGGAGGATTTTTCATCTGATGAGGAGGACCCATTGGTGCAGGATCCTGCTAGTAAGCCAGAGCACTCTTCCTTCACTAAATTTCTAAGGGAGATGTCAGACACCCTTTCTCTTCCCTTGGAGTCTGATTCCAAAAAGTCAAAAGCATTCCTCGAGGCTTTGGACTTTGACCAACCTCCCAAAGAATTTTTAAAGTTACCCCTTCATGATATATTAAGGGAAACTTTTTACAAGAATTTGGAAACTCCTCTCACCATTCCAGGAGCTCCAAGGAAATTGGAATCGCTTTATAAAGTTATTCCTATTCGAGGGTTTGACAAACCTCAGCTTCCACATGAATCTTTGCTGGTGGAGTCAACCCTCAAAAAATCTGCAGGCTCTAATGTGTATGCCTCTGTCCCTCCTGGCAGAGAGGGCAAGGCTATGGACAAATTTCGTAAACGACTTTACCAAAATGCTATGTTGGCCAACCGTTCAGGAAACTATGCGTTCCACTTCTCCTTTTACCTGAAACATCTTATCCAGCAGATGGTCACTTTTCAAAAGTATATTCCTGACCACAAGCTTTCTGCTTTTCAACAATGCACTGCCAGTCTCTTGCAGCTCAGGAAGTTTATGGTCCGTTCCATCTATGACACTTTTGAACTAACATCCTGAGCTACTGCTATGTCTGTAGCGATGAGACGATTGGCATGGCTTCGCGTCTCAGACCTTGATGTGAACCACCAGGACCGCCTTGCCAATGCTCCCTGTCTGGGTGATGAGCTGTTTGGTGAATCTCTGGATACCACCACTCAGAAGCTTTCTGCCCATGAGACGAGGTGGGATACTTTATTGAAAAACAAAAAGAACCCCCCTCCTCCTCGTCCTTTTAGGCAGCAGACGTCGTATCAAAGGCATTTTTCTGCTTGGCCGATTCAGCCTCATCCTCCTCAGCCTCGGAGGCAACGGCAGCAACAACAACAGGCTCGCCAACAACAGCCGCCTGCCATAAAGCCTGTTAATCAGCCTAAACCGACTCAGCCCTTTTGACTCGCTTCTCCAGGGCATTGCCAGTCTTCCTCCCTCATGTCCTCTTCCACAGCCCATAGGAGGTCGACTAAACATTTTTCTGACTTGATGGGAAGTAATCACTACCGACCAGTGGGTGCTCTCTATCATAGCCCACGGCTACTCCCTCAATTTTCAGACTCCTCCGCCGTTAGGCCTGCCAAAAGAGTCTGCTTCCAACAAGTCTCAGTCCCGCCTTCTCGCTCAAGAGGTTCAATCCCTCCTTCTTCTCAATGCCATCGAAGAAGTTCCTCAAGATCAGCGAGGTCAGTGATTTTACTCCCGGTACTTTCTAGTTCCCAAAAAGACCGGAGACCTCAGACCAATCTTAGATCTCAGAGATTTCAACAAATATTTGGTCAAGGAGAAGTTCAAAATGCTCTCTCTGGCCACCCTCTACCCTCTTCTCACTCAGGGCGACTGGCTATGCTCCCTCGATCTAAAAGAGGCTTACACACATATTCCTATCCATCTGACGTCCAGGCAATATCTGCGCTTTCTCATCAATCAAAATCATTATCAGTACAAGGTCCTACCCTTCGGTCTGGCCTCCTCTCCCAGGGTATTCACCAAGTATCTGATTGTGATAGCGGCCTATCTCTGCTCTCACAATTTTCAAGTCTTCCCTTACTTGGACGACTGGCTGATCAAGGCTCATTCTCCTCAGGCGGTTCTGCTTGCCACCAACCAGACCATTCACTTCCTTCAACTGTTGGGTTTCGAAATCAATCTACCCAAGTCACACCTCATTCCAACCCAGCGACTTCAATTCATTGGAGCCATTCTGGACAATGTTCTGATGAGGGCGTTTCTTCCATCCGACCGCCTTCAGACCATCCTTCATCTCTGTCGGCAGGTGTTTCAACAGATGACCATCTCTGCCAATCACATGATGGTGCTCTTGGGGCACATGGCTTCCACAGTACATGTTGCCCCCTTCGCACGTCTCCACCTGCGTACTCCTCAATGGACCCTAGCGACTCAGTGGTCTCAAGCGACGGATCCTTGCTCACAACACATCTGTGACCTAGTCTCTTCGACAGTCGCTTCTTTGGTGGTTGACATCTTCAAATCTATCCAGAGGTCTACTGTTCCATCTACCTCCTCATCACTTCGTGATCACCACAGACGCATCCCCTTATGCCTGGGGAGCTCACTTGAACGAATTCCAAACTCAGGGGTTTTGGACTGCCCAGGAAAAGAAACACCACATCAATTTCCTGGAACTACGAGCGATGTTTTATGCCCTCAAGGCATTTCAACATCTTCTCTTTCCTCAAGTACTACTCATTTGCACAGACAATCAAGTTGCAATGTACTACATCAACAAACAGGGAGGGACGGGCTCTCGCCTGTTGTGTCAGGAAGCCCAACGGATTTGGTCTTGGGTAACAGCTCAACATTTATTCCTGAAGGCTGTCTATATTCAAGGGGAGCAGAATTCCTTAGCAGACAACCTCAGCAGAATTCTCCAACCTCACGAATGGACTCTCGACCCCTTGACTCTCCAGTCCATTTTCGCTCAATGGGGCACTCCTCACGTGGACCTTTTTGCAGCTCCTCACAATCATCAGTTGCCCCTGTTTTGCTCCAGACTCTACTCTCCTCACCGTCTGGCACCCGATGCATTTCCTCTGGATTGGACCAATCTCTTCCTATATGCATTCCCTCCTCTACCGCTCATGCTGCAAACACTGTTCAAGCTCAGGAGGGAACAAGCCATCATGATTCTCATCGCTCCACGGTGGCCCAGGCAACATTGGTTCTCCCTTCAACTCAGTTCCAGGGAACCCATACTTCTTCCACTGTTTCCTTCTCTGCTTACTCAGCATCAGCAGACAATACTGCATCCCAACTTGCAGTCTCTGCACCTGACAGCTTGGTATCTCTCGGGCTGACTTCGGCTCACTCACTCCTTTCTCAGCCTGTTCGTTCTATCATTGATGCTTCCAGGAAACCGGCCACTCTTCAGTGTTATCAACAGAAGTGGTCTCGGTTTTCTTCCTGGTGCCTCTTACATCACCATAATCCCATGTCTCTAGCGGTGGGACTGGTGTTGGACTATCTTCTTTCCTTGTCTGACTCTGGTCTAAAATCTACTTCCATCAGAGTTCATCTTAGTGCAATTGCTGCCTTTCATGAGCCAATTCATGGAAAACCCCTCTCGGCTCATCCTTTGGTTTCTAAGTTCATGAGGGGCCTTTTCAATGTGAAACCACCTCTCAAGCACCCTCCTGTAGTCTGGGATCTCAATGTGGTTCTTTCTGCTTTAATGAAGCCTCCTTTTGAACCTTTGGCCACAGCGCATTTCAAATTTCTTACTTGGAAAGTGGTCTTCCTTATAGCTCTCACTTCTGCCAGGAGGGGTCAGTGAGCTGCATGCACTAGTGGCTGATCCACCTTTCACTGTTTTTCACCATGATAAGGTGGTCCTCCGTACACATCCAAAGTTTCTCCCTAAGGTTGTGTCTGACTTTCATCTTAATCAGTCCATTGTCCTACCTGTATTTTTTCCGAAGCCTCATTCTCATCCAGGTGAACAGGCTTTGCATACCTTGGACTGTAAACGTGCTTTGGCTTACTATCTTGAACGCACCAAACCTCACAGATCATCTCCTCAACTTTTTTAGTTCTTTGATCCTAACAAGTTGGGTCATCCTGTATCTAAACGCACCCTATCCAATTGGCTTGCTGCTTGCGTTTCATTCTGTTATGCTCAGTCGGGCCTGACACTGGAAGATTCTGTCACAGGCCACAAGGTTAGAGCTATGGCAGCGTCTGTAGCTTTCCTTCGTTCCACTTCCATTGAGGAAATCTGCAAGGCTGCTACTTGGTCCTCAGTTTATACCTTTACATCTCACTATTGTCTGGATGCATTCTCCAGACGGGATGGACACATCGGCCAATCTGTTTTACAAAATTTGTTTTCCTAATGGCCAACCTTCCCTCCATCCCTCTTTTTGTTAGCTTGGAGGTCACCCATCAGTCAAGAATATGCTGCCTGCTTGTCCTGGGATAAAGCACAGTTACTTACCGTAACAGGTGTTATTCAGGGACAGCAGGCAGATATTCTTGCGTCCCTCCCACCTCCCCGGGTTGGCTTCTTAGCTGGCTTATACTAACTGGGGACCGCGCGCCTTCGTCGGGCGGGAAGGCACTCGCGCACGCGCGGTGCGGCCTAGCTAGAACTTTCTAAGTTCTTGAGTGTAATCACTCTAAAATTGTCCGTACCGGGGCTCCGTCGGTGCCGTCACCGATCAGTCAAGAATATCTGCCTGCTGTCCCTGGATAACCTGTTACGGTAAGTAACTGTGCTTTATCTGTACATCCTTTAGTTTCCAGATTCATGAAATGCCTTTTTCATAACAAACCACCAATCAGGCCTTCTCCAGTTCTTTGAGATCTTAATATCATACTTTCCACTCTGATGAAGCTTCATTTGATCCTCTTTCAACATCTCTAAAGTTTGTCACTTAGAAAAGAAAGTCTTATTTCTACTCTGCATCGCATCTGCATGCCGAGTCAGTGAGCTTCAAGCACTTGTCTCAGACCCACCTTATACAGTGTTCTACCATGACAGTGGTTCTTCGCACACATCTAAAATTTCTCCCAAAGGTTATCTCAGAATTTCATCTGAACTAATCTATAATTCTTCCTGTCTTCTTTCCAAGACCACAATCACAGCATGGAAAAGCAGCACTCCACACATTGGACTGTAAATGCGCTCTAGCTTATTACTTGGATAGCACCAAGCCTCACAGGACTTCTAATCAACTCTTCCTGTCATTCAAACCTAATACATTTGGAGTGCCCATCTCTGGGAGAACCATTTCAATTTGGCTATGCTTGGGTAGGCTGAAGCTTGAGGGGCATATTACTGCACATAAGGTTAGAGCAATGGCCAATTCCATAGCTCACCTTTGTTTCACTCCTATTGAGGATATATGTAAAGCAGCCAACTGGTCCTCAGTTTATACCTTCATCTTCCATTACTGTTTAGAGAATCTTTCCAGACAGGATAGTTGATTCAGCTAAGCAGTTCTACAAAATTCATCCTCCACTTAAAAGCTAATTTCCTTGCAACCATGATCCTCCTAGCTAGGGAGTGCCACATATGAGAATATGCTGCCTGCTTGTCCTAGGATAAAGCACAGTTACTTGTAATGGATATTATCAATAACAGCAGGCAGATATTCTTACAACCATCCCACCTCTCCTAGTTGGCTTTTTAAGCTTTTTTGCTGAACTGATAGTCTTGCAAGCCAGCTTCTGACAGGAAGGCACCGGTGCATATGCAGTATGGGCAGTCTAGAACCTTTAAAAATGTTTAAAGTGACAGTACAGTTACCATGGTCTGTACCGGTCTTGGATATCAAATGTTACAGGTGACTGTGCTATACTCACCTGTGAACCCATTGGGGCCAGGTGTTTTATGGAAAACTAGTCAATAACAGACTAGACTCTTGAGTGATAGGTGGATTCAGGATTGCCAGTTTCGCCTCAGTAAGGCATGGCAAAGGGTCTTTAGCCAAATATTCATGTTGCAGAGAAAGATGTGTGTGGTTAGCTTAATAGAAAACTCCAAGGCTATTCTTTCTTTGCGTTTTTAAAACCACTCCTTCTGTTAATATTGTTTCTACCCCTTAGGACTTCACCCAGGACCGACTTAGTTGAGCCACATTCAGTCTGGCTTATTTTTATTATATTTGGAAGGATTCTGAAAAATAAACAAATAAACTAGACTTAGCCTCACAAAGCTTTAAATTTTAATTTCACACTTCTTTCTAGTCATATATGATATTATCCCAGGACAAGCAGGCAGGTATTCTCACATATGGGTGACATCATCCGACGGAGCCCCGACGCGGACGCCTCATAAGCAGACTTGCTTGAAGAAACTAGAAGTTTCGAGTCGCCCGCACCGTGCATGCGCGAGTGCCTTCCCGCCCAGTGCACAGGGCGCGTCTCGTCAGTTCTTAGTTTTCCGTGGAGCCGAGAAGTCCATCTTTTAGGCTCTCTCCGATTACTTCGTCGTTCGTGCCTTCTCTTACCGCGGTTTGTGTTTTATTTTTCTCACGAATCGCTGTATTGTTGTTTTTCTTTCTTTAAAAAAAAAATTTTACTTCCGTCCGTTCGTCCGGTACAGGCCGCTCGGCCGCAGCTCGTGGGCTTCGACTTTGCGTCGGCTGTATATTTGTCTATTCCCCAGCCTGTTACCGGTTTCAAACGGTGTAGCAAGTGCAAGCGCACAATATCTCTCACGGACCCTCATGGATGCTGCCTCAAGTGCCTTGGGCCGAAGCATCATCCTACCTCGTACCTGCCTTGCCAAACACTTAAGCCTCGTTACATCCTGGTGGATAGCCTCTTTGAGATGGGAGTCTACTAATCCCTCAACATCGAAGGTGTCTTCGGCGTCGACCCCCGTCGAAGCCTCTGCCTCTACTGCTTCCACCTCGAGCCTCATCAGACCTTCTTCGTTTGGAGTGGCTCTGCTGCAATATCCTCTGTCTCCTCAGGTCAGATAGCTCAGCACTCTGTTCCTCCAGTGGTGATTAAAGTGTCGAAGCCTCCCAAGTTGAACACTCATCACCACTATGCAGGACCCTTCAGCCAAGGCAAGTGGGCCGGTTTCAGACGCGGTACCCTCCTTGCCGGCTTCGTCCCAGATCTCTTTG
The DNA here is from genome assembly GCF_902459505.1 of Geotrypetes seraphini. Classification (NCBI taxonomy): domain Eukaryota; kingdom Metazoa; phylum Chordata; class Amphibia; order Gymnophiona; family Dermophiidae; genus Geotrypetes; species Geotrypetes seraphini. The sequence goes on from NC_047084.1 coordinate 534,605,738, forward strand.
GAGGAGCAGATTATTAAGGTCCTCACTAACATGGGACCCACACGGCTCACTCTTCTCCAGCCTGGGCATGCAGAAGTCTCCCACGAGGTCGAGCCGCTTTTGACTCGGTCTAATCCTTCACACTGGATGCAGGGAACGGAGTCTCTGCGAGTGTCTGGTCTGGCTTCCAAGCATGAAACGCATGGAGTAGATTCTTTGTGAGTGCATTGACAGGATACCTCACACTCTACAAATGGTGTGCAGTCTTCGAAAGTGCTTCGAGGCTCCTCCTCCACGCCTATAGATCTTTGATCTTCTGCTTCCGAGGCGACCTCTGCTCGGTCCTCGAGATCCAGTTCGAGACACAGTTCTTGACACCACTCGAGTCCTGCTTCGAGGCATTCTTCCAGACATCATTCCTCGAAGCCTCGATCCCCTCTGGCCTCGACAAGACCACCAACTCTTCGTTCTAGGTCTCCGATGCCGGCCCTTGAGGATATTCCGATTTCCAGTGCCTCGTCCAAGTCTCCAGGTTCCTTCGCAACATGGTTTCCTGCTGAGGCTTCTTCGACTTCAGCTGCCTCGACATCCTCGAGTCCTTTTCGAAGCCGTGCAACTGCAGATCAGTTATCTTTCTCCTCTTTTTTGAGACAGATGGCTGTGGACTTGAGCGTTCCATTGGACACTGGCTCTAAATATTCCAAAGAATACCTCGAGGTCATGCATCTTCCTCAACCTCCGGCTGAATCTCTTAAGCTTCCACTACATAAGCTTCTCGATCAGACTTTTATTAGATGCATGGAGACTCCTTTTTCCATTCCAGCAGTTCCAGGAAAGTTGGACTCCAGATATAAAATGGTGCATCATAAAGGCTTTGACAACTCCCAGTTGTCTCATCAATCCCTGCTTGTGGAATCCTCTTTAAAGAGATCCCATCCTTCGAGGGTTTATGCCACTGTTCCTCCTGGCCGGGAAGGAAAAACCATGGATAAATTTGGACGTCGCATCTACCAGAATGCTATGATGTCTTCTAGAGTCCTTAATTATAATTTTTATTTCATCACTTATTTTGAATTTCTTTTGTCTCTTTTGCCAAAATTTTTGAATTACTTAGATGATAACATGCATTTTGAGTTTCAAGAAGTCATTGCTTCTTTCTCTCAGTTACGTCTCCATCTTCTACAATCATCTTATGATGCTTTTGAGCTCTCTGCCCGAGCAGCGGCTTGCTCTGTGGCCATGCGTCGTCTAACCTGGCTTCGCACCATTGACATGGACTCTAACTTTCAGGACCGCCTGGCGAACATTCCTTGTGAGGGCAATGACCTTTTCAATGAGTCCATTGAGGCAGCCACCAAGAAATTGTCTGACCATGCCAAATCCTTTGCCTCCATAGTCAGACCTAAACCTAAGCCAACTCCTTCTAGGCCTATACGCCCTCCTGTTATCTACCAGAGGCGTTTTCCTCCAAAGCCGGCGCCTTACACTCGCCCTCCTTTGAAGAAACAGCCGCCTCAGAAGCAACAGAAACCCCAACCTTCTGCTGCACCTAAGGCTACTCAGCCTTTTTGACTGTTTACACCAGAGCATAACTTCCACCGTTCTGTCTCTGTCTCCTTTTCCCCCATAGAAGGTCGTCTCCATCATTTTTACAACAGATGGACGGTCATTACATCCGACCTCTGGGTACTTACCATCATAAGGGAAGGATACTCTCTTCATTTCACTCAGGTTCCACCAGAGCTTCCTCCAAGAGAGTATCTTTCCAATCCATCCCAGACCGCCCTTCTTCTTCAGGAAGCTCAAACTCTGCTTTGTCTCCATGCCATCGAACCAGTTCCTTTGGAACAGCAAAACAGGGGTTTTTACTCCCGTTACTTCCTTGTTCCAAAGAAGATGGGCAATCTGCGACCCATTTTGGATCTCAGGGCTCTCAACAAATTTTTGGTCAAAGAAAAGTTTCGAATGTTGTCCCTGGCATCTCTCTATCCCCTTCTCGAGCAGAACGACTAGTTATGCTCTCTGGATCTCAAGGAGGCCTATACTCATATCCCCATTCATCCGGCCTCCCGTCCATACCTCAGATTTCGAGTGGGGAATCTGCATTTTCAATACAGAGTTCTACCCTTCGGCCTGGCCTCGTCTCCCAGAGAGTTCAACAAGTGCCTGGTTGTGGTAGCGGCAGCTCTAAAGAACCATGGTCTTCAGGTATTTCCTTACCTCGACAACTGGCTCATCAAAGATTCAACATCTCAAGGGGTTATTGTAGCGACCCAACGGACTACCTGGTTCCTACAAAGTTTGGGATTCGAAATCATAGAAACATAGAAGATGACGGCAGAAAAGGGCTACAGCCCATCAAGTCTGCCCACTCTGCTTACCCACCCCCTGTCTATGCCCTAATGACCCAATTTTCTTATCTTGACCCTCGTAGGGATCCCACATGAGTATCCCATTTATTCTTAAAGTCTGGCACGCTGTCTGCCTCGATCACCTGCACTGGAAGCTTGTTCCAATGATCAACCACTCTCTCTGTGAAGAAATACTTTCTGGTGTCGCCATGAAATTTTCCGCCCCTGAGTTTGAGCGGGTGCCCTCTTGTGGCCGAGGGTCCCTTGAGAAAGAAAATATCATCTTCCATTTCGACACGTCCCGTGAGGTACTTAAATGTTTCGATCATGTCTCCCCTCTCCCTACGTTCCTCGAGAGTGTAGAGCTGCAATTTGTTCAGTCTCTCTTTGTACGAGAGACCCTTGAGCCCCGAGATCATCCTGGTGGCCGTCTGCTGAACCGATTCAATTCTGCGCACATCTTTACTGTAATGTGGCCTCCAGAATTGCACACAGTACTCCAGATGAGGTCTTACCATGGCCCTGTACAACGGCATTATGACTTCAGACTTTCGGCTGACAAAACTTCTATTGATACAACCCAATATCTGCCTTGCCTTAGATGAAGCCTTCTCCACTTGATTGGCAGTTTTCATGTCTGCACTGATGATTACTCCTAAATCTCGTTCTGCTGAAGTCCTAGTTAAAGTTTCTCCGTTCAAGAAGTACGTCCTGCATGGATTTCTGCTTCTGAGGTGCATCACCTTACATTTCTTAGCATTGAAGCCTAGCTGCCAGGTTGAGGACCAACTTTCCAATGTAAGCAGGTCCTGCGCCATAAAATTCTGTAAACTGCATTCACTTACTATATTACATAGTTTGGCATCATCGGCGAATAGTGCTATTTTACCTTGAAGCCCTTGAGTCAGATCCCCTATGAATATGTTGAAAAGGAGTGTACCCAGGATCGAGCCCTGCGGCACTCCACTGGTCCCCTCCGATGTTTTAGAGGGGGTACCATTAACCACCACCCTCTGAAGTCTGCCACTCAGCCAATCATTGACCCATGCAGTTAGTGTCTCTCCTAACCCCATCGATTCCATCTTGCTTAGCAGCCTGCGGTGTGGGACACTGTCAAAAGCTTTACTGAAGTCCAGGTACACGACGTCCAAAGACTCTCCCAAGTCCAACTTTCTTGTTACCCAGTCAAAGAAGCTGATGAGATTGGATTGGCAGGACCTACCCTTGGTGAATCCATGCTGACTGGGATCCCGAAGATTCCCTTCATTCAAGATCGTGTCCAATTTGCTTTTAATTAGTGTTTCCATGAGTTTGCACACTATTGATGTGAGACTCACCGGTCTATAATTCGCAGCCTCTGCCCTGTAACTCTTTTTATGCAGAGGAACGACATTAGCTAATTTCCAGTCCAGGGGAACTTTCCCCTTACTTAGGGAGAGATTGAATAGCTCAGCCAACGGTTTCGCCAGGACATCGCTCAATTCTCTGAGCACTCTTGGGTGCAAATTGTCTGGTCCCATGGCTTTGTTCACCTTGAGTCTTGCCAGTTCACTGTAAACTTCACCTGGAGTGAACTCAAAATTATGAAACAGGTCTTCTGTGCTTTGTGTTGCCTTCAACTGCGGACCGTGTTCCGGAGCCTCACAGGTGAAGACTGAGCAGAAGTATTCATTCAGTAGTTCGGCTTTATCGGAATCTGCTTCCACGTAACTTCCATCCGGTCTTCTAAGGCGTACTATCCCGCCTGTGTTCCTTTTTCTATCACTAATATACCTGAAGAAGGATTTGTCCCCCTTTTTAATGTTTTTTGCCTGAATTTCTTCCACTCGAAGTTTTGCCTCCCTAACTGCCATTTTGACCGCTGTAGACCTGGTCCTATATTCGACCTTTGCCTCTTTTCTCCGTGCGCTTGTAGGAGAGAAACGCTTTTTTCTTCTCCAAATCTCAACTTCAGCCCTCACAGAATCTAACATTCATTGGAGCTGTTCTGGACACTGCCCAACTCAGAGCGTTCCTTCCACAGCAATGCCTGGAAGCTCTTCTTCATCTCTGTCATACAGTGTCTTCCCGCTCTTCCATCCCAGCGAGACACATGATGGTACTTTTGGGTCACATGGCCTCCACAGTACACGTGACTCCTTTTGCCAGACTTCACCTCAGAATTCCTCAGTGGACCCTGGCATATCAATGGCGACCCTCCTTCTCGACATTTTCAGTCACTTCTTCCTTGAAGAAGTCTCTCCGTTGGTGGATGCTCTCTTCCAATCTTTCCAGAGGCTTGCTTTTTCAAATGCCCCCTCATCAGAAGGTCCTCACGACAGATTCTTCAACTTATTCTTGGGGTGCTCATCTTGATGGTCTCCGTACTCAAGGCCATTGGACCAGTACGGATCGTCAATGTCACATCAATCTGTTGGAATTCAGAGCGGTTTTCAAGGCTCTCAACGCTTTTCAACATCTTCTTCACGACCAGATAGTCCTCATTCGGATGGACATTCAAGTCGCCATGTATTATGTCAACAAACAGGGAGGAACAGGATCTGCCTCCCTTTGTCAAGAAGCTCTGAAGGTGTAGGTCTGGGCAATCCGCCACAACACCTTCCTCAAAGTTGTCTACATCCAAGGGGCGAAGAATTGCTTGGCGGACAACTTGAGTCGTCTTCTGCAACCTCACGAATGGACTCTCCATTCCTCGCCTCTTCATCACATTTTTGCACAGTGGGGAACACCTCAGATAGACCTCTTTGCAGCTTCCCACAACCCAAACTGCCTCAGTTCTGCTCCAGGATATTCTCTCCTCACCGCCTCGAGGCAGATGCTTTTCTTCTGGAATGGACAAATCTTTTCCTCTACGTATTTCCTCCATTCCCTTTCATTCTCAAGACTCTGGTAAAATTGAAGAACAATCATGCCACCATGATTCTAATTGCTCCTCGGTGGCCGAGACAACCTTGGTATTCCCTTCTACTTCAACTCAGCAGCAGGGAGCCATACCTTCTATCAGTTTTTCCTTCTCTGCTTACACAGTCAAGGATCTCTGCTTCATCCCAACCTGTAGTCTTTACACCTGACAGCCTGGTACCTTTCAACATAACCCCTCTTCAGTTTTCGCAATCTGTCAGAGATGTTTTAGAAGCTTCTAGAAAGCTTACAACTAGACAATGCTATCACCAAAAATGGACTAGATTTTCTACTTGGTGTTTCTCTCATCTTAAGGAGCCTCAACATTCCTCCTTATCGTCTGTTTTAGATTATCTTTTGCACCTTTCCAATTCTTGACTTAAGTCTACATCCATACGAGTCCATCTCAGTGCAATTGCAGCTTTTCATCAGCCCTTTTGAAGGGAAACCCCTCTCTGCTCATCCGGTGGTTTCCAGATTCATGAAAGGACTTTTCAATGTTAAACCTCCTCTCAAACCCCGCCTCATGTGGTTTGGGACCTCAGTGTTGTCCTTTCTCAACTCATGAAGCCTCCATTTGAACCAATTGATAAGGCTCATCTGAAGTATCTCACTTGGAAAGTGGTGTTTCTCATTGCTCTTGCTTCTGCTTGACGAGTCAGTGAGTTACAAGCTTTAGTTACTGATCCACCATTCACTGTGGTTCTTCGTACTCATCCGAAATTCCTACCTAAAATGGTCTCAGAGTTTCATCTCAACCAGTCTATCGTGCTTCCAGTGTTTTTTCCAAAGCCTCATTCTCACCCTGGAGAATCAGCTCTTCATACTTTGGACTGTAAACATGCTTTGGCCTTCTACTTGGAACGCACCAAACCACACAGAACTGCTCCTCAGCTTTTTGTCTCTTTCGATCCAAATAATTTGGAACATCCAATTTCTAAACGCACCATCTTCAATTGGATGGCGGCTTGTATCTCATTCTGCTATGCCAAGGCTGGATTACCACTTCACAGTAAAGTCACAGCCCATAAAGTCAGAGCAATGGCAGCTTCTATAGCTTTCCTCAGATCGACACTGATTGAGGAGATTGGCAAGGCTGCTACTTGGTCCTCGGTTCACACCTTCACTTCTCACTATTGTCTGGATACTTTCTCCAGAAGGGATGGACAGTTTGGCCAAACAGTATTACAAAATGTATTCTCCTAGGTTGCCAACACTCCCACCATCCCCTTCTGGTTAGCTTGGAGGTCACCCATATGTGAGAATACCTGCCTGCTTGTCCTGGGATAAAGCAGAGTTATTTACCGTAACATGTGTTATCCAGGGAGAGCAGGCAGCTATTCTCACAACCCACCCACCTCCCCTGGTTGGCATCTCTGCTAGCTGAGGGCAAGGAAGATAGCCTTCTCAGAGATCCTGCCAGTACCTAGAGCAGACGTAAGGAGGCAGAGTGAACTACAAGCAATAAACGGTTGGCTCAGGAGATGGTGCGAGGAGGAGGGTTTCCTTTTTGCACGGAACTGGACAACTTTCCTGGGAAAGAATAAGCTCTACAGGAGAGACGGACTGCACCTGAGCACGACTGGGACAAGGATGCTGGCACGCAACGTCCAGAGCGTCATTGATTTGGCTTTAAACTGAAGAAGAGGGGAAAGCCGACAGTCGATCTGACACATCGGACAAAAGTATCAAGTAAGAATACTGAGCAGGGACATTGTAAAAGAGGGCTGGGGACTCAGTGGGAACTTTTGGGAAAAGGACCTAAGGATACAACACAGGGGCCCAGGGCCATGGACATAGAGCAAGGACATTGTAAAATAGGGATCGGGACTGAGAGGGAACTTTTGGAAAAAGAACCTAAGGACGCAATGCAGGGGACCCGGGCCAAAGATATTGAGCAAGGACACTGTAAAAGAGGGCTCAGTTCTGAGTGGGAACTTTTTGAAAAAGGACCTAAGGGAGAATTGCAGGGGTCTGGTGCACAAATAAAACTGGCAAGCAGCACTAATAGAGAACAACGGAATCCAGAGGGACAACCAAAAACAGGGGAACAGGCTGAGGACGAAACAGACACAGGAGGAGGATGACCGAGACGAGGCTTGGAGTCTGGCAACTCACGAGGGGGCCAGGAGCGCCAAACTACGAGGAAAAACAGCAAGAAAGGCGAACAAACGGGACTTACTTTGCCTATACACTAATGCTAGGAGCCTAAGGGCTAAAATGGGAGAGCTGGAAATCCTAGCCAGCAAAAAGGGCCTAGACATAATTGGAGTCGCAGAAACGTGGTGGACTGATGACAATGAATGGGATGTGGCTTTACCAGGATTCAAACTCTACAGGAGCGATAGGTCACACAAAAAGGGTGGAGGAATAGCGCTATATATAAAAGATTCCATACCTTCAACCAGAATGGAAACAACAGTAAGGGCGGACGACTTGGAATCACTATGGGTTAAGCTACCAGGAGGAACTGGAGCAGACATAAAATTGGGTCTGTACTATCGCCCACCTGGACAAACGGAAGAAATCGACCAGGATCTGGAGGCTGAACTGAGGCAGGTATGCAAAAGCGGAAGTGTGGTGGTGATGGGAGACTTCAACTACCCGGGAATAAACTGGAGTATTGGGCACTCAAACTGCTTGAGGGAGACCAAATTCCTGGAGGTCTCGAGGGATTGTTTCATGGAACAGCTGGTCACGGAACCAACACGGGGTGATGCCATTCTTGACCTAATCCTCAACGGACTAGGGGGACCCGCTAAGGAGGTGGCGGTACTAGCCCCACTAGGAAACAGCGATCACAACACGATCCAGTACAGGCTAGAAATTGGATCATCAAAGGTGAAAAGAACTACAACGACTGCACTTAACTTCAAAAAAGGGAATTATGATGCCATGAGGAAAATGGTGGGAAAGAAACTCAACGACAGCGCAAGGAATAAGGAGTCCATAGAAAATGCCTGGACCATACTCAAGGACACAGTGCACGAAGCACAGAACTTGTGCATCCCCAAGTACAGGAAAGGGTGCAAAAAAAATAGAACAAAAACCCAGTGTGGATAACAAATGCAGTGAAAAAGGCAATAAGTGACAAGAAAGCATCATTCAAAAAAGTGGAAAAAGGACAAAACAGAGGAGAACCAAAAGGAACACAAAACACCAAAAGGAGTGTCATCGAGTGGTTAGGAAAGCAAAAAAAGAATATGAAGAGAGACTGGCAGGGGAAGCAACAAACTTCAAATCATTCTTCAGGTACGTTAAGGGGAAGCAACCAACAAGGGAGAAAGTGGGACCCTTGGATGATGGGGACAGAAAGGGAGTGGTAAAAGAGGAAAAGGAGATAGCTGACAGGCTAAATAAGTTCTTCACGTCAGTTTTCACAAGGGAGGACACAACCAACATTCCGGAGCCCGAGGAGATCGTAAAAGGAGAGCAGGATGAAAATCTGGTCCAGCTAGAGGTGAGCAAGGTGGATGTCCTCAGGCAGATAGACAGGCTAAAGAGCGACAAATCACCAGGTCCGGATGGCATTCACCCAAGGGTACTCAAGGAACTAAGGAACGAAATAGCCGAGCCACTTCGACAAATATGCAACCTATCCCTAAAAACTGGAGAGATTCCGGAAGACTGGAAAATAGCAAATGTCACGCCCATCTTCAAGAAAGGCTCAAGGGGAGACCCAGGAAACTACAGGCCGGTGAGCTTGACCTCGGTCCCGGGAAAGATGATGGAAGCACTGATTAAAGACAGCATCTGGGAACACATTGACAACTATGGGCAGCTAAAGTCGAGCCAGCATGGCTTCTGCAAGGGCAGGTCATGCCTCACAAACTTATTATACTTCTTTGAGGGGGTAACCAGCCAGGTGGATAAAGGTGAATCCATAAATATCATTTACCTTGACTTCCAAAAAGCCTTTGACAAGGTGCCACACGAAAGAATACTAAGGAAGCTATGGAACCATGGGGTGCAAGGGGAGGTCCACCGATGGATCAAAAACTGGCTGGCGGACAGGAAACAGAGTGTTGGAGTAAAGGGACATTACTCAGACTGGCAATGGGTCACGAGCGGAGTTCCACAGGGGTCGGTGCTCGGACCGCTCCTATTCAATATATTCATTAACGACCTGGAAGCAGGATCAAAATGTGAGGTTATTAAATTTGCGGATGACACCAAACTATATTGCAAGGTCAACAACATGGAGGACTGCGAAGATCTCCAAAAAGATCTGACAACACTGGAAAAATGGGCCAAAAAGTGGCAAATGAGTTTCAACATAGGGAAATGCAAGGTCATGCATATAGGGAAAAAAAACCCGATGTTCACTTACAAAATGGGGGGATCAGCGCTAGGGGTGAGCGACCTTGAAAGAGACCTGGGAGTGATGGTAGACACAACATTGAAGGCGTCGGCGCAGTGTGCCACGGCCTCAAGGAAAGCAAACAGAATGTTGGGTATCATTAAGAAGGGTATCACGACCAGGACAAAGGAAGTCATCCTGCCACTGTATCGTGCTATGGTGCGCCCGCACCTGGAGTACTGTGTTCAGTTCTGGTCGCCGTACCTCAAGAAGGACATGGAGGTACTTGAGAGGGTCCAATGAAGAGCAACTAAGCTAATAAAGGGCATGGAGGACCTCTCATATACTGACAGACTGAAAAAGCTAGGGCTTTTCTCCCTGGAAAAGCGGAGACTTAGAGGAGACATGATAGAAACCTTCAAGATCATGAAGGGCATAGAAAAAATAGACAGGGACAGATTTTTCAAATTAAGGGGATCAATAAGTACAAGGGGGCACTCAGAGAAATTGAAAGGGGAGAGGTTTAGAACAAACGCCAGGAAGTTCTTTTTCACACAGAGGGTGGTGGATACATGGAACACCCTACCGGAGGATGTGATAAACAGGAGCACGCTACAGGGGTTCAAAGAAGCTTTGGATAGGTACTTAGAAGACAAAGGGATTGAGGGGTACAGATAAGAGTAAAGGTAGATTATAGGGATGGGATTAGAGGTAAGTTACAAAATTAATCAGGGACCACTGTTCAGGCACTAGGCCTGATGGGCCGCCGCGGGAGCGGACCGCTGAGCAAGACAGACCTTTGGTCTGACTCAGCGGGGGCAACTTCTTATGTTTTTCTTATGTTCTTATTAGAGAGTTGCGCGGGGACAGAAATCCCACCCGTCCCCGCCAAAGTCCCACCCGTCCCCGTGAGGAATCCCACCCGTCCCCACCCGTCCCCGTGAGGAATCCCACCCGTCCCCACCCGTCCCCGTGAGGAATCCCTCCGTCCCCACCTGTCCCCGCGAGGAATCCCCTCTGTCCCCACCCGTCCCCGCGAGGAATCCCCTCCGTCCCCGCCCGTCCATATAAACTTCAGAAATAGTTATTTCATTTAATTATGCTACTGAATTAAAGGCTCTGGTAGAAACCCATTTACAAATAAGCAAAAAGACTTTATTAATTTGAAAATATTAATTGGGAAGAATACATACTTTGCAAATGGGTTTCTACCAGAGCCTCTAATGTTTATAAATTTTTATCAACACAACTAATATACTACTTTATCCTGAAGCAAAATAAAAAAAAAGAAATATAATTCTTTTCCTACCTTTGTTGCCTGGTTTCTGCTTTCCTCATGTTCTCATTCAATTCCTTCCATCCACTGTCTCTCTTCCTTCTGCATCTTCCATTTGCTCTGTTACTGTGCCTCTCCCTTTCTTCCCCCTTCCAAATTGGTCTGGCACCCATCTTCTTCTCTCCGCTCCCCCATAGTCTGGCATCTGTCTTCTTCCCTGCCAGTGTCTTCTCCCTACTCTCTCTTCCCCATTTCCTTTCAGCGTCCTTCTCCCCCCCCATCTTCCCCATGTCCTGTCAGCGTCCTTCTCCCCCCTCTGTCTTCCACATGTGCTTTCAGTGTCCTTCTCCCCCCTCTGCTTCCCCATGTCCTTTCATCGTCCTTCTCCGTCTTCCCCATGGCCTTTCAGCGTCCTTCTCCACCCCACCCCCCATCTTCCCCATGTGCTTTCAGCGTCCTTCTCCAACCCTTTGTCTTCCCCATGTGCTTTCAGCATCCTTCTCCAACCCTTTGTCTTCCCCATGTGCTTTCAGCATCCTTCTCCCCCCTCTGTCTTCCACAAGTGCTTTCAGAGTCCTTCCCCCCCCCGCCCTTCCCATGGCCTTTCAGCATCCTTCTCCACCCCTTTGTCTTCCCCATGTGCTTTCAGCATCCTTCTCCCCCCTCTGTCTTCCACAAGTGCTTTCAGAGTCCTTCCCCCCCCCCGCCCTTCCCATGGCCTTTCAGCGTCCTTCTCCACCCCTTTGTATTCCCCATGTGCTTTCAGCGTCCTTCTCCCTCCTCTGTCTTCAAGTGCTTTCAGAGTCCTTCCCCCCCCTCCTCCCGTCTTCCCCATGGCCTTTCAGCGTCCTTCTCCCCACTCCTTCTCTACCGCCCCGGGTGCAGTACAGCCGGCCAGGTCCCCTTACTTTTGTGGCACTTCCCCGACCAACTGACAACAGCCCCGGTCCGACAAACCTCCCTGCCCTTAACTGCGAATCTAAATTACCTTATTACAGCTGCTGTAAGAAGATAATTTAGATTCGCGGCTACAGGGCAGGGAAGATTGTCGGACCGGAGCTGTTGTCGGTTGGTCGGGGAAGTGCCACAAAAGTAAGGGGACCTGGCCGGCTGTGTTGCAACCGGGGCGGGGTGTGGCGGGGCGGACCGCCCCCTCCCTTGGTAGCCACTCGAACCGCGAGGCTACTCTCCTCCTTACCTGCACTGCCTGCAGCACAGAGCCAAACGGAAGTCTTCCCGACGTCAGCGCTGACGTCGGAGGGAGGGAGGGAGGGCTTTGTTTAAGCCCTCCCTCCCCTCCGACGTCAGCGCTGACGTCGGGAAGACTTCCGTTCGGCTCTGTGCTGCAAGCAGAGAAGGTAGGGAGAAGAGCCGCGCGACTGAGTACATCCAGCTTTGTTTAAGCCCTCCCTCCCCTCCAACGTCAGCCCTGACGTCGGGAAGACTTTCGTTCGGCTCTGTGCTGCAAGCAGAGAAGGTAGGGAGAAGAGCCGCGCGACTGAGTACATCCAGCCCCGCAGGATCCCCGCGACCCTAGGGGGCGTCCCCACGGGATCCCCGCGACCCTAGGGGGCGTCCCCACGGGATCCCCGTGACCCAAAGGGGGAACCCGCGGGATGCCCGCGGGTCCCGCGGGATTCCCGTCGTCCCCGTTCCCGTGCAGCTCTCTAGTTCTTATGTTCTATCTGAACTGAGGAGACGCGCTCTGAGCGGGGAGGCACTTGCGCATGCGCATTGCGGGCGACTTGAAACTTTGAGTTTCTTCAAGCAAGCCTGCTTGTGAGGCGTCCGCGTCGGGGCTCTGTCGGATGACGTCACCCATATTTGAGAATAGCTGCCTGCTGTCCCTGGATAACACCTGTTACAGTAAGTAACTATATAGCTTTATATGGCCTCTCATGACAGCCTTACTGATCAACTAAAAAAGAGTTGGTTTATCTCTATGGGTTTTATTAGTTTGACAAAATTCCTAGTATTTTTGAAAGAACTGAAAAGTAGATCTAGTCTGAAATGGAACTGGGAAGATCCAATGCCTTAAGTCAGGGGTGCCCACACTTTTTGGGCTTGCGAGCTACTTTTAAAATGACCAAGTCAAAATGATCTACCAACAATAAAATTTTTAAAAAACACAAAGCACACTGTACGCATAGAAAATGTTAATTATCATTCCTATTCCAGGGTTTTTCAAAGAGGTCAAAGCAGATGACTCTATGCACTATCACCTCAGTAACAACCATATAAAAATAGACAAATATACCCCCCTACCTTTTTACTAAACCACGATAGCAGTTTTTAGCGCAGGGAGCTGCGCTGCTCTTGACGCTCATAGGCTCCCTGCGCTAAAAACCTCTATTGCGGTTTAGTAAAAGGGGACCGTAGTGTAAAATATAGATAGCAGATATAAATTCAGACACATTTTGATCACTAAATTTAAAATAAAATCATTTTTCCTACTTTATCTGGTGATTTCATGAGTCTCTGGTTGCACTTTCTTGTTCTGACTGTGCATCCAATCTTTCTTCCCTTCTTTTAGCCTGTATGCTCCCTCTCCTCCAGACCTCCCCCAACTTTTCCTTCCTCTCTCCCTGCCCTTTCTTTCTCTCTGCCTCCCTTTCTTTTTTTTCTGTTTCCCTTCTTTCCTTCTGTCTCCCTGCCTGCCCTTTTTCTTTCTTTCTCCCTGCCCTCCCCCAAGCCATTGCCACTGCCATTGGGGACCAGGACCCAAACCGCCACCAATAACGCCGCCCCAAGCTCTCCCTACTTCAGCTGACCAGCATCGCGATCGACCTATTGGGTGAAATGCTGCCGGGTCCTGCCTTCGCGGAAACAGAAACAGGTGAAGTTTACAGTGAACTGGCAAGACTCAAGGTGAACAAAGTCATGGGACCAGACAATTTGTACCCAAGAGTGCTCAGAGAATTGAGCGATGTCCTGGCGAAACCGTTGGCTGAGCTATTCAATCTCTCCCTAAGTAAGGGGAAAGTTCCCCTGGACTGGAAATTAGCTAATGTCGTTCCTCTGCATAAAAAGGGTTGCAGGGCAGAGGCTGCGAATTATAGATCGGTGAGTCTCACATCAATAGTGTGCAAACTCATGGAAACACTAATTAAAAGCAAATTGGACACGATCTTGAATGAAGGGAATCTTCGGGATCCCAGTCAGCATGGATTCACCAAGGGTAGGTCCTGCCAATTCAATCTCATCAGCTTCTTTGACTGGGTAACAAGAAAGTTGGACTTGGGAGAGTCTTTGGACGTCGTGTACCTGGACTTCAGTAAAGCTTTTGACAGTGTCCTACACCGCAGGCTGCTAAGCAAGATGGAATCGATGGGGTTAGGAGAGACACTAACTGCATGGGTCAATGATTGGCTGAGTGGCAGACTTCATAGGGTGGTGGTTAATGGTACCCTCTCTAAAACATCGGAGGTGACCAGTGGAGTGCCGCAGGGCTTGGTCCTGGGTCCACTCCTTTTCAACATATTCATAGGGGATCTGACTCAAGGGCTTCAAGGTAAAATAACACTATTCACCGATGACGCCAAACTATGTAATATAGTAAGTGAATGCAGTTTACAGAATTATATGGCGCAGGACCTGCTTACATTGGAAAGTTGATCCTCACCTGGCAGCTAGGCTTCAATGCTAAGAAATGTAAGGTCATGCACCTCGGAAGCGGAAATCCATGCAGGACGTACTTCTTGAACGGAGAAACTTTAACTAGGACTTCAGCAGAACGAGATTTAGGAGTAATGAAAACTGATTTAGGAGACATGAAAACTGCCAATCAAGTGGAGAAGGCTTCATCTAAGGCAAGGCAGATATTGGGTTGTATCAATAGAAGTTTCGTCAGCTGAAAGCCTGAAGTCATAATGCCGTTGTACAGGGCCATGGTGAGACCTCATCTGGAGTACTGTGTGCAATTCTGGAGGCCACATTACAGTAAAGATGTGCGCAGAATTGAATCGGTTCAACGGACGGCCACCAGGATGATCTCGGGGCTCAAGGGTCTCTCGTACGAAGAGAGACTGAACAAATTGCAGCTCTACACTCTTGATGAACGTAGGGAGAGGGGAGACATGATCGAAACAGTTAAGTACCTCACGGGACGTGTCGAAGTGGAAGATGATATTTTCTTTCTCAAGGGACCCTCGGCCACAAGAGGGCACCCGCTCAAACTCAGGGGCGGAAAATTTCATGGCGACACCAGAAAGTATTTCTTCACAGAGAGAGTGGTTGATCATTGGAACAAGCTTCCAGTGCAGGTGATCGAGGCAGACAGCGTGCCAGACTTTAAGAATAAATGGGATACCCATGTGGGATCCCTACGAGGGTCAAGATAAGGAAATTGGGTCATTAGGGCATAGACAGGGGGTGGGTAAGCAGAGTGGGCAGACTTGATGGGCTGTAGCCCTTTTCTGCCGTCATCTTCTATGTTTCTATGTTTAGGCAGGACCCGGCAGCAGGACCCGGCAGCAAGAAGAGGAAATGCTTCACTAACCTGTCTCCCGCCTTAGTCCGTAGCGAACGCTTGCTTAAGGGCTTTCAACATGTGCATGCTGGCTTCCCTTCTCTCCCCCCCCCTCCCCGGACATAACTTCCGGTTTCAGAGAGAAGAGAAGCCAGCATGCACACGTTAGAGCCCGGAGCATAAGTTCGCTACGGGCTGAAATCTCCAAGCCGTTTTTTTTTTAAATGTTCAGCAGTGGCGGCAGCAGCAGATGACAGCTGGGCGGACCGCCCAGCTAAAAGGCCCTAGGGAGAACACAGAGGAAGGCTGATCGGTCCGGTAGATCAGGACGGCAACGCGAGTCTATCACAGAGCCCGGGATGGGCTCCGCGATCGACTTACGTTGTCTTCCTGAGCTACTGGTCGATCGCGATCGACGTATTGGGCACCCCTGCCTTAAGTGCTCTGAATGTTCCTCCATCCACAATAATAACCAGGCAGATGCATGATCATGTACAGTATATAGCAGGCATGTCCAACAGGTAGATTGCGATCTATCTGTATATCGCGGGGTCAGAGGTAGATCGCCAGCCCCATTTGGCTCCATCTCTCCAACAGCTCACCCCGTCGCTGGGAGAGAGCTCGTGCCAGCAGGTCATCTGCTGAGGACTTGCCGCCGCTGCTGATCCTTTGCCTGTCTTTTTTCCCTGTTTGTGGGAATCTTGCCTGCAGGTGTATTGTGGGTGCTTGTTGTTTTCGTGCCAGTATTTTGTGGGTACCCCAGGGGGCTGTTGCATTTGCCTCGTGACAATATGCCACAGGCCCGGTGTCATACCTGGTCTCCTGCCTCTGAGAATCACCCATTTCTGCTCCTGCCCCAGCACCCCTTAGAAGTGTGTTATATACTGGGCGATATCCATTCGCCCGGGCTTTACCTGAATACTCTTACCGTATTAGTTGTGTCATGTGCTGGTCGTTGATTGCTTTATAGTTCGCTTTCATTAAACGTTTTCGGGCAGACACAACAAAGTGTCAAGAATTTGGTGATTTTGGCAGGCTTTTCCAATTTTGTTCTAACTTGCTTATGCCTTCGAATTGGTTCAAACCACAGTGACTTTTGCTTGCCTCTGCAATTTTATTTTGCTTAGCCTTTGCATTGATTCTACACTGCAATTTTATTTCGCCTTGCCTTTGCGTTGATTCTACTGATTTTGTTAAATTGTGTGTGGTGATATTTGATTTTATCTGGTTTGCTGGACAGGAGCTTGATTTTTTTTTTTTTTATTATTGGTGCCAATATGATGAATTCTTATTATTACTTTTAGAACCGCATGTGTGGTTTTGGCATCTCCAGTCCTTGTATTGCACATCATCCAGAGGTCTTCAGTTCCTGTTGATCTTTAATATTTTGGGACAATAAAAAGTTTAAAGAAGTCTGGGGTCTATTAGAAACATTTTGTTAAATTGTAGAGTGATTAATTGATAAGAATCTTAATTCTTGCAATTCCTTAATTTTCCTCACATATCCAGATAGGTAGGGAGGGTAAGGGAAGGGGAGGATGCAGGGTATTTCATTTTTAATATTTGTGCAAATAATAAGTGTTGCTAATTGTTATATCTGTATGCTTATTTGTATGCACTTGTTGGTAAGTTTGGAAAACTAATAAAGAATTTAAAAAAAAAATTTAATATATATATAAATGGGACACCACCACTTGTCTTTCACCATGATGATGAAGTAGTCCATTTCCCATTCATCATAAAAGTGGTAGGTTTTGCTCTTCTTTGTAACACTCATCTTTGTTAAACTGGGATGGCTGAATGTAAAAAGGCCAAATCTGCTAAGTTAGTATAAACACTGGCTGAATCTGGTTCAAAATTGTCACTGTCCCAAAATATATATATATGTATGTATGTATGTTCCAAAGAAGAGCAAAACCTACCACTTTCATGATGAATGGGAAATGGACTACTTCATCATCATGGTGAAAGACAAGTGGTGTTGTCTAATTTGTAACGCCCCAGTATCCTTGCCCAAAAAGGGTAATCTGGAACATCATTATAAGGCTCTGCATAGCAATAAGTTTGATGCTGATTTTCCACCCAAAAGTGAAATTCGTAAACTGAAACTCAAAGAACTTAAATCGAAATTGGCTACTCAGTAACAGTTGATGGTGAAGCCAAGGTCACATTTGGTCAATGCAACCATAGCATACTTCAGTATCAGCAACCTGATCGCAAAGAAATCCAAACCTTTTATTGAAGGGGAATTTGTAAAAGATTGTTTTCATGAAGCAGCTGACAATCTTTTTGAAGGATTTAAAAATAAGAAAGAGATCATAGCTGCTATTCAAGATGTACAATTGTCAAGAAACACTGTCGTGCGGCGAATAGAAAAGATGTGTGGAGATGCAACTGAACAATTGTTGGAGGATGTTTCAAATTGTGTTGTTTTCTCACTCCAACTGGATGAATTTACAGACATAAGAGACGTATCCCAGTTACTAGTCTTTATCCGGATGGTTTTTGAAGACTTCATAGAAACATAGAAACATAGAAATAGACGGCAGATAAGGGCCCACGGCCCATCTAGTCTGCCCACCTTAATGTCCCTCCCCTACCTTTGCCTGTGAATAGATCCCATGTGCCGATCCCATTTGGCCTTAAAATCAGGCACCCTGCTGGCCTCAATCACCTGTAGTGGAAGACTATTCCAGCGATCAACCACTCTTTCAGTGAAAAAGAATTTCCTGGTGTCACCTCATAGTTTCCCGCCCCTGATTTTCAACGGATGCCCTCTTGTTGTCGTGGGACCCTTGAAAAAGAAGATATCTTCCTCCGCCTCGATGCGGCCCGTAAGATACTTGAACGTCTCGATCATGTCCCCCCTCTCTCTGCGCTCCTCGAGCGAGTATAGCTGTAATTTGTCAAGCCGTTTTTCGTATGGTAGATCCTTGAGTCCCGAGACCATCCGGGTGGCCATTCTTTGCACCGACTCCAGTCTCAGCACATCCTTGCGATAATGCGGCCTCCAGAATTGCACACAGTATTCCAGGTGGGGCCTCACCATGGATCTATACAATGGCATAATGACTTCCGCCTTACGACTGACGAAACCCCTTCGTATGCAGCCCATGATTTGTCTTGCCTTGGACGAAGCCTGCTCCACTTGATTGGCAGACTTCATGTCCTCACTGACGATTACCCCCAAGTCTCGTTCTGCTACCGTTTTTGCTAGGATCTCGCCATTAAGGGTATAAGACTTGCATGGATTCTGGCTGCCCAGGTGCATAACTTTGCATTTTTTGGCATTGAAGTTGAGTTGCCATGTCCTAGACCATCGCTCCAGTAGGAGTAGGTCGTGCATCATGTTGTCGGGCACTGAATCTTCGTCTGTTGTGCATTTGCCCACTACATTACTCAGTTTGGCGTCATCGGCGAATAATGTTATTTTACCTCGAAGCCCTTCTGCCAAGTCTCTTATAAAGATGTTGAATAGGATTGGGCCCAAGACTGAGCCCTGTGGTACTCCACTAATCACCTCCGTCATTTCGGAGGGGGTGCCGTTCACCACCACCCTTTGGAGCCTACCTCCAAGCCAGCTCCCAACCCATTTCGTCAATGTGTCACCTAATCCTATAGAACTCATCTTGCTCAGTAACCTGCGGTGTGGTACG
Source organism: Geotrypetes seraphini (assembly GCF_902459505.1). NCBI lineage: Eukaryota > Metazoa > Chordata > Amphibia > Gymnophiona > Dermophiidae > Geotrypetes > Geotrypetes seraphini. Next base: position 534,624,669 of record NC_047084.1, read on the forward strand.
CTATCGAATGCTTTGCTAAAGTCCAGGTACACGATGTCCAGGGACTCCCCAATATCCAGCTTCCCCGTTACCCAGTCAAAGAAGCTGATCAGGTTGGATTGGCAGGATCTCCCCTTAGTAAATCCATGTTGTCGGGGATCCCGTAGATTCTCCTCATCCAGGATCTTATCTAATTGGTGTTTGATTAGAGTTTCCATTAGTTTGCTCACTATCGATGTTAGACTCACTAGTCTGTAGTTTGCTGTCTCCATCTTTGAGCCTTTCTTGTGGAGTGGAATGACGTTAGCCGTCCTCCAGTCTAATGGGATGGTGCCTGTACTAAGGGAGAGGTTGAAGAGCTCGGACAGTGGCTCCGCCAAGACATCACTCAGCTCTCTAAGCACCCTGGGGTGCAGGTTGTCCGGCCCCATTGCCTTGCTAACCTTGAGCCTTGACAGCTCACCGTAGACACTGCTGGGCGTAAACTCAAAGTTACTAAACGGGTCAACTGAGCCAACCCTTGTCTGTAGCTGAGGGCCGAGCCCTGGCGCTTCTCGGGTGAAGACTGAGCAGAAGTATTCATTTAATAGTTGGGCTTTTTCCGAATCCTTTTCCACATAGTCTCCGTCTGGTTTCCTAAGACGTACAATCCCGCCTGAGTTTTTTCTTCTATCACTGATATACCTGAAGAAGGATTTATCTCCCTTCTGGATGTTCTTTGCTAGAGACTCCTCCATGAGGAATTTAGCCTCCCTGACTGCTGTTTTGACGGCTTTTGATTTGGCCAGGTAGTCTGCTCTAGAGTCCTGCTTCCCTGATTGTTTGTAAGAGATGAATGCTTTTTTCCTCTCCTTGATCAGGTCTGAGATCTCCGCAGTAAACCACTGTGGCTTATTGTTCCTTCGCAGTTTACTTACTGATTTTACATAGCTGTTTGTTGCTTCTTGTATGGTTGCTTTCAAAGTAGTTCTTTAAGTAGTTCTTTAAGTAGTTCTTTAAGTAGTTTCTTTAAGTAGTTCTTTAAGTAGTTCTTTAACACTTCAGTGTTAAAAAACTACTTGGAATAATTTCTTTAAAAGGGAGAGCTACCGGTCAGGAAATATTCAGTTCTTTCCATTCTTTTGTGCCAAAGTGTAATCTTCCATTGCATGGACTTGTTTCCATCACTAATGATGGAGCAAGAGCAATGAAAGGTGAGGAGGTTAAGGGTTTCATAGCCCTCTGTAGACAGCGTAGACAGCATGACAATGTCCCAGATTTCCTTTCTTACCACTGCATCATGCACCAGCAAGTTTTGGCAAGCAAGAGACTCAATACAAAGACTGTCATGATATCACTTTTAAAATTGTAAATTCAGTATGTGGAAGATCACTTCAAAGACAGTTTTTCAATCTTACTTTTGATGAAGGGGCAGCGGAAACCCATTTTGCACAAATTTCTGCAAAGATTTTGTGATTTGCTAAATGAAATAAGAAGTTTTTTTGAGAGGGGAGATGACCAAGCAGAGTTGGAAAATGAGTGGTTATGTTATCTGGCATTTCTCGCTGACTTTACAGGCGAACTAAGTGATATGAACCTTGAACTACAAAGTAAAAACAAATGCATTGGCGAGATGATGAGTACAGTTTCATCCAACAAGAGCAAATTTGAGCTAATGATGACTGACCTTGCAAACAACACTTTTGATCATTTTCCTAATACACAGAACCATCTTGGACAACATCCAAATTTTGTTTTTCAGAACAAGAAGTATGTGACAGAAATCTGTTCTGTTATCCAGGAATTCTAAAATAGATTCTGTGACTTCCAAAAAATTGGAACAGTTGTTGGAGTACTTGTCATACCCATTCAAAGTAGATGTGGACATTAAAGAAATTGCAGCTGCTATCAGTAAAAATTACTCATTGACCAAGCCATCTCTTGAAAATGAAATATTAACCCTTAAAAATGACATTTTTCTCAAGACCCGTGCTGAGCAAGAATCGTTTTGGAAGCTAGTGCCTAGAGACAAATTTCCCAACTTGAGAAGATGCAGTGAAGCTGTACACTCCTGTTTCAGTTCAACTTATTTGTGTTCCAACATGATAGATGAACATCTCTAGGATTCCATGAGACTGGCCCTCACACAATATTCACCCAACTTAAAAAAGCTGGTGGATAAAATGCAGGCTCAGATGTCTCACTAATGAGCAAGAGCAAAATATTAAAGACTGTGCAAGATCAGCCTGGATGAATACTCTACCTAAATTTAACACAAATTACTCAAAGTTAAAGAAAGTTAAGACAGTTAAAGAAAGTTATTACTCAATAAAACTAAGAAAAAATGTACTTTCCTTTTCTCCTGGCAGTTTTTACTGGATCTTCGTCTTTGTTTTGTTTTTGCTTAATTTGCTGAACAGTTGATCACATCCAAGTAAATGATAGAAGGTTCATAAAAAATGGGGGTGGGGGGGAAATCCTCCAATTTTATTGGGTTAACATTTCATTTGAATTTGAAACTTAATTTTCATGGTGGTAGATCACCAGCACTTTGGCTGGAAAAAGTAGATCACGACCTGTTCTAGTAATGTCAATAACTGCTGCTTACACTTCAGCAAACCATATACAAGACAATAAAATAGAGTTTAATCTAGAGGCCATACTGTGGCCTCTAACAATGTGTGTATATTCCTTCTCCAAGGGGTGTAATAGTCTCCAGGGGTCTACGAACCCTAACATTTCTACCCATCTAGCAGTCCCCCCAGAGATTGCCCCAAAATTTATTTTGAAGCCATAGTCGTGGGTTCGATCTAGAAAGCAAGTCAAACATTAATTTTAAAATCATCTCACTATTTAAAGACAAAAAGTAAAGAGTCATTTAAGTATACATTTCCCATCTGCAGTAAGCACAAAATATAAATGATTCTACTCTTCTTTGGTTTCTAAACAAGCTGTGAAAACACGGAGTTCTCTTATGTCTAAGCGAATTCCATATTACCTGAATTTTAGAAAAGTGTTAAAAATGTATGTTTAAATGATACCTTCACTATCATTGATTTTTACTTTTTTAATGTAACTCCCAAGAATTGCTTGGCTTTCTTTGATTGTAAACTACGTTTAACCACTTGCTTTGGTGCTTGTGGTTTATGTTAAATGTATTGTTTTGCTTTGAGACCCATTTTCTGTCAGTTTTTCATTTATCGATGTTGCTCTTACCTGGTGCCAGTTTGGCATTAGAAGAGGTAGTGCTTTTCACCAGCTTATTGGGAGAGGAAGCTCTTGTGGTAGCTAGAAATGTAAAAAAGGGTGATAAATGTTTTCAGGTATATTAGTAACAGGAGGAAGGCAAATAATGGAATTTTTTAGCTGAAAGAAGCTAAAAAATGCTTCTGCTCTGTATTCACAGAAGAAAATCCTGGAGAAGGACCGTAATTGGCTGGCATAATTACACATGAGAATGAAGTGGATATTGCACCGTTTACGCAAGAAAGTGTTTATAAACAACTTGAAAAATGAAGGATCTCAGAAGTTCTGGTGGATCCTCTTTAAAAGATTTATTCAATAACCTCCTGGAGATGAGAGAGGCTTAATGGAATTGGAGAAGAGTTGATGTGGTCCATCTTCACAAAAGTGGTCGTGGAGATGAAGTGGGAAACTACATAGACAAATGCAAGGTGATGCACCTGGGCAAGAAAAATAAGGAACATGAATACAAAATGTTAGGTGTAACATTGGCCAAAACTGAACAAGAAAGAGACCTGGGGGTACTGATAGACAGAAACCAGAAGCCGTTGACTCAATGCGCGGCAGCGGTGAAAAAAGCAAACAGAATGTTGGGCATGATAAAGAAGGGGATCACGAGTAGATCGGCGGACGTTATAATGCCACTTTACAGAGCAATGGTCAGACCACACTTGGAGTATTGTGTCCAACACTGGTCTCCTTACCTAAAAAAGGATATAGCCCTGCTGGAAAGGGTGCAGAGACGAGCCACGAAACTAGTAAAAGGTATGGAAAATTTGAGCTACAAAGAACGACTAGGAAGACTGGGACTGTTCACCCTCGAGAAGAGGAGACTGCGAGGGGATATGATTGAGACTTTTAAAATACTGAAAGGATTCAACAAAATAGAGCAAGAATCATCGTTGTTCACATTGTCAAATGTGAAACGGACAAGAGGTCACGGACTAAAGCTGAGGGGCAGCAGGCTCAGGACAAATGTCAGGAAGTTCTGTTTCACACAGCGGGTGGTAGACGCTTGGAATGCTCTCCCGGATGAGGTGGTGACAGAGACTACCATTCTGGGTTTCAAATGTAAGTTGGATGTATACCTCCTTGCAAAACATATTGATGGATACGGGTAACCAGGGTCTCCAACTGGGAGCACCTGGCTTGGCCTCCGCGTGTGTGGGTCGCCAGAATAGATGGACCTAGGGTCTGATCCGACGTAGGCATTTCTTATGTTCTTATGTACATACTAGTAAGCCACACTCAGGTTGTTGGAAAAATAATGGGAAGTGTTGTTGAAGGAAAGGATAGTGAATTTCCTAGAATCCAGTGGGTTACAAGATCCGAGGCACCATGGCTTTATTAAAGGTAAATTGTGCCAACCAAATCTGATTGAATTCTTTGACTGAGTGCCCAGAGAATTGGATCGAAGTTGTGTGCTAGATGAAATTCACTTAGATTTCACGGTTCTGCATAGGACATCGTTGGATAAACTTGATTGGTAGAGTTTAGGACCCAAAGTGGTGAACTGGATTAGTGAACTCACTATTTCCAAGGTCACATAGCAAACTTCAGAGCATACCCTGAAGAAAACCACAGCATGATGGCTGAAATGTTGGTTTCTACATGACAAAGGTACAGCGAGATCCGGAAACCTGAACAAGCTGGATTAGAAATTGATTGATGGGCAGAAGCCAGAGGATGGTAGTTAATGGAATTCGCTCAGAGGAAGGAAAGGTGCCACAAGGATCGGTATTGGGGCTGATGTTTTTCAATATATTTGTAAGCCACATTGTTGAAGGGTTAGAAGGTAAGGTTAGAGAATGACACGAGGAAAAAATTTGTCCCCATCCTGTCTCTGCTTGGTCCCTGCCTCTGCCCCGTCCTCACAAATCATCTGATCCCATCCGCACAAGTCTTGAATAGTTTTATACTGAATTTATGTTATTAAAGTATAAAAAGAAACTATTCTTTACAATTATCATTTTATAAATCTGAGTTCTGGCTGCTGAACTAGAGGAAGAGATCTTCCACTGGCAGGGCTTTGTTTATAAACGTTTATCCACTCGAAAATTTAAGGAGTTAGAAAACAGTGAAGTCTTTTGGGAGTTTTATTCATGACGTCAAACAGTCCAGTGCATTTAAGAACAAGAGTTTTTTAGCAGCGTCCTGATCTTCATTTATCCCGATAGGGGTTACCTTAGTTCCTTCAGCCTAAAAAGAGTTTGAGAAAGTATGATAAATGTGTTAAGGCTTTTATTGATTGTATGTGGAGAAGGTATTTAATAAAGTTCAATATTTTTAATCGGAAGGTCAGAGGTATGAGTTAATTGTTTGTTTTATTTTTTATCTGTTCACAGTGCCCCCTTCCTGATGACGCTATTGCGAAACTCGAGTCGAAGGGAGGCTTTTTTATAGGAACACGGGGGCCGTTAAGGCTACTAAGGGAGATAGTGAAATTTGATACAAGCGCAGAATTCAGCGTTTCACCGCCTTCACAGTTTATACATCAGATAAGTGGTTCTTTGTTTTCATTCTTATGAGCACTTTTTTATGTCATCATCATCTATATTGAAGGCAGGTTGAGGGACTTTGATAGTGCAATGGTGGTCCCTCGATAAAACCAGCGCTTGTACTATTAATGTACTTTTGCAGTTTTTAGTTGGTGACTGAGCACTTTATTAGCACTTGTTGCACTTTATTTATCATCATAATATAGAATTTTTGCTTTGATTGAACATTCAACTTGTGGATAATTTTTTGTATAAACGTTTATCAACACAGCTACAATACTAATTTATCCTAAAGTAAAGAAAAGAAATAGAATTATTTTTTCTACCTTTATCTGGTTTCTGCTTTCCTCATCTTCTCGTCATTCTCTTCCTTCCATCTACTGTCTGCCTTCTCTCTGCTTCTTCTAATGGCATCTGCTCTATTTCTATGCCTCTACCAGAAACTGCCTGTCCCGTACATCTCTTCCGCTCCCCCCCCTTGGTCTAGCATCTGTCTTCTTCCCTTCCATCTCTCACTCCCTCTCCCAGGTATTTTTTTTATCATCTTTCCTTTCCTTCCATCAGATCTGGCATATGTCTCCCCAATCCAGCATGTGCCCTTTTTTTTTCTTTATCCCCTCCTTCCATCTAGTATGTGCTCCCCTCTTTCACTCTCTTTCCCACTTCCCTTCAGCATCTTTTCCACTTTCTCCCCTCCCCACTTCCATACAGTGTCTGCTCCTCCTCCTCTCTCCACTTCCATTCAGCGTCTGCTCTCCTCTCTCCTTCCCACTTCTTTCCAGCATATGTTCCTCTCTCTCCTACCCACTTCCATGCAGTGTCTGCTCCTCCACCCCTCTCTCTCTCTCTACTTCCAGCATGTTCTCCCCTCTCTCTCTCTTCCCCATTTCTCTTCAGCATCTGTTCTTCTCTCCCCTCCTCCTCTCTCTCCACTTCCCTTCACGCGGTCCAGCAGCCCCCTCCCGATTGCCACAGTCCTGGCATCTCTTCCCCTTGTCAGGGCATCTCACTCCTTCCCTTACCGGCGATTTTCAGTTTTCTCTGTCTGAGCGGCCCAAGCCTTTTCACAAGTCGCGTGTGCAGCTGCCTCAACTTCTCTGACACAATTTCCTGTTTCCGCCTGGGCAGCTCGCATCAGAGACTTGTGAAAAGGCTCAGGCCGTTCGGAGAGAGAAAATTAAATCTCTTCCCCTTGTCAGGGCGTCTCCCTTTCTCCCTTCCCCCCACCTTTGCTGGCAATTTTCAGTTTTCTCTGTCACAGCGGCCCAAGCCTTTTAACAAGTCGCGTGCGTGGCTGCCCTGTAACTTCTATGATGCAACTTCCTGTTTCTGCCTGCGCGGCTTGCATCAGAGAAGAAGTTTCAGAGCAGCCGCACGCGCAACTTGTGAAAAGGCTCAGGTTGTTCGGAGAGAGAAAACTGAAAATCGCCAGCGAAGTTGAGGGGAAGGGAGGGAGGGAGATGCCCTGACGAGGGAAGAGATGCTTGGACCGCAGCGATCGGGAGGGAGGAGGCTGCTAGACTGTGTGATCGCAAGAGCTGCTGACCAGGAAGGGTGAGAAGTGAGGCAATGTGCGCAAGATACTTAACTGTGGGGACAAGGCTATTCACCACTCCATGGGGCGGTGAATGGCCTTGTCCCTGTATCCGCGGCAACCAGTTTTTTTTCCTCCCCATTCTGACAGGTTACCCGTGGCTAGCCACTGGTAACAGTTGCTGTGTCATTCTCTAGGTAAGGTTTGCCTTTTTGCGGATGATATCAAGATTTATAACCAGAGTCCACATCCTGGAAGGAGTAGAAAACATGAAAAAGAATCGGCAAATAAAATTCAATATGAAGAAGTGCAGAGTGATGGGGAAATAAAAATCCAAGGGAACCACATGTGCTGAGAGGTGAGAGGCTGATATACACAGATGGGGAGAGTGACCTTGGGGTGATAGTGTCTGAGGATCTGAAGGTAACGAAACAGTGTGACAAGAAGGCTGGGCTGTATAGGAAGGCATAACCAGAAGAAAGGTGGTGTTGATACCCCTGTACAGATCATTGGCGAGGCCTCACCTGGAGTACTGTGTTAAGTTTTGGAGGCTGTATCTGGCTAAGGATGTAAAAAGACTTGAAGCAGTCCAGAGAAAAGTGACAAAAATGGTATGGGGCTTGCACCAAAAGATGTACAAGAAGAGATTGGAAGACCTGAATATGTATACTCTAGAGGAGAGGAGGAACAGGGGAGATATGATGCAGGCGTTTAAATACTTGAAAGGTATTAATATAGAAACAAATTATTTTTCATAGAGAGGGTAGTAGATGCCTAGAATGGCCTCCTGAGGGAGGTGGTAGAGATGAAAATGATAATGGAATTCAAAAAAGCATGGGATGAACATAGAGGATCTCTAATTAGAAAATGAATGGTATAAAACAAACTAAGACTAGTACCGGGCAATCCTTCACAGTCTGTGTCCTATATATGATGATTTGGTTTAGGATAAGCTGGGGAGGGCTTTGATATACACTCCAATGACAGGATGGTTAGTATAGCCTGGGGAGGGATTCAGTGGCAACTCCAGCAGTGGGAACCTAAAGACAGTACCGGGCAGACTTCTACGGTATATTACCCAGAAATATTAAAAGACAATTTAACCATGGATATAGGAGTGTGGCAGACTGGTAGACCGTTCAGGTCTTTATCTGCTGTCATTTACTGTGTGTCCAGGCAAGGACCTGTACATCTATGCGCTTGCTCAGTCTTTGGTGTGAATCTAGTAGTTTAGCAGACACTTGGCCTTATCATGAGGAGTATTTTGTGGTGTCTGACCACTCTTGAGTGTCTGATGAACCAATGGAGCTTTTGGAGAAGAGCGCCCTTGGTCTCCATTCAGACCCTTCCCCACCTTAGAAAAGAAGATTCTTCCCTAAAGGAGCTCTCTTAACAGTTTTCTGGGGGGCATGACTAAAGTCATCTATTAAAAAAAAAAAAAAGTCTGGCTAATTTTCTAAAAGAAAAGTCCATAGGCCATTATTGAGATGACTTGGGAAAATCCATGGCTTATTCCTAGGATAAGCAGCATAAAATCTGTTTTACTAGTTGGGATCTAGCTAGGTACTTGGGACCTGGATTGGTCACTGTTGGAAAGAGGATGCTGGACTTGATAGACCTTTGGTCTGTCCCAGAATGGCAATTAAGTTCTTATGGAGGACGAGCTCAGGGCTGACATGTTCGACATTTTTGACCCCCAGGAAGCTGTGACAGTGCCCATGCACAGCATCCTAAGATCTATTTTTAGAAAGACAGATGCAGAGTTCAGAAGGCTCCTGGATTCAAGAAGCAGCAGCTTACTCACTATTATATGGTATTTGAATCTTCTGTCAAAAAGTCTGTATTCAAGAATCCTTGCTTTGGTGCCACGGGAGTGAGATGCTAGAACTCAATATTTTTGGAGGGAAGTTTTTCAAAGTTCTAAGCTTATGTTCTGCATACAGTCCTACCCCAACTCTTCATGAGCATCTACATATGGAACTTTGGTGTGCAGTGTAGAAGAGTTTGCATACACTCTACTTTCAGAGAGGACCATGGAACTTTGTGGTCTAGTAGTTGAGCAGGAGTGTTGAAAGCACTAATATTTTCCAACAACACCGTCAATGTTTCATATAATCCAAAGCAAAAACCGGCATTGGAAATTCTTTTCAAAAATATACTTTTTTAAAATGCAATTTTTTAGTTGATTTTAAGTATTCAGATCATGCCAACCACCAGCCAATTTATTCTTAGGCTCACTTCTCTTGTTGGCTTGTATCTCATCAGACATAAATTATATTTTCATAAAGTGCTCCGTGCAATTCATGTGCATAATTAATTGTGAAAATCAATTCCAAATTTTAAATTAATAAGTTAAAAACTTTGTACTTAAGTTTAACCGTAGTTTTGTCAGCTAAATCTTTGAACATCAGGTTGGACCTATGGGTTCAACATGTTTCACTTGAAGGCTTTGTCAAGAACAAGTCCCCTGTAAACAAAAAGCAAAGTGGTAAACATCTTCACATATCTGCAAGATCATAATTTGAAACATTCATAGCATTGAACTTAACGTAAAATTACCCCTTTTGTTTTGCTCTACAGCATCCCGACTACCAATCTTCTATCTAAAGATGGCTGCGGTGTTCTTTACTCTCGTTTAAAGCATGAGTCATCAAGTCAAAGGACAATAAGGGTCATATATGCGAATGCTGAAAAACCACGAATACGGTTTTTAGCAGGGGAGACAGGAGAGGGCAGCTGGAGCGCCGACGAGTGAAGGAAATCACTCGCAGTATGCTCTGACCGCCTCTTCCTGTACTAAAGTTGGGCCTCCCCAATCAGGAGCTGCATGTCAAAGCAGCTCCTGATTGGTGAGGCCTGACTTTAGTACAGGAAGAGGTGGTTAGAGCATATTGCGAGTGATTTCCTTCACTTACTGGTGCTTCGGCTGCCCTCTCCTGTCTCCCCTGCTAAAAACCGTATTTGTGGTTTTTCAGCATTCGCATATATGACCCTCATTGTCCTTTGGTCTGATGCAATAAACAGTTCTTATGAGTTAAATGTTCTACATCTACAAAAGTGCAACCTCTTCCCCGACAATAGGTGTATATCAGAACTGAGACATTTTCCAAGGAAGTTACCATACAAAAATATATTCTGATAATCATGTCATCTCAGTAATAACATAATTCTCTTCACTACCAGGCACAATGTGAAATACATAACCTGAAAAATCCTAACACAATATACTCATATATGTAGCAAATATGTCATACAATAGTAGCACTAATTCTATGACTTAAACAACAAGAACACTACCTATAAATAGGCAGCACCATAGATACTACACTGGGCCCTAAAACACAAATAAACCTACGAGGGGGTGCTGAAAGCGTTCTCAGCCCAACCAAGAAGAGAATGACGTGGATGTGGTTCAATCAGTGATCTGAAACAATGTCAAAACATAGAATTTTGGTTTTGCAAGTTGGAACTTGATGAAATAAAATGAGTCTCTTCAGTGGCAAAATAATGCTCAGAATTTAGGAAGTTGGTTCGTTGGGTTGAGAACTTTTCAGCACCCCCTCTTATAGAAAAAATAGAACAAATGGAAATATTTTTTCACTCAGAAAATAGTTAAGCTTTGGCAATCATGGCCAGAGAATGTGGAAAGAGTTAATGTAGCTGGTTTTAAAAAATGATTTGGACAAGTTCCTGGAGGAAAGTCCATAAACTGCTGTAGAGACAGACATGGAAGAAACCACTGCTTGCCCTGGATCAGTGGCATGGAATGCTACTACAGTGGTGCCTCGCATAACGGACGCCTCGCACAGCGAACGCTGCGCACAACGAACTTTATGTCGTGATTCGTACAACGGACTTCGTTTCACACAACGAAGTCGCCCGAGCTGCATCCTTCCGGGGTTCCTTCTCCTTACCTGCCCTGTCGCAGCACACAGCCGAACGGAAATCTTCCCGATGTCAGCGCTGATGTCGGAGGGAGGGCTTAAGCAAAGCCCTCCCTTCCTCCGACGTCAGCGCTGACATCAGGAAGACTTCATCTCTCGAGGAACCTACAGTTAGAGCGAAACGGAGACGCTCCGTTGAGCGTTTAATCATAGCCGAGTGTTGATTGTATTTATCATCATATACAGTCATCAGTTGCCCTGGGCCCCGGATAAAAGCTAAGTACTAATAGCCAAATACTTTTTTGCTTTATAAGAATTGAGAAGTGTCTACGAGTAGGAAGAAGGCAATGGCGAACGAAAGAGGGGGGAGGGGGCGGTCCGCCTCGAAGAATGTGCACAGCTGGTCAGGTCCCCCGATCGACCGACAACAGGCCCGGCCGACAAACCTCCCTGCCCTGTAGCCGCGAATCTAAATTACCTCTTACAGCAGCTTCAATAATCCAGCTGCTGTAAGAAGGTAATTTAGATTCGCGGCTACAGGACAGGGAGATTTGTCCGACCGGGCCTGTTCTGTTGTCGGTCGGGTGCAAAAGCGCCACAAAGGTGGAGGCAGGGAGGGAGGAAAGGTGGAGTGGAGAAGAAAAGACGCTTAAGGGGGGAGAAGGCCCCTGAAAGCACATGTTGGAGCAGGGGATGAGAGGGAGGGAGAGAAGGGGAAATATTGGACAAGGGCAGAAGGGATGCTAAATCATAGGGTGACAGGCAGAGAGAACAACAGGAAAAAGAGTGGAAGCAATCTTGAACCCTGAGGGTGAGGGCAGAGAGAGGTGGTGAGATGATTGATCATGGGGAGAGGGACAAAAGGGAATAGAGATGGGATAGGAAGATAGTGGAAGTAAAAGGACAGGGAGATGTATGTTTTTAGATGTATCTAAATAAAAATAATAACAAAAAATTTATCTTTTTTATGTCATCTTAGCATATTTTATGCTGCAGAACGAATTATTTTTTTTTACATGTATTCCTATGGGAAAACGCGTTTCACATAACGAACGTTTCACATAACAAACTTGCTCCTGGAACCAATTAAGTTCGTTGTGTGAGGCACCACTGTATTTGGGTTTTTGCCAGGTACTTGTGACTTGGCTTGGTCTCTGAAGACGGGATACTGGGCTAGATGGATCATTGATCTGATCCAGTAAGGCTATTCTTATTCTTATAACTCCTACAGATCTCTATACAGAAACTACATTCATACAGAATACCATGCTTCAGTCACATTCAAAATAAAGACACTCGCCAAATACAGAACAAGAGATCACAAATTAGAAATGAAAATATGAAGTAAAAAATTGAACTTGGAACCTCAAAAAGTCAACTTAGGCATATATGCAAAATAAGAAAAAAATAAATATAAATGCCCACTGAACACAATAACAAAAATTCACATTTCCAAAGCTAACCTAATCCAATTAATACATTAAAAATAAAACATTTCTTCTACCTTTGCTGTATGATCTTTTTTTTTTTTTTTCAACATTCTGATTATGTTCTCTTCTGCTTTTTGTTTGTTTTCTACTGGCAATCAAGTTTAAGATGAATGGGGAGGGAGGGACAACTTTGAGAAAGATGAGTGAGAAGCTGGTCAGTGGATGGAAGAAGGGGAGGGAAAAGCAGAGTCAGATGTCAAGCAGAAGAAGAGAGTGAAGGCATGTTTCAATTTACTTTTTTGATCAAATAAGGGCTGGTACACACCTTTTTTTGTTATAGTCTATTTACTTCATTTAAGTGAAAGGTTATGTACCTCATAAGACTTATTCCCATAGTTCTCCTGTAAGTTGTACTGGAGACACATAAAAACCAGTGGGAACGGACAATGAATAAACAAGACCTTTTTACATCAGTGATCCTCTGTGGAGTGTTCATTGTCTGTTCCCACTGGATTTTTGTGTGTTTTTGAACCCGTGGTTTTTTTAATGTCCTGTTGGACTTTTTGGTGTTAGTTGAACTGAAGAGTCATAGTGGAATTAGGAAAATAAAATGCAGGACTGTCCCTTTATCAATTTTGCAAATAACTTATTTCTTGCTGTTATGTTGCTATAGCTAATCTAGGATATGTTATCCATACAGGCTCAAAGCGCAACGCTCTGAATGCTAAATTCACCACTTTATTATGTCCTGGTTGTCAACATGATATAGAGCTTGGAGAACGTGGCATCAATGGTTTGTTTCGAAACTTTACCTTGGAAACTATTGTTGAACGATATAGGCAAGCAGCTAGAGCAGCAACGGCTATTCTGTGTGATCTTTGCAAACCTCCACCTCAAGAATCAACTAAAAGCTGCATGGATTGTAATGCAAATTACTGCAATGAATGCTTCAAGATAAATCACCCTTGGGGGACTTCAAAAGCTCAGCATGAGTTTGTGGGACCAACTACTCCTTTCAGGCCAAAGGTAAGTGTAATATACAGCATGGGAATACTTAACCAATATTAACATCAGCGAAGCAGTCTGCTTCTTAAGGCTTCCATTCAGGTGCATCCTTTGAGGATGTATTTTTGCTTTGTGGCTTTTACAGTTTTTAAAAGTTTTAAACAGCTATGACTGTCAAAGCATCTATTTTCTAAAAGTGATATACCATAGGCACACACATTTGCATCTTCCCTAAGGCAGATATAACTTACTAATGACTGGATCATATGCATTTATTTGTATAAAACATTTATATAATTGCTGTTCCAATGCAATAGGTGAGACATTATAGACAAGTGGGTAGTGTCCCCATGGCCACGTGCCATGTGCAGAAGGAATCCAGTTCAGATTTTTCTGTGTTCCTCTTCTGTACTTCACTGTGCTCCTTAGCTCCTTGTTCCTTCTGCACATGTGCTTGCAGGAGTATGTTCATTCTGCTCTCCACATTTTATTATTTTATTCACTGTGTTTAGTCCTTCTTTTTTCTTCAGGATTCTTGTGCTCAGCTCATTTCTTTCACTTTGCCTGCATTGAGAACACACAAACTTCTGTCTGTAGCTGACAGACCAATCCCAGTGCATATATAGTGGATACCTGTTAGCCAGCCTGCTTAGTTTCTTTGGAACTCAAGGCTGTCTCTGAAATTGTTTCACCTACTGTTAAGCAGGGGTCGAGTGCAGGCTGTTAGGCAGGGTGCTGCTGCGTCTTGTTGCTTCCGCCCATCCCGATGCATGTCTATCAGTTAGCAGGGGTGGAAGTGCAGTCAAGCATGGGGTCTGACTGGCAGTTTAAACATCAGCTTTGCAGAGCCATTCCCAGCATGAGGCAGTGATTCTCTAATCCAGCTATTGTAAGAGAGCTGAGGCAGCCTGCAGCACAGATCCACAAACAATGCACAGCGAGTATAGGCTGTTACAGCCTGTGAGTTGAATCGGGGGAGGTCTGAAAAGGTTTTTTCCCCAAGGTTTCTGCATGTTCCCTGTGTTCCCCCACCTGAAAAATCCTGAAATTGTCATTTTTTAAACTTTGCTAAGTGTGGTAAATATTGCAATTTTGGTGTGAAATTTCATAGTGGTTCCCATCTTGGATTTTTTTTCAATAGCTCCCTTCTCCATTTTTTTCAACAGCTCCCTGCTTCTCCAAAACTGCAATTTTTGCCTCAGACCTTGTTGGGATGGAGTCCGTAGGCTCTCCTAATGTGAATTCTTGCCAAAATTGTGCAAATTAGATGCTTTAGGAGCGTCCTTGTATCATGTGGTGCAGCCAGGAGGGGTGGCAGCACAAACCTTAGTCAAGCAGGTGACAAAATGCTCAGCTGGCTTGGTGGGGCAGCCTTTATTATTTTTGGGGCTCGACACAACTTATTGTTCCATGCAAACGATTGCGGTCCTTCTGCAGCCTCTGAAACATGGTTCATTCATCAGAGGGCGACTATGCACCCCAGGAGCCGGAGACTCTCAGAGTTTCTGAAACAGTTGTTAAAAAAACCTAAACTTTTCAAGGCAGGTGTTCTTCTGTGCAGTCCCACTCCGCATCCGCTGCGTCTCCTAGTGGCATTGCTTCTCTGGGCATATCCTTGTCTCAGTCAGCCGTTGTTCCTGATCGGCCTGATTCTGGCTTTTGTTCTGATGTCCAGCTTGCTGACCCCTTATTTCAATGTGCAGTGTTTCTAAGGATGGGGGACCAGGGACTGTATGCTGGATCTTCAGATCCTTCAGGGGCTCTAGGACCTGGGGACGATCCTACAGTTCTGTGCTTATTTCAGTCTGTGGCTTTGCCAAATCTTATTTCTGAGTCTTTTCAGGAATTGCATTTGGTTGCTCAGTCATAAGAACATAAGAGTTGCCTCCGCTGAGGCAGACCAAAGGTCCATCTTGCCCAGCGGTCCGCTCCCGCGGCGGCCCATCAGGCCTAATTGCCTGAACAGTGTCCCTGACTAATTTTGTAACTGCCTCTAATCCTATTCCTATAACCTACCTCTACTCCTATCTGTACCCCTCAATCCCTTTGTCCTCCATGTACCTATCCAACCCTTCTTTGAAGCCCTGTATCGTGCTCCTGCTTATCACATCCTCCGGTAGCGCGTTCCATGTATCCACCACCCTCTGGGTGAAAAAGAACTTCTTGGTGTTTGTTCTAAACCTTTCCCCTTTCAATTTCTCTGAGTGCCCCCTTGTACTTGTGGTTCCCCATAATTGGAAAAATCTGTCTCTGTCTACTCTTTCGATGCCCTTCATGATCTTGAAGGTTTCTATCATGTCTCCTCTAAGTCTCCGCTTTTCCAGGGAGAAAAGCCCCAACTTTTTCAGTCTGTCAGTATATGAGAGGTCCTCCATACCCTTTATTAGCTTAGTTGCTCTTCTCTGGACTCCCTCAAGTACCGCCATGTCCTTCTTGAGGTACGGCGACCAGTACTGGACACAGTACTCCAGGTGCGGGCGCACCATTGCACGATACAGTGGCAGGATGACTTCCTTCGTCCTGGTCGTGATACCCTTCTTAATGATACCCAACATTTTGTTTGCCTTCCTTGAGGCTGTGGCGCACTGCGCCGACGCCTTCAATGATGTGTCTACCATCACTCCCGGGTCTCTTTCAAGGTTACTCACCCCTAGCGGTGATCCCCCCATTTTGTAAATGAACATCGTGTTCTTTTTTCCTACATGCATGACCTTGCATTTCCCTATGTTGAAGCTCATTTGCCACTTTTTGGCCCACTCTTCCAGCGCTGTCAGATCTTTTTGGAGATCTTTGCAGTCCTCCGTGTTTTCAACCCTGCTGTATAGTTTGGTGTCATCCGCAAATTTAATAACCTCACATTTTGTTCCTGCCTCCAGGTCATTAATAAACATATTGAACAGGAGCGGTCCCAGCACCGACCCCTGCGGAACTCCGCTCGTGACTCATTGCCAGTCTGAGTAATGACCCTTTACTCTAACCCTCTGTTTCCTGTCCGCCAGCCAGTTTTTGATCCATCGGTGGACCTCCCCTTGCACCCCGTGGTTCCATAGCTTCCTTAGCAGTCTTTCGTGTGGTACCTTGTCGAAGGCTTTTTGGAAGTCAAGGTAAATGATGTCTATAGATTCCCCTTTATCCACCTGGCTGTTTACCCCCTCAAAGAAGTATAATAAGTTTGTGAGGCATGACCTGCCCTTGCAGAAGCCATATTGGCTCGGCTTTAGCTGCCCAGTGTTTTCGATGTGTTCCCAGATGCTGTCTTTAATCAGCGCTTCCATCATCTGTCCCGGGACCGAGGTCAAGCTCACCGGCCTGTAGTTTCCTGGGTCTCCCCTTGAGCCTTTCTTGAAGATGGGCGTGACATTTGCTATTTTCCAGTCTTCCGGAATCTCTCCAGTTTTTAAGGATAGGTTGCATATTTGTCGAAGTGGCTCTGCTATTTCGTTCCTTAGTTCCTTGAGTACCCTTGGGTGAATGCCGTCCGGACCTGGTGATTTGTCGCTCTTTAGCCTGTCTATCTGCCTGAGAACATCCACCTTGCTCACCTCTAGTTGGACCAGATTTTCATCCTGATCTCCTTTTACGATCTCCTCGGGTTCCGGAATGTTGGTATCAGCTATCTTCTTTTCCTCTTTTACCACTCCCTTTCTGTCTCCATCATCCAAGGGTCCCACTTCCTCCCTTGCTGGTTGCTTCCCCTTGACGTACCTGAAGAATGATTTGAAGTTTGTTGCTTCCCCCGCCAGTCTCTCTTCATATTCTCTTTTTGCTTTCCTAACCACTCGGTGACACTCCTTTTGTTGTTTTTTGTGCTCCTTTTGGTTGTCCTCTGATTGGTCCTTTTTCCATTTTTTGAATGATACCTTCTTGTCACTTATTGCCTTTTTCACTACATTTGTTATCCACACTGGGTTTTTTGTTCTATTTTTTTTTTGCACCCTTTCCTGAACTTGGGGACGCACAGGTTTTGTGCTTCGTGCACCGTGCCCTTGAGTAAGATCCAGGCTTTTTCTACGGACTCCATCCTCCTTGCGGTGTCGTTGAGTATCTTTCCCACCATTTTCCTCATGGCATCATAATTTCCTTTTTTGAAGTTCAGTGCTGTCGTTGTAGTTCTTTTCACCTTTGATGATCCAATTTCTAGCCTGTACTGGATCGTGTTGTGATCGCTGTTTCCTAGTGGGGCTAGTACCTCCACCTCTTTAGCGGGTCCCCCTAGTCCGGTGAAGATTAGGTCAAGAGTGGCATCTCCCCGTGTTGGTTCCATGAAACAGTCCCTCGTGACCTCCAGGAATTTGGTCTCCCTCATGCAGTTTGAGTGCCCTATACTCCAGTCTATTCCCGGGTAGTTGAAGTCCCCCATCACCACCACACTTCCGCTTTTGCATACCTGCCCCAGTTCAGCCTCCAGATCCTGGTCGATTTCTTCCGTTTGTCCTGGTGGGCGATAGTACAGACCCAATTTTATGTCTGCTTCAGTTCCTCCGGATAGCTTTACCCATAGTGATTCCAAGTCATCCGCCCTTGCTGTTGTTTCCATCCTGGTTGAAGGTATGGAATACTTTATATATAGCGCTATTCCTCCACCCTTTTTGTGTGACCTATCTCTCCTGTAGAGTTTGAACCCTGGTAAAGCCACATCCCATTTGTTGTCATCAGTCCACCACGTTTCTGGGACTCCATTTATGTCTAAGCCCTTTTTGTTGGCTAAGACTTCCAGCTCTCCCATTTTAGTCCTTAGGCGCCTAGCATTTGTGTATAGGCACTGTAAGTCCCGGTTGTTCGCCTTCCTTGCTGGTTTTCTTCGTGGTTTGGCGCTCCTGGCGACCCCCTCGTGAGTTGCCAGTCCCCAAGCCTTGTCTCGGTCATCCTCCTCCTGTGGTGTGTCTGTTTCGTCCTCAGCCTGTTTCCCCATTTTTGGTTGTCCCTCTGGATTCCGTTGTTCTCTGTTAGTCCTGTTTGCCAATTTCATTTGTGCCCTAGACCCTGCAATTTGTTCTTAGGTCCTTCTTCAAAAAATTCCAACTCAGTCCTGAGCCCTCTTTTACAGTGTCCTTGTTCAATGTCCTTGGCCCTGGGCCCTCTGCATTGCGTCCTTAGGTCCTTTTCCCAAAATTTCCCACTCAGTCCCGATCCCTTTTTTACAATGTCCTTGCTCAATGTCCTTGACCCTTCCTTCTGGTTGTCTGGTGCACACTCGCAGTCTTCCACCTTTCCCTGGCACTCTGATATGATAATTTAAAATCAGCAATGTGACTATCTAGAAGGTGCTCTTATGTTAGTGAGGATCATGTCTTGCTTGTTACCCTCTGGCACTGGAGTGCCTGCAGGTTCTGGATCAACCTAAAGTGGGATTCTTTGGTTACGCAGGTGCCTAACTGCACCTCTCTACCCAGGGAAAGTGCTGTGGTGCTTACTTATATGCCGGACTGATGTGTGGACTAGAGAGCTGCACGGGGACGACGGGAATCCCGCGGGCATCCCGCGGGTTCCCCCTTCGGGTCACGGGGATCCCGTGGGGATGCCCCCTAGGGTCGCGGGGATCCCGTGGGGACGCTTCCGAGGGTTGCGGGGTTCCTGCGGGGCTGGATGTACTAAGTCGCACGGCTTTTCTCCCTACCTGCTCTGCTTGCAGCACAGAGCCGAACGGAAGTCTTCCTGACGTCAGCGCTGACATCGGAGGGGAGGGAGGGCTTAAACAAAGCCCTCCCTCCCTCCGATGTCAGTGCTGACGTTGGGAAGACTTCCGTTCGGCTCTGTGCTGCAGGTAGGGTAGGTAAGGAGGAGTGTCCTCGCGGCTCGAGTGGCTACCAAGGGAGGGGGGCGGTCCGCCCCGCCCTGGGTGCAGCACAGCCGGCCAGGTCCCCTTACTTTTGTGGCGCTTTCCCGACCGACCGACAACAGCCCTGGTCCGACAAACCTCCCTGCCCTTAACCGCGAATCTAAATTACCTTCTTACAGCAGCTTACGGGGCTGTTGTGCTGCACCCGGGGCGGGAGAGAAGGAGGGGGGGGAGAAGGACGCTGAAAGCACATGGGGAAGACAAAGGGGTGGAGAAGGATGCTGAAAGGACTTGGGGAAGACGGGGGTGGTGGAGAAGGATGCTGAAAGGCCATGGGGAAGACGGGGGGGGGGTGGAGAAGGACGCTGAAAGGCCATGGGGAAGACAGAGAGGGGGGTGGAGAAGGACGCTGAAAGGCCATAGGGAAGACAGAGAGGGAGAAGGACGCTGATAGGACATGGGGAAGACAGAGGGGGGAGAAGAACACTGAAAGGACATGGGGAAGACAGAGGGGGGAGAAGGACGCTGACAGGACATGGGGGAGATGGGGGGGGGGAGAAGGACGCTGAAAGGAAATGGGGAAGAGAGAGTGGGAAGAAGACAGAGATGCCAGACTATGGGGGGAGCGGAGGGAAGAAGATGGGTGCCAGACCAATTTGGAAGGGGGGAGAAAGGGAGAAGCACAGTAACAGAGCAAATGGAAGACGCAGAAGGAAGAGAGACAGTGGGTGGAAGGAACTGAATGAGAACATGAGGAAAGCAGAAACCAGGCAACAAAGGTAGGAAAAGAATTCTATTTTTTTTTTTTGCTTCAGGCTAAAGTAGTAAATTAGTTGTGTTGATAAAAATTTATAAACAAAAGAGGCTCTGGTAGAAACCCGTTTACAAAGTATGTATTGTTCCCAATTAATATTTCCAAATTAATAAAGTCTTTTTGCTTATTTGTAAATGGGTTTCTACCAGAGCCTTTAATTCAATAGCATAATTAAATGAAATAACTATTTCTGAAGTTTATAGGGACGGAGGGGATTCCTCACGGGGACGGGCGGGGACAGAGGGGATTCCTCACGGGGACGGGTGGGGACGGAGGGATTCCTCACGGGGACGGGTGAGACTTCTGTCCCCGCGCAACTCTCTAGTGTGGACGTTGTTCTCCGGAGGCTTTTTAATGCAGCTACTTTGAGCGTTCAGGCTGCTTTGGCGGCGTCTGTTGTCACACATACCTATCTATCTTGCCTGCGCACCTTGGAGAGAGAGGCTGTACTGTAGATTCTCCTCAACTTCATTTAGCTGGATCAGCTTATGTGACTTAACATTTTATGTGCCTTATGCGCATTTTGGCATTTTCCATTTCTGCCTGCAGAATGCTTTTGACTAGTCAATGGGCTGGTGATGCCATTTCCAGAGGTTGTTTTTGGCGAGACTTCCCTTTCAGGGGAGTTGTTGTTTAGCTAAGGCCTGATCGACCTCATGGATTCTGTGGTGTTCAGTCACCCCAAGACCCTGCCTGATAGCAGACCCAGACCCTCTAGGGCAGGACTGCCCAAGTCCAGTCCTCGAGATCTATTGGCAGGCCAGGTTTTCAGGATATCCACATTGAATATGCATGAGAGAAATTTGTATACCAAGAAGGCAGTGCAGGCAAATCTTTCTCATGCATATTCATTGTGGATATCCTGAAAAACTGGCCTGCCAGTAGATCTCGAGGACTGGACTTGGGCAACCCTGCTCTAGGGGTTCTGGTCACTCTAATTTTCGTGGCTCTAGGCATTACCGCTCGTATTCCAGTGCCACATATCGGACGAGAGCTTCTGGCAGCAGTACTCTGGCTACAGATGTGCCCAGCCATCTGGATCCCATCCTGGATCCCATCCTGCACTCCCCCATGCTGAGAAGGAGCATTGCGCCAGCCTGGGGGATCCCCGTCTACTGATAGGGGGTAGACTGTCAGTGTTCCTGCTGGCTTTGGTTTGCATTACCTCTGACTTGTAAGTTCTAGACTTTATTTGGTCTGGCTATAATTGGAGTTTCCTTAGCAACTGCAGCAGATGAATCCAGAGACCAATGGGATAGCACACATTTACCAGCAGGCGGAGATAGAGAAACTGATTAACAGGTGGTCCTATTGGCTGGCACTCCTCCTGTATCTTCAGTATGCTCTATTTCCCAGCAGGTGATGATTGCTATTCAACTAGCTCCTGAATTCTGGCTGTGACTGGAAAATTATTTTCTCCTGTTGAGGTTTCTCTTCAGTGAGACTGCCATTCTATTTCTCCTGTTGAGGTTTCTCTTCAGTGAGATGGTAATTTTATTTCTCCTGTTGAGGTTTCTCTTCTGTGAGACAGGGGTGTCCGGCTGAACGGTACCGGCTTTAGGGGTTACACCTGGGCCCCCCAGGTCCCTGGCTCACCCTCCCTCCATTGCTAGAGGGTCTGACTTGGTCTCAATTTTTTTCTTCTTTCCCTTCTCTGTTTAAAAAAAAAATAAAAAAGACCACAGTTGCTACATTCTGCCCTGTTAGTGCTGCACAACCAGTTCTTACTGGCTTCAACCTGCCCTAACAACAAGCTTGTGAGTATGTATGTGATTTTTACTGTTTGAACTTCAGGTTCTGTTTGGGAGTCTTAGTACTGTGGGTTCGTTCAACGTACATTTAAAGAATGGATATTTTATTGAGGTTAAGTTTTATGACTAGAAATCCATTGAGGGAGCTGGGACTTTCCCGCCCTTTGCATGCACGCGCTTGGTTTCCTTGTTGGTTACAGCGCGGCAGTAGCAGTGCGATTTCATGCTCGCACTTGTTCTCCTTGTTGGGTTTCAGTGCAGCAGTAGTAGTCCTGTTTATTCCGAGGCTCTCTTTCGTCGGTGTTTGTTGCGGCCATGTGCAGCTGATTGTGCAGGTGCCAGTTTATAGCAGCGCGCATGAGATGGGACATGTTTTTTCTGGGGCTGTGGGAAGCAGTGCACCATTCTTCTAGTTATTCCCCGAGTCTGATTTTCTTTCTATGCAGGCAGCAGCAGGGGCGTGAATCTTGACTATGTTTCTAGGAGCGTTGATGCAGCAGCCACATGTCGGCGAGAATCAGGCTCGCGCTTGGGTCTCCGGCGATGGTGGGAGAGCTGCAGCGTTCAAGTAGTTTATTTCCAGCTGACTTTGGTCAGGGTATGCTGTGGCTTCTCTCCTTTCCGGTTCAGACAAGTTGTTGTGTTTCACCAGCTTTGGGACAAGCTTGAGCAGATTTATATGTCTGTCTGTGTTCTGCTGTATTCACTTAAAGGAAGCTGCTAATTTAATCGGACTCGGGTTAGCCCTCTAGGAGATTACCAGAGTGACTCTGACCTGTGCTAGGTCACCCAGTCTTGGTTTGTCTCCGGACTGGGTCGATATACGGCAAATCACGGCACAGTGAGATCAGCAGTAAGATAGTGCCCTATATTTCACATGGGTATCTCATTGTCTCTCTTGGGGTCCCTGCAGATTGAGCCTTTGTCTGTTGGTAACTCCTTCTTATTTGGGCCTCTGTGCTGCGCTGCATGTGTCTAGTGGTGGCATAGGATATATATGCCTACAGGTAGTACAAACAGTTTCCAAGTTCGGGCTGTCTCTATGGGCATAATGACACTAAGCATCTTCCTGCGGCCAGGACTCTCTCTATTTCTGAGGGGGCCTGGACTTCAGATTTCCATGCTTATCACACTGGTTTCTCCTGTCGTCATTTTCTCATGGCACATGCTAGACAGACCCCCCGACCAGACAGGTAGGGCTGTGCAGCTCCTTCTAACCAGGAGCCAGTTACCTATTCTATCAAACCCGCGGAGGAGCACACGCTATGTGGCTGTTAGCCTCATCCCTGAAGCTCTCATTAGCGATGTGAGCTTTGTCTGATACCTGTTAGGATGCTGTTGTTTTCCATGGGGCGGTAGATGCAGCATCTTGATTGTGTCTAGTATGTATTCATTTAAAGGACATACGTATTTTGCTCACGTTGCATGGAGTTAGTACTGTTTTCATGGTTCCAGTATACTCCTCTTTACATTGTGAAACTTGATTTTTCCTAGGAGAGTTTCTTTCTTCTTACAAATCCTTCAGTTCTCTTCCTGCCGTTCCCTGACCTTCTGCACTTCATTCTGAGGGGTTCTTGACTCTTCAGGCTTTCTCATAAGGGGGAAGACGCTATAATGTCAAGTCAGGGGGCTGTGAACATTTTTCAGGATACTTGCAACTTTGCATTCTCCTCAGGTTTCTGGTTCGTTCTTGGAGTCTCTATGTTTTGTGTTTCCCTAAGTGTTACTGGTCCTCAGGGCAGTTCTTGTAGTTCTTCAGGAACTAAGGGACGTTGTTCCACTTACTGCATGATGCATTAGGCAGGCTGGGTCCCATTCTGCTGAATTAGTTTCTTAGGGTTACCCATTTCTGCAGAAAACTGGGAGAATATTTACATTTTCACTATGGACTCCAAATCGGCACTAGGTTTGTGTGCCTCTCTTGGAGCAGCACTTTTGGTTTTGACACATGCCATTTCGCCTACCCAAGGCTTCATGAACATTTTAGAAAATGTGGGCAGTGGTACCGTTTTGGCGCTACCAGGCGATTCACCTACTTTCTTCTTGACTGACTGCTTGATTCTGACGTCGTCCAGTCGGGTCATTTGACTGACACGAAAAGGGTGGTTTCTTTTCCTCAGTTCTTTGGATGTGAATCTTCAAATTTGCACAGCACTCTTTTCTCCTGTACTATTTATAGGTATATCGGGGAGATGTTTTTATTCATATAGGAGAGAGATGTGTTTCTTCCCAGAGACTAAGGCGATGAGTCACAGTCTCAGGTTTGCATTCTTCTTCAGTCACCATGACCAAGAGTATGGGATTCTGTATAGGTTCTAGGATCCATGTTGCTGACTCCACTGGGAACTTCTGCTTGCTTTCCCATTATAACGCTACAGCAGTCGCTTTTGTTCCGGTGGTTCCCGGTATCTCAGGGCTCCAATTATTTGGTAGGCTCCTCAAGCATCGCTCTGTATGATTTGGTGGCTCAGCGAGATTTCTCTTTTCAAAGACATGCCTCGGTCTTTGCTGGACTAGCTCATGGTCACCAAACATCCCGGGCTGTTGGGTTGGGGGGCCCGGTGCCTTCCATCCTCAGCTCCAGGAGTCTGGTCTTAAGAGACGACTCAGTACTTGTTCATTCTTCTACTCTGGAGCATGGTCGGGCTACCGTTTCTGGAGCTTCAGACCATTCTTCTGGAATGACGCTGAAGGTCTTTTCAGTTAGTATTATGATGGGGGTATTTCTCTACAGCCTGGGCAGTAGGTGATGTACTCAGTTGGCGTGCAAAGTTGTGGTTCTACTTCAATGGGTGGACCCTCATCTTCCTCTTCTGTTGGCAGATCATTTTATGGGTCAGGAAAAGAGTTTGGATAGACTTTCTCTCCGCGAAATCTGAGCATGGACCATTTATTGTATGTTGTTGTGTACGCTCTAGAAAGTGTAAATGTTAGTAAGAGTGAAATCTTCTACATCCTGGATATTGAGAATTTTGGCTCAGGAGTTCCAGCTCTTTTTATGGAAGTGAGATCTCCTGGAACTAGACCTCATGGCTTCTTCTCAAAATTCTAAGCTTCCTAGCTTCTTCGGCAGGCACAGGGAGTGGGAGTCAGAGGGGGTAGCAGGTAGCTTCTTTCTCGCCTCGGGTTTCTCTCTTTTCAGTGTTTTCCCCTGGCTGATGATGACTTGAATTTGCCTTCTCAAGCTCGCTTTCAGGGCACAGTATTTGTAGAATCTCTGGATTGGCTGTGCCATCCTTGCTATGCGGATCTGCTGAGTCTTTCGATAGCCGGACTGTTTGTTGTTGGTTTTTTTTTTTAATTTATCAAATTTTACATTTTATAAATCAAGTATCCACTTGTACAGAAAGTTGAAGAAAAGCATGAAAATAATAGTCATAGGTAAAATACATAGTAATCAAATAAAATGAAATAAATGTTTAGCTTAAATTCAGCTCAAGTCCTCTAATTAGATCCAAGAAGGATTAGGCGGACATATTAACAAATGCTAACAAATATCAATTCAAATATTAGGAAAACAAGATCCCTTGGCTGAGGAAGGATATCATTTATTCAATTGCACTTCACTTTGATTTCCCTTCATCCAGTCGAGTTCCTGCCAGAAAGGCTGTCAACTGGAATGGCTCAAAGAATACATATTTCTTCATATGGTATTGTATTACACATTTACAAGGGTGTCGTAGAAAAAAAGTCCCTCCAAGAGATGTAACACCTGGCTTCATCAACAGAAACTCTCGCCTTCTTCTCTGAGTGTTCCGTGCCAAATCTGGAAACATTAATATTTTATGTCCAAGAAATTCTTTCATTTTATTTCTAAAGAACAATCTAAGCAACCAGTTTTTATCTGGTGCAAGAGCCATAGTAAGAAGCAATGTTGCCGGAAATGCAAGCTCTCTATCCGAAAGTTCCAAAATTGCTGAAACATTAAGTGGTTGATTATCCTCCTGTTGTTTAGATGGTGATTTAATAGCTTTCATTGGTAGGTAATATACTTGAGTAAGTGGTGGTAATGTATCCTCTGGAATACCCAAAATCTCCAACATATAAGATTTCAACATATCCCTAGGTGTCACCGAGGCTATCCTAGGAAAATTAATCAGTTGGAGATTATTATTACGAGAAAAGTTCTCCAAAGTTTCCAGTTTTCTACGCAAATTTGTGTTATCTTTTACTATTGCATCACTAAGCTGTTTTGATGCTTTTAACTCCTGTTGTATATTCACAATAGAATTCTTGGATTCATCAATTTCAACTTTTTATATTTTTTATCTCAGTTTCTTGAAAAGTAATTTTATTTTCCAGCTGCAAAAGCTGGGGCTTAACAGACTTGGCTAGGTCAGCAGCTAAATCCCAGATTGAGTCCAGTGTTACTTCTCTGGGTTTTTCAATAACATATGAGATATTAGAAGTTTGAATAGTCTCACCAGTTATCAGCTGTTCCTGGCAATCCTTCTGCTGGGCTGAAATAATCCCTGATGTTTCCAAGTCCTCGGTGCTTCTTGGACTCACCTGAAAACTCAGGGAGTCCATCTCCACGCTCTTCTCTCTGTTCTTCCTAGCCTCCGAGGGTAGGTGCTTGCCTTCTTCAGGCAGCTCCTCCACTCGTGGGGAGCTGGTAACCTGAGGAGATGGGGGAGGTGCCCTAGCGTCGGGGCTCAGCGTAGTCTCTAGCCCCAAGGAGATCACCTCATTTCCGCCCCTCTGAGGCGTCTCCAGCGGGGGTGCCGACGCTGCCGGGATATCCTGCATCCGACGCAGGAGTTCTTCAATATTGCCGAACGAGGGGACCGCTGAATGCCGCGAGGCTCCAGCGGCGCTGCGGCCTCTCCTCTTCGGCATCCCAAGTAGGTAATTCGTTCTGAAAGAAAATTTTTTCAAGCAGTCTCCTCCGGCGTGCTACTCAGCGTCTGAGACCGTCGGCCATCTTGGATCATTATATTGATAGCCGGACTGTTGAGTTTCCTGGTATCTCAGAATTTTCTTACCTAGGGTCCAATCAACATGGATATTCGTACTACTTTGATATTACGACCTAGCTTTTGAAAAGTCATGGCTGACGTTTAAGGGTTATACGAAGCAGGTTGTTTCTTCTCTTATCCAGGCGATACAGATGTCTTCACCTGTGGCTTCTGCTTCCTTTTGGAGGTTTTTCCTTTCTTGGGTACTTCTCAACATTTGCACCCTTCCAGAGTTCTTTTTTGGTACAAGTGTATTGCCAAGGGCTTAGCGTTCAATTCCCTTCAGCTTAAAGTGCCATTCTTAGCTTGTTACAAGGGCTAGGTATATTGCTCTTCGCTTACTTCTCAGCTTCATGTAGTTCAGTTCCTAAACGGAGTACAGTATATTTGTACACCTGTTAGAAAGCCTTGTCTGGAGTACAGTCTTAAGGTACTTCTTTGCAGTTTTCTGAAGGCTTTATTTCATCCTTGTCTTTTGAGACTCTAAAGGGCTGTGCCATTGAACACGGGGTTTCTTGTGGCCATGGCTTCAGCTCGGCGGTTTTCTGAGTTGCAGGCCTTGTTTGGTGGGGATTCCTATTTCTGATTTACAAAATATGGGGTGTCGGTTCGGATGGTACCACAATTTCTTTCTAAGGAGGTGTCATCCTTTCTTTTATGACACTCTCACTTTTCCTTCCTTCTTATTGGGAGGAGAAATGGGGAGATGTGCTTTTATTCACTGCATTTTTTGAAAGTGCGTAGCGTTCTCCGCGAGCTAGGTTTCTAATGACTTTTAGTTGTTTGGATAACCTTTTTGTATTCTTCAAGGAACGCCTCAAATGTATGGTGTCGTCCAAAGCCTCCATCGGTTGATGGGTCCAGGGGGACATTCTTTACGCCTGCTTGATGGCAGGGAAGCGGTTGGCGAAAGAACTTCATGACCATTCCGCCAGAGCGATGGCTATTTCTTTGACTTGGTCCAGAGGTTTTTTCCTTGGAGGAGTTTTGTCTCGCTGCTGCTTGGTCTTCCGAGAGTGCTTTATCTCAGCATTACCGGTTGGATGTGGGGGCGCATGCGGTGGATGCGTTTAGTGCTTCGGTTGTTTTGGAGGCAGCGTTTGCTTCCCACTCAGATTGAGGATTGCTTTGCTACATCTCATTGGTCTCTGGATTCATCTGCTGCTGTTGCTAAGGAAGGACAAATTATGTTATCCCAGGACAAGCAGGCAGCATATTCTCTACATGTGGGTGACGTCACCAACGGAGCCCCCTAGCAGACGTTTTCACAAGCAGACTTGCTCGAAGACCTTCAGGTTTGCGATTGGCCTGCGCATGCGTGTGTGCCCCTCCCACCCTGCCTAGGGTATGCATCTCCTCAGTGTGCCCTCAGTTCAATGTAGAAGCACTGCTCCCTTGCTGCGCGCAATTTCGTTGTCGCTCTTGCACCGCGGCTTTCTTTATTATTTTCGTTTGTCGCTGTGCTCGCGTCTTTATTTTCTTTTTTTTTCAGTTTGAATATTTTCGACCGGGTTTCCGGTCCTCCTCTGGCCGCGGATGTACTTTTTCTTATGTCCCAGCCTCGTTTCGGATTTAAAAACTGTACTCAGTGTAACCGGGTTATCTCCATTACCGACCTCCATCGTTGGTGTGTTGAGTGCCTGGGTGCAGAGCACCGTGCTGAGTCGTGTCCCCGTTGTACGACTCTACAACTGCGGGTTCTTCGTCGAAGGGTGGCCAAGATTCTCCAACTCTTTGGCCCCATGGATCCTGCGGGGCAGGCCTCGAGCTCGGCTTCGGCACCCTCGTTGGGCGCCTCGGCCTCGAAGTCCTCGGCCTCAGCTCCCTTGGGTGCTTCGGCCTCGAAGTCCCCATCGGCCTCGAATGCTCCGGCCTCAGCCTATTCTACTACTCTGGCCTCGGGTAAATCTCCTCTTTCCTCCTCAGGTGTGCCAGCAAAGAAGCCTTCCTCTGAGTCTCATGTCAATGCCGCCTCATCGGCGCCTTCGAGACATCACTCTAAGCGTGCCTCCTCACGTAGGGAATACTCTTCCTTGAGGTCGCCCCCGAAGGAGCGCACTGCTGCACCTCCGACCCACCTTCCTTTGGTCTCGGTGCCTATGTTCGAGGACATGCTTAAGGTTATCATTACCACACAGCTTTCCTTGGTGGTGAGCCAACTAGTCCTGACTTCGACGCCTGTGGCCTTGGTCTCGACCCAGTCGTGGTCTGCCCAGCCTGAGCGTCCCCTCGTTTCTCGAGGTGTCACCCGCAAGACTCGTCGGGTTCCCTCGAGCGATTCTTCCTTTCCTGGGACGCCAAGGACTTTTCGGGGGTCCCAGCCGAGGTCCCGTGTTCCCCCCGTTATTTTGGTGAGGCTTGCCTCTTCTAAAAAGCCCCAGTCTTCCCCACCTTGTCGGGGCAGGTCTCCGACCTCGAGACCGTCTACGCACACGCTTGTCCTCAAATTGGACTCTAGTGTTTGTTCCCCATCAAGAAGCTTGCCGGCTTCTAAGGGGCTGCTTCGAAACCTGTTGGGGATTTTTCCTATACAATGTATACTAAGGAAAGAAGGGCGATTTAAATCTCATAAATATCTCAAACACAACCCCACACAGAACAAACAAACCTGCTCAGCAACGCTACAAGGCTTAAACATACATACACCCAACCATCCACAGCAGGAGAAACACTCAATCAAACAGAAAACAAAAAAAGAAGTGGAGAAAAAGCCTCAGTTCAGCTTCATTTGGCAAAAAACTCCACTTCGCCTACACTCCTACACAAACAAACCGGTAGGGTGAAGAAAGCACTGTAATAGCTTGCAAAGTCAATGTTCAAAAGCACCAGGGGTACATAACCCCTCATGTGAAAAAAATGTGGCAACAGGGCCCAAAGGCACAGTGATCCGAAATCATAGCATTAGGCCAAAAAAACCACTTAGCTGCTAAAGTCCATCAGATATGTCTCAATCCAGCGTAGTAACACAGCAGCTAGAGTACCCAACGGGGAATCTCCCGTTTCGCCAGTTCTTGCTGCGTCAGGGGTATCCACACGGCTTCATCTGCCAGTCCACGGATCCTTCGGTGCTCCTCTAGTACACCCACCACGTCATGAATCACAAAAAAGGTGCAGGAAAAACAGTAAAGCACACACGCTGAAAAAGCAGCACAGACTCCTCCCCTTGCTGACATCCACCAATCCAGTAGCCTTCAGGACCCAAAGAAAGCCGCCCACTCAATCCGGGCATTCAATCCATCAGGCTGCACCGATTTTAACAGATAGATCCACCTTTGCTCCTTCTGCCACAGGAGACGTCTCCAGTTACCACGGCGAGTGGAATAAACCACCTGCTCAATCCAAGGCTGAGGAAAGTTTGCTAGCTAAAGGGTTGTCTTTTGTGCCAATTTCCAAACATTCCCTTTTCAATTTCGGGTGGAATTGGAAACTTTTATTAGGAGGTTACAATTGAAATTATTCTTTGAAACCACTGCAGATTCTTCTATGGACCGGTCTGTGGTGCGTAATAAATCTGGTTGGACTCCTCTGGGTCCTTTAGATCCGGTTCTTTGTGCTTTTCGCCTGGCTGTGTTAAAAGAGCCTGGCAAGGAGTGTGGGGTTGAGTGCAGAGCCTGGCAGGGAGAATTTGGTTCAGAATGTTTTTTTTTCTTGTTTTCCTCCTCTAAATCTAGGGTGCGTCTTATGGTCGGGTGCATCTTATGGAGCGAAAAATACGGTAACTGACTGGGGGCAGCAGGAAGGAATAGGAGATACTGAAAACGGTGATCAGTTTCTCCTGCAATGGACTTGTGGAAGCGGATGCAAGACTTATGGTTCATCATTAGTGATAACTATTTTAAAAGTAAGATTTTGATATTTGAGTGTCCTAGTTAAGTCTGTAAAATATAAAATTACATTGCATTTAAAAATTATTTAATTGAAGTTCTGAAATTTTCCCCAGAAAATATACCTCCAGTTAATAAAAGTTATTATTTGCCAATGAAAAAAGAAATAGGGGTTAACGAATACAAATGTATGAGAAAATCTTAATGTTTTCAGAATTGCTTGAAACCAGTTTATCAGAAACAACAGAAAAAGCTACTTCACTGGTATCGCTTGTATTTGAACAAGATGTTAACGCCATATTTAGATTGTATTTTCATCAATCCTAAGAAATATTCTATAGAAAAAGGATTTGGATGTTCCCTGATGTCACTCGACAAACGCAGGAACAAAGGAAATTATTTCTAGCAATGAGGACTGAAGTAGTGACAATAGGTGCTTCATTTCTTTTGGCTTACCTGTGTAAGTGTTTGATTAAATATCTTGGAGTGAAGTATATATTCTATTTACCAGAGCAATTAAGGGTTTTTCTAGATTTGAAGAAATGGTGACTGGAACCTAATTAGCTTTAATCAGCTGTTGAGATAGTGGGACCTACCATTAGGCCAATATTGATTTCTAATTAATATTTCATGTAAATAGAGGTTCTCCCCCTTTCTCTGAACTTCCTCCTATTATTGTGGTCTAAGGAAGAAAAATGAATTTCTAATGTGTGAGGGATCCTTTTCTAAGGCACGCTAGCCGTTTTAGTATGCGTTAAACACTAACACGTCCATAGACTATAATGGACCTATAAATGTGTTAATTTCTATTATGGTTTTCTTTTTCTCTTCTGTATTTCCTGAGCAAGAGTATTCTTGTGTATTATGTTAAAAGCAATAAAATTAAAAAAAAGTTACATTGCATTGCTTTTCTTTCAGATTTTGATGTGCCCAGAGCATGAAATGGAGAGAGTAAACATGTATTGTGAACTTTGTAAAAGGCTTGTTTGTCATCTTTGCAAGCTGGGTGGAACTCATGCAAATCACAAAGTCACATCCATGAGTACTGCATATAGAACACTAAAGGTAAACTGTATATTTAGATTTTTATTGGATGTTTTTGGTTACATTTACTACTCATGGAATGTTTTATTACAGCTAATACATTTTATATAGATTTTGTTTCTATTTGAGTAAATTTGGATTGTTTCAAAACATTTATGCTTCTCTTAATAGTTGGGAATTAAGCATTTCTGCAATACAGAGGATGTTCTGCATGCTGTCTTTCAGTAGATTCAAATAGTCAAAAAGAACTTTAGTGCATTATAAATGGAGTATCACAATTGATAATCTTCCTGGTTTTTGAATCATGATTCCTGAAATGTTATGACATATATAATTTTACAAAATCAATTTATAGGTGTTTAGCCTAGTTCCTACAGAGAAGCTGACGTCATAAAATATCTTTGTCCTCTTCTGAGCCTCCTCTTTCCTCATTATTATTAATATTTTTTTATTTTTTTTTACTTCATTATATTTTGGTTATTTTATAAGTTCTGAAGACATCTGAAAACAAGCATTTTCTAGTTCAATAGGAATATCAGTCTTAAACCAGTGCACCTTCACCTGCAGGGTGTGTTTAGAGAGCCTCATTTGTATTTTTCCGCTTTGCTTCTCTTCTCCCTCAGTTGTTCTCTCTACACTATGAGGTGGTAAGAGCCTGTCTGTTCTGCTCGTGTTTATTTTTTTCGGGGTTTTTATCATCCAGTCTAGAGGCTTTTTGGTGCTGCAGAGGCTCTTGGTCTTGGGGACATCTGTGGCTGCAAGATAACGCAGAATTTCAGGTTAGAAATTTGTAGCTAAGGGGCAGACTGCTTTGCAGTGCACCCTTTTAGCTGCGCTGCCAAGGGCTTCACCTACAAAGCCTTTGTCCAGGTCAGAAATTGACCTGCTATGCCCATGGCAGACATAGTGCGGAACAAAAAAGGCCATGAGACCGGTCAAAGGCCTTTTCTGCATCTACCCCTAGAATCAAGGCCAGAGCCCTATGCACCCTAGCCTAGTAAACCACATGAAGCGCCCGCCGAATATTATCATAAGTTTGATGGCCTTGAATGAAGCCAGCCTGGTCATCCTGGACTACTTTTTCCATGACACCTTGCAAACACCGGGCCAAGACGCCTGTAAAAATTTTGTAAGAGGGAAATGGCTGATAGGAGGAGCATTGCGTGGGATCCTTACCGGGCTTCAATATCAAAGTGACTCCTGCCAAATGCCAAGACCAAGGTAACATATTGCCCGCCTTAAGACTATTAAATAAATCCGTTAAAGGACGAGCCAAGAAAGCACGAAAGCACTTGTAAAACTGTCCAGCCCCGGCGCCTTGCCCAGAGGAAGGGCCTTAACAACTTGTAACGTTTCCTCCTCTTCTATAGGGCTACACAGCAGCTCCGCCTCTGCACC
The DNA here is from genome assembly GCF_902459505.1 of Geotrypetes seraphini. Taxonomy (NCBI): domain Eukaryota; kingdom Metazoa; phylum Chordata; class Amphibia; order Gymnophiona; family Dermophiidae; genus Geotrypetes; species Geotrypetes seraphini. Next base: position 534,657,789 of record NC_047084.1, read on the forward strand.
AGAGAGACCAGGGAGGTCCATTCAATCGAGGTAGGCATCAATGTCCGCATCTGATGCCACCATCTCCTCAGTATAAAGTTTGGTATAGTATTGCATCAGGATCTCCCCTATTTGATCAGAGGTCCGATAGTCCACCCCATTTCAGCCCTGTATACGCGCAATATGATTTTGTAATCGCTTGCTCTTAATCCTATGTGCTAACAAGCGGCCTGCCCGGTTACCAGTTTCAAAGAATTCCCGTTGAAAGACCTGAAGCTGCTGAGAGATATCCACCATATCCAGATCCTGCAACTTTTCGCGAGAGACCTTTCATGTGATGTAACACATCCGCCGGCCCCTCCCCCTTCTTATGTTGAGCCTCCAAGATGGCAAGCTGCTGCATAACGTCCTCTGCTTTCACCCGTCGCTCCTTCCGACGAAAAGCCCACCAGCAAAATCACCCGCTCCCTCATTTCAACCCTTCCCAAAATGTGGCTGGAGAGATCTCCGGGACACTATTAAACTGTATATACTCTTTAAAATGCTCTGTAAGCTGAAGGACATTAGCCTGATCCAACAGTAGCCCATCATTAAATCTCCAGAACCGCCTACCATGAGCCTCCAAACCACGCTACAAGGAGAACCATACTGGGGCATGATCTGACCAAACAGGGGCTTCCACCCTAGCCTCTGACACCCACGGCAAAAGATCCACCGAAACCCCCCCCCCCCCCAATAATCTATCCTGGAATGAGTTTTATGAACTTCAGAGAAGAAAGAAAAGTCCTTCTCTGTGGGGTGCAAATGATGCCATGGATCTTGCAAGTTACAAGTCTCAAAAAAACCCTTCAAAACTTTCCTATCCTGACTCCCATACTGCACTACCCCTCCTGAATTATCCAAAACCAGGTCCATAGTTAGGTTAAAGTCCCTCTAGCAAGTGCCCTTCCACCTTCTGCTGAAGAAGCTCCCCCAAGGTGGGAAAAAATCCCCCTGGTCTACATTTGGGGCATAAATATTAAGACAGGTAAACAGCTCCTGTGCAAAAGAGATTTTCAAAATGAGATATCTACCATGCTTATCTTTGATCACTTCACGAATTTCTGGCTCTAGATGACGTGCTATAATGATGCCCACCCGAATTTTTTTCCCCGGAGAGGTATCGGATGCCAAGAAAACATGTGGGTACTTTTTATGATGGACTAAGTGATCATATTTACGCTTCAGATGGGTCTCCTGAATGAACCCTATTCCAACCCATAACTGATCTGCTTCTTTAAAAAGAAGTTGGCGCTTCCTAGGCACATTCAAACCCCTAACATTGAGGGTCATCCAGCAAATTGGTTCAGGACCCATACCAGCCTACCTCAAGCAAGCACCCTAGAAGTACCCTCCACAGCCACACTCCATCCACACGCATGCAATCCATCTGACCATCTACTACTCCCACCAACAGCCCCCCGCACGACACAGAACTACTCCTCAGCCTCTCATATCCCATCCAAGCCCCCAACTGCCCCTCCCCCAACACACCCCAACAACCACTCCCAACTCCCTCCCCCCCTCACAATCAAACAGAATCCCCCTGAAGCTCAGGAGGATGAACCAGGGAATGTAAAACTCCTTTACTAAATCAACCACCCTCCCTAGTCCCCACATAAGGTAGGATCGGTCATGGATCACACAGGCCCAAAGAACGCAGATTACAATGCTTGGCCCAGTTCTCAACATCCAACTGTTTTAAGAGCAGCTCCTCACATTTATCCTCCAAGCCTTTGCATTTCTGGTGTAGCTGCTCTATTTCTCCGTCATGATTAATGATTCTCTCCTCAAATTCCCCCTGACGGTGACCCATATCCTGCACCGTGCGCCGCAGAGCGCTCACATGATGCAGCTCCTGCTACATAGACACCATGGTGGCCTTAAGATTGACTAACCATTCCTGCAGCTACGATCGGGAAATGGGTCCATCCAGGGCACCTGCCTCATCAACCCTCCGCTGGCTTGCAACAGGCCGATCACTTACACGCGCCTCAGGCTCCAAACTTAGGAAGGCAACCACCTCCGATGCCGTCATCTGGAAGCCAAAGGAGCGCAAATTAGACTTAGCTTTTTTGTTGAGGGTTGCCATCATCATCATAATAATAATAATAATAATTTTATTCTTATATACCACCAAAGCCATGGAAGTTCGAGGCGGTTTACAACAAGAAGCGCTGGACAATCAGCGAAGAAGTTACAATCAAAGTCAACAATACATTCTTACATAATGAAAGAAGTGGAAAGCTATATAGTTCTCGAGGTTACTGGTTGATTTAGCAGAGCCGTATAGATTCTTAGTTTACAAATCGATTGAAAAAACTTGTTTTTACCAATTTTCTAAATTTGAAGTAGGATGAGGAGAGCGTGATAACGTTACTAGGCCAATCGTTCCATTTGCCTGCTTGGAGGGCAAGAGTTTTGTCCAAGAATCTTTTGTAGTGGCAGGCCTTTATTGTCGGGTAGGTGAACAGATGTATTCTTCGTGTGGGCCTAATAGAACTTGCCAGATTAAATTGGATAACTAGGTAAATGGGGGCCAGACCAAATATTGATTTATAACACAGACAAGAGAACTTGAACAGGATTCACACCTCCAGGGGCAGCCAATGGAGTTTTTGATAGTAGGGGCTTATGTGTTCCCATTTCTGAAGTCCAAAAATCAGTCGAACTGCCAAATTTTGAATGACTGAGTCTTAGAATGTGTTTTTTTGAAGGATCCCAAGTAAATGATGTTGCAATAATTGAGCAAGCTTAAGATGGAAAATTGAACCAGTAAGCAGAAGGATGCTGCATCAAAGTATTTTCTGATGGTTCTGAGTTACCATAGTACCGAGAAGCATTTTTTAACCAATAAATATGAGTGAAAAATATTTCCTCCTATTGCAATCGCGGGCTCAAATATCACCCGTGCAGCTTAAATACGATCCTCTTCTTCAGCTAATTGTGGCCCGGAGAGACAGAGCTCCACAATCACGCTGCCATTGCAGCGATGCCGTCACCAGAAGTTGTTTAAATACCTATATAATATAAATGTGCATGAGTCGAGTCTCTTTCATTTGAAAGGAAACTCTGCAATGAGAGGGCATTGGATGAAGTTAACCTGTGGGAGAAAGCACAGTCGTAACAGATGTTATCCAGGGACAGCAGGCAGCTATTCTCACATATGGGTGACATCATCGATGGAGCCCAGATGCGGACGCCTCACAAGCAGACTTGCTTGAAGAAACTCAAAGTTTCGAGTCGCCCGCACCGCACATGCGCGAGTGCCTTCCGGCCCAGCACAGGGCGCGTCTCCTCAGTTCAGATAGCTAGCAGAGAAGCTAACCAGGGGAGGTGGGTGGGTTGTGAGAATAGCTGCCTGCTGTCCCTGGATAACACCTGTTACGGTAAGTAACTGTGCTATATCCCAGGACAAGCAGGCAGGTATTCTCACATATGAGTGACCTCCAAGCTAACCAGAATGGGATGGTGGGAATGTTGGCAATTTAGGAGAATAAATTTTGTAATACTGTTTGGCCAAACTGTCCATCCCGTCTGGAGAAAGTATCCAGACAATAGTGAGAAGTGAAGGTATGAACCGAGGACCAAGTAGCAGCTCTACAAATTTCCTCAATAGGTGTAGATCTGAGGAAAGCTACTGAAGCTGCCATTGCTCTGACTTTATGGGCTGTGACTTTACTATGAAGGGGTAATCCAGCCTTGGCATAGCAGAAAGAAATACAAGCTTCCATCCAATTGGAGATGGTACGCTTAGAAATAGGATGTCCCAACTTATTTGGATTGAAGGAAACAAAGTTGAGGAGCAGTTCTGTGTGGTTTGGTGTGTTCCAAGTAGAAGGCCAAAGCACGTTTACAATCCAGAGTATGAAGAGCTGATTCTCCAGGGTGAAAATGAGGCTTTGGAAAAAATAGTGGAAGGACGATGGATTGGTTGAGATGAAAGTCTGAGACCACTTTAGGTAGGAATTTCAGATGAGTATGAAGAATAACTTTGTCATGATGGAACACTGTGAATGGTGGGTCAGAACTAAAGCTTGCAGCTCACTGACTCGTCGAGCCGAAGTGAGGGCAATGAGAAACACCACTTTCCAAGTGAGATACTTCAGATGAGCCTTATCATTTGGTTCAAATGGAGGCTTCATGAGTTGAGTATTATTATTATTTTATTTATTATATACCGCCAAAGCCGTAGAAGTTCGAGGCGGTTCACAACAAAGAAGGGCTGGACAATCAGCGAATAGTTGCAATCAGTGAATACAGATACAACAAAGAATCGGTGAATATGGTTTACAACAAAGAGGGCTGGACAATCAGCAAATAGTTACAATCAGCGAGTACAGGTACAATAAATATGCATGTGCGGGGAATAGGTTAAATAAGAGGGGACAAATGTAAGGTGGGCAGGGCGAAGAGGTAAGGCAAAAGAGAACTTGGGGAGCAGGGGTAGGGAGAGAGGACTTAGGTTATGATTCGGTTGAATAGGTTAGTTTTTAATAATTTCCTGAAGTTTAGGTAGGATGAGGAGCGTGAGATAATTCTGCTCAGCCAGTCATTTAGATGACCTGCTTGGAAGGCAAGTGTCAGGTGTCTTTTGTATCGGCAGGCCTTTAGAGTTGGGTGGTTGAAGAGGTGGGCTCTGCGGGTGGGCCTGGAAGGGCAGTTTAAGGAAAAATGGGGAACCAAGTATAAGGGGGCCATACCAAGAATGGATTTTAAGCAGAGACAGGCAAACTTGAACTGGATTCTTGCTTCCATGGGTAGCCAGTCGAGTTTTTGATAGTAGGGAGTTATGTGTTCCCATTTTTTCAGCCCAAAGATCAGTCGGATTGCCGAATTTTGGATGATGCAGAGTCTTTGAATGGTTTTTTTGAAGGACCCCAGGTAGATAATGTTGCAGTAGTTGAGTAGGCATAGGATGTAGGATTGTACCAGTAATCGGAATGAGGTTGCATCGAAGTACTTTCTGATGGTTCTCAGTTTCCATAAGGCAGAGAAGCCTTTTCTGACCAGTAAGTCGGTGTGAGTTTCAAGGGTGAAGTTGCGGTACAGTGTCACTCCCAGAATTTTTATGGAATCTGTGATAGGAAGACTTGACCATTTAAGGAGATTGTAGAATCTTTGATTTTGTCGTTTGGACTCGCCAGGAAGAATTTGGTTTTTTCAGAGTTGAATTTTAATTTGAAATCGGTCATCCATAGTTCAATTTGTTTTAGGATGGATGCAAGGTGGTTTGTTATCTCAGGAGTTATGATGGTTAGAGGAAAAACTAAGGTACTGTCGTCAGCGTAGATGTAGAACTTGATTTTCAAGCTTTGTAATAGGTTCCCAAGTGCGGCCAGGTAGATGTTGAATAGTGTGGGGGAGAGGGGTGAGCCTTATGGGACTCCACATGCGTTTACCCAGCTGAAGGAGTGTGTATTGTCATTGTAAACTTGGTATGATCATTTACTTAGAAAACCCTGGAACCATTTTAAAACGTTGCCCGAGATGCCGATTGACTCCAAACAGTCTAAGAGGATGGATAACAGTCTAAGAGTAAGGACAATATTGAGATCCCAAACTACAGGAGGTGGTTTGAGAGGAGGTTTGACATTGAAAAGTCCTTTCATAAATCTGGAAACCACCGGATGAGCAGAGAGGGGTTTCCCTTCAGTAGGCTGATGGAAAGCCGCAATTGCACTGAGATGGACTCGTATAGATGTAGACTTGAGGCCAGAATTGGATAATTGCAAAAGATAGTCCAAAACAGAAGATAAGGAGGAATGCTGAGGCTCCTTATGATGAGAAAAACACCATGTAGAAAATCTAGTCCATTTTTGGTGATAGCATTGTCTAGTTGTAAGTTTTCTAGAAGCTTCTAAAATGTCTCTTACAGATTGAGAAAACTGAAGAGGGGTTATGTTGAGAAGGTACCAGGCTGTCAGGTGTAGAGACTGCAGGTTGGGATGAAACAGAGATAATTGACTCTGTGTAAGCAGAGAAGGAAAAACTGGTAGAAGGTATGGCTCCCTGCTGCTGAGTTGAAGTAGAAGGGAGTACCATGGTTGTCTCGGCCACCGAGGAGCAATTAGAATCATGGTGGCATGATCGTTCTTCAGCTTGACCAGAGTCTTGAGAATGAGAGGGAATGGAGGAAATGCGAAGAGGAAAAGATTCGTCCATTCCAGAAGAAAAGCATCTGCCTCGAGGCGGTGAGGAGAGAATATCCTGGAGCAGAACTGAGGCAGTTTGTGGTTGTGGGGAGCTGCAAAGAGGTCTATCTGAGGTGTTCCCCACTGTGCAAAAATGTGATGAAGAGGCAAGGAATGTAGAGTCCATTCGTGAGGTTGCAGAAGACGACTCAAGTTGTCTGCCAAGCAATTCTTCGCCCCATGAATGTAGACAACTTTGAGGAAGGTGTTGTGGCAGATTGCCCAGTCCCAAACCTTCAGAGCTTCTTGACAAAGGGAGGCAGACACTGTCCCTCCCTGTTTGTTGACATAATACATGGTGACTTGGTTGTCTGTCCGAATGAAGATTACTTGGTCGTGAAGCAGATGTTGAAAAGCATTGAGAGCTTTGAGGATCGCTCTGAGTTCCAACAGATTGATATGACACTGACGATCCGTACTGGTCCAGAAGCCTTGAGTACGGAGACCATCGAGATGAGCGCCTCAAGCGTAGGTTGAAGAGTCTGTCGTGAGGACCTTCTGATGGGGGGGGGCGTTTGAAAAAGCAAGCCTCTGGAAAGATTGGAAGAGAGCATCCACCAACGGAGAGACTGCTTCAAGGAAGGAGTGATTGATATGGGTCGAAAGAGGGTCGCAAACTTGCGTCCATTGAGATGCCAGGATCCACTGAGGAATTCTGAAGTGAAGTCTGGCAAAAGGAGTCACGTGTACTGTGGAGGCCATATGACCCAGAAGTACCATCATGTGTCTCACTGAGATGGAAGAGCAGGAAGACACTAGATGAATGGGAATATGAGTGTAGGCCTCCTTGAGATCCAGAGAGCATAACCAGTCGTTCTGCTTGAGAAGGGGATAAAGGGATGCCAGAGACAACATTCAAAACTTTTCTTTGATTAGAAATTTGTTGAGAGCCCTGAGATCCAGAATGGGTCGCAGTTCGCCCCTCTTCTTCGGAACAAGGAAATAATGGGAGTAAAAACCCCTGTTCTGCTGTTCCAAGGGAACTGGTTCGATGGCATGGAGATCAAGCAGAGCTTGAGCTTCCTGAAGATGGGCGGTCTGGGATGGATTGGAAGGATACTCTCTTGGAGGAAGCTCTGGTGGAGCCTGAGTGAAATGAAGAGAGTATCCTTCCCTGATGATGATAAGCACCTAGAGGTTAGATGTAATTAACGTCCATCGGTTGTAAAAATGATGGAGACGACCTCCTTTAGGGGGAAAAAGAGACAGAACGGTGGAGATTATGCTCTGTTGTAAACAGTCAAAAAGGCTGAGAAGCCTTAGATGCAGCAGAAGGTTGGGGTTTCTGTTGCTTCTGAGGTTGCTGTTTTTTCAGAGGAGGGCGAGTATAAGGAGCCGACTTTGGAGCAAAATGCCTTTGATAGATAACCGCAGGGCGTGCAGGCATGGCAGGAGCTGGCTTTGGTTTAGGTGTGACTAGTGAAGCAAATGATTTTTCATGGTCAGATAATTTCTTGGTGGCTGCCTCGATGGATTCATCAAAGAGGTCGTTGCTCTGACAAGGAATGTTAGCTAAGCGGTCTTGAAGGTTAGAGTCCATGTTAATGGTACAAAGCCAGGCAAGACGACGAATAGCTAGAGAGCAAGCAGCCGCTCAGGCAGATTACTCGAAGGCATCATAAGATGATTGGAGGAGATGCAGACGTAATTGAGAGAAAGAAGCAATGACTTCTTGAAACTCAAAATGCATTTGGTTATCCAAATAAGCCAAAAACTTTGGTAAAAGAGAGAGAAGAAATTCAAAATAAGTGATGAAATAAAAATTATAATTGAGGACTTTAGAGGACATCATAGCATTCTGGTAGATGTGATGTCCAAATTTGTCCATAGTTTTCCCCTCCCTTCCAGGAGGAACTGTGACATAGACCTTGGAAGGATGGGATCTCTTCAAGGAGGATTCAACAAGCAGGGATTGTTGAGATACCTGTGAGTTGTCAAACCCTTTGCGATGCACAGTTTTATACCTATAGTCCAATTTTCCTGGAACTGCTGGTATGGAAAAAGGTGTCTCCATGCGTCGAGCAAAAGTCTGATTCAAAAGCTTATGAAGTGGAAGCTTAAAACATTCTGCCGGAGGTTGAGGAAGATGCATGACTTCTAGATACTCCTTAGAATATTTGGAGCCAGTATCCAATTGAACATCCAAGTCTACAGCCATCTGTCGCAGGAAAGACGAGAAAGATAGCTGATCTGCCAATGCTTTGCCTCGAGAAGGACTCGAGGACGTCGAGACAGCCTGTGTTGAAGAAGAAGCTTCGGCAAGGAAAAAGGCATCAAAGGAACCTGGTGACTTGGACGAGGCAATCGAGACCGGAACATCCTCGAGGTCCGGCATCGTAGACCTCGAATGAGGAGTCGGTGGTCTGGTTGAGGTTAGAGTAGATCGAGGCTTCGAGGAAGATGGTCTATCCTGACAAGAAGAACGATGCCTGGAAGGATGCCTCGATGAAGGCCTCGAATGGTGGTGAGAACTGTATCTGAAACCAGATCTCGAGGATCGAGGAGATTTCGCCTCGGAGACGTAAGCAGCCGATGCCGATGTATGAATAGGGCTAGAGGCTGTAGATCGAAGCTCCGGAGGCTTGGTGGAGGAATCTCGATGCACTCTCAAAGACTCTGCTCCTTGTTTAGAGTGTGAGGATTCTCATCGATGCACTCGCAAAGAATGTAATGTAATTTATTTCTTATATACCGCTAAACTCCGTTAGGATTCTAAGCAGTTTACAGAAAAATAGACAATAGGGTGCATTAAAATTATAAGTAAAATAGGTACTTAGAAATTCCCTTACTGTTCCGAAGGCTCACAATCTAACTAAAGTACCTGGAAAAATGACAATTAGTAGAGTAATGAAGAAATAAAATGAGAAAAATAAGAAAATAAACATTCTAATAAGACTACAATGATCTAAAGGACTTTGAAAGGTTGAAAAAAGAGGAGAGATAAGAATAGATGCAGAGGGAGAACCGTTGAAGCAATATAATTCTGGGGAAATTTAAATGAAATTTGAATGATAAAATAAAACAAAATAAGTGGTCAAACAATAAGTGAGATTAAAAAATATATCATAAACTAAAAAGAATTGAAAATAAAATCAAAAGTCCAGCTTGAACGGGCCCCCGAGCTAACCGTTGGTCCGAGTGCCGGACTGCAGCCCTCCTCCGTCGGCTCTCCCCTGCTGGCATGGGGGAGGAGCGAAGACAGTGTCGGGTGCCCTTCTGGAACGGGCCCCCGAGCCGACCGATGGCCGGACTGCAGCCCTCCTCCGTCGGCTCTCCCCTGCTGGAATGGAGGAGGAGCGAAGACAATGTCGGGTGCCCCGCTGGAACGAGCCCCCGAGCCGACCTTTGGTCCGATGGCCGGACTGCAGCCCTCCTCTGTCGGCTCTCCCCTGCTGGAATGGGGGAGGAACGAAGACAGTGTCGGGTGCCCCGCTGGAACGGGCCCCCGAGCCGACCGTTGGTCCGATGGCCGGACTGCAGCCCTCCTCCGTCGGCTCTCCCTTGCTGGAATGGTGTTAGATGGTGTTACAGGGTTTGTTTTTGGTCTTTTACTTTTCCCATCTGTAGCAAATACAGTATCCAATGTAAGTTGTTTTCTTGAAGCCATCTGAAATCACTTTAGTTAAACTGAAGGGATTAAATAGTTATAAAATCTTTAGTGAGAATGTCCAGGGAGAGGAGCTCTGCACTCAAACTGCCATCCTCCTCGCCTCCAAGTTCCGGAATCTGCTCCTTGCTCTTCATGCTTGGATGGCAGACCAGACATTCGCAGAGACTCTGCTCCCTGCAAAAAGTGTGGAAGCTCAGACTGGGGCATAGGAAGCGGCTCAACCTCGCGGGAGTCTGCTGAATGCCCAGGCTGGATAAGAGGAAGCAGTTTAGGTCCCATGTTAGTAAAGAACTGAATAAACTGCTTCTCTAACATGGTCTGGAAAGAAGCCGGCAAGGATAGATCTGCGTCTGAAACCGGACCACCTGCTTTGGCTGGAGGTTCCTTCGAGGTAGTGCGAGTGTGTTTCGACTTAGAAGTCTTGGACACTTTAATCGCCACCGGTGGAACCGACTGCTGAGCTATCTGACCTGAGGAAACAGGGGAAGATACAGCATATGACGTCGAAGCAAGAGCCGCTGCAAACGATGAAGGTCTGATGAGGCTCGAGGTGGAAGCAGTAGGCGCTGAAGGAGCCTCGATGGAAGTCGAGGCCGAAGACGCTTTCGAGGTCGGATCAGTAGGAGACTCCATCTCGAAAAGCTTGTCCACCAAAATGCAACGACTCTTGATAGCACGAGGCTGAAGTGTTTGGCAAGGCAGGCACGACCTAAGATGATGTTTCGGCCCAAGGCACTTGAGGCAGGGTCCGTGAGAGAGATTGCGAGTTGACACTTGCTACACCTCTTAAAACCTATAGCAGGCCGGGACATAGACGGAAAAATAGTCGCCGCAAAGTCGAAGCTGTCGGGCTGCGGCCGAGCGGCCCATCCCGGAAAACGAATGGAAGAAGAAAATTTTTATTTTTTTTATTTTTTTGAACTAAAATAAAAGAAATAAAATAAAACAGTGATTCATGAAGAAAAAAACACAAACCGCGGTTGAGAGAAGGCAAAAAGTGAACGAAGTTAAACGCAGAGAGTCAAAGACGGACTTCTCGGCTCCGCAGAAAACTGAGAACTGAGGAGACGCGCCCTGTGCTGGGCGGGAAGGCCCTCGCGCATACGCGGTGCGGGCGACTCAAAACTTCGAGTTTCTTCAAGCAAGTCTGCTTGTGAGGCGTCCGTATCTGTGCTCCGTCGATGACGTCACCCATATGTGAGAGAATACCTGCCTGCTTGTCCTGGGATAAATCTGAGGAAATACTTTTTTACGGAAAAGGTGGTAGATGCGTAGAACAGTCTCCCGGAAGAGGTGGTGGAAAAATAGACTGTGTCTGAATTCAAGAGAGCCTGGGATAGGCACGTGGGATTTCTCAGAGAGAAAGAGAATGGTTAGTGTGGATGGGCAGACTAGATGAGCCATCTGGCCTTTATCTGCTGTCATGTTTCTATGTTTCATTAAAGCTTCAGTTAAAACAGATTAGAGTAAGAACATAAGAATAGCATTACTGGGTCAGATCAATGGTCCATCAAGCCCAGTGTCCCGTCCTCAGGGTGGTCAATCCAGGTCACTAGTATCTGGCAAAAACCTAAATAGTAGCAACATTCCATGCTAACAATACAGGGCAAGCAATGGCATCCCCCATATTTTTCTCAATAACAGACTATGAACTTTTCCTCCAGGAAATTGTCCAAACCTTTCTTAAAACCAGCTACGCTATCTGCTCTTACACAAACTCTGGCAATGCATTCCAGAACTTAACTATTCTCTGAGTGAAAAATATTTCCTCCTATTGGTTTTAAAAGTATTTCCCCTAGTCTTTGTAATTTTTGACAGAGTGAAAAATCAATCCATTTGTACCTGTTTAACTCCACTCAGGATCTTGTAGACTTCAATCATATCTCCCCTCAGCCGTCTCTTTTCCAAGCTGAAGAGCCCTAACCATTTTAGTCTTTCCTCATACGAGAGGAGTTCCATCCCATTTATCATCTTGGTCACTCTTCTTTCAATGTTTTATAGTGCTGCTATATCTTTCTTGAGATAAGGAGACCAGAACTGAATAGAGTACTCCAGGTGAGGTTACACCATTGAGCGATACAGGGGCATTAGAATATTTTTAGTCTTGTTAACCATCCCTTTTTAAATAATTCCTAGCATCTTGTTTGCTTTTTTGGCCGCCGCCACACATTGGGCGGAAGGTTTTATCATATTGTCTACAATGACACCCAGATCTTTTTCTTGGGTGCTAACCCCCAAGGTGGATCCTAGCATCTGCTAACTGTGGTTTGGGTTATTCTTACCAATGTGTATCACTTTGCATTTGTCCACATTAAATTTCATCTGCTACTAGGATGCCAATCTTCCAATTTCCTGAGGTCTGCCTGCAACTTTTCACAATCTGCATGCGTTTTAACAACTTTGAACAGTTTATTTACTTATTTATTTATTCATTTATTTAGCCCATCCTAAAAAAATTGCTAAAAACATGCAGGGTCATGCGCTTGGCTTCAAAAACCTGAAGGAACATGTAAGGTTTAGGGGGTGATGAACTTCTGAGCATGAAAGATGAGTGGAACTTAGGGGTGATCATATGTGATGATCTTATGTGCTATAAATGCTTCATTTCATTCAATTCACTGCAATTCATACAGTTATATTCACTATAGTTTTTTTCAATACTTAAAATACTTAGCTTTGAAACCAAGGCCGTTTCTTTTATTTTCATGCTTCCAACGAGGCCTGCGTTTCGTGGGACAGACTTACAACCCCGCTGCGTGAGGGATATAACTCAAGCAACGCTTATCTGAATTCTCTGTACACCAGTGTCTGTTCTGAGCATGAAAATAAAAACAACGGCCTTGGTTTCAAAAAGAGCAAAGCAAAGTTAAACTAAGTATTTTAAATATTGAAAAAAACTATAGTGAATATAACTGTATAAATTGCAGTGAATTGAATGAAATGAAGCATTTATAGCACATAAGCACTTTAAATGTTTCAACGAAGCACTTTAAGGCATCAGTGCACTTTGAAATTTAAAAAAGAAAAGCTGAATCAAGTACTTTAAGCAATGGAAGAATACTGAAGATTACTGTATTAAATTGAATTGAATTAATTAGATAAATTGAACTGAACTGAAGTATTTACAGCATATAAACACTTATGAAGCACTTTAAAGCAGTAGTGCACTTTATATCTAGCATAGTTGTGTGTCGGTTTCGAGTATTAAAATGATATGTAGATCTATTAAAGATAAATGAATCCCATACTATAATGAATTATTAAGTTAAGAGTTTTTAATTAATTAGAGTATGAAATAATTGGATAGTAATATTTATAAACTAGTCTTTAAGCCCATTACATTAACGGGTGCTAGAACATATGTGTGTGTGTCTGTCTTTATTTCTTTCTCTCTCCTTAGCCGCTTTTTTCATTCTGCCTTTCTTTTTCCTTGGCTGTCCATCACCACCCCATGCCTGCTCCCCCTGTCCATTTTCCCTTCCTTTTACCTCCCCTGTGTCCACCACCACCCCTTAACTGCTCTCCTTATGCAGCAGCAGCCCTTCTCCCTTTGTTTTACCTCCCCCCTGTCCAGCAGCACCTCTTTCCTTCTCCCCCTGTCCAACATTAGTCCTCCGTTCCTTTTTCTTCAACCCCCCTGTCCATCAGCATCTCTTTCGTTCTCCCCCTGTCCAACGGGTGCTAGAGTAGACGACTTTTTTTTTCCTTTCTCTCTCTGTGCTTGGATGCTGTCTGTCTGTCATTTTTTCTGTCTGTGTCCCTGCCTTGCGCCCTGCCTGCCTGTATTTCTCCATTGCGCCATGCCTGCCTATCTCTCTGTGACCCCCCTTCTCTTCCCCGCCATGATTGGCGTGTGCCCCCAGCACACCCTTCCCCCCAAAGCAGCCCCGTTTCCCAATGCCCCTGCCCCCTTTTGTGCCATGCCTGCCTGCTCCGTGGCCCCCTTCTGTTTGCCCCCTATGATTGCTGTCTGGCCCAGCAAACCCCTCACCCCAAAGCAGCCCCCTTTCCCTCTCCCCTTGTTGAGCCATGCCTGCCTGCTCCGTGATCCCCTGCCCATGATTGCTGTGTGCCCCCAGCACACCCCTACCCCCAAAGCAGCCCCTTTCCCTCTCCCCCTGCTTGCCTGCCATGCCTGCCTGCTCCCTGTGCATCAGCATCAGCATTTCCCTCCCCCTCACCTGTTCCTTCGTAGCAGCATGGAGATAAAACGGCTCCCTTAGTTCTTTGCTGGATTTTGTTTTAAGTTTAAAGATGCCGACGCGGCTCCTCTCACGATCCCGCCTGCGTCGGAAGCCTTCTCTGACACAGGCTGGAATCGTGAGAGGAGCCACGGCGGCAGCTTTAAACTTAAAAAAAAATCCAGCAAAGAACTAAGGGAGCCGTTTTCAAAGCCGCCGCCGCAGCTCCTCTCATGAGCTGCACTTATATTATGTTGGAAGATGAGAGAGGAGTCGCGGCGACGGCGGCAGATTTCAAATTAAAATAACTTAGGCGGCCAGGGAGTTTAAGGGACAGGATTGTAGAGCTGGAGCAAGTCCGTCCTGGGCCCGCTTATGCCCTCCGCCGACAGCCGGATCCCTCGAAGCCCTCCTTCCCCCCACCCCCTTTCCCTTCCCGCGGTCCATCTGGCTGCGTTCCCTGTGCAGCAGCATTAGCGTTTCCTCTACCCCCCCCCTTTCCCTTCCCGCGGTCAGGACTACAAACGTGGTGATTACAGCAGCGCTTGCATCAGTCTCCACACGCTGCTTCGGGTCCTTCTACTGCCCTGATTTACTCAGGCACGTCCCTGATGACATCATCAGAGACGCGGCAGAGCAAATCAGGGCAGTAGAAGGGCCCGAAGCAGCGTGTGAAGACTGATGCATATGCTGCTGGAATCGCCATTAGGGCCCGCGGGAAGAGAAGGGGGTGGGCGGCAAAGGAGGAACGGAGATCGGCGGCGGCAGGAGGAACGGAGATCGTCGTACGGCTGCGGTCCGGCTTGTGGAGGCGATAGGGTGGTGACGTATTCGCGCGCATGCGCACTCCTTCGGCCACAGACCTACAGCGCACGGAACACGCAAATAGACGTGCGCATGCGCGAGTTAGCCTTTTATTATATAGGATTAAAAGAATTAAATTAGTATAATCAATATAGAATAAGAAATTAATTAAATTTGGCAGGGAGGTTGGGTTCAAGCCGGTGATGTTATCGGGAGCAAGAGAAAAGAAGTTTTCTTTCTCTTAAAGAAACCCCAGAATGGGAAGATCTACTCCATAATCCGAGGCTTGTCCCTTTATATTTCCTGTCATCCCCTTCCTAGCACTTCCCAGATCCTTCATTTCATATCTCTCTACCCTGCCTATGCTCGTCCTCTCTTCTCATCCCTTTGCTCCATCTATAAAGACTCTTTGATCCTCAAACTCACTCACTTCTTGCCACTTTTTTCCTTTGTACCCTCCTTTCTCTTCAAACATTCTATGCATTTGGTCCTTTCTCCCTTTCAAATGCGTTTTACCCTTCTCTCCCCTCAATCTCCTGAGGATCTTTTACTCCCTTTCTGTAAGCTCTTCCCTCCTTTTCTTCCTCCCGTATTTGAGGTACTCTCATTTTCTCACCCTTCCCTCATTGAAAATATGTTCCTCTTCTCACCCCTTCCTCTAAAGGCTCTTACCCCTTCATCGACATACTTTTCCCCTTCTGAAAATATTTCCTTCTTTTCACTCCTCTTTTACCAAACATTCCTCTCTTCTCACATCCTCCCTCAAGGCTGTTCCCTCCAAATTATTTTCCCTCTTTTCATTCATTTCCTCCCTCCAGATGTTGGTTTTCCCTTTCTTATCCTGATGTATCCATCCCAAGCTATTTCTCCTTATCCAATACCCATCCTTTCTTTTCTGTCATCCCCTCTCCTCTCTTCCTTCTAGACATCCCACAATGTCATTCTTTAAAGGGGAAGAGTGGTTCCTAGCATATGAATCATGTTTAAGTTGAAATTAGTAGTACAAAAAGTAATGGGGTAAACTGTTGGTTTATGAATTGTATACTGTATGTGAATGAAGTGTAATGACTTGTATTCTTTCAGTTAACTTGAGTTGTACTATTATATTAACAGGAAAAACTTTCCAAAGGTATTGGTTATCTCATTAGTAAAGAAAGTGAAGTGAAAAATCAGATTTCTGAACTTGAGCACTTGATAAAGCGGACTGAGGTAAGAAATTTAAACCAATTTGATAAGGGGTACAAATGTTATACAATTGAACTGATGTCTGTAAAGGTAGATGTTACAAATATGGATTCTGTTTTGTATGTGTTAATGATAAAACTTCAATAAAATACACATTTAAAATAAAATTAGAATAAAAACCATTTCTCCTTTCTTGGAACATCTACTCTATTTTTGTGCCTTTTCTGCACTAATGGCTTCTTGGCTATACAAGAGGGATATCACAGATGGAAGCCTATGGGGGGAAGTCTATCCAACTTAGAAAAATAATGGAATCTTTTGCGAAGCTACATAGCACATGCAGGTAAGTTCCTGCTTCATGTTGTAGCACCTTGGTCTTCATTTTTCCATGGAGTTGGTAAGACATATTCACTATCCTCTGGCTGCAGGAGAGCATAGACTCTGAGGTCGAGAGTCTATTTCGGACCCTGCACAGTCCTTTCTTCTTCTTCAAGAGGTTCAAGCCCTTCTTCTGAATGCCATCGAAGAAGTTTCTCTCTCCCAACAACATCAGGGATTTTACTCCTGTTATTTCTTAATCCCAAAGAAGACAGGAGGACTGTGACCCATTCTGGATCTCAGGGATCTTAACAAATTTCTGGTTAAGGAAATGTTCCGGATGCTCTCCCAAGTTCTTCTTCATCCTCTTCTGGATCAGAACGACTGTCTATGCTCTCTGGATCTCAGAGAAGCCTATACTCGTATACCAGTCCATCTGGCTTCCCACAAATACCTTCACTTTCAAGTGAATCAATGTCATTACCAATACAAAGTTCTTCCTTTCGGCCTGGCATCTTCTCCAAGAGTCTTCACAAAGTGCCTGATTGTAGTGGCCGCATCTCTCCGATCCCATGGTGTTCAGGTCTTTCCTTATCTGAATGACTGGTTGATCAAAGCTCTTTCATATCAGTAAGTGGCTCTAGCGACATCTCAGACCATTGCTTTCCTACAAGTTATGGGATTCAAAATCAATTTTCTCAAATCCCACCTCCTTCTGACACAGCGTCTTCAGTTCATTGGAGCTATCCTAGATACTATTCTCATGAGAGCATTTCTTCCCTCAGACCGTCTGAATACTCTCCTCATCCTCTGCCAACAGCTGTTGACTATTCAGACCATCTCTATGAGGTGCATGATGGTTCTCCTAGGCCACATGGCTTCCACAGTTCATCTGACACCACTAGCAAGGCTGCATCTTAGCATTCATCAGTGGACCCTTGCTTCACAGTGGTCTCAAGTGACAGATTGTTTGTCACAACATATCTCTGTCACATCATCTCTTCAGCAGTCGCTTCATTGGTGGATGATCATTCTATCCAGAGGTCTCCTTTTTCACTTGCCTCCTCATCAAAAAGTGATAACAATGGATGTATCTCCTTAAGCTTGGGGAGCGCATATGGACAGCCTTCAAACTCAAGGACTTTGGTCAGCCAGGGAGCGCAAATTTCACATCAGTTTGCTAGAACTCAGAGCGATGTATTATGCTCTCAAAGCTTTCCAACATCTTTTGAGTCCTCAAGTCCTCCTTCTTTGCACAGACAATCAAGTAGCAATGTACTACATAAACAAACAAGGAGGCACAGGATCTCCCCGCAAACATGATAAAACAATTACAGACTGTACAAAACACAGCCCTCAGATTGATCTATTCACTAAGCAAATATGACCACATCACCACTGCTTACCTAAACTCACACTGGCTATCTATACAAACACAAATTCAATTCAAATTATACTGTCTATTATTCAATCGCCTAAATTGGAACAATATAACTAGACAAAGGAGAACTCAGACCCCATTTACCTACCCCCCATTCAAAGGTACTCAGCGCAAGAAGATGTATGACAACCTACTAGCGACGCAAGCAGCGAAACTTGACTACCCCATCTCCAACATGCTGACAACAACGACCGACTTCAAATCATTTCGAAAAGAAATCAAACCCCTGCTATTCAAAAAATTTATCTAAATATCAAAACACATCCCCTTGTCCATCCCCTCTCTTGTAAATTTCCCTTCAAAGTCTCTTCCACTCTTGTAATTTTCCCTTCAAAGACTCAATCATGTAAACAGCACCCTAAATTGTAATTTTCCTGGCAATGTCCAGTTAACTTCTTTTGTAATCTGCCTAAAACTGCAAGGTACTGGCGGAATAGAAGTCACTAATGTAATGTAATGTATGTCAGGAAGCCCCAGAAATTTGGATTTGGGCAACTGCTCGCAAGCTTTTCTTGAAGGCTGTCTACATTCAAGGGGACAAGAATTCTCTCGCAGACAACCTCAGCAGAATTCATCAACCTCACGAATGGACTTTCAGCTCTGCAGCTCTTCAGTGGGGCACTCCACAAGTGGACTTATTTGAGACTCCCCACAATCACAAGTTGCCCCTGTTTTGCTCCAGACTATATACTCACCTCACCGACTGGAAGCAGATGCCTTTCTTCTGAATTGGACGAACATATTTCTCTATGCATTTCTGCCCACTCCTCATGTTAAAGACTCTGTTCAAACTCAGACGAGAGTCGGCCACCATGATTCTGATAGTTCCTTGGTGGCCCAGACAGCATTGGTTCTCCTTTCTACTTTAACTCAGTATCAGGGACGCAATACCTCTACTAATTTTTCCTACTCTGCTTACTCAGAATCTTTTCTCCATCCCAATCTGCACTCATTACACCTGACAGCTTGGTTTCTCTCAAGCTGAATCCATCTAACTTACATTTCTCTCAGCCTGTACGCAATATTATTGATGTCTCCAACAATGTTATCAACAAAAGTGGACTCGATTTTCTTCCTGATGTCTCCTTCATCATCATGATCCAGCTTCCTTGTCAGTGGAATTGGTGTTGGACTATCTACTTCATCTGTCTGACTCTGGACTCAAATCTACATCTATTAGAGTCCATCTCAGTGCTATTACAGCTTTTAACCTGTCAGTCGAAGGAAATCTTCTTACTGCTCATTCTATAGTCTCCAGGTTCATGAAAGGACTTTTCAATGTGAAACCATTTCTCAAACCTCCTCCAGTAGTCTGGGACTCAATGTGGTACTTTCCAGGTTATTGAAGCCTTCATTTGAACCAATGGCCACAGCTCATCTCAGATTTCTTACCTGGAAAGTTGTCTTTCTCATTTCTCTCACTTCTGCCAGGAGAGTCAGTGAGTTACAAGCATTGGTGGCAGACTCACCCTTCACAGTTTTTCACCATTATAAAGTGGTTCTGCGCACGCATCCCAAATTTCTTCTGAAAGTTGTGACAGTTTCATCTCAAATCATTTGATTGTTTTGCCAGTTTTTTTCCTTAAAGCCTCATTCTTATGCAGGAGAAATGGCCTATTACACTTCTCCCTTGGTATTCGCGGGGGTAAGGGGCAGAGCCAGACTGCAAAGTGTGAAAAATCGTGAATAACTTTGGGCCAGCTCTGACCAACCCCTGGACCTTACCTGGTGATCTCCACCTCCAATCGCCTCCTTCTGTTCGTGTTGCGTGTTTGCAGGGGCCAGTGCGGGTGCTTCAGTCTCCTCTTTCCCTGCTTTGGTGTCGGGCCGGGTAGAGCGAAGATCGATCTTCTCTGGACTGGGCAGCCTGTGCCGGCCTTACCTGGTGGTCTAGTGGGTTTTCGGGGCAGGAGCGATCTTTCTACGCTCCTGCCCTGTGCAGATCACCCAATAGGAAATGGCTGCCGTGAGCTCCCATAGTCTCTCGAGGCTACGACAAGAGATCATGGCAGCCATTTCCTATGGCGATCTGCACGGGGCAGGAGTGTAGGAAAATTGCTCCTGCTCCAAAACCCTGCTAGACCACCTTGTAAGGCCGGGAGGAAGGTCCGAAATGAAGCTGTTTCCCCCCCCCCACACTAAATAAATATTGCAAATAACTGAATCTGCGGATGCTGAAACCGCGGATTCGGAGGGGGAAGTGTACATCGACAGGACAAAGCCACGCCGAACATCGTGTCACAGCTCACAAAGTCCGAGCTATGGCAGCTTTTGTAGCTTTCCTTAGATCTACTTCTATTGAGGAAATCTGTAAAGCTGCCACCCGGTCCTCAGTTCATACCTTCACATCACATTACTTTCTGGAGACTTTTTCCAGATGGGATGGGCACTTCGGCCAGTATGTTGTACAAAAATTTATTTTCCTGAAGGCCAACACTCCCACCATCCCATTCTAGTTAGCTTGGAGGTCACCATGTGTGAGAATATGCTGCTGCTTGTCCTGGGATAAAGCACAGTTACTTACCGTATTATCCAGGGACAGCAGGCAGATGTTCTCACAACCTACCCCCCTTGCTGGGTTGGCTTCTTAGCTGGCTTATCTTAACTGAGGGACCGCGCGCCTGCGTTGGGCGGGAAATCACTCGCACATGCGCAGTGTGGGCTAATCGAACTTTCTAAACTCTTAAAGTTGCGATATACTTCTAAAGTGTTCATACCCGGGCTCTGTTGGTGACATCACCCATGTGTGAAAATATCTGCCTGCTGTCCCTGGATAACACCTGTTAAAGTAAGTAACTGTGCTTTCTCTATTACCCAAAATAATCAGTTGCTACATGTAACACATTTGAAAGGCAATTCTGTAACATGGCACCTGCACTTACATGCATCAGAGGTACCAAATTTGGCAGATATGCATGTAAACATTTAATAGGTATTAATCTTAAGGTTGTGCCTAAATGCTACAGCACAGTACTATGAGAGTGTATATGTAGGCAGAGTATGAACAGACTATGGTCATGTCTCCAACTTCTGCACGCACCTATAGAAATAGTATGTTAATGCTTTGAATTGTGTGCTTAAGTATATTTATTAGGGTGGTCCACTGTAATATGCAAAAAAAAACCTAACAACCTTGTCAAATCTGGTCTCCACAAGGCTTATTTTTGTTCACTTGGTATGTCTTACTCGTTTGTCAAATCTTAGCTTGATTAGACAATATTTAGAGGTCACCCCAGCATGCACTTGTTGTATATGTAGTTGATTGTGATCTGCACCTGAAAACTGTCTCCATAGGAAGTCAGTTTGCTGTCAACTACTAGACTGCCATGTGGACTGGATGTTCTTCGACTGGTCAAGTTTCCTTATTATGATGAAGGAAAACCTTTACCTGAAAGCTATATGTTGGCGTGTGAGTCAGTGATAGTGGTATGGGATTGAGCCAGGATACCAACACAATGCATAGACTCTTGCCAGTCATTCCATGATTTCTCGTGAGTACAGATGAAATGAAACATGGGACCTTTTGAAAGTCTTGTAACAAGTCATTTTTTTGAGCTCTTGACTGAAGGAGGATCAACAAAAGTGAAAATATTTCTGCAGAAACATCCCACAGAGTAGACTGACAATCCAGTTTTCAAGGAACTTTGGAATCAGTCATTCAAACTGACTGTTACTAATGCAGCAGAACAAGGGATAAACTTTATTGAAAAATATGATATTTTGACAAAAGATGAAGAATAGAAGAAATTTGTTGTTCAGCTAGTGGTCAGATACCAAAAGAAGTTTCCTTCTGCATCAAAGACAGCTGTGTCATAGATTGTCATAGATTATTTGTCGAGTGCACAAGAATTAAAATATACTGGTAAGTTTAGTGGCAGTTAAGAAAAAAACAAAAACCCAGCAACGATGCATCCATTATAGTCTACGGACACGTTGGTGTTTAAAGTGCCTTTGTAAAAGGACCCATTTGTTGTAAGTAAAATTTATGTGTTTTTCATTTTTATGTAAAGGAATAAAATAAGCTTTGTGGACAAACAAAATGTGTTAATTTTTTTTGGAACCACCCTAATGTCTATTTATGCCTGCCATTACCTGGCCTAAATGGACATGCCTAAATTTAGGCATGCCAATTAAGGTTTATACTAGTATTCAATAATGGCATCTTGGCGCACATCAGCACATCTAAATGGACGTGCTGCAGATATTACTTCAAATATTTCAGCACATTTTAAAAGCTTTGTACTTTTATCTAGAGTAGATTATTAGGCTAAGTTCAAATGATACTGTTCTGAACTCTGTTGTCTGAAATTTTTTTGATTCTTGATGATTATTTCAGATTTTACTGTTTGCATTCTATAGTGCAATGGAGACAAAGCAGAAGAAGCAGCATCTAGTAATTTTGAGAAGCTGTTTAATATTCTAGAGGAACGGAAGGCTACAGTTCTCGAGACAATTCGTAATACAAAGTCTATAAAACTGGAAAAACTACAAAATCAAAAGGAGGAATACCAGGGGTTATTAGAAAACAATGGTCTTGTGGGATATGCACAGGAAGTGCTGAAAGAAACTGACCAGTCCTGCTTTGTTCAAACAGCAAAAATTCTCCATGTCAGGTATATAATATTGTTGCATCTCTCAGTACAAAAATTTAATTAGGTAGCTGTATTTAGAATGAGAAAAATTAGCACAAGTAGCTAAATTGTAATGTATCACTTACATGAATGCCATTATTATTATTATTTGGGATTTAACTCACACTTTTCTCAGTACCGTGTTTCCCCGAAAATAAGACACTGTCTTATATTAATTTTAGGCCCCAAAAAGGCACTAGGTCTTATTTTCGGGGTAGGTCTTTTTTTTTTTTTTTTCATGTACAATGATCATCTCTTCCGCTCTTCCACTCCAATTCTTTCTATTTCCTTTCTTTTCCCCACATGTGCAGCATTTTTCCTCCCCTCTCACCCATTTCCTTGTGCAGTATCTTTCTAGCCCTCCCTCCCATCCCTTGTGCAGCAGAACCCTTGCAGCTTCTAGCCCTCCTTCCCTCCCATCCCTTGTACAGCAGAACCCTTACAGCTTCTATCCCTCCCTCCCATCCTCCCCGCCACACGCCCCCCCTACTGACCCTTCCATGTTTCTCCCGCTGACCCTGAGACCAAAATACCTTGTAACAAATGGCAGTGTTGGCAACAAATCTAGATAGGCTGCTTCGCGGCTTTCTCCCGCCTGGGCGTTCCTCTGCACATCACTGATGATGTTATCAGCAACGCAGCACATGGAATGCCTGAGAGAAGGCAGCAAAGCAGCCTGTCTAGATTGCTGACAACGACGTGATTTGTTACAAGGTATTTCAGTCTCGCGGTTGGTGGGAGAGAGATGGAAGGGTCAGCAGGGGAAGGGGGTACATGGCAGGAGGGGAAGTGGGACGGGGGAAGCACTGCTACCGGCAACTAGGGCTTATTTTTTGGGGTAGGGCTTATATTAAGACCTACCCCAAAATCATGCTAGGGCTTATTTTCGGGGTAGGTCTTATTTTCGGGAAAACATGGTAGTAGCTCCAGGAGAATTACATTCAGGTACACTAGATATTTCCTTGTCCTTGGAGGGCTTACAATTTAAGGCCTAGGTTCTTTAACTGACGCAAATTTTTTTTTAGATGTCGGTAGGCACCCAAGCTCAATAAAAAACAAACAAACAAAAAACAAGCAAAATAACCCCAAAATGCCATATAAACAATGTTTTAAACTGAGTTTCAAGGTGTCTACCAGCACCTTAAAAAATGGTGCTGGAATCAAGCCTCTGTGGGCATTTTAGGTCGATTACCATCACTGTGGGCGTGGCTAATATGGGAAGTGGTGTTAGGCTGCCTAAAGCACCTATGGAAGCACATTTCACATCAAAGGTAGGCACCGGTAATGTAGGCCTGGAAATCCTTGGGCTACATTTATGGTGCCTACCTTTTGTTGGAGGCGTGATTCTGTACTCATCATATAATTGACAAGCAATTGGTGGCCACTGACAGTACCACTGATTACAGAATCTGGACCCAAGTGGGTACCTAAGGCCAATGGAGCAGGGCTGCCCAAGTCCGGTCCTTGAGATCTACTGGCAGGCCAGGTTTTCAGGATATCCACAATGAACATGCATGAGAAAGATTTGCATACCAAGAAGGCAGTGCAGGCAAATCTCTCTCATGCATATTCATTGTGGATATCCTGAAAACCTGGCCTGCCAGTAGATCTCGAGGACCGGACTTGGGCAGTCCTGCAATGTAGAGTTTTGTGACTTGCCCAGGATCACAAGGGGCAGCAGTGGGATTTGAACCAGATTTCCCTGGTTGTCAGTTCAGTGCTTATAACCACTAGATCTGCTTGTATTAAATTTGCAATACTAGTGTTAGCTAATTCAATTGACGGTTAAACAGTAAATGAAAGTATTTTCTCATTGTGCTTGCTATCTATTGACAAATAGAATTATATCAGTGACACTAGTTCATATCATCATCCAATATTATTGACGTAGACCAGTCCTTTAGAGCTCAATAATGAATAGATATAGTATGTGGATTTTGCACACACAGACAGAAATTCATTGCTACCATGTAGATAAGTTCCTCTTGCATTTTCTTTTTCTTGTTTAACTTTGATCACCTTGGAGGGGGGTCCTTTCTAGAAGCTGCCATTCATGAGGGCTCCTTTTAAAATTAATAATTTTTTAAAAAATTGAGCCTTTCCACCTGCTGTAATAATTAAAGGGGTCTTTTACTAAGACGCGCTAGCTGATTTAGCGTGAGCTAAATATTATTGTGTGCTAAATGCTAACGCACCCATTATATTCTATGGACGTGTTAGCATTTAGCATGCGCTAAATCGGCTACCGCACCTTAGTAAAAGACACCATAAGTGTGGTTTTACCAGGCTACTGTTTGCCATGATGGCTGCCTCCAGGAATCTCCTTTGTGTACTTCCACAGTACCTGCTATAAGTATCTGTAATTTGACTAAAATGTCTGAACTGCCCCTTTGTGCTCAGAGGGTACATTGATTTAAGGGCTATAAGAAGAGCTCCTGTGATTCCCCATTGCTATCTCTAGCAGCAAAGAGGTCCACAAAGTCAAAGGAAAGAAGTGAAGGGGTGACCACAGTAGCAGAAGTCACTTTATCTCTAGGAGTGGATCTTTTCCAAAGGATAGAGACTTTCTTCCATGAGCCCAGCAAAAATAGGAGGCAAGATCTTGGGGCATAGCTTCTTTAGTCTGGAATCTAACCAATCATGCTCAAACTGATTACCTTTCAAAGCAGCCTTCACACTGGCAACACAATTCTCAGTAAGGATTTTGTATCACTACACTACATATGATCAAGCCAAAATCCTACATTTCAATGCCATCATAAATAAACTGAGTCCCCTCGGCATGACCCCAAACTGACAGACTGTGTCAGCAACTGGTTGAGTGGAAGGTGACAGAGGGGTAGCTGGCAATGGAGAGTGCTCTGAGGAAAGGATATTACCAGTGGTATGCCTCAAAGTTTTGTTCTTGGGCCTGTTATTTCTAACATTTTTGTAAGCAATATTGCTGAAGGGCTGTCTGGTAAGATTTGCCTCTTTGCAGATGATACCAAAATTTTCAGTAGAGTAGACGTACCAATGGTGTGGATAACATGAAGGACCTAGTGAAGCTTGAGGAATGGTCTGAAATTTGGCAGCTAAGAGTTAATGCTATGAAATGCAAGGTCATACATTAGGGCTACAGAAATCTGAGGGAAAGGAAGTTTAGGGGGTGAATAATTTCTGTGCTCAAAAGAGGAACAGTATATGATGATCTTAAGGTAGCCAAATAGGTTGAAAAGACGATAGCGAAAGCTAGAAGGATGCTAGGGTGCATAGGAAGAGGAATACCCATTAGGAAAAGGAGGTATTGATGCCCTGTATAAAACTCTGGTGAGACCTCATTTAGAATATTGTGTACAATTCTGAAGACCACATCTTTAAAATGATATAAACAATTTGGAATCTGTCCAGAAGAAGGCTACTAAAATTGTTGGTGATCTACTTCATAAGGCATACGAGGACAGACTCAAAGATCTCAAGAAGTATATTTTGGAGGCAAGGCAGGAGATGGGGGAGATATGATAAAGAAGTTTAAATCCCCATGTGGCGTAAGTGTGCATGAGTCGAGCCTTTCATTTGAAAGGAAGCTCTGGAATAGCATAGGATGAAGTTAAGAGGTGATAGGCTCCGAAGTAATCTAAGGAAATATTTTTTTACAGAAAGGGTGATAGATGCGTGGAACAGTCTCACGGAAAAAGTGGTGGAGATAGACTGTGTCTGAATTCAAGAAGGTGTGGGATAGGCGTGTGGGATCTCTTAGAGAGAGGAATAGATAATGGTTACTGCGGATGAGCAGACTAGATGGGCCATTTGGCCTTTATCTGCCTTCGTGTTTCTGTGTCACACACTGGCCTTCCCTTTTGTTTTGTTTGCTCTCAGTATTTTGTCACAATAAATTTTGCCTACGTCTTGTACAGATCTGCAGTTTTGTTTTGTTTGCTTCCCTTTTCCCTTGCATGTTCAACAGAAAAAGCTGTTCAAATCTACCTTAAGTTTTCAGGGACCAAAAAGTTTGGAATTTCCTGCCATTAAGCTTGCAACAGCTCTCCAACTACTACAACTTCAGGGGAAATTTGAAGACATATCTTTTCCTTGTAACTTTTTTGGAACATGCCCATAATGGGATCTTGGAGACCTTTGCTATATGCTCACCCAATTGTAATTGTATCTCTTTCGTAAACTGCAATGAATCCTAGCAGAAAATTGTGGGATATAAGTAATGACATGGTTTGGAATTTCATCATAGTGCTCCATCATTTTTCCAAGACCACATGCTCATCCTGGTGAAGTTGCTCTGTACATGCTCTGGCTTATTTGGATTGCATCAAACCTCACAGAACTTCCACTCAGTTGTTTCTCTCATTTGATCCAAACAGACTTGGAGCTCCTGTCACCAAGAGAACCATCTCCACGTGGCTGGCAGACACTATCTCTTTTTGCTATGCTCAGGCTGGGCTGTCTCTTGAAGGTCAGGTCTATGCACATAGTCAGAGCACTATGGCAACTTTGATAGCTCACCTACGCTCCATTCCCATTGAGGACATCTGTAAGGCAGTCACTCGGTCCTCAATCCATACATTCACATTCCACTACTGTTTGGAGGCTCATTCCAGACAGGATAGTCAGTTTGGCCAAGCATTTCTACAAAATTTATTTTCTACATGAAAGCCAACTTACCCTCCAACCCTTATAGTTTCAGCTAGGGAATCCCACATGTCATTAGGCTACCTGCTTGTTCTGGGATAAAGCACAGTTACTTACCCGTAACGGGTGTTATCCAAGGACATTAGGCAGATATCCTCACAACCCTTGGCTTCTTAGCTTTTTTACTGAACTGATGTCCCATGAGCCAACATCGGGTGGGAAGGCACTGATGCAGGCACAGTATGGGCAGCCTTGAGACTTCAAAATTTTTTAAAGTGACAATACTCTTTAACACTGTCCGTACTGGGCTTCGTCTATGACATCACCCACATGCGAGAATATTTGCCTGCTGTCCTCGGATAACACCTGTTACAGGTAAGTAACTGTGCTGTATAGCATGTCTCGGCCTTGTGCAGTGTGAGGCCTTGTTGCAAAGAGTTGAACAGCATCGTAGGCTTTATCCTTTCTCAAGAAGATATTGAATGCTTGAGTGTTTGGAACCCCATTGGTAGATGACTATATCAAAGTATATGTGTTTAGCTATTAGCAAAGTATGTTAAATTTCTGTTATTTTCCACAATAAAGTGCAGATATTGTATTTTATAAAATATAATTTTTGCATGAAATGTATTTATCAATGTATCATTGCTGAGTGTGAAAACATAAGTTAGTTATAATACCAAGAAGCAAGGAGCATTCAGGGAGAATAAGGTCATAGCGGAGAGACTGAATTAATTCTTTGCTTCAGTTTTTATGGAGGAAGTTATATACCTGAACTGTTAATGGTTTTCAAGGGAGATAATGCAGAAAAACTGAAAAATCTTGGTGAATCTGGAAGATGTTAATGCTCTGTAACCTTTTGCTAAAATCGTCTGTAGTACCTGAAGATTGGGGGGTAGCCAATATTAGGCTGATTTTTAAAAAGGGTTCCAGGAGAGATCTGGGAAATTACAGATCAGTAAGCCTGACTTAAGTGCCGTACAAAATAGTGGAAACAATTATAAAAAATAAAATTGTGGAACACATAGACAAACATGATTTAATAGGACAGAGCATGAGTTCAGCCAAGGGTGATCTTGCCTCGCCAATTTGCTTGAGTTCTTTGAGGTGTGAATAAACATGTGGATAATGGTAAGCCGCCAGTTGAAGTAGTATATCTAGATTTTCAGAAAGCATTTTGAGTGAATAAATAGGTGGATAAAGGCAAGCTGCCAGTTGAAGTAGTGTATCTAGATTTTCAGAAAGCATTTTACATAGTTCCTCATGAGAGGTTCATGAGAAAATTAGTCATGAGATAGGAGGTAATGTTCAGTTGTAGATTAGGAATTGGTTATTGGATAGAAAATGGAAGGTAGGGTTAAATGGCCATTTTTCTCAATGGAGGAGGGTAAATAATGGAGTGCTGCGGGGATCTGTACTAGAACTGGTGCTATTTAACTTATTAAATTCGATTGGCTCCCAATCTCACATCGTATCACTTATAAAATGATATTGTTTACTTTTAAAACTAGACAAACTGGGTAATCAGAATTCATTAATAGACTCCTTATACCCCACTCCACTCATCATACACTTCGTTCATCTTAGTAGAACTTACTTGAAATCCCATCATTAAGGGTTATTAATACTATGAGAAATTGCATTTTCTCTGTCAACGCACCCACATTATGGAATTCAGTGCTAGCTTATATTCGAGAAATTAATTCATTAGACAAATTTAAATCAAGCTTAAAAACTATGCTCTTTGAAGATGCTTTTGCAGTGCATCCATCCTTTTAAGGATGCTCTCTTTTAACCAAATAGTAGAATTTTCTTCTGACCAGCCTTTCTGCTCAGAAAAATCTGTGTCCACTTTACCTTTTGTTTTATCCATTTATCCCAGGACAAGCAGGCATGATATTCTCACATGTGGGTGACGTCATCTACGGAGCCCCGGCGCGGACAGCTTTTCAAGCAAACTTGCTAGAAGTTTCAAGTTTGCACACTGCACCACGCATGTGCGTGCCTTCTGCCCACTAGAGGGCGCATCCCACCTCGTGGTCCTCAGTTCAAATTTTTCCGCGGAGCAAGAAAGCCCTGTGGATCTGAGCTCCAGTGTTTTTGCCTTCTAGCTGCCGCGTTTAGTTTGTTTATTGATCGGATTAATCGCGGTGCTGCTTTATTTTTCGTCCGTCTTACAAAAAAAAAAAAAAAAAAAAATAATAATTGTTTTTCGTTGGGCTCCGGGGGCTCCCGGAAGCCTGAGCCGGGGAACGTCGGTCGTTCCCGGCCTTCTTCTTTTTCTCGTCGATGTCCCGTCCTGTTACGGGATTCAAGAAATGCAGCCGGTGTGAGAGACTACTCTCCATCACCGACCCTCACCGGTGGTGCATTGTCTGTCTTGGGCCCGAACATCCAACAGCCTCGTGTGATCGCTGTGCTACCTTCCAGAACAGGGCCCTCCGTCGCCGTAAGGCCAGAATGGCGGAATTGTTCGCCGTCGACGCGCCGCCCAAGGCCTCGACGTCGGCCCCGGCTTCGGCCCCGGCCTTGACCTCGGCCTCGGCGTCCTCGGGGGCCTCGGCGTCGCCTCGGCCCTCATCTTCGAAGCCGTCGTCATCGAAGCCAGCTTCGGGTAAGTCCTCTGTTCCATCCCCTTCAGCAAAGAAGCCATCCTCGAGTCAGGCCAAAGCGGGTGGGTCGACCCCGGCCCCGCATCGGACCTCGACTCCGCACACCCCGAGGGAATACTCGAGACCGAGGTCGCCCTCCAGGGAGTGTGCCCCGGACTCGGAACTCCCCACCTTCGTGGGGATTCCGGCCTTCCAGGATCTCCTTCGAGCCTTGATCTCATCGGAGCTGTCGGGAGCCCTGGAAGTGCTGCAGCGTGCTGCGGGCCCGGCGACGTCGACCTCGGCCGGGGCGCCCTCGGCCTCGGAGGCCCCGGTCTCGGCTCCCTCGACCTCGGGAGCCCCGGCCTCGGCGACCTCGGTCTCGGGTATTGCGGCCCCGTCCACCTCGGTCTCGGCCCCGCCCCGGACCTCGACCTCGGGGGAGCCTCCTGAGCGCAGTGTCCGCCCAAAAGAAAAGTTCCGCAGAGTGCGCCGACTTTCCTCCTCGGCTTCGGGATCTTCCCCGGACGCCTCGCCCTCGAGGCGACCTCGGACGAGGCGCCGATCGAGGAAGCCTAAGCGACCCCGGGGCTCGCCTCGGCGCGATCGTTCCTCGTCGTTCGGGGGCGAGGCGCTGCAGGTGTCGGAGTTGCGCCTCGATAATCCGAGGCTCCTCCGCTCACCTCGGGGAAAGTCTTCCCGCGCCGCCTCGCCGAGGAAACGGGAGAGGACCCCACGGACCCCGGGATCCTCCCCCAGGGACTCCCCTAGGAGGATGATTTCACCCTCCCCCTCGAGGGCCGTGGAGAGAGGATCCTGGGATTCAGGATCGGTTAGGAATCCTCAGTATTCCCATGAGGCCTCCCCCCGCTCCTCGGTGGGACGGTCGAGAACCCCGTCCCCCCAGGCTAGGCCGTCCTCCTTCTCATCTTTTGTCCAGGACATGGCCCAAGCCCTGGGGATTGACCTGATGGTAGGTTCCAAATATTCCAAGGAATTTCTAGAGGAACAGGACCTTCCCACTCCCCCTAGAGAGGTACCTAGACTCCCTCTCAACAGTGTCCTCCTGCAGACCTGGCTGAAGAACTTGTCGAGCCCTCTTACAGGCACGTCTGTCCCGTCAAAAATGGAATCAAAGTATAGGACGATTCCCCCGAAAGGGTTTGATAAGGCGCAGCTCTCCCACCAGTCCCTCCTGGTGGAATCTGCCCTTAAAAAATCACAGCCCTCACGGGTTTCTGCGGCGGTTCCACCCGGCAGGGAGGGGCGGACCCTGGACAAGTTTGGCCGTCGCCTCTATTCAAACACTCTGATGGCCACCAGAGTTCTAAATTACTCCTTCACCTTTTCCTCCTACTTGCGTGGGATGGTGAAGGACCTTCCTCAATATCGGAACTCGTTACCGGACTCCAAAAGAGCAGGATTCGATAAGTTTATGTCCAACCTGTCTCAATTGCGGTTGTACCTTTTCCATTCAGTGTACGACACCTTTGAGCTGGTTTCGAGGGTGTCGGCCCTCGCAGTGGCCATGCGCCGCTTGGCCTGGCTTCGCACCCTCGACATGGACCCAAACCTGCAGGAACGTCTTGCAGACCTGCCCTGTGTGGGGTCCGAGTTATTTGACGAGTCTTTGGAGGCGGCGACCAAACGGTTGTCGGAACAGGAACGCTCTTTAGCATCCCTGGTCCGCCCCAAACCTAGGCCCCCGCCACAGAAACCTTTCCGGCCTCCGCCGCGCCGGTACCCCCAGAAGTCGACCCCGTCCTTCTCAAGACCGCCTCCGAGACGTTCGTCTCAACGAGGCAGAGGGGGACAAACCCAAGCCCCGGCGCAGGGCCCTTCTAAGCCCGCGCCTTCCTTTTGACGGGCTGAGCGGACGGGGCGGGTTCCCCTCCGCACCTTCACCAGAACCCCTTCCTATCGGGGGGCGTCTTCGGTCCTTCCGGAAGGCATGGACCGCGATTACCTCAGACGCTTGGGTGCTCCGGATCGTCTCCGAAGGCTACTCGCTCAATTTTGTGTCCTCACCACCGGTCAGTCCCCCAAGTTTAGCCTGGTGCAACCGGTCGCAACTACCGACCCTTCTGACCGAAGCCAAAGCTCTCCTGAAGCTTCGGGCGGTCGAGCCGGTCCCCAAGGACCAGTGGGGGACGGGATTTTACTCCCGTTACTTTTTGGTCCCAAAAAAGACCGGGGACATGCGCCCCATACTCGACCTCAGGAAGCTCAACAAATGCCTGGCCAGGGAGAAATTTCGAATGCTATCTCTCCCGGTCTTGTATCCTCTCTTGGAGGAAGGGGACTGGATGTGCTCCCTCGACTTGAAGGAAGCATATACCCATGTCCCGGTGCACCCCACCTGCCGAAAATTCTTACGATTCCAGGTGGGAGACCTACACCTCCAGTACAGAGTCCTGCCCTTCGGCCTGGCCGCGTCCCCACGAGTATTCACGAAGTGCATGGTAGTAGTGGCGGCAGCCCTGAGGTCTCGCGGGCTCCACGTGTTCCCTTACCTGGACGACTGGCTCATCAAAGCCCCGACCAGGGAGGAGGTTATCTCAGCGACCCGACAGTCTATTGCCTTCCTGCAAACCCTCGGATTCGAGATAAACTTTCCAAAGTCTCAGTTGAGGCCGGCTCAGTCTCTTCAATTCATAGGTGCGGTGCTGGACACGGTGCACCTGCGCTCCTACCTTCCGACCCAACGGTTGGAAGTCTTGGTACGGATGAGCCGCCAGGTCTCTCAACTACCAAGGGTGTCGGCCAAGCGCATGATGATGCTGCTCGGCCATATGGCCTCGACGGTACACGTCACGCCATTTGCGAGGCTGCATCTGAGGATCCCTCAGTATACACTCGCATCACAATGGCGCCAGGAGTGCGATCCGGAGTCGCGCCTCATTTCGGTGACTCCGCTTTTGCGGAAATCGCTAAGTTGGTGGACAGACTCTTCAAATCTGTCCACGGGACTAATGTTTCGCACTCCCCCATTTCGCAAGGTTCTGACCACGGACTCCTCGGACTACGCGTGGGGAGCCCACCTCGACGGTCTTCGCACACAGGGCCTGTGGTCGGCGGAGGACCGTCGCTGTCACATCAACGTGCTAGAGCTTCGGGCCATCTTCCTAGCACTTCGAGCCTTCGTTCACGTAGTACAGGACCAGGTGGTCCTCGTCCGCACGGACAACCAAGTAGCAATGTACTATGTGAACAAACAGGGGGGAACGGGGTCGTGGCCCCTCTGCTCCGAGGCCCTTCGCCTCTGGGAGTGGGCGGCCTCCCGGAACATCTTCCTCCGGGCGGTCTACATCCAGGGGGAACTGAATTGTCTGGCGGACAAACTCAGTCGACTCCTGCAACCCCACGAGTGGACTCTACACTCAGCAGTTCTGCACGAGGTCTTCGCTCGCTGGGGAACGCCACAGGTAGATCTGTTCGCCTCTCCGGAGGCACACAAACTACCACTATATTGTTCTCGGATGTACTCGCGGGATCGTCTGGAGGCGGATGCCTTCCTTCTCGATTGGGACGGGAAGTTCCTCTATGCATTCCCTCCTTTCCCTCTGATCATGCGAACGTTGGTACACCTCAGATCGTCCACGGCCACGATGATTCTCATAGCTCCTCGGTGGCCGCGTCAGAACTGGTTCTCCCTACTGCTCCAACTCAGCGCCAGGGAACCCCTTCTTCTGCCTGTCGGTCCTTCTCTGCTATCTCAGAATCAAGGATCCATGTTACATCCCAATCTGCAGTCATTGCACCTGACAGCTTGGTTTCTTGTTCCCTGACCCCTCCGGACCTGTCTCAATCAGTGAGGGAAGTGCTGGAAGCCTCCCGCAAGATCTCGACGAGGCTTTGCTATTCGCAGAAATGGACCAGGTTTTCCACCTGGTGCTCTTCTTTCCTCCTGGACCCGGTATCGGCCCCGGTACCCTCGGTTCTGGACTACTTATTCCATTTGTCGCGCTCTGGCCTGAAAACCACTTCGGTGCGTGTCCATCTTAGTGCGATTTCCGCCTTCCACCAACACCTGGATGGACGCCCTCTGTCTCTCCATCCCTTGGTGACACGCTTCATGAAAGGATTACTCAGGGTTTGTCCCCCGCTCAAACCTCCCCCAGTCGTATGGAATTTGAATGTGGTTTTAGCTCAACTGATGAAACCACCCTTTGAGCCACTCAACAAGTCCCTCTTGAAATTTCTGACTTGGAAGGTGGTGTTTCTGATTGCCCTCACCTCCGCTAGGCGGATTGGGGAACTACAAGCCTTGGTTGCGGACCCACCCTTCACCGTATTCCATCATGACAAGGTGGTCCTCCGCACCCATCCTAAGTTTGTCCCGAAGGTTGTTTCTGATTTCCACCTCAATCAGTCCATTGTCCTTCCTGTGTTCTTCCCTAAGCCCCACTCCCATCCTGGCGAGACGGCGCTTCACACGCTTGACTGTAAGAGGGCGTTGGCATTTTACCTTCAACGCACCAAGTCCCACCGGAAGGTCCCGCAATTATTCTTGTCCTTCGATCCCAATCGATTAGGGCACCCAGTTTCCAAGCGCACTCTGTCTAACTGGTTGGCGGCGTGCATCTCCCTTTGCTATACTCAGGCTGGCCTTCCTCCCCCGGGTCGAGTCACGGGGCACAAGGTCCGAGCAATGGCAGCTTCGATAGCCTTCCTCCGTTCCACCCCGATGGAAGACATATGTAAGGCTGCCACTTGGTCTTCGGTTCATACATTCACCTCTCACTACTGTCTGGACACTCTGTCCAGGAGTGACGGCCGGTTTGGCCAGTCAGTTTTACAAAATCTGTTTTCTTAAAATTGCCATCCTCCCACCTGCCCTTTTTGGTTTGGCTTGGAGGTCACCCACATGTGAGAATATCATGCCTGCTTGTCCTGGGATAAAGCACAGTTACTTACCGTAACAGGTGTTATCCAGGGACAGCAGGCATATATTCTCACAACCCGCCCACCTCCCCGGGGATGGCTTCTAAGCTAGTTATGGAACTGAGGACCACGAGGTGGGATGCGCCCTCTAGTGGGCAGAAGGCACGCACATGCGTGGTGCAGTGTGCAAACTTGAAACTTCTAGCAAGTTTGCTTGAAAAGCTGTCCGCGCCGGGGCTCCGTAGATGACGTCACCCACATGTGAGAATATATGCCTGCTGTCCCTGGATAACACCTGTTACGGTAAGTAACTGTGCTATTTGTTCTTTCCTTTCAAAATATTGTAGTTCTCCTCCTTTTTGTGCCAGTACAGTCGTCTGTTTTAATACTTAGTTGTTGTCATTGCTGTTTTTGATTTATTAATTTTTTTAAAAAAATGATGTCATTTTAATATTTGATGTCTTTTCATTATTCTGTCTTAATTGTCTTTACCCCACTGAAATGTTTTATGAATGTTAACCGCTTTGAAACTTTGAAAAGGCAGGATAACAAAATTTAAATAAACTTAACCTTGAAACTTGATCTGCAGATTGGAATAATGAGTAAGGTGATTACATAGTAACATAGTAAATGATGGCAGATAGAGACCTGAATTGTCCGTCCAGTCTGCCCATAAGTCATAGGTATCAAATTTAAGGCCCGAGAGTCGAATGTGGCCTGCCTGGCCATTTTTTGCAGCCCGCGGTCCATTGACTCTGGTATTATCTTGTGGCCGCCTCCCTCCTCCTCAAAGCCGCAGTGTGCATGAAGCCGCGTGTATCGGCTTCTCGCTCATCCCACGTCTCATCCAGAAGCATTCCCTTTGATGTTGTGATGTCATAGAGAAGGCTCCCAGTTCAGGTGCAAGAAGTGCGAGGAGCCGCTGCACGCGGCTTCATGCACATTGCGGCTGTGAGGAGGAGGGAGTCGGCCACAGGAAAACACCGGAGGCTTTGGACTGCGGGCCACATAAAATGGCCAGATGGGAACTGTCCAAAAAATAAGACAACCGCCAGAGGGAGGCACAGTATGGAGGGAGGGAGACAACAAAGGTAAGGGGAATTATTTTATTTTCAATTTAGTATATTAATTGTGTCAATTTTGAGAATTTTAATCTGCTATCTATATTTTGCACTGCTCAGGAAGAAATACATTTGTTTCTTTTTCTCTGGGGGTTGTACTGCATGCAGAGTCTTGAATTAGAGAATGACACGGTGGCTGGTTACCCGCGGCTAGCCGCATTTAGCCGCGGGTAACCCGCCAAAATGGGGAAGAAAAAATAGTGGCCTCTGCGGGACGGGGACAAGGCCATTCACCGCCCTGTGGAGCGGTGAATGGACTTGTCCCCGCAGTGAGGCAATCAAGGATCGCGCGGTCCCCGCCATCTCCCTCCCTCCTTACCGCTGGTTGAATTTCTGCCGGTCCGCACGAAAGAAAAAAAAAAAAAAGCCTTCCTTTTCCCCTGCTCTTATCGCCATGCTCATGCTGCAGCTAATAAAGCCGACAGGAAGTCTTTACGACTCAATTCTGAAGTCGGAGAGGACGTTCTGGGCCAGCCAATCGCTGCCTGGCTGGCCCAGAATGTCCTCTCCGACTTCAGAATTGAGTCGGAAAGACTTCCTGTCGGCTTTATTAGCTGCAGCATGAGCATGTCGATAAGAGCAGGGGAAAAGGAAGGAGGCTTTTTTTTTTTTTTTGAGCGGCAGGGAGGCAGCAGGCTGGCTTTGGCTAGGGAGGGAGAAAGGTAGGCAGGCAGGATTCGGGGGTGGGGGTGGGACAAAGTGAGGCAGGCAGTGAGAGGGACATAGGAAGGAGGCACTAGGGGCACTAAAGACATGGGAAGGAGGCACTGGGGGCACTAAAGACAGAAAGGGGCACTAAAGACATGGGAAGGAGGCACTGGGGGCACTAAAGACAGGAAGGGGCACTAAGGACATGGGAAGGAGGCACTGGGGGCACTAAAGACAGGAAGGGGCACTAAGGACATGGGAAGGAGGCACTGGGGGCACTAAAGACAGGAAGGGGCACTAAAGACATGGGAAGGAGGCACTGGGGGCACTAAAGACATGGGAAGGAGGCACTGGGGGCACTAAAGACAGAAAGGGGCACTAAGGACATGGTAAGGAGGCACTGGGGCACTAAAGACATGGGAAGGAGGCACTGGGGGCACTAAAGACAGAAAGGGGCACTAAGGACATGGGAAGGAGGCACTGGGGGCACTAAAGACAGGAAGGGGCACTAAAGACATGGGAAGGAGGCACTGGGGGCACTAAAGACAGAAAGGGGCACTAAGGACATGGGAAGGAGGCACTGGGGGCACTAAAGACAGGAAGGGGCACTAAAGACATGGGAAGGAGGCACTGGGGGCACTAAAGACATGGGAAGGAGGCACTGGGGGCACTAAAGACATGGGAAGGAGGCACTGGGGGCACTAAAGACATGGGAAGGAGGCACTAAGGACATGGGAAGGAGGCACTGGGGGCACTAAAGACATGGGAAGGAGGCACTGGGGGCACTAAAGACAGGAAGGGGCACTAAGGACATGGGAAGGAGGCACTGGGGGCACTAAAGACAGGAAGGGGCACTAAAGACATGGGAAGGAGGCACTGGGGGCACTAAAGACAGAAAGGGGCACTAAGGACATGGGAAGGAGGCACTGGGGCACTAAAGACATGGGAAGGAGGCACTGGGGGCACTAAAGACAGAAAGGGGCACTAAGGACATGGGAAGGAGGCACTGGGGGCACTAAAGACAGGAAGGGGCACTAAAGACATGGGAAGGAGGCACTGGGGGCACTAAGGACATGGGAAGGAGGCACTAGGGGCACTAAAGACATGGGAAGGAGGCACCGGGGGCACTAAGGACATAGGAAGGAAAGAGGGAGGGAATAGAAAGGGACAATTCTTGGGCCTGAGTGCAGAAAGAAAGAAATGAAAGAAAGGATACACAGACAGAAGGAAACGCAACCAGAAACTCATGAAATCAATCACCAGACAGCAAAGGTAGGAAAAATGATTTTATTTTCAATTTAGTGATCAAAATGTGTCAGTTTTGAGAAGTTATATCTGCTGTCTATATTTTGCACTATATTTGTCTATTTTTCTATAGTTACTGAGGTGACCGAGCTTGCGGAGATGGGGCGGAAACAGGGTTTTAAAATTTTAGTCCTAATAGTTTGCCGGTCCACAAAATAATTCTTTTATTTCTGCCGGTTCACGGGTGTAAAAAGGTTGAAAAACACTGATGTAGAGTATGCCGGCTTTCTTTTTCGCCCAGCCGCATGCGTTCAAAAAGCCGCGCTTGCGCGGCTGCTCCGGTTGCGTCAGAGGAGAATATTGAACAAATGAGCACCCGCACGTGCGGCTGGGCGAAAAAGAAAGCCGGCATACTCTACATCTAAGGTGAGATGGCGGGAGAGAGATGGCGGAACACTGCAATCGGTCGGGTGTCTGCCTGCCTGCGCTCACGTTCCAGATCCTCCTGCATTTTTAGTGTGCACAATTGGCCTGATTCGAGCTATAGGTGAACATGGGGGACACGTCATTGCAAGGGAGGCCAAGTCAATTGATTTATTTTATGTTCTGTTTTTACTACAGGGCAGAGGCACTGAAACAGATTCTCAGCGCAGTAGTAGTAGTGGCAGGACTCTCTTCTGTCTTCATGGTGTTTTGCAGTACTGAGGCTTATATGGATGCTGCGGGGACGGGGACAGGGCGGTGAATGGGATGGCAGTGGTGGTGACGGGGCGGTGAAAGGGGTGACGGTGACGGGGCGGTGAAGGGAACGGCGGTGACGGGGCGGTGCAGAGGATGGTGGGCCGGGGACTGTGCAGTGACGGGGACAGATTTTTTCCCCGTGTCATTCTCTATCTTGAATCTTAGGGTTTTTGTTTGTATATATTAGTACTTTTAGTTTGTGGTCCCGTATTTGCATAGGGGTTATCTGTGTTCTGGTAGGAATGAATATTAAAAAGCATACAGTGTGCTTTGTGTAATTTAATTATGTATTAATACAATTATATTGTGTGTATACTGTATATGAAAAATGAATGGAGATAATTGTTACAATGTAATACTATTATAGGGGTGGGGTGTGTTTTGGATTTCGGCCCCTTATTGTGATTGAGTTTGACACCCCCTACCATAAGTTATACTCATTAAAAAATACATGATTAGATTAACTTGTTTCTTCTTTGATATTTCTGGGCCATAGACTGTGAAGTCTGGTATTGTCCTAGGTTCCAAATGCTGAAGTTGCTGTCGAAGCTCACTTCAGCCTATGCAACCATCCCGTTGTTTGCAGGATATCTACCTTAAAGTCTGGCCAGTAACATCCTCCTGTTTCATATTTGTTTTGTCTAGGAGTCGCTGTGCGCCTTTTTGCCTTTGTTGGATCGTCAAAAAAAAAAATCCTTTTTCGGACTCGGCATCCGGGGGCTCCGGGTTGCTGTGGCCGCTGGGCCTCGATCGGCTGCAGCCTGTTTTTCCTATGTCCCGGCCTCTTACCGGGTTTAAAAAGTGCACCCAGTGCGGTCGGCTGCTGTCCATCACCGACCCGCATCAGTGGTGTATCTTGTGCCTGGGGGCTGACCATCCGACCGACGCTTGTCCCAGGTGTGCCCTCAGTATTTTTTCTAGTGTGATTTCTTCTGCTTATCGAAGAAAGCAGAGTTGCTTACTTGCAGCCAGGGTTCTTCTAGACAACAGCATAAATCAGATAATATAAATGCTTCCATTTTTCCAGGGAAGAGTTTTCTGATCCTTGTACATAAACTAAAGAGCCTGGTAAGGCAAGCAGTGGAGCAGGACCTCTGTGTACTGGAAAAAATTATCTTTTTTTGAGACTTAAGAAGGCTGTCCTCCATCAGTGCTATTAGATGACACCGTCTATTTATCTGATTTATTTCTTGTCAACAGAGAACCACTTTTATAAGTAAGTTTCCGTGCTTTGTCTTCCAAGTGGATGTTTGTATCCAAAGTTTTGGAAATTCATTAGCTACTCTCTTTACCACAATCAAATATTATACAAACTTAAGTTGTTGGACTGAGAAGGATTTCTTTTTAATGACATGAATAGTTATAGTAGAGTAGCACATTCTTCTCATAAAAAAAAAGTTAAAACAAATTGGAATAATGGAGCCAAGAATCTAGACAAGTTATTTTGAAGAGGCTAAAAAGTACTTCTGTTTTATAGTATCAAGTTTGTTTTCCATTCACATTTTTTCTTGGCGTGGATAGTTTGTTTAGACAAAACTGGTAGATTTCTAAGTTTAGCTCAGTGCAGAGCACAAAAGCCAAACATAGAAACATGATGGCAGATAAAGGCCAAATGGCCCATCTAGTCTGCCGATCCGCAGTAACCATTATCTCTTTCTCTCTCAGAGAGATCCCACATGCCAATCCCAGGCCCTTTTGAATTCAGACACAGTCTCTGCCTCCACCACCTCTTCTGGGAGACTGTTCCATGCATCTACCACCCTTTCTGTAAAAAAGTATTTCCTTAGATTACTTTGGAGCCTATCACC
Source organism: Geotrypetes seraphini (assembly GCF_902459505.1). Lineage (NCBI taxonomy): Eukaryota > Metazoa > Chordata > Amphibia > Gymnophiona > Dermophiidae > Geotrypetes > Geotrypetes seraphini. Next base: position 534,697,832 of record NC_047084.1, read on the forward strand.
TCTTAACTTCATCCTATGCCCTCTCATTGCAGAGTTTCCTTTCAAATTAGAGATTCGACTCATGCACATTTACATTACGTAAGTATTTAAACGTGTCTATCATATCTCCCCTCTCCTGTCTTTCCTCCAAAGTATACAGATATTTAAGTCTGTCCCCATATGCCTTATGATGAAGACCACATAACATTTTAGTAGCCTTCCTCTGGACCGACTCCATCCTTTTTATATCTTAAGAACATAAGAAATTGCCTCCGCTGGGTCAGACCAGGGGTCCATCGCGCCCAGCAGTCTACTCCCATGGCGGCCCATCAGGTCCATGACCTGTAAGTGATCATTTGACTAAAACCTTTCAATCCTCATTATTCTTTCATCTATACCCTTTATGAACCTATCTATACCTCTATCTATATCCCTCAATCCCCGTATCCTTCAGGAACTTGTCCAATCCCTCTTTGAATCCCTTTAATGTACTCTGTCCTATCACAGCCTCCGGAAGCACATTCCAGGTGTCCACCACCCTCTTAAGTGAAGAAACATTTCCTAGCGTTGGTTCTAAACCTGTCCCCTTTCAATTTCTCCGAGTGCCCCCTTGTTCTTGTAGTTCCCAATAGGCTGAAGAATCTGTTCCTTTCCACCTTCTCCATGCCCTTCATGATCTTGTAAGTCTCTATCATGTCTCCTCTGAGTCTCCGCTTTTCCAGGGTGAAGAGCCCCAGCCTTTCTAGCCTCTCAAGGTATGAAAGGTTTTCCATACCTTTTATCATTCTTGTCGCTCTTCTCTGAACCCTCTCAAGTATCTCCATGTCCTTTAGGTACGGCGACCAATATTGGACGCAGTATTCCAGATGCGGTCGCACCATCGCGCGATACAGCGGCATGATGACTTCCTTTTGTTTGGTAGTAATACCCTTCTTAATAATACCAAACATTCTGTTTGCCTTCTTGGAGGCTGCTGCACATTGTGCCGTTGACTTCATTGTTGTGTCCACCAACACACCCCAAGTCTTTTTCAAGGTTACTTCCCTCTAGTACTAATCCCCCCATTTGGTAGCTGAACATCGGGTTCTTTTTCCCTATATGCATGAACTTGCATTTCCCGACATTGAAGCTCATCTGCCATTTTTTTGCCCACTCCTCCAGTTTGTTCAGGTCCCTTTGTAGGTCTTCACATTCTTCCACAGTTCTAACCCTGCTACAGAGTTTAGTGTCATCCGCAAATTTTATAACATCACATTTCGTCCCCGTTTCTAGGTCATTAATAAATACATTGAACAGCAGCAGTCCGAGTATCGACCCCTGCGGGACTCTGCTCGTGACCCTCCTCCAGTCCGAGTAGTGGCCCTTCACTCCAACCCTTTGCTTTCTGCCTGCCAACCAGTGTTTAACCCATCTGTGTATGTCCCCTTCCACCCCGTGGTTCCACAGCTTCCTAAGTAGCCGCTCATGGGGTACCTTGTCGAAGGCCTTTTGGAAGTCGAGATAAAATGATGTCTATGGGTTCCCCTTTGTCCATCTGGCTGTTTACCCCCTCAAAGAAGTGCAGTAAGTTTGTTAGGCACAATCTCCCTTTGCAGAAACCATGTTGGCTCTCTTTCATTAGTCCATTTCTTTCAGTGTGCTCACAGTGCTTCTACCATCTTGCCTGGAACCGATGTCAAACTTACCGGCCTGTAGTTTCCCGGGTCACCTCTTGATCCCTTTTTAAAGATAGGTGTAACATTTGCTATCTTCCAGTCCTCCGGGACTTCGCCAGTTTTCAAGGATAGGTTGCAAACTCGTTGGAGTATTTCCGCTATTTCATTTCTTAGTTCTTTTAGTACCCTTGGGTGGATTCCGTCCGGGCCTGGTGATTGTCGCTTTTCAATCTATCTATCTGTTGGAGGACATCCTCATGGCTCACCTCTATTGTCGACAGTTTTTCTTCCTGGTCTCAATTGAAGATCTCTTCGGGTTCTGGTACACTGGATGTGTCCTCGCTTGTGAAGACTGACAAGAAGAACTTGTTTAACATAGTAACATAGTAGATGACGGTAGATAAAGACCCGAATGGTCCATCCAGTCTGCCCAACCTGATTCAATTTAAATTTTTATTTTTATTTTTTAAATTTTAAATTTTTTTTAAATTTTAACCTATCAGCTACCTCTTTTTCCTCCTTTATGACTCCCTTTCTGTCTCCATCATCCAAAGGTCCAACTTCCTCCCTCGCCGGTTGTTTCCCTTTAACATATTTGAAGAATGATTAGAAATTTTTTGCCTCCCCGGCTAGTCTTTCTTCGTATTCCCTTTTTGCTCTCCTAACCACTCGATGACATTCTTTTTGGCATTTCCTGTGTTCCTTCCAGTTTTCCCCGGTTTGGTCCTTTTTCCCATTTCCGGAATGATTTTTTCTTGTCTCCTATCGCTTTCTTCACTTCCTTTTGTTATCCATGCTAGATCTTTTGTTCGGTTTTTTTTTTTTTGCACCGTTTTCTAAATCTGGGGATGTACATAAGTTGTGCTTCTTGCACCGTGCCCTTGAATAGGGACCAGGCTTGCTCCACGGTTTCTGTTTTCCTTGAGCTATTTCTGAGTTTTTTTCTCACCATTACTCTCATAGCGTCATAGTTCCCTTTCTTGAAGTTGAGCGTTGTCACTGTGGTTCTCTTCCCTCTTAATGTTCCTACTTCTAATTTGTACTGGATCATGTTGTGATTGCTGTTTCCTAGTGGTCCTACTACTTTCACTTCCTTCACCTGTCCCCCTAGCCCGTTGAGGATTAGGTCGAGTGTGGCATTTCCTCTCGTTGGTTCCTTGACGAGCTGATCCATAAAGCAGTCCCTCACAGCCTCTAGGAATTCTGTTTCCCTCGCACAGTTTGAGTTTCCAATACTCCAGTCTATCCCAGGGTAGTTAAAATGCCCCATTACCATCACATTTCTGTTTTTGCATTCCTGCCTCAATTCTGCTGCCAGTTCTTCGTCGTTTGCTTCCGTTTATCCAGGCGGACGATAGTACAGTCCCAATTTTATGTCAAAAAACCATTTCTTCCTGGTAATTTAACCCATAATGATTCCAATCCTTCCGCCTTTGTTTCCATATCTACTCTGGTCGAGTGAATGGTGTCTTTTATGTATAGTGCTATTCCTCCACCCTTCTTGTGAGTCCTGTCTCTTCTATAGAGTTTGCAGCTTCCAAAATTTTACACAATTTTCTAGATGAGGTCTCACCAAAATCTTATACAGGGGCACCAATGCCTCCTTTTTCCTACTAGCCATACCTCTCCCTATACAACCGAGCATCCTTCTAGCTTTCGCCATCAACTTTTCAACCTGTGTGGCCACCTTAAGATCGTCACATAAATCACACCCAAGTCCCGCTCTTCTGTCATGCACATAAGCTCTTCACTCCCTAATCTGTACCGTTCCCTTGGGTTTTTGCAGCCCAAATGCATGACCTTGCATTTCTTAGCATTAAATTTTAGTTGCCAAATTTCAAATCATTCTTCAAGCTTCGCCAGGTCTTTCTTCATGTTGTTCACACCACCCAGCGTGTCTACTCTATTGCAGATTTTTGTATCATCCGCAAAGAGGCAAATTTTATCCGACAACCCTTTAGCAATATCTTTTATTAAAATGTTTAAAAGAACAGGCCCAAGAACAGAGCATTGAGGCACACCACTGGTAACATCCCATTCCTCAAAGCGATCTCAATTGATCACTATCCTCTCACCTTCTACTCAACCAGTTCTTGACCCAGCCCGTCCCTACGGAGAATGACGGAGAACAATAAGTTCAGTTGTTATGGAATCAGAATCTTAGGTGGATAAAGTAGTCACACATAAACCAAAACAGGCAAAAAAAAGTTGAATACAGAAAACCAAGAAACAGTTGTTATACGATAATGTATAAGAGCTGCCAGTAATTATACAAGAATTTGATTTGATTTGATTTTTTCATTTAAACATTTAGGGTCCCCTTTACAAAGCCGCAGTAGTTATTCCCATGCAGCAAATGTGTGATACAGCCCATTCAATTCCAGTGGGCTGCGTCGCATTTGCTGTACTGGGACTCACTACCGTAGAGAATGACACGGGGAGCGATCCCCGCAGGCAGCCGCGGCGTGGCGGCGGTTTTCGCTGCGGGTTATGGAGACTCCATAGCCAAATCGCCGCAGACACGGGGACAAAAGTTTTCACCGCCCGCAAAAACGGTGAAAAGATTTGTCCCCGCAGGCCAATGTACCCCCTTCTAAGTACCGCTATTTACCTTGTCTTCACCGTGTGTCTTTGGTTCAGGACCGGGTGTTTGATTTTTTTCCGGCGGCCATGTTTGTCTCCGCCATGTGGTCTGTCTCCTCCAACTCTCTACCCGACTTGCACGTTGCCGCATTGACTCCGCCCCCCCAATATACTGGCTCCTCATTTGTCAGATCTGTTTGCTCAAAGTAGGGGACCAATCGCTACTGCCGCACATGATATTTAATGGGTTGTAGTGCAGCAATAGCGATTGGGAATGGGATTTCGGAGCCGAGCCCAGGATTTGAATTTTGAGTCACTGCCTCGATTGGATTTCACTGCATTCTTGGAGGAGCTGAAAACCTGAAAACTTCGTCAGTTACAAGTAGAGGTAAGGAAAGGACTGTTTGGGTGAATAAAATCAAGCAAGACCGCTGAGCAGCCCAAGTGCTCCACAGAGAAAAATACACCTAAAAGCAACTACACTCACCATAATACTATACTACAGAGGAGATGCTTCCGCTAAACTACAAAATCTATCACTGAGCCTACAAAATGACTCGGGGACGCCACTGTCCCTTGCAGTTAACCACAGGAAACCATCCCCATGTCATTCTTTAAGGATAGGGTTAATCTAAGCAGCTTCCAGAACTGTCCTAACATCTTAACTGCCTGTGTCCCCAATGCTGCTTAGTTGCTTCCAACCTGCCACCATCGACCTGGGTAATTACATTTTCCAGTGTCTATGTTAATCAGCTAATTGAATGAACTGTCTTAAGCAGTTCTCAAACACTCATAGTGGCCCGTAGTCTCTACAAACATTAGTCTTAATGCAAACAAGCAGTCATCTTAGCAATAACAAAGGTAAAATATATTAAATCTGATGAAATTATCATATGTAAATGTATCCAATGTTTTGTTCTTGTGGGACAGTCACTAGAGGGGTACACCTGAAGGAGAAGGGTGTATTAAGACCCCTTGAGAGGAATGGTAGAACTAGGGATGCCCGTTTGAGGCTTTTATGTATGCTGCGGTGACGGTGACGGGGCGGTGAATGGGGTAGCAGTGGCGGTGACGGAGCGGTGAAAGGGATGGCAGTGGCGGTGACGGGGCGGTGCAGAGGATGGTGGGCCGGGGACGGGGCGGTGACGGGGACAAATTTTTTCCCCATGTCATTCTCTACACTACCGTAGCTTTATAAAAGGGGCCCTTAAAATGCAAAAATATAAGACAAAAAGCAAAAATACATAAAACTTTTTATAAATCGCACACCAGCAGAATATTGTAGAACTGCAATTTCAGCATTTTACAAAATCTAAATCCTTTCTGAATTCTAGTGGGAATTGGTATATGCGGTATATAAATTTTTTAATAAATAAATAAAATAAGACAGACCCCTGAAATCGAAATGCTGTTCTCTGTGTCTGATAAATTTGTCAGAAAGGGAAGGTGAAAGTAGCAATCAAAGTGGATGGGCAAACTGGATGTCCAAGTCTGCAACAATCCCCTGTAAAGTGCCTTTATAAAAACAAAAGTTTAAACTTAGTACAAGAATCAATTAGCAACCAAATTAATATTACTGTGTAATTGATAGCAGAAAGACCAGTTGTCTAATCCAGTCTATCTAATTAATTCTGTCTGTACAGTAGAGACAGATCCCAGCTGTTGAAGCTTAATAGCTTGAAGTCTTTCTTTTCTTTGCCAACCAGCTATCTATCTGGTTCCTTGTTGATTTTCCTTTGTCTTAGATAAATGATCACACAAGCTTCTATTCCTAATCCAGCATCCTCTTCCTTGCCATGCCCTGACTGAATTCCATGATAATCTACTACAAATGAAAACAATCTAGGTCTCTGTAGTCTTTCTTGATAATAGCCAGTCATCACCAACATATAAACATGATGGCAAGTAAAGGTCAAATGGCTCATCCAGTCTGCCCATCTGCAGCATCCATTATCTCCTCCTTTTCCTAAGAGATCCCGTGTGCCTGTCCCCACGGTTTCTTGAATTCAAACAGTCTTTGTCTTCACCACTGGGAGACTATTCCACACATCGCACCACTCTTTCTGAAAAAAAAATTATTTCCTTAGATTACACCTGAGCCTATCACCTCTTAACTTTATCTTATGCCCTCTCATTCCAGAGTGTCCTTTCAAATGAGAGACTCTTCTCATCTCTTATCATATCTCCCCTCCCACTTTTCCTCCAAAGTGTACATATTGAGATCTTTAAGTCTGTCCCCATATGCCTTATGATGAAGGCCACCAACCATTTTAGTAACCTTCCTCTGGACTGATTCCATCCTGTTTATATTACATTACATTAGTGATTTCTATTCTGCCATTACCTTGCGGTTCAAGGTGGATTACATATGAATTGTCAGGACATTTAGAAGTACATAAGGAGTGGTTTGGACATTTTCTAAGTTGCTAAGGATTGGAGAATATTGCAGGTGATGCTTGAGGCAGATCTAGTTGTTAGTTTGGTTTTATGTATAGTGTATGAATAGTAGGGTTTTTGTTTCTTTTTTGAAGGTTTAATAGTCTGTGGTCGAGATTAGTAGTTTGGAGAGTTGGTGATCCAGTTTTGCTTTTATCTTTTTAAAGGTGCGGTCTCCAGAATTGTACACAATTCTGTTCCCTGAGCTGGCACCATCAGGCTACTAATCTGAAATTGTCTCTAATTTTGCAGGCACTCTCCATAATAGTACCTTCCTAGTGCTTAATTTCCAAAAGGACAATTTCCAACTGGTTGGCTGCTTGCATCTCATTATGTTATGCTCAGACTAGGCTGCAACTGGAGGGTCGAGTCACAGCCCACAAAATTGGAGCAATGGCAACTTCAGTAACTTTCCTAAGAACTCCTGCTACTTGGTCCTCGGATCATACCTTTACTTCTCATTACTGTCTGGAATCCAAGCAGTATTACAAAATTTATTTTCCTAAACGCCAACACTCCTACCACCCCATTCTGGTTAGCTTGGAGGTCACGACAACGAAAAAGGAGGGGGGAAGGAACAAAGAGTCAAACTGCTGTGAGGAAAATCAATTTATTCAAATATCATATATGTGTCATGTACATAAAGTACAGCAGGCATAAAATCAGAAGGTATAGAAATATAAATGTATAAACTGGACCCCAACACGGCTTCTTTCATTGGTGATACTCTGTATTTTACAGCGTTCTTATTAGCTTTGGTAAGTCATCTGTTTGTTTTACTCTGGATGCAGCTTCATGCCCTTAAATTGTGATGCTTTAGTGTGTGTGTGTTTTTTTTTGTTTTTTTTTTAACTTTTATTCAGTTTTTAATTAGCTTGTTTGTAATCCTGCTTAATTTAAATGCTCCCTTAGACACAGCGTTATTTTTGGCACCATATCAGATAGCAGACTTTGAGAAGTATTTTACATTTCTTTTTATTTTCCTGAGTTTTGTTTTCCACAGCCTTATTTTATCCTTATACATTTTCTTCTCTCTTTTTTTGTTTATTTGAGCTGACATTTTTCATGTTTGCAGTTTTTGGTCCTTCATGCCTCTTTTTGTTGTTTCAACAGTTTTCTTTGATTAGTAGTAATCTGGCGCCATCTACTGGGTAGGTTTGGTTTCTTTTTCTTTTTGGTTTTTGTGCTCCATTTGTATTATTCATATTGATACATGTTTATGTAGCATCTGTATACACATATCTTTTACATATGCTTCATTATTTAACGGTGTTATTGTGTATTTATTTATATGTTTATATTGCCATTCATTTGCAGATTTTGGAATTTTAGTGTATACATGCTTTATATTATTTACCGTATTTTCGCGGATATAACGCGCACCCGTGTAAAACGCGCACACGGGTATAGCGCGCAGAAACCACACTTGTATGTACGGAAACTTTTGTATACAGCGCTCATGGGTATACCGCGCATGCTGCCCGACTCTCCTCTGGCCACCCCGACTCTCCTTTCGCCCTCCCCGACTCTCCTCTGGTTGCCCCGACTCACCGTTCACCCGCCCTGACTTTCGGTGCACTGCCCCGCCTCTCCGTGCGCTGTCCCGACTCTCCGTTCACCTGCCATGACTTTCCGTCCCCCCTTGAAGGTCTGTCCCCATCCTGAAAGCCTGATGCCCCCCCTCGACGTCCGATTCTTCTCCCCCCTCGGCAGGACCACTCGCACCCCCACCCCGAAGGACCGCCGACTCCCCGACAATATCGGGCCAGGAGGGAGCCCAAACCCTCCTGGCCACGGCGACCCCCTACCCCCACCTCGCACTACATTACGGGCAGGAGGGATCCCAGGCCCTCCTGCCCTCGACGCAAACCCCCCTCCCCCCCAACGACCGCCCCCCCAAGAACCTCCGACCGCCCCCCCAGCCGACCCGCGATCCCCCTAGCGACCCCCACGACCCCCCCACCCCCCTTCCCCGTACCTTTGGTAGTTGGCCGGACAGACGGGAGCCAAACCCGCCTGTCCGGCAGGCAGCCAACGAAGGAATGAGGCCGGATTGGCCCATCCATCCTAAAGCTCCGCCTACTGGTGGGGCCTAAGGCGCGTGGGCCAATCAGAATAGGCCCTGGAGCCTTAGGTCCCACCTGGGGGCGTGGCCTGAGGCACATGGTCGGGTTGGGCCCATGTGCCTCAGGCCGCGCCCCCAGGTGGGACCTAAGGCTCCAGGGCCTATTCTGATTGGCCCACGCGCCTTAGGCCCCACCAGTAGGCGGAGCTTTAGGATGGATGGGCCAATCCGGCCTCATTCCTTCGTTGGCTGCCTGCCGGACAGGCGGGTTTGGCTCCCGTCTGTCCGGCCAACTACCAAAGGTACGGGGAAGGGGGGTGGGGGGGTCGTGGGGGTCGCTAGGGGGATCGCGGGTCGGCTGGGGGGGCGGTCGGAGGTTCTTGGGGGGGCGGTCGTTGGGGGGGAGGGGGGTTTGCGTCGAGGGCAGGAGGGCCTAGGATCCCTCCTGCCCGTAATGTAGTGCGAGGTGGGGGTAGGGGGTCGCCGTGGCCAGGAGGGTTTGGGCTCCCTCCTGGCCCGATATTGTCGGGGAGTCGGCGGTCCTTCGGGGTGGGGGTGCGAGCGTCCTTCCGGATGATGAATCGGGCGTCGGGCGGGGTGTGAAATATGAAAAAAAAATTTTGTATACCGCGCTCAGGCATATAACGCGCGAAGGGTATGCGCGGTACGTAAAAACGTGTATAACGTGCGCGTTATATCCGCGAAAATATGGTATTATATATGTTTTCAGACTATTTGTTTATGGTTTATTTTGCTGTTCTGTTTTATAGGCTTCCATTTTATACACTCCTGAGGAAAGCTACCCTAGCCGAAACACGGACCATGTTGGGGTCCAGTTTATACATTTATATTTCTATACCTGCTATGATTTTAAGCCTGCTGTATTTTATGTACATGACACATATATTTGACATGAATATATGATATTTTAATAAATTGATTGTCCTCACAGCGTTTTGACTCTGTGTCCCTTCCCCAATCCTTTTTCGTTGTCATATCCTGCACGTGGGGCTGTTTTTTCCTTTATATTGTGTGATACATAGCTTGGAGGTCACCCATACGTGAGAATATACTGCGTGTCCTGGGATAAAGCACAGTTACAGTAACTGGTGTTATTCAGGGACAGCAGGCAGATTCTCACAACCCACCCACCTCACCTGGTTGACTTCTTAGCTGGTTACCTGAAATGAGGAAATGCATGCCTTATGTCGGGTGGGAAGGCATTTCTGCATGCGCAGTGCGATCAGTCGCAAACTTTCTAAAGTTCTTAAAACAAGAAGCGCTTTTGCAGCTGTCCGCATCAGCGCTCTGTGGATGACATCACCCTACCTGCTGTCCCTGGATAACACCTGTTAACGGTAAGTAACTGTGCTTTTTGTTCAGATTAATGGAAGGCTTTCCTTTGATCATTTCATTAGTATAGTGTTTTCCTTGCAAATTTGGTAATGAGCACATTCTTATGCATGATACCTACAAATATTTCTTAATGTTTTTTGCTTTATAGTACTTTAATGCTTATCTATTAAATATTGATCTTATAGAATTCAGAAAGCTGCTGAATCTCTGAAATCCTTTCAACCAGCAGCTCTTTCTTCTTTTGAAGAATTTGATCTTGATGTATCAAAGGAAGAAGAGATCCTGGGAAATGTGACCTTTTCTAAGGGTAAGATTTTCATACATATTTGTGCCAAAGGCCTATTTCTTACTGCATTATTCTAGCTATTTAATTTCATGCCAGTTCCTGGACCAAAATGTAGGATTAAATTAATTTTAGGACTTTTAAAAAAAAAATTAGAGACGGGATAATTTATATTTTAGTGACAAGTAATAAGAAATGAATAAATAATTTGTGGATGCATAATAGCAAAAATCATATGTCTACATGCTAATTTAAGTCCATTGACTTGAATATGTGCTTGTGATCAATTTATGTATTTTATTTCCAGTGTGTTAGGATTTGGAACACTGCATTTTTTAAAATTGTGATTGCATAACTAGTATGTAGGGTTTTCTTTCTGTGAAAACCTGTAACTACTGCCAGCAACAATCAAGACAAATGATTATACATTTTTGACAGCACATTAAGATATTAGGGTTTCTGTCATTCTTACTTCAATTTCAAATTTAGAAAGTTAAAAAAATTTCCAAAGAAATAAAACTGGAGAAACGATATGTCTCTGAGGACAAGCAGGCATAATAATATCACATATGAGTGGTGTCATCCATGGAGCCTAGTATAGATACTGCCAATTGCACTGTCACTTTAAATCCTTATGCAGTGCCTGCACTGTTATGCGAGCAGGTGCCTTCCCACCTGATGTTGGTATGTAGAGCCAACAGTTCTAGTGTAATGTGTCTTGTGGTCCTGAACACTAGGGTTTTGTATCTGAACCCGCGAGTTGCTTGCAGAATGCTGTCAATCATCTTTTGAACTCTGCTTCCTTCTCAGGGAATTGCTCCTGCCCCCTCAGTTTAGATTTTTTTTTTCAACCCTCAGGAACACCTAGCTAGCCAGTCTACTTTTGTATTTTTTTGAGCTCTGAGGCCGTCTCTTTGCATAGCTGTTCACATCCCTGGCTGCCTTCTCAAGGGGCATGCCTCTCTGAATTTCATCCTGTGGAGATTCTAACAGCTGATGCCAGCCTTTACGGTTGGGGGGTTATTACAATAGATGCCCAGTTCAGGGTCATTGGACATTGGCTCAGCAAAATGGTCCATAAATCGACTAGAACTCAGCCATTCGACTAGCGCTTTAAGCACTGGAGAAGTCTCTTGAAGGCAAGGCAGTCAGTCTTCTTGGACAATGCGACAACAGTGGCCTATGTCAACAGGCAAAGAGGCACCAGAAGCTCCTCTTTCGGTGGGCAGAAGCTTATTTTCAGGCCCCCCTCTGCCGTGCATGTAGTAGGAGTGGAAAATGTGAAGGCCAACTTTCTCAGTCGGCAGACTCAACCCAGGGAAATGATCACTGTCCCTCACCCAGGTGTTCAATTCCATTGTAGAGCTCCATATGAGTCCTTACGGGAGGCTAGATCTTACATTCAAGATGGTGTTTCTTGTGGCGATTGTCAGCAAGATGAGTTCTGAATTACAAGCTCTGTCCTGCAAGGAGCCATTTCTTAAGTTTATGAAAGCAGGGCTTTCCATGCGCATAGTAACATAGTAGATGACGGCAGATAAAGACCCGAATGGTCCATCCAGTCTGCCCAACCCTACCCACTCTTTAAATTACTGACTTAATTTAAATTTTCCTTCTTCTTAGCTATTGCTGGGCCAGAACCTAAAACTCTGCCCGGTACTATGCTTAGGTTCCATCTACTGAAGTCTCCATCAAAGCTCACTCCAGCCCATCTTAGCCATCAAAGCCCTCCCCAGCCTCAACCAAACGGCCATATACTGACAAAGACCATGCAGTTCTGCCCAGCATTGGCCATACTTTTTCTGATTCTAGATCCTCTGTGTTCATCCCATTCTTTTTTTAACTGTCACCGTTTTCCTTTCCACCACTTCCCTCAGGAGCACATTCCGGGTATCCACCATCCTCTCCGTAAAGAATTTCCTAACATTACTCTACCACCCCTCAACCTCAAATTATGTCCTCTGGTTTTACCATTTTCTTTTCTCTGGAAAAGATTTTGATCTACGTTAATACCTTTTAAGTATTTGAACATCTGAATCGTATCTCCCCTGTTCCTCCTTTCCTCTAGGGTGTACATATTCAGGGCTTCCAGTCTCTCCTCATATAACTATGTGGCAAGTGGCAAGAGCAAAGCGAATATGTTAAACAAATACAGTAGAATATCAGCTATCCATGGTTCCATCCTTCTTACCAAAAGTAGTCTCATTCGGATGATGATGATAATTTTACCAATACCTTATTTTCTGCGGATGCTCCTCCCTTGGCAGGGGACCCGGGACACTACACTGGCACTTTAAATCCTATTTTGGCTTCAGAACCTGGGAATGATTGAACGGTTCTGTGTTTATTTAAATCTACTGCCTTACCGGATCTCATATTAGAGTTTCTGCATGAGCTGAATTTGGACACACAGCCAGCAACTTCTATTTCCTCCTCCCTCATGTGTGGAGTGAAGGTTCAGTCCTTTGCGTTTCCGTGGCATCCAGATATTATTGTCTTGATTTTGGAGCAGTAGGATTCTCCTGAAGGGTCTTGCAAAGTAGCAAGAGCCATGTTCATGCTGTATCCTATGGTACAGGAGTGTCAACTTTTTAGTCAGCCTAAAGTAGATTTCTTCGTTGCACAGGTTACTAAACTCACCTCCCTTCTAAGCGAAGGTGGTGTGGTGCTCAAGGCTATGGGTGGTCATAGCATCAGATGCCAGTCTCCTCGGTTGGAGAACTCATTGCAACTGTTGGACGATTCAGGGTCGTTGGATGCCCTCTCAGAAGCATTGGTTGATCAACAGGCTAAAGCTATGTGCCATTCGGTTGGCTCTAATGAAATTGCAAAAGTCTCAAGAAGGTCAAGCAGTCAGCAGTCAGTCTTCTCTGACAATGTTACAGCGGTGGCATATGTCAATTGTCAGGGAGGCACCAAGAGTGCATCTCTGTCTGGAAGCCTGCATGCTCTTACACTGGGCGGAACATCATCTCCAGGTGCTATAGGCAGCACATGTCGTCGGAGTGGACAGTGTTCAAGCTGTCTTTCTCAGCAGACAGACCTTTGATCTGGGTGAATGAACTATGTCAACAGCAACGTTTCAGGCCATTGTTCAGCACTGGGGCTGCCCCAATTTGACTTCATGGCAACATCAAAGAACAAGAAAGCAGGCAGGTTCTTTAGTCAAAGGTTTGAGCCCTGAAGCGAGGGTCTAGATGCTCTAGTCCAGCCTTGGCCTCATGGCATCCTGTTGTATGACTTTCCTCCCTGGCCCATAATAGGCTGAATCCTTCAACAAATTGCAGCTCATCAGAGAAAGGTCATTCTTGTCGCTCTGGATTGGTCTTGCAGGTCGTGGTACGCAGGACTGATGCATGTTCGCACAAGCCATGGAGTACAAAGGGTATTCTGAAGTGGTTATTGCCACCCTTCTCAAGTCTAAGAAGTTGACTAGTCTCTGCCTATGCTAAAGCGTAGAAGACTTTCCAGCATTGGTGCATCCAGGAACGTGTGGAGTCATTTTCAGCTTTGGTTTCATTGGTGGTAACTTTTCTCAAGCAAGCCTTGATAAGGGCCTCATCCTGGCTTCTCTTCAGATCCACGTTGCAGGGCTCTCTTGTTTCAGAGCTTGAGACCACAGGCCTTCACAGCAGACCACTGATCAAACCACTGTTCCGCTCTTGGGATCTTAATGTGGTTCTGTGATTAGTTGGATTCTCACTAAAGCTACATTTGAGCCACTGAAAGAAGTGTCCCTCTTGAACTTGATGCTAAAGGCTTTTTTTCTGGTAGCTGTGACCTCGGAGCTCTAGGCTCTTTCTTGTAGAGATCCTTTCCTTAGAATCTTGGAGACTGGGGTCTCCTTATTCACTGTTCCTTCTTTTCTGCTGAAGGTGGTTTCAGCGTTTCATGTTAATCAGGAAGTCCGCTTACCTGTATTCCAACCCACCGATTCTAAGAAAAAAGACCACATTTTGAAGAGGTTGGACGTAAGAAGAGTGCTTCTTCATTATCTAGAAGTCACCAATGAATTTAGACTCCTGACCATCTGTTTGTGCTGCTCATTCGACTAAGATGCACCAGCTTCCAAGGCCATGATTTCTAGATGGATTTTCTGTAAGGCCATTTTGTCAGCCTACATTCTCTGGGGGAAACGGGCCTCCTGTTTCCGTTGAGGCACATTTGACAAGAATGTAGCTTTGTGGTGGGCCAAAGTTAGGGCAGTCTCTCCAGCTGAGATTTATAGAGCAGTGACTAAAAAATCACATTGGCTTCCAATAACACACCAATTTACATATAAAATCTTACTGTTAACATTTAAAACAAAATTTCTTCATACACCAAATTTTTTGGATAGACTGCTTATCCCTTATTGCTCTTCAAGAACATTAAGATTCAGTAGTCAACATCTTTTACATATTCCTTCTTTAAGCCATCTTTTTTATGACAAAACTCGCAAATATTTTCTCTGTGAGTGCACCCGAGCACTGGAACTCATTACCAGCTTACTTAAGAGAGGAAAAAAATATCAATAAATTTAAAACAAACTTAAAAACCTTCATGTTCAAGGACGCATATAACTTATGACTTCCCATCCGACCAAAATCACTGATCTCCATCAGTAAATAATTAAGGAAGAGCATAGTTTCCCTTCCCCATTATGCTATTCTTTCTCCTCCTTTCCTATAATTGATTGTAGTTCCACCCTTCTTCCCTTGTATCTCGATCTGTCATGTATCTACCCAAAGTACTAATGGTATGTTATCAATTTTATATTTTTAATGTAATGTACACCGCTTTGACAGTTTTTTTTAAGGCGGTATATCAAATTTTAATAAATTTGGAAACAGTCCACTCTACACACATTTGCAAAGTTTTACAGAGTGGACGTTAAAGCACGAGAGGATGTGGCTTTTGGTTCCTCCATGTTACAGACTGGTACAGTCAGCCTACCCTAGATTTCTAGGACTGCTTTTCTACATCCTGCTTGTCCAGAATGATTTGCCTATTGGACTGGAAAAAGAGATTATGTCCTTACCTTGAAAATATATTTTTCAGTAGCTAGGTGTGTTATTCTGGACCCCCGCCTTATCCTTCCTGCGCCTGCCTACTCTCTCATTCTGTTTGTTCTTATCCAAGTACATATCTTGGATGCCAGTCAGCCCTTTGGGCCCTGAAGAATTTGGTATATGTTCTTAGCGTCTACAGGAGTAGTACTACCTGAACTCCTTTTGATGCTTCGGTTGACTGTTACTTGTTCGTTGAGTGTTCAAGTGTTATGTTTGAGCAGAACAGTTGATTTATTTGGGAAATTTCCCATTTATGTCCTTACTTCGCATAACTTCGAGGGAGCTCTTGCATGCTTAGGTACTAACTGCAGGTGGCAGTAGAGCTTCCGGTGAAGTAGAAGGATCACAGAAAAAATCCAGAGTGAATTCCTTCTGCATATGGCTTGCGGCCATGGGGAGATAACCTGCTTGTCCAGAATGACATACATAGCTACTGGAAAAGATATTATCAAGGCAAGGACATATCTTTTTAAAGCTCAATTTAGTTATCGGTCCTCTTTTTTTTTCACAAATTTGACTTCAGGTTAAGGTTGATTGAATATTTTATATTCAAACATTCATAAAAAACAAGACAACAGTTAATGTTCACTTTGTAAGCGTACATTTGTGGCATATACAGTAAAAAAAAAAAAAAAAGAAAAAAATTAAGTATTTGTAGTGGTATCCTTTGTTACATAGTAGATGATGGCAGATAAAAGACCTGTACGGTCCATCCAGTCTGCCCAACAAGAAAAATTCATAAAGTATGATGTGATACTACTTATGCATACTTGATTTGTCCTTGCTGTTTTCAGGGTGCCACTGCTGGAGTTGCCATCAAAGCTCATCCTGATCTGCCTTTCTATATATGGGATACAGATTGTAGAAGTTTGCCTGGCATTGACCTATATGTTCAGCCACAATCAGGGCACAGATTGTAGCTCCGTTTCTCAAGTATTAGTGTTACCGTCTTGTAATCACCGCTAAGCTTGTTTGGTTCTATGCCTTCCATATAGCATTCCTTTATGTGCATGCCAGAACATGTCCTTGCAGTCCTGAAGTATTCTATTCTGATGTCAGAAACCCACGCATCTTTGGTCTTCATCTAGATATCCTAGTTGGGTTTCTGCCAGGTAATCGTGATCTGGATTGGCTACTGTTGGTCCAGTATCCTGTTTCCATGAGTCTGACCCAGTATGGCTATTCTTATATTGTTATGTTTGACATGTATGTCAAGAGCCTTGGAATGCTAAAATAAATTTTTACAGTTATGACAGACTTGATTCTTTTGTTCCCCTCATGGTCTTCTGGTTCTTGTGTGGCAGTATTTCGTCTTGATATGCTGGGTCCTCTGTTTTGTTGACAAATTAGAAATAAACATCTACTGAATCCCATTCTGTAAATATTACTGCTTTACATTGGCAATGGCAGTGATCAACACAGGCTGCCTCTGGCCACCATGGGGTATTCCCTCTACCAGGTCCCACTAAAGGGAATCTTTAAGGGGGGGAGGAGGACAGGACATAGCAGAGGGAAGGTCCCAGAGTGCCAACAGGCAGTAGTGTTTTTTTTTTGTAGTTTGTCAAAATAACAAGGAAAGCTTGGTAAAACCAAATATCTTAACTCTTATCCTTTGAACAAGAGAAACTTAGTAGCCACAGCATATTACCTCTCACCCTCAAAGCATCCATAAGATGCCCATTTTTTTTAAAACTGCTTTCAACTCTTAACTCCCACTCATTGCTGTCAGATACCATAATCTCCCCAACCCTGTAATGTCCTGTCTAAATTAGATTGTAAGCTCTTCTGAGTAGGGACTGTCTATTGTATGTTAAAATGTACAGCACCGCGTACGCCTTTTCAGCGCTATATAAATAGTAGTAGTAGTAGCTTGAAAGCTCCATCATATCACTTCTCAGTGGAAGGTTATATGTTGGGTCCATCAAGCATCTTGCTATTTGTCTGTGACTGGGATACATCCAACCCTTGAGATAAAAGAGCTCAACAGAGCAAACATCACCTTCCAATTCCAGAGAAACAGCAGTAGGGGCTTGGTAGTCCCTACATATCACCTCTCAACCCGAAAGCAATAGCAAGAGGTGATACATTGGGACAACCAAACCACTCTTGCTGTTTCTATGAGGCTGGGAGGATGTCTAACCTCCCCCCCCCCCACCAAAGACATACCAAGAAGGATTTGGTAGCCCCAGGATATCAACTTCCAGCCTCAAAGAAACAAGAGTCGCTCAGTGACTATTCACCTGACACTTGCATACCTCATGCGTTCTTTATGTTCCTTTTTTCCCCAAAGCTTCACTTCACACCCTTATTTTGTTCTCTTCCCCTCCCAGCTACATATCAAGGGCAGAGCGGTGGTGGTGGTAGTGGGTGTTCCCTGAGTGCAAGCAGTGGGGGGGAGAGGAGGATGTGGAGCCATCACGGGGCTGTGGTTCACATTTGTGCTGCCATCAACTCCACTGGCTACTGTCCGTACTCCCTCTGTCAATTTCCTGTTCCTGGGCAAGGGGCAAAGGACTGATGGTTGCTCATATCTGGACCGCAGCTCTGTGACTGCTCCATGCACCCCTCCCCAACTGGAGGAGGGGGGTGCTTTGCTTTGGTTGGCCACCAAGTGAGGTACACCATTGCTCTTCCCTCCTACCCCTTTTCCCATCCTGGTCATTCTCCTTTTGCTACCCCTAAAAAAAACCCCTCCCTTCTGTACATACCACTCCTTCCTCTCCCTACCACCATCTCTTGATGTATCCACTCATCTCTTCACAACTCCATAGTAATTGTTTTTAAATTCTTACTCAGCTGAGGTCCATTACAGTTATATGATATATAAAATCATAAGAAATATAAGATAAGAAATGTTATGTATAAAATACATTATAGAAATATCAAGTGTATTATTAAGATAATTGTATGAAAATTTATGACACTTGTTAAATGAAAAAAAATCAATAAAAAACTTAAACTGGAATAAATTCTTACTCAGTACTGGAAAATGAAGCAGACAGAAGCAAGGCTGCTGTTAGAAGGGCCGCTGCAAGCCCAAAGGATGACTCCCATGGGTTGTGGGGAGGAGGCGGGGTAGGGGAGAGGCGCACAAAGCTGCAGGACCTTGGTGGAGGTCAGAAAATGCAGTTTTCCCATGGAGGAGGATGGATAGGGATAGAAAATATGAAGCTCAACTTCAGGGAGGCGGTGGAGGCACAGAACAGAGGGCCAGATTCTCAAAACTTAAGGTTGCATTTAACTCCGATTCCAGCTTGTTTAGCGTGCAGGTATTTTAGTGGTGGATTATCAAAATGGATTACTGTGGTCTTTTCCAAGCTTCCTAGAAGTCTCCGATTCTGCCATGCAAACGGGTTTATCAATATTTAAATGAGCACTCCGGTGGATTCTTCAACATCGCCGAGTGATTCTCTAAGTGTGGTGTCGATTTTTGGCAGCCAAAATCAGTGACTGGCCCGGGGTTGCCGGTATTATGAAAGCGCATCTCTGGTATGTGTTTTGACTGTTGCTCATGGGAAAAATAAATAAAAATGACATGATTCACATAAATTATAGTTTTTTGTTTTTTTTTAGGGAGGGGGAGTTACACAAAAGCATGCTCTTTCAGTGTGTGTATTATAGCCGTGTCTTGTGTGTTTCTGGCTGTGGTTCATGATAAAATTTGACATTAAAAACAAAGATTTACATGAATTATAGCAGTTTTAGGAGGAGAAAAGGCATGTCTTATGCACGCTTGTTGAAAGCCGACGTTGCATCTCCCCCTCCCTTTCCTTCCCTTCACCCAGTAGCTCTGGCATACCTATGATTGACACGCCACTTACGGCATTACTTTTCCCGGCACATGCACATATTTATGCCTCTTTCATGCTGTATTCTGCACGTGTGCCGATCACTATCACCAGCAATCCATCTCATGTAAATTTAGCGAACCTTCGCTACTCTCCACCAATTTCATATGCAAGCGTGCGTTTTTGAAAATATCTCCATCTTTTTGAAATTGCTACAATAACGACTGCAACAGCGGCCCATTCTTTCCCCACAGGGTTTTCTGGGGAAGAGTGCTATTTTTCTCGTTGGGAGAGGGGAGTCAGAAAGTATGGAGCTCAGCTGCAGGGAGGAGATGGAGGCACAGAATGGAGTTCTCTCCCACAGGGGCCACTGGAGGACAAGACCAGAAGAGCGTTGTTTTTCCCATTGGGAGTCCAAAAGCAGAACAAAAGAAACTGCGTCTTTTTCCCAAGGGGGAGGGGAGGCGGTTGCAAGACCTAGCTCCCAGGGGAATGGACTCCAAGCTTTTGATAGATCACAAAGCAAGCTGCTCCTGCTCCTTTTCAGCTTCTACACCTGGTCCAACTTTTACTAGAGACCACACAAAAGGGGGGAGGGAGAGATTTAAAATGCTGCTGGTGGCACATAACCCCTGTGCATGTCTCATGTACCCCTGGGGGTACGTGTACTGCGTGTTGGGGAAACTCTGCTGTAAAGCACCGATAGTAAAAATGCTAGCTTATATACCACTTGTAGTGAAGAACACCATTTTCTGAAACTGAGGACCACCGTATCTGTATGTATTTATTAATGCAAGTGTCTGCTCTATTATGATTCATTGGATTTAAAATTTGGTGTGTTATTTTTTATCTCAATAACAATTCAATTCTGTATTTTGAATGCATTTTACATACCTTTCTTTCTTTCAGCTCTTGATGTACCAGAGATCAATGAAGAAAGGAGCAGAATGTATAACAAGGCACTGATAAGTTGGCAACAGCATGCAGACACACTTGCAGCAGATACATTTGTACTTGAGTACCGAAAACTAGGTAAAGATGATGATCTCACCTGGAAGGAAATAGAGGTGTCTGGTACCAGTCAAGTAATCTCTGGTCTTGAAATCAACAGTGCATATACCTTCAGAGTTCGAGGATTTAAAGGTTCTGCCTGCAGTCCTTACAGTAAGGATGTGACTTTCCATACACCTCCAGCTCCAGGTAAATATTAATCAACATATAGAATGGCATCGTTTTTTAAACCACAGGTTTGTTCAACTAATTTCTGAGATATTAGTCTTTGAAAGGTTTTTCTTTTATAGTTAGAATACTGAGAATGCATGTGTACCTGCTAGGATGACTTATATTTATACACAAAACATGATTAGATATTAATGTAAACTCTAACCAGAGAGAGAACCATATTCAATAACGGGGATTGAACAATATGTATCCAAGTATGAAAAGTGTATATGAACCTTTGATTTGATAAGGTGCAAACTTGTTGATTACTAAGAATTTCACTGGCTAGGAGGTGCAGCAAATGAGCCTTCCTGAACGATTTTACACAAAATCATGCCTGTACTGAGACAGAAATAAGTTTGTGCTTGTATGTGCCAGTGAACGTCAGCTTATTGGTGTGTATTTTTATAAAATGTGCACATAACTGTATGTATTAACCCCTCTTGGGGAGTTAGGGGTGCCTAAGGGGATAGGAGTGCCTCTTCAGGTAAACTTAGGCATGCTCAAAGCTGTATGCACCTGAGTTTGTATGTATACTGGGAAGACAGTTACATAAAAGCCTAATTCTGTATATAGAAAATGTCTTCCAAAATGTATCCTCTTTGGATAATTTTGTTTTGGTTCCCTCATTGTTACAGAAATTGTGACTTTGTGTACTGTAGTTTTCTAGTTGAATTAAATGAAGTTTAAAATAACACTGCCACAGTTGTTTGCATGGGTGTACGTGTGCATATGTATATATAAATATAAAATGTTATGTAATACATTCTTAAATTTTTAGTTTTCAGTTTCCTTTTTGATGACAAATGTGGATACAACAAAGAACACCTTGTCCTGAACAACAAGAGAGATTCTGTGGAGAGCATGGCTGGATTTCCTCTGCTGTTTGGGGCTGAACGTATCCAGATGGGTTGTTACACATGCCTGGACTATATAATTGGAGACACTGGGATCACAAAAGGGAAGCATTTCTGGGCTTTCAGTGTGGAACCTTATTCTTACCTTGTAAAAGTGGGTGTAGCATCGGATACAAAATTGCAAGAATGGCTGCAGAATCCTCGCAATACAAGCAGTCCAAGGTACGTGGCATTTCTTCATTAACATAGAAAATGTAGCAAAGCTGTATATAATAGAAGTCAAATTTTTAAAGTGGTCTGAAACTGCTACCTTTTAGGTAGGTTTGTATCCGGAGATTTGTTTGCCTAGGTGTACAGCAGTATATTTTCAGTGATTTAGTGCTCTTGCATATAAACATGGTAATCCAGTGAGCTAGATTAGTGCATTTTGTTTTTGTACAGAGACTGATACAGTTGGACCTCTCATCTGCTTTTGACATCATAGATCATGCAATAATCCTGTTTAAATGAAATAAAATGGGGTATAAGAGGGAATGTTTAAAATCATTTTATTTCTGTCCAGAAGAAATTAGTGGTAAGGAATGGGGTTAATTCTTACACTTGGATGGCTGAGTTAGAGAATCAACATTCACAACCTTTATTCTGTTAACATATATACAGGAATCCATACATTAAGTGATCAATCCATGCTTGCGAACCACTTGCAGAAGGATGTCAATCACATCTTTGAGCTCCTCCTCATCACCAGTGGAGTATAGCAACCTCTTCAGTTTTTCCTTCTGCAAGAAAACCAAGAATAGCTATAATGATGATTACCAAAACTGTGAAACACAACCTTTAATATGGTTATTGGTTCAGATAGGGAAAATGCTTGAAGTACCTGCATGTAAACCACTTTGAGTGTGGTTGTAAAACAACAAAAAAGCTGTTTACAAGTCTCAATACCAACTGTACTTTAATTGAAGAAATTCTGGCGGGAAAGAGCTGGATTCAGTGTTCAATCAGTGGAAAAGCTAATAGTATACTTAGATGCATAAAAAGTAGCTTCATTAGTAAAAAGGGAAGTAATATTACCTCTGTAAATCTCTGGTGAGACCCCACCTTGATGTACCTTAGAAAGAATTCAAGCATGTGTGGGATAAAGGTAAAAGGATGTTATTGACAGAAAGATAGGGAGAATTATCACAGCAAGAAAGACTCGTGACAGCATTGTTGGCAGGGACAAATAGGTAGATTGGGTGGATTTTAAGTGGTCCATATCTCTTGACATCTTTTTATACTTATCTTGTGGGCAACATAAGTTAATCAGCATTTTTCCTATGCCTATTTGCATTATGCATTTTAATCCAGGTAAAATTTTGTCTTCTAGGTATGATCAAGATAGTGGCCATGATAGTGGGAGTGAAGATGCCTCCTTTGACACATCACAACCTTTCATTTTGGCTACAATAGGAATGAGGAAATTCTTCATCCCAAAGACATCTAATATTGCCAGTGATTTGTCTAACAGAGTTTTTTCTATGCCGTCACGTATCGGTGTCTGCCTTGACTATGATAAAGGCAGCATTGAATTCTATGATGCAGACAGCATGAAATGCCTTTATGAAAGACAGGTAGAATGCTGTGGCACAATGTATCCTGCTTTTGCATTAATGGGTGGTGGTGGAGTCCATCTTGAAGAACCCCTTTCATTGGAACATCTGGAATATCCAGAGGACATGTAATAGAAATATCTATTGGTGCTGTTTTGTTATGAGAAGATTTTTAGGATGTTCTGTAAGAATTCAGGTTGATTGCATTATATGTCCTTAACACTATGGATAAACTTTATTTAAAGAAAAAAAATTAGTATCATTTTACTTATCCACCAACTTTGGCTGCTATGATTTCTTTTTAACTCCTTGTTTTGTGTATGTGGGTAGAAAAGCTTAATTCCCTAGGTTGAAAAAAATATTTCAGTAGCAACTTAGTTTTATGAATGTTTCATAGAGGGCTGGAAATTGC
Source organism: Geotrypetes seraphini (assembly GCF_902459505.1). NCBI lineage: Eukaryota > Metazoa > Chordata > Amphibia > Gymnophiona > Dermophiidae > Geotrypetes > Geotrypetes seraphini. Next base: position 534,721,110 of record NC_047084.1, read on the forward strand.
TTTCTGTATTAATACTGAATTTCATTGTAAATGGCTATAGGGTTTTCAGTCCCATCTATTATGATGTGCTTTGGTTTCTTACAGTGTGCTTTCATACTTTTGTTTTAAAACAGAATTTAAAATATATTGAAATTGTGCCTGTTCTCTAAATGTTTGTTCAAGAGTTTGAGCCGGAATTTTGTCCTGTGCATTGTATGGCCAAAGCATTCTTGTCCATATTGACTTCTTGACAATAGGTGAATGGAATCTTCTGGTGGTAGGAAATGTTTTTAAAACACACTAAACTGATTAAGATATCTAGAGGCATTAGAAAAAAACTCTGATCATACAGGTCCAATTTGTCTATAAATTCAAATTATGATTTTTTTTAACTGATTTGTATTTACATTGTTAAATGGTTCAATAAAGCTCATTGTTTGCAAAACAATTTTTGTAACGCAGAGCTTGCTAGATTAAATAAAAAAGGCAAAACTTTTTATCTTGTATTAGAGAAAACTGATAAAAGATAGCCATGCTCTAGGCTTATGAAAATGTAGTTTTAAGAAACTGGATCTAAATCTCACATCCTACACAGAACTGTTACATTTATTTGTATGCTCCACTGTTGCGATAAACACTTGATTAATATTGAAAGATTGTTTCAGTACTTTAGGTATGCACAATTGTTTTTTAGTGGTGTGTTTTCAATATCTAGTTTCCCATGACATTTTGAAAACACATCATTTTTTATCACCTGTAAGCTGTATCTTTTTCCATTGTCATTTAGCAGTAGTACCTGCTTTAAGACTAACGTCACTTTCCTATATTTGAAATCACCAAGCAGCTTTTGGGCACATCTTCATTATTTTATATAGTATATATCCAGTTCCATTAGTCCATACATTGCTTCCCAGAAAAGGAATAAAAGCCGGAAAAGACTGTTGTCTGGTCACATTGGCTAATTAAGTTTTTAATAGTGCTTAAATGTGTTCTATATGGACAGTGTACATTATTTTACATTTTAAAACACATTATTGCTGGAATGCTTTGACCACATTTAATGCAAAGGAAGTCTTTTTTAAATGTGATATCTTGCTTTTATAATGTAAAAGTTTTGACATTGCAAGGGGGTGGGACTGTTCTACTGAAGAAATAAAAGTACAGTGGCATAAGATATTTTCAATGTTGGTCATTTTCTTATAAAATAGCACTTTACAGCCTAGTTTAAACTAAACACTATGCAGTGTTTTGTGGATCATTGTGCAATATAGCTACTAAATTCACCTGATAGCTATTTTTCCTTTGATATCTGAAAGCTCTGTACAAATGTAAATCATGTAGAGTTTTACATGTTAAAAGCTCTAACAAGCAAACCTTATTTAAATATTGTAAATGTGACTTTGTTCACTTGGTTTGAATTTTTAAAATAAATATTGATAATGTAATGAAATTTGGACTATTTGTGTCAGTATATGTTAGGAGTCCCTAACCTCCCAAAAAGTAAACCTATATGTTCTTCCAAGTTCCAGAAGCGAAATGGCCTTTTACATTGCAAAAGAGATGTTATGCTATACTATAGGGAAGGGGTCTCAAAGTCCCTCCTCGAGGGCCGGAATCCAGTTGGGTTTTCAGGATTTTTCCAATGAATATGCATGAGATCTATTAGCATACAATGAAAGCAGTGCATGCAAATAGATCTCATGCATGTTCATTGGGGAAATCCTGAAAACCCGACTGGATTCCGGCCCTCGAAGAGGGACTTTAAGACCCCTGCTATAGGGTAATCAGATTCTACCAGCTGGAAGGTGTTAGTCCGATCTACTTTGCCTAACTTTTATTATTTTACGGGTTTCCACAGTTTTACGTTTTTGTTTTTTCTAGATTTTTCTCAGTTCTGCAGAGTTCCTGTTCGGAGAAGACGCAGACATGGATTCTGCAGCTGGCAAGTTAATCCCTCAGGGACCTGTTCCAGCCAACCTGATGAAGATTTCTGAAACTTGGGGTTCTGCTCACATCTTTGACCTGGTCAGAAGCTTGAGCACAGGCTATTTAGGCATCATTGGCATTCCCTCAGGGTGCCGAGAGTGCTGACTGCATTTTGTCTCCCCTCTTCCGTGCTGTTGTGCTTCATGAAGGTTGAGGATCAGTCCGATTTTGGTCCGACTGGCAACCTAAAGATGTTATGGAGGAGACTGATTGACAGTATGAGGCACTAATCTTCTGATCCAGTTACACTTCAGGGAGTTGAAAGCAGGCTGCAGCATTCCCCTCAGCATATAGTCTGTGAATAAGGCTGTGACAGCCTATGGAGAAGAGGGGGGAGGGGGTTGAAAATTGTGCTTTTAAAGGTTTGGTATGTTAGAGCCTTGGTCCCCCTCTCCCCTAACATCCTAAATTCGTTGGTGACCGTTTTCTGGCAGCAGTTTGGCACCAAAACACTGGTGGAGGCCATCTTGGATTTTTCACAATTTTTTTTTTTTTCTAAGTCCTCAAACTTCTCCAAATCACCTTGTTTTTTATTGAGACTGCCTGGGATGGAGTCCTTAGACTTAATTGCATCCAATTCATGCCAAGTTTGCGCAAGTTGGCTGATGGAAGAGCACCCTTGCACCACATGCTGTTGAGGGGCTGGAGCTTCAAGCTTCACCCCTCGGTAGTCTTCTAAGGTGGGTGAACAGCCAGCAGGGTCGGCTGGAGGGTAAAAATCCCAGAAGCCTGGAAAGGCAGCTCTGCTCTGCAGGAGTACAGAGGCTGTGGATCCTAAAAGAAGACAGTTGAAGCATTACCTAGGAGTTGGAGAGCTACCAGCTCATGATTTACTCTGGATTTGTACATCTACTCTGGGAAGCATATTCAGAATGCAGACTTTCATCTGGATGGTCCACTAAAGGTATGGGGAGTGCTCGAGGGCTTGTCTTCCTCCAGTACACCCCTTCCAAGAAAGGAGCACATTATGGAGTCGGAAGAGTACTGTGATGGAGAGAATATGGGATCGGATAGTATGCCATTTGTCTCAGAGCGACACTTCATCATGAAGGGGATAGCAATGCAGGCAGATGCCCAAGAGGCAATATTGGCTCTGGACCAAGGGAATGATCCCAAAGCCCACAGACCATTTAAGTCTCCAGCTTTGCTGAAAATGATTATGGGCTCCCTATGGGAGCTGAATATTTTTACCCCTCAGTCCCCAGCATCTCAGTGCTCCCTCCTTAGCAGGGTTCGAGTTCAGTCCACATCTTTTCTGTGGCACCTAGGCATAAGTCTCTTAGTTACAGAGCACTGGGACAATTTGGAGGGTTCATGTAAGGTGGCCAAAACCATAGGAAGTCATATGCTATGTCCAGGAATTTCAGCAAATGTTCTCGCATCAAAAGGTGGATTCCCTGGTTGCTCAAGTGACCAAGCAGACTTTGCTCCCGAGTGAGGGAATATGCAGCACCACCAAATGGATGTAATCCTAAAGAGGCTTTATGGTCCATGCCTGTCATTCTGGGTTGTGCCAACAGGATGGTGGTTGTAGCCTACCTGCACAGAGTAGGTTGATGGGTCCACCCGTACCTCAATGACTGGTCTTATCAGAGCTCCATCTCTTCAGAAATGCCAGACAGCAGTGGCAGAGTTGGGGCATGTGCTGCAGAACCTGGGCCAGTTAGTTGATATTTGCAAAAGTTATCTGGGTCCACAGAAGTCTCTGGAATACCTGGAGTATTTTTCCACACAGCAGAAGGCCAGGTATGTCTTCCAGAGGCACGCAAACAGAAACTACGCTCCCAGTTCCAGGATCTGCTGGACAAGGTAGCTCCCATGGCATGGCATTGCTTCAGGTCCTTGGATCTATGGCGACGCCCATAGAAGTGGTCCTCTGGGCGAAAGTCCTTATTCAACCTCACAAGGACTCTCTACTGACTTGGTGTTCTCTTCAATGAGACTCCCTTTGGGTTCCGCTCCCCTGGACCATGGCCACCAGAAGCTGCATGAAATGTGACTTCAGTTAGTCCCTTGTAAAGGTTATGCTCCTCAGGATTGACTCCTGGGTCATCCTGACGATGGATGCCAGCCTGTACACCTGGGGGAGAGCACTGCTAAGGTCTCCCAGTCCAGGGAAAAAATGGACCCCCCTCTCAGCGGAAGTGGTCCATTAACAAGCTGGAACTGAGAGCTAATTGTCCAGCCCTACAATGATTGGAAGCTTTACTGGAGAGCAAAGCAGTTAGAGTCTTCTCAGACAATGCCACTGCAGTGGCCTACATCAATTGATGGAAGTACCAAGAGTGTTCCGCTTCAGCGAAAGGCCCAACTCTTGTTCTGCTAGGCAAAGATCCATCTTCAGGAGATCTCAGTGGCCCACAGAACAGGAGTAGGCAGTGTTCAAGCAGATTATCTCAGCAGACAAATGCTGAATCCAGGAGAGTGGTCTGCTTTCTCAAGAGCATTCCAGTTGATTGTGAGAGGATGTGGTTGTCTTGTCAGTTGACCTCACGTTCTTCAGAGGCGGATACGAGTCATGAAGTCCAGGATTAGATGCCCTGGCTGCTATTATATGTATTTCTTCCATTGCCCATGATAGCCTGGGTAATCTGCTGGGTGACGGGATAATCGCGTGACAGACACCAGCACGCCGACAATCTAGCACTAACAATTCGGCGCAAGCCACGGGAAAACTTAGTTTTAAAGAGCTCCGATGGGGGATGTGGGGGGGGAACCCCCCCACTTTACTGCATACTGTGCGCACTGCCGTTGGGGGGATGTGTGGGGGGGTGCAACCCCCCACATTATAGAGAAAACGGAACTTTTCCCAAAAAATCAGAAAAAGTTCCGTTTTCTCTATAATGGAGGGTTCCAACCCCCCCCCCCAGCAGCAGTGTGAACACTATGCAGTAAAGTGGGGGGGGGAGGGGGGGAGGGGGAGGGGTGGGGTCCCCACTCACACCCAGCTTCGGAGCTCTTTAAAACTAAGTTTTCCCGCGCCGTGCTGGTGTCTCACGCGCGACTGACTGAACCAATCTGCTGAATAGCAGCCCTCCAAGGGAGGGTAGTCCTGGTGGTTCCAGAATGGCCTAGGCATCCCTGATATGCAGACCTGATCGTCTGCAAACGGATCAGGGTCTGCGACTGCCAGTGCAGTCTGACCTATTGTCGCAAAGACCAGTTTGCCTAGAAGAGCCTGGTCACTTTGGTCTTATGGCATGGCTCTTGAGCATGTGATCTCTTTGTCAGCCTACTTTCTGTGTGTTAAACAGTCTCCTGTTTCTGTTATTGTGTATTCTACCATGATTATGGCTGCCTTGTGGGCCGAGGCTAAGGCAATCTCCCCTGAGGAGAACTGTTAAGCAGCTCCTTGGTCCACTGTGCTCACGTTTGCCAAATTTTACAGAGTGGATGTGGCGGCAAGGCAGCCCACCGTATCATTTTGGGACTGCTTTTTGTCTAGAATGTCTCACTTATTGCATTAGAAAAAGAGATTGTCCTAACCTTGATAATATCTTTATCCCAGGACAAGGAGGCAGCATATTCTCACATGTGGGTGCTGTCATCCATAGAGCCCCAGCTTGGACAGCTTTAAAAGTGCATCAGCACTTTAAGAAGTTGAGAAAGTTCGCTAACTTCCCGCACGCATCTGCTGCTACTTGTGGCTCCTCAGTTCTTAGTTTTCCGCAGAGCTAAGCCGTGTTTTTTGAACATCGTTCAAATTTTGTCTTTGCCTTCCCGCTCACGTGTATATTTTAGTCATATTTTTATTCGTCTTTTAGATACGCGTTTTATTTGAGTTAGGAAAAAAAATAAGATAAATAAAACCAAACAGTCGAGGGCATTTTTTTTTCCTCGCTGTTCTCACCTCAAGGGCTTCACCCATCGAGGCCTCTTCTTTTTCCTCAGCCATTGAATTCAATTTGGTTGAGGTGGTTTTTCCATCAATGTCCTGGCCACTAACTGGTTTTAAAAGTCTTGCAAGTGCCAATGGCAAATTTCCATCACTGACCCACATAGTTGGTGCTTGGCCAGGAACACTGTGTTGAATCATGCGCACGGTGTTCTATCCTGCAAAAACATACCATTAAGAGTCGAAAGCTACAAGAAAAGTTGTTCGACACTGGGATGGACACCGAGAAGACATCGCAGCCTTCAACATTGAAAGCATTGATGACGGTGTTGGGGGACATCGCTCCATTGCCAAGGACTTTTTGACTCGGACTTAGTCTGACTCAGCGGATGATGTGTCTGAGTCTACTACAGAGGCTTATGACTCTACTTCTGAGAAGTATCCTCAAAAGTCTCCACAAAGAGGTAAGTCTCCAACCGAAAGACTTTCTTTCACAAAATTTATTTGGCAATTGGTTAAAGAGCTTCCAGTGAAATTAGAAGCCGATTCTGCTCATAGTGCTGAATATGTAGAGGCTTTGGACTATGATGAGCCTGGTATTCTCAAAGAGACTCTCCATAAGAACTGGGAGACCCCCCTTACCATTACTGTAGCTCCCAGAAAATTGGACTCTTTATACAAAATCATCTCTTCCCCTGGTTTTGACAAACCTCAACTTCAGCATCAGTTCTTGGTGGTAGAGTTGACTGAAAAAAATCTATTCCATCCAGAGTTTATGCCTCAGTGCCCCTGGGACGTGAAGGGCACACAATGGACAAGTTTGGCCGTCGCCTATACCAAAATCCATGCTGGCTATTAGAGTCCTAAACTACAATTTCTATATTTCCTGCATGTCAAGAATCTGGTTAAGAAATTGTCTCCTTTTAATTGGTACATCCCTTCACAGAAATTACAGGATTTTCATCACATCTCTCACACCATTGCCCTAGCTAGACGGTATATGGAGAGTTCGGCTTATGATGCCTTTGAATTGTCTTCCAGAGCCTCAGCTATGTCAGTGGCAATGAGACATCTGGCACAGCTCAGAGTCTCCAATATGGATGTTTACCTCCAGGATAAATGACTCCAGGATAGATTGGCTAACATTCCGTACTTGGGTGATGAGCTATTTGGTGATTCTTTTTTTTTTTTTTGAATATATTTTTATTATGCTACCCAAAAGCTCACTGATCATGAAAAACATTGGAATGCTTTGGTTAAATCCAAACCCCAGCCTTCAACTTCCAAATCTTTCAAGCTTTTCACTTCCTATCGGAGGCATTTTTCTTCCAAACTTGCTGCTTCTACTGGAGCACAGCAGAAGAAACAGAAACAGCGTCCTCAAAAAAAACCCCAGACAACAGCTCCACAAAAGCCTGGTCAGTCTTTTTGACATTATTCTCAAGAGCATAGCCACTGTTCCTCTATCCCAGCCTCTTCCTCAACCCATTGGAGGACGGCTTCAACTCTATTATCCTCACTGGGAACTGATTACCATAGACCTGTGGGTACTAACAGTGATTTGAAAGGGATACTCTCTTCACTTTATTGACATTCCTCCAGATCATCCTCCAAGAGAGTCTTCTTTTCACCCTTAACAGACGTCCCTTCTGCTTCAGGAGATAGAATCCCTTCTAAATGTCATTGAAAGGGTTTCTCCTGCACAGAAGAACTGAGGGTTTTACTTCTGGTATTTTCTTGTCCTGAAGAAGACAGGAGGTCTTCGTCCAACCTTGGACCTCAGGAAGGGTCTCAAGTTTTTAGTGAAGTAAAAGTTTTGGATGTTATCCATGGCAACTTTATATCCCCTCTTAGATCACTATGACTGGCTATGCACTCTGGATCTGAAAGAAGCCTGCACTCACATTCCAATGCATCCAGCCTCCAGACGATTCTTCAGTTTTCAAGTGGCTCATCACCATTATCAATACAAATTACTACCCTTTGGCCTTGCATCCTCTCCCAGAGAATTCACCAAGTGCCTGGTGGTAGTGGCAGCAGCACTACAGTCTCAGGGTCTTGAAGTCTTTCCTTACCAGGACGACGTTCTGATCAAGGATCCTACCTCACAAGGGGTGACAGTAGCGACTTGCATGACAATTCTTTTCTTCCAACAGTTGGGTTTCGAAATCAATTTTCCTAAATCCCAACTTCAACCATCTCACACTCTACAATTCATAGGAGCTCTACTCGACACCATTCATCTCAGGGTGTTTCTACCACAGCAAAGACAAGAGAATTTGATTCAGCTTTGCACTCAAACTTCTTGTCTGCCATCAATCTCAGCCAGACAAATGATGGTACCCCTGGGTCATATGGCTTCTGTTTACCAGACTTCATCTCAGGACACCTCAATGGACTCTTGCATCTCAGTGGTCTCAAGCGCTCGACCCACTCTCTCAGTATATTACAGTCACTCCTTCGCTCTGACAGTCGCTGCAGTGGAGGATGAACTCTTCCAATCTGTCCAGAGGATTTTTGTTCCATACCCCTTCTCATCAGAAAGTTCTGACCACGGACTCGTCCACTTATGCTTGGGGAGCTCATTTGGATGGTCTTCATACGCAAAGTCACTGGTCTACCCAGGACTGTCTGTTATTTAAATCTGTTGGAACTCAGAGCGATTTGCAATGCTCTCAAAGCTTTTCAGCACATTGTTTTCAACACCATTCTTCTTATCCATACGGATAATCAGGTAGTGATGTATTACATAAACAAGGAGGCCCAGGGTCTCTCCGTCTTTGTCAGGAGGCCCAGAAGATTTGGACCTGGGCCATCGCTCACAATATATTCCTAAAGCAATATACATTCAAGGGGAACAGAATTCTCTTGCAGACACACAGCAAGTGTCTTCAAACACACAAGTGGTCACTCAGTCCTGCAATTCTGCATCACATCTTCTCAGTAGGGGACACCTCAGATAGACCTGTTTGCATCTCCCCACAACCAGAAGCTGCCCTAGTTTTTCTCCCGGCAGTACTCTCCTCACTGTCTGGAAATGGATGCTTTTCTGCTGGACTGGACTCGCAAGTTTCTCTATGCTTTTCCTCCAATCCCCCTCATTCTCAAGACACTTGTCAAGCTCAAGCAGGAATTCGCCACCATGATTATTATAGCTCCTCGGTGGCCCAGACAACCCTGGTTTTCCCTGCTACTTAAACTCAGTATGAAGGAACCCCGTACCTCTTCAAATTTTCCTGTCTCTTCTCACACAGAATCACAGAGCTCTTCTGCATCCCAATCTTCCAACGTTGCACCTGACAGCTTGGTACCTCTCAGTCTAACATCGGCTGACCTTCATCTTTCTCAGCCTGTCAGACTAATCTTGGAAGCATCCAGAAAACCATCTATGCAGCAGTGCTACCAAGAAAAATGGATACGGTTTTCCACCTGGTGTGCCCGTCATCATCATGTGGCTAAATCCACTTCTGTCTCTTCAGTATTGGAGTATCTTCTACATTTATCAAATTCCAGTCTCAAAACCACTTCAATTAGAGTTCATCTTGGTGCTATCAATGCTTTTCACAGACCAGTCGATAGTAAACCTCTGACTGCTCATCCTGTTTTGTCCAGATTCATGAAAGATTCTTGCTGCATTGATGAAGCCTCCTTTTGAACCAATGTCTACGGCTCATCTCAAGTACCTTACTTGGAAAGTGTTTTTCTCATCTTCCTTCAAGCACTGGTTGCAGATCCTCCTTTAACAGTGTTCCACCATGACAAAGTGGTGCTTTGCACCCATCCCAAGTTTCTTCCAAAGGTCATCATGGAATTTCACCTTAATCTATTGTGCTTCCAGTATTTTTTCCTAAGCCTCTCTCTCATCCTGGGGAAACGGCTTTTCACGCTCTGGACTACAAACAAGCATTGGCCTATTTGCAGAAAACTCAACTGCATAGAACATTTCCTCAACTTTTTGTCTCCTTTTGATCCTAACAAGTTGGGATGTCCAGTATTCAAGAGAACTATTTCCACATGGTTAGCCTCTTGTATCTCTTTCTGTTATGCTTAGGCTGGGCTGCAACTGGGGAGTCATGTCACAGCTCACAAAGTCAGAGCTATGGCAGCTTCAGTTGCTTTCCTTCACTCAACTCCTATTGATGAAATCTGTAAAGCTGTTACTTGGTCCTCAGTTCATACATTCACATCACTTTACTGTCTAGAATCTTATTCCAGATGGGATGGTCACTTTGGTCAAGCAAAATTTATTTTCCTAATAGCCAACTCTCCCTCTATCCCATTCTAGTAAGCTAGGGTGTCCCATATGTGAGAATATGCTGCCTGCTTGTCCTGGGATAAAGCACAGTTACTTACTGTAACAGGTGTTATCCAGGGCCAGCAGGCAAATATTCTCACAACTCACCTACCTCCCCTGGTTGGCTTCTTACCTTCTTAACGAACTGAGCGGTGTCGGGTGGGAAGGCACTTGAGCATGGGCGATGCAGGCAGTTTGTGAACTTTCTCAAGTTCTTAAAGTGGCGATACACTTTTAAAGCTGTCCGTACTGGGATTCTGTGAATGACGTCACACACATGTGAGAATATCTGTCTGCTGCCCCTGGATAACACCTGTTACGGTAAGTAACTGTTTTTCCAGTAATTACGTGAAACCTAGATTCCCACCCTGTCCTTCCTGCACCTGTCTACTATCTCATTGAGCTTCTTGGATGCCAGTTATCCCATTGGGGCCTTGAAGCATTCGGTATATATGACCCACAGAACATGCATGCATTCCTGTTCCCTCAGATACTGAGACTGAGGTGGCCCAAGATGAGAAAATGAATTGTATGACCCATAAACCAGCCTTCTATCCTTCTAAGGGCCTTAATCTCCCCAGTGTTACAGTGCAGGTGGAGTGGGGGAACTCGCAAAGGTGGGGGGAGATGAAGTCTCAAAACTCAAGCTAAACAGGAGCTGTACACTTCTTGACCAGAGAAGGAGCCCAAAAACCTAGAAGTTGCCCCAAAGTCTAGAAGTTTGGGGTGGGGCACACACTTCTTAAACAAGTGGGCAGCCTGGTTAGAGGGAGAGAGGCTGAAGGAGCAGAATCACACTTCTAAGAGGCCAGAAGTTACATCGGAAGAAAGGACTCAGCAGCAAGAAGGTTCCGGTCAGAGCAGCCTTGCGTGCAGGAGGCGCAAAGGGGCTGACCCAGGATCAGATTGGGGGGGGGGTTATCTGCCATGATTGAGAAGAAGGGGGGGACTATTGGACTCACGATAGCGAGGGAAGGGGGCTGCTGCAGCACCTGCAATTATGAGGGGGAATGCTGGACCCGTGATCACCAGGGGAGTTGCTGACTGGGAGGGATGGGAAGGGAGGCAACTCGCAGCAGATCATTTACAGCAGGGACAAGGTCATTCACCGCTCCACAGGGCAGTGAATGGCCTTAACCCCGTACCTGCGGCAACCAGTTGATTTCCCCCCACCCCCTGTTCTTGCCGGTTACCCATGGCTAACTGCTGGTAACAGACATAGAAACATGACGGCAGATAAAGGCCAAATGGTCCATCTAGTCTGCCCATCTGTAGTAACCATTATCTCTTTCTCAGAGAGATCCCATGTGCCTATCCCAGGCCCTCTTGAATTCAGACTCTGTTTCCACAACCTCTTCCGGGAGACTGTTCCACAAATCTACCACAAATCTACCACCCTTTCTGTAAAAAAGTACCATCTTTCTGTCTCTCCCTCCCACTGTCTTTCTTTCTGTCTGTCTCTCTCCCTGCCCCTGTGTCTTTCTTCCTTTCTGTCTCCCTCCCGCTGTCTGTCTGTCTTTCTTTCTATCTGTTTCTTTCCCTGCCCCCTATGCAGCAGCAGCATTTCCCCCCCCCACTTCCCTGTGTAGCAGCAGCATTCCCTCCCTCTCATTTCCCTGTGCAGCAGAATTTCCCTCCCCCACCCCACTTCCCTGTGCAGCAGCAGCATTTCCCTCCCCCCTACTTACTTGTGCAGCAGCCGCAGCAGCATTCCCTCCCCCTCCATTTCCCTGTGCAGCAGCATTTCCCTCCCCCACCCCACTTCCCTGTGCACAATAAAAATATTGAACAAACCCCCCCCCAAAAAAATCTGTCACAAATTATATATCTCTTTGGTTTAAAGTGGTGTATAAGTTTTTAAACAAAATAAATACATTGTAAGGTAATACATACTCCTAAATACCTAACTTGAGAAACTTTGCCTTCTTATCTGGAAACCTTTCTCCTCCCTCACCCAAGGTAGGCTTTTTAGTTCTGCTGTTTTCCTGAAACTTTAACAGTACAACCTGATCACTTTGGGGATATCAAAAGTACAGTGGGTAAGCAGGAAAATGACGTTCTCCGTTCTTCTAACTTTGGTGCTAAATTTTGAGGGTGTGAGCTAATAACCATTCAGGTAAGACAGAGCCCGCCCCTTGTCACGCAGGGGCAGCACATTCACATACCCTTCGGCGCATGCTAGGCAGGGTGACTAGGCTGTAACTAGGTTAGAGGGTGCTCGGGTGCATGGGAAGCTGTTTTGCGGGCTAGTGGGTGTGAGGAGCACCCGGGATCGCGAGCAATGCCCAGCGTTCTGTCACTGATCGTTAAAATTGGGGCCTTGGGAGCCATGACTCCCTTAGTTCCTTGCCAGAGTTATTTTTAAGTTTAAAGCTGTCGTGGTGGCTCCTCTCACGATCCCCGCCTGCATCGGAAGCCTTCTCTGACGCTGGTAAGGCTCGTGAGAGGAGCTGCCGTCGCAGCTTTGAACTTAAAAATAACTTAAGCCAGAACATTATCTTGGGGTCCATGAGTGTGGTGCTGTTGTCATATTTCCTCCCAAGCTAATAGAACCCTAAGCGCGCATGCACACTCCTACCTGCCATGGACCTACGGATCACGCAGGTAGGAGTGCGCATGCGTGCTTAGGGTTTTATTATATAAGATGAGTTCTCACCAGAGTCTTATACAAAGGCATCAATATCTCCTTTTTCCTACTAGCCATACCTCTCCCTATGCAAACTAGTATCGTTCTAGCTTTTGCAGTCACCTTTTCAACCTGTTTGGCCACCTTAAAATCATCACATAAATCACACCCAAGTCCCTCTCTTCTGTCATGCACATAAGCTCTTCACTTCCTAATCTGTATCGTTCCCTCGAGTTTTTGCAGCCCAAATGCATGACCTTGCATTTCTTAGCATTAAATTTTAGTTGCCAAATTTCAGACCATTCTTCAAGCTTTGCCAGGACTTTCTTCATGTTATTTACACCATCTGGCGTGTCTACTCTATTGCAGATTTTTCTATCATCTGCAAAGAGGTAAATCTTACCCGACAACCTTTCAGCAATATCATTTATAAAAATGTTAAAAAGAACAGGCCCAAGAACAGAACTTTGAGGCACACCACTGGTAACATCCCTTTCCTCAGAGCAATCTCCATTGAACACTACCCTTTGTCGCCTTCCACTCAACCAGTTCCTGACCCAGCCCGTCACTTTGGGTCCCATCCCAAGGGCACTCGGTTTATTTATTAGATGTATGTGTGGAAAACTGTCAAAGGCTTTACTAAAACCTAAATACACCACATCTAGCACACATCTTCTATCCAGTTCTCTGGTCACCCAGTCAAAGAAATTGATTAGATTTGTCTGACAAGACCTACCTCTAGTGAATCCATGTTGCCTCCAGTCCTGTAATCCACAGGATTCCAGAAACTTGACCACAGAAGTCAGACTTACCGGCTTGTAATTCCCTACCTCTTCCTTACTTTCACTTTTGTGGAGAAGGGACCATATCCGCTCTTCTCCAGTCCTCCGGTACCACTCCTGAGAGACTTGTTGAAAAGGTCAGTCAGTGGAGCTACCAGAACTTCCCTAAGTTCCTTCAGCACTCTCGGATGTACTGTACACCATCCAGCCCCATCGCTTTGTCTGCCTTTATTTTAGCTAGCTTCTCATGAACACAACCCTCTGAAAATCAATCAGGGTTTATTACTCCTCCATCCCTATTCATGTTTGTCTTCTGTGGTCCCCCTCCTGGCGCTTCAGCCATGAACACAGAACAGAAATATTTGTTAAGCAATTCGGCCTTTTCTTTATCAACTTCTACATATTCCTCCCCTTCACCTTTGAGTCTCACAATGCCACTTTTGCACTTCTTCCTATCACTAATATATCTAAAAAAATGTGTTGTTTCCCCATTTTACCATGTCAGCTATTCTTCCATTTGCATCTTTGCTTTCCTGACTACACGACCAGCCGCTCTTAACTTTTCCAGATATTTTTGTCTGTCTTCCTCGTTCTGCAATCTTTTGTAGTTTATGAAAGCTAACCTCTTATTCTGTACCTTCTCAGCTACTACTTTTGAGAACCAAAGTGGCCTTCTTTTCCTCTTACTTTTACTTACTTGCCTCACAAAAAGATTTGTCATCCTTACAATTGCTCCTTTCAGTTTTGCTCACCACATTTCCACTCCTTCCAGACGTTTCCACCCAGACAGTTCCTTGACGTAAACTCCCATCTGAGCAAAGTTAGTTTTTTAAAAATTTATAACCTTTGCTTTTGAATGAGCCCTCTCTATACCCATCTTAATATTAAACCGTACCATGCAGTGATCCCTGGATGCCAGATGGTCACCCACTGTAACATCAGAAACACTTCCCCGTTTGTAAGCACTAAGTCCAGTATGACCCCATCCTGCGTGGGTTCCATTACCAACTGCTGTAACAGTTCTTGATGAGATTCCAAGATCTCCCTACTTCTAGAAGACCTCGCAATAGGGATACCCCAATCAACATCCGACATATTAAAATCACCTATTAGTAAAACTTCCCATTTGTTTAGAGGTCTACTATTAAATCTCTATCTACTTCTTCCGTCTGTGAAGGAGGCCTGTATATCACACCAATGTAAATATAGTCACGATTCCCTCTTTCCAAATTGATCCTCAGTGCCTCTTCCTTGCCCTGCAGATCCTGCAATTGTGTGACTTTAATATGATCTTTAGAATACCAAAATAGAACACTCTGATAATCAAATTAAAATTTTCCCACAGAAATTGTGATCAATGATGATACCCTAACCCCGAAATCGGTTTCCTTCTATTGATTGGACTCCAGGGGTGTTTTCAGATCTTTTTTTCTGTGGGTATATTCTGCATTTGATTATCAGAGAGTTCTATTTTGTATGGTATTCTGAAGAATTTGCGGTTTGAACTTTCAATATTGGTTTCCAACTGTTGGGGCATTTAATATGATCTTTAACATATAACGCCTCCTTCTTACTTTGTCTTTCCTGAACAGATTATAGCCTGGTATAACTACATCCCAGTCATGGTTCTCCATTAACCATGTCTCCGATTACCACTATATCCAATTCATCTTCTAACATCACAGCTTCTAGATTCAAAATCTTGTTTCCCATACTTTCCCATACTGCTTTCCAGACATTGCCCCCTTTCCCATCTGTGTAGATGTTTTCAGTGATTTACTTACCTGAGGGCTTATACTCACCTGGGAACTTTGATCACCTGCCCCATCACTTCTAGTTTAAAGCCTTCTTCAGTAGATTAACCAGCCTGCCATCAAAAACACTTCTTCCCTTCTTTGATAGATGCAAACCATCTCTACTCAGCAGCCCTCGGAAAATCATCCCATGGTCCAGGAAGCCAAAACGCTCTTGACGACCACATTCACGTAGCCACACATTCATCTCTAGGATGTGAGCTTCTCTGCCCTGGCCTTTACCCTCGAAAGGGAGGATAGACGAGGATACCACCTGCGCACCTGACTGCTTCATCTTCTCTCCCAGAGCCACAAAGTCACTTTTGACACATTCGCAGGGGTACCTGGCATTATCCCAGCACAAGCAGGCAGCCTATTCTCACATATGGGTGACGTCACCGACAGAGCCCGGATGCGGAAGCCTCGCAAGCAGACTTGCTTGTAGAAACTAGAAGTTTCGAGTCAGCTGCACCGCGCATGCGCGAGTGCCTTCCCGCCTAGCACAGGGCGTGTCTCCTCAGTTCTCAGTTTTCCGCGGAGCCGAGAAGTCTGTCTTTGACTCTCTGTGTTTAACTTTACTTCGTGCCTTCTCTTTCTGAGCTTTGTGTTTATTTTCTTCACGAATCGCTGTTTTTATTTCTTTTATT
The DNA here is from genome assembly GCF_902459505.1 of Geotrypetes seraphini. Taxonomy (NCBI): domain Eukaryota; kingdom Metazoa; phylum Chordata; class Amphibia; order Gymnophiona; family Dermophiidae; genus Geotrypetes; species Geotrypetes seraphini. The sequence continues at coordinate 534,737,052 of NC_047084.1, forward strand.
TCTAGTTAAAAAAAATTTATTTATTCCGTTCGACTGCCGGGGCAGGCTGCTCGGCCACAGCCCGTGGGCTTCGACTTTGCGGCGGCTATTTTTCCTCCTATGTCCCGGCTAGCAACGGGCTTCAAGAAGTGTAGCAACCGAACTCGTGCGAGCACTGTGCTACTCTTCAACCTCGAGCCCTTAAACGTCGTCGGATTTTAGTGGAGAAGCTTTTCGGGATGGATTCTTCGACCATTCCCTCAACTTCGAAAGCGGCCTCTGTCCCACCTTCAACCGAGGGTTCTTCTGCCTCCAGTACTCCGACCTCGAGCCTCATCAGACCTTCTTTGTTTGCAGCGGCTCTTACCTTGACTACACCTGCTGTATCTTCCCCTGCATCCTCAGGTCAGATAGCTCAGCAGAAAGTTCCAGTGGTGGTAATCAAGGTGGCCAAGACTTTCAAGTAGAAGCACATTTCCACTGCCTCTGTGGAACCTCCAGCCAAAGCAGGTGGTCCAGTTTCAGACGCGGATCCATCCTTGCCGGCCTCTTTCCAGACCATGTTAGAGAAGCAATTCATTCAGTTCCTCACTAATATGGGACCGAAGCTTGCTACTCTAATCCAGCCTGGGCATTCTGCAGAATCCCATGAGGTCGAGCCTCTTCCTATGCCTCCAGCTGAGACTACACACTATGCAGGGAGCAGAGTCTCTGCGAGTGTCTGGCATCTATGCACACGAAGCAAGGAGCAGATTTCTTTGCAAGTGCCTCGACAGGAATCCTCACACTCCATACAAGGAGCAGAGTCTTTGGGAGTGCCTCGAGGTTCTTCTATCAAGCCTTCTGAGCTTCGATCCACAGCTTCTAGCCCTATCCATTCATTGGTAGCATCGTCTGCTTCCATCTCCGGGGCGCAGACTCCTCAATCTTTGAGATCTGCTTTCAAGCACCACTCTCACCGACGATCGAGGCCTTCCTCAAGGCATACTTCCAGGCATACCTCTTCTTCCAAAGAGCATCCATCTTCCACTTTGCTTTGATCTATGCCTTCCAGCTCTTCTAGACCACCGACTCCTCGATCAAGGTCCTGGCATTCCAGACCTCGAGGACTCAGCGGTTTCTGTTGCTTCGTCCAAGTCTCCTTTTTCTTTTGATGCCTATTTTCCTGCCAAAGCTTCATCTTCAACCCAGGCTGCCTCGACGTCCTCGAGTCCTTCTCGAGGCAAGGCATTAGCGGATCAGCTATCTTTCTCTTCTCTTCTTCGTCAGATGGATGCTGACCTGGACCTTCAATTGGATGCTGGTTCTAAATATTCTAAGGAGTCTCTCAAAGTCATGCATCTTCCTCAACCTCCTGCAGAGTTACTTAAGCTTCCTCTTCACAAGCTTTTGTCTCAGACTTTTACACGATGCCTGAAGACTCCTTATGCAATTCCTGCTGTTCCAGGCAAGTTGGACTCTAGGTATAAAACTCTACATTGCAAAGGATTTCAGAATTCGCAGTTATCTTACTAATCCTTACTTGTGGAGTCCTCCTTGAAAAGGTCACATCCTTCCAAGGTTTATGCTACCGTTTCTCCTAGAAGGGAAGGGAAAACTGTGGACAAGTTTGGACGTCACCTCTACCAAAATGCCATGATGTCCTCTAAAGTCCTCAATTACAATTTCCATTTTGTCACTTATTTCAGTCTTTTTATGATGCCTTTGAGTTGTCCGCCAGGGTGACTGCTTGTTCTGTAGCAATGCGCCACCTAGCCTGGCTTCACACCATTGACATGGACCCTAATCTTCAGGATCGCTTGGCTAATGTTCCTTGTACAGGCGATGACCTCTTCAATGAATCTATTGAGGCAGCCACCAAGAAATTGTCTGAACATGAAAAATCCTTTGCTTCTATTGTCAGACCAAAGCCCAAGCCAGCTCCCGCCAAGCCTGCACACCCTCCTCCTATTTTCCAGAGGCGTTTTGCTCCGAGAGCAGCTCCTTACACTAGCCCTTCTCTCAAGAAACAGCAGAATCAGAAGCAACAGAAATCTCAACCTTCTGCTGCATCTAAGGCTACGCAACCTTTTTGACTGTTTAACACAGAGCATAACCTCCACCGTTCTGTCTCTGACCTATCTTCCCCCTATTGGAGGTCGTCTCCATCACTTTTACCACCGATGGGAGACCATCACTTCCGACCTCTGGATGCTGTCAATCATCAGGGAAGGATACTCTCATTTCACTCAGGTTCCACCAGAGCTTCCTCCAAGAGAGTATCCTTCCAGTCCATCCCAGAGCTCAAGCTCTGCTTTGTCTCCATGCCATCGAACCAGTTCCTTTGGAACAGCAGAACAGGGGGTTTTACTCCAGTTACTTCCTTGTTCCAAAGAAGACGGGCGATCTGTGACCCATTCTGGATCTCAGGGCTCTCAACAAATTTTTAGTCAAGGAAAAATTTTGAATGTTGTCCCTGGCATCCCTTTATCCCCTTCTCTATCAGAACGACTGGTTATGCTCTCTGGATCTCAAGGAGGCCTATACTCATATTCCCATTCATCCGGCCTCCCGGCAATATCTCAGATTTCGGGTGGGGAATCTGCATTATCAATACAGAGTGCTGCCCTTTGGCCTGGCTTCCTCTCCCAGAGTATTCACCAAGTGCCTGGTAATGGTAGTAGCAGCTCTAAGGAACCATGGTCTTCAGGTATTTCCCTACCTAGACGACTGGCTCATCAAAGATTCAACATCTCAGGGGGTTATTGTAGCGACCCAATGGACTACATGATTCCTACAAAGTTTGGGATTCAAAATCAACTTTCCCAAATCACAACTTCAACCCTCTCAGAGTCTACAATTCATAGGAGCTGTCTAACTCAGAACATTCCTTCCGCAACCACGTCTGGAAGCTCTCCTTCAACTCTGTCATACAGTGCCTTCCCACTCTTCCATCTCAGCAAGACACATGATGGTGCTACTGGGTCACATGGCCTCCACAGTACATGTGACTCCTTTTGCCAGACTTCACCTCAGAATTCCTCAGTGGACCTTGGCATCTCAGTGGACTCAGGTTTGCGACCCACTTTCTCGACACATTGCAGTCATTCCTTCATTGAGACAGTCTCTACACTGGTGGATGCTCTCTTCCAATCTCTCCAGAAGCTTGCTGTTTCAATTGCTCCCCCCCCCCCATCAGAAGGTCCTCACAACAGAATCCTCGACCTACGCTTGGGGCGCTCACCTTGATGGACTCCGTACTCAAGGCCAATAGACCAGTACGGATCGTCAGTGTCACATCAATCTGTTGGAACTCAGAGCGATCTTCAAGGCTCTCAAAGCTTTTCAACATCTTCATGATCAGGTAATCCTCATTCGGACGAACAACCAAGTCGCCATGTACTATGTCAACAAACGAGGGGGACGGGATCTTCCCTTTGTCAAGAAGCTCTGAAGGTTTGGGACTGGGCAATTCGCCACAACACCTTCTTCAAAGCTGTCTACATCCAAGGGGCAAAAAATTGCTTGGCGGGCAACTTGAGTCATCTTCTGCAACCTCATGAATGGACACTCCATTCCTCGCCTCTTCATCACATTTTTTCACAGTGGGGAACGCCTCAGATAGATCTCTTTGCACCTCCCCACAACCACAAACTGCCTCAGTTCTGCTCCAGGATATATTCTCATCATCGCCTTGAGGCAGATGCTTTTCTTCTGGAATGGACAAATCTCTTCCTGTACGCATTCCCTCTCATTCTTGAGACTCTGGTCAAGTTAAAGAATGATCATGCCACCATGATTCTGATTGCTCCTCAGTGGCCGAGACAACCTTGGTACTCCCTTCTACTTCAACTCAGCAGCAGGGAGCCATTTCTTCTACCAGTTTTTCCATCTCTGCTTACAAAGAGTCAGGGATATCTGCTTCATCCCAATCTGCAGTCTCTACACCTGACACAGCCTGGTACCTCTCAACATAACTCCTCTTCAGTTTTCTCAACCTGTAAGAGACATTTTAGAGGCTTCTAGAAAGCCTTCCACTAGACAATGCTATCACCAAAAATGGACTAGAATTTCTACATGGTGTTTTTCTCACGATAATGAGCCTTAACATTCCTCCTTATCTTCTGTTTTAGATTACCTTTTGCACTTATCCACCTCTGGCCTTAAGTCTACATCGATCCGAGTCCATCTCAGTGCAATTGCTGTTTTCCATCAGCCTATTGAAGGGAAACCTCTCTGCTCATCCAGTGGTTTCCAGATTCATGAAAGGACTTTTCAGTGTCAAACCTCCTCTCAAACTGCCTCCAGTGGTTTGGGACCTCAATGTTGTTCTTGCTCAATTGATGAAACTCCATTTGAACCAATGTCTACGGCTCATCTGAAGTATCTTACTTGGAAAGTGGTGTATCTCATTGCCCTCACTTCTACTCGAAGAGTCAGTGTGCTGCAAGCTTTAGTTGCTGATCCACCTTTCACTGTGTTCCATCATGCCAAGGTGGTCCTCCATACTCATCCTAAATTCCTTCCTAAAGTGGTTTCAGAATTTAATCTCAACCAATCCATTGTTCTTCCAGTGTTCTTTCCAAAGCCTCATTCTCATCCTAGAGAATCAGCTCTTCATACTCTGGACTGTAAACGTACTTTGACCTTCTATTTGAAACCACACAGAACTGCCCCTCAACTTTTGTCTCCTTCTATCCCAACAAGTTGGGACATCCGATCTCTAAGCGTACCATCTCCAACTGGATGGCTGCTTGTATTTCATTTTGCTATGCCCAGGCTGGATTACCCCTACACAGTAGAGTCACAGCCCATAAAGTCAGAGCAATGGCAGCTTCAGTAGCTTTCTTCAGATCTACACCTATTGAGGAAATTTGCAAGGTTGCTACTTGGTCCTCGGTTCATGCTTTCACTTCTCACTATTGTCTGGATGTTTTCTCCAGACGCGATGGCCAATTTGGCCAGACAGTATTACAAAATTTATTTTCCTAAACTGCCAACACTCCCACCTTCCCATTCTGGTTAGCTTGGAGGTCACCCATATGTGAGGATAAGCTGCCTGCTTGTCCTGGGATAAAGTACAGTTACTTACTGTAACAGGTGTTATCCAGGGACAGCAAGCAGTTTTTCTCACAACCCACCCACCTCCACTGGTTGGCTTCTCTGCTAGCTATCTGAACTGAGGAGACGCACCCTACGCTGGGCGGGAAGGCACTCACGCATGCGCGGTGTGGTCGACTCGAAACTTCTAGTTTCTACAAGCAAGTCTGCTTGTGAGGCTTCCGCATCCGGGCTCTGTCGATGACATCACCCATATGTGAGAATAGAACCTGATCAAAACTAAGGTTCACCGAGAGATTCGGCATTCCTCCCAAACTCGGGGGGTATCTCCTTTAATTGGCGTGTAAGAAAGTCAACACAATCAGAACAGTGGCATTATGTGCTAACTAATCAGAATCCAGCAGATTGTGCAACCAGAGCCGAGTCAGCATCCTGGCTAATGGAAACTACCTGGTTAACAAGACCAGAATTTCTCCTAAAACCTGGTTGTCAGCCCTAGCATTGCTAGCAATCAGCAGTTTTGGTTGCCATAACCAATGTCAGCAAAGGCCTATGGGAAATTATATCAATCTGACTCTGGAATGTTGATGCAGAATTCTGTGCTCCTGTACAGAATTCACATACATTAAGCATCCAGCCAGACTGGATTGTTTATCAAGAAGATAGGCTGCTTGAATGGGACAAAGAAGCCAGAAACTAATCCCATCTACCATGCCTGCAAGTATCGCACCTTCCTTATCAATTAAACTAACCATTGTTTCAAACAGTTTACAAATTATAAACAGAAAGATACTGGGAAATACAATCTAATATAATAAAACGCTAAGCCGCGCATGCGCACTCCCACCTGTGTGCGCCTGTTCTCTGTGAGCTGTAGGGCACCGCAGGTAGGCGTGCGCATGTGCGCGAAGCTCTCTCTCTCCCTCCCCACTGAGGCGAATGTAGGCCGCGGCGGCTGCTGGCCACCCGAATCTCTCTCTCTCCCCCTCCCCCCCCCCCCGAGGCGGATGTCAACTGCGGCAGCTGTCGGCGGCCGAATCCGGACGGCATCATACTGAGAGCATGAGTTCTGTAACATATTATTTAACACCAGGTGGGATAGTAAATATCAAAATATATAGTATATAAAAAACCTCTATCCCCTTCTATTATGGGAAAAATACAGAAAACTATAAACAGGTAGAGAAAAAGACTTCACATAAATTTGTGGAACTCAACAATACAGCAAAAGCTGAAGACAAGTAAGTTCACTTTACAGGTTTAGTTGGAGTCATTTCAAAGCTCTCCTTGCATATTGTTTTTTTTAAATGGAGGAAACAATATAGCAAGTTTAGACCCTTTGCTTGAAACGTGAAGGAGGAAAGGGAGCAGAAGGGGAGAGAATGGTAGGGCATGGAGTTAAGGAGGAAGGTATGGGGGGGAGGAAAATACTGCACAGGGAAGTGGGGTGGGAGGGAAATGCTGCAGCATACGGAAATGGAGGGGCAGAAAAGGGGTTGATGGACAGGGGAAGAGGTGCTGATGGACAGGGGGGCAGAAAAATGAACGCAGGCCTACTGCTGGACAGGGGTAGCAGGAAGGAGGTGATGATGGATAGGGGGAGGTAAAACAAAGGGAGAAGGGCTGTTGCTGGATAAGCTGAACAGTGATGGGGTGGTGGAGGACACAGGGGAGGTAAAAGGAAGGGAGAATGGCCAGGGGGAGCAGGCAAGGGGTGGTAGTGGATAGCCAAGGAAAAAAAAAGAAAAGAAAGACAAATACAGAAAGCAGCTAAGGTGAGAGAAATAAAATAAAGACAGTCACACATACATATATTCTAGCACCCGTTAATGTAACGGGCTATAAGACTAGTAGTTTCTATATTCAGAATAAGATTCCAAGCTATAAAAGCCTCCTCTCTGCAACACACATGGACCTATCTCTTTCTCTATCTCGAGAACCCAAAGCTTAGATCATCACCCCCATCACCCTTTTCTCTCTCTCTGGAACTTCACGCTTCCTTCTGGACTCTGTAAGGCAGGGAAACTGCTTTGCTCTCTCATTAATTGTAATGCTTATGAATATTGCTTTTCTGTAAGCCTATTTCTATAATATATTCTTTATGCCATCACCACTGGCTGTGCTTCTTATTTGAGTCTACTTCCTGGTGAATCTTCGGTGACGGTATTGAACCTGGGACCTGGCGTTTGTAAGGGCGCCTAACATAACCCCTACAACCTAACATTGTGGGGCCACTACAATCCTTACACTGGTCATACACTTTCAGCTATGGAGCATTCTTTTGAGCTCATAGACCCAACTTTTAACACAGAAATCCATCCAAAAATGATTGTTCTTGCTACAAAGATTGACTGACAGCAACTTGGGAGCTCATCCCTTTTCTTGTTTCTCATGTTGGTCATCACTCAGAAGGGCCATAGCATGCCTGATCCATTGCAGCTTCATATCATTAAACAGATGATTAAAAAAAAATTGACAGTTGTCATCAATGGCACATCTGCATGAAAGGCTCTTCAGCGAATGAGATTATTCAAGCAGAAAGTATCATCTTACAGTGTGTGGAACAAGCAAGGTATGCAAAAGAGCTCAAATGCATTAGGAAGGGAAAAACCTTCCAAAAGACAGCCCACTTCTGAAGCTGAACCCCTACATTGACAAAGGCCTGCTGAGAGTTGGAGGTCACCTCACCCAAGCAGACCTGGAAAGGGATAAGAAGAATTGACTTATTATTCCAGGTCGACACCATATTGCAACCTTGCTTGTATGACATTATCATGAGCAAATTAAGCAGGCACTTTACAGATGGAGCTGTGAGAGCAGCAAGATTATGGTTTATGGGAGTAAATTGCAGCTTTGCTTCTATTCATTATTGTGTGAAGTTTCACAGATTGAGGGGTAAACTTCAAGAATAAAGAATGACAGATTTGCCAACTGATCGACTTAGCACTGAGCCACCATCTACTTACATAGGTCTAGACATTTTTGGACCCTGGTCAATCATAACAATGCACAAGAGGTAGAGGGTCTAGAAATAAATGCTGGGCTGTAATCTTCACATGCATAAGTATTTGAGCAGTTCACATTGAAGTGATTGAATCAATGGACACTTCACATTTCATAAGCACCTTGCAGAGATTCCTTTCCCTAAGAGGTCCAGTGAAACAAATCCATTCTGAATGTAGAACCAATTTTGTAGGGGCCTGCAAAGAATTAGATATTCAATCTGTCAAGCTGGATCAATCTGCAATAGAAAGGTATCTATGTGGCAAAGAATGCACTTGGGTCTTCAACCCTCCTCACTATTTACATATGGGAGAGAATGATTAGAATAGGTCAGCGGATCCTGAGTGCCATGCTGTAGAGACTGATCACTTGAGACTAACACATGAAGCTTTAACCACCTTCCTTTAGCAATTATAAATGCACCTTCCTTGCAGCAATTATGAATGCCAGAACCTTAGTACCAGTGCCTTGAGATCTAGAGTTACCATTGATCTTCACACCAGCCATGCTTCTCGCACAGAAAACAACAGTTTCTGTCCCACTTGGAAATTTTAAGGGTAGCAACATCTATAAATATCAGTAGAAGCAAAGCACATCATCATAGACTTTTTCTGAAAGTGTTGAAAGAGGGATTATCTTCCTACTCTTCAGTACTAAAATAAGTGGCAAGACAACCAGCCAAACCTACAAGAAGGAGATCTTGTCCTGCTGAAGGACAGCCAAGCTGAATGTAACAGTTGGCCCTTGGGGTTTGTCAGTAAAACCTGGGAAAGTTTGCAAGCTGGAAAATGCACTATGAGAATACTCTATCTCCTGCTATTTCCATCATAGGAGTAACTCTGGAACAAGTTAACTGGACTGCAAAGAGCTCTTTCTGATATTAGAAGTTTAAGAAAATGCTCAAGACTACACTTTATATAGAAGCATTCCAATGAATGATGATTCTGGTTTATTCCAGTTTTTGGATTAATATGTTATGAAGCTCTGTGAATTAACTGTCTTAATTGAATGATTTGTAGTCTTTGATGTTTGTACAAATTGTATTTGGTTTTTATTTTATGTATGTTGCTATTTGTAAAGCTGTCTAAGAATAGGCAGTTGAGAAATCTTTTAAATAAATAAATAAAACGGTGAATCAAGGAACAGTGAAGCCTTTCATCCGACCAGTCACTGAAGTGATCTTTCTACAATTGGGAAGAAGCATGATGAGGAGGATGTCATGGACTGTTGTCTATTCCAGAGGCTCAGAGACTCTCTTTTCTCTTTTATGTTGGTTTTTTTTAAATGTCTGTTTCTCTTTTCAGCTCCAGTGAGACTGCCAGAGAGACTTCATCTGTATGTTAGAAACATCAAGACAAGCCTGGAGTCATCAAGTTTCAAGCTCCAGTTACTTATGGACTATGTGGTATTATTAAGTTGAAGAGTAATAGTGGTATCTACAGGTGCCAGATGGTGAGTGTTCTGCCTCTGCTTTCATTAAAGCAGATTGATTTTTTTTTTTTTTGGGGGGGGAAAGGTAAACAGTATATTGCTGTAAGATAAACTCCCAAAGTGCACTATTGGTTTGCCTGGTGGTCTGAGCCCCCTTTCCTCCTGGCTGCTCATATGTGTGTGAGATAACAGACTCAATTAGAGTTCTACATGCCATAGAGCAAGCATTGTTTCCCATTAGGTTTCACACTTTGAATCCGCTAGCTGTAGCTTGTAGTTATTAGCTGTAAATCTGCTAGACTAAATACATCTTAGTGAGAGAAGTTTGGAGTACAGTGTTACCACTTCACAAAGTGTGATATACATTCCCAGCTTGCCTTAACTATAGTAGGTGCTCGTTGAGTGTAAATTCTGTGGAAGAAGAAATCCTTAAGAACAACTGAACTGTAAGTTTATTTATTTGTTTTATGTCTGATATTAAAGAAACTTGTTTGAGGAACTACAGAGTTCAGTCTGATAATGTTACTGGCGACATATTTAAGAGCTTATCAGTCTGGGATCCTCTGGAGAAGCCAGCAAAATAACCTCAAAGAAGAACCTTTCAAAATTCTTAAGGTAGATTGAATATGCAAAGATATGTATTAGTATGTATATATGAGCACATATGAAGGGTAGATGTGAACCATGGTCTTTCATTTCTATTGCATAAATTAGGAATACTATTGGGATCTGTTGTAAAACATAAAAATTAACTAAGGGTGTTAACCTTTTCTGTAATGTGTCAAGGATCCCTTCTTATGTCCTTAGTGCCCCCAGTGCCTCCTTCCCATGTCCTTAGTGTCCCCAGTGCCCCTTCTCATGACCTTAGTGCCCCCAGTGCTCCTTCCTATGTCCCCCTCACTGCCTTCCAGCCTTTGTCCCACCCTCCCTCCCCAGAAGCTAGCCAGCCTACCTCCCTCCCTATTTGCCGTGCTAAAGCCAGCTTGCCTGCCTCCCTCTAGCACCAAAGCCTGCCCCCCCTATACTGGCCCCCGCTGCTGCTACCTGCCATCTGGCCTACTGCCGCTTCAAATACCCCCCCCCCCCCCGGTCCACCGCCACTGCCGCCCGCCACAACTAAAGCAAAGGGAAAAGGGTCCGCCGCACACAAACCACTGCAGGCTCCAGCTGAATGCTTTGAACACTACCAAGGAGCTACAGATCACGGAGGCAGGCAGGGATCACGAAGTTGTAAGTGCGCAAGAGCGCTTAGGGTTTTATTATGATAGATGTGCATAACTTATAGGAATACACATGTGGCCATGCCCCCTTTTCAAATACACACTTTTTATAGAATTGTACTTTGAGTTGTGTGTAACTTTAATTAGTGTCAATTGAGGTATAAATTGCCAATTATTGATAATCAAGTTGTGCGCACACATTGGCCATGCGTGCCAATGATGATGCATAACCTTAGGTGCCATATGCAAAATTTGGAGGTAAAGCAATAATAACCATTAAAATGGAGATGTCAAAAATTTCTGCAATAAAATATCTTGAATAAAGTTTGGTAGAGGGAGGAAAGAGAAATAAGACATAATTTATTACCTATAGACTACTTATATCCTAATTTCTTCAGCCCAGTAATTAACTGTCAATTATACAATTTAGCTGTTTACTTCAACTGTCTGTACCAGATCAAACTACTTCACTAGAGGTTTATTAATTTTATCATGTGACAAAGCAAAAGTAATCAAGCAGAGGAAAATATGTCTGAGGTTATTTAGAGCATCCAGTAATAACCACATAGTCTACTTTAATATTAAGACATGTTAAGAGAGCTCATTTGAAAGTGAAGGTTCTAGATTTAATCCCAAATCTGAACAAAGTTAGATTTTTTTATGTCAAGGAATTGTCTGGATGGCAACATCTGGAAGAAGTAGGAAAACAGTGGGTATAACTGAAAGAAGCTATTGAAAGGGCAACAAACCATTTTGTAAGGAAAATAAGTAAGAGGAAAAGAAGGCCACTTTGGTTATCAAAATTAGTAGCAGCTGGGAAGGTAAGAAAAAAGAAGTTGGCTTTCATAAACTACAAAAGATCGCAGAAAGAGTAAGACAGGCTAAAATATCTGGAAAAATTAAAAGGAGCTAGTTGAATACTCAGGAAACATAATGCTGGGTCAGACCAGTGGTCCATTGTGTCCAACAGTCCGCTCACATGGCGGCCCTTAGGTAAAAGACCAGTGCTCTAAATGATTACAGCTTCACCTGCATACGTTCCAGTTTAGCAGGAACTTGTCCAACTTTGTCTTGAATCCCTGGAGGGTGTTTTCCCCTATAAGAGCGTTCCAGTTTCTACCACTCTCTGGGTGAAGAAGAACTTCCTTACGTTTGTACGGAATCTATCCCCTTTCAACTTTAGACAGTGCCCTCTCGTTCTCCCTACCTTGGAGAGGGTGAACAACCTATTGTTATCTACTAAGTCTATTCCCTTCAGTATCTTGAATGTTTGGATCATGTCCCCTCTCGGTCTCCTCTTTTCAAGGGAGAAGAGGCCCAGTTTTTCTAATCTCTCACTGTACGGCAACTCCTCCAGCCCCTTAACCATTTTAGTTGCTCTTCTCTGGACCCTTTCGAGTAGTGCCATGTCTTTCTTCATGTACGGTGACCAGTGCTGGATGTAGTACTCCAGGTGAGGGCACCCCATGGCCCAGTACAGCGGCATGATAACCGTCTCCGATCTGTTCGTGATCCCCTTCTTTATCATTCCTAGCATTCTGTTTGCCCTTTTCGCCGCCACCACACATTGTGCAGATGGCTTCATCGACCAGAACTCCCAAATCTCTTTCCTGGGAGATCTCTCCAAGTACCACCCCGGACATCCTGTATTCGTGCATGAGATTTTTGTCACCGACATGCATCACTTTACACTTATCCACGTTGAACCTCATTTGCCATGTTGATGCCCATTTCTCAAGCTTGATTATGTCACATTGCAGATCTTTGCAATCCTCCTGTGTCTTCACTACACTGAATAACTTCGTATAGTTCACAAATTTAATCACCTCACTCGTCATACCAATGTCTAGATTGTTTATAAAGTTGTTGAAGAGCATGGGTCCAAGCACCGAACCCTGCGGCACCCCACTGGTGACGCTCTTCCAGTCCGAGTATTGTCCATTTACTCCCAATCTCTTGTTTCCTATGCTCCAGCCAGTTTTTAATCCACATGAGTATTTCACCCTCGATTCCATGGCTTGCAATTTTCTGAAGTAGTCGTTCATGTGGAACCTTGTCGAACGCCTTCTGAAAATCCAGATATACAATGTCGACCGGGTCGCCCTTGTCTATCTGCCTTTTTATTCCCTCGAAGAAGTGCAACAGGTTTATCAAACAAGATCTGTCTTTGCTGAAACCGTGCTGGCTGGTCCTCATCAGACCATGTCCGTCAAGGTGATCAGTGATGCAGTCCTTTATCAGTGCTTCTATCATCTTTCCCGGTACCGAGGTCAGACTCACTAGTCTGTAGTTTCCCAGATCTCCCCTTGAACCTTTTTTGAAGATCGGCGTAACATTTGTCACCTTCCAATCTTCTGGAATCTTTCCTGATTTGATCAACAGATTGGCTATTAGTTGAAGTAGTTCAGCTATAGTCCCTTTCAGTTCCTTGATGACCCTCGGATGGATGCTATCTGGTCAAGGGGATTTATCGCTCTTAAACCTATCAATCTGCCTGCATACCTCTTCTAGACTGATCGTCAACCCTGTCAGTTTCCCATCTTTGTTTCCAGCATATAGCCTGATGGGTATGCTGTGTATATCCTATTATCCCAGGACAAGCAGGCAGCATATTCTTAACGCGTGGGTGACGTCACCGACGGAGCCCCGGTACGGACACTTTTAACTAGAAAGTTCTAGATGGCCGCACCGCGCATGCGCAAGTGCCTTCCCGCCCGACGGAGGAGAGCGTGGTCCCCAGTTTATTCGTTTCCGCGGAGCGAAGAAGACGCATGTGCTTTAAACGGCTGTTGAAATCTCTGTTTTTGCCTTCCCGCTCGCGCTATTTTCTTCCTTTTTTTGTTCTTTTCCCTTCGGATTTCATTTTTCGTTCTAACTTGCAAAAAAAAAAAAAAAAAAACTTTGTTTTTTCTTTATTTTTCGGGCCGGCCCCAGCGGGGCCTGTTGCCACCATACAGGCCTCCGGTTTTGATTTTGCGGAGGCCGTGTTCCCCTTCATGCCCCCTCAGCCGGGCTTTAAGAAGTGCCAGCGGTGTGCACGCCCGATATCTCTCACTGACCCGCACAATTGGTGCCTACAGTGCCTGGGTCCAGAGCATCGGGCTGACACCTGCACCCGCTGTGCTACTCTTAAAAAATGTACTTTGAAAAATAGACAGATCCAACAGAATATCCTTTTTGGTACCGGATCTGCCTTGGAATCGGCCGCGCCGTCAACAGCGCCGCAAAAGTCGGCACCGACTACTTCGACAACGCCTGATCCTTCCTCGGGGTCGCTGGCATCAGGTAAGCTGGCTAAGAAGCCTTCCACTTCCCTTGAGTGCCCTCCTGCCACACCGGCGACGCCGGTCCTCCCGGCATCACGCCGACCCCGCAAACGCTCCGTTCCGATTTCGGTGAGTGCCTTGTCATTGGCATCCTCATCGCCGGGGCATGGAGCGGCACCTATGGTACCGACAAAGAAAAAAGCGGTACCGGTGCCCCCTCGGGACGACCGCATTGCGGCCATACTCCAAAGCCAATAGCAAGAGCAACTGCAACAGCAACTCCAGCACTTGTTGCCTGCAATTTTGGCCCCACTCCTTCCGGTACCAGACCGGCCCGAGCATTGCACCATACCGCCGGTGTCGACACCATCGGCACCGTTGAACACCTCCATGCCGGTACTCGCGGCTGAACCACTTAATCCTCCAGTGCAAACACGCTCTGATGCCGACCCTCCCCGACATCGAGACCGACACCAGTCCCCCCGAGACCAGGACCGGCATCGATCTTCCTCCCCCGGTACCGTCTCGATGCGCTCTGGCAAATCTCTCTCTAAGACTCGCCACACTGAGCCGTCCGCACCACCGTCCCGTCCTGCGCACACCGACGTCAGGGACCCGGACTTATGGGAAGAATCCCCACCCGGTACCGATGATGAGGCTTCCTCAACGGACGAGGAACCATCGATGGTCGATACCAGTTCCAAACCTGAACAGTCCTCATTCACAAAATTTCTCAGGGAAATGTCGGCGGCTCTGTCGATCCCTTTGGAATCCGACTCTAAGAAGTCCCAGGCTTTCCTGGACGCCCTGGACTTCGAACAACCTCCCAAAGAATTTTTAAAGTTACCCGTCCATGACATCTTACGGGAAACTTTTTACAAAAACTGGGAAAATCCTCTCACGGTACTGGGTGCCCCTCGAAAACTGGATAGTTTATACAGGGTCATTCCTATCCCGGGGTTCGACAAACCTCAACTACCCCATGAATCCCTTCTAGTGGAGTCCACCTTGAAGAAAACCCAGGGCTCCAGTGTTTATGCCTCCACCCCTCCTGGTAGAGAGGGCAGAACAATGGATAAAGTTGGCAAGCGCCTTTATCAGAATTCCATGCTTGCCAACAGGGCTAATAATTACACCTTCCACTTCTCCTTCTATATGAAGCATTTGGTGCAACAACTCTCCTCCTTACAAAAATACATCCCTGAGCGTAAGATCCTGGTTTTTCAACAACAAATCTCCAGTTTGCTCCAACTCCGGAAATTTATGGTGCGATCCATTTATGACTCTTTTGAGCTGACCTCTCGAGCATCTGCCATGGCTGTTGCCATGAGGCGCTTGGCCTGGCTGAGAGTTTCTGACCTCGACATTAATCACCAAGACCGCCTGGCTAACGCACCTTGTCTTGGTGATGAACTATTCGGGGAGTCCCTGGACTCAACTACCCAGAAACTTTCAGCACACGAGACCAGGTGAGATACCCTAATCAAACCTAAAAAGAAGACTCCACCTGCTCGCCTCTACAAACAGCAGTCTTCCTACCAACGCAGGTTCTCGGCCAGACCTCTCAACCCACCTCAGCAACAACAGCCTCGCCGGCCTCGTCAGCAGCACCAAACTCAGGCACGTTTACAGTCTCACCAACCTGCCAAGCCTCTCCCACAGTCAAAACCATCTCAGCCCTTTTGACTCTTTTCTCCAGGGCATAGCCAGTCTCCTGCCATCATTGCCTCTTCCTCAGCCGATAGGAGGCCGCCTTCAAATCTTCCTCAACCGTTGGGAGGTCATTACATCAGACCTGTGGGTCCTCAACATCATTTGCCACGGCTACACTCTCAACTTCCAGACTCTTCCACCAGACAATCCTCCCATAGAGTCTGTTTCTCACTCCTCTCAATCCCCCCTCCTCCTGAGGGAGGTCCAATCCCTTCTTCTTCTCAATGCCATCAAAGAGGTACCCCCAGACCAAAGGGGTCAGGGATTCTACTCCCGCTACTTCCTGGTTCCCAAGAAGACAGGAGACCTCCGTCCCATCCTCGATCTTCGGAACCTCAACAAGTGTCTGGTCAAGGAAAAATTCAAGATGCTCTCCCTTGCCATGCTTTACCCTCTTCTCTCTCATCACGACTGGCTATGTTCCCTAGACCTCAAAGAGGCCTACACTCACATTCCAATCCATCTGACTTCACGTCGCTACCTCCGATTTCAGGTACAGCACCACCACTATCAGTACAAAGTGCTACCCTTTGGCCTCGCATCATCGCCCAGGGTGTTCACCAAGTGCCTTATTGTGGTGGCGGCCTTCCTCAGGTCTCACAACCTCCAGGTGTTCCCATACTTGAACGATTGGTTGGTGAAAGCTCCTACGTCTCCGCTTGTGCTACAAGCCACTCAACACACCATCTCTTTCCTCCATCTCCTGGGGTTCGAGATCAACTACCCCAAGTCACATCTCCTTCCCACACAGCTACTTCAGTTCATTGGTGCCGTCCTCGACACCACTCTGATGAGGGCGTTTCTCCCCTCAGACCGCCAATGAACCCTGCTCCATCTCTGCCGTCAGGTGCTCCTTTGTCGCTCTATTCCTGCTCGGCAAATGATGGTCCTCCTGGGCCACATGGCCTCGACAGTCCATGTGCTTCCTCTGGCATGACTCCACCTTAGGACACCTCAATGGACTCTAGCCAACCAATGGTCACAGTCCACGGATCCTCTTTCTCATCCCATCTCTGTGACATCGTCTCTTCAGCAATCTCTTCAATGGTGGTTGAACTCCTCAAATCTTTCCAGGGGTCTACTCTTTCATCTACCCCCTCACTCCATGATCATAACCACAGATGCCTCCCCCTATGCATGGGGAGCTCACATGGGAGATCTTCGCACCCAGGGACTCTGAACCCCTCAGGAGCGTCAACATCACATCAACTTCCTGGAACTCAGGGCCATGTTCTATGCTCTCAAGGCCTTCCAGCACCTTCTCTATCCTCAGGTTCTTCTCCTGTGCACAGACAACCAAGTCGCCATGTACTACATAACCAAGCAAGGCGGCACCGGATCTCCCCTCCTCTGTCAGGAGGCCATCCGCATCTGGACCTGGGCCACGGCCCGCAGTCTCTTCCTCAAGGCCGTCTATATCCAGGGCGAACAGAACTCCCTGGCCGACAACCTCAGCCGCATCCTTCAACCTCACGAGTGGACCTTGGATCCTCCCACACTCCACTCCATCTTTGCTCTCTGGGGCACTCCTCAGGTGGACCTCTTTGCAGCTCCTCACAACCATCAGCTGCCCCAGTTCTGCTCCAGACTCTACTCTCCTCATCGTCTGACCCCGGATGCATTCCTGCTCGACTGGACGGATCGGTTCCTCTATGCCTTTCCTCCACTGCCTCTAATGTTGCGGACGCTATTCAAACTCCGCAGGGACAGAGCCACCATGATTCTCATCGCTCCTCGGTGGCCTCGCCAACACTGGTTCTCCCTCCTGCTCCAGCTCAGCTCCAGGGAGCCCATTCCTCTTCCTGTGTTTCCTACTCTACTTACACAGCAGCATCAGTCTCTACTACATCCCAACCTGTCATCCCAAGCTTGGTTTCTCTCGGGCTGACCTCTCCAGAGAATCTGTCTCAGCCTGTCCGTCGCATTTTGGATGCCTCCAAGAAACCGGCCACCCTCCAATGTTACCATCAGAAGTGGACCAGGTTCTCCTCTTGGTGTCTCCTGCATCACCACGACCCCACCTCGTTGGCGGTGGAAACTGTACTGGACTATTTGCTCTCTCTGTCCGACGCTGGCCTCAAGTCTACCTCAATCAGAGTCCACCTCAGTGCCATCACTGCGTTTCATGAGCCTATCCTCGGAAAACCTCTCACGGCTCATCCACTGGTTTCCCGGTTCATGAGAGGCATCTTCAATGTCAAACCACCTCTGAAGCCTCCTCCAGTCATCTGGGACCTGAATGTGGTTTTATCAGCCCTCATGAAACCTCCGTTTGAGCCTCTTGCCACTACTTCACTCAAATTTCTGAAGTGGAAGGTGCTTTTCCTCATTGCCATCACCTCTGCCAGGAGGGTTAGTGAGCTGCATGCACTGGTGGCCAACCCACCTTTTACTATTTTTCACCATGACAAGGTGGTTCTGCGTACCCACCCTAAATTCCTTCCCAAGGTGGTCTCGGACTTCCCCCTCAACCAGTCCATTGTATTGCCTGTCTTTTTCCCTAAACCCCATGCTCATCCTGGGGAACAGGCGTTACACACCCTAGACTGTAAGCGGGCCCTTGCATACTACCTGGACCGTACCAGGGCTCACCGCTCTTCACCTCAACTCTTTTTGTCCTTTGACCCCAACCGTCTGGGGCACCCTGTTTCTAAACGGACGCTTTCTAACTGGCTTGCTGCCTGCATTGCGTTCTGTTATGCTCGGGCCGGTCTCTCACTGGAAGGTGCTGTCACGGCCCACAGGGTCAGAGCTATGGCTGCTTCTGTGGCTTTCCTCCGTTCCACGCCCATCGAGGAAATCTGCAAGGCTGCCACTTGGTCCTCAGTTCACACGTTCACTACTCACTATTGTCTGGATGCCTTCTCCAGACGGGATGGACACTTCGGCCAATCTGTGTTACAAAATTTATTTTCCTAATGGCCAACCATCCCTCCTCCCTCTCTGTTAGCTTGGAGGTCACCCATGCGTTAAGAATATGCTGCCTGCTTGTCCTGGGATAAAGCACAGTTACTTACCGTAACAGGTGCTATCCAGGGACAGCAGGCAGATATTCTTACGACCCACCCACCTCCCCGAGTTGGCTTCTTAGCTGGCTTATCTTAACTGGGGACCACGCTCTCCTCCGTCGGGCGGGAAGGCACTCGCGCATGCGCGGTGCGGCCATCTAGAACTTTCTAGTTAAAAGTGTCCGTACTGGGGCTCCGTCGGTGACGTCACCCATGCGTTAAGAATATCTGCCTGCTGTGCCTGGATAACACCTGTTACGGTAAGTAACTGTGCTTTCTGTAAATACAGACGCAAAAAATGTGTTCAGTTTGTGGGCTATTGCTTTGTCCTCCTTTAGCACTACCTTTATTCCATGGTCATCCAACGGTTCCACTGGTCCCTTCGCGGGTCCTTCCCCTTAATATATTGAAAGAATGGCTTGAAGTTTTTTGCCTCCTTGGCTATTTTTTCCTCGTAGTCTCTTTTGGCCCCTTTTACTGCCTTATGACACCTGCGTTGATGTTGTTTGTGCTTATTCCAGTTTTCATCTGTTTTTGACCTTTTCCATTCCTTAAACAAATTTTTCTTGTCTCTGATCGCTTCTTTCACCTCTACAGTGAGCCAAGCCGGTTCTTTGGTCTTTTTCCTCTTGGATCCCTTATTGATACGCGGTATATATAGATTTTGCATCTCGGTGACTGTGTCCTTAAAAAGGGACCAAGCTTGCTCTAGCGTTTTTACAGTGCTTATCCTCTTCTTAATCTTCTTCCCCACCATGAGTCTCATCCCTTTGTAATTCCCTTTTCAGAAGTTCAGTGCCTTGGCAGACAATAAAATGGGGGGAACAAGACATTTTTTTTAGATATATTTGTGATTGAAAAAAGTGCAAAAGTGGCATTGTGAGACTCAAAGTTGAAGGGGAGAAATATGTAGAAGCTCATAAAGATAAGGCTGAATTGCATAACAAATATTTCTGTTCTTTGTTCACAGTTGAAGCGCTGGGAGTGGGACCACAGAAGACAAATGCAAATAGGGCTGGAGGTATGGTAGATCCTAATTGATTTTCAGAGGATTGTGTTCATGAGGAGCTAGCTAAACTAAAGGTGAACAAAACAATGGGGTTGGATGGTGTACATTTGAAGGTACTGAAGGAACTTAGGGAAGTTCTGGTGGCTCCATTAGTTGACCTTTTCAATGTTTCTCTAGAGGTGGGAGTTGTACTGGAGAAGGGTGGATTGGTCTCTCTCCAGAAAAGTGGAAATAGAACAGTGGTATAGTGAAAGAGGTTGAACCCAAGAGCAATCACGCCCAGCATCGCTGCACCGTGCGCTTCCTACTCTTCCCTGCCATGCCATGCAACCCCACCCCCACATACCTCTTGAAATGTTCACTGGTGCAAGCAGCATCTTCCATCTGCTGCTCGCGAAGGCCTTGGTTTCCTTCTGACATGAAGATCCAGATGCAGCAGCTATACCAGTTTACACAAGAGATGATTGATAATTTAGAAGAGGTGGATAAACAATTGTTTGGGATAGATAAACTCCAGACTATGGAGCCTCAGATTGCAACACTGCAGGTAGCAGGAGCATCAGCGACTAAAGATAGTCTATCCATGCACTGTGATATAGAGAGGCTAGAAAATTCCCTATGCTCCAGGAACCTGCGTTTTCTAAATTTTCCTCAAACAAGGTTGCTTTCAGCTGAAATTTTGCTAAATAATATTTAAAGAAGATGTTAAAAATTGCAGAATTTGATAATGATATGATAGTTCATTGTTATTATATTTCTAGATGTACATATTTGGAGGCCAAATGAAACAGAAGGGAAGCTTAGATATCCTTATGGAGCCAAGCTTAGATTTAACTAATTTCTTGGAAAGTTTAAATGACGTGATAAATACTAGAGGAACTATTTTTGTGACATAGACCCTCAAAAAGCAGAAGGTTAATGTGTTTAAGAATTATTTCAACAGTAAGGATGTGCTATTCTATGGCCAGAGAAAACAGTTTTTTCCAGATGTGGCGCATACAACCAAACTAAAGAAGAAACAATTTATAGCATTGAATTCTAGGATTCTTGAGAAGGGAGTTACTTTCTTAAATGTTTGGTTAGCAGGCAGGGTTAAAACTATGGGCCTGTTTTACAAAGCTGTGCTAGCGGCTGCAGCGCAGTAACGGCCCCAAAGCCACTATGTATTTTTAGACTCTAATCATTTGGAAAATTTTCTTGAGGGTTGATATGTGGGTGTAGAGAGAATTAGTTCAATCACAATTTGGCCTCCTTTTATCAAGCTGCATTAGGCCGCTGCTGTAAAAGCTCCGAAGCTATGAACATTGGAGCTTTTACCGCAGTGGCCTGTGATAAAAAAAATCCTAATGCAACTTGATAAAAGGGGACCTTTGTGATTTTTTTATTTTTATTTTTTTAGTTTTAAATACTTTATTCACCAACTATTCTTATAGCCCGTTACATTAACGGGTGCTAGAATATATGTCTGTCTGTCTCTTTCTTTCTGTCTCTCTCTTTCCTCGGCTGTCCACCACCACCCCTTGCCTGCTCCTCCTGTCCATCAGTAGCCCTTCTCCCTTCCTTTTACCTCCCCTGTATCCACCACCACCCCTTCACTGCTCCCCCTGTCCAGCAGTAGCTCTTCTCCCTTTGTTTTACCTCCCCCCTGTCCTGCAGCACCTCTTCCCTGCTCCCCCTGTTCAGCAGTAGGCCTTCTCCCTTTCTTTTACCCCACCCTGTCCAGCAGCACCTGTTCCCTGCTCCCCCTGTCCAGCAATAGGCCTCCTTTCCTGTTACCTCCCCCCCTGACAATCAGCACCTGTTCCCTGCTCCCCCTGTCCAGCAGTAGGCCTCCCTTCCTGTTACATCCCCCCCCCTGTCCAGCAGCACCTCTTTCCTGCTCCCCCTGTCCAGCAGTGGGCCTCCCTTCCTGTTTCCTCACCCCCTGTCCAGCAGCACCCCTTACCTGCTCTCCCTGTCCAGCATCCGACTTCCGTTCCGTTTGCGTCTGCCCTCCTGTCCTGTCAACTGCCTGCATGCGCCAACAGCTGCCTCAACCCGCTGCGGCCTGCACGTGCCAACAGCCACCGCTCGCGCCTCAATCCGACAGCTGCTCAAGTCATCCTGGTACTGGCCCGCTCCCGGCATCGCTGCCACCACCGCCATCCATGCTGGGCGGGAAGGTGGCCTCCATGAGAGGCCTGCGGGGCTCGGGAGGAGGAGTCCTGGTGTCTTCTTGCGCACATGCACACTCTTGCCGGCCATGGACCTACAGATCAGGGATCACGGAACACGCAGGTAAGAGTGCGCATGCGCGCTTAGGGTTTTATTATAGTAGATAGAAAACAACATACACAAGCAGAATGCCAACAGCAATAGGAAAACCCTTCATCATAACAAAACAAGGAAGCCACGGACAAAACTAAAGGCTTTACAACAAATGTCCTAAACAATTAAGGAATATTCCTCCATTTACCATAAGGGCGGACCTTTGTGATTTCTTTATCTTATCTTATTTTTATTTTATAGGTAATTTTTTCTGCTTGATGTGAGCTATTAGCCTTTGAATTACATTAAATGGATTATTTACTGATTATACATATATATTTTTTTACTTTCCTTCTAACATAAGGCATATTTCTTTATTAATTATGATATGTAAATATTTTGAAACTCAACCAAAAAAGTCTGATTTAAATAAATAAAATCATTGCTATTTATCTACCCTAGTTTTAACCCTGGGATGGAGTTATGCTTAGGGGGATTACTTGTTTTCCTCCCCAAAAGTGCAAATATAAAAATGTTTCCACTTGCCTCTTTAGACTAGGTTTTTAAGAAGAATTTAAAGGACATTCTGTCACATTTAATTTGCCGTGGACTGTGCCAGCAACATTTGTTTCAGCAGAAAGAATCTTTTCATGTAAGAAACTGATGAACTATTTGCGATCTACAATATGCCAAGAACAGCTAAATGATTTTGCTGAGACTGCAACTGAGTATGAAGTAGTAAGATTAATTTCACTTGACAGCACAATTAATGATTTGCAGCTTCTAAATCCCACAAAGTCTATCAATGCAGAAATATTGATTTTTCTGTTCACTTCCATTGTAACCCCTGACTGCTCAATTATACAAATGCTCCATTTCACGTAGTGTTCTCCTTGAGGGGGCAGAAAATGCTGTTGGTCCTACTGATAACTTTCAACCTTGTATACACAATGCACAGCTCATAAAGGTGGTTTGAAATTCCCCCAAATAAAATTTTTTATTTCAACTTTTGATAGAAGTTCGAATTTACACAGTTCAAAACAGTGTTGCAGCTATACAAACTTCAACTCAATTCCTGTTTGTTTCTTCCTGTTCTTCACTCTTTATTAATCTATTATATAATTCTGGAGACTGCACCTTCAAAACGATATAAATAGAATGGAGTTGGTCCAAAGGAAAGCTACTAAAATGATCAGTGGTCTTTTGTCATAAAGTGCATGAAAAACAACAAAAAGATTTTGAAACGAACGATCAGATATACCAATTTGTAGTTTAATGTGTCCAAATAACTTAAGTTAAACTATAAACTCGTACATCCGATCTTCTGTTTCACAGTCTTTTTATTGCTTTACTGCTTCATTTCCTTTCTTTTGGTGCTATAAAGTGTATGAAGACAGAGAGAGAGATTCAAGATGGCATCCGACTGAGTCATGCTGAAACGGGCTCCGATCCTTACTCGCTATTCCCTTGAATTGTTTCTTGAAACTTTTTGAAGAAATGGGTAAGAGGAAGGGGAAAACTAGGACTTACCCCTTGGAGTCCTCTCCACTTTCCCTTTCCACCATTGAAAGATTCGTCGTCCGAGCATCATGTCCTATCGGAGTAGGTGCTGGCAATGAGGCAGCCTTACCCGAGCTCAATACTACGCTGAGCTTGGAGGACAGACTTCCACCCTTGATTCCAGGCATGAGTGCTCCTCAAGAGCAATCGATGATGCTGCGTGTGGCAGTCAGCTCAGCAGTGGTATCATCGTTCAAGGGGAGTGATAGGAGTATGGAGGATGCAGCAGAAGAGTTACTCACCACCACAGAAGGAGATGCTGAACATTGCTTGGCATTGGAGGGAGCAGGTGGAGGAGTATCCAAGTCGGAAAGAATTGTTCGGCGCCAGGATGGTGGTGAGCTTTCTCCTACCCCTTTGGTTAGATCAGCACATGTCACTTTAGACTCTATCTGGGACGCTGTGGCTCGCTTGGAAAAAATAGTGATGGGAAATAAAGTTATGGTTGAAACTTCCCTACAAAAATCTGAAACACAAATCACTGCCTAGGAAATAAGAAACGTGGAACTGGAGAGGAAAATGGAGGAGGCACATAAAGATCTGGGTGAAATTAAAAGTAATTTTTTGACTTACGTTCAAGGTTTGGCGGGATTGAAGAATAAAATGGAGAAGATGGAGAACTATGCTCGCAGGTTAAACCTGCGGTTTGTCAGCTTTCCTCAATCAAAGAATTTAATAGCCCCCCCTAGAATTGTTTAAGAAATATCTAGTGGAGATTCTAGGGGTCCCCAAAGAAACTGTGCCTCCGCTCTCCTGTATCTATTTTCTTCCAGGAAAAAACGTCAGGCTCTCGTCCAAGAAGAACTTGCAATGGACAGCTTAAATGTGACACAATTATTAGAAACATCCTTAGAAGAGGAGTGCGTAAGATCTACACTCCTGGTGTCATTTGTTTTTGAGTCTGATAACGACTGGGTAATGCTGACAAGTTGTTTGTGGGTGGGAAAGTATGGGGTTTTCCTGATGTCTGTGTAGATACACAGGAGAAAAGAAAGCAATTTTTGCTTTTGCGCCCCTAGGTATTGGCTTTGTGGGCACATTTCTTCTTGTGTTTTCCTTACAAATGTTTAAATCTTTTTTAATCTAATAGATATCTTTTATATGAGCCCAAACAACTAAAGGCTTTTCTTGAAAATAAGTGTAAAGTACAGGTCCAGATTAAGGATATGAGGGAAGAAAATGGATAATAGTTATCTAATTTGAAGTATGGAAATAATGAGACAAGTAGTTTGAGACGTCTTTTTCATTTTTATATTTTGTAGTTTTTCCTATGTTTGATCTCTTGGGAGATGCTTCCTTACCTGAAATCTTTCTCCCCAATATTGTGAGTTTATAGGGGAATTATAGCCATTTAAATTATGTATTGTATGAAGTTTTTCTTTATCTAACCTTGTTATGTAATTTCTGATATGGCTTATTGATTTCTATTACCTAATGCATGAATATGTTATACTTAAATTTAAAATTGAATAAAGAAATAAAATAAAAAAAGTGTATGAAGACAGACTTAAAGATCTCAATATGTTTACTTTGCAGAAAAGGTGGGAGATGTGAGATGTGATAGAGATGTTTAAATGCCTACATGGCATAAATGCACATGAGGTGAATCTCTTAATTGGAAGGAAACTCTGGAACGAGGGGCATAAGATGAAGGTGAAAGGAGATAAACTATTTTCTGAGATTACTTATTTAGTCTTTCATGGAAAGGGTGGTGACTACATGGAATGGCCTCTCTGTTGAGGTGGTGGAGATGAAAAATATATCT
This sequence comes from Geotrypetes seraphini, assembly GCF_902459505.1. Taxonomy (NCBI): domain Eukaryota; kingdom Metazoa; phylum Chordata; class Amphibia; order Gymnophiona; family Dermophiidae; genus Geotrypetes; species Geotrypetes seraphini. The sequence goes on from NC_047084.1 coordinate 534,762,293, forward strand.
GAATTCAAGAAAGCTTGGGATAAATACATTGGATCTCTTAAACAGAGGAAGCAATGGTACAAGGCATGGATAGCCAAACTAGATGGACCATATGGGCAGTGGCATACCAAGGGTGGGAGGCACCCGGGGTGATGGTGCCCTGTGTCCTCCTCTCTGCCCCCCCCACACTCATTTTGTGCCAACCCCTGCACCCTACTCTTTGCTCCCCACTCCTGTGCCCCCACGCCACACTCGTGCCATCCCTTCCCACCCATACCCCATCAGCAGAAGCATCTTCTCTGTCTGCTGCTAGTGCTGGCTTTTCCACTGGTGTCACTTCCTGGCCCTGTGACCAGGAAGTGATTTCAGAGGGAGCAACAGGCTAGCAGGCTAGAGTAGTTGTGCTGGCAAAGATTTTAAAGGGGGACAGGGAAGGCATGGCATGGCATAGGAGGGCGCAGAGGTGCCAGAACCCCTACTGAGATGGCACCTGGGGCTGTCTGCTCCTCCCCCCCCTTACAATGCCACTGCATATGGGCCTTATGGGCCTTCATTTTTCTCTGTTTTTTTCTGACCCAGTGTGACCATTCTTAAGTTTATGTTTATTTAAGATTTGATATACCACTCCTGCATTTTACTGACCTAAGCAGTTCTATGTTATAAGAACATAAGAATGGTCATACTGGGTCAGACCAATGGTTCATCTAGCCCAGAATCCTGTTTCCAAAGGGCACTACCTGGCAGAAACCCAAGCAACAGTAAAATCCCATGCTACCAATCCCAGGGCAAACACTTAGAAAATGACATGAAGACAAAAGTTTTTCCCCATCCCTGCTCTGTCCCCACAGACTCAAACACTTAATTTATATTTAAATCTTTTTATTAAAGTATAAAAAGGGCAATATTCTGTTCAACTGTTGTCTGTAAATCAGAAATAGAGCCTTCCATTTTGATTTGGTTTTGGTACATCCCTCCCACAGATTCAGTCGCCTGTGTTTTATTTTATTTTTTTTTAACTTCATCTGGGAATATATAATTGGATTGTTTTTCAGATGTGGTGTGGAAGAGAGCCAACACAGTGTAGCGGATGAACAGGAAAATAAGTACCTATTAAATCTTGGAAAAGCTCCTTGATGCAACTATGGATGAATCTGTTGCAGTAACAGAAAGATGCTTCAGCAACTGGACACATGATGGAAGACTTTGCAGGTGGTAGGAATCTGATCAGCAGACAAGTCTCTTGTTGCCACATCAAAGGCAGACAAGACACACGTGATGTTTAATAGTAGTTCATTTAAATCCAAAAGCATTTCTACAGTTTTTTTAAAATCACAGAATTCAGTTGTCTAAGATGTTAAGTTTTTACAATTTGTTACTAGCATTTTATAGATGTTCTGTCTAGTTGGATTAGCCTGTTTAAGGCTAGTCTAAAGATTTTAGAGAAAAACACAAGGACCCAATTTATCCCTGTGACCAGAGGATCTGTCCTTATCACTACCCTGTCCCCTTGGGCTCTGTCCCCATCTCTGCCTTGCGGGTTCTGTCCCCATTCCCGCCCCATGGTTATATGCGGTACCCATCCCTGTGTCATTCTCTATAAGCAGTGGCTTTTCCCATATCTGTCTTAATAGCAGACAATAGACTTTTCTTCCATGAACTTGTCCAAACATTTTTTAAACCTGTCTATGTTAATCACTGTTACTACACCCTCTGGCAACAAGGTCCAGAGCTTAACTATTCTTTGAGTGGAAAAATATTTCCTCCTATTAATTTTTAAAATATTTCCCTGTAACTTCATTGAGTGTCCCCTAGTCTTTGTATTTTTTTTATTTTTATTCATTTTGAAGCCAAAAATAAGTGCAGCATATTATACAATCATATTACACTGTAAAAGCACTTAAATTCAATCAAAATGAATATCACCCCCCATCTACATATTTAAAAATTACACTCAGAATTGAACATTAAATAAAATAATTTCCAACCTCCCCCCCTCCCACCCATTCACCCTGGATGTGCAAGTTCAAGGGACAAAATCAAGAATCATTCTTTGCAGAATTTTGTCAATGGCTCCCAAATATCCAAGAACGTCTTATAATGTCCCTGCTGTATGGCCATAGTGCGTTCCATTTTAAAGATGTGACACAGAGACTCCCACCAAAAGTATAGTTTTAACCAATCCGTTTTTCCAATTCCTTAAAATAAGTTGTATGGCAACCCCTGTCATAATAAAGAGAAGTTTGTTATTGTGAGATGATATTTGACTTTTAGCTCTCATTAGTGTGCCAAATAGCACTGTGTCGTATGTTAATGCCACTGGATTTTCCAGTACTTTGTTCACCTGATCCCAAATGGATCTCCAAAATTTAAGTATCAAGGGACAATAGTATAATAGATGATCCAAAGTCCCAGGTACAAGATGACAGTGCCAGCATCTATTAGACTTGGAACTATCTAATTTCTGTAAATGAACAAGGGTTCAAAAAGCTCTATGTAACAAAAAAACAACAACATGTTTGTCTTATAGATGCAGGCTTCATATACCTCATCCTCCAAGTTCAGATTCGTGGCCATTGAGACGCAGAAATCTGCTGCTTAATCTCAATGCTCCAAATGTCACGAAGCCAAGTCTTTGGTTTCTTATTCAAAAATCCAGATGTTAATTTATACAACTGAGCAGCCTGGTGTCCCAGGAAATCCGTCTGGAAGCACAGGAATGGCAAACTATACTGATTTTTAAGATTTTTTTCCAATCAGGTAACCCCTCCTGAATGGCCTGCTTCAACTCAACCACCTATAACTTTGAGTTTAGCAATACCAAATGTTTGTTGCAGTCGTGAAAAATCAAGCAGTTTTCCATCAGAAATTACATCATCCAGAGTACGTATTCCCGCCTTCATCCAATGTTTCCAGATGATCTTAAACCCGCCAATTTGAATCTTGGAGTTCAGCCATAGGGACTAACAAGTGGATTTATGAATTGGAATAGATGTTAGATTATTAATAAATTTTAATGTCTACCAAGTGTCTAATAAAATTCTAGGTAACTTGATACTCAAAACGTGACACAATCTCAATGGAGACAGGAGTTGCCATTCCAACCACAACCAGTCTGGAAGATTTTCCATGAGCTCAGGGAGGATCCAGTACATATCCTGACGCATAATATAGGCTTGATCAGGGGTCCCCAAAGTCCCTCTTTGAGGGCCGAATCCAGTCGGGTTTTCAGGATTTCCCCCAACGAATTTGCATGAGACTGCGGCAGCGTCTCTTTCTTTCTTTTTGCAGGTTTCTTCTTTAGAGCCAGAGGAGAGGGAGGAAGCCGGATAAGGCAGAGGGGAGGAGGACAAAGCAGGCAGGCAGATCGGGGTTGCGGCGAGAGCTAGCTCCACCCACCCCACGCGTCACAGGTCGCATCGGCCCGGGCTTCCCTTTAAGAGAAAGGGAGCCAACGGCGCCCAGCTGTTCGGCGCACGGTGAAGGCGAGCGGCAAAGGCGCTCGCCTTAGCGAGAGCGCCTTTGCGAAGGAGCCTTGAGAAGGAGCCCAGGCAGCCCAGCAGCAAACCTAATTTAAAAAAAAAAAAGTACTTTCCTTCTCTTCTCATTCTTCTCTCTCTACTCTTTCAGCTTCTCATTCTTCTCTCTCTCTCTACTCTTTCAGCTAGCTGTACGCCGGGAACCACTCTCAACCACCGAGGGACCATAGGAGCAAGGAGACAAAAATGGAGGCTACAGGAACCCAGTGGAATCCAGTTTACTGCATCGAATGTCATATGTATGACTACCTCCCCTCCGGGAGGCGGGCATACATATGCAGTCGATGTCAGGAACTGGATAGCCTGAAGAAGGAGGTCGGGAGACTGCAGATTCGAGTACAGGAACTGGAGGGACTGTGCACCATAGAGGAGCAGTGCTGGGAAAATGAAGACACCACCAGAGAGGACCACATCACGGAGCAAGTCAGAGAGCTCGAGAAGTTCATCGAGGAGGCTTGCAGGATGGTGGAGGCACAGGACGACCAACTCATCAGGAGAGAATCAACAGTCGAATGACAAAATCCACCAGACACCATGGAAGTAGGGCCTTGCGGGGAAACTGGACAGGCCAATGAGGAGGAGACCCAACAGAACCCGGAGGAAGGACTAGGTGACTGCGCCACAGACACAGACCTGAGACCGGAGAGACATTTGAGGAAGGGGAGATCTGCTATCGTAGTAGGGGACTCAATCCTGAGAGGAGTGGACAGTCACATAGCCGGAGGGAGAGACGACCGACTAGTGACATGTCTCCCCGGGGCAAGAACGAAGGACGTCATCAACAGAATTGAAAGGATCCTGGAAGGGGCCGAAACAGAGGAGACAGCTGTAGTAATCCATGTTGGAACCAACGACATCAGCAGAAGGGACTACAACAGGATTGCACTAACTGATCAGTTCAGGATCCTGGGGAGGAAACTGAAACTAAGGGCATGCAAGATAGCCTTCTCGGAGATCCTGCCAGTACCGAGAGCGGACACACGGAGGCAGAGTGAACTACAAGCAATAAACGGCTGGCTCAGGAGATGGTGCGAGGAGGAGGGTTTCCTTTTTGTTCGGAACTGGACAACTTTCTTGGGAAAGAATAAACTCTACAGGAGAGATGGACTGCACCTGAGCACGACTGGGATGAGGATGCTGGCATGCAACGTTCAGAGCATCATAGACTTGGCTTTAAACTAAGGAAGGGGGGAAAGCCGACAGTCAATCTGACACATCGGACAAATGTATCAAAAAAGGATACTGAGCAAGGACATTGTAAAAGAGGGCATGGGACTGAGTGGGAATTTTTGGAAAAAGGACCTAAGGAAACAATACAAGGGCCTAGGGCCAGGGACATTGAGCAAGGACATTGTAAAAAAGGGACAGGGGCTGAGTGGGAATTTTCAGGAAAAGGACCTAAGGACGCAGTGCAGAGGACCAGGGCCAAGTATATTGAACAAGGGCACTGTAAAAGAGGGCTCAGGACTGAGTTGGAATTTTTTGAAAAAGGACCTAAGGGGATCGCAGGAGTCTAGGGCACAAATGACTTTGGTAAGCAGGACTAAAAGAGAACAACGGATCCCAGAAGGACAACCAATAATGGGGAAACAAGCTGAGGAGGAAACAGATACACCACACGAGGAGGATGACCGAGACGAGGCTTGGAGACTAGCAACTTACGAGGGGGATGCCAGGAGTGCCAAACCACGAAGAACACCAGCAAGAAAGGCGAACAACCGGGACTTACATTGCTTGTACACTAACGCTAGGAGTCTAGGGGCTAAAATGGGAGAGCTGGAAGTATTAGCCTGCACAAAGGGCCTAGACATAATCGGAGTGACAGAAACGTGGTGGACTGATGACAATAAATGGGATGTGGCCTTACCAGGGTTCAAACTCTACAGGAGAGATAGGTCACACAAAAAGGGTGGACGAATAGCGCTATATATAAAAGATTCCATACCTTCAACCAGGATGGAAACAACAGTAAGGGCGGACGACTTGGAATCATTATGGGTTAAACTACCAGGGGGAGCAGGAACAGACATAAAATTGGGTCTGTACTGTCGCCCACCTGGACAATTGGAAGAAATCGACCAGGACCTGGAGGCCGAACTGAGGCAGTTATGCAAATGCGGAAGCGTGGTGGTGATGGGGGACTACAACTACCCGGGAATAGACTGGAGCATCGGGCACTTAAGCTGTACGAGGGAGACCAAATTCATGGAAGTCACGAGGGACTGTTTCATGGAACAGCTGGTCACGGAACCAACAAGGGGAGATGCCACTCTTGACCTAATCTTCAACAGACTAGGGGGACCCGCTAAGGAGGTGGCGGTACTAGCCCCACTAGGAAACAGCGATCACAACACGATCCAGTACAGGCTAGAAATTGGACCATCAAAGGTGAAAAGAACCACAACAACAGCACTCAACTTCAAAAAAGGGAATTATGATGCCATGAGGAAAATAGTGGGAAGGAAACTCATCGATACCACAAGGAAGATAGAGTCCGTAGAAAAGGCCTGGACTATACTCAAGGGCACGGTGCACGAAGCACAGAACCTGTGCGTGCCCAAGTTCAGGAAAGGGTGCAAGAAAAATAGAAGAAAAAACCCAGTGTGGATAACAAATGCAGTGAAAAAGGCAATAAGCGATAAGAAGGCATCATTCAAACAATGGAAAAAGGACCAGACAGAAGACAACCAAAAGGAGCATAAAAGACACCAAAAGGAGTGTTACCGAGTGGTTAGGAAAGCAAAAAGAGAATATGAAGAAAGACTGGCAGGGGAAGCAACAAACTTCAAATCATTCTTCAGGTATGTCAAGGGGAAGCAACCAGCTAGGGAGGAAGTAGGACCCTTGGATGATGGAGACAGAAAGGGAGTGGTAAAAGAGGAAAAGGAGATAGCGGACAAGTTAAATGAGTTCTTCACGTCAGTTTTCACAATGGAGGACACAACCAACATTCTGGAACCCGAGGAGATCGTAAAAGGGGATCAGGATGAAAATCTGGTCCAACTAGAGGTGAGCAAGATGGATGTCCTCAGGCAGATAGACAGGCTAAAGTGCGACAAATCGCCAGGTCCGGACGGCATTCACCCAAGGGTACTCAAGGAACTAAGGAACGAAATAGCTGAGCCACTTCGACAAATATGCAACCTATCCCTAAAAACTGGAGAGATCCCAGAGGACTGGAAAATAGCAAATGTCACGCCCATCTTCAAGAAAGGTTCAAGGGGAGACCCAGGAAACTACAGGCCGGTGAGCTTGACCTCGGTCCCTGGAAAGATGATGGAAGCGCTGATTAAAGACAGCATTTGGGAACACATCGAAAAAAATGGGCAGCTAAAGTCGAGGCAACATGGCTTCTGCAAGGGCAGGTCATGCCTCACAAATTTATTATACTTCTTTGAGGGGGTAAACAGCCAGATGAATAGAGGGGAATCCATAGACATCATTTACCTTGACTTCCAAAAAGCCTTCGACAAGGTACCACACGAAAGACTGCTAAGGAAGCTATGGAACCACGGGGTGCAAGGGGAGGTCCACCAATGGATCAAAAACAGGCTGGCGGACAGGAAACAGAGGGTTGGAGTAAAGGGCCATTACTCAGATTGGCAAAGGGTCACGAGCAGAGTTCCACAGGGGTCGGTGCTGGGACCGCTCCTGTTCAATATATTTATTAACGACCTGTAGGCGGGAACAAAATGTGAGGTTATTAAATTTGCGGATGACACTAAATTATAGAGCAGGGTCATAACCATGGAGGACTGCGAAGACCTCCAAAAAGATCTGACAACGCTGGAAGAGTGGGCCAAAAAGTGGCAAATGAGCTTCAACATAGGGAAATGCAAGGTCATGCATATTGGGAAAAAGAACCCGATGTTCACTTACAAGATGGGGGGATCACCGCTAGGGGTGAGCAACCTTGAAAGAGACCTGGGAGTGATGGTGGACACAACATTGAAGGCGTCGGCGCAGTGCGCCACAGCCTCAAGGAAAGCAAACAAAATGTTGGGTATCATTAAGAAAGGTATCACAACCAGGATGAAGGAAGTCATCCTGCCACTGTATCGTGCAATGGTGCGCTCGCACCTGGAGTACTGTGTCCAGTACTGGTCGCCGTACCTCAAGAAAGACATGGCGGTACTTGAGAGAGTCCAGAGAAGAGCAACTAAGCTAATAAAAGGTATGGGGGACCTCTCATATACTGACAGACTGAAAAAGCTGGGGCTTTTCTCCCTGGAAAAGCGACGACTCAGGGGAGACATGATAAAAACCTTCAAGATCATGAAGGGCATAGAAAAAGTGGATAGGGACAGATTTTTCAAACTAAGGGGAACCACAGGTACAAGGGGGCACTCGGAGAAATTGAAAGGGGAAAGGTTTAGAACAAACGCCAGGAAGTTCTTTTTCACCTAGAGGGTGGTGGATACATGGAACGCGCTGCCGGAGGATGTGATAGACAGAAGTATGCTACAGGGCTTCAAAGAAGGTCTGGACAGGTACCTGGAGGACAAAGGGATTGAGGGGTACAGATAGGAGTAGAGGTAAGGTTATAGGGACAGGATTAGAGGTAAATTACAAAATTAGTCAGAGACCACTGTTCAGGCAGTGGGCCTGATGGGCCGCCGCGGGAGCGGACCGCTGGGCAGGATGGACCTCTGGTCTGCCCCAGCGGAGGCAACTTCTTATGTTCTTATCTATGTGCATGCACTGCTTTCAATGCATATTCATTGGGGAAATCCTGAAAACACGACTGGAATTGACCCTCAAGGAGGGACTTTGGGGACCCCTGGGCTTGATGGTACCTATAAAAATTGGGAAAATTTACCCCTCCACAATTGGTTTTGTAAAGATGCTAAAGCAATTTGAGCTGCTTTCCCCAGCCAAATAAATTTAGTAAGAATACTATTTAATTTCTTGTAGAAGGACCCCTGAAAAAACACGTAACATACCCATTTAGTAACAGTCTACAGGCAAAATCATCATCTTAACTGTTTGGACTCTCCCCCACCAGGACAAATGTAGGGGGTTCCATTGCTTACACATTTCTGTGACCTTTAGCAATAAAGATTTTTCATTTACTTTCATCGTTTCTTCCAGTGTTTTGTAAATCCAAATTCCTAAATATTTTATACCCTCTTCCTTCCAAAGAAAGGGGAATGACTCCAACAATCCTTTTGGACAATGTACATTTAGTGGAAGAACCTCTGATTTCTCCAATTTATTTTATACCCTGAAAATTTTCCAAATCTTTCAGTCAAATCTAGTAGATGTGGAATGGTAGTTCCAGGATTCCTCAAATGAAGCAAAATATCATCTGAATATGCAGAGACTTTATATTCCCGACCTGCGTAAGGAATACCCTGAATCTCCTTTGCCTGTTGAATAACCAATAACAAGGGTTCCAAAACAATATAAAAAAGCAAAGGATATAATGGACACCCTTGCCTAACTCCCCTCTCCAGACGAAAACATTCTAAAGTATTATTAATATATAATCTGGCAGAAGGGGAACTATACAAGGTTTGAATCATTTGTATGAATCCAGAACCAATACCAATGCTTGATACATAAAGGTCCATTCCACACAATCAAAGGCCTTCTCTGCATCCAAAGATACAGAGAAGGCTGGATCATCCATGTCTTTTGTTAAATTTAACATGTGTAAAGCCAGCCTGGTGGTGTTTGAAGAATATCTTTGAGCAACGAACCCTGTTTGGTGCATTCCAATAATATAAGGGAGAACCTTAGCCAAGTGTAAAGCCAATAACTTAGCCAGAAGTTTCCCATCTACATTAATCAAAGAAATAGGCCTGTAGTTTGAGACCAACATGGGATCTTTATTTGGCTTTGGCAAGACAATAGTTAAAGATTCTGCCATAGTACCTGTAATCCAACCTCTATTCAGTTGAGCCTGATATAAATTTAACAGATGAGGCAATAGGGAATTTTGAAATGATTTGTAAAACTCTACAGTGAACCCATCACTACCTGGAACGGATTCAACTCTAAGGGACTTAAACACTATGTGTAACTTTCATTGATATAGACGCATCAAGAGTCTCTTTTATATGATCAGGAATTTTAGGCCCCTTAATCAACTTCAAGAACTCTAATCGCTTAAGTTCTTTATTTGAATAAAGCTTGGAAGAATATAAAGCTGTATTTAAAGAATTGTTTTAAGATATTTCCAATTTGAGATTGATGTTCCCCCATCTCATCTTTGACAGCCACAATTTTTACTTTTCTTTTTATAGCTTTAAGAAAATTAGCTAATAATCTTCCTGCTTTATTCGAGTTTCTATAATATAGAGCCTGCTGAGAAAACAACTCTTTCCTAGCCATCTGTGATGCAATTTCATTATATTTATACTTCGCTTTTAAGAGGGCCTGCAAAATATTTTGTTCCCATTTCAAGGTCAATTGTGACTCCAATACTTTAATATTTTGCTCCAAATTAGAAAATTCCTTTTTGAGTTGTTTTCTGACGTGTGCCAAATAAGAGATTATTTGCCCTCTCATAGTAGCTTTGAAAGCATCCCATAAGGTTTCTAAAGATACTTCATCTGAGACATTGAAATGAAAGTATTCCGTAATTTTTTTATTGAATTTCCTCAATAAAGTTGTAATCTGCAAGCAATGTATTATTGAATCTCCAGACAGGTCTATTGTAATCTTGTTCATCCATTTTTAGTTCAATCCAAATTCTACCATGATCTGACAAAATGATTGGATCTATGGCGGCCTTTGTAACCTGCTGCATTTAATGATCTGATACAAATATATAATCTATTCTGGAAAATGATTTATGTACCTGGGAGCAAAAAGAAAATTCCTGATCATTAAAATGAAGAATCCGCCAAATATCTTTTAAACCACAAGCTTGTACCAAGTTATCTAACCCTGATTTTAGTATTTTACTAGGTTTTTTTAAATCCAATATCAGATCCATAACTGCATTGAAGTCCCCTGCCACCACTAAATTAGAAGCAGCCAGTGGCAGAATCAACTGTTGAAGAGTTTTTAAAAATATATTTTGATTTTAATTAGGTGTGTAGATATTAACAAGCCTCAGAGTGTCTTTCCCCAAGCTCATGTCCACCAGCACCCATCTCCTTGTGGGATCCGCAGAAATCAATTTGAATGTAGCTGAACACTTTCCAGTAACTAAGATGGCCACCCCAGCTTTTTTCCCTACAGCGAGAGCAAAGAAAACAATGCTTAACCCATCCACCCTCTAGCTTTTTTTTGCTTCAATGGCATTGAAATGGGTTTCCTGTATATAGTATATATCTGCACTTTGTTTTTTAAGAAGTTAAGTGTTTTTTTTCCCCTCTTAATCGAATGATTGAGACTATTGACATTTAGAGAAAAATTTTTCAGAATCATTGTACCATATTAAAGAAGAAATGGAACCATAAAACATACTCTTTACTTTCATTTATACCTAACAACACCCTTTGATCAATACACATCCATCACCCCTGTCCCCCCTCCCCCAAAATCATTTGACAACTTGAAAGCACACATATAGACAGGCAACCCAACCTCCCCAGGCATTTTAAGTATTTCTCCCTAAAAATTATCATTGACATCCACCCCAGAATACAATAGTGATACAATAAAAACTTGAATATTAAAATAAAGGATATTAAAATGATTCTTAAAGTACCAGAATTAAGACTAATGAGTATTATTGATATTATAATGAATTTCATGAATAAAAAAATTTATAGAATTACCTAAATAGCTATAATTTCATAACTCACTTATCTAACCAATATTCATGTAATAATAGTTAAAAGAACCAAACAGATCAAAGACTAATTTTGAATTTCCAAACATCCACAGAAACGTAAATATGCCTTTAGAATAAAGTAACTATATTAGACTCCTCACATATCACTTACTAATACAAGCAAAACATCAAAAGAACCCCCCCCCCCCATTTCATTTACTAGTATTTTATCCTAACTGAACTAAAACCAATTGTGGGACAAATTTTATTCCTTAAGTGTATATATATTTTTAATCTAACCAATAACATCTCTAGTTTAGCTTTAGTCAATAAATAAATAGATAAATAAATTAGCTCCTATAAGACATTTAAAAATATTTTTAATCCCATTGAGCATCCTCTACCAGTTCCATATGCTACAGATGTTTAAATATTTAAAATGTATTAATATAGAAACAAATTTTTCTGGAGAAACGAAAATGGTAAAACTAGAGCATGTAAATTGGAGCATGCTAGAGACATGCTAAATTGGGGCATGTAAATTGGGGCATGCTAGAGACATTGCATTAAAAAATGATAAGTAAAAAAGAAACTATGCTGTCTATTAGTTTTTATTTCTAAAGAAATAATACAGAAGTAAATAATTAAGCTGCATTTGACAAAGGAGGCAATAATATGAGCCAAGTCAAAACATCTGCACTGGATTTTTGTATTGATGTAAATGACTTTGGGAACTTTGTTGCCATCCTATACCGTATTTTGATCCTGTGAGTGAGGATTGCTGCGTTGTGGTTGTTTCCATTATAGCCTCACTTTTTCATCATCTATACCTTTTCAGTATTTATTAAGTATAATTGAAAGAACCAAGGCCAGAACTGGGCAGACTTGAATGGTTTAGAAACATAGAAACATAGAAAAAAAGCGGCAGAAAAGGGCTATAGCCCACCAAGTCTGCCCATTCCAGGTATCCCCCCTCTGAATTTACTCCCTTAAAGATCCCACGTGAGTATCCCATTTTTTCTTAAAATCCGTCACGCTGCTGGCCTTTATCACTTGGAGTTTGTGTCCTGTATATGGCTATTTAGCTTAGGATGGGCTGGGGAGGGCTTTGATGGGAACTCCAATAATTTGGAATGATATAGATAGGCTGGAGTGAGCTTTAATGACAACTCCAGTAATTGGAACCTAAGCACATTACAGGGGTGACTTCTACAGTCTATAACCCCAAAATATCAATGAACAAAGACAATTGAACTTAATCATGGATTTGTAATGCATGTACCTATTGGGCAGACTGGGTGGGCCACTCAGGTCTTTATCTGCTTTCATTTACTAAGTTATATTAGGTACTGACCTCATTCAAACAGGCCTCTCATATTTTATACCCTCTTAACTTTATCTCTACTAATGCTTACATTCTTTAGCACCATGTCATGTCATTATCCAAGCATACAGGGACACAAATCCAAACATAAAATCTATGGAGTAGAAGAGTGCCTAATGGTTAGTGCAGTGGCTTGAGAACCAGGGGTATTGGGATAAAGGGATTACTAAAGGAGGATAAAGCCATAGCCGACAAACAACACATTTTTTTGCGTCTGTATTTACCGAAGAGGATATATACAATATACTGGAAACTGACAGGCTATATGCAGGAAACGAAGATGGGAAACTGCCAGGTTTGATGGTCAGTCTAGAAGAGGTATGCAGGCAGATTGATAGGCTTAAAAATGATAAATCCCCGGGACCGGATGGCATCCATCCAAGGGTAATCAAGGAACTGAAAGAGGTTATAGCTAAACTGCTTCAACTAATAGCCAATCTGTCGATCAAATCAGGAAGGATTCCGGAAGGCTGGAAAGTGGCGAATGTTAAGCCGATCTTCAAGAAAGGTTCGAGGGGAGATCCGGGAATCTACAGACCTGTGAGTCTGACCTCGGTACCGGGAAAGATGGTAGAGGCGCTGATAAAGGACCGCATCATTGATCACCTTGACAGACACAATATGATGAGGACCAGCCAGCACAATTTTAGCAAAGGAAGATCTTGCTTGATGAACTTACTGCACTTCTTCGAGGTAGTAAACAAGCAGATAGACAAGGGTGATCCAGTCGACATTGCATATCTGGATTTTCAAAAGGCGTTTGACAAGGTCCCGCATTAACGACTGCTTCGGAAAATTGCAAGCCATGGAATCAAGGGTGAAATACTCATGTTGATTAAAAACTGGTTAGCGGATAGGAAACAGAGAGTGGGGGTAAATGGACAATACTCAGACTAGAAAAGCATCACAAGTGGAGTGCCGCAGGATTTGGTGTTTGGGCCCGTGCTCTTCAACATATTTATAAATGACCTGGAAATTGGTACGACAAGTGAGGTGATTAAATTTGCAGACAAAGTTATTCAGAGTAGTGAAGACACAGAAGGATTGCGATGACCTGCAAAGTGACATAAACACGCTCAAGGAATGGGCTGCGACATGGCAAATGAGGTTTAACATGGATAAGTGCAAGATGATGCATGTCGGTAACAAAAATCTTATGTGCGAATACAGGATGTCCAGTGCAGTACTTGGAGAGACCCCCAGGAAAGAGACTTGAGAGTACTGGTAGACAAGTCAATGAAGCCATCTGCGCAATGCGAGGCGGTGGCGAAAAGGGCAAACAGAATACTAGAAATGATTAAGAAGGGGATCACAAACAGATTGGAGAATGTTATCATACTGCTGTACCAGGTCTGGGTGTGCTCCCACCTGGGAGTACTGCGTCCAGCACTGGCCGCCGTACATGAAGAAGGACATTGTGCAGAGAAATGAACTTTGGATTTCTAAACCACGGCGAGACGCTCCAGGGACTACAAGGACCAGATGGACTCCACCTAACCAGAAGAGGTAGAAACGTATTTGGACATCGATTGGCCCGCCTACTCCATAGGGCTTTAAACTAGGTAAGTTGGGGGAGGGTACATACTTATATCCCAGAGCAGTAAGAAACCACCCTGAGGAGGCAAGTCGCACTCACACTACCAAGTCTAAGGTAAGTACCAATGACATCCACATTAATTCAGGGAGCAATATCACTGATAATTTAGGAGCCACACTAACTCATAAAGTAAACTCTTCACAGAAATGGAGGGCCATGTATGTTAATGCGCACAGCTTGGGCAATAAGATTCTAGAATTAGAGACTGAAATAACAAATGCTGATCTTGACGTGATAGCGATATCTGAAACCTGGTTCACGGAATCACATGGGTGGGATATGGTTATACCAGGGTACAACCTACTTCGCTGCGACCGAGTGGGTAAATTGGGAGGAGGAGTAGCGCTATACACTAAGGAAAGCATCAAAACCACCAGAATCACAGATGTTAGATACACTGGGGAATCCCTCTGGGTGAACCTGGCCAGAGGAAATGAAAGATGCCTATACCTTGGTGTGATATATAGACCTCCCAGGCAACAAGAGGACAAAGACATGGAATTAATCGAGGACATAGAGAATATCACACTGCGCGGGGACTCTGTAATGCTAGGAGACTTCAACATGCCAGATGCAGATTGGGACACACTCTCCGCGACTACGGGTAGCACCAGAAGAATATTAAACTCCATAAAGGGCGCACGCCTCAAGCAATTGGTATTGGAACCCACCAGGGACAAGGCGTTGCTAGACCTGGTTCTCACCAACGGAGATAGCGTCACGGAAGTCTCAGTAGGAGAAACACTGGCCTCCAGCGACCATAATATGGTTTGGCTCAACCTCAAGAAAGGATTCCCGAAAACAAACACAGCAACAAGGGTTCTCAACTTTAGAGGCACAGACTTCAACCGCATGGGAGAGTTCGTCCATGAGGAGCTACATAAACAAGCAAAAACTGATAATGTGGAGGATATGTGGTTGACTCTGAAGTCCATACTACACGAAGCAACAGACCAATACATAAAGACTGTAAGTAAACGCAGGAGAAACAAAAGACCCCAATGGTTCAGTAAAGAAATTTCAGACCTAGTTAAACAGAAAAGAGACGCTTTTATCGACTACAAACATTTAGGCAGAGAGGGGGCAAAAGAGGACTATCTAGACAGATCTAAAGCTGTCAAAACAGCAGTCAGAGAGGCCAAACTCCGAATGGAGGAAGAGCTAGCACGGAAAATTAAGAAAGGGGATAAATCTTTCTTCAGCTATATTAGCGACAGAAAAAGAAACAAAGATGGGATAGTTCGCCTGAAGCAATCGGATGGTAACTTTGCAGAATCAGACTCTGTGAAGGCAGAATTACTAAACCAATACTTCTGTTCAGTGTTCACCCGCGAAGAGCCGGGAGCTGGTCCACAGCTGCAGACGGGAGATAACCGGAAAGACCCGTTTCAGGATTTCGAATTTACGCCCAGTAGTGTCTACGGCGAACTTTCAAGACTCAAAGTAAACAAAGCCATGGGACCGGATAACCTACACCCCAGAGTGCTCAGGGAGTTAAGTGAAGTCCAGGCAGAACCATTATCTGTTCTTTTCAATCTTTCCCTAAGTACAGGAAGGGTCCCCTTGGACTGGAAAACCGCCAACGTAATCCCACTCCACAAAAAGGGCTGCAGGACAGAGACAGCAAACTACAGACCAGTGAGTCTCACGTCTATAGTGTGTAAACTCATGGAAACACTGATTAAACAGAATCTTGACACAATCCTAGATGAAGAAAAACTGCGTGATCCACACCAACACGGGTTCACCCGGGGTAGATCCTGCCAATCTAATCTGATTAGCTTTTTTGACTGGGTTACCAGACAACTGGACGCCGGAGAGTCACTGGACGTGGTATATTTGGACTTCAGTAAAGCATTTGATAGCGTCCCTCATCGAAGATTACTGAACAAGCTGAAATCGATGGGATTAGGAGACATTCTAACTACATGGGTTGGGGATTGGCTGAGCGGTAGACTTCAGAGGGTGGTGGTAAACGGTACCCCATCCAAAGCATCGGACGTGATCAGTGGAGTGCCGCAGGGATCGGTCCTGGGTCCGATCCTATTCAATTTATTCATAAGAGATATGACGAAAGGACTTAGAGGAAGGGTATCACTGTTCGCCGACGATGCCAAACTTTGTAACATAGTAGGCAGATGCTTATTACCTGATAATATGACACACGACCTACTACTGCTGGAAAAATGGTCAAAAACTTGGCAGCTAAGCTTCAATGCTAAAAAATGCAAGATAATGCACTTGGGCAGGAGAAACCCCTGTAGAACTTATGTACTAAATGGTGAGACCTTGGTTAGAACTACGGCGGAACGCGATCTAGGAGTGATCATTAGCGAGGATATGAAGGTTGCCAATCAAGTGGAGAAGGCTTCCTCCAGGGCAAGACAAATGATGGGGTGTATCCGTAGAGGTTTCGTCAGCAGGAGACCTGAGGTTATGATGCCGTTGTACAGAGCCATGGTAAGGCCTCATTTAGAGTACTGTGTGCAGTTTTGGAGCCCACACTACCGAAAGGACGTGCTGAGGATCGAGTCGGTTCAGCGAACGGCCACCAGGATGGTCATGGGGCTCAAGGATCTCACGTATGAAGAAAGACTAAAGAAGTTGCGGCTGTACTCACTTGAGGAAAGAAGAGAACGGGGAGATATGATTGAAACGTATAAGTACATCACGGGACGCATCGAGTCAGAAGATGATATCTTCTGGCTCACGGGACACTCAACCACCAGAGGGCATCCGCTGAAAATCAGGGGAGGGAAGTTTCATGGCGATCCCAGGAAGTACTTCTTCACCGAGAGAGTGGTGGACCATTGGAACAGACTCCCACCCCAGGTGATAAAGGCCAGTAGCGTAACAGATTTTAAGAAAAAATGGGATACTCACGTGGGATCTTTAAGGGAGTAAACTCAGGGGGGGGATACTTGGAATGGGCAGACTTGGTGGGCAATAGCCCTTTTCTGCCGCTTTTTCTATGTTTCTATGTTTCTATGTTTCTATTGTACTACTCGAAAGGGTCCAGAGAAGAGTGACTAAAATGGTTAAGGAGCTGTAGGAGTTGCCTTACAGTGAGAGATGAGAGAAACTGGGCCTCTTCTCCCTTGAAAAGAGGAGATTGAGAGGGGACATGATAGAAACATTCAAGATAGTGAAGGGAATAGACTTATTAGATAAAGACAGGTTGTTCACCCTCTCCAAGGTAGAGAGAACGAGAGGGCACTCTCTAAAGTTAAAAGGGGATAGATTCCGTACAAATGTAAGTAAGTTCTTCTTCACCCAAAGAGTGCCCTGTTATAGGGCAAAGCACCCTCTAGGGATTCAAGACAAGGTTAGACAAATTTATGCTGAACTGGAATGTACACAGGTAAGGCTAGATTCAATCAGGGTACTGGTCTTTGACCTAAGGGCTGCCACGTGAGCAGGCTGCTGGGCACGGTGGACCACTGGTCTGACCAAGCATCGGCAATTCTTATGTTCTTATTCAATTTCCACTGCAGCTCCTTCTGACTCTGGGGGTAAGTCATTTGACCCTCCATTGCCCCAGGAACAAAATAAATACCTGCACATAAAAATGTGTAAACCGCTTTGATTGTAACCTCAGAAATGTGGTATATCAAATCCCATCCTCTTTCCCTTATCATGGCGATCTTTCCTCTTACACATGAATACATCACAGGATTGAAACTCAATGTTTCTGCATTTCTTGATCTACCAACTTTAAAAACATAATCAGAAAGACCACAGATGACTGAATATACTACAAATCGATAAGTAAGAAGTTTGTGCTTTAAATGGAGGTGAGGTGGTGGGGTGCAGGATGTCTGAAAGCAATATGCTGAAATGTCACAAGATCAAAATATAGACACCTGCTGGTCAATTTTCAGCCAGCAGTAGTCACCTTGTTAGACACGATGCTGGCTAAATTTAGACCCAGATATTCTCAATGCTGGACTATGTCTGAGCACTACGTTGAATATTCGGGTATGACCAACCAGAAGTTAGCCACTGACACTTATTCAAGTTCCAATCAATATTTATTTTTTGCATTTATTTAAAAAAATTAAATTCTATACAATTTCACAGTTCTAGGCAGATTATAAACTTAAATTCACATAATTAAAACATGGACTATAATGTCACAAACATCATATCTGTCTAGGACTTGGATAAAGGGATCTTTCAGTCTGATCCTTCTGGGATATAAACCCCTTCATCACTTCCTAGGTTCTGATTCCCTCTGGCTCTCTTTTTCCCAATCATAAAACCGGTGCTCACCTGATTCCCATTTTAATCCCCTCCTTGCATGGGAAGGACCATGGTCTTGACTATTTTCCCTCACCTCAAACCCTTCCAGATCTTCGGTCCCCTCAGGATTTACCTGAAGATGATTTATGGGGGTCTAGTAAGACAAAGTATGAGCGCTACCCTTCTGCTCCGGTTCAAAAATGGCATCAATGTCTTCTAGAGGTAATTTCTAGGGGGCCAGCTTCCCATATAAGGACAATTTGCCTGATGGGCTGGGAGCAGAAGGAGGGTGTATTTCTTCCTTGTTCCACTAAACTTCCAAGGATCACCTCTGGGTTAGTCCAGGGGGTGACCGGGGGTGTTTTGTCATAGGTGGGATTGGAGCTAGGGACCAGGATTGAAACTCGAGGGGGGGGGGTTCCATGTTGTGTGGTGGAGAGATTGGAACCTGGAGAGGTGTTGTGTGGGATGTGGGGCTAGAACCAGGGGCCATGAGGGACTGGAACAGGATTTGGTGAGACCTAGAAGTTATGAGGACAGCTGGCAAAAGATAGGACAGTGTCCACTGGCCACTTAACTATGCAGACACTGGCACTGAATAGGGCCACTGTCCCCATATGTTCCAGCTGGTCCCTGAATCTACCATTAAACTTTTCAGAACTGCCTAGATTGCATTTGGGTGGTCAGCAAGGATATCCAGTGGCAATGACATGTTAAATGCCACTGAATATTGGCAGCTAGTCCAATCTGTATGGTTGGTTATTGTACCTACCACATGAGGGAAGAAGAGGTGTAGGGATTAGTGACTTTATTTATTTATTTATTTATTTATTTTTAAATCTTTATTGATTTTCAAACTTTGATAGTGCAATACAAATGGTAAATAAGAAAAACTGCACAAAACACACTATTCACTATACAATTATTACATTAAACAATCATTTTCTCCCATCCTCATCTTCATTCTTAATATAATAATACATATGATATGATTACAAATTATACATAAATAATTTAACTGGGCAGGCCTGCGGGGCGGGTCTAGTGATCTGGATTTTCCAGACGGAAAATCTGATAACCCTAAGCCTAGCCAACCTTGGGTTTTGGCCAGGTACTAGGGACCTGGATTGGCCACCCTGGATGTGTAAGGAAATCTAATGATAAAGAAAGAAACATGACCATCGATACTCG
The DNA here is from genome assembly GCF_902459505.1 of Geotrypetes seraphini. NCBI lineage: Eukaryota > Metazoa > Chordata > Amphibia > Gymnophiona > Dermophiidae > Geotrypetes > Geotrypetes seraphini. Next base: position 534,781,951 of record NC_047084.1, read on the forward strand.
AGAGGGTTCAGAGGAGAGTGACGCGACTGATAAAGGGTATGGAAAGCCTATCATATGCCGAAAGATTAGAGAAACTGGGCCTCTTTTCCCTGGAGAAGCGGAGGCTTAGAGGGGACATGATAGAGACTTACAAGATCATGAAGGGCATGGAGAAAGTGGAGAGGAACAGATTTTTCAAACTCTCAAAAACTGCAAGAACGAGAGGGCACTCGGAAAAATTGAAGGGGGGGGGACAGATTCAGAACCAATGCTAGGAAGTTCTTCTTCACCCAAAGGGTGGTGGACACCTGGAATGCGCTTCCAGGAAGTGTGATACGACAGAGTACGCTACTGCGTTTCAAGAAGGGATTAGACAATTTCCTGAAGGAAAAGGGGATTGAAGGGTATAGATAAATGATACTATGCAGGTCCTGGACCTGATGGGCCGCAGCGTGAGCGGACTCCAGGGCATGATGGACCTCGGGTCTGACCCAGCGGAGGCACTGCTTACGTTCTTATGTTCAATGGACTCCATATATCATTAAAGGATTAAAAAAATATATAATTTCTTTTAGATGTAAGGCACTTGAAATCTTACCTTGTGAAATATTAGACAGTTCCCTAATAGGAAATATTGGTTCAATTAATCTTACCTCCTCAGGTAAATGATCTCATGATCAGCTAATTCTTTATGATTTTATTTCTCAACAAATTGTATTGTCTTAGGAGATGCTAACATTCATTTAGAACATTCCTTAGATTCTAATGTTCTTGATTTTTTTTTTCTTGTCTTTAAGAGATTTACATATCTCTAAGTCCAATAATATTCACATCAAGGCTCATCAATTAGACTTGTTTGTTTATAATATAGGACCTTAATTGGACATCTTTTCTATGATGTAATGTGGAAATTTTTAATATGGTCTGACCACTATCCATTAGGTTTTACGCTTAATTGGAAAGCCTGTAATGATAGCCAGAAACCTGTTCAAAGAAGTTATTTTTGTAGGGGTAAAACTGATCAAAATCAATTTTGTTTTTCTGTAATTCCTATCGTACCTGACACTTCCACTGATCCCCAGAATACATTATTAGAATGGAATCTTGTTACCAAGTACCTTAATCAAGCAGTCATCTCCTAGAATAGAAACATGATGGCAGATAAAGGCCAAATGGCCCAACCAGAATAAATTGATCTCCTTGGTTTAATGATAGAAACATGACGGCAGAAAAAGGCCAAATGACCCATCTAGTCTGCCCATCTGCAGTAACCATTATCTCTTTCTCTCGCTGAAAGATCCCACGAGATAATCTGTTAAATTTAGTTAGAATATAGACGCTTTGAACAATTTTGGTAAAAAAAAGAATTAAATTTTTTTATTGAAATATTTTCAATTAAATATGAAAACACATTAAGGAAAAGTGAGGCAATAGTAAAAAAAAAAAGTTTACATTCCCATTATTATAAACAAGTCCACATCAAGGAAGGAAAATCTAAGAGCTGCTGTGTCATTATTTAATAGGTAAATTTAACATTATTCAACAAAAATAACTAAATATGCTGGCCCAGAGACAATGTTTAAATAAACCCAATTTAACATGCCTCCTTGGGCTCCATTACTGGAAACTTTAGAAAAAAAGAAAATTTTCCAAATGTAATGGATCAAAAAATATAAAGGCTTTGTCTCCAGATTTGACCAAACAATTACAAGAAAATTTCAAAAAGAAAAACGCTCCCACTGCCAAAACCTTTGGCCTTAAATGAAGAAAGGCCTTGTCTCATTTGAGTAGATCTGGGCACATTTGGACTCGTAAGTACAGGTTGACCACAAAAATGTACATTTTTCCTTGAAAAATCTGCGTCTTTTGTTCAATAGTGCCAAGACAACTCGCACTGGAAATGCATCATGAGTGGAGTACCGCAGGGTTCAGTGCTTGGGCCTCTGCTCTTCAACATATTTATAAACGACCTGGAAATTGGTACGACGAGTGAGGTGATTAAATTTGTGGACGATATAAAGTTATTCAGAGTAGTGAAGACACAGAAGGATTGCGAAGACCTGCAACGTGACATAAACATGCTCGAGAAATGGGCTGCGACATGGCAAATGAGATTTAACAAGGATAAGTCTAAGGTGATGCATGTATGTCGGTAACAAAAATCTTATGCACGAATACAGGATGTCCGGTGCAGTACTCAGAGAGACCCCCCAGGAAAGAGACTTGAGAGTACTGGTCGACAAGTCAATGAAGCTGTCCGTGCAATGTGCAGTGGTGGCGAAAAGGGTGAACAGAATGCTAGGAAATACTGCGTCCGGAACTGGTCACCGTACTTGAAAGACATAGTACTACTCGAAAGGGTCTAGAGAAGAGTGACTAAAATGGTTAAGGGGCTGAAGGAGTTGCCGTACAGTGAGAAATTAGAGAAACTGGGCCTCTTTTCCCTTGAAAAGCGGAGACTGAGAGGGTACATGATCGAAACATTCAAGATAATGAAGGGAATAGACTTAGACAAGTTGTTCACCCTCTCCAATGTAGGGAGAACGAGAGGGCACTCTCTATAATTAAAAAGGGATAGATTCCGTACAAACGTAAGGAAATTCTTCTTCACCCAGAGAGTGGTAGAAAACTGGAACACACTTCCAGAGGCTGTTATAGGGGAAAACACCCTCCAGGGATTCAAGACAAAGTTAGACAAGTTCCTGCTGAACCAGAACATACGCAGGTAAGGCTAGACTCAGTTAGGGCATTGGTCTTTGACCTAAGGGCCGCCACGTGAGCTGCTTGCTGGGCACGATGGACCAGTGGTCTGACCCAGCAGTGGCAATTCTTATGTTCTTATTTAAGAATATCAAATTCCCCTTCTGGAGTCTCTATTTATGAAGTTTTTGGATGATAATAAAGAGATTTAACTTCAAAATCTTCAAATACAAGTTGAAGTATATTCTTAAAATACATCTTAATTCCAAAGGAGAAAGATAATGAGTGACTGGAAAGTTAAGGAGTCTAAGATTAAAGCTTTGGAAGCATTTTCTAATGCCTCCATCTGCAAGTGTATTGATAAGCTCTTTTTAGCTGAAGCAGCCAAAGAAGATTACAATAATTGAATTTGAGACTCATCTTATCCAGTCTCTTCAGCTTAGTCAATCTAGAATATCATTCACTAAGAACATAAGAATAGCCTTACTGGGTCAGACCAATGGTCTATCAAGCCCAGTAGCCCATCCTCATAGTGGCCAATCCAGGTCACTAGTAATTGGCAAAAACCCAAAGAGTAGAAACATTCTATGCTACAGATGCAGGGCAAGCAGTAGCTTCCCTCTTGTCTTTCTCAATAACAGACTATGAACTTTTCCTCCAGGAAATTGTCCAAACCTTTCTTAAAACCAGCAACGCTATCCGCACTTACCACAATCTCTGGCCATGTGGTCCAGAGGTTAACTATTCTCTGAGTGAAAAAATATTTCCTCGTATTGCATAAGTATTGCTTTGAGTGTGTGATCATTGACACTACTGAATGTTTGACAAATGGCTTTATGACTAGGTCTATGTAAGTATATATTTCAGAAAACCTGTTTAATTTATTAGCCAACCTTGTTCACCGAACTCTTTTTGGATTTTTCCTGGGGGTGGGTGGGGGGAAAGAGGGTAAATGCACTCCTTTTCTTCAAGTGGAAGCACCGAACACTGAGTGAAGGACCGGCTGAGATGGCTTTCAATGGACTCCAGTCAGGTTGGACCTCGGATCCAGAGCCAGCCTGAAGGGGGTGTTACACATGTATTTGGTGGAGCAGCTCATAGGGCCTTTGTGTATATGGAACTGCTATTGTACTTGTATTTCAATCTGTGACTTCTAGATATGAATGATAACTGGGACTCTGGGAAGGAGAATAGGAATATGATTCTTATCAGGAAGGGTAGGAATAAAAATTTTGAAATGTGCAATTAATCTTCTTAGGAAGTATGCGGGATGGGAGAACCAGCTAGGGTTACCAGATGTCCAGATTTCCATGGGCATGTCCTCCTTTTGAGGAGATGTCCAGGGGTCCTGACAGCTTTTCAAAACCCGGATTTTGGAAAGCTTTCCTTTGGGCAAGAAGGCATCCGTACATGCGGATACAATGCGATGACATCACACTCGCACATGCTCGTGATGTCAATGTGTCGTATCTGCGCATGCGCGGATGTCTTGCCCGACACGAGCAGGCAGTGGAGGGTGGGATTGGAGGCAGGGCTGGGGCAGGCTTGGGGGTGGGATCGGGGGTGTAACAGGGCAGGAATGGGTGGGACTGGGCAGGCCTGGGGACAGGTCTAGGGGTCCGGATTTTCTAGATGGAAAATCTGATAACCCTAAGCCTAGCCAACCTTGGGTTTTGGCCAGGTACTAGGGACCTGGATTGGCCACTGTGAGATCAGGCTACTGGGCTTGATGGACCATTAGTCTGACCCATTAAGGCTATTCATATGTTCTAGCCTGTAGAAAAGGGGCACTTTCTAAGGTAGAGTGAAAGGGAACCTAATAGGGAGAGGAATTATGGGGCAGGGCAAGACAGATCAAGAGGAAGTAGAGAGCAGAGAAGTATAGAATGGGGGAGCGGAGTAAGTATAAGGGAGTGTTAAGCAAAAGCCAAATTGCATTGGGAGAAAGAAATTAGGTAAAGTTAGAAGATGAGGAGGAAGAAGACATTAAAGCAGGGAGGGACTGAGATAGAAGTTGGGAAAGTCTGAGAGAAAAGAAAGTGTGCGTGGGTTAGCTAGGGAAGAGGGACTGTTGAGGACTGGCTGGGATGGAGAGATGGACCAAAGTGAACTGGAAGGCATAGCATGAGTGTGGTGTAGGTGGGATGGGAGTAGGATGGTAAACTGTGGTGATGAGTTGGGGTTGGGAAGGAAGAGACTGGTGGGGCTTGCAGTGCTACCCCTAGCATTTCTTTTACCCACAAGCCGTTCCTATCTGGCACTACCTGCTGAAAGTTTCATGGCTCCACATCATTATCCTTTTGGTTGGGCTGAGAACTTTTAAGTGACACCTCATATTTTATAATGGCCTCAAAGCCCAACAATTCTGTTTTAGAACACTTTGCATTCAATTTTTTTCAAGCCCAACTTTTGGCACCCTTTTTTGAATCTACCCCTATCTGTTTTGTTAGTTTGGATGACAATTTGTTAGCTTTATTTCCATAGAGGCAAACGTTATGTTGGAAAGACTACACAGAGCCGTAAGCTTTTTGATGTAAAAGATCATTAAAAGGCTGCTGAGTGTGCATAAATTTTTTTAATGTGCATCACTTACCTTTGAGTTAACTTTTTCTCTCTTATAAAACTTGATTTGATTTTGTAAGTCAATAGTTTCCTTATTCAGGGTTTCTATCTATTAGAAACAGAGCTAATCACTTCATTTTGTAGCACTGCTTTAGCAGTCTCCAGGAAAGGTTAGTTGTTGTCTTAGGTTGTGCATTAATCATGTTCGTGTAATTCCCACTTCTCTGGTATAAAAAAAAATCCTTCCATACTTGATCTGCAGCGACCAAAAGGGCATTATTCAATAACACCGTGCATTTTATTTTCTGGCAGAACTAACATTATGTAACACCAGATGCAATGAAGAGATATAATTAAAGCCTCTATGGTCGCTCTGGTTACCTTAGTGAAAAGATCGTGTACCTCTAAGAAATCAATACAAGGGGGGTGCTAAAAAGTTCTCAGCCCAACCAACCGACTTCCTAAATTCTGAGTATTATTTTACCACTGTAGCTGAAAAGAGTTATCTTATTTTGTTAAGTGCCGATTTTCAGAAATGAAACTCTGTTTTGACATTGTTTCAGATCACTGATTGAACCATATCCACGTCATTCTCTTGGTTGGGCTAAGAACTTTTCAGCATCCGGACCCCCAGACATGTCCTCAAAACGAGGACATGTCCAAGGAAATTTGGACATCTGGTACCCCTATGTTAAAGTGCTTTAATGAAGGAATAGTAAGTAGGTTTTGTTTGTCAGATCGCAGGGATCTATGAGGAGTATACAGAATAAGCAGTCTCTCAATAAATTCAGGGAGGTTACTAAATCTAGTTTTGAATGTTAATAGTAAGATTTTATAAGTGATTCTATATTCAACCCATCTTATTCCAAGACGAGATACAAAAGAACATACACTTTAAAACCAAGCAAATATAAAAAAAGCTTAAACAACAGACGAACATGTGAGAAGAGTTCAGACTGCTCTGCTTATTTATGATAAAGAATTTGTCTGCAAAAAAAAAAAAAATGCTGCTTAAGCAAATGTTTAAATGCTGCTGTCTGAGTCCCAAAGGCAGCCTGTTCTACTAAGTTGGACCAGCTATAGTATAGCTCAGGGGTGGGCAACTCCATTCCTCAAGGGCCGGAATCCAGTCGGGTTTTCAGGATTTCCCCCAATGAATATGCATGAGATCTATTTGCATGCACTGCTTTCAATGCATATTAATTGGGGAAATCCTGAAAACCCGACTGGATTCCGGCCCCTTGTATGAATTTACATGTTTTGGGCTCTAGATTTATGTGTAAAATTCTTAGTAGTAGGATTTTAAGAAGAGATGGACAACGTTACATGCAATGGTTCCTTTGGGCTCCGAGCCAGTAGTAATAGCTCAGACTTACTGCAATTTACTTACAGGCCTGAGATCTTCCCAAAGTCCCTCACAATTTCAAGGGTCACATACAAGTGTATTGGAGCCTGATCTAGATATAATAAAATATCATCAGCGAAAAGGCTGATTTTACATTCCCTGCTCCCCCTTTAAGGGAATCTGCCTGCCGAATTTTGATGGCTAAGGGTTTAATAGCGAGCAGGAACAGTGGTGGGAGGAGACACCCCTAATGGGTGCCCCTTTCTAACACAAAGTTCTCGACCAGACTGCTGTTTACCAGTAATCGAGCAAGGGGGCCATTGTATAAAGCTTTTACCCTCCCCAGGAGTATTCCCTCTATTCCATATTGCCCTAAGACCCAGAATAGATACTCCCAAGAGATGCTATCAAACGTTTTCCAAATACCAAGTCCCCCTATAGAAGAAATGCTCCCTTTCCCTCTGTGGTCATGCAGTGCCCCCATCACCTTCATCAGGTTCATCGAGGCATATCGTTTGGATACAAATCCCATCTGATCAGATAAAAATCGGTTAAGCCAGTGTGCTAATGTGTCTGCCAGAATTTTTACATCCTGATTTCAATTGCCGCTGCTGGGTCAGACCAGTGGTCCATCGTGCCCAGCAGCCTGCTCATGCGGTGGCCCTCTGGTCAAAGACCAGTGCCCTGAGACTAGCCCTACCCGTGTACGTTCCGGTTCAGCAGGAACTTGTCTAACTTTGTCTTGGATCCCTGGAGGGTGTTTTCCTGAGAAGGGCCTACCTCCCTTACCATCTTAATATACATATCACTTAATGATTTCGATACTAAGTCCTGTAAGATCATGTAATACTCAGGGCCATGCCAATCAAGGCCTGGGGGTCTTTGCTAAAGTTAAGGATTTAACTGTTACATTGTTTGTGGAAATGTTATTTTATACTTTGTACAACGCTTTGTAGAACTGAGAAAGCGTTTAATCAAAAACTAAATAAACAATAAACAATGCTGGTTGAGATTTCTGTTTCTGAAAGGGGCGCATTCAAGATGGCCTGTCGAGTCAAAGTAAACTGAGAATTTATTCATATCCTCTGGACATAATTTCCTCTTTGCGTACAAAGCCTTGTAGTATCTTACAAACGGATTTCGTATTTGTACTTCCCGATCAAATTGCTTGCCCCTGATTTTGGTTATAATTTGCTTTGGTGAGGGATGCACTAAGTTGGCCTGTTTTTCTACCCTTGCCCATTGTTTTTCTAACTTTGCCTATTTTTCCACCCCATTGGATGGTAATACAAGGACTGTTCTGCTCTTTAATAAGGAGCTCATCTAGTTTGCTTTTAGTTTCTCTATCCCTTACTTTGTCTCTGTCAGCCATGGTTTGAAAATGCTGTCTCTGGAAGGTTTGTAGCTGTGTGGTGTCAGCAAATTCTTCTCATACTCTCTTTTTTTTGGGTTACAAAATTATATGGCCCCAGAACTGCCTTGGAGGCATACCAAAAGCTCACTGGACATATGTCTGGGGTTTCATTATCTGATCTACATTCTAACCATTTGGACCTCAGAAGGACTCTGAAATCCAAGTCATTATATGACTGTGGGGAAAGATGCCAGAATGAGGTTTTTGCAGAGGATATAGATGACTGCAATACTGGCACTGTAGCGTGGTCCGCTATTGTAGGCTTGTGAATCACCACCTCCCTCACCAAAGAGATTATTGTCTTAGTAACTAATATGTAATCCAGCCTGGCATAAACATTATTGGCATTAGAGAAAAAGATATACTCTTTGTCATATGGGTGTAAAATCCGCCAGATATCTAACAATTCAAGATGTTGGGTTAAAAAATTCACCCCCTCTGATATCATGATCCTTTGTGCATTTTCTAGGGGAACGGCAATCTAGAGAAGGGTCTGCCATGATATTGAAGTCCCCTTCCTGCAGCAATTTGTAATCTGAGTGACCCGATAAGTGGGACAGTACGGTGAAAAAAAAAAATTTCTGGCAGTACACGTTTGGTTAGTTTGGGCATCTTTATACCACTTATTTTGGATGAAAAAGCCTCTTTAAAGAAGAGATCTGGAGTTGAAAGGTCATCTTGTGGTTGGTTCTCAGAAGATCTATTATTATTTAAAAGAGAATGTAGGAAATTAGAAAGATGGAAGAAATCAGGTAGTGAAGAAAATAGACTAAACTGGAAAATCATGATTCATAGATATAAAACTTTTACTAAGGTGCGCTAAGCATTTTAGTGTGCGCTAAATCAACACTTGTACTAACCGCTAATACATCCAAAGGATAACATGCACGCGTTAGCGTTTAGCGTGCGCTATAAAGCATAACACACTTTAGTAAAAGAGGGGGGTAAGTTGAATATGGCTAGAAGAGAATATTATTCTAATCTTATAGGGTCAGAGAATATAGATAATAAGAAATTATTCTCATTGGTAAATCAGCTAAGGTTGATGACATTACATCAGATTTAGAATTACACATTCCATCAGCAAATTTTTAAGTTAAAGGTGGACAAATTAAGATCAGAAATTATGTTGAGATCACCACAACCACAATTATTTGAGGAGTCAACTGATTTGGTAATTTCAATGAATAGAGTCTGGAGTACTTTTCAATTGGTAACATATCGGGAGGTAGTAAAACTGTTTAATAAATACGTAAACTTTCTGCATAAGAACATAAGAATAGCCTTACTGGGTCAGACCAATGGTCCATCAAGCCCAATAGACCGTTCTTACAGTGCCCAATCCAGGTCACTAGTACCTGGCCAAAACCTAAGGAGTAGCAATATTCCATGCTACCGATCCAGGGCAAGCAGTGGCTTCTCCAGTAACTGGGGCAATGAGAGGATTAAGACTTTCCAGGGTCATAAGGAGTAGGGAGGGACTTGAACCCACAAACTTAGAGTGCTAAGGCTGTAGCTCTAATCACTGTACCACACACTCAGCCTGTTAGATACTTGTACAACACAGTTACATCGAAATTGCCTCCTTTCATTTTACAAGCTACAACAGATTGGCTTAATGAGGAGCTGCAAGAAGGAACATTCAGTATATTAGCTGGTAATATTATATTGACCCCTTTAATTAAAAAAATCAAAAAGCTAAGATACAAGAGATTATTAAATTCAGACCAATGGCATCCATTCCTCTGTTTACTAAAATAATTGAAGGGTGAGTTGCAATCAAACTGTTCCAGATATTCTGTTAGTTTAATCTGCTACACCTGATTCAATCAGGGTTCAGAGCCGGTTAAAGCACTGAGAGTTTGCTTTGTTCTTTGGTGGAAAAGGGAAGATCTTTACTTGGCCGGGGTCAGAATGCTATGCTTGTACAATTTTAAACAAATGCATGAATGCAGGATGTCCGGGACGGTACTTGGAGAGATCTCCCAGGAAAGAAACTTGGGAGTTATGATCGACAAGTCGATGAAGCCATCTGCACAATGTGCTGCAGCTGCAAAAAGGGCGAACAGAATGCTAGGAATGATAAAGAAGGGGATCACGAACAGTTTGGAGAAGGTTATCATGCTGCCATGGTGCGTCCTCACCTGGAGTACTGCATCCAGCACTGGTCGCCTTACATGAAGAAGGACACGGTACTACTCGAAAGGGTCCAGAGAAGAGCAACTAAGATGATCAAGGGGCTGGAGCAGTTGCCATACATTGAAAGATTAGAGAAACTGGGTCTTTTCTCCCTCGAACAGAGGAGATTGAGAGGGGATATGATCGAAACATTCAAGGTACTGAAGGGAATAGACTTAATATATAATGATAGGTTGTTCATCCTCTCCAAAGTAGGGAGAACGAGAGGGAACTTTCTAAAATTGAAAGGGGATAGATTCCGTACAAACGTAAGGAAGTTTTCTTCACCCAGAGAGTGGTAGAAAACTGGAACCCTTTTCTGGAGTCTGTTATACGGGAAAACACCCTCCAGGAATTCAAGACAAAGTTAGACAAGTTCCTGCTGAACCAGAACTTGCTCAGGTAGGGCTAGTCTCAGTTAGGGCACTGATCTTTAACCAGAGGGCCGCTGCGTGAGCGGACTGCTGGGTATGATGGACTACTGGTCTGACCCAGCAGCGGCAATTCTTATGTTCTTATTACAAAATTGGGGATTAGAGGGTCATGTATTAAATTGGATAGGTAGGTTTTTATCTCATTGTTTATATTGGCTTAAAATGAATAGCCAACTTTCAACTAGTTGGCAAATAGGTGATGAGGTTCCACAGGGCTCACCCCTCTCCCCTGTATTGTTTAATGTTATGATGCATTCTATGGCAAAGCATTAGTAGATCTCAATATATTCAGATATATATATATATATATATATATATATATATATATATATATACAGATGATATTAGTATTCTTCTTTTTTCTATTTAGATTGGAATATATTAAAGTTGTTTCTTAATACTGTGGAGCATTTCATAAACTGAAGATAAATTAGATAAAATTAAATTTCTTTGGTTGGGTTCACAGGATTTGGCTAGATCTGATCTTTTGTCATCTTTAGGTCAAAACAATTATACATTAGATATGCAAATTAGAGTCTTAGGTTTGCTAACAGTGGAGTATCTGGTTAATTTAGGGCTCCTTTTACAAAGCCGCAGCTGCTGCTGCGGTAATCGCCCCAATGCCCATAGGGCATCAAAACATTTGCCACATGGCAGCCACTACCGTGGCTTTGTAAAGGGGGGAGGGGGGTTAGTAAGAAATCATTTGGATTGTTAAGAAAACTATGAGCTGTTTGAAAATATTTTGATAAATCAGTTTTTGCAATTTTGGTTCAATCACAGAGTAATGCATTTGGGGATTAGATATTGGAAGGAGCCTTATGTGCTGGGAGGTGAGAGGCTGATATGAACGGATGGGTAGAGGGATCTTGGGGTGATAGTGTCCGAAGATCTAAAGGCAAAGAAATAGTGTGACAAGGCGGTGGCTGTTGCCAGAAGGATGCTAGGCTGTATAAAGTGAGGCTTAACCAGTAGAAGAAAGAAGATGTTGATGCTCCTGTACAGATAATTGGTGAGGCCTCACTTGGAGTATTGTGTTCAATATAGAAACATAGAAACATGATGGCAGATAAAGGCCAAATGGCCCATATAATCTGCCCATCCACAGTAACCATTATCTCTTTCTCTGAGAGATTCCACATGCCTATCCCAGACAGTCTCTGTTTCCACCACCTCTTCCGGGAGACTGTCCCTACAGATTACCACCTCATAGGACAACGGAATCGAAGAGTCCATAAAAAAGTATTTCCTCAGATTACTCCAGAGCCTATCACCTCTTAATTTCATTCTATGCCCTCTCATTGCAGAGTTTCCTTTCAAATGAAAGCGACTCAATTCATGCACATATATATTAAGTAGGTATTTAAACATCTCTATTACATCTCCCCTCTCCTGCCTTTCCTCCAAAGTATACAGATTGAGATCTTTAAGTCTGTCCCCATGCACCTTATCACGAAGACCACACACCATTTTAGTAGCCTTCCTCTAGACTGACTCCATTCTTTTTATATCTTTTTGAAGGTGCGGCCTCCAGAATTGTACACAATATTCTATATGAGGTCTCATCAGAGTCTTATATAGAGGCATCAATATCTCCTTTTTCCTACTGGCCATACCTCTCCCTAGGCAACCTAGCATCCTTCTAGCTTTCACCATCACCTTTTCAACCTGTTTGGCCACCTTAAGATCATCACATACAATCACACCCAAGTTCCACTCTTCTGTCGTGCACATAAGTTCTTCACCCCCTAAACTGTACCATTCCCTCAGGTTTTTGCAGCCCAAATGCATGACCTTGCATTTCTTAGCATTAAATTTTAGTTGCCAAATTTCAGACCATTCTTCAAGCTTTGCCAGGTCTTTCTTCATGTTATTCACACCACCCGGCATGGCTACTCTATTGCAGATTTTGGTATCATCCGCAAAGAGGCAAATCTTACCCGACTACCCTTCAGCAATATCATTTATAAAAATGTTAAAAAGAACAGGCTCAAGAACAGAACCTTGAGGCACACCACTGGTAGCATCCCTTTCCTCAGAGCGATCTCCATTGATGACTACCCTCTATCACCTTCCACTCAACCAGTTCCTGACCCAGCCTGTCACTTTGGGACCCATCCCAAAGGCACTCAGTTTATATATCAGACGTCTGTGTGGAACACTGCTAAAGTCTTTGCTAAAATCTAAATACACCACATCTAGCGCACATACTCTATTCAAAGGAGATAAGAAGACTTGAAGTGATCCAGACATAGGTGAGAAAATGGTAGGAGGTTTGCACCAAAAGACATATGAGGAGAGACTTGAAGCCCTGAATATGTATACCCTAGAGGAAAGGAGGGACATGGGGGATATGATTCAGAAGTTCAAATATTTGATAGGTATTAATGTAGATCAAAATCTTTTCCAGAGAAAGGAAAATGGTAAAAACCAGAGGGCATAATTTGAGGTTGAAGGGTAGTAGAGAAATGTTAGGAAATTCTTCTTTACGGTTGATGTGTGGAATGTATTCCTGAAGGAGATGGTGGAGAGGAAAGCGGTGACAGAGTTCAAACAAGCGTGGGATGAACACATAGGATCCCTAATCAGAAAATAATGGGTATATATTGAAGTTACTAAGGCCAGTACTGACAGACTTGCACTGTCTGAGTCAAATTTATGAACATTCAGCTGAGGACGGGCTGGGTAGGGCTGTGATGGTTTAGATGGGCTGGAATGAGTTTTGATGGAGACTTCAGTAGATAGAACCTAAGCTCACTACCTGGCAGAGCTCTGGATTTCTGGCCCAGAAATATCTAATAAAAGGACCATTTAATTAAATGATTCATTTATAGTACAAGTACGATTGGGAAGACTGGATGGACCATTTGGGGCTTTATATCCTGTCATTTACTATGTTACTATCTTATCCCAGATGGACTACTATAATATAGTCTAGGTTGTACTAAAGAGCTATTGAGAAGATTACAAACGGTGCAGAATACTACAGTTAGAGTAATTTTTGCTATCTCTAAATATGGTAGAATTACTCCATATATTCTCAAATTACATTGGTTGCCAATGAATGCAAGGATCTATTTTAAGCTTTGTGTTATGATTTTTAAGATCATGTATGGCTAGGTGCCACAATATTTAATGGAATTAATTCTATTTTTAGTGGGTAGGCAAGATCATGTTTCACGGAAGCAATTTTATCTGCAATTTCCATTAACAGTGGAAGCTGGAATGGCCCGCTTTCTTAATGTTAACATCATCCAGCCCTTCAAACCCTTAAACAAATCCCCAAAGAAGACACGTAAATGTGCGTGGTGAAACCTGGCCGCAGCCCTGTTTATTGCAAATTAACATACTTAAATAACATTTAAATAATATAAATAACAGTACAATCAACTTTAAATAACCGTTTATCTATTAAAACCTTCACAATGGTATCACCATTGCGACCCAGATCCCGAGCTACTGACACAGATGTAAATGGCCCCCGACCCTGCCATCCAAGCAAGGGTCCGAGGGGTGGGATGTCCCCACATGCCCCATTGTCCAAGGTTATCCGACCAACCAGGCACGGCTCCCAACCGGCCCACCGCTCATCCCCATGATGAGACCAGCCGCCAGTAGCTCGGGATACCGCCTACCAATGCAAACTCACACCCCAGGTACTAACGGGCGGGAGGGCGGGAAAGTTGTCTCGGAGGACCGGAAACCGTTAAGGTCCTCCGAGACCCTCCTTAAATAATCCTTCCACCCCCCCGCCCTCCCACGGCCGCGACACTGACCTATCAGAGGCCAGTCCCTCGGCGGGATGGCCTCTACCCGACCGATTTTCCTTTCCTACATAACCCCCCCTTTTTCCAAAACCTACTCGGCGGACAGCCCCGCGGGCCTCCCAGCTCCGCGTTAGAGCCGTCCGTCAAGACTAGCTCTCGGACTTTTTATTCTGAAAGCAATCAAGTTATTTACTCATTGGGATGATTACTTTTTTTTTTCAGGTTCCTTTAATTTGAAATGAACTGCCCATTTTAGTTAGATTAGAGAGTTGTTATATAATTTTAAGAAAACTTCTTAAAACATTTTAGTTCAAGACATTTTTATCATGAACATTGATGCCTTATTCTGTTTGTAGTAGCATATCTGTCTTTATGTTCTAACTGGGTTTCTTACCAGTATCTAATATTTTTGTTACCTGCTTCGAACTTGTAAGGGCTTTGTCAGAATACAAATTGGAATGTAATGTAATGTCTAGCCTCAAACATCCAAATTGTGCCCTGCACGTTTTCTAAAAGGTTCGATTATTGCAGAAAACCATCCAAATCAGGGGTGCCCAAAAGGTCGATCGCGATTGACCAGTAGATCACAAGGGCAATGTGAGTTGATTGCGGAGCCCATCCCAGGGTTTGCGATAGACTCACGTTGCCTTTGCGTTCTCCCTGCTTCCCCGAAGCCACAAAAGCCAGGATTGTGCAGCCACTGCACAAGCGCCGGGCCTACAAGCCTTCCCCCCTACATCAGAAGCATGCAGGAGGCAGAAAGAAGAAATATTGGATGCAAAGTCAGAAGAAATTACCAGACAACAAAGGTAGGAAAAATGATTTTATATTCAATTTAGTGATCAAAATGTGTCCGTTTTGAGAATTTATATCTGCTGTCTATATTTTGCACTATAGCCCCCCTTTACTATACCGCAATAGTGGTTTTTAGCGTAGGGAGCCTATGAGCGTCGAGAGCAGCGTGGGCATTCAGCGCAGTTCCCTGCACTAAAAACTGCTATCGTGGTTTAGTAAAAGGGGAGGGGGTATATTTGTCTATTTTTGTATAGTTGTTACTGAGGTGACAGTGCATATTTTAAAGTCATCTGCCTTGACCTCTTTGAACCCTTCCCCCCGAATATAAATGATAATTAACATTTTCTCTACGTACAGTGTGCTTTGTGTTTTAAAAATTTTTTTTTATTGTTAGTAGATCATTTTGACTTGGTCAATTTAAAAGTAGCTCACAAGCCAAAAAAGTGTGGGCACCCCTGATCAAATCATAAAATCCTAGTCCCGCTCAAACCATACCTCCTTCAAGCCCCTTAAGGTTTAGACACACTGAAGATGAATAGCATAGAAATCTATCTACAAAGTGAGTTTTGAAAATAGCAAATTGGAAGGGTTTGGCAAGAAAAATGTCCATATGCCCCATTATGCTACTTTTTAAATTTTTTTTTAAAAATCTTTATTCATTTCCAATTTGAGAACAATGCATTAAATATATACATACAATTAATGTCATAGACAGCACTTACAATCAATCAATGAATACAACAAAATGTATTATCCCCTCCCTCCCACCCTCTCTGGATGTGCAAATCAAATAGGAAATAAAGGCATTATCCAACTAATCAGAGTTAACAAAATTTGTCAATGGACCCCATGTTAATTTAAATAGTTTAATATGACACGATATTTCTGAAGGTAATGTACAAGATGCAGGCGTTGTTTATTAGTGAAAAAAATGCAGTAAAATATACAACCTTGTTACCAACCAAGGGACCCGACACGGTCCGTGTTTCGGATAACACGCCTTCCTCAGGGGTCCATGGTAGTTAAGGTATGAGACAAACCGCATAAAAAATATCAAACAAAGGCCTATATTGAACGAATATACTCAAGCGAATACTACACAATGGCAGTGGGTGAACGCCGTGGGAAGTTAGGATTCTAAATATGCAGTTTGTCGGGTCCCTTGTTTGGTAACAAGGTTGTATATTTTACTGCATTTTTTCCACTAATAAACAATGCCTGCATCTTGTACATTGCCTGTAGTTTGTTGTTGTTTTTCAGTTGTTGTTTGTTTCACTGCAGACTACGTTGGATTTCTCTTTTTCTTGTGCTTTCTCAACGATATTTCTGAATTCATTTTTTCATATTTATAACATAAATATAAAGTTTCCCACCAAAAGGAAAAATTAAGTCAGTCCCAATTTTTCCAGTTCTTGGTTATCATTTGTATGGCTATCCCAGCACATTGAGTCCTCAACCCCCTCGAAACACTACACCATCTCAGGAGCATATCTGAACATCCATTCGGTCAGGAGCAAAGCTCAACTAGTCAAAGACTGGCTGGAAGAAACACACCTAGACATCTTACTTCTAACCGAAACATAGCTAATCTCTGACCAGGATGCTATCATAAGCGATATACTACCAGCAGATTATCAAATTATTCCTCTATCGAGAAACTCAAAAAGAGGAGGCGGTCTAGCAATAATTCTCTGAGATCATTTCGAGTTTCAATCACTTGACTCTAAACTAACTAACGACCTAGAAATTCTCACTTGCAAAATAATCAAAGAGGACTGCAAAGATAATTGGATCGTCACAGTATTTTACATGCCCCCTAACAAATGGAACCTAGCAAAAGAAGATCTCTACGAATTCCTCCTTACCAACTCGGTAGCCGGCGCTTACAATCTACTAGCCGGTGATATTAATTTACACCTC
The DNA here is from genome assembly GCF_902459505.1 of Geotrypetes seraphini. Classification (NCBI taxonomy): domain Eukaryota; kingdom Metazoa; phylum Chordata; class Amphibia; order Gymnophiona; family Dermophiidae; genus Geotrypetes; species Geotrypetes seraphini. The sequence goes on from NC_047084.1 coordinate 534,799,045, forward strand.
GAGCAGGAAGAGAACTCCAATGTAGCAGATCTACTCTCCTTCCTCACATCTCTAGGCTTTTCCAAACCACCTCTGACAAAAACCCACAGGAAAGGTCACAAACCTAGACTTAATCACATCTCTCACCAATGCTCCAACTACCCCCAGCATAAGTTTTATAAGTGAAACCTGGACTAACATCCCCTGGTCAGACTACCTCCTTTGTAATTTTGAATTACCAAGAAACCACCCAAAGGAAAACCAAGATTCAATCACAGAGAGAAAACGATCTGGACAAGAGGACAACTAAACCCGGAACAATTTTGGTCGCACTATCCCTTAACATCCATCTCTGACTCCGATCCAAACTTCATCCTAGAATGGAAAAACTTCAGCAATCAGGTTCTAAATGACATTGCACCATTGAAAGTTTGCAAAAAAATGACACCATGTAACAAACAGCCTGCTGGTACGATGCCGAATTACTGGCACAAAAATGAGAAGTATGTAAACTGGAAAGAATATGGTGTAAATCAGGAAAAGAACAGGATAGATTTACCTGGCGACTAAAAGTCAAAGAGTACAAACTAATGATTAAAGAAAAATGCTGTAAACATTACTCCCAATCAATTAACTCTCCTTCGCTGAATAGCAAAGAACTCTTCAGAATTGTCAATTCATTATTTGATATTGAGCTACATAAACGTTCTCTGACTGACCTCCCACCCTCTGCTTCTATCCTTATATGACTACTTCGCTTCAAAAATTCGTAATCTGAAAACATCCCTTACAGCTACAAGCATAGACCTATCTATCAATCAACCTGCTCCAGGAAATGAAAGCTCAACTGATGACATGACCTGGAATCATTTCAAAACCTCAAACTCTACTCCAAATATGCTAAATCCAACTGCCTACTGGACAACTGCCCACCAACTATCATGAAAATAGCCCCCCCTGAACTTTTCAACTGGGTTACACTCTGCTTGTTCACCGGTTACTTCCCATTGGAACTCGGTCACATTCTCATATCTCCTATTATCAAAAACTCCAAGGAGCCAGTCACCTCGGTTGCCAACTTCAGACCCATTGCCAACATACCTCTTTTCCTCAAACTAATGGAAGGCCTAGTTAACCTTGATCTCATGACATACTTAGAGAAGTTCAACATTCTACGCGACTCTCAATCAGGATTTCGCACAAATTATAGCACAGAAACAGGCTTAGCCTCACTGACAGACTACCTCCTCCATCTAGTCTCCCTGGGAAAAAGCGCACTGGTACTTCAGTTTGACCTGAGCAGTGCCTTTGACCTTGTCGACCATGACATTCTGCTCAGATGCCTCGATTCTATTGGCATCTCTGGACAGGTCCTAACCTGGTTTATAGGCTTCTTAAAAAACCGCACTTACCAGGTCCACAGCGAAGGAGCCTTTTCCCATTCCTGGTGTAACCCCTGCGGAGTCCCAAAGGGCTCCCCTCTCTCCCCCTCTCTATTCAATGTCTACATGGCATCACTGGGACATATGTTATCTGACTGAAATTGTACATATATGCGGATGACATTACAATCATCATTCCCATAACCTGACTCAAGAGACAGAACAATTCACCTCATCTATCCTCACTAGGGTAGAACAATGGACCACTCAATTCAAATTAAAACTGAACCCAGAAAAAACCGAGCTTTTCCTAGCAAGTCCCAACCACAAATTAACGAACACCTCCTTGAAATTAAATGGGTTAACCAACCCAATCAACCCTACCATCAAAATCCTTGGAGTCATCCTAGACCGATGCCTGTCATTTGAAGATCATACTAACGCTCAAGTTAAAAAATGCTTTGGCACCCTCTGGAAACTTTGCACCATCAAACACTATTTTGACTTCCTCTCCTTTCATTTGCTGGTTCAGTCCCTAATCTTAAGCACCTTAGATTATTGCAATATCATATACTTGGGTTCCTTCAAGAAAATCACCAAATGACTGAGAATCATTCAGAATACAACCATCCGCCTCATCTATGGTCTCAAAAAATCTGATCATGTAAGCCCGTACTACAGAAAACTACACTGGCTGCTGATGGAGGCAAGGGTCATCTTCAAGTTTGCCTGCCTCTGCTTCAAAACCATAACCAGTCTATCCCCAATCTACCTATCGCATCATTTTGCCCTTCCAGGCACCACTTGCACACATAATGCCTATTTGTTCGCCTTCCCCTCCCCGAAAGGCTGTATCTACAAGAGATTCTGTCATTTCAAGCAGGCAAATGGAATAAATATCTAACCACCCTCATTTCCAACTCACCCTCCTACCAATCCTTCAGGAAATCAATTAAAACCTATCTCTTTGACAATTCCTCTGACTCCTTCCTGCCTTGCAACTTCTCTGAAACACTTCCAGATAGACCTAGCTACTCCCGGCTTATCAATGTAATTAGAAAATTTTTCTTTGTAACTTCGCTGTCTGTGTACAGTCTCTTCCTCTGTAAATCGTTCTGAACTGCTCATGGTATTGCGGTATACAAAAATAAAGTTATTATTATTACTAGCTTTATAGCCCGTTACATTAACGGGTGCTAGAATATATGTGTGTGTCTGTCATTATTTTTTTCTCTCTGTATCTCTTTAGCCGCTTTCTGTCTTTCTGTCTTTCTTTCTTTTGGCTGTCCACCACCACCCCTTGCGTGTTCCCCCTGTCCATTCTCCCTTCTTTTTACCTCCCCTGTGTCCACCACCACCCCTTCACTGCTCCCCTTATCCAGCAGCAGCCCTTCTCCCTTTGTTTTACCTCCCCCCTGTCCATCAGCACCTCTTCCTGCTCCCTCTGTCCAGCAGTAGGCCTCCCTTCATTTTTCCACCCCCCTGTCTATCAGCACCTCTTCCTGCTCCCCCTGTCCATGGGAGTTAGTACAGGCCCGGTCTCTGCCGTTCTCTCCAGAGTTTGTTCTTTACTCGGATAGAGAGTCCTTGTCGCCCCCCCTTTCACTTCCTGTGGGCCCAACTACGAACCTGGTGATTCCAGCAGTGTGTGCAGCAGTCTTCACACGCTGCTTTGGGTCCTTCTACTGCCCTGATTTACTCTGGCACATCCCTGATGACATCATCAGAGACGCGGCAGAGCAAATCAGGGCAGTAGAAGGGCCCGAAGCAGCGTGTGAAGACTGCTGCACACGCTGCTTGAATAGCCAGGTTCGTAGTCGGGTCCGTGGGAAGGGAAGGGGGGGTGGCAAAGGACTCGGACTCCTCTGGTCTGTTGCGGAGGCCGGCCCGGCTCCATTTCTCGGTTCGTTCCGGAGAGGGGGGGCAGGAGGCGCTCTAAGTGTAAGGGAGTCGGGAGAGGAGCCACCGCCGCCGCTGTGAACTTTAAAATAAGGGAGCCAGAGCTGGCAAGACTGCACATCACCTTGCGGTCTGCGAGAGAGGGAGCGTTAGCCACAGACCTACGGATCACGGATCAGGGATCACAGATCATGCAGGTATGAGTGCGCATGCGCAGCAAGCGTTTTATTATATAGGATTATAATGATAAAGAGTCTGCTTTTATACCTTTCTAATGGAGGTTTAGTTGACAACAATGTCCCACAGATTACCACCTCATAGGACAATGGAATCGAAGATTCCAGTATCAAATTAATTTGTCCCCATATTTATTTCCAAAAATTGAGTATCAAGGGACAATATAACAGATGATCCAGTGTCCCTATTTCAACATGGCAGTGCCAGCATCTATTAGACTTTATGCAACTTTTTGAATATTTTTCTTTTTTTGAAAATTAGCTCCATAGTGTATTAATACAAAGAGAGCACTGGGCAGTCTTCTATTTAAATGCATAACTTACAGAATACTCTAGGTCACATGCACCATTGCCACATTTATGCGACCGCAGTTACACCAGGTCTATGGTCGGTGTGACTCCAGGTATGCACTGTTGCCAGGTTACAAGAGAATTCTATAATGGAAACTGAATGCTCAGATGTTGCTATAGAACCTGGCTTAAACCATGTGGCATCATGGCAAATATAAAGAGATGTCCACGTATAGAACTGCATCCAGGCAGTGGTATAGTAATGGAGAGGGGGCAGACCACACCGGGCGCCGTCTTTGTGGAGGCGCCAGCACCTCCCTACCCCCATGCCACGCTTGTGCCCTTCCTTCCTCACCCCCACCCCCGTACTTCCTTAAAGTCTTTGCCAGCATGTGCAACTACACTTGTCTTCTGCTCGCATCCTGCTCGCACTGGCTTTGGCTCTCTCTTAAATCATTTCTGGGTCGTGGGGGCCAGGGAGTGACGTCCGAGGGAAATCTAGTGCAGGCAGCAGCCTGGAGAAGCTGCTTGTGCTGGCAGTGATTATAAGAAGTACTGGGGTGGGAAAGGGAGGGCACAAGTATGGTGTAAAAGGAGGGGGGAGGGGTTAGTGCAGAAGGAGCAAAGGGCAGAGAGGAGGGTGTCCAGAATATTTTAGTTCCTTGAGCCAGCAAATATACTTTTGCCAGAAACTTTTCTAAATCTGAATTGAAGACAAATCAAGCCATTAATCTTTAAACACAGGAGTAACGGTGTCTTTTGTAAAAGTCTGTTTCCAGGATCGAGAGCCATTGTGGGAGCTCTGAGGTCTGTTTTATAAGTGAGTGGGCAAATATTGTAAAGGAGGCTTGTGACTAGCTGACCTCTTTTATTCCTGTGGCTGAGTGCAGGTGGGTTTGTTATTATAAAGCTCTCCTGGTGACTTTATTACATATTTATCAGAGTTTATGCTGCAGAAGAGCCAGAGGTTAGCTGGAATTAATCTTAGCTTTTTTTGGTGTGTCAGCTAAAGAGTTGACTCGGGGAATAGAGTGTTTGAATAATTGGGAGCATGACCTTAATAAAAGGCAGAAGTGCATGCCTTTTATTACGAAGAATATAAAACTACACAAGTATATAGAATCAGACAAAATGAAGGGAAATTTAGAAATGAGACTTAAAATAGGAAACAGAGCTGAGTGATATGCAAGCCAATATTTTTTTATTCGGATTTTCAGATGGAGGATTGAAGAGGGGAGTTCATCAAGCAGCATTAGGATTAATGCACCTTTAATGCATGTTAAGGGAATTAGCATGTGTTAAAATTCTAAAGCCTATTTTATACCTATGAGCTTAGGACCTGATTCTATAAACAGCAGCTAAATTGGTAGGCACCTAGGGAAACACCTACTGTGTATCATTCAAAGTTAGGCACATAGAATCATGTCTAGTGGTGCCCAACTCGACTTAGGCACCAGTAGGCATCAAAAACTTAGGTACCAGTATATTAGGCAGGGTTTTCTTGGCCTTCCGGTGCCTAACTCAATCTCTGCCCCTAGCCACACCCACTTGTCAGGTAGTCATCTTGGGAACTCAGAACAGTTTACATGAATTTATTCAGATACTCAAGCATTTTTCCCTGTCTGTCTAATGTACCTGGAGTAATGGGAGGGGGGGGGGGGATTAAGTGACTTGCCCAGAGTCACATGGAGGGCTAATGTACATCTGGGGGTTAATTCTATAAGAAGCTGCTTAGTTGTAGGTGACAACAGCACATGTTAAATGCTGGTATTCTAGTTATTTATACCATACCATTTCTTATACCTTGCAATTATCTGCAAGAAATCGTTGTGACTTAAGATAAGATTAAACCAAAAGAAACTCTGTGGAATGACGATGTTCCTTAATGGACTATATTTGAAAATGTCAAAGTTCCAAATCACTAAAATCATCCACATAAAATAAAATCATCCACATAAAAGTAAAGTAATCCATACAAAAGCCTTAAAGGATTAGGTCCTTTAAGGCTTTTGTGTGGATTACTTTACTTTTATGTGGATGATTTTAGTGTACCTTTGGAACTTAGACATTTTCAAATTAAGTCCATTAAGGAACATCACCATTCCACAAATAAAGTCCATTAAGGAACATCACCATTCCACAGAGTTTCTTTTGGTTTCTTCTGGATTTTCTTGTGGATATTTTGGGGGTCATTTTTTTGGTTTTTACAATAAGATTAATAAGGATTTGTAACATCATGGAGTAGGCAATATTGAATTCAAGACCTATTTCTGTGACTATATGAACACATATGAATGGCCATTTTTTGGTTACAGTGATCTGTAAATATGCACCAAGGTGCAATGATGTATAATTTGTTCTATGGCTGGTGTAAATGCCCATGCCTCTAGTAGACATGAGCAAGCTGGCTTGTACTAGTATTCTGTACAACTACTGTATTTTTTGCTCCATAAGACACACCTTTTTTTTTAGTAATTTATATTCTGCATATCCTCCAATTCTATGTGGATTACAAATTATTCAGGTACTCAAGCATTATTCCCTAACTGTCCCGGCGGGCTCCTACTCTTTCTAATGTACCTGGGGCAATGGGGATTAAGTGACTTGCCCAGAGTCACAAGGAGCAGTGCGGGATTCGAACCACAACCTCAGGGAGCCGAGGCTGTAGCTCTAACCACTGCTTGAAAAACAAACAGGAGAAACTACCTTCACAAGGTTGCAGTTAGCAGTATATGCTAGTTTTCTAAGCAGTGGCATTTCTCATGATACAATGAACAAAAAAGATTATGTAAATTTGTACATCTTATCTATCATGATTTAACTACAAGACTCCCGAGGCAGGCCCCTTTGGGCCAAAACATGATCGTGATGAGTCTATTACAATAAAAGAGATTGAGCACCAATTGGTCACCTTCACACTCCCACAAATGGGTGGAAATGTCTGCATCTTATGGAGCAAATATTGCGTCACAGACTGTGATGTGCAGTGTTCTCCCTAGCGTCTTTTAGCTGGGTGCTCCGCCCGGCTAATTTATATGAGTGCCCAGCTGCCTGCCAGAGAAACTTATACCTTTTTTTTCCTTTTTAAATCCTGGTGGTCCAGCGGTGTATCGACAGGAGCTAGCTTTCTGCGCTCCTGATCTATGCTGAGCCCCTCCCTCGCTGGATGGCTGCCTCAGATCTTGCGAGAACTGACGGCAGCCATTCAGGGAGCAGCGCGGGCCCAGGCTGGAGTGCAAAAAGTTTGCTTCTGCCTTGTGCGCCGCAAGATCTGAGGCAGCTGTCCAGTGAGGGAGGGGCTCAGTGCGGGAAGGAGCACTGAAAGCTCATTCCTGCCAATATACCGCTGGCCCATCAGGATTTAAAAAGGTGAAAAAAGGTACGGGGATAAAAAATTGTTAGTCGGCTGGAATGGATCCCTCCTCTCCTGGTCTACCACTAGACTACCAGAGGGGGGACAGGGTACAGAAAAGTAGAAGAGTGCTTGAACCTTAAAGTCTCTCCTCATGTGTTAATGGAAGTAAGTGATGATGGCTCTTAATACCACTGTTGACTTTACATGGTTGAAATATTATTCTGCTATATATTATTAAATAAGTTAGTACACCATTTGGTTCAGAATATTTTTTTTTTCTTGTTTTCCTCCGCTAAACCTAGGTGCGTCTTATGGTGCTTAAAAGTATAAGCTTGAAATAGAGGCTTTTCTAATGCCTAAATCTTGGTTCTCCCTGACAGAATGACCATATAATTAATATGGCTTTATTTCTTAGCAACCTGAATAAAATGATTTGCTGAGAATATTTTTGCTACCTTTATTCAGTAGATGGGACCCCATATTTGGCTTCCTGACCCCCTAAGTGTCAAGGTTCCTTTTTGAATCTAGGGCTCACAAAAGCAGGAGTGACTGGGAATTCCTACTGCTCCCACTAGATTTCCAAGGACCCCCAATTAAAGGATGCCCGGTTTAAGAAGAAGACTTTTCTTTCTCTCTGTTTCCTTGGTGGCAGTGTATCCAGTTGATTCTACTTATCAGAGGGTCATTAACAAACCAAAATGAAAAATGTTGCAAATGACACAGGAAACAAACAAATCAAAATGTTTTTCCCTGCAGTTCATATTTTCTTCTCTAGTAGTACTATGGAATCCTTTCTAATTCTCAGAGTAAACTTCTAAGTACACCACTGTAAAGATAAAGGGTAAAAGTTGTTCCATAATGTAAGCAAACCACTAAAAAAAAAAAAAAAAAAGCATGACCGTCTCCTATCCTATGATATTTTAATTTACTAAGGAGTTTCTCATGATGAACTTTGTCAAATGCTTTCTGAAAGGCTAAATTCACAAAAAGCCCCATTTTGCATAAGGGATCTATGTGGGACATGGAAGAACATACAGTATTTAGGTTTTTGCTTTTAAAAAGTGGAATGTTCTCAAATGTGTACATTTGTGATTGCTTCATAATTGAATTGACAAGGTGTATCCCAGTTATGGTGGAGGAGTAGCCTAATGGTTAGTGCAGTGGACTAAAGGCCTGGAGAACAGGGTTTGAATGTGGCTCTTTGTGATCCTGGGCAAGTCATTTACGGTAACCCTCCATTACTCCAGGTACGAAAACATAGATTTTGAGCCTACACGGGATAGAAAATGAAGCCACTTGGTTGTACCACAGAAAGATTGTTTACCAAATCCATGAACAACTTTACTCTTTATCTTTACAGTGATGTAAAGTTTACTCTGAGAATTAGAAAGGGTTCCATAGTACTACTAGAGAAGAACATATGAACTGAAGGGAAAAACATTTTGATTTGTTTGTTTCCTGTGTCATTTGTTTTGTTAATGACCCTCTGATAGATAGAATCAACTGGATACACTGCCACATTGTGGTCCAATATTCTAGTAAACATGAAAAATGCAATAATAAATGAGACAATGTGCCAGCATGTACTGTACATTGCATGACCAGCAGAGATCATTAATCCAATCTGAAAATTATGAGATTTTTATTGGAGTTTACCAATTGGTGACCAAGATCCTAGGAATTAGGCCTACTCCTAAAGCCCTTAGAATAAAAGCATCCGTAGGACCGCAAATAGGCCATAGGGAAAAAACACATCTGTATAGGAGTTCCGTTACCTGAAATTCTACTACGGTATGTCTGAATTTAATGGAATGGGCATGTTTTCTATTCAGTTAAAAAATTCAGGTTTTTTTTTTCATCTACGTAGTTGTACTTTAAAGTTGGGTCATAAGTTAGAGGTCCCTCACTGAGACATCTTGGAAGAAGATGAAGATACTGGCCTGGATTTTGTTTGTTTAGAAGCAAAAATACCTTTGATGCTTCAAATTGGAACTAAAGGCTCCTTTTACTAAGGTGCGCTAGCATTTTTAGCGCATGCACAAAATTACCGCGTGCTAAACCGCACGGTACGCTTCTAGAATAATGCCAGCTCCATGCTGGCATTAAGGTCTAGCATGCACAGCTAGCACTCACTATTCCGCGCATTAAGGCCCTAATGAACCTTAGTAAAAGTAGCCCTAAGTGTTACCTGCATTTTATTTCTTCTTTATGTGAGAACCTTATCTGGAACCCACATTTTTATGCTTGTGATAAATTTGATCAGCCTGAAGGGATTTTGTCTTGGTTACTTAATTATTCAAGTATAGGATTCCTACAGAGATAATAAGAACTGTATTATTCACTAAGATAGAATCTAAGAATCTAAGAATCACTTTACAAAAACGACTACACCGTTTGCATGACCATGACAATTAAAGAACCCAGTTATCCATGCAGAAATTGGAACCCCGTTACTTATTGAAGGTTTAGACCAGGGGTGCCCAATACGTCGATCGCGATCGACCGGTAGCTCAGGAAGGCAACGTGAGTCGATCACGGAGCCCATCCCGGGTTCCGTGATAGACTTGTGTTGCCGTCCTGATCTTCCGGGCCGATCAGCCTTCTCCCTAGGGGCATTTTGCTGGGCGGTCCGCCCAGCTGACATCTGCTGCTGCCGCCGCTGCTGAACATTAAAAAAAAAAAAACCCGGCTTGGAAATTTCAGCCCGTAGCGAACTTATGCTCCGGGCTCTAACGTGTGCGTGCCGTCTTCTCTTCTCTTCCCTCTGAATCCGGAAGTTATGTCGGGGGGGGGGGGGGGGCACGCACATGTTGAGAGCCCTGAAGCAAGCGTTCGCTATGGGCTAAGGCGGGAGACAGGTTAGTGAAGCATTTCCTCTTCTTGCTGCCGGGTCCTGCCTACTTTCTGTTTCCGCGAAGGCAGGACCCGGCAGCATTTCCCCCAATAGGTCGATCGCGATGCTGGTCGGCTGAAGCAGGGAGAGCTTGGGGCGGCGGCGGCGGCTTTTGGGCCTGTTATCGGTGGCGGTTTGGGTCCTGGTCCCCGATGGCAGTGGCAGTGGGTTGGGGGAGGGCAGGGAGAAAGAAAGAAAAAGGGCAGGCAGGGAGACAGAAGGAAACAGAAAAAAAAGAAAGGGAGGCAGAGAGAAAGAAAGGGCAGAGAGAGAGGAAGGAAAAGTTGAGGGAGGCAATGAGGTCTGGAGGAGAGGAAGCATACAGGTAAAAGAAGGGAAGAAAGATTGGATGCACAGTCAAAAGAAGAAAGTGTAACCAGAGACGCATGAAATCACCAGACAAGGTAGGAAAAATGATTTTATTTTAAATTTAGTGATCAAAATGTGTCTGAATTTATATCTGCTGTCTATTTTACACTAAGGTCCCCTTTTTACTAAACCGCAATAGAGGTTTTTAGCGCAGGGAGCCTATGAGCGTCGAGAGCAGCGCTGGGCATTCAGCGCAGCTCCCTGCGCTAAAAACTGCTATCGTGATTTAGTAAAAAGCGAGGGGGGTATATTTGTCTATTTTTGTATGGTTGTTACTGAGGTGATAGTGCATAGAGTCATCTGCTTTGACCTCTTTGAAAAACCCTGGAAGAGGAATGATAATTAACATTTTCTATGCGTACAGTGTGCTTTGTGTTTTTTTTAAATTTTATTGTTGGTAGATCATTTTGACTTAGTCATTTTAAAAGTAGTTCGCAAACCCAAAAAGTGTGGGCACCCCTGGTTTAGACACTCATTTGTTCCACCTGTAATCTGGGCATATCCTATAAAATAGGGTTCAATAATAAAATCAGAGTCTTTCTTATTTGTAGCCAGTTTCGTAAATCATTTTCATCTGATATTTCAAGGGAGACCAACCAGGGAACAGATGGAGTGAGAGGGCCAGGATAGGGAGTTATATGAGAACCGTGAGGGAGATATGATTCTGTGTGAAATAGTGTGGGTCAAGTAGACGGTGGAGTATGCTAGAGAGTCAGGGATGAGGGTGGAAAAATTTCAAAGAAAATACACCCCCCTCCATATTCGCGGGTTTAGGTTTCCCCGAATTCAGTTATTCACGAGTCTCTAAACCATCCTGCCCCTCTCCCAGCTCCCAGATCTCTCCACACCTTACTTTTAAAGCCTGGTGATCTAGCAGCGAAGCGGGGCAGGAGCAAACTTCCTACGTTCCTGTCCTGTCCAGAGCCATAATCAAAAATGGCTGCTTTGAGTTCCCGTGAAAAAATGTCTCAGAAGCTGCACAAAGCACCAGATGGAGGTTTTTCTTGTTTAAACATCTAAATCACAATTTTTGAAAAGACAGAATTGGACCATTTTTTCAGTCATGACTATGGCGGGAATTCATCAAGCAGAATAAGGGCTTAATGTGCGCTAAAATCTGAAGCCCATCTTATACCTATGACCTTTTAGGCCAGGATTCTAAAATTGGTGCCTAACTGCTAGGTGCTGTTGAGTACACAGTAAATGTCGATTATCTACTAGATGCCGTTTATAAAATCGTGCCTAGTGGCACCTAAGCATTCTTAGGCTCTGGTAGGTGTTGAATCCTTAAGTGCACTGCCATTTAGGCCAGGGTTTTCTTAGACTAAATGAGTATGCCTAAGCCAAACTACTCTCAAATTCCATCCCAAAACATGCCTACTTGCTGGTAAGCATTTTGGAGTAGACACCTACCTCAAAGTGGTAAGTGCCTACTGGCTAATTAATTTTTCAAAAGTTTTAAAATTATTTTTTAATGGCACTGTTCAATAATGGTGCCAACTGAACCAATTAAAAAAGTGCCTAGATCAGATAAGCATGCCGATCTAGGTGCCTCATTCAGGTGCCATTAATAGCATCTGGGCCTTTTTCTTCAGATCAGAAAAAAAAGCAAATGTAGACAAATATCAGTATATATGAAGAAAACAGTTTAATGACATAAAAACCAGAACTGGAAAAACTAAGACAAATTATAAGAGATCTACAACTCACTACTCCAAGAAGGTGAATTACTAAAAGAAATAGTCCCAGCTCCTCCTGTGCTGGCCTTCTGGCAACCACCTAATTTGAAACAAAAATGGGTAAAAAGCAAGCTCCCCACACAAGCCCATGAAGAAGAGGCACACATCTTTGTGCTGTGAAAAATCTGTGCAAGCACATCTCATAGGATCCCATATGGGAAAAACATTCAGCATAAAGGGGATTCTTCACATGTTCACCTTCTAATATGGTGTATATCATTCAATGCAACAAGTGCAAAGAAGGTTGTTACGTTGGTGAAACAGACCAGATGCTAAAGACTAGGATCAACTTACACAGATATCATATTAAAAATTGCAATACCAAACAGGATGTCACCTCTGTCGGACAACATTTTGTAAAAACTGACCACTGCACCAATGATTTCATGGTGAGAATACTAAAAGGGAACTACAAGCCAATCCAAGAGCATAAAACCTTTGAAATAAAAATAAGTTATTCTGATGCCTACTAGATAGGATTTAACAGAGATCTAGGCTTTCTTTCCCACTATAAAGCCATTTAAAACTGCTCTGCCACCTTTCTGTCTCCTGTCCACCCACCCCTCTCTCTTCCTATCTGTAAAATGTTTTTGTGTTTTCCTTGTATGCTATGGTGGTATATCACATTTTAATAAACATAAATCCAGATACATATATATTTATTTTTTTAAATGTATATACTTCCTTCCTGGAGTATCTATTCAAAGTGGATTCCAAAAACAAATAATACAAATTATGTCAAATAGCGATAAGCATAACAGTGCACTGACAATTAGATTTTCCAGTTCATCCTCGGCTATAAAACTTTCATTATTTAGATTCTGGAGATTCTTCACATGATTCTTCATCAGATTTAGTATGCTGTCTGTCAAACTGCTGCATACACTCGTTAGCAGGGAGCAAAATGTGCTTGGCTGGTGACAGGTTTACCTGCTGCTAGCATTCCACCCCCTTGCTGACCTACAAGTGTGTTCATTCTGCTGCCCCTCAATATCTTTCCTCTCTTTTCGCTCCTTAAACACCTCCCAGAGAACTCTGTTCCTCAAATAAGCCACTCTTAGTTGTACCCTTCTCTTCCACCAACAATTCCAGACTTCATTCCTTTCATCTAGCTGCCCCCTATGCCCGGAATAAATTACCCGAGTTTGTCCACCAAGCCCCTTCCCTTCCCTTGTTTAAAAGCAGACTGAAAACCCACCTTTTTCATATAGCTTTCAATCCTTAACCCTCCTCCTCTGCTCACCAATCCAGCCAGCTGATTAACCGTTCCCCTTAACTGTATCCATGACATCCTGTTTTCCTTGTCTGTTTAGATGAGGGGTGTCCAACCTACGGCCCTGTGAAGTATTTTGTGCAGCCCCAGTCGAGGCAATGCAGTGTTTCCTTCTGCTGCCCCCAGATGTTTACCGTCTTGCCGGCTCCCTCCTCTGTCTTGCTGCAGCGTTTGCGCAGCCCCAGAAAATTTTTTTCAGCCAATGCAGCCCAGGGAAGCCAAAAGGTTGGACACCCCTGGTTTAGATTGTAAGCTCTTTCGAGCAGGGACTGTCTTCTTCCTTGCGACTCTGCACAGCGCTGCATACATCTAGCAGCGTTATAGAAATAGTAGTAGTAGTAGAGATAGGCAATTACTGATCTTTAACATATTCATTGGGAGCTGTGAGATGACATAATCATGTCTCAGGATAGAAGAATGTATTATTTAGGGCAGTGTTTTTCAACCTTTTTTGGGCAAAGGCACACTTGTTTCATGAAAAAAATCACGAGGCACACCACCATTAGAAAATGTTAAAAAATTTAACTCTCTGCCTATATTGACTATATATAAAGTAATTCTCTTGAATAGGAATCAAATAAACACAAAGAAAGTATTTTATAATTACTTTATTACGAAATAAAAATTATAAAATACTTTATTCAGTGCGAAACCTGGGCCTGTTTGGCTGAACACAAAGCTGATATTCTGGCTGGAATCGAAGAAAGACACACACGTAGCTCTTCGTCAACAGCTCTCAGTCTCTCTCTGTATTTGGTTTTTATAGCATACAAAAATAGACAAATATACCCTCCATCCTTTTTATTAAACCACAATAGCAGTTTTTAGCGCAGGGAGCTGCGCTGAATGTCCAGCGCTGCTCTTGACGCTCATAGGCTCCCTGCGCTAAAAACCACTATTGCGGTTTAGTAAAAGGTGACCATATTGTAAAATATAGACAGCAGATATAAATTCAGAACTGTGCATAGTAAGTGAAGGGAAGTTTTCATCTCTGGGAATTTACCCAGTTAACTATTAAGTTATTTGGGCAAATTCCTTTGAAAACTGTGGTAATACTGCCTCCACTTTGCTAAATTTAAAATAAAATAATTTTTCCTACCTTGTCTGGTGATTTCTGGTTGCACTTTCTTCTTCTGACTGTGCATCCAATCTTTCTTCCCTTCTATCAGCCTGTATGCTTTCTCTCCTCCACAGCTCATTCCCTCCCCCAACTTTTTCTTCCTCTCTCCCTGACCTTTCTTTCTTTCTTTTTTTCTGTTTCTCTTCTTTCCTTCTGTTTCCCTGCCTGCCCCCTTTCTTTCTTTCTCCCTGCCGTTCCCCAAGCCACTGCCACTGCCGCTGCCATCGGGGAACAGGACCCACCAATGGATAACAGGCCCCAAAGCCGACACCGACGCATGCTCTCCCTGACGTCAATTCTGCAATCGGAGAGGAAGTTCCGCCCAGCCAGGCAGCGATTGGCTGGCCCGAACTTCCTCTCCGACTGCAGAATTGACGTCGGGGAGAAGAAGACTTATCGGCTCGATAGATTAGATCGCCAAGACAAAGTGAGTCCTGGGTGATCGACTCACTTTGCCATGGCGAGCTACTGGCGCCCCTGCCTCGGGCCCCCTGTCAGCTCCGGGCCCGGCGGCCCTGCGGCACACCAGGCAACATCTCGCGGCACACTAGTGTGCCGCGGAACAGCGGTTGAAAAACACTGATTTAGGGCACAAACATGCAGTTCTACTTTTGTTGTCAATGTGATTTTTTGAGCCCTTGCAATAAAATCTATTTATTTTCAAAATTTATACACCGTTTTGAGTCTAAGTGGTGTACAAACATCATACATACACAAATTGTAAACACGGACAAAACATTATGAAATACTACAATTGACTTAACTTAGGGCTCCTTTTACTAAGCTGCGTTAGCGGTTTTAGCGCACACAGCATTTTAGTGCACGCTAAACCCACACTACGCAGCTAGAACTAACGCCAGCTAAATGCTGGCGTTAAGGTCTAGCGCGGGCGGCAATTTAGCGCACGTTAAAGCTCTAACACGGCTTAGTAAAAGGAGCCCTTAATCTTTCCAATTTTCCTTAGTACCAAAATTTACTGAAATCTAGATAAAGAAAAGCCCCCTGAGTTTAGAGAAAGGCATGTACGAACAGTTATGTTTTTAATCATTTCTTAAATGACGTACAATCTTTACATAATCTCATTGTTCCTGGGATGGAATTCCAGAGGTTTTTTTTTATCAGCAATGGAAAAAAGAGATATTTTAGATTTCACATAACGAATCCAATCTTCCTTTAGACTAGTTAGTAACATTCCCCCAGCAGATCTCAAGCTTCCTATGGGTTGATAAACTTCCCACAAGTTGTGAAAGCAAATGGGAGGAGAGGAATATAATATTTGGTGAACAACTGACAATACTTTGTAACATATCCGCTGCTGAATAGGTAACCAGTATAAAGATTTTAGAACTGGAGTAATATGGGCAATACCAGGAATGCCCATTACAAATCTAGCATCTGAATTCATTAGGAGCTGCAAAGGTGTACACTTCTCCCTCAGTATTCGTGGGGGATAGGGGCAGAGCTGGACCGCGAATGGAGAAAAACCGCGAATATCTTCTCGTCCGGCTCTAACCCACCCCCGCCTCCCTTCCGTCTTTCCACCAGTATCCCGGCCTTACCTGGTAGTCTAGTAGGCTTTCTGGGTAGGAGTGATTTTCCTATGTTCCTGTCCCATGCAGATCGCCAATAGGAAATGACTGCCGTAAATTCCCGTAGTCTCTCGAGACTACGGCAGGAGCTCACGGCAGCCATTTCCTATTGGCGATCTACATGGCGCAGGAGTGTAGGAAGATCGCTCCTGCCCCGAAAGCCTGCTAGACCACCAGTTAAGGCCAGGATGCTGGGAGAAAGGCGGGAGAGAGGTGGGAACGTGATAAAATATGGGTTTCCCCCCCCAAAAAAGAAAATTGCGAATTTGTAAAATCGCAAGTGTGGAAACCGCGAATGGGGAGGGGGAAGTATACATGTTTTTTTTGTTAGTCCCAAGTAAAGTAAATTACAATAATCAAGTCTAGTCAACAGCAAAGCTTGAACAACAGAGCAAAAATCTACAGACAAAAGCGTTGGTTTCAGTCTAAATAAAATGTGAAGTTGTGTATTTCCTCTTTGTACTACGTTAGCAATATGCTTTTCTTGGAAACTAGAGAATCCAACCATACACCAAGAACTAATACCTCGCTCTTCACCAATAATTGTGCACCCATAATTGAGAACTGACTAGGTACCAATTTCTCCCAGCAAACAAAAAACAACAAAGGTGAGCAATTGGTGTTCAGTCTCTTTTATTGTGATCGTGTTTTGGCCCACAAGGGCCTGCCTCAGGAGTCTTGTTATAAATCAAATCGTACAAAATCCACATGATTTTCAACGCATTCTATAAAAAACTGCAGTTCGAGTGAACCGCGTCGGCTGTTGCCCGCGGTTAATTGATAGTTTTCTATAGAATGTGTTGAAAATCTTTGTGGATTTTGTATGATTTGATTTATAACAAGACTTCTGAGGCAGACCCTTGTGAGCCGAAACACGATCGTGTTGAGTCCATCACAATAAAAGAGAATGAACACCAATTGGTCACCTTTGTGTTTTTTTGTGTGTGTGTGTTTGCTGTTCACTGGTGTGAAGGCAGTTTCTCCTGTTTGTTTCCAACCAATTTCTCCCAGACCATAATTTCAGATTTTTCATATTCAACTGTAGGCCATGCTGCTCCATCCACATTATTTCACACATATATCTATTGATAAGCAAATAACTTACATTTTTTTTAAAACTCATCCTGGGGTCCTTCAAAGCCAATAATAATAATTTATTCTTGTATACCGCCATACCGGAAAAGTTCAAGGCGGTTCACAAAAGTTAAAGCTAATACATACAATGCAGACAAAAATACAAAAGCAGATAAAATACATCAGATTAAAATAAGAAAAACTTAAGTTAAAACAGGATGCATTAAGATACCAACCTATTGAATAGTTGTGTCTTTAACAGTTTTCTAAACTCAAAATAGGAAGAAACCTCTAACATAATTTTTCCAAGCCATATATTCAATTTAGCGGCCTGAAAAGAGAGAGTTCTCTCGACGAACTTCTTGTAATGGCAAGATTTTATGGAAGGATATGTAAACAGGTGCACTCTACGTGTGTTCTTGTTAGAGTGACTCAAAGAAAAGTGAGAAACAAGATAGCCAGGTGCCATACCAAAAACTGATTTATAACAAATACAAGAGAATTTAAACAGAATTCTGGACTCTATCGTTAACCAGTGGAGTTTCGGATAAAAAGGAATGCTATGCATAAAGCTTTGTTTCTCTTTAAATTTGCTATTTTTGCTTAATGGAGCAAATTTCTTGGTACTATAGCTATAACTTTTATGTTTTCACACTCAGTAATGATATATTGATAAAAAGATATTTTATGCAAGAAAATCTAGCAGTAATTTATTAACCCCCCCCCCCTTTTTTACAAAACCGCAAAAGCGGTTTTCAGCGCAGGTCGGCATGATTAATGCTCTGCGCTGCTTCTGCCACTCAGAGTTCCTATGAGAGTCAGGAGCAGCGCAGAGCATTCAGCATGCTAGCCTGCACTAAAAACTGCTTTTGTGGTTTTGTAAAAGGTGGGGTAGGGGGGTAACTGAGTGTAGTGTGAGGTCATATTGCAAAGAGTTGTTGAACAGCATCACAGGCTTTATCCTAGCTCAAGAAGGCATAGGAAAAATCTTCAATTCACACAGTTTTTCCAACTTTAGGGTTTTTTGGACAACCCTGCCATATATATTTAGTTGTGATAAGCATAAAAGCAGATCTCTGTATATTACTTCCTACTCAGCCTGCATTCCACATTCTACTTGTTCTATTTCTACCCTACCTTGTCCCTGTCTCCTTCCTCTATCTTTCACATCTTTCCAGAGCCTCTTGCTTTTTTCTACTTATTCCTAAGCCCACCTCAGTCCCTCCAGATCCTTCACCCCACCTCCATACATTTTTTTACCCCACACCTCATTCAATATGCCCTGTGACATTAATCCATTATTTATTCATTTAAAAATAATTCTAACCCACCTAGACCTAAGCAATTTACAAAAATACAAACACAATCATATAACCAACATACAAATAAGTAAACATAGATATCTGAAACATCTTCAATCAAGATCCTAGGTCAAACAAGAGAATGCCTCTACAAACAATGTTTTTTTCAATAGTTTCTTAAATTTTTGAATATCGGAAAGCAACTTCAGCTGTCCTGTTAGATTATTCCATAATAAAGCACCTTCAACTGATATTATAGATGTCCTCATATTGGTATTAGAAGACAAACCTTAAACTACAGTTGAAGGACTGGTTGTTGTTTCTTCTCTTCTGTCACCAGTAGATGGCAATCATTCTATGTGAAATAAAAGTTAGAAACCGTGTAATATTATGTTGCTGTTATGCTATGCGGTGCCAATTATGCATTTCAGTACAGACTTCCCTAAGTGGAAAAATCCCTCTGAATGCAAAAAGAATAACAAAGTGGAAGATGCTCAGACTTACAGCATGAGAGTATTTTCATGCCTATAACAGCAGATATTCATTTAACTTTTTAATCTGCCTGTGAACCTGAATATTTATCCCTTTATAACTGGGGAGATCAGTGATCTTCATTTACTGGGGTATTTTGTTCAAATCTGATTTGGCTTGCACTGATATTCATGGTTAGAAGAGCTGCTGCACAAGATGGCCTAGTGGCTCGGGTGGCAAATGTGCACTGCTACAGGGAAAGTCTCTGGTTTGCCTCCTGAACTAGATCTTCTGCTTTCTGGATGAGCTAGAGGGAGACAGGGACTCCGGGTCATTACTTGAGAGTTATAGTTGATAACTTAATTCAGGGTCCGCAATTTTAGGATGCTAGACAAAGCTTTGGTGCATAGCCCCTCTGGCCCAGTACTATCGCTTCAATGATTAGCTTATGCATACTAAAGAGTGGTAGAAGGACATAGAATATTTTAAAAATTCCAGGATAGTTGTGAATGAAAGCTCAAGGCACTAGATCCCAACCCTTATTCTGACTGGGCTAGAGAAAATAAAAAAACAACCCCCCCCAAATTAAAAAAAACAAACAAACCTATTTCAGCGATGGTACAGGGGTCTCAGTGATTATAGGCCTGTTCTAACCTATTTAACAGTTTGTATTGATGGCTGGTATGAATATGGGTGATTCCCTTCTTTACATCTTATTATTGTTTCTTTATTTGTATCCCAGTGATAATGCTTTTCTCTATATTTTTAAAAGAGTGCTTACATGGACTACTACTAGTTATCATTTCTATAGCAATGAAAGGCGTACACAGCACTGTACATTTAACATTCAATAGACGGTCCTTGCTCAGAAGACCTTACGATCCAATTTGGACAGACGGGACATCTCAGGGTTGGGGGCTACAGGATTGTGAGCTGGTCACTTATAATACTAATAATAATAATAATAATTTTATTTCTTATATACCGCCCAACCAGTGGATCCGGGCAGTTCACAAGAGACCTGAGACATATCAGTAAAGGCACAAATTCAGTAAAACACAATACAAAATCATTGCATAAATTTACCAAACAAATAGGTTTTCGTCGATTTTCTAGACACATAATACGATTGGGAATGGACAATCAGAGAACACATTCATGAATTCATTTTCTCCGCTTGAAAAGCCAGTGTTTTGTCTAAAAAACTTTTAAAATGGCAGGCTTTTAGAGTAGGGTACATAAACATACCCAAATTTCTTGTATTCTTACTTGATATAAATAATTTTAATTCGGAAGACAAGTACGATGGTAGTAGCTCAAAGAGTGCTTTATAGCAAATACAGCCAAATTTAAAAATTACTCTAGCTTCAAAAGGGAGCCAATATACATTGGTATCCTAGAAATATGAGCTTGCTATTTTGTTAAGGTGCAAAGAGTATACCAATTGTGAATTTAGGGTTATGTAGTTACTGTACTGCATTTAACTCCTAACCCCCACTCATTGTAAAGTAACTATGCCTCAGAATCTCCCTTAACCCCCCTACTTGTCCCGCTGTCTGTTTAGATTGTAAGTTCTACTGAGCAGAGATGCTCTCTTGAATGCTTTAACGTACAGAGCTGCGTACGTTCAGAACTAATAAGTAGAACATAAGAATAGCCTTACTGACCTTGGCCATTCCAATGAAGAATTTACTCCTAATTGTGAGAGCTTATTACCTGAATATTAAACGGCCACAAGGGGAGTCTACTCCTATCGGAAAGCTATCAGCTTAAAATGTGGACTTATTTAGAAAATGTTAACTTATTTAGAAAATTCCCTTGAGGTCGTACTACTTTCCCTTGAGTAGGACTACTTTGTTGCTTACATTAGCCTTGGAAAGTGACAGGGAATTTATTTTACGTTTGTATTTCCGTCATATTAATGACAAGTTTTTGGGCTCCAATGTGCAAATTTTTCCTGATTTAGCTCAAAAAACCCAGAGATGTAGAAAAGAATTATTGGCCTTAAAACCAAGAGTTCTTGCTCTAGGGGCTACATTTCTTGTTAAATTTCCCTCAAAATGTTATGTGCAATTTCAAAATAAGAATTTTTTATTTTTTGAGCCAAAACAGTTATTGGAATTTATTGCTTCTAAAGAAGGTTTGGTAACCATGTCTAATTAGGTATGACCTTCCATCTGGCTGTGGGATAGGATATCTTGTGTCGTTACTCTAATATAATTTAATAGTTGATAATGAAGTTTATTTCCTTTCTTGATCTCATAAATATTGTGGGCTAAATAAGAGTTAATATTACTTGTTTATATTTTGTTGTTCTTTGTTAATCTTAAATTTCCTCATCTCTGATCTGTATCAAGTTATGATTGCATACTTGTGTAATATAAAAATTCAATAAAAATGTAAAAGAATAATAAAAAAAAAAGAATAGCCTTACTGGGTCAAACCAATGGTCCATCAAGCCCAGTAGTCTGTTCTCACAGTAGCCAGTCCAGGTCACTAGTACCTGGCCAAAACCCAAAGAGTAGCCACATTCCATGTAGTAGTAGTGCCACAACAGAATAGGCACAGGTGAGGAGAAGGGGGAATGAAGATTAGAACAGATGAGAACTTGATTCCAATGGAGACAGTCATGAGAAGACTACATTCTTCGAAAGGTAAGAGAATGATCTCAACAGATGCCACGCTGTGCTCTGGTACTCTCAGGGACTGTGAGTCTGCAACCCTGAACGCTGAATGAATGTCAGAAATCTGTAGCATGAAAGGCTGAGTCAAGTGCTGTGGAAGAAAAATTTAGATTTAAAATGTTTAAAAGTAGTCGCATAAATAAAATTATGCAGATTGGATCTAGGGTAAACCTTGAAATTGACGAGAAACTGTAGGATCTGAAGAAGATGGATTGATTTCCTCTTTTTTTTTTTTTCAGGTGAGGGGTCAACAGGACAAGGTTTATTTGGTGGTCAATAAAAAACCCAAAGAGGAGGACTTACTTGAACTGGTTGGATTGAGGATTAGCCTGGGGTTACTGTTTGCGATGAAGATCTGGTGGCTCAGTTGGGTTTATATCCCTTTGATTTAAAGCATACCTGCAATACCAATCACTAGACAATAGAAGAGGTGGAGAAAGAGTTAGGCGCCACTAGGCGTGATTCTGTAAAGGACTTATGTGCATATAATGTAGGCCTTTAAAACCCTGGCCTACATTAGAGGTGCCTAAGTTTTAAGTTAGCCGATCTGTTAAATTAAGATTGAACAAATATAAGTCATGAATTAGAAATGAAATAATTCAAGCACCGCTAGTTCAGCATTTTGTAGATAAACATGATAAAAAGACAAACTTTAAGTGGAGGATAATTGATAATGTAACTGAAGGGTGGGAGGGTGGAAACTATGAGGAACAGCTAAATTATAGAGAACAGAATTTGATTTTTAAGTTAAACTCCGTGGAACCATGCGAAGCTTGAGTGGATGATG
The DNA here is from genome assembly GCF_902459505.1 of Geotrypetes seraphini. Classification (NCBI taxonomy): domain Eukaryota; kingdom Metazoa; phylum Chordata; class Amphibia; order Gymnophiona; family Dermophiidae; genus Geotrypetes; species Geotrypetes seraphini. The sequence continues at coordinate 534,821,487 of NC_047084.1, forward strand.
TTACTCTAATTGAGCTTTCTGGTTGGTCAGAACAAAATTAGCTGTTTTTATAGTGTATCTTTAAATCCGAACAGACTGCCGCCGCCACCATTTTCAAGACATTGAAATGCAGTAGGAAACTGGTAGTGACGCCAAGAGATAGGTAGAAAGAAAAATGTATTATAATATAAAATGGTATGAATGCCATCTAAAAACAGACGTTTAAGTTATATTTTCTGTTTTTAGGGGGTGGTACCTTGAAACAGCTAACGTGAAAATTATGAACATGTCGGTGAAGAGAACCCCACTTGCCGACAGAGTATTAAGCTAAGTCATATAGTTCCTATCTATATCTATAATAAACATAAAAGAAACATATTTTTAATACAGGAGAATTTAAAAATGTTATGAGAGGAGAATAAAATAAGCTAATAGACAATTAGAGGATGGGTGAAGATCTGATGCATATTACTCTATGCACCGCGGAAGTGGCAGGTACAGAATAAACTAAGTACGCGTATAGTGTGTGTATGACTATATTGTTGATAATACACTATGGGGTCCTTTTACTAAGGCGTGCTAGCCGTTTTAGCGCATGCTAAATATTAGCATGCACTAAATGCTAATGCATCCATTATAGTCTATGTATGCGTTAGCTAAAATGGCTAGCGCGCCTTAGTAAAAGGACCCCTATATGAAGAAAATAATTAGAAACTGTAGCTGTAAATTAAGTTTTAAGTTAGGCACCAGTAAGTGCGATTCTACAATGGCCACCTAAGTGTGGTTGACATGCAATAGGCGCCTATCTGTTTAGGTGCCAATTACAGAATCTGGCCCTCAGTGATTATGGACAGGACTCCTATATCCGTCGCAGTCAACTTTATTAACCAGACGGAGAATTTTTTAAATCATATTCCCCAGAGGCAGTGGAAGTTTAGCATTCTGCTGGGATAAGACTTGGAACGTAGTGAGATGGAAAGCTGTTCAATAGGTTAAGTAGGAACCATTGGCTCCAACTGATTATTTTCTGCTGTTGGCTTAAAAGGACGCAGTCATCGATTCTGATACAATTGTTCTTGGTTGAGAAAATGCCCAAAACGGTGAAAGCAGTGTAGAATATGTTAGGAATGTGCAGTCATTTGAAACAAGAGAAATATACCGTAAATGACGCTTCCCATCTCATTTCATTTTCTAGACATGACAGGACACCCCCCTCGAAATGTCAGGTTCTGTTATATTTGTTTAGAAAGAAAATACACCAAAGTTTCTGTAGTTGACTTGTATTGTGCCTGAGATCATTTGAAGTGTATGAAGTCTTATTCACTATTGCTGAGGCTGCTGATCTTGACTGGAAGGGAGAAAATGACTGTCTCGCATCTTATTCAATACACTTGACAATTACTCTCTGTATCTTTGCTGTATATGTACAGTCTCTTCCTCTGTAAACCGCTTTGAACTGTTTGTGGTATAGCGGTATACAAAAATAAAGTTATTATTATTATTATTATTCCCTCACATCTGAAGGTGACTTTGGATCCCTTTCCCTGAGGAATATATACAAGATACAGAAATGGGCTGGCAAGAGCCAGACTAGCTTCTCCTGGAACAGAGATGCCTTCCTACCCAAGGGTCACTGATTCATGACTGGCTTATAGCTGATAAAAGTGGGGTGGGGAGGGGGGGGGAAGGGAATCCTGAAATGTAACCGCATTGGAAAGAAACTTATATATGACTGATATTATTAAAACAAAAGATACAGGGGACCAAAAGAGTGAGTGTATTTAGAAATGTGCTTGAAGTTTGCCTGCTTTAATCCTCTAATTCCTTTATTTTGGAATGTTACCGATTCTCCTTTGGAAGAGGTATCCAACAATTTAACCCCCCCCCCCCACCTTCCTTCTAAAAAAGGGATTAAAGGAGTCAAGATCTTCAGTCAATCTTTGTTCTTTAAACTCTCTCAACTCTGGAATGATCTCCCCCTTTTTTTAAGGGGTTCCAGTTCATTTCAATTTTTCCGTAAATCTTTAAAAACTACTCTATTTGCCAAACATTTTGAAAATTAATTCTTTTGAAATTTTGCTATTATCTTCGATTTATCACTTGTAAATCATTCCCTGTTTATTTACTTACTGTAAATCGAATCGAGCCTTCTCAGCATGATGATTCGGTATACAAAGTTAAGCTTTAGTTTAGTTTAATTTAGTTTGCTTCTCTACAATGGACACTTTTGTGATGAAACAAGCAGCAGCTGGGGATGGTATGCTGAGGGTAGCTGGGGGCAAGATGCATATTCCAACTTCCTTGAACACAGTGTTTTGAGTAACCCGCAGATCAACCTGCCAGCCAGACAGGAAGTGATGCCTGCAGTGGAGCAAATGTAGGAGAATGACCTCACTTCCTCCCTGAATGTACCAAATAGAGTGCAGTTGCAGCTGCCTTGTTGGGTATGTAACACCCCTTAGTTTCAGCGCAGCCCTATCTTAACACACAGAAATAGAATATGTGTCACAATGGTGTTAAAATCTCTAAGACAGGGCTCACATCCACCTTATTGCTACAGAGGTTTTAGGAAACTTCAGGATACATTAGTCTCCAGCAAAAACACCAGTAAGGCAAGAGATCAATACTTTTAATAACATATATAAACTAACAGTTTATTATACAAAACCAAATTAAACATAAAAATTATTTAAGTAAATTATTCAAATAAACATTAACTATGTCTCAAGTAAGGATTGAAAAAACAAAAATTAATTCTCTGTGTGCACACAGTAAAAATAAAGTTAACCACTGGATGCCTGGATGCCACACTGGATGCCTGGAGTACTCTTCTACCACAAACAGCTCTGAGTCTGAATTCAACTCTCAACTGCAGTTCATAGACAGAATCGCAGAAGACAAAGGCGCGCGCTGACAACTGAGCGCAAGATGGAGGCGCGTGCCGAAGAAAATTACTGTTTTTAGGGGCTCCGACGGGGGGGTTTGTTGGGGAGCCCCCCCCCCCACTTTACTTAATACAGATCGCAGCGGCATTGTGGGGAGTTTGGGGGGTTGTAACCCCCCACATTTTACTGGAAACTTAACTTTTTCCCAAAAAACAGGGAAAAAGTGAAGTTTTCAGTAAAATGTGGGGGGTTACAACCTCCCAAACCCCCCACAATGTGGCGCGATCTGTATTAAGTAAAGTGTGGGGAGGTTCCCCCCACGCCCCCCGTCGGAGCCCCTAAAAACAGTAATTTTCTTCGACACGCGCCTCTGCGCTGCGCTCAATTGTCTGTGCGCGCCTTTGTCCCGGCACGCTTTTGATCTGACACCTTCAACTGCTACTCCATACAGCTCCTCACTGCTGCTGCTGTTCAAAACTGCTGCTTCATACAGCTCTCAACTGCTACTTCCTTTCAAAACAAAACTTAAGAATCCTCCCATGCACACCATCTCCCGGAATTTCCACAGGCACTCTCATTCAGAACTTCTACACTTTGTTACAGGTACATCAGACCGCAGTTACAGGGAGAGAGCAGTGGGTTTATCTCCAATTTCTTCCACTGCTTTTACTGGCTGGAGCTGTTTGGTAAGCCTTAGAATGGCAACTTTGGAATGCAACCCAGTAAGACCTACTTTATTAACTTTGGAGGATTTATGGTCTTTGTCTTTGGGTCAAAATTTGTCCAAACAACTAGTGCAAAGTGAAACCCAAGTTTCGAGTTTGACAGCAAAAATTGATAACCCAGAAAATTGTTTAATTGCAATGGATAATCGTATGTTGAAGGCTTCTCTAAGGAAATAAAAGAACAATATTGAAACAAACCAGCTCAAAGTTGAAAGACAAAAACAAAGGAAAAACTGCAGAAACGATGTATAAGGTATGAAAAAAATAATCTTTATTAATAAGCTTCAATGTAGCATTCAACGCTGAATAAAAATAATAAAAATGGTTCTCAGATGTGAATCCACAGGACCCGGCACGGTCTGTGTTTCAGAAAACACTCCTTCCTCAGGGGTCCTAAGTGAAGTGCAAATGGGGAAAATGCAAAATGTTAGTGTATAGAGCATGTGCACTGTGGAGTGACATATTGTGTTAGGTGAAACCATAACAAGAAGATGTGAATACTGTGAATAATGATAGACATTGAGATCAGTGGATGAAATGAGAAAATCCATATAAATGTGAGCCATGAAAGTGAAAATTATAATGTAAAAATATGTATTCTTCTCCCTCCGTATTCGTGACTTCATTATCCGCGGTTTCAGTTATTCACGGTTTTTTGAATGCAGTCTCCGCCCCCCAATTTACATCACAGGAAATTGGAGGAATCACCCGAAACATGCAGCCGAGGCAGAGGCTGGTGAACTGATAGGATCCAGTGCTGTTCCCAGAGGCTCCGGCCTGCCACCGAGTGCACACGCACCTGCAACTCAGCGGGCATGCACTGACCCTGTACCTGGCATTTGCCAGCGCCAGGTGTGCAGTCTGATCCAGAAGTCCCCCCACCAAACCACAGCAGGTTACTGCTCTCTCCCTCACGCAGTGGTAGTCCTGCGCTCTGTTCTGGAAGCAGTTCTCAGGATCCAGACCCACACTTTCCTTTACAGCCACACAGGAACAGGTCAAGTTATTTGCGGTTTTGTGCCTTTTCTAGGGTTTTTTACAGAAAACCTGCGAATAGCATACATAAAGTTATTCGCGGTTTTTCTGTATTTGCGGCCATGCTGTTCCCCTATCACCGTGAATACGGAGGGGGAAGTGTAGACATGTGATAACACCCTCTAAAGGAGATGAGGTGAAATGAAGTAATCAAGATTGAATGAAAATATGTATGTGATAACATCCTCTGGGTGAAATATAAGGTGAAGTGAGGTTCATTGCACTCACTCCCGGGATTGGTCACCGCAGGCACTTTTTTTTAAAAAATTCATTTATCTATTTTTTTCTTTCTCTATCTTTATGATTTGTTGACTTGCTTGTTGGGGGGGGGGGGGGGGAGGGCTTTCTTCTTGTGACTGCCAAAGGCCACCAGAGTACGGGCCTTTGACATTTTGGAGTTTTGTTGCTTGACTTCTGTTTGCTTCATGGGACAAGGGAGAGGGGGGATTTTGTCTGGGTGGTTATTGCTGCTTGGGTGGGGGTAAGGGGGGTTTCTACTCTTGTTTCATCAAAACAACGCAATAACTTTTGTATTGTTGGAAGATCTTTCCTTTGACTTTGCTGTCTTTGTTATTTGTTGTTTTGTATTCATAATAAAACAGATTTGAACATAAACTGAGTGAAAAATATAAACAGGAAATCATGGAAGAAGAGTCAAAGATAGCATTATGGAATACATGAGAGCCTGTATGTGATAGCACCTCTGGGTGAAATATGAGGTAAAGTGAGATGCTAAAAAGAGTCAACACTATATAAGAAGGGTCTCATGAGAACAAGTCAAGGATCATTTGGAATACATACCAAATGATCCAATTGCATAGACTCATAGAACCATACAAAGCAAAACAAGTAAAGCCTAGGGAAATCAATTAAGCAATCGTAAATGGCAAAACCAATATATAATATCTCTGTCTCATTATTAGAGCAAACATCATCCACTCAAGCTCCGCATTGAACCCCCTAGGGTTCCACGGAGTTTCTCCTAAAAATCGAATTCTGTTTTAGAGAGTTGCTCGGGGACAGAAATCCCACCTGTCCCCACCCATCCCCGCCAAAATCCCACCTGTCCCCACCCATCCCCGTGAGGAATCCCACCCGTCCCCGTGAGGAATCCCTCCATCCCCACCCGTCCCCGTGAGGAATCACCTCCGTCCCCACCCGTCCCTATAAACTTCTGAAATAGTTATTTCATTTAATTATGCTACTGAATTAAAGGCTCTGGTAGAAACCCATTTACAAATAAGCAAAGAGACTATTAATTTGGAAATATTAATTGGGAAGAATAAATACTTTGAAAATGGGTTTCCACCAGAGCCTCTAATGTAAATATAAAATATAAATACTCAGCTGATGAGAACCCCCAAGCTGTCAGCTGAGGACTTCCTTTGCAGTTGGCCAGGGGTACCTTTTGCCAAGCTTGGCAGGCAGCAGTAGCGTCCCTGAGTCACAGATGCTGGCACCTCAGTGACTCATGGATATTGTCAGCGACTGCTGTGCTTGGTGGAGGGGAGTTCTGGCCGTCTCTAGAGGAGGTCCTCTGCTGGCAGTGCTTGGGGATCCCCACCAGTCCACAGTAAGGGTCAGCAAGTACTTCAACACTGTAGAAATAAAACCAGAAATGCATTTCCTTTTCTTTTAAACACAATACAAAGACATCTGCTATATACATTTCCCAAAGCTAACATATTTTAGTCAATAAATTCAGATTTTTATCTTTGTTGTCTGGAGACTTATTTTTCCATAAAGTTGATCCCAGTTTCTTTTTTCTGCTTTCCCATCTTCTGTAAATTCTTCTGTTGCTGTCCATTGGTTCCTCCTACCATGGTCCAGCATTTATCCCTTTCTCATCTTTCATGCCTGCCCACCAGCCCCATGCCCAACATTTCTCCTTCTATTACCCCTCTCCAGCACCATGCCACATCTCTTCCTCCATTCCCTTCACCACTATGTCCAACATTCCTCCCTCTTGCATCCATTTCAATCTGTCCCACTGTTCCCTTTCCACCATAATATTTCTCCCTCTCATCTGTACCTCACTCCCTATGACCAAAAATTTTCCTTTCTTCCATTCCTGTGTACACAACCATCTCTTTCCCTCCCTTCCTCTCTCCCAAGTTCATGCCTTCTGTGTCCAAAAACGTATTCCCTCCCCCACCTCAGCATCTCTTTCCCTCCCTTTCTCTCTCCCAAGTTCATGCCTTGTGCCAAAAACGCACTTCCTCCCCCTTTTTGTGTTCCGCCTCCCAGCCCTCATCTGCAAGCAAAATGGACACTTACTACAATACTACTAACATGAAGACATGCTACAAAATTAAACACACAAAACCTAATCAATCTTAAAGGTAAACCAGGATTCACCAAACAGAACCCCCGTCCCCCAAATAAAATATATTTTGGGAAGAGATTATGGATTTAGCTCTTGCCTTTATCAGTGGTATCTCAAAGCAAGTTACAGTAGGTACTTTCCTTTCACAAGAGGGCTCAATCTGGCTCAATGGAGACTGGAGTGACATGCCCAAGAATGTAAAGAGGTACAGCAGGCTTTCAATTGGGGCTCTTTGGTTCTCAGCTCCTATTCTAACCATTTAGGCTACTCCTTCTCCACTGCCTTTCACCCCAAAGAGATGATCCAAAATAGTTTACAATCTCAGCAAAAACACAAAAAAGTACAGAAGTCTATACTGTACCAACTATCTGAATACAAGTTGCCTTGAACAACTGAGAAATACAAACTAAATTCAAATCATTAAGACTAAAATTTCAAATGATAAGTTCAAATCTACCTGACAGTTAACCAACTTTGTGTGGTGTTGGAAGCCTATTCCCTTACCCCATATCCCCTGTTTCCACCTTTTATACGGAAAAGACACAAAGAGTGAATGGTGCTTTGGACAACTGCACTGCAGGAAAACTTTTCCCTACAAAATGGAGCTCGAGCCGCGAGGCTCATCTTCTTTTCCCTACCTGCCCTGCCGCAGCACACAGCCGACCAGAAGGGTTCCCGATGTCAGCGCTGACGTCGGAGGGAGTGAGGGCTTTGCTGCGGCAGGGAAGGTAGGAAAAAGAAGACGAGCCTCGCGGCTCAAGTTTGCATCTAACCCTGCAGGACCCCGCAACCCTAGGGGGCGTCCCCACGGGATCCCTGCGACCCTAGGAGGCTCCCCCACAGGATCCCCGTGACCCTAGGGGGCATCCCCATGGGATTCCCACGACCCTAGGGGGCGTCCCCACGGGATCCCCGTGACCCGAAGGGGGAACCCGCTGGACCGAAACACGGACCGTGTCGGGTCCTGTGGACTTACAACTGAGAATCATTTTTATCATTGTTTTTTAATTCAGCATTGAATGCTATAATTGAAACTTTTTAATAAAGATTATTTTTTCATACCTTGTACATCGTTTCTGCAGTTTTTCCTTTGTTTTTGAAGGTTTCACTAAAGTAGATTCTTTGTGTACCGCGATAACCAAGGATAATTTAAATTTATTAATAAAGTGTAAGAATTTGGAAAATACAAATGGATGTGGGAATTTGCTCCTAACCATGGGGATGACGCTGGAGGACTCGAACACGAGTCGATGGCACCTAACAACAACAACATTCTTTCACCAGTCTAAGATAATTTAGATTTAACTGTCTTTCTAGAATCATCTAAGGGGAAGTTAATCACCCCTTCTAAATTATTGGTGACACTGACGCTGGACCCAGACAGAGACTGGCTCTTGTAACTTTGTTTCAGACATAAAAACTTCTCATTTTTGTCTTTAATTGTAAGCATGTTTTCTGATGTTTCTAAAGTCACCCAGAGAAGACATAAGCAATTTCTTTTGCTATTTATTTGTTTGGATTTATATCCCATCCTCCAAGAAGAGCCAGAATGGGTTACAAGCTATGTCTTACCTAGATGTTAGAAATAAGGCCTTTTTTTGTACTCAAGTTTCCTTGAAAATGTATGATAAAAAGCAATACTAACATATATTTTTTGAACCATCTCAACTTGCTTAATTTTTGAATATCAAAATTGTCAAGGCAGATTGCACGCTGCAACTGAAAGAGATCAAATTGCAGGATGTAAAAATATCAACTTCCTCATGCATGAGACTACTGGGTGTGTGTACTGAGTCACCTATCAATGGAACATCATATTCCGAAAGTTGCTAAGAGTGTGTTCCTGCAGATGAGAATACTCTCTAGACTAGAGTAATTCAAACTCTCATTATTACCAAATTGGACTTTTGCAATGCTCTATTTCTGGGTGTAACAAAATCAAAGATACATGCTTTACAAGTTATACAAAATACAGCAGCAAGGATAATCACGGAGAATCTTGCTATGAACACGTATCTCCAGTACTGAAACAATTACACTGGTTGCCCATTGAATACCGTATTGAGTACAAAATTTTGACTGTAATACATCACACACTCTACGGGGAGGCACCACGGTATCTGATTCAGGCCTTGAGAAAATATATGCCAAGTTGCGAATTGCGTTCACAAATGGCAATGAGATTGTCCCTTGTAACTGTTCATGATGTGCATTATAAAAAAAGACCTGGATATCAGCAATCTCGGCAGCCGGCCCAAGATTATAGAATGCAATGAATGGTTTATTAAGATTATGCTCTGTCTTTGGTCTATTAAAAAAAAAAAGGTTGAAAACGCACTTATTTGTCAATGCTTTTTATAAGTAAGGAGATATTGGTTGTTCTCTCACAAAGACTAATTTAAAGTGAAGCTCTGATGTATTATTTTCAAAATTATTCCCACATGTAGAATTTTGTATGTTATGTATGTCATTTATTTTAAGTATATGAATTTGTAATCCGCCTAGTTGATAGGCGGAATAGAAATTTTTTAAATAAATAAACCTCAGGCTGGAGGAATAAGACATATTAGTCTAGCAATAGAGGTTCTTGATCTTTTATCTGAAATGCTTAGAACCAGACACAGTTGAGATTTTAGAATTTTCTGTATTTTTGGCATAGTGTCACCAGTGCCTGCAGTGATTCATTTTCGTCGACTCCTGCAGCCCTGCAGACTTCTCTCTGCCACCTCCTGCCTGGCTGACATCACTTCCTCTTTTCTTCCTGAATGGACACGTGAGAGATAAGCGTGCGGGGCCACAGCAGGCAAGAAATATGAATCGCTATGGCCACTGGTAACACCTCAGAGGTACACCAGTGTGAGGTAAGATGAAAAAACTGAACTACTGTCAGCATAGAGTGAAGTTTTAAAATTGACTTTGGGGTCAGGTTTCACTTTTGATATTAAAAGTAAGCTTTTTTTTGTACAAATTGGTAATTTTTTGGGAGCTTTTCAGTTTTTAGAAGTTCAGATATAAAGGATGTTTTGTTTGTTTACATCATATTTCTTAGACTTTTGAGCTCTTGAAATCTCATTAACTGGGGACTTGAGTTATGTTGGAAGATTTTTTTTTTTTTTCCTTTTTCCTTCACAGCGTATTTAAATTTTATTTTCTAACTCTTATTTTCATGGTATTTGGAGTTGTGAGGGGATTCAGGTATTCTGGACGGAGCTGGCCTCCTTTTTACAGGGCCTGTTGCAAACCCCTGTGCCAGTCTCAGTGCAGTCTATGCTGTTTGCCCATTTCTCTTCCTTGCATATGTATACTTCTTATGAAAAATTATTTCTTAGTAAATGCTTTATTTTGGGGAAGAAATGTATCCTATGTTGCTGGCTTTCTTCCGAACCACCTTCTTTCTGGTATTGGAGGAATCGCCTTCATGAACTCCTGGGTTGGGAGGCCCGTTTGGCCTGTTCTTCTCGACGCCGGAGCAGAGACTTTGTTCACACTTGGACTCCGTATTTGAACATTTTGACTCCTGAGAGTCGTAGCCGTGTTTTGAATAGACTTCACCTCTGAATCTGTGCTTCTATGTGTCTTTGATGTTCCCTGCCTAAGAGTTTTCGGTATCTGAGGGGGGTTGGGGAAGGGGGGGTGGGGGGTTGGGGATTCTTTGCTGTGGGATGGGGGTGAGGTGGGTCCGGGGAGGGCATGAGAGTCCAGTCCTCCGCGGGTGTTTGTTGAAAATGCATACCATGGTTGTTATGATTATTGTATTTACTTTTGCTTAATAAAAATAGATTTGAACATAAATTTTATTTTCTCATTCTTTCAACTAATTTCTGTAATGGTAAACTCAATACAATAAATTGCCTTTATGCATGTAAGATTATGCACACAGTGCCAGTAAGCTGAAGATATTGTGGGCTATTCAAAATTTGCACACATGTACATTGACAGTACAGAATAAAAAAAGAAAGTTATGCACTATTAGTGTTGCGCAAAGCAGCATCTGAAAAATAAAAAATTAATTCACCTGTAATATAGCAAGAGAGCCTGTATCACTTCCAAACGCAGACATCTGCTACATTTGTATTTATTTGTACAAAGTCCATAGAACTGCAGGAAGCAGCAAGATAAGGATTACCTGATCAAATTTAAAATGCCAGAGTAAACGCAAGCGTCTTGTAGGTAATAAATGTCAAGAGACAGCAAAGACTTCTGCTCACAAATAAGCACAAACTAAATAGTGATACTCTGTCTTTCCACTGATATGAGAGTATTATGCCAAAGGTGTACAAATATAGAAAGTCCACAATATGCATAGCAATTGATAATCTAAACCAGTGGTTCTTAAACCTATCCTGGGAACCCCCCAGCCAACTTGGTTTTCAAGATATCCCTAATGAATATGCATGAGGCAGATTTGCATATGATAGAGGTGATAGGCATGCAAATCGCACATATTTATTGGGGATATCTTGAAAATCTGACTGGCTGGGGGGTCCTGCAGGACAAGTTTAAGAACCACTGATCTAAACTTTCCATACCCAGAGAGACATCTCTTCGGTGTAAAGGCTGAATTCTGACTTAGGCCCAAATTCACTAAGCTCACCGATCACGTCCCGACCAGTTTGCGAGCCTTCTCTGACCCCGACCCGATTCACTAACCTTCTGCCTGATCCGATCTGCACATGCAAATGAGGGGAAATGGCATGCAAAGTAGGAAGGCAGCGATTCACTAAACAGAAGAAGGAACAGCGACTGGGCTGGATGATCCAAAAAGAAGCGACTGCTGAGGACCAGTCGCTCACGTCCTTGCCGACTGTCCTGCTCTCTGCCGCCCTGAAATCCCAGCCCTGCTGCCCTGAAACCATCAAAATTAAACATTTCCCTTGTGTATAAAGCGCCCTGCTCTCTTCCACCCTGCCTCTCTGCCAGCCCGTGGTTTTAACCCGCGGGTTTAATAGTGTGTTCTGTTCCTTAGTCTGGCTGCAAAGCGAAAGTCCTAAAACAACAGTAATTTGAGTTGTTGGGCAAGTAATTTTTAAATAGCAAAGCCCTGAATATGTCAAATAACTGCTAGCATATAATGAAGTGCATTTCACTTGGCAACTTTCCCCCTGTAGCGCTGATTGGGTGGACATTATAGAGAGTGGGCAGGGCTTCCCCGGATCCCTGCCTAAACGCAGAGCAGGAGCGGGGGCTTGTGAAGTTGAAATGCTTCCTGCGCATGCATCTCGATCATTCTACAGCGATCCGTGGGATCATTTGTGGGCGTGCGTCCGATCAGATCATTTGCACGGGGACTTTTTAGTGAATCGGTCGCCTTGCAAGACTCGGCCACGGATCGGATCGGAAAGGTGAGTTTAGTGAATCTGGACCCAGAAACAGCTATTGTATTTTGTGGTAACTTGATTGAAGTAAGATAGGCTGACTTGCAGGTTTTCTATTTCTTTTCATATCTTGGTAACATTTTGAGCTCCAACGCTTTCTGATTAGAGGAGAGATTGAAAAAACTGTACTACAAGGTCAGTGTGACAAAGATTATGGAAAGAAAAAAAAGAAAACCCAACAGTTTCTTAAGCCAAAGAGCACTAACATACTCACCTTCAAAATATGTTCTGGCTTTCTTCTGATTTTCATGCTCAGATGGCCATACTGAATTTTAACATTAAATTTTACTCCCAATAGTTGTTAATCTAACTTAGGTATCCTTGTTTAATTTTTGTATTTTTAAAATTCTAATTTCTGAAGTTTGGGCCTGCAGCCTGTGGAATGCAGGTGTTTCACTTTCCGTGATCTCTTACAGAATTGCCTCCTTTGTGACTTAAGACACAGCAGACAGTCTTAGGCTGCCAACTGAATCCAGATTCACAGTACAGGGTTGATCCAGTCCTGAGTTTACCCCGTTGTATGCATGGACTTGTAGTTCTGATTTACCCATTGCCTTCCCTAAGAAAAGCAAATCTACAAGTCCCAGCTTGCACTGGGGTAAACCCTACACACAGATAAGTTTATGCATGTAGTGCCTTTATGCTGTAGATAATGTAGGCTATTCCAAATTTGTATACAATATGTACTTTAGCAGCACAGAAAAAAAAATTATGGATCATCCCTGTCCTGCAAATCTAGATCCAATTGGCAACTTTAGGCTGTCTGCTGAGTCTTAAAACACAAAGGAGGCAATTCTATAACAGATCACAGGAAGTTAGGCGCCTGCTTTCCATGGGTTGCAGGCCTATACGACAAGAACACTGATGTGTGTAAATTTCTTATTGAATCTAGCAGAAGCTGGCATTGGCAAGGAGTGGAAGAGGGTTAGAGTAGTTGCCTCAGCCCTAGAGATTGACACGGGGACAGATTTTTTTCCCCCGTCCCCGCAGGGACTCATTTCCCCATCCCGTCCTGCGAGTTCTTTTCCTGTCCCTGCCCCATTCCTGCAAGCTCTGTCCTCATCTGCACAAGCCTCAAACACTTTAAAATCATAAGAAGCAGCATTCTAGAGCTCAGATTGTGATGTCATAATGCCTCATTCCACCAATGCCTAAGCTCTGTCCTCATCTGCACAAGCCTCAAACACTTTAAAATCATAAGTAGCAACATTCTATAGTTCAGACTGTGATGTCATAATGCCTCATTCCACCAATGCTTAAGCTCTGTCCTCATCTGCACAAACCTCACATACTTTAAAATCAAGTGTCCGAGGCTTGTGCAGTTAAGGCAGAGCTTACAGGAATGGGGCAGGAACAGGGACAGAGACAAAATTCACAGGGACAGGACGGGGACAAATTTGTCCCCTTGTCATTCTCCACTCAACATCCCCAAGGTTGTGAGTTCAATTCCCATGGCAGCTCCTTGTGACTGGGCAAGTCACATAATTAACACTTCATTGCCCCATGCAAACCCCACAGAAAAAGCAGTATATCAAGTCCCATCCTCTCCCTTACATTTAGTTGCATGTGCTATGTCTGGAATAAATGGAGTGCCTATATGTGACATTTGCACACATAAACTATAGTATACTGTAAACACCATACATAGATATTGGCCCCACCCATGCACCTCCCCTGTGGATGCCCTCCTTGAATTTATGCGATAAGCAATATGAATGCCTAAATTACAAAACAGTGCTTAGTACCATGCTGTCATTTACATGCTTAAGTATATACGTATCAAGTTTATTACAATTTTATATTCTGCCTTATCAACATTCAAAACGGTATTACAAAAATATTAAAATAATACATAAAAGCATCGTATAGGAGGAAAGAACCCAACCAAGTACAGAAATAAGAAAACAAGACATACGATACAGACATTAACAAACTGGCACTTAAAGAAAGGAAAGAACTACAAAATTTGTAAAAGAAAGAATGAAAAATGGAAAAAACAGAAGGGGGGGGGGGGGGGAACACCAGCCAGAAAGCTGGATTAGCGTTGGCTTAAGACATCCTTAAAAGGATGATCATGCTTCAAAAGTGTCTTTAAAAAGAAATGTTTTTAGACTGGTTTTGAAGTTATCTAATGATGTAATCTCTCTTATATATGTGTGGCTGGCATCATTCTATAAATTTAAGTTTGCAAATAGCACTTGCATTAAGGAGACCTGTTATAAAATGAGGGGAAAATACACTTGGAGATCAATATGGTTTATTAAACTTTGATATTCCACCCTGCCTTATTGGATCAAGAAAAACATATCACTTACAGAAAATAACTCAATAAATCATAATCGGACAGATCTAACACATTCATTCAAAGAAGAAGAGAAGAAACAAAGAAGCGAAAGGAGATAAAAGAGAAAGCAAGAAAGAAAATATATAATTACATTTTATTTCCCATCCTAGTCAGTAAAGTAAATCTTCCCCTTCTACAGGTTGAATGTCGAAGGCTAATGTAAAAAAAGTGACTCTTTAACAAGAGTTTAAATCATTTCTAGATCCAGTTCTACACAAAACAGTTTTGGAGGATAATTCCAAATCACTGGTGCCGGGGGGAGGGGTGGTGGTGGAAAGCACATGTACAGTACATGCAGAGTCCCAACATGCTCTGAAAATATGTGGCGGAACCATTTTATGTAGGGCTGCCCAAGTCCGGTCCTCGAGATCTACTGGCAGGCCAGGTTTTTAGGATATCCACAATGAATATTCATGAGAGAGATTTGCATCCCAAGAAGGCAGTGCAGGCAAATCTCTCTCATGCATATTCATTGTGGATATCCTGAAAACCTGGCCTGTCAGTAGATTTTGAGGACTGGACTTGGGCAGCCCTGATTATGCAAAAGGACTTAGATGGCAGCAGGTGCCAACTCCTATGGAATAGTCAACTTTTCTTTTTTTTTTTTGAGGGAGGGGGGGGGCGGGGAGCAAGATGAGCATAAAAGTTTGCCCCTTTTCTGCCCTACTCTGTTTTCCATGCTTTCCCTGTAACCCCCACCTCAAAGTCCTCCTCCAGCAGACAGAAAGTCCCCTATGCTTCCTGTTGGCGCCATTTTCTTTTTAATGCTGTTGTACTGTACATGTAAAATCTAAATGTGCATGGGGGAAGGAGTGGGGTGGTGGGCTGTGCAGTGGTGGCCCAAAGAATTGTCACGGATTGAGAGTGTAAGGGAGTTTCTGGCTGCTGGAGGAAGATTTCTTCTACTGATGCAGCTTGGGGGATCTCTCCAGCCATAGCAAGAGAAGCAACATTTTGAGGGGGGCCTGAGTCCAGGTCCTTAACCCCCTTCTTCCATGGCTGTGCTTTGTGTAAACTCCATAAAGAACTTTTTACATGACATTATATTACATTATTTTTTTTTTAATAATCTTTATTGATTTTTTCAGCTTATACAAAGTGCAACAATTATACATTCAACAAAGAACATCATTTACATATTTGCAAATTAACTGAAACAAATTACCCATCCCTTCCCTACCTGGATGTGTGTATCTATTAACCACAGTTTTTAGTCATTCCATTGTTTAACAAATGACTCCAATGGACTCCAAATAACTTTAAAAATCTTACTATTCCCAGATTGTTCCGCTAGCATCTTTTCATATCTATAATATAAACAAAGTGTTTCTCACCAAAAAGAAAAATTCAACTTATCCCAATTTTTCCAATTTCTAGTTAATTGCATGGCTACTCCAGTCATAATAAGTCTATTTTTAAATTTGTCAATTGGACTATTAAGTTTTAACAATGTCCCAAATAAAATCACGTCATATGACAATGGAATAGAAACACCTAATACCAGATTAATTTAGCCCCACATTGACTTCCAGAAGTTGAGTATCAATGGGCAATAAAATAAAAGTTGATCCAGTGTCCCTACTTCAAGTTGACAGTGCCAGCATCTATTAGATTTTGTGTTATCCAATTTTTGCAAATAAATAGGAGTCCAAAATATTCTATATAACAAAAAACTCAGATTTGTCTCACAGATGCTGATGTACATCATATTCTCCAAGTCCAAATCCATGACCATTGTGTAGCAGAAATATTCTGCTTTGTTTCAATCCTCCAAATGTCTTTTAAGCTTGTTTTAGGCTTTTTCTCCAAATAATCCGATAATAATTTGTACCACTTAGTGGCCTGATGTCCTTGAAAATCTACCTGGAAACATAGGCCTGGCAAACTATACAGACTTTTTGTTTGTTGCATTGGAACAGGAGTTAAGCAATCTATAAATGTTAATGTAATCCAAGTTGAATGGAAAATAATATTATCTTTGTAAATTCTAGGAAGCTTGATACTCAATATATGGCTAAGATGAAGTGGGCGAAACCTGTCTAACATGTTTACTTCTCCTGCAGTTCCTCAAACCTATAATCAACTTGGGAACCACGGTCCATGTGGCACGTATCAGATGTGTGCCATTTCTCCACAACTGGATTGCTGGACTCATCCCACTAACCACAAAAGCTATCATATGAGAGCTCATACCACTCTCAGCTTGGGTTATATATATATATATGTGTGTGTATGTGTGTGTGTGTGTGTGTGTGTGTGTGTGTCAGCTTGGGTCATTTATATTATCATCTGTCCCTGTCGAAAAATCTACATAGGGCGCACAAGCAGACAGATTAAGACTTGGCTGGTAGAGCATAAAAGTAGGCTCAATACTGCTACCCTGACCGTCCCTATGGTGAGTCACTGCTTGGAGTTTCAACATGTGTTTACCCAGTTACGTTGGTTTGTGATTGAGCAAATTCCTTCAAATTTCCAGGGTGATCGATGTGCTAGGATCCAACTGAGAGAACAATTTTGGATATTTGAGCTGCAGGCTGTGAAACCTTTAGGGCTCAATGACATGATAGAATGGAACTCTATTATTTAACTGCACAGTTTTTTTTTCCCAGTTTTTTCATTTTGTGATTACTTCTGTGTTTATGCACTGGGGGTGGTGTTTTGTCTTCCCTCCAGGCTCTCCTTCCCCTGCTAGGGTATTCACCTGTGAATGCTGTTGTAAGCTCTAATGTGATTATGCTGCTAATTGCTTGAGAATTTAAAGTTGTTGCTGTGTCTCTGGTTCTTCCCCCTTTTTGTCTTGCCTGCCTGGAATCACTCTGACCTACAGTCGTGTTGGCCTGTTCGGTTCCTGAAGAAGGGGCTATTGCCCTGAAACCCTGCTGGGTCGAGCTGGGTTGAAAGAGGACTGCACCTTACCTTTGGTCTTTGATTCCCCCCAAAAAGCTGTACTCTCCTTGCTATTATTTGACTACAGCACCTTTATTCAGCTAAGTAACTGGAGGGACAAGTGACTAATTTTTTCATTCTCTGTTCAGGTCAGTGGGTTAGGCATTCGAGGCATTGCAGGACAGTTAACTTTTTGTCTTTCACTTTTATATATATTTATTTATTTATTGCACATTGTTTGCACTTGATTTGTACTTTAGAGCACACAGGAGCACCCAGATGATGGTGTGTGGCTGGCAGTGAGTGGTAATCTTTGCTCAGTGTTTGCTGGCTTTGCTATTCTAAGCACTAGAGCTGCTCTTGAGTCGCTCTTTAAAGCTTTCAAACTCACACTGAGGGTGAGGGTAAAAATTTAGATTTGAGGTTTATATGTTTTTGATAGAGTCTAGGGAGTTAACTTTCCTGCAATGTCCTCGGGCACATCCAACTTATATTTTGGTGTCTTTTAAGGATATTTTGTCTTGGGGTTTTTGCTTTAGTAAGATGAAATAGGGCCATAAGATGACTTTCAAGAATCAGCCAGTCCAGTAGATTCTCCATGAGTTCAGGAAGCATCCAATACATACCCTGACGCAAAATAAAAGCTTGATGATAATCTGTAAAAATTTGGAAAATTTACCCCTCCCATCAATTGAGATTTTTGTAAAGATATTAAGGCTATTCTAGGAGTTTTACCAAGCCAAATAAATTTTGAAGAATCCCATTTAGTTTTTTTTAATTAAAATGTAATATCCAATATGACCAATCCATTAGATCTAATATATATTTCCAATTTTATCTCTAATTACCCTATTATTATTGATCCCTAGAAAGAGAATAAAATTACAAATAAATTATTCAATATAAATGGATGAATGCTAGAAACTGATGCAATGATATGCAAAAGATTCAATATATCTATTTTTAAATTAGGGAAATATATCAAAACTATGTTGATTCTCTAAAAAAGAAACAGTCTGAAAAAGAAAAATATTATAATAATTATAATAAAACCTACCTAAGGAATGAGATACATATTGATGTAATAATATATTAAACAAATTAAATAAAGCTAAAGACATTAATTTGTCTAATTAGAAGCTACATATCTCAATTCTTCAAGAAATAATAAAGTGAATTATAATCATAAGGCAATGATAACTAAATATAGGAAACCAATTAAAACTGAATGCATTCCTATGATAATACCCTGTACCATATAATTCCCTCTATTAAGAAAGAATAAGAAAAGTACCATGAGAATTATAATTATATTACATAGGGAAAGAGCCACCTATTGATGTTATAATATACTAAAAAAAATAATAAACACAAACATAACTCATAAAAATATAAAATGCTATGACAATAACCACAATAAGATAACCAAGGTAATTTCTATTTGCCTCATGAAAAGCCCAACAACATTTAATTGGTGTCTTAGTAGCTGCTGTTGTATTTGTACACTGAAGAATCTACTAAGTTTTACTGCTTGATTAGGAAAATTTGTTTCCTCTTCCTCTCTTTGTTTACTTTCCAGGGAACTACTCAGACCCACTCAACCAACAAGCCTGCTGCACTGTCACCTTAAATCTCCAAAAGGCATGTTCTTTTCAGTTTCTTATCTCGCTACTACAGTCCCCGCTGACATTCCTTATGTCATTTCGAAATTTTCAATACAGTAATAGGCCAAGTGGCTGCAGAGATTAAAAGCAAAATTCCTCCATAAGCAATAATAATCTTATCAATCATCTGGAAAAGAGGTAAATTGTATTGTTTCCAAAGTGAATATGAATTCAATCGGAAGCCTCTGCTGCCTTGGAAACCCTTTGAATGCAGATATTCAAAACATAGTTGCACAAGGACTTAGTTTGAACTGGCGTCACTTCTTCTTTGTTATTGACATACCTCAAAATCCCAGACCAATTCACAGTTCTCTATCATGTTAGGAAAATGGCTCTTAATTTAAAGCAGATGTATTTTGCTCATTACAGCGTTATAATATATCTCATATCAGGAGCAGAATGTGAGATGTAACTTGACACAGACATGTCACTATTAAAATTGCTTGTCATCTTTCCTTGAGCACACTTCCCTGATGCTAAAAAGCATACAGACATCCTCTGATGTAATATGCCGCCAAACAAATTTCAGAAGACAAGTATAGCGCTCCGTTGTTTGTGGGACTGTACATCATGACTTCTCAACAACAAAAACTAGAACACTAGAACACTGAAAAAAAAAATTAAGTTCAGTTGCCATGCCAACCATCATTTGTTGAATGTTCAGATCAGAATCTTAAGTCATTTGATTTTGCTGTTGATTTATAAATTCCTTCAGGCTTTTAGGATCCTGATAATGAGTTGTACTGTTATTATATGTTATTCTCATAACTGTAGGATATAACAATCCATATTTTGCTCCCAACTCCCTCAGCTGTGGCCTTAGGTCCAGAAATTGCTTCCTTAAAGAGGCTACTTGCTTAGCAAAGTCCGGGAGGAATAAAAATTTTCCATCCTGCCACTTTACAGTTTTTGCCTGCCCTGCTGCTTCAAGGACTTCCATTACTTGCTGGAAATGTAAAATTTTAAATATTAATAGTCTTGGCCCCTTTTGTTTACTGAGAATACGAGATACCACATGGTGTGCTCTCTCTATTTCAAATGGGAAAACAAAACTAAGAGAGGACTTTTGGAACAAATGTAAGAAATTCAATTGGGTTCGTACCTTCTAATCCTTGTTACGTCTGCTGTGGTTGTTAGTATCCTCTAGCTCCCTAGAAAGCTGCAAAACAGTTTTGTGGTCTGTGTGACATTTATTCAGATTTTCATCAACTGCCAAAACACGCTGTTCTAACTGCTCTTTACGAGCGTTACTCACTGTCATTTGCTGTGTTAAATTAGAAACCTCCGCTTGAACCACACTAAGTTTAGTAGTGTTTTCTTTACGCATCTCTTTAATCATATGCAGATCTGCTATTACTTGTTCAAGCAGTTCTGCTGAATCCTTTGGCAATGGAACCTTTGATGGTGTAGGACAGGGGTGCCCAAAAGGTAGATAGCGATCGACCAGTAGATCGCAAGGGCAACGCGAGTCGAGAGCAGCACAGGGCATTCAGCACAGCTCCCTGCGCTAAAAAAACGCTATTGTGGTTTAGTACAAGAGGAAGGGGTATATTTGTCTATTTTTGTATAGTTGTTCCTGAGGTGACATTGCATATTTTAAAGTCATCTACCTTGACCTCTTTGAAAAACCCCGAATCCAAATGATAATTAACATTTTCTCTGCGTACAATGTGCTTTGTGGTTTTTAAAATTTTATTGTTGGTAGATCATTTTGACTTGGTCATTTTAAAAGTAGCTCGCAAGCCAAAAAAAGTGTGGGCACCCCTGGTGTAGGAGGATCTGGCTTAGATCTTTTAGCATTTCCCATTGCCACAAACATTGCATCCAGCCTGGTTTGTCTTCCCGAAGACATAATTAAGCTATTGAATTGATCTTTAAAAATCAGAGTTGAAAAACCGTTTTGAACACCTTTAAAGTAATCGATACTGCAAGGCAGGGAAGAGCAGTGAATTCACGTATTCATCATCCTACATGGCCAAGCTCTGCCCCCTCCCATTATATTACATTTATTGACTTCAATTCTGGCTTAACCTTGCAGTTCTAGGCAGATTACATTAAGAGATAAATTTAGTACATATTACAGAGCAGCATTAACACTTCCTGACATATTTCCTGAATAACAAGGTTTTTATTTCCATTCGGAAAGTTCTATAATCTAATACTACAAGTAGAATTCTAGTAATGTCCAATTTTGCTGTCTGAGATGACAATAGACCCTCTAACATTCTATCCCAGGCCCTCCTGCCCCTACACGACCGCCCCCTGAACCCCCGATCAGCCCCCCGAACCCCTCCACGCTCACCCACCGACCCGTGACAGCTCCCATTTACCTTACAAACGTTGGCCGGATGGGCAGGTCCCAAGCCTGTCCATCTGGCAGGCCTGCCATCCGCAGAATGGTGGGTCTTAGAGCCTGATTGGCCTAGATGGCTCAAGCCCCACCCACAGGTGGGGCCTTAGGCACCTGGGCCAACCGGAATTGGCCCAGTTGCCTTAGGCCCCTCCTGTGGGGGGACTTTAGGCACATGGGCCCAACCCAGCCCATGTGCCTATGGCCCTGCCAATAGGAGGGGCCTAAGGCAACTGGGCCAATTCCGGTTGGCCCAGGTGCCTAAGGCCCCACCTGTGGGTGGAGCTTGAGCTGTTTGGGTCAATCAGGCCCTAAGGCCCGCCATTCTACGGATGACGGGCCTGCCAGACAGAGGGGCTTGGGACCCATCCATCCATTCAACTTTTGTACGGTAAAGGGGGGTGTTGTGGTGGGGGTGGGCTGTCATGGGGTCAGCGGGGGGAGGGGGTTCAGGGGGCTGATCGGGGGTTTGGGGGGCAGTCATGGGGGGGCTGCGTCGGGGCAGGAGGGCCTGGGATCCCTCCTACCCGTATCTTATTGGGGGTGGGGGGTAGAGGGTTATCGGGGCAGGAGGGTTTGGCCGCCCTCCTGCCCAGATCTTCTCATGGGGAAGGGTGAGGAGTCACCGGGCAGGAGGGGTTGGGCTCCCTCCTGTCCATATCGGATCGGTTGGGTGCGGGGCTGATTCGGGGCTGGAGGGCCTGGCCTCCCTCCTGCCCATATCGGATCGGGCAAGTGCGGGGCTGCATCGGGGCAGGAAGGGTTGGGCTTCCTCCTGCCCGATCCGATCCGGGGGGGGGGGGGTGGATCACGGCAGGAGAGATTGGCTATCTCTCTGCAATAGCGATCCAAAGTGCCACAGTTGGTGGCACTTCGGGATTATCGCGGCAGGGGAGATGAGCCATCTCTTCTGCTGTGAATGTTACGGTAGGGGGTAGGCAGGTTGCCAGGGCTGCTGAGCTAATCGCGGCAGCCGTGATCAGCTCAGCGGTCCCTTTTTCGGCACTTATACCTGTTTTGACTTTGTCTAAGTCAAAATGTATAAGTGCCGACTAGGCAACCTGTCAAAAGTTTTGGTTATACCTGTTGTACGACTAAGGGTAGGTCGGCCTACCTCCCACCCTTTCCCCTCCTCTAAAAACGCCTCTTTTCGCTCTATACATTTAGAGGCAGGGGAAAGGCCTAAGCTGGTGTTAGATATGTCTAAAACCAGCTTTGGTTATGGGTACTTGGACGATCAGGCTTTTTGATTGTCCAAGTACCCATTTAGGCCACTTTGTAGACTTTTTAGGGTTTATCTGTATTCTGTACGTGTGACCAAGGCCAGGAGTTCTGGTAGGAATGTTGTGAAGTGTTATTGGTGTCATAGCCCCAAGTAGGAAGATATTTGTCAGCAGTTTCTTCGGGTTTAGGAAGGCTCCGAGCCACATCTGGAGGGCCTCTGCACATGTGCAGATGTCGATATGATAACATCATATGCATGTGCACTTGAGCTTGATGTCAGCACATCGATGTCCAGTCCACTCGTGTGGATCCCTCTAGATACGGCCTGGAACTCGGGAAAGGCGACATGAGGTTCATGTAGGGGTGGGGCTGGAGCTGGGGTGGAACGGGATGGGGCCAGGGGCAGAACATGACAGGGCTTTGGGCAGGGCCACATGTCCTCTTTTTTAAAGAGGAAATCTGGTAACCCTAAGCATCAGCCCCATATCCTTCCCTTCTGCCCCATCCAGCACTAACCCATCTCCCCCAAACCACCCCACCAGACCCAACACAGTTCCCTCCCAACACATGAGATTTAAAAAAATTTCCTTTGTCACAGCCCCTCAAACATAACCAGCCTCTTCCCTCCCTCCTGGTAAAATTGTCTCTCTGGTGTCTAGTGGTACCCCATCCATCTGCCCAGAAATAAAAGAGGAAGGCCCTGAGATCCAGTGGCACCTACCCCCCATACAACCCTCATCCAGGTCCCCCCCAGACTCAGTAACTCTTGATGAGACAGGAGCGATGACCACTCACTCCTGCATCCAGTGTCACCATTCTCAAAATGACAGCTCTGACTCATCTGGTGCATTCTGGGATGCTCTGGGCAGAGCCAGTTTGCCATATAAGGAAGAGATGAGGCAATATTTAAATGGATGTTCATTTATTTAGGTAAGAGTGCTGGATATGTGGTCCTAAATTTAAATAGACAATCCTTTACAGTTTGGACAGTGATTATGTAGTCCACCTAACAAGATAAGTTTATCTAGGCATACATTAATTCTTATAGATTACCTCATGGGCATGGAGGAATTTTCTTGTTTGCACTTCTAGTTTCTCAAGGTATTTAAGAGGCCGGTGTACAATGTAAAAACTATATGAGAGTGTAAAAAGTGCTATTTGATTAATAAATAGCCTGTATCTTATTCTGTGATGCTAATGCACTCTTCAGTATCACTTTTAGTCGCCTATAATATACTGATTGTATCTCTCAGCGATTTCTTCTTGATAGTTGCTCCTTTCTTTATCCTAGATATTTATATATACCACCTTGTTCAAGTTTCTTTATCTCATAGTCATCAGTCAGAGAAATGTTTTCAGTTTTGCTCAAATTTCCCCTAAGAAAAGTCACTTTAGTACATTTTTCCAGCCTATCTATCGATCTATTACCTAAAAAGTGGTAAAATGTTCAAAGGTGAACTTTATAGAGATGTAAAGGTTGTTGAAGTCTTTGGAACTGAGTGTTCACTTTTGTAAATCCACAGT
Source organism: Geotrypetes seraphini (assembly GCF_902459505.1). Taxonomy (NCBI): domain Eukaryota; kingdom Metazoa; phylum Chordata; class Amphibia; order Gymnophiona; family Dermophiidae; genus Geotrypetes; species Geotrypetes seraphini. Next base: position 534,845,804 of record NC_047084.1, read on the forward strand.
ATGCAAGGGGGCTGTACTTAATGCAAAATAATTGTGGATCCATTTGTGGCCAGCATTTAATGTTCTGCCTGGTGGGTGTATTCTCCTGGTAAAAAGCCTTCATCTATCATAATAGTTTGCCTAAGCTTAAGAAGTTCTATTTAATTATGTAATGTTGAAATACACATAATAATAATAATTAGGATTTAAATATATTTCTTTGTGAATATCTAGATATCAGGTATGCAAACAGTCAGTATAAATGAATATATTTCATGCAGTATGCTACAAAACATATGGTTACATTATTTTCTGGAACAAGCTTTTCTCTTTCTTTCCTGGAAGTCAACTACCCTGCAGTTAGTAGAACAGTCTATCATTTTTATTCAAAAAAATTTGCTATTTTCCTATTCTGCCTGCAACTACATACGTACATAGATAATCCAGTCCATTAAAAAAAATATATATATTTAAAATACAGGAATGAACCCCACTTTTTCTTGCCCCATGCTGCTGTTCTATTTGCAACACAGAAGTCAAAAATCACTCAATAGGTGTAATAGTGAAATTAATACTTCTAGAACACACACTTAGAATTCAAAAATATGCTCAGAGACACGAAGGCAACATGGAGCCGCAGCCCCATGAGAAAATTGCCTCACCACCCAATCATTACGTATTGTAAATTCCATTGGAAAACAAGTGAATTCTGTTTTGCCACTGGAATTTACAACATGCAATGATTGGGTGGTGAGGCAATTTTCTCATGGGGCTGCGGCTCCATGTTGCCTTCGTGTCTCTGAGCATATTTTTGAATTCTAAGTGTGTGTTCTAGAAGTATTAATTTCACTATTACACCTATTGAGTGATTTTTGACTTCTGTATTGCAAATAGAACAGCAGCATGGGGCAAGAAAAAGTGGGGTTCATTCCTGTACGCTAAGACTCCACTAGACCATCAGGCCTTCCTAAGGGGGGGGACTGATTGCAAGGTAGGGAGGTGGAGAGAGAGGAGGGCTGCCACTAGTAGGAAGTATTAATTTCACTATTACACCTATTGAGTGATTTTTGACTTCTGTATGTTTCCCTTTAATCATTCTTCTTAGTAGAGTACCAGTTTTTTGGTTTTCCTCATATATATTTGGACTTAGTCTGCGTTCTATTTGCAATGGCTGACCTTGTTGGTTCTAATTGCAAAATGGCTGCTGGGATCTCCCATGGCAGTCTCAGCAGCCACTGCAAATGGAACAGCAGCTTGGGGCATGAATGAGTGGGGTTAATTTCTATCCCTGAAGACTTCACTAGACCACCAAACCTTCCTAGAGTAGGCCGGCTTCTACAGTGAGGTATAGGGGAGGGGCTGGGAGGTTGCTTGAGCTGGGGGAGGGAGGGGAGTCAGATTTTGTCATTTTGCAAAAAAGATTAAGATGACACTTACCATTAGCTTTGAGATCTGAAAATCAAAAGTTGTTGGAAAGGATAATGTGAGGTAGATATGCTGAAACCCGAACCGCTGCTTTATGTATTGCAGGTATTAAGCTATGGAACGCATTGGTGGGACCGTTATGGCTGTATTTTGACTGGTTAAGATTTAAAGAATGATTGAAAATGCAATAGTTTGTTACAGCATTTTTGTGAAATGTCCAAGGTTTTCAGTGGCACAGCGGGTTTTTTTAAGAGTAGTTGTTTTTAAGATTCTGCTTTGTGATGCTTATTCCTAAGTTTTTATGTTCGTACTCTGTAAACCGCCTAGTTGTACACGGTATATAAAATTTTTTAATAAATTTACAAAAGGTATTTTGACATATAAATTGATCCACAAAGAAAATAGACCAGCTTCTCTACCCTATCATATTTTATCTCATACTATATATCTATTGTACATATAATAAAATGTAGTTGATGACAGAACAGTAATTCAGCTAGACTGAACATTCTTCTGAGTACACACAAAATTCTTTCTCTGCAGAGAGCTACTGTAAACTTTCCACCTACTAATACTATTATGCGGCTTGACTGACTGACTTCATTTGTCTTAGTGTCCCTGAAACATAATGATTAAATGTAACATGACAAAAGGGGAAGAATAATGTATTTTCTTATGCCATACAATTTCAAGGACATTCTACCAAACTCTTAGATTATCTTTTACTGCTAAAAATCCAAAGCTGCTTTTTACCCTTGAGTTTTTCTGGCTATATCAATCATTGCTCTGTAACTTGATACAGTCAAACCTCGGTTTGTGAGTAACCCGGTTTGCGAGTGTTTTGCAAGACAAGCAAAACATTCTCGCAAAACGTGTCTCGCAAACTGAGTGTTGACTCGATTTGCGAGCATCCTCTCCCCGATAACCGGCATCGCTCCCCCCGCTCGAAAAGGCACCCCCTGCCCGAACAACTTAAACTTACCCCCAAGTCTGGCATGGGCACGCAGCCCACAGGACGTGCCGGTGCCGCTAGAAGATCTTCCTGCTTCTGCCGGCCTTGAGCATGCATCTGCGCATGCTCAAGGACTTCTAATTTTCCCTCTCACCGAGATTCTCCGAGAGGGAGAATTAGAAGTCCTTGAGCATGTGCAGATGCATGCTCAAGGCCGGCAGAAGCAGGAAGATCTTCTAGCAGCACCGGAACGTCCTGTGGGCTGCGTGCCGGTGCCAGACGGGGGGGTAAGTTTAAGTTGTTTGGGCGGGGGGTGCCGGTTCACGCAGGGGGGGTCTTTGCGAGGGGGGGGAAGAGCGCCGCTGGCCTCGGGAGGGGGGGGGGAATGTATCAAAGCGAGTTTCCATTATTTCCTATGGGGAAACTCGTTTTGATATACGAGTATTATGGTTTACGAGCATGCTTCTGGAACGAATTATGCTCGTAAACCAAGGTTCCACTGTATTCTATATTCATAGATTTTTTTTGCTTTGTTTGTTTCATGAAAACTTAGATCCTTGTTCTTAATCTTCATTTTCTAACGACACAAGAATGAGCTGTTGACAAACTTCACAGTCAGTGGAGTTACATAAGACCATAAGAATATTAATACTGGGTCAGACCAATTGTCCATCTAACCCAGTATCCTGTTTTCAACAGTAGCCAAGTCAGATCACAAGTACCTGGAAGAAAACCAAATAGCAGCAACATTCCATGCTACCAATCCCAGGGCATGAAGTGGCTTCCCCCATGTCTATCTCAATAGCAGAATATGGACTTTCCTCCAGGAACTTGTTTAAACCTTTTTTTTAAGCTCAGAAATGCTAACCACTGTTACCACATTCTCTGGCAATGAGCTCTAGAGCAGTGGTTCCCAACCCTGTCCTGGAGGACCACCAGCCAGTCAGGTTTTCAGGATAGCCCTAATGAATATGCATGGAGGAGATCTGCATGCCTTTCTTTCACCTCCATTATATGCAAATCTGTCTCATGCATATTCATTAGGGTTATCCCAAAAAACCGACTGGCTGGTGGTCCTCCAGGACAGGGTTGGGAACCACTGCTTTAGAGCTTAACTATTCATTGAGTGAAAAATATTTCCTCCTATTTGTTTTAAAAGTATTTCCGTGTAACTTCATTTGACTGTTCCTTAATCTTTGCACTTTCTGAAAGTAAAAAATCGATTAACATTTACCTGTTCTACACCTCATATCTCTCCTCAGTTGTCTCTTTTCCAAGCTGAACAGCCCTAAACACTTTCACCTTTTCGAACAGCGTTTCTTAAGTTCATTCTGCAGCACCCCCTTGCCAGTTAGGTTTTCAGGCTATCCCCAATGAATATGCATGGAAACAATTTGCAAACAATGGAGGCAATACATGCAAACCAATTTCATGCCTATTCATTGTGGATAGCCTGAAAACCTGACTGGCAAGGGGATACTCCAAGACCAACTTGAGAAATACTGCCATACTGGGTCAAAACAATAGTCCATGTAGCCCAGTATCTTATTTTCAAAAGTGACCAATCCAGGTCACAAGTACCTGGCAGGAACCTAACTAATTGCAACATTCCATGCTACTGATCCCAGGGCAAGTAACTTTCCCCATGTCTGTTTCAATAGCAGACTATGGACTTTTTCTCCCAAAACTCCCATTTTCAGTCTTCAGGTCCCCCCCTCAGCAGGAGCGTGAGGACTTCTAAATGTAGAGGGGAGTCTCCCCCATTCCCTTAGAGCGCAAAAAGGAAGGCCTCGTAGTGACGGAAGTGGCGATGTGCTTTTCTCCTGTGCTCAAATGTCAGCACGGGATTGACAGCGCACCATTGTCCTCCGCGGTTTTGACGCGTCACCCTCATGGCACACCACTGTGCCATGGCACACAGTTTGAGAGACGCTGGCCTAAGTCAACCAACCCTATTTTCTGCCCCTAACCATGCCTACTTTTCAGGTAGGCATCATTAGGTGTCGACTTAGGCATCGCTAGGTGTCCTAAGAGTTCCACACGAATCTCTAAATTAGTGATTTAACTTTTTTTTAAATTGGCTGAAAACTGGCACAGTCAATTACCACAACAATTTAAAAAATTGTTCTCATCTGGAAGCCTTCCCTCTGATGTTGTGACATCAGAGAGAAGGCTTCTGGTTCAGGTGCAGGACGCACGTAGGAGCCGCTGCCCGCTGCTTAGTGCACTGCAGCACTGAGGAAGAAGGAGCCGGCCCGAAGATAATGCCGCATCGATCGCACTGTGGACTGGCGGCTGAAGAACATTGTCTCGGGCCCGATGCACGTGCCGGCCATGTGGACTGGCAGGAAATTTCTACGGACCGGTGGTTGAAGAACACTGCTCTAGATTGGATAGCATGCAAGGTAGATTAAAACATCTATTTTAATTCAAGTTCTCAACTAGAAAGGAGATTTAAAAAAATATGGCACGAATAGACTCAGCAATAATTTTTTCATATAAATGGATTTGTTCAGTGTCAAAATTTACAGTTGTCTTTGAGATCAGTATGTACAGTACAAAAGGCCACCCAGATGTATTGAATTCTTACATGCTGAAATGCACATTTTTATTTAGGCAGGAACAGCACTTTAAAAATGAAAATCAACAAACTTTTTCTCCTTGAAACAGCAGCTCAGAATCTGAAAGGGCATAACTAAAAGGTAGCATCTTCATATAATTAATTTAGTGAAAAGAACAAAAAAAAAAAAAAAAAAATTGCTTCCAGAAATAGCGTGAAGGTCAGACCCGTACTTTAAAATTGTGCTACTTCAGTTATTTTGTATCCATGAAAGTGGAAGCAGGATGAAATTTACCTTAGGGCATAAGAACAGAGACGGGAGAAATCATCTTAAAAAATGAAGGATAGTGTGTGTGTAGACTTACTATATGACTCCAGAAAAAAGAGGATGGATTGAGACATCCGGGTTTTACTTCCATTGCTTTTATAGATACATAGGAACATACTGGTTCAGCACAGTATCCCATCTTCACAGATGCCAATCCAAGTCACAAGTACCTGGCAAAAACCTACATAGTAGCAGCATTCCATGCTACCGTCCCATGTCTGTTTCTACAGCAGACTATGGACTTTTCCTCCAGGAACATGTCCAAACCTTTTTTAAAACCACCTACATTAACTGCTCTTACCACATCCTCTGGCAATGTGTTCTATGCCTGTCTCTTCTATTATATGCAAATCTGCCTCATGCATATCCATTAGGGATATCTTGAAAGCCCAATTGGCTGGGAGTCCCCCCAGGACAGGTTTAAGAACCACTAGTCTACTTTCTCCATAGTAGGACAACGGTCAGATGATGTTGCTGTGTTTTGTGACCGACTTCTCACTCAGGAAGTAGCCTGTATTTCCTGCTTTGGGTACATCATATTTAAAGCTGGGATCATTTCTCATTTCTGCTAGATCCCTGATAAACTTCATGAAGACTGTGAAGGAAGGAAACATCCCTTGGTTATCCTCCTTATATTGCATGCCTCTGGATGCCCATTTCTCTTTTATGTTGTATGGTAGCTTTATCATGAATTTGTTTATGTTCCAAGCTGTATGCAGGTAGCTGAGGTCTGGAAGGCTCAGCTCAGTTTTGAGTGTTTCTAATTCCTGGAGATGATCTCCTAGTTCTTGTAGCTTGTCATTATCTTTAATTGCAACCCTTGGAAAATTTTTTGTTCTCTTCATCAGTACTTGTTGGATAACATCTGGGCTGCCATAGTGCTGTTTGAGCCTCTCCCACATTTCTTGCAGGGTGTTTGGAGGGGTTGTGCAAAAATGCATTTTTTAATCCCTTCACCTTCTTAGCTGACTTGGGTCACAACCATTTTATCATAAGATTCATATCTTGCCATTTTTAAAGTCTGATTTCCTTCCTCTGTACTTCTCGGGGTGGTCACTGAGCTAAGTATACCCCATATTCAACATAATTTTGTGAGCCATATATGTTGCTAGATCTCTCTTCTGAGGTCTCTATCATGCTGACAGTAGATATTTGTAGTCTTTTCCTTTTGTTTAAAATGGTAAAATGAGATTTTAATTCACATTTGTTTTGTTGGGTACATGTTTGTGCACTGTTTCTTTATTGATTCCTTCACCACCTTTGCAGGGTTTTTACTTTTCTGTTTTTGTCTAGCTTTGTGTTTTGTTTTGTTTTAAACCATTTTGATCTACTTTTCATAAAGCAGTCTATTAGCTTTAGCAAACTAAACTAAACAAGACTAAACTAATGTAACATTAGAACACTGATCTGTACAGTACAATGAAGCTGGGTATACTGTATACCATTTACTGATTTCTTTCCGTTTCTCTAAAGTAAATTATTGTTATATGCAATACTAAACGCTTTTGAGTCTGTAAGCATAGGCAGTCAGTGACCCAGATATTTGGGGAGCCTATAATGGGGTGGAGTGGGGTATGGAAGGGCTGGGCCATGGCTCCGTGGGGTGGGAGCACCTCTGTCTCTCTCCCCCCTCTCCATCCAGCACTGCCTGCCTCTCTCTCTCCTCCCCCTAAACAGTCCTCTTTCCTCTTATGAGTCCATCCCTCACCATCATGCTATCTCATCATTTCACCCAATTGCCCCATCTCTTTCTCTCCCTCCACCCCATTGATTCACCAGTACTTCTGCTGGACCACTTCCTGCCCAAGTCTGAGGAAGCAAGAACAAAAAAGGGGTTTCTTCCCTTTCTTCTCTTGCTTTCCAGAAGCTGTAAAGAAAATGAAATCATGTGTGGGACTAGAGCCCTGTATGCATCACTACTGGCTCTGCTTGTCTCCCTCCTCCTTCTCTTCCTCCTCCCTCCTACATGATGTAATTTCCTGTTTGGGAGAGGAAGGGGAAGGAGGAGGAGGAGGAGATAGATGAGCAGAGCCGGCAGCAGCGTGTACAAGGCTCTGACTCCATGTGTGATTTCATTTTATTTGTAGCCTCTGGAGTCTGGAGACAGTGACAGGGAAGGGAAGATCACCCTTCCTATTTGTTCTTGCTGACGTCGATTCATGTGGGGAGAGAAAGCTAGTGCTTGGGACTGGGGATGCAAAGCAAGTCTCTTATATGGGGTACCGATAACTGTAAGTTTTGCACGCTGCAGGTACAGCAGGTGATGGGCCCAGAGTGGTTCTGCCCACAACAGCTAAAGCTAGCAGAGGTCACTGATTCAAAGGGATGTCAATCATGAGCTGAAAACTGTAAACATTGAAGAAAACTACAAAGTTGAATATACAAAATATAGACAAAATATCTAAAAAAAAAAAAAAAAAAGGCATCCTTTTGTTTGAGCTGACCACAAAGAACCATGTGAAGAAGTTAATTAACTCAGGGAATGTCAGCCAGTACAGATCTCATAAAAACTGTAATTAAACTGAAAGAAGGGATGTACCAAATATGGAAGATTAAGGTGGTAATACTGCCATAGAAGGAAAAATTATGGGGGGAGGGGAACTTGCATGGACTATCCTACTGTAAATGCAGAAACTTGGGGTGAAAAGAATTTGTAGGCAAAACGTATGATTGTTTTACCTTTTGAAGAGAGTCAGTTGATGCACATCTATATAGGCAGAGGAAATTCAGGAATCACTGAAAAAAATTTCCCATAAGATATTTTTAACCCTGAATTGTCCAGCTTTGCAAATTATATTTTATGTTTTATTAACATTTGATATACCACTTAAGCATATTACAAATCTAAGCGGTTTACAATAAAATACGGGTACTTAGAACTTCCCTACCTGTCCCAAAGGCTCACAATCTAGCTAAAGTACCCGAGTAAACAATTATTAAAATAGAAAAGATATAACAAAATTCCAAGAATTGTGAAGGAAAGGTACAAGTCAAATAAGAAGAAAAAAGAAATAAAAAGAATAAAATTAAAATATACAAATAAATTTAAGAGATTGGAGACTGAGCAAAATATATTCCAATCTGGTGCTAAGTCCAATCATCAATCTGGTCCAATAGAGCTCCACATCTGCAAGGAAGGATTGACACAGAGAAGTGATGGTGGGCTGTGGGGTAGTTTTATAAAGGATTTTATGAGGCTAGTTATTTAAGTTTTAAGTTTCAAGTTTATTGGGTGCTTGATATACCATCTATCAGGGTTATCTAAACAGTTTATAAAAAGATCACTAATAAATATATAAAAACAAAGCTCTATTAAAATTATAGGGGATTCATAGAAGACTGAACTAACATGAGACCAAGAGGAAGGAGGGGAAGGAATAAATAATCACATTGAGATAAAGAAAAAGAGAGAGGGAGGGGAAGAACACAAATAGAGGGGATACACCTGTTTAGATTAATTTGTCATCCTCAGTCTAAATGATCAGTGTCAAGGCTAGTTATTCAGATACATAGGTGCCTATGTTTTCCCAAGACTTCCTGGACCTTTTTATCCTCTACTGGATTCTCATCACATCTCTCCCCCTACTCATATTAGAGATAACTAGCTGATGCCCCGGCGTTGCACGGGTATTTAATTATAGCAATAACACTGTAAATGGATTCAAATAAAGATACTTTATAGTGGTGAATGAAATTATTTTTTTACAGCTTTATAAAAAGTACAATATTCAAATTATAATGTGAAATATTTGACAAAATGAATACAAAACAACAAACACAAAACTTGATTATAAACAACAATTTTAGTTTCACCTCCAGGAGCAAGAACATATAAATTCTTGGGTGAAGAGACCCCCAGAACATATAACCCCAGGTAGTGAGGGATCTGCATACCAAGTTTCGTTCAAATCGGTCAAGCCGTTTTTGATTTACTGTGAGAATGGCAGCTGTTTACATTTTTTCCATTGACATGAATGGGTGAAATCTGATTTTCTGTTTGTAGCTCCGCCCATGTGTGCAGGTGGGCCGCGAGACCCCCAGAACATATCACCCCAGGTAGTGAGGGATCTGCATACCAAGTTTCGTTCAAATCGGTCAAGCCGTTTTTGAAGTACTGTGAGAATGGCAGCTTTTTACTTTTTTTCCATTGACATGAATGGGTGAAATCTGATGTTCTGTTTGTAGCTCCGCCCACGTGAGCAGGTGGGCCGCGAGACCCCCAGAACATATCACCCCAGGTAGTGAGGGATCTGCATACTAAGGTTCGTTCAATCGGTCAAGCCGTTTTTGATTTACTGTGAGAATGGCAGCTTTTTACTTTTTTTCCATTGACATGAATGGGTGAAATCTGATGTTCTGTTTGTAGCTCCGCCCACGTGAGCAGGTGGGCCGCGAGACCCCCAGAACATATCACCCCAGGTAGTGAGGGATCTGCATACCAAGTTTCGTTCAAATCGGTCAAGCTGTTTTTGCGTGATCGTGGCACATACACACACACATACATACACACATACATACCTCCGATTTTATATATATATATACCTTTGACTTTTTCTTCTCTCAGTCTTCAGTATACTTTCTGTCTACTACTATAATCTCTCACCCCCTGCACTAGACAGATCACTCTGTGATATCTTTCTGTGTTCCTTCCTTTCCTCCACTCACTACATCCCACCCTCCATCTCCTTCCTTTTGACCACTTTCTTTAATTAATCCTGAAGATCTGGCTCAACAAATCTCTTTGATACCCCCTGCATCACCAACCTTGCCCATAGAATCAGGGCCATATTGCCATACTATGTCCACCATGCCACAATCTCTCGTACCATATCTGCCACTCAATGTTTACTGTACTGTGTCTTCCATGCTATGCACGCTTGTCTTACCATTTTTGCCAGGTTGTGTCTCACTTTGTCAGCCATGCTTGTAATACCATGACTGCCATGCTATGCTTGGCCATTCACCATGCTATGTCTCACTGTTCCACGTTATGCCATTTTATGTTTGACCATGCTTTGCTAACTGTGTTTGCCATCTCTATCAAACAAGGGTTACCTTGCTATTTTCTACCATACAATGTCTGAGAGTGTGGTGCAGGGGTTATAAGTACAGCCTTGACATCCCATAGTTGTGGGTTCAAGCCCACATTGTCCCCAATTGCCCCAGGTACATTAGATAGATTGTGAGCCCACCGGGACAAATAGGGAAAAATGCTTAAGTACCTGAATAAATTCATGTATACCGTTCTGAGCTCCCCTGGGAGAACGGTATAGAAAATTGATTAAATAAATAAATTATACTTGATGCTATCGCATTGCTTTCTCAGAAAAAACTGAAATTGATGTGCACCCTAGTTTCAGCCTGGCTCTGCCTTATTAAGCACCGTGTGTATCATGCAGAATGGGTCTTGCACAAATGTTCTATTCCAGCACCATGAACTGCCTTTTGGAACATAATCATCAACATAAAATCATCACTTTGAACTGCTAAGTGCAAATAATTGTCCTTATAAACAGTTTCAAACTTCAGACTCCATTTCTCCCTTCCAAAGCTGACTTCTGTAAAGCAAGTTGCATCTGAGCTGGCATCTGATGACTGTGTGCAAGTTAAGATAGCCACAACCTCGGCCCTTCAATTAGCCTTTGATCTCAATACCTCTCCCTCTTTGGCCCTTCACTGCTTTCTTCCCTACCTCTTTCCTCTTCCAGTGATGCTTCCTTTAGGTCTCCTACAGATTCTGCTGTTGATTTGAAGTGGCCTATTTTTTTGACATCTCTGGGAAAACATTTCAAAGTGCTCTGCCTGTCGACTTCTCCATAAGGTCTCTGGCCTGACCCCTTAGTGCAGAAATTTGCTCTTTGCCTACTTCTATTTTAGTACACACTCTTGCAGGACAATCTTTCTTCCGTGTTGTGAAAATATGCTGCTGTCACTCCAATCTTCAAAAATCGCATCTGGACCCTTTTCTTCCAGTAAACTATAGATCTATTTCTAACTTGCCACTGAAATCAAAACTTCTTAAATGCATTGTCCTTTCTGATTTGACCCCATTTTTTGACTAAAACCATGATGCCACACCCATGACAAGCTGGATTTTGCCAATATCACAGTACAGAGACCTTTCTATTGGCACTATGCTACTGTTAGGTGCCATCGACATGGGTTCGAGTCCTAGTGACTTGATGAACATCAAGTTTTCATGGCAGAATGCAGAAGTAGATTGCCAGGCCTTTCTTCTGCGCAGTATAAATTCATGTTGTCGCATCAAACGCGATCCTCCTCCTCCAACATTGCCCATCTGCTGTTGCCCAGATGGGTGCTACATCATTAGTCTAACATCTCCGCTGAAACCTGTCCACCTTGGGAGGCCCTGTTGGTAGTGAAACTACTGACGCATAGCTTTCAGCTTCTCAGATGTGCGCAAACCACAGTGGCATGGCAAGCCCATTTACCATGACTGGAGATTGGCACTTTACAATGAAATAAAATGTACACTTGATCAAGCTCATTCTGAAAGTTTGGTTTCCTTGGCTCTTGTGGCTGCCATTGATTTAACAGACGATGGCCACCTCCTGGCACATCTACAGTTTTGGATTTGAAGGTACTGTTGTCTGGTTTATCTTTCTGTTATATCCTTTCAAGTTTGCTCTTTATCTTCCTATGCCCTCTTTTCTCTTTTTTTTTTTTTAATCAACTTTTAGCATGTTACAGGGATCAGTCCTGTGACACACTTATCCCTTGCTCTAACCAGCAGATGGACTAAGTGTGCTGAGTTCTGGCCTGTCGGCGAGGCCTCCTCAGGTTGGAGGAAGGCTTTTCAGGGTAGAACAGACCTAGGCGCCTGCCTAGTCTGCCAGGCCACACTGAGAGTAACTTATAAAGAGAAGACCACACAGGTAAGTCTTGTTACAAAAGAATGTTCTTGAGCTTTATTGAACCCGGGGGTCTGAATACCATCAGCCACCCGTATGTCATGGCAAAAATTATAAAATACAAAATAATTTGCAGTTGTCAGAATGGCTTGCTATAAATGCCACATACAGTTCAATAACCCTGGACTTTCCAGTTTAAATACAGTCCTCTTCACCAGGGAAAAAGGCAAACGAAAATTATCAGGAAAATAAACCTTTCAAACGTTGCACACCTTGTGAACACAGCCAGAGTAATACAGGTTCAAAACCTAGCACTGAATTTCTTAAGCGTTTCAGCTTACCTAGCTGAGACATGGACAGGTTTGCAGAGCAGGCTTCATAGCTCGTTATTATCGGCTGGGCTTCCTGGCTGAAGGAACACAGCAAGGCATTATATAAGCTGTGAATTTTACTTGGGTTTTTCCCATGGAGCTTTCACACCCCTACAGATAAGGTTCCTTGAATAAACAAAGCTCTCTGGGCAGTCATACAGAGAAGCGGAGAGATTTTCCTGCTCTTCTCCTAATCTCTGTCAGCTGGGCTTGGGTTACGGGAGATAGCACAAGCACAGCCTTGCTTCCTTCCCCTTAGTAACTAACCTCCATGTCAGTGGGGAAATGGCTAGCTTCAGCAATGGCTCAGCGACTTCCATAGCCTCTGTCTGCTCAGCAGCCTCTGGGGTGGAGTTGAGGTAGTCCTCTGTCATCTCCACGTCCTCACTGCTGCGGGCTGGAGGAGAGAGACTTCTCCCCTCATCTGCCTCCCAGCTCTGCTGTCTCTCCTGCCGCTGCCTGAGTTCGTTAGCCCTAGCTCCGTCCCGGCTTTCCCTGCTCTCCTTCCTCCTGCTGCCCTCCCCTCTGAGATTCCATACTCTGTTTTTATGTTGGTTAAAGTCCCACCCCTCTCTCCTCAGAGCAGCTGTGTTAGGCAGGAAATCCCTAGGGACATAACTCAGGTTTCTCCTAGGCTGGTAATGAACATACCTTTCAGCCCTAGGACTCCACTCCTCAATAAGAGTCCTCCCAGGCTTTCTAGGGTACCTGTCCTGAGATGGCGCTCTCTGCTGGATGTACCTATGTTCCTGCCTCTCTTGCTCTACCTCACTGTCTGAGGGGTAGTCAGCCAAAACCAAACTTTTACTTTTAACCTGGTCAGCCCTTCTGACCAGGGACCGTGTTCTGCTTTTATCCCTTACAGGGACAAAGCTGGCCACAGGTTTGTCACAGTCCTCATGCCAACTCTTTTCAATATTTTCATTGCTTCTCTTCTTATAACTCAGGTTCTCAGAAGCAGCCTCCATTGTAACATTCATGATATCCACATTTTGTACTGAGTACATTCCTCGTCCCCAGATTTGGCTCCTTTTAATTAATGGCTTGATTCAGTCTCATCCTGGCTCTGCTCCAATTGACTTTCTTGAATTCCATGAAGTGCAAAGCTATCCTCTTTCCCAATCCTGAAATCATCTGTCATGTTAGCCACGTGCTTAAAATATTTTTAATTTTTTTGTCGAGGGGGCATGTCTGGGGGCAGAGAGTGGGCATGTTTGTCCTAATAAGCTTGTGTCACACTTTGTCTTCACTAATATTTCACCAAAAGGTAAATGACAGATGCAGTTAATATTGTAATTTGTATGGACCTTCTGACTGCAGCCGGGCACAACGCAAAAATGGATATTTAAACTTAAATCTTTAGCTCCAGTAGGATTACATGAGGAGATCGAGTGGTTATCTATCTTATGAGAGCTTTTCCTTTGGGTTTTATATGCAGCTTCAAGATTTTTTGTGCTGAGCCCTGCACTGCTATGATGATGACATCATACGCACTGTGGTGTGCGTCGGGCCAGCTGTACGTAATGGCTTGAATTTCAAACCATAGCCATGTTGTAAGTTTGAACAGGCACCCTCAAATGGTAAGCGCTCTCTTTTTACTTTTTCTTTTCTTCATTACATTGGAGGCATATAATCTGTTGTCAGGCATGTATACCCTAGAGGAAAGGAGAGACAGGGGAGATATGATTCAGACGTTCAAATACTTAAAGGGTATTAACGTAGAACAAAATCTTTTCCAGAGAAAGGAAAATGGTAAAACCAGAGGACATAATTTGAGGTTGAGGGGTGGTAGATTCAGGGGCAATGTTAGGAAATTCTACTTTACGGAGAGGGTGGTGGATGCCTGGAATGCGCTCCCGAGAGAGGTGGTGGAGAGTAAAACTGTGACTGAGTTCAAAGAAGCGTGGGATGAACACAGAAGATTTAGAATCAGAAATTAATATTAAAGATTGAACTAGGCCAGTTACTGGGCAGACTTGTACGGTCTGTGTCTGTGTATGGCCGTTTGGAGGAGGATGGGCAGGGGAGGGCTTCAATGGCTGGGAGGGTGTAGATGGGCTGGAGTAAGTCTTAACAGAGATTTCGGCAGTTGGAACCCAAGCACAGTACCGGGTAAAGCTTTGGATTCTCGCCCAGAAATAGCTAAGAAGAAAAAAAATAAAAATAAAAAATTTTTTTAAATTGAATCAGGTTGGGCAGACTGGATGGACCATTCGGGTCTTTATCTGCCGTCATCTACTATGTTACTATGTTACTATGTCTAGTTAGATATGAGAAAGTAAGGAGCAGAGTATTTTCTATTTGTTTGCAGTTTCCCTCGACTCTGAAGAAAGGTTTCATTTTGAAACATGCATGTCGGGAGAGGTGCATGAAGAACAGATCACTATAAAGCTAAGTGGCGTTCTTCTGTTTTACATTGAAAAAAAAACATTGAAAAACTGTAAATCGAAAAATTAAAAGATAAAATGATAAATGAGTTAAAATCAATACATTATGAATATTTAATAAAGGCTGGACCGACGAAGAGTTAAGTAACCGGTAGCGTTGTTCCTGGCTGCAGTCAGAAGGTCCATACATATGACAATATTAATTGCATCTGTCATTTACCTATTGGTGAAATATTAATGAAAACAAAGTGTGACACAATTTGATTGAATACACAGCAGTGGCTTATATTTATTTGACTATATGCTAATAAACTAGCGTGTCAGTATTGCTGTGCACTAACTGATTAGTACAGGATTAGCACATGAGTAATTGTATGCTAACTTGATTCTCTGTGTATGTTAACCTAAGAGGATCAAACTGTACTGTACACATATAAATTTATAATCCATTTGTCTATGCATTATGTTTGTCAACCAGTGGTGTGCAGTGAGGGCTTTCAGGGGATTCAAAGCTCTATAGTCCTGATTTTAATTTTTTGCTGTTTACTTTTTGCTTGATGCAGTTTGATTAGTTGAGTAAGCAGCCTGTTCAACCAGTCAAACTGCATCAAACAAAAAGTAAACGAACAAAAAAAATGCAGGACACTTGGTCTGGGGATTCTCCAAATTCTCTTGAAGGCCCTGACAGTACCGATCTGAATTTGATTGGCTGAGCAGCAGCTGCCTGTTGCCTTCTCTCAACCAATAAAATTCAGAGCAGTGCCTTCAGGGCCTTTAGCGTGGTCATTAATGCTGAAAATAGAAAATCAGCCATTTTCCTGCAGTGCTAAAAATAGCCTTGACATGTGAGAAAGACCTGTGTAAGGGCAGGCTATGGCCACATTTTAGCGATGCTTTGCAAAAGGGCCTCCCTTTCCCAATGCATTGTATTTGTAAACGATGCATTTGTAAAGGCTTAGTGGTGCCTTCTGTATCTAGCAGAATATCATGCACTCTCAAATAAATACAATTATAAAAACAGGCACTTATTTGCTCTTCACACATAAATGACTTTTTATAAAATCACTCTCCATAAAACTGGGAAATTCACTGGAAGTGTTAAAAGAACATTAATGCTGCATTAGAGATGGCAGAGATTAAAATCTATGGGAGAAGAATTGAAAGATAATTATGTGGTAGCAATTTTGCCAGGCAGTCTGCTTGCTTCATCTGATTTTCTAGTCAGTACATCAGAATGCAGAGTTTTGAACTGGCATTGGACTAAGTAAAGAGGAATTTTATTGAGGTTGGCTAGAAAATTAAAGTGTGGGTCCAGGAAAGCAGACAAAGCAGAATAAAGAGTTTCAAATGATTCTAACAGCAGGTGAAAGTTAGTAGACGAGCACAATCCAGCTTAGCTGAAACTGATCTCGCAGCAGGAAAGCAAGGTGGGGGTAAAAGTTTGCACTAGTAGGCAATAGGCATCCCTAGCTCATCATAGCTGAAACTGCCCTCACAGCAATAAATGGAATTGGTTAGTACATAAAACCCTGAAGAGCTTCACAGCTAGGGGCGAGCTAGTGGCTGGTCACAGCAAGAAGAGAGGATGCTTGAAAAGAACTGCTCTTAGGCTTTTCAGTGATTTGCATACTATTGTAGCTAGCTTTGGGAGGCTCCATTGCCTTCTTAGAATAGGTTTACAATCAATATCTATTTGCAACTTGGACACAGGCATTGTCTTATATAATTATCTCCTACATGGGGAAATTATGAGGACCAGGTTGGCATCATATGATGGAAGTCCAGTGCTGGAATGACAATATAGTACAGTTTAAGGAAATTTTGAATTGATATATGTATGTTTATTCAGTTACTTGCTATACCATATTTTCCAGAAAACGGATCAATGCAGTTTACAATCAATTAAAAACGCAAAAATAAGAAAAGAACTACAAATTCAAATAGGAAAGGGTTAGCATTCTTACCTCTTAACACTAATACGGTCAGTAGAGAAAAGGAGAATATAATGTTACTATACTCCATCTATACAATATATAGATATATGATTTTATTATATATATCATCTATTACCATTACTAACATATATTTTATCTGTGTTGTACATCAGATATACGATGGAGGTGTGATTCAGAAGTTGGTAAAAAAAATAAAACAGCATAAGTATCCATTTACTTGCAAAAATATCTTTTGAAAATTGCCCTCAAAGATCAAATCGCTTTGACTTGACATGGTTTGAGGGATAGTGCACAAATCATAAACCTCACTACAATTTATCATCACAGAAGGTGAAAGTTAAATTTCAAACATATCATCAAACAATTGAAAAAAGTTAATTAATCTTTATAATGCTCCTCCAGCACAGGGTCAAGTTTTGACCAACCATGGTTGGAGAAATAAATAAGGACTGGATTTTGACTCTCTTCTGGGAATGTTCAATGAGCTAACCGAGTCTACAATCACTCTTGGATGGATTCCCAGTAACCTAATCCATCAGCATGCCATTTTTTTTTTTTTTTAGTTCAATCTTTTTATTATATTTCAAATAATCATAATAGTGAAATACATGAACAACAATCAAATACTTGCAGTTGACATTCAAAGATACACACAACCATATCCTGCAGGTTAGCTGTATATATACAACATATAGAAACATGATGGCAGATAAAGGCCAAATGGTCCATCTAGTCTGCCCATCTGCAGTAACCATTATCTCTTTCTCTCTCTGAGAGATCCCACGTGCCTAGCCCAGGCCCAGTCTCTGTTTCCACCACCTCTTCCGGGAGACTGTTCCATGCATCTACCACCCTTTCTGTAAAAAAGTATTTCCTCAGATTACTCCAGAGCTTATCACTTCTTAACATCATTCTATGCTCTCTCATTGCAGAGTTTCCTTTCAAATGAAAGAGACTTGACTCATGCACATTTATATTACGTAAGTATTTAAACATCTCTATAATATCTCCCCTCTCCCGCCTTTTCTCCAAAGTATACAGATTGAGATCTTTAAGTCTGCCCCCATGTGCCTTATCACGAAGACCACACACCATTTTAGTATCCTTCCTCTGGACTGACTCTATCCTTTTTATATCTTTTTGAAGGTGCGACCTCCAGAATTATACACAATTTTCTAAATGAGTTTTCAAGTTTATTAGTTATTTGATTAATCGCCTATCACAATTACTAAGCGATGTACAAATAATAACATAAATTTTTAAAATATACAAAAAATACAAGGTAAACAAAAACAACAATATAAAAATCATTAAAAACTGACAAATTAAAACAAGGTAATTAAAACTATTACAAGGAAACAATGGGGTAGAAGGGAAAGAAATACAATTTATGATAGGAAAGAGTGAACAATTAAGGTAAAATGCAAAAGGAATGGGAAAAACATAAAAGTATTGGTAATAAAATACTTAAAAAGGTAAAATAGAGAGCAGATAGAAAGAGCAATTAGCGTTTCAATTAGATATTGAAAGCATCTTTAAAAAGAAAGCTCTTAAGTTGGCTCTTGAATTTATCCAGATTCTTCTCCTCTCTTAAATAAAGTGGAAGTGAATTCCAAATCTGTGGTGCCGTAACAGTAAAAATGTATTGTCTTCGAGTATTTATGGTTTTAAGAGTGGGAATGACTAATAAAAGCTGTTCATTGGATCTTAAAATTTTAGGAGAAGTATATGGAATTAAAACTTTGTAAATAAAAGCTGGGGTTTTGTATAGTAGCGGTTTAAAAGTAGCGATTTATAGTAGCGAGTTCTCACCAGAGTTTTATACAGGGGCATCAATACCTCTTTTTTCCTACTGGCCATATCTCTCCCTATGCAACCTAGCATCCTTCTAGCTTTCGCCATCACCTTTTCAACCTGTTTGGTCACCTTAAGATTATCACATGCAATCACATCCAAGTGCCGCTCTTCTGTCATGCACATAAGTTCTTCAGCCCCTAAACTGTACCGTTCCATTGGGTTTTTGCAGCACAAATGCATGACCTTGCATTTCTTAGCATTAAATTTTAGCTGCCAAATTTCAGACCATTCTTCAAGCTTCGCCAGGTCTTTCTGGCGTGTCTACTCTTTTGCAGATGTTGGTATCATCCACAAAGAGGCAAATCTTACCTGACAACCCTTCAGCAATATTGTTTATAAAAATATTAAAAAGAGCAGGCCCAAAAACAGAACCTTGAGGCACACCACTATGCTCTGTCGCTTCCACTGAACTAGTTCCTGACCCAGCCCCATCACTTTGGGACCCATCCCAAGAGCACTTAGTTTATTTATCACATGTCTGTGTGGAACACTGTCAAAAGCTTAGCTAAAATCTAGATACACCACATCTAGTGCACATTCTCTATCCAATTCTCTGGTCACCCAGTCAAAGAAATTGATCAGATTTGTCTGTCAAGACCTACCTCTAGTGAATCCATGTTGCCTCCAGTCCTGTAATCCACAGGATTCCAGAAACTTCACCATTCTCTGTTTTAAAAAGTGTTTCCATTAATTTGCTTACCACAGAAGTCAGACATACCGGCTTGTAATTCCCTACTTCTTTCTTACTTCCACTTTTGTGGAGAAGGGGCCACATCCGCCCTTCTCCAGTCCTCTGGTACCACTCCCGACTCTAGAGACTCATTGAAAAGGTCAGTCAGCGGAGCTACCAGAACTTCCCGAAGTTCCTTCAGCACCCTAGGATGTACACCATTCGGCCCCACTGCTTTGTCTACCTTTATTTTAGTTAGCTCCTCACAAACACAACCCTCTAAAAATCGATCAAAGTCTATTACTCCACCATCCCTATTCACAACATAACAGAAAGACTCATTGTATATCGTAAAGGGCAAAATAAGTAAAGAGGGCAATATGTATGAGAACATGTATTACCGTATATACTCAAATATAGGATGAGATTTTGGGGCCCAAAAATGGGGGTCTCATACTATATTCGGGTCATCACCCGACCCCCTCCCCGACTTGATGCAGGCCTCTGATAGGTTGGGACAGGAGAGATCCCTCCTGTCTTCCGGCCCGGCAGATGCAAATCATTTTTTTAACCCCCCCATGTACCTTTCTGCTACCCCCGTACCTTTTCAGTTATCCCTGGTGGTCCAGTGGTGTATGGGCTCCTCCTTTGACTTGCTGCTCAGTGCTCGCAGCGCACAGGCACTCAAGAGCGAGCTTCTTAAGCTTCTACATGGCCCTGCGCCGCTACGAGACTCGCGGGACCTGGTGGCAGCCATTCTGCTAGTGGCATGGGAGCTCAAGAAGCTTGCTCCTGTGTGCCTGTGCACCGTGAGCCCCGATCAGTGAATCCCGAGCCCGGAAGGAGGTGCGTAGGGCAGGAGCACGGTCCTGCCCATACACCACTGGACTACCAGGGATAACTGAAAAGGTAGTGGGGGTGGGGTGGGGTGTGTTGGGTTAGCAGAAAAGATATGCGGGGGGAGGGAGGGGGTAAAAAAAAAAGATTTGCATCGGCCGGGACGGGAGACAGGAGGGATCTCTCCTGTCCTGGCCCGGTTACCACTAGACCACCAGAGGTGGAAGAGGAGGTGGGACAGGGTGCAGAGCCTAGCAGGGAGGGGGGACAAGGCGCAGTGCAAAGCCTGGCAGGGAGGGGGGAACAGGGTGCAGTGCAGAGCCTGGCAAGTAGTGAGGGGAGCTGGCTGCATAGCCTGGCAGGGAGGGCGGCTGGCTACATAGCCTGGTAGGGCAGGGAGGGAAGGGGGCTGGGTGCATAGCCTGGTAGTGAAGAAGGCTGGGTACAGAGCCTTGCAGGGCAGGGAGGGAAGGGGTTGAGTGCAGAGCCTGGCAGGGGAGGGCGTGAGGGAGAGGACACTGGGTGCAGATCCTGGCAGGGCATGGCACTTGAATATTAAGCCCCTGTCTTATATTTGAGTCAACCATTTTTCCTCCTTTTGGGGGGAAAAATGGGGGTCTCGACTTATATTTGGATCAACATATAGTTGAGTATATACAGTAATTCTCACAGTATTTCAGAACTCTTGCCCATACTTTATCAAAGGAAGCATGCCTTTCTTTAATGACAAAAAGAGATCAATCAATCAATGATAAACAGTTTCTTTTTATATATATGTTCATTAAGATTTTTCATAAATATTTACATCTTTTACCTATTTTGCCTTGAAGACCTTTGGTGTGCTTTCTTTTGTATTTCTGACACACATAAGTTCAATCGTTTCTTTGTATTTCCTGGTATTCAGCTTAATAATGGACAACAGGATATGCTTAATCAGAACAATGCTGCTTCACCTGCCTTCTCTTCTTCACCTACCTTCTCTTCTTTGATTGATGAATGATGACCTTAATGATATTTCTGAATGGATATTTTAAACAATAGCTCAAGTGACTTGACACAATCTAAGCATTTAATTTGAAATGGCATCTATACAATCAATGCTATCTCCAAAATGCTTTGCTTTGCTTGACATGCCTATAATTAAACACAGGTACATTTAAGCGAATCGCAAGAGATTCTGAAGTCAGTCATTGTTGTTTTAAATTATACTGCAGATACCAAGGCACCAAATAAACACAATCAATACATTTCACAGAAAGTGGTAATTCACAGCTGAAAACCATACATGTGTTTATTGAGCGTACTGAAAGATGCAAAGAGGTCTATAATTTGAATTAAAACATGATGCCTGAGAAGCTTCATTTGATGGTTAAGCTTTAATGAGAAATAATAACTGTTACGGAAAAAAGTTGATTTTATGTTCTGTTGGCAGATTGTGAAGCAGGTGGACATATAGTTTATTGTCTTACAATATTTATTAGACTTTATGTTGAACTAGCATCGTGACTATATTAATCTAAATGCCAGTGCCTCAATTCATACATGTATAAACAGTGCTTTTATGTACAGATAACAGCTCTGAAATATGTGGATACCATTTGGTCACTATGGAGAAAAATCTATAAATGATTCCCAAATTTAGATGACAGGAAGATCTATGCTAAACTACTATTCTGCAAAGGGTACTATGTGTGGAACGCCTTTTATAGATTACTAACTTAGGGCCTCTTCTATCAAACTGCGCTAGCAGTTTTTAGTGCAGAGAGCCGCGCTGAATGGCCCACGCTGCTCCCGACGCTCATAGGAACTCTATGAGCGTCGGGAGCAGCAGCGCCGGCCATTCAGTGTGGCTCACCGCCCTACAAAATGCTAGCGCAGTTTGATAGAAGAGGCCCTTGGTGTGGATCTTGCGTCTGACTTTGGATGCGGCACTTATGCCTGCTGTAATGTAGTTTAGGTGCTCCAATGCTTTGCGGTGATAACCTATTCTATAGCAGCAACTGGGCAACCAGATTTCATTACAGAATGTTAGCCTAAGCCATTATCAGCACACCTTTTACAGACTTCTTGTTTCTAATATACTCCCATAAGATTTTACGATGTGTTTTTGCCTCCAATGTATTAATCTTTTCAATGACTTTCTTTGCCTTATTAGGGCTTTGCATTTGACTTGTCATTCCTTATGCTGTTTCCTATAAGTGCCTGGAAGACTGAGTTTCGCTCCGGAAAGTGGGGTGACTGATTATCAATAAGCTGTAGAGGAGGCAGGACCAATAAGTTATGAGATATCAACCTTAAGTCCTGTTCTTTCCTGCAGCCTAATGGTTGGCTAAGCTTCCTTAGGAATGTCTGCCCGATGGGCTGCAGTTATCTTTGTATCATTGTCCATGCATCCCCCCAGCTTGCATTCATTTCAGCTCTGTTTTCTCTTTTACATTTCATCTCTTCCCTCAGCCTCTCTTCCCCTGACAACCTCTTACCTATACTGCAGCTGTTCTGGCTTCTGTGCTCTTAGTGTATTCCTCAGACATTAATTTGGAGAGGGGAACAACTTAGCAAACTGTTCTGCTTTTTCCTGTTACCTATTGGCTGCCTAAGCTTCCTTACTAATGTCTGACCAATGTGGTGCAGGGGAAGGCGGGACCAGTAGCTACAGACTCGGTGGAAGATTCTAAAATGTTCGAAGTAAAATCTGACAGGCCGCTGTCGCTGCTGCTACTGTAACGATTTCAAAAAGGTGAGTCATTCTTAAACTGCGCATGCAAATGAGGTTGGCGGAGGGTTGCAGAGGATAGCGATCTGCACATGCGCAGAATAAATTAACAAATGAAAAAAAAAAGACCCCAAATTGAAGATTGACAGGAGGGATGCACACTCTCTCCCACCACTGACATCAAGCAACCCCCCTGGCAGCAGGAGGCATGACCACTCCCTCCCGCTGCTGCCGTCAAACAACCCTCCCTGACACCTCCCAGGCAGAGGGAGGGATGCCTACTTCTTCCCGCCACCGCCAGTAGCGTGAGAGATGCCCACTCCCTCCTGCCACCAAGCAATCCCCCCAACAGCCCCCTGGCAGCGTGAGAGATGCCCACTCCCTCCTGCCACCAAGCAATCCCCCCAACAGCCCCCTGGCAGCGTGAGAGATGCCCACTACCAAGCAAACCCCCCCCCCCCCGATACCCTAGGCCAATCAGAGCCTTAGGCCCCACCATGGTGCATCCTGGGGTCCTCATGTCCACCAGCCACCCAACTATCTACATGCCCAATGATCAAATTTCCAACTACATCGGCCATCCTAATCCTTCCCTCCTGGGCAGAATCCCCTGGAGAAACATTTTCTTTTATCTGTTCCATCTCTGAAGTTTATCAACACAATGAGGTCTACCATTTTCTCTGTCAGCGCTCCATCTCTTTGGAATAATATTCCGGTCCATTTACAGGAATAATCAACTCTTCACCATATTTATGTTTAAATCTGTTTTTTTCTTTAACAAGAAAAACCACACAGCAAGGGAGTCTGTTGGGGGGGGGGGGGAGGTTTGAGGGATGGGATGCATTGTACCCTGGGAGGACATCAGAGTCCAGTCTTCACCATTTTAATACAAAATTAAAAACATTTCTTTTCCTTGATGCTTTCGAGACTTAAATGCCCTTTTTAGGGCTACATAGTTTTACTCTACTTTTAGACACCCTACCTTTTGTTCTTTCCCTATATGTTCTCTTTCTTGATAAATTGTAGTTCTACCCTTCTTCCCTTTTTTGTTTTTGTTTGTTTTTAATAATGATTATTGTTCTAAAGGATGTATAGTTATCCCATATATGTTTATAAACATAATTTTCACTGCCTAGAAGGCCGATTGGGTGGTTTATAAAATTTTTAAATAAATTTGAAATAAATAAAAAAACTTGATTGTTTCTCCTGACTTCAGGATAACTTCCTACCTCTCCACAGTGATGCTCTCCCTTCAGGAGAACTTTCTCCTTCATGGCAGCACAGATGTTGCCAGACTAGATGTGGGACTTCTCTGTTATGTCCCTGTAAGCCTCTTTTATAAAACTCTCTGTTTGCCTCAGCTCCTCCAAGTCTGCTGTTCTAGCCTCCAGAGACTGGAGCCACTCCCCAAGTGCTAGGAGCCGTTGTACCAAGTACACACATATGACCTCTCACCATCTGGGAGATAATCAAATATGTGACAGTGCAAAAGACTGGATATATCCCATCTTGCTGCTGGACTGCTTCTTGCATCTCATTATTTTGAATTTTGTAATTGCTAAGGGGGTGGAAATATGTAAACTAACGTTCCCTGCGAGTTTTACATTAAGCTGTACTGGCTTAAGGTAGAGTACAGAGTGAAGTATAAATTGTTGTTGCTAACCTATTTAACATAGAAACATAGAAATTGATGGCAGATAAGGGCCACGGCCCATCCAGTCTGCCCACCCTAACGACCCTCCCCTGCCTTTACTTTGCGAATAGATCCCACGTGTCTATCCCATTTGGCCTTAAAATCAGGCACGCTGCTGGCCTCAATCACCTGAAGTGGAAGACAATTCCAGCGATCAACCACCCTTTCGGTGAAAAAGAATTTCCTGGTGTCACCACGCAGTTTCCCGCCTCTGATTTTCCACGGATGTCCTCTTGTTGCCGTGGGACCCTTGAAAAAGAAGATATCCTCCTCTGCATCGATGCAGCCCGTGAGATACTTGAACGTCTCGATCATGTCTCCCCTCTCTCTGCGCTCCTCGAGCGAGTATAGCTCTAATTTATCTAACCATTCTTCGTACGGGAGATCCTTCAGTCCCGAGACCATCCGGGTGGCCATTCTCTGGACCGACTCCAGCCTCAGCACATCATAAGAACATAAGTAGTGCCTCTGCCGGGTCAGACCAGAGGTCCATCCCGCCCAGCAGTCCGCCCCCGCGGCGGCCCAACAGGTCATGACCTGCCTTAATCACCAGAAGGGGCCCCCTTGCCCCCTAGGTTTCTCATCGAAGTCCTATCTTCCCATCAATGTCCTAACCCTCCGGCCTTGCACCTGCACGACCTGGTGAGCTGTCTATACTTATGCAACACCCCAGCACCTCCCTCAGTACCCCACGATCCCCTTTTCCCTCAGGAATCTGTCCAATCCCTGTTTGAATCCCTGTACTGTACTCTGCCGGATCACTTCCTCCGGGAGCGCATTCCATTTGTCCACGACCCTTTGGGTGAAGAAAAACTTCCTTGCATTTGATTTGAACCTATCTCCCTTCAGTTTCTCTGAGTGCCCCCTTGTACCTGTCGTCCCTTTTAGTCTGAAGAACCTGTCCCTGTCCACCCTCTCTATGCCCCTAAGTATTTTGAAGGTCTCTATCATATCCCCCCTGAGCCTCCTTTTTTCCAGAGAGAAGAGCCCCAGTTTATCCAGCCTCTCAGCATATGGGAAGTTTTCCAGCCCTCTTACCAGTTTCGTTGCCCTCCTTTGGACTCTCTCAAGAACTGCCATGTCCTTCTTGAGGTGCGGCGACCAATATTGAACGCAGTATTCCAGATGTGGGCGCACCATCGCTCGATACAGCGGCATGATGACTTCCCGCGTCCTGGTTGATATGCCCCTCTTGATGATGCCCAGCATCCTGTTGGCTTTCTTCGAGGCTGCTGCACACTGTGCGGATGGTTTCATGGATGGATCCACTAGCACACCCAAGTCTCTCTCAAGTCCGGTGTCTTCCAGCAATCTCCCCCCCATTTTATACTCGAACAACGGGTTCTTTTTCCCTATGTGCATGACCTTGCATTTATCTACGTTAAAGCGCATTTGCCATTTGTTTGCCCAGTCCTCCAGCTTATCGAGGTCCCTTTGCAGTTCCTCACACTCCTCCCTGGTCCTAACTCTGGCGCAGAGCTTGGTATCGTCTGCAAATTTTATAACCTCACACTTTGCCTCCGTTTCCAGGTCATTGATAAATATGTTGAAGAGTAGCGGCCCCAGCACCGATCCCTGCGGCACACCGCTCGTGACTCCCCGCCAGTCAGAATATTGGCCCTTTACTCCGACCCTCTGTAGTCTACCTGACAGCCAGTGCTTGATCCATCTGTGTACATCCCCGCCCACCCCGTGGTTCCACAGCTTCCTAAGTAGCCTTTCATGTGGCACCTTGTCAAAGGCCTTTTGAAAATCGAGGTAAATGATGTCTATGGGTTCCCCTTTGTCCACCTGACTGCTTATTCCCTCAAAGAAGTACAGAAGGTTTGTCAGGCACGACCTTCCCTTACAGAATCCGTGCTGGCTTGTCCGCAGTAGGCCATTTTTCTCGATGTGCTCGCAAATGCTGTCCTTGATCATTGCTTCCACCATCTTCCCTATAACTGAAGTCAGGCTCACCGGCCTGTAGTTCCCGGGGTCACCTCTCGATCCCTTCTTAAAGATAGGTGTGACATTCGCCAGTTTCCAGTCCTCTGGTACCTCTCCAGTTTACAAGGATAGGTTGCAAACATGCTGGATTGCGCCCGCTATTTCCTGACTTAGTTCCTTTAGAACCCTTGGGTGGATCCCGTCCGGTCCCGGTGATTTGCCGCTTTTCAGTCTGTCAATCTGCTTGAGGACATCCTCCCGACTTACCTCTATATGCCCCAATCTTTTGGCCTGCTCCCCACTCATGAGCTCCTCTGAGTCCGGTATATTGGACGTGTCCTCGCTCGTGAAGACCGACGAGAAGAACGTGTTCAACCTCTCAGCTACCTCTTTATTCTCCTTAATCACTCCCTTCCTATCCCCATCGTCCAATGGCCCCACCTCCTCTCTCACTGGTTGCTTCCCCTTTACGTAACTGAAGAATGCCTTGAAGTTTTTCGCCTCCCTGGCCAGCCCCTCCTCGTATTTCCCTTTTGCTTTTCTAATCTCTCGGTGGCATTCCTTTTGGCATTTCCTGTGCTCCTGGTGATTTTCCTCCGTTGGATCCCTTTTCCATTTCCGGAAGGACACTTTCTTGTCACTGATTACCCTCTTTACTTCAGGTGTCATCCAAATCGGGTCTTTTGACCGCTTGTTCTTGCGGCCTTTCCTGAAACTGGGGATGTACAGTTTTTGCGCTTCCTGCAGTGTGTCCCTGAGAAGGGTCCAGGCGCTCCCTACAGTCTCCATCCTAAATCCGTTCCTGAGCTTCCTCCCCACCATTTTCCTCATAGCAACATAGTTCCCTTTCCTGAAGTTGAGCGCAGTCGTTGCGGTCCTCCCCACTATGGGTGACCCCCTTTCTAATGTGAATCTGATCACGTTGTGATCACTGTTGCCTAGTGTTCCTCCCACTTCTACCCCTCTTGCAGGCCCCCCTAATCCGTTAAGGATGAGGTCAAGAGTAGCATCCCCTCGCGTCGGTTCCTTGACTAGTTGCTCCATGAAGCAGTCCCTCACAGCTTCTACGAATCCTGCTTCCCTCGTGGAGTTGGAGTGTCCCGTACTCCAGTCTATCCCCGGGTAGTTGAAGTCCCCCATCACTGTTACACTTCCAGTCCTGCATTCCTGTCTCAGTTCTGCTTCCAAGTCTTGTCCTATTGTTTCTGACGCACCAGGCGGGCGATAATACAGCCCCAGCTTTATGTCTGCACTCTTCTTTCCCGGCAATTTGACCCATAGCGATTCTAGCTCCTCTGCCTTTGTTGCCGTATCGATCCCAATCGAGTAGATATAGTCCTTTATATACAGCGCTATGCCTCCCCCCTTCTTGTGGGTCCTGTCCCTTCTGTAGAGCTTGTACCCTGGCAGCGCCACATCCCATTGATTTTCCTCTGTCCACCAGGTTTCTGTAATTCCTATTATATCCAGGTCCTCCCCCTTGGCCATGACTTCCAGTTCACCCATCTTAGCCATGAGGCTTCTTGCATTTGCGTATAAGCACTGTAGGTCCCGGTGTTTGTCCTCCACCTCTGCCTTTACCTGGGCCGCCTTCCCTTGGGTCTCGGGCCGTTTTCCCGCTCCCGCTTACGGTAATGCGGCCTCCAGAATTGCACACAGTATTCCAGGTGGGGTCTCACCATGGATCTATACAGAGGCATAATGACTTCAGGCTTACGGCTGATGAAACCCCTGCGTATGCAACCTATGATTTGTCTTGCCTTGGAAGAAGCTTGCTCGACTTGATTGGCAGCCTTCATGTCCTCACTGACGATCACCCCTAAGTCCCGTTCTGCTACCGTTCTTGTTAGGATCTCGCCATTAAGGGTATAAGTCCTGCATGGATTTTGGGTACCCAGGTGCATAACTTTGCATTTTTTGGCATTGAAGCTGAGCTGCCATGTCTTAGACCAGGTCTCTAGTAAGAGTAGATCGTGCATCATATTGTCGGGCATTGAATTTTTTTCTGTTGTACTTTTGCCCACTACATTGCTTAGTTTGGCGTCATCGGCAAATAATGTTATCTTACCTCGGAGCCCTTCTGCCAAGTCCCTTATAAAGATATTGAATAGTATCGGGCCCAAGACAGAGCCCTGGGGCACCCCGCTGATCACCTCCGCCATTGCAGAGGGGGTGCCGTTCACCATCACCCTTTGAACCCTACCTCCAAGCCAGTTCCCAACCCACTTCGTCAATGTGTCGCCCAAACCTATGGAACTCATCTTGCTTAGCAACCTGCGATGAGGTACGCTATCGAATGCCTTGCTAAAGTCCAGGTATACGATGTCCAGGGACTCTCCAACATCTAACTTCCCCGTCACCCAGTCAAAGAAGCTGATCAGGTTGGATTGGCAGGATCTCCCCTTAGTAAATCCATGTTGACGGGGATCCCGTAGGTTTTCTTCATTCAGGATCGTATCTAATTGGTGTTTGATAAGAGTTTCCATTAGTTTGCTCACTATTGATGTGAGAATCACTGGTCTGTAGTTTGCCGCTTCTGTCTTGGAGCCTTTCTTGTGGAGTGGAATGATGTTAGCCTTCTTCCAGTCCAACGGGACGCTACCTGAACTAAGGGAGAGGTTGAAGAGCGCTGACAGCGGCTCCGCCAAGACATCACTTAACTCCCTGAGCACCCTGGGATGCAGGTTGTCCTGTCCCATTTCCTTGTAAACCTTGATCTTTGACAGTTCCACGTAGACACTGTTGGGCGTGAATTTGAAATCGCTAAATGGGTCTACTGAGTCAGCCCTTGTCTGTAGCTGAGGTCCATGCCCCGGTGCTTCTCGGGTGAAGACAGAGCAGTAGTATTCATTTAACAGTTGGGCTTTTTCTGAGTCCTTTTCCACATAGTCTCCGTCTGGTTTCCTTAGACGTACTATTCCCCCTGAGTTTTTACTTCTGTCACTGATATACCTGAAGAATGATTTATCTCCCTTCTGGATATTCTTTGCTAGAGATTCCTCCATGTTGAATTTAGCCTCCCTGACTGCTGTTTTGACGGCATTTGACTTGGTCAGGTATTCTGCTCTGGAGTCCTGTTCCCTTGATCATTTGTAAGAGATGAATGCTTTTTTCTTTTCTTTGATAAGGTCTGAGATCTCCGCAGTGAACCACTGTGGTTTATTGTTTCTACGGCGTTTACTTACCAGCTTAACATAACGGTTCGTCGCTTCAAAGTCGACCACATTTCTTCCACACTATCGGTTTCTGCTTGGCTTTGTAGCATCTGGTGAACAAAGTCACCCATCTCTTGGAAGTTTGTGTCCTTGAATTTGAGGACCTTGGTTAGTGTTGCAGATTTAGTGAAGCCTTTCCCAAGATTGAACCATATCATGTTGTGATCGCTGGAGGCCAATGTGTCTCCCACCGAGACCTCTGTGACACTTTCACCATTGGTAAGTAATAGGTCCAGTATTGCCTGATCCCTTGTTGGTTCCAACACCAGTTGCCTGAGATGTGCTCCCTTCAAGGAGTTTAATAGCCTCCTGCTGCTGCTGGAAGCAGCGGTAAGTGTGCCCCAATCCACATCAGGCATGTTGAAGTCACCTAACAATACTGTGTCCCCAAGCAAGGTGATATTCTCTATATCTCCAATCAATTCCATATCCAGGTCATCCTGTTGTCTTGGGGGTCTGTAAATAACGCCAAGATACAGGCATTTGTCCTTCCCTCTGGCCAAATTAACCCAAAAGGATTCCCCAGTGTATTGGACATCTGTGATTCTTGTGACCTTAATGTCATCCTTTGTATATAATGCAACACCTCCTCCCAATCTGCCCTCCCTGTAACAATACATAGATTGCCACCGCGGTACCTGTCAGGTAATCACATACCAGACTTCACTCTTAAAGTTACGTTCTGCTGGTAACAGTGATTTGGTGATACCATCTAGAAAGGAGTTGCAGTTGCAAACCATGAGGGCTGCAACATTTTCATGTGCTGGCCTAGCAGAGTGGAA
This sequence comes from Geotrypetes seraphini, assembly GCF_902459505.1. Lineage (NCBI taxonomy): Eukaryota > Metazoa > Chordata > Amphibia > Gymnophiona > Dermophiidae > Geotrypetes > Geotrypetes seraphini. The sequence continues at coordinate 534,876,329 of NC_047084.1, forward strand.
TAAACTCCTGGGTTACATACGTCAGCAAGGGAATTTTAGTTCATTTAAATGTTTGTTGAAACATCATCTGTTCTGTCAGATGAATAATAATAATAATAACTTTATTCTTGCATGCTGCCACACCACATAGTTCAAGGCAGTTCGCACAAAGAAAAACTGAACAATCAGTGAAAAATACAAATAATAGGGAATTACAAGCAATGGTAAACAGATAGATATCAAGTAATAAATTTTTCAAACAAATAGGTCTTTACAGAGGTTAGAGCTACAGCCTTGGCATCCTGAGGAGGTGGGTTCAAATCCCGCACTGCTCCTTGTGACCCTGGGCAAGTCACTTAAACTCCATTGCCCCAGGTACATTAGATAGAGTGGGAGTCCGCCGGGACAGTTAGGGAAAAACGCTTGAGTACCTGAATAATTTGTAATCCGCATAGAATTGTGGGATATGTGGAATATAAATTATTTTTAAAAACCTACTCCCAGGAATATGGGGGCAGAACACATGCTCTCACCTAATTAACTATCACACATGAAATATGGGTGCTAAGAGAGAAGAGCAACAAAAAGAAATCCAACCAAATCTGCAGGAAAAACACCGAACTGGGAAAACCAAACAAAAACTGCAAACAGAATGCTGGGCATCATCAAAAAGGGTATCACAACCCGGACGAAGGAAGTCATCATGCCGCTGTATCACGCAATGGTGCGCCCGCACCTGGAGTACTGTGTTCAATACTGGTCGCCGTACCTCAAGAAGGACATGGCGGTACTCGAGGGAGTGCAGAGGAGGGCGACTAAGCTGATAAAAGGTATGGAAAATTTTCCATACGCTGACAGGTTAAAAATGCTGGGGCTGTTCTCCCTGGAGAAGAGGAGACTTAGAGGGGACATGATAGAAACCTTCAAAATCCTTAAGGGCATAGAGAGAGTAAATAAGGACAGATTCTTCAAACTGAGAGGAGCCACAAGCACTAGGGGTCACTCGGAGAAGTTGAAAGGGGACAGGTTTAGAACAAATGCTAGAAAATTCTTTTTTATGCAGAGGGTGGTAGACACATGGAACGCGCTTCCGGAGGAAGTGATAGGCCAGAACTCTGTACAGGGATTCAAGAAGGGTTTGGATAGGTTCCTGGAGGATAAAGGGATAGAGGGGTACAGATAGAACTTGAGGTAGGTTATAGAAGTGGTCAGAAACCACTTCACAGGTCGCAGACCTGATGGGCTGCCGCGGGAGCGGACAGCTGGGCGAGATGGACCTCGGTCTGACCCAGTGGAGGCAACTTCTTATGTTCTTATGTACACGATGCAGGCAAGAATTTATTGTACCAAAGTTAAAATGCAGTAATATAAAAACCTTTTTACCAACCAAGAGACCCAACACGGTCCGTGTTTCGGACAACACTCCTTCGTCAGGGGTCCATGGTAAATAAGGTATAAAATGTACCGCAAATAATGAAGATAACAACAAATGCCTGAATGTAGAATACATCCAAAAAGCTGCCAAAAATGAAGCCACTCAGCAGTGGGTATTTTTAGCGTGTGGGTGGGGTGAATTATTTTTGATGTGTATTTTATATAGGATAAAGTCGTTAAGGCAAGTTCGTGCTTGCATGTATGTGTTTTGTAATGTGTGTTTTGTGTATGGGTGTGTGTGGGGGTTTTTTTTTTGGGGGGGGGGTTTACTATGTATATGTTTTTGGAACCCGCTTTGTATAAAGCGGGATATAAATAAAAACCCTAAACCATATATTAGGCTATGCTGTATTTTGTTTTTACTATTATTAATTTTAAATGTTATTAGTAGGTTCCCCTCTATGGTTCTAAGTAGACTGTATTTCTAAGAGCTAATTAATGGTTAATAGAGATGCCCTAATTAAATTTGTAACCTCCTAATTGGTTCAAGGACCTATAAATCAAAGATTAGGCCAAGGGTGGATAGGAGAAAATTAAAGTCTAAACTGAGGCTTCCTGTGTCTATTAGCTCTGCTTTAACCTGATACTATAGTAACTTTAAAGTAGCCCCCCCTTAAATGCTAACTTATGGAACTGTAATAGAGAGTTTGTATGCTAAGAAAGACTATCCCTTAAACTCATTTGCTAAATGAGCAGAGCACTTAAAATAAAGTCTCCAAGCTTACCTATTTAAATTTAAGTCTACCTTTCCTTTCCCCAAGTTTAAAAGCAATTTCCCAGCAAATTCATACCAGTAAAGTTCTCTCCCATTGGGTATCACACTGGCCTTTGGCTACTTAAGCAGCAGGCTTGCTGCACAGAGAGAAAATGGAGACAATTTAAAACTCCCTCGTCCTTAGCTTCATGTAAAGTAGCACAACACTTCTATCATACTTATGTCCAGGTAGCAGAGACGTGCTACAATACCAGAAAATCAAATACTGTAGTAGATAAAGCAAAGACTCTTTTTTTTCTATTTTAAATGAACTTGCTACATCAGGGCTACCAAACCTGACTGTGGCAGCCCCACCTGTTTCAGAAGTAGCTCAATATTTCTCAAGCAAGATTTCCTCTTTACGGGATTCTCTGTTCCCGCTCTCACCAGTCACTTCTGTATCAGAATTGAACCTCCACCCCTGCTCATACCTGGTCTACTTTTATCCAGATTCCTCTTCATTCCCTTCAGAAAACACTTTCTTCTATGAAGATCACAACCTCTTTTCAGGAACCCAATTCCTTCTGATTTTCTCCACCTAAAACATCATGGTTTATTTGAAATCACACTTTCTATTATAAACAGTAGGCTGATACCTGGAATAATTCAAAGCTTTTTCTCATTTTCATATTAAGCAGTTCCTTGGTAACCTTAGTCGATCACTTTTTATTAATTAAAAATTTCAATTTACATTTAGCAAAACATAACCAGAAATACTGTGTGTATTGAGTAGAACAAAGATGATTAGAAAACACATTGCATACCAGTTCACATTATGGAGAACCACATAAGCAACAAGCTTTTCATGTTAGTCATAAATGCACCAATTACAAACAGGCATAGAGAAAACCAAAGGTTATTATATAAACTAGGGCTACACATTTAACGTGGTAATAACTGCCAGCAGTTGGCGTTCAGCTACTCCAAGCTGCCATTGTCTTTTTGTCTGTGAGCAAATGTTTTGAGCATTTCCCCTGAAGCAGTTGGTATTCCAGCGAAACAAGGCACCCTGTCAGGACAAAATGATGTGAATTTGGACAGAGAAGGTAGATTCAACTTGCAGTGGTCAATGCGTTCGGAGCCAGGAATTAAAATTTTGAATGAGATGCCTGGCGTCGTCAGATAAGTTTTCTTGTGCACACAGTGGGGTTTGTTTTACATTTTGAGAAGTGTTTGTCTGCACAATAGAGGAGTTTTATTTGCCGATGATGTGATGAGACAGTCTTGTTTACTTTTGAGTAATGCACTGTTGGCAGGGCAGGATTAATTTGTCGAGGGCCCCTAGGCACACAAGTACACTAGGCCCCCTGCCCCGCCCCACCCCACCATGCGCCCAGGCGGAAACAGGAAGCTGTGTCAGAGGGAAGCTTTGGGCAAGCTGCACCGCTTGCACAATTACAATTCCCGTTGCCTTTCTTACCTGCGTTGCTTGCTTGTCTTACTTTCCGTCGATGGGGGGGTGGGGCTGTGTTGCTGATTAGGGGGGGGGGGCTCGCGTTGCCAATCAATGCTGGAGGGGCCCATCGCCGTTTGGAAAAAACAATGTTGATGCCCTCCTTCATCGGGCCCCTCTGACAATTTCAGGCCCTAGGCACATGCCTACTTGGCCTATTGGTTAATCCTGCCCTGACTGTTGGTTTTGAGGCTTTATTCTCCACTATCATTTTGATGACTGTCCTTCTCTAATGATTAACAACCCCCTGAAAACTTTTTTTTTGTGGGTTTTGACAGTTAATATAATCTCACCATGGGAGTTTGGAAATTAACCTAGTTGAAAAGATATCTGATATCATTAAAAAGTAATTCACTAATTCAATGGGTGCAATTTCCAACAAATAGGACGGACATATGTCCAAATAGTTTTGAGATTTACAGAAACACCTCAACAAATGTTGGACATCAGTAGTTGTAAAAGGCTCAAAAGTTGTCCAAAACTGATCTACTGGAATTGAAAAGAGATCAGCATTAAAGGAAAAAAACCAAAGTAACGAATTGGTAAGAATTCAATTGCAGAGTTTTCCGCAGAGTAATTATTTTATTCTGTAAAAACATTGCTATGGCTAGTAATAGCATTTGATGCATTAGATGCTATATTTGGAGAGTTGGAGAACGATGTTAGCTTAGAAAAAAAAAAATGATAAAGGCATGTTAGAATCTAATACATTAGTGCCAATCTGTTTGGCATAATATTGAAGTTTAGCTTTCCTAATACATTGTTTATAGACATCATTCATCTCCTGCCAATACATTTTCAAGTCAGGGTCCAAAGATATTTTTTCCAGAGTCTTTTCATGCACCTACAATTTCTCTTTTGAGCCTGTAAATCAGAACTAAACCAAAGTTTAAGGTTCTTTCAAACTGAACGGTACTTCAATGGGGCCAAATCATCTAGTATCGTACCCTCCCCCCTTTTTACTGCGGTGGAGGTTTCTACAGCAGTCCAGAGTGCTAAATGCTCCAACGCTGCTACAAAACTCATAGAATACTTTTGAGTGTCATAGCATTTACTCCTCTGGGCTACGGTAGAAACCTCTATTGTAGCTTAGTAAAAGAGGGACTTAGTCAAGGAATTATTCCATTTATTTAAAATATGGGATCTAAAAAAGAAAGACTGTGATAAAGTTTGGGATTTGCATAATGGATGAGATAATAAAGGCCATTTAAGTGTAAAATCCAATAAATAATGATTTGTAAAAATGACAGGTGACCAGCTAATATTACTTAATGAAATACATGAAGTAGAAGCAATAGTCAATACATTAAGCTGATGACCACCATTACAACTCCTATCCATGGAAAAATAATGAAGACCTAATCCAGGCAAGAAGTCATAAAATTCAATAGTAGAAACAGAAACAGAAACAGAATATGACGGCAGAAAAGGGCCTACGGCCCAACAAGTCTGCCCACTCAAATAACCCTCCCCTCTAAGTTCCTCTTTGAAGTGAGCCCACGTGTTGATCCCATTTGATCTTAAAATCAGTCACGTTACTGGCCTCAACTACCTGAAGTGGAAGATTATTTCAACGGTCGACCACTCTTTCGGTGAAGAAGTACTTCCTAGTGTCACCATGGAATCTCCCGCCTCTGATTTTCAGCGGATGCCCCCTTGTCGCCGTAGGGCCTGTAAGGAAGAAGATATCTTCTTCCACCTCAATGCGGCCAGTAACGTATTTGAACGTCTCTATCATGTCACCCCTCTCTCTGCGTTCCTCGAGAGAGTAAAGGTGCAACTTACCTAGTCATTCTTCATAAGGGACATCCTTGAGCCCTGAGACCATCTTGGTGGCCAATCGTTGAACCGATTCCATTCTTAGCACATCCTTCCGATAGTGTGGCCTCCAAAACTGTACACAGTACTCCAGATATGGTCTCACCATGGACCTGTATAGCGGCATCACCACCTCGGGCCTTCGGCTGACAAAGCTTCTCCGGATGCAACCTAGCATTTGTCTAGCTTTAGATGAGGCTTTCTCCACCTGATTGGCTGCCTTCATATCATCACTAATGATTACTCCCAGGTCTCGTTCTGCCACAGTTCTGGTCAAGATCTCACCATTCAGAGTGTAGGTTCTGCATGGGTTTCTGCCACCAAGGTGCATTATCTTACACATTTTGGCATTGAAATTCAGCTGCCAAAGAGTAGACCAGTGTTCCAGAACAAGTATGTCCTGTGTCATAGCGTCAGGCATGGTATCTCCGCTCACTATGTTGCACAATTTAGCATCATCGGCAAATAATGCAATTTTTCCCCGAAGTCCCTGAGGCAGATCTTGTATGAAGATATTAAATAGGATTGGGCCCAGGATCGAGCCCTGCGGTACTCCACTGTGCACTTCCGACTTTTCAGAGGGGGTACCATTTACCACCACCCTCTGATGTCTACCACTGAGCCAGTCTTTAACCCATGCAGTTAATATTCCTCCTAGCCCCAATGAACTCATCTTGTTCAAAAGTCTACGGTGTGGGACGCTGTCAAAAGCCTTGCTGAAGTCCAGGGACTCTCCTTTATCCAGTTCTTTTGTTACCCCGTCGAAGAAGCTGATCAAGTTGGATTGGCAAGATCTCCCCTTAGTAAATCCATGCTGGTGTGGATCCCTCAGTCTCTCGTCATCCATAACCGTGTCTAATTTGTGTTTAATCAATGTTTCCATAAGCTTGCACACTATTGACGTGAGACTTACCGGTCTGTAATTTGCAGTGTCTAACCTGCATCCCTTTTTGTGGAGCGGAATGACGTTAGCTGTTTTCCAGTCTAGTGGAACTTTTCCCGTGCCCAGGGAAAGATTGAAGAGCGCGGCTAATGGTTCTGCCAGGACATCTCTCAATTCCCTAAGCACTCTGGGGTGCAAATTATCTGGTCCCATGGCTTTATACACTTTGAGCCTTGACAATTCTTGGTAGATGCTGCTGGTGGAAAATTCAAAATTCCTGAACGGGTCTTCTGAGCTCTCTCTTGTTTGCAGCTGTGGGCTGGATCCTGGTGCCTCACAGGTAAATACTGAGCAGAAGTATTTGTTCAGTAGGTCGGCTTTATCGGGGTCCGATTCTGCAAAGTTGCCGTCAGGTTTCCTTAGGCGCACTATCCCATCTGTATTCCTCTTTCTATCACTAACATACCTGAAGAAGGATTTATCCCCTTTTTTAATATTCCTAGCTAAATCTTCTTCCATCCTGAGTTTGGCGTATCTGACCGCCGTTTTGACAGTTCTAGATTTTTCTAGATAAGCTTCTTTATCTTCTGGTCGATGTGATAGTTTGTGGGATACAAATGCTCTTTTCTTCTGTTTTATGAGTTCTGAGATCTCTGCAGAGAACCATTGGGGTTTGTTATTTCTCCGCCGTTTACTCACAGACCTTATAAAAAGGTTGGTTGCTTCCTGTAGGGTAGATTTCAAAGCTGACCACATGACCTCCACATCATCTGTTGTGTCTTGGGTTTGCAGCGCCTCATAAACAAAATTTCCCATGCTCTCAAAGTCAGTGCCCTTAAAGTTAAGGACCTTCGTTGACGTGTTCGACCTCGTGGATCCCTTCCTGAGATGAAACCACACCATTTTGTGGTCACTGGAGGCCAACGCCTCACCTACCGAAATCTCCATTGGTGAGTATCAGGTCGAGAATCGCCTGATCCCTGGTGGGCTCCAGAACCATCTGTTTGAGTCTTGCCCCCCGTATAGATGTCAGCAGCTTTCTGCTGCTGCTGGTTGTGGCTGAAACCTTGTTCCAGTTTACATCTGGCATGTTGAAATCTCCTAACAGTACAGTGTCTCCTCGCAGAGTGAAGGTTTCAATGTCTTCAATTAATTCTTTGTCTATGTCGTCCTGTTGTCTAGGAGGCCTGTATACAATGCCCAGATATAGGCATTTGCCACTTCCCCTGGCAAGGTTCACCCAGAGGGACTCCCCTGTATATCTGACACCTGTGATTCTGGTAACTTTGATTTCTTCCTTGATATATAGTGCCACTCCTCCTCCGTTCTTACCTTCTCTGTCTCTGCGGAGTAAGCTATAACCTGGTATAGCCATATCCCATCCATGGGAATCTGTGAACCAAGTTTCAGATATTGCCACCACATCTAGGTTAGTAGATGAATTTGTCAGATCCTATCAAAAGATTCGTATCAGTTTTGAGGACAGAAGAGACTATGAATTCAAACAACAAATTGCAACTGGTTTCCCAGAATCCTGGAGATCTGTACAGAGGCATACAACCTTAATAATTATGTTGGGAATCATCAGATATCTTACAGCCAGCTGCCTCATAGACAGAATCTAAAAAGAGAATCAATTACCTGAATTAAAAAAAAAAATCCTTATAAAAAATTGCAACACCCCCACCCTAAGTGTTGTGAAGTTGATGAAACACTTTGTAGCCAGCAATATATAAACTAATAATAATCAGATTGTCTGAAAGTTGGAACTCAGTTTCTGTGACAAAGAAAAATTCTAGTTGGCTTTCCAAAATCCAGTCAACTATAAAACGAGATTTGTTACACAATGATCTAGCTGGCATTTACCGTATTTTCACTCATATACCGCGCACCCGTGTAAAACGCGCACACGGGTATAGCGCGCGGGAAACTGTAATTTATGTAAAGAAATTTTTATATAGCGCGCACACCCATATACCGCGCATGCCGCCCCGACTCTCCCGTCGCCGCCCGACTCCTTTCGCCCGCCCCGACTCTCCTCTGGCCGTCCCGACTCTCCTTTCGCCCGCCCCGACTCTCCTCTCCCCCTTGAAGTCCTGTCCCCCCTTGAAGTCCTGTCCCCACCCTGAAAGCCTGATGCCCCCCGACGTCCGATTCACCCCCCCGCAGGACCGCTCGCACCCCCACCCCGAAGGACCGCTCGCACTCGCACTTGCACCCACCCCCCCACCCTGAAGGACCGCACGCACCCCCACAGCCTCCTCCCCCCCATCATGGAGAAGCTGCCTACCGTTGTCCTGCTGCTTCCTCTGCCGGCGGTCCCACCCCTTCTCTGAGCCCTGCGTCTGCGCTGCTTCCTCTTCCGGCGGTCCCGCCCTTTCTCTGATGTCAGCTTCTCCATGATGGGGGGGGAGGCTGTGGGGGTACGAGCGGTCATTCGGGGTGGGGGTGCGGGTGCGAATGCGAGCGGTCCTTCGGAGTGGGGGTGCGAGTGGTCCTGCGGGGTGAATCGGACGTCGGGGGGGGGGGGAACTATGTAAAAAAAAATTTGTACAACGCACTCACAAATATAACGTGCATGGTTATACTCGGTTTGTAAAATCGTGTATAATGCGCGTGTTATATGCGTGAAAATACGGTATATGGTAGCATGAGACCAGAAGAAGCGGCTTAGTGGAGCAGAGTAGAGGAGAGTGTGGCAAAGTAGTTAGAACTACAGCCACAGCACCCTGAGGTTGTGGGTTCAAATTCCATATTGCTTCCTGTGATCCTGGGCAAGTAACTTAATCCTCCACTGCCCCAGGTACATTCGATAGACTGTGTGCTCACAGGTACAGATAGGGACAATGCTTGAAGTACCTGTATATAAACCAATTTGAGTGTAGTTGTATAATTACAAAAAGGCAGTATACAAGTCCCAATCCCTTTTCCTTAGAACATAAATAAACAAAATCTTTAACTAAAGGGTGTGACCGATTCCTGTCATGCCCATTCCTTTTTTTTTGTTACAATTGATTAGTCTCACCTTCCTTGGCCTTGAAATGACTGAAATTTGCTGTGACAGATGAGAGCAATCAATAAGTTGACCCGTCTTGAAGATTTTTCATTTAAAGGTCTCCAGAAAATAATTGGAATACTATTTTGATAACCAGCCACACCATGCCCCAATCCTGCCCCATAACCCAATTCCAAACAGACTAACAAGCAAATAAAAAACCGCCAATGCATAATGTAATGTATTGTAGAGTGTAAAGCCCACCCACATCAGTTGCCCACCAAAGATGCACACAAAGGGGCACACTAAAAATCATTACCTGCCCCTTAGGCGTGCTTTTTTAGTGGCATGCCTTTGGCAGCGCACCTCAGAATTGACATTCCTATTGGCGCTGCAGATAGATAACATTGAGGACATCACTGAATGGACAGGGCTAATGCTGTACCGCTGGCAGCCTTGATGGAAGCAAAGACCTTAATCCTGTACAAGAAGGTAGAAAACAGTCTGAGATATTACAGAAGATAAGTACACAGGTAAGCAGCCTCAGGATTGGTGCTCCTATGAGCTCTGCAGGTAGATGATGCTGAGGACACTGACAATATCACTGAATGGGCGGGGCTAACACTACACTGCCAGAAGCCTTGTAAAGGCACTCTGAAGACCTCGATCCTGCACAAGATGGTAGAAAAGCCAGGTGTCTCAAGTTCTTACCTCTTATTCCCCAGCATGTCAAATTTGTCAAAATTTCTGAGGAGTAAGCAGGGTAATCTGACACAAGCGCGCTCTAAAGCGACAGTCTCATCTGGGGTGCCAATTGAGCAGCTAGCCTTGCTCTTAGGTGTGTAAAGTGTACAGGAATAATGGCAAATGACGCAAAATGTTCCTCCCAAAAATGATTGATTTTATTAATTTCCATGACAACGATCAAAAGATTATTTGCGTCATTGGGAGTCTTTACAGAAGCCAAAATCTAGCAAAGAATCCCACTCTGTACTTCGTTGTTCACCAATATATATCTTCTATCCAGTATGACATCATCACTTGTCAACCAATCAGCTAACAGAGGCTGTCATTAGGTTTGAACAAAAAAAATTCCTTTTGACATAGAAAAAAGTTTCACAAATTAAATTTTTGTTTATGCATAAAACATTATAAAATACCCAATACACAGTTCGTCTGTTAAAACCAGCCTGTATTTCTGCTTTCAGCATCTGCTGATAAGTTTGTGTCCCTGTCAGCACAGAAGAAGGAGGAGGGGCTATTCCCCCCACAGAGTAGAGAGAGTTGCTTAGCTTAAAGGTCAGAGAGGTTAAATTACAGATGTGGTACTTTTCAGAATTTCCTTAGGTTTAAAATATATAAAATATGTTTTTCAAAACCAATTCTCATGTTTAATATACATTCACACACATAATCACTCATGGGATCACACATCCATCCATACGCAACACTAATATTTAATTCATTTAATTCGGAACTATCTGTATTCAAAATTGTGAACCCCTATATCTTCCACAAGCCAGACTGAGAGGTCTGGTATTAATTAGAGCCATGAGGCTCAAGGCAGGAAAACTGCACAAAGACGCAGAGAGGACAGAGAAAGACAGAAAACAAGATGGAGTCATTAATCTCTCTAGAACAGGGGTCTCAAAGTCCCTCCTTGAGGGCCGCAATCCAGTCGGATTTTCAGGATTTCTCCAAAGAATTTGCATGAGATCTATGTGCATGCACTGCTTTCAATGCATATTCATTGGGGAAATCTTGAAAACCTGACTGGATTGAGGCCCTCAAGGAGGGACTTTGACATCCCTGCTCTAGAAGTATGTTACACATTACCTGATTCCCTCTATGGTCTGGTTTAATAGCAAAATACATAAAAAGAATGTTATTATGCTTTTCCTTAATATTAATCTGTAGTGTGTTTTTCTGGCCTTGGCTACATCCATATTCAGATTTTCATGCACCCACTTTTCTGTACGCTTCTATTGGGCGTGGCCTTAACTAACACATACGCTTGTATCTAATTAGAGTTACCCAGAACCATATGAAAAGCAGGCGTTATATGTAGAAAAAACTCCACAAAATTAATGCACACTATCCATTCCATTAACACATTATAGCACTCCCTACAGCCCACGAGTTAGTGCCACTCCTCAGGAGTTACAAAACCAAGACCTTGTCTGTGAGTAGGAACTAGATCAACAGGGAAATTAAAGTTGTTTCAAACTATTTGACATAACTCCAAGAACTATAGTATTCCATTCATGAATCCTACAGAGATAAACCAAATAAGAATGTACAAACAGTTGTTGAATTCAAGAGAAGGGTCGTGCAACATTTAACATAGAAAAGTGTCAGCATGTGCGGTGAGGTGTTGAGTGGAAATATCTGTGTTGACCTTAGCCCTGTTGATTAGTTTTGTAATAGTTTCTGGTGTATATTAGTGGTCCAGAAAGAAAACAATGAAGGTGACTGATTGGTGTTCAATCCCATTTATTAATTTGAAATGATTCGACACGATCGTGTTTTGGCCCCAAACGGGCCTGCCTCAGGAGTCTAAAACATAATATTTATAAAAATGCATAAAGTTACATATGCATACAATGTCATGAATGTATACATACACATCTGAATATATAAGGAGACAATGTGCATAGGAGATACATAATCTTCATTTCTTAATTCTGTGCTCCAATATGCATTCACTTGATGGTTAAAACAATAAATGTAATAGGGAGTAGCGGCAGTTGTAGTCAAAAGGGATAAATCTCCGCAATTACTGCTTGCGATGTGCACCACTCTCAGGCATTTGATGTAGTATCTCATGAATGACTTCTGAGGAAATTAAAATGTCATGGGATAGGAAGCAGTATCCTACTGTGGATTAAGAACTAGCTAAAAGATAACTTCCCCCTAAATCACAAGAGGATTGTGAAAAGACCTTACAAGACTGGGAGACTGAGCATCCAAATGGCAGATGGCATTAAAGGTGAGCAAGTGCAAACTGACTCGTATAGTAACATAGTAGCATAGTAAATGACAGCAGATGAAGTTCCTCCAGTCTGCCTAATAGTCACACACATTATAAATTCATGATTAACAGCTCCTACGCTCTGGAATTCAGCTCCTAACCACCTAAGAGAGGTTACATCACTAAACATTTTCAAAACCAACTTAAAAACATTCCTGTTCAAAGATGCATTTTAGACCTGCATTACTGCCGGTTGTTGTGTTTTCTCTCCCTCTTGTTCCTGCCTACTCCCTCATTTCTCTATAAATATTGTAATTCTTCCCCATTACCCTTATCGTTTCAGTCCTGTCTGTGGTTTACTGTGTTACATTAATATTTGTGTCCTGTCCCATTGATTATGTATTATTTTATGTTTTTAAGAAATCTTTGTAAACCGCCTTGAAGCCTGATTAAGCGGTATAACAAATTTTTATTAAACTTGAAACGTGAAACTTTTTTTCTAGGATATATCTGGGAAATAGACCGTAGAAGTCAGCCTAGTACTACCCTTAGGTTCCGACTACTGGAGTTGCCGTCAATGCCCACTCCAGCCAATTCAAACCATCTTGTCATTTGAGGGATACAGACTGTAAAAGTCTGCCCAGCACTGTCCAAATAACTGTCCAATCACTGCCTGGCTGGCCCGGAACTTCCTCTCCGATGTCAGAATTGACGTCGGGAAGAGGAAGGCTGGTTGGCCCGGTGCTTCTGCATCGGGAAGCAGGGAGACCTTGGGGCGGAGGTGTCTAGGGGGCCTGTTCCCCGATGGTGGTGGCAGTGGCTTGGGGGAGGGCAGGGAGAAAGAAAGAAAGGGGACAGGCGGGGAGACAGAAAGAAGGGGAAGCAGGGAGACAGAAAGAAAGAAGGGAGACAGAAAGAAAGGGGGGACAAGGAGACAGAAAGACAGACAGACATAAAGAAAGAAGGGGCAGAGAGAAAGAAAGAAAGAGAAGGGGGCAGGGAGGAAGGAAGAAAAAGTTGGGGGAGGGAGTGAGGTCTGGAGGAGAGGAAGCATCCAGGAGGCTGAAAGAAAGGAAGAAATATTGGATACACAGTCAGAAGAAGAAAGTGCAACCAGAAACTCATGAAATCACCAGACAACAAAGATAGGAAAAATGATTTTATTTTCAATTTAGTGATCAAAATGTGTCTGTTTTGAGAATTTGTATCTGCTGTCTATATTTTGCACTATGGCCCCCTTTTACTAAACCGCAATAGCGGTTTTTAGCACAGGGAGTCTATGAGCGTCGAGAGCAGCTCGGGGCATTCAGCGCAGCTCCCTGTGCTAAAAACCACTATCGCAGTTTACTAAAAAGGGAGGGGATATATTTGCCTATTTTTGTATAGTTACTAAGGTGACATTGCATAGAATCATCTGCCTTGACCTCTTTAAAAAACCCCGGAATATAAATGATAATTAACATTTTCTCTACATACAGTGTGCTTTGTGTTTTTATAAAAAATTTTTATTGTTGATAGATCATTTTGACTTGGTCATTTTAAAAGTAGCTTGCAAGCCCAAAAAGTGTGGGCACCCCTGTCCTTAAATTTCTTTTCCCCAGATGCATCACTTTGCTCTTCTTTGCATTGAATTTTAGTTGCCAGACATTAGACCATTCTTCTAACTTTTGCAGATCCTTTTTCATGTTTTCCATTTCTTCTAGAGTACCTACTATGTTACAAATCTTGATATCATCATAAGGCCAATACATTTTAACCTTTCTGCAATGTCGCTCTCAAATATATTGGAAATAACTGACCACAGCACTGTTCCTTGAGGTGCTCCACTACTCACATTTCCTTCCTCTGAGTGAATTCCATTAACCACCATCCTCTGACATCTGTCCATCAACCAGTTTCTAATCCAGTTCACCATTTTGGGTCCTAACTTCAGTCTGTCAAAGGCTTTGCTGAAATCTAAGTCAATTACATCTAGCACATGCCCTTGATCCAGACAAAGAATTCATTCAGATTCATTTGGCATGATTTACCTTTACCTAAACCATGTTGCGTTGGATCTTGTAGCACATTGGATTCCTGGAAATTTACAATTCTTTCCTTCAGCAACAGTTTCATTATTTTTCCAATAACTGAAGTGAGGCTTACCAGCTTGTAGTTTTCTGCTTCATCTCTGTGACCACTTTTGTAAAGAGGGACCACATCTGCTCTTCTCAAGTAACACAGAACTTCTCCTGTCTCCGATGACTTATTGAACAAATCTTAAGAGAAACCATGAACCACTTCGAGCTTCCTCAGTATCCTGGGATAGACCCCCATCCAGTCCCATGCCTTTGTCCACCTTCAGTATTTCAAGATAGAAGTATTCTCGTATGAGGAAAGACAAAAGAGGTTAAGGATCTTCATCTTGGAAAAGAGGCAGCTGAGGGGAGATATGATTGAAGTTTACAAAATCTTGAGTGCAGCAAGGGAGGGAATGAGAGAGAGAGAGAGAGGGAGACATTGCACATGGGAGTAGAGGAGAGAGGAAGACATGCTGTGCAGGGGTGGGGAGAGGAAAAAGTGTGCTTTCTGTAGTTTAATTTTGTGATTACCATTATGTTTTGTTAATAAGATTATATTGTGTGCATGTGAAAAATGAATGGAAGACATGGCATTTACAATTAGTACTATTATTATGAGGGTGGGGTCTGGGGCTGAGCTTGGGCAGTTCTGTGGTGGAGTTGGGCAGGTCGGAACGGGGTCTAGGGCGGAGCTTTTGGGCCCCCCATACAAAAAAGTGTTCCGCTGCCAATGCACTCGTCACTGGTACTATCTATTGGACTTTTCTTATTATTAATATTTTACTTAATTTTAAAATATGCTCAGAGTCAGGGAAGTAATAGCCGACATGTTTCGCCTATTGCTTTTTCAAGGCTATTCCCCAGTATCCTGACCACCGTCCCGCTTGACCACTTTTCAAACTAAGATAACATAAAAGAGGCATTATATTTTCTGGAACCCACTTTTATGTCAGTATGTTGGATCAATTTGATAAACACATGCTGCTCTCCACATTCAAGCTATTTACAAAATTACCTCCAAAGCCAGCAGATGGATGATGCCAGGATAGCGAAGAAAGTCCTAGCAGTCAAGGTCATTTTTACACCTAGCAATAAAGTCAATCTTTTCCCATGACGTTGCAAGTGCACTGTCAGTTGTTATTGACACAAGAGTTTGCTAAGTGGCACCAATCTCCTCTACAGAATTCCCAAAGGCCTAATAAATATCTTTGCCAGTCAGTGATGGAACTGTCAGTATATCTTCTTTCATACTTCCATCCTCAAAAACTGCCCTGACAAAAAACATAATGAGTCACATACATCTGCTGATCTGTCAATTTGTTGTCTGAAAAATTTGCAGCTCATCGAATCATGTTTTATTAGCATGCAGGTGACATTTTTTTGACATTGCTCACATTCTCTGCGCTAGCAAGTTTCCGAAGACTTGTACATTTTTCAAGGCAGATATTATTTCCTAATTGCTTCTGAAGCCTCGAAACAGTATTAAAGTAGCTGTAAATTTAGCTTCTTCAAAAGCCTCACTGTCTGCAAATGGATTCTTGCTCACATGGCCAAACTTTAGACATATTAGCAAATCTCTTGCAAAACACAGCTGACTTTATTTCTATTAGGGCTCAAGATTCCAAAGGATTTATGCCCCTAACTTTTGGGCTTTTTTACTAAAACACAATAAGTTCTGGGCTTAACACTTTTTAACGCTAAACCCAAGACCATAAGATGCACTCTAGATTTAGAGGAGGTAAACAAGAAAAAAACCCCATTCTGAACCAAATTCTCCCTGCCAGACTCTGCACCCAACCCCGCTGGCCATTCCTTTTAAAAAACCTCCGCAAATCGGTCCTTCCTTTTAAAACACCCCCCACCCCGCAGTACCTTTTTAAATGCCCCCTGAAGCCTGGTGGACCAGTGGTGTATGGGCCGGCAGGAGCACGCTGTCTGCACTGCTGCCTGGACCTGCCCCACTTTCTGAATGGTTGCGTCAGTTCTCGTGAGTCCCGCGAGAACTGACGCAGCCATTCAGAAAGCGGGGCAGGCCCAAGCAGCAGTGCAGACAGTGCGCTCCTGCTGGCCCATACACTGCTGGACCCCCAGGCTTCAGGGGGCATTTAAAAAGGTACTGCGGGCAGGTGAGGGTGTTTAAAAAGGAAGGGCCAGCGGGCGGGCTGTGTTATTAAAGGGTACCGGAGGAGGAGGTCGTCTTCGCTCCATTATGACGTATCCACTTTTCCACCCCCTTTTTTGAGGTGGAAAAAGTACATCTTTTTTTATTTTTTTATTTATTTATAAATTTATTCATTTGTTACAACTTATAACAATTCCATGAAAATAAATAATCAAGGAAAATACATCAAAATAAAATAAAATCTAATTCAAGTCCACATTATATGAGGGCTGCTTGTTCTATTGGCATCACCAAATCATAAGAAAAAATGAACAGGAAATTATACAATATCTTCAGATCAGGCAAAAGAAAGAACTTCTATATTTCACTCGACCTCAATCTGTATTAGTTTCAGGTAAAATATTTACTTTGTTTTTATCTTGAAGAAAATTATCTAAATGAGCTGGATCTACAAAAACATATCTAAAAAAAAAAAAAAAGAAAAGAAAGAACAAAAGATATTCCACATATTCCACTATTATCTATACAGGTAACATAAATATCATTCAATAATTTCATTTTCCTGCATATAATAATATCATAATAAATCCTAATATACAATACAAATAAAGAATTGTTACCCAAATATCACTATCAATATTTATTCCCCTCCCTCCAACCCCTCACCCCCCTGGATGTGTAAAGATAAATAAACCAAAGAAAAGAAGAGATATGATGAAAATACATTGTTATGTTTTTACAAATTTAGTCAATGGGCTCCAAATTTTATTAAATACCTCACTAAAACCCCTACATTCTGCGTTAATTCATTCATATCTGTATGTAGTACACACATTCACCCACCAAAATGTATAATTAATTCTATCATGGTTTTTCCAATTACTTGTAATCAATTGAATGGCTATACCTGTTAGGATCATAAATAGACGACTCTTATATTTATCTAGAGTGGGTTTCACATGTAAAATTGTTCCATAAATTATAGCCTCATATGACATTGGAACATTTGAATCTAGTACTAATTTTATCTTCAAAAAGATATAAACAGGATGGAGTCAATCCAAAGGAAGATACTAAAACGGTTGGTAGTCTTCGTCATAAGGTGTGTGGGGACAGACTTAAAGATCTCAATATGTATACTTTGGAGGAAAGGAGGGAAAACGGAGATATGATAGAGACCTTTAAATACCTAAGTGGCATAAATGCGCATGAAGCAAGTCTCATTTGAAAGGAAGCTCTGGAATGAGAGGGCATAGGATGAAGTTAAGAGGTGATAGGCTCAGGAGCAATTTAAGGAAATACTTTTTTACAGAAAGGATGGTAGATGTGTGGAATAGTCTCCCTGTATGGGTGGTGGAGACAAAGGACTATGTCTGAATTCAAGAAAGCATGGGATCTCTTAGGGAGAGGAGGAGACAGTAGATGCTGCGGATGGGCAGACTGGATGGGCCATTTGACCTTTATCTGGCATCATGTTTCTATGTTTCTGTATGCAATGAAATCTTAGCAGCATAGTTTCACATACATATTTTCTTCCATCAGTTGAATCCACATTGCTACAGGAATGCATATCTCCTATTTCAAAAACTCTACAGAGCGAAATTCATCAATGTAGCTCTAGTCTAATGTATCCACATGAGATCATACACAGTATACAATATTCATAATCACTTTCACCAAACTTATAAAGGGAGCTTCTCCCTACTCTCTTATCACACTGTAAGCAGCTTCAACCCAGGAGCCTATTTAATTAACAAACAAGCACTTATAATTTTAGATGACATTACAAAGCAATCAATATCTGCCAAGACTTTGAAAGGCTAATTAAATGCATTTCTAGGGCATTAAGAGTTCATAAACAATTTCCAGATTACTTCCTCCTGAGGTCATGTTATTGATGTACTCTTTTCAGCCACTTGGCCTGCAAAGAAACCATAGACAGAAACAAGATCAATAGAAATCTACTGAGTTGAAATACCGTTAGATGTTTCAAATGTTATTCATATGAATTAATCACGAGCTTCAGAATTTTAGCTTGAAGTGGGCTGTAGTCTCTGTTATAGGTTTCCCACAAAGTGGAAGGTGCTTCCATGCACACAATAAATACTTTCTTTTAAAACATTTGTTTACCTTTTACGCATTTTAGGGTTTCTTTTACAAAGCCATGATAGCGATGCTGGCGCGGTAAATGCACCAAAGCTCATTCAATTCCTATGGGCTTTGACGCATTTACCATGGCAGCATCGTTACCATGGCTTTGTAAAAGGGGACCTTAGTTTAAAATATCATGGAATCCATGAAAGCAGCAATATAAATGTGAAATTTAATCTCTCCTAGAAGGTCATAGGTTTCTTTCACTAAACTGCAGTAAGCACTGTCACATACTTACTGCAACTTAAAGGGCTTACTGCGGGATGCACTGAGGTGTCCCGCACTAATTTTGCAATGTGCTTGTACTTTCCTATGATGAAAGATTAAAGTAGCTAGGGCTCTTCAGCTTGGAGAAGAGATGGCTCAGGGGTGATATGATAGAAGTCTATAAAATACTGAGTGGAGTGGAAAAGGTAGATGTGAATTGCTTGTTCACTCTTTCCAAAAATACAATACTAGGACTAGGGGACATGCGATGAAGCTACAAACAAATTGTAGAAAATATTTCTTCACACAATGTGTAATTAAACTCTGGAATTCGTTGCCGGAGAATGTGGTGAAATCATTTAGCTGGACGGGGTTTAAAAAAGGTTTAGATAAATTCCTAAAAGAGAAATCCAGAGGCCATTATTGAGATGGCTTGGGTAAATCCACTGTTTATTCCTAGGATAAGCAGCATAAAATCTGCTTTACTACTTGAGATCTTGGCCACTGTTGGAAACAGGATATTAGTCTCTAATCAGGAAACAGGAAACAGGATACTGGTCTCTAATCAGAAAATAATGGGTATACATTGAAGGAACTAAGGCCAGTACTGGTCAGGCTTGAATGGCCTGTGTCCCGTATATGGATATTCAGTTGAGGACGGGCTGGGGAGGGTTTTTGATGGCTGGGATAGTTAAAATGGGCTGGAATGAGCTTTGACGGAGGCTCCAGTAGACAGATCCTAAGCACATTACTGGGCAGGGCTCTGGGTTTCTGGCCCAGAAATATCTAAGAAAAAAGACCAGTTAAACTAAATTAATTTATGGAGCATGTATGGTTGGGCAGACTGGATGGACCACTTGGGACTTTATCTGCCGTCATTTACGGTACTATGTTACTATGATGGAACTTCAGTCTGTCCCTCTATGGCAATTCTTATGTTAAATCACAAGCTAAAAAATAAATTGGGTGTGTCTGGGGTAGAAAATGGGCACTACTATGCTAATTAGTTAGCACATCTGCATTGCTGCATGCTGATTAGCACAAAATTAGTGCATGAGCTCTTACTGTCAACAAAACACACTGGCACAACTGTTGGTAGCTGCCTTAAAGGTGGGGAGGGGGGGTTGGGTCTCTTTGTAACCTGAGAGGACATCAGAGTCCAGTCCTCTTGGGGGGGGGGGGAGGTGACCCTCTTTTAGCCTGTTATTGGAAAAGTTACAATCCTTCTTTGTGTCCTGTGGTTGTGCATTGTTATTCTCTTTACCAATAAAAAAGATTTCAAGTAAAAGGTAACCACCATTCATGTGCAAGTCACGCGATGGTGCTGGGTATAGAATCATGCCTACCGTAAAGGTAGGTGCTGGAAATATAGGCCAGGGTTTTTCTGGCCTACATTTCTGGTGAAAACCAAAGAGGATTGACCCCCAAAGTATCCACAGAGAAGAAAATCCAGAAGAAACCAAAAGAAACTCTGTGGAATGACGATGTTCCTTAAATGGACTTTATTTGAAAAATGTCAAAGTTCCAAAGGTACAATAAATCATCCACATAAAAGTTAAATAATCCACATGAAAACCTTAAAGGACCTAGTCTACTAGGGACGCATTTCTGGTGCCTATCTATGATGTGAATCGCACCTCCAGTCCGTAGGTGCTTTGGCTGCCTAATGCCACTTCCAGCATTAGCCATGCCCACTGTAATTTTCCTTGATTGGCTCATCTGCTCCCAATTATTGTATTTCTATCCTATTTACCTTACTAGTCCTGTCTGTTTTGAAAGTCATGTACCTGTATTTGTTATATGAACTTTTTGTTCCCCTGTGTACTGTTATAAAATATTTTTAGAATTGTACATTGCCCTGAATATATGATAGGGCGATTAAACAAATTTTAAATAAACTTGAAACTTGAAACAAACTTGATTCCAGCGCTGATTTTTTAGGTGCTGGTAGGCGCTTTGAAACTCAGTTAAAAACATCATTTCAAGTGTGTTTATTTTTTACTGAGTGTGGGCACCTAGTTGTGCCTAAAAACTGGTGCCATTTAGAGAATCCCAGGCCTAACCGCTCAAGTGCAAATTTTTGCTAATGGCCATATGCTGATGGCACTAAAAAGAGAAGAGGAAAACAAAAATCCACTTCAACACATCAAGATGCAGCCAACAGTGGGGATAATGGAAGACAACAAAATCAGAGGTGTCCACAAAATTCTTTATCTGAAATCCTTCAAATGACCCGACACATGTTTCAGCTTAAACTGCCTGCCTCAGGAGCCTGAGAATTTAACCTAGAAGACAAATAAGAAAAACACCTATACAAATACATATTAGTAACATAAAAATAAATGAATAGATATATTAAAAATAAATAGATTAAATAAAATAGATATAATAAATAGAATAGATATAAATAAATAGAACAGATATAATAAAAATAAATATATTAAAAATTATAAATATAAATATGAGCAGCCCATACAGACAAGTATAAACTTTCTGATATGTTCCTTTTCTGGACAAGTCATGTTGTTTCCTGATTAGTGTTTATTGTTTGTATTGGATGCCCTCCTGCCCAACGCGATTTTTGAGGAAGCTTTTCAAAACCTGGACAAATTGCCAGGTTTTGAAAAGCCGTCCGGATCCCCGGACATATCCTCGAAAAGGAGGACATGTCTGGGGATGACTGGTAACCCTTACTTTTCTGTGGTTACAATCAAAGCAGTTTACATAAAATATATAGGTACCTAATTTGTACCTGGAGCAATGGAGGGTTAGGTGACTTGCCCAGAGTCACAAGAACCTGCAGTGGGAAATGAACCCAGTTCCCCAGGCCACCGAACTAACAATTAGGCTACTCCTCCAAGCCATGAAAGGAATTTTTGAGGAGAGGGTGCAGGCTAAAGAGAGCCATGAAGGGAAGCCATGCTAGAACACATGAAGGAGGGAGGAGAAAGATGGATAGACTTGTGCTCTGCCTCTGAGCAGGAGTTTCAGCTTCCACAGCAGGAGTGTGGGATATGACTCCCTAAAGTGGGAGCTTCTGTTGAATGAGAAAAACTTGGCAGGTCTAAACAATCCGCTGTCAGCTCCACTGGTTTATATATGCCTGGTAATGTACTCAAATCTCTGTATTAGGCAAAAACGTCCTCATATGAAAACCAATCCAACTCACACACAAGAGGACTAAAACTAAAGTCAATCCTTGCTAGTTATACTGCTCTCAGAAACCTGTGCTGTCCTCACATAATGTTCGGGACCATATTCACAGGTAAAAGGTATCTTTCATTGAGACAGTATTTTATGTGTAAACACCACAATGCGAGCTCATATAAAGTGCTGAGTGCAATAAATAAGTGACTTTAAAACAGATATCAAAAAAACTTTTTTGCACTTATCTTATGAAGAGCTGGCTTGTAGTTCAGTTCTTAGTTATTCATAACATGGCTAAACGCCCTACGGGACCCGTTTCGCCACTATTAAAGGGCTTCTTCAGGGGTCATGTGTTTTAAATAAGAACGTGCTACAATGTTACCGTTAGCACAAAAATGGCGCTGGCAGGGTTATATATGCCTGGAACAGGCTTCCTGAATTAATACGTCGTGCTCCATCCCTGGCAGTGTTCAAATCCCTGCTAAAGGCCCACTTTTTTGAAACTCCTTTCAACTCTTAACTCCCCCTCACTGCTGTCAGATACCTATTCCCACTATAACCTCCCCAACCCTGAAATGTCCTGTCTAAATTAGACAGGGACTGTTTATTGTGTGTTAGAATGTGCAGCCCTGCGTATGCCTTTCAGCACTATAGAAATAATAAATAGTAGTAGTGTATAGGAGCATTATCTTTTTTTGTTACTATTGGTTGTTTCTCTTTTTATGCAGCCCATTATCCCTCTGGCTGTTGCCAATATTTTATCAAGTTTCAAGTTTCACGTTTTTATTAATATTTGATGAATCGCTTATTCGGGTTGCTAGGCGATTTACAATTATATAAAATCATGTTATATACTTTAAACAAGGTAACTTCAGACTTACAAATCAAAGACAGACACGGAACAAGTGGGAAAGAGGGGCAAAGTTACATGTTCCTGGTTTAAGAAAAAAAGATTAAAGCTAGGACAAAACAATAGGATGGGTAAAACACTGAGCCAAAAATCTTCGTCTAAAATTAGATATTAAATGCGTCTTTAAAAAGATAACTTTTAAGAAGTTTTTAAAAATGATTAAGATCTTTTTCCTCACTAATATACTGGGGAAGTGAGTTCCACAGCTGGGGGGCCATTACCGAGAACATATCCTGTCTTCTAATACCTATGATTTTCAATGAAGGGACCGCTAAGAGATTTTGTGATGTCGAACGAAGGGACCGCTAAGAGATTTTGTGATGTCGAACGAAGGGACCGGGAAGTATTGTGGGGAATGAGCATTCTGTCGATGAATTGTGGTTCTTTAAAGGTTAAAGTTTTAAATACTAAAAGTAATATTTTAAAAGTAATGCGATGACTAATTGGGAGCCAATGGGAGTTGATTAGTAGAGGGGTGACATGATTATATTTTTTTCGGTTGTAGATCAGTTTAATGGCCGTGTTTTGTATTGCTTTGCCACTTTGAGAACATCAGAGATGATAATCCTGAGGTCTCTGTCATCCTATTGTATACAGCTCCTTTTGATTTCTGCATCCAAATGCATCACTCTGCATTTATGGGTCAATTGTATAACTTGGTGTCTCAAGTTAGGCTCCTTGATGCCATGCATTGGCGTAGTGGGAGGGGAGGGGGTGCAGTCCACCCCAGGTGTGGTCTTTGTAAAGGATTCAGACACCTATTCTTCTCTCCGCCCCCTCCTTCCCAAACCCCCCTTTCGCGCATGTGTGCCCCTTTCCTTCCCTCGTACCGCTTTAATTTTTCCTGCACAAGCAGCATTACACACTTGCTGCCCGCGTTGCTATTGCCTCTCTCTGACATCACTTCTGGGCCCCGTGCTTAGGAAGTGATGTCAGAGGGATAGCTATCATGACGCAGGCAGCAAGTTCGTGCTGTTGCTTTTGCCTCTGATATCACTTCTGGGTCGTGGGGCGAGGAAGTGATGTCAGAGGGAAAGCCAATGCCAGCGCAAGCAGCAGGCCGGAGAAGCTGCTCACATGGGTGAAGATTTAAAGATGTATGGGAAGGGAGGGCGCGAGTGTGGCGTGGGGGAACAGAAGTAGCAGGAGGGTTGGCATGGAAAGAGTAGGGGTGGAGAGGAGGGGGCAGGGGCCGCCACTACCCCAGGTGCCTCCCACCCTCGCTACACCACTGTTTAATGCATTTACATATATGTAAGTCCAAATTAAGGTACCACTTACACATTTAAGACATGCTTAGCATTGACAGATTTTCCAATCGGAAAATCCGGACCCTAGACCCTCCCCAGTCCCGCCCATCCCAGTCCTCATCCTGCCTCCAGTCCCACCCTAGTCTTGCCATTCCCCCCGCTGCCTGGTCTTGTCCGCCACTTCCCGCTGCTCACTCATGTCCTCAAATCGCTTGGGGCAGGGAGGAAGTCTGCGCATGCAAGGACTTCCTCCCTGCCCAATGTGATTTGAGGAGGCTTATCAAAACCCAGACAAAGTGCTAGGCTTTGAAAAGCTGTCAGGACCCCAGACATGGCCTCAAAAGGAGGACATGTCCGGGGAAATCCGGACGTCTAGTAACCCTACACACCCAGTTATAGAATTACCCTATTGGTCTGCACTTATCATTGAGCTTCTATTCCTGCTAGCCCAGGATCCTAGAAGGTATTTCACCTTTCTGTATCCTCCCAAATATATCCCCAAATCAATGTCTTTGATTCTCCAAGCAGTAGGAGTTTTCTCTTTTTGAGATCATGGACAGTGCCCACGTTTTGCTAGATGTTGGCAATACAGGATCTTAAAAACTAGAGCAGTAATAAGCTTCCTGGCTTCGGAAGAGGACCTGCGAGTTTACCTCCTGGGTATAGGTTCAGGAGGGTCAGCTGGAAGAACATGGGCTGCATCAGAAGAAGCTTTATCAGCCGAAAACCCGAAGTTATAATGCCATTATACAGATCCATGGTGAGACCGCACCTGGAGTACTGTGTCCAGTTTTGGAGGCCGCATTACCAAAAGGATGTGAAGAGAATTGAGTTGTTTCAGAGAATGGCAACAAGGATGGTCTCAGGACTTAAAGATCATTCGTATGAAGACCGTCTGAGCAGTCTGCGCTTATACTCGCTCGAGGAGCGCAGAGAAAGGGGGGACATGATAGAAACTTTCAAGTACATAACGGGCCGCATCGAGGAGGAGGAGGAAATCTTCACTCTTGCGGGTCCCACGGTGACAAGAGGACATCCGCTAAAACTTAGGGGAGGAAGATTTCATGGGGATACCAGGAAATACTTCTTTACCGAGAGGGTGATTGATAGATGGAATGGTCTTCCACGTCAGGTGGTCGAGGCTAGTAGCATGCTCGACTTCAAGAGATGATGGGACAAACATGTGGGGTCGCTATAGAGATATGATAGGGGATAGTTTCTTGAGGGTGGAAGGGATCATGATTGGGCAGACTTGTTGGGCCATCGGCCCTTTTCTGCCATCATATTCTATGTTTTTTTGTTTCTATGCTATTATCTTAAGAAATCAGGCAATAAGTTAGAGCTGTCATGGGAGTGCCTTCACAGCACTATGTATAATTACAGGGGTGGAGCAGCAGCTAAATTTAAAGGACTTTTCTTTATGACACAGCATTTCTCTCTACTAGCACAACTAGCAGGATAATAAATTGCAGTAGGTGATGTTCACGTCCTTCAAACTTGCACAGTTAAGATGTACATTTTCTCATTTATTTTTAATTAAAATTCAAATGTAGCAGGATGGGAAGAATGCACTACATTAAGGGCTCCTTTTACTAAGCTGCAATAGCGGTTTTAGGCACGCTTAGTGCGTGCTAAATTTCCACGCGCGCTAGACGCTAATGCCGGCATTGAGCTGCCTTTAGTTCTAGCCTTGAAGCGCGTGTTTAGTGCCCGCGGCAATTCTGTGCGCGCTAAAAACGCTATCGCAGCTTAGTAAAAGGAGCCCAGAGTGTGCATTCATTTCTCATATCTTGCTTAATAATTATTAAGCTGTGGGTTTGATGTAGCGCTGAGGTCTGAAGTTATCTTTTAAAATGGTGTTTGTGGAAGCGATCTGCACCTGAGTATGTGAGGAGTTGCTGTGGGAAAAGGTTAGTGTGTGCAGAAATGCTGGCTCCTGAGCAACTGCCAGGCATCCAGTTTAAGGAGGGGGCGGGGAGTTGCTAGAAGTCAAGTACAAGAGAGCCAGGACAGCTCCTGGATCTCTTGAGGGAGCAGGCTGTTTGGAGTGACTTGACTCAAAGGAGATTTAGGACCTTGTCTGTGACGGGAAAATTATCATTTGGAATTCCCCTCCATCTGATCAGAATTCAGCCAACAAGAAGGATTTCTTATTCCAGTGCTTTTCAGGATCTGGCCTGCACAACGAAGGGCTCCTTTTACTAAGCTGCGATAGCTGAATTGCCACGCACGTAGACCTTAACGCCAGCATTGAGCTGGCGTTAGTACTAGCTGTGTAGCACAGGTTTAGCGCGGGCTAAAATCCTGCGTGCGCTAAAATCGCTATTGCAGCTTAGTAAATGGAGCCCTAAATGCTTAAGGGGAAGAGTTTTGAACTGGACTTTGTTATGCAATATTTGTGTTTCACTGTTCATAAGAGTGCCTCTTCTTATTCACTGGAAGAAGTAAAGTTGGAGTTTTGACTTTAAACCCTGGTGACACGTGTGAAGTTCAAATTTGGTTGTTTCTGTTACAAGGTACTATTCGGTTTAGCCCCCAAACACATAACTGACCTTTTCTCTTTCTCAGTCAACAGACGTGATAAGAGAAGTTCACACTTAAATTTTGTCTCCCGGATGTAAATTCAAAAGACATCATCAACATCTCCTCTCACACCAGGCAGCATTATGGGGTAAAGATGTAGAATAATTGCTTACGTCTACTATTTATGGGGAATTTAGGAAACGTCTAAAAACGTATCTGTTCCTAAAGTACTTAGGCAACTAACCTCATCCCACAATAACTGATCCCTAGAGCTGTTAATCACTAGCTTAAAAACTTTGTTAAATCCACTCAACTTGTAGCATCTTTCAATCAATGTTAACCGGCAGAACATTGTTAAATCCATTCAATCTGTAACATCTTCTAATTATTGTAAACCACATAGAACTTCACGGTCCTGCGGTATATAAACTGTTTTTTTAATTATTATTATTATTATATTATTTGCAAGAGTGAGAAGAGTGTCTGGTGCTTGCTTGCTGTTGGACTCCAGCTTATAAGTTTGTCGCCACTCTGGTCCTATACAAATAAATAACTTTGTGTGACCCTTCTGCCAGCATCTGGGTAAACAAGGGGTTACATAAATGGTGCCCAAACAACAGGGACTTGAAAGCAAGCAAATTTAAAGACCACACCAGTTAGACTGGTAACAGACTGACTTTGCAAATTGGAACTGGATTTTACAAGCAGTGCCTGGTCAGGGTGGACTGTGTCTTCTGGCAGAGAGCAGGTGGAGGAACAGCCAGCAACTATGAGTGTCGATAGCTTAGAACAGTGTCATGTCCATACGCTGAGCCTTATGAACCGACCGGTTTGTTTAAAATCTACTACTTAGTAGCTTCAGCTCATGCCTCCTAGTATTTTTGGAAAGAGTGAACACTATTCCAGTAATTATACATTATTTATTATTTGCCAGCTTTCAGAAGAAATTCATCCAAGACAGCATACAGCAAGTATAAATGAATATAAACAATTACTCAGATTTACATTTTTACCAATTTCTTGCTTTATTTTACATCTGTGAACTTGTGGCACAGATTCAATTCATTAATGAGAACATAAGAACATAAGCAATGCCTCCGCTGGGTCAGACCTGAGGTCCATCGTGCCCAGTAGTCTGCTCACGCGGCGGCCCAATAGGTCCAGGACCTGTGCAGTGATCCTCTATCTATACCCCTTTATCCCCTTTTCCAGCAGGAAAAGGGGATAAAGGATTGTCCAATCCTTTCTTGAACCCCAGTACCGTACTCTACCCTATTACGCCCTCTGGAAGCGCATTCCAGGTGTCCACCACATGTTGGGTAAAGAAGAACTTCCTAGCATTCATTTTGAATCTGTCCCCTTTCAACTTTTCCGAATGCCCTCTTGTTCTTTTATTTTTCGAAAGTTTGAAGAATCTGTCCCTCTCTACAGTAGCGTACCTAGCATATGTGACACCCGGGGCCCATAATTTTTTGACACCTCCCCCCATCTGTATGAAAAACATGATTTTTAGTAACAATCCACACGTCACACATGAATATCTAGGAAAAGGCAGCATCTTACATACTGCAGTGAGCAGTACATCAATACACCCATTGTAAAACTAAACAAACCAGACTAGTACAGATCAATCCTACACAGTCAATCCTAACAGAAAACCATGTCTTTTCGAACACACAAAACACAGAAAACACCTTCGCCTAGTATGGAGTATGTCATCACAAACTAACCCCTCCCCCTTTTACAAAACTGTAGTGTGGTTTTTAGCCACGGTGGTAACAGCTCAGATGCCAACGCTAAAAAATGCTCTACAGTTTTATAAATGGGGAGATAGAATAAAAATACGTAGACAAAGGTTAAACTGAAGCACCAAGAAGCTGGACTCTGCATACAATGCAACATCACCGAAACAGCGATGCATCTCACCTAAAGCAAAAAAAAAAAAAATAATTTTTTTCTACCTTGTCTTCTCTGGTTTCTGCTTTCCTTATCTTTTTGTCACTCTCTTCCTTTCATCCACTGTCTACCCTCTCTCTGCCCCTTCTATATGGCATCTTCTCACTTTTTATTCCCATTCTAGAAACTTTATGCATCCCCCTTCTATTTCGCCCTTCACCCCCATTAGTCTGGCATCCATCTTCCTCCCTTCCCTCCTCCAATGGTCTTGCATCTCTCCTCTCCTCTTCTTCCCTTCCCTCTCCCACACCCACTTGGTCTGGCATTTCACTCTCTCCTATTCCTTCCTCCCACTTCTATCAGCATCTGCCCCCTTTCTCTCCCTCCAACCCAATTCCATGCATTATCTTTCCCCCTTGTGTCTCTTTCCCTGAAATTCCATCAGCATCTGCCCCTTTCTCTCCCTCCACCATGCTTCCATACCACCCTGACCCCCCTTTGTCACCCTTCACCATGATTCCATACCACCCTGACCCCCCTTTGTCACCCTTCACCATGATTCCATACCACCCTGACCCCCCTTTGTCACCCTTCACCATGATTCCATACCACCCTGACCCCCTTTGTCACCCTTCACCATGTTTCCATACCACTCTGACCCCCTTTCTCACCCTTCATCATGATTCCATACCACCCTGACCACCCTTTGTCATCCTTCACCATGTTTCCATACCACCCTGAACCCCCTTTGTTACTCTTCACCATGATTCCATACCACCCTGACTCCCTTTCTCACCCTCCACACCCTTCCATGCCACCCTGACCTCCTTTCACCACCCTACTACACTCCTTTCTTTCTCCATCCCAAAGGTCCCATGATGACTGCTTCTGCTCTGGATGGAAGAGGTAAGTGACGTTGGAGGGGGCTGGGCTGGCAGACGCAGTTAGTTGCAGCAAGATCCCGCGATGACTGCGACTGCCGGTCCACCCCCCCCCCCTGACGTCACTTACCTCTTCTGGAACAGAGGCGGTAGACGGCACAGTCATTGTGGGACCTTCATTCACTTCAGCGCGGCTGCTGACTCTTCTCTAAGTACAGCAGCCACACTGAGGTGCCTTTGAAGCAGTGCGGGTGGTTCCGAATCCAGCTGGCTGTGCACTCCCTTGGAGCGTGCACCCGGGACAGACTGTCCCCCCCCCCCACACCCCCTTGGTATGCCACTGCCTCTCTACTCTCTCTATGCCTTTCATGATTTTGTAAGTCTCTATCATATCCCTTCTGAAGCAACTTGATGTCCTTTTTTAAGAAGAGTTGGACTATTTATATATAATTTCAGTGGACATTGATAAAATAGAGAATCAAGTGGAGTTTTTTTAGACCTATGACGCTGAACTGAGGTCTTTTTCTTTACTTTTTTTCCTTTTGCAGCTGTTAGGAGCTTTAATCCTCCATATCAATGCCTAAGTACAATTTTTTGATAAATTTATTCAGTGTTCCCGCTAAGCTGCGCTGGGGTGCGCTGGCGCACAAAATATTACCTCGCAGCGCACAAGTTTCTCGTCACAGCGCACACAGTGTAGAGCACAGTTCTTCAACCGCCGGTCCGCAAACAAAATCTTGCCGGTCCGCGAAGGATTCGGTCCCCGCCGCAACGAAAGGCCGGCGTCAGCTGACTTGCAACTTCCTGTTGCAGTCGCTGTGCCGGGACTCCTGCCTTCGCCGGGACTCCTGCCTTCCACCGCGTTTGCCTCCTGCCTTGTCTCCGCACCTCCAGACCAGCAGCGGCAGCTGTGTATGCTTTTAACTTCGGCACAGAGCTGCCCCTAATCAATAGTTTAGCGCGGTTTCATAAGGCAGCCTCGGGGCCTTTGCTAGGCCGGCCCACATCGCATCATCGAAGCGGGCCGGCTATCAAAGGCCCCGAGGCTGCCTCATGAAACCGCGCTAAACTATTGATTAGGGGCAGCTCTGTGCCGAAGTTAAAAGCATACAGAGCTGCCGCTGCTGGTCTGAACTCTTGGGCCGCTGAAGGAGGGCAAAAAGCAGCTGTCCTGGAGGTTTCCCTTCCTCTCGCCTTTACAGGTTCCTTTTTTCCACCTTTTTTTTTTTTCCTTCAAACGGCAACGGGCCCCAGCATCGACATCAATCAAGTAAGTTCCACTGTCAATCAAGCGGTTCTGCTCGGCCAAAGCTTCCCCTGTGACATGAGCCACCCTCAGGGGAAAGAAAGTGACCCACAAAGGTGAGGGGAAGGGGGGCAGATGATGGAAGTTGGGGGGGGGGGAGAGAGAGAGAGAGAGAGAAGGGGCAGATGATGGAATGGAGGAGATGAGAGAGAGAGAGAAGGGGACAGATGATGGAAGTGAGAAGAAGGGAGAGAGAGCAGAAGGCAGATGGATGTCAGTTGAGAAGGGAGAGCAGATGCTGAATGGAAGTGGGGAAAGAACACATACTGGATGGAAGGAGGAGATAAATAAAGGGGGAAGAAAATAGTAAGATAATGGAGGGGTGAGGGAAAGGGGTGACAAGCTGTGTGTAGACACAGTGAAAAGAGGGAAACGGGACTAAATAGTAAGAAAGAATTTAATTTAGATGGAGGCAGAAAATAGAGAAGGAAGACCAGAGAAGAAAAGGGAAGAGAGAGCAGAGAATGATCAGATCTGAGTGGAGGAAATGAGAAGAGAGATATGCTAAAAACCACAGGGGGGAGGGAAGGATAGAGATGCCAGACCATGAGGGGAACAGAAGGAAGATGATGGATGCTAGACCAAATTGGGGGGTGGGGGGGGGCAGGAGGAGAGATGGCAGGGAAAGACAGACAGTGAATGGAAGGGGCAGATGCTGGACTGAAGAGACAGAGAAGGTTATCATGCTGCTGTACTGGGCCATGGTACGCCCTCACCTGGAGTACTGCGTCCAGCACTGGTACTTTAAGAAGGACACGGTACTACTCGAAAGGATCCAGAGAAGAGCAACTAAAATGGTTAAGGGGCTGGAGGAGTTGCCGTACAGCGAAAGATTAGAGAAACTGGGCCTCTTCTCCCTTGAGCAGAGGAGATTGAGAGGGGACATGATAGAAACATTCAAGGTACTGAAGGGAATAGACTTAGTAGCTAAGGCAGGGAGAACGAGAGGGCACTCTCTAAAGTTGAAAGGGGATAGATTCCATACAAACGTAAGGAAGTTCTGTGGTAGAAAGCAACATATTTATTTGGCTCATAACTTGCTGGCGCCCGATATTTTTAGCTCACAGTGAAAAAAGTTTGCTCACAACACCCGCCCGCTTAGAGGGAACACTGGTTATGATACTTGTACTTTCTCTTTATTTACTGTCCCTGTCCCATTCCTGCAAGCTCTGCCTTAATCACACAAGCCTCGAACAATTATGATTTTAAAGTGTTCGAGGCTTGTGCAGATGAAGACAGAGCTTGCAGGAATGGGGCAAAGATACGGAGAGAGCTTGCGGGGACGGGTCAGGGAGAGATGCCGTGAGGACGGGGAAAATTCATCCCCAGGTCATTCTCCAATTGGAAGCCAAAGTCCACAAATTCAAACGGCTTACCAATCATCTTTTACTACGGTTAATTGAATTAACCCGCATAGAGGGCAAATGACATTAAACAACCTGATACAGGAAAAGACCAAGAATCATTTGTTTTATTATAAATATAAGTTATATAGATTTGAGAACAAACTTAATAAACCCCTTCTTTTACTAAGCAGCAGTAGAGGTTTCTACCACGGCCTGGAGCGCTAAATGCTCTGACGCTCTGGGCATTTAGCGTTACAAACCTCTACCATGGCTTAGTATAAGGAGGGAGGGGGGAGGGGGATGATAGTTGCAGGAAGAGTTTGAGCAAGCTTTTCTAATATTTTATAGAGCTTTGCATAGCTCAGAGTTTCAGTGTACTGAAGAGAAGTTAAACCAGTATATTGGATTGCCTAGATTTCTCCCGTCAGCAGTTGAGAAATTAAATGCATTCATTTCTGGGATAGAAATTCTGAAAGCAATTAATAAGTTGAAATTGCACAAGTCATCCAGATTGGATGGATAGAGTGGAGAATTCTTTATACTGTTAATGCATTTAACGGGTCTACTGAAGGCTTATTATACTCAAGCCATGAGTGAGGGTCAGTTTCCAGGTGTGCAAAATTGGGCACTTATTACAGTACTGACAAAGCCAGGGAAGGATCCATTGTATCCTGAAACGTATCATCTCATATCCTTCTTAAATGCAGATCTCAAACTCTTTGCAAAAATCATGGCTGATAAACTTGCATAATCTATGCTTTCTCTGATTTGTCCCTAAACAGGTAGGGTTTGTAAATGGTAGGCAAGTGGTGGCAAATATTTGAAAACATCTTGGCCACTGAGCAGTGTAATATGACACAGGTTCCAGCCTTAGGTCCACTCGGTCAAAAGCTTTCCCTGAATCACAGCTGCTCATTATCTCTTTTGACATAGAGGGTCCCTTCTACATGGACTTAGGAACACTCTATACCAGTGGTCTCAAACTCAAACCCTTTGCAGGCCCACATTTTGGAGTTGTAGGTACTTGGAGGGCCTCAGAAAAAATAGTTAATGTCTCATTAAAGAAATTACAATTTTGCATGAGGTAAAAACTCTTTATAGTTTATATATCTTTCCTTTTGGTTAAGTCTTAATAATAATATTGTAATTTATAGCTAAAGAGACATATGATCAAGAAACTGTTTTATTTTACTTTTGAGATTATGATAAACATACCGAGGGCCTCAAAACAGTATCTGGTGGGCCACATGTGGCCGCCGGGCTGCGATCTTGAGACCACTGCTCTATACTAACCTGTCAGCCCATATCTTAATCAAAGGGAGACCATCAGATTGTTTTGAGCAGAAGAAAGGGACCAGGCAGTGGTGTAGTGAGGGTGAGAGGTGCCTGGGGCCAGGGTGCCCCTCTCCTGCCCTCTTCTCTGCTCCCCCCTGCTTTTCTGCTCCAACCTGCCATGCATGCCATGCGTTCCCCCCTCCCACTCCTTCCCCGCTCCCGCCTGCCGTGCATGCCCCCCTCCCTTGTACCTCTAGTTGAAGTTATTGCTTGTGGCGGTCAACAACATACTCCCCGCAACCCCGTCATCTCCTCCCTCTGATGTCACTTCCTATGCGTGGCACTCAAAGTGACGTCAGCAGGAGAGCCTTTGGGGTCATAAAAAGCACCTTGTTGACTGCCACGAACAACTTCAACTAGAGGTATGGGAAAAGGGAAGGGGGAAACGCCAGATCTCAGTGGCAGATCGCAAACTCACATCATCAGAATTGTCAGCCAAGTGGCAGGAAATGTGTTCAGTGAACATATCTGCCTGAACAGTACATCGGCGGTGCCTGGAATTTGGCCTACGTGGCTGTAGAGCAAGAAAGACGTCATTGGAAATGGCGATGAAATGAAAGCGATGGGTTGAGTGGGCCAGAAAGTACAGCATGTGGACTCCAGAGGTGTGGGAAAACGTTCTCTTCAGCGATGAGAGTACTTTCTGTGTGTTAGGAGGCCTATGCAGCACGTTTGTAAGGCGATTTAAGAATGAGGCTTTCAAACCACAGTGCCTGGACTTGACTGTAAAGCATCCGACAAAAATCATGGTCTGAGGCTGTACATAAGAACATAAGAATTGCCGCTGCTGGGTCAGACCAGTGGTCCATTGTGCCCAGCAGTCCACTCACGTGGCGGCCCTTAGGTCAAAGACCAGTGCCCTGATTGAGTCTAGCCTTACCTGTTTAACCTTCTCTTGAATCCCTGGAGGGTGCCATTTTTGCTGTTTTGAACTTCCTGCTAAAGTTGTGCTCCGTACTGCCATAATATTCCCCTGACGAAGCCTTTTTAAAGGTGAAACGGAGGCCCCATCGGGTTTACCCTGCAGTGCCAACAAAAACTTCATGGCGATACTAAGATAAATGCTTTATGAATAACGGCGCTATCTTATATAAAATTAATAGTTTGTAGTTAAAGATTATCTACACTATTTATGACAAAACATTCAAATTTTGAAAGAAAAAAAAAGAAAAAAATGATTTAAAATATAAAATATTTATAAAAAGAAGCACTGTGGAGTGTGGACTAATGATCGATCCACTGACCTGCAAATCTAATAGCAGTCATGCTGCCTGAATTAAGGACTCTGAAGTCCTTCTCCGTATGCTCATAAAGCTTTTCAT
The DNA here is from genome assembly GCF_902459505.1 of Geotrypetes seraphini. NCBI lineage: Eukaryota > Metazoa > Chordata > Amphibia > Gymnophiona > Dermophiidae > Geotrypetes > Geotrypetes seraphini. The sequence goes on from NC_047084.1 coordinate 534,911,072, forward strand.
TGCTAGTGAATTTGGTGTATTTGGTTTTCACAGCTTTATCTGAACACCAATTTTGGTTCTTTGTTGTTATTGTTATCCCATGTGCCTGTCCCACGCTTTCTTGAACTTAGACACAGTCTTTGTTTTTACCATCTCTACTATTCCACGCATCTACCACCCTTTCTGTAAAAAAATAATTTCTTTAGATTCCTCCTGAGCCTATCATCTCTTAACTTTATCCTATGCCCAGTGGTGTACCAAGGACAAGGCTGGAGGGATGGACCACCCTGGGTGCAAGCATGAGGGGGATGTTCCCGGCCTTGGAGTCATGATCCAAGAACTTCCCCTTCTCTCCTGTCCGGTCTGATGTCCCTTTACCTTCCGTCAAGCTGAAAACATTGCCAGCCTTGGCAGTGATTCAGCTATGTTGCCCATGGCTCCCCCTCTTACTTTCTGCATCTGCCGATGACTCAACTTCCTGTTTTCGCCCAGGTGGATCGCTGCAAACGGAAAGCAGGAAGGGGAGCTGTGGGCTACATCGCTGAATCAAAGGGACATCAGACTGGACAGGAAAGAAGTGAGAACATGCTGGGCCTAGACTAACTGGGTTAAAAAAAAAAAAGTACAAAGCAGGGGTGGGGGGTATGTGTATTAATTACAAAGTTCTAGATTGTGCATGGGGGGGATGGGAGAGAGCTTATGAGGGAGGGGGCTTTAGAGAAATGCTGGACCAAAGGGTTGGAGAGGAAAAAAAGAAAAATGCTAGACCTCTGGGGCAGGGAAGGGGAGGACAGAAATACCAGATCATGGTCGGCAATAGGAGGAGGAAAGAGAAATAGAGAAGAGTTGATAAACCACAAAAAGGGAGAGAGACGGACAACAAAGGTAGGGAAAATTTATTTTAGTTTCAGCTTAATGATTGAAATATGTTGATTTTGAGAATTTGCATCTGCTCTCTATACATTTGTTTCTATTTCTCTGGTGTTGTACTGCATGCATGCAGAGTCTTTCATTATGGTTTTGTTTGTGTATATTAAGACTTTTAATTTATGTTCCTGTATTTGTTTGTGTATATTAGGACTTTTAATTTATGTTCCTGTATTTGTGTAGGGTTGATCTATGTTCTGCATGTGTGATCAAAGCCAGATGTTCTGGTAGGAATGAAAGACGAGAAAAGTTATTGATGTCATGGCCCAAAATAGGAACATATTTGTTGGCTCTCCTGCACTCCTTTTGGACTCAAAACAGCCCTTACTTTATGGAAGCAGGGAGGAGAGAGGGGGCAGAGGCAGGCTTTTTTATCGCCAGCTGTGGCGATATTAGCTCCGACGCTCATAGGAATTCTGTGAGCTTTAAAGCGTGTTACGCTGTGGCCAATGCTAAAAACCACGCTATGATTTTGTAAAAAGGGGGGAGGGGGTAGTTTGTGATTACATATTCCATACTTGGCGAAGTTGTTTTCTGTGTTCTGTGTGTATGAAGGACATGGTTCTCTGTTAGCATTGACTGTGCAGGATCAATCTGTACTAATCTGGCTTGTTTAGTTTTACAGTGTGTGTATTGATATTCTACTGCTCACTGCAGTATGTAAGATGTTGCCTTTTCCTAGGTACACTCTTGTTGTGCGATATGTGGATTGTTACTAAAAATCATGTTTTTCATATAGATGAGGGGGTGTCAAAAAATGATGGGCCCCGGGTGTCACATATGCTAGGTATGTTGAATAACACTTTCAACTGGAGACTAATATAGTTGTGAGACGTTATAGTATTAAAGTTTTGCAGAATATGTGAGACCAGTACTTGCTCTAATATAACTCAAAAAGAAGGAAAAAGCCTCAGAAAAGGCCCTCCCACCGCCACAAAGGTGGATATAAGGTGGTTAGACGGTAACCTCACAGGCAAAACCTTCATTAAATGAGTGTTTGAGCAGAAAAACTGTGCTACACATCTACTCGGAAAATAGATAGAGGAAAAACCACTTATCTTGAACTGATCGGCACACCAACGAAGGCCAGCGTTTCACCGATAAGCTGCATCAGGGTGTGACCAAAACCGATCAGTCTGCAAAACAAAGAAGGAAAAAAACAAATCTTTAACGATTTTATATTGAGTTTTAACTCCTAAATGTTAATATACAAACACGTACCTCAAGAGAGCGAAAAACGAACGCTTCAAAAGAGTCCAAAAAATGGCTTCCATGGGGCGGCTCTGGAAATTCTAAAATTTAAATACCCCCGGTAGAAAATGTCACTTCCGGAGGTGTGTCTGAAAAGACGTCAATGCTGAGAAAGAATCTGACAAAGACAACCGGCAAAACCAAAACATAAAAGTAGAAAAAATATATGTGTAAAAAAGAACATGCATTTTTTATTTGATTTTAAAGAAAAACTTTGATTTTGAGAATTTTTATTTTTTCTTTTTCTTTTCTTTGTTCTTGTACAAATAGACAAACATATTTCTTGTCTGTTTCTAAATCCGCTCTTGTGAAGTAAAGTGACGAAAAACAAAAAAGAGAAATATAAAAAAGGAGAGATAGATATCTGATGAAAAACACCTAGTAAAAAGCACTCCATTCAAGTCTTTGATTTAACCCAACTGGTTCTTCGCTGTTGAGTAGGTGAATCCAAAATTGTTCGGCCCGTAGTAACTGAATCTGGCGATTATTAGTACCTTCCCTAATATGATCAATGGCAAAGCAATGCAAATCTTCGAAAGTATGATTGTGTTCGAGGCAATGAACAAGGGGAGCTTGTAGCTTATTATTATGTAGGCAACTCTTATGTTCAGTGATGCGTCTTCTCAAAGTTCGTGTGGTCTGCCCTACATAGATTTTCAAACACGGGCAAAAAATAATGTATACCACGAACATGGTGGAACATGTAGTCAAATGTTTGAGTTTATAGAGTTTTCTTGTGCCTGGATGTGCAAAATTATCAACACACTCAATAGTGATGGCACAGGTCAAACACTTGCCACACTTGCCTTCTCATTCCAGAACTTCCTTTCAAATGAAAGAGATTTGCCTCATGCACATTTATGCCACGTAGGTATTTAAACATCTCTATCATATCTCCCCTCTCCCTCCTTTCCTCAAAAGTATACATATTGTGGCCGGGCCAGGCCCCAAGTGAGTGGGCCAACCCGGCTCGGACCGCAGGTAAGATTTATTTGTGTGCCTTTTATATAGTGGGTGGAAGGAAACCCGGAGACTGGATTTCTTAACCAGACTTCCCCAGGTTTATTGCTGCAAAACAAAAGAAAAAAATTCTTACAGTGAACAAATGTTCTGCCTGGCCTTGCTTATCAAGTTCCTTTACACTTAGGACCAGGGCACTATCTTGGAGCTTCCATCCAGGGACTGGACAGTCCTTATCAACAAAAAGGAATAATCAAGAAAAATCAAACATGCTTCTTCAGTCCCTTTACTGTCCAATATTCTCAGGGTCGCTGGCTTCTCTTAGCTACAGTTCCTTATAGCACAGCTGAGCACTGCAGGTGTCAGCTCTCTCTCTCTTCCAATATTTTTTCAATAAAAGCAAAAAAACCCACATCTTCTCTTTTACTACATTCCCCCTTTAACACTCTGTCCCCTTTTAAAGGACATTCACAGCCCTGCCTTACCGGCTGTGTGGGGCAAGCCCCCCTTTACCTAAGGTCTTCACGCCCACCCGAATTATGCCCCTAACATCCTTTATCTTTAGTTCTTAGGGAGACTTGGAGAAATGAGGTTCAAAGAAACACTTTTCTTAATTAGGCACTGCTGCCTTATCATTGTTTGTAGCCTCCCTCCGGCTCAGGTCTCTATGTCAGTGACATACAGAAAGGAAGGAAGCAATTACACACTGCTCACTCCTATGTCCATGTCCTCCCCAAACACACTTTCTTCTGGGTCACCTTCACTATACATTTCCCATTCTGTGTCCAGGGAACCACTTCTGGCTTTATCTCCCATCCCCCTCTCTGCATGCTTGCCAGCTTTCCTAAACCGTTTTCTTCCTTAGGATATACTTCCAGCCCTTCACCCCAAGGCTTAATGGGAAAGTTACTGTACCTCCCTGAAGTTAGACTTTCCTTCCTTGTGGGCTGGCCTCCTGAAAACCTTCTTGACTGGGGAGTAGGAGAAGTGTGGAAACTGTCCTTTGTATGTGGTACTCTGCTTTCCCAATTGGGAGCAGCTGTGTCTCTCCCCTGCTTTCCTTGCACACTTGCTACTTGAGGCTTCCGAGCCTGCAAACCACGGTGGCTGACTCCACCCCCTTCTGGGTTGATCTCCTGTTTCACTCTAGCTCTGGGAAAGGAGTAATAGGGGATAGGCTCTGTTTTCTATGCCCTCCCTGCCTGCATTTCTGGCTGTGACCTCACCTGTTTTTCTCTCTTCTATCTTGCTGCACTAATCTACTGCTTTCCACAGGATAAACAGGCTTTGTTCTGGGGCTGCCCTTTTGACTGGGCTAGCAGTCTTTTTAACCATGACAGGAGCTTCCCTGTCACAATATACATTAGATATCTTTAAGTCTGCCCCATATGTCTTATGATGAAGACCACACACCATTCTAGTAGCCTTCCTCTGGACCAACATCATCCTGTGCAGATCTTTTTGAAGGTAAGGTCTCCAGAATTGTACACAATATTCTAAATGAGGTCTCAGCAGGGTCTTATACAGAGGCATCAGTACTTCCTTTTTCCTACTGGCCATACCACTCCCTATGCACCCTAGCATCCTTCTAGCTTTTGCCGTCACATTTTCAACCTGTTTGGCCACCTTAAGATCATCACATACTATCACACCCAAGCCCTGCTCCTTTTTCATACGCAAAATTTCTTCACCCCTTAAACACAAAAGTTCTTCACCACTTAGGTTTTTGCAGCCCAAATGCATTTCTTAGCTGACAAATTTCAGGTCATTCTTGAAACTTTACTATGTCCTTCCTCATGTTATTCGCACCATCAGGGAGTCTACTCTATTGCAGATTTTGGTATCATCCGTAAAGAGGACATTCTTATCTGAACAATATTGCTTACAAAAATGTTTAAAAAAACAGGCCCAAGAATCAAACCTTGAGACACACCACTGGTAACATCCATTTCCTCAGTGAGATCTCCATTGATTCACTGTTGCCTTCCACTCAACCAGTTCCTGACCCATTCTGGCACTTTTGGGCCATTCTCAAGGGCACTCAGTTTATTTATTAGACACCTGTGTGGAACACTGTCAAAGGCTTTGCTAAAATCTAAATATACTACATCTAGCACACTCCTTCTATCCAATTGTCTGGTCACCCAGTCAAAGAAATTAATTAGATTTTTTTTTACAAGACCTGCCTCTAGCGAATCCATGTTGCCTCGGGTACTGTAATCCATAGGATTCCAGAAACATCACTATTCTCTGTTTTAGAAGTATTTCCATTAATTTACTTACCACAGAAATCAGACTTACTGGCCTGTAGTTCCCTATTTCTTCCTTACTTCCACTTTGGTGGAGAGGAATCACATCTGCCCTTCTCCAGTCCTTTAGCACCACTCCCGATTCTAGAGAAGCATTGAAAAGGATTTTATTTAATAATTTGTACAATATTTTAAATGATTATTGAGATGGGATATGGTCTCATATTTCTGAAATCTTTAATACTCAGAATTCACAGACCTACAAGGTTATAATATGGGCATCTGTAGGCTTGAATAACCCTGTGTCTTTGATTGCCCAGTGTTTATTTGATATATTTCTGATAGTTGCTATTGAACTGGTTCTCTTACACTGGGAAGATACTTCTACTCTTATTATGCAGCACTGGTGGAATACTATATATCTGTTTCACAGATATGAGGAGGTTATAATAGAGAAGCACTCCATGAGTAAAAATTACTGGGTCAAGTTGGATGATTGTGTGTGTGTTACCATGTAAAGACAACACTTGAGGCCAATGTTTTTGTACTGTTCTGGTTAATTTGTTATTTATTGAAAAAAAAATTAATAAACCTATATGAACTAAAACTTTTGACTTGGGGTTTATATTAAGCCCACTGAATGCCCACATCATGTCTTTCGAGACTTCATCATCATTATTACTTTGAGTGTTACATTTATATACAAAGTGCAGCATCTGAACTTCCAGTCCAGCAGGCTTGTGCTATGCGGTTGTTCATTTTCCTTGAAGCAGCTTGTGTTAATGATTAGGTTCATTATTTTTCTGCCCGGAAAGGGTAGCCATCAATCAACAGATTTAGCTGTGAATAAATGGGGAAACTTAAGAAATGTAGTTCTTTCAAATTACACCACCCACATATGGATTCTATGAGTGAGAGAGAATGAAAGAGGGAGAGATTCATTAGCCTTCACACCACATGCTTTCTTTCTCACAGTAAAGAATTGACCTCCTCTAAAATACTTCATGTAAAACCAAGTAAAAGGCCCAATTTTGAATTCTTCTTTTTTTTTAATAGAACAATGAGGAATAAGTGAAAAGCTATTATAATTTGTGGCTTTCTTAGGTTTCTTGAAAGAACTTTCATTAATTGGTGGGAGCTGCATATGGTTTAAAAACAGCCGATCTGCAGTTCAAAGGAAAAATAGGATTTAGCACTGCTTATCATTGTCAGAACACTTGATGAGGGCTCACAGTGATGACAAATCAATTATTGACCAATCTGGTGCATACAATGGGTTCAGTTCTAGCAAATTATGTGCACATAAGGCCAAATTTGAGGATATAGCCAGGTTTTGGAGTTTGGGGAGTGTTCTTCTTATAGCATTCTCTGCCCATTCAAATTAATTCCCTTAACTGTCATCTCTGTCCTCTGTCCAGTCTCACTGCCAATCTGTCCATGGCTATGTGTAGTCCATGGAGTCTACTGATTGCTTCATATTGCTTTTAGAGTTGTAGCTCAAGATGAAGAACAGTGTCTCGACGTATCTACCCTAACAAGTCTCTCTCCCAAAGCTAAGGTGTCCCTGCCATTTGGAAGGAAATGGCTGCGACATCCATCTCCTGTTATCCTAAAGTTGATCTGTTCCATCTGCCAAGCTATTACTACTACTATTTAACTTTTCTATAGCACTGATAGACATGCACAGTGTTGTACATCAACACATTTTAGAGACGGTCCCTACTCAGTATAGCTTACAATTTGATTAACAGACAACAGGACAAGCAGAGACTGAGGGAGTTTCTCAGGGTGCTTAGGGTGAGGGAGTTATCTGTCATCATGTTTCTATGTGATAATGATTACTGCGGATGGGCAGACTGGATGGGCCATTTGGCCTTAATTTGCCATCATGATTCTATGTTTCTATGAGTTAAATGCATTCTCGAAGAGATGGACTTTTAGTCTGAATTTGACTAGTTCCAGGGATAGAGATTGACATACTGTATACCAGGGGTGCCCAATAGATCGATCGCGATCGACCGGTAGCTCGCCAAGGCAAAGTGAGTCGATCATCCAGGACTCACTTTGCATTGGCAATCTATCGGGCCAATCAGTCTTCTTCTCCCCGACGTCAATTCTGCCGTCGGAGAGGAAGTTCGGGCCAGCCAATCACTGCCTGGCTGGGCGGAACTTCCTCTCCGACGGCAGAATTGACATCGGGGAGAGGAAGACTGATCGGCCCGAAGCAGGGAGAGCATGGGGCGTCATCGGTGACGGCTTTGGGGCCTGTTATCCATTGGTGGCGTTTGGGTCCTGTTCCCCGATGGCAGCGGCAGTGGCTTAGGGAAGGGCAGGGAGAAAGAAAGAAAGGGGGCAGGCAGGGAGACAGAAGGAAAGAAGAGAAACAGAAAAAAAGAAAGAAAGAAAGGTCAGGGAGAGAGGAAGAAAAAGTTGGGGGAGGGAATGAGGTGTGGAGGAGAGGAAGCATACAGGCTGAAAGAAAGATTGGATGCACAGTCAGAAGAAGAAAGTGCAACCAGAGACTCATGAAATCACCAGACAAAGTAGGAAAAATGATTTTATTTTAAATTTAGTGATCAAAATGTGTCTGAATTTATATCTGCTGTCTATATTTTACAATATGGTCCCCTTTTACTAAACCGCAATACTGGTTTTTAGCGCAGGGAGCCTATGAGCGTCGAGAGCAGTGCTGGGCATTCACCGCAGCTCCCTGTGCTAAAAACTGCTATTGTGATTTAGTAAAAAGGGAGGGGGGTGGGTATTTGTCTATTTTGTATGGTTGTTACTGAGGTGACAGCGCATAGAGTCATCTGCTTTGACCTTTTTGAAAAAAAACCCGGAATAGGAATGATAATTAACAATTCTATGCGTATAGTGTGCATTGTGTTTTTTAAAAATTTTATTGTTGGTAGATCATTTTGACTTGGTCATTTTAAAAGTAGCTCGCGAGTCAAAAAAGTGTGGGCACCCCTGCTGTATACAGTATACTTGAATTTAAGTCGATCTGAGTATAAGACAAGACACCCTTCCTCCCCCCCTCCAAAAAAAAAGGAGGAAAAAAGATTGACGAATATAAGATGGTGTGTGTGTGTTAATATTCATGTGTCCTGCCAGGATCTGTGCCCTGCCCCCCTCCCTCACTCTCTCCCCTGCCAGGCTCTGCAACCAGCCCCCTCTCTTCTTGCTCTGCCAGGCTCTGTACCCTGTCTCACCTGCCTGCCCTGTACCCTTTCCTCGCTCTCTCCCAATGTCCTGCATACCTCCACCGAGCCTGCCGTATGACCTGATGTCCATTGGTAGGCTAGGACAGGAGGGATCCCTCCTGTCTCCTGTTCCGGCTGACTCCGACAATTTTTTTACCTTCCTTCCGCCTGCACCATATACTTTTTTGAATCCCTGGTGGTCCAATGGTGTACTGTGCAGGAGCAAGCTTTCCACACTCCTGTCCCGTGCTGAGCCCCTCCCAGAATGGCTGCCTCAAGTTCTTGAAGCCCAGTGGTATACTGGGCATGAGTAACGTGACCATTTATTTTTTTCATCAAAACGGGACATTTATGAATTGTCAGTCCTGCCCCTAATCCCACCCTTTGGGTACCAGCGCTTCTTCTTTCCTCTATGGAGATTCAGCTCTAATCAATAGCGTACCTACTTCCTAACTAAAAAAAATCAAAGGAAGCAAAACCCTATCACCCTAAAAATTATATTTGTTTCTTTATTTTTTGACTAACTACCCATAGAAAAGAATGGATAATTGAAATTCCCTAAACTTTTACCACCCACGATGTATCTTAAACTATTTTCAAGCAACCCCAAACCAACCTGTCTTCCAGACTGATCACTCCCCAACTGCTATCTCTCTCTCTGGCAGTTTTAGAATCCTGACCAGCACTGCTCACTTCTACATGAGATCCTCAGACATCAGCATTCTAGAATTCTTACTGTCAGTCAGGCAAATACAGCATTAATTTTGCTGGCTAACAACAAAAAAACTTTTCACTTTAAAATATTAGAGAAAAAAAACTTCTATCAGGTCTTCTGCCCTGGGTAAACTATAACATATTTCAAATTTATTTTGTAACCCATTGTTACACTATGTCCTTAGTGCCCCCAGTGCCTCCTTCCCATGTCCTTAGTGCCACCAATGCTTCCTTCCTATATCCTTAGTGTCCTCAGTACCTCCTTCCTATGACCCCTCATTGCCTTCCAGCCTTTGTCCCACCCCCTCCCTTGAAGCCTGCCTGCCTGCTGTGCCAAAGCCTGCCTGCCTACCTCCCTCCCTGCCGTGCCTGCCTCCCTCCTACCCTCCCTCCAGTGCCCAATTCAACACCCCCCTGGACCACCGCCGCTGCCTGCCATCCTCCCTCCAGCGCCAATTCAAACCCCCCTGTCTGCCTGCCGCCGCTGCACCTTCTTCGTGCTGCCCTGAAGCCTTCTTCCCGACGTCAATTATGATGTCAGAGAAGAAGTTCCGGGCCAGCCAGGCATCAATTGGAACTCAATGAGCATCGGGAGCAGTGGAGGCCATTCAGCGCAGCTCCTCACGCTAGAAACTGCTATCGCAGTTTCATAAAAGGAGGCTTTAGTCTTACACCTCAAAAATCACTGGAATCTGGATCACAGGTACTTCAGATCTCCTTCTATTGCTCCGTCTTTGCGAGGTAATCCTATCACATTATCTGACACCTTGAAGTTTCTGGGTTTGCATCTCGATGTATCTTTATCATTGAGTAAACAATTATCTTTTGTGACTAGATCTTGTTTTTCGTCGCTTCGTCAGATCCGAGCCCTTCGTCCTTATATTGATCAATCAAGTTGTGAATCTCTAATTCATGCTTTTGTCAATTTTAAACTAGACTATTGCAATATAATTTATTCTGGTCTTCCGAAAGTTGCTTTCAAAAAATTACAAACAGTACAAAATACAGCTATTAAGGTTCTAAATAATGTTTGCAGATATGACCACGTGACTCCATTGGTTGCCTATAAAATTTCAATTGATTCACAAGACCTTGACTGGATTTGAAAATTTTAGAAATAATCCAACATTTGTATTGCACTTCATTAACCCAATATATCTATCTTACTGATCCTCAGCCGGGCCACCAAGCACTCAAATATTTTTCATAGTGCTTGGCTTTATGCTCCAAATCGTCATTGGCTCTTCGGGTCATTTGTTCTATATTTGTGCTTGTTTTTGCTTTATATATACTTTAAATAAATATGTACTAAAAAGTACTTAGCTGTACGGTGACGCTTTATGAGGGGGTAGAATCACCAACATGTTTCACCCGTGAAACTAAGGGATTTTTCAAGGCTACCACTTCCTAAAACAAATAGAGAAAAACTTAATATCTGTAATCTACAGCTTGTCGTCAATATATACATATAAATAATCCCATTTACTACAGTTCTATAAAACCTCTCAAACTTCCCTTTCTTACCTGCCTAATTTTAACCATTCAAACCGACCATAGCGTTTGGTGAAGAATGGCACCATTACTCTTGCTCCGTGAATTTAAACACACCCTGGCTCCGACAGCTGATGCTACGCTGATCCTTCAGAACGTCAGCGTCTGGCGTCAGGGTGTGCATCAACAAACTTTATTTAGATGACATTAGTTTAATAAATGATATTGCAAAGAATACAATATTAATGCAGTATGGTAAATATACCACCTTATTACCAACCAGTGGACCCAACACGGTCCGTGTTTCAGACAACACCTTCCTCAGGGGTCCGTGGTGGATAAGGTATATATAAACCGCATTGACCAAATCAAACAAATGCCATTCCGGCTCCAAAGTACAGTACTTTGGAGCCGGAATGGCATTTGTTTGATTTGGTCAATGCGGTTTGTATATACCTTATCCACCACGGACCCCTGAGTAAGGTGTTGTCTGAAACATGGACCGTGCTGGGTCCACTGGTTGGTAATAAGGTGGTATATTTACCATACTGCATTAATATTGTAAAAAACAGTGCCTACATCTTGCACATGGTCTGCAGTTTTTGTTTTTGCTTGCTGTTTGTTTACTGCAGATTCCGTTGGATTTTCTTTTCGATTGCAAAGAATACATTACCAGAGTGGCCCATTCTAGTTCATTATTTAACCCATGAGGGGTAACCATATTTAATCGATAAATCCAACGTTGTTTTAGATAATTCAGCCTCCACTCCCAGTTGCCCTCCAGTTTCCCTTCATCCAAACTATCTATCACCCTCCATCTCAGCTGTTCTATGTTATTTATGATCCTTAGCTAACCAGTGCTGAACTATAGGGGCTTGTAAAGATTCAGTCATGATGCAGGATTGATGTTCATTTAAATGTATATTAATCGGACATTTCATACATCCCACATATACCAAATTACACAGGCATATTATTACAAAGATCATTTTCATAGTTTTACAGGTAGTGCTAGCCCGTGCCTTGACAGCATAATCTGTCTAAGGATCAATCCATTGGTGACCTTCCATGGTTTTGCTACACCATTGACATTGGTGACATTTTTCATGACTTTTCATTACTACTCCATTATTCAACCCTATCAGATTTCCTTAATGCTTGCCCAATAGTTCTGCCTCTTAAAAAAAGAAAACATGGGGAGATCCTGAAATCCTTCATGAAGGTTAAGAATATGCCAATAAGAGAGATAAGCATATTTGATGCTTTTGAATATGGCAACACACATATTAATTTGCCCTCTTATGCTGTAACTAGTTTATCTTTCAATAGTAAATCTCTCTGGGCATATCTTGCCCGCAGGTATGCCTGCCGGATAGAGCTCTTAGGATCCAAGAACCGGAGGTGAAGTCTAGTGGGTCTGGCACTTGTTCGCACCTGGCATGGCTCGGGGAGGCAGGAAGAACAAGATCGCAAAGGCAACGTGATCGACTCACATTGCCTTTGTGATCTACTGGTCAATCGTGATCAACCATTTGGGCACTCCTGCTGTAGAATATGCTTAGAAAGATGTGCACGTAAATTCTAACTAGTGCTAATTATCTCTTGTTAATTGCCAATTATTGACACTGATTGGTTTGTTAAAACTTACATGCAGATCAGCATGGTGCACAGATTTGCGCACATAACTGTGGTCACATTATACAGAATCAGATTCCCATATGTGGTTTTCTGCCTTTTCCGTATACAACTACAGTTCACAATGAAATGCTTCAAGACAGTAACATGCTTCTCTGTAAATAAACAAAGCTCTCCAGCTCCCTGAGTGTTAACACTGCTGCCGCCCAAGAGATTGTCTTTGTTTACCAGCCAAGCTTTCTATATATCTTGGTAACCATGGTGCATTTCATCCCTGGGTTCCAGATAATGCTACCTTAATATTCTAATCCTCCCACTTAAGCATGCAGACCTCTGCCAGAACCAGAGAAAGCCTAGAAACTGTATTTGTTCAGCACCGTTGAAAAACTGAAGTGCTGTTAAGGGATGTCTGGGCAAAGATATGTAGAGCAGCAGCTTTTCCTGAAAGCAGGATTTGCATAACCTAAAGCACTGGAAAACTGAAAACTTTTGCAAAACTGTTAGAATTTTTTTCAGCTCACTAATACTGTATATTGAAATATTTACCTGCGCGCCATGTGAGTTGGCAAGTTTTGTGACCAATTGAAGTGTAAAGCTAAAAACAGCATTAAAGTTTAACAACAGAGTTTTACGCACAAAAATGACTCGTCTCTGATAAAACTGAGGAGACAAGGGATGCAGCTCGCTATGTATGGATTTAGTCAGGTCACTGAGGACAAAAATGTCACCCTCCTGAATGGCTAGATTTAACAGCTCAAAAAATGGGCCCTCCAGGAGCAGAGTTTGGTTGAGGGAGCAGCTGAGTCAGCCAGCATTGAGTTTTGAATGCTAGCTGGATGAAAGAGAGCTAATTAGCTAGCCACCCTCAGCACTCTCATAGGTGGCTTAGAGAGCAGATGGAGATTTCTGATTTCTTTTTCATATCATGTTCTATAGGCAAACTGACAAAAGTTTAATGCCAACAAAAAGTGCAATACAATTTATATACAAATAATGATAATCAACCAAGCACTTATTATCAATCAGTATCTATAAAAAAGATAAAAATTCCCTCCCCCATCCATCATTACCATCAGGAATAATGCCAAAACAAAAGATATACCCCCCCTCCCGCTCCCACCCCCCTGGATGAATTTCTGTAACTTTTTAAAAAAAATTTTCACATCGAAGGATGGAGTTTGGACTGTTGCATTACAAATTGCTCTAAAAGAATTCAATAATGCTAGTAGAGAACCTTAGGAACTCCGCAGCTAAAGGTCTAAGAATGTGAATAGGAAAATGCCCATCATACAGAACATTCCAGGTATGTTTAACTAACTCCCTCTTTTACTAAGGTGCGCTAACCGATTAGTGCACACTAATCGAATTAGTGCACGCTAAACGCTAACACGTCCAAAGACTAACATGCACACGTTAGCGTTTAGGGTGCGCTAATCGGTTAGCGTACCTCGGTAAAAGAGGGCCTCGCTGTATGTAGGATAATTTTCAGCACAACCCAGAGAGCTATACTGATGCTAAAAATAGGATTCAATTTATCTGGTCAAAATTTGCCAACTAGATTTAGACCAGAAATGGGAGCACTCTGTCATGAATATCTATCTTGCAGCTAGAGTTGTTGACACAGTAACAACATTGTGTACTAACACTGTGAGCTTGAATTATGTTCCATTTTATTCAATAGGACCTACAGTAGTTACTGAGCTGCACAACCTATCTACTGCCAACCTCGCTACTCTCACGTTACCCCTAACTTCAGCCTATGGAGTTGGTTCAAGAGCCTCTTACGAGATACAATGTCAAAGGCTTTGCTGAAATCTAAGTAAATTACATCTAGCATATGCCCTTGATCCAATTTTCTGGTCACCCAATCAAAAAATTCAATTAGATTAATTTGGCACGATTTACCTTCAGTAAAACCATGTTGCCTCTGATCCTGTAACCCATTAGATTCTAGGAATTTCACTATCCTTTCTTTTAGCAACGCTTCCATTACTTTTCCAATATCTACCCTGGTTGTATCTCAAGGTGGTCCATAAAGATAGTCAACGGAACTATCTGAATATTGCAAATGAATATCCATAGTTAATGACAGCTAAGGGAAATATATGGAAAACGATAGCACTTAGGACAATTCAATATTTAAAGGAAAATATCTGAATTATGTCCCAGAGGTCCCCCTTCCTCCACAAATGAAATCATAAATTGAGAGGAAGGCAAGCTCCCTATACAGTCCTGTGTTTTGGGGGAGCTGGGGCTTGTGCAATCCTGCTGCTTCTTGGGTGGGCAGACAGGAGGATACAATTCTGCTGATGCCCTTTGCTCCTCATCTCCGTGTAATGCTTTCACTATGAGCAAACATTTTCAAAGTGTGGAAGCCTGCATTGCCAAGTTCATGCATTACCAGATCATCATAGCTGACCTAAAACACTTAAGATGTTCACTTACAGTGCCAGCATTGTTTGTTTACTGAGGCTGTGTTCCAGACTGCTGTGTCGTATTTTAAATTCAGGGCACAAGATGGGGGGAAATCCCATAAATACTTCAGAAAAATACATCAGGGGATGGAAAAATATCCCAAACTTAAGAGACAAGGTACACTCATTTTAAACTAAGCCAACTACTTAATGAGCATCGGCAATATTAATTAGGATTAAAATTTTTCAAAAATTCAGAGAAGATACCACACCAAGCATAGAAACAAAAGTTAAGAATGCTTCCCTTCTGGTCAGTTATAAAAGGTATTGAATTAATGACAGAGGAAAAGGTTTTCACCAGCTTTATCCTGTGACAATAAAATACTTTCCCTTGGGGATGCAGGAGATTTATGATAAACCAGAAGATATTTTTGTGTAGGTGTTTTTGAAAGAAAGAAGAAATGTTTCCGCTAAAAAAGTAAAGAACAGAAAATCAGACAATAACAACCCATCCAGAAGGAGGGACATGATCGATTCAACTGACAATAGCTTGGGGGATGATGGCCAACCATCAAACTCACAACTGATTTATCGTGCTATACAGGGAGATTCCCTTAAAGTTCTGTTACAAAGAGGGGCATCAAGTTTTATTAAAATTTGATTTGATAACTTATAAGATCCCTAAGCGATATACAACAACTAAAATGGGTACAATTCAGAATCATATTGATTACTTACAAAGAACAAAATAAACAAATGAATTGAAACAAAAGGGAGGGAGGGGAGAACTATAATTGTAATAGGATAGAGGAACATTAAAGGCAAAAACAATAGGGTTGGAAAAAGTATCGTAAAGATTGACTGTGATATGCCTATCCGTTGGACTTTATAGATCGAAGGCATCCTTAAACAAGAAGCTTTCCAGCTTGCCTTTAAAACAGTCTAGAGTTTTTCCCTTTCTAAGATGCGTTGGTAGAGCATTCCAGAGTTGTGGTGCGGTGACAGAGAAGATGCCATGGCACTTTGGGCTCCTTTTATTAAGCCGCGCTAGCGGGGTTAACGCGCGTGACTTTTCATCACACGCCAACCCCCGTGCTGGTCTAACTACCACCTGCTCAAAAGGAGGCGGTAGCGGCTAGTGCGGCCGGCAGTTTAGCGCGCAGTATTATGCGCGTTAAACTGCTAGCGTGCCTTTGTAAAAGGAGCCCTTTGTGTTAATTATCTTCAACAAAGAGATAGTTAATAGATGTTGGTCTGTAGATCTCAGTGTGCGGGAGGGCGTATATGGTTCATAGACAACCCCGTGAAAGACAAAGGTGTGCGCCGACAACTGAGCACAGATGGAGGCGCGCGCCAAAGAAAATTACAGTTTTTAGGGGCTCCGACGGGGGGTTTTGTTGGGGAGCCCCCCCAATTTACTTAATAGACATCGTGCCGGCGTTATGGGGGGGTTTGGGGGGTTGTAACCCTCCACATTTTACTGTAAACTTAACTTTTTCCCTAAAAACAGGGAAAAAATGAAGTTTTCAGTAAAATGTGGGGGGTTACAACCCCCCAAGCCCCCCACAACGCGGCGCGATGTCTATTAAGTAAAGTGGGGGGGTTCCTCCCCCACACACCCCCGTCGGAGCCCTAAAAACAGTAATTTAGAGCGGCGCGTGCCTCCGCGCTGTGCTCAATTGTCTGGGTGCGCCTTTGTCCCAGCGCGCTTTTGACCTGACACCAGCGTATATGGTATGAGAAGTTTGTCTATAAATAGCGGTGCTTTTGATAATAATGTTTTGAAAGCCAACAATATTATTTTGTATGTGATCCTGTGCATGATCGGGAGCCAGTTATGCCTTTTCCAGAAGTGGTGTTACGTGGTCAAATTTTCTAGCGTTCAAGGTGAGTTTTATGGCCGCATTCTGTATTATTTGGAGACGCTAGTCCTGGTATTTTTGGGAAAGATTAAACATCTACTCATTCCATTCCACTCAGTATTTTATAGATTTGATTTATTTGCTTGATATACTGCTAAATACAATCATGTGTTAAAACGGTTTAAAACTAAAATAAGCACAACATAACATAATAAAAACAAATACAGTATACAGAATTTCCCACAAATAAACCAATATAAACAATAACTCCCCCTTTTACTAAGCTCGACAGTGCGGGCTGGCATGATAAATACTCCAATGCCCGTAAGAATTGAATGGGCTCTGGAGCATTTGCCATGTGGCACTTGGCTGCACGGCTTAGTAAAAGGGAGCCTAATTGAACCAAAACAACAATTTCCCAGAAGTAAACCAATATAAACAATGAACTAAAGAAACACTTTTTTTTCCTTTGTTTGTCTAGTCTCATCACTATATTCATTACATATAACCCCCCCCCATCAAATCATAATTAAGGCAACCCAAAGTTGTTGGTGTGCCTGACCTCCAGTGTGCAGCACCTCTGGCACTGGGCCCAAACGTTTACCACCATGTTCTGATGGCATCTTCAGAGGAGGGGGTCAGCTAGGGTCTGGAGCTCATAGCTCACAGCAGGCAGCATGGGGGTTATTAAGAGCCTAGATAGAAACATCCCAGATGATAACAGGCAGCAGTGGCATAGTAAGGGAGTGGACACATTGAAGGAACTAGCAATAGATATTTGTAGGATGAGGCAAGGAGGTGGATGGGAGGAAAATAGGAAGATTCTGCTATATTTTTCCCAAACTCCCTTAGGTCCATTCAAATAATGAAATGTGCTTGATGAGGGAGCTGGAATTTTTTAGGATTGCAAAGTGGCAGCGACAGTCTATGGAAAATCACAGTTATACCAGATTAACCTGGAATTATTAATGTGAGAAGCCACACCATATAACAAGTCATGACACTTAATTGTGAGCCTTCGGGACAGTAAGGGAATTTTTTAAGTACCTTCTTACTTCTCATTTATAATCTTATTGTATATTTTCTACAAACCGCTTAGAACCTAACGGATGTAGCGGTATATAAGAAATAAATTACATTACATTACTTAAGATACAGCCTGTTAAAGAGCCCCTCTGCATTCTAATCAGTTTGTGCAAAATGGCAGGCCTATACAAAAGGACATGATGTGAAATTGTCTGAGAAATCATATTATTGTAAAAGTGGCAGCTATAGAAAGGCAAGTTAAACAGATTTCAAACATGTATGTCTAAATAAAAGCATGAGTCAGTTTTGTGGGAGTTAATTAAAATAATGGGAACTAAGGAATCATTTACTTACATTTAAATCTGAATATTTGAGAGAGAGTAACAAAAAGGCTATATAGCTAAGATGCCAAATAGGCTTAACAGTTTATTTGGTGGGAGCAAGAGCAATATGTATGTACTTATAAGGAGGAAAAAAAGCAGAAATGATCATGTCTGCCACACTCACTATGATTATGTGTTACTTTCAGGAGCTTGTTTCAATATCTGTATACTGTTAAAAATTAAGGCTATTAATTTCAAATAAAGGAATACCTTTAAGCAGTTCAAATTACCAAACTTGTCACAGATAAAATGTACATTTCTTCTTCAAAGGTCATATGTCATTACAAAAGCGTAAAACTTTGAAGTTATTAAGTGAATGTTTGCAAAAGATGTGAAGAATGGAATGTATACAAATTGACAAGAAATATACCAATTTAATGTCACACCAGCACTCCAGAGCTGCATCGCGAGCCCACGGGATCGTGACAAAAATCTCTGGCCTCCCACGCATCCCTTTACCTAATTTTAGCAGTGAGCAGCCTGCAGAGAGGATCACAATTACTTTAGCAATCCTTGCAGGTTGCTATAGGCCTCAGGAACTGTCTTGTCTCTGCCGCGATCCTGCCTCGGATGTCAGAGGAGGGGCGGGACCGCAGCAGAGGGACGATAGCTCCTGAGGCCTATGGCAACTTGCAAGGATCGCTAAAGTACTGGCAGTCCTCTCTGCAGGCTGCTCCCTGCTAAAATTATGTAAAGGAATGCGTGGGAGGCCATGGAGAAAGCCGGACAGCACTTTTCGATTGACCCTTCCCCCTCGCCTTCTAAAGCAGGAGCGGCGGTTCTGCAATCGACAGGGGTTGCCTGAGCGATCAACCGGTTGATCGCAATCGACGTATTGGGCACCTCTGCTTTAGAGCCTTTGCTCTGGGTAAGTGCAGGGTTCTCAGAACGTTTCCTGCTGAAATGTTGCTGTGGTAATTATGCACAGCTGTGGGTGAGGAACGTACTTTGCTCATCCTGGCTGCTAGCAGGGAAACACATCCAAACGTTTGTTGGGCTCAAAATTAAAGCTTTCAGGCACAAACTTAAAGTTCAATATTCAAGAAGAGAAGTACAAATCTCCTCAAAAGAAAAACACAGCTTCTCTTATGGCTCAGAGACTGCAGGCAGAAAACACAGCACATATGTCTTAGTGCATTTCTATGTCTATGGGAAAAATCTCAGGTTCTACCAGACTCTCCTGAGTATCCATAGCTTCCCCTGGGTCTTGCTCCCAACTTTCAGAGGCAGAAACTAGCTTCTCTGCATCTGTCATCTGCCAATCAGTTTCCCTAGCCTCCTTAGGCTGGGGAGAGAAAATCGCCCTTTTTCTATGGCTCTTGTCAGCTTCCGTTTCCCACAGTCCAGCTTGTCTCTCTCCTGACTGCCCCCCTATTGCTCTGCACTGCCTCGTTTTAAGCTGTGGAGAGACACTCCCCCCTGAGACTAGGTGGGGGAAGGGCCTTCCACACACTGGCTTGTTCCGTTTGGCTACATGCAGGTTCCTTTCCAGCCCTGGCTCTTATAGGGACAGGCTGATGGAAAGATAATCTCCTGGCAGGGTTAGGGACAGGTTTAAACTGTGTGCAGCTTTCAAGCTTGTCCTTTTCCTGCCATTCCTCATCTGTTGCCAATTCTCTGTCTAAGTAGTAGTCAGCTAATTCTGGAGTCTGCGATTCTACTTGATCAGCTCTCTTGCATCGGGGTTTAGTGTATTTCCTCCCTATCTCTGGGACAAAACCCGAAACGGACTTGGGTTTGTCACACCACCTAGAGTGATGTGGCTTCGCAAAATGTTGCATTGATGATTTCCAATATCATCAGGTTGTTTGTTGTTGGTGGTTTTTTTTTTTTTGCAAAGTTAGAAAATGTGAACTGTCAATTTCTCTGGTCTAGCATGAAAGCAAGAGTTAAAGTGAGAATTCTTCAGTTATGAGATAAAGGGATCCTGGGATGTTTTAATCCTTACTAATTACTTCAGAGTCCACATGCATATTAGATTATGATGTAATAAAGGAATGATTTAAGTTTTAGATACTTCCTACTGAGATAAAGAGACTTGGACATGTGATCGGTGCTCCCGTGCCTTCAGGGAGATGCAGCGACCTTTGGTTCCAGAGGGATTCTGAGAAGACCAGAGATGACCAGAAGTGAAAGGGAATCCATCCAATAATCTTCATCTCTGTAATGATTATCTCATTTCTTACATGATTACAATGTAGAGAAAAGAGAAGTTTCTAGGCGCTAAGTAGAAGCCTGCAGCCGCTGCATATTTCAGATAAATCCTAGAAGAGGAACTATACAGAATAGGAGGACAGTCCAATTTCTATAGGAGAGTTCCAGTTGTTTTATTTGCAAAAAAAAAAAAAAAAAAAGAATCTGCTGCTCTTACTGTAGTACCATTTCAGGGAAAATCCTAAAGCTAGGAGAATGTATTCAATGTATCAATTAGGGGAGAGACGACGAGGAACACCCTTAATTTTGCAGATTTAGTGTCTGCTATATTAACTGTGTTCTTAGCCTGCAGTAGAAGAAAATATATTTTCTGTCTAGCCATTCATGTCCACCAACTGCCTCAGCAAACTTCAATTTCTGAACAGCATCCACTTCTGCATGGTATGCCAGTAAGAAACACCATGTAGAAATAAGTGGTCAACCCTGTCAAATGACTTGACACGAGTTGTGTTTCGGTCTACAGGCCTACATTGGGAGTCAAATATTCTGAATGAAATGAAGATCGTGTAATACAAATGGCAACTAAAATGTAAACCTAGTTGTGAAAAGCTGAAACGTTAAACTGCTTTTGCCAACAACTGAAAAGATTCAACATAATGGAGAATACTGAATGAAGAAAGACAATGCACACAGCAAGGAAACATTTAGGATTATGTAGATGGAAGAATTTGTATAGGCCTTTGGCCTTATATGGCAACTTGATCCTTAGTGATAGTATCCTGAGACTTACGGGGCTACAGATGCCATTTTGAATCCAGTGATGGTAGTGTTGGGATCACTCCTGCCCTGGATCTCCTAGACTACCAGGGGCTGATATGGGTAGGTCCGGGAGGGGGTGTTTTTGGAGGGTCATTGAGGGGAAGGGGGGTATACCATTAATTTGAAATTTCTCTGGCTCCTTTAAGATGGCATCTAGGACTATCTAGGACTAGTAGCCCGATGCCCCTGGGGAGGAAATATAATGACAGTTTTTAATTCGCCTTTATTTTTCATAGTTGCATAGCAAATGATTGCAGATAAAGACCTGCATGGTCCATCCAGTCTGCCCAACAGTCATATTCATTATCAAGGCAATGTTGAACCAACAATCTATATTTAAGTTCTCCTATAAGATATCTTCTCCCCTCCCCCCCAGATATGCAAGACATGTACTCAAAGATACTTGCATATGATCCATCTTTGCCATTTTCAGGGTTCAGTCCATAAAAAGTCTGCCCTGCATTGACCCTAGTTCCCCAGTTACTGAAGTTCCATCAAAGCCTTCCTTTCCAATACTGGAGCTTCCGTCAAGCTAACTCCAGCCCATCCTGATCTGTCTTGCCATAAATGGGTCACAGACTGTAGAAGCCCATCTGGTATTGACTTCACTTCCCTACTGCTACCATTTAAGCAACACTCCTGCACATCTTAAACAAAGCTATAGCTGCTAATCTGTCAAGTTGTGTTTCGGGTCTAGGGGTCCAGATTTTACTTTAATAACCCTATCTACCCTACCTTTATAGAGCCTCTGTGCTTATCCCATGCTTTCTTGAATTCAGATAAAATCCTTGTTTTCATCACCTTCACTGGGAGTCTGTTCCATGTATCCATCACCCTTTCTACAGAGAAATATTTCCTTAGATTACTCCAGTCTAGAATCTTTCACTTTCATCCTATGATCTTCTATGTTTTAATAGAAGTTTTTTAAAATTATATATATACTAGTCTTTAAGCCCGTTACATTAACGGGTGCTAGAATAGATGTGTCTGTCTGTCTGTGTTTCTTTATCTCTCTCTCCTTGGCCACTGTATGTGTCCTTCTGTTTCCTCCCCCCCCGAGCAAAGCTGTCTGCCCCCAGGACATCCCTTCCCCCAAAGCAGCCCCCTTTCCCTCTCCTTGTCTCTCCATAGCCCCTTCTGTCTTCCTTCCAGAGCAAAACTGTCTGTCCCCAGCACACCTCCTCCCCCCCCAAGCAGCCCCCTTTCCCTCTCCCTATCTCTCCATGGCACCTTCTGTCTCCCCTCAGCACACCCCTCCCCCCAAGGCAGCCCCCTTTCCCTCTCCCTCTGGCCCCCTGTATTGATCCCCCTGCTTACCCTCCTTCCATCCTGGCGTCTTCTGGCCTGCTCCTCTTCAAAGCAGGCCGCGATTGTGGTGGCCGGCCCCAGCGAACCTCGCAGGCCGCTCTCCAACCCGGAAGCACGCTCCCTCCCGACACGATCCCGTGCGTCAGAGGGAACGTGCCACTGAGGCCGGAAAGAGGGCCGCGAGGCCCGCCAAAGCCGGCCACGATCGTAGGATGCCCCAAAGAGGAGGATCAGCGGCAGCGGCAGCAGCGGTGAGCGAGGGCGGGAGGAGGCTTGCTTCGGGTTGGTGAGTGAGGGCGGGAGGAGGGGAGTGGCCAGAGTGATCCCTGGCCGGGTTTTAAAATGGAACACGGCCACGGATCACACACCACAGCGGCAGGGATCACGCTTTTTTAAAAGCGTATGCGCCGCTAATGTTTTATTATATAGGATATATATTTATTAATTTTACTATAAACCATTTAGATAACCTTGATAGACAGTATATCAAGTGCACAATAAACAGGAAGCTTCCTTTCAATTGAAAGAGGCCTGCTTCCTGTACATTTATGTTACAGAGGTATTTACAAGGGTGTTTTGAAAAGTTTGGTAAAAACAAACAAACCACAACAAGTTAAACAACGTAGTCCCCATCAAGGACTATACACTTAGGACTCCTTTTACACAACTAGTAATGCCTTTTTCATCTCAGTGAACTCCACTTACAACTACCCAATTAGTTTCTAACCCAGTCGGTCAATTTAGGGCCATACTGAGGGCACTTGATTTATTTATGTCACCTTTGCAGAACCGTGTGGTTTTGCTGATATGCAGCTACACCACTTTTAGAGCTCTGCCTTGGGCCAACTGTCTTTTCACCTAGTCAAAGAAATGAATCAGATTCATCTGGCAAGATCTCACTCTAGTAAATCTATACTGCCTCCGGTCCAGCAATCTATTGGATTTCAAAAATTGCACTATCCTCTGCTTTAGAAGCATTTCCATTGATGTATTCCCCACAGAAGTCAGTCTAATTGGCTTATAGTTCTTAGTCTCTTCTTTACTTCCACTTTTGTGGAGAGGGGACATATCCACCTTTCTCCAGACCTCCAAGACCATTCCCCACTGCAGAAAACACAGAGAAGGTCAGACAGTGAAGCTGCCAGACCTCCCTAATTTCATTCAATATCACAGATGTGTCTCATCTGGCCCCACCAACTTGTCTACCTATAGGTGAGATAGTAAATCACAAATACAGATGGTTTATTTCTTGATTAAATTGTTGGATGGGAGGGAGGGATATTTTTATTTTGCATTGTTATTAATGGAATTTAAGTGCTTACGTCGATTATTAATGTATGTACAATTCTTAGCACTTTGTATTAGTTTTGAAAATTAATAAAGATTTAAAAAACAAACAAAAAACCCCCCAAATACAAGATGGTGAAAGAAGTTATTGATGTCACAAGGCAGAATCAGGTTAAGAATATGATTGCTTTTCCTAACTACACTGGAGGTCTCAACAAAGACATCAACATCCTGCAATATTGTCACTTAAATGTATAAGTTAGAGAACATGAAACTATTTTGCATAGGACAATGAGGGAGAAATTGACACATCTAGGACATGCTCATTTCACCTTGTGTATTACAAAAGGCTCTCCTGAATCAACCAGAATGATTCAAAAGAAAGCCAAAGGCAGGCAAAATTAGTAGCACATTTTCAGGAAATGAGTAAGAAAGGTGTGAAAAACCAGAAAATTGGGAAGCTTGCAATTTATTGCATGCTTATTTTTTTGTCTGGGGTCTAGTTATCATCCAGTATAAGTGACAGTTCTCATTATAGTTTACTGTTCTGCATTCATTTTTTGTGTAATGGCTTTCACAGCACTTCTGGACTCCTGACAAATTGAATTTATTTTTTTCCATCTAATTGTTGTCATGGGAATTCAAGTCATGATGGATTGCTTTTAACTGCCATTCAACTTTTTGTTTCTTGCATAATAATCATGGAAATGCACCTCATTAGAAATAAAATTCTTGGTAAATAATAAAACAGCAGCTTTTGAGTGCCCGGGAAGAACCTTCTAAAACAAAGCATAAAAAGGGTGAAGGTATGTTAGAGAGGTACAATATTTGTTTCTTTAGTTTTCTCTATTTTTTAACTCATATTTTGAGGCACTTATGCTTCATAGGAATATATGCATCCAAATTGAGGTATACAGTACAAAGTAGGAAAAGCACAAAACCAACAGTTATGATAAGCTAATCCTACTAAATGTAAACTAATATATACATTTTAAAATACATTTTAGGGCCTTCAGATGGTGCCGACATTTCAGCTTATTCTGTTGTCAATGCACTCAATTCTTCATAGGTCTCGATTTTAAAAAACTCTCCAAACGCCTGATTTTCTATTATGTAAATTTCACGTCAATTATATTCACAATTGGTGATTGATGCACTTGTCTTAATTTTCTTTAGCAGAGTGCTGTGTTTTGACAACCTCCTGCCATAGTCATGTTCTGTCCATACTGCATCAGGGAAAGCATTTCAGAACATGAACATGAAACACTGAGCTATGAAAAGGAGCCTCTATGACTGTGACAATATGAACTGTAACATAGCAATGCTCGTATAGTAGATGATGGTTGATAAAAACCTGTATGGTCCTTCCAGTCTGCCCAATAAGATAAAACTCAGAGTATAAGCTATACTTGATCTTGATATGACCTTACTATTTTCAGTGTCAGTTGTACATGCGTCAAAACATTTTTTTTAAAGATGCAAGGTGAACAACATAAATGCTTAGAACAAAACCAGGCACAAGTTGTTACATAATTCTTTCAAATAGCCGCATATTATCACACTATTCAGTTTCTGACGTATGGAGATCTTTTGTATTGGACTATATAAAAGCATTCAAAAGAATTCAACATTCTTTTGAATGCTTTTATATAGTCCAACACAGAAATTGAATGGTGTGATATGCCGCTATTTGAATGAATTATATAGCAACATGTGCCTGGTGTTATTCTTGCCACTTTTAGGGCACAGACTGTAGAAGTCTGATCAGAACTGGTTTTGTTCTCCATCTACTGAAGCTGTCATCGAAGCACCACTCCAATCAATCCAAATCTGTCCAGCCACGAGCAGGGCACAGACCCTAGATATCTGTTACAAGGACAGCACCAGGCGGAGAAAAGACTGGAGAAAGGTGGATGTGGTCCCGCTCCATAAAAGTAGAAATAAGGAAGAAGTTTAAAAAAGGTTTGGATAATTTCCTAAAAGAGAAGTCCATAGGCCATAATTGAGATGGCTTGGGAAAATCTACTGCTTATCCCTAGGATAAGCAGCATAGAATCTATTTTGCTACTTGGGATCTGGCTAGGTGCTTGGGATCTGGGTTGGCCACTGTTGGAAACAGGATATTGGTCTTGATGAACTTTTGTTCTATCCCAGTATGGTAATTCTTAACTAAAGGTCAATAGTTGGAACCTAAGGAGAGTACCGGGTAGACTTCTATGGTCTATGGCCCATAAATAATAAAGAAAAAAGACAATTAAATTTAATCATGAATTTATAATGCTTTCCAATTACTGGAATTGCCACTTAAGTACCGCTAAGTTTGTTTGGTTCCATTCTTTCCATACAGGATTCCTTTGTGTTTATCCCATGCATTTATGAATTCAGTTACTGTTTTCTTCTCCACCACCTCTCATGGGAGGGCATCTCAAGTATCTACTATCCTTTTTGTGAAAAAAATACTTTCTGACATCATTCCTGAGTCAGCCCCCCTGCACTTACATTCATGTCCTCTAGTTCTATTACCTTTCCATCTCTAGAAAAGGTTTGTCTCTCTTTTCTGCTAGAGTATACATCTTTAGGTCATCAAGTCTCTCTTCATGCATCTTGTGATGCAAACCACATATCATTTGCATAATTTTTCTCTGAATTGCTTAAAATCTTTTTACATCCTTAGTAAGAAAGCGCCTCCAAAACTGAACACAGTACTCCAAGTGAGGTTTCACCAATGACTTGTATAGGTGCATCAACACCTTCTTTCTTCTTCTGGTTAAACCCTTTTCTTTGCAACTCAGCATCCTTCTGGCCATGGTCACAACCTTGTCACATTCTTTCATCACCTTTAGATCCTCAGATACCATCACCTCTCTTGAACTGTGCTTATCAAATCAACCTATCAGGTATTTCTAGATCCTATTGGCGATCCTATCAGGAGATAAATTATTAAATAATATTATATTTTCTCAAATATCTATGCATCCTGGGTCCTGCCCTATTCACCCTGAAGATCTCTTCCTCTAGGAAGGAAGGATGGATTTGTTCAGAGATGTTTGGGGGTTGCATAGACGAAAACCTGTATATTGGCACTGGTATATTTATTTATTTATTTCGATCTCTATCCCATCCTCCCAGTAGCTCAGAATGGATTACAAGTCAACATTCACAATGGAAAACATTTTGGAAAGTACAGGACTATACAGCAACTTACTTAAGTACAGGAGAGTGCAGAAAGGAGGGGGAATTTAAGGAGGTCAAGGGGTAGTTTGCAGTTAGAATTTCAGTTGAAGAGGAGGGTCTTTACTGCTTTCCGAAAGATCATCAGAGAGTTCTGTAGTCTGATTTGTGGGGGAGTTGGCTCCAGAGATGGGGGGGATGAAGTGGTTGTAGGAGCATTTGCGGGCGGTTTCTGACAGGAGAGATCTTCCTGATGGGGTACATAGGCATTTCTCCATTTCAGAGCGGAGGAGGTGGGTGGGGGTGTACTGGGTTGGATCCTATGAATGCTGGAGTGGTGGCATAGATTATTTTATGTGCTATCACTAGGGCCTTGAAAGCACAGCATTGGTTGATTGGGAGCCAGTGCTCTGTGCGAAGGGCTGGGGGAGATAGGGTCATGGTAGTTGAGGTTGTGTAGAAGACGGATTGCTGCATTTTGTACACTTTGGAGGCGTTTGAGATCTTTTTTGGGAGTTACAGTAATCCATCCTGGAGAGAACATAGGCATAGAGGAGTTGGGCTAGGTCAAGTTTGGAGATTTTTCTCAGTTGGCGGAGGTAGTAGAAGGAGGTGGAGGCTATTTGAGATATGTGGGTGGATAGGGACAGGTGGCCGTCTAATGTTACTCCTAGGCTGCGTACCTGATCTGCTGCTGTTAGTGAGGTGGAGTCCCATGATAGAGTTGGGCGTGTGTATTTAGTACTTTTTTTCCTAATCCATAAGAGTTCGGTTTTGGAGGCGTTCAGCTGTAGTTTGTTGTTTGACATCCAGGTTTTCATAACATAGAGGCAGAGTTGGAGGTTATCAATTAGGGATGATTGGTTCTCGCCTAGTGGAAGGAGAAGCTGGATGTCATTGGCGTAAGAGTGAATTATGATGTTGTACTTCTGGGCTATATCTAGGACAGATCTGATGTAGAGGTTAAAAAGGAGGGGGGGATAGAAGGGCACCTTGGGAACATCGTATTTGGGGTCAGATTTGGTTTGGGTTCTTTGGTGAAGGAAGGAGGTGACCATTGGAGGGATGAGTCCTTGATTCCGAGGTCACAGAGTCTAGATAAGAGGAGGTGATGTTTGACAGTGTCAAAGGCAGCGCCAAGTAGGACTGCCTTTGTCGAGTATTGACCAACTGTCATCTATGATATCCAGGAGTACTGACTCTGTGCTGTGGCCTTTTTGGAAGCCAGATTGTGCGGGAGACAGGGCCTCTTGTTCTTCTATGAAAGGATGTAAGCGGCCGAGCACTATTCGTTCTAGGAGTTTGGAGACAAATGGGAGGTTGGAGACTGGTCAGTAGTTGCCGGGTTCATTGGGGTTGAGGGTGGGTTTCTTGAGTGTGGGTTTGATAATAGCCGACTTCCAGAGGGAGAGGGAGGAGTTAATGATGGGGAGGATAGATTCTGCCATGGCATTTTCTGTGGATAGTAGGAGGCTGGATGGGCAGGGGTCGAGGATGGTGCCGGAGGGCTTGAGTTCTCTCAGGGTTTCGAAAACTTCAGCATGGATGGCCATGTGAAATTGGGATAGGGTGGTAGAGGATGGAGTATTGGGGGCATGCTGTGTGTGTGTGTGGGGGGGGGGGTCATGCTGGTGATGGTGTCCTGATTATTGTGGATGGTTTGTACCTTGGACTGGAAGAAATCCAAGAGAGCCTCACTATCAAGTTCAGTTGGATTGTTTTGTTTTATTCCTTGGACGTTGGTGAAGAGTTGGTTTGTAAGGGCGAACAGTTGTTTGGACCTAGCTGGGACTTTCTGTAGGATGTGAAAGTAGTAGTATAGTAATCATTGTTGTTTGTTCTGAATTTTAAAATAAAATAAAAAAAAAAAGAAATCAAGTGGAAATAAAGAAGTAAATAAGAAAACAGATAAATAAATGGTGGTGGGGCAGGGGGCTCAGTGCACTTGTGTGCCTAAGGGCCCTCAAAGAATTACTAACCCTGCCCTATGTGCACACATATGTATGTATATTCCAGGATCTAAACATCTACACACATAATCATGCTTAAAGCTAGCACCTATTTTATTGAAATGCCCTCCAAATGCCTCATACACTCATAATCACCCCATTCAGCAATAATTGGACTTTTGTACAGAATCTATTCAAGCCTTGAGAAGCATTATTTTTATTTTCTAGCTGCTGCTGAATAGCTTATTTGCCATGCTTTCCTTGTTGGCCTCCAATTGGGTGAATCCAAAATGTTGTAAGCATTTTTTGCAAATATTCTGTAACATTTGCAACATTTATGAGAGAAGATCCACGTGAAATTCAAAGAATGACAACAACTGCCAGTTCTACAGCTGCTCATCAAATTAGGTGAAAAGGGAGAAAGCTTACACATGCAGCAAAATGGTTCTCCTGTTTTTTTTCTAGCGTCATAAAAAATTTCACTAAACAGCATGATAACTACTAGCCACGTGGAGTCAGATTATAGAGTGCTTTGTACCAATTGCTCAAACTACGGAAGAAAAGACATCAGCTAGAAAATACTGCAAAGCCCGATCTACAGTTGAAAAATAAGGCACAAGGATAGCTACAGGCATGGCCTACTTTGCCAATTTATTATATTGCTAGTTATTTTATATGGCCCATCAAAAGCTGCTGTGGGAAGTATGAGTAGCAAGAGCTCCATTCATCTTTCTTCCAAAGTGAATGCAGCTGTAGTATCACATTTATTTCCCTGAAAATGCCAATAAATACTGATCTTCTAGGTCCTGCTCCAGGGATCCCATGTAATGGAAAGATAGACACAACTAGTTAGGTATGTGAAGGAAATTAGAAGGTTGAGTGAATTTGCTTCAGGAAAGACCATGCTTATAAGAAAGGTGGTATGACATTTGCAATCAAAATGCTTCTGTGTTGATTTTACATAATATACCTGATTCCTATTCAATGTAAACTGCTTAGGATATAAGCGGTATACATTAATAAACAAATAAATTTGAAAAGTACTGAATGACAATGTTCTTTCTGACTTTTTTTTTTTATTCTGTGGGTTCAGTTTAACCTATTAACTTCTATTTATTGCCTAATGAGACTTCCACAGCTTTTTTTTTTTTTGTATGGTTTAGATTCCCCAGTTTGCAGCATCCAGCTGCTGCCCATCTCTCTTCAATCTCTTGTGGTATTATTTGGTTTCAGCATGATTTCATGTAGCTTACCTTAATTGTGTTGTTGAGAGTATGACATACTGTATGTTAAGGAGCTGCTAATTTAATTCTGTCTTTATTTATTAGCTGGAACAAGACAAGGGAAAAGAAATAGAAATAGCAGATGTTCTGCATTTATGCCCAAGATCTGCCAACATAGAATATTATTTGTGTACAACTCCATTTCTTTCCATAAATCCAGTGACAGGGAGAGAGCAACTCAGAGCGTTACCAAGAGGAAGGCCTTTGTGACATCAGGGCTGAGTGCTGGGAGTTGACGATCCAAGGACTGACGGAGGTGGAAAACAGGTCTCCAAGGATGCCAGCATAAGTGATAGTTGTCATTTCCAGGCTCAGGTGACCTTAAAAATGCCACTGCCTCTGGGGAATGGGACCACTGTTCCAAGTGGGAGTCCTCTACTTACTGTGCTGCCAGTTGGGGTTGCTGTTTCACTTCCACATTTTCAATAGTGAGGGACAAACTCTGCCGGACTCTAGGAGGGAACCTGCCTGTCGAGGGTTACCACATGGCTCCAGAAAAAGGAGGATGGATTGAGGCATCTGGGTCTTACTTCCATTGCTTTCAATGGAAATAAAACCCAGTTGTGTCAATTCGTCCTCCTTTTTCTGAAACCATATGGTAACCCTATGGGATCCTTTTACGAACGTGCATTAGGGCCTTAATGCACGGAATAGTGCACGCTAAATTGCCATGCGTGCTAGCCGCTATCGCCTCCTTTTGAGCAGGCGGTAGATTTTCAGCTAGCACGCGCTTATCCAGTGCATGTGCTAAAACGCTTAGCGCACCTTCGTAAAAGGAGCCCTATGTCTATCCCTAGTAATTGAATAACAAGTAGAAATCATCCTCGAGTGCATACTCTGCCAAAAATTTCCACCAATTAATTACTGTATTTATGTAGGATCCTCAGATTGTCGCTGGTGTAGCATAACACCTCACGGCTGCAATCCTCATCAGTCCCGTTTTAGCTGCTGCCCAATTAACTTTTCTCTCTACTTATTATTTCTCTTAATATTTCATTTTATAAAATTCATAAAGCAGCTCAGACTTAGCTTGTATTGTAAGTTTCGTTGCTGACACGTCCCCCCCTCGCCGACGCATTTCATAGTCTTCCTCAGGGTCAGAGAAGACTCTAAAGACACAACATAGTGAATTATACTGCAGTCCAAATATATATAAGCATAAACTCAAATCAAGAACACTTATGTCCATGCTGGGAACTGTTAGCATACTGCTGCCCTTTCTAATCTGCCGCATAAAGCCAAAAATGGCCATGGTGTCTTGCTACGCTCTAAAGTGGGGAAAAAACCCTGACGTCACCCAACAAAGAACCTAATCTAATCTAATCTTCAATTTATATACCGGATCATTTCCCTAAGGAGCTCGACTCGGTTTACAGTTCATTAAAAAGAAGATATACTAATAGGCCATATAGAAAGGATACTATTAGTTAAGATTAGATAGATATTGAAGGGTTAAAAGCAAGATATAATTAATTACTGTTCGTCAGCTAATAATTTTGGATAACTATTGTGTGAACAACCAAGTTTTAAAATTTTTTCCAAATTGATGTAATTGACCTAACAGTCTTAAAGAATCTGGGAGTCTTTTCCAAATTTCCACCAATTCAAATGCCATAGATTTACTGAGCTTCCCAGCACATTTAAGTCCTTTAGAAGATGTAAATGATAATTTATAGATTGTTGTACTCCTTGAGTGGCAAGATCTAATAACATTCCAACAAAGAGGGATTGAAGGATCGAATATTCCATAAAAGAATTTAAAAACAACACATGCACACTTGAACTGTATCCTATGACGAACCGGAAGCCAATGAAGTTTTCTCAACAATGGTGATACATGATCATACTTTCTCTTTCCAAAAATAAGTTTAGCCTAATAATTGAAAGTACAGTATTGAAGCAACACCACCCACTAGCTACACAGCAGTTGAAGGGCTCCTGCTCAGCTTAGAGGGAACAGCGCATGTGGCTTTTATAAGGGTGTAGCCAAAAGGTAGATCTTCCCCCTTTGATGTCCCTTCAGTGCTACTTTGTGCCACTTCTTGGACAAAATGATGCTATAAACTATGGGCAAGAGGAAGATTTAACCCCAAGGAAACTCCTGGACCTATTACATCAGAGCCAATGGACAAACATCTTCAGCGTCCTCTAGGTATGTCAACTCTTAATGTTTTCAGCTTTGGTGCCTGACTCTTTTCAAACGTTGGGAGCATCATTAAGCTACCCTTTTAGGACCTCACTGCCCTGTCCATTGGTATCTACAACTCCTATTTAAAGAAGTCTAGTTTATAAGGTCTTCCCCTAGACTCATTAAGATGAACTCTCAGAGGGATTTTCTACAGAGGGCTGACCTTGGGAGATAAAGGTTCCCCTTCTAATACCAACAGAGTTTCCACAAATTTATTTCCATTGGTTTAGTTTGTCATTGTTTTTGCAGAGATAACATTAATTAATATTTGGAAGGTAGTCACACATATAAGCTCATGCAAGAGATGAGGTGTTATAGATTCTGTGCCTTCTTTTTCCAAAAATATGGGGGAGGGGGTGTGTCAATATTCAGCCAGCACTGGTCAGGTCATTTTGGCCACTGCTGACATTATGCCTGGATATTGAATGCTAGGCCATATTCAGGCGCCAGTATTCTATATCTGGTTATGTGCAACTGGCTATCATATATGTGGTTAAGTGCGCTATTCATAGAAACATAGAAATAGACGGCAGAAAAGGGCCACGGCCCATCTAGTCTGCCCACCCCAATGACCCTCCCCTACCTTTCTCTGTGAATAGATCCCACGTGTCTATCCCATTTGGCCTTAAAATCAGGCACGCTGCTGGTCTCAATAACCTGAAGTGGAAGACTATTCCAGTGATCAACCACCCTTTCAGTGAAAAAGAATTTCCTGGTGTCCCCGTGCAGTTTCCCGCCCCTGATTTTCCACGGATGCCCCCTTGTTGCCGTGGGACCCTTGAAAAAAAGATATCTTCTTCCACCTCGATGCGGCCCGTGAGATACTTGAATGTCTCGATCATGTCACCCCTCTCTCTGCGTTCCTCGAGTGAGTACAGCTGCAACTTATCCAGCCGTTCCTCGTACGGGAGATCCTTCAATCCTGAGACCATCCGGGTGGCCATTCTTTGGACCGACTCCAGTCTCAGCACATCCTTACGGTAATGCGGCCTCCAGAATTGCACACAGTATTCCAGGTGGGGCCTCACCATAGATCTATACAATGGCATAATGACTTCAGGCTTATGGCTGACGAAACTCCTGCGTATTGTCACAACCCCAGTCTTAAGGCTAAGGTTGTGCCAGATAAATCTCCTCAAAACCCAGGCCTTACCCTTAAAAGGGCTGATCAGTGCAACAGGTTCTACTCAGACAAACAAGGAGGTTCTGAGTTCAAATTGAACCAACATGATCCAGAACCCTGGGGAGGGGAGGAATATTGGGACAACAGCCAGGAGCAACAGGAGGTGCTTTGCAAAAAGGGACAGCCTAGGAGGCAGGCTCCTAGCTCAGAGAATTCACAGCTGTTGAGCCCAATTAAGGCTAATCAGAAAGCTCAGCAGAACCAACAGATTGTCGCTCCCACTTGCAGGTTAGGGCGTGTTCAGCTCAGGGCTTTAGAGGCTCAGCTCAGGAGAAACAAGGCAGTCTACCCTGGGTCAGCCCAGGAAGGAGGCTCGAGGGACTGGGCTCCTGAAACCCCACCAAATCAGGACATTGAAATGGAAGATGTTACTACTGTCCCTGAGGCAAACCAGCCAGCCAGCCAAGATGCCAGAGAGCTGATGGATACTTCCATGGAACCTGAAGAAATCCACATGGATGAGAGTTAAGTGGAATTTCTTGACTGTTTGTGATTTAAATTTTTGGTTTTTCTTTTGGGCTGTCTGAAAGCACAAGTGTGAGCAGTGCTAAACTCACGGCTGGAGTTGGAGCCTTAATTTTTGGGGACATTGAAGAAAGGGTGTTTTGTGCATTTTTACTTTTGGCTTTGTTTTATGTTTGGATGGGACTTTGTGGTGCTGACCGTGTGAAAGGGGTAGTAGTGGGGAGAATCCACACAAGATCCTCAGGGTGGGATTGTGGGGCCAATTCTTTGGCAAGCTTTAAATAAAGTGGATTCAGCTACTCCCCTCCCCCACCAACTGCCTGTGAAGTTGGCTGGGTAGGCCTGCTAAAGACCAGGCCTAGGCAGCACGTTCTGAGAGTGTTTGCAAACCATAGTGAATGACCAGTATAAAGGCTGGGTAATTCTTGTAGCCATAGTTTGCCCTTTTGACTGTGGAACTGACAGGGCAAGGCTACACTAGAACCATTTGGACTCTTACCTGTCAGAAAGGTGTGGGCTGTATTTTTTGTAAGCCCAAATTTTATGTTCATGTTTTGTGTGCAAAGCCTAAACCGTAGCCGTTTGCTACCTAAGAAATAAAGTTGGACACAAGTTCTTTTACAAAGCTTTATTGTTCCTGACATTTATTTTTCATTATACTCATAAGAACCAGCAGGACCTTCAACTTCCTTTGAAGGCACGACAAGTTCGGTAATTGCTGAGCACTGGTCGGTGGCCATTTGCAAAACCCGGCACCGGCTGGATCACAGTATGCAACCTATGATTTGCCTTGCCTTAGATAAAGCCTGCTCCACTTGATTGGCAGTCTTCATGTCTTCACTGATGATTATCCCTAAGTCCCGTTCTGCTACATTCCTTGCTAGGATCTCGCCATTAAGGGTGTAAGTCTTGCATGGATTTTGGCTGCCCAGGTGCATGACTTTGCATTTTTTGGCATTGAAGCTGAGTTGCCAGGACCTAGACCAGCGCTCCAGTAGGAGTAGGTCGTGCATCATGTTGTCGGACATTGAATTTATTCTGTTGTGCTTTTGCCCACTACATTGCTTAGTTTGGCGTCATCGGTGAATAATGTTATTTTACCTCGCAGCCCTTCTGCCAAGTCTCTTATAAAGATGTTGAATAGGATCGGGCCCAGGACCAAGCCCTACGGCACTCCACTGATTACCTCCGTCATTTCGGAGGGGGTGCCGTTCACCACTATCCTCTGAAGCCTACCTCCAAGCCAGTTCCCAACCCATTTCGTCAATGTGTCGCCCAATCCTATAGAACTCATCTTGCTCAGCAACCTTCGGTGTGGTACGCTATCGAATGCTTTACTGAAGTCCAGGTATACGATGTCCAGGGACTCCCCAACATCCAGCTTCCTCGTCACCTGGTCAAAGAAGCTGATCAGGTTGGATTGGCAGGATCTCCCCTTAGTAAATCCATGTTGACGGGGATCCTGTAGATTCTCCTCGTTCAGGATCGTATCCAATTGGCGTTTGATTAGAGTTTCCATTAGTTTGCACACTATTGATGTGAGACTCACCGGTCTGTAGTTTGCTGTCTCCATCTTGGAGCCTTTCTTGTGGAGTGGAATGACGTTAGCCGTCTTCCAGTCCAACGGGAAGTTACCCGTACTAAGGGAGAGATTGAAGAGCGCGGATTGCGGTTCCGCCAAGACATCACACAACTCCCTGAGCACCCTGGGGTGTAGGTTGTCAGGCCCCATTGCCCTGTTAACCTTAAGCTTTGACAGCTCGCAGTAGACACCGCTGGGTGTAAACTCGAAATTACTAAACGGGTCATCTGCGTCAACCCTTGTCTGTAGCTGAGGGCCGAGTCCAGGCGCCTCGTGGGTGAAGACTGAGCAGAAGTATTCATTTAACAGTTGGGCTTTTTCTGAGTCCGCTTCTACATAGTCTCCGTCTGGTTTCCTAAGATGTACTATCCCACCTGAGTTCTTATTTCTGTCACTGATATACCTGAAGAAGGATTTATCTCCTTTCTGGATGTTCTTCGCTAGAGACTCCTCCATGCGAATTTGGCCTCCCTAACTGATGTTTTGACGGCTTTTGACTTGGCCAGATAGACTTCCCTAGAGTCCTGTTTCCCTGATTGTTTGTAAGAGATGAATGCTTTTTTCTTCTCCTTGATGAGGTCCGAAATCTCCGCAGAGAACCACTGTGGCTTATTGTTCCTTCGCCGTTTACTTACTGATTTAACATAGCAGTTTGTTGCTTCTTGTATGGTGGCTTTCAAAGTCGACCACATTTCTTCCACGTTATCGGTTTCTGCTTGGCTTTGTAGCGCCTGGTGAACGAAGTCTCCCATTTCTTTGAAGTTTGTGTCCTTGAATTTGAGGACCTTGGTCAGTGTAGTGGATTTAGATTCAGCGTATAACTGCCTGAGATAAAACTGGACAAAGACAAGACTCAGTTTTATGCAGTCTGATTTGTTAAGTTAGGCGGTTAAAGGGTAGAATTCATCAAGGGGCGCTAACCGATTTGTTGCATGATAAATGCTAGGGACATGTGTCAGTGTTAACACCAGATACTGAGAAGTTTGCCAGTGCTATTGATTCTCCCAAAAATATGACAGCTTTGTTGGCTATTAACCGCTGATATCTCTGAAAACAGCCAAAAATGGTACATCTGTGTTAATTACATATGCAGTGATACTGTACTCAAAGGTGATTCTGCTTTTACATATTTTTGCTATGTTCACCCAGTTGACATAAAACCCATTAAAGTTACTGTGTAAAGCAATATTCAGAGAGAAGATATATAATTGTTTGCTATACTTTGGTTGTCAGCCTTTGTGTCAGGCACCCTTACGAATCAGCAGAAACAAAAAGAAAGCTCACTGAATCTGTCACCACTCGAGTACTCACAAATCCTGGAATTAATGAGTAGAAAAAAAATGACTGACAAGATTTACTGAAATAATATGAATTTTTATCAGAAAGAAATGTTTGAGGCCTGAGATACATGCTCAACTTTGAATGAAAACATAAAAAGGAGTGTGTGTGTGGGTGTCTTGATAAAGTCTCAGAAAAAAAACATTCCAGATCATTTCTGTTCAAGAAGTTAAAACCAAATTTTCATCTAATTAATCCCAAATCAGAATAGTTAATTTTATAAAATTGTAAA
Source organism: Geotrypetes seraphini (assembly GCF_902459505.1). NCBI lineage: Eukaryota > Metazoa > Chordata > Amphibia > Gymnophiona > Dermophiidae > Geotrypetes > Geotrypetes seraphini. The sequence goes on from NC_047084.1 coordinate 534,948,125, forward strand.
TGTATTTTATGTTCATTGTTTTGAAAACTAAGGCTTAAAGTTTGATTTTGGCACATAGTTAGGTGTCATCGACTCGTGTTCGAGTCCTAGTGACTTGATAAATTACAGATCTAAAATGAATTTGGCACATATCTATAGTGAAATCAATCTTTTTTGTTTCTATTTCCTTTTCATTCTTTGTGCGTACTAGGAATCTTAATGTTATGCTGTATATTTCCTTGTCTCCCCTTTAATTCTAGTAGTGGCCTTCTTTAAGCTTTCAGTTCTGTAATATTCCTGAAATCTGCTCCTTGCCCTTCATTGGTTCTTTTACTTCTCTGTATCTTAATTACTCTATGACTCCAGTATGCTTCTTCTGAAGAACCTTAACTAGATTCCTCTGATCCTCTTCAGACTGTGTCTGAATTCAAGAGGGCCTGGGATAATAATAATAATAATAACAGTTTATATACCGCAGGACCGTGAAGTTCTATGCGGTTTACAATAGTTAAAAGATGTTACAAATTAATTAAAATTAACAAGGTTAGAAGCTAGTTATTAACAGCACTAGAGATTAGTTATTGTGGAATAGGATTGTACAGGTTAGTTGCCTAAATACTTCAGGAACAGGTATGTTTTTAGGTGTTTCCTAAATTCCCCATAAGTAGTATGCGTGAGCAATTGTTCCAGATCTTTGCCCCATAATGCCGCTTGATGTGACAGAAGATGTTGATGGTGTTTTTTTAAATTTACATCCTTTAACCAGTGGGGAAACATAATTTGAGTGTGAGCTTCTCCTATGTCTGTTTGAGAAAGAGAAGAGGTCAGTTATATATTTAGGGGCTAAACCGAATAGTGCCTTAAAGCAAAAGCATCCAAACTTAAACTTCATGCGTGCCTCCATCAGTAGCCAATGTAGAAGTTGATAGGAAGGTATTATATGATCGAACTTCTTCAACGCAAAAATTAGCTTGACTGCCGCATTTTGCACCAATTGTAATCACCGCATATTCTTCTGGGAAATTGCCAGGTAGGCAATATTGCAATAATCTAATTGATTCAGTATTAGGGATTGTACTAGGATTCTAAATTATGAAACATCGAAATATGCTTTAATGGGCCGAAGCATCCAGAGAGTAAAAAAACCCTTTCTAACTAAGGAGTTCACCTGGTCTTTCATGGTTAGACTCTGGTCCAATGTTACACCCAATATCTTCATAGTGGGTTGGATGGGATAACTACGTTTATTGATGCACAGTGATGTTTTAGTGTCAAGTGGGTGTGGCGAAGCTACAAAAAAATTTTGTTTTTTCTGAATTAAGCTTCAGTTTGAATTCAGTCATCCATTGCTCCATCGAGTTTAGTACTTCTGTTGCCTTAGGAATGACTTCCGAGAGAGAGATAGTGAATGGGACAATGATTGTAAAGTCGTCTGCATAACTAAATAATTTTATTCCCAGCTGGGTTAGTTGTGCACCTAATGACGACATGTAGACATTGAAAAGAAGTGGGGACAATGGTGACCCTTGCAGCACCAGAGAGATTGTAATTAAAACGTACTTGATAGGTGCAGGACATAAGGAAGCCTCGAAACCAATTGCATCTAAGCATTTTAACAGTTTCCCATGGTCCACTAAGTCAAAGGCAGAGCTAATATCAAATTGCATGACCAGTACATTAAGGCCCTTACTAAACAAGAACCGTAAATTATCCAAGATAGCCACAATTACTGTCTCAGTGCTAAACAAAGGTCTGAAACCAGATTGAGTTTCATGTAGGAGAGAGAACTGATCAAGGTATTCCATCAATTGGGCATGTACAAATCCTTCCATGATTTTTACAATAATGCTACTGGTCTGTAGTTGGTTACTAATGCTGATGATTCTTTACAATTTTTTGGAATTGGGGTTATTATGATATGACCGTTAGTGAGGAATTTTCCATTTTTTAAGTTATCGGTTAAACATCTTAGCTCCTCATCTCCTTACATACTATGATTTCCTTCATTCCACTCCAGATAAACAATTTAATTTCACTGAAGCCACCATTGTAGTAATTCCTAAACCTGACAGGGACGCCACCTTGGTTAAAAACTTCCGTCCTATCTCTCTCCTTAATTTAGATTACAAAATAATGGCAAAAATACTGGCACTTAGACTTACCAAAGTGATTCCACATCTTATACATAAAGATCAAACGGGGTTTATTAAACAAAGATATATAGGAGATAACCTGCGCCTCTTTCACCATATTAATGCTCACGCTAAAACATTGACAGACCCAATAATAGGCCTAGCTATAGACGCTGAAAAAGCCTTTGATCGAGTGGAGTGGCCTTTTCTTTTTTGTGTCCTGAAAGGGTATAATTTTGGCTCATTTTTCACGAAATGGATAGAAACATTATATCACAGTCCATCCGCTCGTATTCTAATTAACAATTCTCTATCCAATAAATTTCCCCCTCATAGAGGCACTAGACAGGGCTGTCCTCTCTCACCATTATTGTTCAATTTAGTGTTAGAGCCTCTTCTCTCTGCTATTCGACAAAGCCCCTTAATTAATGGTATTCCCTCCTCTGATCGAGAATTTAAATTAGCAGCCTATGCTGATGATGTCTTAATTTTTCTTAGGAACCCTCAATCTTCTCTTCCTCATCTTATACATATCATCAAACAATACTCTCGCTTTTCCGGATATTCTGTCAATTGGGAGAAATCAGAAATCTTTCCTCTGAACAATAACATTCTTCAATCAGATTTGGCTAAATTTCCATTCACATGGTCAAATGAAGCTGTGAAATACTTGGGGATTCTAATACACAAGGATCCGGTCCTTGCTCAAGATCTTAATATATCTAAAATCAAAAATTTAGTTCTTAACACTACATCTAGATGGTCTCCACTTTATTTGTCTTGGTGGGGTAGGATAGCATCCATCAAAATGACTCTAGCACCTCAAATAAATTACATTCTCTCTATGCTTCCTCTTCTATGCCGTAAATCATTCTTCTATTGGCTAAATAGGAAGCTATCTGAATTCATATGGAACAAGAAAAAACCTCGAATTGCTCTAGCCAAGCTGAAAGCCTCTAAAATTAACGGTGGTCTTAACATCCCGGATTTCTACCATTATTATATAGCTTCATTAACTAAATATGGAGTTTACTGGATTAATGATTCCTTTTATCAAGACCCTCCTACTTGGTTTGAAATGGAATGTTTTCTATGCAAACCTTTACACATCTCTTGCTTACTAACGATATCAATACCCAGACATTTGAGAAAGTATTCTCTGTTAAGTTCAACGCAGCATGCTGTCCATTATTTAGATAATATAGCTGAGATCTCAATTAGTGTTAGCCCACTCATGTCTCTTTGGAATAATCCCAAAATCCAAAACCAAGGCAAATCCCTTTCATGGAAACGGTGGCAGCGGGCAGGTATATGGTTTGCTCATCAACTGTCTACTCTCACTACGTCAATTCCTTTTGATATACTTTGTTCCACATATATGTTGCCCTCTTCTGCTTATTCACAGTGGATCACACTCATTGAAGTGCTGTCTTCTGTGCACATACGATATGACTTCATGTCTTCCAAAAATACTATCTGCCATTGGTCTTTATGGTCTCTAGCAAAAGGAAAAGCTATATCTTTTTTTTATAATATTCTGAGAGATCATTTCTTCACTTTTTCATACCATTCTATGAAACACTGGGATAATATACTCATCACTCCGCTTTCTGACATTGACTGGGAACTCTTTTGGTCTTCAACAAACCGCCCACTTTTATCTGCTAGAGTTTCACAATCAATGTTCTTTATTATGTGGAACGCAATATGGACCCCATTTCGCATGTGGAAAGCCAAATTAAAACAAGACTCTGTTTGCTGGAATTGTTTGAAAGAGGAGGGAACTCTTGATCACATGTTTTTACATTGTACTTTGGTCCGCTCTTTTTGGACCCAAATTTGGAACACCATACAATCTATCACTAACTGCTCAGAAGAGATTTCTATGGACATTATAATCCTTTGATCTCAACATCCCTGCTTTGCGCAATCAAATTGTCCTCCTAGACTCATTGATACCATGTTGGTAATTGCCCTCATGCACATTCTGAAAAATTGGAAATCATCTTCGCTATTAGATTATACATTTTGGTGGAACTCTTTATGTATGTATCATAGATTTGAATCATATGCATATGAGAATAAAATTACACACCGAATCTCTAAGAATTTGAAAAGCAAAAAATCACTCTGGTCATTCTTAGATTCATATGTACGCTCTGACTTGTAGACACTCCTGTCCCCCTGTCCCCCTTTCCTTTTCTTCACTTTTCCTCTTTCTTTCCTTTTTCCTTAACTTTTATTCTGTTCTATCTCATCTTTTTCTCATACAGTCTTCACAAATAACTCCATTACTCTGAGCTTTTCTTAATACTATGATCCTTTATAGTTTATTCTATATTTATAAACCATATATATATACAAAATGTTATATTATTTTTTATGTATTTGAATTGCTCTCTGTATTTTTCAAAATACTCAATAAAAAATTTATTGAACTAAAAAAAAAAAAAAAAGTTATCGGTTAAATAATTCAGCAAAGATAGTTTAAAGTCTAATGGAGCTGCTTTCATAATTTCTGGGGGACATGGATCCAAAACACAGTACGATTTAAAGTACTTGTTATATAATTTGATATAATTATTCCATTCTAAATCTTGAAAGGAACTCCAAGTCATGTCCACTGGTATTTCATTTCCTTGTATGTTAGTTATTTGTATATGTTAGTTATTTGTATATGTCATTTGTTAAACAGTTATTTCTTAGGTTTTTAATTTTTGAATCAAAAAGCTGTACTAAATCGTTTGCTGAGGGTAGTTTAATGTTATGCATGAGTTAAGTGTAACGTGTGGTGTCAAATAAATTCATAACCAAGTTGAACAACTCTATTTGAGCTAGTATTAGATGAGTTGATTTTGGCTGAGTAAAAAGCTTTACGCTTTTCTTTTATTAGTTGTTTGTAGATTTTTATGTTGGATCTCCAGTTGTTCCGGTCTGACAAGTTTCCCGTTTTTTTCCAAATTCTTTCCAATTGTCTCACTAATTGTTTCATTTTTAGAAGTTCGGTGTCAAATCATTTGTTATATTTATTTGAGCAGTTTTTGCTATTTCGTTTAGGGGCAATTTTATCTAAAATGAATGTGCTAGTTTTCATCCAGTGGTCCCAAAAATCAACCCCCCCTCCTCTGCTTGTAGTTCATATTGTGACCAGTATTCCTCTGGATTGATATGAACTCTTGTGAGATGTTCTCTATTTATCTTTGGATATGTTTTGGATTTTAAATAGGTCCAAGTTAAATTGAAATAATAAGTAAAATGATCGGACCAGATATCATGATATCAGGTACCATCAGATAGAGAGATAGAAGGGTCTAGAATCTCCTTTGTAGCCATAGCTACCACATCTAAATGATGGCCTTTTTCATGTGGGATCTCTCGGAGAGAGAAAGATATAATGGTTACTGTGGATAGGCAGACTAGATCGGCCATTTGGCCTTTATATGCCATCATGTTTCTATGTTTCATATCTTTCTGAACCCTGCGCTTATCTATGAACATAAGAATAGCCTTACTGGGTCAGACCAATGGTCCATCAAGCCCAGTAGCCTGTTCTCACGGTGGCCAATCCAGGTCACTAATACCTGGCCAAAACCCAAGGAGTAGCAATATTCCATGGCAGTGGCTTCCCCATGTCTTTCTCAATAACAGACTATGGACTTTTCCTCCAGGAACTTGTCCAACCCTTTCTTAAAACCAGCTATGCTATCCACTCTCACCACAACCTCTGCCAATGTGTTCCAGAGCTTAAATATTCTCTGAGTGAAAAAAAAATTCTTCCTATTGGTTTTAAAAGTATTTCCCTGTAACTTAATTGAATGTCCCCTAGTCTTTGTAATTTTTGACGGATGAAAAATCAATCCACTTGTACCCATTCTACTCTACTCAAGATTTTGTAGACTTCAATCATATCTCCCCTCAGCCGTCTCTTTTCCAAGCTGAAGAGCCCTAACCATTTTAGTCTTTCCTCATACAAGAGGAGTTCCATCTCCTTTATCATCTTGGTCGTTCTTCTTTGAACCGTTTCTAGTGCCACTATATCTTTCTTGAGCGATACAGGGCCATTATAACATTCTTAGTCTTGTTAACCATCCCTTTTAAAATAATTCCCAGCATCCTGTTTGCTTTTATGGCCACCGCTGCACATTGTGTGGAAGGTTTCATCATATTGTCTACAATGATACCCAGATCCTTTTCTGGAGTGCTAATCCCCAAGGGGACCCTAGCATCTGGTAACTGTGATTCGGGTTATTCTTAGCAATGTGCATCACTCTTCCCAATCTACCTTTTCAGTAACTGGCTACTTTTATGCTTCTTTTCTGTATTGCTTCTTTTTCAAGTTTTATTGTAAGTTAAAATTCTACTATTTACCCTCAAATATATCCTTGCTCTGCCTTTTCATTCCACTTTGATCTCTTGCTAAATTATTTCTTGCTCAGTGTGATCTTCTAGTTATGCTATTTGATTTTCCATGCACCAAAGAAACTTCCCATTTCTGGATTTTTTTCTTCCTCTTTCATTCTCTTAAATTATACTCTGACATCAAGGATACCCTGGTGAAATCTGAGATTCAAATTGGACACCTACTTATCTGACTTTACTTTTTCACGAATGTCATATTGTCCTGCTTTCAGATTTCTGGTATAATCTCTGCTTCTTAGCTCTCTTGATTTTTGTAACATCATTTATTATGCTGGCCTAAAAAGTAATCTATGAAGATTGCTATTGATTCAGAACACAGCTATCAGGTTAATTTTTAACCTGAAAAAATCTGTTCAAATAATTCCTTTATATAGGAAATTGCACTGGTTTCCGATAGAGGCTAGGATTATATTCGAGTTTAGACTACTTTGTTACAAGGTGTTGTTTGGTCTTACAGCAAATTACCTGAAGGACCATTTTGAATTGGTAATATCAAAACGGTCCCAGCACTTTCTATCTTATTTCACATTCCTTTCTATAATGGAATGTCAATACAAATTTTTTTTTTTTTTTTTGGATTGATTATTTTCATATCAGGCTGCGATCAGAGACAAGGAATTTAGTCAGCTATTAGCTAGAAACATAGAAAAAAAAGCGGCAGAAAAGGGCTATAGCCCACCAAGTCTGCCCATTCCAAGTATCCTCCCCCCCTGAGTTTACTCCCTTAAAGATCCCACGTGAGTATCCCATTTTCTCTTAAAATCCGTCACGCTGCTGGCTTTTATCACCTGGAGTGGGAGTCTGTTCCAATGATCCACAACTCTCTCGGTGAAGAAATACTTCCTGAAGTCGCCATGAAACTTCCCTCCCTTGATTTTTAGCGGATGCCCTCTGGTGGTCGAGGGTCCCATGAGCCGGAAGATATCATCTTCTGACTCGATATGCCCCGTGATATATTTATACGTTTCAATCATATCTCCTCGTTCCCTTCTTTCCTCAAGTGAGTACATCCGCAATTTCTCTAGTCTTTCTTCATACGTGAGATCCTTGAGCCCCAAGACCATCCTGGTGGCTGTTCGCTGCACTGACTCGACTCTCAGCACGTCCTTTCGGTAGTGAGGTCTCCAAAACTGAACGCAGTACTCCAAGTGAGGCCTCACCATGGCTCTGTACAACGGCATCATAACTTCAGGTCTCCTGCTGACGAAACCTCTGCGGATACACCCCATCATTTGTCTTGCTCTGGAGGAAGCCTTCTCCACTTGATTGGCAACCTTCATGTCCTCGCTAATGATCACTCCTAGATCGCGTTCCGCTGTGGTCCTAACCAAGGTTTCACCATTTAGTACATAAGTTCTAGCGGGTTTCTCTTTCCCAGGTGCATTACCTTGCATTTTTTAGCATTGAAGCCAAGCTGCCAAGTAGTTGACCATTGTTCCAGCAGCAGTAGATCGTGTGTCATATTATCAGGTAATAAGCTTCTGCCTACTATGTTGCAAAGTTTGGCGTCGTCTGCGAACAGCGATACCTTTCCCCTAAGTCCTTGCGTCATATCTCTTATGAATAAGTTGAATAGAATCGGACCCAGGACCGAGCCCTGCGGCACTCCACTTATCACGTCCGATGCTTCATCATACAAACATTTCAGGAAACTCTTAAAAACCTACTTATTTGACAAATTTCTATAATATATAATTATGACATACTAATTTGCTTTTGTAGTTCCTGAGATTGTCTCAGAATCTTAAAGTTGTGAACCGCATTGAACTATATTAGGTTATGCGGTATACAATAAATGTCAATGTAATGTAATTGTTGTTAGGTGCCATCAACTCGTGCTCGAGTTCTAGCAACTTGATGAATTGAGGATCTAATAAGAAATTGGTTTTGTGCTAGTCCAGAAAGGTCCTCCAGCATCATCCCCATGATTGTTTTCAACGTGCCCAGCCATCTGATTGCAGGTTGCCCTTTTTGCCTGGTTCCTTCGATCTTCACAAACATGTCCTTCTCCAGTGATCTCTTTCTTTTGATGGTGTGACCAAAATAAGACATTCGTAACTTCATCATTTGGCCCAACGAGTTATGGAATGACATCCAAACTGTAATTAGTGATGAAGCTAAAAATAAACACTCCAGAAGAAAAAGAAAGCCAAGAAGTCACCTTGGATCTCAGAAGAAACCACAAAAATAGCAGAAGAAAGGAGACATGCAAAACTATCTGGTGATAGAGACAAAGTACCACAAATGAATCGAGTGTTTCAACGTCAAGTTCATCAAGATAAAGAACGATATCTCAAGGATATTTGTCAGAAAATTGAATCAGAACATGTAAATAGAAAAACCAGGTTAGCATATCAGGAAATTAAGAGATTGCGGCAGAAATTTCAACCTCAACTGGGGATGCTTAAAAACAATGGAATGATATTGAATGATCCAGAAAGTATTATAAAGAGAAACCTCTTGCGTAGATTTGTAAAGGGGGGAAGGGGATAAAGCAGTAGAATGTACCTGGTTACTTGGAAAACTACCAGCATAAATTGTAAGAGTCCTTTTGCATTATTCTCTTTACAATTTAATCATTGCTCTAAATGCTATCATCTACATGCATAATCAGCATTTAAATGTTAGCATGCCACTTTATAGCACTACCCCCCAATGTGCTCCATTGTTTTTCAAAAATATATACACATGTTTAAGGAGCCATTGAGGAAGTGTAGAATTACGAGTGATATTGTGCACTAATATTTTTGCCTTGTTTCTCCGTTATGGCAGCAACCTAAAAGAAGGCCAGGCTCTTTTTCTTTCAAGTACACTCAAGGGACGCGATTATTAGTACAAGTGTTCAAATCACAAGGCATGAAGTGATATTTTTGCTTTTATTACTGTGTTTCATGAACAGTTGACAATCGTATGCACTGTTTGTTCAAGGTACATAACTTCAAAGGCTGCAGATTGGACAAAAGGTGAAAATGAAGCATCCCTTCACAGTAACAGATGTCAGAGGGGGTCATTAAAGCTTTATAGGCAATGTGAGCTATGTTGACCTGGCTCCGTTCTCATGTACCTGGGAAGTCTGTAAAGAGAGACAATGCGAAGAGATGAGAAGTTTGGCCTGCAAAATCTTTTTATAATTTCCCCATTATCACAGAAGCTTCTGGTAATTATGATCTCATACTTTAAATAATAGTCTTTCTTTTGCTATTTCATTATGAGTATATATAGTGCTGAGAAAATATGTGCAAACCCAAGTATAATAATTTCTAAAAGTTATAATGATACCCTGATGTAGCCAGCAAAGATGATCCCAAAGGTCTTATACAAAGAAATGGATAAGAGATACTTGGGGCTTTAAGTAGGGGGAAAAATGAAAATAGTTTACCAGTTCACTGAAAAATAAAAGGCCCTGGTGGATAGATTGAGAGTAAACTCATGACAAAACTTAGGGTTACCATATTAAAAAAACCCCAAACAAACCCGGACACATAACCCTGCCCCGTTCTGCTCCATCCCCGCCTGATTCAGCCTCCAACCCTGACCAGTTCTGCCTCTATCTACGCCCTGTTATGCCCTCCAGCCCCGCACCCAGAAAGCTTCCTCTCTTTGTGAAGAGCTTCCGGCTGTTTCTGGAAGGCCTGGAGCATGCACGGATGTGTGTGATATCATCTGCGCAAGCCCAGAAGCCCTCCAGATGAGGCCAGAGCTTGTAGGGGGCTTTCCAAAACCCGGACATACACCGGGTTTTGGAAAGTCTGTCTGGGAGCCTGGAAAGTCCTCTAAACAGAGGACATATCTGGGGTTTTCCTGGACGGCTTGTAACCCGATCCAGTTAGCCCTTTAATTCTAGAAAGTTCTGACTAGCATGTAAATTTGCATGCACAACTTATAGAATAAGGTCAGTTGTTCACATAATTAATTAGCTGTTAATTATTGGCTATAATTGGTGTTAATTAACACTAATTGGCTGGTATAAGTATAACTGATCTTAGAATTCTATAAGTTGCATACTCATATTCTACAGCATGCATGTTCAAAGAGATGGGGTGGGGGTTGGGCAGGGACCTAGGAGGGGAATAGGCAAGTTGGGAGTGTGTCAGGCAGTTATGAGTGCAGGTTATAGAATACTGCATTTCGGTTATAAATGCTAGTTAGCATGAATCAAATATACATCTTCATTGGTCTGTTTTTTTCTCTTTCTACTTTTTAACTTTTTCATAATTTCTTAGTGTCTTAATTTCAATCAAATAGCTTTCTTTCTTTTATAAATAAAAATGGTTACTTATGTTCTCCAGATATTTTCACACGCTTTCAGCACTTCACATATCCGTGCAGTAAGCCTTTGACATAACGCATGTTTCACCTCACCGGCTGCTTCAGGAAGGCATGCTGTTTCTATATATTTCCTTTCAGTACTTCCTGCTATTTCCTTTCATTCAAGTTTCATACATTGAATGAATGAAAGGAAAGATACAGAAAGCAACATGTCTTCCTGAAGCAGCCGGTGAGGCAAAACATAGCGTTATGTCAAAGGCTTGCTGCACGGATATGTGAAGTGCTGGAAGCGTGTGAACATATCTGGAGAAGATAAGTAATCATTTTTATTTATAAAAGAAAGAAAGATATTTGATTGAAATTAAGACACTGAGGGGCTCATAATCATAACTTAAACACATCTAAAAACCTGCCCAAATCGGCATTTGGACGACCTAAAATACAGGTCACCTATTTTTTGGACGTATCTAGGAACCTGTTAGGCCGATGAATGCCGCTGTATGCCCAGAGCTGAAAGGGGCGTATTTGGAGGAGTGGTTAGGGTGGTATGTGGGCTGACCTAGACTTAGTTGTCCTGCAAGGATAATCAAATGTTTTACTAGACTTCCTGGACGGAACTTATACGTTGTGAGTTAGACGATGTAAAAACAGATATAAGTACACCAAAAATATCCACAGTGACCAGATAATCACTGCAGAGACAAAGTAAAGACCCCCACACACTCCCCCAGTATTCACTAACCCCCATCACCCCCCCCCCCAAAGATCGGAATAAAAATGTACATACCTGTCTCCAGAACATCAGCACCTAGTAAAGGAAAGCCTGGTAGAGCTGCACACAGGTCTCTTAAATAACATGGGAGGGGGCTAGTGAATCATAGTGAGGAGGACCTAGGCCCATAAGCCACTCTAACCACTACATGTGGGTAGAATATGTGCACCCACCAAACCCCCCTAAAACCCTACTGTACTGCCATATAGATGTACCTGCAGCCACAAGGGCTACTGGGGTTGTAGACAGGTGGTTTTTTGGGGGGGCTCACTATAACCTAGAAAGGAGTTCTGATGAGATGTTTATGTGGCACCCTTTTTGTTAAGTTCACAGCAGTGCCCTGTAAGATACCCCACTGCTCTGTTACCATGTCTGGGTGGCCAGTCCATCACAATGCTGGCCTCTCCCACATCTAAAAGGTCTTGTTCTGGGCGTTTGGGATTTGGACTAAATTTTCATCAAGAATATGGTATAAAGATAGACGACCTGGCGGTCTGGACGAACAATAGCCTGGATGCCCAGACAGACGATTCTCCAAAAAAAAAAAAAAAAAAAATTAGATATATTTTTTGAGAATGGCCATTTTCCCGCTGCTGACCTTGGGCTTCTAGTGCCTTCACGAAATTATGAAAAAGTAAAGAGAGAAAAAACGGACCAATGAAGATGTATATTGGATTCATGCTAACTAGCATTTATAATCTGAAGGTCCTGAAAAAATACTATTGATATTGCTAAATTCTAGTGTGAAGTTACATATATGTGTTATTGGATGTAGTGGCTTCATAGCATAGCTATAACTGTAATCCGCTTAGAACCGCAAGGCACAGGCGGAATAGAAATCACAAATGTAATGTAATGTAATATAGGATATAGAATACTAGCATTTACATGACTGCTTAGATAAGTCATTTTGGGCTTTAAAACCTCACTAAAATTATAATAAGTATAAGAAATACACTGATGACCGATGAGGAGGCTGGCTACGATATGGCTCTAGCTTTACATGAAATATGATGCTAGAGTGTAGCCGCTGAGGTCACTATAAAGGTTACCTTATAAATCTTATGAATTAGGCTACTCGTTGAAGCATGGATAAGTGAACAACTTTTGAGGAATTGAACAAGATTGAATCTAATAAGTTATTTTGATGTGGATAGTGAGTGTGGCAATCATCTATTATAGTTATATTATAGCTTCACTCAGAAGAAAAATTTTTTTTTTCTATATTACTCCATAAGCCAATATAGACTGTGATTTACAGTTAGGCACAAGCATTTATGCCAGCTATTGAGCTGGCCCAAGTGCTCATACCTAAAGTTAGACACATAAATGCAGACTTATCCCCAGATATTCAGCCAGTGGTGGCCAGTGTTTTTCTAAACACTAACCATCACTGGCTAAATTATGCAATTATGCCCCAATGTTCAGTGGAAACACAGAGGTTAAGACTCCAAATCACCATAATGATTAAGTGCAAACATTTACCATATTTTAGTAAGCAAAGCCTTATATCTTTCATTTGCAATTACTAGAAATATGAAAAAGTTATAAAAATGTAATTGAGTATTCTCCTAAGTTTCTAACGTGTTGTATTTCATCAGTAAGAAAATGTCTCGGAATATGACTTCTTTCCTGCCATGGAAATACTAATGTATATGTTTGTGAATTGACTGTCAATATTTTCCGTGCTTCCTAAAGCATCTGCATAAATACAAGAAGAACAGCGGACTTTTTTAATTGCAGAAAATAAGTACATTACATTATAGCCTTTATTTAGAATCTTCCGTTACCAGAATCAGGTCAAGGTGGCTCACAGAAAGAGAGCTGGGAATTCCCAGGACTTAACAATGTAAATACAGTATAAGTAAGGTAAATACCTGTGTTTATTTTCCTAAGCAACTGGAAATAGTCTCTAGGAATTGTCTGCTTGCATCTTAAATGTCAAAATATCATGATGACATATGGCAAGCCTGGGGAAATACAAACTGATAGCGTGGCTTATTGCTAATTACTGTTTAAATACAACTTTTTAAATGCTCTCAGTGTTCAAGAATCAGTGGCTGTAACATTTACCTGACATTTGTATAGGAAATATGAAGAACTCACATTTGTGTGAGAAAATACAATTGCAATTACTAAAACTATAAATATATAAAAATATAAATATTACATGAGGGAAAGATTTCAAATTTAGTCCATGTCTTTTTCAGTAAGTATTTTCCTGTCCCCAGAGAGCATGTAATCTACCAGGGTCTTTTACAAAGGGCTAGATAAACAAAGTCAGTGATACTGAAGGAGGATCCTAAAGCCCTGATTGGTCAAGCCAATTAGGGCCTTGAATGTCATAGACTGCTTTGTTTCTTCATCTCCTCCACTATTGCTGTTGCTTGTTCTGGACTTGCGGTGGAATTGTCTTCTGCCTTTCCTCCCCTTTTTACTAAGCCTCAATAGAGGTTTCTACCATGGCCCAGGGCACTAAATGCTCTGATACTCATGGGAATTCTATGAGCATTGGAGTATTTAGCACTCTGGGCCATGGAAGAAACCTCTTTCATAGCTTAGGAAAACAGGGGGGAGGAGGGTCTGTTAGTCAATTTTGTTGAAAATAGACGAAAACCATAGCATTTGACCCTTGGGATAATGTCCTTAGTTACAATGAGGTATGTAAGTTTTACAGCATGTAAATGCAGGACATACTTGCATTTTCTGAACTTTCCACATCTTCCCACGGACTCTCCTTTCTTATTTTAAGAAAGTACCATATTTTTTGCTCCATAAGACATACTTTTTCCTCCCTAAAAGTGGGTGGAAATAAGGGTGTGTCTTATGGAGCGAATACCACCTCCCTCCCCCCGTACCTGTTTTTAATTCCGGCGCTTACAGAGAACTTTTCTTTTTACTCAACCTCAAGGACACAACAAAGTGAAGAATTCCTTCAGGAGCCGTTTCTTCTTCTTCAACATCATAGAAACATAGAAATAGACGGCAGATAGGGGCCATGGTCCATCTAGTCTGCCCACCCTAATGTCCCTCCCCTACTTATCTCTGTGAAGAGATCCCACGTGACGATCCCATTTCTTCTTAAAATCAGGCATGCTGCTTGCCTCGATCACCTGAAGTGGAAGATTATTCCAGCGATCAACCACTCTTTCGGTGAAAAAGTATTTCCTGGTGTCACCATGCAATTTCCCGCCCCTGATTTTCCATGGATGTCCTCTTGTTGTCGTTGGACCTTTGAGAAGGAAGATATCTTCTTCTACCTCGATACGGCCCGTGAGATATTTGAACGTCTCGATCATGTCTCCCCTCTCTCTGCGTTCCTTGAGTGAGTATAGCCGCAATTTATCCAGCCGTTCCTCGTACGGGAGATCCTTGAGTCCCGAGACCATCTGGGTGGCCATTCGCTGGACTGACTCAAGTCTCAGCACATCCTTGCGGTAATGAGGCCTCCAGAATGGGGTCTCACCATGGATCTATACAATGGCATAATGACTTCAGGCTTATGGCTGACGAAACTCCTACGTATACACCCTATGATCTGTCTAGCCTTAGATAAAGCCTGCTCCACTTGATTGGCAGTCTTCATGTCTTCACTGATGATTATCCCTAAGTCCCGTTCTGCTACATTCCTTGCTAGGATCTCGCCATTAAGGGTGTAAGTCTTGCATGGATTTTGGCTGCCAAGGTGCATGACTTTGCATTTTTTGGCATTGAAACTCAGTTGCCAGGTCCTAGACCAGTGCTCCAATAGGAGTAGGTCATGTATCATATTGTCCGTCGTGCTCTTGCCTACTATATTACATAGTTTGGCATCATCGGCGAATAACGTTATTTTACCTTGAAGCCCCTCAGCCAAGTCCCTTATAAAGATGTTAAAAAGGATCGGGCCCAAGACCGAGCCCTGCGGCACTCCACTGATCACCTCCTTCGTTTCGGAGGGGTGCCGTTCACCACCACCCTCTGAAGCCTACCTCCAAGCCAGTCTCCAACCCATTTTGTCAATGTGTCACCTAATCCTATAGAACTCATTTTGCTCAACAACCTGTGGTGTGGTACACTATCGAATGCTTTGCTGAAGTCCAAGTATACGATGTCCATGGACTCTCCAACATTGAGCTTCCCCGTCACTCAGTCAAAGAAGCTGATCAGGTTGGATTGTGTGGCACCGACGGACCCACTTATACGATGGCCCCGGACAGTGCTCAGGATAGCCGGCGTCTCATGTGCTTCCAGTAGAAGTTGGAAGTCCTGCTGGTTTCTTAGTCATTCAGGAAATACCAAAAAGAGTCAGGAACACAGAAGTTCAAAGCAAAAATAAAGTCTCAATTTATTGAGTTCACAAAACCCTGCATAGGTTTAAGTCCATTCTTTCCATGAACAAAAGCAAACAGGAACAAAAACTGGGTTGTTAAAACAAACACCCCACACCTTCCTTCCAAGTATCACAGGTGAGTAGTTCCTTAAACTGTTATAGATCAGTCTTAATGAGTCTGCCTTAGCAAGCAGGCAGGAATAAGGCTATAACACTTCCTTTGAAGCATGAAAGTGATGCACCCAGGCCTGGATTGAAGCAGGCCGGGCCCCAACCAACTCAGAAGTAGTTGGTGGGGGAGGGGAGTAGTTGAATCCACTAATTTAAATCTGTGTTTAAACAGAATGCCACAAATGGCCCCACAATCCCTCCCAAGGATCTTGTGTGGATTCTCCCCACATCTAACACCCCTGCACAAAGTCCTTATTGTAATTCCCTTAATCCTAAAAAGGGCAAACAGAAACAAACTTTCCAGAAAAATAAACTTGAATAAAGGTTTCCAGCTTTAAGCACCTTGCAGTGAGCCCAGCACTGCTCAATGGCTCCACACAGGTGCAAACAGGTTCCAATAAACCAAACCCAAAAAGTTCAACAACTTAAGCACAACAAAAAGCAAAGGAATTGTACTTAGCTTTCCTCCATAGCACAAGGTTCTGTATCCATGCTAGCATCCATAAATTCCATGGACTCGGATTCAGCTGGCTGGTTGGCTTCAGAGACAGGGGCTGCATCCAGCATTTCAATATCCTGGAAATGCTGAGGTTCAGGAGAGCTATCCTGCAAACCTCCTTCCTGGGCTGACCCAGGGCATACTGCCTGATTCTTCCTCAGTGCTGCCTCAAGAGCACTGAGGCGACCACGCCCTGTTCTATGAGGGGGCAAGGCAACCTGCAGCTTCTGCTTAGGTTTCCCAGGGTTTCTAATTAAGCCCTGCAGCTGTGTGTTAGCTGAGCTAGTGGAATTGTGCTGAGGCTGTTCCAGGCTGCTCCCCTCATAATCCTCACCTCCCCAGGGTTTTGTGAACTGGGTTTTAAATGGGAATGCAGAGCTTTCCTTATTACTGGAGTCTAGCCTGTCACACTGGTTGGCCCGCTTTAAGGCCAGGCTAGGTTTAGGCAGAGCCTTCCCTGGCACAAGCCGAGCTTTAGGGCTAGGGTTGTGACAATTGGCAGGATCTCCCCTTGGTAAACCCATGTTGAAGGGGATCTCGTAGATTTTCCATGTCCAGGATCATGTCCAATTGGCGTTTGATTAGAGTTTCCATTAGTTTGCTCACTATTGATGTGAGGCTCACTGGTCTGTAGTTCGCAGCCTCCATCCTGCAACCTTTTTTGTGGAGTGGAATGACGTTAGCCCAACGGGACTCTACCTGTACTAAGGGACAGATTGAAGAGCGCGGATAGTGGTTCCGCCAGGACGTCCCTTAACTCCCTGAGCACCCTGGGGTGTAGGTTGTCTGGCCCCATTGCTTTGTTAACCTTGAGGTTAGACAGTTCACAGTAGACACTGCTTGCCGTAAACGTGAAATTACTATACGGGTCTACTGATCCATCCTTTTTCTGTAGCTGAGGGCCGGATCCTGATGCCTCGTGGGTGAAGACCGAACAGAAATATTCGTTTAACAATGTAGCTTTTTCCGAGTCAGCTTTCACATAGTTCCCGTCTGGTTTCCTAAGGCATACTATCCCGCCTGTGTTTCGGTTTCTGTCGCTAATATATCTGAAGAAGGATTTATCGCCCTTCTTGATGTTCTTTGCTAAAGTTTCCTCCATTCGGAATTTGGCCTCTCTAACTGCTGTTTTGACGGCTCTCGCCTTGGCCAAATAGACTTCTCTACAGTCCTGAGTCCCTGATTGTTTGTAAGAGATGAACGCTCTTTTCTTCTCTTTTATGAGGTTCGAGATCTCTGCAGAGAACCATTGTGGCTTATTGTTCCTGCGCTGTTTACTCACTGATTTTATATAGCGGTTGGTTGCCTCCTGAATGGTAGCTTTCAGAGTTGACCACAGTTCTTCTACGTTATCTGTTACTGCTCGGTTTTGTAGCGCCTGATGAATGAAATCCCCCATGCCTTCGAAGTTGGTGTCCTTGAAGCTAAGGATCTTGGTCAATGTGTTAGTTTTGGAGAAACCCTTCCTGAGATTGAACCATACCATGTTGTGGTCGTTGGAGGCCAACGTGTCGCCCACTGAGACCTCTGTAACACTTTCGCCATTGGTAAGTATCAGGTCCAGTATTGCCTGCTCCCTTGTTGGCTCCAATACTAGTTGCCTCAGTTTAGCCCCCTTCATAGAGTTCAATAGTCTCCTGCTGCTGCTGGATGCAGAGGAAAGTGTGTTCCAATCCACATCCGGCATATTGAAGTCACCTAACAGCACTGTATCCCCACATAAGGTGATATTCTCTATGTCGCCGATTAATTCCATATCCTGGTCATCTTGTTGCCTTGGGGGGCTGTATATTACACCAAGATACAGGCATTTGTCATTCCCCCTGGCTAAATTTACCCAAAGGGATTCCCCTGTGTACATGATATCTGTGATTCTGGTAATCATCCTTAGTGTATATTGCTACCCCTCCTCCCATTCTGCCCTCCCTGTCTTGGCGAAGTAAGTTGTAACCAGGTATGACCATGTCCCACCCGTGGGAGTCTGTGAGCCAGGTCTCAGATATCGCCACCACATCTAGGTCAGCATTCCTCATTTCAGTCTCTAATTCCAGGATCTTGTTGCCCAAACTGTTGACGTACATAGCCCTCCATGTAGTATGTTTGCTATGTCTCTCAGGGGCTATTCCCACTTGAGCTACATGGACCCTTGTAGTACTAATTGTAATTTGTGTACTTTCCCTAGACCCAGAGTTACAATGTGTACCTACTCTAGATTCGGAAATGTGTGTAACCTGAGGGGGAATAACCGCTTGAGTTACTTTAATTCTTTTAGTACAGTTTGCAATGTGTGCACCCTCCCTAGACCCAGTATTACAATGTGAACCTACCCCATACTCAGAAATGCATGTACTCGCCCCAGGCCCAGACCCAAAATTGCGGTGTTTACTTACCTCAGTCTCAAAAAAGTATTGGCTGCATAGCTCGTCAGATAAGTTGTTTGTGCCTGTACCCTCCCCCAGCTTACCTAGTTTAAAGCCTTGCGAAGTAGGCGGGCCAGTCAGTGTCCAAGGACGTTCTTCCCTCTTCTAGTCAAGTGTAGCCCATCTGGTCCCTGTAGTCCTAGTAGTGTCTCTCCATGGTGCAGGAACCCGAAGTTCATCTCCTTGCATCATTCTCGCAGCCAGTCATTAGCCCTCTGGATGCGATCCTCCCTGGCTCTACCCTTGCCCCTCACAGGGAGGATCGAGGAGAAGTCCACCTGTGCATCCATCCTCCTCAGTTTCTCACCCAGGGCTCTGCTATCCTGGGTGCTCCTGGCAGTGTCGTTTGTTCCGACGTGGATGAGAAGCATGGGGAAGTGGTCCTGGGGCTTGATGAGTCTGTCCAGGCAAGCGGTTACATCCTGGATCCTGGCCCCTGGCAAACAGCAAACCTCTCTTGATTGCAAGTCTGGTCTACAAATTGGTCTCTCGGTGCCCCTCAGTAGCGAATGACCACCACTCTGTGCTTCTTAGGGGTGGGCCGACTTGGTGTCTCCAGAACTGGAACCTTCCGCTGAACTACTCTACATCGACTGCGCAGATCACCTTGAGGAACAGATTCCAGCTGCTACAGGACGGACCTGACAACGAGGTACAGGGAGTAGTTCAGCGGAAGGCTCCAGGTCCGGAGACACCAAGTCGGCCCACCCCTAAGAAGCGCAGAGTGGTGGTAGAAGAGAAAGAGACAGAAGGTGAGGAAGGTCTTCTGCGTTTTCCTGTGGAGGAAGTTACCAGCTGCCAGGAGTCAGCGTCTCCAGCCTCTTCCTGTATTCCGATGGTTGGCCTCATGGTAGCAGGATTGGTAGTTGGTTTGGTTACTTTGGGTTTCGGGTATGGTCTCGTTAGGTTCCTGTTTGGTGATCTGGGACAGCTCCTGGATGACACCGTCGATGAAGGTCTCGTCGTTTCGAATGCTTCTTAAGCGCTGAAACTCCTCTCTCAGGTTCCTCAGCTCAGCCGGTATTAGCAAACTTTTTTCCTGCGGAACACAGCGGTCTTTAGGACCGCAAAGACTCCCGCTTGCTCAAAAGGAGACTGACTCCAACAACGACGCTTCACACTGGAACAGTTTTGCCTGCGGCTCCCTCCCCTCAGGGCCCTGCCTCGATACCAGCGGGGGAGAGAAGCACCAACTGCCACAGCTGCATAATAATAATATTAATAATAATAGAAAAGGTCCCAGCTCTGGTGGCGGCTCAGCAACAGAAAGTTAAACAAAAAATCCAAACAGTGGAATAGTGGGTTGATTCTCCCTCTCCACCGCTACTGGCTCCACCGCTATCGGCTACCGGCTGCTACGGTGGGGAAGCGAAACGTCAAACAGATCCTATGGTTTGTAAATGTTTGTCTACCCCTGATTATTGTCTGCTCTGCCATATAGAACTTGGTTTGGTTCATTTATAACAGGTCTGGTTTCTATTCTGTCCATCAAGCTGTATTGAGGACAATCTCTAAGCTAACCAATCTAGCCATAGTTTGAAGGGTTACAAATCCTGGTAGACCTTGAATATGCACAAATGTTCAAGATCCTGTGCCAGCTGTACTGATTCCAATTTAGGACAGCAACACTGTATGGGGGTGCCCTTCTGGGATTTAAAAAAGTACTGGGGGTGCCCTGCCTGCCTGCCCTGTCCCTACCTGCCTGCCAGCCACTAGGTCTGCCTGCCCTGTGCTCTGTCCTGGCCTACCACTAGATCACCAGAGGGGGGACAGGGCACAGAGCCTGGCAGGGAGGGGGACAGGGGACAGAATTTAGTTCAGAATGTGTTTTTTCTTGTTTTCCTCCTCTAAATCTAGGGTGCGTCTTATGGTCAGGTGCGTCTTATGGAGTGAAAAATACGGTATATGACTTAAAGTTTTTTAAAGATTCTTCCTTTACATGTCTACTATCTTCCTACAACCAAGAAAATATGGTGCTATGGCTCAAAGATGAACTTCTTATCTTACGATGGATGTATTAGATGTCTTCCTACTCTGAAGTATATATTTGTTCTAAGCACTGACAAGGATTATCTTCTTAAGTTATATTTTAAAAATCATATTAGAATTTTTACAGATGTATTTAGGGATGTATTTTTACAGATGTATTTAGGGAAACTTAGACTAGATGGAAAGAATTTCTATTTACACAACTTAGCCACCTCAGCTGGAAGCTTTTGAATTATTTAGATTTGCATGTAAATGTATTGTTAAGTTTCAGTCAGTGAAATATTATTTTTAATCCTTCTATCTCTTTATGTTTGTTGCTCCTAAACAACTTTCAGTTGAGATTAGGCCCCCTTTGTGAGGAATTTCTTAGTTCCTGAGCTCTCTTATAGGAATCTAGAGCCCTTAGCATACTTACATTATTCTCTTTTGCTCTTTTTCTTCTAATATGGTATTGAAGTCCTTTCTTTATTGAGGCATGATTCTGAAGACTATGTATTGATTCCTTCGCGTTAGGTTGCACCTCTGGGGAACAAATAGAGTTGAAAAACCAAATAGCAACTTTTCATAAAAGCAGAGATTCAGAAAATATTGGCAAAGGTAAATCCAGTTCTGGATGCTGCTGTAGTTACACCACTCTCAATGCTTCTTACAGAGTCTAGTTTGACACTTTTAATCCTTTCTATTGCTTGGAGGGAAATAGCTAAACCATTGTAGCTGGAAGGAAAACTTTTTTTTTATTCTCCGCAACAAAAATGTTAATATTTTCCTAGTTTTACATATGAAGCTGTGTTTTTCTCAGCAGGGATTAGGGTGTTCAGCTTTTGAAAATTGCTTTTGAACCCTAACGCCTGGAATTAATTGATTGCAGCAAGCCACAGAGAGGCTCTTGAGATCTGCACCAGCAGTGATGCAAAAGAAACAGATCTCAGATGGACTGCTCCAAAACAAAATCTCTTTATTAAAACAATCATAAGAACATAAGAATAGCCTTACTGGGTCAGACCAATGATCCATCAAGTCCGGGAGCCCGTTCTCATTTTGGCCAACCATCTGACATGGTCCATGTTTTGCCCAATCTTGGACTGCTTTGGGGGTATAATACTAAAAGTGGGAAGGCTAAAGGATTTAATATCTCAACTAAAATGTACAAAAATGCTCAATGCCATTCAATGTTCACAGCAGCATGGACACAGGTGTTCTCACTGCCAACAGCAAACACTAGATAGGAAAGGATGGGACATCAGTTTCTTTTGGTTGAGAGGTTGCCATGCTTTGTTTATGGAGAGCCCTTTAGCTGCATTGAAGGTATTGGGGTGTCATGCAATTTCTATTGCCTCTTTGATTCTTCTTGGCCACCAGTGGTCTTCTTTCTCCAGGACTTTTGTGTTTTCAAATCTAATCATATGGCCAGCTTCCCTGCCATTGGGGGAAGGGGGCTACAGTTTTACAATTAGATTAGAAAGCACAAAAGTCCTGGAGAAAGAAGACCGCTGGTGGCCAAGAAGAATCAAAGAGGCAATAGCAATTGCATGACACCCCAATAACTTCAATGCAGCTAAAGGGCTCTCCATAAACAAAGCATGGCAAGCTCTCACCCAAAAGAAACTTAGGGCTCCTTTTACTAAGCTGCGATAGCGGTTGTAGGGCACGCGCGCTAGATGCTAATGCCAGCAATGAGCTGGCGTTAGTTCTAGCCGCATAGCGCAGGTTTAGCACGTGCTAAAATTCTGCGTGCGCTAAAAACGCTATCGCAACTTAGTGCAAAAAGGACTGGGGCCAAGGACAAGTTTCAGCCTCTTTTCTGACAGAATTTAAAAGTGGGACCACAGACTCTCTTGTCAGAATTTAAAAACTGGGTCCATGAACATTCCCGCCAATACTCAACATTCAAACTTGGATTTCCAACTAACTTTCTAGTACAAATTCAAATTCATGACCAACAGACTTCCCTGTTCTCATTCAGGTCTGTGGATCCACTATCTATAAAGACACACTACAGACCTCACAGCATACCCTGAAGAAAGCGGTTCTTCCTAACCAGATGTGGTGAGACCCAGAAAACTACTACAATCATAATAGACTTAAGTTAGAAACACTTATTAGACCACAATTTGAAGGACTTCAATACCATATTAGAAGAAAAAGAGCAAAAGACAATAATGTAAGTATGATAAGGGCTCTAGATTCCTATAAGAGAGCTCAGGACCTAAGAAATTCCTCACAAAGGTGGCATAATCTCAACTGAAAGTTGTTTAGGAGCAACAAACATAAAGAGATAGAAGGATTAAAAATAATATTTCACTGACTGAAACTTAATAATACATTTACATGCAAACCTAAGTAATTCAAAAGCCTCCAGCTGAGGTGGCTAACGCGAAGGAATCAATACCATAGTCTTCAGAATCATGCCTCAATAAAGAAAAGCTTCTCAAAGTGTTGTTTGACTTCCATTTTTTCCCCCCAATCATTATAATCTAGTTTAATCGTGCTTCTTCTGAAACCGAGTGCTGTGCAACTGAATAAAGCAACATGCAGAAAACCGTGTGCTGTGCAACTGAATAAAGCAACATGCAGAAAACCGTGTGCTGCTAAGAGCTTGACAACAGCCAAGGGAGAATATCCCAGCGATAAAGGCACCTGCTGTGTATGTGAGAAACTCCTCAGGGACCTGAGCACTACATCTTATAATCTGCCCTTCTTTCCTCACAGATGTTCACCAGCCTTATTGTTTCTTTTCGAGTCCTACAATTGATGTTCTGTAATTAAATGGGCTTTCGTATGCTGATTTATAGTAGGTCTTGTTTACCAGATGAGTCACAATAAAGCATAAACAAATAATTGCATTTTCCAATCACTTCTCTCTCTCTCTGAGCTTTGTTTTGGGACTTCTTTTAGTATTTTTTATTGTTTGTGCCTCAGTTTAGTACTTTGAAAGCAATTCTATAAAGGATCACCTACATGTAGATGCCTAAAATGCACCTACTTGTACCCTATTCTATAAAAACAATTGCACATGAACCAAGATGGTAAAGGGGATGGAACTCCTCTCGTATGATGAAAGACTAGAATGGTTAAGGCTGTTTAGCTTGGAAAAGAGACAGCTGAGGGGAGATATGATTAAAGTCTACAAAATCCTGAGTGGAGTAGAACGGGTACAAGTGGATCGATTTTTCATTCTGTCAAAAATTTCAAAGACTAGGGGACACTCGATGAAGTTACAGGGAAATACTTTTAAAACCAATAGGAGGAATTTTTTTTCACTCAGAGAATACTTAAGCTCTGGAACACGTTGCCAGAGGATGTGGTAAGAGCGGATAGCGTAGCTGGTTTTAAGAAAGGTTTGGATAAGTTCCTGGAGGAAAAGCCCATAGTCTGTTATTGACAAAGACGGGGGGAAGCCACTTCTTGCCCTGGATTGGTAGAATGGAATATTGCTACACCTTGGGTTTTGGCCAGATACTAGTGACCTGGATTGGACACCGTGAGAACAGGCTACTAGGCTTGATGGACCATTGGTCTGACCCAGTAAGGCTATTCTTATATTCTTATGTTCTTACTTAAACGCTTGATTTGCCATCTTTCAATAAAGCAAAGCGATTAACAAACAAAATGTTACGAGAAAGGAAAGAGCTACAATGATGGACATGAAAGAAAAGAAGGAAATAGGGCAGGAAAGACAGGTAGCGGGGAGTAGGGAAAGGGCTATCGTGTTGACTAATCTCAATAAATTTTGCATATGATTGTTCAGAGCACAGTGAAAAATGGAAACAGTTTCAAAGCAAAAGTATGATCCAGAATAATACCAGCATTAAACATGTGCCTGGAATTAAGGCACCATCACGGATACCAGCTATAAAACTGCCGTAAATGCTCACACGTAAATCACAAAAGAATGTACACAGATTATAGCACTCTATACAGGGGAAATTCTATAAATGGTGCTCAAAATTCAGTGCTGAAAAAAAAAATTCGATGCTGAACAGTATCCTATAATCAGTGCCCTTTATAGACACTCAACTTTGGGTGCATATTGGCAGTGGCATAGTAAGGGGTGGGAGTTGGACTGCCCCAGGCACCGCCTTGGTGGGGGCGCCAGCTCCCGTCCTCTTCTCTACACCCGCTCCTTCCCACCCCTCCTGCCGCGCATGTGCACTCTTTCCCTTCTGTCACTTCTGGGTCCCACGCTTAGGAAGTGACATCAGAGGGAGAGCTGACACTGATGCGGGAAGCAAGTTCATGACACTGCTCGCGCAGGGAAAATTAAAGAGGTTCGACGGAAGGGAAGGGAGCATACGTGCAGCAAGGGGGGGAGGGTGCGGGAAGGAGCAGGGGTGGAGAAGAGGACTTGGGAGGGGTGCCACTGATCCTCGCTACACCACTGTGTGTTGGGCATGTCTCCCCCAAATTCTATAACATTGTGCACATTTTAAGGGAACGTCCCTAACCCACCCACATCCCTCCCTTGAGCATGACCCCTTTGCAGATCCATGTGGAAACACTTAAGCACAATTCTAGAAAATGGGTACGTCAGTATGTTTTCACACAGATCTGCTTTTGGCATCTTGCTTCTGTTAGAACACTTTTTCATACTGAAAATTTGGTGCAACGTAGCGCCTAACATTTGATGCCATATATAGAATTTCTCTCTACATAATAATAATAATTTATTTATTTTTGTATACTGCTATACAAAAAAGGTTCATAGCAGTTCACAACAAAAAATGAATACATACAGTGTGAATAAAATAACATAAAATTAAACAATCAAATAATTACTATAAATGTAAAATACATCCATTGAGATGCCTAAAAAAGTAAAATAGGAACACTGTTAAGATGAAAATCTGTCAAACAGACGTGTCTTAAGTAATTTTCTAAAATCAGAATAGGAAGAAGCTTCTATCATTAATTTTCCAAGCCACATATTCAGTTTAGCGGCCTGGAATGAAAACATTCTGCCAAAAAATTTCTTATATTGACAGGATTTTACAGAGAGATAGTTGAAAAAATTTATCCTACGTGTACTCTTGGTGGAAAGATTCAAGGACAAATGATAGGTAAGATAGTCTGGTAGCATACCAAAAACTACTTTAAAACAGATACAGGAGAACTTAAGCAGGACTCTGGACTCTACTGGCAACCAATGAAGTTTTTGGTAGAAAGGAGTAATGTGCTCCCATTTTTTTAATCCAAAAATAAGACGAACAGCAGTATTCTGGATCAGTCTTAATTTTTTGAGCATGGGCAAACGTGCACTCCGCCCAGACTTTGCCTTTGTGAATGCCTACCTTCACACTATGAGTATGGATCATTGGATTTAAGTGTCATGTTATAGAATAGTCAGAAACAAAGGAGTCCTTTTATTAAGGTGCACTAACTGATTTAGCATGCACTAAAGATTATATTCTATGGACGCCTTAGCATTTAGCATGTGCTAATCTTTAGCGTGTGCTAAATCAGTTGGCACACCTTAATTAAAGGACCCCACAGTGCAGACCAATGATATCAAGGAAACTGAGCCAAACCCGACATGGCTTTGTGAATCCTGCTTGATGATGTGAATGTGAGAGAGTGAGTTGCCTCAAAAGAAGGGAGGAGTGATTTCCTTTTTCCCCTTCTAGCAATTTTCCACTGACGCATGGCCATGTTGGGTTTGATTTATCTAACAAACTGCAGTTTCCTCGATATCAATAGTCTGCTCTCTGTTTCTGCCTGTGAGCATATTCACAGATCATAATCGCCTCCTCAAGTTTCCATGTTATAGAATAGTGCCTATCCAAAATTTTGACATGTATGTGATATGTGTGCACATATACACACCTAAATGCCAGAATTCCGATTTTATATGATTATATTCTCGTACATACCTTCCTGTCACCTAAATCTTGGTGCCTTCATTATAGAATTAGCCCCTTTGGGCTCATTTAGCAAAACTCTTGTGGCTTATAGAGGGAAAAGATAATCAAAATTCCAGATAGCAACTGTCAACAGATTTGACATTTTGGAGCTATCTGGCAAACAATAAAATAAATGCACAGCTTCAAAGATTCAGAGCAGGAATGAAGCAGAGGAATGGTAAATAAGAGTTATTTAAATCTCAGGCACAAAGTCAGCTGGTGCTGGTGCTTTAGCTTTTTTTGGGAGGGGGCCCAGGATTGAGTATATTGAGGGCTTGAGGGCTTGAGAAGTAGCTGTGAGAATTCATGGGAGCCAGTCAAAGAAGCCGCTGAGCGCCGAACAGGAATGCCGCTCATTGCTGCTCAGCGGCAGAAGAAACCAGCCGCGAAGACTGGGTTAGCAGTGGGGCAGCAGTGAGGAAAGCTCGCTCCTGCCCGCTGCATTGCTGAACCACCAAGACAGAGGAGGTAGGAGGATGGGGCTGGGTGCAGAGTCTGACGGGGAAGGGGGCTAGGTGCAGTGCCTGAAAGGGGCTGGGTGTAGAGTCTGACGGTCTGACGGGATGGGGGTAGCTGGGTGCAGAGTATGACAGAGGGAGGGGGCCAGGTGCAGTGCATGGGGTGGTGGCTGCTTGCAGAGTCTGATGGGGGGGGTGGCTGGGTGCAGAGTCTGACAAGGGGAGGGGGCTAGGTACAGTGTATGACAGGGGAGGTAGGGAGGGGGGCTAGGTGCAGAGCCTGACAGAGTGGGGAGGAAAGGGGGATGGGTGCAGAGCCTGACAGGGAGAGGCTGGGTGCAGGGGGTAAGGAGTTAAGAAGGCAGGGAGGACAGATGCTCAGGGGGTTGGGAAGTCAGATACTGCACATACAGGAAGAGGGTTTGGAAGGACAAATGCACGGATGAGGGGGGGTAGGAAAGGAGGAAAATAGAGATGCTGCATAGTTGGACTAGTGGAAAGGGAGAGAAAGAAATGCTGCCGTGAGGGAGGGAAAAGGAACAGAGAATTGTTGGACATAGGTGTGTGGCGTGAGAGGGAAAGAGAGATGATGTATATGGGGAAAGGAAGAAAGAGGGAGAATTGTTGGATATGATAGTGGTGGAGAGGAGGGAGGGAGAAATGTTACACTGGGAGGGAGGAGAGATGACCCACAGAAGGGAGAGATGTCAGACCACTGGAATGGGAAGGAGAGAGAGAGAGAGAGAGAGAGAGATGCCAGACCATGGGAGAGGAGAGAGATTTCAGGCTATGGGAAGGAGAGGAGAAAGATGCCAGACCATATGAGGGGGGAAGGGGAAGACAGAGATGTCTGACCATGGGAGAGGGACGAGATGGTGCATAGGGATGGAGGGAAAAGGGAGACAGAGGGTTGAGATGGTGCATAGGGATGGGTGCAACAGGGAAGAGATAAGAAGAAATGCTTCTTATGAATAGATGGAAGTAGGGGAGAAGAAAGAAGGAGGAGATGGTATACATGAAAAAGTAAATTTTGAGGGGAAGGCATGGAAAAGTAGATTTCAAGAAGAAAGCAGGAAAAAGTAGATTTTGAGAAGAAAGCAGAAAAATGGAAGAACGTTGAATGTTAAAAGTTAATGCTAAAGATGGATGTACGTTGATGAATGAGACACTGACTGTAATAGTATTAAATACCAGTGGGGAGAGAGCAAATGACTCCTAAAAACGCTCAGAAAAGTGAAACTCTGAAAGGGAGGTGGATACCTCCCCTTGAGGCAAGAGTTTACCGTCCAATCATTGCATTTGCTTTGTAGAACATCACTTTCTGACCACTGGTAAAAACTAGTATTGTTTAAATAAACTCTGTTAGATTGACTAAAAAGTTCAAAACAATTATGCACAACTCTTGCTTGGAACTATGATACCATTCACTTATCTGTACCAACTATAAAGTTTGTAGTTGTAAGGGCTCTTGGGGGTCTCAACGCGGCCCCGTTTCGAAAATTCTGCTTCAGGAGACCCAATGCTACAATGCTACACACTGTTAAACGTATCTGTCCAAGAGGTCATCTGAAATTACAACAAATATTTCATAAATACCACACACACCGCAAAACCTTCTATATAATGCGGTGTGGGGAACTGCACTACTTAATGACAAAATAGGAGAGAGAAGAAAGCACTGCAATAACTCACATACCGTTTGTAAAACTTCAAAAATCCAGACGACGGGGATCACTGACCCACCCACCAAATTTATACTACAGTGGGGAGGAGGGGTGACCTCCAACGGAGCGTGATGACGTCATCACGCCAAAAAGGTTATGAATGTACATGGACCACTGTCACTGTAAATAAAGTGTGTTGAAAGAAGGTTGAAAAAAGTTGAAAAAAAGGGCACAAAGCCACTGTGTGAGTTGATACAATGTATGTGGAATGTTGTGAAACATGAAACAGAAACTGTCACAGGAAAGCTACCCACTCGATCTCATTGTTAAGTCCATTAGGGTGAAGCGTATTCAACTCAAAGATCCACTTTTGTTCTTTACGCCAGAGGAGTTTAGGTATATCACCCCCCCTGGAGACGTTCACTGTGTCTAGCACAGAAAATTTCAAGTCAGCAGTCTCATGTCTCTGTTGAATCCAGTGTTGCACAAGGGGAGCTTCTAGTATGCCAGAGTTAATTCTACTGATGTGCTCACCTATCCTGATTTTAACACTACGAATAGTGCACCCCACGTAGCTTAACCCACATGGGCACTGAATGATGTACACAACTTGTTTAGTGTTGCAGTCTGAAGCCAATAAAGTCAATCTCCTTCTAATGGTGAGGTTCATAGATTGTAAAGAAACACTGTGCTGACACATTCTACAATGCCCACATGCATTGTGCCCCCTCGTGCTGGTAGTAGTTTCCTGAGAGGGGTGTACAAACTGAGAATGAACCAATCTTTGTTTGAGATTTTGATCTCTAGAAAACGCAAAACGCGGAGGCTCCTGGAACTCTGGATGATACTGCATGATGTACCAATGTTGTTTAATAATGCGTTTAATGTGAAACGCCAGGTGAGTATAAGGTAAGACACATACTAAAGATTGTTCATCATTTTTAGGACGTGGCTCTAACAGCAACGAACGATTAGCATACAGGCCCCTCTTGTATGCTTTGTTAATAACAGCCACTGGGTAACCCTTGTCCTTGAACCTAACTTTCATAGCTTCTGCATTAAAAATGTAGTCCTGTGTAGAAGTACACAATCTTCGGAGTCTCAAAAATTGACCCGCAGGGATATTATCCCGTAGATGTTTTGGATGGAAACTATCATATTGCAAGAGGTTGTTCCGGTCAGTTGGTTTCCGATATATGCTTGTTGTAAAACGATCATCAATCAACTGAATATTGATGTCCAAAAAAGGTACTTGCTGGTAATCTTTGGTCAAGGTGAATTGCAAATTGGTGTCACAGCTATTCAACCATCCTAAAAAAAAGGTTCAATTCTCCCATGGTACCTGTCCAAATACCAAAAATGTCATCTATGTAACGTTTCCAACACAACAGATGTTGCCAATGTGTTGAAGAGTATAAAAAGGTTTTTTCAAATTTAGATACATAGAGACAAGCTATGGACGGAGCCATTTTAGCTCCCATGGCAGTGCCTTTAATTTGTTTGTAGAACACATCACCAAACTTAAAATAATTCATGCCCCATGCGATTGAAGCTAAGTCAGTCAGAAATTTGATCTTAATGTCAGAGATGGCCAAAATCTGAAGTTCCTCCTTAATAATAGTAATAGCATCACTTTGGGGTATGTTCGTATATAAGGCGGTGATGTCCAGGGTAAACAGTATAGCACCATGTGGGATGTCAATGAGCGTGTCCAAAAATTTTATCATAGTTGCTGAATCTAATACATATGAAGGAGCAAGGGGGACCCAATCTTTAAGATAGGAGTCCAACATGGCTGACAGAGGTTCCAAAATCGATCCTATACCCGAAACTATCGGTCTGCCTGGGGGGTTATCCAATGATTTGTGTATTTTTGGAACAAAGTAAATAACTGGAGTTTTGGGGTATTTACAATGTAAAAACCTGTATTCTCTCTCAGTTATGGTTCCCATCTCTAACCCCTGCACCAAAACATGTGAAATCACATCCTGGATATCTTTAACTGGATCATGGTGAAGAACCTCATAGTATGCAGTGTCTGTCAATTGGCGCTGGGCTTCTGTGACATATTGTTCTGTGTCTAAAATGACTACTCCTCCTCCCTTGTCAGCTGGTCTTATGACTACACTGTTATCTGAGGTTAGAGAATTCAAGGCCTTTTGCTGTGGACGCGACAGGATGAACCGAAAGGGAGAGTGCTGATGTACCAAATTTTCTACCTCCTTAAGTATAAGGTTTTCAAAAGCCTGTATATGTGGGTCCACAACACCAGGAGGGCACCAAGTAGATTTCAAAGGTAATTGCGGTTGTGCCATGACCTCTGGATCGGACATGCTGTTATTATGGCTGTCAGCCTCATGCTCATAGAAAAAATTCTTTAACTTGCATTTCCTAATAAATTTAAATAAGGCCGCGTTGAGACCCCCAAGAGCCCTTACAACTACAAACTTTAAAGTTGGTACAGATAAGTGAATGGTATCATCGTTCCAAGCAAGAGTTGTGCATAATTGTTTTGAACTTTTTAGTCAATCTAACAGAGTTTATTTAAACAATACTAGTTTTTACCAGTGGTCAGAAAGTGATGTTCTACAAAGCAAATGCAATGATTGGACGGTAAACTCTTGCCTCAAGGGGAGGTATCCACCTCCCTTTCAGAGTTTCACTTTTCTGAGCGTTTTTAGGAGTCATTTGCTCTCTCCCCACTGGTATTTAATACTATTACAGTCAGTCTCTCATTCATCAACATAATTCCTTTTCTGACTGGTATTTATATTGAGTCCCTGTATGCCTTTTTAACAAAGATGGATGTACGGCAGAAAGTGAAGGAGATAAAAACAGCAAATGGATAAGGTGGCCCTGGGTATACAGTTAAGAGCATAGACAGAGACCGGGAAAGATGGTTTGAAAACCACAATCACCAGGCAACAAAGGTAGGGGAAATGATTTTATTTTCAATTTAATTATTGAATTGTGTCAGTTTTGAGAAATGACATCTGACATATTTTGCACTGTTCAGGAAGAAATGCATTTGTTTCTATTTCTCTGGGGGTTGAACTGCATGTAGAGTCTTGCATCTTAGGGTTTTGTTTGTATACATTAGTACTTTTAGTTTGTGGTCCTGTATTTGCATAGGGGAATGAATATTGGAATGGTAGGAATGAATGTTTAATTTGTAGTTAACCATTATGTATTGTTAATAAGATTATATTGTGTGTAAACAGTAAACCCCTGCGAATTCGCAGTTCAGCGTTTGCGGACTCAGTCATTCACGGTTTTTCACTGCAACTGGCAGCCACTTTAACCAGGTGGTTGCTAGGACCACGAAGATTTCTCTTCCTGGACAGGATGGCCTTTTCAATGGCATTTTATGCATCTGGTGCCAGGAAATCCCCAACGCCGTATTCTTTGCCAGGGTATGGAAGCCCTTTGCTGCCGCTGCCATCAGAGAAAAAGAAAATGGCATCTGCGGTCAGCACGAAAAAGAAGCAACTGACTCTGGAGGCTTGCAGAACCCCTTCCCCGCTGGTTTACATCTTTTAAAAAGATTTAAACTATGAAATATTCTTTTTTTTTAACCACATCCAATATTCGCAGTTTTGCATAATTCGTTGGTGCTCCTGGAACGGAACCCCTGCGAATTGCGGGGGAGTACTGTATATGAAAAATGAATGTAAAAATGGTATTACAATTAGTACTATTATGGGGTGGGGTCTGGGGCAGAGCTTGTGGGCCCCCCAAACAAAAAACTGTTTTGCTGCCTATGCCTTCAGCAATATATATTTGCTCCAAGCCTCATATTGATGGTATAAAAATTTAAAAATGAACCATATAAACCAGCGATGGCGAACCTATGGCACGCATGCCAACTGTGGCACGCGAAGGTCTTGCAGCTGGCACGTGCAGGGCCGCCATCAGGGCAGTACTACCAGGGGGTGCACAGGAGAGAGAGCTGAACAGGGACGATGGGGGACCCGCGGGGTTAAATATAACTCGAGCCGCGAGGCTCGTCTTCTACTCCGACTGCCCTGCCGCTCACACAGCCGATCGGAAATCTTCCCTAACGTCAGCGCTGACGTCGGAGGGAGGGCTTAAGCAAAGCCCGCCCTCCGACGTCAGCGCTGACGTCGGGGAAGACTTCTGGTCGGCTATGTGTGCGCGGCGGGACAGGCAGGAAATAGAAGACAAGCCTACGTGGCTCGAGCTACATTTTGCTGAGAAAGTTGCTAAGATGGGCTGGGAGACAAAAGGGGGAGGGAGTTCGTTTTGGACACAAGGCATGAACTTGGGAGAAAGGAAGGGAGGGAACAAGATGCTGAGGTGGGGGATGGAATGGGTTTTTGGACACAGAAAGCATGAACTTGGGAGAGAGGAAAGGAGGGAAAGAGATGCTGAGGTGGGGGAGGGAATGGGTTTTTGCACACAGAAAGCATGAACTTGGGAGAGAGGAAAGGAGGGAAAGAGATGCTGAGGTGGGGGAGGGAATGGGTTTTTGCACACAGAAGGCATGGACTTGGGAGAGAGGAAGGGAGGGAAAGAGATGCTGAGGTGGGGGAGGGAATGGGTTTTTGGACAGAAGGCATGGACTTGGGAGAGAGGAAGGGAGGGAAAGAGATGCTGAGGTGGGGGAGGGAATGGGTTTTTGCACACAGAAAGCATGAACTTGGGAGAGAGGAAAGGAGGGAAAGAGATGCTGAGGTGGGGGAGGGAATGGGTTTTTGGACACAGAAAGCATGAACTTGGGAGAGAGGAAAGGAGGGAAAGAGATGCTGAGGTGGGGGAGGGAATGGGTTTTTGCACACAGAAGGCATGGACTTGGGAGAGAGGAAGGGAGGGAAAGAGATGCTGAGGTGGGGGAGGGAATGGGTTTTTGGACAGAAGGCATGAACTTGGGAAAGAGGAAAGGAGGGAAAGAGATGCTGAGGTGGGGGATGGAATGGGTTTTTGGACACAGAAAACATGAACTTGGGAAAGAGGAAAGGAGGGAAAGAGATGCTGAGGTGGGGGAGGGAATGGGTTTTTGGACACAGAAAGCATGAACTTGGGAGAGAGGAAAGGAGGGAAAGAGATGCTGAGGTGGGGGAGGGAATGGGTTTTTGGACAGAAGGCATGAACTTGGGAAAGAGGAAAGTAGGGAAAGAGATGCTGAGGTGGGGGATGGAATGGGTTTTTGGACACAGAAAGCATGAACTTGGGAAAGAGGAAAGGAGGGAAAGAGATGCTGAGGTGGGGGAGGGAATGGGTTTTTGGACACAGAAGGCATGAACTTGGGAGAGAGGAAAGGAGGGAAAGAGATGCTGAGGTGGGGGAGGGAATGGGTTTTTGCACACAGAAGGCATGGACTTGGGAGAGAGGAAGGGAGGGAAAGAGATGCTGAGGTGGGGGAGGGAATGGGTTTTTGGACAGAAGGCATGGACTTGGGAGAGAGGAAGGGAGGGAAAGAGATGCTGAGGTGGGGGAGGGAATGGGTTTTTGCACACAGAAAGCATGAACTTGGGAGAGAGGAAAGGAGGGAAAGAGATGCTGAGGTGGGGGAGGGAATGGGTTTTTGCACACAGAAAGCATGAACTTGGGAGAGAGGAAAGGAGGGAAAGAGATGCTGAGGTGGGGGAGGGAATGGGTTTTTGGACAGAAGGCATGAACTTGGGAAAGAGGAAAGGAGGGAAAGAGATGCTGAGGTGGGGGATGGAATGGGTTTTTGGACACAGAAAGCATGAACTTGGGAAAGAGGAAAGGAGGGAAAGAGATGCTGAGGTGGGGGAGGGAATGGGTTTTTGGACACAGAAGGCATGAACTTGGGAGAGAGGAAGGGAGGGAAAGAGATGCTGAGGTGGGGGAGGGAATAGGTTTTTGGACACAGAAGGCATGGACTTGGGAGAGAGGAAGGGAGGGAAAGAGATGCTGATGTGGGGGAGGGAATGGGTTTTTGGACACAGAAGGCATGGACTTGGGAGAGAGGAAGGGAGGGAAAGAGATGCTGAGGTGGGGGAGGGAATGGGTTTTTGGACACAGAAGGCATGGACTTGGGAGAGAGGAAGGGAGGGAAAGAGATGCTGAGGTGGGGGAGAGAATGGGTTTTTGGACACAAGGCATGAACTTGGGAGAGAGGAAGGGAGGGAAAGAGATGCTGAGGTGGGGGAGGGAATGGGCTTTTGGACACAGAAGGCATGGACTTGGGAGAGAGGAAGGGAGGGAAAGAGATGCTGAGGTGGGGGAGGGAATGGGTTTTTGGACACAGAAGGCATGGACTTGGGAGAGAGGAAGGGAGGGAAAGAGATGCTGAGGTGGGGGAGGGAATAGGTTTTTGGACACAGAAGGCATGGACTTGGGAGAGAGGAAGGGAGGGAAATAGATGCTGAGGTGGGGGAGGGAATGGGTTTTTGGACACAAGGCATGAACTTGGGAGAGAGGAAGGGAGGGAAAGAGATGCTGAGGTGGGGGAGGGAATGGGTTTTTGGACACAAGGCATGGACTTGGGAGAGAGGAAGGGAGGGAAATAGATGCTGAGGTGGGGGAGGGAATGTGTTTTTGGACACAGAAGGCATGGACTTGGGAGAGAGGAAGGGAGGGAAAGAGATGCTGAGGTGGGGGAGGGAATGTGTTTTTGGACACAGAAGGCAAGGACTTGGGAGAGAGGAAGGGAGGGAAAGAGATGGTTGTGTACACGGGGAATAGAAGAAAGGAGAATTTGTGGTCATAGGGAGGGAGTGAGGTACAGACAGTGGCATACCAAGGTGGGGGTGGGGGCGGTCTGCCCCGGTTTTACGCCCCAAGGGGGTGCACAGCTGGCCACCCTCCAGTGTTCTCCCTAGGCTGGCAAACTGCGTCTCTTTAGCCACTTGAGTGCCACCGCCGCCATTGGGAACAGGCCGGTGCCAAGTTCTCCCTGCTTTTCCCTGTGGGGCCAACCAACTCTCGCCACCCGCGTCAATTCTGATGTCGGAGAAGACATTCTGGGCCAGCCAATCGCTGCCTGGCTGGCCCAGAACGTCCTTTCCGATGTTAAAATTGACGTCGAGTGGCGAGAGTTGGTCAGCCCCGTGGGGAAGAGAAGCTGGCCTGTTCCCGATAGCGGCAGTGGCAGCCTATTCCCCAGTGGCAGTGGCAGCATTTTCCCAATGGTGGTGGCATAGGGGAGGGCAAGGAGAAAGAAAGAAAGGGGGGGACAGGGAGCCAAAAAAAAAAAAAAGAAAGAGGGCTGGGTGAAACAAAGAAAAATGGGGCACGGAGAGAGAGAGAAAGGCAGACATACAGAATGAAAGGGGGTATGGAGAGAGAGAAAAAGAAAGAAGGGGGCAGGGTGAAACAAAGAAAAGTTTGGGGAGGGAATGAGGTCTGGAGGAGAGAAAGCATACAGGAGGCTGAAAAAAGGGAAGAAATATTGGATGCACAGTCAGAAGAATAAAGTGCAACCAGAGACTGATAAAATTACCAAAGGTAGGAAAATGATTTTATTTTCAATTTAGTGATCAAAATGTGTCCGTTTTGAGAATTTATATATGCTGTCTATATTTTGCACTATGGCCCCCTTTTACTAAACCGCAATAGCGTTTTTTAGCGCAGGGAGCCTATGAGCTTCAAGAGCAGCGTGGGGCATTCAGCGCAGGTCCCTGCGCTAAAAACCGCTATCGCGGTTTAGTAAAAAGGGAGGGGGAATATTTGTCTATTTTTGTATAGTTGTTACTGAGGTGACATTGCATAAAGTCATCTGCCTTGACCTCTTTGAAAACCCACGGAATATAAATGATAATTAACATTTTCTCTGCGTACAGCGTGCTTTGTGTTTTTAAAATTTTATTGTTGGTAGATCATTTTGACTTGGCCAAAAGGTAAGGGGGAGGGAGGGGAACTGCTGAAAGAGTCTACCTTGACGTGGTTGCAGGCTTACAAATCTTTTGGTCAAAGAGTGCGGTGACAGAGAAAAGTATGTGTGTATTCGGCCCATGAATTAAATCATTAAAACATTATAAATTGCCAATAAATTGAAATGAAAACCAAAGGATTGTGAATCAAATTGATTCTCTGACAATACAAAGATTTCAACCTTTAAAAATGATGTTACATAGTTCAAGCAACTTTATAAAGAGTTTTTAGATACTAAAATCTTGTTATTAAGGTTTAATTGACGTGCTGGCACTTTGAGGAAATTCTTTGGTTTTGTGCGGCAGTTTGGGCACTCGGGCTCAAAAAGGTTAGCTATCACTGATATAAACTATCAATATATGCTGATGATATCTTATTGTATACCTCTTTAAACTATCTAAATAATCTCCTAACTTGTATAAATTCCTTCTCTAAATTATCAGGCTATAAAATTAATTGGAATAAATCAGTCATTAATTGATAAAAGGTATGGAAAACTTTTCATACGCTGACAGGTTGAAAATGCTGGGGCTGTTCTTCCTAGAGAAGAGGAGACTTAGAGGAGACATGATAGAAACCTTCAAAATCCTGAAGGGCATAGAGAAGGTAGACAGGGACAGATTCTTCAGACTGTGGGGAACCACAAGTACTAGGGGGTCACTCGGAGAAATTGAAAGGGGACAGGTTTAGGACAAATGCTAGGAAGTTCTTTTTTACCCAGAGAGTGGTGGACACATGGAACGCACTTCCGGAGGTTGTGATAGGCCAGAGCACAGTACGGGGGTTCAAGGAAGGTTTGGATAGGTTCCTGAAGGATAAGGGGATTGAGGGGTACAGATAGAAGCAGAGGTAGGTTATATAAATGGTCATAGACCTGATGGGCCGCCGCGGGAGCGGACCGCTGGGCGCGATGGACCTCTGGTCTGACCCAGTGGAGGCAACTTCTTATGTTCTTAAGTTCTTAATCCCCTATGTAATGAAACATCATGTTTCCTGCTTCCCTTTTCAATGGAAGCCCTCTACAATAAAATATCTCAGTATCTGGTACTGTAGCAAAATTGATAAGACCTTAACTACTTCCATTCTCAATTCTTGGTCCCCCCCCTCTTTCTCACTTGGTGAGGAAGAGCTGAAGCCATTAAGATGGGATTGGCTCCCAAATTAAACTACATTTTTAATATGATACTCTTTCCTTTCATAGCTAGCCTCTATAAGAAACTAGCCCCCCCTTCCTTTACTAACGCGTAGCGTGGGTTTTAGCGCCGGCAGTAGCAGTAACTGCTACGATGCTCATAGGAATTCTATGAGCGTCAGATCAGTTACCCCCGCTGCCGGTGCTAAAACCCACGCTACGCGTTAGTAAAGGAGGGAGTAGATGCCTTAATTAATAAATTCCTATAGAAAGACCAAACTCCCAGAATCGCACTTAACAAACTCAAGCTCCCAAGAGACAAGGGCGGTCTTAACATCTCCAACTTTAAAGAATATCATCTCGCCTTTCGGCTATCACAAACCCTATGGTGGTTTCTACCTATTGAGGACAAGGATAAACTGAGATGGCTCGGACTAGAATCCCCTCTAACACACCCATGCCTTATAAAATTACTTCCTTTCATGGATGTTTGCCTATAATAAACAACTGAGACTTTTAAAATCTACCTCATCCATTATATATGGATTCTATACTTTGCTCAATAAAATAATTATAATTTAGATGATATTCCTATTTAGCACAATAGTAATCTTAAATTTACTGACCCCTCTAGTTTTATGGGAGATTGGCAGCAAATACATCAATGGTCTCTTTCATAACTTACAAATAACGACAAATTTCCATCTCCAGAACTTTTCTCTTCTGTGCATAATACATCTATAATCCATTCACTCAATTGGTCACTTTTAAACGACTATATACAAACACACTCCTCCGTATCTGACTCTTCCGCTCATTGTATAACTTTTGCTATATTCACTAATGCACTCTCACTTGGAAATAAAAAAAGCTTCCAAACTATATAAAAAGAATTGCAAGAACACAATGCTTATCTTAATGCTTCTACTGAATCTTTCTGGGAATCAGAATTCAACCTACTGTATCTTACAATGAAATCAAAAGGACACATTTCTGGAAATCTTCAACATGACCTACTTTGTCAACTTCTGTATCTCAGTCATCATTTTTTATTATACACAAAGCATACTGGACTCTTCACAAATTAGACAGATTTTTTTAAAAATGACACCTTCAGTAAATGTTGGTCTTGCTCTAAAGTTTCTGTCACATTATCTCACATCTTAATCTACTGTCCTAATGTATACAATTATTGGTAATCTGTCTGGAGCAAAATACAATCTATTTTCTGAATTGATACTTCGATCCCAACCAAACAATTATATTACAATCACTCAACCCAGAACATCATATAACAGAGCCTTACTCTAAACTCTTCAATACAATGATAATATTGGCTACTCATTTAATTGCTGCCACTGGAAAGACAACTCGTAACTTGATTATTTTGAATGGTGGAATTATTTATGCTCCATTAGAAAATATGAACAAATCTAGCTTCAAAAACTCATCTACACTTCTGTAAACCCTGAGCTCCCCTAGATATGTATTGTGATAATACTGAATCTCACCGATAACAATTTTGAAATGTCATTGCACATATAATATATGCTCTCAATTTGCTGCAACTTTATCTCGCATTCTGGTCACCGTT
Source organism: Geotrypetes seraphini (assembly GCF_902459505.1). Classification (NCBI taxonomy): domain Eukaryota; kingdom Metazoa; phylum Chordata; class Amphibia; order Gymnophiona; family Dermophiidae; genus Geotrypetes; species Geotrypetes seraphini. The sequence continues at coordinate 534,987,692 of NC_047084.1, forward strand.
GTTTATTGCTCTTGTATGTTCGAAATAACCTTAATAAAGATATTTGAAAAAAAAAAAAAAAAAGGTAGAGACAGGGACACAGACAGATAAACTTGATAAACTTGAATCTAACATTCAATAACTCTGCAGTTATTCAGACAAACGCTTGGCTCTAGCTCTCCAACACATCCCGATCGCTAGTAGATGAAAAGACAGTCTGAGATTCATCTTAGTGCTTTTAAAATACATCTAACTGTAGGAATCATTGGGCATGCCCAAATTATCTTTGTTTCTTTTATCGCTCATGGACATCCAGTCTGTAAGCATGCCTATGCACACCCATAGCATACCCATGGCATGCCTATATCTTGGACGTCTTTTGCTCGGCATCCATTGCTCCTGGATGTTTTTATAAAACTCCTTTTATGACAGACATTTTCAGTTTTCCTGGACATCCAGTTTGCTTCTATTACTGTTATTAGATGTCTTTTTTTAAAATTATTATTATGAGCCCCTTAATTTACAGTCCCTTTGGGGAAGGAAAATGCCCACTGTCAGTTTAATTCTATATATGGTGCTAAAAATTGTGCATAGAAATTTGGGTGCATGCCCAATTTCTGCATGTCATTTAATTAACAAGCTAATTAACACCAATAATTGTGTGTTAATCAATTATCAGCACTAATTGGCTGAATTAAAATTGACATGCACATCTTTAGGTGCCAAGATTCATGTGTACATTTTACGTGCAGTTCCAAAAAAAGGGGTCATGGCCATGGGAGGGTCATGAGTAGATCAGGGGCATTTCTTTAGTTTATGTGTGCTGTTAGAGAATAAGGATGATCTGTGCTTAATTAAGATGTGAAGATTTATACCAGGGGTTAGTTGGTGTAAATCCTTGTGCCTAAAGTTAGGTGTGGATCCTGATGCTAAGCGCTATTCTGTAAACTGTGCCTAACCTTGCGGGTGGGGGGGGGGGGGAAAGGAGGTGTTTTGGTGTTGATTCTTCGGCATCATTTTTAGAATTGATCTTGGTATTCCATTGATGATAAGATTAGATTAGATTCATAAGAACATAAGAACATAAGCAGTGCCTCTGCCGGTCAGACCATAGGTCCATCCTGCCCAGCAGTCCGCTCCCGCGGCGGCCCAAACAGGTCACGACCTGTCTGAATCACTAGAAGGGGCTCCCTTGCCACCTTGGTATCTCGTTTAAGTCCTGCCTTCCTATCGAAGTCCTAGCCCTCCAGTCTTGCGCATGCACGACCTGGTTGGTTTATACTCATTACCTGGTTAACATTCTATACTTGTGTTACATCCCAGCTCCTCCCTCAGTATCCCACGATCCCTTTATCCGTCAGGAATCCGTCCAATCCCTGTTTGAATCCCTGGACCGTACTCTGCTTGATCACTTCCTCTGGTAGTGCATTCCAAGTGTCCACGACCCTCTGGGTGAAAAAAAACTTCCTTGCATTTGTTTTGAACCTATCTCCCTTCAGTTTCTCAGAATGCCCCCTTGTATTTGCTGTCCCCTTTAGTCTAAAGAATCTGTCCCTATCCACCCTCTCTATGCCCCTCATGATCTTGAAGGTCTCTATCATATCTCCCCTGAGCCTCCTTTTCTCCAGAGAGAAGAGCCCCAGCCTTTCCAGCCTCTCGGCGTATGAGCAGTGTTCCAGCCCTCTTACCATTCTCGTTGCTCTCCTTTGGACTCTCTCAAGTACCGCCATGTCCTTCTTGAGGTGTGGCGACCAATACTGAATGCAGTATTCCAGATGCGGACGCACCATCGCTCGATACAATGGCATGATGACTTCCCGTGTTCTGGTTGTTATGCCCTTCTTTATGATGCCCAGCATCCTGTTGGCTTTTTTCGAGGCTGCTGCGCACTGTGCAGATGGCTTCAGTGATGCATCCACCAACACACCCAAGTCTCTCTCGAGTCTGCTGTCTCCCAACAATACCCCCCCCAATTTGTAGCTGAACAACGGGTTCTTTTTCCCTATATGCATGACCTTGCATTTGTCCACGTTGAAGCGCATTTGCCATTTGTTTGCCCAGTCTTCCAGCTTGTCCAGGTCCCTTTGTAGGTCCTCACACTCCTCCCTGGTCCTAACTCTGCCGCACAGTTTGGTATCGTCTGCGAATTTTATAACCTCACACTTTGCCTCCTTTTCCAGGTCATTTATGAATATGTTAAAAAGCAACGGCCCCAGCACCGATCCCTGTGGCACACAGCTCGTGACTCCCCGCCAGTCATAAAATTGACCCTTTACTCCAACCCTCTGCAGTCTACCCGACAACCAGTGTTTGATCCATCTGTGCACATCCCCTCCCACCCCGTGGTTCCACAGCTTCTTAAGTAGCCTTTCATGTGGCACCTTGTCGAAAGCCTTCTGAAAATCGAGGTAAATGATGTCTATGGGCTCCCCATTGTCCACCCGACTGCTTATTCCCTCAAAGAAGTACAGAAGGTTCGTTAGGCACGACCTTCCCTTGCAGAATCCATGCTGGCTTGTTCTCAGTAGGCCATTCCTCTCGATGTGCTCGCAGATGGCGTCCTTGATCATAGCTTCCACCATCTTCCCTATAATTGAAGTTAGGCTCACCGGCCTGTAGTTCCCGGGGTCACCCCTCGATCCCTTCTTGAAGATGGGTGTGACATTTGCCAATTTCCAGTCCTCTGGTACCTCACCAGTTTTCAAGGATAGGTTGCAAACATGCTGGATTGTGCCCGCTATTTCCTGTCTTAGTTCCTTCAGAACCCTTGGGTGGATCCCGTCCGGGCCCGGTGATTTGCCACATTTTAACCTGTCTATCTGTTTGAGGGCATCCTCCTTACTTACCTCTATGTGCTCTAGTTTCTCAGCCTGTTCCCCACTCATGAGCTCCTCCGAGTCTGGTATATTAGATGTGTCTTCGCTCGTGAAAACCGACGAGAAGAACGTGTTCAACCTCTCAGCTACCTCTTTATCCTCCTTAACCACTCCCTTCCTGTCCCCATCGTCCAACGGCCCCACTTCCTCTCTCGCTGGTCGCTTCCCCTTTACGTAACTGAAGAATGCCTTGAAGTTTTTCGCCTCCCTGGCCAGCCCCTCTTCGTATTTCCCCTTTGCTTTTCTAACCTCCCGGTGGCATTCCTTTTGGCATTTCTTGTGTGCCTGGTGATTTTCCTCTGTTGGATCCTTTTTCCATCTCCGGAAGGATACTTTTTTGTCCTTTATCGCCCTCTTTACTTCTATTGACATCCAAACCGGGTCTTTTGATCGCTTGTTCTTGCAGCCTTTCCTGAAATTGGGGACGTACATTCTCTGTGCTTCTTGCAGGGTGTCCCTGAATAGGGTCCAGGTGCTTTCCACAGTCTCCATCCTAAAGATGTTTCTGAGCTTTCTCCCCACCATTTCCCTCATAGCAACATAGTTCCCTTTCTTGAAGTTCAGTGCAGTTGTTGCGGTCCTCCTAACTATGGGTGTCCCTCTTTCTAATGTGAATCTGATCGTGTTGTGGTCACTATTGCCTAGTGGTCCTCCCACTTCTGCCCCTCTTGCCCATTCTTTTCAATCATTTCGTAAACACTGTTTTCAAAACAGTTAGTGAATTAGTTCTGTTGAGTAATCTATCTCTTTTATGTTAATGATTTTATGGCTCTGTTTCTTTATTGTAATTTAACTAATGACTGTTAACCGAGTCAAGCTCCAACTTTTGGGAATGATCCGGTCTACAAACTTAAGTTTTAGTTTAGTTTAATTTAGTTTGTACTTCAATGTAGCTGGTCTTGCCCTACTATGGGACAGGCAGGAGCTAAATCCACAAATACAAAAACTGCTATGTTTATTGGTCATGTCATCCTACTCAGGAGGATGACCATCATATGTAGAGAGTAACTCCTTCTAGTAATCCATGTTCAAAGCAGTACAGTGCTAGAGGGAGTTTTAGAGGCCCTTTTTGTTATATTATTCTATGAAATGGAACAATAGTCTCTGGATGTCACAGGAATCGTTGGTCAATGAAAATTTTATTTAAATCAAATATCCAAATGTAAAAAATACCAGTTGCTCATGAGAGTAGCAACATATACCATAAAAATGGAAGCATGTACCGGACCCAACATGGTCTGTGTTTTGGTGTTCTCTGCCTTCTTCTTCATATCACATCACTGTTTAGAACATTTTCATTCTTAAATATCATCATATTCTTCATTTGTTTCACTTTTCCTTCAAGGACTCCTGAAGAAAGTAGAGACCGCTGAAACACAGACCGTGTTGGGTCCGGTATATGTTTCCATTTTTATGCCGTAACATTATTTGAAAGCTGTTTCTCTACTTGAGAATTTCGTGTATTACCCTACCATTATTGTATTTGACTCTGACTTTGTCATGATCTCGTATTATTTGTACTTATATCCTCACTTAAAGTTCCCTTCGTTTCACCTCACCATTACTGCACTTGACTCAATCCTATGTTATTTGTTCTTGTATCCTCTCCCCACATGTACGGTCTTCTACTTAACTCCTGTTAACCACATTGAAATTCATGGTGCATTGCGATATACAAATAAATTTTATGTTATGTTATGTATAAGTTGCTACTCTCATGAGCAATTGGTATTTTTTACATTTGGATATTTGATTTAAATAAAATTTTCCATTTCATTTCGTTTTGGACTCACCAGTGCTTTTGGAACATAGGTTCTTTTTTTGTGTTGCTGTTATTATTCTATGAAAAACAGAGTCATCACATACATCAAAGCAAACCAGAGCCCCTTTTGTAAATAATTGGCAGTATATGACTGGTTCCATGCATTGTAAAATGTTTTTAATGTAGTTGCAAGAAAAAAAAGATTCATTTTAAACTTTGCCAAACACCTGCTCTACATAATAATGGAAATATGTATGATTGTACAACATAGAATAGGACAGAGAGTTGACAGCTATCGAGGCCAAAATGCACAAGAGAATAAAATGTGAGGATACTGAGCATTGTAAATGGAGCTAGCTGGAGGGATCCCTTGTCCAGCTGAGATTTTGTGTTTGATCTTTGGGCCAATGATTCTACTTTACCATGCATATTTGTAACAGACAGAAAAATGAAACAGGAACTGAAATCTTAGGAAGCCCAGGAAGAATAGGCTGCTGAATGTGCCTAAGTATAATTGTATCAGATGTGTAATTTGAAGCATCATCACAGGCTAAAGCATTTATTTTAGAAGCCCTATTTGCAATTTGAATATGAGAAAACCGACATTTAGATGGGTATATTACATATACATTTAATACCTGGTTGTAGCAAGAGGGTATGATTTGAGCATTTTTGGATGCGACAAGAGTAGACCTAAAATATACACATGCATTCCCCATTACTATTTGGATTTCTGCTAGATACTTGTGACTTGGATTGCCTCTGTTTGAAACAGGATACTGGGCTACTCATAGATGGACCATTGATCTGGCTCAGAGTGGCTAATCTTATGTTCTTATGAGATCAACATTGGGATGTACACCTGCTCGTTTTCTGCAGTGCCCGACTGATGAGATTAGGAAAGGTCACCTCTTTAATGTTCCAATGTTATTGTCTGCATCCTAATTCCGTGAGAGCCATCACATTACCCCTCTCCTCAAGTCACTTCATTAGTTCCCCATCCATTTCCGAATACAGTTGAAACTCCTCTTACCTACTTACAAATGCATTCAACTTTGTAGCTCCTCAATATCTCTCCTCACTTATAACATAACATAACAAATCACTTCTATACTGCATAACCAGTAAGTTCAATACGGTTTACAAATATTAAAAAAAATAATAATAATAATAATAATACAGATTAGAGAGATTTGCTTAGTTAGCAAACAGATATGTCTTCAGTTGCTTTTGAAAATGATGCAAAGACTCAGAGCTCAGTAACTAAGGTTTCAATTCCTTATCCCAGAAAACCGCCTATGCTCCCTCCATGAACTTTGTTCGTTAGGTAAGTCCCTCTTAACTTCTCCTCTACTGCCAACTCCAGACTCCATTCCTTCTTTCTTGCTGCGCCGTATGCCTGAAACAGATTGCCAGAATCAATATGTCATTCTCCGTCTCTAGCAGTATTCAAATCCAAGCTAAAAGTTCACTTTTTTGAAGCTGCTTTCAGCTCTTAACTCCCATTCACTGTCAGATACCTATACCCATTCTATTATTCCTTCTGTCAGATATTCCCCTACCCTGTCTATCTGTCCAAATTAAATTGTAAGTTCTTCTGAGCAGGAACCATCTGTTGAATGTACAGCTCTGCGTACACCTTTCAGTGCTACAGAAATGATAAGTAGTAGTATATTTTTAAAATGACAGACATATACATGTATTTCTTAAAATACCAACACATATATATATATATATAAATATATATATATTTTTTATACCCCACTTACTACTAAGCAGTTCACATAATATTTTACATACAAAATAAAATAGTCAAAATATAAAATAATAAAACTTGAAAGTAGATACTTATGTCACATGCAATGGGCAAACACATGTCTGTTACTGCATGTCTTTTGGAACAGGATCTTCATCTACACATCCTGTTATAAAATACTAGTGGAATGTAGCATGTCCAAACCTGGTTGCCATATTTCCAATTTGTACATTCTATCTGAAATATGCCTTTAAATCAACCAGAGAAATATGTACTACTAGTGTTTAAGCCCTTTACATTAACGGGTGCTAGAATAGATGTGTAAACTTTTAGCACAATGGGGCGCTGAGGCCTTTCTTTCTTTGCTTCCTGCTCCCCCTGTCCAGCAGTAGCCCTTCTCCCTTACTTTTACCTACCCCCTGTCCAGTAGTACCTCTTCTTCCCTGCTCCCCCTGTCCAGCATAGAAACATAGAAATAGACGGCAGATAAGGGCCACGGCCCATCCAGACTGCCCACCCTAATGTCCCTCCCCTATCTTTGCCCTGTGAATAGATCCCATGTGCCGATACCATTTGGCCTTAAAATCAGGCACGCTGCTGGCCTCAATCACCTGCAGTGGAAGACTATTCCAGCGATCAACCACCCTTTCAGTGAAAAAGAACTTCCTGGTGTCACCTCGTAGTTTCCCGCCCCTGATTTTCCACGGATCTCCTCTTGTTGTCGTGGGGCCCCTGAAAAAGAAGATATCTTCCTCCGCCTCGATGCGGCCCGTAAGATACTTGAACGTCTCGATCATGTCCCCCCTCTCTCTGCGCTCCTCGAGCGAGAATAGCTGTAATTTGTCTAGCCGTTCTTCGTAAGGGAGATCCTTGAGTCCCGAGACCATCCGGGTGGCCATTATCTGCACTGACTCCAGCCTTAGCACATCCTTTCGATAATGCGGCCTCCAGAATTGCACACAGTATTCCAGGTGGGGCCTCACCATGGATCTATACAATGGCATAATGACTTCCGCCTTACGGCTGACAAAACCCCTTCGTATGCAACCCATGATTTGTCTTGCCTTGGATGAAGCTTGCTCCACTTGATTGGCAGACTTCATGTCCCCACTGACGATTACCCCCAAGTCTCGTTCTGCTACCGTTTTTGCTAGGATCTCGCCATTAAGGGTATAGGACTTGCATGGATTTTGGCTGCCCAGGTGCATAACTTTGCATTTTTTGGCATTGAAGTTGAGTTGCCAGATCCTAGACCAGCGCACCAGTAGGAGTAGGTCGTGCATCATGTTGTCGGGCATTGAATCTTCGTCCGTTGTGCATTTGCCCACTACATTACTTAGTTTGGCGTCATCGGCGAATAATGTTATCTTACCTCGAAGCCCTTCTGCCAGGTCCCTTATAAAGATGTTGAATAGGATCGGGCCCAAGACTGAGCCCTGTGGCACTCCACTGATCACCTCCGTCATTTCGGAGGGGGTGCCGTTTACCACTACCCTTTGAAGCCTACCTCCAAGCCAGTTCCCAACCCATTTCGTCAATGTGTCACCTAATCCTATAGAACTCATCTTGCTCAGCAATCTGCGGTGTGGTATGCTATCGAATGCTTTGTTAAAGTCCAGGTACACGATGTCCAGGGACTCCCCAGTATCCAGCTTCCCCGTCACCCAGTCAAAGAAGCTGATCAGGTTGGATTGGCCTGATCTCCCCTTAGTAAATCCATGTTGATGGGGATCCCGTAGATTCTCCTCATCCAGGATCTTATCCAATTGGCGTTTGATTAGGGTTTCCATTAGTTTGCTCACTATCGATGTTAGACTCACTGGTCTGTAGTTTGCTGTCTCCAGCTTTGAGCCTTTCTTGTGGAGTGGAATGACGTTAGCCGTCCTCCAGTCTAATGGGACGGTGCCTGTACTAAGGGAGAGGTTGAAGAGCTCGGACAGTGGCTCTGCCAAGACATCACTCAGCTCCCTAAGCACCCTGGGGTGTAGGTTGTCAGGCCCCATTGCTTTGTTAACCTTCAGCCTTGACAGCTCATCATAGACACTGCTGGGCGTAAACTCAAAGTTTCTAAACGGGTCATCTGAGCCAACCCTTGTCTGTAGCTGAGGGCCATCTCCCGGCGCTTCTCGGGTGAATACTGAGCAGAAGTATTCATTTAATAGTTGGGCTTTTTCCGAATCCTTTTCCACAAAGTCTCCTAGTGAATTCCTGAGACGTACTATCCCGCCGGAGTCTTTACTTCTGTCACTGATATACCTGAAGAAGGATTTATCTCCCTTCTGGATGTTCTTTGCTAGAGACTCCTCCATGTGGAATTTAGCCTCCCTGACTGCTGTTTTGACGGCTTTTGACTTGGTCAGATAGTCTGCTCTAGAGTCCTGTTTCCCCGATTCATCCGCTAGCCCGGGCAGCCTTGGGGCTTTTGCTAGGCCGGCCCGCCTCACATTATCGAAGTGGGCCAGCCTAACAAATGCCCCGCAGCTGCTTGATGAAACCGCTGCTGCTGCTGCTGCTGCTACTGCTGGTCCAGGGATGAGAAGAAGAGGTGTCCCGGCAGCGGCAGTGTAGTCAGAAGGCAGGAAGTCAGCCGGCGATTGAAGTGTGCATGCGTGCTAAGGGTTTTATTATAGCGGATACGAGGGGGTGCTGAAAAGTTCTCAGCCCAACCAACCAACTTCCTAAATTCTGAGCGTTAGCTGAAGCTAACTGTAGCTGAAAAGAATGTTATCTTATTTCGTTAAGTGCCAATTTGCAGAAACTCAGGGCTCCTTTTACTAAGCTGCGATAGCGTTTTTAGTGCACGTTGGATTTTAGAACATGCTAAACACGCACTATGCAGCTAGAACTAACGCCAGCTCAATGCTGGCATTAAGGTCTAGCGCGCGTGGAAATTCAGCGCTCGCTAAAACCGCTATCGCAGCTTAGTAAAAGGAGCCCTAAATTCTATGTTTTGATATTGTTTCAGGTCATTGATTGAACCATTTCCACGTCATTCTCTTATTGGTTGGACTGAGAACTTTTCAACACCCCCTCGTATTGCAAGTAAAAAAAGGTTTAAATTCAAGTCTTATGTGTCCAAATATTTAACAAGTCTGTTACTAAGGGCTCCTTTCACAAAGCTGCAGTAGAGGTTTCTACCTTGAGCCGGTGAGGTAAATGCTCCAAAGCTCATAAGAATTCTATGAGCGTAAGAGAATTTACCTCACCATCCCTCAATCAAACTTTTTTTTTTTTCAGTTCAAAATTTTTATTGAATTTTGTAATACAAATGCAAAGAACTATAAACATAAATAAAATATAAAACAACCGTATGTTATTAAACTATTAACTAATCTCTACTAACTGAGGTATCAGTACACGTAAAACTACTGAATTGGAAGATATAATATAGGAAGAAAGTAATGAAGTAAAGAAAGAGAGAAGGAATAAAAGGAAACAGGAATAAATGGATAGTTGCGGAGTGGTCAGGTAGGAGAGTGAGATTGCATAAATTGATCAAGAAATAGCTATGGGAGTTTTTTGGCAGAAACTTGAAAGGAGAATCTAGAAATTCTGGAGATATGAAGTTTTTCGGTAGCATATTGTTCATGTTTATGATATAGGCACAATGAGTTCCACCAGAAAGTGTAGTCCAAGAGAGATGCCGATTTTCAAATTTTTAGGATATGCATGAGGGCAATAGCGAACATTGTATCAATCAGCTGCGGAGGGCATTCCAAATTGGCAAAGCAGGGGTGTTGAGAACGAAGTATGATCATGTCAAAAGTAAGATCACAGTCACACAGTAACCTTTTTTATAGTTGTCCATATACGAGACCAGAAGGTATGAACAGCAGAGCAATGAAACAACATATGGTCAAGGGTTCCATCTGCAGCGATACAATGCCAGTATTTAGGGTCCATTCTCAATTTTGCTTTCCACATACGATGTGGGGTCCACACGGCTTGCCAAGTGATGAAATATAAGGATTGTGAAACTCTAGAAGAGAGAAGGGGTTCATTGGTTTTGGACAAGTATAATTTCCAATCTATGTCCGAGATGGGAGAAGTCAACATATTCGCCCATTGAGTAAAATCTTGGGGAGAAAATGAGTACCAATGATCCTGTAGAATTTTATAGAAAGTAGAGACAGCTCTTCCACAGGATATTACAAAATCGAAACTCTGCAAATGCCAGAGTTCATGTTTATCAGATTACTGAAATCATGAATCATTTGTTTCCATTTTGAAGGCATTCTCATGGAAACATCTGTGTCCATGTTTAAAAATTAATAACTGAAAGCTGCACAAATGTATTTTACAATATTCCACTGGAGTCTGAAAAGAAAACCTCTCAGCAACACATATCAGGCTGGCATAAGATCAAGCTGACAACATGTGCAATTATATTTCTCTTCTATACGTAGTCTTATATACTACTGCTCTTTTCAAAAGACCCTGATGAGGTTACAACACAGTTTCAATAGCAGTAATTACATCAGCATAAAAGTTAGAATATTAGAAAACAAAACAAATGCTTTAGAATTCACAGTTCCATTGACATCAGCAGAAAAATTCCAATGTAATAAATATAATATAAATAAATCAGCATAAAATACAATAAAAACACATTTCTAATATCCCATCCTTTCCCATCAAGGAACTGGAACATCACCAGGATTTTGATTTTAGTTTTTATCCATAATAGATAGAAATAAAGAGCTCCTTTTATGAAGCCGCGTTAGCGGTTTAACGCGCGTAATACCGTGCACTAATTTGCTGGCCATGCTAGCCGCTACCGCCTCCTCTTGAGCAGCCTGGCAAATTAGCGCATGGTATTACGCGCGTTAAAACGCTAACGCGGCTTCGTAAAAGGAGCCCAAAGTAAAATATTATTTTAAAATAAGGAAATTTTTTTTTTTTTTTTTCGACTCCATCCGCGGTAGAGTCGCCAAAAATTCCTTTGCAAATGAAGTTATGTTGATAACATGTTTTATTGGACTAAATATAATTTTTTGTTTAACTTTTGAATGCCAGAATTGTCTTCCTTAATTTGGGACATTATGAACAAAAGATGACAATATCTGAATATATATAAGTGGATCATAAAAGCATTCCAATGATAAGCTCAAATGAAATGGTAGGGGTTGGGGGGGAGGGTTTGAAACAGAGAGAAGTGGTTGGTTGATCAGAAGGTGATAAAGTAGTATAATTTTATGGTTTTATAATAGAACTAGTGTTTAAGCCTGTTACATTAACGGGTGCTAGAATAGATGTGTAGACTTTTAGCACAATGGGTCGCTGAGGCATTTCTTTCTTTCTTACTTTATGTTTTTTATCTCTCTCCCTGCCTCCCTTTCTTTCTGTCTCTGTCCCCCTGTGTGTCTCTGTCTCTTCCCTGGCCCCCTGTCTTACTGTCTCTCTCCCTGGCTGGCTGTCAGTCTTTCTTTGTTTCTGTATCTTCTCCTTTTGTGAGTGTGGGGCAGTTGTAAGCATGCATGTGCACTCCTTCCGGCCACGGACATACGGAACACGCAGGTAGGAGTGCACATGCGCCGCTTAGGGTTTTATTATCTAGTCATTAAGCCCGTTACATTAACGGGTACTGGAATATATGTCTGTCTGTCTCCCTCCCGCTGACTCTCTCTCCCTGGCCCCCTTTCTCTGTCTGTCTTTCTGCCCCTTTCCCTGCCCCTGTGTCTTTCTTTCTTTCTGTCTCCCTCCCTCCCGCTGTCTGTCTGTCATTTTTTCCCATTTCCCTGTGCAGCAGCATTTCCATCCCACTTCCCTATGCAGCAGCAACAGCATTTCCCTCCTATCCCCCCCCCCCTTTCCTGTGCAGAAGCAGCAGCGGTATTTCCCTTCCCCTCCAGGTCCCTGTGTAGCAGTAGCAGCATTTTCCCCCCACCCCCCTTTCCCTTCTCTTACTGCGATCTGGCCTGCTATATTTGGCCCCTCCCCCTTCTTTTACTGCGTTGTCCTGCTCGATCTGGCCTGCTCCTGACCCTCCCATCCAACCCTCCCACCGCCGACAAACCTCCCGGCTCCAGCCGTGTAGGCAGCACTTTAAACACGCTGCTTCGCGGCCTTCTACTGCCGATTTCCTCTTCCGCATCTGTCTCCGATGATGTCATCAGAGAAGCGGCAGAGGAAATCGGCAGTAGAAGCGCGCGAAGCAGCGTGTTTAAAGTGCTGCCTACGCTGCTGGAGCCGGGAGGTTTGTGGAGGGTCAACGGGCGGAGCGGGGCAGCTCTCCACCACTCAGTTGCTGCCACTGGAATGCAAACAGGGCCGCGAGTGTGGAGCAGTTGTAGGCGCGCATGCGCACTCCTTCCGGCCACAGACATACGGAACATGCAGGTGGGAGTGCGTGCGCCGCTTAGGGTTTTATTATAAAGATAAGAAACCTAAGCTGCGCTAGCGGTTTTAGCATGCGCTACAGTGCCGTGTGCTCTAGATGCTAACGCCTTCATTGAGCTGGCATTAGTTTTTCCGCGTAGCGCAGGGGTTAGCGCCCGCTAAAAACGCTACCACAGCTTAATAAAAGGAGCCTTAAGTCCTGCCTTATTGGTGTTGAAGTATTTCATTATCTTAACTTCAGTGGTCATTAATTCCTGATTGTTTTCCTCTTGGTATTCACACACACACAAAAAAAAAACTGCGGGATTGACAAAGAAGCAAGTCAACCAGCAATGTTCATAAAAGTCCTTATTATTTTAGGTATTTATATACTGCCTATCAAAGTTATCTAAGTGGTTTACAATCAAATACTCAAGCATTTTTCCCTATCTGTCCTGGTGGGCTCACAATCTATCTAATGTACCTGGGGCAATGGAAGAGAAATCCCACTTCTACTAATACTCCTTCAAATCTCCCCTAGACTGTCTTGTGTCTTCCATTCAGTTTTTCCGCTTTTTTTTTGTTCTGGTAATGCCTAAGTAACAGATTTGATTCCACTAGCAATAGAATTTAGGATGGACTGTTAATTGCAATGACATAGAAAACGTCAACATGTCATTGCATATTGTTACAACAAGCGAGCAGAAAAATACATTTTCTGGGTTTTTGTTTTGGTTTGCCTAAGGGGCTCATTTTCAGAGCACTTAGGCACCCAAAATACCATAGGTTTCCAGGCTCTTTTGTGTCTAAGTGCTTTAAAAATGAACCCCAATAACAGTGTGTACTATTTGCAAATAGCACACCCTTTTTACTGATAGTTGCACAGGTATGATAATTCTTTTGCATAGAGACAATTCTATTTGCCTTAGTTGGACAGGATTGGCGCCCAGGGGAAAAAGATTTAGTTTATTATTCAAACTGAAAAAATATGATTCCATCTCACCTTACTACAGTAGACTGCACTGGCTACCCATTAACGCTTGCATCATCTTCAAACTATCATGTGCAAAGTTTTATATGCAAACTCCACAGACCCACTTATAAACATTTTTGTCAACTCCTGGTCAATATCAGCCAGAAAACTTAAAACATTTCAACTGATCCTTCTCTCTCCCAAAGGTGTATAATACTAGTGCATATTTGGCTCATTACTCACCTACCTCAGCACCAAGACCTGGAACAATCTTCCAACTGTTATCAAAACAGAACCTATACCTCAGATTTCAAAAGAAATTGAAGACTTTCCTTTTTGAGAACATATACTCTATCAATAGTTAATAAGTATGCTCTTCCACAGCAACCTACACAGCATTTCACCCTTCCAGAAACCACAGGAGCTTCCTCTCCAAGCTATCTCCAAGCACCAATCTACTTGTATGTAACTCAACTGTATTGTACTTCAAGCTGTTGTATTGTAATTCTAAAGACAGCTAAATGTTCCTCTCTATAGAATGATTACTACACTTTCTATCTCTGGTAACTACCTTACAGTATACTGCTTACTTTATATTTCATTGTTGTAACTCCTAAACATAATGTAAACTTCTTAATTTGTATATCACTTGAACTTAGATAGGCATAGTGCAACCCAGAAATTGAAAATTAGATTAGTTTAGATTTTTCCACAGTTCATGATTCATATTCCCACACTGATTTCTGCTTTGTCTCAATATAGTGAACTGTGGACCTATAATATAGGTATCATGTGTTATATTCCAAACTTAACCACCTCAAAGCGCTACACAAGTAGAGGAAATAGGAGACAACTTTGATGAGTTTGATTAATGTTCAAAGATACTGTGTATAGCAGACATGTCCAACTTCGAACAGGTCATGATCTACTTTTTCTGGCCAAAAGTGCCGGTGATCTACCACCGTGAAAATTAAGTTTCAAATTAAATTTTAACCCAATAAAGTTGAAGGATTCCCCCCCCCCTCCTATTTTTAATGAACCTTCTGTCATTTACTTGGATGTGATCAGCTGTTAACCAAATTAAGCAAAAACAAAACAGAGAGATGAAGATCCAGTAAGAACTGCAAGGGGAAATGGAAAGTATATTTTTTCTTAAAGTTTTATTGAGTAATAACTTTCTTTAACTGTCTTAATAACTTTCTTTAACTTTTAATGAGTAATTTGTGTTAAATGTAGGTTGAGTATTGATCCAGGATAATCTTGCACAATCTTTAATATTTCACTCTTGCTCATTCATGAGACATCTGAGCCTGCATTTCATCCACCAGCTTTTTGAAGTTGGGTGAATATTGCGTGAGGGCCAGTCTCATGGAATCCTGGAGATGTTCATCTGTCATGTTGGAATGTTGTGTACTCTTTCATTTTCAGATGGGAAAACACAGATTTACACAAATAAGCTGAACCAAAACAGGAGTGTACAGCTTCACTGCATCTTCTCAAGTTGGGAATTTTGTCTCTAGGCTCTAGCTTCCAAAACCATTTTTATTCAGCATCGGTCTTGATAAAAATGTCATTTTTAGGGGTTAATATATTGTCTAAGAGATGGCAGTTTCTTTAATGTCCACATCTACTTTGAATGAGTATGACAAGTACTCCACAACTGTTCCAATTTTTGGGAAGTCACAGAATCTATTTTTGAATTCCTGGATAACAGACCAGATTTCTGCCACATACTTCTTGTTCTTAAAAACAAAATTTGGATATTTCCCAAATGGTCCTGCATATTAGGAAAATGATCAAAAGTATTGTTTGCAAGGTCAGTCATCATTAGCTCAAATTTACTCTTGTAGGATGAAACTGTACTCATCTCGTCAATACATTTGTTATTACCTTGTAGTTCAAGGTTCATATCATTTAGTCCGCCTGTAAAGTCAGTGAGAAATGCCAGCTCACATAACCACTCCTCATCTTCCAACTCTGCTTGGTCATCTCCCCTCTCCTTCAAAAAACTTATTTCATTCAGCAAATCACAAAATCTTTGCAGCAATTTGTGCCTACTTAGCCACCTTACATCTGTGCACAAAATGATTTCTGCTGTCCCTTCATCAAGAGTAAGATTGAAAAGCTGTCTTTGAAGTGATCTTCCACAAACTGAATTTACAATTTTAAAAGTGATGTCCATGACAGTCTTTGTTTTGAGTCTCTTGCTTGCCAAAACTTGCTGGTGAATGATGCAGTGGTAAGAAAGGAATTATGGGAAGTCATCATGCTGTCTACAGAGGGCTATGAAACCCTTAACCTCACCTGTCTTTGCTCTTGCTCTATCAGTAGTGATGGAAACAAGTCTATGCAATGGAAGATTATACTTTGTCACAAAATAATGGAAAGAATTGAATATTTCCTGACTGGTAGTTCTCCCTTTTAAAAAAAATCATTCCAAGTAATTCTTCTTTAACACTGAAGTCTTCAAAAACCATCTGGATAAAGACTAGTAACTGGGCTATGTCTCTTATGTCTGTAGATTCATCCAGTTGGAGTGAGAAAGCAACACAATTTGAAACATCCTCCAACAATTGTTCAGTTATGTCTCCACATATCTTTTCTATTCGCCGCACAATGGTGTTTCTTGACAATTGTACATCTTGAATAGCAGCTATGATCTCTTTCTTATTTTTAAATCCTTCAAAAGATTGTCAGCTGCTTCAAGAAAACAATCTTTTACAAATTCCCCTTCAGAGAAAGGTTTGCATTTCTGTGCGATCAGGTTGCTGACCTTGAAGGATGCTATGGTTGCATTGCCCAAATGTGACCTTGGTTTCGCTATCAACTGTTGCTGAGTAGTCAATTTCGATTTAAGTTCTTTGAGCTTCAGGTTAAGAATTTCACTTTTGGGTGGAAAATCAGCATCAAACTTATTGCTATGCAGAGCCTTATAATGACGTTCCTGATTACCCTTTTTGGGCAAGGATACTGGGGTGTTACAAATTAGACAACACTTGTCTTTCACCATGATGAAGAAGTAGTCCATTTCCTATTCATCATGAAAGTAGTAGATTTTGCTCTTCTTTGGAATACTCATCTTCATTATATCCACTGGGGTGGTTGGATATAAGAAGGCTAAATCTTCTAAGTTAGTATAAACACTGGCTGAATCTGGTCCAAAACTGTCACTGTCCCAAAGTATTAAAGATCAACAGGAACTGAAGACCTCTGGATGATGTGCAATACAAGGACTGGAGATGCCAAAACCACACAAGTAGTTCTAAAAGTAAAAATAAGAATTCATCATACTGGCATCAATAATCAAATACCACCAAACAATCATCAAAAAAACTGAAACCCCTGTCCAGCAAACCAGCTAAATCAAATACCGCCAAACAAGTTCAACGTATTGCCAGAGGATGTGGTAAGAGCGGATAGCGTAGCTGTTTTAAGAAAGGTTTGGACAAGTTCCTGGAGGAAAAGTCCATAGTCTGTTATTGAGAAAGATATGTGGGAAGCCACTGTAGCATGGAATATTGCTACACCTTGGGTTTGGCCAGGTACTAGTGACCTGGATTGGCCACCATGAGAACGGGCTACTGGGCTTGATGGACTATTGGTCTGATCCTGTAAGGCTATTCTTATGTTCTTAATACCACCACATACGATTTAATAAATTCTGCACACAGTGTAGAATCAACGCAAAGGCAAAGTGAAATAAAATTGCAGTGTAGAATCAACACAAAGGCTAGGCAAAATAAAATTGCAGAGGCAAGGAAAAGTCACAGTGGTTTGAACCATTTCAAAAATTTGAAAAGCCCGCCAAAATCACCAAATTCTCGACGCTTTGTTGTGTCTGCCCGAAAACATTTAATGAAAGCGAACTAAAAAGCGACCAACGACCAGCACACAACAACTAATATGGTAAGTGTATTCAGGTGTATTGCAGATTTTCTTTGTGAAAATTCATGAGAAGTATGCTCTTACACTGAAAAAAAAAATCCAAAACAAACAGTCATTTTCCAAAATGAAATGTCCAAAATATGAACACCAAAAAAACATGCACAAAAACCTCTATCTGGCATCATTTGTACACAAACGATAGACATCCCTGCAGACAGAGGGGCAGCCAAGAGGTCAGTGCAGTAGACTTTAAATGACAGTACCCAGATAAAGATCACACTTTAATTCCATCATAGCTTACTGTGCGCCCTCCAAGAATAGATACATCACTACAATAATAGGTACATCACTACAATAACCATCACTATCTTTCCATGGAGAGAACTCCGACGGACTAGTATCCAACATTAAAGTCTCACACGCCTTCCTCAGCTCGAAGTCTATGCAGCGCTTCAAGATACAATTCCCTTCATCTCAGCAAGTGCGCCGGAAAAAGATGTTTGACCCCACATTTTGAGTTTCTAGGACCATACATCTGGAACAGTCTAACTACATACATGCGGCAACCCACCACATACTGACACTTCAGGAAAAAGTTAAAGGCATACCTTTTCCCCTTCTAACTACTAAACGCTGTTCATGAGCGTTTCCGCTCTTATCTATCGCTTATCTCTAAATCTGAACCATCAATGCTAAATTCTCTCATCTCTAAGGGCTCCTTTTACTTAGCGCATACAGGGAATTACCGCGCGCTACATCGCGCACTACACTTCTAGAACTAACGCCAGCTCAATGCATGTTATAAGTTACAGTAAGATAAGTAAAGGGTTTTAATACTGAGCGGTAACTGTACTTCAGAGATAATTCCACCCGCGAAACTTGCCAATAGTAGGAAAGGGTGGTTGATCGCTGGAATAATCTTCCACAACAGGTAATTGAGGCAAGCAGCGTGCCAGATTTTAAGAAAAGATGGGATTGGCATGTGGGATCTTTTCATGGAGGTAGTTAGGGGGTGGGCCATTAGTGTGTGCAGACTAGATGGCCCTTTTCTGCCGTCATGTTCTATGTTTCTATGTTTCTATCACAACCATAAGAATTATTATGAGTTTTAGGAGGAATTCATCAAGGTGTGGTAAAGATCACCTTATACCACACTTTGGTTATCTGCAAGATTCAGCAACCTACGGGATTCCAGTGCCACGGGTTGCTGAATCCTGTGGTAAATGAATAATGCTGCTTGCAAGCCACCTCACAAGCATTGTTATTCTATGTGCCTGGGAGAATTTGACCAAAACGCCCTGTCACGATATTC
The DNA here is from genome assembly GCF_902459505.1 of Geotrypetes seraphini. Taxonomy (NCBI): domain Eukaryota; kingdom Metazoa; phylum Chordata; class Amphibia; order Gymnophiona; family Dermophiidae; genus Geotrypetes; species Geotrypetes seraphini. The sequence goes on from NC_047084.1 coordinate 535,006,553, forward strand.
CTGGGACACCAGACAGTGTTATATAATACGCCTGATCCATGCAAAACTTAAGTGCAGGTATTTAGGCTTGGCTTTCATTGGGCCTGGTTTTTATTGGCCTAAATGGCCGGTGCACCAAATTATTTGTCATACATAAAGGATCTAAGCATGATTCTAGATATGGTGAGTGCCTTTTATAGAATCGCATTAAGTACTGTTCTGATTGGCACCATTTTTTTAGGCATCATATTTAGAATTTGGGGGATAATTTACATGTGAACGTTTAATCCTGTGCCCAAGCACATACAAATGTCTACAACTTCATTGTAGCCTTGATTTCTGCAGTTTTTGTGGAAGTTTTAAAAAGCCACATACAGCACTTATATGTTTCTACAAAGTAGGCCCACAATCGGCTCCTATTTGGCCTCACAGCCTTGGTAATCTGTTATAAATTTATTCTCAAAATGAATGCATGCATGAATATAAATCCTTATATGCTAATCAAAAGTGAGTGTGGTGTGGGGGGAAAGAGCAGTGGCGTACCGAGGGTGGGGCGAAGAGGCAGTCTTGGATGCAGAGTGCTTAGGGGTGCTAGAGCGGTCACAGGTCTGCTGTCTGCTTGCACATGGCTGTCAGCTCTGCTGGTCCCCACCCCCTCTGACATCTACTTCCTGTTCCAAGTCAGGAGACCAGCAGAGCTAACAGCAGCGCGAGGGGGAGGGGAGAGGAGGAGGGGTGATCTGGCCAGAGGAAGGCATGTTCCGCCCTGGGTTCCTGCCCTCTCAGGAACACCACTAGGAACCTGTACAACCTGCTGGAACTAGCTGGCCCTCTCTTGACACTTTTTATCAGATTATAATGAATACAATTGTTTTAATAGACTACTCTTTTTTTTCCTTCCAATTTATTTCCTTATGCCTGAAATTTTATAGACTCTGTATACATGTGGTGTCTCTAAAGAGTACACCTCCCACACAAATACAACTTCAAGTTTGCAGGCCAGTACAGCAATGTTCTATGCTGAAGGTACAGCAAATCAAAGGCATAACTTGAGATTCGGTATTGATTCACATTTCCACACTTTATTGCATTCATTATCTTGCCTAATTATGATTTCAGTACAGAAGCAAACAACTTCAGAAGCACACAGTTTTCCTGTTTCCTGTGGATTGACACTGTACAGTGAATTAAATTGCTGCAAGAGCTAAAGATGAGGTCATAGCTCAATGCTGCCTTGTACAAAAGCAGTAAATTACAGATGCCGGCTTTTAAGGGTCACAGCTGCAGTCTTTATTTTATGCTCAAGAGAAAGGGGAAGCCTTTGCTTCCCTGGTGCTTTCTGTGATGGTGCTCCACTTATAGTGCCTTCTCTGAGAGCGGCAGCTAGTAAGAGAGAACAATAAGTTGGAACATTATGGATAATTATTTAAAATGATGAACAACAGAGCCTTGGAATGCAAAGAAATGTGAAAAAAGTTGTTAAAAGATACTTATTTCGGGGCACTATTTGATTTTTACCAATTAAGTAGAGCACTGCAGATTGAAAGATTTAACCAGTGCTAGGCCAGAGAATAAGGCATGGCACAAATTAGCAATCTTACTTAACAACCAGAATGAAACTAGTATACTGGGGAAAAACACTAATATCTGTTGATATACAAGTACTCATATGCTCAACTGAATATTGAGTTAGCGTTTGTATTAATAAACCCAATGAAGATAGGCTAACCTGAAGCTTCATTAGCAGTCGTGCTAGAGACCATGTTGTGATTGCCAAGCTTGGTTTTTATTCCTTAGGCCAGCCAGGGCTTGTTCTGATGTGGAGGCAACATTTACAGTCACTCTTGGGGGGGAAGGGATTCGTAGTCATGGCATATCGATGATAACTAATAGATAGCTTCACGATGCCTATGCATTGAGTTCTGGATGGACTCATAGTCCATGGCTCTGGCCAAGAACTATCTCATAAGCTAGCTGGAAGGACATGAAAGAGTTATAAAAGGGGAAATCTCCAAGTAGGTCAAGGATGAAGACTCCTGACACAGTAGTCTTAGCAGAAGTCACTTCCAACTGAGCTGGAAGCACAATAAGAAAGAGAGTGAGAGGGTTTCTGGGGCCCAAAGATGGGTGACAAATGGTATGTGAGTGCTGAGTTTCCAAGTTTATTAAAATTTGTTATACTGCCTTAAAAATTGTCAAAACGGTATATATTACATTAAAAATATAAAATTGAGAACATATTATTAATGCTTTGGGTAGATACATGACAGACCGAGACATAAGGGAAGAAGGGTGGAACTACAATCATTTATAGGAAAGAAGGAAAAAAGGATAGCACAATAAGGGAAGAAAACTATAGTCTTCCTTGATTATTATTTTTGGTAGTAGTCAATGATCTTGGTCGGATGGGAAGTCATAAGTTATATGCATCCTTGAACATCAAGGTTTTTAAATTCATTTTAAATTTATCGATATTTTTTTCCTCTCTTAAGTGAGCTGGTAATGAATGCCAGTGCTCGGGTGCACTCACAGAGAAAATACATTTGCGGGTTGTATCATAGAAAAGGTGTCTTAAAGAAGGGATATATAAAAGATGTTTACTACTAGATCTTAGAGTTCTTGATGAGCAATAACGGACAACCAATCTGTCCATGAAATTTGGTGTATGGAGAGATTTTGTTTTAAATGTTAACAGTAAGATTTTATATGTAATTTGGTGTGTTATTGGAAGCCAATGTGATTTTATTAGAAACGGTGTTACATGATCAAGTTTTTTTCCATTGTGTATTAATTTAACGGCAGTGTTTTGGATAATTTGTAGTTTACGGAGTTCTTTAAGGGGGAGTCCATTGTACAAGGAGTTGCAGTAATCCAATTGTGAAATGACTAATGAATGAAGGAGGATATTAAGAGATGATGGCTCTAATAGATTTGAGACGGATCTAATCATTCTTAATTTATAGAAGCATTTTTTAACAACAGAACCTATTTGTGAGTGGAGAGTCAGTTTGTTATCGAGCATAACCCCAAGAATTTTTACAGAATTTGTGAATTTCAATGGGGTAGATTTAAGGAAGATAGGAGAGGCAGGCAAATCATCTGTGTTATTATTTGGGGAGAAGATCATCCCCGTTTATTTTAATGGATTAAGGGATAACATGTCATTGAGTAGCCACTGGTTGATTGTTTCAAATTTGAGATTGATGTCATGAATTTCTTGATTGGTTAAGTTGATTAGGTAAAGTAATTAGAAGTCATCAGTATAGGAGTATACAGTGAATCCAAGTGATTGTGCAAAAATGAGGAGAGGAGAGGTATAGATGTTGAAAAGAAGAGGGAAGAGTATCGAACCTTGTGGTATGCCAAACTTTTGTTTAAGATTATCTGATGAAGATTGTCCTAACCTAACTCTAGAGGTTCTATTTGAGAAAAAGGAAGCAAACCAGTCATAAGCTGTATCGGTAAGACCAATGGAAGTGAGTCTATTAAGCAGAAGAGTATGATCGACCATGTCAAAAGCGGCTGAATGGAGGTAGTGAGACCTATCATAGACTGTTCTGCGGAATGATTTTTTTTCTGAATCTGGTTTGATTTGGGTGAAGAACGTTTATTTTTTGGTGAAACCGTATAACTGTTGAAATATTATTTTCTCAGTGAGTTTTGTAAAAAATGGGAGATTGGAGATTGGATGATAATTTGAGCAGTTTGAAGTTGAGGATTTGTAATCTTTGATTTTTGGGTTGATTATTGCTAATTTTCATGAGTCTGGAAGAGTTCCACTCTCCAAACTGCTTTTTAGCATACTATGGATGAAAGGTCCAAAGATGATAAAGTAGTGTTTTAGAAGTACTAGGGGAATGCTTTCGTGTGTTGTTCCTTTTAGATTTATGTTTTGCATTTGGTTTTTTAGGTCAAGTAGAGATGGTATAGTGAATGTTGAAAGTTTGCTCAGCGATAAGTGGTGAATGTCGATAGAGGGTTCAGAAGATATGTTGGAAGTATTGATAGAAAGTTCTGTTCGTAGTTTATCCATTTTATCGAAGTATTGGGCTAATTCTGTAGCTTGAGGAATATCACTAGTGGAACAGTGTTGTTTGTCTTTTGAAGTTAGAGATTGAAGAATGGTGTATAGTGTAGAAGTATTTTGGGCCTTGTTAATCTGTTTGTAGTAGTATTTCTTTTTGGCAGAGATGATGAATGATTTATAGTAGTTGGCTTTATCTTTGTATATTTGAAATGAGTGTTGGGATTTTTCATGCTTCCATTTTCTCTCAGCTGCTCTAAGTTGTCTTTTGAGGAGTTTTAGTTTAGCTGTGTACCATGGATTTCCTTTGGCATTATTTTGTGTTGTGATTTGTTTTATTGGAGCAATTTCTTCAAAGAGTGTTTTAGTTGAAATTTCCCATATGCTAGTTTGTTCATTAAGGGGGAGCAAATTGAACTGTCTAGATTTAGTTTGAAAAAGTTTTGTATTTGGTTTTCTTTTATATTATTTAGACCCCTGTAAGTGAAAGTTCTAGTTTTAGTTGTTTTTTGGGGAAGAGATTGCTTGAAGGAGAAGGTTATCAGTGTATGGTCAGTCCAAGGTAAGAAGATATTATTGTTGAGATTAAGCAGGTCAATGCAAGTTATAGGGGTGAAGCTCATATCTAATATGTGGCCAGCCGAATGGGTTGGCTCTTGAACAATGGGAATTAGATTTAAATCCTCAATCCATGCTAGTAAATCAGATGTGAGGAGATGTTTAGTGTCATCAAAATCTGTGTTAAAATCTCCTAATATGATGGGTTAGCACAGGATGTGCAGTGGTCAAAAATGATAGAGTTTAGGAAGGTGAGAGTATCTTTTGTAACTGGAGGAGGTAAATATATAAGTAGAAAGTTTAGAGAGGGATTCGACTTCAAATCAAATTGTAGCATTTCAAAAGATTGATTGATAGATGAGTCCTGGGAAGTCTTGGAATGGGGAAGAGGAAGACCTATAATGGGAAGACCTTGGCCCCAGTTATGGTATCACAGGCATTTTTCAAAACATAATACCGCTACGAGAAAAGCTGCGGATTAAAAAATATAATAAAAGCTTAAATAAATGCTGTCCTGAAGAAGCTCTTAGTATTCTGACAAGAGTGAAACGGAGATCTTCCGTAGGGAGGCAAGCCGGGCGTTATTCTTAACCCGAGCTAAGTACCATACCATCACAGCAAAAGCTAAAATTAAATGCAAATAATAATGTAATTTAAAAGAAGCTCACAGAGAAAATAAGACGGTTATCAATGATAGCCCAGTTGTGAGTTTAACAACTATGATTTGCTCTGGTTGCTAGCTTTGGGCACTTGAGATACAAAGTCTTCGTCTCTAATCGTGAGCAAGATCTACTTCTTAGTTCTATCGTTGGCCTTATTTAGAGTTTGAGTAGTGATACTAATTTTTGATTTGGACTGTTTATCGCAGATGCCAAGACATATTCAGATGGCTATCTTCTATTTTATGGGTACTTCAGTACTTGCGTTTATTTCCAGAACTGTTGGAGCAAAGTGAGGCCACCTCTCTGCACAGTAAGGCTAAAGCTTCACTGTCCAGAGAAATCAAACATCCCCAAAAAGGCTGATATTATCTATTGTTGCTCAAAACCTGGAGGCAAAAGCAATGGTTCCTAGAGTGGTTAATTGTTTAGTGGTGAGACACAAAGCTGCAGCAGTATCATTATTGGCTTCATATGGAATTCAGGTTAATGCTATCACAATCTCTAATCGTGATTTTTTGGACTGAGGAAGGTGTCTCTTGAAGCTTATCAGAGAGAGGTATAAGTACCCAAGTTGGGTCATCTATTATGATTGTGCTGGCTCCGTTACATGAGGACAGCCTTTGCTGAATATGTTTAATGTTGTTTCATGTTTGGATGTTCTATTTATGTAGAATGAATTGGGTCCCTGTATTTCTGTACTGCTCAGTGATTAGCCTGATTTAGCCCTATGCTGCTTTTTAGCCTTTGAAGCTTGTTGTGATGCCTGCTCATGGGCATGCTGGGGGGAGCAGTATTTCCCCCCTCGGTCCAGAGGAAAGCTACTAACATGGTTGGTGGTCTTCAGCATAAGACATACAGAGGCAGACTTAAAGATCTCAATATGTATACTTTGGAGGAAAGGCAAGAAAAGGGAGATGCGAGTCTCTTTCAATTGAGAGGAAGCTCAATGGGGATATAGGATGGAATGAGGGGATATAGGATGAAGGTGAAAGGGGATAGATTCAGAATTAACCTCAGAAAATACTTTTCCATGGAAGAGATGGTGAATGCTTGGAATGGCCTTCCTGTGGAGGTGATGGAGACGAAGATTGTATCTGAATACAAGACATCTTGGGACAAGTATGTTGGATCTCTAAAGAGAGAGGAGGGGATAGTGGATATCATGTTGGGCAGACTAGATAGGCCATATGGTCTTTATCTGCCTTCATTTTTCTGTTTTTATGCTTCTCCAACTGATCCAACCTGAGGAGAAAGAAGAAGGACATGGCAATTGACCATTAGAGCTAACCCCTTAGTTTAGTCCAGTGTGTCTGAGTGCAAAGAATACTCCATGGTGAGGCAGCTCTCTTAACTACTTTATTTCCCTGTTATTCATAGTGTTTTTACTTGGTAACTATAGAAGACCAGAGTGTTTTTTATCTAGTGACTGATATCTGGGACTGTGTAATCTATTATTCCTAATGCTGTAACTACTGTCATTAGAGCTGATATGTGAATATACTGTATTTTTTATTAGCCATTGACAACTCTCTCTGGGATAGAATTTAATTACACAAAGCAGACTCGTTTTTTATGGACAGAATCCTAATCCATCTTATTGTTTCAAGAAATTTGTTTGTCTTTTTGTAATCAATCATTAAATGTTATTTTGGATTAAGGATTTAGTCTCTCATTATTAGAAATAAGTGGGCCATTTTGAGCCAATCAGGACCTTAGGTCCCTCCCACTGCATCCCAAGATGCATTGGGAGGGGGAAGGCCCATAATTCGCAACACATGGCCCTATAGGCAAGAGGGAGTGGGCTTCCCTTCTGCCGATTATGCAGTGGAAGGATGTGTGTGTGTGTGTGTGTGTGTGTGTGTGTGTGTGTGTGTGTGTGTAGAAGGGGTGTTGCCTAATGTTGGGTGGTGTTAGGTGATGTATGTGTGTGTGTGTGGGGGGGTGTTGACTGATGCCAGGTTGTGTTGGTGAAATGGGGGAGTGTTGTATGATGTTGGGTGATGTTGGGTGAATTGGGGAGGTATTGCCTGATGTCAGGGGCGTTGGGGGGGGGAAGGAATGTTGGGAGATGTGGAGGGATGTTTGAGGCAGTTGGGGGAGGTGTGTAGGGCTCCAGCTTATCCTGTCAGGGGGAATCCCCTTCAGCTGAGCCGGCAGGAATCCCTGAAACCGGCTCAGCTGATGGTGATTCCTCTGCTGCGATTAGCTGATGGCAAGCCCTCAATGTGCTGTTTCCCCCCCACCCCCATCTCTGGGTGGTGGGAGGGGGTTGGTGATCACTGGGGGAGTAAGGGGGGATCATGCCTTAATCTCTTCAGTGGTCATCTGGTCAGTTTGGGCAGCTTTGGGGCATTTAGATGCAACTAACTGCTGGTGTCTAAGTTCCCTCTAGGAAAGCTTTGATTATCACTGCAGTACATCCAAGTTTAAGCCCGCCTGATTCTTGCCTTTAACATACCTCCCAACATGCTCCTTTGAGCTCTAGATGCACAGCAGCTTAGAAGTGCTGCTGCATGTCCAGAAAGTTGGTTTTGAATCATTTGTATAAATCCAGAACCAATACCAAACCAATCCATTGCCTGATACATAAAGGTCCATTCTACACGATCAAAGACCTTCTCTGCATCCAAAGACACAGAGAAAGCTGGATCATTTATGGCTTTTGATACATTTAACATATGGAAAGCCAATCTAGTGTTGTTCGAAGAATTCCTTTGAACCACAAACCCCGTTTGATGCACACCAATGATATGAGGGAGAGCCTTAGCTAAGCATAGAGCCAATAACTTAGCTAAAAGTTTGCCATCCACATTATCAATGAAATAGGCCTGTAATTTGAAATCAACATAGGATCTTTATTTGGCTTTGGTAAAACAATAGTTAGGGATTCCGCCATAGTACCTGATATACAACCTTCATTCAGTTGAGTCCGATATAAATTTAATAAATGAGGTAATAGGGAATTTTGAAATGATTTATACAACTCTACAGTATATCCATCACCACCTAGAGCAGATCCAACTCTAAGGGACTTCAAAGCTGTTTGTACTTCTGTCAAAGATATAGGCATATCAAGGGACCTTTTAATATGCTCAGGAATTTTAGGACCTTTAATTAATTTTAAAAAGCTTTATTTGAATAAAGCTCTGAAGAATATAAAGCCTTATAATATGTTAAAAATTGCTTTAAAATATTTCCAATTTGAGATTGAGTTACCCCATTCTCATCATTAATAGCCACAATCTTTACTTTCCTTTTTTTTTTTTTGCTTTGAGATAGTGAGCCAATATTCTTCCCGCTTTATTTGAGTTTCCATAATACACAGCTTGCTGCACAAACAATTGTTTTGATTATCATAATTTGATTATTGAAAGTTGGTTTTGATTATCGGCACTTGGACATCCCTGCTGGTTTTTGGACATTTTAAAGTTTTGATTATGCCCCCCTTAGTATACATAATTTTTTGCTCATTTGCTATATTTCTTTCATCAGGTTCCTGACAGTTTTTTCTATGTATTTTCATGGAATAATATTGCAGACACATTATTTTATTTGCAGAATTAGGTTAGAAATCCTCTGACAATTATGCTTGATAATAATGAAAATTTTTACCCTCTGTTGCAGCTTATTACTGAAAGCCTATTAGTGCAGCATGATTAGATTTAAACTGAAGTTAGGGTCATGAAATTAATAAGAAAATTGAATATGAATTGACCTATTTGTTAGATTACTTTAGAATCCTTATCCTCAATTTCCACATGGAAATTCTGACATCCATATGTAAATGGAAATTTTAGAAAGGGGTCAGTTTACACGTGAACGTCCATAATGTGTAGAAATTGCAAGGAGGCGCATTGGAGGCTTGGTTTGGTCATGGATTAGGTGGCTCAGAAATTTACATATGCATACCCCATTTCATAAAGGGAATGCATGTTTATGACTTACTAATATTTCTACATGGGATTAAGGGCTCCTTTTACGAAGCCACGTTAGCGGTTTAATGTGCTTAATAGCATGTGCTAATTTGCCGGCCGCGCTAACCGCTACCTCCTCCTTTTGAGCAGGCAGTAGTTTTTCGGCTAGCGCAGGAGTTAGCACACACTAAAAAGGTGCGTGCGTTAAAGCCGCTAATGCGGCTTCGTAAAAGGAGCCCCAAAAGTTGCTCTAGCACCTATAGATTTTTTAAAAAGTGTTTGTTTCAGGTAGCCCTCTACAGGAGGGATTAAGGGAGTTACCTTATTAACACCCCCCCCCCCGCCATCTTTTACAAAACTGTAGCATGGTTTTTAGTGCCAGCCACGGCGTTAACAGCTCCGACGCTCATAGAATTCCCATGAGCATCGGAGCTATTACCACTGCAGCCAGCGCTAAAAGCCATGCTACAGTTTTATAAAAGGGGAGGGGGGGAATCTTCCATTACTTATTTCCCCCCTGGAAATTGAAATATATAAACATTATGGCCTTGCTGCCTGCTAAGTCTCACAATTGAATGATTAAAATGATCAGTAGATTTTTGTGGCTTGGGAAAACAGTGAGACTGCCTTACCATAAGGTTACTTTACCAAAGGAGAAAGGAGTCTTAGGTTTATTAAATATATGTTTAATGGCTATTGCATGTCAAATGAGACATCTGAATCACTGGCTCCAAGGAACATCATATTTTTCTTTTACAACAGTGGAAACTGCTAAACTTCTGCCCTATCATGTGAGTGTCCTGCTACATGCCCCAATTCAATATTTATCTTCTCACATACAACAGTATCCTTTCTATGGGTCAGTGAGGCATAACATAACATAACACTCCATTTGTATCCTGCAAACATCTCACAGTTCTATACAGTGACGTACCTAGCATATGTGACACCCGGGGCCCATCATTTTTGGCATCCCCCCATCTGTACGAAAAACATGATTTTTAGTAACAAGCTACATGTCACACAGTACCTAGGAAAAGGCAGTATCTTACATATGCAGTGAGCAGTACATCAATACACCCATTGTAAAACTAAACAAGCCAGACTAGTACAGATCAATCCTACACCGTCAATCCTAACAGAAAATCATGTCTTTCGAACACACAGAACACAGAAAATACCTTCACCTAGTATGGAATATGTCATCACAAAACTAACCCCTCCCTCTTTTACAAAACTGTAGTATGGATTTTAGCCACGGTGGTAACAGCTCTGACGCTCATAGAATTCTGAGCATCAGAGCTGCTACCACCACGGCTGGTGCTAAAAAACGCTCCACAGTTTTGTAAAAGGGAGAAAAAATAGAAATGCATAGACAAAGATTAAATTGAACCAGCAAGAAGCTGGACTCTGCATACAATGCAACACCACAGAAACAGTGACACATGTCTCCTAAAGCAACAAATAAATAGAAAATTTTTGTTCTACCTTTGTCTTCTCTGGTTTCTGCTTTCCTCATCTTCTTGTTACTCTCTTCCTTCCATCCACTGTCTGCCATCTTTCTGCCCCTATATGGCATCTTCTCTCCTTCTATGCCCCTTCCAGAAACTGTATGCCTCTCCCTTCCATCTCTCCTTTCACCCCTTTGGTCTGGCATCTCTCTCCTCTCCTTCCCTCTCCCACACCTCTCTTCTGCAATCCCTTTCTTCCCTCATTTTCCTTTTCAATTTATTTTCTGCATCCATCTAGATTACATTCTTACTACCCTCTCATCAATTTCCTTTTATACTGTCTACTTACAGCTCGCCACTTCTTTCCCTCACCCCCTCCAGTATTTCCCTAACTCAATCCTTTTCCCCCATCATGTGCTCTCCTTTTATTTATCCCCTCCTTCCATCCTCTGCCCTCTTCTCTCTCTCCCTTCTCTCCACTTCCATCATCTGTCCATTCTCTCTTTCCCCCACTTCCATCATCTGCCCTCTTCTCTCTCCCCCTTCTCTCCACTTCCATCATCTGCCCTTTCTCTCTCTTTCCCCCCTCCTTCCATCATCTGCCCTCTTCTCTCTCCCCACTTCCATCATCTGCCCCTTCTCTCTCTTTCCCTCCTCCTTCCATCATCTGCCCTCTTCTCTCTTCCCACTTCTATCATCTGCCCCTTCTCCCCAGTTCCATCATCTGCCCCTTCTCTCTCTTTCTCTCCCCCCCTTCCATCATCTGTCCCCTTCTCTCAATCTCTCCATCCACCACAGGCCCATCTTTCTCCCTCACCTTTCCGATTTTGGCAACAAGATCGGCAAAGCCTCCCCGCGACGGCACTGAGCGGCATTGGCGCCCCCCTCTGTGACGGCACTGAGAGGCATCGGCGCCCCCCCGCCCCGTGACAGCACTCAAGTTCGGCCTCCTTCTCCCGGCATCAGCAGAACTTCAGATCGGCAACAGGTGCTCAGTCAAAAGCTTCCCCTGACTCAGCTTCCTGTTTCCGCCCAGGCAGTTCAGTCAGGGGAAGCTTTTGACTGAGCACCTGTTGCCGATCTGAAGTTCTGCTGATGCCGGGAGAAGGAGGCCGAACTTGAGTGCTGTTGCGGGGCAGGGGGGGGCGCCGATGCTGCTGAGTGCCGTCGTGGAGGGGGGGGACACTGATGCCATTGTCGCTGAATGCCGTCGCAGCCCAGGAATTTTCCGGACCTGTCCGGCTGTGCACTCCCTCCTAAGGCTGCACCCAGGGCGGACCTCCCCCCCCCCTTGGTTCGCCACTGGTTCTATACAGTCACAGAGAATTACAAAATAACAATGGACACATACATAATATCCACATGATTCCCCCATAAATTGCTTAAATATGTTTTTAACATTTTCCTATAATGATCATAAGATTTATATATTTATTCAATTTTCTATATTGTTCTCCCTGGAGAGCTCAGAATGGTTTACATGAGTTTATTCAGGTACTCAAGCATTTTTACCTGTCTATCCTGGTGGGCTCACAATCTATCTAATGTACCTTCTATCTAATATACCTGGGGAAATGGGGAGATTAAGTGACTTGCCTAGGGTCAGAAGGAGCAGTGGGTTTGAACCCATAACCCCAGGGTGCTGAGGCTGTAGTCTGAAGCTTTAATCACTGAGCAACACTGCGCCACAAGCTACAGATGCTCGTATTATACAGATGCTGGAGGTGGACCTTTAAACTATTGAAGCATTCTGCTGAGGTCTCACCCATATTATTAATCCAGGGTAATCTATATATCCACTGGAACTTAATACAATCTCTTTTTGGCACTGGGCACAAAAAGGGTATAGTTCTATTACATCACCTTTTGTCAGAGGCTGGTTGATTACAATCTTTTGCATCTTTAAGAAGGACCTTTCAGTGGACAGTCCAAGATATATTTCCATACCAACAAATAGAACAATATATAAGGACACTTTCTGAGACAGATTTGAATGCTGAGACATTGGAGGTTTAGAGGCTCAGTCAACTATATCAGTTGCATTGTCATCATAGATTTCTACAAGAGGAGCAAGTAGAACTGGACTGCACAGTATTAGGATTGTGATGGTCAATGGATTTGGGGATGACTGTCTCTGGAGATCAGCTTAAAAATGTTTAAAATTAACAATGAAAATGACAAAATTTGTACCTTATTGGGAAATGCAGTATAAAATTATGTTATGGCTATGGGGCTCATAATCAAAATTTTAAAACATCTAAAAACCTGCCTAAGTTAGCACTTTGACATCCTAATAGACAGGTCGTCCAAGTGTTAATAATCAAACTGACTTTTTGAAAAAAAAAAAAAAAAAATTCTAGATGTATTTTTTGAAACTTGGCATTTTCCCACTGCTAACTTTGGTCATCTAGCACCATATGTCCAAATCGGATTTAGATGTATGTTTTAATTATGCCCCTCCACATGCTTTTCCTCAGCAAGCATATTAGGTGTCTATTTGCCCAGATTCTAATTGTCTGAAATGTCTCCAACTAGAAGCATTTTTGGGACACATGTTCTATATACTGCACTAAAATTAAAATTTTTTGGAAGTCAGTATATGCTTAAATTACAAATATGTGGCATTCTAGATGTCATATTATTCCCTTTAAATTATTTTAAAAGGTGGTTCTCATGCACCCGGTTCTGAAGGGTATGAGTTTTTTTGTGAGGCGCTATGTCAGTGGCGAAAAATCTTTTCCTAAAACTTTGGATGTGCAGATACCAACTTTGTCGCAATGAAGAGCTCAAATGAGAGGTGATGTCAAATGCATCAAAGGTAGAATGCACCATATATTTCCTGGTCTGCAGGAGATCATTAATTAGATGTTGGTATGATGAAAGATGCTATGATGGAATATATTGATCATACAGCAAAATATTTTGGATGAGAGACTTTAAGTAAAAAGTCATAGAAATTGTAATTTAAAATTCTGCTTGCCAGCATGGATGCTTGAAATTCGCTTTGTCCAAATTTATCCAGAGTTCTACCTTCTCTTCCAGGAGGAGTACTGGCGTATGTTCTGGAAATATTTAGTTTTTTCAGGTCAGACTCTATCACTAGAAACTGGTGTAGTAACTGTTTCTTACTCAAATCTAGGTGAATGCAGTAAAGAGTATCTAATGCGTGGAACCATAGATACCTGCAGAGGATTTTCCTAGTTTTAAAATAAAGCCACTTTCAAAAGATTATGGAGAGGAATTTTAATACATTTTTTAGGTAGTTTTTTTTTTTAATAGTCCATTGTATCCATGAGCTTTGCCTAAGATTGAAATTCTGACTCCAACTGGTAAAGCTTGCCCCATTTGTCTGATAAATTTAGTGAAAGTCAAACTCTCCGGAGGCAATTCCTTATGAAGAGGAGGAGATGGGCCTGAAGAAACACTGTAAGTCTCCTCTGCTGATAACTCTGAATAGCCACTAAAAGTGCGAAGAATTAGGTCAGAGTCATAGTCCTCAATGTCATGCTTTCTTTCCTCAGTGAATATTGAAGAGATGGACAGTGATTGCTAGAGGAGTATCGAGGAGACTGATGTTGTGGGAGCATCGAGGAGATCGGTGGCCAGAGAAGCTTCGAGGAAATCGACATCATGGAGAGCATTAAGGAGATCAATGTAGAGGACAGTGTCGATATGAGTGCCTTGATGAACATTGAGATGAGTATTGAAAATGAGATGACCTGCATTCTCTCGACATAGACGTATGTGCCAATGCAGGCGTTTGACTTCCAGGTATCTGAGCTCAATGTCCAGATCAAGATGAAGGCCGATGCAATATGGAAGCAGGATTTATCATCGAGAACCTCTGCAGTAGCCCAGCTATCTCCTTGTGCAACAGCATGGTAAGCTGTTCTTGCAGAGATGGTGCCATAACCTGTACTTGCATAGGTATCATAGGTGCATTACTTGTGACTCAAAGCACTGGTGACTCTAGTATTGAGGCACACTTCAGAGGTGATACCAACTGTAAGAATGGTGATCTATCATTGGTGCATCAACATTTAGGTGACAATGCGAGATGGCAGATGAAGTTCAACGTTGAGAAATGTAAAGTATTGCATGTGGGAAACAGAAACCCGAGATACAACTATACGATGGGAGGGATATTATTGAATGAGAGTAACCAAGAAAGGGACTTGGGGGTAATGGTGGACATGACAATGAAGCTGACGGCACAGTGCGCAGCAGCCGCTAAGAAAGCAAATAGAATGCTAGGCATAATCAAGAAGGGTATTACAACAAGGACAAAAGAAGTTATCCTGCCATTGTATCGGGCGATGGTGCGCCCGCATCTGGAATACTGTGTCCAATATTGGTCTCCGTACCTTAAGAAGGATATGGCGTTACTCGAGAGGGTTCAGAGGAGAGCGACACATTTGATAAAAGGAACGGAAAACCTCTCATACGCTGAGAGATTGGAGAAACTAGGTCTCTTTTCCCTGGAGAAGAGGAGACTTAGAGGGGATATGATAGAGACTTATAAGATCATGAAGGGCATAGAGAGAGTAGAGAGGGACAGATTCTTCAAACTTTCGAAAAATAAAAGAACAAGAGGACACTTGGAAAAGTTGAAAGGGGACAGATTCAAAACGAATACTAGGAAGTTCTTCTTTACCCAACGAGTGATGGACACCTGGAATGCGCTTCCAGAGGGCGTAATAGGGCAGGGTATAGTACAGGGGTTTAAGAAAGGATTGGACAATTTCCTGCTGGAAAAGGGGATAGAGGGGTATAAATAGAGGATTACTGCACAGGTCCTGGACCTGTTGGGCCGCCGCGTGAGCGGACTGCTGGGCATGATGGACCTCTGGTCTGACCCAGCGGAGGTATTGCTTATGTTCTTAATGCTTGAAATCATGCTTATATTTCTTAGCCTTTTTACGTGGCTCCCCCATGCAGATCACGATGATGATATTAATGTCAAAGTAGACATCGATATAGCCAACATCATAGACATCAATGTTGTCAGTACCGGAGCCAATGCGGGAGCCTAAGGATCGGTGACTCCCGCCATTTTCAAAGAGAAGGATCCACAAAGTTTATTGTACTATAATTTTCTGGCTTTTAGCTATCTACTCTGAAGTTTAGAACAGAGCGGGCAGGAACAATCACCATGTTCAGGACCAAGGCACTGGATGCACAAACTATATGGGCCAGTACTTGAAATGTCAGTGTAACATTGGATTCACTAAGAGCCTTGTGCATTGAAATAAAAAATACCAACGTGAAATTAAAGGACCAAAGGTTTTGGGTTTTTTTGGGGGTTGGAAAGTTATTTTGAGAACTCAACACTCTAAGCCTGAAAACAGGCTGAGGCCCGAACTAAACTTTTGGTAAAAAGGGAAAATTTTGTTTTCCGGAAAGGCACAAAAGAGACATAAAATGTATCCCCAAATAGATGTAAAAAAAAGAGATTTTTAAAGAAAAAAGTGTACATTGACCCCTAGAAAGAGAAAAGTGTCCTCAACAAAGAACTGATGGTCCCATGAGCCATCGTCAGGCAGTCTTCAAGCTTTTAAAGTGACAGTGCATTTGTTGACTGTCCATACCAGGGCTTCATGAATGATATCACCCGCATGTGAGAATATACTGCCTGCTTATCCTCAGTTAATACCCCGGCACCTAATTTTAGGCAATCTATATAGAATTTTCCCCTTACTGTGTAAGAAACCACTAATAAATATTCTTATAGAATATTAGTGGAAAAGTTTGCACCATGATTTGATGCATGGTTGGAGTTTGGTGGTGCATGGACAGAGTGCACAAGTATTCATGTCCTAGGCACATTTTACACCAACTATAAGGCTACTGTAAGTGATCATGCTTTAATGTTCACACAATTTTAGCCATTTGTGTTTTGTAGGCCCTGATTCTATATATGGTGTCTAACATGTAAGCGCCGAGGAGCGTGTCAATCATAAGCTAGGTGCCTAAAGCGGTCTTAGGCACCTTTTGGCATTGAAACCTTAGGAACATACTATTTATGCCAGGGTTTTCTTGTCCTAAATGAGTATGCCTCTATTAGACACCTTCCAGCGCCTATGTCAAAACACACCCAAGATCTGTCCCCAACCACATCTACTTTCTGGTAGGCACCTTGGAGTAGATGCCTATCTTGAAGTGGTAGGCACCTACCATCTAATTAATTGTGATTTAATTGGTTTTTTAAATTGCAACTTTCAATTAACAGCACCGATTAAGGCTAATTAAATAATTAGGGGGTCCTTTTACTAAGGCACGCTAGCCGTTTTAGCACGCGCTAAATTCTAATGCGTTCATAGACTACAATAGACACGTTAGTGTTTAGCTAAATGGCTAGCATTTAGCTAAAATGGCTTGTGCGCCTTAGTAAAAGGCCCCCTAAGTTAGGCGTGCCTATCTAGGTGCCTAACTTTAGGCATCTTTTATAGAATCAGGGCTGTATTGTATTTTTAAAAAAAGTAGGCACCTACTTTTTCTTATAGAAGAGGCTTAAAATAGGTGCCATAATAGGTGTCCAGTTGTAGAATTACCCTCTGTCTGCCTCCTGGAGTCCATAGCAATTGAGGTGAACAGTTTTGCTGTAACACTGAGCTCAGAATGTTATTCCAGGCTGATTTTGTGCCTGGCAAATTGGTAAGTGTGATGGTTTCATATCTTATACTAAGAAATAAAGAAGCATGTCATACTTAGACAAGTGGGCAAAATATTGAACTCTGGGTGACATGTTGAAGCGTTTGTGTTGCACTCAAAATAAATCAATTTAAATTTAATTTGTGTTCAAAGCTCCATATTCCCCAGCCCATGCCTTACAACACCTGTACTATACGACATCTTTTAATTCCAATTGTTAATGGAACAATGCACTCAAATTCAATTGTTTGAAAAAATTTCCATCAAAAAGATATTGTTCACGGTCTCAAATGAATAAAAAAAATGTATGACTTACAAATTATGCTGGGCTTTTGATTAGGAGGAGACGCAAAGCTTAATTCTTTCAGGTTTTCATTATGGCTATTTTTTCTCCCTTGGATACCATCTTTTAAACTCTGAATATTTTCTGTGTTCAAATCTTATATGAAATTAAGAACAATACCAATGACACAAACTTCAGGAAAACAGTAAATATAAGTATGCTTAAAGGACTATATAAGTTTGTATAACAAGTTATAATGCATAGCACATAATCCAGCTGATATTCAGTGCTATCTGCTCCTGATCGGCCAAATAGCACATAGCTGGCTATCCACTGATAGATAGGTGGGTATCTTCTGGTGAATATCTGGGTTGGTGGATAGCCTGGTGACCGGCTTCATCATGTGACATAGCTGGTCACTGCCAATACTGAGCAGCTCTCCAGCTAAGGCACGCAGCCTAGTAGACCCACCTAGTACCGTGTTTCCCCGATGATAAGGCAGGGCCATCAAATAAGACAGCCCCCCCTTTTTAGAAAAAAATGTAAAATAAGGCACCCCCCCCCGCAAATAAGCCACCCACCGATACCTGCGCTTACCCGAATCGGGTGGTACGGTGGGTGACTCCGTGTGGTCCCTCCGTCTACCGTATTTGCCTCCATGGCTGCGTGCTGCGCCTCGTCATGAAGTGAAGAGGAGGAAGTGACAGGACTGCAGCGCGCGCACGTGACTCCGCGCAAGGAAACACAGGCAGCTTCCCTCATCCCTCCCTAACGGAGACTGCAGGAGTTTGTTCACGGCCAGAACATCCAAAAGTGAGACACGCAGACAGGTTTCTTTTGCTGTGAGCAATAGCACTTACTGTATATAAAGCCTGTTTAAAATGCATACGGTATATAAACAATGGTTTCACATTGTCAAGTCCCCTCTGATGCTGCACTACAGAATAATCTCTTTACTGTGTTTCCCTGATGGAGAACATTGGGGACATTAAATGGTACAATATATGGTATGATGGATAAAGCTGGCCATACACGGTACGATTTTTCGGCCGACTGATTCTTCAGCCGACCGTTTTCTTCCTCCAACGAACGCATTGCGAACGTACCTATCGCGAACGTAATAAAATTCTGTTTTTTTTCAACAATAACTGTGTACTGTAGTCTTCTTCATGGGTAAATAAGGCATCCCCCCGAAAATAAGCCCTAGAGCATATTTTGGCCTTTCCGAAAAAATAAGACAGTGTCTTACCATCGGGGAAACAGGGTAGTTTGGCCACTAGGCCTTAACTAGCAGGCTGCTGAATATTGACTTGGCCAGTTAAGTCTGCACTAGTGAACTTTACTCTGAAAATTCAATGCTAGTGGCCAGATACTGTCCTCGCATTGAATGTTTGTAATCACTGCCAACTGCCAGAGATAGATGGGCTGCTTTCCATAGGATAGAATAGAATAGAATCATCTTTTTCTTCCATTTTTTTTCACAAAAGTACATTGGGTAGGGTATTTTTCTTCTAGGACACATTTGTATTTTCATTTTTAAACATTTTATTGAAATTTTATGTCATAACAGAAAAAAAACTATACAACATTATACCATTATCTCTTCTCAGAATTTGCATATTTCACAGCATTATGCTTCTCATGTATTTCATCTAACTGAATATGGTTAATGTACATATGGCTAGTTGGAATGTAAATGGTCTAAACTACCCTATAAAACACAAGAAGGGTTCTGAATATGTTTCACAAAAAATATATAGACATTTTACTTCTTCAAGAAATGCATTTAAATATGAGCGACTGTAACAAGCTTAAATTTCCCTGGGCTAATGTTTATTTACACTCTCCTGCCATCTCATAAAAGAAGGGTGTGTCCATTTTTTGCAAGAAATCTTTACAACATTCCGTATTACAACAAACAGCTGATTTAGAAGACAGATGGGTCATAGCTATGTTTCAAGTTGGTTCTTTCATTTTTGTCATATTAAACTTGTAATATAGATTGCATTAACTTTATGGCTGATATTACCGTAGATCTACCCTGTTAGAATACAGCTCTCTTCCATTTTAATCTTCCATTGAGGAATGGGTCGTTTAATATATACCACTATAAGAATACTTGACTCACGTATTTGGATTTATTTATCAAAAAACAGTGGTACAGTCACAAGATTTTGTTTTGTTTTGAACTATTCGCTTGGGACATTTAAAACAGTTCGGATTGTTTGTGCGGGTCCAGGAAGTGATGTCAGAAGACGAGCCGATGCTGGCGTGACAGCAGTTTGAGGGTTGCTGCTTGCGCCAGGAACATTGCAGAGGTATGGGGGAAGGGAAGCAGCATGCGCACGTGGCAGTGGGGCTGGGGAAGGAGTGGGGGGGGCAGAGAGGAGAACAGGTGCCTGCGCTCTCACCAATACGGCACCCGGGACGTACTGCCCCCCACCTTTTACTATGCCACTGAATGGTTTTACATGAATAAATAAATAACTGTAAAAAAAAAATATATATGGAGAAAGAGACCTCAGTAATTACATTGATCTTAAAGTCTTTCAAATGAGTGTCAACAGCTTAAGCAAGGAAAAATATCACCAGTCAATAAAACCTCCAAACTAATGCTGGCTTTTACAAAGATGCAGTAGAGGTTTCTACCATGGCACGGGCCAGGTAAATGCTCTGATGCTCATAGAATTCCTATGAGCATTGAGACTTGTGCAGATGAGGACACAGCTTGCAGGGATGAGGCAGAGACAGGGACAGAACTCATGGGGATGGGACGAGGATGGAGATAGATCCCATGGGGATGGGGACAAATTTGTCCCTATGTCATTCCCTAGTCTAGATCCTCCCCCATTAGAGTGTTTCAATTTTGAAAATGTCATAATTTTAAAAAGCACTAGTGAAAAAAAAATGGTACAATTTCATGTGGAAAAATCAACAACTGGCTTTAAATTTTGTGTAACTTATTTACCTACCTGGAATGTCTAGGAAATTATGCAAAAATTAATGAAATATGTTCAACTGCTCTGACAATAATTTTTATGTGTTTGCCTTTTGTCCCTCAGTTACCCATTTATTACATTACATTACATTACATTAGAGATTTTTATTCCGCCTGTGCCTTAATTTATCTTATTTATTTACCCATATTGATACTAACACATTAGTTTCAGTTTTTCATTCACAGATTTTCAACATAGCATCATCATAGCAATAATATCCAAAAGAAAAAAAAGACTGCAAGTTTGGACTCATTTATATAATTTTGTTGGGATCAGGCAGAGCTACCTGTAGCTGAACAACCAATAGTCCTCACAGCCATGAATGCAGTAATGTTCCATGTGCTATTTTGTCAGTGTTGGTCATACCCAATTGCCCATGGTCAGCCTAAATCAATGGTATAGTAAGGGAGGTGCGGGGATGCAGACCACCCAGGGCGCCGTGTTGGTGGGGACGCTGGCACCTCTCTGCCCCGCCATACCACGCCATGCTCGCACCATTTCTCCCCCCACCCTGTACATCTGTACTATCTTCGCTAGCACGAGTAACTTCTGCCTGTTGTTCGTGCCAGCCTGGTTCCCCTCTGAATCACTTCTGGGTCATGGGACCAGGAAGTGACATCAGAGGGAAATCCAACGCTGGCACAAGGAGCATGCTGCAGAAGCCACTCGTGCTGGTGAAGATTTAGAAGTACAAGAGAGTGGGGAGGGAGAGCACAAGTGTGGAATGGTGGGCGGGAAGGAGCGGGGAACAAAAGGAGTAGGAGCATGGAGAGGAGGGCGGAGGGATGCGGGAGGGGAGGGGGCTCCTCTATCCCTTACTAAGCCACTGGCCTAAATCCGACTCACTTCCATGCTAAGCAGCTAAAGCGGAATTTTTATAATGTTGGATGGTTTTACAATATGGTAGCTTTCAGCATTTTATTTTATTTATTTAAAAAAATTTATAGCCCACCTAAAACCTAAGCGGATACCAAGAATACATACATAATAATAGCTACCTAAAGCTAATACCTGCAGTCAGTGCTTTCATGGTTTAGTAAAGATTCCCCATAAATTTTTGCTTAAACAGCTAGACAGATCTGAAATGAAAAGCTACTACTATAAAGTGGATGAACCAGTACTGTGTGAAATGAATTAACAATTATATCCATCAACTTTTCTGGATCACAAAACCTGCAGTGAAATCTGTCATGCATTGCTTTGGATATGGAGAACTGGAACACAATTATCCTGATTGTAATCACTGAGCACTACCCTATTTTTATAATCAGAGATGTGTTTATGTCTTAGGCATTAAATGAGCTTGTGCTTGTGTATGTGTATGCTAGAAGGAGCGAAAGAGAGAATGAGAGAGAGAGGTGATGGGGGGGGGGGGGGGGGTTAGAGGGATAAACACAGTAAAGTACTGGATAAAGTAAAAAAATGAATAAATGGTAAAAAAATGAATAAATGTATTAATCTATATATCTGAGAAGCCAAATGATTCGGTATCTGAAGGAAGGTTTAGAGTTAGACCATTTCTGGTTCTGAACTTATATGAATATACTTTGGTATTTTGGGGGGGTTTCTAACTAAAATTTTCATGACACTATTTAACAATTCATACTGAAATATGTATACATCTTCCTTGCAATATTTCTATCCAATTTTACATGTTTTGGGAGCATGTTTTACATTGGGATCTGATTGTGTAAATAAAAAGCAGGCACACTCATCAGCAGGACTACAGTGGGGTTTGGATGCGGTGGGATATGTCATGGTGGAGCAAGTTAAAATCCTTGAGATAGGGTGATACCTACGAGTATGTCAACAGTAAATGAACAAAGGGGGCACTTTTGAATACAGCAAGAAAGAATAATTTAATTGTGTTCCTCTGGTACAGCTGCACGGTTGCCTCTCCACACCCCCCCCCCTATATGTAAACTGCTTTGATGGTACCCACAGAAAGGTGGTATATCAAATCCATGACCCTTTACCCATACTTTTACTAATGGAAATATGCACACTGAATGAACTCAAGGGGATTAGGTGCCATAAAAGTCAAAACAAAACATCAAAATAATATAACATGTTAAACAGAACAATGTTTTTAATATTCTGGAAATGCAGGCCAGTACTTTAACATCTGGCTTCTAGTCAGTCCTAGTTCCCCAGTCCAGCATCTTCCTGTAGGCCATGTGAACCTTGGTGTTCAGCAACACTGTTAACAGAATCCTGTGGTTATTAGCAACTATAAAATGATTTGCCTACCAATGCTTGTGGTGGGTTACCAAATGGCCATCTGACTTCAGATCTATTAGCTTCCAATTAATTGTTAAATTAGCAAACATGTTTGGAATACGTATTAACTCTATCAAAGGTATTTTTGCTTTAGGGGAGATGCATTGCTGTTTCGGTGGTGTTGCATTGTATGCAGAGTCCAGCTTCTTGGTGGTTCAATTTAATCTTTGTCTACGCAAAGATTTTATTCCCCCTTTTACAAAACTGTAGAGCGTTTTTTTAGTGCTGGCCGTGGTAGTAACAGCTCTGTTGCTCAGAATTCTAGGAGCATCTAAGTTGTTACCACCATGGCTAAAAACAGCACTACAGTTTTGTAAAAAGGGGGAGGGGTTAGTTTGTGATTACATATTCCATACTAGGCAAAGGTGTTTTTTGTGTTCTGTGTGTTCGAAAAACACGGTTTTCTATTAGGATTGATTGTACAGGACTGATCTGTACTAGTCTGGCTTGTTTAGTTTTACAATGGGTGTATTGATGTTGTACTGCTCACTGCAGTATGTAAGATGCTGTCTTTTCCTAGGTACACTCTTGTGTGACGTGTGGATTATTACTAAAAATCATGTTTGTCGTGAACAAACAAAATAATGTGGGGCTCTTGGGCTAGGGATACTCTAAACCTCACCTAAAGGCCCTGAGAGTACTGATATGAATTTGATTGGCTAAGCAGCATCTGCCTGTTGCCTGCTCAACCAATGAAATTCAGGACAGTGCCCTCAGGGTCTTTAGGGGGTAGGGTGAATCCCCTGAAGGTGCTGACCGCACACCACTGCCTACATGGCAATTAGCACACACTAAGCTTTAGTAAAAGAGCCCCTTGGTCTGTAAGTCTTACAGGGACAGGAAAATATTAATTTTACCTGAATGTAACTCACTTTGAGCTACTACTGAGAAAGGTGTGATATAAATCCAAATCCAAAATCTAGTATCGGGCATATTGCAAAACCCTACAAATCTCATTCTAGACCTATATAGTAATTCAACAAGACCACAATAGCATTATCTTTATCACACAACAAGGAACTATCTAGGGAAAAACTCAGCACTATAAACACTGTATGAGTAGTATCTCAATAACTCTTGGGAAAACTAAGCATGCTGGATCAGAACAGATAGTATAGATCAGTGGTTCTCAAACCTGTCCTGGGGGGGCCCCCAACCAGTCAAGTTTTCAAGATATTCCTAATGAGAGAAATGTGCATGCCTACTAGCTACTTTATAGGCAAATCTCACTTACCGTATTTTTCGCTCCACAAAACACACTTTTCTTCCACCCAAAAGTGGGTGGAAATGTCAGTGCATCTTATACATTGAAGATAACTTTTTTAAACACCCCAAATGTCCTGCCACCTGCCCCCTTCCGCTGCTCCCCGCACACACACCTGCCTGTCACCACTGCTGCTCCCTGCTCACTTCTGCTGCACCTCAACTCCAGGAAGGTAAGGTAAAGACCAGCGTGCAGCGATTTCATGTCGCCTGCCCACAAGCCTTCCCCCAACGTCAGTTCTGACGTCAGGGGAAGGCTTGTGGGCTGTCAACATGCAATCGCTGCATGCTGGCCCTTACCTTCCTGGAGTTGCGGCGAGTGGTGGTGGAGGAGGAAGAATCAGTGGCGGGTAGGCAGGCTTTGGTGCGGCAGGGAGGGAGGAAGGCAGGCTTTGGCATAGAAGGGAGGGAGGGAGGGAGGATGAAGGACAAAGGCTGGAAGGCAGTGAGGGCATGGGAGGGAATAGAAAGGGACAGTTGTCGAGCCTGAGTGAAGAAAGGAAGGAAGGAGATTCATGAAATCACCAGAAAAACAAAGGTAGGAAAAATTATTTTATTTTCAATTTAGTGATCAAAATGTGTCAGTTTTGAGAATTTATATCTGCTTTGTGTATTGTGTGTATGAAAAATGAAAGGAACAGGGTGCAGAGCCTGGCAGGGAGTGAGGGGGGCTGGGTGCAGAGCCTGGTATATATTAGTACACAATTTGGTTCAGAATTTTTTTTTTCTTGTTTTCTTATTCTAAATCTAGGGTGCGTCTTATGGTCAGGTGCATCTTAAGGAGCGAAAAATACAGTATGTATACTCATTTGTGATATCATGAAAACCCGACTTGCTAGGGATCCCCCAAGATAGGTTTAAGAACCACTGGAATAGATTGATCCTACACAGACATTTAATACTAACAGACTATCTGACCTTTTTCACGTACAGAAAATACAGATAGTCATAAGAACAAAAGAACATAAGCAATGCCTCTGCTGGGTCAGACCTGAGGTCCATCGTGCCCAGCAGTCCGCTCATGCGGCAGCCCAACAGTAATCCTCTATCTATACCCCTCTATCCCCTTTTCCAACAGGAAATTGTCCAATCCTTTCTTGAACCCCAGTACCGTACTCTGCCCTATTACCCCCTCTGGAAGCACATTCCAGGTGTCCACCACACGTTGGGTAAATAAAAACTTCCTAGCATTCGTTTTGAATCTGTCCCCTTTCAACTTTTCTGAATGCCCTCTTGTTCTTTTATTTTTTGAAAGTTTGAAGAATCTGTCCCTCTCCACTCTCTCTATGCCCTTCATGATCTTGTAAGTTTCTATCATATCCCCTCTAAGTCTCCTCTTCTCCAGGAAAAAGAGTCCCAGTTTCTCCAATCTTTCAGCATTTGAAAGGTTTTCCATACCTTTTATCAGATGTGTCGCTCTCCTCTGAACCCTCTTGAGTATCGCCATATCCTTCTTAAGGTACGGCAACCAATATTGGACGCAGTACTCCAAATGTGGACGCACCATCGCCCGATACAATGGCAGGATAACTTCTTTTGTTCTGGTTGTAATACCCTTCTTGATTATACCTAGCATTCTAAAACACAGAAGCGTCGTCGGGAATTTCTTCTTTTGAAACCTGGGGTTACATCTATGGGGGCTACCTTTTATTTGAGACACCCATGTAAATGTATAGTGCGCTACCGCTCTGTTAAGTATGTGTTCTTTGAACCATCTCAACTGACAACTTTTGTAACAATGTCTCGTCTGGATGGAGGAATATCTTGAACCCTATATATAAATATGAGATCTCAATTTCAGTGCTATAGTTCTTTAGCATCTTGCTAAAAAATTTTTATTTTTTCTTATTTTCTTTATTATTCGCTATGTTTAAATCTTGGATCTAAAGGAGGACTTGAGCATTAATAGTCAATAATATTTTTCTTATTGGAAGTAATTTATTATTCCTTTTTTATGTTATTATGACTAATGCTTTCTGTACAAGTGTCAAACTTGAATTCAAATTGAAATTAATAAAGATATTTAAACATACCTAGCATTCTATTCACTCTCTTAGTGACTGCTGCGCACTGTGCCGTCGGCTTCATTGTCATGTCCACCATTACCCCCAAGTCCCTTTCTTGGGTACTCTCATTCAATAACATCCCTCCCATCGTATAGCTGTGCCTCGGATTTCTGCTTCCCACATTAGTACTTTACATTTCTCAACATTGAACTTCATCTGCCATCTCGTCACCCATTCCCCTAGTTTGTTCAAGTCCCTTTGTAATTCTTCACAGTCCTCTTTAGTCCAAGCTCCACTAAATAGTTTGGTGTTGTCCGCAAATTTTATTATCTTGCACTTCGTCCCTGTTTCTAGATCATTTATAAATATATTAAATAGCAGCGGTCCGAGCACCGAGCCCTGCAGAACACCACTCGTGACCCTTCTCCAGTCCGAGTAGTGGCCCTTCACTCCTACCCTCTGTTTCCTACCCGCCAACCAATTTCTGATCCATCTATGTATGTCTCCTTCCACCCCATGGTTCTTCAGTTTCCGAAGTAGGCGTTCATGGGGTACCTTGTCAAAGGCTTTTTGGAAGCCTAGGTATATGATGTCTATGGGGTCTCTGTCCATCCGTTTGTTAATTCCTTCAAAGAAGTGCAATAAGTTCGTTAGGCACGATCTCCCCTTGCAGAATCCATGTTGGCTGGTTATCAGAAGTTTGTTTCTTTCAAAATGTTCATCGATGTTGTCTTTTATCAGTACTTCCGCCATTTTCCCCGGAACCAAGGTCAGACTCACCGGTCTGTAGTTTCCCGGGTCACCTCTTGATCCCTTTTTAAAGATGGGCGTAACATTGGCTATCTTTCAATCCTCCGGGATCAAGCCTGATTTCAGGGATAGATTGCAAATTTGCTGCAGTAGTTCCGCTATTTCCTCCTTTAGTTCCTTTAGAACCCTTGGATGGATTCCAGGAATTTGTCAGTTTTTAAATTTTTCTATCTGCCTGCATACGTCTTCAAGGCTCACTTCCATGGATGTTAATTTTTCTGCTTGATCTCCATTGAAGATTTGCTCAGGTTCCGGTATGTTGGTTGTGTCTTCAGATGAAAAGAACATGTTAAGTCTTTCTGCCACTTCTTTCTCCTCCTTGAAGTAGCACTCTAGGGGGCGCTATGGAATGGATAATGAACAATATGTGTTTGTGGAGTATTTTGTGGAGTTTTTCTACAAAAGTGCCTGCTTATCGTATGGTTCTGGGCAACTCTAGTTAGATACAAGCATATGTGTTAGTTAAGGCCACGCCCAATAGAAGCCTATGAAAAGTTGGTGAATAAAAATCTGAATATGGATGTAGCCAAAGCCAGAAAAACACACTACAGATTAATATTAATGAAAAGCATAATAATATTCTCTTTATGTATTTTGCTATTAAGCCAGATCATAAAGGAAATCAGGTATAGATATGCATAATACATATATAGAGATATTAATGACTCCATTTTGGTTCTCTGTTTTTCTGTATCTTCTGCTTGGCTTCCATTTTGTGTTCGGCCTATGGCCCTTCTGAGTCTTTTGTTCAGGTTTTTCCCGCCTTGAGCTTCCCTCGTGGTTGAATTGATACCAGATGGGCTTGAGCTGGGTATACTGGGCATAATAGAGAAAGTTTTTTTGCATTAAATATGAATGAAATACATGGTATGGATGTATGTGGATGAAAGGGGCCCCAAGCGAGTGATGGACGTATGAATGATAGATATGAAAGAATGGTGTGTATTTAATTTCTAATATTTTATATATTTGCAACCTAAAGCAACTTAAAGGAAGCCTGGGAGACAACATCTGGAAATAGTTAAGCTAGAATCAGAAATGCTGTAGCGGTCTCTAGCATAGGAAGGGGGGCATTGGTAGCCCACACTTAGGAATGTGTGGTCAGTGAAATTTGAAGCTGTCAGCTCAGAGGGAGTGCTGACAGGAAGGGACATGAAGTTTTCAGCACTTCAAATGCAGTTTCTCCTGAAACAGATAAGCAGTTTTAGATTTAACGTTTTTTTTGGCTATGTTATAAAATGTTAATGCATATTCAAGGATGAATGTAAACAACAAAAAATATGATTTCTGGAACTTATATTCCATGTTAAAAAGAAGTTCTTTGTCCAAATTTAAGGACAGCATCTGTTAATGGATTGGCTGACAAGTAATGATGTCATGCAGGACAAAAGGTATATATCGGGGAGCAACAAATTATCAAGTTGAGATCTTTATCAGAAGGCCAGCGTTTGGCAACTATAAAGACCTCCCGGTGACGCAAAATTAACTCTTTTGAGGTCCATTCTGACAATTATTAAACTGACATAATTATTTTAATAAAATTTGTGTCATGTGTTATTTCTCATGTACTTTTTATACACCTAGAGTGCTAGCCGCTTACGGCTGCTTAGTACGCGTGTGCAACCATGCTCATCCTTCACCACTCCCTTCCTGTCTCCGTCGTCCAGCAGTCCCACCTCCTCCCTAGCCAGCTGCTTCCCTTTAACATATCTAAAGAACGGTTTGAAATTTTGTGCTTCCCTGGCTAGCCTCTCTTCATGCTCTCTTTTGGCCTTTCAAACCACATGGTAACATTATTTTTGATACTTCCTGTGCTCTTTCCAGTTCTCCTCAGTTTTGTCCTTTTTCCATTTCTTGAATAAATTTTTCTTATTGCCTATTGCTTCCGTCACTATTTTAGTTATCCACGCTGGGTCTTTTGTTTGACTCTTTTTGCACCCCTTTCTGAATCTGGGGATATACAGAATTTGCACCTCGCTCACCGTGTCCTTGAAAAAAGACCAGGCATGTTCTACCGTCTGCCATTTCTTGGAAGTGTTCCTAAGTTTCTTCCTTACCATTTCCCTCATTGCTTCGTAGTTTCCTTTCTTGAAGTTGAAAGTTGTAAAGCATAGAAAAAGTAACCATTGTCGCACACCCGGTACTGGCTGGTCAGAATGGCTACCCGGACGTGCGCAAGATATACAATCCGGACGTGCCTTTCCCAAGTGAAAAGCCCTGCTGGTGTTTCAATATCAGCTAGTCTATAAAGAAAACAAGTTAGCTGAATGTTCAATGAAAAATAGTGCTTTATTTGACAGTAGCGTGGAAACCAACACTGTAGCTACTGTTCTTAAAGTCCACATTCAAAGAATAGCAAGTTCAAAACAAAACACAGCTCAGAAGAAATGGCACCTAAGTCAGCCAAGATCCGAGCAACCTTCTCTTCAGGGTATATCCCTAATAGTCTTAACTGGTTTTTAGTCACAGATAAGGAAAACCATAATTGGTAATTGTAAGTCAATTTGCTTCTTCCAGCCCACTGTGTTAGCCTGGAATTGGACAGGCTCTCCCCTGCCAGTTCAGGTAAGCTGGCGGGGGTGGGGAGTTGCTGAATCCACCTTGAAAAAACTTGCCAGAAAATGGCCCCACAATCCCAACCCAGGATCTTTTGTGGATTCAATCCCCTCAACTCCCATTAACCTCAAACAGTAGCAAAACTTTCCTTATCTCAAGAAAAGGAAACAAATCCAAAAACATAGTTCACAGTCCTTCAACAATATAGGAGAGTTCTTCTGGAGTGAGCTTTGGAAATGCTCACCCACCCACACACAGCCAGCACAAGTCCCAAAACACAATGCAGAAAAAAACACAAGGAGAAACTTAGCTTTCCTCCATGGGAATTTCCTCAGGCTCCCAGGTAAGGTCCATAGGTTCCTCAGTCTGTAGACCATCAAGCAGACTTGGCAGAGACGGCTCATCCAGGTCTCTCATCTCAATCTCATTCTCGGTTTGGAACCTGGAAGCACCTGGCCATGAGCCTCCTTCCAGAGCTGGATCCCGACTGACTTTACTCAGCTTGCTCTGTTCTATTTGGCCAGCCTTCAGAGAGCCACGCCCTACTCTGTATGGGGGTTGGGCAGCCTGGTTCTGAGCTTTCAGCTGTTTTTCTATTAGCCTAAGCAGATGGGGGCTGGGCTGTATAGGAGCTTGTCTCCTATGGGGAGTTTTAACAGGAGCAACTCTAGGTTTAGAGAACCTTATGCTCTCCTCTGGTTTCCCCTCCTCCCAGACCTCTTGTTCTAGGGCGCCCTTGCCAATGACAGAGCTCTGGGAACTGATAGAAGGAGGGCTGCTGTACTGGTCTGCTCTCCTAACAGTCAGGGGTTTTTGTCCCTTCTCTGGCACAAACCTAACTCTGGTGCCGGGTTTGTGACACCATAAACTAAAAATAGAAATATGTAGACAAAAGTAAGCTGAACACTTATGAAGTCAGACTCTTCAAACAGCATACCAGAGAGAGATATGTTGATGCATGGCAAAAGATAAAGATGGCAGATGTAAATTTAAAAGACTCACTAAATTAAAAATTAATAGACAAAAAATGGAAAACAAGGTGATACCTTTTAATTAGTCCAATAAAAAGTTATTACCTTATTTTCAGTTTTATGTTTTTTTGGTTTTTATTAACCTTTAAAAGGGACTAATATGGATACCACACTACTTCATCCAAAATTAAAAATATTTTTTCTACCTTTGTTTTATGGCCCCCCCTTTTTTTTTTTTTTTTTTTACAAAACTGTACAAGAGGTTTTTAGTGACGGCCGCCACACTGAATACTTTGCATTGCTCCGATGCTCATAGAAACTCTATGACCATCGGAGCAGCGCAGAGCATTCAGCACGACGGCCGGTGCAAAAAATCTCTTTTGCGGTTTTGTAAAAGGGGGGGTTAAGTTGTCTAATTGTGTAAGTCCTAATTTCTGGTTACAGCTTTCCTATCTTCTCTTAAATCTCTTTCTAGGATCTTTTGTCCATTTGTCATTTTTCTCTCTCCTTCTGCCTTCTTACTTCCTTCAATACATCCATCTCTGAAGTGATCTTTTACTTTCAGTTTTCTTCAAGGGAAGCAAAGTATATGCATGGATTTGATTTTAAAATCTCTCCATATATTTTACTGTGCAGACCTATCCCAAAGAAAAAGCAGAGGCAAAATCAGCAAGAACATTTTGTACCTTTGAACCTTGCCACTCAAGTTTCAAAGGGAATTTACAGTTTCTTTAAAAAAAAAAAGTTTGATGGAAAAGCTAACATTAACATAGAAACAGAAAAATAAAGGCAGAAAAAGACAATATGGCCCATGCCCATCCATATAAACAGAAAATCAAAACTTAAATCCATTTAAAAACCCACCCAAGTCAGCACTTGGATGATCTAAAAGACAGGTTGTCCAAGTGCTGATAATCAAAATGGCTTTGGGGATGTATCCAAAGACATTTTAGGCCTCTGAATCCTGCTGTGCACCCAGAGCTGAAAGGGGTGTTTTTGGAGGAGTAGTTAGGGCGGGATGTGGGCCTGGCATAAGAATGCCTAGTAGAGCTTAAGTAGTTTGGAGGTGGGCAAGTGAACCATAGGGAGTAGGACTCAGGCCCATAAGCCACTCTAATCACTACATTCATGGTGGAAAATGTGAGACCACCAAAAAACCCCAAACCCTACTCTATTGCCATATAGGTGCCACCTGCAGCCATAAGGGCTATTGGGGTTGTAGATAGGTGGATATAGTGGGGTTTTTTTTTTTTTTTTAGGGGGCTCACCATAATCTGTAAGGGAGTTTTGGTGAGATGTTATTGTGGTACGCTCAGTGCCCTGTAAGGTGCCCCACTGCTCTGTTGCCATGTCTAAGTGGCCAGTCCATAACAATACTGGCCCCTCCCATGTCCAAAAGGTTTTGTTCTGGGCGTTTGGGACGTGGATAAATTTTTGGTCAAGAATGTGGTATAAAGATAGACGTAGTGGCGATCTAGACCAGTGTTCTTCAACCTTTTTACACCTATGGACCCGCGGAAATAAAATAATTATTTCGTGGACCGGCAAACTAATAAGACTGAAAATTTAAAAAACCCCATTGCCGCCCCATCCCCGCGAGCTCGGTCCCATTAACCATCTGATCCCATCCGCACAAGCCTCAAATAGTTATGATTTTATATTGAACATATTTTATTAAAGTATAAAAAGAAACAATATTCTGTACAATTGTCATTTTATAAATATAAATAATACAGGGCAAGGATCAACAAAACCCCCGTCTCCCCTCCCCTTCACATATATCCCCTCTACTATCAAGAAAACTGAATAAGCCAAATTATTACAGAATGCTACACAAATATCATGCTAACAGAATACCACAGTCACACATGGCAGGAATGGTGTTAGGGGAGTGGAACTAGGGCAACTGCCTCCTGGTCAGAGAGAGCCCTAAGCCAGCTGGAAGCTAAAGATGCACTGCCTGGGCTTTGCACTCCCCAGTTATGTCTAACATCAGCTCTAGCAGGATACATATTTTAAATCTGATATATTCTAATCACAAGATAGAAATAAAATTATTTTTTTCTACCTTTTGTCGTCTCTGGTTTCTGCTTTCATCTTCTTTTAACTCTCTTCCATCCAGCGTCTGCCCTCTGTCTCTTCAATCCAGCATCTGCCTCTTCCATCCACTGTCTGCCCTCTACCCCTCCCCCTTCCATATGGTATCTGCGTTCTTTCTATGCCCCTCTCTCCTATACTAGATCTAACATCTTTGTCCCTCTTTCCTTATTTTTCATCTGATCCCCCTTCCCAGCATCAATCTCTTTCTACTTTGTCATTCCTCTGTCTCTCCCCTTTCCCTCATCTGATCTCTCCATTCCATCCTGACTCCTTCCCCTCCTCTAATCTCCCTGCCAGCTGTTTCCTTCCAATGTTCCTCCTCCCCTGTCCAGCAGTAACTTCTCCCTTTCTTCCTCCCCTTATCCAACAGTAATTCTCATCCCTTCCCCTTCTCCCCTGTCAGCAGTAGCCCCTTCCCCTCCCTTGTCCAGGAGTACCCCTTCTCCCTTTCCTCCTCCTCTCATCCAACAGTAACTCTCGTCCCTTCCCTTTCCCTTCTCCCCTGTCAGCAGTAGCCCTTTCCCCTCCCTTGTCCAGGAGCACCCCTACTCCCATCCCTCCTTCCCTCTCCAGCAAATGTTTCCTCTATGTAGGCTAGCGGCAGCTCTGTGTGCTTCTAACTTCGGCACACAGTTGCCCCTAAGCAGTATTTTAGCCGCGGTTTCATGAGACAGCCTCGGGGCCTTTGGTAGGCCGGCCCGCTTTGATGATGCGATGTGGGCCGGCCTATCAAAGGCCCCGAGGCTGCCTCATGAAACCGCGGCTAAAATACTGCTTAGGGGCAGCTGTGTGCCGAAGTTAAAAGCACACAAAGCTGCCCCTGCTTGTCTGGGGGTGCGGAGACATACGCGGCAGGAGTAGGAGGTGGAAGGCAGGAGTGTCGGCATAGCGACGGCAACAGGAAGTTGCACGTCAGCTGACGCCGGTACTTTTTGCTGTGGCTGGGGACCTGAATCCTTCGCGGACCGGCAACATTTTTTTTGCGGACCGGCGGTTGAAGAACTGTGATCTAGACGATCAAACGCCTGGACGTACAGATAGATGATTTTTGAAAAACAGAATAGTTTAGACATATTTTTCGAGAATGGACATTTTACTGGTGCCATCTTTGGGCGACTAGCACCCTACGTCCAAATCAGACTTAGACATTTCTTTTGATTATGGCCCTCCACATAATTAAATAGATAATAGCCCAAAACGGAAATATAGGGCTCCTTTTACAAAGCCGCGCTAGGGCCTTAATGAGCAGAATAGCGCGTGCTAAATTGCCGCAAGCGCTAGCTGCTATAGACTCTTTTTGAGCAGGTGGTAGATTTCCGGCTAGCGCACGCTATAGCGCGCACTAATCCGGTGCGTGCGATAAAACTGCTAGCGCGGCTTTGTAAAAGGAGCCCATAGTATAGATCCCCACATTAAGATAACTACATTTTATAAAAATTTTGTGAAGAAAAAAAGAGACCTCAGAAAAATGCCCATATACTTCAGTGCAATACTGCCCTGCATTCAGGGCCAGTCACAGTGATTGGTCTCTGAAACTGGTCTGGCTGAACTGTTTAGTATTAATTTTCCTTTTCGTCTCTCTGCTTTTTTGCTTTTTGATTGATGGATAAGCATTCTGGACTATTTTTGCTTCTGATATCTTGCAATATGTCCAAGGTTTCCCCTTGTTTAAGAAGAAATACTGCATCAGTATATGTTCATATGAAGATGGATAATTTGTGATTTGATTTTGTGAAGTTTTTTTCAGAGACTAATGACTGTGACCAGCCCTGAATGTTAAGAGAGGTGGAACCAACAGAAGAAAGAAGTTCTTGGTACCCTTGTTGGTGAGGCTCAACTTGGAGTATTGTGTTCAGTTTTG
The DNA here is from genome assembly GCF_902459505.1 of Geotrypetes seraphini. Taxonomy (NCBI): domain Eukaryota; kingdom Metazoa; phylum Chordata; class Amphibia; order Gymnophiona; family Dermophiidae; genus Geotrypetes; species Geotrypetes seraphini. The sequence goes on from NC_047084.1 coordinate 535,040,921, forward strand.
GAGGCTGTAACTTGCTATGGATGTAAAAAAAAGACTTGAAGCAATCCAGAGGAGGACAACAAAAATGATATGGGGCTTGCACCAAAAGATGTATGAGAAGAAAGTGGAAGACCCTGTATATTTATACTCTAGATGAGAGGAGGGACAAGAGAGATATGATGTAAACATTTAAATACTTGAAAGGTATTAATATAGAAACAAATCTTTTCTAGAGAAGAGGAAGCAGTAAAACTAGAGGACACTAATTGAGATTGGAGGATGGTAGACTTAGGAGTAATATCAGGAAATTATTTTTCAAGGAGAGGATAGTTGATACCTGGAATGCCCTCCTGAGGGAGGTGGTAGAGACAAAAACAATGATGAAATTCAAAAAAGACATGGGATGAACAGAGAAGATCTATAATTAGAAAATTAGTGGTTGGATATGTTTTTAATGTGTTGAGTGGTGCTTAGCTGTGAAGTTTCAAGTTTATTATAAATTTGATTGATCGCTTATTCATGAACATATCAGTAAACGATGAACATATCAGTAAAATTACAAAGTTTAAGGGGCAACAAAACAAACAAAGAACTAAATCTTACAAAACATATTGTAGACTAACTTTACAAACATATTAATACAAAAGGAAAGGATGGAAAAAGAAATATAATTGTTAATAGGAGAGAAGACAATTATGGTAAAAAACAATAGGAAGGGAGAGATCAATGAACCTCAGAGAGATTATGGAATTAGAATGAAACTCCTAGTCAAGCTTTCTAATTATCAAATGCATCTTTAAAAAGAAAGCTTTTTAGTTTGCTCTTAAATTTATCCAAATTGTGTTCTTCCCTTAAATAAATAGGGAGGGAATTCCATGTTTGAGGGGCCGTGACAGAAAAGATGAAATGCCGCCCTGTGTTAATAATTTTAAGTGAGGGAATAACTAGTAAATGTTGATCATTGGACCTCAGTAGTCTGGTTGAGGTAAAGGGAATCAATGATTTATAAATGAAAACCGGAGTTTTGTATAGCAAAGATTTGAAAGTAAGGAGACTTAATTTATACAATATACAGTGCGCAACTGGGAGCCAGTGTGCTTTCTTAAGAAGAGGAGTCACGTGATCAAATTTCTTAGCTTTCATTATAAGTTTAATTGAGGCATTTTGTGTGTTCAAATATTTTTATTGATTTTCCAATAATAAATAGAAAACAAGTAGTAGAACAAAATCATCAATTGACAATTGAACTGAGGGGTTCAACAGAACCATCCGGAAAACCAGAAAGTTAACATACAGAGTATCTCAAAGAGAACCTTAGGGGAGAACTAGAGGGTCCAGGAGACCCCAAAATAAACCTGGAGAGGAAGCAAAGAAGGGAGAGAGAAGAAAAAGGAGACGAAGAAGAAGAGCTAAGATAGAAATATAAGAAGAGAGAAAAGCAAGTATATAAGGAGTGCGGGACGGACATTCCACTCCCACAAGGTAGAGCAAGTAAAGAGAGAGGGTGATGGCAGAATCAACAGAATTAAAGGGAAGGACAACGGTTAAGAAGAGAAATGTTGAATGGGTTCCCATATTCGGAAAATAATCAGAGTTCTGTTCGAAAATTCTGCTGCTTTCATCTCATACAAATGGATCATAAGAACAGTGTTCCACCAGAAAACAACATTAAGTAAGTCGGCAGATTTCCAGTTGTGAAGAATCATTTGAATTGTTAGTGCAATCAATATATTAAGAAGAGATTGTTGACTGGTGGAAAGAGGATCAGACACCGCAAGAGCTTTGAAAAGTAAGATATCAAATGAGAATTCAGAGGAAATAGGAAGAATGCGCTTGATAAGGCACCATATTTGTGTCCAAAACTCCTTAATGATAGGGCATGCAAAGATCATATGATGAAGATCACCCAGTTCTGATGCGCAGTGCCAGCATAAATTGGAATCTCTAAGTACTGCCATGTACATCTTATGAGGCGTCCAGAAGACTTTGTACACAAGAAAATATAATGATTGAGATAAGCTAGTGGATGCCGTAGAGCGAACGATTTTACTGAAATAATGATCCCAGTCCTGATCGGAGCCACTCCAAGTAGTATGAGACGACCAAATATCAGTAGTTCTTTTAAATCTAGGATAGAGATGAGAGCGGAGTTCCTTGTAGAAGAGAGACGTGGTATGACCAAGTTCTAAACCTATGTGCGAGAGTGTTATGAAGGTAGACGTCTGAATATATGTAAAAATGGAGGGAGAGCATTTCAGCAAGCAATGAGAAAGCTGAATCCAATGAAAGCATTCAGAGGGCGGCAGGGCAAACCTGTCCATGATCTGGGAAAAAGAGAGGAGCTTTCCATTATCCAAGATCTGATTCAATGTCCAGATCCCCTTAGCCATCCAGGGCCGCCAGCAAATAAGATCGTTATCAATACGAAAGGAGGAATTATACCAGAGAGGCGAAGAAGTAGTAAAGCATCTATCGGAACCGGAGATACGATCAAAATGATGGATCGCTTGAAGAGTAGCACTAATGGCGACAGACTTAGATGGCAGTGAAGGTGGGGAAAGGAAAAGTAAACTGGATAGCGGGATCGGGCGTATGATATGCTGTTCAATGCTAAGCCAGGCAGCCAACTCAAGGGACAAAGAAGGGTCCTGAGTCCACAGTGAGCTATAGCGCAGAAGTGATGCGATATGGTAAAGAAAAAAGTCAGGGAAGCCCATACCCCCATTTTCTTTAAAGGATTTAAGGATTCTTAGTGAGATGCGAGGGGTCTTCTTACACCAAAGATACGCTGACAACTTGCTCTCGATGGCTTTGTAGAACTCCTTTGGGGCTAGTCTAGGGAGCATGGAGAGATAGTAGTTAATAATCGGTGTAATAGTCATTTTAATAGCTTCGAGACAACCCCCACCACGTTAAGGAGAGAGGAGACCATCTCTTCACCAGAGAATCAATCTTAGCTGTTAAAGCAGATAAATTAATAGACATCATAGTGTCAGTATCCTGGTGGAAGAGGGTACCAAGATATTTCAAGGAAGAGCTGGCCCATCGAAATGAGATAGGCCCACAGTCGGCTAAAGAAGTAACATCATTAAGAGGCATGACTTCTGATTTGTCCCAATTTATACGGTAACCAGAACATCTAGAGAATTCAGATACCAATTGAAGAAGTGTAGGAATAGAAGAGGCAGGTTTAGAAAGAAACACAAGTAAGTCGTCAGCGAATGCCAGTGTTTTAACTTGAAAGGAACCCACAGGGATCCCAACTAGATGAGGATGTTGACGGATGGCCAGTAACAAAGGTTCAAGAGCTAAGTTAAACAAAAGAGGAGACAAGGGGCAACCCTGTCGAGTGCCTCTATGGAGATATACGGGGGCAGAGAGAGAATCATTGATTCGTAATCTAGAATAAGGCTTGGTGTATAGAAGTCTAATCCAGTGCACGAAATCCGATCCACAGCCAAACCAACGGAGATCTGCAAATAAGTGATCCCACTCAACCATATCAAACGCTTTCTCGGCATCCAGAGAAATCGCTATCAGCGGATCAGATGAAGAATGGGCGATATCCAAAACAGCATGGAATGTGCTCGCATTGTCACCGATAAAACGAGATTTCATAAAATCTAGTTGATCAGGATGAATTAAACTGCCCAAGATCTTATCCAGACGTGAGGCTAAAACTTTGGCCAGAATCTTACAGTCAGTATTAAGCAAAGAGATAGGTCGATAATTAGCTACCAGGGTTTCATCCCTCCCTGCTTTGGGTAAAATTATAATGTGTGCTTCAATAAATCCACCCTGATCTTCGGGATTAGAAAAAAGATAATCGAAAAGATGTTTCAACAGGGGAACAAGATCTGCAGAAAAGGTTTTGTAAAATTCAATTGGGAATCCATCGGGTCCTGGCGATTTGTGTGAAGATAGGGATTTGATGGCTTCAAGAATCTCAGCCTCATCAATAGATGCACCAAGGCTGGAAGCTTGAGAATAATCCAGAGAGGGGTGAGATATGTCCTTAAAATAATCAGAACTAGATGTAGAGGAGGAAGCAGTTGATGAGGAATAAAGAGTCTTGTAAAAAGTAGTAAAGAGTTGAGATATAGAGGCATCATCAGTAACGGAGGAGCCATCCTCTTTCAATAAAGCTGCCACTCTAGACCGTTGTTTACGATTAGCAAGGTAACGAGCCAAGAAGCGACCAGCTTTGTTGGCGGAAGTATAGGTACCAGTTTTGGAAATCAAAAAGTCTTGTTGGGCTTTAAGCCTAGATAACAGATTGAATTCAACTTTTTTCTTGATTAAGGTCGGGGAGACCTGAGTCAGATTATTCACAACCTGTTGTTGTTCCAAGAGGGAGATGTCCCTCTCCAAAGTCTCCATTCTGGAAGAGTCAGACCTACGCTTCCATGCTGAGAAACTTATCACTTCTCCCCTGAGGCTCGCTTTGAAAGCTTCCCAAATGGTGGTATAAGAGGAGATAGAAGAGGCATTGTTAGTGAAGAATTCCGAGATAAAGCTATGAATTTTATCTTGGAATGTGGAGTCTGAGAGAGTGGAGGTATTAATTCGCCAAATGCGATTTGGGCGTATGTGTTGTAATTCCACATGTAGACCAATGGGAGCATGATCCGAAAGAATAATAGGGTGAATAAGAGAAGCACAGACCAAAGGAAGAAGAGATTTAGAGATGAGAAAGAAATCAATTCTAGAGTAAGAGCGGTGAGGGGCAGAATAGAATGAAAATGAACGATCTGTAGGATGAAGCAATCTCCAAGGGCCACAGAGACCCAGATCCTAAATAATATGATGAAGTTCAGACCACATTTTGGAGGGGCGGAACTGAGAGAGAGTGTGTCTGTCCTTGCCAATATCTAGTGGAAGGTTAAAATCACCTCCAATTATTAAAGGATTATCAGCAACATTCAATAACGTGTCTCTCAATGAAGTCATAAAGGACGGCAAGTCGATGTTTGGAGCGTAAATATTAACGATGGAGAAGAACATATCACCGATCTGAATTGAGATTGCAATCCATCTGCCTTCTTTGGAGGGGCGGAACTGAGAGAGAGTGTGTCTGTCCTTGCCAATATCTAGTGGAAGGTTAAAATCACCTCCAATTATTAAAGGATTATCAGCAACATTCAATAACGTGTCTCTCAATGAAGTCATAAAGGACGGCAAGTCGATGTTTGGAGCGTAAATATTAACGATGGAGAAGAACATATCACCGATCTGAATTGAGATTGCAATCCATCTGCCTTCTGAGTCCGAGAGTTGATGTAAGACACGAGCTTGTAGTGAGGTTCTGATAAAGATGGACACTCCTCTCTTTTTCTGAAAAGCAGGAGAGAATAAGTGCGTATTATACCCTGAGATATGGAGTTTGGAACAATCCATGGGGTTAAGATGAGTCTCCTGTAATAGGAGAATATCATAGTCTTTTGATTTAAGATAATCTATAATTTTTTTACATTTAAGAGGTTGGTTGATACCGTTGACATTCCATGAGACGAGTTTAAGGGATGACATAAAAGTAGAAGAGGAAGTGGATGTGATAGAGATTATGAGAGGGGATGTCCGTCCCGATCAGTAATGGATTAAACAGAAAGAGAATGAAAAAGACACAGTAGAGATAAAGAAAGAGGAATCCTCTCCAGGAGGAAGAAGGGAGGGAAGAAATCACCAGTTTGTCAAACATATAGCAAGAGAGCTATAATAACCCACTCAATACAGGAAATAATGTAATCGTTACAGAGACCAACAATGGTAAATGCAATATGAATGAGTTACCAGAAGCCAACAGAAAGGATATAAGCTTAGGACATGTGAGAAACAGGGGTGGTATAAAGCATAATAAAATACACAGTACATATGATCAGACGGTGTAAAATGTAAGGTACAAAACAGTCAGAAAAGTATAAAGTTTCTTTGAAATAGAAAATATTGAAACCATTTCAGATACCAACAATGGTAAATGCAACCTGAAACTAATATACCAAACAGAGAGGGGAAACATAATTTTGAAAACATAAATTGGATATATGGAACATGGAGCAATGTGAAGCATTTAACATATGCAAACAGATATTACAAAATGTAGAATATGTTACATGGACAGAAGCATGGGATATCACTGAAAACCACACTGGGGCAAAGAGCAAGCCCAACACAGACTAGATGGAAACGTGCAAACTAAATATCCAGGAGCTATAACTGTAACAAGTACATGCTAGAGAATGGATGGTCTCGTGGATATAAGGCCGGAGAACCCAGCTATACGAATAATATTTGTGAGCCCAATGGGACATAGAAATAGGAGAGAATAATCAAAAAAGGAATGCATTAATATGACCATGCAATAATATATCAATAAGAAAATAATTAATAATATGGCAAAGAGTAATCACATCTTAAAGGAACAGGATAATATGATAACAGTATAGAGAGGGGACAATCATCAAAAATCAGTGTAAAACATAAGGGGTAAATTCATGGAGTGTAGATCATAATAGTAGGACAGTATGAATGTAAAATATATTAAGAGGTGCATCAAGGGAACATAATATTATAATTAAAAGCAAATAAATATTCCGAATTAAAATCAGTTAACAGCTGAAATTCATCACAAAGGGACGAAGACCGTAAATTGATAAGTATATTACAATAAATAATTAATGAAATGAAAATTCATTGAGTAAGCGTTAGGTCAGAGCTGTACAATAAAAACAATTAAAATGTAAGATGAATAATATGGGAGCTAAAATAAATACAGCTACAAAGTCATCTGGGAGGCATGGTAGTATAGCAGGGGAAAATGAACATTGGGAAAAATTAAACCAGGTATCTAATAGAATTCACCACTAATGTAAGTGATCTAAGAATGAGAAAGGAAGCTAAAAGGGTAATTCTAAAACAGTGCAATCAGTATGCAGGGAACAGAACATCAATATATCAGCAAAGCAGTTCATAGTTATATGGTGAATGTTATTATATTCAGGAAGAGATAGATGTGAGGACAAGAGGGGAAAAAGTATGTTAAAAAATCTAGAAGCAGCAGATAAGATTTGACAGGGGAATGGGGATTGCAGAGAAGAGTAGGTAAAGAGAGAAGGAGTCAGAGGATGGTAAATTCATGAGGTAAACAGTAATGCAATTCAGTGTAGATAAAGCAATATAAGTTCATCCTGCAAAGAGTGTTTCATCTGAGGAACCTAATATAACAAAAGGGTGGTGGTAAATAGTACCAAAAATATTCATAGTGCAGTGTAAAATTCATCATAAATGCAAAGGAGTAATGAAGAAAAATAAATAGCATAAGAAATAAAGCAGAGAATTCAGATACAACAATCAACGATTTAATCGTTACAGAATGGGAGGTGAGTCATAAAAGTGTTAATAAAGCAAAAGCAAAAATTACAGCTGTAAATCCAGATAGTATGAGGAAAAAAGAAGAAGTACGAGGGGAAGAGATATTAAGCAGTAGACAATTCATCCCAGAAAGAAAAAAGCTGGAAAGAAAGACAAGATAATGAAGGAAAAAATTAAGATATTGGGAAGTCATCAATTAAGTAAAGATATAGTATGATGTAAAGGGGATGAAAGACCTGTAAAGTAAAACAAGGTGGGGCGTTAGTAATAAAAAGGAACCGCCTGTGGCAAAGGCGGTGAGAAACACAAAGATAGGGCACAGCGGAATGCAACCGTGAAAAGACAACAAAGAAAAGAAGGGACAATAAAACATCGAAGAAGGGTTAATTGTACCGAACAAGGACATTAAAAATGCAGAGAGAGCTAGATATAGAAATGAAGCAGATAATAGTGAGAGACCGCCATTAAATCGATAGTAAGAACTAGGCGAGAGAGGTGGAAAACAAAATGGCGAAGAGAAAATAGGTAAAAGCAAAAAGCAGGGCAGAGGAATAATACATATAATTCTAAGAGAAACAATAATAGAGGACTGATAATAAATGTGGTTGAACCATGGAAAAGACAAGAGGGGAGGAAATATAATGTCCCCTAAAAGTGAGGGAAGTGCGGTAGACAGTCTGAGGCACGGAACTGGTCAGCACGTGGAGTCAGGTCTAAAGAGGGTTGCAGCATGGAGTCCAGTGCAAAGAGAGGCAGCGAAGACGATCATCAAAGGATTATCCCATCTTAGTCTGGTGAAGCCAGGCACGCAGTAGTTCGGGGTCAGTCTTATTATGATAAGTAACACGGAATCTGGCGGGGTAGAAGAGGCCGTATTGTGCTCCCAGGTCCTTGAGATCCTGTCGCATGGCTAGAAAGGCCTTCCGTCTTGCTGCGGTAGTGGGAGCCAAGTCGGGCACAATAATGATCTTATGGCCCTGATAGAGCATCGACGCTTTACTCTTTGCGGCATTCAATATTTGTAAAGTGTGCTGGAAGCGGAGCACCTTGACAACCAGCGGGCATGGGCGCTTGTTACATGGTTGCAGAGTGGAAGGTGAGCGTGCTCTAGCTCCAGGACCGGGGAGAATTCGAGATCGAGGAACTTTGGGAGCCGTGATGTTAAGAAGGTGAGGGTGTCATTAACTTCGGCCCCTTCCAGCATGCCTAGGATCCGCAAATTTGATCTACGACTGCGGTTGGCAATATCTTCGAGCTCAGCGGATAGCTTTAAGATGGCTGCTGAATTAGTGCTCACTGCCGAAAGATCCTTTTCTACGGCCGCAACTCGATCAGAGATTAGTTCATACCGCTGTTGGGAGGTCGCCATTTGAGTATGTATTGATTCCAATTCTACTCGCATGTCTTTTGATATTTCCATGTGTGATTTCATCAGTTGCGTTTATGTTCTGCAACTCAGCGAGAATCGGATCAGTCTCCTCCTCGAGGTCTGTAGTGGCGCTGGGTTTATCAGGAGAAGAGGGAGCCGACTTGAGACGTTTGCTAGCTGGAAGCACGTCCGTTTTGGGTTTTTTATTAGCCATCTCGCTTAGTATAGAGAAGATAGCGTATGGCAAGGCTTCGGGTGAGAAAAAAAGTAGAAGATACAGGTATTGTCAGAACGATTTTCTGAAAGGAGGGTGGGAGCATACAGTTCAAGCAGCCATATTGTCTGAGTCCAAACCGGAAGTCTAATTGAGGCATTTTGAATGATCTGTAAATGTCTGATTTCATTTTGGGCTATTCCCTTAAATAGGGTATTACAATAATCAATTTTTGAAATAACCAAGGAATGAATTAATATGTTAAGAGACTTTGGACATAGAAATTTTGAAACTGAACGGATTTGATGAAGTCTGTAAAAAGTTGATTTAACAATGTTACTAATGTGATCATGATAGGTTAATTTATCATCAAAGATAACTCCTAAGATCTTAATGCTACTTATCAACTGTAAAGTGGTACCCTTTATAGAGATTGGAAAAATTAGTTTAGAACAATCTTTCCAGGGAAAGAACATGACATTTGATTTATTAACATTAAGAGCTAATCTGTTAGCGTCAAGCCACTGGTGAATCTGTTCAAGTTTCTTATTAATTGCTGTTGTTTCAAGAGAGTTATTGGGATCAAGTGGATGTAAAAGCTGAATATCATCTGCGTAAGCAAATACAGTAAAGCCAATGGATTGGCAGAGAGTCATCAGGGATGCAAGAGAAATATTAAACAAAAGTGGTGAAAGAATGGACCCTTATGGAATACCATATGTTGCTGAGAAACTTTTAGAAGTTGTATTGTTGAAGGACACAATTGAAGAGCGATTTTCAAAATAAGATTTAAACCAAAGAAGAACCTGATCCGTAATGAAGAACTAAGGCTGGTTGGTACTGGGCAGACTTGTTAGTCTATGTCCCATAAATGGCAATTCGAGGGCTTTGATGGAAACTCCAGTAATTTGGAACATAAGGACAGTGCCGAGCAGACTTTATAATAATAATAACTTTATTTTTCTATACCGCCACAGTCAGATGACTTCTAGGCGGTTTACATAGTAAGAAGGCTGGACATTCAGCGAATATTAAAGGTTTTAAAACAATACAAAACAATAGATCCACATACAATACGATACTATACAATACCGTGAGTCTGAATAACAATACTATACATTAAGTCTAAATACAATACTATACATTAAGTCTAAATACAATATCGTACAAAGAGTCTAAATGCAATACAATAGTTTAGATGCGAAAGTTACGTATTAATTGATTGGAGATCTAAGGGTAATGAGTGTCTGAGGGATTTAGAACAACCATGAGTTGGAGTTCTGGGTTCGAGGAGATCAAGGTATGAGGGGTTTGTAGAGAGAGAGAAAATGCGTTTAATGGGGAGAGGAGACCTGGTGGCGTTGGGGACCGTTTTAGTCAATGTATTTTGCGAATAGGGCAGTTTTGATTGTTTTGCGGAATGCATTATAAGTTACATTGGGTTCGATTATGTGGTTTTTCAGCCAGATTTGCTGTCTGTTCGCTTGGAACTTAAAGATTCTATCCAGGAAGGCTTTGTATCTGCAGCCTGTAATCTTTGGGTATGCAAAGATGTTTTTGTTCCTGGTCGTTCTTGTGGGGTTGTGTAGGGTGAAGTGTGTTTGTAGATATGAAGGTGCTATTCCCCAGGCTTGTTTAAAACAGGTGCAAGCAAATTTGAATATAATTCGCGCTTCTATTGGAAGCCAATGCAGTTTTTTATAGTAGGGGCTGATGTGGTCGTTTTTTCTTAGTCCGAAAATTAGGCGGACGGCGGTGTTTTGTATGAGTCTTAGTTTTTTGATTGTTTTTTGTGGGATGCCCAGATATATGATGTTGCAATAATCAAGAAGGGATAGGGTCAGTGCTTGTACCAGCAACCTGAATGATGTAGGGTCAAAGTATTTTTTTATGGTTCTTAGTTTCCATAACGTGTAAAAGCATTTTTTGACTAGTGAGTTTGTGTGGTCAGTCATAGTTAGATGAGTGTCTAGCGTGATACCTAGTATTTTTATGTTTTTGGAAATTGGGTATTCGTGGTTGTTTATTTTTATCGATGTATTCGTAATTTTGTCATTAGGACTAGCCAGAAAGACTTTTGTTTTCTCTGCGTTTAGTTTTAGTTTGAAGTTGTTGGTCCATTTATTGATTTCAGTCATTGTGTATGAGAGGTTATCTACAATTTCTTTTGTGATGTCGTTTAAGGGTATAAGGATGGATATGTCGTCGGCGTAAATGTAGTGTATTAAATTTAATTTTTGTAGTAGGTGGCCTAAGGAGGCGATATAGATATTGAAAAGTGTGGGTGATAGGGGGAACCTTGAGGCACGCCTGATGGGTTTTTCCATGGTTTGGAGTAGTTTCCATTGCCAATTACTCTGTAGGATCTGTTTGTTAGGAATTCTTGGAACCATTTCTTTGCCTTTCTATGTCCCTGAAATGCAAAAGAAAGATAACAATTATAAATTAATCATGAGTGTGACTGTTGGGCAGACTTGATGGACTATTCAGGTCCTTATCTACTGTCATGTTCATTTACTATGTTACAAAATTCCAGTGTGCACAAGAACTATTTGTTTTGTAATGAACTTCGATTTTGTAAAATCCCTCCCCACCCTTTTACACTATGCCCCTCTCTTCCCATTTCCGCTTTCCCCTCAGGAGTATCAAATTAAGAACATAAGAATTGCCGCTGCTGGGTCAGACCAGTGGTCCATCGTGCCCAGCAGTCCGCTCACGCGGTGGCCCTTAGGTCAAAGACCAGTGCCCTAACTGAGACTTGCCCTACCTGCATACGTTCCGGTTCAGCAGGAACTTGTCTAACTTTGTCCTGAATCCCTGGAAGGTATTTTCCCCTATAACAGCCTCCGGAAGAGTGTTCCAGTTTTCTACCACTCTCTGGGTAAAGAAGAACATCCTTACATTTGTATGGAATCTATCCCCTTTTAACTTTAGAGAGTGTCCTCTCGTTCTCTCCACCTTGGAGAGGGTGAACAACCAGTCTTTATCTACTAAGTCTATTCCTTTCATTATCTTGTACTTTTCGATAATGTCCCCTCTCAGTTTCCTCTTTTCAAGGGAGAATAAGCCCAGTTTTTCTAACCTCTCACTGTACTCTCAACTCCTCCAGCCCCTTAACCATTTTGGTCGCTCTTCTCTGGACCCTTTCAAGTAGCACTGTGTCTTTCTTCATGTACGGCGACCAGTGCTGGACGCAGTACTCCAGATGAGGGTATACTATGGCCCGGTACAGTGGCATGATAACCCTCTCTGATCTGTTTGTGATCCCCTTTTTAATCATTCCTAGCATTCTGTTTGCCCTTTTTGCCACTGCCGCACATTGCGTAAACGGCTTCATCGACTTGTCGACCAGTACTCCCAAGTCTCTTTCCTGGGGGGGGGGGGGTCTCTCCAAGTACCGCAACGCACCGGACATCCTGTATTCGTGTATAAGATTTTTGTTACCGACATGCATCACCTTACACTTATCCACGTTAAACCTCATTTGCCACTTATCCACGTTAAACCTCATGGCTTCATATATTCCAGACTGAATAATAAACCGTCCACTTCCTATATATAGGGATGCTATGAGCCCAGGGAGTTTAAAAATGAACTTCACACTCTCATTTGAAGGAAATTTAAAAATGGAGTCCATATACATATAAATCTATTAATTTTTCTTTTCCCTGGATTGACATATGTTCTATGCGGAATTGGCACATTTGATGTTTCTACAGCATTACAGCAGGATAATCTTCCTTTATCCATTGGAACCAATACATTTCCGAGCTATCAAACATGTTTTCCTTCCAAATAAGCAATAGTCATCATATTCTAATTCCAAATCATCCTTTAAATCTATGACAGTTTCTTAATCTTTGGTAAAGATCTCCCCCTCCCCAAAAGACCATCTAAGTGTTCCCATGCTGATTCCCTAAAAGTTTTTATGCTGAATCCCACCAACAGTGAGTATATGAGCCCTCAAGTGTGTGACATGTTGCACAATTACCATTTTGGGCAGGCTGTACTTTACACACCCAACTGTAATGCATATACGAGTATAAATGATGCAATATCCTATCATGCATTTCTCTCAGGTGTGCATTCTCAACTAACTCAGCTCTACCTAGGACCCTCCAGGATGTCCTTCTGGGTGCAATCTTCTGTAGTATCTTGCACCCATTTCTGAAGTGTGTGGTTAAAAGGTGTTTGTCTATATTTATTCATATATTCTGCATAATATTTCCCAATAAAGCCAAAACTGATCAAATACTGTCATTTCCTTATGGGCCATGTTTAGAGTGAGACTGATGAATGAATTGGTGAATTCATTTTGACCAGACATTTTTGCTGGTGTTCAGAATTCATTATCTGTTCATTCCACACATCAGTTATTTTTAGGTTGGGATTTTTTTCTTTATCTTTTCTATGCATATAGAAAGGCGAAAGGACCCCAGCCTAATCAGCAGCAATAAAAGAACCCAACTACTCCTCTCTAATGTACATTTATCCCCTGAATCACTAGTGGAAGGTCCAGGTCCACGCGAGCAGGTAGCTGGTACTTGAGTGTTCCTCTTAGTAGGTGCAAAACCAATACAGGGTAAAGAAAGCCAAAAAGGAATGCGGGGACTGGACCAAATCAAACAAAAGTAGGGGTCAGACAGATAGCTTTTCCAACCAGAAGAGAAAAAAAAAACAACAACTCTTTGATGAGACACGAGACATTATGAGAATACAAGGAAAAGTATGTTCTCTTGTGTAGGGCCTATGGAATGGAACAAGTTACCTGTATACTTACGACAGTTGAAAGACCTGCAGGAATTTAAGCGAATGTTAAAAAAAGCACTTGTTTTGCATTATGAAATATGGCACTTAGTGCTATGTAATAACTTAAATAGTGGATAGGAAGATATTTGCTCTGGACCATGAAGTATAACATTTGGTAAAATGTTTGGGCCTTAAAGGCAAGCAATGTATATGTATTTGTTGTATATGTATTTTGTTGTATATGTATTTTGTTGTATATGTATTTTAAATTATTTTATTGTGTATGTTATTTTATTGTGTTTTATTGTATATGTAATCCGCTTTGGATAAAGGCAGACTAGAAGTGTTAATAAACTAAACTAAATTAAGCTATCTGATCCCTACTTTGTTTGATTTGCAAAAACAATATAGACATTTCTTAAATATATGTGCATTTCCACTATAAAGTAGGAACTATAGGACTAATTTTTCAACTCATATAAAACATGTCCCCTTGAAATCTCTGCCTCCCAGGGAATCTACTATGGAAATAGGGGCTTTCTGAAATTATAATTTACATATATATGTAATCTACACATTTAAATGTTGCTATTTCCTTATGTACATGCTTCTAAAAATACTTCCTGAATGTATAAATCTGTAATGAAATTAAAAAGCAGAATAAACACAAACAGCTTTTTTCCTTCAGTGAGGTTTTCATTAAACTTTTTTTTTAGGCTTCCATGTGATTCCTTCAGATTAATTTGTTAATTTAGATCCTAGTCACTGACTAAGATTGATTCAATTTATCCATCAGTTTGATTTTTTCCTCTCTTTTATCTTTTGCTGGAGCACTCATGCATGTATCATCAATTACTCCACATCAAGGTGAAGGACCTTTTAATTAGTCTTATAGTATTTAGTAACTAATAGCTTAAAATCCTGGTTGACTTGTACTGTACATTATTAATAACGGTAATGGGATGCAGAGCAAGCACACGTTAAAGGACTGTACTAAAGAGATCTCAACCCCAACTTCATCTCTCTCCACTCCTTGACAAAATAAAGTGTGTGTGTGTGGGGGGGGGGGGGGAAGGGGGTGTCTTTGGTTCCTCAGCTTTGAGATCCCCCATATAACGGGATAGAATCACTAAGCAAACCAAGCGTGTACTGATCAGTTTGCGAGCCCTTTCCAACTCGATCCGTGAGGTCGGTAGGGGGCATTCTTCCGATCGTCCCCATTTGAATACAGGCCCTTTGGTAATAAGTCAGCCTGCGTCGGATCGGACACGGAGCGGACTGACTCGGCTAGGTTAGTGAATCTAGGCCAAAGACTGGATCAGACTCCCTGATATATAACCATCCTATGATACACCTAACCCAATTTTTCTCACTAAAGTAGCCGCTGAACTCCTCAACCCCCGAAGAACTATTATTTTTTCTCCATGAAGAGGGTTGTAGCATGCACACTGAGGTTGAGTCACTACAGGCCTCTATTATTTATCATGACATTCAATCACTGCTCAGTTACTAATAATGTAGTGAAAATTACTTATGGCAGAAAATAATTCATATAGAAGGGATTGGCATGGACATTTTAATTTTAAACTGTAAAAAAAAAAAATTCATTATGAAACAAACTACAGAAGAAGCAAGCAATATTGTGTGTCATCTGTATTTTTTTTTTCTTTACCCCTAAATACGTAATTGAGGTTCTTATAAGTTCCATTGCTTCTGTTTCATTTTGAAAAGAGTATGCATAAATACTTTTTATCCTTGTCTTGCGTTTTTTAAAGTTTTACAGTGGTGAAATAGTGTCATTGTCAGCTAAAAGAACATTCATCTTTAATGAGCACCTCTATGGCAGATATAGTCACTCAAGATTTCTTCTAGGTATGTAAAATTGAAACAAATAACAAAAATGAAATCATATACTCGTATAGTGATCTTAAAAATACCATGTCTTCCCTTTCTATTAGTTCCTTGAAGAATGTTCCACTAAGGTCATCATACTTATGTCTTAAAATGTTACATTACAAATACCCTCAAATGGGAACAAAGGTCACAACCTGTGGGCTCCTGACCACTGCAGCAAGCCGGGTTCACCGTGACTGTACCTGCTCTCAGCGTGTTTCCTCCAACCAGGAAATCCTTCAGGCCTTCTTAGGCAGATGCCTAAGGTAAAAACAATAGGGTCAATGTCCTTGGAAAAATCAGGCAAGGGAAACAGAAAGCCACACCACTTCAAGCATGTCCAGAAAACAATAAAGACGTATTTTATTTTTATACTTCTGATTACTTTGTCCAGATATTTATAGCGAATAACAGTACTTTCAATGCAAGTTGTAGGGGAAAAAAACATACAGCTTCAGGCCACCTGGCCACTCTGGCTTTACACATACCAGCTTAGCTCTAATTTCCAAAATACCAAACCAAACAAACACTTTAGGCTGGACTCTAGTCTTTTATATCACAGTCCTCTTCACCAGCCTTCTGGGTGTTAGGATAACCCCAGAAGAATTCCCTCAAACAGGAAAAAGGTAGAAGGTAGAAACAAAAATAGCACTCCTGGAGTCAAAGCAAAATACAGTTTTACAAAAACAAGACAAAACTGCTAATGTTGTAGCCCTGCTAGGAAGTGCCTGGAGATAAGGAACTTCTTTCACAAAGGAGCTCCCCTGTGCTTGCCGTTCTGTCAGAATCTTATCTGCCCCTAATTAGTCTCCAGCTGGGCTGAGAGAGAGAAAAGACAAACGCTCCGCTCCGTGGTTTGCAATATTGGGCAGTCCAATGTTCCAGTTCAAGTATTGCAGTGCTTTAGAGATTAGCTTTGCTAAGCTCACAGGGCTTGGCATACAAGCACCGTTCCACTCAAAACTTTTAAGCAGAAAAAAAAAACCAGGTAAGAAACAAAACATAGCCAAATATTCCCCACCTTTGCTCAGTTAAGGTCCATTGCCTCAAAACCCTCGCTGGGCAGACTTGAAACTCCAATGTCCATGGGTTCACAGCTTTGTAACAGTCTCTCAGCTTCAGTCCCCAGCACATCAGACATATCCACCATGTCACAATCGGGGCTCCGTTCCCCAGGCTCTAGTTGAGGAGGAAGGTGCTCCCTCTTGAACTCCCACTGAAGCCTCCTCGGCTCCTCCTCCCCTCTGTTTCTCAGCTGCTCTGCTTTAACCTCCTTCAATTCGCCCCTCCCTGCTCTCAAGAGGGGGAAGGGAGGCAAAACACTCTGCAGCTGAGCCTGCCTTTGTGACCACTTCCTGTTCTGAGTCTGGCCCTGTGGGAGCTGTAGTTTCTTAACCTTTGAGTTCCTTTGAGCCCTAATAGCTCCTTGGCAGTTACTGTCTGGCTCATCAGGGTTAGACCAAGGGAAGTCAACGCTTTCAAAATCCTCGGCAGAGCCAACCTGGTCAGCTCTCCTGCATTGGAGTTTACTACTCTTCTTCTCTAATCCTGTGTCAAAGCTAGGAAGAGAGCTAGATTTGTCACAGCACTCAAATATATTGTGAAATACAAATCAAAACAGTGCAACTCACTAGACCCTCAGTGAGTGGGGCAGACTGTGCCACTGAAATTCACTCTGCAGCACTGAAAATCCCAACCTTAAATCAATCATAGCTCAAAAATACCTCCTAAATTTAACACTGTTTGCACTTAATATTTTATCGTAGAAATCCCTACAGACCGCATCTGTTTCATCAACAGCTTCTTCAGGGGAAATGAGGAGCTGTATATATTTGACCTTTTGACAGTACAGGCAATGGTTCTGTAAAGACAAATACAATATTTTCACCAAACTTCTTGCAGGTCAAAAAAGATATCCTAAGCTGCTTCTGGATCGGTAGCATGGAATGTTGCTACTCTTTGGGTTTTGGCCAGGAACTAGTGACCTGGATTGGCCACCGTGAGAATGGGCTACTGGGCTTGGTGGATCATTGGTCTGACCCAGTAAGGCTATTTTTATATTCTTATGTTCTGACCACTGTATATACAATTTAATCAAACAAACTTGACTTGCTATTGCTCTGCCAAACCAGAATATAAACCTTCCCAAGCTGAGCTTTCAAAAATGGCTCCATGTCCAAATCATAAAGATGTCATCAATATATCGAACACTTTGCAATACCACTAGTGATGGCACAATTTATTGTAATAAATTTGCAATGGGGATCAGACTCAAATCTCCACTATATCCCCCAATGCTAAAACTGTTTAACACTGATATCCATGTGTCTTATATATTATCATCCACATTCGTGTTATATCTAATACATTAAATGGATGAATGTGGCCTCAGGTACACCTCCACCACCCTTGATAATAATTTATATCTGGTGGGAATATCGGTGTATCAATATCCTCATTGGCCTCCATTCTCTTCACATTACTCCTTAATGTATTAGTTATAACATGAGTGTGGATGACAATATATAAGACACATGGATATCAGTGTTAAACAGTTTTAGCATTGGGGGATATAGTGGAGATCAATATATCGAAGCCACAAAATTACATACTGAAAATGAGGAAGACACATAAACCCACTTTTTCTCAAACATTGTCATAAATAAATTTGTTATGGAAGGTACAAAAGTAGCGCTCATAGCTACACTCAGAATTTGTAAATAAAGATAATCTTGAAACAAGAAAAAATTCTTAGAGTCAACGTTGCTAAGTTACACAAAAATTATGTAAGGAGCTTATGTGGCTAGGTCTCAATTCTAAAACATCAAAAACTATTTTTGATGCCTCCTGTTGCAAAATAATGAGACACCTTTCAATCAGATTCCCACCCTCTGATCACAACTCCCTAATCCCGACTCCTCCAGCATATGCTTAACTCCCAATCAAAGATCCCACTCCCATCACATCCCCCCAATTAAACCCCAACCCATGAAAGATCCCCCTCTCTCATCCCTGTACCCATACCTTTGTTCCCTGGTGGTCTAAGTTTCCTGGGGAATGAAGCAATTCTCAGTGGCTCCTGCTCTTCCAGCACCACCTGTAAAAAAAAAAAAAATACACCTAACAATAGGTTTGTATAACTAACACTGAGGGGAAGATCATGTTTCAATATAAGGAAATGTGACCTCCCAGTGGTAGTCTCATGAGATTACTGCTAGGGATGCCATTTTGATAGGTGGCACCAGGAGGGCAGGAGCAAATAGGGATTGCCTTTGTCTCAGGAATTCCTAGGCCATCAGGAAACAGAGGTATGGGCATGGAGTGAGAGAGAGGGATTCTTCATGTGCTGGGGCTTTGATTTAGCGAGATGTGCTTGCAGAGGTCTGGATTGGGAGGGGGAGATGTGTTGTGGTGGCCCATAAGTAGGGTTATTTTTTTACCACAGGATTCAGCAATCTGTGGTACTAAGATACCGCAGGTTGATGAATCCTGTGGTAAAAGCTCGCCTTGTACTCCATCATTACAACTAGACCTCCAAATAATCTCTACATCTAATAGAAACATAAAATTAAGAATTCCATGAATGCTGTGCATTCAAGAATTATTTGAAAATGTATTTCAGAAACACTTTCACTGAATTAACTAGATAAAATATTTGGAAGCAATATTCAAAGCAGTTTAGTAGGCCAGAAATGGCTCCTAGAGATTAAGCACAAAAAATGTAACCCTATGAACACAACAGTTGCCAATACGTCCAATGTATAATGTTTTCAATAATTGGTTAGACTGGATAAATTCTCAGGGAGACTGTTTGGCCCTGAGAGAATAAAAAATTATACATCTAATAAAATTGTAAACGGACATCAGTATGAGCTCTCGGAATCTAAACAAGGGGTTTTTTGAGCTCAGGCAGTAACTCATGGGTGACCAGCACCAGACAAAAATCTAAATAAGTACTGCCTCATACATCATCTAGTCCTGAATGTGCAAACCACACAAATAAATAAAGTGCACAAAAATCAGGGTCAAACAGTCACTCCCAAGAAACTGCCTTATAAGTATAATTCAGTGCAAGGTATAATAAAGTGCAAAGTGCTATAGACAATACAAGCTAAGAAAATTGATAAGAAATACACTCTAAGATGAAATGGAAAAAACCCTCCAAGATTTCTTAGTGTCTTAATAAATAAATTAATAGTATTGATAGTATCACACAAAGATAAAATGAAAAGACCCCTCAAAGTTTCTTAGTATCTTAATAAGTAAATTAATAATATCATACAAACATATAAATCTTAATAAATAAATTGGTAATATCACACTAACAAGCTGTAAGAGCATAAGATTATTTACAAAAATTCATGAAAAGACATTAAGAAGTCAAAGACAGAAGTGAAAAAGTCTTATGAGATCTATATCTAAATTATAATAGTTCATATAATGATTCATAAATATACAAAATCATCCAGAATTCTTCATAACAGTTCATCTATATTCATCTGTATTCAAACAATTCGTAGTCACTGCATTCATAAAGCAAAAAATCGCAAAGCACTGACTGATTGAAAGTGCTGCCACTTGAGGAGTACTTAGCTTATCTTGTTTAAAAAAGGGTACTGCCACTCGACAGAGCTCCGTTTCATCGTCTTCGTCAGGAGCAGGAAGTACTTGAATTGCATCCGACAGAGTGCTTTTTCAAAACTGTCGACTCTAAATTCCAGAGCGTGAGAAATTGCAACCATCACTGAGGAAGAGTTGGAGGTGTTCGTGAGGGCGTCTCAGGAATTTAAGAATGCCCTGGAGAACCAGCAAGAATAGCGTACAGGATAACGTAATGACATCAGAAGGACGTTCGACGATGGAACACTCCAAAGTCTAAAAAAGGGGAGGAAATAGCAGCAAACCCAGAATAAACATAAAAAATAAACAAAGAAAGGAAAATAAGAAAGGATAAAGAAATAAGAAGAAAAAAGGTATATAACGGAAAAATGGTGAAAATAATAATAATCTATATGCAGCATTTAACCATTTAGTGTAGCTGAGTATTACCACAGACCACTAAAATGAAAGTTGGCTGTTTGGTGTGTGGCTTGGGGGCAGAGTCAGCACTTATGTGGTTAATTGCTGATATACAGCACTTAACTTCCTAAGTTAAGCAGTCATATTGGACCACATAAATCACAACACTGTCTTTATGTGGTGGCATTTAAGTGGTTAAGTGCTAAATATTGCACTTAACTGTGTAAGAGATAGCCAATCACCTAAACTTGAATATTTAACACCGGTGCCTGGACATGGCCCAGCATTGAATATTCATGAATAAAGCCAGTGACGGCTAGAAAAAACACTCAATGCTGCCGGCTGAATATCATCCTCTTTGTTTTTAAATTTCCTAGGCTGCTAATTGTATAATATCTAAGCTTAGGGTGATCAGACATCCGGATTTACCCGGACATGTCCTCTTTTTAGAGGGCATGTCCAGGCGTCCGTACTGCTTTTCAAAACCCAGCACTTTGTCTGGGTTTTGAAAAACAAATTGCATCGGGAAGGGCATCTGTGCCTCCCAACCAGGGCAGGATTAATTTGTCGAGGGCCCCTAGGCACACCAGTCCACTGGGATGACATCACTTCCTGTTTCGGAGAAGGGAAGCTGGCATGCGCAGCGTTAGAGCCCCGCAGCCTGAGCTCAGTTCGCAGGGAAGGGAGGGAGGGAAGCTGACCTCACCAGGCAGTCGGGAGCCCCCTGCCTGTTTGTTCCTCCCCTAAAGCTGGCCCTGGGGACCCCCTGATATTTTTGGGCCCTAGGCACGTGCCTACCCTTTAATCCGACCTGCTCTCAACCAAGATGAGCAGGCTGAGGGGGTGGGGCTAGAGGTGAGGCTGGGGCATGGCGTGAGTTTAATGGAGCAGGAATGGGTAGAACTGGGCGAGTTTAGGGGGTCCAGATTTTACATACATAAAATCTGGTAACCCTATCTAAGCTTGAAGCTGCCCCTGCTATACCTCCAACTCTGCCTCATTTCAAATGGATAATTAGACTAATTATCCATTTGAAATGAGGCTGTGTTGGAGGCATGGCAGGGGTATCTTCAGACTTTAATCAGATAGCAGCAATATTCATCCATTATCTAGTTAAACCAATATGTCAGCTGGGGATGGGACAGTGTGGTTACAATGAAAGTGGTTTTACATATTTTGGATAGGTACTTATTTTGTACCTGGGGCAATGAAGTGTTAAGTGACTTGCCCAGAGTCACAAGGAGCTACAGCGGGAATCAAACTCATAACCTCAGGGTGATGAATCAGCTGCTCTAACCACTAGGCCACTCCTCTGCTTTGCTGCAGCTATAGTTAGCGTATAATATACATATGAAATTATCCAACTATCTTTGAGTTGAATATTTCTTCTAGTCTACTCAATGCAAGAGAGCTTCATCGAAGCTGAGCTCGAGTCTCATTGAATCAAAAGCCTGACTGATGAGGATGGAAGCAATCAGTTATCTTGAGGCAAAAAGAAAGCTGATGGAACACTACTTTCTCTGTGACCTTTGCTATAACTTGCAGGGTGACCATCATGGCTGAATATTGACTTGCCAATCTTATTTACCCCCCTCCTGAGGTATTTCTACATAAATCTAATTGAAGCAAGTTTAATTAATGGCAGTATTAGAAATTAGGAGATCGCTCTTTTCTACTTATAATTGGATTTGGATTTTAGATTTAATTACTTGCTTTTCCAAATCTGTGCTCAAGGCGAGTTCCATTCAGGTACAGAATGACCTGCTGTCACAAAACTTGCAATAGCTCTCTCAGCTAAAGTTGTGAACTTTTAATCATTTTTGTCAAAACTGAGGCAGAATGGAGCTGAATGGCAGGGCTGGAGGAGAGAGTTTGGCCCATTAGGAAAAGCCCAGATCTTTGTTGATATCTGGGGCTGAGTCAAAAACGTGTGGTGATGTAATGTGTGATGTCACACACATATGCACATGCATGTCAGAGGGAAAGGCGACCCAAAAATCTTGGAAAAGATCCTGGAACTGCTAAATTCACAGCACCACTAACAATGGGGGCATGGAGGTTCAAGAGAATAAGGGAAAATAAGGGACCCATGTTTGCAACACGTGTTGCATATTTTATGCACATGTATATGAGTGAATGTCATGCACATGTTAATATTAATTAATCCTTTTCCCAGAGAGGGTATTTTGGCACTGAGTTTGGCACATGCCCAGAACAGCAGTCTGACACAGGAGATCAGCTTCTAACTAAAAAAGTACTGTGAAATACAAAATCAAAATTTAAAGAATGTGTTTTAGGTGTCCAGCGGGGGTGCTGTTTGTAGTTCTCTCGAACAGTGCTGTATGTTGGCTGCACTGCTTAAAATGTTGCTATCACTTTAAGATGACACATGTTGTTTAGGAAATGAAATATAATTCCTGCAAGTTTACTACTGAAATATTTTGACAGACTATTACTTTTGGGAATTCTCCCAGTTGAATTTGGTGATTTTATCTCAAAACCAAAAGTTTTAAGGGTTAAAGCAAATTAAAACAAACTAGTTTGAATGCAAAAAGATTCTGTACTTATGAAAGGACTTCCTTAATTGGCTGTACTAGTCAGTAGGGACCATGTGCTGACTTTTGGAAGTTGAGAACTTTAGAATATTAGGAAGGAATAGAAATGTTTTTGGTTGTGCTCTATTTGTGAGAAGGATTTTCTGAGGGGAAAAAAAGTAAAGTATTGGAGTGAAACCTTTAATAAAACATTGAGTGTTTGATAAGAAAGTTTGAGTATCAATTTAAGTTCAATAAGTTTTATTAAGGTTTTGCATAAAGGAAAATCCAAAATGGAAAACAGAAGAACAAGATAAACTATCACGTTTTCATAGTTACAAGCGCATAGTATGCAAACAGTAAGTAAGCAGGCAACATACAGTAAATTATATATCATGAAGACAAACATATTATTCTGGAGAAACTCTATTAAGGAGACCTGTTTTTCTTTAAATGTAAAAGGCTTTAATAACCCAATTAAAAGATGCAAAATACTTAAATATACTGAACAGTATAAACCGGATGTAGTGTTCTATCAAGAAACTCACCTGAATGATTCAGAATCCAAAACGATCTCTCCTAAATGGGCATACCCGCCTCTATATTCTCCTGCGGTGGGTAAAAAAAATGGTGTCCTAACATTGATCAGAAGATGTTCTGATGTCAAGATTATTTCTCATTCTACTGATGACTGTGGCAGCTGGATTACAGTTGAATTGATCATTGGCGCCCATCATATTAATGTCATCAATATATATGCCCCGAATGTGGATGAGCCTGTTTTTTTCCACAAAATATCGGATCTGATTGCTGCAACTGGCGACACCCCATGTATTCTCGGTGGTGACTTCAATCAAATATTGGACAAGAATGTGGATAGGAAATCTAAGTCCGCTTACCGTTCTACTAAAACATGGCAAAGTATACAAGACTTAATGAGTCTATTGAAATTGATAGACATTTGGAGGCTATTGCATCCTGCTGAATTTGCTTACTTTTTATTCTCCGCCTCACATCTCCTATTCAAGAATTGACTATTTTCTGATCAGCTTTTCACTATCTCAGAAAGTAATAGCAGCACAAATCAATCCTATATCGATATCTGATCATGCATCTATATGACTCACAGTGGAAGATTTGGGTCAGAATCATCCTTTGGGCCCTTGGAGATTTAACTCTTCTATATTGGCTAACGGTGATTTTATTATAACTACCAAACAACATATAGCGGATTATTTTGAGGTTAACAAAGCTGAAGATACTTCCTGGCAGATTACGTGCGATGCTTTTAAGGTTTATATACGAGGCTGCATAATTTCTTATGCTGCTTCCAAGCGTAAATCGGATCGTGTTAAATTAAAACAATTGGAAAACAGCATACAAGAGGCTGAAAAACTTCACTTGTCTGACTTACACAATTTGGAAAAGTTATTTTCCCTTCAGAAATTGAGATTAGAATATAATCTGATTTTAAGTACGGAGGCCTCAAGGAGATCTTTAAGAAATCTGCCGCCTATTACTCGGGTATGAATAAATGTGGCCACCAGCTTGCGGCCTATTTGAAGTTGAGATCTGAGAAAACTACTATCCCAGCAATTAAAGATGTGGCTGGTGTCACACTGTTGAATACTACTGACATTTGTAAACAATTTCAGACCTTCTATCAAGATCTCTACACATCAGATAATCCAGATATAGCTGGCTTTGATACTTTCTTGGACCCGCTGCCACACCCGTCTCTTACAGAAGGGGAGTTGTCTCATCTAACGAACCATTCACATCTCTGCAAGTGGAACAGGCACTGCATTCCATGGCAAAAAATAAAACACCTAGTCCGGACGGTTTGTCTGTAGAATTTTACCTGGCCTTCAGTGATGATATTCTACCATTTTTGACTCAATATTATGTGCAAATGGCTGATGCTTGAGTATCAATTTAAAGGCGGGTTTTGATTTGTTTGATGGGGAAAATAAATCTGTAAGGTTGCAGTTAGGACTGAGCAGGAAGATTTGAAGCTCATTAGTAATTTATACCAGTTATTATTCCCTGGAAAGTTTAATTGTTTCTATCAGGGAATAAAGTGAGAATGTTTAAAAAAAGTGTGACATGAGTGAAATTGATGCATGTGCATATATCTTCAAATGAAGAACCTGAAGAACAGAAAATTGAAGAGGAACCAGCTGTCGAATAGCCAGAATAGGGAGAAAAGTAAATTAGAACAGACAGGATTTTAGTTTCAGGAATAAAACTTTTATTTCTTTTGATTGTGGCTAATTGAACAGTGTTCAGGCATCCTGAGCTGACAGGCAAACAAGATTCACACACAGGCAGTGAGGGTGTGCTTTCCTTTTATTTTTATTTGGTTTAGAGAGGTGAAAAACACCAAAGAGGTACCTGAAGAAAAGAAAAGAATAAAGATTAAGTAAAGTCATCCAAAGAAAAGAAAGGCACTTTAGACTAACACCTGAAGTGAAACTCTAGTCACTTTTGACACTGAAGGACAGAGAAAGAAAGCTTTTAGTTATTGATTGATCTTTAAGAAACAGTTCCAAAAATTTAGAAAACAATTATTTTGTAAATTACTTACCTTGTGTATGACACTGTCGAGCTATAGTAGGAAAATGTATGGTAAATAGAGAACAGTGATACAAATTAGTATGTAAATGCCCTGGATCCAGTTATGCAAACATTAGCATTTTAATTAGCACTTTATAACATTGAAATTTTAAACTGTTTTAAACTGATTTTAGTATTTTAATAGTATTTATTGGTTAAGTACAATAAATTTATGTGTGCACTTGATAACAAAGTTTTTCTGATAATTTGAAGCATTTAAAGATTTGTAACATACAATCTGATTTTCAATACACATTTAGTCCTGGCCAGTGTTATTTTTCTGAGCTTCCTCCTTTTCTGGCTGGGTGTTGGGCTGAGCCACGACTACACAACTACTGAATAGAAACCTCAGCACCTTGGCTCAGAAAAGGGGAGGTATGCATACAAATAATGACCTCTGACCCATCAATAATTGTGTGCTAATTACAAATTATTGATGTGAATTGGCATTCATTAAAATTTGTGCACATAATTCTATCAGGCATGGTGCCTAACGGTATTCTGTATAAGGCACGTGTCCTTTATACTGCAGAATAGTGCTTAGTAATGTATTTGGCTCCTAAGTATCAGTGCTCTTTATTGAATGACTTCCCGAGTCCCTAATAAGGACTTCTGAAGCTTGAATGCTAAACTAGAACAAGACAAGAACTAAGGATTGCTCAAGGTAAATCTTACTGTCACTGTACCTTCAAGAGGACAACCAGCAGAAAAGAGCTAACAAGGATTACTGAAAATAATACACTTGACAAGATGCTGCAATCCTGAGCCTTCAGGAAGTAAGGCAAAAAAGAGGAACCATAAGGAGGACTGATAACACTGCAGCAACAGGAAACAAGACCAGAGGTATGGTTGTAGCTTAGGCCAGGCTTGAGTATGCTGTATCATATGCATGAATCAAAAAAAGTATTTTTCCCTACAACCAAACTTTCAAGAGCCAGAATACTTCTGCTTGGAAGGCAACTGCATTTTATTCTAAGGATCACAGGTTCAAGGCTGCCTTGTGCCATATAGCTATTAATATTAGGGAAAACCCATCTGAAATTGCATTTTGTCCTGTCCTTTCTGTTTATTTATTTAAAAATTTGTTACCTACTGCATCCAGCAAGTCTGCGCGAGGTACAATAAAACATACACAATAGATACAAATAACCATCCTCATTCTCCATCCCTAGGCATCCATTAAGACTCCATGAGGATAAATAGAGGAGGAAGAATGTGAAGTGTATGTATAGGTATTTTGGAGAGTGACAGTTCACACCAGGCCCTGGTCCTGCCACTTTGCATGGTTCACATTCCTCCTAGTTAAAAATGATTTTTCTCTACAAATTAATCCCTGACTTTAATACTGGTAAACTTTAAATATAATATTCATTAAATAATTACCAAAATAAAGGAGAAAAAGTCTAAAGTCTAAAATTATAGGCTTGGGTTTTTGTACATACACTACTATCCTCCAAATTCTATATATGGCACCCAAAGTTGTGCACGTACATCAGTGCACATAGCTGATGTATGCATACAACAATTAATTAATTGGCCTAATCAGCATTGATAATTGGCAATTAACATTAGGACTAATTAAAAGTTACATGCACAACTTGGATAGTGCAATTCTGTAAAAAGTATGCACCAATTGCAGTGTATGAATCTGAAAAGAGGATTTGGCCAGTGATGGTTGAGGAGCAGATCAGGGGCGTTCCTAAAAGTTAGGCATTTTGTTTTAAAATACTTCCAATCTGTGCACAACTTAGGCACAGACATTTGGTTTTAGTTGGCCTAAATGCTTGCGCCTAAGTTAAGCATCTCACACAGGTGCTAAGTACAGTTCTATAAAAAAGGTACTTTTACAGTTGGTGCTGATTTTTTAGGCGCCATATGAGGTCTGACAAGTTTGTGAACTCATCCTAGAAAAAGTGCTACATATCTCATTGCTGAATATCACTATGGTCACCTTCAAAATACTTCCCTTGGGAAGCTATGCTCCAACGCCAGCGCACCAGTCCACCCTTCAAAGCAATTTTGGAACTCTTTTTCTGGAATGCCCATCAGCGCTGTCATCATAATACCCTTGATGTCCTGAATGTCATAAAAATGTCTTCCTTTCAATGTCTTTACATTCAGGTAAAGAAAAAAGTCATTGGGGGCCAGATCAAGTAAGTAGGGAGGATGTTCCAATACAGTTATTTGTTTTCTGGCTAAAAGTTCCCTCACAGACAGTGCCGTGTGAGCTGGTACATTGTCGTGATGCAAGAGCCATAAGTTGGCGAAAAATTCATGTCGTTTTCATCTAACTTTTTTTCACGCAGCCTTTTCAGCACTTCCAAATAATAAACTTGGTTAACTTTTTATGCAGTTGGTACAAATTCATAATGAACAAACCCTCTGATATCAAAAAAGATTAGTGACATCATTTTGATTAGTGACATCATTTTTCTTTTTTATAAGTCTTTCTTCATTTTTAAAACTTTCAATAAGTGTAGCATAAGATACAATCATTTTATACTTTAACATCACTTAATATACCATCAAAGTTTAACTCACATCAAATATCCCTCCCCCCTTATACCCAACAATTGTACTTAAGCATAAGAAATCATAAAGTATTGCCTCCCCCCTCCCCACCCTGGACGTGTATGAATAAAGGGAAAAAATAATATTCATTCTGTACAATATTTTGTTAATGGCTCCCATACATCCCTAAATTTCTTAAAATGCCCCTGCTGTATGGCTCTTGATTTGGACTGGCGGAACTTTTTGGTCGTGGAAATTGGCTGACTTCCATTGTGCACTTTGATGCTTTGATTCAGAGTCTTCTTGGTACACCCATATTTTATCACCAGTGATAACACGGTACAAAATATTGTCTTGCCTCTCCAAAAGGTCTCGGCTAATTGACCCTCCTTTGCTTTTGTTCATCAATGAGCTCCTTCATGACCATTTTTGCACACACCTTTCTCATGCCAAGATGTTCAGTTAAGATTTTCCTGTTTATTGATGTTTACTTGGTCTGTTATGCTTCTCACAGTCAGCCGATGATTTTGATGCAAAGTTTGATAAATGTTTCAATGTTTTTGTCAGTTCTGCTCATTACTGGCCACCCTGACCTTTCTTCATCAGTGATGCTTTCTTTCCCCTTAGAAAAACATTTAATCCATTTGTACACTGTCAATTTCTTCATGGCACTATCCTAAAATGTCCCTGATTTCACTTCCACTTTTGCCAAGTTTAACAAGAAATTTAATATTTGTTTGTTGCTCTAATTCAGGCTCTGACATTCTTGCAATGGCACACAAAAACATGCAACAATATTGAATGCCACTCAGCAAAACACTGCCACACTTCGACATGAACACAGCTGTGAGACACTGATATACCAAGGTTATGTAACCTTACTGAGTTGTTTGTACAATGCTGCCAACGTAAGTGCACGGATGAAAGTTCACAAACTTAATTGTCAAACCTTATATGTAGAATATGGCCCTATGTACTGCCTTTGAATTTGAAAATCTCCCATTATTCATTTATATGTTTCAAAATCTGTTTTTATTTGAAAATCTCCTATTAAATGAACCACTTCTTTTTTTACTCTTTATTTTACCTTGAATAAATATACCATATTTATTTTTTGGTATCCAAGAGACCTTTCCTATGCACTAAAATGTCTTCTTTATCCTGTTAAGGATAAAAATATATTGGCTCATGTACATTCTCTTCTGTACATTATTGCTTTATTTCACTACAGCTTAGATTTCAAAAAGGTTAAGAAGAAAAAGAACATTTGAAATGAATATTAAAATTGTAATATTTTGTATTATTTTGTATAGAACAGCTTGTTTCCATGACATCCATACAGTAGAATTAAAAAAAAAAAAAGATCAACAGGTTATTCCAAGCTATTTTCTTTTGGTTGCTTGGGAGATGTTTTATAGTACAAAATAGACTTAACCTTTAAGATGCAAAGATATTTTGATGTTTCTTAGATTGTTTATTTAATTTAAAAAATACTTTTTGTAACAGGCATGATGTGTTCACCTTTTATATATAACAGGCTTGTATAACCTTTTTTTAAAAAATCTGGAGCCACATTTAGGGCCTCTTCTATGAAACTGTCCTATGAGCGTCGGGAACAGCATGAGCCATTCAGCGCGGCTCACCGTGCTACAAACTGCTAGTGCATTTTGATAGAAGAGGCCCTTAATATTTTGCAACATTCAGAGGGCCAAGACACAAATGAGCATCTACAAACACACTCACTCTCTATGATTTTAAGTCTCACAAGACTTGAAACTATGAGACCAACTCGAACTTCCAGCACTGCATGGCTCAAGCTTGTGGATGAACTAGTCAGGGTGGGGGAGCAGAGATCAAATTGGCTTCCTATTTCTTTTCTTAACCAGTTTAATACTTTGATTCTAACTTCAAAATCAATCCACTCCCACGTTCCCACCTACTTATCTTCCCTCATCCATTCTTACAATCCTCCAAGAGTTTTATGTTCCTTTAATGACCAGCATCTCCATATTTCCTCAATCTTTTCTTTTTTTTTTTTTTTTTTATCTTGCCTTCTCTATGGAATTCCCTTCCCATTTTTATTCATTTGGAGCCAGTTTATGTTAAATTTAGGTCCCTTTTGAAGACCTTTCTCTTTGAGAAGGCTTTTCTTTGGATCTGGATGGTTCAGACACTGTGAGGATTTACTAGTGCCCGCTGTCTATTTTGTCTCTTGTTATATGTCTTCTGTCTTCTACTTTCTTTCCTGTTATTACTGGAGTTCTTATTCTTTTGTCCTGTTTGTTAAACCTATTTTTAAAAACGGTTCCATGGGAGATCTGAAAAATTAAAGACCGGTAAGCCTGCTTTCAGTGCCAGGCAAAATGATAGAAACAATTATAAAAAATAAAATTGTGAAACACGTAGACAAACATGATTTAATGAGACAGAGTCAGCATGGGTTCAGCTGAGGAAGATCTTGCCTCACCAATTTGCTTGACTTCTTTGATGGTGTTAATACACATGTGGATACAGATGAGTTGGTTGATGTAGTCAGTGTATCTAGATTGTCAGAAAGCTTTTCAAAAAGCTCCTCATGAGAGGCTCCTGAGAAAATTAAAGAGTCATGGGATAAGTGGAAAAGTTCAGTTGTGGATTAGGAATTAGTTATTGGATAGCAAACAGAGGGTAGGGTTAAATGGTCATTTTTCTTAGTGGAGGAGAGTAAACAGTGGAGTGCCATGGGTTTCTGTACTGGGACCGGTGCTATTTAACATATTTATAAATGATCTGGAAATTGGAACGATGAGTGAGGTGATTAATTTTACAGATGACACTAAACTGTTCAAAGTTGTTAAAATGCATGCAGATTGTAAAAAATTGCAGGCAGATCTTAGGAAATTGGAAGACTGGGCATCCGAAGGGTGGATGAAATTTAACGTGGACAAATGCAAAGCGAGGTTTTTGGGAAGAATAACCCAAATCACAGTTACCGGATGCTAGGGTCCACCTTGGGAGCCCAAGAAAAGGATCTGGGCATCATTGTAGACAATATAATGAAACCTTCTGCCCAATGTGTGGTGGCGGCCAAAAAAGCAAACAAGATGCTAGGAATTATTAAAAAAGGAATGGTTAACAAGACTACAAATGTTATAATGCCTCTATATTGCTCCATGGTGTGACCTCACCTGGAGTATTGTTTTTAATTATAGTCTCCTAATGTCAAGAAGATATAGTGGCACTAGAAAAGGTTCAAAGAAGAGCAACCAAGATGATAAAGGGGATGGAACGCCTCTCGTGTGAGAAAAGACTAAAAGGGTTAGGTCTCTTCAGCTTGGAAAAGAGAAGGCTGAGGGGAGATATGATTGAAGTCTATAAAATCCTGAATGGAGTAGAAGGGGTACAAGTGGATCAATTTTTCACTCTGTCAAAAATTACAAAGACTAGGGGACACTCGATGAAGTTACAGGGAAATACTTTTAAAACCAATAGGATAAAATATTTTTCACTCAAAGAATAGTTAAGCTCTGGAATACATTGCCAGAGGTTGTGGTAAGAGCGGATAGTAAAGCTGGTTTTAAGAAAGGTTTGGACAATTTCCTGGAGGAAAAGTTCATAATCTGTTATTGAGAAAAACATGGGGCAAGCAACTGCTTGCCCTGGATCAGTAGCATGGAATGTTGCTACCCTTTGGGTTTTGGCCAGGTACTAGTGACTTGGATTGGCCACTGTGAGAACGGGCTACTTGTCTTGATGGACTTTTGTTCTGACCCAGTAAAGCTATTCTTATTCTTATATTCTTAACGGAGAGAATACCCTGGTAATGATATATAATCCAAAGTTAGAATACCTGAGAAAAATTCAAAAAGATCTATAGCGACTACTCCAGGAGGATGAATTCCTGAAAGAAATATTAGCTGGCCTTCTGAAACAAAAACTAGTGAAAAGTAAACTCCCAACACAGGCTCACAAAGAAGAGAAAGGCGTACATTTCATAGGACCCCAGAGTCACTCACATGGGAAAAACATTCCACATAAAGGGATCATTCACATGCTCATCTTGCATTACTGCTACTATTATTTCTAAAGTGCTATCAGGTGCATGCAGCGCTGTATATTAAACATGCATGAGACAGTCCCTGCGTGTAAGAGCTTACAGTCTAATTATGACAGATAGGACACAAGGGTGAATCTATATATGCTGCTCAGGTAGTAAATTACAAAGAAAATGACGAGATAGATAGGCTAGGGGACTACGGAGAGAGTGACAAACAGATATGGGTACTTTACAAGTGGGTTGGGGTTAGGATTTAAACACAGGTTCAAATAAGTGGGCTTTCAGCATGGATTTGAATACCGACCCTGACATACCAAGTCAGGCAATTTGTTCCAGGCATATGGCGCAGCAAAATAGAAGGGACAGAGTCGGTAGTTGGGAGTAGAGGAGAAGTGTACAGACAAGTGAGACTTTCCCAATGAATGGAGTTCTTGAGTGGCAGTTTTCTCAGATAGGAAAGGCCAGATTTTAGTGATTTTGTAGAGAAAGAAACAGCAGGTTTTGGTGGTCTGTTAGATATGTGAAGAGAAAGAAAGAGTTGAGTCAAAGATGACCCTCAGATTACGAGCAGATGAGACAGGGAGGATGAGAGCATTATCCACAGAAATAGAGAATGGAGGTTTAGAAGGCGGAGATACATTCAGGTACCTTTTATTGCAGTTTGTCCCATACCTTATCTACCATGGTAGGTCCTCTCTGGTCATGTCCTTAGTTATATGTTATCACCCCATTCACGCAGTTGCATTTGTTTATTCACATTGTCTCACTTCACTCACACTGTTGAAGTTTCAATTATGATATCAATATATTGTATGCTTATTCCTTTTGTCACTTCAACGCATCAGATAATTATTTTTACACCTTTTTAAACTTTGTATGCTCTTGATTAACTTTTAAGGTCAGGCTAAATGAGTGGTTTCATAGTTGTACATGGATATTGCTGGTTCTTTTTATGCACTATCACTCTTTCACTATGTCACTTTATTATTCTGTGATATGGCACAAATACACTATTTATACATCACTATATCACACCATCTTTATTCATTAAGCATGATTTTCAGTTTAATTGTATAATCTTAGGATTGATATTTATATCTATTAGGACCCCTGAGGAAGGCGTGTTATCCGAAACACAGACCGTGTCGGGACCCCTGGTTGGTAATAAGGTTGTATATTCACTGCATTTTTTGATTGGTACAATAAACATTGCCTGCATCCTGTAAATAGTCTGCAGTTTGTGTTTTGTTTTTTGCTTGCTGCTTGGTATACTGCAGACCCCGTTGGATTTTTCTTCTTTTGTTACAGGGAGGATGAGAGCATTATCCACAGAAATAGAGAATGAAGGTTTAGAAGGCATAGATACATTCAGGTAACAATGTCAGACAGGCAGGACTCAGGCCTGGATTCCTGTAGAAATTTAAGGTGTAGAGAGGTAGATCTGTGAGTCATCAGCATAAAGGTGTTACTGGAAGCAGTGGAAGGAGATTAGACCACCAAGGGAAGAAGTATAGATGAAGAAAAGAAGAGTTCCCAGGACAGAGCCCTGAGTTACACCAACTAATAGCAGAATGGAAGTGGAAGAGGATCCTCCAGAGGTTACGTTAAAAGTGCAATGGGAAAGATAAAAAAACCATGAGCTAACAGAGCCCTGAAACCCAAGCGAGGACAGTGTATCGATGAGTAGGCGGTGATGTACATTGTCAAAAGCCCCAGATAGATCAAGGAGGATGAAGATAGAATAGAGATCTTTGGATCTGGCCAGGATCAGATCATTGGAGACTTTAGCAAGGGCAGTTTCTGCAGAATTAAGAGGGTGAAAGTGCAATTGAAGTGGGTTAAGGATAGCTCAAGATGAAAGAAAATCAAGAAAATGAAAGTGAACAGCATATTCAGATAGCTTGGATATGAAGGGGAAGAGGGAGATGGGATGATAGTTGAAGGGATAGGTAGGGTCCAGTGAGGATTTTATGAGGAGCTGAATAACTACAGAATGTTTGAAGGCATTGGGCACAGTCACAGTGGAGAGCGATAGGTTTAGGATATGGCAGATAGAGAGGATGATAGTAGGAGAGATGGTGATCAGTAGAGAGGTGGGGATGGGATCAGAGGAACAAGTAGTGAGTTTGGAGAAGGAAAAAAGGTGGTAGGGCTTGAGGGAGGGTCAGCATAGTAGACCAGAAGAGGGAGAGGTGGAGGCGATTTGGTCGAGAGCTCAAGGTTAATCTTGTGAACCTTGTCGTGGAAGTACTCAGCCATAGTCTAGGGAGAAAAAGAAGGAGGGGTTGGAGGTGAGGGCACTGAATAGAGAGTTGAGTGTGGCAAGAACACTCAACAAGGGTTGGATCCAAGAAAATTAGACAAGCGGGTATAGTAGTCTTGTTTTGCAAGCAAAAAGGTGAATCTTCTAATGTATATATCTAATGTTTGAGTGCTTACCTGGGAAGTAGCGATCTTCAAACGGTTTAGTTTGATATAACGGTTAAAGTGGAGGGTGGCCGCACGATACTTAAAAGTCCTAGATTTCAAATGTGCAGACTTTAATAAAATGGGAGAGTACCTGAAGAAAGAGCTGTTAGGATGGGAGGACATAAGAGAAGTGGAAAAACAGTGGTCTACGGCTGAAAGGAGTGATAAAAATGGCTACGGACCTTTATCTGAAGAAAATAAAAACAAGAGAAAAAGGAAACCGATATGGCTCTCTAAACTAGTGGCAGAGAAAATAAAGGCAAAAGAGTTGGCGTTCCTGAAATATAAAAGAGGAGGAGTATAGAAAGGACTATTGGGTGAAACTGAAAGAAGCCAAGAAAGAGATACGTCTGGTGAAAGTGCAGGCGGAAGAGCATATGGCTAAAAATGTAAAAAAGGGAGACAAAAAGTTTTTTCAGATATATTAGTGAAAGGAGGAAGATGAAAAATGGAATTGCTAAACTAAAAGATGCTAGGAACAGATATGTGGAGAGTGATGAGGAAAAAGCAAACGTGCTAAACCAATACTTCTGTTCTGTGTTCACGGAAGAAAATCCCGGAGAAGGACCGAGATTGGCTGGCAAAGTTATGCAAGAAAATGGAGCTGATTCTGTGCCATTCAAGGAGGAAAGTGTTTATGAGCAACTTGAAAAACTGAAGGTAGACAAAGTGATTGGACCAGACGGGATCCATCCCAGGATACTGAGGGAGCTCAGAGAGGTTCTGGTGGGTCCTATTAAAGACTTGTTCAACAAATCTCTGGAGACGGGAGTGATTCCTGGGAATTAGAGAAGAGCGGATGTGGTCCCTATTCACAAAAGTGGTCACAGAGATTAAGCGGGAAACTACAGGCCGATAAGCCTCACTTCGGTTGTTGGAAAAATAATGGAAGTATTGCTGAAAAAAAGGATAGTGAACTTCCTAGAATCCAATGGGTTACAGGATCCGAGGCAACATGACTTTACTAAAGGTAAATCGTGCCAAACAAACCTGATTGCATTTTTTGATTGGGTGACGGGAGAACTGGATCGAGGACATATGCTAGATGTCACTTACTTAGATTTCAGCAAAGCCTATGACACGGTTCCTCATAGGAGGCTCTTGAACAAATTTGAAGGGCTGAAGTTAGGACCCAAAGTGGTGAACCCTGTCAAGCTCTATCTTTATGGAGATGATGTGGTATATAAACTTAAGATTTAGTTTAGTTTAGTTTTAGTTTGAACTGGACTAGAAACTGGTTGTCGAACAGATGCCAGAGGGTGGTGGTTAATGGAAGTCGCTCGGAGGAAGGAAAGGTGAGTAGTGGAGTCCGTAAGGGTTCTGTGCTGGGGCCGATCCTGTTCATTATATTTGTGAGTGACATTGCTGAAGGGATAGAAGGTAAGGTTTGCCTTTTTGCGGATGATACCAAGATTTGTAACAGAGTAGACACTGTGGAGGGAGTGGAAAACATGAAAAAGGATCTGTAAAAGTTAGAGGAATGGTCTAATATCTGTCAACTAAAATTCATGCAAAGAAATGCAGAGTAATGCATTTGGGGATTAATAATTGGAAGGAACCATATATGCTGAGAGGTGAGAGGCTAATATTGCTGGAGGGAGAGAGGGACCTTGGGGTGATAGTTTCTGAAGATCTAAAGGTGAAAAAACAGTGCGACAAGGT
Organism: Geotrypetes seraphini; assembly: GCF_902459505.1. NCBI lineage: Eukaryota > Metazoa > Chordata > Amphibia > Gymnophiona > Dermophiidae > Geotrypetes > Geotrypetes seraphini. The sequence goes on from NC_047084.1 coordinate 535,077,340, forward strand.
GGTGGTTGCTGCCAGAAGGATGCTGGGCTGTATAAAGAGAGGCGTAACCAGTAGAAGAAAGAAGGTGTTGATGCCCCTGTACAGGTCATTGGTGAGGCCCCAGTTGGAGTATTGTGTTCAGTTTTGGAGACCGTATCTGATGAAGGACATAAAAAGACTTGAAGAGGTCCAGAGGAAGGCGACAAAAATGATAGGAGGTTTGCGCCAAAAGACATATCAGGAGAGACTGGAAGCCCTGAATATGTATACCCTAGAGCACAGGTGTCAAAGTCAGTCCTCGAGGGCCAGAATCCAGTCGGGTTTTCAGGATTTCCCCAATGAATCTGCATGAGATCTATTTGCATGCACTGCTTTCAATGCATATTCATTGGGGAAATCCAGAAAACCCGACTGGATTCCAGCCCTCGAGGAGGGACTTTGACACCCCTGCCCTAGAGCATTGATTCCCAACCCTGTCCTGGAGGAACACCAGGCCAATCGGGTTTTCAGGCTAGCCCTAATGAATATGCATGAGAGAGATTTGCATATGATGGAAGTGATAGGCATGCAAATTTGCTTCATGCATATTCATTAGGGCTAGCCTGAAAACCCAATTGGCCTGGTGTTCCTCCAGGACAGGGTTGGGAACCACTGCCCTAGAGCAGGGGTAGGGAACTCCGGTCCTCAAGAGCCGTATTCCAGTTGGGTTTTCAGGATTTCCCCAATGAATATGCATGAGATCTATTTGTATGCACTGCTTTCAATGCATATTCATTGGGGAAATCCTGAAAACCCGACTGGAATACGGCTCTCGAGGACTGGAGTTCCCTACTCTTGCCCTAGAGGAAAGGAGGGACATGATATGATTCAGACATTTAAATACTTGAAAGGTATTAACAGAGAACAAAATATTTTCAAGAGAAAGGAAAATGGTAAAACCAGAGGGCATAATTTGAGGCTGAGGGGTGGGAGACTCAAGAACAATGTAAGGAAATTCTTCTTTATGGAGAGGGTGGTAGATGCCTGGAATGCGCCTCCGAGAAAGGTGGTGGAGAGGAAAACGGTGCCGGAGTTCAAAAAAGTGTGGGATGAACACAGAGGATCTAGAATCAAAAAATAATAGTAAATATTGAAGAACTAAGGCCAGTACTGGGCAAACTTCCACAGTCTGTTCTGTATATTGCCGTTTGGTTGAGGATGGGCTGGGGAGGGCTTCAATAGCTGGGAGTATGTAGACGGGCTGGAGTGAGCTTTGACGGAGACTTCAGTAGTTGGAACCTAAGCATAGTACCGGGAAGAGCCCAAAAATAGCTAAGAAGAAGAAAAAAAAAATTAAATTGAATCAGGTTGGGCAGACTGAATGGACCATTCAGGTCTTTATCTACCGTCATCAACTATGTTACTATGTATATCATTCAATGCAAAAAGTGTAAAGAAAGGCGCTATATTGGAGAAACAAACCAGATGCTAAAGACTAGAATCAATCTACACAGATATCATAATAAACATTGCAATGCCAACCAGGTTATCATATCTGTCAGGCAACAATCCAGAAAACAAGAACACATCAATGATTTTATGGTGAGAATACTACATGAAAATTTTATGTCAATCCAGGAATGTAAGATCTTTCAAATCAAAATGATAAAATATTTTATCTCCTACCAGAGATGACTTAAAGATCTTCAAGTTTATTTATTTATTATTTATTTTGATATTCTGCCTATCTAGCAGTCATGGTTTTCTATCACATTACAAACCATAAAATTCACCTGATTTCTTAAAAGCTGTGTAAGATAACCCAATCAAGATACTTACTAACCTCTGTAAATAAATATGGAAGATTGCAAAATGACCAGCAGACTGGAACAGCTAGTCTACATACCGACTGCCAAGAAAAGACACCTAACTCTGTATGTCTGGTAGCACTTTCGAAATAAGTAGTAGTAACAACAGATTGTGCAAACTATCATATGATCACCTTAGTTCCACATGCCAGCAAAATAATGCTAAAGATTACTCAATGAAGGTTGAAACCAAATATGGAAAGGGAAATGCCTGATGTATAAACAGGTCTCGGGAAAAGTCAAGGAACAAGAGACATCATTGCTGGTATCCACTGGATAATCAGAAAAGCCAAAGAATACCAGAAGAAAGCACGCATGTACTATGTCAACTACAACAAAGCCTTACGTCCTTATTATTCCAACAATGAATCTTTGCTCTAGATAAGAAGAAACAATCAAGACAGATTATGGTGAAACAGACTAGTTTTCAGACTACAAGGGAGTAAGTTAAGGCTGCATTCTTTCAGTATATCACCTACATGAGAATTCAAAAAATTATCTATTTTAAGCCTGTTTTATAAAGATTCAAAAGTTCACAGGCACATAAATATTCAATAAGCACTCAGAGCTAACTAAATATAGCACAAAATATATCCTCCCTGCCAAAAAACTTCCTTATAAAAATGTTGGTTGGAGAGCGCCTCAGGTTAAATAACTTTAACAACTATAGCATTTATGCCCTTCCCCCCCTCTTTTTTTTTTTTTACTAAACCGCGATAGAGGTTACTACTGCAGCCTGGAGTACTAAATGCTCTGACTCTGCTCCAATGCTCATAGAATTCTTAAAGGACACCTAAAAGTTACACATTGTTTAGACGTCCAAAGCAGTGGTATCCAGTGAATTTAAGCACATCTATATAGTTAGGTGTGCTTTATAGAATCACCTTTTAGGAGTCGCATAGACATCCTGACAGCATCTATAATGTTATCACATTTTAGAATTATGATGTCATTAGAACAGCGATTGTATTCTGGTTTTTTATATTAAAATTGTATGCAGTAAAATGACAGGATCTTCCTCCCCAAGAAGCACCACTATTATATTTTATTTATCTTTTAACTATTTATACACCACTTATAACCTAAGTTATATTTACATAACCTAACTTATAACTTAAGTATTTACATTCAGCTACTTTATCATATTTCCCTTCTCTCCAATGGGCTCCAACTCTTATCTAGTAGTGTACCTGAGGCAATTAAGACTTGCCAGGATCATAAGGAGCAGGGAGGGACTTGAACCCACAACCTCAGAGTGCTAAGGCTGTAGTTCTAATCACTGCGCCATTAAACTACATGTCAATTTAAAAGCCAAACTTATAGTCTCTTGATTCACAAGCAGTCATTTCTCTAGACCAGGGGTGTCCAATGTCGGTCCTCGAGGGCCGCAATCCAGTCGGGTTTTCGGGATTTCCCCAATGAATATGCATTGAAAGCAGTGCATGCAAATAAATCTCATGCATATTCATTGGGGAAATCCTGAAAACCCGACTGGACTGCGGCCCTCGAGGACCGACATTGGACACCCCTGCTCTAGACTATATATCAAACATGTTTCTTCACCCCTTCTCCAATTCCTCTGCTGTTTTTTTTAAAAAAACTACTTTGGCCTCTGTCTTCCTCAATCAAAGCATAAGATATATATATATATATATCATACTAAACCTTCAGTTTTTGTGTGTAAAGAGGACTCCAGTTTGATATTAAGTTTAAAAGATATTTAATAAAGCATTACTCAAGCAAAACACATGAACAAATGTATTGCATACTAAGCCTCATTCCCAAAGTTTAAGAAAATAAGAAGAGAAACCCTACTCACAATAGCTGTGGTTCAGAGCAAGTGGACATCATCAATAAGCACCTAGATAGCAGATTGTAATAAAAAAAAAAAAATAGAAATATGTGCTTGGGTACCTGACCATACTAGGGATTTGAACCCATGATCTACGGAAGATGTGCCTTTAACCACTGAGCCACAGGCACTTCCTTTTAGGGAGGGGTTCCTGTCATGTGAGATGATACCTTAGGAGATCACAGCCATCTCAGGGTGAAAATAAGTTTCCCTCTGGACCCTGGAAATGACAGTGTGCAAATGTAAATGGCAAAGTCCACAACCTGCACTCTCTTATGAGACCAAAAAGAAGTTTTTAAGGTATTGGGGTGGGTGGGTATGGATTTGAACCCATGACCTGTGGAAGATGGAAGGAAGTACCTTTAACCACTGAGCCATAGGAGCTTCCTTTTAGGTAGGGGTTCCCATTATTTTTAGTGACATTCTGCCATCTAGGTGCATATTGATGATGTCACAATGATGTCAAAATTGTGCATCAGACATTTCCACTTGCTCTGAACCCCAGCTATTGTGAGTAGGGTTTCTCTACTTATTTTCTTAAACTTTGAGAATGAGGTTTAGTATGCAATATATTTGTTCATTTGCTTTGATTGAGTAATGCATTATTAAATATCTTGTAATGTTAATATCAAACTGGAGTACTTTTTACCCCCAAAAAAGCAAAACCTTATGGGAATGAGGTTTAGTTTGCAATACATTTGTTCATGTGCTTTTCTTTTTACCTTAATATCAAACTGGAGTATTCTTTACCCCCAAAACCAAAATCCATACCACTATATCTGGATGCCTCCAGCACGCCTAACCCACACCTAACTTGTGCCTAGCTAGTATCCAACTCACGCCCAAAAGGAGACCTAGTTTTGTAATGTCTACATTTTATATGAGATTGTAGACGCATTAGGATGCTGAACGGCATGCGATTCTGTAAATGGATGTCTATATTAAAACCACACCCACACCTATCATGTAAAGTGCAGATTTTTCCTATGGGCATCTATGAAATTCCAGATGCCTCTTTTGTGAATTGTGCACAGCCTATGGATGTCTAACTTCCAATTATTACTTGTTAAAGTCGTTAGTTGGGCTTATTCAATTTATTTGGATGCCTAAGTGGTTGGAAGACCACATTGCGACTTTACAGAATTTGTGCCTCTGTGGCTTAGTCAAAGGGGGCCTTAAATTTTCATCAGTTAAATTTTATCTTTATACCTTCAAAAATGTCTCTTCTTTTACTCACATTAGAGGTTAAGCAAGTATTCTCATCTTTAAGTATAGAAAATCTTTTTCCTATGAAGCCAGCATGGAGACCACCATCCCCATCATCTGAAATGAATTCACATTTCACAGAAAAGCTGTATGCAGAATGAGCCGCCTTAAATCTCTGCCCCATGCTGAATGCCACTTGTCTTTTCCAAACATAAAGCTGGCTTTATCTAAAAGAAAAACTTTATGAAATTATCCCTCTGCATGTCTTTCAGAAACCTCAGTGGAAGGTACGACTGAGTGATATTAATTTATATTTAATTGCAATTGGTTTATAAAATTCATCTAAGTAATCTACATCCAAATTCTTCCCTTGTCCTTTCTCCTTATCTCCAGTAGATATTTTTGGGAGCCTGAGCTATTTTAAAACCCAATGGAAGAGATGGATGAAGTGTGATCTCCTCTGGAAAGAAGAAGTTTATATAATTAAATACAAGCCATGTACATCTTCAATCCTTGGCCAATATTATTAGCAGGGGAAGAGGGGTCACATCACATTGGGCAGTCTCAGATTTACACTGTATGGTAATATACATTACATTAACATATGCTTTTGATTGGAGCACCCATTATTTCTAACAGTCTATTTACCAATACCTCGTGTTATTCCATGCCAGACCTTAGTTAATAGACCACCATCTTTGTTGATGAGAAAGTTTTCAATGTTCTTTTTCCTGAAGTTTCATAAAAATTCTCATGAACTCCCTGTACTCTACGTGTTCTCCCCCCATTCAACACACCATGCTAATGCAGCATTACTCCCACACAACACATTCTCAGAATGAAATGGCTTTGTTAGAAAATAAAGGCTCCCCTTTTCAGAGGTCTGTCACATGTTGGTAAAATGTATGATTAGCAAATGTTGAAGAATTTCAAGGACAAAACACAATAATCAGGCACAGACATCCAGAACTCTGAAGCCAAATGCTTCACGCTGTTCAAAAACCTGCTAGGAAGACTCAAAGCCAATTTGATCCATTTATGTCATGGAAAGAAACACTTTACTATTTTAGTTTTTAAAACAGAAGAAGCAGAAGCAGGGGTGAACCAATAAGAATTAAGGATAGATCCTGGACGACATTTGAACCCATATCTGAACCCCAGATCTCTAAACTCTGCCTCAGACTGAAATCCTGCAAATGCATCTTAGATCCTTTCCCATCCCACTTTTATGAAAACATTCCTGCACAGGCCATCTCCTCCCTTACGAGACTCATTAACTCTGCTCTACTATCAGGCTTGTTCTCCACAAAAATGGGCCACATTGCCTTGTCACCTATTCTGAAAAAAGCCGATCTCGACCCCTCCCTACCATCAAACTACCGTCCCATAGCAAATATCCCTCTACTTACCAAACTTCTAGAAACCATAGTTGCTACCCAGCTCTCCTCCTATCTCGAGAGATTCTCCATTCTTCACCCCTACCAACATGGCTTCAGACCCTGCTTTAGCACTGAATCCCTCCTAGTTTCCCTAATTTCAAAGGTTACAACTACACTCACATAACAAATTCGCTGTCCTACTACAATTCGATCTTTCCGCTGCTTTTGATGTCATCCATCACGACATACTACTTTACCAACTTTCCGAGATTGGAATCGACTCCACCGTCCTAATGTGGTTCTCAAACTTCTTACGCTCCCGTTCCTACACCGTCAACACAAATGGCACCATGTCCACTCCTTGGACTCCATCTTGCAGTGTCCCTCAAGGATCACCCCTTTCCCCTATTCTCTTTAACATCTACATGTCCTCCCTGAAACTCTTTCAACTATCCCCCCTGGAAACAATCTACACTTATGCAGATGACATCCTTGTCCTCCTTGAGACTGACCAGAACCTCACCAACCTCCACGAAAACATTACAGCTTGCATAATGAGACTCCGTGCCTGGTCCCTCTCGGTACAGATGAAACTAAACGAATCTAAAACAAAACTACTCTGGCTCGGCCCAAAATTCGAACACCTGCCTACACTTTTCACACTACCCACAGGCGATACACTACAGCTCGAGTTCTCATGCAAGGTCCTTGGTATCACTATCGATTCCTCTCTCTCCCTCAATGACCACCTCAACTCCTTGGCAAAATCATGCTTTTTCAGCCTTCACATGCTGAGGAAAGCTAGATCCTACTTCAGCCAACAACACTTTGCCATCCTTGTCCAATCTATCATCCTCTCCAAACTAGATTACTGCAACGCCATCTACTTAAATCTATCAAAAAAAAGTATTCTAAGACTCCAGCTAATCCAGAATACTGCAGCCAAACTGATCTTCTCAAAACGCAAGTCTGACCATGCCTCCCCACTCCTTGCCAAACTTCATTGGCTCCCAATAATCTCCAGAATCCATTTCAAATGTTCCTGCCTGGCTTTCAAGATCATTCACGGAATCCTGCCTCCTTTTATCCCACTGTCTTTCAACTCCTCCAGTCCCGACTCCTCCAGAACTGCCCAAAGGCTTAAACTAGCCTTCCCCTCTCCATGCGGCATCCACTATTCAGGCAAACTGGGAAAATCCCTTCTCTTCAAAATCACAGGTCTTTGGAACGACCTCACCACCCCGCTGCGGAACCTGAGCTCCCTTCAGTTATTCCGCAAACAACTGAAAACCTGGCTTTTCAGCAAATTGTAGCTCTATCCTTCCCCCCTTTCTCTCCCCCCTTCTACACATAAGTTCATGTAATCCTTTTTCTTCTTCTCTACCCACTATTTTAAGTTCTTGTAAACCGTGTCGAGCTCCATTCTCATGGAGATGATGCGGTATATAAACTTAAGGTTTAGATTAGATTAGATTAGATTTAAGATCAAGCACTCCACATAGGTTTTAGGGCTTGGTTTTATAACGGGATGCCCATGAGAAGAACAAAAAGGCAACATAGGCACTTATGTGCCTTTATAAAATAGGCACCTAGAAATAACAGATTCATTTACACTTGCTTCAAAGTTGGTATAGATATGATAGAAACGTTTAAATACTTCCATGGCGTAAATGCACCAGTCTCTTTCATTTGAAAGGAAGCTCTGGAATGAGAGGGCATAGGATGAAGTTAAGAGATGATAGGCTCAGGAGTAAGCTAAGAAAATACTTTTTTACAGAAAGGGTGGTAGATGCGTGGAGCAGTCTCCTGGAAGAAGTGGTGGAGACAGAGACCGTGTCTGAATTCAAGAAGTCATGGGATAGGAACGTGGGATCTCTTAGAGAGAGAAAGAAATAATGGTTACTGTGGATGAACAGCTTAGATGGGCCATTTAGCCTTTATCTGCCATCATGTTTCTATGAATATCACTGCTAACCAGCTACTGGGCACTTTTACTAAGCTGCATTAGATCCAGTAAGGCTATTATTGTGTTCTAATATGCATGAGATCTGTTTGCTTACAATGGAGGCAGTGCATTCAAATAGATCTTATGCATATTTGTTAGAGAAATCCTGAAAACCCTAATGGATTGTGGTCTTCGTTCCCTACCTCTGCTCTTGAAGAAAAACAAAAGAGAGGTGATATGGTAGAGACGTTTAAATATCTCTGTGGCATTAATGTACAGGAGGTAAGTCTTTTTCAAAGGAAGGAAAACTCCAGAATGAAGAGGTGATAGGCTCCAGAGTAATCTAAGAAAATACTTTTTTTTACAGAAAGGGTGGTAGATGTGTGGAACAGTCTCCCGGAAGAAGTGGTGGAGAGAGAGACTGTGTTTGAATTCAAGAAAGCGTGGGATAGGCACATGGAATCTCTTTTAGAGAGGAAGAGATAATGGTTACTGCGGATGGGCAATCTAGAAGGGCCATTTGGCCTTTATCTGCCATCATACAATAATCACAAGAAATATACAAATATACAAAGTGAATTAAAGCAAGAAACCATCTAATTGCACCTATCACTGCCATCATGTTTCTATGTAAAGCAGTCACAGATCTAGTGATCATTCAGGTGGCCATCCAAATAAAAACAAATATTTTAGGCGTCCTAAGCAATTCTTCAGCCTTAAGTCCTCCTCAATTAATTTTTTAGGGCCCTAGCCCATCCTCACCTCCTTCCAAATTCTGATAATTAAACTCTATAATTATGATCATCCTACAACTCTATAAAAGCACATACTTGGACATATAAGAGCATAAGAATATAAGAGTTGCCTTACTGAGACAGACCTAAGGTCCGTCAAGTCAAGTATCCTGTTTCCAACAGTGGCCAATCCAGGCCACAAGTACCTAGCAAGATCCCAAGGAGTAACACAGATTATATGCAGTTTACCTAGGAATAAGCAGTGGATTTTTCCAAGTCCATCTTTATAATGGCTTCTAGACTTTTTTTAAAAGGAAATTATCCAAACTTTTAAACTCTTCTAAGCTTTGTGCTACAAGTAAAAGTATACACCAATGGTTCTTTATGTTAATATATAACTGTCAAAACATATTGTTTTGCTTTGGCTGCAGCTGCCTTTTGCTGCCTCTCTCCACCTAGAAGCTGCTGCCTTAGGCAATCACCTAATCTTGCCAAATGGTTAAGCCAGGCCTAGAAGACAGGTAGGAGTAGGGTCTCATATAACTGAGAACCCGATAGCTGATGAGAAGAAACCAGACTGTGGTTGGACTGTTAAACACTAATCAAGAAAAAATGAGCTGACCCATGTGAAGAAGAAGCTATTGAAGCAGAGCACTGTGGGATAGAGCAATTTATCTGCTATCTGCCTAGCTCAGCAGAAGATGTCATTTCTGACAGCAAAGGGATAAAAGTTTTTTTGTTCAACTTCATTCTTCACTTGATATTTGGCCACTGTGGACAGTATGGTTTTTTTAAAGTCAACTGCAAAGGTTAAATAAAAACTAGATATTTATTTATTTATAAACATTTATATACCCTCTTCTTGGCATAACAAAATGCCAATCAAGATGATATACAATCATAAAATATTACAAACCCTAGTTAATATAACATCAAAAACAGCAAGCCCAACTCTTCTCCTCTAAGCTCATCAGGCAGCTTATTCCACTCCAATATAGCTTTTTCCCTAAATCATATCTTTCTTTGTACCTCCTTTTACATACCAGCTGCATTAGGAAGTACTAAAAGACCTCTATGAAAGAAATTGCATATAATGAAGGCAGTGTATGCAAATCAAGTTTATGCATATTCATTGTGGATATCCTGAAAACCTGACTGTCAGGGGGGTACTCCAGGACTGAGTTGAGAAACAATGCTTTAGAAGAGGACCAAAGAGGATGCTTAGGCGTATACTGCATTAATTTACATGCCAGCAACCCTAGCCTTAAATGCCATCCAAAGCAATTTAAAAACACATCTTTCCCAAATTGGTAACTAAGGCTACTATCCATGCAAAGTTGTTGCTCATGACAGCATGTATCTGAAGTTGAGTAGAAGCTGCATTTATTATCTCTCTACTTTACAGCCCAAATTCTCTGAATGGGGCCGTAAGTTAGTTGGCAGCAGGTGCTCTACCACTGCCTAACTTAATTGTTTTAATTGGTTCAATCGGTGCAGTAATTGACTGCGCTGAATAAAAAACAATGAAAGCACTGTTAAAAAAAATGGAGGTGCCCTTAGGTGCCTCCATAAACGGCACCATTATCCTGACTAAGGAGATGCCTTATTAGGGCCTACAGCCACCGTAGGTATGGTTAACAATAGAAGTGGCCTTAGGTGCTCATAGTTGCCTCTGTATACATGATTTTTGTGAAAGGTAGGCGATAGAAATGTAGGCCTTAAAAACCATGGCCTACATTTCTGTCACCTTTCATGTTGACCTGTTTCTCCTAATGGCACCGTTATGTGATTAGCACGCGATCAGTGCTGCTTTTGTAAGCGGCTGTAGATATAGGCACCGTTTGGAGAATCTTGCCCTTCCTGCTTACCAAAAATGCCTCACAAATGGAAGGCTTTCCTTCAAGGTCCAACTGCAGGCCAATCTAAGTTTGCTCTCTTTCTTCATTCAAGACATCAAGAGGACTCCACGGGGAAATCCATGGCTCAGGAGTTGGAAGAGGGAGACTTGGCTTCATTCAGGGAGGGTGTGTCTTTGATCCCATCAGAGCAGCAGATCTTATAGAGGAATGTTTCCTGAATTAATTTTTAGGATGAAATGGATGCTGAAGCTGGAATGTTCAGAGGCTTGAGTCCAGGGGCACAGCAAAACTGAAATTGTTGTTGTTTTTTTGGAGGGAGGGCCCAGGGTTGACTATGGAGGTTGCAGTCATTTCTCCCCCAGCCCCCTACCAAATTGCACCTTTGCTGGCGGGGATGCTCAAGCTCCATCAGCTTGAGAGATTCTCTGCTGAGGTTCTCAACCGTGCTGCCTAAGTAGGATTACCAGACATCCAGGAAAACCCCAGACATGTCCTCTTTTTAGAGGACTATCTGGGTACCCGGATGGATTTTCAAAGTCTGGTAGTTTGTCTGGGTTTCCCAAGCTCATGTCTGGAGGGCCTAGGAGCATGCATGAATGTGAGGCAATGACGTGAGCTTGGGGAAGGACATAAGGGGGCAGAGCTAGGGGCAGAATGGGGCTGGAGGTGGAACGGGGTGGGGCTGTGGATATAACAGGGTGGGGCCAAGTGTCTTTTCATGGAGGAGAAACCTGGTAACCCTATGTCTAAGCAGCGAGGAAGTTGGCAGGGTGCTCCAGCTGTTGACATAAGCAATTCCACGCATGCTCAGTTGCTTTCATTGAGTATATGCAGAAGTGACAGCATCAAAGATTGGAGAACCTCGCCAACTTCCTGCTGCTCAGGCAGCATGGGCGAGGACTCAGGCAGCAAATCTCTTTAACTGGTGGGACTTGAGCATTCCTGCCAACCTTGCATCTAGTGCCACAATTTTAAAGAGGACTGGAGCCCAAATTGGGTAAGGGGCTATGCCCCTGCCTGACTTCACTGGCATTCAACAGGAAGGAGTAGGAGGAGACTCTCAGGGAATAAGGGTTAGATCGTGTTTGCGATCGTGTACCAATCCGATTTTTCTCCAACCCAATTCACTAACCTTGGTGCTGATCAACCTCCGATTTGATTTAATCGGCGCATGCAAATGAGGAGAAATGGCATGCAAATGTAGCCGGCAGCAATTCACTAAACATTTTCAGGCACACCGACTGGGCTGGCCAATCCCAAAACAAGCGACTGCTGAGGACCATTTGCTTGTGCAAAAACCCTGCTCTCTGCCGACTCTCCTGCTCTTGCTACCCTGCTCTCTGCCCCGACTCTCCTGCTCTTGCTGCCTAGACTCCGTGGTTTTAACCCACAGGTTAAAGCGGGACTGCACTACAGTGTGTTCTGTTAAGTTCCAGAACATGCCACAGTGCAACCCCGTTTTAAACCTGTGGGTTAAAACCACAGCGAGTAAAAAGAAAATTGCATGAGAGCAAAAAAAAAAAAAAAAAGCATGGAGAGAAAGTGCATACGAAAACCATCTACAGGCAAAGAAGATGGTCTGCGCATGTGTCAGGATCGCTCTTCAGTGATCCGTGCGGTCGGTTTGGGGCGTGCCTCTGATCGGCCTAATTTGCATGCAGACGCGTTATGAATCGGGCGCCCGGCCACCTCATGGATCAAATCGCCTACAGATCGGATCGGATCTGTAAGGTTAGTGAATCTAGGCCTAAATCTTTTACTGAGAGTTAATGTGAGCAATGCAAGGGGAAGCTTAGTCTAGAGCAGTGGTCTCAAACTCGCGGCCCGGGGGCCACATGCGGCCCGCCAGGTCCTATTTTGAGGCCCTCATTATATTTATCATAATCACAAAAGTAAAATAAAACCATTTTGATAAAACCTATAAATTACAATATTATTATTAAGACTTAGCCAAAAGGAAAGATTTATAAACTTTAATAAGAAGAAATTAACTATTCTTTCTGCGGCCCTCCAAGTACTTACAAATCCAAAATGTGGCCCTGCAAAGGGTTTGAGTTTGAGACCACTGGTCTAGAGGTACAGTGACTGTTTCCGAAGAGAAAAATGTGTGCTTATTCCTGCAGCTATTCTTCCCCTTTCCCTCCGGACCGCCTATCAAGACCTCCTGAAGTGGCACTTGAAACAATTTTGTCAGTGCTGGTTTATGACTTGATAAATATTACTACTTCTGCTGTGAAATCTACAGCTAAAACGTTGGTCCGCAATCAGATTATCAATTTGGCGGGATAAAAATAAAGGTGGAATCTATGAATTAATATATCAATGAGATTACCAAGTTCAAATTGAGCTTTTGAAAGGTAAACCTTTGACATATTGGTATGTACATCTTGGAGAGTATATATGTTTTCTTCTTTTTCAATGGAGTTTATGAGTTCATGATATTGATGCAGTCTATTGGATTATTATATGACTCCTGACACAGGCACATTTGCCAAAACATGGCCATACTGAGTCTTTGCTCTCCATTTTATGCATGAATGCCCCCTTTCTCCAGGACGAATATCAGGAAGTTCTGTTTCATGCAGCGAGTGGTGGACACCTGGAATGCTCTTCCAGAGGAAGTAATTACAGAATCCACCGTTCTGGGATTTAAGAGTAAACTAGATGCACATCTCCTTAAGAGTGGCATAGAGTGATACGGGTAAGGATAAATTAGATGCACATCTCCCTTGAGAAGCATACAGTGATATGGGGACTAAAACTATGCCATGGTACACCCAGGGTCTGTTCCGGAGATGGCAATTCTTATGTTCTTATGATGGACATTTCAATACAGAAGATACCCTCACTAGGTATATAACATTGCACCAACTTAGTACATCTTATTTTGGCTATCCTCACTGTTTCACTGTATCTACCTTTATGTGTCAATAGTGCATCTTGTTTATCAAATAGTAGCTCTTATGTGAGTGATTGGCACCAATTATGTGTGTGAGGGCTAAACACTGTTCTTTAAACAGTGCACCTAAATTGCTTAGCACCCAATTGTGAGGGGGCATACATGTGGGCAAAGCATGATCATGTCACCAAGAGATGCACAATTTATAGAATACTATCAGTGGTGTGCATTGCATGGCACATGTGAAGAAGCATTTTCAAAAGAATGCCCAAGTACAACTTTGGATGTTTCCACAAGGACGTCCAAAAGTCGGATTGAGAAAATGACCATTTTCAAAAACCACAAGATATCTGCTTTTTATTTATTTATTTTTTTTAAATGACTCGTCTAGACGTTCTGGCCCTTAGGACATCTATCTTTTTTGGCCATTTTCGAAAATCAAAACATCCAAGTGCAAGATGTCCAAAACAAGTAAATTTTAGATATGGGATGGGCCAGCATTTTAATGGGCTGGCCATACAGATATGCCAACAGAGCAACGGGGCACATCTATGAACTTCACATAAAGGATGCCAGGTATACCATAACCCCTTTATAGTGTATGGTGAGCTCTCTAAAACTCCCCCAAAACCTACTATACCTACCTGTCTACCACCCCAATAGCCCTTATGGTTGCTGGTATCACCTATATGGCAGCACAGTAGATTTTGGGTGGGTTTTGGTGGGCTCACCCTTTCCACCATAAATGTAGTGGGTAATATGCGATATGGGCCTGGATCCCCCTCTCTATGGTTCACTACACTGCCCACCAAGCTACTCCAGACACCTGTTTGCTGCTCTACTAGGATGTTCCATAAGAGGCTGGTATATACTATTTCTTTCATATCTTTTAGGGGTGGGAGGGGATTAGTGACCACTGGGTAAGTGTATGTGTGTGGGGGGGTGTCATGACTTCATGCACTCAGTGGTTATCTGGTCAGTTTGGGTACAATTTTAGCCCTTATTTGCTTTTAAAAAACATGTCTAGCTCTGAATGTCTAAATAACACTATGGGCATCTTCAAAAAGGTTTGATTATGACCGCAAGACATCCAAGTTCTAAGGCTACTCTAATCCCACTACAAACATGCCTCTAACACACCCCTTTATGATATAGATGTACTGGAGGGAAAATGACCTGCAAGATGTCTTAAAAGTCAATTTCGAAAATTGGTACGTGGACGTTTTTACCTGGACGTTTTGGTGATTAAAACGTCCAAGTGCCAGTTTATGCTGGCTTTTGGACATTTTTCTTTTTTGAAAATGAAGCCCATAGACACACTCTCTTGTGCCATCCCTTGACCTTTTTTATGTAGTGTCCCCTGCCGGGGCCTCTGTAAGATTAAGGAGGACCACCGATAGGGGATAGCACAACCCTGGCGTGGCTCCCAAAGGGGGAGACCTCACTGGTGACTCAATATCCTAGTCTTCGCTCAAATAAAGCACAGCGAGTCTAGATGAATCAAAATAATAATGTGTCAGGTTTACTTTATCGCCTCACACCTATTCATTGGAGAACTCAAAATACAGGTAAAGAATCATTAAAGTCCAAGTTTCCCTGTTCAAAAAAAAAAAACACAAACAAAAGACTTTTGGTCTCACACTTCAGTTTTATGCAACCAGCACAAGACTGCTATCAGGTAAGTTCACAGTCCTGGTTTTACTGTTCTCCCTGCATGGAAACACAGTCTTTGCAGAAACACATCAAAATCAATCCTATAGAAAGTCCTTAAGAATTGCGCTTGCACCCTGGGCTTTCAATTCAAGACGGATCGGTTTCTTCACCAGGTATTTACAGGTTCTACCATCCGGTAAACTTAAAACATGCAAACAAACAAAAAACCTCCAGCCTCACTGCAGGCTCTTGTTCTTTCAACACTAATTAGCTTACAGTCTTTCCCACTGCTGTTCCACAGAATTGTTGGATCCCCTTTCAATATCTAGCTTCAATAAGCTCCCTCTGAAACCCAACCCTTGGTTCTTCGGGGTTCCTACCCCAATCCTGTAAGTCCTTAAAGCTCAGGTGGCTTAACTGGGAAACTATTTCACAAACCAGCAAAACTTCTCCAGTTTCCCTGAGCTTCTGCACAGCTGTAGTGTAGTGAGTTAATCAGGCTGCTGCAGCACTGCTCTGAGCTTGTCTTTACTCCAACAAGATAATCCAAAATAGATTTCCATTAATCTTTTCCCTTTTTATTCTCATGCAGCTCCGTACCTGCCACCCTTAGTGGAAAGCTGCCAAGCTAGAGAATGACACGGGGAGCGATCCCCGCAGCGAACCGCTGCGTGGCTGCGGTTTGGCTGCGGGTTATGGTGACCTCATTAGCAAATCGCCGCAGACGCGGGGACAAATCCTTTCACCGCCCGCAAAAACGGTGAATAGATTTGTCCCCGCAGGCCAATGTCCCCCCTTCTAGGAACCGCTATTTACCTGTGTTTCACCGTGTTCGTGACCGGGTGTTAGATGTCTCCGCCATGTTGTCTGTCTCCTCCAACTTTCGATCCAACTCGCACGTTGCCGCATTTACTCTCGATCCAACTTGCATTTGTCAGATCAACCCTTCCTGCCAATAGAACCCGCCCCCCCCCCCCGACGATCGCCGGCAGGAAGGTGCTCAGCCCTTCATGCCGACAGAACCAGCCCTCCCCAACGATCGCGGTAGGAGGATATCCAACCCCTCCTGCCAGCTCTCCAACAGCCCCCATATGATCACTGATAGGAGGGTGCCCAACCCCTCCTGCCGGCCCCCCCATCGGCCCCCTATATCGCCAATAGGAGGGTGCCCAACCCCTCCTGCCGGACCCTCCCCCAACAAACCCCGCCATCCCGAAACACCACCCTTAGTCTTACTTTCCAAGTTGGACCGGACAGCTCCTCGCTCATCTGGCCAGCAGGCCTGCCTCCGTCCAAATGAGGCGGGCCCGCCCCTCCCCTCCCCTGCCTAACCCACAGGATCCTAGGGCCTGATTGGCCCAAGCACCTAAGGCCCCTCCTATAGCGGGAGTGGCTTTAGGTGCCTAGACCAATCAGGCCCTAGGATCCTGTGGGTTGGGCAGGGTAGGGGCGGGCCCGCCTCATTTGGACGGAGGCAAGCCTGCTGGCCATACGTGTGAGGAGCCGTCCGGTCCAACTTGGAAAGTAAGACTAAGGGGGTTCCGGGGTGGGAGGGTTCGTTGGGGGGGGGGTCCAGCAGGAGGGGTTGGGTACCCTCCTGCCGGCGATCTTAGGGGAGGCCATTGGGAGGACCGGCAGGAGGGGCTGGGTACCCTTCTGCTGCGATTGTCGGGAGGGCCGATGGGGGGGGGTCTACAGGAATACACAGTCTAGTACCCGAACTCGCAATCTGGGCAACTGCAACTGGGCAACCTGATCCCGAAATCTGAGCAACTGCCTGCTGCCGTCGCGTATGCTGGGACTCCTGCCTTCGTGTATCTGCCGGATACGCGAAGGCAGAAGTCCCGGCATACGCGACGGCAGCAGGCAGTTGCAAATCAGCTGACGCTGGCGCAATCTTGCACACTGGGAAAGAAGAGAATCTCCGGCGTCAGCTGACTAGCAACCCCCCATCGTATGGGACACCTGCCTTCGCATATCTGCCGGATACACGAAGACAGGAGTCCCAGCAAAAGATGCAGCTGCAGGAAGTTGCTAGTCAGCTGACGCTGATGCCGGAGCTTCTCTTCCTGCCCAGTGTACACCAGGTACTGCTGGACAAGGGGAGGAGGGGAAGAAGGAAGGGAGAAAGGATACTGTTGGACAGGAGGGAAGGGGTACTGCTGGACAATGGGAACAGGGAAGGGAGAAGGGGTACTGCTGGACAAGGGGGAAGTAAAAGGAAGGGAGAAGAGGTACTGCTGAACCTGGCAGAAAAGGAGGGAAAGGAAAGGTGCTACACACTGGAGGGGAAGGTGAGATGGTGCATGGGGAGAGAGCATGTTGGGTTGTGGGGTGCGAAGGAGGGATACCACTGAAGGAAGAGGCAAGGACAGAGAGAGAAAGTGTGCAGGAGGCAGAAAGTGTTGAACTCATGGAGAGGTCAAGATGGATGGGGAGGATAGAAAGGAGGGAAGGAGAAATGTTACACTGGGGAAGGGGGAGAGCGCAGAGAGTGAAAAGTTGGACTCATGGAGGGAGAGAGAGAGATGCTTGGTTGAGGGAAGGAGGATCAGAGGAGAAGCATACAGGAGGGGTTGGGTGCCCTCCTGTCGTGATCGCTGGGGGGAGGGGAGACTTGCAGCCGTAGCCGCGGTCACTATGCTAATCACGGCAGGGAGATCTTTGCCACGATTAGGTACAGCGGCCGTGTCTACTTACCATGTAGGCTAACATTGTAAGCATTAAAAGTACATGTCGTGTTTGTTTTTGTATAGTTATTAACTAATATTTAACTAAGTTTTAAAGTTTTAAAGAATGTTTCCTTTATACGTAAATAAAGAAAAGTATATAAAATCGTACCCGTTTGAGGCTTTTATGTATGCAGCGGTGACGGTGACGGGGCGGTGAATGGGGTTGCAGTGGCGGTGACGGGGCGGTGAATGGGGTGGCAGTGGCGGTGACGGGGCGGTGAAGGGAATGGCGGTGACGGGGCGGTGCAGAGGATGGTGAGACGGGGACGGGGCGGTGACGGGGACCAATTTTTTCACCGTGTCATTCTCTATGCCAAGCCTACATCCATGGCTTCCTCCGTATCGCTCTCAGGCATGTCCCAGTCATCCAGTTCCATGCTTTCCCCCATACCCAGCGGCTCAGCTGGCTCCTGAGGCAGAGAATCCTCGCACTCCATAGGTTCTGGAGCGGGGTCTGGCCTTTGCCTGGAACGGAGAAGCTTCTCTGCCAGTCCCTGGTGTGTCTTTTCCTGTAATGCTCGGGAGAGCTGCTTAAGAAGCTTTTGGCCACGCCCTGCACTCAGTGTGTGTGTGTCTAGCTTGCGTGCTCTTGGGCTCCCCTCCAGGCTACTGGGCAGAATACTACTGGGAGCCTGGTTTAACCTCCCGATGTGTCTCCGGCTTCTCTTGGGGCGTGGAGCTAACTTATACTCTGGGACCTGCTCCAGCTCAGAAGGCTCAGGACAGGCAGCACGGTTTTCAGGATCTTCAT
The DNA here is from genome assembly GCF_902459505.1 of Geotrypetes seraphini. Classification (NCBI taxonomy): domain Eukaryota; kingdom Metazoa; phylum Chordata; class Amphibia; order Gymnophiona; family Dermophiidae; genus Geotrypetes; species Geotrypetes seraphini. The sequence goes on from NC_047084.1 coordinate 535,096,176, forward strand.
CCTGAATGTCATTAGGCAAACTCTGGTCTCTAATACAGGATTGAGACCGGGGTTTCACTTTGACATGACCGTCGCGTAGGGCGGAAATGTCACAGTAGGTGTGCCTACTATTAGTGTACTAGAGCGACTTTTGTACTAATACCTATTCTAAAATGGCTTAGATACAGCCATAACCATTATTGAATTAACGCTAAGCATGGCCATTTGTAGTTCCAAAACTGAAGCACCAATTTATAAAATTACCACATTAAATTGTAAGCCCCCTAAGAATAGGGATATGACTACAGTTTATAAATGCAAATACTGGAAAGCCATGAGTTAAAATAAACATTGAAACTAAGATAGCAGGCCAGGTGGGGTTCCATAAATGTTTCTGGAGAAATGGGGTCATCGCTCATTCATTGTGTCAAACGGCAATTTGACGATGTGGCAGATGAAGGGAATGTCTGTAAACTGAAGGTCAGGGTTGGAATGAGGTCAAAGAACCAAGCCATGAGTTTGGGGAACGAAAAAAGATATGCAGTTTCTTCCTCTGTGATTTCAGAAAAAGAAGAAATGATGGCAGGGGTCAAAATAAGTAGAAATGAATGACGGAGCAGGGGAACATAATACATAATTCACAATTCATCTTGTGAATCTTGTCATAGAAGACATTTCCATAGTGTGAGAAGAGAGTGAAAAGGGAGTTGTGAATGGGTCAAATAGATGACAGGGGTTGGAAACAAGGGAATTTGTCAAATGGACAAAATGGAACAAATTTTATATTTATTTTTGCAACATTCTAAGCGGATTACAACAGAGAGCCTAGGTGCTTTTGCACAAATGTACACCTGCTCTGAAGAAGGTGTTAATGTGTACATGTACCCTCTGGGGCAATTCTATAATGAGTGCCTCCATTAAGTCACACAAAGGTTGCATGGTAGGAACTCGTTCTACAATGGAACAATGGAACCTGGGCACCCAAGTTCTACTACAGAATTCTATCATAACCTGATATCATTGTTCAAGAAGGTTTCTTGTCTAACCTTGGCTGATATTAGAGGAAAATTCACCACCCTTCCTGATATACATATTTCAGTTCCTTCATGCAGTGTTCACATTTCCAAATATCCATAAATGTGAAAACTTACAAAAAATAAAATAATAATGAAATGTAAATAGATAATGAAATATTTTAATTGCATATACATGCTTACCCAAAATTGTTAACCTGTTACTCGGTGTAAGATGGCGGTGGCATTCCCCACTTAGAATTTATGAACTTGCTAATTACAGTAGCCTATGTTATTATTTGAGTAAAATACAGAGCTGGCATTTAGGCACCTATATGTAGCAAGAACCTGCATAACTTACAATATTATATAAATTATGCGCATAAGTGAGATTCCCCTTGCATTTGCACACTATGGGGTCCTTTTACTAAGCTTTAGTAAGTGTTAGCACACATGCAGTTAAAAAGGACTTACCATGGGATGTGTTTAGCTGCCAAAATATATGTGGATTTCTCACATGCCAACAATTATTTTTTATGTTTTGTTTGAGAGTGGGTGTCTGGGGCACCGAGTGGGTGTTTCTGTGCTAATCAGTTAATGCATCTAGATTACTACATGTTAACTGATTAATGCAGGTTTATCATTTGATCCGTTACTACCTACAAGATAGCAGCAATATTTTTCAATGACCCCATACTAAAGGTGACAATAGTGCATGGCTATTAATACAAAAAATAAAAAAATAAATTGAAAATCAGCCATTTTGCAGCTGCAGTAAAAATGAATGTAGAACAGGGGAAAGACCCACATAAGGGTGTGCTAAGGCCACTTTTTCCTGCAGCTTAAAAAAGGACTCCTTTGTAAGTTAGGCAAGACATTATGGAATACCACTCAGGAGCCCTGGTGGCACTTTCATGGGTACTTCCTAAATTTCTAAACATTTTTTTAAAATTAGAACATAAGAACATAAGAATAGCCTTACTGGGTCAGACCATCTAGCCCAGTAGCCCATCTTCACGGTAGCCAATCCAGGTCACTAGTATCTGACAAAACCCCAAATAGTAGCAACATTCCATGCTACTGTTCCAGGGCAAGCAGTGGCTTCCCACATGTCTTTCTCAATAATAGACTATGGACTTTTCCTTCAGGAAATTGTCCAAACCTTTTGTAACCTGAGCCTTCCCCAAGGTAAATTTCTTGTAAATTGAGTCGTATTGAGGGTTAGACTGTTTTCTTAGGGAAGTACTAGGTTAACATTTAAAATTTTCTCATCACATAATTTTAAATGTCGGGATGATTTTAAATGAAATAAAACACATATGCCCCCGCTTCTACTAAACCACGCTAATGGTTTTAGTGCGGGGAGCCGCGCTGAATGACCCATACTGCTCCCGACGCTCCTAGGAACTCAATGAGCATCAGGAGCAGCGTGGGCCATTCAGCGTAGCTACCTGCGCTAAAACCGATGCACGGTATAGTAAAAGAGGGGGTTGGTGTCCAATTACCATATTTTTAATATAATTTTTGTTCTTAACTATAAAAATGCTATCATTCAAATTATTTCTTTTTCAGCTACTATAAAACACAACTTCAGGAAGTTCACGTTTCAACATCAAATTATCAGATAAGTAAAATGGTTTCAGTCCTTTAATGAACCTTAATTGGGGGGGGGAGGGTTTCAGATGGACTAGTTCTTAAACTGGAATTGATACTTTGGGGTTCATAATAATAATTAAAAAAACGTCCAAAAGGTATTTGGATGATCAGAAAGCCTGATCGTCCAAGTACCCATAACCAAAGCTGGTTTTAGACATATCCAAAACCAGCTTAAGGCTTTCCCCTATGATTTTTTCTGCCTTTTGTTGTCTCTGGTTTCTGCTTTTATCTTCTTTTTACTCTTTTCCTTCCAGCATCTGCCCTGTCTCTTTAATCCAATATCTGCCCTTTCCATCCACTGTCTGCCCCTTCCAGAAACTGTCTGTCTCCCCCTGCCATCTCTCCTCTAGCCCCCCCCCCCTTTTTGGTCTGGCATCCATCATCTTCCCTCTGTTCTCTCATGATCTGGCATCTTTCTCCTTTCATCTCTCTTTCCCTCCCCTCTGTGGTTTTTAGCATCTCTCTCTTCTCATTTCCTCCACTCAGATCTGATATCTCTGTCTCCTTCCCCATTCTCTGGCACCTCTCTCTCTCCTCTCTCTCTTCCCTTTCCTTCTCTGGTCTTCCTTCCTTCCTATTTTCTGCCTCCGTCTAAATTAAATTGTTTCTTAATATGCAGTCCTCAGTTTCCCTCTTTTCACTGTGTCTACCCACAGCATGCCACTCCTTTCCTTCACCCCTCCACTATCTCACTAACTCTATCTTCTTCCCCCATCCAGCATATGTCCTTTTTCTTTATCCCTCCTTCCATCCAGTATGTGTTCTCTTTCTCCACTTCCATTCAGCATTTGCTCTCCCTTCTCCCCACTTCCATCATCTGCCCTCTTCTCTCTCCCCATTTCCATCATCTGCCCCTTCTCTCCACTTCCATCATCTGCCCTCTTCTCTCTCCCCCTTCTCTACACTTCCATCATTTGCCCCTTCTGTCTCTTTCCCCCCATTTCCATCATCTGCCCCTTCTCCCACTTCCATCATCTGCCCTTTCTCTTTCCCTCCACTTCCATCATCTGCCCCTTCTCCCCACTTCCATCATCTGCCCCTTCTCTCTCTTTCCCCCCACTTCCATCAACTGCCTTTTCTCTCTCTTTCCCCCACTTCCATCATCGGCCCCTTCTCCCCATTTCCATCATCTGCCCCTTCTCTCTCTTTCCCCCCACTTCCATCAACTGCCTCTTCTCTCTTTCCCCTACTTCCATCATCGGCCCCTTCTCCACACTTCCATCATTTGCCCCTTCTCTCTCTCTCCCCCCACACACTTCCATCATCTGCCCCTTCTCCACACTTCCATCATCTGCCCATTCTCCTCACTTCCATCATCTGCCCCTTCTCTCTCTTTCCCTCCACTTCCATCATCTGCCCCTTCTCCCCACTTCCATCATCTGCCCATTCTCCTCACTTCCATCATCTGCCCCTTCTCTCTCTTTCCCTCCACTTCCATCATCTGCCCCTTCTCCCCACTTCCATCATTTGCCCCTTCTCTCTCTTCCCCCCACTTCCATCATCTGCCCCTTCTCCCCAATTCCATCATCGGCCTCTTCTCTCTCTTCCCCCCACTTCCATCATCTCCCTTCCTCTCACCTTTTTTTCCAATTTTGGCAACAAGATCGGCAACGGCCCGCCCCCCATCGCGATGACACTCAAAATCGGCAACAGGCCTCCTTCTCCCCACGGCATCAACAGAACTTCAGATCGGCAATGCGGTGCTCAGTCCAAAGCTTCCCTCTGGCTCGAACTGCCTGGGCGGAAACAGGAAGCTGAGTCAGAGGGAAACTTTGGGCTGTTGATGCCGGGGGGAGAAGGAAGCCTGTTGCCGAACTTGAGTGCTGTCGCAGGAGGGGGGGAGGCCTGTTGCTGATCTTGAATGCCGTGGAGGCCCGTTGCCGATCATGAATTGCATCGCGGGGGGGCGCCAGATGCCAGACGCTGCTGATGGCCCCAATCCGATCTTGACGGCCCTGCGCGGACTGGCAGAAATTTTCTGCAGACCGGCACCGGATGACCCGGACCTGGCGTGCACCCGGGGCGGACCTCCCCCCCGCCCCCCCTTTGGTACGCCACTGCCTTTACCATACCATTGCCAGATACTTTGTGAAATAACACTAAAACCTGCAAAGAAGCTTTTCAGTGTACTGTATATTGCAAATGTAGCACCAATTCTGAATATACAAATACCAATAATAGTACCATACATTTAAAAATGCAGCAGTGAATATATACAACAGCAATACATGTCCCACTGAAAAAAGCCAGCTGCTTTTGAGCCCCAGGAAGACGCTTTTGAGCATTGACATTAGCCATTCTTTTGCCTTCAAGGAAATGGCACCTATGAAGAAATTCTCCTTACCTCTTGTTATTCCCCCTTTCGTTCTTTCTTCTTGATTTTATTGTAGTTCAACCCTTTCTCCCCTCATTTCTGTTTGTCTGTCTTTGTCTCTGTCTTTGCAATTTTTAACTTTGTATTACCATTTTTATATTGTAAATCGCTTAGCATTCAAGATAGCCGATTAATTAAATATTTATTAAACTTGAAACAACTCAGATATGTATACTATAGATCTCCACAAACCATATGCTAGCAGAATCTCTTACCACAGTCACATGCAGAACACAGATCACAGATCATACTGCATCAATTACAAAATAAAAGACCAAAACTTAGAAATTAGAGTGGAAGAGTGGCCTGGTGGTAGGGCTGTAGCCTCAGCACCCTGAAGATGCAGGTTCAAGCCCAGCACTGCTCCTTATGACCTGGGCAAGTCACTTAACACTTCATTGCTCCAGGTATGTTAGTCAGATTGTGATCCCACTGGAACAGCTAGGGAGTAATGCTTGAGTACCTGAATGTAAACCACTTAGGCTATAAGGTCTATAAATACTAAACACCCCTTTTACAAAGCTGCGTTAGGCTTTTTTTTATCACGGCTGCAGCGGTATTAGCTCTGACATTCATAGAATTCCTATGAACGTTGGAGCTGATACCGCCGTGGCAGGCAATAAAAAAGCCTAACAGGGCTTCGTAAAGGGGGAAATTATCCTATAGTCTGGAATCAGCCCTACTCTTCTCTACTACCCTACACCTCCCTGTAGCCCAACATCAACTCTTCCCTTGCTACCCCTGTCTGTCTCCCATCTTGATACCCCATCTACCCAGAATCAGCCTTACCTCTCCCTATAGTATAGTATATATGTGGCCCTACCCTTCTTTACCTCCTCCCCATCCTTTTAATGTCAGCCATGCTCTCTCCCTCCCCGTAGCATCAGTACCCCCCAAACAGAAACATACCAGCATAAAATATTTCTTTTTTAAATTAAAACCATCCTGGGCACTGTAGAGCCCACATCCACCCAGAAACCCACCAACATTAAATATAAAGCACTTTTGTGCCCAGGATGGTTCTAATTTTTTTTTTTTTTTAAGTGATATGTAAAGGTTTCAGGGTGGGGGTGGGCTCTACAGTGTAGAGCTCATCCTACCCCAAAACCCCACTAACATTAAATATAAAATATAATTTTAGAATCTTGTCAGTCAGACTCAGAGCCCATCCCCACCAAAGCCCATATGCATTATATTTTCTTACCTGAGGCCTGAGCTTTAGTGATGTGGCCTGTGGCCCAAGCAAGTCTACCTGGCCCTGGAGGAAAATGAATAGCTGCAAGAGTGCTGCGCAGCCTGCTCACAACCATGCTGTTACAACCTGCGGACAAATAAAGGCTCCAGCTCTGGTCCAGGCCTTATGCCTGGCTCTCCATGCAGTACCTCATGGTTCCATCGTGTTGTCTCAGGTCCGCCTAATCTCTCCCGCCACAGTAATATTCAACCTGATACAGACACTGTGACTGCAGAATATTACTGAGGCAGGAGAGACTGGACTGCTTTGAAATTGAAGGAACTCATGCCCCCCTCCCAACCCCCCATCTCCGCACATTGTAATGCTGTGCTGTAGGAAGGTGGAGGTATCAAGTTTATCAAGTTACAGGAAGGACTCAGGGAGGCAAGAGGCAAGTGTACTTAAAGCGGCCAAGCTTAGCTCCCCTCCCTGCTACCTTGACTGCCAATCTCCTGGATTCCTCCTCCTTTCCACTGCTGTGTGAATCACCGCGATGAGCTGCTGGGGCCAGCACAGTTAAATTAATTTGTGCTGCACTGCTGGCAGCTCAATGTGCAAGCTGATGACCACTATGGATTATGGGTGCTGTTGTTACCACTGGGGGAGGGCCCAAAGCAGGGGGCCCTTTGAAACCATGGGCTCCATTGCAGCTGCCCTGTTTGCCCCTCCCCCCCTCCTCCCGGATTACCAGACACCAATAACAGGGGAGATGATTTTTATGGTGTTTATATCAACTTTGGGATCCTGCTCAAGTATTCTGAAGTGAAAGTGACGTAAAAAAGCTTGGGGATAAAAGTGTCTTCATAATTACTAGGAAGAACCCAGGTCGTGGCAGGATGACACTGTCTCTACCCAAAGAGCCAGTTACATATTATGATAGATGAGAAGGTGTCTATGGTTATGGGCATTGATCCTAAGATTATTCACTTGACTTAGATTGATCCTAAGATTATTCACATGACTTAGAAGGGTCTGTTTTCCTTGAAAACTTTATAAAGAATAAAATTACAGCCATATTTGTAGAGGCATTGTTGGGATACCAGCCCACTTGTGTAGCTGCCATGAACAAATTCACGAGTTGGCTAAGAGTTCTGGACCACTCACTGAAGCATCCTTGCCAAAATTGTAATTCCTTGAACCTATGCCACCCACTCTTGAGGCAATGCTAAGGGCTTGGAGCTACAGATGATCTTAAGAGCTCGAATGCCCATTTGGTATAATGTCCCAAAAGTGCATTGGAATGTTGGTTGTGTAACAGACTGCATCTGGCACTAGCAATCTGAAACAAGACCGCTGAGTACAAAAAAGGGTGGCTGCTGTATCATTAGCAGGGATGTGCATTCATTTGAAATGACACGAGAAATGTTTCATAGCATTTCTAATATGCACACAAGAAATTGCTGTCAAATCAGGGCAATCCAAAGATAAAAACACTATGTAGGCAGAAACAGTGCAAGGAGGAAAAAAGATTTCAGTGTCAAAATGATTTGAATGTGATTTCTCAATGCTAAAACCGAGATGAGTCAATCATAGATCTCAGCAAATTCCTTGCTTTTCTATTTTATCAGCCTTTAAATCCAAATAAGGTCTCATATTTAGCTTCAGAATGCTGTTCAGAATCCATGACAAAGTCCTTGTTTCATAGAGGGACTTTCTGAACTTTACTGCATTTCACAAAGTTATGGTGTTTGTTCAGTGTGCTGCTTTCCAGGCTCCAGGTTCATATGATTTCTAACCAGAAACAATAGGAAAACAACTACAATTTCAATAGTTTCCAGTGTTGTTAATGGTTGCAAAGCCTCAAGTCAGTGTCCCTTGTGTTGTTGAGTACCTGTATTCCAGGAGGTTCCATTCTGCCTATTGGAAAGCTAGATCATTCCAACCCGTTCCTAGTTGTGTCTTGTATTTTTTATAATCTTAGTTCCTGTTTCCTGATTGACCCAGCATGGACAAGTTTGGGTATTTCTGCCCATCCTCTGGGCTTGCTCACTCTTTTAAAGATGTTCACCAGAATATATATATATTTGCATACATGAATACATGTGTGACCTTTATAAAACTGTTTTTTGGGAATGTAAAAATTGAGATTAGAGGAGTGGGGTTATTTTAAACTACATGATTTAGAATGAATAGTATTTGTAAGGATATGCTGGAAACAGAACCTTTAAGCATGTTGCAAATGAATGAAAATTAGTGCTTGCTTCTGATAGGCTGCACAGCTTCAGCAGGAGAACACTGCGCAGGCAGCATTATTTACCACAAAAAAAACTTTCTATTTTGCCTTTGGGAGTTGGGTTGAAGACACAAGAGAAGAAGGACCTTTGTTAAGTGACTGATGAAATTAAATACATGGACGATATTTAAAAATAATATAAAAAGAGGGATTCACACTCTTTATACAAAATCAATTAACAAATATAGGGTGAAAACATTAATGTTGCAATGCCAGTACCTGTCTCTGCCGCAGGGGCTACCTATATATTGTAAAATTACTCAAAGCAGCCTCATAGACTCAACAAGCATAGATGGCAGTCATAGCTGTCTAAACGAACTATGCTATACTGGAGCATATCATTGGCTGTATATGCCAGAAAAAAAGAGCACTTTGAAAAATATGTCACTGAGTGCTCCGAAAATCCTGGGAGAGTATAATATCACAAAAGAAAAGAAGAGAAGGGTACTCCAGCAGCACAGCAGGATTGATAGAGTAAGGAGGTATCAAAAAATAAAAGAAAAAACCAAAACTTATCTGTGTATAGCTGAGGGCAGTCCAGGTCACAGACGATTATACAGAATCCAAAACATGTGGTAAAACTGTTATCACACTGGAATCTTATTTTTCTTTCAAACGCAGCAGCACCTCCCCTGGTTTCCTTTATCACAGGAGACAAACACAAACAGAGAGCCAGCCTCGCATCTCTCAGCAGGCACGCAAACCAGCACAAAACAGCAACACCACCCCCATTATCAATGAAACAGCAAGGAAGAACTTGCAGCCCCTCTTCAGCGTCGACTTGAGCTTAACTCCAAATTGTAACTCTCAGGACTAGGGGCAGGATTCACTAAACCTCCAAACTGTGCACGATCCGTTTCCTATTGCATGCCGGTCGACTGATTCAGTAAAGGAGACGATCGTTAGCACGCCCCCTATCCACAGCCACGCCCCCTACCCACGGTAGGGCGAGTGCCGTACTGGTCGGGGGTGAGGGGCGGCCGTGCTTGGTGGGTCGAGTTTTTGTGAAGGGGTACATATTTTTTTGACTGAGTTACCGTCAGGTCTGCAGGCTTTTTGACAGGCCTGCCTGTCTTTTTTATTCATTTTTTTTTATGGGGCAGGTATTTTGCGTGTGTAATACACGCAAAATATCTGTGCCATGGAAAAAAATGAATAAAAAAGACAGGCAGGCCTGTCAAAAAGCCTGCAGACCTGACGGTAACTCAGTTACTGACAGGTCTGCAGCAGTCAGGTTTGGCAATAGTAGAACCCGATTCAAAATAGCCAAGCAATTGTTAGTGAATCAATTGCTTGGCTATTTTGCATTGGGTTTTACTAATTTGCATGGGACGATCGGGATTGGATTGCTACAGGCGTTAGTGAATAGTGCAGGAGGGAAATCTGGTCATAAAGGGCTCGCAAACCGATCGGTACACAGTCAGTTTGCTTAGTGAATCTAGCCCACAGTACCAATTTTAAAAAAGCGAATCATTCTCAAAAAAACACTCATGCAAATGAGGATGGTGGAGAGTAACAAAAATTTGCTAAGTTTGCAGGTGCCTATTGCTGGTGATAGCAATGGGAATATACACAGAATAAACACAAAAAAACAAAAACAAAAAATTGAACCGCCAGAACAAGTAACCCTCCATTGGACAGTGGGAGAGATGCCTACTACTCCAGCCACCAACTGACACCCCCTCCGACCGAAAAACGCCCCCTCAACATCCCTCAGTGGTAGGAGAGATGCGCATGTTCTCCTGTCACCATGTAACACCTCCCCCAGGCAGCGGGAGAAATATCCACTCTCTCCCATTGCCAAGAAACAGTCCCTCCCCCCACGCCTCCGACAACCCCTACCCTTTTCCCCTTACTTTGGTTAGATGGCTGGCCGAAAGGATGCCTACTCCCTCCGGCCAGCTGGCCCACCTCTTCAAAATAATGGGCCTTCTCCTTCTTGGTTCATCCTGGGATGCATCGGATAGGGGCCTGAGACTCTGATTGGCCCAGGTTGTTTAAGTCCCCAACCATAGAAACATAGAAAGATGACGGCAGAAAAGGGCCAAGGCCCATCAAGTCTGCCCACTCTATAGACCCTCCCCTTCATTCATTCATTTCATAGGAGAGGTCTTATACATCTAGGCCAATCAGAGCCTTAAGCTCCACCCATAGGAGGGGCCTTAAACAACCTGGGCCGATCAGAGCCTTAGGCCCCTTCCCAGTGCATCCGGGGAGGGGTCTGAGGCTCTGATTGGCCCAGGTTGTTTAAGGCTCCTGCCATAGGAGGAGTCTTAACCTGGGCCAATCAGAGCCTCAGGCCGCTCCCCGGTGCCGATTTTTTGAAAGGGTTCCAGGATTGATCTGGGAAATTACAGACTGGTAAGCCTGATTTCAGTGCTTGATAAAATAGTGGAAACTATTGTAAAATATAAAATTATAGAACACATAGAGAAGCATGGTTTAATGGGACAGAGTCAGCATAGATTCAGCCGAGAGAGGTCTTGTCTCACTTATTTGCTTGATTTCTTTGAAGGTGTGAATAAACATGTAGATAAAGGCGAGCCAGTTAATGTAAGATAGAATGTGGATAAAGGTAAGGCAGAAAGTAAAGCAATGAGAGCTCAGACCTGTCGGTAATTTTTTTATGCAAATGTGGCACAACCAGGTTAGAGAATCACTAGGCGATTATAGAGAATCGCTCAGAGTGATTATTTCAGTATTAATGACCTGGTTGTACTACATTTGTATGACGGTATTGGAGACTGCTAGAAACTCAGAAAAGACCTCCCTAAGCTGTTTTGATAATCCACCATTAAAATACGTGCTTGCTAAATCAACTGGAGCCTATTTAGCGAGCACGTTAAAGGCAGATTTTTGTTTTGAAAATCTGGTCCTTAGTCCACAGAAATAAAAACATTGTCACATATCTCAGTCCACTGTAGAATTCCCACTCTCATCTGTAATTGTAAAACTTCTTGTTATGCAGGCAGGCAAGTTAGATGCAAAGAATATATAAAGAAGGCTAGAAACTGGTTCAGGTAGATCTCTAAAGTGTAAAACAGGAGAATCACCTCCACAAGTAAGACGTAGCAAAACAAGCAGTGGAGATGTCCAGTCAAAACAGGTGAGCTTTATGTGTTTCACAAGACTCTTTAATACACTTTGATAATTCATGTTTCAGCCACAATGGCCTGTATCAGGAGTCTGTGACTTATCAGTTTCCTATTATGTAGTAGACTTTAATTCTAAAACTAAATTATAGTCTTCAGAGTGCTTCAGTAATTTCAGACTTTCTCCCAATTTATGAAAGAAAAATACTTAGATAAATAAATTAAATTCCACTTTGATGCACTCAAACACTTTAAAAAATGTTTTTCTTTCTTTAAAAAAAATCACCTCTGAATCTTTGAAATTATTTTTAACCTCAATTGTCACTCATTTCTCAGAATTAGCATTTACATACAGCTGGTTTATCTTAAGCAAATAAAGTTTTGAAATACTCTCACAATTCATATTCAGCTAGATGAACCAAAATTTGGTCTGCCCAGTATGATTGTTTTTATGTTCTTATCTTCACAAATGTCTCTCTGATATAATACTAAAACTATTGGACTGATTTTTAAAGCACTTAGACTTACAAAGTTCCATAGGCTATTATGTAACTTTTTAAGTTTGTGCTTTGAAAACAAACCTCTACAAGGGGCTACTGAAAAGTTCTCAGCCCAACTAACAAAGTTGGAGCAGTCTCCATCGAGGGCTCTTCATTTCTTAGTTCATTATTTTCCTTTTTTTTTCATTCTGTCAGAAAAATACGAAACAAAAAAAGTAGAAAATCACTGGATTGACCCCCTATTCTATTAAACTGTGCTAGCAGTTTGTAGTGCAGAGAGCCGCGCTGAATGGCCTGCACTGCTCCCAACGCTCATAGGAACTCTATGAGCGTTGGGAGCAGTGCGGCTCACCGCGCTAAAATCTGCTATTGCAGTTATGTAGAAGAGGGGAGTAAGTGTATAACCCTTGCTGTACAGTGTACAAAAGATCCTACAGCCATTTCCTACCTCAGCTATGGAACCGACTATCCACACAGATCAGGTCGCTAGACTCACTAATGACCTTCCGCAGAGCAGTAAAGACCTTCCTCTTCTGCCAATCGGGCCATTAAAAACTGCCTCCTCAATATACTTCTCCTAGTACTCTTCGCTATGACCAGTCTGGTCTCTAGAATAAGCTCTGTTATTGTCTACTGTAACCTATTTGTTGTCATGACTAGTCTGTCTACTTGTAACCCGTTCTGAGCTTCTGGGAGAATGGGATAGAAATCGAAATAAATAAATAAATTGATGAAGACTGCCCCAACTTTGTTGGTTGGGCTGAGAACTTTTCAGTGGCCCCTCGTATATCACCTAATTCAGAAGGAAATGAGCCAAACTGTAATATCCAATTAAGTACTTCCAATGATGGGTCCATCATCAAATAAAAAGTACAGCTATCTAAGCAATAGGATGAAGCAAATAACATCTTATGCAAAGGCTGAATTAAATCTGATTTATTTTCTGGGGAAAAAAAGATCCATAATTTATCAATAGGGACGCCGACTATTTGCAAAGTTTCAAAACAATTTGGTTTAATAAGATCATCAATACTCAAGAGTAAGGACTGACCTGATTTTCTCCATTTTTCTTGAAAAATAATTAGCTAATTCCCCAGCTGTTAGATGCGATCAATTATTTAAACTACTCATATGAGAAGTTGATACCAGTTTATTTATAGTGGCAAAGTCTTTTTTGATCTAATCTTTCTTTTCCTATCATATTAGCATAATACATTTTTTAGCATTCAGTATGGAATATTTATAATGTCTAATAGATCTTTTCTAATCTGATTTCCTATCAGGATTCCTGTATGCCTCCAATTGTGTTCCAATTTTTGACATTTGCATTTTAATAGGTGTAGCTCTGAAGTATGCCAGGGAACAAATTTTTTTTCTCACTAACAAAGCTGGGATGCTATGTCCATGACATTCAGCATTGACTGTAGATCTTTTACAAAACTGACCTGCTCCTCTCTCACTAACCCCTCCTCCCCCTCCTTTTTACAAACTGCAAATGCTACACCCATTCAATTTCAATAGGTGTCAGAGCATTTACCGCATCAGCACGCACTGCCAGCTTTACTAAAAGAGGGGGCAAGTCTGGTAAATGTTCAGCTAGTCTATCTGCCAAGATTTCTGACAAAACCTTGATGTTAGCATTAATTCTGGAAATTGTCTGATAGAATTATGGTTCCTGGGGATCCTTGCCAGCTTTAGAATTAGTGTTATTAAAGTATCAAGTTCAAGTTTCAAGTTTATTAGTTGACTTGATTAACCGCTTAATCCAAGTTTCTAAGCGGTGTACACTTAAAATTTACATATATTAGGGAACAAAACAATACATACAATTAATAAATAAAATTAGTATATTAAAAATTAACATTACAAAAACAATAGGTAAGGAGGGATGAAATACAATTCATAAAGAAGAGGAGAAACATCAAGGGAAAATACAAAAGGGTAATAAGACATATGAGGAAAATAAAATAAGCCAGAGCAATAAGATAAAAGATTAATTTGCAAATGCATCTTTAAAAAGAAAAGTTTTTAACTCATTTTTAAATTTTGCAAACTCCTTCTCCTCCCGTAAAAACATAGGGAGGGCGTTCCAGGTCTGCGGTGCTGTACAGGAGAAGATGAATTGTCTCCTCGTATTAATAATTTTCAGTGAGGGAATCGATAAAAGATTCTGTTCGCTAGATCGTAAGATTCTCTTTGCAGAATAAGGGATAAGTAACCTAAATAAAAAAGCTGAGGTCTTATTATATAAGGCTTTAAAAATAATTGTACATAATTTATGAGTAATTCTATATATGACTGGAAGCCAGTGAGCCTTTTTGAGGAGAGGTGTTACATGATCAAACTTTTTGGATTTTGTTATTAATTTGATTGATGCATTTTGAATAATTTGTAATCGTTTTATTTCTTTTGAAGCAATTCCTTTAAATAGGGAATTGCAATAGTCTATTTTAGACATCACCAGAGAATGAATCAGTATATTAAGTGCTTTAGGACAGAGAAACTTAGAAATGGAACGAATTTTACGCAGTCTATAGAAGGTGGTTTTCACAATGCTACTGATATGATCATGATAATTAAGTTTATTATCAAAGATTACTCCTAGAATTACTCCTAGAATTTTTATATTTTTATATTTTTAACTAATTGAAGGGGAACCCAATGGAAAGGAGCCCATGGCATAATAGGCCTCTACTGGATCAGACTGTTTATATTGGAGAATCCAGAGGTATACCAATCTGGGCCGGGTGCTTTAAAATTCCTTAAACCTTTAGTTACTTTTTTGAATATCTTGTCTTTGAATAGGAGCACTTAACTGAGAAGCCATTTTACTAAGCTATGGCAAAAACTAGCCTTAACCCCCTCTTCTACTAAACCGTGCTAGCGGTTTTAGTGTGAGGAGCCACGCTGAATGGCCCGCGCTGCTCCCGATGCTCATAGAATTCTTATGAGGGTTGGGAGCAGCGCGGGTCATTCAGCGCGGCTCCCCGCACTAAAACCGCTAGCGCGGTTTAGCAGAAGAGGCCCTTAGTGTGCCTTTGAGTGGGTTTTCACCATGTGCTAAGGCCATTGTTACAGCAGCTATAAAGTGGCATATTTTCCTTTTTATTATTCATGGCTGTATTATTGTTGCCATTAGTGTGTATGACCATAGCACTCAAAATTAGTGTGGTTAAAAAGTGATTCAAAACTACATAAACAAAAACCCACACTCATGAGAAGAACACTGTATGGCTCTCACAATTGGACTTCAAAATCAGCCAACCAGAAACTTTGGGGTCCTTTTATCAAGGCGCGGTAGGGGTTTAACGCGCGGAATACCGCCTGCCATGCTAGTCGCTAACGCCTCCATTGACGAGGCGTTCGTTTTTTGGCTTGCCATTGGGGTTAGCGCCTGATGAAATGTCCAACGCGCTAACCCCGCTAGCGCACCTTGATAAAAGGAGCCATTTATTTCCTCAAAACGTGGTTGCATGTCTCAGATTATGGAGTATTTTACCCAATTCATGGGTTACTTTGTGCTCCAATTAGTACACTCCTGTTTACCTCATAGGTTTCCAACCACCTACCTACTTATTAAATTAAAATTAATCTTTTATTGTTTATATTTAAAAATTGAAAATTGAATTGAATTAATTTGATTAATTGCTTAATGAAAATCCAAATATTTCAATTGCCAAACAGGCAACATAAAAGGAATCGGCAACTAGTGCAGACAACAATTCAAAAAGCTCATTAAAAATGCAAAAATTCATAAAGTCAATACAGTTCATAAAGTGCAGAAAATTTAAATAGGTTTCAACAACGGATAGAGTTTGTGAGATAAGTACTGCCATCAGTTTTTGATTGACAATTTTCATCGATTTTCAGAAGTTTTATGAACTGTTTGAATTTTTTGCACTTTACGAACTTTATAAACTGTATTGACTTTATGAATTTTGTTTGAATTTTCTGAACTTTATGAACTATATTGATGTTATGAATTTTTAATGAGCTCTTTAAATCGTTGTCTGCACTAGCTGCCGATTCCCTTTAAGAAGGCCTGTTTGGCAATTGAAATATTTGAATCTTCATTGAACAATTGATCAAATTAATTCAATTAAATTTTCAATTTTTAAATATAAACTATAAAAGATTAATTTTAATTTAATAAGTAGGTAGGTGGTTGGAAACCTATGAGGTAAAAAGGAGTGTGCTAATTTCGAAAATGTGTCCTAGGCTGTTTTTTTACTTTGGACGACTTGTGACTTAGACGAAAATGGACTTAGATTTCCTTTCCATTATGCCCCTCCATGCTTGCAGATGTCTTATAAATTCAGATATAGTAGGCATCTCTAAGTTCTCAGAGTACATAAACAAAGGGGGGCTGGGAAGTAGGGGGGTCCCACGCCTATGTAAGGTCTGTTGCTGCTGCCAGACCTTTGCTGAGTGCACCAGCTTTTCCTTATTGCATTAATTTTCAGTTCCAGAATGGGCAGTGTTTTTATTCCTCCTGCTACTATGAACATACCTTCAACAGCAACACTAACAATTGAATCTGCGCCATGTATTCTGGTGCAGTAGGTATTGGAAAATATAACAGAAAAACTTGTGTTTGTAGGGTAAAGGGCATTTTATCTAAGAAGTAATTTTGTTACAAATATTTAGGTCTTGCAAAGTATCTTACAGGGAAGCTGCCATGGGGCATATGATCTAGGAAGAGAGAACTTTATAGAGCAGCGGTCTCAAACACGCGGCCTGCGGGCCGCATGTGGCTCTCCAGGTTTTATTTGCAGCCTGCGGTCTGGACGCAATCAACTGCATTTCTCTTCCCTTTTCCCTTCCTTTTGGAGCAGCAGCGTGTCTGGCCAGCTCGTTCTGTTCAAAGCCGCAGGTTGGCGGCTCCTTGCGCTATCCACTCCTGCATCGGAAGCCTCTCTAACATCACAACATCAGAGAGGCTTCAGACGCAGGCGCGGATCTCGCAAGGAGCCGCCACCCACGGCTTTGAACGGAACGAGCCGGCCAGACACGCTGCTGCTCCATTGGCGTACCAAGGGGGGGGCGGTCCGCCCTGGGTGCACAGCTGGCCACCCTCCACTGTTCTCCCTAGAGTGCAGCTCGCGACTCGTCTAGAGCAGTGGTGCCCAACCTGCTTCCCTTCCCTTCTCCACGCTACCATCGGGGAACAGGCCGGCACTGTGTTCTTTGATCTCCCTGCTTCTCTTCCCTGCGAAGCCGACCAACTCTCGCCGCCCAACGTCAATTCTGACGTCGAGAGGACATTCTGGCTAGCCAATCGCTGCCTGGCTGCCTGGAACGTCCTTTCCGACGTTAGAATTGATGTCGAGCGGCAAGAGTTGGTCGGCCCCGTAGAGAAGAGAAGCAGGGAGATCTCGGCCTGCTCCTGATGGCGGCAGCGGCAGCAGCCTATTCCCTGGCGGCTGTGGCATGGGGGAGGGCAGGAAGGAAGAAAGAAAGAAGGGAGGGGGGATAGGGAGCCAGAAACAAAGCAAAAAATGGGACACGGAATCAGAGAAAGACAGACATAGAGAAAGAAAGAAAAAGTTGGGGGAGGGAATGAGGTCTGGAGGAGAGGAAGCATACAGGAGGCTGAAAGAAGGGAAGAAATATTGGATGCACAGTCAGAAGAATAAAGTACAACCAGAGACTGATGAAATTACCAAAGGTAGAAAAATGATTTTATTTTCAATTTAGTGAATGAAATGTGCCAGTTTTGAGAAAGAAAAGATATTAAACTTTAAATGTGAGTGCTGCAGAAAAAATAGAGTACTTGGAGGGCCGCAGAAAAAATAGTTAATGTCTTATTAAAGAAATTACAATTTTGCATGAGGTAAAACTCTTTATAGTTTATATATCTTTCCTTTTAACTGTTAAAGGAAAGTTTTATAAACTATAAAGAGTTTAACCTCATGCCAAATTGTCATTTCTTTAATAAGACATTAACTATTTTTCCTGCAGCCCTCCAAGTACCTACAAATCCAAAATGTGGCCTCATAAAGGGTTTGAGTTTGAGACCACTGTTATAGAGCAAGGGTGGCAACCTGCGGATTGTCATTGAATTCAGTGCAGCCTATAAGTTTACACACACAAAAAAATCATAAACCTGAGTTTCGGCTATTTTAAAAACTGTACGTACTTTGCAAATATTGTCAGAATTGCCACTCTAGCAGTTTGTTTCCATCATTTTAAAGACCAATGAGCTTTAAGCTAAATTCATCGGGGACAGGTTAACAAAGCCCCAAGGTACTTAAGATCCCTCTGGCAAATAAAACATTGGACCTAGAGGCTGTGATGGAAAAGACCAACTTGGATTTAGTGGCAGTCATAAAGACGTAGTTCAAGAAGATCCATGACTGGGATATTGCTATCTCTAACAATTTATCACAGAGTGTGCATTACAAAGCATAATCATCAAATATACAAATTAAAATTAAAAATTTTATGTGAAGTGCTCAGACCAATCACTTATTTGCTCAATGGGTTCAAGCAATAGTGGCTCATGGGACCATCACAGCACTATAAAAAGTCCAATACTTCCCATAACCTTCAAATAAAATCAAGATATTTATCTTTGCCTTATCAGCGGTATTATTCCATTTCTGCCACTACTTGTTACCCCTTGTATGCTGTTGCACCAGGCTACACTCTCCTGTGAAGTGTGACCCTACCCCCCCCCAATCCAAATTTTGCAAAATGCTTCATCAGGAGGGGAAACTCTCAGAGATTGCATAAACAAGGAAGGACAACCAACCAGACCCATGCAAAGAAAGGGCGTGTCCCAAGTTCGTGGGATATTGCTATACCAGGTTATACTGTTTTGAGGAAATACAGGGCAGGGAAAAGGATGGATGAGTGATATTATACATATGTTAATTAAAATGTCAGAATTGCTGGATTTCAGGGGTCTGCTTGTTGTAAGGTCTGCCTGTCGTAAAGTGTGTCTCCTTGCTCATAAATGTATCTTACAGTCTTGGACGGTGTCCGAGCCACCCTCCTTTAGGGGATGGAGATCTCTGGTGCACAACCTGGCTTTGTGGGCCGTCCGTACAGGCGTAGCCATTTTTTTACTCATTTGGGGAGCTTATCTGGTTTCTTTGTCCCCGAGAGGGTGTAGCCTCAATTTGAACACAATCCCATAGGCGGTCTGCTGGTTATTGATCTCTAGTTTGGGATCACACACAGCTTCTTTTTTTTTTTTTTTTTTACAAACCTTTTGGATGACTCAGAGGCCACAAGAGTACAGGCCTCTGGCGTTTTTGACACTTACTGGTAGCCACCATTACTGCTCTCATGGGGGGGGGGGTTGCTTTGTTTTGATGGGGTGGTTTTGGGGGGTAGCGAAGGGTTGCATTCTACTAGACATGGTATGTCTTGTTGACTGTTTCTTGATTAATCTCGACTGTTTGTATTATCTATTTTGTTTATAATAAAACAGATTTGAACATAAAGGGGTAAATTCTCAATACTGTGTCTAAACTTAGGCGTGCTTTAGACGTCCGAAGTAAGTGAATAATTACGGAGTTAAGTGTCTTAATTAGTGTTAATTGGGAAATAGACGGCACGTAGACGTCCCCAAAAGGTAGTTGACGGACTGACGTCTGTAGAAAGCATAGTCGAGTCTCCAAATCTGGATGTGGGCGTTCCGTGGGCGTGCCATGGGCGTGACAAATGGGGATGCTAGATAAGCGCTACCTGAGCGGCGAACTGCATCTAAATATCGTGTATTATGTAGGCGTAAGAAACCCTGGTCTAACTTGGATTTCAATGCAGTTTCAACTTTCATAATTGCGGCTCTTTGTTAGACGCGAGGCAGACGTCCGTTGTGTTTTTTCATCAATAATTCCAATAGTGAGTTTGAATAGGTAATTTTCATCTTTTCTCTGTCCTAATAAATATGACACCATATCAATAGAACACATTATATTGCATGGATAACAAACCACATTTCTGCCCAAACAATAATATAATTTACACATGGCTTTTACAACCCCCTTTTTTTCTCAACAAACAGCACTGCAATCGGCTCTCTTTTGAAAGCAAAGAAAAAACAGCAAAAACATATCATTATTGCACACATTATCAGCACTTAAAAAGAGAATAAACAGATACACACCTTAACATTCAGCTTCCCTCATTGCAAAATGGAGGTCTTCAGTTGCACAAAACTGACCTCATTGTGACCTCATCAATCTGCACCTTCAAAGTAGTATGCCACAATTAAAAGATGTGCTGGGTGTAGAGCTCACAACCTCTGGATGTGAGTTAGGAGCACATGCTCCTAACACATAGAGCTACAGCTGCTTCTACTTAGGTCCATCTCACCACCCTTTCATATCATACTTGACTGAGCTGCCTATGCTCATTAGCTATCATATCACACTCAACTCAAAGAAAGCATTTCTGTCTTAACAGGTTAATGCGCCTCATCTGACTTCTCAAGGTCACCTGTTCGACTCCCACTCTCACCATCCCTCTTTTGCACTGCTACCTATTAGTTCTCAAAGGAGTATTATATATATGGTGGACTTTGCTGTTTTTCATGGTTGTTGGGATGGGGGAGGGGGGTCTATGATAACAGAGAACAGGCTGCTGAGAATTCGTGGAGATCATTTTAAGGATCAACTCAAATAAGTTTAAGCAAAGGAATGCCTAAAGATTTGGAAGGTTTTCTGGTAGAAAACAAATATCAAATATGTATTAAGGAATTGCAGCACAAATGACGCTGATCAGTAAGGGCAAAAAAAACCATTTTTCCGGGTATGACGCCTAAACGGAACAGATTATTTACAGTCATATATCCATTAATACAGTGCTTAGAATGAAGATTAGCGTGTGAGCATGGTCTGGGTTGGACATTAGAAAAATGGAGCTCCACCTCACATGTAGTTAACCATACTTGGGAATATGGGTTTGGGGCTCAGTGAAAGCAGCGCTTTTAACCATTGAGCTACCACTCTTTTGTCTCAGCCTACTATGAGATTATAGCTAAACTCCTTTTCCCTTAGCACTTCACTAAGATATGATATGACAAGGGAGCCAGAAACATTGGAGCAAAAGGTGCTGTAGCTCAGTGAGTAAAGGCACTCTACCAATCTTCCAGGCTTTGAGGGTTCAACTCCCAGTCTGTATTTTACTTGTGGCATATCTACCTTCCAGGTGCACCTTGATGATGCTTTCCACTTCTTATAGGAGTTGAATATAACATTACTGTACAACTTTGCTGTGTAGCAGAAAAATAAACTTTTCCCCCTTCCATGCTAAGAATTTGAGTTCAACTCATCTTATATTTCTCCTTTTAAACATGGCATACTTTGCTAGTTTTTATCATGGTAAAGTATACATTTCTGAAATCGTGAAGAAACAATAATATAAAACTGCAGTGTTTTGTCTCCTAGCAGAATTAACTGCCTATAAGAAGCGGTATAAGCAAATCAAAACTGCTATAAGCACAAGAAAGCATTTCTAGCTCAACACGGTAATGCTCCTGTTCTGACCTCTGAAACTCCCCGGTTCGACTCCCACCTTTGCTCATTTTAATAAGGTCCTAGTTTTTTCCTATTAGCTCTTATAACAGGGTCTACATGGTGGACTTTGCCATTTGTAAGGTGCACATTTCCCTTTCCAGGCAAACCTATTTTCTACTTACCATGGCTCAGACATCCTAAGCAGTGATGAGAGGAAACCTTTCCTCTGATAGCAAGATGACATTTGTGGATTGCCTGGTTAATGTGCTCTATTACGCCTTGTCCATCTTCTCAAGCACCCTGGTTCAAATCCCATCCTTACCTTCACTTTTGTTTCCTTGCATCCTAACAGTTCTCAGAAGTGGTGGAATTTGCTGTTTCTCCTCAGCATTCTGCAGCCACAGGTGCATGAGATACTTTTATTTGCTCCTAACTACAAGCCATTCTAGTAGGAATGTGTTTCTTTTGATTCAATATAGGCATTGGCCAACAGCTATGAGTTAAATCAAACTTCAGAGGGCTTGGACAGGTGTTGAAGAATGATCCAGTTAGGGGGGGATGTTTTTGGTGGGGGAGGGTGTTCAGCATGAGAGAGAACAGGTTGCATTAAATATTAGACAATGGCTGCAGATAATAAAAGCTGAAGCAAAATATTGATATGTAAAGGCAAGGCTAAAGAGTTACCAGGTGTCCTGGCTGAGAAATGAATATAAATTATTTGCTAACCTTACTCAAGACTTGAACCCCCTGATGTATGCCTTAAGGCATAGAGCTATAGAGGTAACTTTGTTTAGAACATAGAGCTTCGTATCAAAGCTTAGAGATGTGAAGGAAATGACTACAATGTCACTACAGCTGTATATGGCAAAACGACATCCAATGCACATCCAATTAGATTTGAATCCTAACGGTTCCTATGACGTCAGCCGCTAATTAGGCATGCTTAGTATATAGAAAGCTTTGGCACAGCCATTTTTCCTATATAAGACCCCCTCATGTGAGTTGGTGTTTGTGGTGTTCCGTTTCCTCAATGATGAAACTTTGTGCTATGACTTGCCTGTTCTCCTTTATACTCCCTTCTGCCTTTGACACTCCTCCCCATCCCCATTATCTGTATTTCTTTAGTTTATGGATTTTTCTGGGTGTTGGTGTAAGGGATTGTTGAGGACTTAGGTTTTGTGTTAAGTGTGGAGGGGAATCAATTGTTAGGGAAAAGAAGGGGCCAGGCCAGGTTATACACAGATGCCCACACCCACTACTCTTCCTGCTTTCATAATGTCATGGTCTGCCCCACCTCCATTTTCCATATCTGCAACTCTCCATGCAAGAAATTCGATTTCCGTTTTGGAGCCATGTTGCAAGGTGCAGCATCTTTTCAGGCTACTTGTAGAACACGTTCAAACACACCCCCATAGCACACCCAATGAGGTGTAATGGGCGTGGTTAGGAAGCGGGACAAGCAACCACACCCCAACGGCACCCAATAGGCATAAAGAACGTTTTCCCGCCATACTGACGTCAGACGCTACATAGGCGTGCATGGGTATAAGAAGGTCCAGGTGAGAAGTGTTTCCTTTCTATTCTGTCCTATTGCTTATGCAGATGTTTGAGACTTTACTCTGTCTTAGTCTTTTACATTTTTTTTCCTATCTCTGCCTCCCATTTCTCTTTATTCCACAGAGCCATTAACAAGCTACATGTCATTCTAATATGTTGTTTTATCTTTTCTAGAAGCAACTCAGATAGTAAGTCCAGGTGAGAATGATATTTTGTAAGCTACTTAGGTGTCCTTATGATAGAACCAAAGAAACCAACCAGCAAAAACTGACTTCTCTTTATGGGCTTTCATTGTGTGCTATTGTTTATAATAGTTATTTTATTTCTGATATCTCCTACTCTCCATTCCACAGGGCTGACAAAAATGACTGATAAGACTGATAAAGACCATGCTGGTAGAAATTTTGCTGGTAGAAAAATGGATATGTAAGTAAACTGGATATGTTCACACATCGGAGAGGGTTTACTCATAGAGCTAAAGTTAATTCTTTGTAGAATCAAATTACAGGCAAGTTAAAATCAGGTGAGGAATGGTTTTGTGTACTAACTCATTGATAAGAATAGGTCGGGTGTGTTGGGGGGGAGGGGAACACTGCCATTCAGTGGACATCCAATCAGTGTACATGGTTCAGGTGGAAAACTCCTAATGAATGCCTAATGGCTGCCATTTTTAATAAGGAGTCTAAAGGTATGTTAGCACCTCTGTTACTTCTAGGTGTGTGTTCTGCCACAACTTCAGTGTTTAATTTTGGAGACATAGGTCTTTGTTAACAGTTTCTCTCTATTCTTCATTTCAGGTTAACTATGCTCATCACCTATGTGTTTGCCAGAGAGAGACCAGACGAGCAGCTCAGCACACCAGCTTGCACCTAGCCAAACAGTTGTAGGTGAGAATGATATATGGTAACCTTTATTTGCTTACTCTACTATTCTTCACTTGAGTCACTCTTCTGATGAGTGAAATAAATGTTCACAAAGCTAACATGTTTCACACTTCTATTGTTCTCTTCACACAGGTATCCTTGATGACTTTCAGGAACAATAGTAAATTGATAATGTTGGCCTCATAGAACACCATGGCACGCATTCCTGCTGTTATATGCACAGAAACTTTTTGTTTTCAGTTAGTCTATTCCCTCACATGAGTTCTAAACAGTAGCAGTGGAGGATTACAGGTGATATTAACCCACACCATCAGTGAGTTAAGGCTATTGCTTTAACAACTATACCACGGTGACATCTAAGCAGCTCAACATAAATGAGGTTAACACATTGCTTCAGGGAAGGGAGGACAGATATGGACCTTGGGGGTTGAACCCCCTGTTTGTGAACCTTGTGTAAACCAGCTTCTCCTCTTTTCTGTTTTCAGGTGTCTTAGACAGGCAACTGTAATTTTTCCTGCAGTATTGTCAGATGGAGTTTTGTATTACTGAGAGCAGTGCAGCTGTGAGGATCTTTGTGGTTTCCACACCTGCTTAACCAAAATAGTGCAGCTCAAGAACCAGGAGGATAGATTGAGGTATCTGGCCTTTACTTCCATCACCTTCAGTGAAAGGAAGAAAAACCCACATGTCTCATTTGGATTCTCTTGGTGTGGAGCCAACTCTTACTAGCAGTAACCCTATTCCTCAACAACAAATCTACCACAGTGACTTATATTCTCTTCCTTATGTAGCCATTTACTTTGGAACAGGGACTGGCTTACTTTGCACATCATAGCTGAGATGTCATCATCTACCTACAGTTGCATTCACTTGCTTCTTTCCTAGATTCTGCAATGATTTGACATCAGAGTGGCTAGCAGGTAATAGAATGAATGACAGACCCCAATAAAGATTGTCAAACTTTCTATATGTCACCTTGTTGTTATATTGAAAAGGGCCCATTCAGCAGTCCCTCCTGAACCCCTATCTACCTTGGACTCTGTCCACTAAGCTGATGATGCTACAAGGCTAAAACCATATAGGAAAGTTTAAAGTAAATATAAACCAATATTTTTATTAAATTATTAAAACTTTTAAAAACTTAAACTTTTTTTAAAAAACTATTTTCATATATAACATATAACGCAGGGAAAGAGGGTGGGTGCCCCCCAAGAGCAGCTTGAGCTACCTCAGGCGAGGGGGGCGGAAGAGGTGCAGTCATTGAGAGGGTGTATGGCTGCTGGCACCATGCCCTCTTTCGGCTACCAGCCGCAAGAGGGCATGTTCCATCCTCTCCACACACCCTCTCAATACCTGTACCTCCTCCAAGAGGGCAGAGTAGGCCTCCATATCCCTGCCCGCCCCCTCCTGAGGCTGGTCGGGCTGCTCCTGGGGGGGAACAGCAAGGAAAGGGGGTGGGATGGGATCAGGAACAGAAAGGGCAGGAGAGTGAGGGGAAGGGCTATGGGTGGGGGAAGGGGAAGGTCCAACAGGGGATGGTGGTGGGGGTCCTGGAGGTAGTGGTGGGGCAGGCGGTGGGGGTCCAGGGGGTAGTGGTGGGGCAGTCCGTCCAGGGGGCAGTGGTGGGGCAGGCGGTGGAGGTCCAGGGGGCAGTGGTGGGTGTGGGTGGCTCAGCGAGCTGCCATGGGGAATCTTCCTCTTCTTCCCCCTCCTCCTCCTCCTCCTCCTCTGCCGATGACCAGGGCGGAGCCCCCTCCCTCACCTCCGGGGCCCAGGGTGGGGTCATGGGTGCCACTTCCTGAGGGGGTGCCTGCGCTGCTGCTTGACAAGAGGGAAATAAGATACAGTCAGATATGTCCACAACACTTTTGAACATGACATTCTTTTCTACGTTATTTTCTTCAAATGCTAATAACAGGATGCAAAGCACCTACTCCACTGTAAACATCAAAATGTAGCGTAAGTAAGTGAGGCAAGTAGAACACCATAAAGCCATTGTGACATGATATCACAATAGCAGCTTTACTGCAGATTTTATGATTAAGAATGGTTTACAGCTACTCAAGCATTTTCATCTATTTATTCTGGTAGGCTGATCACAAAGAAACACACGCTGGACTCATTACTCACCGGCTTCAGCGCGCAATTCCTCCCTCACCCCCTCAAGGAAGGCTCGCTCCTGGCGCCTCAGCAGCCGACCCCGTTTCTTGAGATCCTCAACCTGGATAATAGAGAGAGAGAGAGAAAGAATGGAGAGGGAGGGATATGATGAGTGCCATCTAGCACTGTGGCATAACATGTTTACTTAAGTACTGACCTCTATAAGCACATAAAAATGGAGTACGCTGCCCTCCAAGAGCCCCTATCTGCTTTGCTGCCTGCCTTCACCCCCTTCTGCCACATGTTTTACATGAATGTATTCACGTACTCCAGCATTTTCCCCTTTCTGTGCTGGAGGCATCGCTATCTCTCTACTGTACCTGGGACAGTGGGAGGGGGGTGATGGGGGGGTGAGGTGACATGGCCAGCATCACAAGGAGGAGTGTGGGATTGAACTCACAACCCCAGGGTGCTGAGGCTGTAGCCTATCAGCACTGCGCCACATTACAGTTTGCATGACTTTATTAATCTAGTCAAGCAATATTTCCTGTCCTGGTAAGCTTACAATCATGCAGCAGGGGTAATAAAATAGTTTGGTCAGAAGGAGCAGCGTGGCTTGAAACCCCTGACGTCAGGGTACTGACGCTGTCACTTTAAACGTCATGCCACTATCTCCCTAGACCAGCAGATTGATACAGGAAAGTTGTAGGTACTTGAAATGACATAGCAGCACTTTAATATATTTGTTTTCCTTTGGCAAAGTTGATTTCAAGATGTTTCTATTACAAATGCGATGCTCGTGACCCAAAAATTAGTTGTGTGCATGTTGTGAATGGAATAGATGCCTTGTAGGAGCTGAATTTGTCATTTGAAATCCTACTACTGCTCCTTTGGGATGTGCTTTAATTTCAATATTCAATGTAAAAGATTTATTATGCACAATTGTAGTTTTTAAAAGGAATCAAGATTTACCCACAAAAACATGACCAATTTGATTGAGACAGGTTTCCATCATCATTACTTTATACATGATTATTTGTGAGGGCCTGACTTGGAATACTTACTTCCCTGGGACATGAGGCTCTTCTGTTATACCGCCGGGTCAGGCGGGTCCAGGAGTTCCTGAACTGCAGGTATGACCTGCGGTGGACTGGCATCACAAAATAGTGGTGCTCATGCACCAAGAAGAGCCTGGCCAGCAGCCTGGAGTCCTGAGTGGAAAAATTTGGCTGTCTCCTGGCAGCCATTTTAGGAGAAATAACTGCGTATGAAGAACGGGTGATTCTATGACGTCACAATGCAAAAACACGCAATGACATTTTTGTGCCGCTTGGGCGTGCTTGCAGCAGCCGCTCCGCGCGACATCAACACTGTTGATTACATCCTAAACCACGCCGATATCGCTGTTATACAAAAAAGTATAACAGAACGCTTAGAACACAATGACAAGTTATAAATGAAATAAATGAAGATTGGGAAGTAATAGGCATAATCTCAGGAGGTTCACATATTTTAGCTTAACTATGCATGTTTGGGTGGGTGGAAAAAAAAAAGAATATTATGTCTTTGGTAACCTTAGTCAGGACTTGAACCCCTGACCTTTGGAAGATACATGCAGTGCTTTTAAGCACTGAGCTATGTTGGGGATTTGGGAATGGGAGTCTCCAGAAATGACTTTAGGTACAAGCTTTGACAAGGGGCAATCATTGCAAGTATCTACAGGTGTATTTGATCTGAGAAGACCCAATGAACGTCCAAAAAGATTTCAAAATTCTAACGGCTTCTATGACGTCAGACGCTACTTTATGGTTAGGGTTAGGGCTAGAGTTAAGTAGCTCAGTAGCTCAGTGAGTAAAAGCGCTGTACCAATCATCCGTAGGTTGTGAGTTCAACTCCTGGCTTGTCTTTTACTTGTGGCATATCTACCTTCCAGAAGCACCTTGATTATAACATGAGGGGTTTATGCTGCAGGAGTGTGTTGTTGGGGTGTTGCAGGGGTGTCTAGGATGACAGAGAACAGTCACTTGCATTTTCAACAACGCATTTGAATTTCTTAAGACGGGACCTTAGTGAGCCGGGGGAGGAAGGTCACCGCAGCCTCGCGCCTCAGATGAAAAGGTTCATTTTTTAGGGACCGTGTAAGCTGATCTGGGACAGTCTTCAGCGACTCGGAGCCCTCCTCCCGGCTGGGCAGAAGGAGGAGGCTTTGGCGGTGGTGGTTTTGGTGGTGAGTGAGGGCAGGAGGGGGGAGTCGCCGGCTGTGCTGTGTGTCAGCGAGTTGCCTGGCTGCTGCATCTGCACTCCTGCTGGCCACAGACCTACTGATCACAGAGCAGAGATCACAGAAGCACGCAGGTAAGTGCACATGCGCAGCTAGGGTTTTATTATATAGGATATACACCTATTGCATCTCATTTTCATCACAAACACATTAGCAAGACTATACACAATACATTACAAAGTTGAGCTTGGGTTTGATAAAATAAACAGCATAATTTTGACTCTGTATTACATTTATTGAACCATACTTAAGAATATGGGTTTTGTATCCGTGACAGCAGTGCTTTACACCATTGAGCTACCAGTCTTTTGGCTCAACTGATTGTGATATGATAGCTAAGTAGAGTATACTTTAGCACATCACTAAGGTATGCTATGACAGGGGAACCAGAGACACTGGTGTAAAAGGTGGTGTAGGTCAGTGAGTAAAAGCACTGTAGCGATCATCCCTGGCTGTAGTTCAACTCCCGGCTTGTCTTTTACCTGTGGCATATCTACCTTCCAGGTGCACCTTGATGATGTCACAATGAGGTCAACATTGTGCTGCTGGCTACTTCCTCTTCCTGTGATCTAGAAGCCACATTCAGGTCTGATCTGTGTTTTGATTCTGTTTCTAAGTTGGGCCAGTGTAAGTTATGGGATTTACATTTGTTCTGAAGAATGAGCTGATTGTAGCAATGTTTTAAGACCAGGAGAGTGTTCTTTCGAGCAAGATATCACTTCTAAACTATCCTCTCTGAAATAATGTCTCTGGGAAATCGAGAGAAAGCTTATTGGATGACTTAGGGTGCCTTTCCTGCCAGTCTTTGTGGAACTTAAACGAAATTTATAAGATGTCCATATGGTGTTCAAAGTCCTATCCTTTCCACTTCTAATAGGAGGTGAGTATGACATTACTGTGCAGCTTTCTGTGTAGCATACATCTACCGGTTCCCACCTTCCATACTGATAATGTAAGTTCAACACCCATTCGGTACGTTTCATCTTCTAGTTCTCCTTTGAAACATAACATATTTTTTTTCCTTGTATTAATGGTAAACTGTACAATTCTGATATCCTAGAGGAAAAAGATACAACACAGCAGTGTTCTCTGTCTGCCATTCCCTACCTCACTGATATTGCCAGATCAACTAATATATAGTTTACAAAATGGTATACTGTGTTTTGATTATCCTTTTCATCATCCTATACTTTGGGTTAATTATGTGAAAGCTTACAATGCTGAATGACTGATAATAAATCAGTAAAGAGTATAAAAAAGTATAATTTAAAAAAAACAAAAACAAACAAACATCGTACTGACGTCTATCTAGCGTCTATGATCGGCCCTTTGGAAACGTCTAGATGACATTTCAGAAACCTGTGTCTATCCTGCGCCCAGCGGCTGTAGAGACGTCTACCACAAGCCAAAGCACCGTTTGATTGACACTTGCGTTTTCCGGATGTCTAAAGCACGCCTAAGTTAGACGTAGTATAGAGAATTTACCCCAAAATGTCAGAATTGCTGGAATTAAAATTTAAGGAAGTGGCACTGTGAGTGGATTTGGAAAGAGCAAATGGTCAATGGATTTACTCTGGTGTGATATACACTTCTTTGAAGTTGCTTTAAATTCCTAACTCCAACTTACCTGCTAAGCACCCATATCTGTCTTAACATTTCCTCTGTAATTCCCCACCTGAGCACTGTGTATAGCTATTCTCCACTGGTGAAGGGGAAGAGTTGAGAGATTTGAGTGACACCCTTAAGCAAAGTTCACAACAATAGGAGGACAACAGCTTCAGTACATAATCCTATGTCTGCAACAGAATTATGCATGTGTTTGTTTATTGAAAAGATTTGATATACTGCCTTTTCTAATTGTAGGTCAAAGCGATTCACAGAGCTTATGCAGGTTCTGGCTGAATATCGTCTGGGACCTATATAAGAGATTCAGGTGCCTTAACCACCTATGTCCCTTTCCCTTCCCTGCAATCCCAAACCTTCATCCCTCCCACCCCAAAGACATGAAGGCCTTAGACTGCTGCTAGGGGTTGCAATGGCCATTTTGAGAAAGGTGTTGTGACAGGGCACTCAGTCAGGTGGGAGAGGGGAGGGAATTGGGATTGTGGATGAAGGAGGTGCACCAGGAATCCCTTGGCTTGCTAACTGGGAGTTACTGACACCAGTCAATATTCAGACAAGTGCCTGGTTAGTTCCACAGATAAAGTTAGGACAGTTTTTTTTACTGTCCTAACTTTATCTGCTTATTTAACCAGTTAGTAGACTGACTATTGCCGCTAACTAGTTAAGTACCGGCTCCATCCAGATTCTGCCCAAGCTCCTCCCATAGACTGTTCCAGCACTAACCAGATAGTGCAGGGGTGGTTAGAGCTGATATTCAGCAGCGCAGTCAGGATAATTGCTACTGAATATTAGCAGATAGGCAAGCAGAAGCAACTTAACTGGACAGGAGGCTGTCCTGCTCTGTTAAATCAAGTTTCAAGTTTTCAAGCTTATTCATGTATTTGATTAAACGCTTATCCTAAGATACTAAGAGTTGTACAATAATAATTAAAACATTTTCAGGGGTACAAAAGACAGACAATTTTTTAACGTACTTAATTATAAAAACCATGGAGGTACAATAGGAAAGGGGGGAGAACTACAATATTTATCGAGAAAAGGGAAGTCCATTAGGACGGGGAAAGGTTAAAAGTTGCTGGACTTGAATCAAATGGTCAGTTAAAGGCATCTTTAAAAAGAAAACATTTTAAACTACTTTTAAACTTCTGTAAATTGTGTTCGGATCTTATATATATAGGAAGAGAATTCCAAATCATAGGGGCAGTCACTGAGAAGATTGAGGTGCGGTGAGTACCTATTATCCTTAGGGAAGGGACATTAAGAGTGTACTGAGAAGTAGATCTAAGGGCTCTAGGGGGGGGGGGTCATATGGAATTAGAAGTCTGTCAATGAATGCTGGGGCGTGTGTTTGTATCGTTTTAAAGGTTAAAAGGGTAATTTTATATGTTATCCTATATATGACTGGTAGCCAATGGGCTTTTTGTAGTAGTGGAGTAACGTGATCATATTTTTTAGAACCAGATATGAGTTTGATAGCTGTGTTTTGGATTAATTGTAGACGTTTTATTTCTTTTAAGTTTATCCCTTTGAAGACTGGCAGTAGATTGTTAAGAAAAGATAGTATGTTAATAATTTATGTGCATAACTATGCACTCCGCCCATATTCTGCCCGGATTCTACCAATGCATATGCTTACCTTCAAACTACATGCCCTTGCATTTAGGCACCATTTTATAGAACATGTAGAAACATAGGAATAAAAAAGAGTGGGGAAGGGACACAGGTCAAACCACTGTGTGAACATAGAAACATGACAGCATATATAAAGGCTGAATGGCCCATCCTGTCTGCCCATCCACAACATCCGCTATCTCCTCCTCTCCCGAAGACATCCCATATGCCTGTCCCATGCTATCTTAAATTCAGATACAGTCTTCATTTCCACCCATCCTTCGGGAGACTATTCCACACATCTACCACCCTTTCTGTAAAGAAGCATTTTCTTACATTACTCCTTAGCCCATCACCTCTTAACTTCATCCTATACCCTCTCCTGGAGTTTTCCTTCATTTGAAAAAGATTCACCTCTTGTACATTAACACCACAGAGATATTTAAATGTCCTCTCTCCTGTCTTTCCTTCAGAGTATACCTATCAAGGTCTCTAAGTCTGTCCCCATATGATTTATGACAAAGACCACTAACCAATTTTGTGGCAGCCCTCTGGATCAACTCCATCCTATTTAATCACACTTTGGTTTCTAAATGTTTCTGTCTTCTTTATAAATTTACCCACATTTTGCTTACTTTTAGTGTAATTGAATAGGGTGATTTTCAGATAGACAGCTTATGTGCTTAACATCAATATTTACTCACATAAATTGCTTTGGAAATTATTTTCTTCGCACCTTGTTTTCACCTTGTACTCCCTTTGAATTTGTCCCGATTTCACAGGTTACAAGTTTCAAGTTTCAAGTTTATTAGCATTTTATGAATCGCCTATCGTAATATCTAGGCGATGTACACTCTAAAAGCCACAGATAGTGGTTTCACATATAATTTTGACAGGTTAGACATATTACAGACAATTTAAAACAGTATAAAAATTTTAAGGAACAGTCAATACAATACATTTAAAGTCAAAGAATAACATGACTAGGTAGGAAAGAAGGGAAAAGTTACATCATTTTTATCTATTGAAATTTACATGAACGGGAAAACACAATAGGGGAGAGGGGATTTGAAAAGTCCAATATTTGTAATAAAATGTAAAAAAATTATGTGTGTTATATCATGTGTTCAAATGCATCTTGAAATAAAAAAGTTTTTAAAAATCTTTTAAATGTTTGTAAGTCTTTTTCTATTCTTATGTAATTTGGTAATGAGTTCCACAACGTGGGTGCCATAACGGAAAAGATGTCGTTTCTTCTTATACCAATAATTTTCAAGGAGGGGATAGATAATAAGTTCGAAGCCGATGATCGTAAGGAACGTACGGAGTTATATGGAATGATCATTTTAGAAATAAATTGCGGTTCATTGAAAGTCAGAGTTTTATGTACTAAGAGTATAATTTTGAAAGTAATACGGTGGGAAATGGGTAGCCAATGTGATTTAATCAATAGTGGAGTGACGTGATCATATTTTTTAGTTTTGTGAATTAATTTTATTGTGGTATTTTGAATTATCTGAAGTCGTCTTTTTTCTTTCTGGGATATATTAATGAAGAGGGAATTACAATAATCTAATTTAGATATGATAAGAGAATGAATCAGAATATTGATAGATTTGGAGTCAAGAAAGGTGGAAATTGATCGAATAAGACGTAGTCTATAGAAGCATGATCTAACTATTTCGCTAATATGACTGTGAAATGATAGGTCTGCGTCAATTATTACTCCGAGAATTTTCAATTTAAATACAGATTCTATAGGGATGTTGTTTAGAATAAATGGAGATATTGGTATTAGATTTGCTTTCCAGGTGAAAAGCATGGTTTTAGATTTCTGTATATTTAGTGCCAGTTTGTTACAATTTAACCATATTGCCAGTTTGTTACAATTTAACCATATTGCCAGTTTGTTACAATTTAACCATATTGTTACAATTTGTTACCATATTGTGGTCATTCTTCCTTATATATTCCATGACCTACAGATCATTCACACTGTCCTGTATCCTAGTCAGAGCTCTTATATGCTGCAGTTGACACTGTAGTTTCTCTTAATGATTTCCAGAAACTTTGTACCTCTTGATTTACTCACTTCTTTATTAATTTCTGGCTTATTGAAGGCCTCCAGTATTATTTGTCCCACTCAGGCTGTGTCCTGTTTTGTTAATTAATTTTAGTTCAAACTACTGTGTAATTCTGAATGTCTTCTAACTTACATCAAATAAATGAGCCTTTCTTGTTTTTAATTTTCTACTGAAAACTGTCCACCCCTTCAGCTGTGTCTAATTCAGTATTCTCCCTGAGGAGACACTGTAGTACAGGCTTTATATTAACAGAGAGAGAGAGTGATGCAACTATCTTTCCTATGAGAATGAACATAAGAATATCTATAATGGGTTAGACAAGGGGTAGGCAATTCCGGTCCTTGAGAGCCGGAACCAGGCCAGGTTTTCAGGATATCCACAATGAATATATATGAGATGGAGGATTTACATGCACTGCCTCCTTGAGATGCAAATCTATCTCATGCACATTTATTGTGGATATCCTGAAAACCTGACCTGGCTCCAGCTCTCGAGGACTAGAATTGCCTACCCCTGGGTTAGACCAATGGTCCATCTAGCACAGTATGCTGCTTTCAAAACTGCCAATCCAGGTCACAGCATAGAGAGTGATGCAGGGACAAAGATTCATTCCCTTTCCTTTCCCCACAACCACAGAGTATTTCCTGTTCCTACACCATCCCTGCAATGAAATGCTCTTTGTAACCTTGTTCCCTCACCAGTCCCACATTTTTCATCCACGTCCCCACAGTCTTAATTTTCTTCCCCTCTCATATCCCCCGTTGTTTTGTTTTGGGAAGCCAACAATGGCGGTGGCAATCCAGCTTCCCATTACCACAGGAATGGTTCCCATTCCAAAGGCACTAATGACAAATGGTCCAGCATTCCCAGGGCACTTACTGCAGCTTTCCCCATTACCACAGTATTGCTGCAGTAATGGTTCCCACATCATTCTCTAGTCCCAAGTACCTGGTAGAATCCCAAAAAGTAACAAGATTCCATGCTACCCATCTCAAGGCAAGCAGTGGCTTCCTGCAAGTGTATTTCAATAGCAGACTATGGACCTTTGCCTCAGGAACTTGTCCAAACCTTTTTTTAACCCAGATATTCTAACCACTGAGTGAAGAAATATTTCCTCCTATTCATTTTAAAAGTATTACCATGCAGCTTCATTGAATGTTCGCTAGTCTATTCTTTTTGAAAGAGTAAAATATCAATTCACTTGTACCCGTTCTACACCACTCAGGATATTGTAAACCTCGTTCATATTTCTCCACAGCTGTCTCTTTTCCAAGGTGAAGAGATGTACTACAGTTTCCTGCAAAACATCCAAAATAGGACTTCTGAAAGGGTCCATTTTTGAAAATGCTGGACGTTCAAATTTTTTTTTAAAAAAAATCATCTAGTTGGACGTCTTAGCCACCAGGATGTCCAACCTCAGGACATCTAACTATATTCCCCATTTTCAACCACAATACCATCCAAGTTGAAAACATCCAAGTGAAGCCCATATGGATATGGGAGGGGACAGCTTTCTAATGGACTGGCCACACAGACAAGCCAACAGAATATTGAGGCACATTAGAAGGCACTGCTGTGAACTTCACATAAATAGTGCCAGAAGTACATCTCACCATAATGTATGGTAAGCACTCCAAAACAAACCCTCCCCAACCTACTATACCCACTTGTCCACCACCCCAAAAAGCTCTTATGGCTGCAGGTGGCATCTATACAGCAGTATAGCAGTTTTGGTGGGCTTACACTTTCCACCATAAATGTAGTGGTTAGATTGACTTATGTGCCTGGATCATCCTCTCTATGATTCACTAACCCACCCACCCGACTACTTAAGATACTTGTGGGATGCTCTACTAGGCTTTCCCATACTAACTGCTGCTGTTCTAGAGCCAGGTATGTACTGTAACATTCAAATTTTGGGGAGTTGGGAGGGGATCAGGGTGGGAGGGGGATCAGTGATCACTGGGGGGAGTGTGAGGGGCTCATTACATAATCCCTCCAGTGGTCATCTGGTCAGTTTGGGTACCCTTTTGGGACTTAGATGCTTCTCAAACAGGTCTAGTTGAAAATGTCTAAGTTCTGTCTAGGACATCCTGGGAAACGTTTGATTATAGCTGCAGGACGTCCAAGTCTAAGGCCACCCATTCCTTGCCCAAGGCACACCTACCAACACAACCATTTCTAATTTGGATGCACAGTGGGTAAGAAGTTCCATTAGACGTCCAAAAAGTTAGTTTTGAAAATGCCCACTTGGACATTTTGACTAGTAAGACATCCAAGTGCCAGTTTATGCTGGCTTTTGGACATCTATCTTTTTTAAAAAATGAGCCCCATTGTCTACAATGACACCCAATCTTTACTTTTTGGGTGCTGACTTCTAAGGTAAACCTTAGCATCAAGTAACAGTGATTTGGATTATTCTTCCCAATATGCATCACTTTGCATTTGTCCACATTAAATTTCATCTGCCATTTGGATGCCCAGTCTTCCTGCAATTTTTCATAATCCCCATTTGTTTTAACAACTTTGAATAGTTTTGTGTCATCTGCAAATTTAATCACCTCACTTCTTATTCCAATTTTCAGATCATTTATAAATATGTTAAATAGCATCAGTCCCAGTATGGATCCCAGTGGCACTCCACTATACACTCTTCTCCACTGAGAAAAATGGCTATTTAATCCTACTTTCTGTTTTCTGCCTATTAACCAGTTCCCGATTCACAACAGAACATAGCCTCCTATCCCATGGCTTTTTAGTTTTCTCAGGAGTCTTTCATGAAGGTATTTGTCAAAAGCTTTCTGAAAATCTAGAAACACTACATGAACTGGGCTCACCTTTATCCACATACCTGTATATTTAATACCGGTATCAGGTCATGACTTGGCATTAAATATCTGGGCATAATTTCAACAGCAGCAGTCACCGTTACTCCCATAATTGCTCCAAATTGTGAAAAAGATGTGTTGTATTGGATCTATAGATTAGTCAAATGTTCTCTTTATAGAGATGAAGATTTTAAGGATAGGTGTTAATAAAAGAAGGCATCTGTGAAAAATACAGGGCTATGCTTTAGTTCAAGTAAAGATTTCTATACATGCATCTTTACATTCACCTCAGTATTTTTTTCTTTTTAAAGGCTATCAGCAGAAACAAATGCTGATGCAAGCAGCAAGCAAGTGAGGAAATTCAAAAGCCTATTTCAGATACAGAAAAAAGGGTTGGAATAGCACACCCAGAAAAAGCACACATCACAGAAATATTTGTTCATCTTACATCCTGGAATTCATTGCCACAGAATGTTGTGAAAGAAGTTAGCCCAGCGGGGGTTAAAAAAGGTTTGTTTAATTCCCTAAAAGTCCTTAAGCCATTATTAAGATGGACTTGGAATAATCCATTGCTTATTTCTAGGATAAACAACAGAAAATCTGTTTTACGCTTTTGAGTTCTTGCCAGATACTTGTGACCTGAATTGACCATTGTTGGAAACTGGATAGTGGGCTTGATGGACCTTCAGTCTGTCCCATTACAGCAACTCTTATGTCAACCCCATGGAATTAAAAAAAAAACCAAAAAACTATCATGAAATGCAAAATTGATCATGAGGAAGAAATGCCGATGAAAACAGTAAGTACAGACAAAAGAGACCGGCAAGCACAGTCACCGACTTTCTGTAGATCTCAGAGTTTACAACACTTTTTCAGCAGTACTTCTGTCCTTGATAGCATACATACGTAATTCTCGCACATGACACACATCAACCTGAAGCCCTATTTGTCTGCAAGATATCTCATTTACTCTAACAGATGAGCAGATCTTCTATGTGTTTATAGTTTGATTTTTAATATAATATTGTAATTCCTGATGATGGCCAATTTCTTATTAATTTGGAAATCACATTGAACTCCTATTGGGATATATTAGTGATTCATAAATATCTATGTAATGTAAAAAAAATGCATAAGAGAACTGTGTTATTCTGGGTTGGTATGTGCATGCATTCCACTTACTTTGCATTTTGTTTGCACAATTTAATTGCATATTATTTGCATATCATTTCCTTTGAGTGTTGCTTATCTATTTTTCAGCACTGTTCTTGGGCTATGGGTGCTCTGTACACGGCTTTGAGCATCTGCCTCTGACTTACCGTAGGTGAATCTTTTCAGACCTAGACCACTTATAGGAAATCAGGCTGCATGTCTGCTTGTGACAGTCAGTTTGTACAGCTAATACTTGTCTCCAAGGACTTCAGTTGCCAGGCATCAATGAATAAAAATGAAGAACAGCAATTTAGCACATCTGCCATGATTATTTTTAAATTTAGGATTCAATTATACCAAGCTCTTTAATGAATGGTCCAGCTCATAAAAATTCAACATTTGTTTTTGTCATCTGTTGTTCACCATGTAAACATTGACCAAGTGTGACATTCAAAATCTAAATAATAGCAAGCATAAGTTATTATCTATAATCCAAGAAACATTTTACAAACTTGCTTTGGGTAGCATTGGAAGTAACACAGCTTTCACTATGAGTCTAGGTATTGTTTTTATCTGAAGAAACAGAGGAAAACCTATTCTTATTTGTTTAGGTGTAGCTAAAAAAACAAAACAAATCAAAGCTTATATCAGGATCAAAAAAATTTGACATTGTTATGCCTCTCTCAAGGCGGTACACTGGCTGCCTATGCTTCACGTTTATAAGATTAGAAAAAAGGCACTCAACTTATTTGAATATTAGAGAAAAAGAGGCAACAGTGTATCACAACCCCAGTATATATATAGTCTATAAACCATATATCTTCACACCTCATTTACTCCAGTATTTTTAGAAGCAATTCGATCCTCAGCAAGGCCACCTTCCCACTCAATGTTCACTCATAGTGGGCAGATTTATATCTCAATTCGTCATTGGATCATTTTTACTTTATAATTTTTAAATTTTAAATTTTAAATTTTATTTTTTTATTAAATTTCCGTTTTCACTTTATTCTTATCTTAAATAATTTTTACTTAGAAATATTAACCAAAAGTGGTTCACTTAGCTTTGTTTAGTTTAACTTCTGGTCTCAGTTCACAGAAAGGGGGAGATAACCGACATGTTTCACTCATGTGTTGCCAGCGGTTTTCTCAAGGCTAACATTAAACAGTGAGGGATCGTCCTGACATCAGACGTTCACGTGGTCTAGGTTTGGATCACTTTGACGCCTGGGATGGGACTGGCCTTTATAAACAGGAAGTTGGAAGTATTTCCTCCATTTCTGGAGAGTAAATTGGTCTGTTCAGAATGGAGTGTGAGTTATAAGGTAAGGAAACAAGAAATTTTAAAACAAAATAGGGATAAGTGTTTGACTGGTTTTAAATGGGATAAATAAGAGTAACGTATTCCGTTTTATTATTGCAGGGAGTGATAGTCTTGAGAAAACCACTGGTAACACATGGCTGAAACATGTCGGTTATCTCCCCCTTTCTGTTAAACTAAACAAAGCTAAGTGAACCACTTTTGGTTAATATTTATAAGTTAAAATTATTTAAGATAAGAATAAAATGAAAATGGAAATTTAATAAAAATAAAATTAAAAATTAAAAAATTATA
This sequence comes from Geotrypetes seraphini, assembly GCF_902459505.1. Classification (NCBI taxonomy): domain Eukaryota; kingdom Metazoa; phylum Chordata; class Amphibia; order Gymnophiona; family Dermophiidae; genus Geotrypetes; species Geotrypetes seraphini. The sequence continues at coordinate 535,135,459 of NC_047084.1, forward strand.
AAGTAAAAATGATCCAATGACGAATTGAGGTATAAATTCACCCACTATGAGTGAACATTGAGTGGGAAGGTGGCCTTGCTGAGGATCGAATTGCTTCTAAAAATACTGGAGTGAATGAGGTGTGAAGATATATGGTTTATAGACTATATATACTGAGGTTGTGTCAAGTTTATAAGACACACATGCATTACCTAGTTTAACTCTTGACACCTTACATGACCCACAGACAATTAAGATCATCATCCCAGAATTTATTATCTGTTCCCTCTTTGTGAGAAATAGTTCATGAACGTACACGGAAAGCGCAGGGATCTGTACTTGGACTGGTGCTATTTAACACATTTATAAATTATCTGGAAATTGGAACAACAAATGAGATAATTAACCCCACCCCTTACAAAACCGCAAAAGTGGATTTTAGTACAGGCCGGCACTTTGAATGTTCTACGCTGCTCTCGACACATCCTATGAGCATCTAGAACAATGCAGAGCATTCAGGATGCTGGCCTGTGCTAAAAAACGCTTTTGTAAAAGGAGGGGGCAGGGGGTAAATTTGCAGATGATATTTAAACTTGTTAAGTTTGTTGTTAAAATGCATGCAGAATATGAAAAATTGCAGGAAGTCCTTAGGAAATTGGAAGACTGGGCATCCAAATGGCAGATGAAATTTAATGTGGCCAAATGTAAAGTGATGCACATTGGGAAGAATAATCCAAATCAAAGTTACGGGATGCTGGGGTCTACCTTAGGGGTCAACACTCAAAACAAAGATCTAGGTGTCATTAAGCTGCTAGTTGAGAGAGAAAACTAAGCCCTATAATATTAGCATCTGTATCTTATGATCATTATAGGAAAATGTTAAAAACTTACTTATTTAAGCAATTTTTGCCAGAGGTTGTGGTAAAAGCGGATAACATAGCTGGTTTTGAGGAGTAGTGGCTTAAGAAAGGTTTGGACAAATTCCTGGAGGAAAAGTCCTTAGTCTGTTATTAAGACATGGGGGGAGCTTCTGCTTGCCCTGGATTGGTAGCATGGAATGTTGCTACTCTTTGGGTTTTGGCCAAGTAATAGTGACCTGGATTGGCCACCTTGAGAATGGGCTACTGGGCTTGATGGACCAGTGATCTGACCCAGTAAGGCTATTCTTATGTTCTTAATAATATGGATGTAATGTATAGCATAGTAACGATGACGGCAGATAAAGACCCGAATGGTCCATCCAATCTGCCCAACTTGATTCCATCTAAAAATTTGTTTTTGTTTTTCTTAGCTATTTCTGGGCAAGAATCCAAAGCTCTGCCTGGTACTGTTCTTAGGTTCCAATTACTGAAGTCTCTGTCAAAGCTCACTCCAGCCCATCTACACCATCCCAGCCATTGAAGCCCTCCCCAACCCATCCTCAACCAAACGGCCATATACAGACACAGATCGTGCAAGTCTGCCCAGTACTGGCCTTAGTTCTTCAATATTTACTATTCTTTCTGATTCTAGATCCTCTGTGTTCATCCCATGCTTTTTTGAACTCCGTCACCATTTTCGTCTCTATCACCTCTCTCTGGAGCACATTGTTGGCATCCACCACCCTCTCCGTAAAGAAGAATTTCCTAACATAACTCTACCACCCCTCAACCTCAAATTATGCCCTCTGGTTTCTACCATTTTACTTTCTCAGGAAAAGATTTTGCTCTACATTAATACCTTTCAAATATATGAATGTCTGAATCATATCTCCCCATGTCCCTCCTTTCCTCTAGGGTATACATATTCAGGGTTTCCAGTCTCTAATCATATGTCTTTTGGCGCAAAACCTCCTATCATTTTTGTCACCCTTCTCTGGACCGCTTCAAGTCTTCTTGTGTCCTTCGCCAGATACAGTCTCCAAAACTGAACACAATACTCCAAGTGGATCAAGGTGATCAATGATGTGGTCCTTTATCAGCACCTCTACCATCTTTCCCGGTACCGAGGTCAGACTGGATCTTACACAGCTTGCTGCTGAACCAAAGCCTATCCCCCCTCTACAGGCTGAAGGGGAGTGGCTTTGGTTTGGTTAAAAGATGGCTGAAAGAAGCAGAAGGGAGAGTGACATGGCAGATGTGCTGAATCAGACTCAGAGAAGGCAGGAGCTTTCTCCAGAGCTGCCAGATTCTGGTGTGCCAGACTGGCTTATGGAGGAATTGGGAGAGAGTTTGCCAACCTCAGAGCTGTGTGATCCAGAAGAATTGGGCAAGAAAACAGGCAGTGCCAGAACAAATGGAGACCAAGTGAATTGAGCGAGTATTGGTATTGGGGGTTTTCTGTCTTTCCTCAAGGCACAGTGGTCTGTGTGCAAGCAATTGGTATTGAGTTTTGCATTTTTGTCAGTTTTTTTTCTTACCTGAGTTGGTGTATTCCTCTGAATATGAAACTATTCCTGTTTATAAGGATTGCAAGTTATCAGCATTGCTTAGGAAAGGAAACTGTTTAAACCAATGTTTTTGAACTCCTAACATTGTTCTCTGTGTATGCCATTACTGCCTGTGATTGCAGAGCTCCATTCACCTGAGCTATCTGCTAATGGTTGCTACAGCAATCTAAAGGGATTACACAGAGCCTGTCAGATTCAGGTTACCTTTGAGTCCTTAGAGGACAACATAAGCTCTCTGCTCATGAAACATTTTTTTTGTGTGCACGCTGAACTGCTCTTCTGTGAAAATAGATGTTTAAGGATACCTGACGACTGTGATTGTAGTGCTGACCAGGAACTCCATTCAGTGAAGCTAAGCATTTCTCAAACTTTTTCTTTTGCTGTTCTATGATATGCTGCAGTTGGGACTCAGGGCTTTGCCTTCTTACAAAGAACTAAAACACCTCTATCAATTACTGCAGTGTTTTGGCTGGGGTTACTTTAAAAGCCTCATGATTTTGTTTGTGCTGTTTTCCTATATATTTATTATTATTGTTTTTTGTTTGTTTGAAATAACATTCTGAAAGTTGAATGATATACATAGAAACATAGAATATGATGGCAGAAAAGGGCCATCGGCCCAACAAGTCTCCCCCCTAAGCACTTCCTCGAAGTGAACCCACATGCTGATCCCATTTTTTCTTAAAATCGAGCACATTGCTGGCCTCAATTACCTGAAGTGGAAGATTATTCCAACGATCAACCACCCTTTCGGTGAAGAAGTACTTCCTAGTGTCACCATGAAATGTCCCACCCTTGATTTTTAATGGATGCCCCCTTGTTGCCGTAGGTCCTGTTATATATAGTGCATTCTATGTGGCTTTTGAAACTGCAAAGCTGGACTAAGACGTATTATGTCTACTCATTTGACCACTGGTCTAAATTAAAGACATTGACTTTGACCCACATGACTGAGTCTGTTTTTGTGATCAATTGCTTACCTGTATTTCCAGACCCACGCAGCCACCTAGGGTCAGATGCAAGTCCTGAAGATTCCCCTGGTAGGAGGGGACACGCCAGGTGATAGGAAATTGTTAATACCCAACAACTCTTTGCAACTGGGGGTGTGTTTGTGACACCATACATATTCAGTTAGTGCAGGGGCAGTTTAGGAATGAAGTCAGGGCAGAGATCAATTCTTACCAAGGTAGCAGTGATCAGTGGCATAGTAATGGGGGTGCAGGGGGAGGAGGGCAGTCCGCCCTGGACGTGATCTTCCTAAGGGTTCGGCGCCCCTCCTCTTCCCCTTGCCATGCGGGTCCCTTGTCTTCCCCGTAACCTTTTTACTTCCCTGGCACGAAGTTGCTGCCTGCGTCGACATCAGCGCTCTCTATGACATCACTTCTGGGACCTGCGCCTAGGATGATGTCAAAGGGTGAGCCAACACCGACGTGGGCATGAAGCTCACACTGGAGAAGTTACAAAGGTATGGGGAAAGGAAAGGGGGTATGCGTGTGGTGGTGGGGTTGGAGGGGGGTCACCGCTTACCCCTATTAGGCAACAGACAGTGATTTTCAGTATACTAACCGGGAAAGTGCCTGGTAAAGTTAAGATCGTGCAAAAGCTGTTCTAACTTTATCCTGCCAGTTATCCAGGCACTGGTTTGAATATCTGCAGCACTGAGAGAACTTCCATCAGTTGCCTCTGACTCAGCTATTTAATGCCAATGTTCAGACAGGATACAAAGTTAGCATCTATGAACATAGTTTTTAAAAAAGTAAGGCGAACATGCACATTTATTAAATTCCTACAGATTTATCCACTAGAACAGGGGTAGGGAACTCCGGTCCTTGAGAGCCGTATTCCAGTCGGGTTTTCAGAATTTCCTCAATGAATATGCATTGAAAGCAGTGCATGCAAATATATCTCATGCATATTCATTGGGGAAGTCCTGAAAACCCGACTGGAATACGGCTCTCGAGGACCGGAGTGCCCTACCCCTGCACTAGAATATCACATATTATGTAGCCAAATCTGTGGATTTTATGAAATCATATGTGTATTTTTAGATGGAAAATCCATGTGTTTACATATGACTAACTTATATCACATCATAGGACATCATAGCATCAACTATTATTGAAAGTGTTTATTATTCTATAGTAATAGTATAGACCAGGGGTGCCCACACTTTTTTGGCTTGCGAGGTACTTTTAAAATGACCAAGTCAAAATGATCGACCAACAATAAAATTTTAAAAAACACAAAGCATACTGTACGCAGAGAAAATGTTAATTATCATTTGTATTCGTGGATTTTTTTCAGAGGTCAAGGTAGATGACTTTAAAATATGCAATGTCACCTCAGTAACAACTATACAAAAATAGACAAATATACCCCCTCCCCTTTTACTAAACCGCGATAGCAGTTTTTAGCACAGAGAGCTGCGCTGAATGCCCCTCGCAGCTCCTGATGCTAAAAACCACTATTGCAGTTTAGTAAAAGGGGGCCATACTGCAAAATATAGACAGCAGATATAAATTCTCAAAACGGACACATTTCGATCACTAAATTGAAAATAAAATCATTTTTCCTACCTTTTTGTCTGGTGACTTCATGAGTCTCTGGTTGCACTTCCTTCTTCTGTAAATCCAATATTTTTTCTTTCTGTCTTTCTTTCTTTCTGCCCCTCCCCTTTTTTTCTGTCTCTCTTTCTTTCTCTCTCCCCCCTGCCCCCTTTTTTATTTCTGTCTTTCTTTCTCTCTCTCCCTGCCTGCCTATCTTTCTTTCTCTCTTCCCCTGCCTGCCTGTCTTTAAATTTCTCTCTCTGCCTGACCCCCCCAAGCCATCGCGCTAATTTCTCCACTTCCCTGATTCTTTCTCTCTCCCAGCCACCTCCCCCAAACCACCAAGCCGATTTCTTCCTGCTTCCAGGAGCCAGGCCTGGCGCGTACAAGCGCCAGGCCCACAAGCCTTCACCTCCGATGTCAATTCAGACGCTGAGCAAGATGAGTTCTATAGGATTGGGTGACACATGGACGGAATGGGTTGGGAGACACATGGACGGAATGGGTTGGGAACTGGCTTGGAGGTAGGCTTCAGAGGGTAGTGGTGAACGGCACCCCCTCTGAAATGACGGAGGTAATCAGTGGAGTGCCGCAGGGCTCGGTCCTGGGCCCGATCCTATTCAACATCTTTATAAGAAACTTGGCAGAAGGGCTGCAAGGTAAAATAACATTATTCGCCGATGATGCCAAACTAAGCAATGTAATGGGCAAAAGCACAACAGACATAAATTCAATGTCCGACAACATGATGCATGACCTACTCCTACTGGGGCGCTGGTCTAGGTCCTGGCAACTCAGCTTCAATGCCAAAAAATGCAAAGTCATGCACCTGGGCAGCCAAAATCCATACAAGACTTACACCCTTAATGGCGAGATCCTAACAAGAACTGAAGCAGAACCAGACTTAGGGGTGATCGTCGGTGAGAACATGAAGACTGCCAATCAAGTGGAGAAAGCTTCATCCAAGGCAAGGCAAATCATAGGTTGCATACGCAGGAGTTTCGTCAGCCATAAGCCTGAAGTCATTATGCCATTGTATAGATCCATGGTGAGGCCCCACCTGGAATACTGTGTGCAATTCTGGAGGCCGCATTACCGTAAGGATGTGCTGAGACTGGAGTCGGTCCAGAGAATGGCCACCCAGATGGTCTCGGGACTCAAGGATCTCCCGTACGAGGAACGGCTGGATAAGTTGCAGCTGTACTCACTCGAGGAACGCAGAGAGAGGGGTGACATGATCGAGACATTCAAGTATCTCACGAGCTGCGTCGAGGTGGAAGAAGATATCTTCTTTTTCAAGGGTCTCACGGCAACAAGGGGGCATCCGTGGAAAATCAGGGGCGGGAAACTGCACGGGGACACCAGGAAATTCTTTTTCACTGAAAGGATGGTTGATCGCTGGAATAGTCTTCCACTTCAGGTTATTGAGGCCAGCAGCGTGCCTGATTTTAAGGCCAAATGGGATAGACACGTGGGATCTATTCACAGAGAAAGGTAGGGGAGGGTCATTGGGGTGGGCAGACTAGATGGGCCGTAGCCCTTATCTGCCGTCTATTTCTATGTTTCTATGTTTCTATAAGAGGAAGTTCCAGGCCATCCAGGCAGCGATTGGCTGGCCCAGTACTTCCTCTCCGACATCAGAATTGACATCAGAGGTGAAGTCTTGTGAGTCTGGCGCTTGTACGCGCCTGGTCTGGCTCGGGGAGGCAGGAAGAACAAGATCGCAAAGGCAACGCGATGGACTCGCGTTGCCTTTGCGATCTACTGGTCAATCGCGATCGACCATTTGGGCACCCCTGGTATAGACTGAAGACCCTGAAGGCCTGACTTGCATGCAAACATCAGTTTGGATTCAAACTTTCTGACAGAGATAGTAGGCAGGCACAGGACACAAATGATAGGGTGGGGGCTCCAGAATAATACACCTATCCCTCAGGCGGGATTGTACGTCTTAGGAAACCAGATGGAGACTATGTGGAAAAGGATTCGGAAAAAGCCCAACTATTAAATGAATACTTCTGCTCAGTCTTCACCCGAGAAGCGCCAGGGCTCGGCCCTCAGCTACAGACAAGGGTTGGCTCAGTTGACCCGTTTAGTAACTTTGAGTTTACGCCCAGCAGTGTCTACGGTGAGCTGTCAAAGCTCAAGGTTAACAAAGCAATGGGGCCGGACAACCTGCACCCCAGGGTACTTAGGGAGCTGAGTGATGTCTTGGCGGAGCCACTGTCCGCGCTCTTCAACCTCTCCCTTAGTACAGGCAGCGTCCCGTTGGACTGGAGGACGGCTAATGTCATTCCACTCCACAAGAAAGGCTCAAAGATGGAGACAGCAAACTACAGACCAGTGAGTCTAACATCGATAGTGAGCAAACTAATGGAAACTCTAATCAAACACCAATTAGATAAGATCCTGGATGAGGAGAATCTACGGGATCCCCGACAACATGGATTTACTAAGGGGAGATCCTGCCAATCCAACCTGATCAGCTTCTTTGACTTGGTAACGGGGAAGCTGGATATTGGGGAGTCCCTGGACATCGTGTACCTGGACTTTAGCAAAGCATTCGATAGCGTACCACACCGCAGGTTACTGAGCAAGATGAGTTCTATAGGATTAGGTAACACATTGACGAAATGGGTTGGGAGCTGGCTTGGAGGTAGGCTCCAAAGGGTGGTGGTGAACGGCACCCCCTCCGAAATGACGGAGGTGATTAGTGGAGTACCACAGGGCTCAGTTTTGGGCCCAATCCTATTCAACATCTTTATAAGAGACTTGGCAGAAGGGCTTCGAGGTAAAATAACATTATTCGCCGATGACGCCAAACTGAGTAATGTAGTGGGCAAATGCACAACAGACGAAGATTCAGTGCCCGACAACATGATGCACGACCTACTCCTACTGGAGCGATGGTCTAGGACATGGCAACTCAACTTCAATGCCAAAAAATGCAAAGTTATGCACCTGGGCAGCCAGAATCCATGCAAGTCTTATACCCTTAATGGCGAGATCCTAGCAAAAACGGTAGCAGAATGAGACTTGGGGGTAATCGTCAGTGAGGACATGAAGTCTGCCAATCAAGTGGAGCAGGCTTCGTCCAAGGCAAGACAAATCATGGGCTGCATACGAAGGGGTTTCGTCAGTCGTAAGGCGGAAGTCATTGTGCCATTGTATAGATCCATGGTGAGGCCCCACCTGGAATACTGTGTGCAATTCTGGAGGCCGCATTATCGCAAGGATGTGCTGAGACTGGAGTCGGTGCAAAGAATGGCCACCCGGATGGTCTCGGGACTCAAGGATCTACCATACGAAAAACGGCTTGACAAATTACAGCTATACTCGCTCGAGGAGCGCAGAGAGAGGGGGGACATGATCGAGACGTTCAAGTATCTTACGGGCCGCATCGAGGCGGAGGAAGATATCTTCTTTTTCAAGGGTCCCACGACAACAAGAGGGCATCCATTGAAAATCAGGGGCGGGAAACTACGAGGTGACACCAGGAAATTCTTTTTCACTGAAAGAGTGGTTGATCGCTGGAATAGTCTTCCACTACAGGTGATTGATGCCAGCAGCGTGCCTGATTTTAAGGCCAAATGGGATCGGCACATGGGATCTATTCACAGGACAAAGGTAGGGGAGGGACATTAAGGTGGGCAGACTAGATGGGCCGTGGGCCCTTATCTGCCGTCTATTTCTATGTTTCTATGTTTCTATCTACTAAAAAAGATATTAGCAAGGTAAGAACCTAATTTCTTTTTCTACTGTAATAGGCATGCCAATTTATATGAGCGGGATGTACAAGAGTAGTCCCAGAATCTAGGTTGGGACCACTGCATCGGCCCGTAACACTGAGAACCCAGAGGCGGAGTCCTCCCTTGCTGCCACATCCACTCTATAATACTTGGAAAATGTATGCAGAGTGGATCAAGTAGCTGGTCAAGAAAGACACACCTATTGCACTACAATATACTATATATGTTTAAAAGCAAAATAAAAACAACATTCTTATTATTGTAAACTTCCTTAGAAAAATTTCAGGTCATACTGCAAATGTGTAGACAGAAATATAAAACCAAGATTGTCTTTTTTACAGTCTTATCTCCAACCTCGCTGTTCTACCTTTTCAGATGCAGAATTCCTATCAGGCTTTGAATTTAAAGTTGACTGATTTCATTTTTTCCTTTTATTTTAGGATGAGCCTGAGCAAACCTAAATACAGCAAAAAAAAAAGCAATAGTTTGCAAGGAGATTCCAAAAGTTACAAAATGTTATATGTTCCCCGATCCTATGTTTAGCTGTGGAACACATTTTGAATCTGTGAAGGTGTTTACACATTTTTGGATTTATTGGTTTCTATCAAGTTTTTCCTCTTTTTTTTGTTGCTCAGAGTATGTCATCTGAGACTTACTGTATCTTTCATTCCAGCCCGCTGTATGACAAGTAAAGCCGACTTACAGCTCCCACAAATCTAACTGCTGAAAGATTTATGGCATTACGAACAGCTGGGATTAGAATTCTCCAAAAACATGTATCTAACTTTATAAAAGTCAATTAGCAGCTGTTTTTGAAAACTGAGGAACTCATGGGTGGAGATAGCTTTGGCATTTTGCCAGACATTTTGTTAAGTTTTGCAATACAAACAAAATGAAATCAAGTCACAAATTCAAAGTATCTCAAAGCCTAAGAAGGCAGCTGAGCTGTAGCTGGCATATATTCTGATCTCAGGCTAGGACTACAGAGACTCTCCATGAGATTTTGTCAGGGCAGACAGTAGAAGCCACAAACTCCCTTGTTGCCGGGCTAAAAATCCTTCTTTATTTCAAAGAAAAAAACCCCAAGGATTTACAGAGTCAGATATGAACAGTACAGGATAAATGTATCTTGATGCTTGATGAAGCAAGGATAAACCATGCACAAAATAGTTTGTTATGCTTTGCTGCCTACATGTGACTCTGCATTTCCATGATGTTTGTTTCTTTGAAATACGTTAGATAAATATGGATCTCATATAGTGACTTAGAGGGGACATGATAGAGACTTACAAGATCATGAAGGGCATAGAGAAAGTGGAGAGGGACAGATTCTTCAAACTTTCGAAAACTACGATATCGAGAGGGCATTTGGAAAAGTTAAGAGGGGACAGATTCAGAACCAATGCTAGGAAGTTCTTCTTTACCCAGAAGGTGGTGGACACCTGCAATGCGCTTCCAGAGGGTGTGATAGGACAGAGTACGGTATTGGGGTTCAAGAAGGGATTAGACAATTTTCTGAAGGAAAAGGGGATAGAAGAATGCAGATAGAGGATTACTATACAGGTCCTGGACCTGATGGGCCGTCATATGAGTGGACTGCTGGGCATGATGGACCTCTGGTCTGACCCAGCAGAGGCACTGCTTATGTTCATATGTTAGTGAGAGAGTACAGGCAGTCCCCGAGTTACAGACACCCGACTTAAGTATGACTTATACTTAAGAACGTGGTCACGGCTTTGTTTGATTTCACTGAGCAATTTCCAGTGGCACAGACTCCTACACTTCTGCAGCAGATTCAGGAATGATGCATGGCCACATTAAGAACAGGGTCTCCAACCCTGTCCTGGAGGACCACCAGCCAGTCAGGTTTTCAGGATAACCCTAATGAATATGCATGAGAGAGATTTGCATATAATGGAGGTGACAGGCATGCAAATCTGCTCCACATATATTCATTAGGGCTATCTTGAAAACCTGATTGGCTGGTGGTCCTCCAGGATAGGGTTGGGAAGCAGTGCCTTAGAAGGAACACTGAGGGACATTTGGCCCTTTGGTCAGCTGGGAGCAGAGGTAAGCAGTAAGAATCTTAAAATCTACAAGTTCTAAGTTACATACAAATCTGACTTAAGAACAGCTTTAAAAACATAACTTCTTTTTAACCCAGGGACTGCCTGTACACAAACTCATCCTGATAAAAAGAGAGAAGTATTGAAGATGAACATTGTGGTAGACATAACAGGGATGATTCTATAACTGAAAAACATCCCAAAAATGGCACACAAAGGCAGATGTGGGTTGTTGTTTTTTTAATGTGCAAAAACATCCAATTGCAATTTTTGAAACTCATTTTTAAGATGTTTTTCTTCAGTTTGTCTAAGTCTCAATGGGGATATGTTGGAAGCATGCTTTGGGTGAGATTAGGGTGGGCTTACAATTTGGATGTTCTGTGATAATGGAACATTGTAAAAGATGTCCAGGGCAGAAAGATTTCAGATGCGTGAGACGGTTTTTTTCGGCGTCCCATTTGAAAGAGGTCTGATCGGTTGGGATACACCCTGAGGCAGCAGATTTGTGAAACGCTGGCCACCGTTGGTGTACCGGTCAGCTGAAGATAAGTTGAAAAGTTTTTCTTCTATCTTTTGTTTTTTCATTAAGTGAAGCACAGCATAAGGCTCTCACTATAGTGGAGGTTTTTTTGCCAATGAGGTGACTGCTCAATCACCTTTAACAAACCACTTCGGTGGAGGTGGGAGGGCCCCTTTCTGAGGTTTTTTCCTTCATTTTTCAGCTAGTGAATAGCCTATGCTGTCCTCATATCATATTATAGAACATTATAGCATCAATTATTATTGAAAATGTTTATTATTTTATACATTGTCTTTTCATGATATCTGAGTCATCAGGGCAGAAAGTAGGACACTTTGGGATAGACATAGAGGAGAAATAGGCTAATGGTTAGTGCAGTGCCCTGAGAACCAGGGGAATTGGGTATAGTTCCCACTGCTGCTCCTTGAGACAACGGGCAAATCACTTATCCCTCCCTTACCTGTATGTAATATGCAAACTACGTTGATTGTAACCCCAGAAAGGCCGCATTCAAGTCCCATCTGCCAGCCATTAGGAGCAGCCTAATGATTAGTGCAATGGACTTCGATCCTGGTGATCTGGGTTTGATTCCTACTGCAGCTTCTTGTGAGCCCACTAGGGACAAAATATCTGCAATTAATGTGTACAGCACTGGATACATCTACTGTAGTAGTGCTTTAGAAATGGTTCGTGTTAGTAATAATAATAAATAATGACTTAGTGCCAAAAAAGGTGCCCAAACTGATCAGATGACCATTGGAGGGATAAAAGCATGACCCCCCTGGATCCCTCAGTACTGACTGACTGACCTGGTTCTGAAAATCTACATTAGCCTAATGCACAGGTGCTGGTTTAAAAAAACGTTAATTACCTACTTCAACTGTTGGAATTTCTTTATGATAACTGGGTTAATGTGACAAGAAATCCTCCGTTCTTAAGTGTGTGAAGAGTTCTATATAACTAGTTCTAGAAAACCAGTTTAATTGATTAGCCAGCCTTGTTCACAGCAGTCTTTTGGGATTTTTCCTGCGGGGAGAGGAGGGTAATCCAGAGGCGTAGCGAGGGTGAGCGGCGCCCGGGGCAGTAGCACCCTTCTCCTGCCCTCTTCCCCGCCCCTCCGCATGCTCCCCTTCCCCATACCTTTTGAGCTCTGGCACAAGCAGCCACCAACTTAATGCCCGCGTTGGCTTCAGCACTCTCTCTGATGCCACTTCCTAGGTGTGGGACCCGAAAGTGACATCAGAGAGAGCACCGAAGTTGATGCGGATAGCAAGTTGGTGGCTGCTCGCACCGAATTTAAAAGGTACGGGGGAAGGGAAAGATTTTGGGGCAAATTCTATAAACAGCATCCCGATTGTAGTCGGCGGTAGGCATCCTACTACTGTCTAATCAGCCAATCGGGATGTTTAAAAAAAAAAAAAAAAAAAACACCCCAAAGCAGGCAGCCTACATTGTGGGCATTTTCATGAGCCTAGAAAGGCACGTAGAGATACTTAAGCTCACCCAAGGCTAGGTGGGGGCGTGATTTTGCTTGGAAGTGGCCTTAGACAAATTTAGGTATCCCTAGACATCTCCCTAGGGCTACAATAGGCACCTGAAACATATTCAAATAGTCACAGTCACTGAGCGGATCGCAGCAAGGGAACCCGTCTCCCCTGCGAAGTTGGCCAGCAGGAGGGATGCCCACTTACTCCTGCCAGAGCCCCCTCCTCCCCAAATGTCCATGGTAGGAGGAGTGCACAATTCCTCCTGCTGCCACTCCTCAAGATATCCCCCAGCAGGAGGAATGCCTACTCCCTCCTGCCCTCACCCCTACAAGACTTCTCCCGGCAGGAGGGTTGCCCACTCCCTCCTGACAGAACCCCCAAGGGCCCCCCCCCCCCGATTGTCCACAGCAGTTCTTCCTGCCGCTACCCCCCCAAAGACATACCCCAGCAGGAGGGATGCCCACTCCCTCCTGCCACTGGCCCCATCATCCTCAGAAGCCCTTGCAGGGGAAACAGGTTTTCTGCTGCGGCCACTAAACTGATCGCAGCAGGGGAAATTCCCTTGCTGCGATTAGCTCAGCAGTAAAGCGGTTCACTAACGGTGCCTGCGACATGGACGCCAGTTAGAGAATTGGGGTGGTTAGGCATCAGTCCATCAGGACAGACGCAATTCTATATAGGACGCCCGTATGTAATTCTCAAAAGCTGCTTAGGCGATTGCTGAGACCGGACGTCCTATAAAGAAACTTGCCCTTTGTGACCACAAATTCAATTGTTGGATTCTAGAATTAAAGAGTGTGAGGAAAATTTAAGAACTATGAAGGTTGATACTGAAAATTTGAATGTATGTGCAATTAAGATGGAAAAAGATATGGCTGATACTTGTTCAGTACAAGTAGTGGTGAATGATATTACTAATTTGAGAAGAAAAGTTGAATTTGTGAGAAATAATGCTTGCATTAAAAATCTACATTTCTTGAATTTTCCGCAAGTGTTCTCTAACACCTAGGGAAATGCTTAAAATATATTTCTTGGAAATTCTTTGTGTTCTTGAAGAAACAATTCTCCCTTTTTTCACAAATGTATTATTTGCCAATAAAAGAAGTACAGAATCAACAACAGGTAGATCAGGACAGTATACCTTTCTCCAGTGGCGTACCTAGGGGGGGGGCGGGGGGGGCGGGCCGCCCCGGGTACCAGCCCTGAGGGGGTGTTCCCGGCCTTGCCGCTCAGTCCCCCCCCACGCCCGAAGGACCGCTCGCCCCACTGACCTTCCAGCACACCTATGAAGCAGCCCGCAGCAGGATCGCGACGTCAGCAATCCCTCATCTGCTTGGGCGCTGCTTCCTGCGCCGCGGTCCCGTCCCTCCTCTGACGTCAGAGGAGGGGGCGGGACCGCGGCGCAGGAAGCAGCGCCCAAGCAGCTGAGGGATTGCTGACGTCGCGATCCTGCTGCGGGCTGCTTCATAGGTGTGCTGGAAGGTCAGTGGGGCGAGCGGTCCTTCGGGCGTGGGGGGGGGCAGTAGCTTAAGGTAGCCCGGCGCAGGAAGCAGCTCCTAAGCAGCGCAAAGATAGCTGACGTCGCGATCCTGCTGCGGCTGCTTCATAGGTAGTGCGGGGAGGCCAGGGGGGCGAATGGTCCTTCGGGGTGGGTCGGGGCTTCAGGCCTTCAGGGTGGGGCGGGCGGGCGGGCAGGCAGACTTTCAAGGGGGAGGGGGGTGACAGGCAGGCAGGCAGGCCTTCAAGGGGGGGGGCAGGTCTTCGGGGGGGGGTGCAGACCTTCAAGGGGGTGCAGGCCTTCAAGGGGGGGACAGGCAGGCCTTCAAGGGGGGGACAGGCCTACAAGGGGGGGGGGGACAGGCCTACAAGGGGGGGGACAGGCCTACAAGGGGGTGCAGGCCTACAAGGGGGGGACAGGCCTTCAAGGGGGGACAGGCCTTCAGGGGGGGGGCATGCCTTCAGGGGGGGTGCCGACCTTCAAGGGGGTGCAGGCCTTCAAGGGGGGGACAGGCAGGCAGGCCTTCAAGTGGGGGGACAGGCCTTCGGGGGTGTGCAGGCCTTCGGGGGGGGGGGCAGACCTTCAAGGGGGTGCAGGCCTTCAAGGGGGGGACAGGCAGGCAGGCCTTCAAGGGGGGGACAGGCCTACAAGGGGGTGGGACAGGCCTTCAAGGGGGTGCAGGCCTTTGGGGGGGTGCCAACCTTCAAGGGGGGGTGCAGGCCTTCAAGGGGGGGGACAGGCCTTCAAGGGGGGACAAGCAGGCAGGCCTTCAAGGGGGGGACAGGCCTACAAGGGGGTGGGACAGGCCTTCAAGGGGGTGCAGGCCTTTGGGGGGGTGCCAACCTTCAAGGGGGGGACAGGCCTTCAAGGGGGACAAGCAGGCAGGCCTTCAAGGGGGGGTCAGGCCTTCAAGGGGGGGACAGGCCTACAAGGGGGGTGGGACAGGCAGACCTTTAAGGGGGGACAGGCCTACAAGGGGGTGGGACAGGCAGACCTTTAAGGGGGGATAGGCCTTCAAGGGGGGACAAGCAGGCAGGCCTTCAAGGGGGGGTCAGGCCTTCAAGGGGGGGGGACAGGCCTTTGGGGGTGCAGGCCTTCGGGGTGGGTGCAGGCCTTCGGGGTGGGTGCAGGCCTTCGGGGTGGGTGCAGGCATTCGGGGTGGGTGCAGGCCTTCGGGATGGGTGCAGGCCTTCAGGGGGGGACAGACCTTCGGGTGGGGGGTACAATCCTTCGGGGAGGGTGCAGGCCTTCAGGGGTGGGGTTTAGGCGTTCAGAGGGGGACAGACCTTCGGGTGGGAGGTAAAGTCCTTCGGGGGGTGCAGGTCTTCAGGGGTGGGGTGTAGCCCTTCTGAGGGGGGACAGACCTTCGGGGGAGGGGGGTCCTGGTGTAAAAGTACACAGAGGGAGAGAGGGAAGGGGGGGTTCAAAGATACGTGCATATGCCAGACTTTGGGGGTTAGAAATAATGGGTCTAAAAACAGAGGAGTGGGAGAGAGATGGTGCATAATGGGATTTAGGGAGGGAAGGAACAGAAAGGGAGAGAACTTGGAAACAGGGGATGGTGTGGAGGGGGGATAGAGATACTGGATAGGAGGATAGTTGGGAACAGAAAGGGAGAGATGGTGGATCCTGGGGTGGTGGGGAGTTGAGAAAAGGTGAATCTGTGGATGGAGACAAAAAAAAGGAAAGATGCCAGATCTCCGGGAGAGGGAAGGGAAACGGAAGGGGAGAACAGAGATGGCAGACGGATGGTTAGCACGGAGAAAGGAGACCCTGGCAAGCAAGACAACAAGAGCCTGGGACCAACAAGATTTGAATATTGATCAGAGAACAAAAGGTAGAAAAAATAATTTTATTTTCTGTTTTGTGATTACAATATGTTAGATTTGAAAAGTGTACATGAGACAGCTTGAAATGGGAACTTTTCTATTTTTGTGAATGGCAAGGCTGAGTTCAGTTAAAATATATGCTTTATAAGAAAATATAATAATGTGTTTTATAAAGTTTATAAGCATTGCTGGCATACTCGGTGAGGTGTTCCTAGTGTTGGTGGTGGTGGTAGCATGTCAGTGTGTTGAGAGGAAGAGGTAGTCTGGGAAATTCTGCTGAGCAAACTCTGGGCCCATTTCCACCCCCAGTTAGTCCACTCCACTCAACTGGTTCACACACTGAGTGGGTCTTTGGGTGTTATTTCTGGGTAGTTGTTTTAGAATCTCTTCCAGTGGTTTGTCAGTATCTCCTTCTGGTCCAAGGAAGGAAACTTTGTCAACCTTAGCATTGACCTTCAGAATATGTTTGTAACAGCGCTGCTTGTGTGGCATTAGGCTATGTAGTGATCGAAAGAAAAAAACAGACCTTTGCACATTTTTGCACTATATGGTGGGTGTATGAGGAGATTCATTTCCTGCACAGTTAAGTCCATGTGAAGTTACCTTGTGCTGTATTTGACATCTAGCAAGGTCTCTGTTTGGAAGGAAAGATCTAAGCTTAAAAATGAAGTGGCCAGAAGTTATGTTAAAAGTAGATAGCGTAGCTGGTTTTAAGAAAGGTTTGGACAAATTCCTGGAGGAAAAGTCCATTGTCTGTTATTAAGACATGGGGGAAGCGTCTGCTTGCCCTGGATTGGTGCACTCAGCAGCAACAAATACTAGTTTTGGCTGGCTCTTTCCCCGCATTTCTCCTCTCTTCCCCACGATTTAATATCCAGTTCAGGCAGTAAGTAAATGCATCGGCAGGGGGGGTCTGGTAAGTCTTGGGGGCTGGGGATGGAAGGTGAGAATCAGTTCTGTAGGCTATCAGAAATTTGCTTAATTATCTACTCACACAGAAAAGCAGTAAAGTCAATAGGTTCTCTGAGTGGGAACAACCTGTTTGATCTTGCACTCTTGTGATTGACCAATTGTTTATCACTGTTTAATTTATCACATTGATTAATTTGAGCACACCTGAGGTGTCCTATGATGGTGTGCACTGCAGGCAGAGGAGCCTTATTGTGTAAAGCACTGGAGAATTCTCTCCTCTCGCTTACCTCTCACGCTGAGGACACCCTGCTTCAGTATAATCATTTATATGATTTATCTTATAAACATTATTACGTGGTCTTTTCCTCAAGTGCTGAGACATCAGGTTGTTCCCACTTGGAGAACCTATTGACTTTTACTGCTTTTCTGTGTGGCTTTAACATTTTTGCTATTCAGTATACCTAAACTATTATTCAGTAGAAAAAATATGGTTTGTTCAATCAAATCCTGTGTGGACATTGGACTTCTATGAGTGAATGTTCTGCTTGATTGAACAAACTAAATTTTTTCTACTGAATAATAGTCTAGGTACAATGAAAGTAAATAGCAAAAATGTTTGAGTAGATAATTAAGGAAATCTTTTTCATATTGCTTGCTTATGGACTGGGAAAAAAGACTGTTCAAGCAAATGTCTCCAGAACTGCTTTAATGGAAAAATGTGATTTTTTTTTTTTAAGTACTTTGTGAAATTTATTGTTGTTGTGAAATTTATTGTTATACTTTGTTTAAACTTAAAAAGCGGTGTCATTAACAGTGAATCTAATCGAAAAATCGATTCAACAGGGTGAATCGAATCGAATGAAATATTTTTCTCTGAATCGGGCAGCACTATTGGCTACCATGAGAATGGGCTACTGGGCATGATGGACCATTGGTGTGACCCAGTTAGGCTATTCTTATGTTATGTTCTCATCTGTAGGGGCCTTTGTTTTCACTTCTTATTTTAATGTATTTTTTTCCTGGGAACTTATCAGTGTTTTTTTATAATGGGAACAAAAATGGAAGAGAATTAATGTGTGTGGAATGGGGGGGTAACTAATTTCTTCAGCTAAATAATTCAATCCACTTCAAACAGACATAGGAGAACTCACGCACCATTCACACACCCTCCAACCAAAAACGTCAAAAGAAAAAAACTGTTCGACAACCTCCTAGCCATTCGAGCTGCAACACTTGACCCCCAACTCTACAACCTATTGACCTCGACCACAAACTACAAAACCTTAAAAAAAGAAATAAAAACCCTTCTATTCAAAAAACACATAAAACCAAACTAACATAATCAGAACTGTCCCAAGCATCACCTGCAACTACTCCATATGTACTTCTGATGTCATGACAATTCCGACATAATTTATGTTATGTTATGTTTGGAATAATGGTTACATAAATGAGGTTCAATAAAAGAAAATTTTCACTGCCTGTTTCTATTCTGACCATTTATTCCATTTCATGGTTATTGCAAAAAAAAAAAAAAAAAAAAAATTTTTCCATGAGGGGGGGGGGGTGTCAAAAAATGATGGGCCCCGGGTGCCACATACCCTAGGTACGCCACTGCCTTTCTCAGAGGTGTTGGAGACTTCTGCTAAAGATTCAGCTAAACCTTCAACTTTAATAGCTGCAATGGCTTTAACACTGGCTCCCAAAACAAGCAAGAATACTATTCAAATTCTACTGTCTATTATTTAAGACCATAAATGGAGACTGCCCAGCCTACTTGAACAACCGACTAATCAAAACAACCACAACCAGACATAGGAGAACCCACACACCATTCACGTACACTCCAATCAGAAACGTTAAATGAAAAAAAATGTACGATGGCCTCTTAGCTACTCAAGCAGCAAAACTAGACTACCAACTCTCCAATTTACTGATCAAGACCTCAGACTATAAAACCTTCAGAAAAGAAATAAAAACCCTGCTATTCAAGAAATCCTTAAAGACAAACTAACACAGCAAGAATCATCTCAATCCCCAATAGCAACCCGCTCAACTATGTAATACCACCGAAACTGTCCAGATAACTCCTTATGTATTCCTAAATGTCCAAATAACTCCTTATGTAATCTGCCTTGAACCACAAGGTAATGGTGGAATAGAAATTACTAATGTAATGTAATATGAATTTGGAGGTTGTTTTTGTTTTTTTTTTTGGGGGGGGTGTTTGTTTGTTTTTGTTTTTTTTAAACAGACCTAAATTGTTTTGGGGTTATAAGACTGAAATTTTTCCAGATGTTTCCCGTGATACGCAGAAGAAAAGATATCAGTTTTTGCTTCTGAAATCTGGAGTTACCCAGATTAATGGAACTTTCTTTTTGAAATACCCTTGTAAATGTATAGTGAGATATTAATCCTTAGAATATATCTTCTTTGAACTATCTCACCTTACAGGCCTGACATTGAAACGTATAGAAGGATCCTAATAGGATTTTTATGTTTTGCTCATATATTATGTAATTCACAGCTCAGAGATGCTAGGTGAGATTGTTTCCTCTATATTTAATTCCTATTTTAGATCCACTTATTGAAGTCTTGGATCCATTAATGTGAACTTGAGAAATGTATACTTACATAATTGACTTATAGCACTGGATAGTATTCATTTATTTCTGTACAAGTTTTCTGCTTGGAAAAAATGTGAAAACTTAAGATAGAATTAAAAAAAAAAAAACAACATGTGCTCTAGGGCAGTGAGGTAATTATTTAAGAAATTAATTAATGAATATAAGAACTCTTGAGTAATGTTATATTGATTAGTGGTGTTCTTGAACATGCTCCTAAGTAAAGCTGGGAACATTGACTTGCCATAAATAAAAGGCTGAAGATTACATATTACATGAAATAGAGGTAAAAGGGAAAAACTGGAAAAGAAGGTTGGGACTTGGAACTAAAACATTTCTTCACCTGGAGCAGATATACGGCCTCTTTTACAAAGCTGCGCTAGCGGCCCTGCTGTGCTAACAGCCCCGAAGCCTATAGAGATTTAAAGGGCTTTGGGGCTGTTGCCGCGCGGCAGCCACAAATGCGACTTTGTAAAAGAGGCCGATAGTGTGTCACAATCATGTTAAATTCCAAATTATTTTTTAAATTAATAGCCAACCAATATTCAAACACTCCAACAATAATTTTATGGGAGTTCAGAATCCACCAATTTTTACGAAGTTGGCAGTAGTGGTACTCTTCATTAATCTCCTCATAACTATTGTAGCATCTTATTTATATTTTTTAAAAACTTTTTTACTTTGCTTTACTTGTTATAAATAACTTTAAGAATCAAAGGGACTTATCTTATATTCATTATCGGTTCCCCTTTCCGACGCGTTTTGAATATTGGTTGGTTTATAAATATTAGTGTGTCTTGAAGTGGGTTTAATTAATAGCAGCATAGCAAAATAAGTACTAGTATATATGTACATTGCTTGATATACCACTTGACTTTCCTAAGCAGTTTATATCATACAATATTAAAAATTAATTGAAAAAAAAAGAAGGGGGGAAGACTTACATGTTTAAAATAATAAAACTAGACTGGATACAAAAGGTAGGGTTATATTGCTTAAAAAAATTGAATAAGGGAGGATAAAAACAGAAGGGCATGTGGAATGACAGATTAATCTCCGAGTCTAGACCTCATACGCATCTTTAAAAAGAAAGGTTTTGAGATTAGACTAGAATTTATTAGAGTTAGATTCCTGCCTCAAAGCTGTTGGGAGAGAATTCCATAGCGTGGGAGCTACCACTGAAAAACCATTTTGCGGGTCGTGTCATAAAACAATTGTCAGATGAGGGAATTGTGAGAAGATATTGTTGGGACAATTGAAGAGTTCTTGAGGTTTCATATGGAATCAATACTCCTTCTTAATATACCCACTCCTTTACAAAGTTGCTCTAGTATTTTAGCACCAGCCATGGCTTTAACAGCTCAGATGCTCAAAGGAATTCTATGAGCGTTGGAGCTGTTACCACGGCGGCCAGCGCTAAAAACACTAGCGCTGCTTTGTAAAAGAGGGGGATAATCCCATCAAGTAAGAGCAGCAATAGAATTCAAAGTGCCAGTCGGTGCTGAAAAATACTCTTACGCAGTTTGTAAAAGGGCAGGTTAATTTTTTATATAAGAATAGCCGTACTGGGTCAGACCAACGGTCCATCAGGTCCAGTAGCCCGCTCTCACAGTGGCTAATCCAGGCCACAAGCACCTGGCCAAAACCCAAGGAGCAGCAACATTCCATGCCACCGATCCAGGGCAAGCAGTGACTTCCCCCATGTCTTTCTCAATAACAGACTATGGACTTTTCCTCCAGGAACTTGTCCAAACACCTCTTAAAACCAGCAAAGACTAACTAACAATTTAGTATGTTCATCTGCTTCTTCAGAAGGGAAAGTTTAAATCTTTTGAAGAGTTTTGGTGAGAGCATGTTAGATCCAGGGCATTACTTTGTGGCACATAAGGCACTGTGGACTCCTTATAGGGTTTTAAAAAGTTTGAGAAAAGGTCAAGTCTGTGTTGGTCCTCAAAGTCATCTATTGGTACTTTTCACCATATGTTTGCATGTTTAACCCTTTAATTGGCAGATGGTGAAAATGGCTACTTTATGTAACTTGATATTAAACAAGAGCAACAGGGTAAGTCATTTGGAGATACAGATTTCCTATACGAGCCATAGAAGACACATGTTGATTCTGAGCAACAAGGCCAACTAAAGGGTTAAAAGGACTCTGGAGTTCAGTTTGGGGGGAGGATTACAAGAAGTTTCAAGCTTTATTCAAGCTTGATATACCACTTAACCATCCTAAGCGGTTTACATAATACGTTAAAAGGGGAGGGGGGATTTGACGATAAAATTAAGATATAAAATTACAACAGGGGAAACTTTACATGATACGAAAGGAAGCAGGTACGATTACAGAAGAAACAGGAAAGCAGGATAGGACATTAAATCGGCCTTTTGAGCTAATTAATGGGAATGAAAGGTATGCTGCAAACACTGAATGCAAGACAAAGCAGAGGTGAACTATTCTGTGAGTGAAAAAATATTTCTTTCTATTGGTTTTAAAAGTATTTCCCTGTAACTCCATTGAGTGTCCCCTAGTCTTTGTAATTTTTCATGGAGTAAAAAAACAAACAAAAAAAACCCAACGATCCACTTGTACCCATTCTGCACCACTCAGGATTTTGTAGACTTCAATCATATCTCCCCTCAGCTGTCTCTTTTCCAAGCTGAAGAACCATAACTTTTTAATCTTTCCTCATATGTAAGGAGTTCTATCCTCTTTATCATTTTGGTAGCTCATCTTTGAACCTTTTCTGGTTCCGCTATATCTTTTTTGAGATAAGATGACCAGAACTGAATGCAATACTCAGGGTGAGGTCACACCATGAAACAATACAGAGGCATTATAACATTCTTAGTCTTGTTTACCAGCTCTTTTCTAATAATACCTAGCATCTTCTTTGCTTTTTTGACTGCCACCACACATTGGGCAGAAGATTTCAGCATATTGTCTACAATGACACCCAGATCTTTTTCTTGAGCACTGACTCCCAAGGTGGACCCTAGCATCTGGTAACTGTGATTTGGGTTATTCTCCCCAATGTGCATCACTTTGCATTTGTCCACATTAAATTTCATCTGCCATTTGGGCTCCCAGTCTTCCAGTTTTTTAAGGTCTGCCTGCAATTTTTCACAGTTTGCATGCATTTTAACAACTTTGAATGGTTTAGTGTCATCACCCTTGAAAACCATTTCCGGTTCAGGTAGATCTCTTGCATCTTCTGTAAAAACATAGTAACATGGTAAATGATGGCAGATAAAGACCTCAAAGGTCCATCCTGTTTGCCCATTAGTTATACCCATTACAAATACATGATTAAATTAACTTGTCTCTTCTTTGATATTTCAGGGTCATAGACTGTAAAGTCTACCTCATATTGTCTTAGGTTCCAAATGCTGAAGTTGCTATTCAAGCTCATTCCAGCCCATCCAACCACTCTGTTTGCAGGATAACTACCATAAAGTCTGGCCAGTAACATTATCATGTTCCAAGTTACTGGAGTTCCCATTGATGCCCTCCCCAGCCCATCCTACACCAAATCACCACATATGGGACACAGACCATGCAAGTCTTTCAAGTACCAGCATTAGTTATTTAATATACATCCTTTGTTTTCGAATTAAAGATTCTCTGTTTATCCCATGCTTCTTTGAATTCCATCACCGCTTTCCTCTCCACCACTTCCCTCAGGAGGACATTCCAGGCATCTACCACCCTCTCCATGAAAAAGAATTTCCTAACATTGCTCCCGAGTCTTCCTCTATGCAAGCTCAAATTATGCCTTCTAGTTTTAACATTTTCTATTCTCTAGAATAGATTTGGTTATATATTAATACCTTTCAAGTATTTAAACATCTGTATCATATCTCTCCGGTCTCTCCTCTCCTCCAGAGTATACATAGTTAGGTCTTCCAGTCTCTTCTCATACTTCTTTTGGTTCAAACACCTTAAGAAGTATGAGAAAAAACTGGAAGACCTAACTATGTATACTCTGGAGGAGAGTTGAGACAGGGGAGATATGGTACATAATTTTTTAAATACTTGAAAGGTATTAATATTCATAGAACCAAATCTATTCTAGAGAAGAGAAAATGGTAAAACTAGAGGACACAATTTAAAGTTGTAGGGAGGAAGATCGCTATAGCTTTATCCTCTCTGAGCGCCCCTTTTGCTCTTTGATCATCCAATGGTTTAACGGATTCCCTCATAGGTTCTCTGCTTCTGATGTACCTAAAAATTTTTTTACTATGAGTTTTTGCCTCTTTAGTCATTTATAGAATCAGGCCTTTAGAGGGGAAGTTATCAAGGTGTGGTAAAAGTTGAGCTTCTACCTTGATTTACCACCTGATTCAGTAACCTGCA
The DNA here is from genome assembly GCF_902459505.1 of Geotrypetes seraphini. NCBI lineage: Eukaryota > Metazoa > Chordata > Amphibia > Gymnophiona > Dermophiidae > Geotrypetes > Geotrypetes seraphini. Next base: position 535,159,451 of record NC_047084.1, read on the forward strand.
GTATAACAGTCCTGAAGGTTGTTGATTCCTATGGTAAATTCAAATACTCTTTGAACAGCAATTATATGGCAAAATCTTAAATTAAACTTGACTTCAACTTGACCCAGTTTGCCAATATTAAAGAGAATCTGATTTTAAAACCCACAGGGTAATATTTTTTAAACACTGACTGCCACCACCGATATTATGCCTAGTTATTTAATGCCAGGTGTGACAAACCTACTGCATTCCCAGGGTTTATCACAGGGAAATATAGTAAAACATGCAAGCCCCGGTGCAGAAGGGCTGACCAGGTCAGTGCCCAAGACAGTAATTCAGCTGAATACCCTGTAAGCAGTGAGGAAGACATGGAGACAAAACAAGAAAGCTTTGCCTTACCTAAGTTAGTGTCTAAGCAACAGCAGAAATCTCTGCTCTCTTATTATTCAGTGCCTGGGAAGCAGAAGGCAGACAAGCAGTTTTCCCTGAGAGAAATGGCACAAGCAGAGGGAAGGAAGCCCTTTCCCCCACTGAAGCTACAGGGGAGTGGTTTCTGACCTCAGCTTAAAGCGAGGCTCTGCAGAGAACTAGGGGGAGAGGAAGGAACCAGGAGAGAAGTCGTAGCAGGAGCAGTGCAGAGGTAGGAAGCCCAGCATGGGGCTGAGTTTGCCTGGAAGCAGCCAGGGCAGCTTGCTGATACTGATTGGGAAATGAAGGAAGAACAGGTTGTAAACTCACCTTCAGAATCCTGCTCTCCCGAGCCTATGCTGATAGAGGAGTGTAGTAGTGAGGTTGAAAACCAGCCAGAACAAATGGAGATAGCTTGAGTAACTGTGAATCTAGGGGGATTTTCTCCCTTGCTGGTTTTTTTTTTCCTTTCTGATAAACTGATGTAGTGTTATGTCAGAGACTGTAATGATTGAGACTGCAAAGTTTGCCTCATAATTAACTGGCTGGGTTTTGAGCACAAGAGCCAATACTGTTCTCCTGTATAAAATAGTAATTTACCTGGTTCCTTGTTCACAAACCTCCCTGAGAGCTTAACAGCTGTTATCTGATTGCGATTTCAACCTGTTAAAGGCAATTAGCCCTGCATGCCTTAGAAACGGAGATAAAACTCTGACTAAAAGACTGCTCCGTTTTTGGTTGCTGAACACCAGTCTAGATGAAGAGGAAACCTTCCCTGAGAAACAGGGGGGAATGTTTCTGGACTAATGCTGGTAAATGAACTGTATAACTCACCAGAGTACTGGCTCCATAAGAATATTGCTGGCTCATTCTCCAAGCTACCAGTGTCAGTAGCTCAGCAGTGCTGGTTTGATAATTACCACTATAAAGGTCTCTCCCATAGCTCAAGCTTAATGAGAGGTTTCATGCTAGCTGTTCTCAACAGGACATTATTAAAGCTGAAAGGACTATGGACTCTAATGGCATATGGCATGCGCAATTATAAAATTCTGGTGAAGAGAAATGTATGCGATTTAGTTAACAAAGCCCAGAGCAGACTGAATTATAGTTTGGTTTAAAGAATTATTTTATGTTTTGTAAAGTTTCATGCCACCGGTGAAACTGGGTCTGCATTATGATTTTGAGGCCAGTGGCTGAATAAAGCTTATAATTTTCACTGAAGCCATTCTGACTGATGGATTTTCTCTAAAGGAACGGACACAAGCTGTGCTAGGCAGTAGCTTAGGGGTATCCCATTTGAAAGGTTCCCCTAACTTCAAAGGGAGAATGATAAAGAAGGAGATCACAAACAGATCGGAGAAGGTTATCATGCCGCTGTACCGGACCATGGTGCACCCTCACCTGGAGTACTGCATCCAGCACTGATTGCCATACATGAAGAAGGACACGGTACTATTCGAAAGGGTCCAGAGAAGAGTGTTTTTCAATTCTCAATTAGAGTGTAGTTCTTAGATATAATTTAGGGGGGGGGTGATAATCTTTTTGTCATAGATTATAATTATAATAGAGTCTCTTTAATTTGAAAGGAAACTCTGTAACGAGAGGGCATAGGATAAAGTTAAGAGGTGATAGGCTTTGGAGCAATCTAAGGAAATACTATTTTACATAAAGGGTGGTAGATACGTGGAACAGTCTCCCGGAAGAGGTGGTGGAGACAGAGACTGTGTCTAAATTCAAGAGGGCCTGGGATAGATAGAGATAGAGAGAGAGAGAGAGAGAGAGAGATAATGATTACTGCAGATGGACAGACTAGATTTATCAGCCATCATGTTTCTCTGTTTTTTATTGTTAAATGTGTGGCAATACATGAAAGAGCAGTGCAACCAACCGAGTTCCTAGAAAGAAATCTGAGTTTTGTGTGACATCAATATTTTGTTACACTTGATCAAATGCTTACCCATCTGAACAAGTAAAAGCTTATCTGTAGTTACTATAATCAATGTAATCAAATATGAAGAAAAATAAACATTTGAGACAGATACATCAAGTCCCTCAACTTGCACTAAAAAAGAAAGTATCGCATGACTTTTCACAAATTCTCAAATTAGCAGGTCAGAAGGAAATCCATGCCCAGAATAAAGGGCCATGTCTGTACAAATGTGACAGCTGTCCACAGTAAAGTTTGACATCACTATGAAATTTGAACCACCATGGAGACAGGCTATGAAAAGAAATATCCAGGGGAGGACAGCTGCATCTGTGAGCTTAGCACTCATGTTAGGATTACAAAGTCTTTGTATTATATAACAAAAACCAGCAACAGGGCTCATAAACAATGCCTTATAGGTCAAAGATGTACCTGAACTCAAGTTTCAATTTCCATGAAAGTTTACCAGCTCAAATGAGTCGACAAAAGAAATTCTAAAATTTGACTTTTGTTTGCCAAGAAATGATAATAAGGGATGCACAGCAAACCAAAAAAGAAAGAACAAGAGACTCTAGGTACAGACATGCACAATGAAAGAATTTTCAGTTATTTCTTGGGATTTTCTCCAAATAACATGTGCATATTGATTATATATTACATTGTTAATTGTAAGTTACCTCATTTTAAATTGATTTTATATGCCTTCACTTTAAGTCATGAGGGGAAAGTAATATGAACAGTGGCATGAAGAATCCAAGTGGGAAAGGGGAGAGAGAGAAACTTCCAGTTGAGGTTTCAGTGGCCATTTTTCCTATTGAGCAGCTACAAACAGGAGTAAGTTGGGTTCACTCCTGTCCCCATTTCCCCACTGGACCATCAGGTAGGCCTGGGAGAAGGCCCCCTCTAACTTACTGTGGGAGGGAGTGGGTTGGAGAACTGGGAGAGGGATTGCAGCTTATGTTTGGGAGGGAAATTGGAGCTTGCTGGGGTGAGAGGGAAGAAGGGCAGGCACTGCACATTTCAGGCTGGTATCCTGTTGTTATGCAGATATCGGTTGATATTTAGAGCCGGCACCTGCATGGCTAACCAGGCAAACTGTTTTTTATGCGGTCCAGTTAGCTGTGAGGGTGCTGACACAAATACTTACAGCAACCTGTATTTATTTATTCAACGTTTTAGCCCATCCTCCCAAAGGAGCTCAGGACAGATTACAAATCAGGTACTCAAGTGTTTTCCCTATCTGTCCCAGCTGGTTCAGTCGATATAATGTACCTAGGGGCAGTAGATTAAGTGGCTTGCCCAGAGTCACAAGAAGCAGCTCAAGGTTTGAACCCACAACCTCAGGCCGACGCCATCTTTTTGATCTGTAAAGCCAGGTTACGCTGTGAGCGCTCGACTACATTGACCCCAGAAGAAGCCAGAGTGGCGAAACGGGTCCCGTCGGGCCGATAGTTCGAGCACAGCGGATAAGCGACTGGTTAAAAAAGATAAGTGTCGCTATATACGAGTTTGCATATACATTAATAGCAAACCAATAAGTTTTAAAAGCATTGAAAAATATTTTAAAAAATACGGTTTGAAGCCCAATGAATGAAAAATTGCCTACCTGTATCAGGTTGCTGTTTTAATTATTTAGCAATCACAGGTTACTGAGGGCTTCATTCCATGACCAAGTATATCTCAGTCCGTGGTTTTGTGTGACGCTCTAACCACTATGCCACACTTTCCTGACCTACACATGTGGGACATGGATGGTAAGTGCCAATATTCAGCAGCACTATCCAGTTAACTACCACTGAAATAGGAAGGCGCAAGTGATTTACATGGACAGGAGGCTCTCCTGTCTATTTAAATCACTGAGTATTGACCCCCCTCCCATGAAGCTATGGAAACTCACTTATTCGTTATTGAAACAGGTCAGCCAAGCAGAAGTGAGCAATGTTTGAAGCACACCTAAGTACCTTGGTAAATTGGAGTGGACGAGTGACCTAGTGGTTAGAGCAGCTGTGAGTTAAATTCCCATCATGGTTCCTTGTGACTCTGGGAAAGTCACTTAACACTTCATTGCCCCAGGTACACAATATATACTTGTCTAAAATATGTAAACCACCTTGATTGTAACCACACAGAAAAAGCAGCATATCAAGTCTTGTAAATGACTTTCAAAATTGCCCTCTTAGGCATTACCTTTCTAGGGCTTTTCAAGCAGAAATTCCTGTATATGCATGTGAAAGGCCTTTTTATGTAATGTACCCTTCATGTAAAAAATATTGGTGATGGCATGAATGTGCATATATTTATACAACTTGAGTAAAATGGCTGGGTAACTGAGCCTGACGCGCTAGACCTTGACGGTGGAGATGGCTGGGTAACTGAGCAGAAAGCAGTAGGCCTCAACGGTGGAGGAATATAGCACCGTTCACTGGCTCGATCAAGCGGGACAAGCCTATTTGCTTAGTCCTTTTTTATTTTTTAAACACTAAGGGCTCCTTTTACAAAGCCGAGCTAAGGCCTTAACGTGCGGAATAGCGCGAGCTAAATTGTTGTGCGTGCTAGCCACCTCCTTTTGAGCAGGTGGTAGATTTTCAGCTAGCACACGCTATAGCGCGCGCTAATCCGGTGCATGCGTTAGAAACGCTAGCGCACCTTTGTGAAAGGAGCCCTAAGAGTCCATTTTATCCTGTCACAGTATGCCATGGCTCATAAGAGAATCCATAAACTTTAAGACTGATTCTGATCCCCAAAGTTTGGTAATCTAATTTAATCTATGATTTGTGAGTCGCTCTATGCCTAAATAGGTTCAAGGTGATGTAATCGTATTTTGCTTATTGGCCAACCCCTGATGCAAGCGTTGTATGCCTAAATATGGCTCATGTTGGGCGGGGTAAGTGGCTTGGGGGGGTATCAGAGTTCAGGTGGGTGTCAAGGGTTTTGGGGGTAGGGGTTATCAGGAGTTCAGGGGGTTCTTGGGGACCCGGGGCAAGAGGAAGGAGAAGACAACCTGACCTGGAGTCAAGAGAAAGGAGATACCAGAGTAGAGCTGAGAAGGTGAGTATAGAGAAATAAAATGAGGGACAAGGTAGTAGGTGGACACTGCTGCGTGCATCTGATAGTGCTTTAGAAATGATAAGTAGTAGTAGCAGAAGATGAAAGATAGAGAGGAAACTATGGTAAACAAGTGGCTTATGCTTGACTTCAGGAATTTTTTTGTGCTTGTTGTAATCACGACTAAAATTGTTAATCTTCCTGCAGCTCTACAGCAATTAGGCATCAAGTTACATGTGTAACTAGCAGTATTCTATAACCTGCACATAAATATGTGCATAGAATTATAGAATGAAGGTGTATGGGAGATAATTTTACAAAGGTATTTTGTGCATACCTTATATGACCACATACACGTGCAAATGTCTTCTTATAAAATACTCACCCTTATAACAATACGTGAGATGACATGATGGAGCAGACTTTGTTGGTGTGTATGGGGTGAAGTTTGGACAAGTGTGGGCTCGGTTGCAAATATGTGCATATATTATAAAATATGCTAATCTGTATCTATACTTGAATAATCTACATATTGACATTCACAACTGCTCTTGAGTAGGTGTGAAGACCTACTCCTGTAAAATGATTATGATTCATGTCATTAGCGTTGGCATTTGATGAAGACAATGAGGCACCTATATGTCATTATATAATACTATTACTACTAGTACTATAAATTATTTCTATAGTGCTACCAGACATACGCAGTGCTGTAGAGAGTCATAAAGAAGAACAATGGATAGATTTCTTCAAATATACACAGCGTTCTACGCTTTCTACTAGTTTAATGCAGTCATTATATATTTTTTAATAAAGCATATTGGGACTCCTAGCAGACTGCATAGGGCTCACCTAACGGATTCTAATGTATGTTGGCATTGCAATGGCAGTTTAGGTGACCTTAAACATATGATTTATGATTGCCCAATTGATCTCTTGCTTTACCTCTGGATAAATGGCATTCCAAGCTATGAGACGCTCTAATAGCTATTACTTTACAAATGATTCTATCACACTGGAAATCTGCACAACTATTAAATATCTCTTTTTGGTGGGCTATGGTCATGATGATTCACAGTTATGAATGTAAAGCTAATTCCCTCACTAATAAGAGCTATAAAACTAATAAAATGTGAGCACCAATAACAAATGTCTCTTCTTAGACCTGAATTTTAGATACATTTCAACTGGGTTATTTAGCTTAGATTAATTTGTGCTTTTATACTTTAATATCCTGGTCTCCATAGGAATTGTTTTCATATGGCTTCATATTTATATTAAAGTAGATTACATGGATGCTTATTAGTCCTTTATATATCTGTGGTTAATATGGATGTATCATTTATACTATAAAATTTCCTTTTCCTTTTGATATTTTTATTTAATTAATGTTACATTTCATATGTTAAAATTCCAATTAAAAAATGTAAAAAAATGAAAAGTAAAAAAGAAGAGTCTGTGCTCAAAAGAGCTTACAATCTAAACAGACAAACAGGATGCCATGGATACCATTAAGGGGAACGTTTAATCTGCTGGCTGGGTTGGTGGGCAGTGAGGAGTAGGGTTATGGATTGAAGGCTATATCAAAAAGGTGGGTTTTCAGTCTGCTTTTAAACAATGTAAGGGAAGGGACTTGGTGGACAAACTCAGATAGTTTATTCCAGGCATGGGGGCAGCTAGATGAAAGGAACGTAGTCTGGAACTGACAGTGGAGAAGAAGAGAACATCTATGAGTGGCTTATCTGAGGAACAGCGTTCTCCGAGAGATGTATAAGGAGAGAGAAGAGAGGAGAGATATTGAGGGGCAGCAGAATGAACACACTTGTAGGTCAGCAATAGGAGCTTGAACTGTATGCGAAGGCAGATAGGGAGCCAGTGAAGTGATTTAAGTTGGTGTCTGTGTGCCTCCATGGAGTAATTCCATAAACTGTGTGCTTATAATTAAGCACCCAGAGGGTACCTGGAAAGAGCTTATTCAATCCAGGAACTTTCCTGTATAGAATACTAGCATGACAGCCAACTCTATTTGTGCTGGCCTTCTGACAGCTACCTAATCTGAAACAAAAATTAGAGAAAGGCAAACAAAAGATCATAAAGAAGAGAATGGCACAGTTTGGCACACATCCCTTCAATAAGCCAAGCTGCAAACTGTGCAAGCACATTTCAAAGGATTTTACAGTCATTCACACTGGGAAAACATTCAGCATAAGGGGATCCTTCGCATGCTCGACTTCAAATGTGGTATATATCATTCAATGTAAAAAGTGTGAAGAAAAATTCCACATCATATTTAAATATTATATAGAAGTTAAAGGATCTCCTTTAATACATCTATCATATATTACTGACTCTGCATGAATCTAAACTTTCTATTGCTTAATGTGAAGGGCATGCATAATCCAATTAAAAGGAATAAATTATTACTATACTTCAAACAATTACAACCTGTAGTTGTCTTCCTCCAAGAAACTCGCTTACTTGCTACTGAAGCTGTAAAATTAAACTGACTGGTTAAAAGATTGCTATTATTCTGCGACTCTTGGGAAAAGAAATGGTGTTATAACTTTAATATCTATAAATATGCAGTACTCTGTTATATCTCACTGCTTAGACACAGAAGGACGATGGCTTTTACTTAACATCCAAATACAACAGTATACCTTCTCTCTATTAAATGTATATGCTCCAAATGTAGACCAACCCTCCTTTTTTCATATGCTGAATACACAAATAGCATTGGCAGGATCTGATTATGTCATAATGGCTGGGGATATGAACTTACCACTAGACTATATATTGGACAGGAAGTCTTCTTCTACACTAAGACCCTTAAATAAAATGAGGCTTTACGCCAACTACTTCTAAATTGGAACCTAGACTTCTCCATAACATTTACCTTTTTTTAATTCAATTTTCTATACTGTTCTCTCAGGGGAACTCAGAATGGCTTATTGGAATTTATTCAGGTACTCAAAACATTTTTCCCTGTCTGTCCCGGTGGGCTTACAATCTATCTAATGTACCTGGGGCAATGGGGGATTAAGTGACTTGTGCAATGTCAGAAGGAGCAGCATGGGTTTGAACCTACAACCTCAGGGTGCTGAGGCTGTAGCTTTAACCACTGTGCCACACTCTCCCTCTTTCTCATTTTATTTTAAACCACAGAATTCTTTTTCCAGATTGGACTTTTTCCAGATTTTTCTTTCTAAATCTCTCATACATTCCTTATCTACAACTACAATAGAGCCTATTCTGGTATCTGATCACTCATGTGTCACAATGACTAAAAGATTTAACAACAAATTTGGGATCTCGCAACTGGAAATTTAATTTCATGTTGCTTGAAGAAGAATAATTTTGTGACAAACTTAAAATTTGGACTGAGGAATGCTTCTCATTTAATGATTCAGAGGCTAGACTTTTCTATAATCTGGGATGCTTACAAAGCTTATTGCAGAGGGGAAATAAAATTCACAGTTTCTAAGTAAAAAAACTCAGAGAATTGGCATCTAACTTGGAGCAACAAATAAACATCCTAGAACATTCACCAATTGTATGACATTTTTTGAACTTAAAATAGCTGAAATTCCAATATAATACTTCATTAAGTTCACAAACTGGTACTCTGTTGACATTGGATCGAGTATACTAATTGAACTTCCACAATACCAGTTGTGCTAACTCCAGCTTGTGCAAAACACCACACTCAGGCTTCTTTACCATCGCTCAAAATTCGACCATATTATTCCTCTTAACATATGATCCCAATCTCATTTAGGATACCTTTCAAATATAATACTCTCACTTTCCAGATTCTGACCTTTGTTCTTCCTTTATTTCTGTCTAGTCATTTGACTCCTTATTCTCCTCAGAGGAATCTTTGTTCCTCTAATGAGCATTTATTGTCCATTCCATCCTTCCAACACATGTTTCTGGGCATACATGGAGATTCTAGTTTTTCTGTAATGGCACCTACACTTTGGAACTCTCTTCCGCATTATCTGCATTCTGAAAAATCCTTTCAGGCATTTAAGTCTCAAATGAAAGCTTACTACTTCAAGATGGCATTTGATCCCGATTTCTGATAATCCTTTTCAACCTTACAATCATCTGACTTGGCTCTTGATATCCAACCTTAATTTGCCTCCCTTTTTATTCCATTCCTATTTGTTCTAATCTTAAGACTTTGTAAACTTTCCTGCCCATGTTGCCTATCTTTGTCATGTCTTTGATAACCTGTCTCTGTTTATTTTGGTTTTTGATTATTACCCACTGTTTTTATATTAGGTAAACCGCTTTGATTTGACTTTTTTGTCAGTAAAGCGCAGTATGTCAAATAAAATAACTGTAATAACTGTACTATTATAATGGTATGAACAGAGCTAGCAAAGTCCTGAACTAAAGTAAACAACAAAAAAAGAAAGATTCTCCAAGATTTCCGCAACTAGAAATGGTGATACATATATGTTCAGACTCCAGGTTATTTTTGGAATTCTATGCAATTATTTATACATGACAAAAATCACCATCTCAAGATCAGATTGATGCATTCCTTCATTCTATCCAAAAATCTTCTTTAAATGAAAAAAAAAAAAAATGGTTGGAAGCTTAAATGAACCAATCACAATATATATAAAGCTATAAAAACATTTAAAAAAAATAACAAAACACCTGGTAATGATGGTTTGGATATAGCTTTTTATAATCATACTGCTCCTATCTAGCCCACCAACTTTTGAAACTGTATTCCACGCAAAACATGGTAAAGGCTCTTTCACCAAGGCAGTGCATATGGTGTTCCATCACCATGCTTCCACAATATTGTATAAGATGTCTCACCACCACCATACATTCCATCACACATTGCATCATTTTGTCACACGTCTTTGCTGTCACCTCCCCTCACTCCCATTATGAATACCTCCATTTAATACATTCAATATTAGCACCCCTGAGGAAGGAGTGTTTCACCAACCTGTTTGAATACAAACTGTTTTATGTTCATATCAATGCTTGTTTATTAAAGTCTTGGAGGGGCATAATCGAAATGGACATCTAAGTCCGTTTACGTCCATCTCGCAAGTCGTCCAAAGTAAAAACTATCTTAAAACACATTTTTGAAAAATATGTCCAACTTTTATTTCGTTTTGAAAATCGGCTAATTATAAGTCCTGCCGATCTGATCGTCCAAGCCGCTAAATCGTCCATCTTTATACCACATTTTCGTCCAACTTTCTTTCCAAGTCCAAAACACCTAGAACAAGCCCTGTTGGACATGGGAGGGGTCTACAAAGTGATAGACTGCACACCCAGACATGCCACCTAAATAGTGGGGTATCTTACAGGGCACTGCTGTGAACTTCACAAAAAGGGTGCCATGGCTTCTCCTCACTACAGCTCCCTTATAGGTCATGGTGAGCCCCCCATACCACCTCCAGAATCCCCTAGACCCACTTATCTACCACCCAGTAGCCCTTATGGCTGCAGGAGCCACTTATATGCCAGTAGAAAAGAGTTTTGGGGATGTAGAGGGCAGTGCACAAGTTTAAGTATCAATGCAGTGATTACAGGGGCTTATGGGCATGGGTCCTCCTCTCTATGGGTCCCTAACACCCCCCCAAGATGACTCAAGCCACCTCTGTGCTGGATGACTAGGCTTTCCTATGCCAGGCGGCCAGGTGATGATGGTCTGGAGGCTGAATTTTAAAGGTGTGATTAATATATTTATGGGGGTGGGGGTGGGTCAGTGATCACCGGGGTAGTGTGTGGGGGTCTGTATTATGTGTTTTCAGTGCTTATCTGGTGAGTTTAGGTGGGTTTTTGTGACTTAGACCATGTTTTACATGGTCTAAGTCACAGCGTCCAAGTTCTGTCGATCGTTGAGTGTAGGTTATACATGCTGTACGACTAAGTCTAAGCCAGCCCACGTCCCGCCCAACTCCCGCCCTCTACACTCCTCCCAAAACGCCCCGTTTAGCTTTGGTCGTTCAGTGGCACTATGAAGGCCTAGGTCATTCAGAAATACGTCCAAAACCCGTTTTTAGTAATGTATTTGAGAAATGTTCGTCCAAGTGCCGACTTAGGCTGGTTTTTGGACGTATTTCTCTTTCGATTATGAGCCCCTTGGCATCTTGTGCACCATCCCTGCAATTTTTTCTTTTGTTCTATAGTTTTGGAAAAACCAGGTCGTGACCCTTACAATTTAAAAACTATAGACCTATTTCACTGTTAAACTATGACTGTAAGATCTATGTCAAGATATAGGCTGATCGTCTTGCCAAAATTATTCCTAAACAGGCTTTATTAAAGGCAGACTATCAGCCAACAATACAAGAACTTTTTGTCATGTGATTCAGACTGCTTGGAGCCTGGAGAGTTCAGCTTGTGCTGTCTCTCTGGACAATGAGAAAGCCTTTGACTATACTGAGTGGCAATTTTTATTTCCTATACTAAAATGATTTCACCTGGGTGACAGTTTTATTGATATGGTACATGTATAATACTCTAATCCCAGAACATGCATAAATGTTAATTCTATTTTATCTCTTTAACCAGAGGTACCTGTCAAGGTTGCCCCCTTTCCCCTCTATTGTTTATTCTAGCTTTATAACCCATGTTACTTGGTATCAGACAATCCCCAGAAATTAAAGGTTTTTAAGTCTCTGGACAACAGATAAAATTGTCTGCATATGTGGATGATGTACTATTTTATTTAATTTACCTAGAGACCTCTAGTCCTGTCTTTTTTCAGCTGATAGAAGAATTTGGTAATTTATCTGGATATACAATCAATTGGTCTAAAACTGAAGAATTACCTCTTAATATTTATTGAATTAAACCTAATTTCCTATTCCTACCAATCTGCTGGTGCAAAAATGGATTAAAATATTTAAGCATTATCTTCAAGCCTTCCATTAAAGACACTATAATCTTCAATTCTACTTATATCAAAAACCAAGTTAAATCATAGTTCCCATCTCCACCCTATCAAACGAAACCAGACACTTCATCTTTTCAATCATCGACCAAGTAGAACAATGGTCCATAAAATTCTAAACTAAAATTAAACCCAGAGAAAACCAAAATATTTATGGCATCTCCTCCAAACAATCCCGCCAAACCTTCCATCAACCTAAGTGGAAGAAACTTCCCAATTGATCCTACAATTAAAATCCTAGGAGTCACCGTAGATCAACAACTGACATTCAAAGCCTACACCAACATCCTTATCAAAAAATGCTTCCACTTGCTATGGAAACTATGCACACTAAAACCATTCTTTGATTTCGCATCATGTAGACTGTTGGTCCAGAAGCTGATCCTGAGCTCACTGGATTACTGTAACATAATCTAACTAGGGTCACACAAAAAGCCATCTAGAAACTGAGGCTAATCTAGAACACGGCCGTTTGACTAATCTTTGGCCTGAAAAAATCTGAACACAACACCCCATATTACAAGAAACTTCACTGGCTACCCATCGAGGCCAGAATAGTCTTCAAATTCAGCTGCCTCTGCTACAAGACTCTCCTCGGCATCGCTCCCACCTACCTCCTGAAACACTTCATCCTACAGGACAAACTCCACTTCCCACGCAGAACACTCCTGTTTACATTCCCCTTCCCCAAAGGATGTCGAGTCAAAAGATTCCTCAACAGGACTCTCGCCTTCCAAGCAGGGATATGGAACAACACCCTGAGCGACCTAATCCTGAATTCACTAACATACCACACATTCAGAAAATCACTAAAAACACACGTATTCGACAAATTTGTCTGAACCTCCAAAATGGTTCAACATCTACCTCTTCTTACACGTTCCCCCTCCCACCCCTATGCTGCCCAACCACATAACTGCCCACAGATGTTAACTCGCTGTTATCAGCACCTCTTATTGTACACTGTCTTGAACTTAAAGGTATGACGGGATATAAATTAAGCTATTATTATCTTCTTGTGAAACTTGATCCCCCTCCCCCCAAAAAAAATCTGTTGTGGTGGAGAATATTGTATAGTATCCATATTATTCTGGCCCCTCCTCCCCCAATAGCACTTTGCTGGTGACGTGAAGGCAGGGCCGGATTAACGCATAGGCCCAGGAGGCACGTTTCTAGGGCCCGAAATTGTGAGGGGGGCCCACTCACTGTCACCTTTCCAATTTTTTTTTTTTAAACGGCCATGGCAGCAAGATTGGGCCCCCCTCCGTTGACAACAAGATCGGGCCTCCCGCACCCCTGCTCCGATGACAGCAAGATCGCCCCCCCCTCCCGATGTCAAGGTCAGGCCCTACCATGGCATCGACAGCAAGATCAGCCACTGTACCTGCAAGCTGTGCTCAGCCCAAAGTTCCCCTCTGACGCAGCTTCCTGTTTCCGCCTGGGCAGTTCGCGTCAGAGGGAAGCGTTGGGCTGAGCACCACTTGCAGGTGCTGTGGCTGATCTTGCTACCAGCTGGCTGTACGAGCGTTCTTTGCTGTGTCTATGGGATGGAAGCGGAAGCTTCTGCAGCAGGTGAGCACCTTGGGAGGGGCGGCTCCGAGATGCATGAAGAGAGAGTTCCGGGGGGGGAGGTGTTTGCTGCAGGTGTTGGGCACAGTGGGAAGGAGGAAGAGGAGTAGCTGGTGGTGCGAAGGGTACTACAAACTGTAGCTCCTCTGAGAAGTCCGTAGAGAGGGTGCAGGACCTGGATGCAGTGGGGAAGAAGGAGATGGAGAGGAGTGTGGGCTGCAAGCATCCCAAGGAGCTGAGGGGGAAAAGTGGAGAAGCAGAGGTCGGAAACCCTCGGAGGAACAGGAGAAGGTGGTGGCAGGGAAGGTTACAGGCTGCAAACCCTCCAAAGAATAATGAATAATGTAAATGGTGATCCGCGCGAAGGTGAGGGGAAGGGAGGGAGATGGGCCTGGGGTGGAGGAGAGAGAGAGAAAGGGGCAGTTGGGCAGATGATGGAAGTGGGGAGAAGGGAAAGAGAGAAGAGAGAAGAGGGCAGACGGATGTCAGTTGAGAGGGGAGAGCAGATGCTGAATGGAAGTGGAGAAAGAGAACACATACTGGATGGAAGGAAGGGAGAAAGAAAAAGGCATATGCTAAATGGGGAGGAAGAAGAGAGTTAGTGAGATAGTGGAGGGGTGAAAGAAAGGGGTGGCAATCTGTGGGTAGGCACAGTGAAAAGAGGGAAACTGAGGACTGAATAGTAAGAGAGAATTTAATTTAGACAGAAGAAGAAAATAGAGAAGAGAGATGCCAGAGCATGGGGGAAAAGGGGGAAGGAGACAGAAATGAGGAGAGGAAATGAGAAGAGAGAGGGAAATGGAAGGAGAGAGATGCCGGACCATGAGGGGAACAGAGGGAAGAAGATGGATGCCAGACCAAGAGGGCAGGAGGAGAAATGGAAAGATGGAAGGGGGTTGGCAGACATTTTCTGGAAGGGGCAGACAGTGGATTGAAGGAAGAAAATGACAAGATGAGGAAAGCAGAAACTGGGAGACAAAGGTTGTTAGGTGCCATCAACTCGTGCTCAAGTCTTAGTCCAATGTTAGATGAATATTGGAGAAGAGCAAAGAACACCAAAACCCTCTATACCTTTGCTTCATCGACTTCAGCAAAGCTATTGACTGTATGGATTACAATAAACTATGGAGAACTCTAGTGCAAATGAGAATACCCAAACACATAAAATTATATTTTTAATTTTTTTTGTTATAGGATAAAGTAGTATTGTAGCTGTGTTGATAAATGTTTATAAATAGAAAATGGAAATACAGTGATCGTTTTATTGGACTAATTTTAATACATTTTTCACTAACTTTTAGAGGCCAAATTCTCCTTCCTCAGGTCACGACAGGATACTGTAACAGCAGTATACTTTACTGACCTAAGGAAAGAGGGTTTGACCTCTGAAACCTAATTAAAAAATGTATTAGTCCAATAAAATGATATCTTATTTTCCATTTTTTTTTATTTGTTAATTTTTAAAGTGATTTGAATCTCCTTATTGTCTGCTGATCTTTTTTTTCCACGTTGGATTCTTTGGTGGACCGCTTGCCTTGTTGTTTTGTTACAAATTAGCATACATGGAGTGTAACGTACCAGAGGAGTTACAGATTTGGTTGTTTATACCTATGGGTTAAAGTTGGATGACAGAGTGAGGCAGTTGATACGAGTTGCAAACTTGGTTATTAATATAGACTTATGTTTTGGATAGTATTACTGCTTTACAATGCATTTGAACACTTTTATATACGTATGGAAAGGGTTCAGAGTTAAAGTCCTGGGCAAGAAGGTAGGAAGAGAAGGAAGGGGGGATTTGTTCAGAGATGTTTGAGGCTTGCATAGAACTAAAACTGTATACTGGCACTGGTATGGTAATCTTTGTTGTTTGTTTTGAATTTTATAATAAAAGAAATATGAGTGGAAATAAAGAAGTAAATAATAAAACAGGTAAATAAATGGGGGCGGGATTTGGGCAGGGCACGGGGGCGGGGTGTGGGCAGGGAAGAGCTAGGGGGCCCAGTGTACTTGTGTGCCTAGGGGCCCTCAAAGAATTAATCCTGCCCTGCTCACAGACTTACCATGTGCTGTGCCTGCATCAGCTTCTCACTGCAGCTGGAAATGGAGAGCAGATAACTGCCTTAGACAAGCAAGAGTAGCTCCAGTGGCTTGTTTCTTCGAGCTGCCTTTTATTCAGGTTCAAAAACCTGAAACCCTAGTCTCTTTATACTCCCAGGGAGGAGACACAGCTGACCTTCACCAAGCCTTCTGGTCAGTTGCAGGATCAAAACAGCCTGCACCCAAGCGACTGACACCGCAGGGGTGAGCAGTGCACCACTCCCAGGGAACCTATTCCTGAGCTCTGTTAGAGCAGGCCAGCTGGCAGGTGCTTTTTTAAAAGTGTGGTCCTCCTGGCTTCAGACCCCAATGTCTGACCCTTCTCCAAGGCAGAGCTGTCCCAGGACTACTGGAAATCTCTCAGCACAGGGAAGCCTAGAAAAAGATTAGATTAATACCCGAAAATAACAAATCTAGCGCAGAGCAGAGGAAAAGACACTTTCTCAACTTGCTTGTAGAAGTTAAGACTGAAGAGAGAGGCCACTGCCCAGGGAGACAAGGCGGCAGAGCTGAGAAACTTGATTCATCCCTTCTACAATCCAACTATAAGGACAGTAGAGAACTAAGGGGGGGAGAGCGCCCTGGGTGCTGTCTTGGTGGGAGCACCGGCATCCATCCTCTTCTCTGTCCCTCCCCCACTTCTTCCCCGCCCTCCCCATTACCACGAATCGCTTACCTTCCATCAAACCTCTTTAATGTCTGCGGCACAAGCAGCAATCCCAACCTGCTGCTCACACCAGCAGTGGCTGTTCCTGTGACATCACTTCCTGGACCCGCGCCTAGGAAGTCACATCAGAGGAAGAGCCGACGCTGGCGCGAGCAGCAGGTTTGGGTTGCCCCGCCCACCCCCACCGCGTCAGCAGTAGGCGCCGGGCCCCTCCATAAAAGGAGGAGAGCCGACGGTCAGGCCACTGCTCGAGTAGGGAGAGAGTCTCAGGCAGCGCACGAGGCAGGAGAGAGAGAGAGTCTCGGGCAGCGCAGAGGCAGGAGAGGGTTCGCGAGGGCGAGCGGCAAAAGAGGAACACAGCTTCGGGGTAGCGGCGAGTAGCCCCGCCCACCCCCACCGCGTCAGCAGTAGGCGCCGGGCCCCTCCATAAAAGGAGGAGAGCCGACGGTCAGGCCACTGCTCGAGTAGGGAGAGAGTCTCAGGCAGCGCACGAGGCAGGAGAGAGAGAGAGTCTCGGGCAGCGCAGAGGCAGGAGAGGGTTCGCGAGGGCGAGCGGCAAAAGAGGAACACAGCTTCGGGGTAGCGGCGAGTAGCCCCGCCCACCCCCACCGCGTCAGCAGTAGGCGCCGGGCCCCTCCATAAAAGGAGGAGAGCCGACGGTCAGGCCACTGCTCGAGTAGGGAGAGAGTCTCAGGCAGCGCACGAGGCAGGAGAGAGAGAGAGTCTCGGGCAGCGCAGAGGCAGGAGAGGGTTCGCGAGGGCGAGCGGCAAAAGAGGAACACAGCTTCGGGGTAGCGGCGAGTAGCCCCGCCCACCCCCACCGCGTCAGCAGTAGGCGCCGGGCCCCTCCATAAAAGGAGGAGAGCCGACGGTCAGGCCACTGCTCGAGTAGGGAGAGAGTCTCAGGCAGCGCACGAGGCAGGAGAGAGAGAGAGTCTCGGGCAGCGCAGAGGCAGGAGAGGGTTCGCGAGGGCGAGCGGCAAAAGAGGAACACAGCTTCGGGGTAGCGGCGAGTAGCCCCGCCCACCCCCACCGCGTCAGCAGTAGGCGCCGGGCCCCTCCATAAAAGGAGGCGGGCCAACGGCGCGCAGCCGTTCGGCGCGCGGCGAAGGCGAGCGGCAAAGGCGCTCGCCTTAGCGAGATCGCCTTTGCGAAGGGCCTTGAGAAGGGCCTAATCTAGACTCTTCATCTACCACTCCATCAATCACACTCTTCCTCTTTTCTTCCTACACTCACACACTTTCTTACACTCTCAGCCAGATAATAAATCCATCCTTGAACTTCTCAGACCCTATATTAAAAAAAAAAAAAAAAAAAAAAAAACTTATTAAAAACTCTATCTCAATCTTTCTCCTTACATACTCTCTAACATCTTGACCTTTCTCTTTACAGAAATAAATCCCTCCAACTTGGAAATGGCGGGAAGGACACGGAGTATCAAGACTACTATCAAGATCGACACTCCAGCATCCAGAGGGACTCAGGGAATGGTCGAGGTCTGTACACAGACGGTAGAGGGCGCCATGGATCAGAGGGCAGAGGTCTCAGTGCAGACCGAGACCTTCCCCCACCTCCCAAAATGCACTACAGTCTCTACGCAGACAGAGGAGCTGGGAAACCTAGACGACGATATCTTGCAGGAACTACTGAGCCTCAGGGAGGAGGTTAAGCGCCTGAGGAGCATAAGAGATGATGAGGCCTTCATCGACGACGCCATCCTGGAACTGTCACACACCACAGAGAAAACCCACGACAGGTCCATCCTTGACACGCCCAAACCGACAGCACTAAACACAACAATTGGAGTACAGGAGATGATTGGAGGTGCTGGCCCCTGGCAGCTAGTAACCTCCTCTACGGGCAAGCGAAATAAACCCACCCCATTCTCACGCTCTTCTTCTTTTTCTTTTTCTCTTCAACAGGATAGCCGTCCACAGCTAACTCTCAGAAATAGATTTCAAATCCTACAAGATGAAACCACCGAGGAAACAGCAGAAGAGGCTCACGAGGATACCCAGCACACAACGTCAAATCCAGAGCACGCAGACCGACCCCCTCGAAAGGAACGAAGAGTGGTAGTCATTGGTGACTCCATGCTAAGGGGCACCGAGGGACCAATTTGCAGGCCTAATTTACAATCAAGAGAGGTCTGCTGTCTCCCTGGAGCCAGGATCCAGGATATTACCACTAGCCTGGACAAAATTCTAAAACCTAATGATCATTTTCCCATGTTTCTCATCCATGTAGGCACAAATGACACTGCTAGGAGCGACACAGAGAACATCCCCAGAGATTTTGGAGCATTAGGAAAGAAGCTGAAGCAGACAGGAGCACAGGTGGTCTTTTCGTCAATTCTTCCAGTGAGAAACAGAGGCAGAGCGAGAGAAGAGCGTATTCAACGGACTAACGAATGGCTCCGAAAATGGTGCATAGAAATGAACTTCGGATTCCCGAACCACGGCGATACACTCCAGGGACTGCAGGGGCCAGACGGACTCCACCTGACCAGAAGAGGTAGAAACGTATTTGGACATCGATTGGCCCGCCTACTCAACAGGGCTTTAAACTAGGTAAGTTGGGGGAGGGTACATACTTATATCCCAGAGCAGTAAGAAACCACCCTGAGGAGGCGAGTCGCACTGACACTACCAAATCTAAGGTAAGTACCAATGATATCCACAATTATTCAGAGAGTAAAATCACTGATAATTTAGAAGCCACACTAACTCATAAAGGAATCTCTTCACAGATATGGAGGGCTATGTATGTTAATGCACACAGCTTGGGCAATAAAATTCTAGAATTAGAGACTGAGATAGCAAACGCTGATCTTGACGTGATAGCGATATCTGAAACCTGGTTCACAGAATCGCATGGGTGGGATATGGTTATACCAGGGTACAACCTACTTCGTTGCGACCGAGTGGGAAAATTGGGGGGAGGAGTAGCACTATACACTAAGGAAAGCATCAAAACCACCAGAATCACAGATGTTAGATACACCGGGGAATCCATCTGGGTGAACCTGGCCAGAGGAAAGGAAAAATGCCTATACCTTGGTGTGATATATAGACCTCCCAGGCAACAGGAGGACAAAGACATAGAATTAATCGAGGACATAGAGAACATCACACTGCGCGGGGACTCAGTAATGCTAGGAGACTTCAACATGCCAGATGCAGATTGGAACACACTCTCCGCGACTACGGGTAGCAGCAAAAGAATATTAAACTCCATAAAGGTAGCAAATCTCAAGCAATTGGTATTGGAGCCCACCAGGGACCAGGCATTACTAGACCTAGTTCTCACCAATGGAGATAGCGTCACGGAAGTCTCAGTAGGAGACACACTAGCCTCCAGCGACCATAATATGGTATGGCTCAACCTCAAGAAAGGTTTTCCTAAGACAAACACAGCAACAAGGGTTCTCAACTTTAGAGGCACAGACTTCAACCGCATGGGAGATTTTGTCCATCAGGAGCTACATAAACAAGCAAGATCTGACAATGTGGAGGACATGTGGATGTCTCTGAAGTCCATACTACACGAAGCAACAGACCGATACGTAAAAACAGTAAATAAACGCAAGAGAAACAAAAGACCCCAATGGTTCAGTAAAGAAATTTCAGACCTAGTTAAACAGAAAAAAGACGCATTTATCACCTACAAACACTTAGGCAGAGAGAGGGCAAAAGAGGACTATCTAGAGAGATCTAAAGCTGTCAAAACAGCAGTCAGAGAGGCCAAACTCCGAATGGAGGAAGAGCTAGCACGGAAAATTAAGAAAGGGGATAAATCTTTCTTCAGCTATATTAGCGACAGGAAAAGAAATAAAGATGGGATAGTACGCCTGAAGAAATCGGACGGTAACTTTGCGGAATCAGATTCTGAGAAGGCAGAACTACTAAACCAATACTTCTGTTCAGTGTTCACCCGCGAAATGCCGGGAGCTGGTCCACAGCTGCAGAAAGGAGATAATCAGAAAGACCCATTTCAAGATTTCGAATTTACGCCCAGTAGCGTCTACGAAGAAATATCAAGACTCAAAGTAAACAAAGCCATGGGACCGGATAACCTACATCCCAGAATGCTCAGGGAGTTAAGGGAAGTCCTGGCTGAACCATTATCTGTTCTTTTCAATCTTTCCCTAAGCACAGGAAGGGTCCCCTTGGACTGGAAAACCGCTAATGTAATCCCACTCCACAAGAAGGGCTGCAGGACAGAGACAGCAAACTACAGACCAGTGAGTCTCACGTCTATAGTCTGTAAACTCATGGAAACACTGATCAAACAGAATATTGACACAATCCTAGACGAAAAAAAACTGCGTGATCCACACCAACACGGGTTCACCCAGGGAAGATCCTGCCAAACTAATCTGATTAGCTTTTTTGACTGGGTTACTAGACAACTGGATGCAGGAGAGTCACTGGACGTGGTATACTTGGATTTCAGTAAAGCATTTGATAGCGTCCCTCATCGAAGATTACTGAACAAGCTGAAATCGATAGGATTAGGAGACACTCTAACTACATGGGTTGGGGATTGGCTGAGCGGTAGACTTCAGAAAGTGGTGGTGAACGGTACCCCAACCAAAGCATCAGAAGTGATCAGTGGAGTGCCGCAGGGCTCGGTCCTGGGCCCGATTCTATTCAACTTATTCATAAGAGATATGACGCGGGGACTTAGAGGAAGGGTATCACTGTTCGCCGACGACGCCAAACTTTGCAACATAGTAGGCAGAAGCTTGTTACCTGATGATGATATGACACACGACCTACTGCTTCTGGAACAATGGTCGACTACTTGCCAGCTGGGATTCAATGCTAAAAAATGCAAGATAATGCACCTGGGAAAGAGAAACCCGTGCAGAACTTATGTTCTAAATGGTGAGACCTTGGTTAGGACCACGGCGGAACGCGATCTAGGAGTGATCATTAGTGAGGACATGAAGGTTGCCAATCAAGTGGAGAAGGCTACCTCCAGGGCAAGACAAATGATGGGATGTATCCGCAGAGGTTTTGTCAGCAGGAGACCTGAAGTTATGATGCCGTTGTACAGAGCCATGGTGAGGCCTCACTTGGAGTACTGTGTCCAGTTTTGGAGACCACATTACCGAAAGGATGTGCTGAGGATCGAGTCGGTGCAGCGAGCGGTAACCAGGATGGTCTTAGGGCTCAGGGATCTCACGTATGAAGAAAGACTAAAGAAATTGCGGCTGTACTCACTTGAGGAAAGAAGAGAACGGGGAGATATGATTGAAACGTATAAGTACATCACGGGACGCATCGAGACAGAAGAGGATATCTTCTGGCTCATGGGACCCTCGACCACCAGAGGGCATCCACTGAAAGTCAGGGGAGGGAAGTTTCATGGAGACTCCAGGAAGTACTTCTTCACCGAAAGAGTGGTGGATCATTGGAACAGACTCCCACTCCAGGTGATAGAGGCTAGCAACGTGACGGAGTTTAAGAGAAAATGGGATACTCATGTGGGATCGTTAAGGGAGTAAACTCAGGGGGGAGGGATACTTGGAATGGGCAGACTTGGTGGGCTATAGCCCTTTTCTGCCGCTTTTTTCTATGTTTCTATGTTTCTAAAGTAATATGGGGAAGAGAAGGGGCGCACGTGCATGTGGCAGGAGGGGGCGAGGCATCACCGCCCTGGGTACCTCTCACTCTCGTTACACCACTGCATAAGGAATCGTATACTCTTTGCACAGGAATGTACTTTATAGAGTTACAGTGTTCCCCCGAGATTCGCAGGGGTTCTGTTCCAGGAACCCCTGCGAATCTCGAAAAACCGCGAATACGGTTTTTCATGGGGGAGCCTGAAGAAGGCAGCAGGAGAGCAGCCAGAGCACCGCGAGTGCAGGAAATCACTCACGGTTCACTCCGACCACCTCTTCCTGCACGAAGTCAGGCCTTATCCAATCAGGAGCTGCGTGTCAAAGCATACCGCGAGTGATTTCCTACACTCGCAGCGCTTCGGCTGCTCTCTCCTGCCTCTCCTGCTGCCCTCTTCTTGTCAGCGGTTCACGGTCGGAAATACCGTGAATGACCGGGACCGCGAACTGCCAACTGCAAACATTGGGGGAACACTGTATTGTCCATATATGCAAATTCCCTTGGATTTAGAGGAAGTATTCCCAGAGTAGAACTGAAGAAGGAATAGCATTTACGTGTAGATGTCAGAAAATACAGTGCTCATGCATAAATTAAACCAACAAATTTGTGCATGGTCAATATACTTCAGCACACAAATTTCCTGGGTTAATTTTAAGAGTGGAAATAGGCACATAATTTTGTTTTGATTTGTCATACCTGCACAGAAAATAGTACATATGCACTGTTCACATGCACTCCACACTTATAAAATTGCTTTCTTTTGTGAACTACCGTAACCCTTCATTTCAAGCAGACACTAGCGTAGGATACTTCTACTACTATTAAATATTTCTATAGTGCTACCAGACACAAAGTGCTGCACAGAGTCACAAAGAGTAAGAAAACAGTCCCTGCTCAAAGAACTTATAATGTAAACAGGCAAAACAGACAAACAGGATGCAAGCCATTTTGCAAACCATGGTCTATGTTGGTTTGTTTTTTAAAAAATTAACATTCAAATAAACCACTTTGAATGAAACAGAAATATCAATGCATTCAAGGAAATAACATTAATAAACTTTCACCCACATAATGCGAAAGCCTTTGATTTTCTTGACAGGATTTTTCTTGGAAAGGCAAAAAACCACAGTAACAGAACATTGTGTCTTTAGAGGCATGTCAAGAAAGGAAATTTGTAGCCTGCTGTTCCACAGTTTACATTTTGTACTAATGGTTAGTAGAATTATATTTCAGCTTTTTTGGAAAGTGCACCATGATTTTGCTATAATTAAGCTTTTCAGACAAAATACCTTTTATCACAGAATAATTGGCATTTTTAGAAATCTAAGGGCCCATTCAATTCCTATGGGTTTCATTGCATTTTCCACACAAGAAAATCTAGTGCAGCTTTGTAAAAGAAGCTCAAAGTTTCCTGAAGAAAAATACACCTCTTTTGAGAGGCTCAATGTAAATGTCCTTGGCTTCCAAACAAGCAGGATTGTTCCAAGCCTGGTAGGTTCTCCTATGGATACAAAGGAGTCCATAATTGAGTTGTTGATTCCCACTTCATACAAAACTGCAGAAGGGTATCACTTTAAGAACTTGAAAATCCTCCCCTTCTGCAGTGAAAAACAGCACCCCCCTCAGTTTTTCTTTCTGCAACCGAACCCAGAAGGTAAGTTTTGCTATGCTCTGCTTCTCTTTATTATTTTCAGGTATTTTTTTGTCAGATTTTTGAAATTCTTCATGGCTTCAGTGCTCAAAGGTTCCATGCTTGTTCTGTCAGGGAAAGGATGCATTCCTGCAAGAAAGGACTATGCTCCCAGAACAATCTCATAGAGTACCTGTAGAGCCAGTCTGCTTTAGGTCCGTTCAGGAGTTCAGGGTCTGTCCCCCAGGGAGCCATTCACTTCCTGATTTTAGCAGCAGCGTGAGCGCAGGCTTTGTGGCTTCTGAGTAAGAACCTTCTAAGTATCAGGTAGCCGGCTGTGTAATTTCTCCCCCCTTCACTGCATGAGGAATCTCGGAGGTAACAGGCAGTGGTCGTGATCTGTCTGACCGACAGCCAAAAGAGTTCCTTCGACAATTGAGATCTGTGCAATTTCTGAGGCAGAAATCCTTTCCTTGCAACCAGGCCAATTCAAGCAAACAGGCACCATGGGGGAGGGGGGGTGCGCTGTAGGTTTAAGTTTTAGAGGTTTCTCAGGTTAGAACTCAGGTTCCCCTCCTCCAAAACCCTAAAATCACTATTTTTTATTTTTTTGTTGTCTCCAACAGCCTATTTTTGATACGATGTTTTTGATGGCAGCCATCTTGGATTTTTAGCGGTCTAATTTAAAAATCTTTTTTTTCTGCATCAAAGATGCTCAGTTTTGCTAGTGACTGACTCTTATGGATGACCCAGGCCTTTCTAGTCCCAGATCCTGCATTGGTTTTGCAAAGTTGCTGGTTGAGGAGCAGCCATGTTCCACATGTTGCAGAAGGAAGGATGCAGAAGCTTTGGGCTCAGCCCCAGTCAGGCCTCCAAGGCCTTGGAACTCTCAAAATCCTGTAAAATCTGGTCTAAAGGGAAGTGATCCTGCTCAGATGGGCCGAGCAGCGAAGGGGCAAAACACAAGTGCGTGGTGGCAGATGATTCATCTCCTCTGCTTCAGACTGCAGGCCCCCAATGTAAGGCTTCTCCGACTTTGTCAGTATTTTATGGAAAGCCTACTTAATGGGACTGTGAACAGAGACTTTACTTATTGCACTTACCACTACAATATTGAATTATATTGATCATCTCAAACCAGTATTATTGATCTAATTAGATCATACAGCAGCATTTGATTCCATCGATCATGATATTCTATTATGTTGTTTAAGTGATATCATTTTATTGATATAGCTCTGAAATGGTTTAAATCCTACTTAAGAGATATTACAGATTAAAACTGCAAGATCAATACACTGAACCTTTTACTTTACCTTGTGGGGTACCACAAGTGTAAATTTTTGTTTCTATTCTATTTACCGTATTTTCACGCATATAACGCGCGCGTTATACGCGTTTTTACCTACCGCGCATACCCCTCGCGCGTTATATGCGTGAGCGCGGTATACAAAAGTTTTAAAACATAGTTCCCACCCCGCCCGACGCCCGATTCACCCCCCCAGCAGGACCGCTCGCACCCCCACCCCAAACGACCACTCGCACGCGCTCCCACCCGCACCCGCATCCACGATCGGAGCAAGAGGGAGCCCAAGCCCTCTTGCCCGGTCGACTCCCCGACGTCCGATACATCCCCCCCCCGGCAGGACCGCCGACTTCCCGACAATATCGGGCCAGAAGGGAGCCCAAACCCTCCTGGCCACGGCGACCCCCTAACCCCACCCCGCACTACATTACGGGCAGGAGGGATCCCAGGCCCTCCTGCCCTCGATGCAAACCCCCCTCCCCCCCAACGACCGCCCCCCCCCAAGAACCTCTGACCGCCCCCAGCCGACCCGCGATCCCCCTGGCGACCCCCACGACCCCCCCACCCCCCTTCCCCGTACCTTTGGTAGTTGGCCGGACAGACGGGAGCCAAACCCGCCTGTCCGGCAGGCAGCCAACGAAGGAATGAGGCCGGATTGGCCCATCCATCCTAAAGCTCCGCCTACTGGTGGGGCCTAAGGCGCGTGGGCCAATCAGAATAGGCCCTGGAGCCTTAGGTCCCACCTGGGGGCGCGGCCTGAGGCACATGGTCGGGTTGGGCCCATGTGCCTCAGGCCGCGCCCCCAGGTGGGACCTAAGGCTCCAGGGCCTATTCTGATTGGCCCACGTGCCTTAGGCCCCACCAGTAGGCGGAGCTTTAGGATGGATGGGCCAATCCGGCCTCATTCCTTCGTTGGCTGCCTGCCGGACAGGCGGGTTTGGCTCCCGTCTGTCCGGCCAACTACCAAAGGTACGGGGAAGGGGGGTGGGGGGGTCGTGAGGGTCGCCAGGGGGGTCGCGGGTCGGCTGGGGGGGGCGGTCGGAGGTTCTTGGGGGGGGCGGTCGTTGGGGGGGAGGGGGGTTTGCGTCGAGGGCAGGAGGGCCTGGGATCCCTCCTGCCCGTAATGTAGTGCGGGGTGGGGTTAGGGGGTCGCCGTGGCCAGGAGGGTTTGGCTCCCTTCTGGCCCAACTACCAAAGGTACGGGGAAGGGGGGTGGGGGGGTCGTGGGGGTCGCCAGGGGGGTCGCGGGTCGGCTGGGGGGGCGGTCGGAGGTTCTTGGGGGGGGCGGTCGTTGGGGGGAGGGGGGTTTGCGTCGAGGGCAGGAGGGCCTGGGATCCCTCCTGCCCGTAATGTAGTGCGGGGTGGGGTTAGGGGGTCGCCGTGGCCAGGAGGATTTGGGCTCCCTCCTGGCCCGATATTGTTGGGGAGTCGGCGGTCCTTCGGGGGGAGGGATGTATCGGACGTCGGGGGGGGCATCAGGCTTTCAGGATGGGGACAGACCTTCAAGGGGGGACAGTGCACGGAAGTCAGGGGGGGTGAACGGAGAGTCGGGACAGCGCACGGAAAGTCAGGGCGGGCGAAAGGAGCGTCGGGCAGCATGCGCGGTATACCCGTGAGCACGGTATACCAAAGTTTTTGTACATATCATCGTGATTTCTGCGCGCTATACCCGTGTGCGCGTTTTATACGGGTGCGCGTTATTTGCGTGAAAATACGGTAATATCTTTATGTCACCTTTACTTACCCTTGCCCAGTCTATTGGTTTTCCTATATTCATCTATGCCGATGATATTCAACTTCTTCATCCAATTGATACTACAAATTTGTAAGAGGTATAAGAAATAAACTGAAAACTAGATTTGATCTCTTTATAGTTACATACAAACCATCTAGCATTGAATCCTCAAAAATCAAAAGCTCTACTTTTTTCTACAAAGGATAATCACTGCCTTCTTCATTGATACTTTCTAATACTCCAATTCAATTTTTGTCAACATTGAAAATTCTTGATGTTACTTTTGATTCGAAATTATCTTTTCAATCACAAATTTCTACTGTGATACAGCGTAGTTATTATAAACTTTGTCTTATTCATTCAATATCACACCTTTTACTTCCTTCTGCTATTAATATTCTCGTTCATTCTTGATTATTGTTATTCTTTATATTATGACATTAGACAAAATGATTTAAATCATCTTCAATTGGTACAAAATACTTCAATAAAAATTATTACAGGAAAAAAGAAATTTGATCTTGTTACTCCATTATTGAAGTCAGCTCATTAGTTGCTGATTAAACATTGTTTAACATATAAGATTCTACTTTTAGTTTTCAAGACACAAATTAATCGATCTCCTTCTTATCTTGAAAACTATGATACCTTCTTTACCATCCTTTACACCTCACTCTCTTCAACAGAGTCTTTTTACAGTTCCTTCTAGAAGACACATTACATATGCATCTATTAGAGATCACATTTTTTCAGTTAAAGGTCCATAACTTTGGAATGGTCTTCCAAATCATATCTGATTAGAATCCAATCTTGAGTGTTTAAAAACACTTAAAAAAATTTCTTGACCATGGTTGTGTTTGATTGACAATTTAATAAATTTTTGATCAGTGCACTTGTGAGGATTAATCTGACTCAGGCTTTTCTAGTCCCAGATCCTGCATTGGTTTTGCAAAGTTGCTGGTTGAGGAGCAGCCATGTTCCACATGTTGCAGAAACAAGTAGGTGGAAGCTTTGGGCTCAGCCCCAGTCAGGCCTCCAAGGCCTTGGAACTCTCAAAATCCTGTAAAATCTGGTCTAAAGGGAAGTTTTCCTGCTCAGATGGGCCGAGCAGCGAATGGGCAAAACACAAGTGCGTGGTGGCAGATGATTCATCTCCTCTGCTTCAGTCTGCAGTCTCCAATCTGCAGGTCCCCAATGTAAGGCTTCTCCGACTTTGTCAGTCTTTTATGGAAAGCCTATTTAATGGGACTGTGAACAGAGACTTTACTTATTGCACTTACCACTACAATATTGAATTATATTGATTATCTCAAATCAGTATTATTGATCTCATTAGATCATACAGCAGCATTTGATTCCATGGAGGGGCATAATCAAAAAAAGGGTCTAAGTCCCCTTTTGGCCTAAGGCCTTAAACATTGAAAGTAGAAGCAGGGAAAATGTCCATTATAAAAAAAAAAAAACGTCCAAAATGAGGGTTTTTTTTTTTTATAATGGCCTGCCTCTATGTTCAGCTGTTTAAATGCCCAGACCACCACTACGTCTACACTAACAACATATAATCAACCAAAAAAAAGCCTAAGTCCCAAACGCCCAAAACAAGAGCTTTTAGGTGAAGGAGGAGCCAGTCCTTCGCCTAAAAGCTGGATTCTATAACCGGTGTCTGTCAAAAACAACACCGGTTACAGAATCCATACCCCCCTACAACGATCGGGCCAGGAAAGAGCCCAAGCCCTCCTGGCCCCACCAATTTCGATCGGGGCAAGAGGGAGCCCAAGCCCTCTTGCTCTAGCGGCACCTTGAACCCCCAACTACGATCGGGGCAAGAGGGAGCCCAAGCCCTCTTGCCCCAGGGAGCCCGACCTTCCCCGACTCAATCAGGGCAAGAGGGAGCCCAAACCATCTTGCCCCGCGGCACCCCGAACCCCCGCTGATTATGATTGGGCAGATGGGAGCCCAAGCCCTCCTGCCCAGGCGAACCCCCTACCCCCCACCTCTACTAACATACAGGCAGGAGGGTTCCCAGGCCCTCCTGCCCTCAATGCATCCCCTCTCACAAATGCCCCCCCAAAACTCCCGATCGGCTCCCTCGCTGACCCGTGAAACATCCCCCGCTGACCCCTCGACCACCCCTACCTCCAATCCCCCTCCCCATACCTTAAAATCATTGGCCAGATGGACGGGTGCCAAGCCTGTCCGTCCGGCAGGCTAGCCATCCCAGGAATGGCTGGCCTTCGGGCCTGATTGGCCAAGGAGGCTCAAACCCTGCCCACAGGTGGGGCCTGAGGCGCCTGGGTCAACCGGAATCAGCCCAGTAGCCTTAGGCCCCTCCTGTGGGCGGGGCCCCAGTTTTGTCCGCCAAGGTGATTGATGATGCAGTCCTTTATCAGCGCCTCTACCATCTTTCCCGGTACTGAAGTCGGACTAACTGGTCTGTAGTTTCCTGGATCTCCCTTCTTCAAAACCCACCCACTACCCAACCAACTGGACCCAACTATAAACCACACCAATAGCCCTCATGCCTGCAGGTATCACCTATTGTATATGTAGGTACAGTGGGATTTGGGTGGATTTTGGAAAGCTCACATATTTTACCATAAGTGTAGTAAAAGTGAGATATTGACCTGAATCCCCATCTCTATAGTCACCCACTAGGCTACTCCAGGAACCTGCTTGCTGGTCTACTAGGACTTGTCTTAACATCTGAAGCTATCATATAGGCAGGTATGTACTATTTTATTCACATCCTTGGGGGCTGGAAGGGGTCACAGTAACCACTGAGGAAGATTGGGAGGGGGGAAGGTCATGCCTTCATCCCTCCAGTGTTCATCTGGTCACTCTGAGTATCTTTTTGGGTACTTATTCATTATTAAAACAGGACTATCCCCAAACATCCAAATTGTGCCCTGTTTTCTAAAATGTTGGATTATTGTAGAAAAATGCCCCACCCAAACCACACTTCTTACATGCCCCCTTCAGATTTAGATACACTGCAGACAGCCACCATAGAAATCCATGTACAAAATGCATTTCAAAAATAGTGAATTGGAAGGGTTTGGGAGAAAAACGTCCATCTGCCCCTTTATGACACTCTTTCTTTTTGAAAATGAGTCCCATAATTTTATATAATCTTGGATTTAAATACTGTATGTAACACCCCACATGAAGCTGCTCTTTTTCTCTGTATGCTTTTGTAAAATGATTGCTCTCAATTTATATGCCATCAAATAAACATATTCTCCTATATCTACGACTCCATGCTCTGTCTCAAAATTTTTGGAGTCTAAATCAATTAATATTCTAATATACTCTTTGGTCATTTCAAAAATTGATTATTGCAATGCCCTATTCAACGGCATTACTCAAAAAGAAATAAGATGCTTACAAATCATCCAAACTGCCTCTATTAAGCTCATCATGAATGCTAAGAAATATGACCATGTCTCGCCTCTTAAAAAAGCACATTGGCTTCCGGTAGCTCATCGCATTACTTATAAAATATGTCTGTTAACTTTGAAATCTCTTTTTAAAGCTCCAGTGTTTATCGATAGACTCTTGGTTCCTTATGATCCAGCCAGAACGCTCAGATCTAGTGATCAACATTTATTGACAGTTCCTTCTCTTAAAATAATTAGTACATGTCAACAATATATTCTTTCTGTCACAGCACCACAAACCTAGAATTCCTTGCACATTTATCTATGAGAAGAACGTCTTATAAACAGATTTAAGAGCAAGTTAAAGTGCTTTCTTTTTAAAGATGACTTTAACTGATTTAGTTTTATTTTTAAAATTTAGTCTGCCCTTTTGAATTTTATACTTCGTTGTTTTTTTGGTTTTTGTGTTGTTGTTTTTTTGGGGGGGGTTGGTGTTGAATCTTTTTTTTTTAAATTCTTTATTCATTTTCAAACTTACAGTAAGTGTGACAATATGTCCAAACAAATTAATAATAAATATATCACTTAATAATCATCAATGGTATAAATGATATGCTCTTATCTCCCACCCTTCCCACCCTTTCCTATCATATAATCAATACCTTATACAATAAGTAACAATAAAATTACCCCCTCCCCCTCTCACAATTGAACTTGTAAATTTAAGGGAAAAAATGTCATCTAATCAGTACAATACTTTGTTAATGGCTCCCACACATCTTGAAATTTCCTGATACATCCCCGCTGTATTGCAATAAATCTCTCCATTTTATAAATATGACATAAGGAATTCCACCAAAAATTATAATTTAATCTACTCCAATTTTTCCAATTATACGTAATTTGTTGAATGGCAACCCCAGTCATTATAAGTAATAATTTGTTATTATTTGTAGAAATCCGACTTTTTGCTCTCATTGCCATACCAAACAGCACAGTATCGTATAATAATGCCACTGGGTTGTCTAATAAACAATTAATTTGGTCCTAAATTGATTTCCAAAAATGCATAATAAATGGACAATAGAATAATAAATGATCTAAAGTCCCTGCTTCGGGATGACAGTGCCAACATTTATTAGACTTAGAGCTATCCAATTTTTGTAACTAAACAGGAGACCATAATGCTCTATGTAACAGAAAAAAACAAGTTTGTCTCAAAGATGCCGACACTGTACATCTCATCCTCCAAGTCCATTGAGGCCTTTGAGAAGCAGTAATTTGATGCTTAATCTCAATGCTCCAAATGTCTCTCAGACCAGTGTTTAGTTTCTTTTTAATAAATCCAGTCAGCAATTTATAGCACTGGGCAGCCTGGTGACCCAAGAAGTCCGCCTGAAAGCATAAGAACTCCATACTATATTGATTATTAAGGTTTTTCCAGTCAGGAAACCCTGCCTGAATGGCCTGCTTCAGTTGCAATCATCTAAAACTTTCTGATTTATTAAGGCCATATTTATGTTGCAACTGTGAAAATTCAAGCATTTTACCATTAGAGATAACATCATCTAATAAACGTATTCCTGCTATCATCCAATGCTTCCAGACGAGCCTTTCTCCGTCAATTTGAATCTTGGAGTTCAGCCATATAGATTGATTTGAAGATTTGTGAATTGGAATAGTTGTTAAATTACTTACATATCGCAATGTTTTCCATGTATCAGCTAATATTCTGTTATCTTTACTGTAACTAGGCATTTTGATACTGAGCATATGGCAAAGGCGTAATGGAGACATGAGTTGCCATTCTAGCCACAACCAATCTGGGAGTTTTTCCATGAGCTCTGGGAGGACCCAGTACATACCCTGGCGCAAAATATAGGCTTAATGATACCTATAAAAATTGGGAAAATTTACCCCTCCCTCTGAAATTGGCCTTTGTAAAGATACCAAGGCCACTCTATGAGTTTTACCCAGCCAAATAAATTTTATAAGAATGCTATTTAATTTTTTATAAAAGGACCCTTGAAAATAAACCAGCAACATACCCATCTGATAACAAACCACAGGCAAAATCATCATCTTGATAGTTTGGACTCTCCCCCACCATGAAAGATGTAAAGGATTCCATTGCTCACACATTTCTGTAACCTTCTGTAATAACGATTTTTCCTTTATTTTCATTGTTTCTTCCATCGTATTTTTAATCCAAATGCCTAAATACTTTATTCCTTTCTCCCTCCAAAGAAAGGGAAATGAATCAAACAAACCTTTTGTACAATGAACATTGAGTGGAAGAATTTCTGATTTATTCCAATTTATCTTGTAACCTGAAAATTTTCCAAATTTCTCAATCATTTCAAGTAAGTAAGGAATAGTTGTTTCAGGATTTCTCATATAGAGCAATATATCATTTGTGTAAGCCGAGACCTTATATTCTCGATCTCTACAATGAATACCCTGAATCTCCTTCACTTGCTGAATGGCTAATAACAAGGGTTCCAATACAATATAAAAAAGCAGAGGAGATAAGGGACAGCCTTGTCTAACCCCCCTCTGCAACCTAAAACCATCTGAAAAATTATTATTAATATACAATTTAGCAACAGGGGAGCTATACAATGTTTGAACCATTTGTATAAATCCTGAACCAATACCAAACCATTCCAACGCTTGATACATGAAGGTCCATTCAACACGATCAAAGGCCTTCTCTGCATCGAGGGATACAGAAAAAGCCGGATCATTTAAGGCTTTTGACAAATTCAACATATGCAAGGCAAGCCTAGTGTTGTTAGAAGAATGTCTTTGAGCAACGAATCCTGTTTGGTGCATTCCAATAATAAAAGGGAGAGCTTTAGCCAGACGTATAGCCAAAGTTTTAGCTAAAAGTTTTCCATCTACATTAATTAAAGAAATAGGCCTGTAATTTGAAACCAGTGTGGGATCTTTATTTGGCTTTGGCAAGACTATAGTTAATGATTCCGCCATGGTACCCGTAATACAACCTTTCGTTAGTTGAGTCTGATATAAATTTAACAAATATGGTAATAGGATAATTTGGAATGATTTGTAGAACTCTACTGTAAAACCATGCCCACCTGGAACGGATCCAACTCTAAGGGACTTCATTGCTGCTTGCAATTCCTTTATTGATATTGGCTTTTCTAAGCTTTCTTTTATATGCTCAGGAATTTTCGGCCCCTTAATTAAATTTAAAAATTCCAATCCATCCTTTTCTTTATCTAAATAAGGCTCAGAAGAATACAGATCTTTATAAAAATGTAAAAATTGTTTTAAAATAGGATCAATTTGTGTAAAAGCATTTCCTTTTTCATCTTTTATCACCACTACATTTGTTTTTCATTTTTGCTTTTAAATAATTTGCCAGTAATCTTCCTGCCTTATTTGAATTTGCATTATACAATGCCTGTTGAGAAAATAAATCTTGCCTTATCATTTTAGAAGAAATCTCATTATATTTCCCTTTAGCTTTCAAGAGATCCTGTAATATAGAATATTCCCATTTATCCATTAATTTTGATTCCAATATCTTAATTTCTTGTTCTAACCTGGAAAATTGACTTTTAATTTGTTTTTTAATATACGCCGAAAAAGAAATAATTTGACCTCTTATGGTTGCCTTAAAAGCATCACATAACGTTTCCACTGAGATATCTTCCGTATTATTTATTTGAAAATAATCATTTATTTTTAACTGAATTTTCTCAATAAAATTTGGTTCTACAAGCAATGCATTATCAAATCTCCACACAGATCTTCTATCCTCCTGGTCACTTATTTTAATTTTAATCCACACCCCACCATGATTCGACAAAATAATTGGATCAATGGAGGCTTGTGTTATTTGCTGAACTAATGCATTTGAAACAAATATATAATCTATTCTTGAAAATGATTTGTGAACATGGGAGCAAAATGAAAATTCCCGATCATTAAAATGAAATATTCGCCATATATCTTTTAAATCACAATTTTGAACCAAATTATCCAACCCTAATGATTTCATAATTCTGCTAGGTTTTATGTCCATTAAAGGATCTATAACAGCATTAAAATCCCCAGCCACAACTAAATTAAAAGCAGCCAGTGGTAACAATAATTGTTGTAGAGATTTGAAAAATTCAATTTGGTTCGAATTAGGTGCATATACATTGAATAGTGCCATGGTAGTATTTCCCAGATTCATATCTACATGTATCCATCTTCCTGAAGGATCAGCAGCAATTAATTTGAATGTAGCATTACATCTTTTATTCACCAATATTGCAACACCTGCTTTTTTCTTTACAGCTGGGACATAAAAGCAATGTTTCACCCAATTTCCTTTTAATTTTTGAGACTCTAAGGCTGATAAATGAGTCTCCTGAATGTAACATATATCAATATTCTGTTGTTTTAAAAACAAAAGTGTTTTCTTTCTTTTTATTGGATGGTTGAGGCCATTAACATTTAGCGAAAGTAATTTAAGCTCCATAAATATATTTATTTCCATCACCTGTGAACTTCAACAAATACTTCAATTTGTAATAATTTTCCTGCACATAACTCATTTCCCTCAATTTACTATATAAAACAGTCTTCCCCTCTCTTAATTTTTTAAATTCCATGATTCCAAAAAACCTCTCCTATACCCTCCCATATCTCACCCATCCTTATATTATGATAACTTGAAGACATAAGCACAGACCGGCACTTCTATCCCTCCCATAAGCATCTCTTTTAACTATTTCTCCTTTACTATAAAAATTGATCAATCAATATATTTTAAAACCCCTTTTAATTATATACCATACTTCTTACATAAAAATCTTCATGAATTCGATTCAGTAAAAAAATGTGTAAATCAAAATTACTTTATATTAACAAAATCATTCTAAATATCAGAAATACATTAGAATTTCCTTTACAATCCCTCCTAATAGTGGTAAATTGATTTAAAAACCATTATTGCATTACCATATTTCAATGTATCAACTCCAATTAAGCTAAGAGTTCAATTTAATTAATTTATAAAATAAATTATTAGGTATGTTAAGCAACTAAATAACAATTAACCATCTCATAAATATCTTCAAATTATTTTAAACTCCATCAGATCTATAAGATTATTTAAATATCAACGATTTAAAATAAAATAAATAAGGATTTTCTTTTTAATATTATAACATCAGAAAATGTAATAATTTTCAAGTCTTATTTAAGATAATAGCAGTATAATATTTTATATTTATTTTAAGAATTATCCATTGTAGTACTACACTCTCTGTAATAACTTCCTCCATTTCTGCTAAATTCAATCATTTTTCTTAAAAGTAAAATCAAATACACTTAACATTGCCCATCATTTTGGCATTAATTAGTTTCATCATTACCATTTTTAGTTTGCTGCTACAGGGACCATGGTTAAAAAGGCCTTCGATTCCAAATCTAAAGTAAACAAACCCTCTGCAAAGTATCATTGTCTCTTGGTTTGTTTGTAAAACTGCTCTCTCTGAGGCACCAGAGCCAGCAGAAACTGTTCTTTCAGCAGGGCTAACATCCACGAGGACCCAGCCATTCTGTGCATCGGTACTCTGCGATGTCCAAAATCTTTACCCTCTCGGGCTCCGCCGTTTCCTTCGGTTCCACTATGAAAATTGTGTTTATGTGAGCAGGTACTTGGATATTGTCTGCTCCCATAGCCTCTATTGAACACCGGAAACCGGAAGCCTTAAATTTGCCCGACACAAAGAAGTCAGCTAAACACGTCGTTACAGCCCTAATGTTTCCATATGCCTCAGGAGCTACCGGAGCACAAAGTCCTCATACACCCCAGCGCCCGAGGCAAATGTTCCGCGCCGGCACCAGAAACCACAGGGAGGAGGCGAGCCGCTAACTTTTCTTTAGAGGGGAATTTCAGCCCATGTAGCAGCTTACCTGCAATTCAACCATTGTCTGTGTACCAAGACCCGAAACTCTGTTCATCAGCGGAATCACTTCACTTCTTCACTCTCCAGGGTACTATCCTCAAGACACTCCCTGGCTGTATTTCCGATGCAATTTTCCTGAAGGCCTCATTTGATGTTCCTCCCTCTCTTTCCCTCATTCCATCTGACATCAGGTAAATATGAATATATGAATATTTATCTTCTTATTTTTTTTTTTCGTTTCCAGAGTAGAATCCTCTTCAATTTTAATTTGAAACTCTTCTAATCATTCCATCTTAACATCAATTGAAGTATATTGAAAAAATATTAACAAACCTTTTCCCTAAACCAAACTTTTCATATTCAAATAAAATCAATAAAAACAAAATTTCAAACATATCTTCCCTTGAATCAGCGTTTTCATTCCATGAAATAAATTAAATTCTAATTTATAGGTGTTTCTTGAGATGACAGAAAATCCTTAAGTTTTTCTGGATCATTAAACTGATGAAGTTTTCCTTTGTATGTGATTTTCATTAACGCTGGATAATAAAATCCATACTGAGCTCCTATTTCTTTCAAAGGTTGTCTAAGTTGTAAAAAGTTTTTCCTGACCTGGACAGTCTCTTTTGCAAAATCTGGTAGAAAGACCAACTTGGAATCTTTGTATGTTAGATTTTTTGCCTCTTTTGCAGCCTTTAAAATATCTATTACTTGATGGAATCTAAATAGTCTTAATATTACAATACTAGGTTTTTCTTGATGTTGAACATTTTTCTTTCCAATTCTATGTGCTCTCTCAATTTCCAATGCACCTTTAATTTTTATTGGAAGAATTTTTGGTATTGCATCTGCTAAAAAAGAGATAATTTTTTTCCCTTCAGCACCTTCCTTTAAACCAATTATTCTTAAATTCTGACTTCTAGACCTATTTTTCATATCTATCATTTTTTTATTCATTTCCATCAAAATATTATGATCTTCCTTGACATTTTGTTGTATGTGTTCAAATTTTCCCATTCTATCTTCCAATTTGTCCATTCTATTATTTAATATATCAAACTTACTGTTCATAAGATTCATTTCTTTCTTCATTTCAATTAGGTTTAAATTGATGTTTCTTAATGCTTCCATTACCTCAATCATATCTAAGGCATCCATTGGTAAAGGAACCTCACTGGAAGTCTGTGAATCCTCTTTTTATCTCTTGATCTTTCCTGTTGATCTAGCAGGAGTTTCTTGTAACTTTTGTTTAGTTGATGACATTTCCAGAGATTTTAAATGAATCAGGAAAAAAATTATTGCTTTAAATCTAATATATGATGCTCAAACGTGGGAGCTTGGCAATTAGCCAGCCATCCACCAAGCCTCCAAGTTCCGGAATATACTTCGTTGTTTTTATTTACACCCTCCTAATGTTTAACCCATTCAGTATACAGTACACACATCACAACTGAGCCGATGGTTCTTCTCTCTAGATGCTACAGGAGTGTAGTGACTGTTCTAAATAAGCGAGGTCTTGCAATACAAGTATATTTAGTATTTAGTATTCAAGTTTTTGGGTTGTGGAACGAATCGTCTGAGTTTCCATTATTTCCTATGGGGAAATTCGCTTTGATATATGAGTGCTTTGGATTACCAGCATGCTTCTGGAACAAATTATGCTCGCAAACCAAGATTTTACTGTATATATATTTAGTATATATTACATTACATTACATTACTGATTTCTATTCCACCTCAACTTTGCAGTTCTGGGCGGATTACAAAAGAGACAACTGGACATTTCCAGGATAATTACAGAGAGAATTCTGGTCATTTCCAGGAGAAGTAACAAGAATAATGGAGCTGTATATTTCAAGAGATACAAGATGCTGTACAAATAGGAAATAGTGCAGATCCAGTATATATACCGTTACGGAAGCAGTTGACATGCTTGAGGCTAAAGAGAAGGGAACTGGTGAAGGGGGGAGGAGGGGGGTATATATTGTATATACCAAGTAAACTCAGCAAATCTGCAAGGAAAATTGAGGAATTATGTTAATAACAAGAAAAGATAACCCATGAAAGCTCAGAGCTGGTCTCCTACCCAGATCAGAGTTGGTTAAATCATCATAAACTTCATCTTTGCCAGTTCTATTCTGGAGCTTATCTGCTCTGAAACTACATTTTTTCCACATTTTGGAGAATTCTGAAGGTCAACTCTTTCAGCAGTTAATAAGAACATAAGAAGTGCCATCATGTCCGGCGATCCGCACATGCGGAGGCCCCGCCAGGTGTACCCTGGCATAGTTGTAGTCCCCATATCACTCCAAGCATCTCGTAAGGAGATGTGCATCTAGCTTACCCTTACCTATGTCACCTTATGCCACTCATAAGGAGATGTACATCTAACTTACCATAAATCCTAGAACGGTGGATTCCGCAATTATCTCTTCTGGGAGAGCATTCCAGGTGTCCACCACTCGTTGCGTGAAACAGAACTTCGTGATATCTGTCCTGAACTTCTTCCCCCTTAGCTTCAGTCCATGTCCTCTTGTTCGTGTCACATTGGACATTGTAAATAACTTTTCTTCCTGCTCTATTTTGTCGATTCCTTTCAGAATTTTGAAAGTCTTGATCATATCCCCTCGCAGTTTCCTCTTCTCAAGGGAAAACAATCCCAGTCTCTTAAGTCATTCCTCGTATTCCAAGTTCTCCATGCCCTTTATTAGCTTTGTTGCTCGTCTCTGTACCCTCTCGAGTATTTTTATATCCTTCTTTAGATATGGAGACCAATGTTGGACGCAGTATTCCAAGTGTGGTCTGACCATCGCTCTATAAAGCGGCAGCATTACTTTCTCTGATCTCGCTCGTGATTCCCTTCTTTATCATGCCTAGCATTCTATTCTCATTCTTTGCTGCCGCCGTGCATTGCGCCGATGGCTTCAGGGTCCTATCGATTAATACGCCCAGGTCTCTTTCCTGTTCGGATTTTCTCAGAGTTGCACCTGACATACTATACTTGTGTTCCTTATTTTTTCTGCCTAAGTGCATCACTTTGCATTTTTCCACATTAAACTTCATCTGCCATTTATCTGCCCAATTTTCCAAATGGCTCAAGTCGCTCTGGAGTTCCTCACTGTCCTGCGATTTAATTCTTTTGTTTTAATCAAATCAGTCCATTCTTTGTTTCTGAATATATAACACTTGTTACTGCTTCAAATTGTTTTCTAAACTTTTTTATCGGCAAGGGCAGCATTTCTGCAGTAATAACCCTTCCTTGCTCTGCTTTTTATCTGTTCCATGCAGCTGCCTATCACTTTGAGAAATGTGATTCTGTTTTTATTCTAGCTATTTTTATCCCTTTGATCATGCTCTGCTCTATTTAAACTGTGAAGAGCAATTCTATAAGCTAAGCTCACATATTTACACGTATACATGTTAAGAATACTAGCACTTAGGCCCTGATTCTATAAAAGACACCTAAAGTTTAGAGCAGTGTCTCTCAAACTTTCTCGAGATGGGGCTCACTAAAGGTAGTGGCCATGGCTTAAGGCACCCAGAAGTGCACAGACGTTGCTGTGATGACATCATGCATATGCATGACATCATCACAATGATGTCTGTGCATGTGCAAAGGCCATCCAGATGGGCCCTGAGATGCCAGTAGGGGTTGCCAACAGGGAAGAGGGCCAGAGAGAAGGAGAGGCACTGGCGCCAGCTGATTGCCTACAGCAGTGTTTCTCAACTACTTCAAGCTAAGTACCCGCTAAGTCTAACAAATATCAACTGAGTACCCCAACCACAGACCTCTCTAGACCCACCCAAGCTCTGTCCCAGATCCCATCCCCTTCACTAATTGTAATGCAATTCTTTCCATTCATTTTTCGTATACACACAATATACACAGCAGATACAAATTCTCAAAACTGACACATTTCAATTAATATATTGAAAATAAAATCATTTTACCTACCGACGATCCTCTGCAGGCTGCTGTAATTAGCTTTAAAGGTGAGACCAGGAGCCAGGGGGGGGGAAGCCGGAGGACACTAGAGAGAAGGGAGAAACATGCAGGCTTTCGGCGAATCTGGCAGTGCTGGCGCTGTACTGCGTAGGGAAGTCAGCTGGCAGGCGCCTCTCTTCCTCCTCAGTATGCCATGGCACACTTGGAATCTCAGGAGGCACACAAATTGAGATACAATGGTTTAGAGCCTAGATTGGCATGCATAGCCTATCTAGGCGCCTAGTTTAATTATTGAATTAGGCTTAATTGGCACCATTAATTGAAAATTGCAATTGCATAGAGATAAAAAAATCAACAAATTAGAATGTAGGTGCTTAATTTGGTAGGCGCCTATACAAAGGTGTCTACTAGAAAGTTAGAGGCTGGTCGGGAGTAGATCTTAGGCAAGTCTTGCATCTAGGCACCTTAAATGGACTTAGGCACTGGTAGGCGCCAATATTTAGGCCAAGAACACCCTGTCATAAATAAAGGGCACCTAAGGTTTTGATGCCTAAGTCCAATTTAGGTGCTGCTAGGTGCAATTCTATGAACAGCACCTATCTCAAGATTAACAGCCATATGCGCTGCGTTGCTCGGTACCTAATTTTTAGATGCCGTTTATAGAATCAGGGTCTTAGTACAGAGATGATAGCAGTTCACCTAAGCATTATTCTGCAAATACCTGCTTAACATGGGAAGAACATGGACAGGACATAGGTAGAGCGCCCACTTACACTCTTAACTTACAGATTACTGTAAGTTACATGCACCCCTTCCACATTAGGTGCCCACACTTATGCCAGCTCTAAATCACAAATACAAAGGGAACCAATTAAGTATCAAAGCTCTGAAACTTACTCTTTTGCAAATTTGATTTGGGTTTTAGCTCAGGAAGGTAAACATAATTCCCCCTCTTCCTCCAGCTCTCCTCCATGCTACACTGTATGGCTGGAATAGACTTCCTGAGTTGGTATGTCAAGCTCCATTTGTGGCTGTATTCAGATCTAAGCTACAGAACATAAGAACATAAAAATTGCCATATTGGGAGAGACCGAAGGTCCATCAAGCCCAGCATCCTGTTTCCAACAGTGGCCAACCCAGGTCCCAAGTACCTAGCTAGATCTCAACTAGTAAAACAGATTTTATGCTGATTATCCTAGGAATAAACAGTGGATTTCCCCAAGCTATCTCAATAATGGCCTATGGACTTCTCTTTTAGGAAATTATCCAAACCTTTTTTTAAAACCCTGCTAAGCTAACTGATTTCACCACATTCTCCGTCAACAAATTCCAGAGTTTAACTACACAGTGTGTAAAGGCCTTTTGAATCTGCTTTTAACTCTTAACTTCTATTCACCTGTTCAGTACCCATGTTTGTTTTACTTATTCCCTCAATAACTAACTGCCTACTCCCTTATTTGTCCTGTTTGGCTATCTTGAATAGATTATAAGCTTTATTGAGCAGGAACCATCTCTTACATGTTTTGTGTACAGTGCTTTGTACTTCTAGTAAGTTTCAAGTTTCAAGTTTATTAAAATTTTGATTTGAATGCAATATCAAAACATTCAATGCGTTTAACAACAATAACTTTGGGGTGACAAATAACAATCATTTAAACAATAAAAACATACATTCTTATCTATGGTGATACATAAGGAATAGAGGGATAAGTTACATTTGTTAAAAATAAAATAACCAAAAAAAAAGACATTTGGGAAGGCACAACTTCAGGAGGGATATTAAAAGGTTTTACAGAAACTTGGTCTGAAAGTAACTGGTTTGTTATTGGGTTGTTTTTTTT
Source organism: Geotrypetes seraphini (assembly GCF_902459505.1). Taxonomy (NCBI): domain Eukaryota; kingdom Metazoa; phylum Chordata; class Amphibia; order Gymnophiona; family Dermophiidae; genus Geotrypetes; species Geotrypetes seraphini. The sequence goes on from NC_047084.1 coordinate 535,201,475, forward strand.
TTCATATGAGAGATAAGTAGCAGTAGTAGTATTAAACTGAGGTCCATATGAGAAGTTAATCCAGTTAACATATTTATAAACTGTACATGTGTATTACCACTGTAAAATATGAAGCACATGCATGTTTTGAAGGTGCACTCAAACTAAGCCAGCCTGTTACTCCTTTTTAAAAAATCACTACTTATACATATGTGCCTGCTGATCTAGTATACATGTAAATAAATTTCAAATATGTGTAGATAGTAGCTACCCCTTTTGAAATCACCTCCACATGTCTAATTGCATAAATATCAATGTTCATGAATATTTCATATTAACTTTATTAAAATGACTAAATAATAAATCAGATAATGCACATCTGGTGCCTCTGGAATCAGTAGTGTGTGATAAATCATATTACCGGTAATAAATAAATCCTACTGGTTCAGCTAATGTAGCAAAATTGTGAGATTTCAGTATTCCCTCAGACTAGAAAACATTTTCTTTACTGTGATTTTCCACTACTACTTTGGCTCCATGCAGAAATATTCCAAAAGCAGTTTATATTATTTGCCAGCTAAAACATTTTCTGGTCAATATTGAGCTGGTGGTAGATAGTGGTTATCAGTATTCCCATAAATGCCGATCACCTATGACTATCTCAGTCCTCCACATAGCATTATGAAGTCACAGCTTAATTCTACAAATGGCCCTAAAAATCGATGGTCTACCACTATATTATATTTAATTAAATAACTGTGAGGGGATATATATATGTAATTGATTTGTTAATTATTGATGCTTGCTTTTTATATATATATTTGGAGCCTGATATATACTCATTTATAAATAAATAGCATGAATCCTGCAGAAATTGTATCTAGATTGAAAGCACAATCATTAGGCCTGCTTGAGAACATTTTGAAATGTTACCATATACTGTATATTGCACCCATAGTTTATAAAATACAAATATAAATTATGACTTTGCTCGTGCTCCACCCAAATTCCACCTCTGAACATATCTACTGTACAAGTATTCACTGGTTTGCACTACATGTACTTTTAGGCCTGACCTAATTTTATAAAAGCCCAATTATGTGTGTAAATCATCAACATTGTACATGTATATATGGCAATAGTTTATAAAATTACCTGCTTCAGGTCTTTGTTTTAATGGATCTCCTCAACAACTTTAATCCTTATTCTCCATGTGCCCTCAGAGGCTGTTAATGATCCTGTACCACACATAAGTTGTAAGGCAGTTGAAGAAGAGCAAGACTTCTCCAAAACTGACTTCACCCAAATTCTCTATGCCTTCGCCCTGTCCTGGATGGACTACTGTAATGCACTATTCAATGTGTACAAAATGTAGCAATTAGACTCCTAAAAAACTTCTACACCTGAAACTCCATCTCAGAAGCACTATCATTAATACAATACAACTTCTCGTATCTTGCAGAATCATTGCGGCTTACAGCAAGATATGTTACATTTGTGATATAGTGTTATTGATAAGTGAGTTTAATAATCCCAGGTTAGAGAGGGCTGACTGAGCCTGCCAGCGATTTTCTTCCAGTCAGGCACCCCTGCAGCCACCACCCGGCACTTGCCGACTCGGAGAGGAGGACCTCTCTCCCTACAAAAGAACTGGTGAGCCGCGGAGAAAAAGAGGGCTGACTGAGCCTGCCAGCGATTTTCTTCCAGTCAGGCACCCCTGCATCCACCACCCGGCACTTGCCGACTCGGAGAGGAGGACCTCTCTCCCTACAAAAGAACTGGTGAGCCGCGGAACGCGTGCCTAAGGCCGCGTGGCCAAAGGGGCGTGGCCAAAGGGGCAGGTCCTGCCCCTTTGAAGCCCCTTCGGAGCCACGAGGAGCGAGGAGTAACAAAGGGAATTACCATGGGAAAACGGAAAGCTAAGATCATATCTTCTTCCCTGAATGTGATTGGACCGATGGATCGTCATCTTTCCGTTTCAACTGTGACTCCTACAGAAGGTAGGCTTGAAATTCGATCCCAATCTGCTTCTATCTCTTCTGGCGAACCCACGCCTCCGCCTCAGCCTCTTACACAATTAAGGGAGAAGGCAGACTCTGTATCCATATCAGGGTCAGATTCAGCCTCTCCATTACCGATTCCCATTGCAGCTCCTTGTGACTCTGGGCAAGACACTTAATCCTTCATTGCCCAGGTACAAAATAAGTACCTGTATACAGTATAATACGTTGATTGTAACTGCAGAAAGCAGTGTACCAAGCTTTTAAATAAACATAAACATATCAAATCCATTTCCCTTTCTGGCCTATTTTGCTATAAGGGTCCTAAAATGCTTTGTTGTTTTTGCCTATTTTAAATAATTTGTTAATCTGAAACCAAGTATACCCACCTTACTATCTATTTGTCTCTACTCCTCTTCTTAAAGACCCTCCAATCTGACCTCAGTTTAGTAGCTAATTACAGACCAATCTCTAATCTCCCATTTCTTTCCAATCACAGAAAAAGTCGTTGCAACTCAACTTTCGGACTTTTTTTCATTGTACTAATGCGCTTCATCCACATCAAACAAGCTTTCATTCAAATCATTCTACTAAACATACTCTTGGGTCTGACAAACTACATATGAACTACTCTTGACAGTAATCGTGACACTGTTCTTTTCTCTATGGATATGTCTGCTGCTTTTGACTTAGGCCTAGATTCTCTATATGGCGCCAATATTGGCAGCTACCTAAAAAGTGGCCACTGCTCACATATCAATCATGCAACAGTGCCGTATAGAGAATCACACCTCTGGGAAAGATAGGTGCTGTAAATGTAGGTCAGGGTTTTCCAGCCTATATTTCTGGCACCTATTTTTGTTGTGATTCGCTCCTCCATAGGCGCTTTAGGCTGCTTAATGCCACTTCCAGCATTACTTGCATTTGAGCCATATTGCTTAACTTGTATTTCTATTGAATCAAGTATTAGCAAAACGTCACATTCAGACCCATAATGGTCTATCAATATTTATAATGGTATTGCCTAGGGATATCAGACTGCCCCCGGAACTCTTCAGTTCCCAGGGGGTTCAATTCCTTATGCTTCCCGATGTGGCATACCTTTACATATCTTTAATATTTCATTTCATATCTTCCTTTGCTATTTTATTCTGTTGTGCTTATCATTTGAATATTTTATCCATTTCAGTGCATTTTCCTTATTTAAATTAATAATTTAATAACTTAACTTTTCAGCTTCTGAATCTTGCATCCCCTTTAAAGGATGACTTTAAAGGGGATGCAAGATTCAGAAGCTGAAAAGCTAAGTTATTAAATTATTAATTTAAATAAGGAAAATGCGCTGAAATGGATAAAATATCATTTGAATATTTTATCCATTTCAGTGCATTTTCCTTATTTAAATTAATAATTTAATAACTTAGCTTTTCTTGGTTGTCTAAAAAACCTACATATAACTGATAAAGCTTTTCAATGGTTCAAATCCTATTTAACTGACCGGTCTTACTCCGTTTCTTACTCTGGTTCAGTCTCCTCTTTGTAACCTCTTTACTTTGGTGTTCATCAAGGATCGGTACTAGGCCCTATTCTTTTCAATATCTTCCTTGCTCCTCTCACATTCCTGCTTCAGTCCCTTGGTTTCACTTTTTTCATTTATGCAGATGATATTCAACTCTTTCACCCCTTCAGTTCTCATTCGCCTGCCAACTACTCTTCCATTTCTGGAAAATTAGATCAAGTTGCCAATTGGCTGATGATAAATTAAAAATTAATTCTGAAAAAACTACAGTTATGTTTTTTTTTCCTGGACCTCCTGTATCTAATCCTCCTTGTTTCACAATGAAAGGCGCCGTTCTCTCATACTCTACAACTGCCAAAATCCTTGGTGTTATCTTTGACAATACCTTTTCTTTTCACTCTCATATCTCTAAAGTTGTCTCATCTTCTTTTCTTACTCTTTGCCACATGTGCTCCATTCACCCTCTTCTTAATCAGAAATCTCTTCAGATTCTCATATATTTATTAGTTTTTTAAAAACTTGATTACTGTAATTATTGGTCTTCTTCATTATCAACTTTGTTGACTTCAGCTTGTTCAAAACACTGCTCTCAGACTTTTCTATCACAGTTCCAAGTCTGATCACATCACTCCCATCCTTAAGTCCAAGCCTATGCGCCCAATAACTTGCAGAATTCCATTTAAACTTAATGTCTTTTCCATCCAGATTCAATCTTCTGGTCTTCCTTCTGCTCTGGCTAGTCTCTTGATTCCCTATTCTCTACAAAGGACCCTTCGTTGAACTCAACAAAGACTTCTGTCCATTCCCTCTTTTAGGCAGATTTTCCTCGACATTCACAGAAACTCTTGCTTCTTCATTTTTGCTCCCACTTTGTGGAACTCTCTACCCCTGTATCTTAGGACTGAACAATCATTCAGAAACTTTAAAGTCATAATTAAAAGCGTACTTCTTTATGTTAGCCTTTGAGTTTACAACTTCATGAGTTTAAATTATCTTTAACATATTTTGGGTTTTTCACTGACTTCTGAACCTATACCATATCTACCTAAGAGTTATTAACTATGATTTTCTGGCCAGAGCTTTTTCCACAATACCTACCCATTGTATTGTTTGTTGATGTGTTTTAGTATATTTTCTCATTGTTAAAATATTTTCTCCCTTACTCTATTAATATTGATGGTATATCAAATAAACTGAACTGATTCTATAACCGCACCAGAACATTTGCCAAGCTAACAACTGCCTTGATCTAGGACAGGAGGATGTTAAATGTAGAAAGAGAATATTTAGTTAACCATGATTAAAGCAGAATCACTAGACTGCATAATAAACAGCAACAGAAGGGGCAGCACATGTATCATTTAACAACAGGAAGGATTCACCCTTCTATCAGTGAAGAACTTGCTGACTGAGACATTAATCTGTAAGAGGCAGCTGGCATTTTCTGGAAGAAAGCCAGCTTTGAACGTAGTTTGACATTTAGATTGATCTGACTGAGAACACTTTGAAAGATTTTTGAAAAAAGCTATAACAAAGTAAGTAAATAAGAATCACCACATTGGGGCAGACCAAAGGTCCATTAAGCCTAGCATTTCGTTTCCAAAGTATCACTGGATACTTTTTCCAAGGCAAAAGTATCCAGTGATCCCAAAAGAGTAGAACAGATAAGCAATGGATTTTCCACACGCTCATGATTCCATAGACTTTTATCTCATAGACCTTTATATTTCCCCTCAGCTACTTCCAAGCTGAAGAGCCCAGCCTCCTTAACCTTTCCTCACAGGGAAGTCATTCCATTCCCTTTATCATTTTAGTTGCAACCTTTATGGTAGTGGGTGCCATTTATTTTTCTGGTGTAAGTTTACACGAGGCAAAATCGCCTGATGCAACCTATGCCAACCAGAACTTTGCTTTGCGAATCAAAGCAAGCGCTGATATTTTTTAATTACAAGTTCCAAAAGTGTGCATTATGATTGATGTACAGTGTGGATGTGGAACATCATATTTGGATAATCAGTGAGATGTATCAGCCATAAAGATTACTATTATTTTATTTTGAAATGAGCATATTTCCAGTGTTTACCCATTATTTTGAAAGTTGAATTTTATTCTATTTTTTAATTTTTTTAATTTCTGAAATTTACTCACTTTTATAAGATTACTCTTGAGCAAATGCAACAGAAAGGAATCCCTTATTATATATCATTAAACAAATCCATATTTCAATCTTCCTTAGATCACAAAATAAGATAAAGTGTGGGGTGAAAGCCTAATATACTATGAGTAAATGAAAGGCAACATTTCAAAACAAAGACATTAACAAGCCAATTCTCTTCAGCAATTTTAAGTACAAATAGTTCTCTCATACAATCTTTCTTAAATCCAAAAAAGCCCACATTTGTTCCACACAAAAAAAACAGGCCCCCCTTTTATCAAGCTATGTTAGCGGTTTTTATCACAGACCGCTGTGGTAAAAGCTCCAATACTCATAGAATACCTATGAGCATCAGAGCTTTTACTGCAGTGACCCGGAATAAAAAACCCTGATGCAGCTTGATAAAAGGGGGCCTTATTAGCATGACCATGCCTCATTCTACATTTGCAAGGAGAAAGGTAGCACCCAAATGTTTCACATAAGAACATAAGCAATGCCTCCACTGGGTCAGACCCGAGGTCCATCGTGCCCAGCAGTCCGCTCACGCGGCAGCCCAACAGGTCCAGGACCTGTGCAGTAGCCCTCTATCTATACCCCTCTATCCCTTTTTCCAGCAGGAAATTGTCCAATCCTTTCTTGAACTCCAGTACCGTACTCTGTCCTATTACGTCCTCTGGAAGCGCATTCCAGGTGTCCACCACACGCTGGGTAAAGAAAAACTTCCTAGCATTCGTTTTGAATCTGTCTCCTTTCAACTTTTCCGAATGCCCTCTTGTTTTTTTATGTTTTGAAAGTTTGAAAAGTCTGTCCCTCTCTACTCTCTCTATGCCCTTCATGATCTTGTAGGTCTCTATCATGTCTCCTCTGAGTCTCCGCTTTTCCAGGGAGAAGAGCCCCAATCTCCCCAATCTTTCAGTGTATGAAAGGTTTTCCATGCCCTTAATCATTCGTGTCGCTCTCCTCTGGACCCTCTCAAGTACTGCCATATCCTTCTTAAGGTAGGGTGACCAATACTGAACACAGTATTCCTGGCACATAGCCTTTTTCCTCTCCTGTGTAACTTTCAGAACATCAGGATAAATTCTCAACTTCTGACCATAAAATGTCTCATGAGTTTCTAAAGTAGAATTCGTTGTAGAATTACCATCTTGCTCAAAAACTAAAGTCCTTTGAGATGATTCAGAAACCGATTCTTCCAAAACAGCAGAAATATTATTAACATCCAAAGATGGTGACTGACCAAGATCTTGAGTCTCCCCCTGATTATTTTTAGTAGAAACTGATAAATCCAGATGTCTCATTGCCAGCGTTAATCAAAAAAAAATTTTTGATTTCATGATTGCACTAGCTATCCATCATATAGTATGTAACTGGAAGGATAACTCTAAGCTTAATTTTCATGAATGGTGGAATCACCTCTGTGTATTAAGAAAATATGAAAAATTAATAGCATTCCAACATAATAATATAGATAGTTTCACTAAGACTTGGATTCCTTCAGATGAGTTTTGTAGAGACCTGAATACTAATCACTCATGACTTCATTGTATTGTATGGGAAATACGCAGCTTGTTATGATACTGTTGTTATGATACTGTTGTTTATTTGTAAAGTGTTGTTTTTGTATTTTAGTGTTAATAAATTAATAAAATGTTATAATAATAATACTACTAAAAAGAAACTGGTAAATAATAAATCTTGCTTATAGAAGGTAAACCTTCAGAGGAAAATTTCAATACATTCAAATTCTTTTAGGTTGTCCAAGTGCCGATTTAGGCGAGTTTTTAGATGTATTTCTGTTTCAATTACGCATCTCATGGTGTACTTAAAGTAAGGGGCAGGGTTAGCCAATTCACAAGGATTCTCCAGGCCTTAGCTGTGGAAAAATAGCTCTATCTCTATTGCAGCCTGTGTGTTATTCATTGCTTATTAACTTCAAAAGGAGTCATTATTTTGAATATCCTCTGCTTACTCCATAGGTGTCCTGATTCCCTCTGGATACTTTTCACCTTTTCCTTCGGCTCCTGTTCCCTTCTCTGTCCAATTTGCTCTCCAACATTTGAAACTAGCAAGGTATCTCACTAACAGGGCAGTAGTGTTAATGGTATATTTTTGTTTTATAATTCATTCTTGTTTTGCCATACATGCAGATTTTTTTTTTAACCCATTTTATCAAATTTATTTTTGTAAAACTAAGAGTTAGCTAAAACATAATTTATAGATAACTACAGCTGAATTAAATCATGAACTTTCACTGTTTACAGAAGAAGCATGCTTTTGAGGATTTAAAATTGTGTCTACTGAACAGGTGGAGAGGGAGAGAAGGGGAGGTCAAGATAAGCTATTAATAAGGAGGGAGCAGATGTGGACTTTAAAACTAAATTCTGTTTTGCCAAACAAATTAAAAATTCTTAAATCAAGCGAGATGCATTAACTCCTCCGTTTTATATCCACAGTTCCTCTGTTTGTGATATAAGATTGTTATATGATTTTTTTTTACACTTCTGGAATCATATTTATGAATTTCTTTCTATTATTTGCGAGCCATGGCACTAATGCAAAGACAACCTTTTTTTCCTGCTCATCCATATACAGTGACATACCTAGGGTATGTGGCACCCCGGGGCCCATCATTTTTTGACACCCCCCATGTAAAAAAATATTTTTTGTAATGACCATGAAACAGAGTAAATGGTCAGAATAGAAATAGGCAGTGAAAATTTTCTTTTATTTAACCTCATATATGTAACCATTATTCCAAGCATAACATAACATAACAACATAAATTATGTCTGAATTGTCATGACATCAGAAGTACATATGGAGTAGTTGCAGGTGATGCTTGGGACAGTTCTGATTGTGTTAGTTCGGTTTTATGTGCTTTTTGAATAGAAGGGTTTTTATTTCTTTTTTGAAGGTTTTGTAATCTGTGGTCAAGGTCAATAGGTTGTAGAGTTGGGGGTTGAGTGTTGTAGCTCGAATGGCTAGGAGGTTGTCGAATAGTTTTTTTCTTTTGACGTTTTTGGTTGGAGGGTGTGTGAATGGTGCGTGAGTTCTCCTATGTCTGGTTGAGGTGGATTGAATTATTTAGCTGAAGAAATTAGTTACCCCCCCCCCCCATTCCACACACATTAATTCTCTTCCATTTTTGTTCCCATTATAAAAAAACACTGATAAGTTCCCAGAAAAAAAATACATTAAAATAAGAAGTGAAAACAAAGGCCCCTACAGATGAGAACATAACATAAGAATAGCCTAACTGGGTCAGACCAATGGTCCATCATGCCCAGTAGCCCATTTTCATGGTAGCCAATCCAGGTCACTAGTACCTGGTCAAAACCCAAAGAGTAGCAACATTCTATGCTACCGATCCAGGGCAAGCAGACACTTCCCCCATGTCTTAATAACAGACTATGGACTTTTCCTCCAGGAATTTGTCCAAATCTTTCTTAAAACCAGCTACGCTATCTGCTTTTACCATAACTTCTGGCCACTTCATTTTTAAGCTTAGATCTTTCCTTCCAGAGACCTTGCTAGATGTCAAATACAGCACAGGGCAACTTCACACGGACTTAGCTGTGCAGGAAATGTGAATCTCCTCATACACCCACCATATAGTGCAAAATTGTGCAAAGGTCTGGTTTTTTCTTTCGATCACTACATAGCCTAATGCCACACAAGCATGCTAAGGTTAACAAAGTTTCCTTCCTTGGACCAGAAGGAGATACTTACAAACCACTGGAAGAGATCCCAAAACAACTACCCAGGAACAACACCCAAAGACCCACTCAGTGTGTGAACCAATTGAGTGGAGTGGACTAACTGGGGGGTGGAAATGGGCCCGGAGTTTGCTCAGCAGAATTTCCCAGACCACCTCTTCCTCTCAACACATTGACACGCTGCCACCACTACCACCACTAGGAATACCTCACCAGGTAGGCCAGCAATGCTTATAAACTTTATAAAACACATTATTATATTTTCTTATAAAAGCACATATTTTAACTGAACTCTCTGACATCCTCAGCCTTTCCATTCACAAAAATAGAAGGAAGAAAAGTTCCCATTTCCTGCTGTCTCATGTCCCCGGCCTATACAATATTTTTCTTCTGCAGACCCTTCAAAAGTCTGACCAAATCCTCGTTTCACTTGCATTATAAAGTACTGAGGATGCCATCTCTCCCCAATCCCAGGTCCTAAAGTCTAAGACAGTAGCGCAAACTAATGCTGCCCGATTGAGGAAAAAAAAATTTCGATTCGATTCAGCCTATTGAATTGGTTTTTTGATTTAATTTTTCTGCCCAATTGGGTATTTTTTTTGTTTTTTTTCAAACATCCTGGTGGGTTTATTTTATAGCTTTTTTCACCCCCCTTTGGCTTCTCCTAACCACATTGGCGCTGTGGTGTAAATAAAATAAAGAAACAAAAAGGACTTTTCTTCTCTCTGTTAAATCCTAGCTCACATTTGCGGTCTAACACCAGCTCTGGCATGATACACATTTCAAATCTGACATATTGTAATCACAAAACAGAAAATAAAATTAGTTTTCCTACCTTTTGTTATATGGCTATTTTTCAAATCTTGTTGGTCCAAGGATCTGGTTGTCTTCTGATAACTTGCTTGCCAGGGTCTTCTTCTTTCTTCTTTCTGCATGCTAACCATCCATCTGCCATCTCTGTCCTCCCCTTCCGTTTCCCTTCCCTCCCCCGGATGTCTGGCATCTTTCTTTTTTTTCATCTCCCTCCACAGATCCACTTTTTCTTAACTACCCTTTCATCCACCATCTCTCCCTCCTTCCCCACCACCCCAGGGTCCACCATCTCTCCCTTTCTTTTCCCAACTACTCTCCTATCCAGTATCTCTATCCCTCCCTCCACACCATCCCTTGTGTCCAACTTCTCTCCCTTTATGTTCCTTCCCTCCCTAAAACCCATGGTCCATCATCTCTCTCCCTCTCCTCTATTTTCAGACCCATTATTTCTTCCCACCCAAAGTCTGGCATATGCAAGTCTCTTTGAACCCCCCTTCCCTCTGTGTACTTCTACACCAGGGCCCCCCCTCCCCTGAAGGCCTGTCCCCCTTAAAGTACTGCATCCCACCCCTGAAGGCCTGTCCCCCCCCCTTGAAGGCCTGCACCCCCAAAGGCCTGTCCCCCCCTTGAAGGCCTGCCTGACTGTCCCCCTTGAAGGCCTGTCCCCCCTTGAAGGCCTGTCCCTCCTTTGAAGGCCTGTCCCTCCCTTGAAGGCATGTCCTCCCTGAAGGCCTGTTTCCCCCTTGAAGACCTGTCTCCGCCCTGAAGGCGTGCCTGCCCGCCCCACCCTGAAGGCCTGCTGCCCCGCCCCACACCGAAGGACCACTCGCCCCCCTGGCCTCCCCGCACCATTTACCTAGAGTAGCAGCCTGCAGCAAGATCGGATGCCAGCGATCTTTGTGCTGCTTCGGCGCTGTTTCTTCCGCCATGGTCCCGCCCCTCCTCTGACCGTGGCGGAGGAAACAGCGCCAAAGCAGCACAAAGATTGCTGGCATCGCGATCTTGCTGTAGGCTGCTTCTCTAGGTAAATGGTGCGGGGAGGCTGGGCAGGGGAGAATCTGGACGCCAGTCGGGAGACCCGGACGTCAGGGGGGAACCAGATGCTGGGGGGGAGGGGAACTGGACCGGGAGCACTCCCTCAGGGCTTGCACCCTGGGCAGACCGCCCCCCGCCCCCCTCTTGGTACGCCACTGTCCATATATTATCTTCTTAGTCATTGACCAATGGGATTCCCTTGAAGGCTCTCTAAAGGTTGCCATAATTATGTCTAATCTCTGTCTTATGGCTCAGGACTTCCAACATCTGTTTGTGCAGATGAAAGTGAATTCCACAGTAGCGCAAGTGACCAAGCACACCTTCCTTCCTAGTGAGGCTGGAGGTGATGCTGAAGAACTCACAGGACAGTAAGTTTGATGTGGTTCTGAAAAGACAATTTGAAGTGCCATGAAGGAGGCAGCTGTTGCAGCTTTGATACCTAATATCAAAGCTGCAGCAGCTGCCTCCTTTATGGCATGGGCCTGTCATACTAGATTGCAGACTAATTCCTCAGAACTTGGGGATGCTTACCCCCACATGTTTAAGGAGGAAGTGGATTATGTGATTGATGCTCTTTATGACATCAAAGTACTAAGTAAGGTTTTGGCTTACTACATTTCTGCACACTGAATTCTCTGGATCAGGCAATGGGCGGGCGACTCAGCCTCCAAGGCCACCCTCAGCAGATTACCCTTCAAAGTGCAAATACTTTTTGGCAAAGGGCTGGACAACCTCATGGCCAGTGTGAAGGTTCGCCATCCCAAATCCCTTATAGACAGTATGAGCTGTCATTACCAGGGGCAACAGAGGCAGTTTTCAAGCCTCTAGGACAGTGATGGCTAACCTTTTTGAGCCCGAGTGCCCAAACTGCCGCACAAAACCAAAGAATTTCCTCAAAGTGCCAGCACATCAATTAAACCTTAATAACAAGATTTTAGTATCTAAAAACTCTTTATAAAGTTGCCTGAACTATGTAACATCATTTTTAAAGGTTGAATCTTTGTATTGTCAGAGAATCAATTTGATTCACAATCCTTTGGTTTTCATTTCAATTTATTGGCAATTTATAATGTTTTAATGATTTCATTCAATTTAATGAATTTAGGAAGAATTTGATTCAGTTACACAATATATTTTAAATGTATTATTCACATAACATGTCAAATGTATCCTGAGTAAAAAAAAAGATAAACTTCTTAAAACTGTTAACTGTGTCAAGACTCAGTGTGTATTCCCAAAGAGTCTATACATGTTTTTTTGTAAAATTTACAATCAAATTAGAAAATAGTTAAATCATTACATTTCTAATAATATGATGTAAAGAAAACAAAAGAGCTTTCAATTAAACCAACCGTTTTTATTGGAAATTCCAGATTGGAATACAACAGGGCCATGTAAAGTCCCTTTTTTAAATAACATCTTTAAATAATATTTAAATAACTTAGAAAGTGTCTTAACTGCAAACTGAAAACACTGCTTCATGTAAACATATGCATTGGGCATGCTCTGAAAAAAATTAATGTGATTTTTGTTGTTGCATGCATGCTGATAACTTGTCAATCCTTGGCTCATAGTGCGTTAATTTCAGAGCAACACATGCAGCACTCATGTCATCCGTTAATCTGTTTCTAGCATCAGATTTTATATGATTCAAAGCCGAAAACAGCTGCTCACAAGCATAGGATGACCCAAACAAAGTAAGAAGAGCAATCCCAAGTACTTTCATGGATTTAAAATTGTTTGGCTGAGAATTCCACGCTTTTAGGATTTCATTTTCAGAACTGCTAGCAGTGATTTCATTTGTCACCCTTTCACACTCAATACGTTCAAGAGCCGCACGCAGGTCATTGAATTTACTTTTCCAGATTGAGCTTTCTTGAAATTCCAGTAGCTCCATTTCCAAATTTTGAATATCCAACCACTGTAAGCAGGAAAGATCAAGATCTTCAAATGTGGACTTTTCTGGGGAAGTTATAAATGAAAGGGTTGTCTCCATCTTACGGAACTGAGAAAATCTTTTACTAAAATTCTCCTTTGCTTCGGCTACAATGGTGGAATATGCTTTGTGGATTTCCTGGTGTTTTTTATGACTGTCCACAAATGTTGTAGAATTATCCAAATGTATTTTTAGGTTGGGAAAATATTTTAGCTGTCCACTCTCAAGGTCTTTTTCAAAAACATGCAATTTTCTCTCAAAAGCTTTAATGTCACTAAACATGCTTTCTGCTGTTTTTCCCATGCCTTGTAATTTTTTGTTTAGTACATTAAAGTGGTTATTAAAATCTGTAAAGAACATGAGGTTGGTAAGCCAGGCCATGTTGGTGAGTTGAGGATAGTCTTCCCCGTTTTCGTTCATAAATAGCCTAACTTCTTCCAAGCAGGCCACAAATCTCTCTAACACTCGTCCTCTGCTCAGCCACCAGACATTATTGTACATCAGTAAAGTGTTATATTGTGCCTGAACCTCATCAAGAAGGTCTTGAAATTGTCGAAAATTAAGAGCACGCGCCATGATGAAGTTCACCATTTTTGTTACATCTTTGAGGACATCGTCAAGTTTTTTGCTGCTTTCTTTGGCGCAGAGAGCCTCTTGATGTATTATGCAGTGAAATTGAATCAGTGGATGTTTTGCTTCCTTAGCAAAGAAATGAATGAATCCTGATGTTGTCCCCACCATGCTAGGTGCTCCATCGCTAGTAACTGAAACCACTTTTTCTGGACTTATGTCTAGTGATGAAAAAGCCTCCATCACAGCATTGTGGATATCTATCCCTTGTGTTCTTCCAGGCAAAGACAGCAGTTTTACAAGCTCTTCTCTTATGATGTCACCAGTAGCATAACGCAAAATGAGCGCTAGTCTTGCATGGTTAGTAATATCTGTACTTTCATCCAAGCACATGGAGTAGAAGGGTGCTTTTTGTAAGTCGCAAGTAAGCTGTTGACTAACATCAGCAGCCATTCGCAGAACCCTATCTTTTGCAGTATTTCTGCTTAGCGGCATCTCAGAGATGCGCTGCACAATTTTATCCTTGTTTTGGAAATCATGGAAGAGTGAATTACTCCCAGCCAAAATTGCCTTTTTGATAAAATCTCCATCAGAGAGGGGCTTACCATGTTTTGCCATGCACAGTGAAATTTGAAAGCTGGCAACTGTAAGATGATTAGTTTTTGAAAGATAGTTGCTAAAACTAAGAGACTGGGAGTGATATTTCTTTAATTTTCCTACAAAGAACTCTTTTCTTTGAGCTAAACCAAGTTCAGCAACACTGTTATGGTTGGTCTCAAAGTGACGTTTGACACTTGATGTGTGAGACACAACACTTTCATTACACATAATACACAATGCTTTCCCACTGCGTTCAATCACTCCATATGTCTCTGTCCAGGCCTCTTGGAATGGTCTTCCACTATCTGTTTTTGCTTTTTTTGCTGTACTCATTTTCTTTGTTCAAGACTTCAAGTCTACAAAAAGATAAAATTTGTATAATAAAAAAAATCTAATGAAGTGCTGTATACAAATCCGTCCCCATAAAAAAAATATGTGATTGGGGAATTTTACTAATTGTAGACATCCGTTTTGGTCAAAAAATATACTGTCCAGGTGAAAACCGGACTTGTGCAACCTGAGTGTATGGGAAAAGGACTTTTATTTTTCATTATTGGAGCCTTTGTTATTTTATTATGATGTTTACAAAAGCACTGTGAAGGGCCACATATACACTTTACTGTTTTTTGCTATATTGAGTTTTCCATAAGGTACAGCGCAGAGGATTAGTGTGTTGGTTGTTCACAGAGAGCCCAGCCCTCCTCTCAGCTTACTGAACTTCTCTATGCAATCATCATAAGCAGCTTTTTTATTTCCTCGAATTTAGCATGTCCCCCATGGAAGATACAGAGGTTTTTACAGAGGAGCACATTATTAGACACATTAACATCCCCCCATATCCTCACCTCTCTAGCATGGGAGCACTAGGAACTATTCCTGATTACAGATGTCACATGTGGAGTCACACTACAACCTCACTGAGTTCCTGTGACAGACTCAGTGTGAAGCTTCTCTTCCTCCCCCCACTTCCCCCTCACACACTGCCTGGCTCATAGGATAGTAAGGGGAAGACAGGCAGGCTAAACATCCACTCACAGGACTGCAGCCAGTACAGGAGGATTGGCCGCGGCCCACCGGGACAATGCCCGGTCCTCCCAATGGCCAGTCCGGCCCTGTTGCCAGGTGAGCTGCAAAGCAGACACCGGCACACTCGCCTCCCGCCGCGCCGCATATCTTAATTGCGGACTAGAGAGTTGCATGGGGACAGAAATCCCACCCGTCCCCGCCAAAGTCTCATCCGTCCCCACCCATCCCCGTGAGGAATTCCACCCGTCCCCGTGAGGAATCCCTCCATCCCCACCAGTCCCCGCGAGGAATGTCCTCCGTCCCCGCCCGTCCCCGTGAGGAATCCCCTCCGTCCCCACCCGTCCCCACGAGGAATGTCCTCCGTCCCCGCCCGTCCCCGTGAGGAATCCCCTCCATCCCCGCCCGTCCCTATAAACTTCAGAAATAGTTATTTCATTTAATTATGCTACTGAATTAAAGGCTCTGGTAGAAACCCGTTTACAAAGTGTGTATTCTTCCCAATTAATATTTCCAAATTAATAAAGTCTTTTTGCTTATTTGTAAATGGGTTTCTACCAGAGCCTCTTTTGTTTATAAATTTTTATCAACACAACTAATATACTACTTTATCCTGAAGCAAAAAAAAAAAGAAAAAAAGAAATAGAATTCTTTTCCTACCTTTGTTGCCTGGTTTCTGCTTTCCTCATGTTCTCATTCAGTTCCTTCCATCCACTGTCTCTCTTCCAACTGCGTCTTCCATTTGCTCTGTTACTGTGCCTCTCCCTTTCTCCCCCCTTCCAAATTGGTCTGGCACCCATCTTCTTCCCTCCGCTCCCCCCATAGTCTGGCATCTCTGTCTTCTTCCCTGCCAGCGTCTTCTCCCCACTCTCTCTTCCCCATTTCCTTTCAGCGTCCTTCTCCCCTCCATCTTCCCCATGTCCTGTCAGCGTCCTTCTTCCCCCTCTGTCTTCCCCATGGCCTTTCAGCGTCCTTCTCCATCCCCCCCATCTTCCCCATGTCCTTTCAGCGTCCTTCTCCACCCCTTTGTCTTCCCCATGTGCTTTCAGTGTCCTTCTCCACCCCTTTGTCTTCCCCAGTGCTTTCAGCGTCCTTCTCCCCCCTCCTTCTCTCCCGCCCCGGGTGCAGCACAGCCGGCCAGGTCCCCTTACTTTTGTGGGGCTTCCCCGACCGACAGACCGACAACAGCCCCGGTCTGACAAACCTCCCTGCCCTTAACCGCAAATCTAAATTTCCTTCTTACAGCTGCTGTAAGAAGGTAATTTAGATTCGCGGTTAAGGGCAGGGAGGTTTGTCGGACCAGGGCTGTTGTCGGTCGGTCGGGTTAGCGCCAGAAAAGTAAGGGGACCTGGCCGGCTGTGCTGCACCCGGGGCGGGGCGGACCGCCCCACTCCCTTGGTAGCCACTCAAGCCGCGAGGCTACTCCTCCTTACCTACCCTGCCTGCAGCACAGAGCCGAACGGAAGTCTTCCCGATGTCAGCGCTGACGTCGGGAAGACTTCCGTTTGGCTCTGTGCTGCAAGCAGAGCAGGTAGGGAGAAAAGCCGCGTGACTTAGTACATCCAGCCCCGCAGGAACCCCGCGACCCTCGGAGGCGTCCCCACGGGATTCCCGCGACCCTAGGGGGCGTCCCGTGCAGCTCTCTATTGCGGACCTTCCCGCGTGCCAGCTGCAAGGCCTTCGCGTGCCACAGGTTCGCCATCGCTGCTCTAGGAGATCATGCCAGTTTTTCTCCAGTTACTCTTCTCAGAGGCCTTTTCAGGGGTCCATACAGAGATTTGGCAGTTACAGGTGCCAGTGCTCAGCCTCCAAGAAGCAACAATGATACCAGGGCAATGGCCACCCCTCCTCATACTGGCGGGCAGCTGTCGGCTTTCGTTTGATCTATGGATTGTGGACATTATTCAGGAGAGGCACAAGATCGAGTTTTCTCAGCCCCCTCCAGATCTGTTCCTCAACTCCCCAGCTGGGTGTCCAGAGAAGGAGGCCAGAGTCCAAGCAACAGTGCAACGACTCTTAGATGTTCATGCCATAAATCCTGTACCTGATGAAGAATCAAGCACAGGCAGATACTCTTCATAGTGCTGAAGAAAGGCACAGACTATTGGAGGCCCATTCTGGATTTGAAGCCAGTCAGTGCCCTAAGGGTCCCCTGCTTTCGCATGGAGACGGTCCACTCTGTTATAGCGGTGGTAGCTCTGGAAGAATTCTTTGCCTCACTGGACTTCACAGAGGCATATCTTCACATCCCCATATTTCTGAATCACAGGAAATATCTAAGATTCCATGTTCTGCAGCGACACTTTCAGTTTGTGGCGCTTCCTTTCAGGTTAGCCACAGTTTCTTGCACATTTACAAAGATGGGTGTTTGTAGCAACCCACCTACGCAGGATGGGTATCTGGTGCAACCTTACCTGAATGATTGGCTGATCAGAGCCTTCTCACTACAGGATGGTGAGCATGCGGTGCAGCAGGTGGTGAGCCTTCTCCAGAGCCTGGGTTGGATAGTCAACTTTCATAAGAGTCATCCTCAGCCAACTCAGTGCTTGGAATATCTGGGAGTCTGCTTCGACATAGCACAAGCCTGTGTTTTTCTTCCCAAGCCACGCAAACAGAAGCTCAGGAAACAGACCTTAGAGATCTTGGCCTTACCAAGCCCCAGGGCTTGGCATTACCTTCAGGTGCTGGGCTTGATGGAGGCTGTCCTGGAAGTTGTTTACCAGGTGAGAGCTCTCATGCAATCATTCCAGTACTCCCTTCTGTCCCGGTGGTCTCCATAGCACCATTCTTTGTAGAAGCAGCTCCCCTGGACTTTGGAGTCAAAGCACAACATGTGCTGGTGGCTCCAGGAGGTTGCATTGTCGAGGGGTATGCCCCTTATGACTGATGCCAGTTGGGGGGGCTCACTGCTGTGGCTGCCTGCTTCAGGGCAAGTGAACCCCATTGGAAAGCAAGTGATCCATAAATCATCTGGAACTGAGAGCTATTTGCTTGACTTTGAAGGATTTACAATTGGGGAATTGTTTTCAGACAATGCCATAGCAGTATCTTTTATGAACAGACAAGGAGGCATCTGAAACGCTCCCATACGCCTGGAGGCACAGATATTATTCCGGTGGTTGGAAGTTCAATTCAAGCCTTCTCAGCTGCCCATTTGCCAGGGGTAGAGTATGTCTAGGTCAATTTTCTCAGCAGGCACACTCTGGATCCAGGGGAGCGATCTCTGTCCCAGAGGGCATTCACCCTTATTGTGCAATGCTGGAGAAGACTGAACATGGATCTGATGGCCACAGTCATGAACACGAAGGCAGATCACTTCTACAGTCAAGGAGCAAAGCAGGGCAGCACAGGGCTAGATGCCCTCGTTCAGCCCTGGCTCTATAATCTCCTGCTCTACGTATTTCCTCTTGGGCCATGGTAAGCTGGATCATCTTCAGAATAGTGAATCATCAAGGGCTGATAATTCTGGAAGCTCTGGACTGGCCCTGCCGGCCTTGATTTTCAGATCTGGTGCATCTCCAGAGGGATAGGTGTCTCAAACTGTCGGTTCAGCTTGGGCTTCTCAGTCAGGTCCTGGTTCCCAAGGAGAATCCAGTGTGCTTTGGTCTTATGGCATGGCTCTTGAGCACATGGCCCTAATTTGGAAGAGCTACTCAGAGGTTGTCGTTACAACTCTCCTTAGAGCAAATAAGCCTATGACATTTGCGGCTTTTGTGAAGACCTGGAAGGCTTTTCAGTTATAGTGTGCCAAGGATCAAATGGAGCCTTAGAAGGCTCATATCCCGATGATTCTAGCTTTTCTTCAGTCAGCCTTGAAAAGGGACTAGTGGTTTTATCTCCCAAGGTATTGGTTGCCGGCCTTTCATGCTTTAGGGCCCAGAGAGGCTTGCAGTTGCTAGCATCGCATCCAGATGTCACTCAGTTTTTGAGGGGGCATTCAAATTGTGAACCTTATTTTGCAAGCCATTACTGTCTTGGGACCTCGGTGTGGTTCTGAAGGGCCTATCTTGGGCTCCATATGAGCCACTGCCAGACGTGTGCCTCTTGGATCTTACAGTTAAGACTGTGTTTTTTGTCGGCATTGTCTCAGTAAGGGGATCTCAGAGTTACAGGCCCTCTCCTGAAGGGAATCCTTCCTCCAGTTTACAGAATTGGGTGATCCAGAGCAGAGAGAAACTGTTTTCCTCACAAAAATAGTTTCTGCCTTCCATATCAATCAGAAGATTTGTTTACCTGCTTTTCACCTGATGGGTTCAGCAAAACAGGAAAAGATTTTGTAGATGCTGGACGTATGTAGAGTCCTCCTACACTCCTTAGAGAGGACTAATGATTCCTGGGTTTCCAACCATTTTTTTTGTGCCGATCAGCTGCTCAAGACAAGGCAAGCCAGCCTCCAAGGCCTTGATTGACAGAGGGATTTGCATGGCAATTTCATCTTCCTACATTGCCTGTGGTAAACAGCCCTATCTCGATTGCAGCCCTATCTATCTCGATTGCAGCACATTTGACTAGAGGTGTGGCTGCCTCCTGGGTGGAGTCCCAGGCTATTTTGCTTGTCAAGATTTGTAGAGTGGTTACTTGGTCTTCTCTCTACACTTTTATGAAGTTTTACTGCGTGGTTGTGGCGGCACAGGATGCTGCTTTTGGGTCCTCGGTACTGCAGGCAGGCTCATCTGACCCTCCCTAGACATCTGATACTGCTTTGGTACATCAGCTTTTGTACAGAATCCTATGTCTTTGAAACTGAATCTTCTTTTAGTGATAAGCCACATAAGCCACAGGATTCTGTATGCCTCGCCCTGTCAGAACCTTTGATTCACCTGGTTCCTGCCTTGAGCATGGCCATTGTCTGCATCAGGACTTCACCTGCATCTAAGTATAAGCAGAGACAATATTACAGGAACATGGGAGTGCCTATTTCCTTTCTCCTTTGTGGGATTTTATGGTTACTACTAGTTGTTTTAGCAGGTTGGCTCCTAGCTATGCATGTGCATACTTATTGTTCAGTGTTAAATGTTTATTAAACATTGTTCTTTTATCATAAGTTACAGAGCAGAATATAGTTTGTTACCGGGGAAGCTCTCTGTGCCCCTCCTTTTCTTTTCTTATGTTTCAGTGGAGTTTGATTGCTTTGGGACCAACTGAAGAGGGAGCTGTTCTCCACTTCAGAAAGGGAGGAGTTTAGAGTCACATGCAAGTGGTATATCAAATGTAATAAATCTAATCCTTTTGCAGATTCACAACTAAGGGGAAGGAACAGCCTTTGTACAGAATACTGTTTTATCACAGAAAGAAGAAGATTAGCAAGGCAAGAACCTAATCTTTCATTGAAGGTCCAATTCTGTATTGGTTGCCTAAAAAATCATCACTTACTAGTGTGGCGCTAAGTGTGATTCTATAAAAGTTAATCACACTATATAGAATCATGCTTAGTGCCGTGTTAGGCATCAATAGGCCTCCTAACTTTAGGTGCACCATATTTATGCCAGGGTTTTCTTTGCTTAAATACCTGTGCCTAAGTTAAGTGCCTAATTCAAAAAGAGGCATTTAACTCAAAAACATGCCCACAATCCACCTCTAGTCATGTCCACATTTAGGTAGGCGCTTTGGAATAGGGGTCTACTTTTTATAGAATCGTGTTTGAGTTAGGCACATAACTTTCAATTAAGTCCAATTAATAGAAATTGAGGTGTCAAGTGCCAATTATATTGGTGCTGATTAAGCCTATTACCCAATTAAGTTAGGCACCTAGATTGGCTGGGTGCCTAACTTTAGGCAGATTTTATAGAATTTACCAGCAATTGCTCCTGTGTTAACTTTGCATTAGCCAGTTCATGCATGTTAATCATAACACTTCCCACCTATGAGATGCCCTCTCAGTTATATTTCTTTAAAAATAAATAACAGGTTGAGAAAATATCACAAAATGCTTTAATGTGTATGTAATATAACCTAGTCTCACATGCTAACTGCATCTTAAGGACTTAATGCTCCCATAGGACTTCACTAAAAGGCCCCCAGATAATGTTATACAATATTAACGCCGCCACTAAAATTCTGCAATGCTGCTCATACACAATCTGAGTTGTCTAAGTCAGTGGTCCCCAACCCTGTCCTGAGGACCACCAGGCCAATCGGTTTTTCAGGCTAGCCCTAATGAATATGCATGAGAAAGGTTTGCATATAATGGAAGTGATAGGCATGCAAATTTGCTCCATGCATATTCATTAGGGCTAGCCTGAAAACCCAACTGGTCTGGTGGTCCTCCAGGACAGGGTTGGGAACCACTGGGCTAAGTCATTCAATTTAAAGAATACTTGTTCAGAATGGAGTTTCCTTGAGATTCCAAAGAATAGATAAAATCCAGAATAACTCCCAAAGATTTTACATTGGTCACCAAAGGAATGTTAAAACCCCAAATAGAAGGATTATCCTTAGGTTTTAAAAGGGAGTTACCTAACAAGAGCATATAGAAAATCACCCCATTTGGGATAATTCTATAACGGACAGCCTATGTGGCATGTATTCTATAAGGGAAAGTAGGCACAAAGGCCTGGATTCTCTAAACGTCGCTGTTTTTTTAGATGCTGGTAGGTGACCAAATTCAATATAAAACATCATTGAAACAACATTTTTAACTGAGTTTCAAGGTGCCTACCAGTGCCTAAAAATTTGTACTGGAGCCGCACATCTGTAGGTGCTTTAAGCCGCCTAACGCCACCGTGGGCATGACTAATGCCAGAAGTGGCATTTAGCGGCCTAAAGCGCCTATGGAGTTGCGATTCACATCATAGGTAGGTGCAGGAAATGTAGGCCAGGAAAACCCTGGCCTACATTTCTGGCACCTCCCTTTGTCGGAAACGCAATTCTGTACCCTGCGCCTTTGCGTGATTGACAAACGATTGGCGGCTGCTTTAATGGCAGCCACCAATGGCACTGATTACAGAATCCGGGCCTAGCTTTCCTGTATTGACTATTAGTTTAACAGGTGAAATATGCACCCATAATTTAGGTGTGAGCAATTATATCAGACATAGAGCTGGTAAGTTTGTATTTAAATGTCCGTCCATGCTCTGCCCAGTCTCCATCAGCGTATATGCCTATTTGTAAAATACATACTCTGAGCTATATATTTATGGAATAGTACTTGTTCTGCTCCCACATTCCTAGGAGCAGGGTGCTTGAAATATGTAAATTATGTTTGTAGCTTTAAGGCAAGCCCCCCCAACATACACACTCTCCTTCCTGCTCCCTCCAGTCTGCTCTGAGTTCAGACTCCATTTTAGGCAAGCCTGTGGCCCTAGGACAGTATTGTTCTCCATCTGGTTTTTACCTTTGTAACTGATAGTCTCTAAGTAGCTTGGTATTGCTAAGTTCTGAAGTACAATATTATCCTCCACAAAGTGTTTGGAATACTACCACTGGGATGTGCAGGTATAAGTGCCCATAAGGTATCCAAAGTGACCAGATAACCACTGCAGGGACAAAGTAAAGACCCTCCCTCCCCCACACATACACACCCTGTGTTCATTGAATCTGTCCCCCCCCCCCAAAGTTCAGAATAAAAAGTACATACCTGTCTCCAGAACATCAGTACTTGGCATAGGAAAGCCTAGTAGAGCTGCACAGTGGTGACTTAAGTAGTCTGGGGGGTGGGCTAGTGAACCATAGAGAGGAGGACCCAGAAACATAAGCCATTCTAACCACTACATTCATAGTGGAAAATGTGAGCCCCCCCCCCACCAACCCTACTGTACTGCCATATAGGTACACACCTGCAGCCACAAGGGCTATTGGGGTTGTAGACTGGAGTGTATAATGGGTTTTGGGGGTATTAGGGGGGGCTTACCATGACCTGAAGGGGAGTTCTGGTGAAATGTTTATGTGGCACCCTTTTGTGACGTTCACAACAGGGCCCCGTAAGGTACTCCATTGCTGTGTTTCCATGTCTGGATGTCCAGTGCATCACTTTGCTGGCCCCTCCCACACCCAAAAGGTCTCATTCTAGGCATTTGGGACTTGGATGATTTTTTTGGATGAGAATGTGGTATAAAGATAGACATACTAGTGGTCTGGATGATCAAATGGCTGGACATAGAAGAAGACGATTTATGAAAAAATTTATTTTGGACGTACTTTTCGAGAATGGACATTTTACCGCTGCCGACTTTGGGTGACTAGTGCCATACATCCAAATCAGACTTAGATGTTTCTTTTGATTATGCCCCTCCACATGTGAGAGTGCAGTGCACTAGTCAATGCTCACATAGCTCTTAATCTTATAGTACTCTTAGCTTGTGCATAGGCTATTTCAGTGTCTCGCAAACTTTGTGAAGCTACAGCACACTAAACGTGGTGGACATGATTCGAGGGTATCTAGAAATGCATGGACGTTGATGTGATGACAGTCAGTTGGCATCAGTGCCTTTCCTCCTCCCCGGCGTCTCGTGGCACACCTGGAATCTCGGGTGGCACACAGTTTATGATACACTGGGCTTTTTAATCTGTAGATACGTAGTTTCTCTTATTATAGAATATGATCCTATGCCTTGACCAATTGTTGATTCCTAATGGCCTATCATTCACAGAACCTAAACAACATAAGGGTGTAGTGGCATAGCGAGGGTGAGAGGCACACAGGGCAGAGTCGCCCCTCCCCCACCCTCGTATCCACTCCCCCCACTCCCACCGCGCATGCCCCCTTCCCTTTACCATACCTCTAGTTGTTCACCGCCACGAGTAACAACTTCAACGTGCTCCTTGCGACCTCTGATGTCACTTCCTATGTGTGGCACCCGGAAGTGATGTCAGCAGGAGAGCTGACGTGGTCTTGAGGAACATGTTGAAGTTGTTGTGCGTGGCAGTGAACAACTAGGGGTATGGGGCAAGGGAAGTGGGGGCGCTTGCATGGCGAAGGGGGGGGAGTGGGAAGAAGTGGAGGGGTGAAAAGGAGGAGGGATGTCCGGGGCAGACCACCTCCCCTCTCCCTTTACTACGCCACTGTAAGGGTGACGTTCTTTACATCTGGTGCAGCAGAATGTGCAGTTTTCCTCAATGATCTTTCTGCTTCATCTTCAGAAAAAAGCTGCTACAGTATAATCTTGTTATAACGGACTTGCTTATAACGGAACCTCGCCTATAGTGGATGAGGTCCGCTGGTCCCGGCCATGCACCTTTATAAACATGCAGAAAATCATCAGATATAACGGACAACCAATTTGGTCCTCAGAGCCGCTTTTGGCTGTAGTTTTGTTCGGCTATAACGGACATGCAGGCTCCGTCTACAAGGCGCGTGGCGTGCCGGTGATATAGTATCAAAATGCAGCCCAGAAGAAAATGACAGATTATTTTTCTTTCCAGTACAGTCCGACATAATGCTTTAGAACATCTTTTAGTGTTCTAGTTTTGCAATCATTTCGTGCCATACCAATATTTTGCTGAGTTTTGTTCTTGATGTTGCTGATATGGTTGTGCAGTGACTGTTGTTCATTGATTGTATGTTGTTTCAAGTTGACCTAAATAAAGTTTTTTGTTAATTTTTTAAATTTCTTTATTCATTTTTAAACTTTCAACAAGTGATTCATAATACAATCATATACACTGTAATATTACTTATTAATCATTCAATGAAATCATAATATAATTTCTCCCTCCTACCCTCCCTCCAGTATAATCTTATAGTTTCATAAAATTTAAAATTAATCCCCCCCTATTCTTCAGTAGACAAAAGGGGAGAAATAAATTATTAATTATAATCAATCCTTACAATAATTTGTTAATGGCTCCCAAACTTCAATGAATTTATTATAACCTCCCTGTTGGATAGCTAATATTTTCTCCATTTTAAAAATATGGCACAATGAATTCCACCAAAAACTATAACTTAATCTATCATAATTTTTCCAGTTTCTCGCAATTTGTTGAATAGCAACTCCTGTCATTATGAGTAAAAGTTTATTGTTTTTATAAGATATTTGACTCTTTTTCCTAATTGATGTTCCAAATAATATCGTATCATATGAAAATGCTACCGGATTCTCAAGTAATTTATTAATTTGACTCCAAATAGATTTCCAAAACTTATGTATTAGAGGGCAAAAAAACAATAAATGATCCAGATGACAGTGCCAATATCTATTAGACTTAGAGCTATCTAATTTTTGTAAACGCACCGGAGTCCAGAATGCTCTATGTAACAGAAAAAAACAAGTTTGTCTCATAGATGCAGACAAATTCATGGCCATTGAGACGCAGTGATTTGATGCTTAATCTCAATGCTCCAAATGTTCCGAAGACCATTTTTTGGTTTTTTATTCATAAATCCAGATATTAATTTATACCACTGAGCAGCCTGGTGACCTGAAACCATAAGAAAGACAAACTGTACTTATCACTAAGATTTTTCCATTCAGGGAACCCTGCCTGAATGGCTTGCTTCAATTGCAACCATTTATAATTTTGTGATTTATTAAGATCATATTTGTGTTGCAATTGTGAAAAGTCAAGCAACTTACCATTAGAAATAACATCATCTAAAGTACGTATACCTGCCTTCATCCAATATTTCCAGATGACCTTATATCCGCCAATTTTAATCTTGGAGTTTAGCCATATGGTCTGATATGTTGACTTAAATACTGAAATAGGTGTTACATCATCAACATATCTTAATGTTTTCCAAGTATCAATTAGAGAAAGTGGAGAGGGACAGATTCATCAAACTTTCGAAGACTACAAGAATGAGAGGAGATTTGGAAAAATTAAAAGGGGACTGATTCAAAACCAATGTTAGGAAGTTCTTCTTCATCCAGAGGGTGCTGGACACCTGGAATGTGCTTACAGAGGGCGTGATAGGACAGAGTACGGTTTTGGGGTTCAAGAAGGGATTGGATGATTTCAAGTTTATTAGGATTTATATATATACCGCCTATCAAGGTTATCTAAGCGGTTTTTACAATCAGGTACTCAAGCATTTTCCCTCTCTGTCCCGGGGGGCTCACAATCTAGCTAACGTACCTGGGACTATGGAGGATTAAGTGACTTGCCCAGGGTCACAAGGAGCAGTGCGGGGTTTGAACCCACAACCCCAGGGTGCTGAGGCTGTAGATCCAACCACTGCGCCACACACTGAAGGAAAAGGGTATAGAAGGGTATAGATAGAGGATTACTATACAGGTCCTGGACCTGATGGGCCGCCGCATGAGTGGACTGCTGGGCATGATGGACCTCTGGTCTGACCCAGCAGAGGCATTACTTATGTTCTTAAGTTCTATTCTGTGATCTTTATATAGTCTAGGCATTTTGATACTAATGACATGACTTAATCTCAAAGGAAACATGAGTTGCCATTCTAACGTCAACCAATCCGGAAACTCTTTCATGAGCTCAGGGAGGATCCAGTACATACCTTGACGCATAATATAGGCTTGATGGTACCTATAAAAATTGGGAAAATTTATCCCACCCTCCGCAATTGGCTTTTGCAAAGATAACATAGCAATTATTGCAAATTTTCCAAGCCAAATAAATTTTGTTAGAATACTGTTTAATTTCTTATAAAAGGACCCCTGAAAATAAATCGGTAACATACTCATTTGATAGTAAACTACAGGCAAAATCATCATTTTAACAGTCTGAACTCTCCCCCACCAAGACAGATGCAATGGGTTCCATTGTTCACACATCTCTGTAACCTTTTTCAGTAAAGATTTTTCATTTACATTCATCGTTTCTTCTATTGTATTTTGAATTCAGATTCCTAAATATCTAATGCCTTCATCTTTCCATATAAAGGAAAATGAATCAAATAATCCTTTTTGACAATGAATATTTAATGGAAGAATCTCTGATTTATCCCAATTTATTTTATATCCTGATATTTTTCCAAATTTATTTATCAATTCCAATAAGTGCGGAATGGTAGATTTTGGATTTCTCAAATGAAGTAAAATATCATCTGCATATGCAGAAACTTTATATTCCTGACCTGAATAAGGAATACCCTGAATCTCATTTGATTGTTGTATAGCCAATAAAAGGGGTTCCAATACAATATCAAACAATAAAGGAGACAATGGACAACCTTGTCTAACTTCCCTCTGAAAGTCAAAATTTTTAGACAAATTATTATTAATATACAATTTAGCAGAAGGGGAGCTATACGAGGTCTGAATCATTTGTATAAATCCTGAACAAATTCCAAACCATTTCATTGTCTGATACATAAAATAAAATAAAATAAAGTTTTAAAAAAAATGCAACTCTGGATATAACGGACTCTGGATATAAAGGACTGTTTTCCAGGTCCCTTGAAGTCCGTTATAACGAGATTATACTGTACATCCCTTCTATATCTGATCGCTATCTTTTACACCCACATAGTGAAACAGGATCTCTATGTCATATGGCAGCAGAAGGACTGAATTTGATAATTGTGGTTTAATTACCAAGATAGTTACTTGTAAAACAATAAATGATTGCTCTGGAAAAAAAGAAAAGATGCTTAACTTACCTGTTGCTAGGGTTACCATATGACTCCAGAAAAAGGAGGACTTTTTTTAAACATCCGGGTTTGACTTCCATCGCTTTCAAAGGAAGTAAAACCCGAATGAGAAACTGCATGGGGGACCTTTCTTTTCTTTTGG
Source organism: Geotrypetes seraphini (assembly GCF_902459505.1). Classification (NCBI taxonomy): domain Eukaryota; kingdom Metazoa; phylum Chordata; class Amphibia; order Gymnophiona; family Dermophiidae; genus Geotrypetes; species Geotrypetes seraphini. The sequence continues at coordinate 535,229,468 of NC_047084.1, forward strand.
GTTATGTCATAGCCAGTGTTTGTTATTGGTTTAGGTATCGGTTACTGTTTAAATAAGCCAGAATTAATAGTTTAGTAGTGAGGGAATTTTATGAGAAACTGCAATTGAAAAGTGATAAACTGAATGTGAAAAATTTTGTAGGGAACTGTAAATTCTGTGTACGATGTGAGATCAGTGGCAATATCAGTACAAGTACCAACTTCATCAAGCATCCAAGGTGAGTATTGTAGGCTACTGATATACTGATTGTTTGCTAATTAGTATCTCAATTTTATGTAATTTTCATTGATGTAGTGCTGGTTTGGCGGGTTAAAATGTGATGGGCACTCATATTGTTGTATCCAAATTGACATCATCAGCCATTCTCAGTAATTTTGATTGAATTTTTATGTAACTGAATAGCAACAGGATTAGACTTAGATTTTTTAATCATTTGTAAGATAGTCATAAATCACAACAGCTGCAATTTGCTAAAATGCTGTTGTGATTTATAACTACCTTACAAATGATTTAAAAATCTAAGTCCAATCCTCTTGCTATTCAGTTGTTACGTAAAAATTCAATCAAAATTACAGAGATTGGCTGATGATGTCAATTTGGATAAAACAATGCAGCCACCAATTACAGCTCAGAGAAAAAGAATTGCTTCAAAGTTTGGTACGGTATTTGAAGATGATAATTATCATGTTGCAAGATGCTTGTTCTGAAGTTCAAGTTTAGTTATTTTTCAGAACAAAAATGGTATTAGAAGACACAACTGTTCATTCATGTTGTACATGCAACTGAGACTGAAATCAGAACTAGTGGTGCAGTTCCACTTTCGTTTATACAGGAATTACAGTTAGCCTCCAAGGAAAAAATTGCTACTGGATGAGAAAACGTCTTTGATTTTCTGTCCACTGCAAAGAACAACCTTCTAGCAGCTGAATCTAGAACAAAGGAAGAGGCTGAGCATTACCTTGAATTTTCAGACAGTTCCAGAAATAGCTTGCTTGCATTTCCAAAAGTGGCAAAAAACTTTTATCAAGTTCAATGCTATACTTCCCAGCAAAGCAGCAGTAGAACTGTTATTTGCTCAGGACAAATTTTTAGTACCACGATGATGCTCTCTTAGTGATGATAACTTTGAGAAACGGGTTTGCTGTGGTATAAACTGAAGTGACATGAAGTTTTGAGTTCAAATTCCACTGCAGTTCCTTGTGACTCTGGGTAAGTCACTTGTGATTAGTAGGGGTATAGAAGCAAACAATAAGCTTACCACGTCATTGCCCCAGGTACAAAATAAGTACTTGTCTAAAATATATAAACCACTTTGATTGTGTAAACCCACACAGAAAAAGCGGTATACAAGTCCCACCCCTTTACCTTTATTTAGCGTTGGTTAATTAGTGATTTGCTGAGAATTTATCAACTCTATTTTAAATATGAAATGCATTTCTTCCAATTTATAATAGTTGTGCAATTGATTTTAAGGCAAATTTAAAATGCCATTGAAGTAGCTAACAACTACCGTGTTTCACCGAAAATAAGACAGTGGGGTCCTTTTATCAAGCCGCGCTAGCGGGGTTAGCACGTCGGACATTTCATCATGCGCTAACCCCTGCGGCCAGCTAAAAAACTAACGCCTGCTAATGCAGGCATTAGCGGCTAGCACAGCAGGTGGTTTAACGCGCGGTATTATGCATGTTAAACCCCTACCGCAGCTTCATAAAAGGACCCCAGTATCGCCTAGAAATTGTGATAGGCGATTAATCAAATTATATAATAAACTTGGAAACTTGGAAACTTATATTAATTTTGGGCCCAAAAAACACACTAGATCTTATTTTCGCAGTAGGGCTTATTTTTTTCATGTACATGATCTTCTCTCCCTTCCTCTCCTTCACCCCAATTCTTCCTCTTTCCTTTTTCTCCCCCATATATGCAGCATCTTTCCTCCCTTCTCACCCATCACCCTTGTGCCTTCCCTCTGCAGCATCTTTCTATCCCTTCCTCTCATCCCCCTGTGCAGAAGAACCCTTGACCAGCTTCTATCCTTCCCTCCCTCCCTCCCATCCCTTGTGGAGCAGAACCCTTGAGCACCCCCAGCCTCCGCCGCACAGCTGAACCCCCGCTGACCATCCATCTTTCCTTCCCATCTGAAACCCACCGACCATGCGAGCCCTACATACCTCACTCCAGAGCAGCGTTGGGCTGGCAGCACTCTAAACAGACTGCATCGCAGCCTTCTCACACTGGGGAATTCCCTCTGCCACATCACTGATGATATCATCAGTAACGCGGCACATGGAAGGCCCTGACGGGAGAAGGCCATGAAACAGCCTGTTTAGAGTGCTGCTGGCCCAACTCTGCTCTGGAGGGAGGTATGTAGGTATCGCAGTTGGCGGGGTTCGGCTGGGTGGGAAGGATGGAGGGTCAATGGGGTTCGGGTGGGGGGGAGGGGGAGGAAGCGCTGCTTCCAGCAAATCCAGGGACTAGGGCTTATTTTTTGGGTAGGGCTTATATTAAGACCTACCCCAAAAATCATGCTAGGGCTTATTTTTGGGGTAGGTCTTATTTTCGGGGAAACACAGTAGATAGCTACTTTTTCAGTAGTTGTCTCATGTAGTTAATTATATTTTTCTTATAGTAGTTTATCCAGATAGTTAAAACTACTATTTTTTTTTAAGAAAGTAACTATAGCTAAAGTTAAACTATTTTTTAAGTAGTTGGTGCCCAGTACTGCAAGGGTCCTGTTAGAAAGGGAGAGCAAAGCTCAGTAGGAGGCTTTTGAATAAACTCCCTGGGCTAAAGTTAGGGCCCAAAGTGGTGAACTGGATTAGACTCTGGTTTATGGACAGACGCCAGAGGGTAGTGGTTAATGGAATTCACTCGGAGGAGGAAAATTTGAGTAGTGGAGTGCCTCATATCTTTGCTGGGACCGATTCTGTTTAATATGTTTATGAGTGACATTGCTAAAGTGTTAGAAGGTAAGGTTAGCTTTTTTGCAGATGTTACCAAGATTTTTAACGGAGTGGACACCCTGGAGGGAGTGGAAAACATGAAGAAGGATCTGCATAAAGTTAGAAAAATGGTCTAACATCTGGCAACTAAAATTCATTGCAAAGAAGTGCAGAGTGATGCATTTGGGGGTAAGAAATCCGAGGGAACCGTATGTGCTGGGAGGTGAGAGGCTGATAAGCACAGACAGAGAGAGAGGGACCATAGGGTGATTGTATCTGATGAACTAAAGGCATCTAAATAGCATGATAAGGCAGCGGCTGTAGCCAGAAGGTTGTTGGGCTGTATAGAAAGAGGCATAACCAGCAGAAGAAAGAAGGTGTTGATGCCCTGTACAGGTCATTGGTAAGGCCCCACTTAGAGTACTGTGTTCAGTTTTGGAGGATATAAAAAGACTTTAAGCAGTTCAGATGGAATGGGGCTTGCGCCAAAAGATGTAGAAGAAGAGATTGGAAGACCTGAATATATATACGCTAGAGAAGAGGAGGGACAGGGGAGATATGATACAGACATTTAAATACTTGAAAGCTATTAATATAGAACCAAATATTTTCCAGAGAAAAGAAAATGTAAAACTAGAGGGCATAACTTGAGGTTGCAGGGAAGAAGTCTTAGGAGTAATGTTAGGAAAAAATTTTTTTCACAGAGTAGGCGGTGGATGCCTGGAATATCCTCCCGAAGGAGGTGGTGAGAGGAAAACGGTGATGGAATCCAAAAAAGCATGGGATAAACACAAATCTATCTATATATATAAAATCGGAGGTATGTGTGTGTGTATGTGCCGTGATCACGCAAAAACGGCTTGACCGATTTGAACGAACCTTGGTATGCAGATCCCTCACTACCTGGGGTGATATGTTCTGGGGGTCTCGCGGCCCACCTGCACACATGGGCGGAGCTACAAACAGAAAATCAGATTTCACTCATTCATGTCAATGGAAAAAATGTAAAAAGCTGCCATTCTCACAGTAATTCAAAAACGGCTTGACCGATTTGAACGAAACTTGGTATGCAGATCCCTCACTACCTGGGGTGATATATTCTGGGGGTCTCGCGGCCCACCTGCACACGTGGGCAGAGCTACAAACAGAAAATCAGATTTCACCCATTCATGTCAATGGAAAAAATGTAAAAAGCTGCCATTCTCACAGTAAGTCAAAAACGGCTTGACCGATTTGAACGAAACTTGGTATGCAGATCCCTCACTACCTGGGGTGATATGTTCTGGGGGTCTCGCGGTCCAGAACTCTATGTTGCTTGCTCAAGGGTGGGTTCACCCAAGAATTTATATGTTCTTGCTCCAGGAGGTGAAACTAAAAATGTTGTTTATAATCACGTTTTGCGTTAGTTGTATTGTATTCATTTTGTCAAATATTTCACATTATAATTTGAATATTGTACTTTTTATTAAGCTGTAAAAAAATAATTTCATTCACCACTATAAAGTATCTTTATTTGAATCCATTTACAGTGTTATTGCTATAATTAAATACCCGTGCAACGCCGGGGCATCAGCTAGTGATCTCTAATTAGAAAACAAATGGTATAAATTAAAGAACTAAGGTCGGTATTGGACAGACTTGTATAGATTGTGTCTCATACATGGTGATTTGGTGTAGGATGGGCTGGGAAGGCATCAATGGGAACTCCACTAACTTGGAACATGAGGACATAACTGGCCAGACAGTAGATATCCTGCAAACAACGGGATGATTGGATAGGCAGGAGTGAGCTTAGATGGCAGCTTCAGCAGTTGGCACCTAGGGCAATAAATAGCAGGTGGACTTTAGTCTATGGCCCAGAAATATCAAAGAAGAAACAAATTAATTTAATCATGTATTTTTAATGATAATAACTAAAGGGCAGACTAGATGGACTGTTTAGGTCTATATCTTCCACCATTTACTATGTTACTGTGTTACCTTAACTGAAGTAAAAAAGCAAAATCACAAGTCAAAAAGGCAAAGAGGAATGACAAAATCAGCTTATTTAAAACACCTCCAATATTGTGAACTCAAAACCTGCAATATTATGACTTACAAATACAAAAATACAACACAAAATCATAAGCAGAAATAAGACAACAATTTAGCAGTAAAGTAGTCTACAGTCCTTAGATTTGAAACTTTAAACAGCAACTTTCCTTTTCTTTTGAAAACAGTCTTGATATGAGTCCTCAGTACACCTTTCACTTCAGCCCTCTTGGTTAAGAGGTCAGAACTTAAATATTTCTTCAGAGGTCACACCGATCAGTTGAAAGTCTTCAGTGGAAGACTGCCATCAGATATCCTGCCATCCGATATCCCTGGTGGCTAGGATAAAGGCAGGAGCAATCCCCATAGTCTCTCCTGCCCTTTATAGTGCCATCATCCAAAATGATGCTGATGGCCCTAGTGGCAGTCTCACAGAACTACCACTAGGGCCCACCTCTCCATGTAAGGATGAAACCCCCTGCTTTCAGTGGGTTTATTTTACTGGCTATACCATGAATTATGGAATGGATCCAGTACAAATCACAAGCCACTGTATCGTGTTTACATAGTAATGAACTGCTTTACATGGACTTGTCTGTTTTTTGTATCTCATTATGTACCCCACATTGATTTAACTAAATTTGTGTTAAAGCAAGACAACCTAGTTTAGTGCCTTTAAGTGGCCTTTTAAATTGCATTAAAGGGCAAATAACATGGATTATTACTCAAACATAGCTTGACAACTACCCCCCTCCCCTGAAGTCCCTTGAATATTGGATCTTATAATTTACTTTCCTTTTCTTAATTGGCATTTATTAGTAAACTAGTGTTTAAGCCCATTACATTAACGAGTGCTAGAATATATGTCTTTCTTTCTGTGTGTCTCCCTGCCCCTGTCTCTTTCTTCCTTTCTTTCTGTCTCTTTCCTTAACTCTGTCTGTCTTTCTTTCTGTCTCTCTTCCTGCCCCTTTCTTTCTGTCTCTTTCCTTCCCTCTGTTGGTCTTTTTTTCTGTCTGTCTCTCTCCATCTGGCCCCCTGTCTGTCTGTCTTTCTTTCTTTCTGTCTCTCTCCGTGCCCACTGTCTTTCGTTCTCGTGCGCTGTCTGGCTTTATGTTTCCATGGCCACCTGCCTGCCTTTCTTTGTCTTTCTCTATGGCCCCCTTCTATATCCTCCCCAAAGCAAATAAAGATTGCTCCCTGCACCCAGCACACCCCTCCCCCCAAAGCAAAGCAAGTTCACTCCATGGCCCCCTTTTGCTACTGAAAAGGAAACTTTAAAATAATGCATTTAAAATGATCAGATACTTGGAAACTGCAAAGAAAGGACTTAAGTAAAGTTCAGGATTTTTAAATCATAATAAAAGTCATAAAATTCTGCAGCTTCCCTGCTTTCTATCTTGAAAGTTGTTTAATGATAGAGAAATTGATAGAGAGAGATTTCTGCAGCTTCTCTGCTTTCTATCTCTCTCTTCCTCTCTCCATCTTTTCCCTTCACACTTTCACTGAAATAACCTGAGTTACAGCTTCGGGAGCGGCATGCAGGCTACTTGCTAGGGGATCGGCCATTTTTGCTGCATCGGATCCGTTGCTTTGGCCGGCCGACTTAGGCCTGTGAGCGTCGTTGGCCTGGAGGAGCCGGTCGGGGCGGGGCTTCCGTGTTGGTCGGCTGCGTGTGAGTTTAGGGGTATGGGTGATTAGTGAACATACCCGCGCATCCCTGAACCTACCCAGAGATTCCCCGCGCGGGAGGAATCGCCACCATCACTGCCCCCCTGAGCCGCCACTACTGCTGCATCCGTCGCCGGGCCCTGCTCCCCACGCTGCGCACCTAGGCCGGGGAGGAGGTGGTGGCGGCAACGGCAACAACAGTGGATTCCGGGAGCAGCGGCTGCCTTCCCTGCCTCCCTCACCGCCCGACTGCAGAGCCGAGATTGAGGAGCCGCCACCGACAGCCAGACTGTGAGTGCGCGGTCTGGCTGGCTCCTCTACCAAAGCCCTTCCGGCAGCAGCCCCTCTCGCATCCGTCCCCGCGTTGCAAGCCTCTCCGAAGGCCGGCTCCCACGAAAATGCTGCCCCTCTGTCCAAAGCTGCAGCCGGACGCAAGAGGAGCCGTCAACACGAAAACCCCCAGCAAGGGAGCCATTCAGAGTGCGGGGCCGTTGCAAACAGCTGGGTTCTTCGGCTTCCCCTATTATCTCCACCGCCGTAGACTCTTTTTTAATCTGGGGTAACCGCCATGCAGAAAATGCCATTGCTGGAGAGCAGGGAGTGCCGTGTTTTAAAATTTCTCTACCTCGCGTGTGGCTGTAGTAAGCGCACTGTTGCCGGCCACGGACCTACGGATCATGGAAGCACGCAAATAGGAGTGCGCATGCACGAGTTAGCCTTTTATTATATAGATTGCTTTGCATCACCCTTAACATGGTTTCTAAGTTTTATAATATATATTATATCTGGGATCCTTTAAGAAAACCATTAAGCGACTGAGAATCGTTCAGAATGCTGCAGTCCGACTGAAGAAATCGGATAATGTAAGCTCTCACTACACAAGCTCTCACTACAAAAAAACTGCACTGGCTGCCTATGGAAACAAGGGTTATTTTCAAGTTTGTTTGCCTCTACTTCAAAACTATTACAGGTTTATCTCCAATATACCTATCATACCATTTGAATTCTCAGGTACAACTCGTACGGGTAGTGCTTACCGTATTTGTTTGCTTTTCCATCCTTGAAGGGTTGTATCTATAAGAGATTTCTAGACAGAACACTATCTTTCCAAGCAGGCAGATGGAATAAGTGTCTAAGTATATCTCAAACGCCTTCTACCAAACCTTTAGAAAGTCAATTCAAACTTATCTTTTCTTTTTTTTAAATTCTTTATTCATTTTTAACACTTTCAATAAGTGCAACATAAGATACAATCACTTTACACTGTAATATCACTTAATATTCCATCAAAGTCTAATTCACATCAAATATCCCTTATCTTTTCAATAAATTTCTCTGACTCTATCTCTACTTTGATGTATCTTCGAATACTTCCAGACAAATTTGTTTAATCCTATTATGTTGATGTAATTTTGGAAGCTTTTGTAATATCGCTGTCTGTATGTAGTCTCTTCCTTTGTAAACCGCTTTGAACTGTTTGTGGTATTGCGGTATATAAAAATAAAGTTATCATCATTATTATTATATCAAACATTCAAATTACGTAAACTAAAAATGAAGTGCTGCGGGAAATATAAATCTAGTGAGAACGCTTACAGGGCCATGAAATAAACCATCTGGTATCACTAAAGCACAAATGCTTCAAACTGTTACAATGGTTCAGCTTTGTGTTTAGTAGACAGGCTGATTCAGACTTTTATCTCACTGGTAAATTAATGACCGTGATGAACAGGAAACAGGATGGAAAAGATCTGCTTATCTGTCTTTAAAGCACTTTCCTGTTCATTGGCAATTTAGTTCAGCATAGTTGAATTCAGTCTTAGGCACAGGTGGTGTTCAAGCACAACTCACCCTGACTGAGCAAAAATACCAATCAGCAGCAAGGCACAGCAGGAAAAATCAATGACCATTTTAAAAGAAGATTTTTAACTTCTTTTTTGCAGCATTTGATTGAACTTTCTTGCACATAACAGTGTTCATTATTTTATCTCCTGCCAATTGAATCGTCAGACGCATCCCAGAACTCTGTCAATAAACCTTCTGTAAATAAATGTATATGTATAGATGAGGGAGAGATCATTAAACATCCAAGATGATTAAGTTATGCTAAGCTCTTTTCTCTTTTGACTGCTATTAGAAAGAAGAACATGGTGTCATTTATTAACTGAACAGGCGGTGCTTAGGCTCTTATGCACAAGGTATTTAATCAAAAATGTGACAAACTCTAAGAACCACAGCCTCAAAAGACCTTGCAAAAGATTTAGATAGCCTTGTGATACTGAAAGCTTAAGACTCTACACAGATGGATATGGGTCTCTACTGAACTAAAAAATTTCCCAGAACAAAGCTTTGGACTGCTATTTTTTTTTTTTTACGTATTTATAAATGATCTAGAGATGGGAATAACTAATGATGTAACTAAATTTGCCTATGACACATATTCACAGTTGTTAAATCACAAGAGAATTGTGAAAAACTGCAAGAAGATCTTACGAGACAGGGAGACTGGGTATCCAAATGGCAGGCGACATTTAATGTGAGCAAGTGCAAAGTGATGCATTAGGAAAGAGAAACCCAAACTATAGTTACGTGATGCAAGGTTCCACATTGGGAGTCACTGCCTAGGAAAAGGATCTAGGTGTCATTGTTGATGATACTTTGAAACTCTGCTCAGTGTGCAGTGGCAGCTAAGAAAGCAAACAGGAAAGGAATGGAAACAAAACAGATTATAATAATGTCTATTGCTCCATGGGTTAACGGTACCTCGAATACTGTGTGCAATTCTGGTCACCTCATGTCATGAAAGATATAGCAGAAATAGAAACAGTACAGATAAGGGTGATGAAAAGAGGCTGGGGGAGAGATATGATTAATGTCTATAAAATACTGAGTGGAATAGAGCGGGTAGATGTGAATTGCTTGTTTAGCCCAGGGAAATTGGAGGAGTCTGAGGTAAAAGTAGAGGGGGCCGTGACCCTCCAACCCTCCCCCCCCCCAGTTATGCCCTTGTTGAGTACCTTTCATGCATCCATATATAGATGCTATCTTTATCATTTTTCCTTATGTGATATTTTGCTTTTTTTTTTTTTGTATAAATCAGTTTTATATTTCTCCACAGACTTAAGAATCTTTATGCAAATAAACTTTGAAAACTGTCAATTTAGAATCAAGCTGTTCCCTCGCTGTCTTGTTAACTCGTTTCTGTCATCAATAAAATAAGTCCTGGGAAACATTTATTTAATAGTGAATCCTATTGATCAATAAAAACTGGATCTTCTATGAAAATTCTGGGTTCTTTAAAAAATTCTCAAAACTCTGAGTTATTTTGTCATTCCTAAAGTATTCTACCAACATATGGGGAAATTTTATAACTTGTTGCCAAGATGTAGAAGCTACCGTGGGGTGCATTTATGATCAATTCTGTAATGGCTTCATTTATTTATTTAGTTTTATAGGCCATCTTCCCCAGGAGCCCAAAATGGGTTACAGTGTAACATTCACAATATTTTGGGCACATTCACAGCATACTGGTTACAGTGATATGTTCACAATATTCTGGAATATCAATATAACTGCACTTTCGTGATAAACGTTTAAGGTATTAAACTCTTCAGTTATATCATAGAGAGGACATTAAATTCAAATATCCCCCAACAGTATCAATTTCCCAGAATCCTTTGATCCTCAGAAACACCACTCTGTTCAATAAATTTTCAGTACAGAGCTTTATATGTTCTCTCGTCATGGGATCATTATATATACATTATACATAAAGCTCTGTGTAGTGAAAATTTATTGAACACAGAGTGGTGTTTTGGATCAAAGGATTCTGGGAAGTTGATACTGTTGGGGGATATTTGAATTTAATGTCCTCTCCACAATATTCTGGAGACAAAGTCTTTGGGTATATTCACAACACACTGGAGAATTTGATTAAGGGTTACAGAGGTGCTTTTATAATTTGACTGGAGACGTTAGACTAGTGGTAGGCGATAGAGGCAGGATGTTGAGGGGTACATTCAGAGTTCATTGAAGGCATATCTACTATAATAAAACGCTAAGCGCGCATGCGCACTCTTACCTGCGTGTTCCCTGATCTGTTTGTCTGTGGCAGGTAAGAGTACATGCGCGTTTAGGGTTTGTTAAGTTCCTCCCCCCCTGGCGCCGACCCTACCCGACACACCCGAAACCCACGTTGACCCTCCTAGCTGAACCTCCCACCGCGAGACAAACACAAACCTCCAGGCTCCAACAGCTTCCAAGGCACAGTAAACACGCTGCTTTGCATCTTTCTACTGGCCTGATTTACTCTGCCGCGTCCCTGATGACATCATCAGAGACGCGGCAGAGGAAATTAGGGCAGTAGAAGACCGCGAAGCAGCGTGTTTACTGTGCCTTGGACGCTGCTGTATCTGAGAGGTTTGTCGGCCGTCCAGCGATGGGAGGGTCGGCTGGGAGGGTCAACGGGGGTTTCGGAGGGTTAAATGGAAACATGCTGCTCAGGGGGATGGGAGGCAGGCAGGCTGGCATGGGGGGTTTAAATGGAAACATGCTGCTCAGGGGGATGGGAGGCAGGCAGGCAGGCATGGAGGGGGGGGGGGTGGGACAAAGTCTGGAAGATAATGATGGGGACATAGGAAGGAGGCACTGGGGGCATTAAGGACACGGGAAGGAGGCACTGGGGGCACTAAGGACATAGGGAGAGACACAGACAGAAAAAAAAAAACAGACAGACAGGCAGCGTCCAAGGAGAAATAAACCAGACAGACAGACAGACAGCACCCGTTAATGTAATGGGCTTAAACACTAGTAGAGATATATTACACAAATAACTGGAGGCATAGGATTAAAGTACCTTCACCCTATTCTTGGTCATGGATCCAGTGGTGCATTCTCATCTAAACCGGGGACAAGGTGTTTGAAAGGTGCCCTTTCGGAACAGTGCACTGCTGTCAGCAATGAGTTTTAGGTGAGCGGTTTCAGTTTTAGACCGCTAGAGTCTGGTCTGTAAGGTCTCAAGGCTGGTATGTGAGTGTTCGAGAACAGTATTGTTTTTACTGATTTCCGGAAAGATAGTAAGGCTATCCATAGCTCAAATGGCCAGGGGGAGTTAGTTCCATAGTTTTGTCACACTGTGGGAGGAGCATTTCTGAGCGGTTTCTAGCTGAAGCCGATGAGCCAGTGGGATACATAGTCGATTGATCTGGTTGGATGATAGATGGGGAGTTTTTCAGCTATGTAGTGGGGGGGGAGGTGGGGGGGTCATGTTGTGGAATTGCATAAGGGCAGCCAATGTACATGGCGCCTAGGTTCTTAGGAGCCCTTTTACTAAAGCTGCAACAAAAATGGTCTTAGCACACCCCTTGCACAGGCATTTCCTATGCAATCAGGCCACTTTTGGCACAGCCATAAAATGGCTGATTTTCCCATTTTCAGAATTAACAGCCAAGTATTAATTTTTCCATTAGCACTTCGCAATTTAAAAAGCTTACCATATGAACCCCTACCACCACCTATTTTCTAGGTAGTAAGGATCCCCACGCAAACCCTATGGGGCTCATAATAAAAAAAAAACATCTACAAAGTGGCCTAAATGGGTACTTGGACGATCAAAAAGCCTGATCATCCAAGTACCCATAACCAAAACTGGGTTTAGACGTATCTAAAACCAGGTTAGGCCTTTCCCCTGCCTTTAAATGCATAGAGCGAAAATAGGCATTTTTAGAGGAGGGGAAAGGGCAGGAGGTGGGCCGACCTATACATAGGCATACAGCAGGTATAACCAAAAGTTTAGACAAGTTGCCTAGTCGGCACTTATATGTTTTGACTTAGACTAAGTCAAAACAGGTATAAGTGCCGAAAAAGGGGCTGCTGAGCTGATCGCGACTGATGTGATCATCTCAGCGGTCCCGGCAACTTGTCTACCCCCCACTGCAAAGATCATGGCAGGAGAGATGGCTCATCTCCCCTGCCGCAAAAGTGATACCCCAAAGTGCCACCAATTGCGGCATTTCGGATTGCTATCATGGCAGGAGAGATAGCCAATCTCTCCTGCCGCGATCCACCCCCCTGACTCGACATGGGAGCCCAACTCCTCCTGCCCCAGCGACCCCCCCCCTCTAACTTGACATGGGCAGGAGGGAGTCCAACCCCTCCTCCCCGAAGACCCCCCACCCCCATCACAAGCGGAGCAGAAGGGAGCCCAACCCCTCCTGCCCCAGCAACCCCAATCTCCGACTCGACATGGGCAGGAGGGAGCCTCCTGCCCCAGCGACTAACCCGATTGGATTAGGCAGGAGGGAGCACAACCCCTCCTGCCTGAAGACTCCCCATAATGGTGGGCCTTAGGGCCTGATTGGCCCAGGCGCCGCAAGCCCTGTCCACAGGGATGGCAGGCCTGCCGGGCGGATGGGCTTGGGACCCATCCGTCCGGCCAACTTCTTTAAGGTAAAGGGGGGGTCTCGGGGATGGAGGTGGGATGCCAGGGGGTTAATGGGGCCGATTGGGGGTTGGGGGCGTTCATGGGAGGGTTTGTTATAGGCAGGAGGGCCTGGGTTCCCTCATGCTTGTATCTTAGTGGGGGTGGGGGGTCGCTGGGGTAGGAGGGGTTGGGCTCCCTCCTGCCCTGATCGTATCAGGGGTGGGGGGGTCTTCAGGTAGGAGGGCTTGGGCTTGCTCCTGCCCCGATCGTGTCGGGGGTGGGGGGTCTTAGGGCAGGAGTTGGGCTCCCTCCGGCCCATATCAGATTGGGCAGTGGGGGCTGCGTCGGGGCAGGAGGGGTTGGGCTCCCTCCTGCCCTGATTGGGGGGGTGGATCACGGCAGGAGAGATTGGGCATCTCTCCTGCAGTGATGGAGATCCCCCACCCCTCTCGAACCGTGGCACATCGGGGTGAGGATCGCACCAGTGGGGATGGCTCATCTCCCCTGCCGCGGTGCTCACCCCGAAGTGCTGTGGTTTTGGGTGGGTGGGTGATCGCCATCGCAGCAGGGGAGATGAGCCAACTCGCCTGCCATGACCGTTGCTGCGGGGGAGGGGGGGTGGATTCTCTAACTGGTGTTCTTTTTGACAGACGCCGGTTACAGAATCCAGCTTTTAGACGAAGGACTGGCTCCTCCTTTGCCTAAAAGGCCTGGTTTTGGCCATTTGGAACTTAAGCTGGTTTTTTGGTTGGTAATTTGTCTTAGGTGTAGACGTAGTGGTGGTCTGGATGTTTAAACAGCTGAACGTAGAGGCAGGCCATTATTTTTTTTAAAAACCTCCTTTTGGATGTTTTTTTCGAGAATGGACATTTTCCCTGCTTCTATTTTCAGCGTTTAGGCCAAAAGAGGGCTTAGATGTTTTTTTAAATTATGCCCCTCCACGCTAATGTTATCAAAATATATCCAAAACCTTCATTTCAGATATTAAAAAAAAATCATCTATTTTTCCAATTTACAATATGACTTTTTGATGGTGAACTTACCTTGAGTGATAATATATACACAATAAATTAGCAAGGTTTTTGAGTCATGAAAAATTCTGCTATATTTTTTGATCCTTGATGGACACGTTTGATAGGATAAAAAAGATCTTAGAATCTGACGTAATCATATTTGTTTATTGTATTATCCCAGTAAATTTTGCTTTTGGTTTTCCATTTTTGCTGGGTGTTTGCCCTAGATTCTGGTTTGATTTTCAAATCTACTTTGCTTTACCCCATCCCCCCAAACCCATTTCACTCCTTGCAGAAAGAATAGGTACAATGAACATAAACAATTTTAGGATGTTTTCAAAGGGGAGCTACTTGGGTATTTGAAAATTAGTTGCAAGGTAGGTGGGTACAAAAATATCTATATACTTTGCAGCAGCACAGGCCATGCAAAAGCATCCTGTGGGTTCCAACAATTGTCCACTGAAAATGAAGGCACTAATCCACCCTTATACAAAACCGCACTAGTGCCGGTTGCGGTGGTAACTGCTCCAACGCTCATAGAATTCCTATTTGCCCACCAGGACAGACAGAGAAAAATGCTCGAGTATCTGAATAAATTCATGTAAACCATTTTGAGCTCCCTTAGGAGAATGATATAGAAAATTGAATACACTTCTCCCTCCGTATTCGCAGGGGATGCGGGCAGAACATAGCCGTGAATACCGAAATACTGCAAATAACTTTTTGCATGTTATTTGCAGTTTTTCGGTAAAATAGATCTGAAAAAGATAATAAACCGTGAATAACCTGACCTGCGATTTGCTCCGTACAACGCCGAGAGCAGCGATTTCCTCCATGAACCACTGGGAGCAGCAATTTCCAATGTGAAATGCCGGGTTCAGTAACGAAAATTAGTAGTCGAAAAAAATGCGCATAAGCGAATCCGCAGATACGGAAAACGCGGATACAGAGGGAGAAGTGTAAATAAAAAAATAAAAACCGTGCTACAGTTTTGTAAAAGAGGGGGGGGGGGGGAAAGAAAACCACTAGCAAACAAAAGAGATAAAAGTCCACACATAGAAGCACAGCTGGATAGATCAGTCCAAATATCAATACAAACATAAAATAATTTATTCTGAAACATATAAAACAGATTAAAATCAGAGACCTAACATTGCCATGTTTAACTCAACAAAGGGCTGATCAGGGGTAAATCAAAGATGTTCAGCCATGGGGTTTAAGACCAATTATGAAAAAATGCTTCATATAACAGAACCCAAAACCTGTTCTCACCTTGTAATTCGCTGATTGTACAGCTCTCTTTCACTGTAAACCGCCTAGAAGTCACAAGATTATGGTGGTATAGAAAAAATAAAGTTATTATTATTATTATAACATATATATATAGAACCCCCAGCAGCGGGGAAGTGAAGATGATGCCAGATAGACTTCTGTGGTCTGTGTCCCATATATCTCCCCCATCCCCTCCCCAGTCTGTGGAAACATAGTCTTGCAGGAAATTGATCCCTGGTGCAAAAAAGGTTGGGGACAGCTAGTGTAGATGAAATACTGCTGTTTTCCACACAATTTGTGTGTGTGTGTGTGTGGGGGGGGGCAATTCTATAAAGGGTGTCAAATGTTAGATGCCATGATGCAGCATGCTCAGTACTAATTCACTGCTTCAGTATATGTGATCGTATTAAATACATTTTCATATGTTGTTACTTTGGATCATTGGAAGTAACGCAGTAATTCTTCATAATCTTTTTACAGAAGAACTGCTTAAATCGTCATCGATCCTTTGTTTTATTATTTTTTTGCTTTGTGGGCATCCAGATTCTATTATAGAATACTAACATTACTAAGTTGGCATTTGAGCACCAATATTCAGGCACACCCTGCTAATGTCATGTCAATAGCAGGCGCAAATGTGTGTGCCGAAATGTGGTATCTTAGCATGTAACTTACAGTAGTCTGTAAACTATACAAGCAAATGTGGGACATGCCCATGCCCCCGCGCTTCTCCCTTGCATTTATGCATTTAACCGCTGGATTCTCTGTAATTTGCCAAAGTTGAGTGCACAGTTGTGGGGATAGATCAGAGATCAATGCGGAAACGAATTGGCAAGCGAGTGTTAAAAAAACAATTATTGGTGTTAACAAGAACTTAATTGGCAGTAATCAGAAGTTACATGCAGACCTGCCCTAAGCCCTATTCTATAACATGCATGCCTAAATTTCATAACACACGATGCCAAAGGGAGCCTAAAGGGGCAAAAACGAGTTAGGAGTGTTCCCAGAAATTAGGCCCAGTGATATAGAATACCTGCTTTTCCGCACCTAACTACCATTAGTTGTGCATGAGCATTTACACCAGCCTTTAGGCACCGAGGGATGTGACACATAGCGGCTGTCAATCTTCAGTTAGGCGCTCTATATAGAATTGCACCTAGCAGCCTAAAATACTTAAGGGTCCTTTTATCAAGCCGCGCCAGCGGGGATAGCGCGTTAGACATTTCATCACGCGCGAACCCCTGCGGCCGGCAAAAAAACTAACGCCTGCTCAATGCAGGCATTAGCGGCTAGCGCGGCAGGCGGTTTAACGCGCAGTATTACGCGTGTTAAATCCCTACCGCAGCTTGATAAAAGGACCCCTTAGGTGCCAGTATGTGTCTCAACTTTAGGTGCCCCCCCCATTTATGGTAAGGTTTCTTTTTGGTCTAAATACTGGCGCTTAAGTCCAATCTAGGTGTCTACTTGGAAAATACGTCTAATGTCCACCCCAAATCTGTCCTTAACCATGCCCACTTTCTGGTAGGCACCTTGGATTAGGCACCTACCCAAAACTGGTAGGCGTTAGGCACCTACCCTTCCAATTAATTTAAATTTTTGCAAATTATGAATTCATTATTGAGCATTATCAACACTGATTAAGCAATTTAAAAATTAACCCCCCCCTTATATAAAACTGTAGCGTGGATTTTAGAGCCGGCCATGGTGGTAACAGCTCTGATGCGCATAGGAACTCTAAAAACCATGCTACGGTTTTGTAAAAGGGGGGAGGGGGGTAAGTTAAGCACCAAGATCGGTTAGGCGCGCTGCTCTAGGCGCCTAACTTCAGGCGCTGTTTATGCAATCTGAGCCCAAATGCATTCTAAAACGGCCATTCCATGCAGAGTGCCCTAGATCAATGGTTCCCAACCCTGTCCTGGAGGACCACCAGGCCAATCGGGTTTTCAGGCTAGCCCTAATGAATATGCATGAGAGAGATCTGCATATAATGGAAGTGACAGATATGCAGATCTGCTCCATGCACATTCATTAGGGCTAGCCTGAAAACCCGATGGGTCTGGTGGTCCTCCAGGACAGGGTTGGGAACCACTGCCCTAGACCATCCAGGCATCTAACTTTGGATGCCACCTACTGAATCTACCTCTAAGTGAGTTGCAAGTTAAGGCTACAGAATACCACTTAGGCCCTGATTCTACAAAGTGCGTCCCGATTTTAGGCAGCTGTAGGCGTCCTATAGCTGTCTAATCAGCCAATCGGAATGCACGTTTTTAAAAAAAAAATGCTCCCCAGGCAGGCCGCCTATATTGAAGGCGAGGCCCGACCGCCCCCCCCCAGACACTACCGATCGCTGGCAGGAGGGTGCCCAATCCCTCCTGCCAGAAGATGCCCCCCCCCGGACACTACCGACCGCCCCCCCCGACACTACCGATCGCTGGCAGGAGGGTGCCCAATCCCTCCTGCCGGAAGACGCACCCCCTCCGCACCCACCCCCCGCGCTAACAGCCCTCAAACTTCCCCCCAACCAAACTAACCTTTCCTTGTTGTCCAGACGGGACTTGCCCGTCTAGCCGGCAGGCCTGTCTCGTCGAAATGAGGCGGGCCCGCCCCTTCCCGGCCCATCCTTCCGAAGCCTAAGGTCTGATTGGCCCAGGCTCTAGAAGCCTGGACCAATCATGCCTTAGGCATAGCGGGTCCGCCCATCCCCAGTAAGTCTAAGGCCTGATTGGCCCAGGCGCCTAGAGCCTGGGCCAATCAGACCTTAGATTAAGTGGGGATGGGCGGACCTGCTATGCCTAAGACCTGATTGGTCCAGGCTTCTAGAGCCTGGGCCAATCAGGCCTTAGGCTTCGGAAGGATGGGCCGGGAATGGGCGGGCCCGCCTCATTTCGACGAGACAGGCCTGCCGGCTAGACGGGCAAGTCCCGTCTGGCCAACAAGGAAAGGTTAGTTTGGTTAGGGGGAGGTTTGAGGGCTGTTAGCGCGGGGGGGTGCGGAGGGGGTGCGACTTCCGGCAGGAGGGATTGGGCACCCTCCTCCCAGCGATCGGTAGTGTCGGGGGGGGGGGGGGCGGTCGGTAGTGTCGGGGGGGGGCATCTTCTGGCAGGAGGGATTGGGCACCCTCCTGCCAGCGATCGGTAGTGTTGGGGGGGGCGGTCGGTAGTGTTGGGGGGCATCTTCTGGCAGGAGGGTTTGGGCACCCTCCTGCCAGCAATTAGACAGGCGGCCGCGGCCCGCTATACTTATAGCAGCAGAGAGATCCCTTGCCGCAATAAGTATAGCAGCCGCGTCTACTTACAATGTAGACCAGCATTTTGTTGGCCTACATTGTAAGCGTCTCTTCCTCTACTAGGGAAACGCATAGGGCCGCCTAGGTTCGCCTAAGGCCAGCCTAAGGCCCTTAGGCGAGCTTAGGTGTCTTGCGGGCCTCGCCTTCAATATAGGCGGCCTGCCTGGGGAGCATTTGTTTAAAAAACGTGCATCCCGATTGGCTGATTAGATAGCTGTAGGATGCCTACAGCTGCCTAAAATCGGGACGCACTTTGTTGAATCAGGGTCTTAGTGCCCAACTAGCATTTATGTGCATAACAGTTTAACACACAAGTGCTAGTATTCTATTACTTTAGGGTGTTTACATTTAGGGGCCGATTCTATAAAGGGCGCCTAACTTAATTGGCAAAATACCCTTAATAGGCTCAGTAATTGCTATAAAAAAATTTAATTGGGCGATAGACTCCTATCTGATTCTATAAAAGATAGGTGCCTATTGCATGGCGCTTAGCGGTGCCTAACGCGTAAGTGGTTGTTTCTATGGGTGGAGTGTGAGTTAGGCGCCACTAAGCGCGATTCTTCATAAAAGTAGGCACCTGAAATGTAGGCCTTTAAAACCCTCGCCTACATTTCAGGCACCTAAGTTTTTACATAGGCACCGCTAGCCATGATTCTGTCAACGGCGCCTAAGTGTGATTGACATGCGGCTGTCACCATTTTTTTAGGCGCCTTTTATAGAATTTAGTCCCTTAGACTTCAAGTTTGTAGAATGAAGGGTGAGGAATATATTCACTTTGCATTCAAAAGTTAAAATTTTAAAATCAAAGCTCTACTCACGGAAATGGGCTTATGTTTTACTCATCTGTGCAATGATATTTGATTGTATGAAAATCTGGCAAGTTTTGCTTTCTAGTTCATCAACAAAGAAATAGCAGCACTAAAGTAACAAATTTCAAATCTCCATATAACTCGGGAACAATAATGAACAGCAGGAAAATGTACTGCAGCTGGTGATGGAATATTTGTTTACCTACAGGCCCAATGGTTGTATGTGAAAGCTTTTAAGTGAATTCAGTTCTAGAGGCCAATAACCATTGTTCTTTTATGAAGTTGTACATTCTGAATTAGAGCTTAGAATGACGCTGAATAATGTGAAAATAGTGACCAAGCAAATATGTGCAGAAATTAACATTTTATTATATATTATATAGTAGTAAAGTTTTTATAAGTGCATGAATAAAAAGTTAGTGAAATTACAGGAGGAACAATCTATATAGCAATGATAGGTTCATTCACTGTGCATCTGGAAAAAAAAAAAAGTTTTCTCTTCATTTGGCCTAAAACTTTGTGTTCAGGTCCCACGATTCTGACATCAGAACCTGGATAACACTGATTAGAACCATAGGGCTTTACAATAAAAGCTAAAATATTGACCATATGATGGCAAAAAAGTCTTTATATTTATAGATAACTTATTCTCTTCTAGCTACTTTCTGACGAAGTTGGTGGTGCCGTGGAGGACGACCTCCTCCTTCTTGACAAGGACCGCGAGTGCTCAGCACTGTAGGCCACGTGCTTGTCATAATTTTGCAGCTGGGCTTCAACCATGTCCCTCTGCTGTTGGCTGATTGTCTGACTTATCAGTCCAGGGAGAGCTTGAATGCTGCCAATCAATGTCTCTAATTTAGTCTCTAGAACAACAATCCTCTTCTCAAAGTCTTCACTTCTTTCGTTTAAATCAGAAATCATGTCATACATGATGTTTTGTGTCTGAAATGAGAAAACAGATTTGCACAAAGTCACTCAAAGCTGATAGCTACAGCAAAACATTAAGGCCCAAAATCTTATGGTTACTGACAGAGTAGATTAATGAGCTTGTGCTATGCCCTACAGCTTGAGTGGAAGTGGAGCACTCACTTTCCCAGCTGTCCTAGCGCTGTGTGAAGCCTAGCCATTGTGGCCAATCTGTTCTGCCAACTGGCTTTCCTCCCAGTCAGAATGTGATTGCATTTAACCGGAGTGAAGGTAACGTGAAAGAATAGAGGTGGGACCTATGACATCAGTGCGCATAAGCGGATTGTTTGCTTATCCGAATTGCAAATATCCGGAGTTTACGCCCATTGATTTTAATGTAAAAAAAATGGGACCATGGTGGTAGGGTGCGCATAACCGAAGCGTGCGCTTAACCGATGTGCACTTAGGTGAAGTTAGTTTATGAGGGGGGGGGGGGGCGTTATCAACATGGACTACCACTAAGAAGGACTATTTTGCCACAAATAGTGCTATTTTTGTGTGCAATGGGACCCCGTGCTAAAATAGCACAACTTGTAGTAAAATAATCTATTTCACAGTAGCCTTAGTGGACACTAGTGTGCCGCCTGAGATTCCAGGTGTGCTGCAAGATGCCGGGGCAGAGGAGAGGTGCTAGCACCAGCTGACTGCCTACAGGCCGTGTCTCCTGCGGCGAGAGGCACATCCTGTGGGCAGTCAGCCGGCGCCACCGCTTCTCCTTCTCTCTATGCTTCTTCCCTTCCAGCATCCCCTACTGGTGGCTCAGGCCCCATCTGGAGGGCTTTGGCGCATATGCAGATGTCGATATGATGATGTCACACATGTGCGTGATGTCATTGTGTCAACATCCACATACTTCCAAATGCCCTTGAGCCACGGCCACCATGTTTAGACACTATTTTAGTGCATTAACATAAATGTTTTCACACAAATGGACATTTTCTGTGTTCAGTTTTGTGTTAACTTTTGCATGTTTTACCTTGCATTGTTTTTCTAAGCATTAATAAGTAAAAGATTGTTATATTCAGCTTTGCAGTTCATAAGGTCATTAGCTGTCTGGCAGCCAATCGTGATGCAAGTTTAACAATCCCCAGCCCCTAAGGCAGGTTGCCTACACTGTAGGAGTTGTTGTGGTTGCAGGGAGATGCATAGGAACACTTAAGCTTGGCCAAGGCTGGGCTTGGATGTGGTTTCACCTGGAAGTGGCCTTGGGCGAGCTTAAGCAGCCCTAGGCATCTTCCTAGGGCTGCAACAGATGCCTGAAATATAGGCCAGCAAAATGCTGGCCTATATTTCAAAGTTAAAAGTAGATGCAGCTGGCTGAGCTGATTGCAGCAAGGGAATACAAGATCAGCTTAGCTGATCGGGGGGTTGGGGTGGTGGGTAGGATGGAATACCCCTGCTATGATCAGCTGAGTGGTTGATGCAAGGGACCCCCTGACAAGTACCCCAAAATGGGCAGGAGGGATGCCTACTCCCTCCTCCTGCTGATCCCCCCATCATGATTGGCAGATTCTGCTGGCTCAGCTGACTGGGGAGAAAACACTCCAGCCGCAATCAGCTGAGTGGCTACTGCAGGGGAACCCCATATAAGTACCCCAAAATTGGCAAGAGGGATGCCCACTCCCTCTTGCCATCCCCCGAAGTGGTGACACTTGCCCCCATTGAAGACTGGCAGGAGGGATTCCCGTTCCCTCTTGCTGACACCCCCCTGAAGTAGCGACACCACCCAACTGTCAACACCCCTGAACATCAAGTCCTTCCTCGACACCCGTGAACATCAAGGCCCCCACCCCGGCACCCCCCAAACCTTCAGATGCCCATCCCGACACTCCCACCCCCGTAACTTTTGTAAGAAAGTCTAGTTGGAGGGATGCATACTCCCTCTGGCTGGCAGGCCCACCTCTTCAAAATGGTGGGTCTTCTTCCTGGTGCTGAGCCTGCAGGACTCCCCGAAGCCATGGATTTGAGGAGGCCTGCTGGCTCAGCTGATCAGGGATTCCATTGCAGCGATCAGTTGATGGCAAGGGATCTCTCAATCAGGCAGGCATGATTCTCTAACCGGCACCGGGGGGTAATTGGGGGGGGGGGAGTTTAAGAAGTCTGTTTTTACAGACAGATGCGATTCTGTATAGGACGCTGGTGTGCAATTCTCAACAGCTGCTGAGACCGGCGTCCTATAAAGAATCTGCCCCATGCTGACTCTGACCCATTAAACCATGTTTGTCTACTTGTTCTGTAATTTATAATTTCCACTATCTTGCCCGTAACTGAAGATAGGTTTACCGGTCTGTAATCTAGATCACCCCTGGAACCTTTTTTATATATTGGCCTTACATTGGTCTCCCTCCAATTTTCAGGTACTATTTTAATGACAGATTACATATCATTGAAGCAAAAAAGAGCACCAAGGACCTTGCAGAATAGGATAGTAAAGTTTTCTTTATTGTATGACCCAACATGGGCCATGTTTTGGCAAATATGCCTGCATCAGGGGTCTATTACATTCAAAAGATCAGTGTGTCAAAATATGAGAACTCTCAAAATAATTCTTACTTTATGACCATAGTTTAGCTTCAGTCTTCTGTCTCTACTTCAGTATTTGGTATGTACTTTGCATCCTTCTTCTTGCTGCTTTGCTTTTAGGTTACATATCATTAACAGCAGATCAGCAATTTCATGCTTGAGTTCTTTCAGTACCCTGGGGTATATACCATCCAAACCAGGTGATTTATCACTCTTTAACTTCTCAATTTGGCTAATTATATCTTCCAGGTTCACTGAGATTTCTTTGTTCTTCCGCATCATCACCCTTGAAAACCATTTCTGGTTCAGGTAGATCTCTACATGCAAACATGAGATTCTACCTCCTCAAAGAAAATTAAAAAAGAGGCGACCTGTGGTGAATAAAAAGATTGAGCACCACAGGTCGCCTCTTTTGTTTTTCAGGTGGATCTCTTAATTTCCTTCTGTAAAAACTGAAGCAAAGAATTCATTCAGTTTCTCTGCGATGGCTGCGATGACCTTATCCTCTCTCAATGCCCCTTTTGCTCCTTATATCTTAGCTGTGTTACTGTCTAACTCATCTTTGTCTCTTAATAGATGTCTTCCAATTTTTAATTGATTAATTTTATTATGTCATCTTTTAACTTCATTGACTGTATGTATCTTTTAACTTCACTGACTGTGTGTATTTCTCTTGTTGTGAGCTGATTTGAACCTTTTTTGATATAGCGGTATACAAAAATAAATTATTATTATTATTATTGATGATCTAAAAGTCCCATGGATTCCCTTACAGGCTTTCTGCTTCTGTTGTACCTGAAATAGTTGTTACTGTGAGTTTTTGCCTCTGTGGCAAGATTCTCTTTATATTCTCTTTTAGCTTCTTCATCAATGTTTTTACATCTAACTTGCCACAACTTATGTTACTTATGCTGATTTTTATTTTCTTCATTGAGATACTTTTTCCATTCTTTGAAGGATGCTTTTTTTGGCTCTAATAGCCTCTTTCACTTCACCTTTTAATCATGCTGGCTGTCATTCGCTCTTCTTTCCATCTTTGTTAATATGTGTAATATATTTGGTCTGAGCTTCCAAGATGGTATTTTTAGAGAGATATTTTACTGGAACTGAGAGAAGTTTTTTTAAAAAAGTAAAATTATTAGTGTCAGAGCCAGTTTTTTTTGAACAGGCAATCTTTTTTTTGCCTGATAGGTTCTTATCTGTGCTGTTCTTTTTTTCTGGTATCTATGAGCCAATGATAGTTTTCTGTACTCCATGAAAGCATAGTGGTGTAGTGCTCAGCTGAGGTCTATGCTGGTTGAATCTTTGAGGCTCATTTATTATTGGTTATGTTATATTATCTTCTCCCAGTACAGGTAAATACCTCTAATATATAAACACATTATTTGTGACATTTAAAGCATTTTTAAACAATGTCCGTGCTTGATTTAAAGTCCTAATTTTTGCAGATGATCCCTTTAGCTTCTTCTTAACAATTTTCCTCATTTTATCATAGTCGCCCTTTTGAAAATTAAATGCCGCTATAGTAGATTTCCTTTGTGACTTCACTCCAGATATTAGCTCAAATTTGATCATATTATGATCACTGTTTCCCAATGGACCCAACACTCATACCACTAAGGACTAGATTTAAAATTTCCAATTTCTAGACCAGTTGCTCCAAGAAGCAGTCATTTATTACATCTAGGAGTTTTACCTGCCTAGCACTCCCCAGTATGACATTTATCCAGTCAATATTAGGATAGTTGTGCCCAGTAAAAGATATAACCCTTTTCAGCTTCGTGTAGATTTGGAAATATTTTTTCAAATTTTATTGTTGAAAAGATATTTTTTGGGGGGGAGGAAATGGAACTGGGCAGATCTATGATTAAAAATAAGACTGGATGGGGCCCTATGGGCCTAATGGATCCAATGATATCAGCTTTTAGATCCATGGTACTGTCCAAGATTTCATCCATTTAGAAGAGTGGGAAAAGACAAAGAAATTTCACACTTGAAGAATGTAGTAGTTTGAAACAACTTCAACAGGATCCTTCAATAACTATTGCAGAGCTGATAAAGGAGGGATGGTGGTAATTTTGGACACAGTTAAATATAAGGAGGAGGCACATAGACAGTTGACAGATATTAAGACTTACATAAAACTTACTAATGACCCCTCAAATGAAATATATTAGAAAGTGTTACAACTATTGGATGTGGAAAGGAAACGGGGGTTTCTTACTAAAACATAGAAATATGATGGCAGATAAAGGCCAAATGATCCATCCAGTCTGCCCATCTGCAGTAACCATTATCTTTTCCTCTCTTTAACCCTTTCAGGACCAAGGGACATATTTGTCCCATAACTTTAAAATCCTATCAATTTTGATTGGGATAGTCTACAGTTCTAAATTTGATATGTACGGATTCCATATGATACTACCTTTATGTAAACAAACTGGTTCCGACATTCATTCATTAGCGTCGTTGCCAGATTGACGAGAAGATTCACTTGCCACACTGTCCATAAGCCAGAAGTGTGATTTTTTAAATAAAAATAATGATATTTCACAAAAAAAAAAATCAATTTTTTGGCATCTGCAAGCCCTTTTTACCATAAAAATGTCGTCAAAACCACAAAAATTGGCCTACGATCCTTATGGTCATGAAAGGGTTAAGAGATTCCACATGACTATCCCACACTTTATTGAATTCAGACAGTCTCTGTCTCCACCACCTCTTCCAGGAGACTGTTCCACATATCTAACATCTTTTCTGTAAAAAAGTATTTCCTTAGATTATTCTCGAGCCTATAACCTCTTAACTTCATCCTATGCTCTCTCATTCCAGAGCTTCTTTTCAAATGAGACTCGACTCATACGTATTTACACCACATGGATATTTAAATGTCTCTATCATATCTCCCTTCTCCTGCCTTTCCTCCAAAGTACACATATTGAGATCTTTAAGTCTGTCCCTCTACGCCTTATGATGTAGCCTTCCTCTGGACCGACTCCATCCTTTTTATATATTTTTGAAGATGCGGTCTCCAGAATTGTACACAATATTCTAAATGAGTTCTCTCCAGATTCTTATACAGGGGCATCAATACCTCCTTTTTCCTACTGGCCATACCTCTCCCTATGTACCCTAGTATCCCTCTATCTTTCGCTGTCAACTTTTCAACTGGTTTGGCCACCTTAAGATCATGGTACAAGAAGCAGGCTATGTTTATTCAGACAGTTTCTTGTTGTGCACAGAAAAACCACCTTTTTACAAACCAAAGGACACGACATGATCTGTGTTTCGAACAACATGTCTTCTTCAAGAGTCCCTTAGTAGTGATGGTTTTGAGGAGGGCCGCAACAAATAAACATAAACCTGGTACAAAAAAATCCAAGGGGTCTGTACACAAGATTTTTTTGTACCAGGTTTATGTTTATTTGTTGCGGCCCTCCTCAAAACCATCACTACTAAGGGACCCCTAAAGAAAACATGTTGTTCTAAACACGGACCGTGTCGGGTCCTTTGGTTTCTAAAAAGGTGGGTTTTCTGTGCACAACAAGAAACTGTCTGAATAAACATAGTCTGCATCTTGTACTATTGCCTGCAGTTTCTCTTTTGTTTTCTCGCTGATTGTATATTACTGCAGGTTTGATGGATTTTCTTTTGTTTTTGTTTGACCTCCCACCTTAAGATCATCACATACAATCACACCTAAGTCCCGCTCTTCTGTCGTGCACATAAGTTCTTCACCCTCCTAAACTGTTCCGTTCCTTCAAGGTTTTGTATCCCATATGCATGACCTTGCATTTCTTAGCATTAAATTGTAGCTGCCAAATTTCAGACCATTCTTCAAGCTTTGCTAGATCTTTCTTCATGTTATTCACACCATGGGGTGTCTACTCTATTGCAGATTTTGTTATTATCCGCATAGAGGCAAATCTTACCCAAAAGCCCTTCAGCAATATTGTTTATAAAATTGTTAAAACGAATAGGCTCAAGAACAGAACCTTGAGGCACACTACTGGTAACGTTGACCACTACCCTCTGTCGCCTTCCACTCAACTAATTACTGACCCAGCCCATCACTTTGAGACCCATCCTGAGAAGCTACTTTTAATTTAGCTAGCTCCTCATGAACACAACCCTCTGAAATTCGATCAGGGTCTACCACTCCTCCATCCCTATTTGTGTTT
Source organism: Geotrypetes seraphini (assembly GCF_902459505.1). Classification (NCBI taxonomy): domain Eukaryota; kingdom Metazoa; phylum Chordata; class Amphibia; order Gymnophiona; family Dermophiidae; genus Geotrypetes; species Geotrypetes seraphini. Next base: position 535,256,580 of record NC_047084.1, read on the forward strand.
GTCTTCTGTGGTCCCGCTCACGGTGCTTCAGCGTTGAACACAGAACAGAAATATTTGTTAAGCAATTCAGCCTTTTCTTTATCAGCTTCTACATACTTCTCTCCTTTACCTTTGAGTCTTCACAATGCCACTTTTGCACTTCTTCCTATCACTGATATATCTAAAAAATGTCAGCTATTTTTTCTTCAATTTACATCTTTGCTTTCCTGATTTCATGATCAGCCTCTCAACTTTTCCAGATATTTTTGCCTGTTTTCCTCTTTCTGCGATCTTTTGTAGTTTATGAAAACTAACCTCTTATTTCTTACCTTCTCAGCTACTACTTTTGAGAACTAAAGTGGCCTTCTTTTCCTCTTACTTTTACTTACTTGCCTCACAAAAAGGATTGTCACTTTTACAATAACTCCTTTCAGTTTTGCCCACTGCATTTATATTTCTTCCATATGTTCCCAACCAGACAATTCCTTGACATAATCTCCCATCCGAACAAAGTTAGTTTTTGTTTTTTTAAGTCTAGAACCTTTACTTTTTAATAAGCCCTCTTCATACTTGTTTTAATATTAAACCATATCATGCAGTGATCACTGAATGCAAGATAATCACCCACTGTAATATCAGAAACACTTTCCCCGTTTGTAAGCACTAAGTCCAGTATGATCCCATCCCGCGTGGGTTTCTTTACCAACTGGTGGAACAGTTCTCCTTGTAGAGAATCCAGGATCTCCCTATTTCTACAAGACCCCACAATAGGGTTACCCCAATAAACATCCAGCATGTTAAAATCACCTCTTAGTAAAACTTCCTCTTTTTTAGATATATTCTGAATGTCTACTATTAAATTTCGGTCCACTTCTTTCATCTGTAAAGGAAGCCTGTATATCACACGAATGTAAATATATTCACCACTCCCTCTTTCCAAATTGATCCACAGTGTATCTTCCTTGCTCTGCAAATCCTGCAATTGTGTGGCTTTAATATGATCTTTGACACTGAAAAGGGGTTTCCTAATTGTGATCATGCTTAATATCCAAAGAAACACAATAGAAACAAAAGGGCAGATCAATTTCCAATCAAAATTGTCCAAATGTATTTGTCTACTCAGCATAAAAACATGAGAATTAACTCATAAATCCTCATGGATGCTTCTAAGAGATATTAGTAGAATTAAATAAATTCCAAAAGACTTTCAAAAATAAGTTCTGTTTGTATATATCTAAATGAATTTTACAACAACATCAGTAGGTTTTATAAACTCTTAACAAGGTGGGTATATCAAAATGCTTATGATACTCAGATCATAGGATCTCTTATGACATATATGTTATTTCAGATCCCCATCCTGGGACCATAGCTTTAATCATATATAAACCACCCTCCCTTCCTCAAAACAAACAAATGCTGTACTAAATATCTATTACTACTAATGTTAATTAAAACAGTAGCAGTAAATCCAATGTTGGCAATACTTTTCTTTGATAGTTACAACCAGATCCAGCGCTGGCAAGGTAAGTGTTGCCAACACTGGATTTAGTGCTGCTGTTTTAATTAACATTAGTAGTAATAGATATTTAATATAGCATTTATTTGTATTGAGAAAGGGAAGGTGGTGTATATATGATTAAAGTTACGGTCCCAGGATGGGAAGAGTTTGTAAATAAAGCTGCACAATTGTTGAGAAAGTTTCCTTCAAGGGGATATCCTGTACATTTGTGAATAAAGCTATGAAAAAAGCGAAATGCAGTCCATGAGAGCAATTACTACATTAGAGAGCATCTAAGGTGAAAGAAGAGGTAATCCCATGTGTGTTGCATTATTCTAAGTATACTGAAAAGGCTGGTAAGATCATAAAAAACAAACTGGAGGATTATTCAAGTGTCACCTTGTTTTGTACACACTGAGGAGGAAATTTTATAAACGGTATTTAAAAAGATAGGTGCTAACTTAAAACTTATATGCTACTAATTCTAATATTGAAATCACATCATATGTATTTTTATATTAATAATTAAGATGAGGATGGGAATAAATGACTGTTTAATGTAATAACTGTATAGTTATTAGTGTGTTTTATGCAGTATTTTATGATTTATCAATTGTATTGCACTATCAAAGTTTGAAAATCAATAAAAATTTAAACAAAAAAAACAAAACAAAACAAAATCTTATATGCTACTAGAAGAATGCCTGTCGGGATTCCCTTTGCCTCCTTGATATGCACTGAAAATTTGGTATGGATAGCACATGAGAAATATGTGTAAAAACCTCGGGGTCCTTTTACTAAGGTGCACTGTTTGTAGTATGCTGAAGGCTGCCCATGTCTGTGCAGAAATTATTGTATACTTAGATCATGGTCTGAATTTATGGGATGCTTTGAGAGTGTTTAGAGATGGCTGTGCCGCCTTGGAGTTCTGCAGGGGACTTTGTCCCAATGTGAGGCTGTCTGCTGTTTGCTAAAGTGTACACAAGAACAGGGGAAACAAATCCACAAAACTCAAAAAGGCAAAACCAAAGTGGAATTGTCCAATCAGAATGGTGCACAAAAAAGTGTCTTTCAACTCATCTGATAAATTCAATATCTTTATTCATCCAAAGTAACTCAATGATTCGACATGTACATGTTTCGGCCTCCTGGCCTGCATCAGGAGTCGAGTCACTTAGAATGAAGGCTTCTAACAGTTCCTTTTTGCAGTACCGCAGACTTTGAATTCCAGAGTTACTTTGGATGAATAAACATATTGAATTTATCAGATGAGTTGAAAGACACTTTTTTGTGCACCATTCTGATTGGACAATTCCACTTTGGTTTTGCCTGTTTGCTAAAGTGTTACATATATCTTCCTCTTGAAAAAGCTGGAAGGGAAACACGTATGATGTCAAAGAACTACCGGAGACTGTTGAGGAAGTTTTGAGGTTTTTGAATTGTATTGACTTCCTGGATTTATGAATAAGATGCGTTGGATTGATGATTTTGGATTATGACTGTTTTAAAATTGAGCTTTTTTGAATGAACTTTTTTCACTTGTGTTTTTTTTTTTTCATTTGCGATTATGTGAGAGAGCACTGAGCACTTTGGAAGATGCAGCTGAGCCCAGGATGATCTGATGACTTCAGAGGATAAGAATTTCGGATAAGAACTTTTAAGAGATAAGTACTCCTCCATTGTGATGGACTGTTAGAACTCTTAGATGATTGCTTATTTCAACTTAGGAGCACTGTTGGAGAATTCTAGGCATCCTGTGTTTATGAGTTTGTATGGTATATTGACTGTAATGTTTTTAATCAATATTTAAATTAAAGCATTGTTTGAAAAATATTAATTCTTTTTTTGTAGAAAGTTATGGAAGAATCTTTGCCTCAAACATTGACTAAAATAATGGAAGCCTACATTAACGGCTCCTTTTACAAAGCCACGCTAGTGCCTTAACGCGCGGAATAGCGTGCACTAAATTGCCGCACGCACTAGCCGCTACCACCTCCTTTTGAGCAGGCGGTAGATTTTTGGCTAGTGCGCTAATCCGGTGCATGCGCTAAAACGCTTAGCGCACCTTCGTAAAAGGAGCCCTACGTAATGTTATTTACAAAGACTGCGGTGTAAAATCACGTTTTTTTTCTATATCATGACTCATGTGGAGGGATGGCCTAGTGGTTAGAGCTGCTGTCTCAACACCCTGAGGTTGCGGGTTCAATTCCAGAACTTTTTCTTGCGAACCTGGGCAAATCACTTAACCCTCCATTGCCCAAGGTACCATAGCTAGATTGTAAGCCCGCTGGGACAGATAGGAAAAAAAACACTTAGGGCCGGATTCAATAAACAGCATCTTGTGTATTCCTTCTGACAATCTCCTGATGTGCAAAACTTCATATTTCTGCAGCACCACGAAATGCTGCAGCTTTGGATTGACTTTTTTGGGCTGCAGAAATATGAAGAAGTTTTGTACATCAGGAGTTTGTCAGAAGAAATACACAAGCACATAAGTTAAGTGATTAGTTTTTGAGTGGTTCCAACATTTATTCATTTATTTTGTTGAATATGAAGATTAAAAATTGAAATCTCAGAGGTTTTTATGCTGATGACCGAGAAAATGGGAACATTTTGAGTGCGGTTTACTGCACCAGATTTAAGTTCTCCTAACTGGTTCTCAGGCTTTTCCTATCCCCCTAATAATTGAATTAAAAAATTTAGATTTAGATTTATAGTGTTGTGGATTGCATTTTTCTTTAGAGCGGTTGGCTTTTTTGTATTATTGCATTTTCTAAGGGTCCAATATTCAGCCTTTGGTGGACAGCAAGCTGTGAGCTGAATTAAATCCAGATATTCAATGCTGCCAACACTTATATTCCTTCTGGCTCCTAAGTGATTCCATCCACTGTAATACCCTTCTTAGGAGTGTCAGAGCATTTACTTCACCGGCCCATGGTAGAAACCTCTATTGCAGTTTTGTAAAAGGAGCACCACGTTAGGACCCATCTTTTGACATCTCAGCTTGCTTATATGCCTTTTGACAAATAGAGGTCAAAGGACTTCCAGAAATCAAAGTACACTACAAGCAGCCACCTCCAACATCCACTTCATGTTGATATAACATCATTCCAGTGAAACCATGTTGCCTCGGCCACTGCAATTTCCTGGCTTCAATATATTGCCATCTTTGCTTTATTACTTAAAATTCCATTTATTTCCCACCATACAAGTCAAATTAAATGGTTTGTAGTTACTAACCTCCTCCCTGTTCTCAGTTTTGTGAAGTCTGCCTGTCTCCAAAGTCATATGTGTCTACCAAAAATGATTGAATCAAACTGTCCACTGAGCTGCAAAATCTTCTGTTGTTTCACAACTTCCATGAAAAATAAATATGTGGTAAGCAGCGGCTAAGCCTATGACACCTACTAACCTTACAAAAAAGAAAAAAGGAACAAAGCTAAAGAACTTTTAATACCTTTTAAACCTTGATGGTGCTCAGAATCCAAGAATGGAATGGGAAAAGCTCAGCGTGGGGAGCGAACCCCTAAAGAGTTTTTCACAGAATCTATCATTGCACCAACTGATGTGGTAGAAAGGTGATTAAAAATGCTTCTTGAAAAAACAATATAATATTTTACATGTCCATAAAGTGAATTGAATGTTCAACGTTTTGAAACTTCAAAAATAGTGAAAAATAAACAAACTTAACTTAAATGTCCATACAGCGATGGTACAGCAAGGTTGCCGGAACCTTGCCGGACCATCGCTGTATGGACATTAAGTTAAGTTTGTTTATTTTTCACTATTTTTGAAGTTTCAAAACGTTGAACATTCAATTCACTTTATGGACATGTAAAATATTATATTGTTTTTTCAAGAAGCATTTTTAATCACCTTTCTACCACATCAGTTGGTGCAATGATAGATTCTGTGAAAAACTCTTTAGGGGTTCGCTCCCCACGCTGAGCTTTTCCCATTCCATTCTTGGATTCTGAGCGCCATCAAGGTTTAAAAGGTATTAAAAGTTCTTTAGCTTTGTTCCTTTTTTGTTTTTTGTGATTATCTAGCCTCGGAACAATTCCCTGTTTACTATTCACCCAGTTGTTTGTATTGGGTACCTACTAACCTTAGCCAGGTCCACCAAAGTGTTTGCTTGATCATTTAGCTTTCGTTGTTCCATTTTTACACTTCTTAACCTAAAACAATGAAATATGGCAATTAGACATTTCATCTGACATATCATGGGTTTTGAAATGCATGCATGTAGCTTGCAAGAAAAATCTTATTATATGGATAATGTTTCGGGCACGTCTGTGCCAAATCCAAACTGGGAATGTTATTTGATAAAATGAGATGCATGCTTCTTTAACACTAGAAATTAGAAAGCAGAAAGAAAGAAGATGTGATGCCCTCGAATTACTGTTTTCCATGGTTTAAAGCTGAATTCAAGAAAGAGAGATAAGAGTTTATTTACAGTATATGAAAAAAAAGCCAAAACATTCCTTCAAGCTTTAGTATCATGGCAAATAGACATAGGAAGAAAATGAAATATTTAGGGTAATTTCAGAATGGTGAATAGTCTTCCTATGCCTACATGACTAGATACAGGTACAGTATTAGCCCTGATTAGTCTGAAATGGATTGAGTTAGGTGTTTGAACCTGATGAAAATTTAGTGATAAGTGATATTCCAACTGACTTAAATAATACCATTATCTGACCAGCAGCTAAAAAAAACAAGGATTTTTTTTGGACCAATCTCTGATTTCTTCTCTGTTAGTGTTTGTAACTAACCCCTGCTGCATTTCAAGGATAATGAAATACTTTTTCACATGTTACTGAAGCATAGCTGACTTATTTTTATTTATTTAATAATTGATATTCTGCATATCCTACAATTCTATGCAGATTACAAATTATTCAGGCGCTCAAGCATTATTTCCCTAACTGTCCCGGCGGGCTCCCACTCTATCTAATGTACCTCCATTGTATAACATGCAAACTGCTGTGGTTGTACCACAGAACGGCAGTATTTATTTAAATCAAGAATATAATAACAATATTTGAGAGTTACCTATTGAATACTCTAATGTACTTATCTTACAGAACACTGAAAACTGCAGGTACATACTGGAAAAGGATGCAAAGGCTGTGTTCAGCTGCACTGCATTCTTTAAGCCTATTTTCTATAGCAATGCATAAGCACCGAGGAGGGAAAATATAGCATATACCAAGACCAAAGGATCCTTTTACTAAGGTGTGCTAGCCGATTTAGCACACGCTAAATGCTTAATGCGTCCATTATATTCTAAGGCTAGTGAGTCTTAGTAAAAGAGGGGGCAACTGAGATCTTACGAGATATTTAATATTTTGCAGTACTTTGTTTGGAGGAAGGCACTAGTAGTTGTGATATACTGATTGCTGATTTGATGTGCTTTTGTTACGGTTATTAATGCAGACTGTGAGTGCCATTTTACTTAGAACATAGTGATTAGAACGGAGACGGCCACGTTGTGATATGTTCACGTCCAGTTGTATTTTCCAAGTTTCCAAGCTTCTTGTAAATTTGATTAAACGCTTATCAAAATACTAAGAGGGGCATAATAAAAAAAATGTCTAAGTCCCCTTTTGGCCTAGGCCCTAAACGCTGAAAGTAGAAGCAGGGAAAATGTCCATTCTCAAAAAAAGGTCCAAAACGAGGTTGTTTTTGATAATAGCCTGCCTCTACGTTCAGCTGTTTAAACGCCCAGACCACCACTACGTCTACACTAACAACGTATAATCAACCAAAAAAAGCCTAAGTCCCAAACGCCCAACACAAGAGCTTTTAGGCGAAGTCGGGGCCAGTCCTTCACCTAAAAGCTGAATTCTGTAACCGGTGTCTGTCAAAAAGAACACTGGTTACAGAATCCACTCCTCCCACCCAGCAACAATCACGGCAGGAGAGAGCCAATCTCTCCTGCTGCGATCCACCCCCTCCCCGATCGGGCAGGAGAGAGCCCAACCCCTGCTGCCTTGGTGACCCAAGACCCCCCTGACATGATCGGGACAGGAGGGAGCCCAACCCCTCCTGCCCTGCCGAAACCCCTACCCACGAAAAGATCAGGTCAGGAGGGAGCCGAACCCCTCCTGCCCCACTGAAACCCCCACCTGAACCTGCAACACGATCAGGACAGGAGGGAGCCCAACCCCTTCTGCCCTGCCGAAACACCCACCTGCACCCGCGACACGATCAGGTCAGGAGGGAGCCCAACCTCTCCTGCCCCGACAAAACCCACTGCCCCCCACCCCCACTAAGATATGGGCAGGAGGGATCCCAGGCCCTCCTACCCTCGACGCACCCCCCCGCAATCACCCCCGATCGCCCCCCCCGAACCCCGTGACCCCCCCACCTGGCGACCCCCGACACCCCCATACCTTAACAAAGTTGGACGGACGGACAGGTCCCAACCCTGGCTGGCTGGCTGACCTGCCATCCTCAGAATGGCGGGCCTTAGGGCCTGATTGGCCCAGGTGCATCAAGCCCCGCCCACAGGTGGGGCCTTTGGAGCCTGGGCCAACCGGAATTAGCCCAGTTGCCTTAGGCCCCTCCTGTGGGCAGGGCTTAGGCACACGGGCTGGGTTGAGCCCATATGCCTAAGGCCCCGCCCACAGGAGGGGCCTAAGGCAACTGGGCCAATTCTGCGGCACTTCGGGGTGAGGATCACAATTGCTGTCGCGGCCGATCACTGTCACAGCCGGAGAGATGATCCATCTCTCCTGCTGCGATGGTTGCAGTGGGGGGTGGGCAGGTTGCAGGGACCGCTGCTCAGCGGTCCCTTTTTAGGCACTTATACCAGTTTTGACTTGGTCTAAGTCAAAACGTATAAATGCCGACTAGGCTGCCTGTTTTAGGTTTTGGTTATACCTATGTCTAGGTCGGCCCAACTCCCGCCCTTTCTCTCCTCTAAAAACGCCTCTTTTCGCTCTATGCATTTAGAGGCAGGGGAAAGGCCTAAGCTGGTTTTTAGATATGTCTAAAACCAGCTTTGGTTATGGGTACTTGAACGATCAGGTTTTTTGATCATCCAAGTACCCATTTAGGCCACTTTTTTATTATGAGTCCCTAGGCGTTTTACTACAGTAAAATAGGGGTAAGAACAAAATTAAAAACAACAATATTAAACAGACAAATTTTACTCAGACAAACAAAATAAACGTACTAAGAACGAGCAGGAAAAGGGGGGAAATCTACAATAAATACAGGAAAGAGAACGTATATGGGAGAGAACAAAAGGACTAAGGGGAACGATGAGAAAAGAATAGTAGCATCATTAGTCAAAGGCATCAGTGAATAGGAAGCTTTTTAGAAAGAAATCTGGCAATGTCGAACCTTATCTAAAAGATCCACAGAAGTGTTTGTATATTTACTTGGCCACGCAGTGGGAGCATCCGCTTTACAAATATTGGATGCAGTTCTACAGCAGGGCAACGAGATTTAGGTGAATATCAGCGCAGGTGGTAAGCCACTTATAGGCGTGTAAGTATTCTTATAAAATACTAGCATAATCCTGCATCTTCTTCACCGAAAGGGTGGTCGATCGTTGGAATGAACTTCCACCTCAGGTGATTCAGGCCAGCAGCGTGAAGGATTTTAAAAGGAAATGGGATACACATGTGGGATCTCTAGGGGGGTAAATTCAAGGGGGTAGGGTTGTTGGAGTGGGCAGACTTGATGGGCTGTGGCCCTTTTCTGCCGTCATCTTCTATGTTCTATGTTTCTATGTAACGCGCCTACATTAGGTGCAAATATTCATGGCAGGTCTATGGCTCATATGGCACTCTCAGGGGTGCTCAATGCTAGTCTTTGAGGGCTGCAACCTAGTCAGGTTTTCAGTATTTCCTCAATGAATATGCAGGCGATCTATTTGCATGCACTGCCTCTATTGAATGCAGATAGATCTCATGCATATTCATTGGGGAAATCACCTTCCTATCTTTACAATCGCCTAAATCGTCTACTTCCAACCACAAGGAGGTCACAGACCCTATTCTCATACCCATCATTCAAAGGCACCCTGCGTAAGAAATTTTATGATGGCCTCCTAGCGACACATGCAGCTAAAATAGATCCTTCAATCTCTAAATTGCTGATCACAACATCTAATATCAAAGCCTTCCGAAAAAAAATCAAAACCCATTTATTCACTAAGCATATTCAATCTACCTAATCTCTCCTCCTTCTATCTCCTCTATATATTCCCTAGTTTAGTCTACTACCTGGTTCAATTTTCTTAATTAATGTAACCAATTTCAATTTCTAAAATCTTTTACTAATCCATTTACTCAATCAATCAATGTAAGGAATTCAGTTTAGAATCTTTGTAATGTTACTAGATTTAATTTTTTAATGATACAAAATTTATTATGTTTATTATGTTAAATCCTTCCCATATATCGTATCCGAAAAAAAACCTCCCATATAATGTATTCTAAATTAATTTTCCTATGTATTGTTTTCCTGCCTTCTTCTATTCTATGTTTCTAGCCTAATTAATTTATTTTTCTCAAGTACTTTAGCAAGATTGTGAGCCTTTGGGACAGTCAGGGAACTCTAAGTACTTTTTCTTCATTTTAATTAATCTTACTTAATTGCATCTCTTCTGTATCTACTGTAAACCACTTTGAACCTCACGGTATAGCGGTATACAAGAAATAAAATTATTAGTATTATTATTATTATTATCCCGACTGGGTTGCAGCCTATTTAAATTGATATTGAGCGTCCCTGCAGTAAGTTATGTCCACATCTATGCCCCTCCTCTGTGAATGCCCTTGTAACAACTATGTGCTAAACTAATTTTAGTGCGTAATTATAGAAAAGCACTTGGGCGTACTAATGCCATATAAACACGTAAAAAGTACACTTACCTATGTGGATGGCATTATTCTATAAATTTAAACATGCAAATGACAATAACATTTAGGTGACCTGTTGTAAAATGAGGGGGATACTATTAAAATTGATTGGCACAGACTTGGCAACTTCCACATGGAGGTGTTGGCACTTAAATGAGTAACTGACACCAAATTAAGTAGTGAGACCACAATTTAAAGTGGTTTCCTTTTGGAGGTGAATGACTCCTATAACAGTCCTTTTACTAAGATGTGCAAATGGTTTAGTGCAAGGGAGGACTGTCAGGGATCTCAGCCCTTGGGTAATAAGGGCAATGGGGCCCCCCCAGGTTCACCTTCCCCAAATTAACCTCAAAAGTTATTTTCTCCATATAGGGCCCTGGCACAGGCTGTCTGACACTGACCGGAACCTTCTCTCTGCTGCGGCCTGCCCTTATGGAAGCAGGAAGTTATATCAGAAAGGGGTGGGCCACGACAGAGAGAAGGCTCTGGGCAGTGGCAGAGCCACTGTATGGTGACAGGAACTTTTGAGGTAAATGTGCGGGGTGGGGGGTGGGGGTCAGAGAGAGGGAGATGCCGGAGTGGGAGAGGGGTGAAAGAGAACGGGAGTGCCAGAGCTTGGAATGGAGAGGAGAGAGATGTCAGTCATGTGGGGAGGAGGTACTGGGTCCTTCAACTGCTCTAGGAGCCTGAACACTGCCCAGTTTCCCGAATGGGCAGTCTGCCCGATTTACTGCACACAAAATGCCATGCAGACCATTGTATACCTATGGGCTGCATGGCACTTATCACACACTAAAGAGTAGCCCGAGACCCCCGTGTCGATGGGCGTATGATAACACGGGGCTGGCAGGCCTGCGTGTTGCCCATCGGCTGGGGCGGTCGGAGGGGCGGTGAGTGTGGGGGGCGGTATGATTGGTTGTGTAGGGCAGGGCGATTTTTGAACTGATTGGCGGTAGTTAGGAGCGCGCAGTGGGGGGGGGGGCAAATTTATAAAAAGGAGAGACCGTGGAGGACTCAACCGTCGTGGGTCCTCCTGAGCTGGTTTTTTCTCATTTTCGTGGCGTTCCGGTGACCCCTCTTACCTGTTGACTATGGTGGAGCGATTGGCGGCGGTGGAGGAGCAGGAGCGCGACGAGGTTGAGATCTCGTTTCGGGCAGGGGACTCGTTGGTGGAGGACCCGGCTGAGCAGGTGGGTGTTGGAAGCGGGCTCGAACGGGGCAGGCCGGAGCGACGCTCAAAATGCGATGCGCTTTCGGCAATCGCTCTGGCTGGCTCTGCGGGCCTTGTGAGTGGGCGGGCTTCGGGGAAGAAAAGGCCGGAGCGCGTTGCGACGCAGAAGGGGGCAGGGCCCAAAAAGATCTGTGGGAAGAAAAAGTCGGGCGGGCAGGCGCCTCTCCGGCCTGTGGACCGCAGCTGTGCAGCTCCTAGCATAGTACAGGAGTCGGTGAGGGAGGTGCAATGTGCTGGGCCAGCTCTCCGTGCTGTGTCGGGGAAGTCGGGGTTTCTGAGTGCAGCTTCCGGGTCTAGTACGGAGGACCTGGGTACAGCCCCCTTGTTGGGGGTGGATGGGTTGTCCCAGGGGGAGGGGGGAAATTTTCAACCATCGCCTCAGCCTTCTACTAGCTGGGGGTCTGGTGTTTGGGGTGTGAGTCCCATTGGTCCTTGGGGGTCTCCTTATGGCATGATCCCTTGGTGTTCAGGGCAGCAGGGTTGGGGTTCAGGTTCTTTGCCCCCCTCCTGGGGGGGTAATATGATTCTGGGATGGACGGGTGGCTCATTGCCTTTTGGGGTTGGGGGCCCTGGTTGGGGTATGCAGGGGGGCGGTGTTCCGGGCTCTGTTCCTGGTTGTGGTTTCTTTTCGCAGAGTCCAGTGACGGTTCCGGAACCCCAGTGGAGTGCAGCGGGAGCGGCTCCGGGTCCCTCTACAGGCAGCGTGGGTGGCGTCTCTGATCGGCAGCATGGCGTGAGAGCTTCGGCTGTTGGCGGAGGCGTCGCTGGTCCCTCTTCGGGTTGCTGGCCGTGGCGTCACTGTTGAGGATCGATGATCGGTGGCGTCTGCAGAGGCTGCTGCGAGTGGCCTCTCCTTGGCCGAGGCTGGACCTTCCACTTCGGGTAATGTTGCGCCTGCTGTGGTTTCTGGGGTGAAACTTGGGGGGAGGAAGGGTAAGGGGAAGCGGCGGCGCAGAAGGGATTCGTCCTCTTCGAGTCGGTCTTCCTCTTTGTCCTCGTCTTCCTCGTCGCCATCTTCTTCTCCTCGGGCTGGGCCGGGTAAGGAGGGGGGTCCTGTGGGAACGGGGGGTGTGATGCAGCAGGGGGATGGTAGAGGTGTGCTGGCGTTGGTCGCTCTGACCGAACTATGGGAGCGAGTACCGCGCGACTTACGGCACAAGATTAGGCGACGTGCCTGTATCGACATTTTTCGTCTTCTGGAGGGTAGGGCACATCGGCGTAGCAGGAAGAAATCCAAACGTGTGGTGGGCTCGGTTAAGCCTTTGCCGGTCTCACGGTCCATCCTTAACTGGATACGGGCCTTCATGCGGCTAGCCAGTGTTTGGGGGAGGTCCCGTCCCGAGGATTATGGTTTATTGTTAGCGTATGCCGATTCTGTGCTTGATGCGTATCAGCGCTTTGGTGGCTGGACATGGTTAAATTATGATGAGGCTTTTAGGGATAAGATGGAAGAGAACACACATATGTCGTGGGGCACGCAGGATGTTAATCTGTGGCTCACCCATATGTCCTCAAAAGCTGGGGTGGCCTCTTTGGGTGTGGGTCGTGCATCGGCAGTTACTCCGGGCGGTGGGCGGCCCTTTCGGCCCGGGATGGGGGGGGGGGGTCTATCGGAGGAGGGCTCGATGATGTGTGTTGGAGATTCAACAAGTCCAGCTGCTCCTTCACGGACTGTAGATTTTGACATGCGTGCTCCCAATGTGGGCAGCCGCATTCCCTCCTTAAGTGCCCCAAGAAGCAAGCGGGAGGTCCTCCAGGGGTTGGCAAGTAGTGGTGGGGTGCGTGCGGTTCCTACTCCGGTTTTGGTGGGCATGTTGCTCCCGTGGCTTCGTCGTTATAGGCCGGTGCGTGTGGCTCTTCTATTGGAGCGCGGGTTTTCTGTGTGTTTTGAGATTCCATTTCGGGGGGAGTTGATTGGGGTTCGGGCATGTAATTCGTCCTCTGTTACTCATTTGGGTGCCGTGGTCCGCCACAAATTGGAGGAGGAATTGCGGCTGGGCCGGATTGCGAGTCCTTTTCGGGAGCAGCCTTTTCCGGTTATGATGGTGTCTCCTCTAGTGGTGATCCCTAAGAAGGAACCCGGTAAGTTTCGCCTCATTCACAATTTATCTCGGCCTGTTGGGTCTTCCGTGAATGATGGTATTCCGAGGGATCTTTGCACGGTTCGTTATTCATCCGTTGATTGTGCTCTGCGGCTCATTCTTAGGGCGGGCCGTGGTGCTTTGTTAGCCAAAGTGGATATCGAATCTGCCTTCCGATTGTTGCCAGTTCATCCGCAGTCTTATCCGTTGTTGGGTTTCCGCTTTGACGGTGCTTATTTCTACGATCGTTGTTTGCCTATGGGTTGTTCTATCTCGTGTTCTTATTTTGAGATGTTCAGCTCCTTCCTTCACTGGGTGGTGGTTCAGCGGTCTGGGTTGGATGCGGTTGTTCACTATCTTGATGATTTTCTGTTCATAGGACCTGCGGATTCGGATGACTGTTCGCGTTTGAGGGGAGCCTTTGAGTCCATGGCTGCTGAGTTTGGGATACCTTTGGCGAGGGACAAGTCTGAGGGTCCTGTGTCGTCTCTGGTGTTTCTAGGGATTGAGTTGGATTCTGAGAATTTGGTGACTCGTCTTCCGGTGGGTAAGGTTCAGCAGCTGCTTGGTCTTATTGAGCGTGTTTTGTCGGCACGTAAAACTACTTTGCAGGTCGTTCAGTCCTTGATAGGCTCTCTTAATTTTGCCTGTCGGGTTTTGCCCATGGAGCGTGCCTTTTCGCGTAGATTAGCGGCTACCACAGCGGGGGTTAGGGATAAGCGACATTTTTTGCGGCTGTCTGCGGGAGTTCGAGCTGATCTGCGTGTGTGGGCTTGTTTTTTATGCGAATTTAATGGCTATTTGCCTATGCAGGCTCCTGAGGAGTCTAATTGTGACTTAGAGCTGTTCTCGGATGCGGCTGGAGGGGTGGGATTGGGTCTGTACTGTCAGGGGGCGTGGTGTGCTGAGCGCTGGCCACAAGCTTGGGTGGAGAAGGGTATTACGCGGAATATTACACTCCTGGAATTGTTTCCTTTCATTGTGGCCTGTGACTTGTGGGCGGACAGATTGCGGGATAGGCGGGTAGTGTTTTGGTGCGATAACCTGGGGGTTGTGGAGGTGGTTAATAGACAGGTGGCGCGTTGCCTAGCGGTGAATGTGTTGGTGCGAGCCTTGGTTTTACGTTGTCTGCGTCTTAATTTGTTTCTCAGAGCACGACATGTCCCTGGTTTGCACAATGGCATTGCTGACGCTCTTTCTCGTTTCCATTTTTCACAGTTTCGTCGGCTGGCGCCGGAGGCTCACGAGGAAGGTTCTTCGATGCCAGCGCATTTGTGGAGCCTGGTCGAGAAGGAGTGTGGGACATGCTCCGCCTGTCGGTAGCGCCGGCTACTTGGTCTCATTATTCAGCGGGGTTCCGTTTGGTGGCTACTTTTCTATTCAGCAGGGGCTGGACACCTGGGGATGTAGCCGAATCCTTGCTGGAGGATTTCGTGTTGGATTCCTACAGGACCCAGCTTTTCCGTCGGGTGGTGCAAGGGCGTTTGGCTGGGTTTGCCTTTTTCTGTCGGGCTTTGGGTTGGTCCTGTCCTACATCGGGTTTCCTGGTGCGTCGCCTGCTTCGAGCTCTGGGGAGAGCGGTGCCTTGTAGGCCTGATTCTCGTTTGCCTATTCGGCATGCCTTGCTGGTACAGCTGTTGCCAGTTTTGCCGGATTTGGCCCACTCCCCTTATGAAGCTGGTATGTTTCGGGTGGCTTTTTCCCTTGCTTTCTTCGGTGCGTTGAGAGTGGAGGAGTTGCTGGTGAGTGCAGCTGACAGGGCTAGGGGGCGCTGTTTGTGTGTACAACATGTGCGGTTAGGTGACAACGAGGTGGAGATTCATGTGGTCAGCTCCAAGACAGATCAGGCGGGACACAGTCAGTGGTTAGTTCTCAATAGGATTGCGGGTTGTATTTCTTGTCCGGTGTCTTGTTTGCGGGAGTTTTTATTGGTGCGAGCGGTGGGGTTCCCGATTTTGTTCGTTCATGCTGATGGGGTTCCTCTGTCTCGGTTTCAGTTTCTGGCGGTCCTGCGCCTAGCACTAGCACGTTGCGGGGAGGATCCTAGTTGCTACGGCACGCATTCTTTTCGGATAGGTGCGGCCACTAGTGCTAGTGCCGCTGGGATGCCGGAAGCTGGTATCCGGCGGTTGGGGCGTTGGGCCTCAGGAGCCTTTCGCTCTTACATTAGACCGGCCGAGTCGGGTAGGGGGCAAAGGGGGAGAAGGGAGATTCAGTAATTTGGGGATTGTTGTGTGGCACGTGTGTGGGGTCATAGTTCTGGACTGTTGCAATTTGTTGTTTGCTTTTCAGGTGCTGAGCGGAGCAGTACGGCGGTGTGGATCATTGGCCATTCCTTCATTCATTGGGCTGGCGAGAGGGCCTTGTTGCGCCCTGGAGGTCGACATCTTGGGCTGGGACATTTGGGCATCCAGGTATCCTGGTGGGGGCAACAGGGCATGAGGTGGCATCTGCTTTTGCCGTTTTTGTCTCGTTTGCGGTCCTGCCCACGTCGTCCAGACGTGCTTATTCTTCATTTAGGGGGTAATGATGTTGATACATTGCCGGCTAGGCAGTTGCTCAACATCATTAAGGATGACTTACGGGTTCTTTTTGCCTGGTGCCCGAGTACACGGGTTATTTGGTCGGATGTCATTCCGCGGCCTCGGTGTTTGGCGTCTCGACGCTGGACTCGGGGATTGGCCAAGTTTAACCGGCAGGTAGGAAAGTGGGTTGTGTCCCAGGGTGGTAAGCAGATTTTGCACGGGTGGGTCGAGGTCGGTTGTGCGGGGCTTTTTCATAAAGATAAGGTTCATTTGTCTGATGTGGGGTGGGACCTGCTTTTAGATGACTTTGCGGTGTGTTGTGAGAGCGTTCTAGGTTTATGTTAGCCGCGGCTTGGTTTCTTGGGGGGGGGCCTGTGGGATCACAGGCCTTTGGCGGATCTCCCGAGCTACTGGGTCATTGGGGCTCATCCGGTGATGAGCGGTGGGCCGGCGGGGTGCCGTGCCTGGTGGGTCAGGTGACCCGGATAATGGGGCATGAGGGACATGCCACCCCTCTGACCCTTGCTGGGGTGGCAGGGTCGAGGGCACTGAAGTTTATGGGTAGCTCGGGAGGAGCTCTGGGAGTTTATGTTAACTAATGTTATAATCGAAATTATATTATGTTAATTGTTATGATTAATAAATTGAGCTGCGGCTAATTACCAACAATTGTAATCAGAGTGTTTTTGGGGTAATGCTTGGGGAGTATGGGGGGGAGTCAAGGTGTTGGGGTTATAGGGCAACAGCGGACGTGTCCAGATCCCGCTGTTAAGAGTAGCCCGAGACCCCCGTGTCGATGGGCGTATGATAACACGGGGCTGGCAGGCCTGCGTGTTGCCCATCGGCTGGGGCGGTCGGAGGGGCGGTGAGTGTGGGGGGCGGTATGATTGGTTGTGTAGGGCAGGGCGATTTTTGAACTGATTGGCGGTAGTTAGGAGCGCGCGGTGGGGGGGGGGCAATTTATAAAAATGGGAGACCATTGAGGACTCAACCGTCGTGGGTCCTCCTGAGCTGGTTTTTTCCCTCCCACCCACCCCATGTTTTTTCCGGTAGTTGGGAGTAGCTCGGGGGCGGATCTCCCGAGCTACTGGGTCATTGGGGCGCATCCGGTGATGAGCGGTGGGCCGGCGGGGTGCCGTGCCTGGTGGGTCAGGTGACCCGGATAATGGGGCATGAGGGACATGCCACCCCTCTGACCCTTGCTGGGGTGGCAGGTTTGAGGGCACTGAAGTTTATGGGTAGCTCGGGAGGAGCTCTGGGAGTTTATGTTAACTAATGTTATAATTGAAATTATATTATGTTAATTGTTATGATTAATAAATTGAGCTGCGGCTAATTACCAACAATTGTAGTCAGAGTGTTTTTGGGGTAATGCTTGGGGAGTATGGGGGGGAGTCAACAGCGGACGTGTCCAGATCCTACTGTTATTCATTAATGCAGCTCAGTAAAAGGACCCCTTAATCCCTTGTGAAAACAAGCAGTTTTTACAAGCCTACATTTGCCATTGAGCAGGTCTAAAATCCAACAGGGAAATATTTCCCATACATGTTAAATAGATTAGAGTCCCACCTAAGCCCCACCCAAACCACATCCCTTTAAATCTAAGGAGTGTATATTTCCATGGTTAAAATGTGGCTTTTTGAGACTGGGTTATACACATTTATGTGCTATACACATGGAAATGCCAGTACAGTGTTCCCCTGCAAATTTGCAGTTCACGAATCGCGGATTCACTCATTCGCGGTCTGCTCCACCTCTTCCTGTAGTAAAGTCGGAACCCCTGTGAATTTCGGGGGAGTACTATATTTTCATATGGACATCAGGATTAGTGCTTCTATAATAACCTTCTCTTGGTATTCAATAGGTAACTCTCAAATATTATTATTATATTCTTGATATAAACAAATAAATACTGCCTTTCTGTGGTACAACCTTTTCACCGCACACAGGGATATGGCTCGGTTTATTAGGGGCCTCCAGATCAAGCTGTTTTTTTCCACCCAGGAGGGGTCCCGGGATGATTCTCTATTTAGGGTTAAATCACATTGGATCCCCCCGGGGCCCATTGATGCTCATATTCGAGTGCTCCGAGATCTTGTGTTACGTGATATTGACCAGCTCCGGAACGTTTACCCTGGCCATCGGTTGTTAATATCACCAAGGCCCAGCAGCTTGCTCTGGAGGCCCTCAAGAACACCCCCGATTTAGACATCAAACCCGCCGACAAGGGTGGGGCTGTGGTCGTTCAGTCTATGGCCCAATACAGTGCCCAAGTGGATGCACATATTTCCAATACGGATTGGTATAGGAAACTTGAGGAAGATCCTTCCCCTGCCTTACGTACGGAAATAGCTATGATCGTACAGGGGGCGTTGCAGGATAATATTATCACTAAATCCGAAGCCAAATACTTATCCCAACCTCCTAGCCGTAGACCTCACTTTTACACCGTACCCAAAATCCATAAAACACTTAATGATCCCCCAGGTAGGCCCATCGTTTCGCTCCGTGGTACTATCCTGGAGCCTCTATCCAAAATGGTTGACCATTTTTTGAAACCCAGGGTTGCTCAGGCACGGTCCTTCGTATTGGATACTACTGATTTTCTCAACAGAATTGAATCCATCAAGGTACAGCAGTCAGATTTGCTGATAACCATGGATTTGGAAGCCTTATACAGCAACATCCCTCAGTCTGCTGCGTTGGGGATTGTTGAACATCATCTAACCGTGGGTCTCCATAACCATCGTATTACTAAGCCTTTTTTGATGAAACTAGCCAACTTGGTACTCCAACGGAACTTTTTTGAGGTGCGTGGGGAGTTTTATCTCCAAACTCATGGGGTAGCCATGGGTACTGCCTTGGCCCCCAGTGTGGCTAATCTTTACGTCACGAACTTTGAAGAGAAATTATTATATCTATCTCCGTGGATGTCGTACATCGCCATCTGGCTTCGTTACATCGATGATGTCTTCCTTGTATGGATCGATACCAGGACCAGGTTTCATGAGTTTTTGACATGGCTTAATAATCTGGACAAGCACTTGAAGTTCACCGCCACTGCCAACGAGACCAGGGTCACTTATCTGGATACCATGGTTAGCAAAGCTGATGGGCAATTGGTCACCACTGTCTTTCGTAAGTCCACAGATCGGACTTCATACTTACACTATACCAGCTGCCATCCTGTCAGGTTGCGCCAGTCAGTGCCCGTGGGGCAATTTCTTAGGATTCGCCGCATTTGCTCCTCCTTGGCGGAGTTTAAGGCTCAAGCCAAGTTATTATTCCAACGCTTCAAGGCCCGCGGCTATCCAGTATGGACCATCAAAAGAGCTTATCGCAGAGCACGTTATGCCAACCCTGAGTTGTTACGGTCTAAAGTAATCAGGCCTCCCATGGATCAGCAAGTATGTGTCATTTCATTTTCTAACCAAGCCCACCGGATAGCCAACATTGTGAGAAAGCACTGGCATATCCTGGATCATCATTCTGTCTTCAAGGAGGCTCCCTGTATAGCCTTTTCCCGCCCCAAAAATCTTAAAGACTTATTGTCCACAAGAAGCTGGGTGCCCACTGGGGGCAGCCACAAACCGTGTGGCCACTGTGATATGTGTGCCTCATCTTTGTCCATTTCTTATTGGCAACATCCTCGGACTCAACGCACTTACCAGCTTAGATCTCACACTTCCTGTGATTCTGAAGGGGTAGTGTATGTCATCATCTGCCCTTGTGCGTTGTGTTATGTGGGGCGGACCAGCAGAAAGATCAGAATTAGATTGCAAGAATTTAGGAGCCGTATCCGCACTGAAACGCACTCTGCTCCCCTTGTGCCGCACTGTGCAGAACTTGGTCATCGGTTTACTGACCTTACCTGGTTCGTGCTTGAGCAAGTCCCTTGGGATTTCAGGGGGGACAGACAGTTCCATTTAAATTTTAGGGAACAGTATTGGATTTTCCAATTACAATCTGTCTATCCCAATGGTCTTAATGAAAGTGTGGAATGGAACACTATCATTTAACTGGACTTCTTGTGGGGGCTTCGTGTCTGGGTTACAGGTTGGATTCCAGGTTCGGGTTTTGGTTGTTTCTTCTTCTCTGTCTCTCTTTCTAATCCTGCGGTTGTGTGTATATGGGCGTACTCTCGCCCCTTTGTGTGATTGGTTGGTGTATGGTTGTATGATTGGTTGGTTTGTGCATGACGTCGCCTTTTGATCCGTTTTAAGCGCGAGTGTTGCTCCGCCCGTGCACCCCGCCCTCCAGCTGACCTCTTCGTTTTTGCTTTCGTCGGGGGTCAGGTTCCTGAAGAAGGGCTCCTCCCCGAAACCAGCGTGGTTGAACCTTTTCTCCTGGCACGGTTTTTGCTCGTTAATGTGTGAGAAGTGTCTCAGATAAGTATTTTTTTCAACTTGTATGTGATTTTTTGTTTTTGATTTTGCTGAATGTTTTGGGGGGGTCTGGCTGGCAGGGTTTTGTTTGGGGGTCGCTCAGGTATTTTTCGTTGAATTACATTTGATTTATTCACTGATTTATTATTTGAATGATTTATTGAATTACTTAATTTGTAACACACCAGGGTGCTCGATGATGGTGTGGGGGTGGAGGCTTTTCGCCTTGACCCAGAAGTGAAGTGCCGGAGCTGGACTCCTATCGCTGATGGTTCACACTGAGAGTACCCTTCACTTATATTATATTATATTATAATCACATGATTCTGGTTGTGAGTTGTGAATATAGGCTTAGTTCCCTGAGCGCCCTTCAAACAAACCCTGAAGTGACTTGAATTGCCTCGTTACGTTGTTTCTATTGTAGGATTTTTGGCAAAAATTGAGTGTATTTGTTGCCTTTAGTACAGCAACAGGGCGGTTTGCAGACTATTATAGAGATAGAAAGAATAGGAAAGAAAAAGAAAAGAACACAGAAACTGAGAAATTTTTTCAGCAATATGAGAGATATGACACAGATTCCAAGCATAGCTGAGAGCAAGGAAGGGAGAAAAGAGGCAGTATCAGAAAAGAAAGAGAGGGAAGGAGGGAGCAGTATCAAACAAGACAGAGAAGTGAGAATACATTCTAAGCAGCATCTGAGAGAAGAAAAGGGGGTGGGGGTGGGTACAGTATCCTGAGAAAGGATGCAACATAAAAGGCAGCAGAATTGGTGGGAGACTGTGTTGGGCTTGAGGTGACATGCAGTACTGGGACCAGCCTTCACCCCTTCCCATTTCTCCCACCTCTCAGTCTTTCATCATTATTAGTTGCTTACTTCTTTTCCATTCCTTCTTTGCTTACTGCCATTTCACATCTCCAACCCCATCTCTCATTCTCTGTTCATATTCCAAACTGTTGATTTCTTCCCCTTCTCCTAATTGCCCCAATTCTCTGTTCTTCCTTACCTTCATACTCCCCTCAGACCCTCAAGCCAATTCCTGAATCTCCACATCTTTCCTAAACCCCCACTCAGTCCTTGCTCTCCTACTCCACCCGATCCAATCATTGAATTTCCCTTCCCTACTCCCAATTCTCAAGTCCCCAGTTTCTGCCTGCTTAGTACCCTCCATGAATATTCCTTTTCTGTCTACCCACTGAGTATGCACTCTTTGTCTATCTTCCCTATAACCATAGACAGCCCTGACTTTGTCTATCTGCAGGCCTTCTACCTAGTCCTCAATCTCTACCTACCTCAAATTTCAACTTTTTGTCTGATCACCTGAGTCTTCCCCACAGTCCCACTCTACTAGCATCCCAGTTACTCCCATGGTCCCTATTCTGCATGTTCTCAGAATGCTTCTCAGCTTTCACACTATGCCTGCTTCCATCTAACTTGAAAGCTGCCTTCTCCTCCGGTGCCTCTTTCTTAATTTCCTCCTCAAACAGGTCAGCAGAATGAGTCAGAGCCATAGAAGAAGTAGAAGAGTAGGTACAGGAGGAGAAGGCTGGAAGCACTCACTACCAGCTGCATGAAAAAGTTAGACGAAAACAACCTAAACCTTTTGCAACAACTCATGGCTCTTGCATCATAACAATGCACCAGCTCACAAAGCACTGTCTATGAGGAAGTTTTTAGCCAGAAAACAAATAACTATTCACCTGATCTGGCCCCCCAATTACTTTTTTCTTTACTCAAAGATAAAGAAAATATTGAAAGGAAGATATTTTGATGACATTCAGGACATCAAGGGTAATACGATGACAACTCTTATGGGCATACCAGAAAAAGTGCCAAAATTGCTTTGAAGGCACTGGCATTGGTGCATAACTTCCCAAAGGGAGTACTTTGAAGGTGACCATATGATATTCAGCAATTAGATATGTAATACTTTATCTAGGATGTGTTTGTGAACTTAATTGTCAGTCTTTGTATGTATACTTTGGAGGAAAGGCGGGAGAGGAGAAATATGATAGAGATATAAATACCAATGTGGCATAAATATGCTTGAGGTGAGTCTCTTTCAATTGAATGGTATTAAGTTAAAAGGTGATAGGCTCAGGAGTAATCTAAGGAAATACTTTTTTACAGAAAGGATGGTAGATGCATCGAATAGTCTCCTGGTACAGATGGTGGAGACCAAGACTGTGTCTGAATTCAAGAATCTGTGGAACATTCACGTTGAACTTCTTAGGGTGAGGAGGAGACAGTGGATACTGCGGATGGGCAGACTGGATGGGTCATTTGGCCTTTATCTACCATGTTTCTATGCTCCTATGTCATGGTCACATGGTCACTGCCAATATTCATTGGCTGACCAGCTAATTCTAGCGGACAGACTCGCCTAAAAAGCAAGTCTTTGGCTGCTATGCCTTAGCTGGCCAGCCAATGAATATCGGCTTGGCCAGCTAAGTCTTCGGTGGCTAAATTTAACCCAGATATTCAATGCTGATGGTTTGATATAGCCCTGGCACTGAATATTCAGGTTTACCGCTGACCGGAGGAAGTAGCCAGTCTGCCTCCTGCATTCTGAATATCGGTCCTCTTATATTTTTAAGTGCCTGAAGTTATACCAGCCATAGACCTGGCATAATTGTGGTCATGAAAATGTGGCATGGACACACATGTACTCTTGCAGAATAGTGGTTAAGTATCATGCTGACACTTACATGCATAAGTGCTGGTTTTCTGTACATTTACAAAAATGCAGGCAATCAGTTATAATGGTATCCAGAAAAAACAGGACCCCTTACCTAGTTTCAAAATTAATTTGAAATTGGAATTGATAATGCGATAATTTGCAATTGGAATCAATAATGAGAGGTAGATATGCTGAAACCAGAGCTGCTACTTTTTGCATTGCCGGTGTAAAGCTCTAGAACACATTGGTATGACAGCTACGGCTGTGTTATGACCAATTAGGATTTGAAAGATTACTGAAAATACAATTGTTAGTTACAGCATTTTTGTGAAATGTCCAAGGTTTTCAGTGGCACAGTAGGTTATTTTAAGAGTAGTTGTTTTAAAGATTTTGCTTTGTGATGTTTATTCCTAAGTTTTTATGTTTGAACTCTGCAAACTGCCTAGTTGTAGATGGTATATAAATTTTTAAAATAAAATTAAATAAACAATATTTAGGGCTCATTTTACGAAGCCACGTTAGCGGTTTAACGTGCGTAATAGCGTGCGCTAAACCCCGGGCCATGCTAGCTGCTACCGCCTCCTCTTGAGCAGGCGGTAGTTTTTCAGCTAGTGTGGGGGTTATCACATGATTAAAAATCGCGCACGCTAAAGCCACTAACGCGGCTTCATAAAAGGAGCCCTTAGTGGGACCTTTGAAAATACATTTACATGATTTTTTTTCTTTAGTTGCAACAATTCATAACTTGTGTTCAAAAATGTCCTTCTTCAATCTTAATGCATTCACAGTGTCTTCAATGCAACTGAGCTGTTGGATCAATGAATCCTGGGGTTTCATTAAGAGTTCAGCTGTTTTGTGAGCTCGATATAGCGCAGTGTATCGCAAACTGTGTGCTGCAACTCACCGGGGTGCCTCCTGAGATTTCAGGTGTGCCATGATACACTGACGAGGAGGAGAGTCATCCGTGCCGGCTGAATGCCTATAGGACATGCCTCTCGTGGTGAGAGGCAGTCAGTCAGCCAGCGTGGATGATGATGAGGGCCTGGTAGGCGCAAACAGTACAGAAGAAATAGCAGGGCGTGGCAGAGACCTTTCTAAGTCCTGATCAGAGGGTCTTACATGCAAGCAAACACATTTAAAACTTTGAAAAGTCAGGATAATTAACAAAAGACCAGGAAAACAATGTATAGCGTAGGAAAATGGGAATTCCGTATTTATGTGAATTGCTAGGTAAAGCAAGATCATAAGGGATATTATATATATATATATATATATATATATATATATATATATATAGTAGTTAAACTTCATCCATCTTTCTTTCTTTCTTTCTGTCTTTCTTTGTGTCTTTGTCTAAACTACTGCAGTTTTCCCGCCTTGACTTCATGGCTAACTAAGGTCAGACCTCTCAGTCTGGCTTATGGTAATTGGAGGGAAGATATAGGGTTTCACATTTTTGAATGCAGATAGTTTATATGTACCTTAACAATAATTATTGAATAATTATTGAAATGAATGAAATATGACAAGTGGCGTGTGAGTGAAGGGATCCCCGTGTGATTGTATATATATATGTGTTTAAACATAAAATTGTTTGCAAACTGTATTTTTATATATTTTTAAACCCTGAGAAGTTGAGAAATCCTGAGAAGTAACATCTGCAGTTTGACCTATTTGACCTTTAAGCTAGCCTACCATAGAGACTCTCTTCAGTCTGGAGATGTGAAGGGTGGGCTCCTTTAGCCCACATAGGAATTTTCATTAAGAGGGGTTATATGGGCTTTTTCTTTTAGTGTCTGTGAAACCCCAGGGTGTCAGTTTTCTCTAAAGCATGAGTTACTGAAGACACAGAAAGTTGTTTTGATTCAAAGTTTTTGGGTATACTATGATATTTTAATTTATAAAATTTTTCTTTAAGCCTGGTAAAAAGAATTTCATTGTAAATCCATAAGGACGGCCTCTGCTGGCTGATTGGTAGACTGGAGTGATGTCATACGGGTCACTGCGAGATTACATAAATGAACGAACCGGAATAGGTTCTCCGAGTTCATATGTTTCAGGAGAAGTGCATTGTTTCACACCTGATGGTATATGGCTCCACTGTACAAATGCCTTTTGAATCAAGATTTCTGTTAAATTTTAATAAATATGTGACTGGAAATATTTGTACAATTATCATTATTCCTGGGCACCTAAGGGCGGGGTTGGTATTACGCTGCTTAATGACTCTCCTCATCATTGGCGTCTCCCCTCCTCCCGAATCCCTCCACCAAAGCGGGTCGTGGACAGATGTGCCTTTGCGCAGGTGTGCAGATCAACGCGATGATGTCATGCATTGCGTGACATCATTCCGTCAAAGACTGCGCAGCATTTTGATGCTTAATCTTTGGTGCACTTTATATAGAATTGCCCCCTTAAATGTGCATTTTAATGCATCAGCAGCTTGTTTTCACTGCTTCATTAAGCCTTAAACATGATAATCTTAAATAAGGGGGAAATGGGTGGAGAATAGCAGGGACTATGCTTCATAGATAACATAAGTGTCATTAGTTAGTTAGTTAGTTAGCCCTTTTATTTGGCATGGTTGCTCAGAAGCAACATGTGTCTTCTATGGCTCTTATGGGAGATTGCATCTCCAAATGCCTATTACTTGGCACTATTGCTCTCGTTCAACATCAAGTTACAGGAAGCAGCCATTTCACCATCTGCCTATTAAAGGGTTAAGTGCCATCGACCTGTGCTCAGCATCGGTTTTGTACTAGTCTGGTAAGGTTCTCCAGTGCCATCCCTATGGTTGTTTTCAACATGTCCAGCAATCTGATGGCAGGTCACCCTCTTTCTCTGGTTCCGTCGATCTTCCTAAACATAATGTTCATCTCTACGGTACATTAATTGCTGATACAGCAGATAATATGGAATAGATATAGCCTACCTACATTCAGTGTGGTCATATTGCAAATTAGCAACCATTCCTCTATGCTAGCTAAATGACTGCTTTCCCCAAAATGCTGAAAATACCCCAACAGCAACAGCCGAGGTTGTGTACTTAGGACTAAATTCTATTTAGCATCACTATTGTGTTACAGAATACTAGCCTAAATTGTCATTTATACGCCAGCATTTAGGTATACCCACTTACACCATGTCTATTTAGTAGGTGTAAATAATAATAATGACAGTTTATATACCGCAGGACCGTGAAGTTCTATGCGGTTTACAATGATTAAAAGGTGCTACAAATTGAGAAGAGTTAA
This sequence comes from Geotrypetes seraphini, assembly GCF_902459505.1. Classification (NCBI taxonomy): domain Eukaryota; kingdom Metazoa; phylum Chordata; class Amphibia; order Gymnophiona; family Dermophiidae; genus Geotrypetes; species Geotrypetes seraphini. Next base: position 535,283,093 of record NC_047084.1, read on the forward strand.
CAAAGTTAAAAGCTAGTGATTAACAGCTATAGAGATCAGTTATTGTGGAATCAGATTGTACAGATCAGTTACCTAAATACTTCAGGAACAGATATTTATTTATTTATTCAATTTTTTAGCCCGTCCTCCCAAAGCAGCCCAGAACGGGTTACAAAGTACATCCATAATAACCCAGACAGAACAGAGATGACATAATTTCCATATGTTTTTATGTGTCTCCTAAATTCCCCATAAGTATTGGTGAGCAAATCATAAATGCAACAGTTTAGTGCATAAATGACACTATTTTATAACATGAGCCTAATTGTGAGAGATGCCTATGCCCCACCCATGTGAACACCCTCTTGCATTTGCATGCTATATAAGTTGCATGCTATGATTATGGAATATTGCTTTGTGCCCAACTAGCACTTAAGTAAGGGCTAGTATTCCATAATCTTAATGAGCAATTGGTGCGTACATTTAGGTGTGCAACGCAGCTTTGTAAATAGATTTCAGCATCAGGAAAAGATCTTGGTAAATCTTCCTCATATGATCACCATTAGAAGAAGGTAGTAATATTTCAGGCCCAATAAGCCATTTAATACATCTGGCTCTTAGTGTGTCTCATTTTGTGCCTGTAGGGAAAAAGGTTTGGCATGCCTGGTCCTAAAACTTTTATTCCTAATCCGTGCCTATGAGAGACAAAAGTGCAAGTGAATCAGCCAAGCATGGACATTTTCAAGACTACACAACAGCAGGTTTTTTTGGATTCCATTTTTAAAAAATTAGTAAAATACTTAAGAGTAACTAAAGCTGTTTTGGGTTGCAGTTGGCAATGTTGTCTTTTGTAATGGGAAAGAGAATAAATACTTTTTAAAATGACTTTGCTCAAGAAAAAAAAAAAAGAGGACGCCCCACTCCCAAACAAACCTCATCTCTTCTCCTTTCCCAAGTCCCTGCCATGCCTGCAGGGTGTTTGACGCCATTGTGTCGCATCCGCACATGTTCAGAGCCCCTCCGGACATGGCCTCGAGCTCGGGGGCCTTCCCAAACCAGTATAAACTGCTGGGTTTTGAAAACACATCTGGTTTTCCTGGACATCTGGTAACCCTGTGCACAAGTTCTGAGTGCTTCAAATCTGCCATATAATTAGCTTACTGCACTAGTGAACACAACTCTCACTTTACATTTGCGTTAGAATCTCTGGCACTGAGGCACTGGCACATGGCTCTAATGCATGGCTTTCTTCATTAGGGATAACAGTGATTATTTGGGGTTTGCTCTAGGCTTGCTCCCATTCCTTATCTTCTCTGTAGGCTGCCTGGAAGGCAGGGGCTAGAATAGAACACCTCTGCAGCTCTGGAGTAGAGAGTTGCGCGGGGACAGAAATCTCACCCTTCCTCGCCCGTCTCCGCCAGGATCCTCTCCGTCCCCACCCGTCCCCATCAGGATCCCCTCCATCCCCAGTGTTCCCTCTAAGCGGGCGGGTGTTGTGAGCAAACTTTTTTCACTGTGAGCTAAAAATATCGGGCGCCAGCAAGTTATGAGCCAAATAAATATGTTGCTTTCTACCACAGAACTTCCTTACGTTTGTATGGAATCTATCCCCTTTCAACTTTAGAGAGTGCCCTCTCGTTCTCCCTGCCTTAGCTACTAAGTCTATTCCCTTCAGTACCTTGAATGTTTCTATCATGTCCCCTCTCAATCTCCTCTGCTCAAGGGAGAAGAGGCCCAGTTTCTCTAATCTTTCGCTGTACGGCAACTCCTCCAGCCCCCTTAACCATTTTAGTTGCTCTTCTCTGGATCCTTTCGAGTAGTACCGTGTCCTTCTTAAAGTACCAGTGCTGGACGCAGTACTCCAGGTGAGGGCGTACCATGGCCCGGTACAGCAGCATGATAACCTTCTCTGTCTCTTCAGTCCAGCATCTGCCCCTTCCATTCACTGTCTGTCTTTCCCTGCCATCTCTCCTCCTGCCCCCCCCCACCCCCCAATTTGGTCTAGCATCCATCATCTTCCTTCTGTTCCCCTCATGGTCTGGCATCTCTATCCTTCCCTCCCCCCTGTGGTTTTTAGCATATCTCTCTTCTCATTTCCTCCACTCAGATCTGATCATTCTCTGCTCTCTCTTCCCTTTTCTTCTCTGGTCTTCCTTCTCTATTTTCTGCCTCCATCTAAATTAAATTCTTTCTTACTATTTAGTCCCGTTTCCCTCTTTTCACTGTGTCTACACACAGCTTGTCACCCCTTTCCCTCACCCCTCCATTATCTTACTATTTTCTTCCCCCTTTATTTATCTCCTCCTTCCATCCAGTATGTGTTCTTTCCCCACTTCCATTCAGCATCTGCTCTCCCTTCTCAACTGACATCCATCTGCCTTCTGCTCTCTCTCCCTTCTTCTCACTTCCATCATCTGTCCCCTTCTCTCTCTCTCTCATCTCCTCCATTCCATCATCTGCCCCTCCTCTCTCTCTCTCTCTCTCCCCCCCCAACTTCCATCATCTGCCCCCCTTCCCCTCCCCTTTGTGGGTCACTTTCTTTCCCCTGAGGGTGGCTCATGTCACAGGGGAAGCTTTGGCCGAGCAGAACCGCTTGATTGACAGTGGAACTTACTTGATTGATGTCGATGCTGGGGCCGTTGCCGTTTGAAGGAAAAAAAAAAAGGTGGAAAAAAGGAACCTGTAAAGGCGAGAGGAAGGGAAACCTCCAGGACAGCTGCTTTTTGCCCTCCTTCAGCGGCCCAAGAGTTCAGACCAGCAGCGGCAGCTCTGTATGCTTTTAACTTCGGCACAGAGCTGCCCCTAATCAATAGTTTAGCGCGGTTTCATGAGGCAGCCTCGGGGCCTTTGATAGCCGGCCCGCTTCGATGATGCGATGTGGGCCGGCTAGCAAAGGCCCCGAGGCCTGCCTTATGAAACCGCGCTAAACTATTGATTAGGGGCAGCTCTGTGCCGAAGTTAAAAGCATACACAGCTGCCGCTGCTGGTCTGGAGGTGCGGAGACAAGGCAGGAGGCAAACGCGGTGGAAGGCAGGAGTCCCGGCGAAGGCAGGAGTCCCGGCACAGCGACTGCAACAGGAAGTTGCAAGTCAGCTGACGCCGGCCTTTCGTTGCGGCGGGGACCGAATCCTTCGCGGACCGGCAAGATTTTGTTTGCGGACCGGCGGTTGAAGAACTGTGTGCGCTGTGACGAGAAACTTGTGCGCTGCGAGGTAATATTTTGTGCGCCAGCGCACCCCAGCGCAACTTAGCGGGAACACTGAATTCCCCACCCATCCCTGCAAGAAATTACCTCCATCCCCGCCTGTCCCCATAAAAAGCAGCAATTACTTCTGACAGGATCATCAATTCCACAGTTTCTTTTGTGTTTGCACTGCTGTTTTCCTTGTGGAATCTCTTTGGTGGAACCCTTTTTTTGTTTTTTGTTCAGGTAATTAACTTATAAACCCCCTCTTTTACTAAGGCTGACATGTCCATTATATTATATGGATGAACCCTGCTTCCAAAGCCTCCATCCCCGTAGGAGTCCCGTGGGTCAGAGGGGGGTCCCTGTGGGTTAGGGGGGATTCCTGCGGGACCCGCGGGATTCCCGCGATCCCCGTTCCCGTGCAGACCTCTACTCTGGAGTCTGAAAAGAAGTAGTGGAAATTAAGCCCTTGCCATATTAAAGGATTATTTGTGTTATTTGATGTGTGCGTTTAACCTTTTAAAGTTCTTCACACTCTTGTACATTTTTCACATGCTGCTATCTAAAAAAAAAAAACAAAACAAAAAAAAAAACAAAATTCAAATTGTGCTAAGAGTATGAGTTTGTCACACTGACCTATACAACATAGGCTCCACTTCACTCTGTCCATTTAATTGTATTGAGAATAGAATAACCTGAAAATAATTTGCCTTCTTCTCTTAGTTTCTGGCTCATTATTCATCTACTGCTAGATAATTTTAGGGGGCAATTCTATACGTGGGTGTCTCCTTTTAGGTGCCTCAGTGCTATGCAGTGACATTCTATTATATAACTAACACTGGCTTTGTTTATAGAAACACTTGAGTCCAGTGTAACTGAATCAACCATCAATATCTTTTAACATCCGGACCAAAAAAGGCTTGAAATCACTTAAGTAAGTAGTTAAGGACGCCTCAGCCCCACCACTCCACCGTTGTAATTTTATTTAGTATTACACCGGGAAGGCTGTGTGGTGCCTCATCATCGGCAGTCCAGTAATATTTATTTTTTAGCAAATTTTATTTTTTGTGAATTTTTCTCAATCAATTATTAGTGTAAATATTAAATTTAGTAAAAATATAAATATTGACTTATCTCAGCCGCCTTGGGAGCCAGACCCGACATGTTTCGCACTGCTTCGCACTGAAACATGTCGGGTCTGGCTTCCAAGGCGGCTGAGATAAGTCAATATTTATATTTTTACTAAATTTAATATTTACACTAATAATTGATTGAGAAAAATTCACAAAAAATAAAATTTGCTAAAAAATAAATATTACTGGACTGCCGATGATGAGGCACCACACAGCCTTCCCGGTGTAATACTAAATAAAATTACAACGGTGGAGTGGTGGGGCTGAGGCGTCCTTAACTACTTACTTAAGTGATTTCAAGCCTTTTTTGGTCCGGATGTTAAAAGATATTGATGGTTGATTCTATTATATAACAGCATCTGAGCATCCAGATGACTTTGCAGAATACAAGTACAGTGGAACCTTGGTTTACGAGCATAATTTGTTGCAGAAGCATGCTCGTAAACCAAATTACTTGTATATCAAAGCGAGTTTCCCCATAGAAAGTAAGGGAAACTCGCTTGATTCGTTCCCCCCCCCCGAGGCCAGTGGCACTGCTCTACCTCCCCCCCCGAGAACCGGCATTGCTCCCCCCCACGTGATCCACCCTCCCCCCGCGTGATCCGCCATCCCCCCCCCGCTTGCATCGCCCCCCACCACCGCGATCCGACATCCTCCCCGTACCCATCACCCACCCGAACACATCACTTATCCCTCATCTGGCACCCGGCACCGGCACCAACGCACAGGACATGCCGGTGCCGGAGCCCGAAGATCTGTCGTCCTTTTTGCTGGGCCTTGAGTATCTGCGCATGCTCAAGGCCTTCGAGTTCCCGCTCTCTCCGAAATTCAATAAACCATAATGAAACAAGTGCCACAAACAGACTTTACAACTTGCTGTGGGCTCCATTTAATAATAATAATAAATTCATTTATATACCGCAATACCTCACGGTTCAGTGCGGTTTACAATAAGCAGTAAGAATTGTAAAAAAACAGCAAATTTACACCACAAAACACAGTACATTATATATAAAATACAACATTAAGAAATTATTAACTTATCTAGATTATACATATTTATCAAACAGATAAAGGCCTGGTAAGAAGAACAATTTAAGATCAAACCACTAAAACTTTTGCAATAGTGCTAGACTAGCCCCCTCTTTCACTAAGGTGCGCTAACTGATTAGTGCACGCTAAATGCTAACGCATCTATAGACTAACATGCACACATTAGCGTTTAGCGCACGCTAAATCGATTAGCGCACCCTAGTAAAACATGGCCTAAATGGCTTCCTCAATAGTGATAGACAATAGTGTCAAGATGACTACATGCAAAAAAATAAATAAATAAATAAATGGAGAAATTCAAGCACACTGCAGAGAAAGTGAACTGAGTGAAGTCGGATCAAAGTGCTGCAGCCGAGTGGTGCACTGAATGTGAAGAAGCCCACTCAGTCCCCATGGGCTTCAATCGGTAAAGTTTCTTCAACTTTAGGTTTTTCTGGACAACCCTAGGGTCACCTGTTTTACAACAGTTTGTTTCCTGAAATGTTTGGTTTTCATTTATAAAAACGAAAGGAATTGACCTCAAAATATCCACAGAGAAGAAAATCCAGAGAAAATAAAAAAACTCTGTGGAGTGACAATGTTCCAAAATGGACTTTATTTGAAAGTGTCAAAGTTCCAAAGGTACACTGAAATCATCCACATAAAATAAATTCATCCACATAAAAATAAGTTATCCACATAAAAGCCTCAAAGGACCTAGTCCGCTTGGGATACAGGACCCAACACAGTCCGCGTTTCAACAAAAAAAAGTCTTCTTCAGGGGTCCCTGGGGGTCCTATAAAGGTGAATACGTGGGAAACAATTGTGTGGTGAACCGGAAGCAGTGTCTCACTTCTGGTTCACCACACAATTGTTTCCCACATATTCACCTTTATAGGACCCACAGGGACCCCTGAAGAAGACTCTTTTTGTCGAAACGTGGACCGTGTTGGGTCCTGTATCCCTAGCAGACTAGGTCCTTTAAGGCTTTTATGTGGATAACCTATTTTTATGTGGCTGAATTTATTTTATGTGGATGATTTCAGTGTAACTTTGGAACTTTGACACTTTCAAATAAAGTCCATTTTGAAACATCGTCACTCCACAGAGTTTTTTTGGTTTTCTCTGGTTTTCATTTATTTCAGAATTTTTACTAAAATACTTCATATAACTGGTTTTACTTTATGTTTATATGCATCACTTTGGCTTTTCAGGGCTGTGAAATCAGTACACCAACCCTTCAACTCCAACTGATGTTATGATTTAAAATTTTTGTCCTAGATCTAAAGTACTGGTAAATATAACTTACATATATTAACCAGTACTTTAGATCTAGGACAAAGATGTATCTATCTATCTATTTAAGTATAAAATTATAAATTTACCCTATATGTTAATATACGATTTTTATTTTGAAGATGGAGTTGGAGTCGGTCCAACTCCATCCAAAATTGCTTCTGACTTTAACTCTACAACTCTGACTCCACAGCCCTGTGGCTTTTTTTGATATTTATGATTTATATATACTTTGGGGTCCTTTCGCTAAATGCTAACGCGTCCATAAACTATAATGGACGCGCTAGCGTGTAGCACGCGTTAAAACGGCTAGTGCGCCTTAGTAAAAGGACCCCTTTGTCTACTGTTTTTATATTTGATATCAGCTTTTGCATGTTACAAGCATTTTGATATTTGCAAAAATTGTTATATGTTTTGCCAGATGTTATTATACCCCTGGTGCAGACATTTGCTGAAATGTGGCCACTCGGGGACTTTGTTGTCGAATAATAAAGTACTGCTGGTGCCATACTGGCATTCATCTTCCAATATCCTTGGTGCCATGCATTCTCTAGACCAGTGGTCCCCAACCCTGTCCTGGAGGACCACCAGCCAGTCAGGTTTTCAGGATAGCCCTAATGGTTATGCATGAGAGAGATTTGCATATAATGGAGGTGATAAGCATGCAGATCTGCAGGACAGGATTGGGAACCATTGCTCTAGACCACGTTTATTCATCTACCTTAAGTAATTAATGCCTGCAAGTCTGCAAGGGAAACGGCTCACAACGTTCCCCTTTTTCACATTTGTATTCGGCATTCAACACTTTGGTGTAAAGTATATATGCCCAAAAGTAGTGTACTCATGAGAATTTCAAAATGAAATCCCAGTATATACTTTCTTGTTCTTGACTCACCTACACCCCTGCCTGTTTTTGATACATAGTTATCCAGTGTATGCATTTGAAATCATATAGATGGGAGACAATACTCAAACCATTTTTCAAACATCAACAATTCATAGGCGTCAGAACGGGGGAAGGCCCAGGGGCCATGGCTTCCTCAAAGACTGGCGGTCAGAGGAAAGTTATGGCTCTACTCCCCCCCATCCCACCTTCTCTCGGCCGCTGTAATTTTAAGTCTTCTGGCAGCTCCCGCGCAGCGTCAACGAGCATTGCTGTAGAATAAAGACTTCCGGGGTAGATCAGCTCATTGATGCTGCACGGTGGCTGCAAGAAGTCTTAAAATTACAGCGGCCAGGGAAGGTAGATAGGGGAGTCGGGAGCTGGAGAGAAAGATTATGCCACAGGATCCTGCTGGAGCAGAGCTTTTGGGCCCCCCCAAACGAAAAAGCGTTCCGCTGCCTATGTCAACACTTATTTGTGTAAAAAAAAACACTTATTACCACCTTGTTATATTTGAAATTGTGATGTAACTTCCCAACAATTCTCTGTTAGTCTCTTCTATAAACTGCCTTGGACCTATTGGGATTTTTTAGTCCATAAAAACACAGATTAGATTAGATTATTTTATATTTATCCTTTTAACTCAGTTTTAACCTATGAAGCTACTGTTGTCATATAAATGAGTACATACATATATCTACATAAAGTATTAAATTGTTAAATGGTTCAGATATAACTTAGGGACATTTGAGTTCCATGTTCTAAATTTCTCTGTATAGAATACTACTTACTGTATATATAAATCCAAATTATCTAAACTTCTTATATAACCCATGCTACTGGTCAGGAAATTTTAGCTGCAAATAGCCAGGTTAGATACAGTAACTGGCAGCATTCTTTGGAAACAATCTGAATAGAAATTTCTTCTTTATGAATGTCACTTATCACAGATAGATCATGATTCCGAATCACGTTTCTATGGCAGCAATCAGGCCTTCAAAGATTCACATAGAAAGGATCTGTTGGTTGCATGCAGACACTTGTTAAATTCTGCAAATATTTAAAGCAACAGCTCATTCAACTTACTTCCGAGCTCTATTTTCATTTTGTTGAAACAAAAAGACAGAACAAAGGAAAAGAAAATGTAAAATACGCTAAAGCAAAGTAGGGCATGAGGGTAAAAGGTCAATCAAAACTGTTTCAGTTACTAAAGAGAATCAGGGCAACAGTCATAACACCAGTGAACCAGAACAGCATACTCAAAAAAACCCCAACAAACCCCCCAAAAAACCAACCCCCAACCCAAACACAAATCATCAAAATATCCAAAGCAACACCATTTTGGAAACATTTTTCCTTATTCTTTTACATGGAGAGGCCTATTTACTAAGCTGCATTTAGCTCTTTAAAATGGGAATTACCGTAACTGCTGTGTTCCACAAATACTCCCAAATTCTTTATATAGCTCCATAAGTTGTGCGCATAAACTGACATGCACAGACGATTTGAGCATACAACCTATTGTTTAACAAGACCGACTGGCACAGATAATAGGCAATGGACATCTCTTAACTGATGCTAATTAGCACTCGTTAGCAGATATGCGCACAACATGGCAGGCATATTCAAAAAGCAGTGCGCACCAGTTCCAGTGCATGAATCTGAAAAGGGGACATGGCTGGAGAGGAGCAGATTGTGAATGTTCCCAAAAGTTAAGCACACTGTTATAAAATACGTCGGATCCATGCACAACTTAGGCACAGGTAGCAGGCCTGCCTAGTTTTCCTTGGCCTGAAACGAGTGTTCCTAAATGTTATGCTGTGTACGTACACGAAGGGCTCCTTTTTACGAAGCCGCATTAGCGGTTTAACGCGCGTAATAGCGCGCGCTAAACTGCCGGCCGCGCTAGACGCTAATGCCAGCACTGAGCTGGCGCTAGTTTTAGCCGCGTAGCGCAGGTTTAACGCACGCTAAAAAGCTGCGTTCGCTATAAGCGCTAACGCGGCTTCGTAACAGGAGCCCTAAGGCCCTCTTTTACAAAGGTGCGCTACGCAGTTTAGCGTGGATTTAGCACGTGCTAAATCAACGTGTGCGCTAACTGCTAACGCGTCCATAGGATAGCATGCACACGTTAGCGTTTAGCGCGTGTTTAGTGCGCACTAATATTTAGCGCATGCTAAAAAGCACACTTTTGTAAAAGAGGGGGTAAATATGATTGGGGTAAGCGTCATTCTAGTTCAGGGGTAGGGAACTCTGGTCCTCGAGAGCCGTATTCCAGTTGGGTTTTCAGGATTTCCCCAATTAATATGCATTGAAAGCAGTGCATGCAAATAGATCTCATGCATATTCGTTGGGGAAATCCTGAAAACCCAACTGGAATACGGCTCTCAAGGACCGGAGTTCCCTACCCCTGTTCTAGTTGGTGCTATATACAGAATTAGTCCCATAATGAGTGGAGACTGAGCATTATAGTTAATGCGAAGGTCGTTACCATGAGTTAATTGCAAATGCCGTAAACAATGCAGAGGAATCAATGATACCTGTACATAACTGTATTGAGTGTTATTGTGTGTGCAGTTAAAGCAAAGTAACAGTTTTTCCTCCGCGCTAACCACATGACTGCTGTCTCCAATTTGCTGGGAATGTTCACAACATTTAACACAGTAGTTTTGAGTTTAAATTTGACTATTACTATGTGTTAACTGGAAAACCTTAGTGCAGCTTAACAAATAGGGTCAAAGTGCTCTTCATCTTGAGACTCACGCACATTGAAATGTACATGGGTTCTGGCTATTATAGGATTTCACAGCCTGCAACTTCATATATTCATATCTGGGTAGAGTTTGTTATTAAACAAAATTGCAATTATGCAAATTAAAAATGAGGGAGCTTCAACTCAATGGACAACATTACAATTTTATAAGAAAAGTGGTACATTAGTCAACCTGAAAATTCTCAAAACAAATGGAAGGAAAATTTCAAATCCGTTTCTATAGATAACACAGTGTTTACCTGTGGAAACAATGTCCTCCTGATATTCAGATAAAATTACATGCAAACAGCCTGCATGCCTATAACTTTACCTACAATTTGAGGAAGTGTTTCCGAGGGTGGGGGTGGAGTGGGTTAAGGAATTTGCATATACATTTAAATTTTCAAAAAGTGTTTTATTTCCGAAAAACGATGGGCATCAATGTGCAGGCATCGGTTCCCAGAAGTAATTGTCAAAGAGAAAAAAGTAAGTGCATAATATTCACCAATCTCGACAGCCTCAAAATGACTTCCATTTACTTAAAATAAACCCTATACACTATCCAGCTGAAATAAATGGATATTTTGTAATTTTTGGACATTCTTTCTTTTGGAAAAAAAATCCAGGATTGACTAAAGGAGCCCCCTTTTTTATACAATAAAATCAGAAATAACTCTAACAGCTGCCAGATTTACCATCTATTCTTGATACAAGCTGCTATGCATATTTCTTCTGAAACGGTATACCTGAGGGGTGCATCCTGTTAGTATAATGGTCATTCCATGACAAGTGGTCCAGAGCTCCCCGATGAACATCTAGACAAATTTAAGATAAGCCTAAAGACTTTTTTATTTCGTGATGCATTCGGCTGTGTTTAGACTTACCTTCTGTTTTCTTTTTCTCTTTTAAGCAACCAACCGCTTTAATAAAGCGACCCTACCCTATACGTTTTATCCCATCTCCACTTTCTCCTTTTCTTCTCAAATGTGTAACTTTTCCCCTCCCTTCCCTTTTACCCTCACTTTCAAGTTTGTCTAGTTGATGTCATCTATGTTCACTCTATTTATTTTTAAATGCCTATTATTTTATCTTTTATTTTTCTTACCCTTTTAAATTTTATTGTTAACCGGCCAGATATTTGTTGATGGTCGGTATATTAAAAACTAATAAACTTGAAACTAGAAACTTGATGACAATTTTTTAGGGGATATCCAAAGTTTTGGGATATGATCTCAACTATGTCCAGAGTTAGGGACCCCTTTATTTACAATACAATACATAGTAAATGATGGCAGATAAAGACCCAATGGTCCATCCAGTCTGCCCAACCATACATGGTCCTTTTTTTTTTTTAGATATTTCTGGGCCAGAAACCCAGAGTCCTGCCCAGTAGTGGGCTTAGGTTCCATCTACTGGAGTCTCCAGCAAAGCTCTTATATACCAGATTGGCCACTGTGAGAACGGGCTACTGGGCTTGATGGACCATTGGTCTGATCCAGAAAGGCTATTCTTATGTTAGGTTAAGTTTGAGTCAAGTGTGACTCTCAGTACTTTGGAGGAATTTTCTATCTACAACCTCTCATCTGTGGATAGCTCAAGTTCTGTGTTCAGTAATGAATTATAATTTCTGAACCATAATATTTTTGTTTTAGATTTGCTTAGCTTGAGGAATTTATTCATTGTCCATGTACTTAGGTTTTCAATAATAGTAGTTTTCAGGTAATTTAGGGTGCTAGTGAAAGACTCTTTGGCTATATAGAGAATGAAGATATCATCTGCATAGGAGAAGACTTGAGCAGGTTATTTCCCAGTGCTCTTAGATACATGTTGAATAGCACAGGTGATATTGGTGAGCCTTGGAGGACACCGCAATTGGTCTTCCATGATTGGAACCTCTTGTCTTCATTCCAGACATCATATGTTCTATTTCTTATGAACTGTAAAAACCATTGTAACATCACACCTTGTACTCCTAGTTCATTTAATCTGAAGAGTAAGAAAGTGATCTACTGCATCAAATACTAGAGCGATCAAAGTGTAATAGTAATGGTTGCTTGCCTCTGCTGAGATTTCTTATTGTGGATATTAGCTCGAATTTAGGCCACTATTTTGTATTCATGGAAAATGTCGACTTGAAATTGGACCAGTTGACATGGAATAACCATTAAAACAAACAACCATTCTATATATTAACACCACTGTTAGTGCTACTCCAAATACAGTAAAATGTTATAACATTCAAGCTGAATGATAACATCCCTCAGAGAGCAGTGGTATTAAAATATTGAAGGGCTCAATCAAACAATGGCTACTTTAAGGTAGTCATATTCAGCTAATTCTGTCACCCAATTTAGGCAGTCATTTATACCAGTGCTGCAAACGTATGTTATTTGTGACAGAGCCAATTTTTGTGCACTGCCCCTGCAACCAGTAACATATGTGATAACTGTTAATACATAAACCAATTAGATTTTTATAGCTGCAGATTTCTATAAGGAACTGTCTGGCTTTAGGCAGGAGGGAGACACGAAAGTGGTGTTTACATTGGCAACTTATGCATGTAAATGATCTCTTATAGAGTTCCAACTAGAGAAAAAGTAGAATTTGGGCAAAGGTGGACATATAAATGCATATAAATGATGCATGTATGCATATACTGTGCAAGTCTCAAACTCCACTTCTCACTAAAGCCAACTACCCCAAACAAATAACCTTACCCATTTCTCACTCTTTTTGAAAATGACCAATTTTTTTTTTTTTTTTGTAAGTTCTTGTTGTAATGGATAATTCTTTTGTAATCCGCCTTGAACTGCAAGGTAATGGCGGAATAGAAATCCCTAATGTAATGTAATGTAATAAATGATAGCACAGATACTAGCTGTGGGCCTCATATTGTATAAGTGATTTCAGTCTCTTACGCAATACAATACAATAAACTTCTTGTATTCCTGTACTATCCTAGAATAAAGTTCAGTGCAAATTACAATTCTAAGAAACTAGCCATACACTAGGAACAGTATAACATATAATTAAGTGACATAATAAAAACCAAATTTGTTCAGTCAAAAACTACATAAACTTCTGAAATAGATAGTTGTCTCCTAAAAACATATACAGTGGTGCCTCACACAACGAACTTAATTGGTTCCAGGAGCAAGTTTGTTATGCGAAAAGTTCGTTATGTGAAACGCGTTTTCCCATAACAATACATGTTAAAAAAAATAATTCGTTCTGTAGCATAAAATATGCTAAGATGACATAAAAAAAGATAAATTTATTCCTGCTATGTGTGACTGTGGTATTCTGTTAGCATGATATTTCTGTGTAGCATTCTATAATAATTTGGCTTATTCAATTTTCTTGATAGTAGAGGGGATATATGTGAAGGGGAGGGGAGACAGGGGTTTTGTTGATCCTTGCTGTGTATTATAATCACCCCCCACATACTCCCCAGTACCTTTTTAATCATCCCCCCTCGGTACCTTTTTTAATTCCTCCCATCTTTCCCAGCCAGTGGCGTACAGGCCAGAAGCGCAGAGATCAGGAGCAATTCCTCTGCACGCCTGTGTGGGCCCATGCCGATCTCCGAATGGCTGCAGTTAGTTCTTGTGAGTCCCGTGAGAGCTGACTGCAGCCATTCAGAGATCAGCGCAGGCCCAGGCAGTAGCACAGAAGGCTTGCTCTTGATCTCTGCGCTTCTGGCTGGGAAATTTGCTAGACCACCAGTTACGAGTGAGCGGGTGAGATTAAAGTTGCAGCAGTGGTGGCTTTTTTAAAAAAATATGTGGCGGCGGGGGGAGGTTTAAAAATATGTGGCGGCGGGGGGAGGTTTAAAAATATGTGGTGGCGGCAGAGGCTTAAAAATATGCAGCAGCGGCGGCAGGGGGGTTTAAAATATGGGAGCCAGGCGGAGAGAGGGCAGTTAAGCGCAGTGCCTGCGCGGAAGGATGCAGCTCGGGCGACTTCGTTGTGTGAAACAAAGTTCGTTGTAGGAAGCAAGACCTGAAGTTCGTTGTGCGCAGCGTTCGCTGTGCGAGGCGTCCGTTATGCGAGGCACCACTGTACTGAGATTCTGTCCTAATATTTAATGATTAAGAGTTCCAATAAAGAGTAGCCTGAAAGGAAGACAGCAATCTCTACTTAACCATAAAAGTTATACCCTGTATTGATGGAAAATTCAAAAGCAATGTATCAGTAGAACATAGACTTATGTACTAAAAGTCAACTAACCAAATAAATCATATAAATAATCCTGAAAGAATTCAAAACACTAATATACACAATTTGAATTCCACCCATGCTCTCACTTGTAGCCAATGTAGCTCTTTTAACAATCTACATGTAGCATTTTGAAGTGTTTGTAATTACTGTATTGCATTAATTTGTTTTCAGAACCAAAATCTAGAGGGTTACTGCTTGAAATGTGACAAATTAAGACTATATGATCCTTCAAAAAGTATTTCCCTATAGGAGCCAGCTCTGTGGGTATTGTGGGTGCTTGAGCATCCCCAATATTGAAAAAACTCCTTGATTGTGTACAAGGAGAGGTAATTTCCATTGGGTTTAGCATCCCCAATAATTTTGAGAAAGTTGGCTCTTATGATTTCCCTATACATTGTAGTACCTTCATCTTGTAAAATACTTAAAAAATAATAAAATATTATCTTGTACGTCTACCATCAATTGTCTATAACTGACTAGAAGGATGCCTAATGCTTTCAAAGAAGATTCTAAACTGCAGCGATTACCAAGAATTTTCAGCTTACCATGTGATATTTCAGGTAAGGGAGCACCAAGCTATGATAGCTTTATCCTTATTGTCATCTGATATACTGAAGCCCAATATCCAATCTTAGTGAATACCAAATTTATATCTCTTTCAATATCAGAAAATGTAGTGGACATTGGTAAAATAATTATGTCATCAACATTGAAAATAAGTCTTCTCTTTTCATCTGAAAGAAAGTTACCTAATATTGACATTAAGATATTGAAAACCATCAGAGAGAGTAGGGATCCTTGTGGAATCTATGCATGGTTGTCCAAGTTGAAGAAAGTTGTCCAGTACTTTTACACGAAGATCGATAAGTAAGAAAGCCTTTAAACCAATTCAAAACATTGCCAGTAATATTTATATCATTCAAATTCAAATTCTATTATGAATCATCAAGTTGAATGCTGATCATAAATTGAATTGTCAGAGGAGAACTGACGTGAGAAGTCCCAGTGCTCACGGCTGAAGGCACATGTTAACTTCTGCCTTGAGGAAACAGAACGAGGAGGAAGGGAGCGGCAACTGTTTATTTGGCTGGTAGAGTCTCAGCATCCCTGCCAGCAAAGGTGTGTGTGGGGGGAGGGGGGGGGAGAGGAGGAGGCGGCGTGAGCAATGTGTTGCCTCTCCAGTCCACCTCTGGATGTCTCCAATATTGGAGGGTTGGCTAAACCTCTGCTTACCACATGTGTAGTATAAGGGCCCCTATGTTTATGTTTATTACATCATTTGATACACCACCCTTCAAAATTACAGCAGACATAAAATTGGGACTGTACTATTGCCCACCAGGACAACTAGAGGCAAATGACCAGGACCTGGAGGCTGAATTGAGGCAGGTATGTAAAAGCGGAAGTGTGGTGGTGATGGGGGATTTCAACTACCCTGGGATAGACTGGAGCATTGGACACTCAAATTGCACGAGAGAAACAAAGTTCCTGGAGGCAGTGAGGGACTGTTTCATGGAGCAGCTGGTCACGGAACCAACAAGAGGAGATGCCACCCTTGACCTAATCCTCAACGGGCTAGGGGGACCCGAAAAGGAGGTGGTAGTACTAGAGCCACTAGGAAACAGCAATCACAACATGATCCAATGCAAGCTAGAAATGGGAACATCAAAAGTGAAATTCACTTCTCATGAACATCACTCAAAAGGATCAAAGACGATTACAAATAATACAAAATATCGCCATCAAAATAATCCACCATGGGAAAAAATACGATCACGTAACTCCCTATCTCATAGAATCTCATTGGTTGCCTATCAATCAACGTACAACATATAAAATAGCATTACTGGTATTTAAAACACTAGATACTAACGAGCCACAGTTTATAGATCGGCTCCTAATCCCTCATACTTCAAAACGTTCACTTCGGTCCAATACTCAAGGTCTATTAATGGTCCCCTCATTGAAAATAATAGGAACTAGACGCCATGACATCTTCTCAGTTATGGCTCCTCTTATCTGGAATACCCTCCCCCTATATATCAGAAACATCAAAGACCTTAAATTATTTAAAACTAATCTAAAAACGTATCTCTTCAAATCTTCATTTAACCTTTAGAACAACTTTTCGGAGTACATGTAAACAATCAATACTTTCTCACACATCTTCCCCAACCTACTCGTTTGTTCCTACCCACATCATACCCCTTTCTTCCCTTGAGGAAACTACAATTTGTAACTTTTATTCCCTAATGTTCTTCCCTAATGTTTCTCAGTTCGTCTGTATTGTCAATCTGTCGTAGCCCCTTGAAAATTGTTATTGTAAAATAACTTGTTTTATTGTTCTATACTATAATTCTTTTATTATGTAATTCGCTTAGATTTAATAGGCGAACCATCAAATTTTAATAAACTTGAAACTTGAAAAGAACTACAACAACAGCACCCAATTTTAGAAAAGGAAATTACGAGGCCATGAGAAAAATGGTGGGAAAGAAACTCAGCAACAGCTCAGGGAAGATGGAGACCGTAGAGGAATCCTGGGACCCTATTCAAGGGCACGGTGCACGAAGCACAAAACCTGTATGTCCCCAGGTTTAGGAAAGGGTGCAAAAAAAAAAAAAAATCGAACCAAAAACCCGGCGTGCATAACAAATGCAGTGAGAAAAGTGATAAGTGACAAGAAAACATCATTTAGAAAATGGAAAAAGGACCAAACTAAGTACAACCAGAAGGCGCACAAAAGGCACCAAAAGGCTGTCACCGAGTGGTTAGGAAAACAAAAAGAGAATATGAGGAGAGACTGGTGGGGGAAGAAAAAAAACTTCAAACCATTCTTCAGGTATGTGAAGGGGAAACAACCAGCCAGGGAGGAAGTGGGACCTTTGGACGATGGAGACAGGAAGGGAGTGGTTAAGGAGGAAAAAGAGATAGCTGACAGGTTAAACAAGTTCTTCTCGTCAGTCTTCACGAGAGAGGACACATCCAATATCCCAGAACCCAAGGAGAACATAAACGGAGACCATGATGAAAAGCTGGTCCAACTAGAAGTAAGCAAAGAGGATGTTCTCAGACAGATAGACAGACTGAAGAGCGACAAATCACCAGGTCCGGCGGCATCCACCCAAGGGTATTAAAGGAACTGAGAAACGAAATAGCGGAAACACTACGCCAAATTTGTAACCTATCCTTGAAAACTGGGGAGATCCCAGAGGACTGGAAAATAGCCAATGTCACGCCCATCTTTAAGAAGGGATCAACGGGTGACCCTGGAAACTACAGGCCGGTGAGCTTGACCTCGGTTCCGGGAAAGATGATGGAAGCACCGGTCAAGGACACAATCTACGAACACATAGAAAACAATGGACAACTGAAGGCGAGCCAGCACGACTTCTGCAAGGGAAGGTCATGCCTCACGAACTTACTGTATTTCTTTGAGGGAATAAACAGCCAGGTGGATAAAGGGGAATCCATAGACATCATTTACCTTGACTTCCAAAAGGCCTTCGACAAGGTACCTCACGAAAGACTGCTTAGGAAGCTGTGGAGTCACGAAGTGCAGGGGGATGTCCACCGATGGATCAAACACTGGCTGGCAGGCAGGAAACAGAGGGTTGGAGTAAAGGGCCATTACTCAGACTGGCAATAGGTCATGAGTGGAGTTCCACAGGGGTCGATGCTGGGACCGCTCCTGTTCAATATATTTATCAACGACCTGGAGACGGGGACGAAATGTGAGGTTATTAAATTTGCTGATGACACCAAACTCTGCAGCAGGGTTAGAAACATGGAAGACTGCGAAGACCTGCAAAAAGACCTAACGAGACTGGAAGAGTAGGCAAAAAAGTGGCAGATGAGTTTTAACATAGAGAAATGCAAGGTCATGCATATAGGGAAAAAGAACCCGATGTTCAGCTACAAAATGGGAGGATCACTGCTAGGGGTGAGCAACCTTGAAAGAGACCTGGGGGTGATGGTGGACACAACATTGAAAGCATCAACACAATATGCGACAGCCTCAAAGAAACCGAACAGAATGTTGGGTATCATTAAAAAGGGTATCACGACCAGGACGAAGGAAGTCATCATGCCGCTATATCGTGCAATGGTGCGCCCACATCTGGAGTACTGTGTCCAGTACTGGTCGCCGTACCTCAAGAAGGACATGGCAGTACTTGAGGGGGTCCAGAGGAGAGCAACTAAACTGGTAAATGGTATGGAAAACTTTTCATACGCTGACAGGTTGAAAATGCTGGGGCTGTTCTCCCTGGAAAAGCGGAGACTTAGAGGAGACATGATAGAAACCTTCAAAATCCTGAGGGGCATAGAGAAGGTGGACAGGGACAGATTCTTCAGACTGTGGGGAACCACAAGTACAAGGGGTCACTCGGAGAAATTGAGAGGGGACAGGTTTAGAACAAATGCGAGGAAGTTCTTTTTTACCCAGAGGGTGGTGGACACATGGAACGCGCTTCCGGAGGTTGTGATAGGCCAGAGCACACTACAGGGTTTCAAGGAAGGTTTAGATAGGTTCCTAAAGGATGAGGGGATTGACGGTTACAGATAGATGTAGAGGTAGGTTACAGAAATGGTCAGGAACCACTTCACAGGTCACAGACCTAATGGGCCACCGCGGGAGCGGACTGCTGGGCGTGATGGACCTCTGGTCTGACCCAGTGGTGGCAACTTCTTATGTTCTTAGTTGTTTATGCTATTAAAAACAGGTAGAGGCCTTGGAGAAAAGGGCAGTAGAAAGAGATACAGTGCAGCTTACTACAGTTGAAAGAATAACACGGGAAATGGGTTTTGTTGAAATCATGCTCCTGAATTTATAAAATGTGTTTACTAAAGTTGATCAACTTACCTTTAAAATATTCAGTAAGAATTGCAGGGGAAGCTGGGAGAAAGAATTAGAGATGCTGAAATATCCTATGTTGAAATAAGCAGTGGCAAGCTCTTTGCTTTTTCTGTTCAAAAGCATTCAAATTGAGTTCTGGAGTGAAGCTATAAATTCAATAGAATGGATTGGATCTTGTGATTTGAACAATAAAACCTTTTTTTGTGCCAAAATCCAGAATTCTCTGAGAATAAAAGGGAACTGCTCGGAAGGAAACATGCCTTTGATCAGATTCTGACAGGCCAGAATCTTGATGTGGATTTGCTAGAGCAGTGCTTCCTAAAGTTTTATCCAGTATGACTTCATTTTAGCTCTTGGAAACCATTTGACTACAGATGATGGTAAAACAACAGAGTAGACTTCCATTCCCCTCTTTCCTTCAGCAAACAGTAACAGCAGTGGCAGTGGTGGCAACAGTAGCACAAGTCTGCACAGGACCCTGCAAGGGTGTGCAAATCTAACAGTAAACTTACCACAGAAGGAAGAGGCAGAGCCTGTGAACATTCACTAGTTCATAGGCCCCATGCTGACTGCCAGGATTGAGTATAATTAGGGTTACCAGACTTTTCCCCGAAAGTCCCCGAACATGTCGAGGGGTCCGGACAGCTTTTCAAAACCTGCCACTTTGTCCGGGTTTTGAAAAGCTTCCAACAAATTGCCCTCCTGCCCGACGAGAGCAGGCAGCGGAGGTAGGGCTGGGGCGGGACCGGGACGGAGATGGGTAGAAGTGGGCGGGCCTGGAAGCAGGTCTAGGGGGGGGTCTGGATTTTCCGTTGGAAAATCTGGTAACCCTAGATATAATTCACTGTGGAGGTCCAGAGAGAAGGGGAACAGCCACGTTTCTGTGATCCCATCCAATGATAATGTGACCCTATTTGGGGTTCTGACCCACAGTTTTGGAACCACTGTTCTTGGCAAGAGAATCATGTTTAAATGAGCTCAATGAAGAAACCGAAGCTGCAATAGGTCAGGAAATAGGAGCTGCTGCAAGTTACCAGAATCATCTTATGGAAGACACATGCCAACAGAGTAATTCAAAGGGAGAAGGCTGAAGTGTCACACGTGCAGGCCATCCCCTGCCTGACAAGCTATGAAGCTTCCCAGACTGATCGCAGAGCCATTTTCTGATGAAATAAGCTACTGACAAGGGTTCTGGTGCCAAGAGAAAATAGGGTGCCACACAAACAAATCTGTTAGCGGCAGATAATTTTAACTACCTGAAATCTTTCACTGGGGAACAGCAGCAAATGCCCATCTGAAAATTCTCTTAGAGGCATTTGGGCACAAGGATCTCATGATTAATGCTGTTGCTAACTCCTGACAATATCACACTTGAATTTATCCAAGATAAAATTTGATTTCATCTTTACTCAACTCTCCTTGCATGGCCACGGAGTGTGAGTGTGGCGGATGTGGTTATTTTATTCAAAGAACTGCGTCCACCACACTCAACTGCTAATAATGCAAGAGACTGATTTACTAAATTGCAAACTTTTGCACAAACATGACTGCATATCAAAAACCATGGAAAAAACTGCCCAAATCTTGCCATTTCATATATTTTTTCCATATAAAGCCCCTTAAAAAAAAATAAAAAAATTGGCAAGCTTTGTCCCTTTAACTGCTCAGATAAATTGCAACGTGCAAAACTGGAATTCAAAATTCAAAACTAATGAGTTGTGGTGATGCAAAATCCACACAGCTTGAATTGGTTTTGAAGCTCATTATTAAGGGGCCCTTTTACTAAATTGCATTACATGCTAATGTGTACATATCACAGGAAAAATGGCCTAATGCAGGATGTGGTACATTTATTTATTTATTCAATTTTCTATACCAGTGTTCTTCAACGACCGATCCATGGACCAGTGCCAGTCCACAGAAATTTCCTGCCGGTCCACAGGGCCAGCAAGTGCATCAGGCCCAACACAGTGTTCTTCAACCGCCGGCCCATGGTGCAATCGATGAGGCGTTATCTTCGAGCCAGCTCCCTCTTCCTAACTGATTCAGTGCACAAAGCTACAGGCAGTGGCTCCTACAGGCATCCTGCGCCTGAACCGGAAGCCTTCTCTCTGACGTTGCAACGTCAGAGGGAAGGCTTCCAGATGAGGCACGGGACGTGCAACGTGCAATTAGTACTATTATGGGGGCGGGGTCTGAGGTGGAGATTGGGTAGAGATGGGTGGGTTCTGGCCCACGACTTAGCCCAATGTTTCTCAACTGCCGGTCCACGTACCGATGCCGGTGCACAGAATAATTATTTTATTTCTGCCGGTCCATAGATGTAAAAAGATTGAAAAACACTGTTCTATACTGTTCTCCCAGGGAAACTCAGAATGGTTTACATGAATTTATTCAGGTACTCAAGCATAGTTCCCTATCTATCCTGGTGGGCTTATGGTCTCTCTAAAGTACCTGGGGGCAATAGGAGGATTAAGTGACTTGCCCAGGGTCATAAGGAGCAGTGTGGGCCTGCACATACAACCTCAGGATGCCTAGTCTTCAGCTCCAACCACGGTGCTGTATTCTCAGACATAGTAAAACATTTTACATTAGTTTTGTCTATATATAGCGCCCTAAAAAATTAGCTCCTGCGTTAATTTTTTTCAGTGGTTGTGTGCTAGCGCAGGGCCAGAAAAAATAAAACTGAAAAAAAACCCGCTGAATTTGTGGCCCTGCTAGAAATAGGCTTAGGGGCTCATAATCGAAAGAGAAAAATGTCCAAAAACTGGCCTAAGTAGGCACTTGGACGATCATAAATGAAAGACGTCCAAGTGCCGATAATCAAAATGGGTTTTGGACATGTTTACAAACGACCTAGGCCTTCACAGTGCCACTGAATGACCAGAACTAAACAGGGCGTTTCAGGAGGAGTGTCGAGGGTGGGATTTGGGTGAGACGTGGGCCACGTAAGACTTAGTTGTACTGAATGTATAACCAGAAGTTTTACAAAACAGTCTAGACGGAACTTGGATGTTGTGACTTAGGTCATTTAAAACATGGTCTAAGTATCAAAAACCTATATAAAGTGACCAGATAAGCACTGCAAACACATAGTACAGACCCACACACACTACCTCAGTGATCACTGATCCCCCCCCCTAAAAATCGTAATCACAACTTTAAATATCTGCCTCCAGAACATCAGCACCTGGCAGCCTGCCATAGGAAAGCCTAGTAGAACTGCACAGAGGCAGCTTAAGTCGTCTTGGGGGTGGGTTAGGAACCCATGGAGAGGAGGACCCAGGCCCATAAGCCACTGCATTCATGGTAAAACATGTGCACTCCCCCAAAAAACCCCAAACCCTTTTAAACTGCAATATAAGTAGCTCCTGTAGCCATAAGGGCTATTGGGGTTGTAAACAGGTGCGTATAGTACATTTTGGGGGTGTTTTGGGGGGCTCATCATGACCTGTAAGGGAGCTGTAGTGAGATGTTTATGGGGCACCCTTTTTGTGAAGTTCACAGCAGTGCCCTGTAAGGTGCATGTCTGGGTGTCCAGTCCATCACTTTGCTGACTCCTCCCACATCCAACAGGGCTTATTCTAGGCATTTTTGACTTGAATGAATATTTGGACGAAAATGTGATATAAAGAAGGATGATTTAGCAGCTTGGACAATCAGACGGCTGGATGTATAGTTAGCCGATTTAAAAAAAAAAAAAAAAATTTTGCCGTATTTTTCGAAAATGTGTCTTAAGCTGTGTCTGACTTTGGACGACTTGCGACTTAGGTGAAAACAGACTTAGACGTTTCTTTCGATTATGCCCCTCCACGTATGCAGGAACGTCTCACATTAAGATATGCTAAGCCCATTTACTAGTGCAGCTTAGTATAAAGGTCCCTGAGGGGGCCTTTAACTAAGGTGCATTAGCTGTTTTAGCGCACGCTAAATGCAAACATGTGCGAACGCGTCCATTATAGTCTATGGATGCATTTGGTACACGTTAGCGTTTAACGCGCGATAAAACAGCTACCGCACCTTACAAAAAAGGAAGTTATATTTGTTATCATTAAATTTTTTGTTATTCAGGTCTTATGTCATATAGTTTTGTAGTTATATCTTGGCTTGCCAATCTCATTGGTTTGATCCAAGAAGAGTTCAGAATATGACAAGTAATTAGTTGACTCTTCAAAGTTTTCACATATCATGCCTTGGTTACATTGGAAGGACCTTCTTTCACTATTCTGTTAAATGTACAGTAAAATTTGAGATGCATACAATCCATTATCGTTATTCACGCATTCCAGAGCCACAATTTTGCTTATCCGCAGTTGCATGCATTGTGACTGCTATGTATCGTTCGTGTGTCATTTGTTCGCAGTCGCAAACCTCTGACCTCAGAAAAAACTTTGTTTCCTTTTACTTTCATTTCATGGATTGGCTTTGCTTCCAGAAATGGCTACCAAGTGTCAAGAGAGTGATTTACAAGAATAAGTGAGTGAGTTATGATAGTAACATAGTAACATAGTAGATGACGGCAGATAAAGACCCGAATGGTCCATCCAGTCTGCCCAACCTGATTCAATTTAAATTTTTATTTTTATTTTTTCTTCTTAGCTATTTCTGGGCAAGAATCCAAAGCTTTACCCGGTACTGTGCTTGGGTTCCAACTGCCAAAATCTCTGTTAAGACTTACTCCAGCCCACCTACACCCTCCCAGCCATTGAAGCCCTCCCCTGCCCATCCTCCACCAAACGGCCATACACAGACACAGACCGTGCAAGTCTGCCCAGTAACTGGCCTAGTTCAATATTTAATATTATTTTCTGATTCTAAATCTTCTGTGTTTATCCCACGCTTCTTTGAACTCAGCCACAGTTTTACTCTCCACCACCTCTCTCGGGAGCGCATTCCAGACATCCACTACCCTCTCCGTAAAGTAGAATTTCCTAACATTGCCCCTGAATCTACCACCCTTCAACCTCAAATTATGTCCTCTGGTTTTACCATTTTCCTTTCTCTGGAAAAGATTTTGTTCTATGTTAATACCCTTCAAGTATTTGAACATCTGAATCTTATCTCCCCTGTCTCTCCTTTCCTCTAGGGTATACATATTCAGGGCTTCCAGTCTCTCCTCATACGTCTTCTGGCGCAAGCCTCCTATCATTTTCGTCGCCCTCCTCTGGACCGCCTCAAGTCTTCTTACGTCTTTCGCCAGATACGGTCTCCAAAACTGAACACAATACTCCAAGTGGGGCCTCACCAATGACCTGTACAGGGGCATCAACACCTTCTTCCTTCTACTGGCTACGCCTCTCTTTATACAGCCCAGCATCCTTCTGGCAGCAGCCACTGCCTTGTCACACTGTTTTTTCGCCTTTAGATCTTCGGACACTAGAACCCCAAGGTCCCTCTCCCCGTCCGTGCATATCAGCTTCTCTCCTCCCAGCATATACGGTTCCTTCCTATTATTAATCCCCAAATGCATTACTCTGCATTTCTTTGCATTGAATTTAGTTGCCAGGCATTAGACCATTCCTCTAACTTTTGCAGATCCTTTTTCATATTTTCCACTCCCTCTTCGGTGTCTACTCTGTTACAAATCTTGGTATCATCTGCAAAAAGGCACACTTTTCCTTCTAACCCTTCAGCAATGTCACTCACAAACATATTGAACAGGATTGGCCCCAGCACCGAACCCTGAGGGACTCCACTAGTCACCTTTCCTTCCTTCGAGCGACTTCCATTAACCACCACCCTCTGGCGTCTGTCCGACAGCCAGTTTCTGACCCAGTTCACCACTTTGGGTCCTAATTTCAGCCCTTCAAGTTTGTTCAACAGCCTCCTATGAGGAACTGTATCAAAGGCTTTGCTGAAATCCAAGTAAATTACATGTAGCAAATGTCCTCGATCCAGCTCTCTGGTCACCCAATCAAAAAATTCAATCAGGTTCGTTTGGCACGATTTACCTTTTGTAAAGCCATGTTGCCTCGGATCCTGTAACCCATTAGATTCAAGGAAGTACACTATCCTTTCTTTCAGCAGCACTTCCATTATTTTTCCAACAACTGAAGTGAGGCTCACCGGCCTGTAGTTTCCTGCTTCATCCCTGTGACCACTTTTATGAATAGAGACCACATCCGCTCTCCTCCAATCCCCAGGAATCACTCCCGTCTCCAGCATCTTCAAGTACAGCTCAGAAGAAAATGGCCACCAAGTGATAATAGAGTTAGTTACAAGCATCTGCAGGTACAGCTCCAAAAATAAAGCATGTCATGTGTCCGAGCGACAAGTCTGTTTCTGCTGTGAGTTCAATGTGAATGAATCCACAATCCGATCCAACCGGCAAAATGAGGAAGATATTCGTCGGTCTATTCACAAAGCTACACTGGAAAGTTCCAAAACAACATCTGTGGCTCATGATCAGTCAATGGAAAAGATGGAGAAGCAGCTAAATTTATGGACAATGCAAATGGTGAATGAGAAAAAAAAGCACAGTAGACAGCATTGCTATCAGGATGAAAGACAAAGACATTAACTAACATGTCACCCAGGGGCAGGAAAACGTGAAATCCTTTTCTGCGAGTTCACGTTGGCTACCACATTTAAAAAAAGCGATATGCGCTTAACAATGTAAGCCCTTCCGGGGAGGCAGGTTCAGCTGACAATGAAGCTGCTGAGAAATTTAAAACCTACCTGCAAAGTGTAATTGAAGAAAAGGTGTATGTGACAGAGCAGGTCTTCAATGTGGATAAAGCTGGATTGTTCTACACGCAGACTGGGAAATGAACATATATAATGAAAATGGCAGCAAAATCCCCAGGATTCAAAGCATTTAAAGATTGCACCACCCTGCTACTGTGTGCCAATGCCAAGGATGATTTCAAATGCAAGCCTCTTATGGTCAATAGAGCCCAAAATCCTCGTGCACTTAAAGGAAAGAACCTGAACTGCATGTCAGTCTGCTGGAGATGGCATTGCAAAGCTTGGGTGATATCTGCATTATTCAGTATATTATCCACAAGACCTGAAATATGCACACCTTGATGTTGAAGTTCTCTTCATGCTTCCTAACAACATCCTCGTACAGCCCCTTGATCAGGGAATAAAAAAGGCTTTTTTGGGCCAGTACATGTGAGAGTTGAACAGCAAGGCCTATGAAGCTTTAGATGTTGACCAGGAAGCCAGCATGTTTTATTACTGGAAGACAGTGACAATGCACAATGTAATAGCCTGGGATAGAATCATACTAGCTGCTTTGAACAATTGTTAGAAAAAAGTTTTACCATACCGTGTAACAAACTTTGAGGGTTTTGAAAGTGTTGCAGAAAACACAGATAGAAATGTGGAAACCATCATGCACTGTGCTTGAAATATCAGCAGAGAAGGCTTTGAACAAATGACATGTGACGATGTGGAAGAAATTTTAGAAGAGAGTGCCATAGAACCCAGCAAAGAACACCTGGATGAGGTAGCACAACAAAGCTTCAGAGACAGTGATGCGGAGAGGTGTCAAACATTCAAAAAAAAAATCATGCCTCTCGCTTCAGCAAAAATAGCAGGAAGGGCATCAAAGTTGGAAAAGTTGTTCAGTGACATGGAGGAATGTGATTCCATGCTGGAGCAAAGTCTAAAATTCAAGCATCTGACAAGCTCTGTATTTCCCCCTTACACTGATACACTTAAGGACTTAATAAGGAAAGCCAAGCAGACAAGGCTGACACGTTTTTTTTTTCAGTCAACAAGTCGTGAGAGTCATGCGCCAGAAGTTGATCAGGCTGAAGTCTACCTACCAGCAATGACATCTTCACCTTCTACAGATACTGTCATTCTGGAGTTGCATGCCTGTTCCTCTAGAACACAGGTGTCGAAGTCGGTCCTCGAGGGCCGCAATCCAGTCGGGTTTTCAGAATTTCCCCAATGAATATGCATTGAAAGCAGTGCATGCACATAGATCTCATGCATATTCATTGGGGAAATCTTGAAAACCCGACTGGATTGCGGCCCTCGAGGATCAACTTTGACACCCCTGCTCTAGAACATAAAATTGCCTACTGGGATAGACCGAAGGTCCATCAAGCCAGCATCCTGTTTCCAACAATGGCCAACCCAGGTCCCAAGTACCTAGCTACATCCCAAGTAGTAAAACAGATTCTATGCTGCTTATCCTAAGAATAAGCAATGAATTTCCCCAAGCCATCTCAATATTGGCCTATAGACTTCTCTTTTACAAAGTTATCCATGCCTTTTTAAAAACCTGCTAAACTAATTGATTCACCACTTTCTCCGGCAACGAATTCCAGAATTTAATTACACGTTGTATGAAGAAATATTTTCTCTGGTCTGTTTCAAATCTACTATTTAGTAGCTTCATCACATGCTCCCTAGTCCTAGTTCATAGTAGTCCCAGAGGTTGATGTATCAGAAGTCGACTTCTCAGCCTCGACTCATCAGTGTAATCTTCTCTCCTTTTTCTGGGATCTGTCTCTTTATGTTTTGGTGACTTGATTAACCTTGTCAATTATTAAAATATCATTATTTTTTTAGTTTAATTTCTTCTTAAAATCTTTAAGTATAATTGAACAAAGTGCTTTTGCTGACAAAGATTAACTTCTTTGCTATAATTCAAAAGTGTTTCTTTGTAAATAAAATATTTTTAAAAATGAATTTGCATTGGATTTCCAGTTGTTGCTCACATAAAGTTTAATGGGTTGATGTTCAGCATGGTTTAAGCGCGTAGGAGAGGCTCCTGCCTACTTAAACCATGCTGATCAGGTCAGCTGCTGATATTCAGTGCCCTGTAAGGTACCCCATTATTTAGGTGGCATGTCTGGGTGTCCAGTCCATCACTTTGCAGACCCCTCCCACCTCCAATAGGGCTTGTTCTAGGCGTTTTGGACTTGGATGGAATGTTGGACGGAAATGTGGTATAAAGATAGACGATTTAGTGGCTTGGATGATCAGTTCGGCAGGACGTATAATTAGACGATTTTCAAAAGTAAAAAAAAGTTGGACGTATCTTTCGAAAATGTGTCTTAGGCTCTTTTTAACTTTGGACGACTTGCGATATAGACTTAGACGTCCCTTTCGATTATGCCCCTCCACATTTTTATTAGTACATTCCATGTTATATAATTACCCACCATGTGGCTGAATTTTTCCACTGAAGGCTGGATTCTGCGAAAGGCGCCCTTAATGGCAGCTGTCTAAAAAAGTGGCACTGAGCGCATGCCGCTCATGCAATGATGCCTTTTGCAGAATCGCGGCTGCATCAAATGTAGGCACCAGAAATGTAGGCCAGATTCTAAGGGCCTACATTTGACGAGAATCACGTCTACAGAGGCACCTAAGGTTATTTCTGGTGTAAACCATGCCTACTTTGACTCTGGGCGCCAGTAGGCGCTTCTGTAGACTCGATTCTTGCCCCATCTTTTGGAGGCGCCTACTGGCACCTACATTTTTTCAAAATTACATTTTAATTGGTTTTAAATAGCGTGATCAATTATCACGCCGATTAACACCAATTAAAACAATTAAGTTAGGTGGCGGCAGGGCACCTACTACCATTTAACTTAGAGCGCCATTTTGAGAATCTGGCCCTGAATAAATAACCAAGTCCCACCCTGGCCCAAAATTTCACCTCAGTAGATTAACCCCCCTCCCCCCCTTTTACAAAACCATAGTGCGGTTTTTAACGCCGGCTGTAGCGGTAACAGCTTTGCTGCTCAGAGAATTCCTATGAGCGTCGGAGCTGTTAGCGCTTTTGCTGGCACTAAAAACTGTGCTACGGTTTTGTGAAAGGGAGGAGGGGGGTGAATCACTAAAAAGCTAAAACAAACAGCGAATATTGTCTATTATGTTCTGAGGATTTGGGGGAATAAAATGCACTTACACAGTCAGAAGTACTGCTAATCACCAACATGATTTAAATATTGATCTGGATGTTAATAACACATCAGATATGGACGTCATCACCGCTATTTACCTTCAATGCAGAACAAGGAAATTGTATCTGCAGTGCACATCTGAGAATTCAGTCTTGATCACTGGGAATTAGTAACTATAACTCAATTCAACCCCTTTCTTACAACCAAAATGAAAACCCAGTTACCAGCACTATCCCTCTCTTCTACGAAACCGTACTAGCGTTTTTAGTGCAGAGAGCTGCGCTGAATGGTCCACGCTGCTCCCGACGCTCATTGAGTTCCTATGAGCATCGGGAGCAGTGCGGCTTCCCGCCCTAGAAACTGCTAGAGCAGATTCGTCAAAGACGGGGTGTATTCAGTAAATGACTATTCATACTAACGAATTAAACTTTTCTGGCCAATTAATAATTAATATCACGTAACATTAAAGAAAACGAAAACTGAATTAACATGCACTTTGGCATGAAACAAAAGTGCAGTGGAAAGAAAAATCAAAATATTTCCTTTCTGTAACAAAATTGCTTTGGCAGTTTTAATGGAAGCGGAAAAGTTAGACTACAGATATCTGATAGTAAATTCTATTTTACGGTAGTGAACAAAAAAGGCTTGGACAGAGCGAAATAGTACTTACTGATGAATAGCTTGCAAGAATTTTCGCTGATGTTTTCTTACTTTAGCATGATCGATTTTTTTGACCAATTTAGTATTTTTATAAATCAACCACGTTTCCCTGAGTACATTGGCAGCTGCATTTTTTACCTGTTGAAAAACAGACAATAAAGTAGTTAAAAAAAACCCCCAAAACATACAAACCAGCCATGTAACCCCCATCTTTTTCATTCTGTGTATAATCATTTCCTTCTATGCTCAATCGGTTTTTCCTTTTTAATCTTAGGGCTCCTTTTACTAAGCTGTGTTAGCGTTTTTAGCGCACGCAGCATTTTTGCATGGCTAGAACTAACACCAGCTCAATGCTGGCATTAAGGTCTAGCACGCGTGGCAATTTAGCACGCACTATTCCGCGCGTCAAAGCCCTAACGCGGCTTGGTAAAAGGAGCCCTTAATGTTTACTTGTATTTTTATATTCCCTCCATCTACTTAGGGGCCATAGAATCTTCAATATCTGGGATACATGTGTCTCAAGTTTTAGAAGTAGCTTATTACTGTTGTGAAATGGCTGAGAACTCACCCCAGGGGCTGGGATTGCCACTTATGTTGCCAGGTTTAATTCTGACAATCAAATGCAGGCCTCACTTTTAAGCAAGTATTAGAAATACTGAGGTCAATTTTTAGCAGCAGCCTATACTTTCACAGATCACCTTAGGAACCTTTTTTAAAAACTGGTATACGTAGACTGCCCTCTAATCTTTAGGTACTGTGGGTGTTTTGAATGTGCAATATCATGTTTGATTGCCTTCAGAACTCTGGGGTGAACTGAATACCATTCAGTCCTGGTGATTTGCTACTTTTGGCTTTGTCTACTTCTTCTATTATGTCTTATAGACTTTATTGCTCCAAATCATTACCATCAAAGAAGGTTTCTGGTGGCTGTATGACTTTTATATCTTCTTCAGTAAAGCCTTGGACATGGATACAGAAATTATATGTTCACTTGCCACTTGTGAATCCTCTATAATAAAACCCTAAGTGTGCATGTGCGCTTAGGGTTTTGTGATTCCTGCCACTGTGCTGTGTGCCTCCGTGCCGAATTCGATTGAAGGTGTGTGGGGCGACTTGCGGCGCGTGCAGCGATTTCAGTGGCGGTGGTGGTTTGACTCCTGCGCTGCCACTGCCGGGACACCTCTTCTCACCCCCAGACCAGCAAACGCAGCAGCTGCAGGGCATTTGCTAGGCTGACCCATTTTGATAATGTGAGGTGGGCTGGCTTAGCAAAATCCACAAGGCTGCCCAGGCTAGCGGATGCTGGACAGGGGGAGCAGGGAAAGGAGGCCTACTGCTGGACAGGGAGATCAGGTAAGAGGTGCTGCTGGACAGAGGGAGGTAAAAAGAAGGGAGAAGGCCTACTGCTGGACAGGGGAAGCAGGGAAGAGGTGCTGCTAGACAGGGGGGAGGATAAATGAAGAGATAAGGGCTGCTGCTGGACAGGGGGGAGCAGTGAAGGCGTGCTGCTGGACAAGGGGGTGGTAAAACGAAGAGAGAAGGGCTTCTGCTGGACAGGGGGAGCAGGGAAGAGGTGCTGCTGGACACGGGGGAGGTAAAAAGGAAGGGAGAAGGGCTACTGCTGGACAGGGGGAGCAGGCAAGGGGTGGTGGTGGACAGCCGAGGAAAGAGACAGACAGAAAGAAAGACAGACAGACAGCGGCCAAGGAGAGAGACAGAAAGAAAGAAAGACATACAGAAAGCGGCTAAGGAGAGAGGGAGAAAGAAAGACAGACACACAAATCTATTCTAGCAACCGTTAATGTAACGGGCTTAAAGACTAGTACATATATAATTTGCCTTGAACACTGATCTTTCATATATATTATTTGTGACCATTTCTGGGAAAAGATGACTAAAGTTACCAGATGCAAAAAATGAGGTTTTAATGAATTTTGTTAAACAATTTGTAATACAAAAATCTAAATCCATCCTTAGTATGTGAAAAATAAATAAATAAAAATGTTACAGAAGTTCAAACATATAACTTTTTCAAATTGCTCATCAAGGCTATGGAGTTGGAAGCAATTTTGGGTGGAGTCAATAAAAATGCACCAACATAGACCTCAACTTCAAGATAAACAAACATAACATATGGTAAATTTATCATTCTATATTTATATATATGGAGAGAGACAGGTCTTCGTCCTGGTTCCAAAGTACTAGTAAATAATAAGTTACATTTACCAATACTTACCCTCTCTTCTACAAAGCCACGCTAGTGGCTGCCATGTGGTAACGGCCCCAAAGCCCATAGAGATTTAAAAGGCTTCGGGCTGCTGCTGCATGGCAGCCGCTGGCGCAGCTTTGTAGAAGAGGGGGTTAGATCCAGAACAAAAAATTTACCGCCCAATATTCAGCACTGTTTAACCATATCAGTATGGTAATTGGCTGGCTAATTGCTAATATTCAGCAGAAGTCTCCTGCTGAATATCCTGGTTAGTGGCTAGTTAGCTATATCTTGTGACTTAGCTGGCCACCTACATTTAGCACCCATGATAGGCTACTTAAATAGCTGAATATTGCATAGTTGGTAACTTTTTAGTGCCCATAACGCCTCTGGATATTCAATGCTGGTCATTGGAAATGGCTCAGTATTGAATATGTGGGTTCAGCGATGACCTTGAGAGTTGGCAGGGCTGCCTCTCGTGGCGTGGTCTGAATAACGGCTCCTTAAAGACCAATATCAAAAGGAGTCAGAGTTAGAGCTGGAGTTAAGAGTTCGACAGTAACATAGTAGATGACAGCAGATGAAGACCAGAATGGTCCATCCAGTCTGCCCAACCTGATTCAATTAAAATTTTTCCTTCTTAGCTATTTCTTTGCAAGAATCCAAAGCTCTACCCGGTACTGTGCTTGGGTTCCAACTGCCGAAATCTCTGTCAAAACCAACTCCAGCCCATCTACACCCTCCCTGCCATTGAAGCCCTCCCCAGCCCAAACTCTCCCAAACGGTCATATACAGATAGACACAGACCTTGCAAGTCTGCCCAATACTGGCCATAGTTCAATATTTAATATTATTTTCTTGCATTATGTCAAGAGAATCTGTAGCTTCTGCCGGTAAGGGAACTTGAGTAGATGCGATCAGGTTTGCTTTTAACCTTTACGCCTTTCCTCCCGCAGAGAAAGCAGTTTCTAATTTTGTTTGCTTCGAGGAAGCCATTCCAACTCTTCCCTTCTTTATTTTAAAAAATTAATTTGCTTAAATATTCAAATTAACCGCCGAGTGTGAGGAGTTCTTCAATCAACCAGCCATTCCGTTGCGCTGGCAAGACATGCCCATGTTAAACCCACTTTAGATAAAAATAAAAGTCGCCTTTTAATGATTTTGACAGGAATAGGGGTTCAAATGATTACATACAATTGGAAAAATCATGATAGCATTAATTTCAATTTTTGGTGGGTAACTGTGTGTACAATGTATAAATATGAAAGGATAATGGCAGAACGTTTAGGTACTAGCAAGTCCTTTAATGAGGTATGGGGTCCATTGACTAATTTTATTACATTATAATTAAAATTATGATTCTCTTTTTTTTTTTTCGTTAGATTCCTTTACATATCCATGGAGGGTGGGGAGTGGAATATTTATTTGGAAGAGTCAAATTAATTCTTTTTTATTATATTGATAGTATAATATATAATTTTATTGTTTATAATTAGGATAAGGGGATAAAAAATTGTTTAATGTAATAATTGTGATGATTACAATGTATTTTCATACAGTTTTTTCTGATTCTTCAATTGTATACATTTTAAAGTTTGAAATGTCAATAAAGATTTACAAAAAAAAAATAAATTTTCTAATTCTAGATCCTCTGTGTTCATCTCATGCTTCTTTGAACTCCGTCACCGTTTTCCTCTCCATCACCTCTCTTGGGAGTGCATTCCAGGCATCCACCCCCCTCTCTGTAAAGTAGAATTTCCTAACATTGCTCTTGAATCTAGAAAATTAGGAGCTGGAGTCAAAGATTTGGTGTACTAACTCCATAACCCTGCTGCTTATGGAGCCATGACATGAAAATTGGCCATTCTCAACATCTTTGGATCTGCTACTTTAGTCACCTTTTCACAGAGGCAGTCACATTTTTGTAATACATGGAGATTTGCCCATGTTATAGCTCTGAGAGAAAATTCAGTTTTCATAGGTATCGATATTCAAATGGGATTTTTCGGGAAATTGGAAAACTGTACATCCAAATGGCAGATGAAATTTAAATGTGGACAAATGCACAGTGACGCACATTGGGAAGAATACTCCAAATCATAGTTACCAGATTGTTAGGATCTACCTTAGGAGTCAGCACCCAAGCAAAAGATCTACATGTCATTGTAGACAATACACTGTGCCAAAAAAAGGAAACTGGATGTTAGGAATTATTAGGAAAGGGATGGTAAGTAAGACCAAGAATATTATAATACCTCTCTATAGCAGAATTAGAAAATGTTCAAAGAAGTGTGACCAAAATGATTAAATGGATGGAACTCCTTTCATATGAGGAAAGGCTAAAAAGGTTAGGGCTCTTCAGCTTGGAAAAGAGATGGCTGAGGGTGGATATGATTGAGGTCTGCAAAATCCTGAGTGGTGTAGAACAGGTAAAAATGAATTGATTTTTTACTCTTTCTAAAATTAAAAAGACTAGGGGATACTCAATGAAGTTACATGGAAATACGTTTAAAACAAATAGAAGGAAATATTTTTTTCACTCAATGAATGGTTAAGGACAGAGAAGCTGGAGTCCCTCTGGATCAAGATTCCTAGACACAATGGTGCAGACACAAAAATTGGCCTATACTATCAACCCCCAGGACAGACGGAGGAGACAGACTCAGAAATGATAAAGGAAATTAAACAAGAATGTAAGACAGGTAATGTAATAATCATGGGAGACTTCAATTTCCCGGGGATAGACTGGAACCTGGGAACCTCGAACTGCAGCAAGGAGGCCAAGTTCCTGAAAGCGCTAGGGGACTGCTTCCTGGAACAAATGGTGGGAGAGCCGACGAGAGGAAATGCCACCTTGGACTTGGTCCTAAATGGCATTACGGGACTGATAAAAGAAGTAGAAGTCACGGTTCCGCTGGGGATGAGCGATCACAACATGATCAACTTTAAACTTGACATCGGGAAAGGTAAACGTACTAAAACCTTAACCACGACCTTAAACTTTAAAAAGGGAGGATACGATAGCATGAGAGCCATGGTGAAACAACGGCTCAAGAAAAAGATGGACAAAGTTAAAATGGTAGATCAGGCATGGTCCCTACTGAAAAATACTATCACGGAAACACAAAATCTCTACATTCCGCGGATTTCCAAAGAAAGGAAAACTAAAGGCAAAGGAGAACCGGCATGGCTTACTAGAGAGGTGAAGGAAGACATAAAAGAAAAGAAGAACTCCTTTAAAAAATGGAAGCCTAGTCGTCCAGCACAGAGGCAGCTTAAGTTGTCTTGGAGATGGGTTAGGGATCCATGGAGAGGAGGACCCATGCCCATAAGACCCTGTAGTCACTGCATTGATACTTAAACATGTGCACTCCCTTATACACCCCCAAAACCCTTTTGTACTGCCATATAAGTGGCTCCTGCAGCCATAAGGGCTATTGGGGTGGTAGATAAGTGGGTCTAGAGGATTATGGAGGTGGTTTGGGGGGGCTCACCAAGACCTATAAGGGAGCTGTTGTGAGATGATGACATGGCACCCTTTTTGTGAAGTTCACAGCAGTGCCCAGTAAGGTACCCCACTATTTAGGTGCCATGTCTGGGTGTTCAGTCCATCACTTTGTAGACCCCTTCCACGTCCAACAGGGCTTGGATGAAAAGTTGGACGAAAATGTTCTATAAAGATGGACAATTTAGCGACTTGGACGATCAAATCGGCAAAATGTATAGTTAGACGGTTTTTGAAACAAAAAAAATTTTGAATGTATTTTTCAAAAATGTGTCCTAGGCTGTTTTTTACTTTGGACGACTTGCGACTTAGACAAAAACGTTCCTGCACCAATAAAGCAAATACTCCGTGACAAGTAATTTTGAAGAAGCCACACATAGCAGCAACTACGGTGAGCTTAGAGCTATTACTGTGAGTCTCTGTTTTCATTCGAATTATGGGCATACTAAGCTTCTGCTTGTTGTGACTAAGAACACCCCAGCTGTACATATGTAAGAGAACAGTTAATTATCCACAGCAGTTGTTAATGATTAGATGTATTTGCATTTCCAGAGTTGAGCTCCCTGAATGTGCTGTGCAGGATGTACATGCTTTCTTCTTTATTTTTAATGCTTTAATCTCTGCAGATTATAGCACAGTTTAGTGAACCAACAGAGAATAATCACAAGATGATTTTCCACATGAGGTTTTGAGACCACATAAGTCCCTTCCTTGGAGGTTACTGTCATTTAAATACAAAACAATTGACCAAGTTAGAGCTTTTGAGATATCCTTTGGCTCCAAATCTCTGCTTGAAATCCAGATTGCAAATACATGTGCAAATATATGTGTTCATTTAATTAGCTGAGTGAACACATATAACTTCACTGAATCCTCTAAAAATATATACATACAAACAGAGAAAAATGGAGGCAGATAAAGACAATATGGCTTATCTCGTCTGTCCAACCATATTCCCTCCTCTCCCTTAGAGATCAATCACACTTGTCCCAAGCTTTCTTGAATATAGATACACTTTTTATCTCCACCACCTTCATCTGGGGGGTCGTTCAACGCATTCACCTCCCTTTCTGTGAAAAAATATTTTCTGAGGTTACTTCTGAACTTATCCTCTCTCACCTTCATCCTATGCTTTCTCATTCCATGCTTTCAATTGAGACTTGCATTTATGCCACATAGAAACGTAAACATCGCTGTCATATCTCCTCTCTCCTTTCTTCCATACTGAGATCTTTAAGTGTGTCTTCATATGCTTTATGACAAAGACCACCAACCATTTTGGTAGTCTTCCTCTAGACTGGCTCCATTCTGTTTATATTTTTTTGAAGGTGCGAGCTCCAGAATTGTAAACAATATTCTAAATGAGGCACCTAGCATATGTGACACCCGGGGCCCATCATTTTTTGACACCCCCCCCATCTATATGAAAAATATGATTTTTTAGTAACAATCCACAACAAGAGTGTACCTAGGAAAAGGCAGCATCTTAAACACTGCAGTGAGCACCAAAACACAAAAAACACATAAATTGTAAAACTAAACCAAACAGATCCTGCACAATCAATTGATCCTGTATCAGAAAGCCATGTCCCTTTCATACACACAGACAGATATACCCTCACCCAATATGGAATAATCACAAACTAAAAATAGAAATATGTAGACAAAAGTTAAACTGAACCGCCAAGAAACCAGACTCTGCATACAATGCAACACTACAACACCACAAAAACAGTAATACATGTCCTCTAATACTGTGCAAAATATAAAGACAGTAGATGTAAATTTGAAAAAACTGATACATAATAATCACCACTTTACAAATTAACAAATAAAAATAAAACAAATAATGATAAATAAGAAAATACCATTTTATTGGACTAATCCACGTAAGTTCGGTCCCCATCCCTGCAAACCATCTGATTCCATCCACACAAGCCTTGAATTGTTTTATATTGAACTTATTATATTAAAGTATAAAAAGAAACAATATTCTGTACAATTGTCAATTTATAAATCAGCGTCTTCTCCCCACTCTCTCTTCCCCATTTCCCTTCAGCGTCCTCAGCCCACTCTCTCTCCACTTTCCTTCAGCGCACGCACATAAAAACAAGCAAGTAATTTTGTATCATTTTCATTCTATTCATTCATAGAAATTAAAGTCTAAATAATGCCAGTCACATAACAAAACATGATTTTACAAAAATAATTCCCTGCATAGTCAAGCCTGCAAGGATTACTAGATGTCTTTCAGCAGCTCCCCTCCCTCCCTCCCCCTTACTTTCGTGGCCAAGTCAAAATGATCTACCAACAATAAAATTTTTAAAACACAAAGCACACTACACAGAAAAAATGTTAGTTATCATTTATATTCCGCGGGTTTTCAAAGAGGTCAAGGCAGATGACTTTATGCAATGTCACCTCAGTAACAACTATACAAAAATAGACAAATATACCCCCTTACTTTTTACTAAACCGCGATAGCGTTTTTTAGTGCAGGGAGCTGCGATGAATGCACCACGCTGCTCTCGATGCTCATAGGCTCCCTGCGCTAAAAACTGCTATTGCAGTTTAGTAAAAGGGAGCATAGAGCAAAATATAGACAGCATATATAAATTCTCAAAACAGACACATTTTAATCACAAAATTGAAAATAAAATCATTTTCCTACCTTTGTTTGGTAATTTCATCAATCTATGGTTGCACTTTATTTTTCTGACTGTGCATCCAATATTTCTTCCCTTCTTTCAGCCTCCTGTATGCTTCCTCTCCTCCAGACCTCATTCACTCCCCAAAATTTTTCTTTCTTTCACCCTGCCCCCTTCTTTCTTTCTCTCTCCATGCCCCCTTTCTTTCTGTATGTCTGTCTTTCTCTCTCTCTCTTCGTGTCCCATTTCTTTCTTTGTTTCACCCTGCCCCCTTCTTTCTTTCTTTCTTTCTTTCTCCATGACCCCTTTCTTTCTCTATGTCTGTCTTTCTCTCTCTCCATGCCCCATTTCTTTCTTTCACCCTGCCCCCTTCTTTCTCTCTCCATGCCCTCTTTCTTTCTCTATTTCTCTCTCTCTCTGTGCCCCATTTCTTTCTTTCACCCTGCCCCCTTCTTTCTTTCTCTCTCCATGCCCCCTTTCTTTCTGTATGTCTTTCTCTCTCTCTGTGCCCCATTTCTTTCTTTCTTTCACTCTGCCCCCTTCTTTCTCGCTCCATGCCCCCTTTCTTTCTCTATGTCTGTCTTTCTCTCTCTCTCTTTGTGCCCCATTTTTTTCTTTTTCTTTGTTTCACCCTGCCCCCTTTCTTTCTGGTTCCCTGTCCCCCCTTTCTCCCTCCCCTCCACCACCATTGGGAAAATGCTGCCACCGCCGCTGGGGAATAGGCTGCCATTGCCGCCATCGGGAACAGGCCGGCGCCGAGTTCGCCCTGCTTCTCTTCCCCCAGGGCTGACCAACTCTCGCCGCCCGACGTCAATTCTAACATCGGAGAGGATGTTCCGGGCAGCCAGGCAGTGATTGGCTGGCCCATAACGTCCTCTCTGACGTCAGAATTGACGTAGGGCGGCGAGAGTTGGTCGGACCCGCAGGGAAGAAAAGAAGGGAGAACTTGGCCGGTTTGTTCCTGATGGCAGCAGTGGAAGCCTTTCTCCGGCGGCAGCCTATTCCCCGGTGGGTGGCCAGCTGTGCACCCCCTTTGAACGTGACCCGGGGTGGATTGTCCCCCCCCTTGGTACGTCACTGGATCTCACCAGAGTTTTTATACAGGGACATCAAAACTTCCATCTTCCTACTGGCCATACCTGTCCCTATGCACCCTAGAATCCTTCTAGCTTTCGCCATTGTCTTTTCAAGCTGTTTGGCCACCTTAAAATCATTACATACTATCACACCCATGTCCCATCCTCTTTTGTACACAAAAGTTTTTCATCTCCTAAAAATTTTGAAAGAGAATCTATCCATATGGTAACCATGCTTGCTGTTTTATATACTTGTGCAGTATATATTGTATATCTATATATACACATATACTGTACATATATATACATATATTACCAATTAAGTATTAAAAATGTATTGATTACATCATATAATTTTTCTGTTTACATTAATTTCTCTATCACAGCAAAAGAACTCTTCCTCATAAATATCAAGATCTTGAGACGCTTCTCTAGCTTCATCTGGGGGAGAAACTTTCCTCTCTTGCTCAAATATTGGACTATAGCATGTCCTGAATCAGGCCCCATACCAAGAAATGACTAAAACAATTTGTGAGCAGAGCATTATTTTTTTTCCCAGTATACAATTCAGAGTCATTTTGAGTTGTTTGGAATTACTTGCTACATAATTACTTCAATTCAGTCATTATGAATTAAAATACTCAATCTGTAGAAAGAAGAAAATGAGCTTGTGTTTGTGTGTGTGTGTGTGTTTTATCATTCTTTCACTCTATTGCATAAGAAAGAGAATAAAAAGTGAATATTTAATATGTTTGGATATTTCTTACAAGTCCTAGATAATACATCCTCTCAATACATATTAACTGATTTGTAATCTGTACTTTTCAGTACTTAACTTCCTTATAGCCTTTCAACCAAAGGAGCTAGTCCAGGCTGAGTTCTAAAGCAGTTTTTCTGATCAAGTGATAACAAATCCATATGACACAATGATTGCAGAAATGGCTTATTAAGTAAAATTTTAGGTATAAGCAAATTATACTCTGCTCTAAAAGAGAAGCTTTAGACAAGCTCTTGAATCGGCCCAATAAAATCAAATGATGGTCTTGAAATAGCACTGTGACCTACAGGATAAGGTCCATCTGAATTTAATTTTCTGTTACTTCATTCATATGCTTTATTGAATATAAGAGATAGTTGTGCTTACATTCAAGAGCTGGTGTGATCCACTAATTCACTTCTCCCTCCCTATTCGTGGGCATTAAGGGCAGAGCCAGCCCGCGAATAGGGAAAAATTGCGAATAACTTTTGGCCGGCTCTGACCCACCCCCCGGATCTTACCTGGTGGTCTAGAGGTGACGCAGGGCAAGAGCGATCTTCCTACACTCCTGTTGCTGAGTTCCCGTGGTCTCATGAGACTACAACAGGAACTCCTTGTTGTAGTCTTGTGAGACCACGGGAACTCACAGCACAGCTCTGCACGGGGCAAGAGTGTAGGAAGATCACTCCTGCCCCGCATTACCGCTAGACCACCAGGTAAGGTCCATGCTCCATCGCCCCCCCCCCGCTACCTCCGATCATCTCCCCGCCGCCTCTGATTGCCTCCCTCTGCCTCCAATCACCCCCCGCCGCTTCCGATCGCCTCTGATTGCTTACCTCCAAGTCCTGGGGCCGTTTTATTTCGATGCCAATTAGCAATTCTGAGGGGGGGGGTTGGCTGGGGAAAAAAACGCGGATAATCTAAACCGCGAACATCGAAACTGCGAATAGGGAGGGGGAAGTGTAACAATGAACTCAGAAGCAGGGGAATTTCTGAAGCATAAATCTGGAGCACCTCCAAAATGTTTCACTTGTCTATTTTTTAAACCCTTGTGGTCCTGCTGATAGTTTTCTTAATACCTCAAACGATAGAATCTGCCTTTACAGTAGGTTAGAAATTTAAAACCAGGTGAAGTAGACTCTTACTTATCTTCACTGTGGAAAACTGCTAAATGTGAGTTGATGGAGAGATTGGGTCAGATTGTGAATACAGTGAGAGAAGATCATTGCATCTGTCTGACCCAATGGTGTAAGAAACTGAAATGGTCTAGATATTTTTAATCTTAGGTTAGCATTTTGAAAGAAATGAATAAATTGATAATTCTAGCAGGCAGACTAAGATCGGTCTTTTATGGATGTTTGTTTGTAGAGCCTCGACCCTGAGGAAGATTTAGTGAAATATGACCGTGTCAAGTGAGGCATAGTGTTTCTATTTACATATAATACTAAAACGATATAAGAACTGCAACAATCATTCAATATTTTAAAGTCTCAAAATTATAAGTGGTTGCAGTTGAAGAAGGCCATTCAGAAGGGGTTCCCTGATTGGCAGAATCTAAAAAATCATTATAGCTTGCAGGTCCTATGCTTCCATACAGATCTGCTAGGACATCAGGCTGCCCGGTGATATAAATTAATATCTGAATTCTTGAATAAAAAAACAAAATCTAGTCTTAGAGAAATTTGGAGCATTGAGATAAAGCAGTACATTTCTGCGTCTCAATGGCCACAAATTTGGTCTTGGAGGATGAGATGTACAGCGTCAGAATCTATGAGACAAACCTGGGTTTTCTTGTTACATAGATCTTATTGGACCCCTGTTAGGTTACAAAAGTTAGACAGTTCTAAATCTAATAGATGCTGGCACTTTGATCTGGACATTGGATCATCTGTTGTTCTATTGTCCTAAGACACTCAACTTTTGGAAGTCAATAGGTGGACAGATTAATATCATACTGGAATCATCAATTCCATTGACATATGAGGTAGGTGAAACATTATTGCATATTAAGCCCCCCCATGTACTGCTATAAATGCCGGCTTTTTCTAATTATGATCGGGATAGCCATGCGGTGGTAACTCGTAATTGGAAAATTGGGGCATAGCAATTTATTTCAGTTGGTTTGGGGACCATTGACATCTTTTATTTCTTCATTATAGTTGTCTTTTGTCTTTAATTTTTGTTTATTTCCATACACATCCAGGGAAGGGGGAGGGTGGGGGAGGGATACTTTTATCTTCATTTTAGCCCTTTGAATACATACATCCAGGTGGGTGGGAGGAGGGTGCGATCACGTTACTATTTTACATAGGGAAAGGTTGTTGAAAGAATCTATGTATTTATGTTTTTGTTGACTAGTTATTGGATGGGTGGGTGGGTAGGTTTAAATGCTCATGTATGGCTATAAGATGAATGTGCTTTTCTTGATTTATTATATGTTTATATACTTCTGTATTGCACTGTTGATATATGAAAATCAATAAAGATAAAAAAAAAAAAAGTAAAACTAATTAAAAATATATATAATTAAAAAATATAAATGAATGATCCAGTGAAGATGATGGCTCATGCATATATTGATGCATGAGTGAAGAGCCTTCTCAGGATCATATGAATACTCAATATAAGTCAATAGAGGGGTGAACCTATTATTGAGACTGATTTTGACCCTCATGTTATGAATAGCCTGTGAATATTGATCTATGACCCAATGGTGTGACATTGGGAGGCAGAAAAAGCACTCTGATACCAGCACTTCCCAATTCATCCTTGTCGTGATGAGATGGTACATTATCCAAGAGGAGAATTGCTTTCCTAGGCAAGTTTATCATTTTCAAGAAGTTTTCTACTGACAGAACAAATTCCTTGAAAAAAACCAGACAAACGGTTATGCGAAATGTCTTTGTCCATCCAGGCATTTGACTGGTTTCCATAGGTAACTGGAAACATAGCAGGAGCAATGTTTTTAAAGGCCTAGGATTTTTTTTTTTTTTCAGTTCAAAAAAATTTTTATTGGTTTTTGGAAAACATAAAAAAAAAAAAACTGAAGTACAAAAAGAAGAGCTTCCAAGGAAGCACAGGTTATAAACCGGGTGATGACACCCATCCAGTATATTCAATTACATAATAAGAAGTGGCAATAACAAGATAAATGAACAGTAAACAGTATATCAATCATGTTAGTATGCACATCATAAAAGCCTATAAGAACGAGGAACAAGCTTCGTATGGGATAGTGAAGGGAGTAAATCGAGAGAGATAAGATACAATATAGTCCACGCTAAAACAGTGCACATGTGACTGTATATCGTCAGCAGACAATGACAAAATAGTATGAAATAAAATAAAGAGAAAATAAAGGAAAGATCAAACCAGAATACTATAGGT
The DNA here is from genome assembly GCF_902459505.1 of Geotrypetes seraphini. Taxonomy (NCBI): domain Eukaryota; kingdom Metazoa; phylum Chordata; class Amphibia; order Gymnophiona; family Dermophiidae; genus Geotrypetes; species Geotrypetes seraphini. Next base: position 535,326,545 of record NC_047084.1, read on the forward strand.
AAATGATCCTGTTTATGGTCAAGGGTCTAAGTGCTGATGTTTGCCAGAATCGACCAAGTTTTATCAAAAGTCGCTCTAGATTTATGGCGGTCAGCCATATGTCGTTCAAATTTATTGTGGAGGCACATTGAATTCCACCATTGGTTATAATCTAATTTTGTAAAATCTTTCCAATTATGTAAAATAAGTTGAATGGCTAGAATTAATAAAAGGGTAAAAAGGCGGTCATGATACACAGATAGATGGGCAGTGAGTGCCGAGGAACCCAGAATCAAAATATCAAATGAGAAAGGATCAGTGATAGAGAAAATTTTAGAAATCGTGTGCCAGATCGAATTCCAGAAAATCTGCAAATGGGGGCAATCATAGAGCATATGCCGCAAGGAGCCTTCAGATGCTTTGCAAGACCAGCAAGAGTTAACTGAGGACTTCATTATTTTGGCTGATTTAATAGGAGTCCAGAAGGCTCTATGATAGAGGAAAAGAGCTGTTTGTCTATGAGAGGCTGAGTGAAGGGATTTAAATAATCTGGGCCATAACGCCAACCATAATTGCTCGGTAATAGGGGATTGCAACATCGGATCCCATTTAGAGATGGATTCGATGAGGAAAGGATATGATTTTGCCTGCATATACTTGTACCAATTTGAAGATTGACCTTTGGAAGCAGAGAAAAGTTGTATCTTTGAGTGGAGGTCAGGAGTAGTATGCAAGGATGCGGGAGATGAGAACCTCGCAGTAAGACAATGATGCAGCTGAATCCAATTAAAATATTGGGTGGGAGGGATATGGAATTTTGCCATAATGTCCGAGAAGGTAATCCATTTATTCGCGTTGATAAGATGCGCAATAGTACAGAGACCTTGCTGTTGCCAAGATTTCCAAAGTACCACGGAATTGTCAATTTTAAGTTTGGGATTATGCCAAATAGGTGCCGCTAATGAATCAGCTAATTTGTTCTCTGAGATGGAGTCAATATGGTTAAGTGTTTGCCAAGTACTATGTAAAATCGGATTGCGTTTGGCCTCTGAAGGCAGAGGAATGGCAGGAGCATGTTGCATGATGTACGGATCGAGTAAAGAATGCTCTAAGGATAACCACGTGGGCGGTGTGCTTATGAGGAAAAGATTAGACCATAGGGAGCCTTGAGATAATAGAAAAGCATAATGGTATTCCCGAAAGCTAGGGAAGTTGACACCTCCCTGGTCCCGAGGACACTTTAATTTACGCAAGGCAATCCGGGGCTGTTTGTTGTGCCACAAGAAGGAAGAAAGGAGACGCTCAATACGAGAATAGATGGAGGGAGAAAAAAGACATGGAAGCATACTGAGAACATAATTTATTTTGGGAGTTATCATCATTCGTATTGTAGAGAGTCTGCCCCACCAGGAGAGGTTGAGGGGGGACCATTTGGAAGTACAAGTGTGAATGATAGAGAAGATGAAATCAGAATTAAGTTTCAATGTGGATTCGAGAGTAGGACCAAAGAATAAACCAAGGTATTTAATTTTGGTAGGGGACCATATGAAGCCAGAGTTAATTGCATCAGTTTGGACATCGATGCAATTTAGCGGAAGTATTTCTGATTTAGTTATGTTTAGCTTATAGCCAGATATGGCTGAGTACTGTCTAATTTGTTCAAGAACAGGAGAAAGAGAGTCCGGGGTGATGTAGAGCAGGATGTCGTCTGCATAGGCCGAGAGTTTAACTGAAAATTGGTCAGACTGGAAGCCATTAATTCTATGGTCGTGTCTGATAGCCGCTAATAACGGCTCCAGAGCGAGATTAAAAAGTAATGGGGATAGGGGACATCCTTGTCTGGTGCCACGGGATGGATAGAAAGGTTGCGAGGTACGGCCATTAATCATAATCCGAGTCGTCGGGTGGGAATATAGAACTTTGATCATATCAATAAAAGGATCTGGGAATCCATACCAACGGAGAATATGAAAAAGAAAATGCCATTCTAGGCGATCAAAGGCCTTTTCAGCATCGAGGGCCATAATCAAGAGTCTGTCTGGATGAGATGTAGTGTGGTGGATGATATGTGACAAAAGGCGGGTATTATTGGAGGAGTATCGGTTATGGATAAAGCCAGATTGATCAGGGGAGATAAGAGATGGAAGAACAGATTGGAGCCGGGTAGCAAGAATTTTAGCAAAGATTTTAGCATCCACATTAATTAGAGAGATAGGTCTATAGTTTTTGACATCTTGGGGGTCTTTGCCGGGTTTGGGAAACACAATAAGGGTAGCCTCTGTAAAGGAGCCTGAAGAATCGCCCTGATTGCAGAGAAACTGAAAGAAAGATAGCAAATGTGGAAGCAGAGTAGGAAGAAAGGCCTTGTAAAACTCAACAGTAATGCCATCGGGGCCTGGTGATTTATTCGAATTTAGAGAGTTAATGGCGTCCTGGAGTTCCTGAGCAGAGAAAGAAGAGGAGAGAGGAGACGTCTCGGTAGGTAAGAGTGAAGGATGGGGAAAAGATAAAAATGAGGTAAGCTGAGGAATAGAGGGGGAGGTTTCTGATGAATATAGTTGTTGATAAAAATCATGGAAGGCAGAAGAGATGGAGGAATAGTCTGTAGATAACTGCCCAGATACATCTTTAATAGAAGATATGGTAATCTTATTTTGAGATTTTTTCAGATAGTTTGCAAGTAGATGACCCGGTTTATTATTGTCGGCGTAATATGTGGATGCTTGAACAAAAACAGAGTTGGCAGCAGAGGAGCTTAAAAGAGAGTTGTATTGCAATTTCAGATTGCGAAGATCAGTTAGAGCTTGTATATTAGATGTATCAGAGATATGGATGGACTCAGCCAAACGAATGCGGGATTCCAGATCCCGTTGTGCAGTTTTCTGAGAAGAATGAAGTTTGGCTGAGAATTGAATAATAGTGCCACGAATAAATGCCTTAAAGGCGTCCCAGGTAACAATCCAATTAGTATGTGTGGGAATGTTGAATTTGAAAAATTCTTCAATGGCAGCACTAATGCAATCCGAAAAATGGTCCTCAGCAAGGAGTGAAGAATTAAACCGCCATTGCTTACTGCGAGGTTCTAGGGAGAAATGTGTGCAATTTATTGTAATGGCAGCATGATCTGAAACAGTTATGGAGTGAATGTCAGATGAAAGAATGTGTGTTAAGATAGATGTGCTGACAAGGAAATAATCAATCCTGGAGTATGTGGCATGGGGGGCAGAAAAGAATGTAAATTGTTCATCATCCCTATGGTGGATTCTCCAAGGATCTGTTAGTTGTAACTGAGTCATAATATCATGCAATGCATACCATGATTTTGATTTTTTATAGGGGGCGTGTGATTTCCGGTCCCTACTAGGGTCCAAAATGAGGTTAAAATCCCCCCCTATTATTACGGGAGTATCTGGATCCTGCAATATATGGTTGGCGATATTATGAAAGAAATCTGGAGAATCAATATTAGGTGCATAGATGTTAATGATTCGCAATGCATGATTGGAAATAGAAAGCTTAGCACTTACCCATCTACCATGTGTATCATGAGAGCTAAAAAGTGTGGAAATGGAGGGATGTTGTCTCACCAGAGTAATGACACCATTCTTACCATCCTCAGCAGGGGAGAAAAGGGGAGGAAGAAAACCACGTTTGGTAAACTTGGCAGAGTCAGCAGAATTAAGATGAGTTTCCTGTAGCAGAATAACATCAGATTTAATATCATCCAAATATGATATTAACTTCCGTTGTTTTATTACATTATTAAGACCCTTGACATTCAAAGATGTTATTGATAATGACATTTGAAGATAATAAAAATAATCTGATAATTGTCTGCATATAAAATATAAGGAATGAAATACCCATCAGAAACTGCATACATATCTGTAGTAAATAGAACAGGAGTGATAAATATCAGTGAAATACCAATAAAGAGAGAAAGAAGTAAAGAGCAATAAAATATACTGGAAAAGGTGAGAAAGCCCCCTGCTAAATAGCAGCAGGCCATAAAATATGGGTGGGCTGAGAAGCCAAAGCCAAGGCCCAGGCCGAAGGACAGCACACACCAGCAAACCTATTGACAAAGACTGTGAAAACAGGAGCTCTTGCTGCAGGAAAACAAAAACAGGATATCAGCAAGTTCAAGCAGTAAAACCTTGAGTAAACAACTGACCTATTAGGCTAATTGAAAGATAACCAGTCATAACAATCCAGGTAGCAAAAACAGTTGAAGCAGAACTAACAGGGCTGAACAGATACAGGAGCACGCTGTGAGTGAAAACAAGGTGTCAGAGTGACCGAGGAGAAAGCAGAAGGCAGCCGCACACAGTGAGAGGCTAGAGAGAGAGAGAGCTGAACACGGCTCCAGAGACAGATGCAGGCAGCATTAAATCTAATGGTGCCGAGGCCCAAGGCGGGAAAGGAAACAAACAGAGAGCACATTGTCAGCTCGTGGTGCAGAGGAGTGCAGTAGAGGTAAGGAGAGTAGGCAGACATTGTGCAAAAAGAAAAAAACTTGAGCCATAATTACAAAAGGAAGTAATGCATCGTGGTGAGGAAAATTCCATTGCTCTGAAGTAGAGAGTCACTCTTTAAAGCACAGCCATGCGTCTGCTAGCAGAGCAGGGCAGATCAGACTCACACATTGTCAATCGGGGTGGGCGAAGTTTCTTCTATGTAGGTGGCCAAAAGCTCCGGATCGGTGAAGTCTTTTGTTTGGTTTAAATATGTCACCCGCATCCGCGCCGGATAAAAGAGGCCAAAGCGGGCGCCCATCTTCTTTAGCTGGGGACGGAATGCTAGGAGTTGCTGCCGGGTTTTGACTGTGTTCTTATGAAGATCCGGGAGAATAAGAATCCGGTTACCCTCATAAGTAATGGGAGCCATAGATCTTGCTTTTTGTTGTATAGCAATAACTTGAGGGTATCTCAGGATTTTCATCACGATGGGTCGCGGTCGACGGTCGCGTGGGAGCCTGGAAGATGGCGACCGGTGGGCTCGCTCAATCTCGAAGTCGTGGGTGAATGAAAGATCCAGCAGTTTGGGGATGAACGCTTCGAGGAAGGTGACCATATTGTTTCCTTCCTGCCCTTCCGGGACCCCCAAAAGACGCAAATTGTTCCGGCGAGAACGATTACTCGCGTCTTCCATATCTTTCTCCAGGGCCAGCGTGCGTTTCACATGGCCCTGAAGTGCTTTAACATTAGCCTCCGTAGTTGCCGATTTGATTTCTAAATCAGCCAATTTGGATTTAAATGAAGACAAATCAGTGTGAATCACTGCCAGATCTTCTTTAAGCTCCGATATTGCATCTTTGGTGTCTGTCATAAGTTCTTGAACTGTTTTAATTGCTTCCCACAAGTCAGACATGGAGGGAGATGCAGCAGTATCAGAAGTCTCTGAATTGGAGTTTTTCGCCGGAGAAGGTGGGTCTGGCTTGTGTCTCTTGCCCTTAGTAGTTGAAGCCATAGTTCATACAGCTGAAGGTGGTAATTAGAGGGGTGAAAAACGAAAATATTGCAGCAAAAGAGCAAAAAGTAAAGAAAGGTTGCTGGAGCTAGTTGTTCAAGCGACCATCCCAGTCGGGCTCAACAGCGCCCCCCTTCTAGGCCTAGGATTTTTAACTTTTAATTAAATTTAGCAGCAATTTATGTTTACCGGTTGCATTACTATAGGCTAGAATCTTTCTTTACTCCATTTCTAATCTGGAGCCAAGACTTCAAGCTGTGAAGCAGGAGCTCTTGATGGCAATATTTTAAAATTTAACCCAGTTGCATCACAGTTGTATATCTGGTCCCTTGTTATACCTTCTTTTTTAAATAAGACACTGAAATTTCAAGTTGAATGTGATAAATTCCTCAGAAACTGCTGACAGATTTTCCCCAGCAATGTAAAGCTGCCTTGTTCCATATCCTTTCTTCCAACAGTCAAGCCATCTGATACTAGCAATGAAATCAAGTTCAATTGATCTAAGTCCCGGGGAATGATTCTGCCCCAATGCAGATGATATTTTTCTACTAATCCTGTCAGACTTGAACATAGCAACTATGTCAACCAAGCTCACCAGAGCACTGGAAAAAGGACAACAATGGTCAGCAAGATATCACCTTAAACTAAACACAGATAAAAAATACACTACTATGGTTCAACTGATGCACAAAGTCCATCCCATCTACCGTCAACCTGATGAATGGCATCAGTTTCAAGACTGAAAAATCTTCTAAGGTTCTAGGTATCATTCTAGACAGCTCACTAAACTTTGAAGAATTTGTAAAGAACTTAAAGAGGAAATCATTCATTACACTAAAGAAGTTAAAAAGTGTTAGGCCCTACTTCTTCCAGCATCAGTACATAATACTAGTACAAACAACCATTCTACCCTCCCTAGACTACTGTAATGCTCTACTAGCGGGAATCCTGAAAAAAGGTAACACAGCAAAATTGATATTCAACAAATCAAAACTCATCCATGTCACACTGCTACTCAGAGAGAGTTACACTGGCTCCCAATAGAAAAAAAATAATTGAATCTAAAATATGTTGCCTAGCCTTTAAAACCCCATATGGAGACATCCTGGATGGCTTTAGATTTACCGATTGCATCTCTGACTGCCTAATGATATTATTCAAAGACATAAAATATAAGAGTTCCCATTGACAATCTTTCTATTTTCAAATATCAAAAGTTTGGAACTCTCTTCCCACAGTAATCGAAACTACTACTGAATATATAGCATTCAGAAAACAATCTAAAACATGGTTCTTCACAAACATCAAAGAGGGATGCAATTAAATAGACTCCACCAAAGATGCTCCCTATAAAACTGAAAACACTTTGTAACCACTGTCTATGAATACAGTATTGTAACTTTATGTACCTAAATGTCTGCTAAAACAGCAATCCTGATCGTTGTTATGTACTGTATATACGTACATAATATTAATAATATCTGTAACACGTCTAAGACTCTACCTTAGGAGAATTTGGTGGCATATAAGACATAACATAACCTTCATTGCATTCCTTTTGACACACAAGAGCTTTCTCTTGCAATATAGGCCCTGATGTAAGTATGCCCTTGTGTCTTTGCTATGTGACCCGCAGGAATAAAGCTTTGCTCGCCTTCTCATATTCATTTTTCCAGTGCTGAATGAAAAAGTAGAGACACGATTTGAGCCCTACTTCTCTAGCTTACTGCATTGCCTTTTCTAGCCAATAAATGTTACTTTCCCCACTCCTGGTTCTCTTGCAATTTTGGGGATGGATTCCCCTTTGTCAATTATTTTTCCTCTTTTAACTAGTCATTTCAGAAATGATCTTCTACAGATCTAAAGGGGATGAATAAAAATACAGTACTATAGTATTATCTATTAAAAATATTACAGAAAAAAGAGCAAAACTCACTGTGCTCCAGAATCTCACCAGTACAAGCAGTGTTCTCAGGCAACAATGGTATTGTTTAGCAATAAAAGCAGGGCCCCAGATCACAAAAAAATTGTCTCATGCAAAACTTCCCTCTCTGCTACATTGGAAAATGGAAATAGAAGACACAAACTTCTTAACAGTGATGCAATGACATCACTGGGGATCTGTTGGATATGCCGAATAGTCAGATTAGTGAAAGTTTGTTTATCGAGTCTATACTGTATGTTGAAACCCTCTGCTCAGTGTGCAGCAGCAGCAGCAAAGAAAGAACATATTTTACTTGTACTTTCAATTGGAAAATAAAAAAAATTAAGTTAAAAAAAGAATGTTATGAATTATTAGGAGAGAAATAGAGAACAAAATTGACCATGGTTCCATGACATGACCATACCTCAAATATTGTGTTCAACTTTGGTCACTGTATCTCAAAAAAATTATATCCCCTTTTTACAAAACCACAAAAGCGGATTTTAGCACAGGCCGGCGTGCTGAATGCTCTGTGCTGCTCCCAATTTCCCTAAGAAAAATGGCTAAAGAGGTTAGGGTTTTTCAGATTGACAATACAGTTGAAGGGGAGATATGACACAGGTCTATAAATCCCTGAATGGAGTGAAATGGTTAGACATGAATCACTTGTTTACTCTTTCCAAAAATTCAAGGACTAGGTTATGCAATGAAGCTACTAAGTAGTACATCTAAAATAAACTGGTGAAAGTATTTCTTCACTGAGGGCCAGATTCTATAAATGTCGATGAACTCGGTAGATACCTAGAAAAGTGGCACCTACCATATATCAATCAAAATTAGGCGCTGTTTGTAGAATCATGACTAGTGGCGCCTAAATTGACTTAGGCGCCGATATATTAAGCCAGGTTTTCTTAGCCTAATATAATCTACTGGTACTTAACTCAATCTACACACAAACTCTGCCCCTAACTAGACCTATTTTCTGTGTAGGCACCAGTGGGTGCCTTGGCGTAGATGCCTATTGGCTAATTAATTTTTTAAAATTGTTTTTTAATGGTGCTTTTAATTATCAGCGCCAATTAAGCCAACAACAAAAAAAAGTTAGGCGTTTAGATCAATAGGTGCTTTTTATAGAATCGGGGCCTTAACATATACTTAAGCTCTGGAATTCACTGCCAGAGAACATAGTTAGGATTTAAAAACGGTTTAGACAGGTTCCTAAAAGAAAAGTTCATGAACCATTATTAAGATGGACTTAGGAAAATCTATTGCTTATTCCTGGGATAAGTAACAAAAATTTTGTTTTGCTCTTTTAAGATCTGGCCAGGTACTTGTGACCTGGATTGGCCACTTGGAAACAGGATACTTGGCATGATAGACCTTCAAGTATTAACACCCATCGTGGCCATTTTCATAAAATCTGCATCAGAGATGTAGGCTAACTAAATTAGAATTGTGATGGACAGAGACAATCTTAAGAAACCATACATTACCCCCACATAAGTGACATGATCAAAACAGCTATCACAAAGTAACTGAGTTTGATACAGTTGATGCAGGACGAAGACTTGCTCAGATAATAGTTTGTTCCCATTCCCATTCGTTCTACATAATTCAATTTTTTCTTCTTACAACATCTTCACAGGCAACATAAACATACACCTAGATGAAGAGAACAATCCAGATACGAAAGACTTTAAAAACTTTCTATCTCTACTCAATTACAATCTCCCTTTTCCCACACAAACACATGAAAAAGGTCATAACTTAGTTAGTTATGTCCACAAAGGAAATTTTAGACCCTGCCATCTCTCTACCTGATGACACCTGGTATCACAATATCTGGTCCGACCATTTTACTTATTATTTCAAATTAATCTGGACTCATTTAAAATCTAAAACACATCCAAGGATAAAAAAAGAACATCACACAAGGGGTTATATCAATCCAGAAGAATATTGGTCACAATATGAACTACAAGTGGAAACAGGAGAAGGAGTTGATTTCTGGGATCACTGGATGAAAACTAGCACATCCATCTTAGATAAAATTGCCCCTAAACGAAATAGCAAAAGCTGCGAAAATAAATAAAACAAATGGTTTGACATCGAACTTCTAAAAATGAAACAACTAGTAAGACGACTGGAAAGAATCTGGAAAAAAACAGGAGAATTGTCAGACCGCAACAACTGGAGGTCTAACATAAAAATCTATAAACAACTGATAAAAGACAAACATAAAGCATTCTACTCTTCTAAAATCAACTTAGCCAGCACTAGTTCAAATGGAATCAATATAAAAGAGCTGTTCAACTTGGTTATGAATTTATTTGACACCACACGCCACACTCAACTCGTGCACAATATCAAACTACCTTCAGCAAATGATTTAGCACAACATTTCGACTCAAAAATTAAAAACCTAAGAAACGACTGTTCGACAAATGACACTAATGGTCAACAAATAGCTAACATACAAGGAAATGAAATACCAGCAGACATGATCTGGAGTTCCATTCAAGATTTAGAATTACATCAAACTATATAACAAATACTCTAAATCATACTGCAGTCTAGACTCATGTCCCCCAGAAATTATGAAAGCGGCTCCTTTAGAATTTAAACTATCCTTGCTGAATTACTTAGCCCATAAACTAAAAAATGGAAAGTTCCTCACAAGCAATGGTCACATAATAATAACCCCTATTCCAAAAAATAGGAAAGAATCATCAGCACTGGTAACCAACTATAGACCAGTAGTATCCATTCCATTTATTGTAAAAATCATGGAAGGATTGGTACATGCCCAACTGATGGAATACCTTGATCAGTTCTCTCTCTTGCATGAAACTCAATCTGGCTTTAGACCTTTGTTCAGTACTGAGACGGTAATTGCGGCTATCTTAGATAATCTGCGCCTCTTGTTCAGTAAGGGCCTTAATGCCCTGATCATGCAATTTGATATGAGCTCTGCATTTGACCTAGTTGACCATGGGAAAATGCTACAATGCCTAGATGCAATTGGTATTAGGGAAGAGGTGTTGGACTGGTTTCGAGGTTTCCTTATCTTCCGTACCTATCAAGTACGTTTCAACCACGATCTCTCCGATACCTGGAGCAATCCATTTGGCGTACCGCAAGGATCACCACTATCCCTATTGCTTTTCAATGTCTACGTGTCCTCACTAGGTACGCAACTGACCCAGCTGGGGATAAAATTATTCAGTTACGCAGATGACTTTACGATCATCATTCCATTTAATAACTCTCTCTCTGAAACTACTCCCAAGGCATCAGAAGCACTAAATTTGATGGAGCAATGGATGACTGAATTTAAACTGAAACTTAATTCAGAAAAAACAACATTTTTTGTAGCTTCGCCACACCTGATTGACACCAAAACACTGCTATGCATCAATAACCGTAGTTACCCTATTCAGTCTACTATGAAGGTATTGGGTGTAACATTGGACCAGTGCTTAACCATGAAGGACCAGGTAGACTCCTTAATCAGAAAGGGTTTTTTCACTCTTTGGAAACTTTGATCCATTAGAGCATACTTTGAAATGCCAGCATTTAGAATTCTGGTACAATCCCTCGTACTGAGTCAACTTGATTACTGCAACATCGCCTATTTAGCAATTTACCAAAAGAATATGCGATGATTACAACTGATGCAAAATATGGCAGTCAAACTGATTTTCGGACTGAAGAAGTTTGATCATGTGACACATTACTACCGACAGCTGCATTGGCTACCCATGGAGGCACATGTAAAATTTAAGTTCGCCTGTTTCTGCTTTAAAGTACTATATGGTCTAGCCCTGACCTTTTCTCCTTCTCAGCCAACAGACATAAGAGAAGTTCACATTCGAACTTCGTTTCCCCTCCAGTTAAAGGATGTAAATTCAAAAGACACCATCAACACCTTTTCTCACATCAGGCAGCATTATGGGGTAGGGACCTAGAACAATTGCTTACGCCTACTACTTATGGAGAATTCAGGAAACGCCTAAAAACATCTGTTCCCTGAAATATTTAGGCAGCTAACCCGCACAACTCTTTCCCCTCAATAACTGATCCCTTGAGTTGTTATCACTAGCTTACACCCTGTTAAGTTCAATCTATTTGTACCTTCTTTTAATCTTTGTAAACTGCAGTTCAATCTATTTGTATCTTCTTTTAATCTTTGTAAACCGCATAGAACTTCACGGTCCTGCAGTATATAAACTGTTATTATTATTATAAAGATGAACCTCTTGCAGAAGGAGCCTTCTTGAACTTGACAATGAACCTTTTCTAGGCCTAACCACTGGAAACCTCAGGGGCTTGATCTTCCTGAGATCCTCAACCAGTTTCTCCAAATCTTCTCCAAAGAGAAATATATCCTTATAGAGAAGCTTGCTATTCTGCTGACATCTCAAAAACACTTATTCTGCCCAGTTTCTCAGCCATAAAATTGTGATTGTATTTTAAACTACTTTGTACTACTGTGTTTCCCCGAAAATAAGACAGTGTCTTATATTAATTTTAGGCCCCAAAAAATGCACTAGGTCTTATTTTGAGGGTATGTACATGATCATCTCTTCCTTCCTCTCCTTCACCCCAATTCTTCCTCTTTCCTTTTTTTCCCCCATATGTGCAGCATCTTTCCTCCCCTCCCTCCCATCCCTCATGCAGCAAGACCCTTACCCAGCTTCTATCTTTCCCTCCCTCCCTTCCCTTGTGCAGAAGGACCCTTGCCAAACTTCCTTTCCCTCCCATCCCTTGTGCAGCAGAACCCTTGAGCGAGCACACACCCCTGAGCACCCGCCCCCACAGCTGAACTACCATCCTTCCTTCCCTCTAATCTGAACTCCACCAACCATGAGCGAGCCCTAATACATACCTCCCTAAGCAGCGTCAGGCTGGCAGCACTCTAAACAGGCTGTTTCGGCCTTGTCCGCCCATGAATTCACTCTGCTGCGTTACTGAGCCCACCATAGTGCAAAGGTGCTCAGAAAGTTCTAAAAACCGTGGGCGTATGTAAATAACCCCTTGATCGTGTTGCCACATGTTTATGTTTATTAAAAATCTTTATATACAACATAATTCAATTAAAGTAATGAAAAGAACTCCACTTAAAAATTGGAAAGAAAAAACAAAAATAAACTAAATAATATACATCTCTAATGCAAAATACTTAATATAATCTTTAATATAAAATAATCTAAAATAAAATAAGATAATTCAGATTGAAGTGCTGAATTCAAGTCCTATCAATGTAAAAAGGCCAATTAAAAATAATGGGCCTTTAAATGTCTTTTAAAATTTAAGAAAGATTATTCATTTATCAATTCTACACATAAACTAATCCATAAAACTGAGATTGTAAGCCGTTTAGATGTATTTTATGACAGGTGGGATAACAAATCCTGAATAAACTTGGAAACGTAGTTTTGCCCACAACCAAGATATCTACTATAGGAACACAACTTTTCCAAAGGCTTGCCCTTGGCAGGCCCATCATATTTTAGGATATTGAATTTAATATCTGCAATTTAATATTGCCTTCCTCTTTTATTTTAAGTATTTTCTAGTAAGTAGTGCTCACAGGGTAAATGTAACTGAAAATGTTTTGCTCATGTCAATCTGGCTGTTGTACAGAATTATATCTCTGGAGTGTCCCACTTCACTGAAATCACAACCTGAATCATCTGATGCACTGGAAAGATATTTGTGGGCCTCTCTAGAATGCTCAGTATCTCCAACACCTAAGCAATCATTGCTGGGAGGTGCTTTCTGTTGACGAGCTGAACCATTAAAGGGGGTCATTACCTTCACCAAAGGGAAGCTCTCCCTCTTTTAAAGTCCCCCTGTGGGATTCACCATAGTCCAATAGACTGGCAGCCATCATTTGGGCACAACCTACAACTGACTGAATCTTCTAGTCCCACTGAAGATCCAGCTTTAGTTTCTTCACTGAGCCTGAATCACTAGGGTAATGACAGAACCCCAAGCTTTGCAGCAAAGAGGTTCCCTGTGTGTAATGTACTAACATGCTTGATGGAGGAATAGCACAATTTCTGGGGAAAAGGCCATCCTTGATCCAAAGTAGATCCAGCTGAGAAGCTCCACTGACTAACTACCTCCTCCACTCCTTCTGGAGTCAGAATGGTGTATCAAAAGAGGACAGCACTGCAGAATTTCCAGCCTGCAGTATTTCTACTGTTCTTGAACTGCCCATTCAGCTTGGACTTCTTTAGAAGAAATGGTCGTGCCTCTCAAATCCAACCCAATCAGGCTCTCTTCCAAGTCAGCTCAGGCTGCTGATGACAGCTCATATCTATCAGAATGGCCTGCTACTCTGATGTGATATAGATTATATAGTCCTGAATTCCCATGGCAACCACCGCTGCAAGAATAATGCTTGGCAACTTAGCTGGCTCTTTCCTTTGTGGCCTACCAAGTGGCTGCTGCTGTTGAAATACCCTGCACTGCCCCTAATACTGGCAATCTTTTGCTGCCATTGTTTACCCCATGTTACTCACGGTATTCAACTTGGCTTCTCTTTTTGCCAGTATACCCTCTGAGTCCCAGTACAGGAGCTTCTTCTGTCTCCAGATTTGAACATTGCTGCAGACCTCAGTCCTCCCTGTAGCTCAGTCATTTGAATTTAAGCCCTGTGATTTTTATTTCTTGTCTTTTTTTGTTTACACAATGAGACAGGGAGGGGAGTGGTAGTGGGGGGCAGGGGAAAGAAGAAATTATGTAGAAATGTCTTAGAGAGAGAGAGAGAGATGATCTAGACTCCTCCAAATATTGCTCAGAGATCAGGCAGAGGACTCAGGAACTGCAATATCTGCCTAGACACATCAAGGTGACTAGTTTTCTGGCTGGACCCGGGGATCACAAACACTAGACTCTAGAGGAACAGTGCCACGGCTAGCTCATCTGTGATCCATTGAAAACAGAGAATTCTGAGCAAGAATAGTGGCTGCACAATATCTTATATAGTGAGGCCTCACAAGTGCTCGTTCTCTGTTGGTAGAGATGCAGACTGATCTAGTGGACAATAAGGAAAAGTAAATCCCATATAATAGGGTCATAACATTGAGGAAAAAAATTAAAAAATATTAAGAATGAAAGGGGAAGTGGCAGAACACACTTTAAAATTATTAAGGTATGTAACAAGTGCAAAACAATCATATAAACAAACATAAGCAATACAGAGTAAATATTGCTCAAAGGAGGGGGAGGAGACCGCACACACTCAACTCACAAAAACACACAGTGGAAATGCGTTTCTGTATTGTACATATTTAAGAATTAGGACCTATTCAGGTTTACAGAATCCAGCAACAAGGAGCGAAAGATATGGACAGCATAAAAGTTGATATGCTGTTACATCAGAACAGCAACAGGAGTCACACAGAATGGAGTAAAAAGGAGAAACCCATTCCAAGGGAAAGGGGAAAGCCAGCACCGCCTAAAAGACAGGGGGCACCCTTGACAAAGCTATTTGCAAAACATGTTAGGTCCAGCCCTCCTGGGTCAAGCTTATGAAAACATTATCTGAGCTAAGCATATTTTGAAACTCATATAAATATATACATATATTCAAAAATTATAAATGTTATTTATACATATATAAAAAAATCAAGCAAATGATTGAGCCAATGACGATTTTACACGTAAATCTTAGCCGCTATGAAAGTTTGTTAAACAGTGGATTGGTGGTGCTGGGGCTCTGAAAATAAGATTTAAAGCTAGGTGAAAAGACGCACTTGGAGACAATAATTTGAAATGTAGTTTATTGTGAGTCTCTGAGTTTAGATTTTGAAATTGAAAATCGTCTTTATCTGAACAGTGTTACATCAGATGAAACATAGTTGATTATAATATAGGAAAGGCACGATATGAGTAGCTCTACATTTGCTGTACTCCAAATTTCAAATATTAAAGCAGGGAAGTCAAAAATGGAACAGGATGCATGTTGCATTTGTATTCAAAACGGGAACTTAAAACAGACCTTCCAGTATTTTGAGGAAAATACTAGAAGACAAGTCAAATGACGGCAGAGTTGCTTGCACAGAGGGGAAACAAATTATTAGCATGAATCAGCAAGACATTCTGCCAGATCAATTTTATTGACTTTATCAGGAATGTCAGCAGCAAACATGATACAAGAAATAACTCCCTGACAAGGTAACTGGATTTTGCTATGACTGCTGCAAGAGGTCTTCTGGGGGGGGGGGGGGGGGGGAAATTACACTTGGCAATCTAAGGTTTAGATATGCTAGTTTTGAATGATTAAAACTGCGGTTGAAGAGGCCATACCAAGCAAAAAATAATAATTGGGATATATTTCAAGAAACATTTCCATGTGGGTCCAGCAGAGGACAGTGTCAACCAATGCTTTCTAACAGCTTTATCAATTGCTATCAGAGAGCCACAAAATATTTATGGTCAAATTAGTATGCTTAAGATCATGTGCACCACCGCCTCTCCCTAGTCAGCCTTTTCCCCAACACTTTCTTCATTTCAATCCCATTGCTCTATATCATTTCTAACTCCATTTTGTGGCCTGTTTTCTTAGGCTTCTGCAGCTAGCGTCATGATTATAGCAGGTTTCTGGGTCTCACCGTGTCTGTGTAGAAAGAACCAACGTTTCAACCATCATGCTGTGGCTTTCTTCAGAAAATAGAAAAAACCCTCCCAAACCCCAAGACTAGAAAATGATTGGGGGAAAGAGACAAAGACCAACTAAAACTTGAACGAATAATAATAACCAAGATTAATAAATATTAATTAAAGCAGGACGAAGTTACCATTCGCGGACTGCTCACACACGGAGAAGCTAAGTTCTTCTAGTTTGTGTTTGGCTTGGTGTGATCTGGACACTCTTTTTTCCTTTTGGCCCCATGTTTGGGGGATAGAGACAAATTTCAACTTAACTTTAAGAAGGTGTGTGTTTTTTATGATTATTTTTCACACGCATTGCACTTTTTTGTTGCACTAGTTAATCACTTCTCACGCGGAGAGAGCCCAGGGATGTTCCGCAGTTAACACTCTTTTGGGTGTAACCCCGTGACAGCTATACTCTGGATTTTCCAGCGGTGGCTGTGTGACTGAGGGCTCTCCTGCTTTAATTAATATTTATTAATCTTGGTTATTATTATTCGTTCAAGTTTTAGTTGGTCTTTGTCTCTTTCCCCCAATCATTTTCTAGTCTTGGGGTTTGGGAGGTTTTTTTCTTTTTTTTTTTCTATTTTGTGATTTTTCCACC
Source organism: Geotrypetes seraphini (assembly GCF_902459505.1). Lineage (NCBI taxonomy): Eukaryota > Metazoa > Chordata > Amphibia > Gymnophiona > Dermophiidae > Geotrypetes > Geotrypetes seraphini. The sequence goes on from NC_047084.1 coordinate 535,343,185, forward strand.
TCCATTTGTAGGGTTTATTTTTTGTTCTTTGTGGCTTTCTTCAGGGCATGCCACAGCATGATGGCTGAGACGTCGGTTCTTTCTACACAGACACGGTGAGACCCGGAAACCTGCTACAATCATTTTGTGGCCTGTTTTTTTAAGGTGCACTAAACAATTAACATAGGCCCACGTTAATAGCTACCACACACTAAAAACAACCTCAGTGCTACGGGGTGGGAAAGGGCAGGTTATGGGTAGAGAGTGGACAGTGCATGCGGTTAGCATACAGTAAGTTTCATGCGCTGTCACTGCTGACAATAACACAAGTGCATTTAAGGCCTCCTCAGCTAAATCAACTCTTTTCATCGTAGAGAGCTGGACACAGACGGGGAAAATTCAACGGCTCCAAATGGTTTCCCTTAGGATTGAAATTTTCGGTAAGTTGAATGCATAAATGGGAGGCCCACTCCTGTCATGCTCTGCCTATATGCATACTCTCTTGACATATATGTGCTATGCTGTGTCCATGTGCTGTTGACACTTATGCGTGGAAGTGCTAGCAATCTGTGCATTTACAAGTGCACAGTGCATTTACAATCTTGCATTCATGCAAGTGGTGCATGAATGCATGCACCTGGCTATAGAACTGCCCTCCATTGGTCCTTGAAAGAATATATTAAAAATAAACAAACAGCCCTGGGATGAGTGGGTGAAGGGTATAGAGGACAGATTTCAAGGTCCCAGAGCCTGTACACCATGTCTGAATTGAGGGTAATCTCAATTCTCTTATTTATAAACCCCAAATTCTGCATAGGGCGCCTGAAGTTGTGCGCGAACATCAGTGCGTGTAGCCGATGTACACGTACAACTTTTAATTGATCAGCTGGCCTAACAGGTGCCGATAGTTGGCAATTAACACCTCATAACTGAAGCTAATTGGAACTAATTAAAAGTTATGCACAAAACTCAGCGAGATTCTGTAAAAAAATATGCGCCAGGTGCAGTGTGCAAATTTGAAAAGGGTCGTGGTCAGGGGCCACTCACAAGTCAGGCACAGGCATTTAGGTCTGGTTTTAGCCAGCCTAAATGGCAGTGCCTAAGTTATGCATTGCACACAGGCGCTAAGCGTGATTCTATAAAAGGTACATATGATGCATGTTAAAAGTTAAAAGACTTATGATGTATATTCGTGTTGTTACTAATTGTATTGTTTTTATTTTATGAGTGTGATGCTGTAACCCATTTAGCGCACGCTAAATGCCAAGGCACCCATTATATTCTATCGGCGCCTTAGCATTTAGTGCACGCTAATCTTTAGCACGCACTAAATCAATTAGCGTGCTAAACCGGTTAGTGCGCCTTAGTAAAAGGACCCCTTTGCAATATCTTGATTTCCACAAGCCTTCCGATTTTTCAGGACAGCAATAGGTATACTGTTCGTAGCAGTGCAAGATATATTATATACCTACTCTTTTTGTTAGCTGGGTATCCATCATGAAGTTATGCACATGTTTTTCTGCTTTGGTAAGTTCTAACTTCCTCGCAACCACAGCTACCACCAGTGCAGTGCAGCCAGCGCCCTGCAAATAGAAAAATGAAGGCAAATTAACCCAACTACAAAATCTACTACTACTGTGATTCCCCGAAAATAAGACATAACATAACTTAACATCATACTTCTTAACCATGTAACCATAAGTTCAACGCGGTTTACAAAAGATTATAAACAACAAACAATTTAATAATGACAAGAAGAGTTATTTGACCAAGTATTTATTTCAATTGGCCTCTAAAATGTTTGTAAGAACAAGGTCCAAGTAGTAATGATCAAAATTCTCTATCGTGGGAAGCCGCTTGAAATACTAGAATATGGTCGAGAAATTTCTTGCTTTTACAGCTCTGAACTGATGGAAAAGTAAACAGGGCATGAGATCTTCTACTGTATTTGTACGATGCTAAGGAAAATCTATTAGCCAAGTAAAACGGAATGGAACCATACATGACCTTGTAACAAAAAACAACCTAATTTAAACAGAACTTCAGCCTCCATCGGAAGCCAATGCAACTCACAATAAAATGGAGTTACATGGTCATACTTCTTGAGACCATGACCATGTAACTCCATTTTATTGTGAGTTGCATTGGCTTCCGATGGAGGCTCGAGTTCTGTTTAAATTAGGTTGTTTTTGTTACATGGTCATGTATAGTTCCATTCCGTTTTACATGGCTAATAGATTTTCCTTAGCATCGTACAAATACAGTAGAAGATCTCATGCCCTGTTTACTTTTCCATCAGTTCAGAGCTGTATTAATTTTTGCTCCAAAAGATGCGTTAGGGCTCATTTTCAGGGGATGTCTTGTTTTTCCATGAACAACAATCTACGTTTATTCTTGAACAAAAGATGCTGCAGTAGATGACCGAGAGCAAGTTGTGTCAGGAGGAATGATGTGCTGCAGCCAACGCTGCAGAGACAGCAAATTAAGGTGAAGCAGCACTGGCAGTGGAATCTAGAACCCTGGGGCAGACACCAAGAGCCATGGTTTCTAGCTGTGCGGCTGCTGCAGCTACTGGAATTGCTTGTCCTGCTCCCTGTTGGCAGCAGAGACAACATCCGGGACAGGGCGTAGGTGGGCGTAGGGAGGGCCGTTTAGCAGCCGCAGGGAGGGTTCCAGCCAGGGTATGAGGCACTGCTGTCAGTATGGTGGGCGGGGCTTGTGCGTAACTAGGGCTTATTTTTGGAGTAGGTAACGAACAAGAACAATAGCCCCCTACGCAATCCCACCCAAATCTGATCTTGTAAACTGCTAACCCCTAATCACTAACAATGAATGCTCCATTCAATTTATGGAATTTTCTAATCCATTGTAAACCACACGGTACTTCATGGTCCTGCAGTATACAACCTATTGTTATTATTGTTAATGCTGTTACTATCAGATGAACACTGCCATACTCTGTAAGTAGCTGTCTGTTCAGTTTCTCTTTATTGTAAACCGCCTAGAAGTCGCAAGATTGTTGGCGGTATATAAAAATAAAGTTATTATTATTATTATTATTATTATATTGTGAGAAGCCAGAAAAATCATGCTAGGGATTATTTTCAGGGTAGTTCTTATTTTCGGGGATACACGGTAGTACTAATCATTTCCATAGTGCAACTAGACATACACAGTGCTGTACATCAAAACACAGAAGAGACAGTTCCTGCTCAAAAGAGCTTACAATCTAGTCATGACAGACAAACTGGACAAGAAGGTGCATTAATACACTGCTCAGGTTGGGGGAATTACAGAGGGAACAATAAGACAGATATTGGTGCTTACAAGGTGGGTTGGAGTTTGGAACTGAAAGCATCTTCAAAGAAGTGAGCTTTGGGACTGGATTTGAATACTGCCAAGTCTCTTCCTCTACCTAACAATAAATACACACTATGCAGTATTGCAAAAGATGAAATGCAACACTGTCCATCTACTTTTTAATGTACTATTTAGGGGTCCTTTTACAAAGGTGCAGTAGCGGTTTAACGTGTAGAATACCACGCCTGCCGCGCTACTACCTAACGCCTCCATTGACGAGGCGTTTGGATTTTTAGGCTGCCGCGGGGGTTAGCGCGTGATGAAATGTCCGACACGCTAACCCCCCTTGATAAAAGGAGCCCTTAGTCTTTATTGAGAAGACAAAAAGCCAGGTATGGCCATGATTCACTTGTAAGCAGCCTCGGGGGAAAACAGTCATAGAATACTGTACCTTTGTTTTCTAAAAAGGGATATAAATCTCTAATTGAGGGTAATAGATTGAGCTCTTTTTGTATTATATCCATGTGCAAGGAACAACCTGTTTCTTATCCTCAATCAGGTGTCTACTCTTTATAAAATAGGCTTGATGCAGATATATTTTTGCCACATTAAATTAGGTCTACAGTTATGAAATTTCCCTTTTAGAGGGTAATTTTATATGCCATTTTCATGAGTAAAATGCTGATTTATTGTTTATAATTTACTTTTTATTGAAATTTATCTTTTTCTCAGCATGAACAATCTTGTGATGGGCATGTTTCAAAAGATAATAAACAAAGAAATTCCACCAAATAAAGTATTACAACCAGTGGCCATCAGTCCACATTTAGGAGGAAGAACAGTCTTCATAATATAAGAAGAAAAAACATATATAACAAATATCAGGAAAAAGCGCAAAGCATGAATGGAGAGCTTCAATACATAGTGCACAAAATACAAACGGAGAAGCTAGACTTGAAACTAGTCAACCTGTCCTACCCATTACAGAAGAAGATTTATCAGACAAATTTTAGAACGCTGATTTGGCTAAAATTAAAACAAAACAAAAAACAGATGATCCAGTGTCCCTATGTCCAGATGACAATGCCAGCATCTATTAGATTTAGAACTGTCTAATTTATGCAGCCTAACAGGGGTCCAAAAAGATCTATGTAACAGAAAAAAACATGTTTTTCTCATAGATGCTGACACTGTACATCTTATCTTCCAAGTCCAAATTCGTGGCCATCGAGATGCAGAAATATACTGTTTAATCTCAATGCTCCAAATGTCACAAAGACCATTTTTTTGTTTTTATTCAAAAAATCAGATATTAATTTATAGCACCTGGCAGCCTGATGTCCTATAAAATCTGACTGGAAGGAAAGGATCTGTAGACTGTAATAATTTTTTAGATTTTTTCCAATCAGGGAACCGCCTTCTGAATGGCCTGCTTATTATATATATTTATGTACTGCACTACTAAAGATTAAAAAATCAATAAAGATTTTTTTTTTTAAAAACCAACAAAACAAAACCCCCCAAACATATTTCAGACCACCATGTTTACTCCCACTTTTACAAAACCGCGCAGAAGGTTTTTAGCTCTGCACTGCTCTGACGGGCATAGAGTTCCTATGAATGGTGGAGCAATGCAGAGCATTCAGGGCACCAGCCGGGGCTAAAAACCTCTTGTGCGGTTTTGTAAAAGGGGGGAGGAAGGGGGGGTGTTAAATAAAGATTTATAGGGAAAAGGGAGCCAGAATAAAGCTCCAAGCTACAAGACCCCCGGATGTAGAAGAAGAAATAACCTCCTCTTTTTTTTTTTTTTTTTTTTAGTAACTTTAGAAACATCTGGAAACATTATAATCTTTGGATGATAAAACTCTGTATCCGTCTGATGGTGAAAACTCTTCACCAAAAGTCTCTATTGGAATACAGAAGTAAGCAATCAAGGTAGAAGGAAATGGCTTCACTTCTTCAGAACTTTCTAGAATGCCAATCATATTTAATAAGTCAAAAACTCCAGTGTCCCAGCCCCAGCTACCTTTCTTATTTCTTGTTCTTTAAATGGTGGAAAATCATAATAGAGTTTAGAAATAAATGGAAGAGCTTCTTCAGGAATCTTAAGCACAAACATATATCTCTACTACTACTACTACCACATTGGGAAGAATAACCCAAATCACAGTTACCAGATGTTATGGACTACCTTTGGGGTTAGTGGTCAAGAAAAAGATCTATGTGTCATTGTAGACAATACAATGCAACCTTCTGCCCAATGTGCTGCAACAGCCAAAAAAGCAAACAAGATGCTAGGAATTATTTAAAAAGGGATGGTTAACAAGACTAAGAATGTTATAATGCTTTTGTATCGCTCCATGGTGTGACATCACCTGGAGTATTGCATTCAATTCTGGTCATCTTATCTCAATAAAGATATAAAGGAACTAGAAAAGGTTCAAAGAAGAGAGACCAAGATGATAAAGGGGATGGAACTCCTCTCATATGAGGAAAGACTAAAAAGGTTAGGGCTCTTCAGCTTAGAAAAGAGATACGAGGGGAGGGGAGCTGAGGGGAGATATGATTGAAGTCTACAAAATTGTGAGTGGAGTAGAACGGGAACAAGTGGATCAATTTTTAACTCTGTCAAAAATTACAGACTAGATGACACTCGATGAAGTTACAGGGAAATACTTTTAAAATGAATAGGAGGAAATATTTTTTCACTCAGAATAGTTAAGCTCTGGAGCGCGTTGCCAGAGGCTGTGGTAAGAGCAGATAGTGTGGCTAGTTTTAAGAAAGGCTTGGACAATTTCCTGGAAGAAAAGTCTATAGTCTGTTGTTGGGGAAGCCACTGTTTGTCTTGGATCGGTAGCATGGAATGTTGCTACTCTTTGGGTTTTTGACAGGTACTAGTGACCTGGATTGGCCACTGTGAGGATGGGCTACTGGGCTAGATGGACCATTGGTCTGACACAGTAAGGCTATTATTATGTTCTAATATGCATGAGATCTGTTTGCATTGTGATATTCAGCCTATGCCTACTAGCTGTGTCCCTGAGGCAATGCACACACGAGCCTGACAGCTGTACCATTCCAGAATTTAAAGCATCATTTAGATCAGTGGTCTCAAACTCAAGGCCCGGGGGCCACATGCGGCCCACCAGGTACTATTTTGAGGCCCTTGGTATGTATATCATAATCACAAATGTAAAATAAAATAGTTTCTTGACCATATGTCTCTTTAGCTATAAATTACAATATTATTATTAAGACTTAGTCAAAAGGAACTCAATTATAAATTATAAAGAGTTTTACCTCATGCAAAATTGTCATTTCTTTAATAAGACATCAACTATTTTTTCTGAGGCCCTCCAAGTACCTACAAATCCAAAATGTGGCCCTGCAAAGGGTTTGAGTTTGAGACCACTGATTTAGATAGTCTGAGGGTGTTCCTGTCAAAGCCACTAGAGGGAGTAGGAGCACCAGACTACCTGCAACCAACAGTACAAATCATGCCAGTGTTTTCCTCTCTAGTCACAAGGGGGAAGGGATTAGAACTATCAGGGAATCTTCTTCACCTGGAGGTTTGGGGCATGGTTGTACCTGGTTGCACAGGAAATCTGAGCAGCTAGAACAGAAAAAGACCAGTTTGGAAAAGCTTAGGGAGCTGGAAGGGCTGAGAACTCTGAATGGCATAGAATCACCAGAGGCCATGGAGCTGGGGTTGCCAGAACAGGAGATGACTGAGCCTGAGACCCAGATGGAACAGCTCATGGAGGTGGGGCCGGACGAGAGTCTAATAAGCCAAGAACAAGATATGGAGGTATGTTGTTCTGTAAAAGCCTTTGTCAATATCTGTTCTACTTTATAATGAGAACAATCTATTAAGAGTTTGTGTTGGTGGATCAGTATTTTCCTGTTCCACTTGCTGTTCTCATTCAAATTTTTGTTGTTGAATCAGCTTGCTTTTAATGAACCTCAGAAACACCACCTGAGACTCATAACCATTCATTGTCTTAGATTTTAAGTGTTGTCTTCTCATCGGGGCATATTATAAAAACATTAGCTCTCTCTAAATGTGTTTTACAATATATATAAATAAATAAATAAAATAACTTAGGGTTCCATTAAAGTGACTTGTGACTTATCCCCGTGGTCGAAGAAAGTAGTGGAGAGCCTGGCAAAGGGAGATACAGCCTTGAGGAAACCGTTTGGTGAAACATGTCAGCTATGCTATCCCTGAATAGATGACCACTAAAAAGATATCCGATGAGCAGCTAACACGTAAAGCTTAGAGCAATGAACAAGTTTGAGCTCTGAGTGGTGGCGCTGAGGTTCCTGAACAAAGTAAACAGATAAAAGAAACTATAAGGATGCACTAAAACTGATAGTAAAGATCACTATCGAGTTGAAGATTGTGAGACACTAAAAAGATAAGTCACAAGTCACTTTAATGGAACCTTAAGTTATTCTATTTATTTATTTATATATATCTGGTAAAACAGATTTAGAGAGAGCTAATGCTTTTATAATATGCCCCGATGTGGACCGGCAAACTACTAAGACTGAAATTTTAAAAAACCCATTTCCGCCCCGTCTCCGCGAGCTTGGTCTCCGCAAACCATCTGATCCCATCCGCACAAGCTTGTTATGATTTTATATTGAACGTATTTTATTAAAGTATAAAAAGAAACAATATTCTGTACAATTGTCATTTTATAAATACAAATATACAGAGCAAGGACCAACAAAACCCCTGTCTCCCCTCCCCTTCACATATATCCTCTCTACTATCAAGAAAACTGAACAAGCCAAATTATTACAGAATGCTACACAGAAATATCATGCTAACAGTATACTGAAGTCACACATGACAGGAATAGTGTTAGGGGAGTGCTCCCTGGTCAGAGAGAGCCCTAAGCCAGCTGGAAGCTAAAGAAGCACTGCCTGGGCTTTGCAGTCCCCAGTTATGTCTCTAGCAGGATATATATTTCAAATCTGAAATATTCTAATGACCAAATAGAAATAAAATGATTTTTTTCTACCTTTTGTTGTCTCTGGTTTCTGCTTTCATCTTCTTTTTACTCTTTTCCTTCCAGCATCTGCCCTGTCTCTTCAATCCAGCATCTGCCCGTTCCATCCACTGTCTGCCCCTTCCAGAAATTGTCTGTCTCCCCTGCCATCTCTCCTCTAGACCCCCCCCCCCCCACACTTTTGGTCTGGCATCCATTATCTTCCCTCTGTTCCCTCATGGGCTGGCATCTTTCTCCTTTCATCTCTCTTTCCCTCCCCCCTGTGGTTTTTAGCATCTCTCTATTCTCATTTCCTCCACTCAGATCTGATATCTCTATCTCCTTCCCCGTTCTCTGGCATCTCTCACTCCTCTCTCTCTTCCCTTTCCTTCTCTGGTCTTCCTTCTTTATTTTCTGCCTCCGTCTAAATTAAATTATTTCTTACTATGCAGTCCTCAGTTTCCCTCTTTTCACTGTGTCTACCCACAGCATGCCACTCCTTTCCCTTCACCCCACCACTATCTCACTAACTCTATTTTCTTCCCCCATCAAGCATATGTCCTTTATCTTTATCCCTCCTTCCACCCAGTATGTGTTCTCTTTCTCCACTTCCATTTAGCATTTGTTCTCCCTTCTCCCTACTTACCTCATCTGCCCTCTTCTCTCTCCCCCTTCTTCCCACTTCCATCATCTGCCTTCTTCTCTCTCCCCCTTCTCCCCACTTCCACCATCTGCCCCTTCTCTCTCTTTCCCCCTACTTCTATCATCTGCCCCCTTCTCTCAAGCTCTCCATCCACCACAGTCCCATCTCTCTCCCTTTCTTTCCGATTTTGGCAAAAAGATGGGCAACGCCGCCCCTCCCCCGCAATGACACTCAAGATCGGTAATGCGCCCCCGACACTCAAGTTTGGCAAATGGCCTCCTCTTCCCCGGGCATCGACAGCACTTCAGCGGTGCTCAGTCCAAAGCTACCCTCTGACTCGAACTGCTTGGGTGAAAACAGGAAGCTGCATCAGAGGGGAAGCTTTGGGCTGAGTACCGTGTTGCCGATCTGAAATGCTGTTGATGCCCGGGGAAGAGGAGGCCCGTTACTGCTCTTGAGTGCCGGGGGAGAGCCGTTGCTAATCTTAAATTATGTCGTGGGGGGGGGGGGGGGCGATGCTGCCATCGCCGTTGCAGCCCAGACGCTGATGGCCCCAATCCGATCTTGCTGGCCCTGCATGGACTGGCAGGAATTTTCTGCGGACTGGTACCTGCATGAACAGTGTTTAAACCATTGTGTTTTTCTTTTCTTCTTTTGCCCATGGCTAAGGACAAAAGCAGGGCTGGACTGTGCATGAACTGTTAATACTGAAGGACTCTTTTGAGAGCTTGTTTTCTAATTTTGTTTTTCTGAAAAGTCATTCATTATAAGGAGCATTCTGACAAATTTGATCCCAAACAATTCTGTTTTGACTTTTCATTTTGCTTTTCTGATGAACTGTGCATTGTGGCTTGTAAGCCAGAAGTCTTATTGTCCTTTTTCTTTTGCTGAGAATAATAATAAAGAATCATTAGTACCAAACTGTGCTTCTGGTAGTGTGTCTGAATTTTATGTTCATGACACGTGCCTTCCTGATATTTCTTTGTGGTTCAAATTGGCCCATAGGCAAACAGGATTCTATCACAGGTATCCCAAGAGTCGGTGCCCTGAAGGTGCCTATGATATCATACAATGGAGGCAGTGCATGCTAATAGATCTCATGCATATTTGTTGGGGAAATGCTGAAAACCCGATTGGATTGTGGCCTTTGTTCCCCACCCCTGCTCTTGAAGAAAAGCAAGAGAGAGGTGATATGGTAGAGACATTTAAATATCTCTGTGGCATTAATGTACAGGAGGTAAGTCTTTTTCAAAGGAAGGAAAACTCCAGAATGAAGAGGTGATAGGCTCAGGAATAATCAAAGGAAATTATTTTTTTACAGAAAGGGTGGTAGATGCGTGGAACAGTCTCCCTGTGAAAGTGGCGGAGGCAAAGATTGTGTCTGAATTCAAGAAAGCGTGGGACAGGCACATGGGAGAGGAGGAGATAGTGGATGCCTTATGCTCAGCAGGATGGGCCATTTGGCCTTTATCTGCCATCATATTTCTAGGTTTCTTCTATGTTTATATACTGTGCACATATGTGTGTAAATGTCAGGATTCTTTCTAAGTACTATTCTGTAAATCCTGACTTAACTTACATAGTGCACATTCGTAAGAGGAGCAAAAACAGGAGTGGAGTGTGAGCAAGTCACAGGAAGGATCTCAATTACATAAAGTATATAGCTTACAAAATATTGCAAGCGACACGCGTCTCTGCTGTATTTAGGCAACCACATTTATGCCAGCTCTTAATTCCCATTACAGAAGAGGCTCCTACTGTGCGAACTTAGGGTGCCCAGTTATAGAATTCCCCTCTTAATGTGAGAACCAGCCTGTACTAAGGAGGTAATTCTATAGATGGGCGCTAATATTTACCTGCCGATTAGGCATGCAAATGATTAGAATAATAGCATATATGCATGTAAAAGCCAAAATTCAGTTTAAGTGCTATTTCATAAATTTGACCAAGATGTGTACCAAAATTTGTACATATCTCAAACTCCTCACATTCAATACAAATTCCCCAGCTCCTCAGAAGTACCACCTGGGCTCAAAAGTTTTCACTGCCTTAGGCCTTATGTACTACCTCCTCACTGGAGCCAATATTTAATTTTTCTAACAAACTTTAATTTTCACTTTATTATTTTCTTTAGCACCACTTTTGGTGTGCTTAATTTTTACAAGTACTTAGCTTTTAATTGTGGTCTTACTTGCAGGGACATAGGAGCCAACATGTTTCACCCATGAAAGGTTTTTTCAAGGCTTATCATCCCTTATTCGATTTTACCCTGTCATACCGGACCACTGAAATTATTATTCTTGTATTTTAATGTATATTTTATATGTTCATGTATGTCCATTTGCTTGTATTCCAAGGACCCCTGAAGAAGGCAAATATTGCCGAAACACGGCCTGTGTAGGGTCTGGATATATGTTTACAGCAAGTGACTTTACTTTGTTGGCTTTTATCATATTGTGTATTGTATTTTAATTTTGTATTAATAAACATCATCGTTTTAATCTCTGGGAGTCCAGGTATTGGTTCCACATTGTTTTGCTGAAAACATTTGTTTCTTTTCAATGCCATTTACTGAATCTACTCCTAAGTGTGTATCTCCAGTAGGATGCAAACATTTACACCAGATTTATGGTACTGTTTCCTTTATAGAATAGGCTCCTACCAGTCCTCCTCAAGGCGTGAAATTATAGTCGTACTTTTATAAAACTGTCCTCCAACTATCAAACATTATTTTATTTGTTTTTAGCATTTATACACCGCTTTTAGAAAGTGTGGTGTAATGGTTAGAGCTACAGCCTCAGCACCCTGATGTTATAGGCTCATATCCTGTGCTGCTCCTTGGGACCCTGGGCAAGTCACTTAATCCTCCACTGCTCCAGGTACCTTAGACATTGTGGGCCTGATTCTGTATAGGACAGCCGGCCTCAGTAGCCGCCTAAGCGGCTTTTGAGAATTGCACACGGGTGTCCTATATAGAATTGAGTATAATCCTGATAGACAGACGTTTAACCCTTTACAACCACTCCAATTCTCTAACTGGCATCCATGTCACAAGTGCCGGTTAGAGAATAGTGTTGCTGCTGAGCTAATCGTGGCAAGGGAATATCCTTGTCGTGATCAGTTTAGCGGCTGCAGCAGGGAACCCATCCCCCCGTGAAGTCAGCCGGCAGGAGGGATGCCCACTCATTCCAGTCAGAACCCCCAAAGCCCCCCCCCAAATGTCTGCGGCAGGAGGAGTGTCCAATTCCTCCTGCTGCAATGGCAAACCCTCCTGACACTATCCAAGGCACGAGGGATGCTCACTCATTCCTGCCACTGGCCCCATCATTCCCCGAACCCCACTAAACACACCCTGACTCCACCCCTGGATAACTCCCCCGACACCCCCAAGAACCTGCTGCCCCCCCCTTTCTCCACACTACCATATATGCTGCTTCAGCAACAATAATGCCCTCAGGGGAGAAGTGTAAGGCATGTCCCAATATCGGTTGCAGATGTCGCTTAACTGCTCTCCAAAACTGTTGGAAATGCACACATAACCAAACACCATGAACAAAATAATTTTCTCTTCTCCCACACTTCTGACATAAAAGAAAGCCAGCACACCCAATAAGGTGTGTCCTCCTCCGTGAGAAATAGGCCATAGGTATAGTCCCATAGTGAGACTCCTGCAGCTTTACACAGTGAATTACTACTACTACCACTACTACTATTTATCATTTCTATAGCACTGAAAGGCATACACAGTGCTGCACATTTTACATTCAACAGACGGTCCCTGCTCAGAAGAGCTTACACTCTAATTTTGACAGAAGTACTCCTGGAATGCTTTTCACTGTGCACTGGAAGGATGTAATACACAGTGGTCTAGGTCACAGTTCTTCAACCGCTGGTCCGCGGACCAGTGCTGGTCCGCAGAAAATTCCTGCCGGTCCGCACAGGACCGGCGAGATGGACGCCGTTAAATTTCCTGCCCCGGTGGTGTTCGCGGAAATCTTCTGTTCTTCCCAGCCTCGGGCGATCAAGACAGGCTGCCGACGTCAGCCATTCCCTCTGTGAGTCTCGCCTATGCGGAAACAGGAAGTTGAAACAAAATAGGCGGGACTAGAAAGGGAAGGTCCCGATGTTGGCAGCCTGTCTTGATCGCTGCCCCTGCCGAGTTGCTGAAGAGGGCCGCGGGGAAAGTGCAGGCAGAGAGGAGATGGTCAGCGTGCGCGGGGAGGTCAGCGTGCCGATTGGGGCCATCAGCAGCGTTTGTGCTGAGAGTCTGCCCACGTGCAGGATGCGGCGGGTAGGGGCCTCCGGCTCGTCTTGGGCGGCAGGGCCTGTGGTGCAAAGCTGTTTTTGCCGGCTTGGGGGGGGGGGGTCGCGAATGTGCAGGGTACAGTAGGAGTAAGATCATGGGGAGCCTTCAACAATGGCTGTCTCCTCTCCTAGCAGCTCTGTACTTATCAGGGCAGTGATTCACTTTGGCAACTTCCCCTTTCCTCAGAGGTGGCAACGGACCCAAGGCTGCCTAAGTAAATCACTGCTGCAGGCAAGTACTGAGAGCTGCTGGAAGGAGAGGAAGCCACTGTTGGAGGCTGGGAAGCTGCTGGATAAAGGGAGAGCTGCCACTGGACCTGGAGGGAGGTAGAAGGAGAGATGCTACTGGGAGGGGAGGAGGGAAAGGGATAGGAAGAGAGTTAATGTTGGATTGGGGGAAGGAGGGAAGGGAGAAGGGAAAAAGGAAAGAAACAGCTGGCAGGGAGATTACAGTAGGGGAAGGGGGTCAGGGTGAAATGGAGAGATCAGATGAGGGAAAGGGGAGAGACAGAGGAATGAGAAAGTAGAGAGAGATTGATGCTGGAAAGGGGGTCAGCAGAGAAATGAGAGAGGGATAAAGATGCTAGATCTGGTGTAGGAGAGATAAAAATGAAGAAAGCAGTGAAGCTGGAATGAATGATGTAAAAAGGAGAGAGGAGGCACAGGCTGGATGTAAAGGGGAGAGGGGCATAGAAAGAAGTCAGATACATATGGAAGGGGGAGAGGCCAGACAGTGGATGGAATGGGCAGACGCTGGAAGGAAGAGTGGAAAGAATGAAAGCAGAGACCACAAAAGGTAGAAAAAAATCATTTTATTTCTATTTTGTCATTACAATATATCAGATTTGAAATATATATCCTGCTAGAGACATAACTGGGGACTGCAAAGCCTAACACTATTCCTATCATGTGTGACTGCAGTATTCTGTTAGCATGATATTTCTGTGTAGCATTCTGTAATAATTTGGCTTGTTCAGTTTTCTTGATAGTAGAGGGGATATATGTGAAGGGGAGGGGAGACAGGGGTTTTGTTGGTCCTTGCTCTGAATATTTATATTTATAAAATGACAATTGTACAGAATATTGTTTCTTTTTATACTTTAATAAAATACGTTCAATATAAAATCATAACTGAGGCTTGTGCAGATGGGATCAGATGGTTTGTGGGGACCGAGCTTGCGGAGAAGGGGCAAAAATGTGTTTTTTTATTTCGGTCTTAGTAGTTTGCCGGTCCACAAAATAATTCTTTTATTTCTGCCGGTCCACGGGTGTAAAAAGGTTGAAGAACACTGGTCTAGGTAATTCCCCATTCCATCTTGTCACTAAACTAGCAATCTCTCTGTAAAATCAGGATATTGAAACCTTCGCCCAAGCATCACCATCCATGAGCTCCTGAATCCGACAGCCTACTCCTACAGATGGTGGGTGTTGCACAAGGGAGGTCAAATAATGTTTTAACTCAAGACACGCTAATTGATCTGCTATTCCCACTGCATGTCATTGCTATAAATCTGTGAAAGTATAATAGCTCCCATCTTCCATGATCAAATGTTCAACCTGAAATAGTCTTTTTACTTTCCAGCATATAAAACTTCTATTGTCACCAAACATTTGAAAAAGACGACTTACTACCATTAATATCAGAAAAGACATGGCCATCTGTTTCAGCATTTCATAAAAACGCCATAGTAACATAGTGGATGACGGCAGATAAAGACCTGTAAGGCACGGTACATTCAGTCTGCCCAACAAGATAAATTCATAGTAAAGGGTATGATGCAATATTACATATGCATACTTGATCTTGATTTGCTTTGCTATTTTCAGGGCACAGACCATAGAAGCCTACCTGGCACTAGCATAATTTCTTAATTATTGGAGAATCTATCCAAGCACCGCTAATATTTGTTTGGTTCCATTTCCTTTCCATAAAGGATTTCGTTGTATTTATACCACACATTTTTTAATTCCATGGGATAAACACAAACTGAAACAAAAGGAAACTGCATTCTCATTCTAACACTTTTCTTTACAGCGATGGCCCAAAAAGATAGAAAATGTATTTCAATTTCAATGTGCTTCCCCAGCATTTTGTCTAATAGTTGTGGACTGAAGGTCTGTTACCACCATGGAAATTTTTCTGTCTGGAAGTAATGCAAATATTTTATTAAGGTTGTTGTTTTAGTTAAATTTATGTGAATATATAACTGTTCAAATTATTTTTGTATTGCGGAAATTAGATTTAGTATTGTACACCACTTAGCACTGAGGTATGTAGCGGTATAACAAATTTAATAAATCCAGTCCAATCTAAACCTCTTAACAAACTAAGGGCTTCTTTTATCAAGGAGTGCTACGGGGGTTAGCGCGTCAGACATTTCATCACGCGCTAACCCCCGCAGCAGTCTAAAATCCTAACGCCTCGTCAATGGAGGCGTTAGGTACTAGTGCGGCAGGTGGTTTAACACACGGCATTCCGCGGGTTAAACCGCTACCGCGCCTTTGTAAAAGGACCCCTAAGTGCTTATCCCCCCTTTTACAAAACTGTAGCATGGTTTTTAGCACTGGCTGTGGAGGTAACAGCTCCGATGCTAATAGGAAAAGCGTCATAAGTGGAGTGCCGCAGGGTTCGGTGCTTGGACCTGTGTTCTTCAACATATTTATAAACAACCTGGAAATTGGGACGACGAGTGTGTTGATTAAATTTGCAGACAATACAAAGTTATTCAGAGTAGTGATGACGCAGGAGGATTGCAAAGACCTGCAACGTGTCAAACACGCTCGAGAAATGGGTTGCGACATGGCAAATGAGGTTTAGCTTGGATAAGTGTAAGGTGATGCATGTCGGTAATAAAAATCTTATACATGAATACAGGATGTCAGGTGCAGTACTTGGAGAGACCCCCCAGGAAAGAGACTTGGGAGTACTGGTTGACAAGTCAATGAAGCCGTCCGCGCAATGTGCGGAGGCGGCGAAAATAATGCTGGGAATGATTAAGAAGGGGATCACGAACAGATCGGAGAAGGTTATCATGCCACTGTACCGAGCCATGGTATGCCCTCACCTGGAATACTGCGTCCAGCACTGGTCGCCATACATGAAGAAGGAGATGGTACTACTCGAAAGGGTCCAGAGAAGAGCGACTAAAATGGTTAAGGGGCTGGAGGAGTTGCTGCACAGTGAGAGATTCGAGAAACTGGGCCTCTTCTCCCTTGAAAAGAGGAGACTGAGAGGGGACATGATAGAAACATTCAAGATAATGAAGGGTATAGACTTAGTAGACAGAGATAGGTTGTTCACCCTCTTAAAAGGTAGAGAGAACGAGAGGGCACTCTCTAAAGTTAAAAGGGGATCGATTCCGTACAAACGTAAGGAAGTTCTTCACCCAGAGAGTGGTGTAAAACTGGAACACTCTTCCGCAGGCTGTTATAGGGGAAAACACCCTCCAGGGATTCAAAATAAAGTTAGACAAGTTCCTGCTGAACCAGAACATATGCAGGTAAAGCTAATCTCAGTTAGGACACTGGTCTTTGACCAAAGGGCCGCCGTGTGAGCGGACTGCTGGGCACAATGGACCACTGGTCTGACCCGGCAGCGGCAATTCTTATGTTCTTATGAGCATCAGAGCTATTACTGCCGTGGCTGACGCTAAAAAAACATTTTTGGGCCAATTTTTTGGCTCAAAAATCCCGGTTTATATTTGAGTACATATGGTATTATCAAAACAATCAGAAAAATTAGATAAAAATTTGGAAAAAAAAATCCATGTTAGCCAAAAATAAACCATTTTCCCCCATGCACATCCCTATAAAAGGTTACAATCTCCTTACTTCTATTACTTCTCATTTCTATAGCGTTACTTGATATTTGCAGCACTGTATGGAAATTATATGAGACAGTCCTGGCTGACAGAGCTTACAATCTATTCAAGACAGACAAATAAGAGATTAGGAAGTTACTCTTTCTTCTAATTTGTTCATTTTTTTAAGCATTTTTGATGCTTTCTCTTTTTCAGCCAGTTCCATCAGGGTGCAGAACAGCTAAACTTCTTTCTTCAGTTCCTCCCACAGACCTATCGTCTTATCTTTCCAGTAGAAAACTTCAGTCTCCAATACATAGAAGAAGAGCCAGACCACATATTGGAAAAACAGAGAACTGAAACTGTGGAATCATGAGAGTCAATTACTTTATTTAAAGAGCAAATGATCAATTTAAAGGTGAATGAGCAAACAGGTGCGTTAATAAGGCAGCATGATGATAAATTGAGAGTTGAAACTGGGAAAATCATTATCTTAATTTTATCCAGGTTTATGTTTTTGTCCTAGGGAGACTTCAGTGTATACAATTTTTTTTTGTAACCATTACTTTCATCAGGTATACTGAATTACCATCATGATCAACTAATGAGTGGAGCACAGCAAGATGTAAACAAGTAGAAAGTATAGCATATTTCAGTAGATACCTAGCTTCAGTTTGATACTCCATGTATTTCTTTTTCAAAATGTGCTAGTTTTGCCCCCTTCTGTACTCTCCCCCGCAAAAAAATTACTCATCAACTTTGAAAATTGGAGATGTCTGGCATCCCCCAAGGAATGCCTCTACTTAACATTTTGTAGAGTGGGGCTGACTTTTCTCTATGCAATTATCACATCATAACTTAACTATTGTGGCATCATCTACTCTGCTCTGAATTCTTTTCTGCCAGAAAGGTTACAATCAGTGCAGAACATTATGATACAGATCCTATCAAAGGTGCAAAATTTGACCGCACTCCTCATTCATTATCACTGGCTCCCCATATAGCATAGAGTCCAATTTAAAATCTTGCCCCTAATGTACAAGGCTCATGAGTTCCAATAACCCATTTTAACTGGCATCCTCATTTTCATCCAGAGCCCTGTGATTTACCCAAGATGTCTGTTTGTCCATTTCCTCTGTCTTCTAGGCTCTTCTGGGCTCATTTAGAATCTATGTGACAGTGAATCTTCTTTTTTTTACTGCTCGGATCCTCTGGAACATACTTACCCCCCCCCCCCTCTTTCATGAAACTGTGATGGCAGTTTGTAGCGTGGGGAGCCGCGCTGAATGGCCTGCGCTGCTCCCGACGTTCATAGGAACTTAATGAGCATCGGGAGCAGCATAGGCCATTCAGTGCGGCTACCCACACTAGAAACTGCTATCGCAGTTTTGTAAAAGGAGACCTTAGACTCCAGAACACAAAATCCTCCTATAAGAAATTCTGAAGATCCACCTTTTCAGATAGACCTCTGGCATTGCACTAGGTGATGTGGATACACAGTAGAGCAGTTTTTTGAATTATGTAAACCTCTTAGGCTACAAGTGGTCTATAAATACTAAAAATAAAATAAATAAAATTCCTTTCTTTATGCCTGACCTCACTTCGTTTTTCCTCTCTTCTCTTTCCTGTCAATAACTTGGCATTCCTTTCCCCGTTTGTTTTTATGTAAACTGCTTCGATTGGTAGACCCTGAAAGATGGTATATCAAGAACCAATAAACATGAACATAAAGAAACATAGAAATTGTCCGCACTTCTTATGAGAAAATTTACAAAGTCCCCTCGCCTCCAGTTTCCCCAAATTTATTCCTTACATTTCAGAAATAGATCAGTGTAAAAACATCTGACTTTCCTATCTTCACATACAGTTTAGTGTGTCTAGGTCTAGTCAATCCAAAGCAGAGCCATTGTTAGACATTTTGAAGTGCACGGCAGAAATCCAGGACTGGGGCTCCACAGCCAACTAGCAGGCTGCATTTTTTTACAACTTTGGGCAAGTCTGGTGACCCTTGTGGCATGGGGGTTCAGGGCAACTGTCCTAATTGCAACCCTCCTCCCACCAATGTTGTCTCTGTTTCAATATTATAAAGGTAGGGGGAGGGGAGGGGAAAGGTTACCATAAATCTAATCTAATCTAATCTTTGGTTTATATACCGGGTCATCTCCCAGTGGAGCTCGACTCGGTTCACATATAATTAAGATGAGTACCAGCAGAAAACATAAGAGAAGGAAAAATTAATTAAAAACTAAAGTACATAAGAAAAGCATAAGAAAAATAACCATAATATTATCATTTTGTTGAGGCTGTAGTTAAACCATTTAAAAATTGCAAGAACAACAAAGTTTTCAGGAATTTACGAAATAATTGCAGCTGGCCTAAAAGCCTAATGGAGTCAGGAAGTTCATTCCAGATCCTCTTTTAGAGGACTGTCCGGATGTCCGGACAATTTTTGTAAAACCCGGCAGTTTGTCTGGGTTTTGGACTCTTGAGTCCAACCTAAATTTCTGTTTACCTTTGGGCGGGCAGTGGGGTTCACCCACAGGTGGGAGCCGCATCAGTTGAAGTGCCACTGCAGGTAACGGTGGTCCAGGAGCAAAAGCTCCTGTTACAAGCCATTTGGTGCTAGCTGGAGATGGAAGGAAAGGCCCTGGCTCTGCCAGAGCTCAGGGCTGCATCTGGGAGGTTTGCACGCCTGTTTTGACTCATTGATATTTTAGATGTTTATGTTTATAAAGCAGTGCATAGACATCCATTTCTCCGTATAATTTAGAGAAAGATGTCAAAGAGGCAGTGAAAGAGACAGACAGAAGATATACCACCTGGAGTGGCATCTCTCAGCAATAAAAACGCCAACGAACACCAGTATGGCAACCAGGATAAATACTGGTGTTCGTTGGCACTCTCTAAACTTGAAAGGGAATAGATTCCGTACAAATGTAAGGAAGTTCTTCTTCACCCAGAGAGTGGTAGAAAACTGGAACGCTCTTCCGGAGTCTGTCATAGGGGAACACTCCCTCCAGGGATTCAAGACAAATGTAGACAAGTTCCTGCTGAACAAGGATGTACGCTGGAAGGGCTAGTGTCAGTTAGGGCACTGGTCTTTGACCAGAGGGCCACCGCGTGAGCGGACTGCTGGGCATGATGGACCACTGGTCTGACCCAGCAGCGGCATTTCTTATGTTCTTATGTACTGCTGGCCCTCCTGGAGTTGCCATTCCATATGGTATTTCTGTATACTAGTTCATATATTTTAGATCAGGCTCTATTTCAGGAGATCTTGTTTTAGAATACTAGTGGAACTTGAGGCATTTCAACTTGGATGTCTTAATTCTGATTAGTACTTCCTTTCTCATTTTTGATCCAAAAAAAGGTATTGCTTTCAAACGTTAGTCAAAAGATGTACTAAATGAATCCAATAGCAAAGGTATCATCTTATATTCTGTTTTCTTTATTTCTATTCTTTACCTTTAAATATGGACTAATGTAGCTAACACATCATCACACCCTTTCTATGGCTATGTTTAGCTAGATGAAGGCATGGAACACAGAGAAGCAAAACTATACAACTTCAATCAATATGTTTTGTTTGTGATAGTTCTCTGTTTATCTTTATTAGATTGTAAGCTGCAAGAGATGGAGATTGTCTACTAGGGAGTTAATTTTACAAACACAAGGCAACATTTTAATGTATTGAAATTCAGGGTTATACTTGTGAATTGACATACGAGGTCTAACCATTAAGTTCATGAACTTGCCACCGTGCGCTTACGTTGGCAGCACTGTACAAACAGCAAACAGCTCAGTAAGGTTTCATAACCTTGGCATATCAGTGTCTCACAGCTGTGATTGTGTCAATGTGTGGCGGTGTCTTCCTGAGTGGCGTTCATTATTGTTGCATGTTTATGTGTGCTGTCAAGAGAATGTCGGAGCTTGAATTAGAGCAATGAACAAACATAAAATTTCTTGCTAAACTTGGCAACAGTGGAAGTTCGAAATCAGGGACATGTTAGTCCAAGTTTATGGGGATGATGCCATGAAGAAAACGGCAGTGTAAAAATGGATTAAATGTTTTTCTGAGGGGAGAGAAAATGTCACTGATGAAGAGAGGTCAGGAAGGCCAGTAACAAGCAGAACTGATGAAAACATTGCAAAAATGTGTCACATTGTACGTCAAAATCATTGGCTGACTGTGAAAAGTATAACAGATCAAGTAAACATTGATAGAGAAACATAAAAATCTTTAACTGAAAATCTTGGCATGAGAAAGGTGTGTGTAAAAATGGTTCTGAAGGAGCTCACCGATGAACAAAAACACAGGAGAATCAAAGTTTGCCAAGACCTTTTGGAGAGACAAAATGATGTTTTGGGCCTTGTTATCACTGGTTATGAAACATATGACCCTGAAACAAAGTGTCAAAGTGCACAATGGAAGTCAGCCAATTCTCCACGACCAAAAAAGTTTTGTCAGTCCAAATCAAGAGTCAAAATGATGTTGCTAACCTTTTTTATATCAGAGGGATTATTCATTTTGAATTTGTACCAACTGGACAAACAGTTAACCAAGTTTACTATTTGGAAGTGCTGCAAAGGCTGCATGAAAAAGTTAGACAAAAACAACCTGAACTTTTCACCAACAACTCATGGCTCTTGCATCACAACAATGCACCAACTCACTGCCTATGAGGGAGTTTTTAGCCAGTAAACAAACAACTGTATTGGAATACCTGCCCTACTCACCTGATCTGGTCCCTAATGACTTTTTCTTTAGCTGAAGATAAAGGAAATATTTAAAGGAAGACATTTGGATGACATTCAAGAACTCAAGGGTAATACATCGACAGCTCTGATGGCCATTCCAGAAAAAGCGTTCCAAAATTGTTTTGAAGGGTTTGAAGGTGCTGATGTTGGTGCATAGCTTCCCAAGGGGAGTACTCTGAAGGTGACCATAGTGATATTCAGCAATGAGGTATGTAGTACTTTTCTATGATGATTTCATTAACTTAATTGTCAGATCTCATACACATTGTGTATATGCATAATTTTAGAAAAGGCGGTTATAAGTATAATAGCGATGATCAGTCAATTCAAAAGAATGTTGTTCATTGTTGAGAGTACATACTATGTGCCCATACACCCAAATCCTATATAAGGTTCTTTGAATTGTGCATTCAAATTTGGGCTTGCGCCCAATTTGCCTATGCAACTTCATTGAATGACAAGCCAATTAGTGCTAATTAGCTTCTTAAAAAGCAATTATCAGAATTAGAATTAATTTAAATGTTGATGCAGGATCTATGCCTAAATTTTGCGACATCTAAGAGAAGGTGCAGAAATGTATTACAGAATAAGGGGCATCTTTGCCTAAAGATTTATACACATTTCCATTGGTGCAAACGGCCACACCTAGAGTTAGGCGTAACTGATGTTGAAATTGGTCATTTCCTAAACAGTTTCCTTTTCTGTAGAAGTAGTGAACAAATTAACTAATGTTGATTCTAATATATCAATATTAGACAAATGAGTTTCAGATTTGCAAAGTCAAATTACAATGTTGCAGAGTTCCTCTATTTCAGCTATTAAAATTCCTGGAATATGTGGCGCAGTGGATGGAGCTACAGCCTCAGCACCCTGGGGTTTTGGGTTCAAACCTCGCACTGCTCCTTGTGACCCTGGTCAAGTCACTCAGTCCTCCATAGCCCCAGGTATGTTAGATAGATTGTGAGCCCATCAGGACAGATAGGGAAAATACTTAAGTACCTGATTGTACAACCGCTTAGATAACCTTGATAGGCGGTATATAAAAACCTAATAAACTTGAAACTTGTATTACATTCAAGATTAGAAATGATGGAAAATGCACATGGGAGTCGTACCTTACACTTTTTGAATTCTTTTTTTCTATTTATTTGTTATCTCTTGAGATCCTTTTGAGAAATCTTGACATTAAATAATGCTGAATCCATGATGCTTAATAACTGTTAAAAACAAATTATAATCTAATCAGCAGGGACTGGATCAATTAGTAACTTCTGAAATGGAATTGACAGCTTTTCTTGAGGATTCTCAAGATATAATCACTACTCATTCCACCCTCCTGGTTACTTTTACTAATGAAAGTGATAAATCACTAGTTTTGAAGAATTTCTTTGAGAGGAAAGAGGAGAGTTCATGTGGAGTTAGAATAAAAGTTGTTCCTGATGTCTCTAGGGCTAGTCAGCTCAGATGAAAAACTTTGTTGGCTTTGAAATCTCGAGTGATAGCCCTAGCAACGACATTTTTCTTAAAATATCCTATAAGTGTCTGATATGTTTTCAGAGAAAGGATTTTTTTTTTTTTTGGGGGGGGAGAGATTCCTTGGAAAGTTTCCTTAAAGGGAATGAGAAATAACCTTAAGGAGTTTAATAAGGAATGGGTGCAAATTTGATTGGATAGCTTATCTTTATAATTTTAATTACTTTAAGTAATTTCATCTTTCTTCTTGGTGTGAGCTAGAAAGCTATGTTGTACATTAAAATGGGATGTATTACTATTGTTTAATTTCTGATATGCTTTATCTTTTTTTTCTGTTACTTTTGTAAAATATGTATATTATTAATTTATAAAATTAATTTTATAAATTAATTAATTTTAATGTAATATTAATTTTAATGTAATATTTTAATTAATAATTAATGTAATATTAATTATTAAAATTAATTTTATAAATTAATATTACATGTTAGATGTGGCTCTCGACCTCTGTTATATAAACTGTGCCTAACTTTAGGTGCTTTTTATAGAATAACATTTAAGTGTGTGTGTGTGTATGGGGGGGGGCTTATTTTTTGGTGCTATAAATAGTGCAAACTATGGACTGAATTCTGTTTGTACATAGTATGCACTCATTCCCAATAGTACACACACACACTATGGGCCCGATTCTGTAAATGGCACTCACAAATGGGCACACAGACGAACAGTGGAGATGTCCAAAGAAACTGGCAAGCTTTATTGTTTCAGTTTCTCAGGGGATGGAACTCCTCTTGTATGAGAAAAGACTAAAAAGGTTAGGGCTCTTCAGCGGTTTGGGGGGGGGAGGGGTAGATAACCTAAGTCTCAGAGATGGCTTGTTGTTCAATTAAATTATGTGTGCAAATTGGGCACGTACCCAAATTTGTCTAAGCAATTTTGAGTGCCATTTATAGAATATGGGGGATAATGCAGTTTGATAACTATCCCCTTCCCCCTCATACACTTTCTGGATAGAGCAGTGTCCCGCAAACTTTCGAGGCTTGGCACACTAAAGGCAATGGCCGTGGCTTAAGGCACCCAGATGTGCGCAGATGTCGCCGTGACGGCATCAAGTGTATGTGTGACATCATCACGTAGATGGCCACACATGCACTAAGGCCCTAAAGAAGAAGACCAGAGAGGAGAGGCGCTTGCACCCGCTGAGGCAAATCCTGTAGGCAGTCAGTTGATGCCGGTGCCTCTCCTCCTCCCCAGTGTGCCGCGGCACACCTGAAAACTCAGGAGGCACACTAGTGTGCCGTGGCACACAGTTTGAGATACACTGGGATAGAGGATAAATAGAAAAAAACCACCTTCTGTTTTAGAGGATGAAATAATCAAAGAAAACAAGAAATTGTCTCATATATTTTGGATTAAATAAAGTATATCTAACAGAAGGAAAAATTCATCCCCAAGGGCGACAATTTCAGATTGCACCCTCAAAATACCTTACTCTGTATTTTGAGTTGCCCAGCTTAAATCAGAAAACAACTACATCTTCTGACTCCCCAATTCCATAGTTTTAGATCCGAAGTAAAGTCTCAAATAGTGTTTTTGTCAGTCATAAGAACACAAGACCTTTACTGGGTCAGACCAATGGTCCATCAAGCCCAGCAGCCCATTCTCGTGGCCAAAACCCAAAGAGTAACCAAATGTAATTATTAAAATAACCTGCTGTGCAACAGAGGTGTCTGAATTCTCAAGAGTGGCTGTTAAATCCAAACAGTCCACATACAGTAAGGAGGTCTCAAACATTCTCTCTCAAATCTGAATGTTCATAGTTTGCAAATAATAAAATCTTAATTTACAGGAGGAATGGCCTCATCTGGCACTTTAAGAACCTCAGTGAAATACTTTTTAAACATGTCATAAGGGCCTGAAATAGTATCTTTAGGAAAATCAAGATTTCTGCTGTAGCTTTGTTGTCCAGGACCTCTGCCTTCCTTGAAATGACCAGATTTTTCTGAACAAGTCCCAACACAACTGACTGGACAGATGATATCCTAGTCACTGCTAGCTCTATTCTTTCCTTCTGCGGTCCATCATTATTTTCCGACTTTCATAGTCTCAACAGTACACCTTGGAGTAACTTGCTGCCATTCTGACTGTAACTGCCTTCCCTGACAGGATGATAGCGTTCCGTATAGACTTCAAGGTTACCATTGCAAGCCAGGACAATACAGATGTAACTTTGCTTCTCTGTGCAGTCCTCATAGGACTTACAGTCAAGCCCAGATCTCCAAAAGGCTGAGGTAAAATTCCATCCAATCCTAGAGCAACCTGCACATTGTTAATCTGCTGTTCGAGTTTGGTCGCCTAATCCAGACTGCACACTGCTACTGCTTCAAGCAATCCTATAACAGTGCTACCTCTACCTCTACAACATGCTCCATCCCCAGCAGTGTCCTCTCCCCAAGTCAAGGCCAAGACTCCTGACACTAGTGGCAGTGTCTGGCCGTCAGAGCTGAGAAAAACCTCCGCTTCCAGCCAAGGAGATCTTTCCAATATTCCTCCTCCGAGGCCTTGCCCCCAACTGACCATGCAATGCAGTAATTGAGGCATAACAGTCTGCACTAGAGAATGACACGGGGACAAATTTGTCCCCGACCCTGCAGGAACTCAATTTCCCTGTCCTTGTCGCTGGCCCTGTCCTTGTACCATTCCTGTAAGCTCTGCCTTAACCACACACGTCTTGAACACTTATGAGTTTAAAGTGTTTGATGCTTGTGCAGATGACGACAGAGCTTGCAGGAATGGGGCAGGGACAGGAAAAGAACTCTCCAGGATGGGACAAGAAAATGAGTTCCCGCAGGGATGGGGAATATTTGTTCCTGTGTCATTCTCTAGTCTGCACCATCCATGTCTGCTCTTTCCAGTTACCTATAACGGAATTATAAACAAGAAACACTTCTAAAAGCATTAAAGAGATAGGAATAGCTTTTCAAAACTCTGGGGTGGTGTGATCTTGCACAGGCAGCCATCTTGGATATGCCCTCCCACAGGTCCTTTTTTAGCTGCAGGCTTTACTTGAAAGGAAAAGCGCACACGTACTTTCGGTGAGGATTACAAAGTGCTCATACAGTGGTGCCTCACACAACGAACTTAATTCGTTCCAGGAGCAAGTTTGTTATGCGAAAAGTTAGTTATGTGAAACGCGTTTTCCCATAACAATACATGTTAAAAAAAATAATTCGTTCTGCAGCATAAAATATGCTAAGATGACATAAAAAAAGATAAATTTGTCAAAATGGTGAAAATGGTGGTCTTGCTGAGGCCAAACTCTTTGACGAGGTCACACTGTTTTACCCCACATTCACTCCTTCT
The DNA here is from genome assembly GCF_902459505.1 of Geotrypetes seraphini. Classification (NCBI taxonomy): domain Eukaryota; kingdom Metazoa; phylum Chordata; class Amphibia; order Gymnophiona; family Dermophiidae; genus Geotrypetes; species Geotrypetes seraphini. Next base: position 535,369,803 of record NC_047084.1, read on the forward strand.
AATTATTTCCCGTTTCATTTCAACAGAAATCACCTTCCTGCTTTTTTTAGAAGCCATGACATATAAAAAATATTGAGTTTATCTTAAAAGGACGACTGTATACAGTGAGAGAGGGCAGTTAAGCGCAGTGACTAACGACTGCCTGCAATGCCTGCGCGGAAGGATGCAATACATCGGCAGCTCGGGCGACTTCATTGTGTGAAACGAAGTTCGTTGTGTGAAACGAAGTTCGTTGTGTGAAACGAAGTTCGTTGTGTGAAGTTCGTTGTGTGAAACGAAGTTCGTTGTGTGAAGTTCGTTGTGTGAAACGAAGTTCGTTGTGTGAAGTTCGTTGTGTGAAACGAAGTTCGTTGTGTGAAACGAAGTTCGTTGTGTGAAGTTCGTTGTGTGAAACGAAGTTCGTTGTGTGAAGTTCGTTGTGTGAAACGAAGTTCGTTGTGTGAAGTTCGTTGTGTGAAACGAAGTTCGTTGTGTGAATCAAGACATGAAGTTCGTTGTGTGCAGCGTTCGTTGTGCGAGGCACCACTGTATATTTGCAACTGAGTATATAGAATGTGTTATAAAACTATGGGCTCCTTTTGCAAAGATGCGCTAGTGTTTTCAGTGCACGCACTGGATTAGAATGCGCTATAACGCGTACTACCCGAAAAACTACCACCTGTTCAAGAGGAGGCGGTAGCGACTAGCGCGCACGGCATTTTAACGTGTGCTATTCCGTGCGTTAAGGCCCTAACGCACCTTTGTAAAAGGAGCCCTATGTGTGCAGAGTTTAACATGAAATTTACATTTGTGCTTTTCCCCTCAACCCTAAATCCATTTTAAACGGTTTTTACAGAGAAGACTACTGAAAAGAATCACTAATGATTCTAAGACTTATCCGATTACAAATCCTAATTCACAGGTTTCTCCTTTGCTATGAAAACACATTGGTTGTCTGTTGAATTCTGACACTTTTACTCATCTCAGTGCACTGACCGCCTATGCAATTTTGCTGCAAATTCAAGACTAAAGTTCACTTTCAAATGCTTTCATGCCCTTTAACAGTTCAATCTTTTGTGTCTGATCTCTCACTGTCCCTTCTTCTGCTCCCTTTGCTCTCTAAATCGTGCCTTACACACTGTTTCTTACTCATCAACCATCCTTTTATTTCTCTACCTTTTTTCTTCAGCCTTCCCATGAGATCCAGGAGATTGTACAACTGACGCTTTCAAGACTTAAAACCCATCTCCCTTAATCTGCTCCTTGATTAGCTGCTGCATACTTTTCTCATTTCTCCTGCTATTTATTTGTTGTGTCAAAGCACCGTGGAAGTACTTAATGAACAGCAGTATAAGATACATTTCTGAAGCAGCAGGCCTGGTGGATTAGTGGCTTTGCTGCAAACTTTCTTGTGAAGAGTCTGGTTTTAATATCTGGGTTATGTTTTTAGCTTCCCGAATTGGTAGGAACTGAGAATACTGTGATGACAACATTCATTGCCTCTGGGGCGTGATAAGGGAAGGATTATACGAGTGTCAATGCACAATGGTGACACATAGAGGGTATTTCTATAACAGGATGTCTATTGTACATTTAGGCACTGGACATCATTCGAGTGAGATACAAACTCAAATTATTTCATCCTCTGCTGGACTTGTTTGTGGAATCTCTGGATGATTGACTGGAGAGAGCGGTCAAGGTTCAAGCAATGGTGAAACAGCTCTTAGATATTCAAGCTGTAGAGCCTGTACCCACTGAAGAATCAGGCTTGGGCAGATACTCTATCTACTTCATAGTGCCCATGAAAGACTCAGATGACTGAAGATCGATTCTGATTCTGAAGACAGTCAATGCTGAAAGTGCCCCAATTCCACATGGAGACCGTTCGTTCAGTCATTGTGACAGTGGACCTGGAGGAATTTCTATCCTCTTTGGATTTGACAGAGGACTACTTACATATTCCCATATTTCTGGATCATAGGAATCTCTTGAGATTCCATGCAATGGGGAGACATTCCAGTTTTCAGCACTTCCCTTCAGTCTGGCAACAGTAACTTGTACCTTCACCAAGGTAATGGTCGTGGTAGTTGTTCATCGCTGCAAGGAAAGGATCCAGGCACATCCATAACTAGTCAAATGGCTGATTAGAGCTCCATCCATGGCCGATTGAGAAAAAGCAGTGGCGTAAGTTGTACAGCTGTTGCAGGACCTGGGTTGGATTATCAATTTCCAGAAATACCATCTGGAGCTGGCTGAATCTCTACAGATCTTGGGAATCTGTTTCAGCATGGCAGAGGGATTGTTTTCTTCAGAGCCAAACAAACTGATGCTCACTCTCTAGATGACAGACTTCCGGGCAATGCCAGCTCCTACGGCTTAGTACTAGCTCCACTATTTCCATTATAGATCCTTAGCATTGTTTTGCAGGACCTCAGTAAGACTCCATATGAGCCTTTGCAGCACAGCCCAGTGAGGAAGGAAGCAGAGCTGAAAAAGGTAGATGATGTCTTCTACACCAGAGTTTCTCAACTTCTTCAAGCCAAGTACCCCCTAAGTCTAACAAATATCAACCAAGTACCCCCGCCCAAGCTCTGCCCCGACCCCACCTCCATAATAATAGTACTAATTGTAATGCAATTTCTTCAATCCATTTTCATATACACACAATATAATCTTATTAATACATAATGGTAACCACAAAATAAAAAAAAACCACAAAGCATACTGTACACAGAAAAAATGTTAATTATCATTTATATTTAGTTTTTTTTTTTCAAAGAGGTCAAGGCAAATAACTTTAAAATATGCAATGTCACCTCAGTAACAACTACAGAAAAATAGACAAATATAGTGCAAAATATAGACAGCAGATATAAATTCTCAAAACTGACACATTTTGATTACTTTATTGAAAATAAAATTATTTTTCCTACCTTTGTTGTCTGATTTCATGAGTCACTGGTTGCACTTCCTTCTGACTGTGAATCCAATATTTCTTTCTGCATCCTGCACGCTTCGTCTCCTCTGGACCTCATTCCTTTCCCCAACCAACATCTCTCTCTGTCCCTCCATGAGTCCAACTTTTCTTCCTCTCTCTTCCGCCACCATTGGCAACATGTCTCCCTCTCTCTCTCACTGTCCTTCTCTCATTCCCTCCCTTGCTGCAAAGGGAGTGGGGAAGAGAGAGAGATCCAGCGTGCATCTCTCCCACTCCCTCTACTGCCACATTCAACATTTCTCCTCCTTTCCACCAGTCCAACATTTCTTTCTCTCTGCCTCCTGCACGTTTCCTCTCTTCCAGAACTCATTCCCTCTCCCAACCAATATCTCTCTCTCTCCCTCTATGAGTTCAACTTTTTACTCTCTGCCTTCTCCCCTTCCCCTGAGTGACATTTCTCCTTCCTTCCTTTCTGCCCTCCCCATTCATCTTTCCCTCTCTTTCTCTCTATGCCTCCTGCACACTTTCTCTTTCTCATCGCCCTTTCCCTCAGGTATGACATCCCTTCTTCCCAACCGCAGTCCATCTCTCCCCAACCCCACTCACAACATGCTCTCTCCCCATGCACCATTTCTCCCTCTCCTCCACACCATGTTCATTTCTCCCTTTCTCATTACTCTCACTCATCCTGCAACAATTTTTCTTCCTTCCTTCCCTCCCCCAACCCCACTCACAACTAATATGCTCTCTCTCCATGCACCATCTCACCCTCCCCTCCAGTACCTTTCCTTTCCCTCCCCTTCTCCTTCAAGCAGAACCTTTCCTTTCCCTCCCCTTCTCCTTCAAGTCCATCAGCACCTTTCCCTTCCCATCCCCTTCTGCCAGGTCCAGCAGCACCTCTCCCTCTCCCCATGTCCAGCAGTACCTCTTCTTCCTGTTCAGAAGTACCTCTCCTCTCTCTAGCGGCAGCTCACTGTGTGCTTTTAACTTCCCCACATAGCTGCCACTAGCGTTAGTTTAGCAGAGGTTCCATCAGGCAGCCTCGGGGCCTCTGCTAGGTCAGCCCGCCTCCGATGATGCAACTTCCTCTTTCATCAAGGTAGGCTGGCCTAGCAAAGGCCCCGAGGCTGCCTGATTGAACCGCGCCCAGCGCCGTGTACCCCCTGACAATGGTACGCATACCCCCTGTGTACCATATGTTGAGAACCTCTTACACAACTCACGGTTACAGGAGAATAGCCTATTGGTCAAGACTGATATGCCTTTCTACCAGAAAGAAGATTATCGAGATCAGAACCTAATCTTTCCTTCACACTGCTGTGCTTGCCTATTCGTGGACCAACTCTTAAAAAAATCTTTCTTTGTTTTCACTTTCACCTCGCAGTCAGGTGTTTGCTTCCAGATATGGCCCCCAAGTGTCTGGAGAATTAATTATAGGTATTCCAAGTGCTGTCCCATGCAGCACCCTAACCTCTATTTTCTCATAGACTCAGTGTTTCACTATTCACGATTTCGCAGTTCACAAACATTTTCGGGAACCATACTACTGCGAATAATGAGAACGGACTGTATCCCTCAATGGCTGAATTATGCAAGTTAGTAAGAAATGCAAAACACAGGGAAAAATCATTACATAGTTGTGAATGAAGGCTCATAGCATGACAACTGAGATCTTGATATATAGTACTGTATATTGTTACTTCCATCAAGAACGTTTACAATGATGAGTATATAATGAGGTTGAAAGTAATTACAACAATAGGAAAAAGGGAAAGTAATATTATAGAATTACAATGCGATATTGAGGGGATTGGAGGGAAAGATATGTGCTAAATGCTTTTCTGTCTCAGCTGTGCTTTCTCCAAAACATAATGGGCAAAAAATTAGTATTCATATGAATTATTGAAAAGATCTGTTGTCAAGCCTAATTTAAATTTAGGAAAAGATTATTCCATGCCTAAGTAAGAGGGAAGATTATTCCAAAGTGAAAGGGCCATATACAGACAGTAATATTGCAAATATAGGGGCCATTTTACTAAGCTGTGCTAAAACGGTACCATTGCTATTATTAGTGCATGTGTTTCCTTACTTAGCGCAGCTGTAATATGGCCGCACTTTCTATTTTCTGAATTAATGGCCATGCGCTAACTTCCAAATTAGCTTGTGGCAATTACCCCCTCCTTTACAAAGTCACGCTAGCGTTTTTAGTGCTGGCTGTCGCAGTAACAGTTCCGACGCTCATAGACTTCCTATGAGCGTCTGAGCTGTTACCGCTGCAGCCAGTGCTAAAAATGCTAGCGCAGCTTTGTAAAGGAGGGGATTAGTGCATGAGCCCTCACCACCACCTATTTACTGCACTTACCACACATTAATTGGTTAGCGCGCAACAATGTAGCTGTACTAACCAATTAACATAGGGCATGCCTACTCTTTGCCCCAAACTCCCCCCCCTCCGCATTAAAAAAAAATCTATATTTTAGCATGTAGGAAATGTGTGCTGATCCCTAAACTATTGCAAGACGCTTAAGCTTGTCTCATGGTAGTGCCCTTTTTAACTTGTAATAAGCACAACTTAGTACAAGGACCCCATAGTTTAATCAAATATAATAAAAAGGGGGGTTGCAAAGAGATTCTGTGAACAGAGAGGATCTTAAAAGGGATTCTTACACATACTGGAAGCCAGTATTCTTTATTTAGAAGTGTTATGTGGTAATTCTTCTTTGCACTTGTGATAAGTTTGACAGCAATATGCAGTATTATTCTGGTTCATTGATGTCGATGCCGGGGGGAAGGCAGTGTTGTTGATCTCCTGGGGGGGGGGCGGCATTGTCGATCTCCCAGAGGGGGGCCCCAGCGCTGCTGATCTTTCCCGGGGGGCCAGCTTTGCCAAAGGAAAAAACAAACACCCGAGTCCTCTGTTTCTTCAGTGGGCCCCTTTTGATGTAGAAGGGTGGTAGAGGGAAAGAAAGGGGGAAGGGTTGTATGGAAGGGTGGTGGGGCAGAGTGGTAGAGGGAGAGAAAGGGGGCAGGGTGGTATGGAAGGGTTGTGGAAGGAGAGAAAGGTGCAGATGCTGATCGAATTGGGGTGCAGGGAAAGGGGAGAGTGACATAAGGGGGAAGGATACTGGATGGAATTGGGTTGGAGGGAAAGAAAGGGGGCAGATGCTGATGGAAGTGGGAGGAAGGGAGAGGAGAGAGTGAAATGCCTGACCATGGGGGAGTGGAAGAGGGAAGGGAAGGAGAGGAGAGAGATGCAAGACCATTGGAGGAGGGAAGGGAAGATGATGGATTCCACACCAATGGAGTTGGGGGGGGGGAAGAAGAGATGGAAGGGAGAGGTAGACAATTTCTGGAATAGGCATAGAAAGAGGGCAGATGCCAAATGGAAGAGGCAGAAAGATGGCAGACAGTGGATGGAAGGAAGAGAATGATGAGAAGATGAGGAAAGCAGAAACCAGACAACAAAGGTCGAAAACTATTTCTATTTGTTTTATTTATTTCTTTTTGCTTTAGGATTAAGTATTATTGTAGCTATTTTGATAATCATTTATTAATAGAAAATGGAAATAAGGTGATCCTGTTTATTGGACTAATTTTAATTCATTTTTTTACTAATTCAGAGACCATAACTCCTTTCGTCAGATCAGGACAGGGATACTGTAACAGCAGTATAGTTTACTGACCCGAAGAAAGAAGTTTTAACCTCTGAAAGCTAAGTGAGAAATGTATTAGTCCAATAAAATGACGGGCACTAAAGTTTCTTCCCACCATGCCCCATGCCTCATACCCATATGCAAAATTAAAATTGGAGGGCTTCCCAAAGCCCTGCCAGCTGAAGATTTCTTCCTCTAGGAAGGAAGGGGAGATTTGTTCAAAGATGTTTGGAGGTTGCGTAGAAGTAAAACTGTACACTGGCACTGGTATGGTAATCTTTGTTGTTTGTTTTGAATTAAAAAAAAAAAAAAAAAGTGGAAACAAAAAAGTAAGTAAATAAATGGGGGTGGGGCAGGGAGTGGGGCATGGTGGGGTGGGGCCCAGTGTACTTGTGTGCCTAGGGGCCCTCGATGAATTAATCCTGCCCTGGGCATCCATTGATTATGGCGCTGTTTATATAATCTGGCCCTTACTGTATATATAGGAGAAAATCTGCATCAGAGTTGACCTGAACCTTTTAAATATATTTTCTTTGTCAAATTTGGCTAACTAAGTCCAGAGATTATCTATATAAAAATCTATATGCCATCTCAGTGTCTCCTGGCAATTCAGCTGTAACGTCAAGGATGCTGTAAAAATACTATCTGGACCAATGGGTCGCTTCCTTCTGAAGCTCTTTAAACAAAATGCTGCCGATTGTAATTTTTTTGTTGTTGTTGATACACACTTCAGTGCACTGAGACCTGAAAACTCAATCTGGCCAGTTTTCCCTTATCGTTATGATTTGTGCCCACAACACGCAAAAACGCGCTCAGTGAGGCACTGAAAAAATGAGAACAGAAGCTAATTTGTTTCATTGCTCCAGTCCCTATGTGGGCACCAAGAGTGATTCACTTGAAAGGCTGGTGTTTTAGAAAATAAAAGATGACTTTATTATGCTGTGAAAGAATATCCATACTGAAGCACTTGAATGTCTGTGCATCAAAAAGGACTAATTTTCCACAAAACTACTGTAAATCTTTTCATGCATTGCAGTATCACTTCAACTGAAGTATTGGCACTGTTGGAAATGTATATGATTAAGGTAAATGATCAATTGCTGTTTAAAAATATATTTGACGCTATTAATCTATAGGCATACAAATGTTCTTCTGCAGAAGGCCCTATGGTGTCGCCATAATGCTGCTGTACATGAGAATCAATATAATACAGACCTGCATAGAGAGTATTACGCTGCGTTTAAAAGTTAAGAATTGTGATTAAATGACTCGCTTTCATGTCCTGCCATGCAGAAGGTCAAGGGCTGGAGTTCAAGTGGGGACACCCATAGACAAGAGTCCTCCTCCTTTCACCAGTCATCCCATCCAGATCCTCCACTCTCTCAGGCAGACCGTCTCACCTTTGCCAAATTTTTTGCACAGTGGCTGAACCTGTGCAGCAGAATTTAACACAGGGCCTATCAGCTCCCTGGCGCTGATAGGCTTTATGGAATCCTGCCCTCTTCTGTCACTTTGAATAGTGTTATCAGAAATCTGTATAAGTGGAGTGGGTGGACCTCCACAGGACTTGCCGGCACTGGGCCCCACACTGAACTCTGTCATTGGAGTTGCTCCCACTGCTGCTCAGAATCAACTACAGGGGTGTAAACACAGGGGGTGAGGTCCCAGGCCCCCAATTCTTGGCTCGGGCTTCCCCAGTGGTAGTGCATATACTGTCTGACATTCCCCTACACCCCCAAACTGTGCAGTCTGCTGTGTTTCTTCCTTTTCTCCTCCCCGCAGCCTGGCATCTCGTGTATTTTTCCCTCAGGGGAGGATTTTCTGACCAATGATTGCTCAAAATTTGTGAATACCTAGCACATGAATGCTATTCGTCTTTGCAGTTCTGTTTCACTGAGCCCTTGAGGTCTTTTCCTCCACCTAAGATACTTGTTCTAATAATTTTTTTCAATATATCCGTGGTATTTGAGTACATTTAATTCACAGCCTTAGCATTATTTATTTTGGTTTTTTGAATATTTCATGTTTTTTGGGTGGTGATTTCAGATTAGGGGACATTTGCATTTAGAGAAGTTGGGTATGTTTAGATGGCAAGAGGGCAAGGGTAGGGTTGGAAGAGGAAGTGGTCTGCGCAGGCCTACAGAACAGAAATGAACTACGGTACTTATTTAACTTAAAGAATTCATGTCTGTATTTATACCTGTCTCAAAATGCATGTATGTGCCAGCTGTAAATACCAATGTCTGGAGGCCTCTATAATGCCAACTGAGAAACTCCCCCTCCCCCAATATCCAAGCAACCTCCCTGCTACAAAACAGACTCCCTAGAGCAGGGGTGCCCAATAGGTCGATCGCGATCGACAGGTAGATCGCCAAGGCAAAGTGAGTCGATCGCGGAGCCCATCCCAGGCTCCGTGATAGACTCACTTTGCCTTGGCGATCTACTGGGCCGATCAGCGTTCCTCTCCCCGACGTCAATTCTGCCATTGGAGAGGAAGTTCGGGCCAGCCAATCGCAGCCTGGCTGGGTCAGAACTTCCACTCCGACGGCAGAATTGATGTCGGGGAGAGGAATGCTGGTCGGATCTACACAGGGAAGCAAGGAAGAGCTTGGGGCGGCGGTAGCGGTTTTGGGGCCTGTTACCCGATGGTGGCGGAGGCTTGGGGGAGGGTAGGGAGAAAGAAAGAAAGGGGGCAGGCAGGGAGATAGAAGGAAAGAAGGGAAACTGAAAAAAAGAAAGGGGGCATGAAGAGAGAAAAAAGAAAGGGAGGCAGGGAGAAAGAAAGGGCAGGGAGAGAGGAAGAAAAAATTGGGGGAGGGAATGAGGTCTGGAGGAGAGGAAGCATACAGGCTGAAAGAAGGGAAGAAAGATTGAATGCACAGTCAGAAGAAGAAAGTGCAACCAGAGACTCATGAAATCACCACACAAAAAGGTAGGAAAAATTATTTTATTTTAAATTTAGTGATCAAAATGTGTCTGAATTTATATCTGCTATCTATATTTTGCACTATGGCCCCCTTTTACTAAATCGCAATAGCGGTTTTTAGCGCAGGGAGTGAGAACAGCACTGGGCATTCAGCGTAGCTCCACACGCTAAAAACTGCTATTGTGGTTTAGTAAAAAGGGAGGGGGTATATTTGTCTATTTTTGTATGGTTGTTACTGAGGTGACAGTGCATAGAGTCATCTGCCTTGACCTCTTTGCAAAAACCCCGGAATAGGAATGATAATTAACATTTTCTCTGCGTACAGTGTGCTTTGTGTTTTTTTTTTTTATTTTATTTTTTGATAGATCATTTTGACTTGGTCATTTTAAAAGTAGCTCGCAAGCCCAAAAAGTGTGGGCACCCCTGCCCTAGAGCATTTACCCCCCATACACCCTCCAGCTAGCATCACTCAAAAGTCAAATATTTTCCAGCTAGGCATCCCCACTAGTAGCATCCCTACTCCCCAGTAGCATTCACTCCCCCTCCCCCCAAAGAGGCCCCCAACAACACTCGATATCCTCTCAAGGAAGCCCCACAAAAACCAACACCCCAATTATCTGCCTATCAGGGGAGAATCACAAGTATGGGCAACAGTATCCTCCCCCCAGGTTAAATCCCCCAGGCTCAAGTTCCTAACATACCCCTCCCATCAGAAACCTCCAACCCCTTCCAAAGTGGTTAGAGAGGTAGCAGAAATGTCCACTCATTCCCACCTTTTGCATCTGGCTCTTCAAAATGGTCACTGAGACCTCTAACAGTATTATCATAGTACCTGTATTACTTTTAGGGGTCAGGCTTCCATATATTACTGATAGGAATCTTCAAATCCATTCTGAAGGGCTGAAGGCACCAAATGGAAGTGTGTAGGCATTATTCCACCCCATTAACTACCAGAGACCCTGGTAAGCTCATGGATGAGTTGGGGGGTGGAAAGCCTGCTAGGAGGGTTTTGAGAGGTTTGGGCCTGGGGAGCGGAGCTACTTAAGAGGAGGGGTTGGGTGCATATGCTTTGGGAGGGGGGGTGCAATTGCTCAAAAGGTCTGTGTGGCACCGAGAGATTGTTCTGGGAGGGTGCTCAGATGGCACAGGAGATAGCCTAGAGTGGGGGACTCTAATGAGGCACAGTTTGCACTGGGGTGGGGGCTGCCTCCTAAGCAGTTTTGCAGCTACTTATTTGTTCCTTTCAGCTACTTAAACCATGTTGCTCATTTTATTATAGCTGCTTTTTTGAAAGCTAAATGCTAATGCAGTTGACTTCCTTAGGGGCCTTTTTACTAGAGCTTAGCATGCACTAATGGATATTAGCATGTGGTAAGTGCCACGTGACCCATACATATGAAATAGGACATGCAGCATTTAGTGAATGCTAAGCTTTAGTAAAAGGGCCCCTGTCATCATGTGTCCGGGCCGAGCAGTATACCCATCATATATCCACACCCCCAGGCACCTTAGTTTTCTGTAAAACACAAGACAAACAGGGTTAAACACACAGTTCTTAAAACACGTGACCAGGTCTTCCTGACCTCCCGGTTGTCCTGAGGTCCTCCTTGAACTCCTCATCTCTTCAGGCTTCTCCGGAGTCCTTCCTGACCCTCCATTAGCCCTCCAGGTCTTCGGCAGCGTTCAGTGCATTTACTGGACCCTTCGTCGGTTGTCACTGTACCAGCTGGTCCCTAGGCCAGACCGCTCCTCAGTCTTTTGGCCAATGCTCCCAGGGTCGTTGGATTCTCCCAGCTTCTCCATTGCTCTGACATCTTATCCAGCACACATGCACTGAGGGCTCTCCCAGCCCCTGATTTGTTTTCTCACTGATGCACGCACTGAGAACTCGCCTGGATTCTTCTTCACTGGTCCCACCTACAGTCGTCAAGCCTAAGCCCCTCGACACCAAGCTCTAACAGGACCCCGGCTACTCTTCAGCTCTTTCCCTGCCAGTATATAGGTCCCCATGGACCCTCCCACCACCAGGCTTTCTCTGCTGCACCAGGGCCAGATCGCTCTCTCTCTCTACCGGTGTATAGGTTCCCGTGGACCCTCCCACCACAGGAAGAAGATATAGCGGATGTTATGGATAGGCCATGTGGACTTTATTTGCCAGCCTTTTTATTTTTATTTTTTTTAATTAAAGTATTTATTAAACAGTATACACAACAGTAGCAGTAATAGATAACATTTATTACACAGTACAACAGCTGCAATAATAGATAACATCGAATGCAAAACTTGAAATACATAGAAGCGCATCCACCCCTTCAATGCACCCACCACTTTACATAACCATAAGTTAACCTGTTCCCTCCAGGATAACACTTCCCCACTCCCTCAGGGTTTCCACAACCACAACCATAAGAACCCCCACCCACCTCTAAACCATAATTTTCATGAGGCATAAATATTTTCCAAGTTTCAAATCTCTGCCACTTCCAAGCAAAACTCCCCAGACTATGGTATTTCAAGGCTGTCAACCTACTTAGAACATACCAGTCTTTCAATTAAGTTACCATCAACTTCCAGTCAGGTTCAACCAACAGCTTCTAAACAGCCACTAGCACCAACCTGGGAGCAGTCAGCAACAATTTACAAAACGTATGTCCCCAGCATCCATATGAGGCTCATAATGATGTAGGAATACAGTCTCTGCAAGGCATATACTCTCCTAGCTAAAATTTGCGGAAGCATCCGAAATACAGCAACCCCCAAACCCTTGATCACTTTACAATTCCACCACCTCTGTAGGTCGGTTCCTACCTCCCCACACCCCCTCCAATACCTTCCAGCACTCCCACCCCTCTGAATTCCCAACTCCTCATTCCAATTTTATAAAATTTTTTCATATGTATGAGTAGTAAGTAAATTCCACCACCACATGTAATAAAGAAACTGAAATAGGCACATCTTCACATTGATTTAAAAAAGATAGAATTCTATCACGAACTCCACTTGAAAAATCCAATCTCCGCAATTTATTTAAATAATTCACCAATTGAATGTAAGCATATAAAGACCCAGGATCCCTCCTACTATTACACTATTACAGACAGGTCAGGAAAACTCCTTATCTTCCCTGTCTCATCCAAAACCTATGCTAAATAATAAATACCTTTAAACTCCCCCAATTTCTAAAAATCCTAGATGTCATACCAGGTTCAAAATCTCCATTACCCTGAATAGGTAACATATCTGTTATACGTGGATTGTAACCCCATAATTTAACTAAATTACCCCAGACCAGAGGTAGGGAACTCCGGTCCTCGAGAGCCATATTCCAGTCGGATTTTCAGGATTTCCCCAATGAATATGCATGAGATCTATTTGCATGCATTGCTTTCAATGCATACTCATTGGGGAAATCCTGAAAACCTGACTAGAATACAGCTCTCGAGAACCAGAGTTCCCTACCCCTGCCCCAGACTGACTTCATTGAAGTTAAAATAGCATTACCTCTTAAATAAACCGGTAATTTAGACTGATGTACATGAAGAAGAAATAATAAATGAAAATGGTGATAAAAAGCTTTCTCATATACTATAGGAGTAAATAAAACATCATCCAGAACCCAATCCCTAATATGTCTTAGTAAACACGCCTTCCCATAAATACGAAGATCAGGAAGTCCCAAACCATCCCTCATTCCTGATCCTAGTAAAAAAATCAAAAGATAATTTTGGCTTTTTCCCAGCCTAACAAAATTTAGGGGTCCTTTTATCAAGCTGCGCTAGAGTATAATACATCTCATGAGAGCCGCACTAGAGTATAATACATCTCATGAGCCTTATACCCATTTTCCATATGATGCCACATACTCTCCCAGTCCAACAAAGACAGCTCCTGTCCCAAGTTTGTTTCCCATGCTACCATACATTTCAAGGCCTCACCCCTCTTTGTATTCCAAAAATTTATAAAATGCCGAGATTGCCCTCTTCTTGAAGCCAGTTTTGTTTTGTTTTTTTATTTTTATTCATTTTAAAGCCAAAAATAAGTGCAACATATTAAACAGACATTTTACATTTTAACAACACTTAAATTCAATCAAAATTATATTCTATGACAAATACATATATCATCCCCCCTTTCTACATATCGAAAAATTGCACTCAATAAAGTATCTTCTCACCCACCCTGGACGTGTATGATCAAATGGCAAAATCAACAGTCATTCCTTACAGAATTTTGTCAATGGCTCCAAAATATCCATAAACTTTCTATAATGTCCCTGCTGTATAGCTATCATACGTTCCATTTTAAACGTGTGGCATAGAGATTCCCACCAGAAAGTATAATTGAACTGATTCCAACTTTTCCAGTTTCTCATAATAAGTTGTGTAGCAACCCCTGTCATAATAAAGAGAAGTTTATTATTCTGGGAAGATATTTGGCTTTTAGCCCTCATTAACGTGCCAAATAGCACAGTATCGTATGACAATGCCACTGGATTTTCCAACATTTTATTCACTTGACCCCAAATGGATCTCCACAACCCAAGTATCACGGGACAATAGTACAGTAAATAATCCAAAGTCCCTACCTCAAGATGACAGTGCCAGCATCTATTAGACTTGGAACTATCTACTTTCTGTAAATGAACAGGGGCCCAAAAAGATCTATGTAACAAAAAAAGTAATGTTTGTCTCATAGATGCAGATGCCGTACATCTCATCTTCCAAGTCCAAATTTGTGGCCATTAAGACACAGAAATCTGCTGCTTTATCTCAATGCTCCAAATGTCACGAAGACCAGTTTTTAGTTTTTTTATTCAAAAATTCAGATATTAATTTGAACCACTGAGCGGCCTGATGACCCAGGAAATCTGTCTGGAAGCATAGGACCAGCAAACTATACTGATTTTTAAGATTTTGCCAATCAGGGAACCCCTTCTGAATGGCTTGCTTCAACTGAAACCACCTATAATTTTGAGACTTAGCAATACCAAATGTTTGTTGCAGTCGTGAAAAGTCAAGCAGTTTTCATCTGATACTACATCATCCAGAGTACGTATGCCCTCCTTCATCCAATGCTTCCAGATGACCTTAAACTCGCCAATTTGAATCTTGGAGTTCAGCCAAAAGGACTGACAGGGGGATTTATGAATTGGAATAGGTGTTAAATTATTAATAAATTTTAATGCCTGCCATGTGTCCATTAAAATTCTATTGTCCTTATACAGCCTAGGTAACTTGATACTTAAGATGTGATCCAATCTCAATGGAGACAGGAGTTGCCATTCCAACCATAACCAATCTGAAAAATTTTCCATGAGTTCGGGGAGGATCCATTACATACCCTGACGCATTATATACCATGGAATCACAAATCTCCAGTCTCCGAAAGAAATCCTTAGTCCATACTTTGAGAAAACTAAGACTAATAAGACCATACTTTCACCAACACCACTTTGCCTTAGTTGTAAAGCTGATGATACTTCCACAACTTGACTACTGGAATCTACATGGGAATCTACATGGGAATCAACACCACTTTGATTTCCAAAATGCAACTCATCCAAAACACCGCTGTCAGATAATCTTCAACCTGAGAAAATATGACTCTATTACAGCCTTCAAAAGGCAACTGCACTGGCTACCCATCCCGTCATGAATAACCTTCAAAACTTCATGCATCATTCACCGTATACTTTACGGAAACTCCGTGACTCCTCTCATCCAGCTCTTCTCCAAGGAATGGTCTACTTCCCGCAGAACCCTCAACAGAATACTTCTAGATCTCCCTTCCACAAAAAATCTGCAATACAAATGTGTTTTCCACTCCATGCTCACCTTTCTAGGCGTAAAAACTTGGAATGACCTTATTGAAATGACCAGGAAGGAACCTAACCACACTAAATTCCGGAAGAAACTGAAAACTCATCTATTTGACACCTAATCATTTGTATCCTCTTCTCCTCCTGTATCTTCCTGCCCTCCATTGACCTCCCTATCCTCTTCTAACCCCTTCCTCTGTAATGTCACCAAGAGCTTGTATAGGTATGTGCAACGCACATATGGAAGAAATAAATAAATATAGGCTTGATGATACCTATAAAAATTGGGAAAATTTATCCCCCCCGCCGCAATTGGTTTTTGTAAAGATACTAAAGCAATTCTCACAGCTTTCCCCAGCCAAATAAATTTAGTGAGAATACTATTTAACTTCTTGTAAAAGGACCCCTGAAAAAACACTGGCAACATACCCATTTGGTAGCAAACCACAGGCAAAATCATCATAACTGTTTGTACTCTCCCCCACCATGACAGATGTAAAGGGTTCCTCCATTGCTCACACAAGAGACTACGAGGAAAAAATAGCCAAGGAGGCGAAGAACTTCAAGCCGTTCTTTCGATATATTAAGGGGAAACGACCCGCAAAGGAAGTGGTGGGACTGTTGGATGACCATGGAATAAAGGGAGCACTAAAGGAGAACAAAGCAATCGCTGACAAACTGAACACATTTTTTGCATCTGTATTTACCGAAGAAGATGTACACAGCATACCGGAACCCATCAGGCTATATGCTGGAAACGAAGACGGAAAGCTGACAGGATTGACGGTCAGTCTAGAGGAGGTATGTAGGCAGATTGATAGGCTTAAGAGCGATAAATCCCCGGGACCAGATGGCATCCATCCGAGGGTCATCAAGAAACTAAAAGGGACCATAGCTGAACTGCTTCAACTAATAGCCAATCTGTCGATCAAATCGGGAAAGATTCCGGAAGACTGGAAGGTAGCGAATGTTACACCTATCTTCAAGAAAGGTTCGAGGGAAGATCAGTGGAACTACAGACCGGTGAGTCTGACCTCTGTACCGGGAAAGATGGTAGAGTCACTGATAAAGGACAGCATCATTGATCACCTTGACGGAAACGGGCTGATGAGGACCAGTCAGCACGGTTTTAGCAAAGGCAGATTGTGTTTGACGAACTTGCTGCACTTCTTTGAGGGAGTAAAGAGACAGATAGACAAGGGCGATCCAGTCGACATTGTATATCTGGATTTTCAGAAGGCGTTCGACAAGGTTCCGCATGAACGACTACTTCAGAAAATTGCAAGCCATGGAATTGAGGGTGAAATACTCACGTGGATTAAAAACTGGCTGGAGCATAGAAAACAGAGAATGGGGGGTAAATGGACAATACTCGGACTGGAAGAGCATCACCAGTGGGGTGCCGCAGGGCTCGGTGCTTGGACCCGTGCTCTTTAACATCTTTATAAATGATCTGGACATAGGTACGACGAGCGAGGTGATTAAATTTGCGGATGATACGAAGTTATTCAGAGTAGTAAAGACGCAGGGGGATTGCGAAGATCTGCAATGTGACATAATCAAGCTCGAGAAATGGGCATCGACATGGCAGATGAAGTTCAACGTGGATAAGTGTAAAGTGATGCATGTCGGTAACAAAAATCTCATGCACGAATACAGGATGTCCGGGGCGGTACTTGGAGAGACCTCCCAGGAAAGGGACTTGGGAGTTCTGATCGACAAGTCGATGAAGCCATCCACACAATATGCGGCGGCAGCAAAAAGGGCAAACAGAATGCTAGGAATGATAAAGAAGGGGATCATGAACAGATCAGAGAAGGTTATCATGCCGCTGTACTGGGCCATGGTACGCCCTCACCTGGAGTACTGCGTCCAGCACTGGTCGCCGTACCTGAAGAAGGACACGGTACTACTCGAAAGGGTCCAGAGAAGAGTGACTAAGATGGTTAAGGGGCTGGAGGAGCTGACGTACAGCGAAAGATTAGAGAAACTGGCCCTCTTCTCTCTCGAACAGAGGAGATTGAGAGGGGACATGATCGAAACATTCAAGGTACTGAAGGGGATAGACTTAGTAGATAAGGACAGGTTGTTCACCCTCTCCAAGGTAGGGAGAACAAGAGGACACTCTCTAAAGTTGAAAGGGGATAGATTCCGTACAAAGTAAGGAAGTTCTTCTTCACCCAGAGAGTGGTAGAAAGCTGGAACGCCCTTCCAGAGGCTGTTATAGGGGAAAACACCCTCCAAGGTTTCAAGACAAAGTTAGACAAGTTTCTGCTGAACAAGAACGTGCGCTGGTAGGGCTAGTCTCAGTTAGGGTGCTGGTCTTAGACCAGAGGGCCGCCGCGTGAGCGGACTGCTGGGCATGATGGACCACTGGTCTGACTCAGCAGTGGCATTTCTTATGTTCTTATTTCTGTGACCTTTAGCAATACAGATTTTTCATTTACTTTCATCGTCTCTTCCAGCGTTTCATGAATCTAAATACCTAAATATTTTATACCCTTTTCCTTCCAAAGGAAGGAGAATGAATCAAATAATCCTTCTGGACAATGTACATTTAGTGGAAGAACCTCCGATTTACTCCAATTTATTTTATACCCTGAAAATTTCCCAAATCTATCAATCAAATCTAGTATATGTGGAATGGTAGTTTCAGGATTCCTCAAATGAAGCAAAATATCATCTGTATACACAGAGACTTTATATTCCCGACCTGCATAAGGAATACCCTGAATCTCCTTTGCCTGTTGAATAGCCAATAACAAGGGTTCCAAAACAATATCAAACAGTAAAGGAGATAATGGACACCCTTGTCTAACTCCCCTCTTCAGACAGAAATGTTTAGAAAAATTATTATTAATATATAATCTGGCAGAAGGGGAACTATACAAGGTTTGAATCATTTGTATAAATCCGGAACCAATACCAGACCAATCCATTGCTTGATACATGAAGGTCCACTCCACACGATCAAAGGCCTTTTCTGCATCCAAATTTATAAAGTGCCGAGATTGTCCCCTTCTTGAAGCCAGTTTTCCCCTGAAGAAGCTCCCCCAGCATGCCTGAGCTTTCATTGTGGTCTGAACTGACTCTGGCCCCTCCGCAATTCTATCTCCTCCTAGTGCCCAAGGCAAGTTCAATAGCAGAACTTTACCCACTCCTGCCTGTTCAATCTCCATCTATCGTTTATACTCCTGAGTTTTCCATTCCAATAATGCTTTCAATTGGGCTGCTTTATTTTGGCAAATGAGGAACTGATAGCACCCCCCCACACATACACTC
This sequence comes from Geotrypetes seraphini, assembly GCF_902459505.1. Lineage (NCBI taxonomy): Eukaryota > Metazoa > Chordata > Amphibia > Gymnophiona > Dermophiidae > Geotrypetes > Geotrypetes seraphini. The sequence goes on from NC_047084.1 coordinate 535,388,399, forward strand.
CTTTTTATCAAGACATAAGACCTGACTTTCCATTCTAGAATGCTTATGTGTCCAAACAAATCCTAATATCCTCCTCTGCAAGGAGTCTAATACTCTCTTCCCCACACAAATCAGAAGGCTTTGAAATAAAAATAGGAGATGCAGTAAAACAACGATTCTGACTGCTTCAATACGACCCAAACAAGGAAAATATAAGCCTAAATCCAAGCCAAACTTGTCTAAATCCTGCAGAATCATTCATAAAGTAGGTGCATAATTAAGATCATATAAGCTCATCCCGGATTGCCCCAGGAGAAATCGGTCATCATTTTCTCTATTAGCAAGTTAAATACTGTTAGCAGTACTTTTGGTTGTAAAATATTGTCCTAAGACTGTATCATATTTAACTACTTCTATGTTGGCAAGATGAAAAATTGCCAGTCAGTGTTTAAGTATGAATGATTATAACCCGCAGAGTGGTGAGTGCAGCTTTGTCTTGGGCAGACTGGATGGACAGGGCAGGTCTTTATCTGTTGCCATGTACTGTGTAACTATGTTACCTCTTCATTTAATGCTATATTCTCTCTCTCCAATTATGTTTTTTAGGCTTCTAGCATTTGTATACAGACATTTCAAAATTTGATTTTGTTTGTATCTACAGTATATCTTGCTTAGCAGTTGCCAGGGATAATTTGCAATCTAATTGGTCTACTCTTCCCTTAAAGGCAACAGCTTACCTTTTGTCTTTACTGCATCCTCTCTATTAGCAAGCTCTTACTTCCCTGTTCCAAACCATGCGCTCCTGAGTGACTATTGGCTTTCTCTCTGATTCTAATTTAAAAGTAGATCAACCTCCTATTTAAATGTCATTGCCTGCATGCCTAGCTGGTGCAGGCACTGAAATTAATAACAGGCTTAATCGGTGCCAATAATTGGCACTTAACACCTCATAATTGGCTCCCGGTTTATTTTAGAATTCAATTTAAATGCGCTTGTATTTCTTTTAAAATTCTACATGGTATCTTTAATCCTCTTATTCCTTTATTTTGGAACGTTTACCGATTCTCCTTTGAAAGAGGTATCCAACAATTTAAACTCTCCCTTCCTTCTAAAAAAAGGGATTAAAGGAGTCAAGATCTTCAGTCAATCTTTGGTTTTTAAATTCTCTCAACTCTGGAATGATCTCACTTTTTTTTTAAGGAGTTCCAGTTCGTTTTAATTTTTCGGTAAATTTTTTAAAACTACTCTATTTGCCAAACATTTTGAAAAATGAATTATTTTGAAATTTTGCTATCTTCTATTTATCATTTGTAAATCACTTCCATTTATTTAATTGCCATAAACCAAGTCAAGCCTTCTCAGAATGATGACTCGGTATACAAAGTTAAGCTTTAGTTTAGTTTGTTTTAGGTCCCAAGATCTTTATTGAAATTTTATAATAAACATACATACAACAGGAAAGAATATACCTTCTGAAAAGTCTGTTTCACGAACTATTAACACAATGCAAAAGATATTCATGAGATGTTTTATAACGACTAACCCCAAACCCACCCATCCCTCCCCTTATGCAAAGAGTGAAAAACCATATCAACTTTCATACATAAACATACATGCATATCCATTCTTTCAATAACATTCAACCATTATCTACATATTCTTGTATAGGTTTATTTATTTATAAATATAAAAACAATACATTATACAACTAAAAATCATGTTGTCTTAACATCTGAACTTCTGTCCAACTAACAGTCCATTTAAATAAATGCAGTAACATTGGAAACTCAAGGTTAATCTTGTGAACCTTATCCTAGAAGTACTCAGCCATAGTCTGGGGAGAAAGAGGAGGAGAGTTTGAAGGTGAGGGCACTTTGAGTAGAGAGTTCAGTGTGGCAAAGACACGGTGTGGGCTGGAGCCAAGAGAGTTAGTCAAATGGGCGTAGTTAGGTGCCTAACTAGAAAAACACAATTCTATAAAAAACATACCTAGTTCAATGCGCCTACCTAAAAGTGAACGCAGTTAGGAGCGGATTGTAGGTGTGTTTTTGAGTTAGGCACCTTTTTTGTGAAATAAATGTCGTTAGGTGCCTAACCCAAGAAAACCCTGGCATAAATTAGGTGTACCTATAGTTAGGAGCCTAGCGATGTTTAAGCCAGTTTAGGTGGCGATAAGCGTGATTTCATACAGTATGCCTAACTTTTACAGAATCGCGCTTTGCATCAAATAGGCAGTGCCAATTTTTAGGTAGATTATATAGAATCAGACCTAAAATGTCTGTATAAAATTATACCCACTGTGAGAGAAAACCCCTAGCAAATAGGCTGCATCTGTTTGATGCTAGCTGAGATATTTTATTGCAGCTTTACAGCACAAACTGTACTGAAGCAACTTTTCTGCTTACTGCATTTTGTACTAAAACAAAAAAGATGACCTCCCTTCAGAGTGGCAGCTCCTAAGAAGAAGAAAGACTTAGCCCAATGTGAACTCATAACATAAAATAAAGCATTCTCCTATGAAAAGAATAATAAAAATAATATGAAAGCCATCATAACAGTATCTGCTATCATAAAGCAAAAGAAAAAAAATTGATCTGTGAAATCTGTATAGTCACAAAAATAATAGCATCAATACAAAGTAGGAAGATGAAATTACACAGAAAAACAAACTTACCATAATTCCTGTTAATAAACAGACTCCTTTTCCACAGTATGTATTGGGTACCATGTCACCATATCCAATAGATAGAAAAGTTATTGAAATTAACCACATTGCTCCGAGAAAGTTGCTTGTAACGTCCTGTTGATCATGGTACCTACAAGAAGCAGACGTAAATATTCACTTATAAAAAAGTATGAGCATATTTTCACTTTGAAAATTATCCCAGCACAAGTATTTGCATGCATTTGCACCAGCTAATTTTCAGTTAAATTATGTAGGTGCTTTTGAAAATTCAAAGAACGCATGTGCTTTACCTACATGTAGAGTGGAAAACTGTAAAATAAATTATTTAATCTATAGAATTGAGTTATAAAATTACCCTTCTTAGATGTTATGGTATATTCGCATTCCATCCATTTTTTACATTCTGGTGTCTAAAAGCTTTTTTACAATTTTACAAATTCAAAGTCAAAGAACAATTGTAGAAATATTCAAAAATAATTAAGAATAAGGAACCAATAACTCTTGAATTGAATCTATTGTCATAGCACAATCAAATAAGATCTGTTTTCACAAAACTGCTTTAACAAAGACCATAATAAGTTAGGTGGAGCCCATCTGTGTTCAGTCACAGTTGTTGAGCTGATTCAAATTTTCCTGGACGAAGGATCAAGTGGGTTCTGTTTTATGAAGTGAATGTGAAACAAAGGTCCAGACATGCTAAATATGGAGTTGTCAAAAGACCTCTGGGATAAAGTTATTTAAGAACATAAGAATTGCCGCTGCTGGGTCAGACCAGTGGTCCATCGAGCCCAACAGTCCGCTCTCGCGGCGGCCCTTAGGTCAAAGACTAGTGATCTAATTGAGTCTAATCTTACCTGCATACGTTCTGGTTCAGCAAATAATTGTCTAACTTTGTTTTGAATCCCTGGAGGGTGTTTTCCCCTATAACAGCCTCCGGAAGAGCATTCCAGATTTCTACTACTTTCTGTGTGAAGAAGAACTTCCTTACATTTGTACAGAATCTATCCCCTTTTAACTTTAGAGAGTGCCCTCTCGTTCTCTCTACCTTGGAGAGGGTGAACGACCTGTCTTTATCTACTAAGTCTATTCCCTTCATTATCTTGAATGTTTCGATCATGTCCCCTCTTAGTCTCCTCTTTTCAAGGGAGAAGAGGTCCAATTTCTCTAATCTCTCACTCTACAGCAACTCCTCCAGCCCCTTAACCATTTTAGTCACTCTTCTCTGGAGATTTACTTTTTAAATATAAACAGAACAATGCAGATGCAAATTCCTTGGTATTTGTTCAACAGTTCTCTCCCTTAGCCTTGAATATAAGAAAAGTTATATTGAAACATTGGCATGTAGCCAAGCTGGTGTTGGGACCTGTATGTGAGAACCCTATCTTTGCTTTGAAATGAACCAAGAACCTGGGTGAGATCATCAGTTCAGGGCGTAGATACACTTCAAGCGAAGAACAGCTGAAAGGGCATGACAGCTGCGGAGGGTGCCAATGGTGCCCGTACTCTGTAAATGGGGATAGTTGGACTCACCCCCAGACCGGTAAAGTATACTATGCTAAAAATAAAATGAACTGTAAATCAGCATTTGTCATTTATATCATCCAGTGTCCTTGCCCTAAATTATATGTAGGACGTACCAAAAGTTCCATTAATATCAGATTAAACAAACATAAATCTAGGGTACATACCAACAGCGAAACTGCTCCTTTGGTCCGCCATTGGACTTTATTTAAACATACTATGCGAGATCTACAATGGCGAATAATTGACACTGTAAAAATAGGGTGGGAGGGAGGCAATATAGAATGAACTTTAAATCTCAAAGAATTACGCTGGATGTTCGAATTAAACACTATGGGGCTCATAATTGAAAGAGAAAAACGTCCAAAAACCGGCCTAACTCGGCACTTGGATGAACATATCCCAAATACGTCCAAGTGCCGATACAAAAAATGGGTTTTGAACATATTTCTAAACAACCTAGGCCTTCATAGTGCCACTGAACGACCAAAACTAAATGGGGCGTTTCAGGAGGAGTGTCAAGGGCGGGATTTGAGCTTGACGTGGGCCAGCTTAGACTTAATCGTACAGCATGTATAACCGAAAGTTATACAGCCCAGTATCAACGGAACTTGGACATTGTGACTTAGACCATGTAAAACATGGTCTAAGTCACAAAAACCCACCTAAAGCCACCAGATAAGCACTGCAAACACATAACACAGACCCCCACACACTACCCCAGTGATCACTGACCCCACCACCCCCATAAAAATATTAATCACACCTTTAAAATTCAGCCTCCAGACCATCATCACCTGACCACCTGGCATAGGAAAGCCTAGTCGTCCAGCACAGAGGCGGTTTAAGTCCTCTTGGGGGTGGGTTAGGGACCCATAGAGAGGAGGACCCATGCCCATAAGCCCCTGTAATCACTGCATTGATACTTATATATGTGCACTCCCCTAAACACCCCCAAATCCCTTTTTTACTGGCATATAAATGGCTCCTGCAGCCATATGGGCTATTAGGGTGGTAGATAAGTGGGTCTAGGGGATTCTGGAGGTGGTTTGGGGGCTCACCATGACCTATAAGGGAGCAGTAGTGAGAAGAAGCTATGGCACCCTTTTTGTGACGTTCAGAGCAGTGCCCTGTAAGGTACCCCACTATTTAGGTGCCATGTCTGGGTGTTCAGTCCATCACTTTGCAGACCCCTCCCACGTCCAACAGGGCTTGTTCTAGGTGTTTTGGACTTGGATGAAAAGTTGGACGGAAATGTGGTATAAAGATGGACGCTTTAGCGACTTGGATGATCAGATCGGCAGGACCTATGCTTAGACGATTTTCGAAAGAAAAAATATTTTGGACGTATTTTTTGAAAATGTGTCTTAGGCTGTTTTTTACTTTGGACAACTTGCGAGTTGGACGCAAACAGACTTATATGTCCCTTTCGATTATGCCCCTCCATGGCCCCATATGGGTTAAATGAGACCAATGATAGGATGGTACAAGCTAAATAGGTGGGCTTTTCGAGTAGGCAGGTTAAATGTTTTCTTGGGTTCTGACTGGAGATCAGACTGGGTGGGTTGACATCACGGAGGGGTTGTTTTTATTAGTGCTGTAAAAAAAAAAAATGCCGTGGCCATATTGAAATCTATGGAGACAAAGTGTAATGGAGTAAGCGAGTTGCTTATGGATTCTGGTAAGCAGCTGAAATATTTTTAAGATGTTTAGGTTTTAAGTGAGCTAGCTTGGTCTAATAATAAGCTTTATTTTACAGCACTTCCAGTACCTCGACTCTGAAGAAGTAAGAAACGCGTCGGAAGGAAACTGGTGCAGCAACGTTACTGACTAAGCTAAATCTTGATTATAAAAGTATATGATACTTATTGAATGAAACAATGAAATAAGAATGAAATATAGTCAATTACTGTTGTTATTAAATCAATGTAGACACACGTATAAGAAAATTAACCTACACACCAAAGAAAAGGGGAACTGGTGAGGAGTGCTGCCACACCGATCTAATTGATCTTATGATCTACCTGCTCGGGTGGTAATCTGAGGATCCCCGGTGTGATAAAAGGATTAAATAAATAATAAAAAAAGAAGGCTGGTTGGCAGCTTGAGAAAATCAGTGCTACTTAACCTGAGCTATACACAAGCATTTGAGTTTTGTTCCCCTTGTGGGGTCAGCTCACAATAGATTAAGACTTCACGCTGAGGACCCACAAATATCTTCATTAATTCACTTTTTGATACATTCATTATTTTCCCCAGAGTGAATGTTATTGTGACTGTTAGGGGAACTATTTATTTGGTATTGTTGGGCTGTGCTCCCTTTGGGGCTTATTTGTGTCAAAGCATTTTGAACCCGAAAGGCAATATGTCAGTGCAACAATATGTTAAAGGAATGGAAATAATTCTTTGAGGACAGAGGTGTGAAACTCTGCAGTCTGTTTGCAGATGAAGCAAGGTGTCAAAAGGGAACTCTCTGTGGTATTTCTCTTTGAAAATCTACACACGGTGCATATTTTTCTACATTTGAACTTTGCATCTGGATGAGAGGAGAACGTTCTTGTGCTGTTTTGAAAATAAAATCTTTGTGCATACTTTCATTCCCCAAATCTATAGCAACATAAAGGCACAGAAAATGGACGATAAAAACCATATGTGGCTTATTTAATTAATTTAATTTAATTTAAGCCTTAAGTTTATATACCGCATCATCTCCACAAAAGTGGAGCTCGACACGGTTTACAAATCTTAAATATAGGAGGAGAGAGGAGAAAGATTTACAAGAGCATTTGAAAAGAGGAGAAGAAACAAAGAGAAAAGATGTTAAGATGAATTAAATAAGGAATGGGTACTTTGAAATTCCCTTACTGTCCCGAAGGCTCACAATCTAACTAAAGTACCAGTCTCCCTATCCATACCAACTACAAAGCTCTATATTTCCTTCTTCTCAGAGGTCCTCTACGCTTTTCCCAAACTTTCTTGAATTCAAACATAGTCCTTCGCCTCCATCACATAAAAACATAATATTTGATGGCAGATAAAAGACCTGCAAAGTCTATCAAGTCTGTCCAACAAGACATACACATAGCATAAGATATGACATGACAACATAAGTGCAATATGCATACATGATCTTGGTTTGTCCTTACACTATTTTTTTACTCCATTGAGAAAAATATCATATCACTTTCTTCGGAACAGCTATTTCGCTGATAAGCAGTTGAACAGCTTATCAGCGAAATAGCTGTTCTGAAGAAAGTATAAATATGATTTTCCTCTTTGATGTACTGCCTGCTACCTATATATATATGTACTGCCTGCTACCTATATATATATCTATATCTATATCTATCTATCTATCTATATATATATATGCCTCTAAAAGAAGGGGAGAAAGATTTAAAATATTTATTGTTTTAAAAGAAGTAAGAAGAAATAAATAAGATAAAATTAATTGAAAAAAGAATATAAAAAGGTAAAAAAATAAAAATAAAAATAAATATTAAGGGGATCTGCATTCACTACCTCCTTGAGATGGAAATCTATCTCATGCATATTTATTGTGGATATCCTGAAAACCTGACCTGGCTCCAGCTCTTGAGGACTGGAATTGCCTACCACTGACCTAGTACAATAGGTAGTATAGAAAGTTAGATTTTCTGAGGGTCTTATGATATTTTTCGCAATTGAGTAAAAAATAGTGTATAGTGTTTAATCCATTTCGAGTGAAGTGAAACAGTATTGTTTGGTTTGTCCTTGCCATTTTCAGGCCACAGACAACAGAAGCCTGCCTGGCACTGTTCCCCCAACTACTAGAGCTGCCTTTAGAGCCCCCCCCCCCCCTCTAGTCCAGTCCAGTCCAAAAGCAAACTATATGCACATCTCCTTACGAGAGGCATAGAAGGATATGGGTGACTAAAAATTACGCCAGGTGTACACCTGACAGGGCCTCCTCGTGTGAAGGTCTGATCCGGGGATGGCGCTTCTTATGTTCTTATAATTTCTCTATGATGTAGCTACCAAATATAGGTAAGCCTTTTCTAAATCTAATCTGGAATTTCTGAGTTGCACTATATCCAAAATAGGTTCAAGGCAACTTACAATTTGAAAATTACTGGTATAAAAATTATTGGTATACTCATAGACATATAAATCAATTTTGTTCCATGTGTCAATTGTGCCTAACCTTTCTAAAAACACCTCCTAAATGAACAAAAATAAACGACGAGTCGTTAGGTCAATTATGTGCCCTTATGAAGAAAAACTATTAACTTGAATCCCATTTATATTGTTTCTTTACTTCAAAAGTAGAATGTTAAATCTTTCTTAAGAAAAGTATTTCATCCTTACATATGGTTCTCTGGCAACAGGAAAGATGAAAAGCATACACTTATTCTATCTCAGTTACAAAAGAGGTACCATAATTAAAACTGGAATATGCACAGGAGTTAGAGAATTATGTGGATTGAACAACAGTAAATAAAGTCTAAAGGAATGAAATTTTACATATGTTCTAGAGAACAAATAATGTAGGATACTATTTCCCTCTAAAGTCAGACACCAATGGAACATGTAAGTCCTAGGATACTAAGGCATATGCCTGTTACAATTACAAATGTAACTCTTAGCCATGTGCTCACTTATATGGACAACTTCTTTAGGGTGTAAATTAGAGAATGACACGGGGAAAAAATCTGTCCCCGTCACCGCCCCGTCACCGGCCCACCATCCTCTGCACCGCCCCGTCACCGCCGTTTCCTTCACCGCCCCGTCACCGTCACCGCCATCCCTTTCACCGCCCCGTCACCGCCACTGCCATCCCATTCACCGCCCCGTCACCGTCCCCGCTGCATCCATTTTCCGTTTTCATCCCCTTGGCCCAGAATCCTTTTCCCTTTCACTCCCTCCTTACAGTTTGAGCCGGGAACACGGGTGATCGCACGGTCCTCGCAGCCCCCACCCGCCTGCCCAATCGATCGTAGTGATTAGCCAGCTCTCTCCCTTCTCCTCACCTTAGTTTGCAGGCTTTCTTTTTCAGCGACCTGCACGCTTTCCCAAAGAGCCGCGCACGCGCGGCTGCTCAGTGTTCAATCTTCTGCTCTGCTGCAACTTCCTGTTTCCGGTTGCGTCAGAGCAGAAGATCGAAACTGAGCAGCGGCGGGTGCGTGGCTCTCTGATAGCGTGCGGGTCGCCGAAAAAGAAAATCTACAAACTAAGGTGAGGAGAAGGGAGAGAGCTGGCTAAACACTAGAATCGATTGGGCAGGCGGGTGTGAGCTGCGGGGACCGCGCGATCCTTCATGCCTCACTGCGGGGACAAGACCATTCACCGCCCCGCGGGCGGTGAATGGCCTTGTCCCCGTCGCCGCAGCGACTGCTAGTTTTCTTCCCCGTTTTCGGCGGGTGACCCGCGGCTAAAATGCGGTGGCCGCGGGTAAACCGCCACCGTGTCATTCTCTAGTGTAAATGCAAGGGACTGTAGCATGAGTGGGGCAGAGGCATGTGCAACATGTATGTGCATGACTCACATTTAGATGCATGCATTTACTATTGACACAACATAAGTGGACATGCCTAAATGTATTTATTGTAGGTATTTACATACCACCTATCGAAGTTATCTAAGCAGTTTACAATCCGGCTCAATCATTTTCTCTATATGGCCCGGGGGGCTCACAATCTATCTAACGTCCCTAGGGCAATAGAGGAGTGACTTGCACAGGGTCACAAGGAGTAGTGTGGGATTTGAACCCACAACCTCAGAGTGCTGATGAGGCTGTTGCTCTAACCACTACGCCACTCCTTCCTCTAAAAATATAGGTATGAAGATTCCATGCTAGTACTCTATCTATAACACTACACTAATCTGGGTGTCCAGATGTCATTACAGAATTAGAATTAGGTATGCTGGGGGGGCGCTAGTGAGCCCGATGAGTTAAGTCGCGGACTGCACACGCTCCGGCGCTGAACTCAATAAAACAATCAAAAGAGCATCAATCACGAGGTGATTTTCGCCTGCGGTGTGCCGACTAGGAAGGGGAAAACAGCGCGAACTCATGGCATTGGGTAAGCCGTCAAAAAGGAAAAGCGCCGAGCCTGTTTCTCCGAGCAAAGCGCCTCTTTCTAAACCGAAGACGTGGCTTCCGCCGCCATTTTAGAGGAGCTGCGCTCGATTCGCGAGCTCCTGGTAGACACGAGGCAGGACATAAATGATTTAAGGTCTGACTTTGCCTCAATGAAAGAAGACTACACAGGCAAAAGTGGGCGAGTTGGAATCACGGTTTGTGGGAGCGGAAGCGACCATTAAAAATCTGCAAAAGCAAACTGCTCGCATTCCAGCGCTTGAAAGGGCGCTTGAGGCTGCAGATAATCGTGCACGCCAGAACTGCTTCCGTCTGCTGGGACTACCGGATGGTCGGGATGCCTGCGATCTCACTGAATTTTTGGCTGTACTTCTGCCCCAACTTTTGAAAATGAATGATGACTTTAAAATTGAATTTGACAATGCTATCCGGCTATCACAGCCCAATGTTATTCACAAGAAATATCCACGCCCCATACTGGCTTCTCTACTAAAACATCAACAGGTACTTAAAATTATGCAACATGCCAAACTGCATGCCCCACTCACTTTTGAAGGAAACAAGATCCTCATCCTGCCTGACCTTGCTAAGGAAACTCCTAAAAGGAGGAAATTGCTTCTCTCGTACCGTCCACAACTCAAGTCCATGGGGGCCAAATTTGGAATGTTTTATCCTGCACGCCTGCGGGTAACTCACAATAATGTGACTAAAGATTTTCATTCTCCTTCAGCGTTAGCCGATTTCATTGAATCTGTGAACCCTACCTTGATTGATAAAACCTGATAACCTGTATGCCTTATATATACATGCTATATGGTTTCACATATATGATGCTCTGTATTTATCTTTGTTTGTGCCAGGAGTGTTGCTGATCCTTTGAACTTTCTCTTACTGCTCACTGACCTACAGTATGCTAGATGTTTGTCTAATGTTCTTTTATGTTATTGCAGTGTCTATTAAGCAGACTTTAGCAGGATTAGAAAGCCTGATGTTAACCAATGAGAGGTTGAAAATGTATTATATTGTCTTCTTACCCCATGTTGAGACTCGAGTGATGTATCATGATATTTTGGTCCTATGTCTCTAACCTGTTTTTCCTTGAACGTAAAAGGCTTTAATAACCCGATTAAAAGACTCAAAATCTTGAAATATACTGAATCTCACCAACCTGATGTAGTTTTTTACCAGGAGACCCATCTGAATGCAATGGAAACCTCTAAGATTGCACCGAAATGGGCATACTCACCACTATTTTCTCCATCTTTAGGACGTAAAAACGGAGTTCTTACTTTGATCCGTAAGAGACCAGATCTTCAAATAGTTTCCTCTGCGCATGATATGGAGGGCAGATGGCTTCAAGTTAAATTGTTGGTGAGTGGCGCTTGTTTTTACCTATATAACATCTACGCACCCAATCAAGATTGCCCAGAATTCTTCGACACTCTCACAACTGAGGTAGGAGCCTCTTCAGATGGCCCCTGTATTCTAGGTGGAGACTTCAATCTCATTTTATGCCCAGAGAAAGATAGAAAATCAAAGGTGCCATACAAAAAACCTAAAGCATGGTACCGTCTTCAGGATCTACTTTTCCAGCTGAAACTACTGGACCCTTGGCGCTTGCTACACAAAGAGGATTCTACTTTCACGTTCTTCTCACCGCCCCACGCATCTTACTCTAGGCTAGACTTCTTTTTAATCAGTTACTCCTTGGTGGAGAAATTGAGTGATTCGGACATATTGACTTTAACGGTTTCTGACCACTCGGCTATTACAGTGACTTTTCATGATCTCCTTCCGACCAATTCTCAAAAGATGTGGAGATTCAACTCCACCCTGTTGTCGGATCAGCTGTTCATAGAACATGTTAATCTTCATATTAGAGTTTTCTTTGAACTAAATCCTGTGAGTGATACCTCGTGGCAAATCACTTGGGACGCTTTCAAATCATATATAAGAGGCCAGATTATTGCCTACGCATCAAAAAAGAAGAAAGAAGATAGACAATGCCTACAGAACCTGGAACGCCAAATTACTACTTTAGAAAAGGCTCATTTTGCAGATCTTTCCAATCCTATTATATCTGTCCAACTTGGTAAACTCCGATATGAATACAATCTACACCTTAGCACCATTGCTTCAGCAGAAGTATTCCTGCAATCGGCATCCTATTATGCCACTAACAACAAAGCTGGGCATCACCTGGTTAACTATTTGAAGATAATAGCGGAGAGGACTCAGATCCCTGCCATCAACACGGATATTGCTACTACCCTAACAGATAACTTGGATATATGCAACCACTTTCAGGTTTACTACAAGCAACTCTACACCTCAGAGATGCCGGACCCGTCTTGCATCAAGGCTTACCTCGACCAGATCTTTGGACCCAAGTTGGACGAACAGGATAACATTTCTCTCACACAACCTATACAGTTGTCTCAGCTCACTGAATCCTTACAATCTATGGCTAAATGAAAAGCTCCAGGTCCGGACGGACTAACAGTTGAATTTTACTTGGCGTTCCAAACACTCCTTCTTCCAATAATGCTGACATATTTTCACTCTCTCATTGACCTCGGCTACGCCAAGGGCTCCTTTACTGAAGCTGTGATCATCGTTATACCGAAACCTGATAAGGATCCACTGAAGGTACATAACTATAGACCTCTCTCACTCATAAACATTGACGCTAAGCTATTTGCAAAAATATTAGCTCTAAGATTGCAAACTGTACTACCAAAATTGATTAGTATGGAACAGACTGGTTTCCTAAAAGGGAGACTTTCCAGTGACAACACCAGGCTCTTCTCCCATGTACTCTCTCTGGCTCCAACATATATGCCTGATGGAATTACTATGTCTCTCGATGCCGAAAAGGCTTTCGACCGAGTGGAGTGGCCTTTCCTATTTCAGGCACTACTATGGTTCGGCTTTTCAAATGATTTCATCAAAATGATTGAGGTCTTATACTCTAATCCATCCACCCGTCTTCGTATTAATAATGTCTTTTCAGACTCATTCACACCGTCTAGAGGAACAAGACAGGGTTGCCCCTTGTCACCTCTGCTATTCAACCTAGCTCTGGAGCCTTTACTTCTGGCCTTGAGATCTGATTCATCGATTCGAGGACTCTGCATTGATGAAGTACATATCAAAATGACGGCATACGCAGATGATATCCAACTGTATGCTTCTATGTCTTCCTTACCGTCTATAATCAATAACATAGCTGCCTATTCTTTAGTATCTGGATACAAACTGAATAAATCTAAGACCGAGGTCATGTCTCTGACTGGAAAGCCTTGCGGAGACATTATTAAGCAGTTGGATTTGAAATATGCTCCTGAAAAACTCAAATATCTGGGAATCTATTTTGGAGACTCTATGGAGGAAACCCTGGACTTGAACACATCCCTTATACTTCAGATTATCAACTCCACTACTTCCAGATGGTCACCGTTGAAATTGTCATGGTGGGGTCGTTTGGACTCCCTGAAAATGGTGCTGATCCCGAAAATTACTTATATATTATCAATGATACCTGTTCTTTTTCCCGCATCGTCATATAAAAAATTTGAATCACTCATGTCCCAGTATTTATGGAACAAAAAAGTACCGCGAATAGCCTTAAAAAAGCTAAAAAGCCCCAAGGAATGTGGAGGAGTCAATTTCCCTGATCTGTATTATTATCACCTGGCCTTTCTATGTAGACAGGGCTCCCAGTGGTTGTCTACTCCTGTGGAAGAACATCCTCCCATCTGGCTAATTCTAGAGCGCAAACTATTTGGTGAACAATACCTACAATACCTACCATTCCTCCAACCGGACCGTAAGATTAAGGAGAATCACATCATTTCTGCTACTAGGATTGCGCTTCAAACTGTAGACGACCTTGCTCCCCTTTCTTGGAGGGATACCATGGCCTCACCCATTTGGCGAAACCCTCATCTAAAGATACAAGGCCAATATATTGAATGGCAGTCGTGGCGCCGACTGGGAATTTGGTCCATTCAACAACTAAGAGAAACTGATTGCTTTGTACCTTTCAACCATTTGACTAAGGTCTTTGGTATATCGCCAACTCAATATTTTCAGTGGATACAGCTGATACATTGTCTAACTTCATATCTCAAACGTAATAAACTCTCAAATGATCAACCTACCATCTTACAATGGGTGACCCAGATTCAATCTCTTCCCGGACAGGCTTCCCGTTGGTATAAAATATTACACAAAAAGAAGTTCACATCCCCAGATGTACTTTATGAAAACTGGGCTCGAGATGTTCTACAGCCGGACTCTATTCCGGAGTGGGAGAATATATGGATGACATCCTTTAAAGCGATGAAGTCTTCAGCAATGTCACAATTAACCCTTTTTCTTGATCACAGAGTGTATTGGACTCCAGATAAATTACACAAAATTGACGCATCCATATCGGATAAATGTTGGTCCTGTACTACTCAAGCTGGCACTTACAAACACATGATTTACCATTGTTCCTTTTTACAACATTTCTGGAGTGAGATATGGCTCACTATTAGTAAGATTCTACATATAACTGAACCCATTTCATACAAGGTTGTTATATATGGTGCTACTGTTCTTACAACACAGTTAGATAAATTTGAGTCTAGGTTGTTTGCTTGTTTGATACTCATTGCTTTTAAATCTATTTTATCCTCCTGGAAGGACTTCTCAATCCTTTCTCATGCCCACTGGTGGAACTCAGTATGCTTATATGCCAAGTTTGAAAAAGTTGCTGCGGAGAAAACCAATTCTCTCCCGACTTTCTTGAAAGTATGGACTCCTGTTATGGACTATTGTTTGACCTAAATGTACTGATTGCCCCAATTAAGCCTTTATAGTTCTTACTATCATAAACGCTTTCCTTTTTGACCTCACATACCTGCTAAGATCTATGTGTATTAGGCCTCAATACTTCTGTTCACTGCTAGTTATAATCAGATGGTTACGAATGTACCTTTCTTATCACAGTTTACATATTTGTTCATGTTATGGTTTTTCTTATGTTTTTGTGAAAACTTTCAATAAAAAGATTGAACTTAAAAAGAATTAGGTATGCTGCATCTAGGCACCTAAATTTTTGCACCCAGCTATAGAATTGCCCCCCATATCAACATTAATCAGGGCCATTTGCTGACATATTCATGAAAGAAAATAAGTCTTGAACAAAAGTCCTTAGAGAATGTGTACATGAGAGAGATTGGCCTGGAGCTGAATATTTGCATATATTTGAGAAGAAATATAAGAGTGGTGGGAAATGAGAGAGGACATCATGAATGGGATCTGGGTAGAGCTGGCTTAAAGTACGAGCAAGGTGAGGCAATGGTTCAGGGTAGCTCATCTTTTACATTGGCAAGAGTGTGTTTTGCTCTCGTCTCTGTGCTCTCTTGGCTACCGATACTGCCGTAAGTTGAAACATGAGAACAGCCAGCCGTTCTGTAAGGGAGCACAGCACAGCAGCAAGAACAAAACAATATGTTCTCTTCAACATTTAAAGCGTTGATGTGGGCACCAGAAAGCATAAGTTGGCTGTGAGGAGGGGAGATGCCACAAAGGAAAACTGGGTTGTTAGGAGGGGGATGCTCCAAAGCAAAGTTGGCAGTGGGGAGGGAGATGCCACAAAGCAAAGTTGGCAGCTGGGATATAGGAGGTACTGCAAAGCAAATGGTTGCTGGGAGGGGGGGATGGTAATTAGGTCAAGGCACCACAGCCCCATAAATACGTATTGGATCTGGGGTGGGAAGAAGGGAAGGAGTGGGGATGGTGAAGGGGATTTGAAAGGCAGTAGGACAAGCTCAGGGAGGGACACTTCACCCCTAATCTGTACTCTGCCCTGAGATTTTTGATTAAGTTAAAGTCCTCTGTGAAAGAATAACCATAAATCATGGCTCAGCATTCAGCAGTAAGACATCCAGTCAGAGCTAACTGGATTAAGTGAGCCATTTAAATTTAACAGGATATTCAATTGAATTATTTGGTTAGTGAGACCACAGAATCTATTGTCCTAAAGCTAACCATAAAGATTATCCAGTTAACTTTAGTGCAATCATTTATGTGATCAGACTTAAAATGATCCAGCAAATACTAGCCCTATCCAGTTAACTTTCATAGACGCCTTGAACACCTCCCAGCCCTTTTCAACTTATCTGGATAATTTCTGACTGGCCACTGCGATGTCTGGCCAAAGGTGATCCATTCAGCAGCCCTAAATTTTGAAAGAAAAGGATGTATATGGTTAACAAATGTTTGGACTATTGTAATGTCATCTACACAGGCTTGTCCAATGTCCTCTTCAAATATCTTCAATTAGTCCAGAACATGGCCATTCATATCTATGGGTCATAGATTTGATATACCGTATTTCCCCAATGTATAGACTGCGGCCTATACATGGGTTTTGCAATCTCCTGCAGTGGGTGCGGATTTCTTATATGGAGCAGCCTATCTAAATACATTGTAGATCAGCTGCCCCATTAGAAGATCAGCCACGGAGTCCCCTGTACCTGTAGCTCGCTCCTGGACGGCTGCCTCCTGCAATGTTGGGCCAGCGGTGCAGGGCAGGAGCAATCTTTTCAGCATCCAGCCGGCCCGGCGCTGCTTCCTCAATGAATGCCTACGTCAGTACTTTCTCTGTCTCTAGTGGGCTCACAATCTAAGATATACACTGCTTCACACCGTAGGCTTACCATATAACTCCAGAAAAAGGAGGATGGATTGAGACATCCGGGTTTTACTTCCATTGCTTTCAACTGAAGTAATACCCGGATGTCTCAATCCATTCTCCTTTTTCCAGAGTCATATGGTTACCCTACACTTGCGTAATGCCCAAATCCATGTCCTCCCCCTGGCCCACACAGACACAGAAGAGTATCCAGCTCTCCACCACCACCACAGCTCCACCAGAAGCACAACCCACAGCCCCCCTCCACCCTCCCACAGCCTAACCCTGACATGTCTGGGCATGTCTTACTGCCCAACCTAAAGTTAGGTGCAGTTCCTAGCGTCAAACACTATTCTATATACGATCCCCAACTTTGAGTGTCATTTATAGAACACAGCCAAGAGCTTTTTTTTTTTTTGCGCCAATTTTTTCGCCACCATTTATAGAATCTAGTCCTAAGTGTATGTTAACATTAATTCACAAATTCTGCCTGAAGCGTTCTGAAGAGCAAACACATGCTAATATCAATTACAGGACTCTAGCTGAAGTGTGCACATTTCTCTTACAAGCAGAACATGTCACATAATTGAACGTTGCTACTACATCCTAAGAAAACCAGCATGAGGGTTAACATTCAGCCCATGACAGTGTTTTTTTAATTGCTAACAGCTGTGGGCAGAATTAGCCCTAGATATGCCAATCCATGCCTGTAGAGATTGTAGCAAACATTTTGTAAAGGTAGACACTAGGATAGAAATGAGTGGGGTTCGGGGTTTGTTCTGCCCTCCTCGCTCCACTGGACCACCAGGGACTTCAGGTAGGCCAGAGGGAAGCCTATCCTGAGTTGGGAGTTAGGGTGGGGATGGGAGGGTATACTGAACTGCAGGTGGAGGGGGAGACTTTATCTCATTGGGGGTGGGCTAGGAGGGGGACTACGGGCCTTGTTGGGGGGATAGAGAGAATCAGAGGGAAACTAGACAAATTTTGTTATGTGGATCCTGGCCAATATTCAGTGCCAGGGCCTACAGTGCAATCACTTTAGAGCTATCCTAGATTGGCTAGGTTAACTATAGTGGGTGTTGGCAATGAATATTGCCGGCACCCACATAACTGCCAGTTCCAACCCAATAATACAGTTGCCACCCTGTAATAATAATAATAACAGTTTATATACCCCAGGACCATGAAGTTCTATGCGTTTACAATGATTAAAAGGTGCTACAAATTGAGTAGAATTAACAGAGTTAAGAGCTAGAGATTAACAGCTCTAGAGATCAGTTATTGTGGAATAAGATTGTACAGGTCAATTACCTAAATACTTCAGGAACCGCCCCTGACCTGCCCACTTTCTCCACAGAAAGTCAGAGCCACTATTCAGTGGCCCTGCCTGGTTAGGTGCTAATGAATATCAGCGGTTGAGCGGCTCCAAGTGACTTAAGTGGATAGGAGTTTCTCCCGCACACTTAAATTGCTTTGAATATGAGGCTGAATATTTTCCCCCCAAATAAAAGTAAATCAAAAACTGCTGTAACAAGTAATAGAACACATTCGGTAGCCCTGTAAGCTCTCTCACGCTGGTCTGCCAATATGCTGTAAGACAATTCAGTTTTTCGAGCAAACACTGTCTCATCCTCTCTGCTGTAATCAGTAACAAACTATTACTTCTTGCCAATATAGTGGTGCTTGCTTTGGCGAAGACAGCCTTTGTCCACTGAAAAATGAACAAAGGCCAAATGATTTTCAGTAAGTCAATAAATGATTCTCACACTCGGCACAAATCGCAAGGAAAAGATGAAAAGGTCATCCTCACGTATCTAGCCTGCAGTTGTGATTGACAGCGACTAGACTCCAGTACAACTCTATAGCTGGGATCTACCAGTACAGAGCAGAACTTATTACAAAGAAGCATATCCTATAAGATTAATATAAATCTGTTGTTGTTAGTTTTAAAAAATAATGAACAGGAATGGCTACAATAAATAATGATAATTTGGCCATAGGTATTATGTTAGCTGGTTCATGGTGTAGCCTTCACCGAGAGAGATTTTTCATACACCGATTTATTTTAATACAATTATTAATTATTTTGATGTTAGGATTATAATGTATAATATATGCTAAACTGTGAATACAAAAGATCCAATCTACTATAATAAAACACTAAGGGGCTCATAATAAAAAAAAAAGTCTAAAAAGTGGCCTAAATGGGTACTTGGATGATCAAAAAGCCTGATCGTCCAAGTACCCATAATCAAAGCTGGTTTTAGACATATCTAAAACCAGCTTAGGCCTTTCCCCTGCCTCTAAATGCACAGAGAGAAAAGAGGCATTTTTAGAGGCGGGGAAAGGGCGGGCGGTGGGCGGGAGGTGGGCCGACCTACACCTAGGCGTACAACACGTATAAGCAAAGATTTTGACAGGTTGCCTAGTTGGCACTTATACATTTTGACTTAGACCAAGTCAAAACAGGTATAAGTGCCGAAAAAGGGGCCGCTGAGCTGCTGGCTGCTGGCGCGATCAGTTCAGCGGCCAGGCAACCTACCCCCCCCCCCCACCGCAACCATCGTGGCAGGAGAGATGCCTCATATCATCTGCCACGATGCGATCACCCCTCTACCCGAACTGCTGCGACCTGCGGCAGGAGAGATGCCCAATCTCTCCTGCTGCGGGTTGTAGCAGTTTGGGTAGAAAAGTGATCGCATCGCAGCAGGGGAGATGGCCAATCTCTCCTGCCGCGATACATCACCCCCCCTCGACACGATCAGGGCAGGAGGGAGCCCAAGCCCTCCTGCCCTGGCGAACCGCCCATGTGCCTAAGGCCCCGCCCACAGGAGAGGCCTTAAGACAACTGGGCGGATTCCGGTTGGCCTAGGCGCCTCAAGCCCCACCTGTGGGCGGGGTTTGAGCTGCCTGGGCCAATCAGGCCCTAAGGCCAGCCATTCTGGAGATGGCTGGCCTGTCGGACGAACGGGCTTGGCACCCGTCCGTCCAACCAACAATTTTTAAGGTACGGGGAAGGGGGGTGGGGGGTGGGGGTGAAGGGGCACATATATTCCTTGTAAGTAATTTTTTTCTATTCATGCTTGTGCTGAAACAGAAACAGTTTTCACTTTGCTAAGAAACTTCACTTTGTAAGAAAGCACAAGGTCATTTTTCTCTTTGTGTACTGTTCTAGCTAAGCGATTCTGCTTCTCATTTAGATAAGCAACTTTTGCTAAGAATGAAACATTTGCTAAAACCTTAGACAAAAGGACAGTATTATATGCCATAGTTGTGAGACTTCCTACCAAAGCCCCCCATATGCTTGCTACCTCTTTCTAGTTGCTTTTATGTATCCTGTTACCAAATATGGAATTTCCTACAGTCATATGCTGAAAAAATTGACCCATGTATAATGCTATAAAAATGGATGAAAAACTCATAATAAATGGACAATCTCTTTGGGACAAACCTGAGCCTGAGCGTCCTTTCTTCCTAAAGAGACTGCCTCCAGATATCTGAGAGGCGACAGAGTGTTTGCAGGGTGGTTTTGGGACCAGAACCGGACCAGGTCCGTTTCAGCGGGGTCATAGGGTCGGTGGGGAAGCGATCGGGGGTTCAGGGACGGTCTTGGGGGGGTTGCGTCGAGGGCAGGAGAGCCTGGGATCCCTCCTGCCTGTATTTTAGTGGGGCGTGGGGGTTAGGGGGTGTCGCTGGGCCAGGAGGGCTTGGGCTTCCTCCTGGCCCCATCGGACTCAGCGGGGGGGTGGGTGGGTTTGGGAATCACAGGGCAAGAGGGCTTGGGCTCCCTCTTGCCCCGATGTCAGCAGGGAGGTCACGATTCGCCATAGCAAGAGGGCTTGGGCTCCCTCTTGCCCCGATGTCAGTGGGGGGGGGGGGGGTCGCGGTTCACCAGGGCTGTAGGGCTTGGGTTCCCTCCTACCCTGATCGTGTCGCGGGGTTCGGGGGTGCCGCGGGGCAGGAGGGCTTGGGCTCCCTCCTGCCCCGATAGTGTCGGGCAGTTTAGGGGTGCTGCGGGGCTTGGGCTCCCTCTTGCCCCAATCGTTGTAGGGTGGGGAATTCTGCAACCGGTGTTGTTTTTGACAGACACCGGTTACAGAATCCAGCTTTTAGGCGAAGAACTGGCTCCTCCTTCACCTAAAAGCCCTTGTTTTGAATGTTTGGGGCTTAGGCTTTTTTAAGGTTGATTATATGGTGTAAGTTTAGACGTAGTGATGGTCTGGGTGTTTAAACAGCTGAACGTAGAGGCAGGCCATTATTAAAAAAACCCTACTTTTGGACGTTTTTTTTGATAATGGACATTTTCCCTGCTTCTACGTTCAACATTTAAGGCCTTAGACCAAAAGGGGACTTAGACGGTTTTTTTTATTATGCCCCTCTAAGCGCGTGTTCCATGATCCGTATATCTGTGGCAGGTAGGATGCGCATGTGCACCTAGGGTTCTGTTTTTCCATAACGCAGTTCGATGTCATCGCCCCCCCGCCGCACCTGAACCCCCGTTGACCCTCCAACCTGACCGTCCCACCGCGAGACGACCACAAACCTCCCGCCTCCAGCAGCGTCTGCAGCACTCTAAACACGCTGCCTCGCGGCCTTCCACCGCCCCGATTTCCTCTGCCGCGTCCCTGATTACATCATCAGAGATGCGGCACAGGAAATCAGGGCAGCAGAAGGCCGCGAAGCAGCGCACCCAGAGTGCTGCGGACACTGCTGGAGCCGGGAGGAGGCCCGTCGGTTGACTCGCAATGGGGGGGTCAGTGGGATCGGCTGCACGGTGGCGGTAGTGGCGGGGGAAAAATGGAAACATGCTTCTCAAGGGTTATACTGCAAAGGGGGATGGGAGGGAGGCAGGCAGGCTGGCTTCGGAGGGTGGGCGTGAGACAAAGTCTGGAAGGCAGTGAGGGGGACATAGGAAGGAGGCACTGAGGGGCACTAAGGACATAGGAAGGGGCACTGAGGGCACTAAGGGAATAGGAGGCACTGAGGGCACTAAGGACACAGGGAAGGAGACACTGGGGGCAAATGAGGACTCTAAGGACACAGGACAGAGGCACTGGGGGCACTAAGGACACGGGAAGGAGACACTGGGGGCACTAAGGACACAGGACGGAGACAATGGGGCAATAAGGACACAGGCCAGAGGCACTGGGGGCAATAAGGACATGGGAAGGAGGCACTGGGGGTACTATGGACACAGGACGGAGGCACTGGGGGCACTAAGGACATAGGAAGGGGCACTAAGGACATAGGAAGGGGCACTGAGGGCACTAAGGACACAGAAGGCACTGAGGGCACTAGGAACATAGGAAGGGGCACTAAGGACATAGGAAGGCGGAACTGTGGGCACTAAGGACATAGGAAGGGGCACTAAAGACATAGGAAGGAGGCACTGAGGGCACTAAGGACATAGGAAGGAGGCACTGAGGGCAATAAGGACAAAGGATGGGACACTAAGGACATAGGAAGGCAGAACTGGGGCACTAAGGACATAGGAAAGAGGCACTGAGGGAACTAAGGACATAGGATGGACATTATGGACATAGGAAGGGGGCCACGGAGAGACAGGCAGGCATGGCGCAACAGAGAAATACAGGCAGGCAGGGGGCCAGGGAGACAGAGACAGAAAGACAGGGGGCCAGAGAGAGACACAGACAGACAGCATCCAAGAAGAGAGAGAGAGACAAAGAAAAAAAAACAAACCAGACAGACATCTACTCTAGCACCCATTAATGTAACGGGCTTAAACACTAGTGTCTTCCATAAGAGAGAACAGCCCAACTCACCTTAAAAGGGGCACAGATCTGGAAAATTTGAAATTTCCTCTTATTCCACCTTATTCCACCTATTCCACCTTATTCCACCTATTAATAAGGCTTATTACTCGTCGGTTTATAAGGACAAAAAGACTGAAACAGAGGACCGACCTATGAATTATTCTGGGACTATTACAAATATGCAACGAGAGAAAGGTCTACATAATATAACTGCAATTCTTGAAGACTCTCTTTCTGATGTAATGGATCGTCGACTCTCATTGTTAGTTTTGTTTATGAACAAGATTTAAGTTATTTTATGAAGATATACTTTTAAAATAGTGGAACTCTTTTCTGTGGTCAGCGAATCTGGTTATATCCAGATGTGACCAAGTCAACTCAGGAAAGATGGAAAGAATTTTTAATTATGAGAGGCGAAACAAGGAAAATGGGAGCCACCTTTTTGCTGACATATCCATGCAAGCATGTGGTGAAGTATTTAGGTTTGAGATATGTTTTTTTTTTTCCCTGCCAGAACATCTTAGAACCTCTTTAGATCTTAAGAAACTAACTATTGGTGGTACATGAAGTTTAATTATTGGAATTAAGCCTGGATATTTCTGTTTAAGCTTTTTTTTTTCTAATGATTTTTTTGTAGAATATCTCCTTTGTTTTTCTTTCTCTACTCTCGCCTTTAGTGGTCTGAGGAAGAGCTAGCATTTCATTACATTTTTTTTTCTTTTGCTTCTTATTTCTCCTAAAGTATTTAATTGATGTAACTTGTAATTATATGTTAAATCAATAAAAAAAATTTTTATAAAGGGGCACAGATGAGGTCAACAAGTATGCAAATTCACATATATGATTAAGGGGAGAACAGCACAGAGGGAAAATTCTTATGAACTGTATAGACAACATTATGCTTCTAAGGTCGACATTCAGCTGGTAACTCAGATCATTTTCCCATCTACCTACTATCTCTAAATGGTCATTCACCCTTGAATTTTTTTGTATGTAATTCAGAAACAGAAAGTCTGTCACCAGAAGTGGACCCAAACCAAGTTCTTATTGTTTTACCAAAGGGTAAGTGAAGTCCCTCCCATAATAATAAATATGCCCCCTCTTTTACAAAACCGCGATTGCTGTTTTTAGTGCTGGCCGGCATGCTGAATGCTCTGCGTTAATCTTGATGCTTATAGAAACTCTATGAGCATCGGAAGCAGCGCCCAGCATTCAGCACGCCAGCTGGCGCTAAAAAACGCTATTGTGGTTTTATTAAAGGGAGGGATAATGCAATAATTGATGATACTCAAATAAATCTGTAGCTCAAAATTGTTCCTTAAAATTTCAGGAAATTTCATAATCCATTTGCCTGTTAGTACATGTTCTAAATGAGTGACTCCTCATTCTTCCTATCTAACAAACACCTCTGAATCCATACCGAGGGAGAAATCAACATTACCCCTTAAATTGTTCTATGTAGGACCTGATTTCATAACTTCACATCTTTCCAAATGGCTCTCACAGGACCCAAAATTATGCTAGATTTTAAATATCAAGAAACAGATTATGTGGAGAGGTCTGAAGCAAATAAATAGGACATTAGGGAGCAAAGAACTGTCTCTCGTAAGATAAAAGAGTATAATCTTGTGTTTCAAGAACTGCCTTTAACTGCCACCATAAGCAAGATTTACTGTATTTATCTAAATCTGGAAACCCCATTTCATCCTGGGACCAATGGCCATATAATGCCTGAAGCCGTATTTTAGGTTTTTTGATACTGCCAGCAAAAACAAGAAACCAAGAGCTGTAGCTTCTTCATATCCTTTTTAAACAAGCATATTTATTTATTATTTATATACCACTTATATCCTACATTAGATATTTCCCTATCTGTCCCGGTGGGCTCAAACTCTATCTAGTGTACCTGGGGCAATGAGGGGATTAAGTGACTTGCCCAGGGTCACAAGGAGCAGTGAGGGATATGAAGTTCCATTAATATTTTGGAACAGGATCTGCTGATACACAGCTTGTTCTAAAATTCAGTGTGAAATGAATGTCTGTGTCCAGCTGCTTGCAGCATGATTGCCTATTTTAGAAATAAAAATGTCCAAAATATGGATGACTATTATATAGTCACATAGATGTTCCATTCATAGCATATGAATATGTATGCTGTGAAATAACAACATAGGCATTCATAATGCCCCAAGCTATTACCCAACCTCCGCCTTTGGTTCTGATACCCCTCTTGCCACCACACTGGAATCCCAATCCCCAAACAATAAATCCAGCCCTCCCAAAAAGCACAACACCCCTAAAGTCTTACCCTTACCCACCCCTCCCCCTCCATACATCCACCCAGAGCCTACTTCTGATGTGGATCAGGGATCCTGGTGGTCCCTCCTGTGCTGCTGATTGGGTTGGCGCCAGGATCAAAGATGATTTCCCTGCCTTCCAGCACTGCTAGAAAGCAGAAATGCCAGGATCAAAGATGGCACCATTGCCAGAAGGTAGAACCTAAGTTTTAGGGGTGTCCAGGTGCACCACCTCATAGTGGATGGTAAGGGAGATTCAGTATACCCTGTGCAGTACATCAGTACATGTAGGGCAGATACTGGGTACGCTCCCTGCATGTATCACACAGGCTTTGTACTTACTCTGTGTTCAGTTTTACAGATAACACAGAGTAAATTCACACAATTCCTGACCCTTCCAACTAGAGTCTCCTGGACGATCCAGGGCCACTGGCAGGTCTAATTCCAGATGTCCACTTTTCTAGACATGGATGTTCCTTCCCCTTCTGCAATGGGGGAAGAACGTCCTTGTTTTTAAGCCTACCCATAACTCATCCCAAACATGCCCTAACCATGCCCTCTTGCCATGTGGACATATATCATTACATTACATTACATTACATTACATTGGTGATTTCTATTCCGCCAATACCTTGCGGTTCAAGGCGGATTACATAAGAGTTTTCCGGAGGTTACAAGAATTGTGACATAGCAAAAGAGATTAGATTTAAAAGCACTCTTCTTACATAAATATTAAAGAAAAAGGCTTATATATACCAATCTCAATATACAAGGAAATATAAACCTTATATATATGCCTAATTCATTCAAAAATATCTCAGGTTAAATGATCCTCAGCGAGGCCACCTCCCCACTCAATATATGTTCATAGAAGGCGGCTTTACACCTCCACTCGTCATTGGATCCTTGTATTTTCTTTTTATACTTTTTAGATTTTTAAATTTTTTTAGACTTTGTAATTCTTATTTCCTTAAGTATGATATAAATACTGACTAAAATAAGTTTACTTAGCTTTTTCATCAGCTCAATTCATGGTCTCATTGCACAGAACGGGGGATAACCGACATGTTTCACCCATGTGTTCTACAGCAGTTTTTTCAAGGCTATCACTCCCTACAAATGTAAAACAAGGGGATTAATCTATATTCTCACCCTATAATAATTCAGACCTTATGTCCCTCTAACGAAGACAATAAATTTTAAGTTTTAAATTTTACCTTACCCATAACTATCAGACCAATTTCCTCTCCAGAAACGGAGGAAGCAATGTTCACTTCCTTTTTTTAAAAGAGCCCTCCCATCGCAGACGTCCATAATTACAAGCGTCTGACATCATGAGGGTTCACCCTGCTTCTTGGTAACTACATTCAAACTTTGAAACTTTATTCATCTACTCATAAAGTTATATGGATGACATAAGTCAGACGCGTCCTCGAGACAGCCTAGCTAGACAAGGGTGGCCCATTCTAATTCGTCATTCAAGCCTGCAGGAGCCACTGTATTAAGATGGTAAATCCATCTTTGTTCAATATAATTTAACTTCGCTTCCCAGTTCCCTTCACTCTCCATTTCAACTGTGTCTATTACCCTCCACTTCAAATGTTCCACCCTATATATCAATATGTTAAATGAAACATGTTGTTATTGGTACTAACCTTTATAAAAAATGTGACACGGATAATAAATAAAAAAAAGTCGAGAACACTTATTTGGACATTTATTCTCAGCACCATATATATTACTTGTAACAATAACTAATCAAACATAACACACAACATTGCCCCTTCCTATGTCCATAGTGCCCCCAGTGCGTCCTTCCTCACCTCACTCCCCCTCCGATGCCCGCCTGCCTCCCATCCCCCTTCCATTGAACACCCCCCCATGCCATTCTGCCTGCCTGCCTTCCATTAAACCCCCCCACCCCCCGATGCCAGTCTGGGCCACCTTGTCCTGACGGATCCACGTTTTGCCTCTCTCCCCGCGGGGCTGGGCTTTGCCCAGCTGTTTCCGGACTGACGTCTTTCCCTCCCCGATCCTCCTCCCAGGGCAAGAAAAAGAAAGGGAGAAGCCGAGTCGGCGCCCCTTTGCGGCCAGAGCTGGTTCCGATCCCGAAGCGTAGAATTTCTCCTTATTTTCAGTTCAGTGTTTTA
Source organism: Geotrypetes seraphini (assembly GCF_902459505.1). Taxonomy (NCBI): domain Eukaryota; kingdom Metazoa; phylum Chordata; class Amphibia; order Gymnophiona; family Dermophiidae; genus Geotrypetes; species Geotrypetes seraphini. The sequence goes on from NC_047084.1 coordinate 535,415,573, forward strand.
GTGTTCACTGTTTTTAGAATAGTGTAATTTTAATTTTGCTAACAATTTGAATGTAGGCCCCTCTTGATCTTGAGGCACTAGGCTGAAGCCTAGTTAGCCTATAGGAAAATCCGGCCCTGCCAACAATTCATTTTCAGGATCCTCCCATAGGAAAGAAAAAAAAAAAAAGCCTCTCTCCTTCCTTTCCCCCGATCCGCGCCGCTGCAATCGTACCTCCCCGCTGCTGAAACTAATCGCCGACAAGAGGTCTTCTTTCTGACGTCAATTCTGACGTCGGAGAGGATGTTCTGGGCCAGCCAATCACTGGCTGGCCCAGAACGTCCTCTCCGATGTCAGAATTGACATCGGAAAGAAGACTTCTTGTCGCAGCAGCAGCGGGGAGGTAAGATTGTAGCGGCGCGGACCGGTGGAAAGGAAGGGCAGGAGGACCCGGACCTGGCAGGAGGACCCCTACCTGGCCGGCTGTGCAACCCCCTAAGCCGTGCATCCGTGGCGGACCGCCCCCCCCCCCACCCCCCCCCTTGGTACGCCACTGCATACGGTAACCCTATTAAAATGTCTCTATCATACCCCCTCTCTCCCGCCTTTCTTCCAGAGTATACATACTGAGGCCTATAAGTCTGTCCCTATATGATTTATATCAAAGATCACTAATCAATTTTGTAGTGGCCCTCTGGACCAACTCTATCCTATTTATATCTTTTTGAAAATGTGGGCCTTTTGGGCCTTTCAAATGATATTTTATGTCCCTTTGCAGTGTTCACTCGTGACTGATAGAGCAGAATGAAGTGCACTCTGGTCATAATTTCTGCTAAAAATGTAAGCATCCTTTACCATGAAAGCAAATGCTGCTAGGAGATTAGCTAAATAGGGTAACAATGGCAGCAGCCCCATTACACACCCTGGGTAACAAATGGCTCTTTTGTAACACAGCATTTTCATATGTATTTAAGTTTCAGTTATTCCCCTCACAGCCTTTAGGTTAAACTGTAAGGAGGACATCATCTAGAAAGCCCCACCAGATGAATAACTCAAGATAATACAAAACAGTATGGAAATAGATTACTTCTCCAGATCAAAGTGTCCACTGTAAATCAGGAAAAGCAAACTACAAAGGCATAAAATAACAGTGAAAAATAGGGATTCTAACAAAGAAAAGTTGGAGAAGTAGTATTATGCGAATACAGTGAAAGAACAATTTGCTTTCCTGGAGAGATGATTATAACAGAGGGGAGCATATGCTATGCAAAGTGCCTAGAGCTATTACATATAATGGAACCATAATGACGGGTTTCACATGTCAAAATGCGGGAAAATAGAAGAGTTATGAGAAAGGGAAGGGTTACCAAAATTTTACTCAGATGGAAAAATTGCTCCACTGGCACACCTGCAATTTTTTTCCACTGAAAACAATTAGATTTCTTAATAATTGAATCGTCAGCAATTGTGCAGTGGGGTAAAAGACCATCCGATCCACCCTTTAACACCTTATTCGAATTTTCAGTTTGTACACATTTTCTTGCCTGACTTGTTTGGCTCTGTAATCGAGGCATGGTCATTCCAGCTCGCTTTGTTTTTGACTTTTAAAATCAAGCTAAACTGTCTGAGTCAGATCTGTTTAGCTCTGGCTTAGGCAATTTTTTCTAGATTACTCATGTCACACACCACTCTCTATCATCTTTCTCCTCATTATATTTTTTATGACTTATGTGACCTTGCTATGCCTGTGTGTGATGGGCTATACGTTGGAAGATATAAAAGACGATGTTGGCGACAGCAGCAAGGTTTAAACTTGGAACATGTAGGCGGTAAATCCCAGGTAGCAAATAAGCACTCTCTCTATACTCCTTGTGGTGGGTCTAGGGCAGACATGTCAAAATCTGGCCCGCCAGACATTTTCACTTAATCTGGCCTGCCAGCACGAACCACTGCCGCTGCTGTTCTTCACTTGCGTCTCTCTTCGCTGGTCTCCTCATCAAAGCAGCCAGCTGTAGCCTACCTTGCAGGCTGCCGTCGACCTCGGTAGCACATTCCCTCTGACACAATGTCGTACGTCAGAGGGGCAGGACCGCAGCACAGGGAACGTGCTACCGACGTCGATGGCAGCCTGCGAGGTTCGCTACAGCTGGCCGGCGATCCTCAGAAGGCTGCTTTGAAGAGGAGACCAGGAAACCGGAATGGAGGGAGGGTAGGAACGGCGGGCTAAATCTGAAGGTGAGACCGGGAAGAAGAAGGGGGAAAACATGCAGGCCTTCGGGATGGGGGGCGGGCTCTGGTGGGAGAGAAGGAGGGATCCAGATATGCATATGCTGGACTGAGGGGAGGGTGGGGTGGGGTGGGGAAGAAATAAAACAAAGGAGAGGGAGAGAGATGGTGGACAATGTGAAGGAGGGAGGGAAGGAACAGAAAGGGAGAGAAGCTAGACACAAGGGATGGTGTGGAGGAGGGGATAGAGATACTGGACAGGAGGGTAGTTGGGAAGAGAAAGGGAGAGATGTGGACCCTGGGGTGGTGGGGAAGGAGGGAGAGATGCTGCATAAAAGGGTAGTTGAGAAAAGGAGGAGATGGTGGATCTGGGGATGGTGGGGTCCATTGCTGCAGTTGCGGGGATGAAGATGAAAAAAAGGAAAGATGCCAGACCTCTGGGGGAGGGAAAGAGAAACGGAAGGGGACAGAGATGGAAGATGGATGGTTAGCATGGAGAAAAAAGAAAATGACAAATGGGCAGGAGACCCTGGCAAGCGAGTTATCAGAAGACAACCAGAGCCTGGGACCAACAAAAGGTAGAAAAAATAATTTTATTTTCTGTTTTGTGATTACAATATGTCAGATTTGAAATGTGTATCCTGCCAGAGCTGGTGTTAGACAGCGAGCATGAACTAGGACCTAACAGAGAGAGGAAAAGTCTTTTTTATTTATATTGTTTACACCACAGGCCCGCAACTTAGCCTTTTTTCACATTTTGGCCCCTTATGTGATTGAGTTTGACACCTCTAGTCTAGGGGTACCAGACATCTGGATTTACTTGGACATGTCCTCATTTTAGAGGGCATGTCCAGGTGTCCGGATGGCTTTTCAAAACCTGGCACTTTGTCTGGGTTTTGAAAAGCAGATCACATCAGGAGGGACAACAGCGCATGTGTGGTTGCAATACGGTGATGTCATCATATCAAATCCATGTATGTACTGATGCCCCTCCCAATCGATGAGCAGGCTGAGGGAGGCAGGGCTAGGGGTGAGGCTGGGACATGGTGAGGGCATAACAGAGCAGGGATGGGTGGGATTGGGCGGGTCTATAGGTCCGGATTTTACGTACATAAAATCTGGTAACCATAGGTGGGTCAGAGCTGGAAAGCACAGGAGGTGATGTTAAGATAGTAGGAAAAGGCTTCTTAATGTATCACCAGCGCTGTCTGTAGCTATGACACCTGCAGGCTCAAAAACACTGATGGTGGAGCTGTCAAAGCAGTGGCATAGCCAGACAGTCGATTTTGAGTGGGCTTAAGCCCAAAGTGGGTGAGCACAAACATTTCTCTGCTCTTTCTTACCCCCACCTCAAAATATAAATACTTTAGCTAATGAGGATCTGTCAGCTGAAGACTTTCTCTGAAGGTGGCCTTTGGTGTGGATTCATTAACAAATGATCGTATTCATTAATCGAGAGGTTTACAGGCACCCTACTTACAATAGTATATTATTGCTTGAATGGACTGAGTGTATTCTAAGCATGAATGTTTAGAATAGGTCTTTTCTTTGTTTTATGGAATTTCTTTTTTATCTGCAATTTTTATGTAAACTATTGAGAACTATCGCTAGCTTTGGTGGGATATCAAATTTTAATAAACATATTCTAGAACGGAACTGGGGCGCCTTGGTTCTGTTACATAATAGGCTACTATCCTGCAGCCTCAGGGCACCTGAATGGAGGTGCCCATTTATAAAATTGTCCCATAATGGCTGAGATGCTGTGCTAGCATAGTGCCTGTGTTAACTGTTTCTAGATACTATCGTAACTATTTAATTAAGAGTTACCGCGGATTAGTAAACAGGCAGGCTAAATTTGTTTTCAAGTACACAATTACCTACAGCAGTTTTTTTCCCTAGTTCTCTTTAGATGTATGTTTTAATTAGGAAGGTCCTTTTAATGAAATATTCATTGTAGTGGCTTGCATCCATACTTAGAAATAGCACATCATTTCAATGCTTCTGTGATACACTTCTGTCCTTTAGTTATGCATGAAAAGGTTATGTGCTCTCCAGGCTTTCCTACGCTTGATTTTGCTTTCCTTTCTGAATATTTGTTAAATGCCACCTTTCTACTCCACTCGGTGTTTGTGCTTGTTCCTGCTGTGGAGAGAAATGAAAGAAGAAGAGGGGGAGGGGGCTATGAAGCTTTTATAAAACTGAATCCCCATTATGGGGGTAATTCTATAAGGAGCCACATAGATTTAGGTGGTAAGTATGCATATAAATGACAAAAATCCAGCTATGTGCTATTTTGTAAATATGATTTATTTTTTTTCAAAGTTGGGTTTTAGTCCTTGACCAAAATGAAGCAGAAGGATCCAGAATTTCATTATGCCAAGCCCCTTTTAAGCTTGAGAGCTAACCACCATCGGGGGACTGTAAACATTTTGCTCAAATGTCACCTAGAACACAGAGAAATCTCCTTTCAAGAGCACGTTGAAGCCAAGAAGAAATTATGTTTTGAAAAACTGAACATAAAAAAGCTCTTCTGTGTAGAAGACTTTGTACCAATCCAGATTCTTCTATAACAAGACCATCAGTCTTAAGGTGCGATGACCCTAAGGGGATAATTCTATAAGGAGCTGCCTTATGAGAGACACATACATGGCATTATTCTAGTCATTTATGCGGATCAAGTGTGTGTGTAAGTGAGGGGGAAGGGGACATTCAATTTTTTCTACTGGCTTGGAAAGAAATCATAACAGATACATGGATCCTCTCAATAATCCGGGATACATTCTATATCAGATTCAGCAGACATGCCCCATATTATCCTTTCCTAAGAGATGGTCTCCTTCCGGCCACCTCTAAAATACCTTCTATTTATTTGTTTAATGTATATTGTATATTGTGTATCTTCAGACCCTCAGAAATGCCACCAGGTGTTCAATAACATCTCATAACAACTGGCTTTACGCATCAGGTCTTCACTGGGTCACTTATAAATACTTTCAAATCATTGCGATATAGACTCCAATAACATGGATTAAATAAATTAATGTAGCATAACTGCTTTCATACTCAACTTAGGTGGTGATAGCCAGGGACAAATGCGCCAACATGTTTCACCCTTAGGGGGTTTCCTCAGGGCTACAATCCCTGAGTCATGGGTGAGGTGATTGCTTGCTCTGAAGATACACAATACACAATATACAATAAACAAATAAATAGAAGGTATTTTAGAGGTGGCCGGAAAGAGACCATCTCTTAGGACTGGTTTAGTAACCACCTTCTATAGATATATATTCTCAAACGCTAGATACCAGATTATCCTTTGTCATAGACCCAACCTTGTTCCAGCCATCTCTCCTTATAGGAGGAAGTCCACCTTCTATTTCAGACTAAGGGGCTCATTTTCAAAAAAATGCAGACATTCAAAAAATATTTTAAACCAACACTTGGATGTCCTAATTGCCAGGACGTCCAAATGCTGATTTTCAAAACTATCTTTCTGGATGTCTTTTGAGGCTTCCCAGCCGCTGTGCGTCCAAAACTCAAGGGGGTGGGGGGTGGGGGGGAGTGTTCTTGGCAGGCTTAGACTTGGATGTTTTTCCCAAGATGTCCAGGACAGAACTTAGATGTGCAGAGCCAGACCTGTTCTTGAAACATCTAAGTGCCACAAAGGTACCCAAACTGACCAGATGACCACTGGAGGGTTTAAGTAATGACCCCCCCCCCCCCCACACACACACACACACTCCCTTAGTAGTCATTGACTCCCTCCCACCCCCCAAATCTGAATGAAACAATACATATCTGTCTCTAGAAAAGCAGCACCTAGTATGTGAAATCCTAGTAGAGCATCACACAGGTGTCTTAAGTAGCCTGGTGAGTGGGCTAGTGAGCTATAGAGCGGACACAGGACTTTAAGCCACTCTAACAATTACATTTATGGTGGAAAGTGTGAGCCCACCAAAACCCACTAAAATCCTACTATATTGCCATATAGGTGTCAATTGCAGCCTTAAGGGATACTGGGATGATAGACAGGTGGGACGTTTTTGTGGTTCAAAATGGTCAAAAAAGATAGGCGTCCTAAGGTTGGACAGCCTGACGGCCAAGATGTTTAAGTAGGCAATTTCTGGAAATAAAAATCTGGATGCCCACTGGTTTCCCTGCCCTGACTTTTGGACATCTTGTGGGAAACTTCCAAAATCGTACTTGGATGTACTATCACGAATGGCCCTCCATGTCTATAGATCTTGTTTCAACACAGGAACAGAATCAAGATTTTGAGTCAAGAATTTTTTTATTTTTTTTTTTGGAATAAGAAATAGGAGGTTTTACACTCTATATTAGATCTCAGAGACCCTTAACTAACCATGATCTCTTTAAGGAAAAGTTCACAACAACGACTATTTTCTCCATACTTTCTCTGCTCAGCTCACAAGGATATATGCACAGGCATTCCAATCTATCCTTTTTACAAGTATTTATTTATTTTAAAAATGTATATACCGTTTAAAACTAAACGGTTTACATGAGTTACATACACAGTATTTAAAATGAGCACTGCAGGTTAACCTTGTAGTCAAACCATTTTCCCTACAGAGTTCTCTCTTTAAGCCTCTCCTCAGCCCCAGGATGTCTCTGAAGTGCCTAGTGGTGGTGACTGCCACAAGCATAATCAAAAGCATTGTATTTTTGTGCCTGGACAGCTGGCTTCTAGTGACTCAGTCACAGTCACAATCCTTAACTCTCTTGAAGAAAACAATCGCCCTTCTCCAGTCTCTGGGACTACTTATTAATTTGCAGACATGAACCCTGTGTCAACCAGCAACATTTCCTTTATAGGAATAGTCTTGGACATTATCCAGCCTCAAGCTTTTCTTCTAGAAGATTGGAATTTTATCCATGTTTGAATCCTATCATAATTAAGCGAACAGTAAATAACCTAATAAAACAGGCCGTCAGAAATAAACCTTTATCCTACGTTGAACATAAGTAGTTCTGAAAAAGCTGGGACGGGACAGCAATCCCTTCTTCAAAAATTATGTATTGTTCAGAACACAGTCCGATTGATTTTTAATTTGAAGAAATTTGACCCCCCCCCCCCACGCTCCTCCCAACAACATCTTTTAGTGGTCCCCTCAGTCCGCCAATTGTTTTATGATACAACACGTAAAACAATCTTTTCTGTAACCGCTCCAACATTGTGGGATACTTTACCTCTTACCTTGAGACAAGAAAAGAATCTCAATAATTTTAAATCTAATCTTAAAACATTTCTTTTCAGAGATGCTTTTGAGATCTATACTTAATTTTTTGTTCAAAAAACTCAGACAATAGACTCCCTTTTTACCTTTTGTTTTTTAACTCCCCTTTCTTTTATTTTAAGCAATGTATCCTCCCTATTTGCCCATGTGGATCATGTTGCGCCTGTATTATAATTGTTTATGCGTTCCCTTTATGTTATGTTTTTTTATATTTTAAACTTTTTAACACTTTGTATTAATTGGAAACCGCTTTGATTATAAAAGCGGTATATCAAGACTTAAACTTGAAACTTAGGGCTCCTTTTACGAAGCCGCGTTAGCAGCTTTATTGCACGCACATTTTTAGCGTGCGCAAACCCCCGCGCTAGCTGAAAAACTACCGCCTGCTCAAGAGGAGGCGGTAGCGGCTAGCGCAGCCGGCAAATTAGTGTGCGCTATTACGCACGTTAAACCGCTAACACGGCTTCATAAAAGGAGCCCTTAAACTTGAAACTATTATCGAAAACTTCACTGGCTTCTAGTAGAGGGTAGAGTTTGGATGCTTTATTTATAAAGCATTGTATGGTTTATTACCAAGATATTTGATCAATCATTTTGGTTTTTATTATGCAAGGGCATTCTTTGCGTAACAGTTAAAGGTTGCTCACAAACAAGATTCATAAATCAACATCTATCGTACCAAGCTGCGCACTGGGATTCTGAATTTGGGTCACTGATTAGATGGTCTAAGACTTATATGCATTTTAGAAAACTTTTAAAAACGTATCTATTTATTAAGTATTTGTAGATTATGCTGTTACTATAATTCATCTAAATATAATTCACTGTTATTGTTCAGGTTTATTCTTTTGTACACCGCATTGAACCGCAAGATATTTGCAATATAGGAATAAATTTTTATGTTATGCTATGCCCAGAAATTCAATGTCGAGCCTGGTCTGGGTTTCAGCATTGAGGGGTCCTTTTACTAAGGTGCGCTAGTCGATTTAGTGTGCGTTAAACGCTACCGCATCCATAGACTATAATGAACATGTTGGTGTTTAGCATGCGCTAAATCAGTTAGTGTACACTAAATCGGCTAGCGCACCTTAGTAAAAGGTCCCTGAGTCTGCAGAGCCAGCTAATTGTGATACTTAGCACTTACCTGGCTATGGGGCACCGCATAAAAACTGAATTTTATGTGGTCCTATTTATGCAGTGACCTTGAGTGATTAAGTGGCAAACATCAGCATTTAACCAGCCAAGTGCTGACTGTATCCCCCTCCCCCCAGAATGCCCCCCAAATAGGCAGTTATCAGTTAGGCGCTAGCAAAATATTTCACTGGTCAACAAAAAAAAAATGATTTTCTTTGCTACCAAGAACTTAAGAAGTGTTCTTAGTTAATTTAATGTTGCTGATTTCTTCAGCTAGCATGTCAGGTTTCCGAGATACACGTTACTGATTTTTTAGACAGTTTGCCATATCGGCACAATATTGCAAGTATGAACTGTGTCCCACCAAACTTGTAAACTAAACTAAACCTTAAGTTTATATACCGCATCATCTCCACGGAAGTGGAGCTCGGCACGGTTTACAAGAACTTAAAATATAAAAAGAGAAAGGAAAAAGTTTACATGAGCTTATATAGAGAAAGGAAGAGTAAGGGGGAAATTAGAATAAAAACAAAAAGGTAAAGTGCAGGGAGAAGCTGGTCCTGCCTGCGGGAAACGCGATAAGGGAAGGGGGGGCCCTTGGAGCAGGCTAGACTGCGGGAGGGAAGGGGGAGGGGCCAAAAGGAGTTTTAAGGAGTTTACTCTGAAAACAAACAAGAAGACAACAAGGAGACATGTTACAGCATATATTTACGCCTCTCTTTTTTTTTTTTTTTAGTTCAATAATTTTATTGAATATTATAAGAATTATAAACAGAAAGCAGCTCAAACACATAGAATCATAATAAAAATCATGTATCAAATATTCGTATCTACAATCGTTTGAATAAAACTAGATTAATGAAAAGGATCCAGAGTATCTGGAACTGCTTAGAAAAGGAACAGAAAAAGACAGAGAAACAGGAGGGATAAGAGAAAGAGAGAGAAAGATAAAAGAAGAGAGAGAGAAAGAGAAATAGAGAGAGATAGAGAGAGAGAGAGAGAGAGGCAGAAATTCTTCGTTCTCAACACCCATGTTTTGCACAATCAAACTGCCCGCCTAAACTCATTGACACCATGTTTGTGACAGCTCTAATGCATATTCTGAAAAACTGGAAATCATCCTCATTACTAGATTTACGCCTCTCTTAACTCACACAAAAGTGATGTCAAAATGTTCAGAAACGTTTGAGACACTTGCTTTTCATACGCTTGTACTGTGCATTTGTCTCTCTTAGCAAGAACCAACAATAGTCTCCCATCATACTGGGATCGAACTTTCCCTGATATCTGCTTTCCATCACCTTGATATCTTGATGAAATCTTTCCCCATGCTCATCGCTGACATCACCAAGATTAGGTGGGAAGAAGTTGAGAATGTAAGAAGCGCATTTTAAGTGACATTCAGGCACCCATTAGCTGATATGCTGTCAGCATGTTCTCCACAAGCTCATCACATTGTGCTGCAGATGTGGAAGGAGGAATTGGAACATTTGGGTGGAAAAAAAAGTGCGTCTTATGGAATGAAAAATACAGTATATGTGATCAATGAGCTGTCCTAAAATGCAATATTGTGTTACAGAAACAGTACCGACGCTTCATGGTAGCGTTATTGATGAAAATGATATAAACACAAACTGATGCATAACTTAAAAACAGGTTGTGATAGATGAAAACTATTTTCAGATTTAGAGTCAGCATGTGGCCCTTGTTAAGGTACAGGTGACAGAACTCCAGTAGCAACATGCTTGTTGACCAGTGTTTTCAGCAGCACTAATCAGTTAAGTGCCACTAAAAATGACTGATTTGCTGCAAACAGGTGATTTAACTGGCCAGAAGTTATTTCTGGCTGGTTAAATCGCTTTGACTATCAACTCGGACATGACTAACTTCCTTCAGAATAGACAGAGACACTGAGATAACAATTTAATTGTTTTTCTTTCGTCTAAAGGCTCCTTTTACGAAGGTGCGCTAATGGTTTTAGCGCACGCTACATGCTGATGCCTCCATAGAGCTTGCGTTAGAATTTTTTGTGTAGCGCGGGGTTAGTGCACGCTAATCTTCAGCGTGCGCTAAAACCGCTAGCGCACCTTAGTAAAAGGAGCCCCAAGTGTGAATCTATGGGCTCCTTTTATCAAGGTGCGCTACGGGGCTTAGCGCGTTGGACATTTCATCACGCGCTAACCCCCGCGGCAAGCCAAAATACTAACATCTCAAGCGTTAAACCCCTACCGCACCTTGATAAAAGGAGCCCTATGTATAGTTCTAAGACATTTTTCAAATCAGTCCTCAGTGGTAAAATACAGAGCTAAATTAAGGTAAGTTTTCACATGCAGCCTAAATGGCCAGATTTCATAGAAAAATCACCTGAAAGTAGTCAGTTGTAACAAAAGCAAAGCCTTTATCCAGCCTCACCCCAGAGAGATCCATAAGATGACTAGGTAAAACATAATTCACTAAGGGCTCCTTTTATCAAGGTGCGCTACGGGGGTTAGCGCGTCAGACATTTCATCACACGCTAACCCCCGCAGCACACCAAAAAACTAACGCCTCGTCAATGGAGGCTTTAGTGACTAGCGCGGCAGGCGGTTGAACGCGGGGGGGATTCCGCGCGTTAACCGCCTACTGCAGCTTGATAAAAGGAGCCCTAATGCTTTAGATACCTAATTATGCAGTCGATTTACTAGTAAAACAGCACTGACAGTGCCATTTTATCACTCATAACAGCTTTACAAGATTTGCCACAGTTTACATATTTGGTTTTCAGATCACAACTTTTCAACAGCAGCTCAAAGTGAGTCACATGCAAATACAATATGTATTTCTCATTCTCTGGAGGACTTACAATCTAAATTTTTGAACAGTGATTACTATGCCACTGACTCCAGCATTTGTTGCAATTCATTGTACAGTACTCCCCCCAAATTCACAGGAGTTCCGTTCCAGGAGCACCCGCGAATTCTGAAAAACCGCAAATACGGTTTAGGAGCAGATCGGAGGCATGAGGGGGCGGCGACGGGTGCTGATAATTGGGTGCGGGATCGTTCTTAGTATTTTCTGACCGCCTCTTCTGGGAACTAAAGTCAGGCTACACCAATCAGGAGCTGCTTTGACACGCTATCTGGTGTGTCAAAGCAGCTCCTGATTGGTGTAACCTGACTTTAGTTCCTGGAAGAGGCGGTCAGAAAATACTGCGAAAGACAGAGTCTGCGATTTGCGAGCCGTGAATTCGCAGGGGCATACTGTATCTTGGTTTACCAAAATATGTGATACATGCTCTACAAAGTGAGCAAAATGCGGCGGCCTGAAATATAGTGCAAGCTTCCAAATATGAGCATATTACACCAATTTTGTATAGTTTATATTGGCTCTGCTTGGATATCTGTGTGGCCAGTCTACTAACGATGTGGGCCCCTTCTACATTCCAATGGCTTGTTTTGTGTGGGGTATTTTGGCAATTCAAAAAGACAGACACACTGAGGACAAGCACATCTGAGAAATGTAGATTTTCAAACAAAAAGATAAGACATTTTTCTGTTTTGAAAATGGTCTTGTTTGCTACTGGATTTTTGAATGTGTTCCGCAAAACATCCAAACTCATATCTACCTATCTATCTATCTAACAATCAGCTTCTCTTGTTTGTTCTATACATTCAACATGGCTTCTAACTGCTACAGAGATGTCATTGTCATTATGAATAGCCTTAACACTTTCACCACCATTGTTTGCTTGGAATATCTGTATTTTCCAGTTATTTCTCTACAGTAATACAGTCCATTCCATAGAGCTGTTGAGACGATTACATTCCATTGGGAGGTGTTTTTTTTAACGATCAATGAAAGAAATGTTCAATCTTTTTTTTTTTTTAATTCGTTTTGACATCAAATACATAGTGCAAACATATGAACAATCAAGTAATATTACATACTGCACACTATTCCAACAAATAATATAAAGCTGTTTAACCCCCCTTCCCTCTCCCATTCAATCTATTGAGACAAAGCAGCAGATATTGTAGGATGAGATGTACAGCATCAGCATCTATGAGACAGACTTGGTTTTTCTTATTCCATAGATCTTTTTGGACCCCTGTCATGTTACAACGGTTAGACAGTTCTAATAGATGCTGGCACTCTCATCAATGTTCAATCTAATCAGCTGAGATATCTCAATGTTAATATCTGCAAAAGCTTCTGAAGTTCTTTTCTCCCATCTGGATATATGTTGATTATAATGCAGCTCCAATTTCAGATTGTTTATGAGGTTGACAGTTTTCAGACTCCCAGGATCACGTACAGGAATAGGCCTGCTGTTGGTCCTGTTTTGCTAGCACTCTGGCACATCAGCTAAGGGAACTAAAATGCTGTTGCCGCTGTTTTGTCATCACAGAGGAGAGATGTTTGCTGAAGCAAGAGGCATGTCTTGGTTGCTAGGGAGAATCCTGGCTGTCATCCATCCTTGAGCTGCAGAGAGGACTTTGCCTTTCAGGCACTAGAGCTGCTTGGCGCCTGCTGGCCCATAAAGACGAGCTGAAAATAAGACATTGCAGTTTCTATGCACAGGTGAGGGAGTTGGAGCAAGCTATGAATAGAAAGTTTCAAAGGATTAGTGGGGACCTAGAAAAATGTGATAATGGAGGAACTGAGAGCACTTACAATACAATACAATGCAACTTTTATATACTGCAGTCTCCTAGAGTTACTGGTTCATATGGTTTACAGAAAAAAAAGAAGCTATTAAAAATAGTTATACAAATAAAAACTTTCTAAGTAGAAACATTTTTAGTTTCTTCCAAAATTTCATGTAATTAATTTCACTCTTTATATCTAAAGGGAAGGAGTTCTATCAATGTGCAGCTAAATAAGGCAGAGGAGAACCAAATCTCAATAGATTTAAGAGCTCACTGAAGTCATTTTTGTTTAAAGATGCTTTTGAAGATTAAATCTCTACTCTTAGCTCTCCATTCTTCAAAATAAATATAATTACTCCTTCAAAATTATAGGAGGCTCCAGTTATTTCCTTTACCAGCCTATTTGTGCTTTCCTTAATTGTAAACTTTCCTGTAATTATTGTAGTTCTACCTTAAGAACATAAGAATGGCCTTACTGGGTCAGATCAATGGTCCATCAAGCCCAGTAGCCCGTTGTCACAAAGGTCAATTCAGGTCACCAGTACCTGGTCCAAACCCAAAGTGTAGCAATATTCCATGTTACCGATACAGGGCAAGCAGTGGCTTCCCCCATGTCTTTCTCAATAACAGACTATGGACTTTTCCTCCAGGAACTTGTCCAAACCTTTCTCAAAACCAGCTACGCTATCCGCTCTTACCATCCTCTGGCAACGGGCTCCAGAGCTTAACTATTCTCTGAGTGAAAATTTTTTTTCCTCCAATTGGTTTTAAAAGTATTTCCCTGTAACTTTATCGAGCGTTCCCTCGTCTATGTAATTTTTGACGGAGTGAAAAATTGATCCACTTGTACCCGTTCTACTCCACTCAGTATTTTGTAGACTTCAATCATATCTCCCCTCAGCCGTCTCTTTTCCAAACTGAAGAGCCCTAACCGTTTTAGTCTTTCCTCATACGAGAGGAGTTCCATCCCCTTTACCATCTTGGTCGCTCTTCTTTGAACCTTTTCTACCACCACTATATCTTTCTTGAGATAAGGAGACCAGAATTGAACGCAATGCTCCACATGAGGTCACACCATGGAGCGATATTTGAAAGTTCACATCAAGTTTTCTTAACTCCTCACAAAGCAAAAGCAAATATATATTAAATAATACGACTGACAGCACAGAACCTTGTGGCACTGCTTTACTTAATGTGGTCCTCCTGAAACATCCTCTGTTAGAAATGATCAAAGCCAGTCAAGCACTTTGCCTTCAATGCTTAAAGCATTCATTCTTGTAAGTAAAATGTTATGATTAACTGTGTCAAAAGCAGATGAAATATCAAGAGAAATCACACACAAAAAAGTTACCTTGAGCAAGACCATGTTTCAAAGAATCCAACATAGAAAGCAGTTCTATACAGTGCTTAGGACGAAATCTGAACTGAAAGTTATCTAAATTAAACATCGTACTTATCTAAAAACTCCTGCAACTGAAAGAGTACAACTTTTTCCAACACTTTGGACAAAAAGTTCAAATCTGAAATAGGACAATAATGATCCAGTTGCTTATTAATATCTGTAGTTTATTGTGCTTTTCTTGTAATATTATATGCACATGAATTATTTGCATGCAAAATTGTAGTTTGGAAATTTAATAAAGATTAAAAAAAAAAAAAAAGATCCAGTTCTTTTCCACTCTGCTTAGCCTTCAATAGTGGTCTAACATTTGCTCTCTTCAGGCCTACGAGGATACAACCCTCAGTCAAAAATTTTGTAATTATCTTCAATACAGATGGCACTATGGGCTCCTTTTACGAAGGTGTGCTACGGATTTTACCGCACGCACCGGATTAGCACGCGTTATAGTGCGCGCTAGCCAAAAATCTACCGCCCGCTCAAAAGGAGGCGGTAGTGGCTAGCGCAGGCAGCATTTTAGCATGCGCTATTCTGCGCGTTAAGGCCCTAGCGCGACTTTGTAAAACGAGCCCTATATTCTCTCTAATACCAGAAAGAACATTCACCGGACATGGATCACGTGAACTTGTTTAAACTCTGGATAATCATTTTCACTTGCGTTTCTGTAACTCCTTCAAAATTTGACTACCCTACACCCTGCGTCATGGTAATCACCACAAGTGGATCATTATAGAAATCAGCAGAGACATTCTGTACCTTGCTTATAAAGTTTGCTAAGAAATCCTGACTTTTAAACATGTGAACATCATGATGTAATGGCAAATTTGTCGATTTTGTCACAACCCTAAATAATTCCTTAATAGTGGGGAGTGACAAAGAGAAGCGAGACTTGGAGCATATGAATGTATTGGGGATTTAGTTGCCTGTGAAAAAGGAGATGTTGGTGTTGGATTAGACTCTGCATTGACCATGGGATATCAAATTCTGAAAACAATCCAGATGGGATATGCACAATTACATATGCTGTACTGGTTGAAGCCCTATATAGCAGGATTATAGGGTACCACAAGGATCAATACTTTCTCCACTGTTATTCAATGATCTTAAACCAATCTATTGACTTCACTATCTATGCCTACCCGGACAATATTCAACTGCTTCATCCCCTGAATCTCCCAAATGATCTGAGAGATATTCAAGAGATCAATGAAAAATTTTAACAAAAAAAAAAACCTAGTTAAATGACAACATGCTTTCCTTAAACATCACCAAATCTAAAGTGATGCTATTTCCAAGCCATAAATTAGAGTCTAGTTTCCCCATCTGTCTGAATTCCAAAGTATTACAGTCAGTGACTAAAATCAGCAAAAAAAACTCAATCATGTAACCCCCCCTTTTAATTAAGGCACACTGGTTACCCATATCATGTCGACTGACTTACATAATTCTACTCAACCTTTAAAACCAGAACGACATAATCCCTGGGATTCATTAACAGATATCTTACTCCATATATACCCTCATGATCACTACGCTCAAGAATCAAAATTTATTAGAGATCCCATCAACTCAACACATAATATACGATATGACCAGAAAATTAATCTTTTCTGTCACTGCTCCATTGCAATGGAACAGTATACCCTCGCACCTTCGAGAAGATTCCTCTCTTACAAAATTTAAATCAAATTTAAAAACATTTCTGTTTAAGGATACTTTTGACTGCTAATATCGCTCTCAACTTTTACTATCCGACAGGATTTTAATACCCTCCCTTTTGTGTTTCCCTTTTAATGACTTTCTTTCCTATTGAATATTGTATTTCTCTCCCCTTTTTTTTCTACAAACATGATTGTCTGTCTCTGTTATTGTGATTACCTTTTAATTTTATAATTTTAGTTTTTTTTTTAAATCATGTACACCACTTAGATAAAGCAAGAACTCAATTCAAACTCTACTGCTTACTTTTCAAAGTAACCCATGGTATGGCCCCCAATTACCTGAACAACCTTCTTTGCCGCTACCGACTACCCAGATCAAGAAGAACTCAGAATCTTTTCACCTTCCCCCCTCATAATGGTACTCGATGTAAGAAACTTTACGACAGCCTTCTAGCAACTCAGGCAGCGAAAATTGACCCCACCATCACCAAACTGATGATCAAAACAACAGACATCAAAGTGTTTCGGAAAGAAATCAAAACATTTCTTTTTAAAAAACACGTCCTTACTTAATATTCCCCTCCCCAATCGCACATGCACTCTCCCCAGCAAATAACACACTACCGTAGTCATCCCCTGAACCTCATTTACCAAAAATATCCAAACTCTTAAATAAGCATCTCCCTTAGGTATCCATTTAACCTTCTCCTAAATAAGCATCTCCCTTAGGTATCCACTTAACTGATTCCTTCAAAGTTAGGTATCTTTCTTCAGTTGTCTATATTGTTTTCCCCACTGAACCTTGTAACTACTTGAACCCTGTCAAGTTATTCTATCGATAAATCCAGATATCTTATACTTGTATTTCTATACCACAACATGTAATTTACTTAAATCGTTGTAATGTAATTCTCTCGGTAATGTCCTGATCTCTTTTAACTGTAATCCGCTTAGAACCGCAAGGCACAGGCGGAATAGAAATCACAAATGTAATGTAATGTAATGTAATAAGCAGTATATCAAATTTTAATAAACTTGAAACTTGAATGTTAATGTTCTATGATTTTCACTCGGTAGTGCAAGCATTAATATTAGGCAGATTAGATTACTGCAATGCACTGTATTTAGGGGTAACAAAAACTAGGAGTATGAATTTTGCTGCTAGATTGATTGTGGGGAGAGGGGGGTATCATGGATAATCCACATCATGCCGGTCTAGAAACAATTCATTGGCTTCCCATACAGCAAAGAGTGCAATATAAAGTGATATGGATAATTCATCAAGCTTTGTATTATAAAGCACCTGGATGTATTCAAGATATGTTGGAGTTATATTGCCCTGGAAGAGCATTAAGATCTGAAAATGCAATGAAATTTATCTACAGAGAGAAAAAAAGAGCGTATTGCATGCACGGAATTCTATGTTTTCAGTTGCTGGAATGAAATTGTGGAATACATTGTCAGGTCAGTTGCACCTTTGTAAGATCAGAGATGTCTTTATAAAACTCTTGAAGACACAATTATTTGTTGAAGTGTTTATGTGAATGAATTGCTTATGAATAGTAGTTAATGTAAGAACAGAGAATACTTACTCTTTAGAGCAGTATCTCGCAACCTTTACGAGCCGTGGCACATGAAACTGGCGGCCACAGTGTGAGGGCACCCAGAAGTGTGCGGATATCACTGTGATGATGTCACATGCATGCATGATGTCATCACGTCAACATCCGCACCTTTGCGGATGCCCTCCAGATGGGTCCTGAGCCGCCAGTTGGGGGGGGAGAAATGAGAAAGAAGAGGCGCAAAGAGGAGAGACACCATGGAGGAGGAAAGGTGATGATGGCAGTGGACTGCTTACAGGATGTGCCACTCACCACAAGAGGCACGTCGGGTAGGTAGTCAGCCAACGCTGGCACCTCTCCTCCACCCTGACATCTCGTGGCACACCTGAAATCTCGTGCAGCACACAATTTGCGATGCACTGCTTTAGAGAATACAGTCATCTACTGGTGTACTTATGTAGAGGATATGAATATGATCAGCAGGGTGGGTCAGTGCAGTTTTGTTATATAGATGAGGTACTATTATTTTGTACTGTATGTTAACTGTAAACTGCTTAGACTTTTTAGGTTGCATATTAACTTTTAAATAAATAAATAATTTTCTGATCAAAATAGTTCTTAATGTACCTAGTCGCACTTCTATACTCCTTTAAATAACACATGCAAACATGGACTCCGATCCTGAATTTTTTCACCATCCTCACTCCTTTTGTCGCAATACCTAGAAACATAGAAACATGACGACAGATAAAGGCCAAATGGCCCATCTAGTCTGCCCATCCACAGTAACCATTATCTTTGTCTCTCTCTCTGAGAGAGCAATCCCATGGTGCCACAATAGCACGATGTCAACTGAATGTGAAACATCAAAGTGATCCAGGTTATCTAATTGTGGAAGCCTTATCTATTTCAATTTCACTAATTCAACTTCTTCTCTATCAGAAAAGAACCTGTTTGCTGGTCTACTAGGATTGCCCATAACATTTGAAGCTATCATACAGGCAGGTATCTCTAGAGGGTGGGAGGGGGTCAGTGACCACTGGGGGAGTATAGGGGGGGTCATACTTTCATCCCTCCAGTGGCCATCTAGTCAGTTTGGGAACCTTTTTGGCACTTACCGTATGCACTTGAATATAAACCGACCCATATATAAACTGAGGTAACCCTTTTTCCATCAAAAAAGATTGACTCGAATATTAACCAGGAGGGGAGGGGTTAATATTCAAATGCAGTGCCTTGCCTTGCCCTGTCTTGCCAGGCTCTGCACCCTGTTCCCCCTCTCTGCATGCTCTCAGGCTCTGCATCCAGACCCCTCACTCCCTCCCTCCCCTGCCAGTCTCTGCACCAAGCCCCCCACCCTCCTTGCCCTGCTAGGTTCTGTACTCTGTCCCCCTCCCTCCCAATGCCTTGCAGGCCTCCACCGGACCTGCTGTAAGTCCTGGTGATCCAGCAGTGGGTTGGGACAGCAGGGATCCCTCTTGCCTCCTGTCCCAGCCAATGCTAATGGCAGGACTTCTCCCTCCCCCACATACCTTTAGAATCCCTGGTGGTCCAGAAGTGAACCGTAGCAGGAACAACCTTCCTTAGCTCCTGCCTGTGTAGAGCCATGAAAACTTGTGGCAACCAAACAGCTAGTGGCTCTGCATGGGCAGGAGCGAAGGAATGTCGCTCCTGTCATGGTTCAGCGCTAAACCACCAGGGATTCTAAAGGTACACGGGGAAGGGAAAATGCCTGCCATTCGCAGCACGCAGCCCTGTAGGGAGGAGGGAGTGGGTTTCCCTGCTGCTGATCTGTCATCAGCATGTATGGGGAGGTCCGGGGATGTGGGAGGGGGGGTCTAAATAATGTTGGGGGATGTGGGGGGGATGTTGTGGAAGGTCTGGGAATGTCGGGGGGAGCAGTAATATTGGGGGATGTGAGGTGGATGTCGGGGAGGGTCCGGGGATGTTGAGGGATGTCGGGGGAGGGGTGTAGGGCTCCACGGCTCTGCTGATCCTAGCAGGGGGAATCCCCATCAGCTGACCTGGCAGGAATTCCTGAAACTGGCTCAGCTGAAGAGGATTCCTCTGCTGTGATTAGACAAGGTAGATGAGGACGTCTACAAAACTTGCTTTTGTGTGTTTTTCATGTGGACGTTTTTCTTTTTGAAAATGGCCTAAATAGATAGATGCCATAAAAACCAAATCTTACACATAGCTAATTTTCAAAAATAAAAGAGGCATCTGACAGTTTTGAAAATGGACATTTTTTCTGCTGGGTTTGTGGACGTCTTGCCCAAAACGTCCACCCTCAGACTTAGGTGTCCTATCGAAAATCCCCCTCTATGTATGTTAGCCTGTAGCCTATTCTGAGCTCTTTAGGGGAGAATGGGATAGAAAACCAAATAAATATATAAAATAATATAAAGTGCAACATCTACAGTCCTGATGTTAAAAGGAGAAGAAATCTTTGAAGCTGAGAAAGTATGTTGTATGAGGGAGTGCTAAAAAGTTCTCAGCACAACCAAGAGGAGAATGGCGGTGGATATGGTTTGATCAATGATCTGAAAGAATGTCAAAAAAGACAGAATTTTTGTTTCTGCAAATTGGCACTTAACGAAATAAGGTAACGCTCTTTTCAGTTACAGCGGCAAAATAATGCTCAGAATTTAGGAAGTTGGTTGGTTGGGCTGAGAACCTGTGATTATCTCCCTTCAGCTGGTGGAAAGCCCGTTCCCATTGCAGCGCCAGAGAAAACAAGACCGCAGGCATCAAGATCAGCAGGGAACAGTGCAGACATTTCCCTGCTCAAGATTTAACAAAGGGCACTCTACTGAAAGAACACAGCTTAAGGAAGCAGGAAACTTGTTGAGAAAGAATAAAATATGCTATCCATGGGAATCTTTCCAGTCTTTAATTCATTGTGAACATAAAAGAAGTTTCTAGGCAGCTACGCAATTTAAAGGTCCAATAATAAATATGTCTGAAGAACGGATATGTCTGTTCTCAAAAGCTCAGGTGCTTAAATACACAACCTGTATTTTACGAAGCCGCATTAGCAGTTTAACGCGCGTAATAGCGCGTGCTAAACCGCCGGACACGCTAGCCGCTACCGCCTCCTCTTTAGCAGGCTGTAGTTTTTCAGCTAGCGCGGGGATAGCGCGTGATTAAAAGTCGCACGCGCTAAAGCCGCTAAGGAGCCCTAAGATTCCAGTTTTCCCCAGTACCCATCTAGCTACTAGGGATGTTCACGTTTTCATTAAAGTGTTGCGCAGGTACAGAAATCTAACCTGCCCCCGCCCATCCATGCTGGAATCCAACCCATCCCCATCCATCCCTGCTGGAATCCATTCCTTCCCCACAATTAATCTCTTTCATCCCCGCCCGTCCCCATCTACTTCAGAAGTAGTTATTTCATTTAATTATGCTACTGAATTAGAGGCTCTGGTAGAGACCCATTTACAAATAAGCAAAAACACTTTATTAATTTTGAAATATTAAATGGAAAGAATACAAACTTTGTAAATAGGTCACTGCCAGAGCCTCTAATGGAAGTAAAAAAAATATAAATACTCCTGCTGATAAGGACCCTCAAGCTATGTCAGCTGAAGACTTCCTCTGAAGGTGCCCCAAAATCTCTTTTATCAAGCTTGGCAGGCAACAGCAACATCCCTAAGCCACAGATTCTGGCACCTCAGTGGCTCAAAGATGCTGCCAGCGACTGCCACATTTGGTAGGAGGGAATTCTAGCCACCTTTTGGAGGAGGTCCTCAGCTAGCAGTGCTTGGGGATCCCCCACCAGCTACAACAAATAAGGACAGACACCCTGTATGTAAGACTTGTGTCTTATTAATCTTTTCCGTTTGGCTTCCTGATGAAGATTTGAAATGTGGCACATTGAGGCCAAAGAATTATAACTAAAAGCTATGTTTTTTTTTCATTTAATTTCATTTCAGTACATTGAAAAATACTATCTGTTGTTAGTTGGAAAGTACTGCAATGATTGGGTGGTGAGATTTTGGGGGGAATTCGTTCCCCTTTTTCCTCCATGTCTCTGAGCACTACCCTCCTTTATAAAAATTAAGTATACCAGTCAGAATATCTTTAATTTTTGGTGTAAGTGTGTTTTTATTATTTTGACAGCAAATACTTCAACACTGGAGAAATAAAAATAGAAATGCATTTCCTTTTCTGTTGAGCACAATACAAAGACATCAGCCATATACATTGCCCAAAGCTAACATAGTCAAGAAATTCCTTTTTTTTACCTTTGTTGTCTGGAGATTTATTTTTCCATCAAGTTATTTCCAGTTTCTCTTTTCTCTGCTTTCCTGTCTTCTGAAAATTCTTCTTCAAGCAGTTTCTTTCCATTGGTTACTCCTACCCTGGTCCAGCATTTCTCCCTCTCAATTTCCTCACTCCCACTGTACAGCATCCTCACTCTCTTCTGCTTCTAAATCCATCTCCCTCTTTTTCCCCTCCCCATTCCTGCCCAGAATTTCTTCCTCTCTCCTCCACCCCATGTGCAACATGTCTCCCTCTCATTCACTGTCTACGGAAACAACAGTACGGGCAGATGGCCTGGAATCACTATGGGTTAAGCTACAGGGAGGAGCAGGAGCAGACATTAAACTGGGTCTGTACTACCGCCCACCTGGACAACCGGAAGAAATCGACCAGGAGATGGAGGCTGAACTGAAACAGGTATGCAAAAGCGGAAATGTGGTGGTCATGGGGGACTTCAACCATCCTGGGATAGACTGGAGTATTGGGCACTCAAACTGCGCAAGAGAAACAAAATTCATAGAAGTCACGAGGGACTGTTTCATGGAGCAGCTGGTCACGGAACCAACACGGGGCGATGCCACTCTTGACCTAATCTTCAACGGACTAGGGGGGCCAGCAAAGGAGGTGGCGGTATTACCCCCACTAGGTAACAGCGATCACAACATGATCCAGTGCAAGCTTGAAATTGGATCAACAAAGGGGAAAAGAACCACAACGACGGCACTCAACTTCAAAAAAGGAAATTATGATGCCATGAGAAAAATGGTGGGAAAGAAGCTCAAAGGCAACATAGGGAAAACGGAATCCGTAGAAAAAGCCTGGACCTTACTCAAGGAGACTGTGCACGAAGCACAAAGCATATGCATCCCCAAGTTCAGAAAAGGGTGCAAAAAAAATAGAACAAAAAACCCAGTGTGGATAACAAGTGCAGTGAAGAAGGCGATAAGCGACAAGAAAGCATCGTTCAGAAAATGGAAAAAGGACCAAACAGAGGAGAACCAAAAAGGGCACAAAGAACGCCAGAAAGAATGTCACCGAGTGGTTAGAAAAGCAAAAAGAGAATACGAAGAGAGACTAGCAAAGGAAGCAACAAACTTCAAGTCGTTCTTCAGATACGTCAAGGGGAAGAAACCGGCGAGAGAAGAAGTGGGACCATTGGACGATGGAGACCGAAAGGGAGTTGTAAAAGAAGAGAAAGAGATAGCTGACAGGTTAAATGAGTTCTTCACGTCAGTCTTCACGATGGAGAATATAACCAACATTCCGGAACCCAAGGAGATCGTAATAGGAGACCAAGACGATAAGCTGGTCAACTTAGAGGTAAGCCAAGAGGATGTACTCAAGCAGATTGACAAAGAGCGACAAATCGCCGGGTCCGGATGGCATTCACCCAAGGGTACTCAAGGAACTAAAAGACGTAATAGCGGAGCCACTTCGACAAATATGCAACCTATCATTAAAAACCGGAGAGATCCCGGAGGATTGGAAAATAGCAAATGTCACGCCCATCTTCAAGAAGGGCGCAAGGGGGGACCCGGGAAACTACAGGCCGGTGAGCCTGACTTCAGTTCCGGGAAAGATGATGGAGGCACTGATTAAAGACGGCATCTGTGAGCACATCGAAAAAAATGGGCAGCTAAAACCAAGTCAACATGGCTTCTGTAAGGGTAGGTCATGCCTCACAAACTTATTGTACTTCTTTGAGGGAGTGGACAGCCAGGTGGATAAAGGGGAATCTATAGACATCATTTACCTTGACTTCCAAAAAGCCTTCGACAAGGTGCCACACGAGAGACTGCTTAAAAAGATATGGAACCACGGGGTACAAGGGGAGGTCACCGATGGATCAAAAACTGGCTGGCAAACAGGAAACAGAGGGTTGGCGTAAAGGGTCACTACTCAGACTGGAAAGGGGTCACGAGCGGAGTTCCGCAGGGGTCGGTGCTGGGACCGCTCTTGTTCAATATCTACATAAATGACCTAGAGGCGGGAACAAAGTGTGAAGTCATTAAATTTGCAGATGACACCAAACTATACAGCAGGGCTCAAACCAAGGAAGACTGCGAGGAGCTCCAAAAAGATCTAACGCAGCTGGAAAAGTGGGCCGAAAAATGGCAGATGAGCTTCAACGTGGGAAAATGCAAGGTCATGCACGTGGGGAAAAAGAACCAGATGTTCACATACAAAATGGGGGGAACACCACTAGGGGTTAGTAACCTGGAGAGAGACCTGGGAGTGATGGTAGATGCAACACTGAAGGCATCGGCGCAATGCGCCACAGCCTCTAGGAAAGCAAACAGAATGCTGGGTATCATTAAGAGGGGTATTACGACCAGGACGAAGGAAGTTATCATGCCGCTGTATCGTGCAATGGTACGGCCGCATCTGGAGTACTGTGTCCAGTACTGGTCGCCGTACCTCAAGAAGGACATGGCGGTACTTGAGGGAGTACAAAGAAGAGCAACCAAACTGATAAAGGGAATGGAAAATCTCCCATATACCGACAGATTGAAGCAGTTGGGACTTTTCTCCCTGGAGAAGCGAAGACTTAGAGGAGACATGATAGAAACCTTCAAGATCCTGAAGGGCATAGAAAAAGTAGACAGAGACAGATTTTTCAAATTAAGGGGCACCACAAGTACAAGGGGGCATTGGGGGAAATTGAAAGGGGACAGGTTTAGAACAAACGCTAGGAAGTACTTTTTCACTCAGAGGGTGGTAGATACATGGAACGGGCTTCCAGAGGCTGTTGTGGACAAGAAAACACTAAATGGATTCAAAGAAGGTTTGGATAGATTCCTAGAAGAAAAAGGGATTGGGGGGTACAGATAGGTATAGACCATTGCTCAGGCAATGGACCTGATGGGCCGCCGCGGGAGCGGACCGCTGAGCAGGATGGACCTATGGTCTGCCTCAGCGGAGGCAACTTCTTATGTTCTTATGTTCTTATTTCTCTCCCTCTCATTTCCTCTCTTGCAAAAGGAGTGGGAAAAAAGAGAGAGAAGGATCCAGAGTACATCACTCTCACCCCCTTTACAGCCAAATCCAACATTTGCCCTCTGTCATCCCCTGGCCCTTGTACAGTATCTTTTGCCCCCCCCCCCCACCAGCCCCATACCCAACATTTCTACTTCTATCACTCCCTTCCAGGGCCATGCCTTATTTCTCCTTCCATTCCCTCCTCCAACATTCCACCCTCTTGCATTCCTTTCCATCTGCCCCACCCTTCTCTCTCCACCACAACCAGTGTCATAGTAAGGGGGGTGGTTTGCCCCAGGCACCATCTTGGTAATGGCACCAGCACCGCTCTTCCTTTCCACCCCTTCTCCTTCCTGCTACTCCCCCCCACCCCCCCACGAAGTGCGCATACCTTCACTTCACCCCACCGTACCTCTATCTCTTTGCTGGCGCGAGCAGCAACTCCAACCTATTGTTCACGCCAGCATTGGATCTCCCAACGACATCACATCCGGGTCCCATACCTAGGAAGTGATGTCAGAGAGCTAATGCCGACACGGGTAACAAGTTAGTGGTGCTCCTCGCGCTGGGGAAGTTAAAAGAGGTACAGGGTAGGGAAGGAGTGAGCATGCATGGGGGGGCAAGGAAAGAATGAGGAAAAGGTGCCAATGCCCCAGCCGCCTCTCACCCTCGCTACGCCACTGACCACAGCATCCAATATTTCTCCCTCCTCCTCTCCACCAATTCTACCAATTCTTCCTCTTTCTTTATTTCCCCATGTGCATCATCTTTTTCCCTCATACTCCATGCATCCGTGGCCAACCATTCTTTCTCTTCCCTCCCTCACCAACAGCATCTCTTTCATTCTGTTCCCATCTCCTAGCCCATGCAACATCTCTTCCCTCCCTCCAAACACCCCCTCCCAGCACATGCAGAATCTCTTTCCTTCCCAAACACCCCTCAGCCCATGCAACATCTCTTTCCCTCCCTTCGTAAACACTCCCCAGTCTGTGCAGCATCTCTTTCCCTCCCTCCCTTCCCAGCCACCCCCATCCCATGCAACATTCCCATCCCACGCAACATCACCCTCCAGGGAAAGCATGTCACTCCACACAAACTGCTTGAAGAAGAATTTGGAGAAGACAGGAAAGCAGAGAAAGGAGAAACTGGAAATAACTTGATGGAAAAATAAATCTACCTCGAGCTCTTCTCCTGGGCTACTGCCCTTTCCAAGGCCCTCCTCTAGGGTGTGGAAGGCTGCTCCTAGAGTGACTGGGGTGTGGTAGGCTGCTCCTGAGTCACCTCCTGCTGCTCTTCAAGTTGGTCTGTGTATGTGAAAGGTTTACAGTTTGGGTCACAACATGATACATGGATTGCATCACGGTGCAGCTGAGGGTCAGGAGGCAGAGATGAGGGATAGGTATTTGGCCTTGTTTTGGGACCAGGGAGACAGGTCTGAGGGTTGGCACAAATGAGATGACATAGCAGGGAAACCTGGAAAATGGCATGGTTGGAATTTCAGGGTGGGATTATTAGGTTTGGGACATGTATATGCAGAGTACTCATGCTATAGACACACATAGGAATATAATGGGCATCTTTAGCAGTTAGAGCACATTAACACACTTAGAACCCTTTGTTGAATCCTCCCTAAATGACCACTCCTAGTTATTTTGATATGAAAATTCGGTGACGGGTCATAAGCGCACCGGACAAACGGGCGCTGACAAATTGGAGCGGACAATTGAGCGCAAGACAGCGGGTGCGCCGCACAAAAACCTTATTTTAAAGGGCTCCGACGGGGGTGTGTGGGGGGAACCCCCCACTTTACTGAATACTGATTGCGCTGCTGTGTTGGGGTGTGTGGGAGGTGTAACCCCCCCACATTACACAGAAAACTTAACTTTTCCCCTAAAAAATAGGGAAAAAGTTATGTTTCCTCTATAATGGGGGGGTTACAAACCCCCAAAACCACCCCCAACGGCAGCGCGAACAGTATTCAGTAAAGTGAGGGGGTTCCCCACACACACCCTCGTCGGAGCCCTTTAAAATAAGGTTTTTGTGCGGCGCGCTGCTGTCTTGCGCTCAATTGTCCGCTCCAATTTGTCGGCGCCCATTTGTCCGGCGCGCTTATGACTGTGAACCGAAAATTCAGTCAGCTTTCAACACTGTGGCTTTATTTGAAACATAAGAACATAAGGGTTGCAATACTGGAAC
This sequence comes from Geotrypetes seraphini, assembly GCF_902459505.1. NCBI lineage: Eukaryota > Metazoa > Chordata > Amphibia > Gymnophiona > Dermophiidae > Geotrypetes > Geotrypetes seraphini. The sequence goes on from NC_047084.1 coordinate 535,442,861, forward strand.
AGACCTAAGGTCCATCAAGCCCAGTACCCTTTTTCCACAGCGGCCAACCCAGGTCACAAGTACAGTTCAGTCTCTTACAATTACAAAACATTTACAGCTGATATAACAACATAAACTGAAATGCGTTTATGCTCTTTGTGGTTAAGTCACAAGGATTGTCCAGGTATTTGATTCAGCGAATTTTCCAATTTCTGATGTTATTGAGTTATAAGAGCCAATATGGTCTGAGTTTAATACAGTAGATTTACAGCCAGTAACAGAAACTGTTACACCGATGAATAATTCATTGTGTCCTTTCAATTTGTGCTCAGCATCTATGTTTAAAGCAATTGGAAAGGATATTGCTAGGCCACTAGCCCTATTATTGAACATAAGAACATAAGAACATAAGCAGTGCCTCCGCCGGGTCAGACCATAGGTCCATCCCGCCCGGCAGTCCGCTCCCGCGGCGGCCCGAACAGGTCACGGCCTGTCTGAGTCACCAGAAGGGGCCCCCTTGCCACCTTGGTTTCCCATTGAGTTCTATCTTCCCATCGAAGTCCCCACCCTCCGGTCTTGCACATGCACGACCAGAGCAGGCCGCGACCCCTGGTTAGCTTTCTATACCTGTGTTACATCTCAGCACCTCTCTCAGTATCCCACGATCCCCCTATCCCTCAGGAATCTGTCCAATCCCTGTTTGAATCCTTGTACCGTACTCTGCCTGATCACTTCCTCCGGTAGCGCATTCCAAGTGTCCACGACCCTTTGGGTGAAAAAAAACTTCCTTGCATTTGTTCTGAACCTATCTCCCTTCAGTTTCTCCGAATGCCCCCTCGTGCCTGTTGACCCCTTCAGCCTGAAGAATCTGTCCCTATCCACCCTCTCTATGCCCCTCATGATGAGAGTGGATAGGGACAGATTCTTCAGGCTGAAGGGGTCAACAGGCACGAGGGGGCATTCGGAGAAACTGAAGGGAGATAGGTTCAGAACAAATGCAAGGAAGTTTTTTTTCACCCAAAGGGTCGTGGACACTTGGAATGCGCTACCGGAGGAAGTGATCAGGCAGAGTACGGTACAAGGATTCAAACAGGGATTGGACAGATTCCTGAGGGATAGGGGGATCGTGGATACTGGGAGAGAACATATTATTTAACAAAGAGGTAGTTCCCAAAAAAATGTTGAAAATGCTCCTCTCTGCCCATTGTTAAAAATACTACTCTGGACTCATCAGTTCCAAAAAATTACTGACAAAAGAATTTGAGAATATTGTTCTCCAGCAATTGACAGAATTTATTCAGTCTCAGGAAGAATTAGTCCCTTTTCATTTGGGATTTCAGCCCCAACATGGGACAGAGACAATGTTACTATCTATGAGTAGCATTTTAGAAAGGACGCCTAACTCAGAATATGCATGTCCAAGTCTGTATATCACAAATGGACATCCATTTCTCATGGCTTCAAATACATGAGACATGAACATCCATTTTACAGTGTTCCTGGGGGGGAGGGGAGGATTCACAGTTTCATACTCACCTGTGTAGATAGCTCCTGATAGCATTCCATGCCCTCATGGACACACCGAAGGGGGGGGGGGGACATGTGGTGGTAATATTTAAATAATGTGCCTCCTGTAGCGGAGTCATAGGAGCACCAGGGCCTCAGTCTCCTCCCTGCTGAAGGATATGCTCATATCTCTTGTCCTTCTCTCTTCTCCTTCTATCTCTATCTCTCTTCCTCTTCCTCTCTGTTTGTACCTCTCTCCTCCTCTATTTCTCTCACCTCTTCTATTCTCACACACACTCTTTCATACTTTCTTCTCTCTCCTCGCTATCTGTCTCTCTCTGTCTCTTCTACCTCCATTACCTCTCCTCTTCTCTGTAATGTCTAACTCCCACAAAGAAACTTTTCTCTATATGTAGTGCTATACATACATGTTCTATATCAATCACTACCAAACCCAAGGTTTGGTAGTGATTGATATAGGGCTCCTTTTACAAAGGTGTGCTAGCATTTTTAGCGCACACACCAGATTAGTGCACGAAACCCGAAAAACTACCGCCTGCTCAAGAGGAGGTGGTAGCGGCTAGCATACGCAGCATTTTAGCGCGCACTATTCCGTGCGATAAGGCCCTAATGCACCTTTGTAAAAGGAGCCCATACAGTATTTATATCCCAGTTATTAATAGCCTGATTCTATATATATATACTAGTCTTATAGCCCGTTACATTAACAGATGCTAGAATATATGTGTGTGTTTCTGTCTTTATTTCTTTCTCTCTCTCCTTAGCCGCTTTCTATATTTTTGTCTTTCTTTCTGTCTTTCTTTTTCCTCTGCTGTCCACCACCACCCCTTGCCTGCTCCCCCTGTCCATTCTCCCTTCCTTTTACCTCCCCTGTGTCCACCACCACCCCTTCACTGCTCCCCTTATTTAGTAGCAGCCCTTTTCCCTTTGTTTTACCTCCCCCCTGTCCAGCAGCACCTCTTTCCTGCTCCCCCTGTCCAGCAGTAGGCCTCCCTTCCTTTTTCTGCCCCCCTGTCCATCAGCACCTCTTTCCTGCTCCCCCTGTCCAGCAGTAGGCCTCCCTTCCTTTTCCTGCCCCCCCTGTCCATCAGCACCCCTTACCTCCGTTCACATCTACCCTCCGCCACAGCTGCCTCAAGCCGCCGTGGCCTGCAGGCGCCGACAGCCATCGCGGCCTGCAGGCGCCGACAGCTGCCACGCGCACCTGAAGCCGACAGCTGCCTCGGTAATGTTTCCGCCATCCTTGCCACCATCGCTGCTTGAGAGGCCCGCGGGACCGAAGGCGATCAGCGTGTCTGGGGCTCGGGAGGAGGAGTCCTGGTGTCATGCATTCGCACTCCTGCCGATCACTGACCTACAGATCAGGGATCAGGGAACCCGCAGTAAGAGTGTGCATGCAAGCATTTTATTATTATAGATGTTCAGCACATTGTGGGAATGTCATTTTGCTACCGCGATATCATATAGATATCATTGTTGATGTTCTCCATACCTAGTAATACAGTAGATGTTTTTCATGTAGATACTGATTTTCCAGATGTTTATCTCGGTAATTTTTGAAATATGCCATACATTTTAGGCATTTTTTGATTATCGATGTTAGATTTTGGTCATCTTCCAAGCAACGTCTAATTTCTTGTAGGACAAGATGGTGAAGTAATGTGGCCAGAGGTTGTAGATGTATTTGGTGTAGACTTGGTGTGGAGGAGTGTGTGGCGCGGTGGTTGATGCTACCGCCTCAGCACCCTGGGGTTGTGGGTTCAAATCCCGCACTGCTCCTTGTGACCCTGGGCAACTCACTTAATCCTCCATAGCCCCAGGTACGTTAGATAGATTGTGAGCCCATCGGGACAGATAGGGAAAATGCTTGAGTACCTGATTGTAAAACTGCTTAGATAACCTTGATAGGCGGTATATAAAATCCTAGTAAACTTGAAACTTATTGGTCAAAAAGGAAATGACAGTATTAAGGGTAAAACTGGACTCTGGTTTAATGATGATGTATCAAATTGATAAAACTATTCAGGCCTGTTTTGGCTACTTACATAACCTACATCATTTAAGTTTCAAGTTTTATTAAGATTTGTTATCTACGCAATATCATATATTTCAATGCATATAATATTTTTTTAAAAAGAGGAGGACAAAACAAAACATTGAGTACAAATTATATACATTCTACTACATAACTGGTACAGAAGGCAAAGGGGATGAACTACAATCTTTAAAGAAAGAGATGAAACATTTAGGGAGGAACACATTTAGCGGGAACACATTAAAAAAAAAGAAAAGGAATAAAAAGGATAATTTTGCGATCTACTCATAGGGTTGATTAAGGTCTAAAAGATTTAGTGATTGGTAAGTTATGCTGTCTATGTTTTGAATGCATCCTTATAAAGAAAACTTTTTAAGGAATGCTTGAATTTTTCTAAGGAAGGTTCATTACATAAGTATAATGGTAAATTATTCCAAAGCTGGGGTGCTCTAACTGAGAAAATGGTAGATCTCCTGGTCCCTATTATTTTTAAAGAAGGAATAGTTAATAAATGTTGTTGTATTGATCTAAGTGCCCTAAATGGAGAATATAGTGTCAAGAGACGATCCAGAAATGTCGGTGCATGCGATTGTTGAATTTTAAAAGTTAACAATATAATTTTAAAAGTTATTCTATGTGTGATTGGCAACCAATGTGCAGCCTGCAGAAGTGGTGTAACGTGGTCATATTTTTTTGAATTAGTAATAATTTTTATTGCTGTATTTTGTATTATCTGTAGTCTTCTTATTTCTTTTTGGGTTATTCCATGGTATAAAGTGTTGCAATAATCTAGCCTAGAGATGATTAATGAGTGTATTAGAATGTTAAGAGCTTCAGGTTTTAAAACTTTTGATAATGATCTGATGAGACTTAACTTATAAAAGCAATTTTTAACCACTGAACTAATTTAGACATGATAGGAAAGTTCCTGATCTAATGTCTAATCTAAAGTCGATCCTGACACCTTTTGATTTTAGAACTGTAGTTCAGGGAATGGTTATCTCCAGACTGGACTACTGTAATGCACTGTACCTTAGAATAACTAAAATAAGGCTCTCTACAAGCTTGAGTCATGCAATACTGAAAGCCCAGGTTGGTCTTGCAATTTCAAGACTTAAAACCATGAAATCAACCTGAACCTCTGGCACTGCACAGCTCATGCTTGCAAAGTTGAGTTGTGGTGAGAAAGCAGGCGTCTCTCCGTAACCATCACACAAATTGCTAAGCTCCGAGAACCAGAAAAAAGCAGCTGGTGAGCCAGGTTCTGGTTCATAGGTCATAATTTGGGAAAGCCTGCTATTTACTTTTCTGGTTTCTTCATGGCTTTAGAATCATAGTTATTTCCCATGGAATTTTCTGATCTGAGGAAGAAGGGTCACCTTTGAAAGTTAATCAAACAATGCACTGTTAGTGTAATAAAAAAAGGTATTACCCTTATTAATTTTGTTATTTATTTTAATTCTATACTGTATATTATCTCAAACAGTGGACTAACATGGCTACCACTATCTTTTAACCAGTTCTTAATTTACAATAAGATACTACCTCCTATCCTATGATTTTGAAGACTGTATCTCGTGAAGGACGTAAGAAGACTTGAAGCAGTCCAGAGGAGGGTGATGAAAATGATAGGAGGCTTGCACCAGAAGAAGTAAGAGGAGAGACTGGAAGCCCTGAATATGTATACCCTAGAGGAAAGGAGGGACAGGGGAGATATGATTCAGACGTTCAAATACTTGAAGTGTATTAACGTAGAACAAAATCTTTTCCAGAAAAAGGAAAATGGTAAAACCAGAGGACATAATTTGAGGTTGAGGGGTGGTAGATTCAAGAGCAATGTTAGGAAATTAGAGGGTAGTGGATGCCTGGAATGCACTCCCATGCGAGGTGGGGGAGAGGAATGCAGTGGCAGAGTTCAAAAAAGCGTGGGATGAACACAGAGGATCTAGAATCAGAAAATAATAGTAAATATTGAACTAAAGCCAGTACTGGGAAGACTTGCATGGTTTGTGTCTGTATATGGCCATTTGGGGGAGGATGGGCTGGGGAAGGCTTCAATGGCTGGGAGGGTGTAGATGGGCTGGAGTGAGTTTTGACTGAGATTTCGGCAGTTGGAACCCAAGCACAGTACCGGGTAGAGCTTTGGATTCTTGCCCAGAAATAGCTAAGAAGAAAAAATTAAAAAAATTAAATAGAATTAGGAAGGGCAGACTGGATGGACTATTCGGTTCTTTATCTGCCATCATCTACTATGTTATTATGTATTTTCTAATTTCCCCAGGAGTTATTTATGAGGTACATCTTTTGAAAATCCAGATACGCAATATCAACTACTCAATTTTACCCACATGCTTATTCAACCCTTCAAAGACTTGTAGCAGATTGGTGAGGCAAGATTCCCTTGACTAAATCCATATTGGCTTTGATTCATTAATCCATGCCTATGTATATGTTCTGTAATTTTGTTCTTTATAGTCTTTATCATTTTGCCCAGCATCAATGTCAGGTTCACTGGTTTATAATTTCCCAGGTTACCTCTGGAAGCCTTTTTAAAAATTGGTGTTACATTGGCTACCCTCCAATCTCCCAGTACCATGCTTGATTTTAAATATAAATCATCTCTGCATGCATTACAAGTTACACAAAACAAAATGCACATGTTCTAACTGGCATATACTATCAAAGTACTAGAAAACTTACATTGGCTCCCCATTATCTGGCGCATTCAATTTAAGATTCTGATGTTCATCTATAAGTCATTGTGTAATGAAGCTCCATCAACCATTTCAGTATCTTTGATCAATGAAGAAAGGTTTATTAATAGTAAATATTGAGCTAGCAGCAGTGAGTGTTATTTCCAGATATTCAATGCTGGGCCATGTCTGGGATTCAGTACTGAATATCTGGTTTATATAGTTAATGCATAGCCGGTTAAGTCGATATTCAAAACTTAACTAGCCATGGGTTGCCACATAACGATAGGACTGTGCTTTATGCAGTTCCATTTATGCGGTTACCCTGGCCGGTTAAGTGCTGAATGTCGGCTCTTAATCAGGCAAGCGACAACTCTGCCCCTGAATAACCTCCAAAATAGACGGTTTTCAGTTAAGTGCCACTGAAAATTAGCGGATCACCTCAAACAAGTGATTTAACCTGACAGTCAGCGTTTGCTTCCGCATAGTTAAATCGTTTTCAACATCAACCAATATATGTATCGACATTTCACCAGGTTTATTACACAGACTCTCAAGCAAGAAATTTTCAATTGCAGGGCCAATATCTTGGATTTTACTCCTGCGGGAACAAAAGTCAGTTTCATCAATGCTAGCTTTTAGTAAACATTTGGCATGGAGAGGAATTTAAAAAAAAAAAATAAAAATTTGTCAAAAAAAAGTGCTGCTCCTATCCTATGAACCTGGGCAAACTGTTATAAAAGTACTTGCATAAACATTTCTTTAAAAATAAGCTCCTATGCTATGGATAGTAGCTGTAGCACAAGACTCTGCTGCATCTGTTTTCTGCTATTTTCCTTTACACACTCTCACTCTTACTCTAAAGTGTTATCAAAACCCAGTCTCGGGATTAGACTTGTGCCACCAGGACTCCTATGAATGAAAACTCACAGATCTGACAACATCCCACACACTTGCAAGTAAACACCCATTAGGCATGCAGTGCTAATACTGGTAACAACAAAGGCCTAAAAATAACTCTTGAAACCAAATACACACTTGATTATTCCAAGCAGCAAAGCAAATACCACATCAAGAAAAGAGTTAGGACAGCACAGCAGGGAGAAAATGGTGGATGTATGGAATGTCCTTCTGGAGTGGGTGCTCGAGACTAAAACAGTAAGGGGCTCATAATCTAAAGAGAAAAACGTCCAAAAACCGGCCTAAGTCAGCACTTGGATGAACATTTCTCAAAAACGTCCAAGTGCCGATAATAAAACCGGGTTTTGGACGTATTTCTAAATGACCTAGGCCTTCATAGTGCCGTTCAACATCCAAAGCTAAATGGGGTGTTTTGGGAGGCATGTCGAGGGCGGGAGTTGGGCGGGACGTGGGCCATGCAAGACTTAGTCGTACTGAATGTGTAACCGAAAGTTTAACAACAGAGCCTAGACGGAACTTGGACATTGTGATTTAGACCATGTAAAACATGGTCTAAGTCACAAAAAACCACCTAAACTCACCAGATAAGCACTTCAAATACATAACACAGACCCCCACACACTACCCCAGTGATCACCAACCCCCCCCGCCCCCATAAAAATTATATTCACAACTTTAAATTTCAGCCTCCAGACCATCATCACCTGGCCGCCTGGCATAGGAAAGCCTAGTCGTCCAGCCCAGAGTCAGCTTAAATCATCTTGGGAGTGGGTTAGGGACCCATGGAGAGGAGGACCCATGCCCATAAGCCCCTGTAATCACTGCATTGATACTTGTGCACTGCCCTATACACCCCCAAAACCCTTTTTTACTGGCATATAAGTGGCTCCTGCAGCCATAAGGACTATTGGGGTGGTAGATAAGTTGGTCTAGGGGATTCTGGAGGTGGTTTGAGAGGCTCACCATCACCTATAAGGGAGCTGTAGTGAGGAGAAGCCATGGCACCCTTTTTGTGAAGTTCACAGCAGTGTCCTGTAAGGTACATCACTATTTAGGTGTCATGTCTGGGTGTTCAGTCCATCACTTTGTAGACCCTCCCACGTCCAACAGGACTTGTTCTAGACGTTTTGGACTTGGACGGAAAGTTGGACGGAAATGTGGTATAAAGATGGACGATTTAGCGGCTTGGACGATCAGATCAGCAAGATGTATAATTAGACGATTTTTGAAAGTAAAAAAAAAGTTGGACGTCTCTTTCGAAAATGTGTCTTAGACTCTTTTTAACTTTGGACGACTTGCGAGATGGACGTAAACGGACTTAGACGTCCCTTTCGATTATGCCCCTCCACGGCTTTAAGAGAAAGCATAGAATAAGTACCGAAAAATCCTTAGTTACAAAAGACAGAGTAGGTTGACATTTAAAGCTATTTATCCAGGTAGCAGGAATGCTGCTACCCATCTTCCAGTGGAAGGAGTAGAAACATAGACTGTGTATGAGTTAAAGAAAGCAAGGGACAGGGAGAGGAACAGATAATGAATACTGTGGATGGGCAGACTGAATGGGCCATTTGGCCTTTATCTGCTATCATGTTGCTATGATAAAACAGCACTGACCAGATCAGTCAGTAGTTTCCAGCCATATAATGTCATTGAAAATAAATTATCATTGACGTTCCACGAACTATCTAGTTAAAATTCAGTAAAATCTGAAAGTACAATACCTGATTCTTTCAATAAGTGAGAAACTGGGCTACTATAAGCCAAAATCTTCTTTTTCTATGGTGTGACTTTATTTAGATCAACATAAATCAATGTTATCTTTCCTTCCAATTTAACCATGTCCAATCCTGGTAATGAAAGAAGATGTGCTAGAATTGCCTCCAGAAATTTCACTGGATCCTCACCTTCCATTCACTCTGGAATCACCATAATTCTCAAATTGTTCCTCTGACTCCTGAAATCTATTTCCAAGTACAGCCAGTTCCTGGGTTAAGAATGTCTGACTTATGTCAGACTCATACTTGTGAACCAGGGTCTGCTTCTCCCTTCCTGTGCTAACATGCCCTTCTTCCTCCCTTCCTGGTCCAACGCGACCCTTTTCCTCCCTTCCATGTCCCAACACGCCCCTCGTTATCCTTCCCTCTCTCTGTGTTGTGTCCCAAATTCGTGCCTCCCTTCCTTCCACGGGTGTTTACCTCATCTGGCCAGCTTCTTCCTCCCAGCCACACTTCTCTTCACAAAGCCACGAGCAGTGGCTCCTGCACACTACCCATGGCTGACCTGGAAGCCTTCCCTCTGACATTAAACAACAACAAAAAAAGCACAGATAATAGAAATAAGAGGTCTGTTCAAAAAGTTCCAGGGCAGTTTGAATTGTGCGTCAACAGGGAGTTCTTTTGAGACACGCTAGGTGGCTTTGAGTAGCTTGAAACCTCATGAATAAATTACTTTTTTTTGTTTGTTGATATCTGTTTATGTCTCAAAGCTACAGCTATTTTTCAACATGTGCGACCTCAATGTGCAGCACTACAGTGTGAAGCTCTGTTTAGAACTGGGTAAGACCGCTACAGAAACTTATGAAATGTTGAAAGTGGTCTATTGGAAACATGTCATGAGTCGTGGAAATTGCTTGGAATGCGTCAAAATTCTCAAATTTTGCGCAAAAACGCAATGACAGTTCTTCCCCAGCCATCTTACTCTCCTGACTTGGCCCCTGCTGACTTGTTCTTCTTTCCTAAACTTAAATTCATGCTGAAAGAAAAGCGATTCAACACTATTGAAGACATAAATATATAAGAAATAAATTACATTACATTACATTACATAAAGCAAAATTTGATGCAGCAACTTTGGCAATTCCTGAAGATTCATTTAAAGACTGTTCGAGGGGAGATCCGGGAAACTACAGACCAGTGAGTCTAACCTCGGTACCGGGAAAGATGGTAGAGGCGCTGATAAAGGACTGGTCTGATGAGGACCAGCCAGCACGGTTTCGCAAAGACAGATCTTGTCTGAGAAACTTGCTGCACTTCTTTGAGGGAGTAAACAGGAGGATAGACAAGGGCGACCCGGTCGACATTGTATATCTGGATTTTCAGAAGGCATTCGACAAGGTTTCACATGAACGACTACTTCGGAAAATTGCGAGTCATGGAATCGAGGGTGAAATACTCACATGGATTAAAACTGGCTGGAGCATAGGAAACAGAGAGTGGGGGGTAAATGGACAATACTTGGACTGGAAGAGCATCACCAGCGGGGCTCGGTGCTTGAACCCATACTCTTCAACATTTTCATAAACGATCTGGACATTGGTAAGATGATTAAATTTGCGGACGATACAAAGTTATTCAGAGTAGTGAAGACACAGGGAGATTGTGAAGATCTGCAACGTGACATAATCAAGCTTAAGAAATGGGCATCGACATGGCAAATGAGGTTCAACGTAGATAAGTGTAAAGTGATGCATGTCGGTAACAAAAATCTCATACATAAATACAGGATATCTGGGGCGGTACTTGGAGAGAACTCCCAGGAAAGAGATTTGGGAGTTCTGATCGACAAGTCGATGAAGCCGTCTGCACAACGCGTGGTGGCAGCAAAAAGGGCAAACAGAATGCTGGGAATGATTAAGAAGGGGAGCACGAACAGATCAGAGAAGGTTATCATGCCGCTATACCGGGCCAAGGTGCACCCTCACTTGGAGTACTGCATCCAGCACTGGTCACCGTACACAAAGAAGGACACGGTACTACTCGAAAGGATCCAGAGAAGAGCGATTGGAGAAACTGGGCCTCTTCTCCCTTCAAAAGAAGAGACTGAGAGGGGACTTGAACGAAACGTTCAAAATACTGAAGGGAATAGACTTAGTAGATAAAGACAGACTGTTCACCCTCTCCAAGGTAGGGAGAACGAGAGGGCACTCTCTAAAGTTGAAAGAGGATACAAACGAAAGGAAATTCTTCTTCACCCAGAGAATGGTGGAAAACTGGAACGCTCTTCCGGAGTCTGTTATAGGGGAAAACACCCTCCAGGGTTTCAAGACAAAGTTGGACAAGTCCCTGCTAAACTGGAACGTATGCAGGAACTTGTCATTTAGAGCACTGGTCTTTGACCTAAGCACCGACACGTTAGCGGACTGCTGGGCAGGATGGACCACTGATCTGACCCAGCAGCGGCAATTCTTATGTTCTTATGTTTCCAAAAATGGAAAAGACGTTGGGAAAAGTGTATACATAGGGAAGGGGAGTACATTGAAGAGGATCCAATGGAATAAATTGTAAGATTGTTTAATAAATTTTTATAAAATCAGTCCTGGAACTTTTTGAACAAACCTCATATAATGTATACTGTATACATAAAATAATTGTAGTATGGTATAAATATGCAAGATAAAAGTAGATATAGGTTTAATATAATAATCTATAGGTAGGAAAATATAGATATAGGGCAAATATAGTATTTCAAAAGGTACATATAGGGAGAAGATAGTAAGCAAATACTGAACACTCATAGGATAGGCAAACGCACCGCACTGAAACCAATTAACAAAACACTGCAGAAACCCAAGTTGGATAATCATCACAGAACACCCTAACTCTTTACTAAAGCTTATATATCGAAGCTTATGTTTTGTAACACCATCACAGAAGCTTGGGTATCTTATCATCATTATACAAACTCATAAACAGCAGCTCATATATTATATTGTAACTATTGTAACACCATTACTGAAGCTCATGAATTGTATCAACAATATAGAAGCTCATAAATTGTATGTCATATATAGTAACACCGCTACTGAAGCTCATGTATTGTAACACAATCATAGAGGTTCATTTAAACCATTCTGAATTGACTACCCAGTTACTAGAAGCAATATAGAAGCTCTCAATAAACAATAAATACAGCTCATATGTGATGTTTCACAATACTATTCTTATTAGTTTTAAAGGTTTCCTCACATTTCACTGCAGGCATCAATGTTAGATTGATTTATACAGCCTTATATTTTTTACTCATGTTTATTCAGGATTTGCTATAGTGTTCCTTTTATTGTAAGCTATACTCAAGCAGGATTTATAATAAGGTATGTCTGTGCGACTTTTAATTGTCATTTTTATTGCCCATCTTTTTCATTACTATTTTTTAATTACAGCAATTATTCACTTTTACATTCTTATGCATATTTATCTACATACTTTTAATTCAATTAATTTTTATGCTCAGATTGTGTTCCGCAATGTTTTATTCATTTATGTATTATTTGTTTATTTACTAATTTATTTCTCTTAGACATTACAACATATGAGTATTTACATTTTGGGCTCCTTTTATCAAGCCACGCTAGCGGAGTTAACACGCGTGACTTTTCATCACATGTTAACCCCCGCGCTGGCCAAAAACTACCGCCTGCTCAAGAGGAAGCAATAGCAGCTAGCACGGCCGGCGGTTTAATGCACGCTATTACGCGCGTTAAACCGCAAGCATGGCTTGATAAAAGGAGCCCTTTGTTGTTCTCATTTTCTGTTACACTGCACTTGGTCATAATTTAGGGGTCCTATTATTAAGGGGCGCTAACCTAAATCCATTATATTATATGGGCACCTTAGCATCTAGCGCGTGCTAATCTTTAGCGTACACTAAATCAGTTAGCGCACCTTAATAAAAGGACCCTTTAATTATCAATTCATTTGTTCTCCCATGTATTTTTTTAAACTACTAGTCTTTAAGCCCGTTACATTAACGAATGCTAGAATATATGTATTTCTGTCTTTCATTCTTTCTTTCTCTTTCTTTCCCCTTGGCCGCTTTCTGTCTCTCTCTTTCCTCGGCTGTCAACCATCACCCCTTGCCTGTTCCACCTGTCCAGCCGTAGGCCTTTTCCCTTCCTTTTACCTCCCCCTGTCCAGCAGCACTCCTTACCTGCTCCCCCTGTCCCTCTTCTCTGCTCCCCCTGTCCAGCAGCACTTCTTCCCTGCTCCCCAGTCACTCCTTCACTGCTCCCCTTATCCAGCAGCAGCCCTTCTCCTTTTGTTTTACCTCCCCCCTGTCCATCAGCACCTCTTCCTGCTCCCCCTGTCCAGCAGTAGGCCTCCCTTCCTTTTCCCCCCTATCCATCAACACCTCTTCCTGCTCCCCCTGTCCAGCAGTAGGCCTCCCTTCCTTTCCCCCCCCTGTCCATCAGCACCTCTTCCTGCTCCCCCTGTCCAGCAATAGGCCTGCCTTCTTTTCCCCCCCTGTCCATCAGCACCTCTTCCTGCTCCCCCTGTCCAGCAGTAGGCCTCCCTTCCTTTCCCCCCCCCCCCAGTTCATCAGCACCTCTTCTTGCTCCCCCTGTCCAGCAGTGGGCCTCCCTTCCTCCCCCCCCACCAGACCAGAATCTCCCCTTTCTCTATTCCCCCCAACAGTCCAAGATATCCCTTCTCTCTATCTCCCATCAATCAAGCATCTCCCCTCTGTCTCCTCTTGTCAGCCGCTGCCGTTCGCCATCTCGTTGAGCCGCTGCCGACAGGCTGGGTCCAGCTCCGGTGTGTCGCTCGCGCACAGCAGCGGGAGCAGCGTCACCAGCAGCAGCACCGCCATTGCCGCTTCTGGACATTGCGGGAGCCCCCGCGCCTGCGCATCACCCTGGCATGGGTAGACGAGCGGCAGTTGATTGCAGAGTGCGCGAGGCCAGCTTTTCAACCCTTCTCGAGGGGGCTGGACACGCTGGTGAGGAGCTTCGGGGGCTGCTGCTGTTACCCCCGCAGAGACGGAGCGGCGAACTGAGCGGGTGGCAGAGCCCTCGTGTGTGTCCCCCCACCCTGGTGCCAGCGCCGCTCTCCCTCTCAATGGGCTGGGCCGGACCGTGGCTTCTTCGGAAGACGGGGCCTCAGCATTTTGTAGGGCCGGGTCTGGCCGTGCCGTGTAGGGCGGAAGCAGGAGGTGGGGCCTCAGCACCGGCCGGGCGGCTGGTGCCACCAGCCCCCAGGAGCTCGAGGCCGGCGGCGGACATGCCTGGCGTGCCATGGTGCAGGAGGAACAGAGATCGATCGGAGAGCAGGTGGTGACGTAAAATGTGCGCATGCGCACTCGTGTTTCCGCGACGGATCAGGGAACACGACTTTTGAGTGCGCATGCGCGGCCTAGCATTTTATTATATTAGATGATTTATTAAATATGTTTTTGTTTAGATGTGATTAATTTACATATGGTTTTTATTTCCATAATTTTCTCTGTTTTTTCTTTGTCTGTTTATTTAAGGTTTATGTTGACTCCTGATACAGGCTTCCTAGCCAAAACACAGCTGTGTCGAGTCCTCCTTATTTAATGTTCCTGAAAATAAAGACATAAGAACATAAGAATTGCCGCTGCAGGGTCAGACCAGTGGTCCATCATGCCCAGCAGTCCACTCACATGGCGGCCCTCAGGTCAAAGACCAGCTTCCCTAACTGTCACTAGCCCTACCAGAATACGTCCTTGTTCAGCAGGAACTTGTCTAACTTAGTCTTGAATCCCTGGAGGGTGTGTTACCCTATGACAGACTCCGGAACAGCGTTCCAGTTTTCTACCACTCTCTGGGTGAAGAAGAACTTCCTTACGTTCGTATGGAATCTATCTCCTTTCAATTTTAGAGAGTGCCTCTCGTTCTCCCTACCTTGGAGAGGGTGAACAACCTGTCCTTATCTACTAAGTCTATCCCCTTCAGTACCTTGAATGTTTCGATCATGTCCCCTCTCAATCTCCTCTGTTCGAGGGAGAAGAGGCCCAGTTTCTCTAATCTTTCGCTGTACGGCAGCTCCTCCAACCCCTTAATCATCTTAGTCGCTCTTCTCTTGACTCTTTCGAGTAGTACCGTGTCCTTCTTCATGTACGGCAACCAGTGCTGGATGCAGTACTCCAGGTGAGGACGCACCATGGCCCGGTACAGCGGCATGATAACCTTCTCCGATTTGTTTGTGATCCCTTATTATTCCTAGCATTCTGTTCGCCCTTTTCGTCGCCGCCGCACATTGCGCGGACAGCTTCATCGACTTGTCGATCAGAACTCCTCAAGTCCCTTTCCTAGGAGGTCTCTCCAAGTACCGCCCTGGACATCCTGTATTTGTGCATGGGATTTTCGTTACCAACATGCATCACTTTACACTTGTCCACGTTGAACCTCATCTGCCATGTTACAGCCCATTCCTCGAGCCTGATTATGTCACGTTATAGATCTTTGCAATCCCCCTGTGTCTTCACTACTCTGAATAACTTCATATCGTCCGTGAATTTTATCACCTCGCTAGTACTATCTATGTCCAGATCATTTATGAAGATGTTGAAGAGCACGGGTCCAAGCACCGTACCCTGTGGCACCCCGCTGGTGACGCTTTTCCAGTCTGAGTATTGTCCATTTACCCCCACTCTCAGTTTCCTATGCTCAGCCAGTTTTAAATCCACGTGAGTATTTCACCCTTGATTCCATGGCTCACAATTTTCCGAAGTAGTTGTTCATGTGGAACCTTGTCAAACACCTTCTGAAAATCCAGATATACTATGTCTACCAGTTCGCCCTTGTCTATCTGCCTGTTTACTTCTTCGAAGAAGTGCAGCAAGTTTGTCAAACAAGATCTGTCTTTGCTGAAACCGTGCTGGCTGGTCCTCATCAGCCCGTGTCCGTCAAGGTGATCAATGATGCGATCCTTTATCAGTGCCTCTACTATCTTTCCAGGTCCGAGGTCAGACTCACTGGCCTGTAGTTTCCTGGGTTTCCCCTCGAACCTTTTTTGAAGATCGGCGTAACATTTGCCATTTTCCAGTCCTCCGGAATCTTTCCTATTTTGATCGACAGATTGGCTATTAGTTGAAGCAGTTCAGCTATGGTCCCTTTCAGTTCCTTGATGACCCTTGGATGGATGCCATATGGTCCCGGGGATATATCGCTCTTGAGCCTATCAATCTGCCTGCATACCTCTTCTAGACTGGCCATTAATCCTGTCAGTTTCCTGTTTTCACTTCAAGCATATAGCCTGATGGGTTCCGGTATGCTGTGTATATCCTCTTCGGTTAATACAGATGAAAAAAATGTGTTCAGTTTGTCGGCGATTGCTTTGTCCTCCTTTAGCGCTCCATTTATTCCTTGGTCATTCAACGGTCCCACCGTTTCCTTCGCGGGTCGTTTCCTTTTAATATATCAAAAGAATGGCTTGAAGTTTTTCGCCTCCTTGGCTATTTTTTCCTCGTAGTCTCTTTCGGCCCCTTTTACCGCCTTATGGCACCTGTTTTTATAATTATGCTTTCACCACTAACTAGGGGTCCTTTTGATATTTTATGCCTCAAATTTTGTGGGAGGGGGTTATGCATAATTTTATAGGGGTTTCTCTCATTCCTCGTATACTGTATTTTCACACCTACATTTAGGTGTGCCAATGCTGATTTATGCTATTATTCTGTAAGAATACAGGCACTTAAGTATTCTTATAGAAAAGGCTTGTTGTCCAAGTAAATATGGCGCCTAAACATTAGTGCTTAGTGATAAAATTGCCTTCCATATCACAAGAAACAACTAATCCAATCCTGGTCTTTCCCCTATTGCATGTATGGACTTGTAGTTCTGATTGTTCCACTGAGTTTTCAGCAAATCGAGAATAGGTCAGCCTGATCCTTATGATACAAAGTCAGGTAACAACCCTACTTTAATAGTAGTAGATTCTTTATGGTCATAGTAAATGAGATTTTTTGTTTCAAACTCCTTGCCAGCAGCTAATTACTTATACAAGGTCCCAAGCAGCTCTTTAACTCTGTGGGGCAATGCCAAAGATGCTTCTATTTTGCCTCCTTTACCGCTGGCCAGAGCTGTCATCTTTCAAGATATGTATTTAGAAGAGGTAGAAATTCTACTTACAGAGTTTACTGATTTTCTCAGCTTGTTCCTCGGAGAGCAGATGTTACATGTCCTCCCAGCAGCAAGCTCTCTAGAATTTCCCTTTTGTTCCGTGTTTTAAAACCTTTTACCAACTATAGCAGCTTTCACTGAATATTTATGAGGTGATCCCAGAAAATAAGTCTATATGTCTCATATGGAGACTGTGCCAGATTCCATCCGCAGATTCTGACTGACAGACCTGATGATATTTTGCCCTGGGGACTTAATGCAGTGAAAATGACTGTCAAAAAAGGTGTTATATTTGCTAAATCAGTACAAAGGAGACATATTTAATTATTCAACTCACCGTTATTCAGTTTATATTTATACATTTTGAACTTTCTTTCACCAAGCAATGCCAGAGAGAGAGAAAGTAAACAAAACAGACCATGCTTATATAGCCATATGAGTTGTCTACTTTTGCCTCCTATAGTTTCAGCTGGTACCTCTGCAAAATATACACTGCACTTCCTGTTTGAGGGGAGGGGCTAGGAGCAATTCTTTTCCAGCAATAGCAGTAGATAACCACAGTCATAGGCAGTGGAATGCTTTTTTGTTGGAGGGGGGGGGACACAAAAGCTTTTCTGCAGCCCCTGCCCAAGCTCCAACAAACCTCTGACCCATACTCCACCCCCATAATAATAGTACTAATTGTAATACTATTTTTTCCATTCATTTATACATACATATATACATACATTTATACATACATTTTTTCAATTTCATTTATACACACACAATATAATCTTCTTAACAACACATAATGGTTAACCACAAAATTAAACTACACAAAGCACACTGTATGCTTCTCAACATTCAAGTTTCAAGTTTATTTTTAACTTATTGAATCGCTTAATTTAATTTACTAAGCGATTTACAAATAAAAAAAGAAAGAGGTGTACACATTAGATTAATTATAATAGATTAAATAAGTTTGACATACTAACATACAAACTAACAGATACATAAGGGAAGAAAGGGCAGAACTACAATTGTATATATAAAAGAAAACATAAATGGTAAAAACAGCAGGTAGGGTGATTGATTTAAAAATATATATATATGATTATAAGTTAAAATATGATTATAAGTTAAAAGCGTCTTTAAAAAGGAAGCTCTTCAGAGTGCCTTTAAAAAGTTTTAGGTCATTTTCCTCTCTTATATACTGAGGTAAAGTGTTCCATAATTGTGGGGCCATTACAGAAAAAATATCAAGGCGACGAGTTCCAATAACTTTTAGCGATGGAACTCCAGGCCTTGATCACACAGAACACAGATAACCCCTATGCAACTATAGGGCTACAAACTAAGAGCTCCTTTTATTAAGCTGTGATAGCGGTTTTAGCGTGTGCTGAATTGCCACGCCCACTAGACCTTAACGCCAGCATTGAGCTGGCGTTAGTTCTAGCCACGTAGCGCGGGTTTATCACGTGCTAAAATCCTGCGTGCGCTAAAAACGCTATCACAGCTTAATAAAACATAAGAACATAAGCCGTGCCTCTGCTGGGTCAGACCAGAAGTCCATCATGCCCAGCAGTCCGCTCAAACGGTGGCCCATTAGGTCCAGGACCTGTATAGTAACCCTCTATCTATACCCTTCTATCCCCCTTTCCTTCAGAAAATTGTCCAGTCTCTTCTTGAACTCCAATACCGTCCTGTCCTATCACGCACTCTGGAAGCGCATTCCAGGTGTCCACCACCCGTTGGGTGAAGAAGAACTTCCTAGCATTGGTTCTAAATCTATCCCCTTTTAATTTTTCCGAATGCCCTCTTGTTCTTGTAGTTGTCGAAAGTTTGAAAAATCTGTCCCTCTCCACTTTCTCTATGCCCTTCATTTTCTTTAAGTCTCTATCATATCTCCTCTAAGTCTCCGCTTCTCCAGCAAAAATAGCCCCAGTCTCTAATCTTTCAGCGTATGAAAGGTCTTCCATACCTTTTATCAAATGTGTCACTCTCTTCTGAACCCTCTCGAGTATCGCCATATCCTTATTTAGGTACGGCGACCAATATTGGACGTAATACTCCAGATGAGGGCGCACCATCGCCTGATACAAGGGCAGGATAACTTCTTTTATTCTGCTTGTAATACCCTTCTTGATCATTCCCAGCATTCTATTCGCTTTCTTAGCGGCCGCTGCGCATTGTGCTGACAGCTTCATTGTCATGTCCACTATTACCCCCAAGTCCCTTTCTTGGGTACTCTCATTCAGTAACAGCCCTCCCATCGTATAGCTGTACCTCGGGTTTCTGTTTCCTACGTGTAAGACTTTACATTTCTCTACATTGAACTTCATCTGCCATCTCGTCGCCCAATCCCCTAGTTTGTTCAGGTCCCTTCGCAGCCCTCTTTAGTCCTAGCCCCATTAAATAGCTTGGTGTCATCTGCGAATTTTATTACTTCGCTCTTCGTCCCTGTTTCTAGATCGATTATAAATACATTGAATAGCAGCGGTCCAAGCACCGACCCCTGCGGAACACCACTTGTGACCCTCCTCCAATCCGATAGTGGCCCTTCACTCCTACCCTCTGCTTCCTGCCTGCCAACCAATTCCTGATCCATCTGTGTACGTCTCCTTCCACCCCATGGTTCTTCAGTTTCCGAAGTAGGCATTCATGGGGTACCTTGTCAAAGGCTTTTTGGAAGTCTAAGTATACAATGTCTATGGGGTCCCCTTTGTCCATCCGTTTGTTAATTCCTTCGAAGAAGTGCAATAAGTTCGTCAGGCACGATCTTCCCTTGCAGAAGCCATGTTGGCTTGTTATAAGTTTTTGCCTCTCCAGATGCTCCTCGATGCTATCTTTTATCAGCGCTTCCACCATTTTCCCCAGAACCGAGGTCAGACTTACCGGTCTGTAGTTCCCCGGATCACCTCTCGATCCCTAAAAGTATTAATATACGCAAACAAAATGCTACGATGTAAGACTGCATGCAGTACAACCCCAGAGAAATAGAAACAAATTCATTTCTTCCTGAACAGTGCATAATATAGACAGCAGATGTAAATTATTAAAACTGACATTTCAATCACTAAATTGAAAATAAAATAATTTTCCTTACCTTTGCTGTCTGGAGATTTTATTTTTCTAACCACCTTTTCAAGTTCAAGTTCAAGTTTATTTGTTCTTAATGAATCGCCTATTTAAATTGCTAGGCGATGTACAACATCGTAAAATATACAAATAAAAAAATTGGTGTTAACATATAAACTAACATTTGCTATGGGTTAAAATTTAACATATAAAATACATACATGTATCATAATTTTTGTTATGGGTTAAAACGTACAAGAATTGTGAGGATAAGTAGGGGAAAAGTTACAATGTTTAGATAGGAAAGAGAGAAAAACATAAAAGGGAAGAACAAAAAAGGAGGGTAATTATAGTTACTTAAATAAAAATCGATAGTTGACATACTAGGAATCGTATGCATCTTTAAAAAGAAATGTTTTTAGAGTTTTTTTAAATAAAGTTAAATCTTTTAATTCTCTAATGAGTTGGGGTAGGTGATTCCATGAATGGGGGGCCATGACTGAAAACATGTCGTGTCATCTGATTCCTATAACTTTTATAGATGGAATGGAGAGAAGATTATAAGAAGTTGAACGGAGTGACCGTGTAGTGTTGTATGGGATTAGCCATCTGTTGATAAATTGAGGTTCGTTAAAATTTATGGCTTTAAAAACTAGAAGCAGTAATTTAAAAGAGATGCGATGGCTTACCGGAAGCCAATGGGATTTGATCAACAGGGGGGTAACATGATCATATTTTTTAGCGTTGTAGATCAATTTCACGGCGGTGTTTTGTATCAATTGCAACCTTCTTTTTTCTTTTTGAGTGATATTAATAAAAGAGAGAGTTACAGTAATCTATTCTGGATATTATTAGGGAATGAGTTAGAATATTAATAGATTCAGGCTGTAGGAACTTGGCAAGTGAGCGAATTAAACGTAATTTAAAAAAACAAGTTTTAACAGTGTTGCTAATATGGTCATGATAGGTAAGTTTATCGTCAATCAAAACACCTAGAATTTTTATAGTATTTACTAGTTCTAATTCGGTATTATTAATGGAAATTGGAGAAGTTAATATTGTATCTCTTTTCCATGAGAAGAGCATTGATTTCGTTTTTTTGAGATTTAAAGCCAATTTATTTGTATTAAGCCAGTTTTTTTATTGTTACAAGTTTGTTGTTGATGGATGTAATGTCATCTAAGTTTCCAGGGTCTAATGGATGGATGAGTTGGATGTCGTCAGCGTAAGCGAATTTTGTGAAACCTAGTGATTGTGTTATATTTAAAAGTGGGGAAAGGAATATATTGAAAAGAAGGGGGGATAGTATTGAACCTTGTGGGATGCCGTAATTTGAAGAGTAAATTTTGGAAGTGTTATCATTGAAGCTGACGGTAGATGAACGGTTTGATAGAAAGGAGGTAAACCATGCTAAAACTTGGTCTTTAATTCCAATCGAATCTAATCGATCTATTAATAGATCATGGTCTATGGTGTCAAAAGCGGCGGTTAAGTCTAAAGAGATTAGAATTACAGATTTGTGATGGTCGAGAAAGTAATGAATATTATTGATCAAGCCTATCATGGTGTATTCTGTGCTGTGGAATTTTCGAAACCCGGTTTGGTGAGGATGGAGGACGTTGGTTGATTCAATGAAATCTGAGAGTTGTTCGAATACAAATCTCTCAGTAAGTTTTGCCATGAAAGGAATGTTCGCGATAGGGCGATAATTAGAAATTTCATCTGGGGTAATTTTATGATCTTTCAAAATAGGAGTAATTATGGATTTTTTCCAATTCTGAGGAAGAGAAGCCGTAAGAAGACTGTTTTGTACTAAAGAGAGGATAAAAGGACCCAAGCAGGAGAGAAATTTTTTAAGATAGAATGGCGGTATTATTTCCTCGCGAGTGCCCATTAGATTGATTTTACACAAACTGAGTTCAATATCTTTTATTGTTGGAATTTTAAATTTGGAGCATTTAGACGTTGGAACGAATAAAGAATTATTATTATTTGTAGATTGACTGGAAGTGCTTAGTTGAAATGTGTTTCGGACAGTATTCAGTTTGGTCGAAAAATAATCCGCAATTTCTTGAGCTGTAAGGGTGCATTTTTGGTTAGTATTCTTTTTTAGTAAGGGAGAAACTGACTTCACTAATGAGTATAGTGCTGCTGGATTTTTTGCTTCCGTAATTTTTTTATTGTAATAATTATTTTTGGCTTGATTGATTTTGTGCTTGTAAAATGATGCGTGCTCTTTGTAATATTGTAAGTTTCTGGGAGATTTGTCATTTCTCCATTTTCTTTCTAATGATCTCTGCTGTTTTTTTAAAAATGAAAGTTCTTCTGTATACCAAGGGTTTGTTAGTTTGCGATATGAAATTGTTTTGGATATTAAAGGAGCTTTAGTATCTGCCTGTACTTCCTTCTGTCTGTGCTCTTAACTGTGTATCCAGGGCGTACTTATCTATTTGCTGTTTTTTTCTCCTTCTTCACTTTCTGCCCTATATCTATCTTTAGCAATAACTTTTTACATTAAACTTCCTTCCATTTTTCTGCTTTATCCTCAAAATCTATCTAATTTTCCATGTATGAAAAAAAATCTATCTACTTTTCCATGTCTTCCCTTCCCTTTCCATCCATGTGTACCATCTCCTCCCTCTTTCTTCTCCCCTATTCTCATCTACATTACATTACATTACATTAGGGATTTCTATTCTGCCATTACCTTGCGGTTCAAGGCAGCTTACAAAAGATTTATAAAATGGGGTTACAATGGGAGAACAATTAATTTACTAGAGTAGTAAGGAGTGGATCTTTTGACATTTCTCGGGTTGTTAAGATTAAGGCGGCTTATAAAAGAATTATAGAAGGGGGTTACAATGGAAGCAAAATTGTCATTACTAGGTTAGTAAAGAGTAGATCTTTTGTCAATTTTAGCGTTGTTAAGAATATGTGAA
This sequence comes from Geotrypetes seraphini, assembly GCF_902459505.1. Taxonomy (NCBI): domain Eukaryota; kingdom Metazoa; phylum Chordata; class Amphibia; order Gymnophiona; family Dermophiidae; genus Geotrypetes; species Geotrypetes seraphini. Next base: position 535,465,874 of record NC_047084.1, read on the forward strand.
GTTAGGGCTGTTTCAGGAATTTCTTGAAAAGTATAGTTTTTATTTCTTTTCTGAATGTCTTGTAGTCTGGGGTGGTCATCAGAAGGTTGGAGATCTGGTTGTCTAGCCTTGCGGCTTGAGTGGCCAGGAGGCCGTCATGTAGTTTTGATCGTTTTACTTCTTTGATCGGAGGGGGTATGAATGGGGAATGCGTTTTTCTGTGTCTGGTTGTGGATGCTTGGATGAGGCGGTTGTTCAGGTAGGACGAGCTGTCTCCGTTTAGGGTTTTAAATAACATGCAGTAGAATTTAAATTGTATTCTTTCTTGGATTGGTAGCCAATGTGAGTTGATGTAGGCTTCTGTGATATGGTCATGTTTTCTCAATGAGTAGATGAGTCTCAAAGCTGTATTTTGGATTGTTTGTAGTTGTTTGGTCATAATAGCAGGGCATGGAAGGAAGAGGATGTGCAGTAGTCCAGCAGTCCTAGGATTAGGGATTGTACTATAAGCTGGAATTGTGTTCTTTCGAAGAATTTCCGGACTAGTCTCAGGTTTCTCATGATTGCGAAGGATTTCTGTATTGTATTTTGTCTCTTCCCTGCCACACCCATTGCTGTGCACTATCTCCTCTCTCTGTCTACCCTTCTCCTCCATCGCTGTGCACCATCTAATCCCTCTCTCTTCCTCTCCTGTGGTCAGACATCTCTGTCTTCCCGCTACCCCCCTCCCATGTTCTGGCATCTTTCTCCTTTCCCTCCCATAGCCTGGAATCTCTCTCTTCTCCCATGGTCTGGCATCTCACTCTCCTTCCCTCCCTCTTCCCATGACCTAACATCTCTCTCCTTCCCACAGTCTGTCATCTCTCTTCTCTCCTTCCCTTCCATGATCTGCCATCTCTCTCTCTCCTTCCCATTCCATTTGTCTGACATCTCTGTCTTCCCTCTTTCCATCACCCTTCTCTGGAATCTGACATCTCTCCCTTCTTTGAGTCATCTCTCTTCCCTCCCAATGTACCATTTTTCACTCCCTCCTCTCCACTACTATCATATCCAACAATTATCTCTCTTTTTTAATTTCCACATGTATACTATCTCTCTTTCCCTCCCACTCCACACATCTATGTCCAACAATTCTCTTTTTCTCTTCCCTCACCCTCCGGCAGCATCTCTCTTTCATTCCCACCCCCCACTCATGCTTTTCTCTTTCCCTCCCTTCCTATCCCCCAGCCCATGCAGCATCTGCCCTTCTCAAACCTCTCCCAGCCCTTGCAGCATCTCTCCTTCCCTCCCCCCTCACAGTCTGTGCAATATTTTTCCTTCTTGCTACCCCCCCCCCAGCCAGTGCAGCATCTGTCCTTCCCTCATTCCCAACCCCATCCCCTACCGTCAACTGGATTCTGTGGTACAACCTCTCCCCAGTTCCCAACTCCCCAACCTACCACCTCTGCACCGCTGAAATTGAAACTCTTCGGGCAGCCGACAGCACAATGAAGCCAGCCTCCTGCCATCGGCCTGCCCCAGAAGTGTTCTTTCTGCAGCACTTCCTCTTCTCGCATAGGCAAGACACTGCAGAAATAACATTGCTGGGGCAGGCCGGCAGCAGAAGGCTGGCTTTGTTGCACCATCAGCTGCCCAAAGATTTTAAATTTCAGCAGCAGGGAGGTGGTAGGTGAGGGAGTTGGGAGAGCCATACTTCCAATTGGCAATTTCTGGGGAGGCCATAGCCTCTGTGTTTCTCCCCCCCCCCCCCCCAATGATGCCTATGACCACAGTAAGTTTTCTAACATTGCCATCAGATCATCCTCTACTGTGGTTTCATCTACCTTGACCTCCCTATCTACATGTTTCAGGAAGAAGTCATTCTTTTCCCTCATAAAGCAGATTCTATCACATGAAAGCAATCAAGGCTTATACTCCTGATCCTCAAGAAAATAGGAGATATGTGCCATACTTCAGTCTTCAGGGATCTCAATTTTTGCGTCTTCAAGAAAAATTGAAAATAGTCACTCTTCTCTCCATTCTCCCCTGTTTCAAGAAGGAGCCTGGCTGTGTACTTTGGATTTCAAAGATGTTCACACACCTGTTGTGCTATGCTATAGTACTTACAACCCACAAAACTCCCAGCAAAAGCAGGTTCAAAGTGGATAAACAAACAAAAAAAGATTAAGAACAAAATAACAAATAAAAATTCATATGCCACTAGTCTTATAATATCTCTCAAACAAATAAGATTTCAAGAGTTTTTGAAAAAAAAAACAAACAACCCCCAAAAAACCAAACAAACCCATAGGTAAGAGTTAATCAAATATTTAGAGGTAAGGAATTCCAAATGTTAATTTTATACCTTTGATAGAAGGAAAGACTTTAAGTAGATGAGAATAACTATACCCCACACACAACTGATGATCCTAATAATGAGATCATAGAAATGAAATCTTCAGGAACCTATACATACAATCAAGGCATTCTATTATAAAATAACACTCCCTATGTACTGTAATAATTGATTAGTAAATTAATTCATGGTTTTACTACATGACTGCATGCTCTCTACCCTATTACATCTAACATAACAAATTAAGTTTAAATTGAAATGTTCATCATCTGGCATCTAAATTTAGGGACCAATAAAATGTATATAACAGTAATGCTTATATTTGTGATTGGCACCAATAATTGGAAGTTATGCATACAAGTGCTAAGTGCCATCATTATTCAAAACAATTTAAGCAGTTAGCAATGGCCACTGAATTGGTTAAATCACAGATAGCTGGCTATCAGGGGAGAGTGTAGTGCAATGGTTAAAGCTACAGCCTCAGCACCCTGAGATTGTGGGTTCAAACCCACACTGCTCCTTGTAACCCTGGGCAAGTCACTTAATACCCCCATTGCCCCAGATAGATTGTGAGCCCACTGGGAAAGACAGGGAAAAATGCTTGAGTACCTGAATAAATTCATGTAAACCGTTCTGAGCTCCCATAGGAGAGCGGCATAAAAGTTTTAATAAATAAATATCCCTGAATATTCAACAGAGATAACCAGTTATCTCTGATGAATATTCACGGTTAGCATGGCAAGCTGGCTATCTAAGGGGCATGTCAAAGTTATGTTCTGATATTCAGCATTGACTACACCAGATTAGAACATAGACAGGACCGAATAAAGAGTTGTCCTATCTTTATGAACTAGCTGATGCCTGTTTAATGCTGAATATCAGCCTAACCAGGCATGCACTAGCCAGCCAGTGAAAACACGGATATTCAATGCTGATTTATTGGAACTGATCAACAGATTTGGAGAATTCTCTGGTTACAAAATAAACTGGAGTAAATCAGAGGTTTTTCCATTGAATGTACATTGTGCAAAAGGATTATTTGATGAGTTTCCTTTTATCTGGAAAGATGATGGTATTAAATATTTAGGTATATGGATTAAAAGTGCATTGGAAGAAATGATGAAAATAAATGAAAAATCTTGATTGTTAAAGGTCACGGAGATGTGTGAGCAATGGAACCCTTTACATTTGTCTTGGTGGGAGAGAGTTCAAACGGTCAAGATGATGATTTTGCCTGTAGTTTGCTACCAAATAGGCATGTTGCCAGTTTATTTTCAAGGGTCCTTTTACAAAAAGTTAAATGGTATTCTGACAAAATTTATTTGGCTGGGGAAAAAAGCAAGAATTGCTTTAGAGTCTCTACAAAAAACAATTATGGAGGGTGGGGTAAATTTTCCCAATTTTTATAGGTATCATCAAGCCTATATTATGCATCAAGGTATGTATTGGATCCTCCCCGAGCTCTTGGAATATCAGCCAGATTGGGTGATCTTGAGTGGAAAATCATGTCCCCGATGCAATTATCTCATATTAAATATTAAACTACCTAGTTATGCTAAGGACAATGTGATTTTATTGGACACGTGGAAAACAATTAAATTTATTGATAAATTAACAGATGTTCCCAAAATAAAATCTACTTTGCAGTCCTTATGGTTAAACTCCAAGATTCAAATAGACGGTGCTGGGATTGCTTGGAAGAATTGGAATTGGAAGCAGGCAGATATTCGGACATTAGATGATATTATATCCATTGGAAATCTGCTGGATTTTTTCACAACTGCAGCAATCATTTGGAATTTCAAAATCTCAACAATATAGGTAGTTGCAGTTGAAGCAGGCTTTTCAGAGTGGGTTCGCTGAACGGAAACATTTAAAAAACTTATTTTAGCTTGCAGATCCTTTGCTACCAAACTGATCTAGTAGGACATCAGGCTGCCCAGTGGTACAAATTGATTTCTGGATTTTTGAATAAAAAGCCAAAAAATAGTCTTAGAGACATCTGGAGCATCGAGATAAAATAGTATATTTCTGTTTCTCGTTGGCCACAAATTTGGACTCAGATATTGAAATGTACAACGTCAGCATCTATGAGACAAACTTGGTTATTTTTGTTACATAGAATTTTCTGGACCCCAGTTCGGTTAAATAAAATGGATAGTTCTAAGTCTAATAGATGTTAGCATTGTCACATAGATATTGAGACTTTAGATCATCTGTTGTATTTTTGTCCTTTTATATTTATATTTTGGAAGTCAATTTGGGGACAAATAAATTTAGTTTTGGATTCAAATGTTCTACTAACATATGAGGCTATAATTTGTGGACCTACATTACACGTAAAACCCACTTTAAATAAATACAAGAGCTGTCTTTTTATGATCATGACAGGCACAGCCATGCAATTGATCACGAGTAACTGGAAAAACCATGACAGAATTAGTTACACTTTTTGGTGGGTAAATGTATGCACTACATATAAATATGAAAGAATTAATGCAGAATGTAGGGGATTTAGTGGTGTATTTAATAAAGTTTGGAGCCCATTGACTAAATATATGGAGTTATGATAATATTTATTTTATTCATTTCCTGTGCACATCTATGGGGGAGGGGGGTCAAAGGGAGGGAAATAAATACTGATGGTGACATTTAGGTAACTTTATTATTTATTTAAATCATATATTATGTTAAAATGTATTATTATTTAATATATGAAATTTGAAAATCCTGAATGATATATAAATTGCCTGTACAGATAATAGTGCATTGTATGTAATACCTACTGTTCTTTATTTGTTTGGCACTGTTTTTAGTTTAAAGATCAATAAAGATTTATTAAAAAAAAAAAAATACTGATTGCAAGAAATGGTCCAGCATTGAATATCTGGGATCAGCGCTGACAGTGGGGGAATCACCACGCTGTCCACTGTCTCTTGGATTGTGCCTAAATTGCTTAATGCATAAGTATGTCACAGGCATGTTATCAAATGAAACATGCAACTTACAGAATTCTATCAGTTGAATGTGTTGCAAGGTGAACTTAAGTGCACCCCCTTATGCCAGCCGTTGACCTGTGATAAGTGGGCATATCTATCTGTTGACACATGAATGCAGCTTTGTGTTAATAGTCTATAATGGAATTTTTTTTATCCAAGATATTTTATTAGAGAATATAATTAGAAAAACAGTAGATGCTCAACAATCTTAACAACATAGTCGAACTATGTATATAAAGAGCATAAGAAAGCAAATTGTTACATTAAATACTACAAAATACAAAAGTTGGAAGCACAGTGCATTAAATTTTTTAAATAAAATGCTTTTTTGAGCATTGTGACAGGATGAAGTTCCCTGTCACTGGCATTTCACCAGAGGGAGCCTGAGCAGTGGAGGTCATGGAGAGCCTAAGCCATGGTAATATGGAGCTGATTGTACTGCTGGGAGCTATCCACTCACCTTGAGTGGATTGTGGTGCTGAAAAGAACAGCTCCCAGCACAGAGAGCTCAGAAAGCAAGAAGCTTCTTCGGGAGCTGGCCAACCCTCAGGAGGAGGAATGCTGGCTTCGGTCTAACTCCCAGTAAACCCTGAAGGCCACTGCTGACAGATGCTGATAGGGAACTTGGTGCAGCAGAGCAGAGTGGCCAGGCACACCAGTCCTGACAGGGGGGGACTGGTGCAGCAGAGGTTAAGAGCTAAGAAGTAGCTGGGGACCCAGTAGAGCCTGGAGTCCAGAGGCTTATGCTTGATGACAAGAGAAGAAGAATCCAGGTGTGTTCTCAGTGCATGCATCTGCAACAAGGTGGCTGAGGGGCTGGGAGAGCCCTCAGTGCATGCGTGCAGGCTAAGATGACCAACTGATTGAGAAACTGGGAGAGTCCAAGGACCCTGGGAGAATTGGCCAAAGGACTAAGGATCAGTCCGGCGGAGGGACTGGCTGAGACATTGGCAACTGGCAGAGGGACTGGTAAATGGCACCAGACCATGCCAAAAACCTGGAGGGCTACTGCAGGGTCGGAGGAAGCACTCTTGAGAAGACCTGGAAAGATGGAGTCCAGGGAGGACTCAGAGAATGACCAGGAGGAGATGGGAAGACTTGGTCAGGGTTTTAATGGAATGTGTGATGTGTATGTAACCCTGTATTTGTGTTTTAACAGAGAACCAAGGTACCTGGGGGGTGTGGATATGTGACGGGTATACCGCTCAGCCTTGTCACATGATCAGTCACATGATGACAAAAATGAAGCTGTATATTTTTGGTAAGTCTTGATGGGTGGAATAATGTCCACAATGATCCTGTTGTATGTGCTTCTATAAGAACAGAAGAAAGGAATGTCTTTCTTGCAGAAACAATTGATACCTCAGGAAATGAACATACAGGATAATACTTATAGGAAGTAGTTGCAAAACCTATAATAAAATGTGAACAAAAATTCAAATGTGCAGTATGCAGTTTAGGCACAGACAATGCTGTAAATGTATCCAAGATGAGAAGAAATTTAGAAGAGCCTGAAGAGAATGCTAGGCTAATAAGAACTGGCCTAATCTGATGAAATCTGGTTGTAACTATTAATATTATACCAGCAAGAATTAAATCATGGTTTCTACAGACTCAATCAAGTCTTTCTGACTAGTGATTTAAATTATGATTTAAATCAAATCCACCCTGTTTTAAGGCATTACAGAATTGGTACTAACGCAACCCTATGTAGCATCTAAAATGAACCAATCGTTTTGCTGCATAAAGCTAGAAAAAAAATGTATGTATGATCTACAGTAGTTGCAGTGCTACTTCAACTGTACATTAGCCTACAATGCAAAATATTAGTGTACATTATCTGTTTAATGTTATATTAGCATTTTCAACATTGAGGTTTAAACCCACTGACTACTGATCTCAATATTAAAAAAGGAGGTTTCTTACCTTTATTATTTTATTTAATTCTTTCTTTCTATCTATTTTGAATTCTTTAAAAGTACCAAAGGCAAAAAAGCAGTGGTTCTTGCTAACATGGCAGCCTTTATGTCATTGGGCTCAGAACACAAGCCTAATTCTGCATGGCAATGAAAGCTGGCTGGATACTTCATCAATTTCTAGTAAACCAAAAACTGTAGAATGGTTGACTGGATCCAATTAAACTTGCAGGCTTATGCTGGTCTTAGGCTTTTTTTTTTTTTTCTTTCTGAATGAGTTTTCCTGTCAGATGGTATAGTGGAGCACCATTACACACACATAAAAAAATTACAGCTGAATACAGCCACTACATAGAACATAATGAATCATATAATTATAAGCTTTGTGATGGTCCCTGGTGTTACAGAATTATAATCACATGCCCATCATAGCTGACTAAATTGATGTTGGCTCTCTGATACAAATGTCCTGGTGTTACATTTGGCATTTGTTCTTCCAGGGTTTAGAACATTGCTGGCTCTCACTTGTGTACAAACAAGTTTTGTTTTAAGGTTTTTTTTAAAAAAAATTATTTACTAATTTCAATTATACATATCAAGTATACATATACAAGAAAAGAATAACATTCAAGAAACATATTTTACAAGAAATATTACAAAAAGAAAGAAACTATTTCTAAAGTCCACTTCGAGGAGAGATTTGCAAGGATAAACTAAGGGCCTCTTCTATCAAATTGAGCTAGCAGTTTGTAGCGCAGGGAGCCGTGCTGAATGGCCCGCGCTGCTCCCGATGCTCATAGAGTTCCTATGAGCGTCGGGAGCAGTGCGGCTCTCTGCACTAAAAACTACTAGCACAGTTTGATAGAAGAGGTCCTAAAAGTAAATAGTTTCTGATAGGAATCAAGTTAGCATCCTAACTACAAACACTGAGATCCACAAGTTCCTTTGTTTTTACCCCTTCTGATTTTAATTACCCTTTTTTCAAATTCCAATATAAATTTCTCCAAATGGGAATGATCAAAAAAATACAAATTGTTTGTCCTGATACATCTACAGGGAAAACACAGGAAAAAGATTGTTCCAATAACCAAAACCCTGGATTTCAGGGCCAAGAACTGTTTCCTTTGTTCCGAAGTGGCTCTGTTCACATCTGGAAAAATTTGAATTGGCTGCCCGCAAAAAGCAACTTTTTTATATTTAAAGTAATTCTTTAAAACTAGCAATTTATCTCTTTCGGACAAGAGAGTTATCAACAAAGCTGAACGAGTGGAAATTATATCTTGAGTATCCTCTAAGAAGACATTTAGGGCTCCTTTTACAAAGGTGCACTAGGGCCTTAACGTGCGCAATAGCGTGTGTTAAATTCCCGAGCGCGCTAGCCACTACCATCTCCTTTTTAGGAGGCGGTAGATTTTCGGCTACCGCACACTATAGCGTGCGGAAATTTTGTGCATGCGCTAAAAACCCTAGCGCACCTTCGTAAAAGGAGCTCTTAGTTTACCTGTTGCTAATGCTAAATCCACCGCTCTTTTAGTTGACAATGCTAATGCTGAAGGCAGATACATAACCTTCTGAAATACAACTGATCAGATGAAAGCAAAGGTGAACAAAGGAAATTTAAAAAGTGTTCATTATTAACAAGCAAACAATTTTCCAGTTGTTCCAATTTATGATGTACTAACTGACTGAAGTACTTTCATTTGATTTTGCGTCTCCTCACTAGCAGATCTGATTTTTGTAACATCATCTTGGAATACAGAGATAAAAGACACAACTCGACTAGAAAAAGAACATAATTGTGCTACTTTCACTTTAAGCAAATTCTCAGTTCGGCTGACAACTCACCAAATGTCTTTTAAGGAAATATCACCCTCAGGAACATCTTGAGTAGAAACCATCTCAACCGTATCAAACTGACCGGCTGAAATTTAGCAATGTTTTAATCTCTTGAGATACTACAAAGGGATTTTGCACTTTTCAAATTTGTCCTGCAACTTTTTAAGTATGGACTCCATCTGAATATTTACATCTGCAGGCAGGGGTGGAGAGGATCTAGTGTCAGGACTCAGAGACAACCCATCCGGAGAGAGAGAGAAGGTGAAAAAGTACTTACCATTTGAGTAATTCCAGTCAAATGTTTGTCCATAGGACCTTTAGTCACTGGTGTAGATGCAGCAAATCTTTTTACATATCCCCTTCATTTCCCCATGACTCACTCACTCTGTAACATGACTGGCTGTTGTATCGGGTGAGGGGGCCAGAGTCTGTAAACACTGCAGGTCAAGATGAGAGGCTCATCGCTCAATTTCAACACTCTCCAATAACTCCTGTCCTAGGACTCTCTCACCTCACTCTGTATGTAACACAGCTTGCTGATATCCCAGGTAAGGGGGAAGAGTATGTAAACACCTCGGGCCGAGAAGGCTCGTCTCTCAATTTCAACACTCTCCTGGAACTCCTGTCCTCAGACTCTCTCACCTCACTCTGTAGCACGGCTGGCAGATGTGCCGGATGAGGGGGACAGAGTCTGTAAACACTGCAGGCCAAGATGGAAGGCTCCTTTCTCAATTCCAACACTCTCTAGGAACTCCAGTCCTCACACTTTCTCCATGTGCAAACGTGTTTTATGGTTCATGAATATGTTAATTATCAATATTATTGGTCTGACATACTGAAAGGGAAAAATGTTAAGTGAATACGCTTCCTGTTTACCCACATTCTACAAACTGTGGTATAGCTTATCTATCTTTTAATCTGGAAAGTATGCAAAACCCACGCTATTTTAACAAGTTTTCTAGGTAGCTATGAACTTATAGGTTTGTTTTCTAAGTTGTGTTATTACAGGTTCTATAAAATAAAGGCCCCCATGATGGGACAATCATTGCATGCTGATCCAGCTGGGAACATATGCCCCCTAATTCTACAAAAAGCGCTAAAAAAATGTATGTGGAATTTCATTGAATAAAAAGCTAATTAGTGCCACTAATTTGGCATTTTAACAAGCAATTCCTGGTGCTAGTTAGAATCAGTTATAAGTTATATGCCTAGATTTTACATATTTATTTATTTATTCAGTTTTCTATACCGTTCTCCCAGGGGAGCTCAGAATGGTTTACATCAGGGGTCTTAAAGTCCCTCCTTGAGGGCCGCAATCCAGTCGGGTTTTCAGGATTTCCCCATTGAATATGCATGAGATCTATGTGCATGCACTGCTTTCAATGCATATTCATTGGGGAAATCCTGAAAACCCGACTGGATTGCGGCCCTCAAGGAGGGACTTTGAGATCCTTGGTTTACATGAATTTATTCAGATGCTCAAGTATTTTTCCCTGTATGAGTCCAAAAAGGGGGGCATGGAAATGGATCTAATCTAATCTAAATCTTGGGTTTATATACCGCATCATCTCCATAGGTGGAGCTCGACACGGTTTACATGGATAGGAAGCAACGGAACTCCAGTGGGTTTATAAAAGTAAGTAAGAGAGAGGTTAGGTGTGATAATAATAGGGAGGGGACGAGTTACGTTTTGGAGAAGAGCCAAGTCTTCAGAAGCTTACGGAATGGTAGAAGGGGACTCAAGTTGCGGAGAGGGGAAGGGAGACTATTCCAGAGCTGAGCGATTCTGAAGTGGAGGGAGGACCCGAGTTTACCGACGAGGGGGATACCCTTTGAGGAGGGGAAGGATAGTTTTAATTTTTGCGTGGATCTGGTGGAGAAAGGATTTGAGGAATTCCAGGATAGAGGAATGGTGGAAGGATGCCGTGGAGCATCTTGAAGGTTAAGCAGGCACATTTAAAATGGACCCTGGAGATGACAGGAAGCCAGATGGGTCATGGGCAGATCAGTGGCATTACTTTAACTTACTACTACTTCAACTACTATGAATTATTTATTTCTATAGCGCTACCAGACGCACACAGCGTTGTACAGAGTCACAAAGAGTAAGAAAACAGTCCCTGCTCGAAAGAGCTTACAATCTAAACAGGCAAGACAGACAAACAAGATGTCATGGATACAGTTAAGGAGAACGGTTAATCAGCTAGCTGTGATGGAAGGCAGAGGAGTAGGGTTAAGGATTGAAAGCTATATCAAAAAGGTGGGTTTTCAGTCTGCTTTTAAACAAGCAAAGGGAAGGGGCTTGACGGACGTAATCACATAATTACAGAATAAGGGCATTCGTGCCTAAGGGCTCCTTTTACTAAGCTGCGTTAGGGCTTTAACGTGCAAAATAGCACGCGCTACATTGCCGCGCACGCTAGACCTTAATGCCAGCATTGAGCTGGCGTTAGTTCTAGAAGCGTAACGTGCGGTAATTTCCTGCGTGCGCTAAAAACGCTAGCGCACCTTAGTAAAAAGAGCCCTAAATGCAGGTACAAGTATTTACACCACGTTTTCATTTGTGCAAATGGCCACACCTAATTTTAGTTGTGGTTCTCGGGTGTATGCGCTATTCTATAAATTGTGCTTAACTTTAAATGCAGCTTATAGAATAGTGTTTTTTCAGCACCGATTTCTTTTTGGGCGCCATATATAGAATTTAGCCTATGGGCTCCTTTTACTAAGCTGCGATAGTGTTTTTGGCGCAGGCAGAATTTTAGCACGCGCTAAACCCGCGCTATGTGGCTAGAACTAACGCCAGCTCAATGCTGGCGTTAGCATCTAGTACGTACGGCAGTTTAGTGTGCGCTCAGCGCGCGCTAAAACCGCTATCGCAGCTTAGTAAAAGGAGCCCTATGACATTCCCAGCCTAAGCAATTATAAGGCAGATTACTACAGGATTTACTACAGTGCATACTCGGTGGTAATTTACTTGTGGTAAAATGGCATGATAATGCACCGTTTTATCTTAGCTGAATAAACAGGCCTGTTAATATCATTACCAAGACCATTAAACAAAATTCTAAACTTAATTTCACAGGTAATTTAATGCTTGACATGTTCCTTTCCTGGCAGCAGAAAACAAATTTTCTCTAATGAAAACAAATCTTAATGGTGGGAAACTTTGACTTTTATAGGCCTTCCACCACTCTACTAGATTAGTCTTTCAACTTTAAGCAATGCTTCACAATTTCCAAGCTATCAGAGACAGTGATTTTGGGTTTGGATAATGCACAAGCCAATTATTTTATACCCTTCTTAAGAAAGGACTTGAGTTAGCCATTAACACTTCAATTAGATTCAGAAACTATGGTCCATGGTTTATGTTTTATTAATTTTTTTTATAACACTTTATTAGTAAAAACAAGTCAAAGCAGTGTTTAATATTAATATAAAGTAAAAAGGGAATGCATGAAAATAATAGAACAGCTACAGCCACACAAGACACTCATACTAACAATCATCAGAAACATCTGTGCAAGACATTCATACTCAATAAACAAAACCCGGTATTCTGAGAAACCAGAGAAGTTAAGTAAATGAACCAGCAAGCCCCAAGTTTATTAACATAAAAGTAATAAATGATAAATAATAAAAAAATGCACACATTAAAATATATATAGTCCAGTATATATATATATATATATATATATATATACATATATATATATATATATAAAGTCCAGTAAGAGCAATTAATAGCTCACAGTAGAGAAAGGCACTGACTCTGATTCATGAGGCACCAAGTTCAAAATGTCACATAGAAACATGATAGCAGATAAAGGCCAATGACCCATCTAGTCTGCCCATCCGCAGTAACCATTATATCTTCCTCTCTCTAAGAGATCCCACATGACTGTCCCAGGCTTTCTTGAATTCAGACACAGTCTCTGACGTCTCCACCAACTCTTCCGGGAGACTGTTCCATGCATCTACCATCCTTTCTGTAAAAAGGTATTTCCTTAGATTACTCCCGAGCCTATCACCTCTTAACTTCATCCTGTGCCCTCTCAATCCAGAGCTTCCTTTCAAATGAAAGAGGCTCGACTCATGCGCATTTATGCCGATATAGTCGGTAACTAGTCCCAAATGGTGCCAATGTAACTGGTGATGGTTGAGTATGAATCAAAATGCAGTAAATCAACTGACAAACGTTGGCATTGGCAATCACCAGACATCTCTTTCTCCAGTGGAGTTTTAATATATTCATTTTAGCTTCACGTATCTGTCCACATTTTATCCAGATGGTTGTTTTCAGCAATGGACCCCTGATGAAGGCAAATACATTTGCCGAAACACGGGCCATTTAGGGTCCCTTGGTTCAGGTCATCTACTGAAGCTCATCATATTGCCACACTGTTTGTCAGCTGATTTATTGCATTTGGATTTATACTCAGCCAACACCAGTTACATTGGCACCATTTGGGACTAGCTACTGGCTATATTGGCACGACATTTGGAACTCTATGCCAGTGTTCTTCAACCTTTTTACACCTATGGACCGGCAGAAATAAAAGAATTATTTTGTGGACCGGCATCAGTCTGTGGAGCGGCGGTTGAAGAACACTGGGCTAAGTTGTGGGCCAGACCCCGCCCATCCCTACCCAATCTCCACCCCAGACCCCGCCCCCATAATAGTACTAATTGTAACACTATTTTTTCCATTCATTTTTCACAGATGCACAATATAATCTTATTAATACATAATGGTTAACCACAACATTAAACTACACAAAGCACACTGAAAGCAGATGTAAATTCTCAAAATTGACATAATTCAATCACTAAATTCAAAAAATAAAATCATTCCCCCCTACCTTTGTTGTCTCCCTCCCTTTATGCTATGCCTTACCTTCTGGCCTGCTCCCACCTGGCCATTTTATGCCAACCCCGGTGTTATCTTCAGGCTGGCTCCCTCTTCCTCATTGATGCAGTGCACAAAGCTGCGGGCAGTGGCTCCTTGTGTATCCCATGCCTCATCTGGAAGCCTTCCCTCTGATGTTGCAATGTCAGAGAGAAGACTTCCGGTTCAGGCGCAGGACACGCGTAGGAGCCGCTGCCCGTGGCTTTGTGCACTGAATCAGTGAGGAAGAGGGAGCTGGCTCGAAGATAACGCCGCATCGATCGCACCGGGACCAGCGGTTGAAGAACACTGTTTTGGGCCTGATGCACGTGCTGGCCCTGTGGACCAGCAGGAAATTTCTGTGGACCGGCACCGGTCCACGGACCGGTGGTTGAAGAACACTGCTCTATACCTCACGAATCAGTCAGTGACATTCTTTTTGAATCAGAGTCAGTGACATTCTTTACTGTGAGCTATTAATTGCTCTTACTGAACTATATATATATATATTTTTTTTTAATGTGTGTATTGTTTTTATTATTTATCATTTATTACTTTTATGTTAATAAACCTAGGACTTGCAGATTTATTTACGCCACTATTCCGGTTTCTCAGAATACCTGGTTTTGTTTGTTGCTTTCCCTTTACGCAGTGGAGTTTTGAAATTTTCTGTTTATTCATAATCAACAACCATGAGCGACAGTTTCTATCAACTCCAACTACTGTTCCCTCTAAGCCAGTGGTCTCAAACCCGCAGCCCGGGTGCCACATGCGGCCCGCCAGGTACTATTTTCAGGCCCTCGGTATGTTTATCATAATCACAAAAGTAAAAAACAGTTTCTTGATCATATGTCTCTTTAGCTAGAAATGACAATATTATTATTAAGGCATAAGAACATAAGAACATAAGAAATGCCTCTGCTGGGTCAGACCCGAGGTCCATCGTGCCCAGCAGTCCGCTCACGCGGCGACCCAACAGGTCCAGGACCTGTGCAGTAATCTTCTATCTATACCCCTCTATCCCCATTTCCAGTAGGAATTTGTCCAATCCTTTCTTGAACCCCAGTACCGTACTCTGCCTTATAACGTCCTCTGGAAGCGCATTCCAGGTGTCCACCACACGTTGGGTAAAGAAGAACTTCCTAGCATTTGTTTTGAATCTGTCCCCTTTCAACTTTTCCGAATGCCCTCTTGTTCTCTTATTTTTCGAAAGTTCGAAGAATCTGTCCCTCTCTACTCTCTCTATGCCCTTCATGATCTTGTAAGTCTCTATCATATCCCCTCTAAGTCTCCTCTTCTCCAGGGAAAAGAGACCCAGCTTCTCCAATCTCTCAGAATATGACAGGTTTTCCATACCTATTATCAGACGTGTTGCTCTCCTTTGAACCCTCTCGACTAATGCCATATCCTTCTTAAGATACGGCTTAGCCAAAAGGTAAGATTTATAAACTATAAAGAGTTTTACCTCATGCAAAATTGTCATTTCTTTAATAAGACATTAACTATTTTTTTTCTGAGGCCCTCCAAGTACCGACAAATCCAAAATGTGGCCCTGCAAAGGGTTTGAGGTTGAGAGCACTGCTCTAAGCTGAGGAGACCTCGCAGTGTGGGGTGCTGTTCCATTATAACATTCTCAATAGTGAAGAACAGGCAAGTTCTGCAGGACTCCAGGGAATCTGCTTGTCCCTAGTGATTGACAAAGGAAAGGGAAAATGGGGACTTATATACCATCTTTTTGTAGTTACAAAATCACACTCAAAGCAGTTTACATATATACAGGTACTTATTTTATACCTGGAGTAATGGAGGATTAAGTGACTTGCCCAAGGTCACAAGGAGCAGCTTTGTAAAAGACAGTATAAATGTTTAAATTATGCTGCCTATTATTTAAAATATTATATGGCTTGATTCCCCAATATATGATCCATTTTCTGTGTAGATCAGCTTGTCAATATTATGACGTTCGAGATGCATTGTCTTTACGATTTCCAAACCCCGATGGATTATGCTTGTTGCAGATTTCCAGGTCTTGCTGCGAGACCTGGAAACCTGCAACAAGCACAATGCCAGCTGTGGAAACCCTAAGAGAACACCCAAGGATTACTTTAAAAAAGCTGTTTACCATCTTATTCTCTTATCAAGTTGCCTCTGTTTGGTCAATTCTACCAAAAGAACTAAAATCTATATCGAATTTTAGTGCCTTTTAAAAAAGCACTGGAAACTATCTAAAGTCTATTTATGTAGATAACAGTCAGATAATGTCTCTCTATAAATGCAAACTGGCCTATTACTTGTAAATTCTAGATTTACTGATCTAGCTTGTTTGTTATGTTATCCACTTTGAACAAACTGTTGGCAATAATGGAATACAAATGCCTTAACTGTGACTGTAGACTATGAAGGATTGCATGTAATGGCTCTTAACTGCGACATGGGTAAGTCAAGGTGATGCACTCACTCTATCATAATATTGTCATAATAATTTTTCTCATCAGGTGTCTACGAACTTAAGTAGAAAGGGGATGCGGTGGCATTACTCTTACACAAGAGTCTAAATTTTCAGTTTGTGTCAGTTTGTGTTTTTAAGGATTGTAAAGGGATTTTTTAATAAAATCTCAGACTGGTTTTAGAATTTATCTTGAATAAACCAAGTGAATCTATTAGTGAATATAGAGTAGGACTGGGAAATTTGATTGCAATTGGGGATTTTAATATATATACTGAAGGGTATTTCTCACTGAATGAAAAATGTTTAGGTTTTTGATTTTTTTTTTTTTTGCAGACCACAGGAGATATACCCCTTTTACTAAGGTGCGCTATGCTTTTTAGTGTGCGGTAAATATTAGCGCTTACTAAACACGCGCTAAACGCTAATGTGTGCATGTTATCCTATGGACGTGTTAGCAGTTAGCGCATGCGTTGATTAAGCATGCGCTAAAGCGCGTGGAAGGGCATAATCAAAAGGAACATCTAAGTCCGTTTTCGTCTAAGTTGCAAGTCGTCCAAAGTAAAAAAACAGCCTAGGACACATTTTTGAGAAATACGACTAAAACTTTTTTGTTTCGAAAATCGTCTAACTATACGTCCTGCCGATCTGATCGTCCAAGTCGCTAAATCATCCTTCTTTATACCACATTTTCGTCCAACTTTTCACCCAAGTCAAAAACGCCTAGAACAAGTCCTGTTGGACATGGGAGGGGTCTTCAAAGTGATGGACTGAACTCCCAGACATGCCACCTAAATAGTGGGGTACCTTACAGAGCACTGCTGTGAACTTCACAAAAAGGGTGCCATGGCTTCTCCTCACTACAGCTCCCTTATAGGTCATGTTCATGGTTTATACTGTCTTTTACAAAGCTGCAGTAGAGATTTCTACCACAGGCCGGCAAGGTAAATGCTCCGAAACTCATAGAAGTGAATTCCTTCAAAAAGACAGTAAATAAATCCTGCTATACGTGACAATCGGAGGCAAACAAGATTCTATGGGCTCCTTTTACTAATCTGAGATAGCGTTTTTAGCACATGCAGAATTTTAGCGTGCACTAAACCCGTGCTATGCGGCTAGAACTAACGCCAGCTTAGTAAAAGGAGCCCTATGTATGTCATTTGGAAACTGCATAAAGTCATAATAATAAAATAAAAATATCTCATCATCATGTTGCAGAAATATTAAAAAAATCAAATCTAAAGTAGTACCAACAAATTATTATCATGGAGTGACAGTGTGTGCGAGGTTTGAGCATGGATCTTCAGAATTTACAGCCAGACAAAAGTAAAAAGAAAACCAAATTTCTTTATTAACACAAATGCTGAAGCCTGTTACTTCACATGCATACTAAATGAGGAATAAAATCTTTGGAAAATCACATGCAGTCTTGTGTGGGCCTGATGCTGACAGGACCCTAAATCACAATTTATGCTGTCCTCCTGCAGAGTTGCACAAGCACTGGTCAGGCTTCAACCAGGCCTCAAGTAAAGCTTCCTTACAATATGCAAGTTAAAGCTTGACCTACCTTAGCCAGGTTCTGGTATCTTAAACATCATCTGTGAAGACATACGCTACAGGGTAGCTTCTTTCTTCCTTCCCTGAGCCTCCCTGTCTGGTCTGAGCAGTGGGGTTTTACAGTATTTGTGCTTCCTCCCTGCTCTGTACCTGTTGAGCCACCATTTCCCTGTTCTAGACCCTGCCTTTTCAAGTGGCTCCTTAACTGAGAGGGAGTGTCACTAAGTGAGACTGGAAGTTTCCCACAGACTCCTTCACACATGGAGTACCACTGGCCCACACCAAGGACCTCTACTGCCTTTCAGATCATAAAATAGACATACTGGTTGGCCTAAGATATATCAGCACCCAAATATATTTTGCTGCTTTACCTGGCCCAGGCAGCTAAGTCCAGCAGCAGATTCACCCTACTTTCTTAGGGTAGCCCCTTGGCCTTTTACAATATGCCCATGGAGGGGCATAATCAAAAGGGACGTCTAAGTCCGTATACATCCATCTCACAAGTCGTCCAAAGTAAAAAGAGCCTAAGACACATTTTCGAAAGATATGTCCAACTTTTTTTTACTTTCGAAAATCGTCTAATTATACGTCCTGCCGATCTGATTGTCCAAGCTGCTAAATCGTCCATCTTTATACCACATTTCCGTCCAAGTCCAAAACGCCTATAGCAAGCCCTGTTGGACGTGGGAGGGGTCTGCAAAGTGATGGACTGCACACCCAGACATGCCACCTAAATAGTGGGGTACCTTACAGAGCACTGCTGTGAACTTCACAAAAAGGGTGCCATGGCTTCTCCTCACTACAGCTCCCTTATAGGTGACAATGAACCCCACTCAAACCACCTCCAGAATCCCCTAGACCCACTTATCTACCACCCCAATAGCCCTTATGGCTGCAGGAGCCACTTATTTGCCAGTAAAAAAGGGTTTTAGGGGTGTATAGGGGAGTGCACATGTTTAAGTATCAATGCAGTGATTACAGGGGGGCTTATGGGCATGGGTCCTCCTCTCTATGGGTCCCTAACCCACCCCCAAGACGACTTAAGCTGCCTCTGGGCTGGACGACTAGGCTTTCCTATGCCAGGCGGCCAGGTGATGATGGTCTGGAGGCTGAAATTTAAAGTTGTGAATAAAATTTTTATGGGGGTGGGGGGGTTGGTGATCACTGGGGTAGTGTGTGGGGGTCTGTGTTATGTGTTTGCAGTGCTTATATGGTGAGTTTAGGTGGGTTTTTGTAACTTAGACCATGTTTTACATGGTCTAAGTCATAACGTCTAAGTTCCGTCGATCCTGGGCTGTATAACTTTCGGTTATACATGCTGTACAACTAAGTCTAAGCCGGCCCACATCCCACCCAACTCCCACCCTCGACACACCTCCCAAAACACCCTGTTTAGCTTTGGACGTTGAGTGGCACTATGAAGGCCTAGGTCGTTTTTAAATATGTCCAAAACCCGGTTTTATAATCGGCGCTTGGACGTTTTTGAGAAATGTTCGTCCAAGTGACGACTTAGGCCGGTTTTTGGACGTTTTTCTCTTTCGATTATGAGCCCCATAGTCTCTCCAGGAGGATTTCTTTCTCTGTCAAGTAACATGCTTTGATTAGTCTCAATTGAGCTCTATACCTTTGGAAGAAAATTAACCAATAGTATTTTCCTTAAACCTGAATTACTTTTTCCTTATTTCAGTCACCATTTGTATAACTACAATTGTCTTGTCCTTAAAGCAGGGGTGTCAAACTCTGGCCCGCGGGCCAAATTTGGCCCACAGGGTAATTAAATTTGGCCCGAGATTTGGCCCGCCATTCCTTCCCTCCTTCCTCCCGGCTTCTCGGTCTCATCTTCTAAGCAGCCTGCCGAGGATCACCAGTTGGCTGTAGCGAACCTAGCAGGCTGCCGTTGACCTCCACAGCACATTCCCTCTGCTGCGATCTCGTACGTCAGAGGAAGGACAGGACCGCAGAGAAGGAATGTGCTGCGGAGGCCAAGGCAGCCTGCTAGGTTTGCTACAGGCGACCAGCAATCCTCGGCGGGCTGCTTAGAAGATAAGACCAGGAAGCCGAGATGGAGGGAGGGAAGGAACGGCGAACCAAATCTCTAAGGTGAGACTGGGAAAAAGAAGGTGGAAAACATGCAGGCCTTTTAGGCTGGAAGGTGGGCCCTGGTGTAGAAGTACAATGAGGGAGGGAAGGAGGGGTCCAAACAGATGTGCATATGCTGGACTGAGGGTGGGGGTAGGGGAAGAAATAATGGGTCTAAAACAGAGGAGAGGGAGAGAGATGGTGGACAATGGGATGGAGGGAAGGAAGGAACAGAATGGGAGAGAAGTTGGACACAAGGGATGGTGTGGAAGGGGGGATAGAGATACTGGATAGGAGGGTAGTTGGAAAGAGAAAAGAAGAGATGGTGAACCCTGGGGTGGTGGAGAAGGAAGGAGAGATGCTAGATGAAAGGGTAGTTGAGAAAAGGAGAGATGGTGGATTTGAGGATGGTGGGGTCCATCGCTGCAGCTGCAGGGATGGAGACAAAAAAAGGAAAGATACCAGACCTATGGGGGAGGGAAGGAAAATGGAAGGGGAGGACAGAGATGGAAGATGGATGGTTAGCACGGAGAAAGAAGAAAATGACAAATGGGCAGAAGACCCTGGGAAACGAGTTATCAGAAGACAACCAGAGCATGGGACCAACATGATTTCAATAAAGACCAGACAACAAAAGGTAGAAAAAATAATTGTATTTTGTTTTGTGATTACAATGTCAGATTTGAAATGTGCATCCTGCCAGAGCTGGTGTTAGACAGAAAGCGTGAACTAGGACCTAAAAGAGAGGAAAAGTCTTTATTAAGGTGCTCATTCATCGCGCACTAAATCAGTTAGCATACCTTAATAAAAGGACCCCTAAGTATCTTAATAAAAAATTTGGCCCGTGACTTAGCCTATATTTTAGATTTCGGTTCCTTATGTGATTGAGTTTGACATCCCTGCCTTAAAAGTATTACCTTTTTTCTCTAACATTTTCCACTCTGGTTGTCCTTGTCTCTCTGATGGGTTAACTATTCTGAGTCACTGAACTGCTTCTAATGTGCAGAGATCTTACTTTGTCGCATTAGCAAGAAAAAATAAGATCTCAAAGGGAATGGGTGTGGGAGGCTATATGAATGTCAACAAGAAATTGAGCATTTAGACAGCAGTATAAGG
The DNA here is from genome assembly GCF_902459505.1 of Geotrypetes seraphini. Taxonomy (NCBI): domain Eukaryota; kingdom Metazoa; phylum Chordata; class Amphibia; order Gymnophiona; family Dermophiidae; genus Geotrypetes; species Geotrypetes seraphini. Next base: position 535,487,022 of record NC_047084.1, read on the forward strand.
CAATTAGAGCTGTGTTCTACTTATCTGACAATTTAGGTTGGTTTTTGTTGTTTTTGTTTTAATTATTCCATAATACTACAAGGCCACAAATATACTTTTTCTACTCAGCATATATTTAGCTTCGAAGTCTGAACATATTGTCATGTGTGTTGCATATGTCTTTCTGCCTAATATTCAGCGGCCTTGTCTTTAACAGGCAGTACTAAATGTAAATGAATAACTACTTATCCATTGATATTAGAAAGTTAGAAGCAGTTCTCCTAAATCATGGGTCTCCAACATGCAGCCTGCAGTCCTCCTTTTCAGCCCTTTTCATTTGCCCACTGTTTGGTGTATTCCTACTTTCAGCTTCCACTGACCAACTGTCATGCTGCCACGCTGAATACACAATGCTTTCCTGTGCTGCCCGAGGCCTCTCTGTAGTGTCCCATCTCACCTCCTCTGATAGAACTTACTGTTTCTGGGTGGGACGCTGCAGAGAGGCCTTGGGCGGCACAGGAAAGCAGTGAGTATTCGGCACAGCATCACTGCAGTTGGTTGGTGAAAGCTGAGAGTGGGAGGGCGCCAACTGGGGTGGGAGATGATGAGGGCCGCAATGAAGGAGGGGAGAAGAAGGAAAGAGAAGAAAAGGGAGGTGATCCTGTCTATAGGTGTTGTTAGGGAGGAGAGAAAGAAGAGGAGGGAAAGGGGAGACAAGAAGATGGTGTCCATGGAAGAAAAAAGAAGAGAAAAGTTATCCTTCTTATAGATAGAGGGGAAGGGGAGGGAAAAGATGGAAACTAGATAGATTAGAGAAGGAGGAAGATAAACTAAAGGTGAATGTAAAAGACTGATATAGGGCAGGAACAAGATGATTAGAAAGGTGAAATCATCAGGTAACAAAGGTATGAATAATGATTTTATTTTTTCCTTTAAATGTCAAATATGGAAGCCTGAAATATTTTTGTGGCTCTCGGAGGTTTCTCGTGACTTCATTGTGGCCCTTTAAGTGAAAAAGATTGGGGACCCCCTGCCCTTAATAAATTTACTGGAGACAAGCTGACTATTGCTGCTATCTGGGTAATGTTTGATCCCACCATCAGAATGCCCTTGTCCCTCCTAAATCTGAATAGATAAATATTGGACCATGTCTCCTCAAACTACTAGCTAATAAATCTGTCCTATTTCTATACCAGTCCTTCAGAGTAGGTGGATATGGGGTTTTTAGTTAGTTGCAAAACCTGTTTAACTCTCCTTTTACTTAACCTGTAACTGTATCAATAGACAATTGTTTCTTAATTGCATAGCTGTTAACTTAACTTGTAACTGTGTAACCCTACAACTATATGATCAACAGCCTGTAATTGTTTAACTGTGTAACAACCTCCAACCTGCCATTATGTAATAACCTCTAACCCACAAATATGTAACATTACAGCACCTTTGTAACTTCCTCCAACCCGTAACTACCATACCTGCCTTTAGCCCCATACAACAGTACAGCTGCCAAACCCCCCCCCCTCCTCACACGTCAGTCATATAGACACCACGGCCTGATCACCATCCAAATACCATTTCAACCCGTTAAGACACAAAAAAAAAAAAAAAATAAAAAAAAAAAAAATTCACAATCTTCCATCAACAATCCCTTCCCCCCCAAGTGTGCCACTTTCCCCTCCAAGTGCGCCACTATGGCCTGGTCTAACTCTCACCAATGCGCTACACTACTCCTACTCTACCTACTCACCACCAAGATCTGCACAGCCGACCCAATACACTCCGCCCCCATCCCAGTTCACTATTCCTCATACCGTCTGGCAAAACCCAGATCTCACTCACTCACACCACTCACACCACACGACCACCTAAACACAGGTCCTTTCCCATCCCTCAATCCTCCCACCACCCACAAACCAACCAAGCACTTCATGAAAAAACAAAGAACACTGAAAAAACTAGCTTACTCCCACAATCCCCCAACGGACCCCACCAACTTCCAAAACCTTCAAGGTTACTACCTAAACATAAGATCAATGAGGAATAAATCCATCCTGATTAAAGACTGGCTGACCGAAACCAATCCCGACTTTGTCTTGCTTACTGAAACCTGGTTACTATCAGACACAGACATCATCATCAAAGACTGTCTCCCTCCAGGCTTCAAGATTCTGTCCCTAGCCAGAGCCAGGGGAAGGGGAGGAGGCCTAGCAATAATCTTCAAAGACCATCTAAACTGCACCACACTCAACACCAAATCCTCCCCCAACCTAGAAATACTAGCCGCCTCACTAACTTCAAAGACCTTTGCTTCCTCCCTAACAATCACTCTCTTTTATATCCCCCCCAAAAAATGGACGGTCGCCAGGGAGGACTTCGCCGAATTTTTATTAACCAACTCTTTAGCAAGCCCATACAACCTTCTATGCGGTGACATCAACATTCACCTAGAGCAAACAGATCAGCCAGATATATCCGACCTCTGGTCACTAATCTCACAGCTAGGTTACTTCAAACCCCCACCCATCATAACCCACCAAAGAGGTCACCAGTTAGACCTGGTGACCTTCTCCGCCAAAGAACCAATCACCCCCAAATTTGTGTGGAAACAAGACAACTGGACAGACTCCCTATGGTCTGACCACAAACTTTGTAGCTTCTCCATTCACTACCAACAAAAAACCACCATAAACAGAAAAGCAAGAAACACCAAAACCCACACCACTAGAGGCAAGATCGACCCGAATGAATTCTGGTCCCGCTACGAAACTATCACAAAACAAAATGACGAAACGAACCAAATCATGACCACCTGGATCAAAGACAGCACAAACATACTAAACGAAATAGCCCCCTTAAAAACCAGCAGAATTAGATCCTCAAACCAGGAGGGCTGGTTTGACCTAGAGCTACTACAGGCAAAAAAGGACCTCAGAAAATCGGAGAGACAATGGACCAAATCTGGAACCCAAGAGCACAGAATAGAATGGAGACTTAAACTAAAAAACTACAAAACCCTAACCAAGGATAAACGAAAAAACTTCTATGCCCAAAAAATTGGAAATGTCACAATCAACAGTAGTAACCTCTTCAAACTGGTCAACGATCTTTACAATCTCGAGACAGTTACCGACAACCGGGACGAGGAACCCACACTAACCGCCAACTCCCTAGCCGACTTCTTCAACTCCAAAATACTGAAACTAAGATCTTCGATAACTGCCCCTGCTAATCCCCACGGGGACTTTCCAACCCTCCAAGACAACAACAGTCCCAAACCAGACCCGGGGTTCAGAGCAGACCTAAACTGGGATCAATTCACTACTATCGATTGGCAATCCTTCAACAAATTCTATAACAAATATACCAACTCCTTCTGTAGACTAGACACCTGCCCCCCTAACGTCATGAAAACGGCTCCAACCCACTTCAAAGCAAATATGCTGGCATGGGTCAACCTCCTACTGTCTACCGGAAGCTTCCCAGCAGAACAAGGCCACATCTCGATCACCCCAATCATAAAAAACACAAAAGAACCACCCAATATCCCGTCCAACTACAGACCGATCGCAAGCATCCCACTATTCACCAAAATAGCAGAAGGGCTGGTTAATGCCGAACTTACCACATACCTTGATAAATTCAATATCCTAAATGACAATCAATCAGGCTTTCGCTCCAACCACAGCACCGAAACCATTATAGCCTCTCTCCTAGACCACCTTCACAAACTCTTCAGCCAAGGCTCCAGCGCCTTGATTGTACAACTCGACCTGAGCAGCGCATTCGATCTGGTCGACCACAACATTCTCCTTGACTGCCTCTCCTACATAGGCATCTCGGGCCAGGTCCTTAACTGGTTCCACGGGTTCTTACGGAACAGATCATACAGGGTATTCAAAAACGACGCCTTCTCATATAGCTGGGAGAACTCCTGTGGCGTGCCACAGGGCTCCCCCCTATCTCCCACCCTGTTCAACGTCTACCTCGCCTCCCTAGGAAACCTTCTGCAAAACCTCAAGCTCAAATTTTTTATCTACGCAGATGACATCACTATAATCATCCCGCTAACCAGTTTTACATCAGAGCTCCTTACCTTCCTTTCAAGCATACTCAATCAGATAGAACACTGGATGTTATCATACAGACTAAAACTAAACCCGGATAAAACAAAATTCTTCCTAGCAACCCCCAAAGATAAAATCAAAGACACCACAATTCAAATAAAAGGATCCGTTTTCCCCCTTGAACACAACCTAAAAATACTCGGCGTCACACTAGACAAACATCTATCCCTCGACAAACACACGGACAATACCGTCAGAAAAAGTATCTCGGTGCTTTGGAAACTCCGCACCATAAAAAAATACTTTGACGAAACTTCATTCCGCCTGCTAGTACAATCCTCCATCCTCAGCATATTGGACTACTGCAATATCATTTACTTAAGCTCCACAAAAAAAACCATCAGGAGACTCAAAATGATCCAGAACACTGCTGTCCGCCTCATATTCGGCCTGAAAAAATGGGAACACATCACCCCTTTCTACCACAAACTCCATTGGCTGCCATTAGAATCCAGAGTCCTATTCAAATTCGCCTGCTTCTGCTATAAAACAGTATTTGGTTTATCCCCAAGCTACATCATCCCTCACTTCGCCCTAAATCACAGCATCAAGGACTCCCGCAGAATCCAACTATTCGCCTACCCCTCCCTTAAACTCTGCCACTCTAAAAGATTCCTCGACAAAACCCTCGCCTTCCAAGCCACTAAGCTAAACCCATGGTTATCCCAAATGGCCCTCAAGGCCCCCAACTACCTCGGCTTTAGAAAACTACTCAAAACCCGCCTCTTCCAAGACCAGGATCCCAACGCCCCTTCTATCTAACACCCACTCTCCCCTCTACATCCTTCCCTCACCCCCCCCCCCCTGGCAACTTTGATCAATTTGTTATTGAACCGCTCATAACCCCGCTCAACTGCTGTAAACCACTTGTAACCTTGTTTAATTGATGTGAACCGCCTAGAACTCTTCCGGGTATGGCGGGATACAAAAATAAAGTTATTATTATTATTATTATTATTATTATTATTCTTCCTCTGTACCATATCCCAGCAACATTAATACATAATCCAATGGGAGTTTATACCCTGTGTGACTGAAAAGGCCAGCAAGAGTACAAGGAGAGGAAAAGAGGAGAGTGAACACTCTGGGAAACCTAGCAGGAAAATAAGAGAGCAATTTAAAGAAGAAAAAAACACAACCCTTACCTACAAGTCTCACAGCCTTGGTCCTTGGATACAGGGTGTGGAAGGAGGAAACAGAAGCCCTTGGGGAGATGGGCAGAAGGAAGCAGAATCCAAGAGGCTGGTTAGGCAGACAGCTTGGGAAGGAAACCAAGACACAGAGATTCTAGTACTAAACCCTTTTTTCCCTGCAGGAGAGCAAACTAGCTCATTAATTGCCTTCACAGCTGCAGAAGGGGCTACGGCTGAAAGCCTTCACACGTGGAGCAAGCAGCATATCAAGTTCAAGTTTATTTTGACATACTATCTATAAACACAGAGGGGTTAATATTCAAAGCAATTTAAATAGCCAGAAATGGTCCTAGCCACTGAAATTGCTTGTCTGGGGCTAGCCAAGCATATACAGCAGCACTTAACAGGATAGTGCAGCTGAAAATGCCCTGTTAGCGCCTAAGCCAAAACCTGCTACTTTGTGGGCATTCTATGGGTTTAGGTGGCAGCTTAGCTAATTAATTGCCAAAATGTAGCCCTTAACCAGCTAAGATAACAACATAAATAGGACTGCATAAAACACAGTCTTATCTTTATGTGTTTCATTGGAGTTGCATATGTCCGGAGATGGCCTAGGACAAGGGTGTCCAACCTGCGGCCCCGTGAAGTATTTTGGCCCCGGTCGAGGGTGATGCAGTGTTTTCCTCTGCTGCCCCCGGGTGTTTACCGTCTTGCCGGCTCCCTCCTCTGTCTTGCTGCAGCGTTTGCGCGTTTGTGCAGCCCCAGAAAAATTTTTTTCGGCCAATGCGGACCAGGGAAGCCAAAAGGTCGGACACCCCTGGCCTAGGATAAAGCCAGTGGCAGTCAGCAAAATGCTGACTGCTGCTGGCTCATGATGAATCCCGGAGTATCCGATGATTCACAAAGCAGAAAAAATGAGGCAGAAGCAAGGAGATCCACACAGACAGAGATGGGTAATCACAAGGAAAGTACAAAATGAAAGGATACAGCAATTAAAACGGGAGGAGCCTAGGGAAGTGCTTTGATGCCAATCTCTAGCCTCCTAAGATTGCAAGGGTCAAGTGAAGAGAAGGAATTTAGATCAGTGGAGACTCTGGAGAGGCCAATTAATAGAAACGCCTTGAGTGACAATTTGAATTTACTAATGAAAGATTCTAACCTAATATAAAGAAAGAGACTGTTCCAGGCTACAGGTGGGCCAGACAGAGTGAAGGAATGAAAAACAAGTTGTGCTATAAGGAACAAAGTGTTCCTTGAGGAGTGTAGGGGATAAGGAAAAAGACTAGAAAAAATGGGAAATCTGAGGACTGAGGGCCAGATTCTCAAAACTTACCGTGCCCTTAACGATGGTCGCTAAACTGGTTCCAGCTAGATTCAATAAGTGTGGTAAGTTCTTTACAGAGCCATTAGTGTGGTTCCTTTAAAATAGAACAGAAAATGCAGATGGTGAGCAGTGATGACAGGATGTACGCCTGGCTGAGCCGCCGCGTGTGCGGATCGCCGGACTGGATGGACCCCAGGTCTGATCCGGTGTAGGCATTTCTTATGTTCTTATGACAGAAAACAACAGCATCAGATTTGTTCAATTTGTTCTGAAACAACCAATCTATAATCATATCTAGTTTGGAAGGAATGGTAGACATATCAGAGGGTGAATTAAAGGGTGAAAGATTCTGAATATCATCTCCTATATACAAAGAAATAAAAAACAAGGGATTGGGTAAGAAAAATGAGGGACATCAGAAAACAACTAGACCAGTAATTGGCAGACTGGAAGGGTCATTTGGCTTTTATCTGCCATCATGTTTCTACATTTCTAAGATAAAGTCCTATTTATAAATATTCCTCTTCTTGGTTGCTGACAAAATTCAAATCATCCATGTTAAATCTCTAGCAAACAAACTACACAGAGTATGGTATTATTAGTAGAGGAGAAAAAGCCTCAGATTCCCACCTTCACTTTTTGTAGTGACAGTAATTCAAGGGTGATCACGTCACAGGCATAAAAAACCCATCCATACCAACCATTAAAACTGTGCTGTATATGCCTGGTTAGCCGCAGACAAGCAATTTAAATGACTAGGAGCCATTTCTGGCCATTTATGGTTTGAATTTTGTCAGCAACCAAGAAGAGGAATATTTATAATCATTAATAGTCTCTTTTGACCTCTATCATAATTTTTACAGTACCAGGGAGCTGCAGACAGAGAAAAAGAACTAGAGAATGGATGCGAGTTGTTTGCACAGAGAAAAGGGAAGGCAGAAACAAAAAAAAGTATCTTTGTATATCAAGTTATCTGCACAGAGAAAAGGGAAGTAGAATAACAGCGAGTCTCACTGGCTGAGTTGTTTGAACAAAGAAATTGGAAGGTAGAAAGAATAAAGGATTCTTTTGAATGGGAGTTGCCAAAGCTTTAAGCAGGAAAAACCAAAGGAAACAGGTGCATTTTTGAGTGCTAAAGCATAAAACCAGAAGAAGGTTATTTGGGGAGGAGTTTTGGCAAAGTTATGTTATACTTGAACAAGCAGATAACTCCCTTGAGGGCTGTTTGGGAATAAACAGATCCTGTTGACAATGAAGTGCAGCAGTCTAATTAAGAAAGGAGGAGGAAGGGTGACGGAAGAGGCTGAGAAGTTTACATGGAGATTGGAGCTGCATAGCTTACTGAAACTGACATTGATGTATCACAGCCCAAATTCTATAAAGTCCACCTAAAATTAGGCGCCTACATCCTTGCACCTAACTTAGGGCTAGATTCACAAAGCAAACCGATCGTGTACCGATCGGTTTGCGACCCCTTTACTATCAAATTTCCATCCGGCCTGATTCATTTACCTCTCCTGCGATCCACTTCGAATCCTTGCATGCAAATGAGGTGAAACGCATGCAGAGTAGGCTGGGATGCGATTCAAAACACCAAATTTCCGATCTGACTGGGCTGGCTGATCACCTGAAGAAGTAACTGCTGGTGACCAGTCGAAAAAGTCTTTCCGACTGGAAACCCTGCTCTCTGCCCTGCAATCTCTCCTTCCTGCTCGCCCCGAATGCTGCCCTGCTCTGCCTCGATCTTCCCCAAAGCTCTCCTGCTGCATTGTTGTTCTCCTGCCCTTCCCTGAACCTCTCCTGCTGCATCGCCATTCTCCTGCCCTTCCCTGAACCTCTCCTGCCGCATCGCTGTTCTCCTGCCTTTCCCTGAAACTCTCCTGCCACATCGCCGTTCTCCTGCCCTTTCCTGAACCTCTCCTGCCACATCGCCGTTCTCCTGCCCTTCCCTGAAGCTCTCCTGCCGCATCGCCGTTCTCCTGCCCTTCCCAAAGCTCTCCTGCCCTTCCCCACCCAGCGAGCCCGTAGTTTTAACCCGCGGGTTTAAAGCGGGTTAAAACCACGGGCTCGCAGGGCTAAAAACGAACAAAAAAACGTTTTCAAGTAAAAAAAAAAAAGTCACGTCTCAGACGGGCATGCGCAGACCATCTACAGATGGTCTGCACATGCACAGGGATCGCTATAGAGCGATCCATGCAGGCAGATGGGGGCATTCCTCCGATCGCCCCATCTGTATATTTTTCGTTCCTGAATTCATTGGACCTGCCCAGATCGGGACCGATCGGGCAGGTTAGTGAATCCCAGCCATAATAGACTTAATCTGCACTGATAATTGGCAATTAACAGCTCATAACTGACATTAATTGGACTTAATGGAAAGTTAAGTGTATAACTTGGAAAGCACAATTCTATTAAAAAAATGTGTGCCTACTTCAAAGCGCCTACCTAAAAGTGGGTGTGGTTAGTGGTGGATCATGGGCATGTTTTCAAGTTAAACGCCTTTTTTTGACTTAGGCACCACTGTATGTCTAACTTAGGCGCAGGCACTTAGGTCAAGAAAACCCTGCTAAAAATACTATGGACAGCGGCCTAATGCCACTTAGGCGGAACTACATATGATTCTTTACGGTTTGCCTAACTTTTATAGAGTCACACTTAGGGCCTCTTCTATCAAACTGCGCTAGCAATTTTTAGCGCAGAGAGCCGCGCTGAATGGCCCGTGCTGTTCCAGATGCTCATAGGAACTCTAAGATCGTTGGAAGCAGCACGGGCCATTCAGAGCGACTCACTGCGCTACAAACTGCTAGCGCAGTTTGATAGAAAATGCCTTAAGTACTGCAAAAGTCAGCACCAATTTTTTTAGTCGACATAAAGAATTGGGCCCCACATGCCTCAAGTGGATGTGGTATCCCCTACACTTGTAAACTTTTGTGAGGAAAAGAGCTTACCGTATATATCCGAATATAAGTCGATCCAAATATAAGTTGAGACCCCCATTTTCCCCCTAAAAGGAGGAAAAATGGTTGACTCAAATATAAGTCGGGGGCTTAATATTCAAGTGCCCTGCCCTGCCAGGATCTGCACCCAGTGAACCCTCCGTCACACCCTCCCCTGCAAGGTTCTGTACTCAGCCCCCCTCCCTGCCAAGTTCTGCACCCAGCCCCCTTCCTTCCCTGCCCTGCACTCAGTCCCATTCCCTACCAGGCTGTGTACCAAGCCCCCTCCCCTGCCAGGCTCTGAATACTGTCCCCCTCCCTGCCAGGCTCTGAACACTGTCCCACCTTCCTTCCCTATACCCTCTTCCCCCTAAAAACAGCCAACCTCATCAGTGATGTCACAATGTCTTGATTGTCCCGTACTCCCCTCTGCCCTCTAACCCAGCCAGCAGATTAACCCTTCCCCTTAACTTAAAACACCTAGTGGTAGGCCGAGACAGGAGGGATCCCTCCCGTCTCCTGCCCTGGCCGACACTAATAATTATCACCCTCCCTCCTTCCCTCCCTTGCATACCTGTTCCCTGGTGGTCCAGTGTGTATCCCGAGCTGAAATGCTTTGTAAAAGTAGCAGCCAGCGGCGCACCTGGGCAAGCACACAGGAGCAAGCTTTTCGTGCTGGCGGCCGACCCTGCACCGCTCCTTGATAAGCTGCCGCGAGTTCTCACGGGATTCGCAGTTCTCACGGAAGCCTATCAAGGAGTGGTGCAGGGCCATCCAGCACCACAAAAAGTTCGCTCCTGCGTGCCGGCCCAGGTGCGCTGCTGGCTGCTACCTTTACAAAGAATTTCAGCACAGGATACACGCTGGACCACCAGGGAACAGGTATGCGAGGGAGGGAAGGAGGGAGGGTAGTAATTATTAGTATTGGCCGGGGCAGGAGACAGGATGACCCGAATATAAACCAGGACCCCCATTTTTGAGCCAAAAAATCCCAGTTTATATTCGAGTATATATGGTACTTTTAAATACTAAGAGTAAATTGAAGCTATGAGTCTTAAAACAGTAACCTTGTGAGGAAAATTTGATATTCTTGGTTGTTTAGAATTAAATGGAAATTTGAGGGTTTCTGTCTTCTTGGAAGGAAGGGGATTATGATTCTGTGATAACCTTTAATTATGAATAAGTAATTCAAATAAAATGCTAGAAGTTAACTGTCTATTTGGGAGAGTTTCACTTGGGATTTGGTTAGATTGAACCGATAGGAATGAGATTAACTGAAAGAATGCTGAAATTAAGCAAGACTCCCTATAAGATATCAGCTATCCCACAACTGAGCTCACTGAAAGATGATCAATTTCGTTCAAGGCAGACCTCTAGATCTAAGTACTTGTGCAAGCACCACCCCTAGGGAATGACACATTTTATTTAATGAGTGATGTCAGGAACTAGATGTCAACAAAATTTAGGGCAATCCCATCATATATGTTTAAAAGAGCCCTTAACTGCACAGTCCCTCCAGTAGCCATTTGGAACTGCTGGATTTGTTTTTCTTTGAAGGACTGGTGTTAAATAAATATGAAATGAAAATCTTCCATTGAACACCAACATATGATGTGCATACAGTGATACTCTATATGGTCCTCCAAAGCACAACTGTTGTCTTTATAAAGCGGAGTTATATCCCTTTCCCATTTATGCTGGTAAAAATTTTAGCCAGATATCTTGATTATATGGCCAAACATTTTCTTTTAGCTGGCGTTAAAGCAAAAAAAAAAAAAAGCAGCTAAGCAATTACCAGTAAATGCTGACCATGTGCTTTTGGAAACAGACCTGTCTGTATGCTCCCAGACAAATTCCCTTATTTTTAAACTGTCTAATTTATTAAATTCAGTCGACTTCGCTTAAGTGCAAGACATCCGGACCGGACCACCATGTGCACTTAAACGGAGTGTGCGCTTAATTGAACTACCACTTTTTAGTAATGAAAAATCGCAGTAGGCTGTAGTCAAATGCAATAAAATTTTTATTCAGCATGGAGTGCCTAGCTGCTAAGCATTTGAATTACTATGCTCTTCAGGAGCGGACTTGGACAAAAATTTTTGAGTTCCTATGATCCATACTTTATCCGAGGTGAGAGGAGGGTGAGTGGGGAGGTGGAGGTTTTCGGGGCGCGTTGAAGAACACACTGCGTGCCTCCTTTCTGCAATTCTGAGGGGTTTGGGGGTCAGGGGGGGTTGCTGTGTTATAGGAGTGTGAGATTGTATGTCGTAGTCTTGAGAGACTACGACGGGAACTCCCTGCAGCCATTTCCTCATTGCGATCTGCACGGGGCAGGAGCGTAGGAAGATCACTCCTGCCCCGAAAGCCCACTAGACCACCAAGTAAGGCTGGGAAGGCGGCAGGGAGGTAAAAAATATGTTTTTTAAAAATTTTCCCCCTCCCCAGAAAAAAAATCGCGATTATGTGAAATCGCAAGTGCAGAAACCGCGAATGGGGAGGAAGAAGTATATTTGACTATTCCAGATAACAATGTAGCGTGTGTAGGGACTTCAGCGCATCTGAGAAGGAAACAATTTCTGCAGGTGTTTCATTAGTCGTGATGACCGCAGCAGTATCTCCATCCTCATCAGACTCTTGGTTGTCTACAGTGTCCTTTATGACTGTACCGATATCGGAATTAGTGCTGTAAGATGATGTGGGCACATCATTGTCAATGGCGACACGCAGCTCAAACTCTTGTGACAAGAGTCCAACTGGGAGTTCAATGGGCGAAGTGTCAGTTTCAGTTGTCTCAACAGATGTGTGAATGAAGCTCGCCCATTGATAGCAATTTGAAATCATTGATGATGAGACTCAACTCCATGCCTCCCGTAGCATGTGAAGAGAGTTGAGCACCATCATTTTTCTCGCGAGTTCTGCAGCTCGGCGGCTGGATTCCGTGCTTGCATCAATCACTGCCATCGGATATCTTAGGACGAGCAACCTGTAATGACGTTTGAAGTTTGCGATTATCTCTTGGTCCATCGGTTGGATCAAAGAGGTCATGTTTGGTGGAAGAAACACGAGTTTGATATTGGTTAGTCTTACGTCATTGCTGTGTGCTGCACAGTTATCACACAGCATTACAATGTGCCTCCTACACCTTCTCATCAGATTGTCAAGCTTCTGCAACCATTCAATCCACAGTGTCGTCGTCATCCATGCATTTTTATTGCTTTCATATTCAACAGGAAGGCGTTTAATGCTTTTGAAGCACCGAGGATTTCGATTCTTCTCAATCACTAGTGGCTCAAGCTTTTCACTACCTTCCATATTGCAACTGAGCAGCAATGTCAATTGTTCCTTTGGCACTTTGAAGCCAACAGTTTTGCTGTGTTTGAAAGCCAATGTTTCATCAGGGATGGCACACCAGTACAGGTCTGTCTCATCGGCGTTGAAAACATTGCATGGTTCATATTCACCAGACTGATTGCAACACTTGTTTTTCGCCATGCTGCTTCTTAAATTTTATGCCGTTACGAACTTTCCAACTCTCTAACCATCCGTTTGTTTCTTTGAAGTCTTCTACGCCCAGTTCTTCGGATAGCTGTGCTGCTTTCTCCATCAGCAGAGATCCACTGATTGGCAGTTGAGACTTCTTGCTTCAGCAAACCATCGCAGCAACGCCTGTTTAATGTCTCCAGCCTTCCCAATTCTTTTCTGTTTTCTGGTAGGATTGCTGTTGTTTTGCCAGTCTTTCAATATGGCTTGCTTTTTTTTGTAAATCCGAGAAATCTGGCTAGGATGAACGCTGTAATGTTTTGCAATAGAGACCTGACTCTCCCTTTGGCCAAGTCTCTTTAAGACATCGACATATTCAGGCAAAGACAATGACTTCTATCCAGCATGGTGGACACGTTCAGGCAAAGACAATGATTTTTGTCCATGCGACGCCATGGTGCAGTTCCAAAAGTTCAAAAACCTGGCCAGTTCCAAAACATGTGGCTCATCCACGTGAGAATGTGATTGCTTTTAACCGGAATGAACGTAACAAGAACGAATAGAGGTGGTACCTATAACATCAGTGCACATAAGCGGATTGTGTGCTTATCACAATTGCAATTATCCAGAGTTTACGTCCATTGACTTTAATGTAAAAAAAAACCGGGACTATGATGGTAGGCTGTGGATAACCAAAGCATGCGCTTAACCGACATGCACTTAGGTGGAGTCGACTATACAGCAATACTCTCAAATCAGTCTACCAAGGCTTTGAACAAAGCAAGCATCTCTAGGTTTAGAGGAAGACTTGATTCCTCAAGGGAGTCATGAGAGCGAAGCTATGTGGCATTTCAGATGCCCAAGCTTTTGAAATATCAGTTGTGAAGTTTCTGAAAAAGTCTATGAAGACTAATCTCCTGTCAGGCTTTCTCACTCCTGGGCTTCAAGGAAAAGGAAGTGAGATCATCAGAGTATGAGGAAGAAGATGATCACTTGTTAAAATTAAAAGTTTATTGTGGGTTCTCTGAGGAAGCTGGTCTGGCGAAATGTATCAGAACCTAATATTGCTTGCTTTTGAAGATCTTTTCAGCAACCTCAGCTAAGTACCCAGTAAAGGGATTTAAGAAAGTTTATAGTTTTCAAAGAAATAAACATAATGATTTATTGACATGGTATCTCTAAAGACTGTTTGCTGTGCAATGATAGACTAAGGAAGGTGCATTTAGGAGCTTGACCCCGTTTGTGGTTCTGAGCACATCTCAGTCATCAAGAGATTAGTGAAAGTACAGGGGTGCCTTTTGTTGTTTGAATACTTCAAGGATCTAAAATACAATAAAGAAGTAGCAAAATTCTATGCTGTTTTCTTTGACCACATAACACATTAATCACAGATATAAGAAGATCTAGCTTTCCTTTTATCTAATCAAGGCATAATATTTTCATCATTTGTTGGTGGGTCCAGGTTGGGACCAGTGTTCACTCCAGGCTCCTCTGTGCAGATGTCAAGCTCCACCCCTTCAAAAATGAAATGCCATCCCAGTTTTAGCCATCAGTTTGGACTCACAGAAAACCAATGGCCAATCTAATGGCTTGCTGTCCTGCCTATTCCCTCCTATCCCTTGCTTCAATCTCCCTGTTACCTTGGCCTAATCCTTTTCCCTACTGCACAGCTTCCCACCCTCCTGTTGGTACTTAATAGGAGGCCATCTCCTGCTGCCGCAGGACCATTTTTGTGATAAGAGCTGTGAGACTGCAGCTCTTATCACAAGACTTGTGCCATGGCAACAGGGAGATGTCTCATTAAGTACTTCTACTGTCGATAGGATGGGGGAAGGAGACTACGTGTTGGGGAGAGGATTTAGGTCAGGGTAATAGAGAGACTGCATAGTGGAGAAAGGAATAAGGCCAAGGTAATAGGAAGGCTGAGTGAAGCATTGACCCAATATTAAGAAGGACTTATTTAAATATCATCCAAACCTGAAGGTCTGAATAGTTTGTAAAAGATTAAATAATTACAGTAAACTAAAAATAAAGGTATAAAATATAAAAGCAATTAACTTCAGTGAACAATGTACAGGGAGCCCCTGGGTTAAGAACGGGTTCCATTTTTTAAACCATTCTTAATTTGACTTTGTATGTAACTTAGATCCTAGTATTCTTCCTACTTTCTCCACCTCCTTGAGACCCCTCTTGCATCTCTTTCCATCCATCCCACTGTTCCTTCCATCACATCCAATATTACTCCCTCTCATCTCTCTTCCCCATGCATTTCTAACTCCCTCCTCTCCCACCACCATGTCTAATAATTCTCTCTCCCTCCCTATGCCCAACAATTCTCCTCTTTCTTCTTCTCCCCATGTGCACCATCTCTCTTTTCCTCTCACTCAGACACCTAATTCTCCCTTTCTATTTCCTCCCCCACCTCAGCATCTGTTTCCCTCATTCACTCCATTCTTCCATCCTATGGCTCATGCTCCCCTCCCTCCCTCCATTCTATGTCCCAAGTTCATGCCCCTTCCCTCCTTCCTTCCATCCTTTGTCTGAAGTTTGTGCTCCTTTCCGAGTCCCAATGCACCCCTCTCCCTCCCTCTCTCCATTCTGTGCCCCAAGTACATGCCTCCCTTTGGCGGGTGTTTACCTTCTTCTAGCCGGCTCCCTCCTCCTTCCAGCCACAGTTGTTTTTCTGCACAAAGCTGTGGGCAGCGGCTCCTTCGTGCATCTCGTGGCTGAGCTGGAAACCTTCTCTCTGACATCGGAGCAAGCTCCTCCCATGTTAAAGGGAAGACTTCTGGCTCAGTCGCAGGACATTTTTTGGAGTCGCTGCCTGTGGCTTTGTGCAGAGAAATGACTGCGGCTGGAAGGAGGAGGGAGCCAGCCTGAAGGTAAACACATGCGGGAGGAAGGCACGTACTTGGGGCACACAATGGAAGGAAGAAGAGAGAAGGGTGCGTTGGAACTCAGGAGGGAGGGAGAGGGGCACTTTGGGACACCGAAGGTAGAACAGAAGCCCTGTTCATAAGAACGAGTCCAACGTAAGTCGAATGTTCGTAAAACAGGGACTTCCTGTATTTCTGAAATAAAGTTTTAAGAAATGTCTTAAAACATGGCATATCTTAATTTTGTTCCATAAAAAAAGTAGCAACTTCATAAAATAATTGCTTGCTGGCTATTTTGGCCTAGATTCTATAAAAGACGCCTAAAGATAGGCGCCTAAATCGGCACGCACAGCTTAATTGGCACCAATAACCAGCTTAATTGGCTCAATAATTGGCTTAATTGCTTTCTAGATGCCTACCACTTTCAGCTAGGCACTTAGTCCAAGACACCTACCATAAAGAGGACATGGTTAAGGGCAAATCATGAACAGACTATGGGTGTGTTTTGCATGTAAGTGCCTAAAGTGGACTTAGACACCAGTATTTAAACAAAGAAAATCCTGGCATAAATAGAGGGTGTCTAAGGTTTTGACCAACTGGTGCTTATGATCAATTTAGGCACCGCTAAATGCAATTCTATACAAGGCTCCTAACTCATGATTGACATGTGCTATGCATCATATTTCTCAGCACCTATGTTTTAGATGCTGTTTTTAGAATTGAAGCTTTTTTTTCCTAACACCATTAGCAAATTGATTGATTGTTTTATTTATTTTCAAAAATTATATACCACCTTTAAACAAATCAGTTAGAGAATGACATGGTGACATAATTCATCACCGTTCCTGTCCCTGCAGATAACCGCGGGAAATAATCCCATGTCATTTTCTAGTGTCTATTTCAACCTCAGTCCTTCTACACCAGCATTCTTCAAAGCAAAGCTTGCGGGTCAGTGGTTGTGGCCATTCATACTCTGATTCTTATGGGAGCCAAGGATAATGAAGCCATTGTGACATCACTGATGTGATTGGCTCTTAGGCACTGGTGGAATGAGGCATTATGACATCACAATATCTGCTCTGGATACCAGAGACTGTCATTCTGTAGTGTCTATCTCAACTTCAAGCCTTCTACACCAGCATTCTTCAAAGCAAAGCTTGCGGGTCAGTGGTTGTGGCCATTCATACTCTGATTCTTCCCTCTCTCCTTAAAGAATGACATGAAGATGGTTTCTGACGGTTATCCACGGGGATGGGAACGGTGATGAATTTTGTCACCGTGTCATTCTCTAAAAGCAGTTTCTATAAAAATGAACATACATAATTGTAAACATAAAACAGCATTACAATTCTAAAATCAAAGCTAAATTACAATACCATAAATTACAAAAAAAAAAAAAATAGATACCATTCTCACCCAACAAACAGACAATACCCAGCCTCAAGTATCCTAAAGGCAATCAATAACGACGGCAGTTAAAGATCCACTTATTTACTCAAACAAACAGAGCCAAGACAGAAGTTACATTTTCCAGCAAACATAGGGCTCCTTTTACAAAGGTGCGCTAGCATTTTTAGCACACGCACAAGATTAGCGTGCGCTAGCTGAAAAATTATCACCTGCTTAAAAGGAGGCAGTAGTGGCTAGCGTGCGTGGCATTTTAGCACGCGCTAAAACCACTAGCGCTCCTATGTAAAAGGAGCCCATATTATCATGTAGGCTGGTACGGCTCTACAAATAGGCATCCACAAATAGCTTGGTCAGTGCTTAATCTTAGATGTCCCGACAGCTTAGTCTAAAGTGACATTCCGGCCACTGAAAACATCTTAGATTTTGTAGCTATATCTCACGCTTTCTTCAGTAGTCACTAATAGAGCATAGTTTTTTAATGATAGGTGTAAATTGCAATGATTAGATTACAAAATAAGTAAGTTGACAAATAACCAGGACAGGTATTATGTAGTGTGGTAAAAGAAAGACAGTGAATTAAACTCTATACAAAATACCAGTGGCAACCAATGCAAAGACTGAAACTCAAGATGGCCTGAGCAGCATAATTTTGGATCAACTGGAATTTTGTCAAGACCTTATTTGGGAGACCCAAGTATATAACATTACAACAATCAAGATGCAATAATATAAACATGTGAGCTAATTTCTGGAGCTCATCTAGTGAGAAATAGGCCAGAATCTGTCAAAATATTCATGGCTTAATAAAGTTTGATCTAACCACCTAATTAACATGATTCTCAAAAGACAGGGGAGAAAAGGATGACACCTGCGCTCTGAATGTAGAACTGCAAGATTATTTTACTGCCTCCTAAAGTAGAACCATTTCTAGAGATTGGATAATTCCTATCACCTAGCCTTATGATCATCATTTTACCAATATTTAGTTTCAGCCAACGGTTAGTCTCTACTAGGATATCTCAGTAAGGCTTTCAGGTAGGCAGGTATTTTATAAAGTGGTCAAGATAGGGAAAACAATTTAGATTATTGGAGATGTAATACAAAAAAAAAAGTCCCATAGATTGCAATAAATTTCTCCCTATGATTTCATATACAGTAGATGTAAAATAGGGGATAATGGGGAACCCTGTAGTACATATATTGCAAATACGTTTTATCATATACAGTTATAAGCAGGGATTCATCCAGACCAAAAATACAAAGATATAGCTGACAAACTGAAAATCAAAAAGATGAAAAAGATGAAAAGGAGAAAAATAAACCTCAATTGAGGGCGGTTGGGACTACACAAGTACCCAATCATCCACTCATCATCACGGGTCTATAAAAAACTCCAAAACATGTATAAATAATCAATTCTCACGTCTTTCATTCATACAAAATCTTCTTTTTGTTATTTTTCACAGTCTTTTTTGTAGTACACCAGAATATGGATTACGAGTTTCCAAAATTTTCACATTCCTGACCACTCAGAAAGGCAGCAAAACAATTGAGAGAGCAACAATAGCACTTTGACTCCAGCATCTCTCATTCTAATTTCCCAACAGCTGGAATCTTTACAATGCTGTCTTTTCATAGTTAGGTTTGTTGCAGTTTAAGGGCTAGATTCACTAAGCCCACCGATTGTGTTTGCGATCGTGTACCGACCCGATTTTCCTCCAACCTGATTCACTAACCTCTGTGCCAATCATCCTCCGATCCGATCTGCACATGCAAATGAGGGGGAACGGCATGCAAAGTAGGAAGGACGTGATTCACAAAACAATTTCAGCAACACCGACTGGGCTGCCCGATCAAAAAACAAGCGACTGCTGAGGACCAGTCGCTTGTTTAAAAACCCCTGCTCTCTGCCCCCATCTCCTGCTCTCTGCCCCAACTCCGTGGTTTCAACCCATGGTGCAGCCCCGCTTTCAACCCGCGGGTTAATACCATGGGCTCGAGAAAGTTTCCAGCTCTGTGATAACAACAACAACAAAAATGTTTCAAGCTCTATCTTCGCGGTGAGCATGCGCAGACCATCTACAGGCAAAGGAGATAAGTCTGCAAATGCGTCAGGATCGCTGGAGAGTGATCCGTGCGGTCGGTGAGGCGCATGCCTACGATTGCCCCTATTTTCATGAGGACGCGTTGAGAATTTGTTAGCCTGCCACGGATCGGACACAGATTCGACACGATAAGGAAGGTAAGTGAATCTAGCCCTAAGTCCTGGGAGTAGGACTGTTATGGAATAGTAATTTTGCTACACAGATTTTATTGGTTGTCTAATTAGGTGCCAATTCACACCTAATTAGACAATTAACTACCATTTGTAACTGTAACTATTCTATAACCTATAAGTGTGAAATTGAAAACACAAGCCCCTAAATATTGCGCCATAAGTTGCACGAGCCAATATGCATGCATTACTTAATTGTTTAACAAGCCAATCAGGCTGATAATTGGCAATTAACACCTCACAATTGACACTAAACAAACATAATTAGAAGTTTTGTGTCAACTTGGTTGGCACGTTCTATAAAGTGGTGTCAGTTCAAGTGTACGGATATCAAAAGGGACATGGCCAGGGGAGGAGCATGAGCATGTTGCTGGTTGGAGAAGGGAAGACTCTTCTTCTTGCCTGCTGGGGACTAATTTAAACTGTCTGTGTTCCCAGGGGAAGATACCCTATTTTTCACTCCATAAGATGCACCCACTTCCCCCCCCCTGCCCAAATACATTTCCCATCCCCCTGTAGCAAGTATCGTATTTTTCAGTCTATAGGACACACCTGTCCATAAGACACCCCCCTCTGTACAGGAGGAAAAACCAAGGAAAAAAATGTCCTCCTCTACAGTGGGGTGAGTCTGGTGATAAGCAGCCTGAAGCAACCCGTCTGCAGTCCACAGCTGCCTGCCCGCAACCTGAAGCCACCTGCACCAGAAGCAGCCAGCCCACAGCCAGAATTTGCCCTCACCCGAAGCTGCCCGCAGCGAAGGAGCCCGCCCGAAGTCGCCAGCACCTGAAGCTGCCAGCCCGAAGCCACCCCGGTACCTTTTTAAAAGTTGTGGTGCTCTCTTGCCGGACAGCTGTCTTTGGAAGCAGAGCAGGAGTGCGACCTTTGTGCTTCCTTCCTGGTCCTGCGCCGCTCAGTGATTGGCTGAGGTCAGTTCTCCTGCGTCGCGCCACTCTGTGCTGCTTCCAAAGACAGCCCAGGAGAGCACCACAACTTTAAAAAGGGCGGCTTCAGGCTGGCGGCTTCAGGTGCTGGCGACTTCGGGCGGGTCCTTCGCTGCGGGCAGCTTCGGGTGAGGGCAGATTCTGGCTGTGGGCTGGCTGCTTCTGGTGCAGGTGGCTTCAGGTTGCGGGCAGGCAGCTGTGGACTGCGGACGGGCTGCTTCAAGCTGCTTATCACCAGACGCACCAGATCACCAGACGCACCCCCCTGTAGAGGAGGAAATTTTTTTTCCTTGGTTTCTCCTCCTGTACAGGGGGGGTGTCTTATGGACAGGTGTGTCTTATAGACCGAAAAATACGGTACTTGCTACATCCTCAGCATCCCTCTTCCAGCTAATTGCTGACTCACTAAGCTTTTGGACTTGGTTCCCATATTCCTTGAGGCTAATAGACTGCTGCCTATCTTCAACCCACCCCATCTCACCCCCCACAAGCATTGGAGTTAGACCTGCCTGGGAGAACTGTCTCTAAAATACCTATATCCTAAGCTCCTCCCTCCTATTGTTTCTCTAACTTCTTGGTACTGTCACAGTACTAAGAAAATTTTTTTATAAGTAAATGGTTCCTTTCTATCTCCCTGATGCTGTATGGTGATATCCTGTTTTATAACGGAATCTAGGCACCCAGATTTCATCATAGGATTGGATGATTTATGCCACTAAGTTGGCCACTGACTCAAGGCAACACGCACAGTGAGAAATCCACCCTGTGATGTTTCACAGCAAAGTATAGGAGTGATTTGCCATTGCCTTCTCCCACGGGGTATGTGGCTCCACTATGTCGCTGCTGCCCAACATAGGGCCCCTCAGCCTACAGCACTTGGTATTTCCATGTAGCCTCCCATTCCAGGTACTAGCCAGGCCCGACCCTACTTAGCTTCCAATAGTAAAAGCGAGCTTACTCAGGGCAGTCAGGCATAACCCAGCCTGGGCACTCCTAAAATCTAGGTGCCTGCATTTGCACCAGCTATATACCTGGCGTAACTGCAGGCACCTAAATGCAACAGTAGAATGCACAACTTCCCGTATTCCGTAAGTTGCATGTGTATGTGGCATCTCCCTCCCATGCTCTACCCATGCAACACCCCCTTACAGTTAGGCTGCAAGTGCATGTCCTTATAGAACAGCACTTAGTTGATTTGCTGCCAATTTCCATGTACAGGTGTACACTTACCCACTTAAGTGCTGATATTTTGTATATTTATGTGGACAAGTGGCAAGTACATGCAGACACCAGTTACAAAATTGCCCTGCAAATGATGAACACACTTTACTGAAAAGGCTCATAAATTACAGAATAATAACATCCCTTAACATTGTGGGGAAAAAAAATGGCCAAGTCTATAATAATATGCTCTCCCATGGAAAAATCCTCAAATCAGAAGTGGGAGCTATGGTAACATTCATAACACACAAATTTCAGACCAACTCTGCTTTTAAGCAAGGACAATTTTTCATGAGTCAAAACCAGTCCTAGTACTAATAACCTACCTTGCGCAATATATCCCAGAAAAATATATATTAAAAAGTTGTTTCCATTAAACGTGGGAGCTAAGAGCACACCTTTGACATTTGATATGACTGAGAGGGCTTGAAAAGCAGAAATATAATTACAGTCAGAAAACCTCTGCTGAGATTAATGTTCCTTCAGATGTGCCAGGGAAACAACTCTCAAAATTCTATGCAATTTGAGAGCTTTGAGAGTGTAGTACTTCTGCCAAACCCAGAAAGACAAGTTTTTTATTTCTTGATAAACCTCCTATCAAACGTAACACATAAGCAGTTCACAGTTTGGGTACCAAAATAACAGACTCAGAGACTGTGATAAACTCAAAAGAAAGGGAAAGGAATAGGGACTTGTATATCATCTTTCTGTAGTTTTACAACCATACCTCAAAGCAGTTTACATACAGATACTTCAAGCATTTTCCCTGTTTCTCTTGGTGGGCTCACAACCTATCTAGGTTCAAACAATTTTTATTGATGCAAACAACATCAAATACAACATAAGAGCACCCCATGGTGCATAATACAATAACAATGCATCAAATAAAATAAAATAAGAAGTATATATACCCCCACCTCCCCACCCCTAGCCCCCCTCCCAAAGGTATTCTCTATTTCACCTCATTATAACACATCAATACACTCTAGGACACCCATCTTAAGATCACACTACGGCCCTTAGGATGCAAGGTTTGTAAGTAAGGATCCCATATATGCATAAACAACATCTTTCGCTTCTCAGGCCTTCCAGCATCTCTCGCCTCCCAGATGGCCAACTGATGTAACTGGTTTCGCCAATGCCAAAACTTAGGGGGGTCAGGGACCGTCCAATATTGAAGAATACATAATGTACCTGGGGCAGTGGAGGATTAAGTGACTTGCCCAGGGTAACAAGGAACAATGCGGGGTTTAAACCCACAACCTCAGGATGCTAAGGTTGTAGTTCTAACCAGTACGCCACACTGTCTTCTAGAAATAAATAAATATAGTAATCTCCCGGAATTCGCGGGGGTTCCATTCCAGGAACCCCATCCCCACACACATAAATTTCAAAAAAACGTGAATACGGTTTTTAGGCAGGGGAGACAGGAGAGGGCAGCTGGAGAGGCCGGAGAGAGCAGCCAGAGCGCCGGCGAGTGAAAGAAATCACTCGCTGTATGCTCCGACCGCATCTTCCTGTACTAAAGTCGGGCCTCACCAATCAGGAGCTGCTTTGACACGCGCCTTCACCTGGAGTACTGCGTCCAGCACTGGTCGCTGTACATGAAGAAGGACATGGTACTACTCGAAAGGGTCCAGAGAAGAGTGACTAAAATGGTTAAGGGGCTGTAGGAGTTGCTGTACAGTGAGAGATTGGAGAAACTGGGCCTCTTCTCCCTTGAAAAGAGGAGACTGAGAGGGAACATGATCGAAACATTCAAAATACCGAAGGGAATAAACTTAGTAGATAAAGACAGATTGTTCACCCTCTCCAAGGTATGGAGAATGAGAGGGCACTCTCTAAAGTTGAAAGGGGATAGATTCCGTACAAACGTAAGGAAGTTCTTCTTTACCCAGAGAGTGGTAGAAAACTGGAACGCTCTTCCGGAGTCTGTTATAGGGGAAAACACCCTCCAGGGATTCAAGACAAAGTTGGACAAGTTCCTGCTAACCTTCTCTGATCTGTTTGTGATACCCTTCTTTATCATTCCTAGCATTCTGTTTGCCCTTTTCGCCACCGCCACGCATTGCGCATATGGCTTCATCGACTTGTCAATCAGAACTCCCAAGTTTCTTTCCTGGGATGTCTCTCCAAGTACCGCCACGGACATTCGTGCATGAGATTTTTGTTACCGACATGCATCACTTTACACTTATCCACGTTGAACCTCATTTGCCATGTCAATGCCCACTTGACAACAGTGATAATAGAAAAGGGAAAATGGTAAAACTAGAGGGCATAACTTGAGGTTGCAGGGAGGAAGACTTAGAAGTAATGTTAGGAAATTCTTTTTCACGGAGAGGGTGGTGGATGTCTGGAATGCCCTCCCGAGGGAAGTGGTGGAGAGGAAAATGGTGATGGAATTTAAAAAAACATGGGATAAACACAAAGGATCTCTAATTAGAAAGCAAACAAATGATGTAAATTAAAGAACTAAGGCCGGTATTGGACACACTTGTACGGTTTGTGCTCCATATGTGATGATTCGGTGTAGGATGGGCTGGGGAGGGCATCAATGGGAACTCAACTAACTTGGAACATGAGGATGTTACTGGCCAGACTTTACAGTAGACAACAAACAGAACGCTGATACTGATAACCGGTATCTTTATAAACCCTGAGGAAGCCGCTTGATTCGTGGCAAAACGGGTTCCCGTTGGACACACTATACGGGGCAGACACACTATACGGGGCTAGAGCGGGAATAATTCCTTGCCGCTCTACAGTATTTTCATATATAAAAGATAAGTGCTTATTTAAGGCTTCAATACTGCCATACTATAAGCTATTTTGCCTTTTTGCACAGCTCTTTTGCACACTTTCATTGCGATTTGCACAAGGATTATACTATTTGCACTGTTTGCATTGTTTAGATAATTTTAGAAATATAAAAGAAATATAAAAAAAGACTAAAAAGAAAAAAGGTTTTAGGAATTTAAATTATTTAAGTTATTGAGTAGTTTAATTTTGACAAACTAAGTCATTATAAGGAATTTTACATTTTGAAAAAAATGACAAATTAAGTCATATGAATAATAATATGAAGGTTTTTTGATCAATGAAAGATACCCACGACATAATTCCTTATGGGGATGATAATATTATGATCCTTGGAGTGGCAATTCTGAGATCTTTTCCTTCCATTTGATATTATTCTATAAGGAGTTTTTTCTCTCAACCTAAATTAACCTTTGTGTGGATCTGAGTCTTACATCAGTGCCAGGCAAATAGGTAGAGACTATTATAAAAACAAAATGACAGAATATATACATAAACATGAATTAATGAGAGAAAGCCAACATGGATTTAGTCAAGGGAAATCTTGCCTCACCAATCTACTGCATTTCTTTGAAGAGGTAAATTAACATGTGGATAAAGGTGAGTCAATTGATACTGTGTATTTGGATTTTAAAAGGCATTTGACAAAGTACCTCATGAAAGACTTCTGAAGAAATTAGAAAGTCATGGGATAGGAGATAATGTCCTATTATAGATTAAGAATTGTTTGGAAGACAGAAAACAGAGAGTAGGTTTAAATGGTCAATATTCTCAATGGAGAAGGGTAAATAGCGAGGTTGCCCAGGGGTCTGTGCTGGGACCACTGCTTTATAACATATTTATCAATGATTTAGAGATGGTAATAACTAGTGAGATAATTAGATTTGACACAAAGTTGTTCAAATTTGTTAAATCGCAAGATGATTGTGAAAAATTGAAGAGGATCTTGTGAGACTAGGAGACTGAGCGTCAAAGTAGCAGATGATGTTTAATGTAAGCAAATGCAAAGTGATGCATGTGGGAAAGAGGAACCCAACTATAGCTATATGATGCTGGGATCTATGTTAGGAGTCACTTCCCAGGAAAAGGATCTAGGCGTCATTGTTGAGGTTACGTTGAAACCCTCAGCTCAATGTGCAGTGGCGGCAAAGAAAGCAAATAGAATGTTAGGAATTATCAGGAAAAGGATGGAAAACAAAGATGAAAATGTTACAATGCCCTTATATCGCTCTATGGTACGGCTGCACCTCGAATACTGTGCGCAATTCTGGTCACCGTATCTCAAAAAAAATATAGAGGAATTAGAAAAGGTACAGAGAAGTATGACAAAAATTTAAAAAAGGATGGAATGATTTCCTTATGAGGAAAAGCTAAAGCAGCTAGTGTTCTTCAGCTTGGAGAAGAGATGGCTCAAGGGTGATATGATACGAGTAGAGGTCTATAAAATACTGAGTGGAGTAGAAAGTGTAGATGTGAATCGCTTGTTTATTCTTTCCAAAAAGGACTAGGGGGACATGCGATGAAGCTACTAAGTAGTAAATTTAAAGCAAACTGAAGAAAATATTTCTTCACACAAGGTGTAATTAAACTGGAATTCATTGTCGGAGAATGTGGTGAAATCAGTTAGCTTAGCATGGTTTAACAAAAGGTTTGGATAATTTCCTAAAAGAGAAGTCCACAGGCCATTATTGAAATGGCTTGGGGAAAATCCACTGCTTATTCCTAGGATAAGCAGCATAAAATCTGTTTTACTACTTGGGATCTTGCCTAGGTACTTTGGGACCTGGGTTGGCCACTGTTGGAAACAGGATACTGGGCTTGATGGACTTTGTTTGTCCCAGTATGGCAGTTCTTTTGTTCTCTCAGTGTAGCTAAATGCATTTGCATTGTTAAACAACATGTGGACGTTTAGATACATTGAGAATGGACCATGGACAATTTTACCTCTACTTTGAAAATTAACCTGCCCCCTCCCCCCCGGACCTTCCTGATTTCCTTGAAATATACATAAGAGAATAAAAATAGACTTACCTTTCACAAGCTCGGACAGTCCATGCAGCAATTATCCATAATGAGATACTAAAAACCAACAGTACAGTTCCTGGACATATTGTCATTAAAGTCTTCATTACAAAACGTGTATTGAAGTTTATCTTATTTAGTGCTCCAATGCTTCTAGATGAGGCGTCTGTGAAAAGTTTGCTATGTAAAAGCATAACTCTGGCAATAAGATACAGTCTTAAGAACATTGGTATTGATAAAATAATATCCACATCGGCTGTTGTTGTGGATGGAGTATAGGAAAAGGCAAGCCGTGCTGTCCACGTAAATGTATAGTTCCCAGGTATGGGATGAATAGCACACACCAATATTTCCAAGCAGATAAAGAAAATACGCTCATATGTCATGGCTATCCTCCAATCATCAGCTCCGTTGTCCACCATGAATAACTGAAAATAAAAAATAGAAAGACATTAATATTTTCATCACTCAATAAAGAAATCATCACATATATGCATGTCTTATATACAAGTATACTGAGTTAAGACCAGTAGAGAATACCACTTGACACCAGCATACTGGCATATATGCTGGACTTCTGTTGAATGCCAATCAAATGTGTTTTCAAAAAAATCATTAAGAGACCTATTTACTAAACTGTAATAATGCATTTGAAAACATCTGGGAGAAGGTTAAAGAGTGCTAGCTGGCTCACTCTAGAGTCTCAAATTTGTGGCACCGCCAGGTACTATTTTGAGGCCCTCGGTATGTTTATCATAATCACAAAAGTAAAATAAAACAGTTTTTTGATCATATGTCTCTTTGGCTATAAATTACAATATTATTATTAAGACTTAGCCAAAAGGAAAGATTTATAAAGAGTTGTACCTCATGCAAAATTGTCATTTCTTTTATTAGGGGGCTCATAATAATAAAAAAGTCTAAAAAGTGGCCTAAATGGGTACTTCGATGATCAAAAAGCCTGATCGTCCAAGTACCCATAACTAATGCTGGTTTTAGACGTATCTAAAACCAGCTTAGGCCTTTCCCCTGCCTCTAAACGCATACAGCGAAAAGAGGCGTTTTTAGAATAGGGGAAAGGGCGGGAGGTGGGCTGACCTAGACCTAGGTGTACAGCAGGTATAACCAAAGATTTTGACAGGTTGCCTAGTCGGCACTTATACGTTTTGACTTAGACCAAGTCAAAACAGGTATAAGTGCCGAAAAAGGGCCAGCTGAGCTGATGGCGGCTGCCGTGACCAGCTCAGCGGCCCGGCAACCTACCCCCCCCTCTCCCACAGCAACCATTGCGGCAGCAGAGATGGCTCATCTCCCCTGCCGCGATGGCGATCACCCCTCTACCCGAACTGCCGCGAACCGCGGCAGGAGAGATACTCATGTGCTTAAGGATTCGCCCACAGGAGGTGCCTAAGGCTATTGGACCAATTCCGGTTGGCCCAGGTGCCTCAGGCCCCACCTGTGGGCAGGGCTTGAGCCACCTGGGCCAATCAGGCCCTAAGGCCCGCTATTCGAGGGATGGCGGGTCTGCCGGACGGATGGGCTTGGGACCCATCCGTTCGTCCAACTAGATTGTAGTCAGCCGGGGTGGGGGTCTCCGGCCAGGAGGGCTTGGGCTCCCTCCTGGCCCGATTGTTCTCAGCTGGGGTGGGTGTCGCCGGGCCAGGAGAGCTTGGGCTCCCTCCTGGCCCGATCATAGTCGCCGGGCCAGGAGGGCTTGGGCTCCCTCATGGCCTGATAGCTGTCGAGCACCGGGGGGAGTCGCAGGGTCAGGAGGGCTTGGGCTCCCTCCTGGCCCGATCGTTGCTGAGGTGGGGGGGAATCTGTAACCGGTGTTCTTTTTGACAGACACCGGTAACAGAATCCAGCTTTTAGGCGAAGGACTGGCCCCTCCTTCGCCTAAAAGCCCTTGTTTTAGGCATTTGGGACTTAGGCTTTTTTTAGGTTGATTATATGGTGTAAGTTTAGACGTTGTGGTGGTCTGGGTGTTTAAACAGCTGAACATAGAGGCAGGCCATTATAAAAAAAAAAAACAACCTCCTTTTGGACGTTTTTTTTCATAATGGACATTTTCCCTGCTTCTACTTTCAACATTTACAGCCTTAGGCCAAAAGGGGACTTAGATGTTTTTTTATTATGCCCCTCCACCTATTTTTTCTGAGGCCCTCCAAGTACCTACAAATCCAAAATTTGGCCCTGCAAAGGGTTTGAGTTTGAGATCACTGCTCTAGAGTATAGCTGAGAAGATTATATAGGGCTCATTTTTGTCCTGTGAAAATCCTAGGGTTGTAGGGTAAGTATGGTGGAGCATCTGAAGCCTGTGGGTAAGCAGTGTGGGTGAAGTATAGAGGCTAGGATAGATCTTACCCTAGAGGAGCTGTGAAGGATAGGTGAAAGACCAGGCAAGGAAATTTTGTGATACCTCAGGGATGTTTTGGAGGAGAAGGCAATGCAATAGGAGTTTGCACTTCTTTTAAGATGGTGCCCACACAAAAAGGGGCTGCAAACATGTATTCCTGCAGCCAAAAATTTGCCTATTTCCTGAATATAGCAATGCAAGGGGAAATGATCTGTGATTTACTGAACTGTGGTGCTCTAGTAAATCCTGCAGGGCCATAGGGCACCAACATCCTCTGATATTTTGCTCAAATTAGCATCAGCAACTAGAGAGCTTGGTGGTAGACATAGATATCGGTTTTGTTGTGCCTATGGTCTTTTATCCCTAAATCTTAAAATTGTCCTTTAAAATTGAAATTCCACATCTTACTTGCATTTAAAGCTTCAGTAACATAATGAATGATGGCAGATGAAAACAATGAACCGTCCAGTCTGCACAGTTGAGATTCATTTTTGGTAGATGTATACATAGCCCAACTTTCCCCTTGAGGGCCATTTTTGATATGATGTCTAAGTCTGAATTTGGACATTTCCAGCAAGACATCTAAATCACAGATAGAGGAACGTCAATTATTGAAACAGGAATCACTAAGATATCCCCCCCAAAATTTTTTAATTGACCATTTGGACATCTTGGCTGTCAGAATGTCTAACTTTGTCATTATAGGGAGTTACACTGGCTCCCTATGGAAGCTAGAGTGCAGCTTAAGTTTGGTTGCATGTGTTATAAGATAATATCTGGTATGGCTCGAGCCTATTTAGTAGATCAATTTATTTTCTCTCATCATAGACGTTCTACTCGAATAGCTACACTTTTTTTTTTAATAATCTTTATTGATTTTCCAAACTAATACAAAGTGCTAGGAAATATTTTGACATTAATAAACAACATAAGCACTTAAAATCAATCAATAACCATACATAAGGAAAATATCCCTCCCCATCCAGCAAATTAATCAAAGAATAACCAAACAGATATCTTCCCCCCCTACACTTTTTGACTTTCCATTGCTTAAAGGTTGTCGCTACAAAAGATACCATAATCCTCTATTGTCATTCCAAGAAGCCACCTGGGACGCCGACCTTCATCAGTTATTCTTTGCATCCACATCATATCAAAATTTTAGGAAATTGTTAAAGACCTACGTATTTAGGAAATTTTTGAAAGACTGAATTTGTACTATATTCTGTATTTGTGGCAATTTTTTATTCTGTTAAACCACATAGATCTGAAGGGTGATGTGATATACAAATGTTATGTTATGTTTGACCACAAAAACATCTTAAGTTAGAAACATCCAAATCAGCACCATTTAGATGTGGGAGGGGCCAGCATTCTAATGGTCTGGCCACATAGACATGCTAACCAACAAAGCAATGAGGCACCTTATAGGGCATTGCTGTAAACTTCTCATAAAGGGTGCCAGATGTACATCTCACCATAACTCCCCTTATAATATATGGTGAGCCCTCCAAAACTCTGCCAAATCCTACTATACTCAATAATCCTTTAGCTACAGGTGACATCTATATGGCAGTATAGTAGATTGTTGATGGGTTTTAGAGGGCTCATAGTTTTCACCATAAATGGAATGGTTAGAGTAGCTTAAGGACCTAGCCCCTCTTCTCTATGGTTCACTAGCCCATCCACCTGGCTACTTAAGAGAACTGTGTAGAGTTCTACTTAGCTTCCCTATTCCAGATGCTACTATTCTAGAGACATTAGTATCAGATCTGGAGCTAGTATTACATCTGGAGCTTGGAACTAGTGATGAATATTGTTGATACAGCTTCTGAATGAGATATTGATAAGCATTGCCATTTTTTGTACTATTCTAGAGACAGGCATGCACTGTTTAATTCAGATCTTTGGGGATGGAAGGGGTTCTATAACCACTGAGGGAATGTGGGGAGGTCATTACTTAATCCCTCCAATGATTATCTGGTCAGTTTAGGTACCTTTTTGGCACTTAGACACTTCTAAAACAGGTCTAGCCTAAAATGTCCAAGTTCTGTAAAGGAT
Organism: Geotrypetes seraphini; assembly: GCF_902459505.1. Taxonomy (NCBI): domain Eukaryota; kingdom Metazoa; phylum Chordata; class Amphibia; order Gymnophiona; family Dermophiidae; genus Geotrypetes; species Geotrypetes seraphini. The sequence goes on from NC_047084.1 coordinate 535,517,980, forward strand.
GTCTTACAAAAGGTTTGATTATAGCCATAAGACGTCCATCTAAACTGCCCCAAAGACCGTCCATATCATGCCCCGTAACACACTTCCATGAACTCTGGGCAAACAGTGGGAAAAACATCTTGCTACATCTTGCTAGACATCTTTCTTGCTATGAAAACAGTTTTGATTAGGGGCACTTTGAAGTCCTGGTGATTAAAACAGCCAAATGTCAACTTAGGTGATTTTTTTTGAACATTGTTATGTTTTTATTATGCCTCTATATATCTTTTACCTGAACTCTCAATTATTTCTCTACCACCAACCACCATATCTGTCCCAAACGTGCCCAAAGCTGGTACAACATTGTTTCTATTAAATTCAAATACTTGATCCAACATTCAAGACCTTTTTCATGAAAAAAAACTGTGTTCTTTACATCTGAGTTTCCATCATGGTCTCTGTCCTTACAAGTTCCCCAACCTTCTTCGCTATCCAGTGCAATTATAATACTGCTGTCTAGGGCTGTAACCACTGCACCATGCAGGTTATTCAGGCAAAAGGTGGGTAAAAAGATTATGGGGGTAATATTCAGCTCACAATGATAAACAGCTTATAAGCTACTGGATATTCAATGCACAGCTCCCAGCACTGAATGTTCAGGTATGTGTGCTGAATGATATTCAGAGCAGTGCCTGGTTAATTTAGCACATAAAGTTAAGAAAGAAAAACAGCTATCCTAACTTTATGTGCTTATTTAACCAGTTAGCAGACTGAATATCACTGCTAACCAGTTCCTGAGCCCTTTTACTATGCTCCATCAGATGACAATATGCACCTAACACAACTTAAAGGGAATCGCCAACCACCACTACCTTATGCCTCCTAGTGGTCATGGGTCTACAATTGCTGGTCCCAAGACCACTAGGACGCATAAGGTAGTAGTGATTGACAATTATCTTCTGAGGGGTACAGAAGCGTCCATCTGCATATCAGACATGATGACCCGGAAGGTATGCTGTCTGCCTAGTGCCAAAATTCAAGATGTTACAGAAAGATTGCAGAGACTCATCAAGCCTGATGACTATTATCTGATGCTGCTCATCCACATTGGCACTAATGATACTGCCAGGTACCCCTGCGAACGTACCAGAAGTGACTTTGTGGCTCTGGGAGAGAAGGTGAAGCAGTCAGGTGCACAGGTGGTACTCTCGTCCATCCTCCCTGTCGAGGGTAAGGGCCAGGTCAGAGAAGCACGCATCCTGGAGATGAATGCGTGGTTACGTGGATGGTGTCATCGACAGCATTTTGGCTTCCTGGACCATGGGATGATTTTCCAAGGGCTGCTGAGCAGGGATGGTATACATCTATCAAAGAAGGGAAGAAGTGGCTTCGGCGGCAGGCTGGCTGATCTACTAAAGTGATGGAGCATGGCGATCAAAGCCCCCGGATAAGTATAAGCCTTCAGGTAAGTAAATCACTGAATACATGGATGGGAAAAGGGGGCAATGTCTGGAAAGCAGTATATACTAATGCTCGAAGTATGTGAAACAAGATTCTAGAAGCTGTGATGGAAGAAGATGAGTTGGATATAGTGGCGATCACAGAGTTGTGGTTCACAGAGAGCCATGACTGGGATGTAGTTATACTGGGCTATAATCTGTTCAGGAAAGACAGGGAAGGAAGAAAAGAAGGGGGAGTAGCGTTATAAGTTAAAGATCATATTAAAGTCACACAATTGCAGGATCTGCAGGGCAAGGGAGAGGCACTGTGGATCAATTTAGAAAGAGGGAATGGTAAATATATTTATATTGGTGTGAAATACAGGCCTCCTTCACAGACAGAAGAAGAGGACAGAGATTTAATAGTAGACATTCAGAATATATCTAAAAAAGGGAAAGTTTTACTAATAGGTGATTTTTTTAACATGTCAGATGTTGAAATATAGGCCTCCTTCACAGACAGAAGAATAAGACAGAGATTTAATAGTGGACATTCAGAATATATCTAAAAAAGGGAAAGTTTTACTAATAGGTGATTTTAACATATCAGATGTTGATTGGGGCATCCCTATTTGGGGGGTCTTCTAGAAGTAGGGAGATCCTGGATTCTCTTCAAGGAGAACTGTTCTAGCAGTTGGTAATAGAACCCACGCAGGATGGGGTCATACTGGACGGGGATAGTGTTTCTGATGTTACAGTGGGTGATCATCTGGAATCCAGTGATCACTGCCTGGTACAGTTTAATATTAAGACGGGTATAGAGAGGACTCATTCATAAGTAAAGGTTCTAGACTTTAAAATACCTAACTTTGTTCAGATGGGGGATTACATTAAGGAATTGTTGTCTGAATGGGAACGTCTAGGAGAAGTGTTTCGTAGTTCTTTATTTATACCCCACCTTTTCCAAGGCAGGTCATAGTAAAGTACATACACAAACAAAATCACATATAATACAACAGTGCAGTTACAATAGAAATGCAGTGGGCAAACTGAAAGGAGTTATTTTAAGGGCGACAAATCTTTTTGTGAGGCAAGTAAGTAAAAGTTAGAGGAAAAGAAGGCCACTTTGGTTCTCAAAAGTAGTAGCCGAGAAGGTAAGGAATAAGAGGTTAGCATTCATAAACTACAAAGGATCACAGAAAGAGGAAGACAGGCAAAAATATCTGGAAAAGTTAAGAGAGGCTGGTCGAGTAATCAGGAAAGCAAAGATACAAGTGGAAGAAACAATAACAGACACACATAAATGGGGAGACAAGACATTTTTAAGATATATCAGTGATAGGAAGAAGTGCAAAAGTGGCATTGTGAGGCTCAAAAATGAAGGGGAAGAATATGTAGAAGCTGATAAAGAAAAGGCTGAATTGCTTAACAAATATTTCTGTTCTGTGTTCATGGCTAAAGATCAGGGGGCGGGACCACAGAAGACAAATGCATAGGGATGGTGGAGTGGTAGACCCTGATTGATTTTCAGAGGGTTGTGTTCGTGAGAAGCTAGCTAAATTAAGGTAGACAAAGCGATAAGGCTGGATGGTGTACATCTGAGGTGCTGAAGGGACTTAGGGAAGTTCTGGTGGCTCCGCTGACTGATCCTTTCAATGCTTCTCTAGAGTCGGGACTGGTACCGGAGGACTGGAGAAGGGCAGATGTGGTCCCTATACACAAAAGTGGAAGTAAGGAAGAAGTAGGGAATTACAGGCCGGTAAGTCTGATTTCTGTGGTAAGCAAACTAATGGAAACACTTTTAAAACAGAGAATGGTAAAGTTTCTGGAATCCAGTGAATTACAGGAACACAGGCAACATGGAATTACTAGAGGTAGGTCTTGTCAGACAAATCTGATCAATTTCTTTGACTGGGTGACCATAGAATTGGGTAGAGGGAGTGCGCTAGATGTGGTATATTTAGATTTTAGCAAAGCTTTTGACATTAGGGCCTGTGGCTCAGATGATTTGGGGTTACCCTGCCACAATCAGCTGAACCACCAAGAAAATCTCGATTCCTATCTACCAGAAGCTTTAGTATCTGGTGGTAAGGCAGACTCAGGTTTATGTCTCTTCCCTGATTTTCCTAAAGCCATCATTTTTCCATGTCGATATTTATGAATATCTCAGTAAAAGTTGAAGTATGAATGATCTTGTATGGCTTATTTTATAGCAGTGATGTGGAGCTTTTGCACTACGCTGCCATCTTTTTTGTGCTCACCAGCACCCCACTCTGAAGACTGACTTAAAGATCTTAATATGTATACTTTGGAGCAAAACCGAGATATGGACAATATGATAGAGACATTTAAATATCTACTGTACATGTCATAAAAGCATATGAGGTGAGTCTCTTTCAATTGAAAAGAAACTTTGAAATAAGGAGAGGCATAGGATGAAGGTGACAGGGGATAAACTAAGAAATAACCCCAGAAAATAGTTTTCCATGGAAGGGCAGTGAAGGCCTCCCAGTAGAGGTGATAGAGATGAAAAATGTATCTGAATTCAAGAAAGCTTGGTATAAGTGCATTGAATCTCTAAGGGATAAGAATGAATAGTAGATGGCATGGATAGGCAGACTAAATAGGTCATATGGCCTTTATCTGCCTTCATTTTTTTTATGTTTCTATATACTTGTATTTAAAAAATAAAACTTTGGCAGAGAGCAATTTGGTATAATGGAAATTCAAACTCCTAAGATTCCTGTCTCTTAGTGATTTTTTCAGCCTGTCCAAACCACATCTTTAATCATCAATGAGCCAGTCTTTAGGGTAGCAACCTGAGAGCTGGCAAAGTTGACATACTCCTCTCATCTTGGCTTCAATTCTAGTCACAACAGTCCAAATACCTTTCAAAGAAATATCTGCAGTCTTACATGGCTCTGTCACTGTTCCAAGGGGTTCCCCAAGGGGCCTAATGCACCCCTTACGGCATGCCCCTTTAAACATGCCCTGCTGCTGCACTTTGTAGCCATACTACAGGTAGGGGACATTTTTATGCTGATCCAGATGCAGAGAGATAGAAACATAGCAACATAGAACATGACGGCAGAAAAGGGCCATGGTCCATCTAGTCTGCCCACACTAATGGCCCACCCCCTAACTACCTCCATGAAGAGATCCCACATGCCAGTCCCATCTTTTCTTAAAATCTGGCACGCTGCTGGCCTCAATTACCTGTTGTAGAAGATTATTCCAGCAATCAACCACCCTTTCGGTGAAGAAATATTTTCTGGTGTCGCCATGAAATTTCCCACCCCCGTTTTTCAACGGATGCCCTCTTGTTGCAGTGGGTCCTTTAAGGAAAAAGTGATCCTCTTCCACCTCGATACAGCCTGTGACATATTTGAACGTCTCGATCATGTCTCCCATCTCTCTGCGTTCCTTGAGTGAGTACAGCTGCAACTTACCCAGTCGTTCCTCATATGGGAGATCTTTGAGACCTGAGACCATCCTGGTGGCCATTCGCTGAACCGATTTAACTCTCCGCACATCTTTTTCATAATGCAGCCTCCATGAATTATACACAGTATTCCAGATGGGGGTCTCACCATGGATCTGTACAACGGCATTATGACCTCGGGCTTACGGCTGACGAAACTTCTACGGATACAGCTCATGATTTGTCTAGCCCTGGATGAAGCTTTCTCCACTTGATTAGCAGTCTTCATGTCTTTGTTAATGATCACTCCCAAGTCACATTCTGCTACAGTCCTTGCTAGGATTTCACTATTTAGGGTGTAAGTCCTGCATGGATTTTTGCCGCCAAGGTGCATGACCTTGCATTTTTTGGCATTGAAACTTAGTTGCCAAATCTTTGACCAATGCTCCAGCAGGAGCATTGTCATACTGTCGTCATACTGTCGGGCATTGAGCTTTTGTCGGGCACTGTGCTTTCATCTGTTGTGCGGTTGCCTACTATGTTGCATAGTTTGGCGTCATTGGCGAATAATGTAATTTTACCTCAAAGCCCCTCAGCCAAGTCTCTTATGAAGATGTTAAATAGGATCGGGCCCAAGACCAAGCCCTGCGGCATTCCGCTGATCACCTCCGTCGTATCGGAGAGGGTACCATTTACCACTACCCTCTGAAGTCTACCTCTAAGCCAGTCCCTAACCCATGCAGTTAATGTTTCACCCAGTCCCATCGAACCCATCTTGCTCAATAACCTGCGGTGTGGGACGCTATCAAACGCTTTGCTGAAGTCCAAGTACACGACGTCCAGGGACTCCCCTATATCCAGCTTTCTTGTTATCCAGTCAAAGAAGCTGGTCAGATTTGATTGGCAGGACCTTCCCTTCCTAAAACCATGTTGATGGGGATCTCGTAGATTCTCCTCGTTCAGAATCGTATCTAATTGGCGTTTGATTAGTGTTTCCATAAGTTTACTCATATCGATGTGAGACTCACCTGTCTATAATTCTCAGCCTCTGTCCTGCATCCCTTTTTGTGGAGTGGAATGACGTTAGCCATTTTCCAATCCAACGGGACTCTTCCTGTACTTAGGGAAAGATTGAAGAGCGCGGATAACGGTTCCGCCAGGATGTCACTCAACTCCCTGAGCACCCTGGGGTGTAGTTTTTCCGGTCCCATAGCTTTGTTCACCTTGAGTCTTGATAGCTCCTCGTAGACACTGCTGGGCGTAAACTCGAAATTTCGAAACGGGTCTTCCGAGTTTTCCCTCATCGGCAGCTCAGGGCCGGATCCTGGCGCCTCGCAAGTGAAGACCGAGCAGAAGTATTCATTTAAAAGTTTGGCTTTGTCGGAGTCCGATTCTACATAGTTCCCGTCGGGTTTCCTAAGGCGTACTATCCCATCTGTGTTTCTTTTTCTGTCACTAATATACCGGAAGAAGGATTTATCGCCCTTCTTGATGTTCTTCGCAAGGTTCTCCTCCATTCGGAGTTGGCCACCCTGACTTCCGTTTTGACCGCTTTTGACTTTGCCAGATAGTCTTCCTTGGATTCTCATTTCCTTGATTGTTTGTAGAGGATGAACGCTCTTTTCTTCTTTTTTATGAGGTCTGAGATCTCCGCAGAGGACCACTGTGGTCTATTGTGCAATCCTCCATCTTAAGTCTAATCGACTACTGCAACATCATCTACCTGGGATCGTTCAAAAAAAACACACAAAGATTGCGAATCATTCAAAACACGGCAATCCGACTGATCTTCGGACTAAAAAAATGGGAACACATAACTCCCTATTACCACAAACTTCACTGGCTACCCCTGGAAGCAAGAGTGCTATTCAAGTTCGCCTGTTTCTGCTACAAATCCATCCTTGGCTCGGCCCCCCTTTACTTAGTACCCCATTTTATCCTAGACCGCCCATCCAAACTCACACGTAGAACCCACCTGTTTAGCTACCCTACCCTAAGGACCTGCCGTTACAAAAGATATCTAAATAGAACTCTTGCCTTCCAAGCAGGTCAGCACAATAACTGGCTGCCCACATCATCTCACGCACTTCATCCTACTTAAACTTCAGGAAACTACTAAAAACTAATCTTTTCACCCGATTCATACCCTAAGACCCCTATGCCCACCCTGGCCGCTTCTATCTCACCATGTCCTTTACGCAGTTTGTCTTGACCTTCTTCCCTGTACCATTTTTTCATTGCCATAATTGTACCCATCTTTGCTGACTGTACCATCCTTCGCCGATTGCACCACTGCTCGCTGATTATTCCATTTTTTCTCTCTGTTTGTACCATTATTTTTTTTTCTCTGCCACCTATTTTCTCTGATTGTAACATTGTACCATTTTCGCTGATTGTCCAGCCCTTCTTCGTTGTAAACCGCCTCGAACTACTATGGCTTTGGCGGTATATAAGAAATAAAATTATTATTATTATTATTGTTTCTTCGCCGTTTACTTACTGATTTGACGTAGCCGTTGGTTGCTTCATGTAAGATTGATTTCAGAGTTGACCACATTACCTCTACATTATCTGTTTCAGCATGGTTTTGCAGTGCCCAATGGACGAAATCTCCCATGCTTTCGAAGTTTGTGCCCTTAATGTTGAGGACCTTGGTTGATGTGCTTGACTTAATGAAACCTTTCCTGAGGTTGAACCATATTATGCTGTGGTCACTAGAGGCCAACGTATCGCCTACCGAGAGCTCTGTGACACTTTCTCCGTTGGTGAGTATTAGGTCTAGTATCTCCCGATCCCTAGATGGTGCTGGAAGCAGCATCAGTGGTCGTTAGCAAGCAGCATCAGTGGTCGTTAGCAAGCACTTTTAATGGGACCCCATGATAAAACAGCACAACTTGTGGTAAGAACATAAGCAGTGCCTCTGCTGGGTCAGACCAAAAGTCCATCATGCCCAGCAGTTCGCTCAAGTGGCGGCCCATCAGGTCCAGGACTCCTCTATCTATACCCTTCTATCCCCTTTTCCTTCAGGAAATTGTCTAATCCCGTCTTGAACCCCAATACTGTACTTTGTCTTATCACACCCTTTGGAAGCACATTCCAGGTATCCACCACCCTTTAGGTAAAAAACAACTTCCTAGCATTAAAATAACTTTTACACACTGATTACATGCATATATGATTAGAATAATGGCATATACATATACACGTGTACAGATGCACATATATACCAAAATTCCATTGAAGCGCCATTCTGTAAATGCATGCAAATCTTACTTTTTAAACTAAATTTGCAAGGTCTCAATAAAATAAATGAGCCTCTAAATAAAAATCCTAAAGTAACATGACATTATGCTTTTAAAAGACTGCAAGATTTAAAACTGGAGATTATGAAAATTAAACTGAGTCACATTTGAAATTGAAAGTAGTAACATTAATGCTATTGACTTCAAATTGTTTACGCAAGGGAAACTGCACTTCAGAGCTTAACCTAAGAAATAAAATCTTTAATGGATAACCACTCAGTGTGCAATATGCGTAATGCAAACACTTCCATTTGTATCTCATCAGTGTAAGAAATCCTTCAGTGCCATTAGTAAATGAGGTGAACAAGTTCTGTGAACTAGCGCTTCAACCAATGTTTTATTTATTCTACTGGTGCTTTTCTGCTGTGGCTACCAGGAAATTCATATCCAACAGACTCTCTCCTTACCATTTCTACTTGAAAAAAACCCTCACAAAGCCATTCACAATGCCCAATCAGCAGGAATAATTTAGGAATTCAACCAGCAAGAGTATATTGGAAATATTACAAAAAGCTCTTAGTGTTAGATAAATGTGATGCTGGACACATCTCCCTTGGAAAAGGCTTGCCTGGTGTCTAGTGCACAGGGTCATCTTTCACTAGGACCATCTAAGAGCAGTTTGGAAGATAAAATGGCAAGCAGATTTCACAATTTAAAAGGACTGTGTTTGCATCCTGTTTATATTAGAAGGTATTCTATGCATGCACAGTAAGAAGTGTTTGGTTTCAAATATTCAATATTTTTTGATTTTTAACAGCCTGAGGAAGTAAATGGTTTAGCAGCAGGTGTCCCTAAGAAAACACCCTCGCTGAGATTGCCTTACAGCAGGGGGCGCTAACTTGCCATGTCAGAGACTGAGTCAAAAGGGTGGGCTGAAGCCGGGAGGTAGTTAAATGCCCTAGAGCAGAGTGAGGCTCCAAGGGAAGAGGTCTCCAGGAGTGGGATCCTGAGTACAGAGGTCTCCTGGAGGAGAACTAGGAGTGAAGGAATCCTCCCAAGTCATTAACTGGGCTTACACAAGGGAAACTTCACTTCCCAAGGAAGTAAGGTACGGCCCTATTTCCAAGATTTGTACCTGGGGTAAGAGTAATCACCTAAGGGGTTAAGAGAAGGAATAAAAGACTGCCAGGTTAAAGAGTACTTTATTTGTGAAGACTCAGACCTGCCAAGTCTCCAGCTTTTGTGGGTTTTCTCCGGCACTCCCACCGGGCAGCTGTCATCTCCCACTGAGTGGTCTCCTTGTCCAGTGGCAAGAGGAAATGCCTTCATAAAACATCATCTCCTGCTGCCATGGGATTAGAGGAAACAGGAGATGACGTTTTATGAAAGTGTTTCCTGCTGTCTCTGGACAGGGAGGCCACTTCTTTTGCCTATGGCCAACATTTGGCTATACCAGGGGTAGAGCAATAGTGAACAAATACAAAAATCCCTCACCCGTTAGAACAATCTTATATCATAGAACTTGAAAAAAGTTGCAAAACATGTAAAAGTACTTCTTAGATTTTAGTGTGCTCATAGATACTTCAACAGGGCGCCATACAGCGATGCGGAGTCGCTAAAACTGCATAGGTTCTTAATCACAACACATAATCTTGAGCGCTTAAGGTTTCTATTGCACATTATTTATTTATTCAATTTTCTATACCATTCTCCCAGGAGAACTCAGAACGGTTTACATGAATTTATTCAGGTACTCAAGCATTTTTGCCTGTCTGTCCCGGTGGGCTCACAATCTATCTAATGTACTTGGGGCAATGGGGGGATTAAGTGACTTGCCCAGGGTCACAAGTAGCAGCGTGGGTTTGAATCCACAACCCCAGGGTGCTGAGGCTGTAGCTTTAACCACTGCGCCACACTCTCCCATTACATAGTCCATGTAGCTCTTCAGAAAAAAGAATGGAACACTTATCTGAACTGATGTATCTCGGCTCCAACACAGTCCTCCTCCCCGCCCATGAATACACACAATTAAAGGGAAAATGTTTACTCAATATAATAATTTGTTACACATTACAATAATTTGTTAAAGGCTTCCAAACATCTTGAAATTTCTTTAAATACCCCTGCTGTGTAGCTATTACCCTTTCCATTTTATATATATGACACAAAGAATTCCACCAGAAGTTATAATTCAATCTATTTCAATTCTTCCAATTGCTTGTAATCTGTTGTATGGCAACCCCGGTCATAATAAGTAAAAGCTTATTATTGTTTGAAGATATTTGACTCTTAGCTCTCATTGACATGCCAAATAATATAGTATCATACGATAATGCCACCGGATTTTCTAATAAACAATTTATTTGGCCTCATATTGATTTCCAAAAAGCCAAAATGAATGGACAATAGAATAATAAATGATCTAAAGTCCCTGCTTCGAGATGACAATGCCAACATCTATTAGACTTAGAGCTATCCAACTTTTGTAACCGAACTGGGGTCCATAAAGCTCTATATAATAGAAAAAACCAAGTTTGTCTCATAGATGCAGACACTGTACATCTCATCCTCCAAGTCCAAATTCGTGGCCATTGAGACGCAGTAATTCGGTGCTTAATCTCAATGCTCCAAATATCCCTAAGACCAGTTTTTTGATTCTTTTTTATAAATCCAGCTATCAATGTATACCACTGAGCGGCCTGGTGCCCCAGGAAGTCCACCTGAAAGCACAAGAATTCCAAACTATACTAATTATTGAGATCTTTCCATTCAGGGAACCCTACCTGAATGGCCTGCTTCAATTGCAACCATCTAAAACTTTGTGATTTATTAAGGCCAAATTTATGTTGCAACTGTGAAAAATCAAGCAGCTTTCCATTAGAAATAACATCATCTAAAATACGTATATCTGCAATCATCCAATACTTCCAAATGACCTAAAATCCGCCAATTTGAATCTTGGAGTTCAGCCATATTGTCTGATTCGTTGATTTGTGTATTGGAATAGGTGTTAAATTACTCACATATCTTAAAATTTTCCATGTATCCACTAATATTCTGTTTTCTTTATATAACCTAGGCATTTTGATACTAAGAATGTGGCATAATCGCAGAGGAAATATGAATTGTCATTCCAACATCAACCAATCTGGGAACTTTTCCATGAGTTCTGGGAGGACCCAATACATATCCTGACGCATAATATAGGATTGATGATACCTATAAAAATTGGGAAAATTTACCCCACCCTCTGTAATTATTTTTTGTAAAGATACTAAAGCAATTCTAGGAATTTTACCCAGCCAAATAAATTTTGTAAAAATACTATTTAATTTTTTATAAAAGGACCCCTGAAATAAAACTGGCAACATATCCATTTGATAACAAACCACAGGCAAAATCATCATTTTAATAGTTTGGACTCTCCCCCACCAAAACAGATGTAATGGGTTCCATTGCTCACACATTTCTGTTACCTTCTGTAATAAAAATTTTTCATTTACTTTCATTGTGTTTTTAATCCACTGTGTTTTTAATCCAAATACCTAAATATTTTATTCCATCATTTTTCCAGAGAAAGGGGTATGAATCAAATATATCTTTAGTACAATGCTCATTAAGTGGAAGAACTTCTGATTTACTCTAATTTATCTTATATCCAGAAACTTTCCAAAATTTCTCTATCAATTCAAGCAAGCATGGAATGGTTACTTCAGGATTCCTCAAATGAAGCAGTATATCATCTGCATAAGCAGATATTCCCGATTAGAATAAGGAATACTCTTGACAGTAGCACACATTGATGAACTCCTCCCTTATTTTTGATTTATGTACAGCGCTCCTCATTGATGTGGACTATTATTTTTCTATATTTCATTTTGAAATATGAAATATTGAAGAAAAAAAAAAAAGATAGCTGAAAACTGTAACTACCAAAGAAAGGGAATTTAATATTAAACCTGGAGGGTCACTTTCAAAAGGACGTCTATCTAGTGTCCTTGGTGCATTTACTCCAAAGTCTAGATCAGTGTTCTTCAACCACCGGTCCATGGACCAGTGCCGGTCCACAGAAATTTCCTGCCGGTCCACAGGGCCAGCACGTGCATCAGGCCCAAAACAGTGTTCTTCAACCGCCGGTCCACGGTGCAATCGATGCGGCGTTATCTTCGAGCCAGCTCCCTCTTCCTAACTGATTCAGTGCACAAAGCCATGGGCAGTGGCTCCTACGGGCATCCTGCGCCTGAACCGGAAGCCTTCTCTCTGACATTGCAACGTCAGGGGGAAGACTTCCAGATGAGTCATGGGATGTGCAAAGTGCAATTAGTACTATTATGGGGGCGGGGTCTGGGGTGGAGATTGGGTAGAGATGGGCGGGGTCTGGCCCACGACTTAGCCCAGTGTTCTTCAACCGCCGGTCCATGGACCGAAGCCGGTCCACAGAATAATTCTTTTATTTCTGCCGGTCCATAGGTGTAAAAAGGTTGAAAAACACTGGTCTAGACGACATCTCTATATTGCTACCTTGTAAGAACATCTCAAACCCGGCCCATGTGCTTAAGGCCCCTATTCTGGTTGGCCCAGGCGCCTCAGGCCCCACCTATGGGCGGGGTTTGAGCCACCTGGGCCAATCCGGCCCCATTCCTGAGCATGCTGGCCTGTCGTACGGGCGGGCTTTGCACCCGTCCATTCGGCCAACGATTTCAAGGTATGGGGGGTAGGATTGGGGGGGTCATGGGGTCAGCGGAGGGGTCGTGGATCGGCAGGGGGGCGATCGGGGTTCGGGGGGGCAGTCATGGGGGGTTGCGTCGAGAGCAGGAGGGACTGGGATCCCTCCTGCCCGTATTTTAGTGGGGGGTGGGGGTTAGGGGGTGTCGCCGGGCCAGGAGGGTTTGGGCTCCCTCCTGGCTGGATCATGGGGGGGGGAGGCGGGTTGGAAATTGCAGGGCCAGGAGGGCTTGGGATCCCTCCTGGCCCCATCGGACTCGGCGGGGGGGGGGGGGGTTTGGGGATCGCAGGGCAAGAGGGCTTGGGCTCCCTCTTGCCCCGATCTTCATCGGGGGTTCAGGAGTGCCGTGGAGCAGGAGGGCTTGGGCTCCCTCCTGCTCCGATAGTGTCGGGGAGGTCGGGGGTGCCGCGGGGAAAGAGGGCTTGGACTCCCTCTTGCCCCGAAGTCGTCGAGGGGGGGGTGGATTCTGTAACCGGTGTTGTTTTTGACAGACACCGGTTACAGAATTCAGCTTTTAGGTGAAGGACTGGCTCCTCCTTTGCCTTAAAGCCCTTGTTTTGGACGTTGGGGGCTTAGGCTTTTTTTTAGGTTGATTATATGGTATAAGTTTAGACGTAGTGGTGGTCTGGGTATTTAAACAGCTGAACGTAGAGGCAGGCTATTATCAAAAAAAACCTCCTTTTGGACGTTATTTTGATAATGGACATTTTCCCTGCTTCTACTTTCAACGTTTAAGGCCTTAGGCCAAAAGGGGACTTAGACCTTTTTTTTATTATTATGCCCCTCCACGCACTTTTATGGAAATTAAGAACCATTAAAAAGTTTTTTGACAGCGAATCTTTTCGGTTACTGGTTCAATCTATTGTATTATCAACTTTAGACTATTGTAATATAATTTCTTTGGGGTTACCTAAAAAGATTATATTAAGACTTCGGTTTGTGCAAAATGCTGCAGTTCGCCTGATTTTTAATCTTAAAAAGTATGATCATGTTAGTCCTTTTTATAACAAGTTGCATTGGTTACCTTTTGGGGCCAGAGTGTTTTTTAAGTTTGGATGCATTTGTTATAAGGTGCTTTTTGGATTATCTCCCTCATATTTGTCCCCCTATCTGAAACTTTCTTACTCAACAAAAGGAACTAGAAATTCTGAAAAGTTCATCTTCCCTACTCCAAAGGCCTGCCGTTTTAAGACCTTTTTAGACAGGAATTTGGAGTATCAAGCTGGGAAGATGAACTCCTGGCTAAATTGTTCAATCTAATTCTTACTTCACATTTAGGAAATCATTAAAGACCTATTTATTTGACAAATAAGAATATTAATTTTGATATATTTAAATGAGGTCTTATGTATCTATTCTTATTGTCATAGTATGTTTTAATTTTTTAATAATTTTTACTATTGTACTTGAATGTTTTTAACAATTGTATTACTTTTATTATATAATTTTAGTTTATACATAGATTGTGTGTTCTATGAAACTGTACCATGTGCTGAAATGTCTCAGTATTTTCCTGTTGTGAACCACCCAGAACTACTGGTTGGGTGGTATACAAGAAAGTAAATTATTATTATTATTATTATCTCCTGCAAGATGTTCAAAAATTTGAGCGGCAAAGCGGCCATTCATTCTGTGATTCTATGCATCAATTTGAGTATGTTTTGTGACAAGCAGTTGATAAAATTAAACTAGCCAAACAAATAAATATCCAAATAAATAAATATCTTTCTAGCTAAAGTTTTTACTATGTCACAAATCTTTTATAGAACAATTTCTGTGACTGTCCATAATAAATATCAAGAAATATAAGAGAGACAGGGAAGGCAGTTAGACAAACAAATACCCAAACAGAGGAGAAAACTACCCAATCAATATAGTGGCAATAAAACCTTTAGGCATAAAATCCATAGATTTAAAACCAAAGGGAGAATACGTAAGTGGAAAGAAGAAAGTGAATTTGGTAAAGAGAGATTGGGGTAGAGGTAGAGGAGAAGGGAAGCAAAAGATTGAATTCTTAAGCCAATACTTTTGTTCAGCATACAAAGAAGGGGAAGGTAAAGTTCCTAAGGCATGCAAGAGAGTCATGTATGACTATGAAACAATAATCAGCCCACTTGCCGAGGAGAATGTGCTGAAATCAGGTAGCTTAGCAGGATTTAAAAAAGAAGGTTTGGATAATTTCCTAAAAGAGAAGTCCAAAGGCCATTATTGAGATGGCTTGGGGAAATCCACTGCTTACTCCTAGGATAAGCAACATAAAATCTGTTTTACTACTTGGGATCTAGCTAGGTACTTGGGACCTGAGTTGCCCACTGTTGGAAACAAGATACGGGGCTTGATCGTCAGTCTTCCCAGTATGGCAATTCGTATGTTATGTTCTTAAATGATACTCCTGGTGGAATTCTGCGCAGTAAAGCTGAAAATTTTGTGCACAATGAGCCAGATTCTATTAACACCAAAATGACCTTCGGTAAGAAGGAGAAAACCATCCTCAAGGTCACTCCTGCCTCTGTGATCTTGAGGAATGGCTCTCTGCATGATGGGGTCTGCAATTTTGAAAATCTCCTAGCAGAAGTAATTGCCACCAAGAAAACTGCTTTGACCATCAGATCCATAGGATACAGTTTAGTCATGGTTTTAGCCACCTTCAGGGAGCAGTGGACTGGAGGTACAGCAAAGATCAAGCAACCGAGAACTTTAAACAAGATAAGTTTGTGTTCTGGTTCTATGCATGTTAAACTGCTGTATTCATTACTGTTTGAGTGCCTTGAATCTCTATGCAAAGACATTGTTAAAGCAGGAGGTTTTTTTTTAAGCCGATGAGGTAGTTTCCCTTTCAAGTATAGCCTGCAAAAGTCTAATACTGGTGGCGTAAGGGGATCTGAGGCTTTTTCCTCCTATGTTGGGTCACTAAAAAATCTTTCATCTTTCACCTTTAAATGATTTTGAGGTCATTAAGTGATACCAGAGGATAAGTAGTGTGAAGGGTTTATTTTTCATACTTAAATCAAAATATATTGGATGAGAGGTATTTATTAGCAGCCTTCACTGGTCTCCCAGGGCTCTGTGACTAATAATAATAATAATAACAGTTTATATACCGCAGGACCGTGAAGGTCTATGCGGTTTACAATGATTAAAAATGTTACAGATTGAATAGTACTAACAGAGTTGAAGTTTAGCAATCAGTTTTGGGGAAGGATTTTGCAGTGCAGTTGCCTATTTACTTTAGGAACAGATATGTTTTAGGTGTTTCCTGAATTCCCCATAGGTATTTGCAAGCATGAGTAATTGTTTCAGATCTGTACCCCGTAATGCTGCCTGATATGAGAAGAGATGTTCATGATGTCTTTTCAATTTACATCCTCTAACCGGTGGGGAAACGAAATTCATGTTTGAGCTTCTAATATGTTGATTGATTGAAAAAGAGAAAAGGTCAGATATATATCTGGGGGCTAGGCCGAAAAGTACCTTAAAGCAGAAACAACCGAACTTAAACTTCACACGAGCCTCCATTGGCAACCAGTGCAGGAGTCAGTAGGAAGGAGTTATGTGATCGAACTTCTTCAGCCCAAAAATCAGCCTGACCGCCGCATTTTGCACCAGTTGTAATTGCTGCAAGTTCTTCTGGGTAATTGCCAGATAGGTGATATTGCAATAGTCAAGTTGGCTTAGTATAAGGGATTGTATCATAATTCTGAATGATGAAGCATCAAAATACGCTCTAATGGACCGAAGCTTCCAGAGAGTAAAAAACCCCTTTCTAGCCAAACAGTCCACCTGGTCTTTCATGGTTAGGCCCTGGTCTAGTATTACTCCCAATACCTTCATTGTAGATTGGATAGGGTAACTAAGTTTGTTGATGTGCAGCGATGTTTTAGTATCTAGTGGGTGTGGCGAGCCTACAAAGAATTTTGTTTTTTCTGAGTTTAGCTTCAGTCTAAATTCAGACATCCATTGTTCCATCACATTTAGTACTTCTGTTGCCGTAGGAGTAGCTTTGGAGAAAGAGGTAGTGAATGAGATAATGATCGTGAAGTCATCTGCGTAACTAAAAAATTTTATTCTTAGTTGGGACAATTGTGCACCTAGTGATGACATGTAAACATTGAAAAGTAATGGGGACAATGAGGACCCCTGTGGAAAGTCAGATGGATTACGCCAAGTGTCAGAGAGATTGTAGTTAAAACATGCTTGATAGGTGCAGGACATAAGGAAACCTCGGAACCAGTCTAGCACCTCATATCTTTTCAGTCATGGCCCCGCTCACTTGGAATACTCTTCCCTTATATATTAGAGAAATTAAAGACCTTAATATATTCAAAACCAATCTAAAAACTTTTCTTTTTAAAACCCATTTTAATCTCTAAAATACCTCTTTTATTCATTATTTCTTAACGTTCAACATCCAAAAATAGTTCTTTTCATTTATCGAACCCTAATCCAAATGTTTTTCCCCCCCTCCTGATCCTCTTTCTCTTCCCTCTGGGAAACATCACTTTGTAACTTTTATTTCCTTTTGTTCTTTCCTAATGTATCTTAGTCAGTCTGTAATGTCAGTCTGTCAAATACCCCCTTTTAATGTAATACAATATATATTTTAATGTTGTATGTTTTATACTTTTTCTTTTAATGTTACTCGCTTAGAAGGTAATAAGCGAATTATCAAATTTAAATAAAACTTGAAACTTGAACTTGAAACCTCTGATACCAATTGCATCTAAGCATTGTAACAGCTTCCCATGGTCCACTAAGTCAAAGGCAGAACTCATATCAAATTGCATAATCAGGGCATTAAGGCCTCTACTAAACAAGGAACGTAAATTGTCTAAGATGGCTGCAATTACTGTCTCCATACTGAATAGAGGTCTAAATACCAGATTGAGTTTCATGTAAAAGAGAGAACTGGTCAAGATATTCCATCAATTGGGTATGTACCAGTCCTTCCATGATCTTTACAAAAAATGGAATGGATGTTACTGGTCTATAGTTGGTTACTAATGCTAGTGATTTTTTACGATTTTTTTGGAATTGGGGTTATTATGAGGTGGCCATTATTAGTAAGGAATTTACCATTTTTTAAATTATCGATCAGATAGTTCAGCAAAGTTAGTTTAAAGCCTAATGGGATCCTCATGTCCGGGTGTCACAGAAAAAATGTGGGTTGAGCCCCGGACCCCACTTGGAAGAAAACATTGGGTGGGCGGGGTTTGCAGAGGGTCTATCTTCAGTTCTTGGAAGGACAAGGTAATGATCTCCAGTAAAGCAGAGGACTTAAAATATCAGTGAATGGAGGTATCCTCTCTCTGGTCTATGACCGATACTGCCTCCTGGTCCTGTGGATGGGAGGCTGCTTCTCCCATCAGGGACGCCTCACTTTGGGACAGTAAGAGGATCAAATTTGACCCCCTCATCCTCCGAGTCCCTATCTGATGGACCATCATAGTCTAGAATAGCCTCCGCTCTCAGGGATGAAGCGCTCTGAGTCTCCAGCGAGGCCTGAGTACTGGTTCACTTCATGGACCTGACCAGTAGATTTCTGCCTTCTACACAAGTTGCAGAGAAGATTAATGAACTCTGGGGTAAAGGCCTGAGAGGGCAACTCTCCTTGCCCCTTAGGGTGGAGCAAATGCCTTTTCTTTGTCTATGAAGCATCTATGTCCTTACAGCGTGCAGGGCTGCTGTCCTGAAGGTATTTCATTCCCCCCCTGCCCCAATGGGACCATATTCTATTCTTCAGCCTTAGAGGCCTGTGGAGGGACTATGCCCTAAGCTCTCGCCCTTCCTTCCCATGCCGCATATCATGTAACACAAGAGTGCACTTCAGCTGCCCATCTAACACAAATAACTCACGATATAGGCTTATTAGGGTTTAAGGACTCCAACCCTACCAATTTTGAGACAAAATTAGGTATTTCAAAGAAGTTTGCGAACATAGAAAAAATAAATCAGGAAATCTAAGATGGCCACCGCAGCAGTATTTTGGCAACAAAAAAACAGCTTAAAAATGCTTTAGAGCTGGCAAAAAAACCATTAAAAAATTAGGGTTTTAGAGGGGGAGACCAAAGACCTAACTACAAAAAACAGTCAGAAACAGTTTTTCTGACACCCCCCCCTCCTCGATTTTCCCCATAGGCTGTCACAGTCTGTACTCACAGACCATGTGCTGGGGAAATGGTGCTGCAACCTGCTTCAACTCCTTGAAAGTGTATCTGGATCTGGATGGATTCTCTGCCTCAAACTGCCAGTCAGTTGCCACGCCGAGATCTTCGGGCTACTAGTCGGACCTTAGTCAAACTGAGCCTGTACCCCCACGGACCACGACGGACTCAGAAATGAGGGGAGGGACAAAACTTCAGCTGGCACCCTGATCACCCTCAGGGACGCTATTGATGCCTAACAGCCTGCACTCAAGCTTCTAAGTCAAGGCTGTATAGGTTCCTGAAGGATACACCTGCCAGCTGTAGACTAAAGTCTACTCCACTCCATGCAGGCACAGCAGTCCCTGGAGCTGTTTAAAAATTGCGAACAACTGAAAAAAAAGTGAGAAACACCACAAAATAATAAAGAAATACAGGGAACAGATCAGAATGACACCTTCATGCTCGCCTGCAGAAGAAGATCTGAAGGGGACTGCAGAAACCAGGAAGGAGAAGAAGCTGAACAGCTTTGGTTGACATCTGCAGTATGCTCATGAGCACACATGGACAACCCTATGGTTCACCATACCATCCCTATTGCACTAGAAATACTACTTTACTGAGAGGGTGGCAGAAAAATATGGATCACCAGTACAAGTAGTGGTAGCTAAAATCATGACAGAATATAAAAACCACTTGGGTCAACAGGAGAAGACACTGGTAAGAGTAGGCACAGAAACACTGGGTGAAAAGAAATGAAGGATAGAGTGAGTTTAAACATATCATGGAAGCCATTTTGCTCCATTACAAGGAACACATGATAGGTAACAGGGTGGTCAGTGTTTTTCAGGTGTGAGAAAGCAACAAGGCAAGCAATCCACCAAAGAATCCAATGTGTAACACAAGAATTGGCAAAAAATCTGGAAAAAATATCAGATTTATTCAAGGTGCTCCCAGCAACAGTGCCCGATGCAATTCATCAAACAAGGCTGCAATAAGTCTCCTAAATCTGTTTGTTGTTTTGACAGAGATTTAGGAGACCTATTGCATATTTGGAGTAAGCTGTTCCTTTGCATCAGCTGGCTTTCATTCCTTGTGGAATCTGTTTCTGATCCCAGCTAGTTAAATGCCTCTGAAGTAGCCTTGTTTAGCAAAAAGTGTTGGGCACTGTTGCTGGAAGCACCTTGAATAAATCTGATATTATCTCCAGAATGTCTGCCGACTCTTTGTTCCAGTTGGTGTTTTTCTATCAGACTCCCTGTACTCTAGAACAGTGTTCTTCAACCTTTTGATACCTATGGACTGGAGGAAATAAAATAATTATTTTGTGAACTGGCACTGGTCCGCGGACTGGCAGTTGAAGAACACTGAGATAAGTCGTGCCCATCTCCACTCAATCTCCGCCCCAGACCCCACCCCCATAATAGTACTAATTGTAACACCATTTTTTCCATTCATTTTTCATATATACACAATATAATCGTATTAACAACACATAATAGTTAACCACAAAATTAAAATATACAAAGCACACTGTATGCTTTTCAACATTTATTCCTACCAGAAAACAGATAACCCCATGCAAATGCAGGACCAAAAACTAAAAGCACTAATATTTACAAACAAATCCTAAGATGCAAGACTCTGCAAGCAGTACAACCCAGAGGAAAAGAAACAAATGCATTTCTTCCTGAACTGATAAATCAATCACTAAATTAAAAAAAAATAAAAGCATTTCCCCTACCGTTGTTGTCTCTCTCCCTTCATGTGCCTTGCCTTCTGGCCTTCCTCCGGTGTTATCTTTGGGCCGGTCCACTGTGCGATCAACGCAGCGTCTTCGGACCGGCTCCCTGAGTGCTGCATTGCACAAAGCTGTGGGCAGCGGCTCCTCGCGCGCATCCCTTGCCTCATCTGGAAGCCTTCCCTCTGACGTTGCGACATCAGAGAGAAGGCTTCCGGTTCAGGCGCAGGCCATGCATAGGAGTCTTTTCCCACGGCTTTGTGCACTAAGCACTCAGGGAGCCAGCCTGAAGATGCCGTGTTGATCGCACCGTGGACTGGCGGCTGAAGAACGCTGTTTGGGCCCAATGGACGTGCCAGCCCTGTGGACCAGCAGAAAATTTCTACGGACTGGCACCGGTCCACGGACTGGCGTTTGAAAAACACTGCTCTAGAACTCTCTGCCTAGTCATGGGAAAAATTTAGCTATGAACTGTAATTTACTCTTGAGCCTTTCCACAACTATACTTTTGTTGGAGGGAGGAGGGGGTCCCAGAGAGGCTGTGTGCCCTACAGGACTATCTTAATTTTTACTGCTGTTCTGTTCTTAGTTTGTTCGCTTTATGTTGCTGTAGGTGTATTATTTTATGCACTCTATTTAATACATGAATGATTTATAGAAAGAACTGGTGATTTTGTATCAAAGGGTAGTTTATTAAGGGGGGGAATTCATCAATGGGCATTACATGATTTAGCACATGCTAAACACTAAGATGCCCATTATATTCTTATGGGTGTCTTAGCATTTAGTAAACGCTAACATGATTAGCATGTGCTAAATTGCTTAGCACCCATTGATGAATTACCCCCTAAATATCTGAGGATCAAAAGGGGAGTAGGAAAGAATAAAACTTGGACAGAACACTAGGCTAGATTCACTAAGCAAACCGATCGGTTTGCGAGCCCTTTGCGACCCGATTTCCCTCCGACCCGATTCACTAACCTCTCCTCCGATCCGATCACGATCCATGCATGCAAATGAGGGGAATTGGTATGCAAAGCAGGAAGGACGCGATTCACTAAACTTATCGACTGGTTGGCCTATCAAAAAACTAGCAACTGGTGAGAACCAGTTGGATGTCTTACTAGTCAAAAATGTCTACGTGGGCATTTTCAAAGTTGACTTTTTAGACCTCTTTCTGGTCATTTTGTCTCCAGTGTATATAAATCTTTAGGGGAGTGTCAGAAACATGTTTTCGATGGAATTAGGGCGGGCTTAGCACTTGGACATTTTACAGCGATAATCAAACATTTTACAAAACGTCCAGGGCACAATTTGGACATTTTAGGCTAGACCTGGTTCTAAAACAAATAAAGGTCATAAAGGTACCCAAACTGACCAGAAGACCACTGGAGGGATGAAAATTTGGTCCCTGCACACTCTCCCAATGGTCACTGACCCCCCTCCCAACCCCCAAATATCTATCTCTATCACAGCTGCAGATACTACGGCCAGTCCTAACAGAGTTGCAAGCAGGTCTCTGGAGTAGCATGGTGGGCAGTGCAGTAGACTGCAGAGAAGGGGACCCAAACCCGAATGCCACCCTAACTAGTACACTTGTGGTGGAAAGTGTGAGCTCACCAAAACCCACAAAAAACTCACTATACTGGCATATGTGTGACACCTAAAGGCATAAGGGCTATTGGCGAGGGAGACAGGTGGATACAGTAGGGGCTCCTTTTACGAAGCCGTGCTAGCGGGTTTAACACATGCAACTTTTCATTACATGCTAACCCCTGCACTGGCCGAAAAACTACCGCCTGCTCAAGAGGAGGCGGCAGTGGCTAGCACGTCCAGCGGTTTAGCGAGCGCTATTACGCGCGTCAAACCGCTAATGCGCCTTCGTAAAAGGATCCCTAGGTTTTGGAGGGCTCACCATATAATGTACAAGGAGTATGGTGAGATGTGTACCTGGCACCCTTAATGTGATGTTTAGAGCAGTGCCCCCTAAGGTGCCACACTGCTCTACTGACATGTCTGTGTGGCCAATCCATTAAAAATGCTGGCCCCTCCTACATGCAAATGGCTTGTTTTGGATGGTTTTAATTTGGACTTTTTTTCCAATAATGGCAAAAAAAAATTAGATGTCTGCCTGGACAAAACATCTAGCTGGGCCACTTTCGGAAAAAAAAAAAACAAAAACACGTGTCTTGCGAGTTTGAAAATGGACATTTTCTCCACTCAGTTTTTGGATGTTTTTCTTAAAACGTCCAGTCGAACTTAGATCTCCTATTGAAAATGCCCTTTCTATGTATACTAAGTTAATATGCAAAATTAGATGCTAGATATGTAATCTATAGATTCCAATGGCCAAAAATAATTAGCCTACCTTGGCAGTCTTCAGTTATCTCATCTGAGATCACAAAACCCTGGAATCATAGACTTAAAACTTTTTATCATACAGGAATACAAGGGTCTGAGCTAGGGCCACTTCTCTGCCCTGGAACTCTTCTCAGGTACTGCAGCCAAGCCAGAACTCAATCCTTGCTCTGGACTCCTCCTGGAGACCTCTTCCCACAGGGCCTCTCTGGCTGTACTCTGCCTCAGGAAATTTAACCACCTCTCTGCCTGAGCCCCACCACCTACCTACCGTAAAGTAGATAAAATATAACTTCAGTGAGGGAGTATTTTTAGGGACACCTGCAGCCATACCAATCATTCCCTCACAGTGCCATACTAGCATTTACACTCATAAGCAGTGGCATACCTAGGGCATGTGACACACGGGGGCTGATAATTTTTTTAACACCCACCCCATATAAAAAAAGGATCAGAGGAGCACCCCATACAAGCTGCACCCAGGGCGGAACGCCTCCCCTCCCCCCCTTGATACACCACTGTCTGAGGAAAGGGATTTTGGTCTCCAAAAGTTAGTAAAAAAAATGTATTAAAATTAGTCCAATAAAAAGATACCTTATTTCCATTTTCTATTTATAAATGTTTATCAATGCAGCTACAATACAGCTTTATTCTAAAGCAACAAAAAATATATATATTTTCTACCTTTTGTCATCTTTAGTTTCTGCATTCCTCATCTTCTCATAAGAACATAAGAATAGCCTTACTGGGTCAGACCAATTGTCCATCAAGCCCAGTAACCCGATCTCACGCTGGCCAATTCAGCTCACTAGTACCTGGCCAAAACCCAAACAGTAGCAACATTTCATTCTACCGATACAGGGCAAGCAGTGGCTTCCCCCATGTCTATCTCAATAACAGACTATGGACTTTTCCTCCAGGAAATTGTCCAAACCTATCTTAAAACCAGTTACGCTATCCGCTCTTACCACAACCTCTGGCAATGTGTTCCAGAGCTTAACTATTCTCTGAGTGAAAAAATATTTCCTCCTATTGGTTTTAAAAGTATTTTCCTGTAACTTCATCGAGTGTCCCCCTAGTCTTTCTAATTTTTGACAGATTGAAAAATCGATCCACTTGTACCCACTGCTCCACTCAGGATTTTGTAGACTTCAATCATATCTCCCTTCAGCCTTCTCTTTTCCAAGCTGAAGAGCCCTAATCTTTTAGTCTTTCCTCATATGAGAGGAGTTCCATCCCCTTTATCATCTTGGTCGCTCTTCTGTGAACCTTTTCTAGTTCCACTATATCTTTCTTGAGATAAGAAGATCAGAATTGAACGCAATACTCCAGGTGAGGTCACACCAAGGAGCGATACAGAGGCATTATAATATTCTTTGTCTTGTTAACCATCTATTTTTTAATAATTCCTAAAATCTTGTTTACTTTTTTGGCCACCGCCACATATTGAGTAGAAAGTTTCATTGTATTGTCTACAATGACACCCAGATCTTTTTCTTGGGCACTATCCCCCAATGTGGAGCCT
Organism: Geotrypetes seraphini; assembly: GCF_902459505.1. Classification (NCBI taxonomy): domain Eukaryota; kingdom Metazoa; phylum Chordata; class Amphibia; order Gymnophiona; family Dermophiidae; genus Geotrypetes; species Geotrypetes seraphini. The sequence goes on from NC_047084.1 coordinate 535,542,551, forward strand.
TACTTTAGTGATTTTTTTATTCCGCCATTACTTTGCGGTTCAAGGCGGATTACAGAAGAGGATTTCTGGACAGAGTAGAGCGGGTTGCTTTAGAGGATTGAAATGTTTCATACGGTGTTAGTTAGTCTTCATGGATTTTTTTGAATAGCAGGGTTTTTATTTCTTTTCTCAAAGTTTTGTAGTCTGGGATCACAATTAGTAGATTGGAGAGTTGGTGGTTTAGTTTTGCTGCCTGTGTGGCTAGTAGGCCATCGTACAGTTTTTTCCATTTGATGTCTCTGATTGGAGGGTATATGAATGGTGTCTGGGTTCTCCTGTGTCTGATTGTGGTAGTTTGAATTAGGCGGTTGTTCAAGTAGGCTGGGCTGTCACCATTTATGGATTTAAATAATAGACAGAATTTAAATAATATTCTTGCTTGAATTGGGAGCCAGTGTGAGTCGAGGTATGCCTCGGTGATGTGGTCGTGTTTTCTTAGTGAATAGATTAGTCTCAGGGCTGTGTTTTGTACTGTTTGTAGTTGTTTTATCATTGTTGCGGGGCAAGGGAGATATAGGATGTTGCAGTAGTCAAGGAGACCTAGGACTAGGGACAGGACCATGAGCTGGAACTGTTTTCTGTTGAAGAATTTTCAAACTTGCCTTAGATTTCTCTTGACCACAAATGATTTCTGTATTGTTTTGTTGATTTGTGGTTACATGGTGCAGCATCTGTCTATCATCATTCCCAGAAGTTTTAAAGTGGGTTGACTGGGGTATGTGATTGAGTTTATTACTAGGTTTGTTATGGTTGGGTTTTACTTTTTTCGAGAAGTATGAATTTTGTTTTGTCTGGGTTCAGTTTTAGTTTGTGGTCTTTCATCCATGTTGCCACTGTTTCTAGAATTCTGTATAGTGTGTCTGTCATGGTGGGCATTGGCTGATCAAAAGGAAGGAGAATGGTGATGTCGTCTGCATAGCTATAGGAGGTTAAGCCTATTTTGTCTAGGCAGGTGTCAAGGGATGCAATGTAGAAATTGAAGAGTGTTGGGGATAATGGCGATCCTTGGGGTATGCCACAGGGGTTGGCCATGGTTCTGATTTTGCTTTGTTTGTCTTTACTCTGTAGGTCCTGGATTGTAGGAATCCTTGAAACCATGTGTATACTTTGCCTGTGATTCCAATTGTATCTAGTATTTGTAGCAGGATGTTGTGGTCTACCAGGTCAAATGCTGCGATGAGATCTAGTTGAATAATCAGCATTTTTTTTTTTTGCTTGTGCTGAGGTGTTGTCTAGCTGTGTCCAGAAGTTGGTTCCTTCCCCAGGATCTGGCATCTCTCTTTCCTCTCTTCTCCCTTCCCTGGTCTTCCTTCTCCCTCGCTCTCCCCAATCAGGTACAGAATTTTTCACCCCTCCCTCCCTCCTTCTCTTTTTTACTCCCCCCCCCCCCCCCCAGTCAGCAGCACAATATTCAGAACTTGCTGTTCTTACCAGAATTGGGCCTTCCTCTCTGCTAGACTACACCTACTTCCTGTTTCCACAAAGGCAGGACCCGGCAGAAAGGAAGGCCAGACACTGGCAGAGCAGTGAATTCTGAACGCTGCTGCTGTCGAGAAGAACTTCCCGGAGTCAGACCATGATGCCAGCCCTTGCTTGGAACACCCTCTTATGGGCTGCACCTGGGCAGACACCCCCCTTTGGTACACCACTGCTCATAAGCATACAGAAATGTGTGTAGACAATAACATTATAAACATTTACATATATAATATGCACACAAATGTAAGTACCTGTGTTACAGAATTGCCCCAATCAGGCAATTTTACAATAAACCATTCTCATGCATAAAACAGTGATTTATGTGTACACATGACTTTGAAAATTATCTCTGTACTGTTTTATTTATTAATTTTGTTGTTTTACTTTGTAGGTAGGATGTATTTATTAAATATAAGTAATGGGCTATGATGTTTTATTGTTTGGTGTTATGGAACATGAAGATGATTCGCTGTCAATTGTGCAGATAATTAATGTAAAATTCTGATGTTTTTGCTTTCCTGTGCTATGCTTTGAGCATTTCCTTCTGGCAGTATATAATTACAGCTTGTATTTTTGTCATTGCATCATGACCATTAGGGACCAATTGAAATCACTATATACAGTATGTGAAGTAACTTGTACCACTGTCTAAACACAAGTATTCCCAGAGGTTTAGATAGCAACAAGGATGAACTATCAAATCTGTAGCTGGTACAAGGTGAATACTACCATTTCCTTTGTTTATCTTTCAAATGTTACATTATAAGGGGGATATAGGGTTTTTGTTGTTGTTGTTTTTTTAAACTTTATTGACATAACATTACAATCAGATTCATAGGTGTTTAGTCTTTCTACTTCTTTGTATACACTGCAGAATAAAGTACTTTGAGGCAATCCAGGTGTTCACAGTAGATCTAAAACACTCCCTTAGGAACTATCAACCAGCTATTCATTTAACCGTTTCTCAGGAAAAAAAAAATTCAGTTTATTTTATTTTCTCTACACGATATGAAACATTTTAAGTTGCTGGCACGTAAAAGAAGAACTCCAAAATTGACAGCTCATCACATACCACAGACCATGGCAGGCAAACAAAAAAAAGATGCCAAGTGCTAATACAATTCTGCTGTACGGCAGGTTGTGGCAATGAAGCAAGGTAGTGCAGCTCAGAAAACACTGGCCTCTTTATGCTGCTCTGATGAGTAGTGGCGTAGCAAGGGTGACCAGAGCGCAGGGCGGTGGTGCCCCCCCTTGCTGCGCGTGTGCGCCTGCCAGTGCCCCTTCCCTGTACCTTTTTAATTTCAGCGCAAGCAGCGACGAACTTGCTGCCCGTGTCAGCTTTGGTGCTCTCTATGACATCACATCCTCCCGGAAGTGACATCAGAGAAAGTGCCAAAGCCAATGAGGGCAACAAGTTTGTTGCTGCTTGCGCCGAAATTAAAAAGATATGAGGAAGGGGCACAGGTGCACATACGCAACAGGGGGAGGAATGGGAAGGGGCGGATAGGAGGAGGGTTGCTGGCGCCTGGGGTGGACCGCCCCGTCACACCCCTTTACTACACCACTGCTGATGAAATGTATAAGAAAGTGTTGTAAAATTAGGGAAATGTGTTTGTGGGCAAAAGGTATGGTAGAAACAAGGCAGCTTTACACCTTGACATCTGCAAAACTCACATGATATTTCATCTTCTAAATGGAGATGGTGCTAAGCACAAGAATATGAGTATCAGGAGATGGCAAATTAAATCAAAGCAAATACAGTGGTACCTTGGTTTACGAGCATAATTCGTTCCAGAAGCATGCTCGTAATCCAGAGTACTCGTATATCAAAGCACATGTCCCCATAGGCCACAATGTAAACTGAAACAATTCATTCCACAACCAAGGTTTACTATGGTGGCCCAGGGGTGGGTACCTGCCTGTGGGTGCTGCAGCCCTTGCAGCATGGTGGTTTCCTTTCCCCGGGGTCCCCGTGCGGCTCTCCTCCCTCTTCGGCAGATGCCTCTGCCATCCACCAGCGCCTCCCGGCTTCCAATTCAAGCCAGCCGCCATCCTACAGATGCACGCGCAGGACCTCTGAACTCCCCCTTCAAGCCGGCGCCGCTCCAACAACACTGCATGCTTGCACGTGGTGCTCGTGTTGTTGGAGCGGCGCCGGCTTGATGGGGGAGTTCAGAGGTCCTGCGCATGCGTCTGGAGGATGGCCGGCTTGAATCGGAAGCCGGGAGGCACTGGTGGACGGCAGAGGCATCGGCCGAAGAAGGAGGAGAGCCGCATGGAGACCCCGGGGAAAGGAAACCACCACGCTGCAAGGGCTGCAGCACCCACAGGCAGGTACCCATCCCTGGGCCACCATAGTGAGAGCTCGTGTAGCGAGTCAACACTCGTTTTGCCAGACGAAAGTTTGCTGAGTGTTTTGCTCGTCTTGCAAAACATTCACAAACTGAAGTTCCACTGTAAATTCTTTTAAAACACCTCTACCTGTTTGGGCAAAGATAAGTTCACCCCTATCCAAGACTTAGGGGTTCTTTTACTAAGCTGTGTTAGGCATCCTGTGGTCATTTTCAAATGTATACAATAACCGCGTGCTAAAAAATATATATATTTTTAACAAGGTGTGTCAGAAGCAGCGAGTGAGCATTCCTGCTTTGAACTGCTTTGAACTGGTTAGCTTTTCGATGGGCAACATATTAAATACCTAATAAACTTGAAACTTGGATACCGTATGAGCCCTTAGGCCAGATATGGGCCCGCAAGCCATATCCGGCCCATTTAGATTTTTAATCCGGCCCATCAATCATCTGAAGCCCGCTGACCGCTAGCCCTACATACCTCCTTCCAGAGCAGCGTCGGGCCAGCAGCACTCTAAACAGACTGCTTCGCAGCCTTCTCTCATCGGGGAATTCCCTCTGCCGCATCACTGATGATGTCATCAGTAATGCGGCACACGGAAGGCCCCGACGAGAGAAGGCCGCGAAGCAGCCTGTTTAGAGTGCTTCCAGCACGACGCTGCTCTGGAGGGAGGTATATAGGGCTCACGGTCAGCGGGGTTCAGATGGGAGAGAAGGATGGAGGGTCAGCGAGGATTCGGCTGCACGGTGGGGGCAGGTGCTCAAGGGTTCTGCTGCACATGGGATGGGAGGGAGGGAAGGATGGAAGCTAGGCAAGGGTTCTGCTGCATGAGGGATGGGTGGGAGGGAGGGAATGATAGAAGCTGGGCAAAGGTTCTGCTGCACAGGGGGATGGGAGGGATGGAGGGATAGAAAGACGCTCTTGGTCTGGCCGCTTTATCAAATTTAAGAACCCATTGTGGCCCACCCCTATCTTAGGCCTTGATTCTATAAACGGTTTATAACTTCTAGGTGATATTGAGAGCAATTGTCAATTATCCACTAGATGTCATTTACAGAATTGCACCTAGTGGTCTTCCAAGCGGTCTTATGCACTGGTAGGCATTGAAACCTTAGGTAGAACAATGAGTGAGGTGATTAAATTTGCAGATGATATTAAACTGTTCAAAGTTGTTAAAACGCATGCAGATTATGAAAAATTGCAGGCAGACTTTAGAAAATTGGAAGACTGGGCATCCAAGTGGCAAATGAAATTTAATATGGACAAATGGAAAGTGATGTACAATGGGAAGAATAACCCAAATCACAGTTACCAGATGCTAGGGTCCACCTTGGGGGTTAGTGCCTAAGAGAAGGATCTTGGTGTCATTGTACACAATTTGATGAAACCTTCGAACCAATGTGCAGTGGTGGCCAAAAAAGCAAACAAGTTGTGGTAAGAGCGGATAGCGTAACTGGTTTTAAGATAGGTTTGGACAATTTCCTAGAGGAAAAGTCCATAGTCTGTTATTGAGATAGACATGGGGGAAGCCACTGCTTGCCCTGTATTGGTAGCATGTAATGTTGCTACTAACCAGGTTTTGGCAGGGTACTAGTGACCTGAATTGGTCATCGTGAGAATGGGCTACTGGGCTTGATGGACCTTTAGTCTGACCCAATAAGGCTATTCTTACGTTCTTATGTGCACTTCCATTTAGGCCAGGATTTTCTTGGTCTAAACCAGTGGTCTCTAACTCACGGCCTGTGGGCCACATGCGGCCCACCAGGTACTATTTTGAGGCCCTCGGTATGTTTATCATAATCACAAAAGTAAAATAAAAGTTTCTTGATCATATGTCTCTTTAGCTATAAATTACAATATTTTTATTAAGACTTAGCCAAAAGGAAAGATTTATAAACTATGGAGTTTTACCTCAAGCAAAATTGTCATTTCTTTAATAAGACATTAACTGTTTTTTTCTGAGGCCATTCAAGTACCTACAAATCCAAAATGTGGCCCTGCAAAGGGTTTGAGTTTGAGACCACTGGTCTAAATGAATGCACCAATGATAGACACCTGTCAAGCCACACCCCAAATCTACTCCAAATCTGCCCAGAATTCACCCCTTACCACTCCTATTTGCTAGTAGATGTCTCGGAGTAGATGCCTACTTCGATGTGGTACGCACCTACCAAAATAGAAACATAGAAAATGACGGCAGAAAAGGGCTGTAGCCCATCAAGTCTGCCCACTCTATTAACCCTCCCTAATTATCCTCCTAGATCACACTCAGGTGGCGAGACCCTTACACTGCCCTCGTAGTGATCCGATGTGGGCATCCCACTTATTCTTGAAATCAGGCACACTTGGCACTTACCAGCTAATTAAACCCCCTTTTTACAAAAGCACACTACCGTTTTTATCACTAGCCACTGCGGTAACAGCTCAGATGCTCATTGGAATTCTATACGTGTCGGAGTTGTTACCACTGTGCCTGGTGCTAAAAAAACAGGTGCTGAACTTTTGTAAAAGAGGACAATTTTGTAATGGTTTTTAAATTGCTTTTTTTATGGCACTTTCAATTAATGGCACCAATTGAGCCAATTAAGAAAATTAAGTTAGGTGCCTAGATTGGCTTAGCACACCAATCTAGGCTCCTATCTTCAGGGCAGCCACTAAACGTTCAACAGGACGAAAATCCACAGGTACCAAACAGCAAAGAAGACAGTGGGAACGGACAATGAGCACTCCACAAGAGCCAGCAGGACGTAAAGTAACATGGACTCACTGTCTCCTATCTTCAGGCACCATTCATAGAATCTGGGTCTTACTGCCTACAGAATGGGTGGCGGTAAGGGCTCATACAGTAATTTTTAAAAACGGCCACATGCTACTGGCAATATTAGCCCATAGCCATTAATGCAAAAAAAAAAAAAAAAAAAAGAGCCATCCCTACAAAAAAGGCATCACTGGATTTGTATGTTTCCTCTGCACTTCCCTTTACAGTTTTGCCTTATTTCAATATACTCTCTTTGTCTATTAAAATGTGTCCGCTTCTGCATTGATGTTACTTGTATTCATTCATTATAGTTTATAGTTTATTCAGTTTTTGATTAAACGCTTTTTCGAATCTACAAAGCGTTGTACAAAGTAAAAACATTAACATTAAATAAAAATTACAGGACTACCAACCTTACAAACTGGGTAAATATTGACCCATAGGTCTTAGATACATATGGGAAGGGGGGAGAAATACAATTGTAATAGAAAAAGTAAGAAACAGGGAGCTCAGAATGGTTTTACATGAATTTATTCAGGTACTCAAGAATTTTTCCCTGTCTATCTAATGTACCTAGGGCAATGGGGGGGATTAAGTGACTTGCCCAGGTCACAAGGAGCAGTGTGGGTTTGAACCTACAACCTTAGGGTACTGAGGCTGTAGCTTTAACCACTGCACCACAGAGAGTTGTCTACTACCACCTTTCTCCTGGAGAAGGTCTTAAAAGTTTTTAACCCACATCCCCTTTCACTACGTCACGGTAGAGGTTTCTACCACAGCCCTGAGCACTAAATCCTCTGATGCTGCTCCGATGCTCACAGAATTCCCATGAGCGTCAGAGCAGCGTTGGAGCACATAGCACTCTGGGTTGCGGTAGAAACCTCTACCATGGCTTAGTAAAAGAGGGCCTAACTTTGTATATTTAAAGGTTTCTTCTCTCTGAGAATTTTTCTTTGGTGGCATCTAGTTTACTTATACACTTACTCACATATTCATAAAAATGTTGTGTTAGTTTTATTCTCTTAATATTCACCCTCCTTTACAAAGCCACACTAGTGTTTTTAGCGCTGGCCACCACAGTAACAGCTCTGACACGCAAAGAATTCCTATGAGTGCCCGAGCTGTTACCACTGCAGCCAGCTCTAAAAACGCTAGCACGGCTTTGTAAAGGAGGGGGATTATTTGGTAGGTTTTTTGGACATATTTGGGAGCCATATATATTTTGCTGTCTGCCTATATTTTATATCCTTTTTATGTTTTTTTTTTTATTGGATAAATTACATTGTATTCAGATGTCTATTCATAATCATTTTTAACTAAGAATACATTGCTATTTATTATTCATTATTTATGTTTGATTTTAGAGCACCTAGACCCCTGAAGCAGGTGGCTTACTGCTAAAACACAGCCCCATATCGGATCTTTTTAATTTTTAATTTTCAGTGCTTTGGAAATAAACTCTTGATTTATTCATGTGCCTGGCTGCTGAGCACATGCTACTTTGCAGCTCTAAAGAAGCTTACGCTGGTTTTTACAAAGAATTCCTATGAGCGTCGCAGTATTTGCCTTGTCAGCCCACTGTAGAAACCTACCGCAGCTTTGTAAAAGGGGGCCTTAGTTTTCACCCATAACTCTCATTTCCAGTGTTGAACTTTGTAAGGGAATTTGATTGGACTCCTGATGAAGGCTTTCGCCAAAACATTGCAAGTGTTGAGTCCCACCTAATAAAGTGCTTGTTTCTTTGCATCCCATTCTCATGCGTTGTTTGTTCCACCTGACAGCTAAAAGTCATTTGGCCCACCTCTGCCTGCCAAACTGAACATCTGGGGTCAGTGCCGAACGCACAACTTATACGGGCTACCACCTGCAGATTGAATATCAGCACCTTAAAATGCTGCACTCATAATGTCATTTTCACTTTCCCCCATTTATGAACTTTATTTACAATAGTTTATTTCACACATAGATGTTAATAAAAATATTTTATGCATTAGAACTATTTTAGCATGTGCAAATCAACTTTATGTGTATTAACTTGTATAGTATTTTTGACCCTGCAGTGTTAGATCTATTTAAGTTGCAGTAAGGGCCATTTACCGTGACTCTGCCAGTCTCGATTCCACCCCCTCTGAAGTTACTTCTGGATTTTGAGGGGTGGGATCGAGATCGGCAGAGCCTATAACGATTTGCAAGAGGGAAGGCCCTTGCGGCGTCTGGCTTCGTTATTGCCAGCCAGTTTAGCGGAACCAGGATAGGACCGAAGGCAGGGCTGCTCACAATCCAGATATGCCACTGACTTCTCACTCCCCCCCCCCCCCTCCTCCCAGCAGCTGGCAAACAGCATGGAGGATTGCCACCGGGTGGAATCAGCTGCCTGCCTCGCATATCGGGCCTGCTCCTGACCAGCAACTCCATTCCCCACAGCCCAGTATGCTTAAATTTGGATATTTTTTTAAAACTACGGTAGTAGACTCAAATATTAACCAAGACCCCCATTTTTATGAGTTTATATTTGTTTATACAGTAGTATTCTAAACCAGAACTTTATTTAAAAAAGGGCCTAATTCTATAAATGGCACCTAGGTTAGGTGCTGCTAGGCATCCTAACTAGGGACACCTAGACAAGTTCCACATGGAACTCAAAATTGAATAATGAGCTTAATTGGCAAGGTAACTGACCACACTATTAAAAGCAAATTAAAAAATAAACAACGATTAAATAAAATAAAGCTCATACATGTATACTAATAATTGAAGAAAGCCCTAAACTAGAATACAAAAAGTCCCATTGTGCATATGGCTTCTCCCAGCTCTGCATGGGAGACAGGACATCCTGGTCGAGCATTCACTTTCTCCCCCAAAGTGTTTCCCAGATATTCAATGCTGGGCTCTCTCATTCAGCCCTTAACTGCATAAACACCACATAAAGACAGGACAGACTTTTAAACGGTCCAAATTAATGGCTAAACTTACACGGTTAAGGGGGGTTTCATCAAAGGGCGATAAGCATATGCAACCATGATAGCACACTCTAACCACAAAAGATGCCCATAGAATGGATGCCTTTAGGGGTTAGTGTGTGCTATCGCTGTTGCATGTGCTACATGATAGCACACGCTAACGCTCTTATCGCCCTGATGAATCCCCCATTAAGTGAGGAATATCAGTACTTAACCATATAACTGCAGATTCTACACATGGACCACCAACAGAGTTTAGCGGTCTATAGTGATATTCAAAGACATTAAGCAGTTAAATGCCAATGAATATCAGTGAATAGCTCTAAACAAGTGATTTAACTGGCCAGGAGCCATTTTTGGCCAGTTAAATTGCTTTGAATATTGACCCCAGAGTCTTTTACAAATACAGTACATACAGTATAAGGGCATGCAGGACTGCCTATATGTTTGCCAGCATGTTCAACTGAAGCTTGCATTTTAAAAACCTCAGGGCTTTACACATGAATCTGCGTCTATTACTACCACTACTACTATTTATTATTTCTGTAGTGCTACCAGATGCACACAACTCAGTATATTAAGCATGCAAGAGATGGCCCTCCTCGAAAGAGCTTACAATCTAATCGTGACAGACACACAGGACACAAGGTGAATCAATATATGTTGTTCTTGAAGGGGGATACAAAGGGATGAAGAGGTAGAGAGGGTAGTGACTCCAGAGGGAATGAGAAACAGATAAAGTATATTACAAGTTGGAAATTTCAGGACCTAAATGCAGCTTCAAAAAGGTGGACTATGAGCCTGGATTTGAATATCGCCAGAGATGGAGTCTGGCGTATTGATTTAGGCAGGTTTTTTCCAAGCATATGGTACAGCAAGACAGAAGAGAGTTGGCAGTAGAGGAGAAGGGGACAGACAAGAGAGACTTACCCAAAGAACAGAGTTCCCAGGGCAGATGTAGGGAGAGATAAGAGAGGAGAGATACTGAGGAGCTGCAGAGTGAGTACATTTGTAGATCAGTAACAGTTTTCAACTGTATGCAGAAGCAGACAGGTAGCCAATGAAGTGACTTGAGGAGAGGGGATAGCATGAGCATGCAGCCCTGGCGGAATATGAGGCAGGCAGCAGAATTCTGAACAGCCTGAAAGGGGGAGGGATGGGTTAGCAGGAGACCCGCAAAAAGCATGCTGCAGTAATCCAGGAGAGAGGGGACGAGGTCATGGATAATGGTCTTGAAAACATGTTCAGAAAGGAAACTCTGAATTTTAGCAACATTGTATAGAAAGAAGCAACATGTTTTGGCATTTTGTTGGATATGCGAAGAGAAGAAGAGAGAGGAGTCGAAGATTACGCTGAGGTTGTGTGCCGACGAGAAAGGGAGGATGAGAGCATTATCCACCGAAATAGAGAACCTAGGGAGAGAAGAGTCATGTTTAGGAGGAAAGATACATCTTGGACGTGTTTAGCTTTAGATGGCGGCAAATATCCATGTAGCAACATCAGATAGGCAGGCCGAGACTCAGGCCTGGATCGCAGTAGAAATTTCAGGCTTAGAGAGGTAAATTTACGAGTTATCAGCATAGAGATGGTACCCGAAGACATGGGAGGAGATCAGAGCTCTAAGGAAAGAAGTATAGATGGAGAAAAGAAGAAGAGGTCCAGGACAGAGCCTTGAGATATACTAATCGATAGCAGAATGGCAGCAGAGGAGGAGCCTCCAGATAACACGCTAAAAGTGTGATGGGAAAGGTAGGAAGAAAACCATGAAATAACAGAGCCCTGAAATCCAAGCGAGGTCAGAGTATCTATGAGTAGGTGGTGATCTACAGTGTCAAACGCCGCAGATAGATCAAGGAGGATGAGAATTGGTAGTACCCTTTGGATTTGGCCAAGAAGAGGTCACTGGAAACTCTAGCAAGGGCAGTTTCTGTAGAATGTAGAGGGCAAAATCCCGATTGAAGAGGGTCATTTAAAGCTCGAGATGAAAGAAAGTCAAGACAACAGCAGTGAACAGCACGTTCAAGTAGCTTGGATAAAAAGGGGAGGAGAGGATGGGGCAATAATTGGTGGGGCAGGTAGGTTCCAGCAAGGGTTTTTTGAGGAGCGGCATAACTACATCGTATTTGAGGGCATCAAGTAGAGATGAGGTAGAGAGGGAAAGGTTGAGGATATAGCCAATAGCGGGGATGATAATCAGCGAGGTAGACAGGAGGAAGAAGAGCTGGAGGCAATTTGGTCGATAATTCAAGGTTAATCTTGTTAGCCTTGTCATGAAAGTACTGTCATGGTCTGGGGAAAAGTCAAGGAGCCAGAGGTGAGGACACTGAGTAGAGAGTTAAGTGTGACAAAGAGACAGGCTTAGTAGTCTTGTTTTGCAAGAGAAAGGGTGGATTGGAATGAGGTCAGCAAGAATTTAAAGTGAATAAAGTCAGCAAGAGCACGGGATTTTAACCACGGACATTTTGCAAAAGTAGCGGATCTCAGAGGTCAGCTAGGGCTGAGGTTTGGCACATCTTACAGTATGTGAAATGGGAGGACCAAGTGTATTAAAGGCAGAGGAGAGAACAGTATTATAAGAAGAGACTGCTTCATTGACAGATTTGCATAGCGTAGCGTTTGAAAGGATGGGGGAGATAGTAGCAGAGAGAGCACATGGGTCAATAGCCTGCAGATTCCTGAATGTATTTGTGAAGATCAGTCGTGTCTGGGGAGAGGGTGTCAAGTTGTGAAGGTTATTAGATGATGGTCAGAATGCAGGAGAATTGAGGTGGAGAAATTGGCAAATGAGGAGTTAGAGAAGAGGACAAGGTCAAGGCAGTGGCCATTCTGGTGTGTGGGGGTAGTGGGGCACAGCTAAAGATTGAATGAGGATATTAGAGCAAGAAACTTTGAGGTGTAGGAGTCAGATATGTCCTGAGCATGAATGCTGAAATCACCAAGGATAAGGGAAGGAGACAATGGTTCAAGAAAGATGGAGAGCCACGAGTAAAGATCAGTGAGAAAGATTTAGTGGCACTAGAAAAGGTTCAAAGAAGAGCGACTAAGATGATAAAGAGGATGGAACTCCTCTCGTATGAGGTAAAACTAAAAAGGTTAGGGCTTTTCAGCTTGGAAAAGAAAAGGCTTAGGGGAGATATGATTGAAGTCTACAAAATCTTGAGTGGAGTAGAACGGGTACAAGTGGATCGATTTTTCACTCCATGAAAAAGTACAAAGACTAGGGGACACTCGATGAAGTTACAGAGAAATATATTAAAACTAAAAGGAGGAAATTTTTTTTCACTTAGAGAATAGTTAAGTTCTGGAATGCATTGCCAGAGGTTGTGGTAAGGGTGGATAGCATAGCTGGTTTTAAGAAAGGTTTGGACAATTGCCTGGAGGAAAAGTCCATAGTCTGTTATTGAGACAAGCATGGGGGAAGCCACTGCTTACCCTGGTTCGGTAGCATGGAATATTGCTACTCCTTGGGTTTTGGCCAGGTACTAGGGACCTGGATTAGCCACAGTGAGAATGGGCTACTGGGCTTGATGGACCATTGGGCTGACCCAGTAAGGCTATTCTTATTTTATTATATTATGAAGAGGTTGATAAATAACCGCTATTGGAGTGTCCTGCCATTGACTGGTAACATTAGTCTTTATATATTTATTTAAACATCTCTATCATATCTCTCCTCTCCTGCCTTTCTTCCAAAGTATACAAGATATGCTCGTATATATTGAGACGTTTAAGTCTGTCCCTGAGCACTATTCTATAAACAGCGCTTAGAGTTAATTGACTTTATAGAATAGCCTAGCTTTAGGCAGGTCTGTTTGCACAAAGTGAAACAGTGCAAATCCTCACATCTAATTTAGGTTTGGATTAGAGAATGACACGGTGGCGGTTTACCCGCGGCCACCGCATTTTAGCCGCGGGTCACCCGCCGAAAACGGGGAAGAAAACTAGCAGTCGCTGCGGCGACGGGGACAAGGCTATTCACCGCCCGCGGGGCGGTGAATGGTCTTGTTCCCCGCAGTGAGGCATGAAGGATCGCGCGGTCCCCGCAGCTCACACCCGCCTGCCCAATCGATTCTAGTGTTTAGCCAGCTCTCTCCCTTCTCCTCACCTTAGTTTGTAGATTTTCTTTTTCGGCGACCCGCACGCTATCAAAGAGCCGCGCACGCGCGGCTGCTCAGTGTTCAATCTTCTACTCTGACGCAACCGGAAACAGGAAGTTGCAGCAGAGCAGAAGATTGAACACTGAGCAGGGCGTGCGCGGCTCTCTGATAGCGTGCGGGTCGCCGAAAAAGAAAATCTACAAACTAAGGTGATGAGAAGGGAGAGAGCTGGCTAAACACTAGAATCGATTGGGCAGGCGGGTGTGAGCTGCGGGGACCGTGCGATCGCTAGTGTTCCCGGCTCAAATTGGAAGGAGGGAGTGAAAGGAAAAAGGATTCTGGGCCAAGGGGATGAAGTCAGAAAGAAAAACCCACAGCAGGAAAGAAAGGGAAGGACTGGCAGGTGAGCCAGATGCTAGAAGCAGGGGGGGGTGGGAAAGAAAGAGGGAAAAAAGCTAGATGGGGTTGAAAAGAAGAGACACACTGGTATGGAAGAGGAAGATAGGGGAAATCTGGACACAGGAAGGTAACAGAAAGAGGGGAAATTATGTGCATGGGGCAAAGGGACAGAGACATAAAGGGGACATGCCATGGGGATGGTATATGGACACAGGGGGGGGGGCAATGACAGATACATAGGGGAGATATTAGAAATGGAGAAAATAGGAGCACAGAAGCGAGATGGTTTGTGGGGATGGGACAGGGACCGAGCTCGCAGGCTCCAGTGGCTTGCACAAATTACATTGTAACGTGCCATGAAAATAAGAGGGAGGAAGGTAGATAGATAAGCCAAGTGAGAGGAGCTGAAGGGTAGTAGAAAGGAACAGATGGTAAAGGAGGGAGGGAAGGGTGGTGGTGGTGGAAAGGAATAGGACAGACATTGAAGGAGGGTGGAGAGGAACAGACCCCGAAGGGAAATGTGGAAGACAGAGTGGGAAGAAGACAGACTATGCGGGAGCGGAGGGAAGAAGATGGGTGCTAGACCAATTGGGGGGGGGGGTTAAGGGAGAGGCACAGTAACAGCAAATGGAAGACGCAGAGAGAAGACACACAGTGGATGGAAGGAATTCAATGAGAAGATGTGGAAAGCAGAAACCAGACAACAAAGGTAGAAAAAAAAATTATATTTATTTATTTATTTTTTGCTTTAGGATAAAATAGTATATTAGTTGTGTTGATAAAAATTTATAAACAAAGCCCTGCCAGCTGAACATCTCTTTCTCTAGTTCAGCAGCAGGAACTTTGATTTATAAGAAAGGAATAAGCTAAATATTACAGTACTAAGGCTTATATGGATGCAGCGGGGACGGTGACGGGGCGGTGAATGGGATGGCAGTGGCGGTGACGGGGCGGTGAAAGGGATGGCGGTGACGGTGACGGGGCGGTGAAGGGAACGGCGGTGACGGGGCGGTGCAGAGGATGGTGGGCCGGTGACGGGGCGGTGACGGGGACAGATTTTTTCCCCGTGTCATTCTCTAGTTTGGATCCCCCCTTATTCTATAATTACATGTGGAAATTCTAGGAATGTCCCCAATCTGCTAGTGACCCTGCCATTTCTATGCTCCCTTTTCAGAATCAAGTGTAAAATTCAGGCGTGAACCCCTGCCTGCATTTATCTATATAACGTTTAATTAAATCCAATTAATGCAAATAATTTTTTGTTAAGATGCCAATCATAGAAACAGAGAAAAATGAAGGCAAATAAAGAGGGGAGGAGCCTTAGGTGCCTGGGCCAATCAGGCCACTCATAGTGCATCCCAGGGTACACCGAGAAGGGGCCTAAGGCCCTGGTTGGCCCAGGTGCCTACAGCTCCTCCTATAGACTAATGAAAGCCTTAGGTCCCTTCCAGTACATCCCAGGGTGCATTTTTAAAAAAAAACAAAAACATGCATTCTGATTGGCTGTGAGATGGCGATAAGACGCCTACAGCCAACCAATAATTGGGACACCCATTTGGAGAATCAGCCCCTAAGGTTATATAATACCAATTAAATGCAGTTACTCGTGTAACCAGGGCTGTGGAGTCAGTATACCAAACCTTCGACTCCAACTCCAACTCCGCTATTTTTCTACTGTCTGACTCTGACTCCAATTCCTACTGCTATTAGGCTTTAAATATTTTGTATTGGATCTAAAGTACTGGTAAATGCTACTTATATTTACCAGTAGTTTATATCGAGGACAAATATATAAGTTTTCATTCTGAATCTGTCATCAGAGTCAGTAATGTTTACCAACTCCACCCCAAATTGCTTCCAATTCCAATACTGACTCTACAACTTTGAATCCAGAGTCCTGCACATAACTGCATATTAGTGCCAATTAGCTCCAGTTAGCACAAATTTAGAGCTAACTAATTGTGATCATCAATCAGCAACTAATTAAACAATTACAGTGGTTTGCAAAAGTATAGAATCATCTGTGAATGTTGCATTTTTTCAACTTTCTGACCTTTTATTTTAAATTTCTTTGTTGACCTAATTTATTTATTTATTTATTTATTAGATTTTTTTTTTAGCCCGTCCTCCCAAAAGAGCCCAGAACGGGTTACAATGAATATATTGGAGCATTAAAATTATAAGTAAGATAGGTACTTAGATAGATTTGATTTGTCTGTGTATAAGGGATACATTTGGCTATTAGAATCAACTTTTTAAGATCACTTGTTTCTAATTTTACAATTTTGTTGACACGGGAATATAGCTGCTGCAGTATAACTATGCTTCAAAACTGGATTGGCACCGTCTAATCAACACGCGCTATTTCTGACCAATCAGGAGGCTGCTTTCATCAGCCAATCACAGTCCAGACATGTAGGTAATAGGGCAGCTATAAAAAGCATGGGGTTTTTGGGATTCAAACACTTTCTGCATCAGCCATGAGCAAGATTTGGAACCTAACTCTGGAGAAGCGCATTTGTGTGTCAGAGATGAACGAGAAAGGATTTTGGTGCCACCAGATCACCAGCAAAGTAGGCTGCAGTCACAGTGCGGTAGTAAAGGTTGTACACCTCGCTACTGCAAGAGTGGTCAGATGAGTGTCATGTCAGCATCAGCTCATCAACAATTCGTCGTCGGTGCCTGCATTTTGGTTTGCAGGGCTACAAAGCATGCAGCAAATCACTGATGACTGACATCCAAAGGCGCAAACAGAACAAGTGGGTGCAGAAGCACTCAAGCTGGACATGTGAAATGTAGGAAAAGGTGCTTTTCAGCGATGAAAGCACCTTCTGCCTGTTTGGTAATCAGGCCAACAGCTACGTAAAGAGTTTTCCTGGAGAGGAGTTCAAGCCTGAGTGCCTAAATCTTACTGTGAAGCATCCATTGAAGGTCGTTGTCTAG
This sequence comes from Geotrypetes seraphini, assembly GCF_902459505.1. Classification (NCBI taxonomy): domain Eukaryota; kingdom Metazoa; phylum Chordata; class Amphibia; order Gymnophiona; family Dermophiidae; genus Geotrypetes; species Geotrypetes seraphini. The sequence continues at coordinate 535,559,578 of NC_047084.1, forward strand.
GGATGCATGGCTGCCAGTGACATCAGACATCTGCACATCGTCGATGGAATAGTCAATGGGACCAAGTACATTACAATACTGCAAAAGTGTATGGTGCCATCGGCTCAGCAGTTGTTTCCTGTTCCAAGTTGACAACACACCTTGCTATCACGACAAACAAGTGATCAGCTGGAAGCATCAGAACATTGAGTCAATTGACAGGCCTCTCCAATCTCTGGATCTGAATCTGATCAAGAACTTGTGGCACAAGGTGGCCTGGGAGAAATCCAAGAGACATCCAACATCAAAATGTGAGTTGACTGAGTCACTCATTGCAGCCTAGAACCGTGTTGTCACCCATGATCACCTCATCAAACTGGTTCACTCAATGCCGACATGGTGCAGACAAGTGATGAAGAACAGAGGTTGGTCCACCAAATATTGAACCATCACTGACATGCAAAACGGCCATCTACATGAATATGAAGGACAGATGGCCAGCAAAGTATATTACTCAATTTATGCAAAATATGATTAACATGGCAACTTTAACAAACTCAGAAATTTAAGGTCAAGCTAGAATAAAAAGTTGATTCTAATAACCAAATCTCTTATTATTTGATACACAGACAAATCTATTGGGTCAATAAAAGAATAAAAATAAAAGACCAGAATGTTGAAAGAATGCAAAATTCACAAATGGTTACAGACTTTTGAACACCACTGTAAGTTACATGTGTAATTAGCAGTATTCTATAAATTGTGAATGCAATTTTGGCTCCCTGGAGCCAGGATCCGCGACATCACCACCAGTATAGACAAACTTCTGAAACCCACTGACCATTTCCCTATGTTTCTCATTCATGTAGGTACCAACGATACTGCCAGAAGCACATCAGACAGCATCCCTAAAGACTTCGAGGCCCTGGGAAGGAAACTAAAGCAGACAGGAGCACAGGTGGTCTTCTCATCAATTCTCCCGGTAAGAGACAAAGGCAGAGACAGGGAAGAGCGCATCCATAGGACCAACGAGTGGCTTCGAGAATGGTGTTTAGAGACGAACTTTGGATTCCTAGACCACGGAGCGGCGCTACAAGGACTACAGGGACCTGACGGACTTCACCTAACAAAGAGAGGCAAGAAAGTTTTTGGACATCGACTAGCACATCTACTTCGGAAGGCTTTAAACTAGGTAAGTTGGGGGAGGGTTCACACATACATACCAGAGAAGTAAGGATCCATCCTGGAGAAACAAATAAAACCCACACTTCTGAGCCTAAGGTAAGTACCCATAGCATACACAAAAAAACAAGTGCCACACTAACGGGGATAGGCATATCATCACAAATTTGGAGAGCAATGTATGTTAATGCACACAGCTTGGGCAACAAAATCCTGGAACTAGAAACAGAAATAAGGGATGCTGACCTTGACATAGTAGCGATATCCGAGACCTGGTTCACAGACTCACATGGGTGGGATATGGTTATACCAGGATACAATCTACTTCGTCGGGACAGAGAGGGCAAATTAGGAGGGGGGGTAGCACTATACACTAAGGATAATATCAAAACTACCAGGATCACAGAGGTTAGATACACAGGGGAATCACTTTGGGTAAACCTTGCCAGAGGGAACGAAAAATGCCTTTACCTCGGTGTGGTGTACAGGCCTCCGAGACAAAAGGAAGACAAAGACAAAGAATTGATTGAGGACATAGAGAACATCACTTTGCGTGGTGACACAGTACTGTTAGGCGACTTCAACATGCCAGATGCTGACTGGAACACCCTCTCAGCAACTACGAGCGGTAGCAAAAGAATAGTAACCTCCATTAAGGGTGCACAACTAAAACAAATGGTATTAGAGCCCACCAGAGAAAAAGCAATACTGGACCTGGTACTCACAAATGGAGACAGTGTCTCGGAAGTATCAGTGGGAGACACACTGGCCTCCAGTGACCACAACATGGTATGGCTCAACCTCAGAAAAGGCTTCTCTAAATCAAACACAGCAACGAGGGTCCTCAACTTTAGGGAGGCAGATTTCAACCACATGAGAGACTTTGTCCATCAAGAGCTGCAAAACCATGCAGAAACTGACAATCCGGAAACTATGTGGTCAAATCTAAAATCCATCCTGAACGAAGCATCTAGCCGCTACGTAAAAACAGTAAGCAAACGCCGGAGAAACAAAAAACCACAATGGTTCAACAAGGAAATTTCGGACCTCATTAAAATGAAAAAAGAAACATTTATCAACTACAAACATCTTGGGAAAAGGGAGGCAAAAGAAGACTATCTGGCCAGATCTAAGGCTGTCAAAAAGGCAGTCAGGGAAGCCAAACTTCAAACAGAGGAAGATCTAGCACGGAACATTAAAAAAGGGGACAAATCCTTCTTTAGGTACATTAGCGACAGGAAGAGAAACAAAAATGGAATAGAACGCCTTAGGCAATCAGATGGAAACTACGCAGAATCTGATACTACCAAGGCAGAACTGCTAAACGAATACTTCTGCTCAGTATTCACCTGTGAAGCGCCAGGAGATGGTCCACAACTACAAATAAGAGACAGCCAAAATGACCTGTTTCGCGATTACGAATTTACACCTAGTAGCGTCTACCACGAACTTTCAAGACTCAAAGTTGACAAAGCCATGGGGCCAGACAATCTACACCCCAGGGTACTCAGAGAGCTGAGTGAAGTTCTGGCTGAACCACTATCTGTACTCTTCAATCTTTCCATGCGCACGGGAAAAGTACCCCTAGACTGGAAAACAGCTAACGTAATTCCACTCCACAAAAAGGGATGCAGAACAGAGACAGGAAATTACAGACCGGTGAGTCTTACATCCATAGTGTGCAAACTCATGGAAACACTGATCAAACAGGAACTTGACAAAATTCTAGACGAAGAAAGTTTACGTGATCCACATCAACACGGATTTACCAGGGGAAGGTCCTGCCAATCTAATCTGATTGACTTCTTTGATTGGGTGACCAGACATCTGGATGCCGGTGAGTCCCTTGACGTGATATATTTGGACTTCAGCAAAGCTTTTGATAGCGTCCCACACCGCAGGCTGTTGAACAAACTAAAATCAATGGGATTAGGGGATACATTCACTACATGGGTAAAGGATTGGCTAGATGGTAGGCTTCAAAGGGTGATGGTAAACGGTACCCCCTCCAAAACGTCAGCAGTGATGAGTGGAGTACCTCAGGGCTCCGTCTTAGGGCCGATTCTATTTAATTTATTCATAGGAGATTTAACCCAAGGACTTAGAGGAAAAGTATCACTGTTTGCCGACGATGCCAAACTATGCAACATAGTTGGCAAAAGCAGTGTGCCTGACTTTATGACGCAGGACCTAAGACAGCTCGAGCAGTGGTCATCAACTTGGCAGCTAGGCTTCAATGCTAAAAAATGTAAAATAATGCATCTAGGCAAAAAAAATCCACACAGAACTTACACACTAAATGGTGAAACCTTGTCCAGGACCACGATGGAACGTGATTTAGGAGTGATCATTAGCGACGATATGAAGGCTGCCAATCAAGTAGAGAAGGCTTCGTCCAAGGCAAGACAAATGATGGGCTGTATCCGTAGGGGTTTTGTCAGCAGAAAACCTGAAGTAATAATGCCACTGTACAGATCCATGGTGAGACCTCATCTCGAGTATTGTGTTCAATTCTGGAGACCACACTACCGAAAAGATGTGTTGAGAATTGAGTCGGTTCAGCGAATGGCTACCAGGATGGTTTTGGGGCTCAGGGATCTCACGTATGAAGAAAGGTTAAAAAAACTGCGGATGTACTCATTGGAGGAGCGAAGACAGAGAGGAGACATGATTGAAACCTTCAAGTATATTACTGGGCGTATAGTGGTGAAAGATGATATCTTCAGTCTTACGGGGCCCTCGGTAACCAGAGGACATTCGCTGAAAATCAGAGGAGGGAAATTTCAGGGTGATGCTAGGAAGTACTTCTTCACCGAGAGGGTGGTCGATCATTGGAACGAGCTGCCTCAGCGGGTGATTGAGGCCAGCAGCGTGTTAGATTTCAAGAGGAAATGGGATATTCATGTGGGATCTCTAGGAGAGTAAGAATCAGGGAGTGGGTCACTGGTATGGGCAGACTCGATGGGCTATGGCCCTTTTCTGCCGTCAATTTCTATGTTTCTATGTTTCTATGTTTAAAGGCCAAATTCTATATCGGTCACCTAAAAAGTCAGCACAAACTAGTGTGGCACAAAGCATGATTCTATATAAGTTAGGCTCACTATATAGCATCATGCTTAGCGCATCCAGGCATCCTTTTGGACATGCCATATTTATGCCGGGGTTTTCTTGGCCTAAATGCATGTGCCTAAGTCAAAACTGGCACCTAACTACAAAACAAGCCCACGATCCGCCCCTAACCAAACCCATATTTAGGTAGGTACTTTGGACAAGGCATCTAACTTTTATAGAATCAAGCCTCCCAATTAGTCACCTATCAATTCCAATTATCAATTATGAGGTGCTAAGTGCCAATCAGTGCCGGTTTGGCCTAGTAATTAAGTTACACGCCTAACTTTAAAGAATTTGAGGGTAAGTGTAAAATTGGGCACACAAAAAATGATAGAAATAGGGAGTAAGGGGGAAATTCTGTAAATGGTATCTAAAAAGATAGGAGTCTATAATGTAGGTACCTATTGCTTGTCAATCACACTTAGGCACCTATTATAGAATTGCACCTATCTGTATGGGGAGTTGTATGGGTTTCCTGTGCTGAGATTAGTATGGTATGTCTGGGTGGTGAATAGTATTGGCTTGGTTGTGTGGTGTGGATGTTCAGGGGTTGACATATTTTTAAAGTTTATTGCAGCCATGACTTGCTCTCCCGTGAGAGGATCCTTCTACGCTTTTGTTTTTTCATCGCTGGGAGGCCACTGTTCCTTGCATCCGGGCTCTGTTGTTGTACTTTCTTCTGGGACTGTACCTGTTTGCCCTTGAATCTCTGTTCCTTTTGCTTACTGGTGGTTTATGTCTGATGCCTTCCTGGGCATTCTGTATTGACCTGGACCTCTTGCTTATTTATCGCTACAGTGCTGTAGCTTCTATTTCTTGTACTGCTGTTGGCTGCTTTATTAATAAAAATTATTAAAAAAAAAAAAAACTTAGGCGCCTATAATGTATGCCAAGGTTTTATGTTTAAATCTATTTTATTAAGCAACAGTAAGTACAACTACAATAATAACCATGGTATGCATTTTCAGCAAACACCCGCGGAGAACTGGACTCTTATGTCCTCCTCGGACCTACCTGACCCCCACCCCCAACAAAGAAAACCCTACCCCCCACCCACCCCTCCCCATCCCCCCACAGAGACAGAAACACTCGTAAGCAGGGAACAGCAGAGACATCTAGAAGCACAGTTTCAGAGGTGGAGTCTATTCAAGACCCGGCTACGACTCTCAGGAGGCAAAATGTTCAAATATGGAGTCCAAGTGTGAACAAAGTCTCTGCTCCGGCGTCGGGAAGAACGTGCCAAACGGGCTTCCCAACCCATAAGTTCATGGAGGCGATTCCTCCAATACCAGAATGAAGGTGGTTCAGAAGACAGCCAACAACACAAGATACATTTCTTCCTCAAAATAAAACATTTACTAAGAAATAATTTTTCATATGAAGCCTACATTATAAGCTTCTAAAATTGCGCTTAGCGGCGCTTAAGTCCTTCTCCAACCCAAAACACACCTACTTTGGAGTTAAGCGTCGCTTGGCACCTATATTTTGTAGCACTAATTGGCTCAGGCACGGACATGAAAGTCCCAGCAACCACGGTCCCTCACCCCTTGCCTAAGCCCCCCCACCCCCCCACACACACAAACATCCCTAACTTTGGAAGAAGATATGAGAAATGATTACTCTCTCCTTGCTCAGTAGCTCACCCTGTTCAAAGTGGCAGCACCCTACACCTGGCCAGTGCATCCTGGGATACGGGGCCTAAGTACCATATACAGAGTTTTTTCCCCTTATATGTGAGAATGCACCAGGCAGGGGTGGGGCACTGCCATTTTACAGAGGGTGGAGCCTAGAGGCAGGAGGGAGTAGGCATCCTACCTGCCTCCTTTCAAAGGTACATGGGATCATCAGGGCCGGAGCAGGAGCCAGTAGTAAAGGTGTCTAGAAGGTCAGGTTGGTGGTCCTGCTGGACAGCTCTTGTGGACATGCCCCAGGAATACCCAACCCTTTAATCTTTATGTTTATTAAAATTTGCTATGCTGCGTATTCCAACATAGTATCTAGGTAATGTACAACCAATGTTCAGCATTAACAGCGTTCATATAATTAGCATACTATTAGTGTTAAGCATCGGTCAGTAATTTAGAATAGCTGGAACAGCTGGTGTTTTCAGATGCAGCATTGGAGTTCTGTGCATCTCCCCTTCAGTGTTTCCTTGTCACCGGAATTGGTACTGGTCTTTTCACCAGTAATTTACAAGAAAAATGGTATAAACTGTTCTTTTTTTCTGCTGGTCACTTGTATTAAAAATTTATATTATGCAAAACCACACTTTGGTTTGCAGAATGTGACTTGCCTGGGACAGGGCTGAATTCCCACTGAAAGGGAAAGAGAATTCATGCACAACATACGAGTATGAGTGTAATGCCACGAAGCTAATTATTTTGCAAAACACAGCACGGCAATGACACAGCAAGGAATATATGCAGGGCGTGTATATTTTCTATGTTGTACAATGCCTTAGATGAATTTCTTCCATCAGTTAACAAAATGTAAGAAATAAATAAAAACAAACAAATTAAAGCCTGTTTCTATCAATCACCTACTATAAATATAACCACAGCGCTTTGTCCCTCGGAATCACTGATTGACTGGGATGACCTATAACAGCTGACATTGGAGCGCTACAAATGACTTCAATGCGGCAAAGGCAGTCTTCCACACACACTATGGCTCCAATATTGCAGGCTGACTTCCCCTGTTACTTCTGCTACAGTGGTATCATTTTGCAGCCCTGCCGTTTGAACTCCTCCAGAGAACCTTGTCAGTGAAGCTGGTAAACCATCCCCCTTCTCCCCATCAGATAGCTGATGTGGCAAAAAAAAAAAAAAGATGAATGGCTTCCCCTCACATGGGCCAGACTTCTGTTTTTGTAACAGCCTAGGAGTGTTAATCAGATCTGGATCCAAATAAGTTATCAAACACACAGGGATACTAATTTTTGTTAGTGATACTAACAAGACAAAGTGAAAAGTGTGTAGTAGGTTATATTCAAAGAAAGAGATGGAGCACACAACTAAGGAATGTCCATGCTTTAGTACTGTCATTGACAAATACATAGCTCTATGATCTCAGCCTGTGTCTGGACAACCACATAGAGTACACAGGCAAAATCCCTTCAAGACAGAATTTTAAACCCATCACCCCAGTCACTTAGAACTGATTCCTAAATGTTATGGTTTCTCAAAAGATATCCTGATTTCTGTTTGAGACTTGGATCCTGATTTTACCAAGCTTCCCCTGTCCCTCCACCTTCCCATAAACATAAAATTGGGATAAAATGCTTTTTTTAAAGCAGATCTTTATTTTACAGCTAAGGGATTCATTTACTGACAGTGCTATAGTTTTCTTAACAAAGAACTCAAGCACCACCCGCCGATAAAATCCCTCCTTCCCCCCTCCTCAGATTTCAGACATTTCCCTCTGCACATGAAGCTTTTTATTAGCGGCGCTCCTAGCTGCAATCCCCCGCCCCCCTCGGTGCTGAATTAGACATTGCACTCACAGGGGAAACCCCGGTATTCAGCAGCCTCCAGCTCACGTTACCTCTCCTTCTCCTCCTCCACCTTCAAAAAAAAAAAATGCCTCTCATTCGTTTCCTGAAAAATCAATAGGGAAGGAATAGAGGTTCCCTCTCCCCCTCCTCTGCCAGCGCACCCCTCCCCCACGCTGGCTTTCCCCAGCCCCCCCCCCTCCCCCAAACCAGCTTTTGTAGCCGGTGCCTCCCACGCACTGCAGCAAGGCGCATGCTCGACTGAAGGCTGTGGCAGGCGGCGATCACGAGCGGGGATAACCCGGGAAGCTCCACCGCAGCCACGCAGCTCATTAATGCGGGGCAACTCTCTGCCTATATTTAGCAGCGGGACTATTAACGAGACAGAGACCTTCACGAATCACAGGCGAGGATAAGGTAAAGCGCCAGCTGAGCGATAGAGCTGCTGCGGTACGTAAGAGAAAATCCAAAGGACTGGGGATTCCCCTTTTCATCCATCCAGTATGTGTGAATGACAATAATATCTCCCATTTAAGCCAAAAGGTGATTAAAAAAAACAAAATGTATACCAGTCATTTCATTGTATATAATGCGATAACTGCTTGTCGGTATTTCCCCCATATTAACTTCTAAAAAAAAAATATATAAACATTACACATATAAGATTCTTCTTTGCATAGGAAGAAAGAAACACTGTTGCCATTATTTCTGAACATGGGAAAGATAGCGCAGCTTATCAAACCTAAGGATGCGCTGTTAGGAAAGCATAAAATATATTTGCGTGCTTACAGATTTTTTTTTACATGAAAAACTTTAATAAGATGTGTATCGTAGATTTGAAATCGAATAAAACGGGACGGCTACAAAAGCGCATTTGTCAAGCAGAGGGTTTTAGGGAGGGCAGTGTTTCTAACAAGGGAAACATTCATTCGTGGCGAATGAATCTACTGTATTATACTTCCAGTCAGACTAGCTGTGGCTCGAAGGGAGCTATCCGCGGTGCTGAAATGTGCTCGCTCATAGTTTATGGAGAAATCATACTGCAGATGCTGTAGTAGGACTTGCATAGATAAAAAGGCAACCTATTCTCTAGTCTCAAAGCTTGGGCATACATAAAGTATGCGCTATCCCTTTCGGTAATAAAATACCGTGCTTCGCAGGGTAAAGTTTTAATAGAGCGCAGCCCACAGTTTAGTGGCCCACACAATAAACCAGTTTATCACTGGTGCCTGAACAATGCATATGATCTAATTTCCCTTCAAATGTGATATAGCAAAACTAGACAGCCAGGACAAAATTTGCAAGACCAAAAATATAAGTAACTTTCAAGATGTAATACGGTTATTTAAACCAAAAGTCTCCACTATTTAAATACCTCTACTCCCTAAGGACATTTCTTATTAGAGTAATGTAATTTAAAACCTAGTGCACTTTCTGAATTAAAACAATATTGCTTGTAGAATTCTTTCTTTAAAAGGGAGACAGATGAAAACCTCCCTGTTCCAATCAGCTCTTTTAGATATGGCAAATTTGAAACTTCCTTACAAATTGAAATATTTTAATGCTAATTATTTTTCTTGCCTTATGAAATCATTCCACTACTATCCTCAAGTTGTCTTCTTTTACATTTTTTTTTTTTTTTAGCATTCTGTATATCTCACAAAGGCTACATTATCTCTGCTATATAATGGAAAAATTAAAATCCACTATTCTCTTATGCTGATAAAAGGAAAAGGCACATCTCAAAAAGAAGAAAAACAAACCTAGGATTCGAAAAGGATGATTAGAAGTATATAGTCTTTTAGTTAAGTGAGCAAGTCTCCTGGAACTGCAGGTGACCAATTCTAAACTGTAGATTGTTATTATGCAAACTATCTTTTGTGAAACCGTAAGAAAATAAGGACTGGAGCATAGGTGGCATAAAATACATCTGCCAATGCTTGAGTTTATAAAAGATAACAGGGATCTTGTTACATAAGACACTTTTAAAAGCTAATGCACCTTAATTCACATCTTCACTGGAGTCCCGTTACAATTTGTCTCACCACACTGCCTACTTCCCTGCAATACACAAATTGCTTAGCTCTCTCTCTTTCTTTCTCTCTCTCTCTTGAACTAGCCATTTAGAAGCTTCCCTGCGGCTTCTTTGAAAGGAAAGCTGCTTCCTTATTTTCTAACTGCCCTAAGCTCCAAGCAGATGAAGCCATCAACTGATGGCAAATGTTTTAGGAAAGCAAAGGCATGATATTTGTATGCAAAGGGTAACAATTTCATCCAGGCTCCTTTTTTTTTAAATCAACATATGCAATGAAGTTTACACATTTTGTGAATCATTCTGGTGTAGTGTTTGGAAGCAAGGGCAATCAAAAAGTTCCAGTTGAATATTGAACTCTTCTGTAATAGGGTAAATCAGGGAACATTTAAGATGAGATTGCAAACCTCTCCTATTGTATTTTTAAAAAAAAAACAGTCAAAGGAGATCTGTTATCTCTAGACAACAAAAAATATTTATTATTCTGATTAAATTGAAGGACATTATTCATTAAAGGACAATCATTAATCAGAATATCCATGGATTAAATGTGCTTGCAAATGCATTTAAACACCCTCCAAAAAATATATATATATATATTTTTTTTTAACAGAACAATACATCACAATTAGCATATCAGAAGATTTCTAACGACTACACATCATCATGTCAATCTCAGACTTAAATAGCTTTGCAAGCTGGAGGATAAGGCATGTTTCTGTTCTTAAGCCATTTTGTAAAGAGTCTGTTTATTTAACCTTCAGTTTTGAACCTGATTAGGCAAGCTTTTACAACAGTGAATTACTAAGCAGTGCAACTGTACCCAAATATATGAGAAAAATTGCCATGCACTAAATTTTAGCTGCTTGAAAAAAAAAAGCTAATTCACCTTTATTAGATTTTACATCAAGTATCTAACTCATTGAGATATACTTGAATCTGATGTCCTTTATAAATCATTTAGCCATCTTTAACAAAAAAAAAAAAAGACAGCTCCAGCCATGTTTTATTTAGTTTTAGCCTGTAAATAAATGTAAGCCTTTCAACAGGAAACGGTATAAATATACTAGAACAGGACAGCATGGAATAAACATATACAGTCTATGATGGTTAATAAATAAGCAAAATAAATAATTAGGATCATCAAGTAAAGGTGTTCCACCATACAACATACGCTGTACCCCTTTCCTCTAACATTGATCTCTTTTGTCCTCCAACACAGTGTTTACAAATCTTAGTTTCCATTGGAGATTCTCACTTATCTGTAAAAAAAATACCCATGGGTTTAAAACTATCACAGCATGCAATTCTCTTCTCAGCCAATAAAAATAAACAACGTACAGCACTGCAATACCGAAGGTAACAGACAAATGTCTTACTTTCTCCAGAAACTATTAGCCTGTGCTCCTGTTTATTATAGCTTGTTTATTTTATCATGTTGTATTACATAATTTAATAGAATATGTGGAAACTTAAATTATAAAATAAAACATTACCTGAATTTCCCTTGCGTGGTATACAATAATAAGCCCAAGCAGAATAATCGTGGAGAGGCTAATAAGGCATTTTAGAGCTAAGGAATACAGCGACCCCTGCAACAGAGAAAATGTTTCAATTTCCACGAAACAATTACACTTTATAAAAGTTTACCATTGCTTTTGTCATTCTTCTCGACCAATCTATACTGTCTAGAGCGAAGTTACTTTATATTGTATATAGTGTCAGGGTTACACAATGCCCGGTCTAAGTCAAAACGTTGCTGCAGCTGTCACAACACTCAAGGGGTAAAAGCTGAAAATAAACTCCAAGATGCTACCAAGGCAACGGAGGAAATATCAGCTGTGCAGCTGCCCAAACAGAATAGACAATAAAAAGTTACTATTGTTTTACATTTCCCAATAGTTACTGGACATTAAAGAGCCAAAGGCGGTGCTTTTTGGGAATGCAGCTTTAAAAAAAAAACCTACAGACTAAGGAAACTCCTTTCCCCTTCTTGCAAGTTGCTCACGTTCTGGGTAGGGTATGATAAAAATCACACTCGGTTATGACTGATCTTTCTTACGCTTCCACGGCGCATTTGGAGCACCTACTCACACCTGGGTCTCTAGGCTTACCCGCATTACCAGGAGAAGGGGAAGGAATGGAGGAGGTGGCAGACTGCCCCCCGTTACCTTGTCATAGGCACCCCAAGAAAGTTCCGTCTCTATGACCATCACCACGATGCCGAACATGCCGAAGATGAGCGCGTAGTCGCTCAGGCGCTTCCGCTTCTCAAAGAGCGCTCTCCGGTGCCCCAGCTTGTAGCCGATGTTCTGGTTTTTCTTCTTGCTGGATTTGCCGCTGTTGCTCTGGCCCCCGCTGCCTCCCCCAGCCCCGGGGCCGTAGGGCGCTAGGCTGTTGGAGTTGTTGTGCTCCGGCTTGGAGACGACGATCTCGGGCGCGGCGGGGCAGCTGGGGACGGGCTGCAGCGGCTGCGACTCCGAGTCCAGCTCGTGGAGGTTCCTGCGGGACGAGCTCAGGTTGCTGAGCGGCCGCATGACCCCGCCGTTGTACCTGCAGCTGCTCATGGCTATTTCCGTGAAGGGGTTGCTCTCCCTGCGGGCGCCGCCGCCGCTGCCAGTGCTGCTGGGGCTTGCCTGCTGCCGGCTATGGCACTGGTGGTACTGGGGGAGTTGCTGCTGCTGCTGCTGCTGGTACTGGTACTGCTGCCTGGACGAACTGGCATGGCTGGAAGGCGTCAGCTCGCTCACGTTCAGCTGGCTGCCCGGCCGGGAGGAGCACGAGATCGGAGAAGAGTTGCTTCGGAAAGCTCCCGTCAAGGGCGAGGAGGTGCGAAGAAGGGGCAGGTTATCCCCCGCCGCGCCGTAGTAGGCGCAGCTGTTGCAATGGAGACACGGGCCGTCCTGCTCCTCGTCCGGGCTCTGGCAAAGCAGCTGCTGCGAGCGTGGCTGCGGCTGCTCTTGGAAAAAGCCGCGTTGGAAATGCAACGGCGTTTCCATGTCAGAGCTGTTAAAGCTGCAGGAAGACCAGGCAGCGCGCCCTGCGCCATGCGGTAGGCTAGGCGCGGGGAAGTCCTCCAGACGTGAGGCAGGGCCCATCTCGGCCCCCGTAGTATCCAGGCGGCGCGTTCGATTGGTCGGCCGCACCAAAACAATTGGCATGACGTCAGCGGGCGAGCTGAGGCGTGAACGGAGTGGGGGAGGAGCGAGAGGGCCTCGAGTCCCTGAGGGGATTCCGCCTCTGAGCCTGCGGAGCGCGGATGGGTCACCCTTCTTCTGTCCTGGCTCCACGGCAGGGGCATGCCAGACACCCGCCGCAGCAGCCCCCGGGAAGTCTTTCTTCTCGCTCTTTATCCCTTTTCGCTCCGAGAGTAGAATAAAATTCAGACCTACTGCAAAGATCAAATCAACGCTGCAACATTCTGAGAGTTTCTATCTTGCATTGGCGATGGGAGTTCGCAGGTTGGGCATCTTGTTGAAACAGTGGATTCTCTCCATCCATGTGCAGATCTGCTTTGTAAACATGTACAAACAACTGTATGAGCAAAAAAACATATCAAACACAATACATTCCTAGAATGGTTAAACATTCGTACGTAAAGTTTACAGATCAAAACACTTTTTTAGAAATGTCAACGCTTCCTCGCATAATTAAAATACATTCTATGGTTTTATTTGCTAAGTAACCTTTTTCCTGTTCTGCCATGCTGAATTCAGTTTTGTAGCTTTACATAATTAAAATATTCTCTTAAGGTTTGCTAAGAAATTCTATAGTTTTGGAAAACACACTCATTGATAATTGTGTATTGCAGATCTTTATTGCCTGAAATGGTTCTCTTTTTATGATGAAGAATAACACTTAAAGAAGTATCGGTTTATAGTGATTTTTGTTTGAAAGGAAAATTAGTTTTGATGACATGCAAGACATCTAAGGAACCGGAAAATCAATACGGTTTAGAATTCCTAGGCAATTTATAGGGATATAAGCTCAAGTGCAATTTAGTAAATGGAGTGAGAGTTTTTTTTTAACCTTAATGATTTATTTTATATATTTGCAAATTGTCATTTATATGAATCCATTTATATATGATCACTGTACTATTTGTTCTGGTTTTTCAGAAAGGATGGGTCCTTGGGTAAAGCGCAAGGCAGATTGTAGTTCAATCCATGATCAATGGTTTCAATGCTACTGCTGCCCCAGCGAACGGAGCCCTACAATTCTTATGGAGAGTTTTAGAATCTACTGATCTGGGTCTTGCTCTTCTGCGATGATCAAGTCACCCTTCTCTCCCCTTTTTTTTAAAGCGTGGATCATAGGATCAGCGTTTGTGAGACTTGCACGCTTATATTTACTCTTATATTTGCCCCAGAGAGTGGGGCAAAAGGATGCAGTTAAAGTTTGATTTCAAAAAGTGACTACAAATGAATTCTAGCACATGAAACTATAGCACCAGATCTGTATCGTTTTTAGTAGATTAAAAAAAAAAAAAAAGAAAGAATGCATATTTACAAAAGTTACAATGGTGGTGGTGGGGGGGAGTAAAATATGAAGACATGGGATTTGTAAGGTCTCCTATTCAAACCAGTTTCTATTCTGGGGACTTGCTTTTAATAGATCAGCAGAATGACCAACTGAAACAAGATAGCCCTCATTAAGTAATTGAATTTTATGTCCAAGATCCAGTTTCCTGAAATTCTACTCTGCATCACCACCAAAGCAGGTCATCAGCTATGTCTGCCCTTTTTTTTTTTTAAACAGGACTGCATATTAATAATTAATTTTAGTATTTTAGTGAATATGCAATACTCAGAGCAATTAAAAGTCTCCACCTCTCCCTTTTTTAATTTACCTAAGCAAAAAAAAATTGTTTCACCACTAGCTGTGTAGATTTTTTAGCTAATATTAGCTGAATATTAGTTTCTTTTCATTTTCTAGTACTCTGCCTTTGGTAATAAATTCCCCCCCCTCCCCCCGATCGGTATTTTGTAGTTGAAACGTAGGGTATAATTTTCATATAAAACACAATTATTGATTATGTGTACGTACCAGATTCTTGTTTTCAGTGATAAATTGGTCAGAATTATACACCCCAAATTAAATAATATTTTAGTAGAATTAGATATAGGGCTCCTTTTATGAAGGCGCATTAGGGCCTTAACGCGCAGAATAGTGTGCGCTATATTGCCATGCGCGCTAGCCGCTACCACCTCCTTTTGAGCAGGTGGTAGATTTTTCAGCTAGCATGCGCTAATCTGGTGTGTGCGCTAAAACGCTTAGCGCACCTTCGTAAAAGGAGCTCATATTGTTTACCTGAAGTATCTGTTTGTTTTCTTCCTATATAAACATGTCAAGTATCACCACCAAGTCACACCCTTCCTTTTCTAAATTGCACTGTTAACTTAGGGCTCCAAACTTGTCGGCAGGAATAGTGCTGAATTCCGAAATACTGTTACACTTTCTACTTTAATGCTTCATGGTAGTTTTATTACTAAATATCTGAAAGTTCACCTGACTACCACCGGAGGGCGTAGGAACCCATCGAATACACATTCAAACAGCACATGTCTTCAATGCACTTTTCCTTCTAAGTTCTTGTCATGATTTTCAGCATACAACACTCACCGCTCTTTATTGCTATTTTTTTCTCTTCTCCTATAAAACCCTATAAAAGAAGGAAAATTTGTTTAAGGCTTGATATATACCGTATATATATTAAAAAGCTGACCTACATTTAGGTGCCTGCTCAGCCAAACTTGACTCTCAGGTCTTTTTATGGCCTTAGCATGCAATTTTTACTGCAGCAGTACAATGGCCAGTTTTCCATTTTTTTGTATTAGTGGCCATGTATCAGCACACATTCATGAAAACAAATTACTGTAAGAGCACTTATCAACATTTAGGGCCCCTTTTACAAAGCCAAGGTAGCGATTCTCCTTCAGCAAATGCACCAAAGCCCTTAGGAATTGAATGGGCTTTGGTGCATTTGCCACAGAAGAATCACTACCGCAGCTTTGTAAAAGAAGCCCTTATTTTGTAGGTGGTAAGGCTGAATAGTGTTGGAATGCCCACTGACATACCACCTCCAACAAAAAAAATTAAAATATTTTATAGCATGAAGTTTGTGCTTGCTGATTTGGAACTTACCAAGGACGCTTGAGTGCATCCTTCCACATGCCATTTTAAACTGAGGTAAACAGGTGGCAACTTACCCCCTCTTTTACTAAGGTGCGCTAACCGATTAGCGCACACTAATTGAATTAGCACGTGCTAAACGCTAACGCATCCATAGACTAGCATGCATGCGTTAACATTTAGCGTGCGCTAAATCGATTAGCGCACCTTAGTAAAAGAGGGTCTTAGTAAAAAAAAAAAAAAGGCCCCTAAATTCTCAATGAAAAATGTGCTTTAATTTAAGAGCTTATAAGCTGTCTCGCTGGCAAACAAAGACATTAAGCTAATTAGGCTTTCTGAATTTTAGTTCAATCCCTATTTCTATCTATGAAAATCGGAACACCTACAGTCATACTATATGGAACTACATACATATACATATTATACAGTTCATACTATTTATTTCTCAGGCACTTTGAGTAGCATAATCATTTTTGGCTTAGGGTGCTAGTCAACCAAAGTCAGCAGTGTCCAAAGTCCATTCTCGAAAAATACATCCCCAATTTTTTTTTTTTTTCAAAAAATCATCTACTTCTACATCCAGCCTTTTGATCATTCAGACTGCTAGTACGTCTATCTTTATACTAAATTCTCATCCACAAAATTGTCCAAGTCCTAAACACCTACAGCAAGACATTTTGGATATGGGGGGGGGGGGCAGTATGGTGATGGACTGGCAACATAGACATGGCAATAGAGTAGTGGGGCACCTTACAGGGCACTGCTATGAACTTCACAAAAAGGGTGTCACATAAACATCTCACCACAACTTCCTTGCAGGTCATGGTGAGCCCCTCCCCTCCCCCCCCCCCCCGCCAAATCCACTATACCCACCTGTCTACAACCCCAATAGCCCTTATGACTGCAGGTGACACCTATATTTGTGTAGAATAGGGTTTTGGAGGTTTTGGGTGGGCTCACATTTTCCACCATGAATGTAGTGGTTAAGAGTGGCTTATGGTCCTGGGTCCTCCTCTCTATGGTTCACCAGCCCACCACCAGACTACTTAAGCCACCTCTGTGCAGCTCTACTAGGCTTTCCTATGCTAGGTGCTGATGTTCTGGAGGCAAGTATGTACGTTTTTATTCCAATTTTTATGGCAGTGTTGGGGGGTCAGTGATCACTGGGGGTCTGAACTTTGTGTCTTCAGTGATTATCTGGTCACTTTGGATACCTTCTGGGCACTTAGACCTATTTTTAGATCACCTAAATCACAACGTATAAGTTTTGTCCAGGCAGCCTCGTAAAACTTTCGATTATCCCTGCAGTATGACTAAGTCTAGGTCGGCCCACATCCCGTCCTAACTACTCCTTCAAAAATGCCCCTTTTAGCTCTGAGCACACAGCAGGATTCAGAAGTCTAAAAAGTCTCTGGATACGTCTAAAAACCCATTTCGATTATTGACACTTGGACGACCTGTCTTTTAGGTGCCGATTTGGGTGGGATTTTAGATGTATTTCCTTTTTGATTATGAGCCCCTTTAGCTTTGATTGTGAGCCCATTTGGGACAGAGAGGGTAGCTCTATGTGCCTTAATACTATTTATGCAAATGGTTTGAATTAGTTTATTAATGCTAGTAATTTTATTGTATGTAATTCGCACAAAACTGTGGATGCAGTGGGCCGCGGGAACGGACTGCTGGGCATGATAGACCTATGGTCTGATTCAGCAGAGGCGATGCTTATGTTCTTATGTTATGTTTTAAATAAATGAATAAAGTGTCCAGACAGTGCCAAGAATGTTCATGGAAGAACTTGGGCACTAACCAGATAGTCAATCAGATAAAAGCTCCCTTTTACAACGGCAATTATCACGGCGGGCCACCATTATCATACTGACATCCATGGGGATTCAAAGCACATTGGATCATTTGCCACGTGGAAGCTGCTACTGCACCTTTATATAAAGAGGGAGGGAGGTTAGGACATCAAAAAGGCTGTCCTAACTTTATAGAGTCGACAGTCTGGTTAGCAGTTTGTATATCTCCGTTAACCAGATAGTACTGCTGGTCAACACTGATTCCCAGATATTCAGCATTGCCTTTCATCTAGATATGACACTGAAGAGCCGGTGATATTAGACGACTGGCTACCAATGATTTTAAAAAATGGCAACTGCTGCAACCATTTAAAACATTTAAAATAAAATGTGGGTTTTTTCTCTCTCTGTTGTCTGGATGTTTTATTATTCCATCATGTTGGTTCCAGTTTCTTTTTTCTGCTTTCCTGTCATCTGCTAATTCTCCTTCAAGTGGCTGCTATCCATTTGTCTTTTCTCCTCTCTCCTGTCTATTCTCTCACTACACCTGACATATTGCTCATTCCTTTTTAGCTTTCTGCCTCTTGCCTTCTCTTTTTCACTTTTCAGCTACCTATTAAACTTCCATCTTCTCTCCCATTCTCCATCTTGTTCCTTCTTCAGCCCTCCATTCCCTTTTTATCTTCAATTTCTACCTTCCATTATATCTATCCTTTCATCCATTTCCTTGCCAACCTCTCCTTCCCTTTAGGGTTCTACCATTCTCAACATCTTCCTTCATCCACCCTCCAGCCCAGCACCTTCTCCCTCTTCCTTCCCTTCCCATATTTGTAGCCTGACTTCTCCCTCTCTTTTCCCTCCTGCACTTTCCCCCATGGTCCTGCATTTCTCCCACTCTCTTCCCTCACTCCCATTGCCAGTCATCTCTCCACTCCCTTTTGCTCCTGAATCCAACATCTCCCTCCTTTTCCCCCTCCACCTCCTGTGTATCTCTCCCTCCCTCTCATCCACCCCCATGCCCAACACCTCTCTTTCTTCCTTGTGCCCTGAGTCAAACCTCTCTATCCCCATCCATGTACCATCTCTCGCCTCCTCCCCTCCATTATCATGTGCAATTTCATCTTCTCCCCTCACCATGCATGTCTCTCTCTCCTCCCCCTGTGCCAGCAACTTTCCTGCTTCTTGCTCCTTCCCTCCCCCTGTGCCATCAACTTTCCTTTCTCTTATCCCTCCTCTTCCACTGTACCAGCAACTTTCCTTCCTCTCACCCCTTCCCTCCCCCTGTACCAGCAACTTTCCTTTTTCTCACCCTTTCTTCCCTTCTGTGCCAGCAACTTTCCTTCCTCGCCTCCCCTATACTCTAAGGCTTGCTTCTTTGGGTCATGGTATCAGCAGTGATTCTCACACATTTCTTGCCACTAAACCAGAAACCTCCCCTTTGCTGCAGACAGCATGTGGGAATTGCTGCCAATACCGCTGACACTGTCTAGATTCTTCATGGGAAAAGGGAATTCTGAATGACTGTGTAATTATGTGTTGTGCGGTCACTCAGAATACCGCCAGTATTAACACATGTAGCCTTGCAATTCATAAGAACATAAGAATAGTCATACTGGGTCAGACCTATGGTCCATCTAGCCCAGTATCTTGTTTTCATAGTAACCAATCCAGGTCACAAGTACCTGGCAGCTGCGCTAACCAATTAGCACTGGGCACACCTAGTCTCCACCCCCCAAACACAGTCCCAGTGCTAAAAAAAATATTTTATATTTTTAGCATGTAGGTAGCATGTACTGAAGAGAAAACTACCATGGGACACAGGAGCACAACTCACGTTATTGGATTTTAACTTATGGTAAGCAGGAGTCTTTCACTTGCCAGAGGAGGGTGCTGTTCACTATTACACTTCTCCCTCCGTATTCGCTGTGATAGGAGATTAACAGACCCGCAAATAACTTTTTCATATGTTATTTGCGGTTTTCTATTACAAACCATTGTGAATATGGTGAAACCACAAATAACATGGTGGGTGACCTGGCCTGTTCCTGACGGAGAGGCAAAACATGTTGAAGGAAGTGCTCAGCGATTTTTCTATGCAAGCTGATGTAATTTGGGGGGGGGGAGGAGCCAGCAAGCTAAAAAATGCAAATAATCAAAACCTCGATTGCTGAAACCGCGAATACGGAGGAAGAAATGTACATTTTCAGTAGAGAGGGACAAGCAAGCTTTGCAGAACTCCAAGGAACCTGCTTGTCCCTAGTGATTGAAAACTTGATACAAGCAATGCCCCACCCCATTGGCAGCAATGCAGTTGGAGGACTCCTGCTCAGCTTAAAGGGGGAACAGTGAGTATGAGCCTTTATACCAGCTCTATGACTGGCATAAAACAGTAAGAGCATTTACACCAACTATATGGCTAGCATAAGTGCTCATGCCTAACTAATAGGCACATATTTTATCTATTATATTCATATTCTAAAAAGAAAAGTAGGCCAGTAGCACTTTAATAAAATTGCTTTCTTAGGGGGCACTTCTACAACTGGGTGCCTCCAGGCCATTCAGCAAAAGCCTATTCTATAATAACACCTGGGCCCCTAGGTTATGTTACTGAATACTAGAATCACCCGGTATCAGTGCTCCTAACATTTACATGGCCATAAATATACCAGCCATAGACCTGGCACAACTGCTGGTGCCTAAATGCCTAAATGGAGCAGGGGTGTGTGTAACTTACTGTATCTGTACACTACACGCATAGCTGGGAGCCCCGCCCATATCCCATCTTTGTTCCACCTATGCACATGACTTTTCCTTTATGCACTATATACGGTAAGTTGCAGAATAGCAGAATACGGTAAGTTGCAGAATAGCACTTAGGCATCCTGCCTGCAGGAAGTATCTACTTATGGGTATAAGTGCTAGCATTCTATATATTTATACAGACAAGGAGCTCAAGATTATAGAATTGCCCTTCACATGTAAGAAGGACTCAGATCTCTTCGAAGTAAGATAAATAGTAAGGTGAGGATGGTTCAAAGATTGAGAGATCCTATTCTCCCTTGGATTCTTCTGTATATAGATTGCCTAAAGTTTAGCACACAGATTTGGACACCAATTCCAGATCAATGTGCAAAGTAATTGCTTAGCAATCAATAATTGCTATTAATTGGCTCTCATAGGAACATAAGAATAGCCATTCTGGGACAGACCAATGGTCCATCTAGCCCAGATTCCACAGACGCCAATCCAGGTTACAAGTACCTGGCAAAAACTCAAGTAGCAGCAGCATTCCATGCTACCAACCCAGGGCAAGCAGACTATGGACTTTTCCTCCAGGATCTTGACCAAACCTTTCTTCAACCCAGACATGCTTACCACTGTTACCACATCCTCCAGCAATGAGTTCCATAGCTTAACTATTATTTGAGTGAAAAAATATTTCCTGCAATTTGTTTTAAATGTATGTCCATGTAAATTCATTGAGTGCTCCTTAATCTTTGTAATTTTTGAAAGAGTAAAAATTATTCGACACCATTTAGCCATCTCTTTTCCAAGCTGAAGAGCCCTAATCTCTTTAGTCTTTCCTCATATGAGAGGAGTTCCATCTCCTTTATCATTCTAGTCGCTCTTCTTTGAATCTTTTCTAATTTCGCTATATCGTTTTTTTGGTGACGGGATAATCGCGCGCCAGACACCAACGCGCCGACAAGACAGTGCTGACAATTCAGCGCAAGAAAGAAGCATGCCGCAGGAAAACTTTGTTTTAAAGAGCTCTGACAGGAGGTGTGGGGGGGAACCCCTTCCCCCACATTACTGCATCGTGTTCGCACTGCTGTTGGGGGTGTGTGTGGGGTGCAATTCAGAAAAAGTTCTGTTTTCTCTATAATGTAGGGTTCCAACCCCTATACGCCTCCTCCAACAGCAGCGTGAACACTATGCAGTAAAGTGGGGGGGGGGGGTTTCCCACTCATACCCCGCTTTGGAGCTCTTTAAAATTAAGATTTTCCATGGAACGCTTCTTTCTTGCGCCGAATTGTTAACGCTGGATGATCGGCACGCTGGTGTCTTGTGCGCGACAGACTATGAACCCTTTTTTTTTTGAGATACGGCGACCAGAATTGAATGCAATACTCAAGGTGAGATTGCACCATGGAGCGATAGAGACATTATAATATTCTTAGTCTTATTTACCATCCTTTTTCTAATGATCCTATCATTTTCAGTGATGCATAGATCTCTGCATCCTCTGCTATAGCATGTGAGCCTGATTCTATAAACGGTGACTAGCAGTGCCTAAGTTGTAGGTGCCGCTCCATGCAGTTGTCAATCAACTGCTAGGCATCCTTTATAGAATCAGGCCTAGGTGTTGCTAGGCATCCTTGCCATGGTTTTCCTGGTCTAATTTACTGGCACTTAACTACAACGCCTAACAATGTCTCAGTCAACCAGGCTTATTCTCCGCCTCCAATCACACCTACTTTCTAGGTAGACATTGTTAAAGAGACAAAAGGTACTTTGACAGGCTTGCCAAACAAAATTGATAATTAAAATAATGTATTTTTAATCAGTTTTTAATGGCATGGGACTGTTTATTTGAATAAGCCTGTGAGAGAACAGGCTCAAAAGAGTGTTCCTTATACTTTTCACACGTGTTGGTGCTGTTTGTGTTGTGGTGGTGCTGAACCTAGGGAAGGCTGAACAAGGAGGTTCCTGGAAAACCCAGCCAGGATCTCCCACAACCAGTGGCATAGTAAAGGTAAGAGGCGCCCTGTGCCCCGCGCGCCCTCCTCTTCGCACCACCACTCCTGCACCTCTCCCACTCCTTCTCATCCCCTATTCCACACGTGCACTCTCCCTACCCCGTACCTCTTAATCTTCACCAGCGCGAGTGCCTTCTGTAGCATGCTCCTCGCGCCAGCATTGGATTTCCTTCTGATATCACTTCCTGGTCCCATGACCTGGAAGTGATTCAGAGGGGAACCAGGCTGGCGCGAGCAACAGGCAAAAGCTGATTGCACTAGCGAAGATAAAACAGAGGTATGGGGTGGGGGGAGAGATGGCACGAGTGTGGTGGGGGGGCGAGGCAAAGAGGTGCCAGAGGCCCCACCTACTTGGTGCCCAGGGCAGTCCACACACCCCTTATTGCGCCACTGGCCACAACATGGTTCTCTCTTTAAATCCAGTTCTATTTCCACTCGTACAGCAATCATTTGCCAAATTAAATTTTAAAGCATTACAGTCTATCAGGCTTTTTTTCCCCAGTTATAATATTATTGTAATAAATTCATTCACTTTAAGACCTTTTTTGATAACTGTTCAAAACATTTTATACAAAATACCAATTAATGAATGCAAAAAGTAGCTGAAAGTTTAAAGAGTGAGGCTCTGTATTTCCAAAGCGTTGCACCTTTTCTCTGCCTTGTTATCAGTTCAGTGTGTGTAGCTCAGGGGTCAGGTGCTCTCCTTTATCTTTGCTGTGTCTCCTGTAGTAGTTTGATGGTGAATTTATTTATTGCTCACTTCCTGTCTGAAAAGGAAGATTCCTTTTTGTGCAGTGCTTTTATTCCTTTTCCAAACTGAGGCCAAACCTGTAAGAGAAATGCAACTGGAGTTTACAAAGGGTGCTTGCAAACGATTGTAATACTTCATGAAGTTTTAATATACAATAAGTTAATATACCCTCCAGGCACACAAAAGTAATGAAGAGATTCATGTACCTACTCCATAATATGAATTTTGCCATCATGGAGGACCATCAAAGCATAGTGCACTGAAGGGAGCTTAAGTGAAGTAAAGAAAAGTGAAGTGCACACTATGGAAGAGGTTTGTTTTTTTTACTATAAGTAACGAGATTTATTGAACAGTTTAAACAGTGCAAACAGTTAAAATAGACTAACGGCCTCTTTTACAAAGCCGTGCTAGCGGCTGCAGCGCGGCAACAGCCCCGAAGCCCTTTAAATCTCTATGGGCTTCGGGGCCGTTAGCACAGCGCAGCCGCTAGCGTGGCTTTGGAAAAGAGGCCGTAAGTATTTAATAGTGTGCATTCTTTATAAGTAATTAAGGAGGTGGGGGCACAAGGAGGTTTTTTCAGCTGATGAGGTTGGTTACCTTTCCAGTCTGCATTTAAGATTTGCTCTGGCAGCAGACAGGGATCTGAGGCCTTTTCCTCTTTTAAAAGATTGCCTTCCCTCCAGCCTTAACCACTCTTTTTCCTGAGAGGGTCGGGATTTGAATGACTATGGTTTATAGATTTCTTTGAAAGTTATTAGTGAGAGGTTGCATCGTATTGGGAATCAAACCCAGTTCCCCAGGAGCTCAGCTCACTGTATTAAGCAGTGGTGCAGTGTTTAAAACTATAGTCTCAGCACCCTGAGGTTGTGGGTTCAAATCCACATTGCTCCTTGTGATCCCGGGCAAATCACTTAATTCCCCCATTGCCCATCAGGACAGACAGGGAAAAATGCTTGAGTACCTGAATAAATTCAGGTAAACTGTTCTAAGATCCTTTGGGAGAATGGTATAGAAAACTGAATGAATAAATAAATACCTGCAATGTTTCACCCAAACACCGCCCCTGTGCTCACTAACAGAGTACAGGATACAATGGAAAAGCTTGTTCAATGCTCAGCATCCCTGGCACTCAAAAAGTGACCCCAATAATGGGGCATATTTTGATGCAATCGGCTTTATTTTTTTTTTATAACAGGTCATTTACACATATGTGCCCACATTCATGCATACATTCATACATGACTCCAGTGCCACCAAAGTGACTGCTTATTTACTGTTTAAAATGTATGCCCCTCTAAAACAAATAGGAGGAAATATTTTCTCACTCAACAAATAGTTAAGCTCTGGAATTCATTGCTGGAGGATTTGGTAACAGCAGGTAGCGTAGTTGAGTATAATAAAGGTTTGGACAAGTTCCTGGAGGAAACGTCCATAGGGCTAGATTCGCTAAGGGCACGAAGCTGATCCGATCTGTGAGCGATCCGATCCGATCTGTGTCCGGGGAGCTGATTCACGAATTGCCCTCATGCGAAGGAGGGTGATGGAATCACGCCCCAACCGACTGCATGGATTGCTCTCTTGCGATCCCGATGCATGCGCAGACCATCTGTAGATGGTCTGTGCATGTGCTGGCCCTCCGTGGCAGGCAGAGCTGCAAAAAGAAAACTTTTCTTGTTTTTTACTTTTTCGCGAGCCCATGGTTTTAACCCGCTTTAAACCCGCACGAGCTCGTACTGCAGGGGAAGGCAAGGAGAGTTGGGGCAGAAGCAGGGCAGTGAGTCGGGGCAGGAGACTCGGGGCAGAAGCAGGGTAGTGATTGTGGCTAAGATCAGGAAAGTCGGGGCAGAGAGCGTCGGGGCAGAGAACAGGAGACTCGGGGTAGAAGCGGGGCGGCGATCGTGGCTGAAAGCAGAGAAGCAGGATCGGGGCAGAGAGCAGAGAAGCAGGACAGAGAAGGATCACATTACAGGTCATGGGCCTGATGGGCTGCCGCGGGTGCGGACTGCTGGGCACGATGGACCTCGGGTCTGACCCAGCGGAGGCAACTTCTTATGTTCTTATGACAGAGAGCAGGGCAGCAGAAGGCAGGGCAGTCAAAAAGAACCTGAGTGACTGGTCCTCAGCAGTCGCTTATTTTTGGATCCGTCAGCCCAGTCGGTGTTCCTCATTTTTTTTAGCGAATCGCTGCCTGCCTATATTTGAATGGCGTTCCCCCTCATTTGCATGCACGGATCAGAGGATGATCGGGACAGAGGTTAATGAATCGGGTGAGTGGGAAATTTGATCGCAAAGGGGTCGCTATATGGTCGGGACTTGATCGGTGGGCTTAGTGAATCTAGCCCTTAGTCTGCTATTGAGACAAACATTGGGAAGCCATTGCTTGCCCTGGAATTTGTAGCATGGAATCTTACTACTCTTTGAGATTCTGCCAGGTACTTCTGATTGGCTACTGTTGGAAACAGGATACTGGACTGGATAGACCATTGGTCTGACCCAGTATAGATATTCTTATATTCCTATGTTCTAAAACCCACCTCCAGACTATGCAAAACTAGGTATGCACTTTCTATGCATGCAGTTTTACACACAAATGTGGCCATGCACTTTTATAAAAGAAACAACAATAAAATTGTGCTCATTGAGGTTTTTTAATGGACTCTTTCACTGAGCTGAACTAAGAAATGGGCTCAGTGTGCCCTTATATGGGTTCTTTCCATGCACCTAGTAGTGCAGTCATAAAATTGACTTTTTTCTATTTGCTTTATATCTAGCCGTGCACTAACATTACTGCGTAAGGACACACTTCCTTCATTAGGTGCACATTAGTGTCTCACACAACTTAGTAAAAGAGCCCCTAACTGTAAAGCCCAGCTTTATATCTAGAACATGGGCTATGCAAAAGAGAAAGTTTTAGAACTGGTTGAATTTGTGAATGAATCTGCTACACGTGTAAAAAAGCAAAAAAGGGACAATTTTAGAAAGAGAAAGTGCAGATTCAATAAAGGCTGCCCATATTTGAGTGCAGATCCCTGATTAGTGCTCAAAATAATTAATGAGTTCTTCTGTAACAGAAAGCACCTAAACTGGATTTTGCACAATTCAAAAAGGGACGTGGCCATGGGAGAGGCTTGGGCAGGTCAGAGGCATTCACCCCAAAAATGCACGCAGAGTTACAGAATAGCGGGGAGCCACATCCAATTTATAACATAACATAAATTCTTATATACTGCAACTACCTCACGGTTCTGTGCGGTTCACAAACCAAGAAATACTAACCAACATAGTGTGATCACAGCAAATTAATCAAAATAGTTTGTGCCAGGATTTATACCGGGTTTCAGCTTAAGTGAATCTTCAAACAAAAAGCTGAGTCGAACTTGACCTATCCTCAGGCGAACAGAATAGCGTTGATGCCATTTTTGGAATCTGCCTCATATTTTTCCTGAGAAAAATGACATTTTATGTACAACCAGCAGCAGCTGAGTCATGAGTATATTTCTGCCTGCTCTGAAACAGGTGTAACTAAACATATGGATGCCCACCGGGTTATGAAGATAAACTTTGTCCAATTCCACCCCAGTAATACCTACTTTATACATGTATGGAGTCAATTTTCAACAGCACTTAGGCATTTGGCACAGCACCCAACGTCAAAATGTCATTTGACTTTCATTATCATTGGAACTGCATGTATAAAGTTAAGCTCATATGCTGGTGTACATCTAGTTATAAATGTGCAGAAAAATGGATGTGGAAGGGACATTCAGATGGTAAGGCCCACTTTGCACTACTTAAGATGAATAGGCAAGGAAGTAGAGGTCTGCATGGGAATGGGGATCGCGGGAATCCTATGGGTCCCGCGGGGATCCCGCAGGAATACCCCCATAACCCACGGGACTCCCACGGGGACCCCCCTCTGGCCCACGGGACTCCCATGGGGACCCCCCTCTAGCCAACGGGACTCCCACGGGGATGGAAGGCTTTGGAAGAAGGGTTCGTCCATATAGTATAATGAACATATCAGCCTTAGTAAAAGAGGGGGTTTATAAGTTAATTACCTGATCAGAAAACAAAAAAAGGGTTCCACCAAAGAGATTCCACAAGGAAAACAGCAAAAGAAACTGTGGAATTGATGATCCTGTCAGAAGTAATTGCTGCTTTTTATGGGGATGGGCGGGGATGGAGGTAATTCCTTGATGGAATGGGTGGGGACGGAGAGGATCCTGATGGGGCAGGCGGGGATGGGTGAGATTTATGTCCCCACGCAACTCTACAAGGAAGGATATTGAGCGCCAACACATCTAAGCATATATGTTGGTGCTGGCATGCCAAACCAAGCATAACCTCCTGCTTATAGCCCAAATGAGTATTCTGGACATACAAGCATCCAATATCTGTGCCTATTACCAGATTCTATATAGACTGCCCACATTTGAATGCAAATTTGAATGTGAATCCCAAATGTGTGTGCAAACTAGTTAATGAGCCATTAAGAATCAATAATTGGTGTTAACTAGCACTCATTTGGGTTTGCATGCTGATCTCCCCGCACACTATTCTATAATTTGCATGCCTAAATTTTGTGGCATGCAACTCAAAAGGAGCATGGCAATGGGAGGGGCATGGACAGATCAAGGGGCATTCCCAGAAGTTAGGCGCAATGTTATAGAAACATAGATACATGATGGCAGATAAAGACCAAATGGCCCATCCAGTCTGCCCATCCGCAGTAACCATTATCTCTTCCTCTCTCTAAGTGATCAAACGTGCTTATCCCATGCTTTCTTGAATTCAATAGAAACATAATGGCAGATAAAGGCCACATGGCTTATCCAGTCTGCCCAATACTATCAACTGCATGCCCATCTGCCATAAATTGGGCTCCAGCATTTACATCAGGTTTTGGCAGGCATAAATCCTGGCACTCAAGTCAGGCGCAAATTCTGTGCTAAGCTAGTATTCTGCAAAGAACGGATGTCCTTTGCAGAGTACTATCTTAGCATGGATCTTCCCGGTGCCTAATTTTGGGCTCCATTTATAGATTTTTCCCCTATACGTTTAGAGTAGGTGATGGGTGAATGTTTAGATTAGGCTCATACTCTCAGCGGCAGACAACAGACATTCAGTGAGGCTGAAAATGCACCTAATCTAGGTGTACACTCTATGGCCGATATTCTATATATGGCACCTAAAAAATCAGCAGTGATCAGCACGGCGCATAACATGATTCTGTAAAAGGCTCCCACTATATTTAGAATTATGCTTAGTGGCTCTACATTATATCCCGCAGTCAAAAGTAAGATATTGGTAAAAATTCCACTATAGGTTTCAATGTCCTTTTTATCCTTTTACTTCTTATTTAAACTCTTTTAGGGCTTCAGATATC
The DNA here is from genome assembly GCF_902459505.1 of Geotrypetes seraphini. Lineage (NCBI taxonomy): Eukaryota > Metazoa > Chordata > Amphibia > Gymnophiona > Dermophiidae > Geotrypetes > Geotrypetes seraphini. The sequence continues at coordinate 535,588,200 of NC_047084.1, forward strand.
ATTTCTATGGTCACCGATTAAACCTGTGGCCACGGCTTCCTCACTAGCCCCATTATATTCTTTTTTCATGTCTTTTCTTTGATTTTTAACCTTTTAAAGTGCTCCGTGCTAAATCCAATAACTTAATCCTTAAATACGTTTAAAACTTATCATATTTTAATTGACTTATCTTAATTTAGTCTTGTCTCATAATATCATCAGGAAGGGACCTGTCAATTCGACATGTTTCGCCCTCCGGCTGTTTCAAGAAAAGTCCCCCCCCTTTTCAAACTTATCCGTACCATCCCGATCCAAGAAACATTATATCTCAAGAAACATTATATGGATCGGGATGGTACGGATAAGTTTGCAAAGGGGGGACTTTTCTTGAAACAGCCGGAGGGCGAAACATGTCGAATTGACAGGTCCCTTCCCGATGATATTATGAGACAAGACTAAATTAAGATAAGTCAATTAAAATAAGATAAGTTTTAAACGTATTTAAGGATTAAGTTATTGGATTTAGCACGGAGTACTTTAAAAGGTTAAAAATCAAAGAAAAGACATGAAAAAATAATATAATGGGAGGTGTGCATACCTGGATATCCCTGGATATTCCATTTCAAAATTGATTCCATATAAAAGTATAGGTAGTGATTTTGTACAGCCCCCTTTCCAGGTGTAAAACTAAGAAGGGGAGGAAAAATTGTTTAATGTAATAATTGTGATGATAACAATGTATTTTCATACAGTTTTTCTGATTCTTCAATTGTATACATTATAAAAGTTTGAAATGTCAATAAAGATTTACAAAAAAAAAAAAGAAAGAAAATGTGATCTGCGGTTAGTATTTTATGATCACGCCCCTGGAAATAACTCCATAAATGTGGAACACTGCACGTGCTTTCTGCCCTTTTACAAGAGGGTAATCTTCAGGCAGCCAATTAACACATATAAATCACTATTTAGCTGCATAAATTATCTTGAAAATTGTCCTCCCACTGGTATTATGAAAGTACAGAGGTTTGTTGCTGGTGATTTTCAGCTTGGATGACAGCTCCAGAGAAGTGTAGCATTTTGTCACCCAGCTGATCAATTTTAATGAACACCACGTTTCAGGACAAACTTTAGTACCTTATAAACTAAGATCTATAAACTTATAAATACATGTACAGTTGTAAATCAATTGCTAGATGCTGCAAGTCACCACTGTGAAGGAGATACTAAAGAAGAATTATATCCTGAAAAAGAAAGATGCAGAACAGTAAAATACAGGTGGATAGTTTGTGGTCCTGTGGAATGAAGATGACCTAGAACATGAATGCAGAGAAGATTTTTGATTTCAACAACAGAAAAGATTCCTAAACCTTTACCCGGATGTCTCAATCCATCCTCCTTTTTCTGGTGCCATAAGGTAACCCTAGCTAAGGGAAAGGAAAGGGAATGGGACTTGTATACCGTCTTTTTGTGGTTACATAATAATAATAATAATCATTATTCTTGTATACTGCCCAACCATAAGTTCCAGGCAGGACTGTACAATCAGTGAAGCATACATATAAACAAAGATACAACAATAATCAAGTCACAAATTATCAAACAGATAAGTTTTTAATAACTTTCTAAAAGCATAATATGATTGTGCTTGTGGAATCAGAATACTTAATCATTTAAAGTGGTTTACATATGTACAGGTACTTATTTTGTATCTGGGGCAATGGAGGATTCAGTGACTTGCCCAGGGTCACAAGGAGCAGCACTGGGATTCAATCCCACAACCTTAGGCATGTCCTTGACCCCCTTAATCCCCTCCTAGATCCACACGCTCCTTGCACTTAACTCACTATGGATTTTGCAAGCTCAATTTGTAGAATATCGACTAAGGACAGCTACCTATGTAGCTGCTTAATAGGGCCGATTAAACCCAATTAACCCCGATTATAGCCAATTATTGATTTTTAACACCAATTAGCAAGTAATTTAACCTTATCTTTGTAACTGGCACTGTTCTATAAATTGCGCACACATCTTTGTGCACTAGTGAGGAAATTTTATATACCAGATGTTAGGCAATACTTCTGCATTGAATTTTTTTGTGTGCAAAAAAGTATTCTGATGGGTGCGAGGGGCAGAAATGGCAGATCTACATAAAAACACACAAGCCCATTTATAAGCTCCCCTGGGAGAATGGTATAGAAAACTGAATAAATAAATAAGTGGATCTGCAAGGTGGGGGCATGGCCATGGAAGAGTCATACCTAGCACTTATGCACTCAGGTTATAAAATTCTATCAGTCTCTAGAATACTGCAGACCTTGCGCCCGACTTGTGTGTCAGGATTTACACCTGGCTTCAGTTGGTGTAACACCTCACACCCAAAGTTGAGCATGGATCTCGGCACGACATGCTATTGCAGTATCTCTCAAACTGTGTTCAACGACACAGTGCTGTGCCCCGAAGAGATTCTAGGTGTGCCAGAGGGATTCCAGAATTTTACTTTAAAAAAAAAAATTCACTTCATAAGTGTACACTAGAATAGATGATGCTGTACAACTGCTAATATTTGTATTTCCTGATATGTTATTCAATAATTTCACAACTTTTCGCTTGACCTAGAAGCAGGGATAAAAATTCCACCCCAGCAGCCGCTGCAGGGAAGGAAGAAGTCAATAATAATTGCTCCCTCTCTGAGGTAGATCCCCCTGCTCTGGAGACTCTTTCTGATATTCTGGTTGGGTGTTCTCAGTTTGAACTTCTGCTACTGCCTGGAAGGGAGAATTCTATTAACCTCTAGTTTAAGATGTCTCTTGGTAAAAGTGATTTTCCTGATAGGTAACAGAAGCCTGCAAGATCTCTATAGGGACTACCATTACTTGTATGTATGTAATAAAACTTAATCCCCTTCCCTCACCAAGAAGCACTCATTTCTTTCCCAGTCTGTTAATCTTTCAGAACACACAAGTCCAAATGTCCCATTATTTTTGTGGATGTTTTCAAACTTTGATCAGTACTTAAATATCCTCCTTGAAAAATACATTTTGGGGGAGGGCTGATATTCAGCTGGCAGTGCTTAATGCTTTGCTGACCGCCGCAGGCATTATTCCCAGATGGTCAGTGCCAAGCCTTGTCCAGGCTGTGGCATTGAATTTCCAGGTTTGTGGAGCAGCCTGTTAACCAGCTATGGGGTGCCGCCTAAAGACAGGACTGACTTTTATGTGGTCCCATTTATGCAGCTAACCTGGCTGGTTGATTGGCTTAAACAACCAAATGTCAACCCCGCCTCCAGAATACCCTCAAAATAGCTAGTTTTCAGTTCGGCACTAACTGACTATTTTCAACACTACTAACTGGCCAAATGCCACTGAAAATTAGCAGTTAGTCCCACACAGGTGATTGAACCAGCCAGGCGCCATTTTAGGTGTTTTTCTGGGGCAGAGTTTGGACAAAGCAGTGTTTTACGTGCATGGTTTATAAAATGCACATGTACGCACACACCTTATACACTATCATTTATTTTTTTTTTAAATTTATATACCGTCTAAAGACCAAACAGTTTATAATAATAAAACATACATATAATCAACATCACTCTTTGTGTGATCTTTAAGGCCCTCAAGGATGATGGCCCCTTCATGGCTAGATCTTTGTTTCAAATACATCAACTAGGTAGGTCTTTACGTTCTGAGAACACTTTGTGCATGGAGATGCCATCTGTAAAAAATGTGAGGTTAGTAAGCTCTCGTCAGTTGGTGCTAGCAGTGCAGGGAGCGATACTATGGAATGCTCTGCCAGCTGATTTGCAAAATGTCCAGAGATATTTTTGCTGACAAAGTTTTGCATTTTGCAGAATGAGAACGGTCAAATAGTGTGGCCATTGGAATACTTTCAATCTGTGGATGGTTATGTCAGCCAGAGAAGGCTAATGATGACACATAGTTGTATGACATGTCTTGTGTATTTATGTAGGCATTATGTAGGTTTTATAGTGTAACTCGCTCAAAATAGTAGGATGTAGCTAGTAATACATTTTAAATAAATCACAAAATAGGGTTATACAAGGTTTACTCTTAAAAAGTATATTCTGCTCAGATTCAACCAAATACATCCCAAAAATGCTGTAACAAACAGCTGATTTTTTAACTGTTTCTTAAATTGTAATCGATTTGAGTATAATCTGGTCCCAAGGGATAAGTCCATGTGACTTCAGTCTAGTCATGATTTCTTTCGCTTTGGCCCTAGTGCTTTATGAAGATACATATGGCACCTGTATGTCTTTATAAAACTGGCTAGAAATAGGCACCTACGTACCCTCTGAACCTAGGCAACCTGTTCTAAAATTACCCTAAAAAACACAGGTTCCAAATTCACTGCTATGCAGACTAACGACTGTGGTGGAGGAAAAGACTTCAGAGATCCATCAGAAGCAATTGTCATGTCCCTATATGACTGATGATTGATACAGATTTAGTCCTATAGCAGTTGCTTCTAACGGATCTAATGTACCTGTTCAAAAACTAGTGTAAATGAAGACATGTACTTTAGACACATATGCATGTAAATTAAGGTATTTCCTTATCTATGCATAATAACTTAAAAATAATCTTATTAGTTCAGACCGATGGTCCATCTAGCCCCTCTAGACAGTCTTCACGGTGGCTTATTACGGTGAAAAAACCTCAAATAGTAGCAGCATTCCATGCTACCAATCCAGGGCAAGCAGTGACTTCTCCCATGTCTGTCTGAATAACAGACTATGGCGTTTTCCTCCAGGAAATTGCCCAAACTTTTCTTAAAACCAGCTACGTTAACTACTCTTACCACAATGACTGGTAACTCGTTCCAAAGCTTACCGGTAACTATTCTCTGAGTGAAAAAAATATTTCCTTCCATTGGTTTTAAAAGTATTTCCCTGTAACTTCATCAAGTGTCCCCTAGTCTTTGTCATCGATCCACTTGTACCCATTCTACACCACTCATATCTCCCCTCAGTCATCTCTTTTCCAAGCTGAACAACCCTAACCTTTTTAGTCTTTCCACATTAAATTTCATCTGCCGTTTAGATGGCCAATTTCCTGAGGACTGGCTGCAATTTTTCACTATCTGCATGTTTTTTTAACAACTTTTAACAGTTTAGTGTCATTTGCAAATTTAATCACCTCACTCGTCGTTCCATTTTCCATATTATTTATACATAAGTTAAATAGCACCAGTTCTAGTACAGATCTAATCTAATAATCTAATACACAATTTATTAATCGAACTATACCAAAAAGGTTCAAGGTGATTTATATTCAAAGAGGCCATAAAATCTACAGGAAAATACAAAAGCAATCAATAATTAAAATATCATCATAACATGAATATTACAACAAGTCTTATATAAAATGCTTTCAGATTTTTATGAAACCTTAAGTAATTGATATCAGTCCTAATGTAAACATGTAGATTATTCCAAATTGTAATGGCAGCGTAAGCAAAAGAGAAGCTGAGCTGTCGTTTATACCATTCTCCTCTAATCTATGGAAACCACACACACACAAAAACAAACACACAAAATCTGTTGGAAGAATAATGCAAATGAGAAAAAAGCAAAATCAGATTATCTGAAGAGTCAGTCTGTAATATATGATGAACTATGTAACCTGATGTAAACTTAATTTGCCTCTCAGCTGATAACCAATGAAAATTCTTATACGCTAATGTAACACTTTCCCTCTGGCACTCCATTATTTACCTTCCTCCATTGAGAAAAATGGTCATGTTCATGCTAACTCTGCCCACACTCTGCTCCTGGACCCAGCCACTAGTAAAGTGGCAGCATCATGTCACGGTGTGTACTTTTGCACCAGTCAGTCTTTTATAAAGCAATAATATATGTGCGGCTAACCTATTACTGGAATATATTCACATTAGACTTGTCCAACGCGCTGTGCCCTGGATTATGGTTTATGGATTATGGGGGGATCAGCATGGATCGCTTGAGGAGGGGCTCATGTTTCCCCAGTGGAAGGTTCTGTTTGCATCATTGGGTGGCTGCTTGCTCGCTTGGTAGAGTTAGGGCGCTATGAAATACAGTGCACTTCTAAGTCTGGATACCGGTGTTACATAGCTCTTTGGCGGAGAGCCTTGCTCTTGTGTTCAGGCACTGCGGATAATGCTTCAGCTCCTCTGCCTTGACTCCTCTAGAGGCTGGTGCCGCTCCTCCTTTCCTAGGTAGATATATGGTTGTCTGGTTGTATGGGGGGTATGTGTGCTTGAGTACATGGTGAGTGATTGTTGTGACTTGAGGAAGGTTGTCTGTGGTTTGGTTGTGTCTAAATGGGGGTTCCATATTACCTAATGTCAATTGTGATGAGCATCTAACTGGGGGTTTATTGTTCTCTGTCTTATTGTTCTCTGTCTTATGTTCTTCCTCTTGTTACGTTACTTGACTGTTTTGCACTGTTCCTATTTGACCCCCTTTTGGTTGCATGTTCCTTTTTGCAATTGCTAATAAATATAATTGGAAAAAAAATATAGTAGTATACAAAAATCCAATTATAATTGTTATAAATTTATTTTATTTTTTATTTTTTGCAGAGCCTCAGTGGGCTCTTTGTATGCCTTTGTAGGTTATGCAAAAAAAAAAACTGCATAACCCAAATCATCATAGGATTAATTTTCTATTATATTTATCAATCTTTAATTTATACAATCTTAATTTTTTATTCTTAGTTTAATTTTTTATATCAGTTATCAAAATAGTACTTATCTCACTGAAATATTCATCAAGGGAGCGCCTCTACCGACATGTCCATGTTTCAATAGTTTTTCTTCAGGGATGAGGCTCCCGAGAACTGATGGCAGCCATTCACGGAGCGGCGCAGGACAAGGCAGGCACGCAGAAATCTCATGTATGCCTTTTGTGCCGCTCTGACGCTGCTGCAGCTAGTTCAGGAGTCAGCTGGAGAGAAGGGCAGGACCACCAGAGTAACTAAAATAAGGTATGGGGGGCCCTGCCTGCCTCAGGGTGGGGGGCCCTACCTGCCTGCCACTAGGCCTGCCTGCCAGCCACTAGGCCTGTCTGCCCTGTGCCCTGTCCCTGACTGTCCTGTGCCCTGTCCTGGCCTACCACTAAACCACCAGAGGGGGGACAGGGTACAGAGCCTGGCAGGGAGGGGTCACAGGGTGCAGAGCCTGGCAAGGAGTGTGGGGTTGGATGCATAGCCTGGCAGGGAGAATTTGGTTCAGAATATTTTTTTTCTTGTTTTCCTCCTCTAAATTTAGGATGCATCTTATGGTCAGGTGTGTCTTATGGAGTGAAAAATACGGTAATAGGGATAGGCATCATCCTGGTGCCTAGCTTTAGGCAAACTATAGAGAATTAACCCTTAGTGCTGATATTCAGTGGCACTATCCTGGTTAGTGCCACTGAATATCAGTGGACAGCCCCTTATGGGTGATTGTTATGGTCTCATATAGCATACTGTTCTGGTCTCTTAAGCAGACATATACGATATTCTCTAGAGAGTATAACCTTAGCACACCAACACGTATGGGAAGTCTTTATAATTTTCCAAAATTTACTTTATTGAATAAATGTAGTTGATATACTCACAATTCATAGATTCTCAGAAGTTCACTGACCCAAGGCAAGAGACTCCATAGTTCTGAATGTTGCAGCAGGAGATGAAGGTAGAAATTTGAGAGGAAGAATGATTTATGACAGAAGTGAGGGAATGATTATGTAGAATAAGGTATTCCAAGTTTCAGAGGTAAAAGGCTGAATTATAATTATTCATATGTGTGCTCAGGTAGCTTAAGGTAAAAAGACTAATTCTGTTTGGAAGGGGTAAAGAGGCATATGTGCCTCTGATGCAAGGTGAAGTGTGTCTGACCCACTGAGACAAAGGGTCCAAAAGAAATGCCCACAAGGCCAGGGAAGAGATGAAGGCACCAGTAGGAATAAAGCTTGACAACAGGTTAAGGAGAGAGGCAGTAGCTTAGTGAGGGATGTTGGTGCTCAGCATCGCTTTGATGTGTACCCCCCCACTCTTCACCACTTGAGCCCCCCCCCCCCAGTACCGCTTGAAATGTTTGCCAGCCCAAGCATCTTCCACCTGCTGCTCGCGCCAGCCTCAGCTCTCTTCTGACATCATGAATTGGTCTCGTGACCAGGAAGTGATGTCAGAAGGGAGCAAAGGCCGGTGCAAGTAGCAAGTGGAAGAATCTGCTGGTGCCGGTGAACATTTAAAGAGGTACGCAGGGGGGTAGGGGGGTGGAGAGGAGGAGAGATGCTGGTGCCTCCCACGAAGACGGCAGGCATGGTGGTCCGTCTCCCCCCTTACTATACCACTGGAGAGAGGTTATGCATTTGCTGACCCATCAAGGCGATGATAGTAGGAGCGAACAGAAAACAACAGTGGGATTCATGCTCGGTTAAGAGAAAGAGATGGTCTTTACAGGAGAAAAGATCACTAGCAGTGAAGCTTATACAGGTGAGCAAGAGTGACTGAAGCATGCATGAAACTACATTACAAACTGCATTGCTCACATATCATATGAAGCAGGAAATGACTGCAGCATTAAAGCTCTAGGAAGTGAGAATAGCATTAATATATCTTAAAATCATAATATAAAAACTAGTATAAAGCTGCTGGGAGCAGAACAGTGATTTAACTGGGCAGGGTCTTCTCCAGCCTGCTTAAATTGTTTTGAATATTGCCCCTGAGTATTAGCTCCTTTACCTCCCTTTTTGTAAATGTGATTTTATGTTTATGTTTCATAGTGTCATACAGAAGAGGACTTTTCTTTCTTTTTCTTTGTAACAGAAATGCATACAGTGATTTAGAAGATGGGATGGCGGAGGTTTGGCAGAGCAGCTGGTTATGTCAGGCACTGCCTGCCTATTGCCAAGTCAGCAAGGAACCTACTTATTCATATGACCTCCTTGCATTTAATCTAGGAAATTATCAGCAAGCTTTTTCAACCCTCCAATTGCTAAGTTCAGCTGCCCTTATTCAGAATTTCAGGCAAATTATTCTGCACTTCTTTCACCTCAGGTAGACTCTGTTAACCATGCTCTCAGATGAAACCAGAGCTGTTCAAAAGATTCTAGGCTAATAAATTTCTCACATTTCTTCAGTGGGATATAATAATGTGAACAAAGATTTTTTTCACTTATCTAATTATTTTCCTTTCGCTTAATTTTCTTTATTGCACCTCCTTTAAGATTAGAACTGGTCATTTAGAGCTAATAATCAATTATTGGGGCTAACTGGCATAATATTTATATATACATTTGTAGGTGCCAGGATCTGGGTGTATATTTTACATGCAAATCCAAAAGGGGGATACGACCATGAGAGGGGCATGGGGTAGCTCGGGAGCATCCCTGAAATTTTCACTCAGTGTTATAGAATAAGTGAGATTCACATGTAATTTAGGTGCAAGAATTTGCACCAGATTCAACTTGGTTTAAATCCTCATGTCTAAAATTGGGTGTGTAACCCAGCCCCAAACAATGTTCTATAAACAGCACCCAACTCTGAGCACTTTGTATAAAATAGTGCTTAATGCCACATTTTATCAGTGCCATATATAGAATTGTGGTGTAAACCAGTATTTCTCAACTTCTTCAAGCCTATCAAATACCAACCAAGTACCCCGCCCAAGCTCCACCCCAGACCTGCTCAAGCTCCACCCCTGACTCCACCCCCATACAATAGTACTAATTGTAATGCAATTTCTCCCATCCCATTTTTCATATACACACAATATAATCTTATTAATACATAAGGGTAACCACAAAATTAAAAAGAACCCCACAAAGCACACTGTATGCAGAGAAAATGTTAATTATCATTTATATATATTTTTTTTTTTTCAAAGAGGTCAAGGCAGATACATTTCTGATGATTATGTTTAATAGGTGGATTCCTAAAGAAAACATTCAAACTTATATATACAGAGTGGACTTTCTATGTTTAATATGAGTAAGAGAGTAGTGTTTTGAGCCCATGATTAAAAATATGACAAATGATATATCCCAAGTCATTGCATTATAATTAACAAACAAGAATGGAGCCCAATACCGGACAGACATGTACAGTCTGTGTCCCACACTTGGCAAGAGACAAAGAAGAGTGGCCAAATCCAACATGGAGGTACAGAGCCTGATGCAGGCCAGATTTGTATGGTCTGTGTCACACAAGTGGTGAGGGACAGTTGAAGGTTCAACAACTCCAGTGTGTTGACCATTTTATTGTGGTGGGAACTGTATAGCTTAGGAGGGAGGGGAAGGCATTTTGACTGGTGAATTGAATACTGTCAGCAATACACCATGTATCATCCCCATCATGTTTGGCTGCCTATATGGTTGGCATGGTGGTGACTTCACAACCAGCATTTAAACATGGGTGACATGGGCCCACATGGAGTGGTAGGCAAGGTTCTGGTCACCTTGTTGAGAGTCTTTTTCTGCCATCTATTGTGTTATGAGGGGCCAACCAAGAAGAGAATGATGAGGAGCCATGACACTTACGAGTTATTCCACACTTTTCTTGACACTTTTTTGTTTCAAGGATACAAACTGTAAAGTGTCAAGAAAAGTGTGGAATAACTTGTAAGTTTCAAGGCTCCATATCATTCTCTTCTTGGTTGGGCTGAGAACTTTTCATTGGCCTCTCATATTGTCTAGCAGAAGAAAAACATATTGGGGCCCATAATCAAAAAACATAGACATCCAAAAAGCATTCTAAATCAGCACTTGGATGTCCTAATCGCCAGGTTGTCCAAGTGTTGATAATCAAAACCTTCTTTCTGTACGTCTAGCAAGGTGTTCCAGCCTCTGCACGTTCAGAGCACGAGATGGGCGTGGTGGAGGTGTGTTATAGGTGGGCTTTGGGCAGTCTCATGGGTGGATTAGACATGGACGTCTTGCAGTGATAATCAAATATTCTTCACATCCTAGACGGAACTTATGCGTTGAAACTAGACCTGTTTTAGAAACCTAAAGTGCCACAAATGTGCCCAAACTGACCAGATGACCACTGCATGCATCAAAGTAAGACACCATCACACACACCCTGAGCTCATTGACCCGCCTTACACCCATAAAGATCAGAATACAAATGTACATACCTGTCTCCAGAACATTAGCACCTGGTATAGGAAAGCCTAGTAGAGTTGCACATAGGTGTCATAAATAGCCTGGTAGGTGGACTAGTGAACCATAGAGAGAAGTAGCAAGTCCCATAAGCCACTTTAACGACTACATTTATGGTGGAAAATGTGAGCCCACCAAAATACCCCAAAACCTTACTTTACTGCCCTATAGGTGTCACCTGAAGTCATAAGGCTATTGGGGTTGAAGACAGGTTTATATAGTGGATTTTGGGTGGGCTTGCCATAACCTATAAGGGAGTTCTGATGAGATGTTTATCTGGCACCCTTTATGTGAAGTTCACAGCAGTGCCCTCTAAGATGCCCTACTTCTCTGTTGCCATGTCTAGGTCTTGTTCTGGGCGCTTGGGACTTGGATGAAATTTTAGTCAAAAATGTGGTATAAAGATAGATGTCCTGGTGGTTCCGGCATCCCAATGGCATGGACATCCAGATAGAGGATTTTTTTAAATAGGCATTTTCTTACTGCCAACTATGGACATCTAGCGCCATACATCCAAATCGAACTTAGATGCATGTTTTGAAAATGCCCCTCCACGTGTATTTTTCTATTTGTCAATAATAGTGTACACCGTTTACAAATGGTGTTCACTGTTTTAGAAAGAATGTGCCCTCTTTGCAAATAGTGCATGCATGTGCACACTATCAGGAAAAAGTGTGTACTCTTTGCAAAACAGTGTGCCACCTTTGCAAGTAGTGATCATCTATGCAAGGAAGGTGTGCTCTTAACATTGCCCCTAAAACAAAAACTGAAGACTACCCAAACAAAACAAAACGAACAATCCTGCAAACATTTTAGAAAAGGCTCTATGTCAGTAGATTCTTCTAAAATGTTAAAGGAATTTGATACACTCCTCAATATTCGCGGGGGTTAGGGGCAGATCAGGCCAGCAAATATTGAAAATTCATGAATAGCTTTTGGGCCAACACTGACCCACCCCCACCTCCCTCCCGCCTTCCCTCTGGAATCCTGGACCTTACCTGGTGGTCTAGCGGTCTTTCGGGTAGCAGGAGCGATCTTCCTATGCTCCTGCTCCATGCAGATCACTCATCCAAAATGGCTGCCACGAGTTCCCGTAGTCTCTTGAGACTATGACAGGAACTCACAGCAGCCATTTTGGATGAGTGATCTTCACAGGAGCGTAGGAAGATCGCTCCTGCCCTGAAAGACCGCTAGACCACCAGGCAAGGTCCAGGGTGGTCCGAAAGGTGGGATGGAGGTGGGGGTGATTCTGGTTTTAGGAAATTGAGAATAATCAAAATTGTGAGTCCAAAAACCGCGAATCGGGAGGGGGAAGCTTACTGTATGTCCTGATTTGGATGTCTCAGTTCCAATAACACAAAAACACAGCGCAGGAAACAGTAACCATTGGTTACCGTCTCCTGCGCTGTGTTTTTGTGTGCTTAATATGTGCAGAGGATTTTTTTTCTTCTGTTTTCGTCCATCAGTTCCAATATCTACATTCTATCTAAAGTTTGACTTACCCCCCCCCTTTTTTTTTTTTACACAGTTTTTAGTGCCGGCTACGGCAGTAACAGCTCCGACATAAGAATTCTATGAGTATCGGAGCTGTTACTGCCATGGCCGGCACTAAAAACCATGCTACAGTTTTGTAAAAAAGGGGTAGTGGTTAATGTGCGACAGTAGAGAATGACATTGGGAGAAATTTGTCCCCATCCCCCCCCAAACTCAATTTCCCAGTCCAGTCCCCACGAGTTTTATCCATCTCTGTCACTGCCTTAACCGCAGAAGCCTCAAACACTTATGATTTTAAAGTTTTAGAGGTTTGTGCAGATGAGGGCAGAGCTTGCAGGAATGGAGCAGGGACAGGAAAAGAACTCATGGGGACAGGATGGGAAAATGAGTTCCCGCGGGGATCAGGAAAAAAATGTCCCTGTGTCATTCTCTATGCAACAGCATTATTATGTATTTATTTGTTTATTTATTTTATTTGCATGATAAGCATTAGTAAATAAAGGCCATGATAATTACATAATATAGAAATTGAATTGGACAGTTCTGAACAGTACTAGAAAAGAATTAGACTGAGAAATAAGGAGTGTGCACAAACACAGAGGTTAGGGAAAGGAAGGATGTAAAGTTTAATGTTTTATGATTGTGATAATATATTGAAAGTAAAAAACTTTAATATTTATAAGAAGGAATAAATAATATTAGTAGCTTCATTATTGAAACTGAATTTGTAATACTTGAAATGAAATAATTTATTAGCCCTAAAAATATACATTTTATTAATAAATGTGAATGAGGCAGATTTGCATATAATAGAGGTAACAGGCATGCAAATCTACCTCATGCATATTCATTATCAATTCAAATTTAAATGGCGGGACTTATCAATTAATTAAAATAGCTCCAGAATAGTTAATACCTTAATATACAAAAAAGGTATCAATTCATATTTTAAAATATTTATTAAAGAACTTTCAATGTATTTTAACTCTTATTTAACATTATAACCATCAATTTTCACAATTTTTTCAAAATATATCATTTATCATACATACAAAACCTTCCCTGTCAGTGCAAGCAATAAAAAAAACCCTAAAGTGTCCATGCAATTGGCAAATTTATGTCATCTTTTCATAGCACCATTCAACTTGAGATTTCCAATGTCTTGCTGAAGTCATCGTTGCGCTCCAGTGGACCTGTTGTCCTCTATAGTTCTTCAAAAAGATGTTATTATGCAATCAGTCAAACCCGACACAAGTCTGTGTTTCGCTACTTAAGCAGGCAACTTCAGAGAAAAGACACCCGAACCAGGATCTACAACCAGCAGTATGTCTGGTTGTAGATCCTGGTTCGGCTGTGTGTTCTCTGAAGCTGCCTGTAATTGATTTGATTCTGAATGTAAGAAAGAAAGTGGAGCCTTTTCCAGTCATAGCTCCTGAAGACGCTTAAGCAGCAAAACACTGACTTGTGTCGAGCTTGACTGATTGCATAATAGCATCGTTTTGAAAAACTATAGAGAACAACAGGTCTAATTGCATGGACACTTTAGGGCAGAGGTCTCAAACTCGCGGCCCGGGGGCCACATGCGGCCCACCAGGTACTATTTTGAGGCCCTCGGTATGTTTATCATAATCACAAAAGTAAAATAAAACAGTTTCTTGATCATATCTCTTTAGCTATAAATGACAATATTATTATTAAGACTTAGCTAAAAGGGAAGATTTATAAATTATAAAGAGTTTTACCTCATGCAAAATTGTCATTTCTTTAATAAGACATTAACTATTTTTTTTCTGCGGCCCTCCAAGTACCAACAAATCCAAAATGTAGCCCTGCAAAGGGTTTGAGTTTGAGACCACTGCTTTAGGGTGTTTATTGTTTGCACTGACAGGGAAAGTTTTGCATGTATGATAAATGATAGATTTTGAAAAAACTGTGAAAATTGATGGATATAATGTTAAATAAGAGTTTAAATATATTGAAAGTTCTTTAATAAATGTTTTAAAATATGAATTGATAGCTATTTTGTATGTTAAGGTAATGCATATTCATTAGGGATATCTTGAAAATCTGACTAGCTAGAAGTTCCCCAGGATAGTTTAAGAACCAATGGGCTAGTCCAAAAGATATCCATTTGGATTTTTAGAAAAAGATGTTCAGAGCACCTAGGAAGAAGAACTATCATGGACATTACACCGGGCTTGTCCAAGTTCAGCCTTGAGAACCACACGCAGCACAGATTTTCAGGATATCCCTAATAAATATGCAATAAATTTTTCCAAAATATCAATTTTTATTATAATCATATATCATTTGATTCTTAGGGTATAAGCAGAGGGGGGTAGTCCTGTTTGGAATTTTGGGATCAATGTAGTAGCACTTTGAAATGTATGTGGTTTTATGAAGTTTGATATATGACTATAATAAAAATTGATATTTTGGAAACATTGCATATTATGATATTAAATAGCTTCTTGGAAAGAATGTGCATTTAGAAAATTGGGGCTATTTGTGTGAACTGTTTGCTCCATTGGGTTAGTAGTGGTTTATTAATAAATATGCATGCGAGAGATTTGCATGCTCATTGGTCCTCTTACATGCAAATCTTTTTCATGCATATTCATTAGAAATATCCTCTTTGCCATATTCAAAGACTGAACTGGGACAAGTCTGCTCTTCACAGACAATTTCTGCTTCACCTACACACCTGCCCAGTGCCAAAAGGTTTATTTACTTAAAAACAAATGTGCCTTTAAGTCACCTCTCAAGGCCAATGAGACCTGAATACGAGTATATCTGCTCCTTTCGGAAACTGGTTATTTCCAGAAGTTGCTCCCTGTCAAATAGTTCTCATTACAGGCTATACTCTATATGGCTGGATGGTTTTTTAAATCTCACTGCAAAAATAGGAAACCTGCTTAAAACATCCCCTACCATTTTATTCTATCACATGCTTTTAGAAGGAAATCTGTAAAAACACTCATTTCTGTTCTGCAATAAATACTGGCAGAATGATAATTGACGTTTCTTATAGTACAAGATGTTTTTAAAACAAAAATGCTCTTTTCTCCACAGGATATCATCAAAATTGCCTTTTAAAAAATTGCTTGGTCCTAACCTTAATGCTTACGGTACTTTTCAGAAAAAGTACATACTTTGTACCATTTCTGATATTCGCACCTAAGCCTAACTCTCCTTCCATTTGGTCTTCATCTCTCTCTCTCTCTCACACACACACACCCCCCTCATATCACTCTGATCTCAACTATATAACACACATTCCATGTGTTAAATAACAGACACAGTAAACCAGCTATGTGATCATTATAAATTAATTACAAAATCCCATTACTCAGGCAGATAGAACTCTGGATGCTATCCTATAGATTAAAACTAAACTCTGACAAAACCAAATTCTTCCTGGCCACTCCCAACGACAAAATCAAAGATACCTCAATCCAAGTGAATGGATCGGACTTCCCCCTAGAACAAACCCTAAAAATACTGGGAGTCACCCTAGACAAACACCTATCCCTTGAGAAACACACTGATCTTACCGTTAGGAAAAGCTTCTCGGTGCTCTGGAAACTCCGCACCATAAAAAAATACTTCGATGACAACTCTTTCCGCCTATTAGTACAATCCTCCATTCTCAGCATCCTGGATTATTGCAACATCATCTATCTAGGCTCCACAAAGAAAACCACTAGGAGACTAAAACTAATTCAGAACACCGCCATCCGCCTTATATTTGGCTTAAACAAACGGGAACACATCATCCCTTTCTACCATAAACTGCACTGGCTGCCATTTGAATCCAGAGTCCTATTCAAATTCGCATGCCTCTGCTACAAAATTGTATTTGGTCTATATCCAAGCTACCTCAACCCTCACTTCAAGCTAAATCACAACAATACGAACTCTCGCAGAATTCATCTGTTTGCTTTCCCTCCCCCTAAAATTGTGTCACCTCAAAAGGTTCCTCGATAAAACCTTCTCCTTCCAGGCAGCCAAACTAAACTCAAGGCTTGCCCAAATTGTACTTGACGCCCCCTCCTACCTTGACTTCAGAAAAACACTCAAAACTCACTTATTCCACAAACAGAACCCCTAACACACCCTCACCTCCTTAATACCCCTCAATCCACCTGAACCTACACCGTCCCCTCTTATTGTGCCCACCAATCCAATTTAACTGTCAATGACCGGTTTTTCCTATAAATAAACTTTTTTACCTTACTATTGTACACTTATAGTATTGTAATTCCAATGCTTTTTTTCACTGTTTGTAATCTTAATTAATTGCTGTGAACCGCCTAGAACTCTCTGGGAATGGCGGTATACAAAAATAAAGTTATTATTATTATTATATATTTCAATTCTGGTACTTTGCTTCTGGTTCCATTGACTGGCTGTTGGATGCTCTCCTCAGGCTCTTTGCTGGACTGTTGCATGGGGGCATGTTAGCATATCTCGATAACAACCCCCCTCCCCCCAATTCCTGCTCCTTTCCTTACATTCTATTCTATCAAAGAAAAAAATGAATTTGTAAGTTCTCATCTTCCTATTTAAAATCATGAAAGTTGGCTCCAGATACACTCCTTTCAATAATTCAACCCCATGATACTGGTCTGAAACCCCTAAAAATGTTTGGAAAATTATTTAATAGTCACATCAAAGCTAGGGTTACCATTTGGCTCCAGAAAAAGGAGGATTGATTGAGATATCCGGGTTTTACTTCCATTGCTTTCCATGGAAGTAAAGCAGATGTTTCTACCAGCCCTTCTTAATTCATCTGTCTTCCTTTTTCCGGAGCCATATAGTAACCTTAGCTAGAACAGAAATTGATTTGTTTCTTTAAATAAGATATGGCCATGGAGTTTAAATCAAAAAATGGAATGGTTTGCATTTTTTAAGATGGTGCATTCTGGGATTTCATAAGAACATAAGAATAACCTTACTGGGTCAAACCAATGGTCCATCTAGCCCAGTAGTCCATCTTCATGGTGGCCAATCCAGGTTAATAGTACCTGGCAAAAAAACACAAATAGTACAAATTAGCCAAATGGGGGTCTAGGATAACTTGTACTGCCTTTATTATAATTTTTCTTTTGCACCTAAAGTGCTTTAAATTGTAAATGGTTTAATTTGTTAACCCACTTATATTAAACATATAAACAGTAACCTAATTTAAAAATAGAACTCATCCCCAGACTCTATAATGAGGTTGAAGTACATAAATATGCAGAATTCTCAGTAAAACTAACTCTTATAACTTGGATGTT
Organism: Geotrypetes seraphini; assembly: GCF_902459505.1. Lineage (NCBI taxonomy): Eukaryota > Metazoa > Chordata > Amphibia > Gymnophiona > Dermophiidae > Geotrypetes > Geotrypetes seraphini. Next base: position 535,606,101 of record NC_047084.1, read on the forward strand.
ATTTCAAGTCCTCATTCTGAAAGCATGTGATGTAATCATTTACTTCAAAACCTCCTTCCTACCCATAAATTTACTTATTTCTTTATAAATTTATTGAAATATTTATTAATGAAATGGTTAAAAATCCAACTAACTAACTAACTGGGGAGTGCAATTTTTGAATTATTAAACTTCATCAATATGTGTATTATTCTAAATATATACTTTATACAAGAGCAACAACACTTATCTTAGTGGCTTTCTAGCCAGAGCCAACGTTGGGAGACCATGAACTGCCCGACGCTCACACTCAATTTAGAGCGTTTCAGCTAATGAAGGCAAGAAGGTCCACAAGTTTGGAAGGCAAGTGGCACAACAGCAACATTGTCCCCCCCGAAGAAGGTTTTTCATTAGCTGAAATGCTTTAAATTGAGTGTGAGCGTCGGACAGTTCATGGTCCCCCAACGTTGGCTCTGGCTAGAAAGCCACTAAGATAAGTGTTGTTGCTCTTGTATAAAGTATATATCTAATATAATAAAACGCTAGGCCGCGCATGCACAGTTCCATAGCGTGCGTCCGTTTTCCGTGAGATGTACAGCATCTCAGATAGGAGTGGCATGCGCCCGAAACACTCTCTCTCCTCCACCGAGACGGATGTCGGACACGGAGGCTGTCGGCCCATGCTGTTTTTTGATCTGCCCTGCTCCTTGCCTGAAGTCCTCTCTCCTCCCCCGAGGCTGATGTCGGACGCGGCGGCTGTCTCCCCCGAGGCGGATGATCTTATGGGAATCAATGTTCTTCGCTCTGCCCTGCTCCTTGCCTTACTATATTTTTAAGTTGAAAGAACAGGCAGCGGCTCCTCTCAGGATCCTCACCTGCGTCGGAAGTCCAATGCAGTCGGGGATCTTGAGAGGAGCCGCCGCCGCCGTGTCTTTCAACTTAAAAATATACTAAGGCAAGGAGCAGGGCAGAACGATCTTCAAAATGGCGGCAAATCGATCTCCGTTCCTCCGGGGGGGGGTCTGGGAGGAGAGGGATCGCGGCCACTCAGCGCCCCCACCGAGGAGCCCAACTTTCTGCTGTCCGGGACCCGACTCATTTGCTGCATCCCCCCTCTTCCCTTACTGCGGGCCCGACTGGTGATTTAAGCAGCGTGTCAGCACTCTTTACACGCTGCTTCGGGCCCTTCTACTGCCCTGATTTACTCTGGCACGTCCGGAGCAAATCATGACAGTAGAAGGGCCCGAAGCAGCGTGTGAAGAGTGCTGACACGCTGCTTAAATCACCATGTGTAGTCGGGCCCGCGGGAAGGGAAGGGGGGGGGCGACAAAGGACTCGGGCCCAGTTTGTAGTCGCGACTGTGGGAAGGGAAAGAGGGTAGAGGAAACGCTAATGCAGGCACAGAGAACTGGTGTGGGGGGAGGGAATGCAGCTTTGCACAGACAGACAGAGGGAGGAAGGAAGACAGAAAGACAAGAAGAAAGATACAGGGGCAGGTGCACAGGGAATTGGTGTGGGGGGAGGGAATGCTGCTTTGGACAGACAGACGGAGGAAGGGACACAGAAAGACAAGAAGAAAGACACAGGGGCAGGTGCACAGGGAACTGGTGTGGGGGGAGGAAATGCTGCTTTGGACAGACAGACGGAGGAAGGGACACAGAAAGACATGAAGAAAGACACAGGGGCAGGTGCACAGGGAACTGGTGTGGGGGGAGGAAATGCTGCTTTGGACAGACAGATGGAGGAAGGGACACAGAAAGACATGAAGAAAGACAGAGGGGCAGGTGCGGGACAGCGGGAGTCGCGTCAGGAGGGGTGTGGGATGCCGCAGAGGGAACTTTTCCAATGGGTGCAACTGGGCGGCTGTCGGGAGCCTCTGATCACGGGCAGAGCAAGATAAGTGTATCATAGGGATAAGAAGGAGGAGGGGGGAGAAAAAGGAAGGGACGCCTACTGCTGGACAGGGGGAGAAGGAAAGAGGTGCTGATGGACAGGGGGGGTGAAGAAAAAAGAACGGAGGCCTAATGTTGGACAGGGGGAGAAGGAAGGTGCTGCTGGACAGGGGGGAGGTAAAACAAAGGGAGAAGGGCTGCTGCTGCATAAGAAGACCTGTGAAGGGGTGGTGGTGGACACAAGGGAGGTAAAAGGAAGGGAGATTGGACAGGGGGAGCAGGCAAGGGGTGCTGATGGACAGCCAAGGAAAAAGAAAGACAGAAAGAAAGAAAGCGGCTAAGGAGAGAGAGAGAGAGAAAGAAATAAAGAGAGACACACACACATATATTCTAGCACCCGTTAATGTAACGGGCTATAAGACTAGTTTAGAATAATACACATATTGATGAAGTTTAATAATTCAAAAATTGCACTCCCCAGTTAGTTAGTTGGATTTTTAACCATTTCATTAATAAATATTTCAATAAATATTTTAATAAATTTATAAAAAAAATAAGTAAATTTATGGGTAGGGAGGAGGTTTGAAGTAAATGATTCCATCACATGCTTTCAGAATGAGGACTTGAAATAACATCCAGGTTATAAGAGGTCTTTTTACTGAGAATTCTGCATATTTATGATACTTCAGCCTCATTATAGAGTCTGGGGATGAGTTCTATCTTTAAATTAGGTTACTGTTTATATGTTTAAAACAAGTGGGTTAACAAATTAAACCATTTACAATTTAAAGCACTTTAGGTGCAAAAGAAAAATTAATAATAAAAGCAGTACAAGTTATCCTAGAACCCCATTTGGCTAATTTGTACACATTGAAGTGTGGGTTGGATAATTCATAAATTGATCCGTGTTTGCAGTTTGAAAAACACAAATAGTAGCAACATTCCATGCTACCAATCCAGGGCAAGCAGTAGCTTCCCCCATGTCTTTCTCAATAGCAGACTATGGACTTTTCCTTCAGGAACTTGCCCAAACCTTTTTTTAAGGCCAGTTATATTAACTGCTTTTACCACATCCTCTGGCAATGCATTCCAAAGCTTAACTATTCTCTGATTGAAAAAATATTTCCTCATATTGATTTTAAGAGTATTTCCCTGTAACTTCATTGAGTGCCTCCTAGTCTTTGTAATTTTTGACGGAGTAAAAAATCAATCCACTTGTACCTATTCTACACTACTCAACGTTTTGAAGACTTCAATCATATCTTCCCTCAGCCATCTCTTTTCAAAGCTGATAAGCTCTAACCCCTTTAGTATTTCCTCATACAGGAGAAGTTCCATCCCCTTCATCATCTTGGTCGCTCTTCTTTGAACCTAGTTCAGCTCTGAAACGCGATGCCAGAGGACGTGGTAATGGTAGATAATGTAGATGGATTTTAAAAAAGGTTTGGACATATTCCTGGAGGTAAAGTCCATTGTCTGCTATTGAGACAGGCATGGGGGAAGCCACTGCTTGCCATGGATTGGTAGCAAGGAATGTTGCTACTATTTGGTTTTTTGCCAGGTACTTATGACCTGGATACTGTGGAAACAGGATAGTGGGCTAGATGGACCATTGGCCTGACCCAGTATGGCTATTTTTATGTTCTTATATACAAAATTTAGAAGCTTAGGCTAATAGTTGGTAGTTAAGCTTTAATGTAAAGAAATATAGGGTGATGCATTTGAGATGCAGAAATCCAGAGGAGTTGCATGTGATAGGAGGTGAGAGAATGATATTCTCTGACCAGGACAGGAACTATGGGGTAACAGTGTCTGCAGATCTCAAGGTGGTAAAACAGTGTAATAAGGTGGTAGCCAAAGCCAGAAGGATGTTTGGCAGCATTTAGAGAGGCAAAACCAGTAGAAATAAAGGAGGTGAAAATACTTCAGTACAAGTCATTGATGAGAACACATTTAGGATACTATGTTCAATTTTAAAGGACGTTTGTTGTCAAGGACATAAAAAGATTCAAAACAGTTCAGAGGAAAGCATCAAAATAGTATGGGATTTGTGTCAGAAAATGTATTAGAAGATAGTTGAAGAGCTGAAATGTATACCCTAGAGGAAAGGAAAGACAGGGAAGCTATGAAACAGGCATTTAAATTCTGGAAAGATAAACAAAATAACAAATGTAGAGGCTATAGACCTAGAGGACATGAAATGAATTTGCAAAGAGGAAAATTTGAAAGCAACATCAGGAAATACTTTTGACAGAGAGGGTGATAGATGCCTGGATTGCTGTTCCACAGAAAGCGGTGGGGTCAAAAACTGTGATGGAATTCAAAAAAACATAAAGATGGAATGAAAGTACAGAGCACTTGTCTCCAATATGTGGCTCCCTGGACCACATTTGAGAAGGCTATAATTTGTGATTTTTTTTTTTAATTTGGATTTTTCATTGTATTCCGCATAGAATTGCAGGATATGAGGAATATAAATTTTTAAAATAAATAAATAAATTTGGGGTTCCTTTTATTAAGGTGTGATAGCGGTTTTAGCGCGCGCGCTAGATGCTAACGCCTCCATAAAGCTGGTGTTAGTTTTTCCCATTTAGCGTGGGGTTTGCGCGTGCTAATTTTCTGCGCGCACTAAAAACGCTAGCGCACCTTAGTAAAAGGAGCCCTTGGTCCCTGAAGTTTTCTATTTAAAACCCTCAAACAATTGGCTGAAATACTCTTCAAATCCTGGAATTGTGTTAATTTCAAATCATGCCCACTTGATATAGAAACTAGAGAGTGACGCGGTACTACTCAAAAGGGTCCAGAGAAGATCGACTAAGATGGTTAAGGGGCTGGAGGAGTTGCCGTACAGTGAAAGATTAGAGAAACTGGGCCTCTTCTCCCTCGAACAGAGGAGATTGAGAGGGGACATGATTGAAACATTCAAGGTACTGAAGGGAATAGACTTAGTAGATAAGGGCAGGTTGTTCACCCTCTCCGAGGTAGGGAGAACGAGAGGGCACTCTCTAAAATTGTAAGGGGATAGATTCCGTACGAACGTAAGGAAGTTTTTCTTCATCCAAAGAGTGGTAGAAAACTGGAACGCTCTGCAGGAGTCTGTCATAGGGGAAAACACCCTCCAGGGATTCAAGACAAAGTTAGACAATTTCCTGCTGGACCAGAACGTACGCAGGTAGGGCTAGTCTCAGTTAGGGCACTGGTCTTTGACCAGAGGGCCGCCGCGTGAGCAGACTGCTGGGCATGATGGACCCCAGGTCTGACCCAGCAGCGGCAATTCTTATGTTCTTATGACAAAGATTTATCCCCGTCCCCTCACTACCCCCACATGTTCAATCCCATCCCCTCAGTCATAATTTTTGCTATAATTAATGGATGAAAAGATTTATATGGTTTTTCCATATTGGCCTTTGAAATTTTCCAGATCCTGAAACAACTGTAAATTAATATTATTCTTTAATTTATGGGCTCGGTGGTAATGGCAGCAGTGGGGGTAATTTAAAAGTGCATGGAATAGTAAAGCAGCGTTTTGCCTGCATAAATCACCTATTGCACAACTGCCTGCTCAATATGTGGATAAACAAAGGTATGTACATACAGCCTGTAAAAGCAAGTTTTCCTACTACATAAGAACATAAGAGTTGCCATACTGGCACAGATCAAAGCTCCATCAAGCCCAGAATCCTGTTTTCAACAATGGCCAATCCAGATCACAAGTACCTGGCAAGATCCTAAAGAGTAAAACAGATGTTATGCTGCTTATCCTAGGAATAAGGACTGGATTTTCCCAAATCCATTTTAATAATGGTTTATGAACTTTTAGGAAATTATCCAAACCTTTTTTCAAACCCTGCTAAGCTAACTACATTCATCACATTCTCTGGCAACGAATTCCAGGCCTCGCCTGCAATTAGTGTGAGAAAAACAGGCTACTGCAAAACACATTAAAACAGTTTATGGCATTGTACCTCTTTGCATGATTTGGAAGAATGTTTAGCTTGGATGATTGGTAGCTTGTCTTCCATTGAGCAGTTTCTCCAGGACTACTCTTGAATACTATTATTCAGATAAGTGATTTCTATTCAGTATATTGTTCAATGTAAGAGACTATTTTTGAAAATAATTGTTCAATGTAAGAGACTATTTTTTGAAAGTGAGAAGAAAATTTGAAAATTATAAGAAAAATTAAGAATAGAATTTCACACGGAGCTTGGGAGTTTTTTGACCGAGGATGTGTCTGCTAGGATTAAATTCTGTTTAAAACTAGCTTGTCTATGTGGGAAGCCTTTAGAGCCCCTATTAGACACTGAGGTCTTTTCTCCCTTTTTTTTGGAAAGAAAGGTGATATTTTGTCCTATGTTTTTGGAGGGTGCAGTATTTTTGTGATTTATTTTGGGCATCCTTTTCTTGAATATTTTTGGTTTTTTTGAAACGTGTGTTAACCATTTTTTGAAAAACCTTTTAGAGGGGACATATCATGGTCGGAGAAAGGAAGTGTACAGTATGGCATGGCTGGAACTTTAGTAGGGACGATGCTTGAAACAGCTAGCAGTGAAACGATTCATGTTCGATAAATATCCTCATACTGATTTAAGTCATGAGTAACATTTTTCTTTAATATTTTCTATGAAATTGAATACAACAGTTATATCAAGATTGTGGAGATATAAAAAAAAAAAAAAGGCAAACATACAAATTTCATATATTGGACCTATGACAAACTTGAGTGAACAAATTTTGGAGAAAGCAGCTTGGCTCCCGGGAGTCACTGATGATAGCTTCTATGTTATTTTTTTGCAGGCAGTGCTGTCTTGGTGGGGGTGCCGGCACCTACCCTCCTCTCCGCCCCCCTGTTCCTTCCCCTGTTTCCCCCGCTATGCATGCGCCTTCAATTCACCCCCGCCATACCTCTGGCTCTTCTCCGGTGTGAGCAGCAGCTCCAACCTGCTCCTCGCGCCAGCTTCGGTGTTCCCCTCTAACATCACTTCCGGATCCCATGACTAGGAAGTGGCAGGGGGTTTGTTTTGCCATTATCAACCAAAGAGGGCTTTGCGTTCTGACAATCAAATGAATCTTGAAGTGCCGTCATTGCATTTGACGAGATCAGTAAGACTACATCGATATATGAGAAAACACACCTGTTCCTAAAGTATCTAGACAACTGATCCTCTCTTCTCTCTCCCCTCTATAGCGATTAACTTGTTCTATTGATCACTCTCTCCTCAAAAATGGATTTCCTGTCCTATTAACCCTCTTTCTTCCTCCCCTCTTAAAGTCAATCAATTTGTACCTTTGCTTAATCTTTGTAAACCGCATAGAACTTCACGGTATTGCGGTATATAAGCTGTTATTATTATTATGGAATTCATTGCCTGTTGAAATTAAGCAATCCTCAAATGTGTTGCAATTTAGAAAAGGAGTGAAAACTATACTATTTGAGGGAATATATAAGTAAGTTACTTTGGGGATCTTTTATAAGGTGCGCTAACCGATTTAGCATGCGCTAAATGCTAACGCGTCCATAGAATATAATGGACATGTTAGCATTTAGCGCACAGTAAATCAGCTAGCGCGCCTTAGGGCTTCTTTTACAAAGGCACACTAGCAATTTAACGCATGTAATAGCGCGCGCTAAACCACTGGATGTGCTAGCCGCTACCGCCTCCTCTTGAGCAGGTGGTAGTTTTGAGCCAGCGCGGGGGTTAGCGTGTGATGAAAAGTTGCGCACGTTAACCCCGTTAGCGCAGCTTTGTAAAAGGAGCAACTTAGTAAAAGACTCCCTTTATGTATTGCAGGCAGGTTTTTTTATTTTTTTTATTTTACTGTATTTTTGTTACAGGAATTGCATTTATAACAGGTAAAAGTAAGGATTTTCCTTCTTATTTAGGGCTCCTTTTACGAAGCCGCGTTAGCGTTTTTAGCGCGTTACCATTTTTAGCTATGCGGCTAGAACTAACACCAACTCAAAGCTGGCGTTAGCGTCTAGCGCAGCCGGCAGTTTACCGCACGCTATTACACACGTTAAACCGCTAACGTGGCTTCGTAAAAGGAGCCCTTAGCGTTTGTTTGTCACTATTTTATTACGTAGGTTTTTATGTAACCCGCTCAGAACTGTGGATGTGGTGGGCTATATATTTTTTTAAATAAATAAATAAAGCTGTCTTTTTTTTTTTTTTTTCAATTCAATTATTTTATTTCATTTTTCAATGACATATCAAGTATCCACTTGTACAGAAAGGTAAAGTCAAGCCAAAAGTAAATGTAATGCGAAATACAATACTAAACAGAAAATCTGCTATCTTGATAAGAAAATGTATATACTGTATAGCTTAACTTTAACTCAAGTCCTCTAAATAAAGAAAGCAAGATGTAGCATCAGCGAGAATATACAATATAATATTACGAAATAAAAATGAAGACTAAAGGTTGTATGGGCTGAGATAGGTAATCAACAGTCGGTGTATTCAAATTCCCTCTCCTTTTTTCAGAGAAGCCATTGAAATAAAGCTGTCTTTATGGTAGCTCATGTTGATGACTTCCCCCCTTAGCATGTGTTATTATTTTATCTATCATTTTTGCATAAAGCATTTCTGGCAAAAATATCTGCTTTACTGAAATTCGTAGTTAGGCCTCCATGGAGCAGAGAAAAGATTTATTTGTGCATCATAGCATGGAAAAACAAGGCCTCAGCATGATCGTGTTTTGGATCAGGGGGTCACAAAATGGACATTCAATAAAGAATTTATGTTTTATGTTGGACATTAAGGGCTCCTTTTAAAAAGGTGTGCTAGGGCCTTAACACGTGCAATAGTGCACGTTAAATTCCTGAGCGCGCTAGCCACTACCGCCTCCTTTTTAGGAGGCGGTAGATTTTCGGCTACCGCACGCTATAGCGCACAGTAATTTTGTGTGTGCCCTAAAAACCCTAGCGCACCTTCGTAAAAGGAGCGCTAAATAAAGCATTTTTTTTTTTTGTCAGAAGTGATTTTTGAGGCAAGAAGTTAAAGCATTGGGGGTCCACTTTTTTGTTAAGTTACCCCTGTAAATGTCTTGTCGAGTATGCAGGGACAAAATAAGTCTTTTTTACTCCCGACCAGCTTAGAGCCTTTCTAGATACCAAGAAGCTAGTCCAGAATGTATAAAGCTAGATTAAGAGGTTTTTGATGGTGTTATAACCCGTTAAGCATCGGTAAGGGGTAAAACGCGGACCTGACGGACCTCGCGGATCTAAACCCGCACGTCCTTAAAAATCTGAGGTCCGTGCCGTTTGTAGTTAGTTTCTGGCTCTGACAGACCTCGGTGACAATTTAGTGCTGACGGATCCGTCTCAGCATAGGGAGGGGAAAAGTATTAGGATCCGTCAGCGCTAAAATGTCACCGAGATCTGTCGGAGCCAGAGACTAGTGCTGGAGTGGCTCTAAAACGAATCCTTTAAACTGGTTTCCTGCAGCCCCAGTAAATCGGCTCTGACAGACCTCGATGACATTGTAGTGCTGACGGATCCTAATACTTTTTCCCTCCCTATGCTGAGATGGATCCGTCAGCGCTAAATTGTCACCGAGGTCTGTCAGAGCCAGAAACTTAACTACAAGCGGCACGGACCTCAGATTTTTAAGGACGTGCGGGTTTAGATCCGCGAGGTTCGTCAGGTCCGTGAGGTCCGCATTTTACCCCTTACCTCTTTCTTTGCTTCCTCCTGATATAATTTTGTGGTCTGAAGAAGAGATAATTGTTTTCCTTCTTTTAAGGGTATTTCCTTTTTGTTTAAATTTGAATTCTTTTCACTTTATTCTCTGTATTTTCTAAACAAGTGGATGCTTATGAATTTGTTGAAAACTGATAAATAAATAATAATAAAAAAGTAGTGATTTTTGTATGCAGTATATGAGGGGCTCCTGATAAGTTCTCAGCCCAACTATGAAGAGAATGATATGGAGCCCTGAAACTTAGGGCTCCTTTTACAAAGCTGCGATAGCACGCTTTGCATGCGCTAAATTGCCGCACGCGCTGGACGCTAACACCAGCATTGAGCTGGCGTTAGTTCTAGCCGCGTGGCGTGGGTTTAGCGCACACTAAAATTCTGCACGCGCTACAAATGCTATCACAACTTTGTAAAAGGAGCCCTTACAAGTTATTCCACACCTTTCTTGACATTTTTTGTTTCATTTCATATCATTGAAATGAGAAATGTCAAGAAAAATGTGGAATAACTTGTAGGTTTCACGGCTCCACATCAATCTCTTCTTGGTTGGGCTGAAAACTTTTCAGCGGCCCTCGTACATCTCCCTGGTCCATCTAATTTTGGTACAGTCACTGTTTGTTATACTGGCAAATTCATCAACCTCTCATTTTATTATTATTATTATCTTGTATGAGGTATGGAGATTAGGAAAGGTTTCAATTCATTCAGTTGCACATTTGTGCTAACAAGGGTTGAGTATTGTTCTGGGTCATGGTGACCTTTTCTGTCCCGAGGTAACTATGGTTCCTTCTTCATCATCTCACCACTCCCCCTGATGCTGGCCTCAAAGAAGAGGTCAGAGTTCTTTCTCCCTCATTTTCTGGTTCATTCTTAATTATTTTTTGTATGCGACACGGTTATTTTTCAAAGTTGGTCAACCACATGTGTTGTCTTATAACCACCATTAAATAATTCTGTAGTAATACTTAGGGCATTCAGTACTGTCCAATGTGGGTTACTGCATTATGGAAGATGCCCTTGGTGTGAAGTCATATTGCTATGGTTACATTTCAAAAGTTATTTGGGAATGAGATATTGTAGCCAAGCAACCAGCCTATTAAGCTGTTCAAATCGGTAAAATTTCCCATTAAACAGTGGTAGAAAAAAAGAAAAATGTCAGCCCTTCCCCCAGCCACGATGTATACAACATATTGCAAGAACCAAAAAATATGTTAATAACAGATTCCTTCTGGAAATGAAATTATCAGAAGCAACAGTATAACTACCACTACTAATCATTTATTGGGGAGAAGGTGTGGCTCACTGATAGAGCTGCTGCCTCTGCACACAGAGGTTGTGAGATCAAATCCCAGTGCTGCTCCAAGAAGGAGTATTTCTGCCCAGATTTTAATCAAGGGGGAAGAGATCCCAAGGGAAGAGCTCCCTGAGAGAGAAAGCTGAAAGAAATAATTCATTACTGCCTGGCTGAGGTAAGCCACAGTGATATTTTATATTAAGTGTGGGGTAAACTAATAAAGAAAAAGCTTTATTAATGTTAAAAGTGTTTTTGCAATGTGCATTAGCTGTTCCTGGTAATTCAGGCCAGCCTGCTCTACGAGGCTAGCCAGCCATCCTAGGACATTCTGACATAGGTACTATTAGGTTCTGATATCGGTCCAGTAGACCCCTCCAACCCCCTCCCAACCTTTCCCAATGAAGAAAAATCCTGATGATCCAGAGGACTCCCCTCCTCTAGCAAATAAATAAATAAATAAAAATGAATCCTTGGATGGTCCAGGTGCTGATCTGGGCCAGGCAGGCCAACCCCCCTCATGTAACATTTCACGATGCACCAGGCTGCCACTTTGAAGAGAAAAGGCCCTGAGGCAGGAAGGAGTAGACACATCCCTCCTACCTATGCCAAAAAGGTATATGTGGAGTCAGAGGGGGCTGGCCCAGCCATTAGACCTCCAAAGATTTGTTTTGCGAGAATTTGTGGGAACCATTAAGGAAGCTGCTCAGCACTGAGCAGCAGCGCAAAATTGCGTGCCTGCTCGTGCTTCTTCTCAGCGGCCGAAAACGCTCACAGGCAGCCAGTTAACAGTGAGTGGGGTGGGGGGGTGGGGGGGGAGTAGAGGTGGTGACCCAATTATAAACCAGGACCCTCATTTTTGGGCCAATTTTTTGGCCCAAATATCCCAGTTTATATTCGAGTATATATGGTAAATGGAAGTTCAATAAAAGAAAAATCAACAGGACACATCTCCTAGTACAGCAACTGGCACTCAGGATGTCAGGATTGCCTCAGGATCTGTATTTTCTTGAATTTGTCTTACATTCTCTCATTCCTTAATTTGATTATGGAACGTTGATCTCTGAATTATCTGTTATTTTAATCTTCTTTCCAGCCACAGCGCAATTTCTGGGTGGGCAAATGCATTTTCTTTCCACTCCTACTCCTTGCCTCTCCCCAAATGTAAACAGCTGAAGACATTCTCCGTGGAACTCCCAGGCCTTCTGATTGCCATGACATTTGGCAGCCATGTTTTCAACCACCTAAGCCGGCATCTCAGCTGCAAAATGCTCAGTTCTTCTGCATGATCTAAACATGCATAAGAAATGAGCATGCACAGGTAGTGCTGGTGTCCACCTAACAAAATCACAGCCAAACTATGTCCCTGTTAAATCTGTATGGCATGTATAAATAGTGCATGATGATTTACACATGTAAAAGGCTTTCTACCACCTGTAAATATTCCAAACTTGCCTCCATAGTAGTGCCTAGACTTAGACTAGCAATGAAAAGAGAATCTTACTGAAAGAGCTTAAGTTAAATTAGTAACTCTTTTCTACCTTTTCTGTGTTTTTATTTACCTCTGCTTTCATAGGGCGAGTGACACTACACTGCTGCAGCCTTCTCTACCATACAGCATTAGAATACCTTTTAACTTATTCCTCTGTAAGGGATGTTGGGGGAAACAGCTGTATAATTACCAACAAAGCTTTGAAATGGAAAATACCTAGCAAGGGATAATCAGCAATGACAAAAGACTCCAAGAAAGTGACCCTGTATCATGGAAGTGGCTTTTGAAATGTTGATTCCACAGGACAACTACTGGGATGGTTTCCTTATTATCCCCTGTCAAAACATCTTGTGCTCCCTCACCTAGTACATCTGCTTATTTATTTAGTTTTTATATTATATTTTTATAATATTATTCATACTTCTGCTTTTAATGTCAAGATCTTCATGAATGTTCAGCTTTTTTATTTGTAGTAACAACTGACATGACAGAGGTATCTCAGAAACAACATTCAGGGACCTCTTTACTAAACTTTGCTCATATCTTTAACAAAAGATTTTTGTGGGGTTTTTTCATTAATGCAGATTTTTTTAATTTATATTTTATTGCAATTTAACATATTTCACAAAAGAAATCTTGCTCAAGAAAAACAGGTAGTAAATAAGTGGGTCTAGGGGATTCTGGAGGTGGTTTGGGGAGCTCACCGTAACCTATAAGGGAGCTTTAGTGAGGAGAAGACATGGCACCCTTTTTGTGAAGTTCACAGCAGTGCCCTGTAAGGTACCCCACTATTTAGGTGGTCTGGGTGTGCAATCTATCACTTTGCAGACCCCTCCCATGTCCAACAGGGCTTGTTCTAGGCGTTTTGGACTTGGACAAAAAGTTGGACGAAAATGTGGTATAAAGATGGACTATTTAGTGACTTTGACGAACAGATCGGCAGGACGTATAATTAGATGATTTTCGAAACGAAAAGAAAGTTGGACGTATTTTTCAAAAATGTGTCTTAAGCTGTTTTTTACTTTGGACGACTTGCGAGTTGGACGTAAACGGACTTAGACGTCTCTTTCGATTATGCCAGTCTAAACATTCACTAAGGGCTCCTTTTACGAAGGTGTGCTAGCGTTTTTAGCGCGCGCTGAAGATTAGTGCACACTAACCCCGCGCTACATGAAAAATACTAACGCAAGCTCTATGGAAGCGTTAGCGTGTAGCGTGCGTGGCAAAGTAGCGCCCACTAAGCGGGCAAAAACGCTAGCACACCTTCGTAAAAGGAGCCCTAAATCTTCCTTAGACCACAATAATAGAAGGAGGGAAGGTCACGATAGAGCGAAGAGAAACTCAAAAAAGAAAAATAAATTACATATGAAGAATAGGCTTAACAGCTGAATTCCCTATTCCCCAATTACTGTTCCATACTAACTAAACTTTTCCTTCTGCCAATTTCTTCAAATCAAGGACAGCTTGTAACTGTTCAGGGGCAAAAAAAAAACATATTTCAAACCCAAATATTTAACCATACATTTACATGGATAAGCTAGAAGAAGCGTTGCTTCCAAAGATACTGTCTCAGTTCTCATTGATAAAAATAACTTCCTCCACTCCTGTGTCTGTTTGGTGACGTCAGGAAAAATCCAAACTTTTTGACCATGAAACAACACTTGAGAGTTACGATAATAAAGCCTTAATACTGCATTAACATTTTGTTTGAAAACAAATTAAGCCAGTAAAGTAGCTCTCACTGAAATATCAGATAAAGTGGTTTCAAGAAAGTCAGTAACATTTAGAGTCTTTTAAATCCAATTCTTGTGCCTCTGGAGTGGTTTCCTTCTTTGCAGGCAAATAGTATACTCAATTCACTGAGGGAATTTGCTCAAGAGGAAATTTTAATACTTTTACCAAATATTTTTTCAACATATCAATAGGTGCCATTGCCAGAGATTTAGGAAAATTCAATCTATGATTATAGTTTTCCAATTGTTCAACTTTCCTGTTTAGTAAAGTTTTGTCTTTAACCAAATCAGATATTAAAACCTGCAAACCTTCCACATTTTCTTTAACAGGTTTTAGTTCAGAGGAAAATTCTTCTTTAATACTATTAAGAGACTTTCCTAAGCCATCCACTGTACTCACAAGAGTGAAGACTTCTTGAAAAGAATTGACGACCGAAGTGTTTAGCTTCACGAGGGCTTCCCATATGCTCTCGAGTGTCACTACCAAAGGTTTCCTCAGCTGAGAACCAGCCATCAAGCTAGCTCCCAGGTCACTGTGCTCCTTTCTATTTCTCACGGGTTTTGCCCCTGGGCATGGGGTCTCTCCCACGAGAGAAGCTGCGAGGGTTTCACCCAACTGAGCCACGAATGGAGCCGGGTGCAGCGGAGGAACAGCTTCCGGAGGGGAGAGGGATACCTCCAGGTCCAAATCCCCAGATTCTCTTCATGTCAGAGATGATGTGGACCATCCTCCGGCCTCGACAAGGGAACTTTAGATGCTGGTAGCGAAATCCAAGATTGAATGTTGCGCCGGGGAAGACATCCTATTCACCAAGGGGTCAACTCGGACATTCAAAAAGTGTATGAAGATGAAAGTGAGGTAAATCAAACCTTGACAAATCCAAAACTTCACCTCACTCTACAAGAAGAGGAAATGAACAATTCTCCTGCTAAATCTCAAAACTGAGATCAGCCACCTCTGATATGTTGTAGATTTTAACATCTGCCGGCAGATCTAGCACCTGAAATGTGAGGACGCTGAAGAAAGAGCGCCCACTGTGAACCCTTGAAAAAGCCCTGCTTGGGCAAAACGGGTCCCGTTGGGGGCATGCTAGTATCTCTGCACTATGGAAGAAAAATAAATGAATAAATTACCTGATGCAACTGGTTTGTCTTACTTCTGAAAATATTAGAAGATGACGGAGTACTTTAAATGTTAAAATCTACAACATATCAGAGGTGGCTGATCTCAGTTTTGAGATTTAGCAGGAGAATTGTTCATTTCCTCTTCTTGTAGAGTGAGGTGAAGTTTTGGATTTGTCAACTCGGACATTCCCATTAAAATTTCATTTCAGAGTTACTGCAAGATCAAACATTGTGCCAGGGAAGGCGTCGTATTCGCCAAGGGGTCGACTCGGACATTCCCCTTAAAATGTCCTCTCAGAGTTGCTGCTAGTGACGCCAGCACTGTGCTGCTACCATCTTGGATCCTCCACCTACAGATCAAATGCAGATTTTATAAACTAACATTGATTTTGGTGTCAGGATTTACATAACCCGATCAATATGTGAATCAGCTTAAATCACACAAGTCAAATTCTGGCCAAATTTAGCCTGTGGGGTGATTAAATTTGGCCCACGATCTGGGCTGAGATTTGGCCAGCCGTTCCTTCCTGCAACAGAGAGAACGTGTGAGGATGCATGAATGGCTGGGGTCGGCACTCTTCCTCATTGGCCCTCGTGCTTTTCCGTCACCGCTGCAACAGACGCTCGATTGGTGGGAGTGAGCATGCTCCATTTTCCTCCCTCCAGTGTCCTGGACTGATGATGTGATATGTTGGGTGGGAGGAGGTGGCAACTTTCCTCTGCAGTGATAGCAGTTTTTAGTGCCAGGAGCCGCACTGAATGCTGCGCGCTGCTCCTGGCGCTAAAAACTGCTAACGAACTTTAGTAAAAGGGGGAAGAACTGTGGTTCCCGGCACTAAAAGCCACTATCGCGGTTTAATAAATGGCGGCACTGTGAAGAGAGAAAATGGCATTGGACCTGAATGGTGACTTTAGTTTTAAGGACAAGACAACTGTTGTTTGAAAATACTGTGGTACGGATTTTAAATTCCATTGAAACCTCATTACATTGGTTGGGGGATTTATTTATTTAATTTTCTATACTGTGCTCTCATGGGAGCTCAGAATGGTTTACATTAATTTATTCAGGTACTCAAGCATTTTTCTCTGTCTGTCCCGGCGGGCTGACAATCCACCTAATGTACCTGGGGAAATGGGGGGATTCAGTGACTTGCCCAGTGTCACAAGGAGCAGCGTGGGTTTGAACCCACAATCTCAGGGTGCTGAGGCTGTAGCTTTAACCACTGCACCACACACATTTGGGGGGACTGGGGAGGAGAGGTGGAGGTAAAAGGAAGTTTTCTCTATAGAGAAGACAGTGGGAGCGATCTGGATAGAGGAGAATTGAATGAGGGAGAGGGCAAATGATTGAGCTGTTTGGAGAGTGATGAGTTGGAGATAGTCAGGAAAATGGGGATAGATGAGTAAACAGAGCTTTACAGTTGCAGTTACTATGTCTAGGTATGGTGAGCTGAAGCAGGAATTGGAGCAAGAGAAAGATGCGACATCACTAAGTGTAACAAAAGGAAGACAGCATGAAAGAAAGAGGGAGGGAAGAGAAACATGATTTGAATAATGACCAGGTTGTAACCCTATGCTTCTACTGCTATGACTAAGGGGTCCTTTTATTAAGGTGCGTATTTAGTGCGCGCTAAATCGGTTAGCGTACCTTAATAAAAGGACACCTAAGTATCTTAATTTAAAATTCAGCCTGCGACTTAGCTTATATTTTAGATTTAGGCCCCTTATGAAATTGAGTTTGACACCCCTGGCTTAAGTACACTTAGCATAGAATAGGCTAATAAATGTTTCAACCAATATTCACTTAAATCGCATTCTGTGGCCCAACTGCTGATATTCAGCAGCATTTAATCAGGCAGTGCCACTGAATATTGGCGTAAAATAGCCATTTTGCAGCCAGGCCACACGGAGACCTTACATGGGAAGAGTTGGGTGAAAGCTGGCAGTTATGTGGGCATGAGCAATATTCAATGCCAGCACCTGGGAAGGTGTGGCTCACTGGTAGAGCTGCTGACGCCACGGCACCCAGAAGTTGTGAGATCAAATCCCAGTGCTGCTCCTTGTGACCCTAGGCAAGCCACTTAATCCTCCAGTGCCCACCACTTTGAATGTCAGCTTTGAAATGCTAAAGCCACAGAAAAGCTGGTATACAAATCTCTATTCCATTTCCCATGGACAGCTAGGATTACCAACAAAGATGTTTTTTATTGTATAAACTCAGAGTTATCCCTGGAAGACAAGAGTACCAAACAGGAACTTGACCTATTTTGGACTTGTGATGAGGGTGAATTCACTAGAAAAGGAGCTGGTACTCAGAATGGTCAGTGGTAAAAGGAAGCAGGGGAGATCACAGGCCGGTTGGCTGGATACCATCAAGAATGACATGGGCATAAACATCAACCAATTGAAAGAAGCCATGGAAGCATGGCGAGGACTCGCCTTCGCCGCTCCAATGCTCATACGAATTCTATGAGCATCGGAGCATTTAGCGCTCTGGGCTGTGGTAGAAACCTCTACATGGCTTAGTAAAAGGGGGGTTTACTCACTTAGCTGTGCAGGTGCTAGTGCTTAATATTGGCCGGCCCCACATAATTGCCAGGTCCTGGCTTGTGTGCTGCTCCCTCTTCTCATCCTCCCACCGTCCCTTCCTCCCCACCCCCCAACTACATCAAGTCCCTCCCCAAAGACAAAATAAACTTCCCACCTCCATAGATTATCCTGATATTGCTTCAGTGACATATAACAGAAGCCCCTTTTTATCAAGTCATGGTACAGCAAGGTCTTAAGAGTCTAAGGGGGTCATATGAACAGGAGTAAAACCCTGACATGGGCTCGGTATTGAATTTCTAGAGATAACACCAGTGATGTCAACACAATGCTGAGCGCTGTTAGCTGCAATTTGATTCCTAAGTGTTTTCCTGACCCTAGAGTGCTTACAATCTAAGTTTATCCCTGAAGCAAAAGGGAGTTAATTGACTGGGCCAGGGTCTTAAGGAGCTCTAACCATTAGGTTACTTCTCTACTCTTTTGAGACCATATTTGGAGTCTATCGACTTTATTGTTTTGAAACATGCTCTAGTAACAAACAAGGTATTTTATTGTACGTCCTCAGATACCAGATTGCCTAGGTATAGCCTTCAGAAACTACAGCTGTTCCAAAGCACTTCAGCCATGTTACTGATCAGGAAAAAAAGGCTTCCAATAAAATATAAATTCTTATATACCACTATTACTCATCAAGTTGGTTTGCCCTGGAACTTCATATAGGAGCCTTTTACTAAGCTGCAGTAAGCATTAATGCATGCTTACCCTCAGGTTACAAAGACTACATGCTCAGGCATCCTGCAGTAGTGGTTCTAGGATCTGAATGTGCTATCCATACACTAAAAAGAGATTTTATTTTTTCCATGGGGAGCGTGTTTGGAGGTGGAGAGTAAGCGAACCCTGTGTTAATTGGTTAGTGCAAGGGCATTGCCAGGAGCTAACTGACTAGAACAGGATTACATGGGAGCTCTTACGCCCTACAAAATAAGTGGCAGTAAGGGTTTATGCTTTGGTGACCAAGCGCTAATTGAAAAATTAGCGTGTGACCATTAATGGGAAAAAATTGCAACATTTAATTTTTTTTTTAAATTATTTATTCATTTTTACAACTTACAAGTGTAATCAGAAACAACATTTAAACTTACAAACATCACTTGAATTTCTATTACAATCATCGTATATTAATGAAATTTATCCCCCCCTTCCCACCCTTACCATATCATATGTAATCATGTATATCATATAATAAATTCTTTTCTACTAATCCAAGCAATTAATGTAAGATCAGAACCCCACCCCCACCCCACCCCCACCCTCTCAGTTACACTTATGTAAATAAGGGAAAAGTGTTATTTACTCATTACAATAATCTGTTAATGGTCCCCAAACATCTTTGAATTTATTAAAATGTCCTTTCTGTATAGCTAATATTCTTTCCATCTTACATATATGGCATAAAGAATTCCACCAGAAATTAAAGTTTAATCTACTCCAATTCCTCTAATTAAAAGTAATTTGTTGAATGGTGACTCCAGTCATAATTAGCAAGAGCTTATTATTTTTTGAGGATATTTGACTCTTTGCCCTCATTGACATGCCAAATAAAATAGTATCATATGACAGGGCCACCGGATTTTCCAATAAACTATTTATTTGGCCCCATATTGATTTCCAAAAATCCAAAATAAATGGACAATAGAATAATAGATGATCTAAAGTCCCAGCTTCGAGCTTGCAGTGTCAACATCTATCAGACTTAGAGCTATCTAATTTATGTAAACGAACAGGGGTCCAAAATGCTCTATGTAACAGAAAAAAACAAGTTTGTCTCATAGATGCAGACACTGTACATCTCATCCTCCAAGACCAAATTCGTGGCCACTGAGACGCCATAATTTGATGCTTGATCTCAATGCTCCAAATGTCCCGAAGACCAGTTCTTGGTTTTTTATTTATAAATCCAGATATTAATTTGTACCACTGTGTGGCCTGGTGTCATAGGAAGTCCACCTGAAAGCATAAGAACTCTAAACTATATTGATTAGTGAGATTTTTCCATTCAGGGAACCCCGCCTGAATAGCCTGCTTCAGTTGCAACCATCTATAACTGTGAATTACTAAGACCATATTTATGTTGCAACTGTGAAAACTCAAACAGTTTGCCATTAGAAATAACATCTTCTAATACACGTATTCCTGCAATCATCCAATGCTTCCAGATGACTTTATATCCGCCTATTTGAATCTTGGAGTTCAGCCATAAAGTTTGATTTGTTGATTTATTAATTGGAATAGGTGTTAGATTGCTCACATATCTTATTGTTTTCCATGTGTCTACAAGTAATTTATTTTCCTTATATACTCTAGGCTTTTGATTCTAAGTACATGGCATAATCGCAGAGGAAACATGAGGCGCCATTCCAACCAGAACCAATCTGGGATATTATCAACAGGCTCTGGGAGGATCCAATACATATCCTGGCGCATAATATAGGATTGATGATACCTATAGAAGTTGGGAAAATTTACCCCTCCCTCTGTAATCGGTTTTTGTAAAGATACTAAAGCAATTCTAGCCTTTTTACCCAGCCAAATAAATTTTGTTAGAATACAATTTAATTTTTTATAAAAGGACCCTTGAAAAAAACCCGGTAACATACCCATTTGATAACAAACCACAGGCAAAATCATCATTTTAATAGTTTGGACTCTCTCCCACCAAGACAGATGTAAAGGATTCCATTGCTCACACATTTCTGTTACCTTTTGTAATAAAAATTTTTCATTCACTTTCATTGTTTCTTCCAACGTGTTTTTTTATCCAAATGCCCAAATATTTTATTCCGTCCTCTTTCCATAGAAAGAGGAATGTTTCAAATAATCCTTTTGTACAATGGACATTAAGTGGAAGAACTTCTGACTTATTCCAATTTATCTTGTACCCTGAAAATTTTCCAAATTTCTTTATCAATTCTAATAAGCTCGTAATGGTTGTTTCCAGATTTCTCAAATGAAGTAGTATATCATCCGCATATGTGGAAACTTTATATTCCCGATCTGAATAAGGAATACCCTGTATCTCCTTCACTTGCTGAATAGCTAATAACAAGGGTTCTAATACAATATCAAAAAGTAAAGGAGACAAAGGACAGCCTTGTATAAATCCCCTCTGCAGATTAAAACGTTCTGAGAAATTATTATTAATATATAATCTAGCAGCAGGGGAGCTATACAAAGTTTGGATCATTTGTATAAATCCTGAACTTATATCAAACCATTCCATTGCTTGATACATGAAGGTCCACTCCACCCAATCAAAAGCCTTCTCTGCATCTAAGGATACAGAAAAGGCCGGATCATTCATAGCTTTTGTTAAATTTAACATGTGAAAAGCCAATCTGGTGTTATTAGAGGAATGTCTCTGAGCAACAAATCCTGTTTGGTGCATACCAACAATAAAAGGGAGAGCCTTGGCCAAGCGTAAAGCCAATGTCCACTCCACCCAATCAAAAGCCTTCTCTGCATCTAAGGATACAGAAAAGGCCGGATCATTCATAGCTTTTGTTAAATTTAACATGTGAAAAGCCAATCTGGTGTTATTAGAGGAATGTCTCTGAGCAACAAATCCTGTTTGGTGCATACCAACAATAAAAGGGAAAGCCTTGGCCAAGCGTAAAGCCAATGTTTTAGCTAGAAGTTTGCCATCTACATTAATTAAGGAAATAGGCCTGTAATTTGAAACCAATATGGGATCTTTATTTGGCTTCGGCAAAACTATAGTAACAGATTCTGCCATAGTACCTATGATACAACCATTAGTTAGTTGGACCTGATATAAATTTAACATATAAAGTAATAGGGTATTTTGGAATGATTTATAAAACTTTACCGTAAAACCATCTCCACCTGGAGCAGATCCAACTCTAAGGGACTTCAATGCTGTTTGTAATTCATTTATTAATATTGGCTTTTCTAAACTTTCTTTTATATGTTCAGGAATTTTAGGTCCCTTAATTAATTTTAAAAATTCTGATCCATCCTTTTCTTTATCTAAATAAGGCTCAGAAGAATATAGATCTTTATAAAAATTTAAAAATTGTTTTAGAATAGGACCAATTTGAGAATAAGTATTCCCTTTATCATCTTTTACTGCTACTACTTTTGGTTTTTGTTTTTTTGCTTTTAGATAATTTACCAATAATCTTCCCGCCTTATTTGAATTTCCATAATACAATGCCTGTTGAGAAAATAAATATTTTCTTATCAGTTTAGAAGAAATCTCATTATATTTTCCTTTAGCTTTCAAGAGATCCTGTAGAATAGAATATTCCCATTTATCTATTAATATTGTTTCCAATGTCTTTATATCTTGTTCTAACCTAGAAAATTGGCCTTTAATTTATTTTTTAATTTGAAAATAATCATTTATTTTTAATTGAATTTCCTCAATAAAATTTGGTTCTACAAGCAATGTATTATCGAATCTCCATACAGATCTGCTATTATACTGATCAGTTATTTTAATTTTAATCCACATCCCACCATGATCAGATAAAATAATTGGATCAATGGAGGCTTGTGTTACTTGCTGAATTAATACATTTGAAACATATATATAATCTATTCTTGAAAATTATTTGTGAACACGGGAGCAAAATGAAAATTCCCAATCATTAAAATGAAATATTCGCCATATATCTTTCTAATCACAATTTTGTACCAAATTATCTAATCCTAATGACTTAATAATTCTGTTTGTTTTTTTGTCCATTAAAGGATCCATAACAGCATTAAAATCCCCAGCCACAACTAAATTAGAAGCAGCCAGTGGTAGCAACAATGGTTGTAGAGATTTAAAAAATTCAATCTGGTTCGAATTAGGTGCATATACATTGAATAGCACCATGGTAGTATTTCACAAGCTCATGTCTACATGTATCCGTCTTCCAGTAGGATCAGCAGCAATCAACTTAAATATAGCATTACATTTTTTATTTACTAATATTGCTACACCTGCTTTTTCTTCACAGCTGGGGCAAAAAAACAATGTTTTACCCAATCTCTTTCTATCTTTCTGGACTCTAAAGCCGATAAATGAGTCTCTTGTATAAAACATATATCTATATTTTGCTGTTTTAGAAACAAAAGTGTTTTTTTTTCCTTTTTATTGGATGGTTGAGGCCATTAACATTTAATGAAAATAATTTAAGCTCCATTAAGATATTTATTACTATGACACATGAACTTCAACAAGTATTTAATCCTTTCATTATTTTTCTGAGTATAACTTTTTTCCCTTAAATTATACAAAACTTTCCCCCTTTATCCTTAATTTCTTAAATATTACATTTCTAAAATTACAAAATCCCTTCCCTATTTCCACCTATAACCCTCTCCTCCTTATATTATGACAGCTTGAAGACATAAGATCAACTAGCAACCCACCCCAAGCATCTTACTTCACTATTACTCTTAAACAATAAAAATTGATCAATCTATATGTTTAAAACCCCTACATTTCTCCTTTCTTTATATACCAAACCCATTACATAAAAATCTGCATAAATTCAATTCAATAAGAAATACTTAATTTAAAATTACATTATGTTAACAATAGCAAACTGAATATAAAATACATTAGAATTTCCTTTACAATTCCCTTAAACTATATTTAATTAATTTTTACAACCATAAGTGCTATTTCAATGCATCAAATCACATCAAACCATACATTCCACTTAATTAATTTAAAAATTCATTCAATCTAGAAAATATTTCATATAAAATTAGTTTATCCATTCTTCCATTTCATTTATCTATTCATTCATGGAAAACTATTATATAATGAAGTATCTTATATAATTTATCCATATTAATTAATTAATTAATTAAAATCTATTAATTAGATCATTCAAAGGGCATTACTGATATAGTGACCTTTCTTGTTAAGGCACCTAATGGGCCTAATTGCAGCCATTTTTTTTTTTGGAATTTTTTATTTATATTATTCAACAAAATTTTACAAGAATACATTTTGTTACATTAAATACAGGAAAGAAAAAACAATACAGAAGTATTACAGATTCATACTTATGAAAATAATTTTTCCTTTCTTAGACCACCATAATAGGGGGATGGTCAATCGAAAATTTTTGAGAGAAATTTAACAAGAAACTTAATTAAACAATTAGGCTTTATGTTCTAAACACCAGCTATTAATTTCTATTTCCCCTCAGTCCTTAATGATTTTCTTTACATCCAAGAATTCCTTCAGGTGATTAGGAGAAAAAAATGTATATTTAACTCCCAAAAACCTAACTAGGCATTTACAGGGGTATGCTAACAAGAAAGTTGCTCCCAATTTTATAGTATCTTGACGCATAGAAAGAAATTCTTTCCTCCGTTCTTGTGTAGTCTTTGCGACATCAGGATATATCCAAACTTTTTGCTCCCCAAATAATTTCTGTGAGTTTTTAAAGAATAGTTTCATAATCATGTTCACGTCTTGCTCAAAAACGAATGATACTAAGAGCGTAGCTCTAACATTATCAGTAGAAATTGTTTGTTCAAGAAGAGCAGTCACATTAGCAAATTCTATTTCATTATTTTCCCTCCTTATCTCTTTCTCAATCTCATCTTCTCCTTCTTGTCTTCCGGGTATCTTCTTATTTGGTAAATAGTAGATTTTATTTATAGGGGGAATACAATTTGACGAAATCTTTAAATTTTCAATCAGGTATCTTTTTAATAAGTCCAAAGGCAATATACCCGGAATTTGAGGAAAATTTAAAATACGGAGGTTCAAACGCCTGTTGAAATTTTCAAATTGCTCCAATTTCTTATTTAATTGCAGCCATTTTAAAGTTGCACTAAAAGTGGCCTCCGCACACAGGAAGCCCATGTCCCAAGTGCGTTAAACAGATTGTGATCCCACAAGGGCAGATAGGGAAAATGCTTGAGTATCTGATTGTAAACCGCTTAGTTAACTTTGATAGACAGTATATAAATACCTAAAATAAATAAATAAAAATAGCGTAAGCCACTTTTATGTGCAACTTAGTAAAAGGACTCCATAATTTGTTTTCAACCTAACTTCTAGCAGAAGTGAGTTCCAGCTAATGGCTGCCTGATAAGAAATTGTTAAAGATTTTTTTTTGTTTGGTTTAATTCTTAACTTATTTTGCTGAAGGAAAATTTAAGGTCAAGAAGCTTTGATTGCACAAGCATTTCTCAGAAACAGAAAATATGAGCAAGTGCCCCATGTAGTTCAGTGCTAACCCTTAAATAATTTGAAATACAAATAAATGTACATAGCTTGAATAATGAGCAATATCTATTGGGAGCCAATGTAATCTCATTAAAAGCAGGGTTACTTTATCTTATTTGTTTGCTTTGCAGATCAAACAAGCAGTGGTATTCTGCAGTGTTTGCAATCTCTTTAGTAGGCCGCCTGAACAACTGGCATATAGCCTGCTACAATAATCCAATTGTGATATGATAAAGTCCAATATTAGACCCTTTAGCCCCAGGAGGATCTCGGGGCTAAAGGGTCTTTCGTACGAGGAGAGACTAAACAAACTACAGCTCTACACTCTAGAAGAACGTAGGGAGAGGGGAGACATGATTGAGACATTTAAATACATCATGGGACGTATCGAGGTGGAAGATGATATCTTCTTTCTCAGGGGACCCTCTGCCACTAGAGGGCATCCGCTCAAACTCAGAGGCGGGAAATTTCATAGCGACATCAGGAAGTATTTCTTCACAGAAAGAGTGGTTGACCGCAGTGGCGTACCTAGGGTATGTGGCACCCGGGGCCCATCATTTTTTGACACCCCCCCCTATGTAAAAAAATATTTTTTGTAATGACCATGAAACAGAATAAATGGTCAGAATAGAAACAGGCAGTGAAAATTTTCTTATATTCCAAACATAACATAACATAAATTATGTCTGAATTGTCATGACATCAGAAGTACATATGGAGTAGTTGCAGGTGATGCTTGGGACAGTTCTGATTGTGTTAGTTCGGTTTTATGTGTTTTTTGAATAGAAGGGTTTTTATTTCTTTTTGAAGGTTTTGCAGTCTGTGGTCGATGTCAATTGGTTGTAGAGTTGGGGGTCGAGTGTTGCAGCTCGAATGGCTAGGAGGCTGTCGAACAGTTTTTTTCTTTTGACGTTTTTGGTTGGAGGGTGTGTGAATGGTGCGTGAGTTCTCCTATGTCTGTTTGAAGTGGATTGAATTATTTAGCTGAAGAAATTAGTTACCCCCTCATCCCACACACATTAATTCTCTTCCATTTTTGTTCCCATTATAAAAAACACTGATAAGTTCCCAGAAAAAAAATACATTTAAATAAGAAGTGAAAACAAAGGCCCCTACAGATGAGAACATAACATAAGAATAGCCTAACTGGGTCAGACCAATGGTTCATCATGCCCAGTAGCCCATTCTCATGGTAGCCAATCCAGGACACTAATACCTGGTCAAAACCCAAAGAGTAGCAACATTCCATGCTACCGATCCAGGGCAAGCAGACACTTCCCCCATGTCTTAATAACAGATTATGGACTTTTCCTCCAGGAATTTGTCCAAATCTTTCTTAAAACCAGCTACACTATCTGCTTTTACCATAACTTCTGGCCACTTCATTTTTAAGTTTAGATCTTTCCTTTCAAACAGAGACCTTGCTAGATGTCAAATACAGCACAAGGTAATTTCACATGGACTTAGCTGTGCAGGAAATGTGAATCTCCTCATACACCCACCATATAGTGCAAAAATGTGCAAAGGTCTGTTTTTTTCTTTCGATCACTACATAGCCTAATGCCACACAAGCAGCGCTGTTACAAACATATTCTGTAGGTCAATGCTAAGGATAACAAAGTTTCCTTCCTTGGACCAGAAGGAGATAAACCACTGGAAGAGATCCCAAAACAACACCCAAAGACCCACTTAGTGTGTGAACCAGTTGAGTGGAGTGGACTAACTGGGGGGTGGAAATGGGCCCGGAGTTTGCTCAGCAGAATTTCCCAGACCACCTCTTCCTCTCAACACATTGACACGCTGCCACCATCACCACTAGGAACACCTCACTGGGTAGGCCAGCTATGCTATAAACTTTATAAAACACATTATTATATTTTCTTATAAAGCACATATTTTAACTGAACTCTCTGACATCCTCAGCCTTTCCATTCACAAAAATAGAAGGAAGAAAAGTTCCCATTTCCTGCTGTCTCATGTCCCCAGCCTATACAATATTTTTTTTCTGCAGACCCTTCAAAAGTCTGACCAAATCCTCGTTTCACTTGCATTATAAAGTACTGAGGATGCCATCTCTCCCCAATCCCAGGTCCTAAAGTCTAAGACAGTAGCGCAAACTAATGCTGCCAGATACAGGAAAAAAAATTTTGATTCGATTCAGCCTATCTATTGAATTGGTTTTTCAATTCGATTTTCCTGCCCAGTTGGGTGATTTTTTTCAAAACTCCTGGTGGGTTTTATAGCTTTTTCACCCCCTTTGGCTTCTCCTAACCACACTGGCGCTGTGGTGTAAATAAAATAAAGAAACAAAAAGGACTTTTCCTCTCTCTGTTAAATCCTAGCTCACGTTTGCAGTCCAACACCAGCTCTGGCAGGATACACATTTCAAATCTGACATATTATAATCACAAAACAGAAAATAAAATTAATTTTTCTACCTTTTGTTGTCTGGTTATATTTCAAATCTTGTTGGTCCAAGGCTCTGGTTTTCTTCTGATAACTTGCTTGCCAGGGTCTCCTTCTTTCTGCATGCTAACCATCCATCTGCCAACTCTGTCCTCCCTTTCCATTTCCCTTCCCTTCCCAGGAAGTCTGGTATCTTTCCTTTTTTTCATCTCCCTCCACAGATCCACCTTTTCTTAAATACCCTTTCATCCGGCATCTCTCCCTCCTTCCCCACCATCCCAGAGTCCACCATCTCTCCCTTTCTTTTCCTAATTACCCTCCTATCCAGTATCTCTATCCCTCCTCCATACCATCCCTTGTGTCCAATTTCTCTCCCTTTCTGTTCTTTCCCTCCCTAAATCCCATGGTCCATCATCTCTCTCCCTCTCCTCTATTTTCAGACCCATTATTTCTTTCCTCCCCCCCAAAGTTTGGCATATGCACGTCTCTTTGAACACCCCCTTCCCTCCATGTACTTCTAAATCATGGTCCCCCCCAAAGGCCTGTCCCCCCTTAAAGGTCTGCCTGTCCCACCTTGAAGGCCTGCACCCCCCTTGAAGGCCTGTCCCATCCCCTTGTAGGCCTGTCCCCCCCCTTGAAGGCCTGCCTGCCTGTCCCCCCCTTGAAGGTCTGCACCCCCCGAAGGCCTGCACCCCACTTGAAGGCCTGTCCCACCCCCTTGTAGCTTCTCCCCCCCCTTGTAGGCCTGTCCCCCCTTGAAGGCCTGCCTGCCTGCCTTTCCCCCCCTTGAAGACCTGTCCCCCCTTGAAGGCCTGCACCCCCCCCCTTGAAGGCCTGCACTCTCTTGAAGGTCTGCACCCCCCCCCCGAAGGCCTGTCCCCCACTTGAAGGCCTGTCCCACCCCCTTGTAGCTTCTCCCCCCCTTGTAGGCCTGTCCCCCCTTGAAGGCCTGCCTGCCTGCCTTTCCCCCCTTGAAGGCCTGCACCCCCTTGAAGGCCTGCACCCCCCCCCCCGAAGGCCTGCACTCCCTTGAAGGTCTGCACCCCCCCCGAAGGCCTGCCCCCCCCTTGAAGGCCTGTCCCACCCCCTTGTAGGCCTGTCCCCCCCTTGTAGGCCTGTCCCCCCTTTAAGGCCTGCCTGCCTTTCCCCCCTTGAAGGCCTTTCTCCCCCTTGAAGGCCTGCACCCCCCTTGAAGGCCTGTCCCACCCCCTTGTAGGCCTGTCCCCCCTTGTAGGCCTGTCCCCCCCTTGAAGGCCTGCCTGCCTTTCCACCCTTGAAGGCCTGTTCCCCCCCTTGAAGGCCTGAACCCCCTTGAAGGTCTGCACCCCCCCAAAGGCCTACACCCCCCCCCGAAGGCCTGCACCCCCCCCTGAAGGCCTGCCTGCCCCCCTTGAAGGCCTACACCCCTTGAAGGTCTGCCCCCCCCCCCCGAAGGCCTGTCCCCCCTTGAAGGCCTGCCTGCCTGCCTGTCACCCCCTCCCCCTTGAAAGCCTGCTTGCCTGCCCGCCCGCCCCACCCTGAAGGCCTGATGCCCCGACCCACCCAGAAGGATCGCTCGCCCCCCTGGCCTCCCCGCACCACCTATGAAGCAGCCGCAGCAGGATCGCGAAGTCAGCGTCAGCGATCCCTGCGCTGCTTCCTGCACCACGGTCCCGCCCCTCTTCTGACATCAGAGGAGGGGCGGGATCGCGGCGCAGGAAGCAGCGCCTAAGCAGCGCAGGGATCGCTGACGCTGACTTCGCGATCCTGCTGTGGGCTGCTTCACAGGTGGTGCAGGAAGGTCAGTGGGGCGAGCGGTCCTTCGGGGGTGGCGGGGGACTGAACGGCAAGGCCGGGAACACCCCCTTAGGGCTGGCACCCGGGGCGCACCGCCCCCCCCCTTGGTACGCCACTGGTTGACCGTTGGAATGAGCTTCCAGCGCAGGTGATCGAGGCCAGCAGCGTGCTGGACTTTAAGAATAAATGGGATACCTATGTGGGATCCCTACGAGGGTCGAACTGGAATATCGGTCGCTAGGTATAGACTTAAGAGGATGGGTCAGTAGGGTGGGCAGACTTGATGGGCTATAGCCCTTTTCTGCCGTCATCTTCTATGTTTCTATGTTTGAATTGTTTAATTAAAAAAGATTTATGAACTCACTCCCAAATTCTGTATACACAGTCAATTTATGCGCACAACTTAATTGGCCTAATTGGTGCTAATTGGCAATTAACACTTTGTAATTGACACTGATTGGTACTAATTAAAAGTTACACACCTTGGAAAGCACGATTCTATAAAAAGTATGCGCCAGTTGCAGTGCGTGAATTTGAAAAGGGGGCTTGGCCAGGGGCAGTTTGTGGACATTTTTAAAAGTTATGCACATTGGGCTAGATTCACTAAGCAAACTGATCGTGTACCAATCAGTTTGCGAGACCTCCTGCAGTATTCACTAACCTGTTTTGTGATACGATTCCGATCCGCGCATGCAAATGAGGGGAAATTCATGCAAAGTAGGCAGGGACGCGATTCACTAAACAAATTTGCCAATTCAACTGTGCCGATTCGACTGGCCAATCAACCCAAAAAGCGACTGCTGAGGACCAGTCACTGAAGCCCTTTCCGAATGCCTTCTGTCGCCCTGCTCTTAGCCCTGTCAGCCCCGATCTCCTGCTTCCCTGATCTGCCTGCCTGCCTGACGCTGCCCTGATCACCTGCCTGCCCCGATCTGCCTGCCTGTTCTGA
The DNA here is from genome assembly GCF_902459505.1 of Geotrypetes seraphini. NCBI lineage: Eukaryota > Metazoa > Chordata > Amphibia > Gymnophiona > Dermophiidae > Geotrypetes > Geotrypetes seraphini. Next base: position 535,636,254 of record NC_047084.1, read on the forward strand.
CACTACCCTGATCGCCTGCCTGCCTCGACTCTCCTACCCTTCCCCGCAGTGTAAGCCCGTGGTTTTAACCTGCAGGCTTTTTTAAAGCGGGTTAAAACCACGGGCTGTTTAACTTGCTTTTTAACCAATCATTTCAAACCACCCCCTGGTTTTAGGTGACCTAAATAGGTGCGCCTAAAAGTTATGCAATAAACTGGTGCTAGGTGCAGTTCTATAAAATTGATTCACATTGAGACAGACATTTGAGGAGGTGGAGATGGGTGACCTGAGCTGTCTGGAGCTGGCTTGGAGAATCACTGTCACCTCATGTCTCTGGTTGTTATCTGGCTCCCAGCCTTCGGAAGGGTCAATTGTAGCTTGTTTAAAAGATACTGAAAACTGAACCATTCGAAATACAGGCAGTTCATCTGGCAGTCTTATTTTATTTTTATTTAACTTTAATTACTCTTTTGTTTTATTTTGATTCAATTTTGTATTTTAGTTTTTCTTTTGGCCTTCTTTTTTGCATCCTTAGTATGTAATGCGATTGTTCATAGATGCTTTAGTTAGATTGTGAGCCTACTGGATAGTTAGGGATTTTTTTTTTTTTTCAAAGCACCTAATATTAGTTACTTTATTGTATGTGAACTGCCGTGAACTTCGAAAAGGTATTGGTGGTATATAAATAAAAATTGTAATGTATTGTACACATACTTTGTAGAATCATGCTAAGCGCTATTCTAGTCAGTGCTGATTTTTAAGGTTCTATATATAGAATCAAGCCCACAATAAAGTCTTTTTAACTTAAAAATTGCTTTCTTTATCAATATGCTGATTTGAGTTTCCATTGTCAAGCATGAATTCAAAGTGATGCCCATATGGCAGTGGTTCCCGAACCTGGTCCTGTACATACCCCAGCCAGTCCGGTTTTTAGGATATCCATAATGAATATGCACAAGAAAGAATTGCATGCAGTAGAGACAAAAGGGCAAATTCTATAAGAAGTGCCCAAAAGTTAGGCGCCTATATAGGCACTGTTCAGCGTGATTCAAGTAAAATTGGGTGCTGTTTAGTGAATCCCGCTGAGCGGCACCTATTTGGGTACCTATTTTAGAGGCTTCTATTACATAGTCCAGCTCTAAGCACACTTAAGTTAGGCACCTAGCTGAGCGCTTAAGAGTAGTAGTAAGAAGGTGCCTAACATAGCCACGCCCATGCCTAACATTCATAGCGCCTATTTTTTTGAAAGCTGCCTAAATTTTTAGAGGCACTTGTTACAGAATCGCGTTTTCCTGGATAGGCGCCTATGTTTCAATCAGTGCTGATTAAAAAGCTTAATTGGGCTTGTTATTCAATTTAGATAGGCGCCTCCGAAATAGGTGCCTAACTTTAGGCACTGGTTACAGAATTTGGGCCAAAATGTATGCAAATCTCTCTCATGAATATTCTTTGTGGATATCCTGGACCAGATTTGGACCAGATCCTGGACCAGATTTGGGAACTACTGCCATATAATCTTTATCATTTTCCCTGTTTTGGTGTAGTTTTATCAATAGGGCACAATATTCTTACCTAGAGTACAGTATGTTAAGTAAAATAGTGTGTACTGCATATGAATAAGGGGTCAAAAGGAGCAGATTACACATCAACAGGGTACAAAATATTTATTCACCACAGATTTCAACAATAAAAGGCTCGCAGTGGACCCAATTTCACCCATTCAAAGGGCTGCGTCAGGGGCAAATGTACATGCAACAGAATTACCTCACAGGAGTCATGGGATAGGAGGCAATGTTTAGTTGTGGATTAGGAATTGGTTATCAGACAGAAAACAGAGGGTAGGTTAAATGGCCATTTTTCTCAATGGAGGAGGGTAAATAGTGGAGTGCCACAGGGATCTGTTTTGGGACCGATGAGTGAGGCGATTAAATTTGCAGATGACACTAAACTGTTCAAAGTTACTATAACACATGCGGACTGTGAGAAATTGCAAGCAGACTATAGGAAATTGGAAGACTGGGCGTCCAAATGGCAAATAAAATTTAATGTGGACAAATGCAAAGTGATGCACATAGTGAAAAATAACCCAGATACTAGGGTACACCCAGATACTAGGGTCCACATTGGGAAGCAGTGCTCAAGAAAAAGATCTGAGTGTCATTGTAGACAATGGGCTGAAACCTTTCACCTAATGTGCGGCAGTGGCCAAAAAAGCAAACAAGATGCTAGGAATTATTAGAAAAGTTATGGTAAACAAGGTTAAGTATGTTATAATGCTTTTGTATCGCTCCTTGGTGTGACTTCACCTTGAGTACTGCATTCAATTCTGGTCGCCTTATCTCAAAAACGATATAGTGAAACTAGTGGTCTTGCGGGGCTTTCGGGGCAAGAGCAATCTTCCTACGCTCCTGCCCCATACAGATCGCCAATAGGAAATGGCTGCCATGAGCTCCCGTAGTCTTTCGAGACTACTAAAGGAGCTCATGGCAGCCATTTCCTATTGGCGATCTGCAAGGGGCAGGAGCATAGGAAGATCGCTCCTGCCCCGAAAGCCCTGCTAGACCACCAGCTAAGGCTGGGATGCCGGGGGGTAGGTGGGAGGGAGGCGGGGAAGGTCCGATTCAAATCTTTTTTTTTTTCCCCTAAAAAAAAATTGCGAATAACCGAATCCGCGGATGCTGAAACCACGGATTCGGAGGGTGAAGTGTATATAATTAACGCCAGGGCAGTTCATGGGTGAAGCTTGAACAGAGCATTGGAGGAGGAGCTATATTACACCACTAACCAGTTAAGCAAAAATGCTGTCCTAACTTTAGCCACTGAGCTAGCTGGGCACCAGTCTGAATACTGGCCAGTGCATATTTAACTTCCAGTAGCTGCATTTTTTCAAAATGGAGACATTTGATTTTGCCTTGGCTATTTTTTTCTGACATATCCATTGAGACTCCCGGTGGTTTTAAAAAGTATACCTAGTGCAGCAGAATCGTATTCCTTATGGATGCTCATAACTGGTGCCTGTAGCAAATCTGAGGAAAAGGTAAGGGAAGATTGCATTCTGGAGAAAGAGTCAAGGAGCCACATTTAGGGCTGTTGTGGGCCACCATTGACCCCTGGGCCTAAACAGTGAAAAACACTGCTCTAAAGGAATGCATTTAAAAAATAGATTCAAGAAAGTAGCACAGCTATCCAAGGTGAATTATGAGCCAAACCTGCATTAATAATAACTTTATCCGTAGACCGCAATACCTCACAGTTCAATGCGGTTTACAACCAGAGAAATTGTACAAACACAGCGATGATACATCAATTACATTGTCAGGATCACAAATACATTAATTTGGTCTTTTATTAAAGTGCGCTAGCCGATTTAGCAAGCGCTAAATGCTAACGTGTCCATTATATTCTATGGACGTGTTAGCATTTAGCGTGCGCTGAATCGACTAGCACGCCTTAGTAAAAGACCCCCTAAATTAGTAATTCATTTATATACATTTATTAAACAAGTAAGTTTTCAATAATTTCCTAAAATCCTGATAGGAAAAGGAAGACATAATCAAACCACTTAAATTCTTATTCCATTTACCTGCTTGAAAAGCTAAAAAGTCCATTCGAAGAATCTTTTACATGTACAGCCTCTTAAAGACGGAAAAGAAAATAATGTAATACCATGAGTTCAGCGATTAATTTCAGATAATACAAAGTGTTTTAGAAGATAATTTGGAGCAAGACCAAATAGTGTTTTATAACATAAATAAGCAAATTTAAAAATTATTCTCGCTTCTACCGGAAGTCAATGTAACTTCTGATAGTAAGGTGGTGTCTTCTGTTTCAGGTTTAATGGTAACAGTTTTCAGACTGAATACAGGGAACTACCTATACTTACCCCTGTACTTTGTACTACTTTTTAAAGAAGAAGAAGGTGCATACTTTCACATTCAAAACTGCACTCATGAACTCGTCTATCTCTTTAATATGGCCTGGAAATGCCTCTTTTAAATGTGGCTAAATCTATGTGCTTGATGGAATGTCCTGTGTATTTTTCGCCATAATGAGTGAGGGAAATTTTCAGACATCCAATTTGCACACTCGTAAATCAATGTTTCTTTGTAAATGACTTTGACTGTGTCTTGTCTAAGCACAGAACCGTAGAGTTTTCTGGAAGCTTGAAAGAAGCAATAGAAATAAGTGGTTTAATTGTTTTAGTGAAAGAATGTCTACATGATGAAAAATAATTGCTAAAATGTAAAACCCTGGGAAGTCAAGCTGTGACTTTTTCCATCAATAAATTGCCTCAGAATCCCTTTCAACTGAGAGCCTGTTCAGGTCATTTATTAAAAAGTTTGGATAAAAAGTTGATACACGTTCATCCCCTTAGGGATATATCACTGGAAGCTTTTTCCTCTGTATTGGAATAGAAGCTAACAGATGATTCATTCATCCATGTGAGAGATGTGGTCCAAGAATGAAATGAGGTTATAAAGGAAGGGATTGATAGGATTTCCCCCCAACCCTATATGTCATCTGTCTGTCCAAGTTATATTGTAAGCTCTTCCAAGCAGGGACTGTCTATTAAATGACAAAATGTACAGCACTGCTTACGCCTTTCAGTGCTTTATAAGTGATAAATAGTAGTACAGTGTTTCCCCGGTCATTTGCGGTCCCAGTCATTCGTGGTATTTTCTGACCGTGAATGACCGGGCAGGAGAGGGCAGCCAGAGAGGCCAGAGAGCGCAGCCGGAGCGCCGGCGAGTGAAGGAAATCACTCACAGTATGCTCTGATTGTCTCTTCCTGTACTAAAGTCGGGCCTCACCAATCAGGAGCTGTTTTGACACACAGCTCCTGATAGATGAGGCCCAACTTTAGTACAGGAAGAGGCGGTCAGAGCAAACGGAGAGTGATTTCCTTCACTCGCCAAAACTCCGGCTGCCTTCTCCTGCCTCTCTGGCTGCCCTCTCCTGTCTCCCCTGCTAAAAACTGTCTTCGCGGTTTTTCAACATTTGCGGGGGTTCCTGGAACTGAACCCCCGCGAATATCAGGGGAATACTGTAGCAGTGGTGGTGGTGTAGGATAAGAGCATTGTTTTAGGATTATTTTGGGGAATGGAAAAGGGAATTATGGAAATTAAAAAAGATTATGGAAAAGATCAAGTATTACAAAATTAAGAATATTAGGGAAGGATACTTTAATTCTATATGAGAGCTCTGTACGATGAAATAGGAATATGTAGAGAACTATATAATAGCTTCTTTTCAAATCACCCCTCCTCATTTAAAAAGCCACATTAGGCTTTTTTATCACCAACCTCGTTGGTATTAGCTCCAACGCTCATAGGAATTCTATGAGGGTCGGAGCTAATACTTCCACAGGGGCGATAAAAATGCCTAGCATGGCTTAGTAAAAGGGGGATTGGTATTTGTATTCTCAAATCAAAATATATGCCAAATATCCACTTGTATAAGAAATATAATCCTGGTACACATAAGAAAAATTACATCAAGTAACTCAATAAAAAAGAAAAATGACTAAGTATTTCATCCTAGGATTCATTGGTCCACAAGTTGAAAGGGGGGGGGGGGAGATGAAACATAAGTGGATCAATATTACATTAGGCAAACATACAAAGAAATTTAAAGGCAATAGCATGATGTTATCCTTCTGACTGTACTGTATGTCGTTCCAGCCCCTGCTCATGTCACTGGAATTGTGGGAACACAGCCCCGTGACTCCGCCATTTGCAGCTCTGGTGGAAAAATTACTGCTGCTCAAATATGCCCTGGAAGTCTGTGCAAGGAAACCTTCAATCTGTTGTTGAGCCGAGGAAGGAACAGAAATGACTAATGGGTGAGTTCTGAGTAAAAAGGTAAAAGATAAGGCTCAAAATAGTGATGATTTCACATCAAACAGCCAACGCTGCCATCTTGACTCTTCTTCCTCCTCAACTGGTTCCCTATATTATCAACTTCTAATGAGAGCTCTTCAAGATAATGAAGTTAATAGAGAAGATGTATCATTATTATTTTTATTATTAATTTAGATTTTGTTCACACCAGGTACTGAAGGTATTTCCCTGTCCCTGGAGAGTTTACAGTCGGTGTTTATATCTGGGACATCTGGGAGAGGGGAAGAGGGGGGGGGTAAGTGACTTGTCCAAGATCACAAGGAGCAACAGTGGGATTTGAACAGGGCACCCTAGAAGTCAAGCCCGAATAGTAGGTTTCAAATTATGCATGAGTTGCCTGCTGAAGATTCTGTATTTACCTTTTAAACGTAAAAATAAACAACTATGTGATAAAGTGGTACTGCTCAGAAGAAGACTGAGGAAGAGTTATTAGTAAGAGCTTCACTGAGTATATGTGAATAGGTCCATCCTCGGCATGCTCCTCCGATGTGAGTCTGTCCACTGCTCACATCTGTGGTTCTCTGTTCTCTCCTCTAGACCCTTGTCTAACCACGATTTGACTGCTTAATCCAAGGTCCATCACCACTGTCAAATTTGCTCCTCCCCCAAGTAGGTTTACCAGGGATTAGGCCAAAGTCAATTTTTGACTATGGTCTTTAGAGTAAGGAATGGATTAGGTCCAAGGTAGTTTTCTGATCTTTTGATACCTTATCAACTAGACAGCAGACTGAGATCATCACAGAGAGTTAAATTTGAAAGAACCTTCTGGTAAAAAGACAAGTTTCAAGTTTTATTAAAAATTTGATTAAATCATCTTCTAGAACTCAAAAAGGTGAACATTTTTGGGAATGACACCTTCTCTCTGGAATAAATTACCTACTGGGCTCTATAAAGAGCAGGCACATCTTCAGTTCTGCAGAGGTGTGACGTCCTGGTTGTGGAGGTAAGCATATGATAGTGAGCAAAAAGATGACTGACAGATTGACTGGATCTTTCCGACAGTGATTTTGTTGTATTTAATTTATTATGTTATACTATATTTTCCATTATGTTTTAATTTCATTCAACATCATTTGAGAGTTTTCTAAGAAGCAATGCATAAATCAATAGACAGAGGAAGGGCAGGTGAAAAGAAAGAGGAATATATAATCCTGCATTACTACCCAAGACTAATCTGGGATGCTTTCCAGGTATAAAGTATTCCTTTTTGATTTACGCTACATTAGCAAAGAACTGCCACAGGGCAGAGACAAGTAATTCAAGGGAAACTGTACTGACTGTAAATGACTCTCTCTTCATTGGAACAGCTGTTAATTTGCCACGTGCAGAATGAAAGGGTGAATATATACTGGCCAATTTGGGGAATGCCGTAATACGAGAAGCAGTCAAGTTGCCTAATGGGTTTGATTCCCACTGCAGCTTCTTGTGATTCTAAACAAGTCACTTAACCCCAGCAAAATAAGTACCTTTAAACTGCTTTAATTATAATCACAGAAAGGAAGTACATCATCTCCCATACTCTTTCCCTTACAACCAGGGAGGCTAGGAGATGTATATTAAAAATACAAGGCCTTGCATTTTTAATAAACTATATGAGTTGCAATACTGGTGCTTTTGATTGTTGTTTTGGCCTTTCTGGTTTCTCCAGACCAGGTCATACGTTTCTTTGCCTTACAATCTGGGGTTTGGAAAACCTGGGCTAAAAACACATTGGAAGAGTAGCCTAGTGGTTAGAATACTGGCTGACAACCAAGGAAGCCCAGTTTAAATCCTGTTTCTGCTCCTTGTGATCTTGAGCAAGTCACTTAATCCTTCATTACCTCTGGTACAAACTTAGATTATGAGCTTTCACATCCAGGGAAATATCTACTGTATCTGGAATGTAACTCACCTTAAACTACTCCTGAAAAAGGTGTGAGTTAGATTTAAATAAATAAAATATGGAAGCAGATATGTGTCACTGACCCTGCATGGCAGGGGCTGTTTTAATCATATATACTATAGCAGGGCTACTCAGTTCTGGTTCTTGAGATCTACAAAAAGACCAGGTTTTCAGGATATCCACAATGCATATGCATAAGAGAGATTTGCATACCGATGAGTGCTTAAGGGCATTCAAGCTGGATGTCAGTACTGAGAAGTAAAGTCCACACTAAAGCAACAATGAAGATGCTGATAGGAAGGAAATAGAGCTGGCAGGAGGAAGAAGGGCGAGGGCAGAGTGGAGTGGAGAGATCATATGAGGAGAAAGGGGAGAGGCAGAGGCATGAGAGAGAGAAATATTGATGCTAGGAAGGGGGTCAGCAGAGAAATATGAAGAGAGGGACAAAGAGATGCTGGGTCTGGTGTAGGAGAGATTTAAAAAAATGAAGAAAGCCAAAGATGGAATGAATCATGTAAAAAGGAGAGAAGGGGCACAGGTTGAATGGAAAGGGGAGAGGGGCATAGAAAGAGGGCAGATGCCCTATCAAAGGGGGAGAAGGCAGTTGCTGGATGGAAGTGAGTGAAGAGAAGATGAGGAAAGCAGAAACCAGAGACAACAAAGGTTAAAAAAAAAAATTAAAAACTTTTTTTTTTCCTTTAGGATAAAGTAGTGTTGTATTGTGAGTGTGGTGGGCAAGGCTGGGGCTAAAGGTGGAGTGGGGCAGAGCTTGGGCGGGATGGGGTGAAGCTGGGGACGGGGTCGTGTATACTCTTTTTTTTTTGCTTTCACAAATATGGTAACCTTAGGGATACCAGCATATAGAGGGTGATTATGAGGTTGGGGCTAGTAATGTCTTTGTATACTTTGCTTTGCCTTACTGGCACAAACTGAATTTACATATTTTAAATACGGTACCCCACTAAGGGCAAAAGGTTTTGACTAATGCACAATGCATTAAACTGAACCATTGTGGAAGTGAATTTTACAGCATCATTTCTGTTTAAGTACTGTAAGAATAAAAACATTGTCACGCTTGTTTCTAAATTAAACCAGCATAAAATTAAATCTAATAGCATTGCCCTATGCTTTATTTTTCAATGTTAATTATCACAATGCACAAAAAGCAATTTAATACAAAAGTGCCTTTTACTTAAATACATTTTTCATTGTGACATCAAAGACATGAAAATTGATTGTTCAGAAGAAAATGTTCTGTTTCCACATGTTGATCAAATCTCCTATACAACCAATTATTCATAAGCATATTGTTCCATTCTTCAGCAAACCTAAAATATTTGCTCAGAAAATAATGCTCCAATCACCTGAAAACACAAGCATTTACAAAAATGAATAGCTAATTTTATTAAAGGGAAAGGGGATGGCACTTGTATACCACTTTTTTTGTGTTTACGCATTCAAAGCAATTTACCTATATACAGACAATTATTTTGTACCTGGGGTAATGGAGGATTAAGTGACTTAACCAGGGTGCAGTCCTGGGATTGATCCCACAATCTTTGGGTGCTGAGGCAGCTCTACCACTAGGCCAATCCTCACCTCTATTAACTTGCCCGCAATTATGGAATGTTCAGTAGACATGTCTTTTTGGTATCAGGAAAAGAACATACAGTACTTTAGTTTTAAGGCAAGCAGAATGAACATACCATATCGTTAAACTTCTCAACCCCAATAGATGTTTATGTTATCTGCTTAGCCCTGTGCTTAAAAGAGGCAGCCTCATTTCTACTTCAGCCCTTAGCAGTAATACAGGTAAGCTCATCTTGTGGCAGTTTGAAAAGGACAATTAAAAAGGCCCTCAGGCCTCAATTCTATAAAAGATGCCCAAATTGGCACGCCTAGCTGATTTAGGTGTCTAACAATTATTCAGTTAGTTTAATTGGCGCTGATAACAAGTTTAATTGGCTCAATAATTGGCTGTAATTAAAATTAATTACTAGTTAGGTGGTTCAATGGTATCAAGTCTCGTGAGACCAAGCTTAACTTCCAGCATTGCGCGGCTCATGCTCACAAATTACACCAGCTGTGGCATAGCAGCAGGAATCTCATTTGAGGATTTCACGGGGCTTTTTTAGACCACTCATGACAGGGAAGGAGGATCATCAAAGCATTGCTAAGGACTTCACAGACTTTTTGTGGGCCAAGAAGCTGAGGCTGGTGGGCAGAGTTCTGGTCTGCAGACCACAGGCTGGACAAGCCTGGTGTAAATGCAAGAAGGGGTGTTCACATGAAAGGAACTGCTTATAGTTTTTTACATTGGGAGTATCACGGAGGTTTTTGCCAGTGAGGTTACCACCCCACCATTGTGGTGGTGGGAGGGCTTTTGTCTGAGGCTTTTCCTCCAGTTCAGTCTGAACTTTCTCCCTGAACTAAAGCAGCACTGCCTACATTCTTTACATGACATTATTTGTTTTTTCTTGTGAAAGTGTGTCTTATTACATTATTGATTTTTCACAAATCCGAGTAATTTGTGCTATATATTTAGGAACTGTCACTTACATGCACAACTTACACTATGTTATGTGTGCCTTTGCCGCATTTAGGTACCTGCAGTTACACAAGTATGTGGATTCATACATTTAGAGAATGACACGGGGAAAAATTCTGTCCCGTCATTGCCCCGTCCCCGCCATCCACTTCACCGCCCCATCCCCTTAGCATCCACCCTTCCCTCTTACCACCTCACCGCCCTTCAACGGCCCAAGAATCTCCTTCCCTCCCCCTTACCTTCGTGGCGGGTTAGGAAAGAAACTTACTGAAGCTGGCGGAGACTGCCTGCCTGTGCCTGCAGTCGCATGTGTGTGGGCAGAAGCATCTCCTCTGATGCAACTGGAATTTGCGTCGGAGGAGAAGCTTCCGCCCACATACACGCGACTGCAGACAGGCAGGCTTTGCCGGCTTCAGTAAGTTTCTTTACTAAAGCGGCGTGAAGGTACGGGGGAGGGAGGGAGGGAGATAGATTTGGCCTTAGGCAGGGAGGGAGGGAGGGGGGCCGCGCGTGATCAAGGCCACGGGGCGGTGGATGGCCTTGTCCCAGTGCCCGCAGTGAGCACTTCCCCCCTCACCATTTCGACGGGTTAGCCATGGCTACCTGCCACCTTGTCATTCTCTACATGCATTCACAGTAGGTGCACTGATACTAAGTTATGCTAGTATTCACAGTATGATTACTGCAATTCTATCTATGCTGATGTGACAAAATTCAATCTTAAAAGTTTACAGCTTCTTCAAAATTCAGCTGCAAGAATGGGTTACAAATCAGGTACTCAAGCATTCTCTCTATCTGTCCCAGCAGGCTCACAGTCTATCTAATGTACCTGGGGCAGTGGAGGATTAAGTGACTTGCCAGTGTCATAAGGAGCCCCTCCATATGCATTGAATCAGAAAAAAAAATCTAAAAATGTTATTCTTTACTGTTTTTAGGAACTGTGCTCAGAGACATGAAGGCTATAAAACCGCCTCACCACCCAATCATTGCATAGTTCAATACAGTGTCAGAAGAATGGTATATATCTCTCTAGTTGATTACGCAAAACCAAACAGGTTATAGCTTTATCATTTTGGGTATGAAACTCTAAAAATAATAAAACTTAGCTTTAGAGAATCTTGAAAACCCAACTGGCTGGGAGTCCCCCAGGATAGGGTTTGGGAACCACTGATTTAGATCAAAAGTACCTGACAAGATACCAAAAGCCGATCTTATTTTATTTTTATTTATTTATTTTTAAAATTTCTATACCATTTTTTTCCAAGACAGTTTACAAAAAGTTATATACATAAAATATTAAAACAAATCAGAACACAGTAGGAACAAAAACAAACAGATTCAATCCTTACATAAGATCAATTATTTATAGAAATGCATCTACAAATAGTTGTGTTTTTAACATTTTCCTGAATGAGTTCCTGTCTCTACATTTTCGACTTTGACCAACAAGGCTATTCCACAACTTTAGTCCAGCACATATAAAAGTCATAGCATTCGTTTCCACATATTTAGGATTAGCCTTTGTTTTCAGCAATGCTGAATTTTCGGAGAGCAATGATCTTGATGGTTGATATCCAGACATCAAACTCTTAAAAAATTCAGGGATCGTGCCATACAGAAATTGCTGCTTATCTTAGAAATAAATAGTAGATTTTCCCATGCCCATCTTAATAATGGCTTATGGGATTTTAGGGCCTGATTCTATATAGGACGCCCGGTCTCAGCAGCAGTCTAAACAGCTTTTGAAAATTGCACATGCGTGTCCTATATAGAATCGCGTCTATCCAACTACCCCGATTCTCTAATCGGCATCCATGTCACAGGCGCTGGTTGGAGAATTATGTTGCAACTGAGCTGATTGTGACAAGGGAATCTCCCTGCCACGATCAGCTGAGTGGCCACGGCAGGAAACCCCCAGCCACGAAGTCGGCCAACAGGAGGGATGCCCAGTCCCTCCTGTTGGCATGCCCCCCACCCCCGAATGTCCCTGCCGCCTACAATCGGGATACCATTTTTAGAATTTGGTCCTTAGTGACCAGCCCAGAGAGGGACAGAGCACACAAATACAGCAAAAACACAATACAGCGAGAAAAGCACAAAGGGCCTCAATGAACAGGAATTTGTCTTCATTGACCAAGCACAAGCTGTGTTTTGGCATAAAACGCTTGCATCAGGGGTCGGCCAATAAGCAAAATACGATTATCAAACTTTGGAAATCAGTCCTAAAGCCCGAGCAAAGAGAACAATCTCTTAGTTCTGTGTTACTTCAACTTGATGTCCTCCTAACTTGTATGAGGCCTGGTGAGTCAATCGTCCAAATAAAGATGTACTCGGAGGCCGAGTCTGTGTAAGTGGGCTGCTACAATAACCATCCCTTTAGCAAAGGTCCTATCAGCGCTGTGCTTAGAGCTGTCTCATAGAATGTTCAGTGAGCTGTCAGACTTTCTGCCCACTGCTCCTGGAATGCCAAGAGTCTCTCTCCCTCCCCACCCCCATCCCAATGTGGGGCGAGGTGCCACGGGCCTGATGAAATAATTGCTTATTCGGGGCGGATGTAAAATGTGCTGTGGAAGATTGGAGGCACCTGACACCACCACATCTGTGTATGGTGTACTGATAGGATCTTTGACCTGAGGGATTCCAGGATATGGACGATATCGCCAGTAATGAAGGAAGAATGCCCAATGCCAAGGCCTGCTGTCCAGCAAGGACTAGGGTTTGTGGTCCTGCATACTAGTCATAGAATCATCCAGACCCTTTACAAACAATAACTTCCCCTTAAAAGGAAGTGTACTAAGGGTCGCCTTAGGAAGAAGAATCACCAGACTACAGTCTGATTCACAGTATCTGGCACATGGAGATAGAGTAAGCCGATGGCTTGCTCACTATCCTGAGCAAGCCATACAGGGCATCAGCCACATAATCCACTCCAGTGATCAAAAATGGAAGATCTGTATCCATGACTTTGTGCCAGATCATGATGGCGCTTGGAGTAACAGGTTCCGCTTAGCACCCTGTGCCAAAGAATCCACCTTTGGGGAAACAGGAAAGGACTTAGGTTTGTGTTCCTGCACACTAGCTATAAGGTCGACCAGACCCATATCGAACAATAAGTGCCCTCTAAGGGGCAACTTACTGAAGATCACCTAGACGAATAATCACCAGACCACTGTTTTCTTGCTATAATGAGGTGTTTTGAGGCAAATCAAAGCTTTTAAACTGAAACTGGGAAATCCAAGATGGCCACAGCAGCAGCAATTTTACCACCAAAAACAGGCCAGGGAAGCCACACAGAAAACAAAAAGTAGTGATTTTAATATTTCTGAGGTGGGGTAATCCAGTACGAATTCAAATTTACAGATCCCCTCAAAATCAATCTATCAGGCTGACAGCCTGCTACTCACTGTGCAATGCTGTGTGATGGGAGCTGCAGGCAGAAGCTGAAACTTTATAGGGAGATCTCTACCTCAATAAATATGGAACTGCTGGTTTCTTCTGACTGCCTCTCGAGCTCATGACTTGGTCAGAGATCTCAAACCCACTGGATACTTCGCGTACACTATGGGAGGAGGGATGCATTCAGCCCCAATCCTGGACATGCCACCACGGAGCTACGCAGCCTGCTCCAACCCACTAGCGGACACACCTGCGATGAGCACAACTTCTAGGGAACAGTCCCTGAGCCTCCAAACTGGAAAAGCAGGCTGTCCAAGGAAGTGCACTGCATAGCAGCCACCCCTTGGAAGCAGACTCCATCCCATTTGAATCTGCAATCTCCTGCAGCCAGAGCTGTCCCAAAAGGGGATCGTCTGAGCATGAAATTCCTGGGAAAAAAATAAAATTACTGAAGGTAACAAAAAAAGTAAGCATGAGCAGAAAAGAACAGATCCTACTGTCTCGCTTGTAGGAAGACAACTGGAAGTTAGAGGGCAATCGTGAGGTAAGAGGGGAGGATCAAACATATGTAAATGAGGCTTGATGGCATACATAACCCACTAGTTCAGGAATACTGTAAAGTGGAATTGTATAAGAAATTCAAAATTCCCAAGTACACAAGGCAGATAAAGAAAGGAAGACGAGGATAAAGATGACAAAAAGTATGAGAAAGTGAACGTGAGAAGAAGAGGCAGAGCGTTCCTTTGCAGACAGTCTAGGGTTGCTTTTGGTTCCCATTCAATTCCTGCTATTCTCAGAGGTGAGCACTCATGATTCAGTTTGTAGATTTATTTATTTATTTCATTTTCTATCCCATTTTCCACAACGAGCTGAGAATTTATGAGGATTCAACTACAAAAATGGTTAAAAATGACAAGAATTGCCGCTGCTGGATCAGACCAGTGGTCCATCGTGCCCAGCAGTCCGCTCATGTGGCGGCCCTTTGGTCAAAGACCAGTGTCCTAACTGAGACTAGCTTTACCTGTGTACGTTCTGGTTCAGCAGGAACTTGTCTAACTCTGTCTTGAATCCCTGGAGGGTGTTTACCCATATAACAGCCTCCGGAAGAGTGTTCCAGTTTTCCACCACTCTCTGGGTGAAGAAGAACTTCCTTATGTTTGTACGGAATCTATCCCCTTTTAACTTTAGAGAGTGCCCTCTCGTTCTCTCTACCTTGGAGAGGGTGAACAACCTGTCTTTATCTACTAAGTCTATTCCCTTCATTATCTTGATTAAGCAAGAGGCCTGAAAGTCAGAGAGAGGAAGACCAGAGCCATATGAAAAAAGAAGAAGCCCAAACAGTGAAGTGTTTAAAAAGCGAAATAATGGCAATTGAACAACATCTTGCCATTTGGCTGTCACACACAGCTATCAAAGCCTATTTATTTTATAATTTGAACAAGAGGTGTTTATGTTTTACAGTAGATATAAACACTGCATGCTGTCTCCAATTTTCAAATGCTATCTCTAAGGAAACACATCGACTAACGCTTCAGTATTCCTCAGTAATTAACATATTAAGCCACGATGTCGGTGGTGGAAGCAAAGCGATAAAAACAGCAGGACTCTAGAACAAGGGATGAAAGGTTATCTTCTTTCAAAATCAACAATAATAAGTTTTTGGCATTTTGTGGTATTCATTTGCATCATTTTACACGTGATTTCTGAGTCAGAGCATTTGGAGGGTAATTCTATACAAGGCAAAGAAAATGCGGGAATCTTTTGCCACAATGTAGCTTGTGTTGAGTCCCATTTTGTGAACTGAAGGGTGTGCGCATGTACACACCCAACTGCTACTTTTAGTCGCCACCATTTACAACATGGCGTAATTGGTCACCCTTGAAGTTTGTCATGCTGTGGTCTTACATTAGTATTCTATAACAGATTTGGTGTGCAGCTCGCAGAAGGCCAATTTCCACAAGATCTCTCCGAGATCATCATAATCCCCATCCTGAAAGACCCTAAGGGAGCCACAGATCAACCATTCAATTATAGACCCATAGCCTCAATACCACTATATGCAAAGATAATGGAAGGCTTCGTAGCAAACACCTAGAACACCTGGAAATCCACAATTTACTCCACCCCTCACAATCAGGCTTCAGAGGCCAACACAGTATAGAAATATTACTACTCTCTCTCCTAGAGATAGCCAAACAACACCTAAGGAAAGACAAAAAAATTCTGCTCATTCAACTAGACTTCACCGCAGCATTTGACCTGGTAGATCACAACATCATACTACAAACACTGGAGGCAATAGGAATCACAGGCAGAGTCTACAACTGGTTTGAAGGATTCCTCCGCTCAAGGAAATACAGAGTCAAAACAAAGAAAGAACAATCAGAAACATGGAACAACCCCTGCGGAGTCCCCCAAGGCTCGCCACTATCCCCAACACTCTT
Source organism: Geotrypetes seraphini (assembly GCF_902459505.1). Lineage (NCBI taxonomy): Eukaryota > Metazoa > Chordata > Amphibia > Gymnophiona > Dermophiidae > Geotrypetes > Geotrypetes seraphini. Next base: position 535,652,403 of record NC_047084.1, read on the forward strand.
CAACCTCTACATAGCCACACTCGGCACATGCCTAGACAAATTAGAAATAACCTCATACAACTACGCAGATGATATCACCATCATCTTGCCTTTCGACCAATCCACCAATGACACAACAATCAAAATAAATACAACACTAGAAACAATATCACAGTGGATGAGAGACCACAAACTAAAGTTGAACCAAGACAAAACCAAATTCCTACTTCTAGAAAAAAACAAAACATCCTCCATAACAAACCTAGAATTAAACTCCATCCTATACCCCCTACGACCCAACCTAAAACTGCTGGGAATAATACCAGACAAAGGCTGCACCATGCAACTTCAAATCAGCAAAATGGTCCAGAAGGCATTCGCAACCATGTACGACCTAAGAAAAATCAGAAAATACTTCAACAAAGAACAAGTCAGACTCATGGTCCAAACACTAATCCTGGGCCTCCTGGACTACTGTAACAACCTATACCTGTCATGCCCTGCCTATACCTTAAAACAATTACAAACGGTGCAAAACACAGCTCTCAGATTGATATATTCATTGAAAAAATATGATCACATTACCACTGCTTACCAAGACTCACACTGGCTCCTAATACAAGCACGCATACAATATAAATTCTTTTGCACCCTCTTCAGAGCCCTAAATGGAACTGGTCCCAGCTACCTAAACAAACACCTGATCAGAAATAACACATTAAGACCAAGGAGAACAAAGGCTCTCTTCACCCACCCCCAGCAAAAGGCATACAAAGCAAAAAACTGTATGACAAACTACTAGCCACCAGAGCATTGAAAATAGATGGCCACCTCTCCAAGCTACTGACCAAGACAACCAACTACAAAACATTCAGGAAAGAACTGAAAACTATACTTTTCAAAATATTTGTCAAATGAGCTAATCAAAAACCTTATAAACCCTCCCCCAAAACCCATCGCTCATGCTAGTCTTCAATTCGTCTAAGCTCACTCTATCTATCAACTCTGTAAGCTCCCTGGGAATGCCCAGGCCAACTCTTTGTAAACCGCCTAGAATTAAAAGGTATTGGCGGAACAGAAAACACTAATGTAATGTAATGTAGCTTAGCCACCAGTTTTTTTGACACCTAACTTATAAAGAGCCAATTGAACTGGACACTGCCCCTTTTTGAGTGCTTGTCCTGGTTCCCACTTTACCATGACTGCAAGGGTAATTCTGTAAATACATGGGGACCAGGATGTGATGTCAGAAGGGAGCCGAGGCCGGTGTGAGCCACGGGTGAAAGATGATGCTCACGCCGGCAAACATTTCAAGAGGCACACGGAGTGGGGGGAGAGGTGCTCAAATGGCAGGGCACAGTGGGGGGCACTCAAGCGGCAGGGAAGAGTTGTGGACACAAGGCATGGCAATGTGGGGTGCCACTGCCCCAGGCGCCAACCTCCCTCGCTATGCCACTGGACTCAGAAGTAGCCTCAGAAAATACTTTTTAATGGAAAGGGTGGTGACTGTACGGAACAGCCTTCTAAAAGAAATTGATTTTAGGTGGATCAAATTCAATTATAAAAATAAAAGTCAAATTACAAGTCTTCATCCGATGTCATTTACTATGTTACTATGCTATGTTACATTTGAATCAACATGTGATTTAAAAAACAGGGAGGGGGATTCTAAAAACTGATACTTCTTTATGGACATCACAAGAGGGCATGCTTACTGACAGTTCTATAACGGCTCAAGAAAGCATGATACATGTAGAATGCTAGTGCAAAGCTGCATCAGTGTGCCAAAAAATAGGAATGCCCACTTACAACAAGTCAATGGCTGGCATAAGTATGCATGTCTAAATGTGCTATGCAATGCATACAACTAAGAGTGTTCTATAAATTGCATGCATCATTTGGTGACATGCCCATAACATACCCATGTTTCATCCTACCGTATACTGCTTGATAGTTGCATGCTGTGGTTTTGGCCCACTGTTCTTAGCACCTAAATGTTTCTGCAGTCTTTACAGAATTAGGCACAAATTCTATAAATGGTGCCGTGAGTTAGACGCCATTAGGCACCGGTTTTAATTGGTTTAATTGCCTTTAATCGATGCAATAATTGATTGTGTCGTCTAAAAGCAATTAAAATGTCATTAAAAAATAGAAAAAGATGGTGCCTCTATAAATGGTGCCGGAACCACAACTGCAGAGGTGCCTAACAGCGCCTAAGGGTAAAATAGGCGTGGTTAATGTCAGAAGTACCCATAATAATAATAATAATAATAATTTATTTCTTATATACCGCTATACCGTGAAGTTCGAAGCGGTTTACAATAAAGATACATTTGACAGTACATGGGATAGAAACGGTTTGCAATAAAGATACGTTTAGTCAGTACATGGGATGCAAGTGGGTTACAATACAAGTGGTTTACTATCGAGGTGCATTTTGTCAGTGTAAGGGATACAGGTGGGTTACCATAAAGATACATTTTGTCAGTACATGGGTTACAATAAAGATACGTTTTGTCAGTACATGGGGTGCAGGTAGGTTACAATAAAGATACATTATGTCAGTACATGAGATTCAAGGTGGAAAGTATAATTAGTTTCGGGCCTTGGAATTAGAGGGCGAGGTGGAAGGGTCATGGCGAGGAAGAGTTGGGTATGGGAATTTAGAATTTGTTAAACAGTCGAGTTTTCAGGGATTTTCTAAAGTCTGCGTATGTAGTGGCCTCAAGTATGGGTTTTCCAAGCCATGTGTTTAGCCTAGCTGCCTGGAATGATAACATTCTATCTGGAAACTTTTTGTATTGGTAAGATTTCAAGGAGGGGCAATTGAATAGGTTTGCTCTGCGAGTGCTCTTGTTGGACTCGTTGGGGGAGAACTGGGAGATTAGGTAAGCTGGAAGAATCCCAAAGACAGCTTTGTAGCAAAAACAAGCAAACTTGAAGAGGACTCTGGATTCTGCGGGTAACCAGTGGAGTTTCTGATAATAAGGGGAAATGTGTTCCCATAGGCATCAGTAGGTGCCTCCGTAGTCGCAATTCCCTGGCCTACATTTCTGGCGCCTATTTGTGATATAGCCGCGATTCTATAAACGTGATTGACATGCAATCAGTGCCACTTTTGTGGGTGGCTGCCGATCACAGCACCATTTATAGAGTCCAGGCCTTAGTAGTGGCTGGAGTCAATACTAATGAGTGCTGGGTTCCAAAAGGTTCCTGGTTCAGAGCCATTGATGCAATGACCAGTCTAGTAGTAGGCTGATGCACTAACCCACATAAAAATGTACAAGTTAGCACCCTTTCGTTGCAAAACTTCACAATGCATGCAGACGAGCTGCTGGATCATCTGCATGCATAGCTAAATTTTGCAAGAAATTTATCATGTATTGCTTTGACTAGGAGTTAGGAGTATTTCAAATTATGTCTCTCTGTTTGCAGTAGGAACAGCCTATAAAAAGTAGCGCTGGATCCATAAGAGATGAAAACCTCAAGGATCCTCAGGGGCCAATGTAATTATCCCCAAGTAAAAGCAATGTGAAAATCACTCCCTGATAGTATGCCTTATCGCCTGTTAGGCAAAAAAAAAACAGGTGGTGTCAGCCCAGGTCTCTTTTGCCTTCTTATCTGATCCCTGAATCAAATGTAGAAATGCAGTATAAATTATGTGTCTCATGTTCTCATATTTCATGATTATTATTGTAAGCCGTTTGTTGGAAAAGAAATGCAGTAGTGGGCAAGAGCAATCCTATTCACTGCCATCTGATCCCTTTTGGTCTGTGGGAAATTAAGCCATTAGCATTAGTCTCCATAGCCATTAGGATCAGGTGTATCCATAAGTTTGGATAACCATATATTTTTTCTTCATAGCAGAATGGAAGAGTACAAATAGGGCTAGACAAAACTTTTGATTTGCAGATCACAATCTATTATAGCAATTTTTTTTAGGGTGACTGCAGTCACCTAAATGAATTACATAAGTTTGCATTCATTAGTTAACTTTTATTATTGATATTTTGATTGTTATAGAATTTTATGTATCTAAAAAAAAAAAAATTTCTTTTTTTCTTTCCTTTCCTATTCTTTAATGGAGTTCTTTTCAAAATTGTTCTGAAATATACTGTATATTATAAACCGCTTGGATCCTTTTTTGGCTATTATGCGGGATATACAGTTTTTAATAAATATAAACATAAGTGCGTAAATATGCACTCAGTCCATGCTCTGTCCAGAATCAACTTGTGTATGCCCACCTGCAAATTATGAGACAGACTTTAGAAGGATGTACAAATTGGAACGGAGACAACCAGGTTGGGAGGGACATCTCAAGTTTCACTAGTTTTTTTAGTACAGGATCTTCTCACACAGAGTATGTACTCAACTAAATGGAAGAATAGTCATTTATGAACTGGTTATGTGAGGCAGGGACGTCCTTTTTGGAACCATAAACATCTAAAATATCAATGGGTCAATGCAGGCACATAAACATTTATGTCAGCCATTTTAGAAAAATAAACATATATTATCTGCAAAGCGCTCACAGAGCTCGTATCATTTGCCCGTTTCATTTTCAGAGAGGACATCAACCACTGGGGAATTAGAGCGGTGACCTCCCCTAATCCCTCCAGTAGAGCGTTGCTCAAGAGGAGCCCTTTTCTGAAACCTAGATAACTCGGGCAGCAGGCATAAATCTTGACATCAATCTTCTGAAATGTGGAATACACATTAATTTTTTTTAGGCTTGCCCTAACCCCACCAAAACACACCTCCCCCATGCATCCTTGCTATACGATTGGGGGGAAGTGCTGAAAAGTTCTCTGTCCAACCAAGAAGAGAATGGCGTGGACATGGTCACTCACTCTTCTGGTCTCTCATCCTAGGGTGCGCTCCTGGTCTCCCCCAAGGTCTACCGGGCAGGCGGGTCTAACAGGCTTGCCAAGGGTTAGGTCAGAGACTAGCATTCCTTCTCATACATGTATGTGTTCCTGTGCTGATGCAGTGGTTAAAGCTACAGCCTCAGCACCCTGAGGTTGTGGGTTCAAATCCACGCTGTTCCTTGTGACCCTGGGCAAGTCACTTAATTGTCCCAGGTACATTAGACAGATTGTGAGCCCACCAGGACAGACAGGGAAAAATGCTTCAGTGCCTGAATAAATTCAAGCAAAACCATTACTGAGCTCCCCTGGGGTAACAGTATAGAAAATTGAATAAATAAATGATCTACTTCTTGGAAAGAAAAACAGAGGCAGTGTCCCTACTTTTCAATCAGCCCTCAGATGTTGGAATTTCAGAACATACACAGGTATGTACAGGCACATGCATGGGTATGTCTACCATTTTAGAAACCTACAGGTCAATGTTTCCCCAAGATGTCACAAAGCATAAACAGTTGTCCGAATCAATTGAAGGTGGTGGGAAAACATTAGGGGATTAAGGGGCAACTTCCCCAAATCCCTCCAGTACTTCTCTGTACAGTATAAAACAAATACCTTTATAATAACCTATTTGTTCATAGGAGCAGCTATAAATCCCAAGGTTGATCTCAGGAGACATAAACATGCATTATATCCTTCTGAAATAAGAATGCACTTGTATATTTTAGCCCCATCCTAGTCTCGCCCAAAACACGACCAGACCATATATTTGTATGCATATTCATTTTTCTCTCCCTACCCCCCCCCCCCACCACACACACACACACTAATGGCCCTCGTTAATTTTTTAGCTGATGCCACTTTGGATTCTAATCCCCCTGATATTCAGACAGTGGCAGTCAGCATTTGTATTAAACAATGACTGTCACCAGCTAAATTTGCCCTAATATTCAGTGCCAGTCCATGCCATGTCTGGCCACTGAAGTTTAGGCGGGCCCAGTCAAAATTCAGCCGGGCCTGCATAAGAGTTATGTAGGCCCCAGCTGAATATCAGGCCAGGGCACATATAAGTATTTTTCTTTGATAAAAAAGTGCCCTTTCCCACCCACCCCCAACAGAAGCCTCCTCTCTCTTCTCTTCCTCCTGCCAGTGTCAAAGCCCCCCCCCCCCCGCCCAACCTGGTCACTCCTTCTCAATTTATAGGTAGGCCCCACCGGGCCTTCCCACATACCTGGTGGTCCACTGGGAGTCTTTGGGGTGCAGGAGCATAGCCTTCTCGCTCCTGCTCCTCATGGTACATTTTCAAAATGGCTGCCATAACCTCTTGTGGTAGCTCACAGATCTAAGCGAAATATCATGAGTTGCTGCAAGAGATTGTGGCAGCCATTTTGAAAGGGACAGAAGTGAAGAGGATGTGCTCCTGCTCTCAAGATCCTCACTGGACCACCAGGTATGTGGGAAGTGAAGGGGGGCTACCTACAAACTAGGGGGTGGCCAGATGGGGTGGGGGGCTTTGACATCAGTAGAGGGAAGGTGGGAGAGAAAGGAGGCATTCTTTGGGGGGGGGGCACAGGGTTTAAAAAGAAAAATACTTTTGTGGGAACGTCTGGTTTTGTTCATTGTTTTATTATTATTAGTAGTAGTAGTAGTGTTTTCATTAGGGAAGCATATTATTGGTACACCCTCTTTTGAAAGACTGTGCTTGTTTCAAAAAGAGTGTGTCCTCTTTCAGAAGAGAAAGTGTATGCTTTTTACAATTGCAGGTATATAGTGCACTATTTGTGCATGGACACTTTTTCTTTAAGAAGGACTGCACCCTCTTCTAGAAATCACACTCTTGGCAAATAGTACACACTGTTTATGAAAAGTTTGCACTCTTTCAAAGCACTATTAAGGAGCCACACACACAAAATCAATTCGGGTATTTCCCTGCTGTTTTTAGGCAGAAAACAGAATGTGATGACATTTCCCCTGTCATTTCAAATGAACGTGCATCTCCAATTAAAAATATAGATCTCACAGTGAAATTAACAAAAACAACTTTGTTTTGTTAGAAAGCCAATATTATAAAAGTCTTCACTGCAGATTACTTTTTTCTCCTTAATTCATATGGTTAATCTGTGTTCCATTCAGGAGAATCTGGAAGCTATTTACCTACTAGGGGATGCCGAAAAGTTCTCAGCCCAACCAACCAACCTCCCAAATGCTGAGCGTTATTTTGCCACTGAAAAGAGTGTTATCTGATTTTGTTAAGTGCCAATTTGCAGAAACGAAATTCGACTTTTTTGACATTATTTCAGATCATTGATTGAACCATATCCACGTCATTCTCTTCTTAGTTGGGCTGAGAACTTTTCAGCACCCCCTTCTACATAGAAGTATTTACATTCCAGAACTAAGGGCTCCTTTTACTAAGGTGCGCTAGCATTTTTAGTGCACGCACAAAATTACCGCGCGCTATGCTTCTAGAATAACGCCAGCTCAATGCTGGCGTTAAGGTCTAGCGCACGCGGCAATTTAGCGCATGCTATTCCGTGCGTTAAGGCCCTAATGCGGCTTAGTAAAAGGAGCCCTAAGGCTTTCATATTGACCACTGTTGGGGAAAGGATGCTGGGCTCTGTGAAGCATTGGTCTGATTCAGCATGCCACTTATTATCGGATCTTTTCCAGATTATCCCCGCCAAAAAGTTAACCCCGCCACAGTTTTAGCTAACATCATGCTAAGTGAATACTTGGGGAAAGTGATATACAAAGGGGGGCTCTGCCCCCCCTTGAACCCCCCGAGTCATTATTCAAATCATGTGAATAATTTCCTCGGAGGGCTTCAATAGTTTAATAATTTCTAAGGTGGCGTGGCTTAAGTTTTCGCCTATTCACTTTTTACATTAGTGGTGGCGGGGCTTAAGTTTTCGCCCGTGCACTTTTTGCATTAGTAGCGGAGCTTATCTGGAAAAGACCCGTATAATCTTGAAATGCAGTGGTTCCCAACCCTGTCCAATCCAATCGGGTTTTCAGGATAGCCCTAATGAATATGCATGGAGCAGATTTGCATGCTTGTCACTTCCATTATATGCAAATCTACCTCATGCAAATTCATTAGGGCTATCCTGAAAACTCGATTGGCCTGGTGGTCCTCCAATCCACTGTTGTTATGTCTGCAGTATTTCAGCTGTCAAGCACTAAAAATTGTGCTTCCTAGTTATAGGGAATTTAAAAAGAAAAGCAAACATAAGCTAATCTTCCATAAAACAGTGAAACTGTCTATGAATTGAAAAAGAAACTTCAAAGAACACTGACTGCCAGTAAAACTTTCACTTAGAACTTTTTATTCTCTTATCTCTAATGATAACTATCTGTCGTTCAGAACAGTGCAGTCCTTAGATTTTTATTCCTTAAGGTAGCCTAAAATACTGAAGGTAACATTAAAAAAAATGAATATTCCGTTGAACATTCAGTTGCCTTCTTATAAATTACTGGGATAAAGCAATTTTTCGATTCTTAAGCAAAAGGTCTGGGCAAGCACAAAAAGTTTATATAACCATAACAGCAAACGCCACACGAAATAGTGCGTTTTCAGATTCATTGCTGTTCGCCAACAAATTTATACGTGCGCTCGCGTCGGGGAGGCGCAAAGCGCTTCGCCCAAGGTACGATTCGGCGTTGTTCTCTGGGAAAAGAGACGGGTTGCTCTTACCTCTACCGCTCTCTTTCGCCCCGATTCTCTCTCCAACAACCGAGTTCTGACAGGCTGAGTCTGCTTGCATCTGCCCAGCTAGTTTCCCGAAGACTTAGCGCTCTCTGGTTTAGGACCTCTCTCATCCTGCAACCATCCCTTTCATGGCAGAAAAATTGTCTATGTATCGCTCTCTCTCCGTCCCACCCCCAGGCCAAATGCGAAAAAAAGCTCTTCTTTGTTGCCAGCTGAGACACAGTTATTCTAGTGAAACCCAGTTAGACGCCGTCGACCAAAACCGGACCTTTTTTTTTTTTTTTTTTCAAACACGTGTTCAAGAAAGTTCAGAACAAGCTCCAGAAGTCCCTCAAAGAAAACGGTTTCGGGCTCTGCCAACTTCTGCTGCTCGGGGAGGGAAAAACGAGGTTTGTGTTCTACCTTCCACAGCGATCCCTATGGCAGGAAAGTGGCATGTTAAAAAAAAAAAAAAGCAGGGACCACTAGCTGTGTAGAACGTGAGCGACAGACACTCGAGCCTTGTCGGGTTTCTATTGGTGTGACACACATGAAAGGATATTTACTAAAGCAGCATCAGTGCTGACTAAACCCAAATACTGAGATGAGTAGAGTTGAATTGCATGCACCCACGATGAGTTTACATTAATTGTTATGCGGTTTACTGTTTTAATTGAGGACTGTAGAACTTTCTTGCAGTTAAAGTCTAGCTGTAGTAGTAGTTCAAAATGTCCCCGTTGTTGTGATGGGAGCAGGAATTAGCTTTATTTCTTCTAATCTATTTTCTTTTTACTTGCCTCCAAGGATTTCTATTCACGATCCTTTGTTTTCATTTGTTATGGCAACAAATTTGCATGATTTATTTCTCTGTTAATTGCACTGTGATCATTTCCTAATGCTTAGGAGGGGCCGCTGAAAAGTTCTCAGCCCCACCAAGAAGAGAATGACGTGGAGCCATGAAACTTACAAGTAATTCCACACTTTTCGTTTCATTTCATTTCCTGTCATTGAAAGGAAAAGTGTCAAAAAAGTGTGGAATAACTTGTAAGTTTCATGGCTCCACACCCCCTAGTCCAGTTCTATAGGGAATATTTTGATTGTGCATATGTGAAAATTAATTTGCATTAAAATTAACCTCTGAATATGGCTTTTTTTTTTTTTTTCAAGTTGTAGAACTGGAATTTTTGTTGTTATTAAGTTAAACAGTGAAATCATTAGGATGAGTGACTCCTTCTTAAAATGGCTTAATGCAGGCTCAGATTTTGTTCGTTTTTAGATGACAAACCCAATCCCCCTCAGAATGATATCTACCATTTTTAGACTGTACCTGATTTAAGATGTGGTCATTTGGCTTGGTCATTTTTAAGTGAGTCACCTAATATTTCATTAGAAACAGCCTCAGAGAGAAAAAAAAAAAACAGCCTCAGATCTAAGGCACGGACGCACTAATAATGGTTGTTAAGACCGTGTGGATTGCTGTGGTGCAATTTTTTTTGCCCGATTTCCAAACGATGATCAATGCTCAAATGGTTTCCCATGCAAATTAATTTCTCGGAGGTCTACAGTAATTCCACCCTACCAGTCATTGGAAAACCGACTCTGACACATGCACAGAGCTGGTAGGGGAATCCTGAACAGCTGAGCTGTGGGGGAAGCCCTGAAGCAGCCTCCTGTCCCTCAGCTGTTCAGGACACGGAGCCTATTTTATATTTTTTTTAATGGGCACAGATGTACATGTGTTACCCATGCACAATATCTGTTGCTGTAAATAAAGAGTCATGCTGGTCGTCGTCCCCCGTCCCCCCAGTAGCAGCGCCCCGCCCCTCCCCCTTTCATGGATGGCCCCAAACTTAAAAAAAAAAAAAATTGGCCAGAGGGAAACCCACTTCCTCCTTCCTCATGAACCTGTTTACCCCACCTTTAAATTACAGAGTGGCAAGAGGGAAGTTTATTTGTTTGCTTATCGGTTTATTTATGTGCGATCTTTTTAGATTGCCTTCCCAGTTTAACACAAATAGTCCAAAGCAGTTTACAATAAACCCACAAATGCTATAATCTCAGTACAATTTAAAAAATATCATAAAGCATCACAAAATCTAGACAACACAAAAAGAAGTCAAGCTACCAGTAATAAAACCCCAATGGAAGGAAATATTTTGACTAATCTTTGGCTTCAGTTCTAGCTCCCTCCCCCTTCAACCAGGTTGACACCAAGAACTTAACCTGTGGATGAAAAAGCTAAGTAGAGGTTTTCCCCTTTTGGAATTTCAGTAGTATGAACTGTGAGAAAAGCTTTGAAACTGATCCATGGATTATTTGGTTTATATCTACAAAGGGAACTATAGTTTTATGACTTCTGGACAGGAAGTTTATAAACATTAATGAAATTTTAAAAAAATACTGTGTATATATATATATATATATATATATATATATATATATATATATATAATCATGTAGAAATATTAGAAGGATTGAGGAAATTGACTGGGGAGATTTTTTTATGCCAATAATTGGAAAGAAAGGGGCATTTATGTGCAGTTAAGCACCAAGTAATTGCTGTTTGATTACTTCTTAGGCTATTCCTACCCCAAAGTTCCTTTGATAATCCATGTAGTAGTGGTGGTGGCAAGAGTGAGATTTACAATTGTTGTTTATATGGAATTAGCTTCATTAATCAATCACTTTTATCAGCTATTTATCATAGGTTCAAGTGCTTTGATCATGCAATTCAATTTTAGCAGCACTTTTGATCGAGTTGACCATCGTATCCTTTTGGGATGTCTGGAAGTTATAGGATTGACCGGCAATGTGTTAAATTGGTTTAAAGGTTTCTTAGAGTCTCGATCTTATCAAGTATGTCTGGACAATCTCTTTTCCCATAAATGGAAAAACGTATGTCTCCTACATTATTCAATCTTTATCTTGCTTCCCTCGGGTTTTGAATTTCTTCTTTGGGGGTAAAATTATATGAAGATGATATTACCATACAGATACCTATGACAGCTTTCACGAAGGACACCCTATCATTTATTCAATCGATCCTCGAGGTTGTTGAAATATGGATGAAGGATTTCAGGTTAAAGCTTAATCAAGACAAAAAAAAAATTTTCTTGGCTTCTCCATCCGATTCGATCAAAGATGACTCAATGACTTAATGGCACAATTTATTCTATCTTGTCGATTGTAAAACTCCTGGGAATCTGTTTTGAGTGCAAGCTTTCTTTTGAATTCCATATTAATTCTCTAGCTAGGAAATCTTATTTCTTACTCTGGAAACTAAGAACAAAGTCGTACTTCAACTTCTCATTTAGATTACTGGTTGAATCTCTTGTTATCAGTACATTGGATTATTGTAAGGTGCTCTATCTTTCAATATCCAAGAAAAATTTTAAAAGGTTGCAGATTATCAAGAATACTGCTACATGTTTGATTTTTGGACTGGATGGATCTGAACTAAGCCCATATCTTAGAAAAGGTCCCTAAGAAAGCTCAACTTTTCATATCATTCAATCCTAATAGAACTGGTATGTGAATTTCAAAATTTATTTAGTTAACTGACTTGCTTCCAGCATACAATTCTGTTATGAATAAGTGGATACTCCTCTCAATTCCAAGGTCAAGTCTCAAATTACTGTAGCGATAGCGGCCTCTTCAAGTCAACCTTGATAAATATTATCTGCAAAGCATATGCATGGTGCTCTTATTAAACCTTGTTAGCTGGACCAAGCTTAAGCCAAGGACAGCACCTTCGGTCCAGTAGTTCTGGTCAGTCTGTCTCTGTGAGCTAGCAACTTTGTACAATTGACTATGTAGGCTACTCCAAATATTAAGATAATGTAAAACAGAGCAGCCCTAAGCTTGGGAAACATCCTGTTTAGTGCCTGACAGTCCTGTTTGTTGAAAGGAAAATCAATGATGCTCACTTGTGACAAGTGTTTTCCAATAACAGAAGGATTGCTCTGCCCACCCACTCTTCGAAAGGTCTTTTAAAACTTCAGCACTGGAAGTGCTGTGGAGACCATTGTACATAGGAAAGGTTGCACATGCTCAGAACCTCTCAGTAACCCCCCCCCCCCCCCCCAATTACAAAACCGCAAAAACAGTTTTTAGCGCAGGCTGGTACGCTGAATGCCCTTCACTGCTCCCAATGCTCACAAAATACCTACATCAAGAAAAAAGAGCTACTGCTTCACTAGTTTTCCTCGGAAAAATGGCTGCTCGGCATCAGGCTTGTTTTATACAAAGGCACATGATGAAATCATTACTGACCAATCAGTTTCCAGAGGCTAGCGGAAGGCAGGGAATTTAAAAAAAAAAAGCCTACCATTCTACTATAGCATTCAAACCTATTGATATACGGGTTTTCAATTTAAAGATCCACTTTTGCTCAGACTGTCTCAAGAAAGTTTTGAAATTGCCCCCTTTTTCTGATGGTCTTAATTTTTCAATGATCCAACATCGCATCTCTGAAAAAGAATAGTTAAAGTCTAAACAGTGTTGAACCATTGGCGCCTCTATTTTAGAACATGTGAGGCAAGACCTATGTTCTATAATTCTTGTTTTAAATATCTGAGAGGGTCTGTCCAATGTATAGTTTATTACAAGGGCTGATATGGCAGATTTTTAAGATTGCCGGCCATGTCCCCATCATGTGCCCTCCCAATTTTTGAGTCACCTTTTATCAGTTTCCCTGACAGAAAGAGTAAAAACTTCATAATGAGCTGCTAATTACTGCTACAATTTTAACCCAGCAGTAATTTGCATGCTCATTGCTTATAGAATGCTGTGTTAGGTTTGGAGAGCTAATTCCATGGTACCCAATATAAGAGGCTTGGGGAGGCTAAGCATCCCATCCCAAACTGTGACTTTGCTCACCTGCTGCTTTCCTGATATGGCTCCTGTCTCCCACCCCCGTAAGCTGCCCACTGGAATGCAGCAGTTTTTTCTCTCTCTCCTGTTAGCATCTCTACCAGGCCCACAGTAGTCATTATACAACAAAGTCACATGGGGCCATGGCTCTCTGCATGCTGCTTCTTCCAGGCCAGCCCCACCTTCTCCAGTGTAATCTCCTCTTTTGAAGAAGGCAGGACTGATCTGAAGGAACCAATTGCAGAATGCAGAGAACCATAGTCCTGTACATCTTTGTTGTAAAATTACTACTGTGAGCCCAGTAGAATTGGGAAGGAGGGATCAAAAACTGCTGCATGTCCGTGAGCAGTTAAGGGGGGAGGGGAGATAGAAAAATGTAGAGCGGGGGGGGGGGGGGGGTTAAGGAGAGAGAGAGAGCAGCAGTGCTAAGAGAGATAAGGGAGACATATAAAATCAGAGCCAGGGAGGGATTAAGGAGAGACAGGAACAGTGCTGAGTGGAGGAGCAGGGAGAGAGGCACAAGTACTGTTAGTGAGAGGGAGAGTCTGGGCAGTGCTAGGCGGGGAGAGAGAGAATGAGAGAAAGAGAGAGAGGCAATGCTAAATAGTACGAGAGAGACAAATAGGGCAATACTAGATGGGGGTGGAGAGAAAGATGATGGATTTCATGGGGAGAAGGATACATACAGAAGCAATACTGAGTGGGGGGATAGAAAGAGAAGAACAGGGACAATACTGCATGGAGGAAAAGAGATGTGACAGTGTTAGATGCAGAAGAAAAAAAATGGGATCAATATTACATGGGGAGAAAGAAACTGGGCAGTGCTGGATGGTGGAAGAGAAAGAGACATGAGTAATGGTTCAGGGGGAGGGGGAAGAGACATAGACAGGGAAATACTGCATGCCAGGAGCAGAGACAGACAGGGGCAATGCTGGATTGTGGGGGTGGGTTAAGAGATGAAAAAGGAGATACAGGATGAAAGGGTAAAAAGAGAGAGAAAACAAGAGGAGATGCTGGATGGAAGGGGATAGAAACACACAGAGGAGATGCTGGATAGTGGGGAAAGGAAGATAAGGAGAAGAGCTGCTGGATGGCAGGTGGTAGGGACAGAGAGAGAAAGAAGCTGAATGTCAGAGTGGGAAGAGGAAAGAATTAGTGAAAGAATGGGGAATAAGAGAAAGGAGAATGGGATGGCTGGGTTGAGGGAAAGAGATGAAAAGCTGTAGGTAGATACAGTAACAAGAGGGAGATACTGGATAATATGAACAAATGAAATTTGAATGTATAGAAAGGCAATAAAATGGAAGAAAGCGGAAAGGAACAGATTAATGTTGTAGCTGGATGTAGTAAAGGAGGCAAAGAAGACATATGGAGAGAAAAAAAAATAACAAATGGACAGGAGATCTTTGGAAAGAGAATGAAAAGAGACTGGGGTCAACATTATTAGAAAAATTAAAGTGGCCAGACAACAAAGGTAGAAAAAAGAATTTTATTTTTTATTTAGGATGAAGTATGAGTTTAGTAGCCATGTTAGTCCACTTTGAAGGTTAATACATAAAACGAAAAAAATTGAAAGTAAGATGATATCTTTTTTTATTGGAATAAATACTTTCATGCCCCCAACTGACCGCACGGATCACTGAAGAGCGATCCAGACGCATGCGCAGACCATTTTCTTTGCCTGTAGATGGTCTGCGCATACTTATAGAGCTTGAAACTTTTTTTTTTTTAAACTTTTTTACTTTGCGAGCCCGTGGTTTTAACCCGCTTTAAACTTGTAGGTTAAAACCACGGGCTCACACTGCAAGAAAGGGCAGGAGAGTTGGGACAGAGAGCAGGGCAGCAAGAGGAGATTCAGGGCAGAGAGCAGGGTGACGAGTCGGGGCAGAGAGCAGGGCGGCAGAGAGCAGGAGAGTCGGGGCAGAGAGCAGGGCAGTCAGAAAGCGCCTGAGTGACTGGTCCTCAGCAGTCGCTTATTTTTTGATCGGCCAGCCCAGTCGGTGTTCATGAAATTTTTTTGTGAATCGCTGCCTTTCTACATTTGCATGCCATTCCCCCTTATTTGCATGCATGGATCGGATCGGATCGGGAGTAAGGTTAGTGAATCGGGTCGGAGTCGCAAAGTGGTCGGGACACGATTGGTGTCCTTAGTGAATCTAGCCCTTGGTATTCAAATATTTTGCAAGATATACAAGCAAGGTCTTGCAATACGAGTACACACAGTATTTTGTTTTAAAGTTTTGGGGTTGTGGAGTTTCCATTATTTCTTATGGGAAAATTTGCTTTGATATACGAGTGTTTTGGATTACAAGCATCTTTTTGGAACGAATTATGCTCGCAAACCAAGGTTTTACTGTAGTGCTTGCTATATGTTGCAATGAAATGCTGGTTGTGCAGTTAGTGAAATATAATCTATTCTGTTCATATTGAAAGTATTACAGTGACAAAGCCTTGCAATATGTAATTAGCAGACATCAAACGGTTCTTTAGCGATGCTTGTTTGTACTTATGTTAATATACAAAATCATGCTAGCCTTTTTTTCACATGTACAGCGCCTTTGAATTCTGAGCTACATAGTAGAAAATAGGTCACATTTCTGGGTAACTTGAAAAAATATTGCTTACTGATCTTAAAGTGTCATAATACAACAGTGAAATCAAATAATGCTGATTACATTTGATCTGACTCTTTTTCATAATTATAAAGAGTCATGGATTTTATATCTTTCTGTCTTTCTGGTATATAACCATACAGGGGCATAGCCAGATGTTCATTTTGGGAGGGGGAGATGTCCCAAAAATGGACTGGAAGGCCCTAATATTCTTTCTCCCTGGCTGCCTGCCACAAACCGCAATATTACCTTTGCTGGCAGGGATGCCAAACCCTACTAGCTGAAGGCATCTTTCCTCTGGGTCACCTCTGCAGCAGCACTTAATTCACTCAAGCGCACTTCAGCCACTACTGCCTGCTCTCCAACACATGCTCAGTTGGACCTAAATTATAATATAATAAAATGGTAGGACGCGCATGCGCACTAAAAAATCGTGTTCCCTGATCCGTCGCGGAAACACGATTGCGCATGCGCAGGTTTTACGTCACTGAACTCTGTTCCTCCTCCACCATGCCACGCCAGCCATGTCCGCCGCCGGCCTCGAGCTCCTGGGGGCCAGCGGCGCGAGCCGCCCGCCCGCTGCTGAGGCCCCGCCTCCCGCTTCCGCCCTACACGCCAGCCATGTCCGCCGCCGGCCTCGAGCTCCTGGGGGCCGGCGGTGCGAGCCGCCCGACCGCTGCTGAGGCCCCGCCTCCCGCTTCCGCCCTACACGGCGACGCCAGACCCGGCTCTACAAAACGCTGAGGCCCGTCTTCCGCTTCCGACCTATACGGCGCCGCCAGACCCGGCATCACAAAACGGCCCTCACATCCGCGAACAGGGTTGCCATGGAAACAGAGGGGATCAGGAGCTAAACAGAGATTTTAAAAAAACCAACAAACAACAGTTCACAAGGACAGAGACACACAGACACTCACAGAAGGACAGGGGCCTAAAGAGACAGATTGAAAAAAAATAACAAAACACTAAGGAGAAAGAGAGACACAGGTAAGGAGTGCTGCTGGGCAGGGGGAGCAGGGAAGAGGGTCAGGGGAGAAAAGAAGGAGTGCTGCTGGACAGGCAGAGCAGGGAAGAGGAACAGGGGAGCAGGGAAGAGAAACAGGGGAGCAGGTAAGAAGTGCTGCTGGACAGGGGGAGCAGGGAAGAATGACTGCGGAGCAGGGAAGAAGTGCTGCTGGACAGGGGGAGCAGGGAAGAGGGACAGGGGGAGCAGGTAAGGAGTGCTGCTGGACAGGGGGAGGTAAAAGGAAGGGAGAAGGCCTACTGCTGGACAGGTGGAACAGGCAAGGGGTGATGGTTGACAGCCGAGGAAAGAGAGAGACAGAAAGCGGCCAAGAGGAGAGAGAGAAAAAGAAAGAAAGAAATAAAGACACACACATCTATTCTAGCACCCGTTAATGTAACGGGCTTATAGACTAGTATATATATATATATGTATATATATATACTGATAAAGCCAAGGTCCCCTTTTAATAAGTTCGAGTAATATTGTGAAGGTTACAGCTTACATACTAATTGCCAACATTAACAAGCAGCAACTGCAAAGCCTCTATAACTATTGACGTCATGCCCAGCATTTTCACATACAATTATGACAGAGACAATGCACTTATGTGGGCTACCATTAAGATGCATTATTTTACCATTATCTTGTGCTATTTTAGCATAGGTCCCATTGTATGTAATGAGACCTGGTTACTAATAACTGGGGTTAACAGTAAAATAACATACCTTAATGGTAGCCCACTTTGATAACTCCCTCCTTAATTCTCACATGCTTAATTCACGTTAGTAAAAGAAGCCCTAAATCTTTCACTTTTGTAAATAACTCTGGTGCCAGTATTTGAATCAAAATATATAGCACATTGTCCTGCGATATCTCATCTTATATAAATGCTATGGGGCTCATAATCAAAATACTGAAACATCCAAAAACCCGCCTAAGTAGGCACATGGACGTCTTTTCTGGACATCCAGCAGGAATTTCAAACCACTGAATGCCCAGCGCCTAAAGGGGTGTGTTGAGAGGTACGTTATGGGTGGGCTTATAGCTGGACATTTTGCAGCAATAATCAAAACTTTCCCAGGATGTCCTAGGTGGAACTTTCACATCGGGAGTTAGACCTTTTTTAGATGCTTCTAAGTGCCTCAAAGGTGACCAAACTAACAAGATGACCACTGGAGGGTTTAAGGCATTTTTCCCCATTACTCCCCCAGTGGTCATGGCCTCCTCCTTCCACCCAAAGAGGGGAAAATGCTCAGTAAGCTTGCCATCAGCTGATCATAGCAGGGGAATCCTGATAAGCTGAGCCGGATTCCTGGAGTCCTGCTGGCTCAGATGATCGTGGATTCCCCTACCAGGATCAGCTGAACCAGCAGGGAGAATGAGATTCCTCTCTCCCTCCTTCCTCACACCCACTGATTTTCCCCATCCTTCATAGAGAGCCACTGTTCTCAGAGCCCTCTACCCCTCTCCCCAACATCCCCATCAGCATCTGAAAACACCGGACATCATCCTGACATCACCTTAACATCGCCTGACAGCACCTTGACATCTCTCGACAGCACCTTGACATCACCAGACATCCCCCAACACCCCCCCTGACATCAACCATCACCCCACATACACACACACACACGTCAGTCAACCCCCTTCCCCTCCGTACCTTCCAATGCAAAATGGTCAGGAAGGAAGCCCATTCCCTCCTACCGATAGGGCTGCCTCTTCAGAATGACAGGCCTTCCCCCTCCAAATGCATCTTGGGATGCAGTGGGAGGGGCTTAAGGCCCTGATTGGCTCAAAATGGAAGGCTTCTGCATTGCAGCTCTTTTGTTTTCCTTCAGTTCCTTTGGAAACAAGATTCCAATTTATTTTAGCATCCACTTTTGTTTCTATCCATTGAGTGGACACCGTCCTAGACCCCTGAAGAAGGCTTTTTTAAGCCAAAATACCATATTGGGTCCACAGCTGTCTAATTGTGGATAGTTTTGTCTTTTATGGTTTCCAATAAACATTTACATCAAGAACTTCATTTCCCACATATTTTTCATTGGATCTTCCTTGTTTACTGTGGAATAACTGGGCTTTTATTATATGTCTTTACCAACTACAAGCAGAATCTTAAGAATCAAAGATAGAACTTTAAAGCGAATGTAATTGGAAACCAATTAAGTTGTTTAAGGAATGGTGTAATATGATTAAAATGATAACATCCAATAATTAAACGGACAGCAGAGCTCGGAATCACTTGTAGAGCTCATAATTCCTTCTTAATAATAATAATAATAATAATATTTTATTTTGTATACCGCCATACCCAGGGAGTTCAAGGCGGTTCACAACAGATAGATGAATTACATACAGTGCGATTCGAAAAAAGAAGAACATAACAAGGCAATCGTGGGGACATACTCGTTTACATAAACGGTTTAGGAGGGGGAAGGGCTAAATACGGGATACATACAGTGTGTGCTGCAGTAGGATACAATAGAGTTTAAGAGAGGAAATTAGATAGGAGCATATTAGATGGAAAAAGGGGGGGGCAACCAACTTGGAAGGGGGGGTGGGAAAGTAAGGGGGGGAGAGGGGAGAGGAGGGTTTAGATGGGGGAAGGGGGGGCTAAGGGATAGGTCTGTTGCAAAGGAGGGATTTCATCAGTTTTCTAAGGTGGAGAGGGGGTAACGTTACGGCGGAAGAGGGGAGCGTTAGGGATTTGGTCCGTTAAAAAGTAGAGTTTTGAGCTTTTTTCTGAAGGGGAGGTATGAATAGCTGTCAAGTATGATTTGGGCGAGCCATGAGTTTAGTTTGGCCGCTTGGAAAGAGAAGGTTCGTTCGAGGAATCTTTTAAGGTGACTTCAGTGAGGGAAAAGCGAATAGAGTTGTTCTGCGGGAGCTCTTCTTATTATAGTTCAGGTTGAAGTGGGGGTAAAGATAGGCTGGTGACATACCAGAGACGGTTTTGTAGCAGATGCAAGAGAACTTAAATAGGACTCTGGATTCGAATGGCAGCCAGTGCAGCTTGTGGTAGAAAGGGGATATGTGATCCCATTTCTTCAGGCCAAAGATAAGGCGGATGGCGGTATTTTGGACCAGTCTCAGCTTTCTGGTGATTTTCTTGAAGGCGCCTAGATAAATGATGTTACAGTAGTCCAGGACACTAAGAATGGAAGATTGGACCAGCAGACGAAAGGAGGCGTCATCAAAGTATTTTTTAATGGTGCGGAGTTTCCAGAGCACCGAGATGCTTTTCTTAAATACTAGGTCGGTGTGTTTCTCCAGTGTGAGATGCTTGTCTAAAGTGACACCTAGTATTTTTAGTGATTGCTCAATAGAGTAGTCAAGACCATTGATGTGTATCGTGGTTTCCTTAATTTTGTCATTTGGGGATGCTAAGAAGAGTTTGGTTTTTTCTGGGTTTAGCTTTAGTCTAAACGCTGACATCCAAAGTTCGATCTGAAAGATAGCGAATTTAGAAACTCTGAGGTAAAGTAAGAGAGTGGAATGATTATTGTGATGTCGTCTGCGTAGATGAAAAATTTGAGCTTTAAGCTTTGTAGGAGATTTCCTAGGGAGACAAGGTAGATGTTAAATAGGGTGGGGGACAGGGGGGAGCCTTGTGGGACTCCACAGGGGTTGTCCCAGCTGTAGGAGGTAGTATCGTCTTTGAACACCTTGTAGGTTCTTGTTGAAAGAAATCCATGGAACCAATTGAGAACGTGACCTGAGATTCCAATAGAAGTCAGACAGTCTAGTAGAGTGGCGTGGTCAACCAAGTCAAATGCGCTACTTAGATCGAGTTGCAGTATTAGAGCACAAGAGCCTTGGCTGAATAGCTGATGAAGGTAATCGAGCAGGGAAGCTAAAATTGTTTCAGTACTGTGGCCTGACCGAAAGCCGGATTGGTTGTCGTGCAAGATGTTGTGTTTTTCTAAGTATGTGGTGAGTTCGGTGTTTACTATCCCTTCTGCTATTTTGGTAACCAGGGGGATGTTGGCGATAGGTCTAAAGTTGGAGGCCGTGTTGGAAGGCTCTTTAGTATTTTTCTTAATTCTTAGTCAAACCCAACAGCATGTAATTACAGCAATTAAAAAGAGGATATACAAAAGCTTGTATTACAGTCTGAAAATTGATAGAGAACACAGGGACTGGGATACAGAGGGGAAATACTGGGCACAAGGGGAGGGCATAAGAAGAGGAACAGGTATAGTACTGGAATATCATCAGCATAGATAAAACAAAACCTAAGTTGACTTGCTCCAAAACTATTCTCAGCAATTGTATAAAAAGATTGAACAATGTAGGAGATAGAGGGAAACCCTGAGGGACTCTACAAGAAACCCTCCAAGACTTGGAATTCACTTGGAGGAAGGAAAGGTGAATAGTGAGTGGTGTGTCTCAAGGATCAATGATAGGGCCAATTCTGTTCAATATGTTTGTGAGCAACAATGCCAAAGCGTTAGAAGGTAAGGTTTGCCTTTTTGCGGATAATACCAAGATTTGTTATAAAGTGGCACCCCAGAGGGAGTGGAAAGCATGAAAAAGGATCTTCAAAAGTTAAAAGAATAGTCTGATGTTTAGCAATTAAAATTCGATGCAAAGAAGTGCAGAGGGATGTATTTTGGGGAGTAGAAAACTGAGGCATCCAAATGTGCTAGGAGGTGAGAGGCTGAGATCCACGTACAGGGAGAGGGACCTTGGGGTGATAGTGTCTGAAGATCTGAAGGTGACAAAACAGTGTGACAAGGTAGTGGCTGTAGCCAGAAGGTGGTGTGAATAATATGAAGAAAGACCAAGCGAAGCTTGAGAATGGTCTGATATTTGGCAGCTAAAATTTAATGCTAAGAAATGCAAGGTCATGCATTTGGGCTGCAAAAACTCAAGGGAATAATACAGTTTAGGGAGTGAAGAACTTATGTGCACGACAGAAAATCAGGACTTGAGTGTTATAGTATGTAATGATCTTAAGGTGGCCAAACAGGTTGAAAAGGTGACAGCAAAAATTATAAGGATGCTAGGGTGCATAGGGAGAGGTATGGCCAGTAGGAAAAAGGAGGTATTGATGCTACTGTATAAGACTCTGATGAGACCTTATTTAGAATACTGTCTGCAATTCTGGAGACCATACCTTCAAAAAGGTATAAAAAGGATGGGGTTTGTCCAGAGAAACGCTACTAAAATGGTGCATGGTCTTCGTCATAAGGCATATGGGCATAGACTTAAAGGGAGAAATGGAATTTGGAGGAGGCAAGATGGGGAAAGGGAGAGAGATTCAGGGAGGGGACAGTAGGGGGAGGGAGAGATATGGACAGAGGAAGTAAGAGAGGGAGAGATGGACATGAGGTTCGTGCTAGTGGGCCAGAAGGGGTGCTGCTGGACAGGGGGAGCAGGGAAGAGGTGCTGCTAGACGGGGGAGGTAAAAGGAAGGGAGAAGGCCTACTGCTGGACAGGGGGAGCAGGGAAGAAGTGCTGCTGGACAGGGGGGAGGTAACAGGAAGGGAGAAGGCCTACTGCTGGACAGGTGGAGCAGGGAAGAGGTGCTGCTGGACAGGAGGGGAGGTAATAGGAAGGGAGAAGGCCTACTGCTGGACAGGGGGAGCAGGTAAGAGGTTCAGCTGGACAGGGGGGAGGTAAAATGAAGGGAAAAGGGCTGCTGCTGGACAGGGAGAGCAGGGAAGGGGTGCTGCTGGACAGGGAAGACGTAAAATGAAGGGAGAAGGGCTGCTGCTGGACAGGTGGGAGCAGGCAAGGGGTGGTGGTGGACAGCCAAGGAAAGAGAGACAGAAAGAAAGAAAGACAGACAGAAAGTGACCAAGGAGAGAGAAAAAAAAGACAGACACACACATCTATTCTAGCACCCGTTAATGTAACGGGCTTAAAGCCTAGTATAGTATAATACTATGTTTGCCATGCTATCTATCTATCTATGTAATACTATATTCACCATGTATAATATAATGCCTGCCATGCTATGCTTGCATATATGATACTATGTTTGCCATGCTATATTTGCCATGTTTGTAATACTATGCTTACCATGCTTTGCTATGCTTGTATATATGACTATCCTCTCAGACGTTAAATTTAAACCAAACTCAAATAGGCAAAAGACTATACTTCCAGTGAGTGTGAAAGATCCGATATGGGGTGTCAGATATGACCAATAAAAGCAGAACGCTTCAACGGTCTGTCAATTCTTCATACATCCCCAATCGTTATGACTTAGTGATGTCTTTATATATTTTTTCAGTATAATTTATACTTTTTATACTCTTTATGCTTTTTATTAAAAAAATTTTCTTTTTACATTTTTCCGTGCATATATCTTAAAAATATGTTAAATTTAAAGAACTTATCTTCGTTCCATTATGGGTGATAGTAGTGATTAACTTGTGTTCCTGCGTTCAAGTCAATGCTCCCCTCTGCCAACGCGTTTCGCTGATCTTTATCAAGGCTGGGGGCACTAGGGAAACACATAAAAACCAACCCATTAGAAATCAAGTGAAAGTCTAAATCAAACTCTATCAGTATTGTATAATACAATAAGCACAAACCTGCATAGTTGTAACTTCCTAGTTGTGCTGTCAAGCGGCATCCAAAAAATGGCCGCGGCGACTTTTTTACTCACAGATATAGGATCCTCCCCATACGTCATAACTGCTAATTAAAAGCTAAGATCGACTTGAGCTAGCCAATCCGATGTCTCGTTTAACCCTTCCGGAGCCATGGAGTTCAACATGAACATCCATCGGAGTTCTTTTAAGTTAAGATTTTTTTCATAATTTCCTCCCTCCCACCCTACTGTAATCATGTCTAGCACTCTCCATTTGAGGTCTTTTAAGGTGTGACCACATAATTTCCAATGACGTACAAGTGGAGAAGTTTCATTCCGAGTATGGACACGAGATTTGTGTTCTGTTAATCTCAGTTTAACAGGTCTTAGTGTGCGGCCTACATACAATTTGGGGCCAACCAAAGCATATAAGGCGAAGATGATTACGTTACGAGAAGCAACATTTTTGAATCCTAAATGGTATATTACACCGAAGATCCACTTTCTTCCAAAAATACATACAAATCAGGTGAACCCCCTGGTCGGCCGATTGTGTCGATGAAAAACTCTCCGTTGGAGCCGTTATCCAAATTTTTGGATCTCTTTCTTCAACCTGAACTTCAGAGGGTGAAATCATATATTAAAGACACTACTCACATGTTGAGATTGCTCACTGAAGTTCAGGATGTACAGGAACAATGGCTGATGGCGTCCTTCGACGTGACAGCCTTATACACCATGATCCCTGCGGACCAAGCTCTCACCTTGCTGAAAGAGATATTTAGCAGACAAGACGATTTGTCCTCATTTATCTATGGACATACTGATAGAAATGGCCATCTTAGTCCTGACCAAGAGTTATTTTTGGTTCCATGAGAAGTTTTACTTACAGTGTCAT
This sequence comes from Geotrypetes seraphini, assembly GCF_902459505.1. Lineage (NCBI taxonomy): Eukaryota > Metazoa > Chordata > Amphibia > Gymnophiona > Dermophiidae > Geotrypetes > Geotrypetes seraphini. Next base: position 535,676,870 of record NC_047084.1, read on the forward strand.
GGCATCGCCATGGGGGCATCTCTTGCCCCATCTTTGGCTACGTTGTTTATGTCTAATTTAGAGGAGGAGAAGATATATCACATGCCATTGTTTGACCATATAGTCATTTGGAAGCGATACCTCGATGACATCTTCTGCATATGGTCATCAACTGAAGCTAACTTTCAGAAGTTTGTGAGTGAGCTGAACTCTCTGGATGCTAACATTCAATTCACCGCTACGAAGGACCTTCATGAATTGGCTTTTTTAGATATCAAAATCATCAAAGACCATGGGAAATTGCTAACTACCCTTCATCGGAAAAGTACGGACCGGAATAGTTTGCTCCGCTTCCATAGCTTTCACCCCATTGGACTGAGGCGGAGTTTGCCTATAAGCCAATTTTTACGTTTGCGGAGGATTTGTCACTCATTAGAAGAATTTCGTATGCAAGCTAAAGTCATGAAGAAGCGTTTTTATCAGCATGGCTACCCTCACGATGTTGTGAAACGAGCATACACCCGGGCCAAATATGCCCATCGTGAATGGTTGCTACAGGAGAAAAACAATCTCCCTGATTCTGATGACAATATCACGTTTATTCAGCAATATTCTACTCTAGCTCAAAAGATATCTCACATCATCAATAAACACTGGCATGTTGCTAAGTTAGCGATTCCCTCAATGGAAAATCATCCTATTTGTTCTTACAAAAGGCAAAAAAATATAGGTGAATACGTTTGCCACAGTATTATTAGAAATCCGACATCTAAGACTGTGGGTTGTCATCTTCCATGTGGTCAATGTCAATGGTGCCCTTTTACGATTTCTGGAGTGCTATGGAATCATCCAACCACTGGAGTCTCTTATCGATCTAAATTTATTACAAACTGTAACTCCAGTCGAGTCATTTACTGTATTCAATGCCCATGCCCCAAATTGTATGTAGGCCGCACACTAAGACCTGTTAAACTGAGATTGACAGAACACAAATCTCGTGTCCATACTCGGAATGAAACTTCTCCACTTGTATGTCATTGGAAATTATGTGGTCACACCTTAAAAGACCTCAAATGGAGAGTGCTAGACATGATTACAGTAGGGTGGGAGGGAGGAAATTATGAAAAAAATCTTAACTTAAAAGAACTCCGATGGATGTTCATGTTGAACTCCATGGCTCCGGAAGGGTTAAACGAGACATCGGATTGGCTAGCTCAAGTCGATCTTAGCTATTAATTAGCAGTCATGACGTATGGGGAGGATCCTATATCTGTGAGTAAAAAAGACGCCGTGGCCATTTTTTGGATGCGGCTTGACAGCACAACTAGGAAGTTACAACTATGCAGGTTTGTGCTTATTGTATTATACAATACTGATAGAGTTTGATTTAGACTTTCACTTGATTTCTAATGGGTTGGTTTTTATGTGTTTCCCTAGTGCCCCCAGCCTTGATAAAGATCAGCGAAACGCGTTGGCAGAGGGGAGCGTTGACTTGAACGCAGGAACACAAGTTAATCACTACTATCACCCATAATGGAACGAAGATAAGTTCTTTAAATTTAACATTTTTAAGATATATGCACGGAAAAACGTAAAAAGAAAATTTTTTTTATAAAAAGTATAAAGAGTATAAAAAGTATAAATTATACTGAAAAAATATATAAAGACATCACTTAAGTCATAACGATTGGGGATGTATGAAGAATTGACAGACCGTTGAAGCGTTCTGCTTTTATTGGTCATATCTGACACCCCATATCGGGTCTTTCACAATCACTGGAAGTATACTCTTTTGTATATATGACTGCCATGCTAAGCTGCCATCCTTTGTTTGTCGTGCAATGCTCATCATGCTGTCAACACTATGTCATGTTTGTCATGTTATATTTTACCAGGCTTTGCTATGTATGTAGTGGAAGTGTTTAAAGGAGTAATAGAAGACAGCCTCACCACAGTAGAAGTGGACCTGTACCAGATATACTACCAGACTGACAAACTTAAAAGTGACAAATCCCCAGGACTGGATGGAATTTACCCAAGAATCCTAAAAGAATTGAAAGTTAAAATCGGAGAGCTATTGCAAAAACTTGCCAACCTAACAATTAGAACTGGACAGATACCAGACCACTGGACGATAGCAAATGTCACGCCAATTTTCAAAAAAGGATCGAGAGGAGAACTGGGCAACCAGGGCCGCCATCAGAAATTTCTGGGCAACTTACTGAGCAATCCTATTGGGCCCCCCCCCACGCACCCCTTCCCCCCCCCAGACCCTCCCTTCTTCCATGAGCCGAATACACACATACTTTTCTCTGTCGCCGCACTCTTTGACCAAAAGATTTGTAAGCCTGCAACCACGTCAAGGTAGACTCTTTCAGCAGGGCCCTAACCTAACCTAAACTAATCTATACCTATCTATTCTAAACTAACATATGTCTAATACTGAACTAATAACAAACTAACAAACATCTGCATAATAAATAACTAATAAATAATAGTGCTAGTAGCTATAATTCACTTTTGAATGTAAAATCTCAGTTAAGGATTACTTTTGACTTTTGTAGGCCAGAAATAGATCACAATTGCACAATATTTTTTGTAACAAGTATTAAATGTGTTTTTATAAATACTGTAAGCTTAATAAATATATCAGAAAAAACTACACATCTGAGCGCATATCTAAACATACACATCTGAGCGCATATCTGAACATACACATCTGACTGTATATGTGAGCGCATATCTAAACATACACATCTGAGTGCATATCTGAACATACACATCTGTATGATCCCATCCTCCTCAGCTTGTCTATAGCTGCATCATGCATATTAAAAATGTACGATATGTTGATATGTGCACCTTCCTTCCTTCCCATCCATCCTCCTCAGCCTGTCCTTACACATCCACAGCTGCATGTTAATGTTGATATATATGTTATGAGGATAAATAAGTGCATATGAGCACATCATTAACATGCAGCTATGGATGAATATATAATGATGTTATGAGTGTGCACCTCTTCCTTCCCATCCTCCTCAGCATGTCACATACAGCATGTTATATTACACAGACTTTGTGTAATGTAACATGCTGTATGTGACATGCTAAGGAGGATGGGAAGGAAGAGGTGCACACTCATAACATCATTATATATTCATGAATCAATCTGATAATCATCACCACCAGGCTGTGTGTGTTATGGGATGGATGAAGAAAGGTGCATGTTTAAATTGCGCGGGGACAGAAATCCCACCCGTCCCCGCCAAAGTCCCATCCGTCCCCACGAGGACTCCCACCCATCCCCGCGAGGAATCCCTCCATCCCCACCCGTCCCCGCAAGGAATCTCCTCCATCCCCACGAGGAATCCCCTCCGTCCCTGCCCGTCCCTATAAACTACAGAAATAGTTATTTCATTTAATTATGCTACTGAATTAAAGGCTCTGGTAGAAACCCATTTAAAAATAAGCAAAAAGACTTTATTAATTTGGAAATATTAATTGCAAAGAATACATACTTTGTAAACAGGTTTCTACCAGAGCCTCTAATGTTTATAAATTTTTATCAACACAACTAATATACTATTTTATCCTGAAGCAAAAAAAAAAAAAAAAAGAATTTTTTTCCTACCTTTGTTGCCTGGTTTCTGCTTTCCTCATGTTCTCATTTAATTCCTTCCATCCACTGTCTCTCTTCTTTCTGCATTTGCTCTGTTACTGTGCTTCTCCCTTTCTCCCCCCTTCTAAATTGGTCTGGCATCCATCTTCTTCCCTCCGCTCCCCCCATAGTCTGGCATCTCTATCTTCTTCCCTGCCAGTATCTTCTCCCGACTATTTCTTCCCCATTTCCTTTCAGCGTCCTTCTCCCCCCCATCTTCCCCATGTCCTGTCAGCATCCTTCTCCCCCCTCTGTCTTCCACATTTGCTTTCAGCGTCCTTCTCCCCCCTCTGTCTTCCCCATGTGCTTTCAGCGGCCTTCTCCACCCCTTTGTCTTCCCCAGTGCTTTCAGCGGCCTTCTCCCCCCTCAGTTTTACCCATTTCCCTAAAGCGTCTTTTCTTCAAGACTCCACCTTTCCTCCCTTTCTCCGTCCCTGCCCCTTCCTTTGTGGCGCTTCCTCACCCGACCGACAACAGAACAGGCCCGGTCGGACAAACCTCCCTGCCCTGTAGCCGCGAATCTAAATTACTTTCTTACAACAGCTGGAGTAGTGAAGCTGCTGTAAGAAGGTAATTTAGATTCGCTGCTACAGGGCAGGGAGGTTTGTCGGCCAGGCCTGTTGTCAGTCAGTTGGGGGAAGCGCCACAAGGCTAAGGGGACCTGACTGGCTGTGCACACTACCCCGCCCCCCATGGCTGCACCAGGGGCGGGTCGGACCGCCCCACCCCCCTTCGGTACATGACTGCCTTTTCCCTACCTACCCTGCCGCAAGCAGCTGACCGGAAGTCTTCCCGATGTCAGCGCTAACGTTGGAGGAAGGGAGGGCTTTGCTTAAGCCCTCCCTCTGACGTCAGCGCTGACATCGGGAAGACTTCCGGTTGGCTGTGAGCTGCGGCAGGGCAGGTAAGGAGAAGGAGAGGAGACTATGCTTGCGTCCCTGGGGGAGCCCGGGCCCCCTGTCAGCTCCGGGCCCCTGAATGCAGGACTGGTAGTACTAACCTAATGGCGGCCCTGTGGGCAACTATAGACCTGTGAGCCTTACGTCTGTCCCTGGAAAGATGGTTGAAGCACTGATTAAAGATAGCATAGTCCGGCACTTGGATACACACGACCTGATGAAAGCCAGTCAACATGGCTTCAGGAAAGGGAAATCATGTTTAACAAATTTACCTCAATTTTTTGAGACCGTGAACAAACAAATTGATAGTGGAAAATCGGTGGACATAACATACTTAGATTTCCAGAAAGCATTCAACAAAGTTCCACACGTAAGACTTCTCAGGAAACTACAAAGCCATAGAATAGAGGGGGATATACAAAGATGGATAGGCAAATGGCTGGAGAACAGAAAACAGAGAGTGGGCATAAATGGGAAGTTCTCCGATTGGGAGAAAGTGACTAGCGGTGAACCCCAGGGCTCGGTACTTGGGCCGATCTTATTTAATATTTATTTCAATGACCTAGAAGAAGGAACATCCAGTGAGATCATCAAGTTTGCAGACGACACAAAGCTATGCCGGGCGATCAGATCGCAGAAGGATAGCAAGGAACTCCAGAGCGACTTGTGTTATTTAGAGAAATGGGCAGAAAAATGGCAGATGAAGTTTAATGTGGAGAAATGCAAAGTAATGCATTTAGGCAGAAAAAATAAGGAATACGAGCATAGAATGTCAGGTGCAACTCTTTGTAAGAGCGAACAAGAAAATGACCTGGGTGTACCGATAGATAGGACCCTGAAACCGTCAGCGCAATGTGCGGCAGCGGCAAAGAAAGCAAATAGAATGTTGGGCAGGATAAAGAATGGAATCACGAGTAGATCGGAGAGGGTCATAATGCCGCTTTATAGAGCAATGGCCAGACCCCACTTGGAATACTACGTTCAACATTGGTCCCCCAACCTGAAGAAGGATATAAAACTGCTGGAGAGGGTGCAGAGATGAGCAACAAAGCTAGTAAAAGGTATGGAGAAACTGGAATACGAGAATCGACTTAAGAAACTGGGATTGTTCTCCCTTGAGTAAAAGAGACTGCGAGGGGATATGATCGAGACCTTCAAAATATTGCACTATATAACCATAGAGATCAGTTATTGCAATATACAGAACCTATAAATGAAAGTAACAAACTGGTCTGTGTGTTGAGATACTCTCAACAGGCACATTTTTTTGGTAAAATCTTAAGGAAATATTGGAATTGTTTATCGATCCATTCGTGCTTTCGAGACGCACAGATGACCATAGCCTATTCAAGAAATAAAAATTTGCAAGAGCTTATCTGCCCTACTAGTAAAGGAGCATTTTTGATGGAGGCTCAAGACGATCTGGGAGGGAGGAGGGGACACTCTAGATGTGGACATTGTTCTATCTGTTCAGTCACTTTAGAATGTACATCAAAATGTTTGTAGCACAGTAAACACACACACCACGTAAATGCTAAGGAGTGATTCATAAATAGTTTCCCAAGAGTTTACATAGAAACAAAATAGGGATTAGCAAGAATTAACTAAATGGCTTAATATTGTGAAAATTATCACGAGGTAGGAAAAAGCCTCATATCCCCTCCTCCAACCCAACAATATGTTAAAATTGTAGATAAATAGGAGGCTTTGTAGGGGTTAATATAATCACTGGCATAAAAAACCTCATCTATAATCTTTCACTATATAAAAGCCTTATGCAATGCAGTAGAATCCCTAAATTGTTTAAACTACATTGAGAGACTATAATGATTAAGCAGCTGTACGCCATCATTGGAACATCCTAAGAAATGATCCAGCTTTTTCTGACTGTCATCTACGAATGGCTTTTTCGAGACAAAAAAACTTTAAGGAATTGCTTAGCCCTTCTGATTGTTCTATTCGTAGACAACAATACCAGTCTCTAGGTAGCCACTCTAAATGCCATACATGTCAAATATGTGCCATCACAATTGAATTATCTGAAAATTTTGTACATCTAATTACAGGTAAAACTTTTTTCATTCAACACAATACCACCTGTTTAACACATCATGTAGTGTACCTGATAATATGTCCCTGCCCGAAGATTTATGTGGGTCAAACAATACGATCCCTTAAAGTTAGGATTACAGAACATAAGAGCTGTTTGAATACAATCAAGATACAAGCTCCAATTGTGGCTCACTGTATTGAATTTGATCATACTTTTCAAGACCTCAAGTGTTGTGCAATAGATCATGTTACGGTTAACCATCATAACAGACAGCGGTTACTTCTACAGAGAGAGCTTTTTTGGATCTTGACTCTGGAGACAGAAAACCCGGTAGGATTAAATTCTAGGACAGAATGGCACCATTTAATGTAAACCACAACAGTTACCATGGATACATCCAATTAGAATTGTGGGTTTAGGATTTAAAAGGCAGGGCGTGTTCCACTTCCTGTGTCTGAGAAGCCACCATGTTTTTTGACTCGGAGCTTCACTAAGAGTATGTCGGGGCTTACTGCTTTTGGAAGAAGAGACAGATTTTCCTTCTAAAGATAAGTTATGTGTTTAATTCAATCTTACTTGTTTGATAGGATTGGGTTACCTGTACGTCCTGAGGCAGCTTTTTTGAAGCGAAATGCTGGCCATCATCGACGGGTGGTACATCTCTTTCAGACACAATCAGTATTGCTCTGATGAAGCATTAGCTGTTTAATCATTATAGCTCTCAATGTAGTTTAAATAGGGATTCTACTGCATTGCATGAGGCTTTTATATAGTGAAAGATTATAGAGGAGGTTTTTTATGCCAGTGATTATATTAACCCCTACAAAGCCTCCTATTTATCTACAATTTTAACATATTGTTGGGTTGGAGGAGGGGATATGAGGCTTTTTCCTACCTCGTGATAATTTTCACAATATTACCGTATTTTCGCGGATATAACGCGCGCGTTATACGTGATTTTACGTACCGCGCATACCCCTCGCGCGTTATATGCCTGAGCGCGGTATACAAAAGTTTTTAAACATAGTTCCCACCCCGCCCGACGCCCGATTCACCCCCCCCAGCAGGACCGCTCGCACCCCCACCCCGAACGACCGCTCGCACGCGCTCCCACCCGCACCCGCATCCACGATCGGAGCAAGAGGGAGCCCAAGCCCTCTTGCCCGGCCGACTCCCCGACGTCCGATACATCCCCCCCCCGGCAGGACCACTCGCACCCTCACCCCGAAGGACCGCCGACTCCCCAACAATATCGGGCCAGGAGGGAGCCCAAACCCTCCTGGCCACGGCGACCCCCTAACCCCACCCCGCACTACATTACGGGCAGGAGGGATCCCAGGCCCTCCTGCCCTCGACGCAAACCCCCCCCCCCCAACGACCGCCCCCCCCCCCCCAAGAACCTCCGCCCGTCCCCCAGCCGACCCGCGACCCCCCTGGCCGACCCCCACGACACCCCCACCCGCCTTCCCCGTACTTTGTGTAGTTGGGCCAGAAGGGAGCCCAAACCCTCCTGGCCACGGCGACCCCCTAACCCCACCCCGCACCACATTACGGGCAGGAGGGATCCCAGGCCCTCCTGCCCTCGACGCAAACCCCCCTCCCCCCCACGCCCGCCCCCCCCCCCAAGAACCTCCGACCGACCCGCGACCCCCCTGGCCGACCCCCCCCCACCCCCCTTCCCCGTACCTTTGGAAGTTGGCCGGACAGACGGGAGCCAAACCCGCCTGTCCGGCAGGCAGCCAACGAAGGAATGAGGCCGGATTGGCCCATCCGTCCTAAAGCTCCGCCTACTGGTGGGGCCTAAGGCGCGTGGGCCAATCAGAATAGGCCCTGGAGCCTTAGGTCCCACCTGGGGGCGCGGCCTGAGGCACATGGGCCAAACCCGACCATGTGTCTCAGGCCGCGCCCCCAGGTGGGACCTAAGGCTCCAGGGCCTATTCTGATTGGCCCACGCGCCTTAGGCCCCACCAGTAGGCGGAGCTTTAGGACGGATGGGCCAATCCGGCCTCATTCCTTCGTTGGCTGCCTGCCGGACAGGCGGGTTTGGCTCCCGTCTGTCCGGCCAACTTCCAAAGGTACGGGGAAGGGGGGTGGGGGGGGTCGGCCAGGGGGGTCGCGGGTCGGTCGGAGGTTCTTGGGGGGGGGGGCGGTCGTTGGAGGGGGGGGGGTTTGCGTCGAGGGCAGGAGGGCCTGGGATCCCTCCTGCCCGTAATGTAGTGCGGGGTGGGGTTAGGGGGTCGCCGTGGCCAGGAGGGTTTGGGCTCCCTTCTGGCCCAACTACACAAAGTACGGGGAAGGCGGGTGGGGGTGTCGTGGGGGTCGGCCAGGGGGGTCGCGGGTCGGCTGGGGGACGGGCGCAGGTTCTTGGGGGGGGGCGGTCGTTGGGGGGCGGGGGTTTGCGTCGAGGGCAGGAGGGCCTGGGATCCCTCCTGCCCGTAATGTAGTGCGGGGTGGGGTTAGGGGGTCGCCGTGGCCAGGAGGATTTGGGCTCCCTCCTGGCCCAATATTGTCGGGGAGTCGGCGGTCCTTCGGGGTGGGGGTGCGAGTGGTCCTGCCGAGGGGGGAGAAGAATCGGACGTCGAGGGGGGGCATCAGGCTTTCAGGATGGGGACAGGACTTCAAGGGGGGACAGGCAGATCTTCAAGGGGGACAGGCAGACCTTCAAGGGGGACAGGACTTCAAGGGGGGACAGGCAGACCTTCAAGGGGGGACAGGACTTCAAGGGGGACAGGCACGGAGAGGCGGGGCAGTGCACCGAAAGTCAGGGCGGGTGAACGGTGAGTCGGGGCAACCAGAGGAGAGTCGGGGCAGTGCACCGAAAGTCAGGGTGAGTCGGGGAGGGCGAAAGGAGAGTCGGGGTGGCCAGAGGAGAGTCGGGGAGAGCGAAAGGAGAGTCGGGGTGGCCAGAGGAGAGTCGGGCAGCATGCGCGTTATATGCCTGAGCGCGGTATAGAAAAGTTTTTGTACATATCATCGTGATTTCTGCGCGCTATACCCCTGTGCGCGTTTTACAATGGTGCGCGTTATATCCGCGAAAATACGGTAAGCCATTTAGTTAATGATTGCTAATCCCTATTTTGTTTCTATGTAGACTCTTGGGAAACTATTTGTGGATCACTCCTTAGCATTTACGTGGTGTGTGTGTTTACTGTGCTGCAAACATTTTGAGAGTGTGGTTGTTTTTCATTTTCTAATTTTGTTTCATATAGGCTTGTGTGTGTTGGGTTACATCTTGTGAACAAGAGGCGTGATATATTCAATAAAATGTCCATATAACTTGTTGTATATAGGACAAACGTCAAGACCTTTTAAAACACGCATTATTGAACGTAGATCTTGTTTTACTTGCAACAAGGTAGAAGTACCTATGGTGCAACATTGTGTAGATTTCCATCATCTTTTTTCTGAAATGCAATGTTGGGTCATTGAAAAATTATATCCATCACAAAAGGGAGGGGATTTTAAAGAAGTATTGAGACGCTGTGAGCAGAAATTGATTTTTCAATTGCAAATATCCCGAAAGGTTTAAATGCAAAAATTGAGTAGCGTGCCTTCTTTTGAGAAAAGCGTGGATGAATAGAGTTATTCTGTGATTGGTTAGTTTAGTTCCCCTTCTGATTGGCTAGCACTGACATCAACACGTATATTTAAATCAAGACAAACGCCGAGTAGCCATTTTATCCAAGAAGATTTTTGAAGCATCAGCTCATTTTTCAATGTAAGTGATTTTGATATGAGAGGTCTCACAGCGTTAAAATCTTGTATTAACTGTTTTTTTGTGTTTTAGTAATTCCCCTGAAGCAGCAAGAATTCCGAAACAGGGCCTGTCGGGAGTTATGAGATGACAGTTATAAGAAGTATATTATACTGAACTTGTGCACTGCGAGAATCGAGCAGCGGTGATCTTTCCCTAATCTGAGGAAAATACTAAGATAAGTGCGGGGTTCTTATGTTAGCACTTTTGTGCCTTAATCTTTTTTGCTAAGATATTATTGAATATTGATTGCATTTTTACGGAGTTTTTCTATGACCAAGGATGTGCTCTCCATGACAACTTAGGTTTTGTCATAGTAGTTTCCCAAGTTTATTCTTAGGGAACACTGAGGTCTTTTCTCCGTATTAGGACCCTGCCTTAAGTTATCTCAGTTTGAGGCTGTATAGAGTGAATGCCTTTTGGTGATATTTGTTTTTTGGTATTCTGCTTGTGTTATTATTACTTTTTGATAAAAAATTATGCCAGGTATACACCTGGCAGGGCCTCCGCGTGTACGGATCGCCGGACTTGATGGACCGAGGGTCTGATCTGGAGATGGCGCTTCTTATGTAATCCTTTCTGAGCTCTCCTGGGAGGACAGGATATAAAACCAAGAAAGAAAGAATTCTAAAATAATTTCTGAAAATAGTTTTGGAATGTTCAATGTTAATTCTTTTCTATAGGAAGGAGGAGGTTTTTATGCCTATGAAGTTTCTCCCTTTATAATAGTCTGTTGGCATTTAAACGAATGCAACAGATGGAGTCTGAGGCTTTTCCTCCTCTTTCATAACTAAATTTGATTGAATCCTTTTGCAGTTTTTGTGTTAAGGAATCCATTGGTGTTTGGTTGATTTCTACTCAGCCTGTTTTTTGGGGGGTTGATGGGGCTGGGGCTTACTGATAATCTCTATGTATCCCATGCCTTTTTGAATTCTATCACTGGTTTTGTTCCCACCAGCTCCCGCAGAAGAGCATTCCAGGCATCCACCACCATTTTTGCAAAAAAACAAACAAACATATTTCCTGATGTTGCTTTTCAGTTTCCGTCCTTGCAGTTTCATTCCATGTCCTCTAGTTCTATAGCATATTTGTTTTTGGAAAAAGTGTGTCCGTTTAATAATATCTTTCAAGTATTGAAACTGCTGTCTTAGTAAGGGTTAACTTTGATTAATGCTCACAAATCAATTGTGTGCACCCTAATTCATGGGTTAGTGTGTGTTAAATCAATGTTCTGCACATTGATTGAAGGCATGGGTAACAAACCAAAAATTCATGTTAAATTTACATCCCTTTCCAACCACTCAACCCTCCAGAGAAACAGCAGGTGCAGGGCATATGGGTTCTATTAGCATACATATTCTGACTTGCTAATTTTCAGAGAAAGAACATGGGTAGTTTCTCATTAAAAAGTTGCATAAGGCATGCTCATTAAAAGCACCCATGTAAGTTTCAGCTACACCACGACTTGTTTACCTTGATTTGTGATTCAAGGCAATTGAGGGGAGGGGGAGATTGATTATGTTAGCACACAGAGAATGTTTAGACTTACAATTTAATCTAGATAGATGAAAAAATGAAAGCAGATGAGTCAAAATGAGTGATTCAAGAGATGCAACCATGGTTTTTGATCCATGTATCATAATCGGCAAACCTCCCACAAATAACCTAAGATTCAGTCGGGATCTGAATTCAGTCCAGATTCTGCTCAGTAGCTGTAAAATTAACAAGTCCATAAGGAAGCAACACTGGACAGGCAGTGTCACATATAAGAACACAAGACAGAGAGATGCACCTCTTCATAGTCTAAAAATCTAAAAGCTACCTTGCAACGTGAGGAGAGACGTGACAAACGACAAACTTGATCTAGAATCTGGTGAAAATTTAAGCAAATACAAAGGGAAATTTTGGAATGTGCCATATAACTGAATATGGTTGGTGTGTGTGTGTGTATAATTAGCAGCAAAGGTGATAAAGGGGATCGAACTCCTCTCATATGATGAAAGACTACAAAGGTTGGGGCTCTTCAGCTTGAAAAGAGATGGCTGAGGGGAGATATGATTGAAGTCTACAAAAACCAGAGTGGAGTAGAACAGGTACAAGTGGATGGATTTTTTACTCCATCAAAAATTATAAAGATTAGGGGATACTCGAAGTTACAGGGAAGTCCTTTTTTAATTTACAAGTTCAGCATTGTTATTTCACAAATATGATAAGTATTGTTAATTGTTTTGTGTATGTTGTATTGTTGTTTTTTTAATTAAATTTTAATAAAATTACAACAGAAATACAAAAGGAATCTTAACCAATAAGAAATACAGGGAAATACTTTTTAAAACCAATAGAAGGAAATATTTTTTTCACTCGGAAAATAGTTAAGCTCTGGAAGGCATTGCCAGAGGTTGTGTTAAGAGCAAATAGCGTAGCTGGTTTTAAGAAAGGTTTGGACAATTTCCTGGAGGAAAACTCCATATTCTGTTATTGAGACAGACATGGAGGAAGCCACTGCTTGCCCTGGATCGGTAGCATGGAATGTTGCTACTCCTTGGGTTTTGACCAGGTACTATTGAACTCCTAACTTTGCCACTGTAAAGATCTACTGGGCTAGATGGACCATTGGTCTGACCCATTAAGGCTATTCTTATTCTTATGTTATTAACATAGTAAATAATGGCAGATAAAGATCTGAATGGTCCATCCAGTCTGCCCAACCATACATGCTCCATAAATTAATTATTTATTTTAAATGGTCCTTTTTTTTAGATATTTCTGGGCCAGAAACCCAGAGCCCTGCAAGGTAGTGTGCTTAGGTCCATCTACTGGAGTCTCCAGCCCATCTTAACCATTCCAGCCATCAAAGCCCTCCCCAACCCGTCCTCAACTCAATGTCCATATACGGGACACAGGCTGTGCAAGCCTGCCTAGTACTGGCCTTAATTCCTTCAAAATATACCCATTATTTTCTGATTAAAGATCCTCTGTGTTCATCCCACACTTGTTTGAACTCTGTCACCATTTTCTTCTCCACCACCTCCTTTGGGAATGCATTCCAGGCATCAACCATCCTCTCCGTAAAGAAGAATTTCCTAACATTACTCTTGAATCTACTACCCCTCAACCTCAATTCATACCCTCTGGTTTTACCATTTTCCTTTCTCTGGAATAGATTTTGTTCCACATTAATACCTTTCAAGTATTTCAATGTCTGAATCTTATATGTGTATCAAACAGTGGAAGGCACATGTCTATATTTATGCCTCTTTGGAAGAGGTATATACACTATGAACTCAATTCTATAAATGGCTCTGAAAAATAGTGTTGAGTGCTATTCTATAAATGACTCTCAAAGCCAGGCACCATTTATAGAATAGTGATTGGTGTCAGGAGCTGCGCCTAACTTTAGGCGTAAGGATTTATACCAACCAACACCAGCAAGAAAAGAGTCAGTCACTTCTGCACAAAAGACAGCAAAATCCAATGGAAGAGAGCAGAATGAGCCTGGTCTTTATAACCCATTTTAATAGCAACCAAAAAACCTGGTGTAAATCCTCATGCCCAAAGTAGGCGCAGATCCCCCTTATTCTCTAACAGTACACATAAATTTCAGGAAGGCCCTTGATCTACCCATGACCCTCCCATGATCACACCCCCTTTTCAGGTTGTATGTAAAATTTACACACGGATCTGGGCCTTATAATAACTCTTCACTGATTTCAATTAGCACCAATAATTGGTTGTTAGAGTTCAATTATCAGTGCTAATTTACTCATTATTCAATTAAATTGTGTGTCTGCCATAATTAGATTTTAAGCTCTTCTGAGCAGGGACCGTCTCTTGCGTGCACAATGTGCAGAGCTGCATGTGTCTGGTAGCGCTTTAGAAATAATGAATTGTGGTTGTGTGCAAATTGGGTACCTGCCCAAATTTGTGTGTACAATTTTTTAAGTAGAGAATTCGAGGGCATATCTATTTCTGTCTGGACTTATTGACTGCCTTTTCATGAAGTGATTCACTCACAGCAGTTTACAATACATTGAATAGTAATCAGGTACTCTTAACATAGTAAATGAAGGCAGATAAAGATTTGTGTGGTCCATCCAATTTGCCCAGCAGTCTCACACTTATCATCTAGTAACTATTCATTTTACTTGCTAAATTCCACCTCCCTCCCACCCCCCACCATAAGAAAGAGCTGCACTTGAATGATATGAATGGGTTGTAAAATCACTTGTTCATTCTTTCCGAAAATATTAGGATTAGGGGACATGCGATGACGCTACTAAGTAGTAAATTTAAAACAAACCAGAGAAAATATTTCTCCTCATTACATGCATTCAACATGCCGCCCTGCACTAAAAACTGCTATCATGATTTTGTAAAAGAGGGGGGGGGGATAGAGAGGCATTTTAGATAGGATATGCAAATTGGAATTGAAACGTCTTAAGTTCAGCTAGTATGCTAAAACAGGATATCCTAAGGAAACAGAGGTGACCTGTAGTGCTTAATTTAGTAAACTCTTGCGACTTCACGGTTCGCAAATCGTAGACTCAGCAATTCGCAGTATTTTCCGACCGCCTCTTCCTGGTACTAAAGCCAGGTTACACCAAACAGGAGCTGCCTTAAATAAGCACAATGTATATTTGTGTGACCACTTACACACCTGTTTGTGCTCCGCTTTTAAATACATATGTAAATTAAGTGGGTATTTGCAGAATACTGCTTAGGCGACATGCTTCTGTACACGAGTACCGTAAACGTGCACTTATGTGAGTAGGTACTAGTTTTCTAAACCTGTGTATGCATAACTTTCCCATAGATGTTAGCTCCTAATTGATAGAATTGCTCTCACAGAAGCTACATGTGCATTTTCTTTATGAAATGAGTAACACATGTAGATTTTTGATTCATCCAAGTCATGCTCCCAACATGCACCCTTGCAAATTTTACATGTGTGTGTTGTAACCTGCACTAGAGCCTAGCAATGGGACTCCTCAGCGCCCCTAGTGGTTACAGCTAAAACTGCACCGGCGTGTGACCCAGTATAGAGTCACACTGCAGACACTGTATCAATATACCAAAAAACCAAAATACAGAACCAATGCATAAAGTTCCAGGTTCAGTTTTCAAAAGAGAAGTTAATTGTCCGAATGAACAGAATGGCAAAATCCCAAAACAATGCAACTTTCAAAACAGCACAAAAGAAAAACTTCAAAGGGAAAACTCTGGGAGAGTTCAGGATTTCTCCTCACAACTGCCAATAATCTTCTCTGTGCTTTATCTTCCACAGAGCTGTTGACAATAAGGCATTCAAAACCTGCTCCTAGCAGGTTTCAAGAAAGTTCAGCTCTCTGCTATCATGCCCCAATATACAAACAGTTTTAAATAGTAAAGCCTCCAGCTTGTTTTATAGCACTGCTGGGTCCAGGGGAGTGCCTCAAGTTTGCCTGACAAAAGCTAAAAAAAAACCCCCAGCTTTCAAAATCCCTTCCAGGTGTTGGCAAACTTCTCCCCACAAAAGCACTACCAGCTTCTTAACAAAATGTGCAAAGAATCAAAATAGCAAAACAATTCCACAGTTCAAGTAGTCAATCAGAGTGGCTGGAAAACAAAACAACCTCAGCCAACAATAGCAACAACAAAAAAAACCTCACAGTTTTGTGCTTAGTCTTTGCAAATGGCTGCCAAGCCTACTTCTATCAGCTCAGGAGCTCCCACAAGCCCTCAGGAACCAGCTCTCCTTGAAGCTCCATTGGCATCTCCTGGTCTGCTTTTAGCAACTCTGAAGTGGGTCCAGCCTCCTCCACTTCCATGGGGTCACAGGTATTACCCGTGCTTGAGCTAGGAAGCTCTTCTGTAGGGAGAGACCTGAACTTCCTCCCTAACCTGCCTAGTAGCTTGCTAACATCCACTGGCTTTTCAAGAGGGGAGCCACGCCTTGCTCTAACCAAGCCTGCTCTCACCTGGGCTTCTTTCTGGCTCCCCCGGTGGACACTAGTGAAACCGCAGGGACCAAGGCAGGCATGGAGCCTGACTGGTCACAGTGTGTGTGTGTGTGTGTGTGTGTGGTGCTGTGGTTAGAGCACATTTGGCTGAGGCACCCCCTAAAAAGAAAGAGCTTGGACTCGTTGCGGACTCATTAAAGCTAAGTTTTCCTTCATATTTGATTTAGTGATTGCCATTATCAAGAACTGTTTGATTTGAACATTTTTAGTGATACACTGATGATTTCTTTGACTCTAAATTTGCATATGGCACTATATTATTTGTTTTCTTGCATATAAAAAGGCACTTTTGCACTTAAAAGGCTGCCAGGGTGACGGAAGGTGATGTTTGTGGGTATAACCTTGTAGTGCACTTTCTGCTACCCAGGTGAACTCCTTATGAAATCTTTAGGAAGTTCCAATTAACTGATTAGTAGTCACCCTGTGTAAACCATATTAAATTTAACTTATATCAATTTCCTCTATTTGAAGAGTAGATCTGCATGTGCAAAGATAGAATATAAACTACCAGGAGCAGGTCTTTGGGACTGATTTGATGAGCAGTGGTTAGAGCTACAGCCTTGGTACCCTGAGGTTGTGGGTTTGAATCCCGCACTGCTCCTTGTGACCCTGGACAAGTCACTTAATCTCCATTGCCCCAGGTACATTAGATAGAGTGGGAGTCCGCCAGGACATTTAGGGAAAAATGGTTGAGTACCTGAATAATTTATAATTCACATAGAATTGTAGAATATGCAGAATATATATATATATATATATAGTCTGTATATTTAATAATTTATATATATATAATTTAATAATTTATATATATATATATATATATATATATATATATATATATATATATATATATATATATGTCAGAATGTACACGTGGAAATTGCAAATAAGGCTTCTACAATAATCCCCTAAATTTCTTTCTAGAATAGCCTCAAAATAGATGCCCACTTGGCCTCTTAACTTAAGCAATCTGTTGTGAAATTACCCTCAAACCCTTGAATTCTATAAAGTTTGCCCAAATTTGGATGTCCAAAATTGAGTGTGGATTCCATGTCAGTGCCAAATTATTAATGGAGCTCCAATGATTTAATTATAGGAGCTAACAAATTCTTAATTGGCACTAATTATGATTTTGCTGATCTGGATACATGCTATTCTATAACAATGGGTGCCTAAATTGGATGGCAGAGATGACTGTCCACTGATGGCAGAAAGGATATTTGAGGAAACCAAATGTTCAATGTAAGTCTTTATTTAATAAAGTGACTCAACATGAGCTGTGTTTTGGCTACAAGGCCTGCCTCAGGAGTCGTGTCACTTTTGATAGCGGATGACCCTTCCACTAAATGAAATGCAGCACCTGCATAACACCATAATATAGTCACAGATTACTCAGCATGACAGCCATTTTGTAAGAGTCCAATGGTTTGCAAACTCACATATAAAGAATTGGACTAAAAACAGTCTATTGTCTTTAAACATGTGAGCAAAGAACACCGCAAACAAGCGTTTGGGTTTTTTTTTTTGCTACTTCAGCTTATCTGTGGTGTTCTTTGCTCACATGTTTAAAGACAATAGAATGTTTTCAGTCCAATTTTTTATATGTGAGTTTGCAAACCATTGGACCCCTGAGGAAGGCATCCAGTTAGATTTTTATCACTGCATTTTTTAACATTGTGCTTTTTCATTGAATTTTTTTTTAATTATTTATTTATAGATTTTCAAATTACATACCAAGTAATCACTTGTACAGAAAGTAAGTTAGTAGGATATGACCTATATCCAATATAAATTATAATCAGACCTATTTAAACAAAATACATAAAGAAAATTCTTTCAACTAACCCAACTCAAGTCCTCATAATATAGATCCAAGATTGCATTTAAGCGAACAAAAGGAAATAATTAAGAAGATAAATTACAGACAGAACTGAGGTATGGGCAGTTTATATAAATTATAGAGCTGTTGATTTCTCTTTATCCAGTCGAGTCATAGCCAGAAAAGCGGTTAACTGTTGAGGTTAAAAAAAACTTATTTACCTATAACTGATGATATTTCATATGCTATAATCATTACAGGAGGAGCAGCATTAACATCCTCACTTAAAAAAGGTGAACTTAAATTATTACAGTGTCTTTTGTTACTAGCTATAAAAACCATATTATCTCACTGGAAGGATTTCTCCTCTTTAAATGTTAATGAATGGTGGAATATAGTTTGTCTCTATGCTAGATATGAAAAGTCTATAGCTGATAATGCCAAACCATCTCTTTCCACTTTTACAACAATGTGGTTTCATGTAATATCTTACTCTATTACTTCTTGACAATGCATAGTATTGTCTATTGCCTTCTATGGATGATGATTGTATTTTGCCTTCCCTCCTTACATACCTGCTGTCTTCATATGTACAACTGTAGATGAAAAAACCTGCCTTGTTTCTGCATTTTTTTTTCTGTTTTTCTGATGTTTTCTTTCTTGAAAATGTAATAAAAAACTTTTTGAACTTAAAAAAAAAAAACAAAAAAAAAACTTATTTAACTGAATGGTAGCAAATAATACACTTGCAAGGATGTCTCAAGTAAAATGTCGCTCCCAGTGAAGTGACTCCAGGTTTCAATAATAGAAATTCTCTACATCGCTTTTGAGTTTCTCTAGAGAGGCCAGGAAACATTTGTATTTTACAACCAAGAAACTCTTTCTGTTTGTTTTTAAAGAAAAGTTTCAATGACCATATTTTATCTATTGCGAGAGCTACAGTCAAAATCATTGTAGACGGTATAACTGTTTCTCTATTTGATGTTTCTAAAATTTCAGAAACATTCAATGGTGCCTGGTTTGATATTTTAGACTGCAATTGAGCCCCATCTTTATTTGGCAAGTAATACACTTGAACAAATGGTGGTAAAGTTTCTTCTGAAACTTGCAAAATTTCCATCAGGTATCTCCTGAGCATTTCCCTAGGAGTAACCGTAGTTAATCTAGGGAAGTTGATAAGCCTCAAATTATTATTCTGTGAGTTATTTTCAAGTGTTTCCAATTTCTTTCTAAGATTAATATTATCCTTAATTAGGGACACTTGTACTTGTTTAGTCGTAAGAATGTCTTGGTCAAGCTTTTGAATCGAAGCCTTTGAAACAGTCAAATCAGCAGTTAAAATTTCAACTCTCTAGAATGTTGAATCAATTTTCCCTCTATGTATTGGAAATTGGGACTAATAGTTTTGGTAAAATTCACAATCAAATCCCATAATGAACCTAAAGTCACTTGTGCTGGTTTCTCCCATATTGGAAAACTTTGCTAGGTGTAAAAGTGCTCACCGTCAGAAGAAGAAAATCTTTCCTGGTTTCCTGGCTGGAATCCTTCACCTCCAGTTGCTTGTCCTACCCCGGCTTCTTTAGCAGTTACTCCCTGGTCAGAGAGCACTGCTTCCTAAGTCTCCAACGATATTCTTGCTGCCTCAGGGGAAAGTACCACCCCCATCTCCTGGGTTTCCTCTACCCCTGGAGAACTGGTAGACCGGGGTCGCGGAGGTGGAACTCTCAAGTCGGGGCTTAAGGTGGTCTCCAGCCCATGAGAGACAACCCCGATCTCGCTTTGATCAGGTTCTCTCAGCGGGCTAATTCCCGACGTGGATGAAACTGCCCCCTGCAATCGCCGCAGCATTTCATCAATTCTGCCGAAGGAGGGCACATCAGAGCGCCGTGAGGCGCCAGCTGCCCTCCTGCCCCTTCTCTTCAGCATCCTTAAGGTAATTCAGGCCGCGAAGCCAACTGAGCAGGAAAAAAAAAAGTGAGTTGAATGAAGCAGTCAGATGCGGTGCTCTCAGAGCATCTGTACCGCGGCCATCTTGGATCTTGGTGGTATTCCACTTACCTCTACTTTTTTCATTGAATTTTCATGTTTTTATATGTCAGTGTATAATAAATTATCTCCAGAACATCTGTATCCACAGTTTTTTGTTTTTGTTTTTGTTTCCATCAGTGGATTGTTTTCACCTTGGATCATTGGGTCTCCCCGTTTTTCTTTGTTGTGCAGCTATTTTGTAAGAGCAGATGTATTTGAGCAATCTGTGACTATTTTATGGTGTTTTACAGGTAGCAAAAAGGGAGCCCCCATGAAAGCTACTGTAAAGGGAAGTATTCAACAAACATGTTGAACAATTGACTAAATTTACACATGCACAAACCTTGTTTACAAATGCTATTGCCACAAAAATCTCATCTGTTAGGAGAAAAGAGCTTCTGAACATTCAGAACCACAAATATTTCTTGCTTCATTAATTAGAAGGACACGTTGTCCAGTCTCACATATGCTTGTCTTTTCTCAGAAGAGTGTGAGCAAAGCATACTATCCTAAGGATTTGGTCTAATTTATTCTATTGGGATGTGCTATGCAAGAGCATTCATAAAAATTGGAAATTGCTATAGGCTCATGATTACTACAGGCTCATGGATGGGGAAATTGAGTTCCTATGGGCATGGGGACAAATTTGTCCCCGTGTCATTCTCTAGTCTGGATCATTAAATCAGTACTGAATTAGTTCATTTGCCTGCAATTTGAAAGGGATTAAGAAAGTTTTTAATAAATAGTTACACAGATCATAGCAAGATCTGATCTAAAAATCTCCCTTCTGCCAAATGTCAGCAGCTAAATGTTTGCTTTCCTGTTGATTCATAGGACTTCAAAAGGTCAAGTCACCTTTGACAACATAAAATGTAAATATCTTTTGCCCATAAATTTTCTCAGTCTCAGTTTGGGGTTATTTGAGTCCAAAATCAACATATAACATTTGGGAAGACTGTCTTTGGCATTTACATGAGTTTTCCAGTGAAATTTGACTTATTTTCATTTTATTAAGCAAATGTTAAGATACATATCTTCAGTTGACTTCTTTGTATTATGGTGGTCTGTGTCTCCCTACAAATGGCAGCTGCAGAGTATACTTAATCACTGCATCTTTTCTAAATCTCTCGGCAGCCCATGTAAATGTCTTAAAAGCTCATTTAAGTGTATATCTGAAGAGCAATCTCAAATTCCTGGAATGGACTGTGCTGAACAGGAGAAAAGAACATTTTTGGGTTTTGTCATGGCCAGATCTACTCCACGGGAGCAACAGGAATCAGAATTGAATATAACAGCAACCTTGCCCTTCAGGTTGAACCCTCTAGTACTTGGAAAGAGGAAGAGGAGAAGTACCAGTTGAAGAACAAATCCAAGTCAATAAGTAGAGGCAAAGTCCAGGAACGGGTCCGGCAGGAAGTGTAGGATCATTAATGATAGAGTAGCTTAAGTCAAACATCATGGATCAACAGAGAGCAAGACACTCAGAGCTCCAGAAAAGATCTGAGGACAGAGAAGACAGGAAGTTCCAGAGTACTGTATATATTTGTGTAGGGAACCAATCAATGGAATCTTTCTACAAGGGCTGATCTAGGAAGGGACCAATTGGGGTTGCCACCTCATAGGGTGGAGATAAGCAGAAGAGGTTGGAGGTCACCTCTTATTTAGGACTGGCTGCAAGTGGTAAACTAGCAACTATTCAGTAGCTCAGTCCTGTGCTAGATCCAGTGGCATAGTAAGGGGGGGAGGGGCGGTCCGCCCCTAACCCCCACCCCCGACTGCCATGTGCTGTAGCGCAGCCATCCCTGAGGTGTTGGCGGGGCACAGCTGGCACCATGGACAAAGCTCAAGTGCTTCCTGCATAATCGCATCGGGAAAGGGCATCTCCACATACCTTTAAATGACTTCTTTACTCACAAATCACAGACAGACCTTCACCAAATATAGAACAATGGATCACAAATTAGAAATAGAAATATGAATACCAAAACTGAACTTGAAACCCAAGAAAGTTAAACTCTGCAAGTACTTCATTTTGTACTGAACACAATCAGTGGCGTAACCATGAGAGGGGGCTGGGCCTCCCACTTGGAGCTTAGGTCCCTTCAAAATGAGCATCTCCCTTGATGTAGCTGATGACCACATCCTATTCCTCCTCCTTAGGTCCAGTGACTAGAACTTTCAAAGTTCTGCAGCTGGTGGCAGTATTACAGAGCTACTGCCTTCTCTCCTCCAAACCTCCCCACTCCCCCCTTTACTCTCATGTATGCATGAAAGCATTGGCGGCTTGAGGATACTGCCAGTAGCTGCAAAGCTTGGAGACTTCTGGTTGCCAGATCGAAGGAAGAGGTCTACTGTTGTCAGGGCTTGGGGATTTCCACCAACTCAAGTATTTATATTTTGTATTCAGGCGGGGAGAAAATTTGGTGCCCATCCACCGATTTTGGAATCCAGCCCCTCCTCCCAAATCAACTGTATAGCTACACCACTGAATACAATACAAAAATATTTGTGATGCACCTATCCCAAAGATAACATATTCCAGTTAATAAATTCAAAATAAAACACTTTTTTCTACCTTGTCTGGACATTTTGTTTTTCCATCATCTTGGTCCCAGTTTCTCTTTCTGCTTTTTGTCTATCTTCTACTAATTGTCTTTCCAGTGTTTGCTGTCCATTTTCTTCTCCTCTCTTGCTCCATTTCCCTCCCTATGCCTGTCTCCAACATATTGATTTTTTCCTTTTAGCTTTCCTCTCTTTTTTTCTTTTCTGCCTCTGTCCACTCAATTATCCCCCTTTTTAAAATTTTCAGCTACCTATTAATTTCTAGCTCCTCTCAGTCCCTAGCTCTCCCATTTCTCATCTCATTTCTTTTCCAGCCTCCTATTTCCTTCTGTCTATTCTTCCTTACCACATTTCTAGCACTATGCTCTCACTCATCTTGTCATCTCCCTTTTGACCTCCTCCACATAGCTCACTTCTTCCTGAATCCCCCTTCCTTTCTCCACTCATCAGGCTATATCTCCCTGTCTCTTTCTCTCCATCCCCTAGCACAGTATTTCTCAACTCGGTCCTGGAGTACCCCATTGCCAGTCAGGTTTTTAGGATATCCACAAAGAATCTGCATAAACTTGATTTGCCTGCACTGCCTCCTTTATATGCTAATTTCTTTCTTGCATATTCATTGTGGATATCCTGAAAACCTGACTGGCAAGGGGCTACTCCAGGACCGAGTTGAGAAACACGGTTCATAGACAAAATCGCGTGAGACAACAGCGCGCCGACAACTGAGCGCAAGGTTGACGGCGCGCCGAAGAAAAGCACTATTTTAAAGGGTTCCGACGGGGGGTGTTGGTGGGGAACCCTCCTATTTTACTTAACAGACATCGTGCTGGCGTTGTGGGGGGTTTGGGGGGTTGTAACCCCCCTCATTATACTTGAAACCGAACTTTTTGCCTGTTTTTTAGGGAAAAAGTTCAGTTTTAAGTATAATGTGGGGGGTTACAACCCCCCAAACCCCCCACAACGCCAGCGCAATGTCTGTTAAGTAAAGGGGGGGTTCCCCCCCATGCCCCCCGTCGGAGCCCTTTAAAATAGTGCTTTTCTTCGGCGCGCTGTCAACCTAGCGCTCAGTTGTCTGCGCTCAGTTGTCGGCGCGCCATTGTCTCGCACGATTTAGTCCCGTCACCGAGAAACACTGCCATAGCATCTTGTTATCCCACCTTGAAGAAGGAGTAAGACCTTAATTGACCCCCATAAGACCCTCTAAAGAGACAGTTAAGAGAGACTTGTGTCAAAAGCCACTCAAGTCTGATGAACAGTGCAAGAAATCATATCTGTTCTTGTCAGCAGAAATAACAGCTGCTATGAGCATTTCATCTTTAACCTAGAAACTGACTATCATCTGCTGCCTATGACAAGCTTTGCATATCCTGGGACTTTCCGAAATTGACTTAGGTCACAAGAAAAGAACTGAGAACCATACAACTCCAGGTCAGAGTGACTTTTGATACCAAAGTCATATTAACTGAAGGTGCAAATAGCTGACAGAGCTACAATCAAGCCCTGAGGGGAGGAGGGACCATTCTCAGGAATCATTGACCTCAGTATTAAAAAATGCATTACATTAGGGATTTCTATTCCGCCATTATCTTGCAGTTCAAGGCAAATTACAAAAGAGTTAAAGAGGGTGTTTTACAAAAAGATTTCTGGTCCTTTTTGTTGAAAAAAAGAGTAGAGCAGGTTGATTTGGGGGTTCGGGGGGTTAGAGGGATGAAAGAAGGAAGCTTGAGAGGTTAGGACTTTTTCAGGGAGATTTTGAAAAGTGTGAGTCTTTATTTCTTTTTTGAAAGTTTTGTGGAAGACACGAAGGAGTGGAAAGGTCCAAGCAAAAGATTGGTGAATTCCAGATATTTCACAAACAACTTTCCTTTATTTTCAAATAAAACATGCGCATGTTGAGTCGGTGTTTTATTTGAAAATAAAGGAAAGTTGTTTGTGAAATATCTGGAGTTCACCAGTCTTTTGCTTGGACCTTTCCACTCCTTCGTGTCTTCCAACTGGGAGAACCATGGCAAAGGAAATCAGGGAGGGGAGCCGCAGCTGGAGATCCCCTGCAGCAAAAATGGATTTGTCAGTGATGGAAGGTAAGGGCAACATCAGACCAGTACAGACAGAAGAGGGAAGACATGCTAGTCCACAGCCACCCCCCACCCCCCAGAGCCTTGGGGCCCAGGGCAGCTGCCTTGTTTGCCCTCCCCTAACAGCAGCCTTTAAAAGGGCACAACTATTTCTTCTAGAATTAACCCTAAAATATATTCAGATAGTTAGAGCTCCCTCCTGTGGCCTCTAGCTGATAATACACACCCTCTCAACCTGATAGGATGCTAGAACCCTATGTCCTTACAAGGATTCCTGGGAGATGTAGTCTTCTGCCTCCTGTGATGTAACACTGCTCTTTTCTTCATCCAACACAGTCAGGGCTATAGAGCTCTCCTTTGTGGTTTTTTCTGCCATGGCACCCCCTTTCACAGCTTGACAAGGCCTAGACCTGTCACATTATACACATAGAGCAGCATTGTACATAGGACATTCAACTCTAAGAAAAGACAAATCAGGTTGATACATTGCTAGTGGTGCTAGTATTTTAGAACAAGGTCTGCCAATATGTATACCAAATGAAAAACAAAAATCCTCTCAAAAATTAAGTATCAACACAACATAATAATTTGTCACACGGAAGGTCTGTGTGCTAGTGCTTAGGAAGAAACCTACAATCATAAATGGAGAAAAAAGCCTCAAGTACACTTATTGCAGCAATTTACATAAAGTAAAGTATAGCCGCCTCGTTCTTATCATATGCAAAAAAACTCCAAACAAAACAAACCCAACTCAAAACACTCCTCTGGTTGTTTCTTAAAACTGTCACTAAGCAAAACAGAAACCATCTGTATTTGCTTGCCTATCACTTATCTACACTGTTGAAAAAGTTGCAAAGAAACTGGTCATGATTTAAATGGACCTGCCATTCTTGAAATGGCTCTCCATCAAACAACTTTCATCACGCCCAAAAAATTCTCCAAAAAGAGACTTTGGGCTCCTTTTACTAAGGTGCACTAGCGTTTTTAGCGCATGCAGGATATTACTGCTTGCTACACCATGCGCTACGTGGCTAGAACTAATGCCAGCTCAATGCTGGTGTTAAGGTCTAGTGTGCATGGCAATTCAGCTCACGTTATTCCGTGTGTTAATGCCCTAACGCAGCTTAGTAAAAGGAACCCTTTGTTTCGCTGAAGAGTAACGGCCACTTCAGGGAAATGAAGACGGGTTATGCACTGACAAAACATCCATGGCAGCTCAGAATAGTGTACTCCAAGACACTTCCTTAAGCCTCAGTAGCATGCCATCACATCAGATATTTTTTCTGTCTCTGGAGGATTAACAATTAAAAAAAAAAAAAAAAAAAAAGCTGAAATAGGTGAAGCATTATACATTAATGGAACCCTTGCTCTCAAAGTCAAAGTTACACAGAAAGAGTAGACTAGAAGTGTTACTCAGATTCAAGTCAGGCAATGAAAAAGTTTAAAACATTTCAAAAGTTATTGGAAGGATAATATATTCAACCTAGAGATTCAGCTCCAATGTATTTTTTTGTTTTTAATATTGAAAATGGCAAATGGTCCAGCCATGGAGTCACAGGCAGCAAAAGAACAATACAGGAAGGAAAAAGTAACAATGAAATATCTAGGAGATCCAAACTTCCCCAAATATAAGAACCATAACATGATTTTGTTTCAAACAAAATATATTTAATTATATTGTTCCACTGGGAACAATGCACATTATTAATGATCCTTTCAATAAATTAGCACAATTAAAAGACTTCTGCTATGTGACTACAGAATAGAGATAAAAGAATTGTTTAATTATTTTGGTTTAAGAACAAAAGTAATTTGTTTCTTAGTCTGCTAATGAGTATTTGTTGGGACTATTATGTCTAAAAAGAGTGCATCATTGCATTTTTAGTTTCTTTCTAAAGATATTTTTGTCCTAGGAATAGAAGTAAACATTCCTATTTCAACATATCAAGCTCAATATGACTTTCAAGGAACATTAAATCTGTTTGTGTGCACCTTTGGGGAACAATTTCAGAGACAGAATGCACCAGACCAGTTCATAAAATGCTGTTCGTTTCTCAAGTGAAATAAATAGGCTCAGTGAGACTGTGAAACCCACAGATAGAATTTTGGTACACGGATGAACATGTTATTTTAAAATGATAGCTTGGCAAAATATTCATGTGTGCTGTTGAGACAAGAATGATAAAATAGTGCTATTAATTTACATTATTTTTTTTCTGTTTCAGAATGCAATAATAGATTTTATTATCAAATTCACCCTACATGAAAAGATTCATTATGAGAGTTGTTCTATTACTGGTTATTCTTCAAATGACCCCTAAGAATACACAGTAATTGAGCAATATTCTTAATAAGTCTCTTGTAGAGTTGATGAAGGCTTATTGGGAAGTCTGAGGATCTGATAAGTTATTACAATCTTGAGGTACCATTTAGGCAGGCTGCCAATCTAACATGAGTGGCATCATCTTATGAATTCATGATAATGCCTGAAGTACAGAGACAGCTGAGGTGAAACTAACCAAAACCAGATGAAATTTAAGCAGGTTTGGTACTGGTAAAAGCAGGAGATAGGTCAGAGGTTGGGTAAAATATATGAAGCTGCATGAGTGGTGGTTTAGCTATAGAGCCTTATTTGCTCAACTGCTGGAGAAGGCAAAAAAAAAATGGGAGAGGAAAATTCTGCCTTGCACAGAGTGACAATGTAGCCACTTTCAGCTGTCAAAGTGAAAGGTACAGTGACCAGTCTTGATTGTTGGGCCATGGTATAACTGTGGAGATATGGTAGATTACCTAGCATGGGAAGCAGGCTGCATTGATTATGTTAGAACATAAGAACATAAGAATAGTCTTACTGGGTCAGACCAATGGTCCATCATGCCCAGTAGCCCGTTCTCATGGTGGCCAATCCAGGTCCCTAGTACCTGGCCAAAACCCAAGGAGTTGCAACATTCTATGCTACCGATCCAGGGCAAAAAATAGAACCCTATATGGAGGAGGTACAACAACAAGCTAACAAAAGAAAGAACCTCCCTCACCCCAAGAAGTCTACAAAGATTAGGGAAAAGAGATGAAGTCCAACTCCAAACTGAGCAAAAAATGAAAATAATACTATAATTTAAGAATATTAAACGGACAAGCCCTCAGTCACACAGCAACCTCTGGAAACTCCAGGGAAAAGCTGTCGCGGGTTTACACCCAGAAAGGTGTTAACTGCGAAACATCCCCGGGCTTGCTCCGGATAATATTTATAGTGCTTAACTAGTGCAAAATGTGCAATGTGTGAAAAAACTCAAATGAAAAAAACACACATTATCAAAATAAAGAAGGAATTCATCTCTTACCCCTAAGCTGGGGGCCAAACTGGAAAGTAGTGTCCAAATCCAACCAAGCTCAAAAATACACAGCCTGTAAGAACTTAGCTTCTCCGTGTGTAGTGGAGATGGTGATCCATAAGCAGTAAATGAAGTAAACGTCCAACGGACTCCGTTTCGGGGGTGAACACCCCCTTCCTCAGGAACCGCACTGCTCAATGACTCTCAAGTTCGTGAATGAAGCAGGAAAGAAATGGCCGATCCAGGGCAAGCAGTGGCTTCTCCCATGTCTATCTCAATAGCAGACTATGGACTTTTCTTCCAAGAAATTGTTCCCCATTTAAGAGCAAAAATATGAGGAATGATTCTCTATGGATGCACCTAACTCTGAATAGAGACAACCTTGGAAATCTCCTTAACACGGTGTATGATGGTAAGGGCAAGAAGGAGAGAAGACCAGATCATAAGCAGTATAGCCAGTCAAGTTTGTCTGACTGACAGTGGGAGACATCTTTAACAAGAGCAATGTGGGGTAAATTCAATAAATGGTGCCAAAAATTAGGCTCAGTGAGAAGGAGAGGCACCGGCGCTGACTGACTGCTTACAGGACCTGCCTCTTGTGGCAAGAGGCATGTCCTGTAAGCAGTCAGCTGGTGCCTCTCCTCCTCATCGTTGCCTCTCCTCCTCTCCATACCTCTCCTCCTCCTGCACCCCCCCCCCCCCACCAAGATCAGGGCCTCCTGTCACTGCTGTTAGGGATTTTTTTTTTTAATGGTACAGATGTGTGTGTGTTACACATGCACAATCTGTCCCATTAAAAAAAAGAAGAAAAAAAACCCAGGCAGAACTAGGCACCCTCAAACTAAAAAATGCAGAACACCCCAAGGGGAGGGGCCTTAGGTGTCTGAGTCAATCAGGGTCATTGGGGAGGGCAGTCATCGACGGTGGGGGACTTTTTTCCTTTTCTTTTTATGGGACAGATATTTTGCGTGTGTAAAACATCTGTGCCCTTGAAAAAAAAGAAAAAACAACCCAAGCAGAACTAGACCTGTCAGTTTTCCCAATTGCTAAAACCCCATTTTAAAAATTATGGGGGAATAGCCAAGCAATGTTAGTGCATCAATCGCTTGGTTATTTTGCATGGGTTTTAGCTAATTTGCATGGCCGGATCAGAAAATGGGCAATCGAGGGAAAAAACACGCATTGGGCCGTTTTGTGTATCGGGTCGGTAAAAGCAATTATTGCTAAAGCTGTGAAAACAGGTTTAGTGATGATCGCTGACTTTAGTGCATCTAGCACTAAGGCCCAAATTCTATATATGGCACCTCAAGTTGTCCATGTAGCTGATGCGTTCACACAGCTTAATTGATCCATAGGTCTAATTGGCAATTAACACCTTATAACTGACAGTAATTGGAGTTAATTGAAACTTATGCGTACAAGTTGTTAGGTGCACTGCCCACAATGTTATGTGGCAGAATGAGTGCACAAATTTGGAAAGAGGCATGGTTAGGGGTGGCTTGTAGGTGTTTTTTTTTTTAGTTATGCACCAATGTGCATGGTTTTGACTTATACACCAATGTGCGCACATTGTGTCGGCATTTAGGCCATAAAAACCCCTGGCCTAAATGGATGCACCTAAAAGTTGTAATGCTTTTGCTGTGCTTAGGGACAGCTAAGCGTGGTTCTATAAGTTGCACATAAGTTTTATAGAATAGCGATTAGCACCACATTAGTTGGTGTGATATATATAATCAGACTCTAAGTGAAAGATTGGGTACCCAGTTTTATAGAATTAGGGGACATATGTAGGGGCAACTGAAGGAGCCAAATGTTATTTTTATTTTATTATCCGCAAAAAGGCAAACTTTTCCTTCTAACTCTTTGGCAATATCGTACACAAACACGTTGAACAGAATTGGTCTCAGCATTGATCCTTGAGGCACTCATCTTTCCTTCCTCCAAGCAAATTCCATCAATCACCACCCTCTGACGTCTCTCTGTCAACTAGTTTCTAATCCAGTTCACCACTTTGGGTCCTAATTTCAGCAGGTCAAGTTTGTTCAAGAGCTTGGATCTGACATGGAGAGAATTGGTAAGGAAGGGGTTGAAAGTTCAGGTAAAAGACGTAGGGGACCGAGCAGCTAGTGTTGGTCTGAATATATGGATTTATATGCTCATCTACTGAAAGTGGAAGAATTGGTTCTTGGCAGAATGGATGGGTCAATTTTGTCTTTTTCTGTCATCATTTACTATGTTACCCTGTTACAGAGAAAATTGTTTAACAGAAAATTTCCTTAGTGAAAAGCAGTCACCGGTCAGCTTCTATTTATGTCAACAGTTTTCATGCAAGCATGTAGTGCCTGCATATTTATTAAGGAAAGCTTGACAGCACAAAATACATTCAGCCATAAGTTTATTGACTTTGGAAAGCTAGTATTCTCAAAGGTTTTCACATCAATCGTTATTACAACAGTGCTTCACCTTTCCATATCACCTTCAGCACATTTTCAAGAGCCACCGCTGAAATCATCCATTTAATAAAATAGAACAGCTACTTTCAAAATTGTAAACCTCAGCTATTGCTCATGAGCCAGTAAAAAGGTAATGTTTGGTTGTTATTGGAAAGTGATAGCATTGAATTATTGAGATAATGTATCTTATGTGTTGATGTTTTAAATGCTGAGATGTCTATAGTCTTCAAAGAATAGACTATTCCGCAAAAACTTAAGAGGATAACATTTCTCCACCTTCCATTTTGGATGACGCAGTTCACCCACTTATAGGACTTAGATAAATGGATGGTCAAAAGGTCTTTGCCAGGTTAGATGAATCAGATTATAGTCTTGGGCTAACGTTTTCCTTAGGGAAGGTGATAAATACATCTGTAGAAATAGATAAATAGGAACAACAGCTCCTAGGCCTTACATTTCTTAGGGAAGTATATAGAATTTAGGTAGGCCTAGATTTATTGATGTTGATGTGTAGTCATTTTGTGGCATTTTCTATATAAAACAGCAGAGAGATTACAATATTGCCACACTTGCTGCCTTAACTTTGGTAGTGTAGCATTAGACCAGGGTAATTGTTTCCTCTAAGCTGAGTGGGAGTCCTCTACCTACAGTCCTGCTAGTGGGGAAAGGGGTAATGTTTCACTATCACGTTTTCAAATACCGAGAAACAGACAAGCTCTGCAGACCTCCAAGGAACCTGCCTGTCCCTAACAATTGATAACACAATAGTGAATTACCCCCCCCCCCAGCAACAATGAGTTAGGGCAGTGTTTCTCAACTTCTTCAAGCCAAGTACCCCCTAAGTCTAATAAATATCAACTGAGTACCCCCAACTAAGCTCCACCCCAGACACACCAAGGCTCTGCCCCAGAACCGCCCCTCTGCCCCTGACCCCACCCCCATAATAATAGTACTAATTGTAATGCAATTTCTTCCATCCATCCGAGGGTCATCAAGGAACTGAAAGAGACCATAGCTGAACTGCTTCAACTAATAGCCAATATGTCGATCAAATCGGGAAAGATTCCGGAAGACTGGAAGGTAGCGAATGTTACACCTATCTTCAAGAAAGTTTCGAGGGGAGATCTGGGGAACTACAGACCGGTGAGTCTGACCTCTGTACCGGGAAAGATGGTAGAGTCACTGATAAAGGACAGCATCATTGATCACCTTGATGGAAACGGGCTGATGAGGACCAGTCAGCACAGTTTTAGCAAAGGCAGATCGTGTTTGACGAACTTGATGCACTTCTTTGAGGGAGTAAACAGACAGATAGACAAGGGCGATCCAGTTGACATTGTATATCTGGATTTTCAGAAGGCATTCGACAAGGTTCTGCATGAACGACTACTTCGGAAAATTGCAAGCCATGGAATTGAGGGTGAAAAACTCACGTTGATTAAAAACTGGCTGGAACATAGGAAACAGAGAGTGGGGGTAAATGGACAATACTCGGACTGGAAGAGCGTCACCAGTGGGGTGCCGCAGGGCTCGGTGCATGGACCCGTGCTCTTTAACATCTTTATAAATGATCTGGACATAGGTACGACGAGCGAGGTGATTAAATTTGCAGATGATACGAAGTTATTCAGAGTAGTAAAGACGCAGGGGGATTGCGAAGATCTGCAATGTGACATAATCAAGCTCGAGGAATGGGCATCGACATGGCAGATGAGGTTCAACGTGGATAAGTGTAAAGTGATGCATGTCGGTGACAAAAATCTCATGCACGAATACAGGATGTCCGGGGCGGTACTTGGAGAGACCTCCCAGGAAAAAGTTATGACGGACAAGTCGACGAAGCCGTCCATGTAATGTGCGGCGGCGGCAAAAAGGGTGAACAGAATGCTAGAAATGATAAAGAAGGGGATCATGAACATATCGGAGAAGGTTATCATGCCACTATACCGGGCCATGGTGCACCCTCACCTGGAGTACTGCGTCCAGCACTGGTCGCCGTACATGAAGAAGGACACGGTACTACTCAAAAGGGTCCAGAGAAGAGCGACTAAGATGTTAAGGGGCTGGAGGAGCTGCCGTACAGCGAAAGATTAGAGAAACTGGGCCTCTTCTCTCTCGAACAGAGGAGATTGAGAGGGGACATGATCGAAACATTCAAGATACTGAAGGGGATAGACTTAGTAGATAAGGACAGGTTGTTCACTCTCTCCAAGGTAGGGAGAACAAGAGGGCACTCTCTAAAATTGAAAGGGGATAGATTCCGTACAAATGTAAGGAAGTTCTTCTTCACCCAGAGAGTGGTAGAAAGCTGGAACGCCCTTCCAGAGGCTGTTATAGGGGAAAACACCCTTCAAGGATTCAAGACAAAGTTAGACAAGTTTCTGTTGAACAAGAACGTGCGCTGGTAGGGCTAGTCTCAGTTAGGGTGCTGGTCTTAGACCAGAGGGCTGCCACGTGAGCGGACTGCTGGGCATGATGGACCACTGGTCTGACTCAGCAGTGGCAATTCTTATGTTCTTATATTCACACAATATAATCTTAATGAATAATGGCAACCACAAAATTAAAAAAAAGCACAAAGCACACTGTACGCAGAGAAAATGTTAATTATTATTTATATTTGTGGGGCTTTTTTCAAAGAGGTCAAGGCAGATGATTTTAAAATATGCTATGTCACCTCAGTATCAACTTTAGAAAAATAGACAAATATAGTGTAAAATATAGATAGCAGATGTAAATTCTTAAAACTGACACATTTCAATCACCAAATTGAAAATAAAATAATTTTTCTTGCCTTTGCTGTCTGGTGATTTCATGAGTCTCTGGTTGCACTTCTTTCTGACTGTGCATCCAATATTTCTTTCTTTCTGCCTCCTGCATGATTCCTCTCCTCCAGGCCTCATTCCATTCCCCAACTAACCTCTCTCTCTGTTCCTCCATAAGGCCAACTTTTCTTCCTCTCTCCTCCCCCTCCATTGGCAACATGTCTCCCTCTCTCTCTCATTCCCTCCCCTGCTGCAAAGGGAGTGGGGAAAGAGAGAAAGAACCAGGATGCATCTTTCCTATTCCCTCTACTGCCACATCCAACATTTCTCCCTCGTTTCCATTAGTCTAACATCTCTTTCTGTCTCCTGCACACTTCCTCTCCTCCAGACCTCATTCCCTTCCCCAACCATCTCTCTCTGTCCCTCCATGAGTCCAACTTTTCTTCCTCTCTCCTCCACCCCTATTGGCAACAAGTCTCCCTCTCTCTCTCTCTCACTGTCTATCTGTCTTGAGAGATACAGGTATCTCTTCTACCCCCTCTACTGTCACATCCAACATTTCTCCCTCTCTCATCCCCCGGATCATGTGCAGCAGTTTTCACTACTGCCCATCAGCCCCATGCCCATTTCTCCTTCTATCATCCCTCTCCAGCACAATGCCACATTTCTCTCTCCATCACTATGTCCAGCATTCTTCCCCCTTGAAATCCCCTTCAATCTGTCCCTCTGTATTGAAATTGATGAACTCTTGGATGCAGGATTTTAAACTCAAGCTTAACCCTGATAAGACGAAGTTTTTTGTTGTGTCGCCTCATGAGATTATTCACGAGCCATCGATTAGTATAAATTCTACTTTGTATATAATTCAACCAACAATTAAAATATTGGGAGTTGTTTTGGATCAGCATCTGACCATGAAAAAACAAATACCGTAGATGCTGTGGTATGTAAGTGTTATTACACGTTATGGAAATTGCGTACCATTAAACCCTTTTTTGAGTTTTCTGCTTTTTTAAACTTCTGGTACAATCTTTATTACTGAGTCTTTTGGATTATTGTAATATTGTGTATTTAACAATTCCCAAGAAAGACATGGTTAGACTCACTGATTCAGAATACAGCGGTTAGAATTATTTATGGTCTTAAAAATTACGATCATGTAACTCCATTTTATTGTGAGTTGCATTGGCTGCCAATGGAAGCTCATGTTTTATTTAAGTTGGGTTGCTTTTGCTATAAGGTTATGTATGGTACCGCTCCGTTTTACATGGTTAATAGATTCTCTCTAGCATCGTATAAAATAGTAGAAAATCCCATGCCCAGTTTACCTTTCTGTCAGTACAGGGCTGTAAAAGCAAGAAATTTCTGGACCATACTTTAGCATTCCAAGCAGCTTCACATGATAGAGAATTTGACTGTTATTGCTTGGAGCCTGTTCTTACGAACATTTCAGAACCCAACTGAAAACTTATTTCTTTTCAAAATACTTGGTCAAATAATTTCTTTTTGTCATTCTTAAATTGTCTTTAGTTTATAATCTTTTGTAAACTGTATAAAATGTATGGTTACGCAGTTAAGAAGTACGATGTTATGTTATGTTATGTTATGTCTACCACCATATCCAAAATTTCTCCTTTTCATCTGTCTCTCCCCAATGCATCTCCCTTTCCTCTCTCTATGACCAATTTTCCTTTCCCCGTGTGCCACCATCTTTCCCTCTCACTCACACACTCATACCCAACAATTCTCCCTTTCTCTTCCCTCCCTCCTATGTCCCAAGTTATTGCTCCTTCCTCCCTCTCTTCTGTGTCCCATATTCATACCCCCTCCCTTCCATCTGTGTCGAGTTTGTGCCCCCTTCCTGCACATAAGTAGCTGTCCAGAGATCACACATTTCTGCCCACATCCTGCTGCTGCTGGGGATCCCTCTCTCCCTGCCCAACCATCCCCCTCCTCCCTTTCCCCCCCCCCCCCCCCCCCGAAGCTGGCCCAGTTCTTGTTTGAGCTGTACTTGCTCCTTAGAAACATAGAAACAAAGAGTATGATGGCAGAAAAGTGCCATTGGCCCAACACATCTGCCCACTCAAAAGAACCCTCCCCTTAAAAGAACACTCCCCCTAAGCAATTCCCGAAAGTGAACCCACATGTTTATCCCATCGCTTCTTAAAGTCGAGCACGTTGCTGGTTTCAACTACCTGGCTTCAACAATCAACCACCCTTTCAGTGAAGAAGTATTTCCTGATGTCACCATGAAATCTCCCACCCTTGAGTTTGAGCGGATGCCCTTTTGTTGCCGTGGGACCCATAAGAAAAAGGATATCTTCCTCCACCTTGGTACGGCGTGTAAGATATTTGAACGTCTCTATCATGTCTCCCCTCTGTCCCCCTCCTCCTTCTGTCTTCAGTGGGGATGGCAAAAGCAGCGATTCACATGCTGCACGTGGCTGACCCACAAGCCTTCCCTCCAATGTCAACTCTGACATCAGAGGGAAGGTTTCTGGGTCAGCTACTTACGTGCAGCATGTGAATTGCTACATGTGCCATCCCCGCTGAAGACAGAAGGAGTGAGAGCAGCTCGAAGAAGGTGATAACAGTGTAAGCTTCGGGGGTGGGCAGGAACATGGGATCCCCTGTGATGGTGACCTCTATGGATAGGCACAAATTGGTGCCCAGGCCGCATACCCCCAACAAGAGGCCCCTGTACCCCCAAGGATACGCATACCGTGTGTTGAGAAACACTGAGTTAGAGGACTCCAGCTCAACTTAGAGAGAATAATGCCAGGAGTTTGCAACCCAGTCTTTAAGACACACCCAGCTAGTCAGGTTTTCAGAATTCTCACAATGAATATACATGAGAGAGATTTACATACAATGGAGGTGGAGCATGTAAATGTATATGATGCATATTCATTGTGGATATCCTGAAAACATGACTATCTGTGTCCCAAGGACTGGGTTGAGGACTCCTACATTAGACCAATGCTGGAGGGTGAACTGGAAGAAAGGAGAACATTCTGCTGTTGGCTTTGTGTGGGGAGTTTGGGGATTTCTGGAGATGTCAAAGAAGTGAGAGTGCTATTTGCAAGTCTGGAGCTATGTGTCCTATATACTTGTGTTTCTCAAGCAGGTCCTCAAGTAACTCTCTGTCCAGTGGTGTAGTATGAGGGAGCGGGTGGGGGTGGGGGGGTCTGCCCTTTACTCCTTTAGGTGGCTTATATACCGCATTCAGATTATTGAAAAACCTCGGTCCCTTCGATCCCATTACCCCTGCTCTGATCGAGGTACACTGGCTACCTATAGGAAAACGGGCCATCTTCAAACAACTGACCATTGCCTTTAAACACGTCCACAACATGGCTCCCCACTATATAGCTGAGAAACTCCCGATCTATCACCAGACCAGACTACTAAGATCGCAGCAGGAACGCCAATTATGCATCTCACCAGCTCCAACTTGAAATTGCCCATAGACAGTCCTTCTCTCACAGTATGACAAAACTGTAGAACCAGCTCCCCCAAAACATTTGAGCTATAGATAGCCTGCTACCTTTCCAGAAAGCGATAAAAAACATATTGTTCTTAAATAAATATATACCTGCCTTGAGACCCTAACAACTAGGCTTTAACAGACCTAGTAAAATATGAATGTACTCTTAGTCCTAGTCCAGTATAATGTGAAAGTACCCTATTCATTTGCCTTAGTCCTATGGCAATGTAATGTGAATGTACCCCTATTCGTAGGAGAGCTTGCTCATTGCTGGCGAAGATTTGAAGAGGTAGGTGGAAGTACATTTCAGAGATTCCTTCTATCACTGGGCGGGGGAAAGAGGAGAAGTGCTGGCATCCTCGCCAAGTTGGCACCTAGGGCATGCCATCCCCAACCCCCACCCCTTTACCGCATCACTGGTTCAAAGCAAAATACAATACATTCAGGGCTTGCAATCCAAGTTTGTACCTGAAATAGTAGAGGGTTAAATAATTTGCCTCTGGTCATAAGGAGCATCTGTGGGATACAAACTTTGGCTTCCCTCATTTTAAGTCAGTTGCATTAAACACTAAGGTATTCCTCCTTCTAGCTCCTCTGCCATGTCACTCACAAAAAAACTGAACAGAATCAGCCCCAGGCCTGATCCCTGAGGAGCTCCACTGATCACTTTTCCCTCATCAGAACAAATTCAATCTACTACTGCTCTCTGTTGTCTATTACCCAGCCAATTTCTCATCCACTGTGCAAGCCTGAGACCCATTCTCTGGCTGCTCAGTGTATCACTGAGCCATCTATGTGGGACAGTATGTTCTATCTTCTGTCTTCTACTCTATCTATATCATGTCATTAGCAATCCATAAAGATTCCCAAAGTGATTCACAAGAAGTTAAAAATGAGCCAGTCAATATTTAGCCCATATTGGTCAGAGCTTTGTTAAACACTAACTGCTGCAGGCAGAATTAGTCTAAGATAATCAGTCCTGGGCTTTGTCCGGCTCCGACACTGAGTATCTGGGGCTAATTAAAATGAGCTGACCACTGGAGCTTATGCAGGTCCTGGCCAATGTTCAACCAGGACTCAGTTGAATAAAGGGAACTCCACAAGCTATTTTTGATCATTTCCTATTGTCTACACTCTTCAAGGTGCCTGGTCGTTTGTAAATTATATTTTCATTCACAAAAAGGTAAGTTTTTCTTATTAGGATTGATTAAGTGACTTGCCCAGGGTCACAAGGAGCAGCAAGGGATTTGAACCCACAACCTCAGGGTGCTGAGGCTGTAGCTCTAGCCACTGTGCCACATACTCCACACAATCCTTTTCTCGTTTTGCTGCTTCATTTCCATTGTGGAACCTTTTTCATACCATTTGGATTTTGTCGTTTTGGCTCTGATAAGGGCTTACAATCTAAGTTTGTACCTGAAACAGTAGAAGGTTAAATAACTTGAATATCTGGGGCTAATTCAAACTGAGCTGGCTGCAGGAGCTTATGCAAGTTGTGGCCAATATTCAATCAGGACCCCAGATGAACATCAGCCAGGACTCACATAACAACAAACATGTGTCACAGCACCTCTAGTACCTCCTCCCTCACCTGGTCTCGATTTTCCTCTTCCCCCCAGTAGTAAATGATAGGCCTGGCCTGAGCCCTCATCCCTTTAGGCTCTCCAGGCCTAACCGGACTCTCCATGGTGGTCTAGGGGGCCATATGGGCAAGAGTGATGACCACTTGTTTCCGCCTGCCACTGGTTTGGCTTCAAAATGGCTGTTGTGATCTGTAGCAAGTCTCATAGCCTATTGGTGGAGGAAGGGGGTATCGGAGTAAGGAGGCTGAGTGGACAAACAATCCCTCCTTACACCTCAGAAACATTGCAGCCTCCGCACACCCAACACCTGATGCTCTCTTGACATCAGATCCCCCCCCCCCCCCACCATTGCCCCAGGTACATTAGATAGATTGTGAGCCCACAAGGACAGATAGGGAAAATGCTTGAGTACCTGAATAAATTCATGTAAACTGTTCTGAGCTCCCTGGGGAGAATGATATAGAAAATTGGAGAAAGAAAGAAAGATCCAGCTCCACATACCTTAAAAGGCCAGTGCTCAGACCCCACCAAAGGTCATTTCAAAATCACAAAGAGCAAGGACCATCTCAAGTATATTGCCTGCAAGCACAAAAATGATAATAGCTGTGCAAATTCAGATACAGTAAATACTGTATTTTCCTGTTCCTCACCAACTAAACTTTGTATGGCCCTTCATACCAATATTGACTTTATTGAGCCCACTTATTCACCCATATATTTCACCCCTTTTCTTTAGACTACTGTGTTTACTCAGTGTACTATGTTTGACTACCTGTTATAACAGCAAAGAAGCTACACTCCATCTCACTGTCTCTCCCCCTTCCTACCTCCATGACCCCAATACTCACTTTCTTCCTGATGCTGACCCTCCTCAACCTCCTTCCCTGTCCCACAACACTATATTTTTCAAGATCCCATCTTCTACCTTCTGAATTCCTCACCTCATCCTCCTTTTTGTCTCCTACCTTCTTCTCAGTCCTATAGATCCAACACTTCCTTCCTCTTGTCCATCCATTCCCTTCCCACCTGAGTACTTCCTGCCTCCGGCATTGTCATCATTCCTCCCTCAACCTTACCCACTTTCTTTTGCTCTTACTCCTTCTTCCTGCTGGGGATATCAACCCCAATCCTGGTCCTCCTAACCACCTCCCACTCTACTCATTCAGGCACACCACCCCATTGCATCTCTACTCCACCCACCACCCCCTCAGCTGCAGACTTTTATACCCACCCTCACCCTCCTAAACCACTCATACCCCACTCACCTAGCCCACTCACACCCCATTCACACAGCCCCACACCACAATGGCTCCAACCTTATCTCTGTTCCTCTCCTCTTTACTTTTCTCTTGTGTCTTGTGGAACACCCATTCTATCTCCAAAAAACGTACTTACATCCACGACCTCTTCATCTCCCAATCCTTCCACCTACTTGCTCTAACTGGGACCTAGCTCTCCCCCGAAGACTCAGCTTCAGCAGTCACCCTGTATCACAGAGGCTACATCTTCTCCCATACACCTCGCCCAACTGGTCAAGGAGGTGGTGTTAGCTGTTACTTTTACCTTTCCTGCCAATTTCAACCCCTTCCCATACCTCATTTTCACTGCCCTCCTTCCTTCTAAGTCTGCTCCATCCACCTATTTGCTCCTCTACCTCTCCGAATAGCAGTCATTTACCAACTTCCCAAGTCCATTTCTTCCTCACCAACTTTGACTCCTGGATTTCCTCCTTTCTCAAACCCTCATCTCCCTCCCTCATTCTCAGTGACTTCAACATCCATGCCAACAACCTCTTACACCTCTAGATTTCTCGCACTCATATCCTCATTCAATCATGAACTGTGCTCCATCGTCCCCACACACCAGAATGACCACTGCCTTGACCTTGCCTTCTCCTCCAATTGCTTGATTACTAACTTCAGCATCTTAAGTCTTCCCCTCTCTGACCATCAAGTTTATCAAGTTTATTAACAGAATTTGATTTATCGCCTATTAAAATCACTAAGCGATGTACATTACAATATATAGTAAGGTAAAAGAGGTTCACAAATTAACAATAAACATTTGACTAAAACAAACAAGTAGTTGGGATGGAAAAATTAAAAGTTACATATTTCGTTTAAAATAGAAAAGTGGGAAAAAACAATAGGTAAGGGTACATAAAAATCTCAGCTATTAAAAAAACATAATCTGCTTTAAACATTGAAGGCATCTCTAAATAGATAAGATTTTAAAGATTTTTTAAATATTAAAACATCTTTTTCATCACGAATATATTGGGGAAGGGCATTCCACCATAGGGGACCTGTCACTGAAAAAATATCTGCCCTTCTAGTACCAATAATCTTCAAGGAAGGAACTGAGAGAAGATTTTGGTTAGAGGAACGAAGTGAACGTTGAGTATTATAGGGTATCAAGAGTCTAGATATAAATTGGGGCTCTTCACAAGCTAAAGTTTTGAAGATGAGTAACATTATTTTAAATGTGATTCTATGGCTAATAGGCAGCCAGTGAGAATCTTTCAACAACGGAGAAACATGATCGTACTTTTTTGCATTATATATTAACTTTATTGCGGTGTTTTGAATCAGTTGTAATCTCCTTTTTTCTTTTGATGATATGTTAAGGAATAGAGCGTTGCAATAATCAAGTTTAGATATTACTAAAGAATGGATCAGTATTGTAACAGATTTTGGAGTCAGAAATTTGGATATTGATCTAATACGACGTAATTTAAAAAAGCAATTTCTGACTGTTAGAGAAATATGTTCATGATAAGTGAATTTTTCGTCAATTAGAACGCCAAGAATTTTAACTGAGGGAACCATCATTTGCTAACCTTCACAATTTATCATCCTCTTCCCCAGACCTGGACAATTTCCATGACTACATTCCAGAACTTCCAGGCCATCAACCCTCACATTCTCTCTACTACTATGTCATTCCTCCTCCCAACCACTATGTCATACTTTATACCTCTGTCAACAAAGTCGTCTCCTCCTACAACACCATTCTCTCCTCTGCTCTAGATACCCTCGCTCCTCCCACTCTCCGTTCAGTAAGACACGCAAAACCCCAGCCCTGGCCAACCTCCAAAATCCTGTAGGTTGTGGGCTTCCCTCCTGCTGATCTGTCATTGGCAGGTATAGAGAGGGTCCAGGGATGTGAGAGGGGGTCCAACAATATTGGGGGATATCAGGAAGTGTCTAGAAATGTTGGGGGATATGGGAGGATGCCAGGGAGGGTCTGGAGATGTCAGAGGGATATTGGGGGATATTGGGGGGAGGGGTGTACGGCTCCGCCACTCATCTGTTCTTGGAAGGGGGGGGGTCCCCATCAGCTGAGCTGGCAGGAATCCCCGAAACTAGCTCAGCTGATAGGAATTCCTCTGTCACCATCAGACAAGTTGGTTGAGTACGTCTAAAAAACTTGCTTTTGTGCATTTTTCATGTGGACATTTTTATTTTTGAAAATGTCTAAAAAAGATAGACGTTTTAAGGACGAAAAACTTATACATAGGTCATTTTCAAAAATAAAAGATAGACATCTGGCAGTTTTGAAAATGGACATTTGTTCTGCTGGGTTTGTGGACGTCTTGCCCAAAACATCCACATTCAGACTTAGATGTCCTATTGAAAATGCCCCTCTATATTTCATAAAAAATACAATTCAAATCTAATGTATTTTTAAGTAGCAATAAATTTTAGCCAAAGTGAAAACAAAAATCTCCCTGCTATATTCAGCCGCAGCAGTCAGTGTTTGCTTTAAATGATGGCCACCACACACAAGTTATATCTTGGTATTCAGTGCTGATATCTGACTATTTATTGGCACTGAA
Source organism: Geotrypetes seraphini (assembly GCF_902459505.1). NCBI lineage: Eukaryota > Metazoa > Chordata > Amphibia > Gymnophiona > Dermophiidae > Geotrypetes > Geotrypetes seraphini. Next base: position 535,719,154 of record NC_047084.1, read on the forward strand.
TATCTGGGTATAATGGACAGAGACACTGCTAATGATGTTATTTGGCACTATTACCAGATAGCCACCCTGATAACTTAAGACAGCATTATCTGGGTATCTTCACTGAATATTACCCATATCTGAGTAACTCCCAGCTTCACCAGACGTCAGCCCAGGACCACCCTGGTATTATAGAGACAGTGTTAGAGTGCCTAATGCCACTGAAAATTTGGGTATGGCCAGAAATTTTTGACTGATAAAAATATGTTTCCTGTTTGTCTTCATAATAAACACATTTCAGAAAACGTGAACTTCAAAGTCATTAAATTATGCGATGCAGTCTCTAGGAAGAAAGCCAGAGTTGTCAACTGACAATCATATTAGTTGGGGAAAACATCTTAAAATGCACAGAGGCCTACTCAGAACCATTAAACTGTAAATTGGCAGGAGTTTTGTCATTTTCCTTGTATTATATTAACAAAATAATGGAAACATCTTATATGCATGTCCGTGAGTAATCAGAAGGACTTAAATCACCCAAAATGCTTTTAGCTTCTATGCAGCCTATATTTGAAGTTATTTATATTTTGCCAAAATTTCAGCTGTCTTTAAGCACAACAGTGCAGCTCAAAAACATTTGACAATTTTCAGAAAAAACAACAACAATTGAACTCTATTTCAGGCTCCCAAAACGGATTCACTGAACTCTGAATACATCTTTTATGCACATTCAGCACCTTCCAAGTTGTATATATTTTTAGTCATGCTTCAATCAGGAAGAGAAAAAAAAATCATACTGTTGCCGCTCCTGTTTAATGGATGACGGTCTACTTGCACAATTGAAAATGCTCCATTTATTTCAATGATAACCTTCCTAAATTATTTTCTTATAACTTTTCTCTTGTTCTAATACAACTTTATCTGAAAAAAACATTGGGGCTGATATTGAGACCGCGAGAGGGAGACCGGTTAACTCCCACAGTCGGTGCTGACCGCTGATATTCAGTTTCAGGCTGTATCCAGTCTATTTTTGATGGGCTCAGACTTAGTCAGCTACGTGAATTTTAAGCGCTGGCCAGCTAACTTGTAGCAGCCAAAGATAGACCAGCTATTTGGGCAGCCCTATTTGGCTGCTAAACTTGGCCCATGAGCGCTTAAAATTGGTAGGTATTGTGCAATATAGCCATCTAAGTTCAAGTCACTAACCGCTAATATTAGTAGAGCTAGCCAGCTGTCTCACACCGAATATTAATAGTTAGCTGGCCAAATTCTATTTATCTGGCCAGGAGCCATTCCTTGCCAGATAAGTAGCTCAGAATATAGGGCACTATGGCTCGAATTCTCTAAATGGCAGCTGCCTTAAAAGCAGCCACCGATTGTATGTAATCACATGACAGTGCCGTTTAGAGAATTGCGTAGGGTTATCAGATTTTTGGAAACGAAAATTCAGACCCATAGCCCCACCCCCTCAACCTGTTTGCTCATCGGGACAGCTTCTGCCCATGCACTGGTGTGACGCGATGACGTGCATGATGTCACTGCATTGCATCCGCAGATGCCGTCCCGACGTCGCTCGTTGCCAGAAGCTTTTCAAAACCCAGACAAAGCGCTGGGATTTGAAAAGCCATGTCCTCGAAAAGGAAGGACATGTCTGGAGAAATCTGGACTCCTGGTGACCCTAGAATTGTATCTCTGGCAAAGATAGGCGCTGGAAATGTAGGCCAGGGTTTTCAAGGCCTACATGTCAGGCACCTACCTTTGTTGTGAATCGAGCCTCCGGAGGTACTTACCATTGCCTAATGCCACTTCCAGCATCAACATATACTTGCTACATTCCTTTCATTTTCTTCATTTTACTTCTCTTTAACCATTAATGTACTTTTCTGCAATTTCTTCCTTTGGACCTTGATTCTATAAGTAATCTTTGGTTACACTTTTTGAAACGATTCATACTATTTATTGCTCAGGTAAGCATTCAGACATATTAAGTTTCACATCTTGCCAATTTTATACTTCTCCCAAGTTAATAGATAAATATACACTTCTTTTTCAACAGTTCTTATCTCATGTTCTCCCTGTAATGTATGCTTGACCTTGTGAAAGCTGACCAGTGAAAGCTGACTTTCTAGACATCTTCAGGCAGTGCTCTCAAGAAAGATATTGGGTTTGCAAAGCCATGCTAGAATATGTTATACTTTCAAGTTCATGGTTCCAAAACAGTGGATTTTATTGATACAGAACTCATGGGCCTATGCTCAAAAGATTTGCGGTAGAGGAAACTCTACCATGAATCCAGTACTGAAAAATCAGCTTAGCATGCTCAAATTAATGAGCATGCAAATTCATTAAAATTGCAGCACTAATTTGCTGCTAATTATTCTGAGCTAATTTTCCTGTCAGTGCCTGAGTGCTGATTGACTCAGACACTGACAGGAAAGTAAAAAAAAAAAGCATGCTATAGAATGCCAGTCCCTTCCTTAAGCCTGAGCACACCTACCTGAACCAGACCCAGTTCCTTAACTGCCACTGGTGGTCCAATGGACTGCCAAACCCCTCCCAACCAACCCAATCTAACCTGATACCCCCTCCCCCTCCTGCCAGGCCAGACCCAACCCCCTAACTGCTACTGGCTTTGGTGATCCAGTGGACTGCCAACCCTCCCTTCCTCCCAGTCCAATCTGACCCGGTTGCCCCTGGAAAGGCTGGGCCAAGCTTGGTCCAAACCCCTATCACTACCCCAGTGGTCTAGTGATGTTCATACCCCTCCTCCCACCAAATGATCCTGGTGGTCTAGTAGAAACCCCCTCCACACACCTTAGTTGTAGAAGACAGGACAGAATAGGCATCCCTTTTGTCTTTGGGCCACTCTTTTCAAAATGGCAGCATCCTGCCCCTGCCCAGTGCATCCTGGGATGCATAGAGTGGAGCCTAAGTACCATCTGGTGGAACAGGGTGGTCAGGTTGGTGATTGAGAAAGGGTGACCTTAAACACCTCTTCTCTGAACAATGCTCAGTGCTGTCCCAGACCAGGTGTTTGTTTTCCGGTGCTAAAGGCACTGAATAGCCCCCTTATTAAGCATATGGAAGGTTATCTAATGACCTCATTTAAATGCACCAGCTCTGAAACCATTAGAGCTTTCTGCATACCCTAACATCAGCGTTGTCTCTAGTGCCAGTGTTAGGTTTTGAGTATCAGCCCAGCTCCTAACTCATATCATTAAGTTTCAACTTCATTTCTTCACTGTACTTGTATTAGGTCTCACTATAGCCACAGCAATATTCACACATTTTGGACAACAGAAAGAACAATTGTGGTCTATTTACAGTCTAATAAAATCCTAGTTCCAAGAGATCAAAACAAATTCAGAGGCTCCATTATAACTTATAACTTCATCAGTGCTTGCTAAATCTGTTGGCATACCTTAGTAAAAGGACCTCTAAGAGATTGTTGGGATGAACCGAGACCGCATGAAGTAAAACAGAACAGTAAATAACAAGGCAAAAAATAAAACCCTGGCATCCCTGTGTGATGTATGCTGTGTACTAATATTAGTGTCCAATATATTACATGAAATTCAGTTGGCAACCAGGAAGAGGTAACATGGCCAAATGGTTTTGTTCTCATGTGCTCTGTATTCTGAATGCATCTTTTTGAAGAATGACCTAATTGGATCAGTCTTTAGTAAGAAAAAAAGGGTAGCTTTTTAGCAAGAAACGTAAAGCTGTGTTTTTCATGTGCTACAACTAGCAAATACCATTGCTGTTTGGCCAGAAAACTAGTAGGTTTCGCATGCAGTATCTTTTGTATTGATGTGCCCTGTTTATGTGGTGTGTTATAAATGTATTTTGAGCTTAATAAAGCAAAAATAAAGACCATGAAACCTATTTAGCAGATCGCATTGGAAACGTCCAAAGCCCGCCTATATCCCATCCATCTAACTCAGGTCTATCTGAAGCCCAAACTACGCTGAAAAGTAGACCTCCTTACTAATGCCTATAAGACCTAGTTTTACAATTTCTATACAGCTTGTTAGTTTACTCTGTACTACACTGGTTAAACCAACAGCCTTCTATACTGATATTCCTAGTTTAAATCCAACTCACTACCTCTGACAGAAAATAAATAAATGAAAAGATTAACTAGATTTTTAAAAAATGGTATGGTGCTAACATAATAAAAAATAGCATAAATTCGCCATTCTAATAACATCAGAATTATAACATTGAGGACATTGTTTGAACGTCTAACCCCCGCCTAAACAATGATTCTGTAATGGGCACCTAAAAAGTTGGACGTCCAACTGACGCTAAGCACTGCTCAGCATGATTCAACAAAGTGCGCCTAATGAGTACATCCATACTACACCTAACTTTAGGTGCACTTTGCAGAATTTGCCCCTAATGGTCTCTTACACTGCACCCTTTAGCAATGCCAGCTGTCATCTGCTCTTCATTCCATGCTTTTTAAAAACATGGAATAATTTTATAACAATAACCATGCCTTATTCAAAGTCTTAACTTTTTCAATTGCTCCTTTTTAGCTTCTTTTTAAACCATTTTCCTCATTTTATTTTATTGTAGATACCTTTTTGAAAGTTAAATGCTAATGCAATAGATCTCCCAGTGTCTTGACACCAGTTATGTCAAATTTTATCATGTTATAATCATTATTTTTGCCATTACCTCTCACCCCACACTAAAGACCAGAAGTAAAATAACTCTCCTTGTCAGTTTCTGAACCAGCTGTTCCAAGAAGTAGTTATTTATTTCATCTAGGAGCTTTTACCTTCCTAGCATTTTCTGATGTGACATTTATCCTGTCTGTAATGAGCTATATAATTGAAATTGCCCATTTTTGCACTGTTGCCAAATTTGTTAGCATAACATCTGTTTTACTCTATGGCAGTGTTTTTCAACCTTTTTTGGGCAAAGGCACACTTGTTTCATGAAAAAAATCACGAGGCACACCACCATTAGAAAATGTTAAAAAATTTAACTCTGTGCCTATATTGACTATATATAAAGTAATTCTCTTGAATAGGAATCAAATAAACACAAAGAAAGTATTTTATAATGCTGCCACCGCCAACAACACCGTTGGCGGCGGTGGCACTCAAGTGGCTAAAGAGCTGCAGTTTGCCGGCCTAGGGACAACACTGGAGGGTGGCCAGCTGTGCACCCCCTTGGGACGTAAACCCGGGGTGGGGCAGACCGCCCCCCCCACCCTGGTATGCCACTATCTATACCTCACTCCCTCCCTATGACCAAAAATTCTCCTTTCTTCTATTCCCCGTGTACACAACCATCTCTTTCCCTCCCTTCCTCTCTCCAAAGTCCATGCCTTCTGTGTCCAAACACTCATTCCCTCCCTTCCTCTCTCCCAAGTCCATTTCTTCTGTGTCCAAAAACGCATTCCCTCCCCCACCTCAGCATCTCTTTCCCTCCCTTCCTCTCTCCCAAGTCCATTTCTTCTGTGTCCAAAAACGCATTCCCTCCCCCACCTCAGCATCTCTTTCCCTCCCTTCCTCTCTCCCAAGTCCATGCCTTCTGTGTCCAAAAACCCATTCCCTCCCCCACCTCAGCATCTCTTTCCCTCCCTTCCTCTCTCCCAAGTTCATGCCTTGTGTCCAAAACGCACTCCCTCCCCCCTTTTGTGTTCCGTGTTTGCCTCCCAGCCCATCTTTGCAACTTTCTCAGCAAAACGAAGCTCAAACCGCAAGGCTTGTCTTCTGCTTCCTGCCTGCCCTGCCGCGCACAAATAGCCGAACGGAAGTATTCTCCGACGTCAGCGCTGACGTCGGAGGGCAGGCTTTGCTTAAGCCCTCCCTCCGACGTCAGCGCTGACATCGGGGAACGCTTGCGATCGGTTATATGTTAGCTGCAGGGCAGGCAGGAACAGAAGACGAGACTCGCGGCTCGAGATGCATTGAACTCCGCGGGTCCCCCGTCCAGCTCTCTCATGTCCACGTGGGGCGGACCGCCTCTCTCCCTAGACTGGTGGTACTGCCCTGATGGCGGCCCTGACCGTACGGCACACCAGGCAACATCTCGCGGCACACTAGTGTGCCGCGGAACAGCGGTTGAAAAACACTGCTCTATGGGACCTTGCCAGCTACTTCTGACCAGGCTTGGCCATTGTTGGAAAAAGAATACTGGGCATGATGGACTAGAATCTGTCACAGTATGGTAACTGTTATGTCCTTATGTTCTTATAATATCAGGCTCCTTGTGTCCTAGGGTTCTATATGTGCAAATTGTGGCTTTCCAAAATCACTGTTTGCAAATGTATGCAATCTAGATGTATAAATGCTGCCACGTATATATCTAGATACTTCTAAAAGGACATCCTAAATGTCATATGAAGCTAAAATTCCAAAAGCTTAGGGTTTGATAGGTAAAGGACAAAATTCTATATAAGAACTAGAGTAGGCATCTTCTCATGCGCAGGCCCAGGAGACTAGAATAAACTTCCGGCCTATATAAGGCAGCAAGCGAATTTGTGTACCTCTAAAAGACTGTTGAAACAACACTTATTTTGTAAAATGAAGTATGGGTGTTGAAAAATTACTTATTTAGTAGAACGGACATTATGGTCCAAGGATAAAGTGTTTTACTGTTTGATTTTATATGTGTGTTTGTTATATTTATAATGTATGTGATTTTGTGATCTATCTTGTTAAAGGTGGACTATAAATTTAGAAAACCTATAAACTATAAGATGTGAACTTATTCCAGGGGTTATATCAAATGTGATCATGCTATGATCACTTTATCAAGCAGCCCCAGCCCCATTACCTCCCGCACCAATTCATGCATTCCACTAAGAACTAGATCTAAAATAGCATCACCTCTTGTTGGTTCCTGAACCTGCTGCTCCATAGAGCAGTCCTTGATTTCAACAAGGAACTTTATCCCTCTAGCATGCCCTGCTGTTACATTTTCCCAATCAATATTAGGGTAGTTGAAATCACAATAATAAACACTCAAACTCTACTTCCTTCCAGAGAAACAGAGATCACTTTTGCCCCACCATCCAACAGTGGAGATAAAAGACTTCAGTAGCTACCATGCACTGCTACATTTAAGTACAGTCAAACCTCGGTTTGCGAGTGCTATGCAAGATGAGCAAAACGAGTGTTGACTCGTTAAACGAGCTCTCAGCTATGGTGGCCCAGGGATGGTTACCTACCTGTGGGTGCTGCAGCCCCTTCAGCGGGGTGGCTTCCTTCCCTCGGGGTCCCCGTGTGGCTGCCCTCCCGCTTTGGCCGATGCCTCTGCCGTCCGCTAGCGCCTCCCAGCTCCCGATTCAATCCGGCTGCCAACCTGCAGAAGCATGCGCAGGACCTCTCAATTCCCGAGTCATGCCAGCTGCCAACCCGACAACGCACGTGCCACGTCATGCATGCTTGTACGTGGTGTGTGTGTTGTCGGGGCAGCGGCTGGCTTGACTCGGGAGTTGAGAGGTCCTGCGCATGCTTCTGCAGGATGGCAACCGGCTTGAATCGGGAGCCGGGAGGTGCTTGCGGACGGCAGAGGGATCGGCCAAAGCAGGAGGGCAGCAGCACGGGGACCCCAAGGGAAGGAAGCCACCCTGTTGAAAGAGCTGCGGCACCCAAAAGCAGGTACCCAGCCCTGGGCCACCATAGCAAACTTTGGTTGTAGACCGAATCTTCTGAGTTTGCATTATGGCCTATGAGAAATTTTGCATTGATATTCAAGTACTTTGGCTTACAAGCATGCTTCTGGAACAAATTATGCTCGTAAACCAAGGTACCACTGTATATGCTAACAGATATGGCAGGCACTTTAATCATAGGTCAGAAAAAACCTCCACTGATATTGACTTCATACATGCAGTTACTCTACAAACTCTGGGAAAGCAGTCCCTTGATTCTCTCAATATCTAATCTATCACAGGAACGGAAGTTTCTCCACACTTCTAAATTGCAGGGAACTACCCTTGCCAGTCTCTTTATAAAGTGCATAAGCATAGTGTTCACATTTAATCCATCAAATCGCAGAGTTCACTGAAAGACACTTACATCATACATCTCTTTCAGTATATAAATTGTGCTTATCTTTCAGAATATAATTGATTGCACTTAGCTGTCTCCCAATGCTTTATCCAATCACTGCTATTTGTCCTGCATCAACCGTCTTCATTCAGCTCAATCCTGCACGACACTTCCCAACAGGAGTACTCTGTTTTTGCTATATGCATCCTCAGGGGAAATCTTCAAGAGCGAGAAAAATGCCAATACCGCCTGCTTTATTTGTTAGCATGTGCTTACTGTAAATGTAGCAGTGCACTGTAGCTAGAGGTCTTTTTCTCCATTGTGGGATGGTGGTGCAACAGTGCTCTCTGCGTCTTTGGAAGAGAGTAGAGTTTCAGTGTTTATTATTGTGATATTATACCTACTATTGCCCCAAATATAATTGTCTATAGTTGAAATCACCCATTGTGTTACCCAGTTTGCTGGCCTTCCTAATTTCTGGTAACATTTTAACATCTGCCTGTTTATCCTGGGCAGGCGGATGGTAGTACACTCCTTTCACTATCCTTTTGCCCCCTTACACATAGAATTTTCTACCCATAGGAATTCCAAGGTGTGTTTCTGCTTCTGTAGAATTTTCAGTCCATTCAATTCAAGGCCCTCTTTAACATATAATGCTACACCTCCAGTGATTCAATCCACCCTATCCCATTGGTTTTCTTCCTTCCTCGAGATCTCAGAAATGCCTATTATATCTATCCTTTCATTTAGTGCAATATATTCTAACTCTCCCATCTTGTTTCTTAGGCTTCTGACATTTGCATACAGACATTTCAAACAAAATTTGTCATATCTATTTACAATTTGCTCAGCAGTTAGCATGGATAATTTGCAATCTTTACAATTAGCCTACTCTGTATTTAAGGACACCTGGTCTACTGTGGCCTGTATTGTAATCTCGCTATCGGAATACTCTGCTTCCCTTTTATGATGGCATCTTTTAAAGATACCTTGTCCTGAACCATGCTCTTTTGAAAAACTGTCAGCCTTCCCAAGATTCTAGTTTAAAAGCTGCTCTATCACCATTTTAAATGTTGATGATAGCAGCCTGGTTCCACCTTGGTTAAGGTGGAGCCCATATGGTGCCAAAAAAAATAAGTCCTGAACACTATTCTACAAATGGTGCTCCGAGGTAAGTGCCATTTATAGAATAGCACCTAGTACCTGGATTCACGCCTATTTGTATGATAGTGCACACAAATTCTTGGAATACCCCAAGACCTGCCCATGTCCTTCCCATAACCACACACTCTTTTTCGATGCACACACTAGAATTTGCACACGCATCTTTAAGCCTAGCAAGATGCAGGTGTAAATTCTAATTACCACCAGTAATTGATTGTTCTAATTCTAATTATAATCAGTAATTGATTGTTAGCAACCAGTAATCAGTGCTAATTGGTTTATTATTCGATTAAATTGCACATGGAATTTGGGCTTGTGCCCAAATTTCCATGCACAATTTTGAGCACCATATAGAATCCAGAGGAAAATGTGATTTTTATACATGTAAATTGGAAAGTTATACATCTAAGCAATTTTCCAAAAGCTTCATTCAGTGCCCATAGATTTAGGTGAGAACTCAAGTAGATATCAACATGTTTTTACTTTTTATTTTGGGGGTTTTCTACATAGGTGTAGATTATATTGCAGGAAATAATCAAAGCCCATTCCATGGCTTAAATGCTATTTTACTAATGGATATGGACATTTCGAAAGCTGCCCACCCTATGTGTGGGTAATCATTTGTGCATTTGTCATTATGAAAGAATGAACTTTAAGAAAATGTTGAAAAAGCAATTATTTGTCAATGCCTTCATGTGCTAATGCAATTTTCTTTTAATGCTTTCCCATCCTGTAAATGTTTTTATGGAATTTTGTCTTTCCATCTTGTAGGATGAATTTTAAAAAAAAGGTTTTAATAATGATATTGTTAGCTAATGTTTTATTGTGTTTATCTTGTTTAAACACGTTTAGCATTTTTTATATGTATGCATTTAATTTTGTAAACCGCGTGTTTGTTTTTATGCGGTATATAAATTTTTAAATAAATAAATATTTTAGGAGGCATCCCCATGCATGGTGGCATCCCCATGCATGGTTAGGTTGTTGGGGAAAATGATCAAACTAAACACTTTTTAATCATTGTTATACCACATCATATTATATAAGAACATAAGAAGTTGCCTCCGCTGGGTCAGACCAGAGGTCCATCCCGCCCAGCGGTCCACTCCCGCAGCGGCCCATCAGGCCTATCACCTGTGCAGTGGTCCCTGACTATTCCTATAACCTACCTCAACTCCTATCTGTACCCCTCAATCCCCTTATCCTCTAGGAACCTATCCAAACCTTCTTTGAAGCCCTGTAGTGTCCTCTGGCTTATCACGGCCTCCGGAAGCGTGGTTTGTTTTTTTTTTAATTTAGTGAAATAATTTAGTGAAATTTCCAGAAAAGCTCCCCCCCCCCTATGTGTACATATATTCATCCAAGGAAAATGATGTTTACTCATTACAATATCGTTCCAATGGCCCCCAGATCATTATAAAATTATTATAGTTCCCTTTCTGTATTGCAATTGCTCTTTCCATCTTAAAAATATGGCATACCAAATTTCACCAAAATGTATAATTAAGATTAGTATAATTTTTCCAGTTATTGGTGATATGCTGAATAGCAACCCCAGTCAAGATTAATAGTTTGTTATTATGTGCTGATATTTGACTTTTTTTCCTCATAGACATGCCAAACAGAATAGTATCATAGGATAATGCAACATGGTTTTCTAATAGACAATTTATTTGAGTCCAAATTGAATTCCAAAATAATCTTATACAGGGACAATGGAGTCTTTCTTCATGTTATTCACACCATCCAGCGTGTCTACTCTATTGCAGATTTGGTATCATTCACAAAGAGGCAAATCTTACCCGACAACCCTTCAGCAATATCATTTATAAAAATGTTAAAAAGAACAGGCCCAAGAACAGAACCATGAGGCACACCACTGGTAACATCCCTTTCCTCAGAGTGATCTCCATTGATATCCCTCTGTTGCATTCCACTCAACCAGTTCTTGACCCATCCCAAGGGCACTCAGTTCATTTATTAGACGTCTGTGTGGAACACTATCAAAGGCTTTGTTACATCACATCTAGTGCACATCCTCTATCCAATTCTATGGTCACTCTGTCAAAGAAATTGACAGATTTGTAAACAAGACCTACCTCTAGTGAATCCATGTTGCCTCTGGTCCTGAAATCCACAGGATTCTAGAAACTTGACCATCCTCTGTTTTAAAAGCGTTTCTATTAATTTGCTTACCACAGAAGTCAGACTTACCAGCCTGTAATTCCCTTCTTCTTCCTTACTTCCATTTTAGTGGAGAGGGACCACATCTGCTCTTCGCCAATCCTCCGGTATCACTCCTGACTCTAGACTCAGAGAAGTTCTGGTAGCAATGCTGACTGACTTTTTCAACAAGATCCTTCAGCACCCTAGGATGTACACCATCCTGCCCCATTGCTTTGTCTACCTTTATTTTAGCTAGTTCCTCACGAACACAACTCTCAGAAAATCGATTAGGGTCTATTACTCCTCCATCCCTATTCACGTTTGTCTTCTGCGGTCCCGCTACCGGCGCTTCATCCATGAACACAGAACAGAAATATCTGTTAAGCAATTCGGCCTTTTACCAACTTTTACATTTCCTCCCCTTCACCTTTGAGTCTCACAATGCCACTTTTGCACTTCGTCCTGTCACTAATATATCTAAAATGCCTTGTCTCCCCATTTTACCATGTCAGCTATTTTTTCTTCCATTTGCATCTTTGCTTTCCTGCCTACACGACCAGACTCTCTTAACTTTTCCAGATATTTTGCCTGTCTTTCTCTTTCTGCGATCTTTTGTATTTTATGAAAGCTAACCTCTTATTCCTTACCTTCTCAGCTACTACTTTTGAGAACCAAAGCGACCTTCGTTTCCTCTTATTTTTACTTACTTGCCTAACAAAAAGGTTTGTCGCCCTTACAATTGCTCCTTTCAGTCTTGCCCACCGCATTTCAACTCCTTCCAGACGTTCCCACCCAGACAACAATTCCTTAATGTAAACCCCCATCTGAACAAAGTTAGTTTTTTTAAAGTCTAGAATCTTTGCTTTTGAATGAGACCTCTCTATTTCTAAAGATATAAAAATATTGGAGTATAAGATAAAAAGCACATGTTCTACTAAGGATCAAATTATTATAATAATGTGGTAACATGTGACAATATAAATGCATTTAAGATGGTATTTGATAAAAAAGAAATAATACTCATGTATTTACTGTGCTTAATAGGACATTTCAGAAGATACACCTTTTTATGTTCTGCATACAACTATTGTGTTACTCAAGACAAACCATAACACATTCTGATTGAAAATCCATAATAATTTGTGTCAGAAATGTTCACTGTGTTGATTATATCTGATAGGTTATATAAAGATACCTTTTTTCTTTATATATTTATATAGAACCATGAATAAAATACCAGTGAGCACCATTTACTGAATATAAAGCTTTATATTTTTTTTTTCTTTAGTATAGCCCATAACTGAGCTATAATTGGACTGTGTGAGCCATAGCTTAAATCACCGTGAACATGTTTGTGAGAAAATATTTTTGGAAAACGGACATGGAACCATTTGGACTAGTAAAGGGAGTGGCCAAACTCTAGAAATGGCCAATGTACAATGTTTCCTGGGGTACCCCATAAGTAAAAGAGACAAAAAACATAGAGATCACATAACACAGACAAACAGAGCTCCAGTAGGCTTTAGGTTTACTTCCATCTGTCAGACATTCAGGGCTGCAAATTCTGCATATCTGGTATCCAATACAAGGTCAGAGCACCGAAGTACCTTCTCTGGATTCTAAATGGCTGCTTGAACTTCTAAAAGACAAAACATTGCTCCATTGCTCTGTCTATTTCCCAGGGACACAAACTGTTAGGCTCTGCTCCAATCTATAAAAATAAGCAGATCTTATTAGCAGTGGCGTACCTAGGGTATGTGGCACCCGGGGCCCATCATTTTTTGACACCCCCCCTATGTAAAAAAATATTTTTTGTAATGACCATGAAACAGAATAAATGGTCAAAATAGAAACAGGCAGTGAAAATTTTCTTATATTCCAAACATAACATAACATAAATTATGTCTGAATTGTCATGACATCAGAAGTACATATGGAGTAGTTGCAGGTGATGCTTGGGACAGTTCTGATTGTGTTAGTTCGGTTTTATGTGTTTTTTGAATAGAAGGGTTTTTATTTCTTTTTGAAGGTTTTGCAGTCTGTGGTCGATGTCAATTGGTTGTAGAGTTGGGGGTCGAGTGTTGCAGCTCGAATGGCTAGGAGGTTGTCGAACAGTTTTTTTCTTTTGACGTTTTTGGTTGGAGGGTGTGTGAATGGTGCGTGAGTTCTCCTATGTCTGTCTGTTTGAAGTGGATTGAATTATTTAGCTGAAGAAATTAGTTACCCCCTCATCCCACACACATTAATTCTCTTCCATTTTTGTTCCCATTATAAAAAACACTGATAAGTTCCCAGAAAAAAAATACATTAAAATAAGAAGTGAAAACAAAGGCCCCTACTGATGAGAACATAACATAAGAATAGCCTAGCTGGGTCAGACCAATTTTCCATCATGCCCAGTAGCCCATTCTCATGGTAGCCAATCCAGGACACTAATACCTGGTCAAAACCCAAAGAGTAGCAACATTCCATGCTACCGATCCAGGGCAAGCAGACACTTCCCCCATGTCTTAATAACAGATTATGGACTTTTCCTCCAGGAATTTGTCCAAATCTTTCTTAAAACCAGCTACACTATCTGCTTTTACCATAACTTCTGGCCACTTCATTTTTAAGTTTAGATCTTTCCTTTCAAACAGAGACCTTGCTAGATGTCAAATACAGCACAAGGTAACTTCACATGGACTTAGCTGTGCAGGAAATGTGAATCTCCTCATACACCCACCATATAGTGCAAAAATGTGCAAAGGTCTGTTTTTTTCTTTCGATCACTACATAGCCTAATGCCACACAAGCAGCGCTGTTACAAACATATTCTGTAGGTCAATGCTAAGAATAACAAAGTTTCCTTCCTTGGACCAGAAGGAGATAAACCACTGGAACAGATCCCAAAACAACACCCAAAGACCCACTCAGTGTGTGAACCAGTTGAGTGGAGTGGACTAACTGGGGGGTGGAAATGGGCCGGAGTTTGCTCAGCAGAATTTCCCAGACCACCTCTTCCTCTCAACACATTGACACGCTGCCACCATCACCACTAGGAACACCTCACTGGGTAGGCCAGCTATGCTATAAACTTTATAAAACACATTATTATATTTTCTTATAAAGCACATATTTTAACTGAACTCTCTGACATCCTCAGCCTTTCCTTTCACAAAAATAGAAGGAAGAAAAGTTCCCATTTCCTGCTGTCTCATGTCCCCGGCCTATAAAATATTTTTTTCTGCAGACCCTTCAAAAGTCTGACCAAATCCTCGTTTCACTTGCATTATAAGTACTGAGGATGCCATCTCTCCCCAATCCCAGGTCCTAAAGTCTAAGACAGTAGTGCAAACTGCCAGATACAGGAAAAAAAATTTTGATTCGATTCAGCCCTATTGAATTGGTTTTTCAATTCGATTTTCCTGCCCAGTTGGGTGATTTTTTTCAAAACTCCTGGTGGGTTTTATAGCTTTTTCACCCCCTTTGGCTTCTCCTAACCACACTGGCGCTGTGGTGTAAATAAAATAAAGAAACAAAAAGGACTTTTCCTCTCTCTGTTAAATCCTAGCTCACGTTTGCAGTCCAACACCAGCTCTGGCAGGATACACATTTCAAATCTGACATATTATAATCACAAAACAGAAAATAAAATTAATTTTTCTACCTTTTGTTGTCTGGTTATATTTCAAATCTTGTTGGTCCAAGGCTCTGGTTTTCTTCTGATAACTTGCTTGCCAGGGTCTCCTTCTTTCTGCATGCTAACCATCCATCTGCCAACTCTGTCCTCCCTTTCCATTTCCCTTCCCTTCCCAGGAAGTCTGGTATCTTTCCTTTTTTTCCTCTCCCTCCACAGATCCACCTTTTCTTAAATACCTTTTCATCCGGCATCTCTCCCTCCTTCCCCACCACCCTAGAATCCACCATCTCTCCCTTTCTTTTCCTAATTACCCTCCTATCCAGTATCTCTATCCCTCCTCCACACCATCCCTTGTGTCCAATTTCTCTCCCTTTCTGTTCCTTCCCTCCCTAAATCCCATGGTCCATCATCTCTCTCCCTCTCCTCTATTTTCAGACCCATTATTTCTTCCCCCCCCCCAAAGTTTGGCATATGCATGTCTCTTTGAACACCCCCTTCCCTCCGTGTACTTCTAAATCATGGTCCCCCCTAAAGGCCTGTCCCCCCTTAAAGGTCTGCCTGTCCCCCATTGAAGGCCTGCACCCCCCTTGAAGGCCTGTCCCATCCCCTTGTAGGCCTGTCCCCCCCTTGAAGGCCTGCCTGCCTGTCCCCCCCTTGAAGGTCTGTACCTCCCGAAGGCCTGCACCCCCCCGAAGGCCTGTCCCCCACTTGAAGGCCTGTCCCACCCCCTTGTAGCTTCTCCCCCCCTTGTAGGCCTGTCCCCCCTTGAAGGCCTGCCTGCCTGCCTTTCCCCCCCTTGAAGGCCTGTCCCCCTTTGAAGGCCTGCACCCCCTTGAAGTCCTGCACCCCCCCGAAGGCCTGCACTCCCTTGAAGGTCTGCACCCCCACCCGAAGGCCTGTCCCCCCCCTTGAAGGCCTGTCCCATCCCCTTGTAGGCCTGTCCCCCCCCTTGTAGGCCTGTCCCCCCTTGTAGGCCTGTCCCCCCTTGAAGGCCTGCCTGCCTGCCTTTCCCCCCCTTGAAGGCCTGTCTCCCCCTTGAAGGCTTGCACCCCCCATTGAAGGCCTGCACCCCCCCTTGAAGGCCTGCACCCCCCCTTGAAGACCTGCACCCCCCCTTGAAGGTCTGTCCCACCCCCTTGAAGGTCTGTCCCACCCCCTTGTAGGCCTGTCCCCCCCTTGTAGGCCTGTCCCCCCCTTGTAGGCCTGTCCCCCCCTTGAAGGCCTGCCTGCCTTTTCCCCCTTGAAGGCCTGTCCCCCCCCCTTGAAGGCCTGCACCCCCTTGAAGGTCTGCACCCCCTTGAAGGTCTGCACCCCCCGAAGGCCTGCACCCCCCCTGAAGGCCTGCCTTCCCCCCTTCCTCCAGTTAGACTAGCAAAATGGATTACCTCTGAATCGCTGTGATCTTGAGCCAAACACTCTGATAACTAATATAAGCTGCATATCAAAATGTACTCTCTCTGAACCTCCAGTCATGACAACATGAGTCCTATGTCAGAATACTATCTGTCTGACATCATTACTCAAGGTCCTTAGCTAGCCCTCCCTAAATATCCACATGAAACCACAGGCCTCTCCACAGCGAGCTAGAGGGCTACAAGATGTAGCAAACCTCCAGATATACTACAGCTAAAATGCAAAACAGTCATCAGATTCTAATTCTTTATTAATAATTTAAGTACCCAAAATATAAACTCCAATCAATCTAAACATCTAAACAGTTTACAATTAAAATATTCAAAATAATCCCTTAAACCAGACAATAAAAAAAAATAAATCACAGTTCTGCATCTCCTTCCATTAACGTGTACATACTGCCAAACCAGCCTTCATTATTCACAGTAGTTTACAAATGTAATAATATAAAATAACAAGCATACCAGCTAACATAAAAATTCCCAGCCTGCTGTCACTCAAGAATGAAGCACTATACCCATGCAGAAGCTGATTCTGGGAGACCCTAATGTGTCCCTTAAGCTCAAAACATCCTGCACAGTTAACCTTCCTTTCTCCCTCCTCCCCCCTCCCCCTAGTTAGACTAGCAAAACGGTTTACCTCTGAATCACTGTGATCTTGAGCCGAACACGTCCTCATGTCCTTACGTCCTCCAACCAATGCTCTGATAACTGCTATGAGCTGCAGGGCAATATATACTCTCCCTGGACCTTTACTCATGACAACACGAGTCCTGTGTCAGAATACTGTCTCTCTGTCATCAATACTCAAGGTCATGACAACTTGAGTCCCGTGTCAAGAATATTGTCTGACATCATGACTCATAGTCCAGAGAAAGTATATATTGCCCTGCAGCTCCTAGTAGTGATCAGAGCATAGGCGAGAGGAACTGAGGATGTGTTCGGCACAAGATCGCAGTGATTCAGAGGTAACCAGTTTTGCTAGTCTCTCTGGGGGGAGGGGGGGAGGGGGGGGGGGAAAAAAGAAGGTTAACTATGCATGATGTTTGAGCTTATGGGACACATTAGGGTCTCCCAGAATCAGCTGCTGCATGGGTATAGTGCTTCATTCTTGAGTGTCAGCAGGCTAGGAATTTTTATGTTACCTGGTATGATTGTTGTTTTATATTATTACATTTGTAAACTACTGTGAATAATGAAGGCTAGTTTGGCAGTATGTACATGTTAATAGATATAGGTAGGATGAAAGGACCAGACAATAAAAAAAAATAAATCACAGTTCTGCATCTCCTTCCATTAACGTGTACATACTGCCAAACCAGCCTTCATTATTCACGGTAGTTTACAAATGTAATAATATAAAATAACAAGCATACCAGCAGAACTGTGATTTTTTTAAAAAAATTGTCTGGTTTAAGGTATTATTTTGAATGTTTTAATTGTAAACTGCACTGGTTTGGAGTTTATATTTTGGGTATTTAAATTATTAATAAAGAGTTAGAATCTGATGACTGTTTTGCACTTTAGCTGTAGTATAGTGGGAGGTTTGCTATATCTTGTAGCCCTCTAGCTCGCTGTGGAGAGGCCTGTGGTTGCATGTGGATACTTAGGAAGGGCTAGCTAAGGACCTTGAGTAATGATGTCAGACAGACAGTATTCTGACATAGGACTCATGTTGTCATTACTGAAAGTTCAGGGAGAGTACATTTTGATATGCAGCTTATATTAGTTATCAGAACATTGGTGAGAGGAAGTGTTTGGCTCAAGATCACAGCGATTCAGAGGTAATCCATTTTGCTAGTCTAACTGGGGGAAGAGGGGGAAGGAAGGTTAACTGTGCAGGATGTTTTGAGCTTATGGGACACATTAGGGTCTCCCAGAATCAGCTTCTGCATGGGTATAGTGCTTCGTTCTTGAGTGACTGTGAGCGCCTACTAGCATGATTAGGGGCAGATTTTGTCAAGAAAAGCAGACCTAAATGGCAGTGAGCCTAAGGATTCAATACCTACTGATGCTATTCTATAAACAGTGCCTAGGGGATGATTGACAATTGTGCTCAATGGCGCCTAGCAGTTGGGCGTCGTTTATATAATCGGGGCCTTGTACTGATTCTTGTCCTGTTCTTTTCTTTAATTAGGGTGAAGAACCTATATAGAATGTATAGAATGTATTTAGTTTAAATTGCAAGTTTGTTCCAACAGATGATGAATTTGTGTTTGCCCATCATCAGTAACCATTATCTCTTCCTCTCTCTAAGATCCCACGTGCCTATCTCAAGCTTTCTTGAATTCAGACAGTCTCTGTCTCCACCACTCCTGAGACTTACACCTCTTAACTTTAATCCTATGCCCTCTCATTCCAGAGCTTCCAATCAAATGAGACTCAACTCATGCGCATTTACATCATGTAGGTATTTAAATGTCTCTATTGTATCTCCCCTATCCTGATGAATGGAGTTCACGGAGGGAGCATAGTGAGGTAAGTGAGGAGAGATATTGAGGGGCTACAGAGTGAATGCACTTGTAAGTAAGAGGAGTATGATTTGTATTTGGAATTGTCCTCATAACATGAGTTTTGCACCTTGTTACACAAGACTCCCATAATGAGAAAAATCTGCCCCCAGATAAGCAGGAAGGTATAGGTGCCTCTCTTCTGTCAAAAAGACATCGTCTCAGCCTTCCCTGAAGGTACCGAGTGCAGTGGGAGACTGGACAAGAAAATAGTAAAAATATCACTCTAACTTGCCTTAATGATATAGAAAGTTTTTGCTAAACAAGTGATCTTGAAATGACCTTGACATTTAGGATTTAATATGTTAACCCATTATACTTTGCTTTAACTAATAAGATCTGCTTATTTTTGTAGATTGGAGCAGAGCCTAACAGTTTGTGTCCCTGGGAAATAGGCAGAGCAATGGAGCAATGTTTTCAAGCAGTCATTTAGAATCCAGAGAAGGTACTTCAGTGCTCTGACCTTGTATTGGATACCAGATATGTAGAATTTGCAGCCCTGAATGTCTGACAGATGGAAGAAAACCTAAAGCTACTGGAGCTCTTTGTGACCTAGAAAAGGTTTCCTGAACAAGTGACCTTGAAATGACCTTGGCATTTAGGATTTAATATGTTAACCATGGTACCTTGCTTTAACTAATAAGATCTGCTTAATTTTTTAGATTGGAGCAGAGCCTAATAGTTTATGTCCCTAGGAATGAAGGAATGCCCTATGAATGAAATATGCTCAGTCCACTGTTAGGCTAAACTTCATCTGGGGGACATATAAATGTCCATAGACCTCAAAATCTACCCAGCATGTAAAAATATAAATATACTTTATGTAGTCTTTTTAATCAAATATTTTTCTAGTGTGTGTAGAATCCTCAGAGGGATTGCTTTCCTTTAAATAGAATTCATATAAGGATAATATGAGCCATTATCTTCAATGCATACTTTTTTTTCTTATGTATAAAGTGTAAATTTAGTGATATTTGTGCAAACTTAGCAATAATAAATAGAAGATATATAAGAACTTATTTTAAAGTACATTATGGGAGCAAAGTAATGAAATAGGCCAAGCAAAAAAAAGGGCTAAGGGATGGAGAGGAGAGAGATGCCAGAGCATTTATACTTAACAAAACATGTCTTCTTCTAGGGACTAGTGGCTATGCGTGTAAGCCATGGCTGATGACTCCACTACTGTCGCCCCAATCAGAGGCAGAGAGACTCTACAATGAGGCACACATCACAACCAGGTGCACCATCGAGTGCACTTTTGGGGTGCTGAAGAGTCGCTTCCACTGCTTGCATCTCTCTAGAGCAGGGGTGTCAAAGTCCCTCCTCGAGGGCCGTAATCCAGTCGGGTTTTCAGGATTTCCCCAATGAATATGCATTGAAAGCAGTGCATGCACATAGATCTCATGCATATTCATTGGGGAAATCCTGAAAACCCGACTGGATTCCGGCCCTCGAGGACTGACTTTGACACCTGTGCTCTAGAGGATCCTTGCAATATAGGCCTCAGAAGGTATCAGACATTGTCACAGTATGCTGCATGCTGCACAACCTAGCACTGAGACATCGAGTGGAGATTACCGTCGATAACTTGGCATCTGATAACTTGGACATCGCTCCACATGCTTTGAGATCAGATGCTTCAAGGAGAAATACAGTACGACACATGCTGATCCAAGATTACTTCTGACAATTTTCCAGTATTGTTTGCAGAATGTTTTATTAAAATGTATTTTCACTTACAACCAATGTTGTTGTTAATGATGGGGAGGGGGGAGGGTTTGGGGCGGTGAACAGTATTACTAGTGTTTAAGCCCGTTACATTAACGGGTGTATACTTTTAGCACAATGGGGCGTTGAGGCCTTTATTTTTCTTTCTTTGCTTCCTGCTCCCCCTGTCCAGCAGTAGCCCTTCTCCCTTCCTTTTACCTCCCCCTTGTCCAGCAGCACCACTTCCCTGCTCCCCCTGTCCAGCAGTAGCCTTTCCCTGCTCCCCCTGTCCAGCATCCGCTAGCCCAGGCAGCCTCGGGGCTTTTGCTAGGCTGGCCCGCCTCACATTATCAAGGTGGGTCAGCCTAACAAAGGCCCCGAGGCTGCTAGTTGAAACCGTGGCTGCAGCTGCTGCTTGTCCGGGGGTGAGAAGAAGAGGCGTCCCGGCAGCATAGGCAGAAGGCAGGAAGTCAGCCGGCGTCAGAGATCAGGGCAGAAGGCAGGAAATCAACTGAGGCAGGCATGGGTGATTGGCGGCAGGCGATTTATTGTACTGCGCGTGTGCGGCACGGTAGCACAAAGCACGGAGGCACGGAGATTAAAGTGTGCATGCGCGCTAAGGGTTTTATTATGATAGATTGTCTGTTTGATTAGCATGTGTAACTGCTGCCATGCCACTCCCCACTTTCTTCCCCTTCCTTCATTCTTCTTTCCTCTTTGCACATGCTGCCAGGGCCAGCCCAGGAATATCTGACACCCAAGGTGAGCCTTCAGCAAATGTGTGTCTTCCCCCCACCTCCCGGCTATAATCCAGCATCTTCACTTCCCTCTGCTGGTCTGTCTTCTCCCTTTGTCAGCCTGACATAGAACCTACAAGCATCAGCCTGCGATTGAGATTCTCAAAACTACAATGTGCCTTTAACATGCTTGCTAAACCGTTTCCAGCCAGGAAGGGAAAGGCCTGCCATTATGTAAGAGGTGGGCATGCCAGCCGGAGCAGGTAGGCATCCCTCTGACTTCCTGAATAAGGTAAGGAGGGGTGGGGGGATCATTGGGGGCATGGAGGAGTTGTTTGGGGGGGAGGTTGGGTGACAGTAGGAGAGAGTGGGACAACTCTCCTGCTGCGGGGGTGGGGGGGTGGGTGTAGAATCCAGGATACAGGAGGAGTTGGGGGTTGGATGACAGCAGGAGAGAATGGGTGTGCTGATCAAATCATACTATACAACTACAGCTCACTGCATAGTCTCTATCTCAGGTTTTCATGCTGAAAGCAAGGACTCCTCTGAGTTATATTGGCCACTGTAAGAGGTTCCTTATTCAGCCAATCCCTAATTCTGTAATCTTGGTGTCTCCAGCCAGGCTCGGAATTGATTGAACAGTTCTTTTATAAATGAAGCAAAACAAATTTACAATTGGATGGATCCAATGCAATTTAAGCCTTACTCTACCAGCATATCTGAGTTAAACTGGAAGTGTCCACCTTGTGGAGATGACACCGTTCTCCAGACTGTGTTAGATCATTAGAACTAAAGGGTGAAAAAACCTGGTGGGAGGACAATACTACACTCAGGTTCTCATCTAGGTATGTGCTCTGCAATATTTATTTATTTATTTAGATTTTTATCCCATCCTCCCAGTAGCTTAGTGGAGTATATTTGGACAGTTCAAAGACTATACAGTAGTTTAAGTACATGGACTATACAGCAATTTAAGTACAGGTTAAGAATGGACTATACAGCAATTTAAGTAGGGGATCAGAATGGAGAAGGGAGGGGGAGTTTAGGGGGGGTGAGGGGTAGATTGCTCTCTCCCAGCTTGGAGAAGGAGGCGAGGAAACAGCCCAGCTCTCAGGGAAAGCAAAACCCTCTGGGAATTTAAGTCCACAGAGCACATTACTTATACATCTATTACAAACACTTAACTAGTTCTTATATAAGAAACTGAGCAAATGCCCACATACCGTGGGCAAAACAGTAGGCATCTCTCCCGCTTGGAGGGGGAGTAAAGAGTCGGGAGCATGGGGTGAGTTTTTCAGGTGGGTTGGGCGATGGCAGGAGAGAATATGCATCTCTCTCGCTGTCAGGGGTGGGTGTTGGGAGGTTGTGTGATGTGGCTTGAGACTAGGCGTCTCTCCCCCTGCCAGGGGTGGCAGAAGAGTGGGCGTCTATCCTGCCGGTCTCTGGTTTTTCTTTTTAAATGCGGGTGTATTCTGCTCGTGTGCTGATCACTACCACCAGAAACTCATCTCAAGTAAATTTAGTGAGCCTGTGCTCCGCTCTGCAAACCTCATTTGCATGCGCTGGTTTTGGAGAATGACTCGCCTTTTTATAAAAATCATTACAAAAACATCTTCGACAGCGGCCTGTCAGTTTTTACTGCGAAGCTTTGAGAATCTTCCCCAAAGTCTGCTGCAGTCCACCCCCTTAGATTGAAACTTCTTCCGTTGTAGGGGAAGGGGTGAGGTGCAGCAGATGCTTAAATGCATTACACTGTGAGAGCTGGTCCATTGCTGCACCACTGCCACCACCACAGTTTTCTGCTGCTCTAGGTAGAAGTCTATTCAACCTAGTGGAGGGCCAGCCCTAGCTCTTTCCTTCTTAAACTCCCATTTATCTTTCTCACTCTCCCCTCAAATAACCTCTTTGTGTTATTCCCAGCCCCTGAGATCTCCCATTCCAATCTTGGGTCTCAGACAGGAGTGAAAGATTCTTCTGCTGCTTCCTGCTTCTTCGTCCATCTCAACAACACCCCAGCAAAGGCACTCACTACATGTGTGCGGACAAGAGCATTTTTGAAACCCTGCATAGTGAGATCTGTCTAACTCTCTGATTAGAGGTTTATATACTCCATGAGTGCGGTGGGAAAGGTGAAATAAGAAATGGTTTTTTACTCTTTCACAAGACTAGGGAGCACTCCATGAAACTCATGCATGAAAAACTCCCTCTGTCACAACTTTGTTTTAAATCAACATACAAGCTGTGACATTTGTTGCCAGATAACAGTGCTCAAAATTTGTAGTACGGTAATAACTAGATCTGGATAAATTTCAGGAAAGCAGGTTCATTGACATTTATTATCTAGGAGACACAGAGGTCATCACCTCCTGCATCTGAAAATAAGCAGCAAGAAGGTGGTCTTCTGAAGACTTTCAAATGATTCAGAATGGCCACTGTCAAGATACTAGGCTCAGTAGACCATTGGTCTGACTCATGATGATTCCACTATGTTCTATACTACACTTCTTTGTCTTCCCTTTCCATTTTCCATCCTTGCATAATTAAGGGCACAATTGGCCAGGAACGGATACTTCTACTGGTGGAATTCTGCAAAGGACTGGCCTCTGGGTAGAATTTATTTTAGAACTGGCAAGGTAAAAAGCCATGTCCTAAAGACTGAAGTCAAAACAAGACCTGACAATACTGGAACCTAGTGCTGAGAGAGTGAAGATGCTTTATAAGGTATGCTCAGAGAAGTGAAACTCTGAAGAGGGGGTGAAAACCCTCTCTTAGGGTAAGAGTTTACCGTCCAGTCATTGCATAGGTAGTTCAACGTCACTCTCTGAGAACTAGTTAGTAAAAATATGAAAAAATTCCTATTTCAATACTATATCAATGTGATGTAAATTCAAAAATTCTGATATGTGATAAATCTCACTGGATCATAAGTATACTTGTCTTTTAGAAATAAACTTATGTCTCTAGGGGTCTCGACGTGGCCCCGTTTCGTGGTCTGCTTCAGGAGACCCAACAATCTTTAAAGCACTCTGTAGGCTGTAATGAGCTGTAATAAGCTGTGAAGCATTTCATTGAGAAAATCGTTTGCAGGATCAATGAGATGATCGATTGCAGGAGGTATTCAATGGAACCTTTGAATACCTCCTGCTGTTTACTGAAGTTTTAATTAACTAGTCAAGGGCAATTATATTGTATTTTGATTTAGTATGCCAAAAAAAAAAAGTTGTGAAGGTATTTTCCCAGGTGTAATTTCATTTCATTAGAAAAGTGGAAAAACCAGATCAGAGCTAGAAAGCTTGATATTTACAGAGATAAACCGTTTTGATAATCTGCCACTAAAAGGCATACAGGCTAAACCATCGGTAAACAGTTTAGTGATAGAGTTAAAGTTTTGAGAATCTGGGCCTAAGCGATTAGAGGGTTTTCGTGGAAATGATTAAAATAGGGTACTGAGCAGGTTAATAGGGGTCAAAGTTTAAAAGGAGCCTCAAAAAGGTGGACTTCTAGCCTAGATTTGAACATGGCCAGAGATGGACTTGATAAACCAACTCAGATCATATGGTGCAGCAACGCAAAAGGAATGGGGGACTGGAGTTGACAGTGAAGGGGAAGGGTACAGAGAGGAGAATTACCTGATGAATGGAGTTCCTGGGGAAGGGTGTAGGGAGAGATCAGAGTGGAGCGATACTGAGGAGCTGCAGAATGAATGCATGTTTAAGTTGGTAAAAGAAGTATAACGATATATGGAAGTGGACAGGGAGCCAATGAAGTGACTTGAAGAGAGGGGTTATGTGAGTGTAGTAATACCAGCAAAAGATTAAGGGCTCCTTTTACGAAAGTGCGCTAGCGTTTTTTAGCGCACGCACCGGATTAGCGTGCGCTAGCCGAAAAACTACCGCCTGCTCAAGAGGAGGCGGTAGCGGCTAGTGCGCGCGGCATTATAGCGTGCGCTATTCTGCGCATTAAGGCCCTAATGCGCCTTCGTAAAAGGATCCCTAAGTCTAGTAGCAGACTTTTCAACAGATTGAATGGGAGATAGTATAGTGGGAGATCCACATGGTTTATGGTTTTTTAAACTTAATATACCGCCTTTTACAAATAGCAGCAGAGCGGTTTACAGCAATAATAAAGATACTAGCCAGGGCTCGGATCTAGCTCAGCTTGTTTTAACAGATGATCTGTCTGAAAAGACTTTTTTCACAAAGATGAGGACTTATAATATCCCATTGTTCACTAGGAAAACTAGTTGGTGGGCAGAAAACAAAATGCTGGGTGACCATGGTTTTTTTGGGTGTGGATTTTATCTGTTTTAATGGATTTCCTTTCAAATCGTGGCTTAGTCTACTGTAACACGTGCGCAATATCAAATAAATGTAAGCAGTAACCTGGTCAGATTTTAGACTCAAGCCCAGTATTCTAATAACTCTGGTTATTGTCTCTATCGAATCTGTAAGGTACTGTGTCATAAACATTCTTGTAGAGTCTCAGTTGAGTGAGTTGATGCTGTTTTCTACCACTTACTACTGTAGCTATTGCCTGGGTCAACAAATATGGCAATAGAAGGCTGACAGATAATGTGGGGAAGCAAGCTGTAGCTACTGTATTAGGGGGATGTTCAGGGCTGACGGCACTGCTTGATAATATGCCTACTCCCACTTGCTACATCCCCACTGCCCCTGTGCCTCTGATGCTCCTCCATTACGACAGTACATTGCATTGGAGGACAATAGTCCCTTTTACTTGTTTTTCTCACACGATGCTTATCATGTAAGCATTTTTTTTTTTGGTGAGGGGCATTAACAACTTGAACTTCCACTTTCAAGGAGTCCTTCATTTTTTTTGCTGCTCCTTTTCTCTGCCAAAAATACTCTAGCCCGCAGGATATCTATTATCTGGAAGACAATGCTATTTGTTCCTCTTTGAAGGGTTTTAGGATTCTTTTTGTCCAATCCTAATAGCCCATAGGGGTTTCAGTACTGATCTTGATATCCAGTGACATCTAACAGAGGGCTGTCTGATGCCTCACTAACCTCTTCATTATTACATAGGTAGAATTTTGCATTGTGACAACATTCTAGATATGCAGGTGCACTGATTCTCATGCTGCTTCCAGCTTCTCGCACAGTTCAATTAACAGCTTCGGATCAGCGCTACCACCTCCCTTGCTCTCCAGGCCCGAGGAGTCTCTTATTACCAGGCATAGTAAGTGTGCAAAGCAATGGATATCATTAAATGGTTCCCCTTTCCTCTGTACTGTCTTAACCATATTCTATCTGTCACAAAAGAGCCAGAAAGCACAATTATTTTTCCAACCTAGCTGCCATATCTCCATCTGTGGCCTTATGTACACTGAAAACTGGTCCTGAAGACTGGGTGGAAGGCATATAGATCAATATTCAGCCTATGCTGTGGCATGTAGTGCCACTGGACATCCATTCTGGTCAATTACACAGTTTTAAGAAAGCAGTAAAAATCATGGCGTTTTGAGACATTCTCATGATTTTCATTAGTTTTCTCATGAGTTTGATAGTTTAGAAGTTCTGCTTTTCACAATGGGAACAGGAATTTTGGGGTGAAGATAATTAGAAATAGTTGAATTTGCATTGCTTGTTTTTAATTGTACAGTACTGTATGTACTGTATATATATTTGATATTATGTAACTCACTTTGGGGTTCTCTGAATGAAAAGGCAAAGAATCAAATGAAACAAATCATCTCCATTAAAACCATATTCATATGGATGGTATTCAATATATCTTCAAAGTACTTATCTTAAATGTTGCAGGCAGCCACAGCCCGACAGGAACCGTTTCCTCACAATTACTGGCTTTCTCAAGGGCTCGAATAAGCTGCTGCATAATTATGAACACTAGCAATCAGTTGCAAGGCTCCCTAATGGTTTGAGAATAAGATTTGTCTTCGCGGCTTTCAGGAAGGGTAACAGGTTGTCTATAGCTCTGATGGCAGGGGGAGCTGGTTCCACAATTTGAACATGCCATGGGAAAATGATCATTTCCAGGCAGTTTCCATGATGGATTGCTAGCGGAATGCACAGCTGGAGTTCTAGTTGGGATCTGAGCAGCCTAGGTGGGTGGTAGATGGGAAGCTTTCTCACCACGTAGAAACATAGAAACATAGAAGATGACAGCAGATAAGGGCTATAGCCCATCAGGTCTGCCCACTCTAATGACCCACCCCCAAGTCTACTATCCTAGGGATCCCACTCTTGGTGACAGGTTCCCTTGGCTTAACCCTCTAAGGGATCCCACATGGGCATCCCATTTGCTCTTAAATTCTTGCACGCTGTTTGCCTCGATCACCTGCACCAGGAGCTCGTTCCAAGGATCAACCACTCTCTCGGTGAAGAAATATGAGTGGGAAGATTTTAAGATAAATCATTAATAAACGGGATTAAAATCACTATAAGTTAAAAAAATGAATAAAATAGGAACGAGGAGGCTTTTCAAGATCAATGAATGAAACGTGAAACCTTGTCAGACTTGGCTGAAGTTTATTCCCTGTTACCAAGCAGGTTTCTGAGATCCATTGCCTTCCCCTTTTTATAATCTATACTTTGAAGAGTGGGATTTTTGGTCAGTTTGGAGTTTTTCCGGTTGGTCTCTCTCACCATCTTCAGTGTGTTGCTATAGGACCTCCCAAGAGGAAAGAGAAAGGGAAACCCCCCAGTACCTGAAACATATCTTTTCTTAATCCTAGGTATAATAGAAAAGATCCTGAGACAGACACTGGCAATGTCTGAGGCTGAAATCAAGCAAATCCCCACAAGGAGGTTAGTATGGACGCCTGTGTATCCTAACAACCCAGATTAACGAGGTAAGAACCTAATCTGTCGATATTGTTCCTGGAAAAAAAAGTATAATACTGAGGGAGGAAAAAATCCAGTATCATTTACTATTCATTGCAAAAGATAAACTCTTTTTGTTAACCATCCTAAATTAAGAAGGTAATGCTGATTTCTTAGAGGGGCATAATAAAAAAAAAAGGTCTATGTCCCTTTTTGGCCTAAGGTGCTAGGCGCCCAAAATAGACAGCAGGGAAATAAATGTCCGTTCTCAAAAATAATATCCAAAATGTGGTGTGTGTTCAGGCGTTTAATTGGCCAGACCGCCACTATGTTCAGGCGTTTAATTGGCCAGACCGCCACTATGTCTACCTTTAAGCCTTATTCCTGAAAAAAATTTGCCCAAGTCCCAAACGCCCAAAACAATATCTTTTAGGCATGGGAGAGGCCAGTTCTTCACCTAAAACCATGATTCTCTAACCGATATCTGTCATAAGCGCCAGTTAGAGAATCATGAAACCGTCGCGACAAGAGGGATGCCCAGTGCCTCCTGCCAGAACCTGTCGTGACCCCCCCTCCCAATGATTGCTGCAGGAGGGATGCCCAGTCCCTCCTGCTGGAACCTGCTGCAACCCATTCAAACATTTTCCCTATCTGTCCCACAGTCTATCAATGTACCTGGAGCAGTGGAGAATTAAGTAACTGGCCCAGAGTCGTAAAGAGCAGCATGGAGTTTGAACCCACGTCCTCAGGGTACTGAAGCTGTAACACTAAACACTGTGGGGCTCATAATTGAAACTTAAATATGTATAAAAACCCGCCCAAGTCAGCACATGGATGATCTAAAACACAGTTCTTCAACCGCCGGTCCGCGGACCGGTGCCGGTCCGCTGAAAATTCCTGCCGGTCCGCGCAGGGCCGGCGAGATGGACGCTGTTAAATTTCCTGCCCTGGTGGTGTTCGGGGAAATCTTCTGTTCCTCCCAGCCTCGGGCAATCAAGACAGGCTGCTGACGTTGGGCATTCCCTCTGAGTCTTGCCTATGCGGAAACAGGAAGTTGAAACAAAATAGGCGGGACTCAGAGAGGGAAGGTCCCGACGTCAGCAGACTGTCTTGATCGCGGCCCCTGCCGAGTCGCCGAAGAGGGCCGCGGGGAAGCGGCAAGTAGAAGGGAGATGGTCAGCGTGCGCGGTGGGGGGCAGCGTGTGGATTGGGGCCATCAGCAGCGTCTGTGCTGAGAGTCTGCCCACGTGCAGGATGCGGCGGATAGGGGCCTCCGGCTCGTCTTGGGCGGCAGGGCCTGCGATGCAAAGCTGTTTTTGCCGGCTTGGGAGGGGGGGGTCGCGAATGTGCAGGGACCCTTCAACAGTGGCTGTCTCCTCTCCTAGCAGTTTTGTACTTACCAGGGCAGTGATTCACTTTGGCAACTTCCCCTTCCTCAGAGGCAGCAACGACCCAAGGCTGCCTAAGGAAATCACTGCTGCAGGCAAGTACTGAGAGCTGCTGGAAGGAGAGGAAGCCACTGTTGGAGGCTGGGAAGCTGATGGATAAAGGGAGAGCTAGTACTGGACCTGGAGGGAGGTAGAAGGAGAGATGCTGCTGGGAGGGGAAGAGGGAAAGGGATGGGAAGAGAGCTACTGTTGGATAGGAGGGAAGGGAGAAGGTAAAAAGGAAGGAAACAGCTGGCAGGGAGATTAGAGGAGGGAAAGGGGAGAGACAAGAATGAGAAAGTAGAGAGAGATTGATGCTGGAAAGGGGGTCAGCAGAGAAATGAGAGAGGGATAAATATGCTAGATCTGGTGTAGGAGAGATAAAAATGAAGAAAGCAGTGAAGCTGGAATGAATGATGTAAAAAGGAGAGAGGAGGCACAGGCTGGATGGAAAGGAGAAAGGGGCATCGAAAGAAGTCAGATACATATGGAAGGAGGAGAGACCAGACAGTGGATGGAACGGGCAGACGCTGGAAGGAAGAGTGGAAAGAAGATGAAAGCAGAGACCACAAAAGGTAGAAAAAAATAATTGTATTTCTATTTTGTCATTACAATATATCAGATTTGAAATATATATCCTGCTAGAGACATAACTGGGGACTGCAAAGCCTAACACTATTCCTATCATGTGTGACTGCAGTATTCTGTTATGATATTTCTGTGTAGCATTCTGTAATAATTGGCTTGTTCAGTTTTCTTGATAGTAGAGGGGATATATGTGAAGGGGAGGGGAGACAGGGGTTTTGTTGGTCCTTGCTCTGAATATTTATATTTATAAAATGACAATTGTACAGAATATTGTTTCTTTTTATACTTTAATAAAATACGTTCAATATAAAATCATAACTGAGGCTTGTGCAGATGAGATCAGATGGTTTGCGGGGACCGAACTTGCGGAGACGGGGCAAAAATGTGTTTTTTATTTCGGTCTTAGTAGTTTGCCGGTCCACAAAATAATTATTTTATTTCTGCCGGTCCACGGGTGTAAAAAGGTTGAAGAACACTGATCTAAAAGACAGGTTGTCCAAGTACCGATAATCAAAATGGGTTTTTGGATATATCCAGAAACATTTTAGGCCTCTGAATCCCACTGTGCACCGAGAGATGAAAAGGGCATTTTTGGAGGAGTTGCTAGGGCAGGATGTGGGCTGACCTAGACTTACCCCCTACCTGGGCTGGCTTTGATAGCCCCAACCTCGTCTCTTTCAGGGCAGCTCCACTGCAATCAGAAGCTGTCCCAGCTGATCAACAGTCTTCTGCTGCAAGGGAAGGAAGTTCAAGCCGGCGTGGGAGATGGTCTCCGCCTCCCAACATCCCTTGCGGCACTAGATTTAAAAACCTCACCTCTTCAGGGCAGCTCCACTGCAATCAGGAGCTTCCCCAGCTAATCAACAGCTATCCACCGCAAGGGAAGGATGTTCAGGCCAGTGTGGTAGACGGGCTCCACCTCCCAACTTCCCTTGCGGCGCCAGATTTAAAAACCTCGCCTCTTCAAGGCAGCTCCACTGCAATCGGGAGCTGCCCCAGCTGATCAACAGCCATCCGCCACAAGGGAAGGAAGTTTGGGCCGGAGTGAGAAACTGGCTCCGCCTCCCAACGTCCCTTGCGGCGCAGAGCGCTGCTACTTTGGGCAACGCGCCTAGTGAAATGTTGCCACTTGGCGCACCGCCTAAGGCACAAGTCAAAGGCGCACTCAGCGCGCTCCTTTGCGCAGCTACCCCTCACAAAGGGGAACGGACAGACAACCACACGAGACAAGAGCTATAAATGTCCATTCCACATCTTCCACACCAAACCAGCAATCCTCCTTACAACCACCAGATCAGCAACCTAGTCAACTTTCAACCTTCCTTGCCCCCTGATAAAACTCCAACTACATAAGAAACTAGGAGCAAACCTCTACCCAAACTACAAATCCTGATTCCATCTCAGACCTCCTGGTACTATGCCTCACTTGCCTTGCAACAATATATAACACATCTCCCTGGAACAGCTCCAATCTACCATGGCATCCTAAGGAGCAGATATCAAGGCCCCTATGTCCTCTTAACGTATCACTGGAATGCTATGAAAGCCACCATAACACCATCCCCATACTCTGGAACAAATGTAATAACAACAGCAGACAAAGCAAACAACCTCTCTTTAGGCCATATAACAATCTACAACCAATGAATCAATCAACAAAATCAAACAAAGGAAAAACCTTTACCCCTATCCCCTGCATGTACGTCAATGCGAGATCGGTGCTAAACAAACTATTCCTCCTGAATGATCTAATCGCAACCTAGCTCTTAATTTCATCACAGAAATATGGCTAAATGACCCAGAAAGCCCAGAACTCCCTCACCTCTGCCCACAAGGATATAATATACTACAATTCCCTAGGAAACACAAACGGGGCAGAGGCCTAGCAATAATGTACAAAAACTCACACACCATCACTGAGTAAGATTCAGCAACTCATCCAGATCTGGAATACATTGCGTGTAAACTAGAGGACAAGCCCAACTCCACGCTCAATAACATGGGAATCCTGATCTACAGACCCCCCCCCCCCAACTTTAAATAAAGTTCCATCCCCAAAATGATTGAAATAATAACAAACTTAGCATGTCAACACACCAAACTACTTATCCTTGGTGACATCAACTTCCCTCTTGAATCAACCAATATCAAAGAAGCCTCCAAACTCAAAACACTGCTCGAAGACTGCCAAATCACAGTCATGCTTTCAGGTCCCACACATAAGAAAGGACACACCCTAGACATGCTGTAATCCACCCTCACTAATCTCACCACCAACACCAAATGGACCCCAGTCCCATGGACAGACCATTATTTTCTAAACTTCTGCCTAAACTTCACAACTAAAAACCTGAACAACAAAGCCACCAAAGAAGTGAAATTCATGTAGAAAAACAAGACCAAAACTCTTCTGGAACACAGTGTCTGAATCCCTAACCACCCCTTCAAACTGCACATCAATGCTAGCAAGCTGAAATAAAGCCATAACCAATACACTAGACATGCTCACCCCCTCCATCCTCGCAAAATAAAACTAAATTGAACCTCTCCTTGGTTTACTGAGTCATTGAGATTTGTGCAGAAGACTGTAAAGGAAATGGTGAAAGAGCAAAGCGCTGGAGCACAGAACACACTGGAGAGCAGCAATAAACAAATTCAAGTTCAACATATCAGAAGCCAAGAAAAACTACTATGCCAATTAGGAACTGAAACTCTAGACAATAAAAAATTATTCCTCCTGGTGCAAATGCTAACAACCCCTCCAAACCAGGAATCTGCAGGCCACCACAACAAAATTACAGTTCAAGGACTATCTGACTTCTTTCTCAACAAAATCAAAACAGTTCAGTCAGAAGCAGCCAAAATGACCATCACAGAAACACCTCTTGTGACCTCTGACCACCCCATAGAACCCATTAAAGCAGACCATATCTAGGCTTCATTCGCCAACTTGTCCACCTCTGATACAAAAAAATTGATATACAAACTGTCCACACGCAGCAGTTCCCTGGACAATTGTTCCAAACATCTCCTCATGGCCACTCCTGAACAAATCATTAACTGGATCACCAGTCTCCTAAATAGCTCCCTCAACCATGGCCATTTACTGGAAATAATGGGAAAAATTGCACTCACCCCTATACCGAAAACAACAAATGCAGATTTATTGTCAAGCGGGTGAGGGGAGGCAACGAAGAATTTTGTTTTTTCTGGGACATAAGATGGTGTCGAGTTCATCAAGAGACAACACTTCAAGTGCCACAGTGGAGCTAGTTCATAACAACATGGATTTAGGAGTGAGACATGCCAGAAGTGTTGTTTATCAGTAAAGAGAAACTTGTTGGGACTCTGAGGTAAAAATACCTGGCCAAACCCCAAGGAGTAGAAATATTCCATGCTACCGATCCAGGGCAAGCAATGGCTTCCCTCAATAACAGACTATGGACTTTTCCTCTAGGAAATTGTCCAAACCTTTCTTAAAACCAGCTACGTTATCTGCTCTTACCACAACTTCTGGCAATGCGTTCCAGAGCTTAACTATTCTCTGAGTGAAAAAAAATTTCTCCTATCGATTTTAAAAGTATTTCCCTGTAACTTCATCGAGTGTCCCCTAGTCTTTATAATTTCTGATGGAGTGAAAAATCCATCCACTTGTGCCTGTTCTACTCCACTCTGGTTTTTGTAGACTTCAATCATATCTCCCCTCAGCTATCTCTTTTCCAAGCTGAAGAGCCCTAACCATTTTAGTCTTTCCTCATATCAGAGGAGTTCTGTCCCCTTTACCATCTTGGTCGCTCTTCTTTGAACCTTTTCTAGTGCCACAATATCTTTCTTGAGGTTAGGAGACCAGAATTGAACACAATACTCCAGATGAGGTCACACCATGGAGTGATACAGGGGCATTATAACATTCTTAGTCTTGCTAACCATTCCTTTTTAAATAATTAATAGCATCCTGTTTGCTTTTTTGGCCGCCGCTACTCATTGAGCAGAAGGTTTTTGTTGTATTGTTTATGATGACACCCAAATCCTCTTTTTGGGAGCTAATCCCCAAGGTGGACCCTAGCATCTGGTAACTGTGATTCAAGTTATTCTTCCCAATGTGCATCACTTTGCATTTGTCCACATTAAATTTCATCTGCTACTTGAACACTCAGTCTTCCAATTTCCTAAGGTCTGCCTGCAATTTTTCACAATCCGCATGCATTGTAACAACTTTGAACAGTTTAGTGTCATCTGCAAATTTAATCACCTCATCGTTCAAAATTTCCAGATCATTTATAAATAAGTTAAATAGCAATGGTCCCATTACAGACCCCTGCAGCACTCCACTGTTTACTCTCCTCCATTGAAAAAAATGACCATTTAACCCTACCCTCTGTTTCCTATCCGATAAGCAATTCCTAATCCACTACTGAACTTCGCCACCTATCCCATGACTCTTTAATTTTCTCAGGAGCCTCTCATGAGGAACTTTATCAAAAGCTTTCTGAAAATCTAGATACACTACATCAACCGGCTTATCTTTATCCATATGTTTATTTACACCTTCAAAGAAGTCAACCAAGTTGGTAAAGCAAAATCTCCCTCGGATGAACCCATGCTGACTCCGTCTCATTAAATCATGTTTGTCTACGTGTTCCACAATTTTATTTTTTATAATTGTTTCTACCATTTTGCCCGGCACTGAAGTGAGGCTTACCAGTTTGTAATTTCTTGGATCTCCCGTGGAGCCCTTTTTAAAAATTGGTATAACATTGGCCACCCTCCAATCTTCAGGTACTACAGACAATTTTAGCAACAGCAGGTCAGCAATTTCATGTTTGAGTTCTTTTGGTACCCTGGGATGTATGCCATCAGGTCCAGGGAATTTATTACTTTTTAACTTGTTGATTTGGTTTAGTACATCTTCCAGATTCACCAAGATTTCTTTCAGTTCCTCCGCATCATCACCCTTGAAAACCATTTCCAGTTTAGGTAGATCTCTTACACATTCTTCCTTAAAGACCAAAGCAAAGAATTCATTCAGTCTTTCTGCTATGGCCTTATCTTCCCTGAGTACCTCTTTTGCTCCTTGATCATCCAACGGTTCCACAGATTCCTTTACAGGTTTTCTGCTTCTGATGTAACTTAAAAAATTGTTATGAGTTTTTGCTTCTTATGCAAGTTTCTCTTCATATTCTTTCTTAGTTGTCTTTATCAATGCTTTGCAACTAACATGCCAGTGCTTGTGTTTCTTCTTATTTCTTCATTTGAATCCTTTCTCCATTCTTTTAAGGATGGGGTTTTTTTTAAACTCTAATAGCCTCTTTCACTTAACCTTTTAACCAAACCGGCTTTCATTTCCTCTTCTATCTACTTTTACTGATACGTGGAAAACAACTGGTCTGGGCTTCCAGGATGCTATTTTTAAATAATATCCATACCTGGTTTCAGTGTTAACCTTTGCAACTGATACTTTTAGCTTCTTTTTAACCATTTTCCTAATTTTATCATAGTTGCCCTTTCGAAAATTAAATGCATCAACAGTAGATTTCTTCTGCGATGTCACTCCTGGTATCAGCTCAAATTTTATCACATTATGATCACTGTTTTCCAGCAAACCCAACACAGTTTTGAAAGGGTGGAAATAGGCTACAGTGATGGCACCACAAAGCTATAGTGCTAGAAACCTAGAAAAAGGAAGATGGAAAAGACTATAACCCTATGCCGTCTTCCTATCCCCGCTCTATTTGTCGGTAAAAACAAAGGGTTGAAATTGGGTACAGCAATGAAACTGTAAAACAATCCTGTAAGAAACCTAGATAAAGATAGATGGGAAAAGACCATAATGCTATGTCATCTGCCTATCCCTATCAGTAAAGACAAAGGGCGGAAATAGGGTACAGTGAAGGCACCGTAATGCAATAGTGCTAGAAACTTAGAAAAGGGAAGATACGAAAAGACCAAAGCTTAATCCATACGCCTATCCCTGATCTACTTGTCGGTAAAGACAAAGGGCTGAAATAGGGTACAGCGATGGCACCGTAAAGCAATAGTGCTAGAAACCTAGAAAAAGGAAGATGTGAAATGATCAAAGCCTAATCCATCTGCCTATACCTGGAAATAGGGTACTGAGAAGGCAATATAAAGCAATAGTGCTAGAATCCTTGAAAAAAGAAGGTTGGAAAAGAACATAAACCTATTCCATCTGCCTATCCATGACATCTACTCTCCTATGTACTTGTCCCAAGATTTCTGGAATTCAGGTACAGTTTGTATCAGTACCATCTCCCACCGGGTAGTACATAAGCCTATTCCATCTGTCTATCCCAGTTCTCCTTGTCGGTAAAGACAAAGGGCAGAAATAGGGTACAGCAATAGTACCACAAAGCAATAGTTCTAGAAACCATAGAAAAATGTAGATGGTAAAAAACCATAAGCTTATGCCGTCTGCCTATCCCCGCTCTGCTTGTCGGTAAAGACAAAGGGCAGAAATAGTGCTAGAAACCTAGAAAAAGGAAGGTGGGAAAAGACCATAAACCTATTCTATCTGCTTATCCCTGATCTCCATTTCGGTAAAGACAAAGGGTAGTAATAGGATACAATGATGGCACCAGAAAGCATTAGTGCTAGAAGCCTAGAAAAAGAAAGATGGGAAATGACCATAAATCTATGCCATATACCTATCCATGACATTTACTTTCCTATGTCCTTGTCCCAAGCTTTCTGGAATTCAGATACAGTTTTCATCAGCACCACCTCCTACCAGGTAGTCCATAAGCCTATTCCGTCCATCTATCTTTGCTCTCCTTGTCGGTAAAGACAAAGGATGGTAATAGGGAACAGCCATGGCACCGCAAAGCATTAGTGCTAGAAGCCTAGAAAAAGGAAGATGGGCAAAGGCCATAAGCCTATGGCATCTGCCTATCCCCGCTCTACTTGTCAGTAAAGACAAGGGGCTGGAATAGGGTACAGCGATGGCACTGTAAAGCAATAGTGCTAGAAAAGTAGAAAAAGGAGATGGGATAAAACGATAAGCCTATTCTATCTACCTGTCCCTGCTTTTCTTGTCGGTAAAGACAAAGGGTGGTACTAGCGTACAGCGATGGTACCACAAAGCAATAGTGCTAGAAACCTAGAAAAACAGGGTAGATGGAAAAAGATGATAAGCCTATTCCATCTGCCTATCCCTGCTCTACTTGTCGGTAAAGATAACAGGGCGGAAATAGGGTAAAGTAATAGCACCGTAATGCAATAGTGCTAGAAACCTAGAAAAAGAAAAATGGGAAAAGACCAAAGCCTATTCCGCCTTTTTATATGTGACATCTACTCTCCAATCTACTTCTCCCAAGGTTTATGGGATCCATAAGTCAATAGATCGAAACCATCTGTAAGGGTTTGCAGGAGGTGCTGCACAAGCCCTGAATATGTAAGGTGGCGGCCTTACAATCCGCCAGGTCCCAGGTTCAATGCCCTCATAGAAGATTCAATAGGAAGTGAAATTAATAACAGCCAAAGGTGATTGCATAAAGAATATATTGTTGAGAACTACACTTAATATTACAGATATGCAATGCTTAGAAGAAAGATACATAAAGATATTTTATTATGTAGCTGCTTGTGGGCTGACATCAATGGTCCCCCTACCTTTTAAGATTATTATACATGATTTTCCAGTATCTTCTCTGACACTTGCTAATTTGGTTCTAATTTGGTTGATCTGGCATCACCTATTGCATTGCATGCCAGGGTCAAACAGTACATGATCTCTTCCCATAAGTTCATATCCAACTCATGGTACCTTTAAGCCTAAACCTCCTGAGAAAGCTTCCTGCATCCCTTATGCACCTTTCACTCCCTCAAAGACAGGTAAGATGTAGCATATTGGGTTTCCACGCCCGAATGACTATACAACCTAAGACAGAGGTCTGAACTCATAATGGGAACTCTTCATAGCCCGGAGACTGTGCAGGATAAGGGGACTTGCTGATGTACTATGGGAAGTAAGAGAGAGGCATCTTAGAAGGGCAAATTGGCTGTTAACAAAACAGTTGCAGGAGTGCATGCAATATAGAATGGTACCAAAAGGTTACCTTCATTTAAAAGAATAAAATAAAAAGAATAAAGGAGATGGCAGCCCAGCCTTACATTGCTAGCTGTCAGCATTTTCTGTTGGCCTAACCAATGTCAGCCTATGGGACATTATATCAACCTGACTCTGGAATGTTGATGCAGATAGACCCTAAATGATCCTGCACAGAATACACATATATTAAGCATCCATCCAGACTGGATTGTTTATCAAGAAGGTATGCTACTTGAATGGGATAAAGAAGCCAGATAGAGTAATCCCACCTACCATTCCTGTAAGTGTCACACAAATCAATAAAACAATGCAGAAATTAT
The DNA here is from genome assembly GCF_902459505.1 of Geotrypetes seraphini. Taxonomy (NCBI): domain Eukaryota; kingdom Metazoa; phylum Chordata; class Amphibia; order Gymnophiona; family Dermophiidae; genus Geotrypetes; species Geotrypetes seraphini. Next base: position 535,757,672 of record NC_047084.1, read on the forward strand.
TCGCAATTATAAGAACATAAGAACATAAGAAGTGCCATCTCCGGAACAGACCCTAGGTCCATCAAGTCCAGTGATCCGCACATGTGGAGGCCCCACCAGGTGTACCCTGGCATAGTTTTAGTCCCCATATCACTCTAAGCTTCTCATAAAGCGAAGTGCATCTAGTTTACCCTTACCCATGTTACTTTATGCCACTCATAAGGAGATGTACATCTAATTTACCCTTAAATCCTAGAACGGTGGATTCTGCAATTACTTCTTCTGGGAGAGCATTCCAGATGTCCACCACTCGTTGCATGAAGCAGAACTTCCTGATATTTGTCCTGAACTTGTCCCCCCTTAGCTTCAGTCCATGTCCTCTTGTCCGTGTCACATTGGACATTATAAATAATGTTTTTTTCTGCTCTATTTTGTCGATTCCTTTCAGTATTTTGAAAGTCTCGATCATATCCCCTCGCAGTCTCCTTTTCTTAAGGGAGAACAACCCCAGTCTCTTAAGTCATTCCTCATAATCCAGGTTCTCCATACCTTTCACCAGCTTTGTTGCTCATCTCTGCACTCTCTCTAGCAGTTTTATATCCTTCTTTAGGTATGGAGACCAATGTTGGACGCAGTATTCCAAGTGTGGTCTGACCATCGCTCTATAAAGCGGCATTATAACTTTCTCCGATCTACTCGTGATTCCCTTCTTTATCATGCCTAGCATTCTATTTGCGTTCTTCGCTGCCGCCGTGCATTGCACCGACGGCTTCAGAGTCCTACCGATTAATACACCCAGGTCCTTTTCCTGTTCGTTTTTTCACAGAGTCCTACCTGACATACTATACTTGTGTTCCTTATTTTTTCTGCCTAAGTGCATCACTTTGTATTTTTCCACATTAAATTTCATCTGCCATTATCTGCCCAATTCTCCAATCGGCTCAAGTCACTCTGGAGTTCCTCACTGTCCTTCTGCGATTTGATGGCCTGGCATAGCTTTGTGTCATCTGCAAACTTGATGATCTCACTGGATGTTCCATCCTCTAGGTCGTTGATGAAAATATTAAATAATATGGGCCCAAGTACCAAGCCCTGGGGCATACTGCTAATCACATTTTCCCAGTCTGAGAACTTCCCATTTATGCCCACTCTCTGCCTTCTGTTCTCCAGCCATTTGCCTATCCATCTTAGTATATCTCCTTCTATTCCATGGCCCTGAAGTTTCCTGAGGAGTCTTACATGTGGAACCTTGTCGAACACTTTCTGAAAATCCAAGTATATAATATCCACTGGTTCTCCATTATCAATTTGTCTGTTCACTGTCTCAAAAAATTGAAGTAGGTTCGTCAAACATGACTTCCCTTTCCTGAATCCATGTTGGCTGGCTCTCAACAGATCATGTGTGTCTAAGTGCCGGGTTATGCTATCAGTGCCTCAACCATTTCCCCAGGGACCGACGTGAGACTCACAGGTCTATAGTTGCCCAGTACTCCTCTTGATCCTTTTTTAAATATCGGCGTGACGTTTGCTATCTTCCAGACAAGTTCGAAAATTCTTCAACAGAACACAATTCCAGCTCTTAGTACAAACCCTAATCCTAAGTCTTCTAGACTATTACAACATTCTCTATCTCCCCTGCCCCGCAACAATGACAAAACAACTACAAACAAGCCAAAACACAGCACTGAGACTTATATATTCATTGAGGAAACACGACCACATCATAGAGGCATACCTCAACTCACATTGGCTTCCAATTCTGGTAAGAATACTGTTCAAATTCTACTGTCTACTATTTAAAACTATAAACGGCAACAGCCCAACCTACCTGAACAACTGCCTTATCCAAACTACCTCAGCTAGACATAGGAAAATTCACACTCCATTCACGTACCAATCAATCAAAGAAGTTAAACGGAAAAAACTGTATGATGGCCTCCTAGCCACACAAGCAGCAAAACTAGACAACCAAATCTCCAATCTACTAATAATGACACCAGAATACAAAACGTTCAGAAAAGAAATAAAGACTCTACTTTTCAGGAAATCCCTGAAAATGAACTAATACTGCAAGAACCTTCCCAATCCCCCGAAGCAATCTATTCTACTCTTTATCTCCTCTGGAAATTGCCAGATATCTTCTTTTGTAATCCGCCTTGAACTGCAAGGTAATGATGTAATAGAAATCCCTAATGTAATGTAATCTACTTTCCAATGTACTTGTCCCAAGCTTTCTGGAATTCAGATACAGTTTTCATCAGTACCACCTCCTACTGGGTAGTCCATAAGCCTATTCTGTCTGTCTATCCCTGCTCACCATGTCGGTAAAGACAAAGGGCAGAAATAGGGTACTGTGATGGCAACGCAAAGCAATAGTGTTAGAAACCTGGAAAAAGGAAGATGGGAAAAGACCATAAGCCTGTGCCGTCTGCTTATCCCTGCTTTACTTGTCAGTAATGACAAAGGGCTGAAATAGGGTACAACAATGGCACCGTAAAGCAAAAGTGCTAGAAACCTAGAAAAAAGAAGATGGGATAAGATGATAAGCCTATTCCATCTGCCTATCCCTACTGTCCTTGTTGGTAAAGATAAAGTGTGGTAATAGGGTACAGCGATGGCACTGTAAATCAAAAGGGCTATCTCTGCTCTCCATGTCGGTAAAGACAAAGGGCAGAAATAGGGTACTGCGATGGCAAACCAAAGCAATAGTGCTAGAAACCTAGAAAAAGGAAAATGGGAAAAGACCAAAGCCCAATCCATCTGCCTATCCCTGCTCTCTATGTCGGTAAAGACAAAGGGCAGAAATAGGGTTCTATGATAGCAATGCAAAGCAATAGTGCTAGAAACCTAGAAAAGAAACGTGGAAAAAAGATGATGAACTTATTCCATCTGCCTACTATGTACTTGTAATCAAATACACCCAAAAAATTCTGTGACACACACAAGACTTACTTGAACTTATGGCTAAAGTACAAGTTCATATATCCATAGAGAACTACAACCGATCTCAAGTGCTCACAGGCTAAAAGTCCGATGTATATTTCAGACTAATAACCCAATCGTGAGCTATCATTGATCTTATCTGTTCTCTTTTTCTGAGTTCTTTCCTCAAGTTTTTTTATGTTTAGATTTTTAAATATATTAAATTATTATCAATCAGTTTAACTTATTTCTTATTTTTTATAAACCAGTTTCAAGCGCTGGTCTTCGGTCTTCCTTTAGGTAATAACCAATGTATCCCTTTCAAGACTAAACTTTATGAAGAACATTAACTTCATGAAAATAGGGTACTTAGCTTTATAACATAGTTTCACAGACTACGACGGAAGATCTCCGTTTCGCTCTTATATAGTTCTCTAAGAGCTTCTTCAGGAAACCACCAGCATTCATACTAAAAAGAGACAAAAATTCTATTTAAAACCTAAAAATTTTTTCTTTTAGCTTGCACTCTAATACGAACGCACTAAGGTGAAGCTACAGGCCCAAAAATTTAAGACCAAAACTTATTAGGAAACAATTCACATTAAATCTACCATATCTTGGCACAAAAAATTAGTACAAGACAAAGGCTGCTCTTTAAATCCTATTGCAGCACACCGCAAGAAACACAGTATCTTAAATCTAAGACCATTAATAAGGCATAGAAACGCTTAGTAAGTTACCTTTAGGAGCTGATGGAATCATAAGGACACACACCAGGAACAACCTGGACCTCTGAATGCAAATTGCAAAAGGACCTCTAGGGATATTGCCTCTCGATTTTATCGCCGGCTTAAATGTCCGCCCAAGCCCAGTTCAAAATATATGAGAGCGTCTGATGTCATATCCGGTATCGCCAGAGCTCAGCGGGCGATTACTTCAATAAACAACGGAGCCCATTTAAACGGAAAGTAACTTAAAACAAATCTACCATATTTGACACATTCATAAGAGCAAAGCCATATATACTTATACAGCTCAATCAGTCATATCCCGCAGCAAACATACTAGCCGACCCAACATTCTATACAAAAGGAAAACCACATTCTACTCATCAAAAAAACACTTGCCAGTTTATGGCAATATTCAGACCGTATGGTTGTATACAGTGCAAACGATCAATCCATTTCTGCTCAGATCGCAGCAACCTTTTCCCCCTATCCCCTCCCCTTATTGATGCCTCAATTCTGTCTATAATCATACATCGTAAATCCGCAAAAGAGTGATTAAATTCTAAACAATGAGCTACTAGCGGAGCTTCTTGTCTCTTAAGTTTTAAACACGATTTATGCTCCGCCATGCGAATATTGAATTGTCTAGTAGTTTTACCAATATAAATTTTATGGCATGGACATTCAATCAAATAAACCACAAAATCTGACTTACATGTGGTAACATGCCGTAAATCATATTGTCGATGATTAAAAGGATTTACAAACACAGCCCCGGATATAGTGAGAGGGCAGATTTGACATTTACCACAACTCGAGTGAAATCCTTTCTTTTTACTGTTATCTGGTAGAGAAAGTTCAGGTTTTATGCTCAGATATTCTTTTAAATTACGAGATCTAGAGTACGTCAATCGCAATTTTGAATTTTCAAAACAAATATTGTTTTGAACAATTCTCCAGTGATTATGAATAATCTTTGAAATCTGTTCAGATTGTACATTATATTTTAATACAAAAGTCTGGGAATCTTCAATCTGCTCCGGGTCCCCACCAGAATTTTCTATATGTGTATTGTAGGGACTATCCCCACCCGCAGAGCCTAACAACCATTCCTGGTGGTTATATTTAGCCCTACGATAAGATTGCTTCAGAGTCTTTTTTGGATACCCTTTATGTCTCAGATTACTAGCTAACTTATTTGCTGAAGATTTGAAATCAGCAGTGTGGGAACAAATACGCCTAAAGCGTAAAAACTGAGCTAACGGTAGGCTATTTTTAAGCGGGATAGGGTGACAACTGTCATAGTGTAGCAAACTGCAGGTGTCAGTAGGTTTAATATATAGTTTAGATTCAAGATGGTTCCCATTAATGCTGACCCACGTATGTAAAAAATTGATACCTGTGAGAGATTGGTTGCTGGTAAACTGAATACAACTGTCATTCGTAGCCAACCATTCTATAAACTCGCTTAATTGATCAGTGGAACCTTGCCATATCATAAAGATATCGTCTATATATCTTTTCCACCCTACAATATACTGACTCCATTGATGAGTTGTCAAATATGTTTCCTCATACTGTTTCATATACAGGCACGCAATTGATGGAGCACATGTGGCACCCATAGCTACCCCCTTAGTTTGTAGGAATAGTCTTTTACCATCTGTAAAAAAATTTTTTGTCAATGTAAGATCTAATAGTGCCATGATAAATGCCGTAGGACTTTGGTGAGGACGGCATCTAGATTGTAATGCCTCATGAACAATACTTAAGCATTTATCTTGAGGAAGTGAAGTATAAAGAGACACTATGTCTAATGTCACCAACAATGTTGGTTTATCTCCTAGCCCAACAGGAACTGACTGGTATCCTTAACATATGAACTACTTTCACATACTAAAGGTTTTAAGAAGTAGTCAATATAGGTGGAAAGAGGCTCAAGAATAGAATCTATTGAAGAGATGATAGGTCTTCCAGGAGGTTTAACTAATCTTTTATGTACTTTTGGAAGAAGATATATCTATGTACTTGTCTCAAGCTTTCTGGAGTTCAGATACAGTTTTCATCAGCACCACCTCCTACCGGGTAGTCCATAAGCCTATTCCGTCCGTCTATCCCTGCTCTCCTTGTCGGTAAAGACAAAGGGTGGTAATAGGGAACAGCCATGGCACCGCAAAGCATTAGTGCTAGAAACCTAGAAAAATGAAGATGGGAGAAAATGATAAGCCTATTCCATCTGTCTATCCTCGCTCTACTTGTCGGTAAAGATAACAGGGCGGAAATAGGGTATTGCGACGGCAACGCAAAGCAATAGTGCTAGAAACCTAGAAAAAGGAAGATAGAAAAAGACCATAAGCCTATTCCGTCTGTCTTATCCTGCTCTTCTATTCTGTCTGTCTATCCCTGCTTTCCTTGTCGGTAAAGACAAAGGGCAGAATTAGAGTACAGCGATGGTACCACAAAGCGATAGTGCTAGAAACTTGTCTGAAGCTTTTTGGAAATCAGATACAGCTTTTGTCAGCACCACCTCCAACCGGGAAGCTATTCCACAAATTCGCCACCCTTTCCATCAAATACTTTAGCTCAGGTTATATCCGAATCTATCCCTTTTCCCCTTCTTTCCATGCCCACTCATTCCAAAGCTTCATTTCAAATGAAAGAGGGTCACCTCCGGTGCACTCGTGCCACATAGGTATTTAAACTTCTATATCCTATCACCCCTCTAATGCCTTTCTTCAAAAGTACACATTTTGAGATCTTTAGGTTTGTCCCCACATACACTTTATAACAAAGACCACAGACGGATTTAGTCATCTTCATGTGTTGTCTTCTGTGAGAGGGCCAAGACTGAGGGTCTGGCCAGAACGGAGTTAGGCAGAGAGCATATTCCCACCAGGAGCAGAGTGGTACAACGGGAACATGCTGGGCACATAAGCCACAGGTCAATGGATCAAAACATCCTCTGCTAGTACAGGCCTGCTGTTGACAAGAATTTATCTCATTTTACACAGTATTTTCCAGTGCAAGCCCAGAAACTAAAGGTAAACAACCTGCTTCTACAGCATAGTGCAAGTCAGCAGCCCAGTGGCTCATTGATCTAGGGATAAGATTCTTACTTTGGATGTGAGAGTTCCTGAGTTCAATTCCCAGCTGTGCCCCTCAATTTTTAGTTAGTTTTTCTCAGAAGTGCATGGCTTGGTACTAGTCAGTGTTTTTGCTCTCCTTCTCGGTAAAGAAAAAAGGCAGAAATAGGATACAGCGATGGCACCGCAAAGCAATAGTGCTAGAAACCTAGAAAAAGGAAGATGGAAAAAGACCAAAGCTTATTCCGCCTGCCTATATGTGACATCTATTCTCCAATCTACTTCTCCTAAGCTTTCTGGAATCCAAAGGGCGATAGATCAAAAACATCTGTATGGTTTTGCAGGGGGTGCAGCAGCAGACATGCCCCAAATATGTAAGTTGGCGGTCTTACAATCTCCCACTTTTGAGGATTTCTCAACCACGCAGAGTTTTCACCCAGGATTGTTTTTAGCCTATGATTCACAAGTTTTTGCATTAGGACCTTCAGGGACCCCTGTGGAAGACATTTTTGTCGAAACACGGACTGTGTTGGGTGCATAGTCCCCAATCACTTGGGTCCTAGGTATCTCTTCATGAAGATTATCGGACTGTATTTTCAATAAAGCCTGCATCCTGAACATCAACTTCTCCACAATGTTTTTGTTATCGTTAGCCTTACAGTCTACCAGGTTCCAGATTGAATGCCCTCATAGAAGGTTCAGTAGGAAGTGAAATTAATGACAATGACAGCCAAGAGTGATTGCATAAAGAATATATTGTGCAGAAATAGGCTAAATATTATAGATATGCAATGCTTAGAAGAAAGATGCATAAAGATACTCTATTATGTAGCTGTTTTAAGCTGACATTAAAGGTTTCCCCTACCTTTTAAGACAGCTATACATGATTTTCAAGTATCTTCTCTAACACTTGCTAATTTGGTTCTAATTTGGTTGATATGGCATCGCCTATTCCATTGCATGCCAGGGTCAGACAGTATATGATCTTTTCCCATACCCTCAAACCCAGCTCATGACATCTAAGTACCTGCATCTACCAGCAATTGATGGGCAGAGTCCAGCAGCCAGTCCCTTCGATGTGGCAAATCAGGGAGCACTAAAATGAAACGCAGTAAAATATAGGTAAAAACAAACACAGATAAGAACAATATAATAAAATAATAAACTTGTGCTCTGGTGCTCTTCAAAAGCTCTGGTGATTGTGTGACACAAAGATATGGAAATTAAATGACATCTACCGGCAAATTGGTGGATGGAGTCTGACAACCAGCCACTTTGCGGCTGCGAATCAGGGAGCACTAAAATAAAACGTAGCAAAAATACAGGAAAGAACAAACACAGAAATGAACAACAATATAATAAAATAAACCTCGAACAGTCTGGAGAGACATGTGCTCTGGTGCTCTTCAAAAGCTCAGGTGATTGTGCTCCACCAAGAGAGGAAATTTAAATGTCATCTACCGGTAATTGGTCAGTGGAGTTTTGCAGGAGAACGTTTTGCGGTGGCAAATAAATGAACACTAAAATGAAAGGCAGAAAAATACAGGTAATAACAAACACAGAAATGAACAACAATATAATAAAACAAACCTCAGACAGTCTGGAGAGACATGTGCTCTGCTGTTCTTCAAAAGCTCGGGTAACTGCGTGCAGCAAAGAAAATGACATCTACCGGCAATTGGTGGGGGGAGTCCAGCAGGCCGCTACTCACCGGCCACGAATCCAGGAGCACAGAAATAAAAGGCAGCAAAATACAGGTAAGAACAAACACAGAAATGAACAACAATATATAATAAAATAACATTCAGACAGTCTGGAGAGACTGGTGCTCTGGTGCTCTTCAACAGTTCGGGTGATTGTGCGCCGCAAAGGGAGTGAATTTAATTACTTCTACCGGCAATTGGAGGGCGGAATTCAGTAGCCAGCCCTTTGCGGCGGCGAATCAGGGAGCACTAAAATGAAATGGTCAAAATACAGGTAAGAACAAACATTGAAATGATCAACAAAATAAAATAAAATTCAAAAAGTCTCGAGAGTCTTGTGCTCTGGTGCTCTTCAAAAGCTCGGGTGATTGTGCGCCGTAAAGGGAAGGAATTTAAATGGAGTGTGTAGCGCAGTGGTTGGAGCTACAGCCTCAGCACCCTGGGGTTGTGGGTTCAAACCCTGCGCTGCTCCTTGTGACCCTGGGCAAGTCACTCAGTCCTCCATAGTCCCAGGTACGTTAGATAGATTGTGAGCCCACCGGGACAGATAGGGAAAATGCTTGAGGACCTGATTGTAAAACTGTTTAGATAACCTTGATAGGAGGTATATAAAAACCTAATAAACTTGAAACTTGAAACATCTACCGGCAATTGGTGAGCGGAGTCCAGCGGCGTTTCAGGGAGCACTGAAATGAAAGGCAGCAAAATACAGGTAAGAACAAACACAGAAATGAACAGAATAAAATAAAATTCGGACAATACAGAGAGACATCTGCTCTGGTGCTCATAAAAAAAACTCGGGTGATTGTGTGCCATAAAAGGAGAGAATTTAAATGACTTCTACGGGGAATTGGTGGGCAAACTCCGGCAGGCCGCCGCTATGCGGCCGCAAATCAGGGAGCACTGAAATGAAAGGCAGCAAAATACAGGTAAGAACAAACACAGAAATGAACAACAATATAAGAAAGACTTCTACTCTGGTGCTCTTCAAAAGTTTGGGTGTTTGTGCGCGTGAAAGGGAGGGAATTTAAATGACATCTACCAGTAATTGGTGGGCGGAGTCCAGCAGGCCGCCACTTTGCGGTCGCGAATGAGGGAGCAATGAAATGAAAGCAAAATACAGATAAGAACAAACAGAGAAATGAACAATATAATAAAATAAACTTCGGACAGTCTGGAGAGACTTGAGCTCTGGTGCTCTTCAAAAGCTCAGGTGATTGCATGCCGCAAAGAGAGGGTATTTAAATGACATCTACCGGCAATTGGTGGGCGGAATCCAGAAGTCTACCGCTTTGCGGCTGAGAATCAGGGAGCACTGAAATTAAAGGCAGCAAAATACATTTAAAAACAAAAATAACAACAATATAATAAAATAAAATTTGGACAGTCTGGAGAGACTTGTGCTGTGGTGCTCTTCTAAAGCTCTGGTTATTGTACTCTACAAAGAGAGGGAATTTAAATCACATCTACTGGCAATTGGTGGACGGAGTCAATCAAGGAGCACTAAAATGAAAGTAAGCAAAATAAAGATAAGAACAAACACAGAAATGAACAATAAATAAAAAAAAGTTCAGACAATCTGGAAAGACATGTGCTCTGGTGCTCTTCAAAAGCTCGGGTGATTGTGTTCCGCAAAGGAAGGGAATTTAAATGATATCTACTGGCAATTTGTGGGCAGAGTCCAGCAGGCCGCTGCTTTCTGGCAGCAAATCATGCAGCACTAAAATGAAACGCAGCAAAATACATTTAAAAACAAATACATAAATAAAAAAAATTCGGACAATCTGGAAAGACTTGTGCTCTGGTGCTCTTCAAAAGCTCAGGTGATTGTGCACTGCACAGGAAGGGAATTTAAATGACATCTACCAGCAATTAGTGGGCGGAGACTGGCAGGCCGCCACTTTGCGGCCGCAAATCAGGGAGCACTGAAATGAAAGCAAAATACAGGTAAGAACAAACACAGAAATAAACAATTTAATAAAATAGAATTCAGACAGTCTAGAGAGACTTGCGCTCTGGTGCTCTTCAAAAGTTCGGGTGATTTTGCACAGCAAAGGAAGGGAATTTAAATGACATCTATCAGTAATTAGTGGGCGGAGTCAAGCAGACCACCACTTTATGGCTGTGTTTCAGGGAGCACTGAAATGAAGAGCATCAAAATAAAGGTAAGAACAAATGCAGACATGAACAATATAATAAAATAAAATTCGTACAGTCTGGAGAGACTTGTGATCTGGTGCTCTTCAAAAGCTCGGGTGATTGTGCGCTGTATAAGGAAGGATATTAAATGACATCTACCAGCAATTGGTGGGTGGAGTCAAGCAGACCTCCACTTTGCAGCAGCGAATTAGGGAGCACTAAAATGAAACGCTCAAAATACAGATAAGAACAAACACAGAAATAAACAGAATAAAATAAAATTCAGACAATCTAGAGAAACTTCTACTCTGGTGCTCTTCAAAAGCTTGGCTGAGTGTGCGTGGCAAAGGGACGGAACTTAAATGACATCTACTGGCAATTAGTGGGTGGAGTCTGACAGGCTGCCACTTTGTGGCCGCGAATCAGGGAGCAATGAAATGAAAGTAAAATACAGGTAAGAACAAATGCAGAAATGAACAATTTAATAAAATAAAATTCAGAGTTTTGTGCTCTGGTGCTCTTCAAAAGTTCGGGTGATTGTGCATGACAAAGGAAGGGAATTTAAATGACATCTACCGGCAATTGGTGGGCAGAGTCCGGCAGGCCTCCGATTTCCGGCCACAAATCTTGGAGCACTAAAATGAAACGCAGCAAAATACAGGTAAGAACAAACAGAAATGAACAATATAATATAAAATTTGGACAGTCTTGCGAGACTTCTGCTCTGGTGCTCTTCAAAAGTTCAGGTGATTGTGCACGACATAGGGAGGGAATTTAAATGACATCTACCGGCAATTGCTGAGTGGAGTCCATTAGGCCGCCACTTTGCAGCAGCGAATCAGGGAGCAATGAAATGAAAGCAAAATACAGGTAAGAACAATCACAGAAATGAACACTATAATGAAATAAACTTTGGACAGTGTGGAGAGAATTCTGCTCTGGTGCTCTTCAAAAGCTCGGGTGATTGTGTGCCGAATAAGGAAGGATATTAAATGACATCTACCAGCAATTGGTGGGCGGAGTCAAGCAGACCGCCACTTTGCAGCGGCGGATCAGGGAGCACTAAAATGAAACGCTCAAAATACAGGTAAGAATCAGGGAGTACTAGAATGAAAGGCAGGAAAAATACAGGTAAGAACAAATACAGAAATTAACAATATAATTAAAATAAACTTTGGACAGTCTGGAGAAACTTCTGCTCTATTGCTTTTCATATGCTCGAGTAATTGTATGCCGCAGAGAGGGAATTTAAATGTAATTGTAATTTGTAATTTAATTTATTTCTTTTATACCGCTAAACTCCGTTAGGATTCTAAGCGGTTTACAGAAAAATAGACAATGTAAATGACATCTACCGGCAATTGGTGGGCCAGTCCATCAGAAATGAACAATATAATAAAATAAACTTCGGACCGTGTGGAGAGAATTCTGCTCTGGTGCTCTTCAAAAGTTCGGGCGATTGTGCGCAGCAAAGAGAATGCATTTAAATCATATCTACCAGCAATTGGTGGGCGGAGTCCGGCAGGCCACTGCTATGCATCCACGAATCAGGGAGCACTTAAATGAAAGGCAGCAAAATACAAGTAAGGACAAACACAGAAATGAGCTACATTATATCAAAATAAAATTCGGACAGTCTGGAGAGACTTCTGCTCTGGTGCTCTTCAAAAGCTCGGTTTATTGTGCTCCATAAAGAAAGAGAATTTAAATGACATCTACCGGCAATTGGTGGGCCAGTCCGTCTGCCAGCGCTTTGTGGTGGTGAATCAGGGAGCACTAAAATGAAAGGCAGCAAAATACAGGTCAGAACAAACACAGAAATGAACAATATATTAAAATAAGATTCGGACAGTCTGGAGAGACTTGTGCTCTGGTGATCTTCAAAAGCTCGGGTGATTGTGCGCCGCAAAGGGCGGGAATTTAAATGACATCTACCGGTAATTGGTGGGCGGTGTCCGGCAGGCCGCCACTTCATGGCGGCGAATCAAGGAGTACTAGAATGAAAGGCAGCAAATAACAGGTAAGAACAAATACAGAAATTAACAATGTAATAAAATAAACTTTGGACAGTCTGTAGAAACTTCTGCTCTATTGCTTTTCATATGCTCGAGTAATTGTGTGCCGTAGAGAGGGAATTTAAATGACATCTACCGGCAATTGGTGGGCCAGTCCATCAGCCAGCCTTTTGTGGCGGTGAATCAGGGAATACTAGAATGAAAGGCAGGAAAAATACTGGTAAGAACAAACACAGAAATGAATAATATATTAAAATAAAATTTGGACACTCTGGAGAGACTTGTGCTCTGGTGCTCTTCAAAAGCTCGGGTGATTGTGTGCCGCAGAGAGGGAATTTAAATGACATCTACCGGTATTTGGTGAGCGTAGTCCAGCAGGCAGCTGCTTTGCAGCGGCAAAAATGGGAGCACTAAAATGAAAGGCAGCAAAATACAGCAGTCTGGAGAGACTTGAGCTCTGGTGCTCTTCAAAAGCTATGGTGATTGCATGCCACAAAGAGAGGGAATTAAATGACATCTACTGTATTTGGTGGGCGGAGTCCAGCAGGCAGCTGCTTTGCAGCAGTGAAAATGGGAGCACTAAAATGAAAGGCAGCAAAATACAGGTAAGAACAAACACAGAAATGAACAATATATTACAATAAACTTCGGACAGTCTGGAGAGACTTGAGCTCTGGTGCTCTTCAAAAGCTCGGTTGATTGCATGCCGCAAAGAGAGGGAATTTAAATGACATCTACCAGTATTTGGTGGGCAGAGACCGGCAGGCTGCCACTTTGCAGCTGCGAATCAGGGAACACTGAAATTAAAGTCAGCAAAATACAGGTAAGAACAAACAGAAATAAACAACAATATAATAAAATAAAATTTGGATAGTCTGGAGAGACTTGTGCTGTGGTGCTCTTCTAAAGCTTGGGTTATTGTGCTCAACAATGAGTAGTGGCACTGGCTGGTTGGTGGCGCTATAATGCGGTAATGGAATGGATAATGTGTTAGACATTGCTGTGGAGTATGTTGTAGACTTTTCTACATATGACATCTGCTTTTCATATGGTTCTGGGCAAATCTAGTTTGAAGCACATGTTAAAGGTAAGGCCACGCCCAATAGAAGCTTATGAAAAGTTGGTACATAAATACAAAAATAAAAATGTGAATATGGATTGCTGCCAAGGCCAGAAAAACACTACAGATTAATATTAAAGAAATGCATAATAATATTCTCTTTATGTATTTTGCTGGATTAAGCCAGATCATAGAGGAAACCAGGTAGAGGTATAGAGGTATTAATGACTCCATTTTGTATTAATCTGACTCCATTTTGTTTTCTGTTGTTCTTTGTGTCTCTTCTTGGTGTAAAACATACTGAAGGTTTTCCCCTTAAAAAAGGCCTGGGTTTCTGGTGTCCTTTGTGTAGATAGAAAAAACCTCATGCCCTGAGTGAAAACAGATGGTCCTGGCATTCCAATGCTGGGTAGAGAAGAATCTTTTATATGTTTTAAAGGATTATGGAATAGGACTGAGATTAGGAATGATGAAAGATGAATGTTGCTTGTGTATGGATGATGGGATCCCATGAGTGATTATGAATGTGAATGTATATTAAACATGAGAACTGGTTTTTGAAAACTTATTTTTATATATTTTAAACTTGAATAAATCCTGAGAAGTAACACATCTGCAGTTTGACCTATCTGACCTTTAAGCTAGCCTACCACAGAAACTATTCTCAGAAAGGGGGTTCTGGGTCGTACTTTTCTTGTGTGTGTCAGTGAAATTTGAAGCTGACAGCATTACTGAGTTTGGTCAGAATGTTGGTTTGAGCTAAACTGTTAAAGAATTACTGAGAGAAAAAGTGTTCACAAAAATATGATTTGTACAACTTTTCCTAAGCCTGGTAACTATGTTAAAAGGAATTTTCTTTGTTCATACCTAAAGACGGCCTTTCTGTTGGCTGATGGGTTGACAAGTGTGATGTCATCCTAGGCACTGTAAAAGTATATAAGTGAACCTGGTGGCAGGAGTTCTTTGAGACCATGTTGGAGAGGTGCAATTTTCACGCCTGACAGGTTTCCTGCACACATTATCTAATGAAAGATGCTTATGTCAAAGCTAATATAAAATAACCGATTGAAAAAGGTATGTGCAATTGTCATTATTCCCAGGCAACTAAGGGCAGAGTTTGGTAAGTTACCCTGTTCAACAAAGAGAGGAAATTTAAATGACATCTACTGGCAATTGGTGGGTGGATTCAATCAGGGAGCACTGAAATGAAAGGCAGCAAAATACAGGTAAGAACAAATGCAGAAATGAACAATATAATAAAATAAAATTCAGACAGTCTGGAGAGACTTGTGCTCTGGTGCTCTTCAAAATCTCAGGTGAATGTGCACCACAAACAGGGAATTTAAATGGCATATACCTGTGATCAATGGGTAGAGTCCAGCAGTCAGCTGCTTTGCAGCGGTGATTCAGGGAGCACTAAAATGAAACACAGCAAAATACAGGTAAGAACACACACAGAAATGAACAACAATATAATAAAATAAAATTCGGACAGTCTGATGATACTTGTGCTCTTACCTAGCCAGCCAGTCAGCGACTGCCACAAGGGCAGGTGGACAAACTGTCCTTCCAGAACAAAATATTCTGAGAGAATCAAGTCATTAGCGTCTGGGTTTTAATTACAGTAATAGCAAATTCCTTACCCTGGACAAAGCTTCTCATTAGGCTTTGATCCTGGGAAATCAAATGCAGAAGAGAATAGAGAATGTTCTACTCTAATAATTCAACTCAAATATCCACACAAATATCTCCCTATGACAGTAGCTTTCAACCCAGTTCTCAAGGCACACCTAGCCAGTCAGATATGGAGGATACCTACAATATATATGCATGAGACAGATTTGCATACAATTGAGGGTTACCAGATTTGTTCTTGAAAGAAAGAGGACATGTGGCCTACCCCTTTCCGTACACCTATCCACAGCATTCTGCCCTAGCCCCACCCCCACACAAACCTCATCTCTTCTTCCCCGAGTCCAGGCTGCATCTGAAGGGCCACTGAGGATGCATGGATGCGATGCGATGATGTCACACTATACTATTTACACATTATAGTTTTTATTTCTGTTTCCATTGCTTTATTGATTATTTGCATTGTAAACTGCTTTGATTCTTGTTGGAAAGATGGTATATCAGGCACAAAATAAACATGCATGCTTAGTATGCTGGTCCTCCCAGCATTAGCACATCCTCAGTGTAGCTGGTAAAGCCCCAGGCTGTCTAGTAAAATTGGGGGTGCTCTAACATAAGTACTCCTTGCATATGGACAAAACATGCGTGGGGGTGCCAGTGTCAACTGCTGGAAGCATGCTGCTGACTTCATCAATGTTCAGACAGCTTGGGGTCTATGGCAGAGGATGTCTTCAGCTGGCAAGGATTGAGGATCCCTACCAGGCAAGGTATGAATTTTTAATGTGGGGGTGGGGGAGGAAATGCATAGGCCCAGTCAGTCTATCCCCGGGCTCTTCCAAATTTTCATTTCTTGCTATGCTACTGTAACAAACATTTTATTAATGAGGAAAATACCTCAGATGCTATTGGAAGCCACAAACTTGACAGCCCTTAATGCTTTTAATTCTAAGAACTTATCTCAAGAACCCAAAGGAGGCCTGATGTTTTCACTAGCGGCTTTTTTTCAGGGGCTGTTCGAAAGATGCTGTATAACAAAAAAACAATAAAATATGGTTGATGTGAAGTTAAAAAACTTTCAAACAAATCTTTTACTAAAGGCGCTCACATCACCTCTCAAGCTTCTGCTCATGATGGCATCTGAATGATGTGAGTGCCTTAGAATTAATTTTTGCACAAATTATGCACATGTTTGATAAGAATTTTTTTTAAAAGGGATGTTTTTGACCTATGATGGAAGTTGAAAGCATAAATGGCAGCCAAGTTTGTGGCTTCAGTAGCTTCTGCAGTCTTTTCCTCCATTAATAAAAAGTTGATGAAGATTATATTAAAGGCTCTGTATCTGAAGGTTTATTAATGATTTTTTCACTCCACTTATGGAGGATTGATGTTTGTCTGAATTTGAGCAGGAGTGTTTCTCTTCCACTGTTGATTGATTGACCAAATTATACGCAACATGCTGTGACCTATACATGAGGTTCATTCCTGTTATGGTATGAATTAAACAAATAGTTAAAGACATATGGTTCATTACTGTTCTTGTTTTTACCTGTATTTTGCTGCCTTTCATTTCAGTGCTCCCTGATTTGCTGCCACAAAGCTGCGGCCTACCAGACTCTGCTCACCAATTGCCAATAGATGTCATTTAAATTCCCTCTCGTTCATTTCTGTGTTTGTTCTTAACTATATTTTGCTGCGTTTCATTTTAGTGCTTCCTGATTTGCTGCCGCGAAAAGGCTTGCTGCCAGACTCTGCCCAAGAATGGCCGGTAGATGTCATTTAAATTCCCTCTCTTGTTGTTCATTTCTTTGTTTGTTCTTACATGTATTTTTGCTTCCTTTCATTTCAGTGCTCCTGATTCGCGGACGCAAAGAGGAGACCTGCCGGACTCCACCCACCAATTGCCGGTAGATGTCATATAAATTCCCTCTCTTTGTGGCACACAATCACTCGAGCTTTAGAGGAGCAACCGCACACAAGTCACTCCAAAATGCCCAAATTTAAAAAAATTATATTGTTCATTTCTGTGTTTATTCTTACCTGTATGTTGCTGCCTTTCATTTCAGAGCTCCCTGATTTGCCACCACAATGCGGCGGCCTGCAGGACTCCGCCCACCAATTGCCAGTAGATGCCATTTAAATTCCCTCTTTTATTGTTCATTTCTATGATCTTAACTGTATTTTGCTGTGATTCATTTTAGTGCTCCCTGATTAGCCACCGTAAAGGGGCTGCCTGCCGGACTCTGCTCACCAATTGCCGGTGGATGTCATTTAAATTTTCTCTCATTGTGGCGCACAATCACCTGAGATTTTTAAGAGCACCTGAGCACCAGTCTCTCCAGACTGTCTGAATTTTATCGGCTATAATAAAACCATTAGCGCAAATGCGCACTTCAATCTCCGTGCTCCATGACTCCATGCCGCACATGTGCAGTGCCTAACTCAGCTGATTTCCTGCTCTAATCTCCGACGCCGGCTGACTTTCTGCCTTCTGACTACACTGCCGGGACACCTCTTCTTCTTACCCCTGGATCAGCAGCGGCAGAAGCCTCGGTTTCATCAAGCAGCCGCAGAGCATTTGCTATGCTGACCCACTTCAATAATGTGAGGTAGACCAGCCTAGCCAAAGCCCCGAGGCTGCCCGGCCTAGCGGATGCTGGACAGGGAGCAGGGAAGGGAGAAGGGGGTACTGGACAGGGGGAGGTAAAAGGAAGGGAGAAGGGCTACTGCTGGATGGGGGAGCAGGGAAGGAGTGCTGCTGGACAGGGGGGAGAGACAGAAAGAAAGACAGCGAGCTGGGAGAGAAACAGAAAGAATGACATACAGGCAGGGGGCAGGGAGAGAGACAGAAAGAAAGAAAAACAGACAGACGGGGCCAGGGAGAGAGACAGAAAGAAAGACAAACGGAAAGAAAGAAAGAAAGGGGACAAGGAGATAGAAAGAATGACAGACAGACATAAAGAAAGAAAGAAATGCCTATGTCTATACATCTGTTCAAGCCCCCTTTAATGTAACAGGCTAAAAAACTAGTTTTATTATATTGTTTTTCATTTCTGTGTTTGTTCTTACCTGTATTTTGCTGCCTTTCATTTCAGTGCGCCCTGATTCGCCACCACAAAGCCACAGCCTGCCCGACCCAGCCCACCAATTCCTGGTAGATGTCATATAAATTCCCTCTTTGTGGCACACAATCACCCGAGCTTTTAAAGAGAGCCAGAGCACAAGTCTTTCCAGACTGCCCAAATTTTACAAGTGTTATTATATTGTTCATTTCTGTGATTGTTCTTACCTGTATTTTGCTGCCTTTCATTTCACTTCTCACAGATTCGCCGAAGAAAAGCAGCAGCCTGTCGCACTTCACCCACCAATTGCCGGTAGATGTCATTTAAATGTGCTCTCTTGTATTCATTTCTGTGTTTCATCTTACCTGTATTTTGCTGCCTTTCATTTCAGTGCTCCCTGATTCGCAAATACAAAGAGGAGACCTGTCAGACTACGCCCACTAATTGCAGGTAGATGTCATTTAAATTCCTTCTCTTGTTGTTCATATCTGTGTTTGTCCTTACCTGTATTTTGTTGCCTTTTATTTCTGTGCTTCCTGATTCACCACCACAAAGAGGTGGCATGCAGGACTCCACCCACCAATTGCCAGTAGATGTCATTTAAATTCCCTCTCTTTGTGGTGGACAATCATCCGAGCCTTTGAAAAGCATCAGAGCACAATTCTCGGCAGACTGTCCGAATATTACGAGTCTTATTATATTGTTCATTTCTGTGTTTATTCTTACCTGTATTTTGCTGCCTTTCATTTGCTGCTTGTATCATTGCTCCATGTATCGAGGATGCAAAGCCGTGGCCTGTTAGGCTATGCCCACTAATTGCAGGTAGATGTTATTTAAATTTCCTCTCCTTGAGCTGCACAATCACCTGAGCTTTTGAAGAGCACCAAAGCACAAATCTCTCCAGACTGCCCGAATTTTACGAGTGTTATTATGTTGCTCATTTTTGTGTTTGTTCTTACCTTTATTATGCTGCCTTTCATTTCAGTGCTCGTTGATTGGCCGCCACAAAACCGTGGCCTGTCAGACACCGCCCACCAATTCCCGGTAGATGTCATTTAAATTCCCTTTCTTTGAGCTGCACAATCACCCGAGCTTTTGAAGAGCACCAGAGCACCAGTCTCTCCAAACTGTCCGAATTTTATTTTATTATATTGTTTATTTCATTGATTGTTCATACCTGTATGTTGTTGCCATTCATTTCATTGCACCCTGATTTGCAGATACAAAGAGGAGAACTGACGGACTCCGCCCATTAAATGAAGGTAAATGTCATTTAAATCCCTCTCTTTGAGGCACACAATCACCCAAGCTTTTGAGAGCACCAGAGAACAAATCTCTCCAGACTGCCCAAATTTTACGAGTGTTATTATATTGTTCATTTCTGTGTTGGTCCTTACCTGTATTTTGCTGCCTTTCATTTCAGTGCTCTCTGATTCGCCACCACAAATCCATGGCTTGCCACACTCCGCTCACCAATTGCCGATAGATGTCATTTAAATTCCCTCTCTTTGGGGCGCACAATCACCTGAGCTTTTGAGGAGCACCAGAGCGCAAGTCTCTCCAGACTGTCCAAATTTTATTTTATTATAGTGTTGTTCATTACTGTGTATGTTCTTCCCTGTATTTTTGCTTCCTTTCAATTCAGTTCTACCTGACTCGCCTCCACAAAGTGGTTGCCTGTCACACTCTGTACCACCAATTGCCGGTAGATGTCATTTAAATTCCCTCTATTTGTGGCGCACAACCATCCGAGCTTTTGAAGAGCACCAGAACACAAGTCTCTCCAATCTGCACAAATTTTACGAGGTTTATTATAGCATTCATTTCTGTGTTTGTTCTTACCTGTATTTTTGCTGCCTTTCATTTTAGTGCTCTCTGATTCGCTGCCACAAATCCGCGGCATGCCGGACTCTGCCCACCAATTCCCAGTAGATGTCATTTAAATTCCCTTTCTTTGAGCCACACAATCACCAGAGCTTTTGAAGAGCACCAGAGCACCAGTCTCTCCAAACTGTCCGAATTTTATTTTATTATATTGTTTATTTCATTGATTGTTCATACCTGTATGTGCTGCCATTCATTTCATTGCACCCTGATTTGCAGATACAAAGAGGAGAACTGACGGACTCCGCCCACTAAATGAAGGTAAATGTCATTTAAATCCCTCTCATTGAGGCGCACAATCACCCGAGCTTTTCAAGAGCACTAGAGCACAAGTCTCTCCAGTCATCACAAATTTTACGAGTAATATTGTTCATGTCAGTTTTTGTTCTTACCTGTATTTTGCTGCCTTTCATTTCAGTGCTCCCTGATTTGCGGATGCAAAGAGCTGATCTACCAGATTCCGCCCACCAATTGCAGGTAGATGTCATTTAATTCCCTTCTCTTTGAGGCGCACAATTACCCGAGCTTTTGAAGAGCACCAGAACACAAGTCTCTCCAATCTGCACAAATTTTACGAGGTTTATTATAGCATTCATTTCTGTGTTTGTTCTTACCTGTATTTTTGCTGCCTTTCATTTTAGTGCTCTCTGATTCGCTGCCACAAATCCGCGGCATGCCGGACTCTGCCCACCAATTCCCAGTAGATGTCATTTAAATTCCCTTTCTTTGAGCCACACAATCACCAGAGCTTTTGAAGAGCACCAGAGCACCAGTCTCTCCAAACTGTCCGAATTTTATTTTATTATATTGTTTATTTCATTGATTGTTCATACCTGTATGTGCTGCCATTCATTTCATTGCACCCTGATTTGCAGATACAAAGAGGAGAACTGACGGACTCCGCCCACTAAATGAAGGTAAATGTCATTTAAATCCCTCTCTTTGAGGCGCACAATCACCCGAGCTTTTCAAGAGCACCAGAGCACAAGTCTCTCCAGTCATCACAAATTTTACGAGTAATATTTTTCATGTCAGTGTTTGTTCTTACCTATATTTTGCTGCCTTTCATTTCAGTGCTCCCTGATTTGCGGATGCAAAGAGCTGATCTACCAGATTCCGCCCACCAATTGCAGGTAGATGTCATTTAATTCCCTTCTCTTTGAGGTGCACAATTACCCGAGCTTTTGAAGAGCACCAGAGCACAAATATCTCCAGATTGCCCAAATTTTATGAGTGTTATTATATTGCTCGTTTCTGTGTTGGTCCTTACCTGTTTTTTTATGCCTTTCATTTCAGTGCTCTCTGATTCGCCACCACAAATCCATGGCATGCCACACTCCGCCCATCAATTGCCGATAGATGTCATTTAAATTCCCTCTCTTTGGGGCGCACAATCGCCTGAGCTTTTGAAGAGAACACAAGTCTCTCTAGACTGCCCAAATTTTACGAGTTATTGCTCATTTCTGTATTTGTTCTTACCTGTATTTTCCTGCCTTTCATTTCAGTGCTTCCTGATTCGCCACAGCAAAGAGGAGGCCTGCCGGAATCTGCCCACCAATTGCTAGTACAAGTCATTTAAATTCCTTCTTTTTACAGCACACAATCACCCGAGCTTCTGTAGAGCACCAGAGCACCAGTCTCTCCATACTGTCCAAATTTTATGTTATTATATTGTTTATTTCAATGTTTGTCCTTACCTGTATTTTGCTGCCTTTCATTTCAGTGCTCCCTGATTCGAATATACAAAGAGGAGGCCTGCTGGACTCCGCTCACCAACTACTGGTAGATGTCATTTAAATTACTTTTCTTTATGGTGCACAATCACTTATGCTTTAGAGGACACCAGACACAAGTCTCTCCATATTGTCCGAATTTTACGAGTGTTATTTTTGATTTCTGTGTTTGTTCTTACCTGTATTTTGCTGCCTTTTATTTTAGTGCTCTCAGATTCGCCGCCACAATTCCGCTACATGCCAGTCTACGCCTACCAATTGCTGGTAGATGACATTTAAACTCCCTCTTTTTGTTGCACTCAATCACTCGAGCTTTAGAGGAGCACCAGAGCAGAAGTCACTCCAAATTGTCTGAATTTTAATTTATTATATTGTTCATTTCTCTGTTTGTTCTTACCTGTATTTTGCTGCCTTTCATTTCAGTGCTCCTTGATTGGCCACCACAAAACTGCGGCCTGCTGGACTCCGCCCACCAATTACCAGTATATGTAATTTAAATTCCCTCTCTTGGTTGCGCCCCATCACCAGAGATTTTGAAGAGCACCAGAGCGCAAGTCTCTCCAGACTGTCCAAATTTTATTTGATTATATTATTGTTCATTACTGTGTATGTTCTTACCTCTATTTTTGCTGCCTTTCATTTCAGTTCTACCTGACTCGCCTCCGCAAAGCGGCTGTCTGTCAAACTCTGTCCACCAATTGCCGGTAGATGTCATTTAAATTCCTTCTCTTTGTGGCGCACAACCACCCGAGCTTTTGAAGAGCACCAGAGCACAAGTCTCTCCAATCTGCACAAATTTTACGAGGTTTATTATAGTGTTCATTTCTGTGTTTGTTCTTACCTGTATTTTTGCTGCCTTTCAATTCAATGTTCTCTGATTTGTCGCCACAAATCCGCGGCATGCCGGACTCCGCCCACCAATTGCTGGTAGATGTCATTTAAATACGCTCTCTTGTATTCATTTCTGTGTTTCATGTTACCTGTATTTTGCTGCCTTTCATTTCAGTGCTCCCTGATTCACGGACGCAAAGAGCAAACCTACCGGACTCCGCCCATCAATTGCTGGTAGATGTCATTTAAATTCCCTCTCTTTGAGGCGCATAATCACCCGAGCTTTTGAAGAGCACCAGGGCACTAGTCTCTCCAAACTGTCCGAATTTTATTTTATTATATTGTTCATTTCATTGATTGTTCTTACCTGTATTTTGCTGCCTTTCATTTCATTGCTCCCTGATTCTCATATACAAAGAGGAGACCTGCCGGACTTCGCCCACTAAATGAAGGTAAATATCATTTAAATTCCCTCTCTTTGAGCCGCAGTCTCACCCTAGCTTTTGAAGAGCACCAGAGCACAAATCTCTCCAGACTGCCCAAATTTTACGAATGTTATTATATTGTTCATTTCTATGTTGGTCCTTACCTGTATTTTGCTGCCTTTCATTTCAGTGCTCTCTGATTCGCCACCACAAATCCATGGCATACCACACTCCACTCACCAATTGCCGATAGATATCATTTAAATTCCCTCTCTTTGGGGCGCACATTCACCTGAGCTTTTGAAGAGCACCAGAGCACAAGTCTCTCCAGTCTGTCCAAATTTTATTTTATTATATTGTTGTTCATTACTGTGTATGTTCTTACCTGTATTTTTGCTGCCTTTCATTTCAGTGCTTTCTGATTCACTGCCACAAATATGCGGCATGCCAGACTCCGCCCACCAATTCCCGGTAGATGTCATTTAAATTCCCTCTCTTTGAATCGCACAATCACCCGAGCTTTTGAAGAGCACCAGAGCACCAGTCTCTCCACACTGTCCGAATTTTATTTTATTATATTGTTTATTTCATTGATTGTTCATACCTGTATGTTGCTGCCTTTCATTTCATTGCTCCCTGATTCGCCCACTAAATGAAGGTAAATGTCATTTAAATTCCCTCTCTTAGAGCCGCACAATCACCCGAGCTTTTGAAGAGCACCAGAGCACCAGTCTCTCCACACTGTCCGAATTTTATTTTATTATATTGTTTATTTCATTGATTGTTCATACCTGTATGTTGCTGCCTTTCATTTCATTGCTCCCTGATTCGCAGATACAAAGAGGAGACCTGCCGGACTCCGCCCACTAAATAAAGGTAAATGTCATTTAAATTCCCTCTCTTTGAGGCGCACAATCTCCCTAGCTTTTGAAGAGCACCAGAGCACAAATCTCTCCAGACTGCCTGAATTTTATGAGTGTTATTATATTGTTCATTTCTGTGTTTGTTCTTACCTGTATTTTGCTGCCTTTCATTTCAGTGCTCCCTGATTCGCGGATGCAAAGAGCTGACCTGCCAGACTCCGCCCACCAATTGCAGGTAGATGTCATTTAATTCCCCTCTCTATGAGGCGCACAATCACTCGAGCTTTTGAAGAGCACCAGAGCACAAGTCTCTCCATTCTGCACAAATTTTACGAATTTTATTACAGCGTTCATTTCTGTGTTTGTTCTTACCTGTATTTTTGCTGCCTTTCATTTCAGTGCTCTCTGATTTGCCGCCAGAAATACGCGGCATGCCGGACTCCACCCACCAATTGCCGGTAGATGTCATTTAAATTCGCTCTCTTGTTTTTCATTTCTGTGTTTCTTCTTACCTGTATTTTGCTGCCTTTCATTTCAGTGCTCTCTGATTCACGGATGCAAAGAGCAAATCTACCAGACTCCGCCCACCAATTGCTGGTAGATGTCATTTAAATTCCCTCTCTTTGAGGCGCACAATCACCCAAGCTTTTGAAGAGCACCAGAGAACTAGTCTCTCCAAACTCCGAATTTTATTTTATTATATTGTTCATTTCATTGATTGTTCTTACCTGTATTTTGCTGCCTTTCATTTCATTGCTCCCTGATTCGCCCACTAAATGAAGGTAAATGTCATTTAAATTCCCTCTCTTTGAGCTGCACAATCACCCGAGCTTTTGAAGAGCACCAGAGCACAAATCTCTCCAGACTGCCCAAATTTTACAAATGTTATTATATTGTTCATTTCTGTGATTGTTCTTACCTGTATTTTGCTGCCTTTCATTTCAGTGCTCTCTGATTCGCCACCACAAAACCATGGCATGCTACACTCTGCCCACCAATTGCTGATAGATGTCATTTAAATTCCCTCTCTTTGGGGTGCATAATCACCTGAGCTTTTGAAGAGCACCAGAACACAAGTCTCTCTAGACTACCCAAATTTTACGAGTGTTATTGTTCATTTCTGTATTTGTTCTTACCTGTATTTTGCTGCCTTTCATTTCAGTGTTCCCTGCTTGGCCGGCACAAAACCGCATCCTGCCTGACTCCGCTCACCAATTGCCAGTATATGTCATTTAATTCCCCTCTCTCTGAGGCGCACAATCACCCGAGCTTTTGAAGAGCTCTAAAGCATAAGTCTCGGCAGACTGTCCGAATATTACGAGTATTATTATATTGCTCATTTCTGTGTTTATTCTTACCTGTATTTTGCTGCCTTTTCATTTTGCTGCCTGTATCATTGCTCCCTGATTCGCAGATGCAGAGCCACAGTCCGTCGGACTCTGCCCAACAATTGAAAAACCCGCACGGGGGGCGGTGGGGCCGCTGGACGACCTGGGAGGAAAAGGGTGTGTCAAGGATGACAAACAAATTGCAGACAGACTGAATTCCTTCTTTGCGTCTGTCTTTACAAAGGAAGACACCGCAGCAATACCTGACACAGTGAAAGTGTTCAAGGGAGTCGTACAGGACAGCCTCATCACAGTAGAAGTGGACTTGGACCAGATTTAACACCAGATTGACAATCTTAAAAGTGATAAATTTCCTGGACCGGCCAGAATTCATCAGAGAGTCCTAAAAGAACTGAAATTTGAAATCTGAGAACTGTTGCAAAAACTTGCCAACCTGTCAATCGAAACAGGACAGATACCGGATGACTGGAAGATAGCGAACATCATGCCGATATTTAAAAAAGGATTGAGAGGAGTGCCAGGCAACTACAGACCTGTAAGTCTCACGTCTGTCCCTGGAAAGATGGTTGAGGCGCTGATCAAAGATAGCATAGTCCGGCACCTAGACACACATGACCTGATGATAGCCAGTCAACATGGCTTCAGGAAAGGGAAATCATGTTTGACGAACCTACTTCAATTTCTTGAGACAGTGAACAGACAAATTGATTGTGGAGAACTGGTGGATATTGTATACTTGGACTTTCAGAAAGCGTTCGACAAGGTTCCACATGTAAGACTTCTCAGGAAATTACAAGGCCATGGAATAGAGGGAGATATACTAAGATGGAAAGGCAAATGGCTAGAGAACAGAAAATAGAGAGTGGGCATAAATGGGAAGTTCTCAGAATGGGAAAAAGTGACTAGCGGTGTACCCCAGGGCTCAGTTCTTGGACCCATCTTATTTAATATTTTCATAAATGACCTGGAAGAAATCATCAAGTTTGCAGACGACACAAAGCTATGCCAGGCAATCAGATCGCAGGACAGCAAGGAACTCCAGAGCGACTTGAATCAATTGGAGAAGTGGGCAGATGAATTTTAATGTGGAAAAATGCAAAGTGATGCATTTAGGCAGAAAAAATAAAGATTACAAGTATAGTATGTCAGATGTAACTCTGGGAAAGACTGAACAGGAAAAAGACCTGGGTGTATTGATAGATAGGACCCTGAAACCGTCGGCACAATGCGGCAACAGCAAAGAAAACAAATAGAATGCTAGGCATGATAAAGAAGGGAATTACGAATAGATCAGAGAAAGTTTTAATACCGCTCTACAGAGCCATGGTCAGACCGCACCTGGAATACTGCATCCAGCATTGGTCTCCATACCTAAAAAAGGATATAAAACTGCTAGAGAGGTTGCAGAGACAAGCAACGAAGCTAGTGAAAGGTATGGAGAACCTGGACTACAAGGAACGACTTAGGAGACTGGGGTTCTTCTCCCTCGAGAAGAGACTGCGAGGGGATCTGAGCGAGACTTTCAAAATACTGAAAGGATTTGACAAAATGGAGTAGGAAAAGCAGTTATTTACAATGTTCAGTGTGACACGGACAAGAGGACATAGACTGAAGCTGAGGGGGGACAGGTCCAGGACGAATATCAGGAAGTTCTGTTTCACGCAGCGAGTGGTGGACACCTGGAATGCTCTCCCAGAGGAAGTAATTGCAGAATCCACCGTTCTAGGATTTAAGGGTAAACTGGATGCACATCTCCTTAAGAGTGGCATAGAGTGATACGGGTAAGGGTAAATTAGATGCACATCTCCCTTGAGAAGCATACAGTGATATGGGGACTAAAACTATGCCAGGGTACACCTGGCGGGGCCTCTGCGTGTGTGGAGGAGTGTGTGGCGCAGTAGGAGGAGTGTGTGGCGCAGTGGTTGGATCTACAACCTCAGCACCCTGGGGTTGTGGGTTCAAACCCCGCGCTGCTCCTTGTGACCCTGGGCAAGTCACTTAATCCTCCATAGCCCCAGGTACATTAGATAGATTGTGAGCCCACCGGGACAGAGAGGGAAAATACTTGAGTACCTGATTGTAAAAAAAAAAAAAAAACCGCTTAGATAACCTTGATAGGCGGTATATAAAATCCTAATAAACTTGAAACTTGATCACCGGACTTGATGGACCCAGGGTCTGATCCGGAGATGGCAATTCTTATGTTCTTAAGTTCTAGATGTCATTTAAATTCTCTCTTTGTGGCGCACAATCATCCGAGCTTTTCAAGAGCACCAGAGCACAAGTCTCTCCAGTTATCAAAAATTTTACGAGTAATATTGTTCATGTCAGTATTTGTTCTTACCTGTATTTTGCTGCCTTTCGTGTAAGTGCTCCCTGATTTGCCACCACAAAGCTACAACCTGTCGGACTCCACCTACCAATTGCAAGTAGATGTCATTTAAATTCCCACTTTGTGGCGCACAATCACCCGAGCTTTTGAAGAGCACCAGAACACAAGTCTCTCTAGACTGCCCAAATTTTACGAGTGTTCTTGCTCATTTCTTGTTTATTCTTACCTGTATTTTGCTGCCTTTCATTTCAGTGCTTCCTGATTCGCCACCGCAAAGAGGAGGCCTGCCGGAATCTGCCCACCAATTGCCGGTACAAGTCATTTAAATTCCTTCTCTTTGCAGCACACAATCACCTGAGCTTTTGAAGAGCACCAGTCTCTCCAAACTATCCGAATTTTATTTTATTATATTGTTCATTTCTGTGTTTGTTCTTACCTGTATTTTGCTGCCTTTCATTTCAGTGCTCCATTAATCGCGGACACAAAGAGCAAACCTACTGGACTCTGCCCACCAATTACCGGTAGATGTCATTTATGTTCAAATTATTTATTAAATTTTCAATAAGAACATACAGAAGCAACAGAAAACATATACAGGTCAGGAAAACCGGGAAAGCGATAACATATGTCAGGAAAATTGTCCATAATCGCATAAAGAAAATACAGAGAGGATACTGGAAATCAGCATCGACGGAACTGAGAAGACACAAGAAAGGCACAGGCGGTGTAGATAATACACAACAACTTCCCCAACTCTCCCCCTCACTCCCAACTCCCTCCCCAGCCCACCCCCTACCCAAACCAACCCCCCCCCCAAAACAAAAACAAAAAAAAAGGGAACGGAAGGGGGGGAATGCTACACTATGCTAGGCTAATAACAGACAAAACTTCAAGTCTTCACCATTGGAAAGGCCTAGACAGGATATACCAAGATACCATACAAACAGAGCCCTGTACTCTGATGAGCCCTGAAAAGTAATGCAAGGCCTCTCCCCACCCTAACCCCCTAAAAAAAAAAAAAAAAAATTGGAAGAAAGGAGGTCCATATCCAGGGAGGGGCACACCCGAGCCTCCACGCCCACCGCTCAGAGCAGCTCAAAGACTAAGAGTGTTAAGAATCGAACTCCGAATTCTAGGAGACAGAGAATAGATATAGGGCCTCCAGACCCGCAGAAAAATCTTGGACTGACGGAAGGAAGCACGCACCCGACCCCTCTCTAGCAACATCAAGGCATGCAGCCGATTGCGCCATGCCTAATACGCAGGAGGTTCAGCTGACACCCACTCGGTCAAGATAACCTTTTTTGCCACCAAGCCTGCTTTCCACAGGAATAAACTGCCGATACCAGGCGGTAAATGAAAAGCCTCAAATTTGTTCAAAAGAAACCCCACCGGGGTGAGAGGAATGGAGCAGCCCAACAGAGCCTCCAAAAAGTGGACCACCCTCCCAGTGGCATACTAAGTGGGGGAGAGGGGGGGGTCCGCCCCGGGTATAAGCCCTGAGGGGGTGCTCCGGCATCCGTTCCCCCCCCCCAACGTTCGGTTCTTCCCCTCTGGCCTCCCCGCACCATTAAGAGTACCGAAGCAGCCTGCAGCAAGATCGCGATGTCAGCGATCTTGCGCTGCTTCGTGCTGTCCTCCGCCGCAGTCCCGCCCCCTCCACTGACATCAGAGGAGGGGGGCGGGTCTGCGGCGGAGGACAGCACAAGCAGCACAAGATCGCTGACATCGCGATCTTGCTGCAGGCTGCTTCAGTACTCTAAATGGTGCGGAGAGGCCAGAGGGGAAGAACCGGACGTCGTAGTGGGGGGCGAGCGGTCCTTCGGGGTGGGGTGGGCAGGCAGGCCTTCAGGGGGAGATGCAGGCCTTACGGGGGGGGGACAAGCCTTCACGGGGGGGAGACAGGCTTTCGGGGGGGACAGGCAGGCAGGCCTTTAAGGGGGGGGACAGGCCTACAAGGGGGTGGGACAAGCCTTCAAGGGGGTGCAGGCCTTCGGGGGGGTGCAGGCCTTCAGGGGGAGGTGCAGGCCTTCGGGAGGGGGTGCAGGCCTTCGAGGGGAAAGGCCTACAAGGGGGTGGGACAGGCCTTCAAGGGGGTGCAGGCCTTCAGGGGGGTGCAGGCTTACGGGAGGGGGTGCAGGCCTTCGGGGGGTTCAGGCCTTCGGGGGGGTGCAGGCCTTCAAGGGGAGGACAGGCCTTCAGGAGGAGATGCAGGCCTTAAAGGGGGGGAGACAGGCTTTCAGGGGGGACAGGCAGGCAAGACTTCAAGGGGGGACAGGCAGGCAGGCCTTTAAGGGGGGACAGGCCTACAAGGGGGTGGGACAGGCCTTCAAGGGGGTGCAGGCCTTCGGGGGGGGGTGCAGGCCTTCAGGGGTGAGATGCAGACCTTTAAGGGGGGTCAGGCCTTTGGGGGGGACCCTGGTGTAGAAGTACACAGAGGGAAGGGGTGTTCAAAGAGACGTGCATATGCCAGACTTTGGGGGGGAAAGAAATAATGGGTCTGAAAATAGAGGAGAGGGAGAGAGATGATGGACCATGGGATTTAGGGAGGGAAGGAACAGAAAGGGAGAGAAATTGGACACAAGGGATGGTGTGGAGGAGGGATAGAGATACTGGATAGGAGGGTAATTGGGAAAAGAAAGGGAGAGATGGTGGGCCCTGGGGTGGTGGAGAAGGAGGGAGAGATGCCGGATGAAAGGGTAGTTAAGAAAAGGTGGATCTGTGGAGGGAGATGAAAAAAAGGAAAGATACCAGACTTCCTGGGGAGGGAAGGGAAATGGAAAGGGAGGACAGAGATGGCAGATGGATGGTTAGCATGAAGAAAGAAGGAGACCCTGGCAAGCAAGTTATCAGAAGACAACCAGAGCCTGGGACCAACAAGATTTGAAAAATAACCACACAACAAAAGGTAGAAAAATTAATTTTATTTTCTGTTTTGTGATTACAATATGTCAGATTTGAAATGTGTATCCTGCCAGAGCTGGTGTTAGATCGCAAACGTGAGCTAGGATTTAACAGAGAGAGGAAAAGTCCTTTTTGTTTCTTTATTTTATTTACACCACAGCGCCAGTGTGGTTAGGAGAAGCCAAAGGGGGTGAAAAAGCTATAAAACCCACCAGGAGTTTTGAAAAAAATCTAATCGAAAAACCAATTAAATAGGCTGAATCGAAATTTTTCTTCCTGAATCGGGCAGTTTGCGCTACTGTCTCAGACTTTAGGACCTGGGATTGGGGAGAGATGGCATCCTCAGTACTTTATAATGCAAGTGAAATGAGGATTTGGTCAGACTTTTGAAGGGTCTGCAGAAGAAAAATATTGAATAGGCCGGGGACATGAGACAGCAGGAAATGGGAACTTTTCTTCCTTCTATTTTTGTGAATGGAAAGGCTGAGGATGTCAGAGAGTTCAGTTAAAATATGTGCTTTATAAAAAAATATAATAATGTGTTTTATAAAGTTTATAAGCATTGCTGACCTACCCGGTGAGGCGTTCCTAGTGGTGGTAGTGGTGGTGGTGGCAGTGTGTCAATGAGTTGAGAGGAAGAGGTGGTCTGGGAAATTCTCCTGAGCAAACTCCGGGCCCATTTCCACCCCCCAGTTAGTCCACTCCACTCAATTGGTTCGCACACTGAGTGGGTCTTTGGGTATTGTGCCTAGGTAATTGTTTTGGGATCTCTTCCAGTGGTTTGTCAGTATCTCCTTGTGGTCCAAGGAAGGAAACTTTGTTAACCTTAGCATTGACCTTTTGTAACAGTGCTGCTTGTGTGGCATTAGGCTATGTAGTGATCGAAAGAAAAAACCAGACCTTTGCACATTTTTGCACTATATGGTGGGTGTATGAGGAGATTTACATTTCCTGCACAGCTAAGTCCATGTGAAGTTACCTTGTGCTGTATTTGACATCTAGCAAGGTCTAGAAAGGAAAGATCTAAACTTAAAAATGAAGTGGCCAGAAGTTATGGAAAAAAACGATAGTGTAACTGGTTTTAAGAAAGATTTGGACAAATTCCTGGAGGAAAAGTCCATAATCTGTTATTAAGACATGGGGGAAGTGTCTGCTTGCCCTGGATCGGTAGCATGGAATGTTGCTACTCTTTGGGTTTTGACCAGGTACTAGTGACCTGGATTGGCTACCATGAGAATGGGCTACTGGGCATGATGGACCATTGGTCTGACCCAGTTAGGCTATTCTTATGTTATGTTCTCATCTGTAGGGGCCTTTGTTTTCACTTCTTATTTTAATGTATTTTTTTTCTGGGAACTTATCAGTGTTTTTTTATAATGGGAACAAAAATGGAAGAGAATTAATGTGTGTGGAATGGGGGGGGGGGGGGTAACTAATTTCTTCAGCTAAATAATTAAATCCACCTCAACCAGACATAGGAGAACTCGCACACCATTCACACACCCTCCAACCAAAAACGTCAAAAGAAAAAACTGTTCGACAACCTCCTAGCCATTCGAGCTGCAACACTCGACCCACCAACTCTACAACCTATTGACCTCGACCACAGACTACAAAATCTTCAAAAAAGAAATAAAAACCCTTCTATTCAAAAAACACATAAAACCGAACTAACACAATCAGAACTGTCCCAAGCATCACCTGCAACTACTCCATATGCACTTCTGATGTCATGACAATTCAGACATAATTTATGTTATGTTATGTTTGGAATAATGGTTACATATATGAGGTTCAATAAAAGAATATTTTCACTCCCTGTTTCTATTCTGACCATTTATACCGTTTCATGGTTATTACAAAAAATATTTTTTACATGGGGGGGGGGTGAGGGAGGGTGTCAAAAAATGATGGGCCCCGGGTGCCACATCCCCTAGGTACGCCACTGCACCCTCCTCCAAAAGGACTGAACAACCGGACAACTCCAAAAAACGTGAAAGAAGGATTTAGGGGCAGCAGTACATTTCTCACATTGAGCCGTGTCGGCCAAGCCAGAGCGGAACAGCTGAACCCTCGTGAAGTACGCCCTATGGAGAACCCGAAACCGGCACTCCCGAAGTTCAGCAGAGACAGAAATAGTTGGGATGCGTCGAATAAGGCCTCCCATATCCAAATCCGCCGGGAGGAGATCCAATTCCGGGGCCCACCGAACACACAAAGAGGCCCCTGAGTGAGGCGGGGCCAACAAACAGAGAGCTTTATGCAACACCGAAACAGAAAGCCCATCTGCAAAACTAGCGAAGAATGAGCGAAGCTGGCCGCCCAGACCCAGCTGCAAGTCCTCCGCCCGCAAGGAATAGAAACATAGAAACATAGAAATAGACGGCAGATAAGGGCCACGGCCCATCTAGAACATAATGGTCCAATTGTAGATATGCAAAAAAGTCAGTTTCCCGAACCTCCGTCTGGAGTCGAAATGCCAGCCAAGAGCAAAGAGTCCCAGCCTTGGTGAGGACATGCTCCAAAGTAATCATTCCGATTTGGGCCAAACGTCTAAAGGAAGCAGAAGAGTTACCTGGCAAGAACTGAAGATTCCCCTGCAAAGGCAACTAGTCAGACACCCCCGGCTTCCCCCCCAAATTCAACACCAAAATCTTCCAAATATCACGTAAAGATCCTAACAATAAGCTAGAGCTCAAGGAAGAAGGAAGAGAAGACCGAGGCACATGTAACAGGGAAGATAAATGCCAAAGAGAATAGTACGCCCGTTCATAAGCAAAGCAGGTGTAAATGTCTTGGTCCAGAATCCAATCCCCAAGATAATGGAGCAGGCAAGCCTGATTATATTTCTGCAAATCGGGTACACCCATGCCCCCCCTCAACCAAGACCCTATCAAAAAGCGAAACTGCATCCGCGGTTTTTTCCCATTCCAAAGAAACCGAGATAGAAGTCTATAAAACGCCCAAAGATCCTTCTGCAGTAAACGTATAGGCAATAACTGCAGGACATACAGCCATTTGGAAAAATAATCATATTGAAAAGGTGAATACGACCATGCACCGAAAGGGGAAAAAAATCTCCATTGGTCCAGCCGTTGATGAGTAGAATCAAAAAGCAGGCGTAAGTTTATCCGCTTAAGGGAATCAACCGAAGAGGTCAATTGGATTCCTAAGTACCAAAAAGCACCGTCTGCCCAACGCAATGGGAAAATCCCGGGCCAAGAATCCCGGACCTCCGGAGAGATCGGAAGGGCCAGGGACTTGTCTAAATTCAACCGGAAAACCGGAAAAATCCCCATACTCAGCTATCACCATCAAAAGAGTAGGTAAGGCTGTAACCGGATTAGTAAGATGTACAAGGAGATCATCCGCAAAAGCTGAAACCACAAAGGACTCCCGACCAATGCGAACCCCACAAATGTCAGGGTTCTGTAACACATCCCGAATCAACGGATCCAGAGTAAGAACAAATAGAGGGGACAAAGGACATCCCTGCCGCGGACCCCTCCGAATATCAAAAGACTCAGAAAGGAAACCATTCAATCAAAGCGCCGCCGACGGAGAAGCATAAAGAGCAGTAATTGCCTCAAGAAAGAACCTATCAAAACCATAATGCCGAAGCGTGGCAAACATGAAGCGCCAAGAGACCCTATCAAAGGCCTTCTCTGCGTCAAAACTGACCAACAAAAAAGGCACGCGACGAGAAGCGACAAACTCCAAGGAAGTCAAAAGACGGCAGATGTTTCTAGAGCTCTATTGGGTCTGTAAAAACCCAGCCTGGGAATCATTGACAAGGTCCGGGAGACATGGGCTAATCTGTTGGCCAGGATTTTCGCAAAAAATTTGGCTTCCAAGTTAAGAAGGGACATCGGACGGTAGGAACCCGCCAAGGTAGGATCGCGTTCTGGTTTCAAAAGAATCACAATGTGGGCGTCGTGTAAAGACAGCGGCAGAGATCCCTGTGCTACGCAGATAGTAAAGGTGGAGGCCAAAATAGGAGTAATCTCCAACGAAAGCAATTTATAGAATTCAGCTCGAAAGCCATCCGGTCCCGGTGCTTTTCACAACTGACTAGATTGAATTGTCAAGGCCACTTCATCAGTGGATATGGGCGCATTCAACTGCTGTTGTTGAAGAGCAGTCACTCGAGGCACAGAAACATTATCTAAATAAAGAGCACTAGGTAGGTCGGGCCCTTCAGGCTGGGAATACAACTGCTGATAAAATGTGCGAAAAACCTTCACAATCGCAGCATCCGAGCTAACCAATCCACCCCTGTCCCCCACCAACCGCAACACCCGGCGAGGACCGTCCGAAGTACGTGCCAGGTTAGCTAAAAGCCTACCCCCCTTGTTGCCGTGCACATGGAATTGATGTTTAAAATAAAGCATCGAGCGAGCAGATCGAGCCTGCAGCAACTCGTTCAAAGAGGCTTGAGAAGCCAACAAATTGCTGCATCGCCGGGGGGTCGGATGACAAGCATACCACATCCGATCAGCCCTCACCTGTTTTTCCAAGCATAATATCTCTCAATCCCGTGTCTTCTTCTTGAAACTAGCATACGCTATTATTTCCTCACGGATCATAGCCTTGGCTGCATCCCAGAACAGGACAGGATCGTCCATATGGCCCGCATTGTGAAGCTTATAATCTGTCCACTTCTGAAGCAGATGATCAGAGAACCCGGGGTCTTTATATAACGCGGGTGGAAACCGCCATCTCCAGGAGCCCACATTGTCCAACCCGAAGTCCAAAGCACACCAAATGAAAGCATGATCAGAAACTCAATACGGACCAATCCCCGCATCTCTCGTAGAAGAGAAAAGGCTAGAAGATAAAAGCCAATAATCTATCCGGGATTGAGTACCATGAGCCCGGGACAAATGTGTATAATCACGTTCCCTGGGATGCAATGTGCGCCAAACGTCCACCAGATCAAAAGAAGAACAAAGAAGGGGAATGCCCTTAGAAGAATCCATGCGCTCATGGGGACGGGGATCAGACTTATCCAAACAGGGATCATGGACAATATTAAAATCACCCCCCAACACCAATGGTACACCAAAATACGCGCTCAGTGCCTTAAACAGGCGAGTGTAAAATACTTTATCATAAACATTTGGTGCGTAAATATTACAAAGGAGAAAAGACGTCCTAGCCAACGTAACATGAGCCAGCACAAACCGGCTGAGCAGGTCCGCATAGACTCCGTGCACTAAAGCGTCCAAGGTCCTGCGCAAGAGAATCAATACCCCAGCCTTACAGTGTACAGCGGCTGCGCCCACCACCCTCCCCACCCACCAGCGAGCAAATTTCTCATGTTCCTGAGAGGTCAGGTGCGTCTCCTGTAAAAAGGCAATATCTGCCCTGTGTCGATTTAAGGTCTACAATATCTTCTGTCTCTTAACAGGGGAGGTAACCCCGTTAACATTTCAAGATATGAATTTAACCATCAGGATCCAAAAAGACCCAGAACAAAAGGCAACCAATGAACTGAGTGAAAGGATGGTGAGGCCGTCCCAGCCTACAGACCCACCAAATCCTCAACTCTATCCAAGCGGTGAGCAGCACCCCAAGAAGCCTACGGAAGCATCGAGCCCCTGAAGAACATCCCCCCCCCCCTCCAGCCGGACCTCCAAGCCGGTCGAAAAAGAGAGAAACACAACCAAAAAAAACCCCCATAGCAAACAGAAAAGAAAAACAGAAAGAAAAAAACCCAATCCCCAGCACCCTCCCCTATCCCCCATAGGGATAGCCCCTATACCCCCCCCTCCCCCCGAAGCACCTGTGTCCCAGAGGACAACCCAGGGTTGCCTCGAGCCCCCCTCTTCGTGCCCAAAACCAGAATCAGAGAAAACAACAT
The DNA here is from genome assembly GCF_902459505.1 of Geotrypetes seraphini. NCBI lineage: Eukaryota > Metazoa > Chordata > Amphibia > Gymnophiona > Dermophiidae > Geotrypetes > Geotrypetes seraphini. Next base: position 535,794,176 of record NC_047084.1, read on the forward strand.
TCCCCCACAACCCAGCCCAAGAACCTTACTAAGGAGCCCCTACTAAAGGGGGGAAGAAAAGGCATAGCACTAGTGCAAAAAGTGTCTCCCCCCACAACAACACCCACCTACCAAAAAAAAACCCAGGCAGCTATAACCAAATCCAGGTGATAAGGGTGTCCGCTGGTCCATACCAGACACCAGAAGGAATCACAGTCATCCGGACCACAAGTCTATACACCCCATCAACCAAACAATCCCAAAGGTATAAGAAATAGAAACCCCATCAGTAACCCCTGCTCCCACCCTCACAACTCCACAACCATACCAATCACCTAGCGCATCCTCAACACATACACACCTCACCCCAACAAGCAAAACACCACCCGAAACACCCCTTCATTCAACTAAAGGGTCCCAGAAAGAAAAAATTTAACAAAGGCAATGCATAGCAAGCCAAAGTTCAAATGGTGGTCCATATGCAGGTCACAAATCCTCCAGACCAGGAATAGTAGGCTCCATCCATCGAAAACTCCAAAGGAAGAGATAGAGGGGAACACCCCCTCCACCCTGGACTACCAGAATAATCAACAGGCTGTCCAACATGGGTGAGAGATGGCAGCAATCCCAGAAGTCACAAAATCAGGAATCCAGCTCAAAGGTCTGAAATGCCAGCAGTCCACAGCAGGGAACCATTCAACATTATGGGGTGGAAGAGCTAGTAGAAGGGATTGCCATCTGGGCCACAAATCGCGAAGCGTCCTGCAGAGTGTCAAAGAAGTGTGGCTTACCCTCATAGAAGATCTTTAGCTTGGCAGGATATAACAATGCGAACTGCATGTGTTTGCGGTGCAGATCCGCGCAGAGGGAGGCATAGGCTCGCCGTTGACCGGCGACCCGAGGAGAATAATCCTGGAAACAGAGGATGCAGCGGTTTTCATACAGAAGTGGCCCCTTCTGCCGGATGGCGCGGAGAATCTCCATTTTGTGCACATAATTAAGAAGCTTAAGAATCACCACCCGCAGTTTTTCAGAAGGGGTCCGCCGAGGCCCAAGCCGGTGAGCTCGCTCAATCTGAAGGGGACCTGCTGCAGAACGCAACTCCAAGGTCTCAGCCAACCAGCGCTCCAAAAATTCACGAAGTTCCGCTTCAGTGATGGATTCCGGTAGGCCTACCAGCCGCAGATTCCCCCGTCTGGAGCGATTCTCTACATCATCCAGCTTATCCTCAAGAGAACGAACCCGGGATTGCAAGTTGGTCTGCGTAGTGGCAACCTGAGCCATCGTATCCTCCAACGCAGACACTCTGGCAGCACCCTGCAAACTCTCCAAATGGCTATCCACCACCTCCAGCTTATCAGTAATGGACTGAAGACGTGGATCCAAGGAGGATTTAATGGCCTCCTTCACCTCAGAAACGATTGCCTGCAGCCATGCCTTGCTCACCGTCATCCCCTCCGGGCCCTCTAACTCTGCCATCTTGGGATCAGCGGGCTCTAACTTCTCCTTCTCCTGACGCAGCGTTTTAGCAGCCATAAGGGTCCACGGGCCGAGAGCTACTGCCGGTAAGATAGCGAGTCGCCGAGACTAAGTAGGAGCAGGGAGAAAAATAAAATGACAAGGCCAAAGTGCCGATAAAGAGAGAGGGGCTCAGGAGCTCGAGGCGCACATGTCTGCTCTCTAGCTCCGCATCACGTGACACCCCCTCCGGTAGATGTCATTTAAATCACTCGAGCTTTAGAGGAGCACAAGTCTCTCCACACTGTCCAAATTTTATTTTATTATATTGTTGTTCATTTGTGTGTTTGTTCTTACTTTTATTTTGCAGCCTCTCATTTCAGTTCTACTTGACTCTCCGACGCAAAGCAGTAGCCTGTCAAACTCTGTCTACCAATTGCCGGGAGATGTCATTTCAATTCCCGAGCTTTTGAAGCTCACCAAAGCACAAGCCTCTACAGACTGTCCGAATTTTATTTTATTTTTTTTTTCATTTCTGTGTTTACTAGTCTTATAGCCTGTTACATTAACGGGTGCTAGAATATATGTGTGTGTGTGTGTCTTTATTTCTTTTTCTCTCTCCTTAGCCGCTTTCTGTATTTCTGTCTTTCTTTTTTTCTTTTTCTTTGGCTGTCCACCACCACCCCTTGCCTGCTCCCCCTGTCCATTCTCCCTTCCTTTTACCTCCCCTATGTCCACCACTACCCCTTCACTGCTCCCCTTATCCAGCAGCAACCCTTCTCCCTTTGTTTTACCTCCCCCCTGTCTATCATCACCTCTTTCCTGCTCCCCCTTTCCAGCAGTAGACCTCCCTTCATTTTTCTTCCCCCCCCCCGTCCATCAGCACCTCTTCCCCTGTCCATCAACCCCTTTTTCCTGCTTCCCCTGTCCAGAAGTACGCCTCCCTTCCTATTTCTGCCCCCCATGTCCATCAGCACCTCTTCCCCTGTGCATCTCTGCTCCCCCTGTCCAGCAGTACGTCTCCCTTCCTTTTTCTGCCCCCCGTTCATCAGCACCTCTTCCCCTGTGCATCCCTGCTCCCCCTATCCAGCAGTACGCCTCCCTTCCTTTTTCTGCTGCCCCCCTGTCCATCAGCACCTCTTCCCCTGTCCATCAGCAACCCTTACCTCCTTTAGCATCTGCCCTCACCAGGGCCGCTCTGCGAAGCCTCGGCAGAAGGGGGAAGGGGCATTGCGCGGGGTCTCTGCAACCCGGTAGAGCATTTAGAGCCTTTCGCCTCAAGCCGCCGCTGCCTCCTCCCGGCAGCCGCCGCTCCACACTGCCTTTTGCCTCAAGCCGCCGCAGCCTCCTCCCTCATGCGCCTTAACGTGCATGCGCACTCTGCCGGCCACATCCCGACAGATCAGGACTCAGGGAACACGGGATTAGAATGCGCATGCGCACTTAGCATATTATTATTATTATAGATTTTCATCCAATAAGACTGGGGTTACCATATGGTTCCAGAAAAATGACAAATTGAGACATCTGGGTTTACTTCCATTGCTATCAATGGAAGTAAAATCTGGATGTCTCAATCCATCCTCCAAGCGTTCCAGAACAGTTTCTGTGTGATAAGGGAAAGGGAGGGCGCATACAACTGGTTGGGTTCATTGTCGGGATCTCCTGTAGTGTACCTCTATTATTACCCGGGGGGGGGGAGGGGAGTGAAGAGAGATAAAACTTAATCTGCCATTTTAAGGTTGTTAATTTTAAAAAGGAGTATACTGCCCAGCATTTAGCAGTGGCAGGAGGCCCCTGTTCCAGCAGTCAGTCCCCACAGGTGACTCTGCCAAAAATCGGGGCATGAGTACGCAGCTCAGGAGACCGGGAAGGCCCGCCGCGGCCTGCAGGTGCCTCAAGCCGCCACGGCCTCCCCCCGGCAGCCGCCACTCTGCACTGCCTTTCGCCTCAAGCCGCCGCGGCCTCCTCCCAGCAGCCGCCGCTCCGCACTGCCTTTCGCCTCAAGCCACCGTGGCCTCCTCCCTCATGCGCCTTAGCGCACATGCGCACTCTGCTGGCCACATCCCGACAGATCAGGACTCAGGGAACACGGGATTAGAGTGCGCATGCGCGCTTAGCATATTATTATTATAGATTCTTACCTGTATTTTGCTGCCTTTCATTTCAGTGCTGCCTGGCTGGCTCAGATCCTTCACTCTGACATCAAAATTGATGTTGGAGAAAGGCCAGTGGGCTGGCAGCGTGCAGCCATTGTACGCACTTGGCCTGTCTCTGTTGCGGCGGCAGCACAGGGGTGTGAATGAAGCATGTCGGTTGGCAAGGTCAGCTTCGGGAATGAGGCATGGAGAAATCTGCGGTGGTGGTAGTTTCAGCAGCGGGGTTGGCAGAGAGAGAGGACGAAAAGCTTTGGGAGAATGGAGTGTGTCAGGTAGCAGGGTCAGCTTTGGGGGAGGGGTGGGGATACAGGGAGTGAGGAAGAAACAGTTGGACTCATGGAGGGACAGAGAGAGATGTTGGTTGGGGAATGGAATGAGTTCTGGAGGAGAGGAAGTATGCAGGAGGCAGAAAGAAATAAATATTGAATGCACAGTCAGATGGAAGTGCAACTAGAGACTCATGAAATCACCAGAAAACAAAGGTAGGGAAAATGATTTTATTTTCAATTTACTGATCAAAATATGTCAGTTTTGAGAATGTATATCTGCTGTCTATATTTTGCACTATATTTGTCTATTTTTTTATAGTTGTTACTGAGGTGACATTACATATTTTAAGGTCACTTGCCTTCACCTCTTTGAAAACCTCCCGAATATATATAGTAATTAACATTTTCTCTGCGTACAATGTGCTTTGTGTTTCTTAATTTTGTGGTTACTATGTGTGCATATGAAAAATGGGTGGAAGAAATTGCATTACAATTAGTACTATTATTATGGGGTGAAGTCAGGGGCGGAGCTTGGGTGGGTCAGGGGCGGAGCTTGGGCAAGGGTACTCAGTTGGTGCTTGTTAGGGTTAGTGGGTACTTGGCTTGAAAAGGTTGAGAAACACTGATGAAGTGTATCTAGATATTCAGAAAGCTTTTGTTAAAGTACCTCATGAGAGGCTCCTGACAAAATTAAAGAGTCATGGGATAAGTGACGAAGTTCAGTTGTGGATTAGGAATTGCTTATCAGATAGGAAACGGAGGGTAGGGTTAAATGGTCATTTTTCTCAATGGAGGAGACTAAACAGTGGAGTGCCGCAGGGGTCTGTACTGGAACCAGTGCTATTCAACTTATTTATAAATGATCTGGAAATTGGAACAATGAGTGAGGTGATTAAATTTGTAGATGACACTAAACTGTTCATATGCATGTGAATTGTGAAAGATTATAGTCAGACCTTAGAAATTGGAAGACTGGGCGTCCAAGTTGCAGATGAAATTTAATGTGGACAAATGCAAAGTGATGCACATTGGGAAGAATAACCCGAATCACAGTTGCCGGATGATAGGGTCCACCTTGGGGGTTAGCACCCAAACAAAGGATGAAACCTTCTGTCTAATGTGCAGTGGCAGCCAAAAAAGCAACCAGGATGATAGGAATTATTTTAAAAGGGATGGTTAATATGACTAAGAATGTTATAATGCCCCTGTATCACTTCATGGTGCGACTTCATTTGGAGTATTGTGTTTAATTCTGGTCTCCTTATCTCAAGAAAGATATAGCGACGCTAGAAACAGTTCAAAGAAGAGTGACCAAGATGATAAAGGGGAAGAAATTCCTCTCATATGAGGAAAGACTAAAAAGGTTAGGGCTCTTCAGCTTGGAAAAGAGACGGCTGAGGGGAGATTTGATTGAAGTCTACAAAATCCTGAGTGGAATAGAAAAGGTACAAGTGGATTGATTTTTTTACTCCATCAAAAATTGCAAAAACTAGGGGACACTCAATGAAGCTGCAGGGAAATACTTTTAAAACCAATAGGAGGAAATATTTTTACAGTCAGAGAATAGTCAAACTCTGAAATGAATTGCCAGAGGTTGTGGTAAGAGCAGATAGTGTAGCTGGTTTTAAGAAAGGTTTTGCCAATTTCCTGTCCATAGTCTGTTATTGAGAAAGGCATGGGGGAAGCCACTGCTTGCCCTGGATCAGTAACATGGAATGTTGCTGCTCCTTGGGTTTTGGCCAGGTACTAGGGACCTGGATTGGCCATCGTGAGAACGGGGGTATTGGGCTTGATGGACCATTGGTCTGACCCAGTAAGGCTATTCTTATGTTCTTGTATGTTCTTATGAGAGGGAAGAATTAGAGTATGAATGAGCACAGCCACTAACTCTCAAGCCTTGCATTAAAGAATTCTGTTATGGAAAGACTGAGGTTGAGATAGATACTAAAGAATGACATGGGATGGTTTCCTGCGGTTATCCATGAGGATGGGGACAAATTCTGTCCCCGTGTCATTCTCTATGACACGCCACAGAGGGTCAAATCTCTTCAGATCCCTCTCCCCCATGCCACCAAATTAATTAATTATTTATTTATTTAATTTTCTATACCGTTCTCCCAAGGGAGCTCAGAACGGTTTGCATGAATTTATTCAGGTATTCAAGTATTTTTCCCTATCTGTCCCGGCAGGCTCACAATCTACCTAATGTACCTGGGGCAATGGGGAGATTAAGTGACTTGCCCAGGGTCACAAGGAGCATCATGTGTTTGAACCCACAACCCCAGAGTGCTGAGGCTGTAGCTTTAACCACTGCGCCACACACTAATCATACTGGATATAGAAGTATAACTCAGGGACTAACCTGCGTACTTAGTGTGAACCCTTCACCCATAGGTCTGGCTCAGGCTAGAGTAAACAGATTTTTCTCCTTTGTCATTATGTCTGACTTTCTAGCACAAAAAAGACAATTGTATAACTGCACACAAGCAATTACATGCTAAAAGTGCCACTTGTATGTGTGCACAGGCACTGTAAGAGGGCCTGATATAAGAGTAGGCCCAGTAGCCATGTGCCTAGGCCCAAAATTGTCAGGGGGGCCCCACTGAAGGAGGGCAAACAGAGGACTTAATTTTTCAATTTTTTTTTTTTAAACGGCAATGGGGCCCCAGATCGACAGCAAGACGCTTCCCCCCCCCCCCCCCACACACACACACATACACATACCATCGACGGCAATGCAGCTGGCTCTGCTCTGGAACAAATTGGGTGTACTGGCAGCCATGCTGAGGTCAGGAAGGTCTCGTGATGACAGCATCTGCCGGCTCTGCTCGAAAGAAGTGACATCAGAGAGGGATGGACTGGCAGACGCAGTCATTGCGGGACCTTCCTGACCTCAGCTCGGCTGCCAGTCCACCCCACTTGTTCCGGAGTAGAGCCGGCAGTGTCTGCCGGTTATGGCTCTTACTGAGAGCGCGTGAAAAGAAAAGCTAATCTGGCTGCCACTTAGGGTGTGAGTTTGCGGGGGTCTGGCCCACCCTCATTTCTTTTCTCTCTCCTTCCTCAGACACATGGATCCTCGCGTGGCTTGGAACCAGCTGGAGCAAATGGGTTCTGCTAATGCACTGTGGATGCAGATTTGAGAAACCTCACAGGGTCTATAGGCCCGGCGCAGTGCGGGATCAGCTCATCGCAGCCCACTGCTTTATCTGTGCTTAAACTCTTGTATTCTCTCCTTCAGGCCTGCATGTTACTGCTTTTCTTAAAAGGAAGAAAGAAAGAAAAATAAAGGGAGAGAGAAAAATAATTTGACTTGTGAAATGACAGGGCTGAACATAATAAGAGAACTGGAATTTAATCAGTGAAGTCCCCACGGGAAGGGCCTTGGGATGAGAGAGTGTCTGCAGCCGCTGGAGCCTTCAAAAAAGAATTGCCGACAGCTCTTTCCCAGGAGGAGAAAGATGAAGGCAGAGAGACGGGGAGCCGGTAAGATAAGAGATGCTTTTGCAGAGTGAAAGTTGGATAACTTTTGGGAGTAGAAGGTGAATTGCTCTGGACTCTGGAGCTGCTCAGTGATCTTTTTTGTTCTCTGTCTGCCTGTGAGGGGGGGGATATAGAGGCCTGATAGGTGTTGGCAGTGCTTTACTTTGTGTATTGAGGGAGACAGTTAAGGTTTGGCGGTGGGTGAGGTATTACGATGTTTTTCATTTTCTCCTGCATTAGGAAAGCTGTAGGAAGCAGGAGTCCTCACTTACTATGGTTGTTGGGGTTTGTCCTCCTGGATTTTTGTCTGACTGCTGCTCTTTGGCTGACTGTACTCCACCTCCTGCTGAATCCCTGGGCATGGCCTCGGACCACTGGGGATCCCAGAGACCCACCACCATCCTACACCATTCTCACCATCCACCAGGGGTACCAGGCCCCACAAGGAGAAGGGAGAGAGAGAAAAGGGAGCAGATGATGGAAGGGGGGAGATGATGGAAGGGGGATTGGAGAAGGGGGCAGATGATGGAAGTGGAGAGAAGGGAGAGAGCGAGAAGGGACAGCACTCTTTTAGAAGGGTGCACATAAATGGCTTAGCAAATTACTGTAAGGGGCATATACATGGGTGGGTCATGGGCATGTCCCCCATTTATGCATACAAGTTATAGAATACTGTGTGTTGTGTGCGCTGCTTGTCACACTTAGGGGCACCCAATTACATCTGCCATAGATCTGGCAAAAGTAGGCATGTCTACATTTAGGCAGAAGCCTTTTTAGAATACGTGCTCCTCATGCTGCATCGGGGTGCCCACATCTAAGCTCCCCTTTATGGAATTGCTTGGAATAAGAATGTTCCAGGTAATCGCAACATCTAAATTCCCTGCAGTTCTCTCAGGTTTAGGATTCCAGTGTTTAGTACAATGATGTTATAATACTTATGTCTCTAGTGGATGAGCCATGCTATCTTGTCATCATGCCTTTCTATGTGCAGGTCTTCTGTCTTCAGCATGCCACACCCAGTAATGCTACAGAATCTGAATTTGTCTGATTTGCTGTATAATTTTATTCCTGGGGGAATTCTGTGCAAAATATTTCAAAATTCTGCACAGTTTATTTGTAGTAATTTTGCACTGAATTTCCCCACCCTATGGCCCAATATTTCCTCCTATTTTTTAGTTTCCAAGTTAATTAAATATTTGATTAATCGCTTATTAACATTCTAAGCGATGTACAAAGTATAAAATATTAAATTACAATAGTTGAAGGGAAACAGACAATGTAAATACGACTGACAAGACAAATTAATGATACAGAAGGAAGGGAGTAGGTAAAGAAATACAATTTTAAAAAATAGTAAAGGAAACATATAAGGGCAAAACAACATTAGGGAGGGGGAAGAAATAAAAAAAAGAAAGTTTAAAGCATAGGGCTTAGTAGAAAACCCTAATCTAGTCCTACATTCTAGTTATATTAGCTATTAAATGCATCTTTAAAAAGAAAGCATTTTAGTTTGCTTTTAAATCTCTCCAAACCTGATTCTTCTCGTATATAAATTGGAAGTAGATTCTACGTTTGAGGGGCTGTAACAGAAAAAATAGAATGTCGCCGTGTATTTATAGATTTCCCAATTTAAGCTCCAGTCTCCCCATCCTCCCCAAATATCACACTCACCTTTGTCTGTTTCCCCTCCCACCCTCCCCAATGGCATACACATCTTTGTCCGCTTCACTTAAACAGTCTTTTCTAAGCAAGCAGAGAAGGAGGAAGTAATGCAATATACAGCAGTTCATATCCTCCTCCTGCCATGCAATCTTCGTGGAGAAGGGAGATATAGAGACCTGATACTAGCACTGAGCAGAATTCTGCACAATAATTTCATAATTGTGCATTTTCTATGGGGCACAGGAATTCTGCATGAATTCTGCACTGTGTGGTTGCGCAGAATTCACCCAGCCAGGGCCAGCATTAGGGGTGATAAATAGGGCAGTTGCCCTGAGTCCCCCAACTACAATGGGCCCCCAACTACCTGCTGAGGTGAGCTTCCCTGTCACTCACCTGCTGCCCTTTCTATCCCACTGCCACCGTGGTAATGTGCAAATAAAACTAACCCATACCACGGGCCCCTAACTGTGCATGCCACTGCTGGCTTCCCTCCTCTTCCCTCCACAAAACAGAAGGTTACATCATGAGGGGGGAGGAAGAAGGAAGGAAGCCAGCAGCAGCAGCAGCACATACAGTGTAGAGCCCTGCGGCACGGGTTAGTTTTATTTGCATGTGGTAGTAGCAGGAGGGAGAGCCAGTGAGCGACAGGCAGGGAAAGATAGGAAGCTGACAGTGGCATCCATAGGGTTAGAGCTCCAGAACATGGGTGACAGACAGGGAAGTGTGATCCCGATTCCTACAGGTTGCTGCACACCAGAAGGAAGGAACCAGGAAGAGGCTTCCATGAGTGACCAGGAGGAAGAGAGGGAGAGAATGGGACAATAGTAGGGAGGAGTGAAGAGAGATGGGACCATGTGGCATGATGGGGGCAAGAAATAAGAGTGGTACAGGAGTATTGGGGAGAGACAGATGATGCTGAATGGGGGGGGGGGGGTTGAGGAAAGCAAGGTAATGCTAGCGGATGAGAGACAAAAGGGCATTTTAGATGAGGAAGAAATAGAGAAGATGTTGGGTTGTGCGGACATAAGAGTATGAAAGAGACAGAGGAGATCTTGAATGGCTATAGTGGAGAAGGGGGAAGTAAGAAGAGAAGGGGTAAAAGGGTGATACTTAATGGAAGTAGATAGAGAGGAGGATACAGTGGAGGAAGGACAAAAAAAAAGGGGAGATGCTGGTTGAAAGGGAGAGAGAGAGATGGAGAAGACAGGATGGAATAGGAGGAGAGATCGCCACGGAGACCACACGTATGATGTAACAGCTCCTCTCACCCGCACCTAAATTCAAATAGGGGGCGTGGCCTGATCACCACGGAGACCACACGTATGATGTAACAGCTCCTCTCACCCGCACCTAAATTCAAATAAAACTGTGCTTTTATACTTTATTATTTTTACATAGTCGGATATATTTGGCTGCCAGAATCCTCAAATCCTTAAACCGTCCCCGAAATCGGCGAAATCGACAAAAAAAAAAAAGACCTGAATTCGCCAGCGCTACTCAGCAGTTAGAGGCCTGGGGGTCACGAGTGTCTCTGAGCTCTTTAGCCCAAGATCTACACACGCCTGCCTAACGAATAAAATTATTCGGACTGTTTCTGCCTCACCTGGGGGTCTTTCTTGACGGTTGTCTGTGTGTGGGGCCGTTTAAAAGTGCGCATCAGACAGGAATGCCGGTAAGATCGGCGAAAACGCCAAAGCATAAATCAGCCAGCTCCGTGCTCAAAATGGCGGCGGCGCCGACTCCCGCTCTGACCTCGGCGCACTGGGGTGAATGGGCCCAGGAAATTTCGAGAATGGTCACCGCGGCCCTGGAAGATAAACTTTTTAAATTACAGTCGGCTGTAGACTGTATTAATGAGCGTTTTGAAGCACAGGCTGGCCGTATTGCAGCAGTGGAGCAGAGGGCGGCTGAAGATGAAGATGCAGCACTGCAGGATCGCGAGAGTGTGATTGCTCTGCAGACTCAGGTGGCAACATTGACAATACGATTGGATGATCAGGAAAATCGTCAGTGTCGCAATAATCTACGAGTTGTGGGACTACCTGAACTCCGGGCTGACCAAGATCTCTACCATTTTTTTCAGATTTGGCTCCCAAAACAGCTTGGCCTGGTGACCCCAGTGACTGGATTTCTATGCGAGCGGGCACACCGCCTGGGCCAACGTATGGAGGATAATAACCGTTCGCGAGCAGCAATCGCTAGATACATAAACTGGAAAGAAAAAGAGCTCATCATGCAAACCTTTCGAAAATTTGGTCGGCTTGAATATGAAGGTCAAAAACTGCTACTATTCAATGACTACTCCTTACATGTATCCTCCCTTCACAAGGAGATGATGCCGCTATGTTCCACACTTCACCGTCGGGGAGTGCGGTTTGCACTTGTGTATCCGGCGTCTCTACGCATTTGGCGTGATGGGAAACCACATATCTTCACGAACAGAGTAGCTGCACAACAATTTATGGACTCTATGCCTGCGATAGTGGCTAATGGTGCCCCGGCGATGGATCCAGCGGTTTAATTCTACTTGACATTAGCCGTGTAGTTTCCTTTGAGGTCTTTGCCTGTTCAAATCAGCTTTTGGTTGGCCAATATGGAGATGTGATACCCTGCTTGGACAACTATGGACTTGGTGCTTCAGATTGTGCCAAAAAATTCTTATCTCACCATGCTATGTAATGAAATGCATATATTATGTTGCATAGTCTGCTAAGTTAAGCACACCAATCTCATGTTTTCTGTTATTGAGTGGGTGTGGATTTTGCTAGTTGTTCCATATGTGTTACTCTTCCGTGCTCACAGGAGCACCCTTAAAATGTTTTAAAATATGCATAATAGTATGGTCCATTTCTTTTCTGACCATACATTATGCTGATATTACTGATTTCTTTTCTCTTATTTTCATACTTTTTCTATTTTTCTTCTTAGACAGGAGTGTCTGCCTGACCTTACATCAGTTACCTTCTCTGGACAGAGGAGATATACTCTATGTTTCACCACTACATATCATATATTATGGCTGATTTACATGTTTTCTCCTTTAATGTGAATGGTCTGAACCATCCCATTAAAAGAAAAAAGATAGCTAATTATGTGTCCAATAAACACCCTGATGTAGTTTTCTTGCAGGAAACCCATCTCCCACCAGCTGCTGCCTCGAAATTCCAACTAAAGGGATTTTCCACTCATTTATATTCCCCTGCAACTTATCAAAAAAAAAAATGGTGTTTCAATATTTCTCAGCGATAAACTATCTCCCGTTATTCACTCTTTTAAAACAGACACGGAGGGAAGATGGTGTCTAGTACATGCTGCGGTACACTCAGCGAATTTTGTTTTTCTCAATATATATGGCCCGGTCAAAGACCACCCGGATTTTTTCAAAGAGCTTCAGCTGGCGCTGGTTGAATTTGGTTCTTGTTCTCTGATATTGGGAGGGGATTTTAATCAAATCCAAGATAGATCTTCTTCTTGCAAACCCTCCAAATCCAGGTCTTTCACAGCTCTTCATGCTTTAAATGACGCCTTCTCCCTTGTGGATCCTTGGCGCTTACTTCACCCGAAAGGCACACATTTTTCACCACCACATAACACCTACTCGAGAATTGATTTCTTTCTCCTATCCTCTTCTCTTATTCAAGATCTTACCAATACTATTATACATCCAATCTCCCTCACGGACGATGCTGCCATTTCTTTATATATTTCCATCTCGGCTCCACGTAAAGAATCCCCCTCTTGGCGACTGAACAACGCCTTACTTCTAGATGAGGAAATTGTTGAAAAAATCAATTCTTTCACTGTGGAATTTTTTGAGAATAACTCTAAAGATCCTGAAGTCTGTCCTTCCATTATCTGGGAAGCATACAAAGCAACCCTTAGAGGTGAATTGATCAAAATTGCCTCTTGGAAAAAGGAACAGTCCATGAGAAAGGAAAAAGAATTAGAAAATTCTATTAAAACATTAGAATCACAACATATGTCTAATCACCTACATGACCCAGCTACTTTTCAACATATCCAAAAACTTAAATATGAATATAATACTTTAGTTTCATGTACAGCCAGACGTGATATCTTCATCTCTAATTCTGGTCATTATATGGGAGATAATCTTATGGGTCGCCCTTTGGCCAGATACCTTAAAATTAAATCCAAAAGACTACATATCACGGCTATTCAAGATCCATCAGGTCATTTAGTTAAAACCAGATCTTTAATTTCCTCTCAATTCGAAAATTTTTATGCTTCATTATACCAATCCGAATTTACTGCTCCTGAATCAGGTATAGACTCCTTTCTTTCCTCCTTAACTCATCCGACCGTATCGGATTCTGTTAAATTGGAACTAGATTCCCCGATAACTATATCAGAAATAGAAGCTGCCATATCTTCCCTACCTGCTGGGAAAGCCCCCGGCCCAGACGGCTTTACTAATGAATTCTTTAAACAATTCCGCGCCCTCTTAGCTCCTCATCTCCTTACATATTATGATTTCCTCCACTCCACTCCAGACAAACAATTCAATTTCACTGAAGCCACCATTGTAGTAATTCCAAAACCTGACAGAGACGCCACCTTGGTTAAAAACTTCCGCCCTATCTCTCTCCTTAACTTAGATTACAAGATAATGGCAAAATTACTTGCATTAAGACTTACCAAAGTGATCCCATCTCTTATACATAAAGATCAAACAGGGTTCATTAAACAAAGATATATAGGAGATAACCTTTGCCTCTTTCACCATATTAACGCTCATGCTAAAACAATGTCAGACCCTATAATAGGCCTAGCTATTGATGCTGAAAAAGCCTTTGACCGGGTAGAGTGGCCTTTTCTTTTCCGTGTCTTGAAATGGTATAATTTTGGCTCATTCTTCACGAATTGGATAGAAACCTTATATCACCAACCCACAGCTTGTATTCTGATCAACAACTCTTTATCTAATAAATTTTCCCTTCACAGAGGGCTGTCCTCTCTCACCATTGTTATTTAATTTAGTGTTGGAGCCTCTCCTCTCTGCTATTCGACAAAGCCCCTTAATTAAAGGTATTCCCTCCTCTGATCGAGACTTCAAATTAGCAGCCTATGCTGATGATGTTTTACTTTTTCTTAGAAACCCTCTATTCTCTCTTCCTCATCTTATTCATATTGTCAAACAATATTCCCTCCTCTCTGGTTACTCTGTTAATTGGGAGAAATCAGAGATCTTTCCTCTGAATGATAACATTCTTCCATCAGATCTGGCTCATTTTCCTTTCTCATGGTCACATGAATCTGTGAAATACTTGGGGATCTTAATACATAAGGATCCGGTTTTTGCTCAAGATCTTAATATATCTAAAGTCAAAAAACTAGTTCTAAATACTACATCTCGATGGTCTCCACTTTTTTTTGTCTTGGTGGGGTAGAATAGCATCTATCAAAATGACCCTAGCCCCTCAAATTAATTACACTCTCTCTATGCTTCCTCTTTTATGCCGGAAGTCGTTTTTTCATTGGCTAAATAGGAAGCTATCTGAATTCATTTGGAACAAGAAAAAACCTCGAATTGCTCTAGCCAAGCTGAAAGCCTCTAAGATTAACGGTGGTCTTAACTTTCCGGATTTTTATCATTATTATATTGCTTCACTAGCTAAATATGGAGCTTACTGGGTCACTGACTCCTCTCTCCAAGATTCTCCTACCTGGTTTGAAATGGAGTGTTTTTTTATGCACGCCTTTACACATCTCCTGCTTACTAACGGTGTCAGTACCCAGACACTTGAGAAGGTACTCTTTGTTGGGTTCAACGCAGCATGCTCTTCATCTTCTAGATACATTAGCTAAGATCTCAATTAATGTTAGCCCACTCATGTCCCTTTGGAATAATCCCAAAATCCAAAACCATGGCAAATCCCTCTCATGGAAACGGTGGCAGCGGGCAGGTATATGGTTTGCCCATCAATTGTCTACTCTCACTGCGTCAGTTCCTTTTGATATACTTTGCTCTACATACCTGCTGCCTCCTTCTGCTTATTCACAGTGGCTCTCACTCATTGGAGTGCTGTCTTCTGTGCATATTCGTTTTGACTTTATGACTTCCAAAAATACTATCTGCCATTGTCTTTATTGACTCTATTAAAAGGCAAGGCTATATCTTTTTTCTATAATATTTTAAGAGATCATTCCTTCACTTTTTCACCTCATTCTATGAAACACTGGGATATTATACTCACCACTCCACTTTCTGACATTGATTGGGAACTTTTTTGGTCTTCAACAAATCGCCCGCTTTTATCTTCTAGAGCAGGGGTGTCCAATGTCGGTCCTCGAGGGCCGCAATCCAGTCGGATTTTCAGGATTTCCCCAATGAATATACATGAGGTCTATTTGCATGCACTGCTTTCATTGTATGCTAATAGATCTCATGCATATTCATTGGGGAAATCCTGAAAACCCGACTGGATTGCAGCCCTCGAGGACCGACATTGGACACCCCTGTTCTAGAGTCTCACAATCAATGTTCTTTATTATGTGGCATGCAATATGGACCCCATTTCGCATGTGGAAAGCCAACTTAAAGCAAGACTCTGTTTGCTGGAACTGTTTGAAAGAGGAGGGAACTCTTGATCATATGCTTTTTCATTGTACTCTGGTCCGATCCTTTTGGACTCAAATTTGGAACACCATACAATCTATCACCAACTGCTCAGAAGAGATCTCTATGGACATTATAATCCTTCGCTCTCAACATCCCTGTTCGCACAATCAAACTGTCCTCCTAAAGCAAGTCGGGAGGCAGGCGAAGAGGAGCTGAGAGAGGAGAAAAGAAGGTAGAAGGAAGGAATCGGAGAAGCAGGGCAGGCGAGAGTGAGGGGCAGAGGCGAGAGCTAGCTCCGCCCACCCCTCTGACGTCAGCCAGGCACCGATCCGAAGCTCCCCCTTAAAAGGGGAGGAGCCAACGGCGCCCAGCCGTTCGGCGCGCGGCGAAGGCGAGCGGTAAAGGCGCTCGCCTTAGCGAGAGCGCCTTTGCGAAGGGCCTTGCAAGGGACGAGTATCTACTATCAAGAACACCGAGGAGGACTGAACGGTAAGGAAGCGACAAACACAGAAGGTAAGGAAGAGACAGACGCCAAGGGAATAAACCAACACATACAATCAAGGTGAGGTAGAGCGGAGACAGCACACACAAAAGTGAGAGCAAGGCAAGCAACATAAGGAAGCAGCAGGCAAGGGACACAAGCACACACGAGGGAAGCAAGAAATGGAAGCCCAAGGAAGTCAGAAGGTGAGCTTTCCGGTCTTCTGTATCGGCTGCAATATGTATGACTACCTCCCTTTGGGGATCCAGGCATACATTTGCAATCGATGCATGGAGATGGATAGCTTGAAATGTCAGGTAAGACTATTGGAAGGAACAGTGATGGAACTCGAAGACAGAATCCGAGCACAGGAGAAGATTCTAGTGGAGTACAGCCCAAACGACGAGGTCAAGGAACTAGAAATGTTCATAGAGGAAGCTCATCAGCACCATGTAGAGATCCCAGGGCTGGAAAACTGTACTCAGGAAACCCATGTGAGGAGAGAAGACACCCATGCAAACACAGAAGAAACCGAAGACGAGGTAGGAGACAACCGCACACCAGGAGGAATAGTGAGAGCACAGGAAGACATCCCCCCACCCAAAGAACAGGAAACAATTTCAAGAGTATCATTGGAGGAAGAAGACTGGCCCTACTCCAAGGACGTGGACCTACGCCCCCCAAGGAACTCCCGAATAAAGAAGATGGGGATCATCGTAGGCGACTCCATTATACGACATGTGGACAGCCACACCGCAGGAGGAAGAGAGGACAGAGTTGTCACTTGTCTGCCTGGAGCAAGAGTGAAGGATGTGACCAACAGGATCTCCAGGATCATAGATGGCGCAGGGGGAGAGGACACCGCTGTGCTTATCCACGTGGGAACAAATGATGTGAGCGGGCGGAAGTATGACAGGGAAGAGCTGAAGGGCCAGCTCCGCTCACTCGGAAGACAACTGAAGATCAGGGAGGTGAAGGTGGCCTTCTCTGAGATCCTCCCAGTACCAAGAGCAGATGGAAAGAGACAAGGGGAATTGCAAGTAATCAACGCCTGGATGAGACGATGGTGCGAAGAAGAAGGCTTCGACTTCGTGCGCAACTGGACGGCGTTCTGGGGAAAAAGCAAGTACTACAGAAGGGACGGACTACACCTCAACAAGGAAGGAGCAAGAGTTTTGGCAGGCAACATGAAGAAGGCAATCGAGAAGGCTTTAAACTGAAAGATAGGGGAAAGCCGACAGTCGACCACCGGTCGATGGCACGGATAGCAGGATGCCCCGACGAAGAAGCCAAGGACTACTACTCCTACACAAGAGAAGACGACCTCACAGCCAATAAGGGAGAAAAAGCAGGAAGGGACAACTCAGACACAGGAGGAGACGACCACACAGCAAACAAGGGTGATAACACAGGAGCAGTAAAGGATACCGTAATTGAAACTATAGGGACGGCCAAGAGTAGAAGGTCCAAAAAGGTAACACGAAGGGAACTTAGATGTATGTATACGAATGCTAGAAGTCTAGGTAACAAAATGGGGGAACTAGATACAATAGCAAGACATGACATATTGGATATCATTGGCATAACAGAAACATGGTGGAATGAAGAAAACAAATGGGACACAGTACTACAAGGATACAAACTGTATAGAAGAGATCGAGTAGGGCAGAAAGGTGGAGGTATTGCTCTATATGTTAAGGAGGGAATAGATTCTGTTGAAATGGTTACAACAGAAATGAAAGAGAAGCTTGAGTCACTCTGGATCAAAATTCCTGGTCAATATGGCGCAGATACGAAAATTGGCCTTTACTATCGTCCCCCAGGACAGGCGGAGGAAACTGACTCAGAAATGATGGAGGAAATCAAACAAGAATGCAAGACAGGAAATGTAATTATATTGGGAGACTTCAATTTCCCAGGGATAGACTGGAAACTAGCAACCTCCAACTGCGGCAAGGAGGCCAAGTTCCTGGAGGTGCTAGGGGATTGCTTCCTGGAACAAATGGTAAAAGAGCCGACAAGAGGCAACGCCACCTTGGATTTGGTCCTAAATGGCCTCACGGGACCGATAACAGAAGTGGAAGTCGTGGTTCCACTGGGAACGAGTGATCACAATGTAATCAACTTTAAACTTGACATCGGGAAAGGAAAACATGCCAAAACCTTAACCACCACCTTAAACTTTAAAAAGGGTAAATACGATCGCATGAGAGCCATGGTAGAAAAACGACTCGAGAAGATGGTGGACAAACTTGAAACGGTAGATCAGGCATGGTCCCTACTGAAAAATACTATCACAGAAGCACAAGATCTCTACATTCCGAGGATTTCCAAAGATCGGAGAACAAAGAGCAAAAGAGAACCGGCATGGCTTACCATACAGGTGAAGGAAGCCATAAAAGAAAAGAAGGACTCTTTCAAAAAATGGAAATGCATAAAGACAACCGAAGCCTGGAACAAACATAAAGATGATCAGAAGAAATGTCACAAGGCGGTGAGGGATGCCAAACAGGAGTATGAGGAAAAAATAGCACAGGAGGCCAAAAACTTCAAGCCCTTCTTTAGATACGTGAAAGGGAAAAAACCTGCAAAAGAGGCAGTGGGACCCCTGGACGACCAGGGAAGAAAAGGGTACATCAAGGAAGATAAACAAATCGCAGACAAACTAAATTCCTTCTTTGCGTCCGTCTTTACGAAGGAGGACACCTCAACAATACCTGAAGCGGAGAAAGTGTTTGCAGGAGAAATAGAAGACAGCCTCACCACAGTTGAAGTGGACTTAGACCAGATATACTATCAGATCGACAAACTTAAAAGTGACAAATCCCCTGGACCGGATGGAATTCACCCGAGAGTCTTAAAGGAATTGAAGGTTGAAATCGGAGAGTTATTGCAAAAACTTGCAAACCTGACAATCAGAACTGGACAGATACCGGACGACTGGAGGATAGCGAACGTCACGCCAATTTTTAAAAAAGGATCGAGAGGGGAACCGGGCAACTATAGGCCTGTGAGTCTTACGTCTGTCCCCGGCAAGATGGTTGAAGCACTGATCAAGGATAGCATAGTCTGGCACTTGGACGCACACGACTTGATGAAACCCAGTCAACATGGATTCAGGAAAGGGAAATCATGTTTGACGAATTTACTCCAATTTTTTGAGACTGTGAACGAGCAAATTGATAGTGGGAAGCCGGTGGACATAATATACTTGGACTTCCAGAAAGCGTTCGACAAAGTTCCACATGAAAGACTTCTCAGGAAACTACAAAGCCATGGCATAGAGGGGGATATACAAAGGTGGATAGGCAAATGGCTGGAAAACCGAAAGCAGAGAGTGGGCATAAATGGGAAGTTCTCCGACTGGGAGAAAGTGACTAGTGGTGTACCACAGGGCTCGGTACTTGGGCCGATCCTTTTTAATATTTATATCAATGACCTGGAGGAAGGAACAACCAGTGAGATCATCAAGTTTGCAGATGATACAAAACTATGCCGGGCAATCAGATCGCAGGAGGATAGAGAGGAACTCCAGAGCGACTTGTGTCGGTTAGAAACATGGGCGGAGAAATGGCAGATGAAGTTCAATGTGGAGAAATGCAAGGTAATGCATTTAGGCAATAAGAATAAGGAATACGAGTATACAATGTCAGGTGCAACTCTGGGGAAGAGTGAACAAGAAAAGGACCTGGGTGTACTGATAGATAGGACCCTGAAGCCGTCGGCACAATGCGCGGCAGCGGCAAAGAAGGCAAATAGAATGTTGGGCATGATAAAGAAAGGAATCTTGAGTAGATCGGAGAAAGTTATAATGCCGCTTTATAGGGCAATGGTCAGACCACACTTGGAATACTGCGTCCAACATTGGTCTCCCTACCTAAAGAAGGATATAAAACTGCTGGAGAGGGTGCAGAGACGAGCAACAAAACTGGTGAAGGGTATGGAGAAACTGGAATACGAGGATAGACTTATAACACTAGGATTGTTCTCCCTAGAGAAAAGGAGACTGCGTGGGGATATGATCGAGACCTTCAAAATACTGAAAGGAATCGACAAAATAGAGCAGAGAAGATTATTTACATTGTCCAATTTGACACGGACTAGAGGACATGAAATGAAGCTAAGGGGGGACAGGTTCAGGACTAATGTCAGGAAGTTCTGCTTCACTCAGAGAGTGGTTGACGCCTGGAATGCCCTCCCAGAGGAGATTATTGCGGAATCGACCGTCCTAGGCTTCAAGAGCAAACTAGATGCATATCTCCTTAAGAGAGGCATATAAAGATATGATGGACTATAAATTACGCCAGGGTACACCTGGCAGGGCCTCCGCGTGCGCGGATCGCCGGACTTGATGGACCAAAGGTCTGATCCGGAGATGGCAGTTCTTATGTTCTTATGTTCTTATGTTCTTATGTTCTAACTCATCGATACCATGTTTGTGACTGCTCTCATGCACATTCTGAAAAATTGGAAATCATCTTCGCTACTAGACTATACTTTTTGGTGGAACTCTCTGAGTATGTATCATAGATTTGAATCCTATGCATATGAGAATAAAATTGCATTCCGAACCTCCATGAATTTGAAGAGCAAAAAATCACCCAGGTCATTCCTGGATTCCTATGTACGCTCTGCTTCGTAGACACTCCTGTCCCCCTTTTCTTCTCTTTTCTTCTTTCTTTCTTTTCTCTTTTCGTTTCTTTTCTTGTTCTCCTTCATCTTTTTCTTATATAGTCTTCACATGCAGTTCCAATACTTGGAGCTTTTCTTACTGCTATGGTCTTCCACAGTTAAATATATATTTGCAGATTCTTTATACACAAAGCTTTATTTTGTTTTTATGTATCTGAACTGCTCCCTGTATTTTTCAAAATACTCAATAAAAATTATTGAACTAAAAAAAAAAAAAAGGAGGAGAGAGAGAGGATGGAAGTAGGAGAGGGCACATGTAATGAAAGTCTGAGAGATATGAGGAAAGGGAAGAATGGGAGGGTTAGGGAAAGGATAGAGACCTTTAGGTAAATGTAGTAAAAAGAAGGAAATTGAAGACTGAGTAGTAATAATGAAATCTGGACAGAGAGGCAGAAAAATAAATGGAAGAAGTTGAAAGGAAAAGATCAATGCTGGAGAGGGTTGTAATGGAGGAAGTAAAGAAGACAGAAGAGATAAAAATGACAAATGGATAGGAAACCCTGGCAAGACAGAGTTAAGAGAAGATAGAGGAAGGCAGAAACCAGATACTAGAATCAACACAATTAGAAAACTTAAATGACCGGACCACACAGGCAGAAAAAATAATTTTATTTTAAATTTAGGATAAAGTAGTGTCATAACTGTGTCATTCTGCTGTAAAAGTTAATAGATAAAAATATTGTATAACAAGTATAAATACTTATAACATATGCCAAAAATTAAAAAGAACTCTTAAGAAGCCAGACACAGCACACAATGCTACACCACAGAAAGAGAAACAGTGACTTGGGTCCTCCTGTTCGGTGGAAAATATAAAAACAGCATCTGTAAATTTTAAACACTGACATATTACAATTCGTACATTATAAATTAAATATAAATAAAAATGGAAAATGTAGGGATGGAACATAGTAAACACACACACGCAGGCTAAGAGTCGAGCGGAGGTGCTGCCGTGGCACGCTCCGCAGCTCCTTTTATTATGCTTCTAAGCTGACATCATAGTAATCCCTCATTTACACATCTAATGATTGGTAGATACAAAGGTACATGCTTTTACATTGTGTCACCCTCAACTCTGCACATAGGCAAGGGCCTGATTAACACATGGACAGAACCTGAGTCTTTGCACGTTTGCAATGTCTGTCAGCTGATGTCCTTTCCAAATAAGGACAGCTTAAATAAGATAAGGGTTAATTTGTGACAGGTAAAGGGGAGAGAGGGAATGATTCAGTATTCATTCACTGGGGCTTAAGATCAGTGTGCTGATCTTGCCTTATAACAGAACTGCGTCCCTTCATTTCCCATTACTTTACTATTGTTAAGGGCTTTATGGAGGTAAGGCAAATCTCGGGATAATTTGCGGTATCGACCATAAAATGGACTTATGAATAAGTTAAACAAAGAAGGCAGGCATTGCTCAAAACAACAGAGAGTAATCAAGAGACCTATTCCAATGAGTAGATACTGTAAAGAACCCGGATCCATTGGCCAGATGGAAGCCAGGACCATAAAGCATTCCACCACTGAGGTAAGATGTCTTGACGCATATTAGAGGCCAATTCATGTAATCTATGGCTGCTCTGTTGTCTAACACAGCTGTCCGTATTTCATTTTGTTCTTGATTTAGCAAGCTAAGTGCGTGTGAGGTATGATTAATGTTTTTAGCTAATGCACAAGCTAATTGGGCTAAAGTTTTTTGAGTATATAATGCTAGCCCAGGTACACCAACTAAAGAAATTGCCAAAGAGACAATTTCAGCTTTTGAGAGCAAGTTAACATTACTATCACACTGGTCATTTAAGGCATAACTATTAGAGGTTATAGAGACAGAGCGTCTTTCTTTAGTAATCCTGTGATTAATCAATTGCTTCTTATTTACCAATGCTGCCACCAATCTACTCAGGCAGCATTGGGTACTGTGTGTTAAATTAGCGGGACTATAATTCCATGTTCGCGTTCCACATGTCCAAAACCATAGCATTAATATATGAAATATTTACAAAATGCGAACAGTTCCATAAAGCTAGTCCACTGTTAATGCAATTTCTAGTACAATTTTGTACCCTAGCACATGACAGATTTTTGTGATTTGCTACTATGGGGGTATAAATGGTCATGGCACCCCAGGGTAATTTTCGGGCTACTTGTCCCCATGATGTAAACATGGTATATGATACTTCATCTTCAGTCATAAAATTGGTTAATTGGGAAATATTTCCTATTCCCTCTGGTGCCTTACACACTGGAATTAAACAGGAACCAAACAGAGTGTGTGCATCAGTGCTCTGCTGTAAGCAGTTGTCATTCCCTGACATATTAGCTATTTTTTCCCAAATGTTATATTGCATTCTTTGCTCCCATGATTCCCCAGCAGAAGGTAAAGGAAGGCTAAGAAAAGTTAACAAGCAAATAACAATCATTAAAGAATTATAAGTTAATTGTGCAAAAATAGCAGCAGTAAAATTGTCAGGTATCATTTCTTTATCAGTCTTTTTCAAGGTGAGAATGGCTTGGTCACTCAAGCTTTTAATGTATCCCCAAGTCACAGGATCAGTCTTAGAATAACGCTTTCTTTTCCGGTCATCTTGCTGTGGTATGGGGATTTGTTGTGGTTTCCATAAGATGAATTTGAATTCAGGAATGGGATTCTGCAATTGCTGATGCCAGGACATTCCCTTCTTCTGTAGTTTCCGAGACTGGAACAGGTGGTCACACGTGTCTGCTTGGCACCCAAACTGAACCTGTATGAGTTGAGACAGCAGTATAGCCCCTTCCCCAAGTTATTAAGAATAGAGTGGGGGATATCCTATCCTTCCCCTCTGGAACATCAATAAGCCTTCCTCACTCTCAGCTCCCTAGAGCATCACCAATCTCTCCCTTCCATTCCCCCCTCTCCTTCCCCCTGAAACATTACTAGCCCCCATTTTATTTATTTATTCAATTTTTTATATCATTCTCCCAGGAAAGCTCAGAACAGTTTACATTAATTTATTCAGGTACTCAAGCATTATTCCCCATCTGTCCCTCATATTCCTAATAACGCCGCCCCCACTGTAACTCCCATGATCTCTAGTATGCTCTAGTTCCCCTTCACCAGCATAGCTTGGCTTATTCTTCTGATCATCCCCTCAACTCTGGCATTTAGATATGGAGTTTTAGGTGTTTGGGATTTTAAATGCTGCTAGGGGTTAAGGCAGCCATTTTAAGACCTGGAATGGACAGAATGGGAGCCGCGGGGTTCGCTCTCACTCTAGCCCACAACACCAGCAGTGATCAACTCCAGATAGGTCCCATGGGTGATAGGGGACTGTGAATCTGGGGTAGGAGTGGGGTTGGGCCATGTTTATAAGGGTAAGACTTTGGTTAGGGGGGTGGGCGTATCATCTTTTCTAATGGGAAGCTTTGGAGAGAACAGAGGAGTAATGCAATCATTGGGTTTGGAATGACATTGGGATGCAGAGAGTGGCAGGGAGATGTGGTAGAGAAAATATTGGCAGGTAGGGTGGTTGTAGCATATTAGTATAAGGTCCTGACTCAGCACTCTAAATGTTAGAAAGGAAAGGCTGCTGTACCTCATCTGGATCAAGCACTAACCTTAATTAAATGACAGTTCCTGAGACTTTCTCAGATCTTGGACTGGTTCCACACTTCCATATAACCAGTAGACACTACTAACCTTCCTTCCACAGAGAGAATCCTTGCCTCTAAGAGAGAAACTCAGAAACAACTTTTAGTTAGGATTGGTTTATTCTTACACTCAGGGTGAGTTCATTATGACCTACTACTTCCAGTCAAAAGTTCTCTTTATCCTTTGAGGAGGCTTTCTTGTGGCCTTTCCAATACCACACACTCTTGCTCTCCATTTTCCCCTGGAGAGCAAAGCTTTATAAGCATAGTCCACTGAGCTTCATTAGCATATGTAAATTAACCTGTTTGGCTTTTCTCTCAGACTCAAAAACACTTCATCAACTGAGCAGACAAAGGGGTGTTTCAGTATCTGTCTCCATAACCTGGATGACATTAACTCTAAATAAATTTTACTTTTCCTTTCATCCTCCACCCCTGGTAGATTATCGAAATAAAATATTTAACTCCAAAACAAAATCATGCTGGCTTCTATGTTTCCCAGCAGTCCTGCAATGCTATAACAGTTCTCTCCAGACAGACCCACTGCTTTTTCTAATTTCTTTTCATATTTCCTGTCTTAATAAGACTTACCATCTCATAGAGTTGTGTCAGCTTTTAAGGGCTCAGGCTTCTGTCTATTCCAGTGTCTCTCAAACTGTGGCATGCCCCGAAGAGATTCTGGATGTGCCGTGAGAGATTCCATAATTTTACTTTATTTTAAAAAATTCCCTTCATAAGTATATAATTGAATAGATGGCATGTACGTTGTGTTATGAGCGTCTGCATGCATAGAGATACAACCACCCAGACAAGCATCATTCTTTGATCTGATTGGTCCTTGAAAACTAACTTCTTATGTTTGTGAATTTGGATTTTCAGCTCAAACAGAAATTAAATTAAATTTTTTTTTAAAAAAGAGAATGATTGTAGCTGGTGGATGATGAAATACGTGTTTGTAAATTATCGAGCTGCGTTTTAAGCTAATTTGCACTCAAAAACAAGCTCATCGATCGCATTGATTAGCAATTCTATTCTATCTACTTTAGTTTCACCATTGTTACAATTACCCCCTGAGTTGTAGCATGTATATAATCAAATATTTTTTCCTAAGCTGCTAGAGGCTCACTTATTCAAGCAAGTTTTTCACCGTTTCTTAACAGGGTTCAGATCACAGATTATTTGATTACCCTTAGCTGTTGAAGAGCAAGATAACTTCTGTTGGAGCAGCTTTTGTGGAAGTAGTTTATGTTCATTATGGCATTAGATATATATTTTATTATTTTGTATATGTAGAGCACAACTGTAGTATAATTTTGTTCCGGTTGATTTATCTGGGTGTAGAATTTATACATGTTTTTATTGTTAAACACAAATGATTTAAAAAAAAACCCTCAGGAGAATTTTTTTTAATTAATATATCCTGATTTATCTTAATATAAACTAATGAGATAATGGGTACTAAAGTATCAATAAATTCAAATTAATTATAAAATATATAAAAAAACGTGATTGTAATGGCTCAGTAAATCAAGTTATAATCCCCTGCCAGAGACCACATGACTAAAGCTAAGTGATATGCTTATAATTTAACATTTAAGTCTTAAATAAGTTTATTAATACACAAATACACAAAAGTTAAGAAAATTGCAAAAAAATCGTTTAAGAATAGTGATCCAATGACGAATTGACACGTAAAGCTTGGAGCAATGAGATTGTTTTGAGCTCCAAGTGGTGCCGCTGAGGATCATGGAAGAATTTACAAAATACATAAAGGATTGAAGTGGTAGCTAAGTTTTGTCTACCCTTTGAGATAGTCGGTAAATCAAGTGTCACATATCAATAAACTCAGCAGGTAACTTATAGAAACATTACAGCACATATCATAGGCAGCGGAACGCTGCTTCATTTGGAAGGGCCCAGGAGCTCCCACGTCTCCCACCCACCTCCTCCCAGCTTCGTGCAGCTTCCACAAGCAGGCCTGCCCCCGGAAATAGAATGAAGGGTTCCAGGGCTGTAGGGGTGATTCCTGCCTAAGGTTAGTCCTCACTCATGTCAAGCAAGCCTGAACCATCTTTCCTGCATGAACCATCTCTGCCTGATGCATTCTGGATATGTTTACAAGAACTGTGTGTTTCAGTCAAGGACAAGGGGCCCACCCTAACTTGTCCAGCTTCTCTGTGAAACCTGGAGGAGTTATGAACTATGTTATGATCTGTGTTCTGTGCTTAGCATGCATACCGGTCCCAGGTCGCACCGTAGAGCGAAAAGATTCTTCAAGTCAAATAAATTTCCTGCGCTCAGCGGATCCACACATCTTGGAGCTTTGGTATGCCAATGCTCCGGGGGGGAGGGGGGTCCCACAGGCTGCGAGATTGTCAGTGTTCCCAAGGATCGGATATCTGACATTGTTCTCCAGGCTGACCATTTGGAGATTGTTTTGAAGTTTACGTTCCCCATGCCGGACCCACTTCCACAGACCGTCCAAGAACCTCCTTCATCTGTTTCCAGTTCTCTGTCTTCTCATCCTCGTCTGCTGGCTGTACTTCACCGGGATGATACTTACTTGTCTGTTGATGTTCACCTGCACGGTTCTGTCCCAGTTTAAGCTCAAGTGTTACTACGTAGTGACATCTCCATGATCAGTGAACTTCAGCGAACCACACCTATTCTGTTTGTCAGGTACCACTCTGCTTACCTACCTGTGCCAGGTCATGGTGCCAAGCCTCTTGTTTGGGTTTGTAACCTTCTCTTGACTCTAAGACTTTCACTCATCACTTTTCGGTGGTAAAAAGCCTACACACAGCCTTGTGTTTGGGTTCTGATTGTCTTGTTTGCCTAGGAGTCTACGTTGATTTGGTAAACTTCGTGTTTTGGAGCAGATTGCAAGGCACCCCGGTAGAAGGCGTGCACCTGATGGCTGGTCTGAAGACTGGACAACTCCTTCCTCAAGTTTGTGAAGTGGTCTGTGCTGAAGACGTCAAGATTCCTGGTCTTGTGTAGAATTTTGCTCTGCCCCTTCGTTTGGCCCATGGTCAACGCATGCTCGACAACATTGGATTTTTTAACCTAAACATCTCTTTTCTTACGCATGGTCTGTCTCTTGGTGCTTTACCTTGTCTTGAAGTACTTACCTCTTCTTTCCATGTGTTGATTGTCAAAGTTCAGCCTGATGAAGTCATACTTTCAGCTGGAGAACCTTTGGGTTTTCTTGTGGGTGAACCATTTCCTGATGTTGAGGTAACTTTGCCTATCCTTGGCAGTTTGTCTTCCTTTTGTGACCCCTGCCAGGGGGAGGGGGGACATGCCGGACCTTATTCTTACCTAGCCTAGGGGACTCATTTCACTGGACTTCCTCTGGCCATATGATGCATCGACATCCCATGTAACAGTGGAAAATGACTGTTTGATTTTATCCAGGAAGTTGGCTCTGTCTGAGCAAATCGTACCATCACCATCCTGAAGAAGTATGTGTTTACCTCTGGTAAAGATTGGGATATGAAGTTACCTTTTGTACTGATGGCTATTCGTGCCACACCTCTCTGTTCTACGGGGCTATCACTTCATTTGTTGTACAGAATTAATGATGTAAATCTTTCTAGTGTTGCTACTGCCCATGAATATGTCACCCATTTACGTCAACATTTACAGGGTGCATTTTCCTTTGCCCTGAAAAATCTGGATACTGCTGCTAAAGGTAGGAAAGCCTACTATGATCAAAGGACTATCTCAAAGGAATATCAAATTGGCGACAAGGTATTCTATTACAATTCTGGCAAAACCAAGACCAAAGAGAGTAAATTTTTGCCCAGCTGGCATGGTCCATTCCCTATAGTGGAAAATGCTTCACCTGTGGCCTACCAAATTTGCATCAAGACAAATTCTTCAGGTGAAGATATCCTTAAATGGGTCCACATTAATCAGCTGAGACCATGTCACCCCAGTAAATTTGCCCAGGATGAACCTATTGTTGTTATGAATGACATTAACCTAGCAACAGCCTAGGCTGTTCTCTCTCTGTTTTCTGTTTTTCAGATGGCGAAAAGAGTTCTGCAGATGCTGTTGTGTTTGCCCTGCTGATTGGAGTTGTTACCAAAG
Organism: Geotrypetes seraphini; assembly: GCF_902459505.1. Taxonomy (NCBI): domain Eukaryota; kingdom Metazoa; phylum Chordata; class Amphibia; order Gymnophiona; family Dermophiidae; genus Geotrypetes; species Geotrypetes seraphini. Next base: position 535,822,664 of record NC_047084.1, read on the forward strand.
TGATCGATCCTGGTCCGCAGTCCTGTGTTGACCACCAAGATTCTCCTGGTTTCTTGCTCTCCCAGTTCCAGATCTTTCTCCAGCACATTTTCTTTCTGTGTTTCTCTGTTCTGTCTTGACTCTGCAGCTACTGAGACTGAAATGAAAATCCTGGATGTTTTCTGTGGACATCCCATCAACTTACCCTTAAAATGGAACAATTCCTGTTGGCTAAACCTTCCCATACTATTGAACTGAAAGTTGATAATGATGATCTTCATGTTGCAGACTATTATGTTGGTTCCTCGAATGTCCATGAAGTTGTTGGTACCTATAGCACTGACTTTCTCATCACCTTGGTCATTCAACTCTTTACCATCCTGTGGGTTATTCTGTATTGGACCACTGTTTTTGCAATTTATGAGGTTCTCCAGCTTTGACATCTTATTCGTCGTACACCATCTCCTCTGGACTTGAGAATGCATGATTACATTGCAGCTATGACTGAGTATTTTTTGCTAGCCCGTATTTAGATTTTTCTGTCTTAACTTCTGCTTTGGCATACTTTTTGTGCCTTGCCTTTAGTTTTGATTTTTGTTTTTACCATGTATTGCCATTTATCAGTGATTTTGTAATCATTTACTTGGCTTGGGTTTTCTTATACTTCAGCCCTGCCCTTTATGATTCTTTTAGATTGATTATTGATGTCTCTGCCTTATAGCTTATTTTTATGGGTATTGCTTATGTTTTGCTGTTTTATGCATTCTTAGTATCACCTTGGGTCTTGACGATCCTTTCCTGTTTAGTTAGGTTGAAGGTGAAATAGACTCCATTGCAGTTATTTCTCCATCAAGTGGGGGGGACTGTAGAGATGATTCCTGCCTCACACCTAAGGTTAGGCCTCACTCATAGCAAGCCTGAACCATCTTTCCTGCATGAAGCATCTCTGCATGATGCATTCTGGATGCCTGATGCATTCTGTGTTTATAAGAACTGTGTGTTTCAGTCAAGGACAAGGAGCCCACCCTAACTTGTCCAGCTTCTCTGTGAAACCTGGAGGAGTTATGAACTATGTTATGATCTGTGTTCTGTGTTTATCATCTATGGCGCCGTCCAAGGCCCCTGCACAAGAAAAGCTGTTCTGCTTGGATTGGTCCTGGAGGATCATCTGACATGACCTAAGACGCGACCTAAGAAGAAAGGTGTTTACGAGGATTTAGATTATGTTTAGATGTGAGGGAGCTCAGATCTAAACTTACGGTTCTCTGTACACTACATAGTAAAAATAAGACCTGATAAAAAGTTACCTCTTATGACCTGCTCTCGGATGAGAGTGAAGACGCAGAACTGTCTTTTAAACAGATCTGGTTTCTATCACATAAGGAACTCTGGCAAACATATATTACAGTTGCTCCAGTGACAAACGGACTTGTCTAACCAGAAGATGTTTTATCATCTGCTAAGCTGAGGAATTAGAAGAATTCCATCTCCTGGATCTGCTGAGGCATAATCTAAAGGGTGAGAAAAGGAATTATCTCTTCTTTCAGCTGGGATAGGTAGAATTATATTGGTTATGGATAGGAATGTTAGGTCCCCTTGGTGATAAGCTATAATAGATTGCTGCTATTATCAGGACTTAGTATTATAAGGAATTATACCTTGTGTGTAAGAATTAGTCATATTTACTAATTTACTTAGTGATCACTGTGTAATAATTGTGTGCTGAAATATATGTATGTATTCAGATATATTGTGAACAATAATTAGTTATTATTTACTGCTGGCTTGTGAATTATATTTTTATATCTATAATAAAATATTTCATATAGCTTTGGTCTCCGTATTCATATAAGTTGGCATAAATCCGAATCCTTGGGTGCAGTTATGGGATATCCTAGAAACAAGATTTTTATGTGACTTGTTTATGTTGCACTAATTAGTTATACCCATAAATCTGTCTACAGGGCAGGCCTGCTATCTGACACTGTGCGGTGGCTGTGCGAAAGACTCCCAATGGGTTTTAAAATATCACCCGGGAGAAGGGTAGGAGGGGAAGGCAAAAACGGAACAAGAAGAAAACAAAAAACAACCGAGAATTCTTGGAGAGGCCATGGCCCCTGTGGCCTCCCCTGTTCCGATGCCTATGGCCTATGGCGTTCAGGTGGCCTTTTATTTCAGGGGAAAGGGGAAGGGTAGGGGATGTTTGGGGGGTGCCTTGTGTGGGAGTGGACCTTCAGTGGCATGAGGGAATGAGCATCCCTCCTGTCATTTCGCAGCTGTGGGGGGAAGTCACCAGGGCAGGAGGGAGTGGGCATCCCTCCTGCCATTTTTATTTCACATGGGGGGGGGGGACGAATGGCAGAAGGGAATGGCCATCTCTCCTGCCAATTTTCGCTCGTGCGGGTGATTCCCCAGTACCGCATTCAGTGGGGGTCATTGAGGAGGGACTTCATCAGTGGGGGGGGAGCATCTGTACCCATTAATAAAAATATTTTTTAAAAAGGTTTCCTGCTCCGAACAGCTGAGTGGCAGGAAGCTTTCCCCTGCTTCTCAGTTGTTTGGGCTTCCCCTAATGGCTCTGCGCATGTGTAAGAGTCACTGTTACAGAGATCCATCGGACTGGAGTGTCAGGGATTATTGCGAACATCTGCGTGAATCATTTGCATGCAAACTTTTTAGTGCATCAATAGCTCTTTCTTAATCGGCCAAAAAATCGGATCGGTGCAGACCCACAGTTTTACCGATCCTTTAAGTGCATTTAGGCCTAGGATTATAGATAGTATAGGTTACATATTTTTTAATAAATTAATAAATACAATCCATGGGAATAGCTCTCTGCATACTGGGAATTTCTTCTTTTGAAGCAACCCCTATCCTAATGTGCTAAAGCCCCTCCGTCTCTTCCCTCCCTTTTAAGATTTTATTTTTTCATTATATTTAAGCTTTTACCATTTCCCATTTTTTCTTTTTATTCCAGTAAGTCTATTTGTTTTGTCGTCCCCTCCACTTTTTACTTTTAAGTTTATGCTTTATTTTAATACTATTTTGATAATTGTAAACCATTTAGGTATGTTTTTGATAAACTTGGAAACTTGGAAACTCGCATTCCTTTCTTCATTACATGTTCACAGGATGGCTGTTCAGCAGTATTCTCAAGTGCTGATCTAGCTAAACAGTTCCAGTCACCAATTTCTTCATATCTAAGAAGGCCCTTAATTGCTCCGGTAAATAGAATGTATATTTCAAATCAAGATATTTAATCAAACACTTGCAGGGATATGCCAACAAAAATGTGGCTCCTAATGCCAAAGTTTCAGATCTCATTTCAAGGAACAATTTTCTTCGATCCTGCGTTTGTCGGGTGACATCAGGATACATCCAAATCCTTTTTCCATAGAACAAGAGTTGAGATTGACGGATATAAATTCTAAAATAGCATTAATGTCTTGCTCAAAAACTAGTGATACCATTAATGTGGCTCTTTCAGTTGATTCTGACAAGCTGGTTTCAAGAAGGTCAGATACATTAAAATTTTTTCTTACATCCAAATTCATTGCCCCCACCTCTAGATTTGGATCTATTTCCTTCTTCATTTGTAAATAGTAAATTTTATTGACTGGCGATAAATTTTCTGAAGGAAACTTCAAAACTTCAATGAAATATTTTTTAAACAGATCTAGAAAGGTCATAAGCAAAGATTTTGGAAAGTTCAATAAACGCATATTTAATCTGCGGTAATAATTTTCAAACAGTTCTATTTTTCTGGTCAATACATTTTTATCTTTCACAATCCCAGTAGTCAGATTTTGAAGCTGTTCCATATTAAGTTTCACTTGTTTCATTTCAGAAGCAAATCCTCTTGTATACCATCTATCTTTTTACCAAGAGCATCTACAGTACTTACAAGTTGCAAAATATTGTTTGAAGACTTGCTGACTGTTCCATTTAGCATCTGGAGAACCTGCCAAATGTTCTCCAGAGTCACCGCTGGTGTTTTCGACTGCTGTGGTGTAGCTTCAGCAGCGGCTCCCAACATTCTCTGCTTCTTTGAAGTTCCCGCAGCGTGTGCCCCTCAAAACAGGGTTTCTCCCGTGAGAGTAGTTTCACAGGGATCCCCCAGCTCTGCCACGAAGGAGCAGGACATGACGATGGTACATCTAGCAGAGGTGAAAGAGATGTTTCCAGGTTCAATTCCTCGGAAACAGCAGACAGCACTCCGGCAACATCATGGGACCCCCGAGGCGATAGCGAACTCCCGAATGGAGCATTGCATTGGGGACAAAGTCCTTGCCTCAGAGGGTTTGGCTCGGACATTTCCTTTATGCTTCGTATGAGGCATTTTGGAAGAAGGTAAAGTTGTTTGCAGCTCTCCCCGTTGTCAGTCGGGAACGCTATCACACAACCACCCCCATCTTGGAAACCATCCTCCTTATCTGGGGATACCATTTTTTTTTTTTTTTAACTGAAATGTACTTTTCTGTTCAGCTCACTAGAAGCAAGATTGTTCCCCTATATAATGTTTCCTTAATTTTTGATATCTTTGATAGTAGAGCCCTCTGCTGGCCTAACTTTGACAGAACCAAAGCCACTAATACTTTTGAATAACATATGTTTAACATTCATATAGTGTAATAAAGATTAGGCCCAACTTCAGCCTTCATGTGGAGGCACACTGAAAAGCATAGATATCCATGTATGTTAGGAATTATCAGGAAAGGAATGGAAAACAAAGATGAAAATGTTATGCCCATGTATCGCTTTATGGTATGGCCGCAACTTGAATATTGTGTGCAGTTCTGGTCGCTGTATCTCAAAAAAAGAGAAGGACAACAGAAATGACAAACAGTTTGGGACAACTTCCCTATGATATAGTAGCATAGTAGATGACGGCAGATAAAGACCCGAATGATCCATTCAGTCTGTCCAACCTGATTCAATTTAAATTTTTTTCTTCTTAGCTATTTCTGGGCAAGAATCAAAAGCTCTACCCGGTACTGTGCTAGGATTCCAACTGCCGAAATCTCCATTAAAACCTACTTCAGCCCATCTAAACTCTCCCAGCCATTGAATCCCTCTCCAGCCCATCCTCCCCCAAATGGCCATATACAGACTAAAGCGGCTAGGGCTCTTCTGCTTGAAGAAGAGACGGCTCAAGGGTGATATTACAGAGTTCTATGAAATACTGAGTGGAGTGGAAAGGGTAGATGTGAATCGCATGTACACTTTTAAAAAAAATACTAGAACTAGGTGGGCATGCGATAAAGATACTAAGGGGTCCTTTTATCAAGCTGCGGTAGGGGTTTAACGCGCGTAATACCGCCCGTTAAACTGCCTGCCACGCTAGCCGCTAACACCTGCATTGAGCAGGCGTTAGTTTTTTAGCCGGCCACGGGGGTTAGCGCATGATGAAATGTCAGACGCGCTAACCCCGCCAGCGCGGCTTGATAAAAGGAGCCCTATGTAGTAGATTTAAAACAAACTGGAGAAAATATTTCTTAACACATCATGGAATTTGTTGCCAGTAAATGTGGTGAAATCCGTTAGCTTAGCAGGGTTTTAAATAGGCTTTGATTAATTTCCTAAAAGAGAAGTCCATAGGTCATTATTGAAATGGCTTGGGGAAATCCACTGTTTATTCCTAGGATAAGCAGCATGAAATCTCTTTTACTACTTGGGATCTAGCTAGGTACTTGGGACCTGGATTGGCCACTGTTGAAAACAGGATACTGGGTTTGATGGACCTTTGGTCTGTCCCAATATGGCAATTCTTGTGTTTTATCTGTCTCCATCCCCGTCCTATCCCTGTGAGCTCTGTCCCTGTCCCATTCCTACAAGCTCCGTCCTCATCTGTACAAGCCTTGAACACTTTAAAATGATGTGTTTGAGGCTTGTGCAGATGAGGACAGAGCTTGCAGGGATGGGACAGGGACAGAACTCGTGGGGACAAGATGGGGATGGAGATAGCTCCCGCAGGGATGGGGTTGAATTTGACCCCATGCCATTCTCTATTGTACACTATGTAATTTAGTGCTTATGTTATGGAATAGGATGTAGGGCAGATCCATATATTACTCCTAATTGCTGCCAATTAAGTCCAGTAATTGATTGTTAGTGCTTAATTGACTAATTGGTTTATACACACATCTGGGATCTGTGCCCAAATTTGGGCAGCCTATACAGACTCTGGGTGCAAATGCCTACTTGAATGTATAACATACTCCCACACATCCAAGTGACTCTAAATCATCATTGCTATACACATGAGCTCACTCAGAGCTCTGCTTAGAAGAAATTAGGCTATACTGTATATTTATTTTAAAAACACTAAAAATAATCACTTGCAAAAAAATTTAAATATTCAAATTACAATTAATCATTTTACCTCTCCTCTGGCTTAGATGTTTCACTGTTTGAAGCTGTCCTTTGGATGAGAAGAGGGTTCTCCCGTGGTGATTGCAGGTCTACACCCTCTTGGTCCTCCTGCCATAGAACGGTTACATCATGGTCAGACTGAAAAAGATCAAAGCAATTTTAAAAATATCCTCCAAAGACTTGTATACCCATGCAGATCACTGCACTGAAAAATGGAAGGCAAGGATGTAAGTGGCAGAGTTCTTCACTCAAAAAAGGGCCACTCAGGGCCGGATGCACAAAACTCTCTGTCTGTCTAAACTCTCCGATTGGTTTAGCGACTGACCTAATTTGCCGAACTGATGTACAAAATATCCCACTGCGTGTTTTTCCGTGCATGAGGTCATTAATATTAAAATTAACCCTCCGACTGATGCTCTTACATCGCTAAGGCATCTAGCGATGGCGGCCTTATTTTTTTCTTTTTTTCATGGCCACAGATGTGTGTGTGTGTTACACATGCATAATATCTGTCCCCATAAAAAAAAGTTGTGCTGAAGTGTGCATGTCATGCCATGCCGTGCTGCCCCCACCACTGATGATGGCACCCCACCACCACATCATGCTACATCCCTCCTGCCGGATTTCAATGATGACAATGTCTACAAGGTATGGGGGGTTGGGGGTGTCCTTGAGCTGGGGGAGATCTGACCTGACTCACCCCCCACAACCCTCCAGACCACCAGGGCCTTCTTTTGGGGACTTTGGAGGGATGATGGGAGGGTCAGAAGGGGGAGCCTTCATGTTAGAGGAAGAGGGGTGTCGGGGGGGTGTCATGAGGGGGCCGGATGCACTAAAACATGCCGAGGCAGGTGGGAGTAGGCATCCGTCCCATGATGGGAGGGGCTGCAATCTTTGGGGGGAAGGGTTGGGATTGTGAGGGGGGGGTGTCATGAGGGGGCCGGATGCACTAAAACATGCCGAGGCAGGAGGGAGTAGGCATCCGTCCCATGGTGGGAGGGGCTGCAATCTTTGGGGGGAAGGGTTGGGATTGTGAGGGGTCCAAGGGGAGCTGACACGTGTTTTTTTTTTTAAATGGGGTCAGGTATTGTGTGTGTGTGTGCCATAAAAAAAAAAGAAAGAGAAAGATCGGCAAACATCTGTGTGGCAGGATGCTGCTTTGGGGTTTCCCCTGCCGCTCAGCTGTTTGGGCTTCCCCTGCCGATTCTGTGCATGTGTAAAAGTCGCTTTCACAACGAGCGATAGGATGGGATTATGGCTGCCTTCCACAAAACTCATTTGCATGGGAAGCCGTTTGAACATCAAGCACTGTTCTGAAATCAGCCCACAACGGCCCACATGGTCTTAATGACTGTTTTTAGTGCATCCAGCCCTTAGTCCGTATTCTGTAAGCACCCACTATAAAGGAGTCAGCTCTTTATAGAGTGAGATACATTGTCTGCAAATAATATAAACACCCCAATAAAGGAAAAGGAAGTTGCTAGGGAAAGAAAAAGCAGCAGGAAACAGAGACACAAATAGAATGCACAGAAACAGCAAAGCCAGAACGCAGAGATGATAAAGGACAGATACTGTATTGTAACGCAAGGCAGCAGTGCTGAGAGAGAGAGAATGACTCTGTATGTGTACACACACACACACATCTCTATTTATTGGGATTTAATAACTGCCTTTATGAAGAGATTCAGTGAAGGTGATGTACATCAGGCGTGGCTTTTTTTTCATATTATTTATTTATTTGGATCTATTAACAGCCTTTTCATGAAAAGATTTACCCACAGTAGTTTTCGATACATTGGATAGTAATCAAGTACTCTTAAATATTTTCCCTGTCTTTGCAGCTCACAGTCTTAACTGTGGTACCTGAGGCAATGGAGGGATTACCACCCTCTTTTACAAAGCCACGTTAGATGCTACTGCTGCGGTAACTGCCCCGAAGCCCATAGGGATTGAAAGGCCTTCGGGGCTTTGGCTGCACAGCAGCCGTGAGCGTGGCTTTGTAAAAGAGGGGGTAAGTGACTTGCCCATTGTCACAGGGAGCAGGCTAGTTGGACCCCCCCCTCCACAACACCATCCCTGGCATGCACTATATTTATATTTTACTCAGGTGGAAATACATCTCTTTTTATTTCTCTGGTGTTGTACTACATGCAAGGTCTAGCTTCTTGGTATACTAGTTAAATTTGTTTATAGTTTATTGGCGCTTATTATTAGGGTTACCAGATTTTACGTTAGGAAAATCCGGACCTGCTAGAGCTGCTCCTCCCCCCCCCCCCCCGGCTCACCTAGCTCCACTCATCCCTGCCCCAATCCCACCCCAACTCCAGCCCTTGTTGCCTGCTCTCGTCTGGCAGGACGTGCATACATGCGCGGATGTGACGTGATGACGTCATGCGCGGAAGCTCTCCTGCCCGACGTGATGTAGAGGAAAGCTTTTCAAAACCCGGACAAAGAGGGCACATGTCCAGGGAAATCCAGAAATCTGGTAACCCTACTTATTATATATTTGCCATTATTGTTCCATGTATATGACCAAGGTATTCTGTAAGTATGACTTGTCAAATTATAGAGCATTTCCACCTGTAGTGTGGTATGGCATGAAGAGGGAGGAGGCAACAATACCTCAGCTGACAAGGATCCCCAAACCTCTATTCAGAAACAAGACCACATCACAGCAGCATACTTCGATTCACACTGGCTCCCAATACAAGCAAGAATACTTTTCAAATTCTACTGTCTACTATTTAAAACCAGAAACGGAGACAGACCAGCCTACTTGAACAACCGACTAATCCAAACAACCACAACCATACACGCACCCTCCAATCAGAAACGTCAAATGAAAAAAAATGTACGATGGCCTCCTGGCCACTCAAGCAGCAAAACTAGACTACCAACTCTCCAATTTACTGATCACGACCCCAGACTACAAAACCTACAGAAAAGAAATAAAAACCCTGCTACTCAAGAAATCCTTAAAGACAAACTAACAGCAAGAATCATCTCAATCCCCAATAGCAACCCGCTCCACTATGTAATACCACCAAAACTGTCCAGATAACTCCTTTATGTAATCTGCCTTGAACTGCACGGTAATGGCAGGATAGAAATCACTAATGTAATGGTAGTTAGCAGCAGTTTGACACTGGCACCACAAGCAGTGTAATTTTCATGTATGAGTTGAGCATGCTTATGGTGCTGCGTTGGCAGCTCATGTCAGCACCACTAACTGGCAGGCCTCAGAAAAACAAGAGGGGCTTGGCAGTTCCAACCTACCACCTCCCATTGAGATATGATGTGATGGATATGCTGTTTTCTCTGGGGGTGAGAAGTGATATTCTAGGGCCACGGAGCCCCTCTTTTTGCTTCTCGGGGGGGGGGGGGGGGGGAGTTAAATGTTGAAATTTCATGTGATAAGAAAATTGTCGTGCATGTTGAAAGCAGCTGTACCATCAGTTCAGCCCAAAGCCATAGGGTTTGTGAGCTTGTTAACTGCTCTGTTTCCAGTGCTAAGGACATTTCCAGGGGTGTTTCAGGCAACCGTACCATCAGTTTAGCTCATAGTGACAATGATTTTGCATTGTCTACTGTCATTCCTATTTGAGTGACCTGAAGAAGGACTGGGTGACAAGGCAAAGCTTATTTTATTTTATGCACCCTGGAGGTCATGTGTCTGCTGCCATAGGAGTCGACTTTTCAAAATGATTGGAGGTGTTCAAGCTCTGCCCCAGATCCTGACCCAGCTTGAACTCAGACCTCACCCTCATAATAATAATGCCATTTTTTTCCATATATTTTATTTATTATTGTATTTATATACCACCTAAGTGGTTTACAGTCAGGTACTCAAGCATGTTTTCCCTAGCTGTCCTGGTGGGCTCACACTGTGTCTAACATACCTGGGGCAATGGGGGGATTAAGTGGCTTTCCCAGGGTCACAAGGAGCAGCATGGGATTTGAACCCACAACTGGAGGATGCTGAGGCTGAAGCTCTAACCACTATGCCACACACCCTGCCTTCAGTGGCCTGGAAGCTTTTTCCTCTGCTACTGTTTCACGCCTAAACAGGGACAGGAGTAGTAGCAAAGGGAAAGCTTCCGGGCTGCAAAAGATAGTGTGTTTACTTCTTTCACACTCCCAGCAGCCTGGAGAATCAAAGAGCAGCTGTAGCAATTGATCCCGCAGGGGCAGGGGATGGAACCCCATACAGCTATATCTATGGTCACATGAGGTCCCAAAAATATTAGGTGTGCTCGGGCACCCACAGAACTGTCTGCTGCTCTCTGCTTTTATCTCTTGTTTGTGGGTCCACAGTAATTTACTGCTTCAGTCTTAAAATATCACAAAGTCTGCATTGCTCAAAGTATTTATTTTTATGAAATCTGCAGTTCTACACCATATAATGTCAGTCTATGTATTGATGTGAAGTTTCTTCACATCAATACAGAAGTCAAAAGGAGAAGTAGCAAATGTTACAGGTGACTCTCAAAAGGATTACAGAGACTAGGGGACACTCAATGAAGGTACAGGAAAATACTTTTAAAACCAATAGGAGGAAATATTTTTTTCACTCAGAGAATAGTTAAGCTCTGGAACGCATTGCCAGAGGTTGTGGTAAGAGCGGATAGCGTAGCTATTTGTAAGAAGGGTTTGGACAATTTCCTGAAGGAAAAGTCTGTTACATAAGAACATAAGAACATAAGAAGTTGCCTCCGCTGAGGCAGACCATAGGTCCATCCTGCTCAGCGGTCCGCTCCCGCGGCGGCCCATCAGGCCCATTGTCTGAGCAATGGTCTATACCTATCTATACCCCCCAATCCCTTTTTCTTCTAGGAATCTATCCAAACCTTCTTTGAAACCATTTAATGTTTTCTTGTCTACAACAGCCTCTGGAAGCGCGTTCCATGTGTCCACTACCCTCTGAGTGAAAAAGAACTTCCTAGCATTTGTTCTAAACCTATCCCCTTTCAATTTCTCCAAGTGCCCCCTTGTACTTGTGGTGCCCCTTAATTTAAAAAATCTGTCCCTGTCTACTTTTTCTATGCCCTTCAGGATCTTGAAGGTTTCTATCATGTCTCCTCTAAGTCTTCGCTTTTCCAGGGAGAAAAGTCCCAACTGCTTCAATCTGTCAGAATATGGGAGATTTTCCATTCCCTTTATCAGTTTGGTTGCTCTTCTTTGTACTCCCTCAAGTAACGCCATGTCTTTCTTGAGGTACGGCGACCAGTACTGGACACAGTACTCCAGATGCGGCCGTACCATTGCACGATACAGCGGCATGATGACTTCCTTCGTCCTGGTCGTAATACCCTTCTTAATGATACCCAGCATTCTGTTTGCTTTCCTAGAGGCTGTGGCGCATTGCGCCGATGCCTTCAGTGTTGCGTCTACCATCACTCCCAGGTCTCTCTCCAGGTTACTAACCCCTAGTGGGGGAAGCCACTGCTTGCCCTCGATCGGTAGCATGAAATGTTGCTAATCTTTGGGTTTTTGCCAGGTACTATGGATCTAGATTGGCCACCATGAGAACAGGCTACTGGGCTTGATGGACCATTGGTCTGACCCAATAAGGCTATTCTTATGTTCTTATCTTTCAGCAGAAACAGTGAGCCATTTAACCTTGGTTAAGAGTATGTATTGCACTAATGTCTAGCACAGGTCCTTCATTCTCAAACTCTTCAATCTAGTCGGGTTTTCAGAATTTCTCCAATGAACACGCATGAGATTATTTACATGCACTGCATCCATTATATGCAAATAGATCTGAAGCATATTCATAGTGGAAAGCCTGACTTAGCCAAGACTGAGGTTGGTCACTCCTGGTTTAGTTCAACCAGGGCCGCCATCAGGGCAGTACTACCAGTCCTGCATTCAAGGGCCCGGAGCTAACAGGGGGCCCGGGCCAGTAGCGTACCTAGGGGGGGCGGGGTGCACAGGAGAGAGAGCTGAACGGGGATGAAGGGGGACCCGCGGGGTTAAATATAACTCAAGCCGCGAGGCTCGTCTTCTACTCTGACTGCCCTGCAGCTCACACAGCCGATCGGAAGTCTTCTCCGACGTCAGCGTTGACGTCGGAGGGAGGGCTTAAGCAAAGCCCGCCCTCCGACGTCAGCGCTGAAGTCGGGGAAGACTTCTGGTCGGCTATGTGTGCGCGGCGGGACAGGCAGAAAATAGAAGACAAGCCTACGCGGCTCGAGCTACATTTTGCTGAGAAAGTTGCTAAGATGGGCTGGGAGGCAAACGGGGAACACAAAAGGGGGAGGGAGTGCGTTTTGGACACAAGGCATGAATTTGGGAGAGAGGAAGGGAGGAAAAGAGATGCTGAGGTGGGGGAGGGAATGGGTTTATGGACACAGAAGACATGAACTTGGGAGAGAGGAAGGGAGGGAAAGAGATGCTGAGGTGGGGGAGGGAATGGATTTTTGGACAGAGAAGGCATGGACTTGGGAGAGAGGAAGGGAGGGAAAGAGATGCTGAGGTGGGGGAGAGAATGCATTTTTGGACACAGAAGGCATGAACTTGGGAGAGAGGAAGGGAGGGAAAGAGATGCTGAGGTGGGGGAGGGAATGGGTTTTTGGACACAGAAGGCATGGACTTGGGAGAGAGGAAGGGAGGGAAAGAGATGCTGAGGTGGGGGAGGGAATGGGTTTTTGGACACAGAAGGCATGGACTTGGGAGAGAGGAAGGGAGGGAAAGAGATGCTGAGGTGGGGGAGGGAATGCATTTATGGACTCAGAAGGCATGGACTTGGGAGAGAGGAAGGGAGGGAAAGAGATGCTGAGTTGGGGGAGGGAATGTGTTTTTGGACACAGAAGGCAAGGACTTGGGAGAGAGGAAGGGAGGGAAAGAGATGGTTGTGTACATGGGGAATAGGAGACAGGAGAATTTTTGGTCATAGGGAGGGAGTGAGGTACAGACAGTGGCATACCAAGGTGGGGGTGGGGGCGGTCTGCCCCGGGTTTACGCCCCAAGGGGGTGCACAGCTGGCCACCTCCCAGTGTTCTCCCAAGGCTGGCAAACTGCATCTCTTTAGCCACTTGAGTGCCACCGCCGCCATTGGGAACAGGCTAGTGCCAAGTTCTCCCTGCTTTTCCCTGTGGGGCCGACCAACTCTCGCCATCTGCGTCAATTCTGACATCGGAGAGGATGTTCTGGGCCAGCCAATTGCTGCCTGGCTGGCCCAGAACGTCCTCTCCGACGTTAGAATTGATGTCGAGTGGCGAGAGTTGGTCGGCCCCGCGGGGAAGAGAAGCAGGGCGAACTCGGCGCCGGCCTGTTCCCGATAGCGGCAGTGGCAGCCTATTCCCCAGTGGCGGTGGCAGCATTTTCCCCATGGTGGTGGCATAGGGGAGGGCAAGGAGAGAGAAAGAAAGGGGGGGACAGGGAACCAGGAAAAAAAAAAAGAAAGGGGGCTGAAACAAAGAAAAATGGGGCATGGAGAGAGAGAGAAAGACAGACATACAGAATGAAAGGGTATGGAGAGAGAGAAAAAGAAAGAAGGGGGCAGGGTGAAACAAAGAAAAAGTTTGGGGAGGGAATGAGGTCTGGAGGAGAGGAAGCATACAGGAGGCTGAAAAAAGGTAAGAAATATTGGATGCACAGTCAGAAGAATAAAGTGCAACCAGAGACTGATGAAATTACCAAAGGTAGGAAAATTATTTTATTTTCAATTTAGTGATCAAAATGTGTCCATTTTGAGAATTTATATATGCTGTCTATATTTTGCACTATGGCCCCCTTTTACTAAACCGCAATAGCGTTTTTTAGCGCAGAGAGCCTATGAGCTTCAAGAGCAGCGTGGGGCATTCAGCGCAGGTCCCTGCGCTAAAAACCGCTATCGCAGTTTAGTAAAAAGGGAGGGGGAATATTTGTCTATTTTTGTATAGTTGTTACTGAGGTGACATTGCATAAAGTCATCTGCCTTGACCTCTTTGAAAACCCGCGGAATATAAATGATAGTTAACATTTTCTCTGCGTACAGCGTGCTTTGTGTTTTTAAAATTTTATTGTTGGTAGATCATTTTGACTTGGCCACAAAGGTAAAAGGGAGGGAGGGGAGCTGCTGAAAGAATCTACCTTGACGTGGTTGCAGGCTTACAAATCTTTTGGTCAAAGAGTGCGGCGACAGAGAAAAGTATGTGTGTATTTGGCCCATGGAAGAAGGGGGGGGGAAGGGGTGCGTGGGGGGCCCAATAGGATTGCTCAGTAAGGGACCCAGAAATTTCTGATGGCGGCCCTGAGTTCAACTACTGAATCCCCTGCTATAAATGTTACTTCATGGCACCGAACAGCAGAAAAGGAAAGGTCTCCCCCTGTATGATTTGAAGTATGAAGCTGTAAAAGTCATTTTTGATTTGTCCTTTTAACTTTGGCCTTGTTTATTATGTATATGTCAGCTATGGAAACCCTCAAATTTGTGGTAAGTTGCAGAGTGCTGAAATTATGGGAAGGCCAGTGTGAATTACATATAATTCAATTCTGTTTTCATTACAGACTACAGTCTGTATGCTTCTCCAAAAAGAAGACTCACATTCTCTTTCATAGCTACAAAATATAGCCAGAGAAAGGTTACCTGCACTTTATTTCCAAATAATCGCATACCTAATGTTTAGTATGTTATAACCTGTACTGAATAGTTTGCCAAAGAAAGTAGAAGCCAACTTAGATGAGGCAATTTTATGTATGCACTGAATGGTAGATGCTACTTCCATGCCAAATAATTGGTGTGAAAAAGAATTCTAACAGATGCAAGACACCAAAATGGCGCAGAAATAGAAGATCTGTGTGAAAACACACTTATGCATGCAGTTATAGAATAGCACCCGAAGCCCGCATTCTCTAAACGTTACCCTTTTTTAAGGCACCGGTAAGTGCCCAAACATAGTTAAAAAACTCCATTGAAATGATGGTTTTACCTGAGTTTCAAGGCGCCTACTAGCAGCTAAAAAATTGGTCCTGGAATCGTGCCTCCATAGGCATTTTAAGTCGCCTAATGCCACTGTGGGCGTGGCTAATGCTGGAAGTGGCATTAGGTGACCTAAAGCGCCTACATTGGCATGATTCACATCATAGGTAGGCACTGGAAATGTAGGCCAGGAAAAGCCTGGCCTACATTTCTGGCGCCTACCTTTGCAAGGAGGCTCGATTCTGTACCTGGTACCCTTGCATGATTGACAAGTGATCGGCGGCCGCCAACAATGCTGGTTAGAGATCCGGGCCTAAGTATTTCTTCATGGACCTTCAAAGGGGGTGTGGCTTTGGGAGTGATATGGGTGAGTCAGGGGCATTCCTTTAAAACATTCGCAGTGTTATAGAATAGTGCAAATCTGTGCCCAACTTGTGCACCGAGATTTATACGTGGTTTCGGTTGGCGTAATTTCTCTTGCCCAAAATTGAACACAGATTCTAACACTACATGCTATTCTACAAAGGGCGCAAATATAAAAGAGCCCATTATATAAACTGTTCAGCACCAGTGTTTTTTCTGCACTGAAATTTGAGCGCCATTTATTGGATCCAGTCCAAAATGTCTGAAATTGACCATGAAGATTTCTTTTGCAGCCTAAGATACATCTGATGCTTTCGCGGCACACTGCTGAAAAATAAGCTAGATGTGACTTTGATTCATATGAACATAAGAATAGCCTTACCGGGTCAGACTAATGGTCCTTCAAGCCCAGTAGCCCGTTTTCATGGTGGCCAATCCAGGTCATGGCATGGGGTCCAGAAGTGATATCAGAGAGAGATGACACCGATGCAGGCAGCAAGTTCATAATGCTGCTCATGCAGGAAAAATGAAAAAGGTACGCGCGCGGCAGGGGGGAGGGCGGGAAGGAGGGAGTGAAAAGGAGGATAGGTGCCTGTGCACTTTACAAAGACTGTGCCCGGGGTGGACCGCACCCCCTCTTACTAAGCCAGTGTCTGCCACAGGTCAATCAAATCTAGGTGCCATTTATATAGGGTTACCATATGGCTTCAGAAAAAGGAGGACAGATTGAGACATTCGTTTTTTTCAGAGTTTCTATTGAGGATACATTAGTATTTTGGATTGATACACCATAGTTTCATTATTCGACACCAAAACTCCTGAGGCAGGCCCTCTTGGGCCGAAACACGATCGTGTTGAGTCTTTTTAATAAATAGGATTGAGCACCATCTGGTCTCCTTCGTTGTTTGTTTTCGTGCCCCTTTCTGATGTGAACGCAGTTTCTCCTGTTTGTCTTCTGGAGCCATATATAACCCTACATTTATAGAATGCGGTTATACATCAATAGGTGTGAGTACTGTAGGCGCCTGCAATGTAAGAGTGGGTTTTCATCACCTACATTGTAGATATCTAGCAGCGCATAAACCTTTCCTCGCCTATATGCTGCCCCTAACCACACCTACTTAGGTGTTAAGCACTGCTAGGTGCAAGCAGATATCCACCAGCGCCTACATGTAGGCATGGGTAGGCGTCCTGTTGAATTCCGTGCAGAACTCAAAAACAATTTTAATTATAATTTTTTTAATGTGCTTTTAATGGCATGATCCAATAATCATGCCAATTAAGCTCATTAAAAAATTAAATTCCACACAGAACTTTAACGGGCGCCGCCATTTTTCTGGGCACCATATACAGAATCTGGCCCTTAGTGTACACATTATTATTTTTAATGTGCAAAATGCACTATCTAACCTAAGGGCAACTTCGTGTGTATAACCTTAGTTGTAGGAACGCCACGAACTCCTTTTTTCTCTTTCATGCTAACATATTTTCTTTTAAACATAGAATGCATGGAATTGGCTGTAGCATTCATCCTTCACAAGCTACAAGCTAGGAAAAAAAAAGAATTAAACCAATTTTACGGTCCACACTCAGAAAACACATAGGCATGCCTACAGGCGCTCATTCTAATTCCTTCTTATTCTTTCTGGCTGTCTCCGTCTCCCTGGCTGAAGGGGTTTTCCTCTGCTGTTCTATTTATAGATCATCTGCAAGCTGCTTGTGGGGACTCACCATTTTCCATTCAGCATTTTCTGTTGCAGTAGCCTCATGGGAATAGAGCGTTCTCATAAATTCTGTGTCTGTCGTGCACTGATTGCTCATGGCATTCAATCTGTGCAGTGAAATTCTATTTCTCCTCTCCAATATTTTCTTGCTGAGCTCAGAAGGACTGGGGCCTGTCATACTGCACAATGCAACATTCAAAGGTCATTGCGAACCTCTCTTTAACAAGATCATTCCACAGCATTACCATTGTAAGATCCATCAAAGCAATGAAGGGTAAAGATAAAATTTAGAAATGAGGCAAAAGAAAACTCAATTCAATAAAAATATATTGTGAAACCAGAGTGCCTGCTGCATTCACATTGTACAATCTATTTCTCTTTGGGAATCTGCAGGACTGACCACTGTAAAATGGAGGGGTTGTTTTGTTTTTTGTATTCTGCTGTTCATGCCAAATCATGAAGCTAAGTTTGGAAGCTTACCATGGGCATCATTTCAAATTCAGTGTGCATACAAAATCAGTCTTTAGTTTCTAGTTCATATGAACACACTTTGCATATAATTAACTGTTAATAATTCCTCCACATTTGCTATTTTTCCATGCAATGATTGATTACCTCATTCACACAAAATGAATCCCCCATAGGGAAGGGGTAAAATGCGAACCTCACGGACCTGACGGACCTCGCGGATCTAAACCCACACATCCTTAAAAATCTGAGGTCCGTGCCGCTTGTAGTTAGTTTCTGGCTCTGACAGACCTCGGTGACAATTTAGCACTGACGGATCCGTCTCAGCATAGGGAGGGAAAAGTATTAGGATCAGTCAGCGCTACAATGTCACCGAGGTCTGTCAGAGCCAGAGACTAGTGCTAGTGCTGGAGCGGCTCTAAAATCCTTTAAACTGGTTTCCTGCAGCCCCAGTAAATCGGCTCTGACAGACCTTGATGACATTGTAGCGCTGACGGATCCTACCGGCTCAGGGCCAACATTCTACCGGCTCAGGGCCAACAACTCCCACTACCATCTCCTGCCCAGTTAAACCTTTGAATAGTAGGCTCACTATCTTTAAACTTGAAATAATACTTTAAAATAACATACTATATTCAGAGCACATCATATTAAGATAGCCCTAGAAGAGATACGAGTCATTAGGCTACTCTAGAAATGTTGAAATACATAAACTATCAGTGAGCACCAAGGAGCCCAGTCCCCCTTCCTCATTCTCCACCCTCCCCTCCAGGGGTAGGTAGAATATTTTTGACATATCAGTGTCCTCGATATCCTCCACATCCTTCTTTTTACCATATGACAGCCCATGCCTTTCTGGATGGGGTTTTGGAACAACTGTAGGCAGTAAGACCAGAGTAATTAAAGAAATACTACTGACCTGCTTCACTAACACTACAGAAGAAGTCCTTTACTGCCACTCAGAATGACATAGTTATTCTAGCAGTTAGTAGAAAGTCCATAGATCCTCCAACTATCCCGAGATAGCACATTGCACTTCTTCTTCACTCAAGTCACCCTCTGTCTGCGTCAATGGGTACAATGGAGGAGATCAGCTGCCTCAAATGAGTGATCTCCTCCAGCAAGTTTTTCCCTCCTTCATCTCACTCATTCAAAGCATCTCTGTGAGAATCAAATGTTGATTCGTTGGGCTCCAAATAGCTGCAAGGACAGAGTGTACCTTGGCCTTCATCTTGCCCACCCCACAGCAAGATAAATGAAAACACTGGACCACAGCAAAGGTAAAACTACAGGACTCCTATTATCTATAACTCATGTACTGGTTTCTTTTAATTTGTTGTATTTGTCTGATGTAGTCATTTCCTCTTATCTCCAGAAATATAGTTATCCCCTGAAGGGGAGCACATACAGTACCTGAACTGGGATAACAAGAGGCAGAGAGAATCAGATAAAGCTGATAATGAATTCTGTGATCCCTCTCACAGGTCATCCTGAAGCCACATTTACATTCAAGTTCCAAGATATCCATTCTAATAAAACACTACTCTAAGGTTTTATTGAAATGGACACACAAATATTTATGCATTCCAGACATTGAAAATATTTCTGACAAAAGCTTCTGAATACCTGAATTTGGATGAAGTAAATAGTGAGCAGCATGTTAATACATTCACACGTAAGTAATATTTATTAAAATGGCACAGCATTAGATTTTTTTAAAAATGCTATCTATGTGATGACTATTGCTTCTCCTTATCCATTTCCAAGATAGGACACTGAACTATAATGGTAATGGTATGAGTATTTGTATTCTGACAACTCCATTAAATACGTTCAAAGCGGACAACATAAAATTAAATCACTATGGAACAAAAATTACATTAGAAACTTTTTAAATGGATAAGCCTTACGGTGTTTGTAGAACAACAAATAAGAAGGGATCAATTTTAATTCAATAAGAAGGGAATTCCAAATAGACACTGCCTGATATGGAATGAAGTTGATAAAGATATTTTATATTTTATACCTAGAAAAGATGGAAATAAATCACACGAGTATCTCCAGCCCATGAAGTCATGAGAGAGAGAAGGAATGAAAATAAGTATTCTGGACTAGTACCTGAAAATAAGTCCAGCATAATAATTTGAACACAATGCATGCCCTAATTGGCAACCAATGAAGCTTTATCAGAACAGGAATAACATGACCAAACCTTTTTAGCCCCAAAATCATCTTTGCTGCTGTGTTCTGAATCAGATGTAATCTGGTTATAAGGGCAGTAGTAAGAAGGCAATACAGCCTATTAGAGTAATCCAATTTGGAAAGTATAAAGGCCTGTATAAAAATATAAAAATGTTTGTCGTCAAAGAGATAACAAAGTCTCTTTAATTTATGTAATTTATAAAAAGACATTTTTACCACTGAATCTATATGTAAATTCAAAGATAATTTAGTATCTAGATGAACTTCCAAGAATCTTGGACCATATCGACTCTTATCAATCCATCAGTGAAAGTTAATGCCTTAGGAATGTCCTGTCCAATAATTCTGTCAAGCTACAATAACTATAACAATTTTTTTGGGGGGAGAGTATTGTTTTGTCAGACCTGGCAGTTTCCTGCTTAGTGGAAACCATGCTTGAATCCTAGTATCATCAGCCTTCATTTGTCTCTACCCAAGGATTTTTCCATATTTGCTCTTTTCATTCACCCCCATCCTCCAAACTAGTATCAGTTATAAGATTGCTATGCCAGTCTTTCAATGGAGAGTTTTGCACGGGGTTCTTTTGTCAAATAAATAATCATAGGCCTGAACCCAGTCACTCAGTATACACCCACTCTTGAGCAATGAGCATGAGTCCCTTTTCTCCTTGGGGCTGTGATCACTGTCAACTGAGTTTTGAACTTTCTTGTGAGCATACAGTTTGGGAGAGGGAAAATCTTTGACTTTTTGTATTTGCACACATCTTTTCTTGACAATTGTCTGTTGTATAGAGTTTATTCTTGAAAATATGTTTGCCTCACTGTCGGAATGTATATGAAAAGTCATTTTGATTGGGCTAAATGATTACAATTGTGTGCTGATCTGAACCCAGTCATGATACTTGGGGAATTCCATGACAACAGTTCTTTATAGGAATAAATGAGATTGTTTTGTTTAGTAGTTGGACAGTGGTGTGGTGAATTTTGTCCTACTTTTTGATTGTATATTTTGATTAATGACATTTACATATGCTTCTTTTTGTTGATTGATTATTTCTCCCTATGAGGTATACTCAATTAACCAAAAGAAGCATATAGAAAACCTGTGAATCAAAATATATCATAAGTGGGACAACATTCTCTAGGCATCCGCTACCCTGGGTGTGAATTATTCTCCCCTCACTTTGAAATGCCAGTGATCCCTCAGCTCCTGACCACATCAGATGTTCACATACTTCAGTAGACAGACAATAGGATCACTGTTCCCTCTAAGCTGAGCAGAAGTCCTCCTTACTCCTGCCAATGGGGGGTGCTGTTTCATTATCACATTTTCAAATAGTGAGGGACAGACAAGCTATTCAGAACTCCAGGAAACCTGTCTGCCCCTAGCAATTGAAAACACAATATTGAAGCACCCCACCCCCACCCCTACTGGCAACAATGAGTGGGAAGACTCCCACTCAGCTTAGAGAGAACAGTGAATAGGATGTAGTCAGAGCCAATGCCAGTTTCATCATCTGTGAAATATGAGTTGGAGCTCCCTTCCCACCCCTCACCGCCTTAGGATTGGGTGGATTGAAGGCATGAGTAAGTAGGTCATGTCCCCCTTCCATGTTTGGCTCTCCTAAGGCACCATTAAAGGTCAGGATCATTCCTCCAGGTCTTCCTGTGCACAGGAGATGTCCCAACTAAGGCGTATTTCATGGATAAAAGGTAGCCCATTCAACACACCCTCAAGTTTTGTATGGGGAGGGGGTTATTTGCAGTTTCAAAATACATTAACAAGTATTCACTTGTTGCAGAAACATAAATTAAGAATCTATTAAGAAAGAAGAAAATATAGTTGAAGTAAAAATCATTATCTTCCTTAGACCTCAATATCAGAGGGGGTGTTAAAGGAAATAAAGGAATATACAAAAGAAATTATAATATTATCAAGGGCTTAGCACTTTAACAATGGCATATTTCCTATATTCCAGTCATTAAGCTATACTTTTCATATCTATGAAGGTCTTCAGCTGTTCAGGTGAGAAAACAAAGTATTTATTTCCCTCAGGTCGACTCTACAGGGGTAAACTAACAAAAATGTTGCCCCAAGATTAAGTGTCTTGTCTTAAGGCTAAGAAGGCTTTTCTTCAGTCCTGTGTACATTTTGTCATGTCTGGGAAAATCCATATTTGTTAACCAAAAAATAAGGCTTGAGCATTTCGAAAATAAAGTTTCATTACTGTGTTTAAATTCTGTTCAAAGACAAAAGAAGCAATTAAAGTTGCTCTTGAGGTCATCTCTGTCATGGATTCTTCCAATATTGCTGATAAATTATTCATATCTATCTTATTAACCTGAGTGTTTTCCACCAAAACTTGGCCTTGAGGATCCTTTATAATTTGTGGTGTATATTAAATGTTGTTAAGAGGGGGGCATTATTTAAAAAGAAAACTTTAGAGTATCAATCAAATATTTTTTGAACATTTCCAAAGGAGACCTCCCCTTGGCCATTGGAAAATTCAAAAAACGGAGATTAAGCCACGTTTTATAATTCTCAATCTGCTCAATTTTCTTTTGAATAAACAGTCTATGATTAACAACCAAGTTCTTAAATTCTTGGAGGCTTTAATATCTCCCTGCAATTGTTGAAATTGAAGAGTAGAATCATTTTTTACTATCTCTAGAGTCATAGCAAGAGAGTCCACCTTGGATATTAAAGAGGTTACCTCCTCTGCCGATTTCCTCACCATCACTTCCAGATTGATTCCAAAGTTACCAGTGGTGGAGCCAAAGAAATCTCTTTGGCTCCATATTTCTTATACCTTCTGGAGGTGTCCAACAGCATAAGACCCACACCCAAGCCTTGAAGTCCCATTCCTGGGGTTACAGACTCAACTCTTGCAGCCACAACCGCCAGGCAAGGTGGGAGTCTGGATTCCAGAGGGGGGAGAGAGTAACATTATACCTCAATGTTGCTGGTGCTCCTTCGTCACGCTGCTCAGCAGGGTCAACTCCTCCAACAGCAGTGTAATGCTCTATGCTCTGTTGAAACTGAAAGGACGAACGGGCCGGCAAGAGAACAGCCCTAATCACCCCCTACCTCTTAGTATGAGGCATCGTAAGGAAAAGCTTTAAAGAAGAAAAATGCATAAATAAAACTTCCATGGAGAGGATCATTATACTCTTCAGGTTCATGTCACCATCTTAGAAAACCACAAAAAACACTTTCACCAAAAGGAAAAATTGAAGGTATAGTAAACAAAAGACACTAGCAGAGACCAGTCTTAACGGAGGAAAAAGCCTCAGACAGGGGCCCACCCACCTCCACAATGGTGGAATAACGGTGTTCAGGCGATCACTTCACTGGCATAAAACCTCCTACTATAATGGTCATAGCAATGTGTCAAAAAATTGCTTTCAGAATTGAGTGATATGGAAGAAGATAATAATAACTTAACTTTCTCCTTAAGGATCGGAACAGGTGTTCTGATCCTTAAGGAGAAAGTTAAGTTATTATTATCTTCTTCCATATCACTCAATTCTGAAAGCAAATTTTTGACACATTGCTATGACCATTATAGTAGGAGGTTTTATGCCAGTGAAGTGATCGCCTGAACACCGTTATTCCACCATTGTGGAGGTGGGTGGGCCCCTGTCTGAGGCTTTTTCCTCCGTTAAGACTGGTCTCTGCTTGTGTCTTTTGTTTACTATACCTTCAATTTTTCCTTTTGGTGAAAGTGTTTTTTGTGATTATTAGTGATATTCACCATATCCGAGTTTTTGTACCATCTTAGAAAACAACACACCTTCAAGTTAAGTCTAGTAATGATTGTTTTGCAGGTTTACAAAGGAAAATGAATTCAACAGGTCTGCAGTGAATGTCAAACAGCAAGGAACAAAAAAGGAAACTACAGAACAGACGTACTTGATGCAGGCACTCTATGCAGTCAATAAAAATGTTTCATGGGGGCGGAGCAATAACAAGATGGTGGTCTGATGCCTTCCCGGAGATGTCGTCGTTCCTGTATCAAACCTTTTTCCTGTTTACTGGATGGTAAAACAAAAATCTAAACTCCTGGAAGAAACTACTCTCTTAACAGGCCCGATGGACACCTTTGTGGAGCGCAGCTCTGGAGCGCATCGATCGGAGATATCCACGGCAGGAGAGACCATGCGAGCTCAGGCACGAGATCTCTCCCTCGAGGGCATCACATTATCCTCCGATGAGCGAAGTCCGCCCAGCTATCCCGGGGCTACAGGAGAGTCCTTTTTGGATGCACCGGCCCGGGAAACCTTTTTGCTGGTCCCACGGAGTGGGAGGACTGACTCTGGAAGGGGGCAAGTGGAGGTTTCAACTTCTTCCCAGCTGGTGACGAGAATACAGCAAAACCAGAAAGATTCCTTTACAACTGAGGCGGCTCTTGGTGCATTGGGTGCTGCAGGGGGGTCTCGAGCAGAAGCTGTTCCCTTACAGAGGCCTTCACAATGGAGTCGATATGGGATGCAATATCTAATATCTAATATGCAATCTACTCTAGGGAATCAAATACAGCAACTTTCCACGCGATATACCACAGTGCTTTCAGAAAATCTGGAACTCAAGACCAAGGTAACATCCTTAGAGAATAAAGTGACTGACTTGGAGACTAAGATAAAACCCTTGGAAGTACAAGTCCTAACTTGGGCTAAGGACAGTGCTAGTTTGCACTTTAAGCAAGAAATGATGGAAAATTATATTAGGAGATGTAATCTCCGGATTATTAATTTACCTAAAGTCCATCTGCCTTAGCAATGTTTAAAAGATATTTGAGTGAAATTCTGAAAGTGCCCGAAACCTCATACCCACCTCTCTCAAAAATCTATTACCTTCCTATGATAGCTAAACCTCAAAATCCTAACCAGCAGAATGTTTCTGCTGATAGTTTGGACCTGAGTAATTTCCTAGAGAGGTCAGATATTGAGGTCCAGGTCTCAGCCACATTAATTGTACAGTTTGCTATTGACTCTGATAGAGAATGGATGCTTAAGATGTTTTTCAAATATAAAGATGTTCCTTTTCTGACAAATACTATAAGAATGTATCCTGATGTTTCTCGTTCCACCCAGAAGAGAAGGAAATAATTTCTCATTTTGAGGCCTCAGGCACTTCGCTTAGGGACAACCTTTGCCGGGTGCGTATTGGTATATAAAGAAAATAGATACGTTTTCTATGAACCGCAGCAGTTGTCTAAATTTATTTCGGATAGAGAACAACCTGTATCTACAATGTGAATTTTCCTGTTTTTTAAGATAGCTCAGGAAAAAGAATTGTTGTAAGAGCAGTCAGACCTCCATTCCTTATTTCCTTTTGATTTTAAATTCCTATGTTTTATTTCATTTTTATTTAGCTACGTCCCCTATATTGAGGACTAACTATACTTTGTAATTAGGAGGTGTCTTCAAACAATTTGGTATATTATGATTTCATTCTACATTGTATTTTTTCTTGTTTGACTTGTAAAATTGTCAATTGTTAAAATTATAAATAAAGAATTAAAAAAAAATGTTTCATGATAAGAATTAATAATTTTAATCCACCTTTGCTTTAGAGAAATGGGGACCCAACACGGTCTGTGTTTCGATTAAAACATCTTCCTCAGGGGTCCCAAGTTTTCTTTTTAGAAAAAACAAAGTGGAGTGGAACAAATGTACAGAAGAGTCTAGTGCCTGTTTTAAAAAAACAGAAAAGGTTGTCACTGTGGTGAGAGTTGTCTCATAGCAGACCTGCAGAATCTTGTTGCAACTTATACTTCTTGTCAAGTTTCGTTGTCCAAATAATTACTAAACACACTTTTACTTGTCATCAGAAATAAAACAGATACTGTATGTGTTTCAGAAACACTAATACAGGTGAACTACAAGTGCCCAGAGAAGCAGAACAACCAATAAAATGAAAAACAAGGAGGAAAAAGCCTCAGATCCCACCTCCACCTTACAGAGACAGGTGGCAGGTATAGCAGAATTTTTTTTAAAAACCCTCTTAGGCATAAAAAAATCTCCTAAAATATAAATTAAGTTGGTGCTCTGTGTAATACAAGTAAATCCACTGAAATTTCAAAAATTAACAAATAAGGGTATATCTGCTATACCTGTTACCTGTCTCAGTAGGGTGGAGGTTGGGATCTGAAGCTTTTTCTTCCTCATTTTTCGCTTTATTAGTTGCTCTGCTTCTCTGGGCACTTGTAGTAGTGCACCTGTATTAGTGTTTTTGATACACATACAGTATGTGCCTTTTTTGTTTTTAATGACAAGTAGAAATGTGTTTAGTTGTTACAGTATTTTTCTGCATTCTTTTGTATTGATTTCTATTAAGTTTCATTGTTCATTTAGCACTCTACCAGAGCCTTTGATGGCACAGGAAAGGGTGGATTAATCCAAAACCACTAGATAAATAGTGAAAAGAAAGAAGGAATTTCAGGTATAGAAGTGAGTGTCTTATTGCTTTGAAAACTCCTTGTATCTCCAGATGGTTGAAGAAAGGTGTCTTTATGAAAACAACTGTAATCTTTTGTGTTTTCTATTGTCTAGTCTATTTTAGGTCCCGGGTTCAGACCTCAAAGTAAGATGAGACAAGAGCATATAAAAGTGCATAAAAAATATATTTTATAGCAGGGATCTCAAAGTCCCTCCTTGAAGGCTGCAATCCATTCGGGTTTTCAGGATTTCCCCAATGAATATGCATTGAAAGCAGTGCATGCACATAGATTTCATGCATATTCATTGGGGAAATCCTGAAAACCTGACTGGATTGCGGCCCTCAAGGAGGGACTTTGAGATCCCTGTTTTATAGGAATAGGCTTTTACAACTAATGAGTTTAAATTAGATTTAGAGCTGCTTGAGAGTTTGTGTGTGTATGGCTATGTCCTTCCTGAATGAATGAGAGCAGAGCAGAGAAAGAGCTTGTGCCCTGCCTGAATGAATGTGTATGTAAGTGTGTGTGTGTGTGTGTGTGTTTCTGAATGGTATGTGTATAGGTGTGAAAAGGCATTTAAACATTCCCCAAGGTCAGATTTGTTTAATATAATATCCCAGAACCCTATGCTTGCACTATGGACAAAGTACACAGTAATGTAATGCTGACAACATCTATCTCATGTTTTGGTCTGGCTGTGACACATCGCTTATGTTGTATTATTTGAAAGATTTTACAAAGCTGTTTATTTTAGAACAACACTTTTTGTGTTGTTTTCCTGCCATTAACCCACAGAAAGTTTACACGTTTTTCTGGACTCCTGATTCAGGCATTAGTGCAGAAAAACGACCCATGTCGAGTCCACATGTACCTCCTTGTCATTTATCATCAGAGGGCTATGTCACAATAAAAAACATTTTTGTGCTGGATCCCCCTTCTGTTTCCTGGTAATCCTCACTGTGTTTTGCTTTTCTTGTTAATTTGATCCATTAAGGCTTCTCTAATGTACCGTATATCATAAAGGAACGTTAACAAATAGCTGCTTTTAACTGCATTGATTTGATGCTAGGTGTTTTCGGTTTCTCTGAATCGCATTTGCATAATGATCTATAATATGCTCAGCAGCAAACTCTTTAGCAAACCTTCATGGGAATAAAAAGTAAGAAGTCTAAATATTACTCACTTTTGCTCTTCTTTTGGCAGAATTGTATCACTAAACAGATTTTTGCCTCTAAGCTGAAAAGGTGAATGAAAAGGCTGCCTAGTTGAATTTCATTCTAGCATTTGCATAGTTATTGCACATCGAAGCAGGCTAGTTCCCCACATCTCGCTTTGTATTAAAAGCTACAAAATAGAAATTATTTACAGGGAACACTACAAGTTCAATTCCACAGTATTATAACAGCCTTTATACTGTGAAAACAGCCTGTTGTCTCAGGGCAAGAGCTCTTAACCCAGTCTTTAGGATACACAAAGCCAATCAGGTTATCATGATATCCACAGAGAATATGCACAAAATAAATTTGTATTTACTACTTTCATTGTATGGAAATCTATCTCTTGCATATTCATCGTGGATATCCTGGAAAGGTGACTGCCTAGGTGAGTCTTGAGGACTTGGTTAAGAAATACTACTTGACGGGCATGATTGCCTTCATCCCTAATGCGATAAATACCCCTCCTCTCTGCACCCTTGCTTTCTCCCTATTCCATAGTATTGTGTGTTGCTAAGTGTTGATGAAAGCTGAGGAGCCCATGAGAAAAAAAAATAAAAATGAGAGAAGCAGAAAGAAAACTGATTGCATAGATAGACTGTAGCAATGAGAGAAAAATTCCACTAACAATCATTACATGCAAGGAATGACTGCTTATTTCTCATTCCTCTCTTTGCCTTCTCTAGCCATTACGCTTCATGAATGTTTCAAGCAGTGAGGGAAGAGCCACACATGAAACTAAACAGACAAGAGAAATATGTTGGCATGATCAGATCATACCCCATTTCTCCCAATTTCTACTTGAAAAATTATCTTTCCAAAGACTGATGAGACCAACGGCTTGATTCTATAAATGGTGCTTAATCACGCCTAATTTGTAGGTGCCAGTCCATGCAGCTGTCAATCAACTGCTAGGTATCCTTTATAGAATGGCACCTAGCGATGCCTAGGCAGACTTAGGCGTTATTAGGTGTCCTAGAGGTAGGTGCCTAAGGTTACTACTCCTATTCTCCACCCCTAAGGGATCTAACTCAGGGACTTCGAAGCAAAATTGCATTATTTGCCGATGACGCTAAACTATGCAAAGTTGTGGGCAGGACAACAGAACCTGACAGCGCAACCAGGCCCAACACTATGGAGCAGGACCTACTTTTACTGGAACAAGGTCCAGTACTTGGCAACTAAATTTTAATGCCAAAAAATGTAAGGTAATGCATCTTGGTAGCGGAAATCCATGCAGAACATACACCTTGAACGATGAGAACTTAACAAGAACTGTTGCAGAAAGGGACTTGGGAGTAATCATCCAGGAAGATATGAAAGCTGCCAATTAGGTGAAGAAAGCTTCAGCCAAGGCTAGACAAATGCTGGGTTGCATCAGAAGGAGCTTTATCAGCCAAAAGCCTGAAGTTATACAGATCCATGGTGAGACCTTACCTGGAGTACTGTGTCCAGTTTTGGAGGCCACACTATCAAAAGCTGTGAAGAGAATGGAGTCGATCCAGAGAATGGCCACTAGGATTGTCTCGGTACTTAAAGATCTCCCATATGAAGAATGTCTAAGCAGACTGCGCTTGTACTCTCTCGAAGAGCGCAGAGAAAGGGGGGACATGATAGAAACATTCAAATATATCACGGGCCGCATTGAGGTGGAGGAAGAAATCTTTTTTCTTACGGGTCCCACAGTGACAAGAGGGCATCCACTAAAACTTAAGGGGGGAAGATTTCATGATGACACCAGGAAATACTTCTTTACCAAAAGGGTGATTGATCGATGGAATGGTCTTCCACGCCAGATAGTCAAGGCCAGTAACCTGCTCGACTTCAAGAGACGATGGGACAAACAGGTGAGATTGCTACAGAGTTATACTTAAAAGATGGATTCTCAAAGGAGGGAGGGTTCTTGAGTGGGCAGACTTGTTGGGCCACCGGCCCCTTTCTGCCGTCATACTCTGTGTTTCTATGTTTCTAACTATGCCTACTTTTCAGGCAGGCATCGTTAGGCGTCAGAGGGCACCTCGACCTAGGCGTCACTAGGTGCCATGCAGATATCCATGTGCAACCTTAATTAGTAATAAAATAATTTTTTAATCGGTATATAATGGTGTGGTTAATTACCATGCAATTTAACCAATTAAAAAACAATTTAGTTGCTCAGTGATTTTAGATAGGTGTCACTAGGCTTCCTAAATTAGGACACCATTTATAGGATCTTGCCCCAAATATCCACCTTTTAGGGCTCCTTTTATGAAGCCGCATTAGCGGCTTCAGCGTGCGTGATGTTTAATCACGCGCTAATCCCCGCGCTAACCAAAAATCTACTGCCTGCTCAAGAGGAGGCGGTAGCGGCTAGCACAGCCGGTGGTTTAGCGTGTGTTATTACGCATGTTAAATCGCTACCGCAGCTTCATAAAAGGAGCCCTTAGTGTTTTGGTAAAATATAATAATAATAATAATTTTATTCTTATAAACCGCTAAAGCCATAATAGTTCGAGGCGGTTTACAACAAGAAGTGCTGAACAATCAGGGAATAAAACACAATATAAAATCATCAGTACGTACATACAATGTGAAAGTAAAAAAGCAGTAAAACCTTAACTTACAAATCGATTAAATAATTTTGTTTTTACTAATTTTCTAAAACTGAAGTAAGATGAGGAATGCATAATGATATTACCCAACCATTCATTCAATTTACCCGCCTGGAAAGCAAGAGTTCTATCTAAGAATCTTTTATATCGACAGGTCTTTATTATAGGATAAGTGAACATGTGAATTCCACGAGTAGGCCTATTAGAACAGTTCAGTCTAAAATGAGAGACCAGATACGTAGGGGGCCAACCCAAATACTGATTTAAAACAAAGACAAGAAAAGTTGAACAGAACTCTTGCTTCCAGGGGCAACCAGTGCAATTTTTGATAATAGGGACTTATATGTTCCCATTTTTTCAAACCAAAGATCAATCTAACAGCCGAGTTTTGAATAACTTGAAGTCGCTGAAGAGTTTTCTTAAAAGTTCCCAAGTAAATGATATTACAGTAGTCAAGCATACTTAGAATGGAAGATTGAACCAATAAACGGAATGATACAGCATCAAAATATTTTCTGATAGATCTTAGTTTCCACAATACCGAGAAGCATTTTCTAACCAATGCATCCGTATGTTCATCTAAAGTCAGGGATCGATCCAATGTCACTTCCAAAATTTTTATGGAATAGTCAATTGGGAAGACCTGATCATTCAAAGAAATCGATAAATCTTTAATTTTGTCATTCGGGCTTGCCAGAAAGAATTTGGTTTTATCAGAATTGAGTTTCAATTTAAATGCAGTCATCCACAATTCAATTTGCTTTAAAATAAAAGACATGATTCTTTATCTTAGAAGTCAGGTGAGTAAAAGGAATAGCTATAGTGATATCATCCGCATAGATATAAAATTTTACAATGCTTAGGTTATGCATATTTGCTAATGAGGCTTCATTTTGTTGCCTCTGATGTTTGGGACTGAAAGGAGAGGAGCTACTGATGAAACTAGTTCCAGTCTCTTCCCAATCAAGCAGCAGCCGAAAGGCATTCAGTCATACCCCACCCTCCTCTCAATCCTATGAGGCTGCCTTAAAGCAACTTAAAAAGTTTCTTCAATATTTACCAACCCTCAGAAGTGCCACCACGATACTCAAAACATTTCACTGATGGCACTTCTGAGGGTTGGTAAATATTGAAGAAACTTTTTGATAAGTGTGAGCCTATAGAAAGGGGTGTGGAAGTGACATCCGTTTCACATTTTCAATATACAGAGTTTTGCTTGCACAAGAGCGATTATATAAAGATATAGTGCTAATTTTCAAAATTAAAGCAACTTAAAGCATGGTGTTCTCTATTCTGTGATAAAGGGGCATCTTGACAAAACTGCATTACACAATTAATATACAAATTAAGGTTCAATAACTGTTACCATGCTGTCATGACAGCATGCACTAATTCACATGTTAATAGTATGCTGTATTAAAAGGAGGGAATTGGGTGGGTTATAGGCAGATGGTGGGCATAAATTGCACACTACCCTTACTGCATAGTACTCATTGCACACTATCCTCAAGAGGAAGCATTAAGTGCATCTGAACTAATTGCAAATAGCCTTAACATGCAATGTAGAACTTTTCTGTGCAGTAACTGCATAGGATCTGTTGGGCATGATGCCCAGTTACTGCACAGCCTGTGCACTTACCATGTGTCAATATCTACGGTTAAAGCACAGCAACCCCGAAATTCTATACTTAGTGCCCCAAAAATTGGTGCCGACTAGAACGGAGCCTGTGTGTGATGCATATCTTAGGCTCAGGCATATTTTAGGCTTAGGCTTAGGCTTAGGCTCAGGCTCAGGCAGCATGCACCTGCTTTTCATTGCCATTATATTCTTCTTCTATATTTATGTACTATACTTACATTATTGTAAACCGAGTCGAGCATCTTTTGGCTGAAGACCCGGTCTATAAAATTAAGTTTTAGTTTAGTTTAGTCTAGTGTGTCTAGAATGCAAACCATTCATTCATCCCCCCAATAAGTAACAGTTTCTTAATATTCTTTTAATGAATCTGATCCTGGATATATTTGTCAAGTACTAAATAATGAGGCACTATTTTTAAACTTCATTATTTTTTCTATTTAATGGATGAGCAATGTATTGTATATAAATTACCACAGAAAGATGCCCAAACAAAACAGTCCTTTGAATAATAGCTTTTGACTTTTTTTTTTAAATGTTATGCTAATTTATAATTATAAACACATCAAGTAATAATGCTTTTATAGAAAAGCATCAGGAACATACATATCATTCTAAATAAAATGAAGAAATATTAACCAAATTATGCTAAAGTCCACAATTTTGGACCAAGATTAAACAGTGAAATATAAGGAAATTAAAACTTTTAGCTTTTTATCAAATTGGTTGTCTTGTGTACATTAAGGAAGACCAGCTTGCTTGTGTGCTCTTCTTTTGTACGTTACTGCTCATCCCCCCCCCCCCCCCTTTTTACAAAGCCACGTTAGACTTTTTTTTATCACCGGCCATGGCGGTATTAGCTACATTCATGTTACATTTCTAAGTTCAACAGTTTATTTTAAAGTATTTAATGCTCTGAATTACAGTATTTGCACCGTTACCTAAGAACTATTTGCTCTAGACTAGTGAAATATGCCAGGGCTGAATTCTTTTGTCCCAAATTACTGCTGCTGCCAGCTATTTGTCAGTGATCCCCATTGACAGCCCCCTCTTATGGGAGTTCAGAGCCATGACACCAATAAAGCTTCTTAACCTTCACTCTCACCAGAACACCTGGCCTCGGTCACACGTGGAGAACACAGATATACCCTATGCAAATACAGGATCACAAACTAAACGTACTAATATACACAAACGAAACCCTAAAATGCCAGACTCTGCATGCAGTACAACATCAGAGAAATAGGAACAAATGCATTTCTTCCTGAACAGTACAAAATATAGATGGCAGATGTAAATTCTCAAAACTGACATATTTCAATCACTAATGGCATCTTTTACAAAGCCACACTAGTGGCTGCGCTGCGCTAACGGCCCTAAAGACCATAGAGATTTAAAGGGCTTTGAGGCTGTTGCCATGCGGCTTTGTAAAAAGAGGCCATAAATTGAAAATAAAATCATTTTTCCTACATTTGTTGTCTAGTGATTTTTCTAAACATCTTTTCCCAGTCTCAAGTTTTGATTTTGTGGGAAGATTTTAAGACTCTGGGGTTCTTTTATCAAGCTGCGGTTGGAGGTTTAACGCGCATTAAACCGCCTGCCGCGCTAGCCGCTAACACCTGCATTGAACAGGCGTTAGTTTTTTAGCCGGCCGCGAGGGTTAGCACATGATGAAATGTCCGACGCGCTAACCCCGC
Source organism: Geotrypetes seraphini (assembly GCF_902459505.1). Taxonomy (NCBI): domain Eukaryota; kingdom Metazoa; phylum Chordata; class Amphibia; order Gymnophiona; family Dermophiidae; genus Geotrypetes; species Geotrypetes seraphini. The sequence goes on from NC_047084.1 coordinate 535,856,254, forward strand.
TAGCACGGCTTGATTAAAGGACCCCTCTATCTATTCTTTTAAGTAGATAGTCAGGAAGTGGGATTTCGTGAATCAAGTTTTTATTCTTTGAGTTATTTCAATATTAGGGCATGGGTATTAAAGATTGAAAAATACAGAAGAAGGTTTGAGCTCCAACTAAAGAAAGGAGAAGAACAGAAGCAAGAGAATCTAGAAAGATGAGAAATTCTGGACACTACAGAAAAGACTGAGATTTAGAGAAGAGAGTGATAAAGAGAAAAATATAAGAACCGAGAAGGGAAGAAAAATACTTACCTGCTTTGTGTTTCTTTCATCTGCTGTACCTGTAATGAGAGAAAGGACCACAAAGTATCGTTTCTTTAATAGAGTTTAAGTATATAGAAAATAAAAACATAGAATTATTATTGTAAGAGTGAACAGCTATTATAAAACTTATCTGGTATTGTTTTCTCATTAGTTCTATAAACTGGATCCGGTGGGAGATTCTAAGAATAAGAGAATTTTAAAATCTAATATGTCTTTACTGATTATTTCTGATCATTTACTGCGGATATTAGGGCTCCTTTTACTAAGCTGCGACAGCGTTTTTCGCGCACGCAGGATTTTAGCGCATGCTAAACCCACGCTACACGGCTAGAACTAATGCCAGCTCAATGCTGGCGTTAAGGTCTAGGGTAGTGGTTCCCAACCCTGTCCTGGAGGACCACCAGGCCACTCGGGTTTTCAGGATAGCCCTAATGAATATGCATGGAGCAGATTTGCAAGCCTCTCACTTCCATTATATACAAATCTCTCTCATGCATATTCATTGGGGTTAGCCTGAAAACCCGATTGGCCTGGTGGTCCTCCAGGACAGGGTTTGGAACCACTCGTCTAGCGCACGCTAAAACCGCTATCGCTGCTTAGTAAAAGGAGCTCTTAATTTTAATTTTCACTGTACTGCAAGAATAGCTTGTTGTTTCCCCCTACCCTATTTATATGTGCCTCATCCTCCAGAGGGGAGTACTGCCTGAGGTATTGGCCTATTGAGAGACTACAAGTTAGAAGGTAGGGTAGGATAGGACCCCCTGTGGGGGTGAGGTTACAACAGTATGAGGCTATTGGTGAAAGAATACTGAGCCAAATGAATCCACCAACCTAATAGGTTCCTAAATTCTGCCAGATTACAACACGCAGCAGCTATGGCCTGACCCTTGTTATCTCAACCCTTACAAACTTTACTAGCTATGAGCTGACTTCACTCAATCTGAGCCCAGAGGAGGGAAGAAAAGACAATTTAAAAAAAAACCAAAACCCTGAGGCTGTGCATGATGCTGAATAATGACATTTGGTAGCAGTGAAGACATGCGAGTTCCACTTGCTCCTACGCCATGAAATGTGTTATCAGCCTCATTAAAATATGCCTGGCACTGATTGTACCCTCTTCCCACATGCAAAGTGAATACCCAGTGGTATATTAATAAGGACTCTCCCGTCTGTGCACGTAGAAACAACTTACAGTGAAGCTTCAAAATCAAAACTGTAGCAGCATAACTTTATTGAAAGAGTCATTTTTCAATAATCGGCACCAAAAATCCATAACAAATTACTCTTATAGTTTACTGAACAAGCTAAAGAAGATGATTTAAGCAAAATTTGACCAATGAATTATTTTCTAGACAGCAGACAGTAATTATACCAGCCATGAATACTGTCTTTCAAAGAGAGAGACACTTTCTTTAGGTTGTTCCTATAATTGCTTTTTTACAAAAAAAAAAAAACAAACCCAAAACCCTTTAAGATCATCATAGACTAAAGAAAAGAAGCTTAACCTTAACAGTGATGGCTCTCAATATAGCTGGAACATGACTGACATTTGAAAACCTAAACTAATATTCCTGGCACAGACTCACAAGTCTTGTATATGTAACGCTTGAATGATTCTCCTTGAAGGTGCCCGAAATTCTGGATGAAACCTTCATTACACATAAGGATTTTCCTTTTCTCTACTCAAGGCAAAATATAAGGCCCAATATTCAGAGAGAGATTTCTGGATGTGACAATGTTGTGAATATTTTCCTTAACTGTCGAAATCCAAGGGTATTCAGCAGCACTGTCTAGTGTCACTGAATATCCTTGCACAATGCCTCGACACTATCCAGATACTGCCTGCGCAATTCATGTTATTCAGTTATGATATTCAGTCTGCTTACTGAATAACTATCCAGCTAAAGTCACTGCATCAAAAAAGACTGTCCTAACTTTAACCGGATATCTATCCACAGGGGCCAAGGCGCTCCGCCAGTTTTGGGGGAGGCCATGCCCCTGTGGCCTCCTCTGTTCCGACGCCTATGGCCTATCCAGACTGAATATTGCTTCTATCCAGATAGTGGTAGTGCTTGCTGCTCTTTCTGAATATTTAGTGCTGGCAGAAATCCAAATACTGGCACTCAGGGGCAAATTCTGTAAAGGACGTCTAAAAGTTAGGCATCATTTAGACCTGCAGCACAATGCTGAGCGCGATTCTATTAAGCATAGACACACAATAGAGAATTGCACTCAGCGGTGCTCAGCGAATTTAAGCGTGTCTATATAGTTAGACGTGCTTTATAGAATCACATTTCAGGCATCGCACAGACATCTTCATGTCTATAATGTTATCGCTTTTTAGTGTTATGACATTAGAACGGCGATTTTATGCAGTTTTTTTTTTTACATTAAAATTGTAAGCAGTATAATAGCATGCAGAAGGCAGCCCAATTTTACAGAAGCACCATCACTATTACATTTTATTTATCTTCGGCTACTTTTATCATATTTCCCTTCTGTCCTGGTGGGCTCAAGGGGATTAAGTGACTTGCCCAGAGTCACAAGAAGCAGTGAAGAGTTTGAACACACGACCTCTCAGAGTACTGAGGCTGTAGCTCTACCCACTGCATCACATACACTCAGATATTAAACCACATGTCAATTCAAAAGCCAAGCTTATATCCTCTTGATTCATAAGAAGTCATTTCTATAGGATAAATATCAAACATGTATCTTCAACACTTGTCCGGTTTCTCTTTTAGCCTCTGTGTTCCTCAATCAAAGCACATGAAAAAAAAAAAAATATATATATATATAATATTGCATACTAAACCTTCTATTTTTTGGTGTACAGAGGACTCCTCTTTGATAATAATGGAAAATGAAGTTTAATAATGTATTACTCAAACAAAGCACATGAAAAAAATGTATTGCATACTAAATCTCATTTCCAAAGTTTAAGAAAATAAGAAGAGAAGCCCTATTTACAATGGCTGTGGCTCTGATCAAGTAGACATGTTTTGACACACAATCTTGACATCATTGTGACATCATCAATATGCACCTAGATGGCAGATTGTCATTAAAAAAGAAATAGGATTATGTGCTGGGGTACCTGACCATACTAGGGATTTGAACTCATGACCTGTAGAAGATGGAAGCAGTGCCTTTAACCACTGAGCCACATATACTTCCTTTTAGGCAAGAGTTTCCTGCCATCTGAGATGATACCTTAGGAGATCATAGCCATCTCAGGATAAAAATAAGTTTCCCTCTGGACCCTAGAAAGGGCAGAGCGTAAATGTAAATGGCAAAGTCCACAACCCATACTTTCTTATGAGATCAAAAAGAAGCTGTTAAGGTACTGGCAGGCGGGGGGGGGGAGGGGAGAAGTGTGTGGATTTGAGCCCATGATCTGTGGAAAATGGAAGAAGTTCCTTTAATCATGGAGCCACAGGAGCTTCCTTTTAGTCCATGGTTCCTATTATTTTGTAGTGACATTCTACCTTCTAGGTGCATATTGATGATGTCACAATGATGTCAAGATTGTGCTTCAGACATGTCTACTTGCTCTGAGCCACAGCCATTATGAGTAGGGTTTCTCTTCTTATTTTCTTAAACTTTGGGAATGAGGTTTAGTATGCAATATGTTATCATGTGCTTCACTTGAGTAATGCATTATTAAACATCTTTTCCCATTATTATTAGAGTCCTCTATACCACAAAAAATAGATGCCCCATTCACCTCTGGCATGCCTAAGTCACATCTACCTAACTCACACCCAACTAACGCCCATAAGTAGACTTGGTTTTGCAACACCTCCATTTTGGCTCACTTTGGTTAGGATGCTCAGTGCCATGTGATTCTGTAAGTGGACGTCCATATTAAAACCACACCCACATCTATCCCGTTAGGCACTGCTTTTTCCAATGGGCGTCTACAAAATTCTGGATGCCTATTTTGTGAATCGCACACAGCCTTTGGACATCTACATTTCAATTATTGCTTGTTAAAGTCATTAATTGGGCTTATTATCGAATTTATTTGGATGCTCAAGTTGCTGGGTGACCACATTATGGATGCCTAACTTTAGGTGTCCTTTACAGAATTTACCCCTCAATATCCAGATTTAATTTTTCTACCTGTGGTAGATAAGATCGCGTCTTTGAGTCTCCATCACCTTTTCACTACAGGATTGCCCCAGGGCAGCCATAAGACAGCTCCATTAGATTTTAAACTGAATTTGTTGAATCATCTGACTGATAATTTAAAGAATGGAAAATTCCTCACTAATAATGGTCATATTATAATAACTCCAATCCCAAAACCCCCCAAAGAATCATTAGCATTAATCACTAATTATAGGCCAGTAGCATCCATCCCATTTTTTGTATAAATTAAGGAAGGATTGGTCCATCTTCAGCTAATGGAATATCTTGATCAATTTTCTCTCTTGCATGAATCACAATCTGGTTTTAGACCTTTATTTAGTACCGAGACAGTAATTGCGGCTATTTTGGACAATTTACATTCTTTGTTTAGTAAAGGTCTTAATGCCTTGATCATGCAATTTGATATGAGTTCTGCATTTGATTTAGTGGACCATGGGAAATTGCTGCAAAGTTTGGATGCTATCGATATTAGAGGAGAGGTGTTAGAATGGTTTTCGGGCTTTCTCATGTCTCGCACCTATCAAGTTCGTTTCAATAATGATCTTTCAGGTATTTGGAATAATTCATCTGGTGTTCCGCAAGGTTCACCATTGTCCCCATTGCTCTTTAATGTTTATATGTCATTATTAGGTGTGCAATTGTCCCAGCTGAGGATAAAGCTGTTTAGTTATGCAGATGATTTTACTATCATTATTCCATTTGCTATTTCTCTTTCTGAAGTTATTCCTAAAGCAATAGAAGTATTAGGTCTAATGGAGCAATGGATGACTGAATTTAGACTGAAGCTTAACACAAAAAAATGAAGTTTTTTGTAGCTTCACCGTGCCCGTTTGATAAGACCAGTGGCGTACCTTTTACAAAGGCGCGTTAAACCGTCTGCCGCGCTAGTACCTAATGCCTCCATTGATGAGGCCTTAGGATTTTAGACTGCCGCGGGGTTAGCGCGTGATAAAATGTCCGACGCGCTAACCCACATAGTGCACCTTGATAAAAGGAGCCCTAAAATATCATTGCGTATAAATAAATTCAGCTATCCTATTCAATCTACCATTAAGGTTTTGGGAATAATACTGGACAAGGGCTTGAAGAACCAGGTGGACTCTTTGGTCAGAAAGGGTTTCTTTACTCTTTGGAAGCTTCGGTCCATTAGGGCGTATTTTGATGTTTCATCATTTACAGTTTTGGTACAGTCTCTTATACTAAGCCAGCTTGATTACTGCAATATTGCCTATTTGGCAATTTCCCAGAGGAATATGCAATGACTGCGAATAGTACAAAATGCGGTGGTCAGGCTGATTTTTAGGTTGAAGAAATCTGTTCACGTTACACCCTCCTATCGAGTACTGCATTGGCTGCCAAAAGGAGGCACAGGTGAAGTTTAAGTTTGGTTGCTTCTGTTTTAAGGCTTTGTTTGGTTTAGCTCCCAAATATATAACTGAGCTTTTCTCTTTTGCAACCAACAGACATAAGAGAAACTCACATCTGAATTTTGTTTTTCTGCCTGTTAGAGGATGTAAACTTAAAAAACATCAACAAAATTTTTTCTCATATCAAGCAGCGTTATGGGGTAAGGATTTACAATTGCTTTTGCTTATTGACACTTATGAGGAATTTAGGAAACATCTAAAAACATATCTGTTTTTGAAGTATTTAGGCAGCTAATTTGTAAAAATTTTATTATGCACTATTTTGATCATTTTAGTGTCTCTAATTATTGGCTTTTAACTTTTTAAATTCTATTCAACTTCTTTTATTGTTTCTTTTAACTATTGTAAACCGCATAGAACTTTAAGGCCTTGCGATTTATAAACTGATGATTATTATTATGATCAGAGGAGAAACCTGGACCAGCCTCAGAAGAGAAGAAGAATTGTAATGCTTAATGGGTTTAGATGACACAGAGTAGGGGAAGGAATAAAGGGGAGGATATTATCTTATCATGGGACCCTGAACCAGACAATAGAAAGGGAAAATAGACCCTTTTGCCTGATAAAGTAGTAACTGCCAGGAATCTCATGCAGCAGACAGATGAGGGAGAAGAGTTGCTGTGATTCATGGGGATGGGCAGCAGCAGTGCAACCTTTGGAAATAGATACTATAGCTTGACCTGAGAGGCAGCAGTGTGCCCAGGACTCCTGAGAATTGGAGTGCACTGCCTGGCCTCTAATCCAGGAGCAGATAGGCTAAGCCAATTAGAATCAGGCTAGGGTGGAGCTCTGAAAACCTGGGAGCCATGCCTGACTTATAAAAACACTTCCTTAGAGAAGGAAGGCAGCAGGATAATGGTCAGCTAGGGCCTAATTCTATAAATAGCGCCTAACTTATAAGTGCCACTCTTCATGGTTGTCAATTAACCACTTGGTGTCCTTTATAGAATCATGCCTAGCAGTGCTTAGGCATCCTTATAGTAGGCCTGAGTCAACCGTGCCTATTCTCTACCCCTAGCCACGCCTACATTTCATGGCATGGTCAATTACCATGCAATTAAAGCCACTTAAAAACAATTAGGAACTAAGTTAGGCATCAGTAGGCACCTAACCTAGGTGCTGTTTATAGAATCAGTCCCCTAATGTCCAGAGCAAGAGGATCTTGTACTTTATATACTAGAAGCAGGTTGTGAGCTGAGATCCACCGGGAGGGGGGGAGGGGGAAGATCCCCAAAGAAAAAAAAAAGTCAGAAGTTTATTAGTTATTTAGTAACAAACATAGCAACATAGTAAATGACGGCAGATAAAGACCTGAACGGTCCATCCAGTCGGCCCATTAGTTATACTCATCAAAAATACATGATTATATTAACTTGTCTCTTCTTTGATATTTCTGGGTCATAGACTGTAAAGTCCACCTGGTATTGTCCTATGTTCCAAATGCTGAAGTTGCTGTCCACGCTCACTCCAACCTATCCATGTTGTTTACATGATATCTACCATAAAGTCTGGCCAGTAACATCCTCATGTTCCAAGTTAGTGGAATTCCCATCAATGCCCTTCCCAGCCCAATCCTACACCAAATTATCACATATGGGACACAGACCATGCAAGTCTGTCCAGTACCGGCCTTAGCTCATTAATTTACATTCTTTGTTTTCTAATTAGGGATCCTCTATGTTTATCCCACGCTTTTTTGAATTCTATCACCGTTTTCCTCTCCACCACTTCCCTTGGGAGGGCATTCCAGGCATCTACCCCCTCTCCGTGAAAAATAATTTCCTAACATTGATCCTGAGTCTTCCTCCTTGTAACCTCAAATTATTCCCTCTAGTTTTACCATTTTCTCTTCTCTGGAAAAGATTTGGTTCTATATTAATACCTTTCAAGTATTTAAACGTCTGTATCATATCTCCCCTGTCCCTCCTCTCCTCCACAGTATACATATTTAGGTCTTCCAGTCTCTTCTCATACTTCTTTTGGTTAAAACCCCTTACCATTTTCATTGCCTTCCTCTGGACCGCTTCAAGTCTTTTTATATCCTTCACCAGATACTGCCTCCATAACTGAATACAATACTCCAAGTGCGATCTCACCAACGATCTATACAGGGGCAACATCTCCCTTCTTCTGCTGGTTATTCCTCTTTCTATTCAGCCTAGCATCCTTCTGGCTACAGCCACTGCCTTATCGCACTGTTTAGATGCCTTTAGATCCTCAGACACAATCACCACAAGGTCCCTCTCTCCGTCAGTGCTTATCAGCCTATCACCTCCCAGCACATACAATTCCCTCAGATTATTACCCCCCAAATGCACCACTCTGCACTTCTTCGCATTGAATTTTATTTGCCTGATATTAGACCATTCTTCTAACTTTTGCAGATCCTTCTTCATGTTTTCCACTCCCTCCGGGGTGTCTATTCTGTTACAAATCTTGGTATCATCTGCAAAAAGGCTAGCCTTATCTTCTAACCCTTCAGCAATGTTGTTCACAAACCTATTGAACAGAATTGGTCCCAGCACCGATCCCTGAGGCACTCCACTAGTCACCTTTCCCTCATCCAAGCGAATTCCATTAACCACTACCCTCTGCCATCGGTCTGTCAACCAGCCTCTAATCCAGTTCACGACTTTGGGCCCTAACTTCAGCCCGCGGGCCGACCAACTATAGCCGTCCGACGTCAATTCTGACGTCGGAGAGGACATTCTGGGCCAGCCAATCGCTGCCTGGCTGGCCCAGAATGTCCTCTCCGACGTTAGAATTGACATCGGACAGCCAGAGTTGGTCGGCCCGCGGGAAACGAAGCAGGGCAATTTCGGCACTGGCCTGTTTCCGATGGCCAGTGGCAGCCTTTCCCCGGCGGTGGTGGCAGCATGGTGCTGGTGGTGGCGGTGGCATGGGGGAGGGCAGGGAGAAAGAAAGAAAGGGGGAGACAGGGAGCCAGAAAGAAAGAAAGGGGGGGATAGGGATCCAGAAAGAAAGAAAGGGGGCAGGGTGAAAGAAAGAAAAAAATGGGGCATGGAGAGAGAGAGAGAAAGACAGACATAGAGAAAGAAAGGGGGCATGGAGAGAGAAAGAAGGGGGCAGGGTGAAACAAAGAAAGAAATGGGGCACGAAGAGAGAGAGAGAAAGACAGACATACAGAAAGAAAGGGGCATGGAAAGAGAAAGAAAGAAGGGGGCAGGATGAAAGAAAGAAAAAGATGGGGGAGGGAATGAGGTCTGGAGGAAAGGAAGCATACAGGAGGCTGAAAGAAGGGAAGAAATATTGGATGCACAGTCAGAAGAATAAAGTGCAACCAGAGACTGATGAAATTACCAAAGGTAGGAAAAATGATTTTATTTTCAATTTAGTGATCAAAATGTGTCCATTTTGAGAATTTATATATGCTGTCTATATTTTGCACTTTGGGCCCCTTTTACTAAGCTGCAATAGCAGTTTTTAGCGCAGGGAACCTATGAGCATCGAGAGCAGCGTGGGGCATTCAGCGCAGCTCCCTGTGCTAAAAAACGCTATCGCGGTTTAGTAAAAAGGGAGGGAGTATATTTGTCTATTTTTGTATAGTTGTTACTGAGGTGGCATTGCATAAAGTCATCTGCCTTGACCTCTTTGAAAACCCACGGAATATAAATGATAATTAACATTTTCTCTGTGTACAATGTGCTTTGTGTTTTTAAAATTTTATTGTTGGTAGATCATTTTGACTTGGCCACGAAGGTAAGTGGGGGGGAGGGAAGGGAGCTTCTGAAAGACATCTAGTAATCCTTGCAGGCTTGACTGTGCAGGGAATTAATTTTATAAAATCATGTTTTGTTATGTGACTACTAGCATTATTTAGACTTTAATTTCTATGAATGAATAGAATGAAAATGATATAAAATTACTTGCTTGTTTTTATGTGTGTGCGCTGAAGGAAAGTGGAGAGAGAGAGGGCTGAGGACGCTGAAGGGAAATGGGGAAGAGAGAGTGGGGAAAAGACGCTGATTTATAAATTGACAATTGTACAGAATATTGTTTCTTTTTATACTTTAATATAATAAGTTCAATATAAAACAATTCAAGGCTTGTGTGGATGGAATCAGGTGGTTTGCGGGGATGGGGACCGAGCTTAGGGGGATTAGTCCAATAAAATGGTATTTTCTTATTTCTCATTATTTGTTTTATTTTTATTTGTTAATTTGTAAAGTGGTGATTGTTATGTATCAGTTTTTTCAAATTTACATCAACTGTCTTTATATTTTGCACAGTATTAGAGGACATGTATTACTGTTTTTCTGGTGTTGCATTGTATGCAGAGTCTGGTTTCTTGGCAGTTCAGTTTAACTTTTGTCTACATATTTCTATTTTTAGTTTGTGATTATTCCATATTGGGCAAGGGTGTATCTGTCTGTGTGTATGAAAGGGACATGGCTTTCTGATAGCATCGACTGTACAGGATCAATTGACTGTGCAGGAACTGGTTTGTTTCGTTTTACAATGTATATGTTGGTGTTCTAGTGCTCACTGCAGTGTTTAAGATGCTGCCTTTTCCTAGGTACACTCTTGTTGTGCGATATGTAGATTGTTACTAAAAATCATACTTTTCATATAGATGGGGGGTGTCAAAAAATGATGGGCCCCGGGTGTCACATATGCTAGGTACGCCACTGGCATTACCATTGACAGTTTTGGTAGAAGGAAATGTATGCATTTAAAAGTTACCAAAAACATAAATCAGTCCAACTATAAACTTCCTCACGGTACTGCTTAGAGCAAAAAATCGTTTTAATATGGAGGAAAAAGCCTCAGGTAAAAAGAGAGCCAAATAATCAGCTCAACTTCATGAGCATCACTGGCTTAAAAAAAACCTCTGTGTTAAAATGATTTTTTTGCTCCAAGCAGTGCCGTGAGGAAGTTTACTAGTGGAGCTGATTTGTTACGTTTTCAATGAGTTCTGTTCCTCCACTCCATTTTTTTCGTGTATTTAAAAGTTGACATCATGGAGCTTCCAGAGCCATTTTGAAAGGTGAGGTGGTCAAGGAACAGGGATTCCCTTTTGGGAGTAGATTTCAACTCTTTGAATAAGAAGCTATTGATATTGGATTTTTGAAGGCCGAGTGAATTTCAATTAAGTATCAATAATTCCACTGCACTATTACTGGATAGTAGAGAATTTCAAAGATTGATATGGATCTGTTTCTTTTTGGCACATGCCAGTACCTAGTCAACAATAACTGATAATACTGAGAATGTGAAATGCTCTGTATTGTTCAGTGAAGTTTATTTCTGATCAACGATGGTGCGATTGGTGCTCTGTTTTGAATATTTGGAGCTGAAACACATCCGAGATCTTTTTTATTCCACAATTTGGAATAGGTTTGCTATAATGCTCTTATTGGTATCTAATGTTGCATGCCTCATAGAAACATAAAGTTACAGGGAAATGCTTATAAAACCAATAAGAACATAAGAATAACCTTACTGGGTTAGACCAATGGTCCATCTAGCCCAGTATCCCTGTCTTCATGGAGGCCAATCCAAGTCACAAGAACCTGGCAAAAAACCCAAATAGTAGCAGCATTCCATGCCACCGATTCAGAGCAAGAAGTGGCTTCCCCCATGTCTGTCTCAACAGCAGAACTTGTCCAAACCTTTTTTTAAACCAGCTACATTAACTGCTCTTTCCACATCCTCTAGTAACGCATTCCCAAACAAAAAAGCGTTCCACTGCCTATGCTCTTATTGGTTTTAAAAGTATTATTCTATAACTTCATCACGTGTTCCCTAGTCTTTGTAAATCTCGATGCAGTAAATTGATCCACTTGTACCCGTTCTACACCACTCAGGATTTTGTAGACTTCATTCATATCTCCCCTCAGCCATCTCTTTTCCAAGCTAAAGAGCCCTAACCTTTTTAGTCTTTCCTCATACAACAGGCATTCCATCCCCTTTATCATCTTGGTGTTTCTTCTTTGAACCTTTTCTAGTGCCACTATATCTTTCTTGAGATAATGAGACCAAAACAGAATGTGATACTCAAGGTGAGGTTACACCACTAAGTGATACAGAGGCATTATAACATTCTTGGTCTTGTTTACCATCCCCTTTCTAATAATTCTTAGCATCTTGTTTGCTTTTATGGCTACTGCCACACATTGGGCAGAAGGTTTCAGCGAATTGTCCACGATGACACTCAGATCATTTTCTTGAGTGCTGTTCGCCAATGTGGACCCTAGCATCCGATAACTATGGTTTGGATTATTTTTCCCAATGTGCATCACTTTGCATTTGTTCACATTAAATTTCATCTGCCATTTGGACACCCAGTCTTCCAGTTTTCTAAGGTCTGCCTGCAATTTTTCAGAATCTGCATGGGTTTTAATAACTTTGAATAGTTTAGTGTCATCTTCAAATTTAATCACCTCACTTGTAGTTCTAATTTCCAGATAATTTATAAATAAGTTAAACAGCACTGGTCCCAGTACAGATCCTGCAGCACACCACTATTTACCCTCCTCCATTGAGAAAAGTGGCCATTTAACCCTACCCTTTGTTTCCTGTCCGATAACCAATTCTTAATCCACAATTGAATACTGCCTCCTATCCCATGACTTTAATTTTCTCACAAGCTTCTCATACTACTAATGGTACTATTTATCATTTCTATAGCACTGAAAGGCATTCGCAGTGCTGTACATTTAATATTCAGTAGACAGTCCCTGCTCTGAAGAGCTTACAATCTAATTTGGACAGACAGGACATCCCAGGGTTGGGGAGATTCTGCTAGAAGGAATGATACAATGGGTATATGTATCTGACAGTGAGTGGGAGGTAAATGTTGAAAGCAATTTCAAAAAAGTGGGCTTTTAGCTTGGATTTGAATACTGCTAGAGACAGTGCACGACGTATTGATTCAGGCAGTCTGTTCCAGGCATAATGTGTGGCTTGAAAGAAGGAACAGAGTCTGGAGTTGGAAGTGAAGGAGAAGGATACAGATAAGAGGGACTTACCCTATGAACAGAGTTCATGGGAGGGGAGCATGGGGGGGGGATAAGGGAGGAGACATATTGAGGGGCTACAGAGTGAATGCACTTGTAAGTCAGTAAGAGGAGTTTGAACTATATTCTCTGATGAGGAACTTTGTCAAAAGCTTTCTGGAAATTTAGATACACTACAACAGGGGTCTCAAAGTCCCTCCTTGAAAACCATTTCTGTCCAGGTATATTCCTTAAATCCTCTTCTGTAAAGACCAAAGCGAAGAATCCATTCAGTCTCTTCATTATGGTCTTATCCTCCTTGAGTGCCTCTTGTACTCCTTGATCACCCAAAAGTCCCACAGATTCCCTCACAGGTTTTCTGCATTGGATATACCTAAAAAAATTGTTACTATGAGTTTTTGCCTCTTTGGCAAGTTGTTCTTCATACTCTTGTTTAGTTTTCTTTATTAATGCATTGCATCTAACTTGCCAGTGCTTATGTCTCTTCTTATTTTCTTCATTCTTTAAAGGATGTTTATTTGGCTGTAATAGCCTCTTTCACTTCACCTTTTAACCACGCCAGCTCTTACTCAGAGAATTGTTAAGCTCTGGAATGCATTGTCAGATGTTGTGGTAAGAGTGGTTAATTTAGCTGTTTTTATGAAAGGTTTGGACAATTTCCTGGAGTAAAAGTCCATAGTCTGTTATTGAGACAGACATGGAGGAAGCCACTGCTTGCCCTGAATTGGTAGCATGGAATGTTGCTACTATTTGGGATATTTTGTCAGGTACTAATGACCTGAATTAGTCATCATGAAAGCAAGCTACAAGGAAGCTTAAAAAAGAAGGTAGCATCAGTTGCCAGGACCTTAGGCCTTAATTGCAGAAGGCTTTTCTATGTGTGGGTTGATCTAGCAACATCAGGGAAAAAAAAAAAAAGCCTGACTAGAAAATAGTTTCTTTTTGGAAAAATAGGCCTTCAAAATTGTCAACTATTGTTCCTCAGAATGAAGAGTAACCAGCGATGTCGCTCGTTTACTAATATTCCAAAAATTAAGATATATCCAAGCTTTCAGGGGAGTTAATGATATCATTACCACCCTCCTCCTTAATCTCCTTTATATCCTTAGGGATGCAATAAAGATTAGTCACCACAAAAGCATCATAATTAGAAAGTTGCAAAATGTCTCTCAGATATGACTTAAACAACTCCCTTGCAGACAGATAATGTGTCACAAAAAAATTCAATTCCTGCAAATTACATGCCCTAGCAGTATTCTCAATTGCTTCCATCTGCATATGTATTAGCAAATTATCTTTAGTGACTGCAGCCATTGCAGCTTGCATTGATTTCAGCTTACAGTCTGATTTGGACAGACGTTGCTCCACTGTTTCTGTCTTATTATCCTGCTCAGCAAGTTTCAGAGAGGTTTTCTCAGAGAATTTGGAGAGCTTAAGTAAAATCTCATGTAATACTTTTTCCATCCTAAAGACCGCTTCTCCAATATCTTAAGGAAACCTTTTCTAATTTCTCAGAAGAAAAAGTAGACAAACAAAAATCAATGAAATTTTATAGGAACTGGCACTGGTAATGTGTCTCTGGATATATTTAAAGAGGCATCAGGAGCAGGTTTCAGAGGAAAATATAATTCTACTGGAGAAGCTTGACTTCCAAACGAGAAAGGTGCAGGTTGAGGGGATGGAGTCTGACCACCTGATGATAAAAAAAATTGAGGAAGAAAATAAAGTACTCACTCTTCCTATATTAGATGTGCTTACTATGACTTGAAGATGTTGATCAATCGGGCCAATTATCTTTGTAGATGTTGGTTTTGAAGTTTTGCTGCCCTTGAATTTCCCCATGAATACTGGACAACACCAGTAATTGCAGTAATTGCACCAGTAAGAAATTGCAGCTCTTTGCTCCTCAATAGGCTCTGAAGGGGCTCCAAAGGAGTGTGGCCTGCCTCTTTGGTCACACCCCTTTGGACATGCGTCCATGGCCACATTCCATGGCAGAGCACAGATCTTATAGAGCACCCACAGTCTCTGGTGACATCACAGGAATAGGCTCTATCTGCAGCTGTGCCTGACCACCTCTACTGCAGAACTCCAACAGATTCCAGGTGTTCCTTGGTTTTTGGTTTTTGTTTGCTATTGAGAATACATAAACAGTTCAATTTAATCTATCTATATGCCTGAACTAATTATTAGATTTTTTTTTTTAATGGTATACTTCAATATAATTTTTGGTGTTTCATTTATGTGGACTAGATTGTAATAATATCTTTGTATTTTATCAGTATGTTTGCTTATTTTCATATATAGCAGTACAATAATCACATTTCCCAAATACGTCCAAGTGCCGATACTTAAAATGGGTTTTGGACGTATTTTTAAACGACCTAGGCCTTCAGAGTGCCACTGAATGACTAAAGCTAAATGGGGCATTTCGGTAGGAGTGTCGAGGGCGGGAGTTGGGAGGGACGTGGGCCAGTCTAGACTTAGTCATACAGCATGTATAACCGAAAGTTATACAGGCTGGGATCGACGGAACTTGGACGTTGTGACTTAGACCATGTAAAACATGGTCTAAGTCACAAAAACCCACATAAAGTCACCAGATAAGCACTGCAAACACACAGTACAGACCCCCACATACTACCCCAGTGATCACTGACCCCCCCTAAAAATATTAATCACACCTTTAAAATTCAGCCTCCAGACCATCATCACCTGGCCTCCTGGCATAGGAAAGCCTAGTCGTCCAGCACAGAGGTGGCTTAAGTCATCTTGGGGGTGGATTAGGGACCCATAGAGAGGAGGACCCATGCTCATAAGTCCCTGTAATCACTGCATACACCCCCAAAATCCTTTTTTGCTGGCATATAAGTAGCTCCTCCAGCCATAAGGGCTATTAGGATGGTAGATAAGTGGGTCTAGGGGATTCTGGAGGTGGTTTGGGGGGGCTCACCATGACCTATAAGGGAGCTGTAGTGAGGAGAAGACATGGCACCCTTTTTGTGAAGTTCACAACAGTGCCCTGTAAGGTACCCCACTATTTAGGTGCCATGTCTGGGTGTTCAGTCCATCACTTTGCAGACCCCTCCCACGTCCAACAGGGCTTCTTCTAGGCGTTTTGGACTTGGACAAAAAGTTGGACGGAAATGTGGTATAAAGATGGACGATTTAGTGACTTGGACGATCAGATCGGCAGGATATATAATTAGACGATCTTCGAAACAAAAAAAAAATTTTGGACGTATTTTTTGAAAATGTGTCTTAGGCTGTTTTTTATGTTGGACGACTTGTGAGTTGGATGCAAGTGGACTTAGACGTCCCTTTCGATTATGCCCCTCTATGCATGTTAGAAACATGATGGCAGATAAAGGCCAAATGCTCCATCTAGTCTGCCCATCCGCAGTAACCATTATCTCTTTCTCTGAGAGATCCCATGTGCCTATCCCAGGCCCTATTGAATTTAGACACCACCTCTTCCGGGAGACTGTTCCACGCATCTATCACCCTTTCTGTAAAAAAGTACTTCCTTAGATTATTCTAGATTATTCATTTACTTGTTACTCTAGATTACTCGTTACTAGATTTCATTAGACTACTAGCTTGTTACACTGAGAGCGGCACATATTGAAGGCAGCGACAGAGGAGCATTATTAGTTGCCATTCTTTAGCTTCAAGGATTCATTGTATATTTAAGGAAACACAGTATTAACAATTGAAGTCCGAGTAACCACACAAATATCATCTAGTCATACATTTAGATTCCTGAGGCAGGCCCACTTGGGGCCGAAACACGATTGTGTCGAGTCTTTATTCAATAAACGAGATTGAACACGAGTCACCTTTGTTGGTTTTCTTCTGCTAAAATATACATTTATTTGACAAAGGAACAAATTTACATGATAAAGGAACAAAATTAAAGAGGTATGGGGAAGGGAAGGGGCATGCACGCGGCAAGGGAGGGTGGAGAAGCGGTCGGGGGATGGGCACCACTCACCCTCACTATGCCACTGGGAGAGGGTTATGCCTTGAAGGCAATCTCGAAAAAGTGGGCTTTCAGTCAGTTTAAACATCCCCTGCTAATTGTAACCCCTACCATGGCATCCTGTTTGTCTGTCTTGATTGTA
The DNA here is from genome assembly GCF_902459505.1 of Geotrypetes seraphini. Classification (NCBI taxonomy): domain Eukaryota; kingdom Metazoa; phylum Chordata; class Amphibia; order Gymnophiona; family Dermophiidae; genus Geotrypetes; species Geotrypetes seraphini. The sequence goes on from NC_047084.1 coordinate 535,873,246, forward strand.
TTATGAGCTCATTCGAACAGGGACTGTGCCCTTCAAGACTATGTGCAGTACTCTAGAAATAATTAATAGTAGTAGTAGGAATGTCCAGAACATCATTGGCTTTGCTGGTAGCGCTAGCCAGGCATTTTCAGTGGTGATAACCAGTTAGATGCTGTTAAAATTGTCTTATTAGCCACCGAGACTAGAGTTAACTGGTCGGCAGTCACTTCCAGCCAGTTAACTCACGATGAATATTCTTTTCTCTGTCTTAGAGGTCCAGCGTGAAACTCGGCATCTGATCATAAGTGTAAGCACAGATCTCCTCTCTGAAGGAACTTGATGAACTCTGAAAATACTGGAAGAAAGGTAAATATACTTATGTCACTGGGTCTTAAAACACTTAGATTGTGAGCCCACTAGAGACAGAGAGAGTACCTATATATAAATGAATGTAAACCACTTTGTTTGTACCACGGGAAAGCAGTATTTCAAATCTATGACCCTTTACCCTTTAGCTTTATATTTAAACATGGTCTCCAAGCTGATTTATAGCTTTGCAGTCCTTAGAAGAAAATATAAGCAGTAAACATATACAATTTTAACTTTCTAGTCACTGAATTTTCTGGACTGAGTCACGTAGCTGAAACATTAGATTGTAAGCTCTACTGAGCAGGGGTCGTCTCTTGTGTATACAATGTGCAGTGCTGTGTACATCTGGCAATGCTATAGAAATAATAATGTTGTGGTATGTATCCAGTCCAGGTATTACAATATGAAAGAAGTCTCTGTGGCCTCCATCCTACAGATAGTTTAGGTGGTATACTAAATTTATCTTACCGTGCTGTTTGTTTCTGTTACAATTTAAGAGCTGCATCGTTATATCAGCGCCTTGCCATGTAAATCTTATGTAGCAGCTCTGCACATGGTTGCTCTCAAATGGGTTAGCTTTTATTATCACATTTCATCCATGTGTAAGATTTGAATTTAATATAAAATCAACAAAGAACCATGGACTAAAAAAATGAAGCATGCTTGCTGATCTACCGTATTTTCACGTAGATAACGCGCACCCGTGTAAAACGCGCATACGGGTATAGCGCGCGGAAAACACAAAATTATGTACAGAAATTTTTGTATACCGCGCACACCCGTATACCGCGCATGCTGCCCGACTCTCCAGTCGCCTGCCCCGACTCTCCTCTCCCCCTTGAAGTCCTGTCCCCACCCTGAAAGCCTGATGCCCCCCCCGACGTCCGATTCATCCCCCCCCGCAGGACCGCTCGCACCCCCACCCCGAAGGACCGCTCGCACGCACCCCCACCCTGAAGGACCGCTCGCACCCCCACAGCCTCCCGACCCCCCCCATCATGTAGAAGCTCCTACCGGTGTCCTGCTGCTTCCCCTCTTGCCCCGCCGACTCCCCGACACGATCGGGGCAAGAGGGAGCTCAAGCCCTCTTGCCCCAGCCAACCGCGGCACCCCCGACACAATCGGGGCAAGAGGGAGCTCAAGCCCTCTTGCCCCCCCGACTCCCCGACACGATTGGGGCAAAAGGGAGCCCGAGCCCTCTTGCCCCGCCGACTCCCCAACTCCCCGACAATATCGGGCCAGGAGGGAGCCCAAGTCCTCCTGGCCCTGGCGACCCCCCCCCTAGTTGTTCGGGCCAGGAGGGAGCCCAAACCCTCCTGGCCACGGCGACCCCCTGCCCCCACCCCGCACTACATTACGGGTAGGAGGGATCCCAGGCCCTCCTGCCCTCGACGCAAACCCCCCTCCCCCCAACGACCGCCCCCCCAAGAACCTCCGACCGCCCCTCTAGCCGACCCGCGACCCCCCTGGCCGACCCCCACGACCCCACCACCCCCCTTCCCCGTACCTTTCTGTAGTTGGCCGGACAGACGGGAGCCAAACCCGCCTGTCCGGCAGGCAGCCAACGACGGAATGAGGCCGGATTGGCCCATCCGTCCCAAAGCTCCGCCTACTGGTGGGGCCTAAGGCACCTGGGCCAATCAGAATAGGCCCGGGAGCCTTAGGTCCCTCCTGGGGGCGGGGCCTGAGGCACATGGTCGGGTTGGGCCCATGTGCCTCAGGCCCCGCCCCCAGGAGGGACCTAAGGCTCCCGGGCCTATTCTGATTGGCCCAGGCGCCTTAGGCCCAACCAGTAGCCAGAGCTTTGGGACGGATGGGCCAATCCGGCCTCATTCCGTCGTTGGCTGCCTGCCGGACAGGCGGGTTTGGCTCCCGTCTGTCCGGCCAACTACAGAAAGGTATGGGGAAGGGGGGTGGGGGTGTCGTGGGGGTCGGCCAGGGGGGTCACGGGTCGGCTGGGGGGCGGTCGGAGGTTTTTGGGTGGGGCGGTCATTGGGGGGAGGGGGGTTTGCGTCGAGGGCAGGAGGGCCTGGGATCCCTCCTGCTCGTAATGTAGTGCGGGGTGGGGGTAGGGGGTCGCCGTGGCCAGGAGGGTTTGGGCTCCCTCCTGGCCCGAACAACTAGCGGGGGGGGGGGGTCGCCAGGGCCAGGAGGACTTGGGCTCCCTCCTGGCCCGATATTGTCGGGGAGTTGGGGAATCGGCGGGGCAAGAGGGCTTGGGCTCCTTTTTGCCCCGATCGTGTCGGGGAGTCGGAGGGGCAAGAGGGCTTGAGCTCCCTCTTGCCTCGATCGTGTCGGGGGTGCCGCGGTTGGCTAGGGCAAGAGGGCTTGAGCTCCCTCTTGCCCCGATCGTGTCGGGGAGTCGGGGAGTTGGCGGTCCTTCGGGGTGGGGGTGCGGGTGCGTGCGAGCAGTCCTGCGGGGGTTGAATCGGACGTCGGGGGGGGGGAACTATGTAAAAAAAAATTTGTACAACGCGCTCACGCGTATACCGCACAAGGGTATGCACGGTTTGTAAAAACACGTATAACGCTCGCGTTATATGCGTGAAAATACGGTATTTAGATTCAGAACTGCAGAAAAAAAGGTGCTTGCATAGTTCACTTTTTCATTTTGTACTTTTGTCAAACCAGTAATAAACATTGACTGCCATATCTTTTATAACCAAGCTTGGAACTCTTTTTCAGCAGCAGATGCAGTGTTATGAGCAACATGGCAAAGGCAGCCCATAAAATAAATGCTTTTATTTTTATTTTCTAGCCTGGTTTTGATGGAATTTCTTCGTCACCAATTCACACTTGTCAACTCCAAATCCTAGTGCATTCCTTTCAGCGCAGAATTTATTTTGGAAATGCTTCCTTCTGCTGTTAAAGCATTAACTCCGGTGGTTATGCCCATGCCTATAAATTCAGTGCAAACACACTGTCTTGTCACTTTAAAAAATGGGATTCATTACTCAAGACTGATGTTATTTGAATCACTCGCTTAACAAAGCGTAAGGATGATCACTCATATAAGCTGATCATTAAAGATCCTTTTTACTAAAATGCACTAAAATGTGCAGTTACCCTGGCTTAATGTGGGATTTCCACAATGTTTTTCGAACTACATTGCATTGCCATGAGTGTGTCTATTTAAAAAACTCTTTATGTGCATGTATGATCTGACACATTGTATGACTTGTATTGAACTCCTGATAAAGGCATTTGGCCGAAACACAGCTTGTGTTGAGTCCATTAAATGAAAAGTCATAATAAAGAGAATTTTTTATTCATCACCTCTGTATGTCCCTTGCCTTGATTCCCACTCATCTAGTTGGTTGATGTGAAATTTTACAACACAGTACTTACAAATTATACTCAGCATCTTTTGAGGGCATTCCCACTATTTTTATTGTAGGTTGTGTGTTAATGTTCCCATTAGCACACAATACCTGCTGAGAATTTATGTGGAACTACTTAAATAGGAGGCAGTAACTGCTCCCACATTAATTTGTAAGTCCCTCCTATCTGTGCCCTTCGCTTCCTCTGCCAACTCCAGACTCCGTCCCTTCTACCTTGCTGTGCCATATTCTTGAAACAAGCTGCCCGAATCCCTAAGGCGGACTCTGTCTCTGGCAGTGTTCAAGGCCCAGTTAAAAGCCCACCTCTTTGAGAGTGCTTTCAACTCCTAACTCCTCTCACCTTGGATTCTGCATCCCCAATCCTATATCTCATGTCTGTCTGTTCAAATTAGATTATAACCTCTTCTGAGCAGGGACCATCTATTAAATGTCAAAATGTTCAGTGCAACTTATACCTTTTAGTGCTATATAAGTGATAAATAATAGTAGTAACTTTATGTTAGCCAATTAGAATGCAGTACATGTAATACACTAGCTGGCTAAAGCTTCTACACCCACTCTACACCCTGCTGCACTCCCTGATGGAAAAAAATCTGGTTTTTAACACACAGAATAGGCAAACTACCACAAAACCCTTTAATGTGGTGTGGTTTCCACACATTAGCCATGCATTAAAAACTTGGCCCTCTTTGGTATAAGGGCCCTTAAATTCTTTGCATATTGCTCCATTCCACAAAAGTGGAAGTATGGAAGAAGTAGGGAATTAGAGATCGATAAGTCTGACTTCTGTGCTAAACAAATTAATGGAAATGCTTTTAAAACAGAGAATGGTGAAGTTTCTGGAATCCTGTAAATTACAGGACCAGAGGCAATGTGGATTCACTAGAGGTAGGTCTTGTCAGATAAATCTGACTGGGTGACCACAGAATTGGATAGAGGGATTGCGATAGATGTGGTGTATTTAGATTTTAGCAAAGCCTTTGACAGCATTCCACATAGACATCTAATAAATAAACTGAGTGCCCTCGGGATGGGTCCCAAAGTGGAAGGCGACAGAGTTGAGTGGAAGGCGACAGAGAGTAGTGATCAATGGAGATCGCTCTGAGGAAAGTGATGTTACCAGTGGTGTGCCTCAAGGTTCTGTTTTTGGGCCTGTTCTTTTTAACATTTTTATAAATGATATTGTTGAAGGGCTGTCGGGCAAGATTTGCCTCTTTGCAGAAGATGTAACAGAACTGCTTCAGGAAACTGGACTTCTGTCGGTCTTTTTTGAATTTTTTCCCCCAGTTTATGAATTATTTTAAATTTTATTCTATTGTTTTTACCCCTATTGTTTTTATTTTATTAATTGAATTTCCCTGAATTCTATTGTTTAACATATTATTTTATTCCTTCTATTCCTTTTTACATATTATTTTAATTCATTTAAATATCATTTACCTAGATGGTGCTCCTATCTGTAAAGTTAGGAATTTCTATGAAATATTCTTTATGCTTCTCTCCTCTCTACTCCTTCCTGCCCTCCATAGTCCTCCCAACCCTCTTCTAACCCCTTCCTCTGTAATGTCGCCTAGAGCTTGTATAGGTATGTGTGACGCACAAATGGAAGAAAGAAAAATTAAAAAAAAATACCAAAATCTGCAATAGAGTAGACACCCAGGATGGTGTGAATAACATGATGAAAGACCTGGTGAAGCTTGAAGATGGTCTGAAATTTGGAAGCTAAAATTTAATGCTAAGAAATGCAAGGTCGTGCATTTGGGATGCAAAAACCCAAGGGAACGGTACTGTTTAGAAGGTGAAGAACTTATGTGCACGACAGAAGAGCGGGACTTGGGTGTGATTGTATGTAATGATCTTAAGGTGGCCAAACAGGTTGAAAGGTGATGGTGAGGGCGTGGCTTGACGATCATGGCTGCCAGACGTGCCGACTGAACTCTCCTCACAGCGCTGCGTTTAATCGAAAAATATCTAACACGCTTTGAGATTTGAAACGCTCCAGATTGCATCCTCATTATTTACTATATCATAGCTGAGCGACATGTCTTCAAATAAACCCACTAAGACTGAGCAATCCGGCACGGGACCCACTAGTGGTAAGAGGCCTAAGCACGAGGTCGCATCACCCGTAAAACAGCCGCCGAACTCAGTGGAATCACAGCTCGAGCTTATCCTAACTGAGATGCGAGCGTTTAAAAGCCTTATGTCCCAACAAGTTGAGGAATCCCAACTTATTAAAACAGAAATTGAGGCTTTAAACGCACAGTTCATCGATGTTCGGCATAGAATCGACGCACTGGAAGACTTCAAAACCCAACACGTGGCAAACATTTTGCTCATACCGCAATGCAATAAAGCCATTTCTACAATGCAAGCGGATCTGGAGGATCTGGCTAATAGAAGTCGCCGAGGAAATGTACGCATCCTGGGAATCCCAGAATCCTCTGAAGGATCGGATACCATCACCTTCTTACAATCCTTAATACCATCTTTGCTGGGTATAACCTTTGATCCACCGCTGGAACTGGAACGCGCACATAGGGTTCCATCCAGACCTTCCCCGAATCAAAAAACGCCTCGGCCTATTGTAGCCAAGCTGCTGCGCTATCAACACACCTTGCAGATTCTGACTTCTGCAAAAGAAAAGAAACAGATTCTCTATCAAGGCAAGAAGATTCTCTTCGTTCCTGATCTGGCAAAAACCACTGCGGCTAAAAGAAAGCTATTTCTGCAATTGAGACAGGATCTAAAGGACATAGGAGCCCGATTCGGCTTGCTCTACCCAGCGAAAATGCTTGTAACTCACAACAACAAAACAGTAACGTACATGGATCCAGCTGAGCTTCAGATATATATTGAGTCTATTAAGATGCACTGATTCTGTTAGACTGGTCTATTATTCCATAATATGTTTTAACATTCAAAGATATTGTTATTTCTCCGCCCTGGTGTGTTAATGTCATTAGTCACTCTTACACATGCGCTGTGGCAGGGAGACAGTAGTCTGCTGCAGGCTGCTCATGAGGCTTCAAGCCCTCCCGTTCTCTTCTTTCTTCTTTCACTTGTCATTCCTCTGGCACTGTTTGCCTCTTATAGGTCTGACATATTGTTGTTGTTTACAGGTTCAGAATTGGTTTTTCTCCTTGACACTGTACATGCTGATGATTGCTAATATACATATATACTCTTTTTCCATTATCATTATAACAACTGCACTGATTTTTCCTTATGATTAATCTACATATTCTTACTTTCAATGTCAATGGTCTTAACCACTGTATTAAACGGAAAAAAGTGTCGAATTATATAAGATCATTGAATCCTGACATTATATTCATTCAGGAAACCCACCTTTCCCATGCTGATAATATAAAAACCAACCTGCAAGGTTACAATGCTCCAATTTTTTCACCAGCACTAAAAAAAAAAAATGGAGTTTCCATCTATATTAAAACCTCTCTACCTATAATTATACATTCACAAACTACTGATTTAGAAGGGAGATGGTGTTTACTACATGTCTCACTCTATGATTCCCGTTTCACATTGCTGAATGTCTACGCCCCGGTATCTGACTCCCCAGAGTTCTACCGTTCTCTACAATCAGTCCTGCTACCTTTCTCGCAACATCCACTCATTATTGGAGGTGATCACAACCAACCACTTGATTATATCTTAGACAGAACCTCCTCCTGCAGACCTACAAAATCCAAAACTCTGGCAGAAATTAATTCTCTAATTACTAACTATACCTTAGTAGACCCCTGGAGACTCCTGAATCCCACACAAAGAGATTACACTTATTTCTCAGCTCCTCATAATTCCTACACAAGACTGGACTATTTCCTACTTTCTTCTTCCCTAGCTTCAGATATAACTCAAGCTACTATACATCCTATTCTCATATCGGATCACGCACCAGTATCTATTTCTATCAATCTGAAAGGCCCGAATAGATCCTCATCTAGCTGGAGATTGAACAATAGCATCTTAGCTGATGAAGATGCGAAACGAAAACTTCATACTTTCACAGAAGAATTTTTCCTGCATAATTCTTCACCTGATATTTCCCCGACTACGCTATGGGAAGCCTATAAAGCTACATTGAGAGGGCAAATAATTAGTCTAATGGCTTGGGAAAAAAAACAATTAACTCAACGTCTCACTACATTAGAAACTGACATCAAATTACTAGAATCACAATATACCTCTGACTTGTCCAACACCATCATATACTCCCAACTTATAAAACTTAAATATGAATATAATTCTCTAGCGTCCAAACTAGCCAATCACGATATTTTCCTAATGAAATCTGGACACTATATAGGGGGTAACAAACTGGGACGAGCTCTGGCTCAATACCTCAAAGGGAAAAATAAAAAACGATCCCATATTACTTCTATCACTACCCCTAATGGCACTCCAACCACAGATAAACAAAGTATAACAACTGAATTCGAAAATTTTTACCTTAAACTGTTTCAATCTGAAATTTCCTCCACAACTGAGGACATTTCAAATTATCTTGAATCCATTAGTCATCCAAAATTATCCTCCAACTTCAAAAATATCTTAGACGAACCTTTGACAATTCAGGAAATCCGAAATATTATAAAAACGCTGGCCAATAATAAATCCCCAGGCCCAGATGGCATAACCAGCGAATTTTATCAGACATTTTCCTCAATTATCTCTCCTCATTTACTGTCCTATTTTAATTTTGTTCAAGCACATCCTGATCTCCAAAGAAATTTTTCGGAAGCCCATATTGTAATATTTCCTAAACCAGGCAGAGATAGTACACAACCCAAAAATTATAGACCCATTTCATTGCTTAATTCTGATTATAAGATATTAGCAAAAATTTTATCAATCAGGTTAAGTAACGTTATAGATTATATAATCTCCCCCGACCAAGTAGGATTTATTAAACATAGATATATTGGAGATAACTTACGCATTTTTCACACTGTTAATGATTACGCCAAGACCATCTCGGAACCTGCAATAGGCCTCGCTATCGATGCGGAAAAAGCCTTTGATCGGGTAGAATGGAGGCTCTTGTTGCAGGTTCTGAGATGGTTTAATTTAGGTGAATCTTTTATTTCATGGATTCGGGCCCTTTACTGGAAACCACTCTCCAAGATCTCCATTAATGGATCTCTTTCTACACCTATTACACTAGAAAGAGGTACTAGACAAGGTTGCCCTCTTTCCCCTCTCCTTTTTAATTTATCCCTGGAACCTCTCCTTTTAGCAATTAAACAAACTTCTTCTATGCAGGGAATTCCCTTAGCTACAAGAGAACTCAAAGTTGCAGCATATGCTGATGACATAATGCTTTTCGTCAAGAACCCTTTAACATCCCTCCCCTCCTTTATACAACTTACGGACACCTACTCCACATACTCAGGATACAGAGTCAACTGGGAAAAATCAGTTATAATACCGCTCAATAATCAAATATCCCAAACGGAACTATCCTCATTTCCATTTGCATGGTCCTCCTCTCCAATCAAGTATTTAGGCATTCATATACACAAAGATCGAGACATTATAATGAACACAAACATCGCCAAATTAAAAGACCTTGTTATTGCCTCCACATCTAAATGGAAACCTCTTTATTTGTCCTGGTGGGGACGCATATCCTCCCTCAAAATGACCTTAACACCACAAATTACTTACATCTTAACTATGCTACCCGAACTAGGTAAACCCTCCTTCTATAAATGGCTTGATAAATGAATTACTGAATTTATATGGGATAATAAAAAACCTAGGATAGCTTTAAATCAGTTAAAGGCTCCCAGGATGTATGGAGGAGTAAATATCCCTGATTTTCGTAGCTATCAACTTGCATCACTTGCTAAATATGGATCAAAATGGATCACACATACTCATTCCCAAATTGTCTCAATTTTACCCACCTGGCTAGAACTAGAAATCTCAGTCTGCAATCCAATTCCTATTAATATCATTCCTACAATGTCTATTCCCTCCAGACTTAAACCCTTCTCACTCTTCTCAGCTACAACCACAGCACTCCGTATGTTAGATCGTAAGGCCACCCAATCTATTTTTACACAGAAGAACATGGCCCTCTGGAATAACCCAGCTATTAAACACAACAAAAAAGTTTTTAATTGGACATCCTGGAGTAAGCTGGGTATCTGGCAGGTCCAACAGCTCTATCATAATTCCACTTTATATACTTTCCCAGATCTCATAGCAATTTATCCAACCCTTTTTGGCAAACAAGCTCAATGGATGCTATTGTCCTCTGTACTTTCTTCCATACATTACTCAGATAATTCCTGTATTAGTAAATGGAGTTCTCTGCTTGAGACACAAGGAAAAGAAATATCATACTTCTATAAAATTTTACAAGGGGAACGACCCTTATCTGACATAGAAGTCCAACGTAAATGGTCAAAAGATCTTAATGTACAAATTTCTGACAGGGAATGGATTAGGTTTTGGACGAAAGTGAATAAACCTCTTCTCTCAGCAAATATGACACAATCCTTATATTTTCTTATGAGAAGAGTAGTGTGGACTCCACACAGAATGAAACTAGCACATCTAAAAAATGATGATCTCTGTTGGCACTGCCTACAATCTCCAGGTACTTTAGCACATATGCTGTACAACTGTCCTAAGATATTACCTTTTTGGACGCAAATTTGGTCCTTAATTAGCTTTGTAACTAACTGTACTGCTGATTTATCTTTTGACATCATAATTATGAGATCTCTTCATCCTTGCTTTAAAACCTGTACCTGTCAACCAAAATTGATTGATATATTGATATCTGTGGGTATACAGCATATCTTGCAAAATTGGAAATCCGCTTCTATGTTGAATTTTACTTTTTGGTGGAACTCTATATGTCTGTTTAAGAAATATGAACAGCATGCTTTTGATAAGAAGAAGAATAACCTTTTAATTTCATTAAGCGATATTTGGACTCCCATTGACAACTACTTACAATCACTTTAAATATACAATTATCATGCACTCTGTACAAATACTCTTGGAGGATATATATCCCGCATTCTTATAATATTCTTTGCCAATTTCTGTACTCTGTTTTTTATTGTTACATGATGTACTTTGTTTTCCTTTTCTTCAGTATTCAATAAACAAATTGAACTTAAAAAAAAAAAAAGAAAGGTGATGGTGAAAGCTAGAGGGATGCTAGGGGGCACAGGGAGAGATATGGCCAGTAGGAAAAAGGAGGTATTGATGCCCCTGCATAAGACTTTGGTGAGACCTCATGTAGAATATTGTGTACAATTCTGGAGGCCGCACCTTCATAAAGATAGAAAAAGGATGGAGTCAATCCAGAGGAAGACTACTAAAATGGTGCGTGGTCTTCATCATAAGGTGTATGGGGACAGGCTTAAGATCTCAATCTGTATACTTTGGAGGAAAGGCGGGAAAGGGGAGATATGATAGAGACGTTTAAATACCTATGTGATGTAAATGCACATGATTTGAAAAGAAGCTCTAGAATTAGAGGGCATAGGATGAAGTTAAGAGGTAATAGGCTCAGGAGTAATCTAAGGAAATACTTTTTTTATTGAAAGGGTGGTATATGCGTGGAACAGTCTCCCGGAAGAGGTGGTGGAGACAGAGACTGTGTCTGAATTCAAGAAAGCCTGGGATAGGCACATGGGATCTCTTAGAGAGAGGAAGAGATAATGGTTACTGGGATAGGCATATGGGATCTCTTAGAAAGAGGAAGAGATAATGATTACTGCGGATTGGATGGGCCATTTGGATTTTATCTGCCATCATGTTTCTATGTTTCTAGTCAAGATACAAGCTTTTTTTGTTCTGGAACTAGAGTAACCCATGGTAAGGAATCTATATGCGAAGACATTTCTTATTAAGGGACTGAGGTGGCTTGCAATAGCAACAGGGATACTGTAGTTAGTAGGAAGGATTGCAACTTGTGCTTTTCTGTAGATCATCCAGTGATGCAAAATTTCATTTTCTTTTATCTTTCTCCCTTTCAGCTGTCTTCAGGTATCTCTTGATATTTCCTTTTCTCATATGCACACAATGAACATCCATATTGCATATGGTACATCAGAAACTGTATACATCTACTTGGGTAGGAACAACAAAGTTCCATGTTCTGAACCAGTCTTGGTGGAATTTGGTTCTACAGTATATTTATATAAGCCTATCTATTTAGCTTTTTGGATTTTCTTTTGGGTGGGCTGCATGGGCAGTTTTCTCTTTTTTTTTTTTTTTTTTTTAATTTAATCTTTATTGATTTTCAAACTAAAAACAGTGCAATACAAACAAAAGAGTAATAAGTACTATATACATTGCACTATTAACTATACAGGTAATACATATATCAATCAAATCCTCCCATCCTTCCTTCCTTTATTAATAACATAACATAGGACATAATATATAATGATAGAATTAAATTACCCAAGTGTAACCATCAAGATTTATTTCCCTCCCCCCAACCCCCTACCCTGGATGTGTAAAGGTAAATAAGAAGAAGAAAAGAAAAGATAAATAAACATTATTATAAATTCACAAATTTAGTCAATGGGCTCCACACTTTATTAAATGAATTACTAAATCCCCCACACTCCGCGTTCATTCTTTCATAAATGTATGTAGTACACACATTCACCCACCAAAAAGTATAACTTAGTCTGTCATGGTTTTTTCAGTTACTTGTGATCAATTGGATAGCTATACCTGTCATAATCTTAAAAAGACAGCTCTTATATTTGTTTAAAGTGGGCTTAACATGTAGTATCATTCAACATATTATGGCTTCATATGTTAATGGAATATCCGCTTCAAGAACAAGATTTATTTGTCCCCAAATTGATTTCCAAAATATAAATATCAAAGGACAAAAATATAACAGATGATCCAAAGTCCCTACATTAATATGACAATGCCAGCATCTATTAGACTTAGAGCTTTCTATTTTATTTAAACGAACTGGGGTCCAGAAAATCCTATGCAATAAAAATGACCATGTTTGTCTCATAGATGCTGACGCTGTACATTTCAACCTCCAAGTCCAAATTCGTGGCCAACGAGACACAGAAATATACTGTTTTATCTCGATGCTCCAAATATCTCTAAGATTATTTTTTGGCTTCTTATTTAAAAATCCAGAAATCAATTTGTACCACTGGGCAGCCTGATTTCCTACTAGATCTGTTTTTTCACTTTCCTTTTGAGAGACCTGATAACAAGTCTAGGGAATGTAGAAGAGAAGGAATCAGGGTATAACTGGCAGGCTCCATCCCCAGAGGGCTTGCAATGTAAAGACTCAATATTCATCCAACAGCAATCAGCATTTTGCTGATGTTTGGGCACTGGCAGTGAATTTAAAGGTTTATGGAGCCAGCTAGCACTTAACTATGGGTTACCACAAAAGGCCAACTTTTATTAATCTGCACTAGAGGCTTTTAGCGTAGGCCAGCGTGGTAAATGCTCTGATGCTCATAGAATTCCTAAGAGTGTCGGAGCACTTACCTCGCTGGCCCGCACAAAAAACCCTCTAGAGCAGCTTCATAAAAGAGGGGGAAGATAGGGCCATTCAGTGGCGTAGTAAGGGTGAGCGGTGCCCAGGGCGGTGGCGCCCCTCCCCTGCCCTCTTCTCCACCCCCACCCCCTGCCGTGCAAGCACCCCTCTTCCCTTCCCCGTACCTTTTTAACTCCGGCATGAGCAGCATGCCCACATCGGCGTCCACTCTCCCTTTGACATCACTTCCTAGGCGCTGGTCCTGGAAGTGACCTCAGAGAGATCACCTATGCCAATGCGGGCAGCAACCTCATGCTGGGGAAGTAAAAAAAGTTATGGGGGAAGGGACGGCAAGGGGCGCACGCATGCGGTGAGGAGCGGGGGTGGAGAGGAGGAGGGGTGCCTGGGACAGATCTCCTCCCCTTCATTCCCCACACCCCCTTACTATGCCCTGGGGGCCACATAATGGTCAGTCCTATTTATGTGGTTAGCCTGGCCAGTGAAGTGCTGAATATTAACATTTAATTGGCCAAGTGTTGACTCCACCCCTGGAACACCCTCAAAATGGCTGGTTTTCAGTGCATCACTAATCAGTTAAATACCACTAAAAATCAGTTGTTAGCCCTAACCGGCTGTTTAACCAGCCAGGAGTTGTTTCTAAGTAGTTAAATCACTTTGAATATTGACCCCTAAGTTTTTTTTACCCAGTGAACTGGAGGGTGAATAATAGGAACAACCAACACTCATATTCTGACACTAATGTAAACTGTTGCTTCTTTTCGCCTTGTCCCTAACAGCCACCCTCTTTCTCTCCTGTCATCCTCAGCACTTACTAGGATTACAATATGGATCCAGAAAAATGAGGATTGATAAGTCCAGGTTTTACTTCTATTGCTTTCAGTGGAAGTAAAACCCAGATGTCTCACTCCATCAGTCCATCTTCCTTTTTCTGGAGCCAAATGGGAACCCTAGCACTTACATTTTCGCTTTCCTTTCCTCCTTGTCTCCTGCTACCACAGAGACCACAATGTCTGGCACAGAGTGCACACAGTAGGAGCAGGCCCACCATCAGGCTAGTTTAGCTGACTCCAGCAGCCAATGAAAATGTTGAGGAAGCATTAGGTGAAAAAGCCCCTAAGAAAGAGAAGAAGATCTTTGATTGAAGAGGAACTCCTTGGTATTCTGGGGAGCTGTTATCTTTGAATCAGGAATGTAGGATTCTGGAAAGAAAATAGCACAAATAACAAAATGAGGAAGATAGAATGTCATGCAGAGAAAAGATCAACACTTATAAGGTTCAAGCAAAATTAGCTAAACAAAAGTATTATTCTGAACAAATATGTAGGAAAAGAAAAACCAAATCTGAAAAAAATTGTTTCAAATAACTAATTTTCTGGCATCATCAGTTAACATTAACAACAAAATCAGTGAATGTTTCAACAGCAACTGAATTAGCATCTTTTTTTTAGATTAAAAGTTGAAAATATCAGACTGGATTATTAACAATGGAAGTGCTGCGAATAGCATAGACTTACTAGGAAATAAAACAGGTTCCAAAGAGATGGATGACCTTCTACAGAGAAAAAAAATCCAGCAGATAGGCTTTGGGAAGATTTTGTCCAGTCACAGAAATAAAGTTAAAAAGATTACTATCCAAATATACTAAGGGTTCTTTTTACTAATGTGCGCTAGCATTTTTAGCCCATGCAGGATATTACCGCACGCTACGTGGCTAGAACTAACGGCAGCTCAATGCTGGCATTAAGGTCTAGCGCGCGTGGCAATTCAGCGCATGCTATTCTGCGTGTTAATGCCCTAATGCACCTTAGTAAAAGGAGCCCTAAATCTCAATGCTTATCATATGTTTATTCAATATTCCTACTTAAAAATCTATCTAAAATATATTATAATTTCTTGTTAGGCAGGTTGAATAATTCACTAGAGAAGAGAACTTTCACTACACAGTTAGAAAAAATAATTCTGACTCCAATTCCAAGTGATCAAAAAGGAGATATAAGCAATGTTACGAATTTTAGACCTGTAGCTTTGATTCCATTACATGTCAAATTGCTGGAAAGTGTGTTAGCTAATCAAATCACAGAGTATGTAGAACACCATAGATTATTACATTTCATACAATCAAGTTTCAGGAAACATTTCAGCATTGAACCCCTATTGGGAGCTTTGACTTCTGAGATTAGGAGTATTGGTCAACAAGTTCTTGTGCTACAATTAATAATAATAATAACAATTTATATATCGCAGAACCGTGAAGTTCTATGTGGTTTACAATGATTAAAAATGCAGGAACAGAGAGTCCATCATGGGGCTGCCCTTCCCAAGGCTGTCCATAAAGGAAATTATAACAAATTTCAAGATGTGTGGAGGCCATTAATAGATTATTGTAAAGATTAAAAATATTCTTCCCTGTATAAAATTTTAAGACATTAAGGGGGGAGGGGGGTGGGTATTTTTGATTATAATTGAAACAAATCATTTTCATAAATATATAAGGGAGGGGGATAATATTTTATATTATGATGATCAATTATAGGATTTCAAGTGTATTTGAATGCTCAATTGATAAATGTCAATATTGTACTTGTTTTAAGATTTGAAATGAATAAAGATTTTTAAAAAATGATTAAAAATGCTACAAATTGAGTGGATCTAACAGAATTACAATGATTAAAGATGCTACAAATTGAGTAGAACGAACAAAGTTAGAAGTTAGTGACTAACAGTTTTAGAGATCAGTTGTTGTGGGAAAGGTTGTGCAGATCAGCTACCTAAGTACTTCAGGAATAGATATGTTTTGAGGTGTCTCCTAAATTCCCCATAGTTATCAGCATGCATAAGCAATTGTTCTAGATCTTTGCCCAATAATGCTGCTTGATAAGAGAAAAGATGTTGATGATGTCTTTTAAATTTACATCCTCTAACCGGTGGAGAAACAGACTTCAAGTGTGAGCTTCTCTTGTGTCTATTGGTTGAGAAAGAGAAGCGGTCAGTTATATATTTATATATTTAGGGGCTAAACCAGATAGTACCTTGAAGCAGAAACATCTGAACTTAAACTTCGCACGTGCTTCCATCGGCAAGCAGTGCAGGAGTCGGTAGGAAGGAGTTACATGACCGGACCTCTTCAACCCGAAAATCAGCCTGACCGCCGCATTTTGCACCAGTTGTAATCACTGTATATCGTTGTAGTTTTGACCTAGCTAGTGCGTTTATTGTTGATTCCGATTGGTGGTAAAGTATATTCTTGGCTGGAAGGATTTTTGATGAGTAGATCTTAGAGTGTAAAAATAAAAGGAAGAATATCCGAAGAGTGGACAGCTTTAAGCAGTGTGCCTCAGGGCTCATCGCATTTCCAATACTTTTTAATGTACTGATGTCCACACGGGGATATTTCTTGGATGAGAAAAGGCTTATATATTTCTCTTATGCAAATGATATTACAATTTGTCTTTCTTTTTTAAGAAAGAAAATATGATTAACAATTTGTTATGCAAAGTTATAAGTCTAGTTGATGATTATGAAACTATTAAATAAGGATAAGGATAAAACTACATTTTTATTGTGAAGTCCACCAAGGATCACTAATGATGATACACAATCGGTATTGCATAATATGCCACTGAAACTGGAATCAGATTTGAGAATTTTGGGGATTATATTTGATAGGAAGCACAGGTATGAGCTTTAACCAGGAGAGTGTTTACGACACTGAGAAAATTAAGACAAATTTGTCACTGCTTTAATAGAGAACACTTTCAATCACTTGTATTGGCATAACTAGATTACTGTAATGTTCTTTATGTAGGTTGTACAGCTACTAAATGTAAAAAATTACAGACTATCCAGAACGTTGCTGATAAGCTTATATTCTCAGCAACAAGATATGATAAGGTGATGCCTTTATAGCTCAGATTACCGTATTTTCACGCATATAACGCGCACCCGTGTAAAACGCGCACCCGGGTATAGCGCGCGGGAAACCAAAATATGTGTAAAAAAAATTTTATATTACATTACATTACATTACATTACATTAGGGATTTCTATTCCGCCATTACCTTGCGGTTCAAGGCGGATTACAAAAGGTTAGTTTAAGGACAGAATTACAATGAATAAAGAATTACAGAGTTACAGAATAACAGAATTATATGAATTGTAGAGAATAGCTAGAGAGGTAATATGAAGATCTTGAGGGCTTTTAGTGGTTGTGTTGTTATTTCTGTCTTAGGAATTTCTTGAAAAGTGTGGTTTTTATTTCTTTTCTGAACGTTTTATAGTCTGGGGTGGTCATCAGAAGGTTGGAGATTTGGTTATCTAGTCTTGCAGCTTGTGTGGCTAGGAGGCCGTCATGTAGTTTTGTTCTTTTCACTTCTTTGGATGGGGGGGGTATGAATGGGGAGTGCGTTTTTCTGTGTCTGGTGCTGGTTGCTTGGATGAGGCGATTGTTCAGGTATGATGGACTGTCTCCGTGTAGTGTTTTAAATAATATGCAGTAGAATTTGAATTGGATTCTTTCTTGGATTGGGAGCCAGTGTGAGTTTATGTAGGCTTCGGTGATGTGGTCGTGTTTTTTCAATGAATAGACGAGTCTTAAGGCTGTATTTTGGATTGTTTGGAGTTGTCTTATCGTAGTTGCCGGACATGGGAGGAAGAGAATGTTACAGTAGTCCAGTATTCCTAGTATTAGGGATTGTACTATAAGTAGGAATTGTGTGCTATCAAAGAATTTTCGGACTTGTCTCAGGTTTCTCATGATTGCGAATGATTTTTGAGTTGTTTTGTTTATTTGTGGCTGCATTGTGCAGCATCTGTCTATGGTCATGCCTAGTAGTTTTATGGTTGTTTGGATGGGATATTTGGTTGCGTTTATGTCTAGGATGGTTGTGGTTTGGATCCTGTCGTTTTCTAGGAGGATGAATTTGGTTTTGTCTTGGTTGAGTTTAAGTTTGTGATTTTCCATCCAGGTTGTGACTGCTTCCAGTGTTTGGTGAAGTTCCTCTGTCATGGTAGGTTTGGAATGATCGTATGGGATGAGGATGGTGATGTCATCCGCATAGCTGTAGGATGTTATGCCTAGATTATCCAGATGGGTTCCTAGAGAGGCAGTGTATAGATTGAAGAGGGTGGGGGATAGTGGAGATCCTTGTGGTACGCCGCATGGGTTTGACCAGGATTCTGATTTTTCTTTGTTTGATTTTACACTGTAGGTTCTGAGTTTTAGGAATCCTTTGAACCAGGAGTATACTTTGTCTGAGATGCCTATTGCATCTAGTATCTGTAGAAGGATGTTGTGGTCTACCAGGTCGAATGCTGCCGATAGGTCCAGTTGTATAAGTAGTATTTTTTTCCCTATACTAAGTTGTTGTCTGACGGTATCCATGAGGGAGCCTAGTAATGTCTCTGTGCTGAAATTTGTTCTGAATCCTGATTGCATGGGGTGTAGTAGGTTGTGGTCCTCTATGTAATTGGTGAGGAGTTTGGCTACTAGGCCTTCTGTAATTTTGACATATAGCGGAATTGAGGCTATAGGTCTGTAGTTGGAAGGGAGGTTTTGTGGTGCCTTTGGGTCTTTTTGGATTGGTGTGATGACAATTTCGCTGAGGTTGTCAGGGAATGTGCCCTCTGTGAGCGTGAATTGGATCCATTGTAGAATTATGGTGCGGAACTTTATACTAGAGGTGGTAAGGAGATATGAGGGGCAATGGTTGAGGTCACAGGAGGCATGGCTGTATTTTTTGTATAATTTGTTAAATTCTGGCCATTTTATGTTTGGGAATTGAGACCAAGTTCTGTCTGCTGCGATTGCCTCTTTTCCTGTGGAGTGGATTGTGATTGGATTTTGGTTGGATGGGTTGAGTATGAGTGTGGCTCTGGTGTTGGTGATTTTATTCTTGAAATGTTCTGCACACGCGTATACCGCGCATGCTGCTTGCTGCCCCGACTCTCCTGTCGCCGCCCCGACTCTCCTTTCCAGCCCTGCCTCGAGTCTCCTCTGGTCTCGACTCTCACTTTCCATCCCTGCTCCGAGTCTCCTCTCGTCCCGACTCTCACTTTCCAGCTCTGCCCCGAGTCTCCTCTGGTCCCGACTCTCACTTTCCAGCCCTGGCCCAAGTCTCCTCTGGTTCCAACTCTCACTTTCCAGCCCTGCCCCGAGTCTCCTCTGGTCCCGACTCTCACTTTCCAGCCCTGCCCCGAGTCTCCTCTGGTCCCGACTCTCACTTTCCAGCCCTGCCCCGAGTCTCCTCTGGTCCCTACTCTCACTTTCCAGCCCTGCCCCGAGTCTCCTCTGGTTCCGACTCTCACTTTCCTGTCCCTGCCCCGAGTCTCCCCTGGTCCCGACTCTCACTTTCCAGCCCTGCCCCTAGTCTCCTCTCGTCCCGACTCTCACTTTCCAGCCCTGCCCCTTGAAGTCTTGTCCCCCCTTGAAGTCCTGTCCCCACCCTGAAAGCCTGATGCCCCCCCCGACGTCCGATTCATCACCCAGAAGGACCACTCGCACCCCCCCAGCCTCCCTCCCCCCTCCCCCCCTCCCCCGCACGGAGAAGCTGCCTACCGTTGTTTCCCGATGCCAGTGAGCCCTGCTGCTTCCTCTGCTGGCAGTCCCGCCCCTTCTCTGAGCCCTGTGCTGCGCTGCTTCCTCTGCCGTGGTCCCGCCCCTTGTCTGACATCAGAGAAAGGGCGGGACCGCCGGCAGAGGAAGCAGCGCAGGGCTCACAGAAGGGGCAGGACCACAGGCAGAGGAAGCAGCAGGGCTCACTGGCATCGGGAAACAAAGGTAGGCAGCTTCTCCATGCGGGGGGGGAGGCTGGGGGGTGTGAGCAGTCCTTCGGGGTGGGGGTGCGAGCAGTCCTTCGGGGTGGGGGTGCGAGCAGTCCTTCGGGATGATGAATTGGACGTCGGGGGGAACTATGTAAAAAAAAATTTGTACAACACGCTCACGCATATAACGCGCATGGTTATACTCGGTTTGTAAAATTGTGTATAACGTGCGCATTATATGCGTGAAAATACGGTACATCAACTTCCTTTCAAAGCAAGGGGCATTTTTAAATTATATACATTGGTTTTCTTGATCTTCCATGGAGAAATACTGGACTAACATGATGAGTTTAGTAGAACTACCATCTGTTAAAAACTATAATTTGATTAGTAGTCACCTAAGGTTAAGAATTTTGAATCCTAAAGGTATTAAATATAAAACAATACACTCTATTTCTTTTCCATATTTGGCATCAAAATAGTGGCACTCTCTTCCAATACAATTAAGAACTATCCCCTCTTATGAAAGTTTCCTTTAAGGCCTGAAAACCTATTTGTTTGCAAGATATGTCTTTCACTCTAACAGATGAGCAGATTTTCTGTTTTGATTTTATGTTAGACTGTAATTCCTGTAGATGGCCAGCCTCTTATTAATTTGGAAATCACATTGAACTTCTATTAGGGTACATTAGCAATTCATGAATATTTATGTAATGTAACAAAATGTAATGTACTTTCTGGCCAACAAAGCTGCAGATGATTTTGGCTTTCTGGATAGCTGCCCTACACTAGTGGCTGCTTCTCAGGTTGTTGACGCTACGAAGTCCCTACCTTACTTACATTTCATTTTTTGTTTGCTTTTTATAAACCCCTAACAACTCAAAACATGACAGTATGCTAGTATGGCCACTGAGATCAGTACATGAATGATATCAGACTGAAAAAGGATGATTGTTATTTTCAGTGTTTAGAGGGTGGCAAGTCAAATGCGCACAAGACAAAAGCACGTGGACAATTGCGCGCAGACAATTGAGCGCAACGACAATTGAGCGCAATGACAATTGAGCGCAAGACAATTGAGCGCACCACAAAATGGCGGAGCACGCCACAAAAGGTTATCAACACAATCACGCACACGTTCACGGAACTGTTTACAGCGATTATTTCCACAGGCTGCTCTCCTTGTCCCATATAAAAGAAACTGTTGAAATCTATAACACAGGGATGTAGATCCAAGATGGCGATTTGTACCGGTGTCTGGTGAGACGCTGAGGGTATTTCCGCTTTTCACTATAGCAGCGACTGGATTTTCGTCGGTCGCGATGCCAAAGAGACGGGGGAAGAGCGCCGCTGCTGCCTCGCGGCGTCTTGAACACCCCCTTCTTGCTTCGATTGAGCATTTTCTTCAGCATATCCAGAGGGAGTCAGTGGTGTCGGGGAATCGCCCGCTGGACTCTGCGGCGTGGAGTGACGCCGGACCGGAAGTCCTGGGGCTGGATACCACGCTGAGCCCCGACCAAAGGAATCCACCTCCCCCACCGCTGAGTGCGAGTTCCCCATAGGAAAGGAGTGGGCTAGAAGCTGCAGCACTCTCTGACCCTGAGGCTGTAACACCGGGGAGCCAGCAAGGTGAAGTCTCTATGGCTTTGTTAAGCCCAGAGATACCTCCAGCGGATAGAGGAGAAGGAGGAGAAAATCCAGACCAACAGACAGAAGGCAGTCAAGGTGAGCCTTCTCAAACTTTACATGAGACTTTCTTTAAATATGAAAAACCAGCTGAAGTGACTCTTGATTCAATTTGGGACTTAGTTTCCAAACTGGGAGACTCACTAACTAAACAAATTAAGGAATGTGAAAAGAATACAAAAATTCTAAAACAGACAATAGAGGAAAATAAACAGGAAATTTCTAATGTTAAAGGAAAAGTGGGAGAAATTGAAAATGAAGTGAAAATGATTAAGCAAGTTCAATCCACAATAATAAAAGATAATCAAATTATTAGAAGAAAATTGGAAACTATGGAAAATAACTATCGGACTAGTAATTTACGACTGTTGAATTTTCCTAAAATCCTATCTATAAACCCGAGAGAGATGATAAAAAGGTACTTTATGGAGATACTTAATATTCCTGAGGAATCATTGCCTCCTCTCACTCGAGTATATTATTTGCTCATTAAAGAAGGGGATCAACACTCGCAGGATAAGAAACAGGAAATACAAGACCTTCAACAAGATTTGACAGCAATCCTGGAAACATCAGATAAAGATTTGGTTAAACCAGCAACTCTTTTACTATCTGTGGCATTGTTGCCGGATAAGGATTGGATTTTGAAAATGTTCTTTAGAAACAAGAATAAAGAATTTTGGGGTTTGAAAATTCAAATGTTTCCAGATGTTAGTAGAGAAACTCAGAATCGTAGGCGGCAGTTTCTTTTGATGAAAGCAGGAGTTACACAGCTGGGTGGTATTTTCTTTTTACATTTCCCATGTAAATGTATAATAAGGTATCGAGATAATAAGTATGTGTTTTTTGAACCATCTCAACTTACAGCCTTTCTGACACTGAAACGTCTGGAAAAAGAAGGAACAACAACTACTACAGTAACAACGTAATAGTAAAACTAATTGGATTTGATATTAGAATAATTCCTCAAGTCAGGCACGCGATACTGTTTTCTTTGTATAGAATTATAAATTGATTTCCTAAAGTTCACTCATAAATAATCTTGGATCATACTATAGAGGACTTGAGATTGTCCGACTAGAACTTTTTCTTTCTACATCATGTAAATGATTTTCTTATAATTTTGTGTTTGATCTAACAATCTTTCTGTACAAAATGTTTTGATTTTGTTAAGAATTTTAAAACGATAAATAAAGAATTAAAAAAAAAAAAAAAAAGAAATCTATAACACATATATAAAGGTAGATACAGTGTTTCATGGTTATAGAAACAAAGAGAAAACCAATTAAGATGTAGTGGGTGAAAGGTTCTGGCAATATTGCAATATTTATTTAGTTTGTTAGCTTTATAAAGACCTTAGAATGGTTTGCTTTATTCCCTAATAGTCGTCATTATTTTTTTTAGCAGGTAATGGAATACGTGCATACATGTTTTATTGATCTGATTGAAATTCCAGTTCGGTGCAGGCCCTTGTATATCAAAACAATTATTAAGCCTTCAGTGGTATTTTAAAAGTAGCAGGAAAGAGAAAAGAGAAGAGATGGACAAGGAGTGGAAAATTACCACAGGAGCTGAATATTGTAGTAAAACTTTATTTATGGGTTGACCCTACACGGCCATGCTTCAGATAATGCCTGTGTCGGGGGTCCTATTAAGGCATAAAAATAAAATCTTAAATAAAAAAACATAAAATATATGTTCTAAAAAATATATGTATGAATTAAAAACAAAAACTAATGCAGCTTGATAAAAGGGAGCCTTTATGGAAAAAGTGAAAAAATATATATACGAGGGGTACTGAAAAATTCTCAGCCCAACCAGCCAACTTCCTATATTCTGAGAGTTAGCTTTTGATATGGTTCCTCATAGGAGGCTCTTGAATAAACTTGAAAGGCTGTTTAGGATCCAAAGTGGTGAACTGCATTAGAAACTAGTTGACAGACAGATGTTAGAGGATGATAGTTAATAGAATTCACTCGGAAGAAGGAAAGGTGAGTAGTGGAATGCCGCAAGGATCAGTGCTGGGAGTGATTCTGTTCCAATATATTTGTGAGCAACTTTGCCAAAGGGTTAGAAGATGAAGTTTTCCTTTATGTGGATGATGCCAAGGTTTGTAACAGAATGGGCACCACAGAGGGAGTGGAAAACATGAAAAACGATCTGCAAAAGTTAGAAGAATGGTCTAATGATTGGCAATTAAAATTCAATACAAAGAAGTACAGAGTGATGCATTTGGGGAGTAGAAATCCAAGAAAGCCATATATGCTAGGAGGTGAGAGGCTGATATGCACAGAAGAGAAGAGGGGCCTTGGGATGATCTGAAAGTGTCAAAACAGTGTGACAAAGCAAAGGCTGTAGTTAGAAAGATTCTAAGTTGCATAGAGAGGCTTAACCAGCAGAAGAAAGGAGGCATTGGTGCCCCATGTACAAGTCGTTAGTGAGGAACCCACTTGGAGTATTGTATTCAGGTTTGGAGGCTAATGGAATATAAAGATGACTAAGGATGTACAAAGATGTGAAGCAGTCCAGAGGGGGGGGGGTGTGAAAATATAGCATGGGGTTTGCACCAAAAGGTAAAGAGGAGAGACTGTAAGATCTGAATATGTATTCTCTAGAGAAGAGGAGGGTCAAGGGAGATATAATAATAATAATAACAGCTTATATACCGCAATACCGTGAAGTTCTATGCGGTTTACAAAGATTAAGCAAAGGTACAAATTGATTGACTTTAAGAGGGGAGGAAGAAAGAGGGTTAATAGGACAAGAAATCCATTTTTGAGGAGAGAGTGATCAATAGAACAAGTTAATCGCTATAGAGGGGAGAGAGAAGAGAGGATCAGTTGTCTAGATACTTTAGGAACAGGTGTGTTTTCAGACGTTTCCTAAAGTCCTCATAAGTAGTGGGCAAAAGCAATTGTTCTAGGTCTCTACCCCATGATGCTGCTTGATGCGAGAGAAGATGTTCATGGTGTTTTTTCAGTTTACAACCTCTCACTGGGGGGGAAACGAAATTGGAATGTGAGCTTCTCTTGTGTCTGTTGGCTGAGAAGACGAAAAGGTCAGTTATATATTTAGGGGCAAGTCCGTGTAGTGCTTTGAAGCAGAAGCAGGCAAATTTAAACTTTACGCGCGCCTCCATTGGCAGCCAATGCAGCTACCAGTAGTAGGGTGTCACGTGGTCAAACTTTCTCAGCACAAAGATCAGTTTGACCGCTGCATTTTGCATCAATTGTAAATGTATTAATATAGAAACAAATCTTTTCCAGAGAAGGGAAAATGGTAAAACTAGAAGAGGTTGCAGGGTGATAGACTTAGGAGTAATGTCAGGAAACTCATTTTCATGGAGAGGATGGTTGATGTCTGGAATGCCCTCTTGAGGGAATTGGTAGAGGCGTTAACAGTGACAGAATTCAAAAAAGCATCAGATGAATACAGAGGATCTGTAAATAAATTGTAAAAAAAAAACACACAAAACTTAAAAGTTAAATGTGTGTTTGATGCATCAAATGGAGCTTAGAAGGCAACTCCGACTGTGAAGAACTAAGGCCAGTACTAGACAGACTTACACGGTCTGTTTCCCGTATACAGCAATTCGGTTTAGGTTGGGCTGGGAAGGGCTTTGAAGGAAACTCCAGAAATTTGGAATACGAGGACTTTTATGGTCTGTATCCTGCAAATGACAAGATGGTTTGGATAGGCTGGAGTGAGCTTCGACAGCAGCTCCAGTAGTTGAAACCTAAGGACAGCACTTGGTGGACTTCTATGGTCTCTGTCCCAGAAATATCAAAGAAAGACAACTTAATCATGAATTAATAATGCATATGACTGTTGGGCAGACTGGATAGACCATTCAGGTCTTCATTTGCCATCATTTAGGGCTCCTTTTACTAAGGTGCGCTCAATGCTGGCGTTAGCGTCTAGTGCGCATAGCATTGTAGTGCGCATTATTCCGCTCGTTAATGCCCTAATGCAGCTTAGTAAAAGGAGCCCTTACTGTGTTACTCTGTTACTATGAAAAAGAAACTCCCAAAAACAATGATACGTATTTTTTTTTTTTTTTATATATGTTATACCGCATAAAACTTACACGGTTTACATAAGAACATTCATTAAAGTAAAACAATACATACATATTTATCAATATAATGAATACTATATCAGAGAAGTACTGTACATTTAAATACAATTCTTGGTTTAACCCCTTAGGTTATAGGGGAAAGCACCCTTCAGGGATTCAAGAAACAGTTGGATAAGTTCCTGCTGGAACAGAACATACGCAGGTAAGGCTAGACTCATATAGGGCACTGGTCTTTGACCTAGGGGCCGCCACTTGAGTGGACCTCTGGGCACAAAGGACCATGGTCTGACCCAGCAGTGGCAAATCTTATGTTCCTATGTTCATATGATCAGTGGGTTGAGATCATGGGGAACTGGTTTCAATTCCCACTGCAGGTTCTTGTGACCCTGGGCAAGTCACTTAACCTCCATTGCCCCAAGTACAGAAAACAGATTGTGAGCTCACTAGGGACAATAAAAAGTACCTGCATATAATGTGTACAGCATTGTATGTGTCTAGAAGTGCTATAGAAATGAAACATAGAAACATGAGGCAGATAACGGCCAAATGGCCCATCTGGTCTGCCCATCCGCAGTAACCATTATCTCTTCCTCTCTCTGAGAGATCCCACGTGCCTATCCCACACTTTCTTGAATTCCAGCAGTCTCCATCTCCTCCACCTCTACTGAGAGAATGTTGCACGCATCTACCACCCTTTCTGTAAAAAAATATTTCCTTAGGTTACTCCGGAGCCTATCACCTCTTAACTTCATCCTATGCCTTCTCTTTGCAGAGTTAAGTAGTAAGTGCAACAGTATCCAATTCATACATAAAATAACCTTGTCTCCTCTTTTAATAACAAATCAATATCATGTCCTCTCCAATTTGTATTAAAATTTTTGATGACAAAGAATCTTAACGTTTCTTTTTTCTTTAATTATTTATATACCACTTATATCCTAAGAGGTTTTTACTACATTCGGTTACTTTATCATATTTCCTTATCTGTCCTGGCAGGCTCAAACTCTATCTAGTATACCTTGGGCAATGAGGGGATTAAGTGACTCGCCCAGGGTCACAAGGAGCAGTGAGGGATTTGAACCCACAACCTCAGGGTGCTGAGACTGTAGTTTTAACCACTCCACCAATACACAATGTTACACCAAATGCGCTGATTTTGTGGCTCTATTAATGTAGCTCTTGTGCTCAATCATTCTGGTCTCAGTTTTTCTTTTGGTTTTACCAGCATACGAGGGCATTCTATAACACAGATAGCATAAATGGTCATTTCTCTAATACTTGGCCATCTCCACTCTTTTTTTCTTTCTTGGTGTATTGCTGCAGAGATTTGTTTCTTGTTCTCTTGACCATCTAAATGGCACAATGCACCTTAACGAAAAAAGAAAAACCCAACAGTTCCACAGTAAATGGGTTGCAACCAAAAAGCAAAAAGAAGACTGCGGAAGCAATGTCCATGATGCTGGATTTTAATTCAATCAAAATGTGTCATAACAATAGAATCCACATGTGCATAAAAGGTTAAGGGCCCAACATGGTCCATGTTTCGACAAACCGTCTTCCTCGGGGGGTCCTAAAATAAAGAGTTCAGTGATAAAAAAAAATGTTGATATGAAACAAATCTGCAGAAAAAAAAATCCTGATCATATGATTTCTAACATATAGAAACTGCCGTGTAAGAAAAGGTAGCCTTAGTCTGACGCTTAGCATTTGTTAGGCATCTATTTGCAGAAAATTTGAGATTTATAGCCTCCACGCACCACTTCTGGAAGCTTAGTTCATGATGTGTAGCAAAAGCCATTGTTCACAGCATGTGGTGATAAGTTGCTGCAGTTTGTCTCTTTCACGCAGCAGTGCTATAAGATACAGTGCACCATTAATCCTGATTTAGAACTGATAAACAATGTCACAGATAAGGACTCTTTTTTTTTTTTTTTAAACATTCCATTCCTAACATACATTGTGGGAACCTGACATTATACTGTAGTTTATCACCTCCAGCAATACATGAACAGAAACATATATATATATATACACGTGGAAGGGCATTTTCGATAAAACATCTAAGTCCGACTTTGGAGGTTTTCCACAAGATATCCAAATATCGGACAGAAGAAATGGCCATTTTTCAAACCCAGAAGATGTCTGACTCTATTTTTTTTTTTTTTTTTTAATGACCTACTAGACATCTTAGGGCTCCTTTTACTAAGGTGCGCTAGCGTTTGTAGCGCACGCAGGAAATTACCGCAAGTTATGCTTCTAGAACTAATGCCAGCTCAATGCTGGCATTAAGGTCTAGCACGCGCGGCAATTCAGCATGCACTATTCCACGCGTTAAAGCCCTAACGCGCCTTTGTAAAAGGAGCCCTTAGTCTAGCAGGGCGTTTATCTTTTTTGACCATTTTGGGGAAAAAATAAGATATCCAGATGAAACGCATCCAAAACAAGGGTCACAAGGAAAGGAATCCAACGAGTCTGCAGTAAATGTTGAACAAAGAAGAAGCTGCAGCGCTGATGCACTTGATGCCAAGGTTTTATTTCAGTCAATAAATGTTGTATTAACAAAGAGGTCCACCTTTGTCATAAGGAAACAAGGACCCAAAACACATCCAAAACAAGCCATTTGCATGTTGGAGGGGCCAGCATTTGTAATGGAATGGTCACACAGACATGCCAGCAAAGCAGTTGGGCACCTTAGAGGGTACTGCTGTGAATTTCACATAAAGGGTGCCAGGTATACATCTCACCATAACCTCCTTATAATGTATGATGCAGATGAGCCCTCCATAACTCCCCCAAAACTTACTATACTCACCTGCTTACCATCCCAAAAGCCCTTATGGTCGTAAGTGGCACCTATGACAGTACAGTAGGATTTTGGTGGGCTCATGCTTTCTACCGTAAATGTAATGGTTAGAGTGGGATATGGGCCTGGGATCCCCTCCCTATGGTTCACTACTCCAGACCATTGCTTGCTTTCTGCTCTACTAAGATTTCCCATATCATGTCCTGCTGTTATATAGACAGATATGTACTGTTTCATTCAGATCGCTGGGGGGTGGGAGAGGATAAGTGACCATAAGGGGCATAGGGGGGGATCATTATTTAATCCCTCCAGTGGTCATCTGCTCAGTTTGGGTTCCTTTTTTGGCACTTAGATGCTTTTAAAACAGGTCTACATCCAGATGTCTAAGTTCTGTCCTGGATGTCTTGGAAAATGTCTGATTATCACCGTAAGACATCCAAGTGCTAAGCATGGCTTAAGCCCACCCATAACATGCCTCCAATAAGCCCCCTTGAACTTAGGACACGCTGCAGACAAAAAGCCTAGCAAGACGTCTAGAAAGTTGGTTTTGAAAATAACTACTTGGACGTCTTGTCCAGTAGGATGTCCAAGTGCCGTTTTATGCCATTTTTTTGGACATCTTTCTTTTTTGAAAATGAGCTCCAAAGTATTATCATGTCAAAAGCTACATGAAATAAATCAGAATAGCCTATGATGAATTATGGAAGGAGAAAATATCAACCCAATTTGAGAAGAAAGAGGTAATACATTTCCATTCTCAGCTTGACTCTCAGTAATTATAAAGGACACTTATAATTCCCAGCGGACTGTGGATTTGCATATGGGCTGCTCCAGGACTACAAAAGAGAAATTTATTAGTTTGGGTCATGAAGAGTGGGTGAAGAAACTTTTTTAAGGTCCTAGTGTAAAGATAATTTTTTCCCGATCACATGGAGGGGCATTTTCGATATGATGTCCAAATCAGAATTTGGATGGTTTGCAGGAAGACGCACAAAATCCAGCCATGAACAAGACCATTTTCAAAACAGAAACACGTCTATCTTTTTGTTTCAAAAATGGCCATTTGCTAGATGTGTGTCTTTTTGAACCATTTTCAATAGACTAGCCACATGCATCTCAGAAGAGCAGTGGGGCACCGTAAGGGGGCACTACCGTGAACTTCACATAAAAAGGGCCAGGTATACATCTCACCAAAACCCTCTTATAATGTATGGGAGCTCTCCAAAACCCAATCTACTAGACCCACACTAATAGCCTTTATGTCTGCAGATGTCATCTATACAGTATATAGGTACAATGGGATTAGGGTGGGTTTTGGAAGGCTCATATAATCCATCATAAGTGTAGTAGATAGTGTGAGATATGGGCCTGAATCCCTATCTTTATACACAGCCTTGAATTTATGCATAGCCATTATTCTAAAGCTTTGTTATCTCTTCTTATTTTTTAGAATTATCTTCTTGTCTACATCACCCTGCTTTTCTTTGGCATTGGAATTTTTTCCAATTTTTTCCATTTCTTCCCCCTGGGTTCCTTGAAAATGAGCACGAAACATGGCCCATGTCGGGACCTCTTAACAAATTTAAGTTAAGTAGGATTTCTTTATCCCTCCTGCCATTGAAAAATTCAGTCAGATATTTCAGAAGAACACCTTATTTTCAACACTTAATAGCCATACACAGTGATGGGACGGTGGGTTCGGCTATAGGAGCTTTGGCTCTTGGTCGGACTACACATATTCTGAGAGTATGTCTAAGTGTCCTTCACAGTAACTGAATCTTTTTCTAAAAACAAGTTTGTGACCTCTCTTCTGAGAAGTCTTCTTTCTGTGTTGACTATAGAGAATAACATGGGGATAAATTTTTCCCCATCCTCATGGGAACTCATTTTCCCGTCCCATCCCTGCGAGTTCTTTTCCCGACCCTGCCCCATCCCTGTAAGCTCTGGCCTCATCTGCATAAGCCTCAAACACTTTAAAATTATAAGTGTTTGAGGCTTGTGCGGTTAAGGCAGAGCTTACAGGAATGGGGCAGGGACAGCGACAGTGACAAAACTCACGGGGACAGGACGGGGAAATTGAGTTCTTGCGGGGACGGGAAAAAATTTGCCCCCGTGTCATTCTCTAGTTGACTACACTGCTCACTAGGATACTCCAGGAACCTGCTTGCTACTACTAGGAGTACCAATATCATCTGAAGCCATCAGTTTTCTATTGTTCCATTTACATCTTTGGGGGTGACCACTGGGGAAATGCATAAGGGGTCATGCCTTCATCCCTCCCGTGATCATTTGGTCAGTTTGGACACCTATTTAGCACTTATTTGTTGTTAACATAGGTCTAACCCCAACGTCCAAATTGTGCCTTGGACATATTTTAAAATGTTTGATTAGGACAGAAAAATGTCCAAGTCATAAGCCTACCCTAGTCCCACCCAAACCACACCTCTGATGTGCACCCTTGAGATTTAGATGCACTGTGGACAAGCACCATAGAAATCCATCTAGAAAATGTTTCAGAATAGCAAATTGGAAGAGTTTGGTGAGAAAAACATTAATCTACCCCTTTATGCCACATTTTGGATGTTTTTCTTTTTTTGAAAATGAGCCCCACAGTGTCTTCCAGTGAGTGGGATCTAGGATTGATTGAGACGAATAGGGGACCGGCCTGGGGTATACTGCCTTCAGGGGAGGGAGGGAGCCAGAGCTTGGTTTGAGGTGTACTGCCTTCAGGGATGGGAGGGAGGGAGGGTCCTGGTTTGGGATGTACTGCCTTCAGAATATGGAGAGAGGAAGTGGGGGGCCTGGTCTGAGTTTTATTGCCCTCGGGGGAGAGGGATCAAGATTGAGAATGGGGAGGGGTACAGCAAGCATTTTGTATTTATGCAGGTCCCAGCTGATATTAAGCCAGAGCTCTAATACGTGCCTTATACAGATCCCGGCTGAATATCAGTGGTTCTGGTGGTCTGTGTAGTTTAAATCAGTCCCAGATATTCATCACTGGCGTCTGGACATGTTTTCTCCTCCAGATTTTAGCTGATTCACTATAGATTTGAAAATAAAATACCAGTATCTTATTGCAGAAGGATCTCTGTGCCTGCATTAGAAATCTTTCTTTGTACATTGTGCTATTCTAAAAGACAGTGACAGATAATACCGTATTTTCACGCATATAACGTGCGCGTTATACGCGTTTTTACCTACCGCGCATACCCCTCGCGCGTTATATGCGTGAGCGCGGTATACAAAAGTTTTAAAACATAGTTCCCACCCCGCCCGACGCCCGATTCACCCCCCCAGCAGGACCGCTCGCACCCCCACCCCGAACGACCGCTCGCACGCGCTCCCACCCGCACCCGCATCCACGATCGGAGCAAGAGGGAGCCCAAGCCCTCTTGCCCGGCCGACTCCCCGACGTCCGATACATCCCCCCCCCGGCAGGACCACTCGCACCCCCACCCCGAAGGACCGCCGACTTCCTGACAATATCGGGCCAGAAGGGAGCCCAAACCCTCCTGGCCAGACCGCTCGCACCCCCACCCCGAACGACCGCTCGCACGCGCTCCCACCCGCACCCGCATCCACGATCGGAGCAAGAGGGAGCCCAAGCCCTCTTGCCCGGCCGATTCCCCGACGTCCGATACATCCCCCCCCCCGGCAGGACCACTCGCACCCCCACCCCGAAGGACCGCCGACTTCCCGACAATATCGGGCCAGAAGGGAGCCCAAACCCTCCTGGCCACGGCGACCCCCTAACCCCACCCCGCACTACATTACGGGCAGGAGGGATCCCAGGCCCTCCTGCCCTCGACGCAAACCCCCCTCCCCCCCAACGACCGCCCCCCCCAAGAACCTCCGACCGCCCCCCCAGCCGACCCGCGACCCCCACGACCCCCCCACCCCCCTTCCCCGTACCTTTGGTAGTTGGCCGGACAGACGGGAGCCAAACCCGCCTGTCCGGCAGGCAGCCAACGAAGGAATGAGGCCGGATTGGCCCATCCATCCTAAAGCTCCGCCTACTGGTGGGGCCTAAGGCGCGTGGGCCAATCAGAATAGGCCCTGGAGCCTTAGGTCCCACCTGGGGGCGCGGCCTGAGGCACATGGGCCCAACCCGACCATGTGCCTCAGGCCGCGCCCCCAGGTGGGACCTAAGGCTCCAGGGCCTATTCTGATTGGCCCACGCGCCTTAGGCCCCACCAGTAGGCGGAGCTTTAGGATGGATGGGCCAATCCGGCCTCATTCCTTCGTTGGCTGCCTGCCGGACAGGCGGGTTTGGCTCCCGTCTGTCCGGCCAACTACCAAAGGTACGGGGAAGGGGGGTCATGGGGGTCGCCAGGGGGGGCGCGGGTCGGCTGGGGGGGCGGTCGGAGGTTCTTGGGGGGGGCGGTCATTGGGGGGGAGGGGGGTTTGCGTCGAGGGCAGGAGGGCCTGGGATCCCTCCTGCCCGTAATGTAGTGCGGGGTGGGGTTAGGGGGTCGCCGTGGCCAGGAGGGTTTGGGCTCCCTTCTGGCCCAACTACCAAAGGTACGGGGAAGGGGGGTGGGGGGGTCGTGGGGGTCACCAGGGGGGTCGCGGGTCGGCTGGGGGGCGGTCGGAGGTTCTTGGGGGGGGGGCGATCGTTGGGGGGGGGGGGGTTTGCGTCGAGGGCAGGAGGGCCTGGGATCCCTCCTGCCCGTAATGTAGTGCGGGGTGGGGTTAGGGGGTCGCCGTGGCCAGGAGGATTTGGGCTCCCTCCTGGCCCGATATTGTTGGGGAGTCGGCGGTCCTTCGGGGGGGAGGGATGTATCGGACGTCGGGGGGGGCATCAGGCTTTCAGGATGGGGACAGACCTTCAAGGGGGGACAGTGCACGGAAGTCAGGGGGGGTGAACGGAGAGTCGGGGCAGCGCACGGAAAGTCAGGGTGGGCGAAAGGAGCGTCGGGCAGCATGCGCGGTATACCCGTGAGCGCGGTATACCAAAGTTTTTGTACATATCATCGTGATTTCTGCGCGCTATACCCGTGTGCGCGTTTTATACGGGTGCGCGTTATTTGCGTGAAAATACGGTAGTTATGAGATTATATAGAATTATTGCATTTTGCTAATAAAACATTAAAATTAAAAATAATGTCTATTCTAGTGATATAAAAACAGTAACAGCACTTATAAAGTATGATATTCCAATCATTCTTTACTTAGACAAGGAAACCTGGAGGTCAAAACTCACATTTCAAATGCTGTATTTGTGTCTGAAATCAAGCATCCAAATTGCATTTATTATTATCAAGCTTCAGGTTGCTAGGTACTAATGAAGATGTTGCTATCTGAGCCACTGTCCCTTGAGCAGAAATAAGAACAAAGAGAAAAATGCATACAAGGAATCAGGTCACCTGACTCCTGCATTGGATTTAGAGAAGTCCGAGCCTGGGCTACTTTCCAGCAAGAGAGATGTTTTAATCACATTACCAGGAAAAAACTCTGGAAATTACATATGCACACTAGATAAAGGAAACCACTGAAGAGCATCAAGTGCCTGTTCCTATTAGTCTCGATTCACATAAAATTGGTACCTGAGAGCATTTTAATCAGAAAATTATAAAATGGTCAGATCCTGTATTTAGAAACAGTGCATATGCTAGAATAACCACAAACCTTATCGTGCATAATCTTTTTTTAACCTGGTCCTTGTTCAAGATGGATGAATAAATGATCAGTTTCATCGTAATGAGCATAAACCTCATTATTCTTATTACAAAGCTTACTTTAGTAGAAAGCCACACTAGAACTTACAGGATAAAGTATGTTACATGTTGTTTCTAATGCATCAAACTTTAACATCTGATATACTAAAAAAAATTATATTTATTTATTATATCCAATTATGATATTTAACAACCACTCAATCCGAGATGAACAAGGAACATATAAAATTATAATGGTATTACTTCGTATATAAATAATCAAAATAAAGCAATAAATTAAATTACATAGAACAATAATTCCTGATTCAGATAAATTAAATCATCACACTATTAATAAAAAAAATTTTCCTTCCTGCTTTTAGATATTAATATTCATTAATCTTGATTTTCAAAGCTTGTTGAAATAAAAAGGGTTTTAGGACTCTCTTGAATTCAGTACAATTTTCCAGGTTCTGCATTTCAAATGGTAAACTATTCGAGGGGTGATCCGGGAAACTATTGCACAATTTTGGAAAGGTTCGAGGGGTGATCTGGGAAACTACAGACCAGTGAGTCAGACCTCGGTACCGGGAAAAATGGTAGAGGCGCTGATAAAGGACCACATCATTGAGCACCTTGACAGACACAATCTGATAAGGACCAGCCGGCATGGCTCCAGCAAAGGAAGATCTTGCTTGACGAACTTGCTGCACTTCTTCAAAGGAGTAAACAGGTGAATAGATAAGGGTGATCCAGTCGACATTGTATATCTGGATTTTCAGAAAATGTTTGACAAGGTTCCGCATGGACTATTTTGAAAAATTACGAGTCATGGAATCGATACGTGGATTAAAAACTGGCTGGTGGATAGGAAACAGAGAGTGGGGGTAAATGGACAATACTCAGACTGGAAAAGGCACTCTGTAAAGTTAAAAGGAAATAGATTTTGTACAAGCATAAGGAAGTTCTTCTTCACCCAGAGAGTGGTGGAAAACTGGAACGCTCTTCTGGAGGCTATTATAGGGGAAAACACCCTCCAGGGATTCAAGACAAAGTTAGACAAGTTCCTGCTGAACCGGAGCGTACACAGATAGGGCTGGTCTCAGTTAGGGCACTGGTCTCTGACCTGGGGGCCACCGTGGGAGCGGACTGCTGGGCACAATGGACCACTGGTCTGACCCAGCAGCGGCAATTCTTATGTTCTTAAAATCTTGAACAAAGATGATCAATATACAGTATATTCGAATTAATAGATTTGCAGGGCAGTATTTCAAGTAAAAGCTGATTGGAAGATTTAAGTGTTCTTCCTGGTTGATAAATCTCTAATATTGTGCAATTACAGGAGAAGTCAGATTATTCAAAACTTTAAACACAAATAAAATTTTGAATGTTGTTCTCTGTGTGATACTGATTACAGTATCTTATTCGCTAACAAAAAAAACAAAGAGAATGATATGTTCAGTAAAATAAACATTAAAAACAATTCAAAAGTGTTCTTGTCAAATAATATAAAACTTTCATTTTATATTTTTAATATATGGTGTTGACTGCTTCAAAATCCAATGTAAATACTGAGTAATTATTACAACAAAACCATGAAATTAAACAAAGAATACTGTACCATACTGTACAATTTCATAGATCTCACAAAATTTCTATAAGGATTCATTGCAGCTTACAATAATATTTTTCTGAGGTTCCAGAGTAATTAAAGTAAGATTTTGGATCTACAACTGGATGGGAATCATGAAAATAGCAAAGAGAAGAGGTATGTCTTTTAACATTTTCATGAAAAGGCAGTATATTGAGGTATGTTGCAGATATAGCAGTAGACTATTCCAGGATTTGGGGTCCTGAAATTCAAAGGTAGTTCATTCAACAAATTATGTATAATTTGAAAGATTGGAGTAGATTAAATTATAATTTCTGGTGGAATTCTTTATGTCATGTTTATAAAATGGAGAGATTTATTGCAATACA
This sequence comes from Geotrypetes seraphini, assembly GCF_902459505.1. Lineage (NCBI taxonomy): Eukaryota > Metazoa > Chordata > Amphibia > Gymnophiona > Dermophiidae > Geotrypetes > Geotrypetes seraphini. Next base: position 535,909,439 of record NC_047084.1, read on the forward strand.
GCGGGGATGTTTCAGGAAATTTCAAAATGTGTGGGAGCCATTAACAAAATATTGTACTGTTTAGATGAAATTGTTTCCCTTAAATTTACAAGTTCAATAGTGAGGGGGAAGGGGGGTTATTTTACTATTACATATTCTATAAGATATTTGATTATATGGTAGGAAAGGGTGGGAAGGGGGTGATAAGAGTTTATGTTTATTTAGTTTATGTTATGATTATTAAGTGACGTATTTATTGTTAATTTGTTTGAACATATGTCACACTTATTGTAAGTTTGAAAATGAATAAAGAATTTAAAAAAAAAAAAAAGTTTCAAATACTTTTTTCCAATGGACTTGTTGAGGAACAAGAAATGTCAGTTTAAAGCATTGTGTTGCACCGCTGACTCCTCACTTCCCCCTCCTCCTGGCGGCTGGCAAACAGCATGGCCGACTGCTACAGCCGCCACCGGGAGGAATCAGCTACTCGCCTTGCATTACGAGCTTGCCCCGGACCCGTGATTCCATGCCCCACAGCCAGGCCCTTGGTAGGTTTAAATTTTGCTTGGTTTGTTATTTTTTTTAAGTTAGAGAAGTATAGACTCGAATATAAACTGAGGCCCCCATTTTTGGGCCTTCTTTTTGCCCAAAAGTCTCAGTTTATATTCGAGAATATACGGTAGTAGGGAGTGATCAATTGCATCAAATGCGGTTGAGATGTCAAATTGTAGCAGTACAGGCTGCTTACCCTTACTTAGATATGATTTCACTTTTGATGTTAATGTTTATGTACTGTGCATAGTTCTAACACTGTGTTGTGAACTATGAAATCCATCTGCCAGGTTTAGTAGTCTGTTAGTTGTATATTAACACAAAATTTTAACATCTTCGCAGGCCATGGTATTCCGGCCACTGATCTGAGATTTTCAACTTTAGTTAGGTCTGCTCCTATGGAATTAGGTATAGGGGTCAATGCAATAGGTGATATTGTTTTTGGATTGATGCCCTTGTCTAAGCATATGTTAAGATCTGTCAGCCAGAACAAAAATCCAGCAGGGATACTCATATGTTCCATTTTGGGTGGGCAGATGCCTTCTCAATAAGTTTGAGACTACATCTGAGGCAACAACTGAGAATTTTGGCCAATATCTATCAGCTGTATTGTCGGCTACTACATCTTCTTCAATACTGTTTTCCAAGCTATATGTAAAAGGCTTTCATACCAATCTAATTATTCCTGGAAATAACATCCCAGATTATTTTCATCAGGCTGTTGCAAAGTAAGATCGGAAATTATTTCTCTGGTAGATATTAGTGAGTTTAAATATCTTAAAAAAGTATTTTGAAGAGTTTCTTGATTGGTTAATCAGATTCTTGTAATAAGTATTTTTATCCTTGATTACTGCCAGCTTACATTATTTTATTTCTTTTCTCCAACTGATAAAGTACTCTTGTTTCTGATGTTTCTTCCAGACACGTTCTAGTTTTCTTACTTTTGGTTTTAAGTCTGGTAATGATTCTGAAAACCATGGGTTATTTTTCCTGTTTCTGTTTTCTGTTTTTAATTGGGGCTATCTTATCTAAAACTGATGTTGTACGTTTCTTACAGGAGGTTAGGACCTTATCTATATCTGTATTTTCTGGTTCTAATTGTTCCTTTACTTCATTCCAGAATGCCTCTGCTGGTATTTTTCTATGCCTTTTCATAGGTTCTTCATTAGGTTTTGATGGATTTATTTTAGGCAATTTTTAGGTAGAAATTTAAGACAGTGATCAGACCAGATGACTGGTTCCCAGTTAACATGATCTATCAAGGGAGAGTTTGGTCCTTTGAATATGCCAGAGATGAAATCTAAGGAGTGTCCGCCTTTATGAGTTAAGTCACATGGGAAGGTAACAAAGTTTGATAGTCATTCAGGAGGAAATTCTAAAACTGGCACCTAAATATAGGCATCCTAGCAACGCCTAAATTGGTGCAACCAGCTCCTCCTGTGGCCACACCCTTTTAGATTTGTGCATATGGAATTTAGATGTGCATGTTACTGAATAGGGGTAAGGCAGATCTGCATATTACTTTTAATTTCTACCAATCCAGAGCTTGTTAATGCCAAGAATTATTAAGGGGTGGGTATGGAGGACTGGAAGGCAGTTCTAGTCACAGGAACGGAGGAGGTGATCGCAAGGAAGTTTCTGTGCTGTAGAAGTGAAGTTTCTGCATGCGGAAGAGGATGGGTGAGAAATGAACCTCCACCAAAATATGTCAAAATACATTTCTTTAGGAGAAATAATTCCCACAGCTGCAGGATACATATTCTGATTCACAGTATAGTGGTTACAGAACTGCACCTTTCAGACTGCCTTACCCTCTCTTCTCCTCCCCTGATCACAGATAAATAGAAAGCACACACACTCATTCAAGCACATCCACCAACTCCCCTACTCCAACACACAAACACATATGCCTTTACATCTTTCATCAACAGCAGTTGTAAAAAAAGAAAAGCCATATGGTGCTCTGCTTGCTTTCCCCATTTGATTATTTATTTTAAAACATTTATATTTTGCCAATCACTAATAATTTAAGATGAGAATATGATAAAACATATGAAATAATAAGTTCAATAACAAACAGACAAAATGCATATTTTCTGTATGTATTACATCTGGGGCTAATTTGACCAATGCTGGCCACCAGGGCTTATGCTAGTCCCGGCTGATATTCAGCCAGGGCCCACATAAGACAGTTATGCGAGTCCTGGCTGAATATTGACTGGGACCCATATAACCATTTTCTTTTCTTTAAGCCCCCTGATCCCCTCCTGGCCTCTGAAAAATCCCCCTCCTTCTCTCCCTCTCCCCCAGCTCACCATCGTTCAGAACCCAACCCTCCTCCGTGAACATCCCCCCTGTCTAGGTAGACTCCCCCTGGTCCTCCCTGACATCCCTGGTAGTCCCTGGGGTCATTGAAGGCAGGCCCCCTCGCTCCTGCCTCTTGTAGCTTCCTAAGAAAATGGCTTGCACAACATCTCATGGCAGCTCTCAGTACTACACCAAGTACCATGTTCCTGCCTGCTTAAAACACTCTGAATATTGGTCCTCATATGACATATCCATGACATCTACTAACCCTTCCTCTCTCTTTCAGAACCTATGTATTTGTCCCAAACTTTGTTGAATTCAGATACAATCTTTGTCTCCACCATCTCCACTGGGAGGCCATTCCATGCATTCACCATCCTTTCCATGAAGAAGTATTTCCTTGGGTAACTTCTGAGGCTATCTGCTTTCACCTTCATTCTTTGCTCCTTTATTCCACGGCTTCTTTTCAAATGAAAGAGATTTACCCCCCTGTGCATTGATACCACTGAGATATTTAAACATCTCTGTCATATCTCCCCTCAGCTTTTCTTCTAAAGTATATACATTGGGGTCTATGAGTCTGTCTCTGTATGCGTTATAACGAAGACCACTGACCATTTTAGTAGCTGCCCTCTGGACTGACACCATCCTGTTCTTTTTTTTTAATTGCGGTCTATAGAATTGTACACAGAGGTATTATCATCTCCTTTTTCTTACTGGCCATTCCTCTTCCTATATGCCCAAGCATCCTTTTGACTTTTGGCATCAGCCTTTCTTCCTTTTTGGCCAAGAGGGAAATAGATATTACCAAATTGTATGGGAGTTTACATATGCAATAAGAGCCTATTCTATCAAGGAATGTAAGCACTTACTTTTATTTTATAGAATACTAGCCTAAAATGTATGAAGTCCACTCCATTTGCCCATTCACTCATTTACCTCTTAGAGTAGCAGTCATTTACCAACCCCCTAATAAGTCTTTCTTCTCCCTCCCCACTGACTTTGACTTCTGACTCTCCTTCTTTTTTGAACCCTCACCTCCAACCCTCACCCTTAGAGATTTCAACATCCAGGTTTCTTGCTCTAACATCCTTATATGATCTCCAGCTGTTCTACATCACCCCTATGCACCAAAAAGATCACTGCATTGACCTCATCTTTTCCTTCAACTGCTCTACCACTCATTTTAGCACCTCGACTCTTCCCCTCTCTGACCATCATCTGCTAACCTTCACAACTCATCACCCTCCCCCCAAACTTATCCAATCACTATCCAAACATTTAGGAACCTTCAGGCTATTGACCTTGACATGCTCTTCACCACTGTTTCATCCTTCCTTTCAACTACTATAACACAAGTCTATTGATGAAGCTGTCCTCTCCTATAACTCCATTCTCTCTTCTGCTATTGATACCCTCACCCCTCTCATTTCACATGCTATAAAACATGCTGAACCGCAGCCCTGGCTGACCCCTAACATCCATTACCCGTGCTCCTGTGCCCAAGCTGCTTAACATCTTTGGTTTAAATCCTGCACTCTTGCTGACTTCATAAATTTCAAATTCATGCTGACATCCTTCCAATCTACCCTCTCACTTGTCAAACAAGAAGATTGCTACAACCATTTAACTAACTCTCTTAGTGCCAGCCCCCACCATCTCTTTGCCATTCTCAACTCTCTATTCAAAGTACCTCCACCGCCTATCCCCTCCTCACTTCCCCCAGACGATGGCAAGGGACGATGACAAGTTTCACATGATCCACCTTGAATTCTCAATCAAGTCACCTCCCCCACCACACCTCTGCTAACCTCCCTTCAACTCCTGACGCTTTTTCAAAAGTCACAAAAAAGAAAACTGCTCACCTTCTCTCCAAACCCACCACCTGTTCCTCTGATCCGATTCCCACCTACCTACTTGGAGCTATCACTTCCACTGTCATCGCTCCCATCCCTCCCACCTCCTTATGAGTGGCTTAAGGTGACATAGGTATGGGTAAGCTAGATGCGCATCTCTTATGAGAAGCTTAGAGTGATATGGGGACTAATACTATGCCAGGGGCCTCCGCTGTGCGGATCGCCGGACTTGATGGACCTAGGGTCTGTTCCGGAGATCGCACTTCTTATGTTCTTATGTTATCTGTTACATTCTTAACCTATCACTCTCCACTGCAACAGTTCCTGATGTCTTCAAACATGCTGCAGTTATACCTCTCCTCAAAAAAACCCTCACTGGACCCCTCATCCCCCTTCAACTATTGTCCCATTTCCCTCCTCCCCTTCCTTTCCAAGTTATTCGAACATGTTGTTTATCACCGCTGCCTAGACTTCCTTTCTTCTCAAGATATTCTTGATATTCGTGACCCATTTCAATTGAGCTTTCACCCTCTCCATGCTATGGAAACTGTCCTTGCTAAAGCCTCTAATGACCTATTCCTGGTCAGATCCAATGGCCTCTACTCTATCCTCATCCTTCTCAATCTGTCTGCTGCGTTTGATACTGTTGATCACCACCTACTTCTCGATAAGCTGTCCTCGCTAGGATTCCAGGGTTACATTCTCTCCTGGTATTCTTCCTATCTCTCCCATTGTACTTTGAGTGTATGTAGCGGCAGATCCTCCTCCACTGCTATCACACTATCTATCAGTGAACCTTAAGGCTCTGTCCTGAGTCCTCTCCTCTTTTCCATATCTACCCACTCTCTTGGTACACTGATCTCCTCCCATGGTTTTCAATATCTCATCTATGCTGATGATTCCCAGATCTACCTCACCACACCAGATATCTCTACAGGAATTCAGGCCTGAGTCTCAGTTTGCCTTTCCAACATTGCTGCTTGGATGTCTCACCACCATCTAAAACTTAATATAGCTGAGACCGAACTCCTTATCTTTCTACCTAAACCTGCCTGTCTCTCCCTCTGTTCTCTGTTTCTATGGATAACACTCTCATTGTCCCTGTATTGTCAGCTCACAAACTCGGGGTGACTCATCTCTTCTCCACTCAGATCCAACAAACCACTAAAACCTTTTGCTTCCTCCTCTAAAATATTGCCAAAATCCGACCTCTCCTCTCCGAACACACTACCAAAACCCTTATCCATGCTCTCGTCAATTCTTGCTTAGACTACTGCAATGTACTTTTCCCAAGGTCTTCTGCTCAACCGTCTCTCTTCCCTTCAATCCATTCAACTGCTGCTGCATGACTCATATTCCACGAGAGCCTCCACACCCACATTATCCCTCTCTTTAAGTCACTTCATTGGCTCCCCATTCATTTCCGAATACAGTTCAAACTCCTCTTACTGACTTACAAGTGAATTTATTCTATAGCCCCCAATATCTCTCCTCACTTTACTTCCCCTATGGTCTTCCCCCTTCCCTCTGTAAACTCCATTTGTCGGGTAAGTCCCTCTTATCTGTACCCTTCTCTCCCACCGCAAACTCCAGACTATACCTTCTTTCTTGCCATGCTATATGCCTAGCATAGGCTGTCATAATCAATACTCTGACTCTAGTGGTATTCAAATCCAAGCTAAAAGCCCACTTTTTTGAAGCTGCTTTCAACTCTTAACTTGCTCACCATCACTTTACCCATTGTATCATCCCTTGTGCTAGAAACACCCTAACACCGAGATGTCCTATCTGTCCAAATTAGATTGTAAGCTCTTCTGAGCAGGGACTGTCTATTGAATATTAAATGTACAGTGCTGCAGATGCCTTTCAGCACTATAGAAATTATAAATAGTAGCAATAGTAGTAGTTCTGTGGGCCATCCACTTCCCATAACAGTTCACAAGAGTCCCAGGGGTTCTTGGTACCCTTTTGATGGATCCTTTCCTGTATCTCCCTCATATTTGTGGGAGAGTAATTTCTCACATCACTTCTTCAGAATCCTGGCCACAAAAGTCCAAGTTTGCTTCAGCAGAGAAAAAGTATAGAATCTCACCAGAAAATGTTCATATTGAGCCCCATATTATCACCAACTTCATCTACATTATGTCGAGTCAGAATTAGTAAGGCTAATTAAGGTGGAGTTTAATTTTTAAAACAGTGCAGAAGTGACAGAGAAAGGAAAATAATCAATAAATCAGATAGGGCCAGAGGATAAATTACATTAAGGAACAAAAGATTCAATATCTCATTAAGCAGAGATTCTTTGAGAGAAGCCTATAGACAGAATCTAAATTAAGAATATAAGCATTTTCATACCAGGACAGACCAAAGGTCCATCAAGCCCAGTATCCTGTTTCCAACAGTGGCCAACCCAGGTCACAAGTACCTGGCAAGATCTCAAAAGAGTAAATCACATGTTAGGCTGTTTATCCTAGAAATAAGCAGTAGATTTTTCCATTTCGAATTTTGAATTTTTCAATTTGTGGTAAGAGCAAGCTTGTTTATATATTCAGAAATCAGGAACAGTAAGCATCGGTGAGATCCCCTGAAGAAGTGAATTGTGAAATGGAGATCCCCTTCGGGATGATATATAAAGATATACGCTTGCTGTACAATGATATAGTTTTGTTACATGTGCAATGACATTATAAGAAACCTATTTTTGAAGTTTACAAACTGATGTAGAAAATTGGTTTTGGAAATAGATATACACAGTATGGTACCATGGGCTCTATGTGAAGATATGTGAAGGCTTAAACTTCTGAGGTATTTTTCTTCCTATAATAAAATTGATATAAGCTAAAAATTACATTAAAAAGAAAAATAAACAATTTAAACATAAGGTAAATAATAATTAAGGAACTTAGCAGAGAAAGGAAAATGGTAAAACTAGAGGACATAATTTGAGGTTGAGGGGTGGGAGACTCAAGAGCAATGTAAGGAAATTCTTCTTTACGGAAAGGGTGATGGATGCCTGGAATGCGCTCCCAAGAGAGGTGGTGGAGAAGAAAATAGTGACGGAGTTAAAAAAAAGCGTGGGATGAACACAGAGGATCTAGAATCAGAAAATAATAATAAATATTGAAGAACTAAGGCCAGTACTGGGCAGACTTGCACGGTCGGTGTCTGTACATGGCCGTTTGGAGGAGGATGGGCTGGGATGGGCTTCAATGGCTGGGAGGGTGTAGATGGACTGGAGTGAGCTTTGACAGAGATTTCAGTAGTTGGAACCTAAGAACAGTACCGGGTAGAGCTTTAGATTCTTGCCCAGAAATAACTAAGGAGAAGAAGAAGAAAAAAAAAACAACAACAAATTTTTAGATTGAATCAGGTTGGGCAGACTAGATGGACCATTCGGGTCTTTATCTGCTGTCATCTACTAAGTTACTATGTATTATAGTTGGTAAGATTTCCTCCAGTTTGACTATTGTGTGTTCAACATTAGCACATACTACTACTACCGTATTTTCGCGGATATAACGCGCACCATTGTAAAACGCGCACAGGGGTATAGCGCGCAGAAATCACGATGATATGTACAAAAACTTTTCTATACCGCGCTCAGGCATATAACGCGCATGCTGCCCGACTCTCCTCTGGCCACCCCGACTCTCCTTTCGCTCTCCCCGACTCTCCTCTGGCCACCCCGACTCTCCTTTCGCCCTCCCCGACTCTCATCTGGTTGCCCCGACTCACCCTGACTTTCGGTGCACTGCCCCGACTCTCCTCTGGTTGCCCCGACTCACCCTGACTTTCGGTGCACTGCCCCGCCTCTCCGTGCCTGTCCCCCTTGAAGTCCTGTCCCCCCTTGAAGGTCTGCCTGTCCCCCCTTGAAGATCTGCCTGTCCCCCCTTGAAGTCCTGTCCCCATCCTGAAAGCTTGATGCCCCCCCTCGACGTCCGATTCTTCTCCCCCCCCGGCAGGACCACTCGCACCCCCCCCCCGAAGGACCGCCGACTCCCCGACAATATTGGGCCAGGAGGGAGCCCAAATCCTCCTGGCCACGGCGACCCCCTAACCCCACCCCGCACTACATTACGGGCAGGAGGGATCCCAGGCCCTCCTGCCCTCGACGCAAACCCCCTCCCCCCAACGACCGCCCCCCCCAAGAACCTCCGCCCGTCCCCCAGCCGACCCGCGACCCCCCTGGCCGACCCCCACGACACCCCCACCCGCCTTCCCCGTACTTTGTGTAGTTGGGCCAGAAGGGAGCCCAAACCCTCCTGGCCACGGCGACCCCCTAACCCCACCCCGCACTACATTACGGGCAGGAGGGATCCCAGGCCCTCCTGCCCTCGACGCAAACCCCCCTACCTCCAACGACCGCCCCCCCCCAAGAACCTCCGACCGACCCGTGACCCCCCTGGCCGACCCCCCCACCCCCCTTCCCCGTACCTTTGGAAGTTGGCCGGACAGACGGGAGCCAAACCCGCCTGTCCGGCAGGCAGCCCACGAAGGAATGAGGCCGGATTGGCCCATCCGTCCTAAAGCTCCGCCTACTGGTGGGGCCTAAGGCGCGTGGGCCAATCACAATAGGCCCTGGAGCCTTAGGTCCCACCTGGGGGCGCGGCCTGAGACACATGGTCGGGTTTGGCCCATGTGCCTCAGGCCGCGCCCCCAGGTGGGACCTAAGGCTCCAGGGCCTATTGTGATTGGCCCACGCGCCTTAGGCCCCACCAGTAGGCGGAGCTTTAGGACGGATGGGCCAATCCGGCCTCATTCCTTCGTTGGCTGCCTGCCGGACAGGCGGGTTTGGCTCCCGTCTGTCCGGCCAACTTCCAAAGGTACGGGGAAGGGGGGTGGGGGGGGTCGGCCAGGGGGGTCGCGGGTCGGTCGGAGGTTCTTGGGGGGGGGCGGTCGTTGGAGGGAGGGGGGTTTGCGTCGAGGGCAGGAGGGCCTGGGATCCCTCCTGCCCGTAATGTAGTGCGGGGTGGGGTTAGGGGGTCGCCGTGGCCAGGAGGGTTTGGGCTCCCTTCTGGCCCAACTACACAAAGTACGGGGAAGGCGGGTGGGGGTGTCGTGGGGGTCGGCCAGGGGGGTCGCGGGTCGGCTGGGGGACGGGCGGAGGTTCTTGGGGGGGGGCGGTCGTTGGGGGGAGGGGGTTTGCGTCGAGGGCAGGAGGGCCTGGGATCCCTCCTGCCCGTAATGTAGTGCGGGGTGGGGTTAGGGGGTCGCCGTGGCCAGGAGGGTTTGGGCTCCCTCCTGGCCCGATATTGTTGGGGAGTCGGCGGTCCTTCGGGGTGAGGGTGCGAGTGGTCCTGCCGGGGGGGGGATGTATCGGACGTCGGGGAGTCGGCCGGGCAAGAGGGCTTGGGCTCCCTCTTGCTCCGATCGTGGATGCGGGTGCGGGTGGGAGCGCGTGCGAGCGGTCGTTCGGGGTGGGGGTGCGAGCGGTCCTGCTGGGGGGGGTGAATCGGGCGTCGGGCGGGGTGGGAACTATGTTTAAAAACTTTTGTATACCACGCTCAGGCATATAACGCGCGAGGGGTATGCGCGGTACGTAAAATCACGTATAACGCGCGCGTTATATCCGCGAAAATACGGTACTATTTATTATTTCTATGGTGCTACCAGACACATGCAGTACTGTACATTAAACACTCAAGAGACGGTCCCTGCTTGAAAGAACTTACAATCTAATTAAGACAGACACATAGGGCAAAGGTGAATCTATGCATATTGTTCAGGTAGGGATTTACAAGGGGACTGATGAGGCAGATAGAGTAGGGGACTATAGAGGGAATGACATAGATATTGGTGGTTTACAGGTTGGTAGGGTTAGGACTTAAATGCAGCTTCAAAAAAGTGGGCCTTCAACCTGGATTTGAATACCGCCAGAGAGGGAACCTGTTGCCGTATGCCAGGTTGTTCCAGGCATACGGCACAGCAAGGTAGAACAGCCTGTTCACAGCATTGTCTTTAATGGCCAGCTACCACCACAGGTGCTGCTGCTGTGGAAGGCCTGAAGGTATGTCAGATCTCATGGTGGGGGTGGGGGAGTCAGTCGGGAGATGCTGCACAGAGGGATGGGAGGGAAAGATAGAAAGCTACTGCAAAAGGGGATAGGAAGGAGGGATGGAAAGCTGCTGCACAAGGGGATGGGAGAGATGGAAAGCTGCTACATAAGGGGGGAGAGAGAAGAGAGGAAGAATTGTTGGACATGAGGTGGAGGAGAGGAAATGAGAAGCAACAAAGAGTTAGAAAGGAGTGAGAGGGAGAAATCCTGCATATGGTGGCAGAGAGGGAGACATGCATGGAGAAGAGAGAGGGAGAAATGTTGGACATAGGGTGGAGAGCAGGGAGATATGGTACATGGGGAGAGAAAAATTCCGGGAACAAATAGAAAGGAAATGAAGATCGGCATCTACTACCAACCCCCAGGGCAGTCCAAAGAAATTGATGAAAAAATAACGGACGAGATTAAATGCAACTGCAAGGGAGGCAACGCAGTTATCATGGGTGACTTCAATTATCCGGGGATAGACTGGAACCTAGGCACCTCCGGCTGCAGTAGGGAGACCAAGTTCCTGGATGCTGTAGGTGGTTGCTTCCTGGAACAAATTGTCAAGGAAAATACAAGAGGAAACGCAACTCTGGACTTAATTCTAAATGGACTACAAGGACCGGCACAAGGTGTAGAAGTAGAGGGGACACTGGGAACCAGTGACCACAATATGATCCGCTTCGACTTGGACACAGGGCGAAACATCGATCCAGAACGACGGCTATGGTGCTGAACTTCCGAAAAGGGAATTACAAAGGGATGAGACTCATGGTGGGGAAGAAGATTAAGAAGAGGATAAGCACTGTAAAGACACTAAAGCAAGCATGGTCCCTTTTTAAGGACACAGTGACCAAGGCGCAAAATCTATATATACCGCATATCAACAAGGGATCCAAGAAGAAAAAGAACAAGGAACCGGCATGGCTCACTGTAGCGGTGAAGGAAGTGATCAGAGACAAGAAGACTTCATTTAAGGAATGAAAGAGGTCAAAAATGGAAGAAAACTGGAAAAAGCACAAACAGCATCAAAGCAGGTGCCAAAAGGTGGTAAGAGGAGACAAAAGAGACTATGAGGAAAAATAGCAAAGGAGGCAAAAAATTTCAAGCCGTTCTTTTGATATAATAAGGGGAAACGACCCACGAAGGAAACGGTGGGGCCGTTGAATGACCATGGAATAAAGGGAGTACTAAAGGAGGACAAAGCCATCGCCGACAAACTGAATACATTTTTTGCATCTGTGTTTACCAAGAAGGATATATACAACATACCGGAAACCGACATGCTATATGCAGGAAACGAAGATGGGAAACTGACAGGGTTGACAGTCAGTCTAGAAGATGTATGCAGGCAGATTGATAGGCTTAAAATGATAAATCCCCAGGATCGGATGGCATCCATCCGAGGGTAATTAAGGAACTGAAAGGGGCTATAGTGGAACTGCTTCAACTAATAGCCAACCTGTTGATCAAATCAGGAAGGATTCTGGAAGACTGGAAGGTGGCAAATGTTACGCCGATCTTCAAGAAAGATTCAAGGGGTGATCCGGGAAACTACAGACTGGTGAGTCTGACCTCGGTACCAGGAAAGATGGTAGAGGCGCTGATAAAGGACCGCATCATTGAGCACCTTGACGAACACGATCTGATGAGGACCAGCCAGCATGTCTTCAGCAAAGGAAGATCTTGCTTGATGAACTTGCTGCACTTCTTCGAGGGAGTAAACAAGTGGATAGACAAGGGTGACCTGGTCGACATTTTATATCTGGATTTTCAGAAGGCGTTTGATAAGGTTCCTCATGAACGACTACTTCAAAAAATTGTGAGCCATGGAATCGAGGGTGAAATACTCACATGGATTAATAACTGGCTGGCGGATAGGAAACATAATCGGAACTCGTCGTGCTCTTACTTTTTCTGTAACAGCTCCAATGATTTGGAATTCTCTTCTCCTATATTTAAGAACGGAACAAAATCTGCAGAAGTTTAAAAGCAGTTTAAAGTGCTTTCTTTTTAAAGATGCCTTTAACTGAAAATATAATGATTTTAACTAAAAATACAATACATTTCAGTTTTAGCAATCTCTAAAACTGTTAATTTTGCAGTTTCCAATTTGATATATATCTTTGCCAGTAATCCTTCTTTTCCCACCTCCCTTATGTATTTTCCTTCTATGTACTTTTTCTTTAAAATTGTAGTTCTCCCCCTTTTTCCTATTGTTTCTTGTGACTAATAAAGCAGTTACCCAAGTATGTCCCAAAATGAATCATGTACGTTTAATCTTTTAAAATGTTAATGTCCTTTTTATTTTTTATTCTTTGTACAACGCTTAGTACCTTCGGATAAGTGTTTAATCAAAAAACTTGAATAAACTTGAAACTTGAAACTAGTGGGAGTAAATGGACAATACTCGGACTAGAAAAGCATCACCAGTGGAGTGCAGCAGGGTTTGGTGCTTGGACCCATATTCTTCAACCTATTTATAAACGATCTGGAAATTGGTACAACAAATAAGGTGATTAAATTTGCAGATGATACAAAGTTATTCAGAGTAGTGAAGACACAGGAGGATTGCGAAGACCTGCAACGTGACATAAACACTTGAGAAATGGGCCGTGACATAGAAAATGAGGTTCAACGTGGATAAGTGTAAGGTGATACATGTCAGTAACAAAAATTTTATACACAAATACAGGATGTATGGGGAAGTACTTGGAGAGACCCCCCAGAAAAGAGTCTTGGGAGTACTGGTCAACAAGTCAATGAAGCCATCCGCGCAATGCGCAGTGGCAGCGAAAAGGGCAAAGAGAATGCTAGGAATGATTAAGAAGGGGATCACGAACAGATCAGAGATGGTTATCATGCTGCTGTACCAGGCCATGGTACATCCTCACCTGGAATACTGTGTCCAGCACTGGTCACCGTACATGAAGAAGGACACAGTACTACTCGAAAGGATCCAGAGAAGAGCAACTAAAATGGTTAAGGGGCTGGAGGAGTTGCCGTACAGCGAACGATAAGAGAAACTGGGCCTCTTCTCCCTTGAAAAGAGGAGACTGGAAGGGGACATGATAGAAACTTTCAAGATACTGAAGGGAATAGACTTAGTAGATAAAGATAGGTTGTTCATCCTCTCCAAGGTAGAGAGAACGAGAGGGCATTCTCTGAAGTTAAAAGGGGATAGATTCCGTACAAACGTAAGGAAATTCTTCTTCACCCAGAGAGTGGTGGAACACTGGAACGCTGTTCCGGAGGCTGTTATAGGGGAAAACATCCTCCAGGGATTCAAGACAAAGTTAGACAAGTTCCTGCTGAACCGCAGCGTACACAGATAGGGCTGGTCTCAGTTAGGGCACTGGTCTTTGACCTGGGGGCTGCCGCGGGAGTGTACTGCTGGGCACGATGGACCACTGGTCTGACCCGGCAGCAGCAATTCTTTTGTACTTATATCCATGTCATTCCCTTCTTGGTTGGGATGAAAACTTTTCAGTATCAATGCCACTACAATTAATGCACTAACTTGAACTAAACAAGAAAAAAAGCTAGAGTATAAGAGACCTGGATAGCTCCCAACAAAAGGACTCAATGAACCTCGGTTAAAGATAGAATTCTGTCCTTTGTGAAGGGTCACTGGGTCTCTGAAAAAAAAAAACCTCTCCTCTACATATGCAAAAACTAAAACTGTGGAAAACAGAGTGCATACAACTTAACTGCTGATAGAACTCTGTAAATCAAGGGAGAGAAAAAGAGACCTCAGTAACTCCCAACAAAAGAACCTCTGCTAAAAGACAAAATTCTGTCCTTTGTGAAATGTCACAGTATTCTTATTGGTCTCTGAAAAATCTCTATTCTAACATATGCAAATGCTCAATGCTGAAACTGTGGAAAACAGTGTGCATATAACTTAACTGCTGACAGAACTCTGTAAATCAAGGGCCAGAAAACTAAGTAAAGGCATGTTTAAGCTAAGTGCCTTTACTTAGTTTTCTGGACCTTGATTTACAGAGTTCTGTCAGCAGTTAATTATATATAGTGGAGAGTTTTTTTCAGAAACTGATTGAGAATACTGTGACCCTTCACAAAGGACAGAATTCTCTTTCAAAGAAGCAACCTTTTCAAAATGATTAGGGGTGCTCAATAGCTCCACCTCTGACCCCACCCAAGCTCCGCCCCAGACCCCACCACCATAATAATAACACTAATTTAAAGCCATTTTTTCCATTCATTTTTCATATATACACACACAATATAGTCTTATTAACAATACATAATAAGTGAAGAGAGACGCTGAGGTGAACACGAATGTTAAAAGTTAATGCCAAAGATAGATGTAGTCAATCAAATAAACTGGTTGAATAGTTTATAGCATGACTTATCAAATAATACCGATTGAAACGTCACAATAAGACGATCCAAAAAATCTCCTATATTGTTATTTTGAAGACAGTAGCTTGATATATCTCATAATCATTTGCGATATTTTCTACTATAACCAAAAACCATCAGAAGCTTTATTAAAATGTATAATAAATTAATCATTAACTTATCTATAACTCTGGTGAGGCAAATTGCCAAAGTTGAACCAGCAGTTACTGTTTATTCACAAATGCTGTCAACATTATCAATTTGCTGTTTTCTCTACTTATTCACTTTCTGCCCTAAATCCATCTTTGTCATTAACTTTTAACATTCAACTTTCTTCCATTTTTCTGTTTTCTTCTCAAAATTTATCTACTTTTCAGTACCTTCCCTTCCTATCTATCCATGTGTACCTTCTCCTTCCTCTTTTTTCTCCTCTATTCCCATCCACAAGAATCATTTCTTCTTTCTCTCTTCCCTTCCACATCCATTGCTGTGCAACATCTCCTCCCTCTCTTCCTCCTTCTCCTCCATCTCTGTGTACAATCTCCTCCCTTTCTCTGCCTTTCCTGTGGTCTGACATCTGACTTCCCCCCCCCCTCCTTATGGTATGGCATCTTTCCCCTCTCCTTCCCAAAGCCTTGCATCTCTCTCCTTTCCCATGGTCTGGCATCTTTCTCTTCTTCTCTCTCCCTTCCCATGGTCCAACAGCTCTCTCCATCCTTTCCCTCATTCCCGTGGTCTGGTATCTCCCTCCTTTTCTTTTCACAGTCTGGCATCTTTCTCCTCTCCTTTCCACAATCTGACATCTCTCTCCTCTCCTTCACACAGTCTGGCATCTCTCTCTCTCCCCTCCTTCCCTTCCATTCCCTAGTCTGGCATCTCTTTCTTTCTCCCTCCTTCCTTTACCCTTCTCTGGAATCTGACATCTCTCTCTTCCTTGAGTCACCTCTTCTCCCTCCCAGTGTAACATTTCTCCCTCCCTTCCTCCTTTCTGCTCCTTGCCCCTCTGCCCTCATCCCTCCCTACCCCCCACCCCTGGGTGAACATAAAACAGCTCTAGGCTGCTCTGCAGTCCAGGCATCTCTTACCCTTCTGTCCATCTCTATCCCTCCCTTCCCCTCATCTTCCCGATCTCTTTTCAAAGTCAAAATCTCTTTTATAGAGGGGTCCTGGCGCAATACCATTCTCCAGTGGCGTACCTAGGGTATGTGGCACCCGGGGCCCATCATTTTTTGACACCCCCCCCCCCCATGTAAAAATTTTTTTTTTTTTTTTTTGCAATAACCATGAAATGGAATAAATGGTCAGAATAGAAACAGGCAGTGAAAATTTTCTTTTATTGAACCTCATATATGTAACCATTATTCCAAACATAACAAAACATAAATTATGTCTAAATTGTCATGACATTAGAAGTACATATGGAGTAGTTGCAGGCAGTGGCGTACTTAGGGTATGTGGCACCCAGGGCCCATCATTTTTTGACACCCCCCCCATCTATATGAAAAATATGATTTTTAGTACCAATCTACATATCGCACCACAAGAGTGTACCTAGGAAAAGGCTGCATCTTAAACACTGCAGTGAGCACTAGAACACCAACACATACATTGTAAAACTAAACAAGCCAGATCCCGCACAGTCAATTGGTCCTGTAGTCAATGCCAACTGAAAACTATGTCTTTTTCATACACACAGAACAGAGATACACCCTCGCCCAAAATGGAATAATCACAAACTAAAAATAGAAATATGTAGACAAAAGTTAAACTGATCCGCCAAGAAACCAGACCCTGGATACAATGCAACACCACAAAAAACAGTAACACATGTCCTCTAAAACAGTGCAAAATATAAAGACAGTAGATGTAAATTTGAAAAAACTGATACATAACAATCACCACTTT
Organism: Geotrypetes seraphini; assembly: GCF_902459505.1. Taxonomy (NCBI): domain Eukaryota; kingdom Metazoa; phylum Chordata; class Amphibia; order Gymnophiona; family Dermophiidae; genus Geotrypetes; species Geotrypetes seraphini. Next base: position 535,926,443 of record NC_047084.1, read on the forward strand.
ATAAATTAACAAATAAAAATAAAACAAATAATGAGATATAAAAAAATACAATTTTATTGGACTAATCCCCGTAAGCTCGGTCCCCATCCCCGCAAACCACCTGATTCCATCCACACAAGCCTTGAATTGTTTATATTAAAGTATAAAAAGAAACAATATTCTGTACAATTGTCAATTTATAAATCAGCGTCTTCTCCCCACTCTCTTCCCCATTTCCCTTCAGCATCCTCAGCCCACTCTCTCTCCACTTTCCTTCAGCGCACGCACATAAAAACAAGCAAGTAATTTTATATCATTTTCATTCTATTCATTCATAGAAATTAAAGTCTAGATAATGCCAGTCACATAACAAAACATGATTTTACAAAAATAATTCCCTGCAGTCAAGCCTGCAAGGATTATTAGATGTCTTTCAGCAGTTCCCCTCCCTCCCTCCCCCTTACCTTTGTGGCCAAGTCAAAATGATCTACCAACAATAAAATTTTAAAAACACAAAGCACGCTGTACGCAGAGAAAATGTTAATTATCATTTATATTCCGCGGGTTTTCAAAGAGGTCAAGGCAGATGACTTTATGCAATGTCACCTCAGTAACAACTATACAAAAATAGACAAATATTCCCCCTCCCTTTTTACTAAACTGCGATAGCGGTTTTTAGCGTAGGGAGCTGTGCTGAATGCCCCACGCTGCTCTCGACACTCATAGGCTCCCTGCGCTAAAAAACTCTATTGCGGTTTAGTAAAAGGGGGCCATAGTGCAAAATATAGACAGCAGATATAAATTTTCAAAACGGACACATTTTGATCACTAAGTTGAAAATAAAATCATTTTTCCTACTTTTTTGTCTGGTGATTTCATGAGTCTCTGGTCCTTCTTCTGATCCTTCTTCTTTCTCTCTCCCCCTGGCTCCCCTCTTTATTTCTGCCTTTCTTTCTCTCTCCTCCTGGCCCCCCTCTTTCTTTCTGCCTTTCTTTCTCTCCCCCTTGACCCCCCCCCTTATTTCTTCCTTTCTTTCTCTCCCCTTGGTCCCCCTCTTTCTTTCTGCCTTTCTTTCTCTCTCCCCCTGGCCCTCCTCTTTCTTTCTGCCTTTCTTTCTCTCCCCCTTGACCCCCTCTTTATTTCTGCCTTTCTTTCTCTCCCCTTGGTCCCCCTCTTTATTTCTGCCTTTCTTTCTCTCCCCTTGGTCCCCCTCTTTCTTTCTGCCTTTCTTTCTCTCTCCCCCTGGCCCCCCCTCTTTATTTTTTCCTTTCTTTCTCTCTCCCCGTAGCCTGCACAAAGCCATCGGGCCGATTTCTCCACTTCCACGATTCTTTCCCTACCCTCACCCCCAAGCCAGCAGCCGATTTCTCCCTGCTCCTTCCCCGATGTCCTGAACTTCATCGGGCAGCAGCAGCATTCACAATTCACTGATGTTGCCCGCTTCAGGCCTTCCTCTCTGTCGGGTCCTGTCTTCATGAAAACTGGAAGTAGGCAGGACCCGGCAGAGAACAAGGCCTGAAGCCGGCAACAGCAGCGAATTGTAAACGCTGCTGCTGCCCGAAGAAGGTAATGGAGCACCGAGGCAGTCCGCTTCTCCCCCCTCCCAGCCGAACCCCCGCTGACCCTCCTATCTCCCCCCCCCCCCCCGTGAACCTTTCCGACCTTCCCAGCTAGAGCAGCAAACCTCCTTCGCGGCTTTCTCCTCCCTCTGCCGCGTTACTGATGACGTCATCAGTGATGCGGCAGAGGGAGGATAAAGCCGACGCTACTGGAGGGAGGTTTGCTGCTTTCGCTGGGAGGGTCAGAAAGGTTCACTTGGGGGGGGGAGAGAGATAGGATGGTCAGCGGGGTTTCGGCTGGGAGGGGGGAGAAGCGGTCTGCCTTGGTGCTCCAAGGCCTGGCGCCATTACCTTTTCCGATAATGGCGCCGATGCTGCTTTCGCTGGGAGGGTAGGAGCGCGATAGGGACCGGGCCAGCTGTGCACCCCCCCCTAAGGCGGCACCCGGGATGGACCTCCCCCTCGCCCCCCTTGGTACGCTACTGCCCTGGGGAAACAGCCTGCAACAAGATCGCGCGATGCCAGAGATTTTTGCCTGCTTCGGCTGTTTCCTCCGCCGCGGTCCCGCCCCTCCTCTGACATCAGAGGAGGGGCAGGACCGTGGCGGAGGAAACAGTCGAAGCAGGCAAAGATCTCTGGCATCGCGATCTTGCTGCAGGCTGTTTCCAGACGCGACACCCGGCGCAGGGGGGGTAACTGGACCGGACCGGGAGCACCCCCTCAGGGCTTGGTACCCGGGGCGGACCTCCCCCCCCCCGCCCCCCCCTTGGTACGCCACTGCCATTCTCATAGGCTGCCAGCACTGCCCTGAAGCTTTCCCTCTGCTGAAATCTGCCCAGGCAGAAACAGGAAATTGTGTCAGAGGGAAGCGATTGCTGCAGACAGAAAGCTGAGGCAGTGCTGGAAGCCTGTGAAAATGGCTACCGTGCCGAGGTCCTCTGGAAAATAAGATTCTGATTTTGGAAAGAAGACAGGAAAGACAGTGGCAAACCTTGTTAGTATATTTGACACCCAGGGTCCATCATTTTTTAACACCTCCCTTCTCTATATAAAAAATATATTTATAGTAATAATCCATGAGTCACACAACAAGGGTGCATCTAGGAAAAGGCAGCATCTTAAACATTGTAGTGAGCACTAGATCATCAATATACCCATTGTAAAACTAAACAAGCCAGATTAATACTAATTGATCATGAACAGTCAATGCTAGCAGAAAACAATGTGCTTTTCATACATACTGAACATAGATACACCCTTGCCCAGTATGGAATAAGTAATTACAAACTAAAAATTGAAATATGTAGACAAAAGTTAAACTGAACCACCAAGAAGTCAGACTCTGCATACAATGAAACACCACAGAAACAGTAATGCATGGCCCCTAATATTGTGTAAAATATAAAAATAGCAGATGTAAATTTGAAAAAATTGGCAAATATCAATTATCATTTTACAAATTAACAAACAGAAAAAAAAACAAAAATACCATTTTATTGGACTAATCCATTTTTCAATTAGCTTTCAGAGGCCAAGGCCTCCTTCTTCAGGTCAGTACAGTATACTGTACCATAGTAACATAGTAAGGTCCCGCGGCAACAAGGGGGCATCTGTGGAAAATCAGGGGCGGGAAACTGCACGGGTACACCAGGAAATTCTTTTTCACTGAAAGGGTGGTTGATCGCTGGAATAGTCTTCCACTTCAGGTTATTGAGGCCAGCAGCGTGCCTTATTTTAAGGCCAAATGGGATAGACATGTGGGATCTATTCACAGAGAAAGGTAGGGGAGGGTCATTGGGGTGGGCAGACTAGATGGGCCGTGGCCCTTATCTGCCGTCTATTTCTATGTTTCTATGTTTAAATAAAGACCCGAAAGGTCCATCCAGTCTGCCCAACCATACGCATTCTATAATTTAATAATTTAATGTAAATGGTCCCTTTTCTTAGATATTTCTGGGCAGAAACCCAGAGTTCTGCCTGGTAGTGTGCTTAGGTTCTATCTACTGGAGTCTCCATCAAAGCTCACTCCAGCCCATCTAAATCATCCCAGTCATTGAAGCCCTCCCCAGCCCATCCTCAACTGAATGGTGTCACCGTGTGTCACCAGCACAGAGAGCCCAGAGCACGCAGCGCTGACCGAGCAGCTAATCAGTTCCCAATTGGAGTGGTGGATCAAGTAATAAAAACACATGGATTGAGTACAACTTAAAGTACTTTATTTCTTCAGGAACTGCAATTTTCAGAAAACCCCAAAATAACATTCATGATTCAAAAAGGAAAAACTTGGCTTTCAAATATAGATTCCAAACTTGCCTCCCTTGGCCCATGTCCCTCCTGGTCCACTCAAACTTCTGGCACCAGGGACCATTTGCTACTCCCAGTAATATATTCAACTGGTTCCCCAAAAATGCTTTCAAAATTATTACTGGCAGCGTCAGACTGGATCTTGCCTCTGAGATCTTCTGACTGCAGAGCTCAGGGCAGAAGGGACCTCCTCCCACAGTGACCGTTGGTTGTGATCCCTCCCCAACAGGACCCACAATCCAGTCAAAAGAAAACCCAAAAGGAAAAAATATCCAAAAATACCACTGCCAGGGCTGTGCAGTGCAAACTGCCCCAGCCTAGAAAAACTCAGATTCTTTCAAAAGAAGCTTGCAAAAACCTTCACAAGGCATTAAAGCTCTACAGTAAACTTTCCAAACTTGAGTTTACTAGGGCAACCAGCCCCTTTACTTCCTCAACAAACTAGCAAACTGTTTCAACTTCTAAGTTTGCTATTTGGCAAAATCCCTGCTTAACCTCAGTTCAAATACAGTTTCCATGTCACACAGGTCAGTTTCAGCATTTCCCACACTAAAGTCCATGACTTCTGACATCGGCAGGCTGCCAACCTTATCACAGAAACAGACCTCACTACCACTCTGCCATTGTTATGAAATATATTTATTAGCAATAAATGAAAGACAGCTCATCACCATAAAATACAGAACTCAGAGCAAATAAGGATAACATACATACAAAGTAGCAAGCTCCTGGTCTAGGATCCATCTCTTCTTCTCCTCCCCTCCTCTCTGTTATACCCGTCGGCATAATATTTATAGTAGCCTAGGGTACCACCTAGTTACAGATTACATCACATTCATCATTTTTATTGGCTATATGGTGTATACACTTATCATGGAGCTATCTGAAGCATGACGTCACCTGGTACCAAAACTGCCCTTTCTATATTTCCCTGACAAATGCATTCCCAATACTAAGGCTAATAACTTCAGAGAGCAAGCCCCAACCTTCATGAATTACTCTGTCCTTCACTAGTACTTCTTAGAAGGACTTCTAATCATGTATTGTACTGTTCTGAAAAGTCCCAAAACAGTGATGTCACAGTCAGGAGATCTGATTGCTAGTTTCTGGAACAACGGTAAATTTCTCTTGCTGGCAGAGAGGAAAATGACTGCTTAGAAGTTTGAATTCATATGCACAATATCTCTCTTAGAAATATAGCTATTTGGGGTTCTCAGGGGCCTTTGCCTACAATATATGCAGGTCTTATGCTTGCGTCTTCTTCCGCCTACATTTTCATGCAGGTCTTACTCCCGATTCTCCCCTGATTCGTCCTTACTTCTTCAGGGTCTAAATACTCTTCATTCTCAGAAGCTTCACTCATAAAATCTTCTAACATTTCAGAATCAATAGCATTAGATCTGACCTGTGTGTTCTGTTGAGCTATGCTGCTTCGAGTCCTAAGAACTGGTCTTCCTTCAATACTCTGTTTTCTCTCCAGCTTGGGTTGGTTCAGTGGCTGCCTCCTCTCTGAGCACTGCTGCTGGCCCTTATAAGCCTTAGGATAATGAGCTGCAGGTGTTGCTTGTTCCTGGCTAAAGTGGAGATTAGAATGTTCTTGGTGTCGCCTTGAACTGGGTCCCCATGAATGTTATGAGTTGCCTTGTACACCAAGAAGTGGAAATATTCAAAGAAGACTGGTGGACTTAGAGGTATTTCATAAAGATCCTTTATTTCTTTAAAAAAAAAAACTTTTTATTTCTTCAAAACAGTGATTCAATGACTCAACATGTACATGTTTTGGCCAAAATGGCCTGCCTCAGGAGTCTTGCAAATCATGCGATGAAGTAAAAAAACAGATTCCAGCACTGAGCTTTCGCTTTTTCTAGTTTCTTATGGATTATTGAATGAATGCTTTTATGTGAACCTGTTTTTTACTTCATCGCATGATTTGCAAGATTCCTGAGGCTTTGGCCAAAACATGTACATGTTGAGTCATTGAATCACTGTTTTGAAGAAATAAAGGATCTTTATGAAATACATCTGAGTCCACCAGTCTTCTTTGGACATTTCCACTCCTTGGTTTGCGCTTTTGTGTTTGTGAATTTGATTCTCCTGTGTTATACTATGAGTTGCCTTGTAAACATACTCCCTAGGAACATATTCCCAGCACTACTAGTTCCACCTGCACGTTGCTCCCCCCTCTCTTAATTCAGGTGAAAACAAATAGATATTTTCTTGCTCATGACTAAACCTTCACTGACTGGTCCTGGTTCTGGATTGAGGTGTTGGTAGTGTTCTTCCATTTTGGGACAGTATTTTCCCTTGCCTAGCCCCGGGCACCGGCATTTTCTTACTACCCTTCTCAGTCATAGGGTCTACCCTGTGACAATGGCCATATTCGGGACATAAACTGAGCACGTCTGCCCAGTACTGGCCTTAGTTCTTCAATATAAACCCCCATGAACCACTCCTGTCTCCAAAGATTTGTTGAACAAATCTTTAATAGGACCCACCATAACCTCTCTGAGCTCCCTCAAGTTCCTGGGATGGATCCCATCCAGTCCCATTGCTTTATCCACCTTCAATTTTTTAAGTTGTTCATAAACACTTTCTTCTGTGAATGGCATAGAATCTACTCCATTCTTGTGTGTAACTTTGCCAAACAATTTCAGTTCTTCTCCAGGATATTCTTCCATGAACACAGAAGTATTTGTTTAGCTTTTTGCTTTTTCCTCATCACTCACTACATATCATCTTGTAGGGCTCCTTTTACGAAGCCGTGTTAGTGGTTTAATGCATGTAATAGTGCACGCTAAATTGCCGGTCGTGCTAGCCGCTACCACCTCCTCTTGAGCAGGCGGTAGTTTTTCAGCTAGTGTGGGGGTTAGCGCGTGATAAAAAGCCCTTAGTCTCACAATTCCATTTTTCATCTTCTTCCTTTCACTAAATATATCTGAAAAAAAATTTGTCTCCCTTTTTTATATTTCTAGCCATTTGCTCTTCCACTTGCGCTTTTGCCAAACATATCTCTCTCTTGGCTTCTTTCAGTTTCACCTGGTAGTCCTTTCTGTACTCCTCTTGAGTTTTTTTTATATTTCATAAATGCCAACTCTTTCGCCTTTATTTTCTCCACCACTAGTTTGGAGAACCATATTGGTTTCCTTTCTCTCTTGTTTTTATTTATTTTCCTTGCATAAAGGTCAGTAGTCATTTTTATTGTTTGTTTCAGCTTAGACCATTGTTTGTCTACTTCCCTTATGTCCTCCCATCCTAACAGCTCTTTCTTCAGGTATGCTCCCATTTTACTAAAGTCTGTATGTTTGAAATCAAGGACTTTGAGTTTTGTGTGTCTGCCCTCCACTTTAGCTGTTATATCAAACCAAACCATTTGATGATCACTATTTCCTAGGTGGGCACCCACTCGACATTAGAGAACTCTCCGCATTTATGACGACTAGATCTAGTATCGCTTTCCAGTCCACATCCAGCAGATTGAAGTCACCCAACAGAGTACCCCCTCTTTCTTTCTGAACATTTGGATATCTGCAATCAGATCTTTATCAATTTGCTGCGATTGAGTCGGAGGTCTGTAGACTACACCCACGTAGATAGAAGTTTCATCTTCTCTTTTCAGAGTGGTCCATATCGCTTCTTCCACTCCCTGGGTCCCCTGCATTTCATTCGCTTGGATATCGATCTTTACATAGAGAGCTACTCTTCCACCTTTTTGACCATCTCTGTCCTTCCTAAAAAGATTATATCCTGGTATGTTTACATCCCATCCATGGGAGTCACTGAACCATGTCTCTGTGATAGCAACAAGCAGTTTGCCTCTAACATCAGGGCTTGCAGATCATGAACTTTGCTTCTTAGACTGCGAGCGTTTGTGGTCATTGCTTTCCAGCTATCTTTCAGTGGTAAACTCGTTTTTGTATAGGTTTATGTTTAGTTTAACTTCCTGTTACATTGCTAAGAAGTGAATTGCTAATATTGTGTATGTTGCTATCTTTACTATCATCACATCAAATTGTTAAAATACATGCAGATTGTGAAAAATTGCAGGCAGACCTTAGAAAATTGGAAGACTGGGCATCCAGGTGGCAGATGAAATTTAATGTAGACAAATGCAAAAACGATGCACATTGGAAAGAATAGCCTAAATCAAAGTTACCGGATGCTAGGGTCCACCTTGGGGGTTAGCAACCAAGAAAAGGATCTGGGTGTCATGGTAGACAAAACAATGAAACGTTCCGCCCAATGTGCAGCAGCGGCCAAAAAAAGCAAACAAGATGCTAGGAATTATTTAAAAAAGGATGGTTAACAAGACTAAGAATGTTATAATGCCGAGCTGTATCGCTCCATGGTGTAACCTCACCTAGAGTATTGCATTCAGTTCTGGTCTCCTTATCTCAAGAAAGATATAGCAGCACTAGAAAAGGTTCAAATAAGAGCGACCAAGATGATAAAGAGGATGGAACTCCTATTGTATGAGGAAAGACTAAAAATGTTAGGGCTTTTCAGCTTGGAAAAGAGACGGCTGAGGGGAGATATATATGATTGAAATCTACAAAATCCTGAGTGGAGTAGAACGGGCAAAGTGGATCGATTTTTCATTCCGTCAAAAATTACAAAGACTAGGGGACACTCAATAAAATTACAGGGAAATATTTTTTAAACCAATAGGAGGAAATATTTTTTCACTCAGAGAATAGTTAAGCTCTGGAACACATTGCCAGAGGTCGTCGTAAGAGTGGATAGCGTAGCTGGTTTTAAGAAAGGTTTGGACAAATTCCTGCAGAAAAAGTCCATAGTCTGTTATTGAGAAAGACAAGGGGGAAGCCACTTCTTGCCCTGGATCAGTAGCATGGAATATTGCTACTCCTTGGATTTTGGCCAGGTACTAGTGACCTGGATTGGCCACCCTGAGAGCAGGATACTGGGCTTAATGGACCCAGTAAGACTATTCTCATGTTCAAATGGAGGAAGTATTTCCAAAATCCAGGTGAGACAATAGTGATCATCACACAATATGGTGGAGTGCAGATGCACAAAACCCAAAGTACTGGATTTCAGATATGATGATTTTGGTAAAATGGAGGAATACCTGTGGTCCAAGCTGAAAGTTGCTATAAATATGACAACAGATCTTTACACAAAGAAAGTAAACAAAGACAAAAGAAACAGGAAGCCTATATGGTTCTCCAAACAAGTGGTCGAAGAAATAATGGCAAAAGAGGCTGTGTTCAAGAAATACAGAAAAACACAAGAGGATAATGGAAAAGATTACCGGAGTAAACTCAAAGAAGCAAAGAGGTAAATACAATTTGGGGAAAGGAGAAAAGCAGGATTGTAATTGTAAGACTGAAAGACACTGAGAATGGCTATGTGGAAAGTGATGAGGATAAAGTAAATGTGCTAAACAAATACTTCTCTTCACTATTCGCGGAAGAAAATCCTGGAGAAGGACTGTGGTCAGTTGCCGAGGGTATATCTGAGAATGAAGTGTATATTCATGAATGGGGGGGTTGGATCCATGATGGCCAACAGACTGTGACGGCGTCTGCACTCTCCTGCTTTTTTGTGGCGGCTTACTTATATTGTTTCTTGGTGGACTTTTTTCCTCTATCTTAGGATAAGTGATGCCGCATTCTAAGAGGAAAGGGGTTGTGAGAGCCGCGGGACCGGCCCTAGTGTTAACCCCACTCCAGAAAACTATTCCTCAGTACCTGGAGAGGATGGCTTGGCCTGAAGACAGGGAGGTTGAGTTCCACATCGGGTACGAGCGTGGGTGCGCTTGACCTAGAAGAACGTGAGATCTCTTTGTTTCCCCCCCCCCCTCCGATATTGACTATTCCTTGTCCAGCTAGGGAGCATTCACCGGAGTCGAGCCCTAGGAGTGTGGAAGAGGAGACTCCCAGGGGACACTCTGGACGTAGTGTCCTCCCTGATGGAAATACTGACTGAAAGACCTACTATGAAGACTGGGAGACCAGTACTGGATAAAGAAATCACTTTGGGGACATTCCTTAAGCCATAGGAAGACTGGATGCGAAAGTTGAAGAGACTGCCCAGGACCTAGAGGTACTAGTTTCTAAGGTTGATACATTTTCTATTAACATTGATAAAGTTCATAGGGACTATATGGAGAAAATTCAAAGTGAAGTCAGTCCTTTGAAAAGTACAATAACTGAGGTTATAAAAGATCAAAAATTTATTCATAGGAAAATTGAAGCAATTGAAAACTATAATAGACGCCTAAATCTTAGGGTCTTAAACTGCCCTAAAATTTTTGGCCTACCACCTGCAGAAGTTTTCAAAAAATACCTGCTGGAAAATCTAAATTATCCGCCACAAGCAAGTCCCCCTATAAACAAAGCTTATTATTTATCTCTTATTAATAAGAAGGATGCAGGAGATAAGCCAATTGATTCAGCCCTTATACAATCAGAACAAGATCTTCTTTATATTACTGAAAGTTTAGAGGAATCCCTCTCTCAAGTTAAAGAAAGAGCAACTTTATTAATCAATTTTGTTTTTGAACAGGACTTCAATTCAATCATTAGGATATATTTTAAAAATTCTACTTCTCTCTATTGCGGTCAGAGGTTATGCCTGTATCCAGATGTCACAAAATCTACTCAGAAGAGAAGAAAGCAATTCCTAGTAATGAGAGAGGAAATAAAGAAACTAGGTGCCAGTTAACTCTTGGCATCCACTATAATAAAACCCTTAGCGCGTGCACACTTCAATCTCCGTGTGCCGTGATCCGTGGTGCCATGCCATCGCATGCATAGTAGAAGGAGCCTGTGTCGATTTGCGACATGTTCAGCAGTTTCCCCAGCGGCGGTGGCGGTTTGCGACGTGTGCGGTGGTTTCCCCAGCTGAAAAAGAAGCCAGCTGAATAAGGAGCCTGCAGCGGTTTGCGTGTGGTGGTTTCCTATCACTACAAGGTTGTCTGTGGCGGGTCCTGGAAGAGCTGCTTCAGAAAACACGGGAGACTTATCAGATAAGAGCAGGGAAGAGTTGCTGCTGGACAGTGGGAGAGGTAAAGGTAAGGGAGAAGGGCTACTGCTGGACAGGAGGAGCAGGGAAGGGGTGCTGCTGGACAGGGGGGAGAGACAGAAAGAAAGAAATACAGACAGACAGTGGGCAGGGAGAGAGAAACAAAGAAAGAAATGCCTAAGTCTACACATCTATTCTAGCACCCGTTAATGTAACGGGCTAAAACACTAGTATCCCTATAAATGTGTAATTAAATATCTGGGACTGAGATGTCTTCTTTCAACGAGAACATCTGAGATCTTTCCTGGACCTCAAGAAGATAACAACAACTGATACTACTTAATGATAGGAAAAGAAGACAGCCCAAGTAATCCGTCTTTGCTCTTTTCTGTTTATTAATGTTTATTCTTTAACTGTTCTTCCATTACCTTTATTAAGGTCCTCCCTCACTGGAAATTTATAGTGGTCTGAGGAAGAGAATTTTCCTTTGTTCTTCTAAAAATGTATTGTTGTAACAATAATTTTATTGACACTGTATTTCATTAACAAGTGATTTAACTTGTAAATTGTTTAAAATAATTTAAAAAAAATTTTTTTGAAGATATTGTACCATTCATGGAAAAAAACATTTATAAACTATGAAAAATTCTGACACTGAACAAAACTATGGGGCCAGATGGGATACGTACCAGGATACTCTGTGAGCTCATAGAGTATCCTGCTCATCCTGGCAGGACCTCTTAAGGATTTATTTAATAGATCTTTAGAGAGAGGAAAGGTTCCGCGTGGGATTGGAGATGAGTGGATATAGTCCCTCTTCACTAAAGCAGGGACAGGGAAGAAGCAGGAAACTACAGACCGGTAAGCCTCACATTGATGATTGGAAAAATATTGAAGTCGCTGCTGACAGAAAATATAGTTAATGTTCTAGAATCCAAAGAACATAAGAACATAAGAATTGCCATCTCCGGATCAGACCCTGGGTCTATCAAGTCCGGTGATCGCACACGCGGAGGCCCCACCAGGTGTACCCTGGTATAGTTTTAGTCCCCCTATCACTGTATGCTTCTCAAGGGAGATGTGCATCTAATTTACCCTTACCCGTATCACTCTATGCCACTCTTAAGGAGATGTGCATCTAATTTACCCTTAAATCTTAGAATGGTGGATTCTGCAATTACTTCCTCTGGGAGAGCATTCCAAGTGTCCACCACTCGCTGCGTGAAACAGAACTTCCTGATATTCGTCCTGGACCTGTTCCCCCTCAGCTTCAGTCTATGTCCTCTTGTCCGTGTCACACTGAACATTGTAAATAACTGCTTTCCCTGCTCCATTTTGTCGAATCCTTTCAGTATTTTGAAAGTCTCGATCAGATCCCCTCGCAGTCTCCTCTTCTCAAGGGAGAACAACCCCAGTCTCTTAAGTCGTTCCTCATAGTCCAGGTTCTCCATACCTTTCACTAGCTTCGTTGCTCATCTCTGCACCCTCTCTAGCAGTTTTATATCCTTCTTTAGGTATGGAGACCAATGCTGGACGCAGTATTCCAGGTGCGGTCTGACCATGGCTCTGTAGAGCGGTATTATAACTTTCTCTGATCTACTCGTAATTCCCTTCTTTATCATGCCTAGCATTCTATTTGCTTTCTTCACTGCCGCCGCACATTACACCAATGGTTTCATGGTCCTATCTATCAGTACATCCAGGTCCTTTTCCTGTTCGGTCTTTCCCAGAGTTACACCTAACATACTATACTTGTGATCTTTATTTTTTTCTGCTTAAATGCATCACTTTGCATTTTTCCACATTAAAATTCATCTGCCATTTATCTGCCCACTTCTCCAATTGATTCAAGTTGCTCTGGAGTTCCTTGCTGTCCTTCTGCAATCTGATTGCCCGGCATAGCTTTGTATCGTCTGCAAACTTGATGATTTCACTGGATGTTCCTTCTTCCAGGTCATTTATGAAAATATTAAATAAGATGGGTCCAAGTACCGAGCCCTGGGGTACACCGCTAGTCACTTTTTCCAATTCTGAGAACTTCCCATTTATGCCCAATCTCTGTTTTCTGTTCTCTAGCCATTTGCCTATCCATCTTAGTATATCTCCCTCTATTCCATGGCCTTGTAATTTCCTGAGAAGTCTTACATGTGGAACCTTGTCGAACGCTTTCTGAAAGTCCAAGTATATAATATCCACCGGTTCTCCACTATCAATTTGTCTGTTCACTGTCTCAAAAAATTGAAGTAGGTTTGTCAAATGTGATTTCCCTTTCCTGAACCCATGTTGACTGGCTCTCATCAGGTTGTGTGTGTCTAGGTTCCGGACTATGCTATCTTTGATCAGCGCCTCAACCATATTTCCAGGGACAGACGTGAGACTCTCAGGTCTGTAGTTGCCTGGCACTCCTCTCGATCCTTTTTTAAATATTGGCATGATGTTCGCTATCTTCCAGTCATCCGGTATCTGTCCTGTTTTGATTGACAGGTTGGCAAGTTTTTGCAATAGTTCTTCAATTTCAAATTTCAGTTCTGTTAGGACTCTCGGATGAATTCCGTCTGGTCCGGGAGATTTATCACTTTTAAGTTTGTCGATCTGGTGGTAAATCTGGTCCAAGTCCACTTCTACTGTGGTGAGGCTGTCCTGTACGACTCCCTTGAACACTTTCATTGTGTCAGGTATTGTTGCGGTGTCTTCCTTTGCAAAGACAGACGCAAAGAAGGAATTCAGTCTGTCTGCAATTTGTTTGTCATCCTTGACGCACCCTTGCAGGATCTGAAGCAACATGGCTTTACCGAAGGAAAATCTTGCCAAATTAATTTGATTGATTTCTTTGATTGGGTGACTAAAGAATTGGATAAAGGACAGGTGCTAGATGTAATCTACTTAGATTTCAGCAAAACCTTTGATATGGTTGCTCAAAGAAAACTCTTGAATAAGCTGAGAGGGATGAATTTAGGACCCAAAGTGGTGATCCAGATTGGAATGGGTTGACAGACAGATGACTGAGGGTGGTGGCAAATGAAATTCACTTGGAAGAAAAGAAGGTGTGTAATGGAGTACCTCAAGTACTGAGGCCAATTTGGTTTAATATATTTGTGACAGACATTACTTAAGGGTTAGAAGGAAAAGTTTACTTTTTTTTTTTTTCTGCAGATGCCACAAGATAGCCAATATAGTGGATACACCAGAGGGAGGAGAAACCATGAAAAAAGATCTGCAAAAATTAGAAGAATGGTCAAAGATCTGGCAGTTAAAATTTAATGCAAACGGGTGCACTTAGGGTGCAGAAATTCAAAGGAGATGTACGAGATATGAGGAGAAAAATTTATAAGCACAGCTCAGGACAGGGTCCTTAGGGTGATGGTGTCTGAGGATCTCAAGGTAACAAAACAATGTGACAAGGCGATGACCACAGCCAGAAAGATTCTAGGATATATAGAGAGGGGTATAAGCAACAGAAGAAAGGAGGAGTTGATGCCCCTGAACAAGTCATTGGTGAGGCCCCATTTGGAATATTGTGTTCAGTTTTGGAGACTGGATGTAAAAAAGACTTGAGTTTACATCAGAGGGGGTGGGCATTAGAAGAAATGCTGCAGAGTTTGCTGGGCAGCAGCATGATTGAATCACTGCTGTTACCAATGACCCCCTACGATAAAAACATATGTTAAGGTATAAAGGAGTGTTTCGAGAGAGGGAAAAATACTGGGCCATGAAGGATGGGTATACTAAAGCCCCCCCCCAAAAAAATGTTGCACAATAGGAGGGGTTGATGTCAGACCAAGAGGCCCAGTTTGTTCCAACCAAAGCTGGTCTTGATAAAGGTGCACCGCTACTGGATGAACATGGATCCAAAGTGGACCCATCCATGGCTACGCCATTGGTGTAGTACTGTAATCGTAGAACATAAGAATAGCCATATTGGGTCACACCATTGGTTCATCTAACCCAGTATCCTGTTTCCAAAAGTGACCAGTCCAAGTCCCAAGTACCTAGAAGAAACCCAAATAGCAGCAAAACTCAATGCAACAGTTCCCAGGGCAAGCAGTGGCTTTCCTCATGTCTATCTCAATAGCAGACTATGAACTTTTCCTCCAGGAACTTTAAAACCAGCTACATCAACTGCTGTTACCACATCCTCTGGCAAGATGTTCCAGAGCTTTAACTATTTCTTGAGTGAAAAAATATTTCCTCCTATCTGTATTAAAGGTATTTCTGTGCAAATCCATTGAATTTCCCCTAATCTTTGTACTTTTTGAAAAAATAAAATATTGATTCACTTTTACCCATTCTACACTCTCAGGATTTTGTAGACCTCAATCATATCTTCCCTCAGCCATCTCTTTTCCAAGCTGAGGAGCCCTAACCTCTTCAGCCTTTCATTAATCATTCCATCTCAACTCTAGGTAGCCTACATATTTCCCCCTCCCCCCTCAATTGCTGATAACCTAGTAATAGTACAGTACTTTCATAATAATCCATAAACCACAACAAGCTTTAATGAAGTACCAGAAGGACGCATTTTCTATAGAGTGAAAGGTTCAACAAGCGATCATCATAAGAAGCTGAAAGAAGAAGGGAGGAAAATAAAAAAAGAAAGTTAAGAAACATGTCATTTGTGAGATAGTGAAGGACTTCTATAGCAGACTTCCAGAGAAAGTTATAGAGGTCAACAAGTGGTAGATTTCAGGCATGCATGGGACAGATATAGGGTATCTTTAGTAGTGGAAGGAGGGTATGGAATAGTGAAATAGATATCAAATATTAAATAAAATTTCGATAGCACAGTATGCAATTACAAATGGGAAGACTGGGTGGACCAAATGGTCCTTTTCTACTAGCATCTTGTGTTTCTCTTTTTCTAAAGACCACAGCGGTACAGTAGACATCTTGTATAATGTAGTGAAATAAATAAATGGATGCTGCTAACCATATTTCTAATTTTCATTATGAATAAATATTCCCTCACATCTGTTATAATTCTTTCACTCCTTAACTTTCATTTATTATCTCCCTTGGGCCAGTTTTGTATATTAGAAACAACAGATGCTCAGAAATTAGTGAGGCAATTCATCACCAAATTACCATCTTCCCAGAAAAGGCTATGTCTTCAAAATTTTACTGTTCTCAAATTTTAGCTTAACTAGATGAGTTCCTTTATATAAAAAACAGTATTTCAATTGTTGAAAATGCAGACTTTGGGCTTGATTTACTATCAAGTCAATATTCAGCCAGCAGGGGTTAGTATTTCTTTAAGCATTGACCATCATGGCCTAAAAGAGACAAGTTGGTGCCCAAAAGCTAGGACACTGTTGCTGCAGTTCCTCTTGCCTCCAGGAAGTTTGTCTTGCTGTAGGGTCATGAAATAGTTAACTGTTGTTTAAAATATTGCTCTGGTCTACATAGCTGAAAACAGTGTATAATCTATTGACTGCATCTGCCTAAAATGTATGTCCCTACCTTACCACATTGTAAGCTGAATAGATAAGAGTTTGAGCCATGATGTACCCTGCCCTTCTGTACATTTAACTGCAAGAGTTAGATAGGTGTCCTGCTAGTGACCTGCTAGTGTGAGCTTAGAACCAATGAGTGTTAAGAAAAGTAACACGTGAAAAGCTTTTTCTAGAATTCAGTTGTATAGCCAGAAAAATGAATAAATATCTCTGTAACTTCCTGGTTTCGGCACTTCTGAGCCAGCTTGGAGCTCAGGGGTCCAGCATGCATGCTGTGAATAAAACTTGTACTTCTTCACGCCTCTGACTTTGTGTGTCCAAGTGACCTTTCATTTGGCGCCTGAACAGGGACTTGAAGGTCTCTTGACCACTGGTTACTCGATTGGTCACTTGTTTCTGGTCCTACGGCTGATATGTCTGCTTAGCCGGCTGCCTTCCTTTTGGGGGGTTGGCAGACCTCAGGACGTTGGACCGCTTCAACTGACTTATCTAGTCTCAGTTTAAAGTACAAGAATCTGTATCTGTATCTGTATCTGTACCTGGAGTGGCCACTATCTGGTAAGTGGGGATTGATCATCCCTATCCTGTCTCTCGTCTCCTGCCTAGTAAGCCACGTGATCTGTCGCTGAAAAGTTGTGGGAAAGGGATTCTAGGAACTGTTATTTTCTGGTTGAGTAACTGAACTGAAATCTGTTGTGTTTTGTGTGTTTGAGAGTGTCTGAGACGTCCTTGAGGACGAAGCGAGTGTGGACCTGTTAGTACTGCGTTTCCCTAGCCCGGAGACGGGCGGGGCCAGGAATTCAGGGAAGTGTTTTTGTCCTCCATTGCACAATGGGGGGATGTCTGTCTACCTGTGGGGATCCCTTGATATGTTAGCTAATTTTAAAAAAGGAATTTGTCTTTGATTATACTTAACAAATCAACCCTTATTTGTCTGTGCCAGTTAGAATGGCCGATATTTGGTGTGGGCTGGCCCCCTCTGGCTCCCTGGAAGAGGACATAACTCGTCAGGTTTTTATGCATTCGTTTGCTGTCAGTTCCTCTTCCAGTCAGCCAATTTTTGCATTCCAATGGGAAAACCCTTCCACTGGACAAACCTCCTAAGTAACCTGGACCCGTCTACCCCAGGGCTTTAAAAATAGCCCCTCTCTATTCAGCACTGCCCTTGCTTCAGACCTTGCCAAATTCTTCCCTTCATCTGATTCCCAAGTCCTGCAGTATCCCGGGTTCTTTATGACTTCTGTCTGTTCAAATGTATCAGTGAAGTTTAAACTGTCAGTTGTTCACAGCATGAGAGGAGAGTACTTTTCCTTTTGTGCTGATAAGGGCCATGAAGTGTGTAGCACTTCCAATGTGGTTTCTCCTGAAACAGATAAGTGGTTTTGCATTTGAAGTTTTTGGCTATGTTATAAAATGTATATGCATATTCAGAAATGCATATAAACGAAAAATATGATTTCTGGAACTTATATTCCATGCTAAAAAGAAGTTCTTTGTCCAAATTTAGTAGTTATTTGTCTAAATTTAAAAGTTCTGAAAAGGACTACATCTGTAATTTGATCTCTTTGATCTTTAAGCAACTCTCTCTCCTTTGTGAAATTCTGTAGGAAGGGGGAGTAAGTCTCTACTGAGACCCATGTTGATTGTAAAAACAAAAAAAGAAAAAAAATGAACAATGTTTAAACTTGTGAGTACAGTAAAACTTTGGTTTGGGAGCATAATTTGTTCCAGAAGTATGCTTGTATTCCAGGGCACTAGTGTACAAAAATATACATACTTGTATTGTAAGCCCTTGCTCGTTTGGAACAGTCACTGCATTCCTGCAGCGTCATATAGAGAGGAACCATTGGCTCAGTTGTGAAAATGTGATGCTTCTATACTGTATGTACGTGTATTGCAAGACGTTACTGGTATAGCAAGTTAAAATTTAATCATTGCTTGTCTTATAGAACACTTGCAAACCAAGTTATTTGCAATCCAAAGTTTTACTGTATATTCCAATCTTTATTTTGTATTTCTGTATATAAAAAAATGTAAGTTTAGGTATAACAATGTAATTTTTAGGAATGCTTTTGTATTGAAGTAAATATTTTTGCCAGTCAGCTGATAGTGAAGGGACTGCTGCTTTAGAGAGCGCTTGTGTCAGACTACCTTGCTTAGTGGGTGGATCCAGAACTGCATTTAGCTTAATTTTACAAGTCAGCTCTTTGGGGTAGGAACCTGATATAGAATAGGGATTGAGAACAATTCTTATGTGTTAGTACACATCTTAAGTTCAATTATTTTGTACCTTCTCTAATCTTTTGTAAACCACATAGCTCTTCACGGTATTGCGGTATATAAACTGTTATTATTATTATTTATCTGAGTCTTTCAGATAGTGGGTCTGCCTTTTAAATTTTCCTGTGGCCATATTTACATTGATTTCAAGTATGCCTTCCTCGTGTCACCTACCTTGGCTTTCAAATCTCCAAGGGTACCAGGTCCCTTCCTACACCGAGGTCCAGGCTGTCTGTAGTCTCCCTGTCCCTGATAACTGCAAGGCTCTGAGCACCTTTCTCAGTATTGCAGGATACTGTCCCATCTGGATCCCTGATTTCTCTACTATTGCTCGTCCTCTGTATGATTCCACCAAAGGCGCTGACTCAGCCCCTTTTGTCTGGACCCAACTTCAGGAGCGTCTTTTCGCTGCCTCCAAAAACTTCTGACTCAGGCCCCTGCCTTCTGGCCCTTCTGCCCAAGAAGCTGAGCTTTATGCTCTCACTTTTGCCCTGCGCCACTCTGCCTCTCAGTCTTGCAATATATATACTGACTCCAAATATGCTTTCCTTAACTTGCATTCCCATAGGGCCATCTGGAAACATCGAGGTTTCATTATAGCCTCCGGCCGCCTGATCCATCATGCTCCCCTCATTCTTGACCTTCTTGAGGCCGTACAACTACCCTCACGTATTTCTGTTATGCACTGCCATGCTTACAGACGCGTGATGGACCTTGTCTCTCGTGGCAATGCCCTTGCCGACCACACAGCCCGAGCTGCCAGTCTCTGCCCCCTCTTTCGGCTCCTCTGTATACAATCATTCCTTTTCTGGATTCCCTTACACCCCAGTACGCTTCTCAGGAACAGACTTGGGCATGCATTATTTTGGGCCAGTCTGTCCTGAAAGGGGGGTGGATACAAAATGCGCCAATTCAAGTGCCAATCCAGACCCACACACTGATACTTCAAACGTAAGCACAGCGGGTACCCTCATATTCATTCCTCAACACCTGGCCCTCACGATTGTCAAAAGATGCCATGATCTGGCACACTCTGGAGAACCCGCTATGAAAATTGACTCTCAAGAGACATTTCTTTATCAATCACCTTGATCAGCTAGTCCGGAATATGGTCCGACAGTGTGTTGTCGGTTCTAGAATAAAATTCCCAATCAGATGACTGCCACCTCTTGGATACCAACCTATTGGAACATATCCGATGCAGGTTCTGTCTGTAGATTTTACCCACATGCCCATTTCCCGTTCCCTCAGTCACTTCCTAGTCTTCACAGACACCCTGACTAGATGGGTCAAAGCCTTCCTTACTTGCACTGAACGCGCCAGGGAAGTAACCAAACACCTCCTGAATAATTCCGTGCTTTGGTTTCCCTGTTTTTATAGGCAGTGACAATGGCCCTGCTTTCATTGCCGATGTTGTCCAACAAATTGCTCAGGCCCTCCAAATTGAATAGAAATTATATGCTGCTTACTATCCTGAGAGCTCTGGTCAGGTCGAAAGAATAAACAGAACTCTTAAGACCCTTCTCACAAAATGAATTGAAGAAACTAATCTGTCCTGGCCTGTCCTGCTGCCTTCTGTTCTTTTTCAGATTAGATGCATCCCATATAAGCCCCATTTGAGCTCATGTCCGGCCGGCCACCACCCATTGTGAACCCAGATCCTGGTTCCTTTGCTACTTTGGGATCAGATATCCTCCAGAGTCAGGTCCAGTCTTTAGCTAAAGCCCTTTAAGAGTTCCACAAATGGGTCCTGGAAAGGGCCCCACTATCGATAGCTACACAAGTCCATGGGTATGTCCCTGTAAATACAGTATGGCTAAAACTTGGAAGTCAGACCCCCTGAAACCTAGGTGGATAGGTCCTTTTACTGTCCTAATTTCTTCTCTTACAGTTGTCAAAGGTGTCCGGACATGAAACTTGGTTCCACTACAACACGGATCTTCAGCTGAAGCTTTCTAAGACCTCAAAAGTTCTGAATATTTACCACTGTACTTAGCAGGTGTTCTGAATATAATTCTTTATAAGTGTTTGAGTTTAATTGACTGCCTGTGGTTCACACTGCCTTTAGCAAGTGTATAACTGTTTGAAGTTTTCTAAGTTGTGCCTGAAAGAAAAATGAGCTTCCTATGTTAGTATATATAGATATGATATTTGTGTTGCCCTCACTTATGTTTCTTTCTTCTGTATTTTGTACTTAACAAGTGCCCCTAGCCCTTTGCCTGATGTTTGTTTGCATGAAGGAGTTAAGTACAGAAAGTGTCAAACATCAGAGAGTATTTTCTGTTTCCAACCAACTGGTGATGAAGTTTAAAAGTAGGCGGAAATCTGCTTTTATAATGTTGAGGGTCCACTTATCAACTAGACTCTTATTGTAGTCCCCACTCGCCCGGTGTCTTTGTATTGTGATACATGTGTGCTATTTGATGTTTCTCAAGGTCATGGTACTACCCCTAATTCAGTTTTGTGTGGCTCCCTAGATTGACAGCGTTATTATACCAAATGTGCTAAGTATATAGGTCTGTATAACCTGATGCCTTTAAGAACTGCCCCTATGAGGAAACCTTCACTAATGGTGGAGCCTGTCCTTTATGAGAAAGTGTCTTGTGGGCCACCTACAATAACCCACACAAATATCCTCCTAATACCCCGTCTGCCTCCCTTACTATAGGTCCTAGCTCCGGCCCCTTGTGTACTACAGGCTACTGTAATCCCATGGTTTTCACTATCACTGACCCATATAACTGGAATGCCAATGTCCAAGTCCAGAAGGCCAGAGACTGCATGGCATTGTATATTGATGGTAAAAGGTGAGACCCAGGTACTGATGTATATGTCCGAATTGTATCCCACTCATGTGCTCCTGTCTATCACTCTGTGGTGTTTCCCTAGTTTTATGAAATTATGAAAGTAGATACTAATATCCTGTAATCACTAGAAATCTGTTTATATAGTTTGCTGAAACTATAGGTCAGACCAGTGGCGTACCTAGGGTATGTGGCACCCGGGGCCCATCATTTTTTGACACCCCCCCCCCCCCCCCCCCATGTAAAATTTTTTTTTTTTTTTTTTTTGCAATAACCATGAAATGGAATAAATGGTCAGAATAGAAACAGGCAGTGAAAATTTTCTTTTTTTTTTTTTTTTTTTTTCCAAAGTATTTTTATTGAGAATGGCAAAAGGTCCAGACAAGCAACCATGGTCTGTACAGAAACTTATACATTATCAAAAAGAACACAGAATGAGAGTAACAGCAACAACAAGCATGAACAAGCCTCTCCCAAGAGAAAATTGCCAATGAGAGGCATAGCAATACACAACAAAAGGCCAAAACTTGGGGCAAGCAAACAAATCCCACCCCAGAACCCACAAGAATAATAAGCCGGACTAGACCCTCAGCCATATTTTATAATGAAAAAAACCCCCACAAGCAACAACACCCAGACCGCTCACCAGACACACCAATCCGCACAACAAGCACCCAAGAAACACCCAGCCACCACCCAGACAAAACTACCAGACACACCTACCCCACCAAGCCCAGACCCAATCCCCCCTCCCCAGAGAGTGCAAGCGCAAAGTGGACCGTGAAAAGGGCAGCTGCAGAAGTGGAAAGCCCCAGATAAGTAGGTTAGCTAAAGAAAGCCCACAGATAGAAGAAATCAGGATAACAGAAGTTCCAACAAATGCTCCCACAGAAAATTTTCTTTTATTGAACCTCATTTATGTAACCATTATTCCAAACATAACATAACATAAATTATGTCTGAATTGTCATGACATCAGAAGTACATATGGAATAGTTGCAGGTGATGCTTGGGACAGTTCTGATTATGTTAGTTTGGTTTTATGTGTTTTTTTAATAGAAGGGTTTTTATTTCTTTTTTTAAGGTTTTGTAGTTTGTGGTCGAGGTCAATAGGTTGTAGAGTTGGGGGTCAAGTGTTGCAGCTCGAATGGCTAGGAGGTTGTCGAACAGTTTTTTTCTTTTGACGTTTTTGGTTGGAGGGTGTGTGAATGGTGCGTGAGTTCTCCTATGTCTGTTTGAAGTGGATTGAATTATTTAGCTGAAGAAATTAGTTACCCCCCCCCCCATTCCACACACATTAATTCTCTTCCATTTTTGTTCCCATTATAAAAAAACACTGATAAGTTCCCAGGAAAAAAATACATTAAAATAAGAAGTGAAAACAAAGGCCCCTACAGATGAGAACATAACATAAGAATAGCCTAACTGGGTCACACCAATGGTCCATCATGCCCAGTAGCCCATTCTCATGGTAGCCAATAGTGCTGCCCGATTCAGAGAAAAATATTTCATTCGATCCGATTCACCCTGTTGAATCGATTTTTCGATTAGATTCACTGTTAATGACACCGCTTTTTAAGTTTAAACAAAGTATAACAATAAATTTCACAACAACAATAAATTTCACAAAGTACTTAAAAAAAAAAAAAATCACATTTTTCCATTAAAGCAGTTCTGGAGACATTTGCTTGAACAGTCTTTTTTCCCAGTCCATAAGCAAGCAATATGAAAAAGATTTCCTTAATTATCTACTCAAACATTTTTGCTATTTACTTTCATTGTACCTATACTATTATTCAGTAGAAAAAATGGACTTAACTGTGCAGGAAATGAATCTCCTCATACACCCACCATATAGTGCAAAAATGTGCAAAGGTCTGTTTTTTTCTTTCGATCACTACATAGCCTAATGCCACACAAGCAGCGCTGTTACAAACATATTCTGAAGGTCAATGCTAAGGTTGACAAAGTTTCCTTCCTTGGACCAGAAGGAGATACTGACAAACCACTGGAAGAGATTCTAAAACAACTACCCAGAAATAACACCCAAAGACCCACTCAGTGTGTGAACCAGTTGAGTGGAGTGGACTAACTGGGGGTGGAAATGGGCCCAGAGTTTGCTCAGCAGAATTTCCCAGACTACCTCTTCCTCTCAACACACTGACATGCTACCACCACCACCAACACTAGGAACACCTCACCGAGTATGCCAGCAATGCTTATAAACTTTATAAAACACATTATTATATTTTCTTATAAAGCATATATTTTAACTGAACTCAGCCTTGCCATTCACAAAAATAGAAAAGTTCCCATTTCAAGCTGTCTCATGTACACTTTTCAAATCTAACATATTGTAATCACAAAACAGAAAATAAAATTATTTTTTCTACCTTTTGTTCTCTGATCAATATTCAAATCTTGTTGGTCCCAGGCTCTTGTTGTCTTGCTTGCCAGGGTCTCCTTTCTCCGTGCTAACCATCCGTCTGCCATCTCTGTTCTCCCCTTCCGTTTCCCTTCCCTCTCCCGGAGATCTGGCATCTTTCCTTTTTTTTGTCTCCATCCACAGATTCACCTTTTCTCAACTCCCCACCACCCTAGGATCCACCATCTCTCCCTTTCTGTTCCCAACTATCCTCCTATCCAGTATCTCTATCCCCCCTCCACACCATCCCCTGTTTCCAAGTTCTCTCCCTTTCTGTTCCTTCCCTCCCTAAATCCCATTATGCACCATCTCTCTCCCACTCCTCTGTTTTTAGACCCATTATTTCTAACCCCCAAAGTCTGGCATATGCATGTATCTTTGAACCCCCCCTTCCCTCTCTCCCTCTGTGTACTTTTACACCAGGACCCCCCTCCCCCGAAGGTCTGTCCCCCCTCCGAAGGGCTACACCCCACCCCTGAAGACCTGCACCCCCCGAAGGCCTGTCCCCCCCTTGAAGGCCTGTCCCACCCCCTTGTAGGCCTGTCCCCCCTTTAAGGCCTGCCTGCCTGCCTTTCCCCCCCTTGAAGGCCTGTCTCCCCCTTGAAGGCCTGCACCCCCCTTGAAGGCCTGCACCCCCCCTTGAAGGCCTGCACCCCCCCTTGAAGGCCTGTCCCCCCCTTGTAGGCCTGTCCCCCCCCCTTGTAGGCCTGTCCCCCCCTTGAAGGCCTGCCTGCCTTTCCCCCCTTGAAGGCCTGCACCCCCTTGAAGGTCTGCACCTCCCCAAAGGCCTACACCCCCCCCCCGAAGGTCTGCACCCCCCTGAAGGCCTGCCTGCCCCCCTTGAAGGCCTGCACCCCTTGAATGTCTGCACCCCCCCCCGAAGGCCTGTCCCCCCTTGAAGGCCTGCCTGCCTGCCTGTCACCCCCCTCCCCCTTGAAAGCCTGCTTGCCTGCCCGCCCGCCCCACCCTGAAGGCCTGATGCCCCGACCCACCCCGAAGGACCGCTCGCCCCCCTGGCCTCCCCGCACCACCTATGAACAGCCGCAGCAGGATCGCGAAGTCAGCGTCGGGTACCAGCCCTAAGGGGGTGTTCCCGGCCTTGCCGTTCAGTCCCCCGCCCCCCCCGAAGGACCGCTCGCCCCCCTGGCCTCCCCGCACCACCTATGAACAGCCGCAGCAGGATTGCGAAGTCAGCGTCAGCGATCCCTGCTGCTTCCTGCGCCACGGTCCCGCCCCTCCTCTGACGTCAGAGGAGGGGCGGGATCGCGTCGTAGGAAGCAGCGCAGGGATGCTGACGCTGACTTCGCGATCCTGCTGCGGCTGTTCATAGGTGGTGCGGGGAGGCCAGGGGGGCGAGCGGTCCTTCGGGGGTGGCGGGGGACTGAACGGCAAGGCCGGGAACACCCCCTTAGGGCTGGTACCCGGGGCGGCCCGCCCCCCCCGCCCCCCCCTAGGTACGCCACTGGGTCAGACTCTTAATGTTAGCAATTATTTTGTATGAGGAGGGACTGGTATGGGAGAACAGTGGCTATGGGAGGCAATGCAGCTGGACATGTTAAACCTGACTTCACAGACCCTCACTTTTACGTCAGGTCCACGACCTTCACAATGGGCCTTGTGAACCTCCATTGTTGCTTCCCACTGTCTTCAGCCCTTCAGACACTGCTTAATGGAACTTCCTATGAATGATGGTCAGCTCCTGATAGTTGATACTGGCTCTGTGATCTGTTTGCCTACTCTTGATTGCCTGCTAACTAGACTGGTACATGTGTGCTTTGCATGATCCGTCCCAGCTTCTTCCTGTTACCGCTGGCCGATGGTGAACACCTGGGAGCCCCTGTATTCAACACCAGAGGTCGCCAAAAGCGGTCTACTTCCACCAATTCCCTTAAAATAGGTGAATGGGGTGATGACTGGCCTGCAGAACAGATCATTGCTGCTTATGGACCTGCCACATGGGCCGAGGATGACACCTGGGGCTATCGGACCCCAATCTATTTGCTGAACTGCATTATTTGTCTATAAGCTGTACTTGAACTGATAACCAATGAGACCTCCCGAGCTTTGAGTACCATTGGCAGAGCGAATGCTAAAATGTGCACTGCTATTTATCAGAATCGTCTAGCTTTGGACTATTTACTAGCTGCTGTGCCTGTGATAAATTCAACCTCTCCAACTGCTGCCTTGAACTTGAGTAAAGTGATTGAGAACGATGTGGATCGTATCACCAAACTGGCTCATGTTCCTGACCAGACCTGGCGTGACCTTACTGCAGACTGGATCTCTGGTACCTTCAACTCCTGATTGCCCTCTGGTTCAGCATTGAAGATCATCTTGCTGGTTGCTGCCCTGTCTTCTCTGCTCCTTTGCTGCCTGCCCTGTGTGGTCCCCATAGCCATAAAGCTGCTCCACTGAACTATGGACTCTGTTGTCAAACGTTCCACTGCTGCATTGGCCCTCTCCCAGTATCGTCCCTTACCCACTGGGAACCCCGACTTTCCTGACCCCTAACTTTATTTTTTCAGGCTTGGCTCCTTAGGTACGCCAGCCTGAAAGGGGGGAATGTAGGGTCATGAAATAGTTAACTGTTGTTTAAAATATTGCTCTGGTCTACATAGCTGAAAACAGTGTATAATCTATTGACTGCATCTGCCTAAAATGTATGTCCCTACCTTACCACATTGTAAGCTGAATAGATAAGAGTTTGAGCCATGATGTACCCTGCCCTTCTGTACATTTAACTGCAAGAGTTAGATAGGTGTCCTGCTAGTGACCTGCTAGTGTGAGCTTAGAACCAATGAGTGTTAAGAAAAGTAACACGTGAAAAGCTTTTTCTAGAATTCAGTTGTATAGCCAGAAAAATGAATAAATATCTCTGTAACTTCCTGGTTTCGGCACTTCTGAGCCAGCTTGGAGCTCAGGGGTCCAGCATGCATGCTGTGAATAAAACTTGTACTTCTTCACGCCTCTGACTTTGTGTGTCCAAGTGACCTTTCATTGCTACAGGAAGTTGCCTCCAGGAAGTTCCTCTTGCTACAGGAAGTTTTATTTTCTACTGCTAAATTTCTTCAGGCAACAATGTAACATTATGCTGTCAGACCATTACTCAATGAAGATGAGGCATCATCTCTCCCACTTCTGGACATCAGCATTTCGCTGTCTCCCAAGGCAAGAGTACTGCTGGGAAGTCCAGCCAGTCAGCATTAGGGAGTTACTGTATCAGAAGAGGCATACTACAATGTCATCAATGGGTTTCCCAGGTTCAGCACCTCTGGCACCATTGCTGTCAGGGCCATGGCAAGAATGCAGAGCAGCCAAACAGGAGAGTTTGCCGGGTGAATTTGCAACTTTTGTCATCTCCCACAATAGCACAACAGACTCCGTTTGCTACTAGGCTAGCCTCAGGTGGCAAAAGCATTATCTTCTCTTAGATTTTCAGGTGCTCGTAGTCCACAAAACAAATAATCCAACCATATGAATTTACCCTCAGTGATCTTCATGTCTTCCTGTTCACTGAGTGTATCAATTCTGGATTCTATTTCCATTTCATCTTCTTTATTCAGATTAGCTCTGTCTCTAGCTCTTTCCCTCTGGGAGATTTATTAAGTTAGGATTTTGATTTATTACTCCAGTTCCTGTATTTTTTGAGTGTATATCTATATAAGAATTTGTATATATGAGAAGGGTCATTTTATAAAGTCATTTTCACACATATATATATATATATATATGGCCACATAAGTGTGTAAATTGCCTGCTATAAAATTCTGACTGGGTTAAAACGAAGGAGCCCTTTTACTAAGCTGCAATAATAGGTGGCCTTAGCATGTCCTTATGCAGGTCTTTTCCACACACTAAGGGCTCCTTTTATCAAGCCGCACTAGAGTGGTTCACGCGCGTGACTTTTCATCACGCGTTAACCCCCGCGCTGGCCAAAAACTACCGCCTGCTCAAGAGGAGGTGTTGGGGGTTGCGCATCCCGCAGTTTAGCCCACGCTATTATGTGCATTAAACCGCTAGCGCGGCTTGATAAAAGGAGCCCGAAGGCTATTTTACTGCAACTGTAAAAATGCCTTTTTTTCTCTTTTCTATATTAATGGCCATGCATTTTTCATTTGCTGTGCACAGATTCTTGAGTTTTTTTGCGGAACGTTTTAAAATTTTAGATGGTTTAAGTTTCAAGTTTCAATTTTATTAGGATTTTATATACCGCCTATCAAGGTTATCTAAGCGGTTTTACAATCAGGTACTCAAGCATTTTCCCTATCTGTCCCGGTGGGCTCACAATCTATCTAACATACCTGGGGCTATGGAGGATTAAGTGACTTGTCCAGGGTCACATGGAGCAGCGTGGGTTCTAATGTCTTTGGCACTTCTTGTAATCTTGTTTGTGCCTGTTTTTTGGAAAGCAATGGGTTTTCTCCCTTAAAGTGCAGTATTAAAGCTAGGGAGTTTCTTTTCACTCTTCCCTTTTTGCAGGTTGAAACCTGTGATAAACTTGGACTCCATTAAAGATGATTAATGTGAAGAATAATGACATCCTGAAGTTTCCTTTTGTAAGTGTTGTTATATACAGTGGTGCAGGGGTCATTAGCACCCAGCCTTAAGTAAACATTTTTTTCCACATGCATTAATACTGCCATTAGTGTGAGGCCATTTTTTTAAATTACCTCGTGAGCACTTACCACCATCCATTTTGTAGGCAGTAAGGGCTCACACGGTATCTGTGTGCTAACCAGTTAATGTGCTATAATGCAGATATGCTGATTAGTGCAGGAACACCCACTCTCTGCTCCTGATATGCTCTTCCAAAAAATTAGAAAAATATGTAGTGTACGGTTAGCATCTCACTATATTCCATTTTTTTACTGCTTTAGGCATATATTAATACCTAGCACAGCATAGTAAAAGGACCCCTAAGTGATTTTGCCATGATGGTGCATACTTTGGAGTTAGGCATGTACAGAGGCAGAGCAATTTAGATGCATATTTAAATACTCTTAGAATGGACATCTATATTTGCTCATGAGTAATTTTATATGGCTGTGATTTCTGCCACTTATAAAAACACATGGCGGGCCATTTTCGAAAATGATGTCTAAGTCTGATTTGGATGTTTCCCACAAAACATCCAAAGTTGAACAAATGGCCATTATTGAAACCTGAACTGCTAGTCGTCCTCCCCCCCCAATTTTTTTAATCATCTACTTGGACGTTTAGGCCGCAGGAACGTCTAGGCCAGGGGTAGGCAATTCCGGTCCTCGAGAGTCAGAGCCAGGTCAGGTTTTCAGGATCTCCACAATAAATATGCATGAGATAGATTTGCATCTCAAGGAGGCAGTGCATGCAAATTCATCTCATACATATTCATGGTGGAGATCCTGAAAACCTGACCTGGCTCCGGCTCTCGAGGAACAGAATTGCCTACCCCTGGACTAGGCCATTAAAACATCCAGCTTTATACCCCATTTTCAACCACAGAAACATCCAACTAAGAAACATCCAAATGCAGACCATTTAGACGTGGGAGTGGCCAACATTCTAATGGACTGAGGCTGTAGCTCTAACCCCCACACCCCACTCTCAGACATAGCATGGCACACATTGTCTGACAGACATGGCAAAATTTAGTAAAAACATAATATGACAAAACATGGTATGTTGAGACCTAGCATGGCAAGCATAGTATGGCTAAACATAGCATGGCAAACAAAGCATGTAACATAGTATGACATGATTTGGAAAAAATGATAAGGCATGACGAAACATAGCATTGAAGACATGAAACAGCAAACATTGTGTGGCGAACATGGCATGAGAGATCAAAGCATGGCAGACATAGTATGGCAAGCAGTATGGTAAATATGGCATATAGTATAGTAGGACAAAGATGGCGAACCGTATGATAGAGTGGAAGAACACTGTATGAGAAAACATGGCATGGTCAGACATAGGTTAAAGCACATAGTGTTTGAGACTCGAGACAGTGGAGGATTAGGGCACTTTGTCAGAAGGTTCAGGGAATTTGGATTGGCACACTCTCTTAGAGGGTCAGGGGAAGAGGTAAGTTTTTATTGCCTTCCTGAAGTTCAGAGACCTTCTAATGATCTTATGCGGTTACCGTATTTTCACGCATATAACGCGCGTGTTATACGTGTTTTTACAAACCGTGCATACCCTTGCGCGGTATACGCGTGAGCGCGTTGTACAAAATTTTTTTTACATAGTTCCCCCCCCCGACGTCCGATTCACCCCCCGCAGGACCGCTCGCACGCACCCGCACCCCCATCCCGAAGGACCGCCGACTCCCCGACACGATCGGGGCAAGAGGGAGCTCAAGCCCTCTTGCCCCCCCCGACTCCCCGACACGATCGGGGCAAAAAGGAGCCTAAGCCCTCTTGCCCCGCCGATTTCCCAACTCCCCGACAATATCGGGCCAGGAGGGAGCCCAAGTCCTCCTGGCCCTGGTGACCCCCCCCCCCCCGCTAGTTTTTCGGGCCAGGAGGGAGCCCAAACCCTCCTGGCCACGGCGACCCCCTAACCCCACCCCGCACTACATTACGGGCAGGAGGGAACCCAGGCCCTCCTGCCCTCGACGCAACCCCCCCTCCCCCCAACGACCGCTCCCCCAAGAACCTCTGACCGCCCCCCCCAGCTGACCCGCGACCCCCCTGGCCGACCCCCACGACACCCCCACCCCCCTTCCCCGTACCTTTCTGTAGTTGGCTGGACAGACGGGAGCCAAACCCGCCTCTCCGGCAGGCAGCCAACGACGGAATGAGGCCGGATTGGCCCATCCGTCCCAAAGCTCTGCCTACTGGTGGGGCCTAAGGTGCCTGGGCCAATCAGAATAGGCCTGGGAGCCTTAGGTCCCACCTGGGGGCGGGGCCTGAGGCACATGGGCCCAACCCGACCATGTGTCCAAGGCCCCGCCCCCAGGAGGGACCTAAGGCTCCCGGGCCTATTCTGATTGGCCCAGGCACCTTAGGCCCCACCAGTAGGCGGAGCTTTGGGACGGATGGGCCAATCCGGCCTCATTCCGTCGTTGGCTGCCTGCCTGACAGGCGGATTTGGCTCCCGTCTGTCCGGCCAACTATAGAAAGGTACGGGGAAGGGGGGTGGGGGTGTCGTGGGGGTCGGCCAGGGGGGTCGCGGGTCGGATGGGGGGCGGGCGGAGGTTCTTGGGGGGGGCGGTCGTTGGGGGGAAGGGGGTTTGTGTCGAGGGCAGGAGGGCCTGGGATCCCTCCTGCCTGTAATTTAGTGCGGGGTGGGGGTAGGGGGGTCGCCGTGGCCAGGAGGATTTGGGCTCCCTCCTGGCCCAAACAACTAGGGGGGGGTCGCCAGGGCCAGGAGGACTTGGGCTCCCTCCTGGCCCGATATTGTCGGGGAGTTGGGGAGTCGGCGGGGCAAGAGGGCTTGGGCTCCCTTTTGCCCCGATCGTGTCGGGGAGTCGGGGGGGGCAAGAGAGCTTGAGCTCCCTCTTGCCCCGATCGTGTCGTGGGTGCCGCGGTTGGCTGGGGCAAGAGGGCTTGAGCTCCCTCTTGCCCCGATCGTGTCGGGGAGTCGGCGGGGCAAGAGGGGAAGCAGCAGGACACCGGTAGGAGCTTCTACATGATGGGAGGGGTCGGGAGGCTGTGGGAATGCGAGCGGTCCTTCAGGGTGGGGGTGCGTGCGAGCGGTCCTTCGGGGTGGGGGTGCGAGAGGTCCTGCGGTGGGGGGGATGAATTGGACGTCGGGGGGGCATCAGGCTTTCAGGGTGGGGACAGGACTTCAAGTGGGAGAGGAGAGTCAGGGCGGGCGAAAGAAGAGTCGGGGTGGCCAGAGGAGAGTCGGGGCGGGCGACTGGAGAGTCGGGCAGCATGCGCGGTATACAAAAATTTCTGTACATAAATTTGTGTTTTCCGCGCGCTATACCCGTGTGCGCGTTTTACACGGGTGCACGTTATCTACGTAAAAATACGGTAAATAGTTTGTTTCAGAGGCATGGTAGATAGTGTGAGTAAGATCTTTCTCAAGCATACTCAAGGTGAAGGGCATGTCCCGAGGGCGTGTGTAATCACTTTTCTTCTTGTGAGTGAAGCAGTCAATTTGGGGTGTAGGGCGGAAGTTTGGAGGCCATATAGGCCGGTACCATGTTGTGGAAGAGTTTAGCCTTTGAATATACATTGTTTGTCAATCGGCAGCATGTGGGTAGCGCGCAACGCTGGAGCGATCCGGTCTTGTATGTAGAGATTCTTCAGGATGGCAGCATTTTGTATTAATTGTCGTTGGAGGTTTTTTGTAGTGAACCAAGGAGCACAATGCAGTAGTCCATATGGGAGAGGATGAAGGCATAGAGTAGTTGAGGGAATTCCAGTTCCAAGAAGTATCATCTGACTTTCCATAGTTGCAGTATAATAGGGTTTTGGTGGGTTATGGTGGGCTTATACTTTCTACAATAAATGTTGTGGTTATATTAATGGTAGTAGTAGTAGTGGCTTATGAGCTTGGATCCTCCTCTCTAGCCCACCCAGATTTAGCTTGATATGTCTAAGTTCTGTCTAGGATGTCTATGGAAAGGTTCGATAATAGCTGCAAAACGTCCAAATCTAAGCCCACTCAAAAGCCACCCAAAGTCAGCTTCTAGCATGCCTCTAACATGCACTTTTACTACTTAGGCATTTTGGAGGAAAAACATTCTGCAAAACATCTAAATTTCTTGTTTTGAAAATCGGCACTTGGACGTTTTAGCAAGAAAAACATCCAAGTGCTGACTTATTCAAATTTTTTTTTTTTTGACACTTTAAAGTTTTGAAAATGTCCCTGATAGCACCTAAGTAGGCACCTACTTTCCATTTTAAACTAGCTGCCCCCTTATAAAATTACTCTCATGGGACTAAATTCTGTATTTGGTGCTGAAAAGAGCCAAAAAAAATTAGCACCAAGGGACAGATTCTACAAAAGGCTCCTATGCATGCCTACGTTGTAGGCGACACTCCGCATGGTTTTCAATCAACTGCTAGGCACCACTTGTAGAATCAGGCCTAGTGGCATCTAAGTGAACATAGGCATCGCTAGGCGCCATTGAGGTAGGTTTTACTGGGCCTAATTTACCAGCACCTATTTCATATACCTAACGACACCTAAATTTATCAAGTCTATTCCCTGCACCTAACCACGCCTACTTTTCAGGTAGGCATCCTTAGGCATCAGAGGGTGCTTTGATTAGGTGTCACTAGGCGCTGCTTTGAATTCCACACGGAATTCTTAATTGTTTCATTTTTAAAATGTATGTTAATTAACTTCAATGGTGTGGTCAATTACTGTGCTATTAACATAATTTAGGTTGTACACAGATTTTAGTTAGGCATCACTAGGCGTCTGCGATCAGGCGCCTAGCGACACCTAACTAAGCGCTATTATATAAATAGTGCTCTGAGTTGGACGCCATTTTTAGATTAACATTTGCTGGGTAATTCTATAAAATCTGCCTAAAATTAAATGCCTAAATCAGCACGCCTAGCTGATATAGGCACCTAATTTAATTGATGGGCTTAATCAGTGCTGATAATTGGCACTTACCCCATAATTGATGTTAATTGGAATTAGTTGGCAGTTAGGTACTTAACTTAGTAGGCATGATTCTTTAAAAAGTAGGTGCCTTATCCAATGCGCCTACCTTATAGCAGGCATGGTTAGGGGCAGATCATGATCCACGAAAAAGAAGAGAACAAAAATGTTCAAAAAGCAGTAATCATATGTAATTTCCTTTCTTGGACACTGTATGCACATTAAGCAATTTATTGGTTCTTAAAAATTTTTTTGCACAGCATAAGTCACATGACCAAATGACCATCAGAGTGTTGTTTATCCTATAAACGGCAATAATTATTTGATTAAAAGTGAAGCCTTGGGAAACATCAGGTCTGGTTGATTTTTACTTGTTTTTTTGTTTTGTGTTCTCTCTTTTTTGAGATTAGGGGCATATCATGGACATGTTTTGGAGTTAGGTTCCTGTTTTTGACTTGGGTGCCATTGTGCACCTAACATAGGCACACGCATTTAGGCCAAGAAAACCCTGGCTTAAATACAGTGCGCCTAAAAGTTAGGATGCCTAGCAACATCAAACGCTGATTAGGTGGCGCTAAGTGTGATTCTATACCTAACCTTTATATAATCATGCCAATTTTTTATGTGGCCTATATAGAATCGGATCCTTGGTGCAAGGATCCATGCCAAATTTTGGGTGCAAGGATTTATGCCAACTGAAACCTGGTATAAATGCTCAAAGTCGGCGATGATCTACGTAATTCTGCAGCGCTGTGTGCAAATTTCAGAAACGCCCCAACCTGCCATGCCCCCACCCATGGCCATGCACCCTTTTTAGATTTGAATAGAAAAATGTATATGCACATCTTTATAGAACAGCGACTAGAACAGTGTTCTTCAACCTTTTGACACCTATGAACTGGCGGAAATGACCAAAATATCCAAGTTCATTCAAAAGGAGCTACTTCCCCTCCTATTTTCCAATCTTATGATGTCCCACAGGGGTCAGTCCTTCCCCCCCCCCTATTATTCAATGTCTTCTTAACTCCTCTTTTGACTCTTGCACAATCCATTGGCTTAACTCCCTTCACTTATGCTAATGATATTCAGCTCCTTCACCCTATTGATCCTTCCAATCCCAATGACATTCAGAAATCAACATCAAATTGGACAAGATAAGCACATGGCTTAAAAGCAAATTTTAGCTTTTACTACAAATTTTAGACTTTCACTAAATATAGCTAAATTTAGGGGGATCCTATTCCCAATCAAAAACAACGACTCTAGCAGGACAAATATCTATCTATTCTGTTCCTTTACAAATCGAGTCCAAACTCAAACTTTTGGGAACCACCTTTGACAAATATTTCACTTATCATGATCAAATTAGTTTTTTGACTAAAAACTGCTTTTACAAACTTCGTCTAATCTGTTCCATAGCCTCAGTCCTAGAACCTTCCTCCATTCAAATCCTTATTCGCTCTCTAATCATCTCACATATTGACTACTGCAACTCACTCTATCATGGAATAACCCAAAAAGAGACTCTCCGAATACAACTAATTCAAAATATAGCAATTAAACTCATCTACAAAAAGAAAAGATATGACCATGTTACTCCCTTGTTTTGAGAATCCCATTGGTTATCAGTTTCTTATAGAACAACTTACAACATTCTTCTCTTAGCCTTTAAGATTAAGACTTCTCATCAGCCAGTCTTCCAAGATAAATATCTTACTTCATATACTTCATCCAGGGCCCTCAGGTCCACTAACTAGAATCTACTAACAGTCCCCCCTATTAAGGATATCTACTATACTAGAAATACGATTTTCTCTGTTGTTGCCCGTCCTTTGGAATGCAATGCCATCAAACCTTCGATCTGAAAATTCCTTAAATAATTTTAAGAACATAAGAGTTGCCGCTGCTGGGTCAGACCAATGGTCCATCATGCCCAGCAGTCCGCTTACACAGCGGCCATTTTGGTCAAAGACCAGCGACCTGAGACTAGCCCTACCAGCGTAGTCCTTGTTCAGTAGGAACTTGTCTAACTTTGTCTTGAAACCCTAGAGGGTGTTTTCCCCTATGACAGCCTCTGGGAGAGTGTTCCAGTTTTCTACCACTCTCTGGGTGAAGAAGAACTTCCGTACGTTCATGCGGAATCTATCCCCTTTCAATTTTAGAGAGTGCCCTCTCGTTCTCCCTACCTTGGAGAGGGTGAACAACCTGTCCTTATCTACTAAGTCTATTCCCTTCAGTACCTTGAATGTTTCGATCATGTCCCCTCTCAATCTCCTCTGTTCAAGGGAGAAGAAGCCCAGTTTCTCTAATCTTTTGCTGTAAGGCAGCTCTTCCAACCCCTTAACCATCTTAGTCGCTCTTCTCTGAACCCTCTCGAGTAGTACCATGTCTTTCTTCATGTATGGCGACCAGTGCTGTACGCAGTACTTCAGGTGAGGGCGCACCCTGTATAGCGGCAGGATAACCTTCTCCGATCTGTTCGTGATCCCCTTCTTTATCATTCCTAGCATTCTGTTTGCCCTTTTTGCCGCCACTGCACATTATGTAGACGGCTTCATCGACTTGTCTATCAGAACTCCCAAGTCCCTTTCCTGGGAGGTCTCTCCAAGTACCGCCCCGGACATCCTGTACTCGTGCTTGAGATTTTTGATACCAACAAGCATCACTTTACACTTATCCACATTGAACCTCATCTGCCATGTCGATGCCCATTCCTCAAACCTGATTATGTCATGTTGTAGATCTTCGCAATCCCCCTGCGTCTTCACTACTCTGAATAACTTCGTGTCATCCGTAAATTTAATCACCTCGCTCGTCGTACATATGTCCAGATTATTTATAAAGATGTTGAAGAGTACAGGTCCAAGCACCGAGCCCTGCAGCACCCCACTGGTGATGCTCTTCCAGTCCGAGTATTTCCTATTTACCCCCACTCTCTGTTTCCTATGCTCCAGACAGTTTTTAATCCACGTGAGTATTTCTCCCTCAGTTCCATGGCTCACAATTTTCTGAAGTAGTCGTTCATGTGGAACTTTGTCGAACGCCTTCTGAAAGTCCAGATATACAATGTCGACCGGGTTGCCCTTGTCTATATGCTTGTTTACTTCCTCGAAGAAGTGCACCAAGTTTGTCAAACAAGATCTGCCTTTGCTGAAACCGTGCTGGCTGGTCCTTATCAGACCGTGTCTGTCGGGTGATCAATAATGAGCGCCTCTACCATCTTTCCCGGTACCGAGGTCAGACTCACCGGTCTGTAGTTTCCCGGGTCTCCCCTCGAACCTTTTTTGAAGATCGGCGTAACATTCGCCACCTTCCAGTCCTCCGGAATCTTTCCTGTTTTAATTGACAGATTGGTTATTAGTTGAAGCAGTTCAGCTATGGTCCCTTTCAGTTCCTTGATGACCCTGTTCAAAGAAGTTTATCAAAACTCCAACTGAATCCCCTAAATAAACATGGGAAAACAAAAACGCTTCTAAGAAGCGATACCCTGTCCTTTCCTTCCGTTTTACCCTCCCCTTCTTCCCTTATTTTTATTTCTACAATGTAATTTACAAATCTTCACCTACACATAGCACTATCTTCTTCCTTTGTTTCGTATCCTTTGTAATCAAGTCTTTGTCTTGACCCTCTTCCCCCTACTTCCATAGAGATTTTATTTTCTCCTATACTTAGAGTTAACTTTTATTTTAAAATCTTTTTTTATTTTCTATTTTTATCTTTTTACTATTATCGACCAGATACACGTGATGGGCGGTATATCAAAATACTAATAAACTTGAAACTTAAATTATTTTGTGGACCGGCACTCATCTCCACCCCAGACCCCACCCCCATAATAGTACTAATTATAACACCATTTTTTCCATTCATTTTTCATATATACACACAATATAATCGTATTAACAACACATAATAGTTAACCACAAAATTAAAATATACAAAGCACACTGCATGCTTTTCAACATTTATTCCTACCAGAACCCCATGCAAATGCAGGACCCAAAACTAAAATTACTAATATTTACAAACAAACCCTAAGATGCAAGACTCTGCAAGCAGTACAACCCCAGAGGAAAAGAAACAAATGCATTTCTTCCTGAACAGACAGCAGATGTAAATCAATCACTAAATAAAAAAATAAAAGCATTACCCTACAATTGTTGTCTCTCTCCCTCCATGCTGTGCCTTGCCTTCTGGCCTGCCCCCCGGTGTTATCTTCGGGCCGGTCCATGGTGGGATCAACACGGCATCTTCGGGCCAGCTCCCTGAGTGCTTCAGTGCACAAAGCTGTGGGCAGCGGCTCCACATGCATGTCCCGTGCCTCATCTGGAAGCCTTCCCTCTGACATTGCAACGCCAGAGAGAAGGCTTCTGGTTCAGGCGAAGGATGTACGTAGGAGCCTTTTCCCACTGCTTTGTGCACTGCAGCACTCAGGGAGCCAGCCCGAAGATGCCACGTTGATCGCACCATGAACCGGCGGCTGAAGAACACTGTCTTGGGTCCGATGGACGTGCCGTCCCTGTGGACCATCAGAAAATTTCTGCAGACCAGCGATTGAAGAACACTGGACTAGAAAATGCATGTATAAATTTTTGTTATTGCCCATTAGTGCTGATAATTGATTGTTAGTGCAAAATTATTAGTGCTAATTGGCTCATTATGCAATTAAATTGTGCATGCCAATATATTATCGCCATATGTAGAATTAGGCGGATGTTGTCTAACCATGAGGTGTCTACATATAAAAAGGAGACATGATCGCTCTCAAATCAGTTTTTCATTTATTAAAGCCTTCTGCATTCAGTTTTTCAGATAAAAAGAAATAAATATAAAACTAATTGAAATATCAGATGTTTCTTTATATATTTGGAAAACTGGAAACTGCAAAATTCAAAAATCCTTTATAAACTAAAAGGCTTACACTAAAACGCATTATAATATATCTAAGTTAAGTGTCAGGCTCATTTTGTTGCTAATAGACTAATGTACATCCTCTCTTGCATTGCTGCCTTTATATTCTGCTGTGCTGCCAAGACATTTCCCGTTCACTGCCTGCTGTTCCTTCGTGATCATCATCTCTGAGATACCTAACATCACTTGACCAATCACTTGGTAGTTTTTCTCAGCATAAATTGATGTTTTTAATGACCTGAAAACAGAAGAAAATTCAAAAATTTTATTTTCACCTTTTTTGGAATAGATTTCCCAGAGGCTTGGAGGCAGAAACTGTTTCTGAAAAGTGTCAGATTAACTGCTCAGAAAAACTAAAATTCTCCACTGAGCCATAGAAGAAAACCATAACTGTTAGCAGTGAAAGTTTCCCTTTATTGCATTACCAATGTACTTAAAGGCCTGTACTGGAAGTTCTAATTCAGAGTATCAGAGCTAACAAATGTAAGAAACCCTCTTCCTCATGAAGCTCTGCTCCTTAAATAACTGTTCCTAGTCCTTATATCTCCACCTCCCACCAGGACTATGACTCACCCCAAAAGGTTCAGGGGCAATTGGGGTTTATGGTCTAATAAATTTAATGCACTATACTTAATAAAAGCACAGAAGAGTGATTTAGAGTCCAAAATTCCATTGTCAGTATTACATTACATTAGCAATTTCTATTCCGCCATTACTTTGTGGTTCAAGGCAGAGTACAAAAGAATTATCAAGAAAGTATTACGAAAAGATCTTACCAAAAAGATATTTGGTTATTTTCAAAGAGAGTAAGAAATGAGTATGGCTGGTTGTTTTGGGTATGTGTCTTCAGTGAGAGGTGATATTTGAAACTTGCAGTGTTATTTCTTTTTTCAGGGATTTGAAAAGGAACACCATAAACTAATAGGAAAAAAGGAGATTAACTAAGACCGTGCCATGTGTTCCTAGAAGCCCACCTCCCAACTAAAGTCTATTGAAATAAAATCTAGTTTACAAAAGCCTGTGTGAACAAGTAGGTCTTTGAGGCCTATTTAAATTTGACAAAAGAGTCCTCAGTACCCAGTTTCATTTGTAGAGCATTCCAAAGTACTGAGGCAAGGAAGAAAAAAGCACATTGGTGTGTAAGTTCAAGGTGAGCCAGGTGAACAGGCAGGCATGAATACCCTTATGGTATTCATGAAATGTTCTAGGCTGGGGATGAAGAGTAATAAGGGACACCAAATAGGAAGATATACCATTCTGGAGCATCTTATGAGGATCTTATATCAGACCCAAAAACCTATGGGAAGCCAGTGATGTATTTTTCAAAAATGAAATAACATGTTCTTGACAAATTGTTTTGGGAAAGAAGTCTAACAGCTGTATTTTGTACTAATTCTAGCCTCTGTAGTAAATATGGAGAGTTTCAGGCATAGATTATGTTATAGTACCATATTTTCACGCATATAACGCGCGCGTTATACGCGTTTTTACCTACCGCGCATACCCCTCGCGCGTTATATGCGTGAGCGCGGTATACAAAAGTTTTAAAACATAGTTCCCACCCCGCCCGACGCCCGATTCACCCCCCCAGCAGGACCGCTCGCACCCCCACCCCGAACGACCGCTCGCACGCGCTCCCACCCGCACCCGCATCCACGATCGGAGCAAGAGGGAGCCCAAGCCCTCTTGCCCGGCCGACTCCCCGACGTCCGATACATCCCCCCCCCGGCAGGACCACTCGCACCCCCACCCCGAAGGACCGCCGACTTCCCAACAATATCGGGCCAGAAGGGAGCCCAAACCCTCCTGGCCAGACCGCTCGCACCCCCACCCCGAACGACCGCTCGCACGCGCTCCCACCCGCACCCGCATCCACGATCGGAGCAAGAGGGAGCCCAAGCCCTCTTGCCCGGCCGACTCCCCGACGTCCAATACATCCCCCCCCCCCCCCGGCAGGACCACTCGCACCCCCACCCCGAAGGACCGCCGACTTCCCGACAATATCGGGCCAGAAGGGAGCCCAAACCCTCCTGGCCACGGTG
The DNA here is from genome assembly GCF_902459505.1 of Geotrypetes seraphini. Classification (NCBI taxonomy): domain Eukaryota; kingdom Metazoa; phylum Chordata; class Amphibia; order Gymnophiona; family Dermophiidae; genus Geotrypetes; species Geotrypetes seraphini. Next base: position 535,966,730 of record NC_047084.1, read on the forward strand.
ACCCCCTAACCCCACCCCGCACTACATTACGGGCAGGAATGTCGACCTGGATGTGGTGGCAATATCTGAGACCTGGCTCACAGACTCCCATGGGTGGGACATGGTCTTACCGGGTTACAACTTGCTTCGCCGGGACAGGGAGGGCAGAATAGGGGGAGGTGTACCATTATATACTAAAGATGACATTGTGGTCAAAAGAATCTCAGATGTCCAGTACACTCGGGAATCCCTTTGGGTTAATTTGGCCAGAGGGAAGCACAAATGCTTGTATCTTGGCATAATTTACAGACCCCCAAGACAACATGATGACCTGGATATGGAAATAATTAGTGGGGACACAGTAGTGTTAGGTGACTTCAACATGCCTGATGTGGATTGGGATACACTTACCTCTGCTTCCGGCAGCAGCAGAAAGCTATTAAACTCTATGAAGGGAGCTGGTCTCAAGCAACTGGTGTTGGACCCAACAAGGGATCAGGCAATACTGGACCTATTACTTACCAATGGAAAAAGTGTCACAGAGGTCTCGGTGGGCGACACATTGGCCTCCAGTGACCACAACATGGTATGGTTCAATCTTAGGAAAGGTTTCACTAAATCTACCACACTGACCAAGGTCCTCAAATTCAAGGACACAAACTTCAAAGAAATGGGAGACTTCGTTCACCAGGCGCTACAAGGACAAGCAGAAACCGATAGCGTGGAAGAAATGTGGTCGACTTTGAAAACCACCATTCAGGAAGCGACAAACCGCTATGTTAAATTAGTAAGTAAACGGCGAAGGAACAATAAGCCAAAGTGGTTCACTGCGGAGATCTCAGCCCTTATCAAGGAGAAGAAAAAAGCATTCATCTCTTACAAACAATCAGGGAAACAGGTCTCTAGAGCAGACTACTTGACCAAATCAAAAGCCGTCAAAACGGCAGTCAGGGAAGCTAAGTTTCACATGGAGGAGTCTCTGGCAAAAAACATCAAGAAGGGAGATAAATCCTTCTTTAGGTATATCAGTGACAGAAGTAAAAACTCAGGTGGGATTGTACGTCTTAGGAAACCAGATGGAGACTATGTGGAAAAGGATTCGGAAAAAGCCCAACTATTAAATGAATACTTCAGCTCAGTCTTCACCCGAGAAGTGCCGGGACTTGGCCCTCAGCTACAGACAAGGGTTGACTCAGTTGACCCGTTCAGTAACTTTGAGTTTACGCCCAGCAGTGTCTACAGTGAGCTATCAAGGCTGAAGGTTAACAAGGCAATGGGGCCTGACAACCTACACCCCAGGGTGCTAAGGGAGCTGTGTGATGTCCTGGCGGAGCCACTGTCCAAGCTCTTCAACCTCTCCCTTAGGAAAGGCAGCGTCCCGTCGGACTGGAGGACGGCTAACATCATTCCACTCCACAAAAAAGGCTCTAAGATGGAGACAGCAAACTACAGACCAGTGAGTCTAACATCGATAGTGAGCAAACTAATGGAAACTCTAATAAAACACCAATTGGATAAGATCCTGGATGAGGAGAATCTAGGGGATCCCCGTCAACATGGATTTACAAAAGGGAGATCGTGCCAATCCAACCTGATCAGCTTCTTTGACTGGGTGACGGGGAAGCCAGATATTGGGGAGTCCCTGGACATCATGTACCTGGACTTTAGCAAAGCATTCAATAGCGTACCACACCGCAGGTTGCTGAGCAAGATGAGTTCTATAGGATTGGGCGACACATTGACGAAATGGGTTGGGAACTGGCTTGGAGGTAGGCTTGAAAGAGTGGTGGTGAACGGCATACCCTCTGAAATGATGGAGGTGATCAGTGGAGTGCCACAGGGCTCGGTCTTGGTCCCAATCCTATTCAACATCTTTATAAGGGACTTGGCAGAAGGGCTTCGGGGTAAAATAACATTATTCGCCGATGACGCCAAACTAAGTAATGTAGTGGGCAAATGCACAATAGATGATGTTTCAATGCCCGACAACATGATGCACGACCTACTCCTACTGGAGCGATGGTCTAGGTCCTGGCAACTCAGCTTCAATGCCAAAAAATGCAAAGTTATGCACCTGGGCAACCAAAATCCATGCAAGACTTACACCCTAAATGGAGAGATCCTAACAAGAATTGAAGCAGAACGTGACCTAGGGGTGATCGTCAGTGAGGACATGAAGGCTGCCAATCAAGTGGAGCAAGCTTCATCCAAAGCAAGACAAGTCATAGGTTGCATACGCAGGGGTTTCGTCAGCCGAAAGCCGGAAGTCATTATGCCATTGTATAGATCCATGGTGAGGCCCCATCTGGAATACTGTGTGCAATTCTGGAGGCCGCATTATCGCAAGGATGTGCTGAGACTGGAGTCGGTTCAGAGAATGGCCACCCGGATGGTCTCAGGACTCAAGGATCTCCCATACGAGGAACGGCTAAACAAATTGCAGCTATACTCACTCGAGGAGCGCAGAAAGAGGGGGGACATGATCGAGACGTTCAAGTATCTCTCGGGCCGCTTAGAGACGGAGGAAGATATCTTCCTTTTCAAGAGTCCCACGACAACAAGAGGGCATCCGTGGAAAATTAGGGGAGGGAAACTACGAGCTGACACCAGGAAATTATTTTTCACAGAAAGGGTGGTTGATCGCTGGAATAGTCTTCCACTGCATGTGATCGAGGCCAGCAGCATGCCTGATTTTAAGGACAAATGGGATCGTCACATGGGATCTATTCACAGGGCGAAGGTAGGGGAGGGATCTATTCACAGGGTGAAGGTAGGGGAGGGACATTAAGGTGGGCAGACTAGATGGGCCTTGGCCCTTATCTGCCGTCTATTTCTATGTTTCTATGTTTCTTCGTCCCCGTTTCCGGGTCATTGTTGTTTATTTCCCTTAATTAATGTCATAGTGACACCAAATGATGTATTTTGGAATGGCGGTGGATGGGTCTACAGATAGCAACTGAGTGTCAAGATCAACTTTTAGTAATGGCACCTGATTACATGGTCAAATAACAATTGGCTTTTATTAAATTACAAATTAGACCTTCAGAAACTTACAGTTCTCTCTTTGTGCACAAATATTACCTAAACAAATCATTACACATCAACAACTCAGGGCTTTTACTAAACTGCGCTTGCGGTTTTAGCACACGTGCTATACGCTAACGCATCCATAGAGCTGGCGTTAGTATTTTTTTGTGTAGCGTGGGGCTAAAAACGCTAACGCAGCTTAGTAAAAGGAGTCCTGAGTCTTCACTGTTTCAGTATACAAATTTCTCAGGTTTCATTTTCTATTAACTTCTATGTGGATGAACTTCTAAAACAGCTTTCAGTAAAAGATTAGTACAGTTTACATTCAGTGTTATCACTCTTTTGCTAATCTAGGTGCATAAGTTGGATTTTATTCTTAAACTATTTTTTTTTCTATCCTCTTAAAGTAGGAAGCATTCAAGAAAATAATATTCTGATCTAATAAGTATGCTTAAGTGTTCAGGTGTCTGTGTGTTTGTGCACTTATGTCCCTGTTTCTTTCTTTAATGTGTGTATTTCTGTTCTTGCTTTCTCTTCATTCTTTCATTCGGTATCTGAAAAATACAAAAAAAAAAAATCTGTCTTCAAGGGCCCAGTACTTGATTGTATTGGCTAGCTCTACGCATCATTTTAAATCTTCCACTAAACACAATGATGCAAACCCACACACACACAAAAAAATAGAGGATGTATGTTCAAAAAACAAATTATAAATGTTGTGATATACCCCTCAAAACTATCATCAATGATTGTAAATGTATCAAAAAAGAGAAGGAAAGCCCTCAGCTAGTCTGACATGCTTATTTGTGGCCAAAGGGTTGTTCTGTTAAGAACTTAAGTACATAAGAATAGCCTTACTGGGTCAGCCCAATGGTCCATCAAGCCTAGTAGCCCGTTCTCACGATGGCCAATCCAGGTCACTAGTACCTGACCAAAACCCAAGGTGTAGCAATATTCCATGCTACCGATACAGGGCAAGCAGTGGCTTCCCACATGTCTTTCGCAATAACAGACTATGGACTTTTCCTCCAGGAGCTTGTCCAAACCATTTTTAAAATCAACTACACTATCTGCTCTTACCACATCCTTTGACAACGTGTTCCAGAGCTTAACTATCCTCTGAGTGAAAAAAAAATTTCCTCCAATTGGTTTTAGAAGTATTTCCCTGTAACTTCATCGAGTAACCCCTACTCTTTATAATTTTTGACAGAGTGAAAAATTGATCCACTTGTACCTGTTCTACTCCACTCAGGATTTCGTAGACTTCAATCATATCTCCCCTCAGCCATCTCTTTTCCAAGCTGAAGAGCCCTAACCATTTTAGTCTTTCCTCATACGAAAGGAGTTCCATCCACTTTACCATCTTGGTCGCTTTTCTTTGAACCTTTTCTAGCGCCACTATATCTTTCTTGAGATAAGAAGACCAGAATTGAACACAATATTCCAGATGAGATTACACTATGGAGCGATACAGGGGCATTATAACATTCTTAGTCATGTTAACCATCCCTTTTTAAAATAATTCCTAGCATCCTATTTGCTTTTTTGGTCGCCACCACACATTGTCTACGATGGCACCCAGATCCTTTTCTTGGGTGCTAATCCCCAAGGTGGACCCTAGCATCCAGTAACTGTGATTCAGGTTATTCTTCCCAATGTGCATCACTTTGCATTTGTCCACATTAAATTTCATCTGCCATTTGGAAGCCCAGTCTTCCAATTTCCTAAGGTCCACCTGCAATTTTTTACAATCCGCATGCATTTTAACAACTTTGAACAGTTTTGTGTCGTCTGCAAATTTAATCACCTTTCTTGTCGTTCCAATTTCCAGATCATTTATAAATAAGTTAAATAGCACCGGTCCCAGTACAGACCCCTGTGGCACTCCACTGTTTACTCTCCATTGAGAAAAATTGAGTAGTGGCTCGTGGCCAGCAGGGGGTGCTGTTTAATGGGACGATATTGAGGTCAGAAGCATGATAGTGCAGTATTTTTGTAGCGCCAGTTTTTCGTATGATTCTGGGTAATTCTAGTTAGACAAACATCTGTGTTAGTTAAGGACCGCGCCCAAATAGAAGCGTACGGAAAAACAGGTGAATAAAACATTTAAATATAATGTAGCTAAGGCCAGAAGAAAAAAAAAACACACTAAAGATTAATATAAGGGAAAGAATGGTGTTTTCTTGTGTATTTTGCTGTTGAGCTAAATCATGGTGGAAATCATGACTACATGAGACATGGAGTCCAGTTTAGATTCTTTTGTATGTACTATGACTGTCCTGTCTTAGGCCAGCATCTTGTGCCAGTGAATAGTTTCTGTTCTTTGTTCAGCTTCCCGCCTTTAGCCTCGTGGTTCTAATTGAAAATAGATGTGCTCAGGCTAGTTAGGAAAAGCATATTAAATTCCATATTCCAAACTGAGATATAAAATGTATGAAGTATGGATGGCCAAGATATGAATGAAATTATGAATGTTTGGGGCCCATGGATGTGATATGTGGAAATATAAATGGTTTTATAAGCAGAAACATTAAAAAAAAATCTTGAGCACAACATTTGGAAGTGATTAGAGTCAGTCTCAAGAATAGGGAAAAGGGGGGCATTGGAAGCCCACGCTTCAGGAAGAGGAGAGGGGGATTTAACCCCCCCTTTTTCTCCTGAGTAAGATTTCTGTGTAAGGCTGTGCAATTTGAATCTGTCAGCTTAGGAGTTTTTTTTCCTTTAAGGCTCAGAACTTGTCAGCATGGAAGGACTGAGAATTTACCATGTTAATAATTGTGAATTCTTTTGAATGTTAATGTTAATTCAGAAATCATCTGAAACTTTGACTAACTTTTAAACATGGAGGAATGTTTCTTTGTCTAAACTTTGAGACCACCCATAGAAATGTTATTGGTCGTCAAACTTGATGATGTCACTAAACCAAAAGTTATATAATAGACTGTAATGAGATAGAAAGACGAGACCATTGTGAGAAGGCCAGTCTTTGGCCACGATGATGATCTCCCATGAGCGCAACGTAAGCAATTATGCTATTCTTTTGATCTAATAATGGGAAAATAGAACCAATAATTCAATAAATCCTGGTTATAATTTTAAAACCTTGCGCTGGTGTCATTTTGCATGTAGAATTATTTTCAAACCTGAAGCTTTCACAAATGGCGTCAATGCCCCATGCTCAATTGGTGGCGAAACCCGGGAACTAACTAATTTGACGCCTTGAAAAAGCTTATAGGTTATTCATAGAACCTCTAGGAACTTTAGAGATTTCGCATGGTTGTGTAACAAAAGGTAGTCACAGGTTGACTGGCTGCGCAGGAATATGGCGGAAATTAGAGATAAAACGGGACCGGAAAACTGGAAAATTGTGAGTATTACGCCTGTTTAAAGAAAAAAATAATAAAAAAAAAATTAAAAATAATAAAAAAAAAAATAAAAAAAATTAATTAAAAATAATAATAAAAAAAATTATTTAACAGTAAGGAGCATGCATGCTTGTATATATCTGTACATAATTGTATAAAGTTAGTGGAAATTACTTGTTAATGGAAAAAGAAAAAGAAAAAATTAGAAATAAAAGTAACACAGAAAGAATGTTGTGAAAAGAATGAAAAAAAAAATCCCTTGCAGTGCTGGCATTTTTCCATCTGGCTTTTAAACTGAGCAGTGCCTGTCTGAAGAAGAAAAAAATTAAGTTTTTGCTTGTCTGATAACAGAGGTTACTGAGTTTGAAGAAAAAAAAAATATATTCTCCGGCTGTGTGTCTAAGCTTTGTCTCTGAACTAACTCTTTCTCTCTGTGAAAAAGAAAACTGTCTGTTTTAATCTGACTTTGAAAAGTTTCCCTCTGTCCCGTCTTTTTGTTTGAAAAAACGGGCTGAGGGCACCCCCTCCTTTTCAGTGCCTATCTGAAGTAACTACTTTGAAAAGAAAAAAGAAATTGTGTTTCTCAGCTTTGTCTTTCTAAACTCCAGTTCTGTCTCTCTCTGTCGTGCTCTGCCCTAACTGTTTCTCTTGTCTCTGGAAAAAGAAAAGAAAAGTTAATGGTATCTTACAAGAAGTCCTATCGTTCTATGCTGTTCCTTTGTTTGAAAGAGCGGGCTGCAAATGGGGGATTTTCACCCCCACCTTTTTCCTCCATGCCTTCCACAGAGCTATCACGTGAGCAAAGAGGGGGAGGGAATAGCAGCAATGGAGTTCTTTTTTATATACTAGTCAGTTAACGAATTTGATTCTTCTTTTTTGAGAAGTCTCGGAGCAAATCTGTTTGCATATTAAAAGGGTTTATTGAGAACTGGTAGTTTAGCAAGACATGAGAATCCTATGTATCCGTGGCTTAAATTTGTTTCCGAAGTAGTAGAAAAAAGATTCAATGTGGTCTCTCTCTGATAAAACTTTACCAGCATGCTGTTTAGAGTTCCGTAAAGTTTGTGTATGTTGTTTTTGTAGTGTAGATCTGCGGTGTTAGGAACAATGGAGGTACTTTGGGAGAGTTTCAGAAGCTGTTTGTAGCCTAAGGGCTCAGTACAAGATGCATTCTAGAAAAAAAAAAAAAAAAAAGACGTTATGTAGCTTGAATTTTTCCCTTGTTCCTTTATATTTTAAAAAAGGTTATTAGAATGTTGGAAGAACAGAACTGTAATTGGAAAGTGATATTTAAACGAGAAAGTGAAGTGAAAAGGAAAAGAAAATTAAATGTCTGGCGATTTCAAAGCAGGGAGATAGTCTGTAGAACGAACGTACAAGAATGTGGAAGAAAGTTTTGTGAGACGTGTTAAGGAAGGATGTGCTATGAATTATGACCTGATTGTAAGGGATCTGATATGGAGGAGTTCGATAGGGAAGATGGGAGAAAAGAAAAGAATTCTGCTGGACTTGGGAATGTATTCAACAGTGAAAGGATAATTTTGTGGAAAAGAAAAAGATTTATTCCAAAAAACAGATACCATGCTTAAAAGCAGGCAAGTGTGCATAAGGGAAAAATAAAATCCCTGCCTTTATATTTTTATCTCAGGGTTCAAATTAATTTTGAATATGAATTTTTGTGCCCCTGCATGGTTTATAAAGTATTTTTAAACTTGTGCATTGCCCGGAATGTATGATTAGGGAGTAATTAAATTTAAATGCATTTTAAAATTAAATTGGGAAGTTTAAAATAAAAAGATTAACAAAAATAGAGGTTAAGTACCTATATTTTTTTTTGAAAATCGAAATAAATGTGAAACAAAAGGCTTGTTAACCTTGTTACCGGAAAAGAACAATTATAATAAACTTTTATGTAAGTGGATGAATTCGGAATTGAAATTTTGCTTACTTTTTACAAGTAAGCTCTTCAGGATAGGAACCTAATAAAGAATATGAAATTGAGAATAATTCCCTGATGTTAGAAAAAAAGAAAGTCTAATTTTAACATGTAGAGAATGTGTCTGCATGTTTAAATTTTCCTGTGGCCATATTTTGGTACTACAGGACCCTGAAAAAAGTCTATTTAATCTGTATGTTTTGTGTTTCAGTTAAGAACCTTCTTTGAATCTTTTCAACAATTCTACACAGAAGACTCTGCAATACAAGAATTAGTACTGTTTGCAGAGGGTGCCATGTGTTTCTTTTTCTTTGTTCTTTTGTTAATGAACATGTGCTTTCCTTCCAGGATTTACACTGATCAGCAGTACCACATACCACCACTAGAGCTGTGGAGAACACAGAGAGAAAAATTCCGATGCTGAATTTTCGGCGGGAATTTCAGTGTTCCTTTGTCTTCAACTAATGAGCTGTGCTTACCTTTCAGTTGTACCAGTACGGGTGTAAAGGAAAAGCAGTTCTATAGTTACAGAAAAGCCAAGCTTGAATTATGAAAACGTTGCAGCATGAACTTTTTAAAGCCATGATTTAAATTTCACTGAAATTAATTTAGAGACTCCGACCTTACAAGTTGCTAAAACTATTTGCAAAAGACATTTCTGGACTCATATAAAAAATTTTGAATGAAAAAACAGACTTTATCTTAAACCACGTTACTTTAAATCATTTCATTTAAATTAGGCTTCTGAACTTTAATTATGCTTTTGCATAATTTCATAGACTTATTCTGATATTGTATTAATAACTATATTTTCTTTATCATTGTCTTCATGCATTGTTTTCAGAAAATATTTTGTCCTGTATTTTAAATTTTATTTCATATGACTGTATTTCTATATACAGTGGCAGCTTCTAAGCTGTAACACAGTGCCGCAATATTGTTTAATTGGGTTTAACAGCTGATATCATCAGTCCTTTTAATGATTTTAATTTAAATTCGAGAAATGAGTTCCTGCAACACACACAGAAAAAGAAAACTTATATCTGATGTGCATGCATTATCTGCACATAAGTACATTTCCATATTAAGCATATATTTGGGTTTTCTTAACACTGTGCATTATTTTACACTTTATTGATTTAATTCCAAGATTTTATAACATAACACTTTTGAGCATAGGGACTAATTAAATTAGGTAATACTGAGGTTCTCTTTATCTTAGGGAAATCTAGGGTTCTATTTTTCTTTAGCTATACTTTCTCTAAATTTTCTGACTTTTAAACTTTAAAAGTACTGGAGTTTCATGAATACCTCTATGAATAAAACAACAGACGTCTCTGCTCTAGGACTGTACTTGCACCTAGAACAGACACTGCCTAACTACCACTGGAATGGTAAGTTTCCTATATGATATGGTTTAGACAGCAACTTACATAAATGTACACTTAGATGGGTTTTATCTAGAATAGTGGATGGGATTTGCTTGCATTCTCACTAGAGAATTCAAGTAAGCTTTGGGTAAGATCTTCTAGGCACCTGCCGTTGCAGGCCTAGGTAGTACATTTTTCTGGCTTTTGCTATCTAATTGGCATTTAAAAGAATATACTTGCACAGACACACTGATCCATAAGAAGAACCGTACCCTGAGTGAACCCCAGCGCCACAGATAAGACCACGAGCTCAATTCTGAATATTACTTCATAAATTCAGAAATATTCAAGAGGGGATTGAGTAGTGGCTCGTGGCCAGCAGGGGGTGCTGTTTAATGGGACGATATTGAGGTCAGAAGCATGATAGTGCAGTATTTTTGTAGCGCCAGTTTTTCGTATGATTCTGGGTAATTCTAGTTAGACAAACATCTGTGTTAGTTAAGGACCGCGCCCAAATAGAAGCGTACGGAAAAACAGGTGAATAAAACATTTAAATATAATGTAGCTAAGGCCAGAAAAAAAAAAAAAACACACTAAAGATTAATATAAGGGAAAGAATGGTGTTTTCTTGTGTATTTTGCTGTTGAGCTAAATCATGGTGGAAATCATGACTACATGAGACATGGAGTCCAGTTTAGATTCTTTTGTATGTACTATGACTGTCCTGTCTTAGGCCAGCATCTTGTGCCAGTGAATAGTTTCTGTTCTTTGTTCAGCTTCCCGCCTTTAGCCTCGTGGTTCTAATTGAAAATAGATGTGCTCAGGCTAGTTAGGAAAAGCATATTAAATTCCATATTCCAAACTGAGATATAAAATGTATGAAGTATGGATGGCCAAGATATGAATGAAATTATGAATGTTTGGGGCCCATGGATGTGATATGTGGAAATATAAATGGTTTTATAAGCAGAAACATTAAAAAAAAATCTTGAGCACAACATCTGGAAGTGATTAGAGTCAGTCTCAAGAATAGGGAAAAGGGGGGCATTGGAAGCCCACGCTTCAGGAAGAGGAGAGGGGGATTTAACCCCCCCTTTTTCTCCTGAGTAAGATTTCTGTGTAAGGCTGTGCAATTTGAATCTGTCAGCTTAGGAGTTTTTTTTCCTTTAAGGCTCAGAACTTGTCAGCATGGAAGGACTGAGAATTTACCATGTTAATAATTGTGAATTCTTTTGAATGTTAATGTTAATTCAGAAATCATCTGAAACTTTGACTAACTTTTAAACATGGAGGAATGTTTCTTTGTCTAAACTTTGAGACCACCCATAGAAATGTTATTGGTCGTCAAACTTGATGATGTCACTAAACCAAAAGTTATATAATAGACTGTAATGAGATAGAAAGACGAGACCATTGTGAGAAGGCCAGTCTTTGGCCACGATGATGATCTCCCATGAGCGCAACGTAAGCAATTATGCTATTCTTTTGATCTAATAATGGGAAAATAGAACCAATAATTCAATAAATCCTGGTTATAATTTTAAAACCTTGCGCTGGTGTCATTTTGCATGTAGAATTATTTTCAAACCTGAAGCTTTCACAAATGGCGTCAATGCCCCATGCTCAGGAGCGATACAGGGGCATTATAACATTCTTAGTCATGTTAACCATCCCTTTTTAAAATAATTCCTAGCATCCTATTTGCTTTTTTGGTCGCCACCACACATTGTCTACGATGGCACCCAGATCCTTTTCTTGGGTGCTAATCCCCAAGGTGGACCCTAGCATCCAGTAACTGTGATTCAGGTTATTCTTCCCAATGTGCATCACTTTGCATTTGTCCACATTAAATTTCATCTGCCATTTGGAAGCCCAGTCTTCCAATTTCCTAAGGTCCACCTGCAATTTTTTACAATCCGCATGCATTTTAACAACTTTGAACAGTTTTGTGTCGTCTGCAAATTTAATCACCTTTCTTGTCGTTCCAATTTCCAGATCATTTATAAATAAGTTAAATAGCACCGGTCCCAGTACAGACCCCTGTGGCACTCCACTGTTTACTCTCCATTGAGAAAAATGACCATGTAACCCTACCCTCTGTTTTCTATCCGATAACCAATTCCTAGAACCGAAGCTTAAACTTTAGGAAAGAAGTCAAGCGAGAACCAATGTCTTTCATCCATAAGATAGGATCCAGTAAGAAGAAGATATAAAAAAGTGCTGAGTGGGTTCCCCAGTCTAGGGTCCAGAGAAGCTTTGGCACCCTGCTAAAGGGGCTAAAGGAGGAAGAGAAAAGCACAGGTGTTGCCAATCTTCTCCCCAGCTGTCCCCCTAATGCACTTTGAAAATAGAGAAACCTGTTCCTAAGAAAGGCTGAATTAATCAAAGGTTGCTAGTCTGATTCCTAGTCCCGTGCAGCACAAACCTGAAAGACCTGAAGACCTGAAGACCTGAAATTGCTGCCAAACAGCAGTCCTTGCAGCATATCCAATTTTGTGTGGGCTTGACTCTAATGTGGGTGCCACTGCTGGGTGGGCCCAAGCCAAAGATGGATTGGCCAGTGTCCACCTGTGGTAATGCCACTAGTTAACATGAAAAGGGCCTGAAAGCTTGGAGCAGTGGAACTAATGAATGTTGATACCTTCAAGTCACGGCACAATTGTATTCATGGGTTTAAAAAAAACCTCTCTTACAAAATATAAACCAAATGCTGTGTGACAACTTTTATCATAAATATGTTCTACATATTATCTTTAAGAGTGGACTAACATGGCTGCCATACCATTTCTCTCAAAATTATATCAACAATGGGTTATTTTTTTCTTAACAGACACTCATATGATATCAGGGCAGCATAGCTCTCTAAAGATAAAGTTCTCTGACAGCTCTTTCAGGGCACTAAGGTAGCAGTGGGTCAGTCCCCTACTCCCCAGGGCATCCACAGCTGTCAGGTTCACTATCGCTTTAAACTTAAAGATGATCATTGGCTAACAACCCAGCAGTAAATCAGCCTGACACTGCTTTTCAGATGCTAACCTTAGTTTCACTGCTTCAGTTTGATGAACATAAGAACATAAGAACATAAGAACTGCCATCTCCGGATCAGACCTTTGGTCCATCAAGTCCGGCGATCCGCGCACGCGGAGGCCCTGCCAGGTGTACCCTGGCGTAATTTATAGTCCATCATATCTTTATATGCCTCTCTTAAGGAGATATGCATCTAGTTTGCTCTTGAAGCCTAGGACGGTCGATTCCGCAATAATCTCCTCTGGGAGGGCATTCCAGGCGTCAACCACTCTCTGAGTGAAGCAGAACTTCCTGACATTAGTCCTGAACCTGTCCCCCCTTAGCTTCATTTCATGTCCTCTAGTCCGTGTCAAATTGGACAATGTAAATAATCTTCTCTGCTCTATTTTGTCGATTCCTTTCAGTATTTTGAAGGTCTCGATCATATCCCCACGCAGTCTCCTTTTCTCTAGGGAGAACAATCCTAGTGTTATAAGTCTATCCTCGTATTCCAGTTTCTCCATACCCTTCACCAGTTTTGTTGCTCGTCTCTGCACCCTCTCCAGCAGTTTTATATCCTTCTTTAGGTAGGGAGACCAATGTTGGACGCAGTATTCCAAGTGTGGTCTGACCATTGCCCTATAAAGCGGCATTATAACTTTCTCCGATCTACTCGAGATTCCTTTCTTTATCATGCCCAACATTCTATTTGCCTTCTTCGCCGCTGCCGCGCATTGTGCCGACGGCTTCAGGGTCCTATCTATCAGTACACCCAGGTCCTTTTCTTGTTCACTCTTCCCCAGAGTTGCACCTGACATTGTATACTCGTATTCCGCATTCTTATTGCCTAAATGCATTACCTTGCATTTCTCCACATTGAACTTCATCTGCCATTTCTCCGCCCATGTTTCTAACCGACACAAGTCGCTCTGGAGTTCCTCTCTATCCTCCTGCGATCTGATTGCCCGGCATAGTTTTGTATCATCTGCAAACTTGATGATCTCACTGGTTGTTCCTTCCTCCAGGTCATTGATATAAATATTAAAAAGGATCGGCCCAAGTACCGAGCCCTGTGGTACACCACTAGTCACTTTCTCCCAGTCGGAGAACTTCCCATTTATGCCCACTCTCTGCTTTCGGTTTTCCAGCCATTTGCCTATCCACCTTTGTATATCCCCCTCTATGCCATGGCTTTGTAGTTTCCCGAGAAGTCTTTCATGTGGAACTTTGTCGAACGCTTTCTGGAAGTCCAAGTATATTATGTCCACCGGCTTCCCACTATCAATTTGCTCGTTCACAGTCTCAAAAAATTGGAGTAAATTCGTCAAACATGATTTCCCTTTCCTGAATCCATGTTGACTGGGTTTCATCAAGTCGTGTGCGTCCAAGTGCCAGACTATGCTATCCTTGATCAGTGCTTCAACCATCTTGCCGGGGACAGACGTAAGACTCACAGGCCTATAGTTGCCCGGTTCCCCTCTCGATCCTTTTTTAAAAATTGGCGTGACGTTCGCTATCCTCCAGTCGTCCGGTATCTGTCCAGTTCTGATTGTCAGGTTTGCAAGTTTTTGCAATAACTCTCCGATTTCAACCTTCAATTCCTTTAAGACTCTCGGGTGAATTCCATCCGGTCCAGGGGATTTGTCACTTTTAAGTTTGTCGATCTGATAGTATATCTGGTCTAAGTCCACTTCAACTGTGGTGAGGCTGTCTTCTATTTCTCCTGCAAACACTTTCTCCGCTTCAGGTATTGTTGAGGTGTCCTCCTTCGTAAAGACGGACGCAAAGAAGGAATTTAGTTTGTCTGCGATTTGTTTATCTTCCTTGATGTACCCTTTTCTTCCCTGGTCGTCCAGGGGTCCCACTGCCTCTTTTGCAGGTTTTTTCCCTTTCACGTATCTAAAGAAGGGCTTGAAGTTTTTGGCCTCCTGGGCTATTTTTTCCTCATACTCCTGTTTGGCATCCCTCACCGCCTTGTGACATTTCTTCTGATCATCTTTATGTTTGTTCCAGGCTTCGGTTGTCTTTATGCATTTCCATTTTTTGAAAGAGTCCTTCTTTTCTTTTATGGCTTCCTTCACCTGTATGGTAAGCCATGCCGGTTCTCTTTTGCTCTTTGTTCTCCGATCTTTGGAAATCCTCGGAATGTAGAGATCTTGTGCTTCTGTGATAGTATTTTTCAGTAGGGACCATGCCTGATCTACCGTTTCAAGTTTGTCCACCATCTTCTCGAGTCGTTTTTCTACCATGGCTCTCATGCGATCGTATTTACCCTTTTTAAAGTTTAAGGTGGTGGTTAAAGTTTTGGCATGTTTCCCTTTCCCGATGTCAAGTTTAAAGTTGATTACATTGTGATCACTCGTTCCCAGTGGAACCACGACTTCCACTTCTGTTATCGGTCCCGTGAGGCCATTTAGGACCAAATCCAAGGTGGCGTTGCCTCTTGTCGGCTCTTTTACCATTTGTTCCAGGAAGCAATCCCCTAGCACCTCCAGGAACTTGGCCTCCTTGCCGCAGTTGGAGGTTGCTAGTTTCCAGTCTATCCCTGGGAAATTGAAGTCTCCCAATATAATTACATTTCCTGTCTTGCATTCTTGTTTGATTTCCTCCATCATTTCTGAGTCAGTTTCCTCCGCCTGTCCTGGGGGACGATAGTAAAGGCCAATTTTCGTATCTGCGCCATATTGACCAGGAATTTTGATCCAGAGTGACTCAAGCTTCTCTTTCATTTCTGTTGTAACCATTTCAACAGAATCTATTCCCTCCTTAACATATAGAGCAATACCTCCACCTTTCTGCCCTACTCGATCTCTTCTATACAGTTTGTATCCTTGTAGTACTGTGTCCCATTTGTTTTCTTCATTCCACCATGTTTCTGTTATGCCAATGATATCCAATATGTCATGTCTTGCTATTGTCTCTAGTTCCCCCATTTTGTTACCTAGACTTCTAGCATTCGTATACATACATCTAAGTTCCCTTCGTGTTACCTTTTTGGACCTTCTACTCTTGGCCGTCCCTATAGTTTCAATTACGGTATCCTTTACTGCTCCTGTGTTATCACCCTTGTTTGCTGTGTGGTCGTCCCCTCCTGTGTCTGAGTTGTCCCTTCCTGCTTTTTCTCCCTTATTGGCTGTGAGGTCGTCTTCTCTTGTGTAGGAGTAGTAGTCCTTGGCTTCTTCGTTGGGGCATCCCGCTATCCGTGCCATCGACCGGTGGTCGACTGTCGGCTTTCCCCTATCTTTCAGTTTAAAGCCTTCTCGATTGCCTTCTTCATGTTGCCTGCCAAAACTCTTGCTCCTTCCTTGTTGAGGTGTAGTCCGTCCCTTCTGTAGTACTTGCTTTTTCCCCAGAACGCCGTCCAGTTGCGCACGAAGTCGAAGCCTTCTTCTTCGCACCATCGTCTCATCCAGGCGTTGATTACTTGCAATTCCCCTTGTCTCTTTCCATCTGCTCTTGGTACTGGGAGGATCTCAGAGAAGGCCACCTTCACCTCCCTGATCTTCAGTTGTCTTCCGAGTGAGCGGAGCTGGCCCTTCAGCTCTTCCCTGTCATACTTCCGCCCGCTCACATCATTTGTTCCCACGTGGATAAGCACAGCGGTGTCCTCTCCCCCTGCGCCATCTATGATCCTGGAGATCCTGTTGGTCACATCCTTCACTCTTGCTCCAGGCAGACAGGTGACAACTCTGTCCTCTCTTCCTCCTGCGGTGTGGCTGTCCACATGTCGTATAATGGAGTCGCCTACGATGATCCCCATCTTCTTTATTCGGGAGTTCCTTGGGGGGCGTAGGTCCACGTCCTTGGAGTAGGGCCAGTCTTCTTCCTCCAATGATACTCTTGAAATTGTTTCCTGTTCTTTGGGTGGGGGGATGTCTTCCTGTGCTCTCACTATTCCTCCTGGTGTGCGGTTGTCTCCTACCTCGTCTTCGGTTTCTTCTGTGTTTGCATGGGTGTCTTCTCTCCTCACATGGGTTTCCTGAGTACAGTTTTCCAGCCCTGGGATCTCTACATGGTGCTGATGAGCTTCCTCTATGAATATTTCTAGTTCCTTGACCTCGTCGTTTGGGCTGTACTCCACTAGAATCTTCTCCTGTGCTCGGATTCTGTCTTCGAGTTCCATCACTGTTCCTTCCAATAGTCTTACCTGACATTTCAAGCTATCCATCTCCATGCATCGATTGCAAATGTATGCCTGGATCCCCGAAGGGAGGTAGTCATACATATTGCAGCCGATACAGAAGACCGGAAAGCTCACCTTCTGACTTCCTTGGGCTTCCATTTCTTGCTTCCCTCGTGTGTGCTTGTGTCCCTTGCCTGCTGCTTCCTTATGTTGCTTGCCTTGCTCTCACTTTTGTGTGTGCTGTCTCCGCTCTACCTCACCTTGATTATATGTGTGGGTTTGTTCCCTTGGCGTCTGTCTCTTCCTTACCTTCTGTGTTTGTCGCTTCCTTACCGTTCAGTCCTCCTCGGTGTTCTTGATAGTAGATATTTGTCCCTTGCAAGGCCCTTCGCAAAGGCGCTCTCGCTAAGGCGAGCGCCTTTACCGCTCGCCTTCGCCGCGCGCCGAATGGCTGGGCGCCGTTGGCTCCTCCCCTTTTAAGGGGGAGCTTCGGATCGGTGCCTGGCTGACGTCAGAGGGGTGGGCGGAGCTAGCTCTCGCCTCTGCCCCTCACTCTCGCCTGCCCTGCTTCTCCGATTCCTTCCTTCTACCTTCTTTTCTCCTCTCTCAGCTCCTCTTCGCCTGCCTCCCGACTTGCTTCTGCCTGCCCTGCTACCTGGGCTCTGGTGTTATCGCGCCGTTGGCTCCTCCCCTTTTAAGGGGGAGCTTCGGATCGGTGCCTGGCTGACGTCAGAGGGGTGGGCGGAGCTAGCTCTCGCCTCTGCCCCTCACTCTCGCCTGCCCTGCTTCTCCGATTCCTTCCTTCTACCTTCTTTTCTCCTCTCTCAGCTCCTCTTCGCCTGCCTCCCGACTTGCTTCTGCCTGCCCTGCTAACTGGGCTCTGGTGAACGGGCTGGAACCACCTGACAAATTTTTTTTTTCATTTTTAACTGGCTGGTTTGAAAAAGAAAAGAAAAGCTGTCATTAAATATTTTATACAATCACTCTCCTTGCTCTACAGAACCTCTTATCCACGGCGTTGGCTTTCTAACGGCAACTTTCAATTCAGACAGCCCACAGCTCTCTCACACTTCTCCAACAATTCAGCTAGCTAACTATCTATCCTAAAAAAATCCTCTCAAAATGCACACAGGTACAGACAGCCTCCAGCACACACCCTGCCTAACCAGGCCTTACCCTCCAACTGCCACAGCAGTATTTCTTGGAAACCCCTGCTGTCATCCTAGTGGCATCACCATCAGAATGTGCCCACCTCAGTCATAGCAAAACCCAGCACTACTCAAACAACTTTTATCCTTCTAAAATTCTCCTAATCGCTGACCCAGTTCTTAGCATTTACCACTAATTCCAACTCAGACCCACTCTAGCACCTTAAAACCTCCTAACCCAAAACCTCACATACCTTAACAGTGTTCTGGGCTTCCAGCTCCTGTCGCCAAGACACTCCTCCCTCAGCAAGCCTCTCCTTAAGAACATAAGAAGTTGCCTCCGCTGAGACAGACCAGAGGTCCATCTTGCCCAGCGGTCCGCTCCCGCGGCGGCCCATCAGGCCTAATTGCCTGAACAGTGTCCCTGACTGATTTTGTAACTGCCTCTAATTCTCTAATCCTATCCCTATAACCTACCTCTACTCCTATCTGTACCCCTCAATCCCTTTGTCTTCCAGGTACCTATCCAAACCTTCTTTGAAGCCCTGTAGCGTGCTCCTGCTTATCACATCTTCCGGTGATAAGCAATTTCTCTGAGTGCCCCCTTGTCCATAAAGAATATAGCAGACTGCCAAAATACATATATTTTCTTTTGCAGTTGCAGGATGAACTTTCTGGGCCCCTACTCCAAAAGGGTGCCAATGAAATATATATAAGGGTTGGTCTGTTCTGAGAAAGTAGATAAATAGAACCGAAGCTTAAACTTTAGAAAGGAAGAATAAAAAACTAAGTCAAGCGAGAAATCATGTCTTTCATTCATAAGAGAGGATCCAGTAAGGAGAAGCCTTACTGGGTCAGACCAATGGTCCATCAAACCCAGTAGCCCAGGTGCCCAATCCAGGTCACTAGTACTTGGCCAAAATCCAAGGAGTAGCAATATTCCATGCTACCGATCCAGGTCCCCCTAATGCACTTTGAAAATAGAGAAACCTGTTCCTAAGGAAGGCTGAACTAATCAGAGGTTGCTAGTCTGATCCCCAGTCCCGTGCAGCACAAACTTCCATAAAAGAGAAGACCTGAAGTTGCTGCCAAAAAGCAGGGGTTAGCGCATGATGAAAAGTCGCGCGGCTTTAGTAAAAGGAGCTCTAAGCTTTGAATCAATTTATGATTATTCGTACAATCAACTGTATTGTGTAATTTCTATTTACTATAATGTAATTAATTGTACTGTATAATCACTATCTTCTACAAGTTTTACAAGGTTGTATCTTTTTCCCTAGTGCTTTTATTCTGAATTGTGTTTTCTTCTATTTTACAAATTGTTTTATGACTTTGTATTTCTATTTCCTAGTGTAATACCATTGTGTAAACCGCCACAAACTGATGGTTTGGCGGTATATAAAAATAAATTATTATTATTTCCTTACAATTCAGAGTAAACATTAATTGGAGGAAATATTTTTTCCACTCAAGGAAGAGTTAAGCTCTGGAAAGTGTTGCCAGAAGATGTGGTAACAGCGGTTAATGTAGATAGGTTTAAAAAAGATTTGGATAAGTTCCTGGAGGAAAAGTTCATAGTCTGCTTTTGAGACAGACATAGGGGAAGCCAATGCTTGCTCTGGGATCAATATCACGGAATGTTGCTACTATTTGGGTTTTTATCGGGTACATGTGACCTAGATTGGGCACTGTGGAAACAGGATTCTGGGCTAGATGGACCATTGGTCTGACCCAGTATGGCTATTCTTAAATTCTTATGTTTTTATATTAATTTCCATTATTGAGATGACTTGGAGAAATTCAATGCTTATTGTTAGGATAAGCAGCATAAAATCTGCTTTATTACTTGGGATCTAGCTAGGTACTTGGTATCTGGGTTGGCTACTGTTGGAAACAGGATACTAGGCTTGATGGATTTCAGTCTGTCCCAGTATGGCAATTCTTATGTTCTTATGCTTACAGGATGCACAATTTGAAAGGATTGTTTGGTGCATATGGTTCCAATGGCAGTTATCAATATTATAGATCAGTGGTCTCAAATTCGTGGCCCAGGGGCCACATGCGGCCCACCAGATACTATTTTGAGGCCCTCGGTATGTTTATCATAATCACAAAAGTAAAATAAAACTGTTTCTTGATCATATGTCTCTTTAGCTATAAATTACAATATCATTATTAAGACTTAGCCAAAAGGAAAGTTTTATAAACTATAAAGAGTTTTTACCTTATGCAAAATTGTCATTTCTGTAATAAGACATTAACTATTTTATTTTTTTTTCTGAGGCCCTCCAAGTTCCTCCAAATCCAAAATGTGGCCCTGCAAAGGGTTTGAGTTTGAGACCACTGTTATAGATGGAGGGCATTTACTTTCAGGTCACTGAATTATACAAGATCAAGTTTTGATTTTGTGATTAATGAACATAAATGAATAGTTAAAGCTTCTACCACTTGTGCCACTGCTGGTGTCTTTTTTTATTTTTGTGTCCTTGTCAATGGACATACATTGGCAAAACCATGAATCCTCTAAGGACATATTTAATTGAACACAACCGGCACACGTGGAGGCACCATTACTTTTACATTTTATTTAAATTTCAACATAAATTTCAAGATTTGGACATCACAGTGATTGAACAACCGACATTGTCTCAGCAAGGGGGTAATTTAAATGCTTTGCTGTTATGCCATGAGCAACATCGGATTTATATTTATAACACTACAATGTCCTCTGGCTTGAATAATGAAGCTGAGTAGGAAGTATGCTATCTTTTGATGGACAGCAATTGATTTATAAGTATAGCTGTATAATACACATGCTCTAGTGAGCATAGTGTCTGAATACATGGGTAGCCATCTTTGTTAAAGTAAGTAGCAGATAAACCTTGTCTTTAATAAACAGTTATGAAAATAAGATCAATCATTTTTGTGTGTTTCTAAGGCATTTAAAAATCTTTAAGATTTTGAATGACTGAATAAGTACTTGAACCACAAGTTCTGACTGAATAAGTACTTGAACCACAAGTTCCCTTGATCCAGACATCATCTATGCCAAAATGCTGGCATTGGGACTTGATTTTGAAACAATGTTTAAGTAGAAGTCATTCAGGTAAGCGCACAAGCTTTTGTGCAAAAAGAAAATTGTGGTAAACAATTATACTATCCACTGATTCAGCCACATTGGGGTAGATTCAAGAAAGAGCATCACCTAAATTTGACGTTTTTCACCAAACGTTAGGCTGGGTGCTCATGTCTGCCAGTTGGCAGCTAGGCACTCCTGTGAGAGATGTGTACAGTAACTCCTGTGAGAGATGTTAATACATTGGCTGACCTCTTTAATTTTTCTGAACATATATTTCTGATATCTAATTTCTTTTGTCTTTACAAAACTCTCTGATTCTCTGTCAGAAAGAAGAACCCCATGTGCGCACAGACAACCAAGCTAGAAAGCTAATTGGGAGGTGAAAAGTGTGCTCTAAAATACAGAGGCACTAAACTGTGAAAGGATCTCTAAAGAATGCTGGAATAGGCATCTTTTTTTCTTTCCTGTTCCTTTGAAGATACAAGTCTCCATGG
Source organism: Geotrypetes seraphini (assembly GCF_902459505.1). Classification (NCBI taxonomy): domain Eukaryota; kingdom Metazoa; phylum Chordata; class Amphibia; order Gymnophiona; family Dermophiidae; genus Geotrypetes; species Geotrypetes seraphini. Next base: position 535,988,257 of record NC_047084.1, read on the forward strand.
ACCGCTATAAATGCCGGCTTTTCCTAATTATGACCGGGATAGCCATGCAAATGATTACTCGCACTTGGAAGAATTGGGAGCACCTTAGTTTTCCTTTCTGGTGGACGAGCTTATGCTTAACTTATAAGTATGAGAAAATGAGTGCTGGCTTGCTGGGGCATAATAAGATATTCAGATTGGTTTGGGGTCCATTGACATCTTTTGTAGATTTGTTAAAGTTGCCCTTTATCTTTATTTTCCATTGTTTTGCACCCACACATCCGGGGTGGGAAGCGAGAAGGGGGATATATCTTTTGTTTTGGTATTATTCCTGATGGTAATGTTGGATGGGGGAGGGAATTTTATTTTTTGTATAGATTCTGATTGTTTATAAGTGCTTATTTGATTATTATTATTTGTATGTAAATTGTATTGCACTTTTTGTTGGCATTAAAAACTAATTAAAGTTAAAAAAAAAAAAGAAGCTACAAGTCCTGTTCCATGTCTTATGATTTTTTTTCTTTAACAATCCTATACTTTTTTTTAAATTGCCACAATAAATAACTAGCTATCGCCTTCTCGATCCCACTCCCCTCAAAGATTCACATCTTATTTATTTATTTAGTGCTCCTTTTACAAAGCCACGCTAGGACCTTAGCGTACAGAATAGCGCGTGCTAAATTGCCGCGCGCACTAGCCACTACTGCCTCCTTTTGAGCAGGCGGTAGATTTTTGGCTAGCGCGCGCTAATCCGTTGCATGCGCAAAAAACGCTAGCACGGCTTTGTAAAAGGAGCCCTTAATGTATTTCCTGTCCTGTTTTTCCCAAGGAGCTCAGAACAGATTACAGGTTAAACAAACATAAAAACCTAAAAGCTCAGTAAAGCCTGTCGGGTCTGTGCTTCCAGACAGATTTGCTGGGGCATCAGACAGCCAAGTGGTATAAATTGATATCTGAATTTTTAAACCAAAAACTATTCTTAGAGACATTTGGAGCATTGAGACTAAGCAGCAGATTTCTGCGTCTCAATGGCCACAAATTTGGACTTGGTGGATGAGATGTACAGCGTCAGTATCTTTGAAACAAACATGGTTTTTTTTTTGTTGCATCAAAGTTTTTGGACCCCCTGTTAGATTACAAAAATTAGATAGTTCTAAGTCAAATAGATGCTGGCACTGTCATCTAAATATAGGGACACTGGATCATCTGCTTTTCTTTTGTCCCTTGATACTTAACTTTTGGCGATCCATTTGGGATCAGATAAATAGCATACTGGAAATTCCATTGGCATTGACACATGATATAGTGCTGTTTGGTACGTTATTGATGGCCAAGAGTCCCATAACTTCATATAACAACAGATTACTTCTCATCATGACAGGAGTTGCCATACAACTTATTCTGAAAAATTGAGACAGGTTAAACTATAGTTTTTGGTGGGAATCCTTGTGCCAAACTTATAAATTTGAACATATGAGAGCAATGCAATTAGGACATTATAAGAAATGTAAAGATGTTTGTGACCCATTGACAAAATTTTGTAAAGATTAATTATTGGTTTTAGCCCTTTGATTATACACATCCAGAAGGGGTGGGGGGAGGGGGATATGCCTTTAAATTATTATTTGATTGTAATTTGTTGGTCATGATCATTTGTATTATTCTTGCTTATCCTTATACTGTATGAAAGGATGGGTGGGGGGGAAAGGGTATGTATTTATTATATCATTTGATGGAATTAAGTGCTGTTTATTTTGTACAATTGTTTGATGATATGTTGCACTTGATGTTGGATTTTTAAAAATGAATAAAGATATGGGGGAAAAAAACATACATAAAATACAGTTAGCAGGTTACAATATGACTGTTACAGTGCAAATTTACAATACAAGGTTGTTGCCCTAATTCTATACATACAAGGGGTTGGGTATCCTCCTGCCACGATCGTCGGAAGGGGGGTCGGCAGGAGGGGTTGGGTACCCTCCTGCCGGTGATCTTAGGGGAGGCGTTGGGGGGTCCGGCAGGAGGAGTTGGGCACCCTCCTGCCGGCGATCTTCAGGGGGGCCATTGGGGGGTCCAGGGAGGGATGTTGGGCACGTTAAACCCGATTCTGTAACCGGCGTCTGCAACATGGACGTCGGTTACAGAATCGGGTTAACTTTGGGCGGGTGTAGGCCCGATTCTGTATAGGACGCCCAGGATTGACGTCCTATACAGAATCCGGGCCTAGGTGTCTAATACCAATAAACATAATATAGAGTTTATATGTTACAATTTTCCATAGTTATCCTTAACAGTGCAAGTTTTTCAATTCAAGTTTTTATCCTAACTAGACACATACTAGGGATCTAATACTAACATACAGAATATACAGTTACAGGTTAAATTTGCCATAGTTACAGTGGAAGATGTTTCAATACAAGTTTTTTTCCTAACGTGATACATGCGGGCATCTAGGACCAATATACATTTCTTTGTAATCCATCCATCATGGGCAGGGAAGTTAGGTGAAGAGGTATGTTTTTATTGCTTTCTTAAAGCTGACGAGTCTTTCAAGGGATCTGATCTGTGGGGGAAGTCGATTTCAGTGGCTCGGTATGAAGTGAGAGTAGGAATGTCGTTTGGTGGTCTGCAGTTCAAGGGCACAACCAGGAGGTATTTTGAGGCATATTTCATCCTGGGAGTAGAGGAACCTATTCAGCACATAAAGAGGAAGCTTTGCCATCATATAGTTCGGTGCCATGTCATGCAAGGATTTGAATACAGTACTCCCCCCGATATTCGCGAATACGGTTTTTAAAGGAGGGGGAGACAGGAGAGGGCAGTCAGAGAAGCAGGAGAGAGCAGCTGGAGCACCGGCGAGTGAAGGAAATCACTCGCGGTATGCTCCGACCGCCTCTTCCTGCAGTAAAGTTGGGCCTCATCAACCAGGAGCTGCTGTCTAATCTAATAAGAACATAAGAATAGCCTTATTGGGTCAGACTAATAGTAACATACATAGTAACATAGTAGATGATGGCAGATAAAGACCCAAATGGTCCATCCAGTCTGCCCAACCTTATTCAAAAATTTGTTATTATTTTTTTCTTAGCTGTTTCTGGGCAAGAATCCAAAGCTCTGCCTGGTACTGTTCTTAGGTTCCAACTACTGAAGTCTCCGTCAAAGTTCACTCCAGTCCATCTACACCCTCCCCAATCCATCCTCCACCAAACGTCCATACAGACCATGAAAGTCTGCCCAGTACTAGCCTTAGTTCTTCACTATATACTATTATTTTCTGATTCTAGATCCTCTGTGTTCATCCCAGACTTTTTTGAACTCCATCACCGTCTTCATCTCCACCACCTCTGTCGGAAACACATTCTAGGCATCCAGCACCTTCTCCGTAAAGAAGAATTTCCTTACATTGCTCTTGAATCTACAACCCCTCAACCTCAAATTATGTCCTCTGGTTTTACCATTTTCCTTTCTCTGGAAAAGATTTTGTTCTATGTTAATACCTTTCAAGTATTTGAACGTCTGAATCATATCTCCCCTGTCCCTCCTTTCCTCTAAGGTATACATATTCATGGATTCCAGTCTCTCCTCATACATCTTTTGGGGCAAACCTCATCAAGCCCAGTAGCCCATTCTCATGGTGGTCAATCTAGGTCACTAGTACCTGGCAAAAAACCAAAGAGTAGCAACATGCCATGCTACTGATCCAGGGCAAGCAGTGACTTCCTCCATGTCTTTCTCAAAAACTACAGTACCACCTTACTAAGATAAGTAGTTCTTGTTCCTTTTTTAGGAGCTATGGATGTCGTTAGAACTTATGTTATATAGTAATGGTGGGTGAGACTGTGAACAAGCAATGATGGTCTCTTTACACAGCTTTTCTGTGATATTTAACTGGGATATAGTTGTGGGTCTGAGCGTTCACTATTAAGCACGTATCATATTTTGTGTGTTCATTTTTTATATATACAAAGATTTATAGATTGCTGATGGATGACTAATCAAAGCAGTTTTCTCAATAACAGCCCATGGACTTTTCCTCCAGGAAATTGTCCAAACCTTTCTTAAAACCAGCTGCTCTATTCGTTCTTACCACAACCACTGCCACACTGGTGCTTCGGGTCAGAAGGGAGGTGGGGGTTCACAGATCAGGACTGCCACCACTTCTAGTGCTTCAGGCTTGAGGGAGGGAGGGGGTTTACAGCTCAGGACCACTGCTGCTGATGCTTCGAGGGACTTTTTATTCCCGGTGATTTTTTTTGCTGGTTAACTGAGATTCTATTGTGTTTAACTATTGCTGATCATTTAAATAGTGCTCAATATTGAGGGAAGTGGGTTTTTTTTTACACTAAATAAGTACTGTCTGAGATATTTGTTGGTTCTTTTGTGTGTTTAGGGTAATAAATTTGATGGCAACTGAGTTGTAGGCTAACTTACCTGGACAGGAGTCCATTGTTATGATTTTCCAAAGTATGCATTCACCCCTTTGAGACTGATAGTATTTTTTTCTATATCTGTTCTGTCATAATGTAGAGCATTTCTCTTGTGATAAGCCATTTCACGAAAGAAACCAAAATTCTGTGCTACAGTTCATATGCTCTCTTTTACTTTCAATTGAGATTACTGTCCTTGACTTCACCTTGGTTAATATTTACCTCTCAAATCAATAATGTTTGATGCTAATCTCCATAGAGTCTCTGATTATAGTTATATTTGTCATCCATATTTAGTTCCTTAACTATGATAAATAAATCAGTAATGTTCCATTATAATCACCTCAGAAGTGAGCAATGCAGAAGTCTTAAAGCAGTTTAATAAAAGGGTTACACTGCACAAATTGGGTTCTTCAGCTAGCTCCTCAGAGATCAATAATTATTTCATTGAAACTGTTGTCACAAGACAATTTTCATTAAAGACATTGAGTGGCTCCAGAAAAACTCAATAACAGTTACATGAGAAATCAAAAACTCTAGCAATAGGAGCTTCAATAGAAATCCGATCATAAATGTCTACTAACAAACCTAATTTCTTTTGGAAAGGTGTTCCCATGGAACTGCCCCCCACCTATTAAAATCTGTGGTTCTCAAGTTCCCCCAAAAAGATTGGTGTTTAGAGTATCCAAATATGCAAGGTAATAAGCCTTTAGATTAAAAATATAAAACATAACTCATGCATAAAGATAAAGGAAGTTACCTTTATAAAAGTAACAAATTATGAACAACTTATTGAGGTCTCTGTTTGTTAGAGACCTTCTCAGCAGACTATTTATGGGGTGGTTTGTAATTGCCTTCCTCTGTCATCTTTATTCCCCCTTTAATCCCCCTGCCTCCCCCTCCCAGCTAAAGCTGTTGCTCATTTACTGACTGAAAGTAGATGGATGCTATCAGGGGTGGCCCAAGACAATCTGATGCCCCCAACTCCCTTCTCAGAGCTACAATCAGAGAGTAAGGTGGTTGGGAGTGATAGTAAACTACAAACTGACAGGAACCAAGTAATTACATTTTTATTTCAAAATCATGATAATGCATAAACCATATATTTATAGATTATATGCAAATAAAACCAAGGTTGAATAGCCCAATAGAATCAAACCACACACAAATGAAAAATGGCTCATTCATCCGCTCAGGTTGATCCACCTGATGCCTGCAGACGCCAGGAATCAGCCACATACACCTTTGGGTGAAGAACACAAGTACTCACAGAGAAGTCATGTGTATGTAAATTATATGGAGTATAATTATTCATTCGTGGAGCATTTCCAGATGAACCAATAAAACTCTCCCAACAAGAGGTACAGAGAAGAAATAGATGTTTCACTTTACAACTCAACATATAAACACTGGTATCAAATCAGTGATAGCAACACAAACTCCCTCCACTACCAGACACTGTGTGATAAAAGACAAATGCTTGTAAATAGACAGGAGCTTACCATACCAGCATCGAATAAAGGACCCAAACTGCATTAATCCTAACCCTCCCCCCCCAAAAAAAAAAAGCACTACAAATGATCTAGATTAATACCAGCACACCTCCGAGGTCTTTTATTAAGGAAGGGAAATGATGGAAAAGATGGACTTCTACGGATTCCTATACAGAATCTACATATCAACCTGTTTCCCACCAAACCCTCCCAATTCACTATTTTCAAAACCTATGTTTTAGATAGATGTCTATGCTGTTCATCTCCAGTTCGTCTAAATCTCAAGGGGGTATGTTAGAGGTGTAGTGGGTAGGCTTATGAGTTGGACATCTTTCTGCCATAATCGAACATTTAAGAATACGTCCAGGGCACAATTTGGACCTCTGGGGCTAAATCTGTTTTAACAGTTTGGTCTCTCTGATCACCTGTTTGGTCTGGCGGATTCTGCCTGCAAAGGTAGTTCAGCCTCTGAGGCTACGATATCCAGGTGGCTTTGCATGGCCATTTCCATGACTTACGTAGTGGCCAGGAACAAGCAACCCCCTAGGGCTCCTTCGACCAGAGGAGTTTCTCCTCTTGGGCAGAGTTGGCGGCTGTATCTCTGGTTGAGATTTGCATGCTTTCACCAAGTTTTGCAGGATCGATTTGGCGGCCAAGTTGGATACTGCTGATGGTTCCTCTGGGTTGGGAGCGAGCTCATCAGCCCCACCCTGACATTGTTTTATCATTCAGGGTGCCATCAGACTGGGTTTAGCACTTCATCTGGGGGGGTTCCCTAGATCATGCGCTCCCTCTGTCAGTGCAGGCTGTGTCATTCCTTTAGCACTGTTTTGTCATTCAGGTTTTCAATGTTCGGGACTGCTCTGTTACATCCCACTGGTCCAGGAATAAAGTGGGATTGTACAAGAATGAAATATTCTTTCTTCTTTCTTGTACATCCTCATTTTATTCCGGGAACCCACCCTATACTCACTGATTTGATGATTGTCTGCTTTACAAGTACAGGTAAGCTGGGTTTCTGACCAGCCTTTATAAGAGTGCCATCAGACTGGGTTTAGCACTTCATCTGGGGGGGTTCCCTAGTTCAGACACCCCCCTCTGTCAGTGCAGGCTGTGTCTTCCTTTAGCACTGTTTTGTCATTCAGGTTTTCAATGTTTTATAACCTATTTCATTTTGCATTGTTGTTGTTTTTGTTTATATTGATTTGCTTGTCAGTGAGTTCCCCGTTCCTCTCTCTCTCACTCTCTCTCTCTTGTTCTTCTCCTCTACAGATGCTCCTGACTGCTTTAAGACTGCAGTGGACAGGAGCATGCTCAGCGATGAGGAATGAGAGGGAGGGGGTAAAAACCTCTGAAGTCTTGAGGCTTACTATAGATCCCTGGCTAGAGGAGGGAAATAACCCACTGGTCCTGGAATAAAGTGAGGATTTACAAGAAAAAAAGATTAGCAGAGGTAAGAACCTAATCTTTCGTTCTACCCAGGCAAAAAAAATGTTTTTTACCTATGGAAGCAAACTGAAAAAGAAAGTAAAAGTCTTTGAAAATGTTACATTCATCAATGAATAGAAGCTAAATTCTAAAAACTTTTTATTAAGAAATTCTTTGGGTTTTTGGCCATGGAGTCCAAGAATTCTATACTTTTAAGTTGCATATTTAATACTCAATAATACTTAATAACCACCCTCGGCAGGTCATGTAAGAAGGTTGATAAAATGGATATTGTGCTTTTGAAAGCATTGAAGGCTGGAATGAGGAATTTGGTACTGAATGAAGTTTGGTGGGAGACTAATCCCAGCTGCAAGGACTTCACCTTCTGTTTTGCTCCCTACAGCACCTATTCTAAAATAGATTTCTGACTAATTAGCCACAGTGTTTTGTTCCTCTGCTTTCTGTGGGATTGGAAACATTCTGATCTTGCATCATGTGCCATTGTCTCTATTCATTAAGCCTGGCACTCCAAACAGGGGGCTCAGAATGATGGTGAACAATGCCTTACTTAGAAATTTAGAAGTTTCTGACAAACTAAAACAAGAATGGGCAAAGCATTTAAGGAACAATGACACTGAATTTGGACTTAATACAGTGTGGGGGAAGCCGGGATGCAGCAGTGAGAGGAATTCTAGTTCTATTGTAGCTAAAAAAAATAAGAAAAAAAGCAAGCAAATTTTTACCCTCCAGAAGCATGTTATTGATTTTTAAAGTAAGCAACACCCTCGAGGGAAATTTTAAGAGAATTGATAGCAACTAGAGGTTCTTTAAAAGGCATTTTTATGTCTAAAATAGAATTTGCAAAGAAAATGACAAAGCACAGGTACTGTGAGAAGGGCAAAAGAGCAAATCGAAGCAGTAGTTATAGACACAGAGGCCAAAAAGCTTTATTAAAATTGTATGCACAGGTCCTGAGGTGGTTAATTCTTCTCAGGACATGGAGGGGGAGCTCATTAATTTGATAAAGAACATAGGTTTTCTCTGAATAGAATGCCTGGGGCAATGATTAGAAAATACTTTGCAAAACCTCACTGTGCACCCTATCAACAAAACAAATGGAGAAAATGGATAAACCAGTGATTTCACAAAAGTTCACACTGACCATTAAGAGGGTAATTGTATAACAGGGCACGTAGGATAAGAGGGTAAGCAAGTGACTATTTCAAGCCAATTCTCTAAAGAAAAGTGCATTGTCTACCCACGTATAAGTCACTCTCACCTTTAGGTTGTCCTCCTGCTTTATCCCTTAATTATTCTGTCTATGAAGTGACACACATACAGGTCACCCCTTCCCTTGCTGTTCCTAGCTTCTCCTCTTCCCCTCCCTATCTCCCTGTGAGGTTTACCCAGTCCCACTGACAGCGACTGAATATATAGTGTCCCCCCAACCCCCATTTCTTCCCTTTGCCCCTTCTCTCATTGGTACCTATTCCTGAATGCCAAAGCAGTTTGATGACCAATGTGGGGGGCCCATGCTCAGGTGTGCTGACAGATCGCGCTCTCTGCCCTAGAGGAAAGGCATCGCAGGAGCTCCTATGATACAGCAGGTCTGTAGAGGAAGGCTCCATGCAGGGCTGGCTCAACCTGTGAATCAGGTGAGGCCCTGGCACAAGATGCCAGTGATAAAGGGCACTAAAATCCCAGTCCAGCATCTCCCCTCTGTGGGTGGGGAGAGAGATTTCAGACCGGGAATCAGGATTTTTGCATCCTTTATCACCAGCATTAGAAAGGAGGGAGATGAGATACAGGGAGAGGTACTGGATCATGGAGTGGAAAGGGGGGGGAACTGATCCAAAAGTTGACGCAGGGTGCCACAGTCCCTCGAGCCAGCTCTGGTCCCTTGCCAGCACTGAAACTACTTTGTAGGCTGGGAGAAGGTACGACTGAGAGCAAGAGCATGTGGAAGGTGAAAGAGGTCACTATGCATGCAGCCACTGCCAGCAGGACTGGGGAAAATTCCAGGCAAGATAGAGATGGGAAGGGGAGATACTAGAATCAGAGTAGGTAGATGATAAACTCATATACAGGTCCTCCTCTCCCTCAAATTTGAGCTTAAAAGTGCTCAAATATTTAGCATCCTGTATTCATATATATAGGTTAGGTGCCTACATTTCTTTGAAGAATACTAGAGCAAGTGACAGAAAATGTACATACGTTTAAAACACGATCACTTACACCAGCCCTATAGCTAGTAGAAATGCCTTTGCCCAAATGTTAGCCAGAACATTTGAAAGGACTCATAAATCTCGTATTCTATCATCTGTGGATCTATTAATGTAGTTTGTTCATGCTGCACATGCGCCTGCCCACCCACAAAGTCTGCACAATCAAAAAAATGAAGCACACTTTTCTAATACTCAGCATTCAACAAGAGGTAATTTACACACATAAAAGATGGAAATGCTGCCATTTATGCAATTTCCTCTGCCTATAACTAGGCAGCTCCTTAATGGCCCCCAAAGGAAGTAATTCTATCACATTAGTGCTAACATACTCCATTATCTTAAAAGGAAGGCCAATAAAATTGCATATTTGGAAGAAATGCATCTGTACAACAGAGATCATAGGTCCATTCTGGTGAAGTTACTGGGTTCATTTATATTGCTATACTAAACGTAAGACAGAAGAGTATTAGCATTCTCACATAAATGTTTAGAATAATGGCATTTACATGGGTATTATTTATTATTTATTGTAAAATTTCTTTCCTGCCTAACACCTAGGCGGTTTTCAACTATACATGCATAGTTCACTTACAGCAGTGGTCTCAAGCTCGCGGCCCACCAGGTACTATTTTGAGGCCCTCAGTATTATAAAGAATGATTTTTTTTTAATGGAAAACTTGTGCCTTAATTGTACGGCGGTCGTGTTCTGGAACATTGCCCGCCTCATTGCTGTAACCTCACACAAGTGCTTTCCTGCGTCTGTACGCAATTGTCCTCTCCACTCCACCTCACAATCGTGTGCAGCCGCAGGAAAGCGCTTGCGTGAGGTTACAGCAGTGAGGCGGGCAATGTTCCAGAATGCAAGGTAACCATTGGGAAGCAGTGCAGCTTGTGCATGTGTCCGGTGCTGGAGGAGGTGAGAGCTAAAGGCGGTTGCAGACGCGACCGCCAGACACTTAAGGCACAAGTTTTCCATAAAGAATCATTCTTTATAATACCGAGGGCCTCAAAATAGTTGGTCCAAAATCTTGTCTTTTCAGTTGATACTTTGATAGTTTTTCACTTTCTACATGTTGCACTGCTTTTAGCTATGTATAGCTGAAATTATCAGAAGCAATTAAGGAAATATTTATAAACTATAGTTTTTAATTCAGTTTAAAAATATTTCCTTAATTGCTTCTGATAATTTCAGATTTCAGATAATCCACATTTTGGATTTGTAGGTACTTACCTCATGCAAAGTTGTCATTTCTTTAATAAGACATTAACTATTTTTTCTGCGGCCCTCCAAGTACCTACAAATCCAAAATGTGGCCCTGCAAAGGGTTTGAGTTTGAGACCGCTGAGTTACAGGAAAGACAACAACTACACACATTAATACACAACATCCTTTCTTCTTTCATCCTTCCCAGATAGATGAGTCTTGAGCAGTCACCTAAATTGTTCAACATGTTTACATATACTGTATGTAATTATAAACGTATTGTAAATAATAATAGCAGCAGGGATTCATTCATACCACAATGACAAAAAGAACTGTTGACAAAATCATAGAAAAAAACGGAGAAAAAATAAACCTCAATTGTGGGCTGCCGGGACTACACAAGTGCCCTAAGCCCCACACATCATCACAGGTTGATAAAAAAAACTCCGCACAAATATAAATCACTCTCATACATTGAAGTATAATCTCAAAAAAAATTTTCAAAAAAGAGATACTTTCAGTATATTCAGGATATTTAGTAATTTCAATGACATCATTGTGGTATGAATGAATCCCTGCTGCTATTATTATTTACAATATGTTTATAATTATATTTTGTTTTTTATTGAATACGATTGTACCTCTACTATATTTAGTACATATACTGTATGTACTTGTCCTGGCAATAAATTCTACAATCTACTTAGAAAGATGCCTGACTCGTTGGCATGTAATATACTGAATCCACCAACAATTGCACTAGTTTATAAATATGCTCATAATTTACATAGCTGCAACTAAATTACTTTAATAAGATGAATATATGAAGTTACTGATGGTATTTCTCGATAGAACTATACACTATGGGGCTCATAATCAAAACAAAAAAAATGTCTAAAAGTGGCCTAAATCAGTACTTGGACGATCAAAAAGCAAGATCGTCCAAGTACCAATAATCAAAGCTGGTTTTAGACGTATCTAAAACAAGCTTAGGCCTTTCCCCTGCCTCTAAACGCATAGAGCCAAAAAGAAGCATTTTTAGAAGAGAGGAAAGGGCGGGAGGTGGGCCGACCTAGACATAGTCATACAGCAGCAACAACCAAAAGTTTAAACAGGTTGCCTAGTTGGCACTTATACGTTTTGACTTAGACCAAGTCAAAACAGGTAGAAGTGCCAAAAAAGGGGCTGCTGAGCTGATCGCGGCTGCCGCGATCAGCTCAGCGGCCCTGGCAACCTGCCCACTCCCCACTTCAACGATTGCCTCATCTCTCCTGCCGCGATCGTTGCTGGGGGGGGGGGCATTCTGTAACCGGTGTTCTTTTTGACAGACACCGGTTACAGAATCCAACTTTTAGGCAAAGGACTGGCCCCTCCTTCGCCTAAAAGGTCTGTTTTTGGGCGTTTGGGACTTAGGCTGTTTTTTGGTTGGTAATGTGTTGTAAGTGTAGACGTAGTGCTGGTCTGGGCATTTAAACAGCTGAACATAGGGCCTAGGCCAAAAGGGGACTTAGACATTTTTTTTTATTATGCCCCGCCACATCCTTTAACACCATAAAAATTATGAAATAAGATCACAAGTTTCTACGCTCTGAATTGTTTTCAAGATACTAAATGTATTAAATTGTCTACAAAAAGTATGAACTTTAAATCTACACTCTAAACTGTGCTTAAGAATAATGTACAAAAGGGTTTACAAAAAGTACGAACTTCAAATTGAAAACATTATGAAATGAATCCTCCCTAAATAACTGCATAGTTTTAAGAAGATATTTATTGAATTTTAAGATAGAAAGAAAAGGATATAAAAAGAATAAAAACCAAAAAGCATATAAAAAGTGTACAAAATAGATATAATGAGGGGGGAGGTGGTATAGCCTATGACTGAGACTACTGAAATATACTGCTATTGATATACATGACAAAGCAGTTTTTCTAAATTCTGAGTTATTTACATACCTATAGTGAGTAGATAGAGTTATTGTGAAGATAGTGGGTGGAGGATATAGGGTATTCTAGTTTCAATGAAATTTATTATTTCTATGGCATAATTTACATAGCACATATTTGCAAAAGGGGGAGTGCACATGGGCACAGCATGGACAAAACTTTCACTTATGTGCATAACTTTAGAATACTGGAAGGTACTCCCATATCTCTGATGTTTAGGTGTGAACACATAGCGCCTTTATGGCTGGTACTGTGTGAATCTATCTGTTACAAGTATATTTAAGTGGTAACACTGGTATCCTCTAAAGCACATGTCAAACACAAGGCCCGTGGGCCAAATCCAGCCCGCCTGGCCATTTTATGTGGCCTGCGGCACTGCTCCCGAACTTCCCCTTCTCATAGCACAGCATGTCTTCCCTCCCACATCAGTCCAATGTCGCAGTCACGCTGAAAAATTTGCTGGCCTCGGCAGTGATTCAGCAATGTTGTCCGTAGCTCCCTTTCCTTTTTTCCGTCTGCCGAGGTCCACCTGGGCAGAAACAGGAAGTTGTGCATCATTGGAGACGAGCCACAGACAACGTTGCTGAATCACTTCCGAGGCCAACAGATTTTTCAGTTTGACTAGCAACATCAGATGGCACAGGAGAGAACACATGCTAGTCTGTGAGGAGAGAGGACCGGCACAGGAGGGAAAACATGCTGGGCTGTGAAGGGAGCGAGATTGGACCTGGGTGTGGTATGGAGGAAGAGAGAAAGAGACACTTGAAGGGAGAACTGTTGGGAATAGAAAGGGAGAGGCAGGCATGCGGACAGGGGAAGAGATGAGATGGGGGTAGTTGGGAAGAGAAAGGGAGAGAAGTTGGATCTGGGGATGGAAGGGAGGGAGAAATGTTAGGCCTAGAAGTGTTCAGCATCAAGGGAAAAAGAACAACAGAAAAGAGAGAGAGCAAAATGTTGGACCAAGGGGAGAAAGGAGGAGAGATGTGGTAATGGGGAGTTGATAGAAGGAAATAGGAGGCTGGGAAAGGAGTGAGATGGGAAATGGGAGCTAGATACCGGGAGGAGATGGAGAATTGAGAAACAGCTGAAAATTTTAAAAGAAGGCAAGATTTGAGTGAGCACAGGCAAAAAAGAAAAGAAAAAGTTAAGAAAGCTGAATGGGAAAAATCAATATGTTGAAGACAGACATAAGGAGGAAATGGAACAAGAGAGAAGAGGAGAAAAAATGGACAGCAGACACTAGAAAGAAAATTAGTGGAAGATAGACAAAAAGCAGAAAGAAACTGGGAGCAAGAAGATGGAAAAGCAAAATGACCAGACAACTAAAGGTAGAAAAAATAATTTTATTTTCTCTTTTGTGATTACAATATGTTAGATTTGAAATGTGTATCCTGTCAGAGCTGGTGTTAGACAGCAGCGTGAACTAGGACCTAAAAAAGAGAAGTATTTTTTATTTATTTTGTTTATACCACAGAGTCGGTGTGGGTTGGTGAGATTGTATCCCTATACTTCTAGTAAGATGAAGGGCCTCTTCTATCAAACTGCACTAGCAGTTTGTAGCATGGTGAGTCGCGCTGAATGGCCTGCACTGCTCCCGATAATCATAGAGTTCCTATGAGCATCGGGAGCAGCACGGGCCATTCAGCTTGGCTTTCTGCGCTAAAAACTGCTAGCGTAGTTTGATAGAAGAGACCCTAAGTATCTTAATAAAAAATTTGGCTCACGACTTAGCCTGTGTTTTAGATTTCAACCCCTTATGTGCTTTGAGTTTGACACCCCTGCTCTAAGAGAAAGTAGGCACCTACTAAAAAATTTCATTTTTTAGTAAGTGCCTACTTTCTCTTAGAGCAGGGGTGTCAAACTCCTGCCTATCTCTCACAGGATCACTTTCAAAATTCTTACCCAAGTAACATAAGGAGACTGTGGCATAATGGTTAGAGATATAGTCTCAGCACCCTCAGGTTATGGGTTCCAACCCCTGGTGCTCCTTGTGATCCTGGGCAAGTAACTTTACCCTCCACTGCTCCAGGTACATTAGATACAATGTGAGCCCACTGGAACAGATAGGGAAAACACTTGAGCACCTGATTTGTAACTCATTCTGAGCACTTTGGGAAGATGGGCTAAAAAAAAATCAAATACCGTATTTTTTGCTCCATAAGACGCATCTGACCATAAGACACACCCTAGATTTAGAGGAGGAAAACAAGAAAAAAACATTCTGAACCAAATTCTCCCTGCCAAGCTCTACACCCAACCCCACACTCCTTGCCAAGCTCTGCACCCTGTCCCCCCTCCCTGCCTCGCTCTGTACCCTTTCCCCCCTCTGGTGGTCTAGTGGTAGGCTGGGACAAGAGGGATCCATCCCAGCCGACTAACAATATTTTACACCCCCAGTACCTTTTTAATCATCCCCCTGTTCCCCCCAGTACTTTCAAATCATTGCCCCCATACCCCCAAGTACTTTTAAGTTTAAATCTTTATTGATTAGAAATTCAAAATCATAGAATACATAGAATGCAAGAATATATTCAATCATCCAGCAGGAAGTACCCCAATCCCATCCCACCCCACCCTCCCTCCTCTCCCTCTTTTATGATCAAACAATTTGTATTGAGGAGAAAAATTACAAACAGAACAGTATACAAAATACACAACACTGGTAACAAGATCAGAAAAGTGACAATCATAATATCATCAAATATTCACAATGTTACAATATCTCCCACCCCCCAAAAGCAACAATCCCCTAAACCCCCCCCCCCCCCCATGTCAACAATACATCCATGTGGCATCAGTGCTGAAATTAGCCAAGACTCTAGTTCCTAAGAGACCTCAGCCCTCGGGGAAGGAAACGAGAGGCATTGAAACCTCAGACACAAACAAAGGGAAAAAAAGAAAGAAAGGTCCATCTTTCACACTGGCAGCCCCAACTGTAGGATGGGCAGAAAAATCTTTCATCTCCGTCTCCCCGGTACTTTTTTAAATAGATGGCTGTCTTGTCCTATTTCCGCAGCGCACAGATTATGAGCAAGCTTTCCGCGCTCCTGCCTGGCCTCGCGCTGCAATCTGAATGGCTGCCGTGCGTTCTCACGAGTCCTGCGAGAACTCACGGCAGCCATTCAGATAGCGGGGCAAGCCCAAGTGGGAGCACAGAAAGCTTGCGTCTCACCTGTGCGCTGCTTGGGAGGTAGGGATACACACTGGACCACCAGGTACTGTACTACGATGGCGGTGGTGGGGGTCTGCTGGAGGATGTTTTAAAAGGTGCGGCAGTGTGCTTTAAAAAAGGAAAGGAGGGGAGGGGAGGCGGCGGGTGTTTTAAAAGGTGCGACGGTTTGCTTTAAATAAGGAAAGTAGGGGAGAGGAGGTGGCAGGTGTTTTTAAATGGTGCGGGGGGGTTAAAAATTGTATCTTCATTCCATAAGACGCACTGAGATTTCCACCCGCTTTTGGGTGGGAAAAAGTGCATCTTATGAAGTGAAAAATACAGTAAATAAATATGAGTTGCCATACTGGAAAAGACCAAAGTTTCATCAATTCCAGTATTCTGTGGCCAACCCAGGTCACAAGTATCTGACAAGAGCACAATAGATTTTGTTCTCGAAATAAGCAGTAGATTTTACCCCAAGTCAATCTTAATAATGGTGTTTAGATTTTTAGGAAATTAGCTAAACCTTTTTTAAACCCTGCTAAGCCAACTACTTTCATCACATTGTCTGGGAATGAATTCCAGAGTTCAATTACATACTGAGTGAAGAAATATTTTCTCCAATTTGTTTTAAATCTGCTACTTAGTAGCTTCATTGCATGCCTTTAGTCCTAGTATTTCTGGAAAGAGTAAAACAAGCAATTCACATCTTCCCATTCAAACCCACTCAGTATTTTATAGACCGCTATCATATTTCCCCTCAGCCATATCTTCTGCAAGTTGAAAAACCCAAGCTGCTTTAACCTTTCCTCTTAGGGAATTTGTCCCATCCCCTTTATCATTTTCATCACTCCATGTTCCATGCTCACTCCCTCTCCACCACTTCCATGCAGCCTGACTGGAAGGGAGAGATTGGAGCAGAACATTTCCGCTCATCTATGTCTGAAAAGAAGTGATTGAACTGTGTTCCAGGTTATTCCCCCAGAAATTAAGCCCTACTTATATCTTTTGTTTTAACTGTGACTGCTCACCAGAATCATACACTCTATAGGCATAAATTAGTAGATTTAGGCCCAGATTCTTTAAAAGGCAACTAACTTATCCCCCCTTTTATCAAGCTGCACTAAAGGTTTATAAGTGCAGGCTGGCAATGTAAGAGCTCTGATGCTCATATGAATTCTATGAGTGACAGAGCATTTAACATGCTGGCTTGCACTAAAAACCTCTAGCGCTGTTTGATATAAGGGCCCCTTAACTGGCAAAATCCCCTTAATAGCATCAATAATTGAAAACAAATTTAATTGGGCAATAGGCACCTACCCAATTCTATAAATGGTAGATGTCTATTGCGTGACGCTTAGTGATGCCTAATGCCAAAGTGGGCATTTTTATGGGTGGAGCGTGACTTAGGCACTGCTAGGCGTGATTCTCCAAAAACTTAGGCACCTAAAATGTAGGCCTTTAAAATACTGGCCCACATTTCCGGCGCCTAAGTTTTTACATAGACATTGTTAGGCACGATTCTATAAATGGCGCCTAAGCATGACTGACACATGGCTGGTGCCATTTTTCTAGGTGCTGGCCAATTTACAGAATCTGAGCCATAGACTATAAATGCAAATTCCACCTCTTTATGCTTATAGCCCTTTGTCATCCATACCAGAATGTAACAATAGAAGCAGAAATTATGTAGCACCAATTTCATATCTAAATTTGAAAATAGTGTTTTGAGATTTAAATCTGTTCATTTGTAGATGGTTTGATTATTTTTATATAGCCCAAACTCCTTGGTGTAAATGTTCACTAGTAAATCTAACTTTAAGCATGCAAAAGCAACTCAGATTTCAAACACAGCATCAACTTATGAAGCAAGCCTGAATATTGAAAGTGAGGTTTAAAATTCAATTTGTAAACATTATTTGATTTTCTTGATTAGATATAGTATAGTTCTTTTGATTTTCATGTATAAAATTCAATGCCATTTGCACAAATAAGGCTTTGGAAATTCAGGTTATCTATTTTTCTTTTCCTGGTCGAATTATATCAAGATAACAGATCGTTCATATGGAACATAATCTTTCTATTCTTTGTTGCTAGGCACTTAGGTGTATGGATTTAATAGATCTGCTATTTGTTTCTATTGATGGTTTGTTTATAATTTGCTAATTTTGCCTTCTATAGCTATACCCCTAATCAAGACATTTTGAAACTGTGTTGGGTTTCTGATTTGCTTAAATTCAATACACATCTTGACTTTTCTTCCACAAGGTTTTAATCCTCTGATTCCTGCTTGTTTATTATTTTGACAGCATTTTCAAAGATAAACCCTTCAGAACTTCTTATACGTGTCTTCTTTGAAGTCTGTTGGCAAATGCTTTCACTTACTGCATGTCACTGCACTGCCATGGTAGCTAATAGGAAATCCCAGCAGGTTTAGCTTACTCACCAGAAATTAAACGACATGCTTCAGTGATTCCTGTCAGCAACAGCGCCTTGCTTCTGCTACCTGCATTTTGGTATTTCATGCTACATTTAAAGTCTAGAATGAGTGTTACAATGAATAACTTTTTTGTCCATTTAAAGTTGTACTGAATGATGAAATAAGAAAGGAGCACCTATTAAAAACTGAACCACAGAAGTGGCTGTTTATAAGCACGAGTGACATACAATCTGAAGATTAAAGACACTTGGGAATATCAAGATGTACTTTTAGCTTGTCCAAGATATTGAATATAAAGCTTACAGATAACTTCAAGAAAAATAAAGTTAAAAAAAAAAAAAATAATGATACTTAAGAGATCCTGCTCGCCTCACTTGGTGCATTCCAGGAGTAATTTTATAAGGTATTTATACTTTTTAAAAATGGTTTGACATTTACAAATAGTATTTTAAAATGACACAAAACTATATGGGCCAGATTCAGTAAATGACACTCAAATATAGTCACTGGGATAGAGGCAGACATGATTTCAGTTTTGGTTTTGATTACATGCTGAAACTGGCCTCAAATCATTTTTCTGCCTGGGTTCAGTTTCAACTGAAAGGCTATGATCATGGTTTTAGTTTCAACCAAAACTGACTATGTGTTTTTGGTGGAAAGCCAAAAATTTGTGCTGTGTCCTGCTTGTCTACCCTCCTTCCTTCCCCCTTTTCTCCAACCAGGAATTGCCTCTAGCTCTCTACCTGTAGATGCCCACTTCATACATCTTTTATAATCCCTGGTGGTCTAGGGGTATAGTCAAAGCCAAAGTGGTCCCCAGTTGCTCCTGCCCATGCTGGTTCTGCTTTCAAAATGGCTTCCAAGACCGCTAGAGGCAATCAAGCAAGACTGCTTCAAGAGATTATGGCAGCCATTTTATGACTAGAGCTGACATGGGCAAGAGTGACTGAGGATCATTTCTACTTTGAATATACCACTAGACTAGGATTACCATATTTGTGAAGACAAAAAAAAGAGGAAACATGACCCCGCCCATACTCCATGCATTTCCTTGGTCCCCCTTCCTATCCTTTGTAACTTTTTAAAGCTTCTTTTTCTCTCTCTATCTCCCCCTTCCTCCAACCCTCTTCCACTAGAGGTGCTTTTCTCTCTCTCTCTCTCTTTTTTTCTTTCCAACCCCTCTCTCCTGTGGGTGCTTCTTTCTTTTTCTTTCTCTTTTTTCAGTTTTTAATTATTTATTAGCATTTCAGTATTACATAATCTTGATCATAATCATTATTACAAATAAACAGAAGTAAATTTAATTGCTAGCAGAAATATCAAAAAAACAAATAAGGAAAATATTTTCATTTGTTCTGTTAATTAGTCCACAAATATGAGGGAGCAAGTTTAAAGAAGTCGGACAAATTCAGAATCTAAAAAAAACTTTGTAAGGAAAAAAAAAATGACACCTCTGATTACCACCCAGATTCTATTCAGGAGGCTTCCTCCTGTAGGTCCACAGAGGAGCTCCCAGAAATCACATTTTTACTAGTTATAAATCTTAACAGCTGTGAAGACTCAAGAAAAATATATTTAGCTCCTTGATAATTAATACAACATTTACAAGGAAATCTTAACAGAAAAGTAACTCCCAGCTTCAAGACCTGAGATCTTAAAAGAAGAAACTGTTTCCTCTTTTTTTTGGGTTGTTCTAGAAATATCTGGGTACATTCTTATTTTTTGTTTCAGGAATAATTTATCCTTAAATCTAAAGAAAATTTTTAATAACCAGTCTCTATCAGAGAACAATGCCAATCGTACAAAGAGTGTAGCCACTTCTATTTGCTCAGAATCTGAAGTTTCTAAGATATTTGTAAGGTCTAACAAATCCATCTCTTGAGCTTGTTGATCTTCAGATAATTTATTTTTCCCCGTTGGGAGATAGTAAATTTTTTGAAACAGGGGGTTAGTTATCCTAAGGAATATTCAAAGTCTCTGTAAGATATTTCTTAAACATATCAAGCGCTGAAACTGTTATCATCTTGGGAAGATGTATTATCCTCAAATTTTGTCTTCTTGAAAGGTTTTCTAACATTTCTAATTTGAAATTGATATTTCCATTTTCTTTCATCACAAGTTGATTTTGAACCCCTACTGTTTCCACTTTCTGTTTCTGTTGTACCAAATCCATTTCAATCCTCTCCACTCTTTGTTGCAATTTGGTAGATTCTGAAAGTACTACAGATCAATAAGTTCTCAAATTTTGCATCTGAATTCCCAAAGAGGATTGTAACTGAGATATGGCATCCCATATCGAATTAAGGTCTATGACTGGGAGCTTTTTTAAAAGTGCTATGGTACAGTTGAACTCTACTGGTTTTGGTTTCACAGTACCTGAAGCTGAGATTACTCTCAATAGATTCTGGTGCTCCTCTGGCGTCTCTAGGAGTTCACGCGGTAATTGCTGAATCTCAGGAACCTCTGATGCCCGCTGTACAGCGGGGACTTCGACTTCCAGGCTGCTCTCCAGCATCTCAGTCTCACTCCCCTCTCCAGCCAACGGTGGTGGGAGTGGCCACGCTGGTGTTCTCCACTCCTCCGGAGAGAGACTGGCAACCTCGAAAGAGGCTTGAGGGCTCTTAGACTAGCTCTCTCCTTGTGCCGAGGATAACTCATCGGTTCCCCTCTGGGTGTGCAAGTAACAAAGGGATCCATCGGTCCTGATTGAGGTAACAACCCGAGTTCAATAGGAAAAACCCGTGTTTTAGATTGGCGTTTGACCATTAGAGCAGGAAAAAGGTCGACAGCATTCAGGGCGCCATCTTAATTAGGCTCCCAGCAGTCTTCTTTCTCTTTCTCCTTCCAACCCCCAACATCCCTGTGGGTGCCCCTGTCTCTCCTTCCAACCTCCTCTCCTGTTGTTTCTGTCTCTCCCCTCCCATCCAGCACTACTCTACACCATTCTTTTTTCTCTAGCACTTTCTCTTTTCCATAATGCTTCTCCAGCCCTCCCTCCCTCCATTCTGTTTCTCCAGCCCTCCTTTCTCCATTCAAGTTTTCTCCCTCCCTTCCTTCATGCTGTTTTTCCAGCTTCTCTCCCTCAATGATGTTTCTCCAGCCCCCTCCCTCTCTTTCTTCATACTGTCTATCCAGTCCCTCTCCCTCCCTCCTGTTTCTCCAGCCCCCTCCATGCTATTTCTCCAACCACCTCCTTCCCTTCCTTCCTTTAAGCTGTTTTTCCAGCCCCTTCCCTTCCTTCCTTCATGCTGTTTCTCTAGCCCTCCTTCCCTTCCTTTCTTCATGCTGTTTCTCCAGCCCCCTCCTTGCTGTTTCTCCAGTCTCCTCTATGCCATTTCTCGAGCCCCCTAAATGTCATTTCTCCAGCCCCCTTCCATCTCTGACGCTGCTCTCTAACTCCTGACTCTCCACCTACCTCCTCCCTGAGCCAGCCGCTGTAATTGAATATTTGGGCAGCCGGCAGTAGCATAGATGAGAGCCTGCTGCCGCTAGTCTGCCCTAGAAACCACCTCTCTGCAGCAACTTCCTGTTCCCGTGTAGAATATAATTATTCATCATGGAACATTCCCAGATTAACCAATAAAACTCTTCCAACAAGATGTACAAAGCAGAAATAGAATGGTTCACTTTACAGCTCAACATACAAACTTTGATGTCAAATCAGTGATAGCAACATAAACTCCCTTCTCTACCAGACACTGTCAGACACATAATCTAAAAACATACTCATCAAAAGAGCATCCTAAATTGGCACTTGGACATTCTAATCAAAACCGTCTTTCTGTACATCTAGTGAGATGTTGCAGCCTCTGTACGTTCATAGCAAGAGATGGGTGTGGTGGAGGCGGTCTCAAGGGCAGGTTAGACATGGATGTCTTGCAATGATAATCAAACATTTTGCAAGACATCCTGGACGGGACTTATATGTTTAGAACTAGACTTATGTGTTTTAGAAGTATCTAAGTGCTACAAAGGTGCCCAAACTAACCAGATGACCACTGCATGCTTCAAGATAAGACACCCTCATACTCCCCCAGAGTTCACTTACCCCCTTCCACCACACAAAAATTAGAACAAAAAGGTACCTGTCTCTAAAACAGCAGCATCTGGTATGTGGAAGCCTAGTGGAGCTGCACACAAGTGTCTTAAGTAGCCTGGAGGGTGGGCTAATGAACCATTGAGAGGAGGACCCAGGCCCATAAGCCACTACATTTATGGTAAAACCTGTGAGCCTACCAAGACCCTACTATACTGCCATATAAGTGCCACCTACAGCCATAAGTGTTATTGGGTTGGTACACAGGAGGATAAAGTAGGTTTTGGGGTGTTTGGTGTCTCACCCAAAATTATAAGGGGGTTATGATGAGATATATAGCTGGTACCTTTTATGTGAAGTTCACAGCAGTGCCCTCTAAGGTGTCCCATTGCTCTGTTGGGATGTCTATATGGCCAGTCCATTACTATGCTGGCCCCATCCACATCCAAATGGACAGGATTAGGATGTTTTCAACCTGAATGTTTTTCGGATTAAAAATGGGGTATAAAGTTAGACGTTCTAACGGCCTTGACGTCCCGGTGGCCAAGGCATGTAAGTGTCTTGTAGATTCCCAACATACAAATTGGGCATTTAACCCTGGTATTTTATAACACTGCACCTAAATTTTGGACAGAGATGGGGCAAGAAGATTTGCAAAATTATTTTATAAAAACATAGAGGATGTTTTTTTAAAATCATTTTCAAATATACAAAATTGATTTGCATGTGTAAATGGGTGCTTATTAATTTAGGTCCTGCATAAAAGGCTGCAAAGTGTAAGCTGACATATACTTGAACAGGGATTGAGTTTGGAAGAACATGAGCAAAGCCATAATCTACTGTACATGGATATATGTAAAGTACTGTATATTTGTATTTATTTGGATTCATTAACTGCCTTTTTCAGGAAGAGATTTACCCAACGTGATTTACAATACATAGTAATCAGATACTCTTAAATATTTTCTCTATCAGTCCTGACAGGCTCACAATCTAACAGTGGTACCTGGGGCAATGAAGGGATTAAGTAATTTACCTAGAGTCACAAGGAACAGGTTGGGATTGAACTCACAATCTCAGAGTGCTGAGGGGGCAGGTCTAACTACTAGGCCACTCCATCTATGCTCTTAAGCAGGTCTAATGTCCATACCTTCAATCTAAACATGATTTCTATAAGAGTTGTTATTGTATTTTATTTAAAAAAAAAATAAAAATACATAGGTCTACCAATATGTATTTATATAATAGGCCAAAAACTAGGCACCTTCTTGCCCTATTAACCTAAGCATGGTGACATAGGTGTGGCTTGATGCAGAAGATTTGGAGAGATTTTTTTTTATAAAGTTGGCATGTAGTCAAAGAAGTGTAAGTCCCAGTGGTTTGTGGTCATGGCCTTCAGGGGATTCACCCATTCTCGTGAAGGCCCAGATGGCACTGATCTGAATTTAATTGGTTGAGCAGGCAGCAGGTAGAAGCTGCTCAACCAAACATAGAAACATGATGGCAGATAAAGGCAGGTTGGCCCATCCAGTCTGCTCATCCGCAGTATCCACTATCTCCTCCTCCTCCTATTCAGAGGAGTACTGTCAGGACCTTCAGGGGGGCTGGGTGAATCCCCAGCCCTACAGCCATGATTTTTTTGGTTTACTTTTTGCTTGATGCAGTTTGATTGGTTGAGTAGGAAGATTGATAAACCTGGACCAGACGATATACATACCAGGGTACTGAAAGAGCTGAAACATGAAATTGCTGATCTGCTGTTAGTGATCTGTAACCTGTCACTAAATTTGGCTGTAGTACCTTAAGATTGGAGGGTGGCCAATGTTATGCCGATTTTAAAAAAAGGGTTCCAAGGAGATTCAGGAAATTACAGACCAGTAAGCCTGAATTCAGTGCCCGGCAAAATAGTGGAAACAATTATAAAAAAATAAAATAGAGAAACATAATTTAATGGGACAAAGTCAGCATGGGTTCAGCCATGAGAGGTCTTGCCTCACCAATTTGCTTGATTTCTTTGAAGGTGTGAATAAACATGTGGGTAAAGGTGAGCCAGTTGATGTAGTGTATCTAGATTGTCAGAAAGCTTTTCACAAAGTTCCTCATGAAAGGCTCCTGAAAAAAATCAGAGTCATGGGATAGGAGGCAGTGTTCAGTTGTGGATAAGAATTGGTTATGCTTAAGACTTGAGAACTTGCATCGGATCTCATATTCTGTATTGTATCCAAAACTGCTCTCTGTATAATAACCATGTTCTGGTTTATGGTGTTTAGCATATAGTACTATTACAGTAGAATACACATGGGACCACTGGAGCCATTTAAATTATAAGACTGGTCTCAAAATATGATACATGTGCAAATTGCAAATCTCTCCATCAATTTGTCTTCAGCACTTAACAGCCTGCTTCCTTTTCCTGAAAGTCTGTACTGAGAAAATGCAAAGGATATTGTCCATTTACATTGGCTAATAAATGTGTTGAACATAGTTTTGCTGTAGGGTACATTTGCCTGGGAATTCTGCAATTCCTGTGGGAAATAAACCTAGTTGTTTTTATTGTAGAAGGGAGTCCTTAGTGTCCTTGGCAGAGCTAGAGGGCTGGAGGGCGCTGTTCTGTACTTAATTCTGTTTTTTTGTGCAGCTTGAGAGATTTCTGTTCCGACACCTTTTGTGCACAAAACAAATCTTTCAAATGGCGATGCCTTCTGCTTTCAGGGAATGCTGATTAAGCCTTGTTCTTTTAACCTGTATGCTGTGCTTCAGAACATGAGCTTTTTCAGAACAACTTTCAAAGTCATTTATACATAGTAACAGGGAACAAGTACCTGCCTGCCATCATTTAATTAACTGCACATCACAAACATTCATCAAATCCATTGCACATTCACATTTCTGAAATGTACATTTTTATTTTGCACATTGCTAACTTATTTCAATGCTCTTAACAAAGGGACCATAATAACAGAACCAAAATTGTTTATGTTGTATGGTAGAAAGTAAATGATGGTACTATTGTGGTCTAGTTGAAAGAGATAAAAGAAGTAGACTTTTTGGATTTTATTTGAAGAAAAGATGGAGATCTTCTGATTATTGGCAGAGAAGAAATACCAGGCACAAGTAGAGAAGTGGGAAGGACCTATCTTGAGTCTGTTAAAGTAAGAAGAGTATGGTTGGCAAGAAAGCAAAGGGGCTCTTTTACTTAAATGTACTATGAAATGGGTTTAGAACAGTGGTTCCCAACCCTGTCCTGGAGGACCACTAGGCCAGTCGGGTTTTAGGGATAGCCCTAATGAATATGCATGGGGCAGATTTGCATGCCTGTCACCTCCATTATACGCAAATCTCTCTCATGCATATTCATTAGGGCTATCCCAAAAATCCGACTGGCCCGGTGGTCCTCCAGGACAGGGTTGGGAACCACTGGCTTAGAACATTTTAACACAGGACTTTCCTGAGTGTTAAGTCCATTTCTAGCATGTCCCTTAAATAGGGCTTTTTTAAAGTTTTCGCGGGTCCTATGCTAATTTTTCCATTAGTATGTGGCTCTTGCAAAATAAATAAATAAAATTAACACAGGAGCATTTACCATCTTCTATTTAGGAGGTGCTAATCCCCAGATTCTATAGGTGGTGCCCAAAGCTGCATGTCCGAGTTTGGGTACGCTTCCGAAATGTGTGCACAAATACCGTAAATTGGATAATGTTCGCTAAGGGTTTCTGCAGCTGGCCTCATGCTTGTTGCAGGTTTCCGGGTCTCTCGCTGCCTCTTGTCATTCACCTCAAGCCCCAACCAATCAGGTTTGAGGAACTACTATATAAAGGCAAACTACAGACCTCACAGCATACCCTGAAGAAAGCCACAGCATGATAACTGAAATGTCAGTTTCTACCTGACAAGACCTGGAAGCCTACAACAAGCAAATTGGATAATGAGGTCTGAGCCAATTATTGATTTATTTATTTTTTATAATTAAGTATTTATATACCACCTATCAAGGTTATCTAAGTAGTTTACAACCAGGTAATCAAATATTTTCCCTATCTTTCCCAGAGGGCTCACAATCTATCTAACATACTTGGGGCAATGGAGGATTGAGTGACTTGCCCAGGGTCACAAGGAGTAGTGTGGGATTTGAGCCCACAACCTCAGGGTGCTTAAGCTGTAGCTCTAACCACTAGGCCACTGCTTCCTCCTTCCTGGTGTTAATTGGCACTCATACAATTTGCACTCATACAATTTGCAAGTACATCTGGATGCGTGCTATTCTAAAAGGCACAGAGACTAGCTCCAATGAAGCCAATGATGCGTATCTCAAACAGAGGTACGGCTATGGGAGCGTCAGGGGTGTTCTGAAAAGTTCTGTACAGAATTACAGAATACTGTCTAACCACACTTAATTTGGGCACTGGTATTTACATCAGGTTTTAGCAGACCAAAGGTTAGGCGCAGGACCCGTGCTAATTAGTATTCTATATAATGCCTGCATCCTTTATAAAATAATTTTTTCTGTGCCTAAGTATTGACACCGAATTCCCTCCTAAATGCTCCCAAGTTAACTCATTGTTAGCCAGTTAGAGTGTGTGCAAATGTGAATGCCCCAGCTGGTTAACGCTTCCATGCCCACTTTCCACCCATGATATATCTCCTCTAAAAACATATTTGGGGAAAATAGTTTACCTGTGTTTAGCACACACAAACAGGCAAAATGCTTTTACACATTTACCTGTCTTTTACGCTAGGGCCCCCAAATTAGAGAGTTTATGGCCCAATTAATAATGAAAACATCTTAAACCTGTCCTGGGGGACCTCCAGCCAGTCGGGGGATTCAAGATATCCCTAATGAATATGCTTGAGGCATATTTGCATACCTGTTACCTCTATTATATGCAGATCTGCCTCATGCATATTCATTAGGGTTATCTTGAAAACCCGACTGGCTGGGGGTCCCCCAGGACAGGTTTAAGATGTTTTTCATCATTAATCGGGTCATAACCACTGATCTAGAGGATATTAGAAGTGAAACAGGAAAGGTAGAATGTGGAGGATGATACACTATAAGGGAAGAAATAGAAAGAAAGGTAAAAGACAGAAATCAAAGTGCCAGAAAATTATGAAAGATTAATGGCACCTCATCGTTGTGATTTCGTGCTGCTGAGAGGACTGCAAGATACAAGGAGACAGAGATAATACCAGTGAACAATGGGCAACAAAGATCACAAAGACTTAAAAAAAGAATATCCTTGAATGACAGCTGCTAGCACAGTGAGCCACAGTTATTCAGGCCCAGCAGGTAATATCTGCAAATTTCACTTCTGAGTATAAATCAGTAGGACGTTAAGCCAATGGAAGGTTTGGTGGATGAGGATGGCAGATCAAAGCAAAGCACCTGGATCCAATGAAAGGAGAGGCGCAAGAAGATTGAGTCTCACGTGAGTTCCTACTAGTAGTTGTTGCTGGTAGTACAGACTGTGGCTATTGATAGGGTTACCAGAAGTTTGGAAGAACACAAACAAGTCCTCTTTTTAGAGAATTGTCCAGGTTCCTGGACAGACTTTCCAAAACCTGGCAATTTGTCTGGGTTTGGGAAAGCCCTGACCAGTTCTGGCCATATCTGGAGGGCCTCTGAGCATGCATGGATGACCTCACATGCATACGCGCTTGCTTGGGGCCCTCCAGACACGGCTGGAGCTCATCAGGGATGAAAATGAGGCTTTGAGGGGTGGGGCTGGAGGCAGAACAGGGCGGGGTTGGGTCCGGGCTTCTGAGGCTCCAATTATGGTAACCCTAACTATTGATGACCAGATGGCGATATCAGCAAGTATCTTATCCAGGTAGAAAATGATAGCAGGTACAGAGGGGCATTTTCGATATGACGTTTAAATCTGAGTTTAGATATTTTACAGAACACACACACAAATCCAGTACCCAATATACCCATTTTCAAAATTGCAAAGTGCCTATCTTGGTTTTGTTTTGTTTTTTTTGGGGGGGGGGTTAATGGATGTATTTATGCCCATTTTCAAAACTGATTTTTGTTGGGGTTTTTTTTACTGGATGTGTTTGTGTTCAGTGTATCTATCCTTTTGAACCATTTTCGATAAAAACACATCCAAAGAAAACCACACAGAACAAGCCATTGGGATGTAGGAGGAGCCAGCATTCTTAATAGACTGGCTACACAGATATCCCAGCAGAGCAGTGGGGTATCCTAGGGGGTTACTGTAGTGAACCTCACATAAAACGTCACAGGTACACATCTCACCATAGCCTCCTTGTATTGTATGGTGACACCTATATGTGGGATTAGGATGGGGTTTGTAAAGCTCACATGTTCCAATACAAGGATAGTGGTTAGAGTGGAATATTGTGTTCGGTTTTGGAGACCGTATCTGGCGAAGGACACAAAAAGGCTTGAAGCAGTCCAGAGGAGGGCAACGAAAATGATAGGAGGTTTGCGCCAAAAAACATATGAGGAGAGACTGGAAGCCCTGAATATGTTTACCTTAGAGCAGTGCTTCCCAAACCTGTCCTGGGGGACCCCCAGCCAGTCAGGTTTTCAAGATATCTCTAATGAATATGCATGAGAGAGATTTGCATACCTGTCACTTCCATTATATGCAAATCTCTCTCATGCATATTCATTAGGGATATCTTGAAAATCTGGCTGGCTGTGGGTCCCCCAGGACAGGTTTGGGAACCACTGTCTTAGAGGAAAGGAGGGACAGGGGAGATATGATTCAGACGTTCAAATACTTGAATTTATGTAATTAATTAATTAATTAATTAAAAAATTAATGTAGAACAAAATCTTTTCCAGAGAAAGGAAAATGGTAAAACCAGAGGACATAATTTGAGGTTGAGGAGTGGTAGACTCAAGAGCAATGTAAGGAAATTTTTCTTTACGGAGAGGGTGGTGGATGCCTGGAATGCGAACCCGAGCGAGGTGGAGAGGGAAATGGTGACAGAGTTCAAAAAGGTGTGGGATAAAAACAGAGGATCTAAAATCAGAAAATAATAGTAAATATTGACGAACTAAGGCCAGTACTGGGCAGACTTGCACGGTCTGTGTCTGTATATGGCTGTTTGGTGGTGGATGGGCTGGGGAGGGTATAGATAGACTGGAGTGAGCCTTGACGGAGACTTCAGTAGTTAGAACCTAAGAACAGTACTAGGCAGAGCTTTGGATTCTTGCCTAGAATTAGCTAAGAAGAAGGAAAAAACCCAACAAGATGGGCCATTCGGGTCTTTATCTGCCATCATGTACTATGTTACTATGTGTCTAGAACAGAAGCACCTGGTATGGGAAAGCCTACTACAGCAGCATACAGTTGTCTTAAGTAGCCTAGTGGGTGGGCTAGTGAACCACAGAGAGGAGGACCCAGACCAATAAGCCACTCTAACCACTACATTTATGGTGGAAAGTGTGAGTCCACCAAAACTCACTAAAACCCTACTCTACTGCCATATAGGTACCACCTATTGGGGTGGTAGACATGTAGGTATAGTGGGTTGGGGGGGGTGTTGAGGGATCTCACCATACATTAGAAGGGGGTTATAGTGAGATGAGTACTTGACACCCTTTATGACATGGGGACAAATTTGTCCCCATCTCCACAGGATCTCAATATCCCTGTCCCGTCCCCGCATGTTCTGTTTCTGTCCCTATCCCTGTCCCACGCCTTCAAGCTCTGCCTTAACCGCAGAAGCCTCACATACTTCTGATTTTAAAGTGTTCAAGGCTTGAGCAGATGAGGACAGATTCCCAATTTCCCACTCCTAATCCCTCAAGGTTAGTGACCAGGGTTATCCCAGACCGGTTCTCCATTATTACAGTAGCTGTTTCAGTTTGGAAGTAAAAAGGTGACATTTAGTTGCTGTGGTGTGTTGTGCTGCTGTTTAGCTATTCAGTGCATGGTCAGTCCTCACTCATCTTCCAACTATCATTGTCACTGCCCTCACCAAATGCTTATTTGCCTCATTTCTATCCACTCAACTCCCTTTTTGTTCTCTCCCTAACACTAGCTTTGAATATTAACAAAACAAAATCCATTCTATTTAAATGGAAAAAAGATATTTCACTCATAAAACCTTTTCTTATAAATAATATACCTATCAGCAAGGAACCTACAGTTAAAATTCTTGGAGTGCTTTTCGATAATAACTTATCCTATCATGAACACATCTCTTCCATTGTTAAACATTGTTTCTACAAACTTCGACAGATAAGATCAATCTCCAAATTTCTCTATCCTTCATCTTTAAAGATTTTAATCCATTCATTCATCATAACTAAAATCGACTACTGTAACGCCCTTTTTCTAAATATCAGCCAAAAAGAAAAAAGAAGACTACAAATCATTCAGAACACGGCCATAAAGTTAATCTACAATGCAAAAAAATTCGATCACGTCTCCCCATTATTAATTGACGCGCATTGGTTACCAGTTAACCATAGGATCCTCTACAAGCTGATGTTCCTAATTTTTAAGTCCCTCACATTCAGCGAACCACAATTTATTTTAAAATCACTTATCCCATACAAACCCCAAAGATCTTTGCGCTCATCTAATCAAAATTTATTAACTGTGCCATCATTAAAAGTCATCGGAACAAGAAGAGCTGAGATGTTTACTGTTGCAGGGCCACAATGGTGGAACTCCCTTCCCCATTACATCAGAATTGAAAGTGATATCCTAACATTTAAAAAGCTTTTAAAATCTTATTTATTTAAGGACGCCTTTGATTTATAATTTAACTAAAGGACGCCTTTAATTATTTTTTTATGCAAGAAAAACTTTGAAAATTTTACCCTACCTTTCGTTCTTTCCTGGTTTTTTGTTTTTTCTTCTCCCCCATTGTAACTTTACCCTCCTACCCTATCTTTCATGTGAGTCTTAATTGATTTTATTGTAATTAGGTTTAAGTCTCTATATTATATTATTATGTACATCGCCTAGAATTTCGAAATAGGCGATTCATCAAATGTGAAATAAAACTTGAAACTTGAAACTTGAAACCTTGTGCATAACTGAAACCACCTGCTCTCCCAGCTCCCTCTCAACAGCCCCCGTCTCCTTCTCCGTTCTAGTGCTAGTGTATATATGCATGTGCGTGCACCTGGCAGAATTAGGCAGAGACAGGGTCAGAGCTCACGGGAATGGAGATAGAGAGATCCCGCAAGGAAGAGGAAAATTTGTCCCTGTGTCATGCTCTAAAGTGAAGTTCACAGTAGTGCCCTCTAAAGTGCCCCACTGCTCCGCTGGCATGTTTGTGTGACTAGTGCACTACAATGCTTGCCCCTCCCACCGCCAAATGGTTTTGATTTGGAAATTTTCAGCTTGGATGTTTTTGTGGCTGAAAATGACGAACAAAGTTGAACATCCTGACAGCCAAGATGTCTAAGTAGGTGATTAAAAAAAATAAATAAATATATATATATATATATATATATATATATATATATATCTACTATAATAAAACCCTAAGCGCGCATGCGCACTTCTAACTTTGTGATCCCTGCTTCAGTGATCCGTAGATCGAGTCTGCGCAAGGAAGCGGAGAACATGCCTGTGACTCCCCCCTCCTGCCCTCACTCACTCTAAGACGGTAGAAAATCTATTCATTCGCGTTTGCCCTCTTCTTCAAAGCAGCCTGCTGTGGATCGCCAGCCGGCTGTAGCGTGCCTCATAAGCCGCTCTCCACCTCAGTAGTACGTTCTCTCTGACGTGATCCCGCCCCTCCTCTGACGTAAGGGATCGCGTCAGATGGAACATGCTACCGAGGTGGAGAGCAGCCTGCGAGGTTCGCTACAGCTGGCCAGCGATCCGTGCCGATGGGCCAGAAGAGACCAGGAAACCGGGATGGAGAGAGGGTAGGAATGGCGGTTTGGGAGCAGGTATTAGGGAGCAGGGAAGAGGTGCTGCTGGATGGGGGGAGATAAAATGAAGGGAGAAGGGCTGCTGCTGGACAGGGGGAGCAGGGAAGGGGTGCAGCTGGATAGTGGGGAGGTAAAAGGAAGGGAGAACGGTTACTGCTGGACAGGGGGAGCAGTGAAGGGGTGCTGATGGACAGGTATTGATGGACAGGGGAAGCAGGGAAGAGGTGCTACTGGACGGGGGGAGGTAAAAGGAAGGTAGAAGGGCTACTGCTGGACAGTGGGAGCAGGGAAGGGGTGGTGGTGGACAGGCGAGGAAAGAGAGAGACAGAAAGAAAGAAAGAAAGAAAGAAAGAAAGAAAGAAAGAAAACGGCCAAGGAGAGAGAAAGAAAGACAGACACACATCTATTCTAGCACCCGTTAATTTAACGGGTTTAAAGACTAGTATATATATATATATATATATATATATATATATATATATATATATATATATATTTGGAAGCCTAGTGGTTTTGCTGTTTGAAAATGGATGTTTCTCCACTCCCAACTTTGGATGTTTTATGGGAAATTTCCAAGTCAGACTTAGGGCTCCTTATACAAAGGTGCGCTAGGGCTTTAACGCGCGCAATAGCATTCGTTAAATTCCCGAGCGCTCTAGCCACTACTGCTTCCTTTATAGGAGGCGTTAGATTTTCAGCTACCGCACACTAATTTGTGCGTGCGCTAAAAACCCTAGCGCACTTATATAAAAGGAGCCCTTAGGCTTCAAAAAACCAAAAAATATAAATTACCAATACTATGAAAATTCTAATTGAAAAATTGGTAAAAATAAAAACAAAACCTTTTGTACCCAACACAAGGATGACACCTGCAATAAAATTTCAGTGATTGAATAAGGGGATTTCAGTAAGTCAGACTTAGACATCCTTTTTGAAAATGGCCATCTATGTTACTATGCTACAAGCTAGATAAGGCTCAGAGGGAAGATACATAAGATGCTTTGAGAAATACGTCAATAAATGGAGAAGGCTGTGATCAAGAAGAATCAGCATTTAAGATTTCAATGTAACCTCAAAAAGATTAGGTGAATTTTTTGACAGGTCAGAGAAGAAACATGCCAATTCAGGAAGTGTGATCCAAGCATGCAGCACAGCATGTTGGAAAACATGGAATCTGGAGCTGGTGACAAAGAAAAATGACACAGATAAAAGGTATCTACCTTATGAACAGATGTCGTGAGAAGAGGTGTAGAGAGTGTAAAGAGAAATCACGAAATTTGTGCTAAAGATCACTAACATTATTGCTTAGCAAACAAGAACCTAGGCATATGAGACTTCTTAGATGAAGAAAAGTCTGAAAGGGAAAAATGAGAAGCTGTAATTAGGAAGCTCACATTATGGAACCTGATATACACCCAAATCACTTAAGAGTCATTTGCTACCCTCGTACAGCTCACACCAAGATACAGCAGAGTTAATTCCAACATGTGACTGCTGAACTCAGTAACTGAGCATATGGTATTAACATGTTTGTCTTGAAAAATATGCAAGGAAGAGAAAAATGACATTTGCATATGTTCAAAAAGAGTCCAGAACAGTAACAGACAAAAACGTGGCTTATGGTCCTGCAAGAATAAATTGGGCTCAAACAAAGTCCATATCCAAAAATTGTGAAACACTTTAAAATTATTATTATTTTTTTTTAATCCACTTAATATTTATCTGTATCAGGGAAAGCAGAATGGAATCAAAAGTAAATTAAAAAAAGGGTGACGTACTAAGCCAGAAAAACTAGTTATTCAGGCAAATATGTGAATACATATGTAGGTAAATGAGTGGTTTCTAGCAAAACTACTTTTCTCTAAGTATGAACCTAGATGTGATGGCACATACTTTGTAGGTGGGCATTCACACGGGCAGAGCTCGGGTGGAATACTGGTAGAGTGCTTACTTACCCATATAGATTATAAAATCTCATAATCTATGCATGGCCTTGCACAGCAACGATACAATCTGGATTCACACTTTGTGTGACACCACCACCCTGCTATGGGCACTGCAGGGGAGACAATATAATAGATAATAGAAGTTTAGAAACATGACGGCAGATAAAGGTCAAATTGCCCATCCAGTCTGCACATTTAAAGCATCCACTTTCTCCTCCTCTCCCTAAGAGATCCCACGTGCCTGTCCCACTCTTTCTTGAATTCAGGCATAGTGTTTGTCTCTACCACATCTGCCAGGAGACTATTCCATGTATCTACCATCCTTTCTCTAAAAAGGTATTTCCATGTATCTACCTTTCCGTAAAAAAAAGTATTTCCTTAGATTACTCCGAAGCCTTCACCTCTTAACTTCATTCCTGTGCCCTCTCACTCTGGAGTTTCCTTTCACTTGAAAGAGACTTGCCTCATGGGTTGTGCCCCCATCTTCACTGTTCCCTCTAAGTTAGGTGGGAGTCCTCCAACTACAGACCTGCCAGTAGGGGATGCTGTTTCATTATCAGATTTTCAATAGGCTGGAACAGTCAAGCTCTGCAGGATTCCAGGGAACCTTGCTCTCCCTAACAATTGAAAACACAATATCAAAACACCAGTCCCCACTGGCAACAATATAGTTGGAGGATTCACACTCAGCTTAGGGCAGTAGTCTCAAATTCGCTGCCCCATCAGGTACTGTTTTGCAGCCCGCAGTCTGGATGTGATGATCGAGTGTTTAGTTTCTGGCTGGCTCCCTTGCTGCAGTCATTTTTCCTTCAAAGCTTCGTGTGGCGGCTTCTGCTTGCATGATCCGCGCCTGCGTTAGAGAGAAGGCTTCCGACGCAGGTGAGGATCGTGCGAGCAGTTGCCGCCGCCCACAGCTTTGAAGGAAAAATGACTGCAGCAAAGGAGCCAGCCAGAAATGAAACACTCAATCATCGCGTCCAGACAAAACAGTACCTGGGGGGCTGCTGCTGCTGCTGCACAGGGAAGGGGGAAGAGAAATGTTGCTGCTGCACAGGGGAGGAGGAAAGGGGAAGAGAAATGTTGCTGCTGCTGCACCCAATAGGGGAGAGAGAGGGAAAGAGAGAGGACGACAAGGAGATGAGAGTAACAAGAGATGCCAAGTCCATGGTAGGGAGGGAAAGGAAAGAAGGAAAGGAGATACCAGACCATGAAGAGGGAGGGAGAGATGCTATGGCATGGGCCGGGGGAGGGAAGGAGACAGATACCAGATCAGGGGAAAGGAAGGAAGGAGGGAGAGAGAGAAATGCAGAGAGATGTCAGACCATGGAAATAGGGAGGGAAGGAGAGAGAGATAGGAAGGGAAGACATGGAAAAGTAGATTTTGAGAAGAAAGTAGCAAAATGGAAAAATTGAATGTTAAGTTAATGCCAAAGACGGATGCAAGGCATAAAGTGAAGACAAAGAGAAAAACAGTCAAAGGACAAGAAGGCCCTGGAAATATAGTTAAAAGCACAGAAAAATTAAGTCACCAGACAACAAAGGTAGGAATAATGATTTTATTTTCAATATAGTGATTGAAATGTGTCAGTTTTAAGAAAGGAAAATGTTAAACTTTAACTGTGAGGGCTTCAGAAAAGATAGTTATTAAAGAAATGACAATTTTGCATGAGGTAAAACTCTGTATAGTTTATAAATCTTTCCTATTTATAGAAATATGAACTTTTAGACCAAAGTAAATCTCCAAATTTAAAAAAGATTATGTATTGAAATAGACTATGAAGACAATCAACATGAATTGCAGTGGTACAATAGCTATGATTGGATGAAATTTGTTTTGTGAATAGTGATCGAAGGAAACAACTTTTTATAAAGATAAATTTAGAGAATGAATTAAATTATTATTAACTTAAATTAAATAAGGGGGGGGAAGTTGGATAATAGCCAGTGATTGGTATCCAGAGTGTATGAAAACATTTGATGTCATAAACGCTCTAAGTCTGAGGCATTTTTCCACCTAGTATTAAAGGTATGATAAATAAATAATGAATTAATTTTATGATGGGCTAATTAATATTATTAAGACTCAATGGAAAAGTAGTAATGCTTTACAGTTTATAGTGAATGATCCATTGTGGAGTATATAGAGTTGTATTTATAAAAACATGTAGACACATAACTTTGTAAACTACTTGAATTAACTGGTAGACATGAATATTTTCAGCAGCACTAGAACTTACATAAATGTCTGTGCCAATACATATTTGTCATGTGTTCAGCTAAAGTAAAGTTATTTTATATTTAACCTACGTATTTGCATGCTTTATCCATTATCTGCCCCAAATGCACCTCTGTGCACTCCCATCAGTTAAGTATGCTTCGCTTAACACAGACTTTCTTTACTTCAGGAAGATGATGAAAGCTTGGCTTTTCAACCAGGTCTTTATAAGAAGAATTAACTATCTTGCTGGTCAGTCTCATACACACACACAAGAAGTGATACTAGCTGCGCATACTATAGCAAGGGAGTGTCAAACTCAAATCACATAAGGGGCCGAAATCTAAAACAGGCTAAGTCGTGGGCCAGATTTTTTATTAAGATACTTACCCCCTCCTTTGCTGACGCACAGCGTGAGCCCCAGCGCTGATGGCGGCTCCGATGCTCACAGGACTTCTGTGAGCATCGGATCAGTCGCCACCAACGCAGACGCCAAAACCCACTCTGCGCGCCAGCAAAGGAGGGGGTTAGTTTTAATAGAACTATAGGGATACAACCTCTCCAACCCCACGCCGGCTACAAAATAAATAAAAAAGACTTTTCCTCTCTTTTAGGTTCTAGTTCACGCTTGCTGTCTAACACCAGATCTGGCAGGATACACATTTCAAATCTGACATATTGTAATCACAAAATAGACAATAAAATTATTTTTTCTACCTTTTGTTGTCTGGTCATTTTGCTTTTAGTCCCATTTTCTCTTTCTGATTTTGTCTATCTTCTAATTCTTTTTCCAGTGTCTGCTGTTTATTTTTTTTTGTCCTCTTCTCTCTTGCTCCAGTCCCTATCTCCAACATATTGATTTTTCTCTTTCAACTTTTCTCCTTTTTTCTTTTCTGCCTCTGTCCACTCAAATCTTGCCCTCTTTCTCATCCTTCTCCTTTTTAAATTGTCAGCTACCTATCAATTTTCCATCTTCTCTTATTCTGTAGCTCTCTCATTTCCCATCTCACTTCTTTCCCAGCCTCCTATTTCCTTCTATCTCTCCTCCTCTCTCCTCTTGGTCCAACATTTTGCTCCCTCTCTTTTCTGTTGTTCTTCCCTCCTCCCTTGATGCTGAACAATGAGACGGAAGGAAAAAAAAGAAGAGATGCAGCCCCCAGGCCTAACATTTCTCTCTCCCTTCCATCTCCAGATTCAACTTCTCTCCCTTTCTCTTCCCAATTGCCCCCATCCCATTTCTTCCCCTGTCTGCCTGCCTCCCTCCTTCCCCCCCAGGTCCACCATTTTTCCCTTTCTCTTCCCAACAGTTCTCCCTTCAAGTATCGTTTTCCTTCTTCCTCCACATTACCCCAACCTCTCTCCCTTCATCTCGCTCTCCTCATAGCCCAACTTGCCTTTCCCTCCAGTGTCGGACCCTCTCTCCTCACAGTCCGGTGTGTCTTTCCCTCTGGCACTGCCAAGCCAAGGAATCTGCTGGCCTCAGCAATTCGGGAATGTTGTATGTGACTCCTCCTCCTGCTTTTCGCCTGCCAAGGTCTTTCTCCAATGACGCGCAACTTCCTGTTTATGCCTGGGTGGACCACGGCAGACAGAAGGCAGGAGGGGGGAGCCACAAACAATACTGCCGAATCGCTGCCGAAGCCGGCAGACTTTACGGCAAGACAACAACGTCTGACCGGTACAGGAGGGAGGACACGCTGGGCTCTGACAAGGGGAAGTTTGGGAGCATTGCCGTGGGCCACGTATAAAGGCCTGGCAGGCCGGATTTGCCATATGTGCTATAGCAGGACATGTTTATCCACTCCTACTCTAGTTGACATAATTTTCAAGCACCATTCTAACCTTATATGAATCTTAATTTAAATAAGGACCCTTATTTTCTTACTCCTGTTACTCAATTTATCTTTCTAAGGGGAAGAAAAACCACTGGAATATCTTATCTGCTGGCATTCAGACTTGGAAAAAGGTAAACTTGGGCTTCAGTAAGTTATATCAGTTTTATTCTTTTACATTTTTAATTACTATGTTGTTTTTTGGGTTTTGATTTTTTTTAACAAAGTTAGTTTAAACAATAGTGTAGACTTTAAAGTCTCTGTTAGGGTTTTATATAAAAATTGTTTTAGCTTAGATTAGTATTATAGGTTGCTTTTCAGAGCATAAGATAACATCATTTTAGAGCACAAAAAGCAGTTAAGTAAAGCCTCTATTTAGTGTTTAATGTTAGTTTAAAGTACAGCTTAGTCTCTAAAAAACACAATATATAGAATTAAATAGAAATAAAACAAAAAGAATATATAGAAGCTGATAAAGATAAGGCTGAATTGCTTAACAAATATTTTATTCTGTGTTCACAGCTGAAGTACCGGGAGCAGGACTACAGAACACAAATGCAAATAGAGATGAAAGAGTGGTAGACCCTGAACGATTTTGAGAGGACTCTATTCATGAGGAGCTAGCTAAACTAAAGGTGGAGAAAGCAATTAAGCCATAAGAACATAAGAATACTGGGTCAGACCAATGGTCCATCCAGCCTAGTATCCCATCTTCGCGGAGGTCAATCCAAGTCACAAGTAACTGGCAAAAACCCAAATAGTAACAGCATTCCATGCTTCTGTTCCATGTCTATCTCAACAGCAGACTATGGACTTTTAATCCAATAACTTATCCAAACCTTTTTTAAAACCAGCTACATTAAATGTTCTTACCACATCCTCTGGCAAATGCGTTCCAGAGCTTAACTATTCTCCGAGTGAAAAAAATATTTCCTCCTATTGGTTTTAAAAGTATTACTCTTCATCGAGTGTCCTCTAGTCTTTGTAAATTTTGATGCAGTAAAAAAATCAATCCACTTGTACCCATTCTACACCACTCAAGATTTTGTAGACGAGAGGAGTTCCATTCCCTTTATCATCTTGATTGCTGTTCTTTGAAACTTTTCTAGTGCTGCTATATCTTTTTTGAGATAAGGAGACCAGAACTGAATGCAATACTCAAGGTGAGGTCGCACCATTGAGCAATACAGAGGCATTATAACATTCATAGTCTTGTTAACCATCCGTTTTCTAATAATTCAT
This sequence comes from Geotrypetes seraphini, assembly GCF_902459505.1. NCBI lineage: Eukaryota > Metazoa > Chordata > Amphibia > Gymnophiona > Dermophiidae > Geotrypetes > Geotrypetes seraphini. The sequence continues at coordinate 536,027,699 of NC_047084.1, forward strand.
AGCATCCTATTTACCTTCTTGACCGCCGCAGCACATTAGGTGGAAGACTTCAGCGTATTGTCTACGATAACACCCAGGTGGTCCCTAGCATCTGATAACTTCCCAATGTGCATCACTTTGCATTTGTTCACATTAAATTTCATCTGCCATTTGGACACCTAGTCTTCCAATTTCCTAAGGTCTTCTTGCAGTTTTTCACAGTCTGCATGCATTTTAACAACTTTGAACAGTTTAGTGCAGGGGTGCCCAACACGTCGATCGCGATCGACCGGTCGATCGGGAAGGCAACGCCAGTCGATCTCGTGTTGCCATTCCAATCGGCCGGCCGATCAGCCTTCCTCTCCCCAAGGTTCCCCACTGGAATCTCCCCAAGGTTCCCCACGCACACTCATTCTTGCTGCGCCCTTCCTGCCCGACTGCCAGAACCCATCTTCTGACTGGGGGATGATGTCACTTCCTTCGGGAGAAGGCGGGAGGGAGGTCTAGGGAAGTCACGACCCTTGAGAGCTGAGCGCCGGCTGCCCCTGGCAGAATTGACAAGCCAGACTGGAGAAAGGAGGTCGGGAGCAGGAGGTGCTCTGCCCAAATGCCGGAGCTGCTGCTGCTCTGACGTCTTGAGCCTGAAAATGGGAAGTTGAGTGTTGTGCTAAAAAGAGACTGGAACGGCTCTCATGGAAGACTGGCTTTTTTTCTTTTCTTTTCCTTGGCCCTGGAGATTTGGGCCTGCAGAAGCCTCACGCTGACCAGCATTCCTCTCCCCGACATCAATTCTTACATCGGAGAGGAATTTCTGGGCCAGCCAATCGCTGCCTGGCTGGCCCGGAACTTCCTCTCCGACATCAGAATTGAAGGGGAGCAGAATGCTGGTCAGTGCAAGGCTTCTGCATGCAGAGCTTGGGGGGCGGTGGCTTGGAGGCCTGTTCCCCGGTGGCAACGGCAAACCTAGTGGCTTGGGGGAGGGCAGGGAGAAAGAAACAAAGTTGGCAAGCAGGGAGACAGAAAGAAAGTGGGCATGGAGAGAGAGAGAGAAAGAAAGAAAGAACAGGAGGCAGAGAGAAAGAAAGAAAAAGTTGGGGGAGAGAATGAGGTATGGAAGAGAGAAAGCATATAGGAGGCTGAAAGAAGGAGTGGGCTGAAATCAGAAGATGTCAGAAGAAGTGCAGCCAGAGTGAAGTGAGAAGAAGTCAGAAGAAGAAAGTGCAACCAGAGACTCATGAAATCACCAAACAAAAGTAGGAAAAATGATTTTATTTTCAATTTAGTGATCAAAATGTGTCTGTTTTGAGAATTTATATCTGCTGTCTATATTTTGCACTATGGCTCCCTTTTACTAAACCACAATAGCGGTTTTTAGCGCAGGGAGCCTATGAGCGTCGAGAGCAGCGTGGGGCATTCAGCGCAACTCCCTGCGCTAAAAACTGCTATGTGGTTTAATAAAAAGGGAGGGGCTATATTTGTCTATTTTTGTATGGTTGTTATTGAGATGACATTGCATAGAGTCATCTGCCTTGACCTCTTTAAAAAAACCCGGAATATGAATGATAATTAACATTTTCTCTGCCTTTCAGTGTGCTTTGTGGGGTTTTAAAAAATTTTTTATTGTTGGTAGATCATTTTGACTTGGTCATTTTAAAAGTAGCTCGCAAGCCCAAAAAGTGTGGGCACCCCTGGTTTAGTGTTACCTGAAAATTTAATCACCTTGCTCGTAGTTCCAATTTCTAGATCATTTATAAATAAGTTAAATAGCACAGGTCCCAGGTCAGATCCCTGCGTCACACCACTATTCAAACCTACCCTCTATTTTTTGTCCAATAACCGGTTCTTAATCCACAATTGAACATTGCCTCCTATCCCATGACTCTTTAATTTTCTCAGGAGCCTCTCATGAGGAACTTTGTCAAAAGCCTTCTGGAAATCTAGATACACTGCATCAACCAGCTCGCCTTTATCCATATGTTTATGCAAACCTTCAAAGAATCAGTCAAATTGGTGAAGCAAGGCCTCCTTCGACTGATCGACTGAATTCATGCTGACTCTGTCTCATTAAATCATGTTTGTCTACATGTTCCACAATTCTATTTTTTATAATTGTTTCCATTATTTTCCCCGGCACCAAGATCCCCTCTGGAACCCTTTTTAAAAATTGACGTAACATTGGCCAACCACCAATCTTCAGGTACTACAGATGATTTTTATGATAGATTACAGATCACTAACAGCAGATCAGCAATTTCATGTTTGAGTTCTTTCAGCTCCCTGGGAAGTATACCATCTGGTCCAGGTGATTTATCACTCTTTAACTTGTCAATTTGGCTTAGTATGTCTTCCAGGTGGTGTACATCTGAGGGTACTGAAAGAACTTAGGGAAATTCTGGCAGCTTCACTGCCTGACATTTTCAATGCTTCTCTAGAGTTGGGAGTGGTACCGGAGGACTGGAGAAAGGCAGATGTGGTCCCTCTCCACAAAAGTGGAAGTAAGGAAGAGGTAGGGGACTTCTGTGGGAAGTAAATTAATGGAAATACTTTTTAAACAGGAAATAGTGAAGTTTCTGGAATTCAATGGATTACAGGACCCAAGGCAACATGGATTCACTAGAGGCAGATCTTGTCAGACAAATCTGATCAATTTCTTTATCTAGGTTAACAGAGAATTGGATGGATTGAAAGCTCTAGATGTAGTATATGTAGGTTTTAGCAAAGCCTTTGACAGTATTCCGCACAGGCGTCTAATAAATAAACTGCATGCCCTCTGTATGGGCCCCAAAGTGATGGACTAGGTCAGGAACTAGTTGAGCGGAAGGCAGAGAGTAGTGGTTAGTGGAGACTGCTCTGAGGAAAGGGATGATACCAATGGTGTGCCACAAGGTTCAGTTCTTGGGTCTCTTAAGGTTTGCCTCTTTGCAGATGATACCAAAATCTGCAATAGGTTGTCTTCGCGTTCAGTTGTCTTCGCGCTCAATTGACTAGCGCTCACTTGTCTTGCGCTCACTTGTCCGCACGCAATTGTCTATGAACCAGAGTAGACACCCCTGATGAGGAAGGACTTAGCAAAGCTTGAGGAATGGTCCAGAATTTGGTAGCTAATATTTAATGTTAACAAATGCAAGGTCATGCATTTCAGCCAAAAACCTGAGGGAACGATACAGGGTGAAGAACTTTTGTGCATGAAAGAGGAAAGGGACTTGGCTGTGATGGTGTGTGATGATCTTAAGGTGACCAAATAGGTTGACAAGGTAAGAAAAAAGAGGTAATGATGCCCCTGTATAAGACTCTGGTTTGACCTCATTTAAAATATTACATACAATTCTGGAGACCATACCTTCAAAAAGATATTAACAGGATGGAGTTGCTCCAGAGGAAGGCTACTAAAATGGTCAGTAGTGTTTGTCATAAGACATATGGGGACAGACTTAAAGATGTTAATGTGAATACTTTGGAAGAAAGGCAGGAGAGAGGAGATATGATAGAGATGTTCAAATACCTAAGTGGCATAAATGTGCATGTGTTTGTCTGTCTTGCCTGTTTATATTGTAAGCTCTTTCGAGCAGGGACTGTCTTCTATGTGACTCTGTACAGTGCTGCCTGCGTTGTCTGGTAGTGCTATAGAAATAAATAATAGTAGTAGTAGTATGAAGAGTTTCAGTCTTTGGGAAGCAGAGCTGAGATTGTGATGTCATAATGCCTCATTCTACCAATGCCTAAGAGCCAACCTCATCAGTGATGTCACAATGGCTTGACTGTCCTGTACTCCCCACTGCCATCCAACCCAGCCAGCTGATTAACCGTTCCCCTTAACTGTATCCATTGCATCCTGTTTGTCTGTCTTGCCTGTTTAGATTGTAAGCTCTTTCGAGCAGGGACTGTTTTCTTATTCTTTGTGACTCTGTGCAGTGCTGTGTGCGTCTGTTAGCGCTATAGAAATAAATAATTCATAGTAGTAGTAGTAATGCACCTTATACAGTACAACCTAGATGTTCTATACAAATCGGACTTAAAACTCAGAAGTGTTGCTGAGAGTTGACCTCACAGCATATGGTTTTTTTTTAAGATTTGGTAATTTAATTTAGCTGATAGGCATGGATATTCATCCTTTTGAAATATTTCTTAAATCACTGTGCACTGTCTTTTTGGCTTGTCAAATGCTAGTTGAAGCTAACTAGTCAGAGTGTCACAGGAATAATTGCACTGTGAGAGTCTGAGTGTTATCAGTAGTCCTCACAAGGTGAGATCAAAAGGTCCAATAAAGAGGATGTTAGCAGAAAATAAAATTTACCTCCAATCTTTTCTTATCTGTAACACAGGAGGCATTTGGTCTGTATCTTTCCTCAAGGTGAATATGTCTTGTATTCAGGAGACAAATTACTGTCAACAGTGTGAAACAGAAGGAAGCAAAATATCAGATTTTGTAAAGTTCAGGCGTGGTTGGCTGACTTCAAATAAAGCATTCCTTTTAAGTTAAAAAGAAAATTGAAATCTTCCTGTGAAATCATGAGAGCTGACAGCTTTGTCAGGGCTTCACCAAGCCTTATTTTGAAATGTTCACCTTCCAAAACGTAGGTGTTGGGAGTATTTCAAATCCAAAATTTGATTTCGTGTTCTTTAAGATATGGAGTCCCAGGGTGGGAGACTTGACTCTTGGCCCGGGTCGCAAATTTTGTCAGGTGTGGGAGCATTTCTGGCAGGACCTCACACCGCGTGCTCGCCAGTGGCGTACCTAGGGAGGGGGGGGGGCGGGCCGCCCCGGGTGCCAGCTCATTAGGGGTGCTCGAGCCTTGGAGTCATGGCCCGGGAACTTCCCTGCTATGGCCCGACTCCAAGGCTTCCGCGAGTCCCCGAAGTGATCCTGCCTGAGCCCTCTCTCTTAACTTCCATTCCCCCACGGCCACACCCCCCGTCGCCGTCGGAGCTTGGTCAGCAACTTCTGGTTTCCGGCTGGGTGGAAGCAAGAAAGGGAGCCCGAGCCGCGTGGGACACTGCAATTAAGGCAGGAACTGAGGGTGAGTATCGCTGGGCTGCTTGGCGGTGGTTTTATTGTTATTTTTTTTTTCTGCCCGAATCAATTTTTTAAAAACCCCAAAATCGGCCTCCCGAATCATCAACTGACCCTCCCCCCCTAAAGCAGGATCGGCAACTTCCTCTTGCTAGCCGGCTCCTGCTTTAGAGGGCGAGGGGGGAGGGTCAGTTGGGAATTGCTGCAATGTCCTGTTTCCCCTCTGGCCTCCTGACCCGTACCTAATTGCATTAGACAGTACTAGATGGGGGGTGTAGGCCTTAAGGGGTGGGGTGTAGGCCTTAAGAGGGAGGTGTAGGCCTTAAGGGGGGGGTGTAGGCCTTTGGGGGGGTGTAGGCTTTCAGGGGGGGACAGATCTTTGGGTGAGGGGGTGCAGGCCTTCAGGGGGGGTGCAGGCCTTCAGGAGGTACAGACCTTCGGGGGGGTGCAGGCCTTCAGGGGGATACAGGCCTTCAGGAGGTACAGACCTTCGGGGGGGTGCAGGCCTTCAGGGGGTGCAAGCCTTCAGGGGGGGTGCAGGCCTTCAGGGGGGTGCAGGCCTTCAGGAGGTACAGACCTTCGGGGGGGGGTGCAGGCCTCCAGGGGGGTGCAGGCCTTCAGGGGGGTGCAGGCCTTCGGGGTGGTGCAGGCCTTTGGGGTGGGTGCAGGCATTCGGGGTGGGTGCAGGCCTTCAGGATGGGTGCAGGCCTTCAGGGGGGGACAGACCTTCGGGTGGGGGGTACAATCCTTCGGGGAGGGTGCAGGCCTTCAGGGGTGGGAGGTAAAGTCCTTCGGGGGGGTGCAGGCCTTCAGGTGTGGGGTGTAAGCCTTCGGGGGGAGGACAGACTTCGGGTGGGAGGTAAAGTCCTTCGGAGGGGTGCAGGCCTTCAGGGGTGGGGTGTAGCCCTTCGGAGGGGGGACAGACCTTCGGGGGAGGGGGGTCCTGGTGTAAAAGTACACAGAGGGAGAGAGGGAAGGGGGGTTCAAAGATACGTGCATATGCCAGACTTTGGGGGTTAGAAATAATGGGTCTAAAAACAGAGGAGTGGGAGAGAGATGGTGCATAATGGGATTTAGGGAGGGAAGGAACAGAAAGGGAGAGAACTTGGAAACAGGGGATGGTGTGGAGTGGGGATAGAGATACTGGATAGGAGGATAGTTGGGAACAGAAAGGGAGAGATGGTGGATCCTGGGGTGGTGGGGAGTTGAGAAAAGGTGAATCTGTGGATGGAGACAAAAAAAAGGAAAGATGCCAGATCTCCAGGAGAGGGAAGGGAAACGGAAGGGGAGGACAGAGATGGCAGACGGATGGTTAGCACGGAGAAAGGAGACCCTGGCAAGCAAGACAACAAGAGCCTGGGACCAACAAGATTTGAATATTGACCAGAGAACAAAAGGTAGAAAAAAATAATTTTATTTTCTGTTTTGTGATTACAATATGTTAGATTTGAAAAGTGTACATGAGACAGCTTGAAATGGGAACTTTTCTATTTTTGTGAATGGCAAGGCTGAGTTCAGTTAAAATATATACTTTATAAGAAAATATAATAATGTGTTTTATAAAGTTTATAAGCATTGCTGGCATACTCGGTGAGGTGTTCCTAGTGTTGGTGGTGGTGGTAGCATGTCATTGTGTTGAGAGGAAGAGGTAGTCTGGGAAATTCTGCTGAGCAAACTCTGGGCCCTTTTCCACCCCCAGTTAGTCCACTCCACTCAACTGGTTCACACACTGAGTGGGTCTTTGGGTGTTGTTTTAGAATCTCTTCCAGTGGTTTGTCAGTATCTCCTTCTGGTCCAAGGAAGGAAACTTTGTCAACCTTAGCATTGACCTTCAGAATATGTTTGTAACAGCGCTGCTTGTGTGGCATTAGGTTATGTAGTGATCGAAAGAAAAAAACAGACCTTTGCACATTTTTGCACTATATGGTGGGTGTATGAGGAGATTCATTTCCTGCACAGTTAAGTCCGTGTGAAGTTACCTTGTGCTGTATTTGACATCTAGCAAGGTCTCTGTTTGGAAGGAAAGATCTAAGCTTAAAAATGAAGTGGCCAGAAGTTATGTTAAAAGTAGATAGCGTAGCTGGTTTTAAGAAAGGTTTGGACAAATTCCTGGAGGAAAAGTCCATTGTCTGTTATTAAGACATGGGGGAAGCGTCTGCTTGCCCTGGATTGGTAGCATGGAATGTTACTACTCTTTGGGTTTTCACCAAGTACTAGTGACCTGGATTGGCTACTAGTGCTGCCCGATTCATGATTCGAATCGGTTCACCGATTCGAATCAGGTGAATCGACGAGTTCGGACTATTTCACGCCGCCGGACTCTTCCCATCTAATGTAACTTCCGGTTTTGCGAAACAGTAAATTACATCGGAAGAAACGAAAGGAGTGGGAGAGTCAAGCGGCGAGCGAGCGGACCTCGTGCAGCAGACCTCGGCACTCAGCAGCAACAAATACTAGTTTTGGCTGGCTCTTTCTCCGCATTTCTCCTCTTTTCCCCACGATTTAATATCCAGTTCAGGCAGTAAGTAAATACATCGGCGGGGGGGGGGGGGTCTGGTAAGTCTTGGGGGCTAGGGATGGAAGGTGAGAATCAGTTCTGTAGGCTATCAGAAATTTGCTTAATTATCTACTCACACAGAAAAGCAGTAAAGTCAATAGGTTCTCTGAGTGGGAACAACCTGTTTGATCTTGCACTCTTGTGATTGACCAATTGTTTATCACTGTTTAATTTATCACATTGATTAATTTGAGCACACCTGAGGTGTCCTATGATGGTGTGCACTGCAGGCAGAGGAGCCTTATTGTGTAAAGCACTGGAGAATTCTCTCCTCTCGCTTACCTCTCACGCTGAGGACACCCTGCTTCAGTATAATCATTTATATGATTTATCTTATAAACATTATTACGTGGTCTTTTCCTCAAGTGCTGAGACATCAGGTTGTTCCCACTTGGAGAACCTATTGACTTTTACTGCTTTTCTGTGTGGCTTTAACATTTTTGCTATTCAGTATACCTAAACTATTATTCAGTAGAAAAAATTTGGTTTGTTCAATCAAATCCTGTGTGGACATTGGACTTCTATGAGTGAATGTTCTGCTTGATTGAACAAACTAAATTTTTTCTACTGAATAATAGTTTAGGTACAATGAAAGTAAATAGCAAAAATGTTTGAGTAGATAATTAAGGAAATTCATTTTCATAAGGACTGGGAAAAAAGACTGTTCAAGCAAATGTCTCCAGAACTGCTTTAATGGAAAAATGTGATTTTTTTTTTTAAAGTACTTTGTGAAATTTATTGTTGTTGTGAAATTTATTGTTGTACTTTGTTTAAACTTAAAAAGCGGTGTCATTAACAGTGAATCGAATCGAAAAATCGATTCAACAGGGTGAATCGAATCGAATGAAATATTTTTCTCTGAATCGGGCAGCACTATTGGCTACCATGAGAATGGGCTACTGGGCATGATGGACCATTGGTGTGACCCAGTTAGGCTATTTTTATGTTATGTTCTCATCTGTAGGGGCCTTTGTTTTCACTTCTTATTTTAATGTATTTTTTTCCTGGGAACTTATCAGTGTTTTTTTATAATGGGAACAAATATGGAAGAGAATTAATGTGTGTGGAATGGGGGGGTAACTAATTTCTTCAGCTAAATAATTCAATCCACTTCAAACAGACATAGGAGAACTCGCGCACCATTCACACACCCTCCAACCAAAAACTTCAAAAGAAAAAAACTGTTCGACAACCTCCTAGCCATTCGAGCTGCAACACTCGACCCCCAACTCTACAACCAATTGATATCGACCATAGACTGCAAAACCTTCAAAAAGAAATAAAAACCCTTCTATTCAAAAAACACATAAAACCGAACTAACACAATCAGAACTGTCCCAAGCATCACCTGCAACTACTCCATATGTACTTCTGATGTCATGACAATTCAGACATAATTTATGTTATGTTATGTTTGGAATATAAGAAAATTTTCACTGCCTGTTTCTATTCTGACCATTTATTCCATTTCATGGTTATTGCAAAAAAAAAAAAATTTTTTTTACATGGGGGGGTGTCAAAAAATGATGGGCCCCGGGTGCCACATACCCTAGGTACGCCACTGGTGCTCGCAGTAGACTTTTGAACCTTTAAGATTTCATTCCCACTCTCAGCTGTTGGACCAGCCATGGATTCTTGGGGAGGGGAGGGGAGGGGAGGGGGGGAAGGGAGGGGAACTGATTATATTGTTGAAAATGTTATTTCCTGAATGGTACTACTGTTTGTATTTGCTTCATACTGCTGGAATAATAAAAATCATTTAAACATAAGATATGGAGTCCATTTGGGGGCCCTACTACCCAAACTTTGTGTGTGCTAATGCAAATGTCATACACCAAGGCCTGGATTCTCCATATGGTGCCACTATCGGCGGCCACCTAAAAAGCGGCCGCCAATCGTGTATCAGTCACACAACACTACTGTGTAGACTAGAGAATCATGCCTCCGGAAAAGATAGGCGCTAGAAATGTAGGCCAGGATTTTCCAGATCTACATTTCTGGTACCTATCTGTGTCGTGAATTACATGTATATGTACATAGGTGCTTTATGGCACCTAATGCCATAAGTGAGGCCATGACTTCCAGCATTAGCCACGCTCATAGTGTCATTAAGTATCATAAAGCGCCTAAGTAGGTGTGATTCTGGCACTTTTTATTTAGGCACCAGTAGGCGCTTTAACATTAATATTTTTTGCTGTTTTTAAACAGCATTTCTCAATTAACCAAGGTGTGGTAGGGTGCCTACCGACGCCTAAGTTTTGGTGCCAGTTATATAATTTCCCCATAGTTGCTGAGTGTCCTATTTAATATCTATGGTTAAATGTCCGTTAGGACCAGATTCTATAAACAGTGCCTAAGTTAGGCTCGGCTAGGTACCTAGATCAGTAGCACCTAGTGACGCCTAACTGAAATTTGTTTGGAAGTTCATTTTTTTAAAATTGAGCCTAATTGGCATATGATTTCCTTTGCGAACTTATTCCAGAAATTATATCAAATCTGATCATGTTATGATCACTGTTCTCAAGTGGCCCCAGTGCCATTACCTCCCGCATCAATTCAATCATTCCACTATGAACTAGGTCTAGAATCACCTCTTATTGGTTCCTGAACTAGCTGCTCCATAAAGAAGGGTGTGGAGCTCCTAAATCAGTGAGATCTTGAATGCTGACTTAAGTCCTAAACAAGGTAAAGGGAGAATCTGAAAGGTTCTTTTTTCATTCACCTGTGAGAAATATTGAGGGGAAGGCTATGTAGTTGGGAGAACCTGGAAGAGAGAATTGGAAGCCTGAAGGATTTTGCTGAAGCTCTATCATTATCTGGAAGAAGGTGTGGCCTAGTGGTTAGAGCTACAGCCTCAGCACCCTGAGAGTCTGGGTTCAAATTAGAGAATGACACGGTGACAAAATTCATCACCGTTCCCGTCCCCGCAGATAACCGCGGTAAACCATCTTCATGTCATTCTTTAAGGAGAGAGGGAAGAATCAGAGTATGAATGGCCACAACCACTGACCCACAAACTTTGCTTTGAAGAATGCTGGTGTAGAAGGACTGAGGTTGAAATAGACACTAGAAAATGACATGGGATTATTTCCCGCGGTTATTTGCGGGGACGGGAACGGTGATGAATTTTGTCACCGTGTCATTCTCTAGTTCAAATCCCACACTGTTCTTTGTGACCCCGGGCAAGTTATGCAATCCTTCATTACCCCAGGTACATTAGATAGGTAGTTCCAGGACAGATAGGGAAAATGCTTGAGTACCAGATTGTAAACCACTTAGATAACCTTGATAGGCAGTATGTAAATGCCTAAAATAAATAAATAAATCTGAGAAAGAGCTGGGAGACAAAACTTGCAGCTAAAGGTATATTGCTAATGAGCCTATGATCATTAGAAAGTTTATATAAAAGCACAAATAGCAAATGTTTGTGTTGAGGGAGTCTCAGCTCCTCTACTCGATGATAGATTTTTTAATTATCGTGAGCAAAGCTGGATATACAGGTTGAATACAGTAGATGACTGAATGTCGAGCTTGAATGGATGATGTTGATTTGAATAGGGCATGGCTTCTGTGATGCGTGTTTCTGATTGGTAGATTAAATCACATGACAAAGGGTTATTTAAAGTGATATTTGAGATGACAATGCCATTATTAGAGTAAAAGAAGCATTGTGGTAACATCTTTGAAAGGTTAGTTATATATAAGTATTGAATTGTGAAATAAAGAAGTATTTACAAATGAATTTTCCATAGAATTTTAGCTTATCAAGTGGGTTTTTGGGACAAGAGTTTCAGTAATTTGATATTAGGTTCCAGTTCTTGTCAAATTTTATGAAGTCGCACTAGCGGCTTTAGCGCACGCTAACCGAAAATCTACCGCCTGCTCAAAAGGAGACGGTAGTGGCTAGCGCACAAGGCAATTTAGCACGCGCTATTGTGCGCATTAAGGCCCTAGCGCAGCTTCACAAAAGGAGCCTTAACTTCCCCAGCATGAATTCATGTTTCACTCCAAGCTGAATCATGCACCACAGAAGAAATGTTTCAGTTTTGCAGCATCAGAGATGCCTATGATTCAGCTTTGACAAATTATTTTGAGCATTTACATGTGCAACATGCATATAAACAAGAGCACCTAATTTATAGAATTGCCTTTCACGTGTCTTTGACTTGAATAGTTATTTACCACAGCACCTTCAGTGGGAGGAGCTGCTGAGTCCACCAGTGATCCATGAAAGAAGGGGAGCAAAGGGAGAGAAAGGATTATGGAGCAGTGCTGCAGTTAAGTTGAAGGTTCCTAGGAATGAGGGAAGAGGTCTCAGCTGGACATCTGAGTCTAACAAGAGGCATTTGGAAATAGTGCTTTGTGGGGTTCAGAAGAAAGAAACCTCAGAAAAGAAAGTGAGAATTCCAAGGAAAAGAGAGCAATGTTGCAAGAAACTGAAAGGGGGGACTTCCTGAGGAACTGAAGCGTGTTTTCCCTGTTGGAACCGTGCATTAATTTATTTTGGAACTGTCTGTGAGTTTGCTTTTGGTTCAGATGAAATCAGTGGATTGTGGACTACTGTTGGAGTGTGAGAAGAGATCCTTAGGCTGAAGGCCTCCCGGAAATTGCTGGTCTCTTTCCTAAAACCCTGATTCTATGCCCTGTAGCTTGAGGAGGGGTGAGCTGCAGCCTCTGAAATTTCTCCAGTAGTAGAAGATACAGCTACACCTAGGCAGAACAAGTCATATGTTTACTAGGAGAATTTTGTCTCAAGAGGCTAGCTTTAGCCTCAAAGGCAGCAGAGCAGACATCACTTGAGGAAAGTAACCATTACTCAATGCTTCACAGAGCCAGCAGAAATGCTTTTAGAACATAAGAATTGCCATCTCCGGATCAGAACCTGGGTCCATCAAGTCCAGTGATCCGCACACGCAGAGGTCCCGCAAGGTGTACCCTGGCATAGTTTTAGTCCCCATATCACTGTATGCTTCTCAAGGGAGATGTGCAACTAATTTACCCTTACCCATATCACTCTATGCCACTCTTAAGGAGATGTGCATCTAGTTTACCCTTAAATCCTAGAACGGTGGATACTGCAATTCCAGGTGTCCACCACTCGCTGTGTGAAACAGAACTTCCTGATATTCGTCCTGGACCTGTCCCCCCTCAGCTTCAGTCTATGTCCTCTTGTCCGTGTCACACTGGACATTGTAAATAACTACTTTCCATGCTCCATTTTGTCAAATCCTTTCAGTATTTTGAAAGTCTCGATCAGATCCCCTCACAGTCTCCTCTTCTCAAGGGAGAACAACCCCAGTCTCCTAAGTCATTCCTCGTAGTCCAGGTTCTCCATACCTTTCACTAGCTTTGTTGCTCGTCTCTGCACCGTCTCTAGCAGTTTTATATCCTTCTTTAGTAATGGAGACCAATGCTGGACGCAGTATTCCAGGTGCGGTCTGACCATGGCTCTGTAGAGCGGTATTATAGCTTTCTCTGATCTACTCGTAATTCCCTTCTTTATCATGCCTAGCATTCTATTTGCTTTCTTCGCTGCTGCTGCCGCACATTGTGCCAACGGTTTCAGAGTCCTATCTATCAGTACACCCAGGTCCTTTTCCTGTTTGGTCTTTCCCAGAGTTACACCTGACATACTATACTTGTGATCTTTATTTTTTCTGCTTAAATGCATCACTTTGCATTTTTCCACATTAAAATTCATCTGCCATTTATCTGCCCACTTCTCCAATTGATTCAAGTCGCTCTGGAGTTCCTCGCTGTCCTTCTGTGATCTGATTGCCCGGCATAGCTTTGTGTCATCTGCAAACTTGATGATTTCACTGGATGTTCCTTCTTCCAGGTCATTTATGAAAATATTAAATAAGATGGGTCCAAGTACCGAGCCCTGGGGTACACTGCTAGTCACTTTTTCCCATTCTGAGAACTTCCCATTTATGCTCACTCTCTGTTTTCTGTTCTCTAGCCATTTGCCTTTTCTGCCAGCTTCACTCATTTCTCTCACTCATTTCATAGGCTGAATAAATTTCAAGTCCACCAAATGAAATATCATTATAAAGAGCCAATGGAATGATATTTACTCATGTTTTGGCGGACCCCTACATACTTTGCACTCTGTTTAATTAGTTGCATCAGCAAATTCCTGACCCTGAATCGACAACAGTTTTTGGGTGCCATAAGGTGAATGAATGAATAAATGATTTAATTAAAACATTTTATCAAATGAAACTCCTCAGACAAATTTGCAGCTAGTTTCAAAAGCCATTTTAAGTACAGTAGAAGACTGACTCCCGTATTATCATATGATAATTTCACATAGACTGCTACTACCAATAAGTTAATTGATGCACATTAAGGGCTTCATTCATCAAGCTTTTCTCCTCTTCTGTGTCATTGGGGAAAATCATTTGCTGAATCAAGGCCTAAATCACATCCTTTTTCTTTCATTCAGGCTTAACAAAGAGCTCTTTCATTTGGAAAACCTGAAAATTTTGGTTTTAAACAGCATAGAGGGAGAGAAAAGCAAGAGATAACTGTGTTTCATGACTAAATCATGTAAAAATTTACATTTTAGACAAAATACAGTGATTGCAGTGGTTTAGCTAGGATCAAATGGGCCTCAGGCAGAAAACGTAAGATGGGTGTATAACACCTTTTCTTCCGGCCTTTCAAATCATCCATTCGAGACTTATATAAAAACCTGTCACAATAAAACAGACTAATGCCAAGGACTCAAATTAGCAATAACTAGGATGGATTGAGATATCTGGGTTTTACCTCCATTGAAAGCAATGGAAGTAAAACCCGGATGTCTCAGTCTGTCCTCCTTTTTCTGGAGCTATATGGTAACCCTAGTAATAAACCTACATTTAAAAGGCAGCACCCTAGAATACTGATATACTATACTTCTTGCTGGAAAAACAGAGCAAGTCAGACTGCTACAGATCCCTACACTGAAATTAAACAATACCTCACTTCTACCATTCTTGTATACAGAACCTCAAATTCAGAATAAGAAACCATTAACTAGAAATAGGGAACTCCTAGAAGTCTGAATGCAATGCAACACTGGAACAACAGAAATAAATTTTGGTCTGCACCATGTAAAATATAAAGTTAGGGCTGCACATTTCAAAATGACATATTCCAATTACTGAATTGAAAATAAAATAAAATGAATTCTACCTTTGTTGTCTGGGCATTGTATTTTACTAATCTACTGTCCCCCTGCAACCAACCTAAGTTTCATTAAAGATATTACCCTCACCCACCACAAAATGTTTAATGTGTGTACCTGATTCTTACATGGAGATATGTGCTTTTAGCATGAACTACCTAACTTATTATTCTCAATTTGTACTGTGAAAAACAAGAAACACCTCACAAGGATACTACAGAAAATCTTGTAGTAAATCAGAAAATAATTTATTTCTCTCTGGCCAGACAGGGTGTCCAAATGCAAAAATAGTAAAGTAGGCACACAGGCCCTGATTCTGCAAAGCGTGCCTAAAATTAGGCATAGTTTGGGTGTCCAAGATAGGCGTCCTTTGTAGAATTGTGCTCAGCGACACTCAGCACTGCTTAGATGTTCAATGTTTGAGATGTCCTTTAGAGGATCGGGTTTTAGGCAAGAGACATCCAAACAATGCCTTAATGTTATATTTTATTTTGATGATGTTATTAGAATGGTTATTTTATGGTGTTTTTATTATAATTGTGATACTGGGAGTTGGATCTCTTTAATGCTTATATTTATTTCTCTTCCATCAGAAAGAGTGACTGGGATTTGAACCAGTAACATTAAGGTAGAAGGCTGTAGGTTTAACCAGTGTGCTACAAAGTGAGCTAGCAAGTTGCATAGAAATTAAACTAAACTAAACTAAACCTTAGGTTTGCATACCGCATCCTCTCCACAATCGTAGAGCTCGACACGGTTTACAGGAGTTGGGAGAGAAAGGAACTCCAATGAAGGTTATAGGATAAAGTAGGAAGAATATTTAGAGGGCTTAGTATGCCAGAGATGGAGTAAGTATTACATTTTTGAGAATAGCCAGGTTTTCAGATGTTTGCGGAAGAGTTGGAGAGAGCTCAGGTTCCGAAGAGGGGAGGTAAGGTTGTTCTAGAGCTAAGTGATTCTGAAGGGGAGGGAGGTCCCTAGTTTTCCTGCATGGGAAATGCCTTTTAATGAGGGGAAGGATAGTTTTAATTTGTGGGTGGATCTGGTGGTATTAGGATTTGAGGAGTTCCAAGAAAGTGGGATAAAGGGAGGGAGGATGCCATGTAGGATTTTGAAAGTTAGACAAGCACATTTAAAGTGGACCCTGGCATGTATCAGAAGCCAGTGAAGCTTGGACAGGAGCGGTGAGACATGGTCGAATTTACTTTTTGGAAAGATAAGCTTAGCTGCAGCTAATCCGCTGAAGTCTATGAAGGTTTTTCTTGGTTAGGCCTATAGGCATTGTAAAGGCTGTCTACTTTTCAGCAGATAGACCTGAATTCTATGGACGGAACTTAGGCACAGTTTGGACGTCCTTAATGCGATCTGCTAAATAGCTCTTTGGGTTTTTATATTTGCTTTATTAAGCTCAAAATACATTTAATAAAGCACCACATAAACAGGGCACATCAAAAACAGATATATTGTATGCAAAACTTATTTTTGTGGACAAACAGCAATGCTACTTGCTAATTAAGAGAAAAGACCCATTAACTGAAGCACAGCACATGAAAAACATAGCTTTATGTTTCTTGATAAAAAGCTACCCTTTTTTTCTGACTAAATAGTGCTCCAATCAGCTCATTACTGAAAGTAAGGAAAGCGAATGAAAAAAAATATATAGTTTGCATACATAACTTCATTTGCAAAAGCTTAAAAACTGGGAAAAAAACATATACAGACCTTAGCATGGCTTCTAGTTCATTGCAAAAGGAGGTGTGCAGTTATACAATACTGACCTCATTGTGCGATCATCAAGGTACACCTGCAAGGTAAAATGCCACAATTAAAATATGTGCTGGGACTTGAACCCATAACCTTTAGAGGATGAGCACAGGGCTTTTACCTGGTGAGCCACAGCTGCTTCCTTTTAGTCATGGAGGGTCCTACCATGACAGCTTAGTGATCCTAGCCATGTGAAGGTAAAAATACCTGACAAGATCATAGCTTAGCAAATCCCTAAGCTATCATATCAGATGTGAGGAAGAAAGACATTAGTGGAAGCTGCTGTGGCTCAATGGGTAAAAGCCCTATTCCCATCTTCTAGAGCAGTGGTTCCCAATCCTGTCCTGGAGGACCACCAAGCCAGTTGGGTTTTCAGGATAGCCCTATTGAATATGCATGGAGCAGATCTGCATGCCTAGCACCTCTATTATATCCATATCTCTCTCATATATATTTATTAGGACTATCCTGAAAACTTGACTGGCCTGGTGGTCCTCCAGGACAGGGTTGGGAACCACTGTTCTAGAGGTCATAGGTTCAAATCCCAGCACATTTTTAATTGTGGCATTCTACCTTGCAGGTGCACCTTGGTGATTTCACAATGAGGTCAGCATTGTGCAGCTGCACACCTCCATTTGTAATGAAGTAGAAACCTTGCTAAGGTCTGTATCTGTTTTTTTCTGTTTTTAAACTTTTGCAAATGAAATTATGTATGCAATCTACATATTTTTTCATGTGCTTTCTTTGCTTTCAAGAATGAGCTGATTGGAGCACTGTTTAGTCAGAAAAAAAGGGTAGCTTTTTAACAAGAAAAATAAAGCTGTGTTTTTCATGTGCTGTGCTTCAGTTAATGGATCTTTTCCTCTAATTAGCAAATAGCATTGCTGTTTGTCCACAAAAATAGAAGGTTTTGCATGCAATATATCTGTTTTGATGTGCCCTGTTTATGAGGTGCTTTATTAAATGTATTTTGAGTTTAATAAAATAAAAATAAAAACCCGGAGAGCTATAATAATGTGATCTTACAATAAATTTACTTGTTCACTTTTCTATACTGTTCTCCCAGGGGAGCTCAGACTGGTTTACAAGAATTTATTCAGGTACTAAAGTGTTTTTTCCTGTTCTGGCAAGCTCACAATCTGTCTAATGTACCTAGGGCAATGGGAGGAGTAAGTGACTTGCCCAGGGTCACAAAGAGAAGTGTGGGTTTGAAACTACCATCTCATGATGCTCAGGCTGTAGCTTTAACCACTGTGCCACACTTTCCCCAGAAACCATTAAAGCATGCTGTCATAACTTCAGTGGAGTTTACTTTTCCTCTACAGCAAACAAACAGACATATATGGAGAGACAGACAAACATACCTTCAAAAACAGGTGCTTCAGCAAAATGTGCCCATAAAGCTCAGAAAATCATTGATGTTCATTTAGGTTTTGAATTGGTCAATCACAGTATCAGACTATAATTTCCTTAGCTGTGCAGTGTACAAAATGAGTGATGACTAACTGATATCTAATTAAAGCTATATTTGTCACCTCTGATTTTTCTGGCATTTCAAACCTCTCAGTTGTTAGTCTCATAGAGAATCCTCAGTGATAATTAAAGCCTTATTTTGATTGCCCTGGTAAATGCTGTGTATTATACAAGAGAGTTTTACATGTGGAAAATGGCTCTTATATATGTGGCCAAATATGCACATATAAGCATGTGTGCTGACAAGATGGTGCATACCAGGGAAATAGCTAGCTTTCCAATTTTAAGGGCATCCAGGTTGGACTATTTATAATGGTGTCAAAATCTAAAATTGATTCATCAATATATTTTAGAGAGACAGCAACACTTATCTTAGTGGCTTGTCAGCAAGTCCGTTACATTGGGAAGTGGTACAGCAGCAATATTGTCCCCCGATGAAGGTTGATTGATAGCTGAAACGCTCTTAAGGAAGTTGAGCATCGGGTAGTTCATAGCTCTCCAATGTTGGTACTGGCTGGCAAGCCACTAATATAAGTGTTGCTGTCTCTCTTAAATATATTGATGAATCAATTTTAGATTTTAATACCATTATAAATAGTAACTAAGAAAAAGTAAATTCTTAGCTAGTTTTTATATTAATAATATTTAAATAAAGATTTGAGGTTAGGAAGGAGGTTTTGAAGTAGATGATTACATCACATGCATTTAGGATGAAGACTTGATATAACATCCATATTATAAGAGGTCTCTTTACTGAGAATAGTGCATTCATTATGATACTTCAACCTCCATTTGTAGTGATTCAGGAGTGAGTTTGTTGTTTAAAAGGGTATTATTCAAATGATAAAAAGGAGTGGGTTAACAGAAGTGCTATATTAAATCATAAAATGGAAGTTGGACACTATGTCAGGCGGTTGGCTCTCTAAGGGACTGCGAGGATCTCCAGAAGGATCTGAGACAGCTGGAAGCGTGGGCGACTAAGTGGCAAATGAATTTTAATATAAACAAATGTAAAGTGATGCATCTAGGAAAGAAGAACAAAGAACACGAGTATAGATTGTTGGGGGTGACATTAGCAAAATGCGATCAGGAAAGGGATTTGGGGGTACTGATTAACAGAACCCTAAAGCCATCGGCACAATGTGCGGCGGTGGCGGCGAAGAAAGCAAACAGGATGCTGGGCATGATTAAGAAGGGGATCACGAGTAGATCGGAAGATGTCATAATGCCACTTTATAGAGCAATGGTTAGACCACATTTAGAATACTGTGTCCAACACTAGTCTCCTTACCTCAAGAAGGACATAACTCTGATGGAGAGGGTGCAGAGGCGAGCCACGAAACTTGTCAAAGGAATGGAAACTTTGAGCTACAAAGAACGCCTCAGGAAACTGGGACTATTTACACTTGAGAAGAGAAGACCGAGAGGAGATTTGATAGAGACTTTTAAAATATTAAAAGGATTTGATAAAATAGACCAGGAAGCAGCATTACTAACTTTGTCTGATGTGACACGGAAACTGAGTGGCAGCAGGTTCAAGATAAATGTCAGAAAGTTTTATTTCACACACCGAGTTGTGGGCGCATGGAATTCTCTGCCGGTGGATGTTGTGGCGGAGACTACGGTTCTGGGTTTCAAGCGCAAGTTGGATGCACACCTTCTTGCAAATCATATTGAGGGATACGGTAATTTCAGGTCTCCATAAAGGGGTACCAAAATGGGCCGCCACGTGTGCGGATCGCCGGACTAGATAGACCTCGGTCTGATCCGGTGAAGGCATTTCTTATGTTCTTATGTGTAAAAAAAACCCTAACATATAAATTATCCTTAATACCCCCTTTTTTTCAATTCATGGTAAATGTGAGCCATACCATACCATACAGTTTCTTATATCCTGCAATTTTCTGCTAGGAATCATTGCGGTTTACAATGTACTTGTAGTTACAGGACATAGGTTGACATTACAGCAAAGTTTTCAGCTCTTAAATAGGTAGGTTTGAAGGGGTTAGAGAGAGAGAAGATATGTCTTTAGCATTTTCCTGAAACTGTGGTAGCTGGGGAGTTGTCTTAGGCCCAGTGGCAGGCTATTCCAAAGGAATTCTGTTCTACTAGGGTCATTGTAGGAGCCTATTTTATGAAGGCCCATAGGTCCCTGTTATAAAATTATCCCTGAATAAGTAAATCTATGGCTGTGTGTCAAAAGGTGTTATTGACTTTACATCTTCTTGATTTGTGCAGAACTTAGGTCACAGTAAATTAAAACAGACTGCTTCAGAGCAGCTGCCCTTAGAGTGAACTATATAATCTGATCATGACATACACCAAGTGGAATTCATTAAGAAATGCATTAAAGCAATAGCAACTATGGGCTCCTTTTATCAAGCCGTGCTAGTGGGGTTAACGCGCGCGACTTTTCATCACGCGTTAACCCCCGTGCTGGCCTAAAAACTACCGCCTGCTTAAGAGGAGGCGGTAGTGGCTAGCGCGGCCGGCGGTTTAGCGCACGGTATTACGTGGGTTAAACCGCTACCGTGCCTTTGTAAAAGGAGCCCTATGTATTCTTGGGTAGATGGAATACAATACTTTCAGTATTCATGGTTTGGCTTATTTGAATTGGTAACCTCATTGGACAGCTTCTTTTTATTTGATCTGATTTTGATTAATAAAGTAATCATTTGAGAGTGTAGCATGTTTTCCAAAAGTCCTCATCTAGGATTTCTTCGGATATTAATATGGGCAGAAATATTGACAGAGTTAAAAGTCTGAAGGGGGTAAAGCTAGTAGGTATTTAGCCTGAGGGATGGTGATTTGGGAGATAAAGTTATTTGGACAGGCCAAAAAAAGATTCTTGCAACCTGCAAGGTGGCAGAACTTTGAAATATGTTGTTATCAGGCTCCACTCTGCCACTAGGTCTGCCCACAGAGGATTAGTTACTCACCTAGATTTTTTTTTTTTTTTTAAATATTTATATACCTTCCTAAGGCTTCTATCCCAAATGAATTTATTCCTGTTTAGAGCAGAGTCTGGGTAACCTCTCTTGAGGTTGCAGTAGCCTTTATTATTTAGTATAAGAAAATATTTTTCATATTTTCATTATTTTTTCATATACAGCTTTGATGCAAACAAATGAACTAATTGTATATGTAGGGCAATTCCATAACATAGTCCAGTCCTGTGATTCTCGGACCTGTCCTGTCAGGATTTCAGGCTATGCACAATGAATATCCATGAGATCAATTTCCATATGCTACCTCTATTGCATGCTTATTTCTCCTATGCATATTCATTGTGGATATTCTGAAAATCTCAGTGACTGGGGTTACCTCAGGAAATGTTTGGGAATCACTGACGTGGGCACTAACATTATGTTAGAGATTAATCCATGAGTGGATTAATCTCTGTCAGCTGGTCAGCTAGTGAATACAAAAACAGAAGGTAAAGGCAGCTCAGAATAGACCAAAAGAATTGTTTAGTATAATAAAAATGTTACTGAGAGGATATGAGCAGAAAGATTTACAACAAGGGCCTAATGCATTTGCCTTTGCTACATATTTAGATGAGAAAATGGAACAGAGAGAGAATCAAACTGGAAGTTCTGGGCAATTGTAAAATGTTAGTATTATGAGTGATGGTGAATTAGGAAATTGGAATGAGTTCAGAGTTTTAGAGGACAATGAAGTGAGCAAAATTGTGAAGAAGTTATCTTCAACACGTGCATTAGCTGATGCATGTTCATCAAGTATATTAAGATCATGGTTAATAAATCGATAAGTTCAGGGAGATTTACGTGTCAAGTTAAATGTGCTACAGCGAAGCCATTGTTGAAAAGAGAAAAATTAGATCCAGATGTTTTGAGTAATTGCCGCCCAATTTTAGTTTTACCTTTCCTTGGAAATGTGCTAAGTGAACATATTGTGATAGTTAAACATATTCAAATTTCAAGTTCAAGTTTATTATCAAATTTGATTAATCGCCTATTCCAAATTCTAGGCGATGTACAAATAATTAAAATTACAGAGTTGGGGGTAACAGACACAGCTAACAAAAAACTAAGTTTACAAGGATTAGATCCTTTTCGGTACGGATTTAGAAAGCACATGAGGGAAATTCTAAAATGTAGGTGCTTTACTGACGCCTAAGTTAATTGAAGAACATCATTAGAAATAGCAAAAAATGGCAGGGTTGAAGCGCCTAAATAAAAGGCACTAGAATTGCACCTACATAGGCACTTTAGGCCGCCGAACTCCAAAGTAGGCATTGCCAATGCCAAAGTTGCATTAGGCAGCCTAAAGCGCCTGACTAGGCGCAATTCACGCAAAGATAGGCACCAGAAAAGTAGGCCCTGGCCTACATTTCTGGTGCCTATCTTTTGCCAGGGGATCCCAACAATACTTCACAGCCTGGCATCAGATGATTATGGCAAAGGAACCCCCGATCAGTTGAGCCAGCTGGACTCCCTGAAACCGCAGCTTTGGGGAATCCTGCTGGCTCAGCTGATCGGGGATTCCGTTGCCACGATGAGCTGAACTGGCAGGGAGATCCCCCATTCTTCTCTTTCTCCCTACCTCCCACCCACCCACTAACCATTCCCCTAGTACCCTCCCAAGAATAGACCCCCCTTCTCCAAACCTGACATCCCCACACCCTTCCCTTGTATCTTTGATAGACGATCGGCAGGAGAGATGCCCACTCCCTCCTGCCAGCAGGCCCACCTGGTCAAAATGGTGGGCCTTACTGGGCAGACTAGATGGGCCATGCCGGATTTTACCAACCTTCAGTTACTATGCTACAGTTGGAGGAAAGCCTGACCCTGGGCCTCTCCCACCCTCTCCCTAGTAATGAGGCTTCCTCTTCACTCATTTAGAAACCTCTGTCTTTTGAGATGAAAGAAATTTGCAGATTGTGATGTCATAAAAACAGTAACAGAACCAGGACTCTAAAGGTTCAAATAATGAGGCAATAAGGATCTATTCTATGCTGTAACAAATACTGCTTAATGGCTCCACATTCTCTAGCGTAGTTTTGATTCCTCTTCCTCCCCCCTCCCCCCCATGCTGCCTTTCTTACAGAGATTAGACTTTTGAGTGTATGTATGCATTGAGGCTAGTCCTAAGCCCAGGGACATGGAGACATTAATCACAATTTTAACATAGCAAATTCTCGTTTCATTGTTGCCTCGTGATTTGGATCTGTGGTTTTGATACTATTTTTCTCATAAAATAATAATCTGTACCAGAGCAGGGAATAAACTGGCATAGGCTGAGCCAAGGGGTTAAAACAGCTCTGACCATAGGCTAAGTCTAACCTCCAAGTCCCTTTCTTTCCCCTTCCCCCCCTCCCTTTGTTGTGGGAATCTGAGTATGCAAAGCTGGGGGCCAATGGCGTCTCTAGACAGAAATATTTGGGGGGGGGAACATTCCATAGATAAAAAACCCCTTCCCCTCTACACTGTTAAATTAGCAGTCTTCTATGCATAAAAGAAACCCACTCCTCCTCCTCCTCCTCCAGCCTGTTTAAACTACCCAGCAAAACATCATTCAATATTATCATGATTTTGTTTTTAAATTATGTATGTAATTTTGTAAACCGTTTAATTTTAGACGGTATAGAAATTTTTAAAAATAAATAAATAATTCTATGTGGGCATAAAGTTTGGATTCTCTACTGGATTAGTCGCAATCTCAGTATAAACCTTGAAGCTCCAATTCTGTATCAAACTCCATATTCCCTAACAATGAAGCTACCCCTGTACAAGTGGCCACACACACACGCACAAAAAAAAATCAAATACTCTAATATAAGTTAAGACCCCCATTTTTCCCCCAAAACAGAAGGAAAAATGGTTGACTCGAATATAAGAAGGGGGCTTAATATTCAAGAGTCCTGCCCTGCCAGGCTCTGCACCCAGCCCCCCCCCCCCCCCCCCGCCAGACTCTGCACCCAGCCATCTTCCCTCCCTGCCCTACCAGGCTCTGTACCTAGTCCCCCTCACTCCTTGCCAGGCTTTGCACCTTGCCTTACCTTCCTACTTCTGGTGGTCTATTGGCATCCCTCCTGTCTCCCGTCCCGGCCAACTAACTTTTTTTTAACCCCCCCCCCCCCTCCGGCACGCGTTTACCTGCCATTTTTAATCCCTGGTGGTCCAGCGGTGTACGTGGCAGAGCAATCTTTCCGCGCCCTCCCTTATGCTGAGCCTCTCCACCCCCCGTTCCCTTTTGGCGGCCAGTGGCGCACCCAACAGGGCCAAACTCTTCCTGCTTGGCCCCACGCTGCTCTCTGAGTGCCCAGCATTGCTTTACCAGAAGTGCCGACCCCACTAGTTTTGAGCATTTTTATTTCCAAGCAAATACAGACTATAATTAAGGAAGAAACTAAGGATTTTAACACTGAATTGGTTATCCATCTGGGAACAAATGACCTGGCTAACAACTCCACACTTGCAGCACAGAAAGCTTTTCGAGAGCTTGGTGAGGGCTTGAAACCTTTTGTAAAGACTTTAGCTTTTTCTGCATATGGAAAGGGAGAGCAAAGAGTGAAAAACACAGAGGACTTTAATAGATGGCTCAAAGCCTGGTGTCATCAAGAAGGCTTCAGGTACATAGGAGGATGGGGAAATACATGGAAGTACAAGAAGCTATATTGCACTGATGGGCTACATATTACTACAGCAGAAAAAAGAAACCTTGCAGAGAAATTTAGACTTATGTTTCAAGGCATTTAAACTAGAAGATGGGGGTGGTGTATGTATGAAGGACAATTATAGAGACCACCCCCGGCAAAAAAAAAGATGTGATAGTAATAAAGATTGCAACATAAACAATATCAGCAACTCATTTCTTAATATTGCAACGGAAAGTGAAACAAAACAAAAATCTATAAGAAAAAGGAGATTACCACTGAAAAATAGCGATGACCACAAATGCTCGCAGTCTAAGTAACAAAGTTCATGATCTGCAAGCCCTGATGTTAGAGGCAGATCTAGATATTGTCGCTATCACAGAGACATGGTTCAGTGAATCACATGGATGGGATGCAAACATACCGGGATATAATCTTTTTAGGAAGGACAGAGATGGTCAAAAAGGTGGAGGAGTAGCTCTCTATGTAAAGATCAATATCCAAACGAGGAAGGAAAGGTGAGTAGTGAAGTCCCTCAGGGTTCGGTGCTGGGGCCGATCCTGTTCAATATGTTTGTGAGTGACATTGCTGAAGGGTTAGAAGGAAAAGTGTGCCTTTTTGCAGATGATACTAAGATTTGTAACAGAGTAGACACCGAAGAGGGAGTGGAAAATATGAAAAAGGATCTGCAAAAGTTAGAGGAATGGCCTAATGCCTGGCAACTAAAATTCAATGCAAAGAAATGAGAGTAATGCATTTGGGGATTAATAATTGGAAGGAACCGTTTATGCTAGGAGGAGAGAAGCTGATATGCACGGACGGGGAGACGGACCTTGGGGTGATAGTGTCCGAAGATCTAAAGGCGAAAAAACAGTGTGACAAGGCAGTGGCTGCTGCCAGAAGGATTCTGAGCTGTATAAAGAGAGGCGTAGTCAGTAGAAGGAAGAAGGTGTTGATGCCCCTGTACAGGTCATTGGTGAGGCCCCACTTGGAGTATTGTGTTCAGTTTTGGAGACCGTATCTGGCGAAAGACGTAAGAAGACTTGAGGCGGTCCAGAGGAGGGCGACGAAAATGATAGGAGGCTTGCGCCAGAAGACGTATGAGGAGAGACTGGAAGCCCTGAATATGTATACCCTAGAGGAAAGGAGAGACAGGGGAGATATGATTCAGACGTTCAAATACTTGAAGGGTATTAACGTAGAACAAAATCTTTTCCAGAGAAAGGAAAATGGTAAAACCAGAGGACATAATTTGAGGTTGAGGGGTGGTAGATTCAAATGCAATGTTAGGAAATTCTACTTCACGGAGAGGGTGGTGGATGCCTGGGATGCGCTCCCGAGAGAGGTGGTGGAGAGTAAAACTGAGACTGAGTTCAAAGAAGCATGGGATGAACACAGAGGATCTAGAATCAGAAAATAATATTAAATATTGAACTAAGGCCAGTACTGGGCAGACTTGCTTGGTCTGTGTCTGTATATGGCCATTTGGTGGGGGATGGGCTGGAGAGGGCTTCAGTGGCTGGGAGGGTGTAGATGGGCTGGAGTAGGTTTTAACGGAGATTTCAGCAGTTGGAACCCAAGCACAGTACCGGGTAGAGCTTTGGATTCTTGCCCAGAAATAGCTAAGAAAAAAAATTAAAAAAAATTTAAATTGAATCAGGTTGGGCAGACTGGATGGACCATTCGGGTCTTTATCTGCTGTCATCTTCTATGTTACTATGTTAATGTCCCCCCTCCTCAGGAGTCCAGCATGTATTCCTCTCTCTTTCCTTCCTCTTCCTCCCCACCCAGTCCTCCCCACCCAGTCCTCCCCACCCAACTGCTGTCTTCCTCTCCCCATTGTCCCAGTGTCTCTTTCTCTCATTCCTTATCCCCCCCCAAAGGATCCAGTATATATCCCTCTCTCTTTCCCCACCTCCACCCTGGGTCTAATATCTCTTTCCCTACCCCACCCCTAGGTCCAGCAGCTCTTCCCCCCATCCCCCAGGTCCAGCATCTCTTTCCCAACTCCCCCTGGTCCAGCATCTCTTGCCTCCCTCTCCTCATTGTCCCAGTGTCAATTTCTCTCTGCACACCACTATATCCACTTAAGGTTTTACAGTAGCTTGGGATATAATGCCAAAATCTACATAACAGGATGCCAAAAAGTGCCTTTCTTGCAATAACAGGAGGAACATAATGTGTCCCTGCTCCAGAGTAATGCAACTCAAAGGTATGAGGAGGTAGGCTAGTCTGATAGACCTTGTAATAAGTGTTCTTCAAATTTGAGGAACTAAAGGCCTTCCACCCACTGAGTCCAAAAATGTAGGTGGCATTGGAGCTAGGCTATGTGCCCTCAGGGACCAGTAAGGAGCTTGGTCCTCTTCACCAAAGATCAAGAGAGAAGAAAAGTGAAGGGCAAAGCATGGGTCTTTAACTTGAGAGAGGAGAGGAGTCAAATGGAGTACACAAAAGCAGAAATGGTCTTTATTGTTTCTTTTTAAAAATTTCCCAGATATAAAACACTGTTGCCTGACACGGTCTCGTTTCACCTGATGGTTGTGAAACTATACTGGCTGCCCATAACCGCAAGGATCAAGTTTAAATACCAGTTGGTATCAATTCCGGCTTGCTCCAAAACTGGTCAGAACTACACCTCAGCCTGGGATCATCTGCTTTTGTGTATGTTCCATCATGGATCTCATGGGCAGTCTGCCAGAGCTTTCAACACAAACAATCCCAGGCTGAGGTGTTGTTCTGACCAATTTTGATAGAAGCTGAAATTGATCACCAATTGGTATTTATTGCCCCCGACATATCTGACAGGCAAAATGTGGCCACGTTAGGCAACAGTCTTTTAAACCTGGGAGCTTTTAAAAGAAGCAACAAAGACTATTTCTATATTTTGTGTATCTTCCTTCTTGGATATCCCAGATCATCTGCCTTTCTGTGTTCGTAGTCAAATAGAGTAAGCCAAAATAATAATAATAACAACTTTATTTTTTATACTGCAATACCAAAACAGTTCTAAGCGGTTTACAATAAGAAATGAACAGCCAGTGAAGTATAGTCAATACAGGTAATTAAAAAAGAAAAGAAAAATGTGATAATTACAATTATGAGGTAACAAATTTGTCAAATAGATAGGTCTTTACAGATTTCCTAAAGGATTGGTAGAAAAAGGCTTTTAATACCATTTCACTTAACCAAGCATTCATTTTACCCGCTTGGAATGAGAATGTTCTATCTAAAAATCTCTTATAAAGACAATAACATGACACTCCAGAAAGGAGTAGATTTGGGATAAGACAGGAGGACTCCCAGCTAAGAAGCAGAACAAACTGCTAAAGTGTTCCATATCCTAGTGAGTGGAAGAAGAGTGGAACCAAGATGCTTGAGAGTCCATGTGGATGACCCAGTGTGTGAGAAGAGGCAGGACCCAAGTCCTGGTTGCACTCTGCTAACCTGGAGCCACTGAGAGACGGAGAAGGAGTGAAGACTGGGGCCTCTAAGAAATTAAAGGCACTTGAGAGGAGCCGAGATACCAAGAAGGATACAGGACCCATCCCAATGAGAAGCAGAGGAGAGAAGCAGGAAGGTGGAACAGAGGACCCATGACCAGATGAAACCAAACCTCTGAGCAAGTTTGAAACCTTTTGCCATCTTTTAACCCCCTTCTTACAGTCTATGGACTAGATTCAGTAAATAACAAAAGAAATTGACCCCAAAATATCCACAGAGAAGAAAATCCAGAAAAAACAAAAAAAAAAAACAAAAGAGTTTTTCTAAATTCAATAAATGGCATCCAAAGCTGGGCACAAAAAAAAAAAAAAGTTAGAACCGAGCGCTGTTCTATAAACAATGCTCCAAGCTGGGCACCATTTATGGAATAGCACTTAGCACATTTCTATTTAAAATACCATCTACAGATCTGTGAGATCTTGTGGAAGTATACCTGTTCCTAGAGTCTAGAGATGGATCTCTTTCCCCATTTAGTAAATCCACACCAGGTTTTCCAGAGACAAGTTGGGATTTGGAATAACCTCCCTGCCCCGCTGCTGAACCTAGGTTCATTCCAATTATTCTGAAAGCATCTGAAAACCTGGCCTTTCTCCAAAACGTAAAGCTATCTATTTAAAATGTAAAGCTAGCTATCCTCTTCATAACCTCTAATTTCTTATTATGTCCTTCCCTCATTTATTGAATTTACCTGTAAACCGTGCCAAGCTCTAACTTTATGGAGATGATGCAGTATACAAACTTAAGGTTTAGTTTAGTTTAGTTTAGAACTGGAACCTGAACTAGTGATTCAGTCTTCAGTGTATCTGAGGAAATGCCCTGAAGAGAGGCTACACTAACTTTTCTTAAGCTCTGATTTGAAAAGATGAGTAATTAAACCCCAATCAGTTCACATAAGCTAGAAAAATACCCTGATTGATTAGGATCAGCTTGTAATTAAAACTCTATAAAATAAAGTCTGAGTCACAGCGTAGGAGGAGATGAAAGCACGCACACACACATTGCTGAAAGGGCCAGAGTTGGGTAAACTACAGAGTGTGCTTCTTTCTGGAAAACCACATAACTCATATGCTGATTTTGGTGAAACCACAGACAATAATTTATACTGGAAAAAAGTTAAGTCAACCCTTTCCTCATAGTCAGCTTTGCAGTTTTCAGAACCAGGTGAGTCAGAAGCCTGAGAAGATTGGTGAAGGTTTTTTTCTGTTCTGTTTCTTTATAAAGGACTATTTTTGTGTTGAAATGAAGTAAAATAAACCAGTTATTTCTTTTGAAAGCTATATTTAAATGTGGATTACTTTTGAAATGTGAAATTTTGGTTGTTAGACCTGGGCTGTCATTTTACATACTTTTCACTTTTTTACTAAGGGGGGTGGGCGTTCTTTGTTGTTACAGGTTAGTAGTACATGCTTTCATTAACCTTACAGCCCTCCTATATGTTTGTGAAGGGCCCAGGTTGTGTCTTCAAATCATGCTTTTATGAGCGTAACTGCCTTCCTGTGTGTTTGTGAAGTACCCAACCTCATTACCTGTTTAATTTTCCTCAGGTTGTGGAGTTCCCTCCTTTGTGTTTGTGAACTGTCTGTGTGTGGGGTGTTGTGTTTTTTTTCTTTGGGGGGGGGGTTCATGTGCCCAACTTGATGGTTTTATCTGCCAAACTTCCCTCCTATCTTTTTTTCTCAGGTTGTGTTGAAATCTTTCTCTGTGTGTTGTAAGCCTCATTCTGGTGCTCCAATAGCCTTTCAAACGTCACTCTGGTGCTCTAGCAGTCTTGTGCATTCCGAGCCTCATTTCTTCTTGGCTGGAGGTGCCAAACAAGCCAAGCTACACTCTTGTCCTCTCTAGCTCCCTAGCTGCTTATGCCATTTGGGGCAAAAAGTTGGTTGGACCATAGCTCCACTGGCTTACCCCATTCTATTGCCTATGCACAAATCTGGTTGTGACTTTTCTTTGGCTATCCATCATTTATTATCCTTTCTTTTGCTAATATTGCCTTGGTCAAAGATCTTTTATAAAATGAATAAACCAGAATAAAAAATTCAAAAATGTAGCAAAATAAAGCTTTCATTCATTTTTTAACAAACGAAATGCAGATGTTTTTATACAATAGGAGGCCTGGAAACCAATAAACTATAAATAGTCCTTTGCAGCAGAATATTAAAACATGTGCACAGGGATTATTTTAGAGTGTGATGATTAATTTTGTGCTTAAGAGGGACCATTGTATTAGACTTCTCTGTTTAGCCTTTATTATGACTTCTTCAGTTCAGCTTTCTGATTTGGCAGGCATCATGCACTGCCTCCAGCATTTTCTGTTGCTCCATTGTATTTCCCTCCAAATATAGGCCAAATACCAAAATGGAATTTAATTGTCAAAAAAGCAGAATATATTTGCCTCCAGCATCTGTTTAAGCTCTTATTCCTTACAATTCATTAGATGTCACCATAAATTCAATACTTGTCGGTGACTTCTTCCAAGTATTCTGTGTGCTTTTCTTATTGCATCTTAGACCCAGTTAAAGCCCATGAGGCAAGAACACAAGCCAGAAATTGAATCTAAGTCTCTTATCTCATTGGGGTAGTCAAATAACTACAGTGTTGACATTATAATTGCATTTTGTTTTCATCCATAGAATATCTTTATATGAGTGGGTGCTGAAAAGTTCTCAGCCCAACCAAGAAGAGAATGATGTGGATATGGTTCAATTAATGATAAGAAGCAATCTCAAAACCTAAAATTTTGTTTCTGCAAATTGGCACTTAGGGCTCCTTTTAAACTAAACTAAACCAAACCTTAAGTTTGTATACCGCATCATCTCCATAAAGATAGAGCTCGACATGGTTTACAGGTAAATTCAATAAATGAGGGAAAGACATAATAAGAAATTAGAGGTTATGAAGAGGATAGCTAGCTTTACATTTTAAATAGATAGCTTTACGTTTTGGAGAAAAGCCAGGTTTTCAGATGCTTTCGAAATAATTGGAATGAGTCTAGGTTCAGCAGCGGGGCAGGAAGGTTATTCCAAATCTCAGTGAATTTGAAAGAAAAGGAATTTCCCTAATTTACCTGCATACATGACACCTTTTAACGAGGGGAAAGATAGTTCGAGTATGTGGGCGGATCTGGTAGTGTCAGGTCTCGAAGAATTCAAGGATAGTGGAATTAGGGGAGGAAAAATGCTATGCAGGATTTTGAATATTAGGCAGGTACATTTAAATTGAATCCTAGAAATCACCGGAAGCCAGTGAAGTTTTGACAGAAGCGGGGAAACATGGTCAAATTTGCTTATTGCGAAGATCAACTTGGTTCATAGACAATGGCGCGAAAGACAAAGGCGTGCCCGGACAATTGAGCGCAGCGCGGAGGCGCGCGCCGCTCTAAATTACTTTTTTTAGGGCTCCGACAGGGAGGCGTGGGGGGGGAACCCCGCCACTTTACTTAATAGACATTGCGCCGGCGTTATGAGGGGTTTGGGGGGTTGTAACCCTGCACATTTTACTGTAAACTTAACTTTTTCTCTAAAAACAGGGAAAAAGTGAAGTTTTCAGTAAAATGTGGGGGGTTACAACCCCCCCCACAACACCCCCACAACGCGGCGTGATGTCTATTAAGTAAAGTGGGGGGTTCCCCCCACAACCCCCCCCCCGTCGGAGCCCTAAAAACAGTAATTTAGAGTGGTGCACGCCTCCGCGCTGCGCTCAATTGTCTGGGCGCGCCTTTGTCCCGGCGCGCTTTTGACCTGACACCGATCAACCTAGCCGCAGTGTTCTGGATCTGCTGAAGTCTTTGAAGATTTTTCTTGGTTAGACTTAGATAGATGGAATTACAATAGTTCAGTCTGGAAAGAATGATTGATTGTATAAGGACAGCAGAATGTTGTTGGCGGAAGCAGGATCTCACTTTCCTCAACATGTGAAGACTAAAAGAACATTTTTTTACCAGACAGTTGAGATGTTCATTAAAGGAAAGTGTAGAGTCAATAATGATGCCCAAAACTTTGCTTGAGAATTCGATCTGCAGTGTGGGACCAGAAGGTAGTGGAATGAGCGTGGGTAACTGATCTAATTTTGGGCCAAGCCAGAGTAGTTTTGTTTTGGACTCATTCAGCACTACGCCGCACGGTACACTTCTAGAATAACGCCAGCTCAATGCTGGCGTTAAGGTCTAGCATGCGTGGCAATTTAGCGTGCGCTATTCCGCGTGTTAAGGCCCTAACGTATCTTAGTAAAAGGAGCCCTTAATGAAAAAAAATAACACTCTTTTCAGCTAACGTAGCAAAACAATGCCCTCGTATGAATTTCCAGAGAAAATAAATATCAATGGTCTCCATCCTTTTTCAAGTAAAAGTGTGAATACGAGAAAGCTCCGAGGTTACCAAAAGATTTCAACCTTACACAGACTACTAATTGATCTGCTTGTTCAGACTGGGTATTAAACATTAAACGTTAAAACTAATATTGATAAACAAATGGGGGATTTTTCTCAGTCAGTTTCTTCTAAATTGGAAAATGTGGACTTTAATTTAGGTTGTTTGGATAAATGACTAAATATTATAGAAACTCAATGTAATAATTTACAAGCTGTCTCGGTATCTGCTGTTAAAGATTCTACAGTGATACATTCTAAAATTGAATCTATGGAGAATATGAATAGAGTAAAAAATCTCCACTTGGTCAATTTTCCAGTAACTCATTTATTGTCACCTGAAATTTTATTAAAGAAGTTTTTCAAAGAAGTACTGGGAATGGCCAATGCGGAGAAATTTCCAAAAAATAATTATTATTATATTCCTCCTAAAAAATTGAATCTGCCCAGGAGGTGGACCATCTGGCCACACCAGAGGTAAACTTGACTGAATTTCTGGAAGATACACAGGATGTGATCCAGAGTCGGTCCACCCTGGTGATAACATGCATGAGCGAGATGGATAAGATGTTATTAATGAAACTTTACTTTAAAAATAGGTTAATGAAATTTTGTGGGGATTTAGTCAGGATTTTTCCGGATGTTTCTAGAACCACTCAATTGAGAAGGAAAGAATTTCTGAAATTGAAGGATAGAGTTTTGGCCCTAGAGGCATCTTTTTACCTGAAATTTCCTTGTAAATGTTTGGTTAAGTTACAAGATACTGAGTATGCCTTTTGGGATCCTATACAACTACAACAATTTTTAGTTGCGAGAGAACAGAAATGAGTTTGTTTCATCTAGCTGAGAATAAGAGGAGAAACTAAATTAAAGTAATATCCCATTTAGTAAGGAATGATTCAAGGTTGTTTAGTATGAACCGAGAATTATTGTCCTTTAGTTTTCTTGAATTTATTTGATTAAATAGTAACATATTCTCCCCATTATCGTGGGCTTAAAAGGAACTATGTATGCATGATTTGATTATGTATTGTTTTGTGTGATTTTTCCTTTTTTCCTTTGGAATTATTGAATATTGTAATGTATTCAAAATTATAATTAAAAAAAAACAAACTAATATTGATTCTACAACATTTCACGGATATATTTTTAAACACTCGCTTCGTTTTGGTTATCAACAGTAGCAAATTCCATAAATAGACACCTGAATAACAAGAGATTGTTTGCAGTTACTATGTCAAGTGGGCAAGATTGAAATTTAGGTGGAATTCAACAACAGGCCCTAACAGCATTACTATGCGCAAATAATTAGCACATGCTAAATGCTAAGACGTCCATAGGTAGGGTTACCAGACATCTGAGGAAACCCGGACATGTCCTCTTTGTAGAGGACTGTCCGGGTGCCTGGAGGGATTTCCAAAACCCCACAGTTTGTCCGGGTTTTGGACATCCCTATCTCGGGGCCGTGTTTGGAGCCCCTCTGCACATGCAAGGACATCAACGTGGTGATGTCATATGAATGTACACACGTATGTGACATCATCGCGTCAACATTTGTGCATGGTCAGAGGTCCTCCAGACCTCGGGGAAGGAGACTGGAGGTTTGGCTCGGGGTGGGCCTGGAGCAGAACAGGACGAGGCTGGGAACAGAACGGGGCTGTGCCAGGTGTCGTCTTTTTTTTTTTTAAAAAAAAGGAAATCTGACAACCCTACCCATAGGATTATAATGGGCGTCTTACAATTTAGCATGCGCTAATCATTGGTGCAGCACCCGCTAAATCGCTTAGCACCCATTGATGAATTCCACACCTATAAACCATAGAAATTACCAAGCTGATAAAACAAGCAAATTGTCAAGTGAATAAATCAAGCCTATTGTTATGCTAAACTGTACCCAGATCACCCCTTCAATAGCCTCACTCTGTCGATTGTTAACCCCCCTCCCCACAGCATGTAATCAGTTACTCCTGTGTGTCAAATGTAGCACTTCCAGTATGTTTTACGCTATGTATGTTAACTTGTAACTCACTCTGAGCTTTCTTGGAGGATGGGATATAAAACAAAATAAATAAATAATTGGATTCAAAATTACTGGTCGAGTCGGATGGCGTTAGCAACATAGGGACCCAGCCTTGAAAAAGCGCCATTGGAAATTTTTGGCACAAGAAGTCCCTATAGTGACCAGAAACTAAGATAAGCTCTTCTTTAGAAATAGTTTTATTATAAAAAATGAATATATATTTAAAAAACGTATTTAAAATGAACATAAAACCATGTTAATATTATATTAGTAAAATTGATCCAGGGAAGATTTCGCACATCAAGCTTAGCGTGATGATAAAGTTTGAACGTGGAGTGGTGCATCTGAGGATCAATATAACATTCATAGAGGTGGATCTGGAAGTTTGAATCCATCTGAATTATCATTGCATAAGTAGGAAGGCAACGAAGGAACGCCGATTGAGCTGGCCGAGCCAAAAACAAGCGACTGCTGATGCCCCTGCCAATTCTCCTGCTCTCTGCCACCTCGACTCTCCCGGCTGACACTGAAGGGAAGGACTCTCCTGCTCTCTGCTGCCCTTCCCTGCAGTGCAAGCCCGTGGTTTTAACCTGCAGATTTAAAGCGGGGCTGCACTATGGTATGTTCTGTTACAGAAGTTAAGAGAGGCTGGTCGTGTAGTCAAGAAAGCAAATATGCAAATAGAAGAAAAAAATAGCTGACACAGTAAAATGGGGGAGAAAAGACATTTTTTAGATATATTAGTAATAGGAAGAAGTGCAAAAGTGGCATTGTGAGACTCAAAGGTGAAGAGGAGGAACATGTAGAAGCTGATAAAGAAAAGGCCGAATTGCTTAACAAATATTTCTGTTCTGTATTCATAGCTGAAGCACCGGGAGCAGGACCACAGAAGACGAACGTGAATAGGGATGGAGGAGTAATAGACCCTGATCGATTTTCAGAGGGCTGTGTTTGTGAGGAGCTAGCTAAAATAAAGCGATGGGGCGAGATGGTGTACATCTGAGGATGCTGAAGAAACTTAGGGAAGTTCTGGTAGCTCCGCTGACTGACCTTTTCGATGAGTCTCTAGAGTGGTATCAGAAGACTGGAGAAGGGCGGATGTGGTCCCTCTCTATAAAAGTGGAAGTAAGTAAGGAAGAAGTAGGGAATTTGCAGGTCGGTAAGTCTGACTTCTGTGGTAAGCAAATTAATGGAAACACTTTTAAAACAGAGAATGGTCAAGATTCTGGGATCCTGTGAATTACAGGACCGGAGGCAAAAAGGATTCACTATTTCTTTGACTGGGTGACCAGAAAATTAGATAGTAGATGTGTGCTAGATGTGGTGTATTTAGATTTTAGCAAAGCCTTTGACAATGTTCTACACAGACGTCTTATAAATAAACTGAGTGCCCTCAGGATGGGTCCTAAAGTGACGAGCTGGGTCATGAACTAGTTGAGTGGAAGGCGACAGAGGGTAGTAATCAATGGAGATGGCTCTGAGGAAAGGGATGTTACCAGTGGTGTGCCTCAAGGTTCTGTTCTTGGGCCTGTTCTTTTTAACATTTTTATAAACGATATTGCTGAAGGGTTGTCGGGTAAGATTTGCCTCTTTGTGGATGATACAAAATCCGCAATAGAATGGACACGCCGGATGGTGTGAATAACATGAAGAAAGACCTGGTGAAGCTTTTAGAATGGTCTGAAATTTGGCAGCTAAAATTTAATGCTAAGAAATGCAAGGTCATGCATTTGGGTTGCAAAAAGCCCAGAGGGAACGGTACAGTTTAGGGGATTTGTCCCCTCTGATTACCCCTCCGTGTCTCTGAGCTAATCCTACCATATGTGAAGCTTTATTCCAAGAGTGTTTGTTATATTTAAGGGATGTGTTCTTTTGATATGCATAAATATGCATGAGGCAAGTCAGAGGGCATGGGATGTAGTTAAGAGGTGATAGGCTCAGGAAAGATACAGGGAATAGTCTCCCAGTAGAGGTGATAGAGACAAAGACTGGCACGTGGGATCTCTTAGTCCTGATAAAAGCATGGATTATATTACATATGATATACCAAATTTGCTCATTTTTGGAATGGCAAGATTGTCAGACAGTAATGCAGGCAGGGGTGTTGAGCCACCTAGACTACTACGTTAATAAAGCATTAAGGAGAAGAGCTGAGAGTGGATGCCGAGGATGGGCAGACAGGATGGGCCATTTGTCTTTTATCTATCATTATGTTTCTATGCAGCTCCTTGTGACCCTAGGCAAGTCACTTAACCCTCCATTGCCCCAGGTACAAAAAATTTGCATTGTGAGCCAACTAGGGACAGAGAAAGTTCCTGCAAATAATGTGTATAGTGTTGCATATCATATGTCTAGTAGTGCTTTATAAATGATTAGTGGTATTATGCCTTTTAG
This sequence comes from Geotrypetes seraphini, assembly GCF_902459505.1. Classification (NCBI taxonomy): domain Eukaryota; kingdom Metazoa; phylum Chordata; class Amphibia; order Gymnophiona; family Dermophiidae; genus Geotrypetes; species Geotrypetes seraphini. The sequence continues at coordinate 536,064,554 of NC_047084.1, forward strand.
AACATAAGAATTGCCATACTGGGACAGACCAAAGATCCATCCACTGTTTCCAACAGTGGCTAACCCAGGTCCCAAGTAAATAGCAAGATCCCAAGTAGTAAAATAGATTTTATGCCTCTTATCCTAAGAATAAACAGTGGATTTCCCCCAAGCCTTCTCAATAATGGCCTATGGACTTCTTGTTTAGGAAATTACCCAACCCTTTTTTTAAACACTTGTACATGTTTGATTTCATGAGCAACTTCCTTATAAATTTAGTCTCCTTACTTTCTTACTCATGTTACTCTCTTATTCTTGTTACTCTATCTTATCTATATGTTCCATTTTTGCTTACACCCTATGCTATTAAAATGAGCTATTGTGTTGAACAAAACAATAACTGATACAAACATAAAAGCAATATTACAACATACCAGTATTTTTCGCTCCTTAAGACGCACCTCACCATAAGACGCACCCCAGATTTAGAGAAGGAATACAAGAAAAAAACCCATTCTGAACCAAATTGTATACTAATATATACCCGACATCTTTAAATTCTGTCCAAGCCCCCCCCCCAATCAATCATCATTTTTACATACCCCCCAGCATATTTAAATTCAATCCCAGCCCCTCAGCACCATTAAATTCTGTCCCACCCCCCCCACCCCCACCCCCGGCGGTACCTTTAAATGTTGGAGGTCGGTGGACAGCTGCCTGCTGCTTGTCAGGGCCCGCGGCGCACAAGCGCGCTAATGTCTGGGCCTGGACACTTCCCTAATTGGGCCGGTCACTGGTGCTGATTACCGGCATGTCGGGGCCAGCGGCACACAAGCCCGCTGCTGCATGGGAGTGCGCCACTTCTGAATGGCTGCCTCAGTAGAACTTCCTGCCCTCATCATCTCATTTAAAAAAATAAAAACCTGATGCCTCCTAGCTCATCCTGTTTCCTTCACACACCCTCCCAAAGGTTTATTTTTATTAAAAAAAAAAAAATAAAACCTAGAATATGACTGCCCCATTCTCTTCTTCATCCCACCCCTCCCCAAATATGGTCTAATTTTTTTAAAAAAAATTATATCTGCTGCCCATTCTTTTCCATCTCTCCTATCACCGAAAAACTAGAATCCAAAGACTGGAGCCAACCTCTCTCCTCCTTCCCTGCTATCAGAGAACAAAAAGTTTATAGGGAATCTCCAGTCTCTTGTCTCTCTTTTGAAAGGGAATGAGGGGATTGAAGGGATTGCCTTTGGAGCAGTGATTTTATGCAAACCTATTTAGTGTAGGCAGAAGGTGATATTTATATAGGACAAGATTTATGCAGGTAAAAGCCAATGTTGCCTACTTAAGGCCCTCTTTTACTAAGCTGCGGTAGAGGTTTCTACTGTGGCCTAGGGTGCTAAATGCTCCGACATTGCTCCAATGCTCAAAGAAATTCTATGAGTGCCAGAGCAACGTTGGAGCATTTAGCACTCCAGGCTATAGTAGAAACCTATACTGTGGCTTAGTAGAAGGGGTGGCACAGTGATTAAAGCTACAGCACCCTGAGGCTGTGGGTTCAAAACCACACTACTGTCTGTGGCAAGTCACTTAATCCCGCCCCCTCTTGCCCCAGGTACATTGTGAGTCCACTAGGACAGACAGGGAAAAATACTAGAGTACCTAAATAAATTCATGTAAACCATTCTGAGCTCCCCTGGAAGAATGTTATAGAAAACTAAATAAATTATTTACTTGTGAACTGCCTCCTCCTCCTTTTTTGCTCTAATCTGCTTTGATTATTTTAACTTCACATTTTTTAAATTCCAGTGTACTTTTATCCTGGGCATAAAAAATCATTGATGCTGTGTTATGGCCTGGAAAAATGTCCCCTCCCAGCAACACTCACCCAGTGCCACACAAACACACAGGAGAGTCACTCAGCTCGTCTCTATGATGTGGTATGGTGTTTTGTGTCTGTAAAGGTTTATTATTGTCTACCCTCTGACCAGGGCAGGATTAATTTGTCGAAGGCCCCTAGGCACCCAAGTACACTGGGCCCCATGCCCTGCCCCACCGCACCATGCGCCCAGGCGGAAACAGGAAGCTTCGTCAGAGGGAAGCTTTGGGCAAGCAGCACCGCTTGCACAATTACAGTTCCCGTTGCCTTTCTTACCCACGTTGCTTGCTTGTCTTACTTTCCGATCGGGGGGGCCTGCGTTGCCGATCGATGCTGGAGGGGCCCATCGCCGTTTGGAAAAAACAATGTTGATGCCCTCCTTCATCGGGCCCCCTTAACCATTTCGGGCCCTAGGCACGTGCCTACTTGGCCTATTGGTTAATCCTGCCCTGCCTCTGACCTATGTCAGACCAGGACTGAAAATTAGTCTGCACCAGCAAAGGAAAATGTGATCTAAACTGAAATCATGAAGCATACACTCCTCAGGATAAAATGACAAAAACTAATAAAAGAGGCATTTCCAATGCAGCTTCTCTGTATCAAACAAGAACATTTTATTTTTCAGGTCTGCTAGATTTCTAAGTGCAAAGAACAAAAGAGAGAACAAAATGACTTTTCTCGATTAGATTGACATTTTCTTGCCTGTAGTGAAGGACGTTTTCCAGCACAAAAGGTATTTTCCCATCTGTGCAGCAGAAAGCCATCTGTTATTCCATCACAGCAGGGAGCCGGGGAAACCCTGCAAATTAAACAAGAGGTCCCTGGAAAAGCTTCCAACGGCAGCAGAACCACCCACGCACATCGCCTACTTACTTTTTTTTTTTTTCCGTCTTCATACTGCAGCCTTGGTGCTGCTAGGCACAAAAATAGGATCTGCAATATTAAACTGGAAAGAGGCAGCTGTCGGGGAGAACTTTCACAAGCTTATAACAGCATTTACCATAATGCAGGCAGAGGCTTGCTGAAAAGGAATTGGGATGGAATATAGGAGAGGAACGAGGGGAGCATACGTGCTAACTGGTTGTCAGTAGAGCTGCTAAAGGAAGACTGAGGGCAAGATTCCCAAAAACCTGCGTTAAAAAGCGACGGTCTGCTAATGCAGCCATTTTGATAGTGAATTTAAAAAAAGTGAGACATTCTCCCAAAATCTCGCTTGCAAATGATGTCGTCGGACAGTGGAAAATATTCGCTGAGTTTCCATACATCAATCGCTGGTGCCAGTGACCGGCACATGCGCAAAATATACAAGGAAAGAGGCGTGAATGTGCGCATGTCCCTGGAAAGCAACATGGAGAGCACGAAGGTATGAAACACCATCCATATTTTAACACAAATCATGCGCAAAATACGAGCGGCTCAGAAACGCTTCTACGGGAATTTGAATTCTGGAATCGCGGAACAAATTCCGGCATGCTTTCTGAATCTTCCCTGCCGTAAAGCATTAGTGGCACCATATAAGCAGTAAGCGGTGCGTCAATCATAGGCAAATAAGAGCTATTGGACGAATGGGAGGGGAGAGGAAGGGAGAAGCAACGTCTACTTTTATCAATCGTGCATAAAACATGCCTTTCTCTACCAAAAACTACTATAATTCAGGTAAATCATGTAATTTGTTTGTTATGTAAAATTTAATCATGATCCACAGCCAGAAACACACAAGATAAGGGTATCATACATGCGCTCAAGAAGAAAAGTTGGCTTTTAACAAGCGCACATGAAACATGCCTGTCTCTCCCATAAACTCAAAAGAAGTGATATTTTACTACCCTTCACTTATAAAATATATAGATACACTTCTTTTCTTTTTTTTTCATTAGCCACAGTGCTGGCACTGTAACGGCACCCCCAGACCAGTCGCTGCTTTTTGTCGCCAAAAGCAGACACCGCTCTTCGAAAATGCCTCGGCAATTTTTAAGAATCCACCGGAGGGCTCACTTCAATGTTAAATAGCACATTTGCATGCCATTGTCGGAGACTGCTAGAAACCTCACTAAAGACAGAGATAATCCATTTTGATAATCCGGCACTAAAATGCGTGCAGGCTAAACCGCCAGAAAACAGTTTAGCGACCGCGTTAAAGTTTTGGGAATCTTACCCTTAATGGCCAGTTATGCTTTTTAACTCAGATTCCAAAACGGGGAGGTACTTCCATTTCCATAAAACACCAGGACGGAGTATCAGAAACCCAGGACAGGTTTAGAACTCTGTGGAGCTGAGGCAGTAAGCTGTGTTACCCATTAGTATGGCAGTTTACTCTTGATTTTCCATGCTAATCTTAATTCTGATGCAGAAAGAAAGAGTAGTGCAGGATAATCATCATAAAATTACAGTACTAACATAGAACACAGGGTGTGAAAAATGCCTGCAAATCACTGCATTGAAAAATTGTTCCTGGCATAGAAAAAAAAAAGCTAGCACAGTTTTGGTTTTTTATACTGTTTCTGTAATGCTGAATCTTTATGCCAGCTCAGGTTGGCATGAAGATGCAGCATAGGAGCCAAAGGTGATCCAAGGTGAAGTACAGCACTTCACCTCAGATCACCAGATTCTTGGTGACCCAACTGGGTCCCTGGATCTCTCACTCCCACCCTGACCCACAAAACTCATCCACTAATCCTTCCACCCTACTCTACCCCCTTCCCCCACCCCACACACACATCTAACCCACAAAAAATTCAATGGTGGCCTAAGTGAGCCCTCCAAACCCCACCCTAACTCACAGAAATGCTCAATGGTGGCTCATGAGCCCCAAGGTAGAGAATGACACGGAGAAAAATTTGTTCCCATTTCCATCCTGTCCCTGTCCCAATGAGCTCGGTCCCTGTTCCCGCCCCATCCCCATGAGCTCAGTTCCTATCCCTTCCCTGTCCCTGTGAGCTTGGTCCCCATCTCCATCCCATCCCTCGAGCTCGGTCCCCGTCCCCGCCCACGCCCCATCCCTGCAAACTGTCTGATCCCATCCGCACAAGCCTCAAATAGTTATGATTTTATATTGAACTTATTTTATTAAAGTATAAAAAGAAACAATATTCTGTACAATTGTCATTTTATAAATACAAATAATACAAAGCGAGGATCAACAAAACCCTTGTCTCCCCTCCCCTTTACAAATATCCCCTCCACTATCGAGAAAACTAAATAAGCCAAATTATTACAGAATGCTACACAGAAAAATCATGCTAACAGAATACTGCATTCACACAAGACAGGAATAGTGTTAGGGGAGTGCAACTCGGGCAGCTACCCCTTCCCCCCCCCCCTCACCCCACGGTCAGAGAGAGCCCTAAGCCAGCTGGAAGCTAAAGAAGCACAGCCTGGTCTTTGCAGGCCCCCGTTATGTCTAACACCGGCTTTACCAGGATACATATTTCAAATCTGATATTTTCTAATCACAAAATAGAAAATAGTTTTTTTTCTATCTTTTGTTGTCTGGTCATTTTATTCTTCACATCACATTGGTCTAAGGCTTCAGTTTCTGTTTCCATTTGTCTACTCTTAACTCACTTGCCAGGGTCTGCTGAATATTTGGCATGTTTCAAGTTCAAGTTTATTAATATTTTGATATACCGACCATCACAAGTATCTGGTCGGTTTACAATAGTAAGAAATACAAATTATATAAAAAAATTAAAATGAGGGAGTAAGATCGATACAAAGACTTAATTACAAAGTGTATGAGACATAAGGGAGAAGAGGGTGAGGCAAGTTTTTAAATTACATTGTATAAATAAAAAATAAAATGAGGACAGAAGGGGAGGATAAAACAGAGGAAAAAATGAAGTATCACTTCCTGAAAGCGTTTTTGTTTTCCCGTTTTTATGTATGAACTTAATTCGAATTTTGATAAGCATCTTTAAAGAGGATTGTCTTAAGGAGTGTTTTGAATTTGTTTAAGGAATTTTCAGAACGAAGATTCGTTGGCATGGCATTCCAAAGGGAAGGCGCGACAACAGAGAAAATGGTGTTCCTGATATAATATAAATCTTTGATTGGCGGGACTATTAAGTTCTGATTGGTGGACCTGAAGGCCCTTGAAGGGGGTGTGTGGAATTAGATGTTTGTCAAGGAAGGCAGACTGATGAGAAATCTTGATCTTAAAGGCTAAGAGAAGAATTTTGTAAGTTGTTCTATGCTCACCATTCATCTTCCATCTCTATGTTTGTTTTTCCCCGATGTTCCCTTTCTAGTATTTCTCCTGTGCCCATCTCCCTGCCTTCATCATCTCACCATTCTATAATCCCCCTCCTCCTGTGTACAGTATCACTCCTCTATATCCATATGCCCTGCCTGTCCAGCATCTTCCTTCTGTGTTCTTATTCTCCCCTATGTCTAGCCATCTTCTCTCTGGGTCCATATACCCTCCCATGTCTAGCATTACCCCTCCGTGTCCATATACCCTCCCATGCAGATGCAGCATTCCCCTTTTTGTCCCTGTTCCCATTTATACCCACCATCTTCCCTCTTTTTGTATATCTCCCTGTGTCCAGCTTCTCTCCTCTCTTATTCCCTTACACCAATGTGTCTCTCATACTCTCTCTTTCCTCCATCCCTCTGCTATGTTCAATATTTCACTCACTCTTCCTTCATTCCTTGGTTCAGCTTTTCTCTTTCCCTTTCCTTCGCTCTCTCTTCCTCTCTGCAGGTCATGCACATCTCCCCCTTCCCATGGATCCACCACCTCTATCCCCTCCCTTCAGCACCCAGGTGTGGATCTGGCACCTCTACCTTACCTCCAGCTCCAGTCCACCCACTACATGGGCCCAACACCTGTTTCCCTTCCCTCCAATCCCCAGACTAGATCCAGCAGTAGTCTTCTTTCCCTTCAGCTCCAGCCTGTCCATGTCCAGCAGCCCAAGCAACTCCCTCCCCTCTTCACGAGAGCAGCAGCAGCCACCACCCCCCTTTCACAAGTCCAGCAGCCCCCCTCCTTCCCTATCACTGGTCCAACAGCCCCCAACCCTTCACCCTCCCTCCCGATGGCAGACAGCAAAAAAGCCTCCCAAAAAACAAACCTGCAAGTGTGACTCCTGGGTCGGCTCCTTTGTGCCTTCCGAGGCGAGTATACCAGCCTTTTGGAATGGAAGTTTCCTGCATGCATGGCTGGTATTCCCGCCCCGAGAAGCACGAAGGGGCCGACCCAGGAGTCACACTCACAGCTTTGTTTGGGGTTTTTTTGCCGTCCGCCATCGGAAGGGAGGGTGTGAGGGTGGGGGACTGTTAGATCAGCAAGAGGGAGGGAGGGGGCTGCTGGATTCATGGGGGGTGGGCTGCTACTGCTGCTGCACCCACAATGGCAAGATGGGGCTGCTGGATGCATGATCACGCCGAGGAGGGCACAGAGGCAACTCACGGAAGATACTTCACTGTGGGGACAAGGCCATTCACCACTCCATGGGCCTTGTCCCTGTATCCATGTGGACCTGTGAATGACCTTGTCCCTGTATCCATGGCAACCAGTCCCTCCCCCTCCCACCCCCCCAACCCCAGTTCCTGTGGGTAACAGTCACTGTGTTATTCTCTACCCCAGGGATCCTGCACACCACACCCATAAATGATTCCAGTTGCCCAAGTGGGACATTTTCACCCATACTCTAAGTTAGAAGGCATGTGCTATGGCCATTTGCTTCTGCCTCTGTGCTGTCATGTATGAGGAAAAATAATGCAACTTACTGTAGAGGTGTGTGGGTAGAGTCAGGGGAGGTTCACTTGAATCACCATTATAGTCTTTTTTGGGGTAGGAGTGGAGGAAATGAGGAGGAGATCAGAACTGATAGGGGGAGGGATACAGGAATAATAATAATAATTTATTCTTGTATACTGCCAGAGCCATAATAGGTCGAGGCGGTTTATAATGAGAAGTACTGGACAATCAGTGAAAAAAATGCAATACAAGTCATTAGAAATACATACAAGATAAAAGAAAAAAAGATTAAAAACAGTGCATCGGATAACAAATTGATCAAACAACTGTGTTTTTAATAATTTTCTAAAAGTAAAATAAGATGGAGTACGCAAAATAATATTACCCAACCAGAAGATATATATGGGATTTATGCCTATGGTTTTTTTTCTTCATCTCCCTTCTTGTCAGTTTCCACTCAGTGACTGAAGGAAGATATTTACTCAGGATATAGCAGATGGCTGCATCTTACCGCTGCAGTATGAGCTGGGGGGTTTTTTTTTTTCTTTTCTGACAGCACACACTTATCAATGCAGCAGTAATTCACATGACATTAGCTTACTTCATTGGGAGCAAAAAATTGTTTTAGCGGATGTGTGAAATGCCATACGCTGAAGCTTAGTGCAGCAATCTAATGTAGCACTCACTAAATCGGTGTCTCACAAACTTTGTCGAGCCACAGCACACTAAGCGTAGTGACCACGGCCCGAGACATCCAGAAGTGCGCGGACGTCAACATAGTGACATCATGCGCATGCGTGACATCATCACGGCGACATCCACACATGTGCAAATGCCTTCCAGACGGGCCCTGAGACACCAGTGGGGGGTGCCGGAAGGGAAGATGAAGGAGAGACACTGGTGCCGGCTGATTGCCTACAAGATGTGGCTCTTATCGTGAGAGGCACATCCTCTAAGCCAGGGGTGTCCAATGTCGGTCCTCGAGGGCCGCAATCCAGTCGGGTTTTCAGGATTTCCCCAATGAATATGCATTGAAAGCAGTGCATGCAAATAGATCTCATGCATATTCATTGGGGAAATCCTGAAAACCCGACTGGATTGCGGCCCTCGAGGACCGACATTGGACACCCCTGCTCTAAGCGGTCAGCTAACGCCGGTGCCTCTCCTCCCCAGCGTGTCGTGGCACACCTAAAATCTCATGGAGGCACCCTAGTGTGCCGCGGCGCTAAGTTTGCGATACACTGCACTAAGGCCCTTTTTTACAATGGTGCACTAAGCGTTTTAGTGTGTGTTTAGCATGCACTAAATCAATGCATGCGCTAACCGCTAACGCGTCCATAGGATAAACATGAACACATTAGCATTTAGCACATGTTTAGCACGTGATAATATTTATCACGCGCTAAAAAGCATAGCGCACCTTTGTAAAAGAGGGGGTAAATTATGGCTAGTATCAGCCCTGAATGTATGTACAATGTGGTCATCAAGCTGGCACTATGTATTTAGTTTAGGCCTGCTATTTGGCAGCTTTAAATTAACTGAATAATGGCTGAATATCACCACAGTTCAGCCAATGTTTCAGCCTGCTGGCCTCCTATTTTCCAGATAACGTCGGGTTGTTCAGTTGAATTCTTGGCCCAGTACCATCCATATCAGGCTCAAAACCCATGGACAGGCCTGTTATACATTAATCACTGATGATATATATGTTGTTCATTGGCCAATGGTGAAGTATAACTGGCTTTGAAAATCAGGCCAATGTAAGATCACCATATGATTTCAGGAAAAGGAGGATGGATTGAGACATCCAGGTTTTACTTCCATTGAAAGCTGTACCCTGGTCTGATTACCATTAGATCGCATTAAACCACACCTAGAAACAAATAAACTGCCTACCAGGAAGCAACCCCAGCATAAGAAGATATATGACAACGATGCTATCAACTTAAAGGTTCTCTCCACAATCTTTTCCAGCCTAGTGGGAACATCAAAACCAAATTCTGAATCTGTCAATGAAGCAGCCATGGACTAGCACACTGAAGTAAAAATCCTATATGAAGAGCTAGCACCAGTCAAAAAGATCAAATACTATCCCCACATTAACTCCTCTCCCTGGTTTTACCGAGGACTTAAGAACTAAGAAAAGAGAACTAAGGAAAGCAGAAAGGAAATGGTAAAAATTCAGACTTAGCAGTGACAAGTCCAAATGAAAGGAACTGCATGAAGAATATATGAAAGCCACCCTAGAGGCTAAAAATAAGTACTACTCTGAACAACTATTAAAGACCCCCAATAGATCAAAAAGCCTTTCATACTAACAAAAAACATACTCACAACATCGCTAAAAGGAGACAAGCAGTACTTTAACACTGAACTCAACAGTGAAACACTCTCAGACTACTTCTCTGACAAAGTAGACAAAATATGGTCTCACCTCGACACTTCCACACTTCAGACATCATCCACCTGAAAACCAGACAAGATAATTAAAATTACAATTGAGAACCTAATCCACTTTGAAACTGTTTCCCACAAGAACATCATCAAGATCAGGGGTGTCCAATGTCGGTCCTCGAGGGCCGCAATCCAGTCGGGTTTTCAGGATTTCCCCAATGAATATGCATGAGATCTATTTGCATGCACTGCTTTCATTGTATGCTAATAGATCTCATACATATTCAATTGGGGAAATCCTGAAAACCCGACTGGATTGCGGCCCTCGAGGACCGACATTGGACACCCCTGATCAAGATACTACACAGTATTCGCCCTGCCAGCTCCAACTTAGACCCCTGTCTGCCACACCACCTTCCTCTACAAACAAGCGTAGTGCCCACAAATTTGAAATCAGCGGTTATCAGGCCGATATTGAAAAAACCCATGCTCTACCCTAATGTGCCCAGCAACTTTAGACCTGTCTCCAGCCTACCCTTTGTCTCCAAGATCCTGACAAAAAACTGTGTTAAACCAATTGCACTCCTTCATTGACGAACAAGAAGCCCTATCCATCTTCCAATCAGGATTCAGGAAATTCCACAGTACTGAAACTGTTCTTCTCGACATCATCGATGACTACTGGAAACTTATGGACAAGGGTAATGATGTCCTTCTGGTGCTGCTGGATCTCAGCGAGGCGTTCAGTACTATTGACCATCCTCTCCTCATTGAACAGCTCTCTGAAATCAGAATCTGAGACACTGCACTAAGATGGTTCACCTCCTTTCTGAATAATCTATCCCAATGCATTCAGCTCAACAATGTGCTATCAAAACCAAAATTGATCAAATTTGGTGTTTCTCAGGGGGCTCTGTTATCCCCCTATTATTCACTCTCTACATTAGACCTGTCCTAGACATAGCCCACAAATATCAAACACAGATACACTCCTTCACGGATGTGCCTACCGTTAAGAGAAACCCATGCCTTTATTTACCAAAATGGTCCTGAGGTGCAGTAAGCCAAATACAGGTATATTATGTGGCAGTAGCATGGAACTGAATGGCAGGTAGGACCCTACACAGTCTGTGTTTCGGCGTGTGGAAGTACCTTGATCAGGGGTCCATGGCTTGTATGGTTATAATGTACCAGAAACATTCACAATATGCAAGGATGGTAAAAGTCCATAGAATGATAGTACAGACCGGTAATAACAGGCAAAATGATGCACAGACTATCAGAGTACTACAAGTGAAAGCTTGCCACTCAAAGTGTGAGTTTAACAGAAATGCCAACGTTAGGCCAATGGATTTTTAAGCAATTTTCTGTATGACTAATGCTGAGACCTGGATGGACAGGAATTGTTCATCCTAATTTTAAGACTGTATTTCAGCTTTTTACATCATGCCTTGATGGTGGGGAAGGTTAGTTTTCTTTCTATAATCTATCCCAAACTTGTATTGAGGAGCAGACAACAAACACAGTGCTAATTTAAATTAAATTAACCATTATAGCACTTTGATGACCATCTGAATGAGCACATGAAACCTACTCACAACCAAAGCTGACGGAAACTAACTTGACCCCCCTTCTTCTGTCACTTCGTATAAAGTGCATTGTATTATAACACACATTCACTGCTAATATCATAACAACTGGCCACTCTAACACTCTGTGTTTGATAAAAATGTATTGAAAGACATGATCATTTCATACAAAACAGTCATTAAACAGACATACCCAGATTAAGAATCTCTATATAAACTGTTTTTAGTTGCTTTTTGTTTTATCCACAGGGGCCCTGAGAGCACAGAGGCCTCATCTGCTTTTCTTGATTATATGCTCTTTACCTAACTCTTAACTACTCTATTATACTGAATAGCATTTCTTCTAATTGTAATCTTAACATATTACTTTGTAAACTGCCCTGTTATACCATCAGGATGGGAGATATATCAAATATAATAAACCCAAACCTAAATTATATGGGAACTTTCTGTCAGATTTATTGTTACTGTAGGGCAGGGGTGCCCACACTTTTTGGCTTGCGAGCTACTTTTAAAATGACCAAATTAAAATGATCTACCAACAATAAAAATACTAAACATATACCCCCTCTTTTACTACGGTGTGCTAGCCGATTTAGCGCGCGCTAAATCAGCTAGTGCATCCTAGTAAAAGATCCCCCCATCTTTATTTATATATATATATACCGAGAGCACCTCTTCTGTCCTCCAGACCTCGTTCCATTCCCCAACCAACATCTTTCTCGGTCCCTCCAGGAGTCCAACTTTTCTTCCTCTCTTCTCCACCCCTATTGGCAACATGTCTCCCTCTCTCTCCCTCTTCTGTTATGATCTTGCATCTCTCTGTTCTTCCTCAGGGTCTCTCCCCCTCTGTCCCTTCTGTCTGCACCTCCCATAGTCCAACATCTGCCCCCCTCTCTTCTGCCTCCCCTTTGTTTCAGATTTTTCCCTCTCTCTTCCTTCTGCTATCATTTTGAGTCCTCCCACCTTTGGTCCAGGTCTTTGTCTCTCTCTCACTCTCTTTGTCTTCCCCCTCCCCAGGGCCTGGCACCTCTCTCTCCTCGGTTCAGGGTGTTTCCCATCTCTAACCCCTCTAGTAGTCCAGAATCTGCCCTGTCTTCCCCCTCCCTTTTGGTTCAAGGCTGCTTTCCCGCCCCTCCTCAAGGTTCTTTTGTCTTCCCCCCTTCCCCCTGATCCAGCATCTCTAAGGCAACCCCCATCCCGCCGGGGCCCTCATGACGGGCACAGTCTTACCCCAATGTGCAGGGCCTTACCTCTGCTGCTTCCCTCACCTCCGTTCTTCCCTCTGGGCCTAACAACCACAAGTTCCAAGAGCGAACATAGCAGACTGCTGTCTGCATCTGTAGCATGTTCCCTCTGCTGCGATCCTCTTCTGACGTCAGGGGCGGGACCGCCGCAGAGAGAATATGCTACAGAGGCTGACGGCAGCATGCTACATTCGCTCTGCAGGCTGCCATAATTACTTTAAAGGTGAGACAGTGACCATGGGGAAATACGCTAGGGAGAACACTGGCTCTGCGATCTACCGGTGTCACACCCACGCTCTCTGAGAACACCTTGAGCCGTCGGGTAGTGACATGAAGCTTGTTACTGGCGTGGTCCCTTTAGAATTAGGGTCACCTTTCAAGTTGGTAGTCGCTGGCAAATGCCCCACTAAGCTTATTCTCCAAGGATTTTGAAAAAAATCACACTTTGTCAGAATGGCCTTGGTGAAAACATAAGCTTTTATTCGGCCACCGGCCGTGGAATTACTGTGCCGCTCCAGGTTTTCCTGGTAGCATGAACATCATACAAAAACAACCGAAAAAGTTAATTTCATTCCTGGTCACCAAGCAAGCAGCTCTGGACTTGATTGGTAAAACACATACAGTTCTTAATATGCCATGAGGTTAGGCAGTGAAACAGTTAACACAAATAACTTTCTCCTGTAGCTTTGACAGAAGAGGCATTCCTGTTCCTGACTGAAGAATATGTTGTGCTGTCCTGCAGTGCATTCACTCTCTCTAGCTGGATTGAACTTTCTCCCTAGTCCCGAGCAGGCTTTTCCCTGAGAGGGTTAATTTCCTTCTTCCTACGAGACAGGCAGACTAATTGAATTAGTTAGTTGCTAAGGCACTATCTTAACAGCTGGGCACTTCCACGGAGTGTGGAAGTCAGGAAATTCTGGGCTTTAAACTAGCCAGCATGGCGTTTGGTTCAGCTGAGACCATAACCTGAAGAGGAGGTTACTGTATCCTTTATCAATTTCAGCAAACCAACAGGTGAAATTGCAGTACAGGATTATTTCCCTAGTAACTCCCACAGTCATTAGTTCAAAGAGCCAACAGAGAAATACAGCCAAAACAAAGCTGTGTTCACAGACCTTTTCAGGATATTCAGCTCTCCATTTCCTCTGGCCAGCTTTCCTGTATAGCCCCACTTTCCTCCAACACCATGGGTTCTGGGGGAAGGAATTCAGTGGCCAAATTACCAGCCTGTTCCTCAGTCATTTCCCAGTCAGTGCTGAGGAACTGCTCAGCCCCGTCCTGCCTCTGCTCTACTGCCAAGCCTCGTTCTGCTCCTCCTCCTTCCTCCCTCTGCTCTCTAACGAGCCTAGCTTTAAGCTGAGAGGAAGAACCAATCCCCCTTGGCTTTGGATGGGGGAAGGGAATTCCTTCCTCAGCCCATGCCGTTTCTCTGAGGAGAAACTGCTTGTGAGCTTTCTGCCTTACCGGCAATGGAAAATAGCAAGGCAGCTTCTTCCTGCCTGGCTTTGGGACTGCTTCAGGTAAGTCTAAGCCTTCCTGCTCTATTTCCATTTCATTGTCACTCACCAGGTAGTCAGCTAATTTATTGTCCTGGGCACTGACCTGGTCAGCCCTTCTGCACTGGGGTTTATATACTTTCCTTAATTTCCCTGTGGCAAACCTTGGGGAAGACGTCCGTTTGTCACACCGGTAGATCACAATCAACGTTTTGGGCACCCCTGCTGTAGGGGATGCTTTTTGCGTCGGTTTTCTTCAGCTTTTCCCCTTTCAATTTTTTTGCCCAGTCTTACCTATGGGGTTGGAGCTTGTAAGTATGGGTGTTACCCTATTTTGACTTATTTTATTTATGGCGCCTTAAGTTGTACGCAGAAATTGGTACACACAGATGATTGATATGCAAAACAATTGATTAATTGACCTAATCAGCACTGATAATTGGCCATTAACACCATATAATGTATGCTAATTGGCACTAATTAGAAGTTACACGCACAACTTTGAAAGCACAATTCTATAAAAAGTAAGCACCAGTTGCAGTGCGTGAATTTGAAAAGGGGACATGAGCAGAGGCAGATCATGGGCATTCCTAAAAATTATGTGCTTTGTTATAGAAGATGCTCAATCCACACACAACTAACGGACTCTTTTACAAAGCCACGCTAGCAGCTGCGCTGCGCTAACGGCCCCAAAGCCCATCAAGATTTAAAGGGTTTCGGGGCTGTTGCCGCGCGGCTTTGTAAAAGAGGCCATTAGTCACAGGCATTTAGGCCTGGTTTTAACTGGCCTAAAAGGGTGCACCTAAGTTATGTGTCACAAATAGGCACTAAGCTCGATTCTGCAAAAGGTATATGCACCTTGTAAAATCGTGCTGTGTCATTCTAGTCTGCACTGATTTTGGGGGGCACTATGTATAAAATCAGAGCCATAGTGTGCACTCCTTTGCAAAAAGCACACACTCTTGGCGACATTCATTCTGGAGTGAAATAGAAATGGAAAAATTTTATTTATTTTAAAATTTTCTATACCGATTACAACTAAACGGTTTACATAATTTACATACATACAGTGGTACCTCGGTTTACGAGTGCACCAGTTTGCGAGTGTTTTGCAAGACGAGCAAAACATTCGCAAACTTGGTTCCTCGTAAACTGAGCTTGCCTCGCTGTACGAGCGCCCCCCCCCCCCGGCGATCCGGCATCCCCCCCCGGCTCGTATTGCCCCCCCCTCCACCGTGATCCTACTTCCCCCCCCCCCTCCCGAACAGTCAATGACACCCTTTACCCGACTTGGCACCAGTGCCGGTGCCTGAAGATCCTCTCTTTTCTGGCGCAGCCTGGGCTGGGCGGTGCATTGGAGATCCTCCTTCTTCTGGTCTGGGCTAGGCTGGACTGGCTTTGAGCATTTGCGCATGCTCAAAGCCTTCTGGTCTCGCTTTCTCCGAGATTGAGAACGAGACCAGAAGGCTTTGAGCATGCACAAATGCTCAAAGCCAGTCCAGCCCAGCCCAGCCTAGAAGAAGGAGAATCTTCGACGCACCGCCCAGCCGTGCCAGAAGAGGGAGGATCTTCGGGCACCGGCACTGGTGCCAAGTCGGGTAAAGGGTGTCATTGACTGCTCGGGAGGGAGGAAAGTAGGATTGCGGTGGGGGGGGCAACACGAACGGGGGAGATACTGGTTCGCAGGGGGAGGGAAGCTGGATCGCGGGGAGGGTTTGGAACAGCATCGGATTCCTCAAGGGGGGGAGAATGGAGCAGCACCGGTAGCCTCGTGGAGGGGGGGGAGGAGGTGGAACCAATCAAAGCAGTTACCCTTACTTCCTAAGGGGAAACTTGCTTTGATATACGAGCAATTTGGTTTACGAGCATGCTTCTGGAACGAATTATGCTCGTAAACCAAGGTTCCACTGTAGTTTTAAAACAGACACATGATAAAATAAACATACAAGCAAACATTAAAAATCATGGCTACAAAATAATACCATAACTTTGCATAATAACAATCATGAATAGTTCATCGGCTCTACCAGAGAAGAAAATTATTTCTAGAAAAAGGCATCTACAAATAACTGCGTCATAAGTAATTTTCTAAACATACCCCTTTCGTGACAATTCCGTATCTGACCCACCAGATAATTCCATATCTTAACTGCTGCACAACAAAAAGTCATTTTACCAGTCTCAACAAGCCTTAGGTTCACAGTCGTCTTCAGTAAAGCCAAATTCTCAGAACGTAATGATCTTTTTGGTGTATAACTAAGTATATTATTTTTAAACAATTCTGGAATGTTTCCATACAAGAATTGATGACAAATCATTACTGCTTTATACTGTACTCTGAGGGTGACTGGTAACCAATGCAATTTTTGGAGATGTGATGAAATATGATCTTATTTAGACAAACCCATTATCAATCTTGCTGCTGCACTTTGTATGACCTGCAATGCTCTATATCAGGGGTGCCCACACTTTTTTGGCTTGCGAGCTACTTTTAAAATGACCAAGTCAAAATGATCTACCAACAATAAAATTTTAAAACACACAAAGCACACTGTACGCAGAGAAAATGTTAATTATCATTTATATTCCGTGGGTTTTCAAAGAGGTCAAGGCAGATGACTTTATGCAATGTCACCTCAGGAACAACTATACAAAAATAGACAAATATACCCCCTCCCTTTTTACTAAACCATAATAGCGGTTTTTAGCACAGGGAGCTGCGCTGAATGCCCTGCGTTGCTCTCAATGCTCATAGGCTCCCTGCGGTTTAGTAAAAGGGGCCATAGTGCAAAATATAAATTCTCAAAATGGACACATTTTGATCACTAAATTGAGAATAAAATCATTTTTCCTATCTTTGTTGTCTGGTGATTTCATGAGTCTCTGGTTGCACTTTATTCTTCTGACTGTGCATCCAATATTTCTTCCCTTCTTTCAGCCTGCTGTATGCTTCCAGATCTCATTCCCTCTGCCAACTTTTTTTTCCTCTCTCCCTGCCCCTCCTCTTTCTTTCTTTCTTTCTTTCAGTCTTTCTGTCTTTCTTTCAGTCTTTCTGTCTTTCTTTCAGTCTTTCTTTCTTTCTTTCAGTCTTTCTTTCTTTCTCCCTGCCCCCCTTTCTTTCTTTCTTTCAGTCTTCCTGTCCCCCCTTTCTTTCTTTCTTTCTTTCAGTCTTCCTGTCCCCCCTTTCTTTGTTTTTCCCTTCTTTCTTTCTGTCTCCCTGCTCCACCTTCTTTCTGTCTCCCTGCCTGCTCCCAAGCCACAGCCACTGCCATCGGGGAACAGGCCTCCAAACCATTGCCGTCCCAAGCTCTTCCTACTGCCCCATACAGAAGCGTCAGGCCAACCTGATTTCCTCTCCCCGACGTCATTTCTGAAGTTGGAGAGGAATTTCCGGGCCAGCCAGGCAGCGATTGGCTGGCCGGGAACTTCCTCTCCAACGTCAGAATTGACGTCGGGTGGGGGAAGTTGGTCGGCTCAGCGCTTCTGAGTCGGGAAGCAAGTAGAACACGAAGGAAACACAATTGCCTTTGCGATCTACTACTCAATCACGATCGACCTTATGGGCACCCCTGCTCTACATCTTGCTTTTGTTATTCCAAGGTAAAGGGCATTGCAGTAATCAAGCCTCGACAAAACCATAGCCTGGACTATAGTACAGAAATCATATGGCGTTAACATTGGTTTTAATCGGTGTAACAAATGCACTTTTTTTGCTGCCCCTACCTAGTTCTGAGCTTTGTAAAAGACATGCACGTTTCTTTTATGTGCTTACCTGCTTCACACTTTGCTACTTTTTCCCATGCTTTTAGAAAGTTTCATGTTTATTAAAAATTTGAAATACCGCCTATCAAATATTTAAGCGGTATACATGTTTAAAAAACTAATATAAAATAAAAAAAGGTAATCATATTAAACAAGACAGAGTAGGAAAAAGGGGAAAGAAATACAATAATCGAAAGGGTTCCTTTTTACTAAGCTGCGTTAGGGCTTTAACACGCGGAATAGCATGCGCTACAATGCCATGTGCGCGCATGAGACACTAATGCCAGCATTGAGATGGCATTAGTTCTAGCTGCGTAGAGCGGGGTTAGCACGCGCTAATATTCATGTGCTAAAAACACTAGCGCACCTTAGTAAAACAAGCCCTAAGAGGGAAACACAAGAGAAAGAGATGCATGTTTCTTTTGTGTGCTTACCTGCTTCACATTTTGCTACTTTTTCCCATGCTCATAGAAACAAATAGCCATCTAGTCTTTTTGAAAGGCTTAAGAATTTCAATTGTGTAGAAGAACAGTGACGAGAGTGAAATTGGCTGTATTTTTAGCATGTCTGAACAGGGCTTAGACTAGAATAGTCCAAGAGCGCCACCACTCTACAAGTATAATAACTGCAAATACAACAAAATGAGAAGCAAAAGGCTCAAAAACTCACTACAAAAAATTCACATGAAAGAGGTCCCCGTTCATTCATCCTTTATCCTATGCCCTCTTCAGTACTGTTTTGTGCAGTAAAGAACTGTGGTTGCTTGTTAAAAAGGTATGTGGTCTTCATCACAAGGCGTATGGGGACAGACTTAAAGATCTCAATCTGTATACTTTGGAGGAAAGGCAGGAGAGGGGAGATAGGATAGAGACGTTTAAATACCTACGTGGCATAAATGCGCATGAGGAGAGTCTCTTATTTGAAAGGAAACTCCGCAATGAGAGGGCATAGGATGAAGTTAAGAGGTGATAGGCTCAGGTGTAATCTAAAGAAATACTATTTTTACAGAAAGGGTGATAAATGCATGGAACAATCTCCCAGAAGAGGTGGTGGAGTCAGAGACTGTGTCTGAATTCAAAAGGGCCTGGGATAGGCATGTGGGATCTCTTGGAGAGAGAAAGAGAAATTGAATTAAAATTTTTTTAAAAAAAAGTTCTTAATTTTCTATTATAGTTTTATCAATACTTTTAAAATTTCTTACCTTCCGTTTGTATATTTCTTTCATGTATCCTTTACTATACTTATTATAGTTCTCCCTACTTCCCTTATGTATTGGTACGTCATGTCCGTCTGTGTTGGTTTTAGTTAATAATTAAGACCCTGTTTTAATTGTAAATCGCTTTGAATTAATGATATTGCGATACATCAAAATTTTAATAAAAACTTGAAACTTAATCATGGTTACTGCAGATGGGCAGACTAGAAGGGCCATTTGGCCTTTATCTGCCATCATGTTTCTATGTTAATTCACATGAACATGTGACAATTAGGGTGAAAAATTGTAGATGATGTGTTTTTATTGGCTGTAACATAGTAACATAATAGATGATGGCAGATAAAGACCCGAATAGTCCATCCAGTCTGCCCAACCTGATTCAATCTAAAAAAAAAATTTCTTCTTCTTCTTAGCTATTTCTGGACAAGAATCCAAAGCTCTACCCAGTACTGTGCTTAGGTTCCAACTACTGAAGTCTCCGTCAAAGCTCACTCCAGCCCATCTACACCATCCCAGCCCTTGACACCTCCCCCAGCCCATCCTCAACCAAACGGCCATATATAGACACAGACTGTGCAAGTATGCCCAGTATTGGCCTTAGTTCTTCACTATTTACTATTTTTTTCTGATTCTAGATCCTCTGTGTTCATCCTACGCTTTTTTGAGCTTTATCACCGTTTTCCTCTTCACCACCTTTCTCGGGAGCACATTCCAGGCATCCATCACCCTCTCCGTAAAGAAGAATTTCCTTACATTGCTCCTGAGTCTACCACCCCTCAACCTCAAATTATGTCCTCTGGTTTTACCATTTTCCTGTCTCTGGAAAAGATTATGTTCTACATTAATACCTTAATATTAAGTATTTGAACATCTGAATCATATCTCCCCTGTCCCTCCTTTCCTCTAGTCTAGGGTATACATATTCAGGGCTTCCAGTCTCTCCTCATACATCTTTTGGCACAAACCTCCTATCATTTTCGTCACCCTTCTCTGGACCGCTTCAAGTCTTCTTATGTCCTTCGTCAGATACGGTCTTCAAAACTGAACACAATACTCTAAGAGGGGCCTCACCAATGACCTGTACTGGGGCATCAACACCTTCTTTCCACTGGTTCTACTGGTTAAGCTTCTCTTTATACAGCCCAGCATTCTTCTGGCAGCAGCCACCGTCTTGTCGCACTGTTTTTTTGCCTTTAGATCTTCGGATACTATCACCCCAAGGTCCCTCTCCCCATCCATGCATATCAGCCTCTCACCATCCAGCATATACAGTTCCTTCCAATTATAATCCCCAAATGCATTACTCTGCATTTCTTTGGCAAGCTTTGAAGAGTTGACTTCTTTTCATCAGGTCAGTTTAACATTTAAAAGTATGAGAAGTAATCTATAATAGGTCTTGTGTTCAAATTAAGTGTATTTATATGCAGAGAAAATGCAGCAAATCGTGGACGATTATAAATATAACATAGGGTTACAGAAGATGGGCATGGGGTGAGGGGAGGAAGCAAGGTAGCATCTTGGAGACATGTATTGATTAAACATGAAAGATAATCAGGGGGTGAATGGCTTCAGGATGAATTAGCAGGAATTAAGGAAAATGGGGGCCACAAAATAAGCATTAAGGGTGGTTTTAGCATGTAACAGACAGTGGGGTGGGGGGTGGGGAATGACAATTGAAAGGGAAATGACAGTCACCACTTACCAGGAAAAGGAGAGAATCCAGGGGAATGGCAGAGCCGGAGAATAACATGGAGGCAGAACCCGTTTACAGAATAAGGCCCAAGTCTAGGTGATTTACAATAATAAAAACAGAATATGAAAAAGAACTACATACAATAAGGGGCTCATTATCAAAACTTAAACACGTCTAAAAACCTGCCCAAGTCGGCACTTGGACGACCTAAAAGACAGGTCGTCCAAGTGCCAATAATCAAATCAACTTTCTGGATGTGCCGTGGGACATTTTATGCCTCTGAATGCTGCTGTGTGCCCAGAGCTGAATACTGCATATCTGGAGGAGTGGTTAGGAAAATATGTGGGTGAGATGGGGACCGACCTAGGCTTAGTCATCCTGCAGGGATAATCAAATATTTTTCTAGACATCTTGGACCAAACTTAGAGGTTGTGAGTTAGACAAGATGTAAAAACAGATATAAGTGCCAAAAAAGTATCCAAAGTGACCAGATAACCACTGCAGAGGCAAAGTAAAGACCCACACACACTCCCCCAGTGTTCACTGACCCCCTCACACCCCTACAAAGATCAGAATAAAAAGTACATACCTGTCTCCAGAACATCAGCACCTGGAATAGGAAAGCCTAGTAGAGCTGCACACAGGTGTCTTAAATAGCCTGGGGGTGGGCTAGCGAACCATAGAGAGGAGGACCCAGGACAATAAGCCACTCTAGCCACTACATTTATGGTGGAAAATGTGTGCCCACCAAACCCCCTCCTCCCAAATCCTACTCTACTGCCATATAGGTGCCATCTGCAGCCATGAGGGCTATTGGGGCTATAGACAGGTGGGTATAGTGGGCTTTGGGGGTGTTTTGGGGGCTCACTATAACTTTTTGTGAAGTTCAGTACAGTGCCCT
Source organism: Geotrypetes seraphini (assembly GCF_902459505.1). Classification (NCBI taxonomy): domain Eukaryota; kingdom Metazoa; phylum Chordata; class Amphibia; order Gymnophiona; family Dermophiidae; genus Geotrypetes; species Geotrypetes seraphini. Next base: position 536,086,411 of record NC_047084.1, read on the forward strand.
GTAAGGTGCCCCCCTGTTGCCATGTCTGAGTGGCCAATCCATTACAAGCTTGGCCCCTCCCATATCCAAATAGTCTTGTTCTGGGCGTTTGGGACTTGGACAACTTTGAGTGTCTAGTGCCATACATTCAAATCAGACTTAGATGTATTTTTTGATTATGCCCCTCCACCTGTATAGGAAGGGGCTAAACTCATATCAGATTATCTAATCATCCAATAAAAATATCAAACTGGTTCTGTATATCAAATTAAAACTAGATTTGTGCCTCACCCTGGCCCGTCATCCAGGGATAATTAGTCGCAAAAGAGGTAGTAAGCAAGTCCTCTATTGGTTCTCAACATATAGATAGTGCTGGAAACTACCAGAAAGCCATAAGCAACTTCACTCCCTCTCTCCACATGTTCTACTTTCTCAATAATCCAATCCTCTCTTGAAGCAGGGACTTTAGATCATTTGTTATTCTACTGTCCATTTATTATGACCTTTTCGAAATCAATTTGGGACCAAATTAATTGTTTATTAGACAACCCAGTGGCATTATCATATGATACTGTGCTGTTTGGTATGGCAATGAGAGCAAAAAGTCAGATTTGTTCAAATAATAACAAATTGTTACTTATAATGACTGGGGTTGCTATTCAACAAATTACTTATAATTGGAAGAACTGGAGTAGACTAAATTATAATTTTTGGTGGAATTCCCTATGTCATATATATAAAATGGAAAGATTTATTGCAATACAGCGAGGGTGTTGTAGGAAATTTCAAGATGTGTGGGAGCCATTAACAAAATATTGTACTGATTAGATGACATTTTTTCCCTTAATTTTACAGGTTCAATTATGAGGGGGTGGGGTGATAATTTTATGATTTTATTATTATATATTGTACAATATATTTGATTATATAATAGAAAGGGGTGGGAAGGGTGGAAGGTAATAGCATATTATTTGTACTATTGATGATTATTAAGTGATATATTTATGATTAATTTGCTTTAACATATTGATACACATATTGTATATTCGAAAATGAATAAAGATTTTTTTTTTAAAAAACCCAATAATAATAATCCAATCCTCTCCAAGGCTGTTGTTCTGAACCAACTGTTTACTGAACTCAAGTGAGCCCTTTGTGCGCTGAGGTAGGAAAGAAAGTAATCTGTATTTGGGCCTGGATAGTTGTGTCGCTGCTAAGTAGGTGATATCCACAGACATTAACCTCATCCTATTAATATCATAAGCCAGCACTATTCTGCATATTTTATGGTCAGCAGAAAAAAAAAGCCAGCAAACCACCAAACAAAGATCTGAAAAATAGTTAAAGCTTTATTTTCCCAAAGAAAAACCCGACGTGGCCATTTTCTGTTTACAAAGACTGTACGAAGGGGTGCTGAAAAGTTCCCAACCAAGAAGAGAATGATATGGATATGGTTCAATCAATGATTTGAAACAATGTTAAAATATTGAAATTCATTTCTGAAAAATGGCACTTAACAAATTAAGATAACACTCTTTTCAGCTACAGTGGCAAAATAACGTTCAGAATTCCCCCCCCCCCCTTTTTTTACAAAAGCGTAGTGCGGTTTTAGCACCAGCCACCTTGGTAAAAGTGCCTACACAAAGTAGAGACGCCAACACAATCACACACACTGACTGCAGTATATTATAAGTTCATTATTGTCCCCTGAGGAAGGCGACACTTGTTGCCGAAACTTGGATCCTAGACGGGACTTTATCTGATACTTTTTAGATGTTTTAATTTCATTAAAGGACATGTGACCATCAGTTGATTTTGCTTACTCCATTGCCTCTTTTTGTTGTGTGTACAAATAGTGAAATTAGCACATGGCACAAGTGACTTTAGTAAATAGGAAAGACATGCGTAAGCGGTATGCTAAGGCCATTTTTACCATAGCTTCAGTAAAAGGACCCTATGTCAGACAAGTGAGTGACTCAGTACAGGCACTTATTTTCAGCTGAATTTATGGACTAAAAATAGCATTAAACATTTTTAGGGACTTAAAGTGACCCTGGGCAAGTCACTCAGTCCTCCATAGCCCCAGGTACGTTAGATAGATTGTGAGCCCACCGGGACAGATAGGGAAAATGCTTGAGTACCTGATTGTAAAAACTGCTTAGATAACCTTGATAGGCGGTATATAAAATCCTAATAAACTTGAAGTCACTCATCCTTTATCTGATAACGGTCGCTCTGTATTTAAAAGTGAAAGGGCTAGCTCCCTCCATCTCCCCATCTCCCATGGTGGAAGTAATCAATGTGAGGGAAGCATCTGGCAATAGCAAGGTCAGTATCCCTTAGAAACAGGTATTCTGATTTAATATTCCACCCACACATTTCTATTTATAAATTGGAATTACAGTTGTTCTATGCAAGGCAAGACAAACGTTGAATCTTAACAAAGAAATAAAGTGGTACATTATCAATAGGTATTGCTAATGTTAGTGAAAATAGAAGTAAGGGACCGCTGAAAAGTTCTCAGCCCAAAGAACAACGTTAAGGCAGTCTCCATTGAGGGTTATACACTGGTCCAGTGATTTCCCACTTTTTTCGTTCCGTATTTTTCCAGTTGTGAGCCCACTGGGATAGATAAGGAGAAATATTTATTTATTTATTTATTTATTTTTAAAATTTATATACCGTTTTATTCCAAAACGGTTTACAAATAGTTACATACATAAAATATTATAAAACTCAGAACAAGGTTAGAACAAAACAAACAGATTCAATCCTTACATAAAATCAATTTCTCAGAGAAATGCATCTACAAATAACTGTGTTTTCAGCATTTTCCTAAATGAGCTATTCCACAACTTAATCCCTGCACTTGTAAAAGTCATGGCATCCGTTTCCAGATATTTAGGGTTAGCCTTCATTTTCAGCAATGCTGAACTTTCAGAGCGCAATGATCTCAATGGTTGATACTCAGACATCAAACCTTTAAAAAATTTAGGGATCGTACCATATAAAAATTGGTGACATATCATAATTGCTTTGTTTTGAATTCTGAATGCAACTGGCAGCCAATGCAATTGTTGGAGATATGGAGTAATATGCTCATATCTTGATGTTCCAGTTATCAATCTAGCCGCAGCATTCTGTACCACCTGCAGTACACTTCTCCCTCCATATTCGCTGTGATAGGGGATTAACAGACTCGTGAATACAGAGAAACCATGAATAACTTTTTCATGTTATTTACTGTTTTCTATTAAACCATCGTGAATATGGTAAAACCTGCTCGTTAGATTTAAAGAAACTTAACGAGCAGGATTTGTCTCCATTCTTGCTTCATCCTCATCTTTAAGACCCCTGAGGAATCCTCATCTTTAGGAGCTCTGAGGAAAATGGCTTGTTGAAACAGACCTATGTTGGGTCTTTGAATGACTGAATAAAATCCTGCATCACGGGCATTGTTTCCGTAGTCTTTCCTTTGTTCTTTGGATCCATTATAACTCCGCCCCAGCTCCACCCAAATTACACTTCTGGGAACAGTTGTGCATCCTCTGCATAAAAGTGGATGCTCTCTTTAGCATATCTTTCTTTGACACATACATAGCTCCTCAATTTTCTAAGAGCCATTTCCTATGTGTCAAAGATACATAAAAGCTATGAAATTTCAGATTCAAAAAAATTGTTCATCTAGGGTTTTTTCTAAATTGCAAATGATTAGAAGACAGAAAGATCTTCATGTTAGATTAAAACCTCTTCAGAGCAGGGACTATTTAATGTCAAAATGTACACTGCTGCGTACGCCCTTTAGCACTATAAAAATGTTAAATAATAGTAGTAGTAATGTGTTAAATGTTAGAATGGTAATTCAAAACATTATTATTTCCTGTTTTGTCTGTTGCAATAGTTTATTCATTGGTCTACCAAAGGTTTTTCATAAGTTATTACAAGTAGACCAAAATGCTGCTTGTTAGCTGCCCATGATTTTCTCATACTGCTCCATTTTAAAAAAAAAGCTCCACTGGCCGCCAATAGACCACTGAATACAATTAAAAGTTTTATTGTTAGTCTTTAAGGTATTAATTAATAACAATTCAACTGTATTAACTTGAGAATCTATCAGTCGCCTAGAGTGATAAGATCAGCAGTGATGGCATTATTGGAAAGTTCCATCTTTCCACAATGTAAGATTAGAACACCAATCATCTATCCTTATTGGAGGACCAAAGCTCTAGAATTCTCTACTATATAAAATAAGAGAAGTTCAAAATATTGGTCCACTTAGGGGAGAAGTCATCAAAGGGTGCTACAGTGGAGGGAGATTTGGTGGTGACACCAGGAAGTATTTCTTTACAGAAAGGGTGGTGGATCACTGGAACAAACTACCGGTGCAGGTGATCAAGGCCACTAGCGTGCTCGACTTTAAGAATAAATGGGACATCCAGTGGGATCTCTACGTGGGTCGAGCAGCACTCTGACTTAATGGGGTGGGACAGTAGAGTGGGCAGACTTGATGGGCTATAGCCCTTTTCTGCCGTCATCTTTCTATGTTTCTTTCTATGTAATTGCGTTAGTGTGCACTAAATGCTAAAAATGCCCATTATATTCCTATGGGCATCTTTAGAATTTGGCATGCGCTAATTGTTAATATGTACTAACACAGCATGCGCTAACCTGGTAGCACCCTTTGAAGAATTCCCCCCTTGAGAACTTAGATCCTCTTTCACTAAGCAGTAGTAAAGGTTTCTACCATGGCCTGAAGCGCTAAATGCTCCGACACTGCTCCGACGCTCACTATGAGTGTCGGAGCAGCGTCGGCGCATTTAGCACTCTGAGCCACAGTACCTCTACCGTGGCTTAGAAGGAGGAAGGGGGTAATGAAATACTTTTAAAACAAATAGGAAGGAATATTTTTTCACTCAAAGAATAGTTAAGCTCTAGAACTCGTTGCCAGAGGATGTGTTAACAGCAGTTAGCATAGCGGGGTTTAAGAAAGGTTTGAAGAAGTTCCTAGAAGAAAAGTCCAAAGTCTGCTATTGAGACAGACATAGGAGAAGCCATTGCCCTGAGATTGGTAGCATAGAATGTTGCTACTATTTGGGTTCCTGCCTGATACTTGTGACCTGGATGGTCATTGTGGAAATAGGATAATGGGCTAGATGGACCATTGGTCTGACCCAGTGTGGCTGTTCTTATTTCAGCAGGTTTATGGTGCCAATTAATTATATCATTGGAGCTTTGTAGATAAAGCTAAATAATATTGATGAAGTTATATTGATTGACTGTTTTATGTGTATAGTTTTAACTGTTTTGTGGATTGACATGATGGTTATGTATGTACCATTTTGGGGTCCTTTTATCAAGCCGCGCTAGCGGGATTAGCGCGTCGGGCATTTCATCACGCGCTAACTCCTGCGGCCGGCTAAAAAACTAACGCCTGCTCAATGCAGGCGTTAACGGCTAGCACGGCAGGTGGTTTAACGTGCGGTATTACGCGCGTTAAACCACCCCCTACCACAGCTTGATAAAAGGACCCCTTTGGTATTTGCTGAAAATGTATAGATATTTATTTATTTCCAGTATTTATAACCCTACACTGTCACTCCCTAAAAGATTTCTATGGCTATCACTGGAAGTTGTTTGTTTTTTTTTTAATTAGGGTGTGAAAAGAAACCTCAGAGGTAGAAAGGTCTAAAAGAAATTGAGGTGAATGCCAGAGTGCAAGTTTTGTCCATTCAAAATGTTATCCTCTTTTGTTAAAGTTGACCCCCTAGCATCAGGAATTCAATTAGGCCCTTTCTCAGATAATGACTTTTTATTTTCCAGTGCAGCCATCCATAAAATTGGGTCTTTGATGAGCCTACTGAGGCATATTTAACTGCATTTTCCATGCGTTAAAACCTTACCGGTGGACAGTCTGCTACAATCAAAGAGAATTTGCTCAATTTAACAATATAATCTCATTTTAAGGAAACCACAAAGTGCTAGAAAAACCACGGCGAAAAGAAGCAAAACCTGTTTTGTAGTAAGTGAAATAGCAAATGGCTGCACCGTCAGTTTTTGAGGAGAGACAAGAGCAGAGTAATTCTCCTCGTTTCACTCATTGTAGAGTAAAAAAGTTTGCTGTGTGATCCAAATTAAGATCCCATTTTACTATCCCCTAATTCAGTAGCACCGTTTGGAAGTGCTGCCTTTTCTAAGCTTTTTAGGAAACTGCAGTTTCCTGGAAAACAGATGGTTCATAGATAGTGTGACCATATGGCTCCAGAAAAAAGGGGACGGATTGAGACATCCGGGTTTTACTTCCATTGAAAGCAATGGAAGTAAGGAGAACAGATTGAGACATCTTGGTTGCTTTCAATGGAAGTAAAACCCGGATGTCTCAATCCATCCCCTTTTTTCTGGAGCCATATGGTCACACTATTCATAGAACAAGTTTCCAAGTATATTAAAATTTGATATACCGCTGACAAAAGCAGTCTGAGCAGTGTACAAGGTTATAGTAAAAGAGTTTAAAATTGGGAGGATAAAAACAGTCAAGTTACTTGATGGCATAGGAGGGGGGGGCCTGGAAATAGTTTTCTTTTGTTAACTCCCCAACACACACACACACACACTTTATCAATTCTATGGGTAGCTTGGCATTTAGAAAATGAAATACAAAAAATAAAACTAACATTTTCAGTGCACCCCCCAGGCCTATACATAGTGCTTTAAATTGCTGCTGTCCCATAGTTTCTGGTCAAGCTGACACCTGTTCCATTTTTCTGCCCCTCTCTAGGTGCGTCTGTTGGTCTTACATTACATTAGAGATTTCTATTCCGCCAATGCCTTGCGGTTCAAGGCAGATTACATCAAAGTTAACAAGAATTACATTAGAAGTTTGCAGGAACAGCATAAGCGATGTCATAATATTTACTTAAGAAGTACCAAAGAGTTGTCGAGATCTTAAGGTGATAAATGTTGGGTAAAGAATTACCAAAGAGAAGTCGAGATCTTAAGGAGATAAGTATTGGGTAAATTAGAAGCATTTTAGACTTTGTTGGCTAGATAGAAGAACATTAGAGAATATTAAGGGTATAGAGAGGGTTGGGGGGTTGGGCATGGACTGGTCGTGCTAGATGGGTTTTATGTATTTTTTGAAGAGTATGGTTTTAATATCTTGCTTGAAGGTTTTGTAGCTTGTGGTCAATGATAACAGAATGGTGATTTGTCTGTCCAGTTTAGCTGCTTTGGAAGCTATTAGGTTGTCATATAGTTTTTTTCATTTGACATTTTTGGATGATGAGTGTGTGAATAGCGAGTGGGTTCTCCTGTGCCTGGTTGAAGAGGATTGAGTTAGTCGGTTATTCCAGTAGGTTGGACTTTCTCCGTTAATAGCCTTGATGCTACCACCACCTGTGGCACCATTTTTGCTCCATGCTGCTGCTCAGGAAAAGCTCATTCATCTTTCTCCCTTCACTGCAAAAGAATACTTCCTTCTCCACACATCTTCAGCCCAATCAAGGGGCTCCTTTACCAATCAGTCTTGTCTATCACCCATCAAGTATTCTCCTTAGGTTCTCTGCAATTTTTAGCTAATCACCTTATTTTTTATGTGCCACGGAGAGTCCTTAGATCATCTTAGCAGTTTTAAGAATGCTAGGCACTCGTGTTTTAGTGAATCCACTTCCACTCTTTGGAAGCATCTTCCAGCTGTTTGATATGGGAGATTCTCTGGAGGAACCCTCAGCTCTTTTGTTCCAAGTTCTAAGATATACCAAGGAATAAGCAGCCACACCAGGATAAAATTAAAAACAAGGCTTTATTGGGTGTTCTTAGGGACCTGCTAAATGGCAGTATTCCAACTAAGAGCCAACCCAAGCTCTGGGGATTGCCCTATTATTGGCATTATGACATCATCTCATTCATTATTAAATATACAGTACATGGTTAGTACGATTTCCAATCAGATTTCAAGCTCAGAAATATCATCCAATTATAAACTACACACCGTGTACTTATGGTTAGTTTCAGTCACATGGTTTCTGATAACTATAATTTCATTAATATTTTCCCCTTACATTGTAAGATAAAAATGTTAGTTGTTTAATTCTCATAAACAGTTAAGTTTCGCTTCATGTCAGCGAACAGTCTGATCTTTATCAAGGCAGTTTAACCGTTAGCCTGTCCATACTTCTGTTATTTTATGTTATTCATGACTGCTGACTACAGTCTGTTGTTAAGATAACACTGCCACATACCCACTGTCTTCTTGTTCTGACATTAGTCCTTTGACCAGTAAAACACACTTCCCCTTTGGACACATCTGCTGTAACCAACAGCTCTTAACACTTACCTGCAATAACTGCCTGAATGCAGGCTTTCAGTTAAAATGAAGTAATGAAGCAATATTTCTCTACTGGGTTAAAATGAAGCAATATTTCTCTACTGAATTAAAGCATTTTGCTATAATATGTCTTCTATCTTCCTACCATAATATACTTTCCATCTCTCTGCCTCATCTTCCCCAGCATCCATTTCCACTTCCCTCCTAATTCTTTCAGGTGTATCAGGCAAAGGGTGTCTTAAACATGCGGGGGTGTCCCCGCCCCCTTTCTCTGAGATGTCAATACCCTCATCAGCCTCATGTTAGATCTGAGACCTCCAACATTAAGTTTAAATTATTACTCAAAACCTATTTCTTTTCAAAAGCATTTCCAAATGACTGATGGGATTTAATCTAATTTTACTTAGATTATCCTATAATTCTGCTATTATTGCCTCAGGTACCAGGGCTCAGCCACAGGACCAGACGTTTACCCTACCCTATTTTAGCTTTATCTCTGAGCAATTATAACAAATCCTACTGTTTCTTCCTATTGCATGATATCTTTTTTTGTTTTTCTGGGCTTTTCTTCCTAGCCTTTGCAAATGATTTTAAAATAAACTTTGCAAATGACAGCAGCTAGCACCATTGCCTGTATATATCAAATAAAATTGACGTTGGCCTATGAGACCAGGGGTCAGCCACCTACAGCTCAAGAGCCACATGAGGTTCTTTGGCCACATGGCTGTGCCTCAGAATGATGCATTCAGAATGATGCTTCCGCCATACCTCGTACTGTGCAAGATCCTTCCTATTTTCACACCTTTCAGAACACTGCTACTGCTTCCGACGCGGTACCGCTCTGCTGAGGCGCACGCGTTGGCTGTGCCGGTCCTCTGCCTCGGAATAGGAATTGACATCAGAGGGGGCAGAGGACCGGCACAGCCAACACGCGTGCCTCAGCAGAACGGTACCGCGTCGGAAGCACCCGCAACGTTCGGAAAGATGTGAAAAATAAGAAGGATCTTGCACAGTATGAGGTACGGTTCCGAGTGTTGCAATTAAGAAGCCAGTGATAGTTTTGTACATCAGAAGCTAAAACATTATTTGAGGCTTTTCAATAATTGCTTTTTAATGTGATGTATCACCTCTATGCTGATGACTCCCAGATCTACATTATATTTCATTTCTAGACGAGAAAATCTCTCAGATCGATGCGGTTTACAAAGCCAAGAGACTGTACAATCCCAGTGACCTCCAAAATAACCTTTGTTGCTATTAATTTCCTAGAAACCTCAAAAATAAAGTTGATTTTAATAATTTTCTGAAGTGTATATACGAACACAACAACATACACAAATTGCGTAGCTCCTTATCCCACCTGGCTACCTGATAGGCAAACAATCGTTGTAAGAACTTCTTATAACTGCTACCTCGAACAGAAGGAAACGCGGATAGAGAAGTAACTCGTGATGGGCGATCTGGTTCTAAAAAGGTGAATTGATCCAATAAATACTCAGGTGCCTGCTCATATAAAGCTTTATAACAAAGGGTCACAAATTTGAATAATACTCGGGCCTCAAATGGAAGCCAGTGAAGCTCTTTATAATATGGAGTGACGTGATCAGACTTTTCTTCAAGCCAAAAATCAAATGAACTGCCACATTCTGAATTTGGTGTAATCTAACTAGATTTACACTTTGCCCAGCAAGATGAACCGAATTGCAATAATCTAAAGTGCAAAGTGACATAGGATCAAAATAAGATTTAATTCTACGCAGTTTCCATAAAATGAAAAAGCATTTTTTGACCAACACAGAAGTAAATGCCTTCATTGATAAGGTATCTAAATACACACCTAAAATTCTGATTTCCGAGACAATAGGATAAGTAACCGCACTTACCCCCCCTGTTTTACTAAGGTGCGCTAATCGAATTAGCACGCGCCAAACGCTAACACGGCCATAGACTAACATGCACTCATTAGTGTTTAGCACGCGCTAATCGGTTAGCACACCTTAGTAAAACAGGGCCTTAGTATCAGATTTTTTTCCACCATCCAGTTAGAAGAAGCAAAAAAGAACTTGGTTATATCCGAATTAAGCTTTAATTTATAATCTCTCATCCAACTGTTCACAGTACACATAATTTCTTGAATGATATTGAGAGATACTGGAGCTAATGGGAATTACAATGGTGATATCATCTGTGTAGCTCCAAATTTTCAAATTAAGAGCTGCTAGTTTTTGCCCCAAAAATGCAAGATAGATGTTAAAAAGCACAGAGGAAAGTGGGGAGCCCTGTGGAATACCATATGGATTTATTCCATATTTTGAAAGAACTCCCTTGAAAAACACTTGATACGTATGAAATTTTTTTTTAAATCCCAAAACCATTGCAGTACCTTACCAGAAATGTCCATGGCATCCAAACAATTAAGTAGGATTTCATGATCAAATAAATCGAGGGCATTACTTAAATCAAACTACAAAAGAAGTACTCCCATTCCCCTACTAAACAGGGCATACAGATGATTCAAAAGTGAAGTAATTAATGGTTTGGTACTATGAAAGGACCAACATCCTGATTGAGATTCATGCAGGAAAGGAAATTGAACCAAATAGTCCAGCAATTGTTGGTAAACAATTCCTTCCATTACTTTCACAAATAAAGGTATAGAGGCAATAGAATTTTTAGAGTTTTTAACAAGAGGTGTAATAATTGTATATCCTTTTACTTTTGGGAACTCTCCTTCACCCAACAAATGAATCAACCAATTGAAAAGATCTTTCTAAAAAGTAAGACTTGAAGTCTTCATAATAGTTGACGAACAAGAATCTAATAAACAAGATGATTTAGCATATTTTAAATATAAATTTTTAAACTGGACCCAATTCGGTAGTTTAAATGAGTGCCAATTTAAATCAACCAAACATGTATTAGAAGGCACATTTGGGATCATAACCATTACATCAGAGGTAGTGAGACACAACTGTCTAAGAGTTTTAATTTTCCTATCAAAATAAAAGGCAATCTCTGAAGAAGATGGAGCCTTGTCTTGAGGTGCATGTGTTAAATCAGAAACATCAAAATTGATGATCCTATTCTACCTCTCTCCGCACCGGGCATCTCTACCAAAACCCAGACCCGAGTCTCAGCCTGTCTATCCGACATTGTCACCTGGATGTCTCACCGCCATCTAAAACTGAATATGGCTAAAATGGAACTGCTCATCTTCCCGCCTAAACCTGTCTCCCTACTTCCCCTGTTCTCTGTCTCTGTGGACAGCACTCTCTTCCTCCCTGTCTTGTCTGTTCGCAATCTCGGGGTCATCTTTGACTCCTTTCTCTCCTTCTCCTCCCAGATACAACATATCGCTAAAAATTGCTGCTTCTTTCTCTATAATATTACCAAAATCTGACTGTTCCTCTCAAGCATGCTACCAAAACCCTTATCCACACCAATCTGGTTTCAGACCCGGCTTCAGCACCGAAACTGTAATGGCCTCCCTCCTAAACTCTCTACACTCCCTCCTGAGTCAAGGCTCCAACGCTTTGATCCTCCAACTGGATCTAAGTAGTGCCTTTGACCTAGTTGACCACCCCATCATGCTGAACTGTCTGGAATCAATAGGCATCTCAGGAAACACCCTTACCTGGTTCCGAGGATTCCTTGAATTCAGATCCTATCAAGTACTCAAAGAAGACAAACTCTCCTTCAGCTGGAACAACAACTGCGGACTTCCCCAAGGCTCCCCGCTATCACCGACCCTCTTCAACATCTACCTCATCTCACTGGGTCACCTACTACAGAGCTTAAATCTCACCTTCCACATTTACGCTGACGACATCACCGTCGTTCTCCCACTATCCGATATCTCGACAAATTTCATTATTCACCTAGCCAATATCCTAAACCAAACAGAACTCTGGATGAAGGCCTTCAAACTCAAACTGAACACAGAAAAAACCAAATTTTTCCTAGCCTCTCCCAACGAGCAGATTAAAGACAACATGATCCAAGTGAACGGCAAAAATTACAAAATTGCCCAATCTATTAAAATACTAGGGATTACCCTTGACAGACATCTAACACTAGAAAAACACACTGATCTAATGTTCAAAAAATGCATCTCTACTCTTTGGAAACTCCGCACTATCAAAAAATTCTTTGACGAGTCATCCTTTCGTCTACTAGTACAAGCCTCCATCCTGAGTACTCTGGACTACTGCAACATCATATTTTTAGGAGCTTACAAAAAGTCACTCCACAAGCTAAGACTAATCCAGAACACAGCAGTCCGCCTCATCTTCGGGCTAAAAAAATGGGAACATATCTCCCCATATCTCCAAATTCTTCACTGGCTGCCAGTAGAATCCAGAATACTTTTCAAGTTCGCCTGCATCAGTTTCAAAGCGATCTTCGGAATGCTTCCAACTTACCTAGCTTCCCAAATCCTCACCAACTGCCCACAAAAGATCTCCCGCAGAACTAACCTCTTTACTTACCCATCCCTGAAATCATGTCACTACATGAAGTACCTAGACAGAATGCTTTCATTCCAAGCAGCCAAACTGAACACATGGCTAGCAAATACTCGAGGCCACATCATACACTGACTTCAGAAAGTCTCTGAAGACCCGTCTCTTCAACACCACCTAAGTTTCTCCCCCTCATCCAGCTATATCCCCTCCAAATGCCCACCCTACCCTTCCTTCCCCCTCCAATGCTTATGGCTGGGTTCCTCTCTTACTCACATTGTATATTTCCTCCCGTTATTCAGCGTTTAACTCTTGTAACCTGTTCAAATGGTAATATCCTGTATCTTACTGTAAACATCCTGTACCGGTCCACTCTGTAATTTACTTTATCTTATGGTAAACCTCCCCGGTACCTGCTCACTTTGTATTAACCTGTATTGTATTGTAAACTTCTCCTGTTCCTGTTCACTTTGTAATATCCTGTTCACTTTGTATTAACCGGTATCGCATTGTAATCATCTCCTGTTCCTGCTCACTTTGTAATATCCTCTTCTCACTGTAAACTTCCCCCATTATCTCATGCACATTGTAATTCCCTGTATATTTTTCATTGTAATTCCGACTTATTATGCACACTCTTCCACAAAGCTTATGTATCTCAAATCCCTGGTTCCAATACCTAGCTTATTTCCTGTTCCAAACATATGTATCTTGTTGTAAACATATGTCTCCTGCTGTAAACATTGCACCCTCTCCCGGCACGACCCTCCTTGTAAACCGCTTCGAACTTATGGTATATAAGAAATAAAATTATTATTATTATTATTATTATTACCTCAAGCACAGATTATTGCAACTCGCTACTCTCTGGTCTTCCACACTGCCATCTTTCTCCCCTTCAATCCATCCAGAATTCAGCTGCATGACTCGTATTCCCTGAGAACCGCTATATTCACATTAATCCCCCTCCTAAAGTCACTTCATTGACTTCCCATCCATTTCTGATTACAATTCAAACTCCTTTTACTGACCTACAAATGCATTCACTCAGCTGCCCCTCATTATCTCTCTTAACTTCTCTCCCCCTATGTCCTCCCCCCCCCCCCGCATGCTCCACTCAACTGATAAATCCCTCCTATCTGTGCCCTTCTCGTCCTCTGCCAACTCCAGACTCTGACCTTTCTATCTTGTTGTGCCATATGCCTGGAACAAACTGCCTGAATCCCTACGTTGGGCTCCATCTCTGGCAGTGTTTATCCAAGTTAAAAGCTCACCTCTTTGAGACTGCTTTCAACTCTTAACTCTTCTCACCTTGGGTTCTTCTTCCCCAACCCTTCTTCCCCAATCATGTCTGTCTGTCAAAGTTAGATTGTAAAATTTTCTAAGCAGGGACTGTCTATTTAATGTGAAAAATGTACAGCGCTGGGTACGCCCTTCAGCACTATGGAAGTGCTAAATAGTGATAATAGTTTAAGTCAGTGTTCTTCAACTGCTGGTCTGTGGACCGGTGCCGGTACGCAGAAATTTCCTGCCAGTCCACAGGGCTGGTACGTGCATCGGGCTCAAAACAGTGTTCTTCAACCACCAGTCTGTGGTGCAATCGATGTGGTGTTATCTTCGGGCCAGCTCCCTCTTCCTCACTGCCACATTGCACAAAGCCTTGGGCAGCGGCTCCTACACGCGTCCTACGCCTGAACCGGAAGCCTTCTCTCTGACATTGCAAATCAACGCCTGCACTAACCGCTAACGTATCCATAGGATAACATGCACGTGTTAGCGTTTAGCTTGTGATCAGCGCGCACTAATATTTAACGTACACTAAAAAGCATAGCGCACCTTAGTAAAAGAAGGGTTTAGTTTTTGGTCCTGTATTTGCATGGGGTTATCTGTTTTCTGGTAGGAATGAATGTTGAGAAGCATACAGTGTGTTTTGTGTACTTTAATTTTGTGGTTAACCATTATGTGTTGTTAATAAGATTATATTGTGTGTATATTTAAAAAATGAATGGAAAAAATAGTGTTACAATTAGTACTATTATGGGGGCGGAGTCTGGGGTGGAGATTGGGTGGAGATGGGCGGGGTCTGGCCTACAACTTAGCCCAGTGTTCTTCAACTGTCGGTCCGCAGACCAGTGCAGGTCCACAAAATAATTATTTTATTTCCTCCAGTCCATAGGTGTAAAAAGGTTGAAGAACACTTGGATCATGCTGTGGTCACATGATGCAGACTTTTAAGACAATAGTAAGATGCCACTGTAACAAAAGAAGTTTTGGGCTACAAAATCCTGGTGGAGACCTGGATAGGGGCACTTCAGGAAGTACTGAGGACTGAAATTATGCTTCATTCCCTCTTCCTAAAGCTTTCACGTCACCCTTAGTGACATCCTGAGCCAAGCTGTGGGTTGGTTTAGTCACACATTTTACTTTACAAACCTGCCTGGAATGCTCTCCCCTTCTCTATTCATAAAACCCCCTCTCCTAATGTAACCAGTGGTTAAAAATAGACAATTTTTACCTGGGGTGGGGGGGTAGATGCTGTAAAACCCCGAGAGCATCTCTGAACCCATCCATGAGTCTGGCAATGGACCTGACGTTTATATTGGATCTTCAGATTTTGTGGCCATTCTGGGTTGAGGATAAAGAAGAAGAGCAGATAAGAAAGGCCCTGGCTCTGTCTGAGCTCGGCGCTGGATCGGGCAACGTCCACACATGCGCTGACATCATCATAACTCAAACCCTGTTCTCTACCCATTGCGGCTATTTGTAAAATCTTGGGTCATATATTTAGGATGAAATGGCTCTTTGCTTTAAAAAGATTGATGACCCATGATCTAGAAGACTCAAGACTAGAAGATTCAAGAGCTAGTTGATGCCCCATCACCCCTTTCCTGTTCACTGATTTAGTTTTACAGGGAGGGGTGACCAAAATGAGCACCATGACATAGTTTTAAATACTTTTCCCTATCAGTGCATATTTTTAAATAAATATGTACAAACTGTCATTTTGAAAATCACCCCAGGAAATATAACATAGCATGACATAGCACGGTTCATAGACAAAACCGCTGAAGACAAAGGCGCACGCTGACAACTGAGTGCAAGATGGAAGCGCGCGCCGAAGAAAAAGAGTATTTTTAGGGGCTCCGACGGGGGGTTTTGTTGGGGAACCCCCACACACACACTTTACTTAATACAGATCGCGGTGGCGTAGTGGGGGGTTTGGGGGGTTGTAACCGCCCTCATTATACTAGAAACTTAACTGTTTCCCTGTTTTTTAGGGAAAAAGTGAAGTTTTCAGTAAAATGTGGGGGGGTACAACCCCCCAAAGCCCCCACAACGCCCCCACAATGCGGCGTAAAGTGGGGGGTTCCTCCCCACACCCCTTGTCGGGGTTCCCCCCCACACTCCCTGTCGGAGCCCTTTAAAACAGTCATTTTCTTCAGCACGCGCCTCTACGTTGCGCTCAGTTGTCTGCGCGCGCCTTTGTCCCAGCGCGCTTTTGACCTGACACCCTCCATTTGTATACTACAAACACCTCACAGTTCTATGCGGTTAACATATAGAGAACTGTGCATTCACGGAGAATTGCAAAATAACAATGGAAACATACATTACATCCACATTATTCTTCAAAAAATTGCTTAAATAGCTACATTTTCAACATTTAACAGAAACTGCCCTTGCTAAAGTCTCTAACAACCTGCTCCTGGCCAAATCCAATGGACTCTACTCTATCCTATAAAAGGCACGCGCAATATATGGAATCACACTTAGCAGCCGTACTCATCGTTAACATTTAGATCAGGGGTCTCAAAGTCCCTCCCTGAGGGCCGCAATCCAGTTGGGTTTTCAGGATTTCCCCAATGAATATGCATGAGATCTGTGTGCATGCACTGCTTTCAGTGCATATTCATTGGGGAAATCCTGAAAACCCGACTGGATTGCGGCCCTCAAGGAGGGACTTTGAGATCCCTGATTTAGATGCATCTATTTAGACCAGTGGTTCTCAACCCTGTCATAGGGGACCCCCAGCCAGTCAGGTTTTCAAGGTATCCCTAATGAATATGCATAAGACATATTTGCATGCCTGTCTCCTCCATTATATGCAAATCTCTCTCATGCATATTCATTAGGGATATCTTGAAAACCTGACTGGCTGGGGGGGTCCCCTAGGACAGGGTTGAGGACCACTGATTTAGCCCAAGGAAAACCAGGTCTAAATATCTGTGCCTAAGTTGTACATGGCTTGGGCATATTCTATATCAGTGAACTTAACTTTTAGGAATGCCCATGATCTGCCCATGTCCGCCCCTGGCCATGCCTCCTTTTCAGATTCACGCACTAGAACTGATGTGCATTACATTACAGAATGCACCTGCCAAGCTGTGCACATGGAGGGGCATAATCAAAAGAAATGTCTAAGCCTGATTCGGATGTATGGTGCTAGAAGCCCAAAGGCGGCAGTGGAAAAATGTCCATTCTCGAAAAATACATCTAGAATTTTTTTTTTAATCGTATATCTGGATGTCCAGGCCATTGATTGTCCAGACCAGGGGTGCCCAACGCGTCGATCGCGATCGACAGGTCGCTCGCTCAGGCGACCCCAGTCGATCGCAGAACGGGTTCCCTTCTTCCCTTCTCTTTTTTCCCCTCCTGACTGGCCCGCTCCTGAATTCTGCTGCTGCCTCCGCTGCTCAACATTTAAAAAAAAAAAACAAAAAAAGAACTTATGCTCCGGGGGCTAACATGTGCTTGTACCGGCTTCCCTTCACTTCCCTCTGAAACCGGAAGTTATGTCCGGGGAGGGGGAGGGGGTAAGAAGGGAAGCCGGCACGCACTTGTTAGAGCCCTGTTCGCGGGCTAAAGCGGGAGACAGGTCAGTGAAGCTTGCGATTTGCTCTTCTTGCTGCCAGGTCCTGCCTACTTTCTGTTTCCTCAAAGGCAGGACCCGGCAGCATTTTTCCCAAAATGTCGATCTTGGGCCGATCAGCCTTCCTCTTCCCGACCTCAATTGTGCCGTCGGAGAGGAAGTTCTGGCCAGCGGAACTTCCTCTCCGACGGCAAAATTGACGTCGGGGAGAGGAATGCTGGTGGGCCCGAAGCAAGGAGAGCTTGGCCGGCGGCGGGCGGCTTTGGGGGCCTGTTATCCGATGGCAGCGGCAGAAGCAGTGGCTTGTGGGTGGGCAGGGAGGGAGAAAGAGGGCAGGCAGGGAGACAGAAGGAAAGAAGAGAAACAGAAAAAAAGAATGGGGGCATGAAGAGAGAAAGAAAGAGAGGGCAAGGAGAGAAGAAGAAAACATTGGGGGGGGGGGGAATGAGGTCAGGAAGAGAGGAAGCATACAGGCTAAAAGAAGGGAAGAAAGATTGGATGCACAGTCAGAAGAAGAAAGTGCAACCAGAGACTCATGAAATCACCAGACAAGGTAGAAAAAATGATTTTATTTTAAATTTAGTGATCAAAATGTGTCTGAATTTATATCTGCACTCTATATTTTACAATATGGTCCCCTTTTACTAAACCGCAATAGAGGTTTTTAGCGCAGGGAGCCTATGAGCGTCGAGAGCAGCGCTGGGCATTCAGCGCAGCTCTCTGCGCTAAAAACTGCTATCGTGGTTTAGTAAAAAGGGAGGGGGTGGGTATTTGTCTATTTTTGTATGGTTGTTACTGAGGTGACAGTGCATAGAGTCATCTCCTTTGACCTCTTTGAAAAAACCCCAGAATAGGAATGATAATTAACAATTGTATGCGTACAGTGTGCGTTTTGTTTTTTTTTTAAATTTTATTGTTGGTAGATCATTTTGACTTGGTCATTTTAAAAGTAGCTCGCAAGCCCAAAAAGTGTGGGCACCCCTGGTCCAGACCATCAATACATCTATCTTTGTACCACATTTTCGACCCAAAATTTGTCTAAGTCCCAAACATCCAGAGCAAGACCATTTGGACATGGGAGGAGCCAGTATTGTGATGAACTGGCCACCCAGACATGGCAACAGAGCAGTGATGTGAACTTCACAAAAACGGTGCTACATAAACATCTCACCAGAACTCCCTTATAGGATATGGTAAGCCCCCCAAAACTCACTATACCCACATGTCTACAATCATAATAGCCCTTATGGCTGCAGGTGCAACTATATGGCAGTACAGTAGGGTTTGGGGTTTTTTTTGGTAGGCTTACATTTTCCACCATTAATGTAGTGGTTAGAGTGGCTTATGGACCTGGGTCCTCCTCTCTATGGCTCACTAGCCCACCCCCCAGGCTACTTAAGACACCTTTATGCAGCTCTATTAGGCTTTCCTATAGCAGGTGCTGATGTTCCAGAGACAGGTATGTATATGTTTTTTCTGATATTTGTGGCAGTCAGTAATCACTAGGGGAGTGAGTGGGGGGTCTTTATGTTGTCTCTGCAGTGGTTATTTGGTCACTTTGGATACCTTTTTGGCACTTATACCTGCTTTTACATCGTCTAACTCGCAACATATAAGTTTCATCCAGGAAGTCTCATGAAACATTTGATTATTCCTGCAGGACAACTAAGTCTAAGTCAGCCCACATCCCACCCAAATACCATCCTAACCACTCCTCCAGATACGCCCCTTTTAGCTCTGGGCACACAGTGGCATTCAGAGGCCTAAAAGGCAGGGCCGGATTAACCGATAGGCCTACGAGGCACGTGCCTAGGGCCCGTTATTGTCGGGGAGCCCCAGGGCCGGCGTTATCGGGAGCAAACAGGACAGCTGCCCTGGGCCCCACAGATCCAGGGGGCCCCGCGGTCCGAAGTGCTCTATTAAAAAGCTACATTTTCCTTTTCAGAAGGGCCCGATACGGCAGCCGTTCTCACAAGCTGCCAGCAGCTGCCCCGAAGCTTTCCCTGTCTGCAGCGATCTGCCCTGTCGGAAACAGGAAGTTGCGGCAGAGAGAAAACTTTGGAGCCGTCGCCGGCAGCTTGTGAGAAATGCTGCCATGTCGGACCCTTTTGAAAACGAACCTCCCGGACGACGCTGCCCTCAAGTCATTCAGCCACCAAGCTTTAAGGCGCTGTGCTCCCGCCTTTCTCTGCCTTCGCTGCTCGTGGTCGCCTGCACCCTCCCGACTGCTGTCGCGGCTTGGGTCTGCAGTCCTCCCGGCTGCCTGTACCCTGGACATCCCAGCTGCCTGCATCTGAGGTAACTTGATTGTTTCTATCAAGTATTTCCTTTGTGAACAGTTTTGGTTGATTTATAGTTTGATTATCCTTATGTAAAAAATGAGAAAAGCTAGCTTGAATAACAACAAAACAATTTTAACAGCATTTCCCTGGTTGTATGTGGCTCTGGTTTGTTTTTACCCCCCTGCCTTTATTAGTTTTATTGATATGTATGTTTTCTATTTAATGTGTTTTACCTACCATGTTGCCCCGAAAATAAGACAGTGTCTTATATTTACTTGGGGCCCAAAAAAGGCACTAGGTCTTATTTTCGTGGTATACACATGACTATCTCTCCCTTCCTCTCCTTCACCCCAATTCTTCTTTCCTTCTCTCCCCCACATGTGCAGCATCTTTCCTTCCCTCTCTCCCATCCCTTGTGCAGCCTTGCCCAGCTTCTATCCTTCCCTCTCTCCCATCCCTTGTGCAGCAGAACCCTTGAGCACCCTTCGAACCCACTGCGCAGCCGAACCCCCATTGACCCTCCATCCTTCCCTACCCACTGACCACGAACGAGCCCTACCTTCATGTGAAGCAGCGTCGGGCCGGCAGCACTCTACACAGGCTGCTTGGCCTTGTCCATCGGGGATTTCACTCAGTAATGCGGCAGAGTGAAATCCCCGACGGACAAGGCCAAGCAGCCTGTTTAGAGTGCTGCTGGCTCAACACTGCTTCACATGAAGTTAAGGCTCCCTCCATACTGGGTGAGGGTGTATCTGTGTTCTGTGTCTATGAAAGACATGGTTTTCTGTTAGCGTTGACTAGCCTTGTTTGGCAAAATGCATTAAGTATGGTTCTTGGGAGCACCTTGAATAAACCTGATTTGAATCTCCTTATTTTCTGCCAATCTTCTTTTGTTTCGTATTGGATTCTTTGGTGGACTGCTTGCCTTGTTGTTTCGTTACAAGTTAACATACTTGGAGTGGAACGTATTAGAGAAGTTACAGATTTGGTTGTTTATACATACATATGGGTTACAGTTGGTTGACATAGAGTGAGGCAGTTGAGAGGCGTTGTAAACTTGGTTATTAATATAGACTTATATTTCAGATAGTATTACTGCTTTACAATATATTTGAACACTTTTATATACGTATTGAAAGGGTTCAGAGTTAATGTCCTGGGTAAGTAGGTGGGAAGGAAAGGAAGGGGGATTTGTTCAGAGTTGTTTGGGATTGCATAGAAGAAAAACTACACTGGTATGCTAATCTTTGTTTTGAATTTAAAAAATTTTTAAAAAAAAGAAATACAAGTGGAAATAAAGAAGTAAAGAAGAAAACAGATAAATGGGAAGGAGTACGGGTGGGGCAAGGGTGGTGCAGGACCAGGGGGGCCTAGTGTACTTGTGTGCCTAGGGGCCCTCCAGAAAGTTGGTTTGATTATTGGTACTTGGACAACTTGATTTTTAGGTCGTCCAAATGCCAACTTGGGCAGATTTTTAGACGTGTTATTATGAGCCCCAAACTTCTAATGTCAATTAGTGTGAATTATGAGTGTTAATTGCCAGTGCTGATTGGTCTTGTTAATTCTGTGCACAAATTGGTACACGACTTATGGTGCTATATACAGTGTTCCCCTGCAAATTCGCAGTTCATGGCTCGCAGACTCACTAATGCACAGTATTCTCTGACCGCCTCTTCCTGTACTAAAGTTGGGCTACACCAATCAGGAGCTGCGTGTCAAAGCAGCTCCTGATTGGGGTAGCCTTACTTTAGTAACAGGAAGAGGCGGTCAGAGCATACCGCGAGTGATTTTCTTCACTCGCTGGCGCTCCAGCTGCCCTCTCCTGCCTTATGACAGGCGAAAACCTGTATTTGTGTTTTTTCAGAATTCACGGGGGTTCCTGGAATGGAACCCCCACAAATATTGGGGGAGTACTGTACAGAATTTGGGGGCTAACATGTTAAGATCATTGTGCCACTTGATGAATTACCCCCTTTGGTGCCTATATGTATACCTGTTCCATGGCAAGTACAAGCTTCTGGGTTAATGTGCATACATATCTACATATTTTGAAAAGTATGCACATAGATGCTAACTCCTCCCATTTAGTCCAGATAAATGCAGACAGGCTGCACTTGCATAACCTTATCCAAGAAAACAGAGACCACCAGCCCAAACAGGGCAAAAAGTATATCCACAAAACAAGTGGTATCCTTATTATATACTTTATTTTAAAAAAAATCTATGTAAGAGACTCCAAAACATTTCCCCACCTTTTATTTAGCCATGGAAGAGGTTTCTACTGAATGCTCTGGCGCTCGTAGGAATTCTATAAGTGTCAGAGCAGCGTTGGAGCATTTAGCACTCCAGGCCATGGTAGAAAACTGTACCGCAGCTTAGTAAAAGGGGGGGTTATGAAAAATGTAAACAGTCCTTCGTTATCCAACAACATCCAATGTTTCTTCAGCAAGGGTGGAGCTCCCACATAAAAGATGAAGTGAATAATCTCACACAAACATTTCTTAATTCAAATGTTCAACATGAACTCCTAACTACCATGACAATTTATTACTCTTTGCTCCAACCGGTTTCATCTTCCATGGGTTTCTTCAGGAGCAGTCAGATGCCACAAAACTGCATCACCACCCACCACATTTACTGGGGCTGGAAATTCTGCCATATTGTGTGTAGGCTGTTGGATTAATAAAGAGCTGTTAGCATTTTTCACAAAATGTTTTGGATTCTCTTGCATAACATTATCGATAGATCAGGTGAGAAGTTTTACAAAAATCTTTCAATGGCAGAAATGGCTTCACTAGTGTCTTCTGTGTCGGGACTGTGCTCTTCTTCATTCAGTCAGAGCTAGGTCTTAAGCTTACTGAGGTAGCATTTTTGTTTAAAACCCTACTTAGTTCTATGTGCATTTATACAGTACCAGCCCTTGTGAACCTGCTGACAATCCACAGCAAGCTGCTAATATCAGCAGCTTTTTGCGGCCATCCCTGAAACCTGCCCTTGGAGAAAATGGTGAATTTTAGATATATCCTTAGTCAGTGTAACAGTGGCTGCCAGGGGGTTTGAAAGTGCCTGCACTTCAGATTCACTGGAAATTGCATGAGTGAGAGCTGAACAAACCTGCTGTTCTAGCTGGGAAATAATACAGCAGTAAGAGGAAATAGATCACCACTGACATCGTTATTAAGAAAAGCAGCTCTCCATATCAGGTGGCGTGGACATTAGATTCTAATATTGAATTCAGAAAGTGGAAAATAATTGTAATTTGCCTGGCTGTATTGTTATTGCCTTAAGCTTTCGTATTTATGTGACTGTAGCCTGAACCACTAGTCATTTTCCCTTCAAAGGTCAGATGGATATTTCCCCATTCCAATTATAATGACAAAGCTCAATTCGTATTTTGCACAAATGTTTCAGAAAAAAATAAGGTCATGTGTATCAAAGTTCAAAGTTGTACAAATTCATCAAAGTACCATTCAGAAATGCATATTGTTCATGAGTCATATTTAAAACATATTGTTTTGATTGCATTTTTTGTATTTGCCAATTCCATATGCAAAAACAAATTACGGTATTTCATTTTAGAAAAAAAAGGACAGGTGGGAACAATATTGCCTTTAACCACTAGGGGTCAGATGTACTAACTTGTTTACTCTATATTACAGAAACTTACCATAGGAATCTACAAATGTGATGGTTGAGTACACTTTCTTTGTAATTGGTTTATGAGAAAAATAAATAAAAAGATGATTTCTCTGAAAATATGGCTAATGGATCCATGCCCTAGTGTGCAAGCTAAACCAAGCCCTGAAATCATTAGCAATGAAAATTTAATATTGACAGCTTTAATTTTAATGTTTTTTAAATTCTTGTTGTAAACTGCTTTGACTTATTTTTTGTGAAAAGTGTTATGTATAAAAATGAAAAAGAATCTAATGTATATTTTCATGCACAATAAACAGAGCTGCACATGATCATCTAAGTGGTAATTAACTCTGTGTCATAGTGATTTTAGTCCTGGCCTCAGTACACATGATAGAAACCTAATACATTATGTTCCAAGAAAAATAATAGTATTTCTGTCAGCATACTGTCAAAAATTTGTGGTTGTTTAATTTGATTGTTTTACATTACTATCTGAACAATGCCTTTTTAATTCATAGAAACATAGAAACATGATGGCAGATAAAGGTCAAATGGCCCATCTAGTCTGCCCATCTGCAGTAACCATTATCTCTTTCTCTCTCTGAGAGATCCCACGTGTTTATCCCAGGCCCTTTTGAATTCAGACACAGTATGTGTCTCCACCACCTCTTCTGGAAGACTGTTCAATGCATCTACCACTCTTTCTGAAAAAAAAAGTATTTCCTTAGATTACTCCAGAGCCTTGCGGTATACAAAAATAAAGTTATTATTATTATTATTATTATTAACTTCATCCTATGCCCTCTCATTGCAGAGTTTCCTTTCAAATTAAAGAGACTCAACTCATGCACATTTACATTACATAGGTATTTAAATGTCTCTATCATATCTCCCCTCTCCCTCTTCACTGGAGAATGAAGCACATTATCTATAAACAGCTGTGCAAAGGATAGCGAAATAATAAATCATGCAATGTGGTATATTACCTTTTAATGTTAAAGAATTTCATATTAAAACTGAAGTATATTTAGCACACTGGAAACTGACAAATTTATTTACTCAGTGAAACAATTTGAAATTTTTTTATTCCAAAAAGGAGAGGTGGAATGTGACACGGGGCTGGTTGACCCTAGTGTCGCCCATTGGCCAGGGGGTTGTAGGTTAGTTGGGCGGTGGGGGGGGGGGGGGGACGGAAGTAATCAAATGGGAATTGGGTGGTGGACCCATCAGTGTAGGCAGTTTAAATTAATTGGTGGTGAGGCAGGGTAGTGCGTGGGGGCAAGGTTATAAAGCCGGGACCTTGGAAGACTCGGCTCCTTTTGGGGTCCTCCATTCTGACTTTTTGCAGCATGTCGGTGGTCCGTGGTTACCTTTGTGGAGATGGCGTCGTGTGGGGTGGAGGTGGCAGTGGAGTCAGACGACGCGGCTGAGATCTCACTCCTGGCTGGAGACTCTTTTGTAGATGACCCAGAGGAGCAGGTGGGTAGCGGCAGTGCGGGAGAGCATGGCAGGCCTGAGCGGCGTTTAAAGATGGAGGTGCTTTCAGCCCTTGGGATCGCTAGCTTGGGGAAGGGTGTGAGGAGCAGTCTCCAGAAGCGGGGACAGCGGGGCCTGTGGTGGCAGCATGTCGAGGCCGGGGTAAGTCAGGCGGGAAGGATTCTGCCCAGCTGTTGGGCCGCAGCTCACGGGCTTCACATGGTGAGCTGGAGTGGGAGGGGCTTGAGGATGAAGCAGTGCTGCTTCCTGCTTCCTCTATGGTAGAGGTACAAAGGAGTGCAGGGTTTCTTCAAGGAGCAGCAGGCAATTCAGTGGGGGAGGAGTGGGTTCAGCCCCCCTTGGGCGAGGGGGGAGGTGGAGATGATGGTGGTGAGCCAGGGATGTTGCTGTCCCAGCCCCCGCCCCCTATGAGTGGGGGGCCGGGGTCTTGGTATGCCAGTTATCCAGGGCAGTGGGGGGCTCAGTGGAGTCAATCCCCTTGGTGGTCATGTTTCCTTATAATGTACCACATGCGGATGCTCAAGCAATAACTTCATTGTTGATTGTGAGTGCAAAGAACAAGTTGGTAAATATTTCTTTAAAACTTGCATTAAATACCATGGTGCTTCTCCATGTATTGCATATATTACTGTCAAAACTTTGTATTCAGTACAAAACATGACGGGCAACCAAAGCAGCTGTTTCAACACTGGAGAAATATGTTGAAAATAAGATACACCAGTAATCATCCTTGCATTTTGGACCACTTGTAAAACATGTACTTTAGATTTGACCCTACCCAGAAATAATGCATTGCAAAAATCCAGTTTCGCAATGACAAGACTATGAATTACAATTTGAAAGTCTAATACAGACAACATCAGCGTAACCTTGGAAAGTATTCTCATCTGCATAAATGCTCCTCTAACAACATGTAAAATGCGTTCCTGCATTGTTAAATGACTGTCCAAATAAACTAAGCAATCTCATACTGGGATGGACTGACAGTTTCACATCCTGCACTTTTAGCTCTTTCAACTGCAATAACTGATTGTTAGCATCCACAAACATCACTTCTGTTTTCTGCAGATTTAACATCAACATATTCTCGTTCATTCACTTTCCTTTCTTTTCCATACAAGTTGTCAATAGTTGATTTGTCTTGCAAAACTTACTAAATTATCGCCGGCTTCATTTCTTCCTCCTTTACCATATTTGCCTCTTCGTATGTCCTACATTTGCATTCAAATCCCCCATAATTATCCAATAGGTCTTGTTTCAGCATTTGATCTATTACATTTTGAAGCTGTTCATAAAACAATTCCACATCCTTATCTTCCGCATTGGAACATATACTTGGATCAAGGTAACATTGATCGGCTTTCCCTATAGATGGATTGATATAACTCTATTACTCTTAACATTATACTGTAGTGCCATCTTTGAAAGCTTATTGTTGAAGATGAATGCCATGCTATTTTTCCTATGTGTTTCGTGACCAGAGTAGCAAATCCAATGCTCATTTGATTGAAAATGGCCCTGTCCTGTCTATTTAAGTTCACTAATCCAAATCAATTTTGATTTTTTTCCATTTGAATTTTGACAATTTCCGGTTTTCCTTGATTCATGCTTCGTACGTTCCATGTTACTACATTGAGAATATCATCCTGTTTTTCTATCCAGCAACATCAGCATCAGGATGACCAAGTGGCTTTGCTCCATCAGCTTCACAAACACCGGGCATAGCCTGGGTGACCCTCAACTCTTCCCTAGTAGCATTGTAAGCACCTTCCGACCATAATGTTCATAATGTTTGGCACCGGTAAATTAGGCCAGGGTTTTCCTGTCCAAATTTACCGGCACCAACACAGATGTCTACCGACGCCCAAGTCATTCTGTGCCTATTCTTCACCCCTAACTATGCCCACTTTGTGTGTAGGCGCAGGTAAGTGTTGTACAGACATGCATGAAACGTCAATGACTGTCATGTAAATTGTTTTTTTAATTAGCTTTTCATGTCATTTTCAATTATCATATTATTTAAGCCAATTAAAAAATTTTGATTTTTGCACACAAATTGGCTAGACATTGATCAGTGGCGTAGTAAGGGGGGTACACAGGGACCGCCCCCTACACCTAAATCGGTGGGGGCGCTGGAACCTCTCCGCCCTGCCACACCATGGCACCCTTGCACCATCCCTTCCCCCCACCCCATACCTCTGTATTATCTTCGCCAGCCTAGTTCCCCTTTGAATCACTTCCAGGTCACAGGGCCATAAAGTAATGTCAGAGGGAATCCAACGTTGGCACGAGAAGCATGCTTGCAGAAGCCACTTGTGCTGGTGAAGATTAAGAGGTATGGGGGGAGGGAGAGTGCAAATGTGGAATGCGGGGGACGGGAAGGAGCAGGGGCACAGAAGGTGTAGGGGCGTGGAGAGGAGGGCACAGGGGGCACCCTTACTACGCCACTGCCACTGATCTAAGCAACATTTATAGAATCAGGGCCATTGGGTTTAAAAACCCATTCCCTCAATATTAGAGCAGGGTTGCCACAGATCCACCTTTAAAGTTCCAATGATGTAACTTGTCAATTTCTATTCAGTTTCTTATATTTTATCTTTATTATGTCACTCGTAATGATAAATATCTTTTTAAAAAAACATGGACGTATTTCACTTGATGTTTTCATTACCTATTTGCTATCTCAAGTGACCTGTTTACTTCATTGCAATGCAGGGATTTTCTCCTTTGTTCTCTCTTGATTTCATCTATCTTCTTGTTAGCAAAGACAATGAATATATCAATAATAATGAGCTCATTCTGGTAGAAATAAATTACCACAGCTTTTGTGAAGAACATTTTCCCTGTCGTGCATACAGTAGTATGCTTTCAGCATTAATCAGGAGTCATACAAGAAATATACAAGTTTGGTTTATAGGAATTTTAATGAGTAATGGCTGACACATATTTTTAAAACATTATCATGGAAGTTTGAAAAACAGAAACTCAAAGCTACTGGAAACTTAGGGCTCCTTTTACAAAGGTGTGTTAGGGCTTTAACGCGCGGAATAGCGCACACTGAATTTGCCGTGCGCACTAGACCTTAACGCCAGCATTGAGCTGGCGATAGTTCTAGAAGCATAGCTCACGGTATTTTCCTGCGTGCGCTAAAAACGCTAGCGCACCTTAGTAAAACCAAACAAACCCTAAAACGTGTACCTTTTTTTCTGTAGCAAGAACTGCATCTCTATGCCCCCATCCGCACCCCCCCCCCCTCCCAAGGAAGGCATACATGCAATTTATTCCAAACATCACATGAATCTGTTATGCATTGAATGCATGGTTTCACAGATATGTTTAATCAGGAATAGGTTGCATCATGAGACCTGCAGGGGGAGTGCGATGTCTTGAGTTGAACTGATATTTGTAGTAATAACTAGCGGGAGGGGGAGTTAGAAGGCTTATCTTCTCTCCTTGACTGCAAAGCCACAAGTTCATTTTCCATCATATATTTTTCAAGTGGCCTCTGTTTTTTTCTTCTACTTGTTAACAATGTACTAGAAAAGAGAAATATAACTTCTGTTGACAAATCCAAGACATACTATCTTACTAATAAAATCTGAGTTATATGCTATGCAATACATAGCAACATATGTTACTATGTATTACATAACATATAACTTATAGTAGATTTTATAGATTTTATTATTATTTATATCCAATGCAGGAGACAAATTTTCAGGACATTTCAGTTACTAGTCCTATTATATCAGCGGTCTCAAACTCGCGGCCCCCCAGGTGCTGCTGGACCTGGCAGAAAGGGAGGGAAAGGAAAGATGCTACACACTGGAGGGGAGGATGAGATGATATATGGGGAGAGAGCATATTGGGTTGGGGGATGGGAAGGATGGATGCCACTGAGGGAACAGGCAAGGACAGAGAGAGAAAGCGTATAGTAGGCAGAAAGTGCTGGACTCATGGAGAGGGTGAGATGGATGGGGAGGGCAGAAAGGAAGGAGAAATGTTAAACCGGGGAAGGGGGAGAGGGAAGAGAGTGAAAAGTTGGACTCATGGAGGGAGAGAGAGAGAGAGATGTTGTTTGATTGAGGGAAGGAGGACCAGAGGAGATGCATGCAGGAGGAAGAGAGAAAAAAATATTGGACTGGTGGGAGAAATGTTGGACTGGGAGGGGGGCAGAAAGGAGGAAGGGAAAGAGAAATGTTACACTGGGGGGGAAGGAGAGAGATGTCAGACCATGGAAATAGGGAGGGAAGGAGAGAGAGATAGGAAGGGAAGGGAAGACGTAGATTTTGAGAAGAAAGCAGAAAACTTGAATGTTAAGTTTGCAAAAGATGGATGCAAGTTTGATCCAAACAGACCGGGGATTGTAAATTACAAAACAACAAAAGACCCCCCTCTCATCAATACTGGGCAAGTCTCTCAAATTGATATTATCAGATAACATTTAAAGGCTTTTAAATATTTAAATGTGCTCATAAGCTCTTCAACAAGGTGCCACAACAACGCTACAATGTCGCTGGAAAGATGCTTGGATTTTAATCATAACACATTACATGGAGCAAGAAATTTTGGACGAGTAATAGGAGTTGATGGTCTACCACATCAAATGCACTAGCTTAGTCGAAGTGTAGTACAAGAACTTGTTGTCTGGTGCTCATGCGTGTTCTAGATTGAAGATAGGAGAAGGTCTGACGTAATCAGGTAGGAAGGCAGTTCCAAATTTGGGGGCCTTGAAACTCGAAGGTGGATTCAAAGAGTGATTTTCTCCGAACTTGACGTGAAGAGGGAAGAGGTAATTAATAGCACTGAGTCATTCTTGAGTTATAGAAGGAGTGTGAAACTTAGATGACTGAAGTTATCCCAGGCCCTTTTCCTCTGCTCTGCTTCTATTTGCCTTGAGCCCAGCTCCCGAGAGCTGCTGGTCTTGTGCCCTGAGCTCTCTGCTCCCAAGGGCTGCTGATCTGTTGTTTCTAAGAGTGCCCCTAGAGCAGGGGTGTCAAAGTCCCTCCTCAAGGGCCGCAGTCCAGTCGGGTTTCCAGAATTTCCCCAGTGAATATGCATGAGATTTATTAGCATACAGTGAAAGCAGTGCAAGTAAATAGATCTCATGCATATTCATTGGGGAAATCCTGAAAACCCGACTGGATTGCGGCCCTCAAGGGGGGACTTTGACACCCCTGCCCTAGAGGTTCACCTCTGCTGGTACACAGCATACTAGCTCTAAAAAGAGCTTTGTGTCAACCAGTGACAGTTTCCCATCTCGTCAGCTACTTCTCAAATGAGTACTGTATAATCCTCAGATATAACTCATAGATTCCAGGCTCTCTTTCAGCATGCTGGCTCTGTTATCCCTATTATTTCTTCTCCTGTCTGAATTTGTGGGGAGTAGATATCCACTTCTGTTATTCTCATTCAGCTCTGCTTAGTTCACATCCCCACATTCATTTGAGCCCACAAGCTTTACTCCAATTCATTAGATAACCTCTTAAAATGCATAATATTTCACCCAAATGTTTGAGTGTTCATCCCTCGTGCATGATTTGCATATGGAGTTACCCATCCCCTCTCCATACTCAGCCATGTAACTTTCATAAATTGGATACAATCCTCCTGAAGTCAGATAAGTGGCAGACAGAAACCCCTTTTCAATTTTAACACAAACAGATAACTGCTGGTTTCAAACCCATTGTTCACAAACGCCTCTTTCTAAGCTCTGTCAGAAACCCATTCCCATGAGGGATTTCATCAGTAAAACAAAAAATTCTGCAGGAAACAAATTGTAACATGGAATCCTTAAGGATAGAAATTCCATTTCCAAAGGGAAAGAGAATAGTGATGGGACTAAGCTACTATTTGCTTGGACAGAATTAATAGACTGTTGATGAAAAGAAAAATTAACATAAATTAAGGAGACTAACAAATGTATCAACAGTATTACAATGGGTGATTTCATAAACTGAATGAAAAAGGGAAAACAACAGAACTAATGATAAACAAAAATAACCAAAATACACACCCTCTGACACGTAAAAAATGTGGAATGTAAAGTGGCACGTTCCAGCAATTCACAATTAGGAACAAATACTTAAAAAAAATACCAAAAAAGAGAGAGAGAAAAAAGGCCTGTCATAAACAGCCACGCCTCAAATGTCAGAGGCTAGCTTTTCTAATTATTGGCCAGAAAAAAAAATATATCCTTCTGTCTGACCCTCATGATAGAAAGTGGAATATTATCACACCTCCCCCACTGGCAGAAACACTGATAGACGACTCCAGCACAGCTCAAAGTTGCTTAGCGGAAACATTGGCTGGAACCACTTGTGATCTGGGTTGGCCACTGTTAGAAACAAGATACTGAGCTTGACGGACCTGTGGTCTCTCTGTTACAGAATGGCAGCTCTTATTTTCTTATGTCAACTCTTTTATGATGAAAGGCTAAGAGGAAAGGGCTATTCAGCATGGAAAAAAGAAGTTTAAAATCTTGAGCAGTGTGGAACGGGTAAACGCAAATCTATTGTTTACTCTGTTAAAAGACAGAAGACATGCCATGAAGTTCCATAATAGCACATAATAAAACAAAACTGAGAAAATATTTGTTCACTCAACAAATACTCTGGAGAATCCCATTTGGCCCTAACCCTTTGCCTACTCTTACAGTATAATCTCAGTTATCCAGCACCCATGGGGATTGGTGGAACCAGATAACTGTAGTTTCTGGTTATTGTTAAAATAGTTTTGTCTCCCTTCCCACCTCACTCTATCAGCCCCCACCCCCACTTGTAGGTCCAGTATCTGTTTTTCCCTTCTTTCTGGGTCACTTTCTCTCCCCCCCCTTCTCCCCTACTTTCTCTTTCTCCTTCTCCCCCACTCCCTCCCTCCCTTACCTGAAGCAGCAGAGCCAGTCCTGACAACCCCCTCCCTCCATTCCCGAAGCAGCAGAGCCAGTCCTGACAACTCCCCCCTCCCTCACTCACCTTATTCCCCCTTCCTTACTCACCCCAGCAGGGCATTTCCTCTGCTGCCTGGGAAGTGATGTGGCAGAGGACTGGCCCTGCCTGGGATGGCCAGAAGCTGCCTCTTTACCAGCACTTCTTCTGCTTGACGGCTGCTGCTACAGCTTTGGGTGAAGGACTGAGTATAACATAACCATGAAGTTACTTTTGATACATTTGGATGGTTGCCTAGCAGTCTCTTTTGTGCCATTATGGATGAAAAGCATTAGTTAATTGTAGGCTTCGTGAGGCTTAGCAAACTCTCCATAGTTTAATATGTTGGCACCAGGCAGGCAGCAGCCATTACATTACATTAGTGATTTCTATTCCGCCGTTATCTTGCGGTTCAAGGCGGATTACACAAGGAGAGAACTGGCCATTTCCAGAGGAATTAGAGAGCAGAGAAGGTTGATACAGAAAGTTGAGGTGGTTCTTGTGGCGTTGGATTGTATTGGAGAGTAGAGATGGTTCTTTTGGTGTTAGGTCAATTTCAGGTTTTTTTTGGGTAGTATGGTTTCTTTGAATAGTAGGGTTTTTATTTATTTTCTAAATATTTTGTAGTCTGAGGTCGTTATCAATAAATTGGAGAGTTGGTGGTTTAATTTTGCTGCTTGTGTGGCTAGGAGGCCATCTTGATCTGAAATCAGAGCATCCTCTGCTACTTAGCTTTTAGACAGCTAAGATAAAAGATAATTTCCAGCTAGATAGATTGTGACTAAAAGTTCTCCCAAATTCATCCACTCCCTTTTTTACAAAACCGCATAAGTGTTTTTTTGCGCTGGCTGGCACGCTGAATGTTGTGCACTGCTCCGACGGTCATAGAGTTCCAATAAGTGTCGGAGCAGCACAAAGCACTCAGTGTGCCAGCACTAAAAACTTCTAGCGTAATTTTGTAAAGGGGGGGGGGTCAGTTGGGTAAAATCTAACTGTTGAATACCTCATTAAAACATAAGAACTGCCACTGCCATCTCCGGATCAGACCTTAGGTCCATCAAGTCCAGTGATCGCACACATGGAGGCCCCGCCAGGTGTTCCCTTGCATAATTTTAGTCACCCATATCACTCTATGCCTCTCATAAGAGATGTGGATCTAGTTTACCCTTAAATCCTAGAACGGTGGATTCCGCAATAACCTCCTCTGGTAGAGCATTCCAGGTGTCCACCACTCGCTGCGTGAAACAGAACTTCCTGATATTTGTCCCGGATTTGTCCCCCTCAGCTTCAGTTCATGCCCTCTTGTCCATGTCACATTAGACATTGTAAATAATTGTTTTTCCTACTCTAACTTGTCAATTCCTTTCAGAATTTTGAAAGTCTCGATCAGATCCCCTCGCAGTCTCCTCTTCCAAGGAAGAACAACCCCAGTCTCTTAAGTCGTTCCTCGTAATCCAGTTTCTCCATACCTTTCACTAGCTTTGTTGCTAGTTTCTGCACCCTCTCCAGCAGTTTTATATCTTTCTTTAGGTATGGAGACCAATGTTAGACATAGTATTCCAAGTGTGGTCTGACCATCACTCTATAAAGCGGCATTATTACTTTCTCCGATCTACTCGTGATTCCCTTCTTTATCATACCAAGCATTCTATTTGCTTTCTTCGCCGCCACTGCCGTGCATTGCGCTGACGGCTTCAGGGTCCTATCTATCAGTACACCCAGGTCCTTTTCATGTTCGGTCTTTCCCAGAGTCGCATCTGACATTCTATACTTTTGTTCCTTGTTCTTTCTGCCTAAATGCATTACTTTGCACTTTTCCACATTAAACTTCATCTGCCATTTCTCTGCCCATGTCTCCAATTGACACAAGTCGCTCTGGAGTTCCTCGCTATCCTTCTGAGATCTGATTGCTCGACATAGCTTTGTGTCATCTGCAAACTTGATGATCTCACTGGATGTTCCTTCTTCTAGGTCATTGACGGAAAAATTAAATAGGATTAAAAATTAAGGCTCCCTTTTATCAAGCCGCGTTAGGGTTTTTTTTATTGTCAGACGCTGCGGTTAAAGCTCTGGCACTCATAGGAATTCTATGAGTGTCGGAGCTTTTACAGCAGCGGCTGGTGATGGAAAAAAAACCCTAACATGGCTTGATAAAAGGGGGCCTAAATGCAGAGAGAATAAGATAATTATGTCCAGTATCTAAATGTGTTGAAGAATTTTCTAATACCCTAAACTTGAAAGGGGACCTTTTTTTAAAAAAACCAACTGTCTCTCTTGTTGCAAAGTTCAAGACACATTTGTCTCAATCTATGCTCCCAGTTTCAAAGAGAAAGTATGGGAGTAATTTTAGTTTGAAAATTGCCACGGGTACAAATTATCTGGGGATTCTGCTAGAAAAGAGCACATACAGAGTTGAAACTCTAATCTATGAATGTTTTGTCAGAGCCTACAAAAAAAGAACACTGCAGGGGAAGACAGAAACGGCTTTGAAAACGGCCCTTCCCTTTTCAGAAAATGTGCAAAAAACAGTCTGATAAAATCAGCTTCCTATTATTTTTTTTTTCTTTCAAAAGGTTCATCAAAGTGCAGTAAAACCTCTACATTTTTCCTTTTTCAATCAATCTTCAATGAACCTTTCATAAAGAGCTGGTACCAAGTGTACACTTGAATCTGTCACAGTTCACGTTGTCAGAGCATCTGTGCTGTTTTTAATACTTTCGATACTTTTAAATAAAAAAATTTGATGTCAGTGTTTTGTTCAAAAGAAGCTTCCAGTTGATCCCAAAAAACTTTTGTATGATGTTGAGGGTTCAGTACCTTTTGATAATAACCCCCCTCCCTCCTTTTACTAAGCCACAGTAGAGATTTCAGCCATGGCCCGGAGTACTAAATACTCTGATGCTGCTCAGACACTCATCGAATCCCTATGAGCGTCAGAGCATTGTAGTGCCCCAGTAAAAAAACTCTACCGTAGCTTAGTAAAAGAGAGCCAAAGGTAGCATATATCAAACAGAAGAAATGTTAAAGTTTTCTTAGTCAACACAAATCTCTTTGAGTTCAATTGTCATGTGCCCATAGGGTTTCTGACCATGAACTAGCATGGAAATATTCTAAATATAATTTAACCTTTTCGGGACAACCGATAATATCCCATAGTAAGCGTAAGGGCTTTCTTCAGGCGGATCTCTCCATGCCCAGGCAACCGTATTTTGACCAGCTCACCGGCCAGTATTGAAGGGGGAAGGAACCCAGCTGTAACTCCAATGGAGGGAGCAACCGGAGGCTTGGAGCTTGAGATCTCGTTGTCTCCCCCCCTCCCTCCGGCAGCCCGTTTGACACCTAATCCAGAGCAGGTAGACGTTGAGAGCATGAGTGCCAAGTTCCTGATGTGTCCGACGCCCTCGTGTAGTGAGGGGCCTCAAGCCGACCTGAACGCTGAGTCTCCAACATTACAAGAAGCAGGGGAGAACCGCTCTTCGCAGGTGACATGGGACGGCATTTGGCGAGTGCTCCAGAAGCTGGAAGTTTCTGTTACCAAATGTACTAGTGATTTCTCAGTTGTTGTAAGTAAAATCAATGATCTTACAGCCTCAATTCACAACATACAAACTGAGACTAACTTAAAGTTTGATAATATTAATGAGGAAATAGCCTCAATTCAAAACTTATTGGGACAGACTCTTTTTTTCAGAAAAAAAAAGAGCAGCTTGAGAATTACAACAGAAGACTTAATTTAAGAATTTTGAAATTTCCTAAATCTGCAATTGCTGCTCCTATTGATATGTTCAAAAAATATTTGATTGAAATTTTAAAGTTTTCCTCGGACTCAATTCCGCCTATCAATAGGATTTACCGTCTACCAAAGAAATTGGATAATTCTCGAGATAACCAGGTTGAAAGACCACAATCTATGGCTTTAAATTTAATTGACATTTTAGAAAATTCCCAAGAAGAAATTGAATATCGTGGAACAATGATAATATCCTTTGTATTTGAACAAGACCTTAATGCTGTATTAAGAATTTTTTTCCGGAATTCTCAGTCTCTTTTTGGGTCAAAAAATTTGGATCTACCCAAATGGCTATGGGGAAGAAGTAAAAAGTTTGGGTGCTACGTTTTTACTTAGTTACCCCTGTAAATGTTTAATTAGATACACTAGGATCAAATATGTCTTTTTTGTTCCTGAACATCTTCGTAGCTTTCTGGACACTAAGAAAATGCCGTAGAGCAATGTAAAAGGAAAATGCTGGTTGTTTATTAGCATGTTAAGACATTTTATTATGTATTAATTCCTAGGAATATAAGATCTTTGTCTTTTTCTTATTGTTTTCCCAAAGGTATTGAGGACTTCTTAAGAGTTTAAAAATATGATAGACCTGTAATACCTAAAAATTTATGGGATATCTATATTAAGATACGTCTACTTTATTTTCTTCTACTTTGAAATGATAACCATATTTGCTTTATATACTCTGTTTTCTGTAACAAGTGGATTCTTGTGGATTTATTTGAAAGTGTATAAATAAAGAATTTAAATAAATAAATAAATCTGGAACGATGAATACTGTATTGTTTGTAAATGAAAAGAGCACCGCAAAAGGATGTTTAGCATTTCTAGGATAAGTAATAATTCTGCATTCTTAGTAACAGATGTATTTGATATGAAAAAAGGGACTAAGTAAACAGCCCACAAATTGAGACAGACATTCAAAGTCTGGATTTCAGAGGTACAGCTAGCATCTAATTGCTTAATATCATGTAGTACTGATGAGATGCCAATCAAAACAATTACTGAAACTCTGCAATTAAAAACGCATTCAGAACTTATACTGCAAAGCCATCATCAAACTAAAATAGCATTAACTCTCAAAACTGAAACATCAACAATAACCTTGCCTAGGAAAAGGCAGTAACACAAACATTTCACCAGACTCTACAGTAGAGAATGACACGGGGAAAAAAATTTATCGCCATCCCTGCCCCATCCCCGTCTCTTCCCCGTCCCCGTGAGCTCAGTCCCCATCTGCGCCCCGCAAACTGTCAGATCCCATCTGCACAAGCCTCGAATAGTTATGATTTTATACTGAACTTATTTTATTAAAGTATAAAAAGAGACAATATTCTGTACAATTGTCATTTTATAAACACAAATAATACAGAGCAATGATCAACATAACCCCTGTCTCCCCTCCCTTTCACAAATGTCTCCTCCACTATTGTGAAAATTGAACAAACCAAAAAAAGAGCCCGAGAGCTAGTCTCAACGGGCGACTAACAGTGGGCTGGATGGCCCAAGTTGGTCATCCGTGGTGAGACTGCTGAAAAGGCTTGGAGGGAGGTAATGGGGAAAAGTGGGGGAGAGGAGGTAGGTAAGAAGGAAGAGGATTTCCCACCAGATGGAAGGAGGTTATTGGCTGTGAGAAGGGAAGCCAGGCATGATGGGTGGGGATATAGTCTTCATGCCTCCGAGGAACAGTGTGCTTCCCGGTCCCTCAGAGGCAACTTTGTGAGGTTTGTACCTGTTTATTTGGTGTTCCCGCGTTGGTTCCAGTGTCCCTCGTGGGTCTTGAGGCATGTCTCCCGCTAGAAGACAGGATCGGGTCAGATTTGAGAGTCGGGAAGGCCCGGGAGTTTAGCCTGTGCACAGGTGGTAGGAGGTGCTGTTGCATCGGGCAGGCCTCACAGGGCGGGGAGCGGGCGTTCTGGTCGTGCGCGATCAGTTGCGCTGTTGTGCAGGGCCTCTGGGCTGCATGGAGCAGGGGTGATACCATTGTGCGTTTTTTGCCAGCGGTGGCCGGCATGCCATGGGGCGGTTCTGCAGAAGCGTCGGCAAGCAGTCTTACGGGCGGAGTGGGCTGCCCTGGTTTCCGGGCAGGTCTGTGTTCCTGTTGGGGGGATGCTGGCATGGTGGTTGTCTGGTGTACTGGGTGCTGGGTGCCCGCACTGGTTGCAGAACTTGGGGATCTGTGATGGGATTGTGGCGCGGGCATCGGACCGGGAAGTTGCATTTCACTCTAAGTTCCAGGCGGTGCTGTGGTTGGTGGAGTTGGGGTTGGAGGGATGTTCTGGGTGACCTGACTGGGTGGTGTTTCTACAAGTGTGTTCCTGCAGGATAGCTTGGTGGTTCGCGTCGCTGCTGGGGGCGAGTCTTCCCTATTCCAGTCATGACGGGCTATGTTCGTCATCGATCATGGGGCCGGGGGTTCCCCTGGGGAGTGGGGGTTGTCTGTGAGGCATTTCAGTCCTTCATTTGCCTGTGGTGTAAGGGGATATCCAGATGGTGAGTTGGGTTTGAGAGTATCTCTTCTAAAACCATTTGGGCTCACAGTTTCGCAGTGGGTACTGTGGCCATTCTCATGGGCAGATGTCCTCTCCCCTTGCGGGTCGGTAGCTGGGGAACTGCTGGGAGTATTGGTTACTCGTTTCTTCTGTTTCTTAGGTGCAGTACGTGTGGGGAGGTTTGCGGGCATGTGTCCGGGCTCTGTGGTAGGGGAGCCTGGGGGTTCATACGGTGCCTGGTGATCCTCTTGACCACCTCTTCAGGGAGTGGGTTCAGTGCTGCTTGGTTTGGCTGCCACTGCGTGGGGGCATGGGGGTACTTTCTGGTTTGTGCATTGTCTGGTAATTTTATTCTTCAAATCACATTGGTCTCGGGCTTTGGTTTTGGGTTCCTTCTGTTTTCATCGTGGCATAGCTGGCTCCTGTATGTAAAATAGGCGCAAGGGAAACTGGGGAGGAGATACCGAGTCTGACACAAGTGCGATTTTTTTACCACAGGAGCAAGACTTTTCATCGCTCCCACAGGGCGATAAAAGGGCTTGTCCCCATTCCCGCGGTAAACCAGTTTCAAATGTCTCCATTCCTGCCAATTTACTGTGGTGACCATGGTTTACCACGGTAAATGGTCCCTGTGTCATTCTCTACTCCACAGTACCACCTACTGGGGAAAAAATAGAACAGGCTGCATTTTTACAGATCACCACCCAGAACCTTTTTATGCTTGTGGAATACCTGACCCTTATAAAATACAGAAAAAGTGACAAGTTATAAACAAACTAGAATCCCAAAAGCCAGGGTCTACATACGCCATAGAAACAGAAACCCAAATGCATTTCCTCCAGTACTGTGCAAATTACAAACATACCAGAGATGCACATACTCTCAGGCATCTTCCAATCAATATCACAGAAAAGTCGAAAATGGAGTATACCACCACTTCCACTAGATACTCTACTGATCTGTGGGTCTGAAAGTCAATATGCTGCACGATTGAGGAATCGTGTGACAGACAGAAAAGAACAAATAACAAAACATGCTTTATATAAGTTAAGTGTTCTTCTATTTACCTTTTCTGCACTTGCATTTTATTGCATAGCACCGTAATATATTCTTGAAAAAAAGTTGGGGACACAGTAACTTTGAAAAATTTGAGCAATTATTGAGAAAAATGTAAAGAAGATAGCAATTGGAATATGCTAGTTAGGTATTCTGAAGTTTTTTGGGATCGATGAATGAAACCCCAATCCACGAATAAGCCTATGAGATTGAAATAATCTTTGGCGTGGATTTCTGAGATCCTTTTCCTTCAGTTTTTGAGCCTTTCTTTTATTAAGTAAACCTCAGTAGAATATTCCAATCAATATCCAAAACTGTTAATGAAAATAAGGTTTGTAGACGCATATTTCTGATCTGTCTTTCCTACAGTTGGCCATTTCTTGTATTCTTTTAATATGTTATTGAAGGAATTGCAAATATAATTTTTATATGGGTTGATGATGTTTTCAAGAATGTTTTCATACCGATTTGGTTTTCTTGCTTTGTGTATATTTAATTGGAAACCACTGTGACTCCAGGCAGTATATTCAGTTTTTAAATAAATAAATGTTGAACTAAATGCATTTGTGGACTTGCTTTCAGAGGACAAAACCTTCTTTCTCGTCAGGACAATTCTGACCTTCAAAAGTGAATCAACAAATGTATTGTTAGTCCAATAAAAAGGTATTACTTTATTTTGCTTTTCATGCTTTTGTTTGCTAACCTTCAAAGTTGACTAACATTTTTTGCTAGCTTTGTTTGGATATGGTCCCAGTATTCAAAATTATTTAAACAACTGGGAGAAGCTCCTGGCCATTTAAATTGCCTGGTTAGTGCTCAAGGTGAAACTAGTTATTTTGAGGGTGTTCTGGAGATAAAGTCAGCTCTTAACCAGTTACGTTAACCACATAAATACTGTAGGACCATATAAATCACACTTAATCAACTGTGTTTTAGCCAGATCCCTATACTGTATCTGGAAATTCAGTGCCAGAGCCCGGACTCGGCCCCACATTGATTTTCTGGGTATAATACCAATGACGGTCAGCAAAATGCTGATCACTGTTTGCTGAATATCAAGCCCTTTATTTTAAGAAGTACATTAATCCTGGTCTCTTTACCCCCCCCCCCCCCCCCCCCCCCCCGACACACACACACACTTTCAGCTTACTGGCGCTTTATATTTTGTTGCTGTCTCCTTTTCATTCTCTGTTTTTTCTCTTCATTTGCCTTTAACTTTGACCTTCCCCCTTCATTATTTATATTTTTCTTTTCTGGGTCTCTATTTACTCATATAGTAGAATCTCAGTTATCCGGCACCCATCGGGATTAGTGGATGCTAGGTAACAGGTTTTCTGGTTGATTGAGAGTGTGTTTGAAACTTTGTCTAACACAGATCTCAATACCTCCTACCTCCCCAAAGCATCAGCACGACAGCAGTCCAGAGCCACAAAGCCACCCCTTCCTGGAATGGAACCCCCGCAAATATTGGGGAAGTACTATATATTTTATTCATTTGGAATATATTTACCTTTTTTTTTTTTTTTTTTTAGAAATTCATTCTAGGCACTATAGTGCAAGAGTATGCTAGACCAGTGTTTCTCAACTTGGTCCTGGAGTACCCCCTTGCCAGTCAGGTTTTCAGGATATCCACAATGAATATGCATGAAAGAAATTTGCATATGATGGAGGCAGTGTATAGAAATCAAATTTATGCATATTCATACCATTATACACCACTTTTTTAGGACCCCTGAGGAAGGCATGTTCGCTGAAACACGGACCATGTAGGGTCCGGTAGGACAACTACATGTGGACTATTAACTTGGTTTTATTTTATATATTTGTATTTTTATGACTTTATCGTGAAGAGTGAATAATAAATTATCTTACAGAATATCCACATCCACAGTTTTTTCTTTTTATCAGTTGGGATTGTTTTCACTGTGGAATATTGGGTCTTCTTTCTGCTTTTAGTCGGCAAGGGGCACCAGAAGCATATCACTCTAATTAGAGAAGAAACTACTGTTTGCTTGGTCAGAAAAGCAGCTGCTGGCCATTACGATAGCACATGTAGCCAGAGTGGATAATGTGCAACCAGACTACCTCAGCAGACAAACATCAGGCCCGGAAGAGTGGTTGTTGGCCCTCTTGGCTTTCCAAGACATTGTTGGACATTGTGAGTGTCCAA
This sequence comes from Geotrypetes seraphini, assembly GCF_902459505.1. Classification (NCBI taxonomy): domain Eukaryota; kingdom Metazoa; phylum Chordata; class Amphibia; order Gymnophiona; family Dermophiidae; genus Geotrypetes; species Geotrypetes seraphini. The sequence goes on from NC_047084.1 coordinate 536,127,892, forward strand.
CGTTCAATGTGATGGCAACATCATGCAACAGGAAAGCTCCTCGGTTTTTCAGCTGAAGATTTGAAACTGGAAGTATAGGGCTGGATGCCCTGGTGCAACCATGGCCAAAGTCTGGACTGCTATATATGTTTCCTCCATAGGATGGGTAGTCCCCTGATAGGTCAGGCGGTCTGGCACATAGCATCTCACCTAAGGAGGATGATCCTTGATAAGCAAATTTAATACGCCTACAAGTGGCTCCAGGTGTATCTGGATTTGCTCACACAATGGCTGATTACTCTAGAACAGGGGTGCCCACACTTTTTGGGCTTGCGAGCTACTTTTAAAATGACCAAGTCAAAATGATCTACCAACAATAAAATTTTAAAAAAACACAACGCACACTGTACGCATAGAAAATGTTAATTATCATTCCTATTCCAGGGTTTTTCAAAGAGGTCAAAGCAGATGACTCTATGCACTATCACCTCAGTAACAACCATACAAAAATAGACAAATATACCCCCCTCCCTTTTTACTAAACCACAATAGCAGTTTTTAGAGCGCAGGGAGTTGCGCTGAATGCCCAGCGCTGCTCTCGACGCTCATAGGCTCCCTGCGCTAAAAAAACTCTATTGCGGTTTAGTAAAAGGGGACCTTAGTGTAAAATATAGACAGCAGATATAAATTGAGACACATTTCGATCACTAAATTTAAAATAAAATCATTTTTCCTACCTTGTCTGGTGATTTCATGAGTCTCTGGTTGCACTTTCTTCTTCTGACTGTGCATCCAGTCTTTCTTCCCTTCTTTCAGCCTGTATGCTTCCTCTCCTCCACACCTCATTCCCTCCCCCAACTTTTCCTTCCTCTCTCCCTGCCCTTTCTTTCTCTCTGCCTCCCTTTCCTTTTTTTCTGTTTCTCTTCTTTCCTTCTGTCTCCCTGCCTGCCCTTTTTCTTTCTTTCTTTCTCCCTGCCCTCCCCCAAGACACTGCCACTGCCATCGGGGACCCAAACTGCCATCGGGGACCAGGACCCTAACCGCCACCAATAACACGCCCAAAAGCCGACGCCGCCCCAACCTCTCCCTGCTTCGGCCGACCAGCATCGCGAGGAACTGTTGGGGGAAATGCTGCTGGGTCCTGCCTTCGCGGAAACAGAAAGTAGGCAGGACCCGGCAGCAAGAAGAGGAAATGCTTCACTAACATGTCTCCCGCCTTAGCCCGTAGCGAACGCTTGCTTCAGGGCTCTCAACATGTGCGTGCCGGCTTCCCTTCTCCCCCCCTCCCCCTCCCCGGGCATAACTTCCGGTTTCGGAGGGAAGAGAAGAGAAGCCTGCACGCACACGTTAGAGCCCGGAGCATAAGTTCGCTACGGGCTGAAATCTCCAAGCCGGTTTTTTGTTCAGCAGCGGCAGATGACAGCTGGGCGGACCGCCCAGCTAAAAGGCCCTAGGGAGAACACTGGAGAGGAAGGCTGATCGGCCCGTAGATCAGGACGGCAACACGAGTGCGATCGACTCGAGTTGCCTTCCTGAGCTACTGGTCGATCGCGATCGACGCGTTGGGCACCCCTGCTCTAGAAGATCTAGATTGCTTCTGTCTTATGGCATGCTTCTTGAGCATGTGGCACTAGCCAAGTAAGAATATTCAGAATTAGTCAATACTACCCTACTGAAGGCCAAGAAACCATCCACTTTTTTGGCATATGCCAAGGTGTGGGATATTTTTCTGCCCTGGTGCAATAAGGAGCCCAACAAAGACCCAGTATCATTGGTACTGGCCTTCCTTCAAGAGGTCCTGAACAAGGGATTAGCAGTGGTATCCTTTAAGGTCCAGATGGTAGGCCTGGCTTGCTTTATAGGCTGAGAGAAGCGAGTCTCCTTGGCTTCTCACCCAGACAATATTAGATTCTTCAAAGAGCCCTGAGGCTCAGGATACTGATTCGAGATCCCTTCCTTTCCTGGAATCTCAACTTTGTGTTAGAGGGTTTTCCAAGGGCCCCGTATGGGCCTTTAGAGGAAGCTTCTCTCATAGATCTTATGATCAAAGCAGTGTTCCTAGTTGCAATTACCTCGGCCAGAAGAGTCTCAGAATTGCAATCTTTGTTGTGCAGGAAACCATTTCTGAGGATCGTGGAAACTGGAGTGACCTTGCATACAGTACCTTCCTTTTTGCCGAAGGTTGTTTCAACATTTCACATCAACCAGCTATCAACCTTTCAACCTAAGGATTCTAAGAAAGGCAAGGCTTTGAAGCTGCTGGATGTCTGCAGAGTTTTCTTGCGTTACCTGGAAGTAACTAATGAGTTTCATCTATCAGACAGAATTCTGGTCACCATATCTCAAAAAAGAGATAGCGTAATTAGAAAAGGTTCAAAGAAGAGCAACCAAAATGATAATGGGAAGGAATTAACCTCATGAGGAAAGACTAAAGAGGTTGGGGCACTTCGGCTTAGAAAAGAGACAAATGAGGGGGAAATATGATTGAGGTCTACAAAATCATGAGTGGTGTAGAACAGGTATGAGTGAATCAATTTCCACCCTTTCAAAAAACAGGGGACATTCAAGGAAATTACATGGAAATTCTTTTAAAATAGGAGGAAATATGTTTTTACTCAAAGAAGAATTAGGTTCTGGAACTCATTGCGAGAAGATGTGGTAATAGCAGTTAGCATAGCTGAGTTTAAGAAACGTTTGGACAAGTTCCTGGAACAAAAGTTCATAGTCAGCTAATGAGTCAGACAATGGGAAAGCCATTGCTTACCCTGGATTGGTAGCATGAAATGTTGCTACTATTTAGCTTTCTGCCAGGTACTTGTGACCTGAATTGGCCACTGTCGGAAGACTGGGCTAGATGGACCATTGGTCTGACCCAGTATGGCTATTCTTATGTTCTTATATTATGTTCACAGCACTGAGTGGAACAGGCAGAAAGGGAATGAGTATCAAGCTTGACAGTTTGTTATGCTAATTATGAAAAGAGGACTAATGTGTTTTAGCATGCCAAGTGTAGGCTGTGTCTACTGCTGTTATAAAGCAAGCTTAAAATATCTCTTCATGCAGATTTCAGGATACTGTGTTCACACACTTGTAAATGTGCTGACAGTAGTAGGTGACAGCATTGATCAATGTGAAAAGTGGCTGGATAAAAAGAAATACTAGTAAAAGTATAGTCAAACGCAATTATTGAGAGTACATTAGATAGATTGTGGGCCTGCCGGAACAGACAGGGAAAAATACTTGAGTACCTGAGCAAATTCATAAAGCTCCCCTGGGAGAACGGTATAGAAAACTGAATAAATAAATAAATAAAATTGTGTGTTTCTTTACTCCAAAAAAGAATGAAAGAGTGTACAAGAAAAAAATCCAGTTTAGCTAAGTTACTATTAATTGTTATGTCATAATTGTCTTTTTATATTTGTTTGGATATTGTAACCCTTTGCCTATGCCTACTATCCAAATTCCTGAGTTAGTAAGAACATGGGATGTGGATTCAAAACAGTCCACCTATAGAAAGGCATACTATCCTGAGAAACAGAGCCCACAGCCTGAGGTTATCCCATTAGAATACACCAGAGGGAGTAAGAGTACAGGATCTCTCCAGAAGGGAAGCACACACACAACCAGTAGCTATTTCCCTGAGCACCAGAGAGGCAGACGTAGAACCCAAAGGACACTAGATGTTATGGAGAGCTTGTTGAGACTCATCAAGCCTGAAGAGCCAATAAGGGCCTTGGGCTCCTCCCTCTGTATCCCAAGAAATAGGAGAGGGGTCTTAGGTGTTTGAGCCAATCAGTGCCTTAGGTCCCTCCCTTGTGTATCACATGATGCACCAGGGAGGGGAAGGCCCACCATTTTGGACTGGCAGGCCTCAGAGCAAGAGGGACTGGTTTCCCTCCTGCTCTGAACTTTGGACAAAGGTACGGGGGTTCAGGGGGGTGGGGGATGTTGGAGAAGGATCCAGGGAGTATAGGGGAAGCAGCCTTTTCTGGGGGGTAGCATCCAGGGAGAGTAGGGGAAGGTTCAGGGGAAAGATGGTTATAAACTTACACTTCCAATCTCTATTAAAGGTATCTCTCTTAAGTTGATAAACAGAATTAGGATTCTAGGGGTTATCTTCGATGATAAATTAACTTATCATGATCACATTAGTCACGTTGTTAAATCAACTTTTTACAGACTCCGTCAAATTTGTTCAGTGTCTAAATTTTTATGTCCAAGGTCTCTGAACATACTAATTCATTGTCTGGTCATTTCAAAAATTGATTACTGTAATGCCCTATTTAAGGGATTGGCTCAAAAGGAAATTAGGCGTCTGCAGATCGTCCAGAATGCTTCTATTAAACTTATTATGAAAGCCAAGAAATTTGATCATGTGACCCCTCTACTTAAAAAAGCCCATTGGCTTCCAGTCGCTCATCATATAATGTACAAATTAAGTCTGCTCACCTTTAAATTTCTGACATTCAAAACCCCAGCTTTTATTTATAAAGTTTTGATTCCTCATACTACATCCAGATTACTGCGGTCAAATGACCAACACTTATTGGTCATTCCCTCTCTCAAAATTATTAACACACGGCGGCAATCTATCTTTTCCGTTACAGCTCCACAAACATGGAATTCCCTTCCAACTTATTTAAGAGAGGAAAAGAACTTGGAAAGATTTAAGAGCAATCTCAAGGGTTTTCTTTTTAAAGATGCATTCAATGACTAAATGAATTGCTTATGACTTTCTTTGTATTTTTATATTTTCTGGATAGTTTTTCTCTTTCCTTTTCCTATCGTTTTTAACCTTAATTGTTTTTCTTTATAATCAGATTGTATTTCTTTCCTAGTCTTTCCTCATGTTTTAATATGCCTGTATAAGTTGGTTTTTTATTATGTTTAGTAAATTTAGTCTTTTTTGTTAGTTATGTCTGTTTCCCCTAACTCTGTAATTTTTATTTATTTGTACATCGCCTAGAATTTGAAATAGGCGATTAATCAAATTCTATAATAAACTTGAAACTTGATCTAGCATAGGGGGCACATCCAGTGGCAGGAGGAAGTGGGCATCCCTCCTGTCTCTCTGTCGGGAGGGGAGGTTCGATGACCCGTGGTTGTCGGGGGTATGGCTCATCATCAGGGGGCGGCTTGGTTCACATTTTGTTTTGTTTTTAATGGGGCAGATATTGTGCGAGTGTAACATAACCACAGCATCTGTGCCCATTTTTTAAAAAAGGTATGGCATGTTATAAATATATTAATTTGTATCGGAAGGACAGGTAAATGGTCTTGACCAGTCGCTTTTTTCAGATCACTAAAAGCGATCACTTGTTTTTGTGCATCGGGAAGCCATGTTAGAGCATCAATCGCTTTGCTAGTTTACATGGCATTTCAATATTAATTACCTTATTTGCATGGCCAGATTGGAGAATGGGCGATCGTGCACAAAACCTCACGGTGAACCATTTTGTGCATCAGGTCGGCAAATCCGATCATTGCTAAAAACCATTCAGAACCAGTTTAGCAACGATCGTCTTGATTCTGGAATGTCAGCGCAATAGAATGGCTGGCTGATTGAAGAGCTCCTCATACTCAGCAGTTATTTTTGAATATTTAAGAAATTTATTTTATAAAGAAAATGCTGAAATGACTTCATTAAAGCAAACGAAGCTAGAAAATTCAGTTTCTACTGGAGTTAAAGCAAAGAGATTGAAGCCAGAGTCGGTGACAGCTGCTCAAGTTCCCTTACCGAAAGAGAGCACAGATCCTGTATCGGTGGATATTCTGGAGGAACTTCGGGTTATTAGATCAATGCTAAAAGAAAACGCTGAAAACATGGCAGCTATGAGAGAAGAGATCTCTACTGTTACTAAGCAGCTGGAGTTGTCTAATCATCGGGTGGATCAGTTAGAGTCCCGCATCGAGAAAACGGAAGTGGAACAGAGACAGTGCAAGAAAGATCACGCTAAGATTAAGGACCTGCAAAAACGTATGGAAGCTTATGAGAACTACTCTCGTAGATGTAATGTTAGGATCCTTGGAATGTCTGAAGGATCGGAAGGGAAAGATTGTGTCACCTTTTTAGACAATTTTATGCCAAATTTATTTCCAATTTCAACGAAGTATTCATTTGAAATCGAACGTGCACACAGAATTCCTGTGAGGCAGTTTAACGGGCAGCCTAGACCACGACCTATAATAATGAAACTGCTCAGATTTCAGCATGCATTAGAAATCTTGCGGCTTGCTAAAGAAAAAAAGAAAATAAAGTATAAAGATTCTGCTCTTATGTTTCTACCTGATTTTGCCCCAAAAACAGCAGAAAAAAGAAAGCAGTTTTTATTATTGCAGCCGCAATTACAACAGTTAGGGGCAAGATATAGTCTCTTTTATCCTGCTTATATGAGGGTAACTCATGATAATCATACTATAAAGTATGATGATCCTGTTAAACTTCAACAATATATCAAAGGTTGTGAAAATCATATGGAATAGGAAGTTATTCAAGATCAAGCAAGCTTATGTCCTGTGCTATAAACTGCTTCTCAATTTCTTACAAATCTCATCTTAAAGCCAAACTAGTTTGTTTTTGACAGATGTCGGGTTCATCGATATAACAAGCTTGTGTCCTGTGGATTTCTGAACTGGTCCTGTGGATTTCAACTTGTTACGAAACCTAAAACCAAACTGAGTTTGTTTTCTGCAGAAGAGGTTGGGTTCATTGTTATGATAAGCTTGTGTCCTGTCGAACTCTGTTCTGTCATCAGTTTGTTGTGAAACCTAAAAACAAATGAGTTTGGTTTATGCAGAAGATGTCGATTTCATAGTTATGGAAAGAGACAGATGTAATATTAGATATATGTGACTTATTAGTTATAACTTTTGGATTGTCACTATGTTATAATCTTCTTCAGTATAGTGACAGATAAATTCTAGAGATATGAGTTTTCTGTTTAATCCTGTAGCTAGCTGGAGTTTTTCAGATGAATTTAGTATCAATAGTGTTTAGTAAAAATGATTTGAGTCTTATATAAACTGAGGAATGGTTTACTATTAATGAGAATGTTAGATATGTTATGATTTTCTTGTAGCGAGATAAGCATATATTATATTTTTACGTGTTCTTCTATTCGATGACTTTATATTTATTTTATTATAAAAATCTGTATTTTAACAGTATAATTATTAAAATGAGGGAATGGGTAATGAGTCTTAAGATTTAAATTTTCTGTAGTTTATGCTGGGGTTACTGAGATTGAATTTTTATTATTTTTATATTCACTTATATATTGGGTATCTATTAATCATTAATTTATTTAATTATTTAATCTTCATATTGGGTACTTATTAATTAGGATTTTTTGTAAATTCTGTTTTATTTTTTGTTTGGATAAGATGGTAATTTGGTACTTATTAATTAGGACTTTTTGTAAATTCTGATTCACTTTTTGTTTGGATAAGATGGTAATTTTATATAATAATTTTTACTGTGTCTAATTTAAGAGGCTTTGAATCTTATAACTTAATTTATCATTTTCAAGATTTCATTATAGTATAAGTTGATAGTTTGCTGGGTGGTGTTATTTTTTTTCAATTTGCTGGTCTTTATGTGTGCTGTCATTCACTTATATTTTTTACGGGGGAAGGGGCGGGAGGGTATATAGGGGTTTTATGGGAGGGTAATTGGATGTGTATTTGGGATAATTTATATATAAGAATTAAAATCTTACCAGTTCATTTACTTGGGTTCCTTAAAATAAATATAAATATAAATGTATTTCAAAATATATTTATTGAATGTTAATGGACTTAATCACCCTATAAAGAAAAAGAAAACCTTATCTTTTCTTAAAAGACAAGGGGCAGATATTTATTTTCTGCAAGAAACTCATTTATCTGCATTAGAATCAAGTAAGTTGGAAGGGGGTTGGGTCAAACAGTGTTTTTTTTGCCCCTGCTGTAGGTAAAAAAGCTGGTGTTGCTATTTTGATACATAAAAAAATGTATGGCTACTTTTAATATGTTATCTATGGATCCTTTAGGAAGGTGGATTCAAGAAAAAATGAGCTCAGGGAAATATACCTTGATACTGTTTAATATTTATGCACCTAATTCGAATCAATCTGAGTTTTTTTAAAACCTTCAACAAATAATTTTACCATCATCTTCCTCCAATTTAATTTTGGCAGGGGACTTTAATACAGTAATAGATCCTGTCTTAGATAAAAAGCCTAGTAAAATTTTAAAATCTCTAGGATTAGATAATTTGATAAATTCCTGTGGTTTAAAAGATATTTGGAGGATTCTTCATTTCAATGATCAGGAATTTTCATTTTATTCCCATGTTCACAAATCATTTTCTAGAATTGATTATATTTTTGTTTCAGATAATATAGTACAGAAGGTTAAGAAGGCGAATATAGATTCAATAATTCTATCAGATCTTGGGGGTATTTGGATTGATTTTGAAATAGATGAACAAGAAAATAATAGACCTGTTTGGAGGTTTAATAATGCATTGCTAGCAGATTCCGACTTTATAGAAAAATTTAAGTTAAAAATAAGTGAATTTTTTCAGTTTAATGAATCAGAAGAAATTTCTCAGGAAACATTATGGGATGCCTTTAAAGCTACCATGAGAGGATACATAATTTCATACTCATCATATATTAGGAAACAACTAAATAAAGATTTTTTTAATTTTAGAACAAAATATTAGAGAATTGGAAATTAAATTAAAGGAAAAATGGGAACAAAATATTTTTCAGACTTTGCTAAAAGAAAAATTTAGATACAATGAGATTTCTTCACAATTGGCTAGAAAAGAGTTGATGTCCTATAAGGCTTTGTATTATGGAACCTCAAATAAGGCGGAAAGATTATTAGCTAATTATTTAAAAGCAAAAAAAAGAAAAGTTAATATAGTGGCTATTTCAGATGATAATGGAATAATTCAATCTCAAATTAAAAATATCTTACAACAGTTTTTGATATTTTATGAAAGCCTGTATTCTTCTGAGCATTATTCTAATAAAGAGAAAGATGGTTTTAAATTTTTAAAGTTAATTGATGGGCCTAAAGTTCCTGATCATATGAAAGAAAATCTTGAAGCACCTATAACACAAAAAGAAATTCAGAATGCTTTAAAGTCCCTTAGAGTTGGATCTGCTCCAGGAAGTGATGGATATACGGTAGAGTTTTTTAATTCTTTTCAAACTATCTTGTTACCCCATCTTTTTAAATTATATCAGTTTCAACTAAATAAAGGTTGTATTTCAGGTACTATGGCAGAAGCTTTAACAATAGTTTTGCCAAAGCCAAACAAAGATCCTATGTTGGTTTCAAACTATAGGCCTATTTCTTTAATTAATGATGATGGGAAATTGTTAGCTAAGATATTGGCTTTACGTTTGAATAAGGCTCTCCCTTATATTATTGGTATGCATCAAACAGGATTTGTTGTTCAAAGACATTCTTCAAATAATACCAGATTTAGCTTTTCATATTTTACATTTAACAAAGGATATGAAGGATCCAGCTTTCTCTGTATCCTTAGATGCAGAGAAGGCATTTGATCGGGTAGAATGGACTTTCATGTATCAGGCAATGGATTGGTTTGGTATTGGTTCTTGATTTATACAAATGATTCAATCCCTGTATAGCTCCCCGTCCGCTAGATTATATATAAATAATACTTTTTCAGAAAGGTTCATCTTACAAAGGGGAGTTAGACAGGGTTGTCCATTATCTCCTTTGTTATTTGATATTGTTTTGGAACCTCTACTTTTAGCTATTCAACAATCAAGGGAGATAGAGGGTATTCCTTATGCAGGTCGGGAATATAAAATTTCTGCATATGCAGATGATATATTGATTCATTTGAGAAATCCTGAATCAACTATTCCACATTTGCTGGATTTGAAAATTCTTGGGTTATAAAATAAATTGGAATAAATCAGAAGTTCTTCCACTAAATGTACATTGTATAAAAGGTTTATTTGATTCGTTTCAGTTTAGTTGGAAGAAAGATGGAATAAAATATTTAGGAATCTGGATAAAAAGTACGTTGGAAGAAACAATGAAGGTAAATGAAAAATCCTTATTGCTAAAGGTTACAGAATTGTGTGAGCAATGGAATCCTTTGCATTTATCCTGGTGGGGGAGAATTCAAACAGTAAAGATGATGATTTTACCTGTGGTTTGTTACCAAATGAGTATGTTACCAGTTTATTTTCAAGAGTCCTTTTACAAAAAATTAAATAATATTCTGACAAAATTTGTTTGGCTTGGGAAAAAACCAAGAATTGCTTTAGTATCGTTGCAAAAACCAATTGTGGAGGGTGGGGTAAATTATCCAAACTTTTATAGGTACCATCAAGCCTATATATTGCATCAAGGTATGTATTGGATCCTCCCTGAGCTTATAGATCATCAACCAGATTGGTTATATTTGGAACGGAAATTGGTGTCCCCTATGAGACTTCCACATATACTAAGTATCAGATTTCATAAATATGCTAAGGACAACATAATTTTATTGGATACTTGGAAAACAATTAAATTTATTGATAAATTAACAGAGGTTCCAATAATGAATTCTTCTTTACAGTCCTTATGGTTAAACTCCAAGATTCAAATAGGCGGTGCTGGGATCGCTTGGAAGAATTGGATGCAGGCAAATATTAGGACATTAGATGATCTTATTTCTAATGGTAATCTGCTTGAGTTTTCACAACTGCAGGATTCATTTGGTATTTCGAAGACGCAACAATATAGGTGCATACAGTAGAAGCAGGCTATTCAGACTGGTTTCCCTGAATGGAAAAATTTAAAAACATATTTCAGCTTGCAAATCCTTTGCTACCAAACAGATTTAATAGGGCATCAGGCTGCCCAGTGGTATAAATTGATTTCTGGATTTTTAAATAAAAAAACAAAAAATAGTCTTAGAGACATTTGGAGTATCGAGATAAAACAGTATATTTCTGTTTCTCGTTGGCCACGAATTTGGACTTGGAGATTAAAATGTACAATGTCAGCATCTATGAGACAAACGTTGTTGTTTTTATTACATAGGATTTTTTGGACCCCAGTTCGGTTAAACAAAGTAGATAGTTCTAAATCTAATAGATGTTGGCATTGTCATATTGATATAGAGACTTTGGATCATCTTTTGTTTTTTTGTCCATTGATACTTGGCTTCTGGAAGTCGATCTGGGGGCAAATTAATAATATTCTTCAAACTTCTATTCCTTTGACACATGAAGCAATAATATCTGGAACGATTCTTCATGTTAAACCCACTTTGGATAAAAATAATAGTCGCCTTTTCATGATTTTAACAGGAATAGGGGTTCAAATGATCACATCTAATTAGAAACATCATGATAGGATTAATTTTAGTTTTTGGTGGGCAACTGTATGTGCAACATATAAATATGAAAAGATTATGGCAGAACGTTTAGGAATTAGCAAATCCTTTAATGGGGTAAGGGGTCCATTAACTAATTTTGTTACATTATAATTAAAATGTGATTCTTTTTTTTTTTGTTGTTGTTGTTAGATTCCTTTGCACATCCAGGGTGGGTTGGGGGGTGGGGGGTGGACTATTTATTTGGAAGAGTAAATTTATTTTTTTTGTTTTTACAATATTGATAGTATAATATACATTTTTATTGTTTTATAATTAGGATAAGAAGGGGATAAAAATTGTTAAATGTAATAATTCTGATGATAATGTATTTTCATATAGTTTTTCTGATTTTTCAATTGTATACATTATAAAGTTTGAAATCAATAAAAAAGAAAAAAAGAAAAAAAAGAATTTCTGAAAGAAAAAAAAAAAAAAAAGAAGATCACTGCCTTTAGTGCATCACACTCTTGGTCACTGCTTAACAATTCATTGGGTCAATGTAAACTGCAGCTAACAGGATTTTATAATCCAGCAAGAAACTCTCTCTTTTCTTCATTGAAAATACAATGTCATCAGAAATTAATCCTCCTCTGTTCAAGATATACACAAAGCTTGTTCAAGAATTTACCATGTGTTAAATCCTCAGATTGCAGCTTCTTGATGACAGTAAAAGGGGTGAGAAATAGACTTTCTAAATCTGCCACTTCCACCCACAGGCTTTCACATAGTGAAATATTTATGTTGCCCAAATCTTCAAGAAAGTCTTTTAGTTTAAGCAAAAGCTCTATCATCAAATATATGCTTCCCCAGCATGTTGCTTGATCCAAAATGGCTTCTTTTCCAGCACGTCTCTGCAGAATAGCACCTGTTTTAGAGGGTCTGGATGCAACAACCACTTGTCTCAAATTTCCAATAAGCATAGCTGCATGACGATCTTTCAATCCATCTCTTATTGCTAGTTGCAGTGTATGTATAGCACAATGCATAAGCTGAATTGTAATTAACTTAGATGTTTCTTCAATAATATCATCTAAAGTTTGAGATTCATAGCTTTCATCTACTTGTGCCATTTGTAAATCATTTGAAGGAATCTTCTAATACTTGTGTGGTTTCTTCATTTACTATATTAATTTTCTCAACTGTTAAAATACATATGACCTGTTCCTTTTTAATTTCAAAATCTTCTAAAACAACTTCCACTAACTTCTGATGATATTCGCTGGTGCGATGTGCCAGGGTATCCTTTAAGTTTCAAGTTTCAAGTTTATTAGGATTTTATATACCGCCTATCAAGATTATCTAAGCGGTTTTTACAATCAGGTACAAGCATTTTCCCTATCTGTCCCGGTGGGCTCACAATCTAGCTAATGTACTGGGGCTATGGAGGACTCAGTGACTAGCCCAGGGTCACAAGGAGCAGTGCGGGGTTTGAACCCACAACCCCAGGTTGCTGAGGCTGTAGATCCAACCACTGCACCACACACTCCTCCTAAAATGTCCGAGTTATCACACTATTACTGTCATCAACAAATCTAACATTAATAGCAAAATAATTGGCTCTGTGACGTGTGCATGCATCCATTTTAATAAAGACAGCCCTTCAAACTTTTTTGAAGTTCATTCTTCTTACATTTGGCCTCTTCAGTTACCATTTTCCTTATACTTCCTCTTTCTAGAGAAATTCCAGGTTTTCTAGCCATTTCTCCTAAAAAGGGTGGTTGTGAGAAAAACAATAGGGGTACACTATTCTTCACTATCATTTCAGTGATTTAGTTTTTGAACTTTTCTGGTGTCATTGTTACAGCAACTTTGTCTGATGTAATATAGTAACATAGTAGATGACAGCAGATAAAGACCCGAATGCCCAACCTGATTTATTTTCTTCTTCTTAGCTACTTCTGGGCAAGAATCCAAAGCTCTGCCCGGTACTGTTCTTAGGTTCAACTACGGAAGTCTCTGTCAAAGCTCATTCCAGCCCATCTACACCATCCCATCCATTGACACCTCCCCCAGCCCATCCTCAACCAAATAGCCATATACAAGTCTGCCCAGTACTGGCCTTAGTTCTTCACTATTTACTGTACTATTATTTTCTTTTTTTATCTTTATTGATTTTCAAACTTTGACAGTGCAATACAATGAACTGAACATAAAATACTGCAGAAAACGCACTATTAACTACACAAGTAATACATAAAATACTATTATTTTCTGATTCTAGATCCTTTGTTTTCATCCCATGCTTTTTTTGTGTTTGGCCTCCAGTAGATATTTGCTCTTTCTTTTGCCCTGAAGTAGAGATAGAATGTTAGTACTGTTATCTTTCTGATTCACAGCTTTTAACACTTTAGGATGAAAACACTGCAAGAGTCTTTTTAAATTTGATTCTCTTGTAGATACTTTTTTTTTTTTTTTTGCCGGAACTGCTAAAACCACTAATTTTAGCTTCACATGTTTTTTCACTAATATCATCTTCTGTAATGCACTGATACACAATATGCTTCCCGTCTATTGTGAAGTGTTCAAAAACAGCCGACTTCATTGATACTCTCCTTATCATTGTGATTTTCTTCAAAGGGTGTTACTTTTACTAATATAGTAAAGTCGGGCCTCACCAATTAGGAGCTGCTTTGACATGCAGCTCTTGATTGGTGAGGCACGACTTTAGTGCAGGAAGAGGCAGTCGGAGCATACCGTGAGTGATTTCCTTAACTCTCCTGCGCTCCAGCTGCTCTCTCCTACCTCTCCGGCTGCCCTTTCCTGCCTGGTCATTCCTGGTCGGAAAATACTGAGAATGACTGGGACCACGAATCGCTGACCGCGAATGACCGGGGGAGCACTGTACTGTCAACAATACACCACATATCATTTCCATCATGTTTGGCATGGTAGTGACTTCACAACCAGCATTTAATCATGGGTGACCCGAGTCTACATAGAATGGTGGGCAAGGTTCTGGTCACCTTTTTGGGCAGACTAGATGGATCTTTTTCTGTCGTCATTTAATATACTGTGTTAATTGCAATAAGTGGTTGTTAACACTTAATTATTGCTCATACTTAAGGGCTCATTGATCAATTAGTTTTGTGTACAACTTAAGTGTGCACCTAAATCTCAGAGTACATCTTTGGGCACCAAGGGACTGATTCTACAAATGGGCGTCCCATTTGTAGGTGGCAGTAGGTGGCACATCTTAAGGGTTAGATTAAAAATGTATTAACTACAGACAAAAGACAGAAGTAGAGTGGCATGTGTCCACTTTTTCTATTAATATTTCCAAAATGTCAGATATGTTTAATCTATCTGGAGAAACATTATTATCTCCATCAGCTTGTGGGGATTCCTCCGCTTTTATCATCTTAGATGGAAAATATGTACATTTTATTTATTGGGATACTTATTCATTGGGGAAGTTTTAAGATTTCTGCCAATTATTTTAAATAGTTCTGTCACTATGATGGGCATTTTAGGAAAATTAAAAAAACAAAAAAGCAAAGGTTATAACTTTTTAGCTGGCCCTCTGTCTGTTCTAACCTCCACTGTATTCCTGAACAGAATTACAAAACCTGCTGATTTTTCTGAGCTTCCTTTATATTTGCCTCCAGATATCTTTGACATTTCCCATCTCCCTAGACACTGAGGATTCAATAGTAGACACCTGTAGATCAAGAATATCAACAGTCTCCATTAGACTTAGCCTCATACTCACATTTTTGTCTAGGTTGACAATTGCCTCTCATATTGAGAAGAGAGTTATCTTCATCAGGTTCACCACAGACAGCAAGTTTGTAAGGCCATGCACCTCTACCCCTTGGTTCCCAGAAGCAGCTGGTTTCTCCAAATGGTTCAATAAAGCTAACTCTGAACTCATCACCAAGATTAAAAAGGTTAGGGCTCTTCAGCTTGGAAAAGAGATGGCTGAGGGGGAGATATGATTGAAGGGAGTAGAACAGGTACAAGTGGATCGATTTTTTACTCCGTCAAAAATCGCAAAGACTAGTGGACACTCGATGAAGTTACAGAGAAAAACTTTTAAAGTCAATAGGAGGAAATATTTTTTCACTCAGAGAATAGTTAAGCTCCGGAACGCATTGCCAGAGGTTGTGGTTGCTAGTTTTAAGAAAGGTTTGGACAATTTCCTGGAGGAAAGATCCATGGTCTGTTATTGAGACAGATATGGGGGAAGCCACTACTTGCCCTGAATCAGTAGCATGGAATGTTGCTACTCTTTGGGTTATTGCCAAGTACTAGTGACCTGGATTGGCCACCGTGAGGACAGGCTACTGGGCTAGATGAACCATTGGTTTGACCTAGTAAGGCTATTCTTATATTATAGTCTGTTTGTAATAGGTATGTTTCATTGTTATTTGTAGCTTAAATTATGAATGTGTTTGGTTTGAATGTATTGAATGTGTTTGGAATGTCACTTAGGTTTGATGTATTTGACTTATTATACAAGATTATATATATTTTAATGGAATCCACTGAGAACTGTGGATCATAAGAACATAATGCTGCTGCTGGGTCAGACCAGTGGTCCATCGTGCCCAGCAGTCCACTCCTGCAGTAGCCCATAGGTCAAAGACCAGTGCCCTAAATGAGTCTAGCCTTATCTGCGTACTTTCTGGTTCAGCAGGAACTTGTCTAACTTTGTCTTGAATCCCTGGAGGGTGTTTTCCCCTATACAGCCTCCGGAAAAGCATTCCAGTTTTCCACCACTCTCTTGATGAAGAAGAACTTCCTTACGTTTGTACGGAATCTATCCCCTTTCAACTTTAGAGAGTTCTCCCTACCTTGGAGAGGGTGAACAATCTATCTTTATCTACTAAGTCTATCCCCAGTGTATAAATGAGTTATAAGATGATAAGAATTGCTGCTTCTGGGTCAGACCAGTGGTCCATTGTGCCCAGCAGTCCGCTCACGCAGCAGCCCTTAGGTCAAAGACCAGTATCATATTTGAGTCTAGCCTTACCTGCGTACATTCTGGTTCAGCAAGAACTTGTCTAACCTTGTCTTGAATTCCTGGAGGGTGCTTTCCCCTATAACAGCTTCTGGAAGAGTGTTCCAGATTTCTACAACTCGGTGAAGAAGAACTTCCTTACGTTTGTACAGAATCTATCCCCTTTTAACTTTAGTGAGTGCCCTCTCATCCTCTCCACCTTGGAGAGGGTGAACAAGGGTTTAAAGACCAGGTTGTTTTCCCAAACTTTGTAGTTGTTTCCTAGAGCTGAGCACTTATGTTACTCTGACTGATCTTATATTTTAATATGCTTCTTTGTGACAATATGATTTCATTTGATGTTTGTGATAGGATTGCTTTTGTGTTAGAATTGGTTTATTTGATCTTTAATATATATATTAGTGCTCCCCCGGTCATTCCCGGTATTTTTTGACCGCGAATGACCGGACAGGAGAGGGCAGCCAGAGAGGCAGGAGAGAGCAGCCGGAGCACCGGCAAGTGAAGGAAATCACTCGCAGTATGCTCCGACTGCCTCTTCCTGCAGTAAAGTCAGGCCTCACCAATCAGGAGCTGTGTGTCAAAGCAGCTCCTGATTGGTGAGGCCTGACTTTAGTGCAGAAAGAGGCGGTCGGAGCATACCGCAAGCGATATCCTTCACTCGCCAGTGCTCCGGCTGCCCTCTCCTGTCTCTCCCCACTGAAAACCGTATTTGCGGTTTTTCAAGATTTGCGGGGGTTCCAGGAATGGAACCCATGTGAATATTGGGGAAGTACTGTATATTTTATTTATTTGGAATATATTTACTTTTTGGTTTTGGTTTTTTTTTTAAAAAATTCAGGCACTATAGTGCAAGAATATGCTAGACCAATGTTTCTCAACTTGGTCCTGGAGTACCCTCTTGCCAGTCAGGTTTTCAGGATATCCACAATGAATATGCATGAAAGAAATTTGCATATGATGGAGGCAGTGAATGGAAATAAAGTTTGTGCATATTCATTGTGGATATCCTGAAAACTTGACTGGCAAGAGGGTACTCCATGACCAAGTTGAGAAACACTGTGCTAGACATAGATAATAGATAATTACAGCAATAAACATATTCAAATGTGAATACACATTTTGGCATTGTAAGCAATTTACAACGTTAACACAATAAACATTAAAACATCATAACAGCATGGGGTGTAAACAGAGATGGAACATATTGACAGATAAGATAGAGCAGGGGTCCTGTCAAGTCCAAAAAGGTTGAAGGAAAGCCAGAAGATATCTTCCTACTTGGGGCTTGAAGGAGCACATATACCGTATTTTCACGTAGATAACGCACACCCGTGTAAAATGCGCACACAAGTATAGCGCGCGGAAAACACAAATTTATGTACAGAAATTTTTATATACCGCGCACACCCGTATACCGTGCATGCTGCCCGACTCTCCTTTCACCCGCCCCGACTCTCCTCTGGAGACCCCGACTCTCTTTTCGCCCGCCCCGACTCTCCGTTCCCCCTTGAAGTCCTGTCCCTACCCTGAAAGCCTGATGCCCCCCCAACATTCGATTCACCCCCCCCCCCCCCGCAGGACCGCTCGCACCCCCACCCCAAAGGACCACTTGCACGCACCCGCACTCCCACCCCGAAGGACCGCTCGCACCCCCACAGCCTCCGCCCCTCCCCCATGGAGAAGCTGTCTACCTTGTTTCCGGATGCCAGCGAGCCCAGCTGTTTCCTCTGCCGGCGGTCCCGCCCCTTCTCTGAGCCCTGCTGCGCTGCTTCCTCTTCCGGCGGTCCTGCCCTTTCTCTGACATCAGAGAAAGGGCGGGACCGCCTGAAGAGGAAGCAGCGCAGCACAGGGCTCTGAGAAGGGGCAGGACCGCCGGCAGAGGAAGCAGCTGGGCTGGCATCCGGAAACAAGGTAGACAGCTTCTCCATGGGGGAGGGGCGGAGGCTGTGGGGGTGCGAGCGCTCCTTCCGGGTGATGAATCGGGCGTCGGGGGGGGGGAACTATGTAAAAAAAATTTTGTACAATGCGCTCACGCGTATAACGCGCAAGGTTATGCGCGGTTTGTAAAAACCACGTATAACGCGCGCATTATCTGCGTGAAAATACGGTACTTCTTGTAAATTCATTCTATTCCTGCTTGTGTAACATAAAAAAACTGCTGAAACAGTTTTCATTTGCCAAGAAGCTACAAGGTCTTTTCTCTTTGTGTTCTGAGCTTTGTGTCCTCATTCTGTTCTGTAGCTAATTAGTTTTGCCAAGGTTATATCCTCCTTATGTTATGAACCCCACATCCTGCTTTGGCTGAGTAATTTTGCTTCTTGTGAGTCAGGAGTTAGATAAGCAACATTTGCTAGACTTTTGATAAAAGACAGTATTATGGAAATATCCCACTAACCCCCCCCCCTTATGTTTGCTACCTCTTTCTAGCTGCTTTTATGTATCCTGTTACCAAATATGGTCTTTCCTACAGTCATATGCTGAAAAAACTGACCCATGTAAAATGCTATAAATATGTATGCAGCACTCATAATAAATGGATATCTCTTTGGATATGCAAACAGTTTGCATAAGCGTCTATTCTTTCTAAAAGAGATTATACCCAGATGCATCTGATTTACAAACGACAGAGCGTGTGAGGCAGTATTGGGACCAGAACCTTTTCAGCTGGGGGCTCGTCCGGGATTGGATTGGATGGTACCAGTGAGTATGAATTTCTGAATCACTGGTGTCCATGTCCTCTTCCAAACCCTCATTTGTTATCGAGGCTTTTGGCAAGTCTCTCACTGAGTTTTGGTAACTCCTGCTATATAATTAAGGCTTTTGGAAAGCCTCACGGAGTTTAGGGAACTCCTGCAGTACTTTTGCATGGCCACACGTTCTTTTGGGAAGAACAAAATTTTTAATAGAAACGCCCACCTGCTCTGTCGTCTGTGGGGTACAAGCTTTGTGCATGCGCTTAGTCTCTCTATCGCTTAGAAGATAAGGTTATAGAGTATAAGATTTGTATTGTCTTGTATATTATTGTGTCTTGCTTATAAGGTGAGGTAAGCAAGACTTGTGCATTGCCATTTTGTGTTTTGTAATGGGTCAGAAAGGCAGTACAGATCCTCCCCTCCTAATAAAGATGAGACTTGTAAAGCTTATGTTGCCCGTGAGTGTGACACTCTCCCTCCAGCTCACTTACATGCAGCTGAAAAACACATCTCTCTATGTCACCAGTCCTCCACCTTATACTTTGCCTTGCCTATAAGCTTAACACTGAGGCAGGAAATACTGTAATGTGGCATGCATTGCCAGCAGAGCTCGATAGCTGTTTTCAGTCTAGATCCTCCCTTCATATACTTCTTGTAAGTTTATTCTATTCCTGCTTGTGTAACATATAAAAAAACTGCTGAAACAGTTTTCATTTGCCAAGAAGCTACAAGGTCTTTTCTCTTTGTGTTCTGAGCTCTGTGTCCTCATTCTGTTCTGTAGCTAATTAGTTTTGCCAAGGTTATATCCTCCTTATGTTATGAACCCCACATCCTGCTTTGGCTGAGTAATTTTGCTTCTTGTGAGTCAGGAGTTAGATAAGCAACATTTGCTAGACTTTTGATAAAAGACAGTATTATGGAAACATCCCACTAACCCCCCCCCCCCCTTATGTTTGCTACCTCTTTCTAGCTGCTTTTATGTATCCTGTTACCAAATATGGTCTTTCCTACAGTCATATGCTGAAAAAACTGACCCATGTAAAATGCTATAAATATGTATGCAGCACTCATAATAAATGGATATCTCTTTGGATATGCAAACAGTTTGCATAAGCGTCTATTTTTTCTAAAAGAGATTATCCCCTGATGCATCTGATTTACAAACGACAAAGCATGTGAGGCAGTATTGGGACCAGAACCTTTTCAGGGCCAACCAATGCTTCTGGACCTCCATCTCCACCAGAACACCTGGCCTCAGTCACACAAGCAGCCGTCAAAAAAAAAAACCTTTTCAAATACAAACCCACAAACTTAAAGTACTCTTGTACACAAATGAAACCCTAATATGCCATACTCTGCACACGGAACACCACAAAAGAAATATAAAGAAATGCACTTCTTCCTGAACAGTTCAAAATATAAAAACAACAGGTGTAAAGTTTCAAAATTGGCATTTTTCAATCACTAAATTAAAAATAAAACTATTTTTCCTACTTTTGTTATCTGGCAATTTTATTTTTCTGATCATCTTGATCCCTCTGTGCTCTTAACTCTGTTCAAAATGCATTTGATGTTTCTTTCCTCATCTTCTTCACTTTTTTGCACTACATGCAATATCCTCTATCTCCCCTGCCCCGCAACCATGATAAAACAACTACAAACAGTACAAAACACAGCTCTGAGACTTATCTACTCACTGAGGAAACCCGACCACATCACAGCAGCTTACCTCAATTCACACTGGCTCCCAATACAAGCAAGAATACTATTCAAATTCTACTGTCTACTATTTAAGACCATAAATGGAGACTGCCCAGCCTACTTGAACAACCGACTAATCCAAACAACCACAACCAGACATAGGAGAACCCACACACCATTCACGCATCCTCCAATCAGAAACGTCAAATGAAAAAAAATGTACGATGGCCTCCTGGCTACTCAAGCAGCAAAACTAGACTACCAATTCTCCAATCTACTGATCCTGACCCCAGACTACAAAATCTTCAGAAAAGAAATTAAAATCCTGCTATTCAAGAAATCCTTAAAGACAAACTAACACATCAAGAATCATCTCAATCCCCAATAGCAACCAGTTCCACTGCATAATACCATGGGAAATGTCCAAATAACTCCTTATGTAATCCACCTTGAACTGCAAGGTAATGGCGGAATAGAAATCACTAATGTAATGTACATCCATCTTTGGCACTGATTTTCATATTCAGTTTTCTTCCATGTTTTAAGTTCCATTTCAAATCTGTCTACCCTTCCATCTCTTCTCCTCTTCTCCATTCATGTGTATCGTCTCATTCCTCTTCTCTTCTCTTTCCCACCTGTCCATCCATATGCACCATCTCATCCCTCTTCTCTTCTCTCCACCACCCGTCCATCCATGTGCACCATCTCTTCCCTCTTCTCTCCCACTTCCCTCATCCATATGTATCATCTCTTCCCCTCACCTCTATCCATGTGCACCATCTCCTTTCCCTCCTCTCTTGCCTTCCCCTCCCCTCTATCCATGTGCCACCATCTCCTTTCCTTCCCCTCTTGCCTTCCCCATCCACTCCATCCATATGCCACCATATCCTTCCCCTCCCCCCATCCATGTGCCCCCCATCACTCTCCTCTCTGCCCTCCCCATTCAGTCTCTCTCCCTTCTTCCTCCCTCCCTGCCCCTGGTTCCACTAAATGTCCTACCAATCTGACACTATAAGGAGGTCATCAGTGCAGCAGTAATTCTCTATCAATGCCCGGGGTCTCCTCTGCATGGTTCCTTTGCCACAGTCCACCCAAGTGGAAACAGGACGTTGCTTCAGAGGGGAGTGGACTGTAGAAGAAGAAAAGTGCAGAGGAGGCCACTGGCATTGCTGAAGAATCACCACCATGCCAGTGCCTTCCTCATAGTTTTTGAGGTGAAGGGGGCTTTGGAATATGGAGGGGAGATGTAAGCCACACAAGAGGTCCCTGCAGGTCACCATTAGAAACATAGAAACATAGAAATTGACGGCAGATAAGGGCCACGGCCCATCCAGTCTGCCCACCCTAACGACCCTCCCCTGCCTTTACTTTGCGAATAGATCCCACATGTCTATCCCATTTGGCCTTAAAATCAGGCATGCTGCTGGCCTCAATCACCTGAAGTGGAAGACCATTCCAGCGATCAACCACCCTTTCAGTGAAAAAGAATTTCCTGGTGTCACCACGCAATTTCCCGCCTCTGATTTTCCACGGATGTCCTCTTGTTGCCGTGGGACCCTTGAAAAAGAAGATATCCTCCTCTGCATCGATGCGGCCCGTGAGATACTTGAACGTCTCGATCATGTCTCCCCTCTCTCTGCGCTCCTCGAGCAAGTATAGCTGTAATTTATCTAACCGTTCTTCATACGGGAGATCCTTCAGTCCCGAGACCATCCGGGTGGCCATTCTCTGGACCGACTCCAGCCTCAGCACATCCTTATGGTAATGCGGCCTCCAGAATTGCACACAGTATTCCAGGTGGGGTCTCACCATGGATCTGTACAGAGGCATAATGACTTCAGGCTTACGGCTGACGAAACCCCTGCGTATGCAACCTATGATTTGTCTTGCCTTGGAAGAAGCTTGCTCCACTTGATTGGCAGCCTTCATGTCCTCACTGACGATCACCCCTAAGTCCAGTTCTGCTACCGTTCTTGTTAGGATCTCGCCATTAAGGGTATAAGTCCTGCATTGAAGTCCTGCAATGAAGAGCAATGAGATAACGTAACAGGAGTTAGAAATAAGAGTGACTTAAGGAATAATTGCACATGGAGTCAGAAAAGGTGCATGAAAAATTATTTCAGCTAGAGTAGAAGTAGATAAGCAAGTCCTCTTAGAGCATGTGCAACTGGTTAGTTAGTGAGTTGCTTCTTCCAATAAAGTCTTAGAGAAGAACCAAGCCGATATTTTCTATGTTTTAATAGGACTCTTTGGTATTACAGAGATTTATTACTGTTTATATAGTGAAGTTTTTATGAATGATGGTATATCAAGAAATAAAATGGAACGGAAAAGAAATAAAATGTGACAGTACAAAAGAAATCAGAAAAAAGAAACATCAAAATAAAATGTTTATAGAGAACCCAAAACAATTTTATTGGGAATTGGGAGAAGAATAATAGTTCTATTAAAATCCCACCAACTCAAACTGAATCAGAAAAAGTTTTAAAGAAACCCCATAAAGCATAATGAAGATAAAGAATGGCTGACTAGCACACTGAAGAAAAAACAAACATAGCTACTTGTAATCAGCAAGGAATTCAAAACCAGAGTGAGAGGAACCATGGGCCTGATGAAGTGCTTGTCAGAACCCCAGTTATTATGTAGATGGCTTCAGGGGTTTGGAGTCCCTTTAATGAAAAGCATAAGAAAATAAAAATAGCCTTACTGGATCAGACCAATGGTCCATCTAACCCAGTATCCCATCTTCACAGAGGCCAGTCCAAGTCACACATACCTGGCAAAAACCCAAATAGTACCAGCATTCCATGCCATTAATCCAGGTCAAGCAGTGGCTTCTCCCATGTCTGTCTCAACAGCAGTTTATGGACTTTTCTTCCAGGAACTTGTCCAAACCTTTTTTTAAAACCAGCTACATTAACCGTTCTTACTACCTCCTCTGGCAACGTATTCCAGATCTTAACTGTTGTCCAAGTGAAAAAATATTTCCTCCTATTGGATTTTAAAGTATTGCTCTGTAACTTCATAGAGTGTCTTTGTAAATCTTGATGCAGTAAAAAATCGATCCACTTGTACCTGTTCTACACCACTCAGGATTTTATAGACTGCAATCATATCTCCCCTCAGCCATCTCTTTTAAATCTGAAGAGCCCTAACCTCTTTAGTCTTTCCTCTTACGAGAGGAGTTCCATCCCCTTTATAATCTTGGTCGCTCTTCTTTGAACCTTTTCTAGTACCACTATATTTTTTTTGAGATAAGGAGACCAGAACTAAACAAAATGATACAAAAGTTCAGACAATATCTCCAAGCAAGTTTTATGACATCAACTTCGAAATAACAAGGCAAGATAAATAGCACTTAAAGGGATAGATGTTAATGTGTGGTAGAGTCAGAGCAGAACAGAAGAATAGCCTTACCAGGTCAGACCAATGGTCCATCTAGCTCAGTAGTCCATCTTCACGGTAGCCAATCCAGGTCACTCATACCTGACAAGAAACTAAAAAGTAGAAACTATGACCTTTTCCTTCAGGAAATTGTCCAAACCTTTCTTAAAACCAGCTACATTAATCATTCTTAACATAATCTCTGGTGATGCGTTCCAGAGCTTAACTATTCTCTGAGTGAAAAAAATATTTCCTCCTATTAGTTTTAAAAGTACACCGAGGACTTTGAAACATCAGGGTCTACTTCAGGCCAGCAGAAGGACTGCCAGGAACAGCTGAAAACTGGTGAGACTATTCAAACTTTTAATCCTTCATATGTTATTGAAAAACCCAGAGAAGTAACACTGGATTCAATTTGGGATTTAGTGGCTGACCTGGCCAAGTCTGTCAAGCCCCAGCTTTTGCAGTTGGAAAATAAAATTACTTTTCAAGAAACTGAGATAAAAAACATAAAAGTTGAAATTGGTGAATCTAAGAATTCTATTGAGAATATACAACAGGAGTTAAAAGTATCAAAACAGCTTAATGAAGCAATAATTAAAGATAATACAAATATGCGTAGAAAACTGGAATCTTTGGAGAATTTTTCTCGTAATAATAATCTCCGACTGATTAACTTTCCTAGGATAGCCTCGGTGACACCTAGGGATATGTTGAAACGTTATATGTTGGAGATTTTGGGTATTCCAGAAGATACATTACCACCACTTATTCAAGTATATTACCTACCAATGAAAGCTATTAAATCACCATCTAAACAACAGGAGAATAATCAACCACTTAATGTTTCAGCAATCTTGGAACTTTCGGATAGAGAGCTTGCATCTCCGGCAACATTGCTTCTCACTGTGGCTCTTGCTCCAGATAAAAATTGGTTGCTTAGATTGTTCTTTAGAAATAAAATGAAAGAATTTCTTGGACAAAAAATATTAATGTTTCCAGACTTGGCACGGGAAACCCATAGGAGAAGGAGAGAGTTTCTTTTGATGAAGCCAGGTATTACATCTCTTGGTGGGACTTTTTTCCTTCGACACCCTTGTAAATGTGTAATACAATACCATATAAAGAAATATGTATTCTTTGAACCATTCCAGTTGACAGCCTTTTTGGCAGGAACTCGGCTGGATGAAGGAAAATCAAAATCAAAGTGAAGTGCATTTAAATAATGATATCCTTTTTCAGCCAAGGGATCTTGTTTTCCTAATAGTTGAATTGATAGTTGTTAGCAGTTGTTAGCATTTGTTAATATGTCCGCCTTATCCTTCTTGGATCTATTGTTGAGGACTTGAGCTGAATTTAAGCTAAACATTTATTTTATTTGATTTGATTATTATGTATTTTACCTTTGAGTAGTACTTTCTTGCTTTTCTTCAACTTTCTGTACAAGTGGATACTTGATTTATAACATGTATAAATTTGATAAATAAATAAATTTAAAAAAAAAGTATTTCCCTGTAACTTCATCGAGTGTCCCCTAGTCTTTATAATTTTTGACAGTCAATCCACTTGTACCTATTCTGCACCCTTTAGGATTTTGTAGACTTCAATCTCATCTCCCCTCAGCCATCTTTTTTTCAAGCTCATTTTTTCTCATATGAGAGGAGTTCCATCCCCTTTATCATCCTGGTTGCTCTTCTTTGAACCTTTTCTAGTCCCACTATATCTTTTTTGAAATATAGTGACCAGAATTGAATGCAATTCTCATGGAGCGATACAGAGGCATCATAGTGTTTTTAAATAATTCCTAGCATCTTGTTTGCTTTTCTGGCTATCACCACACATTGAGTGAAAGGTTTCAGCATATTGTCTAGAATGACTCCCAGATCTTTTTCATGGGCACTGATCCCCAAGGTGGACCCTAGTATCAAGTAACTATGATTTGGGTTATTCTTCCCAAAGTGCATCTACTTTGCATTTGTCCACACTAAATTTCATCTGCCATTTAGGCACCCAATCTTCCAATATCCTAAGATAGCCTGCAATTTTTTACAATCTGCATGCCTTTTAAGAACATTAAACAATTTAGTCATCTGCAAATTTAATCACCTCACTAGTTGTTCCAATTTCCAGATCATTTATCAATAAGTTAAATAGTACTGGTCTCAGTACAGATTCCTGTGGCACTCCACTATTTACCCTCCTCCATTGAGAAAAGTGATCATTTAACCCTACCCTCTGTTTTCTATCCGATAATCAATTCCTAATCCACCACTGAACATTGCCTCTTATCCCATGACTCTTTAATTTTCTCAGGAGCCTTTTACTAAACCTTAATTTACCATGGCAGTGACTTGAGTAGCTCAGTACTGCAGGTAGGTCATTCCAATGGTACAAGAATAATGCAGCTTGCGATCAAATTCACAAGCAGTGTTATTTTACTACCCTGAGAGCATCAGTTTTTCCTTGAAGGGGCAGGTACTAGCAATGAAGTGCTGCCCCTTCACTTTTCTCCTGCCCCCCCAAAAAAAATCCCCCACCATCCAAACACCCCTTTAAATTACTTCCTTGTGCTCCAAAGATCCATCCCCAAGACCCCCTCCCAACTACAGCCAGAATACCCCTAAACCTACTTTCTTAATCCCCGATGTCTAGTGGGTTTTAGGGCAGAAATCCCCACTCAATCCTGTCTTGCAGTACTACCGCTAGGAGTCAACCTGCTGTATAATTTTATGTATGTTGTCCCTTTGTATAAGTTGTGAGTGGCTATTATGATTTTCAGGTAGTGCTGCCACTAAAGAATGATGGACTAGATTCAGAACAACTGGGATTGTTTTCAAGGAGTTTTTTAATGACTGAGGTTAGTTGAGAATAAATAGACTGAAGTCAAATTGAAACAAATCAGAACTGCTTTCAGATGGTATAAAACCTAGATGTGTATCTGGTGTTTAGAAGTCAGAATTCGATGGTAATTCACACTGCTTTTGGGTGCTTACATATGCTACACCAGCTGCGGCGTTATCTTGCCCAGAAGAATCTACAAACTATAATCCAGGCTTTGATTTCATTCACAAATGAACTACTGTAATATGGTTTACTTGGTGCTACCATAGTGAGAGAGTTGTAGATTTGCAGCTGGTGCAAATACAACAAGGAGATCCACACCGTGTAAAAATTTCAATGGGGCATATATTGGATATGGGTTGGGCAGGACTAAAATGTACCTATGTATTCCCCATTTTCCAAAGGAAATATATATGTATAGGGAAAATTTTATACATTGGGTTTTGCATCAATTCAAAGGCACACATTAAAGGAAATTCTATAAGTTACACCTAAATTTATGGAATATATGCACTTATGTGCATAAATGTCACTAATTAGCATTTATGTGCATAAGTGCTAGGCACTATTCTATAAAATACGTGGCAAAATTGAATATAAGAATAACCATACTGGGTCCACAGAAGCCAATCCAGGTTACAAATACCTGGCAGAATCCCAAATAGTAGCAACATTCTATGCTACCGATCCATAACATCCTCCAATGCACAACTTATGTCCTTTCAGGGAGCTATGATTCACAAACACTTTTCACCTGATAGTGTAACTTTCTATCAGCTGTCTTGCATCCCTTAGTCTATTGATATTTTATGGGATCCTCAGCGCCACCACTCAGAGCTCAATTAGATTTCATAGCTCTAAGCTTTATGTGCCAGCTCCTCATTGGTTCCCTTTATTTAATATCAATCTCATGTGATTATATATTTGCTTTTGTTATATTCTATTTTTTATATAGTAAATTTTTTAAGTACTTAGCTTTAACTTGTGGTCTCTGGCTAGGGGAAACATCACACCGACATGTTTCGCTCCTTGAGCTTTATCAAGGCTTTACCCCTAGAAATAAAACAAAAGCTATCAACTACTGTTTGGAAAAATAGAGACAGAACTTAGAGCAGTACATTTCTTTCTAAGCTGTCCTACCTATTTGCTTACCTATAGTTTTCACCGCCAAACCTGCGACCACTCTGTCCTACAGATATGGCGGCGGCGTTTCTACTGAGATTTTAAAGAGACCGGAACCCTGCTTGAACGTGACTGCGTCATTACGCAGCTAACGCAGCATCCGGGTATCCAATACTAAACTGTTCAAATTTACTCTATACATTCAAGAAGAAAAGCCTAAGTTTCGGCTACCTCCTCACTTTAGTATTTACTAATTCGTAAGAATGTTACACATGGCTTAAATGCCGAACTAGAGTGGGGTTCTTTGCTGTAACATTCTTACGAATTAGTAAATACTAAAGTGAGGAGGTAGCCGAAACTTAGGCTTTTCTTCTTGAATGTATAGAGTAAATTTGAACAGTTTAGTATTGGATACCCGGATGATGCGTTAGCTGCGTAATGACGCAGTCACGTTCAAGCAGGGTTCCGGTCTCTTTAAAATCTCAGTAGAAACGCCGCCGCCATATCTGTAGGACAGAGTGGTCGCAGGTTTGGCGGTGAAAACTATAGGTAAGCAAATAGGTAGGACAGCTTAGAAAGAAATGTACTGCTCTAAGTTCTGTCTCTATTTTTCCAAACAGTAGTTGATAGCTTTTGTTTTATTTCTAGGGGTAAAGCCTTGATAAAGCTCAAGGAGCGAAACATGTCGGTGTGATGTTTCCCCTAGCCAGAGACCACAAGTTAAAGCTAAGTACTTAAAAAATTTACTATATAAAAAATAGAATATAACAAAAGCAAATATATAATCACATGAGATTGATATTAAATAAAGGGAACCAATGAGGAGCTGGCACATAAAGCTTAGAGCTATGAAATCTAATTGAGCTCTGAGTGGTGGCGCTGAGGATCCCATAAAATATCAATAGACTAAGGGATGCAAGACAGCTGATAGAAAGTTACACTATCAGGTGAAAAGTGTTTACCGATCCATAACATAACATAACTTTTTTTTCTATACCGTCTTAATCAAAAGAATTCTAGGCAGTTTCCACAAAAGAGAAAAAAATGGACAATCAGTGAAATACAAAATAGTAAAAAATGAATACAGCTTTTTGTATAAAAGACAGTGAAAGTTTAAAATTGATAGGATAAGATTAGTTATGTTTAAAAAGTAAAGATAAAAGCACAGATTAAGAAATGAATTTATCAAATAATATTGTCTTGATTTCTTTTCTAAAAGCGCCATAGGACAACATGGCTCCGCTGATATAGTTACCCAACCAGGACTGTTGTTTGCTTGCTTGGAAAGCAAGCATCCTATCTAAATAAGACCTAAGTTT
The DNA here is from genome assembly GCF_902459505.1 of Geotrypetes seraphini. Lineage (NCBI taxonomy): Eukaryota > Metazoa > Chordata > Amphibia > Gymnophiona > Dermophiidae > Geotrypetes > Geotrypetes seraphini. The sequence continues at coordinate 536,157,292 of NC_047084.1, forward strand.
ACAGCCTAAAATCTTCAGGTAAGCAAATAGGTTGCAGTTCCTGGTTATCCGCACAGGGTTATATAAGACAAAATGAGATAGCAGGTATGTAGGTGCCAATCCCCAAACTGACTTGAAACAGAGGCATGAGAATTTAAACATTACTCATGCCTCCACTGGCAACCAGTGCAGTGATCAGTAATAAGGGCTGATATGATCACTTTTCTTTAGTCCGAATATCAGACGAACAGCCGTGTTCTGCACTATTCTTAATTTTTTCACAACTTTCTTCGGTGCGCCCAAGTAGACAATATTACAGTAGTCCAATATGGATAATACCAATGCCTGCACCAATAGTCTAAAAGCTAAGAAATCAAAATAATCCCAGGGCTAAGCAGTGGCTTCCCCCATATCTTTCTCAATAACAGACTATGGACTTTTCCTTCAGGAACTTGTCCAAACCTTTTTTAAAAATACTACGCTATCTGCTCTTACCACACCCTCTGGCAATGCGTTCCAGAGCTTAACTATTCTCTGAGTGGAAAAAAATTTCCTCCTATTGGTTTTAAAAGTATTTTCCTGTAACTTCATCAAGTGTCTCCTAGTCTTTGTAATTTTTGACGGAGTGAAAAATCTACTCCGCTCAGGATTTTGTAGAGTTCAATCATATCTCCCCTCAGCTGTCTCTTTTCCAAGCTGAAGAGCCCTAACCGCTTTAATCTTTCCTCATACGAGAGGAGTTCCATCCGCTTTATCATCTTGGTCACTCTTCCTTAAACCTTTTCTAGCGCCACTATATCTTTCTTGAGATAAGGAGACCAGAATTGAACGCAATACTCCAGATAAGGTCGCACCATGAAGCGATACAGGAGCATTATAATATTCTTAGTCTTGTTAACCATTCCTTTTTAAATAATTCCTTACATCCTGTTTGCTTTTTTGGTCTCCGCCACATACTGGGCGGAAGGTTTCATCGTATTGTCTACGATGACATCCAGATCCTTTTCTTGGGCGCTAATCCCCAAGGTGGACCCTAGCATCCGGTGACTGTGATTTGGGTTATTCTTCCCAATGTGCATCACTTTGCATTTGTCCACATTAAATTTCATCTGCCATTTACACATCCAGTCTTCCAATTTCTTAAGGTCTACCTGCAATTTTTCGCAATCTCCCCTTCCCTAGTGTATTAACCTTAAATGTTTCTCTTTCCTATTCAAAATTGTAGTTCTCCCCTCTAACCCCTTGTAATCAAATGTAATTAACATAAATAATATTATGTATGTCTGTCCGAACTATAAGTGTTAATATTTGTTTTCCATATTTTATAATTGTACACCGCCTAGAAGTTACCATAGGCGGTATAACAAATTTTAATGAAACTTGAAACTTGAAGTTTAAGTTTATTTGGATTTTATATACCGCCTATCAAGGTTATCTAAGCGGTTTTACAATCAGGTACTCAAGCATTTTCCCTATTTGTCCCAGTGGGTTCACAATCTATCTAACGTACCTGGGGCTATGGAGGATTAAGTGACTTGCCCAGGGTCACAAGGAGCAGTGCGGGGTTTGAACCCACAACCCAGGGTGCTGAGGCTGTAGCTTCAACCACCGCGTCACACACTCCTCCACTAAGACTTTTACAGCGAAAGGTCAAATGGATTCACAAGCTTAAAACAGTCACGCCATCAGGCTTGAACAGCATGTTGGAGCTTAACATGTTTATAGGATGAATGTTGCACTGTGATGAAATTAAAGTTATTAGATGATTAAGTTATGTATTCACATTAAGTGAAAAATTGTGTGCATCAGCAGACTGTTTTAAGACAGTTTTTACAGTTCTCTGAGCACTATGATTAGGTGTCGAGATGGTTTATAGTGACACTCGCATTTACATTAAGGGAAAGATAGGAGCTGTCAGTAGACTGTTTTAAGTACAGTTCTTTGAGCACTGAATTTTGTGCTGAAATAATTAAAGTTCAATTAAAGTTAGATCAAATTTTTTAAAAAGACACGGTTAAAGAGATTGCTCCTCAGTAGCATTATGGTCATCGGAGTTTCGTTGCACTCTACGTTCGGCCATTTAAATCACTATAGTATTCAGTTTTATCAATGGGGGTGCAAATTAAGCATGCACATTTAAGTATTTCATATTGCATATATACTGCGCGTGCGTGGAGTGTTTTGGGCACCAGACGCCATTAAGAAGCAACTAGCGCCGGTAGAGCTGTAATCAGATGTTTCATAGTAAGTGTTTGTATATATTATACGCTTGCTACAATGTTTCAGTTTGATTAATTTACCCCCCTCCTATACAAAACCACGTTAGCATTTTTAGCCGGTGGTAACAGCTCCAACGCTCATAGGAATTCTATGATTGTCGGCACTGTTACCGCCGCGGCCGGCGCTAAAAATGCTAGTGCGGCTTTGTAAAGGAGGGGGTTAATGAAGAATTCTATTTTCATGTTAGTTTTCATGATTTGTTAAAAGAAGCCGAATTTATCAGCAATGTGGGATCGGCGTGTAACAGTCTGCTGAATGTTTCCCAGAAGAAGCTGATTTCATTGGTGAAACGGGTTCCATTGGGAAAGGACTGTTTTTCTGAGATAAGTGTTTGAATGTTTGGCACTATATTAACGCACTTTTTTCAGTATGTCTTAATGTGATGTTTTGGCTGTTTGAATATGATATGTAGCAAGGATTAAAGCTATCATAAGCACTCTTAAAGAAAATGGTAGAAAAATAAAAGAGGAAAAAGATAAACGTTAGACATATATTATTAGTAAATAAATTAGAGGGTTCTGAACATATGAGAGTTTTTTTCAGGATCAAGGAATTTTTTTAATTTATTCATTTTAAAGCCATAAGTAAGTGCAAAATAAAATACAATTATATAATTCTATAAAAACACTTAAATGCAATTACAATTATAATCTATGACAAAAAGATTATCACCCTCTCCCCATAATTATATCTTAGAACTACACTCAAATTGAGAATTGAAAAATACATTCCAACCCGCCCTCTCACCCACCCACCCTGGATGTGAATGACCAAAGGGCATAATCAGCAATCGCTCTTTGCAAAATTTTGTCAATGGCTCCCAAATCTTCAGAAACTTCTTCTTTTATTTATTTATTTATTTTAAATCTTTATTCATTTCATATCTTAAAATCAAGTACAGTAAATGATGTTTAACAATTGAACATTTAAAAACACTTGAATTCTTACATTTGATCGTATCATCCTAAAATATTGTACCCCCCTCATTTTATATATATATATGTATATATATATATATATATATATATATATATATATATATATATATATATATATATATATAATGATCTATTTCTTTAATAATCAAATTTTCCCTCCCCCCACCCTCCCTCTTCAGAAATTTCTTATAATATCCCTGATGTATGGCCATATTACGTTCCATCTTAAAAACATGACAGAGAGATTCCCACCAAAAGGAATAGTTCAGTCTATCTCAGTTTTTCCAATTCCTTAGAATAAGCTGTATGGCAGCCTCTGTCATAATAAATATAAGTTTATTGTTATGGGATGATATTTGGCTTTTAGCTCTCATCAGGATTGAAATCTGGAACTGATAAATCTCAGATCAGTTATTTATTGCTCAATTATGAGCAGATTTCTGAGATCCTTTTTCCTCTCATTCATAACAGACACTCATTATGGGTTGTAGTTAAGAAGTCTGTGTGTGTGTTGAGCGATTTAGGGCTTCTTCCATCTCCTTAAAGGTTAGCATTGTAAGCAACATAAAACCAAAACCCACAGATGCAAAACATGACTGAGTGAACATTTATGAACGCTGGTGTTTCCTGGGAAACCTGCATTGCTTGTCAGTTTCTTTAGTGTGTGTGGGTGTTTTCTGTCCTGACTGTAATGTTCCTGTGCAGAATGAAAGAGAAAAACTCTCCTACTGTAAAAAAAAAAAAAAAAAAAAAGAGCTATATTTTCTCCACTGTGAATTCTAGTACAGAGATGACTACAAATTGCTTTCACTTGAAACATGTGTAAACAAAGGGCAAGAGAACATGTTGAGAAGGGCTTTAATTCCCTGAAGAACTTCAACTTATACTTAAAATAAACTGTGCTACCCTGTGCCTTGGGGAAACCAGTCTTTAATGAAGATGGCATATAGTACTTTCATATCATCCACTGCCGCATGCTGGTTTGGAAAACCCATTGACACATTTAGGCAGGTTGTCAGCTCCCAGGGCCTCCCCAAATGAAGCATCGATCAAGCAACACTCACACACACACAAATTCAATCAATGAGAGCAACATTTCTAACGATAATCCCTCTGGCTCTCTGGAAATTCAGAGCGTCTCAAGCCTCTGACTACATCATTGCTTGGATCTGTATTTCCCCCAGGCCCAGGGGTTCTTGAAGAGAGTATCAAGCAGCTCCATTCTTTCTCTCTCTTCATATTATATTAAAACCAGTCTCTTTCTCTGGCTTGTTTCTTATATATTTAAATAAGTTAAGACTAAAACCCTAGTTAACCCTATGTTTTATTGATCCACCATCTAAAAGAAAATCTCACCTAGATACCTATATTTTTGTGAAAGGAAAGGGGGGGGGGATAACACTGGAGGACTAACACAAAACTGATTTCTTTTTAGATCCACAATTCATCAAGTCACTAGGACTCAAGCACGAGTTGATGGCACTTAACAAGGAAAGGGGTTCCCAGTTGCAGGGTGGTCTATCCATGGATTCACACTGCAGGCCTCTTGCATTTCTTCTTGCCTCTCCCCCTCTTTGCTCAGTGCACTCACGCTTTTCTCCAAGAGAGCAGGTTCTCTGAGAAAAGGGATTTCCCTTCAAGGCCCTGGTATGGAAGTTCCTCAAAATAATCACTTGGACACAGATGTGAGGCAGTCTCTCGATCCTGAGGCTGTAGGGTTGCCATATGGCTCCAGAAAAAGGAGGACGAATTGAGACATCTGGGTTTTGCTTCCATTGCTTTCAACGGAAGTAAAACCCAGATGTCTTAATCTATCCTCTTTTTTCTGGAGCCATATGGTAACCCTATGTACAACATTGAATAGGCACCGTAATACTCCACTGCTTCCTTTAGCTGTCTCTGTGATTCTTTTCAGCTAGTCCTTTGGGACAACTCAGACATAACATTTTAAATTTGGGCCTGCAGAGTACTGGTAGCCAGTGCAGTCTATGCAGAAAGGGTGTGATGTGTTTATGCTGCTTGCAATCCCAAAGCTGTTATGCTACACCATTATGAATTAATTGAAGTTGGTTCAAACTCCTTGTGTTCTAATCAATATAAAAGGCACCACAGTAATCTAGCCGTGATATCACAGCATAAATCACTGTGATAGATTTTAGAGAATGACACAGGACAAATTTGTCCCCTTCCCCACAGGAACTCAGTTCCCCCCATCTCATCCCCGCAAGTTTTGTCGCTGTCCCTGTCCCATTCCTGTAAGCTCTGCAGAGGGGCGGAGATGAGGGAAGGGGAGGGGCACATCACCCTCCCCTCACCCTCGCTATGCCACTGGCTCCCAAAAGGGATTTTGATGTCAGGTACCCCTCTACTTGTGTTGGAACCACAGTCTCTATTTTGCTTGGATTCAAACTGGTTTTTCTGTTTTTGTTTTGTCCATTCCTGAGTTGTAGAGAATCAAATTACTTCAAGTTGTGGGTAGATCTGATTCAGTGGGTATGAGTGGGTGTACATGGTCAATATAGATCAGTGGTCTCAAACTCGTGGCCTAGGGGCCACATGCAGCCCGCCAGGTACTATTTTGAGGCCCTCGATATGCTTATCATAATCACAAAAGTAAAATAAAACAGTTTCTTGATCATATGTCTCTTTAGCTATAAATTACAATATTATTATTAAGACTTAGCCAAAAGGAAAGATTTATAAACTATAAAGAGTTTTACTTCATGCAAAATTGTCATTTCTTTAATAAGACATTAACTATTTTTTCTGAGGCCCTCCAAATCCAAAATGTGGTCCTGCAAAGGGTTTGAATTTGAGACCACTGGTATAGATCTAGAATTTTGTTTCCATAAACTGAAACGGCTCAGCTGGAGGATTTAGGTAGATACTAAATAAAATATGTGACATTATGGATCCCTGTGATACCCTGCAGTTCAGTGCCCAGTGATGTGGTGCTACCAAACAAAACTGACTGCTGTTTGTCTGACAAACAGGATTCGAACCATACAAATATTACATTACATTACTGATTTTTATTTTACCTAAAACTTGCAGTTCAAGGTGGATTACAAAAGAAGTAAGCTGGATACTTCCAGAATTATATGATCAGGTACTAATTACAAGACTGTGACTTATTCAGAAATTTTTAATTATTACTTTAATTATTCATAAATTTCTAATTACCTTTGCAAAATTAATCAAACAGCACCATCTAGTGAAAACATGTAGTAACTATGACAAAAAATACTGAATAAAAACCCATAAAAAATGACTTTGGGCTCCTTTTAGGAAGGTGTACTAGTGTTTTTAGCGCACGCACCAGATTAGCGCGCGCTAGCCGAAAAACTACCGCCTGCTCAAGAGGAGGCAGTAGCGGCTAGCGCACGTGGCATTTTAGCTTGCGCTATTCCACGCGTTAAGGCCTTAACGCACCTTTGTAAAAGGAGCCCTTTGTATCAAGCAATAACAATGAAAAGAAATATTTATTGATCTCATTTATAAAAAAAAAAATATCCTTTGGGTGAAAAAACATCAGATCATAATAAAAAATAACCAGACACAACTAGAAAATCAAATCAACATTGTATTCACACTGCAATTGATACTGTAAAAGGTGTGATATCAAATGTACATTTCTAAAAGTCTCTACAAAAGTAATATTGTCCCTGCTTTTCTAAATTTCAATAAGTATAATGTGGACCAGCCACCAAAATTGCTCTTGTGCAAGTGATGGCCTACTGCCTAACCCTCATTAAGCCTAGTTCTAAGAAAGAGGTTGTAGAGGCTCAGCATTAAACATAGTTTTCACAGCAACCTGCGAACTATTGTTTGCCTGAAACACATTATTCTTATACTACTCTTAAATTACCCTCCACATTTCCCCAGCTGATCTTAACACGGACAATCTCCTTATGTTAACAAGGACATCTATTTAAGTTCACTGGGGAACCAACTTGCCTCATCAGTAGTTAAGAGCTACAGTTACACCAATGACATCACGGTTCTTCTCCCAATCCCTACTCTGCCTTCAAAGGAATTGGAACGAACTGAAGAGGTTATCCAAACAATGGAAGACTAGATGATAAAACACAAACTAAAACTAAACCCTGAAAAAAGCAAGTTCTTTTTCACAAATCCCTTGAACCTGAATGAAGAAAACCCTCTGTGCAAACATTTGCATGCATAAAAGGCAGTGAATCAATTGCTGTTTCAATATCGGCCAGAGAATCGGCCAACAGCGATTGAATCGCAATTTTTAGTGTATCTAGCCCCACGGTAAGCTGTTTTAATAATCCACCGCTAAAATGCATGCACACTAGACAGGCTGGAATCAGTTTAGCGAGCACATTAAAGGCAGATTTCAATTTTGAGAATATGCCCCACAGTGACTATTAGCTGTGCCTTATACGGATGCCATTGTAACTTTAAAATAGTCCCTATAAATGCTAGCCTATGGAACTGTAACAGACTTTAAATGCTGAAAAACTATTCCTTAAACTGCCTATGCTAATTGAGCAGAGCAACTTAAAATAAGTCACTAAGATTGCCTAATTAACACTAAGCCTACTTTTCCTTGAGTTTAAAAGCAAATTTCCAGTTAATATTTTACAAGTGAAGTTCTCTCTGGAAATCCTTTTATTTGTTTATTTAAGCATTTATATATCACTTATAGTCTAAGTTGTTTATATTCAGGTACTCCAAGCATTTTCCCTACCAGTGGGATCACGATCTATCTAATGTACCTGAAGCTGTGGAAGATTAAGTGACTTGCCCAGGGTCACAAGGAGCAGTGTGGGATTTGAATCCACAATCTCAGGGTGCTGAGGCTGTGGTTCTAACCACTGCACCACACACTCCCCACTGAAAACAGCTCAGTCCTGGCTTTCTTATGTACTTGTGCTTCCTTGATTCACACTGCAATCCTTTAATTAATCACCATGGTTTGGTGGATAGATAATTGAATACTGTTTTTATCTTACTTCATAAAAGGAAAACTCTTGCAAAAGGTTCTTTGTAAGAGTTATTTTCTCTAGCAAATAATTTTAATTAGATATTCAGAGTATTCTATTGAAAGAGGTTTCTTTTAAATAGCTAAAGTTGAAATTCTAAATTGAGATTTCCTGTGACTATTAATTGTACTTTATACTGATACCATAGTAACTTTAAAATAGTTCTTTTAAATGCTAGTCTATGGAACTGTAACAGACTTTAAATGCTGAAAAACTATTTCTTATCCTTCTCCTATCGTAATAAATTTTACGTTATGCTGGTTCCAATCATAATTATTTTAGCAAAGTTTTGTATTATTCACCGTTATCATTTACGGCTATTGTAAACATAATGTAAATAAGTCATAAGTCTGTAAATTCAAATATTTTGTGTTCCTGGCTCTTTATTAGTCCATACAGACTGTTTATCCACGACGGCAATGACATTTTTAGAACGTCCCGTCATCCGGGACACACGATAGGAAAAGGTTAAATAACTTGTGCTAAGTGAGCAGAGCAACTTAAAATAAAAATCAATGAGGTAGGTACTCGGACCGCTGCTGTTCAATGTATTTATTCATGACCTAGAAACAGGGGCAAAGTGTGAAGTTATAAAATTTGCAGATGACACCAAACTCTGTAGCAGGCTTAGAACAGTAGAGGAATGCGAAGAATTACAAAGGGATCTGAACAAGCTGGAGGAGTGGGCAAACAAATGGCAGATGAACTTCAATGTGGAGAAATGCAAGGTCATGCATATAGGGAAAAAGAACCGAGGTTTAGCTACAAAATGGGGGGGGGGGAGGTTGGTACTGGGGGAAAGTAACCTTGAAAAGGACTTGGGAGTGCTGGTGGACACGACAATGAAGCCAACAGCACAATGCGCAGCGGCCTCAAGGAAAGCAAACAGAATGTTGGGTATCATCAAGAAGGGTATTACAACCAGAACGAAGTAAGTTATCATGCCACTGTATCGAGCGATGGTGCGCCCGCATTGAGTACTGTGTCCAGTACTGATCGCCGTACCTGAAGAAGGGGTACTTGAGAGGGTCCAGAGAAGAGCTACATGTATGATAAAGGGTATGGAAAACCTTTCATACGCAGACAGGCTGGACAGATTGAGGCTCTTCTCTCTGGAGAAGCGGAGACTCAGAGGGGACATGATAGAGACATATAAGATCATGAAGGGCATTGAGAATGTGGAGAGGGACAGATTATTCAGCCTGTGGGGAACTACAAGAACAAGAGGGCACTCGGAGAAACTAAAAGGGGACAGTTTTAGAACCAATGTCAGGAAGTACTTCTTCACTCAGAGGGTGGTAGATACCTGGAATGCGCTTCCGGAGGGAGTGATAGGACAGAGTACTTTACAGGGTTTCAAAGAGAAATTGGATAAATTCTTGAAAGAAAAAGTTATTGAAGGATATAGATAGGGAAGATATAGGATAAAGAAGGATACAGTTAGAAGGATATAGGTAAGGAAGGGCATAAGGGATAGAAGGATATAAAGGATCACTTACAGGTCATGAACCTGATGGGCCTCCGCGGGAGCGGACTGCTGGGCGCGATAGACCTCTGGTCTGACCCAGCAGAGGCAATTCTTATGTTCTTATGTTATGTTCTTAATGAGGTAACTCTAGTCTAAGCCTACCTTTCCTCATGTTTAAGAGCAATTTCCCAGTGAAGTTCTCTCCCTCTCTGGAAGTCCTCTCAGAGCACCTCTTCTGGACTCTACCCTAAGATCATGTTCCATTTTTTTCTGTCTCATCTTGTTACTCCCAGACTCAACTTGATTTCTTGAAAACTGCTTAGATTTTTTTAAAATAATTATGTCAGTATATCAAATGGATAAGATCTATGAATGAGATCTGCATACAATCAAAGTGTAGGCACACAGTGCTCTCATACATAGTTAAGAAACACATGTTCAATAAATAAGTTAAAATATATCTAAGATAGAATATTATTTTGGAACTTCTCTCCTAAGTCATTTTTATTTAATAAAAAGTTTGGCACTATATTTTTATTGTTCAATATACATATATTCATTAGGGATATCCTAAAAACTGACCCAGTAAAGGCCCTCTAGACCTGGAAGTAATGATTAAGGAACTAGTCAGGGTAAGACAAAAAAGGTCCATCAAGAAAATTCCACAAAACCAAAAGCGAAGCAAACCCCCCCCCCCCCCCAAAAAAAAAAAAAATAAAAACCCCAACAAAAAACTGTGGAACTGATGATCTTGGTAAAAGCTTTATTTGAACAGGGTACAGAAAAGTAACAAATAATACTGTTCAACAATACAAAGAAACACAGTATATGAATTGTAGCATAGACCCAACACGGGCCGTGTTTCAGTTGTGAAAACAACCTTCTTCCGGGGTCTGGTACTGCTATAAACCACAAACTTAGGAATTGTGAAAAGATGCAAAAGAATACTGTGCGCAAACCTTGACCAAAGAAGAAACTAGTCACTCAACACAACCGTAAAAGACTTGGGAGATAAGCTAGTCTTTCACCTGCTTCAAAAAACAGAAGCATCCTATGACTGAGTTCCAAGGTGTAGAAGTTGCTCATAAGAAGGCTCACTGGCAGGTGTCACATTGCTTAATTCCTTTAGTAAGGATACAGATTGAGATGCACTTTGAAAGGACATTGGAGACGTTGGAAGTGTATAGAATAAAATCCTGTTCTTTAAGTACTTTTGGCCATTTCATCTATGGGACTTGAAGACAGTTTCAAAATTGGACCTGTAATCTACTGGTAGCTGTTTTTAAATGAACAGTTAAAAAGATCATGGTTGGACAGACTAGATAGACCATATGGTCTTTATCTGCCTTCATTTTTCTGTTTCTAAATATACTCATACAAATGTATTGTTTCAATGAGCTGATCAGAGGACAATTCTCAAAAGTGTCTAAATCCCCTTTTGGCCTAAGGCCTTAAACATAAGAACATAAGCAATGCCTCCGTTGGGTCAGACCTGAGGTCCATCGTGCCCAGCAGTCTGCGCATGCGGCGGCCAAACAGGTCCAGGACCTGTGCAGTAATCCTCTATCTATACCCCTCTATCCCCTTTTCCATCAGGAAATTGTCCAATCCTTTCTTGAACCCCAGTACCGTACGCTGCCCTATTACGCCCTCTGGAAGCGTATTACAGGTATCCACCACACGTTGGGTAAAGAAGAACTTCCTAGCATTCATTTTGAATCTGTCCCCTTTCAAGTTTTCCAAATGCCCTCTTGTTCTTTTATTTTTCGAAAGTTTGAAGAATCTGTCCCTCTCCACTCTCTCTATGCCTTTCATGATCTTGTAAGTCTCTATCAAATCCCCTCTAAGTTTCCTGTTCTCCAGGGAAAAGAGTCCCAGTTTCTCCAAACGTTGAAAGTAGAAGCAGGGAAAATGTCCATTATCAAAAAACACATCCAAAAGGAGTTTTTTTAAAAATAATGGCCTGCCTCTACGTTCAGCTGTTTAAACGCCCAGACCACCACTACATAAGAACATAAGAAGTTGCCTCCGCTGAGGCAGACCCTAGGTCCATCCTGCTCAGCAGTCCACTCCCGCGGCGGCCCATCAGGCCCATTGCCTGAGCAATGGTCTATACCTATCTATACCCCTCAATCCCTTTTTCTTCTAGGAATCTATCCAATTATTACATATAATGAACCCCCAAAAAGCCTAAGTCCCAAACACCCAAAACAAGGGCTTTTAGGTGAAGGAGCCAGTCCTTCGCCTAAAAGCTGGATTCTGTAACAGGTGTCTGTCAAAAAGAACACCGGTTACAGAATCCACCCCCCTTACAACGATCCGGGCAGGAGAGAGCCCAAGCCCTCCTGCCTCGCGGCACCCCGAACCCCCGACTAAGATCAGGGCAAGAGGGAGCCCAAGCCCTCTTGCCCTGCCGACTACCCGACCATCCCCGACAGCATCGGGGGAAAGAGGGAACCTAATCCCTCTTGCCCCGCCAGCCCCGACCATCCCCATCAGCATCAGGGCAAGAGAGAGCCCAAGCCCTCCTGGCCCAGCGACATCCCTTACCCCCCCACCCCACTAAATACGGGCAGGAGGGATCCCAGGCCCTCCTGCCCTCGACGCACCCCCACCCCTACCCCTCGATCCCCTCACCCCCAATCCCCCCTACTTTTAAATCATTGGCCGGATGGACGGGTGCCAAGCCCGTCCATCCAGCGGGCCAGCCATCCATTGAATGGCTGGCCTTAGGGCCTGATTGGCCTAGGCGGCTCAAACCCCACTCACAGGTCTAGGTCGGCCCACCTCCCACCTCTTTTCGCTCTATGCATTTAGAGGCAGGGGAAAGGCCTAAGCTGGTTTTAGATATGTCTAAAATAGAGTTGCACGGGGACAGAAATCCCACCCGTCCCCGCCAAAGTCCCACCCGTCCCCGTGAGGAATCCCACTGTCCCCACCCGTCCCCACGAGGAATCCCCTCTGTCCCTGCCCGTCCCCATGAGGAATCCCCTCCGTCCCCGCCCGTCCCTATAAACTTCAGAAATAGTTATTTCATTTAATTATGCTACTGAATTAAAGGCTCTGGTAGAAACCCATTTACAAATAAGCAAAAAGACTTTATTAATTTGGAAATATTAATTGGGAAGAATACATATTTTGTAAATGGGTTTCTACCAGAGCCTCTAATGTTTATAAATTTTTATCAACACAACTAATATACTACTTTATCCTGAAGCAAAAAAAAAAAAAAAGAAATAGAATTCTTTTCCTACCTTTGTTGCCTGATTTCTGCTTTCCTCATGTTCTCATTCAATTCCTTCCATCCACTGTCTCTCTTCCCTCTGCATCTTCCATTTGCTCTGTTACTGTGCCTCTCCCTTTCTTCCCCCTTCCAAATTGGTCTGGCACCCATCTTCTTCTCTCCGCTCCCCCATAGTCTGGCATCTGTCTTCTTCCCTGCCAGTGTCTTCTCCCTACTCTCTCTTCCCCATTTCCTTTCAGCGTCCTTCTCCCCCATCTTCCCCATGTCCTTTCAGTGTCCTTCTCCACCACCACCCCCGTCTTCCCCATGTCCTTTCAGCGTCCTTCTCCACCCCTTTGTCTTCCCCATGTGCTTTCAGGTCCTTCTCCACCCCTTTGTCTTCCCCATGTGCTTTCAGCGTTCTTCTCCCCCCTCTGTCTTCCCCATGTCCTTTCAGCGTCCTTCTCCCCCCCCCCCTGTCTTCCCCATGGCCTTTCAGCGTTCTTCTCTACCCCTTTGTCTTCCCCAGTGCTTTCAGCGTCCTTCTCCCCCCTCAGTTTTACCCATTTCCCTTAAGCGTCTTTTCCTCTCCACTCCATCTTTCCTCTCTTTCTCTCTCCCTGCCCCCTTACCTTAATGGCGCTTCCCCGCCCGCCCGACAACAGAACAGGCCCGGTCCGACAAACCTCCCTGCCCTTAACCGCGAATCTAAATTACCTTCTTACAGCTGCTGTAAGAAGGTAATTTAGATTCGCGGCTACAGGGCAGGGAGGTTTGTCGGACCAGGGCTGTTGTTGGTCGGTCGGTTGGGGAAGTGCCACAAAAGTAAGGGGACCTGGCTGGCTGTGCTGCACCTGGGGCGGACCACCCCCTTCCCTTTGTATGCCACTCGAGCCGTGAGGCTACTCTCCTTCTCCTTACCTGCCCTGCCTGCAGCACAGAGCCGAACGGAAGTCTTCCTGACGTCAGCGCTGACGTCGAGAAGACTTCCGTTCGGCTCTGTGCTGCAAGCAGAGTAGGTAGGAAGAAAGAAGAGCCGCGCGACTGAGCCCTGCGACCCTCGGAGGCGTCCCCACGGGATCCCTGCGACCCTAGGAGGCGTCCCCATGGGATCCCTGTGACCCGAAGGGGGAACCCGCGGGATGCCCATCATCCCCGTTCCCGTGCAGCTCTCTAGTCTAAAACCAGATTTGATTATGGGTACTTGGATGATCAGGCTTTTTGATCGTCCAAGTACCCATTCAGGCCACTTTTTAGATGTTTGTTTATTTTTATTATGAGCCCCTTACTATTTATGATTGGTGTTTTATCAAATTTTAATAAACTTGAAAGAACTGTTTATATTAGCCCCCCAAAAAAGGTATCAGCTACAACTTGTTTTGTTGACCCTTGATTCCACATATCCAAGTGGAATAACATGGTAATTGCAGTTCTATGCTCAACTGGTTGCCAGAGAATGTCCCATGCAAATGAATAATGAGGGTGCACCAAACCACTCTGATGTTATGGGGCTACACATCTCTCCCCCCCCCCTTGCATGTTTTCCTATTGCCAATAACTATTAACATTTGTCAATTAACTATTAACATTTGCCAATAACTATTAACTATTCACTATTAACATCAAATGCACATTGAATATGCAGAAAACATGTTGGAAACTCAAAATATTAAACAATACCATAGGAGATTGCAATAACATAGCCAATCCAGTTTATAGGATATACCATCACTACCACTCTATCCCAAAATATGCCACAGTGCCAAAATGCACATCTCAGTTGGGTGATGTATTAATATTGATAGCTTCCTGCGCTGATTGAACTGCTTCAAAATATTTCCAAGAGCCATTTATATTTATCTTTAAGATCATAGGGTACATCAACAAATTTTTTTTTTCTACGAATGACATACATAGGGGATGAAATTGTTTCCTCATTTCCTGTAACGTGGCTGAATAATCTTGGAAGATTCTAATTGGTGCACCCTCATTGTTCAATGAGTCTCGCTTTTTACAGTAGTCTCTCAATATTTTCATTTTATGGACATAGTTGTGGATCTTAATTATAACAACCTTCAAAGAACGGCTACCCTCTGTCCCTTGACCAATGTGATATGTGCGTTTGAGGCACAGCGACTCCATGCTATCAGATTGCAAATTCTTTTGTTAACCATTTTTCAAGGAGCATCGATAATAAATTTTCTGGCACAGTCTCAGACATCCCCAGAACCCTCAAATTATCCCTGTTGGATCTATTCTCTCTAGATCCTCAAGCTTAAGGGTCTGCCCCTGCAATTGCATTTTTATGTCGGTTAAAGCTGCCACTACTGAGGTGCCAGAGGAGATCTAAAATGGCGATCTAGACAGATGCACTGAAATGGGCTCCACAGATAAATGTTTTTCTTCTTTACTTTCTAGGGTCTACTTATTGTTAAGATGGGTAAGAGAAATGGAAAAAATTAGGACTTTCCCTTCCGAGTCCTCTTCTTTCCCTGTATCATCCATTGAGAGGTTCATGGTTGATCAGCTATACCCTCCGGAACTGGTACTGGCAATGAGCTGGATGTGACTCAGCCTGGAAGAGAGACTTATGCCCTCACATCGAAGCTACTGGAGCTATCGATGAAGCCGCAAGAAGCAGGGAGCTTAGCAGCTATTGCATCATCAATCGAGGGGAGTAACTGGAGCTTCGAGGGAGCAATTGGAGGAGCAGACACCGCCATGGAGGTGGGCCCCAAGAAACTGTGGAAACAGTGGAGAGACAACAACTAGTAGGCTCCTTCAGTGAGGAATTAGAAAAGCAGCAGATTGGCGGTAAGCCCTCTCTCTCCAATGATTAAACCTACCCATATAACGTTAGATTTCATCTGGGATGTAGTTACTCGGTTGGAAAAAGTTTTCTTGGGGAATAAAACATTAGTGGATATTACAAGACTGTAAGACATCCCTAGTCCTCCAGGAGGCAAAGAATTTTGAACTGGAGAGAAAAGTTGAGGATGCTCAACAAGATCTAAAAAAAGATTAAATCTAACTCCTTTGCATTTGGACAAGGATTTGCAGGACTAAGGAATAAAGTAGAGAAATTGGAAAATTATACATGGAGGTTGAACCTCCATTTTGTTAACTTTCCCCAAGCAAAAAAAAGTAGCCCCCTTAGAAATGCTCAAGAAATATCTGATGGAGATTTGGGGGGAACCCAGAGAAGCTATTCCTCCCTTCTCCCGTGAATATTTTTTGCCAGAGAAACAGCGGTAGGTCTCGAGACAGGAAGAGCTATCAATGAATAGCCTGAATTTAACACAACTTTTGGAAACATCTATAGAAGAAGATTGTGTAAGAACTACTCTTTTGGTGACCTTTGTCTTTGAGTCAGATAAAGATTGGGTGATGAGGCTGTACTTTCGAAATCAAGATAAGTTGTATTTGGGAGGAAAGGTTTGGGTATTTCCTGAGATTTGTGTGGATACACAGGAGAAGAGGAAGAAATTTTTGGCATTGCATCCTCAGGTATTATCCCTAGATGCACTTTTCTTTTTACATTTTCCTTATAAATGCTTAATTCTCTTTGAATCTAATAGATACCTTTTCTATGACCTAAAACAACCTAAGGCTTTTCTTGAAAATAAATGGCAAATACAGATCCCAAGTGTGGATAGGAGGGAAATGAGTAAGGAAACTTAGGGCTCCTTTTACAAAGCCGCGCTAGGGCCTTAACGCGCGGAATAGAGCATGTTACATTGCCGCACACGCTAGCCGCTACTGCCTCCTTTTGAGCAGGTGGTAGATTTCTGGCTAGCGCGCGCTAATCCGGTTTGTGCATTAAAACCAGTAGCGCGGCTTTGTAAAAGGAGCCCTTAGTTTTCTAAATGGGAAGAAATGGAAGATATAGAAATAATTGTCTAGATACCCTGTATTTTTTTTTTGCAATTATGTTTTCCTTAGATTATGCCTTTTTTCCTTCAGATCTCCTCCTCAGATTGTGGACTTATAGGAAATTCATTGCTTTTCCTTTTCCATACAGTCTTCTCTGTTTATCTTTGTGTTTGTTAATTTTTGTATAATGCAATTGAATTTTATTTCCTAATGCATGTCATATGCTATTTAATTGAAAATTTAAACAATAATAAATAAATAAAAACAATCTGCTGTCACTTCCAATAGGTGATCATCTGAGTCAGACACTCTGTTCCAGGGCCGCCATTCTTGTGGTCGTATCCGTAAGTAGTGTTTCCATCATTTTCATCTGCGTCAATAGCTGTTCAAGCCTCAGAGTAAGGGCTGCACTTACTGCCTATGTCAACTGTTCAAGCTGTTGGCCTGAGAAGGAAGCAGGTGCTGCGGTTTGTAATTCTGCCATTTTATCTTCCTGGCCTCGGGGCTTATCTTTGTCTTTGCGATTTACTGCTCATATCACTGCCCAATTTAGCCACAAACCTGTCCACATAATCACCAAACCTTCTTATCACAATTAGACTACTTTTGTGAGAAAACACCACGTTTATGAGGTTGGTTGTTATACAGGGCCCCAGAGCACTTTGACTCTGCGTCCTGCTCTACCAATGTATCACGTGGTCCTCTTCATTTTGTTTCAAAAAAACATCCTAGTTAAAAAAAAAAAAAACTGTGTTACTGCATATAACTTATATGTGCAGAGTTCAAATGTAAATACTTAGAATTCAATACAGGTAGTCCCCAGATTATGAACATCTGACTTACACAGAAACATGATGGCAGATAAAGGCCAAATGGCCCATCTAGTCTGCCCATCCGCAGTAACCATTATCTTTTTCTCTCTCCGAGAGATCCCACATGCCTATCCCAGACTCTTTTGAATTCAGACACAGTCGAACTTATAGTTATGAATAGGGTCCTGCTTCTCCCTTCTGTGTCCCAATGCGCCCCTCTCCCTCCCTCCATTCTGCGTCCCAAGTTCGCGCCTCCCTCTCGCGGGTGTTTACCTGTTCTGGCCAGCTTCCTCCTCCTCCTTCCAACCATACTTGTTTCTCTTCATAAAGCCATGGTCAGTGGCTCCTATAAGTGGTCCACAGCTGACCTGGAAGCCTTCCCTCTGACATCAGGATTTTCAGAACTTCTATGTTGCTGTCGCTGGGAGAGTCATGCAGGATCAGTATTATACTGGGACTAAGAGAAGAAATTTGAAGTGGGCACCAAAACACCCTAGCAGGCTTTAGTTCCAGACTTAGAACCCCCGTGGCAGGTTCTTCCAGAGCAACTGCTCTGTTTGTACACCCTACTGTGCTCCCCTCCCCCCCATATAAACCCTGGAATCAAAGTAAGTGCATATAAATTATTGCCTACAGGAAATAGAAGACCATAAATGAATTTTGTCCTACTGAAACTTTTCCATTATATTTAGTAAGCTCTTGCTTGTGAGCAAAGCTTTAAATGTACAGATACCTATAGGGAAGGAATTCCATAGCTGTGGTCCCTGATAGCAGAAAGGAGTACCGTATTTTCGCGGATATAACGCGCGCGTTATACGTGATTTTACGTACCGCGCATACCCCTCGCGCGTTATATGCCTGAGCGCGGTATACAAAAGTTTTTAAACATAGTTCCCACCCCGCCCGACGCCCGATTCACCCCCCCAGCAGGACCGCTCGCACCCCCACCCCGAACGACCGCTCGCACGCGCTCCCACCCGCACCCGCATCCACGATCGGAGCAAGAGGGAGCCCAAGCCCTCTTGCCCGGCCGACTCCCCGACGTCCGATACATCCCCCCCCCCGGCAGGACCACTCGCACCCTCACCCCGAAGGACCGCCGACTCCCCAACAATATCGGGCCAGGAGGGAGCCCAAACCCTCCTGACCACGGCGACCCCCTAACCCCACCCCGCACTACATTACGGGCAGGAGGGATCCCAGGCCCTCCTGCCCTCGACGCAAACCCCCCTCCCTCCAACGACCGCCCCCCCCCCAAGAACCTCCGCCCGTCCCCCAGCCGACCCGTGACCCCCCTGGCCGACCCCCACGACACCCCCACCCGCCTTCCCCGTACCTTTGTGTAGTTGGGCCAGAAGGGAGCCCAAACCCTCCTGGCCACGGCGACACCCTAACCCCACCCCGCACTACATTACGGGCAGGAGGGATCCCAGGCCCTCCTGCCCTCGACGCAAACCCCCCCCCCCCCCAGCCGACCCGCGCCCCCCCTGGCCGACCCCCACGACCCCCCCCACCCCCCTTCCCCGTACCTTTGGAAGTTGGCCGGACAGACGGGAGCCAAACCCGCCTGTCCGGCAGGCAGCCAACGAAGGAATGAGGCCGGATTGGCCCAGCCGTCCTAAAGCTCCGCCTACTGGTGGGGCCTAAGGCGCGTGGGCCAATCAGAATAGGCCCTGGAGCCTTAGGTCCCACCTGGGGGCGCGGCCTGAGGCACATGGGCCAAACCCGACCATGTGTCTCAGGCCGTGCCCCCAGGTGGGACCTAAGGCTCCAGGGCCTATTCTGATTGGCCCACGCGCCTTAGGCCCCACCAGTAGGCGGAGCTTTAGGACGGATGGGCCAATCCGGCCTCATTCCTTCGTTGGCTGCCTGCCGGACAGGCGGGTTTGGCTCCCGTCTGTCCGGCCAACTTCCAAAGGTACGGGGAAGGGGGGTGGGGGGGTCGTGGGGGTCGGCCAGGGGGGTCGCGGGTCGGCTGGGGGGGAGGGGGGTTTGCGTCGAGGGCAGGAGGGCCTGGGATCCCTCCTGCCCGTAATGTAGTGCGGGGTGGGGTTAGGGGGTCGCCGTGGCCAGGAGGGTTTGGGCTCCCTTCTGGCCCAACTACACAAAGGTACGGGGAAGGCGGGTGGGGGTGTCGTGGGGGTCGGCCAGGGGGGTCGCGGGTCGGCTGGGGGACGGGCGGAGGTTCTTGGGGGGGGCGGTCGTTGGGGGGAGGGGGTTTGCGTCGAGGGCAGGAGGGCCTGGGATCCCTCCTGCCCGTAATGTAGTGCGGGGTGGGGTTAGGGGGTCGCCGTGGCCAGGAGGGTTTGGGCTCCCTCCTGGCCCGATATTGTTGGGGAGTCGGCGGTCCTTCGGGGTGAGGGTGCGAGTGGTCCTGCCGGGGGGGGGGGATGTATCGGACGTCGGGGGGGGCATCAGGCTTTCAGGATGGGGACAGACCTTCAAGGGGGGACAGGACTTCAAGGGAGGACAGTGCACGGAAGTCAGGGGGGGTGAACGGAGAGTCGGGCAGCATGCGCGTTATATGCCTAAGCGCGGTATAGAAAAGTTTTTGTACATATCATCGTGATTTCTGCGCGCTATACCCCTGTGCGCGTTTTACAATGGTGCGCGTTATATCCGCGAAAATACGGTACTATGTATAATATCAAACCATAAATGAGAGGGAGGTGGCACAGCAAACAAAGGGGGGGAGGGGGCAAGATCAATGTAAGGCAAGTGCTGGAACAAATTAGCTAGTTATGTGGGGGCATGAGGTAAGAGGACATTGAAGATGACTATAATGATTTTTGACCTTTTATACTAGCCTCCGATTAGGTGCATCCTTGGTGACCACAAATAGGAGCTGTCTCTTGAAAACACTAATTAAAAAGTCAGACTATAAATCATAACATAACTTTATTCCAGAAAGTCTTTACATTGAACAGCAAAAACAGTATGTAAACTACTGCATGTAAAATATTAGATACACTATATATACATTTTCACAGAATTTTCACAAGTAACAGTGGCAGCTGAAAAAACTAACAATACATGTTTGATGGTGAAATGTACTGTTCAACTTAAGTGCATGTGGTCTCCAATTCTACAGATAGTTTAATTGTATTATTTCAAGTCTTGAAGCTGTCAAATTAGAGACCACAAATGTAGACAAAAGTAAATGTAAAGTTACACTAATTAGAGAACATTTTATGTAGCATATTACTGAAACAAATAAAAAGGATCTGAAAATGAGGAAGAGGACAGCACCTTGTATCACTATAAATAGTGATATATGTGTCACATTGAATGGTTTCTGATCTTTAAGACAAAATGTAATATTAGAGAAAGGGAACCTAAGTCAAATTACAACAGTTTTTAAATTGTTATTTCATTTATTTAAGGAACAAAGGGCTCCTTTTACTAAATGGCAATAGAGGTTTCTACTGCAGGCCAGTGAGTTAAATGCTTTGACGCTCATAGGAATTTTTTGAGCATCAAAGCCCCCGGACCACATAGAAACCTCTACTGAATGATTAGGTTCTTATCTGGATAATCTTCTATTAATCCTCTCAAGAGTCTGTACATATGGCGAACTGGACCTGCATAAGTGTGAATACTTAATTTTAAGCACCTCCCACACAGAGGCGGAGAACAGTGTCCCCTTCTAGTTACGGCCCAAAACAATCAAGCTCCACAGGAACAGAATACAAAAGAAGAGGGGAACGGAGAATGACCCGGCATACATTACACAATTCTGTTCTGCTCTGTAACTTGGAAACAAGAATTAGAACAATAATGAACTAGAATTAATATATTTTTTTTGGGGGGGGAGGTTGTTTTTTTCAAAAACAACCATAGAGAACCAACCTGCTGTATGCAAATAACACTAACAAAGGGGGCCAGAGACTGAAGAATACATGTACATACAGCCATCTGACTAACAGGAGAAGAGCTCCAAGCCTGGAACCTAGAAACATCCGAGGCAGAAAAGCAGGTGAAACAGTATATACTGAGGGTGGGCTGTACAGACAGACTCCTGAGAGAATTAAAAGAAAGAAGATTATCCAGGTAAGAACCTAATCTTTCTGTTACATCCACCCAGAAGTCCGTACATATGGCAATGTACCAAAGCAATGGCTGACATCTAGGGAAATACAATCTAGGGAAATGACAGAAGAGCCTGTCTGCAAGACCGAGGACCCAAAAGCAGCATCCTCTCGAGAAGCCATATCCACTCTATAAAATCTGGAAAAAGTATACAGAGTAGACCAAATAAATCTCTGTGGGAGGAGCTGCCTGAGACTCCGCCCATGAAGAGGTGACACCCCTAGTGGAATGTACCTCGAGAGAAACTGGTGGGTATTTACCACGAGCAATGTATGCTGAAGAGATGGCCATCCAGTTATAGAGGACTTGGATGCCGGCCAGCTGGTTAGCATGAACACATGGTCTGAAAAGCGAAAGTCACTGGTCCTTTCTAAGTACTGGCGCAAAACTCTCCACACGTCAAGCTTTCTTAAAATTCTATCCTGCTTGTCTGAGTCTGTAGATTGAAAAGCAGGCAGACAAACCTCCTGGTTGACATGGAAATCAGACACAATCTTGGGAAGAAAGGAGGGAACAGCCTGGAGAGTGACCTGCTTCTATAAGTCTAAGGAAGGGTTCCCTACAGGAGAAATCTTGCAGCTCTGAGATGCGCTACAACAAACAATAGCCACCGGAAACACAGTCTTGACTGTGAGATCCAAAAGAGAAGCATCTCTGGGTGGGCTCATATGAAGCTGTAGCAAGGCCCTTTTAGGACAAGATTCCAAGAGGGTCCTGAGCCGGAGCGCACCTCTCAGGAATTTAGTCACATCTGGATTAGCCGTCAGCGAAACCTTGCAACTCTGTGCCAAGAAACAGGAAAGCCTGGCCAGCTACACTTTCAAGGAGGCTACTGTAAGGTCTTTCTCCAGTCCGACCTGAAGGAAAGCCAGGATGACCAGAATGGGAGCCTGTAACGGCTCCACCTGGTCCTTTTCACACAACTGTTGAAAAGTCTAACCAAGCTTTAGCGTAGGCCACCACAGTAGATGGCTTCTTAGCCCAGAAGAGAGTAGCAAAACCATGTCTAAATATCCATTGCGGACTAGAGTCATGTGCTCAAGAACCATGCTGTAAGACCAAAGCGCTGTGGATTCTCCATGGGGACTGGCCCCTGACTCAGATGCCCACAATGAAGAGTCCACTTGAGGCTCCTGTCCTGCTGAAGACGTACCAAGTCTGCATACCACGGTCAGCAAGGCCAGTCTGGGACCACTAGGATTATGAGACCTAGATGAGTCGCGATCCTACGAATAACCCAGCCCACCACTGGCAAAGAAGGAAAGACAAAGAAAACCATCATGCGGGCCAAGGCTGGACCAATGTATCCAACCCTGAGCTTCCTGGTTCCTCTCTTCGACTGAAAAAGCGCTTCACTTTCAAGTTTTTGGCAGAAGTCATCAAATCCTTCACTGGCCTGCCCCAGCAGCACACAATAAGATCAAAAGCCCTTAGGGAGAACCACCATTCCCCTAGGTCTAGGAGTTGTCAACTTAGAAAGTCGGCCTGAATATTTTCCACTCTGACCATGTGGCCCACAGAAAGAACCTGAAGGTGGGCTTCTGCCCACCAGAAGAGCATATGAGCCTCTAGGCTTAAAGGGGTGCTTCTGGTGTCTCCCTATCTCTTTACATATGCCACTGCTGTGGCATTTTCAGAGAACACCCTTACAGTCTTTCCCTCAACGATCTTTTCCAATGCCTTCAAGGCCAGCTGGATGGCTCGGAGCTCCAGACAATTTATGGACCATCCCTTCTGATGGTGAGTCCACTGGCCTTGAATCGAACAGTCCCCGCAATGAGCTCCACAGCCGAAAAGACTGGCATTGATTGTGAAAGTCACCAATATTCAGGGAGACACGCCCTTTGACAAGGTGGTTTCCTGAAGCCACCAGTGTACGCTGTTCCTTGCTGTCCCTGTCCATGGGAGCTGCATCTGAAGTAAATGCCTCTGTGGAGACCACAGAGACAGAAAACAGTCCTGGAAAGGTCACATGTGTGCCTGGTCCAGAGGACAACCTCAAGGGATGCTGCCAAGGAGCTCAATACCTGAAGTTAATGCCACGCAGTAGGAATCTGCAACACTAAGAGAAACAGAATCTGTCATCATAGTTTCTGTTTGTGTGGCTCTGGAAGAAAAACATGGCTTTCAGCCATGTCAAAAAGAATGCCCAGATACTCCAGAGTCTGGGTTGGCTCCAGATGGCTCTTCTTGAAGTTGACAATCCAGCCGCACCGCTGGAGCAAATCTAACACTCACTGCACTGACAGCTTGCACTCCTGCCTGGATGGGGTTCTGGTCAACCAATCATCCAGGTAGGGATGTACCTGGAACCCCATCTTCCAGAGATGAATCACAACCACCACCATAACCTTGGTGAACGTGTGAGGGGGCTGTCGCTAATCTGAATGGAAGGGATGCAAACTGAAAATGCTGCTGTAGTATTGAAACCTCAAGTATTTTCTGTGGCCCAGAAAGATGGGAATATGCAGATATGCCTCTGTGAGGTCCAGAGAGGCCAGAAATTTTCCTGGAGTCACAGCTGCAATGACAGACCAGGCCATTTCCATGTAGAAATGAGGGACCTTCAGAAAGGCATTTACTGCCTTGCAATCCAAGATGGGCCTCCAGTCCTCTGTGCCTTCCTTGGGCATGATGAAGTATCTGGATTATCTATCTGAGCCAAGTCAACATCAGGGACAGGTTCTAGGACCCGTATGTCTAGAAGCCTTTGAAGCGTGATCCTGATCTTGGCCTCCTTCTCCGGCCATCCTGCCGGAGAGTCGACAAACAAATCCAGAGGGAAGCATGATAAAACTCGATCTTGTTACCCACTCGGATGATATCCAACACCCATTAGTCTGAGGAAATCTTCTCCCACTCCCCTCAAAATGCCAACAGCCACCCCTGATATGCATAGGCATGGCTGCCAACCTGGCATCATTGGGGTTTAGAGGGAGGGTTGACATGAGTCCCAGAGGCCCCCTGATTATACTGCTGAGAATGATGGGAGGGACAAAAATTACTCCTGCTCCCGTTCGGACGTTGGCATGGTCTACTTTCTGGCAGGGACTTAGGGCGGTGATCTGCCATGCTGGCATAAGGTCATCAAGGCTCTTATCTTAAAGCATCTGTCCCTTAAAGGGCAATCCACTCAAGGTCACCATGGACGCTGAGTCACCCACCCATTGCTTGATCCAGAGCATTCTACAAGCCGAAACAGCATAAGCTGACACCTTGCTTGTGACTCTAATAAGATTGTATAAGGTGTCTGCCATGTAATCCACCCCTTCCAACACAAGCTGGGGGCAGACAACCTCCTGCGCAGAGGGCTGCTGCTGCAATCTGGTGTTGCAGGTCCAAGCAGCAAATGAAGCTGCAGCCTTGATCCTCAGGGCAAGAGCTTCTTCAAAATCATGTCCACCTTGCGGTCCTGAGCATCTTTCAGCATAACACCACCCTCGCTTGGAAGAGCTGTACGTTTGGTGACCTGATCCACCACTGAATCCACCTTTCACTGGTAAAACAGCTGCTGGAACTCCGGTGACCTGGGATAAAGCCTGGACATTGTCTTGGCAACCCTTGGAGATCCATAACCAGTAGAGTAATGACCGGATGTGCCAAAGAAAAGGAGGTCTGAGCATTAGAGTCACTCATGATTGTGCATTGAGAAGTGGAGGGTGGAGCCCCAGCTTCAGTTCTTTAATAGCATTGGCAAAAAAGAAATGGACAGAGAATGACTTGAAGAGATGGTGGATATAAGGGTCATTCCCCTGGTCAGGAGCCAGGGAGGCCTCTTGACTGCCAGACCCAAACAAGGAACCAGAGTAATCCAGGGCTGAATCCTGAGACAAAAATGGCATGGAGTCTACCCTCCAATCTGGCCAGCCTGGTTATGAAGGGTTACTGGAGGCAAGATCCAGCTTGCCCAACTGAAAAACAGACACATACGTACACAGGCTGCGCTATGTGTCCTGGTGTGGTCAGAAAGGCTCTCCACATAAGACTTACACATTCTAGGGAGAAGCATTGGGCAGGGGAAGCAAATGAAGCCTGCAGAACCTCCAGCTAGGCTGGGTTCCGCAGATTCCACGCGCCTCCATTTTGCATCATCATAAAATAGGGGATCCAGATGGGACTTCTTATCCATTTCACGGACCCACAGTGGTTCACCAGCCCTGGAAAACATGGATGAGACTAAGTTCAAAGCTACCACCGCGGCACACAGTACACAGATATTCCTCTACCAAACTGGCACAATTTTTGTAAGTAACGGTTTCCTCACACCCCGAGGAATCCATTCCAGTCAATTAGAATCAAAATTGAGGGGTTTTAAGGCTGCTAGAGGTTTTTGAAAAAAAGATCGATGCCTGGCAGAGGAACACAGTCTAACTCCAATCCCAGGTGCGCCTCCACAGAACCAGGCAGCCTGCACTGGACCTACTAGCGGACAAACCTGGGGTGAGCTAGCGCCAAAGGGAACGGTCCCTGAACCCCAATCTGATATGCAAGCTTGTCCAGAATGACAAGCAAAGACCCCCCCCCAGAAGCAGACTTTTCCCATAGGTCTGCGATCTCCTACAGTTGGAGCTGTCTCCGCAGGGAACATCGGCAGAACGAGGGCAAAAACCGCAAATGCAAAGACTGAAATTACACAAAATAAAACACGAGCAGAAAAGACAAGCTCCTACAGCCTGGCTTGTAGGAAGAAAGACTGAAGTGACAGAGACAGTGATGGGGGAAGGGCTTTAAGTCTCTGAAGTTAGAGGTTTCCAACAAAGTCCTATTGGGTAAATGGAAATAACCCACTGGTCCCAGAATAAAGTGGGATTGTACAAGAAAATTGAGTTATGCAGCAATGCAACACAAACCACTCAAATTTCCATTTGAATGGTTAGATGTAACAAAACTAAAGCTTTAGACTGGCCTAGTCAAAGTCCCAACTTCAACCCAATAGAGATGCTGTGGCAAGACCTGAAACAAGCAATTCATGCACAAAAACCTATGAATGTGTCTGAATTAAAGCAGCCCTTCAATGAAGAGTAGGCAAAAGTTCCTCAATATTGATGTGAAAGGTTGATATCAAATTATAGAAGCATTTGATTGTAATTATTGGTTGCAACCAGTTATTATATTTAGGCCCAGATTCTGTAACTAGCGCCATCAGAAGCCAACTTAAAAGCAACCACAGATTGCATGTCAATCACGTGATGGCTCTGGATACAGAATTATACCTGCAACAAAGGTAGGTGCTGGAAATGTAGGCCAGGGTTTTCCTGGCCTACATTTCTGGCGCCTACCTATGATGTGAATCCGTAGGTGCTTTAGGCTGCCTAATGTCACTTCCAGCATTAGCCATGCCCACAGTGATGTTAGGCAGATGATTCCAACACTGATTTTTTTTAGCCACTGGTAGGCGCCTTAAAACCCGTGTTAAAAACATTGTCCCAATGGCATTTTTTACTGAGTTTGGATGCCTATCGGAGCCTAAAAATACAAGGCCATTTAGAGAATCTGGGCCTTAGGGGACAGTTACTGTTTCAAAGGGGTGATATGGATTTTAGAGCATTTAGTTCCTTAAATAAAGTAATAATTTAAACACTGTTTTATATGTTTAGTCAGGTTCCCTTTGTCTATTATTACATTTTGTTTAAAGATTAGAAACCATTTAGTGTGACATGTATGCACTAATAGGGGAAATTAGTAAGGAGGAATATTTTTTCAAATCTCTATAAATCTTAAAAAAAAAATCCCTTCCTAAATTATAGAAGCTAATCTGATCATTCCTGTGAAGGGAGGCAATCTAATGCAGCTCTAGAATTTCTTTGTTTCTTCTGCCTTCTCTCCCTTTTATTCCACAGAGTGGATGGTGCAAAAGGGAGAGCAAAGACACCAGAAGATAAACAAAAAATGAGTAAAACCTGAAAGAGAGAACTATAAAAGGCCTTTTTTATTTTTGAAGAATTGCTGCATCTTTATTTGCTCCAGTTCATTCAAAGAGGCTTCTGTGCCAGTTCTTTACACATTTTATGTATCCATTCCTAATGGGAATTACTGCTGCTACTCCTGGGTTTGACACTGTCAATCATGCAGTAATGCTACAGCCTAGAAGAAAAGTCAACTAAAACAATCGGGACTTCCAGACTGGGATTATATCCAAATTTTCAGAGATAGATAAAGAACTAGTGCAGCCTACTTACTATTCCATCACATCATAAAAGGAAATTTTAACATGAAAGGCAGTGCAAGTAAAATTTTATGTCAGATGCTTTGCTGTATGGTAGAGAATGACATGGTGAGAAATTTGTCCCCATCTCTGCAGGAACTCAATTTCCCTGTCCCATCCCCGTGAGTTTTATCACTGTCCCTGTCCCATTCCTGTAAGCTCTGCCTTAAACGCATAAGCCTTGAACACTTATGATTTTAAAGTGTTTGAGGCTTGTGCAGATGAGGCGGGGATAGGAAATGAACTCACGGGGACAGGCTAGGAAAATGAGTTCCCACAGGGAAAAATTTGTCCCCGTGTCATTCTGTACTGTATGAGTATGAGTTTTGAGACAAATTTAGGCAGCTTTACGAACAACCCATGACCTCATTTTCAGTGTCTGTGCCCTGAGTCCTGCAACAAGGTCTATGTAGTGTGGAAGACAAGAAAAAGACTTCATTAACAAAGGTACACTTTAGAGCATTCCTGGTTAGGAATCAGGAAGTGGTTATGATTTTTTTTTGCCATATATGAGACTCCTTGGTGAGTAGGATAAAAACTTTAGTCCCAGCTTAGTATCTACATCATTTGCAAACTAGTGATTTGAAAATATTCTCAACAGCAACTTATAATAATTCAGAAATGTACTGGCTTCACAAGGTTCAGCTAAAACAAGCAATGCATTCAACAAACTGCAGTTTCTATGCCATCATTTAATATCTAGCTATTTGGATGTTCACAGAAAAAAAAATTAAAATTTTACCAAATTTATCCTTTTCAAAACTTTGTCATTTAATGTCAGTTGTTACAGTTGGTTTAAACTTTAACACCTGAAATTAAAATCAATTTTTAAAAATTGTTTCAGTTCCATGACAGCCATGTAACCAAAAACAATACACCATTACTTATTCAGTTAAAAGATCTTAATACTGCAAACATGTTATGTTATTTATAACCACTACTTTCTCCTGTGATTGCAGTGGTAGAGTGCAGCTCTGTTTTGAAGATAGTATGTTGAGAGGAATGTCACAATTCCATGTAACTTCTTGGTTTCAAACACATTTTGTCCATATATGTGCTTTTTCTCCTGTAGATTCACATTTCTGATGATTATATAAACAGGCAGGGTGGTTCTATAGCAGCTATACCTGAAAAACAAATACTCAAGATAAATAACTTAACTCATCATAACTAACCCTCCCCCCTGTTTTAGGCTTTTTTATTGCCAGCCGCAGCGGTAAAAGCTGTGACACTCATAGACTTCCTATGAGCATCGGAGCTAATATCATCATGGCCAGCAATAAAAAAGCCTAATGTAACTTCATAAAAGGGGCCCTAAATATGTAAAATGCATCCATTTTTTCTTAACACAAAACAGTTCCAGTGTCCAGATCAAATTGAAAATACATAAGTTTTCGCAATCTATTATGGTATCCTGTCCTGACCTGAGGGAGGAGGTTTTGGTCTCTAAAGTTAGTTAAAAGGGTATTAAAATTAATCCAATACGATAATATCTTATTTCCATTTTCTATTTTTACTTATTAACTTGGCTACCACACTAACCCCTCTTTTACTAAGGCGTGCTATCCAATTTAGCATGCGCTAAACACTAACGTGTCCATAGACTATAATGGACATGTTAGCGTTTAGCACACGCTAATTGTTTGCATACGCTAAATTGGCTACTGCACCTTAGTAAAAGGATCTATATATCTTAAACTAAAAATAAAATCATTTTTTTCAACCTTAGTTGTCTGGCTATTTACTTTTTTCAGTTGTATTGGTGGTTCTTGCTTTCCTTATCCGGGATTTCCTGCCCATTTGTCATTTTTTTCTCTTCCTTTTCAACTTTCTTCAATTTTTTTGTCTGTCCAGATTGAATTTTTCTTACTATCCAATCCTCAATTTCCCTTT
The DNA here is from genome assembly GCF_902459505.1 of Geotrypetes seraphini. Taxonomy (NCBI): domain Eukaryota; kingdom Metazoa; phylum Chordata; class Amphibia; order Gymnophiona; family Dermophiidae; genus Geotrypetes; species Geotrypetes seraphini. The sequence goes on from NC_047084.1 coordinate 536,187,061, forward strand.
TTTATTGTGTCTACCTACAACGTGCCATCTCTTTCACTCATCCTGGCTCTCCTATTTCATTCTCTTATTCTCTAACTCTATCCTATTCCCCCCATTCAGCATATGCCCTCTCTCCCCCTTTCATCCTGGGCCTGCCTTCTCTATGTTTCCATCCAGTGTCTGCCCCCTCTCTCGTCCCTGCTTTCATCCAGCATGTGCCTCTCTTTCCTCCCTATTTCTATTAAGCATTTGTCCCTTTCTCCTCCCCACATCCATCCATCATCTGCCTTTGTCTCTTCACTACCATCCTCTTCACTACCATCCACCCTCTCTCCTCCCCACTTCCATCCATCATCTGCTCCCTCTCTCCTCTCCACTTCCATCTCTCTCTCTTCCCCACTTCCATATATCATCAGCCCCCTCTCTCTCCTTCCCATTTCCATCAGTCTGTCCCTCTTTCCTCTCCACTTCTAGCATGTGCCCTCTCTCTCCTCCCCATTACCATCCAGCATGTACCCCTATTTCTCCATTTCCTTCCCACTTCCTTCCAAGATGTGCCCCTCTGCCCTCCCCACTTCCATCCAATTTGTGCGCCCTATCCTTCCCATTTCCTTCCAACATGTGATCCCTCTTTCTCATCCTTTGAACCCACTATAAACGATTCCAGCACTGCTTCATTCCTGCCCATTGATCCAAGAGCACCTCTTAATGATCCCTTCCCCTGCTGACATAAGCAACACCAAATAAGGGCTGTTTCTGGGTCAGCCTCACAAGGGCCTTTCCTGTGCCACGTCCCATACATGACGTACTTCCTGTGAGCCCGGAAACAGCCTGTATTTGGTGTTGCTTGTGCTGGCGACCTGCCATGTGTGTCAGCATATCGACGGGAAAAGGTGAAGAGCTGATGGACCTGCAGGGAGAAGGAATAAAGAGGTGCCTGACTGCAGTGGGGGGAGGGGGGAATAAAGAGCTTGTAGTAAAGGAGAGCGGCAGAAGTGAGAAAGCAGAAGAGCAGTGTCTCTGGTGGTTAGGCTGCGTGCTGACCTCTTATCATAAGGTGCAGAGCTGCGCGGCTTAGAGGGAATATTGGTTTACATTCTTTTGTTCAAATTAGGCACAGATCCTCCTTATTTTATAATTATGCACATAAATTCAAGGAATGTCCCATGCCTTCCCATGTCCACACCCCCTTTGACTCACACCTAAATTTTAATTAAAGTCAATTAACATCAATAATTTCTCATTAAGATCCCAATTATCATTGCTAATTGGCTTGTTATTCCATCTAATGTCGCTGTTTGGGTTTCTGCCAGGTGCTTATGACCTGGATTGGCCACTGTAGAAACAGAATACTGAGCTAGATGAGCCTTTGGTCTGACCCAGTATGGCTATTACTATATTCTTAAATTGTGTGCCCAAATTGGGCACATGCACAATTTTTAGTGTTTTTTTATAGAATTTGAGGATTAGTGTCCTTTAAGTTTCTTCAGGATAAAGAACCCATATTGAGACTCTACTATCGTGCTAATACTTCCGTTTTAGGGGGGAAGTTCAGGTTTTTACTGCTGTTTCTAAATGGACTCCCCTTAGAAGGAAAAAAATTCTACTGGTTAAAGTTTTCAAATGAAATTTCCATGTAAGTGTGTAATTTCAGTACAGAATTTTTAGTATATTTTCTATGATGTATCTCAATTAAGATTTTTTGGAAGGGAAAGGTGCCCATTTTTCTTATTGTCCTAAATTTTCATGGGCCAATGTTCAAAACCCATACAGGCACTAGAAGCAATTAGTGCTGTACTAGTGCCCACGTTAGTGAGCGCAGAATGCTCCAAGGGCTCTAGCATGGGAGACAATGTGCGTGCCAAAATTAACACAAACAGAATGCAAATGTAGTCCAATGGATGTTAATGAATTCATTTCCTAATGCTCAGAATACAGCACAAAAACAAGGCCACTTTACCGCTGAGAAAATTACACTAGCTTGGAGTAGGCATTAAGATGTACGAAGACAAGATTTCCCACAATTTCTTCTTTAAAATCTGCCAATTTTTATTTTATTTGGAAGCAGAAAGAAGCTCATGCAAGCCCTAAGTGCTAGTAGTGAGAGACAAATGTGTGCAAGTCAGAACAAACCCGAAAGTAAAAGCGTATATTGGCACCTGTTTTCTGTGCTTAAATATAAGCTTTTCAAGTGAATTTTTTTTTTTTTAGCTTATATTCTAAGGCACAGAAGGATGCAGTTGTGTGCTTTACTTCCTGGTTTGCTTGGGCATGCATTCAAGAGCTGTGCTTACCGTAAAACTCTTCTATGTATGCACAGGGCACATTCCTCCACCTTAATATCCCAATGCTCAACACTTAACAGCACACATATAATTTGTATGCTATTAGTTTTGAACATTGGGAAGGTTTTTTCCTGTGCTGTTTCTGAAGTATTTTCCAGCGTCCACATTAGGTTGTGAGCATCGGCAATTAAATTAGAGAAAGTATGCTCCTTTTTTTAATTACCATCATCTTTTTATGTTCTTTTCTATATGATTTCTCTCCCCCCCAAAAATTTAATGGAGTATAAAATGTAAATTTTCTTGCAGATTGGAACTGGGTTTTGTTTTCTTATAGTTATTTCTGAATTTCCTTTCAAAGTTGTATCTTTGATGTTAAATTGAAATGCATAAAAAATATCTGAACAGGCATTTATCTACATGCCATCTCTGCCAATACAAGTATAAGGTAATCCCACAGAGCCTGTCATGCCAAATCACTGCCAACCCTGGACAGACCATTCAGAGAATGGCAGATGTGATCCCTCTCCACAAATGTGAGAGTGAGGAAGAAGGGAATTACAGGCCGGTAAGTCTGACTTCTGTGGTAAACAAATTAATGGAAATACTTTTAAAACAGAGAATGGTGAAGTTTCTGGAATCCTGTGGATTACAGGACTGGAGGCAACATGGATTCACTAGAAGTAGGTCTTGTCAGACAAATCTAATCAATTTCTTTGACTAGGTGACCAGAGAATTGGATAGAAGGAGTGCACTAAATATGGTGTATTTAGATTTTAGCAAAGCCATACAGACGTCTAATAAATAAACTGAGTGCACTTGGATTGGGTCCCAAACTGATGGCCTGGGTCAAGAACTGGTTGAGTGGAAGGCGACAGAATATAGTGATCAATGGAGATCACTCTGAGGAAAGGGAAGTTACCAGTAGTGTGCCTCAAAGCTCTGTTCTTCGGCCTGTTCTTTTTAACATTTTTATAAACGATATTGCTGCAGGGCTGTTGGGCAAGATTTGCCTCTTTGTGGATGATACCAAAATCTGCAATATAGTAGACACCCAGGATGGTGTGAATAACATGAAGAAAGACCTGGTGAAGCTTGAAGAATAGTCTGAAATTTGGCAGCTAAAATTTAATGCTAAGGTCATGCATTTGGGCTGCAAAAACCCAAGGGAATGGTATAGTTTAGGGCAGGGGTGACCAAACTTTTTTGGCTTGCGAGCTACTTTTAAAATGAATAAGTCAAAATGAGCTACCAACAATAAAATTTTAAAAAACACAAAGCATACTGTACACAGAGAAAAATGTTAATTATCATTTGTATTCAGGGTTTTTTTCAGAGGTCAAGGCAATGTCACCTCAGTAACAACTATACAAAAATAGACAAATATATCCCCTCCCCTTTTACTAAACCTCAATAGCGGTTTTTAGCGAAGGAGCTGTGCTGAATGCCCCTCGCAGCTCCCGATGCTCATAGGTTCACTGCGCTAAAATCCACTATCACAGTTTAGTAAAAGGGGGGCCATAGTGCAAAATATAGACAGCAGATATAAATTCTCAAAATGGATACATTTTGATCACTAAATTGAAAATAAAATCATTTTTCCAACCTTTTTGTCTGATGATTTCATGAGTCTCTGGTTGCACTTCCTTCTTCTGTAAAGCTAATATTTCTTTCTTTCTGCCTTTCTTTCTCTCTCCCCCTGTCTGCCTGTCTTTCTTTCTCTCTCCCCCTGCCCCCTCTTTCTTTCTGCCTTTCTTTCTCTCTCCTCCTGCCTGCCTTTCTTTCTCTCCCCCTGCCCCCTCTTTATTTCTGCCTTTCTTTCTCTCTCCCCCTGCCCCACCCAAGCCATCGCAACGATTTCTCCATTTCCCTGATTCTTTCCCTACCCCCACCCAAGCCACCACACCGATTTCTCCCTGCTGCTTCCCCGAGCCAGGCTGGCGTGTACAAGCACTGGGCCCACAAGACTTCACCTCCGACATCAATTCTAACATTGGGGAGGAAGTTCCAGACCAGCCAGGTAGCGATTGGCTGCCCCAGAACTTCCTCTCCGATGTCAGAATTGACGTCAGAGGTGAAGTCTTGCGAGTCCGGCGCTTGTACGCGCCAGGCTGCTCGGGGAAGCAGCAGGGAGAAAAAGACCGCAAAGGCAACACGATCGACTTGCTTTGCCTTTGTGATCTACTGTTCGATCGCATCAACCATTTGAACACCCCTGATTTAGGGGGTGAAGAACTTAAGGTGGCCAAACAGGTTGAAAAGGTGATGTTGAAAGCTAGAAGGATGCTAGGGTGCATAGGGAGAGGTATGGCCAGTAGGAAAAAGGAGGAATTGATGCCTCTATATAAGACTGGTGAGACCTCATTTAGAATATTGTGTACAATTCTGGAGGCCGCACCTTCAAAAAGATATAAAAAGGATGGAGTCGGTCCTGCAGAAGGCTACTAAAATAGTGCATGGTCTTTGTCATAAGGTATACGGGGATAGACTTAAAGATCTCAATCTGTATACTTTAGAGGAAAGGCGGAAGAGGGAAGATATGATATATACATTTAAATACCTATGTAATGTAAATGCACATGAGTCACGCCAGCAATGGAAGGGGGTTAATCTTAGTAGAAGTATAGGGATACAACCTCTCCAACCCCACGCAGACTACAAAATAAATAAAAAAGACTTTTCCTCTCTTTTAGGTCCTAGTTCACGCTTGCTGTCTAACACCAGCTCTGGCAGGATACACTTTTCAAATTTGACATATTGTAATCACAAAATAGAAAATAAAATATTTTTTCTATCTTTTGTTGTCTGGTCATTTTGCTTTTAGTCCCAGTTTCTCTTTCTGATTTTGTCTATCTTCTAATTCCCTTTCTAGAGTCTGCTGTCCATTTTTTTCTCCTCTTCTCTCTTGCTCCAGTCCCTGTCTCCAACATATTGATTTTTCCCTTTCAACTTTTCTCCTTTTTTCTTTTCTGCCTCTGTCCACTCGCCTTCTATCTCTCCTCCTCTCTCCTCTTGGTCCAAGATTTTGCTTCCTCTTTTCTGTTGTTCTTCTTCCCTCCCCCCTTGAATAATGAGTTGGAAGAAAAAAAAAAGAGATGCTGCATCTCTCTCTCCCTTCCACCCCCAGGCCTAACATTTCTCCCTCCCTTCCATCTCCAGATCCAACTTCTCTCCCTTTCTCTTCCCAACTGCCCCCATCCCATCTCTCCCCCTGTCTGTCTGCCTCCCTTCCTCCGCCCAGATCCATCATTTCTCCCTTTCTCTTTCCAACGGTTCTCCCTTCAAGTATCTTTTTCCCTCTTCCTCCACGCTACCCCAGGTCCAACCTCTCTCCCTTCATCTCGCTCTCCTCACTGCCTTCCCTCCAGTGCCAGTCCCTCTCTCCTCACAGCCTGGCGTGTCTTTCCCTCCAGCACCGGTCCGATGCCACCGCTAAGCTGAAGAATCAGTGATTCAACAGTGTTGTACATGGCTTCCCCTCCTGCTTTTCGCCTGCCGCAGTCTGTCTCCAATGACGCATAATTTCCTGTTTCTGTCCAGGTGAACCACAGCAGACGGAAGGCAGGAGGGGGAGCCACGGACAACACTGCCGAAGCCGGCAGAATTTCCGGCATGACAGCTATGTCAGACTGGTGTGGGAGGGAGGACACACTGGGCTCTGAGAAGAGGAAGTTCGGGAGCATTGTCGCAGGCCACATAAAAAGGTCAGATAGGCTGGATTCGGCCCACGGGCCTTGTGTTTGACACGTGTCTTAGATAGAGGAAGGGATAATGGTTAATGCTGATGGGCAGACTGGATGGGCCATTTGGCCTTTATCTGTAAACATGTTTCTATGTTTACTTGTGGTCATGATCTATTTTGGAAGTGGCTCTTTGGCTGACCATCACAGCTGAATATTTGCCCCAGAGCTTAAAAAGTATATGTTTATTATGACAAAGGATTGAAAGATTTATTCAATTAAGATTTTTTAATTTCTTATCCTTACTTTCTTTTTGAATATATCTATAATTGCTCATTCTGAATGTACAGAATATGTTGTGTAGATCAGTAAAACAAACAAGTGAATTCTGAAATGCATAATTAACAGCAGGATTTAAAAAACGTACACAAAACTTTTGCAAGACACTGTATTCAAGAGCTTTCTGGAGATCAAAATCATTGGCTTTTATTAAGAGATTTCCCATTTCCAAAATTATAATCATTGACATTTGATCCTAATAGAAACTGTATTCTATTCAAGCTGCTCTATGTAGTAAAATCTTTGCAAGTTGTAAAGCACAATTACTTACCTGTAGCAGGTGTTATCTGAGAGCAGCAGGCAGATAGTTTCACATGTGGGTGACGTCATCCATGCAGCCTGGCACAAACAGTACAAAATGTTACTTTAAAAGTCTCAAGTCTGCTCGGACCATCGATGCCTTCCCACCTGTCAGCTCATGGGACCTTTGTATTGATCATACAGGGACATCTTTTGGATGAGAGATTTCATGAAGAAAGTCATGTAGAAGTTATAGTTTAAGATTCTGTTTGTCAGCATAGAACTTTGAAATACTCTGTGGCCAGATTTATCCAGAGTTCTGCCTTCCATCCAGGAGGAGTGCTGGCTTAAGTTCTAGAACTGTTTGCTTTTTTTTTTAAGGCAGACTCTACAACCAAGGACTAGTGTTGCAGTTGTGGTCGGTCAAAACCAAGGCAAGAATGGATGTGATACAGAGTATTCAACTTGCATGGAGCCACTGGGACAGAAAGTGGAGATTCTTAAATAAGGCTTCCTTCATGAGGTTGTGTAGAGGAACTTTAATGCAGTTTGTGGGCCACTCTATAGGCGAGGGCAACCATAAGCTCTGCCCAAGGCTCTGTCTCAAACTCCATATTGATTGGGAGTGCTTGCCCCATCTGTTGTATAAACTTTGTGAAAGACAGACTTTTTGGGGATGACAAAGCCATGGTGGAGATGAATCCGAAGGATAAGACTCATCTGCAGATAGGTCTGGATAGTCAGTAGAGGAATGCATAGGTAAGTCAGAGTCATAGGCCTCGACGTCAAGCCTTGCAGAATGAGATCAACGTTGAGGAGATCGACACAAAGAGCGTCGAAGTGAGCGGTGAGAGGATTGTCAACGTGAGTGTTGAGATGAACCTGGAGAGGAACACCAAGAGTGTGATGAACTGTGTTCCTTTGATGATGATGCATGCCTCGATGCAGATCCTCAACATCGTGGTGTTCAAGCTCGATGCCTCAATGGAGCTCTTGGGCACTGCTCAGACTGGGAGTGGAAGAAATTGGCACGGAGTGCGTCTGCAAAAGCCCAGCTAGTTCTTTCTGCAATAGCATAAGAAGCTGTTCCTGCAGAGATGGCGCTGGTACAATGTTTAGCAAGGGTACATCAGGCAGTAGTTGAGTTGGGTATTAAGGTGTTGCGGATCTCAATATCGAGGTACAACTCAAAGGAGACATTAACTATAGAGAAGGAGATCTGGCATCAGTGCACCGATGCTTGGAATACATCGATGGCAACGATGCATGAGCTTCAAGGGGGAAAGGTCTTTTTTTCCTATGAGCTTTCCCTCAAAGCAAGCAACACCGACAAAGACAATGTGGAACAGGTAGTCGATGGGTCGATGCCGGTGTCAATGCTGAAGTCATTGGATGTTCTGTGTTAGCATTGGAGTCTCCAGCCATCCTCGATGCAGATGAAGTTGACACGAAAAGTTTTTCATACTGCAATTTTCTAGCTTTAAGCAACCTCTTCAGCAATTTAGAGCAGCAAGGACAGAAAATGTCTCAGAGTTCAGGATCTAGGCTCTGGACACACCAATTATATGAGTTTAAACCTGAAATGGTTCTTGGCACTGAGTGCACTGCTTGAAGCCACTAAGAGTCTTTGACATCAAAGGAAAAATCACCGACGCTAGGTCAAAGGACTCAATGGTCCAGGGAGGTCGAGTAGATAGTAATGTAACCAAGGTTATAAAAAATATTTCTGTACCTTTAAGAATTTAGATCTGTACATGTCACTTTTGGAATTCTGGACAGCACAGCTCTCTCTCCAGGAAGTCAGAAGTGAATGTATTCTAAACTGCCAAGGAGAGCAGTTGAGTTTGGGTGGCTTTTCTCTGTAGACAGCTGTGTGTTGGAAGTTGTCTGTGTTTTTGAAGGTAAATTTTGGATTTATTGAAGAACAGTAATAATTTAGATTTGGTTAGAAGACAGTATCCTGTTTGAAGTAATTTGTGTTGTAATACCGTATTTTCACGCAGATAACGCGCACCCGTGTAAAACGCGCACACGGGTATAGCGCGCAGAAACCACGATTTTATGTACAAAAACTTTTGTATACCGCGCTCACAGGTATACCGCGCATGCAGCCCGACTGTCCTTTCGCCCGCCCCGACTCTCCTCTGGCCACCCCGACTCTCCTTTCGCCCTCCCCGACTCTCCGTGCGCTGTCCCAACTATCCGTTCACCCTCCCTGACTTTCCGTGCACTGCCCCGCCTCTCCGTGCGCTGTCCCAACTCTCCATTCACCCTCCCTGACTTTCCGTGCACTGCCCCGCCTCCCCGCGCCCTATTGGTGGGGCCTAAGGCGCGTGGGCCAATCAGAATAGGCCCTGGAGCCTTAGGTCCCACCTGGGGGCGCGGCCTGAGGCACATGGTCGGGTTGGGCCTCATTCCGTCGTTGGCTGCCTGCCGGACAGGCGGGTTTGGCTCCCGTCTGTCTGGCCAACTACCAAAGGTACGGGGAAGGGGGGTGGGGGTGTCGTGGGGGTCGGCCAGGGGGGTCGCGGGTCGGCTGAGGGGGCGGTCGGAGGTTCTTGGGGGGGGCGGTCGTTGGAGGGAGGGGGGTTTGCGTCGAGGGCAGGAGGGCCTGGGATCCCTCCTGCCCGTAATGTAGTGCGGGGTGGGGGTAGGGGGTCGCCGTGGCCAGGAGAGTTTGGGCTCCCTCCTGGCCCGATATTGTCGGGGAGTTGGGGAGTCGGCCGGGCAAGAGGGCTTGGGCTCCCTCTTGCTCCGATCGTGGATGCGGGTGCGGGTGGGAGCGCGTGCGAGCGGTCGTTCGGGGTGGGGGTGCGAGCCGTCCTGCTGGGGGGGTGAATCGGGCGTCGGGCGGGAACTATGTAAAAAATTTTTTGTATACCGCGCTCACGCATATAACGCGCGAGGGGTATGCGCGGTAGGTAAAAACGCGTATAACGCGCGCGTTATATGCGTGAAAATACGGTAATAGTATTTCTGAAACATTTATTTGGGGGGGAGTGTTTCCAAGTTTTAACCTTGGTGACATGCACTTGTGTTTTTGGGTTATAAGAGATTAATTGAAATATTAGTTAATTGTGGGTGGGTATAGTTTAGAGCTATTTCAATTATCTATTCTTTTATATAGCTAGTTTAAAGTGGAATCTTGGGAAATAGTTAGGGTTTTCCTTTATTGATTTGTTAATAGATAGAGTAGTAGAGATCAACAAGAATTGCAATCAAACGCTAGCCCACGCAAGAAAGAAAGAAGAAGAGAAAAATAAACACCTGTTTACCTGCAGTCATCTGTCCTGGACCGGCGTGTGATTAGATATTAAGGAAAAAAAATTCTCCTGAGCTACAGTTGTGGTAACTGTAATATATTGTTAATTTTAAATGCATATTAAATTTATTTTATTTGAAATATTAGAGTGAAATAATTTTTTTATGCAGCTTTGGCTATTTCCTGAGTATCTGGAGATTGCCTGGGTTACAGTAAGCCCAAAAAAGTTTGATGCTCCAGGCCTTAAAACAGGCTGTGAAAGGTCCAAAGGCCCGAATCAAAACATTGGTAGAAAAAAAAAAAATTTAAATTTTTATACTGGATTGAAGATAAAGAAACAAAAGAGAAAAATATGACATAATGTTCCTAGTTTTATTAAAATTTGATATACCACTCAAAAGCTAAAGCCATCCCAGTGGTTTACAATTAAAATCATAAACTCAAATTACATATAGGTATTTAAAAGGCAGAACTCCATTTCATAAGGACAGTGGAGAAATGAGAGAATTATTGTACCATTGAAAACGTGCTGTCAAATAGTATCCCTGTGCCAAGGAAGAATTGAATTAAACATAGAAGGCATCTTTAAACAAATAGGTTTTTAAAGCTATATGGAATTCAAAATATGAATGTTTTGCTCTGATATCTAAGGGAAGGCACAAAAATGTATAAGTCTGATGTGTTTAGAGAAACTCTGTGAAACAGCTTCTAAGCTCCATGGAAAACTGAGAACTGAAGGACCCGTGAGCCGACATTGGGCAGGAAGGCACTGACGCATGTGCGGTATGGGCTGTCTTGATACTTTTAAGGTGACATTACACTTTTGCACTGTCCATGCCAAGCTCTGTGGATGATGTCACCCACATGTGAGAATATGCTGAGTGCTTGTCCTTGGATAATCTTTTTTATTAGCTTGAAAAGAAAGATTCTGCAGATGAGGTTTTGAGATCAGACAGATTGCTTGACCACCAAAGCTCCCAAACTACATTAAAAGGCATCACAGTTTACAATGGTTCCAGTTTAATTTAAGCACAATCCAGCTACTAAAACTCTTCTTCACCCAACTGAAAAGCATGAATAAGACCAGTTGGCTGATCAGTTCAAGTTTGATTTCATACAGTACTTTGCAAGGATCCAAAAATATTAGCTTAGATTGAACTATGACTAAAAAGAGCCCATTGTGTTTGACATATTGTTTTCAGGGTTTCAGAAGTAATTACTTTACTATACGTTTTTTATTTTTCTAGATCAGCAGAATGCAAAGCTACTGAATCAAAGTCATCCTGAACTGGTAGCAAGCACATCTTAGGTGGCTCAGAGACATTTTTAATATCCTATTCTAGTTACCTGTAAAATGATCTCTGACCAATACCTACCTTAATATGCTCTGATATGAATCAATGAGCAGGGTTTTTGTCTCCTAGAGGAATACGATCCCATAGTTGCAGCAACTGTTCTCCAACCTGGGGTTCCAATTCCTAAAGAGTGGGAAATTATGAGATTATACCAATGGAATGGATTACACACAAATTAATGTTAATTGTGATAGCACATGAACGTAACAGGTAGAAAACAGGCAGAAAACATTTAAATATTAATTTTCTACAAAAGATAGAAGTGTTTATGTTTAGATCTTATTTTTATTTGGGATCTTCCATTACAACTAGCCTGGAATTTGCACAAAAAGGGATTCACCAAGAGGTCTATACCAGCTGGTAGGTGTCACTAGTAAGTAACAACCAGGACTGCCTCCTTTCAAGAGGCTGTCACCAATGCTTCCATGGCATTCTCAATCCTGGTCAGCTCAAAGAGCAAGAATTGAAAACAAGTCTCTTGCACAAGTTTGTAGTGCCGATGCTGAACATCAGGCCAGACTAGTGGTAACATTTTAAAATTATATTACTGCTTGTTTTCTGTACTACTAAAAAATACAGTCAAACCTCGGTTTACGAGTGCCGCGGTTTGCGAGTGTTTTGCAAGACGAGCAAAACATTTGCAAAATCTGTGCCTCGCAAACCGAGCATTGACTCGATTTGCGAGTGCCCCCCCCCCCCAGTGATCCGGTATCCCCCCGCTCGCGTCGCCTTCCCCGCCGTCGCGATCCGGCATCCCCCACTCACCCAAGCACAATCTCTTACCCCAATGTGGCACTGGCACCAGCACCTGAGTCTGCCTTCAAAATGAAGGACCGGAAAGTGATGTCTTTCCTGGCTCCTAAATCTACTCTATAGAACTTGGTAAAGGTATGAAGGGTATACCATGTAGCTGCTCTATAGATTTCCTTGGGCAAATCTGCCCAAGTCTCCGCCCATGAGGTAACAACACCTCTGATTGAGTGCACTTTCAATGCGATCGGCGGCTGCTTACCACAGCCCACATTTGGGGAAGTAATGACCATTTTAATCCATCTGGGAATTGAGGTCTTAGATGCCAGCCTCCCTTTCTTAGTCAGACTGGTCAGAACAAAAAGGTGATCCGATATGGGAAACTTATTGGTAACTTCAAGGTACTGGAGAAGCACTCGCATGAAATCCAGCAAATGCAATGCTTTATCCTTTCTCTTAGATTCCATAGTATGAAAAGCAGGCAGACAGACTTCCTGATTGATAAGAAAGGCAGAGACTACTTTTGGTAAAAAGGATGTAACCGTGCACAAGGAGAGTCCTGCTTCCATAATGTTAAGGAACGTTTCCCTACAGAACAGAGCTTGTAACTTGGAGACTCATTTCGCTAACATAATCGCCACTAGAAACACCATCTTGATCATAAGATTCAGAAGGGATTCCTTCCATAAGGGCTCATATGGAGCTCTACTGAGACCTTGCAATATGGTGTTAAGATTCCAGGAAGGGAATGGAAGACGCACTGGAGGGTGCAACTGAAGACCTCTTTTAATGAACTGGGTGACATCTGGTGAGAGGCCAGAGATCGGAAACAGGAAAGGTCTGCTATCTGCACTTTCAGCGATTCAACTGACAGACACTTCTGAAGTCCCACTTGCAAAAAATCCAGGACTACGGAAATCGAAGCTCGTAAGGGCTCTACATCATCCACAGTACACCAGTGTTGAAAGGATTTTCAGGCCTTAGCATAGACTACTACCGTCAACAGCTTCTTAGCTCTAAGCAGAGTGGCAATGACCATCTCTGAGTAACCCTTACTTGTCAGGACAGCCCACTCAAGAGCCATGCCATAAACCGAAAGAGTTTTGGATTCTCTATAGGGAACAGTCCCTGAGTGAGAAGATCTATTTGGACTTTCAGTCTGAGGTCTTCATCCCTCTGGAGGTGGACTAGGTCCACATACCATGGTCTACTGGGCCAAATGGGTGCCATTAGGACTACCAAACCTGGATGACTCGCACTCTTGCAAATGATTTGAGTTAGCATGGGCTTTGGGGGAAACATGTACAAGAACCCCTTCTCCAGCCATGGTTGGACTAACACGTCCAACTCCACACCTCCAGGCTCATATCTTCAGCTGTAAAACCAAAATACATTTATGTTTACTGCTGAGGCCATCAGATTATCTGTGGACACCCCCACCACCAAACAATGGAGCTGCCCACCTCCAAGTTGAATCTGTCAACTGAGGAAGTCGGCCTATACATTTTCCAGTCCCGCTATGTGTGCAGCCAAGAGCCTGCAAATAAGCTTCTGTTCCCCGAAAGAGTAATTGAGCTTCTAGGCATAAAGGGTCACTTCTGGTACCTGTTGACATAAGCCACCACTGTTGCATTGTCCGAGAAGACCCTAACTGCTTTGCCTTCCAGAGACTTCTCCAGTGCCTGCAGCACTAGCTGAATGGCTCCAAGTTCTAGGTGACTTATGGACCACTTTTGCTATGCCAGTGACCAATGGCTGGTATCAGTTGTTAGTATCTCCCAGGAGAAAATGCAGAGAGGCATGCCCCTTGAGAGAGAAGCTGTTTGCAGCCACCACTGCAAGCTGTTCCTCGTTTGGGGTAACCATGGAAACGGTTACTGATGCAAATCCATCTAAGGAGCCCAGTGAGAGAGGAGAAAGTCTTGGAGAGGTTTCATGTGCGCTTTCACCCAAGGGACCACCTCTATGGCTGCCACCATCGACCCCAGGACCTGCAGATAATGACATGCCATGGGAGTCAGACTCTGTAGCAGAAGCTCTGCTTCTGAAACTTCAGTCTGCGTGGCTCTGAAAGAAAAACCTGGCCCAAGGTCAAGTCAAACAAAACTCCCAGGTAGTCCAGGTGATGGGTCAGCTCCAGCTGACTCTACTTGAAGTTGACTATCCTTCTCAGGTCCTGGAGAAGTTCGACCACTCTTGCAAACTGCCCAATCTCCATCCTCCCTGGACAGGGTTCTGATTAGCCTATCGTCCAAACATGGGTGCCCTTGGATCCCTGCCTTGCGGAGGTGTGCTGCTACCACCACCATGACCTTGGTAAAAGTGTGAAGTGCCATTGCTAGACTGAATGGGAGCACAGAGAACTGAAAATGCTGATCCAGCACATGAAACTGCAAGCTAGAGAATGACACGGACAAATTTGTCCCTGTCCCCGCAGGAATTCAATTTCCCCATCCCATCCCCACATATTTTGTTGCTACCCTTGTCCCATTCCTGTAAGTTCTACCTTAATCATACAAGCCTCAAACACTTTTAAAGCATTTGAGGCTTGAGCAGATGAGGTCAGAGTTTGCAGGAATGGGGCAGGGACAAAAAAAGAACTTGCCTGGACAGGAAAATGAGTTACTGCAGGGACGGGGAAAAATTTGTCCCCATGTCATTCTCTACTGCAAGCATCTCCTGTGGGCTGAAAAATTGGGAATGTGGAGATAGGCCTCTGTTAAATCAAGGGAGGTAAGAATCCCCCAGGCACACAGTTACTATGACCATGTGGACTTCGGCACTCCTGGTACAGCATTGACCGACTTGAGGTATAGAATTGTCCTCCAGTCATGCCTTTCTTTGGCATGATGAAGTATCTGCCCCGAGCCCGATTCTTCATCCAGGACTGACTCTATGACATGAAGATCCAGTAGCCTGTGCATCATTGCCCAGAATCTGAGAGCTGTCTCTGGCCAACTGGCCGGAGAATCTACAATAAGGTCCAGAAGGGAGGCACAGATAACTTGATTTTGTAACGTTCTTAAACAACTTCCAGCACTGAATGGTTTGCGCCAATCTGAGCCCAGACCAACCGATAGGTCGACAGCCTACCCCTAACTGGCAGGTTTGGCCCCTGTCCTGGCATCACTGTGCTTTCATTTTTATTGAGTAATCTAAAAATGACAGTGACACCAGTGAAGAGCAAGTAACAGTACAAAGAATGAAAGTGTCATATAAACAGAAAACAGGTACTACCATACTCACAAGATAAGTTTATAATGTGTCCCACCCATCCCAAACCCAAACCCACCTCCACCCCCAGCCCCACCAAAGAGGAAAAGGAATTCTGTGGGTCAGTTAGTGTAAGCAATAAATTATCTGCATAGGCCAAGACCTTCACAGGCACTGGAGGAACACCATGAATATCTGGTGAATTCTTAAGGACACGCAGAAAGGATTCCAAGGTTAAAAGACACAACAAAGGGGAAAGAGGACACCCCTCTGCCGCATTCCAGGCATCTACCACCCTCTCCATGAAAAATAATTTCCTAATATTGCTCCTGAGTCTTCCTCCCTGCAACTTCAAATTATGCCCACTATTTTTGTCATTTTATCTTCTCTGGAAAAGATTTAATTAATAGAGACAAAACTCGTTAGTGACCTCTAGATAATGCAGAAGAACTCTGCGCACATCAAGTTCCTTTAGCAGTTGATCATGTGTCCTGGAACCAGTAGGCTGAAAGGCAGGCAAACACACTACCTGATTAACATGGAAAACCGAAATCACCTTTGGAAGGAAGGAAGAAACTGTACGAAGGAAAACCCCAGTCTCCAAAATACTGAGGAACAGTTCAAACCGAAACCACCTTTGGTAGGAAGGAAGAAACCGTCCGAAGGAAAACCCCAATCTCCGGAATATGGAGGAACGGTTCTCTACAAGACAAAGCCTGTAGTTCAGACACGTCATGCCTAAGGAATGGCAACCAGGGAAAAAAAAATGGGGAGAGCAGAAGAAACACTCCTGCAGGCGTGTGTGCAAAAGAACTGTAGGTGAATCTTGAGAACCCAGTGAAGTACAGCAGAGGCAGAGTGAAAAATCGAGAGTGGATTCCTTCTGCAGCAGCACGCGGCTATGGGGACATAACCCATCTGTCTAGAATGTCTTACCTATTGCACTGGAAATGGCACTACATGCAAGCTTTTACCCACATAAAGGGTGGATCATTTTTGGGCATAAAGCACAATTTTACCTGTGGAAATGGCTTTCAAAATTAGCCTCTTTAAGGCCAAATTAATAATGCATCTATCCTTCATAACTGAGTCAATCTTAATCCCGGTCTTGCAACAAAGTCTGTATTAGAGGAAGTTTAGAAGACATACAGTAATACAAGTTACCTGCCCATCCCTGCTGATCTGAACTTTCTTGTTATCATTCCAAGGGTTCAGCAGATGGTGTGCATACTGAAACGGAAGGCTCTCTTTCCTAATCCATTCCACCTTAAACACACCTCCAAGACCTGTAGAGCCCCAATCCTGGCTTTTTTCACGTCCAATCTCTGAAGACATTCTAGCAAAACCCTGTTTCAAAACGGAAAAGCTTGAAAAGTGAATAGCAACACAAAATCAAGACTTTGGTATTTCATCTCTTCCACTAGCTAGGAGTTACAGTAGACGTCTCACTGGAATATCACAACAAACTAAGATCTAATCAATAACAGCATTAGTTAACTAGCCATTCAGGTACTTTCAAAAGAATGGAACAAGTTTATGATAGCCCAAGTTAAGACTGGTCCACACAAAATACCCAGTGAGACTTAGGTTCTTATCTACAGTAAAATACAATGTTAGCACACTATCAATGGAAAATACACTACAATGATAAAGTGAATCTTGCAGTATTTTATTTTTGAATTGTTGTAGCAAGGCTCATCATGTAGTCCCAGCCACAGTGCAAAGACCACAGGTCATAACCGCATTATTATTGTTAGAGGACAGGCTGCCAAGTAAGAGAGCTTACCCTTGTTTGCATATCTCTACCTTTAATACTACCACTATGGACTTGTTAGCACCATTTGAAATTGGAGACAATGGAGCAGGAGGATGAGGTGTCCTGGGGGATCCCAATTACTGTTTTGCTTGTTTACAATGGATTTGGGCTAGAGGTTATAGGGCATTTCTCTTTTTACACAATTTATTGGGCGTGAGGGTGGTGGAATGTGGGGAGCTCTTAATGTTAACATTGGGGTTGTTACTGTTAATGCACATTTCTGAAACTAAATTTTCAACCAGTGAAGGAGAATTGGCTCATGTGATGTGCTGAAAGACTTGTACCATATAGACCTCAAATCTCATGGGCACAAGAAGAGCAGTAGGTCCTTAGCAATTTGTTACCTAACATTTATTCTCAAATTATAACCAAACCTTTAGATAAAGTGTGTTCTCGCTATTCATGGAAGTATGGTTCCTGAAAGTCTTCGCAAGCCTCAAACTTGCAAATAACGAAACAATGTGTCTATAGAAAAATAAATGTTATGTTCCTGCTATACAGTACATGTGGTTCTTCAAAATCATGGAAAATGAATCATGGATCCTATAGGAAAAACAGGGTTAGGTTCCTGCATGGAACAGCACTCAACAAAAATCACACAGAACATTCAACATGTTGTAAACATAGTTTTTTTATTTGCAGTACCGTTTATAGACCGTTTATAGAAGTAACATTCTTAAAGAAAAAAATTGCATAGAACAGTGCTGGAAAATAAATGCTGTATTGCACAACCACAGTAAGCAATTGGTGTGCTCATCAACAAATGAAGCCTAACACTAAGACACATCACATTTCTTTCTTTTTGGAGTTGTTGCTTGCAACTTACTCCCTGGATGCTTGATGGCTATTTTAAGAAGTGAAAATAAATGTGTAGGTCCATGATTACATGAACACAGCAGTCACAATTCACATACCTGAAGATACATGAAATTGCAAATACTGGATGCACGAATAGCGAGAATGCACTGTAGTTTAGATAGTTCATCCTCACTAGTTATATATAAACTTAGAGGCCATTTGGATAAAATGTTTAACTTAATACCACATTAATGATCAACTGGACCAAGAAAATAAAACAGAACTATTGAGAAACTAGTCTTATAGCCCGTTACATTAACGGGTGCTAGAATATATGTGTGTGTGTCTGTCTTTATTTCTTTCTCTCTCTCTCCTTAGCCCCTTTCTTTCTTTCTGTCTTTCTTTTTCCTTGGCTGTCCACCCCTTGCCTGCTCCCCCTGTCCATTGTCCCTTCCTTTTACGTCCCCTGTGTCCACCACCACCCCTTCACTACTCTCCTTATGCAGCAGCAGCCCTTCTCTCTTTATTTTACCTCCCCCCTGTCCAGCAGCACCTCTTTCCTTCGCCCCCTGTCCAACATTAGGCCTCTGTTCCTTTTTCTTCACCCCCCCCTGTCCATCAGCACCTCTTTCCTTCTCCCCCTGTCCAGCAGTAGGCGTCCCTTCCTTTTTCTCCCCCTCCTCCTTCTTATCACTATGATACACTTACCTTGCTCTGCCCCTGATCAGAGGTTCACGACAGCAGCCCAGTTGCACCCATTGGAAAAGTTCCCTCTGCCGCATCCCGCACCCCTCCTGACGCGACTCCCGCTGTCTTTCTTTCTCACTGTCTCTGTCCCTGTCCCCCTTTGTCTGTGTCTTTCTGTGTATCTCCCTGCCCCTGTGTCTTTCTTCTTTTCTTTCTGTCTCCCTTCTTCCCTCTGTCTGTCTGTCCGAAGCAGCATTCCTTCCCCCTACACCAGTTCCCTGTGCACCTGCCCCTGTGTCTTTCTTCTTTTCTGTCTCTCTTCCTCCCTCTGTCTGTCTGTCCAAAGCAGCATTCCCTCCCCCCACACCAGTTCCCTGTGCACCTGCCCCTGTGTCTTTCTTCTTTTCTTTCTGTCTCCCTTCCTCCCTCTGTTTGTCTGTCCAAAGCAGCATTCCCTCCTCCTCACACAAGTTCCCTGTGCAGCAGCATTAGCATTTCCTCTACCCCCCTTTCCCTTCCAGCAGTCCCGAGTCCTTTGCTGCCCCCCCTTTCCCTTCCCGCGGGCCCGACTATACATGGCGATTCAAGCAGCGTGTGCAGCAGTCTTCACATGCTGCTTCGGGTCCTTCTACTGGCCTGATTTACTCTGGCACGTCCCTGATGACATCATCAGAGACGCAGCAGAGCAAATCAAGGCAGTAGAAGGGCCCAAAGCAGCTTGTGAAGACTGCTGCACACGCTGCTTAAATCGCCAGTCGGGCCTGCGGGAAGGGAAGGGGGGGCGACAAAGGACTCGGGTCCCGGGCAGCGGAAAGTTGCTGGGCTCCTCGGTGGGGGCACTGAGCAGCTGCGATCCCTCTCCTCCCAGATCCCCCCCCCCCCCCCCGCTGGAGGAATAGAGATGGCGGATAGCTGCAGTCCCGGTTTGTGGAGGCGATCAGGGCTGGTGACGTATAAGCGCGCATGCGAACTCCTGCGACCACAGACCTACTGATCACGGAAGCACGCAAATAGGAGTGGGCATGCGCGTCTAGCCTTTTATTATGTAGGATGATGTAGAAAGCCAGGGCAAGAAATGAGGGAGAAAAACCATACAACGAACTGAACTGGAATAACATGACAGATTTTTCTAAGTGTTAATATCTTTGGTGTGGTGGTTCCCAGCCTTTTAGAGTTGCAGTTCACCCAGTATTGGGTTCACCTTGTCATGATAAACCATCACCTTGCTTATCTCCCCATTTCCCCAGTCATCATCAGCTTCCATTCCTTCTGCCTCACACCCACCCCATCACATCACCCTCTTCCCATCTCACCCCTTCACTTCCTGACATCACCACTTTCTCCCTTCCTCTACCACCCACCCTCTAGCATTATGACCTATCCCCCATGTTCCACTTCCCTCTTACTTCCACCCCCAGAATCACTATCTTCCCTTCCCCAAACCTACTTTTTGACATTGTGGCCTGCACTTCCTACCAGCTTCACCTTCCTTTCTTCATCCAAGAACACTTTTAGCCAGCAAGAGAAACAAGATGAGCAGCATTTTCTACTGTCTCCTCCTTTACAGAACTCACCTCTGATACTGGAACTACACAGAGCTTTGTGGTTTCATGCAGCTTGCTGCTGTTCCAAACTCAGAAAAAACCCTAGCAGAAGTGGCAGCAGTAGCAGGTAAGACATATGGTAGGCCGAATCTACCCTTATATTACTATTCCTGTATTTTATTTAATTTCAGGTTTTTAAGTCTTCATATTCATATACGAGCAATAGAAAGCACACAAATGTCATCCCAAAAAAATGAATGCTGCATTTTTCATGACTCTCTAGAAAAAAATCATAACCTGACCTAAGAAACATACAGCAAGCAATCTTTTGGACTTTGGTTAAGACTAGAAAGTTGCATGGGGACAGAAATCAAACATGTTCCCACTGGAATTAAACCCATCCCAGTCGATCCCCACTGGAAATCAAATCCGTCCCTGCCCTTCTCCGCTGGAATTGAATCTGTCTCCACCTGTCCCAGCAAGTAATCTCTTCCATTCCCACCCGTCTCCATAAACTTCAAAAGTTTAATTATGCTACTGAAATAAATGCTCTGGTAGAGACCCATTTACAAATAAGCAAAGACACTATTAATTTGGAAATATTAATTGGGAAGAATACATACATTGTAAATGAGTCTCTACCAGAGCCTCTAATGTAAATATAAAATATAAATAAATACTCCAGCTGATGAGGAGCCCCAAGCTAGGTCAGCTAAGGACTTCTTCTGAAGGTAGCCAGAGGTCCCTTTTGCCAAGCTTGGCAGGCAGCAATAGTGTCCCTGAGTCACAAATGCTGGCACCTCAATGGTTCAGGGATGCTGCCAGTGACTGCTACACATCAAAAGAAAGATTTCTGGGTCAGTCGCCAGTAGCGTGGAGGAGTGAAGAAATGCTGCTGATGGCCTGAAAAGAGCGAGGGAGTGCAACTGCATAGAACCCAATGCTGGAGCAAGGTACCACACCCATGGGATCCCCGAGCAAAGCAGGCTCATCCCACGGGATCCCCAAGGGCCTGGAGGGGATTCCCAGGGACCCCACAGGATTCCCATTGTCCCCGTTCCCATGCAGCTCCATCAAAGTGAATTTATTTATATTTGTTACTCACTGTGCTATTTCAATGCTGAAAATAAATAAATAAATAAATAAATATTTGCTACTTTTACCTTATTTAAAAAATTTCTTCCCTGCACCATTTACTATCTTGGGCACCTCACAATCAAAATATATAATATATTCATCAACATAAAATTAAACATAAGATATAAAAATCATCTTACACAATTTATTTCTAAAATAATAAAAATATTGTTTACAATAACACAATAAAATCAAACCTAAAGATTAAAAAAGCCACATCCCCACCCAAACATAATAACAAAGTAAGAGAGGAATTCATCAAGCAGCGTTAGGCCTTAATGCACCTTTGACACATATGAAGGGAATTATCACATGCTAAATTCTAAAGCCTATTTCATACCTATGGGTTCTTATCCCCAAATTCTATAAAATCAACCTAAATGTAGATGCCTACACTGGTGCACCTAGCCAATGTAGGCACCTAATGTACCCCCCTCCCTTTTTAGCAAGCTGGGCCAGAGAGGTAACTGCTCTAATGCTTGTGCTAAAAACCTGTAGCGCACCTTGATAAAAAGAGCCCTTAATTAATAGGCTTAATTGGCACCAATAATTGACACTTAATTCATAATTGATGTTAACTGAATGTTAGGTGCACAACTTGGTAGGCATGATTCTATAAAAGTTAGGTGCCTTGATCAAAGCGCCTACCCAAGAGTGGTCATGATTAGGGGCAGATTGTGGGCGTTTTTTTTTTTTTTAGTTATGCACACAATTACAGAATTCAGGCCAATGTGCGCCTAATTTAGGCACAGCCATTTAGGCCAAGAAAACCCTGGTATAAATACAGTCTGCCTAAAAGTAAGGATGCTGAGTGATTCCTAAGGCTGCTTAAATGGCACTAAGGGGGATTCTATTCAGTGTGCCTAACTTGTATAGAATCGCACTTAGTGCCACACTAGTCAGCACAGATATTTTAGGCAACATATATAGATTTGGGGCCTTAGTATTTAACTTGGGCTGACTGTCTTAACGCATGTTAAGATGTGTTAAATCCTAATGCTGCTTGATAAATTCCCCCCTAAATATTTTAAAAAATGTATAAACATTAGGGTACAGTTAATACAAAAGTAAGACCAATTTTACAACTGACTCGCTGCTTATTGTATGACAACATAATAAAGTATTTTTTATTGCACTTAATAAACTGGAGTAAATAGTTGCCACTTTTTTCACAATTTTGGCCATAACCAATATTATGGGAACAGCTGAAAATATGAACTTAGCAAAAGTAGTGTGTGTTTCCTGTATGTTAAAAAATACATGCCTACAATTTGACTACAGTAATTTAGTCTGCTGTATATGCCTTTTTTGTTTTAGAATCTTATTTCCCAAGGATCCATACCTGGAAATGTCCTGATCCTTGGACAGAAAAAACCAGGTAAACTGTACTGCTCTCCCAAAAAGCACGATTTAGTTTACGCTCATTGCTGGGTGTTGTAGACCAAATCCCTTTTTGCTGTGAAATCTCCAAGTTTCTGAGGTTGCTACTCTTCATAATAAAAAAACGGATTGGCATGTTAGGCCTTGGTGAAGGAGACTTTGAACCCTATAAAACAAAACACATTTCAATAAAACTAAGTTACATGAATTATGAAAGCACCAGAGCTGTTAATATTATTTTTGAAAAACAACCAGGCACAGAGTCTCAAAACTTTAGCGCCGTCACTAAAGTGTTTTCCGACAGTTTAGCCTGCACACATTTTAGCGAGGTTTGTAGCAGTATCTGACACTGCCATGCAAATGGGATTGTCAACATTAAAATGAGCACTCTGATGGATTCTTAAAAATCGCTGAGCCATTTTCTAACAGTGTCATCGGCTTTTGGTAACAAAAATCAGCAACTGATTCAAGGATGCCGGTACAGTGACAGCACTGTTTTAAATTCCAGCATGGCAGTGTCAGAGGCTGCTAGAAAAGTCATTTGTGACCTCCCTCCAGCAGCGGGAGAGATGCCCATTCTCTCCTGCTGTCACACAACACCCCCCTCCCCCCTCGCAGCGGGAGAGATGCCCACTTTCTCCCATTGCCAAGCGAACTGCCTCCCCCCCAATTAGTGGGAGAGACCCATTCTCTCCCACTGCATCACAACACCCCCCTGCCTCTGACCCCTCTCCCCCATACCTTTAATTAGATGGTTGACCAGAGAGATGCCTACTCCCTACGGCCAGCTGGCCCACCTCTTCCAAAATGGGTCTTACCCTTCCCAGTGCATCCTGGGATGCACTGGGGGAGGGATCTGGGGCTCTGATTGGCCCAGGTTGTATAAGGCCCTTCCTAGGGTGGCCTAAGGGGTCCTATAGGAGGGGTCTTAGGCGTCTGGGCCAATCAGAGCCTCAGGCCCCTTCCTGGGTTCTGATTGGCCCAGGTTGTTTAAGGCCCCTCCCCATAGGAAGGGCCTTATACAACCTGGGCCAATCACCCCAGGCCCCTCCACCGGTGCATCCCAGCATGCACTGGGGTAGGGAAGGCCCATTTTGGAAGAGGCAGGCCAGCTGGCTGGAAGGAGTAGGCATCCCTCTGGTAAGTCATCTAATTAAAGGTACAGGGGAGAGGGGTTGGAGGCAAGGGGGATGTTGTGATGCAGTGGGAGAGAATGGGTATCTCTCCCACTGCAGAAGGGGGGGTTTCGCTTGGCAGCGGGAGAGAGTGGGCATCTTTCTCGCTATTGTGTTTTTGTGGTTTTTTTCTGTGCATATGCCCATCGCTATCACCAGCAATGAGCACATGCAAATTTAATGAGTCTTCGCTACTCTTTGCCAACCTCATTTATATGAGTGTTCTTTGGACACTGGGAGAGATGCCCACTTCCTCCTGCCACCATGCAAACACACACACCCCCCACCCCTCTGATGACCCTCCACCCCCTCCTCTTTACCTTGCTTAGGATGGCCGGCCAGAGGGATGCCTACTCCCTCCGGCCTGCAGGCCCATCTCTTCAAAATGGTAGGGCTACTCCTCCCCGGTGCATCCTGGGATGCACCAGGGAAGGGCCTAAGGCTCTGATTGGTCCAGGTTGTTTAACGGCACCTCAGAGCCCCTTAGGCCCCGGGGAGGGGAAGACCCACCATTTTGAAGAGGAAAGCCTGCTGGCTGGAGGAAATAGGCATCCCTCCGGCCAGCCATCCTAAGCAAGGTAAGGGGGAAGGGGTAGGGGGGTCCCTTTTCGGCAGCAGGGAGTGAGCATCTCTTCCACTGCCGGGAGATGTCGGGCAGGGAGGCTTGGTGGGAAGATGTCGGGCTTGACTTCGGTGGCACCATTTTTTGTGTTTTTGTTTGGGGTTTTTTTGCGTTTATTCTGCGCATGTGCCCATCGTTATCACCAGCGATGGACACATGCATATTTAGTGAACCTTCGCTACTCTCTGCCAGTCTCATTTGTATGAGCGTTTTTTGGAGTAACTTATTTTTAAAAAATCGCTACAATAACAGCTGTGACAACAGCCCATCAGTTTTTACTGCGAATTTTTGAGAATCTAGCCCTAAGTGATTTAAGCAGGCAAAAGAGGCTCCTGCTCAATTAAATCGTCTGTGCCTGCACTACCCCCTTCTCCCCCCCCCCCCCCCCCCCCGCAATATTCAGTGGCATTACTGCTGAATATTGTCTTTGACTGCCCATAACCAATGAGAAGGGCTGGTGAGGTATAGGGAGGATCCTAGGGTTATGCAGGTGCTGGCAATATTCAGTGCTGGCACCTGCATAGCTAAGCAGCCGAATTTAGGACAGTTGAAAAGATGTCCTAATTCTGGAGATTGTGCCTTACTAATCTATTAGAATTTTTAAACTGTGTAAATAAGCACCTAAAGGAGAGCTAGCTAATATGGTGTAATAATTGTGAACCGCTTTGATTATACCACAGAAAGACAGTATAGTAAATCCCATTACTCTTACTTTGACTTAGAAGGGTTTTAATACAGTCATGATTAATAAGACTCCTTAGTGAATTTAAAAAGTCATGAGATAGAAGACAATGTCAATGTAAATCCCCAACTGGTTAAAAAATGGAGAAAACAAAGACTAAAATGGTCAGTGGAAAGAGGGTAAACAGTGGAGTGTTCAGAAGTCTGTACTGAGACTAGTGTTTAATATATTTAACAACGATCTGGAAAAGATAGCAACAAGTGAATTGGTCAGATTTAGAGATGACACACAAAGTTATTCAGAGTTGCCAAAAGCAAATGAAATTTAATGTGGACAAATATAAAGTGATGCACACAAGAACAAACAATCCTAACTATACACTGTGAACCGACACAAAAAACACACCAAAATGGTTTTTGTCATATTTTCCACAGAACTTGGCCAATTCTCAAGAAATTTAGTGCATTGTGTCCTGAATGAAGTTTATACAAAATGTTGTAATATGTCCCACTGCACCACAACACAACCTTGTGAAAATGAATTGTTGTTATGGGATACACATAGAAGCAGACAATAGTTTGTAAACTGTCTCTGTACCAAAATGGTTTTCACTGCAGAAGACCGAAGTCTGATAAAGAACTTGGTACTGCTAAAAGATTACAGCAGTTAATGATTGTTGAAAGAGTTCCCACAGAACTGTTGGAACAAAAACAGCTTTGGTGTGCTGCTACGCAAGATCCAAGCAACAGGCACTGTGGATCGTAAGCCAGGCAGCAAACGGCTGTGCTAGATCCACACACAACAGCACATTGACACTGTATGCGATCTTGTACTGAACCACGAGGATACACTGCAAAATTACCAAACAACTCGCCAAATAGCACGAGAACCAGGAATAAGCCAGACAACTGTGGTTAGAATAATTCAAATTAAAATTTCTTATAAAGCTTCGTGCCCAGGAGTTAACTTTACACAACAAAGACACAAATCTGAAATGGTGCAAGCAGTTTTTGACCAAGTACCTGGAGCACAGCGTCAGCTTCATCTGGTTTACAGATGAAAAGATATTTACAGCTCCACCGATTAACACACTTCATTAACACTGAAGAATGAGGTTAATGCCAAATGCCTACTATGGACTCACCCAAATTTCAGCCAATCAGTCATAGTCTCGGTCGCAATCTGGAAACTCAGATTCTTAGATCTGTTCATCGATCCTGGGGTTAAGATCAATGGCACATACTACTAGGACATCCTCTTGAAGCAGAAACTGTTGCCAGCAATCCGTCTCATGCCAGGAGACTATCTTCCAATACAGCAATGCCCCAGCACATCAAGCAAAGGACATCATAGAACTGCTACATCAGGAGATTCCAGATTTCATTGGTCCAGACCTCTGGCCTGCGAACACACCAAACCTAAACCCAGTTTGACTACTGGATCTAATCTAATCTTCTATTTGTGTGTCACTCATACCTATTCAGACTCTAGGCGACTTACAGAGAGGATTAAAGGGGCCAGGAGGAGACTTGGAAAGGAGGTCTTGTTTGAGGGGAAGGAAAGGAGGGGAGCGAGAAAGGCTCTGTTGACAGGTAGGAGTAGTCTGATGCATCCAGAAAAAGATGAAGATAGGTTCAATTCAAGAAGAGATGTGTTGGATTCAGCGGTGGAATAAGAGGGTTTTCAGCTTCTTCCAGAATGACGTGTGATTAGAATCTTTTCTGATCATTTCTGGTAGGTCATTCCAAACTTTTACACCCATGAAGGTAAACATGGAGTGGAACATTCACCTGTAATGGAGATTTTTTGTAGAAGGCAGACTTAGTTACATTCTGTCTATGATTCTCCTAGAGGTGGACCAGGCCTTTGAGAATAGTTGGGTGAGGGGATGGGATGAGTTTCAGTGGATTACGTGATGTAAGATGCAAGATATTTTGAAGAGGATCCATGATGAAATGGGTAGCCAGTGCAGTTAAGAACATAAGAATTGCAGCTGATGGGTCAGATCAGTGGTCCATTATGCCCAGCAGTCCGCTCCTGCGGCGGCCCCTAGGTCAAAGACCAATGCCCTAACTGAGACCAGCCTTACCTGCGTATGTTCCGGTTCAGCAGGAACTTGTCTGACTTTGTCTTGAATCCCTGGAGGGTGTTTTCCACTATAACAGCCTCCGGAAGAGCATTCCAGTTTTCTACCACTCTGGGTGAAGAACTTCCTTACAATTGTATGGAATCTATCCCCTTTTAACTTTAGAGAGTGCCCTCTCGTTCTCCCTACCTTGGAGAGGGTGAACAACCTTTCTAACTACTAAGTCTATTCCCTTCAGTATCTTGAATATTTAGATCATGTCCCCTCTCAGTGTCCTCTTTTCAAGGGAAAAGAGGCCCAATTTCTCTAATCTCTCACTGTACAGTAACTCCTCCAGCACCTTAACCATTTTAGTTGCTCTTCTCTGGACCCTTTTGAGTAGTACTGTGTCCTTCTTCATGTACTGCGACCACTGCTGGACGCAGTATTCCAGGTGAGGGTGTACCATGGACCGG
Source organism: Geotrypetes seraphini (assembly GCF_902459505.1). Lineage (NCBI taxonomy): Eukaryota > Metazoa > Chordata > Amphibia > Gymnophiona > Dermophiidae > Geotrypetes > Geotrypetes seraphini. The sequence continues at coordinate 536,214,543 of NC_047084.1, forward strand.
TACAGCGGCATGATAATTTTCTCCGATCTGTTCATGATCCCCTTCTTAATCATTCCTAGCATTCTGTTCGCCCTTTTCGCCGCCGCACATTACGCAGATGGCTTCATCAACTTGTCGACTAGTACTCCCAAGTCTCTTTCCTGTATTCGTGTATAAGATTTTTGTTACCAACATGCATCACCTTACACTTATCCACATTGAACCTCATTTGCCATGTTGCGGCCCATTTCTCGCGTGTGTTTATGTCACGTTGCAGATCTTCGCAATCCTCCTACGTCTTCACTACTCTGAATAACTGTATCATCTGCAAATTTAATCACCTCACTCGTCGTACCAATTTCCAGTTTGTTTATAAATATGTTGAAGAGCAGGGGTCCAAGCACCGAACCCTGCGGCACTCCAATGGTGATGCTTTTCCAGTCCGAGTATTGTCCATTTACCCCCACTCTTTTTCCTATCCGCAAGAAAGTTTTTAATCCATGTGAGTATTTCACCCTCGATTCCATGGCTTGCAATTTTTCGAAGTAGTCGTTCATGCAGAACCTTGTCGAACGCCTTCTGGAAATCCAGATATACAATGTCGACCAGGTCGCCTTTGTCTATCTGCCTGTTTACTCCCTCGAAGAAGTGCAGCAAGTTCGTCAAGCAAGATCTTTCTTTGCTGAAGCCATGCTGGCTGGTCCTCATCAGACTGTGCATCAAGCTGCTCAATGATGCGATCCTTTATCAGCACCTCTACCATCTTTCCCAGTACCGAGGTCAGACTCACTGGTCTGTAGTTTCCCGGATCACCCCTCGAACCTTTATTGAAGATCGGCATAACATTCACCACCTTCCAGTCTTCTGGAATCCTTCCTGATTTGATCGACAGATTGGCTATTAGTTGAAACAGTTCAGCTATAGCCCCTTTCAGTTCCTTGATTACCCTCGGATGGATACCATCTGGTCCCGAGGATTTATCATTTTTAAGCCTATCATCTGCCTGCATACCTATTCTAGACTGACCATCAACCCTGTCAGTTTCCCGTCTTCGTTTCCCGCATATAGCCTGTCGGCTTCTGGTATGTTGCGTATATCCTCTTCAGTAAACATAGACACAAAAAAAATGTGTTCAGTTTGTCGGCGATGGCTTTGTCCTCCTTTAGCACTCCCTTTATTCCATGGTCATCCAACGGCCCCACCGCTTCCTTCGCGGGTTGTTTCCCCTTAATATATTGAAATAACGGCTTGAAGTTTTTTTGCCTCCTTGGCTATTTTTTCCTTGTAGTCTCTTTTGGCCCCTCTTACTGCCTTATGGCAACTGTTTGAAGAAGGCTGAGATCGAGTCATATTTCTTTAGGTTGAAGATTAGCCTAACTGCTGTGTTCTGTATAGAAACATAGAAATTGACGGCAGAAAAGGGCTATAGCCCATCGAGTCTGCCCATACCAATGACCCACTCCCTGATTCTTACTCTCCTAGAGATCCCACATGAATATCCCATTTTCTCTTGAACTCTAACACGCTGCTGGCCTCAATCACCCTCTGAGGCAGCTCGTTCCAATGATCTACCACCCTTTCAGTGAAGAAGTACTTCCTCGCATCACCCTGAAATTTCCCTCCCCTGATTTTCAGCGAGTGTCCTCTGGTTACTGAGGGCCCTGTAAGACTGAAGATATCATCTTTCACCTCTATACGCCCAGTAATATACTTAAAGGTCTCAATCATGTCCCCTCTCTCTCTTCGCTCCTCCAGTGAGTACATCCGCAGTTTTTTTAACCTTTCTTCATACGTGAGTTCCCTGAGCCCCAAAACCCATCCTGGTAGCCATTCGCTGAACCGACTCAATTCTCAACACATCTTTTCGGTAGTGTGGTCTCCAGAATTGAACACAATACTCGAGATGAGGTCTCACCATGGATCTGTACAGCGGCATTATGACTTCAGGTTTTCTGCTGACAAAACCCCTACGGATACAGCCCATCATTTGTCTTGCCTTGGACGATGCCTTCTCTACTTGATTGGCAGCCTGTAGCTTGTGAACTGAAGTAGTATTAAATCCCATGTAGGCCAAGTTGTCCAGCTGAGGCATTATCATCAACTGGACAATCTGCACAAAATGATGTTGATGAAAATATGGTTTAATGAGTTTTAGTTGATGCATGGAGAAGATGGTCTTTTTCCTGAGGCTAGAGATTTGGGATTCCATCGTGAGTGTATCATCCAGGATGCAGCCAAGCACTTTTGAAGATTTCTCCACTGGAAGGGTGGTACCAGATTGAAGAATAATGCTCGTCAGGGCATTCTGCTGGGCTGTGTGGAAGCAAATAGCTTTGGTGGCATTTAATTTAAGTTTGTTTGTAGTTGCCCAGGTATGAGTTCTTGCTATGTTGTTTGAGATTTTCTCTGAGATGTTAGGTTGGTTGTTGGTTATGGGTATGAAAAGAAGAATGTTATCTGCATAGAATAGTAAGGTTTCGTCTTCTAGCTTAATGCTTCCAAGTGAGCTCATGAACAAGTTAAATAAGATGGGGATAACGGGGATCCTTGTGGGACTCTACAGAATACCTTCCAGGGATTGGAGAACTCCCCACCTTTATTAACCATGTACTCTCTATTTTGTAGAAAATTTGAAAACCAGTTCATCACTGTTCCCATTATTCCGATTTCATATTGTTTGGATAGGAGCAGATGGTGGTCCACTGAGTCGAAGGCGACAGAAATATCAAACTGGAGTAGAATCGCTTGATGACCAATACTTAGATCTGGGGGTTGTTACAGAAAAGCACAGTTACTTACCGTAACAGGTGTTATCCAGGGACAGCAGGCAGATATTCTTAACGTATGGGTGACGTCACCGACGGAGCCCCGGTACGGACCTTTTTAACTAGAAAGTTCTAGTTGGCCGCACCGCGCATGCGCTGGTGCCTTCCCGCCCGACGGAGGAGTGCGTGGTCTCCAGTTAAGATAAGCCAGCTAAGAAGCCAACCCGGGGAGGTGGGTGGGTCGTAAGAATATCTGCCTGCTGTCCCTGGATAACACCTGTTACGGTAAGTAACTGTGCTTTATCCCAGGACAAGCAGGCAGCATATTCTTAACGTATGGGTGACCTCCAAGCTAACAGAGAGGGAGGGGGGATGGTTGGCCATTAGGAAAATAAATTTTGTAACACAGATTGGCCGAAGTGTCCATCCCGCCTGGAGAAGGCATCTAGGCAGTAGTGAGTAGTGAATGTGTGAACTGAAGACCAAGTGGCCGCCTTGCAGATTTCCTCAATAGGCGTAGAGCGGAGGAAAGCCACAGAAGCAGCCATAGCTCGGACCCTGTGGGCCGTGACAGCTCCTTCCAGCGACAGGCCAGCCCGAGCATAACAGAACGCAATACAGGCAGCAAGCCAATTGGACAGCGTCCGTTTAGAGACAGGGTGACCCAGACGGTTAGGATCGAAGGTCAGAAAGAGTTGAGGAGAGGAGCGGTGAGCCCTGGTACGGTCAAGGTAGTACGCCAGGGCACGCTTACAATCCAGCGTGTGAAGAGCCTGTTCCCCAGGATGAGAATGGGGTTTAGGGAAGAAGACAGGCAGTACGATGGACTGGTTGAGGTGAAAGGCTGAAACCACCTTAGGAAGGAATTTAGGATGGGTACGCAGAACCACCTTGTCATGGTGAAAAACAGTGAACGGTGGATCGGCGACCAGTGCGTGTAGCTCACTAACCCTCCTGGCAGAGGTGACGGCAATGAGGAAAAGCACCTTCCATGTTAGAAGTTTGAGCGAGGTAGTAGCAAGAGGCTCAAAAGGAGGTTTCATGAGGGCTGACAAAACCACATTGAGGTCCCAGACGACAGGGGGAGGCTGAAGAGGTGGTTTGATATTGAAAAGGCCTCTCATGAACCGGGAAACCAGAGGATGAGCTGTGAGGGGTTTTCCAAGAATAGGCTCATGAAACGCAGTGATGGCACAGAGGTGCACTCTGATTGAGGTCGACTTGAGGCCAGCGTCGGAGAGAGAGAGCAAATAGTCCAGTACAGTTTCCACCGCTAGGGAGGTGGGATTGTGATGATGAAGGAGACACCAAGCGGAGAACCGGGTCCACTTCTGGTGGTAACATTGGAGTGTGGAGGGTTTCCTGGAGGCATCCAAAATGCGACGGACCGGCTGAGACAGGTTTGCTGGAGAGGTCAGCCCGAGAGAAACCAAGCTGTCAGGTGGAGGGAAGACAGATTGGGATGTAGCAGAGACTGATGTTGCTGCGTAAGCAGAGAAGGAAATACAGGAAGAGGAATGGGCTCCCTGGAGCTGAGTTGAAGCAGGAGGGAGAACCAGTGTTGTCTGGGCCACCGAGGAGCGATGAGAATCATGGTGGCCCTGTCCTTGCGGAGCTTGAACAGGGTCCGCAACATCAGAGGAAGTGGAGGGAAGGCATAGAGGAACCGATCCGTCCAGTCGAGTAGGAAAGCATCCGGGGCCAGACGATGTGGAGAGAAGAGTCTGGAGCAGAACTGGGGCAGCTGATGGTTGTGAGGAGCTGCAAAGAGGTCCACCTGTGGAGTGCCCCATCGAGCAAAGATGGAGTGGAGAGTGGGAGGATCCAGGGTCCACTCGTGAGGTTGAAGGATGCGGCTGAGCCGGTCGGCCAGGGAGTTCTGTTCGCCCTGGATATAGACGGCTTTGAGATACAGATTGTGGGCTGTGGCCCAGGTCCAAATTCGGAGGGCCTCCTGACAAAGGGGACGAGATCCGGTGCCTCCTTGCTTGTTGATGTAGTACATGGCGACTTGGTTGTCCGTGCATAGGAGAAGAACTTGAGGATAGAGAAGGTGCTGGAAGGCCTTGAGAGCATAAAACATGGCTCTGAGTTCCAGGAAATTGATGTGATGTTGACGCTCCTGAGGGGTCCAGAGTCCCTGGGTGCGTAGATCCCCCATGTGAGCTCCCCATGCATAGGGGGAGGCATCTGTGGTGATGATCATGGAATGAGGGGGCGGATGAAGAAGGAGGCCCCTGGAAAGATTTGAGGAGTTCAACCACCATTGAAGAGATTGCTGAAGAGATGATGTTACAGAGATGGGATGAGAAAGAGGATCCCTGGTCTGTGACCATTGGTTGGCGAGGGTCCATTGTGGTATTCTCAGATGGAGTCGCGCCAGAGGAACCACATGGACCGTCGAGGCCATGTGACCCAGAAGAATCATCATCTTGCGAGCAGGGATGGATGGTTGGAGGAGTACCTGTCGACAGAGGTGAAGCAGTGTCCGGTGCCGGTCGGCAGGAAGGAACGCTCTCATGGAGTTGGTATCGAGAAGAGCTCCGATGAACTGAAGGCGCTGCGTGGGAAGCAGATGCGACTTGGGATAATTGATCTCGAACCCCAGGAGATGGAGGAAAGAGATGGTGTGGTGAGTGGATTGCAGCACAAGTGGAGCGGTTGTTGCTTTCACCAACCAATCGTCCAAGTAGGGGAACACTTGTAGGTTGTGGGACCTGAGAAAGGCCGCTACCACAATCAGGCACTTGGTGAACACCCTGGGCGATGATGCGAGACCAAAGGGCAGCACCTTGTATTGATAGTGGTGATTCTGAACCTGGAATCGGAGGTAGCGACGTGAAGCCTGATGGATTGGAATGTGGGTGTAGGCCTCCTTGAGGTCCAGGGAGCATAGCCAGTCGTGTTGAGAGAGAAGAGGATAAAGTGTGGCAAGGGAGAGCATTCTGAACTTCTCCTTGACCAAACACTTGTTGAGGTTCCTGAGGTCGAGGATAGGACGAAGATCTCCCGTTTTCTTGGGTACCAGGAAGTAGCGGGAGTAGAAACCCTGACCCCTCTGGTCTTGCGGAACTTCTTCGATGGCATTGAGGAGGAGAAGGGATTGGACCTCCCGAAGGAGGAGAGGAATTTGGGAGGAGTGAGAAGCAGACTCTACGGGAGGATGATCTATGGGTAGAGTTTGGAACCTTAGTGAGTATCCGTGACGGATGATGTTGAGAACCCACAGGTCTGACGTGATGGCCTCCCAGCGGTGGAGGAAGATGGTGAGGCGGCCTCCGATAGGCTGAGGAAGAGGCATGGAAGGTTGGAGACTGGCTAGTCCCTGGAGAAAGGAGTCAAAAGGGCTGAGGGTTTTTAGTCGAAGGGAGAGGCTTGGTCGCCTGGTGGGACTGAGAACGAGCCTGAGTGTGTTGTTGTTGTTGGCGAGGCCGGCGGGATTGTTGCTGAGGAGGATTCAGCGGCCTGGCAGAGAATCGACGTTGATAAGAGGACTGAGGCCTGTATGGTCGTGCCGGTGGAGTCTTCTTTTTCGGCTTAATGAGGGTGTCCCATCTGGTCTCATGAGCCGAAAGTTTTTGTGTTGTGGTATCCAGAGATTCCCCAAAAAGTTCATCACCAAGGCAGGGCGCGTTGGCGAGACGGTCCTGGTGGTTCACATCAAGGTCAGACACCCTCAACCAGGCAAGGCGCCGCATGGCTACAGCTAGTGCAGAGGCTCGTGAAGTAAGCTCGAAGGAGTCGTAAATCGAGCGCACCATAAATTTTCTGAGCTGAAGGAGGCTGGAAATCTGCTGTTGGAAAAGTGGGATTTTACGCTCGGGTACATACTTTTCCAAAGCAGAAAGTTGTTGGACCAGGTGTTTCATATAAAATGAAAAATGAAACGAGTAATTGTTGGCTCTGTTAGCCAGCATGGCATTCTGGTACAGGCGCTTTCCAAATTTGTCCATAGTTTTTCCCTCTCTGCCAGGAGGGGTGGAGGCATACACACTAGATCCCTGAGATTTCTTTAGAGTGGACTCTACGAGGAGGCTCTCATGGGGCAATTGGGTTTTATCAAATCCCGGGATCGGGATGACCCGGTATAAACTGTCCAGTTTTTTAGGGGCACCTGGGACAGTCAGTGGGGTTTCCAAATTTTTATAAAATGTTTCCCGTAGGATATCATGTACGGGGAGTTTAAGAAATTCCTTGGGAGGTTGGTCGAAGTCCAAGGCTTCTAAAAATGCCTGTGACTTCTTGGAGTCGGACTCAAGTGGGATGGAGAGAGCCGCAGACATCTCCCGAAGGAATTTCGTGAAGGAGGATTGCTCGGGCTTGGAAGTGGTTTCAGCCATAGAGGGTTCCTCATCGGTAGAAGAGGCATCCTCTTCGGTACCGAGTGGGGATTGCTCCCACAGGTCTGGGTCCCTGACAGCCGGCTCAGTGTGGCGTGTTTTGGAAAGGGACTTGCCAGATCGCATGGATACGGTGCCGGGGGATGAAGACCGGCGTCGATCCCTGTCCCTGGAGGAATGGTGCCCATCCCGGTCCCGAGATGACCGGCGTCGATCTGGGGCCTGGGTCGGGTCCTCTGCCGAGTAAGTCTGAAGTACAGGTTGAGCAGATAAGACCGGCATGGATGTGTTCAGCGGTACCGAAGGGGTGGATACCGGTGGGGCGGTACCAGGCTCGGTCTGGACTGGTACCGGAAGGAGCGGTACCAGTATGGTTGGAAGGAGCTGTTGGAGTTGCTTCTGTAGCTGCTCCTGAAGTTTGTCCTGGAGGATGGCCGAGATCCGGTCCTCCAATGGGGGCACCGGTACCGCTTTAGATTTCTTCGGTACCATCGGTGCTGCTCGACGCTCCGGCGATGAGGAGGCCGATGACGAGGCACTCACCGTGATCGGAGCGGAGCGTTTACGGGATCGGCGGGACGTCGGAAGAACCGGTGTCACCGCTGTAACAGGAGGTCGCTCAAGGGAAGTGGAAGGCTTCTTAGCCGGCTTACCTGACGCTATCGACCCCGAAGGAGGATCAGGCGGTGTCGATGTGGCCGGTGCCGATTTAGGCGGTGCCGTCGACGTCGGGGCCTGCTCCATGGTAGAACCGGTACCGAAAAGAATATTTTGCTGTATTTGCCGGTTCTTAAGTGTGCGTTTCTTGAGAGTTGCACAGCGGGTGCAGGTGTCAGCCCGATGCTCTGGACCCAAACACTGAAGGCACCAATTGTGTGGGTCAGTCAGAGAGATCGGGCGTGCACACCGCTGGCACTTCTTGAAGCCCGGTTGCGGGGGCATGAAGGGAAACACGGCCTCCGCGAAATCAAACCCGGAGGCTTGTATGATTACAACAGGCCCCGCCGGGGCCGGCTGCAAAAAAGCAAAGAAAAGACACGAGTTGTTTTTTTTTTTTTTTTTTTGAAAAGGAAGGCAAAGTCAAAAGATAAAATATAGAACAAAAAGGGATCAAAAAATCGCGAGCGGGAAGGCAAAAATAGAGTTTTCAACGGCCGTTGAAAGCACATGCGTCTTCTTCGCTCCGCGGAAACGAAGAAACTGGAGACCACGCACTCCTCCGTCGGGCGGGAAGGCACCAGCGCATGCGCGGTGCGGCCAACTAGAACTTTCTAGTTAAAAAGGTCCGTACCGGGGCTCCGTCGGTGACGTCACCCATACGTTAAGAATATGCTGCCTGCTTGTCCTGGGATAACACATCTACCAGACAGCAAAATCTGATGTCGAAGACCTTAAACAGCTCCTTATCTCTGTTTGGGCTGAGCTGAAGCAGATGCCATTGAAAAGTTCATAAATTAGTGGCGGCCAAGACTGAAGTCGTGCCTTCATGCAAAGGGAGCGCACTTTGAACATCTGATTAATTGAAACTACTTTTTGACTTTACATTTTTCTGCAAGATATACCATAAAAACTTTTGATGTGTTTTTATTTGGTTCACATTTCATTTTCACAAAGTAGTGCTGTGGTGCGGCTGAGTTTAGCACCGACAATACACTGAAGCCTTCCATCCAATGTGGGGCGGTAGCCAAGAAGTCAAACAGGATGCTAGGAATTATTAGAAAAGGGATGGTTAACAAGACTAAGAATGTTATAATGCCTCAGTATCGCTCAATGGTCCGACCTCACCTTGCGTATTGCGTTCAGTTCTGGTCTCCTTATCTCAAAAAAGATATAGCAGCACTAGAAAAAGTTCAAAGAGCAACCAAGATGATAAAGGGGATGGAACTTCTCTCATATAAGGAAAGACTAAAGAGGTTAGGGCTCTTCAGCTTGGAAAAGAGATGGTTAAGGGGAGATGTGATTGAAGTCTACAAAATCCTGAGTGGTGTAGAACGAGTACAAGTGGATCGAATTTTTACTGCATCAAGATTTACAAAGACTAGGGGACACTCGATGAAATTACAGAGCAATACTTTTAAAACCAATAGAAGGAAATATTTTTTCACTCAGAGAATAGTTAAACTCTGGAATACGTTGCCAGAGGATGTGGTAAGAGCAGTTAATGTAGCTGGTTTAAAAAAATGTTTGGACAAGTTCCTGGATGAAAAGTCCATAGTCTGCTGTCGAGACAGACATGGGACGGTAGCATGAAATGCTGCTACTATTTGGGTTTTTGCCAGGCACTTGTGACTTGGATTGGCCTCTGCAAAGATGGGATACTGAGCAAGATGAATCATTATGAAAAGATTTCCTCTAAGTTTAGTTCAACACATACCTGTGACCAGCTCATTATCTATCTGTGCCTCTCTTTTCAATCCTAAGTCAAGAATTTAAAAAGCTTATAACTGACTTCATTCTTTCTTCTCTTTTGTGGGGATTTGAGCAGATTTATACCCTACTTTACATATAGCGTTCACATAGCCATACTTATCACATGTGAACTCTCCATGATAAGCCCATGGTAGCCACCACTGTCTCACAAGCTTCACAAACTGACTTGTATCACCAACCTGGGCCTAGGAAACTCCCACTGACCACTAAGGAGGTGCCTAGTGCCCACTTCTTCCCCATCCCCCATGACTCCTGTGCACCAACTCCTCTTCCTAACACTAACTTTCAACAATCTCTCTCTTCACCCCAAACCACTTAACCCCCCACCACCACACCACTCACTCTTTGATTTCACCTCACCCTCCCTTTTGTCTTTCATTTTTTTCTCAGCCCTAACATTTTCTCCCTCTCATTCAGCCATCTCCACTCTACATGTATGCATCTTGACTGCAACACAGCCCAACCCCCCCCTCCTTGACTCTCCCACACTCACCCATATTCTCCTACTCTTTATTTTGCTCTCTGCTGAGAACATAAATCCCAATCCAGGTCCTCCCAGCCAGCCCTCACCCTATTCATGCAGGTCACACCACATTGTAAACAATCTTATTTCAGTTCCTCTCCCCCCCCCCTTTTCCTCTCTGCCTTTCTCATGCGCTCTGTGGAATGCCCGCTCTGTCTCCAACAAACTTACCTTCATCTATGACCTCTTTATCTCTCAAACTCTCATCCTGCTAGCATTAACTGAGACCTGAATCTGCCCCGAAGACTCTGCTTCAGCTGCCGCCTTATATCATGGAGGCTACCTTTTCTCACATATACCTCGCCCAGTTGGTCATGGAGGTGGTGTTCAGCTGTTACTCTCGCCATCTTGTGGATATCAACCCCTTAATCTCACAACTCTCACCATCTTATGGATATCAACACTTTAATCTCACTGCTCTTCCTCCTCTGAAGTCTACTCCATCTATCTATTCGCTCCTCTACCTCTCCAATTAGATGTCATTTACCGACCCCCTGATAAGTTCCTCTCTTCTTTCCTCACTGATTTTGACTCCCGGCTCTCCTTTCTCAAACCCTCATTTCCTTCCCACATTCTTGGTGACTTCAACGTCCATGCCGATGACCCCTTTGACTCCTATACCTCCAGGTTTCTTGCTTTAAAATCTTCATACAATCTCCAGCTGTGCTTCACCACCTCTACACACCAGAATGGCCACTGCCTTTACTTTGTCTTTTCCTCCAACTGCTCTACCACCAAACTCTGCATCTCGACTCTTCCCCTCATCTATTAGCCTTCACAACTCATCACCCTCTCTCCCCAGATCCAACCAATCACTATCTATACATTTAGGAATCTTCAGGCTATTGACACTGACACCCTATCCACCACTGTCTCACCCCTTCAACTACTATGTCACATAGGTCTGTCAATGAAGCCGTCTCCTCCTATAACACCTTCTCTCCTCTGCTCTAGAAATTCTCGCTCCTATCATTTCACGTCCTGTAAAATGTATCAAACCCCAGCCCTGGCTGACCCCCAACATCCACTACCTGCGCTCCTGTGCCCAATTGCTGGACATCTTTGGCTTAAATCCCGCAAACTTGCTGCCTTCATACACTTCAAATTCCTGCTGACATCCTTCCAGTCTGCCCTCAAGCTTGCCAAACAAGAATATTAGGCCCATTTAACTAACTCGCTTAGCTCTAACCCTTGCCATCTCTTTGGCACACTCAACTCTCTACCCAAAATGTCCTCAACTGCAATCCCCCCTTCACTTTCTCCTCAAACAATGGCAGAGTTCTCCCAAGATGAGATTCAAATTTCAAGTTTCAAGTTTATTTAAGAATTTTATAAACCACCTAATCAGTCTTTTAGGCGGTGAACATTACGTTAAAAACATGTATGGGGTAACTATACATCCGTTAAAACAATAATCATTGTTAAAAACATTTAAAAACAATACATAACAAACAGGAACCAAAAAAAGGGAAAGAAGGGTAGAATTACAATTTATCAAGTAAACGAGATAACATATAGGGAAAGAACAATAAGGGAGGGAATAAAACTATGTAGCCCTAAAAGGGGCATTTAGGTCTCAACCAGGTCACCTCTCCCCCCACCCCCTTCCAGCTGTCCACTCTGCCAATCTCCCCTCAACCACTATCACCTTTTTCTCCTTTTCTGAAATCAGTGAAGAGGAAACTGCATATCATCTCTCCTCCTCCAAACTCACTACGTATTCCTCTCATCTGATTCCCACCCACCTACTTGGTGCTCTCTCTCCACTGTCATCCCTCCTATCTGTCACATCCTCAACCTATAACTCTGTACTGCAACTGTTCCCAATGTCTTCAAACATGCCGTAGTTATAGCTCTCCTCAAAATACCACTACACCTCACATGCCCCTCCATCTGTCACTCCATCTTTCTCCTCCCCTTCTTATCCAAACTACATGAACTTGCTGTTCACAGTCGTTGCCTGGAGTTCCTTCCAACTCAAGCTATTTTTGATCCACTTCAATTAGGCTTTCGCCCAATCCATTCCACAGAAACTGCCCCACTGTCAATCGGTATACCTCAAGGTTCTGTCTTGGGCCCTCTCCTTTTCTCCATCTGTGCACTGATCTCATCCCATGGCTTTCAATATCAATATCAATGGTGACGCCCAGTTCTACCTCTCCACACCAGATATCTCTAAAGCAGTGTTCTCAAACTCAAACCCTTAGTGGGGCCACATTTTGGATTTGTAGGTACTTGGAGGGCCGCAGAAAAAATAGTTAATGTCTTATTAAAGAAATGACAACTTTTACCTTATGCAAAATTGTCATTAACTATTTTTTCTGCGGCCCTCCAAGTACCCTATTTTTTCTGCAGCCCTCACATTTAAAGTTTAATATCTTTCCTTTCTCAAAACTGACACATTTCAATCACTATATTGAAAATAAAATCATTTTCCCTACCTTTGTTGGCTGGTGACTTTATTTTTCTGTGCTTTTAACTGTTTCCAGGTCCTTCTTGTCCTTTGACTGTTTTTCTCTCCGTCTTTACTTTCTGCCTTGCATCCATCTTTGGCATTAACTTAAAATTCAATTTTTCTGCTTTCTTTATAAAATCTACGTTTCCATGTCTTACCTTTCCTTCTATCTCTCTCTTCTTCCGTCCCTATTTCCATGGTCTGACATCTCTTTCTTTCCTTTCTCTCCCTCCCTCCTTCCTTCCTTCCTTTATCCTGATCTGGCATCTGTCTCCTTCCATCCCCCAACTTTTAATTTCTTTCACCCTGCCCCCTTATTTCTTTCTCTCTCTCACCATGCCCTCTTTCTTTCTATATATCTGTCTTTCTCTCTCTCCGTGCCCCCTTTCTTTCTTTTTTTTCTTTCTCCATGCCCGCCCTTTCTTTCTGTCTTTCTCTCTCCATGCCCCTTTCTGTCTGTGTCCCGTCTCCCTTCTTTCTTTCTGTCTCCCTGTCCCCCCCATTCTTTCTTTATTTCTCCCTGCCCTCCCCCAAGCCACCACCATTGGGGAATAGGCCGCCACCGCCGCAATCGGGGAATAGGCCAGTGCTGAGGTCTTAGCTCTCCCTGCTTATCTTCCCCAGCATGGGGCCGACCAATTTTCGCCACCCGACGTCAATTCTAACGTCGAGGAGGAAGTTCCGGACCAGCCAGGCAGCGATTGGCTGGCCCGGAACTTCCTCCCCGACGTTAGAATTGACATTGGGTGGCGAGAATTGGTCGGTTCCGAGCTGGGGAAGATAAGCAGGGAGAGCTAAGATCTCTGCGCTGGCCTGTTCCCCGATTGCGGTGGCCAGGGGAGGGCAGTGAGACGGGAAGGGAAGCAGATTGGGAACCCCTGCTTTAGGCGATCTGCAGTCGCGGTCTGTACGTGATTGTCCTCTCCACAATTGGAAAATTTGTGAAGTGGAGAGGACAGATTGCGGGCTGCAAAATAGTCCCTGGGGGGCCACATGCGGCCTGTAGGCCGCGTGTTTGAGACCGCTGCTCTAAAGGAATCCAGGCCTGAGTCTCAGCCTGCCTGTCCGACATCGCTGCATGGATGTCTCACCACTATCTAAAACTGAATTTGGCTAAATCCGAGTTCCTTATCTTTCCACCTAAACCCACCTCCCCCTCCCTCATTCTCTAGTTCTGTGAACAACATTCTCTTCCTCTCTGTCTCGTCAACCTGCAACCTTGGGGTCATCTTTGACTCCTCTCTCTCTCCTTCTCTGCAAAGCCTGTCGCTTCTTCCTCTATAATATTATCAAAATCTGATCTCTCCTTTCCGAGGACACTACCAAAACCCTTATCTAAACTCTTATCACCTTTCACTTAGACTACTACATCATGCTTCTCTCAGGTCTTCTGTTCAACCATGTCTCTCCCCTTCAATCCGTTTAAAATTCTGTGCATGACTTATATTCTGCCAGAGCTGCCATACTCATATTACCCCTCTCCTCAAGTCACTTCATTGGCTTCCTATTCATTTCTGAATACAGTTCAAGCTCCTATTACTGATCTACAACTGCATATACTCTGCAGTCCTCCCCCCACAAATATCTCCCCTCACTTATCTCCTTCTATGCTTCCCACTGTGAACTCTGTTCATCAGGTAAGTCCCTCTTATCCTTACCCTTCTCCTTCTCTGCCAGCTGCAGACTCTGTCCCTTCTATACTGCTGTGCCACATGCCTAGAACAGACTACCTGAGTCAATACATCAAGCTCCATCTTTAGCAATATTCAAATCCAAGCTAAAAGCCCATGTTTTTGAGGCTGCTTTTAACTCCTAACTCCCACTCACCGTAAGATAGCTATGTTCAAAACTGTAACACTTCCCCCCTCTTAGGCCTCTCACCTTCCCCCTTTACACCTAACTCTTTAATCTCTCCACTGTAGTTCCTCTCTCATCCTTCTTCCTGTAAACTGTGCCGAGCTCCGCATTCGTGGAGATGGTGCGGTATATAAACCCAAAGTTTAGTTTAGTTCATCCTATCATTCTCTCTGCAAGAAAATCCCCAACCCCTGTATGTCCTGTCTGTCCAAATTAGATTGTAAACTCTTCTGAGCAGGGACTGTCTATTACATGTTAAATGTACAGAGCTGCATACGCCTTTTCAGTGCTATAGAAATTATAAATATTAGCAATAGAACATGAGTAGATAAAACAGAGATTATTATAATGCCTCTGTAAAGATTAGTGCTGCCCGATTCGCCAATTCAAATCGATTCACTGATTCATGTCAGTGAATCGATGCAAATCAATTTGTTTTCTCAAAAATCAGGCTTTCCAATTCACTGACCAATCCTCCTCCCCGCATACCTTCGGGCCTCCTAAAGGAGCAGCAGCACTCTGGCAGCGAAAAGCCTGTCCCTAAGCACTACCTCTTGCTGGCCATCCACTGATTCTCCTGCTTTAGGAGGCCCAATATCAGAGCTTATGGTGGCAAGGGGGGGGGGGTCGTTCAGGAAGTGCTGCATAGGCACCAGTGCTGTGGGTACCCTCGGCTCTGCGGCTTTAGGGGACTCCCTGAAGGCCAGCATGTTTTCCCCTTCTGCCCATCATAGTCTGGCTTCCCCCTAGCCTCCCGGTATTACTTTCAAAACTAATTACGGGCTGCAGAGGATCCCCAGTGATGTAGCAATTCTAGCAGGCTGCCGTCGGCCTCCGCTGCACGTTCCCTCTGCTGTGGTTCATCCCAGACCAA
This sequence comes from Geotrypetes seraphini, assembly GCF_902459505.1. Taxonomy (NCBI): domain Eukaryota; kingdom Metazoa; phylum Chordata; class Amphibia; order Gymnophiona; family Dermophiidae; genus Geotrypetes; species Geotrypetes seraphini. The sequence continues at coordinate 536,229,766 of NC_047084.1, forward strand.
AACAGGACGTGATGTCAGAGGAGGGACGGGACCGCAGCAGAAGGAAAATGCAGCGGAGTCCGACAGCAACCTGCTAGAACCACTACATCACCGGTGATCCTCTGAAGGCCGTAATTAGTCTAGAAAGTAATACCGGACCACAGTGGAGAGAAGGGGGAAACATACTGGCCTTCGGGGGGGGGGGCCCTTGTGTAGCTAATAGAAGTACACAGAGGGAGGGGATCCAAAGAAAGTGGCATTGGACTCGGGGGGGGGTAGGGGAAGGGGAAGAAATAATGGATCTTAAAATAGAGGAGAGGGAGAGAGATAGTGCACAATGGAATGGAGAGAAGGAGGTAAAAGAAAGGGAGAGAAGTTGAACCCAAGGGAGGGGGGATAGAAATAATGGATGGGGGGACTGGTCATTAGAGAAATGCTGGATTGCGGGGATGGAGACAAAAAAAGGAGATGTGCCAGATCTCTGGGGGAGGGAAGGGAAATGGAAGGAGAGGACAGAGATGGAAGATGGATGGTGAGCAAGGAGAAAGAAGAAAATGTCAAATGGGCAGGAGACCCTGGCAAGCGAGTTAACAGATGACAAACAGAAATCAGAGCCTTGGACCAACATGATTTGAATAATGACCAGGTAACAAAAGGTAGAAAAAATAATTTTATTTTCTGTTTTCTGATTACAATATGTCAGATTTGAATTGTTTATCCTGCCAGAGCTGGTGTTAAAACAGCGAATGTGAGCTAGGACCTAACAGAGAGAGGAAAAGGTTTTTTTTGTTTACACTATAGCGCCAGCGTGGGTAGGAGAGGGCAAAGGGGATACGGTGGGTGAAGAGGCTACAAAATAAACCCATCAGGACGTTTGAAAAAAACACCCAATTGGGCAGAAAAAAAAATCGATTCAATAGGCTGAATCGAATCGAAAAACATTTTTCCTGAATTGAGCAGCACTAGTAGAGATCCATTGTGCGACCATTTATCTTGAATACTGTGTGCAGTACTGGTTGTTCTATCTCAAAAAAGACATAATAGAACTGGAAAAAGTACAGGGGTCAATTCTATAAATGGGTGCCACAGTTTTGGTGCCTAGATGTAACCCAGTGAGGCCCGGAATCTATAAATGGTGCTATCAGCAGAAGCTGCCTAAGAAACGCCATCAATTGCGTGTCAATCACATAACAGCGCTATTTATAGAAACGTGGCTTTAAGAAAGGTAGATGCTGGAAATGTATGCCAGTTTCAGCATTAGACACGCCTACAGTGGCATAAGGTGTCATAAAGCGCCTCCATAACTGTGATGCGGGTGCCATTTTTTAGGTACCTACATTTTTTTAATACTTTTTTTAAAACGGTATTTTCCACTTAAGTTTGGCATCTAACTTAAAACACCATTTACAGAATATGGGCCTGCGTAATAATTCTATAATGAGATCTAGGAGCCAAGACTCTTTGTCATAAATTACACTTCTTTAATTTTTACATTCTTAGTTAGATCCTTATAATTCTAAAGTGTTCATAAAAGAAGTGAAAGCTACATACTTTCTATTCCTTCACAGAATCCTGTGGGGCAGGGCCAAAGAAGTAACTTTGAATAATGAGGTATTGTAGTGGCTAAAGTGTGGGTCAGAGACTGCGGTTAATGTCCTGAGTTTGTATTGCCATTACACTACACATATGATCATTGCATTTTACCTTTCTTCTTTTGGTTTTGTTCATACGTTTGCTTTCTCTCTTGATCTAATAAATTGTATATCTTATATTTTTTTTGTCAGGGGGCAGGGAGGGTGAAATGAAATTTATGTAATTTTATTTGGGCCAGATACTCATCTGAATATAGTGAACACATGCTACTTCTAGGTTTGCATCATATTCATACATTTTATACTCATCAATAGCGCTATGATGTTCTGAAAAAAGATCAGACTGGTCTATACTTTTCAAGCAGTCCCTCATATAAGTGAAGATGAAATCCCTGTTCATTTATGCAGATATACTGCATTTTTAGGTAAGAAGCAAAGGAATTCAATCTCGGCACTATATAAGCAGATAGCCAAAAGTAGCATATGGTACAGGGCATTTCTCCTATAAGAAAAAAATACTTGATTCATTTCATTATTTCTTGTTAAATATCCCTTCATCCCCAATTAAGGTGAGAAAGATGGGGAAAGGAGGAATAGAGGCAACTGAACCAGTGAATGAGGACAGTTTGTATTTTAGAGGACAACTCTGTGAACCATCTTTCTCTGGCTGTCCAATGGGGAGAACCAAAGATGCTCTTTGATGTTATTGATGTCTTCAGGGGTGTGGCCCAAAGAAAAGTGACCAAAGAGGAAAGTCCCTTTGAAGCACCAATGAGCAACACTGCTTGCTGTTATTTCTGCACTTGAATCAATTGCTTTTTTACTGACCCCCTCCGAGAGGAATGGGAAAGCAAATAAGCAAGACCAAAGTTTCATCTGCCTCTACACTACTTGTTAAGGGGCCTACAAATTTAGAAGGTAATTCTATAAAGGTAGCCCAAATTTGGGTGCCAAGGACAAATTCTATAACAACATCTAGGTGCCCAGATTCTATTACAGAATAAAATAAAGCTTAAGACCGCATTTGTGCACCCACATTTAGGCATCAAGACTTATATCATTAAAAAGACAGGTATAAATGTGAGCATTTAAACATAACTTATAGTATTAAGTTACTGCATAAGTATGGAACCTACACATACCCTGCCCAAATATATACCCCCTTGCAGTTGTACACTGTGCAGGCTGCACACTAACCCCTTTCTTTACTAAAGCGTAGCGCGGGTTTTAGCGCTGGCAGCAGCGGTAACTGCTCTGAAACCCATAGGAATTCTATGAGCGTCGGAACAGTTACTGCAGCTGCCGGCGCTAAAACACGCGCTAGGCGTTAGTAAAGGAAGGGGTAAGTTTGCAGAATACCACTTAGTGCCCAACTGGTACTTATGTGCAGGAATGTAACATTCACATACATTAAGGGCTAGCATTCTATAGTCTTAGCACGCAAACATCATTTACATTTAGGCGCTAAGGTTATAGAATGAGGGGGTTAATCTCTGTTCTATCCTAGATAGGCCTCTGTAGTCTATTTTTCTCCAGAAAGAGCTTCATTACTCTGCCGAAAGGTCTCCCCCTTCAGGATCTTCCATGGAGATTTATGTTGCCCCTGAAACAGTACCTGTTTCTGTAAAAATGCCCCAGCCTGTTGCTCCCCCACAAGTGTTCTTAGCTTCTGAAGTAGGTGTTCCTGTTGAAAAAATTACATTAGTGGACATATAGAGGATTGTAATAAGGACTAAGGACATGTTAAAAGGTACAGTTTCTCAATTGTGTAAATTTTCTTCAGAAACAGTAATAAACTTCAGAAAGTAGACGAACACACTACATTAGTGGGGAAGCAGGTTTTCAATGTGGAACATCAGCTTATTCCCTTGAGATTACGCTAATGCCTGCCATTAAAGGTACTTTTATTTATTCTTCATGAAACTGAGGCATAGAAAATTCCTTAAGATGTAAAATTTGAGATTTTTTAATTTTTTAAAACTCATTTGTTATCTCCAGATATTCTGGTAAGGAAGAACTTCAAGGAGGTCTTGAGTATCTCTCATCATGATGACATAATGATTTCTAATAATTTTTATATTCCTCAAAAAAAGAGCAAGCAGTGGAATACCAGCAGTACCTGGGGCTTTGACTTCTTCTCCCAATTCAGATTTAAAAGTTTGTTTGTTTGTTTTTAGAAAGCTGAACTGACCAGATTGCTTTCAGGTCCATCCTGCTGGTTTCCTTTGCTTATGAGAGGAATAAAGTTGCAGTACTAAGGTAAAATTTCATCTTCCCTACTCATATCCTTTCCTTGAATCTGCTAGACCAATCCAGACAAGTGGGTTGTGACCCATTCCTACCAAGAGATGGAGGCAGAGAACACATATTTCAGTAACATCATCTGCTGTATAAGCAGGGGTGACAAAGCAAATCTGAAACACTAAAAAAGGATTGGACTAGATTTTATTTATTAACTTGATATACTTTTTCAAGTTCAATAAGTTTTTTATTTTAAAATTATGAATAACAACCAAATCATAGCAGATTACCTTATATAGGAACCAACATTTGTCCCATACAATAATAGTTACATTAAATAGAGAAATAAAATCATTAATACAAGATAATCAACACATAGATGAAGGTAGTATAACTACCAATAATTAATAACAGTAATCAATGCAAAACTAACAGCATGGACGTACATTAGTAATGAAATTCAACAAAATAAATTTGAGATGTCATTATATTTTAGGAGAGGATCCATATCCTACGGAATTTGTGCAAAATATCACTCTTTTCGGCAAAAGCCCTTTCAAATTCAGCAATAAGTCATACTGAGTTCCACCAAATGATATATTCAACCCTCGAAAAACTCTTACAATGAGTAAGAATTGTTTTTATTGCCAGATTTAGAAAAATTTGCAATATTTTAGCTAGATCATCTGAAATTGAAACGTTTAGACCTAAACTTCCCAACACAATAATATTTATGGTTAGCTGTTCTTGTACATTAATCAACCAGCAAATGGAGTCCCAAACTTGTTTCCAAAAATATTGTAGCTGTTCACATTGGAAGGAATACGATAAAAAAAACCAAATTACTAAGATAAAACAAACAGAACATAATACAAAATAATTTACTTTACAAATTATTAAGAGAACTATAACCTAAAACTTTCATACATGAATACTGTATCAACAGTCAATACAGGGGTAGGGAACTCTGGTCCTCGAGAGCCGTATTCCAGTCGGGTTTTCAGGATTTCCCCAATGAATAAGCATGAGATCTATTTGCATGCACTGCTTTCAATGCATATTCATTGGGGAAATCCTGAAAACCCAACTGGAATACGGCTCTCGAGGACCGGAGTTCCCTACCCCTGAGTCAATACTACCAAAGCAAAACATTGAAATGTTTGTTTCAAAAATCCATGTTTTCAATGCTATGAAAACGCCTAAATAACTAGTCATACTACTAATATTAGCTGGCAATGGAGTTCCACAAGGAAGGTCCTATGTAGCTAAAAGCTCTTTTTCTTTTCAGTTTGACCATATGAAGCGAAGGATTAGTTCTATGGCCTAAAAACTTCACTCTTGCAGCACACAGAAAACCTTATAGTAGCATAACTCGCAACAATGCAGTCATTCATACCACTGAGCCACTCCAAGTTAACATAGTAAGTAGCCATGCAGCTCCCAGTGCAGCAGCTTTCCATTCCTCCCTCCCATCTCCCTGTGCAGCTGCTTTCCATCCCTTCCTCCCATCCTCCTCTATAGCAGCTTTCTACCACACTCTCCCATCCGTCTGTGCAGCAGCACCCCATTGACCCTCCCACTGTGAAACCTGACATACCTCCGAGTTCTCCTAAAGCTGTAGCAGCGGCGGCAGTCACTTGTCAGCAATGGCAGCGCTCTGAACAGGCTGCTGGTGGCCAGCCCTGCCAGGGCTTCCCTCTGCTGCATCATCAGTGATGTCAAGTTTCAAGTTTATTAAAAAAAATTTTATACCGCTTATTCAGATTTCTAGGCGGTGGCCTGCCTCACCAGGAAAAGCCCTGGTGAGGCAGGCCATGAGCTGCCCATTCAGAGCACTGTGTCTGCTGACCAGCCACCACCGCAGCTGCTACTACTTTAGGAGGCATAAGAACATAAGAAATGCCTCTACTGGGTCAGACCTGAGGTCCATCGTGCCCAACAGGTCTAGGACCTGTGCAGTAATCCTCTATCTATACCCCTCTATCCCCTTTTCCAGCAGGAAATTGTCCAATTCCTTCTTGAACCCCAGTACCGTACTCTGCCCTAATATGCCCTCTGGAAGCGCATTCCAGGTGTCCACCACACGCTGGGTAAAGAAGAACTTCCTAGCATTCGTTTTGAATCTGTCCCCTTTCAACTTTTCCGAATGTCCTCTTGTTCTTTTATTATTTGAAAGTTTGAAGAATCTATCCCTCTCTACTCTCTCTATGCCCTTCATGATCTTGTAAGTCTCTATCATATCCCCTCTAAGTCTTCTCTTCTCCAGGGAAAAGAGTCCCAGTTTTTCAAATCTCTCAGCGTATGAAAGGTTTTCCATCCCTTTTATCAGATGCGTCGCTCTCCTCTGAACCCTCTCGAGTATCGCCATATCCTTCTTAAGGTACGGCGACCAATATTGGACGCAGTACTCCAGATGCGGACGCACCATCGCTCGATACAATGGCAAGATAACTTCTTTCGTTCTGGTTGTAATACCCTTTTTGATGATGCCTAACATTCTATTTGCCTTCTTAGCAGCCGCTGCGCACTGTGCCGTCGGCTTCATTGTCAAGTCCACCATTACCCCCAGGTCCCTTTCTTGGGTACTCTCATTTAAAAACATCCCTCCCTTGGAGGTATGTCAGGTCTCACCAGGGGGAGACTGGGTGTTGGTCACTCAATCGGCAAGTCTGATTTTCTCAGACAACGAATCGATTCACCGAAGTGAATCGGGCAGCACTACTCTGCACCAGACCATCTGCACCATCTGCTGGGGTTAGAGATACAGGTTGATTCCAGTGCTGCACCTCTGCTTATAGAGCTGTTGATGTTACTGAAATCTCAGGTTTTCTCTGCCTCTATTTGCTGGTAGGAAGGGATCCTCCTAACCCACTTAGACTAGTCTACCAGGATGATAAAAAGAGATTATTTTAGATATAAGGATTTGTTGTATTGTGATCAAAAAGTATTTGTTTTTCCAGATCCTGCTTATGCCATTTAGTTATAGCACAATCTGTTTTTGACCCTGAGAACAAAGGTTGTGGTTTTGGTAGAATCTCATTTTTTTTGCAATTCCTTGGTTAATACCTGACAAGGGCATAATATATATTTTTTGATACAATACAATTAGAAAATGTATTATATTAGTTAGGATTACAGATGCAGTATAGCAGGGGACTGTTCCTCTAATTTGTCTTTGTTTAGTTTCTTTTTATTGTATTCAATATTTTTCCTTAATATGAACTTGACAGTGTTATTTTCATATTGTATTATTTCTTGGTTTTATTTTTGCTTTGTTTTCTCATACTTACTTTCTCTGTATTGGAATATAAAGTATTAAAAAAAAAATATGAAAGAGAAATGCATACCTTCCCAGAAGATGGCGGAGATGGGCTGGCACATGGGCTGGGGTAGCTGCTGCTGTCAGCTGATTTTACGGATAACTGATCATCAGAGCTTCGCTTGGGATGTAAAACTCCCCTGTCTTTGTACTTCAGTTGCTGATGAAATGCTGGTGAAGGAGATTTCATATGGACCCTGTGGAAGGGACATGAACACAGTAAATAAGCATGTAGCACGTTAGTTGTAAAAAAAGTCTAAGGTCTTGAGTACAGCTAGAGCTTTACTATTATTACTTATTTCTAAAGCATTACCAAGCGCAAGCAGTGCTGTACAGACACACACAAAAGACACAGCTCCTGCTCCAGAGCCTACACGCTAGTCAAGTCAAACAGACAAGACAGACAAGAGAGTATAGGAGAATATATTTATTGCAGAGAAGTGGTGAACATAAGCAATGCTTCCGCTGGGTCAGACCTGAGGTCCATCGTGCCCAGCAGTCCGCTCACCCAGCGGCCCAACAGGTCCAGGACCTGTGCAGTAATCCTCTAGCTATATCCCTCTATCCCCTTTTCCAACAGGAAATTGTCCAATCCTTTCTTGAACCCCAGTACCGTACTCTGCCCTATTACGCCCTCTAGAAGCGCATTCCAGATGTCCACCACATGTTGGGTAAAGAAAAACTTCCTAGCATTCGTTTTGAATCTGTACCCTATAAACTTTTCCAAATGTCCTCTTGTTCTTTTATTTTTCAAAAGTTTGAAGAATCTGTCCCTCTCCACTCTCTCTATGCCCTTCATGATCTTGTAAGTCTCTATCATATCCCCTCCTAAGTCTCCAGGGAAAAGAGTCCCCAGTTTCTCCAATCTCTCAGCAAATGAAAGGTTTTCCAAACCTTTTATAAGATGTGTCGCTCTCCTCTGAACCCTCTCGAGTATCGCCATATCCTTCTTTAGGTACGGCGACCAATATTGGAGCAGTACTCCAGATGCGGATGCACCATCGCCCGATACAATGGCAGGATAACTTCTTTCGTTCTGGTTGTAATACCCTTCTTGATTATACCTAGCCTTCTATTCGTTCTCTTAGCAGCCGCTGCGCACTGTGCCGTCGGCTTCATTGTTGTGTCCACCATTACCCCAAGTCCCTTTCTTGGGTACTCTCATTCAATAACATCCCTCCCATCGTATAGCTGTATCTCGGGTTTCTGCTTCCCACATGTAGTACTTTACATTTCTCAACGTTGAACTTCATCTGCCATCTTGTCACCCATTCCCCTAATTTGTTAGGTCCCTTTGTAATTCTTCGCAGTCCTCTTTAGTCCGAGCTCCACTAAATAGTTTGGTGTCGTCTGCAAATTTTATTATCTCGCACTTCATCCCTGCTTCTAGATCATTTATAAATATATTAAATAGCAGTGGTCTGAGCACCGAGCCCTGCGGAAAACCACTCGTGAACCTCCTCCAGTCCAAGTAGTGGCGCTTCACCTTCCCTCTGTTTCCAACCTGCCAACCAATTTCTGATCCATCTATGTACGTCTCCTTCCACCCCATGGTTCTTCAGTTTCTGAAGTAGGCGTTCATGGGGTACCTTGTCAAAGGCTTTTTGGAAATCTAGATATATGATGTCTATGGGGTCTCCTCTGTCCATCCATTTGTTAATTCCTTCGAAGAAGTGCAATAAGTTTGTTAGGCACGATCTCCCCTTGCAGAATCCATGTTGGCTGGTTATCAGAAGTTTGTTTCTTTCAAAATGTTCATCGATGTTGTTTTTTATCAGTGTTTCCACCATTTTCCCCGAAATCGAGGTCAGACTCACCGGTCTGTAATTTCCCAGGTCACCTCTTGATCCCTTTTTAAAGATGGGCGTAACGTTGGCTATATTCCAATCCTCCGGGATCACGCCTGTTTTCAGGGATAGATTGCAAATTTGCTGCAGTAGTTCCGCTATTTCCTCCTTTAGTTCCTTCAGAACCCTTGGATGGATTCCGTCCGGACACGGGGATGTGTCAATTTTTAATTTTTCTATCTGCCTGCATACATCTTCAAGGCTCACTTCCATGGATGCTAATTTTTCTGCTTGATCTCCATTGAAGATTTGCTCAGGTTCCGGTATGTTGGATGTGTCTTCATTTGTAAATACAGATGAAAAGAACATGTTAAGTCTTTCTGCCACTTCTTTCTCCTCCTTTACCACTCCCTTCCTGTCTCCGTCATCCAGCGGTCCCACCTTCTCCCTAGCCGGCTGCTTCCCTTTGACATATCTAAAGAATGGTTTGAAATTTCGTGCTTCCCTGGCTAGCCTCTCTTCATACTCACTTTTGGCTTTTCGAACCACACAGTGACATTCTTTTTGATACTTCCTGTGCTCTTTACAGTTCTCCTCAGTTTTGTCCTTTTTCCATTTCCTGAATGAATTTCTTATTGCCTATCGCTTCCTTCACTATTTTACTTATCCATGCCGGGTCTTTTGTTCAATTCTTTTTGCACCCCTTTCTGAATCAGGGGATATGCAGATTTTGTGCCTCACTCATCGTGTCCTTGAAAAAAGGTGTTCTATCGTCTGCCATTTCTTGGAAGTGTTCCTAAGTTTCTTCCTTACCATTTCCCTCATTGCTTCATAGTTTCCTTTCTTGAAGTTGAAAGTTGTCGCTATGTTTCTTTTTCCTTTCGGTATTCCTACTTCAACCTTGAACTTGATCATATTATGATCGCTGTTTCCCAACGGTCTACTTTCACTTCCTTTGCAGGTCCCCTTTACCCATTTAGGATTAGATCCAGACTGGCATTTCCTCTTTTCGGTTCTCTAACAAGCTTCTCCATGAAGCAATCTTGTGTAGCCTCCAGGAATTCTGTCTCCCTAGCGCATTTTGAGCTTTCAACACTCCAGTCTATCCCGGGATAGTTGAAGTCTCCCATAATAACCGTGTTACCACTTTTGCATTCTCACTTCATCTCGGCTTCCATTTCTTCATCTATATCTCCAGTTTGGACGATAGTTTAGGCCCATCTTTATTTCAGGCCCTTTCCTTCCCGGTATTTTAACCCATAGCGATTCCAGCTTGTTGGTTGTCTCTGCTGTGTCCATTCTTGTTGATTGTATGCTTTCTTTTATGTATAGTGCTATTTCACCTCCTTTCTGTCCTGATCTGTCCTGGCGATAGTTTGTACCCCGGTAGTGCTGTATCCCATTTGTTTTCTTCATTCCACCGTGTTTCAGAGACTCCAATGATGTCAATGTCCTCTGCATTGGCCATGGCTTCTAATTCCCCCATTTTGTTTCTTAGGCTCCTTGCATTAGTATATATGCAATTTAGATCCTGGTATTTTCTTATCCTCATTTCCTTTCCCTGTGCTTCGGTCTTTAGTTTCTTATCTTGTGCTACAATCCTTCTAACCTCCTCTTCTGGGTTAGTCAACTCTTGTAATTTGCCCGTTGTTTCTTCCCAGCCTTTTTCCCCCTTAGTATCTTCACGGGATACCTTCTTCCGAATCGTCGACACTTGGTCGACTGTCGGCTTTCCCCTTCTTCTTAGTGAAAGAAACCTAAAAAACAAGGGCCTGATAGTCAGCCTGTGGTGATCAGTGTTTTGCTGACTACTGTTGGCATTAAACCTGAAAATTTAATGCCAGACCAAAATGTTTCCAGAGCTGGCTAATACATAGCCAGTTAAGTGCAGTTATGAGTTATCACATAAATGTAGGACTGATTTTTATGCAGTTAACCTAGCTAGTTAAGTGCTGAATATCAGCATTTAACTGGTTAAGTGTTGACTGCCCCACAGAACATCCCCTCCCCCCCAAAAAAAAATAGCCAGTTTTTAGTTCTGAGCAGTTTAGGGGGGATTTTCAGCAGTACTAACTGGTTAGCCTTGAAAAGGCAATTTAACCAGCCAGGAACCATTTCTGATGATTAAATCACTTTGAATAATCGACCTCTTAGTTTTTAGCCTGGAATTCAACCAACTCAGGAAGTCTGTTCCAGGTAAAAGGCATAATAAGGTTGAAAGAGCAGAGTTGGGAATAGAAACAGAGGAGAAGGCATAGATAAAGTGACTAGCCTTGCTATATTAGTTTTTTAGGTTCTTTTGGACTATGAGAAGGGTTGCAGAGCATTATGTCTTCTTCAGACAATACTTTTTTATTACTGGTCTTTCTTTTCTTGTGCAAAAGCATTTTCTTAATGACCTGAACATACTTTTAAATACATTTTAATTTTCTTAATGTGATAAGATTAAGAGACACTAAAATAAAAATCTGTGCTGTACCAAATAGCATATTTTACTATTCAGCCGAATACGAATAATGAAAAATATTACTTGGCTATATTCAAATACCGAATAAGAATAATGGATGTCGAGCTTTAACATAACAAATAATAAGAACATAAGCATTGCCGCTGCTGGGTCAGACTAGTGGTCCATCGTGCCCAGCAGTCCGCTCCTGCAGCAGTCCCTAGGTCAAAGACCAGTGCCCTAACTGAGACCAGCAACGTGAAATCAGAGATCAAGTGTTTATTTCAGTAGGATTTAGCACAGTAAAGTCTTGGATTATTTGTATTTGAATTTAAATCACTATTTGGACGAATACAAATACTGTATTAGGAGCATTATTTGGGGCCAAATCAAATCAAATACAAATATTTGGTACAGCCCTAATTGCAACAAAATAATTTTCAGCTTCTTCAGTCTCAAGTGAATAATTTCACTGGAAGAATTTACCATCTTTGAGAATTAATTTAAAATGCAGTTCAGGTAAAATAATGCTCATTTGGGGATCACCTATTTTGGATGCCCCAATTCAGTTATAGAATACTAGGGTAAATCTGCATTGGCATGCCTAAAATATAAGCACAACTGCTTATGCCAAGTTAGTGGCAGGTATAAATGGGCATATCTAAGTGTGCCGTGCAACTTGTTTAACTTATAGAATTCTATAAATTGTGTGAATAAGCTGGAGATACACCCAAGCCTTGCCCGTATGCATCCTTGCAGTTATTTGCTATAGTACTTAGGCACATTCTTATAGAATAGTACATAATTGCACACAACCAGTTCCAGAATTGGTTTTAAATTTCTTTAAGCAGAAAATTCCCCAGGAATCCTGTAAAAATATGTATAAAGGGCCATCTCCTCCTCCACCTCACCAAGTTCAGCTGTCCAGTTTCCCATCCCCTCCCCGCTATACTCTTCTCCCTCCTCTGTCCTTCCCAGACTCAATGCCCATACCTCACAGGTTCATACCCCTCCTCAACCTTCCCTTTCCTAATGGTTAGTGTAGTGAAACGAGATCCTGGGTTCAATTTCTACTGCAGCTTCTTGTGACCCTGGGCAAATCACTTAACTCTCAATTGCCCTAGGTGCAAAAATAGATTGTAAGCCCAGGAGAGACAGAGAAGGTACCTGCATAGAATATGCAGACCATTTTGGTTGTACCACAGAAAGGTGATTTATCAAATGCATGACACTTTTACCTTTCCCCAGGCTCTAGGACAGCAAAATACTAAATACCCAAAAACCGTCCAAGCAAGTCAATCTCCTGCTCAGCTGCTCCCATCCATGAGAGAAAAAACAGTAATTAGCATCAAGGCCCACATCATGAGTTTAAGACAAATGAGCATCAGAATAGTGACAGCAACATCTGGTGCAGTGGCAGCAGAAAGGCTGCTACTAGTCTGATCAGCCGCTTGCCAGCAGGGGTAGGGGAGAGATAAGAAGGCACTTGAATATGCATCGCCAAGGAAGTGCAGCCAACTGAGAAAAAAACCCAGTCCCTTTGCTGGCCCCCTGCAGGCAGATCGGCTATCTGCCTTCTCTTCCAGCCAAATGAGATGATGCACTGACAGCTGCCTTCTTTGTCCCCTTCCCTTCCTCACCCTCTTAAACTCTGCACGCTAGGTAGCAAATTCTGTTCAGATGATGAAGTCTATGCAAATTCTGCACTGTGCAGAATTCCCTCAGGAGATAAATTTGGATTAAGAAGGGTATGGTTGTTTATATCTGCTTAGTGTCAACAAGTGCTAGTAATTTTACAGGAAGACTTAAATCCAGGACAAAGAGGCACCCTTGCTTGAATTTACCAGAAGTATGAAATGTCTACATGTTCTTCTCTATCATTATCAGCATTCCCCTCTTCACTTCTTTAAACTTTTATTCCAAATGCACCTTTCTGAACTGGATGGTTCATCAGAGAATTCAGTTTCTGCAGAGCTCTTCCTGCTGTTGTTTGACCGCCAGGAAGATGTCAGCGGAAGTTCTTCTGAAGACATAGGCCTTGGTCTCTGCCCAATCCCAGAGGGCTGCTGTAAGCCCGCAGACTGCTCTTCAGTACTTAAGACAGCTATGATTGCTCTGAGTGTTGCTTCATCAACCTGAGACCAAGGTTTTGATGGTGCCCGCATTCGGCGTAAAAATAAACTATGCCACTTTTGTCTGAGCTGCAACAGTAGACTAGCAGCCTGTAATGAATTTCAAATCAACAACAGAGCAAAATTAGAGGAAAGCATATCTGAGAACATACAGTCATTTATTATTTCAACTTATGAAAGGTCTGCCCAAATTAATACTTCAGGTGATTTACAATGTACCTAAGAAATATATCAAACATACTGTATGACAGCAACAGATGTAATCCATAAAAATCATAAAAGTTAACATATGAGGGTCATTTCATAAATAATGCACACTATTTTTTTTTTTTTAATTTATTTACATGTTTATTCTTTTTTTTCAAGTATTTCTTTACAATCCTTCAATATAGTCTTCATGCTTTGCAATGACAGAGTCCCAACGTCTGAGAATCTTCATTATTCCACCCAAGACACTGATTTTGTTCAGTTGCCGAATGGCTCAGGTACCAGTGGAAAAAAGCTATTCCAGAGATGCAAAATGATGTCCACACATAGGTTGTTTCAACTTGGAAAAAGGTCGAAGTCTGGTGGACTCATGTCTGGACTGTAGGAAGCATGAGGTAACACCTCCCAACCGTATTTGCGTAGTTTTTCAATGATGACATTCCCTATGTGCGGGCGAGCGTTGTCATGAAGAATGAGTGGCCCAGCCAAGAGCAACTGAGGTCGTGTTGTGTGCATTTTTCTGCGCATATTTTGCAAAAAAATCACAATAATATACTGCTGTGACACTTCTTCCACATCATCTGTAATGATGATGCCTTCATGATCAAAAACAAAAATCATCATTTGTTTGACTTTTGATTGAGCTCATTGAAATTTTTGGGGCCATGGGGAAGATGGAGCTCTCCACTCGTCATGGAAAAACTACACAAATACAGCTGGAAGGTGTTACCTCATGCTCCCCTACAGTCCAGACTTCGACCCTTTTCCAAAGTTGAAACAACCTATGTGTGAACATCATTTTGCATCTCTGGAAGAGCTTTTTTCCGCCGGTACCCGAGCCATTCAGCAACTGACCAAACACAGTGTATTGGGTGGAATAATGAAGCTTCCTGGGCGTTGGGACTCGGTCATTGCAAAGCATGGAGACTATATTGAAGGATTGTAAAGAAATACTTGAAAAAAAAATAAAACATGTAAATAGTGTGCATTATTTATGAAATGACCCTCATAATATATTTTAAAAGGATTTATCTTATGAAAAAAACGTGAGAAGAGGGAATAGGGAGAAAGGAAGAGTATGATAAAATGAGATGTAATAAAAGGAGAAAAAAAAACCGAAAACTAAACTGACAGAAAAGAAATGGCATGTAAAGATGAGATCAACACAGAGTGAGACAATGGAATGGGTAAGAGAAAAACAAATCAGAGGGGAGAAGAAATATAGAAAAATTGAAAATAATAAAGAAACCCATGAAAGACTTATTATGCCCAAGAGATAGAAAATAAGAACAAAAGAAAGACAGGTGGACTATGAGAATAAAATGCCATCTTGCAATACAGGGTAAATTGGCAAATCAATTGTGCCAGGCATTAAGGTTGTCAGGTCCTGGGCAAGATAGCCATTTGAGGCCTGCTAAAGGCTTATATTTGATGATGTATGCTCAAGTTGGATATTTCTTTTAATTTCTTTTTCACTTTGCCTGAATCACAAAACAGCATGAAAGTTATATCACAGAATCTTTTTAATTTTCTTCCAGATAATTAGCTAAATATTCAAGTGTTAAAATGCATAGAGAGCCACTTTCTTGCAAAAACTTCAATGGTTTGCAATCCCCAATTCCCCTTATAGTCAAAGAATACCACCACAGGTTCTGAGATTAATGAGAAATGGATGGAAAAAAAGCTATTTTGAAGTCTAGTATGTGCTTGGTGTATTTGATTAGGATTTTCCATTTTAAGATAATTTTATCACATAAGCAGTTAACAGTGATATCTTCATAATAGAATAATAATATAAGTCACCCTACTATGCTGACATATAGGTGCCACAAAGTGGGGTGGTACAAAGGTGGGTATAGTAGGTTTTGGGGGGGGCTCACCATAAATTATAAGGCCAACAGATCTATGTAAAACAAATCCCCAAAGGCAACAGGAGTTCAGAAAAAGGACTTGACACGGTACAGCCACCTACACCAGGAGTTACAACAATATGAATGGTTCTAAGGGAATTAACAATGTAAGAGCTTTCTCAGCTAATGCTCCAAAGACATACATACCTCAGGCTCCAGTTTAAAATTTAGCCATTCATCTAGCTTCAGTGTTGCTAGATTGGCAGTGGTCCTATCCTCCATCTCACTGTCACTACTATCATTAGACACACCATCCACTGTAATTGCAAAAACAGGACACAGTAACAGATTTATACATAATAAAAACAAATTCTACACATCAGAAAGCTGAAGCTCCGGCAAGTTCTGAAGAAAAGCTGGATTTCTTTATCCAGGGACCTAATCCTGACCATTATCTCTGTGTGTTACCTCACTAAAGGTCCCTTTTACTACAACTTAGGGCTTCTTTTACAAAGGTGAGCTAGGACCTTAACGCGCGCAATAGCGCGCATTAAATTCCCGAGCACGCTAGCCACTACCGCCTCTTTTTTAGGAGGTGGTAGTTTTTGGCTACCGCACGCTATAGCGCACAGTAATTTTGTGCGTGCGCTAAAAATCCTAGCGCACCTTCGTAAAATGAGCCCTTAATATGCACTAACCTAATTAGTGCATGCTAAATACTAGGCTGCACATTGAGAAATGCTTAGCACGCACTAGGCTTTATTTATTTATATACCACTTATATCCTGAGTGGTTTACATTCAGGTACTTTATCATATTTCCCTATCTGTCCCGTTGGGCTCAAACTCTATCTGGTGTACCTGGGGCAATGAGGGGATTAAGTGACCTGCCCAGGGTCACAAGGAGCAGTGAGGGATTTGAACCCACAACCTCCGAGTGCTGAGGCTGCAGCTCTAACCCCTGCCCCACACACACTCTAAAATCCTTAACAGATAAGTATCAGTTGAGCTAATCTGCCCATGGCATACATTTGGTGTCTCAATGAACCACATAAAGGCAACTACTCATCAGTTTGAACATTATAAATATTACAGAATATCAAACAGTTCATAGCCTTGCACACTAGGATCCCCCTTCTCATTTTCTTCTTTCTTAAGAAATTTACCAACCTCACAAATGATCATAGTAAGTAAAACAAAAGTGAAATTTCCAGAGGATATTGCCTCTCTTCCTCTCCTTCCCCTCCCAACACAGAATGATTATACAGGAGAGTTTAGAAGAATTAGTTATCATTTAGACATGTACATCAGCAAGCACATACAAGCAGCAATTTTATATAAAATGTGATAATTATATGTGTATTTCCTATTTTGCTAGGCAGGCATGCAACACAAGCAGTACCATGGAAAATTTCTCATTTGGACTTAATAATAATAATAATTTTATTCTTAAATACTACCAAAGCCCTGGTAGTTCGAGGCGGTTTACAACAAGAAGAGCTGGACAATCAGCGAAGATGATTACAATGACGTCGTCGAGTACAATTGGAGAAGGGTGGATACAACTTGAGTGGGTGTAAGTCAGAGTGATAGACACAGAGTAGAGGCATCGAGTACATGTCAGAAGCATACTTGGTAAGGTATTAAGAGTTCTTGGTTACAAATCGGTTGAACAGGTTTGTTTTAACTAGTTTTCCAAAGTTGAGATAGGAATAGGCATGCTTAATGATGTTACCCAACCAACCGTTTTGTTGGCCTGCCTGGAAAGCTAGGGTCCTGCCCATATATCTCTTGAATTGGCAGGCCTTTAATGTTGGGTGACTAAACATATGTACCCTGCGAGTAGGCCTGGTGGAACAGTCCAAGTTGAAGTGGGAAACCAGATATATGGGGGCCAAACCTTGAATGGATTTGAAGTATAGACAGGCAAATTTGAACAACACTCTTGCTTCCAGGGGCAGCCAGTGGAGTTTTTGGTAGTAGGGGGTTATATGTTCCCATTTTTTTATGCCAAAAATCAGTCAAACTGCCGAATTTTGTATGATTCAGAGTCTTTGGATGGTTTTCTTGAAGGACCCTAGATAAATGATGTTGCAATAGTCGAGCAGGCTTAAAATGGAAGATTGCACCAGTAAGCGGAATGATGATGCATCAAAGTACTTTCTGATGGTTCTTAGTTTCCACAATGTCGAGAAGCCTTTTCTAACCAGTAACTCAGTGTGAATACCTAGAGTGAGGTAGCGGTCCAGTGTTACTTCCAGAATTTTTATGGTGTCAGCAATAGGAAAGATCTGACCATTCAAGGAAATTGAAGTGTCTTTTATTTTGTCATTCAGACTCGCCAGGAAAAATTTGTTTTTTTCTAAGTTGAGTTTGAGTTTGAATACAGCCATCCATGATTCGATTTGCTTTAAAGTTGATGCTAGGTGATTCTTGGTCTTAGAAGTCAGGCTTGTTATGGGAAGAACTATGGTGATGTCATCAGCATAGATATAAAATTTGACTTTTAAGTTTTGCAGTAGGTTCCCCAAAGGGGCTAGATAAATGTTAAACAGAGTGGGGGATAGGGGGGAGCCCTGCGGGACTCCACATGGGTTTACCCAGCTGGTGGATAGATTGTTATCGCTATAGACTCGTTACGAACGTGTAGTCAAGAAACCTCCAAAACATTTTAATGCATTACCTGAGAGACCAATTGACTCCAGACAGTCAATTAGAATGTTGTTATCGACTAAATCAAAGGCGCTACTTAAGTCTAGCTGCAGGATTAGTGCGCTTGTACCCTGACTGAATAAGTTCAGGAGGGAATTTAGCAATGAAGCAGTAACTGTTTCCGGCTGAACCCGGATCGAAAACCTGATTGGTTGTCATGTAGTATGTTGTGTTTGTCCAGGTACGTTACTAGGTTCTGGTTTACCAAACCTTCCATCAGTTTTACAAATAAAGGAATGCTCACAATGGGTCTGTAATTTGATGTCAATTTGATAGATTCTTTGGGATTTTTTACAATTGGAGTGATTAAGATCTGACCTAATTCCTTGGGAAAAGTGCCCGACAATAAAAGAGAAGAGAGCCAATTGTGTAACTTGGCTTTGAAAGTGACTGGGGCGGCTTTCATGATGTTTGGTGGGCAACAGTCTGATATGCAGTAGGAATCAACGTATTTCGAGTAGAATTTGCAGAATTGTTGCCAGGTGGGAATAGAAAATTTGTTCCAGGACATGTCTACCCGAGGTTCTACTATGTATTGAGCCACTGGGTAGTTCAAGTGGTTGAATGTAGTGACTGGTAGGGTGGATCTTAGGGAGTTGATTTTGTTGTTGAAGAATAGAGCCAGAGCATTGGCAGGTGGTGGGAAGTCTGTGGTGGGGCGGGAAAAGGCCTGAATATCTTGGAGATTGTTAACTAGTTTAAAGAGGTTTCTAATGTTGGTGTTGGGAGAGTCAATTTTTTGCGCATAGAAATTAGTGCATTTTGCAGTTATTAGTTTTTTGTATTCTTTTAGTTTGAGTCTCCAGTTTGCTCTCCCTTTGCTATCTCCTGATTTCAGCCATTGTCTTTCAAGTTTGCGCAGCTCCTGTTTCACTGATCCTAATTCGGCACCAAACCAGCCATCCAGGTTTTTATTTCTTGTTTTTCTTAATTTGATGGGGGCCATTGTGTTTAGTATCTGCATGCTTGTATTGGTCCAGGAGTCTACTGAGAGGGAATCTGAGTCTGAGGTAGAAGTAAAATCATAGTATGACCAGAATTCCACTGGATTTACCAAGCCTCTGGTGGCGATCATTTTCCTATTCCTTTTTGCCTTCTTGAGCTTGGATGGGGAGTGTCTGGCTTGCCAGCTAAGTTGGAAGTCGCATAACTGGTGCTCCGACCATAAAGAGTCAGTCCAAGTGGGTTGGTGCCAGCGTATATTGGGATGGGCTGAGTCTTTGGAAGAAAAGGTTACTAGATCTAGTTGGTGTCCTTTTAGATGGGTCCTTTCTAGGGGTGGCATAAGGAAGTCTGGGGAAGAGATGAAGATTAGTAGTTCTTTGGCGTCGCCCTTCTCTGCCTGTTCAAGGTGGATGTTCATATCACCAGTCAGTAGGTTGTAGGGACCTGCTATTGAGTTAGTAAGGAGGAATTCAAAGAAGGTGTCCTTAGCAGTGGGCCATTTCCTAGGGGGGAATGTAGAATAGTGTGATAATTAAGCCATCTTCTAATTGCGCTGACCAAAGTTTACAAGAGAGGATTTTGAGATCTGTTGAGGAGTTCGAAGCTAAGATGGCAGATTCAAATGAGTCTCTAACAATGAGGGCTAATCCTCCCCCTCTTTCCTTGTTTCTGGGCTGAGAAATGATTTTGAACCCGGGTGGAAGACACTCGCGTATAATGTTGTCATTATCGGGGATCAACCATGTTTCAGTTAAAAGTACAAAGTCTGGGTTGGTCTCCTCAAGCCAGTCTTTAAGTAACTGCAATTTATTCCTGATAGATCTAATTTGGTAGAAGCCTTGAACTTTTTGATGGTGGGGGGGAGTCAGTTGTTACTGCACAGGTGATTTTTCTCAACCTCTGTTGGCTTTTACAGAAAGGTCTGTTAGGTTTGCGTGAGGGGGGTAGGACTGGGATTTGAAAAGGGCCCCCTTCAGAGCAGTCTTGTATGAAATGGTGGGCAGGCCTGTGGGGTTCTGAGTTGGCGTGACGAGGTCTTATGAGGATTGGGATAGTTGTAGAATAAAGAGCATTGGCCAACCAACTTTTGTAACAGGACCAGTAAAACATGAGGAACAGTATAAAATAGTGATTTACAGAAACCATCTTGTTAAAAGAATTTACAACAGAGAGAAGGTAACTGGCTAAACATGATTTAGGGATTTGAGAGGGGAAAAATACTCTCAGGAGTTCAAAACTACCTCAAAATACCAACAATTTCATTTTTTGTTGTTGGCTTCCTTCAAAAATATTTTTTTTATAAAATCTGCCACTTACAGTGCCCATAGAGAGGGTTTTAATTAAAACAAAAATGTTTTATATTTAATGTTGGTAGTTGTGGGCTCTACAGTGCCCAAGATGGTTTTAATAATAATAATAATAATAACAACAAATGTTTTATATTTAAGAACATAAGAGCCTTACTGGGTCAGACCAATGGTCCATCAAGTCCAGTAGCCCATTCTCACAGTGACCAATCCAGGTCACTAGTACCTGGCCAAAACCAAAGGTGTAGCAATATTCCATGTTACTGATACAGGGCAAGCAGTAGCTTCCCCCATGTCTTTCTCAATAAAAGACTATGAACTTTTCCTCCAGGAACTTGTCCAAACGTTTCTTAAAACCAGCTATGCTATCCGCTCTTACCATATCCTCTGGCAACACGTTCCAGAGCTTAACTATTCTCTGAGTGAAAAAAAATTTCCTCCTATTGGTTTTAAAAGTATTTCCTTGTAACTTCATCGAGTGTCCTCTAGTCTTTGTAATTTTCAATGGTGGACAGCATAATCAGGAATCTGTGTGTTGGGTTATATAATATTTTTTTTCTGTAGTAGGGTACATGATCTGTATGTGTATAAGGGCTGCATAAAAACTTTAGTCTGATAAAGCATGGTTTATTTTCATCAAAATGTGTGATTCTCTTTTGAAATTATGACTAAATATCTACCAAATAGTTCTGGGGTGCTTCAAAATCATGTATACTAACTAATCAACATAAAAAACCCTATTATGCAAAAAAATCAAATAGGCCAAATCCATTGATTAAAAGAGCAACTTGTTGAATGCCCCTACCTTAAGATTTCTGACAGGTTTGTATTATCACTGGGATTAAAGAGTATTACTGTCTAGGTTGCCAACTTTCCAAAATGTTATGGGCTGCCTGTATAATGAATTTGTCCGTAAATGCCCCTGTGCTGCTCTTTAGGTGATTGGCAGCCCTGGCTATGTCTTTCTTCAGACTTCATTAGTGAAAGTTGGTGCTAAGAAGCTGGAGTCTTGGAGCCCAATAGAAATTGTTAAACTGATGGCAGTGGTGTATTATGTTGAGGAGAATACGGTCTCCTGTTTTATTCTTGGATGCTATATGAGGAATGGTGGAAGAGAGAGAGGGAATGCCAAAGAATGCAGACTAAGGAGAGAAGGAATTATGTTCACAAGCACTCTAAGGTGGACACAACCGAAGTGAATATTTGGGCACCCACTGTAAAATGTTAAGTTTTCATTAAAGAAAGCCTTGGAGTGTTGGGAAAAATTGTCAGGCATTCACAAATTTGGTTGAAGCTGAAATGTATTTTAAGTAACAATACTATTACTATTTGTCATTTCTATAGCGCTGAAAGGCGCACACAGTGCTGTACATTCAACATGATGTAGATTGTCCCTGCTCAGAAGGGCTTACTATCTAATTAGGACAGACAGACAGAACAAAGGGGTTGGAGAGTTTCTTGCTGCGAGAACGGTAGGATGGACATAGGCATCTTATGGTGAGTGGGAGTTAGGAGTTGAAAGAAGCCTTGAAAAAGTGGGCTTTTAGCTTGGATTTGAATACTGCAAGTAGAAGGGTCGGAGATTTTATATTTTTGTACATCTTTCTTGTATTTTTGAAGATAAGGCTAGAAATACCTTGCTGACTGTAGGTGAAATAACTACATTATCTGACACTCAGGAGCTTGCTGTGTTCAGTGTGGTGATGGAGCCCTGGTCTGAAGCTGCTACTTGAGGTTTAGAAATGAATGACATGAGGAGCTTTCCTGTTACCAAACAGTATGCTACATAATAATTTAACAGGAGATGTAAGACCAGCACCCCTTCTGGCCATGTACCCTATATTAGAGTATAGGATTATACTTATCATAAGAAAAACAGACAGTTATTTGTTATAAAAATTGGGTCCAGCTTCGTTTATTGGTGAGATAATTTATAATACCCAAGCAGATAAAGATTTAATTAATGAACAAACCACCAACTGGACCACCAGCATATCAGCAAGTAGTCCAATAAAGCAAATCAAATAGGTAATATGCACTGCCATAAGAACATAAGAATAGCTTTACTGGGTTGGATCAATGGTCCATCAAGCCCAGTAGTCCATTCTCATGGTGACCAATCCAGGTCCAGATTCCTGATTATGCTGTCCACCGTACCTAGCCAAAACCCATGGAGTAGCAATATTCCATGCTACTGATCTAGGGCAAGCAGTGGCTTCATCCATGTCTTTCTCAATAACAGACTATGGACTTTTCCTCCAGGAAATTATCCAAACTTTTCTTAAAACCAGCTACGCTATCTGATCTTACCACAACCTCTGGCAATGCATTTCAGAGCTTAACTATTCTCTGAGTGAAAAAATATTTCCTCCTATTGGTTTTGAAAGTATTTCTCTGTAACTTCATTGAGTGTCCCCTAGTCTTTGTAATTTTTGATGGAGTGAAAAATCGATCCACTTGTGCCCGTTCTACGCCACTCTGGATTTTGTAGACTTCAATCATATCTCCTCTCAGCCGTCTCTTTTCCAAGCTGAAGAGCCCTAACTGTTTTAGTCTTTCCTCATACGAAAGGAGTTCCATCCCCTTTACCATCTTGGCCGCTCTTCTTTGAACCTTTTCTAGCACCATTATGGGCTTCTTTTACGAAGGTGCGCTAGCGGTTTTAGCGCACGCACCGGATTATGCGCTAGCTGAAAATCTACCGCCTGCTCAAAAGAAGGCGGCAGCGGCTAGTGTGCACGGCAATTTAGCGCACGCTATTCCGCGCTTTAAGGCCCTAGCGTGGCTTTGTAAAAGGAGCCCTATATCTTTCTTGAAATAAGGAAACCAGAATTGAATGCAATACTCCAGATGAGGTTACACCATGGAGTGATATAGGGGCATTATGACATTCTTAGTCTTGTTAACCATCCCTTTATAAATAATTCCCAGCATCCTGTTTGCTTTTTTGGCCGCCGCCACCGCACACTGGGCAGAAGGTTTCATTGTATTGTCTACAATGTTGGTAGGTTTCTGGGTGGGGCTTCAGCAAGTACTCCCAGGTGTTTCAGCCCCTCCTGGTGCCCAGGTGCAAGTGGCTGCTGCCTATGGTATGTGGGAGCTGCAGCCTCCCCTGCTCCTTGCTCTCTACTGAGCAGTGAGGGCTATTTCTGGGAGCTCCTTCCTCAGTGGCGATATAGCCGTAAAGATATAATAAGTGTTGTCTGGTACAAACCTTTAGCAAATGTAATAGGTTTACTTTTTCAGGCCTGATGTCTTGATATTCTGTTGAGCTTGGAAACGTATCTTTCCTCTGGAGACACAAACTTGTAGCTGAGCTGTGACATTATCCAAGCTGTGCTGAACTTTAGAATCTGAAGACCATGCTAAGCTGAAATGCCAAGCTGCCATCTTTTGGATCTTATATGAGTAAACAGAAACAGCAGCAATAGCAGGAGCATATATGAGGGGCATTCAATAATTTATCTACCTGAGTATGAAAGAAAGTAGCAAGTGTATTGAAACAAGTCTATGCATGTTGTGACATATCACAAGGTTAATCATGCACAGATACAGCTCAGTGCGAGCCTACCATTCTAAGAGACAGGATGTCAGGAGAGTCCTAGTGCAAATCAAGTAAGAAACTGCTAGATTTGGAGCATCGTTCAGTGATAACATTTCTCACAAAAGAAGAGAAAAAGCCTAAGGAGATCCATGAAAGCATGACTGCAGTTTATGGCAAGTCTGTCCCATCATCCTGCAAAGTAAAATTTTGGAGCAAGCAGTTTAAGTGGGGTAGAGAGTCCATTGAAGATGACCCTCACACCTGACGGCCTATGCAAGCAACTTCCAGAGAAATGTGCAAGAAAATTGAGGATTTAATTTAATCAGACAGACAAATTAAGGTTTCCTGAATAACTGAAGAAATAGGCATCTTGGTAGGTACAGTTGGGTTTCAAGAATGCTGATGCCATGTCAGAAGGCCATGAGGCTCCAGTGCTGTCAGAAGAACTTGGAAATGCTCCGTGAAGACCAAGTAAATTTTTTCATTGTTTGGAGACTGAGGATGAGACTTGGGTCTATCACAGAGAGTCAGTGCAGAGGAAGCACTAGTCATCCCCCACCTCAAAAAAATTCAAGACAGAAAAATCTGCTGGCAAAGTCATGGCAACTGTCTTCTGAGATGATGAAGGACTTTTGCTTCTGGACCTCATACCACACAAGACAACCATAACCGGGGAGAGTTACAACAACACAACGATCACTTTGCGGGAGTCAATGAAGGAGAAAAGATGACAAAAACTCACAGCAGGCATTCTGCTTCTTCACAACAATGTGCCAGTGCAGATGTCACGACAATCACAGGCTGCCATCCAAGAATGTGGGTTTCAGCAGCTGAACCATCCATCCTACAGTCCTAACTTGACTCCCTCAGATTATTTCCTGTTTTGAGTTTTGAAGAAATCTTTCCACGGACAGCCGTTTTCGAGTGATGAAGATGTCAAGAAAGTTGTGACATCCTGGTCTGAAGGTCAAACGGAATAATTCTTTTCAAAAGGGTTAAAGTCTTTGCAGGAAAAGTAGATGAAGTGTATGGAGCTATCAGGGGACTATGTTGAAAAATAAAAAATTTTTGAAAACTCTTTTCTTTCCTACTGAGGTATATCAATTATTGAACGCCCCTCGTAGTATTTCAGATTTTGTAATGGCAATACATCTGTACTTAAAAGATGCTGTGCTCAGGGAGGTGCAAAATGTCAGCTAACTTGCTCATGAGGTGATATAGTTGTCTGGATAGTTTTGTTCCTTAAAGAAATGCATTGTATGTTTACTCAAGTTCCCTTTGTCTAATATTACATTTTTTTTGTAAAGATAAAAAACCATTCCATGCAGTGTGACACATTTATGTATAGTTTTTAATATTTTCTTCTTCATTCAATAGAAATAATTTAACTTCTCACCACATGCCAGTCCAGCCCAAACCAATTGCTGCTCAGAACACATCATGACTTGCACAGCTGCTTCCCTGGCTTAAAGGAAACATTGGTGCAAAGTCCCAAGTAATGCTCCTTATTTTTGGATATTTTCCTCTTCTGATGTGTCATGCTCCAAATAAAAATGTATTTTAACAGCAACACAGACTATTTTATAAAAAGCTCAATATTCGTTTGGATAAAGATGAGCCAGTTGACATAGTTTTCAGACAGTTTTGATAAAATTCCTCATGAGAGACTCCTAAGAAAATTAAAGAGTCATGGGAGAAGAGGAAATTTTCTGTTGTGGATTAGGAATTGGTTATTGGACCTGCCTAGATTTGTGGATAGGCAGGTTATAAATAATTTTAAATAAATAAATAAAATGGAGGGTACGGTTAAATGGCCATTTTTCTCAATGGAGGAGGGTGAATAGTGGTGTGCCACAGAGATCTGTACTGGGACCAGTGCTATTTAACATATTTATAAATGGTCTGGAAACTATTCAAAGTTGTTAAAACACATGTAGACTGTGAACAATTGCAGGAAGACCTTAAGAAATTGGAAGACTGGGCAACTGAATGGTAGATGAAAATTAATGTGGAAAAATGCAAAGTGATGCACATTGGGAAGAATAATCCAAGTCATTGTTACCAGATGATAGGAACCACCTTAGGGGTCATCATCCAAGAAAGAGATCTAGGAGTCATCATAGACAATACGCTGAAACCTTCCGCTCAATGTGCAGTGACGGCCATAAATGCAAACAGAAAGCTATGAATTATTTGGAAAGGGATGGTAAATAAGACCAGGACTATTATAATGCCTCTGTATTGCTTCATGATGAAACCTCACCTTGAGTATTGTGTTCAATTCTGGTTGCAGTATCTCAAAAAAAAAAAAATAGCAGAATTATAAAAGGTTCAAAGAACAGTGATCAAAATGATAAAGGGGATGGAATTCCTTTCGTATGAGGAAAAGGTAAAGAAGTTAGGGTTCTTCAACTTGGAAAAGAGATGACTGAGGGGGGATATAATTGAGGTCTACAAAATCCTTTGTGATGTAAAACAGGTAAAACTGAATCAATTTTTCACTCTTTCAAAAATTACAAAAGTCTAAGGAACACTAAATGAAATTACATGGAAATACCTTTAAAACAAATAAGAGGAAATATTTTTGCACTCAAAGAATAGTTAATCTCTGTAACTCGTTGCTGGAGGATGTGGTTTAAAAAAGATTTGAACAAGTTCTTGGAGGAAAAGTCCATAGTGTGCCATTGAGACTGACCTGGGGAAAACCACTGCTTGCCCTGGGATCAGTATGGAATGTTGCTACTATCTGAGTTTCTGCCAGGTATTTGCAACTTGGATTGGCCACTGTGAAAACAGGATACTGGATGAGATGGACTATTGGTCAGTATTTTTATGTTCTAAAATTACCAAGTTCTCTAAATAATTTTTTTGTTATTAATTTTTTATGTATCATTTAAAAAATTAATACTTTTTTTAGATATTTCATACATATTTGTTATTTTAGAAGGGGTAGTAGCATATAACTAATTAATTGAGTATGGTGATTTGACTAAAATTACCAAGCCCAATGTTTGAATATTGACCTGTTGAGGTTTGTTAAATGAATAAGATTCAATAGTAAATTAGGAGGGGGTGTGGGGAACAAGTTACTTGCCAGTTGAGATCAGAAGATGGGAGGGCCTTGTCTAGCAGAGGGGTGAGGATCATGAGGGCATTCTTCACATTTGGGAGCTATGAGTTAAAAAGCTTTAGACAAGCATGTTTAGAAAGAGCAGGAATATATTTTTCTTTGTGCACTTTTTTTTAAAAATTGTTGCTCCCACAGGACATGCAGATCCTTGTATTTTCCAATGTCCTTCTTGGTATTTTACTAAGGCTCCGTGTTTGGCAGTGCCTTTTATAGAATACTGGGGAACTGTGCATTTCACAATCTGGTTGTTTCAGTTCCATTCAAATGTGCTATGTAAAATGAGTCTTATGTTTTTATAAACTAGTGCCTAAATAGATGCCTAAAATTACCCTCATAGTGCTGTTTTAAACCTACTAAACAAAAACACAAGAGCACTACTGATGCAGGAGTTCTTGTATATTACCTCTAAATGATGAGGGTTCCTGCAAAGCATTACTTGGCAATCTTGCAGGTCCAGAGAATATGACCACACTAACAGGTGTCACTACTGAACAGCATCTGATATTAGCAATTCTATGAGCTCTGGTCATTTCATCATACATTAGCCAGTCTGTGGGGAGGGCTTGAATAGCTGCAGCTTGACCATTTGCTGGAGGAATCTGTGTAAAAGAAATAGGTTCATGCTTTTATCTTTTGATTTACTGAAATATCATCAAGATACTTTGGAAGTGTTGATACCCTTTATTGGACAAATAGAAATAAAGAGCTATACTCTTAGAGGACAATTCTATAACAGGAACTAATAGCTTCATGCATAAATATTTACAATACTAGCACATACAAGTTTGCATGTGCACATATACATGCCAATATTCTGCCTAAGTGATATTCTGTAAATAAACGCATATCTTGGATGGTGCATATTTGCAAGGGAGGCTTGCACAGAGGTAGAGTATAGGCAGACCCTCTAATTATGGGTACAACTTGTAGAATACTGTAAGTTATACATGTACCTCCGGCACTTAGGCATGAGCATTTACACCAGCTCTATGGCTGATGTAAGTACTTTCACCTAAATGCTACACATGTATATATCCAGTAATGCCCAGACTCTATAAAGGAAAGTAGGTGACTTATTTTATTTAATAAAATAGGCTCCTACCAAGCTCCCTGTTATAGAATTGCCCTGCAGAATAATGTTTTTCACTGAAGTTCCTCCTAGTCCTTTAGGCTCCTGAAAATGATTCCAAAAAGGCATTTGGGTAACTTGCATGAAAAGACCACAGTTAAAACCTGAAGACAATGAGAATAAAGGACACTAAGGCCCATATTCTATAAATGGTGCCTTAACCTACCAGTAACTAAGTTAAGTGAAAAATGCTGTTTACAAGACGTTTTAAAATGATTTTCCAGGTGCCCACCAGCGCCTAAAAAAATAGCACCGAAATTGCACCTCCGGAGTCAGCTAAAAAGCGCCTAACCCAACTGTAGGCTTGGTCTCCAGAAGTGCAATTCACATCAAATGTAGGCCCTGGAAATGTAGGCCTTGAAAACCCTGGCTTACATTTGCGGCACCTACCTTTACTGGAGGCGCAATTCTCTAAACAGCACCATTGCGTGATTGATATGCAATCAACGACAAAGGTGCTGTTTAGAGAATCTAGGCCTAAATGTTTTAGACACTATCTTTCATTACTTCATTTACTATATAGATGGTTAGAAAATTTGATATTAAAAGAGGATTTGCTGTTGTACTTTGCATTGTATTGATATTATGACAATTCTTATGTAATCCGCCTTGAACCGCAAGGTAATGGCGGAATAGAAATCACAAATATAATGTAATGTATTCTTCTAACAATCTTAGGAGATGATGACAAAGTCTGAAACAATCTAACAGGTTCTGGGCATCCTTAGAAAGCAAATGAAGAACAATAGTGTGAAAGGGATTGAAACTTCAGATAAAGAAACATGGATTAAGAATGGACATTTTTTTTTTCACATTATACAGTACTAAGTCACCTTTTAAGGAAAAATAATAAATAACAAATCAAACATTGAAGAAAATAAAGCAGGAAACAAAGAAAACCACAATTTATAACATTTAGACCACTATAAAGGAGGGCCCAAGGAAGCAATAACGAGATTATGAGGCAATTAAAATAAATAATTATAAGAAAAAAATATAGGAGATAGTTTGCACCAAAATACAATACACCCCAGAAATATTAGCTATTATCCACTGGTTACCCTACAAACACTTCAACCTTCTAAGAAGAATTAAATTAGGATTCTTCATCCAAATATATTTACAGGAAAACCTAACAGAAAACTTTGCTGTCAAAGGTAACATCTGTTGCATAGACAGGAACTGTTTCCTCTACTCCCGAATTCAATAACACACATCAGAAAAAAAAAAAATAGATGATGTGAAAGCGGGAATAAGTGCCAAAAAAGGTATCCAAAGTGACCAGATAACCACTGCAGAGACAAAGTAAAGACCACCCCAAACACTCCTCCAGTGTTCACTGGCCCTCTCACATACCCACAATGATCAGAATAAAAAAGTATATACCGGTCTCCAGAACACCAGTACCTGGTATAGGGAAGCCTAGTAGAGCTGCAAACAGGTGTCTTAAATAGCCCAGGAGTGGGCTAGTGAACCATAGAGAGGAGTAGCAAGTCCCATAATCCACTCTAACCACTACATTTATGGAAAATGTGAGCCCACCAAAACCCCCCAAACCCTACTCTACTGCCATATAGGTGCCACCTGCAGCCATAAGGGCTACTGGGGTTTTAGCGAGGTAGGTATAGTGGGTTTGGGGGTGTTTTGGGGGCTCACCATAACCTAAAAGGGAGTTCTGGTGAGAAGTTTATGTCGCACCCTTTATGTGAAGTTGACAGCAGTGCCCTGTAAGGTGCCCCACTGCTCTGTTGCCATGATCTTGTTCTGAGAGTTTGGGACTTAGACAAAATTTTGGTTGAAAATGTGGTATAACGATAGACGTCCTGGCGGCCTAGGTGACCCAATGTTCTGGACATCGAGATAAACGATTTTCAAAAAAAAAAAAAAATTATAGACGTATGGTGATTTGCCTTTCGAAAATGGGCATTTTCCCACTGCCAACTTTGGGTGTCTAGCACCATACATCCAAATCAGACTTAGGCATATGTTTTGATTATGCCCCTCCATGTCATTATTGTTGCAAGAGAAAATTACTAATGAAATAGAGTTAACAAGAAACCATGTAACTTGAAACTAACCAATAGAACATTGCTGGAGTATGCAATTTATCATTGGACCATAATGAAGCAATTGTAATTTAACTGGAAGATGTACTAACTACGTATGTTTAATAACAAATTGATGATTTCATAAACCCAATAAAATGGTCATTCACTTGCAATTCGAGAAGATTCTTGGTTGGTATTCTATCATTTAGTAGAACGTCAAGAACTCCCAAGGCCTTGATATTTAAACTACACTTTTGTGTCTGGTAATTATTTCTTTGGCCTCCTCTAGAGATGGAAGAAAGAGCTGAGGGGTATGTAACCTGTCAGAGTAAACAAAGCCACTGTGGGTCTTCTTAGACACTGAGAAAAGAATTATAGCCAAATTAAACTCCTCAATCTTAAAAGTAAAAAAGGAGCACAACTTCAATTGAGGCCAGTGCTCCAGCCTAAGCAGATCTAAAGAGCCACAAAAAAAAAAAGAAAGAAAATTTGAAAGGACGAAAATAACCAAGAAATAAAAGGGAAAGGTACCAAAACTAAAATATTGAAGAAAAATATGTTAAAAAAGGTAAATCAACCCATATGGGAAGACACGTGAAAAGATGAAGAAAAATAGCTTACTGAGAGGAAAACTATAAGGATGTATCCTCCTAGCTCTGTACAAAAAAAGAAAACCGATGGATCCACTCTCACGCATGTGCGACGGAACGCTGAGAACTTTCTTTAACTAATACATGCTAGGCAGCAATTGCATCAGTCTTTGTCAGATGACATCATCCACATGTGAGAATACAACTGGCCTGTTTGTCCTCAGACAATATACGGATTACTGTTGGGATTTGCATAATTTGTATGTATATGCGTTTAAGAAAAAAAAATTCAATACAAATCATTTGAACTTAAACATTCTTAGAAGAACTTAAATGACCTAACTCCACAGAAGTCAATGGGGAAGCAAGAAGAAAAAATTAAAACAGAAATCTTTCATTTACTAAGTACAGCACAGGAAAAAATATGTTTGGGAATTAGAGAAATATCAAATGCAGGACATCAAAAATAAAACTAAAAAAGGAGCACATGCATGTTTTATGGATGAAGTAGAGGTCATTAATATGCTATGTGGCTTCTTCTCCTTCTGTACATTTTGAACAGCTCTTACAACACTATGATAAAACAGCCTTTTTTTTGTGAAATATCTTGTAAACTACTTCCTTTAACAACTGTTATTTGGTAAAACCCAAACATTTCTCACTATTTTCCACCTCCTTCTAAATGCCAAAAAAATTTTCAATGAACATAATCTGAGTTATTTGGACTACCATTTTGCTGCAGGGCCATAGTGAGCTATGTGCAGGCAGTGCCGCCACACATGGGGCAAAGCAGGTGGGGGCTCCAACATTGTGCTCTGTCCATGGCCTTCTCTGGTTGGCTGCAACGCAGTGGGCAGGATAAGAGCTTTAGGGGCTGTGTCACAAGGACTGTGTTTCTAGCTTGGGACAGTCTTGTTTTGCTGAACTTCATCAGACATCTGTGCTAGAATTATGACTATACATAATAAGGTATAGATTCAGCTAAAAAAAAATGACAAAAGCAATTTTTCAAACTCATTAAAAAAAAAAAAAACATAGTAGGACAAAAAGAAAACAAACCTTTTCATACAAACCATAGGGAATATATTACAGCTTGAACACAGGTAAACTATATATTCTAACAATCAACCTATCTGCTGTGAAAAAAAGATTAGGGAAGTTTGTTTCAGCAAAAGAAACATGATTATTTTGTACTTTACCTTTTTGTATTGTGGCTGACTAAGAACAGAAGTGGGGTGAAACCGCACTTTCTTCTCTTTGGGTCCTGTCAGTACCACATTTTCTCTATCCACATGGACTAAATTAGGGTAAATTCCAGCCACTAGTGCAGCTTTAACTACAGCCCAGTTTTCAGAATTAGTATTGACATCTCGAATGTCACCTCCACCTCGGGCTCTAACAAAACCTGAAGAGGAAAACATACACCAAAGCCAAAATTTACCAAGTTTCCTTCAATAGCACTACATTATTTTCTCTCAGTGGTAGACAAACATTGAAAGAGAACATAATTTATTTTTTTTTATATAACCATAGTGACTGAAGTATACAGTATAAAATTGCTTTTCAGCCACTGATTATGTGAAGATATTAGTGTTTGAAATATTTTGTTGAGTGCATTTTCCCTGAAAAAGTGGTAAACAAAATATGGACTATGATGGAACCGTTAATGTGGACTGAAGAACACTGGAGTCATTTTTTCATATAAATGATTCATAGATAATGGAACTGTGAAAATATTTGGACAATCTGATAAAGGTTTTTGGATGGTTGCACACATTTTGGACTTTGAAAGTTCAAGTTCTATAATTACACCAAGCCTATGATCTACTTTATTAGCCACTCTCAATAGTTGAGCTCATATACTTAATGTGCTATTAATTTAAAAATCGATACAAATTTGAGTATAATATAAAGTTTATATTTATTCAAAAATAGCCTCACAGCTTAAAGTACACAAGAGCAGCAGTCTACTGTCTAAATTTTTGTCTAGTTTATAGCTAGGCTTCTTCTGCTTCACAGACTTACCTCATATACTCAATATAAACAAAGATTTTTTTTGTCCCAAAATAAGGGCACAAAGGTAGCTCTTCAAAGCAGCTTTGATTCTATACCAATTTGCTTTTATTTTTTAATAAAATGCAGTATATTAAATGCAAAATAAATCTAAACAAACATTTGGATTTGGAGTTTGCATGAGTGATTGAAGAGGAATTTGTATATTGTGCTTATCTCAATGGTGTTTAAAATGATTTTAAATATACCCCCAAAATTGGCTTTTCTGGTACATCCAATTTTATAAAATTCAGCATTTATACAGGTAAGTACCAAGCATACAAGTTGTGAAATCAGCACTTAAATGTTCAAAACCCAGAGTAAAGCCCCATCCTCCAACCCTTCCATCTCCCTCTCCCTAGATGATGGATGAATACTTCCATGACAAGGTTCACAAGATTGCCCTTGAATTTGCTGCAAAGTCACATCCTTCTCCCCATTCCACCATCCACTCTCCTGAAGTTCCAGCTCACACCATCCTTTCTTCCTTCACCAAAACAAATCAGGAAGCACCCATACATCCTACCTTGCCTGGTCCCACCCTTTCAATCCTCCAACTCCCGACTTTTCTTTTCTGAAATCATGGAGGAAGAAACTGCACAACTTCTGTCCTCAGTCAAGCCTACTACATGCCCCTCAGACCTTATTCCCATCTCTCTACTTGAACCCATCTCATAAGAACATAAGAATAGCCTTACTGGGTCAGACCAATGGTCCATCAAGCCCAGTAGCCCGTTCTCACGGTGGCCAATCCAGGTTACTAGTACCTGGCCAAAACCCAAGGAGTAGCAATATTCCATGCTACCAATACAGGGCAAGCAGTGGCTTCCCCCATGTCTTTCTCAATAACAGATTATGGACTTTTCCTCCAGGAACTTGTTCAAACCTCACATATTGTTATCCTTCCCATCTGTCACATCTTCAACCTATCCATTTCCACTGCAACTGTTCCTGATGCCTTCAAACATGCGGTGGTTAAGCCGCTTCTCAAAAAACCCTCACTGGACCCTACCTGCCCATCCAACTATTGCCACGTCTCCCTTCTTCCATTCCTATCCAAGCTACTTGAGTGTGCTGTCCTCTGTTGCTGCTTTGACTTCCTTTCATTTCAACAGACTCATGATCCTCTACAATCTGGCTTTCACCCCCTACACTCCACAGACACTGCCCTCATCAAAGACTGCAATGACCTGTTCCTGGCTAGATCTAAGGGCCTTTACTCAATCCTCATCCTTCTTGACCTGTCTTCTGCCTTTGATACTGTTAATACTGCTTACTTCTTGATACGCTGTCCTCACTTGTATTTTGTGAACCTATCCTCTCCTGGTTTGCCTCCTCTGCTGCTATCCTGCCAGCGATTGGCATACCCCAGGATTCGGTCTTAGGACCTCTTCTTTTCTCTCTCTACAACCTCTTCTCTCGGTGCCCTGTTCGCCTCCTATGGCTTCCAGTATCTCCTATATCCTGATGACTCCCAGATCTACGTCTCTACACCTGAAATTTCACCTAAAGTCTAAGAAAAAGTCTCAGGTTTAAAGGTGACTGTTCTGTGTTTGGGATGTGACAGCTAAGCTGAAACCAGTTGAAACTGTTGCTGGAGAAAAGGGCTTTCTTTCTCCTAAATGTTCTTCTGTTTGGACTATTTAACACGTGAAGTAGGAACCAGACTTATGGTGCTTTAAATCTGAGAGAACTGGGGAAATTGACCAAAAGCTGAGGTTGCTGGACTGAATGTGAAATGGTAATTGCCTAAAGTGTACAGGCTGCTGCACTAGACACAAGATATAAAAGTTAAAAGTATATATTTGCCTTTCCTGAGCCTATGAGGGAATAGGCTCAGGTAGATGTCTCACTAAAACATTTTATTGTACCTTCTATAGTGGTTTATGTGTGCTGATTGGATGAATGTGCAGGGTTCCTGGAAAACCCGGCTAGGAATCTCTCACAAATCCCCTTAACTGTATCCCCCCACCCTGGCATCCTGTATGTCTGTCTTGACTATTTGGATTGTAAGCTCTTTCACGCAGGGACTGTCTCCTTCATGACTCTGAACAGCACTATGTACATCTGGTAGTGCTCTATAAACAATTAATAGTAGTAGTAATTAATAGGAATTATTAAAATAGCTGGACGTGCCAGCATTTCCTATTCCATTGCATCCTTTTTTATGTCCTCTCTCTGTCTTTACTAGAATTTTCATATAAACACAAGCCATTTAACACTACAAACTCATTGTCCTCCATAATAAAGAAACTCCTTTTTACCCACATCTTCAGTCTCTCCTCACTCACCTCTCATTGTCATGTCTCTGCCTCTTAGTTAGGAAGTATTTGTACTTTTCACCATCATTTGTAGGGTTCCCCAGTTCTCTTCATCTTCTGAAGTGCATCATGCACAGAGACAGTTAATCTCATCATCCTGTAGACAAATTTCACTCTCAAAAAGGGTAGCGTCCATCTGCTTTGAGTACTTAGCTATGAGCATCTAAGCCACAGTACTAACATATTTCAATGTGTGGCAGTGGCCAAAAAAGCAAACAAGATGCTAGGAATTATTTGAAAAGGGAAGGTAAATAAGACTAAAAATGGTATAATGCCTCTGTATCGCTCCATGGTGCAATCTCACCTTGAGTATTGCATTCAATTCTGGTCGCCTTATCTCAAAAAGATATAGCAGAACTAGAAAAGGCTCAAAGAAAAGTGACCAAGATGATAAAGGGATGGAACTGACTAAAGAGGTTAGAGCTCTTCAGCTTGGAAAAGAGAACGGCTGAGGGGGAAATATGATTGAAGGCTACAAAATCCAGAGTAGTGTTGAATGGGTACAAATTGATTGATTTTTTTACTCCATCAAACATTACAAAGACTAAGGGACGCTCAAAATTACAGGAAAATATTTTTAAAACCAATAGGAAATATTTTTTCACTCAGAATAGTTAAGCTGTGGAACACATTGCCAGAGGATGTAGTAAGAGCAGTTAACATAGCTGGTTTTAAAAAAGGTTTGGACAATGTCCTGGAGGAAAAGTCCATAGTCTGCTGTTGAGACAGACATGGTAGAAACCACTGCTTGTTCTGGATTAGTGGCATGGAATGTCACTATTACTTGAGTTTTTGGGATTGGTCTCCGTGAAGATGGGATACTGGGGCTAGATGGACCAATGGTCTGACCCATTAAGGCTATTCTTATTAAGTTTTGGAAGTTGCGTACATTTGGATCATCTTGTACTTCCAAATGTAGGTTTAGGTCTCCTATGATTTCCCGATTATTTAATAGTAGTTTTATGTCTTTCCCTCCTTCTTGGTTTTTTAGGTTACAGACCATGTATTCCAATCCATGGTCATTATAGCTGTCTTGTTTTTGTAAGGAGAAGAATGATTTGTATATTAGGAGAAGGCCCCCTTTTCTTCCGTTTTTTTCTGGGTGAATGGATTATTTTCTACCCAGGTGGGCAAAGATCAGCTAGCCCTGGGGCGTTTCATTTGTATCTGTGTCTTTAGTTTACAATTTTGATTTTTATAAACCACTGACCACCCACACCGTGATGTTTTGCATTCGCTGGTCTGTACTGCATTCTTTCTGAACAGCGAGTTAGTTACCTGAGGCTCGGAGCTGTCCAAGAAGTTGAGTTCTCATCCCAATGATAATTTCCATTGTAGCCTGAGACAAAAAGTTTTTCTCACAAAATGCTCTCTCCCAGCCATCACTTCGGGCCTTCTGCCATGCCTACAGAAACAGAAAAGAAGAAAGTACAAGAACTATTTTCCAAAGTCACCTCAAAAGCACAATGGCATATTCTATTAAAAACAGAAAGTGGTAAAAAAATTATTTAAAATGAACAAGGGACAACTTGCGAAAAATAAATAATCTTCCCCTACTGATTTCCATCTCTTATTTAGTTCTGCTTTTGACATGATACATGTTTGAAAATTAGATATTTTTTTTAAAACCTTTTCAATGAAAATTTGAGTGTTTTATGTACTAGGAGGGAGGGAATGGAAAGGAAGAGAGATGGGAAAGTGATTACTGCAACTCATTGTTACTTGGTTTGCCTAAAAAAACTTTAAGAGCTTTACAAATAGCTCAAAATGCTGCTGCTCATTTAATCTCAGAAGTCCTATGTATAGTCACATTCTTAAGCAATTTCATTGGTTGCCCATTCAATGGAATATTCATTTTAACATTTTAATGCTTTTTAAATTATTTGGGAACAGCAAAGCTTAATGCTCATGTGTCAGGACGACCTCTTCGCTCAAGTAATCAGGCACTATTTGATGTTCCAGATTTTAAACCAAATTAGATTGGAGATGTATAGGGTTTCTGTTTTTATGGTCATGGGACCTCAGTTATGGAACTCCCTTCCAAAGGAATTGAGAAAGATTGAGACCTTGAGTTCATCTAGAACAATGTTTTTCAACTTTTTACACCTATGGACCGGCAGAAATAAAAAATTTTTTCTGTGGACCGGCATCAGTCCGTGGACCGGCGGTTGAAGAACATGGGGCTAAGTCGTGGGCCAGACCCCGCCCCCATAATAGTACTAATTGTAACACTATTTTTTCCATTCATTTTTCACAGATACACAATATAATCTTATTAACAACACATAATGGTTAACCACAAAATTAAACTATATAAAGCACACTGACAGCTGATGTAAATTCTGAAAATTGACATAATCCCTGCTTTCATATAATGCAGGACAGGAACAGAAGACAAAAAATCCTCCCAAAAAAACAAGCACACAAAAGCAAAGCGCAGGAGACGGCAACCATAATTCATGGCTACGTGGTGAGTCAATCAGTTACTCTGCATTTCAATTCAAACAGAAAAAAGCTGAACTGCTTCATCTTGGAAAAGATATACATTCTCATGAATCCCAACTTTATGACAAATTTGATCCGGTCCTATACAACACCCTTCAGCGTCTCAAGTTTCAGTATAATGAAATATTCAGTAATTCTGCCTCTGCTTCAATGTTTCGACAATCCACCGTGTACTATGCTCACTCTAATAAAGCCGATCGCCTTTTGGCTACCTATCTGAAAGGTCGCAGAAAGAAACATAGAGTATCTCCCATAACATCTTCCTCTGGGACGATTCATACAGCCACCCGAGACATTCTTGAAGATTTCCGCACCTTCTATGAGTCCCTATATGCCTCTGAAACATCTTGCCCGGATCATCATATCTCAGAATTTCTACAGTTCATCAATCGACCTTCTGTGAATGACTCTCAACGTCAACTCCTACAACAACCTATTTTTTCTGATGAACTTACCAAAGCTATTTCTTCCATGGCCTCAGCGAAAGCTCCGGGACCGGATGGCCTCCCATCTGAATTTTACAAATCATTTTCTTCACTTCTGACTCCACACCTGTTTGCATATTACCAGTCTCTTATATCTTCTCCAAGCAACCTCCATCGCTTTCATGAAGCTAATATCATTGTTCTCTCAAAGCCAAACAGAGATGCTCACCTGGTGAAAAACTACCGCCTGATATCTCTACTAAATTTGGACTATAAAATATTTGCTAAGATCCTTGTATTTAGATTAGAAAAGATTATGCCATGCTTAATTCACAGAGACCAAGTTGGATTCTTAAAAGGGAGATATGGAGCAGACAACACCAAACTACTTTGTCATGTACTCCACTCTGCCCTGTCTGATCAACATCCTCTAATGATTGCTTCTCTTGATGCTGAAAAAGCTTTTGACAGGGTAGAGTGGAGATACCTGTTCAAGGTTCTTGATCACTTTGGTTTCCCTGCAGAATTTACTGACATGATATCACTTTTGTACAAAAAACCTATAGCCCAATTAATAGTTAATGATGAAGTGTCTAATCCCTTCACTCTTCACAGAGGCACTAGACAAGGGTGCCCCATGTCCCCACTCCTCTTTAACTTAGCCTTAGAACCATTATTGACTGCTATTAGACAATCCCCATCCATTGAAGGCATCACCATTGCTAATATTGAATTTAAATTATCGGTTTACGCTGATGATATTTTGCTTTATCTTTCTAATCCACAATCTTCCCTTACATCCCTTGTCAGTTTAATCTCTTCATTTTCCGCTATGTCAGGTTACAAAGTAAATTGGGATAAGATGGAGCTCATGCCATTCAATGATGCTTGCATTCCCTTTCATATCCCCTTATTTCCTTTCATGTGGGTCACCTCTGGCATGAAATATCTGGGCATTCCTTTTGAAAGAGATATTAAATCTACCTCAACCTTACTCATTGCTAAATCCATCTCTACGGTTAAAAATATTTTATCCTCCTGGTGGGGTAGACTTGATACTTTGAAAATGATGGTAGTTCCGAAACCTACCTACATGTTGAACATGTTTTTAATATTGCTCCTCCCCCCCTCCTTTTATAAACAGATTGAAAAGTTAATGCTTAATTTTCTTTGGAATAACAAACCTCACCAAATTTCCCTTCAAAAATTGAAAGCTCCCAAATTTTCTGGTGGGGTCAATTTCCCAGACCTGGGATTATACCATAGAGCGTAATGGCTTCACAACGCGGACACACCGGATATTCCAAATTGGCTGCGTTTAGAAATTTCACTCATGAAACCTATCCCTCTACTTAGATTACTAGGTTCCTCTTCTTTAAAGTCTTACCCTTACAATCTTCTCATACATACAACACATAAAACTTTGATGGATCTAGATAAGTATTTAGAATACCCTTGGCTTCAGTCTACCTTTTGTCCCATTTGGCATAAGAATATGCCAAATGGGCATATGCTAATAGACAAGAAATGTGTCTTCTGGCCTTTATGGTCTAGAGATTAAATATGGGACATTGCATCCCTTTGTCACTCTGATGGATCTTGGTATACTTTTAGTGAGTTACGAGATAAATTCTCCCTCCCTGATTCTCAGTTTTATCGATGGCTGCAACTTCGATCATCCCTTAAAAAAATCTAATCTCAATCCGACAATCTCGATTCACCCTCCCACTTTACATACCCTCTCTAAACAATTCCTTGCTTTAGGTCATATAGCTTCAAAATTTTACAAGATTTTTAAACAGCTTCCTGGTTTGTTTGTTTTTTTTTGTAAATCATTTTTATTGAAGTCAAACAGAGGAACAAAGGGCATACAAAAAGTATAGAATATGAACATGAACACAAGTGGCATAGAACAGTACACAGCACTGCAAGACATTATAATACAATGCAAGCAGCCGCATCAGCAAAGATCACCGTAATGGCATAGCTTCCTGCTAACCAAACCTCTGCTCTGAAGCAGTCATGGGAAGAAGATATTGGCGTATCCATTTCTGATTCTGTTTGAGATTCCATTTTGAAATCTACCTTTCACACCTCCAGATCGGCTTCTCTCACACAAAGTCTTTACTTCCTCTTCCATAGAGCACAATGGACCCCTATTAAAACTTATAAAATTAATCCCTCATTCCCTAGTTCATGTTGGACATGCTCCACGGCAATTGGATCCTTGAAACACCTTCTATTTTATTGTCCTGCTATACAACCATATTGGACATCCGGATGGAATACTATATGTTCCTTGTTTCACATTGATATCACACTATCTTACCAAATGTTGTTATTGAAATCTTCTGCATCTTCGCTTAACCTTTCTATACATGATGCTTTCTTGTTTGATATCCTCCTCGCCCTAGCTCTTAAGGTCCTTCTCAGTACCTGGAAGAACCTATCAAAAGCCTCTCACTGTCAATGGTGGAATTTATTATGTCAAACTTACTGTTTTGAAGCTTATATTGCTAAAAAATTGAATAGTTACCCACGTTTTCAAGATACCTGGAAATCTTTAAAGCTCTATCTACAATGTTCTGCTATCTAACTATTTTTTCTTTCTCTCTTCTTCCTAGTACTTTATTTGTTTATTTTCTTATTCTTTCTTCTTCTCCCCCCTTCTTTTTCCCTTTTTATTTGACTCCGTGATGTTAGGCGATGTTCATACTTGATTGATGATGTTTACTGAGATATACTGCGGATGTATTTATGTTTATATTCTCAAATTACTCTGGTTAATTCATTGTTTGTCACTATGGTACATGATTAATCATTCCGCTGTATCATTTTGTTTGTTCTTTTTATGAAAACTTTTCAATAAATAAACCTTGACTTTAAAAAAAAAAAAAAAAAAACCTTGCACAAGTTAAATCAGAGAAAAAAGGTCTTGTGTTAATTGTTAAATGATTTCACCCTACTATTCCCAGACTGTCCCACAGATTAATACTGAAGCACTTTTGACAGCATAAAATAATGTACCCAATGTAACTAATAAGTACCTGGAAAGCTCTCAGAAGTGCCATGTGATCACTAAATGTCCCTGCAGTAAAACGTTTTCTGCACAGCATGGCTGCACGTTTTTGTGAGGCCTGAGTTGGTAGGACAAAAGGATCTCGATATGCCAAAGTACATGCAATAGTAAGAATGGGGTCCAAACACTTCAGAACAACTGCACACAGCACCATTTTGCCAAGGTGTGGCTCCACTGGCAGGTCTGCCAAATGATAGCCAAGTTCTGTTAGATCTTCCCAAGTATCCATTGCATCTATGGTCTAGGAACACAAGAAAAGGAAAGGTTTACTGCACAAATCAGAGTAGAGAACAAAGAGATTTGATTAAGCTCTGTTCTTACACTCACCTTCAGCATCTGGACAGCATTTCTCACAATTAAAGTAGGGGGTGGCTCTGGGGCTTTCATTAGAAAATCTGCAATTGGGCAGTTAATAGGAGCTAGTAGTTTTGTGTGTAAACAAAGTTCCTATGAATTAAAGAAAATTAACTTATTAGAACATTCTCCCAGACTATTTTTTCTTCTTGTCTAGAACATAAAATATTAAATAGATGAAATAATTCAAAATACAGTGGTACCTTGATTTAGAAGCATGCTCGTAATCCAAAGCACTCGTATATCAAAGCAAGTTTCTCCATAGGAGATAATGGAAACTCAAACAATTCGTTCAACAACCCAAAAACACAAAGTAACCCCTTTTGTTCCTCACTCTTGCTTTAATGGCACGTCCTGGGTACACTCAACTTCACCCCCCAGCTTGTGGGAGCGGCGCAGATCGCCTTGTATACTTACTTTCTTTATTAGCCATTCTCTTGTGCACCATCTCAGGCCGGCGTTCCCTCTCCTTCAGCGCAGGATCCATCCGCCACCAGCGGCTGGGGAACGACAAGCCGGCCCCAGTCGGTCTTCTTTCCGGCTCGAAGGTAGGTCGGTCCGGCACCCCCTCCCCAGATCCCCGAGCTGATTTCTCCTGCTTAACTTTGAGTGCCACTTTCAACCCGTGCTGCTGTCTGGTACGCCTCGACTGCACATGCACCCGCAGAGCCAGCTCTTGCTCTCCACCAATCCGAGGCCACGAAAAGAAGCAAGCGTGAGAATTTGGAGGGGGGCTTCGAAGGGAGAGTGACAGGAAAGCTCACCTGCAACTTTTCTTTTGCGGATAAAATATCTTTCGGGGTTTCCTTGGTTACGAGTTGACCACATTGAAAAATTTGTCGCAGGCGTCTTTTAACTCTTCTCTCAGAGAAGCTGTTTTGGTAGCACTTGCAATGGTGGTTTGGAGCGATGGTGGTTTGGAGGACTCATTTATCGGGATGGTGCTCATCTTGCGAGTCAAAGTTTGCTGGAGTGTTTTACTCGCAAACCGAGGTTTGACTGTACTTGAGTTTGTAAGAATAAACACACTATTCTTTTCTAAACTGTAATGCGGATAAACATATATCACAATTGTTGTTATTTTTGTCATTTTTGCTACCATTATTTCACTATCAAATAGTAGCAGAGTAGTGGCAGGAAAGCATTCTGCAAATCAGAATCATGCTAAATCTGACACCAGCTGGAATTCCAAAGTAGAGAACTGCACGGGAACAGGGTTGGCAGGATTTTTATGGGACTCCCCCTCCAGGGTCACAGGAATCCCACAGGAATGGCGGTAGCTCCCTAGACATCCAAGTACCACCTCCTTCTCCCTCCAATACTTTATCACAGCCACACTTGCTATGCCTTACCAAAGGTATCTCGTTAAAAGGTCATGGGCAGTGTTTTCTGCACACTCGCTGTGGCTGACCCAGAAGCTTTCCCTCTGAGGGAAGGCTTCCGTGTCAATTGCCAGCAGCATGTAGGAAATGCTGCCTATGGCCTTTTGATGAGATATGACTGGTAAAAGCACGAGAGGAGAGAAAGGAATTGAGAAATGCTGCACCGAGAGAGGGCATAGGATAGAGGGGAGGGAGGGAAAGAGAGATGGTGTACATGGGGAAAGGAAGAGAAAATGAGAAATGTTTAAGCAAATACAAGAATACATATGCTATAATGTTATTGTTTTGGTTAAATAAAACTATTTAAATCGTTACTGAAGTAATTATTATTTTTTTCCTTTCAATAAATACAGCAGAAAAGTTATTCAAATATGAATGATTAACTTATTAAACTGGAGATAGTTCACCTTGCAATAATTCCATAATTATCTATGTATAACCAAAGTACTAATTTTTGATATAACTGTAAAACGAATCTGAAAAGGTTATTCTTCAAAAAATGAAACCTTCATTTGGTTGTAAATATTAAGATTATACCAGCAAGAATGAGTCTTTCTGTAGAAAATCATGATTTAAATGAAGTCTTTCTGACCAATGATTCAAATCATGATTTAAATCGATTTAATTTAAATCAAATCCACCCTGCTTAATACCCATAGCACCTCTAGAAATGCAGGCTGTAAAGCATACCACCACAAGTTAACGCAGGTAGGGTACTACTTTCTGTGCAGCTGTTCAATCCTCCCTCTCCTTAAAACTCAGCTCTTCAGTATACAGTCTCAAGGTGAAAATCAGAGTGCCTTCCTACAAAGACACCACAGTCAGGTATTCAACACACAGCTTCCAAGGGCAAAAATGACAGGAAATAGCTAAGCTCCTCTCAATTATAGTGCTTTGACTTGCCTTGAAAAATAAGTAGTATATCAAATGTAATAAATGATAAAAAGTACTTTCCACTAGCAGCATCTACAGGAAGTATTATTGAACTTCTCTAAGGGCTGGATTCTCAAAACTTTGCAGTAAAAAACAATGGGCTGCTATTGCAGCCATTATTGCAGCGATTTGAAAAAGGTGAGTCATTCTCCCAAAAATATGCATGCAAATGAGGTTGGCAGAGAGTAGCAAAGGTTCGCTAAATTTGCATGTGCCCATCGCTGGTGATAGCGATCGGCATATGCGCAAAATAAACGCACAAAAAAAACCCCAAATTGAAGATTGGCAGGAGGGATGCCCACTCCCTCCCACTGCCATAGTCAAGCAACCCTCCTCCCCCTGCCCTACGGCAGCAGGAGAAATGCTCACGCCCACTCCCTCCCGCCAACAAGCAACGCCCCACGA
The DNA here is from genome assembly GCF_902459505.1 of Geotrypetes seraphini. NCBI lineage: Eukaryota > Metazoa > Chordata > Amphibia > Gymnophiona > Dermophiidae > Geotrypetes > Geotrypetes seraphini. The sequence continues at coordinate 536,274,179 of NC_047084.1, forward strand.
CACCTTCCCCCCACTTCCTCTCACTGCTGACGCCAAGCAACCCCCAACCCAACACCGGGAGAGATGCCCACTCCCTCCCACTGCCAAGCAACACCACCCCCTCCCCCTGATACTCCCCTGGCAACAGGAGAGATGCCCACTCCTTCCTCCTTCCAAGAAACTCTCCCCCAACACCTCCCTTGTGTCTCCGACGATCCCCTCCCCTTGTTTATGATGGCAGTCCTGCTTCTTCAAAATGGTGCCCTTCCGCTCCCCGGTGCATCCTGGGATGCGCCGGGGAGGGGTCTAAGTCTCTGATTGGACCAGGTTACTTAAGGCTCAGAAAGTAAGGCAACAACAGCTCAGACCTGTCGGCAAATTTTGGCCGAAAATGTGACACAATGAGGTTAGGGAATCACTCGGCGATTATAGAGAATCGCTCAGAGTGCTCATTTTAATATTAATGACCTTGTTGTACTACATTTGCATGGCAGTATCAGGGACTGCTAGAAAACTCAGAAAAGTACATGGTAAGTTGTTTTAATAATCCGCTGCTAAAATATATATCATGTTGTGATCGCTCGTCCCCAGCGGGACCATGACTTCTATTTCCTTTGTCGGTCCTGTAATGCCATTTAGCCCCCAAGAGTCTGGACCACTTGTTGCAAGTCCTGATCACAACTATAGGGTTACAGGTTAGAGAGCAACACAATTCCAGATCTTGTGAAATTTCTTCTTTTCTCCTCACAAGCCACCTCTGTTATTCTGTCTAGGTCCCTGGTTGTGTTTTGGTATCTTGCATCTTGTGGAATATATTACATACACTTCCATGAATGTGTTTTGGAGAACTCTGAGAGGCAGATTCTCAAAACTAAAATGTGCCTTTAATGTGCTTGCTAAAGCAGTTCAAGCCGGTTTAGTTTCAAGTTTCAAGTTTTATTTTGGTTCGATGAATCGATTATTTAATTTACTAAGCGAAATACAACTTTAATAAAAAGTATAGGCATGCGATAAATATACCATTTAATTTTTAAAATAATAGGTCTAACCTATTATTTTAAAAATTAAATGGTATATTTATAAATAGGTCTAACCTATTATTTTAAAAATTAAATGGTATATTTATAAATAGGTCTAACCTATTATTTTAAAAATTAAATGGTATATTTATCGCATGCCTATACTTTTTATTAAAGTTGTATTTCGCTTAGTAAATTAAATAATCGATTCATCGAACCAAAATAAAACTTGATACTTGAAACTAAACCGGCTTGAACTGCTTTAGCAAGCACATTAAAGGCACATTTTAGTTTTAGAGTTCAAAGTTTTTATTAAGTTTCCAAAAACACACAATACAAAGGAAACAAACATAAATGCATTTACAAAGTACATGGTCCAGGAGAGCAGGACAAATACTTGGAGGTCATGAGTCAAGTAAGCAGTCAGTAAAAGTATGTGAAAACATTATATACTACACCAATTGTAGTGCAATGCCGTATAAGCAGGTCATCTTTGTGCAGGAATTATCGTATACATACTGTAGAGAACTAATTCAAAATTACAGATTCGAACAATATTGATGAACAGGAGACCAAACATATTTATACTTTCTAAGGGCATTCAATTTTTCAGCTAGAACCTGTTCGTATTTACCATGAAGACACAGTGTGTTCCACCAAGTTTGATATTCAACATTATCAAGATGTTTCCAACTAAAGAGAACGTTTTGAAGTGCTAAAGACAGCATAACAGTCAACATGTGACCCTCATGTTTATCTAATGGTATGGATAAGCCATGAGACATTAGTATGAGAACTCTGATGGTAAGTGGTTCAGAAATGGCTAAGATTCTGCATATAGTGTCCCAAACCTTTATCCAATAAATGGTAAGATGTTTACAGTTGAATAACAAGTGTTCCAAGGATCCATCAACACTACCACAAGACCAACAATTAGATGAAGAGGATGGGTCTATTTTATGAGATAGTGTGGGGGTCCAGACAGCACGATGTAGTAGGAAGAAAATGGACTGAATCACTGAAGCAGATTTTATGGATTTATATAAGGTTAACCACATATTGTTCCAATCTATAGCATCGGAAGGTAAATTCAAGACAAATTGCCATTTAGCTTCAGAAGAGAGGGGGACTTTGTCAGAGGCCGATTGAATCACCTTGTACCAGAAGGAGGCCTTATAAGTAAGTGCAGATGTCTTGTCAAGAAACGTACTTAAGCTCGGTGTATCATCTAGAGCTTGCAAGTCAGGAATAGCAGCACGTAAGCAGTGTGAAAGTTGAAACCATGCATAGTATTGATTCTTAGGAATATTCCATACTTCGGTGAGGTCATGGAAGGACATCCAGCCATCTGCATTTTTCAAATCTTCAACCATATCAATGCCTGCCCTTTGCCAAAGGGGCCAATGGAAAGGTTTGGACTGAATCAAGAACCTCTGATTATTCCAAATGGGCAATTTAGTAGATTGTTCCCATCGAATAGACATGTTGGATTCGAGAACCTGGAGTGCCAGTTTATATGACAGTAGAATACAATCATCTTTGTCCTTGCGAGATAGCGTATGGCCAGGGAGGAATTTCATACGTGACGCTCCATAGAGGAAATTTTCCAAAGTAGTCCAACTCGGCTTATCTGATGATCTGTTGTCAACATGACCATGAAACCAGTGCCGTATGATAAAGGAGCTGTGGTACTTGTAAAAATCCGGGAAATTCACCCCTCTTTGCCATTTTTAGTTTGCCAAGAGCAATACAAGGCTGTTTCTTGTTCCAAATGAACTGCGTGAGGATAGAGTCTAAGTTGTTGTAGAAGGAGCGAGGCAAGAAAAACGGCAACATGTTTAGGACATAGTTAATTTTCGGTACAATCATCAAACGTATCGACTCCAACCTTCCCCACCAAGATAGGTTTAGCGGAGACCAAGCAGATGTTGTGTGACGAGCTATCTGTAATAAATAATCAATGTTGAGTTGTATTGTTTCCTCCAGAGTAGGTCCAAAATAAACCCCCAAGTATTTCATTTTTGTGGCAGACCATTGTACACCATACGATTCTACTTCAGATTTAACCTCTGGGCAATTAAGCGGCATGACCAACGTCTTATTCTTATTTAATTTGTAGCCAGATATGGCAGAATATTGTCGGATCAATGCGATTAAATGTGGAAATGATGCTGGGGTAATGTAGAGGAGTATATCATCGGCATAAGCCGAGATTTTGGTCTCATAAGTTCTGTTTGTGAACCCTTCAATGTGTTTATTGTCACGTATAGATGTAAGTAGAGGTTCCAATGCAAGATCGAACAGCAGAGGGGATAGAGGACATCCCTGTCTGGTACCTCGTGACGGTTGGAATACCGATGACAATGTTCCATTTATGAATGTTCTGGTTGATGGAGAGGAGTAGAGTATCTTGATCTTCTTAATGAAATCTGCAGAAAAGCCATACCAGACCAGGATCTTAAACAGAATTACCCATTCCACACGGTCAAAGGCTTTCTCAGCGTCCAGCCCCACTGCAATAAGATCTTGAGATCTATCCTGAGATTGGGCAATGATATGTGAAAAAGTTCTCAAGTTATCAGTAGCGAACCTCCCAGTGATGAAACCACTTTGATCTGTCTTGATGAGTTTGGATATCACTCCCTGTAATCTATTGGATAAGAGTTTGGCATAAATCTTCGCATCCACGTTTATAAGGGAAAGTGGTCTGTAGTTCGATACCAAACGCGGATTTTTATCAGGTTTAGGTAGAACAATGATATGAGCTTCTGTAAACGAGCCATAGACATGACCAGAGTCAATTACATACTGGAGGAATTGTAGATAATAAGGGTTAATAACATCCTGGAATTCTTTGTAAAATTCTATGGTTAGAACATCAGGCCCGGGAGCTTTACGAAGCGCCATCGAATCTATCACCTGGGAAAGTTCAGAAACAGATAAGGGTTCATCCAGTTTGAGATTGTCATCCTGAGATACAGTAGGATGAGGAAGATCTTCCATGAACTGTGAGGTAAGAACGGTGTCATTCAATTCCGAGGTGTATAATGTTTCATAAAAAGTTTTGAAAGCTTGGGATATGTTCTGGTTAGTAGTTAAAATGTCACCATTGTCTAGTTCAATGGTAGCGATGTTTTTCTTATCTGCTCTTTTCTTAAGATAAGATGCCAACAAGTGGCCACATTTGTTGTTGTCTGCAAAATACGAGGCAGACTGTAGAAACACTGAGTTGGCAGCTGTTTTGCTGAGCATGGAGTTATAGAGGAAACGAGCCTTCGCAAGCTGGTTAAGGGTAGTGATATCTGTTGGGTCACGTTGATGTTCCAATTCCAGTTCCTTAATATCATTTTCCATCTTCAAGGAGGCAGCCAACTGATTCTTCCGTGTATTAGCTGCATGAGAAATGATGACTCCCCGAATGTAGGCTTTGAAGGCGTCCCAACATGTGATCCAGGACGTATGTTCCGGTTTATTAAAGGCAAAGTATTCCTCTATAGCCTTGCGAATGGTTATTTTAAATTGAGGATCTTGGAGCAGGGATGAATTGAAGCGCCATTGTCGGTGAGGAGACTGTTGTGTTTTATAGGTGATCTGGAGTGATATGGCTGCATGGTCCGAAACTGATATTAGTAGGATTTCTGCAGAAGTAACTGAGTCACATAACGACCTGTTAAGTAAGAAGAAGTCTATACGTGAATAAGACATGTGGGGGTTGGAATAGAATGTGTATTCTCTATCAGAGCTATGTTTATGTCTCCAAATGTCAATCAGGTGAAGATCTGTGATCATATGTTGGAGAGCAAACCACGATTTGGTTTTCTTGTATCTGTATTGGGAATTTCTATCAATTTCAGGATTCAAAACCATATCGAAGTCACCACCCAATATCAGATGCGAGTCAGAGTCTGTAAGAACCGATGAGGCAATATTATGGAAGAAATCAGGATTGTCTGTATTCGGGCCATACAAATTGAATAAGGTTATCTTCTGACCACCAAACTCAATGATGACCTTGACCCATCTTCCTTGCAAATCGTGAGAGGAGGATAGAACCGAAATGTCTGGTTTGTTACGGATCAGAATCATAACTCCCCCTTTTTTTTCCAAGGCAGGTGAATAATAAGCAGGTAAAGCCCAGCCAAAGCGGACTTTGTCAGAAGCCACTCCATCCAAATGGGTCTCCTGTAGCATAATGACGTCAGGTTTCAGTTGATCCAGATATGTTAGTATTTTCCTCAGTTTAATCAAATTATTCAGCCCTTTAGTATTTAGAGATATACAATTAAGGGACATAGAAGTTAACTCTGTGATTAACAGAAAAATTGATACTGACCTGCTTTACGTGTGAAACTAATTGTTTCACTATGAATAATCTACTGCATAACCAGAAAAAGAATGACATGTTAGCATACATCATGACTTGCAATTGTATAGGACCAAAAGAACTAAGAATTGACCTAAAGTCAAACATTATCAAACCCATGTGCACTGTGAGAGTGAAAACAGCAGCTACTACAGTGAAGCACCCATAAGCTGAGTCAGTAAACTGAATAAGCAGTAAGCATGTAATTTAGCACTGAATAAACAGTTGAACAGCGAGTGTTATGTTAATACATGCATGGAAACATTAATAGATTTCATTTAACTGAACAAAAGTGAACTATTGCAGACAGCAAGGCAGCATACTACATGCAGGCTCAGGTGAAGTAGCCTGGCAGCTCAAATAAACACAGTCAGACCTGATGAATAGGAGTAGGAGACTGCAGTTCAATAAAGGCAGCTAAATCCTCAGGATTAGTGTAGTCTTTGGTTTGATTATGAAGGGTAACTCTCATCCTAGCCGGATAAAGCATCCCAAATTTAGCATTGAGCTGTTTCAGTTGAGGCCGGTATGAGAGCAATTTCTTTCTCCTTGCTGCAGTGGTCTTGCTCAGGTCAGGCAGAAAAAGGATAGTGGCTCCCTCGTGTGTAATAGGGGCTCTGATTTTGGCACGCTGCATAACATCTAGCACATGTTGGTATCGGAGTAGCTTCAGAACCACTGGACGAGGGTAGCGGTCATTTGGATTTTTAGAGGAAGGAACTCTGTGGGCCCTTTCTATTTTGAATTCCCTAGGGAAGGGAAGGTCCAGCAATTTAGGAATCAGCTCCTCCAGGTGTTTGACCAAGTCACGCTCATGTGACCCTTCCTTGAGCCCAAGTAGACGAATATTGCAACGGCGAGATCTATTATTATTATCTTCCAGCTCTGACTCTAAGAAGGCAATTCTGCGGGTCTGAGCTCTCAATTCAGTCACATGCTGAGTAGTGGCATCCATCTTACTTTCCAGCGTTACTACACGTGTCTGCAGCTGAGAAAAGTCATTTGTAAGGGTAGTTAGTTTGTCATTTATTTCTTCAGTGGCTGATTTAGTATCAGAGACTAGAGATTTCAACTCGCGTATTTCAGCAAGAATTTCGGAGGCACTTCCGGTTTCGGGTCCCGGCAGCAGCACTTTCGATGGCGACGGGGGGTCAGGTTTGTGGCGTTTATAAACTTTCTTGTCAGCCATTCCCGCCCGTGAAATTTAGCGATTCTAAGTATTAACAGTGTAAACTTGCCTGTTCTTTGATTTTTACCGCGATCGTAGCTGCGAGTGCTGCGCTGCAAAGTTCAGTTCGTGATCGGGTGCAGGAGCTCCACTATTAAGCCGCCATCACACGTGGGCTCAACAGCGCCCCCTCGGCACATTTTAGTTTTGAGAATCTGCCTCTCAGAGTTCTCCAAAACACATTCATGGAAGTGTATGTAATATATTCCACAAGATGCAAGATACCAAAACACAACCAGGGACCTAGACAGAATAGCAGAGGTGGCTTGTGAGGAGAAAAGAAGAAATTTCACAAGATCTGGAATTGTGTTGCTCTCTAACCTGTAACCCTATAGTTGTGATCAGGACTTGCAACAAGTGGTCCAGACTCTTGGGGGCTAAATGGCATTACAGGACCGACAAAGGAAATAGAAGTCATGGTCCCGCTGGGGACGAGCGATCACAACATGATCAACTTTAGACTTGATGTCAGGAAGGGAAAACGTACCAAAACCTCAACCACGACCTTAAATTTTAAAAAGGGAAGCTACGATAACATGAGAGCCATGGTGAAAAAACGGCTCTGGAAAAAGATGGGCAAAGTTAAAATGGTAGATCAGGAATGGTCCCTACTGAAAAATACTATCACAGAAGCACAAAGCCTCTACATTCTGCGGATTTCCAAAGTAAAGAAAACTAAAGGCAAAGGAGAGCTGGCATGGCATACTAGAGAGGTGAAGGAAGCCTTAAAAGAAAAGAAGGACTCCTTTAAAATGTGGAAACGCAGAAAAACCGAAGCTTGGAACAAACACAAAGATGATCAGAAGAAATGTCACAAGGCGGTGAGGGTTGCCAAAAAAGACTACGAGGAGAAAATAGTGCAAGAGGCCAAAAATTTCAAGCCCTTCTTTAGATACGTAAAAGGGAAAAAACGCCACAAAAGAGGCGGTGGGACTGCTGGACGACTAGGGAGGTAAAGGGTACATCAAGGATGACAAACAAATTGCAGACAGACTGAATTCCTTCTTTGCGTCTGTCTTTACGAAGGAGGACACCGCAAGAATACCTGAAACCCTTGAAAGTATTCAAGGGAGTAGTAGAGGACAGCCTCACCACAGTAGAAGTGGACTTGGACCAGATATACCATCAGATCGACAAACTTAAAATTGACAAATCACCTGGACTGGACAGAATTCACCTGAGAGTCTTAAAAGAACTGAAAGTTGAAATCGGAGAACTATTGCAAAAACTTGCCAACCTGTCAATTAGAACTGGACAGATACCAGATGACTGGAAGATAGCAAAGGTCACGCCGATATTCAAAAAAGGATCGAGAGGAGTGCCGGGCAACTACAGACCTGTGAGTCTCACATCTGTCCCTGGAAAGATGGTTGAAGTATTGATTAAAGATAGCATAGTCCAGCACTTAGATACACATGACCTAATGAGACCCAGTCAACATGGAATCAGGAAAGGGAAATCATGTTTGACGAATTTACTTCAATTTTTTTGAGATAGTGAACAGACAAATATATAGTGGAGAACCGGTGGATAAGCGTTCAATAAGGTTCCACATGTAAGACTTCTCAGAAAACTACAAAGCCATGGAATAGCGGGAGACATACTATGATGGATAGGTAAATGGCTGGAAAACAGAAGGCAGAGAGTGGGCATAAATGGGAAGTTCTCGGACTGGGAGAAAGTGACTAGCAGTGTGCCCCAGGGCTCGGTACTTGGGCCCATCCTATTTAATATTTTCATCAATGACCTAGAAGAAGGAACATCCAGTGAGATCATCAAGTTTGCAGATGACACAAAGCTATGCTGAGCAATCAGATCGTGCGCCAACATCTGGAATACTGCGTTCAATATTGGTCGCCGTACCTCAAGAAGGACATGGCGGTACTTGAGAGAGTCCAAAGGAGAGCAACCAAACTGGTAAGAGGGCTGGAACACTGCCCATACGCCAAGAGGTTGGATAGTCTGGGGCTCTTCTCTCTGGAAAAAAGGAGGCTCAGGGGAGATATGATAGAGACCTTCAAGATCATGAGGGGCATGGAGAGGGTGGATAGGGACAGATTCTTCAGACTGAAGGGGACAACAGGTACGAGGGAGCATTCGGAGAAACTGAAGGGAGATAGGTTCAAAACAAATGCAAGGAAGTTTTTTTTCACCCAAAGGGTCGTGGACACTTGGAATGCGCTACCGGAGGAAGTAATCAGGCAGAGTACGGTACAAGGATTCAAACAGGGATTGGACGGATTCTTGAGGGATAAAGGGATCATGGGATACTGAGAGAGGTGCTGGGATGTATCACAGGTATAGAAAGCTAACCAGGTAATAAGTATAGAAACCCAACCAGGTCGTGCATGTGCAAGACCGGAGGGTTAGGACTTCGATGGGAAGCTAGGACTTAAATGGGAAACCAAGGTGGCAAGGGGACCCCTTCTGGAGATTCAGACAGGTCGTGACCTGTTTGGGCCGCCGCGGGAGCGGACTGCTGGGCAGGATGGACCTATGGTCTGACCCGGCGGAGGCACTGCTTATGTTCTTATGTTATGTTCCAGAGCGACTTGTGTTGATTGGAGACATGGGCAGAGAAACGGCAAATGAAGTTTAATGTGGAAAAGTGCAAAGTGATGCATTTAGGCAGAAGGAACACAAGTATAGAATGTCAGGTGCAACTCTGGGAAAGACCGAACAAGAAAAGGACCTGGGTGTACTGATAGATAGGACCCTGAAACCGTCAGCACAATGCGCGGCAGCGGCGAAAAAGCAAATAGAATGCTAGGCATGATAAAGAAGGGAATCACGAGTAGATCGGAAAAAGTAATAATGCCGCTTTATAGAGCAATGGTCAGACCACACTTGGAATACTGTGTCCAACATTGGTCTCCATACCTAAAGAAAGATATAAAACTGCTGGAGAGGGTGCAGAGACAAGCAACAAAGCTAGTGAATGGTATGGAGAAACTGGATTACGAGGAACGACTTAAGAGACTGGAGTTGTTCTCCCTTGGAAAGAAGAGACTGCGAGGGGATCTGATCGAGACTTTCAAAATTCTGAAAGGAATCGACAATTTAGAGCAAGAAAAACAGTTATTTACAAAGTCCAATGTGACACGAACAAGAGGGCATAGACTGAAGCTGAGGTGGGACAAGTCCAGGACAAATATCAGGAAGTTCTGTTTCACGCAGCGAGTGGTGGATACTGGAATGCTCTCCCAGAGGAGGTTATTGCGGAATCCCCCGTTCTAGGATTTAAGGGTAAACTAGATGCACATCTCCTTATGAGAGGCATAGAGTGATACGGGTGTACCTGGCATAGAGTGATAGGGTATACCTGGCAGGGCCTCCGCGTGTGCGGATTGCCGGACTTGATGGACCTAAGGTCTGATCCGGAGATGGCAGTTCTTATGTTCTAACAGTGCAGAACTGTGAAAATTTCCAGAATGATTCTTACCTGCAATGGCATTCTCAGAAGTTCAGGTGTCTGAAATTCCAACATGTTCTGAAATCGCAGTTTGCTAAATAAACGGAAGCAGATTCCAGGTCTACAGCGCCCAGCTCTATCACAAAAAACTGATTTTAGTAGACATACTATACAAGTTAGGAACACTGCATTAAGCATTTTGCTTACTTGACAATGAAGTCATTGAACCCATATACAATGCATTAATTCCCCACTTAATTCAGTAAGCTACTAATCTTTCATGTATACAAATTTAGGTCAAACAATCAAAACAGAGGTAAAATCCAACAGGTGGAACACAAATAAAAAGAAACTGGAAACAAAATGCAAAGTCAAGAGCAGAACACATGGTACAGGTTTTGTATGATTCAGGTCACTTTATTATGACCTGGCACGGACACATAATGTGATCTGAAATATAAACAATATACACTTCCCCCTTCATATTCGCGAATTCCGTATCTACAGATTTGCTTATTTGCGGTTTTAAACGAAAAAAATTACTTTCATTTTGTGGGCTATTTTAAGCCCTGCAAGCCCCCCTTAAGCCTTACCTGGTGGTCTGGAGGGTTTTCGGGGCAGGAGCGATCTTCCCACGCTCCTGCCCCATGCAGATCGCTCACAGGAAATGGCTGCCTTGAGCTCCCGTAGTCTCTCGAGCCATTTCCTGTGAGCGATCTGCACGGGGCAGGAGCGTGGGAAGATCGCTCCTGCCCCGAAAACCCGCTAGACCACCAGGTAAGGCTTAATGGGAGGCTCACAGGGCTAAAAATAGCCAGGGGAAGCGAGGAATAAGGGCAGAACTGGCCCGAATATTATTTGCGGTTTTTCCATATTCGCAGGCCAGCTCTGCCCCTAACCCCCGCGAATATGGAGGGGGAAGTGTACAATGCTTAGTATGCATAAAGCATGCCATGCTGGATATAAAACATATGAGGGTGGTTTGAAAAGTTTAGTAAAAAAGTTAAACAATATAGTCTCCATCAAGGGGAAGATTCTATAAACGGTAGTGCTGCCCAATTCAGGAAAAAAAATTTTGATTTGATTCAGCTTATTGAATCGATTTTTTGATTCGATTTTCCTGCCCAATTGGGTGTTTTTTTCAAACATCCTGGTGGGTTTATTTTATAGCCTCTTCACCCCCTTTGCCCTCTCCTACCCACACTGGTGCTGTGGTGTAAATGAAATAAACAAACAAAAAAGGCTTTTCCTCTCTCTGTTAAATCCTAGCTCACGTTCGCAGTCTAACATCAGCTCTGGCAGGATACACCTTCCAAATCTGACATTGTAATCACAAAACAGAAAATAAAATTATTTTTTCTACCTTTTGTTGTCTGGTCATTATTCAAATCATGATGGTCCCACGCCCTGGTTGTCTTCTGATAACTTGCTTGCCAGGGTCTCCTGCCCATTTGTCATTTTCTTCTTTCTCGGTGCAAACCATCCATCTTCCTTTTTATTGTCTCCATCCCCACAGCTGCAGCGATGGATCCCACCATCCCCAGATCCACCATCTCTCCTTTTACTAAGTACCCTTTCATCCAGAATCTCTCCCTCCTTCCCCACAACCCCAGGGTTCACCATCTCTCCCATTCTCTTCCCAACTACCCTCCTATCCAGTATCTCTATCTTCCCCCTCCATACCATTCCTTGTGTCCAACTTCTCTCCCTTTCTGTTCCGTCAATCCCTAAATCCCATTGTCCACCATCTCTCTCCCTCTCCTCTGTTTTTAGACCCATTATTTCTTTTCCCCAAAGTCCAGCATATGCACGTCTCTTTGAACCCCTCTTCTCTCCATCCCTCCCTACACTTCTACGCCAGGGCCTCCTCCCCCGAAGGCCTACACCCCCTGAAGGTTTACACCTCCCCCCCCCCCCCGAAGGCCTGCATGTTCCCTCTGGCCTCTCGGTCTTACCTTTACTTTAATTACAGCAGTGGAGCAGCCTGCAGAGAGGATCGCCGGTGCTTTAGCAATCCTTGCAGGCTGCCGTCGTCTTCAGGAGAACGTTCAATCTGCTGCGATCCTGCCCATGTCAGAGGAGGGGCGGGACTGCAGCAGAGTGAACGTGCTCCTGAAGACGACAGCAGCCTGCAAGGATCACCAAGTAACGATGATCCTCCCTGCAGGCTGCTGTAATTAAAGTAAAGGTAAGAGGGGGAGGCCAGGGGGGAAGCTGGAGAACACCAGCTCTTCCTGACTGACCCTCCCCCCTCACCCCCGAAAGCAGGAGTGACAATGGATGGCCAGCAAGAGGCAGCACTGCCGGTCCTGCTTTAGGAGAATGAAGGTACAGGGAGGAGGGTTGAGCCCTGAATTGGCCAGGCCAATTTTTTTTAAAAACCAAATCGATTTGAATCGATTCACCCGAAGTGAATCGATTTGAATCGGGCAGAACTAATAAACGGCACCTAAATCAGCTAGTGCCTAAAAAAAATGCTGCCAGCCACATGTCAATCACACTTAAGCGCCATTTATAGAATCATGGCTGGCGGTGTCTATGTAAAAACTTAGGCACCTGAAATGTAGGCCAGGGTTTTAAAGGCCTTCATTTCAGGCAACTAAGTTTTTGGAGAAACACAGTGGAGCTCAAATCATGCTCTGCTCACAGAAATATCTACAAATGAATTATGTGCCACTAAGCGATAGGCGCCTATCTTTTATGAACTCAAATAGGTGCCTATTGCCCAATTTTTTTAAAAAAAATTATTAAGGCTATTAAGAGTATTTTAAAAATTAACCCCTCCTTTTACTAAGCCACAGTACAGGTTTCTAATGCAGCCCAGAGCACTAAATGCTCTGATGTTCCTAAGAGCATTGGACCAGCGTTGGAGCATTTAGTGCCCTGGGCTGCAGTAGAAACCTCTACCGCGATTTACTAAAAGAGGGCCTAAGTTAGGCGCCCTTTATAGAATCAGCCCCATAGTCCAGCAAGTTTCCAGTTTTTTTTTCGTTCCGTGAAAAAATAGGTTTTGTCAAATTCTGCAAAATACTCATTGACATCATCAATGATTTAATAATAATAATAATAATAATAATAACAACAGTTTATATACCACAGGACCGTGAAGTTCTATACGGTTTACAATGATTTAAAAAAAATGCTACAAATTGAGTAGAACTTACATAGTTGGAGATTAGTGACTAACAGTTTATGAGATCAGTTGCTGTGGGAGAGATTGAGCAGATCAGCTATCTAGGTATTCAAGAACAGATATGTTTTTAGGTGTTTCCTAAATTCCCCATAGTTATTTGCTTGCATAAGTAATTTTTCCAGGTCTTTGCCCCATAATGCTGCTTGATAAGAGAAAAGATGTTGATGGTGTCTTTTAAATTTACATCCTCTAACCGGTGGGGAGAGGAATTTCAGGTGTGAGCGTCTCTTATGTCTATTGATTGAAAAGGAGAAGAGGTCAGTTATATATTTAGGGGCTAAACCGTATAGTACCTTAAAGCAAAAACATCCCAGTTTAAACTTCGCATATGCCTCTATCGGCAACCAGTGCAGGAGTCGGTAGGAAGGGATTATGTGATCGGACTTCTTCAACCTAAAAATCAACCTGACCGCCACATTCTGCACCAGTTGTAGTCTCTGCATGTTCTACTGGGAGATATTACAGTAATCGCCCAGATGGGCGATATTACAGTAATCAAGATGGCTTAGTATAAGGGATTGTACCAGAATTCTGAATGATGAAGCATCAAAGTATGCTCTAATGGACCGAAGCTTCAAGAGAGTAAAAAAACCCTTTCTAACCAATGAGTCCATTTGGTTAGAAAGGGTTAGGTTCATGTTTAGGCCTTGTTCAGGTTTCATGGTTAGGCCTTGGTCCAGTATTACCCCCAGAACCTTCATTGTAGGTTGAATAGGGTAACTTAAGTTTGTTGATGTTTTAGTGACAAGTGGGTGTGGCGAAGCTAAAAAGAATTTAGTTTTTTTCTGAATTAAGCTTCAGTCTAAATTCAGACATCCATTTTTCCAATCAAGTTTAGTACTTCTGTTGCCATAGGGGTAGCTTCAAAGAGAGAAGTAGCGAATGGGATAATGATTGTAAAGTCATCTGCGTAACTAAATAATTTTATCCCCCGCTGGTCCAGTTGCGCGCCTAATAATGACATGTCAATATTGAAGAGCAGTGGGGATAATGGTGACCCCTGTGGAACGCCAGAGGGGTTATTCCAGGTATTAGAGAGGTTGTAATTGAAACTTACTTGATAGGCACAGGACATAAGAAAACCTCGGAACCAGTCTAATACCTCTCCTCTGATGCCAATTGCGTCTAAGCATTGTAACAATTTCTCGTGATCCACCAAGTCAAAGGCCAAACTCATCAAATTGCATGATCAGGGCATTATGGCCCTTGCTGAATATGGAGCGTAAGTTATCCAAGATGGCCACAATTACTGTCTCAGTGCTAAACAAAGGTCTAAAACCAGATTGGGTTTCATGTAAAAGAGAGAACTGATCAAGGTATTCCATCAATTGGGTATGTACCAGTCATTCCATGATTTTTACAAAGAATGGAATGGATGCCACTGGTCTATAGTTGGTTACTAATGCTAATGATTGTTTACGATTTTTTTGAATTGGGGTTATTATAATGTGACCGTTATTAGTAAGGAATTTTCCATTTTTGAGATTATTGGTCAGGTAATTTCACAAAGTTAGTTTAAAGTCTAAGACCACAAGAGGACATCCACTCAAGCTCAGGGGAGGGAAGTTTCGTGGAGACGCCAGGAAGTACTTCTTCACGGAGAGAGTGATTGAGCACTGGAACAAGCTTCCAGTGCAGGTGGTCGAGGCACGCAGCATCCCAGACTTCAAGAACAAATGGGATACCTATGTGGGATCCCTGCGAGGTCATGCCAAGAGATAGGGTCACTAGGACTGAATGAGCGGGTCAGTAGAGTGACAGTATAATCACAATTATACTTTCAGGGGTCAGTAGACTTAAGAGGATGGGTAAATAGTGTGGGCAGACTTGATGGGCTATGGCCCTTATCTGCCATCATGTTTCTATGTTTCTAATGGAGCTGCTTTCATAATATCAGGGGGACAGGAATCCAGAATGCAGTATGATTTTGTGTACTTGTTATATAGTTTGATGTAATTATTACATTCTAAATCTTGGAAGGAATTCCAAATCATATCTGCTGGTATTTCATTTCCTTGTATGTTGGCTATTTGATGTGCACATATGTCATTTATCGAACAGTTATTTCTTAGGTTTATAATTTTTGAATCAAAATGCTGTGTTAGATCGTTTGCTGAAGGTAGCTTAATATTATGCATGGATTGAGTGTGGTGTGTGGTGTCAAATAAATTTGTAACCAAGTTGAACAATTCTTTTGTGTTGATTCCTTTCAAGCTAGTATTGGATGTTTCAATTTTAGATGAGTAAAATGCTTTATGTTTTTCTTTTGTCAATTGTTTGTAGCTCTTTATGTTGGATCTCCAATTGTTCCGCTCTGACATTTTTCCCATTTTTTCCAGATCTTTTCTAGTCGTCTTACTGATTGTTTCATTTTTAATAGTTCAATGTCAAACCATTTATTATATTTGAGCAATTTTTACTATTTCGTTTAGGGGCAATTTTAGCTAAAATGAATGTGCTTGTTTTCATCCAGCTAATGAACTGTGGCGCCATCTCATGAAAATTTATCAAATTTTTCAAACCACCCTCGTAACTATGACTTAAAAATTACATATAAAATATGTAAAAAAATGAATAGTTAACTGCTTGATGTTCATTCCTGAGCAACCCATAGGAACAGAATGGAGAGCTCGACATTTAATGTGCGATGCTCGGCAGTATAACTTTATAAAAAGACCTGAATGTTGGTAGTACCTGGATGTTTGAAGTCCTTTTCCTTGTTTTTCTGAACAATTAACACACATTGAGGATTGTTTTTAAATATTGTCGTTTATTGTATTATTACCCATCAAATGTAATTTTTAAATTGTTCATCGCTTAGAAGTATGATTAAGCGATTAATCAAAAAAAACTATTAAACTTGAAACTTATGCTTCACTTTCTATTGTGTTTACTTGAAATATGTAGTTTATACACAAGTGATTAAAGCTTCCTTTTTAATTAACCAGAAAATTCTAAAACTAGCAAGGCCCACTAAATTTCAGTGGAGAAATCTGTGTCTGGAAAGCACAGTTACTTACCGTAACAGGTGTTATCCAGGGACAGCAGGCAGATATTCTTAACGTATGGGTGACGTCACCGACGGAGCCCCGGTACGGACCTTTTTAACTAGAAAGTTCTAGTTGGCCGCACCGCGCATGCGCTGGTGCCTTCCCGCCCGACGGAGGAGTGCGTGGTCTCCAGTTAAGATAAGCCAGCTAAGAAGCCAACCCGGGGAGGTGGGTGGGTCGTAAGAATATCTGCCTGCTGTCCCTGGATAACACCTGTTACGGTAAGTAACTGTGCTTTATCCCAGGACAAGCAGGCAGCATATTCTTAACGTATGGGTGACCTCCAAGCTAACAGAGAGGGAGGGGGGATGGTTGGCCATTAGGAAAATAAATTTTGTAACACAGATTGGCCGAAGTGTCCATCCCGCCTGGAGAAGGCATCCAGGCAGTAGTGAGTAGTGAATGTGTGAACTGAAGACCAAGTGGCCGCCTTGCAGATTTCCTCAATAGGCGTAGAGCGGAGGAAAGCCACAGAAGCAGCCATAGCTCGGACCCTGTGGGCCGTGACAGCTCCTTCCAGCGACAGGCCAGCTCGAGCATAACAGAACGCAATACAGGCAGCAAGCCAATTGGACAGCGTCCGTTTAGATACAGGGTGACCCAGACGGTTAGGATCGAAGGTCAGAAAGAGTTGAGGAGAGGAGCGGTGAGCCCTGGTACGGTCAAGGTAGTACGCCAGGGCACGCTTACAATCCAGCGTGTGAAGAGCCTGTTCCCCAGGATGAGAATGGGGTTTAGGGAAGAAGACAGGCAGTACGATGGACTGGTTGAGGTGAAAGGCTGAAACCACCTTAGGAAGGAATTTAGGATGGGTACGCAGAACCACCTTGTCATGGTGAAAAACAGTGAACGGTGGATCGGCGACCAGTGCATGTAGCTCACTAACCCTCCTGGCAGAGGTGATGGCAATGAGGAAAAGCACCTTCCATGTGAGAAGTTTGAGCGAGGTAGTAGCAAGAGGCTCAAAAGGAGGTTTCATGAGGGCTGACAAAACCACATTGAGGTCCCAGACGACGGGGGGAGGCTGAAGGGGTGGTTTGATATTGAAGAGGCCTCTCATGAACCGGGAAACCAGAGGATGAGCCGTGAGGGGTTTTCCAAGAATAGGCTCATGAAACGCAGTGATGGCACAAAGGTGCACTCTGATTGAGGTCGACTTGAGGCCAGCGTCGGAGAGAGAGAGCAAATAGTCCAGTACAGTTTCCACCGCCAGGGAGGTGGGATTGTGATGATGAAGGAGACACCAAGCGGAGAACCGGGTCCACTTCTGATGGTAACATTGGAGTGTGGAGGGTTTCCTGGAGGCATCCAAAATGCGACGGACCGGCTGAGACAGGTTTGCTGGAGAGGTCAGCCCGAGAGAAACCAAGCTGTCAGGTGGAGGGAAGACAGATTGGGATGTAGCAGAGACTGATGTTGCTGCGTAAGCAGAGAAGGAAACACAGGAAGAGGAATGGGCTCCCTGGCGCTGAGTTGAAGCAGGAGGGAGAACCAGTGTTGTCTGGGCCACCGAGGAGCGATGAGAATCATGGTGGCCCTGTCCTTGCGGAGCTTGAACAGGGTCCGCAACATCAGAGGAAGTGGAGGGAAGGCATAGAGGAACCGATCTGTCCAGTTGAGTAGGAAAGCATCCGGGGCCAGACGATGTGGAGAGAAGAGTCTGGAGCAGAACTGGGGCAGCTGATGGTTGTGAGGAGCTGCAAAGAGGTCCACCTGTGGAGTGCCCCATCGAGCAAAGATGGAGTGGAGAGTGGGAGGATCCAGGGTCCACTCGTGAGGTTGAAGGACGCGGCTGAGCCGGTCGGCCAGGGAATTCTGTTCGCCCTGGATATAGACGGCTTTGAGATACAGATTGTGGGCTGTGGCCCAGGTCCAAATTCGGAGGGCCTCCTGACAAAGGAGACGAGATCCGGTGCCACCTTGCTTGTTGATGTAGTACATGGCGACTTGGTTGTCCGTGCATAGGAGAAGAACCTGAGGATAGAGAAGGTGCTGGAAGGCCTTGAGAGCATAAAACATGGCTCTGAGTTCCAGGAAATTGATGTGATGTTGATGCTCCTGAGGGGTCCAGAGTCCCTGGGTGCGTAGATCCCCCATGTGAGCTCCCCATGCATAGGGGGAGGCATCTGTGGTGATGATCATGGAATGAGGGGGCGGATGAAGAAGGAGGCCCCTGGAAAGATTTGAGGAGTTCAACCACCATTGAAGAGATTGCTGAAGAGACGATGTTACAGAGATGGGATGAGAAAGAGGATCCCTGGTCTGCGACCATTGGTTGGCGAGGGTCCATTGTGGTATTCTCAGATGGAGTCGCGCCAGAGGAACCACATGGACTGTCGAGGCCATGTGACCCAAAAGAATCATCATCTTGCGAGCAGGGATGGATGGTTGGAGGAGTACCTGTCGACAGAGGTGAAGCAGTGTCCGGTGCCGGTCGGCAGGAAGGAACGCTCTCATGGAGTTGGTATCGAGAAGAGCTCCGATGAACTGAAGGCGCTGCGTGGGAAGCAGATGCGACTTGGGATAATTGATCTCGAACCCCAGGAGATGGAGGAAAGAGATGGTGTGGTGAGTGGATTGCAGCACAAGTGGAGCGGTTGTTGCTTTCACCAACCAATCGTCCAAGTAGGGGAACACTTGTAGGTTGTGGGACCTGAGAAAGGCCGCTACCACAATCAGGCATTTGGTGAACACCCTGGGCGATGATGCGAGACCAAAGGGCAGCACCTTGTATTGATAGTGGTGATTCTGAACCTGGAATCGGAGGTAGCGACGTGAAGCCTGATGGATTGGAATGTGGGTGTAGGCCTCCTTGAGGTCCAGGGAACATAGCCAGTCGTGTTGAGAGAGAAGAGGATAAAGTGTGGCAAGGGAGAGCATTCTGAACTTCTCCTTGACCAAACACTTGTTGAGGTTCCTGAGGTCGAGGATAGGACGAAGATCTCCCGTTTTCTTGGGTACCAGGAAGTAGCGGGAGTAAAAACCTTGACCCCTCTGGTCTTGCGGAACTTCTTCGATGGCATTGAGGAGGAGAAGGGATTGGACCTCCCGAAGGAGGAGAGGAATTTGGGAGGAGTGAGAAGCAGACTCTACGGGAGGATGATCTATGGGTAGAGTTTGGAACCTTAGTGAGTATCCGTGACGGATGATGTTGAGAACCCACAGGTCTGACGTGATGGCCTCCCAGCGGTGGAGGAAGATGGTGAGGCGGCCTCCGATAGGCTGAGGAAGAGGCATGGAAGGTTGGAGACTGGCTATGCCCTGGAGAAAGGAGTCAAAAGGGCTGAGGGTTTTTAGTCGAAGGGAGAGGCTTGGTCGCCTGGTGGGACTGAGAACGAGCCTGAGTGTGTTGCTGTTGTTGGTGGCGAGGCCGGCGGGATTGTTGCTGAGGAGGATTCAGCGGCCTGGCAGAGAATCGACGTTGATAAGAGGACTGAGGCCTGTATGGTCGTGCCGGTGGAGTCTTCTTCTTCGGCTTAATGAGGGTGTCCCATCTGGTCTCATGAGCCGAAAGTTTTTGTGTTGTGGTATCAAGAGATTCCCCAAAAAGTTCATCACCAAGGCAGGGCGCGTTGGCGAGACGGTCCTGGTGGTTCACATCAAGGTCAGACACCCTCAACCAGGCTAGGCGTCGCATGGCTACAGCTAGTGCAGAGGCTCGTGAAGTAAGCTCGAAGGAGTCGTAAATCGAGCGCACCATAAATTTTCTGAGCTGAAGGAGGCTGGAAATCTGCTGTTGGAAAAGTGGGATTTTACGCTCGGGTACATACTTTTCCAAAGCAGAAAGTTGTTGGACCAGGTGTTTCATATAAAATGAAAAATGAAACGAGTAATTGTTGGCTCTGTTAGCCAGCATGGCATTCTGGTACAGGCGCTTTCCAAATTTGTCCATAGTTTTTCCCTCTCTGCCAGGAGGGGTGGAGGCATACACACTAGATCCCTGAGATTTCTTTAGAGTGGACTCTACGAGGAGGCTCTCATGGGGCAATTGGGTTTTATCAAATCCCGGGATCGGGATGACCCGGTATAAACTGTCCAGTTTTTTAGGGGCACCTGGGACAGTCAGTGGGGTTTCCAAATTTTTATAAAATGTTTCCCGTAGGATATCATGTACGGGGAGTTTAAGAAATTCCTTGGGAGGTTGGTCGAAGTCCAAGGCTTCTAAAAATGCCTGGGACTTCTTGGAGTCGGACTCAAGTGGGATGGAGAGAGCCGCAGACATCTCCCGAAGGAATTTCGTGAATGAGGATTGCTCGGGCTTGGAAGTGGTTTCAGCCATAGAGGGTTCCTCATCGGTAGAAGAGGCATCCTCTTCGGTACCGAGTGGGGATTGCTCCCACAGGTCTGGGTCCCTGACAGCCGGTTCAGTATGGCGTGTTTTAGAAAGGGACTTGCCAGATCGCATGGATACGGTGCCGGGGGATGAAGACCGGCGTCGATCCCTGTCCCTGGAGGAATGGTGCCCATCCCGGTCCCGAGATGACCGGCGTCGATCTGGGGCCTGGGTCGGGTCCTCTGCCGAGCAAGTCTGAAGTACAGGCTGAGCAGATAAGACCGGCATGGATGTGTTCAGCGGTACCGAGGGGGTGGATACCGGTGGGGCGGTACCAGGCTCGGTCTGGACTGGTACCGGAAGGAGCGGTGCCAGTATGGTTGGAAGGAGCTGTTGGAGTTGCTTCTGTAGCTGCTCCTGAAGTTTGTCCTGGAGGATGGCCGAGATCCGGTCCTCCAATGGGGGCACCGGTACCGCTTTAGATTTCTTCGGTACCATAGGTGCTGCTCGACGCTCCGGCGATGAGGAGGCCGATGACGAGGCACTCACCGTGATCGGAGCGGAGCGTTTACGGGATCGGCGGGACGTCGGAAGAACCGGTGTCACCGCTGTAACAGGAGGTCGCTCAAGGGAAGTGGAAGGCTTCTTAGCCGGCTTACCTGGCGCTATCGACCCCGAAGGAGGATCAGGCGGTGTCGATGTGGCCGGTGCCGATTTAGGCGGTGCCGTCGACGTCGGGGCCTGCTCCATGGTAGAACCGGCACCGAAAAGAATATTTTGCTGTATTTGCCGGTTCTTAAGTGTGCGTTTCTTGAGAGTTGCACAGCGGGTGCAGGTGTCAGCCCGATGCTCTGGACCCAAACACTGAAGGCACCAGTTGTGTGGGTCAGTCAGAGAGATCGGGCGTGCACACCGCTGGCACTTCTTGAAGCCCGGTTGCGGGGGCATGAAGGGAAACACGGCCTCCGCGAAATCAAACCCGGAGGCTTGTATGATTACAACAGGCCCCGCCGGGGCCGGCTGCAAAAAAGCAAAGAAAAGACACGAGTTTTTTTTTTTTTTTTTTTGAAAAGGAAAGTAAAGTCAAAAGACAAAATATAGAACAAAAAGGATCAAAAAAATCGCGAGCGGGAAGGCAAAATAGAGTTTTCAACGGCCGTTGAAAGCACATGCGTCTTCTTCGCTCCGCGGAAACGAAGAAACTGGAGACCACGCACTCCTCCGTCGGGCGGGAAGGCACCAGCGCATGCGCGGTGCGGCCAACTAGAACTTTCTAGTTAAAAAGGTCCGTACCGGGGCTCCGTCGGTGACGTCACCCATACGTTAAGAATATGCTGCCTGCTTGTCCTGGGATAAGAATATACACAATACTATACAGGTCTTATATTTTCAACAAGGATTCAATGCAGCTAAAAAAGACTTTGTACAGCATTACAATATGCACTCATGTGTGTGTTCTCTTCCCCTTTCTCCCATGTTCTATACTCTTATTCTCTCCATCTTCCACATTCTCCCACCACTGTATACTATCTCCAGCCCCCTTTGCATTCACTCCCAAGAGCAAGAGGAATAGCCTTGTCAAACCAAAGCAAGTTATGGATTTTGTTGAGGGCTGAAGAAAATTAGAGCTGGGGGATTAAACCCTGGAGAGGGAGATACAGAGGAAGGATAGGGGCCTAGTGTAAAGAAACCTGGGGGGAGAGAAATGGGATGGGGACTAGTCTGGAAGGAGCAAAGAGAGATAAAGCTGGGGGAAGAGTGAAATCGTGTGTGTGGCCTGCAGGAGATCAGGCAGAAGGAAGAATAGAGACAGAGTTGATAGAATAGGGGAGACAGAGGATTTATGATGGGAATTATGTACAAAAATGTAAATTAAAAAAAATTCTGCAGAATTTTGTTCAATTCTAGAATTTTAAAATTGTATAGAACTCCACCAAATTTACTGTTGTACTCTCCTCCTCTTCCTCCCTCTTGTATTCTAACCTTTCCCATCCCTTGCCTCATTCACTTGCATGAGGCCCTCCTCTTGTTGGGACTGAGTTCCCATCAGCCACTTCTACATGCAGTACTGCAGTATGGGTGAGATTTTGCCAGCAGGGGACTGAGAAACTCAAGCAGTGCTGGAAGATGTGGTACTGCATCTGACAGCAGCAGCATTAGGAGTAGGTATGCACAGAAGAGTAAGCAAGAGTGCTAACATGTACATATGCACCCCACGTGCATATATAAACAGCTACACACAAGAGAACTATAGAGTATGAAAACTACATTACCTCCCTTTTCTTTGAATGGCACTAGCTTTTGAAATCCATACCATTTTTAGCATGGTAACATGATTCAAGGCATCAAAGGACTTCTGTAATTTAAAATGACATTTATCATTGCAAAATAAATAGCCTTTGTAACACAATGCACATGAACAGGTGTAAGAGAATGTTATAGAAAAGGAAATATGGCCCTGACAGATAGTATTCCAGTGACCAGTAGAGACCTCAAGACTCACCTATAGCATGTTAGAACAGAAGATTAGGGTCTTACCTTGATAATCTTCTTTCCAGTAGAAAAGCATGAATCCTCAATCTGTGGGTAGTGCATCTTCGCCTATGAGGGATGCAGAACATATCATCTTACATTCTCAACTCCGCCTCCCTGCATCATCAGGCATTGTCCTCTCTCCTCAGTTTGCACCAAAGCAGAGATAACCCCTTAAAAAGGATAAAAAACAAGGAGGGTCACAAGGAAACTATCCGATCGCATACCTTTGATCTGCTCTGCAAGAAAATACAACTCATTAACAAATGCAACATAGCATCGACAAGGCAGAATGAAAACAACCACCTACCTCAGTGTAACCTGCACTAATTCTTGTTTGGCTTTGACTTTGTCAAGAGCAAACCTGTATAGATACTCCTGTCTCTGAAGCCATAGCTTCATATTGTTTCATTTTGTTTGACTGCCATTAGACAAGCCTGTGCAGAAACATACCTGTCTGAGGCTAAAAGCAGGCTACACTGAAAACTGAAAGGGTGGGGCTTTAGGACTTGTGCTTTTCTACTGCAAAGAAGATTATTGAGGTAAGAACCTAATCTTCTGTTCCAATGCAAAAAGTACAAGTCCTGAACCTGTGGGACATATCAAAGCAGTCCTTCAAGCCTAGGATGGGAAAGAAAAGCCTGCTGCTAGCACCATCCTTTTGTGCAGCTATATACACTCTGTAAAACTGTGTAGTTTGGACCACATAGCTGTCTTATAAATCTCCTCTGCCAAAACCATCCTGGACTCTGAATATGAAGAAGCCACACCTATGGTGGAATGCGCTTTCAAGAAAATTGGTGAACTTTTACCACATCCTATGTAAGTAGAAGAAATAGCTGCCTGAATCCATCTGTTAATCAAGGCCTTTGAGGCTGGCCTTCCCCTGCGTCCAGAGCCTGTTAGGATGAAGAATTGATTTGCCATCCTAAAATCACAGGGCACTTCCAGGTAACAAAGAAGAACCCTTCTGACATCTAGCCATGCTAGTATTTTGTCCTGCTTCTTTATGCCTTTTGCCTGGAATGCCAGCAGTTAGACCTCCTGATTCACATGGAACACCGACACCATCTTTGTCAGAAAAGAGGGAACTATATGCAAAGACACTCCCACCTCCATAATTCTGAGGAATAGTTCTCTGCATGACAGGGCCTAGAGCTCCTAAACTCTTCTAACTGAAACAATGGCTACCAGAAAGATCGTCCATCAGCATGGCCTCCCACTAAGGCTCGTGCAAGGCCTTACTCAGAGCCCTCAACACAAGGTTAAAGTTCCATAACGAACAAGCTGGACACACTAGAGGACTCAACCACACTACTTCCTTCAAGAACCTGGAAATGTCAGGGTAAGAAGTCAGTGACCCTCTCCAAATGAGCTCAAAAATAGGAAAGTGGCAACCTGGATATAACCTGGATATTTAAGGAACTGACTGACAGGTCCTTTTCTAGGCCTTCTTGAAGGAAAAATAGGATCGTGGCAATCAGAGCCCTAACCAGCTATATCTGTTGGTCTGAACATCAGAGTTGAAATGATTTCCAGGCTTCCGTGTAAGCCACTACTGTCACTGGCTTCTTGCTACGGAGGAGGGTAGCTATGACCACCTCTGAGTATCCTTTTCGTACTAGGGCTGCATGCTCAAGAGCCATGCCATTAACCCAAAGTGTTCCAGATTCTCTAAGGCGATTGGGCCATGTGTGAGCAGTGTCAGATGGAGAGAAAGTCTCAGACTCTGATTTCTTTGCAACCGAACTAAACTAAACCTTAAGTTTGTATGCCGCATCATCTCCATAAAGATAGAGCGCGACATGGTTTACAGGTAATTCAATAAATGAGGGAAGGACTTAATAAGAAATTAGAGATTATAAAGAGGATAGCTAGCTTTACATTTTAAATAGATAGCTTTACGTTTTGGAGAAAAGAAAGGTTTTCAGATGCTTTCGGAATAATTGGAATGAGCCTAGGTTCCACAGCGGGGCAGGGAGGTTATTCCAAAGCTCAGTGAATTTGAAGAAAAGGGATTTCCCTAATTTACCTGCATACATGACACCTTTTAACGAGGGGAAAGATAGTTTGAGTATGTGGGCGGATCTGGTAGTGTCAGGCCTCGAAGAATTCAAGGAGAGTGGAATTAGGGGAGGAAGAATGCCATATAGGATCATGAAAATTAGGCAGGTACATTTAAAGTGAATCCTAGAAATCACCGGAAGCCAGTGAAGTTTTGACAGAAGCAGGGAAACATGATCGAATTTGCTTTTTGCGAAGATCAACCTAGCCGCAGTGTTCTGGATCCGCTGAAGTCTTTGAAGATTTTTATTGGTTAGACTTAGATAGATGGAATTACAATAGTCCAGTCTGGAAAGAATGATTGATTGTACAAGGACAGCAAAATGTTGTTGGCGGAAGCAGGATCTCACTTTCCTCAGCATGTGAACTAGATCCACATACCATGGGCGATGCAGCCAATCTGGAGCTACGAGGATCATCAGCCTTTGATGCGCTGCTATTCATTGACCAAGGCTAGCTATTCCCCTGGAGCAACCGAGGTAATAACTGATCTTATTGTCTCCATATGGAATTTGGGCACTTTTAAAGCTGCATCGACCAACTTGAGATCCAGAATTGGCCTCCAGTCATCAAAATCTTTCTTTGGCATGATGAAGTACGAGGGTCATTTCACACTATTTTTTTTTAATTTACATGTTTCATTTTTTTCAAGTATTTCTTTACAGTCTTTCAATATAGTCTCCCTGCTTTGCAATGACTAAGTCCCAACATCTGGGAAGCTTCATTATTCCATCCAAGACACCGTTTTAGTTCAGTTGCCGAATGGCTCTTCCAGAAATGCAAAACGATGTCCATGCATAGGTTGTTTCAACTTTGGAAAAAGCTCAAAGTCTGGTGGTCTCATGTCTGGACTGTAGCCGTCTTCATGTAGTTTTTCAGTGACATTTCCTATGTGCAGGTGAGCGTTATCGTGAAGAATGAGTGGCCCATCCATGAGCAACTGAGGTCAGGTTTTGTGCATTTTTCTGTGCATTTTTTTGCAAAAAATCATAATATAATGCTGAGACACTTCTTCCATATGGAACTTGGTCTGCAATGATGATGCCTTCATGATCATAAGCAAAAATCATCATTTGTTTGACTTTTGATTGAGCTCATCAAAATTATTTTGCTCATGGGGAAGATGGAACTCTCCACTCGTCACTGAAAAACTACGCGAATATGGCTGGGAGGTGTTACCTCCTGCTCCCTACAGTCCAGACATGAGTCCACCAGACTTTGACCTTTTTCCAAAGTTGAAACAACCTATGCATAGACATTGTTTTGCATCTCTGGAAAAGCTTTCTTCCGCCGGTACCCGAGCCATTCGGCAACTGAACAAAACGGTGTCTTGAATGGAATAATGAAGCTTCTCGGAGATTGGGACTTGGTCATTGCAAAGCAGGGAGACCATATTGAAGGACTGTAAAGAAATACTTGGAAAAAAATAAAACATGTAAATTAAAAAAAAAAAAAAAATAGTGTGCATTATTTATGAAATGACTCTCATATCTGCCCAAGCTCAATTTGACCTCCGGGACTTCTTCCACCGCCCGGATCTGCAGCAGCCCTGGCTACTTTCTCCAGCCTCTCTTACAGGAAGTTTATGAAAAAATCTCGAGGCAGCTGAAAAAATTTGACCTTGTACCCCTCTTGAATGATGTTCAGTACCTACTGATCTATATAAATTCATTCCCAAGCCTCCCAAAACTCTGCAAGTCTCCCACCTTTCTGGGGAAGAGCAGAGAAGGATTTGGCATCATTGAGACTTTTTGGAATTGGTTTGCCGAATGGGCCCTGATGCGGTGTTTCGTCCAGAGGCACCAAACTTCTGCCTAGTTCCTTGAAAATTACCTCTGTGAAGAGAAGTTTGCTGAAGTCTGCCAAGGCCGTCTGTAGCCTTGAAAGGAACCATGACTTGACCCTCGAGACACATGTGGTTTGCTATTCAGGAGAGACTTAGGATGCTTGTCCATTACACTGGACAAAAGATTATCTAGCCCTTTGCTAAAAAGCATCTGTCCCTTAAAGGGAAGCTTGTTCAACGTGGCTTTGGAAGTCAAATCTCCCGTCCATTGTCTGATCCAAAACATCCTGAGGACGGAAATAGAGTAAGCAGACATTTTACTCATGACTCTAAACATGTCATACATAGCGTCTGTAACATTATCCACCCTGTCTAGGGGTATATGTTTGCCTCCAAAGTCAGAGCCTGGCGTAGCATTTTATGGCAGGCGCGTACCACAAAGAAGTCACTGCTTTAAGATCCAAAGCCAAAACTTAAAATTGCCTTTTGAGAATCAAATCTAGTCTGCATGTAGGGTGCGAAATCTGAGGCAGCTACAATACTACTTTACCCTAAAGCAGAAAAAAAGAAAAGAAATAGACCTTTTTTACCTTTGTTGTCTGGTTTCTAATTTATTCATCTTGTTGTCATACTCTTCCTTCCATCTACTGTCTGCCTTCTCTGCCTCTTCCATATGGCATCTGCTCTATTTTTATGCATCTACCAGAAACTGGCTGCCTCTCCCTTCCATCTCTCCCTCCCCCCAATTGGTCTGGCACCCATCTTCTTCTCTCCGCTCCCTCCATGGTCTGGTATCTCTATCTTCTTCCCTTTCATCTCTCACTCCCTCCCCCAGGTAGTTTTTAGCATCTCTCCCCTCCTTTCCTCCCTTCAGATTTGGTATCCGTCTCCTCCCCCTCCCCCAATGCTCTGATATCTCTCTCTCCTCTCCCTTTCCCTTCCTTTTCTGCTCTTCCTACTCAATTTGTTTTCTTCCTCTTGTCTACTTTACCTTTCAGTCCTCCACCTTTCATTGTTTCTACCTACAGTTTGCCACCTCTTTCCTTCACCCCCTTCCAGTATCTCACTAACTCTATCCTCTTCCCTCAATCCAGCATATGCCCTTTTTTATCCCCTCCTTCCATCCAGTATGTGCTCCCCTCTCTTCTCCCCACTTCACTTCAGCGTCTGTTCCCCTCTCTCCCCTCCCCACTTCCATCCAGCGTCTGCTCCCTCTCTCTCCACTTCCATTCAGAGTCTGCTACCCTCTCTCCTCCCCACTTCCTTCCAATGACTGCTCCCCTCTCTCTCCACTTCCTTCCAGTGTCTGTTACCTTCTCTCTTCTCCCCACTTCCATGCAGCTTCTGCTCCCCTCTCCTTCCCCACTTCCATGCAGTGTCTGCTCCCCCCTCTCTCCTCCCCATTTCCCTTCGGTGTCTGGGCAGCTTCCTGAATGGCTGTGGCAAGTCTTGCGAGAATTTGTGGGAGCCATTCAGGAAGCTGCTCAATGCTAAGCAGCAGTGCCAAAGCGCATTCCTGCTCAGTATAGCTGAAGCCAGAACTCGCAACAGTGACTCATTTAGAGGTGGAGCAGGAGCGTGGAAAGCTCGCTCCTGCCTGCTACACCTCTGAACCACCAGGGATTCCAGGTACGCAGGTCATAGTAAAGGCACAGCATGCAGGATATCGGCAGAGAGGATGTACAATGGACAGGACAGGGAGGGAGGATAGGGTGCAGAGCCTGGCAGCCCGGCGGAGGCCTTGCGATATGTCTGGGAGGAGGGGCAGAGCAGCGCTGGCCCATATATAAACTGAGATATCCATTTTTGGGGTCAATTTTTTGGCCCCAAAATCTCAGTTTATATTTGAGTATATATGGTAGGAAGCTGGGGTGAGATAAGCATATAAACAAACTACATTTTTGAGTTTAAATGTTTTGAAAGTTACTAAGGACTGAATAAATGACCACTCCATCTTACCTGTGACTACACTGTGGTCTTATTTTATTTTGAGCATTGGCAGTGTAAATGTTATCACAGGGACAGGGCTTTCAACCCTTGAAAGCACGCCAAACTGTGATTAGCGCCCAGTGAGGTCGCCTGTCTGTGGACTGTGACCCGCTGTGCGACAATGAGAAAAGAGTTATTTTGTTTTCCACTCTTCTCATCCTTACTGCCCCTCGTTCTATCCATTTACCCTTCCACTGATGTCTGTACTAAAGCAGTATATCAAGCAAATAAACCATAAGTCATTTCTATTCTGAAGACTTAATTCAAGCAAACATACCTCTTTCACTTTGCCAGAGTCAATAACAAAGATGACATCATTGACTGTGATGCTAGTTTCTGCAATATTTGTAGAAAGAATCTATAAAAAAATTAAAGTCAATTAGCCTGAAAATGAAAATGGCATGATGTGATTATAAAATACTTTATGTTAACAATAGATACTTGCTATTTTGCGGATTCCAAGAGGAGGGATTTTCAGCACCTTCTTTTGGTCTGATGTCTGCATGTTGGAATGGAGCATAAAAACTTGATACCTGTTGGCAAATGAGACATGACTGAAGTAGAAGGTATGGTCAGAAAAATATAAAAGCAGTGATAAAAGCCGACGTTTTTTACCTATGGGCATTATCAGCAAATCGCTTGTCATCAAAGAGGATGCGATCCCTCAAGCCAACAATCTCATCATAGCCAGGCAAAAAGATCAAAATCGCCCCTCAAAAATAAAGAGAAATCTGGATAAAGAAAATAGACTTGGGGGCCTCTTGAACCACAGACACAAAAGAAGGTAATTTTATAATAGAGTGACTAGGCATACAGTGGTGCCTCGCATAACGGACGCCTCGTACAGCGAACGCTGCGCATAACGAACTTTTTGTCTTGCTCCCTATAACGAACTTCGTTTCACACAACGAAGTCGCCCGAGGGGCCCGGGGGGGGGGCGGAACTACTCTCGCCGCTTTCTAATGTGAGCCGGGAACAGCAGCACCCTCCTGTCTGAATGCAGTGTTCCATCATCTCCCTCCACCTTACCTTAAAAACCGAGTTTTCCGGCTTTCTTTTTCGGCCAGCCACACACTTTCAAAGAGCAGCACATGCGCGCATGCTCTGTTGTTCAATCTTCTCCTCTGACGCAACTGGAAACCGGAAGTTGCAGGAGAGAGAACATTGATCAACTCCAGCAGCTGCGCGTGCACAGCTTTTTGAGATCGTGCGGCTGGGTGAGGGAGAAGGCTGGCAGGCTCTGCATGTGAGGTGAGGTGGAGGGAGGGAAATGTAGGGCTGCAGAACGAATTATTTTGTTTTACAGGTATTCTTATGGGACAACAGGGCTGCAGAACGAATTATTTTGTTTTACAGGTATTCTTATGGGAAAACGCGTTTCACACAACGAACGTTTCACATAACAAACTTGCTCCTGGAACGGATTAAGTTCGTTGTGTGAGGCACCACTGTATATTGTATGTGCCTTTATAAAATTCTAGTATAACTGGCAGATACAAACATTTACACCAGCTCAAGAGCACATATAAATGTTTGTACATAAAGTGTACAAGCACGCTGATTAAGCAATTTGTAATCAACATGCATACTTGTGAACTCTTCCCAACTCCACCCAGATCACTTCCCCAAATATGCCCACCTTAAAAATATGCACCTTCTTGATTATGTGCATGCATTTAAGCCATTCATATTTTATGAAAAGTATTTTACAAGCATATGTGGCCACATATGAGGAAAAAAGATTTTATAAAATTACCCTCATAAGGGTATTATACTCCGGACCGAATATCAAAATTCTACAAAACAGGAAATGGGCTATGTTGGCATAATTGTGGGAAGAACAACACTTTCTTCCATATTTGGTGGGAATGCCCAATTATTGCTTTCTTCTGGGAAGCCGTGGTACTTAACTTGATGAAGTGTACATTGCTATACTACCCTATACTTGCAGAAGGGTGCCTACTTAATTTTCCAATAGAGGGGATTACTAAAGAATCACATAGGTTAGAAATCCATATTTTTACAGCAGCAAAAATCTTAATGGCAAAAATTTGGAAGAAACCATCTGCCCCCTCTTTGGAAACGGTTTATAACAAAGTAGATTATGTTTGCCTAATGTCTCAGCTGACAACTGGAAAACATGAACGTTTAATTCAATTCCATAAGATTTGGGATGTGTATACTCAATGGAGAACTCAAAAAGTAGATCGGCAATTGTCTTATTCATATTATAAATACTAGTGTGAGAGATAATCTGAGTGTGGGAGAGAAGGGGCGTTATAAATTGTATATTCTCAAATGATGACAATGTATATGGCACTCTAATTTTGATCAACTTGTATCTTTGAAAAGTTGTTAAACAGAGATTGTCTTCCTTTGGGAGGGTAATTTTTTTCAATCTTTAGTCAATCAGGCCCTTAGTCACTGGAACTGTCTGCTAGGATACTATTTACAACTCACACAATTTACTGCATTAATATCTTCTATTTACTATTAAGATCTGAGACATACCAAGATGTTTATAACAAATCCCATAATTTAATGATCCCAAATACAATATGATCCCTAATATAATGACATGGCTATGGGTATGATGATGGCCTTTCCGAGATGAGTAGCTGTACCAGTACTCATAACATTAGAAAAGGAAAGCCACACTATCTTGGAAAGGGAAAGACAGGAGTTTAAGTGCTGCACCATATCCTTCCTCTTTCTCTGCAATCCATGTAGTAGAAACTAATGAACTGTAGGCAGTTTGCTTAAAAATCAACAGACTTTGGTGGTTGGTCACTGTAGACACTCGTTACACAGTTTTCACCTTATTCTGAAGCAAGGAAACGTTGCTGTAAATCTTTAAGACTTATATATAGACAAATGTAATTCCTGGGTATCCAATGCAATAACTACTTTTAATTCTTAACTTGTTCCTATCTCCCCTGTGCTTCATCTCCCAGTCATGTTGAAGGCAGCCAGCTATTTAAATAACCAGGCTAGGGCTGGCATCTGCCTCACAGTGACATGTGCACTAGAGACTGTCATGAAGACAAAATTTGTCCTTGTCCCCGTCCCCACTGACTCTGTCCCCATAGGATCTAGTCCCGTCCCTCCACCATCCCCACGGGCTCTGCCCCATCTGCACAAGCCTCAAACACTTATGATTTTTAAAAATCTTTTAAAGTATAAAAAGGAACAATATTTTGTACAACTGTTATTATTTCAAATTTGTGATTTATAAAGAAACTGAACTAACACTACACCAACTTGCCATCCTCTACCTTTTCAACCCCAATAATACATTGCATTACATTACATTTCTTTTATTCCACCAATACCTTGCAGTTCTAGGCGGATTACAAAAGGAAGAGATTCTGGTCATTTCGAGAAGATTACAGGGAAGCTATTGATTGTAATATTTGGAGTCTGGTGATGGAGTGAGGATATTGGTTATACCAAGAGTTTGTCTTATCTGACTTACTACCCAAAGGAATCCTAATCCACCTTGTTAAAATGTCTAGGGGTACAAAATATAACCTATTCTGTATGCCCTAGTGGGGAAGAAATATGCCCTATGAAGCACTGTTATGATTTTTTTATCTATGGATGAATTAGACATCTATAATCTCAGAATTCAGTCTAGCTCTCCTGTTTTCCACAATTTATCCTGAAATAGAAATGTCCTCTAAGAAGATGTATGATAGCAGGACCTTCGAAACTCCACTGTTGTTAATTCTGTTAGCAGGAATACACAGAATCCCTGTGAAAGTTTTGCCAGTTTTCACCAGCCGTTTTGCTTGTTTTTCCAAAATATCAAAACATCCCCATGTCATTCTCTACCTCCCACTCCTCTGCAATATATCCACTAGGGGCAGACTATTGCTCTAGCTGCCTGCAAGAGAAGCATTCAAAACTCAAGTCAATCCCTTGGTGGCTTCTTCTATAGTTTATAAGATGATTCACCTGTGTAACATAATAACATAGTAAATGACAGCAGATTAAGACCTGTGTGTTCCATCCAGTCTGCCCAACAGTCACATTCATTGTTAAGACAATGTTGAACCAATAATCCAGTATATTATTACATTTTACATGCTAAGTTCCACTATAAGATGTCTTCCCCTCTCCCTGAGATATACAAGACCTGTACTCAGATGATAAGAATGTAGTATAAAATACGCATATTTGCTCCTGTTCCATCCTTGCCAATTTTAGGGTTTAGACCATTAAAAAAAAGTTTGCCCTGCACTGGCTCTACTTCCCAGCTACCAAGATGTCATTAAAACCTACTGCAGCTCATCCTGATCCATCTTGCCACATACAGGACAGACCCACAGAAGTCCATCCAGCATTAGCTACATTGCCTCACTACTGGAGTTCCCTGCTGTGATAAAAGGGAGGAATTCTTGACTTCTTCCCATGCAATCTGAGATTAAATGCAGTGTGTGTGTGGGGGGGGAGGGGTCAGAAAAAGCACAGTTACTTACCGTAACAGGTGTTATCCAGGCACAGCAGGCAGATATTCTCTACATGTGGGTAACGTCATCCACGGAGCCCCATCGATGGGGCAGCTTTTCAAGCAAACTTGATTGAAGATCTTAAAGTTTGCTAGTGCTGCACCACGCATGCGTATGCCTTCCCACCCCACTAGAGGGCGCGTCTCCTCAACGTGGTCCTCAGTTCAGTTAGCTAGCAAAGAAGCCAACCCGGGGAGGAGGGAGGGTTGCGAGAATATCTGCCTGCTGTCCCTAGACCACAACCAGAGCCTGCAGCTCACTGACTCTGCGAGAAGACGTGAGGGCAATCAGGAACACCACCTTCCAAGTGAGATACTTCAGATGAGCCTTATCAATGGGTTCAAATGGAGGTTTCATCAACTGAGCCAGAACCAGATTAAGATCCCAAACCACCGGGGGAGGCTTGAGTGGAGGATGAACATTGAAGAGGCCCTTCATAAATCAGGAAACCACCGGATGGACAGAGATCAATTTCCCATCAAGCGGCTGCTGAAAGGCAGCAATCGCACTAAGGTGGACTCGAATAGATGTCGATTTGAGATCAGACCGAGACAAGTGTAACAGATAACCCAGCACGGAAGACAAGGAAGCCGACAGTGGCTCCAGACTGTTACGGTAAGTGCTTTATCCCAGGACAAGCAGGCAGCATATTCTCTACATGTGGGTGACCTCCAAGCACCATCCAGGATGGGACGGTGGGAGAGTTGGAAATTTAAGAGAACAGATTACGCAAAATCGACTGGCCGAACAGTCCGTCGCATCTGGAAAAAGTATCCAGACAGTAGTGAAAGGTGAAGGTATGAACCGAGGACCAAGTGGTGGCCTTGCAGATCTCCTCAATAGGCGTGGACCTGAGGAAAGCGACAGATGCTGCCATCGCTCGGACTTTATGCCCCGTGACCCGACCCTGCAGTGGGAGACCAGCCTGAGTGTAGCAGAAGGAAATACAAGCAGCTAACCAGTTGGACAAGGTGCGCTTGGAAACAGGATGCCCCAACCGATTTGGATCGAAAGATATGAAGAGTTGAGGAGCCGTCCGATGAGATTGGGTGCGTTGGAGGTAAAAAGCCAACGCCCTCTTACAGTCAAGAGTGTGAAGCACCACTTCTCCGGGATGAGAGTGGGGCTTAGGAAAAAAACACCAGAAGAACAATGGACTGGTTGAGGTGGAAATCCGAAACCACCTTAAGCAAGAACTTAGGATGAGTATGAAGGACCACCTTGTCATGATGAAAAACAGTAAAAGGCGGGTCCACAACCAGAGCCTGCAGCTCACTGACTCTGCGAGCAGACGTGAGGGCAATCAGGAACACCACCTTCCAAGTGAGATACTTCAGATGAGCCTTATCAATGGGTTCAAATGGAGGTTTCATCAACTGAGCCAGAACCAGATTAAGATCCCAAACCACCGGGGGAGGCTTGAGTGGAGGATGAACATTGAAGAGGCCCTTCATAAATCAGGAAACCACCGGATGGACAGAGATCAATTTCCCATCAAGCGGCTGCTGAAAGGCAGCAATCGCACTAAGGTGGACTCGAATAGATGTCAATTTGAGATCAGACCGAGACAAGTGTAACAGATAACCCAGCACGGAAGACAAGGAAGCCGACAGTGGCTCCAGACTATACTCAGCACACCACGCAGCAAATCTAGTCCATTTCTGGGAGTAGCATTGTCGAGTAGAACCCTTCCGAGAAGCCTAGAAAACACCCCTCACCGACTGAGAAAAACCGAAGGAGGGCATCAGGTGGAAAGGAACCAAGCAGTTAAGTGTAGAGACTGCAGATTGGGATGCAGCAGCGACCCCCGATTCTGAGACAGCAGAGAAGGAAATACAGGCAGAAATAGAGGCTCCCTGACACTGAGTTGGAGGAGAAGGGAGAACCACGGCTGTCTGGGCCACCAAGGAGCTTATCAAAATCAAAATCGTGAGTTGACCTGAGCTGCACGAGAGTCCTCAGAATCAGAGGAAAAGGAGGGAACGCATAGAGGAACCTGCCTGTCCAATCTAGAAGGAAAGCATCCACTTAAAGACAATCCGGGGAGTAAATCCTGGAGCAGAAGCGAGGCAATTTGTGGTTGAGGGGTGAGGCGAACAGATCTATCTGCGGCGTCCCCCATCGAGCAAACACCTGATGCAGAGTCGAGGAATGGAGCGGCTGGAGAAGGCAACTCAATTTGTCCGCCAAGCAGTTAGCTCGCCCTGGATGTAAACCGCTCAAAGGAAGATATGATGGCGTATCGCCCACTCCCAGAGCCGAAGAGCCTCCTGGCAAAGAGACAGGGAACCCGTACCCCCCTGATTGTTCACTTAATACATCGCCAACTGGTTGTCCGTGTGTACCAGGACCACACAATCCTGAAGCAAATGCCGAAAGGCAACCAGCGCATTGAAAATGGCCCGAAGTTCCAGCAAGTTGATGTGGCAGAGACGGTCGGCGCTCGACCAAAGCCCCTGAGTCCGGAGGCCGTCGAGGTGAGCTCCCCAGGCATACGCGGAGGAGTCCGTTGTTAGGACCTTCTGCGAAAGAGAACACCTCTGGAAAGATTGGAAGAGAGCGTCCACCAACGGAGCGAACGCCGCAAGGAGGGAGTCACCGCAATGTGCTGAGAGGCGGGATCCCGGTCCTGTCTCCACTGGGACACTAGGGTCCACTGGGGTACCCGGAGATGAAATCTGGCAAAAGAAGTCACATGAATGGTGGAGGCCATGTGTCCCAACAGGATCATCATCTGCTTGGCTGAGGCCGTGGACTGTAGGGAGACCTGCCGGCACAGGTGGATGAGGGTGGCCCGCTGAGGTTGAGGCAGAAATGAGCGTAGGCGAACCATGTCCAGAATCGCCCCAATGAACTGCAGAGACTGAGAGGGGTACAACTGGGACTTGGGGAAGTTGACCTCAAAGCCCAGACGCTGAAGGAACATAATAGTCTGTTGTGTTGTTGAAATAATCTCTCTCCGTGACGGTGTCTTGATAAGCCAGTCATCGAGGTACGGGAACACTTGAAGGCCCTGCGATCGCAGGGCCGCCACCACCACGAGGCACTTTGTAAAGCACAGGTGTCAAAGTCGGTCCTCGAGGGCCGGAATCCAGTCGGGTTTTCAGGATTTCCCCAATGAATATGCATGAGATCTATGTGCATGCACTGCTTTCAATGCATATTCATTGGGGAAATCCTGAAAACCCGACTGGATTACGGCCCTCGAGGAGGGACTTTGACACCCCTGTTGTAAAGGCTCGTGGGGACAAGTCGAGACCGAAAGGGAGGACATGATAATGCAGATGACGGTCTCCCACCTGAAAGCGAAGGAACCTGTGAGAGGCCGGATGGATCGGGATGTGAGTGTAGGCCTCTTTCAGGTCTAGGGAACACAACCAGTTTCCCTCGTCCATCAGGGGATACAACGTGGGAAGAGAGAGCATACGGAAATTCTCCTTGTCCAGGAACTTGTTCAACACTCGGAGGTCCAGGAGAGGGCGCAGGTGCCCAGTCTTTTTGGGGACCATATAGTACCGGGAGTAGAATCCGGTGCACTGCTGACACAAGGGGACCTCCTCCACTGCCTGGAGGTAAAGGAGGGCATGAGCCTCCTGGAGAAGAAGGGGGAGTAATGCTCTGTTGGAAGGACACTCTCTTGGGGGCAGGTCCGGAGGAGGAGTCCGGAAGTGTAGGGAATACCCCTCCCTGATGACCAAGAGGACCCAGTTGTTCAAAGTTATCAGTTCCCAGCGGCGATAAAAGGCATGAAGATGGCCCCCTATAGGGAGGGGAGAAGGCTCGAGGCTGGAGGGGGCTGGTCCGCCCCAACCAGGACAGTCAAAAGGACGTCGCAGGCTTAGCCGCCGCAGGGGTCTGAGACTTCTGAGAGGCCCTTTGCTGCTGCGGACGCCGAGGAGGTAGCCGGGAAAAAGCCAGCGTGCACTTTTGGGGATAACGCCGGGAAGGCAACTTGTACGACTTAGGAGGAGCGGGCTTCGCCTTGGGCTTGAAAAAGGAGGCAAAGGAGCGCTCATGCTCGGAGAGGCGTTTGGTGGCAGCCTCGATGGAGTCATCAAAGAGTTTGTTGCCCAAACAAGGGAGATTCGTCAGCCGGTCCTGTAGATTCGGGTCCATGTCAACTATACGGAGCCAGGCTAGGCGGCATAGCTACCGCAAAGGTGGAGACCCTCAAGGAGAGTTCAAAGGCATCATAGGTCACCTGAAACATATAAAGTCGAATCTGCGACAGCGTATCCAGGAGCCGGCGAAATTCCGTCCGGCGATGAACAGGCAAGTCCTCCTGAAAAGAGGGCATGGATTTGATGCACTGTTTTAGATATGAGGTAAAAGTAAAATTATAGTTTAGAACTCTGTTCGGCATCATCGAATTCTGGTACAGGCGCCTACCAAACTTGTCCATAGTCCGGCCTTTCCGGCCTGGCGGGACCGCCGCGTACCCTTGGAAGGATTAGACTTCTTCAAGGAAGATTCCACCACCAAAGATTGGTGGGAGAGCTGAGCCTTTTCAAACCCCTTACAGGGGACCGTCCGGTACCTGGACTCCATCTTGGATGGAATGGCCGGAATAGAGTAAGGCGCCTCCAAATTCTGGAAGAAAGTCTGCTGCAAAACCGGGTTCAAGGGGAGGCGAAGGCAGCAGAGAACGAGGGAGAAGCCTCCCTCGAGTACTGCACTGGCAGGTCAGTGTCCACAAGCATGGACGTCGAGGAGGCCCCGCTCAAAGAACGAGGGGGAGTCGATGACAGCCTGCGCTTATAGAGCCTGGAAGGCGAGGACCCAGGGGTCCGAGGAACAGAGGTCCGGGGTGCCCTCCTTGCGAGCCTCAGGAAAAAGAGTCCTTCCGACTCGGCAGAGAGGCTGGTGTCTTCGACCTCGAAGCCCCTCGGTGCGGAGACCGAAACGGCATGGAAGAACGGCAAAGACGAGGGTCAGACAGTACTAGGTCCAAGAGCTTGATGGATCCCATAGTACGAGGGCCTGGCGACCTACCCCGCCTTGGGGGAGAGTCCCTGGGCTGTTTGGCAGACTGCTACCTTGAGGAAGAAGTACGTTTGGGCCGGCGCTTCGACCGAGGACAGGCGGCGAGAGAAGTCCGCCTCGAGGGAGTAGGTGAGGAGGCACTCGAGAACGAGCGTCGAGACCGACACGCCTTGCCTCGAGAATCCTCGGCACGACGCTCAGGCTGGTCAACAACGAGCAGGGTTGAGGCCGGGGCAAGCTGAGCCAAGGCAGAGGAGATCTGCGAGGTTAAAATAGCCTTAAGCATATCCTCGAACATGGGCACCGAGTCCAAAGGATTTGGACAAACTGGTGCAGCAATGCGCTCCAATAAGGGTGACCTCGATAAGAGTATTCCCTAATGTGGAGGCACGCTTAGGAGGAGGTCTCATCGAGGCCAGCAGGACTACACTCACTGCCTGGGTGGCCAGAGATTCTGAGGACGGCTTCTTCAGTAGCTGAGCTGAACCTGAAGGAGGAAGAGGAGACTTACCTGTAGCTGAGGCCTTCGAAGCCGGAGCTGTCGAGGCTTTCGAAGTCGAGGGAGACTTGCTCAGGACCGAGGTCTTCGAGGCCGACGTCGAGACCGAGGCCTAGACCGGGGGCCGAGGTCTTATCCGCTGATGGGTCCATGTTGAAGAGTTCCACAATCTTGACCCACCATTGACAAAGAGACCAAGGCTGAAGGGTGGCACAAGGAGGGCAAGAGTCTGTAGGGTAGTGAACACCCAGGCAAAGGATACACCAACAGTGCGGGTCTGTGATGGCGATCACCCGACCGCACTGTGTGCGCTTCTTGAACCCGGTAAGAGGCCGGGATATAAGGCAGGAAGGAATGCCGCGGCCACTGCGAGGCCGGGCGGCCAAGGAAAAACCGGGGTCCCCTGGTCGCGAACGAAGAAGGAAAACAAAAAATTTATTTATTTTTTTTGTAATCAGTTGAAAAAGAAGAAAAGACGCAGCACAGCGACTTCCGATAAAATAATAAAAGAAGCCGTGGTGCAAGAAAGGCACTTAGATTCGCAGAGAAGAGAGACAGGGCTTTCTGGCTCCACGGAAAACTAAGAACTGAGGACCACGTTGAGGAGACGCGCTCTCTAGTAGGGCGGGAAGGCACACGCATACGTGGTGCAGCACTAGCAAACTTTAAGATCTTCAATCAAGTTTGCTTGAAAAGCTGTTCGCGACGGGGCTCTGTGGATGACATCACCCACATGTAGAGAATATGCTGCCTGCTTGTCCTGGGATAATGAGGATTTCTACTGGAAAAAGTCTAGAGAGAGAACATATTCCCCCTAAATTCACCTTAAAAAATGTACTTTACCTACCCAGTTTAATATTTCACCAGCCACCAATGTCAACGAGATAAATATACCGAAAATACCAAAGATTTAATTAAATAATTGAAAAATAAGCAACACCTAACATAAAATTCAAAATGAGGAGTGTGTGGTACAGTTAAGTAGCAAGTTGGAAAGAGAATTTAAAATTATTCAGCTCAATTAGAAGACAGGTTTAGACTCTCTGTATCCCATTTCATGGAAAAGGTATTGTTGGTTTTTAAAAAAGGCAAATATTTCAAGTAGTTTTTAGGCAGCAAAAATGTATAAGCCTAATTATCTTATTCTTCCTCAAGTGTATCTAGGCAAATTGTATTGCAAGAATAATGTTTTCATTAGAGAAAAGTTCATGTGGATAGCTGGTCACATTTAACAACAATCTTACAAATTGGTGTTTTCTGCATTACTGCTACGAGTCCAGGAGGAATTATAGAAACCACAACTTCAGGGCAAAAACCATCATTGCTCCTCATACAATTATATTTTAGCAGACTGCCTTGCTCTGCAAACACCTTGTCCATAACAGTAATAAGCACAGGTCACCTGACTCAGTTTATAGCCCATCTTCTCTACTCTATATAAATAATGTTTCAATAGTAAGGTACCCAAAATAAAAAACAAGGTTAACTAAGTAGTATTTCCATGGGTGATGTGGCATTTCCACCTGAATTAGGCTAAAGCTGTATCATGTAAGAATTACTAAACACTCAAAGCTGATGTTCAATAAACAGCTTTGTATCATAAACCTTCAAAAAATAATTCAATAGTTCTTAAAACCTTTCTTTAGTCTACCTAAATTACACCTCAACTATAACCTGTGGCAAAGTTTGTTATGGTTTAGATTTATTCTTTTAAAGGGTAAAAAGGGGCATAAAAGCTCAAAACAATGGTTAATATTGGTTGGATGTGCCCCCAGATGTCTGACTCAAAGAATGTCTCTGGATATACCACACGAAGTCCAACAGGTGATGCTGGTCTGTCAACCATTTCCAGCAATGCTGACTCTGAAAGATACGAAATGAAGATCTCATTATTGTTAGTCAAACTACAGTCACATGCAGGCATTTGGTATTTACCAGAATCACAGTTGTGGCATATGTTATATAGAAGATGCATAATCAAGTCCAAATCCACTTTTTCATCATCAAAACTATGATGATAAGCTTTCAGAAGTTCTCTGTCCTCTGAAGTAAGATCGTTGCAATCTGCCTGGACAAGGGAACTTTCATCCAGATTTCCAAAC
This sequence comes from Geotrypetes seraphini, assembly GCF_902459505.1. NCBI lineage: Eukaryota > Metazoa > Chordata > Amphibia > Gymnophiona > Dermophiidae > Geotrypetes > Geotrypetes seraphini. The sequence continues at coordinate 536,315,162 of NC_047084.1, forward strand.
TCTAGTGAGGCACTGAAAACAAAATCATATGTTAATTTTGTCCTCATATATGCAGGGCAATATTCAAAGCAATTTAAACAGCTAGGAGAGGCTCCTGGAGGTTTAAAAAGTTTGGGTGGGGCTATCCACTGATATTCAGTGGCACTTAGTACTACTAACTATCACCATGGACCATTAAACTGAAAGCTGGCTATTTTGTCAGCAGTCTGATGGCGGAGTCAGCACTTATACGGTTAAGTGCTAATAGTGCACTTAACCACTTTAGTCAAGCAGCCCAATCAGACCGCATAAAACTCAGTTCTATCTTTAGCGGTGTTGGTTGGGTGGTTAAATGCTGAGTATTATACTTAATTGCGTGAGAGAGAGCTGGCTGCATAAACCTGGATATTCAATGCCTGTGCCTGGACATGGCCCTACAATTGAATATCCAGGAATATGGCTGCCAGAAGCTACAAAAATGTTCACCACCACCTGCTGAACATCTATCCTTAAATGTTTCCCTACCCCTCCCACAAATAAATCTCACCATCCTTCAATCCCCTGCCACTCTCCCCACTACAATATTTGTTATTAGATCAGCCTAAATGGAAGTCAACAAATGATGTGTAGGTGATATCTTTTAACTAACTCAATGCATTTGTGATTGCTTTTTCTCAGGTCAATGAACAAAAAGCAGGCATGAGATTGGTTGCACAGTTTTCTTAAATTTCAGTATATTCTGTATTAAGGGAAGCTGAGTGAAACCTAACACACCATTGTTTGATAAAAGTGGTTAATAATAAAAGCCTTGTATTTGATTCTCTATTTGTCCATTAGAAGAGCGCAGTATTCTACTCTCAGGTACATGACATTCAGGAATCTTTTTTTTTATTTTTTTTTTTAATATTCTTTATTCATTTTCAAGATTACATTAAGTGTTAAAATATATTCAATCACATAAACAATAAATATATCACTTAGAAATAATCAATGACACATCTCACAAATTCTTATCCCCATCCCTATTCCAACCCTCCCTCCCATAAATTCCATTCTCATATAAAACATGTAAAAATAAAATCCCCCTTCCCTTATATTCCACATAAACCACAGCTCTCGGTGGATTATACTTGTATCTCAATTTAATTGCTGTGAACCGCCTAGAACTTTCTGGGTATGGCGGTATATAAAATAAAATTATTATTATTATTATTAAAACACATATAATTAAAACAATTGAAATATACAGTAATTAAACAAACCACACCACATATCTTACACATAAAACAAAACAAAAAAAAATAAGTAAGCGCTTAATTCGCTTTCACTTTGGATTTTGCTAAATTTTTCACACTAAGATAGAAAGCCATCATGAAAGTGCTTTTTATTCTAATTTCACCTTAGGTTTTGATAATTTTTAATGCACTTAAATAAAAAATAATCATCATAAAATAGGCCTTTCAAAACAAATAGGACTTAAGTTGTTTCCTAAAAAATATAAGGGAACCAATTTTACACAGCTCCTCAGGTAGCGAGTTCTAGAATTTTGGGCCTATTACTTGAGAAGCTTTTCCATGGACTAAAGACTATTTCTTAGCATGGTGGATAGAATAAATGGAGCATTCTTATTCATAGCCTTAGAGACACAGACAGTACCCACTCCTTCCCCTGGTCGTTCTCTTTCTTTCATACTGTCTCCCTCCCCAGTCCTTTACACTAGCTTCGCTCATACCCCCTCTCTCCCAAGCCATCACCTTGTTTCTCTTGCTCACTCAAAACAGTCAACTCCTAAGCAACTACAGTAATATGTTCAGGAGTCTTCCATTTATTACTCCTACACCTTGATATTTGCAAACCTGCATTTCTCAGCTCTGCATCTTGATTCAGCTCTCTTTAAACTTGAACCACATGGCACAGGAAATGAGAAGTCCTTAAGTTTCAAGTTCCGTAAGACTCAACACCATGAGACTACCCAAATTTCCTGCACCATGCAGCTCAAGTTTACATAGAGCAGAATCATGGTGCAGAGCTGGAAAATGTAGTTTGTGAGGAAGCTCTGCATAAAAAAAAGAAAGAAAATAAAACCTGAAGGTATGAAAAATCTCAGATTCCAGAGGGAAATTTCTAGGCATCATGGTGACCACAGTGCTTGGCAATTGTCGCGCCTTGCACTAGAATTTATTTTGTTTGTTACTTTTGAATTTAATGATTATGCATTTATTGATTTTATATTGTATTATGATAATGTTTTCTTTTGATTGTAATGTGTTGAATGCTGATATTTTGCCAGCAAAAAGAATTGCCCCAAACTAAACTTAGACTTGCAAACATTGCAATCCATATCAAATTAACAGATCATCTGCATTGGTGTGGGGAACCGATCTAACAGGATTTAGTAGAGATAAGACAGTTAAAAACATGGGCCCGGATGCACTAAACTCACCGTGCATCTAACAATCATCACTAAGCCAGTTTAGCATCGAACATAATTTACTGACCGATGCCCACAATGGCTCACCATGGGCTTTTACGTGAGTTCATTACAGCCTCCGACTCTGCCATGCAAATGATATCATTACTATTAAAATGAGATCATTAATATTAAAACGAGCACCTCGATCAATGCCCTAAAATCACTTAGGCATGCACTAAATCTAGCAACACCTACTAACGACCCTAAATTACTGACCAGGCCTGCAATAGTCAGCCACGACGGCCCCCCTAAAAGGCATTAGGGATGCCCACTCCCTCCTGCCTCAGAAACATGGACCTCCCACACACACACTCCCGACCAGCCCCCTGTAAAGATTGTAGCCACTTAGACCCCCCCCCCCCATACTCCTGAACATCCCACCCCCACGAGGATCGTGGCCACCCAAACCCCTCATACACTCCTGACCCTCCCCCATGAAGATTGTGGCCATCTGAACCCCCACACACTCCTGACCCCTCCCCCACAAAGATCATTGGCAGGAGGAATGCTCATTCCCTCCTGCCTTTGCCACCTGGCCTTCCCACGTCCCCCCTATACCTTATATAGAAGAAGACAGCAGAAGGGATGCCAAGGGAAAGAGTCTTAGGCACCCAAGCCAATCAGGGCCTTAGGCCCATCCCGGTGCATCCCAGGATGCACTGGGAAGGGGAAGCCCACCATTTTGGAGAGGCGGGCACTAAGCATCCCTCCTGCTGTCTTCTTAACATTTTTCTGTTGATCTTCATTTACAAACTCTGACTAGTTTGAACGTTCAAATTATATTCTGGAAAATCATGAAACAGTCCTCAAAACTACCATGTTTTGAAGAAACCAATGTTATGCAAAGCTTTTATTTTATCTACTCTTTGTATAGAAGGGATAGCTGCCAACATCATAGTTTTTGTGGTTATAAAAATGGCAATCAAAGGCACAAAAGTAGACTTCTCAAGGCATTTAACACAAATTCAAATTTAAGAGATCAAAGGCTTCACAAATTCAAGCCAATAATCTGTCAACCTTTACAAATTTACTCACACTTGGATGAATAACTAGGGCCTGGATGCACTAAAGATACTGACTGGATCGCTGTTGGCCGATTCTCTGGCCGATTCTGGACGAGGGATCGATGCACTACCAAGTTTCCATGCCAATGATTTGCATGGAGGTGCAAATCATTTGCACGCAAACCCGAGCGATTGACACAAGTGCAGAGCCCTAACAGCAGTGACAGGGGAAGCAGCCTCCTGTCATTGCTGTTAGGGCTTCTTTTTTTTAATGGCACAAATGTTGTGCGTGTGTTACACATGCACAATTTGCCCCATTAAAGAAAAAGAAAAAAGCATCCTGCACTGATGGCCCTCCCCAATGACCCCCCCCCCCCTACGAACAGACACAGGGATGCCCCTTCCCCAGTGACAGTGAAAATGGAAGGGGAAGCCAACTCCTTCCTGCCTGGCCGATAACCCAGCACCACGCCTCCATCTGGTCCTGAAACCCCTCGCCACCGACTCCCCTCCAACCATCCTCTACCCTTTCCCTCCTGCCTCTGGATGCTACTCACGCACCACCCCCCTCCGGTACCTTTGTTAAACGTTGGGAGCTGGAGGGAAGCACGGTCCTTTCAGCTCCGAGTCCTGCCCATCGAAAATGACAGGCCTTCCTCTCGCCAGTGCACCATGTGATGCACAGGGAGCAGCCTAAAGCCTTGATTGGCTCAGATGCCTAAGGCCCATCCCAAGGGGCCTTAGGCTCCTCTCTCTGTATCCCGTTGATGCAAGGGAGGGGCCTAAGATCTGACATCTAGAGACCTGTTGGTTGTTCCGATCACTAAAACCACACTTTTTTATTATTTATTTGCATTTCAAAATAAATTTACAGGAATCCACTTGTTACAGTAATATAGAGCATAACCCTTTTAGGGAATAATATGATTTACAAGAAAAGATTATTCCAATATGAAGCAAACAATAAAGGAAAAAAAATTTTTTTAACTTAAATCATATTAAAAATTAACACAATTTCTCTTCCTTAGACCCCGATTATATCTTGGGAGAGACAAGAAATAAGATAAGGAGAACTATTTATAAACTCAAACTTTTAAAGGAAAAGGCGTAACGTGAATCATTCCAGCTTATTAATTATTACAGCCCTATTTCATATTTTCATTAATTTTTTTCATATCCAAAATATTTCAAAGCTGGTCTGGTGAAAAAAGCACATATTTGCTGCCAGCATATTTGATTTGACACTTACAAGGATAGCTTAACAAGAAAGCAGCCCCCATTTTCACTATTTCTTCCCGCATGGCTAAGAATAATTTTCTGAGGTCTTGGGTTGCTTTGGTAACGTCTGGGAAAATCCAGATCTTCTGTCCCATTAATAAGCTTTGGGGAAAGCAAAAAAAAGCTTTCATTATTGAGTTCAGGTTCAGTTCAAAGACCAATGAAACAATTAAAGTTCCTCTAAATATGATCTCCTCACTTGAATTCTCCAATATGCCTGTTAGATTATTAAAGTCAATTTGTCATGCCACTTCTTGTTGTTTAGCTTGCAAAACCTCTTTCTTCTTCAATAAATAGTAAATTTTATTAATTGGCGGTACCATTTCAGGGGAAAAATTCAAAATTTCAATTAAATATTTTTTAAACAAATCCAATGATGTAGATCAGTGTTCTTCAACTGCCGGTCCGTGGACTGGTGCCGGTCCGCAGAAGTTTTCTGCCGGTCCAAAGGGCCGGCACGTCCATCAGGCCCAAGACAGTGTTCTTCAGCCGCCGGTCTACAGTGCGATCAATGCGGTGTCTTCGGGCTGGCTTTTTGAGTGCTACAGTGCACAAAGCCATGGGAAAAGGCTCCTACGCATGTTCTGCGCCTGAACCGGAAGCCTTCTCTCTGACTTCGCAAGATCAGAGGGAAGGCTTCCAGATGAGGCATGGGACGTGCGCGAGGAGCTGCTGGCCACAGCTTTGTGCACTGCAGCACTCAGGAAGCCGGCCTGAAGTTAACACCGGGGGGAGGGAGGGGCAGGCCAGAAGGCAAGGCACAGTATGGAGGGAGAGAGACAACAATGGTAGGCGAGAATGCTTTTATTTTTTTTATTTAGTGATTGATTTACATCTGCTGTCTGTTCAGGAAGAAATGCATTTGTTTCTTTTCCTCTGGGATTGTACTGCTTGCAGAGTCTTGCATCTTGCACCTGTTCCTAAAGTATCTAAGGTGGGCAGACGAGATGGGCCGCGGCCCTTATCTGCTGTCTTTTTCTATGTTTCTAGACAACTGATCCTCTCTTCTCTCTCCCCTCTATAGCGATTAACTTGTTCTATTGATCACTTTCTCCTCAAAAATGGATTTCCTGTCCTATTAACCCTCTTTCTTACTCCCCTCTTAAAGTCAATCAATTTGTACCTTTGCTTAATCTTTGTAAACCGCATAGAACTTCACGGTATTGTGGTATATAAGCTGTTATTATTATTATTTGTAAATATTAGTACTTTTAGTTTTTGGTCCTGCATTTGCATGGGGCTGTTTTCTGGTAAGAATGAATGTTGACAAGCATACAGTATGCTTTGTGTATTTTAATTTTGTGGCTAGCCATTATGTGTTGTTAATACGATTATATTGTGCGTGTGTGTGTATATATGAAAAATGAATGGAAAAAATGGTTATAATTAGTACTATTATGTTGGCGGGGTCTGGGTGGGAGATTGGGTGGAGATGGGCACAACTTAGCCCAGTGTTCTTCAACTGCCAGTCCGCGGACTGGTGCCGGTCCACAAAATAATTATTTTATTTCCACTGGTCCATAGGTGTCAAAAGGTTGAAGAACACTGATGTAGATAACACTGACTTGGGGAAATTCAATATATGGAGATTCAACTTCCGATTAAAATTCTCCAACTGTTCAATTTTCCTTTGAAAAAGGACTCTGTCTTTGACTACAGTGGCTGAAACATTTTGCAAAGCGGAAACTTCCTTACTTATTTAGTCAAACTTAAGAGTCCAATTCCATTTTAATATTCTGAACTGAAGCGGACAAATTGTTAAGTTTACTCACAAGCTTAGTCATTTCACCAGTCGATGTTGTTACTGTAGCATCTAACTTTTGGAGTAATTTCCAGATATTTGACAAAGTTGCCAGCGAGGAGTTGGCTCCTTACGCTCCTCTACTCGTTGTAGACTTGGCTTCACAGGCAGCGTGGGTCCCCCTTCCGGTCTCCGTTGAACATGTCGGGTCCTCAGTGTTCCTTCCTTCAACGCTGTCCTGAGTCAGATTGGGCGGTGATCGGACTTCTGGGAGAGATATGGCTCCTTCCACCAGAGCAGCCGCAGGAAACTCTCCCCCTGTCACTATAGCTGGTGATCTCGTCAGGAACCAATCCATAGGGGGATCCACCCAGACAACCCCTTGCGTTTGCTATGGGGCATATCAAACCCTTCACTCAACAAAAGAGAAAAAATCCACAATTCTGCGGTCGGGTAAAATCCGGCCTAAAAACTGCAAAGTAAGACGGAGCTCTGGTTTCTGGCTTCTTTCACGCCGCCGCCATGCTATCTCTCTCAAAAAAACCTTTTTTTTCTTGGGGGGGGATAGCCAAGTGATTAGTGCATCAATCGCTTGGCTACTTTGCATGGGGTTTTAGCTCATTTGCATGGCTGGATGTGAAAATGGGCGATCGAGGGGAAAAATACACGGTGGGCCATTTTCTGCATCGGGTTGGTAAAAGCAATCGTTGCTAAAGCTGTGAAAACATGTTTAGCGACGATTGCTGACTTTAGTGCATCTAGCTCTAGGTCCTCTCCAGATATTTTTTCTCTTGTAGCACAGATTATTACTATGTTATATTCATGTTTATTCTTATTTTACAAGAATCTAAAGAAAAAGTATGCACAAATACAGTGGGAAATTTAAGGAGCTACTCTAGGGACCATACATAGATCAGCTGTTCTTTTAAGTGCAGTATCCTAGCATCCCTATTTCTTTTTTGCTAGCTCCCCAATTTATTAAGACTCCCATCAATCATCTCCCCCGAATCATTATCCCCCAGATATTGCTCAACGGTGGATCAAACCTCTTCACACACCTCCGGGTATCCCAACAGAGATTCATTCAACCTCCAAAATGGTCTCCTCTGAAGTTTACAGAATCCTCTCCAAGAGACCCAGATCTGAAATGTGGATAACTTCTATTTCCGCTTTTCCCAAGTCCCCCCACTGATAAACTAAACTAAACTAAACCTTAGGTTTGTATACCGCACCATCTCCGCAAGCGCAGAGCTCGGCACGGTTTACAGAGGTTGAGAGGAAAGGAACTACAAAGAGGGATATAGGAGAGGGACTGAGAAGATAGAGAGGGACAGGGTACTAGAGAACGGGGGGTGATTAGATTTTTGAAAAGAGCCAAGTTTTCAAGTGTTTGCGGAAGGATTGGAAGGAGCTAGAATTTCTGAGCGGGGATGAGAGGTTGTTCCAGAGTTCTGTGGTTCTAAAGGGGAGGGATATTCCAAGTTTTCCTGCGCGGGATATACCTTTTATAGATGGGAAAGATAGTTTCAGTTTTTGGGAGGATCTAGTGGAGAGTGGGTTTGAGGAATTCCAAAAGAGTGGGATAACGGGAGGAAGGATTGCAATGAGTCCATATGCCATCAATATATATGTACATTTGGGTTGCATGTGAATAAAAAGTATCAGTTCTCTGTGTTCCTTGGGTAGTTCTCCAGCAATCAAAAATATTTAAATTTCTCATTAATTCCTGAAATGACATTTCTCATAACTATGACCCCCCCTCCCCCTTGGAGTGATCACACTTATGAGGGTTTTTTTGTGTTCAGTCATTTTTATTTGTAAATTGTTTGTTGGCAGACACACTTATGGTTACTGATTTACATGATGGCTTCCAAAAAGAGAACCTATTTAAACTGCATTATAGTGATCTGGATACAAAGTCAGTAATACAGTTGGAATCAAAGTCAAGCTCTTAGGAGTTCTACCCACCTATAAGATCTCTGTACTAACCACAAAACTATACTTGCTGAGCTTGCTGCCATATCAATGAGTGGGGGAAAGACTTAAAGCCAAGAACCTTGATTTAGAGCCAAGTAATATTTTCCTTTTGTCATCCTTTTATCCTTTCCATGCACCACAGCTTTTCCTGGTATCTGCTAAGGATCTACCCTACTTATCAGCCAATAGTAATGCTGTTCAGGAACACTTAAATATCCAATCATGGTGTGCGTTTGCTTCTGTGCATCATGTTATTAAACAGACATTCATCCAAGAAAACCACAGGTTATTCATTATGGAGGTAGTTTTACAAAGCATTTTCCAGGGCAGGATTAATTCGTCGAGGGCCCCTAGGCACACAAGTACACTGGGCCCCCTGCCCCGCCCCACCATGCACCCAGGCGGAAACAGGAAGCTATGTCAGAGGGAAGCTTTGGGCAAGCAGCACCGCTTGCACAATTACAGTTCCCGTTGCCCTTCTTACCCATGATGCTTGCTTGTCTTACTTTCCGTCGATGGGGGGGGGGCGCATTGCTGATCGGAGTGGGGACCGCATTGCCGATTGGGGGGGGGACCCGCACTGCCAATCGATGCTGGAGGGGCCCATCGCCATTTGGAAAAAACAATTTTGATGCCCTCCTTCATCGGGCCCCCCTGACCATTTCGGGCCCTAGGCACGTGCCTACTTGGCCTATTGGTTAATCCTGCCCTGAGCACAGCATGCAGAAAATGGGTATTATAAAACTGTGCAGGCACATACCCATTTACAACAGCACATGTGTTTTTACATGGTCTGCCCATAGGTGTTCCAGGAGGCGGCATCTGGGTGAATCTGGAGTGCAGTTGTGGGGTACTAACATACTTCATGAACCTTGGGCTACTTTTACTAAGCTGTGAAAGCAGTTTTAGCGCACGCTTAGTGCGCACTGAATTGCCCCGCGCGCTAGATGCTAACACCAGCATTGAGCTGGCGTTAGTTTTAGCCACATAACGCGGGTTTAGCGTGCACGGCAATTCAGCGCGTGATAAAAATGCTATCACAGCTTGGTAAAAGGAGCCCTATGTGTACACCTGCATAGAGTGTCAGCACATAGCTGCAATTGCTTCAGAGCAAGTAACTTTTGAGCAAGTGCAAGAGCATTCATACATAACTGAGGCTAGTTTTAGGAGCCTGTTTTACAAACATAGGTAGGTACCCTGTTATAAAATTGCTCCACATGTGATCTACCACATTAGCTACAGTAGTAATTTCTACAAAATAAAGATGACATCTTACCTATAAGATTCAAGAAGATCAACAACTTCAGTCTGTCCAAAATGTCTAGCCCAGTCCAAAGCCATCCTGCAGGAGTTAGAAAATCATCTAGACATGTTGAGAGAGATCTTCCTGTTCAATGCTACAGCTAGTCATCATATTATCTATATCTGTCTTCACTCTTGAAAGGTAAAATTATGTTCTACCTAATAATTTTCTTTCCCTTAAGATGCAGCAGATGAATCCAGACGAATGGGTTAAGTCCATCCACCAGCAGGTGGAGATACAGAGTTCTGAACTGTGACTATGTACACTTTGGATGACATGCTCTTTAGTACTTCACTATCCTATATAGCAGGGATGCCCACACTTTTTGGCCTTGCGAGCTACTTTTAAAATGACCAAGTCAAAATGATCTACCAACAATAAAATTTTAAAAAACACAAAGCATACGGTAGGCAGAGAAAATATTAATTATCATTTATATTCCGGGGGTTTCAAAGAGGTCAAGACAGATGACTTTATGTAATGTCAGCTCAGTAACAACTATACAAAAATAGACAAATATACCCCCTCCCTTTTTACTAAACCGCGATAGCGGTTTTTAGCGCAGGGTGCTGCGCTGAATGCCCTGCGCTGCTCTCGATGCTCATAGGCTCCCTGTGCTAAAAACCGCTATTGCGGTTTAGTAAAAGGGGCCCACAGTGCAAAAAATAGACAGCAGATATTAATTCTCAAAACGGACACATTTTGATCACTAAATTGAAAATAAAATAATTTTTCCTACCTTTGTTGTCTGGTGATTTCATGAGTCTCTGGTTGCACTTTTTTCTTCTGACTGTGCATCCAATATTTCTTCCCTTCTTTCAGCCTGCTGTATGCTTCCAGACCTCATTCCCTCCGCCAACTTTTTCTTCTTCTCTCCCTGCCTCCCTCCCCTTTCTTCCTTTCTTTCTGTTTCTTTCTTTCTTTGTCTCCCTGCCCCCTTTCTTTCTGTCTGTCTTTCTCTCTCCATGCACCCTTTCTTTCTGTATCCTTGCTCCTCTTTCTTTCTGTCTCCCTGCCTGCTCCCAAGCCACTGCTGCCGCCATCGGGGAACAGGCCTCCAACCTCCAACAGGCACACTTCCTTCCTAATTCTTTCCCAAAATCACCTCTAAAAAATGAAAAGGGAAAGGGATTGGGATTTGTCCCACCTTTTAGTATACAACCATAGCAACATAGTAAATGACAGCAGAAAAAGACCCGAATGGTCCATCCAGTCTGCCCAACCATACATGATTTAATTTAAATTTACCTTTTTCTTAAATATTTCTGGACCAGAAACTCAGCGCTCTGCCCGGTACTATGTTTAGGTTCCATCCACTGGAGTCTCTGTCAAAGCTCACTCCAGCCCATCTAAACCATCACAGCCATCAAAACCCTCCCCAGCTCATCCTCAACTAGATAGCCATATATGGGACACAGATCATGCAAGTCTGCCCAGTATTGGCCTTACACACTCAAAGTGGTTTACATACAGGTACTTCAAGCATTTTCTCTATCTGTCCCAGTGGGCTCACAATCTATCTAATGTATCTGGAGCAGTAGAGGATTAAGTGGCTTGCCCAGGGTTAAAGGGAGCAGCGTGGAGTTTGATCCCACAACCTCAGGGTGCTGAGGCTGTAACTCTAACCACTATGCCACTTTTTCCACGGCCTGGGCCTAGTACTGATCCTTGTGGGTGCTATAGATGGGCAGACTGGATGGGCCTTTTGGCCTTTACTCGCCATCATGTTTCTATCCTCAGCATATCATGTTCCCTTCACCAACATGGACCCCCATGGACTACCACTCCCTGAGTCCTGTTCCTTATATGTGAATGCTATCACTACAGATTTTTACAAATATTGCATTACAACCTAGAAAGGAAAATTAAGTAAAAAAGAAAATAAAGATAGATAACCAAGACAAAAACATACCAGCCATTTGATGCTTTGCTGTGAACATTGGCCCCCATGCTGATTAACTGCTCTACCTGACTTGAGAAACCTCGGCCTGCAGCGACCATCAGCGGAGTTGCACTGGTTTCACTATGCCTATAGTCAACTAAACATAAATCAGAAACCTTAATTTCCTATCGTAAAAAAGTTTTACATCATTTAATAATTCAGAGTATTTAAACTATATAGTACTCCACAGAAGGCACTCATGATTCACTGATGAGTCAAACAGCCAGTCATTTAGGAACTTAAACAGCCAGGCATATCTTGGAGCATACTATTTTGAAAACCAACAACAAAGTTCATATCCTTTGAAATCTCAGTGAATGGTTGCATCTACATTATAAAAACAATATCACAGAGCAAGCATGCGTTCTATAGAGAATAATTCTAACAGTTTCATACAAACATAAGAGGAAAGATGATTTATAAAAGTTTATGGGCCTGTTTTACAAAACCATGCATCAACAGCCCCGAAGCCCTTTAAATTTCTATGGGCTTCGGGGCCGTTATGCGCGACTTTGTAAAACAGGTCCTATGTTTCTTGATCATATGTCTCTTTAGCTATAAATTACAATATTATTATTAAGACTTAGCCAAAAGGAAAGATTTATAAACTATAAAGAGTTTTACCTCATGCAAAGTTGTCATTTCTTTAATAAGACATTAATTATTTTTTCTGAGGCCCTCCAAGTACCTACAAATCCAAAATGTGGCCCTGCAAAGGGTTTGAATTTAAGACCACTGAACTAAGACTAATTTCTGACTGCATGTGTCTTTAGCTGCTTGAACCTTTTCTATTCTTATAGAGTTCTTTTCATAATTTGATTGCAAACTGCCTTGTTTTGTAAAAAGATGGAACAGCAAATATTTAATAAACCATAAACCAACCATGGGCGGCATTCTCATCTGGGAGTTGTGCAAATCATTTCAGTACATATTTATCAGTTTTATTTCATAACCTAGCCAGACACTATAGAGAAAATTTTTATAGAGGATTACCACTTGTAAAGTGTGATTTGCATGCAAAAAGGTTTATTACAGTAGAATCTCAGTTATCCGGCCCCAATGGGGATTGGTAGATGCCGGTAACTGTAGTTGCTGGCTATTTGAGAGTTAATGTAAAAATAGTTTGGTCTCCCTTCCCACTTCACTCTATCATCCTCCCACCCCCACTTGTAGGTCCAGTATCTTCTTTCCTTCTTTATTTATTTATTTAATTCATTTTCTATTTTCCCCAAAGAGCTCAGAAAGCACAGTTACTTACCGTAACAGGTGTTATCCAGGGACAGCAGGCAGATATTCTTGACTGATGGGTGACGGCACCGACGGAGCCCCGGTACGGACAATTTTAGCGTGATTGCACTCTAAGAACTTGGAAAGTTCTAGCAGGCCGCACCGCGCACGCGCGAGTGCCTTCCTGCCCGACGGAGGCACGCGGTCCCCAGTTAGGATAAGCCAGCTAAGAAGCCAACCCGGGGAGGTGGGAGGGACGCAAGAATATCTGCCTGCTGTCCCTGGATAACACCTGTTACGGTAAGTAACTGTGCTTTATCCCAGGACAAGCAGGCAGCATATTCTTGACTGATGGGTGACCTCCAAGCTAACAAAAAGAGGGATGGAGGGAAGGTTGGCCATTAGGAAAACAAATGTTGCAAAACAGATTGGCCGAAGTGTCCATCCCGTCTGGAGAAAGCATCCAGATAATAATGAGATGTAAAAGTATGAACTGAGGACCAAGTAGCAGCCTTGCAGATTTCCTCAATAGGAGTGGAACGGAGGAAAGCTACAGATGCTGCCATAGCTCTAACTCTATGGGCCGTGACAGAACCTTCCAGTGTCAGTCCGGACTGAGCATAACAGAATGAAATGCACGCTGCTAGCCAATTGGATAACGTGCGTTTAGAAACAGGATGTCCCAATTTATTCGGATCAAAGGACAGAAAGAGTTGGGGAGTTGATCTGTGGGGCTTAGTACGCTCCAAATAGTAAGCTAAAGCCCGCTTACAGTCCAAAGTATGCAAAGCCTGTTCTCCAGAATGAGAATGAGGTTTTGGAAAGAATACAGTCAGAACAATTGATTGGTTGAGATGAAATTCAGAGACAACCTTAGGGAGAAACTTTGGATGGGTACGCAGAACCACCTTGTCGTGATGAAAGACTGTAAAAGGAGGATCCGCAACTAGTGCATGCAGCTCACTGACCCTCCTGGCAGAGGTAAGAGCAATAAGGAAGACCACTTTCCAAGTGAGAAACTTGAAAGGAGCTGTAGCTAAAGGTTCAAACGGAGGCTTCATTAAGGCGGAAAGAACCACATTGAGATCCCAGACAACAGGAGGAGGCTTAAGAGGTGGTTTCACATTGAAAAGACCCCGCATGAATCTGGAAACCAAAGGATGAACTGAGAGAAGTTTACCATGAACTGGCTCATGAAAAGCAGCAATAGCGCTGAGGTGGACTCTGATGGAAGTAGACTTGAGACCAGAGTCAGACAAAGAAAGAAGATAATCTAACAAGGTCTCCACTGCAAGGGAAGTGGGGTCATGATGATGAAGAAGACACCAGGAAGAAAACCGTGTCCACTTCCGATGGTAACATTGAAGAGTGGCAGGTTTCCTGGAGGCATCCAGAATAGAACGAACGGGCTGAGACAAAAGAGTATCATTTGAAGTCAGTCCGAGAGATACCAAGCTGTCAGGTGCAGAGACTGGAGGTTGGGATGCAGAAGGGTCTCCTGATGCTGGGTAAGCAGAGAAGGAAACAATGGAAGAAGAATAGGCTCCCTGGAACTGAGTTGAAGTAGAAGGGAGAACCAATGTTGCCTGGGCCACCGTGGAGCAATTAGAATCATGGTGGCTTGTTCCCTCTTGAGCTTGAACAAGGTAAGGAGCATGAGAGGCAGAGGAGGGAAAGCATACAGGAACAGATTGGACCAATCCAGAAGAAATGCATCCGCTGCCAGACGGTGAGGAGAGTAGAGTCTGGAGCAGAAGAGGGGCAGCTGATGATTGTGAGGAGCTGCAAAGAGGTCTACTTGAGGAGTGCCCCATTGAGCGAAAATGGACTGGAGAGTCAAAGGATCGAGAGTCCACTCGTGAGGCTGGAGAATCCTGCTGAGATTGTCCGCTAAGGAATTCTGCTCTCCCTGAATGTAGACAGCCTTCAGGAATAATTGGTGATCTGTCACCCAAGACCAAATCTTCTGGGCTTCCTGACACAAGAGGCGAGAGCCTGTCCCACCCTGTTTGTTGATGTAGTACATTGCCACTTGATTGTCTGTGCACAGTAGAAGAACTTGAGGGAAGAGAAGATGTTGGAAAGCCTTGAGAGCATAAAACATCGCTTTGAGTTCCAGGAAATTGATGTGATGCTTCTTTTCCTGGACTGTCCAAAGGCCTTGAATTTGGAACTCGTTCAAATGAGCTCCCCAGGCATAAGGGGAGGCGTCAGTGGTGATGACCAGTTGATGAGGAGGTAGATGGAACAGAAGACCTCTGGAGAGATTTGAGGATATCAACCACCATTGTAGAGATTGACGAAGAGATGATGTCACAAATATGTGTCGTGAGCAAGGATCCGTCGCTTGGGACCACTGGGTAGCTAGGGTCCATTGAGGAGTACGCAGGTGAAGACGTGCGAAGGGGGTGACATGAACTGTCGAGGCCATGTGACCCAAGAGTATCATCATGTGCTTGGCAGAGATGGAGTGTAGTGGAAGCACCTGCTGGCATAGAGTTTGAAGACGGTTGGACGGCAGGAATGCTCTCATGAGGACTGTGTCCAGGACCGCTCCTATGAACTGAAGTCTCTGAGTAGGGATGAGATGTGATTTGGGTAGATTGATCTCGAACCCCAGAAGCTGTAGAAAAAGGATGGTCTGGTTGGTGGCAAGGAGCACTGCCTGAGAGGAAGTGGCTTTGATTAACCAGTCCTGAAGGTGATGCGAGCATAGAAAAGCAGCCACCACAATGAGACATTTGGTGAACACTCTGGGAGAGGAGGCAAGGCCGAAGGGTAGCACCTTGTACTGGTAATGACAGTGATTGATCATGAACCGGAGGTACTGTCTGGAGGCCAGATTGACCGGTATGTGAGTGTATGCCTCTTTGAGATCGAGGGAGCATAGCCAGTCGCCTTGATTGAGAAGAGGGTAAAGAGTAGCCAGAGAAAGCATTCTGAACTTTTCTTTGACTAAGCATTTGTTGAGATCGCGAAGATCTAAAATGGGTCTGAGATCCCCTGTGTTTTTGGGGACAAGAAAGTAACGGGAGTAGAATCCCTGCCCCTTCTGATCTAGAGGAACTTCCTCTATAGCGTTCAGAAGGAGGAGGGATTGAACCTCCTGAAGAAGGAGGGAAGATTGAGGAGTGTTCAAAGCAGACTCTTTTGGCAGACTTTGGGCAGGAAGAGTCTGAAAGTTGAGAGAGTAGCCGTGGCGGATGATGTTGAGGACCCATTGATCCGAGGTGATGATCTCCCAACGGCTGATGAAGAAAGTAAGACGACCTCCTATGGGTTGAGGAAGGTGGGCAGATGGTAGAAAACTGGCTATGCCCTGGAGAATGAAGTCAAAAGGGTTGGGTAGACTTCTGTTGTGGAGGTGGCTTCACTTGTTGCTGCTGTGGTGGCCTAGGGGTTTGTCGTTGTTGCTGACGTTGACGCCTAGGTTGTTGAGGAGCTGGTGGTAAAGGGCGAGCCACATAGCGGCGTTGATAGGCCGATTGTTGCCTGAAAGGCCGAGTAGGTGGAGTCTTCTTCTTGGTTTTCAGAAGAGTATCCCATCGAGTCTCATGGGCGGATAGTTTTTGGGTGGTAGAGTCCATGATTCGCCAAAAAGTTCATCCCCCAGGCATGGAGCATTAGCCAGGCGATCTTGATAGTTGACATCAAGCTCCGACACTCTGAGCCAAGCTAGACGACGCATGGCTACAGACATGGCCGTGGCTCTGGTGGTAAGTTCAAACGCGTCATAGATTGACCGGACCAGGAACTTATGAAGCTGAAGGAGAGAGGAAGAACACTGGTGAAAAGCAGGTCTCTTGCGGTCAGGGAGGTATTTTTCAAAGGAAGCCATGGTGTTGATGAGATGCTTGAGGTAAAAAGAAAAATGAAAAGCATAATTACCTGACCTGTTAGCCAGCATAGCATTCTGGTATAACCTATTGCCAAATTTATCCATGGCCTTTCCTTCTCTACCAGGAGGGACGGAAGCGTACACACTAGCTCCTGCAGACTTTTTAAGCGTAGATTCCACCAAAAGAGACTCGTGTGGAAGCTGCGGCTTATCAAAGCCAGGTATAGGGATGACTTTATATAAAGAATCTAATTTATGAGGGGCTCCTGGTATGGTCAAAGGAGTCTCAAGATTTTTATAAAAGGTTTCTCTCAAGATATCATGGAGGGGTAATTTGAGAAATTCCTTTGGAGGCTGGTCAAAGTCCAGTGCATCAAGGAACGCTTTGGACTTCTTGGACTCAGCCTCCAAAGGAATAGAAAGAGATTCACACATCTCTTTCAAGAAAGAAGTGAAAGAGGTAGAATCTGGCTTAGAGGATGGATCTGGAACAGAAGGATTCTCATCAGCCGATGAACACTCACCCTCAGAGAGAAGAGGCTCTTCGGAGTCACCCCACAGATCAGGGTCCCTAATTTGGGAACTGCGATCCCGAGACTCCGGTGTGGAAGGTTCAAGGTGCCGGGATTTGCGTACCAACTTACCCGAATCCAAGGAAGCAGTGCCAGGAGAAGTTAAAGGCTGTATTGGTGCCGAAGTTTGAACAGCCTGATGCAGCGCTCTTAGCTCCGGTACCAGAACTGGCATGGAGACTGAGGAAGCCGAATGAACCGGTACCGATAAGGTGGAAGCAGCAATTCGGTCGTCCAGCGAAGGCACCGGTACCGCTTTTTTCTTCTGCGGTACCTGCGGTGCGGCTCGACGCCCCGAGGATGAGGAGCCCGAGGTCGAGGGACTCACCTCAATAGGGGCGGAGCGCTTCCGCGGGCGCCTCGTGGTCAGCAGGACTGGGCTCGCTGCCACAGAGACCGGAGGCCGCTCCAGCGGGGAAGGCTTCTTAGCCTGCTTACCTGACTGTTGCGACGCCGGCGCGGTGTTGCGCGGTGTCGAAGAGGTGGGTGCCGACTGAGATGGGGCCGATGCCGGTGTCGATGTCGCAGGGTCAGACATATCGGCACCGAAAAGTAACCGTTGCTGAATTTGACGGTTTTTTAAAGTTTGTTTTTTTAATGTGGCACAGCGGATGCAGGTGGAAGCCCTATGCTCGGGACCCAGGCACTGTAAGCACCAGTTGTGTGGGTCGGTCAGAGAAATGGGCCGTGCACACCGCTGGCACTTCTTAAACCCTGGCTGGGGGGGCATGAAAGTAAAAACGGCTTCTGCCAAATCGAAGGCCGAGGCCTCGATGGTGGCAACAGGCCCCGCCGGGGCGAAACCGAAATAAAACAAAAAAGAAAAGGATTTTTTTTTTTTTTTTTTTTAAACAATAAAATAATAAAAGAAAAAGGAAATATTATTTCCTCACAGGTTTTCGCGAGCGGAAAGGCGATACAAAAAAATCTTTTCAACAGCCGTTGAAAAGGACGCGTCTTCTTAGCTCCGCGGAAACTAAGAAACTGGGGACCGCGCACCTCCGTCGGGCAGGAAGGCACTAGCGCGTGCGCGGTGCGGCCTGCTAGAACTTTCCAAGTTCTTAGAGTGCAATCACTCTAAAATTGTCCGTATCGGGGCTCCGTCGGTGCCGTCACCCATCAGTCAAGAATATGCTGCCTGCTTGTCCTGGGATAACAGGTTACAGGTTAAATGTACATAACAGATTACGATTAGCAATTGATTTGCCACTTGGTCACTTTCTCTTTCCTCCCTCCCTTAACCGAAGCAACAAAGCCGGTTCTGACAACACCCTCCCTCCCTAACTCCGTCGAGACTGCCAATAAACTGGAGAATTTAGAAAATCAAACAAGTAGGTGCAATTTATGTGTTAGGGGCCTTCCTGAGCCCAAAAATTATAAAGATTGCAAGGAGGTGGCAATTATTTTCTTGAAGCACTCTGACAAACAGCAAACCTTCCCCAGTATTGTACAGTATTCTCATCTCATTCTGCACCTTATCCAGCTGAACACTTTCTTAGGTCTCGTACTTTGCTTATGGACAGCCTCCAGACTGGCAATACAGATCAACAGCCCTATCTCAGACCCACTCTACAGTAATGTCTTGAAAAGAACATTGTTATGACAACATTTAACTCTGCTGTCTTAACTCAAAGCCTTACTATTTCTTTTTTGTTTTTGTTGTTGTAGTATGTGTATCCTGTGTTTTTCTAAGCTAAACCGTAAGCTCCAAGTAGGAACAATAAAGTGTAGGTCTCTGCAACATACAGGATATACAGATGCACATTGTGCTATACAATCACGATCATAATCAGTTTTATTTAAATATTTTTAAGATGCTATAATTCTAGGCAATACACATAATCAGAAACAAAGTTATCATTTACTTTTTTTCTGTCCCTTTGTCAATGCCTTTTGAAAGTTAATTTGGTCACAAATAATTCAATGTTAGAAAATTATGTTGCCCTATCCTATGATACTATTTTATTTGGAACGTCTATGAGATTCAAGAGTCAAATTTCAGCAAATAACAATAAACTTTTGTTAATACTGACGGGGGTTGCCATTTAACATATTACTGGAAATTGGAAGGACTATACTAAACTTAATTATACCTTTTGGTGGAATTCAGTTTGTCATATTTATAAAATGGAGAGAATGTTTGCTATACAGCAAGGAAATTATAATAGTTTCAAAAAGATTTGGGGGCCATTGATTGCATATTCTAATGATTAGACACCTTGGACACCTTTTTATTACATAGGACTATCTTTAATGTGGGGAAGGGGAGGTATGTTATATGATTTAATGGGTTTATTCCTGATGAATGGGATGGGTGGGGGAGGGGTCTTTTTTATATGCATTTGACAATAATTGTTAGAATGTCAAGTGATTTGTACGAATTATCTGATTGAATATTGTACACTTGTTGCAAGAGTTAAAACTGAATAAAGAATTTAAAAAAAAAAAAAAGAAACAAAGTTATAACTCACAATGAAAAATATTTTGAGAAATAGAACAAGATATTCCACCCTGAATGAAAGGAGTCCACTTTCTGGGACAAACACAAACATGTGTCTGGGGTCAATTGATAAGCATGGATCCCAAAAAAACCAAACAAACACACATACCCATTAGAGTCCTCATATCTTGAAAACGTGGTGTGGATAGAACACTAAATATACTGTACAATGTTATTAGGGGGACACACATGCATATAAGAATAGCCTTACTGGGTCAAACCAATGGTCCATCTAGCCCAGTATCCTGTATTTATGGAGGCCAATCCAAGTCACAAGTACCTGGCAAAAACCCAAATAGCAGCAGCATTCCATGCAAATAACAATCCTATAAGAATTCCTTTCCTTTGGAAAGTAGACTGTATAATAACAGCAACCTACCACTGACATTTTCAGTTAAAATGAGATGAAACAGCTGAGCAAAAGCATCCACGTCTTTCTGAAGCCAAATATCAGAGAGACACGCATCCATTTCTTTTACCAGCCATGGCTCCAGGCAATTCACATCTTTTTCAGTCTGGAAACACAAAACATTAAAAAAAAAGTTTAGAAGAACAAAACACCAGCTAAGCCCATTTCAATTTTTTTCTAATCACAGCTGAGTATAAAGAACAGCCTCCAAAAACTTAACAAAAAGGACTAATATTTTTTCATTACCACTACCAATAAGACCTAAGTTTCTTGCTCAACAAATGGTAAGAGCATAGCAATGAGGAAAATGCATTGTCCCAACAAGTATCAACCAACCTAACTTCAAACTAAAAGATTAATGTTGTAAAGAGGGAAACAAATTCTACTTATATAAAAAAAAAAAAAAAACAGATTAAAATAAACAGCAATGATTACTTTGACCCAGATTCTCTAGCATCAGTTGGCGCCCAAGCTCAGTAAAAAACATCATTTTTAACTGAGTTTCAAGGTGCCTACCAGCACTGGACTCGTACCTCTGTAAGCACATAGGTGTGGCATGGCAGTAAGTTCCCCCATAAGCTGGGACCCAAACCTTCCTCTTACCATGTATCCCCAAGGCCCTGATTCCCTGTCTGAGACAGATCTTGCAGTTGGTGGCTGAAAATCAGGTGGCCGCTTTCTCCTGCAGCGTCATGAGGTTTTAAGTGCTATTTCATGGAAATATGCTAAGAGCTGAAACGCATGCAGGACGAGATTTTGGGAGAAAATCAGGACTGTGCGCAGAGAACTTATAGAGTTGGGAGTGGAGGGCTTGGAAACCTGCACTGATGAGCATACTGAGGCCCCAGAAACACTGCGCACTCAAGAGAGGATTTTTCTGTATGCAATATGAAGATATGTTGCTTACGTTTAATTATTTGGAGAATAGGGGCAGCAGAAAAATCTGAGATTATACGGAGTGTTTGAGGCAACAGAAATGGAGGATGTTCTATCTATCTTTATAGAAAAGGCTGAAGACTTATTTGTTTCAGAAACTGAATTTGTAACTCTGACTGAATGATATTTGAAGATCAGTTCTAAATTGTCAATTCGGAACCTAATTGTTGGGAGTTGGTGGACAATAAGTATATCACATCACATATAAGGATACTACTACCCCGCTTGTCTTCAGCGAATTAAGAGTCCTTAGTTTGTAGAGAAAGAATTAAACACAAAAGAAAACCCCAAAAAAACAAAACAACAAAATAAAATAATTAGTCAACAGGCATAAGTACAAGAGAACAAAGTGATGTAATTTGTCAGAAAACACAAATGAAAACTCCTGGCTGAAAAAGATACCAAACATAGCATGCTTAAGTTAGGCAGTCCCTCAACATGTAGTATTACAATGCTGAGAGGGGTCAAAGACATACCAGCTGACTGAACACTGTGTCACCTCCATCATCTAGCAGGTCATAATCCTCCGGCACTGCTGGAACAGTTCTCTGCCGCTGAGATTCTGGTTTGATGATGTTGTCTTGGGCAGAATACCATTCAGTAAGAGTGGTCTGCTGCTTCTCTTCTAATCAATTGACAAATGCAAATAATTGAAACACTGAGAACTCTGTGTAAAATGGATTAATATGGATGCAATATAGCTAATGCATGCAATACTAATCATCAAAAACACACATTTAAAGCACAAAGACAACTAAATGTTATCTGTTATCTGACTGTGGTATTTCTCTGCTGCAGCTACCCTGCAATTCTCTGGACTCAACTATCTCCTAACTCTGTGTCTGAAAACGTGATATTCGCATCATCCTGACAAGACCTGAAAGTTAATATTTAAATAACTTCACTTGTGGCATACGTGCTATGGGCGCATGCATAAGGAGCAGGTCATCCTCCTTAGATGAGCTCTTTGTGGTGAAATGTCTAAACCCTATGTGACCCCCAGATAGGACAAAACACCTCCTATATTGATTTTGTATTAATACCTTCTTTTCCTTTTCTCCATCATTTGACCTTCATTGAGGCTCTCCATATGACTACCAATCTTCCTACCCAGTATGTTATGGACGCTGCCCTCTACTTAACTCCCTACTCATCCAGCTCCTATGTACTCAAACACTTTCAAATCTAGTTCCCTGTATACCTACTGTCACTCCAATCCCCACTCTAAAACCTTTCTTATGTGATTTATTGAATTACTTTTCCCTGCATCATAAAACATCACTTATATCAGACCAGATTACTTATAGCCTTCACTTCCAGTTTCTAGTCAAGACCTGGCTTTTATCAGGAAAATAATTCATCTTTTTCATTCCCTTCCACCTTCTTATACAGTTGCTTCTGCTACTAGACAATCTCAAAGAGGTGAGAGACTCGAATTTTGTTCTCAAATTCTTTCCTTGTTATGAAACTTCTTCCTAAAGAGTTCCCATACTCGTAAATCCTTTTAAATTCAAAGTCTCAAGAGCTCCAATCATCAATTCAGGAAAGGTTCCATATAGACCAATTAAAAAAGGCCAAGAAAGCCTATTACACCAAACTAATAAAGAACTTGTCTAACTCAAAAAAGTTTTTTTCATTGTTTACTAATCTTACCCACCCCAGAAAAAGTTGCATCCCCAAAGGTCTCCCCCTGTTACACAAATCTACTGAACCAATTTCTTTCTTTTTTTTTTTATAAATCTTTATTAATTTTTAAACTTTGACAGTGCAATACAATTACTTGAACATAAATATTTCATAAAACGCACTATTAAATACACAATTTATACATAAAACAATCATTTTCTCCTCCCCTCCCAATTATTAATACAAGAAGACATTTATGTGTTTACAAAATTATAATTAAGTAATTTTAATAATCAAAATACATTTCCCTCCCCTGGATGTGTAAGGAAAACCAACAACAAAAATAAATAAATAAATGCATGACAATTATTATGATGTAACAAATACAGTCAATGGGCTCCACACTCTATTAAATGTACTACTAAACCCCAAACAATCCGCATTCATTCTCTCAAATTTATACATGGTACAAACATCTGTCCACCAAAACGTGTAATTCAGTCTGTCATAGCTCTTCCAATTATGTGTAACCATTTGAATAGCTATTCCCGTCATGATCAAAAAAAGACAACTTTTATATTTATCCAAAGAAGGCTTGAAATGTAAAAGCGTACCACAAATTATGGCTTCATAGGTTAAGGGAATTGCTGAATCAAGAATAAGATTAATTTGTCCCCAAACTGACTTCCAGAAATTAAGTATCAAAGGACAATCATATAACAGATGATCCAAAGTCCCTATATCATTATGACAGTGCCAGAATCTATTAGACTTGGAAGTGTCTAATTTTTGTAAACGAACTGGGGTCCAAAAAATCTTATGTAATAAAAATAACCAAGTTTGTCTCATAAATGCCGACGCTGTACATTTTAACCTCCAAGTCCAAATTCGTGGCCAACGAGATGCAGAAATATACTGTTTTATCTCGATACTCCAAATGTCTCTAAGACTAAGAACCAACTTCATTTTCAGCCTCTCTCATATCCTCCTTCAATCTACCATCTCTGGAGACCAATACCACTCAGTGGCGTAGCAAGGGTGAGAGACACCCGGGGTGATGGCACCCCTCCCCGCTCTCATCTCCCCCCTCTTTCCCCCAAGCAACAAGAACTTCAACGTGCTCCTCACAACCCCATCGGCTCTCCTTCTGACATCACTTCCTATGTGCGGCACCCAGAAGTGATGTCAGCAGGAGAAACAATGCGGTTACGAGAAGCACGTGACCGCACTGTCTCTACGAGACGACGACAGGATTTCACAGCAGCCATTTCCTATGAGTGATCTGCACAGGACAGGAGCTTAGGAAGATCGCTCCTGTCCCAAAAGCCCGCTAGACCACCAGGTACAGTTCCAGGGAGTCTCAGAGGGCTTAAGGGAAGGTCTGGGATTCCGGGGGAAGGTGGGGGGGGTCAGAACTGGCTCGAATATTATTTGCGGTTTTTTAATATTCGCGGGCCGGCTCTGCCCCTAACCCCCGTGAATATTGAGGGAGAAGTGTACTTCAATTCTCCATAATTGCACCTTCTGTGTTGCAGAGGCATGTGTGTCAGACACATATGCCTCATCAAATGGAGTCCCACAAGGGCACTTTCCTCTGTTTTTTTCAATCTCTTCTTCAGTTCTCTTCTCACACTAATCCAATCTTCTGGTATAAGTGCCTATTTTTATACAGATGATATTTTCCTTGATCCATTACACGGGTCAACAAAAAAAAAAAAAAAAAAAAAAGTTTTTCTTTGCTACTGAGAACTTAAGAAGTGTTCTTAGTTAATTTAATGACCCTGATTTCAGATCTGTAATTGAAATTCAGCTAGAAAGTCAGGTTTCTGAGATACACGTTACTGATTTTTTAGACAGTCTGACATATCGGCACAAGCCAGGATAGTGTGACAATTGCAGAAAAAAGATATTTTGGTGTCCTGCCTTAAAAGATGCCATTGCTTCAACCTTGAACCCAACAATTCTGCTTTTTCCTTTGACAGTAACAAGTCTCTAACCAGATCATTAAGATCTTCTTGAGTTAGCAGGTGAGGTTGTTTTTCATCCACTTCAGGTCCATACAACTCCTCCACAGCAGCAGAGGGTTAGGGGCCCAATTGTAGGCTGACAATACATCATTTGGGCAGCTTTCACCTGTGTTGAATAATAATGTTGTAGGTGGTACAACTCATTACAATACTTAAAATCCCTAATCCTCCTCCACCTCCTTAACAATGCTAGACCTGGGCAACAACATGGACTCCTCCTCTGACTTGATGCATTAATAATTTTAAATGGTCCACACACATCCCCATGGTTAGTTTATATTTGGGTTAGGGTGGGGAAAAATGTATTATATGGTCATGGGAATATTGACAATAGGGGGGTATCTATCTTTTTTTTATTTCATAAGAATATATGATTGTATTTACAAGTGATTTCTGAAAATTGTTGTATTATTTATAATTCACTTGATGTAAGATTTAAAAATGAATAAAGATTTATTTTTTTTTAAAAAAAATTTTAAATGGTACCTTTTTGTTGACCACCCTAAGCCATTATAGAATACCAGCATAAACCCGCTGTGGAGCACCACGGGTTAATAGAAACATGAAGGCAGATAAAAGGCCAAATGGTCCATCTAGTCAGCCTAGCTACAGTATCCAGTATCTCCTCCTCTCCCTAAGAGATCCCACATACATGTCCTACTCTTTCTTGAATTCTAACATAGTCTCCACTATCTCTACCGGAAGACTGTTCCACGCATCTACCACCCTTTCAGTAAAGTATTTCCATAGATTACTCCTTAGCCTATCACCTCTTAAATTCATCTTATGCCCTCTCATTCCGAAGCTTCCTTTCAAATGAAAGACACCCCTCATGTGCATTTATGCCCTGTAGGTATTTAAACGTCTCTATCATATCTTCCCTCTCTCGTTTTCCTCAAAAATATACATATTGAGATCTTTAAGTCTGTCCCCATACATCTGATGATGAAGACCATTGATCATTTTAGTAGCCTTACTCTAGACCAACTCCATCCTGTTTATATCTTTTTTAAGGAATGGTCTCCAGTATTGTACACAATATTCTAAATGAGGTCTCATCAGAGTCTTATACAGGAGCATCAATACCTCCTTTTTCCTACTAGCCACACCTCTCCCTATGCATCCTAACATCCTTTCAGCTTTTGCCATAGTGTCTTTTGAAACTGTTTGGTCACCTTAAGATCATCACATACTATCACACTCAAGTTTCGATCTTCTTTCATGCACAAAAGTTTTTCACCCCTAAACTGACCGTTCCCTCAAATTTTTGCAGCTCAAATGCATGACCTTGCATTTCTCAGCATTAAATCTTAGCTGCCAGATTTTAGACCATTCTTCAAGCTTCGCCTGGTCCTTCCTCATGTTATTCACACCATCAGGGTTGTCTACTCTATTGCAGATTTTGGTATCAACTACGAAGAGGCAAATATTACCCGACAGCCCTTCAGCAATATCACTTACAAAAAATGTTTTTTTTTAAAAAAACAGGCCCAAGAACCGTACCTTGAGGCACACCACTGGTAACATCCCTTCCTCAGAGAGATCTCCATTCATTCCTTTCCTCAAAGATATCTCCATTGACCACTACCTTCTGTCACCTTCCACTCAACCAGTTCTTGACCCAGTCCATCACTTTGGGGCCCATCCCGAGGGCACTCAGCTTATATATTAGATACCTTTGTGGAACATTGTCAAGGGCTTTGCTAAAATCTAAATACACTACATCTAGCACACTCCCTCTATACAATTCTCTAGTCATCCAGTCAAAGAAATTGATCAGATTTGTCTGACAAAACCTGCCTCTAGTGAATCTATGTTGCTTCGGGTCCTGTAATCCATAGGATTCCAAAAATGTCACTATTCTCTGTTTTAAAAGCATTTCCATTAATTTACTTACCACTTAGGCGCAATCACTTATGCTGTGCCAATAGCTGGTTTAACTGAGTGTGCCTAAGTGCATCTGCAATGAACTCAAGTGACATTTTTCTATGTTGCATGTGCCATTTGGTGTCACACCCATGGCTTGCTCATGTGTACGTCCCCTGCAGTTATGCATTATAGCACTTCATGCATTATTTTAAAGAATGGCACCTAGTGCATTTTGGCACATATCTTCCAAATAGGACAGCACTTAAAGAGTGCAAGGCACATATAACTGTACAAGTATAGAATTGCCTCATAAATATTTTAAAACATTAGCATATACCTCGTTGTTTTTCTTTCTTATATTTTAACATTTCTTTATTTGTATATCCTGTAGTTCGTAATATATCTTCAAGAAACATCTCCTTAATTTCAAATGGTCTTCCTTGTACTGAAAAAAATAAAAATATAAAAGTCTATTATCTTATGTTCTTAATGTAGAAATCCAGAATACTGCAGCATAAAATGGCTCAAGCTATACTGAAAACCAAAAATTACTGACCATATGTATAGACACAACATATTGAAGAATATCCCAAAATTTAGGTCCTGAACACTGTGGGGGAAGAGCTTGTGCACTTCCTCTAGCTGTGTGAATTGAGGTCATGGCCATAGGAAAACTGGTAATAGCTGGCTAAATGGAAATGCTCTTTAAACTAACAGTGAGTCGGGTGACAGAAGCGGCTGTGGGAGACCCTTGATAAAGCACGGCTGTGAGAAACATGTCGGGTCATCTTCTCCTGGGTCATTTCAGCTAAAAAAGATAAGTAGCTTTGAAAATGCACATGCAATTAAAGAGTCATGGGACAGGCGACAATGCCCTTTTTGTGAATTACAGCTGGCTAAAAGACAAAAAAAGAAAGCAGGACTAAGTAACAAGACTGCTCCAAAGATATGTATTGGGAACTGTGCTGTTTAACTGTGTGTTTCATTAAA
Organism: Geotrypetes seraphini; assembly: GCF_902459505.1. Taxonomy (NCBI): domain Eukaryota; kingdom Metazoa; phylum Chordata; class Amphibia; order Gymnophiona; family Dermophiidae; genus Geotrypetes; species Geotrypetes seraphini. The sequence goes on from NC_047084.1 coordinate 536,342,853, forward strand.
AAAATGATCTGGAGTCAGAAATGCAAGCAAGATGGTAAATCTTGTGGCTGACACAAAATTATTCAGTTATTAAAATAGCAGAGGATTGTGAGGCTATGAAGATGATCTTGTGAAATTAGAAAAGAAGGCATCTAAATGCCAGACGAAATTTAGCATAAACAAGTGCTCAAATTATGCACATAAGGAAAATAATCTCAACAAGAGGTACAAAATACTGGGATCTAAATCAGAAGTTACATAAAATGTAACTTGGAGTCATTCATCATCATGGAAGCACAGTATCAAGAAGATACATGAGAAATAAATTTGTATACTAAATAAACCCCCCCTTTTACTGAACCACAGTAGAGGTTTCTACCTTGGCCTGGGGCACTAAATGCTTCAACACTCATAGAATTCTTATGCCATCAGAGCAGCATCAGAGCATTTAATGCTCCAGGCCACGGTAGAAGTCTCTACCATGGCTTAGTAAGAGAGGGCCTAAGCTTTTTACAATATTAAAAAAATAAAATAAAATCACAAAAAGTTAGAGTAAGGGGAGAATTCATTAACAGGCAATAACGATTATTGCATTATAAACGCTAAAGATGCCCATGATATTCCTATGGGCGTCTTTAGCATTTAGCGCGAGCTAACACGGTAGCATCCATTGAGAAATTCCCCTTTAAATGAGACTAACATAAATGGAAGCTAAAAGGTTCTCATGAAAATGTGATAAAGTGACATACTGTATATGACAGGGCACCCTCCAAAGTATCTCAAAAAGAGATTAACGTCCAGGGCTGCACTAGACAGAATCAGTTTTAAACAGGAATGTTTTTGCAGGACATCTCTCAGTTTGGTTAGTAGGAAATCACTGAAACGATCCCTCTCATGGACTTCATCCTATCACACAGAGAAAAAAAGTAGCAAGTTAGTAAATAAATAAAATCACCTCGCCAAACAGTTGTTTATAACTTCAGACAACTTTAATTACAACAGATTCACAGAACTTTCTGATCTGGGAATTACAGAGTGATGGTGCACTGAAGCCATAGAATAATCTACTGCTCAATAAAGCAGAACTTAAGGCGTTTCCAAACTCTTGTCCCTTACAAATTCACTGACTTACAGATTTACAATGGTTCCAAAAAATCTCCTGATTTCTTGCAGATGCTCAAACATCAATTAGGTAACACCTTTGCAGATGACTATGCATTATTTACCAAGCACGAAGTTGATTTCTTTAAACTGAAAATAAAAAAAATTGTTTTCAACATTTTCCTGTAACTAATGGAAGATTAGGTTCTTACCTCAGTAATCTTTCTGTTAGAAGACAGGATTCTAAACTATAGCTGTTGTCTCCCTGTAATCATGAACTTTGCAGAAGGGTGTCACTCAAAACTCTCAACTCCTCCCCTTCAGGAGTGAACATAAGAACATAAGAATTGACGCTGCTGGGTCAGATCAGTGGTCCATCGTGCCCAGCAGTCCACTCTCGCAGTCGCATCATGCCCAGCAATCTCCCTCTTCAGTTAGTACAAAGCAACCAAACTTCACTGAAACAGAAGAAAAGAGAAGGAGGGGCACAGGAAAATTCTCCATAGACAAACCACATTCTGTTCTGCTCTCTGTATCTCATGACAAATAATAAAGATTAATAATAATGAACAAAAAAATAACATAAATTAGAACTTAGGAGTAGCCAGGAACAACCTGCTAAGTGTAACTGGAACAATTCCATAAAACCCCCCCAAAGTCTAAAGGGAATAGGAGCATTCATACTCCTGTAGTCTTGTTGCTTCTGAATCTTAAATGACAGGAGACGTCCCATAACAGAAACCAACAATGTCTGAGGCAAAAACCAGGTGCGAATCAAAAGTATACTCAGGGCGGGCCGTACAGAATCCTGTCTTCTAACAGAAAGAAGATTACCAAGGTATGAACATAATCTTCCATTCTGTTGCAAAAACATAGGATTCTGTACTATAACTGACATACCAAAGCAGTGCCAAAGGTCTGGGGAGGGGGACATACACAGATGAGCCTGTCTGTAGACTCAAGAGGAATCAAATGCAGTATCCTCTTGAGTCACCATATCCACTCTATACAACCTTGTAAAGGTGTGGAGAGTAGACCAAGTAGCTGCTCTACAGATTTCATTGGATGAAACAGTTTTTCATCAGGTGTTGCAATCGAGATAGGGGGGCTATTTACTGCAGGCAATGTAGGAAGAAGAAATTGCCACGTGGAAGGTTGAAATCACCTTCGGTAGAAAGGAAGGTACTGTCTGCAGAGAAACACCGTATTTTGTAAACCTAAGGAACGGTTCTCTACAGGAGAGAGCCTGTAACTTTGAAATTTGCCTCATGAAAACTAAAGCCTTCTCAGTTTGCTTGCACAAGAAAAAACTGAAAGAGGACCTGTTCTCCACTGCTGAAGAGGAAGAGTTTTTAGTGACACCCTTCTGCAAAGTTCGCAACTACAGGAAGACAACAGCTACAGTACAGAATCCCATATCTTTGCAACAGAAATAATTGCATTCTTTCTGTGCACCTGCACCATTTTTAAATTTTTAATGCATCTTTTAATATTTTCACTTTTCATTCCTTTTTCTGACCTCACATCGCTTCTTCACCTTTTTCTCTTTTTCCCACCCACTTACTGCAGCTTGCTTCCCCCATTGCTAATCACAAGCCTTATTGTTACTCTCTCTATATTCTACTTCCCTCCTTTCTCCTGTAGAAATCACTTAACTGTAGCAGATGCTCTCCAAGGTCAGCAGACTAGCATGGGAATGCTCCTGCTTGTCTTTTCTTGAAGATTTTGGTAGCGATTCAGAGTGCACATGTGCAGCTTGCCACCTGCTATCATCACACGAGACCAACTCAGTCTAATATAATAGCTTAAAGAATACAACAGCAATTGGAGGTAGACAGTATAGCAAGAATATTCATCCTGCTGTCCTCAGAGAAAACCTGCTACAGTTAAACTTTGTTTTTTCTGAGGACCAGAGGAATATAATTTTCTTACTACTGGAGAGTGTCTTAAAACACAATTTTCTTACTACGTACCAGAGTGTCTTAAAACACAAAGGGGAATCCAACTCAGGGCTACAACAAGCAAGGGGTAAAACTTGAACCAAGTACAAAGTAATGTGTTATTAATATTTCTTTTTTTAAAGACAGCCTGGATTGTTGGAGGCTGTTCTCGTTACTTTTACTCTGTTCATTGTTTTGTCTTGAATCCACAATAAAATATTTTTGAACATAAAAAAAAGACAGTCTGAAATTGAAAACAAATGAGCCGGGGGAAGGGGGAAAGGATTTGGATTCTATACCTCAAACAGATTTTGAAGGACTGTCCGACCAAACCAGCTATTGTGTCAGGAGTCTTGTTTTAGACAATAAAGAAATGTAAATGGCCTGAGGTCCATGTTGCAGCTCTACAAATCCCTCTATGGAAGCCTCTGACACTACTAGGGTTCTGACATTGTGAATTTTGACATGAGCTTCCAGAGTTGCACCCAGCCTGGGCATAAGTGAAGGAGATGCAATCTGCTAGCCAATTTGAAAGCATGCATTTTTTGATGGCAGCTCTCATCTTATTTGGATCAAAAGAAACAAAAAGCGATGTGGACTTTCTATAGACTTTAGTCCACTTCTGATAGAAAGTCAAAGTGCTCTTTCAATCCAGTGTGAAGTGCACTTTCACCTTGAGGAGCTTTGGGGAAAATGTTAGCAGAAAATTGACTAAGAGTGAATACAGAGAAGGAATCAAACAACAAACAAAACAGAAAATAAAGCACCATAAGCATAGTAGTTTATAACTGTGGAGGGGTATAATCAAAAGAAATGTCTAAGTCTGTTTTGGGCTTAAGTCACTAGTCGCCCAAAGTTGGCTAAGTAAAATGTCCATTCCCAAAAATACGTCCAAAATAATTTTTTTTCGAAAATCATCTAGTTGGATGACCAGCCGTTTGATCACCCAAACAGCTAAGATGTCTATCGTTATATCCTATTCTTGTTCAAAATTTCATCAAAGTCAAAAATGCCCAGAATAAGACCTTTTGGACATGGGCAGGGTCAGCAAAGTGATGGACTGGACACCCAAACATTGCACCAGAATAGTAGGGTACCTTACAGGGCACTGCTGTGAACTTCACAAAACTGGTGCCACATACTCATTAGAAGATGACACGGGGAAAGATTATGTCCCCTTCACCGCCCCGCCATCCCTTTCACTGCCCCGTCCCTACAGCATCCATACAAGCCTCAGTACTGCAATATTTAGCTTATTCTTTCCTTATAAATCAAAGTTCTGGCTGCTGAACTAGAGAAAGAGATGGTCAGCTGGCAGGGCTTTGTTTATAAATTTTTATCAACACAACTAATATACTACTTTATCCTAAAGCAGAAAAAAAAAAAAAAAAGGAAATAAATATAATTTTTTTTCTACTTCTTGTTGTTTGGTTTCTGCTTTCCTCATCTTCTCATTCAATTCCTTCCATCCACTGTCTGTCTTCTCTCAGCATCTTCCATTTGCTCTGTTACTGTACCTCTCCCTTCACCACCACCCCAATTGGTCTGGCACCCATCTTATTCCCTCTGCTCCCCCCTTTGCTGTCTTCTCCCCATTCTGTCTTCCCCATTTCCCTTCCAGTGTCTTCTGCCCACTCTTGTCTTCCCCATTTCCCTTCCAGCGTCTTCTGTCCACTCTTGTCTTTCCCATTTCCCTTCAGCATCTTCTCCCCACTCTCTCTTCCCCATTTCCCAGCATCTTCTCCCCACTCTCTCTTCCCCATTTCCCAGCATCTTCTCCCCACTCTCTCTTCCCCATTTCCCAGCATCTTCTCCCACTCTCTTCCCCATTTCCCAGTGTTTCTCCCCACTCTCTCTTCCCCCATTTCCCAGCGTCTTCTCCTCACTCTCTCTTCCCCATTTCCCAGCGTCTTCTCTCCATTCTCTCTTCTCTTTCTTCCCTTCAGGCTGCTTCAGCGTCTTCTCCTCTCCATCCCCCCACCCCCAGCACCCTTTGTGCGGTCCAGCAGATCCCTCCTGCCGGCCAGCCCTGCATCACCCTCCCTCTCTTCCCCTTACCTTCTCTTTGTGGCGACTTCTATAAGGCTATGCCTTGTATTGCAGCCGTAGCCTTGAAGTCGCATCGCATTGGCTGCTGGAAAAGTCTCCTCCGATGCAACCGGAAACAGGAAATTGCGTCAGAGCAGACTTTTCCAGTAGCCCGGCGCAGCGCGACTTCAACGCTCTGGCTCCAATACAACGCACAGCCTTATAGAAATCGCCAGAAGGAAAGGGAGGGAGGAAGATGCACGGCAGGCGGGAGAGAGGGGGCTGCCAGACCGCACTCTCGTTCACCGCACGTGCTCACTCCTTTAACTGCGGAGAAAAGACCATTCACCATTCCACGGGGCGGTGAATGGCTTTGTCCCCATACACACGGTGACCTTTTTTTGTCACCGTTTTGGCGGTTAACAACCACCGTGTCATTCTCTAATACACATCTCGCCACAACAACCTTATAAGTCATGGTGAGCCCCCCAAAATACCCCCAAAACCTATTAGACTCACCTGTTTACCACCCCAATAGCCCTTATGGCTGCAAGTACCACTTATATGGCAGTACAGAATGGTTTTAGGAGGTTTTGGTGGGTGCACATGTTTCACCATGCATGCAGTGGTTAGAGTGGCTTATAGGCCTGGGTCCTCCTCTCCATGGTTCACTAGTCCACCCCCCCCAGACTACCTCTGTGCAAGCTCTACTAGGCTTTCCTATGCCAGGCTGCCAACTTCTGAAGTTATGGAGGCAGATATGTGAAGTTTTTATTACGATTTTTATTGCGGTGGGAGGGGGGGATCAGTGATCACTGGGGGAGTGTGTAGAGGTCTGTACTTTGTACCTGAAGTGGTTATCTGATCACTTTGGATATCTTCTTGTGACTTAGACCTGGTTTTAGATGGCCTAAATCACAATATCCAAGTTCCGTCTAGGCAGTGTTGTTAAACTTTTGGTTATACATGCAGTACAACTAAGTCTAGGATGGCCCAAGTCCCACCCAAATCCTACCCTCGTCACTCCTCCTGAAACGCCCCTTTTAGCTCTGGGCGTACTGCAGCACTGTGAAGGCCTAAGTCGTTTTTAGATACATCTAAAACCCGGTTCGATTATCGGCACCTGAATGACTTGTCTCACTGATTGTTCAAGTGCCAATTTAGGCCGGTTTTTATATGTATTTCCATTTCGATTATGAGCCCCATAGGATTTTATTTTGTTCCATTTTTTTGTTTGCATCTGATAAAGAGACCGGTTTGGGGGGTTTTTTCTAATGATTTTCCCTCCTTTTTCATAAAGTTTAAATCTTGATTGTTGCTTTTGATTTCTACCACTTATAAAGGAATCCAACGGATTGGTACAAGGGTGTTCAATAATTTATTTACCTCAATAGGAAAGAAAAGAATTTTCAAATGTTTGATTTATTTTTCAATATAGTCCCCCGATAGCTCCATGCACTTCATCCACTTTTCTTGTAATGACTTTAACCCCTTTGAAAAGAATTCTTCTGTTTGACCTTCCTTGATGTCATCAACACTTGAAAACTGCTATCCACAGAGAGATTTCTTCAAAACTCGGAATGGGAAATGATCTGAGGGAGCCAGGTCAAAATTGTAGAGTGGATGGTTCAGCTGCTGGAATCCACATTCACGGATGGTGACTGTAACATGTGTACCAGCGTACTGTCGTGAAGAAGCAGCATGCCTGCAGTGAGTTTTCCTCCTCTTTTCTCCTTGATTGACTCCCGTAAAGCAATCATTGTGTTGGCGTAACTCTTCCCAGTTATAGTTATCTTCTGAAACAAAAGTCCTTTTATCATCCCATGACATTGCTTGCAGATTTTTCTGTCTTGAGCTTTTATGGGGTAGGTAATATCTTGGGCTTCCACTCAGGATCTCTGTGATAGACCCAAGTCTCATCTCCAGTCACCAAACAATGAAAAAAATTCACTTAGTCTTCATGGAGCATCTTCAAGTTCTTCTGACAGCACTGGAGCCTCGTGGTTTAATGTCATGTCATCAGCATTCTTGGAACCCATCTTACACTAACCTTGGACATGCCCAACTTTTCATGAATTATTTTCCAAACTGCCAAGATGCCCATTTTTTCAGCTATTCCAGAAACCTTAATTTGTCTGTCTAACTAAATTAAATCCTTGACTTTCTTGCATATTTCTATGGAAGTTGCGTCCACAGGCCATCCAGTCTGAGGGTTATCTTCAATGGACTCACTACCTCACTTAAACTGCTTGCTCCAAAATTTTACTTTGTAGGATGATAGGGCAGATTCACCATAAACTGCAGTCATGTTTTCATGGATCTCCTTTGGTTTTTCCCATCTTTTGTGAGAAATTTTATCACTGAATAGTGCTCCAAATCTAGTGGTATCTTATTTGATTCACATGAGGACTCTCCTGACATCCTATCTCTTGGAAAGTTAGACTCACACTGAGCTGCAGCTGTGCATGAGTAACCTTCAGACATGTGACAACATGCACAAACTTGTTTCAACACGCTTGCTACTTCCTTTCATACTCAGGTAGATAAATTATTGAGCGCCCCTCATAAGAAATAATATTAATACTCACATTCAATATCACTTAATGTATACATTCAAATTCATTTCAAATGTTGTATATATCCAAATACACCTCAAACAACGTTACTATTTTTAATTTATCTCTGCATTTATTTCACTTCATTCACTTTTTCTGTATTTTGTTAGCATCTCATTATTTAATAATTGTGCTTAAGAATGTTGCACGGATATATTTTTTTTTAATGTTTCCTTCTTTACTTTCGGATAAACTGTCTTGTCAATGGTTGGTCCTTTTTTGATATTCTGTTATTTTTTTATGCTTTGTGCAGGCCTCTGACACAGGCGATCACACCAAAACACAGACTTTGGCAGATCCATCAATAAAGAGAAGACCAATTGTCCTTAACTCGAAGGCCCTTGGTGTTTTTTTCTAAAAGAACAATTGACTAAGACATAATTCCAACATTATCGAAGGAATGCAGGATGTGCCCACAAAACCACTCTATTATTTTAAAACTTTTGTAGGGTGGATTAGTTACTAAGGCCTGCAGCTCACTTACCCTGTGGACTCAAGTGATTGCCATCAAAAAACAAGACTCTCCAGGTTATGTACTTCAGGTGACAGGTTCAAAAGGAGATACTATTGCAACAAACTGGCTTAAGATCAATAAAATGTAACTGAATCTACAGAAAACAAAGGTACGTATAGATATTTTGTAAAGGTTAGCAACAGCTAGATATGCAGTTTCTTATTCTTGATAATATGCAAATTCCTGTTACTCAGAAAATTAAAATCCTAAGGGTACTGATCAACTCCAAATTGACTTTCTGACTTTATATATTTGCCACTGTCAGTAAATGTTTTTTTCAAATTACAAGTACATTCTGTCTAGCATTTGCTGGACAAAAGGGTATTGCACATCATCATTCATTTCTGGTAACTGTGCGCTTTGATTATTATAATGCCCTTTTCAAAGATCTTTGTAAAAGAGAAATTAGAAATTTACAGCCGATACAAAATATTAGGATCAAGCTGATTTCCAGGACTAAGAAATTTGATCACTTGATCCCACTATTAAAAGCAAAATAATATAATATAATTTTCAAACTTTTAATTTTTAATACACAAAATACACTACTCTGTGCTACCATTATTTTTATCACATTATTTAATCACCTATTCACCCCCATGTTCACTTCACACTGCTCAACAAAATCAATTTGTTTTCCAGGAAAAACCTAACGAAAATATGAGATATCTTTCAGGATTCTGTTCAGTGCTGTGTATCCCATCATGATTTCAAATAGCCTCCCTCTAACACTACATTTAGAAACATTGCACCAGATATTTAGGACCTCTCTCAAAACAAATTTGTTTCAAACATAACAACATGATGGTAGATAAAGGCCAAACGACCCATCCAGTCTGCCCATCCGCATCATCCACTATATAGAAACATAGAAACATGATGGCAGATAAAGGCCAAATGGCCCATATAATTTCAGAAAGTCTTTGACACTTAATCTTATAAAAAGTTTCTCACTGGGAGGAAGTGACATCACTCAACCGAATGGCAGGGTGAATAGTGAGCTCCGTAGGTGCTTTGAGCTACGAGTGCATTAATAGCTTCCCGCGAGCAGTACTACTCCCGATTGAGGACGCAGGGTGGATGCGAGTGTATGGCGAGTCGCCGGCAACTGGAAAAGTTCCATTTTAGTGAAGCAGCAAGCGACAAACGGACAGTGAAGGGATCGGCGTCGCCTCTTATGTAATCCAAGATGGCGCAGTCACCGGGAAAATATCCGCAGCCACAGACCTCTGCTCTTCAAGATGAGAGTGCCTCTGCACTAAAAGCGACACTGTAAGTTTGGTTCCAAGACCTCAAGGCCGAGATGAAGGGGGTAAGGGACGATGTTAAGATGGCAATGGTCGAGCTTCGGGCAGAAGTTGGGGAGCTAGGAGGCAGGGTCGAGGCCTCCGAGCAGCATGTGTCCCGATTGGAGGCTACGATGGAGGAAACAAAGACGGCGATGGCTCAGCAAGTGAAGGAGATGGCAGATCTACAGGCTCAAGTCGAGGACCTGGAAAACAGGTCTTGCAGGAGCAATCTACGCTTCAAAGGAATACCGGAGAATGAGAGGCATAAGGATTGCAAAGCAGTGGTGCAAGAATTTTGTAGTCAATTGTTGGGACCTGAAGAGTTAATAGACTCTGCGGCTATTATTTTATTACGGGCCCATCAAGGTTTGGAAGCAGGTAGACCTGGCACTCCTAAAAACATCATTGCTTGTTTTGGAGACTACTTAGTCAAGGAAAAAATACTCCAAGCTGCCCAAAGACGGCCGCAATTTCAATGGCATGGGATTATAGTGGGAGTCTACCAGGACCTGGCCTTAACTACACTACAGAAGCGCCGGACCTTCAAAGATGTGAATCAAGTGCTGCAGGCAGAGGGGCATCGTTATCGATGGTTGTTCCCATTTAGTGTGTGGATGACTGTTAATGGTAAGTCCCGCCGGGTGGACACCGTGGGTGATGCATGGTTGGCGTTGAAAGACTTGGGTTGTAATAACTTGCCTCCTGATTCAGTGGTGGCGACCACCTCGAAAGGGGAAAGATCTGGGGAACCCTGGTGTACTGTCACCCGATCCACTAAAAAGCTGACCCCGATGGAGACCTGAGGGATTGGTAACATTTTGGAAGGACTGGAGTGGATGATTTGGAATGGGGTTGGAGCGGCTCCAACTCATAACTGTGAACTTTTGAACTATTGGAATTACTGGTACAAGGCTTGGGGAGTGAGGCGGTGGATTTTGGGGGATGACTCTCTGGCCTGTATTGAGGTTTTCTGTGGGATGTGTGTATGAGGTAAGGGAGTATGTGCATGGGTATGGAATACTTGGAGTACGAGGGGATGTTTTGAAGGGGTTTTTGGTAGTATGGCTGTAGAATATGCGGTTTCAGTAGGGATTGGGGTGTTTGAGTGTGGAATGGGGGTTGGTGGGCCTGGTGACATTGTATTATGGTGTGGGAGATGCTAGCATATCTATCAGGGGATGTGAGTGGATGGGAAGTATGGGGAGTCAGATGCCTTTTGGGGGAGACTTCAATCTTTCTCGATGGTTGGTCTGGAACATACTAGATCAGCATGTGTGGGGGGGACGAGATTTGTTGAGGATCGGGTCATGGAATGTTAATGGGTTGAACAGTCCAGGGAAATGAAGTATCGTTTTCAGGGAATTGAAGAGATTGTGTTGGGACATATGCATGTTACAGGAAACATACTTGAGGCCTAGGGATGCTGCTTTATTGCAGCATCCTACCTTTGAATATGTTTGGACACATCAGGGAAAGAATACATCTAAAAACGGGTGGGATTGCGATCTTGGTGAAAAGGGGACTGGGACTAGTAATAGATCAGGTATATAGGGATCCCCAGGGGAGATGTTTAGCTTTACGAGGAACATTACAGGGGCAACGGGTGACACTAGTGAACATTTATGGACCAAGTGTGGATCAGGCTGTGTTCTATCATCATTTGAAAGCTGAGTTGTTGCAGTTTCTTCAGGGGGTGGTGTTCAGGAGGGGATTTCCATGTTTTCCCGGATGGGAGACTGGGCCATTCCAAGGGAGGGGGGATTTCAACGGGGGCAGTTCGTGCTTTTCGGGTGTTCATGCGTACCCTGGGTTTAGTGGATTGCTGGCACCTTCTGATTAAAAAAAAAAAAAGTTTCTCACTGGCACTTATGGCTACAATTTGAGATGCTGAGGGACAGGAGAGCACAACAACAAAATAATTTGATCTCCCTTTCCTATTACATTCTAATTCATTCTGTTTATCTCTTGTTTATTATTATATTGTATAACATCTTAATAGTTGCTCCCCAAGGCAAGATTTTCAAATAAAGTGAATTTTGAACCTTTCATCAGCTGGGTGGGGACAACATTGAGATCCCATGATGCTGTAAGGGGCCTGATGAGATTTTTCAACAGAAAGAAATCCCACATGAAGCAAACAACTAAAGGCAGATCAAAGAAGGGCTTACCCTCTACACATGGTCATGAGCTCCAACTGCACTTAGGTGAACCATTATAGAGATGATCTTGAGACTCAACTCTGACAAACGTAGAATGGTAGAAAAGCACTCACCAACACTGATCTTCACAGGCTAGCTCCAGATCTGTCTCAGCCAGTGAAACGTGATCGAAACCAGCTCCCCACTTCTTGAATTTCAGGAGAGATTTAACTATAAGGGACACTGGAGGATACATATACAGAAGACCCTCACTCCAAATGAAGAGAAACGCATCCATGACTAATCAACCATGTGATCCCCGTCTGAAGCAATACCGAGAGATTGTCCAGATTATTGTAAATTAACCAGCAAGGAGACACTCCTTAAGAGGAGTAGTGACAGTGATTGCATCCTTTGGCTTGTGTCCATTAGGGTCCATTAGGGTCTATTGAGCCTACCTCAAATTGAGGCATGCCATAGGAGTTGCATGGACAGTGGAGGTCATGTGGCCTAACAACCTCAACATCTGCCAAGTTGATACCTGCTGGCTCTGCTGCACCTCTCTGACCACCAAGACGAGAGCTCCTACCCTTTACTGAGGGAGGAATGCATTCACCTGAGTCATGTCTAGCAGGGCTCCAATGAACTCTAGTTGGTGAGATGGGTGTAGGTGGGATTTGGGTAATTATAATAAATCCTAGTACCTCCAGCACTCAAATGTTTCTGTGCACCTTCCTCAGACTTGCTCTTGACCAAATAGGGAACAACATTCTGCATCTGCGTAGGGAACAACAGTCTGCGTAGAGATGCTGCAACTACTGCTAAGCATTTAGTGAATGTCTTGGTTGCTAAAGGTCAAATGGCAGTATGCAATACTCGTAGTGATGTTTCCTTACTCTATCACATGAAATACAATACAATTGATTCTTGTATCTTACATAATACCTTAGCAACTCTACGTGAGTAAAAATACACAAGAGACTGGATGGCATGCAAAATGCCAAGCTGCCCATTCTGTTCCTATGGGTTCCTATGGGTGGTTCAGCATTTAGCGTGTGCTGCTCGACAGCACAGCTTTGTAAAAGCCTGCCTAGGTCTGTGAAATAGGAATTCATTGTAAAGCCCTTGGGTCACCTGAAAAAGGCAGCCTGACAAATATAAGAAGCAGGCATTCATATCTTTGCATAGTCTGCACAATATGACTCAATGATTATCTTCCTGAGAGAGAGAGAATTCTGATTACCTACAGCAAAGTACCTATACTTTTAAGCAAGCTGAAAAGTGTGCGTCTTGCAAGTCAATAAGCTTCAGGTTCACCATTAGCACCTTAACTACCTGTTAGCACAACCAAATATGCCTACTCTTGAAGAGCAATACCTGTGTTCTTACAACTTCAAGTCGGTCCTGCTAACCTCATAATGACACACATGTGCATTTGTAGGCACTTGTCACACAGTAGAGTTTTGCTGGACTTGCTTTCAATCCTCCTCTGGATGGTACCATATACTTTGGGTGAGCAATTTTAATTTTTCAACTGTTATGAGGACACAAAACTGTATTATCGGGGCTGCGTGTTGGAGACCACTGTTCTAGACTTTATGAAAAATGAAATAAGTTCATGCTCTTACCACAATAACATGTGTCACAGTGGATAGTGTGCTGTCTCCTGCCATCAATGTACGAAGTAAAACACCATTAGTGCAAAATGTCAGAAGAGTCTTTGGAGAAACCCTAAAACAAACAAATAAGTGACTCAGTTTGAATTTAGCTTATACTTTTTTCAGTATTAGTGAAAGATGTTATATTCAGGTGTAATAGATTATAAGCTCTTTAGGGACAAGAAAATACATAGGAGACCCTTTTACCAAGCAGAATTAGGCATCAACATGGGCCTAATGCAGTAAACAATGCTCTATCATGGGACACACTACAGTGTCTCATGGTAGTTTTTGAATAGGCATGCACTAAATTTTTTTTTTTTTTTTGGTGGGAGGTTAAGGGGTATATGCCAGTTGGCTCATATACATTACTGTGCACTAAGAGGGGCATAATCAGAAAAAATCCATTTAAGTCCCTTTTTGGCCCAAGGCCCTAAATGTTGACAATAGAAGTAGGGAAAATGTCCATTATCAAAAAAAAAACGTCCAAAAGGAGGGTTTTTAAAAAAAATAATGGCCTGCCTCTAGGTTCAGCTGTTTAAACGCCCAGACCACCACTACGTCTACACTAACAACATATAATTAACCAAAAAAAAGCCTAAGCCCCAAACGCCCAACACAAGAGCTTTTAGGCGAAGGAGGAGCCAGTCCTTCGCCTAAAAGCTGGATTCTGTAACCGGTGTCTGTCAAAAACAACACCGATTACAGAATCCACACCCCACCCCTACCCCCTCCTGCCCCGTCGAACCGCGTCTTCCCCACCGATGTTGTCGGGGGGAGTCACGGCTCGATGGGGCAGGAGGGCTTGGGCTCCCTCCAGCCCGATGTTGTCGGGGGGGGGGGTCGCGGCTCGATGGGGCAGGAGGGCTTGGGCTCCCTCCTGCCTGGATCGTTCTGTGGGGGAGGTGATGCATCGTGGCAGGAGAGATTGGATATCTCCCCTGCCGCGATGCGATCAGCTGCCATCAGCTCAGCGGGCCCTTTTTCGGCACTTATACCTGTTTTGACTTGGCCTCCTAAAGTTTTGGTTATACCTGCTGGACGCCTAGGTCTAGGTCGGCCCACCTCCCACCCTTTCCCTTCCTCTAAAAATGCCTCTTTTTGCTCTATATGTTTAGAGGCAGGGAAAAGGCTTGAGCTGGTTTTAGATACGTCTAAAACCAGCTTTGGTTATGGGTACTTGGACGATCAGGCTTCTTGATCATCCAAGTACCGGTATAGGCACTTTTTAGATGTTTGGGTTTTTTTTATTATGAGCCCCTAAATGTTTAACACACAGATAACGCAGAGGCCCTTATTGCCTATAAAACAGATGTCAATTAGTGCTCCCAGAGTCATTTTAAAAATGATCACATGCTACTGACAACATTAGCACATGGCCATTAATGGGAAAAAAATAGAAAATTTGGGGCTTTAGAGCCATGGTAAAAGATGTTCTTAATGTGCAATAAAGACCCACGTAAGAGCGCATCAAGGCCAGTTTTTAACTGTTGCTTAGTAAAAGGACCTCCCAAGTCTGTACCTTAAGCAATGAAGGGTTAAGTGACTTGCCTAAGATCACAAGAAGGCACAATGGGATTCAGGTCCTGGCTTCCATGGTTCTCAGCCCCCTACTCTAATCTTTAGACTACTTCTTCACTCCAGTCCCATAACACTTTACAAAGTAAGACCTGAAGAACTGGTTTGGCTTTAGCAAAATATTGACTTTACCTGCTCTCCAGTCGGATCTGATAGCCTATTGTCTGTCCAATCTTTTCCCCTCTCTCTGCAGCAACCCTTTCAGCCACAGAAATAGCTGCCAAACGCCTTGGCTGAGTGCAGAATATACGACAGGGGATGCCATTCTTGTAACAATCATCCAGAAGGAACTGAGGAATCTAAAACAGAGAGAGTACATGTAGAAAAAAAAGTTAAATATTTCCTCCTCAAGAGGAAATAATACAAATTAGCTAAAGAAAAAGTATTCATTTTAGGAGGAAGTGATAAAAGCCTACAAGCATGGCTAATTTTTAGGAGAGCTCATAGATAGTGGCCCAGATAATGTCCCTTCAGATTTTAAACAAAGGTGCAAAATTCCAATAGAAAGAGCAATCTTTTTTTTTTTTAAGTTCAAATGTTTTTATTAAGGATAAAGTGGAAATAACAACAGAAGATAAAGAATAATAATTTTGACATTGTGTTCATGAGAGAAACAAAGGGTGCTGCTTATACGAGTTACAGGTACATAAGAAATACATTGGCTGGTAAACAGAATCAAAATATTAGTGATCTGATGTCACAAATGATGAGGTTATAAGAGTCGAATCATTATCATTTAGGGCATGTTAATAAACTCAGAGCAATAAGCAATTAAAGGAGACCAAGTTTTGTTGTAATTGCAAAGGGAAGCAGATCTTTCCGCCATGGCTTTTTCATATTTGTTAATAAGGCAGAGATTATTCCACCAGGTGTGATATTCAATCTGCGAAAGGTCTTTCCAGCAACGAAGGACATTTTGTATAGCTAAAGACATCATTATAGACAGTAATTTACATTCAAAGGGGTCAAGGGAGGAGGAAATGCCATTAGAGGTCAGGATGACAATGTTAAAAGTAAGCGGTTCTTGAATGTGTAATACTGAGCAAATAGTTTGCCATACCTTCTCCCAATATAATGTCAGGTGTGCACAAGAAAATAGTAGGTGTCTCAGCGAGCCAGTATGAGTTAAGCAAGACCAACAGCTGATAGGTTTTGTTGGGTCAATCTTATGGGCTAGAAGGGGGGTCCAAACTGCTCTATGGAGAACAAAATACATCGATTGTAATAGTGATGCTGATTTGATGGATTTAAACAGTTGTTGCCAGATGACCGTCCAATCTATAGCATCCGATGGAAGGTTTAGATCTTCATTCCACTTGAGGGCTGAATACTTAGGAATACCGAAATAAGATTTCTGAAGCCATTTATACCATAGTGAAGCTCTGTAGCGCCAAGCAGAAAATTTGGATAAGAGTGACTCCAGGCTTGGGTGAGATGCTAATGTAAGAGGGTCCGATATCTCTTTCTTGATACAATGCATTAATTGGATCCATTGGAATTGTTGGTTGCTTGGTAAATTCCATTTTAGAGAAAGATCCTGAAAAGACATCCAAGTGCCATCCTGCATCAGATCTTGGATTGTGAGTATACCCTGGAGTTGCCATTGTCGCCAGGAAATTGGAGAGCCTTGGATTTGGAATCTGGCGTTGTTCCAAATGGGAATGAGTTTAGACTTGTCCCAACTTGAGGGGGCGTGGCTTGGACGCGAATGAAGACGGTTGGGTGAAAGTATAGCTCCGTACAAACAGGCTTAATTTTCAGGAAAAAACTACAAAAAAAAAAAAAAAAAGATTTTACATTTAAATTAAACTTTGCCTCCTTAATCAAGTTGGAGAAAGAGGGGTGCCTTTCTCGATCCTGGTACGTTTTTGAATGAGAGTCGGGAGACAGAGGTGCCGTTTTTATTTCTGGGAAGTGAGGAGTGGAGGGCTAAGTACGTCTCAGCAGCTCTTGAATATTATCGGAGGAGACTGATTTGAGACGCCATAGGGCAGAGGAGGCTTCCTTTCCCCTCTTTGGCACGGTTTGAGTCCTGCGGTGTGAAACGCTGGAGGAGAGGTTCCCCGAGTGGGATTTGCGGGCGGTTGCTCGATGCGCGATCGCGGCCATCTTGGATCGAAAAAAAAAAAAAATTAATTATTAATAGACAAAGTCTGTGACTGCCGGTGAGCTGCTTAGTGATAGGGATAAAGGATTTGAAACGCTTAATGCCTGTCATACTAAGGAAATAGGCTATCTTGGATTAATTGTCCTCTGCTGGAAATAAGGCAAGGTCTGTAGTAAATCTACTGAACAATCTCTGCTGTTGTATTTGAAAAGATCAGATATAGGAGATTGTATGTTTTTCTCAGCGTTTGGTCCATGAGAAAAGGACAAATAAAAGGATTAATGTAATCTGAAAAAAAAAGTGACATTGAGATAATTGAGAGATGCTGAAATAAAAATATTGGATGGAATATTGCTCTCCTTGGTAGAGGCTGCGATTGGGCTTATAAGAGGAGAGCTAGAAAAGAAGGCTACAAATTTTTCAGCACTGAAGCTAGATGTCACAACAAGTTTGATAAATTAATCCTATAAAAGAATAACCAGCCATATCTAAAAAGGAATTGCTACTCTGAGTCTTATTGCCTTCATAGAGACTGAGATAAGGCTTGAAGGAAAAAAAAAAAGAAAGATTACTGACATTTTTCTCAAAGCAATAGAACCTAAGACAAATAACTTACAGTTGCTTTAAGAATACTGAGAAAAAAGGGGCGTGGCTTGGACGGATGGTTGGATAAACGAATAGCTCCTTATATGCAAATAAATTAAAAAGATCTACTATCAAATATTTTAATTTTAAAGAAACTAAAATATATATTGAAATATGACTTCAACTAAACAAAATAAAGCTGAATTGGGAGCTGGAACATCCGGAAGTAATAAGAGGTCGAAACCTGAGCCAGGTACACCCTCTAAAATCCCATTACCAACAGAAAAAAATCTGGATGTTATGGAAGAACTAAGACAAATAAAAGAAATTGTCTTAGATAGTAACAAAAAACTACAAAAAGCAATGGAAGATGCTGCAATCCTAACTAAAAGAGTAGACATTACAGAAAATAGAATTTCAACATTAGAAGATATTACAGAACAATTAAATACAGATATGAATCACAGCAAAATCATATGGAAAGAAATAACAGAGATAAAAAAAAATCTTGAAGACAGCCGGAATCGTGAAAGACGGAACAATTTAAGAATAATCGGATTACCTGAAGGAGTGGAAAAGAATGATCCGATTGCATTCCTTGAAAAATTTCTACCTAAAATACTACCACTGAAATTTAAAACGGAACTGGAAATTGAAAGAGCTCATAGGATTCCAACACAAAGAAATAACACTCAAACAGGTCCAAGAACTTTAATTTTCAAACTTTTAAGGCATCAACAAGCAGTTGAAATTTGCCAATTAGCCAAGGAAATCAAAAATCTTAAATGCCAAGATTCAAAAATATACATTGTCCCGGACTTTGCAAAAGAAACAGCAACAAGAAGAAAACAATTTTTAGATATGAGGCCACAACTAAGATCTCTAGGAGCTAGATTTGGGCTCCTCTATCCGGCGATTATGAAGGTTACCATTGCTAACAAAACGCAAAATTTTACAGATCCAAAAAAACTACAGGAATTTATAAATCAAATGGAGCAACCTATGACAATCTAAAAAACAATTAATGAGTTCATACTAAAGAATATTGACGGTTAAAGATAGTTCAGAACGGAAAACAATGGAAAAAGAACACACAAGGATCGAATTAAAGACTTAAACAACTCTCAACATTCTCCTTGGAAAACAAGAAAACTGAAAAATACAATAAAATTCTAGAATTCTACTCAGAATAAATAAGATAAACTTACTGGAAGGAATGAAAATGAATTGAAACACATCTCCGAACTCAAATAATGACGAAGAAAGTTTTTTCAACAAACTTAAAATATACTGATTGAATGAGAAATTTTGAAAGCGGAGTCATAATAAGAAAGAGAATCATCCTTCAATATATATCTCAAATTTTATGTTCTTTTATTTATTAAGTGGAATTTTAGTACCCATAATTGTTCAACCTGGCAATCCTCTATGAGAGATAAAATGAGGGTTTTTGGCACAGGACTTCACTCTTATCTGTACAGGCCTCAGATACTTTAAAATCATAGATATCTAGAGAGTATACTATTGAGAAAGAACTTATAAGAACACTAATGGGAGTGTTAGCTTCTTTTAATTGACACTCTCTTGTGAATTATAAGAAAATAATGAGTATAGGAGATGGGAGGATTCCTGTGCTGAAGACTCTTGTTACAGTTCTGAGGAAAGAGGCTAAATTGGAAAGCTTTTTAAAGCAAAAATAATATTCCACCTGAAAAGAAACGAATTGTAATGAAATGTTCTTAGATATAAATGATTTAATATAATCATTCTTATGGATTTAAAGACATACAAATACAGAAAATAATCTTTCAATACATAAGAATGAAAAACTTTTTACTTATTCTTATAATTAATAATAAAATAAGAGAAAATATACAGAAATAGGGAAAAAATGGTAGTACTTTAGATAATTATTAATAGCTTGTTGGAGTTATCTAAATCTAACCTCAACCTGCGTATCCAAGTTTTCGTAATTAATAAGGGGGGGAAGGGAGGGATAAGAGGGATGGGAGGGAATAAAAGGGAAATATATAAGGTAATCATGGGAATAAAGGAAAAAAGAGAAATGAAATACTTAAAACATTGGGAAAATATACATAATTTAATACCTGAAAATTTAAAAATAAATGGATATTAAAATTATGTCTTTAAATGTTAACGGTCTAAATCATATGATTAAAAGAAAAAAAGCACTATCATTTTTAAAAAGGCAAGATGCAGATATATGCCTTATACAAGAGACCCACCTCTCACATATAGAATCTAAAAAGCTAGAAGGAGGCTGGGTCAAACAGTGTTTTTTCTCACCAGCTACAGGGAAAAAAGCAGGTGTTGCTATTTTAATTAATAAAAAATGCTCTGCTTCATTTAAACTAAAAGCTTCAGATATTCATGGAAGATGGATAATGGTGGAAATGAATATGGGAAATACTACCATGACGTTAATCAACATATACGCCCCTAATTCGAACCAAAATGAATTCTTTAAAACTCTTCAACAACTGATCATACCACTGGCTACTTCAAATCTTATAGTAGCAGGGGACTTCAACGCTGTAATGGATCCTTTATTAGATAAAAACCCAAGTAGAATTATGAAATCTATGGGACTAGATAATTTGATTCAATCTTGTGATTTAATAGATATATGGAGAATACTTCATTTTGATGGTCGGGAATTTTCTTTCTGTTCTCATGTTCACAATTCTTTTTCAAGAATAGATTATATCTTTACTTCAAAACATCTTGCACATCAAGTGACACAAGCAGCCATTGATCCAATTATTCTATCTGACCATGGTGGAGTGTGGATCAAAATTAAAACTACATATCAAAATAATAACAGACCAATTTGGAAAATAGATAATACAATGTTGGTTGACAAAAATTTTTGTGAAAATCTTCTAACAAAAATGAAAGAATTTTTTCAAATAAATGATAATGATGATATTAACAGAGAAACTTTATGGGATGCCTTTAAGGCAACAATTAGAGGACAAATAATTTCTTATTCGGCTTTTCTAAAAAAACAAATTAAAAAACAATTTTTAATCTTAGAAAAAGAGATAAAAAATTTAGAATCAAAACTTATAGAAAAATGGGAATATTCTATTCAACAAGAATTATTAAAATTAAAAGGTAAATATAATGAGATCTCATCTAAGATGATTAGGAAAGATTTATTTTCTCAACAAACATTGTACTATGGTAATTCAAACAAATCAGGAAGAATATTGGCAAACTATCTTAAAGCGAAAAAAAGAAAAACAAAATTAATAGCAATAAAATATGAAAATGGAAATACATATACACAAATTGAACCTATATTAAAACAATTCTTAAAATTCTATAAATCTCTTTATTCTTCCGAAAATTATCCAAATAAAGAAAAAGATGGTTTTGAATTTTAAAAATGTTAGAGGGTCCAAAAGTTCCTGAACATATAAAACGAAGTTTGGAAGAACCAATATCACTAAAAGAACTAGGAACAGCTTTGAAGTCCCTTAGAGTTGGATCCGCTCCAGGTGGTGATGGATATACAGTGGAATTTTATAAAACATTTCAAAACTTTTTATTACCCTATTTATTAAATCTCTATCAATATCAACTCAATAAAGGTTGTATTAAAGGCACTATAGCAGAATCTTTGACTATTGTTTTGCCAAAGTCCAATAAAGATCCCACTTTGGTATCAAACTATAGACCAATATCTTTAATAAATGTAGATGGAAAATTATTAGCAAAAATACTTGCGCTAAGATTAGCTAAAGCTCTCCCCCATATAATAGGTATGCATCAAACAGGATTCGTTGCTCAAAGACATTCATCTCACAATACCAGATTAACATTCCATATGTTATATTTAACAAAGAAAATGAATGAACCTACTTTTGCAATTTCATTAGATGCAGAAAAGGCCTTTGATAGAGTAGAATGGCCTTTTATGTATCAAGCAATGGAATGGTTTGGTATAGGTCCTGGATTTATACAAATGATACAAACAATGTATAGCTCCCCTTCTGCTAGACTATATATTAATAATACGTTTTCAGAAAAATTTAATCTACAGAGAGGAGTTAGACAAGGATGTCCCTTATCCCCTTTGCTGTTTGATATTGTTTTAGAACCCTTAATATTAGCTATCCAACAAGCTAAGGAGATACAGGGTATACCTCATTCAGATAAAGAATATAAGATATCTGCTTACGCAGATGATTTATTACTATATCTGAAGAATCCAGAATCCACCATTCCACATCTACTTGAATTGATTGAGAAATTTGGAAATTTTTCAGGATATAAAATTAATTGGAATAAATCAGAAATTCTTCCACTAAATATACATTGTACAAAAGGTTTATTTGATACATTCCCTTTTGTTTGGAAGGAAGAATATATTAAATACCTTGGAATTTTGATAACAAAAACAGTAGACGAAACAATGAAAATTAATGAAAAATGCTTATTACAAAAAGTAACAGAAATGTGTGAGCAATGGAATCCTTTGCACTTATCTTGGTGGGGAAGAGTACAAACGGTAAAAATGATGATTTTACCGATAGTATGTTACCAAATGGGGATGATACCAGCTTTCTTTCAAGATTCGTTTTATACAAAAATTAATAGGACTTTGACAAAATTTATATGGCTTAATAAAAAACCAAGAATTGCTCTAGCGTCATTACAAAGACCAATTAAGGAGGGAGGGGTAAATTTTCCCAATTTTTATAGGTATCATCAAGCCTATATCTTACGTCATGGTATGTATTGGATCCTCCCAGAACCCACAGATAATACTCCAGATTGGTTTTGGCTAGAATGGAGACTTATGTTTCCATTACGTCTTAATCATGTAATTAGTATCAAAATGCCAAGGTTATACAAAGATCATAAAATCTTTATGGATACCTGGAAAACTCTAAAATACATAAGTAATCTTACTCAAATTCCAATTAGTAAATCAACCAACCAAACTATATGGCTAAACCCCAAGATCAAAATTGGCGGTTTTAAAGTCATCTGGAAACATTGGATGATAGCAGGCATTCGCACTTTGGATGATGTAATTAAAAATGATAAATTGCTGGAGTTTTCACAATTGCAACAAAAATTTGGTCTCAATAAAACACAATATTTTAAATGGTTGCAATTGAAGCAATCTATTCAGAAAGGGTTCCCTGAATGGAAAGATCTTGCTAAATATCACAGTTTGGAATTCTTATGTTTCCAGATGGACTCAATAGGTCACAAAGCCGCACAGTGGTATAAATTAATATCCGGATATATAAATAAAAAACCAAAAAATGGTCTTAGAGACATTTGGAGCATTGAGATAAAACACCAAATTAGTGCATCTCAATGGCCACGACTTTGGTCTTGGAGGCTAAAATGTACGGTGTCAGCATCTATGAGACAAACTTGGTTTTTTCTTCTTCATAGAGCTTTTTGGACCCCTACTCGTTTACAAAAAATAGATAGTTCAAGATCTAATAGATGCTGGCACTGTCATATTGAAATTGGGACATTAGATCATCTTTTATTCTTTTGTCCATTTATCCTATCATTCTGGAAATCAATTTGGCCCCAAATTAACAGGTTGTTAGAAAATCCAGTAGCCTTGACATATGATACTATATTATTTGGAACAACTATGAGAGCAAAAAGTCAAATTTCATCCAGTAATAACAAACTTTTATTTATTTTAACTGGAATTGCAATACAACAAATTACATTCAATTGGAAACAACATGATAGATTGAATTATATGTTCTGGTGGAATTCGGTATGCCACATATATAAAATGGAACACGCTATTGCAACACACAAAGGATACATGAATAAATTTAAAAAAATATGGGGACCATTAACCGATTTTTGTAAAGAAGGATAATTTTTCCCATAAATAAAACTGGAAATATTTGAAGACCGTTAACATGATTTCTCTAATGAACTTTTCCCATGATAAGATAATTGTAAAGAGGGAAATGGGGTGGGTTTTTCAATTTTGATTATTACATACTAAATTAATATTCAAAGAATATACAATAAAATCGATTAATATATTATTGGTTGGGAAGGAGGGTGGGACAGGGGATTATTATATTAATGTTAAACTTGATATTAATATATGAGTTATTCAAGTGTGTATTTAAGTTTCTATTGAGTTTATTTGTAACACTTGTTGTAACACAAAAAAATGAATAAAGATTTTAAACGCAAAAGACTTGTCCCAACCCACATTAAGTTGGGAATCAACCTTGCGTAGAGCAGATGCGTAAGAGATAAGAATTGGATCCGTTTTGTCCAGTCTGGACAGTTGAGTTCCCATCAAAAACTGCATACGAGTCTTGCCGTATTTAAGGTTTTCCAATAGCTGCCAGGACGACGTTTCAGATGCTAGTAGTGATGGATAATGTTGGGACCATTGTCTAATTAGATATGCACAGTGATAGTGAAATAGATCAGGAAAGTTGACCCCCCCACAAGACTTGTCCGCCTTAAGTTTAAGTAGAGCTATCCGTGGCTGCTTGTTTTTCCATAAGAAGCGAGACAATATGGATTCAATGTTTTTGTAGAACGAAGATGGTAGTAGGAAAGGAATCATGCTTAGAACGTAGTTGAGTTTTGGCGTTATCATCATTCTGATGGTTTCCAGTCGACCCCACCAGGATAAGGACAAGGGGGACCATTTGCTCGTGGTAGATTTGGCGATGTTGAGAAGATAGTCAATATTGAGTTGAGTAGTCTCTTCTAACGAGGGGCCAAACATGACTCCCAGATATTTCATTTTTGAACTCGACCAGGTGACGCCTAGGGATTTCACTTCTGATTCCATAGAGGGACAATTGAGCGGCATCACCTCAGTCTTGCCGGTGTTGAGTTTGTAGCCAGATTCCAAGGAGTATTCATTAATAATTTGAAAAAGTGGTGTAAGTGAGGAGGGTGACATGTATAGTAGTATGTCATCGGCGTAGGCTGAAGTTTTGATTTCCAGATCACGGAACTTGAATCCCTCTATGTTGAGGGACGAGCGAATAGCTATGAGCAGTGGTTCAAGGGCCAAATCGAAGAGTAAGGGGGACAGAGGGCAGCCCTGTCTGGTACCTCTGGATGGTTGAAAGGGAGCTGAGAGTGATCCGTTTATGAGGGTCCTGGTAGAAGGGGAGGAGTAAAGGATACAAACTTTATCAATGAAGGACTGAGATATTCCAAACCATCGCAACACAGAGAACATGAAAGGCCACTCCACTCTATCAAAGGCTTTCTCTGCGTCTAGACCCACCGCTATGAGATCTTGTTTACAGTTTTGAGCCTGGTTGATGACATGTGAAAAGATACGGGTATTATCATTGGAGTATCTGCCGGTGATGAAGCCACATTGATCAGGGGAGATTAATCTTGTAATAACAGATTGTAGACGATTGGCTAAAAGTTTTGCGTATATCTTCGCGTCCACATTTATCAGTGATAAAGGTCTGTAATTAGAGATGTATCTTGGGTCTTTATCCGGTTTAGGAAGTACGATAATGTTTGCTTCAGTGAAAGTGCCAGAGGCTCTTCCCGAAGTGATGAGGTGTTCGATAAATTGAAGATATGGTGGTAATAGAACATCTTGAAATTCTTTATAAAATTCTACGGTCAAGCCGTCGGGACCTGGTGCTTTTCTGAGAGACATGGAGTTGAGAATCAAGAAGATCTCGGAGATTAAGATAGGTGAATCTAATGAAGAGTTATCGTTGTCTCCTAAACTTGGGTGAGTAAGGGTGTCCAAGAATTTGGGTGTAATGCTGGGACAAGAGGTAGGTAGGCCAGAGGTGTATAAGGCTTCATAGAAATCTTTAAAAGCCTGGGAGATATCCACAGAGTCTGTTATTGAAGTTCCATCTTCCAGAATGATATTGGTGATATTAGACTTGTCAGCCCGTTTTTTTAAATAAGTGGCCAAAAGATGACCACCTTTGTTGTTTTCCGAGTAGTATGTGGTAGATTGCTTAAACACCTCTTGGGCGGCTTGTTTACGTAAGATTGAGTTGTAGAGAAACCGGAGTTTATTTAAATTTACTAGATTATCTATGTTAGTAGGGTCATGCTGGTGTCTAGACTCCATAGCCCTGATATCAGACTCATATCGGAGTATTTCTTCTTTTTGTGTTTTATGTTGATGAGCTGTATAAGATATTATAACACCTCTTATTGACGCCTTGAAGGCGTCCCAGCAGATAGGCCAGGATGTGTGTTCCGGTGAGTTAAATACAAAATACTCTTTGATAGCTTCTCTGACCGTGTCTTTAAGCTTTTGATCCTGAAGCAGGGAGGAGTTGAAACGCCATTGCTTTTGTTGACATAACTGCTTAGGAAAGGTGAGTTTCATTGCTATCGAGGCATGGTCAGAAACTGTTATTGGAGAAATGGTGGATTCGGTGACCGAGGCACATAAAGAGTTACTTATTAAAAAGAAGTCGATGCGAGAGTATGTGAGATGAGGATTGGAGAAAAAAGTAAATGCTTCTTCAGTTTTATGCATACAGCGCCAGATGTCAGTGAGGTGCAGTATTTGAATGAGGTCATGTAACGCAAACCAGGATCTGGACTTCTTGTATGAGCATTTTGATTTCCTGTCCATTGAGGGGTCCAAAATCATGTTGAAGTCACCACCCAATATGAGCTGGGAGTCAGGATCTGAAAGTACAGAAGAAGCCAGGGAGCGGAAAAAATCAGGGCAGTCTGAATTAGGTCCGTATACGTTAAGTACTGTGATAGTTTGGCCTGCATACTGTAATATGACTTTTATCCATCTGCCATCTAGGTCGGAGGTGTGGGAGGTTATCACCAGCCCTGGTTTTTTTCTAATCAAAGTCATCACCCCGCCTTTTTTATCTATGGCAGCGGAAAAGTAAGCAGGTAGAGACCAAGGGAGACGTATTTTGCTGGAGGCAGATTGATTTAGATGAGTTTCTTGTATCATTATGATATCTGGGTTGTTATGATCCAGATGCGTCAAGATCTTTTTCAGCTTAATTTGATTGTTAAGACCCTTTGCATTCAGAGATATGATGTTAAGTGACATATCTATATGTGAGAAAAGATACTCTAAACTCAGCCCTGAAAGAAGTATACCACCTCATCAATGAAAGAGCGAGTGTAGTCCTAGAAAATTTCAGTATTAAGCCAAAACACAATATATGAGAAAGCAACATAATGATAAAAACATTTGATAACTCATGAACAGGCATAGGAGTAACTGGCAAGATAGCCAATAGGAAACCTATGAGTGCAGCAGAGAGGCTAGAACAGCAGGAGAGAAATACAGAAACCCCTTAATAAACAGTATGTGAACATGGTTCAAACATAACATTAGCCACCATTCAAGAATAACATTAGTGGAAAAGAAAAACAAACAACAGCTCATAGACATATTTGACTATGGTGCTCAGATCAGTCAGGCATATGGGATATGATCATTACCCACAGAAAGGTGTCTGGATAAGTGATGCAGAGTCAGACTTGATGAATTGGAGTTGGAGACTGCTGTTCAATAAACGCCGCAAGCTCCTCTGGTGAGGTAAAATCCTTGGTTTGGTTGTGTAGTGTGACTCTCATACGGGCAGGATACATCATTCCAAACTTAGCTGACAGTTGTTTGAGCTGAGGCCTGTATGAGAGCAGTTGCTTGCGACGGAGAGCAGTGGATTTGTTCAGGTCAGGAACAAAAAGCAGGGTAGCATCTTCATGTTTCACCGGTGAGCGAATTTTAGCACGTTGCATAATCTCAAGAACGTGTTGGTACCGGAGAGATTTGAAGACAACCGGTCTGGGAAATCGATCGTTTGCATTGCGGTATGAGGGGACTCGATGTGCACGCTCGATTTCAAAGTCGTGGGTGAAAGTGATGTCAAGTAGTTTAGGTATGAGATCTTCCAGGTGTTTAATTAAGTCACGATCATGTGGCCCTTCCTTCAGGCCCAAAATGCGTATATTGCATCTGCGTGAGTGATTCCCGCTGTCTTCCAGTTCTTTCTCGAGTGTGGAGATTCTGTTCATTTGTTTGTGCAGTTCAGATACCGAAACGGAGGTCGCGGCCATTTTTTCTTCGAGCGTGGTGACACGTGTTTGCAGCGCGAAGAAGTCTGCCGATAAGGTCGTGAGTTTATCGTTAATCTCATCAGTGGTGGTTTTGGTGTCAGTGACTATTTCTTTTAGTACCTTTAATTCGGCCAGGATTTCTTTGGTGCTATTGTTGTCTCCGTCCGATACCGGAAGTGGAACCTTCGAGGGTGAAGGCAGATCGGGCTTGTGTCTCTTTCCCATTTTTTTATCAGCCATGCTGTCCCGATCGGCAAAGTCGCCTGATAGATGTGAGCAAGACTATTTATTTGATCGATATCGATCAATTATTCGATCGCTTGAGCGCTGTTGAGGGTATGGTGGGAGCGATTCTATCAATCGAGGCAGGAGCTCTGTAATCAAGCTGCCATTCGTCGCGGGCTCAGCAGCGCCCCCTAGAAAGAGCAATCTAACAGCCAGGACAACTAACATCGGTGTGCAAGAAATGAAAAAATGCAATCTACTTACAATCCAAGAGTAAGTTAAACAATAAGAGCATATCAGATGGCAGCACCACAAGCATGGAAGTTTTGGCCTCCAAGTTATAGTTGGACAGAGGAGCAGTGGACTCTGCAGTGGACACTGATTCAATCACAATCGCCACAAAGGACTCAGAATGGTTGTAGACCGAGGTTCAGAAGGATATCACAATAATGTGCATGGATATCAGAAACAATTGCTAACTTTAGAATGGAGGTGGTCACATTTAAATCTCTGATGGAGGAGCTAAAGGGAAGATCATTAGATGGATAATGACCTTGAAGAAAAGGAGCAAGATGACGACCCAGATCTCCCAAAGTATGAAAGAGTGAGAGCTATGTTGTGCTGGGCTGGTTTCAGGCCCCAGCACAGCATGGAGTTACTACTCACACTAAGAACATAAGAACAGCCGCTGCTGGGTCAGACCAGTGGTCCATTGCGCCCAGCAGTACGCTCACGCGGCAGCCCCCAGGTCAAAGCTCACGCTCACGCCCCAGCCCCTAACCGAGACCAGCCCTACCTGTGTTTGTTCCGATTCATCAGGAACTTGTCCAACCTTGTCTTGAATCCCTGGAGGGTGTTTTCCCTTATAACAGACTCCGGAAGAGCATTCTCTATCACTCTCTGGGTGAAGAAGAACTTCCTTACGTTTGTACGGAATCTATCCCCTTTTAACTTGAGAGAGCGCTCTCTCGTTCTCTCTACCTTGGAGAGGGTGAACAACCTGTCTTTATCTACTAAGTCTATTCCCTTCATTATCTTGAACGTTTCGATCATGTCCCCTCTCACAAAAATCCTAACCACAAAAATCAAACAGATGCTCAGTAAGGGGCATCAATCAATCCTCCTACAGTTTGACATATCAGCTGCATTTGATTCCGTTGATCACAAGCTCCTACTGAATAAACTCAATGAACTAGGTCTGACCGGAACCATCCTCAACTGGTTCAAAGAGTTCTTGACAAACAGAGAATACATGTATGAGAAGATGGCACCTTCTCCCAAAGCTGAAAAGCAGTCTGTAGAGTACCTCAAGGGTCCCCACTCTCACTGGTGCTCTTCAACATATTCATGAGCACTCTGGTTAACCTCACCTTCCCCAGTGGCAAATGTCTGCTATCCTAGGCAAAAAGAAATTATGTACTTACCCTAGTAAGCTCTTTTCCAGTAGATAGGTGAGACATTCTAGACCAGTGTTTCTTAACCTTTTCAAGCCAAGTACCCCTGCCCAAACTCCGCCCCTGACCTGCCTAAACTCCACCCCTGACTCCACCCCCTAATAATAGTACTAATTGTAATGCAATTTCTTCCATCCATTTTTCAAATACACCCAATATAATCTTATTAATACAAAATGGTAACCACAAAATTATAAAAAAACACAAAGCACACAATATGCAGAGAAAATGTTAATTATCATTTATATTCAGGGGTTTTTCAAAGAGGTCAAGGCAGATGACTTTAAAATATGCAATGTCACCTCAGTAACAACTATAGAAAAATAGACAAATACAGTGCAAAATATAGACAGTGGATATAAATTCTCAAAACTGGCACATTTTGATCACTAAATTTAAAATAAAATCATTTTTCCTGCCTTTGTTGTCTGGTGATTTCATGAGTCTCTGGTTGCAATTCCTTCTGACTGTGCATCCAATATTTCTTTCTTTCTTTCTGCCTCCTGCATTCTTCCTCTCCTCCAGACCTCATTCCATTCCCCAACCAACATTTCTCTCTGTCCCTCCATGAGTCCAACTTTTCTTCCTCTCTCATCCCCTAGATGATTTTTCACCACTGCCAACCAGCCCCATGCCCATTTCTCCTTCTATCACCTCTCCAACACCATGCCACATCTCTCCCTCCATCATTATATCAACGTTCCTTCCCCTTGCATACCCTTCAAGCTATCCCTCTGTTCCCTCTCCAACACCATATCAAACATTTCTCCCTCTCATCCTTCTATTTCCCATGCATATCTACCTCACTCCTCTCCAAGCCCAATTTTCCTCTTCCTTTCCGCATGTGCACCATCTCTTTCCTACTCACTCACACACTCAGGCCCAACAATTGTCCCTTTCTATTCCCTCACTGCTTCCTATGTCCCAGTTAGTGCCCCCTTCCTTCCTCCCTTCTGTGTCCTGAGTTCATGCCCCTCCCCCTCACTGCCTTCCAGTCTTTGTCCCACCCCCTTCCTCCCTTTCTCGAAGCCGACCCACGCCAAAGCCTGCTTGCCCCCAAGCCGAATCGCTGCCGATTCCTCCTCCCCCCGGTCGCCACCGCCAGCTCCATTTAATTATTCCCCACTGCCGCCGCAATTCTAGGAAGGGAAGGGCCAGGCGCATGCAGCAATTGCACACTGTCGGCCCACAAGTCTTCCCCCCGACATCAATTTTGACATCGGAGAGAAGGTCCAGGCCAGCCAAGCAGAAATTGTTAGGAATTATCAGGAAAGGAAGGAAAACAAAGATGAAAACGTTATAATGCCCTTGTATCACTCTATGGTACAGCTGCACTTTGCATATTGTGTGCAATTTGGTTGCCATATCTCAAAAAAGATATAGTGGAATTAGAAAAAGTACAAAGCGCAACAAAAATTATAAAAGAGATGGGACAACTTCCTTATGAGAAAAGGGGCTAGGGCTCTTCAGTTTGGAGAAGAGAAGCTCAGGGGTGATATCATAAGAGGTCTATAAAATACTGAGTGGAGTGAAAATGTTAGATGTGAATTAGAGAATGACATGGTGGTTGTTACCCGCGGCTATGGGGATAAGGCCATTCACTGCCCCATGGAGCAATGAATGGCCTTGTCTCCGCAGTTAAGGTCACCGATCGCGCTCCCTCCCTCCTTACTAACGATAGCCACCGCCGCCGCCCCATCTGAGCATCTCCCTTTCTCCCTCCCTTCCCCTCACCTTCGTAGTGAGCGATTTCTAAATTTCCTTTCTATGAGCAGCCAGAGCATTGAAGTCGCTTGTGGCTGCCGTAAAGGTCGTCTCCGACGCAACCGGAAATCGAAAGTTGCGTCAGAGACGACCTTTCCTGCAGCCACATGTGACTTCAATGCTCCGGCTGCTCGTAGAAAGGAAATTTAGAAATCATCCACCACGAAGGTAAGGGGAAGGGAAAGAGAAAGGGAGGAAAGGTAGGGTAGAGAGGAACAGACGCTGAAGGGAACTGGGGAAGGGAGAGAGGGAGGGAGGATTGGTGGGGTGGAAAGGAACAGATCCTGGAGAGAACTGGGGAAGGTGGGGTGGGGAGGAACAGACGCTGAAGGGAACTGGGGTGGAGAGGAATAGACACTGAAGGGAAATGGGGAAGAAAGAGTGGGGAGAAGACGCTGAAGGAAAATGGGGAAGCGAGAGATTCCAGACTATAGGGGGAAGAAGATGGGTGCCAGACCAATTGGGGGGTGGAGGGAGAGATGGAAGGGAGAGGCATAGTAACAGAGCATATGGAAGAGGCAGAGAGAAGGACGACAGTGGATAGAAGAAAATGAATGAGGAGAAGATGAGGAAAGCAGAAACCGGACAACAAAGTTAGAAAAAAATTTCTATTTATTTTCTTTTTTTTTGCTTTAAGATAAAGTAGTATATTAGTTGTGTTGATAAACATTTATAAATAAAGACTAGTTCTAAACATAAAGCATGTGTGATTTTTATTTGTGTTGGGGGTAATTTAAAGGAAAAAAAAAATTCTTCACTGCCTTGGGTGAAGATTTCCAACAACCATTTAGGGACAAAGGTCAGTTCAACCAATAAACCGATTAGTATAATGTTCTCTACTGTTTTACAGTCTAAGCTAAATAAAGCCATAACTAGTTGCTCCCATAGGCCTTCCAACCCAGGAAAGAATGACAGTAACCCACCTGAGTGGTCTTTCCTGATCCAGTTTCTCCCACGATCAAAACCACCTTATTGTCCTTAATAATCTTTACAATGTCTTCTTGCTTTTCAAACACAGGCAGAGATTGTCGAAAGAAATCAAACTCTGAGCCTCCTCTTTTCACAGGAACCTGAGGGATGCCATTATTAAGTCGCCCACTCGTCTTGCTCATTTCTCTGTTTTCTATGAAAAAGTTATTAATAGTTTCAAATTATTAAGAAGCTTATAAGTCCTGGTTTTATTATAAGCTACATACCACCTCTCTAACCAAAAACCTACTCCTCCAAAATGAAGTGCCCTCTGAATGAACTAAAGGTAGTGATAAAGCAAAGCTTGTTCAGTGAATATTGAAAGAGTATTTGGGAAAACAATTTCACTCAGAAATAGCACTGGTATATTAACATATGTGCTCAGAATGCACACTTCACCAACAAAGCAAACTGGCACAGAAAAATCAATCATAATGCACAAAAGCATCTAATCTGACATGTTTTGGTTATACAGTATTGTTATCCTATTTCCAGAATGCGAGGGAAAAAAAACCCCACTGGTAGAGTCCTCTAGGCTTGTCTCTCAGTATGTTTTTGTCTTCAAAACAACAGAAGATCACTGTAAAATTAATTGTTTGGACAGAAAAAAAAAATCATTACTGAAGAGAAAAAAAAAGTATCATTGAGATAGTACGGTATGTGAGAATGCAGTCAACAAAATCAGACTAAAAGCTCATCTTAGCCACTTTGAGGGTAATTTCTTAACCATCTTAATGGATTAAAGGAGTAGCCTACTGGTTAGAGCAGGAGTTCTAAATCCAATCCTTGGGACACACCTAGCCACTCACGTTTCAGCATATCCAAAATGCATATGCATGAGACAGATCTGAATGCACTACCTCCACTATATGTAACTTTATGTCATATATATTCATGGTGAGTATCCTGAAAATCTAACTGGCTAAGTATGACCTGCAAACTGAGTTCAGAACCCCTAGGTCAGAGTAATGGGCCAAAAATCAGAGCCCATACTGCTCTTTCTGATCTTGAGAAAATCACTTAGGGGCCCTTTCACTAAAGTTTAGTGTGTGCTAGCGCATCCTAAATTCTGCTCATTCTATTTTATACCTAGGGGCACTTAGCATACATTAAGCTTCAGTATAAGGGCCCCTTAACCCTCCATTGCTACAGATATAAACAGATTGTTAGCTTTTGTTAAGAAGGAAATATGTAGTGCAGTGTTCTTCAACCTTTTTACACCTATGGACCTGCGGAAATAAAATAATTATTTTGTGGACCGGCACCAATCCGCAGACGCCGCCCATCTCTGCCCCAGACCACGCCCCCATAATGGCACTAGTTGTAACACTATTTTTCCATTCATTTTTCATATATATACACACACAATATAATCTTATATTAACAACACATAATGGTTAACCATGAAATTAAAATATACAAAGCCCACTGTATGCTTCTCAACATTCATTCCTACCAGAACACAGATAATCCCTATGCAAATAGGGGACCAAAAACCTAAAAGTACTAATATATACAAACAAAACCTAAGATGCAAGACTCTGCATGTAGTACAACCCCAGAGAAAAAGAAACAAATGCATTTCTTCTTGAACAGTGCAAAATATAGACAGCAGATGAAAATTCTCAAAATTGACACAATTCAATCACTAAATTGAAAATAAAATCATTCGATTCCGGAACTTGGAGCCTAAGAGGATGGCTGGTTAACTGCCGAGTTCCCTCTCATAAGCAATATTTATTTGTTTTAATTAACAGATATTTCTTCAATTTAATTCAAAATAGCAGGAATGTCCTCAAATAAGCAAAAGATACCAGAATCTCACGCTAAATCAACAGGAAAAACCAAAAGACTAAAGGAGGATCTGCAGTCTTCCAGTGAAATTCCTCTTCCTATGGATGCCCTGGACTTAATTGAGGTATTGGAGGAAATAAGGAAAGTTAATATGAATATGATATAAATGAAACAAGAGTTGAATATGATGAACAGCAAATTTGATATATTAACTAGCAAAATGGAAAAGTTGGAAAATAGAATTTAAAAAATTGAACATGTTCAACAAAGTAATAAAGAAGATCATAATAAACTATTTGAATTAAATAAAAGAATAATTGACTTGGAGAATAGATCTAGAAATCAAAATTTAAGAATGGTTGGTTTAAAGGAAGGAATTGAGGGGAAAGACATGATTGGATTTTTAGAAGAAATAATACCAAAAATTATTCCACTTAAAATAAAAGGATCATTAGCTATTGAAAAAGCACATAGAATTGGTGTGAGGAAAAATCAAGATAAAGATAAGCCAAGAACTGTTATTTTTAAAGTAGTTAAATTCCAACATGTATTGGAGATTTTGAAAGCAGCAAAAGAAATAAAAGATGTGTCATATAAAGATTCCAAGCTTATATTCTTTCAAGATTTTGCAAAGGAGACTGTTCAAATTAGGAAGCAGTTTTTACAATATAGACAACCACTGAAAGAAATGGGTGCTAAGTATGGACTTTATTACCCTGCGCTAATGAGAGTCACTTATAAAGAAAAATTTTATCAATTTAAGGATCCAGGGAAACTTAAAACAGTTTTTATCATCACAAGAAGTACCCATGAACTAAAAATTATTTATGATAGAGAAATAAAATGTTAGGTAATGGGTAGGGAATTTTAAATTTTCCTTGAATAGTGTGCATGAAAGTTTGAAACTAAATGAATTATAAAAAAATTTTTTTTTTCATATACATTAATTGGTTATAAGATGGCTGCTGAAACTGAAGGATTAACTGTATTAGAATGAATAGAACTGTTTCAAAATAACTTGAAATAGATTATAATACAGAATGGGAAAAGCAGATGGAAACAGAGAATTTTCAGTCATTCTTATGAACCCAACATCAAAAGAATTCTAAGAGGGAGAGGGGGTGGAGTTGTAAGTGAGGCTTCAAGATTATAGTCTCAGATAAATATCCAGGAACTTTCCTAGTGCTAAAGATGTTGTTTCAGAGGGAAAGCTCAGGATATCTAAGATAGGAGATTCAGCATCAGATCTTTGGAGCACTTCCCCTCCCCATCTGAATCAGAAGAGGGTTCTAAGAATCGGAATTTTACATTAGAGATCTGGAACATTGTTTGGTCTCCTGCTACTTACATGATTTTTGATACTTGGAAATAAGATTTGAGTGCTGTTAGAGGCCAGTATTCTGTGGACCGTCATTGGGGAGTTGTACTTACGGTTGCGTCATTGTCAAGAAAGGAGGGGTAGAGCGGGTCTGAAGAGGAGAAACAACGGTGGAGAGCTGGGCGCAGGTCTGACTAAATATTATAATCAAAGCGGAAAAGCAGGGACGCTGAATGAAGGAAGTGGACTAAATCGGCAGCGAGGTAAACTGTTTGCGTCTCAGCACAAGGTCTGAACAGAACGGGACTTGTTATTCAGTTTTGTTTGTTTTTTTGGTTTTTTTGAGTCTACAGCGCATGGTGATGATTTGGACACTGATCCGCTCCCTCGCTTCTGTACTATGACTTTGCCTTTATAATACTCAGTGAGTTCAAATGTGGAACGTTTTAATGACTTAAAAAAAATTTAAAAAAAACTACAATTTAAGACTCATATGAATGAAAGCTGGAAAAATAAAATGGAAAATGAAACTGTTTAATGTAAAGCTCACTGAAATTATCTTCAAACATTGCTCAAAGTGTGTGGAAATTGGATACTAAAAGATGGATATTAATTGATTAACACTTTCTGGGCTGTACAGTGTAACAGAAGAGTACAACTTGATATATCCCACATATTGGTTTGGAATTCTGACTGAAACCTAAGGAATGAGAATTTTCATGACTCAATATTTGAGAATGGAACAGTCCTTGGTTTGTTCATATGATTCAAAAAGTGACTCTGTGCTAAAAGCTATGATTTGTTTTGAAAGACTGGAGAGATGAAGATTGTATGCTATAATAGTTTAAATGGTATATAATATATTCAAATTAGAGTGTATTGGGCAAGATTACAATATATATATATATATATAAAAATAAAAAAAGGGGGGGAAGAATCAGTATTGGTAAAAGATATGTTACAGTTTTTTATGCTTTTTGTCACTGAGTTTTAAATATTAAATTATTCAGTTATATGGGGTAGAGATACGCAGTAGAATATGATATATGGTTGGGAGATATTTAATGAGATTATATAGTCTTTTAAAATGTGTGGTTGGAATAAGAGATATTTTAAAAGAAGAAATAGTAATACAAAATGCTTATGGGTGAGGAGAGTGGGTTTGCTGGGTTGTCCTTATGACTTCAAGTTATCGCAATATGCATGGAGGAGGGATAAGGGTGGGAATAGGGGAGGGTTTTTGTGTATTATGCATAGATTTTATAAAATTTTAAGAGAGGGAAGGGAATTGTGTAATGATAAATTAAGGGAAATGTTCAGAAAAAGGGAATATTATAATAATTTGAAATTTATGTTGGGAAAGATTTATGACAGTGATAAATATTTAAATGGAACTTAAAATACTTTCACTAAATGTCAACGGTTTAAACCATCCAATTAAGAAGAAGAAAACACTTTTATTCTTGAAAGATCAAGGTGTTGATATATGTTTCATTCAAGAGACTCATCTGTCAGCAGTAGAGTCTCAAAAGCTAAAAGGTGGTTGGATTAAGCAAGTTTTTTATGCCCCAGCTGTCAAGAAGAAAGCAGGTGTTGCAATACTGGTAAATAAAAGATGTAATGCAAATTTTAACCTAATCACTGCTGACCCATTGGGAAGGTGGGTGCATGTGGAAATGGTTCTGGGAAATATTTCCATGGCGCTTTTCAATATATACGCACCTAATTCTAATCAATTTGAATATTTTAAATCTTTACAACAAATATTATTACCACTGGCTGCTTCTAATCTAGTTGTGGCTGGGGATTTCAATGCTGTTGTAGATCCTATTATGGATAAAAAACCTAGTAGAGTAATGAAATCATTAGGGCTAGATAATTTGATACAAAACTGTGATCTGAAAGATATATGGCGAATCTTTCATTTTAATGATCAGGAATTTTCATTTTGTTCCCATGTTCATAAGTCTTTTTCAAGGATTGATTATATATTTGTTTCTAGTACATTAGTTCAACAAGTAACACAAGCCTCCATAGATCCAATTATTTTGTCTGATCATGGTGGGGTGTGGATTAAAATAAAGATAATTGATAAGGAGGATAATAGACCAATCTGGAGATTTGATAATACACTGCTGGTGGAACCAAATTTTATTGAGGAAATGCAAGTGAAAATAAATGAATATTTTCAAATTAATAATACGAAAGATATCTCTATAGAAACATTATGGGATGCTTTTAAGGCAACTATGAGAGGCCAAATTATTTCTTTTTCGGCATATCTTAAAAACCAAATTAAAAAACAATTTTATAATTTGGAACAGGAAATAAAGATATTAGAGTCAAAATTAATTGAGAAATGGGAACATTCTGTATTACAAGATCTCATGAAAGCGAAAGGGAAATATAATGAAATTTCCTCTAAGTTGATTAGAAAAGATTTATTCTCTCAACAAGCAGTGTATTATGGAAATTCAAATAAGACGGGAAGAATGTTAGCAAATTATCTAAAAGCAAAAAAACGGAAAACAAAGATAGTAATGATTAAAGATGAAAGGGGGAATTCTTATTCTCAAACTGGAATGATTTTAAAACAATTTTTAAATTTTTATAAAAACTTATATTCTTCTGAGACTTATTTAGATAAAGAAAAGGATGGTTTGAGATTTTTAAAATTAATTAAGGGACTGAAAATTCCTGAGCAAGTAAAAGAAAGTTTAGATAAGCCAATATCATTAAACGAATTGCAAGCAGCACTGAAGTCCCTTAGAGTTGGATCCGCTCCAGGTGGAGATGGTTATTCTGTGGAGTTTTATAAATCATTTCAAATTACCCTGTTGCCATTTTTATTAAATTTGTATCAGACTCAACTTAATAAAGGTTGCATTATGGGTACCATGGCTGAATCATTAACTATAGTTTTGCCAAAGCCAAATAAAGATCCCACACTGGTGTCAAATTACAGGCCTATTTCGTTAATTAATGTTGATGGGAAAATTTTAGCTAAGATTTTGGCTATACGTTTGGCTAAAGCTCTCCCTTTCATTATTGGTATGCACCAAACAGGATTCGTTGCTCAAAGACATTCTTCTAACAACACTAGGCTTGCACTACATATGTTGAATTTATCCAAAGCTTTAATAGATCCAGTTTTTTCTGTATCACTTGATGCAGAAAAGGCTTTTGATCGTGTTGAATGGACCTTTATGTATCAAGCGATGGAGTGGTTCGGTATTGGCTCAGGTTTTATACAAATGGTTCAAGCATTGTATAGCTCCCCCATTGCTAAATTATATATTAATAATAATTTTTCAGAAGGTTTTAAATTGCAAAGGGGGGTTAGACAAGGTTGTCCCTTATCTCCTTTGCTTTTTGATATTGTTTTGGAACCCTTGTTATTAGTCATTCAGCAAACAGAGGAGATTCAGGGTATTCCTCATAAAGATCGGGAATATAAGATCTCGGCTTATGCGGATGATATATTGCTCTATTTGAGAAATCCTGAGAAAACCATTCCTTGCTTACTTGAATTAATTGAGAATTTTGGAAAATTTTCAGGATATAAAATAAATTGGAATAAATCAGAAATTCTTCCACTCAATGTTCATTGTACAAAAGGATTGTTTGATTCATTTCCCTTTCTTTGGAAGGAGGAGGGAATAAAGTATTTAAGTATTTGGATTAAAAAAACATTGGACGAAACAATGAAAATAAATGAAAAATCATTATTACAGAAGGTTATGGAGATGTGTGAGCAATGGAATCCTTTACATCTTTCATGGTGGGGGAAGAGTCCAAACTATTAAAATGATGATTTTACCTGTGATTTGCTATCAGATGGGAATGTTGCCGGTTTATTTTCAAGGGTCCTTTTATAAAAAATTAAATAGTATTCTTTTAAAATTTATTTGGCTGGGTAAAACTCCTAGAGTGGCTCTGGTATCCTTACAAAGACCAATTTCAGAGGGAGGGGTAAATTTTCCAAATTTCTATAGGTATCATCAAGCCTATATTTTGCGCCATGGTATGTATTGGGTCCTCCCAGAACTCATGGAAACACTCCCTGATTGGTTATGGGTAGAATGGCAACTCATGTCTCCGTTGCGTTTATGCCAGGTACTCAGTATCAAAATGCCTAGTTACAGTAAAGATAATATCATACTAGTAGACACATGGAAAACGTTGCGATATGTAAGCAATTTAACATCTATTCCAATTCATAAATCTACAAAACAGTCTATATGGGTTAACTCCAAGATCCAAATTGACGGGGAGAGACTAGTCTAGAAGCATTGGATGATAGCAGGAATACGAATATTGGATGACGTTATTTCTAATGGTACCATGCTTGAATTTTCACAGTTGCAAAACAAATTTGGTCTTAATAAATCAGAAAATTTTAGATGGATGCAACTGAAGCATGCCATTCAGGCGGGGTTCCCTGATTGGAAAAACCTTAATAAACATCACAGTTTGGAATTTCTATGTTTTCAGACAGACTTCTTGGGTCACCAGGCCGCCCAGTGGTATAAAGTGTTAGGCGGATTTAATAAAAAGAAATTAAAAAATGGTTTAAGAGATATTTGGAGCATTGAGATTAAGCATGAAATTACTGCATCTCAATGGCCACGAATTTGGTCTTGGAGGATGAAATGTACGGTGTCAGCATCTATGAGACAAACTTGGTTCTTTCTGTTACATAGAGCGTTATGGACCCCCGTTAGGTTACAAAAATTAGATAGTTCTTTGTCTAATAGATGTTGGCATTGTAATTTGGAAGCAGGAACTTTAGATCATTTATTGTTTCATTGCCCATATATTATGAATTTTTGGAAATCAATTTGGGACCAAATTAATAATTTATTAGATAACCCAGTGGCATTATCCTATGATACTGTGATATTTGGTATGGAAATGAGAGCAAAAAGTCAAATTTCTGCAAATAATAATAAATTACTGCTAATAATGACTGGTGTTGCCATTCAGCAAATTACATACAATTGGAAGGATTGGAGGAGATTGAATTACACCTTTTGGTGGAATTCTTTATGTCACATCTATAAAATGGAAAGATTCATTGCATTGCAAAAAGGATATTTTAAGAAGTTTCAGGATGTGTGGAAACCATTGACAAGATATTGTACAGAGTAACTGGATACGTTTCCCTTAAATTTATCAGTTTAAAAGGAAAGGGTGGGGATTGTGGTATTGATGTGTATTTATATAATTATTAGTTATGTGGTAGGGAGGGATGGGAGGGGGAGGGGTAAGAAGTTATGTAATTAACCAAAGATAGAATGAAAGTGAAATTTGCATTGATTATCTGATTGAATATGTACTTACACTTTATGTAATTTTGAAAATGAATAAAAATTTGGAAAAAAAAAAAAAAAAGAAAATAAAATCATTCCCCCCACCTTTGTTGTCTCCCTCCATGTTTTGGTTTGGTTTTTTACTAGATTTCTCTTTCTCTAATTAAAGACAAATAGTACATGACTAGCTATACTTCTACCTTCCCTATAACTGTTTACAGGGAAAAGGAGGCAATTTTAACAAAAGCTCTATCAGACACACTGAATCAGACAATTTTGCCTAACTCAGTTAATGCTTCATTTTGTGGATGAACATTATGTAACAATGCGATTAAAAATTAAATTAATGTTAGTCCTTATGAATGGGTTATATACCTCACTGCTACCAGCAGGTGGAGACTGAGAACAAACTTGTATATCAGGATAGCTTCCCCTCTTGCAATCCAATCCAGTGTGCCAAATAGCCAAGCAGAACCTAGGAAAGACTTCCAACTAAAAACAGTATAACACACTCCAAACAGGAGTGTAAAAACAACAAACACTGGTAAACTACTGTTGGAACATGTGTAGAACTGAATCCTGGTATAGAAAACATCCCCACAGTTCACCAACTAAGCCAGCTGAGTCATAGCCGCTGTTCTTACTTCTCCCCGGCCCTAGAAAAATACTAGAACCCGCAGAAAAACCCAAAATCTGCACGCGAGCAAAACAAAACCCCGCAATCACCGCACAAAGACAGATAAGGTGGGGGACTATACCAGTCTACAGGATAACAGAAAGAAAATTAGCAGGTAAGAACCTAATTTCTCCTTCTGTATCACCTGGTAGAATGGTATAGTACCAAAGCAATACCCATTAAGGGTGGGACCCCAAAGGGCCAACACCAGAACACGTTCATCAAATACTGCGTCCCAAGCAATAGTCTCCTTGATCCAGCGCGCAATAGTAGCCTTAGAAGCACCATATCCCTTACGAGGACCCGCGAGAAAGACAAAGAGATAATCTGATTTCCTGATCTCCTGGGTCCTCTGCACATAAAAGCGAAGGACCCGACTGACACTAGCTGAAATAAAAGTGCCAGTTAGATGAGAAAAAAACCCACAATATAAATGGCAGTTTTAAAGGGAATTGAATCCTTTAGACCGGCACACCTCAGGATTTTTTTTCCCACTTAGTCAGAACAGACTCCATGGCTCTCAAAGCTGAAGGGCTGACCAACCAGGGGGCCAGGCCACCGGCTCAGGCACCTCTACAAAAATGTGGGGAGATGGAGGAATGTGGGGGGAGGGACCCGCTGAGTTTAACACTCCAAGGTCGGACGGATCCCCAAACAGGACCCATCCAAGCTCTATCTGGCACAAAAGGGGAACCCAGGAGTCCAAAACAAAATTCTAACAGTACTAAGAGGGGAGCCGAATTAGTCTTTCTACCTGCTTTAATGAAGACTGGATTGGATTGCAAAAGGGGAAGCTATCCTGATATACAAGTTTGTTCTCAGTCTCAACCTGCTGGTAGCAGTGAGGTAACCCATTCATAAGAACTATACCAGTCTACCAGGTGATACAGAAATGATTTTATCCACCATGCAAAAAAATCAGCCAGTTAGAAAATAGGGCAGAGGAAAGCTAGCCTAGGATACTATTTAAGCAGTGAGGCTTTAAAGAGCAGGGGTTTTTTTATTCTACACATGCTGTGCATGCTTCATGCTGTGCCTTACCTTCTGGCCTGCTCCCACCTGGCAGTTTTATACCGCCCCCGGTGTTATCTTCAGGACGGCTCCCCTCTTCCTTACTGCCGCAGTGCACAAAGCTGTGGGCAGCGGCTCCTTGCATGTCCCGTGCCTCATCTGGAAGCCTTCCCTCTGACGTTGCGACGTCAGAGAGAAGGCTTCCAGTTCAGGCGCAGGATACGCATAAGAGCCGCTGTCCGCAGCTTTGTGCACTGCAGTAGTAAGGAAGAAGGGAGCCGGCCCGAAGATAACACCGCATTGATCGCAACACGGACAAATGGTTGAAGAACACCGTCTTGGGCCCGATGCACGTGCCAGCCCTGTGGACCAGCAGGAAATTTCTGCGGACCGACACCGATCCACAGACTGGCGGTTGAAGAACACTGATCTAGTATACTTGAATGTAATTCACTGAGTTACAAGGCATGAGTTAATCTAAACAAGATGCCTATGTCAAACTTCCAAAAAAGCATCCATTTTATAAAAGCAACATAGGCATCTTTGTGCCTTTGCAAAATAGGCAACCAGCACCAAACCCAACAGCCTACAAATTTACACCTGCTCCAAAGATGAAGTAACTATGCATATGTTCTCTATGTGTGTATATAGAGTGTTTACTTCAGCTGCACCAAAGCTATGCCTCTGAGAATGCTTAGACAAGGTGGATATCTAAGTCCATGTCATTTCATTAGCATGAGCACTGATAAGACATATATTCAGGTGTGCAGGAAGACTATTTTCTACTATTTTACATGTGGAAACTGTTATATAAAATTATCCCAATTCTGCATGAACTCTAAAGACAAATTTCCAAACATTTTGATTTGCGGACCCCTTTTCAGCATACATAAGATTTAGGAGGCCCAAAGAACTGTCCAACCCAATCTCACTTTCCCCCCTACCTCATTCCCACCACCTCTCCCTGACCAGTATTGCTTTCTTCCCTAGTCAAGCCACTCCCTAAGCCTTGTCCCATCAGCCTCTCAGCCAAGCCTTTCCCATAAGCCTCTTTCAATTTTCTAGTTCTACGGAGGCATACACACACTCACACCAGTCTCTATCCTCCTCTCTTCCCTCTCCACCAAAATCTCTCTCTACCTTTCAATCCCTCTCAAGCCCTTTTTACTAGTTTCACAAGCTCTCCTCAACCTCGTTATTTTCTCCCTCTTAGTTGTCAACCCACCAAAATTTTCTTCTCTCTAACATTTTTTCTTTCCAGTCCTTTCTCCTTGCCCCATTCCACTCTATCAGTTTCTCTCCCTTTTAACTTGCTTTCCAACAGTGAACTATGTCCTTTGTATCCACATGCCTGCAAGTGGAATTTCAAACTAAAGCTCCCTACAGATGTTTCCTTTGAAAATTCTTAAGTCAATGGCAGTAAATGTACTTTATACCTCTAGATTTTGCATATGGGAATATTACACTAATCAGTGGTGATTGTCTTCTCTTCCTCTCCCCACAAAGATTCCTGGCAGTCATTTCTCCACACTGCTATAGCCCTTTCCTGAATTGTCTTGCATCCTGCCGTACTTATACCTGCTCCTAGCTCTACCCCTTCTCTCCTCTCCACAGATTTGAGCTTAACAGATTCTTAGTCCCAGGATGTGAACTTATGCTCTAGAATCTTTATGAGCCACTCTGTTGTGTTTGTTGGCTATCACGAAGGTCCCCAGTCTCATGCAATTCCATAACTGTAGAAAGAGCAACAAAAACAAGTCTTTCTGTAAAATTCTACATTAGAAGTCAACCAGGGACAATGGGCATTCTCTTTTGGCATTCATAAAAGTGTTATTTATTAACCTTAATATTTTGCCCAAAAAAGTACTGGGTAACAAATGCATTATTTTTACATGTCAAGTAGGAAGACTTATGAAATAGAAGCCAATGTGCTTCAGAGATATTCAACAATATAGTTAAATATCAGAGATGCTGGGCTCTATTCTGGTAAATATACACATACATACAACACACACACCCCTATCCCTGATTTACTATAACTACTGTGTTTCCCCAAAAATAAGACACTGTCTTATATTAATTTTGGGCCCAAAAAAGGCACTAGGTCTTATTTTCGGGGCAGGTCTTATTTTTTTCATGTACAATGATCATCTCTTCCTTCCTCTCCTCCACCCCAATTCTTCCTATTTCCTTTCTTTCCCTCATATGTGCATCTTTCTTCCCCTCTCACCCATCCCCTTGTCCAGTATCTTTCTATCCCTCCCATCCCAGATCTCTTGTGCAGCAGAACCCTTGCTTCTATTCCTCCCTCCCATTCCTTGTGCAGAACCCTTGTACCTTCTATCCCTCCCTTCCTCCCATCCCCCCGTGTAGCATCTTTCCATCCCCCCGCCGTGCGCGCACCCCCCCTCCCCCCGCCTCCCGCCGACCCATCTCTCTCTCCCACCCAAACCGTGAGACCGAAATAAATACCTTATAACAAACCGGCAGCAATCTAGATAGGCTGCTTTACGGCTTTCTATCGCCGGGACGTTCCTCTGCTGCGTTGCTGATGACATCATCAGCAATGCGACAGAGGAACGCCTGGAAGATAGAAGGCCACGAAACAGCCTGTCTAGATTGCTGCCAGTTTGTAATAAGGTATTTATTTCGGTCTCCTGG
This sequence comes from Geotrypetes seraphini, assembly GCF_902459505.1. Lineage (NCBI taxonomy): Eukaryota > Metazoa > Chordata > Amphibia > Gymnophiona > Dermophiidae > Geotrypetes > Geotrypetes seraphini. The sequence continues at coordinate 536,387,652 of NC_047084.1, forward strand.
TTCGGATGGGAGGGAAATGGGTTGGTGGGGGGGGGGGGGAAGTGCTGCTGCTGCCGGCAACTAGGGCTTATTTTCAGGCGTAGGGCTTATATTAAGACCTACCCCAAAAATCATGCTAGGGCTCATTTTCAGGGTAGGTCTTATTTTCAGGGAAACACGATAGCAGAAGAGGAATCTACATTTCAATCTGATGTAAGTTTATAAAATATTATTATTATTTTTTTTTTTTTCATTCAATTTTTCTATACCATTCTCCCAGGGGAGTTCAAAACGGTTTACATGAATTTATTCAGGTACTCAAGCATTTTTCCCTGTCTGTCCCGGCGGGCTCACAATCTACCTAATGTACCTGGGGCAATAAAGTACCAAAGTCTGATATTTTCTATTGTTGCTACCCCAAAATATGTAAATAGGTTGGTGTCTCAGCAGTAGTGCTGGACATTGCTGTATAGAGAGACCTGGGTTCCATTCCCGGGTGGGCCAGATAATGCTGAGGAAGCAGTGCTCAAAGTCCCAAGTAAGAGACCATCAAAGCCATGCTGTGATAACTTAAAGTGGGACCCATAATTACAGGGATCCATATACCAGTCCTGGTATATGGTCCCCAGCCCAGGGCACTAACTGCAGTGATAATGCAATGTGGCAAAGGATATAACACAGGGGAAAATCTCCACTTAGCTGTGAATGAAATGCCCATGGCACCAGATCCCAGCCCTGGGAGGCCAAGAGAAGAGGAAGAAACTAACAGACAGACATACCAGCTTCAACAGCAAACACATTTCCTCGCTCTGTTTTGGGAAGAAGTTCAGTACGTTCCTTGTTGGTGACAGGAAACCTCTGGATCAAGCTCCTAACAGCATGTTTTGTGTTATGGGTCAGACTACAACTCATCATCGCATGCGCCATTTCTGATCCATCTTTTTTCTTGACAGTGAGGTATCTGTTTGCTCCTTTTCTGAAAAAAACAAGACCACCACTTACACTCAGACAGAAAGCAAACGGTTATTTTCATTTTGAAAGCACAAAAACTTTCTCCAGCAAACATTATTAGCAGATGGCAACAAAACACAACAATATTTAGGCGTCCTCAATCAAAAGCTATTAGGTGTATGTCCGACTACAAATATCACATTTTCTCCATTGCCGAGGAATTATACTTTCATCTTAACTCTCTTTTCTGTTGCATTCATATACTTCCATTATGTTAAGGGATTTATTTATAGCTTTTATATGCACTGACACTGTCAAACAATGTCCAATACTGTTTCACCCTCAGGCAAACTACAGTAATGTAACTGGGCCTCAGTTAACCGGCAAAAAAAAAAAATTGCTGGTGGGAAAAAAAATGTTCCCCGAAGCACCACCAGCGGTCCTGAGCCGCAAACTCCCCTCCCTCCCTCAAGTCCTGGAAAATTACAAGTGGCGGCAGTCCCGAGTTGTGAACCCCACCTCCCTCCTGACCCGAAGCACCAGCATGGCAGCATTCTGAGCCGCAAATCCTTCCTCAAGCCCCAAAGCAGCTACGAATCCCCTCTCCTTCCCGCCCGCATCAAAGCACCAGCGCGACAGTGGTCCTTAGCCGCAAAGCCCTCCTCCCTCCCTCAGGCTCCAAAGTGGCAGAAGCAGGTGGCAGTCCTGAGCCACGAACTCCCTTGCTACCTCCCTCCCTCTCTCTTTTTCTTTACCTGAACCGCAGTGGTCAGCAGGAGGCAGCCTCAAAACAGGCTGCTTGCAGCCAGCCTCAGCAGGGCCTTTCCTCTGACGCATTGGAAATGACACATCAGAGGAAAGACCCTGCCAGGGCTGGCCACGAGCAGCCTGTTTTGAGGCTGCCTCCTGATGACCGCTGCATTTCGGGTAAGGAAGAGAGAGAAGGAGGGAGGTAGCGAGGGGATTTGCAGCTCAGGACCGCTGCCTGCTTCTGCTACTTCAGGGCTTGAGGGAGGGAAGGCATTGTGGCTCAGGACCACTGCCACACTGGTGCTTCAGTGCGGGGAATTGAGAGTGTTTTAGACAAGATTTCTAACACACTCTCAATTAACCAGAAAAACAGTTATACGGTATCCACCAATCCCCGTGGGTGCCGGATAACTGAGATTCTACTACATCTAGCATTAATAATCACCAGCCGAAAGCCTGAAACCCAGGAACATTAATAATTATCATCTGATGGGGATAGTCTGAAAAAGAGTAAATAAGAGGCAGTGTGGGCGATGTTATAAAAGAAGGTATTGTTTCAGCCACTCAGGTTGTCCAGAGAGTTTCTTGCTGTATGGCTCTTGCTTGCCAGTTAACTTTAAAAAAAAAAATTTCTAGAAAAGTGAACTTAAACACAAGACAGAACTTATATATTTATTTATTTTACAAATTTATACCCTGCTTAACACTAAGCGGCTTACAATAAAAACAAACATAGCATCTAAAAACTAACAAAAAAAGAATCTGCCACTAAAATCTAATAAAACATCTCAGTTGAAAGATTCTCTTTAGATAGCAGACTCTAACCTACATACATACATAACCTCCAAAAGAGACCCCACCGTGCTCCCCTCCTCTCCCTCAGCCGATGTTCTAGCAAAATTCTTCAACGATAAGGTTTCTTCCTTGAGATGCTCCTTCCCTCCTTCAGTCTCTTACAACTCCCTAGTGCCCACCGAGTCCACTCCCACCCTAATGGTCTCCAACCCTATCCCAGCTGACAGATCCTGGACCACCTTTGAGCGCGTATCTGAATCCCTGGTCCTCAATCTCTGCCTCAAACTGAAATCCTGTAATTGCTCCTTGGACCCATTCCCCTCCTACCTATACGAGAACATTCCCGCTCAGGCTATTTCTTCCATCACCATTCTCATAAACTCCGCCCTTCAGTCGGGCCATTTCTCCCCAGAAATGGGTCATATCGCCTTGACCCCACTACTGAAAAAATCTGACCTTGACCCTTCCATACCATCCAGCTATCACCCAATTGCAAATATCCCTCTCCTAACCAAGATGCTAGAGTCCATCATTTCTTCCCAACCCTCATCATACTTAGAGAGATTCTCTATTCTTTTACCCTATCAATATGGCTTTTGTCCTAACTTCAGCACTGAATCCCTACCGTCTTCCCTGATTTCAAGGGTTCAACAACTTCACTCTCGAAACAAGTTCGCCGTCCTCCTACAATCTGACTTTTCCGCTGCTTTCGACGTTCACCATGATATTCTTGTTTACCAACTCTCTGAGATAGGTATCAACTCCACAGTCCTAGGTTGGTTCTCTAAATTCCTCCGCTCTCGTTCTTAAATTATTAACAAGAATGTCACCTCATCCTCCCCCTGGAAACTGAATTGTGGAGTCCCGCAAGGCTCTCCACTATCCCCTATCCTTTTCAACATCTATATGTCCTCCCTAAAACTCCTCCACCTATCCCCCCTTGAAACAATTTACACTTATGCAGACGACATTCTCGTCCTCCTCGAGACCGATTCGAACCTCACCGACCTGTCTAAGAACATATCCTCTGGTATAATGAACCTACAATCCTGGGCCCACACTGTGCAAATGAAATTGAATGAGTCCAAAACAAGACTTCTTTGGCTCAGTCCAAAACTAGATCACCTACCCACCTCCATCCCACTACCCTCTGGCTCCTCTCTGCAGCTTGAGTTCTCGAGCAAGGTCTTGGACATCATCATTGATTCCACATTGTCCTTCAATGACCACCTCCAATCCTTGGTAAAAAAATGCTTTTTCAGCCTTCACATGCTGAGGAAAGTTAGATCCTGCTTCCATCAAAAACATTTTACCCTCCTTGTCCAATCCATCATCCTCTCTAGATTGGACTATTGCAACTCTATCTACTTAAGCCTAACTAAGAAAAACCTCCACAGACTCCAATGGATTCAGAATGCCGCGGCCAAGCTCATCTTCGCTAAAAGTAAATTTGACCATGTCTCCCCGGTCCTGGCCAAGCTCCACTGGCTTCCGATAATTGTCAGGGTCCACTAAATATGCGCCTGTTTAGCTTTCAAAATCCTATATGGTATCCTCCCTCCCTTTATCCCTCTTTCTTGGAATTCCTCAAACCCTAATACCACCAGATCCTCCCACAAATTAAAACTATCCTTCCCCTCGCTAAAAGGCATTTCCCACATAGGAAAGCTAGGGACCTCCCTCCACTTCAAAATCACTGAGCTTTGGAACAACCTTACCTTTCCTCTTCGGAACTTGAGCTCTCTCCAAGTTTTCCGCAAACATCTGAAAACCTGGCTTTTCTCAAAAAATGTAAGTCTCCCTCCAACTTAGGAATCAAGGAAACTCTTATATCTTGGCTTCCCAAGTCCTCTAAATTTTCTTCACACTTCTACCTCTAACCCTCTGTTGTAGTTCCTTCCTATTTAGAAACATAGAAACATAGAAAAAAGCAGCAGAAAAGGGCTATAGCCCACCAAGTCTGCCCATTCCAAGTATCCCCTCCCCTGAATTTACTCCCTTAAAGATCCCACGCGAGTATCCCATTTTCTCTTAAAATCCGTCACGCTGCTGGCCTTTATCACCTGGAGTGGGAGTCTGTTCCAATGATCCACTACTCTTTCGGTGAAGAAGTACTTCCTGGAGTCGCCATGAAACTTCCCTCCCCTGATTTTCAGCGGATGCCCTCTGGTGGTCGAGGGTCCCATGAGCCAGAAGATATCATCTTCTGACTCGATGTGTCCCGTGATGTACTTATATGTTTCAATCATATCTCCCCGTTCTCTTCTTTCCTCAAGTGAGTACAGCCGCAATTTTTTAAATCTTTCTTCATACGTGAGATCCTTGAGCCCCAAGACCATCCTGGTGGCCGTTCGCTGAACCGACTCGATCCTCAGCACGTCCTTTCGGTAGTGTGGTCTCCAAAACTGAACACAGTACTCCAAGTGAGGCCTCACCATGGCTCTGTACAACGGCATCATAACTTCAGGTCTCCTGCTGACGAAACCTCTGCGAATACACCCCATCATTTGTCTTGCCCTGGAGGAAGCCTTCTCCACTTGATTGGCAACCTTCATGTCCTCACTAATGACCACCCCTAGGTCGCGTTCCGCCGTGGTCCTAACCTAGGTCTCACCATTTAGTACATAAGTTCTATGCGGGTTTCTCTTACCCAGGTGCATTATCTTGCATTTTTTAGCATTGAAGCCTAGCTGCCAAGTAGTTGACCATTGTTCCAGCAACAGTAGGTCGTGTGTCATATTATCAGGTAATAAGCTTTTGCCTACTATGTTGCAAAGTTTGGCGTCGTCGGCGAACAGTGATACCCTTCCTCTAAGTCCTTGCGTCATATCTCTTATGAATAAGTTAAATAGAATCGGGCCCAGGACTGAGCCCTGCGGCACTCCACTGATCACGTCCGATGCTTCGGATGGGGTACCATTCACCACCACCTTCTGAAGTCTACCGCTCAGCCAATCCCCAACCCATGTAGTTAGAGTGTCTCCTAATCCTGTCGATTTCAGCTTGTTCAGTAATCTTCGATGAGGGACGCTCCTATTGTAAACCGCGTCAAGCTCTACGAACGTGGAAATGATGCGGTATACAAACCTAAGGATTAGATTAGATCAGATACTTTTATGTGGTTTGGATTCTACTTGTAACCTGCTGACTAATGTATTTGGGGGCTCTTGTATGTTGTATGGAGTTCTTAGTGAATGGAAGTATGCTTTTTCATACTGTTTGTCTTCTATTTTTGTTTTCTTATTCGAGTTAATTGATATATATGTTATTGTTTTTCTTTAAGTTGCCTTTGATACTTAGGGCTCCTTTTATCAAGCCACGCTAGTGGGGTTAACACACACGGACTTTTCATCATGCGTTAACCTAAACTTTTCATCATGCTGGCCTAAAAACTACCGCCTGCTCAAGAGGAGGCGGTAGCGGCCGGCGGTTTAGCGCGCGGTATTATGCGCGTTAAACCGCTAGCGCGCCTTTGTAAAAAGAGCCCTTAGAGAATGACACAGGGACAGAATTTGACCCTGTCCCCATGGTTAAGCACGGGAGACCATCTCCATGTCATTCTTTAAGAAGAGAGGGAAAAATTAGAGTATGAATGGGCTCAGCCATTGACCCTCAAGCCTTGCATTGAAGAATGCTGATGTAGAATGACTGAGGTTGAGATAGACACTAAAGAATGACACGGGATGGTTCCTTGTGGTTATCTGTGGGGATGGGGACAAATTCTGTCACCGTGTCATTCTCTAAATTTTTCGCTGTTCAACTCTTTACTCCTTTGTTTTGCTTATAATGTACTAGAATTTAACAAAATAAACTAAAAGATGCTTTTTCTGGAATCAGCACATACACACAATGATTATATTACTGAAAACTTCTAGTCGCCCTTACAAGCAAGTTTTTGGTACTTACCAGCAGCAACTTTTTGAAACCCAGGAATTTCATACCCTCTCCCTCCTGGAGAGTTTTTTTCATTTCACACTTAAGAGTACTGTAACGTACTTCTCTCAGTCCTCCCGCGTACCCATCTCTCACTTCTTCAATCTGTTCAAAATTCTGCTGCACGACTTATATTCCGCAAGAGCCGCTATTCTCACAATACCCCGCTCCTCAAGTCACTTCATTGGCTCCCGTCCATTTCTGAATACAGTTCAAACTCCTCTTACTGACTTACAATTGCATTCACTCTGAAGCCCCCCAATATCTCTCTTCATTTACCTCCCCCTTTGCTCCTCCCTGTGAACTCCATTCATCAGGCAAACCCCTCCATGAATTCAAGACAAAGACAAGTTCCTGCTGAACAAGAATGTACGCCGATAGGGCTAGTCTTGGTTAGGGCGCTGGTCTTTGATCGGAGGGCCGCCACGTGAGCGGACTGCTGGGAATGATGGACCACTGGTCTGACCCAGCGGCGGCAATTCTTATGTTCTCTTCCACTGCCAACTCTAGACTCCGTCCTTTTTTTCTTGCCACACCATATGCCTGGAACAGGCTGCCTGAATCAATACATCATGCTCCATCCCTAGCAGTATTCAAATCCAAGCTAAAAGCCCACTTTTTCAAAACTGCTTTCAACTCTTAACTCCCACTCACCGCTGCCTGATACCTATACCCATTGTATCATTTCCTTTACCATAATCTCCCCAACCTTGATATGTCCTGTCTGTCTAATTAGATTGTAAGCTCTTCTGAGCAGAGACTGTCTATTGTATGTTAAATGTACAGCGCTGCATACGCCTTTCAGCGCTATAGAAATGATAAATAGTAGTAGCAGTAATCACTGAGTATAACAATTATTCAAAAAGAAAGAACCATAAAAAAGGCATCTTGCTTTAAGACAAATTTTACATTTTATTATGACTTGCAGAACTACCTATTCTTCATCTTAGTTTGTTTTCTAAGTAGTGTTCCAACCCCCACTTCCCCTGCTCCGTGCAGTTCTCTCGCCTCCTTTCTCTTTCCCTACCCCTGGCCCCTTTCTCCCTCACCCACGTCACCTCTCTCCTTCCAACACAGACTCCCTGACTTTTTCCCCTCCCTTCACATCACCCCAGCCTTCTGTTCTCTCAAAACTCACACCAAAGTCAAAGACTGTGCTGTCACTTTATTCTCAGGCTCCAATTGGAAAGAAAAGAGTGTAAAGAAACTGAATGAGGAAGGAGAGAGGGGAAAAGATATGGTGAGAAGGCACAGAAGATGGAGGAAAAGAGGAGAGGGACAGCAACAAAGACCATAGGGAAATGAGGAGAGTTCAAAGCAGCCATCACATTAATGACAATTGAACTGAATTACCTGCATTCAGAACAGAGTGATGCAAATTTGTTATTTGAGCCTGACCTGAAGAATGTGGTTTTGGTCTTCGAAAGCTAGTCAAAACTGAATTAAGTTAGTGCAATAAAAAAGGTAAATCACCTTATTTTCCATTTTTTGCTTTTATTTTTCAATTTTGAGAAGTAAAGTAACTTCAGGCAATAGAATTTCAAAAGAAGCAGAAGAAACTTTTGAGCCGTCCCCCACTACCACTAAAAAGAAAAATTACTGGCCTTCTTTTATCTCTAATTTTCCAAGGTAAACTATCAACCGACTTTAACATGATGATGATCTTTGGAAAATAGGGACAATCTCAATAATTAAAGACAGTTCCTACACCCCCTCTCCCCCAGCAAAGCTGCTTGAAAATGTTTTTTTAACAGCCCCTCAGGTTGGGAGAGAAAGGTTCAGCATGTGGGGTTCTGATTCTCTTTCCAGGCCTTCCCACCGACAGCATTCCTGTACTATGATCCTTACAGACAATCTAAGCTTAGAAAATGGCCTTTTCAATGTTTTTATGTTGCATTTGGCACGTGACAAACTTTAGAGTGCAAAGGATTGGCTTTTCCCAAGTAATAAGGGATCTTACAAATTCATATCCATTGTTTTATTTACCCAGCAATCTCACAATCTGGTGGAGAACTATAACTTACCCCTTACTTTTGGAGATCAAACCAAGAGACTGGCAGAGTCGATGAATAAAGGCCCTTTCAGTACTGGTCAAAGATGAAGGAAATTCAGTCTCTGAAGAGAAAAGCAAATTACTACATTAACTATCCCACACACTTTACCTTTCGATTATGACTCCTCATTTGTGAATCAATGTTTAAAACAAAAAAATGTTTTTGACCTTAGTAAACATACACAACTGGTGAACGCAATCTATACTGCAGCTTTTCTCAACAGCTCCAAAGCTCTTGTTACTATTAGAGAATGACAAGGGGACAAATTTTTCCCCATCCCCGCAGGAACTCAATTTCCCCGTCCCGTTCGCACAACTTTTGTCGCTCTCCCTGTCCCTGCCCCATTCCTGAAAGCTCAGCCTTAACCGCACACGCCTTGAACACTTACGTTTTAAAGTGTTTGAGGCTTGTGCAGATGAGGACGGAGCTTGCAGGAATGGGGCAGGGACAGGAAAAGAACTCGCCGGAACATGACAAGGAAATGATTTCCCGCGGGGACAGGGAAAAATTTGTCCCCGTGTCATTCTCTAGTTACTATTTCTATATTTGTTAGTACTTTGATCTTTAAATAAAAACTAGTAAACCAGCACAAGGAAGGCTGCTGATTTTTCATCCTACCTCCTCCATAATCCTGAAACCTCCAGTATTCTAGGCTTTTTTTCCCCACTTTTGTATGCTTTGGTTTTTGAGTTGTGTTTTTTTTGTTTTTAATCTGCCATTCCAAGAATTATAAAAGCAAAGATACTTCACATTGGTATAAAACACAACGGAAGAGGTTGGTGGGTTGAAGGGAGGAGGGATAGAGAGAAAAATATTTGATAGGGGTCTTAATGACCCTGCTGAATCACAGTTTGCATCTGTTGTAACAGTTAATAGTACAATTTAGAAATGGCTTGGTTTTGGAAACTTTACTGTGGATAAAGAGAGTATATAAAATCTGTGAAATCTATTAAAAAAAGATACATATACACAATCAAAAACATTAACAAATTATGAAACATCTTGTCAACACCTTTCAACTCCAATTTCTAAAATCCTAAAGCCACTTCATTGGCTTCCCATCCATTTCTGAATACAATTCAGACTCCTCTTACTGACCTACAAATGCATTCACTCAGTGGTCCTTCATCATCTCTCTTCACTTATCTCCCCTATGTGTTCACCCCCCCTTTCGAGCTCCGCTCAGCTGGTCAAGTCCCTCCTATCTGTGCTCTTCTCCTCCTCGTCCAACTCCAGACTCCATCCCTTAAGTCTCACTGCGCTGTATGCCTGGAATAAACTGCCCGAATCCCTACGGCAAGCCCTGTCTCTGGCAGTGGTCAAGTTCAAGTTAAAAGCCCATCTCTTCAAGACTGCTTTCAACTCCTAACTCTTCTCACCTTGGGTTCTGCTTCCCCAACCCTATATGTCACGTCTGTCTTTCCAAGTTAGATTGTAAGCTCTTCTGAGCAGGAACCATCTATTAAATGTCAAATGTACACCCTTCAGTGCTATAGAAATGATTAATAGTAGTAGTTGTAGTAGTAGCTCCAAACAGGGCTTAGCTACTCCTCCTGTAACAGTAACAGTGGCGCCAACAGACCAACTCCGATTCTCTTTCTCCTACTCAGAAAACTGTCTCCTCTCCTCCCATCTTCTATTCAGGACCAAACTTTTACCCCAGTTCACATGATCTGGCATGAAATAATAGTGCCAACATCATGGCAAACGCTCAATAATAATGCCTTGTGCAATCGCACATTATCGCAAAGCATTCTGAGAACAGAAACATTCAAGCTCCCATTGAAATCAACAGCCAGCCTCCCCATTCCTATGTCTTTTTACTAGTGCAGTATTTTGATTTACATTTTTAATTGCGATTAAAGGCGGGACATATTCGGGAGGCACAGGAGGGCCACAAATTTCCTCTCCCTTCCCCCCCCCCCACACACATATATACATTAGGTATCATACTTTTGCTGCTGGGGATGCCAAAGCCCTGCCAATCAAAGGAATCCAAAGCCAAAGTTACTCCCTTCCTCCTTGTACTGCCTCAAGAGCAAAGAAGTCAGTGGGATGCCTCCAGACACCAATATTTGCACTCGCGAAGCATACTCAATTTGTTCAAGAACTGAGAATGCTTAGGGAGTGCCAGCATTGGCACTGCAGGGCCAAAGACTTTGTTACATTTCTTAAGGTACATCAGGTGGGGACAGGTCCAGGAGGGGAGGGACAGATACTGGACCGTGCACAGCACAGGGAGGGGCACAAGATGGGCAGCATGTAATTAAAATTTTTAATCACGATTAACAAGTTAATCGCAATGTAAATGGCAATTAACATGCAGCCCTACTTTTTACCCCTTTCTACTTTACCCATTTCTCAACCCTTTTCTTTCTACTGACCTCTGTCTCGGTTCTTAAAAAGTTTACAAATGTTACAGCATTGCAGCTTTAAGAACATAAGAACAGCCCTACTGTGTCAGACAAATGGTCCACCTAGCCGGTTTCCTGTTTCACAGTGGCCAATCCAGGTCACAAGTACCTAGCAGAAACCCATATAGTAGCAACATTCCATGCTACCCATCCCAGGACAAGCAGTGGCTTCCCCCATGTCTCAATAGCAGACTATGGACTTTTCTTCCAGGAACTTGTCCAAACCTTTTTTAAACCCAGCTATGCTAACTACTGTTATCACATCCTCTGGCAACAAGTTCCAATAACAGCTTTATGGGAAATTGATTTGATATACCACATTTCTGTGGTACAAACCAAAATACCATAGTTTACATTTATTATATATTATATTTATTACATTTCTTTACCTTTAGTGGGTTCACAATCTAAATTTTTTTGTGCCTGGGCTGACATGTTTTACTTATATTCTCTCTACACCCTATTCCAGTGCCAAGACTTAGCCATGGCTTTTCAGCTACTCCTAAGTATTGGGACAGCCTGCTGTCCCAGGAAAATCAAAGCAGGGAGGGTGGGGTACCCAAAGTTCAGATTCATGGAGCTCTCCTTCAATATTACATTGGAAGCTATCAGAAAATGATGAAGGAGATGCACAAAACCACACCTGATGATGGAGTGAATGTCAGTGGCAGCCATCCTGCCACCAATACGGTTGCTTAATATTAGTCTGCCCCTGCTTTCCTCCATCATATCTCACCCATTATCCTTACTCTACCACTGCCTCACTAACTTCCCAGCCTTCCACATCTTTCACACCACCTCTGAACTACCTCCCCCATCTTATACCCCTTTCCCAGTCCAAACCAAAACACCTCCACTCATAACTCTCACACAATATCCACTCTTTGCTAAGCCCGAGTCCCCGCTCACTCTCATCCTAGAACCCCTGCTATATCCTTAAATTCAATCCTTGCAGAATCCCTTATCCCTAGACTCATCTGCCCCCATTCTCCCTATACAATCTAGTCCCAGCTCTTCTCCAATCCCAGTCACTGCTCGGTCCTCTCAATCCCCATATCCTCATTCTCTCTCCTATCTTAATTCCCCATAATCCCTGTCCTCACTAGTTAAAAGATACTTCTGAAATTGGAAAGTTTTGACTGCCTTCCTAAAACTACTATAAATTTAACTGAACAAAAAACTTGCCTTAAGTTTAGCTACCCATTTATTTATCTCAACAGACCCTGTACTACCCATCTTGTCCCCAACTATATACCTGCACTTTGCCCCTTGGCTACATGGTATATTCTATTGAGAAAAGCATTAGCATCATATCCATGTTATTTGAATGTTCTAAAGTGTGCTTATTAATTTAATTTAATTCTTATATACCACTAATAACCGTGAGGTTTCCAAGCGGTTTACAAAAATGAATGCATTAAAAGATACAATAAATAAAAATAAATAAGATGGTACTATGCAGACATTGTATTATATCTGTTATCTGAATGTTCTTCCATGCTGTCTATTATGGTATTGGTATTATTTGCATTGTACTGACATTTATCATATTTCTATTATATGGTTATTCTGTAGTGTTATTAAATGTGTATATTTTTTATACTGTTTTATAGTAGTCATATTATTAGGTTTAAATTTACTGTTTTCTAGTTTGCCTCCTTTACTACCACATAGGAATTCTATGAGCACCAGAGCAGTTACCGCCACTTCTGGCGCTAAAACCCACGCTACGCATTAGTAAAGGAGGGGGTGGATTTGTTTATATTGGTTGTTTTACCATTGTTATGCTGTTAACAGAACTAAGGGCTCCTTTTATCAAGTCGCGCTAGCGGGGTTAACGCGCGCGACGTTTCATCACTCGTTAATCCCCGTGCTGGCCTAAAAACTACCGCCTGCTCAAGGGAGGCGGTAGCGGCTAGCGCGGCCTGTGGTTTAGCGTGTTAAACCGCTAGCGTGGCTTGATAAAAGGAGCCCTAAGTTTTATATTACACTTTACCTACTGTACACCACTTTGTGTGAATCTCTTCATAAAGATAGTTAATAAATCCAAATAAATAAATAAAATATAATAAATAAATCTATCAAGTACTCCAAGCTCTCTCACCCTTTTGATCACTATAGCGAAATCTCTCCAATGCAATATTAACAGCAATTTTCACTTCTTCATCAATCCGGATATCTTTCAGCCCTTTAGCTCGTCCAGAACCAGAGGGGCCTGACTGAGCACTGCTTGGCCTTGGGGACACACTGCTTGGCCGAGACATTTTGCTGAGCAAGGAAGACAAAGGTTAAGATTATAAGGTTAAGAATATAAAAGAAAGGATGTTAATGTGGCTTTTTATGGCATTTGTGACATACAGAATAAAGAACTGAAAGAAAGCAGCCCCAAATACCAATTCTTTCCTGCTATAAGAAAGTTGCCCAAAATTTCAATTCTTTCCTGATGTAAGAACCTTACTGTTGTTGTTAGGTGCCATCGACTCGTGCTCGAGTCCTAGGACTTGATGAATTGCAGATCTAAAAAGAAATTGGTTTTGTGCTAGTCCAGAAATGTCCTCAAGCGTCATCCCCATGGTTGTTTTCAACATGTCCAGCCATCTGATTGTACACCTTCTTCACCTGATTCCTTCAAACTTCCCAAACATGATGTCCTTCTCCAGTAATCTCTCTCTTCTGATGGTATGACCAAAATAAGAGTTGTAACTTCATCATTTGTACTTTGAGTGACATAGTTGGTTTCATCTCTTTCTAGTGGTCCACAGCATGCCTAAAATTCTTCTCCAGCACCAAAGCTCAAATGAGTCAATCTTCTTTCTGTCTTGTTTCCGTAGTGTCCAGTTTTTGCATCTGTAACTGACCACTGAAAAAATGAGTGCATGAACAAGTCTGATTTTTGTTTGATCCTTGCCTTTGAATACTTTGTCGAGAGCCTTCATTGAAGAGCGACCAAGTGCTATTCTGAGGAGTATTTCCTCCCTGTTAGTTGCTTCTTTGTTTACAAAAAAGCCCAGGATATTGAAATCCTTTACAACTAACTTCAAGCTCAAAATCTTCATCATTTTCCATGTTCATGATCTGACTTTCAGCTTTGACTTTTCTCAATAGATACAGCATATCTAATAATGAGTGTTGTATCATCTGCATAGCGCATGTTGTTGGGAAGGGGTAAAACGTGGACCTCGCAGATCTAAAACCGAACGTCATTAAAAACCTGAGGTCTGTGCCACTTGTAGTCTCTGGCTCTGACAGACCTCTATGACAATTTGGCTCTGATGGATCCTAACCTATGCTGAGACTAAAAGTGGCACGGATCTCAAATTTTTAAGGATGTGCAGTTCAGATCTGTGAGGTCCACGAGGTCAGATGCACTGCAGACCTTTGCACACATTTTTTAACCCCCCCCCCCCAAAAAAAAAAAAAAACCTCCCAGCTATTTGCCATCTAGTGTCATATCGCGGGGGCTCTCGGAATCAGCACGGAGGGAGAGATGTGGAGGAAGGGACGATCGGGCTTATTAGCAAAAGCCACGGTGCGGCTCGTCCCTCCTTAGCCATTAGGGAAGGCAGAGCTGGGGGCCTCAGCTGAGCGTGCAGGGAAAGCGGTGGAATAAGCTAAAAGGCGGACTTGTCAATGCAAGGACCTCAGATTTTTAAGGACGTACAGTTTTAGATCCGCGAGGTCCATGTTTTACCCCTTCCCCGGGCTGTTTATATTTCGGCCACCAACTTTGAAACAGACATTTTCTTCTTCCAAATTTGCTTTACTAGGCTAGCCCAAAAAGCTGCCAGCTTGCTTGGTTAATTATTTTAAAATATAATTGCATGTCATCCACAAAAAAAAAACCCCAATAAATCTGCAGCATCACAAGGTCCTCATCAGATGGAAAAAGAGGGAGGGGGTTGCAAGAAATCACGAATATTCCAGAGACAAAAAGCATCCACAGAGGCACACACGTTTGATTGCCCTCACACCCCCATGACCCCCCGCCCCCCTCCTCTCCTGTAGCTGGCATCCCTCCCTCTTTTACTTTCACTTTCACTTACTCTTCCCTCCCCTCTCCACTCGCGATCCAGCATCTCTCCCTCATTCTCAAGTTCCAATTCTCTCCCGCATTCTACCTTCAGCTTATCTTTGAGGTCGCCGGCAGAGGCAACAATTCATACAGCTTGTCTGTGACCAGCTCCGGAACTTTTCTACTCCGGCATCCTGCCCCCCCTCCCCTCTCTGACGCAATTTCCTGTTCCGGCAGAGTGGGGACGCGGCAGCCTGTAGGAAGTTGCGTCAGATAGGGTCGGGCAACGAGCTACGAGGCGATGGTACCGGACAACAACTGATGGGCTTAAAAACGAGTTTGAAAGTAGAGCGCTGGGCGGATTTGAGAGGGAGGCGGTGAGATGCCAGAGTGGGGAGGAGGAGGAAGAAAAGCATCTGTTTTCTCTGACGGCAATCGGAGATGCAGATTATTTCGGCCCCTTCGATATCTCCTTATTGGTGTTGTCGCGAGCTGCCTAGAGAAAGTGCGCAGGACCAGGACCCTTCCTTGGAAATCCCCAAATAGAGAACTCGCAGAGCCACCATTGGCCTGGCGCGTGAAGCTCAGACGCCTTTATTGCACTCAAGTTTACCTACGCATGCATGGATTTGCACATGCACTGTACATTACTGCACTTAACTGCCTTTGAATCTGTGGATAAGAGACCGTTATATGCCCTCTAAACTTTATAGTATAGCTGTTGCAATTTTGGAAAAATATTTTTTCTTTTAACTAAATTGGAATATTTAAGTGGTTTGCATTCGGGTGCTCAAGTATTTCTCCCTATCTGTCCCAGTGGGCTCACAGTCTGACTAGTACTTGGGGCTATGGCGTTTTAAGTGACTTGCCCAGAGTCACAAGGAGCAGCCTTAACCACTAGGCAACTCCTCCACTCATAAAGTATTTTGTGTGTGCGGCATGTTCCATATGTGGAAATGGATTTTGTAAAATTATATGGCTGATATATATGTGAGTACATATATCAACAAGAATGTGGGTGCTTTTAAAAATGTGTCTGCATTTGGTTGAATCTGTTGTATACAACAATGTTCTTCAACCTTTTTACACCTATGGACCGGTAGAAATAAAATAATTATTTTGTGGACACTGGGCTAAGTCATGGGCCAGACCCCACCCATCTCTACCCAATCTCCACCCCAGACCCCGCCCCCATAATAGTACTAATTGTAACACTATTTTTTCCATTCATTTTTCATAGATACACACAATATAATCTTATTAACAACACATAATGGTTGACCATTAAATTAAACTACACAAAGCGCAATGACAGCAGATGTAAATTCTCAAAATTGACATAATTAAATTACTAAATTCAAAAATAAAATCATTCCCCCCTACCTTTGTTCTCTCCCTCCCTCTATGCTATGCCTTACCTTCTGGCCTGCCTGGCCATTTTATGCCGCCCCCGGTGTTATCTTCAAGCCGGCTCCCTCTTCCTCACTGATTCAGTGCACAAAGCTGTGGGCAGCGGCTCCTTGCATGTCCCACACCTCATCTGGAAGCCTTCCCTCTGACGTTGTGACATCAGAGAGAAGGCTTCTGGTTCAGGTGCAGGACACACGTAGGAGCCGCTGCCCGTGGCTTTGTGCACTGAATCAGTGAGAAAGAGGGAGCCGACTTGAAGATTAACACCACACTGAGCACAACCAGCGGTTGAAGAACACTGTTTTGGGCCTGATGCATGTGCCAGCCCTGTGGACTGGCAGGAAATTTCTGCGGACCGGTGGTTGAAGAACACTGGTATACAGCACCTGTGTAATTAAACTCAATAATTCATTGCCAGAGCATGTGGTGAAATCAGTTAGCTGGGTTTAAAAAAGGCTTGGATAATTTCCTAAAAGAGAAGTCCATAGGCCATTATTGAGATGGTTTGGGGAAATCCACTGCTAATTCTTAGGATAAACAACATAAAATCTGTTTTACTACTTGAGATCTAGTTAGGTACTTGGGACCTGGGTTGGCCACTGTTGGAAACAGGATACTTCTTGACAGACCTTCGGTCTGTCCCAATATGATAATTCTTAATGATCTTATTTTATAAAATAGGCATGTACTGTACCAGCACCCAGTGGCATAGTAAGGGGAAAACAGGGGTGTGCAGGCTGCCACAGGTGCTATCTTTCTAAGGTTATGGCCCCCCACTCCTTGCCTTCCCCATACCTTTCCTTACTTCCCCACCGCGAGGTTGCTGCCCATGTTGGCATCGGCACTCTCTCTCTGACATCACTTCCAGGACCCGCGCCTAGGAGGTGATGTCAAAGGGCAAGCTGACACCAACATGGGCGTGCTGCTCACGCTGGAGAAGTTAAAAAAGGTTTGGGGAAAGGGAAGGGAGCGCCCGCATGGCAGAGGGGGCAGGAGGGGCACCACTGCCTGCACCTTTTGAATCAGATGTAACTGGGAGTGGTGCTCAAAAGTTTGCCATGGACGTAATAGTGGTTTTAGCCAGTCTGACATATTGTTATTGCAAAATAGAAAATAAATTTATTTTTCCTACCTTTTGTTGTCTGGTCATTTTATTATTTAAATCATAAATAATAATTTATGATTATTATTGGTCTCAGGCTCTGGTTTCTGTTTTTCTTCTGTTAACTTGCTTGCCAGGGTCTCCTGCCCGTTTGACATTTTCTTCTTTCTCTGTGTTCAACATCCATCTTCCATCTTTGTACCTTCCGTTCCACCGCTATATCCAACATTTCTGTTTCTTTTCTACTGTCTACCATATCTCTCTTTCTCTCTCTGCCTTGTCCCTTGGGTCAAACCTCTCTATTCCCCTCCATTATCATGTGCAACATTTCTTTCTCCCTGCCCGCCACCCTATGTCCAACATTTCTCCCTCTCTCTTCTCCATACATGTCTCCCTCCCCTCCACCTACCTCTTTTGCAACTCTCCCTTCTCCACGCCATGTCCAACAATTCTTCCTCTCTACAACCCTGTGCACCAGTTTTCCTCCATCCCATCCCCCTGAGCAGCAACTTTTCATCCCTCCCACCTTCTTGTGTTGCAGCTTTCCTCTTTCCTATCCCTCTCTGCAGCAGCTTTTCATCCCTTCCTCCTGTGAAGCTGATTTCCTTCCCTCCTATTCCCCTGTGCAGCAACGACCAACTGGCACCCCTCCCCCCTTTTCAGGTCTGCTAAAGTAGCAGCAGCAGTGGTGGTGACTGGCTGGCAGAGGCAGCGGAGTGAACAGGCTACTCGAGGCTTGCCCCTGTGTCATCAGTGATGTCATCAATGGCTCAGCAGAGGGAAGGCCTCAGCAGGGCAGGCCAGGAACAACCTGTTCAGAGCGCTGCCTCTGTTGGCCAGATACTGCCATTGCTGCTGCTTTAGGAGACCTGGAGGTATGTCGGGACACTGAATCGGTGAGTTGTTGGTTTTTTTTGTTGTTTTTTTTTTAGAAAACAAGTCAATTCACTAAAGTGAAGCGGTGAATCGATTTGAATTGGGCAGCACTAGTCAGAACATAGCTGTTAGGCACAGCACACATAACAGTTGCATCCAAATCACTTGTGAAACAACAACAAAAAACACAAAAAATAAATTGCTCTAGCAATCAGGAAAAGTACTGGGCCTGCAAAGAAGAGTTGGGCCCACCTCTTAGCTCTTATGTGCAGGTACCTTTTATAGGGCTACTCAACACAAATAGTGTACATATGATTTGCATGATATTTGTGCTAAGCATGACCCAGAAAATCATAATCGCTCACAACCCAGTATGGTTTTTTTTACCAAGGTGCTGGAGCTTTATGCATCCTGTTCTTTGTAAAAGAGTGTTTGTGGGCTGCTGGGAATTATTGTAGGAACATTTATGTAACGGTAATTAAAACACGTAATTTGTTTTTATGAAGTGTAGGTTGACTTTTTTGTATGCTTTTTTGTAAAATTATTTCCATATGTATTACTTGGCAACACATGTTAGGCTAATAAAGTTTAATCTGGGCAAAGTTGGTTTTCTTTCATCTGTTGTGCTGCCATGTTAATTGCTCAGTAAAAATTCTGAAAGTCATCAAACAGCAGCAAATATTTTTATATGATAGAAACGCCACAGTTACTAAAAGGCATAAAATAATTATTAGAAAGCAAATTAGTACTGCACAATCAGATGGTCACTAAGCAGACTCTAAATATAGCTAATCCAAAATCTTATTTCATTTTTATGAACTGTGTCTTACCATTTCAATTTGAAATCTGAAGGTTAAAATAGTTTGTGTACATTTATAGAACAAAGGTATTAGAGGCAGAAGACTATTCCTCACATCCCTTTTGTCAAATACTCAGACTTTTGGCTCCCTCTACTGATCACAGGTTTCCACAGGTTTTTTTTCATGAGTTTGTGCGGGTACAGGGAGCTTGTAATTGAGTAGGGAAAGAAAGTTTTTAAAGTCTTTCATATCTGGATTGTCCTCTTCATCTAGGTGTATGTTTATGTCGCCTGCGATATTGTAGGAAGGAATAATAGAATTATGTTTAGACCATATTTAGAGTTTGCTTAGTGACCATCTGATTGTGCAGTATTCATATTCTCTGCATCTTGATTGAGCAAATCTGTATGAATGGACACACCCTGATGCCTGTGTATCTAAGGTTAATATATGGCTCCAGAAAAAAAGAGGATGGATTGAGATATCTAGGTTTTACTTCCACTGCAAGCAATAGAAGTAAAGAAGGTGGATACAGACATCTATCTGGGTTTTACTTCCATTGAAAGCAATGAAAATAAAACCCGAATGTCTCAACCCATTCTTTTTCTTAAGCCATATGGTAACCCTATGTATGTGTATGTTACTTGAAGATTGCCACCATGTGCAGGTTTGTCCACAGAAACTCCAACGCAAATAGTTCTCATTAACTATCGGCCTCTTTTACAAAGCCGCACTAGCGGCTGCGCTGCGCTAACGGCCCCGAAGCTCATAGAGATTTAAACGGCTTTGGGCCTGTTGCTGCGCGGCTTTGTAAAAGAGGCTGTATATGTGTGCAGTGACATAAGCATCAAGTTGTGGATGAATCAAAAACCTCACAGCAGTTTTTTGCAGGGGGAGGGTTCTTCCAGAAACTATAGAAAATGAAGGATTTGAGCAAACTATGCAGTTCCTATATATACAAGCAAACTGATTTGCAGGTTGTTTTTTCTGTTTACTCTTTCTTGATCCTTAAATCTGACCTAAAATATTCCAACAGCAGTGCTGGGTGCATGCAAATGTTTTTTTTTCATGCGACAAGTTCTAAAAAAATATTTTAATGTGTGCAACAAGTTCTAAAAATCACCAATTTTCCAGGTTTGCAAGTATTTTTGTGGTCAAATAAAATCTTTGAGCAACGCTCCTAGAATGTATGAGCAATTGCTCATGTGCTCAGTTTAAAGGGAATATACTCCAGCAGTGTTTTCTGCTTCTTACAAGGTGCCTAGTGTGGCCTGTATACATTTAAAGACAATTCTATAAAACAGGCACTAGTATTTATATGCATAAATGTTTAAAAACTAAAATATACATGCATATGTGTACACCTACAGTAAGTGTGTGTAAACCAACATACCTCCTAAACTTAAAATGCTATTCTGCAAATGCTTACTTAAATTACATAGTGCTCGTATTTACATAGAACCATAGTAAAGACCTGAATGGTCCATCCAGTCTGCCCAACCTGATTCAATTTAAATTTTTTCTTCTTAGCTATTTCTGGGCAAGCATCCAAAGCTCTACCTGATACTGTGCTTGAGTTCCAACTGCCGAAATCTCCATCAAAACCTACCCAAACCTGTCTACACCCTCCCAGCCATTGAAGCCCTCCCCAGCCCATCCTCCCCAAACAGCCATATACAGACACAGACCATGCAAGTCTGCCCAGTACTGGCCTTAGTTCAATATTTAATATTTTCTGATTCTAGATCCTCTGTGTTCATCCCACGCTTCTTTGAACTCAGTCACTGTTTTCCTCTCCACCACCTCTCTCGGGAGCGCATTCCAGGTATCCACTACCCTTTCCTAACATTGCTCTTGAATCTATCACCCCTCAACCTCAAATTATCTCCTCTGGTTTTACCATTTTCCTTTCTCTGGAAAAGATTTTGTTCTACGTTAATACCCTTCAAATATTTTAATGTCTGAATCATCTCCTCTCTCCCTCCTTTCCTCTAGGGTATACATATTCAGGGCTTCCAGTAAGCCTCCTATCATTTTTGTTGCCCTCCTCTGGACCGCTTCAAGTCTTCTTACGTCCTTTGCCAGATATGATCTCCAAAACAGGAACATTATACTCCAAGTGGGGCCTCACCAATGACCTGTACAAGGGCATCAACACCTTCTTCCTTCTACTGGCTATGCCTCTCTTTATTCAGCCCAGCTCCTTCTGGCAGCAGCCACTGCCTTGTCACACTGTTTTTTCGCCATTAGATCTTCGGACACTATCACCCCAAGGTCCCTCTCCCTATCCGTGCATATCAGCTTCTCTCCTCCCAGCATATACGGTTCCTTCTGATTATTAATCCCCAAATGCATTATTCTGTATTTCTTTGCATTGAATTTTAGTTGCCAGAAATTAGACATTCCTCTAACTTTTGCAGATCCTTTTTCATATTTTCCACTCCCTCTTCAGTGTCTACTCTGTTACAAATCTTGGTATCATCTGCAAAAAGGCATACTTTTCCTTATAACCCTTCAGCAATGTCACTCACAAACATATTGAACAGGATTGGCCCCAACACTGATCCCTGAGGGACTCCACTATTCACCTTTCCTTCCTTCGAGCGACTTCCATTAACCTCCACCCTCTGGCGTCTGTCCGACAGCCAGTTTCTGACCCAGTTCACCACTTTGGGTCCTAACTTCAGCCCTTCAAGTTTGTTCAAGAGCCTCCTATGAGGACCCATATCAAAGGCTTTGCTGAAATCTAAGTAAATTATATCTAGCATATTTCCTCGATCCAGTTCTCTGGTCACCCAATCAGAAAATTCAATCAGGTTAGTTTGGCACAATTTACCTTTTGTAAAGCCATGTTGCCTC
Organism: Geotrypetes seraphini; assembly: GCF_902459505.1. Lineage (NCBI taxonomy): Eukaryota > Metazoa > Chordata > Amphibia > Gymnophiona > Dermophiidae > Geotrypetes > Geotrypetes seraphini. The sequence continues at coordinate 536,409,587 of NC_047084.1, forward strand.
TGATCCTGTAAACCATTAGATCGAGGAAGTACACTATCCTTTCAGCAACACTTCCATTATTTTTCCAACAACTGAAGTGAGGCTCACTGGTCTGTAGTTTCCCCACTTCATCCCTGTGACCACTTTTGTGAATAGGGACCACATCCGCTCTCCTCCAATCTCCGGGAACCATCTCCAGAGATTTGTTGAACAAGTCTTTAAAAGGACCCGCCAGAACCTCTCTGAGCTTCCTCAGTATCCTGGGATGGATCCCTTCACTTTGTCCACCTTCAGTTTTTCAAGTTGCGCAGAATCTACTCCATTTTCTCATGTTACTTTGCCAGACAATCTCGGTTCTTCTCTAGGATTTTCATCCGTGAACACAGATCAGAAGTATTTGTTTAGCACGTTTGCTTTTTCCTCATCACTCTCCACATATCAGTTCCCAGCATCTTTTAGTTTCATCTTCCTCCTTTAATATATCTGAAAAAAAATTTGTCTCCCTTTTTCACATTTTTAGCCATTTGTTCTTCTGCCTGCGCTTTCGCCACACTTATCTCTCTCTTGGCTTCTTTCAGTTTTACCCTGTAGTCCTTTCTGCACTCCTCTTCTTGGGTTTTTTTATATTTCACAAATGCCAACTCTTTCGCCTTTATTTTCTCCACCACAGTTTCCTTTTTTCTTGTATTTTTATTTATTTTTTTCACATAAAGGTCCATAGCTATTGTTATCACTCCTTTCAGTTTAGACCACTGTCTTTCCACTTCTCTTATGTCCTCCCATCCTAACAGCTCTTTCATCAGGTACTATCCCATTTCATTAAATTATGTACGTTTGAAATCTAGGACTAGTTTGAAATCTAGGAGTAGTTGAAGGATATATATAATTCTTTCTGATTTTCAGAGTTAGAAAGAACAAGTGGGAAAGCATGCAGAGCATGGCTCATGGAATGCTTTCCAACCACTCTACATATGTGTGGGGGAACAGTTATGGGGAGTAGTTTTTATAGGTTGTGACACTGGGATGGGGCAGTTGCAGTGAGAATAGTTTGAGGAGGAGGGTTGTGTGGGCATAAAATTTGGTTTTGGGGCAGTTTCTGGGGTGTGGGGCAGTTGCAAGGAATTATTTTTGGGAGTGAGGCAGTTTTCTGAGTGATGTAGTTGTGGGGTATTTAAGGGGGGCTGGAGGTAGTTTACATAATGATTGGGCAGATATGGAATAGTAGCTTTGGGGGTAGTGGAATAGTTAAGGGGAAGAAAGATTTTAGAGCTGGGGACAGTTTGGGGAAGGGGAAGTGGAAGAGGAGAAAAAAAAGGGAGAGATGTTATTTGGAATCTTGTTATTTGGATTCTACCTTTGCAAAATTGGGACTTGGATGCTTAAAGCAGATGGACATCCATTTGTTTCAAAAATAAGCTCCAAAGCCTTATATTAAAACCCAAAATGTAACCCAGTAAACACCTATGTGTGGTTTTTTAAATCGCTTCATTTTGATCTGAAACAGAATTTAGATATGACTGAGGTTGTCATATTTGGGTTAGTTTTCATACATTTCTTAATTGCTCTATCAGATCCTGCTCAGAGCAATTTACATCAGTACCAAAATTAAAATGAACTAGTTATTAAAACACATATAATATTTATTTGTCTCACACTTAATTATAGTTGTAGCTCAATGTGAGTCACATTCAGCAACTTAGAGGGCTCACAAGGAGCCACAGTGTATTTGCCCGTGGATCTAACCATTAGACTACTCCTCCACTTTGTCTTTCAGATTAGGTCATCTTAACCTAAGCAGTCTCAGTGGAGAATGACTGTCCTTGAATCACTCAAGCCCTGGATTCTGTATAAGCAATGCATTTTTTCTAGCAAAAAATGTGCCGATACTAACATACCAGGCCAGGAGTGGTGTGATAACTGAGGGACCCACCCAAAGTAGCCAGGCCCCCTGCAACCAGCCATAGAATCCATGAAAAAGACTGCGGATGCAGAACCAGAGCTCTTAATATTTGGGGACCATGGGTCATTTTTATCAAGCAATGTCAACATATCCTTCAAGGAAGGTTCAAGATCTATTTGTGCCATGAAAAATAGTTCTGAAGGTCCTTTAACTGGGACTGACAAAGGCAATTTAATCTCTACTGAAGAAAGATTAGAAGCAACTAAAGAAGCAAGACCTGAAGGAGATACCCTGATGAGAAAATCAGGCCTATTAAGATTAACAGGTTGAGGGGGTGGTGTTCATTCACTGGACATGAGAGAGGCATCAGAGGGGAGACACAGGACTCACACCTGGAGGAAGATTCTCAAAACGTGCTGGTAAAATCTAGGGCCCATAGTGGGAGCACCTTTTATTTTACGGGCGATTCTCAGCATAATAGCATGCAAATTATATGCACGCTATTTGTGCGGAGAATCGCTGTAAAGGGCAGGAGGAACTGTGCCTAGTGATTGCTCAGAAGAGCATTCACTAATCACAGCTCCTCCCTCCTGTCAAAGCTATTCTTCCAACCCCAATCAACTGAGCCCCAAATGCCATTCTTTCCTGCTATAAGATAGTTGCCCAAAATCTCAATTCTTTCCTGCTATAAGAACCTTACTGTTGTTAAGTGCCATTGACTCATGCTCAAGTCCTAGCAACTTGATGAATTGTGGATCTAAAAATAAATTGGTTTTGTGTTAGTCTGGAAAGGTCCTCCAGCGTCATCCCCTTGGTTGTTTTCAACATGTCCAGCCATCTGATTGCAGGTCGTGCTCTTTGCCTGGTTCCATTGATCTTCCCAAACATGATGTCCTTCTCCAGTTATCCCTCTCTTCTGATGGTGTGACCAAAATAAGACAGTTGTAACTTCATCATTTGGACTTCGGGTGACATAGCCGATTTGATCTCTTCCAGAATCAATTTGTTAGTTTTTCTGGCAGTCCAAGGCACGCCTAAAATCCTTCTCCAGCACCAAAGCTCAAATGAGTCAATCTTCTTTCTGTCTTGTTTCCTAATGTCCAGCTTTCGCATCTGTAACTGATCACTGAGAAAATGAGTGTATGGACAAGTCTGATCTTTGTTTGAAGTGTTACCTCCTTGCCTTTGAATACTTTGTTGAGAGTCTTCATTGAAGAGCGACCAAGTGCCATTCTGCGGAGTATTTCCTCCCTGCTAGTTGCTTCTTTGTTTATAAAAGAGCCCAGGAGATTGAAATTATTTACAACTTCTCTTTTATTGCCTTCAAGTTCAAAATCTTCATCATTTTCCATGTTCATGATCTTTGTCTTGTTTATGTTTAGTTCTAATCCCATAGAAACATAGAAGAAGATGACGGCAGATAAGGGCCATAGCCCATCAGGTCTGCCCACTCTACTGATCCACTCCCAAGTCTACTATCCTAGGGATCCCACTCCTGGTGACAGGTTCCCTTGGCTTAACCCTCTAATGGATCCCATGTTATGATTTTCAGCTTTGACTTTTCTCAGTAGATACAGCATGTCTTCTTTGCTGCTGGTGATGAGTATCATCTGCATAGCACAGGTTGTTTATATTTTGGCCACCAACTTTTAAATCAACACGCTCTTCTTCCAAATTTGCTTTTCTGAAGATGGTTTCACCATACAGGTTGAATAGGTAAGGTGACAAGATGCATCCTTGCCTGATGCCACATTTTATTGGAAACCAATCAGTGTTGCCGTATTCAGTTCTCACTGCAGCTTATTTTCATTTAGGTTATCAGCTGAGTTATGTTTTTGGATATTCCCATTTGCACTAGAGTTCTTCATAGTTTATTGTGATCCACACAGTCAAAAGCTTTTGATGAAGCAAAAGTTTAAGGGTTTTTTGGTATTCTTTGCTCTTCTCCAATATCCATCTAACATTGGCAATAATGTCTCTTATTCCTTGATCTTTTCTGAAACCAGCCTGAACTTTGGGTAGTTCTTGCTCAACATATGATTGGAGCCTTTGTTATATTACTTTCAGCAATATTATGCTGGCGTGTGGAATTAATGCAATCGTTCTGTAGTTGTTACAGTCCTTGGCATCACCTTTCTTCGGTATAGGTATGAACAGTGATCTTCTCCAATCGGTTAGCCATGTTTTTTCCTTCCAGATCTGTTGACACAGTCGAGTGAGGGTCATGATAGCACCTTCGGAGCCTTTTATCAATTCAATTGGAATATTGTCAGTACCAAGTGACTTGTTTTTCAATAAAGCTTTAATTGCTGATATTACTTCTTCTTTTAAAATATCTGGTTCTTCTTTGGCTTCAGTTTCCAGTTCAATTTCCCCATTGTTATCCTCATTGCCTTGATTTTCTGTATATTATTTCCATCTGTTTTTTAATATTTTCTGGATCATTCAATATCATTCCATTGCATCTTTAAGCATCCCCAGTTGAGGTTGGAATTTCTGCCGTAATCTCTTAATCTCCTGATACTCTAATCTGTTTATTCCATTTACATGTTCTGATTAAATTTTCTGACAAATGTCCTTGAGATATCATTCTTTGTCTTGCCAAACTTAACGTTGAAACACTCGGTTCATATGTGATACTTTTTCTTTATCACTGGATAGTTTTGCTTGGGGTTTTTTTTTCTTCTGCTACTTTTCTGGTTTCTTCTGAGATCCAAGGTAATTTCTTGGTTTTCTTTTTCTTTTGGAGTGTTTTTTAGCTTTATCACTAATTATAGTTTTGATGTCATTCCATAATGTCAGGCTTCCTATCTCCTGTATCAAGCAAGGCAAGCCTGTTGTTTAGTTTTAGCCAATAGTCTGATGGAATATTTTCAATGTCATATTTTAGCAGGTCTCTAATGATCGTCTTCTGGTGAAGCTTCACCTTGATCTTGCACATTAAAAGCTTGTAGTCACTTCCAAAATCAGCTCCTGGTTCAGTCCTTGCAGTCAGAATTGCATATTTCCATCTCTGTCCTACACAGATGTAGTCAATTTGATTTTGATACATGCCATTTGGAGAGGTCCATGTGTACTGGCGATGTTTGTGGTGTTGGAAAAGCATATTCATGATTGACAGTTGATTTGTTTTGCAAAACTGTACTAAGATATCACCAGCTTTATTTCTTTTTCCTATGCCTTGCTTTCCAACCACATTATTTTCCTTTAGTGAATTCAGGGATATTGAGATATAAGAACAAGGTCAGAAAGAGGTTTATAATTGATATGGAACACAACTGACCTCTTAAAGATAACTAGCCTATAGAGCAGGGGTGCCCACACTTTTTGGGCTTGTGAGCTACTTTTAAAATGACCAAGTCAAAATGATCTACCAACAATAAAATTTAAAAAAACACAACGCACACTGTACGCATAGAAAATGTTAATTATCATTCCTATTCCAGGGTTTTTCAAAGAGGTCAAAGCAGATGACTCTATGCACTATCACCTCAGTAACAACCATACAAAAATAGACAAATATACCCCCCCTCCCTTTTTACTAAACCACGATAGCAGTTTTTAGAGTGCAAGGAGCTGCGCTGAATGCCCAGCGCTGCTCTCGACGCTCATAGGCTCCCTGCGCTAAAAAACTCTATTGCGGTTTAGTAAAAGGGGACCTTAGTGTAAAATATAGAGAGCAGATATAAATTCAAACACATTTTGATCACTAAATTTAAAATAAAATCATTTTTCCTACCTTGTCTGGTGATTTCATGAGTCTCTGGTTGCGCTTTCTTCTGACTGTGCATCCAATTTTTCTTCCCTTCTTTTAGCCTGTATGCTTCCTCTCCTCCAAACCTCGTTCCCTCCCCCAACTTTTCCTTCCTCTCTCCCTGCCCTTTCTTTCTCTCTGCCTCCCTTTCTTTTTTTCTGTTTCTCTTCTTTCCTTCTGTCTCCCTGCCTGCCCTTTTTCCTTCTTTCTCCCTGCCCTCCCCCAAGCCACTGCCATCGGGGACCAGGACCCAAACCGCCACCAATAACAGGCCCGAAAGCCGACATCGCCCCAAGCTCTCCCTGCTTCGGCCGACCAGCATTCCTCTCCCCGACGTCAATTCTGCCATCGGGGAGAGGAAGGCTGATTGGCCCAAGATCGCGATCGACCTATTGGGGGAAGTGCTGTCGGGTCCTGCCTTCGCGGAAACAGAAAGTAGGCAAGACCCGGCAGCAAGAAGAGCAAATGCTTCACTAACCTGTCTCCCGCCTTAGCCCATAGCGAACGCTTGCTTCAGGGCTCTCAACATGTGCGTGCCGGCTTCCCTTCCCCCCCCCCCCCCCCCCCCCACGGACATAACTTCCAGTTTCGGAGGGAAGAGAAGGGAAGCTGGCACGCACACGTTAGAGCCACGGAGCATAAGTTCGCTACGGGCTGAAATCTCCAAGCCGGTTTTTTTTTGTTTTTTTTTAATGTTCAGCAGCGGCGGCATAAGCAGATGACAGCTGGGCGGACCGCCCAGCTAAAAGGCCCTAGAGAGAACACTGGAGAGGAAGGCTGATCGGCCCGGTAGATCAGGACGGCAACACGAGTCTATCACGGAGCCCGGGATGGGCTCCGCGATCGACTCGCGTTGCCTTCCTGAGCTACTGGTCGATCGCGATCGACGTGTTGGGCACCCCTGCTATAGAGAGTGATCAAAAAGATATGTATAAAAATGCTCAGAGATGTGAAACTCTGAAGGGAAGGCTGAAAAACCTCCCTTAGGTGAAGAGTTTACCTTCCAGTCATTGTCATTTCATAAAAAATCTTTGATCACATACTCAAAGGCTATGGATTAAATATGATCTAATTCTTGAAGCATTTCAAATATTCAATGTTTTTTCTCCTTCTTATATCATGCAACTGTCACTGCACTTTAAGACTGATAAGATTTTCACTTAGCTCATAGACAGGGTTTATGGGGTCCCAACGTGGCCCCGTTTCGATCCCTGCTTCAGTACGTGTTCAAAAGAGTTCCTGAGTGCTAATCATGATGATATTGGGTAACTTCATGACTTGCAAAACACATTATTAATAAAACAAATTTAACATGTCAGGTATGAGTGAAAAGATTCTTAATACTCACACGAGAACATATAACTCATAATGCTTCATTCGGCTGAACAAGGATGAAATGCACAAACTTCAAAAAGAGTACATACCACTGCTGAAAAGTTGGTGGAGCCAATTCTGAATGTTCCAACCGCCAGGCAGAGGCAATCTACTAGCGTACTATATTCAAAAAAACACGTCATGATGTCATGACGCGACAACCTCATGATGTCAAAATAGGGGATGTCTCTAAAAAGAAAAATCCACAGAGTGTGACGAAATGGTGAAGCTTTAGTTGCCAATAAACTTCAAACTGTAAACACAAAAAAATTATTAATTGAAAAAATTGATTAAAGGAATGCCAACCACTCTATCTCATTATTGAGTCCATGTGCGTATAACGTGTTGAGAGTATAGATCCATTTTTGTTCTTTCTTCAATAGAATTTGAGCTAGGTCTCCACCTCTGGTGACTGTGACAATATCTAAAATGGAAAATTTTAAATCTGTCAAATCGTGCTGTTTATCTATCCAAGGGGGCTTCTTTAACTTCCGATCTAATCCTACTGATATGTTCCCCTATTCTAACTCTGATGCTGCGAGTGGTGCATCCTACATAATGGAGATGACACGGGCATTGGATAATATACACGACCTGCTGGGAATTAAAATCGGTAGCTGAACAAAAGAAACTAAACTGAAACCTGAAAGACATATTCTTCAAACTGACACTGTGCTTGCACATTCTGCAATGTCCACAAGGGCTGTGTTCCCCCGGTGTTCCAATGTAGGGGTGTCTGAAAAACTGTGAGTGTACCAAGAATTGTTTAAGATTCCGCTGTTTAGAAAAAGCAAACCTGGGGAAGTCTTGGAACTCTGGATGATATTTCATAATGCCCCAATGCTGCTTAATAATGTTTTTAATGTGAAATGCATGGATGGAATATGGGAGGACGCAAACCAGGGCTTGTTGGTCCGATGGAGAAGAGGAGTTTAATAACAAAGACCTGTTGGCATAGAGCGCTCTTTTTTATGCTCTATTAATAACTGTGGTAGGATAACCCTTCTCTTGAAACCTAGTTTTCATATCACTGGCTTTGTTTATATATTCATGAACTGTGGAGCACAATCTGCGCAAGCGTAGAAACTGTCCTGTCGGAATGTTGTTCCTAAGATGTTTGGGATGGAAACTATTGTACTGTAAAAGATTATTCCTGTTGGTGGGTTTTTGATAAATGCTGGTGTGGAACTGTCCCTGATCTAGTATGATGTTTATATCCAAAAAAAGGAATTTGACATTGATCCTTATGCATAGTGCCATGCATAAAAAGATTCAAGTTGCATCAGGGATCCAACCCAAACCGCAAAGATATCGTCTATATACCATTTCCGTATTAAAATGTGTTCCCAATGTTGTGAAGGATACAAGTGATCTTGTTCAAATTTAGAAAAGTACAAACATGCTATAGACGGGGCCATTTTGGCCCCCATAGCTGTGCCCTTAATTTGTTTGTAATATGTCAAATTAAAATGAAAATAATTCATACTGAGGGCTATATGTGCCACTTGTGTCAAAAAAGATATCCTGCTATCAGATAATTCTAATGCTCGTAACTCTTCTTCTATGACTTTAACAGCTGATTCCTGGGGCACATTTGTTTATAGCACCGTGATATCTAACATAACAAGTGTTGCATGAGGCAGTATATCACGAATATTGGCTAGAATTTTAATCTGAATCTAAGACGTATGATGGAGCCAAAGGCACTCTGTTCTAGAGATATGTATCCAAGATGGTCGAAAGTGGTTCCAATAACGATCCTATGCCGGAAACTATAGGTGTAGCGAGGATTTATGAATTTTATGAACAAAATAAATAACGTGTTCTTGGATGTTTACATGTTAGAAATTTAAATTCTCTTTCTGTAATTACTTCTGATTCCAATGAGAAATCATGTCCTGAATATCCTCAGTGGGATCAGATTGTAAAGGTGTATAATAATTGTGATCTGATAGTTAGCGTTCTGCCTCTGCTACATACACTAGTAGATTGCCTCTGCCTGGAGGTTGGAACATTCAGAATTGATTCCACCAACTTTTCAGCAGTGGTATGTACTCTTTTTGAAGTTTGTGCATTTCATCCTTGTTCAGCCGAATGAAGCATTATGAGTTATATGTTCTCGTGTGAGTATTAAGAACCTTTTCACTCATACCTGACATGTTAAATTTGTTTTATTAATAGATGTGTTTTGCAAGTCACGAAGTTACACAATATCATCATGATTAGCACTCAAGAACTCTTTTGAACACGTACTATTCGGGTCTCCTTAAGCAGGGATCGAAATGGGGCCATGTTGGGACCCCATAAACCCTGTCTATGAGCTAAGTGAAAATCTTATCAGTCTTAAAGTGCAGTGATGGTTGCATGATATAAGAAGGAGAAAAAACATTGAATATTTGAAATGCTTCAAGAATTAGATCATATTTAATCCATAGCCTTTGGGTATGTGATCAAAGATTTTTTATGAAATGATAATGATTGGAAGGTAAACTCTTCACCTAAGGGAGGTTTTTCAGCCTTCCCGTCAGAGTTTTACATCTCTGAGCATTTTTATACATATCTTTTTGATCACTCTCTATAGGCTAGTTACCTTTAAGAGGTCAGTTGTGTTCCATATTAATAGTGCTTTCCTACTTAAAATGTATTTAAAAGATGTACTATCTTATACTGGTTTAGAAAGTTTTTGTCCAGATAATCTTTATTATTTGCCCAGTAGTATTATAAAGATTTCAGAAGAAGGGGGGAAAGATCAATTAGTGTCTCCTGATAGTTTGAATATTTCCCAATTTCTTGAGTCATCTAAAGACTATATAGCCAAAAGAGCAACATTATTAGTCACATTTAAGACTGAGATGGAAAAACAAGATATCCTTAAATTGTATTTTTTAAATAAAAATGCTATGTTCTGTGGTCAACAGATAAATGTTTTTCCAGATGTCTCTAAACAGACACAATACAGGAGGAAGCAATTCCTACAAATTAAGGATAAAACCTTGAGTGTAGGTGCTTCATTTTTTCTTAAGTTCCCCTGCAAGTGTTTGGTGGTATATCAAGATACCAAATATATTTTTTTAGACCCAACTCATTTAGAAAATTTTCTTATAGATAAACCTAAGTTGGATATTTTGCCTGTTATTAATGCAGAGGTTGAGATGGAATGATAATGAAGATAATTATTATTATGCTTGACTCCAGAGTGTATTAGCATTGAATATGTTGATGATGTTTAATTATTACTTCTTAAAGGTCTCATCAGGCATAGTCAGCCCCTAATAATGTGGACTTGAGGATTATTCTCTATTTTTATTTTTTATTTCCTGTGTAATTGTTTATTTTGTTTGAATTTGTTATTTTTTGTAACAATCAATAAATTTAATTAAAAAAAAAAAATTGTGCTTTTCAACCACTGCATCTTCAGATGTACTTTCTACTTTTGCATTGAAATCCCCCATAATGATCAGTAGATCTTGTTTTGGTGTTTGATATATCACATTTTTAAAGTTATCTGTAGAACAATTCTACATCTTCATCTTCTACATCTGTCGTTGGAGCATGTGATTGGATCAAGGTGACATTGATCGGCTTTCCCTGCAGGCAGACAGACATGACTATCACTGATAACATTGTACTTTAGTACTGTCTTTAAAAGCTTATTATTAAGGATGAATGTCACACTATTTTTTCTGTGTATTTCATGACCAGAGCAGCAGATCCAGTGCTCGTTTGATTGAAAATGGCCCTGTCCTGTCCATATGAGCTCACTGATCCCTATCAAATTGATTTTGTTTTTTCCATTTGATCTTTAACAATTTCCAGTTTTCTTTGATTCATGCTTCATATGTTCCATGTTCCTATGTTGAGAATATCTTTACAGTTTCTGATCTCACTTTTCTGTCCAGAAACATCAGCATCAGATGTCCTTGCGGCTTTGATTTGTCAGCTTCATAAACACTGGACATACTCTGGGAGATGGTCAGCTCTTCCCTAGTACTTAAGTAAAATTTTTAATGTGTTCTTCGCTGTACTTTTACTCAAGTATTCAAAAATTTATGTATTTTTTTACTTAAGTACTTTGACCAACATGGAGTATAAGCAGTGTGAAAACCAACAGAAACAATGAAAATATTTTTATAAGAATCTGACATTCTGCATTTGTGTAGTAAAAAAGCCTAGTAGATCTCACCAATGCTCCCTCTAAGGACTAGCCAGGTATACACAATTTTTGTGTGTGTGTGAGCAACAAGTTTTAAAAACCAACAATTTTCCAGATTTACAAGTGAGCAATGCTCCTAGAATGTTTAAGCAATTGCTCACATACTCCGCTTAGAGTGAACATAGGATTTGACCATTAACTTTCCAAAACCCTTAATATGCATGTCATCCTTTTCATTACATGGTAAATACACTTCCACAAAATTATGAATGCAATGATGTCATGCAAAATAATAACAGTAATAGCCAGTACTGCTTCAGTTTTGGGAGAACGTTCAGATTGAACTAGAGGAAAAGCCTCAGACAGGAGCCCTCCCACCACCACAATGGTGGAAAAGGTGGTTGGGTTGGTAACCTCACTGGCAAAAACCTCTATAAGACTCCCAATTGAAAAAACTGTAAGCAGGACTGTCTTTGCTGGATAGAAGAAAAATTTCTACTTATCTCTTCGATCGGTACACCGACGGTGGCCAGCGTTTCACTAACTTGCTGCCTCAGGGTGTAACAAAATCCGATCAAAAAACTACAACCAGAAAAGAAAATTACATCAAAATACTGGAAGTAAAGCAAGGCTACAAAATAAACTTCAGAAGCCACATGACATACCTTAAAGCAGGACGCCGTAACGTCTCAATGTGATCAAAAAGATGGCTGTGCTATGACTGTGTTCGGGTTATGAACCCTCGGGGTATGACGTCATTCCCCGAAAAGTGTCTGTGCAGTAAAACAGCTGACTAAGCTGCTGTCTGTAAACGAGGGCAACACTGTTTAAGTAAAGTCCCCCGAAAACAAAAAAATCAAAAATCTCAATATCAAACTCAAAATCAAAAGAATATGCTCCATTCTAGTTTTTGATTTAATCCATTTGGTTCCTCACTGTCCAATTTAAAGATCCAGGCTTGTTCAGCTCGGAACAGACATTCTTGCCGATCAGGGTGCTCATCAGTAATTTGGTCTATCACACAGCATTGTAAGTCAGCAAACACATGATTAAATTCTAAACAGTGTGTGACCATAGGAGCTTGAAGGCGATTGTTCCGAAGGCAACTTTTGTGTTCAGTGACTCGTGTTCTAAAAGGACGGGTAGTCTGACCCACGTATATTTTTGGGCATGGGCAAATGAAAACATACACTACAAAAGTTGAATTGCATGATGTAAGTTGTTGAAGCTCAAATGATTGACCTGAGCTAGGGTGAACAAAAGACCCATTTAGTTCCAGCGTGATAGAGCATGTGGAACATTTTCCACATTTAAAGTGACCGCCGATGTGATCAGCTGGGGTGTGTGGCTCTAAGAGATCAGATGGACTTAAAAGCTCTTTGAAATTCTTTTGGCGAGAAAACGCCATCCTTAAATGGGTGTCTCTGAAAGTTGGATGTAACTCCAATAATTCCCAATGATGACGTAAAATCTTGGTAATGTTGTTAATATTGGGGGAATATTCCAACACACATGTGACAATGTTATCCGTGTCTTCCTCGTTCACCCTCGGGATGAATAGGAGATCTCTATTCATGAATTTGGCTCTTTTATAAGCTTTCTTTAATATTGTTGGTGGGTATCCTCTATCTTTTAAACGAGTATACAACTTCTTGCTGTTGTGTTTGTAATCAGGCATATCAGAACACAAACGTCTGTATCGAAAAAATTGAGACGTTGGAAGGCTGCGTTTTAGTGGAACAGGATGGTTACTGGAGAAGCTGAGAAAGGTGTTTCTGTCTGTGTTTTTCCGATAGACAGTGGTTTGAATAGAACTGTCACCACGAACAACTTTGACATCTAGAAAGGATATGGAATCGGGATGGCACTCCATGCTAAACTCAACTTTCTGATGTCTAGAATTCAGCCACATGTGAAATTGATCAAGTTCCTCTCTAGAACCTTTCCAAAGGACGAAAATGTCGTCAATAAAACGTAGCCATGTCAAAATTTTATCTGAAAAAGGATTATTCACAATCCATGTATTCTCAAATTTTTGCATAAAAAGATTGGCTACGGAGGGTGCCATGGTTGCCCCCATGGCCACTCCTGAAATCTGTTGAAAAAATTGTTCTTGAAATCTAAAATAATTTCTTTTCATAGCCAAAATCAAAAACTGTTTTAAGAGATGGATAGGAATCCTAGTGTTACTGATATTGTTTTGGAGAAACTCTTCCACAATGTTAATAGCTTCGTCTTGCGGGATAATGGTGTATAACGATTTAACATCAAATGTGACAAAAAAAGTTATAATGTTAATGTTGGTAATTTCAGAGAGCTTAGTCAAAAATTGTGAAGAGTCTTGTAAATAAGAGAATCCTTTGGAAACAATGGGACGAAGAAAAGTGTCAACAAAGGAAGAAAGAGGCTCAAGAATAGACCCTTTACTTGATACAATAGGTCGCCCAGGAGGGTTTTCCATATCCATATAAGGATATGGAAAACCCTCCTGGGCGACCTATTGTATCAAGTAAAGGGTCTATTCTTGAGCCTCTTTCTTCCTTTGTTGACACTTTTCTTCGTCCCATTGTTTCCAAAGGATTCTCTTATTTACAAGACTCTTCACAATTTTTGACTAAGCTCTCTGAAATTACCAACATTAACATTATAACTTTTTTTGTCATATAAGGATATGGAAAACCCTCCTGGGCGACCTATTGTATCAAGTAAAGGGTCTATTCTTGAGCCTCTTTCTTCCTTTGTTGACACTTTTCTTCGTCCCATTGTTTCCAAAGGATTCTCTTATTTACAAGACTCTTCACAATTTTTGACTAAGCTCTCTGAAATTACCAACATTAACATTATAACTTTTTTTGTCACATTTGATGTTAAATCGTTATACACCATTATCCCGCAAGACGAAGCTATTAACATTGTGGAAGAGTTTCTCCAAAACAATATCAGTAACACTAGGATTCCTATCCATCTCTTAAAACAGTTTTTGATTTTGGCTATGAAAAGAAATTATTTTAGATTTCAAGAACAATTTTTTCAACAGATTTCAGGAGTGGCCATGGGGGCAACCATGGCACCCTCCGTAGCCAATCTTTTTATGCAAAAATTTGAGAATACATGGATTGTGAATAATCCTTTTTCAGATAAAATTTTGACATGGCTACGTTTTATTGACGACATTTTCGTCCTTTGGAAAGGTTCTAGAGAGGAACTTGATCAATTTCACATGTGGCTGAATTCTAGACATCAGAAAGTTGAGTTTAGCATGGAGTGCCATCCCGATTCCATATCCTTTCTAGATGTCAAAGTTGTTCGTGGTGACAGTTCTATTCAAACCACTGTCTATCGGAAAAACACAGACAGAAACACCTTTCTCAGCTTCTCCAGTAACCATCCTGTTCCACTAAAACGCAGCCTTCCAACGTCTCAATTTTTTCGATACAGACGTTTGTGTTCTGATATGCCTGATTACAAACACAACAGCAAGAAGTTGTATACTCGTTTAAAAGATAGAGGATACCCACCAACAATATTAAAGAAAGCTTATAAAAGAGCCAAATTCATGAATAGAGATCTCCTATTCATCCCGAGGGTGAACGAGGAAGACACGGATAACATTGTCACATGTGTGTTGGAATATTCCCCCAATATTAACAACATTACCAAGATTTTACGTCATCATTGGGAATTATTGGAGTTACATCCAACTTTCAGAGACACCCATTTAAGGATGGCGTTTTCTCGCCAAAAGAATTTCAAAGAGCTTTTAAGTCCATCTGATCTCTTAGAGCCACACACCCCAGCTGATCACATCGGCGGTCACTTTAAATGTGGAAAATGTTCCACATGCTCTATCACGCTGGAACTAAATGGGTCTTTTGTTCACCCTAGCTCAGGTCAATCATTTGAGCTTCAACAACTTACATCATGCAATTCAACTTTTGTAGTGTATGTTTTCATTTGCCCATGCCCAAAAATATACGTGGGTCAGACTACCCGTCCTTTTAGAACACGAGTCACTGAACACAAAAGTTGCCTTCGGAACAATCGCCTTCAAGCTCCTATGGTCACACACTGTTTAGAATTTAATCATGTGTTTGCTGACTTACAATGCTGTGTGATAGACCAAATTACTGATGAGCACCCTGATCGGCAAGAATGTCTGTTCCGAGCTGAACAAGCCTGGATCTTTAAATTGGACAGTGAGGAACCAAATGGATTAAATCAAAAACTAGAATGGAGCATATTCTTTTGATTTTGAGTTTGATATTGAGATTTTTGATTTTTTTGTTTTCGGGGGACTTTACTTAAACAGTGTTGCCCTCGTTTACAGACAGCAGCTTAGTCAGCTGTTTTACTGCACAGACACTTTTCGGGGAATGACGTCATACCCCGAGGGTTCATAACCCGAACACAGTCATAGCACAGCCATCTTTTTGATCACATTGAGACGTTACGGCGTCCTGCTTTAAGGTATGTCATGTGGCTTCTGAAGTTTATTTTGTAGCCTTGCTTTACTTCCAGTATTTTGATGTAATTTTCTTTTCTGGTTGTAGTTTTTTGATCGGATTTTGTTACACCCTGAGGCAGCAAGTTAGTGAAACGCTGGCCACCGTCGGTGTACCGATCGAAGAGATAAGTAGAAATTTTTCTTCTATCCAGCAAAGACAGTCCTGCTTACAGTTTTTTCAATTGGGAGTCTTATAGAGGTTTTTGCCAGTGAGGTTACCAACCCAACCACCTTTTCCACCATTGTGGTGGTGGGAGGGCTCCTGTCTGAGGCTTTTCCTCTAGTTCAATCTGAACGTTCTCCCAAAACTGAAGCAGTACTGGCTATTACTGTTATTATTTTGCATGACATCATTGCATTCATAATTTTGTGGAAGTGTATTTACCATATATTTGATTTTTCACAACTCCGAGTATTTTGTGCTATATCCTTTTCATTACAAACATTAAGGTATTGCCTTCCAATGCTAATTAAAAAAAAAATGTATTACGTTAGTCCAATATAAAAAAATATGATCTTATTTTCTTTTTATCTCTATTTATTACATTACAAATACGGTGTTTCATAGACACACACACACACACAAAAAAAACAAAACCCAACAGAAGAACACAGAGAAGAGAAAAACAGGTGAATAAAAGGGAAGACATAAAAGAAAAGTAGCCTTATTTCTGTTTCTTGGGGATGCTCCGCCACCACCACCTTACAGAAAGATTTGAATCCCCAAGAGCTCGGTCTCCCTCTTTCTCTAGGCAACAGCCGCTGCAACAGGCTTCTTTAGTACAGTTTGAAATCACCTCATTTCACCTCCTGCACTCCTCTCCATCCCAGCCCTAACTCCTCCCACAAACCTTCGCTAAACCCCCTAGCTAAAGAGGAAGGCACCGCCCCTTTATCCCCCCCCCCTCCCCCGTCCCCCGGCATTCCTGAGGCTCGGCTCTCTCTCCCTCTAGCAAAAAAAAAAAAGCTGAGCGAAAACACGGGCAGCTGTAAATCAGAAAGATGTTTGCCTCTCTTTCCCTTCCAGGCCTTTCTGTACACCTCAGGCTTTCGAACCGATATGTAAAGAGGGAGTGAGGAACTACTCCACTGGCCTCTATGAACACTTTTGAGTAACTAGAAAGAGGGGAGCGCGTGCCTTTGGGATTCTGCCACACCGAGACGCACCTGTTGTGCGCGAGGACTTGGGGGCTGGACGTCCAGGCTCCCTGTCCGGCCCGGAGTAGCTGCGACGGCTATCGCGTGAGTGGCTGCACCGGGGGCTGGGAAAGGGCAAGAGGCGGCAGGAAGGGTCACTCTGCATCCTGGGGTGGGGGTGGGGTTTGAGTAGGGGGGCAGTTTCCACTTAGCTGCCCGTCATGGCGGAAGCCCACGTAGAGGTGACTGTGAGCACGAGCGGCAGCAGCGACACCTCCAGCACTGGTGAGGAGGAAAGGATGAGGCTTCTCTTCCAGACCTGCGATGGAGATGGGGACGGTTACATCAGCAGGTAAAAGTGAAGGCAGCGCAATGAAATCTTTTTTTTTTTTTCACATCTTCTTTACTGTAGCTTTCGGAATAAGAGCTGTTGCTATACTTCCGATTGCATTGTTATATTTCTTTTTTTTTTTAATTTTTTTTATTATTTTATAAACTACAACAGTGTATTACAGTTATTACAAAACAATTATTATAAAATTATTTTAACAGAATATACCAATTCATACAATTAATCATAAAAAATATTGTTATATCCACCCACCTTCTTGCATTGTTATATTTCTGTTGGAATAATTAAAAAGGGAGGAGGAAGCACATTTGTTAAGATTTGTTAAATGTTTGTCTTCCCTGCCCCTAAGAACGTTCGTGCACTAAAGTTCAGCAGTGAAAGTGAGGGGGGGATTTGTTCCTTGCTTCTTCTTTGAGTTTGAGCTGGTGGCAGGAGAGAGAGAGCAGTTTCAGAGGACCGGCCATTAACCATTATGGGCTCCTTTTACAGAGGCGCGCTGGCGGTTTAACGCGCGTAATACCGCGCGCTAAACCGCCGGCCGCGCTAGCCGCTACCGCCTCCTCTTGAGCAGGCGGTAGCTTTTAGGCCAGCGCGGGGGTTAGCGCGTGATGAAAAGTCCGCACGCGTTAACCCCGCTAGCGCGGCTTAATAAAAGGAGCCCTATGTGTAGACAGGGAAAAACTTGCACAGGAATCCCACTCCCTGGGCTCCTTTTATTAAGCCGCGCTAGCGGAGTTAACGCGTGCGGACTTTTCATCACGCGCTAACCCCCGCGCTGGCCTAAAAACTACCGCCTGCTCAAGAGGAGGCGGTACCGGCTAGCGCGGCCGGTGGTTTAGCGCGCGGTATTACACATGTTAAACCGCTAGCGTGCCCTTGTAAAAGGAGTCCTCTGTTGTGGCTGGAAAATCTACATTCGCCAGAGGAAGAAATGTATTAAGATGCTTCACATTTCTCTGTGTTGGTCAAGTGTTTACACTTGCAAATGTTGTCCAGAGAAATTCAATACCATACTGTTTCAAAGTGGTTACAGTTATCATGTTAGTTCTCTTAAGAGGTCGCTATAAATATAATATTAGAATGAAAGAATTTAAGGTAATACCTTTGTGTTGGACCAACTTAATGAAAAAATATATTGTTAACCTACAAAAAGACATCATCTTATGTTTTTGCCTTTTTTTAATCTTTTTATTTAACTGCCCTGGTTTGTTTAGGTTTTTTTTTTTTAAGGAAGGAACAAATCAGGGGAAAACAAAACCAAAGACACAAATACAAAGAAACCAAAATGGAATTGTCCAGCTCAGAATGATGTGCACTAAAAAAGTGTCCTCCAACTCATCTGTTAATATGAAGATCTTTATTCCTCCAATATCACAATGGTACATTCAAACGACTCTATGACTCGACATGTACATGTTTCGGCCAACTGGCCTACCTCAGGAGTCTTAAGGATCACGAAGGATGGTATACAAAGAATTCTACTACTCACGTAGATTTGACCAAAGTCCCAATGAGGAATCTTTTGGCGAATGAATACAACTATGGCCGACTGGTGCCGAACATCTCGCTTGCAAATGTTGTCCAGAGAAATTCAATACCATACTGTTTCAAAGTGGTTACAGTTGCCATGTCAGTTCTCTTTAAAGGTCACTATAAATATAATATTAGAATGAAAGAATTTAAGACCAACTTAATGAAAAAAATATATTGCTAGCCTATAAAAAGACATCACCTTATATTTTTCCTTTTTTTTAAATCTTTTTATTTAACTGCCCTGGTTTGTTTAGTTTTTTTTTTAATACATTAGGTGGAACAACCAACTCATGTAGCGTTTAGACATTACCACGGATACCTAAAAATACAGTTGAGTGTGCATAAGTATTATGATTCTGATAGTTTGGATCCACATCTTTTTGATGTGCTTACTTTAATATTCTATTACTTGAAAATGAGGAAGCGTGGGATCAAAAACGCTGTGGAATTTTCCATATAACTTCTAGAAGAGTGCCCAAATAGTTGTGCTAGATGTACTACAACTTTTTCCCCTACACAAAATAATTGAAGACCCTTTACTGCTGTACATTAGGAGCCCAGACACTAGTATCACATTTCCCACCCCCACCTCTTATGCTTCCTGTAGCCTTGCCCTGGTTGTGACAGGGCTCTAAGATATGCCTTATGTAATTCAGTATTGTCATAGAACATTATTGTCATTTCCTGCCAGGGCATGTGAGGTAAGCATTATGGGCAATGTAGTCTTAGATTACAGCTACCCTTGCTTACCTGTATAAACTATGTTTCTATTGACTTTTATTCTGCAAGACCTCTCCTCTCTCTCGGCTAAACTTGAATCCTTTGTTTGTCCCATTGCTGTGCTTCCTGGTCATTTCTTTACCTCTGACTGATAAGGTCATAAAAACATAAGAATTGCCATATTGGGATAGACCAAAGGTCCATCAAGCCCAGTATCCTGTTTCTAACAGTGGACAACCCAGATCCCAAGCACCTAGCTAGATTCCAAATAGCAAAACAGATTCTATGCTGCTTATCCTAAGAATAAGCAGTGGATTTCCCCAAGACTTCCCAATAATGTCCTTTGGACTTCTCTTTTAGGAAATGATCCAAACCTTTTATTAAACCCTGCTAAACTAACTGATTTCACCACATTTTCTGGCAACAAATTCCAGAGCTTAATTACATGTTCTGTGAAGAAATATTTTCTCCGGTTTGTTTTAAATCTACTACTTAGTAGCTTCATCGCATGTTCCCTAGTCCTAGTATTTTTGAAAAGAGTAAACAAACGATTCACATCTACCCTTTCAACTCCACTCATTATTTTATAGACCTCTATCATATCACCCCTGAGTCTTCTCTTCCCTAAGCTGAAGAGCCCTAGCCACTTTAGCCTTTCCTCATAGGGAAGTCGTCCCATCCTTTATATCATTTTTGTAGCCCTTCTGTGAACCTTTTCTAATTCCGCTATATCTTTTTTGAGATATGGCGACCAGAACTGCACACAGTATTCCAAGGTGTGGCTGTACTATAGAGCGATACAAGGGTATTATAACATTTTCATCTTTGTTTTCCATTACTTTCCTGATAATTCCTAACATTCTATTTGCTTTTGTAGCAGCTGCTGCACATTGAGCTGAGGGTTTCAATGTATCCTCAACAGTGACACCTAGATCCTTTTCCTGGGCAGTGATTCCTAACACAGAATTCAGCATCACATAACTATAGTTTGGGTTCCTCTTTCCCACATAAATCACTTTGTACTTGCTCACATTAAACGTCATCTGCCATTTTGGTGTCCAGTCTCACAAGGTCCTCTTGCAATTTTTAACAATCCTCTTGCGATTTAACAACTTTGAATAACTTTGTGTCATCAGCAAATTTAATGATCTCACTAGTTATTCCCATCTCCAGTGAGAGATGACCCAGTATATAAACTGAAGACTAGATTAGATTAGATTAGACATTGATAAATATGTTAAAAAGCAGTGGTCTCAGCACAGACCCATGGGGAATCTCACTATTTACCCTTCTCCATTGAGAATATTGACCATTGAGAATATTGACCACTCTCTGTTTTGTCTTTCAACCAGTTCTCGGTCCATAAAAGGACATTACTTCTTATCCCATGACTTTCTAATTCTGTAATTTTGTTCTTCATAATAGTCTCTACCATTTTGCCCAACACCGGGGCTGATCGGATGGTGTGGTTCAGGGGTGTCCACACTTTCTTGACTTGTGAGCTACTTTTAAAATGACCAAGTCAAAATGATCTACCAACAATAAAATTTGAAAAAACACAAAGCACACTGTATGTAGAGAAAATGTTAATTATCATTTGTATTCAGGGTTTTTTTCAGAGATCAAGGCAGATGACTTTAAAATATGCAATGTCACCTCAGTAACAACTATACAAAAATAGACAAATATACCCCCTCCCCTTTTACTAAACCTCGATAGCGGTTTTTAGCGCAAGGGGCTGCGCTGAATGCCCCTTGCAGCTCCCGACGCTCATAGGCTCCCTGTGCTAAAAAACACTATCACAGTTTAGTAAAAGGGGGCCATAGTGCAAAATATAGACAGCAGATATAAATTCTCAAAACGAACACATTTTGATCACTAAATTGAAAATAACATCATTTTTCCTACCTTTTTGTCTGGTGATTTCATGAGTCTCTGGTTGCACTTCCTTCTTCTGACTATAAATCCAATATTTCTTTCTTTCTGCCCCCTCCCTTTTCTTTCTGTCTCTCCCCCTGCCCCCTCTTTATTTCTGTCTTTCTTTCTCCCCCTGCCTTTCTTTCTCTCTCCCCCTGCCTGCCTGTCTTTCTTTCGCTCTCCCACTGCCTGCCTGTCTTTCTTTCTCTCTCCCCCGCCCCCCCCTCCCAGCCATTGCATCGATTTCTCCACTTTCTTGATTCTTTCTCTTTCCCTGCCCCCCCAAGCTAACCCGCCAATTTCTCCATGCTTCCCTGAGCCAGGCCTGGCGCATACAAGCACCGGACCCACAAGCCTTCACCTCCGGTGTCAATTCTGACATCAGAGAAGAAGTTCCAGGCCAGGCAGGCAGCGATTGGCTGGCCCAGAGCTTCCTCGCTGATGTCAGAATTGACGTCGGAGGTGAAAGCTTGTGGGTCCGGCGTTTGTACGTGCCTGGCCTGGCTCGGGGATACAGGAAGAACAAGATCGCAAAAGCAATGCGATCAACTTGCGTTGCCTTTGCGATCTACTGGTCGATTTCAATCGACCATTTGGGCACCCCTAGTGTGGTTGCTACCATCTTATACAGCAAGAAAAAGTCAACCATTGCAGCATATGCAAAGACCTGGCAATGTTTTCAAACCTTGTGCGCTTGGAAGGGCGCAGACCTGAGCTTGACATCGATACCAGTGGTACTCACCTTTCTCCAGGAAAGCATGGAAAAGGGCCTATCAGTCGGATCTCTGAGAGTTCAGATATCTGGGCTTTCATGCTTTGGTCCTAAGCCCCATGGGACCTCTCTTGCGGCTCATCCGGATGGAGTGCATTTTGGCTCCACCCTCCACAGTGTCATCCATTTCCAACTTGGAATCTTAATCTGGTCCTTTAAGGTACTTGTAAGTCCACCCTATGAGCCACTGGACCAAGCAAAGATGGATCTCATCGTCAAGTTGATATTCTTGGTGGCCATTACCTCTGTCCACGGAGTGTCTGAACTTCAGGCTTTGTCCTGCAAAGATCCTTTTCTTCGGATTATGGACTCAAGTGTGACCCTGTACACTGTCCCTCTTTCTTGCTGAAAGTGGTTTCTAGCTTCCACATCAATCATGAAGTACGGTTGCCAGCCTTTTTTTCAAGATGGCGTCTGATTAAGATGTCAGTTTCAGTTCCTCCTCAATTTTTGTTTGTTTTCTTTTAACTTTTCTTTTATTTTGTTTCACTTTATCTAGTTCTTTTTTGTCCTTTTACTCTTCCTTTTTAGTTTATTCTGTTTTTGCCTAAACTTTCTTCTTATTTGAGTGGCGGTGTGTGGTTTTGCCTTCCCTTAAGAACTACGATCTTGGCTGTAAAAATCTGTCTTTGAAAATTTCTGTGATCTTAACCATAAATCTGTTTGGTGATGTGGGTTTCTTACCTGCTGCGTTCCGGATCAGCCCTGATGAGGGTGGTTGGCTTTAGAGCCCTTCGGCTTTTCCTCCATCAACAGCTGCAAGGCTTCGAGATCAGTGCGGCTCTTTTGCTTATTGATGGGGCTGTGATGTGACTCAGGAGTCTGGTTATGTGTCGGGGACCTAGGGCAGATGCTGGAGCTACGATTGCCAGCGGTGGATTCGCTTCGATGGATCTTCTATGGCCCACCTTCTCTTCTCAGCCTGCTGTCTTCAGCCATTGGGCCCCTCCTACCTCTGTGAACTTTTACTTCTGTCTCGGACCGCATGCCTTCAACTAGTTCAGGACTTTTACTTCTGTCTTGGACCGCATGCCTTCAGCTGGTTCGGGACTTTTACTTCTGTCTCGGACCGCATGCCTTCGGCTGTTTCGAGACTTGTCACTGGTGGTGGAGCCGACTTTTGCTACAATGAATGAGCGGCCTGTAAGAAGCATGTGCCTTCTCCCTTCTGATCTGCTATTTTTGGCTGCTCCTAGACCTGGGCAATGGCGCCTTCCCCTGCAAATCTCTGCGCTCCTGCTTGCAGAGGTTGTGTCCAGCTGTGGTGGCCGAGCTGCCTTAATGACTGATTTCAATTTTCTCCCTGTTTATTTTTCTTTTCTTTCTTTCATTTGTTTTTGTTATTATTTAATTTTTATTTTATTATTTAATATTTATATCTGTATTAAAGGCCTACACTAAAATGTAATTGATTTGACCGGTTAATAAGAAGATTTTGTTTATATTTAATTTCTTTATAATTTTCCTACATTCTGATTCTCTTCCTGCTCTCATTTTCTTCTCTTTCTTTTAATTCAATTTTAATATTGCCTACTTTTTCTTCACTTATTTGTACATGGTTCTTATCATTACTTTCTAGGCACTTTAGCATAGATTGTGATCCCTATCTGGGACAGATGGGGAAATTCTGTGTGTCATACTTCCATATGGTTTAACCAATTTCAATGTTATTAATTTCTCCTTGTATTCTTTTGTACACTACCTAGAACCGAAAGGCATATGTGCGGTATATAAATAAAGAAATTATATTATGTTATGTAACATGGGGATCAGATTCCTATGGTTTTGCCATGTACAGTGCTGCGTACGCCTTTCAGAGCTTTAGAAATGATAAATAGTAGTAGTACTGGTAGTAGTGCTTCATCTTAAAACCCATAGTCCTGCCCAAGGAGGAAGGGACATGGGGGAGTGGAGCCGGGAGGGCATTGTCCAAGAAGTATAAAAGCCTGGGGTAGAGCTCGCTTAAGGAGGCCCAGAGGAAAGCGGTGAAATCCAACTATATTTGCTCCACCACTTATATATAAACTGCAACTGCTATAGCTAGGTAGGAGCAAGCTACAGGGGGGAGAGGCAGAGGAATTTTTTTTATAAAGGCTTTAGTGATGGCCAAGAGAACAATTATGTTGGAAAATAGCAACAGCCCCAGTGTTATTGCAGTGGAAAAGGTTGATGTTTGAAATGTTGCTAATGGAGCTGCAGAGTACTGCTGCACAGGGAGAGTCTGAAAAATGGAAAACTTTTTCCAATCCATTTGGGAGCCCTGTTGGGAGACATTCTCTCATCGAGAGCGTAGTCTGATTTTGAATCAATAAGATACCTTATAGAGAGTGCCATCACCGCTGGAAAATATTTTCTCTTCTAGGATAATAAATAGGTGATGATTGCTGTTGGGGGGGGGAGGGTTAGGTACTGAGAGTCCAGTCTTTATACTTGGATTTCATTAACTGAGATCAATGAATGCGCCGAAGAGGAAGATACAGTCTTAGTTTGTGGAAGGGTAGTTAAATAGAAATATGATATTGATTATGTTTGCAATTTTTTTTTTTCTTACGCTACGTTGTTGTGATTCTTATCATTATAATGGCTGATGCTGCTGTTATGGATTATGTTTTAATGGAAAAGTCTATACACAAATAAGAGACCACTTCATGTTGTATATATAACCTGTTTCTCTTATGTAGTATATGGATGTGCCTAATAACAGAAAGAGAGAAAAGTTGGAGATAAGAGGATATGTTTCTTTTCATCCAGCTGAAATGGGGGAAAAGGGAGCAAGTTAAAAATAGTTTTGGATCAGTGACTTAAGCACAAAATCATCACCGCCCCTAAACCCTGCCAGTCAGATGCTAACATGAGTGTATGTGTCACACAGTGTGAACCATTGGGGGAGGGGATATTAACCCTAGCTCTATGCAATTTATTTGAAAAGTGCCTCCATTAAGAGGAAAATCCTTTGGTGCATCACACCCTTAATGCTTATAATTTCATTTTGTGTCTAGATAGTATTCCATTTAATTTTATAAGGCTACTGCCAATTTTTTTCCTTTTCCAGTTATATTTACTAAAAACATTATAACTATTCAAAAATTCAATACAGCCAAGTTGTCAAAGTTTTGGGATATTTTGGATTGTTTTTTTTTTTGTTTTTTTTCAAAATGTGCTGTAGTTGTTCCCTGTTTTCTTTGCATGTACTTTTTTCCCACTCTGAATCTGATGATACTGCAGAGGCAGTTTTCCTAATTAGTAGAAAGGAAAAGTCCCAGTCATTTGCTAAATGGCAACACCTAGATCAGGATGGAGGATGGATCTGTAATTTAGGACTGTTCCTGCATTAACTGGGCTAGATGGGGGAGGGGGTGATAAAAGAGGGATAAAACACTGGATAGTTTCAAGGCACGGTTTGTGGAGGAGTAGCCTAACGGTTAGTGTGGCGGGCTTTGATCCTAGCAAACTGGGTTTGATTCCCACTGCAACTCTTTGTAATCTCGGGCAAGTTACTTAACCCTTCATTGCCCTAGGTACAAAAAGCTTAGATTGTGAGCCCATTAGGGACAGGTACCTGCATATAATTACATTACATTACTGACTTCTATTCCGCCCGTACCTTGCAGTTCTGGGCGGATTACAAAAGAAACAACTGGACATTTCCAGGAGAATTACAATTTAGGGTTTTGGATTACAGATAAGATGACTGGGAAATTACAAATTAGGGTATTGTATACTGAAAAGATGACTGGACTATTCCAGTAGATTTACAATTTGGGGAGCTGTTTGCATGCAGTTATAGGGCGGATTACAAAAGAGACTAATTGGGCATTTCCAGGAAAATTGCAATTTAGGGTTATGGATTACAAAAAGGTGGCTGGACAATTCCAGTAAATTGACATGGTTGAGACTTTGAGGAGAAAGAATAACAGGAGAGGAAGAAAGGTTTGAGGGGGAATTTACACGAAAGGGGAAGACCAGGGTTAGAATTAAGACATCTGGATACATTTTTTGAATAGCAGGGTTTTGATTTCTTTTCAGAAAGATTTGAAGTTGCTCGTTATTATCAGCAGGTTGGAGATGGTATGGTAAAGTTTCGCTGCTTGCGTCGCTAGTAGATTGTCAAACATCTTCTTGCGCTGAGTGCCTTTGAGTGGAGGAAGGTAAAAGGGGTCTGGGTTCTCCTTTGTCTAGTAATGAGGTTTTGATTCAGGCGGTTGTTTAGGTAAGTGGGGGCTGTGCCATTTATTGCTTTGAATAAAAGACAGTATAATTTGAATTGAATTCGTGCTTGTATTGGTAACCAGTGTGAGTCTAGGTAGGCAGTGATGATGTGGTCAAATTTACTTAGCAAGTAGATCTATCTGAGAACAGTGTTTTGTACTGTCTGTAGTTGTTTTATCAAGGTTGTGGGGCATGGTAGATAGAGGATGTTGCAGTAGTCCAATAGACCTAGGACTAGGGATTGGACTATTGCTCTCTGTCGAAGACTAGGGATTGGACTATTGCTCTCTGTCGAAGAATTTTCTAATTTTTCATAAATTGCGCATGGTTAGAAATGCTTTCTGGATAGTCTTGTTGATTTGGACCTGCATTGTGCAGCATCTATCTATCGTTACTCCTAGGAATATAAGAGCGGACTGCATACGTTTAGTAGTGCTTTAGAAATGATCTGTAGTACCAGTCCTGTCATCTAGATAGGAGACTGTTCAGCTGAAGTGAAAGCCCAGAAGTAGCAGGAGGAACATCTGAGCTAAGAAAAACAAAAATCCAAGAACAAAGATGCCTCAGTACTACTGTAGAATTTTCAAGACTGAAGTTCTGTGTACTCACCAGAATTTCAGCTACAGTTCTAGGGTCATTATTGTTTGCTTCTCACTGGTAGGTTGCATCAAAGGATTGTCACAATCAGTAACAGCAATTCTTTGACACATTCAGTAACACTACAGTGTTAAACATTTTTTGAATGTTAAGAACCAAATACTATTGATTCAAGAAGGACAGAGTCAGAAATACTGTATCATATACTTAGATTCAGAGGAGTGCAGTGAGGGCTTTCAGGGGATTCAGTGAATCCCTAACTCTATAGCCCGGTGGGAGGGGGGGTTGTTTTCTTTTTGCTTCATGCAGTTTGATTTGTTGAGTAGGCAGCCTGCACAACCAGTCAAACTGCATGAAGCAAAACATATACAGTGTTCACCCGGACGTTCGCAGTCAGCGGTGTGCAGTCCCGGTCATTTGCGGTATTTTCCTACCGCAAACCACCGACCAGGAGAGGGCAGCGGGAGAGGCAGGAGAGAGCAATGGGAGTGCCGGCGACTGCAGGAAATCACTCGCTGTCTGCTCCGACCGCCTCTTCCTGTACTAAAGTCAGGCCTCACCAATCAGGAGCTGCTTTGACACACAGCTCCTGATTGGTAAGGCCCGACTTAGTGCAGGAAGAGGCGGTCGGAGCATACAGCGAGTGATTTCCTGCACTCGCCGGCAGGGCTGTGGAGTCGGAGTCGAGGAGTCGGAGTCGGAGGAAATTTCGGGTACCTGGAGTCGGAGTCGGAGTCAGAAGTACAAAAAACTGAGGAATCGGAGTCGGAACATTTATCTACCGACTCCATTTTTGAACTTGGCATACCAATCACGAGCGATTCTTTCAACTATAGCACCCACTATATACACAGCACAAATGTTGCGAGCAGCTTCTGCGGCCTTAGAACCTTGATTAAAAGCAAAAAGAAGGTGGTGTCGAAAATGCTCATTTCTCTCAACTTGACATTCCATTTTAACGATCTGAAAATTAACCAGTGCTGTGGTGTCGGAGTTGAGGAGTCGGAGTCGGAGGGAATTTCGGGTAACTGGAGTCAGAGTCGGAGTCTGAAGTACAAAAAACTGAGGAGTCGGAGTCGGAACATTTATCTACCGACTCCACAGCCCTGCTCACCGGCGCTCCCGCTGCTCTCTCCTGCTGCCCTCTCCAGTCTCCACCACGAAAAACTGTATTCGTGGTTTTTCAAGATTCGCAGGGGTTCCTGGAACGGAACCCCTGTGAATATCGGGGGAGTACTGTACTACAAAAAAAAAAAAAAGCAGGGATCTAGGGTTGGGGATTCTCCAAATCAGCAATGAAGGAGAAGATGGGACGTGAGGTAAAAGGAAAAGTCCCAGCAGAAACTAGACCTCATTCGTCAGATATAAATCTTTCAAAATTTCTGTTGAAAAGTTTCTTCTCATTTAGAAATCCAGACAGACAACTTAGGTAATTCTTAATCTGTATCTTTATTGGATGAGTATTGCTTGCCCCAACATAAAAGCCCGACGGGACCCGTTTCGCCTGAAGGAGGCTTTTTCAAGGGTTCCAGGGGGGGTACTCTTTATAGATCCTCACAATCCCAGGGCAGGAGCGGCTACAGATACAGATTAAGAATTACCTAAGTTGTCTGTCTGGATTTCTAAATGAGAAGAAACTTTAAAACAGAAATTTTGAAAGATTTATCTCTGACGAATGAGGTCTAGTTTCTGCTGGGATTCTCCAAATCCCCTGAAGGCTCGGACAGTACTGATCTGAATTTGATTGGCTGAGCAGCATCTGTCTATTGATTTCCTGCTCAACCAATCAAATTCAGAGCAGTGCCCTCAGGGCCTTTAGGGGGTGGGGTGAATCCCCTGAAGGCCCTGACCGCATGCCACTGCTTAGATGATAGTCTTTATTAAACATCCACTGTTATTGTCTTACTAACTCAAAGATACTGTAGAAGGTGCTAAATAGATTTAAATGAGAAGAATTAGAATTGCAGAGAGTAAGAAAACCCATCAGAACTGTACAGTCATTTATTTATTTCGTTATTCAATTTCCTATACTGTTCTCCCAGCAGAGCTCAGAATGGTTTACATGAATTTATTCAGGTACTCAAGCATTTTTCCCTGTCTGTCTTGGTGGGCTCATTATCTATCTAATGTACCTGGGGGAATTAAGTGACTTGCCCAGGGTCACAAGGAGTAGCATGGTTTGAACCCACAACCTCGGTGCTGAGGCTGTAACTTTAACCACTGCATCACATTCAGATTACACCCAGGCCTTGCCATCCGAGTGCAATAGAATGCTACATATACCAGCCCTTCATCCAACCAATATTTCTTTCATAGATCCTGAAAAAAATAAATGCCTAGAGAGCCATATCATCATGGAAAGGATCACTCATTGAACAATAAAATATATTTGAAACAGGGGGACAGTTTCTTCCATGACTGCTAAGTGTCAAATATTCTATTGATTGAATTTGTATTCTATCCCATTTTCCCCAAAGAGCTCAGAACGGGGTTACAGTATTTATTTATTTATTTAATTCTAGAATGTCTCTGGTTCTTGTCTTACTAACTCAAAGTAAGTCATTGAGCCTTGAGCTAAAGTCATTCTAGCTGCATTTAGAAGACAAAGGTAGCAATTCTATAAATTGGCAATTCATTAACGGCCCCTCTCATTTGGAATTCTTTACCCACTCGCATTAGGGAAGAAAAAAACTTAGACAAATGTAAAGGAGCATTGAAATGTTTCCTTTTCAAAGACGCCTTCAAGCATTGATGTCTCCCCTTCTTTTCTGAATTAGTAAGCCGCGGTTATTAATAACTTCTCCTCCGCTCTTCCTCTTGTGTTTACCTCTTTATGTTCTCTTTTCTTGAATTTATTGTAGTTCTGTCCTCTCCTTTCTGTAGGTCTGTCTCTCCATGTAATCTAGTAGTTAGTTCCCCTAAATAAGTCAAAGGGATTGATCCTAAAATAGAAGAGAATTCCACTTTTGCATACTTGTATGCATTTAATGAGCTAAGATCTATCCATTCTGCCTGATATTCAGACCATGGCTGTCTCCTGCGGTCTGTGGCAAAACTGGAAATTCAATGCTGGCACTGTATCCTACTCTTCCACTGGCTATCGAGAGCCACTGTGGCTATTCTATTGAAGGTTGTTAAAAAAATCCTCTGGATCATCCCCTGCTCCGAGTTTTATCATCAGAGACAAACTTTTTGTATAATCTAAGGCAGGGATCTCAAAGTCCCTCCTTGAGGGCCGCAATCCAGTCAGGTTTTCAGGATTTCCCCAATGAATATGCATTGAAAGCGATGCATGCACATAGATCTCATGCATATTCATTGGGGAAATCCTGAAAACCCGACTGGATTGCGGCCCTCAAGGAGGGACTTTGAGATCCCTGATCTAAGGGGACTTGTCTGAGGGACCCAGTTTCTCAGTCCACTTTGGAGTCCAGGCACGTCATAGTCTTTTGTAATCCTTCGGCCACGCAATGTAACTCCTTCATTTGGGCCTCCATTAACTGGATCATCAGCTGCTGCCACTGCCATTGTTGCTCCATGGCCTGTGTGAATCAACACTCCATTGCTGATTAGTGGGCTTGCATCTGCTCGGCCATCCATTTTAGTGCAGCTTCTGACACCATTGTCCTGCAGGGAAAACAATAACAAAGTGCAGATCACCAGCAACAGGTTCTCACCTTGACCTGCTAACTAACCCCTCAAGCACACATTCCCCCACCTAGGTACCATTTACCTAATAAAGCTAGTTATTAATGCTTTCCCTGAAGAGACACAATCCATTGCTCATGTAGGTGGTTTTGGGGCTTACCACTGCCACAGATGTCCACTCTGGTACTCTAGGCTAACTGGGGGTTAAGCTGAAGCCAGCATTCCTCCCCCCACAAGGGTTATGTGTAAGAGACTGTGGTCTCTTAGAGCAGAAGCTCAGAAACTAATCTCAGTCTTATCACTCCCCAGCTCATGGAGTTCTGTTTTCTGTCTCCCAATGAGGTTAAGGTGAGGCATTACTCTAATTTGAGAGATTGGTTCCAAAATCACCCTACAGTCTTGGGAGGACCTTAGCCTCATTCCTTCTAGTCCCTATCAAGCTCCCAAAAGAGGCTCCAGTCTTATCTTTTAGTTCTTGACTTTATCTAAATTAGTCCTAGGGCTTGTCCTTGTTCAGTTCTCTCAACATTCATGGAATTCAGTCAGTTCTAAATGTGGAGGACAGCTCACCCCTGCCACCTCCCACATAACCTTCCCTGTCAGACTACTTACTCCCACCTCAGGGTCATCTGCTACTCACCCTAATCTACAAAGGATGTAGGGAATTATCTTCAAATCAGGTTATTTTCTGATACTGATTCTTCTTTGGGGACTTCTCCCTGGGACCCTCTTCCCTTCACAAATTTGTATGATAAAGTGGTAAGGTGCACTTAGTAGAGGGGCATGATGATGCGTGGTATTCTAGGATGCTTATGTGGTATAGATTTACCTAGAAAGTACTTGGGATGGATAGCATTTGAGAGTTTGTCAGGCTCTAATGCTATTTGAAGAATGGTTTGGATTCATACAGAGATGTGGTTAGCATATACTTTCCTAATTTACTGAAGGCTAGAAACAGTTCTGAGTTTCTTTGTACATTTCAGAAATGAATGTTTACCTTTTGTAAAACCTAAAATATAATGTATGTTGAACTCCTTATTTAATGTAGCACATTATCAGTTCTTAGGAGTTGGGAGAGATGTGATTTCTTTTTCCACATCTGCTCTCACTATCCTATGTCATGTTCCAGCTGTGGAAACTCTTCTTTGTTCTGCCTTACTCTGCAAATCTCTTGAGTACTAGCTGGGAAGCTGAGAGGTACATATAGGAAGAAAGGGCATTTCCTCACAGAACAATTAATTGTCAGTTTCTTAATTGTCATTTCAAAATGCTGTCAGCAAAACAGTGGTAAAGACCAATTGCTCTCATAAGCTGTCTAAGACAATGACTGTGACTGAACAGAGGCTGAAAGATGAGGAGAATTACCATCCTGAAGGTCTAATAGTTTCAACTTCATCCCCTTTTAAAGGTCAGAAAAAGTGAAACATGATGCTGATTATATTACAAAGACTAATTTGGTATTTATCTATTGTACGAATTACCAATCTGAACTGATTCTGATGTGTGTGTAAAATAGTTTTGCTTCATTATAAGTTAGATTTAGTATCTAACCAGATAGTGGCATACCAAGAGAGGTTGGTGGGGAGGTAGTCTACCCTGGGTGCAGCTCATAATGGGGTGCTCCAACTCGGACCAGAATCGTGAACTTCTTTCAGTAGTGGCAGCTTTCACAATTTGCTGCTCTTGCTGGTGTCGGGCCTTTCTCTCTGCTGGGTCCTGCCTTCGCAGAAACAGGAAGTAGGTGAAACTTGGCTGAGAGGAAGGCCCGATGCTGGCAAGAGCAATGGATTGTGAACTCTGCTCTGTTGATGGGGGGAGGGGGGCAGTGACAAAGATAAAGAGGAGGTTGAGAATTGCTGCTCCCAATTGAGGAGAGGGAGAAAGAAGTAAGACGAGGTAAGGGAGAGGAGGGAAAAGAGAAATGCCAGACCATGGGGAAGGGAGGAAAAGGAAGGAAGGAGATACCAGACAGTGGAGGGGGAGGGGGAGATGCCAGGGCATGGAGGGAAGGGATGGAGATAGAGATGCCAGACCAGGCGAAAGGAGGGAGGGAAGGAAAGGAGATGCCAGATCATGGAGTGGAGTGGGAAGGAAGGAAAGGAGAAGAGAGAGTTGCCAGAACATAGGGGAGGGGGTAGAGACAAGAGAGAGAAAAATGGAGAGGGTGTAAAGCTGAAATTAATCATGTATAAAGGAGAGAAGGGGCACAGGATAGACAGTTTATGGAAGGGCATAGAAAGAGAGAAGATGCCATATGGAAGAGATAGGGAGAGTAGACAGTGAATGGAAGGGGCAGAGTAAGAAGAAGATGATTAAAGCAGAAATGACAAAAGGTAGAAAAAGATATTTTTTGTTGCTTTAGAATAAAGTAGTATTGTAGCTGTATTTTTAAACGTTTACAAACAGAAAATGGAAAAAAGGCAATCTTTTTATTGGACTAAACCCCCTTCCTCAGATCAGGACAGGATACTGTAACAGCAAAATACTGTACTGACCTTAAGATGGAGAATTTTGCTGCTGAAAGCTAATTGAAAAATGGATTAGACCAATAAAATGGTATTTTCTTATTTCCCATTATTTGTTTTATTTCTGTTTGTTAATTTGTAAAGTGATGATTGCTATTTCTCAGTTTGTTCAAATTTGCATCTGCTATCTTTATATTTTGCACAATATTAGGGACATGCATCACTGTTTCTGTTTCTGGGGAGTGGCATTGTATGCAAAGTCTGACTTCTTTGTGGTTCAATTTAACTTTTGTCTACATATTTCTATTTTTAGTTTGTGATTACATATTCCATATTGGGCAAGGGTGTTTCAATGTTCTATGTGTACAAAAGACATGGTTTTCTGATAGCATTGACTGTGCAGGATCGATCTGTACTAGTCTGGCTTGTTTAGTATTACAACGGATGTATTGATGTTCTACTGCTCACTGCAGTATGTAAGATGCTGCCTTTTCCTAGGTACACTCTTGTTGTGCGAAGTGTGGATTATTACTAAAAATCATGTTTTTCATATAGAGGAGGGGGTATTAGAAAATGATGGGCCCCGAGGGTCACATATGCTAGGTACGCCACTGTAACCAGAATGAATTAAACATTCTTTCTGCATTCAAGAGCTGCTCTTTTCTGGGATCAGCAGGTGTGAGGGGGAGGCTCCGGGTAAGCAGAGACAGAATGTGGTCGTCTCTCCCAGATGGCAGGACAGACAGATCTTTTCTTATACACTGTGACTTCTGACATTTTTGTCCTGGTCAATCTATGCTACCGTCTGCGTCTGACCAAATTTTGCACTTCATTGGTTAAAATAACAGCAGCATGGAATTTCTTTTGTATGGTTAATTGAGAATAATATCCTTTTTCATTTGCTGGTCTAACAGGCTGCCAGAATGTGCTTTCTTATGCATTTGCGGGAAGAATATGTACCATCCTTCTTGTCTTTCCTATATATCTCAACTGCACTTGCCCTCTTTGCTATTTATTAAAATATTTCATTATATTTTATGAACAATGTTAGCATCATATCTATGTTGTTTGAATGTTCTAATGTGTGCTTATTAAGGTATTTAATTTGTATTACAGTATATCTATTTTATATGAATATTCTCCCATGATGCTTATTATGGCATCTTTTAAATTCTACTAGCATTAAAACTTATTAGATAAAAAAATTGAGTGGTTCTAAATTTAGGCTTGTTGTTCAGAGTATTATTTTCCTCTGCTTTGACTATTGTAGCACTTTGTTAATTGGACTGCCTAAAAATTGAGTGTGGCACAGTGGTTAAATTTACAGCCTCAGTACCCTGGGGATGTGGGTTCAAACCCACGCTGCTCCTTGTGACCCTGGGCAAGTCACTTAATTAATTAATTCAATTTTCTATACTGCTCTCCCAAGGGAGCTTAGAACGGTTTACATTTATTTATTCAGGTACATAAGCATTTTTCCTTGTCTGTCCCGGCGGGCTCACAATCTGCCTAATGTACCTGGGGCAATGGAGGGATTAAGTGACTTGCCTAGGGTCACAAGGAGCAGCGTGGGTTTGAACCAACAACCCCAGGGTGCTGAGGCTGTAGCTTTAACCACTGCGCCACACACTCCTCCCCCCTCCCCCCCATTGCTCCAGGTGCATTAGATAGATTGTGGGCCCACCAGGACAGACAGGGAAAAAATGCCTGAGTACCTAAATAAACTCATATAAACCATTCTGAGCTCTCCTGGGAGAACAGTATAGAAAATAGAATAAATAAGTAAGTTGCACAGAATGCCACTGTGAGAGTGTTAACTAATACTCCTCAGTTTGGTTATATTACTCCAAGTCTTAAAAGACATTGGTTGCTATTTGAGTTAAGAATGCCTTTTAAGGTGCTTTGTTTTGTTTTAAACAATTTTTATTAGCCATAGCAAAGATAAAAAACACAAATCTGGAAAAATAGTTTAAGTTTCAAGTTTTATTTAAAATTTGATAAATCGCTTAATCACATTGATAAAAAAAAAAAAAAGTACAACATTAAAGGGGACCACACATCTAACGTACAAAAGACACACAGGACTTACAGAACCAAAACGGAAAGAAAGTGAGGAAATACAATATTAGATAGGAAATATTAGATAGGAAAGAAGATGAATAGGGGAAGAACAACAAGACCTCTCCCCAAACCCCAGTCGCTATGACATTCCCCTTTAAGAGAATTAATTGCAAAAGTCTATTAGATGTCCTCTGAACCCTTGTATTCTTCTGAGTCTCAGGGTCCTCTGGGCAACAGAATGCTCTAAACACCATTTTTCTCCCCAACTTTCTCTACCTCCCCCCCATCCTGGAACTTTACTGCCTCTTTTACAAAGCCGCGCTAGCAGCTGCCGTGCAGCAACAGCCCCGAAGCCCTTTAAATCTCTATATGCTTTGGGGCCGTTAGTTTCCCCAAATACTTAAATAAGAATGTATGAGGGGCTGCTGCTAAGTTCTCAGCCCAACCAACCAAGAAGAGAATGATGTGGAGCCGTAAAACTTAACGAGTTATTCCACATTTTTCTTGACACTTTTCATTTGACTGATATGAGACGAAATGAAAAGTGTCAAGAAAAGTGTGGAATAACTCGTTAAGTTTCACGGCTCCACATCATTCTCTTCTTGGTTGGGCTGAGAACTTAGCAGCAGCCCCTCATATCTGGGCAAATTAAATTAAAAATTTTCAAAAATTAAACTTCTTTCTCTTGGAGTCATCTGATGTAATTTTGCATCCTAAATAAACAGAAAATGTTTCTTGCTTCTGAAAAACCCGGGAGCTTTTCTAGCCTCTCAGGTAATCAGAGACTGAGCCTTATTCCTCCAGTGCTAAGAAGAGGGAGGATCAGGATTTGTGCAGGATCACAACAGATTTTTCTTAGCCACCATACATAATTTCTTAAAAAGCAATGTCTCTTTTTGTATTTCTCCCTTGTAGGGCACTTGGGATATCTATCACTATGGTGGACTAAAAATAGATTCTTGGACATTCCCACAAATAGTATATATAGGGCAGGGGTGTCAGTCCCTCCTCGAGAGCCGCAATCCAGTCAGGTTTTCAGGATTTCCCCAATGAATATGCATGAGATCTATTTGCATGCACTGCTTTCATTATATGCTAATAGATCTCATGCATATTCATTGGGGAAATCCTGAAAACCTGACTGGATTGCGGCCCTCGAGGAGGGACTTTGAAACCCCTGATATAGGGTATGGTTTGCATTATTACATTTGACGTATAAGGATGTTGCAGTGCTGTGAGATTTAAACAAATGGGCTTGAATAAAATATAATTTATATAAAATTCTGAAATAGCACTCCCTATAATCTGCATTTGACATAAACTTGGGGATCCCTCCAAAATTAATTAATCCCAATCACCTAAATCCTTTTTCATAACGCACTCCCTCCCCCACCTCAGCATCTCTTTTGCTCCCTTCCTCCATCCTCTTTCCCAAGTTCATGCCTTGTGTCCAAAACGCACTACCTCCCCCATCTCAGCATCTCTTTCCCTCCCTTCCTCCATCCTCTCTCCCAAGTTCATGCCTTGTGCCAAAAACGCACTCCCTCCCTCCTTTTGTGTTCCGCCTCCCAGCCCTCATCTGCAAGCAAAATGGAGCTCGAGCCGTGAGGCTCGTCTTCTATTTCCTACCTGCCCTGCCGCAGCACACAGCCGACCGGAAATCTTCCGGAGGGAGGGAGAGCTTTGCTTAAGCCCTTCCTCCGACGTTAGCGCTGACATCGTGGAGGACTTCCGGTTGGCTGTGTGCTGTGGCAGGGCAGGTAGGAAAAAGAAGACGAGCATTGCGGCTCGAGTGCATCAAACCCTGCAGGATCCCCGCGACCCTAGGGGGCATCCCCACGGGATCCCCGTGACCCTAGGGGGCGTCCCCACGGGATTCCCGTGACCTGAAGGGGGAACCCGCGTCATCCCCATCGTCCCCGTTGCCATGCAGCTCTCTAGCCCAGATCCCCTTGAATTTGCACCATTGACCAACACCACCCTTTCGACATCCAGATATTCAAACTTTAACAAAGTAAATAGTTTGTTGTGCCACATTGTAACAGCTGGCACATCAGCCTGCCTCCACAAGAGGAGGATACATTTTTGAGCCAATAAAGAAGCCTTTTACAATAAGAAGTTGCCCCCACTAGTCAAGTCCAGAGCAATGATCTGTGAGAAAAGTAGGATGTCCGCACACAGCGGAATCCACCTGTGTATAACAGCCTGTAAATAGAGCGCTACAAAAGACCAAAATGTCTGCAGGCGCTCACATTCCCAAAACATATGGAGCAAACCCGCTGGGGCAGACTGGCACATGGGTCATCGAGCATGGGCAGCATACCCCGAGACATACACCTGGTAAGGTGACACATATAGACGTAAAATAAATTTATATTGCTGTTCCTGCAGAACAATGGAGCGAGTCAAAGATGCTTCATTAGGAGATATAAGCCATCACCAATAATACGCGTAGAAGACAGAAGATCTTGATTCCATACTGCTGCCAAGCTGTCATAATCCCAAGAAGCACTAAAGCTGCCCAAACTGACCTGATGAAAGGACAAACTGTTATGAGTCGGACGAGATAGTCAAGGTCTCACGCACCACATCTGCCATGTCTTCATTCACTGTAGTAGCATCCAAGAACTGTAGGTAGTGTGACACCTGGCCATAATAAAGCCAGTCTCTGGCCTGTAGACAACCTGTGGCTTGCAGATCCTGGAAGGAAAGAGGGGTACCCCTCTCCGACTCCACATCTCTCACGTTGCAAAGGCCATGATCACACCATCTCTGCAAGTAAGGTTTAGTAGCATCAGGATCCAAATCTCGATTACCCCACAAGGGCAATAAAATCGTGGATGTAAGAGGCAAATGCATACATTTATACAACCATTGCCAGCATTGGCACATAGATTTCGGTAGACACTATTTTTGGAACAGGGACCCAGAGTGCTCCGTTTGTTATTGCTCGAAAGATACGTTTTAGTGTCTTGCTGCATCTCCCCCCTACACCAAAGAAAGATTTTTTTACTGTATAATAAGAAAATAAACTACTAAACAATAAGAAATATATTACCTAATTTTACTAACTAAACTTTCAAATATTATCAACATACATACAGGCACACTTGCAGCCAGGGAGATAACCCTTTTAATTTATCCCAACATTTTCCTAACACTTCGAGATTCAAGAAGCAGAACCATAAATATCACATAAAAAGCCTATCTCATACATAATTAAAGCATAAGTCATTTAGTGGTTACATATTACATTATAGGAAACACAGTGCATACAAGAAAATATGAGAAAATTCATAGGCATAACAATTAGTTGATGCACATCATTAAGGAAGTTGTGAATTTAGTGGGCACTGAATTTAAAAATTAGTTAAACAGTACATCTAACTATGAAGGACAATACTTTAGGTAAGAATTAGAGAATGACACGGTGGCGGTTTACCCTTGACCCACCGCGTTTAGCTGCGGGTAACCCGCCAAAACGGGGAACGAAAAATAGCAGTCGCTGCGGGGACGGGGACAAGGCCATTCACTGCCCCGTGGAGTGGTGAATGGTCTTGTCCCCGCAGTGAGGCATGAAGGATCGCGCGGTCCCCGCAGCCACCACCCGCCTGCCCAATCGATCTTAGTGTTTAGCCAGCTCTCTCCCTTCTCCTCACCTTAGTTTGTAGGCTTTCTTTTTCGGCGACCCGCACGCTATCAAAGAGCCGCGCACCCGCTGCTGCTCAGTTTCGATCTTCTGCTCTGACGCAACCGGAAACAGGAAGTTGCAGCAGAGCAGAAGATTGAACACTGAGCAGCCGCGCGTGTGCGGCTCTTTGGGAAAGCGTGCAGGTCGCCGAAAAAGAAAACCTACAAACTAAGGTGAGGAGAAGGGAGAGAGCTGGCTAAACACTAGGATCGATTGGGCAGGCGGGTGGTGGCTGCGGGGACCGTGCGATCGCTCGTGTTCCCGGCTCAAACTGGAAGGAGGGAGTGAAAGGGAAAAGGATTCTGGGCCAAGGGGATGAAGACGGAAAGAAAACCCCACAGCAGGAAAGAAAGGGAAGGACAGGCAGGTGAGCCAGAAGCTAGAAGCAAAGGGGGGGGGGAGAAAGAGGGAAAAAAGCTAGATGGGGTTGAAAAGAAGAGACACACTGATATGGAAGAGGAAGATAGGGGAAATCTGGACACAGGAAGGTAACAGAAAGAGGGGAAATTATGTGCATGGGGCATAGGGACAGAGACATAAAGGGGACATGCCATGGGGATGGTATATGGACACAGGGGTGGGGGCAATGGCAGATACATAGGGGAGATATTAGAAATGGGGAAAATAGGAGCACAGAAGCGAGATGGTTTGTGGGGATGGGACAGGGACCGAGCTCGCAGGCTCCGGTGGCTTGCACAAATTACATTGTAACGTGCCATGAAAATAAGAGGGAGGAAGGTAGATAGATAGGCCACGCAAGAGGAGCTGAAGGGTGGTAGAAAGGAACAGATGGTAAAGGAGGGAGGGAAGGGTGGTGGTGGAAAGGAATAGGACAGACATTGAAGGAGGGTGGAGAGGAACAGACCCTGAAGGGAAATGTGGAAGACAGAGTGGGAAGAAGACAGATGCCAGACTATAGGGGAGCGGAGGGAAGAAGATGGGTGCTTGACCAATTGGAGGGGTGGGGGGTGAAGGGAGAGGCACAGTAACAGCAAATGGAAGACGCAGAGAGAAGACACACAGTGGATGGAAGGAATTGAATGAGAAGATGTGGAAAGCAGAAACCAGACAACAAAGGTAGAAAAAAAAAATTCTATTTATTTATTTTTTGCTTTAGGATAAAGTAGTATATTAGTTGTGTTGATAAAAATTTATAAACAAAGCCCTGCCAGCTGAACATCTCTTTCTCTAGTTCAGCAGCAGGAACTTTGATTTATAAGAAAGGAATAAGCTAAATATTACAGTACTAAGGCTTATATGGATGCAGCGGGGACAGTGACGGGGCATTGAATGGGATGGCAGTGGCGGTGTTGGGGCGGTGAAAGGGATGGCGGTGACGGTGACGGGGCGGTGAAGGGAACGGCGGTGACGGGGCGGTGCAGAGGATGGTGGGACGGGGACAGGGCGGTGACGGGGACAGATTTTTTTCCCATGTCATTCTCTAGTAAGAATCTGACACTGTCAGGCTAATGCAGCGTCTCTCAAACTGTGTGCCATGGCAAAGTGGTGTTCCCCGAAGACATTCCGGGTGTGTCATGAGAGATTCCAGAATATTACTTTACTTTTAAAAATTCCCTTCATAAGTGCACACTAGAATAGATGACATGTGTGTTATGTATGCAAGAGTCTGTCAATGTTATGAGTGTCTGCTTAAGGATACAACCACCTAGAACAGGGGCAGGCAATTCCGGTCCTCAAGAGCCGGAGCCAGGTCAGGTTTTCAGGATATCCACAATGAATATGTATGAAATGGATTTGCCTGAACTGCCTCCTTGAGATGCAAATCTATCTCATGCATATTTATTGTGGATATACTGAAAACCTGACCTGGCACCGGCTCTCGAGGACTAGAATTGCCTACCCCTGATCTAGACAAGCTTCACTCTTTGATGCGATTGGTCCTTGAAACCTAACGGCAAGTAGTTTTATTTTTATATTTTATGCAGTAGTTATCCTAACTTGAGCAACAAAGCAATCAAGGCTTTGCTACCGTTTGGATCTCCTTATCTTTGTGAACTTGGATTTTCAGCTCTGACAGAAATTAAATTGAAAAAAAGAGTGACCGTGGATGGTGGATGATGAAATGCATGTTTCTTGTCAGCTATAGCGCCGGCCTATATGCTGAATGCTCTGCACTGTTCCGCCACTCATAGGAACTGAATGAGCAGCAGAGCAGCAAAGAGCATTCAGGGCATCGGTCCAGCACTAAAAACCTCTTGTGCAGTTATGTAAAAGGGGTTAATTTCAACGTTGTTACAATTACCCATACATAGCTTAAAGAACTTTAAATAAATAACTTTCAAATTTAATTTTTTGTTGGTTTTTGCAATTTTATAATTTCAGTTATAATGTGCTGTGAAAAACATTTGCTCCGCTTAGTGTGCCGGAGCTAAAAAAAAGTTTGAGAGAGACTGCTATAAAGGACACCAATGTTTGATTGACACAAAATCAGTGGCCGCTTCTTAGGTGGCTACCGAGATTGGTGTTCTTTAGAGAGTCAGGTCCTAGGGACTAATTCTACAAATGGTGTCCTGATTGTAGGCGGTAGCAGATGTCATACCACCGTCTCACCAGCCACTTGGAATGCAAGTCTCCAGAAGCAGCCCCCCACCCCCAAATGTCTGCAGCAGAAGTGCCCAATTCCTCCTGCCACCACTCCCCATGGGAGTGGCCTAAGAGATTTGGCCAATCGGAGTCTTAGGCCACTCCCAATATATCCTAGAATACACTGGGATAGAGGCCTAAGATTCTGGTTGGCCCAGGCACCTGGGCCAATCACAGCCTTAGGCCCCTCCCTGGTGCATTCCTCGATGATCTTGTGGGAGTAAGGTTTGGGTTTCTGGCAGGAGGGACTGAGCATCCCTCCTACCAGGGGATGTCTCATGGGGGGGGGGGGTTCTGACAGAAGCATAACATAACTTTATTTTTGTATACCGCCACAATCAAAAGAATTCTAGGCGGTTTATGCAAGAGAGAAAAACTGGACAATTGGTGAAGTACAAAATATTAAATGAGAATACAGCATATTAACTAGAAAGACAATAAAAATTTAAATTAACGCAGTAAAATTATTATGTTAAGAATAAAGGACTGGGCATCCCTCATACTGAAGAATGTCTCAGTGGGGAGGGTGGAACAGGTTCCCTTGCCACAATCAGCTCAGCAGCAACGTGATTCTCTAACCAGCGCCTTTGTGCGATTCTCAAAAGCCGCTTAGGTGGCTTCTGAGACCGGGCGTCCTATACAGAATCAAACCCTTAGAGTCTAATCTTTTTCCACTGCAGGCCCACTGAAATGACTTTGTATAGAAGCCATTGTCAAGTCACTATAAACTTAAATCCAACAACTTTTCTAT
Source organism: Geotrypetes seraphini (assembly GCF_902459505.1). NCBI lineage: Eukaryota > Metazoa > Chordata > Amphibia > Gymnophiona > Dermophiidae > Geotrypetes > Geotrypetes seraphini. The sequence goes on from NC_047084.1 coordinate 536,451,708, forward strand.
AAATACTGTTGAATTAAATCTTCCCATGTTTTCAAATGAGATGACAACAGCAGTTTACATTTTACTATAAAATCTCAAAAATATCCTTAACCTGCAGCATGTACTTTCACTTTCAGAATTTACAGCAGTATTAAATTAATTTTTTTCTGTGCTTGCAAAGTTAGACATCCACATAAATATTAATAGGTGAATACTTTGATTCTTCTTCAAAACTGCACATGAAAAAAATATGTGCATTGCTTTCTGTGCATGTACAGTTATAACATGTCCCCCTCAAAGTTAACATTAAATAAAAATTATATTTCCCAGTCCAATGTTTGCATGTGCATTTGTCTTATCATTGGGATGCAGTGGCATTCCATTAAAATGCATGCAAATCAGTATACAAATGGCCATTAATTCCAAATAATTAAACATTGGAGGAGAAGGGCCTCAAAGCTCTCCACTAATACTGCACTTGTAGCAGTTTTCAGTCTAGTAATAACAAAAGAACAGCACCAGGAATCTTTAGAGGATTAACAGTTAATTTAAGAGCATGTAAAACAGTGAGCTCACTGTTTTTATGTGCTCTTAATGGACTTTGAAGTCTCTGTTGTTTCTTGGTGCTAGTTTGTACTAGTCTGGATAGCACCAGCCTCCCTGCTTTGTTTTGCAGTTGCTATCAGTCAAAACATCTCCAAACTGTAAAGCTCAAAGATTATTAAAGAGAAGCACTTATCTTTTTTTTTATATATAATTATTTATTAATTTTCAAATGACATTACAAATATTCATTTGTACAGAAAGTAAATTAGTTGAGATATGACCTATAACAATATAAATCATAAACTATCCAAATAAAATTAAAACAGGAAAAATCTTCCAACCAACTCAACTCAAGTCCTCAAAAAGTGGATCCAAGATTTCTTAAAGCGAGCTAAAGAAATATTATTAGAAGATAAATTACAGACAAACTGAGAAAAGGCAGGTATATTAATTATGGAGCTGATAGTTTCTCTTTATCCAATCTGGACATAGCCAGAAAAGCTGGTAGTTGTTGTGGTTCAAAGAAAACATATTTAATTGAACGGTAGCAGATTATACACTTGCACGGATGTCGCAAGTAAAACGTTGCTCCCAATGAAGTGACTCCAGGTTTCAACAACAAAAATTCTCTTCGCCGTCTTTGAGTTTCTTTAGAAAGATCAGGAAACATTTGTATTTTGCAACCGAGGAACTCTTTCTTTCTGTTTTTGAAGAAAAGTCTCAACAACCATGTTTTATCCAAAGCGAGAGCTACGGTCAAAATCATTGTTGAAGGTACTACTGTTTCTATTTCTGAAGTTTCCAACAGTTCAGATACATTCAATGGTGCTTGATTCAATACATTAACTTGCGTTTGCGCCCCTTCTTTATTTGGCAAGTAATACACTTGAACAAATGGTGGTAAAGTTTCTTCTGAAACCTGTAAAATTTCTATCAGATATCTCCTAAGCATTTCCCCAGGAGTAACCGAAGTCAATCTAGGGAAATTAATTAATCTTAAATTATTATTCCTAGAATTATTTTCAAGTGTCTCAATTTTCTTCCGTAAATTGATATTATCTTTGATTAGGGACTGCTGAACTTGTTTGGTCATAGATATTTCTTGATCAAGCTTTTGAGTAGTGTTCTTTGAAATAGTCACTTCCGTTGACAAATCTTTGAGCTCTCTAGAATGTTGATTCAATTTCCTTTCAATATGTTGGAAATTGGGACTAATTGTCTTAGTGAAATTTACGATCAAATCCCACAGTGAATCTAAGGTCACTTGTGCTGGTTTTTCAATAGTAGGAAAACTGTGCAGAATGCTAAAATGCTCACCGTCAAGAGAAGAAAAGTTCCCCTGGATAGGTCCTGGCTGGAATCTTTCACCTCCGGTTACATGACCTCCCCCGGCTTCTTCTGCAGCTAATCCCTGAACAGAGAGTACTGCCTCAGTCTCCCATGATGACCCTGCTGCCTCTTGGGGGAGTACTTCCCCCATCTCCGGGGTTTCCTCCACCCCTGGGGAACTTGCCAACCAGGGACACGGAGGTGGAGCTCTCGGGTCGGGGCTCAAGGTGGTCTCGAGCCCTGGAGAGACATCGCCGGTCTCGCCCCCCATCCGGTGCTCTCAGCGGGCTTGCTCCCGACTCAGGCAGGGCTGCCTCCTGCATCCGCCGCAACATTTCTTCAATCCTGCCGAAGGAGGGCACCTCGGAGTGCCGTGAGGCGCCAACAACATTCCTGCCCCTTCTCTTCGGCATCCTAGGTAGGAAACAGCCGATTCGCAAGAAAAAAGGGGAAATAAGAATGGAGCGGTCAGAAGCATTGCTCTCAGAGCGTCTGCACCACGGCCATCTTGGATCGAAATTGTCGCACTTATCTTAATATCAAATTGCACAAGTCCTTATGCAAAGAATCAGGAGTCTGTGGTTCAAGGGACAATAGCTTTTCCACTGGGTGGCTGAGTTTAGTCTTTGTGTTGTTTGATTTTGGTTTTGGATGCAGGTAGGCCCAGATTCTTGAACCCTGCCGATTTTCTAGACATTGGTAGATGCCCATACCATCCAAACAGCATGATGACAGAAAAAGGCCACCTAGTTATTCCTACCTATGCTGTTAAGGATATGTTGCAGCTATCAGACACATATTGTTACGCCCCTCAAAATCTCTCTTGTGTACATATACTTTACAGTCTCAAAATTAATGCCAACTTAACAAGCACTGTGAAGGGAAAAGCTTCTCACATTTTATTTTTTTTTTTTTACATTTTACTAACTTACACAGACTAACTTACAACATTCTATAGCAGTGTTCTTCAACCTTTTGCCACCTATGGACCAGCAGAAATAAAACAATTATTTTGGGGACTGGCACCATTCTGTGGACCGGCAGATGAAGAACACTGGGCTAAGTCATGCCTATTTCCACCCAATCTCCGCCCCAGACCCCGCCCCCATAATAGTACTAATTGTAATACCATTTTTTCCATTCATTTTTCATATATACACACACACACACACAATATAATCGTATTAACAATACATAATGGTTAACCACAAAATTAAAATACACAAAGCACATTGTATGCTTTTCAACATTCATTCCTACCAGAAAATAGGAGCCCAAGACCTCGTGTCGACGGGCAGAAAGTAACGCGGGGCTGGTAGAGCCCTCGCGTTGCCCGTCGGCTGGGGGAGTAGGCGGGTTAGTATAGTGAGGGGGAAGGGCAGAAAATAGACAGGCAGCAATTGGTTGTAGAGCCTGTCAGGGTAGATAGTTTCAAATTAATTGGTTGAGCGGCGCGGGGGCGAGGGCTTATAGCCGGCACCCTGGAGGACTCGACTCCTCCTCGGTCCTCCAGGGCGGTTTTTTTCCCGCCCTCCCGCCCTCTGTTGGGGGTGGCTGTAGTAGTTTGAGGGGAGGCGGATTCCCGAGCTACAGGGTCAGGAGGCTCATCAGGTGATGAGTGTTGGGACGGCAGGGAGTCGTGCCCGGTGGGGTCAGGTGACCCGGAAAAGGGGCATGAGGGTCATGCCACCCCTCTGACTCTTGCTGTGGTGGCAGGGTTGAGGGAATAAATTAAGACACTCTGTAGCTCGGGAGGTTTTTTGGGTTTATTCAAGTTCATTATGTTAATGAAGTAAATTGTTATATTGTTTGGTTAATAAACTGAGCTGCGGCTAATTTTACCAACAAAATGACTCATTAGTGTCTTTTTAAGAATTAAGAAGGGGGGTAAAGAAAAGGGGTTTGGGGGTTATGTGTATTTATATATATGTAGGCAGACTGCAGGGTCTATCCAGATCCCGCTGTTAACAGATAACCCTATGCGAATGCAGGACCAAAAACTAAAAGTACTAATATTTACAAACAAATCCTAAGATGCAAGACTCTGCAAGCAGTACAACCCTAGAGGAAAAGAAACAAATGCATTTGTTCCTGAACAGACAGCAGATGTAAATCAATCACTAAATAAAAAAAATAAAAGCATTACCCCTACCGTTGTTGTCTCGATCCCTCCATGCTGTGCCTTGCCTTCTGGCCTGCCCCCCACGGTGTTATCTTCAGGCCGGTCCACAGTGCGACCAACATGGCTCCCTGAGTGCTGCAGTGCACAAAACTGTAGGCAGTGGCTCCTTGCACGCATCCCACACCTCATCTGATATTGCAAAGTCAGAGAGAAGGCTTCCGGTTCAGGTACAGGATGTGCATAGGAGCCTTTTCCCACAGCTTTGTGCACTGTAGCACTCAAAGAGCCAGCCCAAAGACGCTGCTTTGATCGTACCGTGGACCGGCAGCTGAAGAACACTGTCTTTGCGGCCCTGTGGACCGGCAAAAAATTTCTGCGGACCGACATCGGTCCACAGACAGGCGGTTGAAGAACACTGTTCTATAGAATGTTTACATAACACATCCCTCTTATTTGCCTCCCTGTTTGGACTAGCTCTTAATTCCATACCTTCCTTGCACATACTACGCTCACTTCAACAAAACCTGTTTGTCATTCCGTCTCCTCATCAGATTAGTTATTACTACACCTGCAACAGTATCTTTTTTTTTTTTTTTTTTTTTTTTAATCTTTATTGATTTTCCAAACTATCATTGTGCAAACAAACAATTCCAAAATACATATTTCAAGAAAAGCACATAAACTTATAAGCATTAATGAACAATTATTTTCCCCCACTTCCCACCAAATAATCAGAAAGAAAATACCTACAAGAAACTATCCATATGTTCCCTGAATCCAATGCAAACCCCTCCCCCTTCCACCCTGGTTATGTATGCTGAAAGATCAACAAAATAAAATAAATTATCATTCCTTACAAAGCTTAGTCAATTGTTTCCAAACATCCATAAATTTCTTGTATCATCCCTGTTGTATGGCCATCGAGCGTTCCATTTTGAAGGGATAACACAGAGATTCCCACCAGAAAGTATAATTCAACCTATCCCAGTTCTTCCAATTCTTCATAATGAGTTGTATGGCAACCCCTGTCATTATAAAGGTAAGTTTATTATTCTGAGCTGATATTTGACTTTTAGCTCTCATTAACGTACCAAACAAGATGGTATCATACGTCAATGCCACTGGATTTTCCAATATACTGTTCACTTGATTCCAGAAAGATCTCCAAAATCTAAGTATCAAGGGACAATAGTACAGTAAATGATCCAACGTTCCAGCATCGAGATGACGGTGCTAGCATCTACTAGACTTTGAGCTATCTAATTTCTGTAAACGCACTGGGGTCCAAAACGTTCTGTGTAATAAGAAAAACCATGTTTGTCTCAAAGATACAGACACCGTACATCTCATCCTCCAATTCCAGATTCGTGGCCATTGAAATGCAGCAGTCTGATGCTTTATCACAATGCTCCAAATGTCACGAAGACCAGTTTTTGGTTTCTTATTAAAAAATCCAGATATTATTTTATACCACTGAGCGGCCTAGTGTCCCAGGAAGTCCGCCTGAAAACATAAGACCGGCAAACTATACTGATTTTTAAGATTTTTCCAATCAGGGAACCCCTCCTGAATGGCCTGCAACAGTATATTTTCTTTCACTGGTCCTTCTCTATGGAATGCTCTCCCCATACAACTTAGAGTACTACAGTACTATTAATTATTTCTATAGTGCTACCAGAGGTACGCAGCGTTGTACAGAGTCACAAAGAAGACAGTCCCTGCTCAAAAGAGTTTACAATTTAAACAGATAGACAGACAAACAAGATGTCATGGATACAGTTAAGGGGAATGGCTAATCTGCTGGCTGTGTTGGTGGGCAGTGGGGAATAGGGTTATGGATTGACGGTTATATCAAAAAGGTGGGTTTTCAGTCTGCTTTTAAATGAGTGAAGGGAAAGGGCGGACAAACTCAGGTAATTTATTCCAGGCATAGGCGGCAGCTAAATGATAGGAATGAAGTCTGGAATTGGCAGTAGAGGAGAAGGGTACAGCTAAGAGCAGCTTATCTAAGGAACAGAGTTATCTGGGAGGTATATAAGGAGAGAGAAAAGAGGAGAAATATTGAGGGGCAGCAAAATGAACACACTTGTAGGTCAGCACTAGAAGCTTGAACTGTATGCCAAGGTGGACAGGGAGCCAGTGAAGTGATTTAAGGAGAGGGGCGCCATGAGTGTAGTGAGGTTGGTAGAAGATGAGTCGTGCAGCAGAGTTTTGCACATATTGCAGGGGGAGAGAGGTGGCAATGCGGGAGACCAGTTAGAAGTAGATTGCAGTCATCTAACATGAAGTTACAAGGTTACAAGAGTGTGGACAGGGGTTCGGAGGAAGGGGCAAATTTTCAAGTTTCAAGTTTATTAACTTTTTAATATACCGACCATCACAAAGTATCTGGCCGGTTTACAATAAGATTTATAAAAATTTTAAATATAAAATGTAGTGAGTGAACATTAAAGACATAGTTTGACTAACATGAACGTGCGGATAGGAGGGAAAGGGAGGGGGAAAGTTACATATTTTAGAGAAGAAAGGGAGAAGTGGGGATGGGAAAAAACATATTGGGTAGGATCGCTTTTTTAAAGCGGTTGGTTGCATGAATTGGAATCGGAAGAGTTTAAGAATAAAGAAAATGGGAAGAAAAGAGAAGAGAAAAAAAAAATAAAAACTAAGAAGAGGCAAATGCATCTTGAAATAGAAATGTCTTCAAATTGATCTTGAATTTATCTAGATGTTGTTCTTCTCTAAGTTGTTGAGGTAATGCATTCCATAATGTAGGTGCTACAACTGTAAAATTTATTTTTCGAGTATTATAGAATTCTTTGATAGAAGGGATTCGTAATAGCTTTTGGTCTGTAGACCTCAGAATTCGTGGAGAGCTATGGGGGATAAGTAGTTTATGAAGATATAAAGGCTGGTGTGTGAGATTTATTTTGAAAGTAAGCAGGATGACTTTATAGGTTATGCGGTGTGCGATTGATGTTGTAGAGATATAAGCGACAGGCCTCAGCAATTTGTTGGATGTGTGTAGAAAATGAGAGGTTGGAATGGAAGACGACGCCAAGGCTGCGAGCAGAGGAGACTGGAACATGAAACATCACTAAATCGGTTCAAGTCATTGCTCAAGATATCTGTTTCAAGATGCTTATGGATGATCTGGTCTCAGTGATGATTCAAGAAGCCCCCCTCCACCTCATTCTTTTTTTTTTTTTTTTAATCTTTATTAACTTTCAAATATTAACAGTGCAACACACAGGAATAAGAACATATAACATAACATAAGAACATAAGAACATAAGCGTTGCCTCTGCCGGGTCAGACCAGGGGTCCATCGTGCCCGGCAGTCCGCTCCCGCGGCGGCCCCCCAGGTCCATGACCTGAAAGTGTTCCCTACCTAACTTAAAATACCCATACCCTGTTCACTCAATGTCCTGTAAGGTAAATCTCTATCTGTACCCTGTTATCCCTTTCGCTTCCAGGAAGTCATCCAGTCCCTTTTTGAACCCCAGAATTGTACTCTGTCCTATCACCTCTCCGGGAAGGACAGAGTACAATTCTGGGGTTCAAAAAGGGACTGGATGACTTCCTGGAAGCGAAAGGGATAACAGGGTACAGATAGAGAAAAGCACATTCAACATACAGATATTCACAATCAATTATTTTATCCCACCCACCCGTGGATTAATCAATAACACAAATGTATGTACTCTTTCAATAACCTACACTTATGCAAAATAATACAATAGTACACTCCGTCCCCTCTCCCACCCTGGATGTGTATGGAATCCTCCCCCTCATTCTGAGAGCCCTCATGAAAGACTGCAATATTTCCCTCACTGTCCTATCAATTATTGTAGTTTTGTTTTCTCCCTCTCACTCCTTTTACTCCACTCATTTCTATTACTTTCTCTCTTATATCCATAATTTGTGAACCACATTTTTGCAAAATGCGGTATATAAAGTACTAAGGGTTTGGGGTTTTTTTTGGTCAAGGTGGACAGATGAATTGTGTTTTAATTATATAGTCAATTATTAAGATTTCATTTGATGAATATAATTTCATTCTGTTTAATTTAATTTTAGAATTGTTTTTCTTTTTAATGCTCCCTGAGCTTGTGAGGACTGTAGCAGAATATAAAAGTTATTTTTAAATTAAATCTTGGGCTAAATGACTGAAGATATACAGGCCGATATACAAAGTTATTTAACCGGTCTAGAACGGCTCCTGGCCAGTTAAAGAGCATTTTAGCACCTAATCACAGATATTCAGTGGGAGATGACCAGGTATCCCACACTGAATATCTGCGTTTAGCGACTAAGATCTATCTGGCCATATTGCGCAACATAACCCATTAGGCACGGATGTAAGACTGCATAGCACCAAATCAACTTCCTCCCTCTCTGGTATACTAAGTAGAGAATGACACGGTGGCGGTTAACCTGCGGCTACCGCGTTTAGCCGCGGGTAACCCGCCAAAAACGGGGAATGAAAATTAGCAGCCTCTGCGGGGACGGGGACAAGGCCATCACCGCCCCGTGGAGCGGTGAATGGTCTTGTCACCGCAGTGAGGCATAAAGGATCGTGCGGTCCCCGAAGCCCCCACCCGCATGCCGGCTCGATCGTTTAACCAGCTTCCTCTCTCCACCTCACCTTAGTTTGCCGGCTTTCTTTTTCAGCGACCGGAACGCTTTCAAAAGAGCCGCACAAGCGCGGCTGCTCAGTATTCAATCTTCTGCTCTGACCCAACCGGAAACAGGTAGTTGCAGCAGAGCAGAAGATTGAACTTTGAGCAGCCGCGCATGCGCGGCTCTTTGAAAGTGTGCCGGTCGCCGAAAAAGAAAGCCGGCAAACTAAGGAGAGCTGGAGAGAAGAAGCTGGTTAAACGATCGAGCCGGCATGTGGGTGGGGGCTGCGGGGACCGCATGTTCCAGCTCACAGAAGGAAGGAGGGGGTGAAAGGGAAAAGTTTCTCTTCCTTGGAAATGTGGAAGGCAGAGTGGGGAGAAGACGCTGGAAGGGAAGAAGACAGATGCCAGACTATGGGGGAGCGGAGGGAAGAAGATGGGTGCCAGACCAATTGTGGGAGGGGGTGAAGGGAGAGGTACATTAACAGCAAATGGAAGACGCAGAGAGAAGACACACAGTGGATGGAAGGAATTGAATGAGAAGATGTGGAAAGCAGAAACCAGACAACAAAGGTAGAAAAAAAAATTCTAGTTATTTATTTATTTTTTGCTTTAGGATAAAGTAGTATATTAGTTGTGTTGATAAAAATTTATAAACAAAGCCCTGCCAGCTGAACATCTCTTTCTCAAGTTCAGCAGCAGGAACTTTGATTTATAAGAAAGGAATAAGCTAAATATTGCAGTACTAAGGTTTATATGGATGCTGCGTGGACGGTGACGGGGCGGTGAATGGGATGGCAGTGGCGGTGACGGGGCGGTGAAATGGATGGCGGTGACGGTGACGGGGCGGTGAAGGGAACGGCGGTGACGGGGCGGTGCAGAGGATGGTGGGCCGGGGACGGTGCAGTGACGGGGACAGATTTTTTCCCCGTGTCATTCTCTAATACTAAGCCCTCTAAACATTCTTTTTACTATGGCCTTTAACCCTTCATTGGAGTTCCTTTCTATCCCAACTCCTGTAAACCGTGCCGAGCTCTGCAATTGTGGAGAGGATGCGGTATACAAACCTAAGGTTTAGTTTAGTTTAGTTTAGTGGCTAAAATAGCCCACATAAATAGCAGGCCTATCTTTAACCGCCTAGCACGTAACCAGTTAGCACTGAATATCAGTATAATCAGTTAAGTTGCTGCAGCCAAAAATGAAACCAGATATTCAATGCTGGTCACCGGACATGGCTCAGCATTGAATATCGAGCTTAATGCCAGCAGCGGACAGCAAAAGCGCAGCCAGATGCTGGCTGAAAATCAGACCTATACTGTTTTATACAAGCATTTGATGGCATTTGGGTTTCTTGAAGTACTATATTATTTTATGAATTATTTTATTGTTATATCTTTTTTATGACATCATTTCTTGTTCAACGTTAATACCGTTCAAGTATTTGAACGTCTGAATCAGACAGGGGAGATATGATTCAGATGTTCAAATACTTGAAGGGTATTAACGTAGAACAAAATCTTTTCCAGAGAAAGGAAAATGGTAAAACCAGAGGACATAATTTGAGGTTGAGGGGTGGTAGATTCAGGGGCAATGTTAGGAAATTCTACTTTACGGAGAGGGTGGTGGATGCCTGGAATGCGCTCCCGAGAGAGGTGGTGGAGAGTAAAACTGTGACTGAGTTCAAAGAAGCGTGGGATGAACACAGAAGATTTAGAATCAGAAAATAATATTAAAGATTGAACTAGGCCAGTTACTGGGCAGACGGTCTGTGTCTGTGCATGGCCGTTTGGAGGAGGATAGGCTGGAGTAAGTCTTAACAGGTTTTTTTGGCAGTTGGAACTCAAGCACAGTACCGGGTAAAGCTTTGGATTCTTGCCCAGAAATAGCTAAGAAGAAAAAATAAAAAAATAAAAAAAATTAAATTGAATCAGGTTGGGTAGACTGGATGGACCATTCGGGTCTTTATCTGCCGTCATCTACTATGTTACTATGTTACTATGTTTTATTGTTCTACCAATTAGGACTAGTATTGCTGGACAGTGTATAAAATAAATACATGAATGATAATGCAACATGCCTTCTAGTTCCTTCCAGTACCTCACCTGTTTCATATCTAACCACCAGGTTCTGGTTATAATTTGAAAAGCCAGCATTTGTAGTTGGGTTGATGACCAAACATCTAACCTCCAAAGTCCCCTGCCTAAACCTGCAAAAGACATAGTATTAAAAGTGAGGAAACGACAGAGGGAAAATGAGGTTTGTAAAATACCAAATTACACAATAGCTGCTTCAAAGCTGCTATAATCATGTTTAAAATGTTCAGCCCTTCCTGAAAGTCAGTGTAATACAATAACAATTTCCTCAGTGCTTATCAATTTTCCTCAACATTTCCATTTAAGTATAATGGCTTTGATTACCAGCCCGTTAATGAAATATAATGATTTTCTAGCTTAATTGTTAGTGTTTTGTTAGATATGTTTATATGCATGCTTCTTACTTGATTTAAGTTTCAGATAATCTATGTACTAATAGAGAATTTCCTGGTTTTTATGAATGTGATACTAGCTTATTTTTCACTGGGTTAAATCTATGACTGAGAAGTCTGTTTAAAGAAGAAACCACACAGCTTTGCAGAAGATTAGAGCTTTATCCAAAATCTTAATATGTACTCTAAAATGAAAACAAAATACTGTACTTAGTGTGGTGGGGACTTGGGGACTCAAGAACAGTCCACGGCTTCCACCCCATGCTGTTGATCTTACGCCTCCCTGGAAGTGCCAGTGGTACTTGGGCTCCTGAAGCGAATAAACAAAAAGCCCTCAGTCTTCACAGTATCAAAGCACACTGGAAAATTCTTAACAGCACTCCTGCCCTCCCTGGGCTATATCACTACTGGCTGGTTTAAATGGGACCAGAGTGCAGGTGACATTCCACCCAAATAATTAGCTGGTTCAGTGCCCTCCCAAATCCAAGTGCTTTAGCTAGCCTAGATATTCTCAAAAGTTCATAACATATAGTGCAGGATTAGACTAAACAATTTCATATAAGTGCCAGTGGGATATCAGACCACCCTCTGAGCAGCATAGTTCATTAGGGTTTAATTCCTCATTTTTCCCGAGGGCACAACTTCTCTATAGCCTCATATTACATTATTTAATTTCTTATCAAAAGTTCTTTAAATAATTCTATAACCTTAATTTCATAAATTGATTTTATAAATTAATTATAGTATATAAATTCATAATTTGATGTCATAACTTAGCTTTTCAGCCATCACTGTTAGTCCCCTCAACCAACGTTTCGCTTTCTTTGTCAAGGCAGTGGGGAAGCTGAAAAGAAAACACAATATACTATCGTTAAAAAAACCATACTAACCCCACCACAAAACCAATTGCAGCAGAGTCCTCTCTTATCTACATAACTTTTTCATCACTTGTAAAGCCGGTGGCTCTCCTAAAATGGCCGCGGCGTTCTAGCACTGAACTATTATACTTCCTCCCCATGATGTCACTTCCGGATTACCCGGGTTGCCTAGAACCTAGCCAAAAACCTTAAACAATTTATTATTTATTTTATGCTCTATATTTTGAATTGTTTTTTTATTTTTTAATCTTTGTTTTTGGCATTATTTACTTATAGCAGCATCCCACCCGGACCAAAGAGTTCATGCTTCCCTCAAATTAAAAATCAGCCTGAGCCATCCAGTCAGATGTTTCATTTAACCCTGCTGGGACCATAGAGTTCAGTCTAAATATCCACCTCAATTCTCTCAGATTTAATCTGAGCTTGATATTGCCTCCCTCCCACCCTACTATAATCTGATCTAAAACTCTTGTAATTTATGACCGCATATTTTCCAATGATGAACTAACGGGGATGTTTCATTCTGATTATAAACCCGGGACTTGTGTTCAGTTAATCGTACTCAGACAGGGCGAATAGTCCGACCCACATACAATTTAGGCCATGGGCATTGCACCACATAGATGACATGGTCTGAATTACAATTAGTATGGTATCTGGATTGAAATATCTCACCCGTCCCCGGACGGGTCCACGATTCACCTGATAAGGTGAATGGACACCACTGGCATTGACCACATGGTGAATGGCAACCCCCATTCCTGGGGACCATTTCCCTTAATATATTTTGGTTAGTGTATTCTGCTATATTTTTTTTTTTTCATTTGTAGGAAAATATAGAATACACTAACCACAATATATTAAGGGAATGGTCTTAACCAAAGAGTGGAATGGTGTGCATTTTTTTAATCAGCTGTTTTGATGATGGATTGTGTCAGCACACCAGAAGTGACAACGCCGGAAACTGCGGAGCCATGTCTGTTTTAAAGCTGTGATGTGTATCCTGGAGCTGGAGAGTGGCTGTTGTATCCATTTATAAATTTCCCTGATGCAGCCGTTTGTTGACAAAACAAGGGCCTTGTCGGAGGCTTGAAGATTATATATATCTTAAGCAATGATATGTTGCCAGCCAGTGATGGGGTTATCCATAAGAAAAAAGCATTTGATAACAGCGTGGAGAAAAAGCCTCAAGCGCGTTATCAGAAGCAGCAATCAACAGTGATTTCAAGCCACTTGCTTCTTATCATCGGCAGCAGCAAACTCCACACAATAATGCAAATTTCAATTAGGGACTAAGCCCACCAGGCAAGGGGGGTATTGGCAGGAAGGAGGCTTTCCTTTCTGCTGCTGTCCCTGCCGGTCAATCAGCTGAGCCGGCAGGACTCAGGGAGACCTGCGGCTCAGTTGATTGGAGCAGGGAGAGCAGCCTTGAGAGGAGGGAGAAGCTGTATCAAGGCACAGTTCCTCCCCCCCCCCTTTTATCAGCATTTCTCTATACAAATAGCGTATAAATAGCATATAATTTGCATGCTATTATGCTGAGAATCGCCCATAAAAGTCAAATCGCTCCCACTACGGCCACTACATTGACTTGCTGGATTCTACCAGCAAGTTTTGAGAAGCTGACCCTAAGTGCCTAAAGGAACCCAAACAGAACCCAAACTGATCAGATGACCACTGGAGGGATTAAGTAATGACCCCCACACACTCCCCCAGTGTTCGCTGACCCCCCTCCCACCCCCCCAAAAAAAATCTGAATGAAACAGTGCATACTTGCCTGTAAACCAACTGTACCTGGTATGGGCATGCCTAGTAGTGCATATCTTAATAGCCTGGTGCGTGGGCTAGTGAACCACAGAGAGGAGGACCAAGGCCCATAAGATAAACCACTACATTTATAGTAGAAAGTGTGAGGCCATGAAAACCTACCAAAACTCTACTATACTGCCATGTAGGTGCCACCTGAAGCCATAAGGGCTATTGGGATGGTAGACAAGTGGGCAGTAAGTATGGATGGGGGAAGTTTTGGAGAGGTCACCATAAACTATAAGGGGATTATGGTGAGACTTCCGGCACCCTTTAAGTGAAGTTCACAGCAGTGCCCTCTAAGGTGCCCTACTGCTCTTTTGGCATGTCTATTTGTCCAGTTTATTACAAAGCTGACCCCTCCCACATCCAAATGGTCTGGATTTGGATGTTTTGAACTTAGTGGTTTTTGTGGTTGAAAATGGCCACAAAAGGTAGGCATCCATGTTGGACATCCTGATGGCCAAGATGTCTAAATAGGTGATTTTTGGAAAAAAAAAGATGGATGTCTAGTGGTTTTTAAAATGGATGTTTTCAGCATCCAAATTTTGGATGCACTTCTTAGGATGTCCAAATTGGACTTAAACACACTATCGAAAATGCTCCTCCACATATCAAGTCTCAATAAGCATAAACATCTTTTCTATAGGTCTGTTTCACTCAGCACCGTCCTGCTTTTATCTTAATTATATCATGCTATAGTAGTTTCAGAACTAAGTACAATTAAATGAAACTAATGAGAAATACATTGAAATTCACCAGAAGATGCTTTTTGCTCCATCCCTAGTGCTGTTCCCTCTTCACTTCCATCCCTTGTGGGGCCCTGGTTTGCTCACATAGCTGTTTCCTTCACCATCAAGGCAGAAAGGAATACATCTTTTAGATCTGCCTGTGCAGTCTCAGCTTTCACTTCCCTTTTGCTACCAAGACGTGCCTTACTTCTGGGCTCCCAGTTCTCTCAGTGAGTACAATTTCCAGTTCCAAGCAACTTTACAAAATATAGACTGTACATTGAAGAGCAATCATAGCATCATCAGCACAGTCTCCAACATACAGATTCCACATAAGTGTGTTAAATAGAGAGATACTTCACAACCCAGTTAATATAGGATCTTATCCCATCAAAGGACCTTTCCCCATTCTGTGTCTTTGGGAAAAAAAAATCTTGACTAAATAGGGATCTAAATATCATATGGAAGATATCACCACAAAATAAAAACAATAGTCTCTAATTCATTTTAAATAAGTGAACTGAGAATGCCGGATACATAAATTTAAGCTGTAAATTCTGATCTTAGAGTTTCCAGGGGCATTGACAAATCGCTCTAGGCTTACTGGTTTGGTTTATGATATCACCAGAAGTCCTTTGTGAAATTTATATCCTTATTACATACAGATGAGTATGCATTATTCTCTGTATTTATTCTTCAGCCTTGGCATATAAGCCTTTCATAGAAAGCAGTAATAAATAAACCATTCTAATTTTCAATTCATGCTTAAGGAAGAATGTCTGCATTTCTTTGTTTAAATGAAGTATTGGGGATATAACAGAAGCAGTGATATAAAGATTAAAATAAACATTAAAATAAACATGGGAGGGGGAAAGCCCAATATCAAGTCATACAATACAGGCCATGTTTATGGTACTGATATGTTAACCAACATCTAAAATAGAAGAGTGCCACTGTGTTGATGTCCCTGCGTTTTGGCCAGGTACTAGGGACCTAGATTAGCCACCATGAGAATGGGCTACTGGTCTGCCCCAGTAAGGCTATTCCTATGTTCTTAAGTTATTTTCTTTTAGCATTTTCTAGTTTTCTGGAGGGTACGGTATCATTGTCATATGCAATACCATTCGATTCAGAAAATATTAAGAAGATTAGCCCTTCTCTCCTCATTTTCCTATGTGTTAAAAGCATAAACTAAAATATAAAGTATGAATCAACTTGTAATTCTGCATTTTTCTTTTATCATCATGCAGGATTTATTATACCACACTTATATCTCATCATGAGCAGCAGGTGGAGACTGAAACAAAACTTTGGAACTGTACATAATAGGCTGATGTGCCAAGGGTGATGGTGGTGGTTGCCTGGCTGGTGATGAGACAGAAATCCCCATGCAACTTCCCTCTGCTCTTGGGAGAAACAGTTTTGCCTGTAACTCATTCCAGCAGTTGTTGTTTGTGGATGTTTTGGGCTATTGCTATTGATTCTGCTGGAAGCCAGCTTACTTGGCAAGGATCCTGGTTGCCTAAAATGACCCCTGCTAGAGCTGTCTGTCCTTTGAACAGTACTTTTAAGAATTGCCTTTGGCTGAGTGCTGGTTCTTCTTTCTCTCCTTGGCCTGTCACCACTGTGGACTTCTAATATCAGGACCTAATGTCTGACTGGAATTTATTTTATTTTTAATTTAATTTAAATTAAATTAATTAATGTTTAATCTTTTTTAATTTATAATTTAACTAGTGTTTAAGCCTGTTACAATAACGGGTGCTAGAGTAGATGTCTGTATGTCTGTTTTTTGTTTTTTATTTGTCTCTCTCTCCCTGGACGCTCTGTCATTCTTTGTGTCTGTGTCTCTCCCTGGTCCCCTGTCTGTGCGTCTTTCTTTCTGTCTGTCTCCCTGGCCCCCCTGCTTGCCAAAGCAGCCTCCTTTCCCTCTCCCCCTGTTGTGCAATGCCTGCCTGCTTCTTGGCCCCCTTATGTCCCCCCCCATGATTGCTTTCTGCCTCCAGAACAACCACCCCCCCAAAGCAGCCCCCTTTCTCTCTCCCTGTTGTGCAATGCCTGCCTGCTCCGTGGCCCCCTTCTGTTCTCCCCCATAATTGCTGTCTGCCCACAGCACAACTCTCCTCCCAAAGCAGCCCCCTATCCCCCTGTTGTGCAATGGTTGCCTGCTCCATGGCCCCCTTCTATTCCTCCCCCCCATGATTGCTTTCTGCCCCCAGAACAACCATCCCCCCAAATCAGCCCCCTTTGCCTCTCTCCCTGTTGTGCAATGCCTGCCTGCTTCGTGGCCCCCCCCTTCTGTTCCTCCCCCTCCCTGATTGCTGTCTGCCCCCAGCACACCCCTCCCCCCAAAGCAGCCCCCTTTTGCTCTCCCTCTGGCCCCCTGTTGTGCCATGCCTGCCTGCTCCGTGGCCCTCTTCTGTTCCCCCCATGATTGCTGTCGGCCCCCAGCACATCCATCCCCCCATAACAGCCCCCTTTGCCTCTCCCCCTGCCTGCCTGCTTCGTGCACTCAGCACAACCCTCCCACCAAAACAGCTCCCTTTTCTGCCTGCTCCATAGCCCTTCTTTTTCGGCTTTCCCTCCCGTTCTTACCTCCCTCCATCCATCCATGGTTCCTGCCGCCGCTGTCACTCCTGTTCAAAGCGGCCTGCTTAGGTTCATGGTCGGCTGTATTGAACCTCGCAGGCCGCTCTCCATATGGTAGCATGTTCCTTCTGACGCGATCGCGTCAGAAGGAACATGCTACCATATGGAGAGCGGCCTGCGAGGTTCGCTACAGCCGGCCGCGAACCTCTTCAGGCCGCTTCAAACAGGAGCGGCAGCGGTTGGTGCAGGAGGGGGGAGTCGTCGACTTGTTCCCTACTGCTGCGGCGTGAAAGTTGCTGGGCTTATCGGTGGGGGCGCTGAGTGGCCACGATCCCTCTCCTCCCAGACCCCCCCCTCTCCGGAGGAACGGAGATCGGCGGTGTCTTCTATTCACTGCTGAGTTACCGAAGAGCAGGGAGTCCAGCAATGGTGGCCAGTGCTGCGAGTGTAGGTAGGAGCTGGGGACTCGCGCATGCGCACTCCTGCTTGGCTGCGGACCTACAGAACATGGAACAGGGATTACAGATCACGAAAGTTGGAGTGCGCATGCGCGGCTAGTGTTTTATTATATAGGATTATTATTTTATTTTTGTTTTTAAGGTAATCTTTGTTTTTATCCGCACCAAATATTTGTTGGGATGTACATATCTTGTCTCTATCTCTTTCTTTCCTATCTTCAATGGAGTTACTTTCATTACATTGTAAACTGTTTAGGTCAGTAAAATGCTAGAGCGGTGTATCAAAATCTTAGTAAACATAAACACAACAATGCAGCTCTCTATGAAATCAACATTGTTCACATTAGCTTGAAAAGTACGGACCCAACATGGGCCCCGTTTCAACTTAACTGTCTTCCTCAGGGGTTCTAAGATTGCATGTAAATCTTTTTAGAGAAATATTGTGGGGAAAATTGTCAAATAAGTGGATGAAGGTGGATGAATAAATTGTGAATGAATGAATATGAATGAATGTGGATGAGAATCAATACAGTAAGTATAAAAAGTCTGCTATGTGGAGGATCAAGAGTGATGAATACAAAAATGAGTAGTGTGAGGGTGTGGATGTAAAGTATTAATATATAGAGGGATAATGGACATAAGACATATTTTTAGATACGATTAGGGTGCACAGTTGAGTGTCAGTGCTCATCAAGGATGAAAAGTGATGGATAATAATAATAACTTTATTTTTCTATACCGCCATAATCTTGCGACTTCTAGGCGGTTCACAGAGAAGAATAGCTGTACAGTCAGCGAATTACAACATACAGATAGAGAAGGGGTCTCAGAGCGATCAGTGATTACATGGTGCAAATTGGCAAGAAGAATGATATACATAGGTTACATATAATTTTAACATGTTACACTGAAATGGTTGGAAAAACCAGCGAATAGAAAAATTCAAATGAGAGGAAGACATTGAAGAGTCAGAGAATACGGAATACCAAGTACCGTTAATGATGAGCGGTAGCTTTGAAAGGGGGGGGAGGAAGTCTGGCTATGGAATAAATTTATTGAACAGAGTGGTCTTTAATTCTTTCCGAAAAACGCCATATGTCAACCTGGCGCCGTCGATGATGTGGCAATGTGATGAATGAAGGAAGAGTAAACGGAATCAACGATCAGGATGGTGGTGGTTAAACTAAGGCAAATTGTGGATGTTGGCAGATTAGGAGATAACACCTTAGAAGTAAAAAAGGTTTGGCTTATGAGAAATTTCTTTAAGCAGAAGCAGAAGGACTTTTTAGGTTTAAAAGTGCAAATGTATCCGGATCTGGCCAGGGATACCCAAAAACGTAGAAAATAATTTTTGTTGTTGAAACCTGGGGTACTGGCTATAGGAGCGACATTTTAATTACGTTATTCTTCTCAAAAGTATGTATTTTTTGAGCCTGCTCAATTGACAACTTTCCTATCATTGTCACGACTGGAGAAGGAAAAAGATAAGATCTAAAAGCCCAATATTAGGAAATGCGATGAGGTGATTAAGTCAACTTGATCTCAGCCAAGTCAGCCAATGTATTCTTCATTAATTTTTCCTTATTCTGTTAAGTTTAATCTTGGAAACCATTAATTGAGGCCTAGAGCTAAGTTTAAGCATGTATTAACATAGTAACATAGTAGATGACGGCAGATAAAGACCCGAATGGTCCATCCAGTCTGCCCAACCTGATTCAATGTAAAAAAATTTTTTTTTTTTTTTCTTCTTAGCTATTTCTGGGCGAGAATCCAAAGCTTTACCCGGTACTGTGCTTGGGTTCCAACTGCCGAAATCTCTGTTAAGACTTACTCCAGCCCATCTACACCCTCCCAGCCATTGAAGCCCTCCCCTGCCCATCCTCCTCCAAACGGCCATACACAGACACAGACCGTACAAGTCTGCCCAGTAACTGGCCTAGTTCAATCTTTAATATTATTTTCTGATTCTAAATCTTCTGTGTTCATCCCACGCTTCTTTGAACTCAGTCACAGTTTTACTCTCCACCACCTCTCTCGGGAGCGCATTCCAGGCATCCACCACCCTCTCCGTAAAGTAGAATTTCCTAACATTGCCCCTGAATCTACCACCCCTCAACCTCAAATTATGTCCTCTGGTTTTACCATTTTCCTTTCTCTGGAAAAGATTTTGTTCTACGTTAATACCCTTTAAGTATTTGAACGTCTGAATCATATCTCCCCTGTCTCTCCTTTCCTCTAGGGTATACATATTCAGGGCTTCCAGTCTCTCCTCATATGTCTTCTGGTGCAAGCCTCCTATCATTTTCGTCGCCCTCCTCTGGACCGCCTCAAGTCTTCTTACGTCTTTCGCCAGATACGGTCTCCAAAACTGAACACAATACTCCAAGTGGGGCCTCACCAATGACCTGTACAGGGGCATCAACACCTTCTTTCTTCTACTGACTACGCCTCTCTTTATACAGCCCAGAATCCTTCTGGCAGCAGCCACTGCCTTGTCACACTGTTTTTTCGCCTTTAGATCTTCGGACACTATCACCCCAAGGTCCCTCTCCCCGTCCGTGCATATCAGCTTCTCTCCTCCCAGCATATACGGTTCCTTCCTATTATTAATCCCCAAATGCATTACTCTACATTTCTTTGCATTGAATTTTAGTTGCCAGGCATTAGACCATTCTTCTAACTTTTGCAGATCCTTTTTCATATTTTCCACTCCCTCTTCGGTATCTACTCTGTTACAAATCTTGGTATCATCTGCAAAAAGGCACACTTTTCCTTCTAACCCTTCAGCAATGTCACTTACATACATATTGAACAGGATTGGCCCCAGCACCGAACCCTGAGGGACTCCACTAGTCACCTTTCCTTCCTTCGAGCGACTTCCATTAACCACCACCCTCTGGCGTCTGTCCGACAGCCAGTTTCTGACCCAGTTCACCACTTTGGGTCCTAACTTCAGCCCTTCAAGTTTGTTCAACAGCCTCCTATGAGGAACTGTATCAAAGGCTTTGCTGAAATCCAAATAAATTACATCTAGCATATGTCCTCGATCCAGCTCTCTGGTCACCCAATCAAAAAATTCAATCAGGTTCATTTGGCACGATTTACCTTTTGTAAAGCCATGTTGCCTCGGATCCTGTAACCCATTAGATTCAAGGAAATACACTATCCTTTCTTTCAGCAACACTTCCATTATTTTTCCAACAACTGAAGTGAGGCTCACCGGCCTGTAGTTTCCTGCTTCATCCCTGTGACCACTTTTATGAATAGGGACCACATCCGCTCTCCTCCAATCCCCAGGAATCACTCCTGTCTCCAGAGATTTGTTGAACAAGTCTTTAATAGGACTCGCCAGAACCTCTCTGAGTTCCCTTAGTATCCTGGGATGGATCCCGTCTGGTCCCATCGCTTTGTCCACCTTCAGTTTTTCAAGTTGCTCATAAACACCCTCCTCCGTGAACGGCGCAGAATCTACTCCATTTTCTCGTGTAACTTTGCCGGACAATCTCGGTCCTTCTCCAGGATTTTCTTCTGTGAACACAGAACAGAAGTATTTGTTTAGCACATTTGCTTTCTCCTCATCACTCTCCACATATTTGTTCCCAGCATCTTTTAGCCTAGCAATTCCATTTTTTATCTTCCTCCTTTCACTAATATATCTGAAAAAATTTTTATCTCCCTTTTTTACATTTTTAGCCATTTGTTCTTCCGCCTGTGCCTTCGCCAAACGTATCTCTCTCTTGGCTTCTTTCAGTTTCACCCTGTAGTCTTTTCTGCTCTCCTCTTCTTGGGTTTTTTTATATTTCATGAACGCCAACTCTTTCGCCTTTATTTTCTCAGCCACTAGGTTGGAGAACCATATCGGCTTCCTTTTTCTTTTGTTTTTATTGATTTTCTTCACATAAAGGTCCGTAGCCATTTTTATCACTCCTTTCAGCTTAGACCACTGTCTTTCCACTTCTCTTATGTCCTCCCATCCTAACAGCTCTTTCTTCAGGTACTTTCCCATTGCATTAAAGTCCGTACGTTTGAAATCTAGGACTTTAAGTATCGTGCGGCCGCTCTCCACTTTAGCCGTTATATCAAACCAAACCGTTTGATGATCGCTACTACCCAGGTGAGCACCCACTCGAACATTAGAGATACTCTCTCCATTTGTGAGGACCAGATCCAATATCGCTTTTTCCCTTGTGGGTTCCGTCACCATTTGTCTGAGCAGAGCCTCTTGAAAGGCATCCACAATCTCCCTACTTCTTTCCGATTCCGCAGACGGAACATTCCAGTCCGCATCCGGCAGGTTGAAATCTCCCAACAGCAGAACCTCCTCTTTCCTTCCAAACTTTTGGATATCCACAATCAGATCCTTATCAATTTGCTGCGATTGAGTCGGAGGTCTGTAGACTACACCCACGTAGATAGAAGTTCCATCTTCTCTTTTCAGAGCAATCCATATCGCTTCTTCCTCTCCCCAGGTCCCTTGCATTTCGGTCGCTTGGATATTGATCTTTACATAGAGAGCTACTCCTCCACCTTTATGACCATCTCTGTCCTTCCTAAAAAGATTATATCCCGGTATGTTTGCATCCCATCCATGTGATTCACTGAACCATGTCTCTGTGATAGCAACAATATCTAGATCTGCCTCTAATATCAGGGCTTGCAGATCATGAACTTTGTTGCTTAGACTGCGAGCATTTGTGGTCATCGCTTTCCAGCTATTTTTCAGCAATAATCTCCTTTTTCGTATGGATTTTTGTGTCGTTTCACTTTCCGTTGCAATACTAAGAAATGAGTTGCTGATATTGCTTATGTTGCAGCCTTTACTACTATCACATCTTTTCTTTTGCCGGGGGTGGTCTCTATAATTGTCCTTCGTACATACACCACCCCCACCTTCTAGTTTAAATGCCTGGAAAAATATTGTCTAAATTTCTCTGCAAGGTTTATTTTTCCTGCTGTAGTAATATGTAGCCCATCAGTGCAATATAGCTTCTTGTCCTTCCATGTATTTCCCCATCCTCCTATGTACCTGAAGCCTTCTTGATGACACCAGGCTCTGAGCCATCTATTAAAGTCCTCTGTGTTTTTCATTCTATGCTCTCCTTTTCCATATGCAGGCAGTATTTCAGAAAAAGCTAAAGTCTTTACAAAAGGTTTCACGCCCTCACCAAGCTCCTGAAAAGCTTTCTGTGCTGCAAGTGTGGAGTTGTTGGCCAGGTCATTTGTTCCCAGATGGATAACAACATCAGTGTTAAAATCCTTAGTTTCTTCCTTAATTATAGTCAGTATTTGCCTGGAACTCCTGGTAGCTGAGGATCCTGGAAGACATTTCACTATTTTGGACTCCTCGCCCTGTGTTCCAAGGTTAATGCCTCTGATGATGGAATCCCCCAACAGTAATAGTTTTCTGTTTTTGGCTTTTTTATTTGTACTTAGGGTGCTCTTGTTCTCTTGAGTTTCCTTCATTGGTTCCAGTATTGTTTCTTTATTTAAATAATCTTTATAATATTATTATTTTATGCTTAAAGCTTTCTGTACAAGTTGTTAACTTGATTGTTTAAATATGAAAATGATAAATAAAAAAAAGTAAAAAAGGTAAGTTAAGAATAAATATGATGAACACAATGACATAAATAAAAATTTTTGAATAAAGAATTTCAAATACATTTTTTAAAAATTCTTTATTCATTTTTAAAAACTACAATTGTGCACAAGAGATGATGCATTTATATAAAATATTAACATTACAGCACAATAAACTTAATAGAAATAATGACAAGACTTATTTTCCCCCACCCGTTTTTCCAATTGAACAACTCATAAAAATACCTGTAAACAACCTATCCATACCTCTTAATCAGTGCCAAAATATATCCTCCTCCCCGGATGTGTATGTTTTCCTCATTTACATAAATAAATCAATCCTTACAATATTTAGTTAATGGTTCCCAAACTTCCAAAATTTTTTTATAATATCCCTTCTGAATGGCCATAAACATGGTTTGTTTGTTTTTTGTTACATAGAGTTTTTTGGACCCCAGTTCGTTTACATAGAGTAGATAGTTCCAAGTCTAATAGATGCTGGCGCTGTCATCTGGAAGTTGGGACATTGGATCACTTACAATACTAATAAAATTTTTTTAATTAAAAATGGAAAACCACTGCAGGTGATTGAGGCTAGTAGCGTGCCTGATTTTAAAGCCAAATGGGATCGACATATGGGATCTATTCACAGGGCAAAGGGAGGGGAGGGACAGTAGGGTGGGCAGACTTGATGGGCCGTGGCCCTTATCTGCCGTCTATTTCTCTGTTTCTATGTTTCTAATTTAAAAGCCGTAACCAATATTGAGCTAACCAAAGTTTAATTAAATATAAATAAGAACTACACGTATTAAAACATATGGGTTTAAAAACTTACTCTTGGAATAAAACACATTAAAAGGAGCAACAATCAGAAAAGCCAAATGGGTAAAAATAAATCATAAGGATAAACCAAATCAGAGGGAGAAACCATTGAAAAAGAACAGGTCGATACAAATATATGTGTATAACTACCAAGAGAGACCAAATATGATTATAACGAAATTAAAAACTATAAGACTAAGGGCCTCTTCTATCAAAGAGTTCCTATGAGCATCGGGGGCAGCACGGGCCATTCAGTGCAGCTCTCTGCGCTAAAAACTGCTAGCTCAGTTTGATAGAAGAGGCCCTAAGAGTAGATTTAAGAGGTGACAAAGAGATTAGAACTCGTATGTAAAAAAAACTTGTAGATATCAAAGATAAGAGTGACAAAAGGACACATGCAAACTTACTTTGGGAGAGCGTTCGTACCAAACCAAATACTCTGGCAATCCGCAGGATAAGTAAAAATGAAGACACTACGGGAAGATGGAAGAAATGGCGCTGTGGGATGATGTAAAAAAGCAGAGTCAAAGACATCAATACGGAAGCCAGGAATGGACAAGTTGAAATTTAACATAAGAAGGTGGGGAAGAATGAAGGAAATAGGGCTAGATTGGTGGGCGAAAAACAAATGGGCATGCGAACCACAGGAAAAGTGTATATGATGAACGGAAATAAAAGACTGTAGAGGGGGGATCGCTGAATGATGTGAACTAAATATGTTTTTTTTTTCATCAAATGAAAGTCTGATTGATCATTTCCTTTATCAGTTTAACTTGTCCATGGATGTAGGGGTCTCCAATTGAACTTGCACAGGGTTATATATAAAATTATAGTTTCATTCTAATCCCAGGATGAGGTGTGGTCTAGTCATTAGAGCTGCTGCTGTGGGTGAATCTCTTCATGAAAAAAGGCAGTTATTAAATCCCAATAAATAAATTTCTCTCGTTTTTTAATTGTTTCTAGAAATGACTTGATGATGGTGTGCCGCCAGCTGAACATGGAGGGGTCTGTAGCAGAAATCATGCATCAATTGGGGGTGGAGGAGAATGGGAAGATTTCCTTCCCAGCTTTTACCAGGTGCCGCATGCAACTCCTGCGAGAAATCAGGAAGGAGCAAGTGGAAGTTTTGGTGATGTCCACGTCCGATTCATGCAGAAAGAAAAAGCTGAACAGAATAACCTCTTGGCCATCCAGCAGTGGAAACAGTTTGGGTAGGTATTTTTACCACTAATTATTTTCTGGCACACATTTAAGGCGAGATTTCAGAGATGCCATAATCCGTTCTGTCTTGATGTTCTTGAATCCATTCACAGACATGATGCTCAAATTGCTTACTGATTTGATCAGAAGATAATTTTATAACTGTGTACATGCATAAACAATGAATGCATGCATACTTTTCCCACAGGTTGCCAGTCCCTGCTTATGTTGCTGAAATGTGAAGTCAATTGTGGATCATTTGTTAATCACAGTGTCCTGTTTCATGGACCTTAAGGTGTATTTAACTTGGCTAGTGAACAGTTTTTGCTAGTAAGTTCCAGCCTCTTCTATTTCAACTTCTCTCAACAGTGAGGAAGATAATAATAACTTTATTCTTCTATACCATCACAATCTTGCGACTTCTAAGCGGTTTACAATCAAGAGTGCTGGACATTCAGCGAAATACAATAAGTAGATATTCAGAGGAAATACAGAGATCAGAGACTTCAGGAGGCAATAGTATAGAAATACAATTTGCTGAGCGAAAATGTAATATGTACATTTTAGTAGGTAATGTCCGACAGGACCTGTAGGGGATAGTTAAGATGACAGTTAAGACAATAAGTGACTGAATTTGGTATAGGAAAACACAATTGTGTAACTCACAAAGCTACCTGTAAACAACAGGAACACCACAGCAGGGAGGGATAGTAGAAGAAAAAAACAAGGGGACAATGAGAGGAGAGATATTTGAAAGGTTATGAACACAAATGTTCCTTGTCTAGGTACTAAAATACCAACATTTGTAAGTCCTAAGTGGCAGGGGAGATCAAGCTACTATTGCTATCACAGAGATTTAATTCAACGAGGCCCATGATTAGGCATCAGCCATATTAGGCCATAATCTGTTCAGGAAGGCTATCTATTTGGGGACAAAGTCCGCAGATGCTCATGACCTTTGTACAAAGTTTCAAAAAGAAATTACCGTACATAAATGCCTTTCTCTTTGGCATAAGCTGTAAGTTTAAAGTACTTGTCAGAAAATCTCAATAAATGTAAGCGTAAACCTTTGCACCTGCATTTTATAGGATATATTTTCTTTTTTTTTTTTTAAAAGGAATCTTCAAGTCTCAGTATGGTGTTTTTTTTCTGTCTACAAGAATTATTTGAGCCCATTCAAAATATGTCTAGAACACATGTTTTGATGCAACATGTGCATTGTTAGCATGTTGAAAAAGAGCAATTGTCAGTTTATGTACATATGTGTAAATGGCTTCAAAATGTGTCTTCCCAGTAAAGAATACTGAGGCCTCTATAAATTAAGCTTTGTTAAAACAGTTAACATGGAAAATACCATTTTGGAGTGGGCATTGAATGAGCGGGAATGGGCAGGGACCGTGTCTTAGTTAAAGCTGAGGTCCTTACTGAGCAACAACTGTTAATGCTGTAGATCAGGGGTGCCCAACGCGTCGATCGCGATCGACAGGTCGCTCGCTCAGGCGACCCCAGTCGATCGCAGAACGGGTTCCCTTCTTCCCTTCTCTTTTTTCCCCTCCTGACTGGCCCGCTCCTGAATTCTGCTGCTGCCTCCGCTGCTCAACATTTAAAATAAAAAAACAAAAAAAGGCTTGGGGAACTTATGCTCCGGGGGCTAACATGTGCTTGTACGGCTTCCCTTCGCTTCCCTCTGAAACCGGAAGTTATGTCCGGGGAGGGGGAGGGGGTAAGAAGGGAAGCCGGCACGCACATGTTAGAGCCCTGTTCGCGGGCTAAAGCGGGAGACAGGTCAGTGAAGCTTGCGATTTGCTCTTCTTGCTGCCAGGTCCTGCCTACTTTCTGTTTCCTCAAAGGCAGGACCCGGCAGCATTTTTCCCAAAATGTCGATCTTGGGCCGATCAGCCTTCCTCTTCCCGACCTCAATTGTGCCGTCGGAGAGGAAGTTCTGGCCAGCGGAACTTCCTCTCCGACGGCAAAATTGACGTCGGGGAGAGGAATGCTGGTGGGCCCGAAACAAGGAGAGCTTGGCCGGCGGCGGGCGGCTTTGGGGGCCTGTTATCCGATGGCAGCGGCAGAAGCAGTGGCTTGTGGGTGGGCAGGGAGGGAGAAAGAGGGCAGGCAGGGAGACAGAAGGAAAGAAGAGAAACAGAAAAAAAGAATGGGGGCATGAAGAGAGAAAGAAAGAGAGGGCAAGGAGAGAAGAAGAAAACATTGGGGGGGGGGGGAATGAGGTCAGGAAGAGAGGAAGCATACAGGCTAAAAGAAGGGAAGAAAGATTGGATGCACAGTCAGAAGAAGAAAGTGCAACCAGAGACTCATGAAATCACCAGACAAGGTAGAAAAAATGATTTTATTTTAAATTTAGTGATCAAAATGTGTCTGAATTTATATCTGCTGTCTATATTTTACAATATGGTCCCCTTTTACTAAACCGCAATAGAGGTTTTTAGCGCAGGGAGCCTATGAGCGTCGAGAGCAGCGCTGGGCATTCAGCGCAGCTCCCTGCGCTAAAAACTGCTATCGTGGTTTAGTAAAAAGGGAGGGGGTGGGTATTTGTCTATTTTTGTATGGTTGTTACTGAGGTGACAGTGCATAGAGTCATCTCCTTTGACCTCTTTGAAAAAACCCCAGAATAGGAATGATAATTAACAATTGTATGCGTACAGTGTGCGTTGTGTTTTTTTTTTAAATTTTATTGTTGGTAGATCATTTTGACTTGGTCATTTTAAAAGTAGCTCACAAGCCCAAAAAGTGTGGGCACCCCTGCTGTAGATAATACAGTGCAGTGAATTAATTTTATTGGAAAGTATTAACTACCTTTATTGGAAACTATTAACTATCTTTATGAAAGGCAGTGTACAGCAGGTACAATTTAACGTTAAAGCTTACAATTTTGTTAACAGTGGAGGAGTAGCCTAATGGTTAGTGTAGCAGGCTTTGATCCTGGTGAACTGGATTTGATTCCCACAGCAGCTCTTTGTGACCTTGGGCAAGTCACTTAACACTTCAGTGCCCCAGGTACAAAGTTTAGATTGTGAGTTCCTGCATATAGGTCCTGATTCTATAAAAGACGCCTACAGTTTAATTGGCTTAATCAGTGCTGATAACTGAAAGCATCATTTAAAAACAATCACTAAATTAATTTATTTGCCCATTCTCCCAAAG
This sequence comes from Geotrypetes seraphini, assembly GCF_902459505.1. Classification (NCBI taxonomy): domain Eukaryota; kingdom Metazoa; phylum Chordata; class Amphibia; order Gymnophiona; family Dermophiidae; genus Geotrypetes; species Geotrypetes seraphini. Next base: position 536,480,014 of record NC_047084.1, read on the forward strand.
GAGCTTAGAACAGGTTACAAATCATTTTCCCTATCTGTCATAGTTGGCTCACAGTCTATCTAATGTACCTGGGCCAGTGGAGGATTAAGTGTTTTGCCCAGGGTCACAAGGAGCAGCATGGGGTTTGAACCCACAACTCCAGGGTACTGAGGCTGTAGCTCTAACCACTACATCACACTCTCCACTTTGAGGGAGGTGTCTACACTGAGGCACCTACTGGCAAAGAGGCATGGTTAGGGATGGATTCAGGGTGGAGTTTGGGCGTGGATTAACTTAAGAATCAGTAGGCATCTACCTTAGGCACACTCATTTAGGCCAAGAAAACCCTAGCCTAAATGGCAGTGTATCTGTATCTAAGGATTTTATTTTTTTATTAGACAAAGGGTCCTGGAACATGAGGACATTTGTCACCTTAACCTTGATTTTAGCCAAGAAAACAATATTACACTTCTCCCTCCTTATCCACAGGGGTTAGGGGCAGAGCCAGCCCACGAATATTAAAAAAACGCAAATAATATTCGGGCCGGTTCTGCCCCTAACCCCCGCTTCCCCCTGGCTATTTTAAGCCCTGTAAGCCCCCCCCCCTCCCCTTTAAGCCTTACCTGATGGTCTAGCGGGTTTTCAGGGCAGGAGCGATCTTCCCACGCTCCTGCCCCGTGCCGATCGCTCATAGGAAATGGCTGCCTTGAGCTCCAGTCGTAGTCTCAAGAGACTACAGGAGCTCAAGGCAGCCATTTCCTATGAGCGATCGGCACGGGGCAGGAGTGTAGAAAGATCGCTCCTGCCCCAAAAACCCTCTAGACCACCAGGAAAGGCTTAAGGGGGGGCTTACAGGGCTTAAAATAGCCCAAAAAAGTAAAATGGTTTAAAATCACGAATAACCGAATCCGTGGATGCTGAAACTGCGGATTTGGAGGGGGAAGTGTACAACATTGGATGAACCAGCACGCCTCAGCACCCAAAAAATGGCAACATCTTATGATGCAAATATCTAATTGGGAATTGAGTAGATTCTGCCACACTGGGTGGGTGGTTATTAAGGCATTATGGCAACAGTGCACAAATTTTGCCTCTGGGATTCTAGTAGAAACAAAGGGGAGGGGTTTGAGGAGGGGGGGGAAATAGTAATACTGCAGTTTACAGAGCGAAATGTGTGTGTGAGGGGGGCAAAACTTTAGGATGCTATAATGTTGAACATGTGGGAGCTTTTGAAGCTGGTGGAATTAAATTTTTATTTCTGCTGTATAAACTTATCTTTTGTACTGTTTCACTTTGTTTCTGTTTTTGTAAATTGAATGCACATTGGTTTTAGTTCTTTGCACTGTTTTGATGTTTTGTACCCTTCCTGTTTGCTAGGAAAGAAAGTTTTTAAAAAAATCACCACAAAATTGTCACAAAATTATTATGAGGTACACAGAAGACAAGTCATGAAAATTGGTGAGGGTATACCAAGAATATAAGAATTTGCCATACTGGGTCAGACCAAAGGTCTATGCTGCCCAGTATCCCTGCTTCCAAGAGTAACCAATCCAGGTCAACAAGTACCTAGCAGAATTCCCAGGAAGAGGCAAGATTCCATGATACTGACCCCCAAGGAATTTGCAATGGCTTTTCCCAGGTCTTCCTTAATAACAGTTTGTGGACTGCACCTCCAGGAATTTTTAAACATGGCTAGAGAATGACACGGTGGCGGTTTACCTGCGGCCACCGCGTTTAGCCGCGGGTAACCCGCCGAAACGGGGAACGAAAACTAGCAGTCGCTACGAGGACAAGGCTCTTCACCGCCCCGTGGAGCGGTGAATGGTCTTGTCCCCGCAGTGAGGCATGAAGGATCGTGTGGTCCCCGCAGCCACCACCTGCCTGCCCAATCGATCCTAGTGATTAGCCAGCTCTCTCCCTTCTCCTCACCTTAGTTTGTAGGTTTTCTTTTTCGGTGACCCGCACGCTATCAAAGAGCCGCGCACCCACTGCTGCTCAGTTTCGATCTTCTGCTCTGACGCAACCGGAAACAGGAAGTTGCAGCAGAGCAGAAGATTGAACACTGAGCAGCCGCGCGTGCGCGGCTCTTTGGGAAAGTGTGCAGGTCGCCGAAAAAGAAAGCCTGCAAACTAAGGTGAGGAGAAGGGAGAGAGCTGGCTAAACACTAGGATCGATTGGGCAGGCGGGTGGGGGCTGCGGGGACCGTGCGATCGCCCGAGTTCCCGGATCAAACTGGAAGGAGGGAGTGAAAGGGAAAAGGATTCTGGGCCAAGGGGATGAAGACGGAAAGAAAAACCCACAGCAGGAAAGAAAGGGAAGGACAGGCAGGTGAGCCAGATGCTAGAAGCAGGGGGGGGAAGAAAGAGGGAAAAAAGCTAGATGGGGTTGAAAAGAAGAGACACACTGGTATGGAAGAGGAAGATAGGGGAAATCTGGACACAGGAAGGTAACAGAAAGAGGGGAAATTATGTGCATGGGGCATAGGGACAGAGACATGCCATGGGGATGGTATATGGACACAGGGGGGGGGGGGCAATGGCAGATACATAGGGGAGATATTAGAAATGGGGAAAATAGGAGCACAGAAGCGAGATGGTTTGTGGGGATGGGACAGGGACCGAGCTCGCAGGCTCCAGTGGCTTGCACAAATTACATTGTAACGTGCCATGAAAATAAGAGGGAGGAAGGTAGATAGATAGGCCACGCAAGAGGAGCTGAAGGGTGGTAGAAAGGAACAGATGGTAAAGGAGGGAGGGAAGGGTGGTGGAGGAAAGGAATAGGACAGACATTGAAGGAGGGTGGAGAGGAACAGACCCTGAAGGGAAATGTGGAAGACAGAGTGGGAAGAAGACAGATGCCAGACTATGGGGGAGCGGAGGGAAGAAGATGGGTGCTAGACCAATTGGGGGGGGGGGGGGTGAAGGGAGAGGCACAGTAACAGCAAATGGAAGACACCAAGAGAAGACACACAGTGGATGGAAGGAATTGAATGAGAAGATGTGGAAAGCAGAAACCAGACAACAAAGGTAGAAAATAAAATTCTATTTATTTATTTATTTTTTGCTTTAGGATAAAGTAGTATATTAGTTGTGTTGATAAAAATTTATAAACAAAGCCCTGCCAGCTGAACATCTCTTTCTCTAGTTCAGCAGCAGGAACTTTGATTTATAAGAAAGGAATAAGCTAAATATTACAGTACTAAGGCTTATATGGATGCAGCAGGGACGGTGACGGGGCGGTGAATGGGATGGCAGTGGCGGTGACGGGGCGGTGAAAGGGATGGCGGTGACGGTGACGGGGCGGTGAAGGGAACGGCGGTGACGGGGCGGTGCAGAGGATGGTGGGCTGGGGACGGGGCGGTGACGGGGAGAGATTTTTTCCCTGTGTCATTCTCTGAGCTTAACTATTGTGACAGACAAGGGGCCTGTCATATAGGACAGATGCCATAAGAGGGAGATTGAGAATCAGGGATGGCTGTTATAGGGGTGGTATATGCTTAGAGGCCACTGAGGGGAGCTCTGAGGTGTGATTCCTGGAGGAGGACCAGAGAAGGATAGGCTTATGTTCAGGGAGAACTATATTTCCCAGGAAGCTTTGGGAGCTTGGAAAAGCAAGGTTAGGATTACCATATAGTTCTAGAAAAAGGAAGAAGGATTGAGAAATCCAGGTTTTACTTCCACTGCAATTAATGGAAGTAAGGAGGGCAGATAGAGACATTCCATTGAAAACAATGGAAGTAAATCTGGCTGTCTCAATCCATCTTCCTTTTTCTGGAGCAAGGTAAAAACTCTGGCTGGAATCTGATAAGTGGTGAAGTTGCTCCAGAATAGAGTTACCATATGGCTCCAGAAAAAGGAGGATGGATTGAGACATCCGGGTTTTACTTCCATTGAAAGCAAAAGAAGTAAGGAGGACAGATTGAGACATCTGGGTTTAAACCTGGATGTCTCAGTCCGTCCTCTTTTTTCTGGAGCCATATGGTAACCCTACTCTAGAAGCTTCTCAACTCTTGTATAAAAGCAGTCTGGCCAGAAGAGAAGGGGGAAAGGATGTGCATGAAACTGAGTTTGATGGAAGGAAACCTGCCTAATGTTGGAAGGAGGTCCTTGGAGAAAGATGGTTCTGCAAGCCCTGAGTAAGGCTGAATAATAATGGAGAATGGACAGAATTACAAGAGGACTGCTCACAGAGGGAAAGTCCAATGGGGACAGAGAGCAAAGATACTGAAAAAAAGATTCCAGATACCTGTTTGTATTAGTTCTGGAGAGGGTAGTAGCTCAGCACTGTTTTGTTAGGTTGCATGACTAATGCAGAAAGGCTGGGAGGATTGAGTTCAGCTTTGTTTTGTTAGTTTTTCCTTTTAATTATAAGCTGGGGATGGAGGATGACATTGAGAAACAGTGTTATGAAAATAGTGGTGTCATCCAGAGTGTGGAGGCAGATAATTAAAAGGAAAATCACCTAGTCTATGTTGGAGACAAAGTGGAAAGAATCCATAGAGAGCTTATTTGTATATGCTAAGAGTCCAACCAGACTATTCCTGTAAATCCCCTTCTCCAGGCAGGGAGATGACGGCCTGGTAAGGGCTATATATAGGAAAGTCTCCAAGAAGCTGAATTGAGCTTTGGGGCCCAAAGCAGTGGGCAATTATGATTTCACTCCGAGCTACTTAGTACAGAGGAATAAAGACTACTGGCAAGAATTGTCTAGTTAACAATGTCTGTCTTTGAGATTACAGTGAATGGCAGACTGCTAGTACTTTGGAGCTGCTGAGCTGGTCAAGCTCTGGAAAGGTCCTGGAAACATTCTTCAATTAAAGCTGGTGCTTGACCCAGATGAGGTCCAGTGGTGCTGCATACCCAACTTTGGGGGAGTGTGCCCAGACCTTACCACACTATTCACTGAATTGAAAAAAAAAAAAAAATTCTGTTATTTATTTTAAATATATTGCTGTTTAACTTCATGGCATGTACTTTCTTTTTCTTTTTTAAAGCATAAACAAGTGATTCGCATTTATCTGTTCAACTCCATTCATGATTTTCCCCCTCTTTTACAAAACTGCGATAGCAGTTTCTAGCACGGGGAACCGCACTGAATGGCCCGCGCTGCTCCCGACGCTCATAGGAACTCAATGAAATTGCAATCGCAGTTTTGTAAAAGGAGGCCTTTATAGATAGGTGTCTATCATATCCCTCCTTAGCCATCTCTTCTCTGAGTTTAAGAGTCCTAATCTTTTTAGCTTTTCCTCATACAAGGGTCATTCCATTTCCTTATTCATTTTAGTCACATTTTTGTGTACGTTTTCTAACTCTGCTATATCTTTGGCAAAGTCAGTATATGAAAAGCAAATCCATCCAATAAATCTCTTAAACTGTTCACCTGTGCATAACATGGAGTCGTGGCTCTGTACATAGTACTGAACCAGTTCCCAATGTCGGCAGCAATCACATTACTTGGCCTCATCTTTGGATGTTTTCCCCAGAGCACAAATTATTGCTTGAATGCTTAAAGGCTATCTCTATTCCCTAAATCAGGGATGTCAAAGTCCCTTCTCAAGAGCCTCAATCCAGTCGGGTTTTCAGGATTTCCCCAATGAATATGCATGAGATCTATTAGCATACAATGAAAGCAGTGCATGCAAATAGATCTCATGCATATTCATTGTAGAAATCCTGAAAATCCGACTGGATTGCGGCCCTCGAGGAGGGACTTTGACACCCCTGCCCTAAATTGTCCTTTTTTGACTTAGGCAGCCTATTTTGCTTTGTTCATTAGAGCAAAACTGTCTTTCTTTTATGATGCAGCTTGTAGTAGGAAAAGGTTCACAGTCTTACGTATTTGCTGTCCTGTTTTATGAGCTATTAAATTTGCACAAGCTTGCAAAATACGAGTTCATTAAAGTATAATGTTAGCTTATGTTCTTTCAGGATATAACTTTTTTCTCTCCCTTCAATTCCCAGGGATTATTTAGTGACCATTTTTCAAATAATTTTTTATCATTTTAAAATGAGGCTGTCAGAAAAGGAAACCCTAAGGAAATTCTAGAAGTGATTTTGCCCACCTCATTTCTATTTATAGGTTCCAGGGAGTGACTCCCAAAGCCTTGTGTTGATAATCTCAGTCCTGGAACAGTTTCTTTATCCTGTCTGGACCAACAGGTTCTTGTGCTAGTGATCCCAAGCTTATGCTGAACTCTTGCTCCTCTTGGAGTCTGGGAACGAGCAGTCTTAACCTCTTGCTCACTGTTATCTCTTCTTGTGGCCCAGAAAAGGGATCCTCGGGTTAGCGTTCATTCTGGGACTCAAGAAGGGGATTCCTGGTCCAAATGACACATAACAAGAGTCTGAGTGCCTGTGGAAAGCTGTAATTTTTACAGTGCCTACTCTAATATCCAGTAGAAACAGTTTTCTTAACTCAATCTTTCAGCAAAATTACAGCTTTTACTCTTTCCAAAGACATCACAACTGTGTATAAGGCAGAGCATGCACACAAACTGGACAAGCTTTGTATTAGTACACTGGTTCTTAAACCTGTCCTGGGGGACCCCCAGCCAGTCGGGTTTTCAAGATATCCCTAATGGATATGCATGAGGCAGATATGCAAATCTGCCTCATGCATATCCATTAGGGATATCTTGAAAACCCGACTGGCTGGGGGGGTCCCTCAGGACAGGTTTAAGAACCACTGTATTAGTATATAGATGGCATGCTGTTATCTCCTGCCAACATTCTGAATTGGACATAGAGGTGGTCGAGAGCAGAGACAAGTATCTTTGTAGTGCTGTAAACCACCTCAGGTGGTCCTTTGATGGATCCAAAGGCAGTCTGTAGATGTTAGATTAGATAAGGGCACACTGTTAGCAATAACTTCTGATTCATTGCAAACACATTTCGCTGCTTGTGCCTTTTTATTTCTGTTCAACTCCAGTTGCCTGAAATATAATGGTTGCCTATGCCTTGTGGGAGCAACTTAGAAAAACCATTTTTATTCAAGTAGGATTAGCAGTTTTATGGAAATGAATAAATCAATTTATTTTACATCCTTGTAGTATTTGCATTCGGCACCAACATTATAAAGGTTTATTAGCTCAAATGTGCAATTTGTTAGCAGTAATACAGTTTATCAAGATATCAACCCTAGCAATTGATCATTTAGTTCAAGGAACTGTTTTCCATAAAATCATTCTTATTCTTAAATTACTCTAATTATCCTAATTTTCCCAACATGAAATGCTTGGAATCTATCAAAAATATTTTAAATTTTGTAAATAAACTATATCATTCCTGGTTATAGCCTTTTAAAAGCTCTTTAGATAATTCAAGGCTACAGTAAAAGTGAAAACAATATAAATACATAGAAATTTAGAAACACTAAAAATTACAGCAAATAAAGACTATACAGTGTAGTCTGCTAGCTCTTCAACTACTTTGATCTATAGTCAACAGAGATGTAGCCTAATGGTTAGAGCAGTGGGCTTAAGGACCAGGTTAAATTCCCACTGCAGCTGTTTGTGAGACTGGGCAAGTCACTTAACCCTCCATTATCCCAAGTACAAAACTTAAGATTGTGAGCATACTAGGGGTGATTTCAATTATCCCAGTATTGACTGAATAAATGTTACATCGTTTAAAATTCTCTTCTAAACTTTCTTCCGTCAAAAGAAGCAAAATTACAGCATTCCCATCCTTTCGTTTTTTCCTTGTTTTCTGTCCTATACGAATTGTATTTCTTCCCCACCTTCCTTTTGTCTTGTGTTTGCCTAGTCTATTTGTTCAACAATAAGTCACACCATTTGATTTAGCTATTTATTGCTCTTTTTAATTCTGCTGTTATTGGCATTTTTATTTTTATTAATTTTGTTCTCCCCTCATATTTTATCTATATCTCACTTAGAAGTTGGATAAGTGACTGTATCAAATTTTAATAACAACTTGAAACTTGACTTGAGAGTGCTAGGGAGGTAAAATTCCTAGACGTAATAAATAACTGCTTCTTGGAACAACTGGTTCAGGAACCGACAAGAGGTGGAGCTATTTTAAATTTAGTCCCTTGTACGTAAAGAATGGAGAGTGGCCAATAAAATGCCAATTTTAAAAAAAGGGTTCATAAGAACATAAGAATTACCACTGCTGGGTCAGACCAGTGGTCCAGCAGTCCGCTCACGTGGCGGCCCCTAGGTAAAGACCAGTGCTCCAAATGAGTACAGTTTCACCAGTTTAGCATGAACTTGTCCAACTTTGTCTTGAAACCCTGAAGGGTGTTTTCCCCTATAACAGACTCCGGAAGAGCGTTGCAGTTTTCTACCACTCTCTGGGTGAAGAAGAATTTCCTTAAGTTTGTACGGAATCTATTCCCTTTCAACTTTAGAGAGTGTTCTCTCGTACTCCCTACCTTGGAGAGGGTGAGCAGTCTGTCTTTCTCTACTAAGTCTATTCCCTTAAGTATTTTGAATGTTTCGATCATGTCCCCTCGCAGTCTCCTCTTTTCAAGGGAGAAGAGGCCCATTTTCTCCAATCTCTCACTGTACCTCACTCCTCCATCCCCTTAACCATTTTAGTCGCTTTCTCTGGACCCTTTCAAGTAGTACCATGTCCTTCTTCATGTATGGCGAACAGTGCTAGATGCAGTACTCCAGGTGAGGGCACACCATGGGGTCTATCAAATCGGGAAAGATTCCGGAAGACTGGAAGGTGGCGAACGTTACGCCGATCTTCTTTTTTTTTTTTTTTTTCAAATTCTTTATTCATTTTTAAATCTTTCAATAAGTGCAATATAAAATACAATCACTTGACACTTAAACATCACTTAATATTCCATCAAAAATTAATACAAATAAAATTAATACAATTAATAAAATTAATACAAATAAAGTATTTTGAACCTAAGAAAACATAACTTAACATATCCCACCCTGGATGTGCATTAATAAAGGGAAAAAATAATATTTATTCTATACTGTAATTTGTTAATGGCCCCCAAACTTCCTCAAATTTACTAAAATGCCGCTGCTGTATATCTATTACGCCAATCTTCAAAAAAGGTTCGAGGGGAGATACGGGAAACTACAGACTGGTGAGTTTGACCTTGGTACCGGGAAAGATGGTAGAGGCATTGATAAATGGTCGCATCATTGATCACCTTGAGGGACATGATCTGATGAATACCAGCCAGCACGGTCTCAGTAAAGGCAGATCTTGCCTGACGAACTTGCTGCCACTTCTTCGAGGGAGTAAACAGGAGGATAGACAAGGGCGACCCGGTCGACATTGTATATCTGGATTTTCAGAAGGCATTTGACAAAGTTCCACATGAATGACTACTTTGGAAAATTGCAGACCATGGAATCGAGGGTGAAATACTCACGTGGTCGCCCTTGATTTTTCCTTCCCCCCCCTTCCATGCCACCCTCCTTAGTGTACACAATCTAGTCCAGGGGTGCCCACACTTTTTGGGCTTGCGAGCTACTTTTAAAATGACCAAGGCAAAATGATCTACCAACAATAAAATTAAAAAAAAAAAACCAAAGCACACTGTACGCTGAGAAAATGTTAATTATCATTCCTATTCCGGGGTTTTTTCAAAGAGGTCAAGGCAGATGACTCTATGCACTGTCACCTCAGTAACAACCATACAAAAATAGACAAATATATCCCCCTTCCCTTTTTACTAAACCACAATAGCAGTTTTTAGCGCAGGGAGCTGCGCTGAATGCCCAGCGCTGCTCTTGATGCTCATTGTCTCCCTGCGCTAAAATCCGCTATTGTGGTTTAGTAAAAGGGGGGCCATAGTGCAAAATATAGACAGCAGATATAAATTCAGACAAATTTTGATCACTAAATTTAAAATAAAATCATTTTTCCTACCTTGTTGTCTGGTGATTTCAAGAGTCTCTGGTTGCGCTTTCTTCTTCTGACTGTGCTTCCAATATTTCTTCCCTTCTTTCAGCCTATATGCTTCCTCTCCTTCAGACCTCATTCCCTCCCTAAACTTTTTCTTGCTCTCTCCCTGCCCTTTCTTTCTCTCTCTCTTCATGCCTCCTTTCCTTCCTACTCAACCCCATGGCCTGGCATCTCTCTCCTTTCCTTCTATCTTTTCCTCCCCTGCCATGCTCTGGCATCTCCTCTCCTTCCTTTCTCTCTGGTCTGGCATCGTCTTCTTAATTTCCCGTCCCTCCCCCCATGCCCTGGCATCTTTTTCCTCTCCTTCTCTTCTATCTCTCCCTCCTCCCTCCATTATCTGGCATTTTCTCTCCTTCCTTGCCCCTGGTCTGGCATCTGCCTCCTTCCCTTCTCCTTCCATGGTCTGGTTTCTTTTCCTTCCCTTCTCTTGGAAGCCCGTGGCATTTACTGTGCGTCTGCTGCCGCCTCCATGTTTGGTAGACAGGCTGGAGGTAAAGGGCGGCATCACCCCACAGTTATAATGTCTGGTTTGGGCCTCTCAGACTTGCCGGCTAGTGGCCAAGCAATATAGATGCATTATAATATTTTTTGTTTTATTTTTAATCCCTATTTGCCCTGCTTTCTGGAGAAGCCCCAGTGAAGGAACGGACGCAGCCACTTGCCTTCTCTGGCTTTGGGGATGCTGGAGCGGGAGAAGGTGACAGAAAAATATGTGGGGAGAACGGCACTCGCCCATTTATGTTCAGCGGTGCTCTCCTCGGGGGCGGACACGAACGGAAACGTTCCACGGGGGAGGGAAGGCGACGCTCGGAGAATGGCTGCCGCGTCCTGCCCCTTCGGCAGTCCAAATACTTGCCGCTGTGGCCGTGCGGGACGCGTCTGTGGCTGCAGCCAGCTACCAGAGTGTCGCGCCCCAAGGCCGGAGTTTGCACGCGTTGTTAGAGGAACTGAACCCAGGCAGGGGGGCGGGCTCTAACACTGCGCGTGCCGGCTTCCCTTCTGAAACAGGAATGACATAACTTCCTGTTTCGAAGAAAGGAAGCCAGCGCACGCAGTGTTAAAGCCCCGCAGCCCGAGTTCAATTTGCTTGTGGGCAAGAGGGCAGTGAGTGAGTGGAAGGGAGGGAAGCTGTCTTCACCAGGCAATCGGGGAGAGGAAGGCTGATCGGCCGGTAGATTTTGAAGGCAACGCGAGTCTATCACGGAGCCTGGGATGGGCTCTGTGATCGACTCACGTTGCCTTCCTGAGCTACCGGTCAATCGCGCGACCCCTGATCTAGTCAATGCAAGACTTGATTATGTTCTTTGTTAAAAGCACACTGCAACAGACCTCGCGTTTGGTTAGGTGTGAGTAGAAAATCAAAAACAGAAGATGTTTGTAGATCATTCTGTAGCTGCTGTTACATAATGACATTGGAACATGAGCATTTAGAAGAATTGTCAGAAGGTAAGAAAGGGCTAGAGAATGACACAGTGCCACATTTTTCCCCTTTCCATCCCCCCGAGTCTTGTCATTGTCCCTGTCCCTGCCCTCATTCCTGTAAACTCTGCCTTAACTGCACAAGCCTTGAACACTTATGATTTTAAAGTGTTTGAGGCTTGAGCAGATGAGGACAGAGCTTGCAGGAATGGGGCAGGGACAGGAAAAGAACTCTCCAGGCCAGGACGGGAAAATGAGTTCCCGCAGGGACAGGGAAAAATTTGCCCCTGTGTCATTCTCTAGAAAGGGCAGCAGATGACCGGGAAGCCATTTTGTAAGAAAACTCGACTTCATGAGGGATCTGGTTTTTGTTTTTCTTTTTGTGTCCCAGGGGTCATCTCTGGAGCACAAGATAGTTGGAAATCTGACTCTGGGACTCGAGATCGTCAAACTGCCGACACACAGAGCCAATCTACTTTGCAGAAGGTGTTGTGTAGTGTGCACCCCCACAACCAACAAGCAGCTCTACAAAAACTGCTGTCACAGGCCTCGAATCTCAGCAGCACAGTGGGGGGAAACTATTTAGAGCTTGCCAACGCGGTAAGTACATTTCCCACTTTAATGGGTAATCATTTCTATTTCACTTTTTCTGTGGAGACAAAAGTCACTAAAACACTGAGCAGTAATCCCCAGGGGAGTCACTGGGCTGCTGTAATATTTTTTTCTCTCCATAGCATCACTACATTGTAACTGAGGATCACATAGCACTTGTCTTTAATATCCAGGAATCTTGGTGTACTCCTAGGGATTCTTTGGATATATGTTGTAAGAGGTGCAGGTCTAATTAACATAGACTTCCACCTCAGGTGATTGAGGCAAGCAGCGTGCCTGATTTTAAGAAGAAATGGGATCGTCACATGGGATCTCTGCACAGAGTTAAATAGGGGAGGGTCATTAGGGTGGGCAGACTAGATGGGCCGCGGCCCTTATCTGCTGTCTTTTTCTATGTTTCTATGTCTCGTTTCGGATGCAATGACTAGTGACAGTTGAGCACTCTTTTGCTCTTTCCCAGCCATCCTTTTTTTATCTTCCCACTCATACTACTGGGCCACTAACCCAGTTCCTTTATCCTGACTTCCCTTGTTAATGCCACTTGCTTCAGAGTACTCTCCTCCTCTAGAGCCAAGGAGTCCCAGCACAGCCCAAAGTAAATGCAGTAAGTCCAGTAGATGTGCACAAAAGTTGGGAGTAGCAGGTGAGGCAGTGCAATTCTGATAAATGCCGTATATTGATAGAACTATTCCTGTTTTCCTCAGTATGTACAACACAGCTGCTACTGTGAAATCTTTTCTTCAGCTTGCAGCACATGCCAGAAATGCTATCAGTTTTGTGCTTGGCATATATCAGTCTCTGTGCCAGACCTTCATCAGTCATCCTTAACAACAAACAGCTATTAACTTTATAAAGGAGCATTTGTGATAGGTGAAGGGGTTCTGCTCATCATCTCAGCTTCCCCATGTTAGTTCTTCAAAATCGTGTTTGATTTTAGTGAGTTCAGTGGATACTAATTCCTGATTTATTCATTTTTTATTTATCCTACAATGCTTGTTCCCTTTGTTTTATAATATCTTTATTGATTTTAGTGATAACAACTGCCAACAAATTAAACAGACAAGCAAGGCTAATGGTAAGGTAATTACAGCCATCAGTTGAAGTGTTGTAAAGCTTTTCTGAAGTCATTGCTAAGAATACAGCTGATTTAACACAAGAACAAGATCAATGCATGAAGAATCCCAGAACCCACCCAAAAAAACTGATATACAGTCTGGCAGAAAGTCATATATTAATTTAGTAAAGGCCGATCACCCATTCAGTAGACGCTGCGGGCTGTTGGGGATAAAGTGTTCTAGAAAAGTTCCCAGGTGAGAACAAACTCTCTTCCTATTTTAGATTTGTAATCTGAGAAGTCCCGTCGTTCCATGAAAACTTGAGTAATCATAAGCAAATACCACTGTGTCAGAATAGGAGGGGAAGCAGATAACGGAACTGTAAGATGCATTTCTTCCCCATTAAGACCATATAGTGAAGGAAACTTCGTAGACCAGCGGGTGAGGGTATAGGCAGTTAGTACATCCCAAAACGCATCAAGGGATCATTGATTGAAGGGAAAGTACCAGTAACACTGAAAAAAGCTGAAGTGTATCCTACGTTGAAACAACGTGTGGATGGTAGTCAGAGCATTATCGACCGATTTTATCCTTGAACTTTCTAGCAAAGGTTCTGGAACAAGTAGTACTTATTCAGCTGCAGAATTTTCTTGGGAAACATTCCATCTTGGATGAACATCAATTTGGGTTCTGGCCAAAGCATTCGACGGAGTTATTGTTAGTATCTACTTTGGACCGGATTCGTTAAGGTCTAGATCAGGGTAGCTGGTTCATTATGAATTTTTGGATGACCCTTCTGCATTTGATACGATAAACCATCAAATTTTGTTGTTGAGACTATTGTTGGGTATTGGTGATAATGTGTTACGATAGTCTGTCTCCTTTTTGCAAGATAGAGCTTTTCGAGTTGAATTGGGTAAGGACTATTCTTTGTGGTCAGAACTATCAAGGAGTGTACCGCAGGGGTCAGCATTATCGGTTGTCCTATTTAACATATACTGTATATGCTACCACTCTGCCAGGAGTTAAAAACATTGGGGTAAACTTTTGCCTCTATGCATACTTTCAGTTCTCAATACTAGTGTGAGGCTTGCTTTCAGAGGCTTTAGCTAATGTAGAGAACTGTTTTTGAGTGAGTAAGGAACATCCATTAAAATTGAATATACAGAAAACTGAAATTCTGTGTATTGGACGTGAAAAACATGGTGTTTCCATCAGAAATAGTCCTGGATGAAATTGTCATCCCTGTCTCCAGTCACTGTAAATACTTGGGAGTCATTTTGGACTCTACTTTATCCTTCAAACCTCAAATTAAAACAACTGTATCAAAAGTGGCGACACCAGGAAATATTTCTTCACCAAGAGAGTGGTTGATCCTTGGAACGAGCTCCCGGTGCAGGTGATCGAGGCAAACAGCGTGCAAGAATTTAAGAGCAAATGGGATGCCCATATGGGATCCCTTAGAGGGTTAAGACAAGGGAACCTGTCACCAGGAGTGGGATCCCTAGGATAGTAGACTTGGGGGTGGGTCAGTAGAGTAGGCAGACCTGATGGGCTATGGCCCTTATCTGCCGTCATCTTCTATGTTTCTATGTTACTTCGTAGATTGAGATTACTTCTCAGATGCAAACTTCCAACCTGTGCTTAGTGCTATAGTGACCAATGGCATAGTAAGGAGGATGGGGGCAAGGGGGGTGAATCACCACAGGCACCATGATAGGAAGGGCACCGTGCTTACCCGTGGCCTGCCACTTCAGTGCAAAAATCTAAACTTTTTTTACTGCCACACTCCGCCCCCCACCCCAGGAGACAGACTCGTCGTGCTCACTCCGGTATGCACAAAACCGCCGAGGCTGAGCATTATTAGTGGACTGGAGGCAGGGTAGGCATGGTGGGGGGAGGGAAGAGAGCGCACCTGTGCCCAACCAAGAAAAGAGTCTTTAGTGGACTGGAGGTAGGGTAGCGGGGGGGGAGGGGGGAAGAGAGTGCACATGTACAGACTCTCTTCTCTTTCTCTCTCTCTCTCTCTACCCCCTCTCCCCCTCCCCCATGCCTACCCTGCCTTCAGACCACTAATAATGCACGGCCTCGGTAGTTTTGTGCATGCTGGAGCATGCGGGACCGGAGCCATGGTGCAGCACTAAAAAAAGCTTAGATTTTTGCACTGGAGCAGTACCCATCCTAACATGGCCCAACCAAGAAAAGAGTTTGTAGTGGACCAGGGCAGGGTAGCTGGAGGGGGGGGGGGGGGGAGTGTAGAGAGAGAGAGCACATCTACAGACTCAATGGGAGTCAGTTGGAGAGAGAAAGGCCAGACCCGCATGGGGAGGAGGGGACAGGGGCAGAACTTAAGTTATGGAACGAAAGAAAATTGCGCCAGGAATAACGACTGCCAACTGGCTTTCTCAAGTGTAGGGGGAGGGGAGAAGGGTGGCAGGCATAGGCCGCGGGTGCACTGCTAATTTTCTTCTGCCCCGGGCTCCCTCTACCCTTACTACACCACTGATAGTAACTCCTCATTTTGATTACTGCAATTTGCTTTATTTGAGTTTACCTAAATGTGTGATCCTTTCATTGCAGTTTGCACAGAATGCCACAGCTCATAAATTATACACGCTTCTAAATTTGAACATGTCACACCTATGCTGTATGAGCTCCACTGGCTACCCATTGCTAGCCGGATTGAATTTAAAATTCTCTGTGTGATCTTTAAGGCCCTCAAAGATGAGGGCCCATTAGTTGTTAGATCATTGTTTCATATACAGCTAGGTCTTTACGTTCTGGGCACATATTGAGCCTAGAGGTGCTAGCTGTGAATAATATTAGGCTAGTAAGTTCTCGTCAGTCGATGCTTGCAATACAGGGAGCGATATTATGGAATGCTCTTCCAAATGATGTACGAAATGTTAACAGTAGTGCTGCCCAATTCATGATTCGGATTGATTCACTGATTCACTTCGGGTGAATCGATTCGAATCAATTTAAAACAAAAAAAAATCGGCCTCCCGATTTGGTGACTGACCCTTCTTGCTGGCCGGCCACTGCTGCTCCTGCTTTAGAGGGCGAGGGGGAGGGTCAGTCGGGAAGTGCTGTTGTCCGGCATCCCCCCTGGCCTCCTGCTGGTGCCCAGCTTCCCCCACTAGCCTCCCACGAATCCATTTACCTCATTTCAGCAGCCTGCAGAGAGGATCGTTTGTGCTAGCGATCTCTGCAAGATGCTATAGGCCTTCGGAGTTGTTTCCTCTGCCGCAATCCTGCCTCTGATGTCAGAGGAGGGGTGGGACCGCAGCAGAAGGAAGACAGCTCCAAAAGCCTATAGTAGCTTGCAGATATCACTAGCACAAGCAATCCTCTCTGCAGGCTGATAAAATGAGGTAAATGGATGCGCGGGAGGTCAGGGGGAACACTCAGGCCTTCCGGGGAGGGGGGGGTTCAGGCCTTCCGGGGGGGTGCAGTCCTTCGGGGGTGCTGGTACAGGCCTTTAGGGAGGAACAGGCAGGCATTCAGGGGGAGTGCATGCCTTCATGGGGGGGGAACAAGCCTTCAAGGGGAGGACAGGTCTTGAGGGATGGTGGCACAGGCCTTCAGGGGGGACAGGCAGGCCTTCAGGGGTGGGGTACAGGCCTTCAGGGGGGGGTTCAGACCTTCAGGGGGGGACAGACCTTCAGGGGAGGAGGGCCCTGGTGTAGAAGTACATGGAGGGAGGAAGGGAAGGGGGGGTTCAAAGAGACATGCATATGCCGGACTGTGGGGGGAAGAAATAATGGGTCTAAAAACAGAGGAGAGAGAGAGATGGTGAACAATGAGATTTAGGGAGGGAAGGAACAGAAAGGGAGAGAAGTTGGACACAAAGGATGGTGTGGAGGGGGGGATAGAGATACTGGATAGGAGGGTAGTTGGGAAAAGAAAGGGAGAGATGGTGGACCCTGGGGTGGTGGGGTAGAAGGGAGAGATGCTGGATGAAAGGGTAGTTGAGAAAAGGTGGATCTGTGGATGGAGACGAAAGATGCCAGACCTCCGGGGGAGGAAAGGGAAACGGAAGGGGAGGACAGAGATAGCAGATGGATGGTTAGCACAGAGAAAGAAGGAGACCCTGGCAAGCAAGTTAGCAGAAAACCACCAGAGCCTGGGACCAACAAGATTTGAACATTGACCAGACAACAAAAGGTAGAAAAAATAATTTTATTTTCTGTTTTGTGATTACAATATGTCAGATTTGAAACGTGTATCCTGCCAGACCTGGTATTAGACTGCAAATGTGAGCTAGAATTTAACATAGAGAGGAAAAGTCTTTTTGGTTTGTTTATTTTGTTTTCACCACAGCACCAGTGTGGTTAGGAGAAGGCAAAAGGGGTGAAGAGGCTATAAAATAAACCCACCAGGATGTTTGAAAAAAACACTCATTTGGGCAGGAAAATTGAATTGAAGAACCGATTCAATAGGCTGAATCGAATCAAAAAATTTTTTCCTGAATCGGGCAGCACTAGTTAACAACCTGCTTCAATTTAGAGAGGTGGTGACAACTATTATATTCCAGAGACATTTTGTCTGACTAAGTCTTTGATTTTACAGCATTTGATTTATGGATGGCTGTCAGGTGGAAAGGGTTATGATGATATATTGAGGTATGAGTGAACAGTATGTTTTGTGTATTTGTTTATATTTTATGTATGTTCTTACAGTGTGACTTGCTCAGAATAGTAGGATGTAGTGAATAATAAATTTTTAAATAAATAATAAAACTTGCAAGACTCTATATAATAAAGTAACTCTGGTTTTGGATGTGACATATCGCTTGCCTTTTGTTTGTTTTCTATACATTGTAAAGACAAGTCTTCTTTCTTTTTTCCATTTGGGTATCACATCTTACAATTTTTTTTCTTTTTTTTTTTTTTTTGAGGGTACAGATAGTGATGCTCCTTGTGAGGACCTCTGAGGTCTTCACGGTGTATAAAGGGCAAGGTTGACTGAGGACCATATAATCCAATGAATATGCTTGAGAGATATTTGCACTGCATCCTTGGTATGCAAATTTTCTCTCATGCATATTCATTGTGGATATTATGAAAAAAAAACTTGACCTACCTGTGGACCAGAATTGAGTAGACCTGATATAACCTTACTGCTGTGTAATGTGGAGAGCAGACAGTAGAGGGCAGCAGTTCATTAGTCAAGAACATATGTGCTACCGTAGATAAGAGCTTTTTTTTCACTTTGTAGGCACTTTGTAAGGTTTTTCAGATTCATTTGAAAACCTCCCCCCTTTTATTCAGTTAATCATGAGGAATTCAGCAGGATGTGGGAGATGTCATGGCATGTTTCTAGCTTTGAGTTAATCACTTGTACAAAGAGTTACTCAGTTTAATGGGTATATTTATTTTCATTGCTCATTATTTATCATGAAAGATACTCAAATTAGCACAGATTGTGACAGCTCTCTGTGCAACAAAGGAAAGCAACACAGCCAGGTCCAGGGACATCCACCACCTGGCCATCCCCTAATTCTGTCTGATAATGGATTCATTTTATTGAAGCTGTTCTGGCGGCAGCAGCAGAGGGGAAAAGAACACGATTTCATACAAAGCACTCCTATCAGTCTTACAAGCTTTGTCTGGCTTTCCCTGTGCAGTTTGTTCAGGCCTTTTGCCCTTCCAGGCATATTTCAAGGCCAACTGTAGTTACATGTTGATATATTCATGCTTGTGCAGTGAGACGTACTAATTGCTTTACATTCTGCCACCTGTGCTCACATCTTGAAAAAAAGGCAACTCTCAGCAAGACAAAGCATTTTGGGATCTACTTCAGATCTTCCTTCTTGAGAACTATCTGAAGATGAAATGGCCATTATTTTAGACTTCAGAAAATACAACAAATCCCAGGGCGGGGAATGAGTACAGGTGGTTTTGCATAGCATACGAAGGGGTGCGGAAAAGTTCTCAGTTCAGCCAAGAAGAGAATGACGTGAATATGGTTCAATCAATGATCAGAAACAATGTCAAAACACAGAATTTAGTGTCAGCAAATTGGCACTTAACAAAATAAGAATACACTCTTTTCAGTTACAGTGGCAAAATAATGCTCAGAATTTAGAAAGTTGGTTGGTTGAGCTGAGAAATTTTCAATACCCCCTTGTAGATCTACAAGTGGCATTTCTTAAGCAGATTAGTTTGGTTTCTTCTTGAGCAGAGATAGAAACATGTTTCATTAAAAATATCAGAGCAGTACCACCACATGGGGATTTGATAATGGCTCTCCCCTCCCCCATCTCTTTTGGCCCTCAAAAGAAAAATAGAGAGCTTTCTCCTCACATACCAAATGGTCTATGGGAAGCCCAAGGAAATCTGCTGCTCCACTTTCTTCAGTTTTAGCTCTCCCTTCATTGTCAGTCAGGGGTGCAAGGGAGGGAAGGAGAATGAATAATGTGCATTAGTCCCCAGCATGCAGGTGCAGGAACTTGCCTAAAAGGAGCATCCATCAAGATGCTTCACTGAATGTGGGATTCTCAGAGACATGTTTTATCAGCAGACTTGTGTGTTGATTTCTTTTAAAACTTCAGTGAGTTTGTGGAGCTACACAACCAGGGTAAAGTAACCAAAGAGAAAAACACAAGGCAGATCCTAGTATAAAGGTGGAGCTGAGACCAGTAGGAAGAAGGGAGTCCAGGGACTAGGAAAGAGATGGGGAGCTCAGGAATTGTGGATTCTGATTAATGCTTCTGGATTTGAGGGCAATGGGACAGAGGATAATGGTCAATGGAGATTGCTCTGTGGAAAGGGATGTTGTTACCAGTGGTGTGCTTCAAGGTTTGGTTCTTGGGCCTGTTACTTTTTAACATTTTTGTAAGCGATATTGCTGAAGGTCTGTCTGGTAAAATTTGCTTCTTTGTGGATGATACCAAAATCTGCAATAGATACCCCTGATGGTGTGGATAACATGAGGAAGGACCTAGTTAAGCTTGAGGAATGGTCTGAAATTTGGCAGCTAAGATTTAATGCTAAGAAATACAAGGTCATGCATTTGGTCTGCAAAAACCTAAAGGAACAGTAAAGTTTAGGGGGGACGAAGAGCTTTTGTGTATGAAAGAGGAGTGGGATTTGGGTGTGATCATATGTAATGATCTTAAGGTAGCCAACAGGTTGAAAAGGTGACGGTGAAAGCTAGGATGCTTGAGTGCATAGGGAGAGGAATGGCCAATAGGAAAAAGGAGGTATTGACTCTGGTGAGACCTTTTTTAGAATATTGCATATAGTTCTGGAGATTTCACCTTCAAAAAGATGTATAAAATTGGCCCAGAAAAAGGCTTCTCCCAAGTCTGTCTGAATAGCAGTAGTCTGTGGACTTTTCCTCCAGGAGCTTGTTCAACCCTTTTTTAAACCCAGCTGTGTTAACTGTTGTTACCATGTTCTCTGGCAATTTATTTCAGAGCTTAATTATTCTTTGAGTGAAAAAATATTTCCTCCTATTGATTTTAAAAGTATTTCCATGTAACTTCATTTAATGTCCCCTAGGCTTTGTAATTTTTGATAGAGTAAAAACATAATTCACTTGTACCCCTTCTACACCACTCAGGATTTTGTAGACCTCAATTGTATTTCCCCTTAGGTATCTCTTTTCCATGCTTATAAGCCCTAACCTCTTTACCTTTTCCTCATATAAGAGGAGTTTCATCCCCTTGATCATTTTGGTTGCTATTTCCTTAACTTTTTTAATTTTGCTATATCTTGTTTTTGAGCTACAGTGATCAGAATTGAGAGCAGTACCCAAGGTGAGGTTGCACCATGGAGCGATACAAAAGCATTATAATATTCTTGGTCTTACTTACTTTACTAATAATTCCTAGCATCCTGTTTGTTTGTTTTGACTGCGGCTGTACATTGGGCAAAAAGTTTCATCATATTGTCTACGATGACAAAGAGGATGGAACTCCTCTCATATAAGGAAAGACTATAGAGGTTAGGGCTTTTCAGATTAGAAAGGAGATGGTGGCGAAGAGATATGGTTGAAGTCTACAAAATCCTGAGTGGGTACAAGTGAATCAGTTTTTTACTGCATCAAAAATTACAAAAGCTAGGAGACACTCGAAGTTACGAGGAAATACTTTTAAAACCAATAGGATAAAATATTTTTCACTCAAAGAATAGTTAAGTTCTGGAACACATTGCCAGAGGATGTGATAACATCAGTTAACGTAGCTGGGCTTAAAAAAGGTTTGGACAAGTTCCTGGAGGAACTAACCATAGTCTGCTTTTGAGAAAGACATGGGAGAAGCAACTGCTTGCCCTGAGATCAGTAGCATGGAAAGTTGGGTTTCTGCCAGGTATTTTTGACCTGGATAGGCCATTGTAGAAATAGAATACTGGGCTAGATGGACCATTGGTCTGACCCAGTTTAGCTATTCTTATGTTCTTATGATGACACCTAAATCTTTTTCTTAGGTGCTGACCCCATAAGGTGAACCCTAGCATCTGGTAGCTATAATTTGGATTATTCTTTCCCAATGCTTTGCATTTGTCCATATTAAATTTAATCTGCCATTTGGATGCCCAGTTGTCCAGATTTATAAGGTCTTTCTGCAATTTTTCAGTCTGCACATGTTCTAACAACTCTGAATAGTTTTGTGTTATCTACAAATTTAATCACCTCACTTGTTGTTCCAATGTCCCAGTTACCATAAAGCCAGAGATGAAAGCCAAGTTAGAGAGGCATGAAACAGATGTGCTTGAACCAACTGCTTCAATCAGCAATGTGGTTATATTAAAAAAAAACAACAACAAACCGCCAGTTCCCCGGGAGTGGAGAGGCAGCCGGAAGTCGGCATGAACTCCCACCCAGAGGCTGCAGGGAACGGCGAGACAAACATCGACCCAGGCTCGCACAGATTGCAGCAGAGCCTGAGTGCACATAAGGGCATCACAACGCTGGGGTCAACCCTGACACAGGAGGAACGGAGCGGAGAGGATCCTTTGGCTGGTGAGCCTAATTCCTTACTATCAAACTTGCAGACTTTTAATATTGTAAAGCCCCAAGAAGTTACACTGGAGGCTTTGTGGGATTTGACTGCCAATTTGGTCAGAACAGTAAATACCAATTACCTTCAAATTGAGGGGAAAATAAAAACTCAGGAGAAAGAAGTTCTTCAGATAAAACAAGACCTGGGAGAATCAAAGTTAGATATCCAGAGTATTAAAGATCAACTTAAATCTTCCAAATTGCTTCAGGACACTTTAATCAAGGATAATATTAATTTAAGAAGGAAGATAGAGACATTTGAAAATTTCTCTAGGAATAATAATTTAAGATTGATTAATTTTCCACGAATTTCAACAGTGACTCCAAGAGAAATGTTAAAGTGGTATTTGCTGGAGATATTGGAAGTATCGGAAGATTCATTACCTCCTTTCATCCAGGTCTATTATTTACCTAATAAAAATCAGGATCTTCAAGAAAAAATTCAGGGACCAATTGATGTATCTGCTTTACTTGAACTATCTGATAAAGAAGTTGCAATACCTGCTACATTGATTGTGACCTTGGCTATTACGTTGGATAAAAATTGGCTTTTGAGATTATTCTTCAAAAATAAAGAGAAAAAGTTTCTTGATTTTAAGATACAGATGTTCCCAGATTTGGCAAGAGAAACACAAAGACGCAGAAAGGAGTTTCTATTACTAAAACCTGGAGTTTTGGCTCTTGGGGGAACTTTCTATCTTCGCCATCCCTGCAAATGTATAGTACAATATAATTCTCAGAAATATGTTTTCTTTGAGCCAAACCAGCTGATGGCCCTTCTCTCCTTGTCCCGCCTGGAGAAGGGGAAAGAATGAGGGCTTTAAGATATTAGACGCCCGAACATCAGTTAACCACGTACCAATTATCTTTAATTAATATTTCTTTGTTAATTCCATTCATTTTACATCATGGATCATATGGTGGACTTGAGAGATTATACAATATTTGGTTTCTATGTAAATTTATGAGGTTTCTTTTTGTTCTTTTGTTGTAATCACTTTCTGTACAAGATTTATCTTGATTTGTTAATTAGAAATTTATAAATAAATAATAATAAAAAAAAAAGGCAAGGAAAACTGAGAATTTGTAACGATTCAAAGTTTCTAAACCTGAAACTGAAGAGATCTGATACCCTGTCAAAACTAAAAGATGTCTTATACTAGTTGCTCTAAACTTACTTGTTTATGCATGTGATTCCTTTGTGTAATGTAAGTTAGATGAGAAAAGCAGTATCAGGAAAGCATTATGGACCTCATGGAGCAGGAAAATATGGTTCTAACTACCATTTGGAATCTCTAGTTTTGGCTGGGCTCATCCACGTTACTGGCTTTGGTGATTCTGGTAAGGAACATAAGAATTGCCATACTGGGACAAGGCTGAAGATCCATCAAGCCCAGTATCCTCTTTCCATCAGTGGCCAACCCAGGTCCCAAGAACCTAGCTAGATCCCAAGTAGTAAAACATTTATTTATTTATTCAATTTTCTATACCATTCTCCCAAGGGAGTTCAGAATGGTTTACATTAATTTATTCAGGTACTCAAGCATTTTTCCCTGCCTGTCCCGGTGGGCTCACAATCTACCTAATGTACCTGGGGCAATGGGGGGATTAAGTGACTTGCCCAGGGTCACAAGGAGCAGCATGGGTTTGAATCCACAACCCCAGGGTGCTGAGGCTGTAGCTTTAACCACTGCATAAGAGGGTACAGTCATATATGCCAAGCAAAAACTCAAAAAGAAAACATACAGATCATGTAAGCCCATTCTACAGAAAACTTCACTGGTTGCCGATGGAGGTATGGGTCATCTTTGCCTGCCTTTGCTTCAAAACCATAACAGGCTTATCCCCAATCTACATGTCACACCACTTTGTATTTCCAACCACCACTCGCACACGCAATGCCCATCTGTTGCCTTCCCCTCCCTGAAGGGCTGTATCTACAAGAGATTCCTTGATAGAACACTGTCATTCCAAGCAGGCAAATGGAATAAATGTCTATTCACCCTCATTTTAAATACACCCTCCTACCAATCCTTTAGGAAATCAATTAAAACCTATCTCTTTGATAAATTTCTCTGACTCCTTCCTGCCTTGTTGTACCTCTGAAATACTTGTTGTATCCCTGATATATTCCTAACCTCTCTCGACTTACCAATGTAATTTGAAAATATTTTCTGTAACATCGCTGTCTGTGTACAGTCTCTTCCTCTGTAAACCGCTCTGAACTGCTTGTGGTATTTGCGGTATACAAAAATAAAGTTATTATTATAATTACTGTATATTAGTTTAGCAGAAAACTCAAATTCATACAAAACCAAAATCAAAAAGGACAGAAAAATGAGTACAGAAAACGGACCTCAGACCTCATGAAAGACTGATATAATATATATGTAAGGAGTTTTTTCAGACCAGTACAGTGTAGTCCCGGCTGCCCGTGTATGAGGTCTGTTTTCTCCGTTTTTTGTACTCATTATTTTTCTGTCCTTTTTGATTTTGTTTTTTGTATGAATGTGGTTTTTTTGGCTAAACTATATACAGTACATTTTTCTTTTTGAGTTTTTGCTTTAACCACTGTGTCACACACTCCTCCCTCCCCCCCCCCACACACTGCTTATCTTAGGAATAATCAGTGGATTTCCCCAAGCCATCTCAATAAAGACCTTTTTTAAACCCCTGCTAGGCAATGAATTTCAGAGTTTAATTACACGGTGTGTGAAAAAATATTTTCTCCGGTCTGTTTTAAATCTCCTACTTTGTAGCTTCATCGTATGCCCCTTAGTCCTAGTATTTTTGGAAAGAGTAAACAAGTGATTCACATCTACCCTTTCCACTCCACTCAGTATTTTATAGACCTCTGTCATTTCACGACTGAACTGTCTCTTCTCCAAGCTGAAGAGCCCTAGTTGCTTTAGCCTTTCCTTATAAGACAGTTGTCTCATTCCTTTTATCATATTCATTGCCCTTTTCTGCACTTTTTCTAATTCCGTCATGGGCATCAGAATGAGGGTGGCCATAGGGGCCATGACCCCTCAAAATTGGTGGTCAGTTAAAAGGGATGGCTCTCCCACCTCCCCCACCCACTTCCTCCCCGGCCACTCTCATTTTAAATCTTTGGGCTGTGGCAACGAGCGAGTCTGCTGCCATCGGCATGCCCTGGAAATCTTCATTATGCAGTGTCCAGTTGCTGCAGAAAGAAGACTTCTGGGGAAGGCCAACGGCAGCAGGTTCACTCATTGCTGCAGCCCGAAGATTTAAAATGAGAGCGGCCAGTGAGGAGGTGGGTGGGGAAGGCGGGAGCCATAGAGAGAGGTCTAGGGTGGGCATCCCTCCTGCCCGGCTTGCTTCGTGAGGGGGAGGAGTTTCCGGGGCAGGAGGAAGTGGGCATCCCTCCTGCCCAGCTTACTTTGTGGATGGGGATTTGGGGGTTCTGGTGGAAAAAAGTGGGCATCCCTCCTGCCGGCCTAGTTTGTTTCGGGGGTTCCGGTGGGAGGAAGTGATCATCCCTCCTGCTGGCTGTTCATGAGGGGGGGGGGGGTTGGAGGTTCTAGCAAGAGGGAGTGGGCATCCCTCCTGTCAGCCGGCTTTGTTTGCGTGTGTATGTTGAGAGGGGTTCAGAGGATCACTGCCGCAGCCGCTCAGCTGATAACAGCTGGGGGATTCCCTTGCTGCAATCAGCTGATAGCAAGGGATCAGGCGCAATTCTCTAACTGGCGCGGTTAGAGAATCAGGCTGGTTAGGCCTGTTTCGATTTCAGCGTACGTTAGGTCTCATAGAATCAAACTCCTGAGGCAGGCTGGTTGAGGCCAAAACATGTACATGTTGAATCATTGAGTTTGAACCGTTCAGTTATTTGATGAATAAAGGACTTTTGTGTAATAAATAGTGTTCACCAATCTTATTAGGACATTTCCACTCTTTGCCTTGCAACTATGTTTGTGGATTTGGTTCTCCTGTGTTTATCTTTGTCCCTTAGAGCAGACATGATTCTGAATAGGGAGCAGGTGTGCAATTCTCAGCCACTTCTTAGGCGGCTTTAGAAATTGACATCCTATACAGAATCCGGGTCGCATCCCCTGGTTTGTAAAAAGGTTGCGACATTAACCACAATAAATAATTGTTGTAATAAACATAGCCTGCATCTTGTACGCTCGTCTGCAGTTTCTTTTTGTTTTGTGCTGTTTCTGTGTCACTGCAGACTGTGTTGGATTGTCTTTTTTTGGTTTTTTGTTGTCCCTTAGAGCAGACATGATTCTGTATAGGGAGCTGATGTGCAATTCTCAGCCACTTCTTAGTCGGCTTTAGAAATTGACATCCTGTACAGAATCTGACCCTTAGTGCTTACATACCTGTACCTTCCTTTTGTTCCAGCCTTGGATAAGAGCTCACCGGGTCTGGACAGTTTTCTTTTGGTTCTTGGAAGGGGGGGGAAGGGGAGAAGATGTCTTAAGCTGGGTTGTAACAAAGTGTTTCATTTGTTCTTCTTGGTTGATCTGCTGTGGGGTTTTCGGGATAGCCCTAATGAATATGCATGGGGGCAGATCTAAACTAAACTAAACCTTGGGTTTATATACCGCACCATCTCCACGAATGCGAGCTCGGCACGGTTTACAGGAAGAAAGATGAGAGAGGAACTACAGTGGAGAGATTAAAGAGTTAGGTGTAAAGGGGGAAGGTGAGAGGCCTAAGAGGGGGGAAGTGTTACAGTTTTGAGAATAGCCAGGTTTTTAGGTGTTTGTGGAAGAGTTGGAGGGAGCTTGAGGTTCGGAGAGGGGAGGTGAGGTTATTCCAGATCTCAGTGATTCTAAAGGGGAGGGATGACCCAAGTTTGCCTACATGGGAAATACCTTTTATGGAAGGGAAGGATAGTTTAAAAATTTGGGAGGATCTCTTTCATGCGTATTCATTAGAGCTATCCTGAAAACCTGACTGGCTGGTGGTCCTCTAGGACAGGGTTGGGAACCACTGTTCTAATGAACACATTGCATCCTTCTATAAAATTATCTCATTTGATTGGTTAAAATCAGTTATATTAAACTTGTATTCAACTGCAAGTTCTCAAACAAAAGTCACGACCTGAGACTCAAAGAATGAAGAAACTGCAGTAAAATTAGGAAATATTAATTCACTAAAAGGGTAGAGAAGTCATGAAATAGCCTCCCAGTGGTGGTGGTGCTGGTGCTGGTGGAGGTCAAAATATTAATAACATTTAAGAAAATATGACACAAACATCAAGGATTTTTATATGCAAGGACGTGTAAAATCGGATAGGTTGTACAGTATTCAGCCAGCAAGGGGCAGATTAGATAGCTTTCTGGTTCTTATCTGCTGTTTTCTTTGTTTCTAATATGGCTTTTATTTGTTGTGTCCTAGAAAATCTACTGTTAACATCAAATGTTGATTGCAATTGCTCATGGTAGAGCATTCCTCTACAGTACAGCTTTTTATCTGCACAATAACCAGTTCAAAATTATCACCAGGGCTTGAATTTATTTCCTACTGCAATGCAGTTGATTCTGGATGACTGCCTAAAATTACGTTAATGGGACATTTGCAAAGAGATGATGAGAAACCATTTGCCTACTACTGAATTTATATATTGGGCTATAAAAATTGTATAACAAAAGGCTGAACATGGAATCTGGCTCCCTCGATGGGCTATAATGTAAAGTTAATACTATTTATCTGTTTAAATAGCAAAAAGCTTCTTGCGCGTGTGTGTATGTGTTGGCCACCTTCTCTGCGATTCTTATTGTAATTATTCTTCCACTACTGCACAGTATACAAAGTGTATTTGGCACTTCCAGGTGTAGCTGGCATAAATCCAAATAAATAGATTCACCAAAGTAAAAAAAACAGCAGTGCCATTAAATATTTGTAATAGCCTAATGGTTAGTCCCGTGGCCTGAGAACATGGGTAACTGGGTTCAATTTTCATTGCAGCTCTTTGCGACTCTGGCCAAACCATTTAACCCTTCATTGTCCCAGGCACAAAACTTAGATTATGAGCCCGTTATGGACAGAGATAGCAAATGGCCGTGAAGAATGAATTAAATATTTCTCAAACTAACAGATGTGCAATGTTGAGTCCTTACACCTGCAGCACTGATGACTGAGAGCTGTTGGGAGGAAGCCCCTTACTAAAACACCCCCACCTAACTTCTGCCAACAGTGAATGTTCAAGCCAGGTTCATCAATTTAGAATCCCGCTTCTTGCCTGGGCAGTCGGTGTGAATTAAAAAGGTTCCCATGTGTTCTGAAAAGCCTGCTATTGAACCATCTGCTGGACTGAAACTTGCGAGTGCTCCAGCGACCTGGTTTCTTATTTATAGAAACATGACGGCAGATAAAAACCAAATGGTCCATCAAGTTTGCCAATACTATCTTCTCCTTTCCCTAAGAGATCCCATGTGCTTGTCCCATGCTTTCTTGAATTCAGATACACTTTGTCTCCACCCCCTCCACCGGGAGACTATTCCACGCATTTACCGCCCATTCTCTAAAAATGTATTTCCTTAGATTACTCCTGAGCTTATTACCTCTTAACTTCATCCCATGCTTTCTCACTCTGGAGTTTCCTTTCAATTGAAAGAGACTGGGCTCTTATGTATTTATGCCATGTAGGTATTTAAACCTAGTGTCATTAAATCCCAAACTCAACTCAAGTGTTATACCAGTACAGTAATGGAACCTCAATCCTCCCTTCCCCATTACTCCATTCATAACTCTGTCCTCCTCAGCCTGCTATAATATAGCATATACATTCTGTTATTCCTTATATTATATGTCACCTTGAACCTATATAGGCATGGCACAATTCAGAAATACTAGATTGGATTAGATTAGATTAAACGTCTCTATCATAGCTCCCCTCTCTTGCCTTTCTTCCAAAGAATACATATTGGGATCTTTAAATCCATGTACACCTTATAACATAGACCACTGACCATTTTTAGTAGCCTTCTTTGGATCAACTCTATCCTGTTTATATCTTTTTGAAGGTGCGGTCTCCAGAATTGTACACAATATTCTAAATGAGGTCTCACAATATTCTAAGTGGAATCTCAGGAAGAGGAATAGTGGAAGCTGTATATGGGCAGACGAGATGGGCCACTTGGCCTTTATGTGCTATCACATTTCTATGTTATACAGGGGCATCAATACCTCCTTTTTCCTACTGGCCATTCCTCTCCCTTTGTACTCAAGCATCCTTCTAGCTTTCGCTGTCGCTTCCAACCTGTTTGACCATAAAATCATCACATATGAGGGGGTGCTGAAAAGTTCTCAGCCCAATCAACTTCCTAAATTCTGAGCGTTATTTTGCCACTGTAGCTGAAAAATGTTATTTTATTTTGTAAAGTGCCAATTTGCAGAATTGTAATGCTATGTTTTTATTTATTTAAGTATTTATATACCACTTATAGACTAAGTGGTTTTACATTTAGGTACTCAAGCATTTTTCCCTATCTGTCCCAGTGGGCTTATACTCTATCTAATGTACCTGGGGCAATGGGGGATCAAGTGACTTGCCCAAGGTCAGAAGGAGTAGTGTGGGATTTGAACCCACAACCTCAGGGTGCTGAGGCTGTATATCTAACCACTGCACCACACAGTTCCCTGTTTCATATCATTGATTGAACCATGTCAACAAAAAGTGTGGAATTTTCAGGTGTGGAACTCTGAGCTGTCATGAAGTTCTTATTTCTGTAGGCGATTTACTCCAAAGGAAATGCATGAATGTATGATGCAAACATTGAGTGACAAATTCCCATCATACTCCATAGTGAAGAAATGGTGTGCAGACTTTCAGCATGGAGATTTCGAGATCGAAGATTCAGCAAGGTTTGGGAGGCCTCGAATGGTGTCAACTCCTGAAACTGTTGACCATGTCCATAACCTGATTTTAGCAGATCAGCGAATATCAGCTAAAACAATTGCTGAGACACTACAGATATCCAGGAAATGTACTAGGTGTATATAATTCATGAGCAGCTGTCAGCCAAGTAGGTGCCCAAATGTTTGAATGCTGACAAGAAACAACATCAACTGGACACTTCCAAGTTGATTTTTCAGCACTTTCAGCAAGCTGGTGCCAACTTTTTAGAATGACTAGTTACTGTTGATGAAACCTTGTTACGCCACTATGCTCCTGAGACAAAATAGTCCCTACTTACCAGATCTTGCTCCACCTGACTATATTTTCCGTTTCCAAACCTTGCAAGGGTGACAGTTTTCAAGTGATTTGGAGGTGATTGCAGCAGCAGAGCAGTATTTCAGTGACTAGAAATCCACGATGTGCCAAGTGTGTTGAACTTAGGGATGACTATGTGGAATAACTTGTACGTTTCAAGGCTCCATGCCATTTTCTTCTTGGTTGGACTGAGAACTGTTCAGCACCCCCTCGAACTATCACACCCAAGTCCTGCTTCTCTTTCATACACAAAAGTTAGGACCCAAAGTGGTGATCTGGATTAGAAGCTGGTTGATGTTTTGTGACAGGTAGTTCAGTTTAACAGATGTGTGATCCTTTCTGCACACCGTGGTGCACAAACTCACCCAGAGCCAGCTTCACTCTTGCTTCTGTGAAAGCAGTTAAGCTGTCATGCTGGGAATGACTAGCAGGGGTGCTCTTGTGCAGAGTAACAAAATCCTCCAGGCACAAAAGGTGTTAATACAGCTACCAGTGTGTCACTGAACAATAAGCCAGTGTATTTCTAAAAGCAGTAACGTTCTAGTGCATCCAGCTCTGCTAACAGCTTTAAAAAAATCATATTGTTTTATTTATCACTTCCTTACTTTTAGGAAAAACTCTAAAGAATGTATTGAATCAACTGCAGTGCTGAAATATTGAAATAAATTAGTGCCTACAGATCAAAAACTGAAAAGGAGAGGAGTGAGTGGCTTTCTAAAAGGAAAATGATTCTAGCAATACTTTGGCCAATACCATGAAATCTTCAACTCAATGGGTCATGACACTCAAAAACAACAAAGGCCTCTCAAATAGAATGTTAAGAATTACTGGGAAAGGAATGGAAAATAAGAAGAATGTCATAATACCTCTTCCCTTCTCTTGATCCATGGTATGAGTACACCCCTTGAGTACTGTGTACATTTCTAGCCTTCCTCTGTCTGTATTTTTCAGAGGAGCTGGAAAAATAGGGACAATAAAAATGATGAAGGAGATGGAACAACTCCCTTATGAAGAAAGACTGAATGGATTAGGGCTCTTCAACTTGAAAAAGAGGCAACCGAAAGGGGATATGGTAGAAATTTATACAATGATGGAACAGGTTGTTCTACCTCTAACTATCATGGCTAGGGGACACTCTATGAAACTAAATTGATGGCTGATTTGAAACAAATTGGAGAATGTTTTGGGTTTGTTTGTTTGTTTTTTTTCATTCAATGTACAATCAAGTTATGGAATCTGTTGTCAGAAAGTGTGGTCAGGGCATATAGCAATGCTGAGATTTTTTAACGTTCACAATTCATCCCCCTCCCCCAAGACCTTTGCCAATCACTACCAATATGTTTAGGAATCTTCAGGCTATTGACCCTGGTACTCTCTCCACCACTGTCTATTCACCCCCCAAACTACTATGTCACACAAGTCTGTCAATGAAGCTGTCTTCTCCTATAACACCGTTCTCTCTTCTGCTCAAGATACGCTTGCTCCTCCCATTTCATATTCTGTAAGGCGTGCCAAACCCTAGCTCTGGCTGACCTCCAACATCTGCTACTGCTCTCTTGTGCCCGATCTGCTGAACATCTTTGGCTTAAATCTCACACACACTTGCTGACTTCATACACTTCAGATTCCTGCTAACATGTTATGTTAATCAGGTTTTCCACTCTTTTCGGCCTTTACCTAATCAGTTCAAGGTCGGATTACACTACAAGAGGTTGGGTCAGTTACCCAGGAAGTTACAATGGACAAATTGATGCAGACATTCAATAGGGTTGCTAGTCTTCTATGCTATGTTTTGTCATGCATGCTTGCTTGCCTTATCAATTTTACCAAGTCATGTCATACTATGTTAGCCATGCTTTGTAATACTATGTTGCCGTTCTATGGATCTACTTTCTGGGTACTTCCATTGTTGGTGACAGGATGCAGGACTGAATGGAATTTTTATCTGATTCTCCATGTCATATTGTATATTCCTCTGCTACTCGATCCCTTCCCAGGGAAAGAAATCACTGATGTTGATGGCCCTAACATAGAGAAATGATGTGACGGAGAAAGAAGATAAATGGGCAGAGAATCCAGAAGGGTGGAGGTAGTGAAGGACAGTGAGGGAAGAAGGATAAAGGCAAATGGTGATAACATAAGCTAAGCAAAACATGATGAGCAAGCTTAGAAAAGAAAAACAATTAGGCCCAGATTCTGCACCCTTTTTATTAATGCACCCAAGCTCAGTGAAAAATGCCATTTAAATGATGTTTTTCACTAATTTTAAAGTTGCCTACCAGTGCCTAAAAAATTGGCACCAGAATCACGCCTCCATAGGTGCTTTATGGTTCCTAATGCCATTGTAGGCATGGCTAACTCCAGAAGTGGCTTTAAGCACCATAGAGTGCCTATGGAGGCACGATTCACATCAAAGTTAGGCACCTATCTATGCAGAATGCACGATTCTTTAATCGGTGCGTGATTAACATGTGATCTGGCGGCCATTTTAAAGGCAGATGTCTACAGTGGCGCCAATTAGAGAATCCAAGCCTTATAATAATAACTTTATTCTTCTATACCGCTACAATCTTGCGACTTCTAGGCAGTTTACAATCAAGAGAGCTGGACATTCAGCGAAACACAATATGCAGATATACATATGAAGTACAGATAGCATAGACTGTAAGAAATCAAGAATATTGAAATACAATTTGCTTAGCAAGAGTATTAGATGTACATTTTGGTAGGTAATGTCTGAGCGGACCTGTTTGGAATAGGCCGCATGTTTTAGAAAATAACAACGAAAAATAACGATATTATAAGGGTAATAGATTACAGTGTATGTATCACAGTTACGTGAGATTCAGGTGGACCCAGCGGGGCGGGGATAGCCTTAGTGAATAGAGGAAAAAGGCAAAAACAAAAAAAATCTCAAAAGTTTGGTTGGGACTAGTATAGCCATCCTGCCATTGCAAAATTCTCACAAAAGCAACCCTATGACAAGCAGCAATATAAATATTACACTAGGCCCTAGAATGCCAGCATACCTTCTACTCAGAAAACAACATAAACTGAACTACTACAGAGCTGCACCCAAACAGTTACAGAAACAAATCAGAAAAATGTATGGACAGAAATTGAACTGGAAACCCCAAGGCACCACAGTCTGTGTGTAATGCAGCAAGAGGAAGCTTTCCTCCTGGTTGCTGAGACTGAGTGAGGTGCCCATGTGCCTTTATAAAATATTTGCACAAATCTTGCTTAGAAGCAGGTGCAAACGTTCATACATAAAATATGCTCAAACATGCATGCTTTATTTAAATCTTTTTTATTAAGAAAGACCAAATTTGATGAATGCTGATATGTTGGGGCATAGCAAATTATTTAAATTGGTTTGGGGCCCGTTGGCATACTTTGTTGCTTCAACATAGTTGTCTTTCTTTAAATTTTTTGTTTATTTTTATACATATTCAGGACGGGGTGGGTGGGTGGAGGGATATCTTCCTGGTTTATTTCTTGATTAAATTGTTGGATGAGAGGGGAAGAATATTTTTCGTCTGCATTGTTATTGATGGAATTTAAGTACTTATGTTGATTATTGTCTGTACAATTCTTGGCACTTTGTATTAGTTTTGAAAATTAATAAAGTTGCTTCATCCCAACCTCCAGTCTCTGCATTTAACGGCTTGGTTCCTCGAGACTTAATGCCTTCATTCCAGTTCTCCCAGCCTGCGCTGGATGTCCTGGAGGTGTCTTGGAAGGAGTCCACTTGCCAATGTTACCATCAGAAGTGGACCCACTTTTCTTCCTGGTGTGCTACTCGGCAGCTGGAGCCACTGTCCGCCTCCTTGTCAGCTGTCCTGGATTATCTGTTGTACTTGTTTGGCGCTGGGCTCAAGTTCTCTTCGGTTCGAGTCCACCTTAGTGCCATTGCTGCTTTTCATCAGCCGATTGAAGGGAAGCTTATCTCTGTTCATCCTGTGGTTTCCCGCTTCATGAAAGGACTTTTCCACGTTCATCTGCCCCTCAAACCTCCTCCGGTGGTTTGGGATCTTAACGTGGTCCTTGCTCAATTGATGAAACCCCCGTTCGAGCCGCTAGCGCGGGCTCACTTAAAGTATCTTACTTGGAAAGTTGTGTTCCTTATTGCTCTCACTTCTGCCCATCGAGTCAGTGAGCTTCAAGCCTTGGTAGTGGATCCACCTTTCATTGTCTTCCATCACGATAAGGTGGTCCTCCGTATCCATCCTAAGTTCTTGCCTAAGATTGTTTCTGATTTTCACATCAACCAACCTATTGTTCTTCCTGTGTTTTTTCCGAAGCCCCATTCTCACCCTGGAGAAGTGGCTCTACATTCTCTATTGCAAGCGTGCGCTGGCATTCTACTTGAAGCGCACCGCTCCTCATCGTTCTGCTGTCCAACTGTTCCTTTCTTTCGATCCTAATCGCTTGGGTCACTCTGTCTCTAAGCAGACCATTTCTAACTGGTTGGCCGCTTGTATTTCTTTCTGTTATGCTCAGGCTGGTCTCTCCCTACTGGGTCGAATCACAGGCCACAAGGTCAGGGCGATGGCGGCATCTGTTGCTTTCCTCCGCTCCACTCCCATTGAGGAAATCTGTAAGGATGCCACTTGGTCCTCGGTTCATACGTTCACCTCACATTACTGTCTGGATGCTTTCTCCAGGCGTGTTGGCCGTTTTGGCCAATCTGCTTTGCAACATCTATTCTCCTAAATTGCCAACTTTCCCTCCATCCGCTTTTTAGTTAGCTTGGAGGTCACCCACATGTAGAGAATATGCTGCCTGTTTGTCCTGGGATAAAGCACAGTTACTTACCGTAACAGGTGTTATCCAGGGACAGCAGGCAGATATTCTCGCAACCCACCCACCTCCCCGTGGTTGGCTTCTTTGCTTGCTATCTGAACTGAGGAGACGAATGCCCTAGGCAGGGCGGGAGGGGCTCACGCGCATGTGCGGACCAATCGCAAGCCTGAAGGTCTTCGAGCAAGCTTACTTGCGAAAACATCCGTTAGGGGACTCAGTCGGTGACATCACCCACATGTAGAGAATATCTGCCTGCTGTCCCTGGATACGGTAAGTAACTGCTTTTTAGCTTAGCCTTTGACACAGTTCAGCATAGATGACTAGTAAATAAACTGAGTGCCCTCAGTATGGGCCCTAAAGTAAATGACTAGATTTGGAACTGGTTGAGAGGAAGGCAACAAAGGGTAAATGGAGCTCACTCTGAGGAATGGGATGTTACCAGTGGTGTGCTGTAAAATTCAATTCTTGGGTCAGGTTTTTTTTTTTTTTTACATGTAAGCGATCATTGCTGAAGAGCTGTTGGGTAAGGTTTGCCTCTCTGTGCAGATAATACCAAAATCTACAAAAAGGTAGACTTCCCTGATGTTCAGGATATGAGGAAGGACCTAGCAAAGCTTGAAGAATGGTCTGAAATTTGGCAGTTCATACATTTGGGCTGCAAAAACCAGAGGGAACAGCTCAGTTTAGGGGGTGAATAACTTGTTATACACAAAAGAGAAGTAGGACTTGGGTTTGATTGTATAAGATAATCTTAAGGTGGTAGAAAAGGTGATGATGAACGCTAGAAGGATGTTTGGGTGCATAGAGAAAGGAATGGCTAGTAGGAAAAAGGAGGCAATAATGCCCCTGTATTATATTACATTACATTAGGGATTTCTATTCCGCCATTACCTTGCGGTTCAAGGCAGATAAGACTGGTGAGACCTAATTTAGAGTATTGTGCACAATTCTGGAGACAACTTAAAGATATAAACGGGATGGAGCCAGTCAGAGGGCAGCTACTAAAATGGTCAGTGGTCTTTATCATAAGGCATATGGGACAGACTTAAATAACTCACTATATATACTTTGAGGAAAGGCAGGAGAGGGAAGATATGATAGAGACCACTGTGGCATAAATGCAAATGAAACAAGTCTCTTTCAGTTGAAAGAAAGTTCTAGAATGAGGGGGCATAGGAAGAAGGCAGGACTGTCCTGAGCCAGAAATGCACCCAACGCAATACTCCTCCTTAAGTTCTTGTCCTGCCCACTGAGTTACAGCCAGGGAAAGCAATAGACATGACTAATTTTTTGAGCTCCTGTCTCCTTTGCACAGTGTGCCATAGGCGTCGGATCGGGGGGGGGACCACAGGGGCCGTGGCATCCCCCCCAAATTGCCACTTACTTTTATCCCTGGTGGTCCAGAGGTACAGCGGACAGGAGCGAGCTTTCTTTGCTCTTGCCCCACTGCTAACATGGTCGGTTGCGGCTGGTTTCTTCTGCCGCTGAGCTGCAATGAACAAGGGCACGCTTTGGTGCTCCTGATTAGCAGCTTCTTTGACTGGCTCCCATGGGGAGAGAGATGAGATGGTGCATAGGGATGGAGGGGAAGGGGGAGACAGAGGGAGAAGATGGTACACAGCAATGGGTGTGACAGGGAAGAGATAAGAAGAAATGCTTCTTATGGATAGATGGTAGTAGGGGAGAAGAAAGAGGGAGGAGATGGTACATATGGATAGATGGGAAGGGAAGGCATGGAAAAATAGATTTTGAGAAGAAAGCAGAAAAATGGAAGAAAGTTGAATGTTAAAAGTTAATGCTAAAGACGGATGTATGGCAGAAAGTGAAGGAGAGAAAAACAGCAAATGGATAAGGTGGCCCTGGATACACAGTTAGAGCACATACAGAAGGAAGTGTAGCCAGAGATTGGGAAAGATGGTTTGAAAACCCAAATCACCAGGCAACAAAAGTAGGGGAAATGATTTTATTTTCAATTTAGTGATTGAATTGTGTCAGTTTTGAGAAATTACATCTACTGTCTATATTTTGCACTATTCAGGAAGAAATGCATTTGTTTCTATTTCTCTGGGGGGTGTACTGCATGCAGAGTCTTGTATATTAGGGTTTTGTTTGTACATATTAGTACTTTTAGTTTGTGGTCCTGTATTTTCATAGGGGTTATCTGTGTTCAGCAAGGCCAGGTATTCTGATATGGAATGAATGTTGAGAAACATATAGTGTGCTTTGCGTAGTTTAATTTTGTGGTTAACCATTATGTATTGTTAATAAGATTTTATTGTGTAATTCGCTGATTTTATTGTGTAATTCGCTGATTGTCCAGCCTTCTTTGATGTGAACCGCCTAGAACTCTTCTCGACTGTGACAGTATAGAAGAATAAAGTTGTTATTATTATTATTATTATATATGAAAAATGAATGGAAAAAAATGGTATGACAATTAGTACTATTATGGGAACAGGGTCTGGGGTGGACCTTGGGAGGGGTCTGGGGCGGAGCTTGCGAGCCCCCCCCAAACAAAAAAGTGTTCTGTTACCTATGCCATTTGCAAGCGCACTGCCTGCACATAGCTTGTTATGGCCCTGGATCCAGGTGAAAGAATAGATTCAGAAGTAACCTGAGGAAATACTTCTTCATTGAAAAAGAGGTGAATTTGTGGAACGGCTTCCCGATTTGAGGGGGGGGGGGGCAAATCTGTATCTGAATTCAAGAAAGCTTAGGCCAGTCACATAGGATCTCTAAGGGAGAGGAAAAGATAGTAGATGGCATGATTGGGCCAACAGAATAGAACATGTGGACTTTATCTGCCTTCATTAACATAGTAACATAGTAGATGATGGCAGATAAAGACCTGAATGGTCCATCCAGTCTGCCCAACCTGATTCAATTTAAATTTTTTAATTTTTTCTTCTTAGCTATTTCTGGGCAAGAATCCAAAGCTCTACCCGGTACTGTGCTTGGGTTCCTACTGCCGAAATCTCCGTTAAAACCTATTCCAGCCCATCTAAACCCTCCCAGCCATTGAAGCCCTCTCCAGCCCATCCTCCACCAAATGGCCATATACAGACACAGACCGTACAAGTCTGCCCAGTACTGTCCTTAGTTCAATTTTTAATATTATTTTCTGATTCTAGATCCTCTGTGTTCATCCCACGCTTCTTTGTACTCAGTCACCGTTTTCCTCTCCACCACCTCTCTCGGGAGCGCATTCCAGGCATCCACCATCCTCTCTGTAAAGTAGAATTTCCTAACATTGCCTTTGAATCTACCACCCCTCAACCTCAAATTATGTCCTCTGGTTTTACCATTTTCCTTTCTCTGGAAAAGATTATGTTCTACGTTAATACCCTTCAAGTATTTGAACGTCTGAATCATATCTCCCCTGTCTCTCCTTTCCTCTAGGGCAGGGGTGTCCAACCTTTTGGCTTCCCTAGGCCGCATTGACCAAAAAAAATATTTCTGGGGCCGCACAAACCCATAAACGCTGCAGCAAGACAGAGAAGGGAGCCGGCAAGACGGTAAACACCCGGGGGCAGAAGAGGAAAACACTGCATCGCTCTCGACCGGGGCCGTACAAAATACTTCACGGGGCCGCAGATTGGACACCCCTGCTCTAGGGTATACATATTCAGGGCTTCCAGTCTCTCTTCATACGTCTTTTGGTGCAAGCCTCCTATCATTTTCGTCGCCCTCTTCTGGACCGCTTCAAGTCTTCTTACGTCCTTCGCCAGATACGGTCTCCAAAACTGAACACAATACTCCAAGTGGGGCCTTACCAATGACCTATATAGGGGCATCAACACCTTCTTCCTTCTACTGGCTATGCCTCTCTTTATACAGCCCAGCATCCTTCTGGCAGCAGCCACTGCCTTGTCACTCTGTTTTTTCGCCTTTAGATCTTCGGACACTATCACTCCAAGGTCCCTCTCCCCGTCCGTGCATATCAGCTTCTCTCCTCCCAGCATATACGGTTCCTTCCGATTATTAATCCCCAAATGCATTACTCTGCATTTCTTTGCATTGAATTTTAGTTGCCAGGCATTAGACCATTCCTATAACTTTTGCAGATCCTTTTTCATATTTTCCACTCCCTTTTCGGTGTTTACTCTGTTACAAATCTTGGTATCATCTGCAAAAAGGCACACTTTTCCTTCTAACCCTTCAGCAATGTCACTCACAAACATATTGAACAAGATTGGCCCCAGCACCGAACCCTGAGGGACTCCACTACTCACCTTTCCTTCCTCCGAGTGACTTCCATTAACCACCGCCCTCTGGCGTCTGTCCGACAGCCAGTTTCTAACCCAGTTCACCACTTTGGGTCCTAACTTCAGCCCTTCAAGTTTGTTCAAGAGCCTCCTATGAGGAACTGTATCAAAGGCTTTGCTGAAATCTAAGTAAATTACATCTAGCATATGTCCTCGATCCAGCTCTCTGGTCACCCAGTCAAAAAATTCAATCAGGTTCGTTTGGCACGATTTACCTTTTGTAAAGCCATGTTGCCTTGGATCCTGTAACCCATTAGATTCAAGGAAGTACACTATCCTTTCTTTCAGTAACACTTCCATTATTTTTCCAACAACTGAAGTGAGGCTCCTGCTTCATCCCTGTGACCACTTTTATGAATAGGGACCATATCCGCTGTCCTCCAATTCCCAGGAATCACTCCCATCTCCATTGTCTGTTTCTATCTAAAAGCCAGCAGGATGCCCCCTCACCCCCACCCCACCCCAAGGCATGTTAGCTGAGCCATTGACAATTTACCAAAGGCTTGCTAAAGCCTCATTTGCATCTTCAGAATAGTTTAGCTTGCATGCTCAAGTCTTCTTGCATAACACTAGGCCTTTTAGTGCATAAACCTCTACGTGTGCATTTTTGTACAGAGAAACTGTTGGTCACTGAAAACAAAATGGCATACTTTGTCATGATTAATCAAAAAAGTCACTGGTGCTGCAATATGAGAATTTAGAATCAAAAGAAATTATCACAGGTTTATTCCTCTTTGAGAGCTGCATTTCCCTCAGGAGGGCATCTCATTGTTTCCTGAATGACCCGAGTGCTTCTATCTCAGCAATCTTGCCTCATGAGCTGCTTTATCACTGTGCAGCAAAATCATTTGACATCTGTTCCAAATTTGCTTGTGTTTAATTTCTGTTAATGTTCCATTTATGGCTCTGTTCTGGCATGCTCATAAAGGAATTTGTGTTGGAAAGTAGCAAATCATATATATTTGTATGTCTATTTCATCTATGCAGTATTTCAGTTATGACGGAGCATATTCATTCATTGACTATGAATGAGGCTAATAAGTTTGTTGCTTTCACTTTTCTACCTAACTCATATATAGGATCTGGGATATCAGATATCAAGCAGAGTTGGAGGCAATTCAGAGAGTGTACATAGATAAAATGTTGTCCCAATATGCATCCATAGTAGGATGCACCCTCCAAAGTCTTCAGTCAGTGATATAGCAAGGGTAAGTGGCAACCTTCCCGCTTCTTCACCCTCCCATGCTACACTTGCACCCTCCCTTCCCCCCAGTACCTCTTTAAATCTTCAGCAGCGCAAGCAGCTTCTCCAGCGTTGGCTTTCCCTATGATGTCACTTCCTGGCCCTGCGACTAGGAAGTGATTTCAGAGGGGAGTCAGGCCAGCTCGAACAGCAAGTCGGAGAAGTTGCTTGCGCTGGTAAAGATTTAAAGGGGGGAGGAGGGAGGGCACAAGCGTGGCATAGGGGGTGGGCGGAGAGATACCAGTGCCCCCACCAAGAGAGCACCCAGGGCAGTCCACACCCACCCCACCCCCTTACTGCGCCACTGACTCCAGTGATGTTCTGGGGTATGTCATGCATCAATGAAAGATTTCTTTCTTTCCATACTTCAAAACCACTTCTCCTCTGCCCATGGTTCTGTAAACATGACAAACACGTGAACAGAGACCCTAAAATTATGGATAAAAATAACTGATGCCAATATTTAAGTGTTGCTATACGTATGTTTTAAAAGTGTCAGCTGCAATGTTTAGATAAATTACATATATTCAGCATGGCCATTCAGATAGAAAGTAGCACTGAATATATGTATTCAGTGGTGACCAATGCTAGATGTATGTAGAGGACAATAGTTGGCCTCTGTCTAGATAACTGTGGTTTAGGTTAGGTCAGTCTTTTTGCTGGCCTAACTCTATCCACATAGCTTTATGGGTAGTGACTCAATATCACCAGACAGGTAAAATGTCTGTGCTCCACCCGTGCTCCATCTTGGCACTATCTAGATTAGTGCCGAGGCAGTCTGTAAGAATATTTAGAAAGGGCTCTTATCCACATAGCAGTTGCCTGGATTCTTAGGAAGCTCCAGGTTTGTCTGACTCAGCTTGCATGCATGTGAACTGACCGGTGAATGTGGTCAGCTCTGGGTGGCAGCAGAAGGGAAGATTTCCCATTACTCAAGTAGTTTATCACATATAGCCTTCAGGATTAATAGCCAGCTGTCTCCTGCAGCCTGAATATCTCTCATGGTTGACAGTGAAACCAAGAATTCAATGCTGACTAGCCAAATAGTACTGAACATCAAGTGGTATGACTTTCTAGGCGAGAGATTACCATCAGTAGTTGGTGTCAAAGAAACAGACCTGTTTCCCCCACCTTCTGGACCTCCACTGTGACCATTGCCTAGTACAGGGGTGTCCAACCTGTGGCCCGAGGGCCGCATGCGGGCCCGGTCAAGGGCGATGCAGTGTTTTCCTCTGCTGCCCCCTGGTGTTTACCGTCTTGCCGGCTCCCTCCTCTGTCTTGCTGCAGAGTTTGCACGTTTGTGCGGCCCCAGAAACATTTTTTTTTCGACCAGTGCGGCCTAGTGAATCCTAAAGGTTGGACACCCCTGGTCTATCTAGTAGTAGCTGAAAAGGTAAGGAAAAAGGAGCCTGTGAATGGGTGAACATTCAAAGGTCCTGCCTTTTCCTCCTGTGTGGACTGCTATAGACTGGGAAGCTATGCAGAGTACTGGGTCTGGTAAGTACACACCGAAACACAACTGCTGCTACTGTTGTCGCTACTGACACCATAGGGGCCCTTTAACTAAAGAGCATTAAGACCTTAATGCGCAGTTAACGTGCAAAAACAGGCTACTGCATGAATGCATTAAAGGTATTTTGCCTGTTTTTACACACTAACCTGCAAGTTAACTAGTTTGTGGGGGGGGGGGCGTTTCTGAGGGGGCTTGTCAGGGGCAGAAAGTGTGTGTTCCTGCATTACCCAGCTAGCGCATTAGGATTTGTGCAGCCTTAACAGGATAATGCAGAGATAATACAGGAGCACTTAGCACCTCCTAAATAGAAAACGGTAAGAGCTCCTGTGTTAATTTTATGCAGGCGTTGTGTTCCAAAGAGAACATGAGCACATGACCTGCAAATAAAAAAAGAAAATACTCTTAACCATGTTAAATCTGGGCTTAGTAAGTAGGAAAGTCCCGTGTTAAAACACATTTAGACCAGATTTACGGTAATCACCCTTTATTAAAAGAGCTCCCTTAATGCTTTGGATAAGTATTGGGAGGGAGGACTGATGAGAGAAGGAAGAAGAGTGGAGGCCTGCTGATTTGTTTTTTATCATCATCTGGGGTCAGGTGAGTTTTTAAGGTTTAAAATGGGGTTCCAGGTTTTATTATGATATACCGCTTGGGGCGCATAGCTGTCACAGCGGTTTACAGTACAAACAAATTTTATAATTAATAGTAGGGAGAGAGAGAAGATAGGAGAGATAGGATAAGAGAATAAAAAGTGAGGAACTCCATTGTTAATAGGAAAAGATTAATATAGAAATGAAAGAAAAAGATGAAGGTTGCTGTGCGTCTGAGCTGTCCAGCAGGTTACTGCTCATGGAATTGGATGACTATATTGGATTTTATTGAATAAACTTTGGAAAGCACTGTTCTAGGCTATATTTTCTAAAAGCAGTAAGACAGCAAATGAGTATCCAGCTTGGGTGGGGGTGGGGAGGGAATCGCCCTTCTCTAAATGTAATGATCCATGTCTCGAACAGGAATTTGAATTCAATCTGAGCCCGTTTACCCATTGCAATTATAACACTCATTAAAGCAAACATGTTTCGGCTGGTAATTTAGACAGATTTCAGTGTAGAACACGTAGTGTGTGCAATGTTTGTTTTTCAGTCAGGAATAGCATCTCAGCCTTGCATCTGAAAACTCTGCTGTTATATTCCTGCTTTGGAAAGCTGAGCGTGGTTTGCATTCCAGTCACACTCGGAATATAAATTAAAAGCTTGTAGGTTTTAATTTCAGAAAGGGCTTCAAGCCAAGAGAATAATAAGAAAAATACGTATATAGATATTAAAAAAACACACATTTCTGTACTTTTTTTTTTCTCAACATTTCACCATTCAATACAAAATAACAGTTAAGAACATAAGAACATAAGAAGTTGCCTCCGCTGAGGTAGACCATAGGTCCATCCTGCCCAGCGGTCCGCTCCCGCGGCGGCCCATCAGGCCCATCGCCTGAGTAGTGGTCTATACCTATCTATACCCTTCAATCCCTTTTTCTTCTAGGAATCTATCCAAACCTTCTTTGAAACCATTTAATGTTTTCTTGTCTACAACAGCCTCTGGAAGCGCGTTCCATGTATCCACCACCCTCTGAGTGAAAAAGAACTTCCTAGCGTTTGTTCTAAACCTGTCCCCTTTCAATTTCTCCGAGTGCCCCCTTGTACTTGTGGTGCCCCATAATTTGAAAAATCTGTCCCTGTCTACTTTTTCTATGCCCTTCAGGATCTTGAAGGTTTCTATCATGTCTCCTCTAAGTCTCCGCTTTTCCAGTGAGAAAAGTCCCAACTGCTTCAACCTGTCGGTGTTGTTGTATAGCTTTTGGTAATTAGTCTATTGAATCCCTAAGCTGTTCTACCACGCAGGTCAACATTAACCATCAGAAGTGCAAACTAATACTTATTGAATTAGAAATATCTGTTCGATTGTCAACCTCAGCAGCTTAGTCCCAGGAACAATTGCATCCTGAGAAGAGAATGGTGCTCAGCGATGTTTTTACAATCAACTCATTAGATCTTTATCTCTCAAGTAGGAACGGGGAGGTAATGCCTTCAAATGGGAAGCATTTATGCATATTGTGGCTGGAATGTCCCTCACCTCTAAGCCAAGATAGGCTGGGCATGGTTTCAGTCTCAAATTTGGTGCTATTGCATTATATTCCAGTAGTAGTCTGCACAGCTTTGCTGGATCATGAGACAATGGTATGAAGATTTGCATGAATCACTGGA
Organism: Geotrypetes seraphini; assembly: GCF_902459505.1. NCBI lineage: Eukaryota > Metazoa > Chordata > Amphibia > Gymnophiona > Dermophiidae > Geotrypetes > Geotrypetes seraphini. The sequence continues at coordinate 536,524,262 of NC_047084.1, forward strand.
TGAGTCGAACTCGGAGGTTGTATGGCCTGCTGCTTAATCAGTCTCTATGTGCTGTGATCAAGTGGAACATATGGTGGTTCTATTGCACCATATCTCTAGACCAGGGGTCTCAAAGTCCCTCCTCGAGGGCCGCAATCTAGTCAGGTTTTCAGGATTTCCGCAATGAATATGCATAAGATCTATGTGCATGCACTGCTTTCAGTGCATATTCATTGGGGAAATCCTGAAAACCCGACTGGATTGCGGCCCTCAAGGAGGGACTTTGAGATCCCTGCTCTAGATACTCTGCCCCCTCTTTTATGCACAAATTTTAAGGGACCACGTCAGACCTATGTTGGCAGGACCGTGGTAGTGAGGGTGATTTTCAATAACGTAGGTATGGGGCACACATACCGGCTTCCCCTTGACCACTTCATAACAAATTGACAACAACAACATTTTGGGAACAAAAGGCCACAACTTTATTATAACACCCATGTAAATAAAACCCTAGGAAGCAACTGAGCCTGTCTTACTCTTGACGTATTGCTTCCTGCCATGGAAAACCAGCGAGGGAGCGCGTCCTTCAACCCTTGTGGCCCGTCAAACCTTCCTACCAGCGAGGCCACATTTCTCCGCCCACCCGCCATGGATGCCAGAGAGGCAGACATTTCTTGTCCAGAGGATTGCTAAACTCCTCCCTTTAAGTCCATTCACATGTCTTTTTGTCCAAATGTTCTTGCTCGGGTGCCTCCACAGTTGTGACAAGTAACAGCAGCCAACACCAGTTTTGCAAAACTTCTAACTCACTAACACTGATCATCTGCCTGTCTCTAACGCTTGAGTACAATTCAAACAAAGATTCCGCTAACATTAATTTCCTAACTGTGCGCACAGCAAGCATGGAGGAAGGCATACAGCCTGGTGACGCTCAGAAAAGGGGGGAAGGGAGGGAAAGCTCTTGCTGCCAAGGAGCCCAAAAACGCCAGGGCTTCCCAGCAGCACCAATTTTAAACAGTCCGCTCTCCCTCTGAGCTCCACCCTCCTCCTCGAGTACAGCTAATGAGGCGAGATGCCCCAGCGCTGACGACAGCAGCGTGGAGACAGACTGGAGGAGGAAGGGTGGAGCCAATCGGGGAAGTCTCGTGGCCACCGCCATGTTATTAGCGGCATGCTCTGGAGAAATTCTTGCCACCTTAATCAACATAGGCATACAGCACACATACCGGCTTCCCCTATGACTGCTGGGGTACTAGAGGAATGCTAATTTTCAAGGGGCAGAACATGAACTGGTTGGATACATGATTCACACTGGCTAGGCACTCTGTAGCACCTTCTATAAGACATGGCCACTCTTGCATCTTTGGGTCACACAGGTGATGAAGACTGCTTCTATTGTGAAGCTGTCCTGCTCTATTAAGGTGAACTTTGATGTGTCTGGGAAAAGTACTGGTGCTGGGTGCAGAGTCTGACAGGGGAGGGAGGGAAGGAAGGAAAGGGGCTGTGTGCAATGCCTGACAGGAAGGGAGCTGGGTGCAGTGCCTGACAGGGGAAGGAGGGAGGGAAAGAAGGGTGCTGGGTGCAGAGTCTGACAGGGGAGAGGCAGGGAAGGAAGGAAGGAAGGGGGCTGGGTGAAATGCCTGACAGGGGAGGGAGAGAAGGGTGCTGGGTGCAGTGCCTGGCAGAAAGGGAGCTGGGTGCAGAGCCTGACAGGGCAGGGCACTTGAATAGTAAGCCGCCTAACTTATATTCGAGTCAACCATTTTTCCTCCTTTTTGGGGGAAAAAATGGGGTCTCAACTTATATTCGAGTATATACGGTATTTATAAATGATCTAGAGATGGGAATAACGGATTAGGTAATTAAATTTGTAGATGAAAAAAAAGCTCTTCAAATTTGTTATATTGTAAGAGGATTGTGAAAAATTGCAGATGACATTTAATGTGAGCAAGTGTGAAGTGATGCATGTGGGAAAGAGAAATCCAAATTATAGCTGCATGATATAAGGTTCCACGTTAGAGGTTACCACTCAGGAAAAAGGATCTAGGTGTCATCGTTGATAATATGTTGAAACCCTCTGCTCAGTGTGCAGCACCGGCTAGGAAAGCAAATAGAATCCTGTGTGCAGTTCTGATCACTGCTTCTCAAACAAGATGTAGCAGAATTAGAAAGGATACAGAGAAGGGCAACAAAAATGATAAAGGGGATAGGATGACTTCCCTATTAGAAAAAGCTAAAGTGGCTAGGGCTCTTCAACTTGGAGAAGAAATGGCTGAGGAGAAACATAGAAACATGATAGCAGAAAAAGTCCAAATGGCCCATCTAGTCTGCCCATCCACAACATTCACTATCTCCTCCCCTCCCTAAGAGATACCACGTGCAAGTCCACGCATCTGCCATCCTTTCTGTAAAAAAAAGTATTTTCTTTAGATTAATCCTAAGCTATCACATCTTAACTTCATCCTATGCCCTCTCATCCCGGAGCTTCCTTTTCAATGAAAGAGACTTGCCTCATGCGCATTTATGCCATGTAGTTATTTTAACGTCTCTATCATAGCTCCCCTCTCCCACTTTTCCTCCAAAGTATATATATTGAGATCTTTAAGTCTGTCCCCATATGCCTTATGACGAAGACCACCACCATTTTAGTAGCCTTCCTTTGAAGGTATGGTCTCAAAAATTGTGCACAATATTCTAAATGAGGTCTCACCAGAATCTTATAAAGGGCCATCAATAGCAATACCTCTTTTTTCCTACTGGCCCAGTATTCTCCCCAGAAATTTTTTCCAGCCGGGTGGCATGAAAAAGTAGCTGGGTGGGACGGGACAGGGAAATTTGGAGGTTAGAATAAGGTCATTAAATCCAGTGGCGTACCTAGTATATATGACAGCCAGTGCTGATCATTTTTTAACAACCCCCCTCCTCTATATAAAAAAGTTATTTTTAGTAATAATCCATGAGCCACACAACAAGGGTGCACCTAGGAAAAGGCAGCATCTTAAACACAGCAGTGAGCACTAGAACACCAACACACGAATTGTAAAACTAAACAAGCCAGATCCTGCATAGTCAATTGATTTTGTACAGTCAATGCTAACAGAAAACCATGTCTTTTTCATACTCACAGAACACAGAAACACCCTTGCCCAAAATTAAAAATAGAAATATGTAGACAAAAGTTAAACTAATGCAACACCACAGAAACAGTGACACATGTCCCCTAATACTGTGCAAAATATAAAGAGACTAGATGTAAATTTGAAAAAACTGATACATAACAATCACCACTTTAAAAATTAACAAATAGAAATAATACAAGAAACGAGAAATAAGAAAATACCATTTTATTGGACTAATCAATTTTTCAATTAGCTTTCAGAGGCCAAATCTTTCTTCGACAATACAGTATACTGCTGTTATGGTATCCTGTCCTGACCTGAGGAAAGGGGTTTAGGCCAAAAGAAATTGCCTTATTTCCATTTTCTATTTATAAAGTTTTATCAATACTGTTACAATACTACTTGAGTCTATGTAAAGCAACAAAAAAAATGTTCTTTCTACCTTTTGTAGTTTCTGCTTTAATCATCTTCTCTTCGCTCTTTTCTTTCTATACAGCATTTGTCCTTTCTCCCTTCCATGCAACATCTGCCCTCTATCTTTACCCCTTCTACCCAGCCTCTGCTCTCTCTACCCCTTCCATATACTGTCCACCCTCTCTCTGCCCCTTCCATCTACTGTCCACCCTCTCTCTGCCCTTTCCATCCAGTGTCCACCCTCTTTCTCTTCTATACGGCATCTTTCCTCTTTTTATGTCGCTTCAATAAACTGTTTTCTTTTTTTACTTTCTTTGGCTGGAGTTGAACACAGAACTTCAGGCTGTGCTGACTCGAGTCAGGTCAGGGAATCCACAAGCCAGTGAGAGGGTTTTTAAAAAATGTTTGAGTGGCGGCATGGGCAGCGGCAGGATTCACGACCGCGATGACAGCTCACCTAAATTAACCTGGCGGAGTGCCCGGCTAAAAAAGCGCTAGGGAGAACACTGTGGCCATACCTCTATGTAGCCTACAGTACCATCCTTAAAGCTTTTGCTGTCACTTTTTCAACCTGTTTGGCCACCTTAAGATCATCACATGCAATACTATCACACCCAAATCCTACTCCTCTTTCATACACAAAAACTCTTCACCCTCTACACTGTACCATTCCCTTAGGTTTTTACAGGCCAAATGCATGACCTTGCATTTCTTAGCATTAAATCTTAGGTGCCGAATTTCAGACCGTTCTTCAAGTTTCGCTAAGTCCTTCCTCATGAAACCTTTTTTTATATGGGCACAGATATTGTGCATGTTACACAAGTACAACATCTGCCCCATAAGAAAAAAAGTCCCCCCCTAATGACTGTCTTCCCCAATGAGCCACAACAAACATAGCACTGGGAATCCCCCCTCCCTGCACTAGCAAAAATCAGAAGGAGGGATGTCCATTCCCTCCTACTATGCCAACTACCCCCTCAGCAGTGAAACAGTAGAAAGGGTGCACACTCTTTCCTGCCATGGTGATTCCACTCCCTTGCACAAGACATAATGACAGAAAGGATGCCCACTCCTTCCTGCCACCAAAGGACCCACTCCTGCACCAGGGTGCCTCCTGAACCACTCCTACCCCTCCCCTTCCCCCAAAAGGCAGGAGGGATGCTCACTCCCTCCTGCCATTGGATGCTCCCCTGACCCCCCATACCTTTTTTTAAAGATGGAAGCAGAAGTGAAGCATGGTCCCTTCATCTTCAAGGCCTGCTGATCCAAAATGACGGGCCTTCCTTCCTCTGTGCATCCTCTGTGCTCTGATTGGCTCAGACACCTTAGGCCCCTTCCCATACATTACACGGGATACAGAGGGAGGAGCCTGAGGCCTTGATTAACTCAGACGCCTTGGGTCCCTCCCCTCCCCGTGGGTTCTGAACTGCTTTTATTTATTTATTCATCTATAGAAACCCGACAATAAAAACCCCGAGGAAGCCGCAGTCCGCAGTGAAACAGGGCCCGTCGGTTATTAATACAATGCAGTTTGGGCCAACACAAGTTATCAAGCGAATGGTGAGATAAGTAACATTATACTTATAAAATCAGTAGTATGATCTTTGCACTTTGCTTAAGAAAATTTCAGTAACATGACAGTGGCACTGTCTGACGCTCAATAAGTGTTGGTTTTCTGACATAAAATAGATGTTGGTTCTAAACAAAAAAGAAAGAAAAAAGTTTTATAAAGTTTAATATTTTAAAAAAGTTGTTTGATTTAAAAATTAGTTTGATTTTGAAAATAAGTAAGATAAATTAAATAAATTAAGAAGCTACATAAGAGTAGTTAGGAAAATGAAGGTTTGGTCTATGAAAGATAACCATCACCACTGAAACTAGGGGTGAAAGCCTATATGATCCCCTTTTTGTGGTGTTCTGAGACACTTTCCTTCATCTTCACTAATTTGTCTTGTGTGGACCGAGAAATTCAGAGACACAGATGCTAGGTCATAGGAAGGGGACACCAGAGGGGAAAAACAGATGCCTGTAATCTTCATCTGGCAGTGCTGGGGGGTTCCCACCAGTCACAGCAAGTTGCACCACTTCTGGATGAGCCTGAGCCCAAAGTGAGCCTCTCTCCACCCATGGCTCCACCATTGAATCTCTTTTTGCATTTCTTAGAACAGTGATGCCATGGAATCCGAACTTAATCCATTCCAGAACCCTGTTCGAGTTCCAAATCGTTCGAGTTCCAAGACAATTTTTCCCATTGAAAATAATAGAAACTGGATTAATTTGTTCCTGGGTCCCACAAACTCAAATTTTAACAGTAAATACACTGGATTTTAAGGTAAAATATTAACAAATATTCCAAAGCAGCATTCAGATTCTGGGGCAGAAACGCACACATACAGTGTGCAGGGTGTTCGGATTCCAAAGAAGAGTTCGGATTCTGGGGCAGAAACACACATATATGATGTGCAGGGCGTTCGGATTCCAAAGCAGAGTTCGGATTTTGGGGCAGAAACACACACATACAATGTGCAGGGCGTTTGGATTCCAAAGCAGAGTTCAGATTCTGGGGCAAAATTTACTACAAAAAAAAAGTTCAGATTCCAAAACATTCAAGCTCTGGGGCATTTGTATTCCGAGGTACCACTGTACTTGGTATTTTTCCTCCATAGGTTGTACAGAATTCTCAGCTGGTTTAAGAAGATATCACTAAAGTACTTATTTTCTTTAATCTGTGTAATTAGAGATCTTAAAACTTATATTAGTTGTTTTTTTACAGCTTTTCCTTTGACTTTGGCATCCTTTTCTGCTACATTTTCATGGTCTGATTGTATTTGTAGGTACTTGAGGATCATCTTTCTATACACATAGGACAGAATAGTCACTTGGACACGCCTTTTAATAGTACTGTTCTTGTGCTTTTCTCCTTTACCACAGTGTTTGGTTTTCTTGCACCAAGCTTTTTATCGTGGGAGTAGGAATGTCCCAGATGAGCTCAACTTCTTTATCCACAATACTGCCCTGGTTATGATCTCACTGTTTTTCTAGTGGAACAATGGTTTTAAATTTACAAAACTTCCAGTGGTTGAGATGTGCTATCTTATTGTACCTTTCTGTATGTAGTTCTTTTGATGATAGCCTGTCACACCCAGCAGTGAAACGTATGACTGTTTCTAGTTCAGTGTTACCTGCTTCACTGTTTGATTTTTCTGTGCTGGCTGTGAACCATCTTGTCTTCAGTCCACTATCCTATACTACAGTTTTAGATTTTATAGTACAATATTTTCTCTTGATTAATTATAGCTAGAGAACAGTAATCACTTAAATTCTATGGAAAGAATACTAAAATGTAATATAAGTGTTAACTGTAATTATTCCCCCTCCCTATAGAACTGTGTCACGAATGTAAAATAGGATAATTCAAGCATCCTCAGGCTATTCAGTGAATAGAGATCCCGGCTTTAATTCTCATCAGGTGCTATAACATTTTAATTATGAAGTCTAATAGAGACGGCCAGTGAAACTAATCTTAACAGGGCAACCTCATTCCAGGAAATAAAAATCGCAGCACGAAAAATGAGGCTTGTTACAAGGTGACTTGCTCGCTTGCATAATTGTTCCCATCCTGGCTTTATTTGTAGAGAAGGGAAATGCCATTGAAATGAAAAACTGATTTTATGGTTATGGATATTAGACTGAACCTATCAAAACAGAGGCTTTTGGAGATAACAAGTTATGCCTGGTGGTTATTTACCTGTCTGTTTGGTGCTGGGCATTAGCTATTACAAGCCAATATATTCTGCTGCCTTTTATGACATACATAAAAATCTTGTTTCTCTCCGATTATCACATATAACATAGACATTCTGCTGTCTTTGCAATTATATGTATAAAAATGGACAATTTTTAAACTTTCAGACAGTTATTTTCAGAGAGTTATTTTCTATTTATTTACTTTTTTTAGTTAAAGCTATTCTAGGCATTTGAACTGATTACCTGATTTGCCATGTTTCAGAACTTTCAACCCCAGCAAGTCGATAAAGCTCCATGCCAAAGTCAACTTTAGGTACTTCATGGAAACTATAATACTGAAAGTTCTACAAGGAAATTTTATTTTCCAACATATCTGCAATCTTGGCTCTTTTTGTAGAGCATAGTAATTTCTTCTTATGCTTTTTATCCTATATTTCAATTGAAAGCAGTGAGGGGATCATGGCCCCATAACCCGTCACCTGGAACTTTTAGGCAATCTTTTCCTAATCTGGTCGTTGTAGTAATGGTCCTGAGAGAGAGGGAGTCATGGAGCTTCTTCCAGAATCCTGGTTTAGGGGTTCTGAATCCATCCACCAAATGGCCACCACTCTTCCGCCTCCACACGCCGTCTACAATCAGGCCTTCTAAACCCAGTCCTTGAGGTACCCCATATCCCATTAGGTTTCAGGATATCCTCAATGAATCTGCATGAATAGATTGGCATGCATTTCTTCTTTGGTATGAAAATCTATTACATTACATTCAAATACATTTCTAGACCACAATACCTTCCAGATCGATGCGGTTTACATCATCAAGAGACTGTACATCACAGTGAAATACAAGAGAAATATCATCTTCCTTACTTTCCTAAGAATTTTACAAAAAGAGATGTCTTTAATAGTTTTCGGAAATGCATATATGAAATTGCAGAAGCAAACAAAATACACAGTTCCGAATCCCGACTACCAGCCTGATATGCAATTGATCGATGCAAAATTTTCTTGCAAAGACATCCTCGTACTGGAGGGAACACAAACAATGAAGTTATCCTTATGCATATTCATTGTAGACATCCTGAAATCACAATGGGACTTGGTGTGCCTCAAAGACTGGGTTGAGAAGCCTGGCTGTACACCAGGGGTGTCCATCATCAGCCCTTGCCCTGTTGGTTTTTAAAGATTTCCCCAATGAATATGTATGAGGAGTGTTTAAGGGGGGTTAAAGAATACAAATGAACTCAATTAACTTCTAAGCAGCCTGTAGATGCAGTGAAAAAACACAATTTGAAGTGTTAGAAGCCTAGAAAAATAAGATATGAGAATTAGAGTATATAGCTCTAAATAAAGAGGTAGATATAATAGCTCAAAAACCTGGAGGAAGAAGGAAAATCAATGGGACACTGTGGGCTCCTTTTACGAAGGTGCACTAGCGGTTTTAGTGTGCGCGCTAGACGCTACCGCCTCCTTTTAAGCAGGTGGTAATTTTTCGGCTAGTGCACGCTAATCTTGTGCGTGTGCTAAAAACGCTGGCACACCTTTGTAAAAGGAGCCCTGTGTTATCAGGGAACAAATTATATTGCAATAGAATATATCAAATTTCAAAATATGAGCATATAATACCAGTACTAAAGGCCCTACACTGTTTACCAATAGAATTTTGCATTTGTTATACAATTTTGTTTCTTATATTTAAAGCCCTGTTGGGTAAGATGGCACTAGTGCTTGCAACAACTCTGCATATTCATCAGCCAGCTAGAGCTTTACGATCGTCTCATTCCAAGGTACTTGATGTTCCGTTAATTAAACTGATTTGTTTAGAAGAAAATAGAAATGTGATCTTCTATATTAGAGGACCCTTACGGTGGAATATGCTGTCAAAATTAATCCAGGTGACTACAGATGTAAAAAATATTAAAGTTCTGCTTAAAGCCATTTTTATTTAAGGACGCGTTTATGTAATAAAGAACTGTGAGGAAACAGTAGTATATAAATTTCTAAGGATATGTTTGACTGATATAAAGAATAGTTGGTAATTGTGACTACATGTAGTGGTTGTAGAGTGGACAAAAATCAATGATTTTTTTAAAATAAAAATTTGGATTTTTTTTTTTTTATTTAAATCAAATTGTTTTAAATAAAATGTTTTATTGAGGAAAAATTTATCCACTTAGAAATTATATGATAGAGCAAAATATAAATGTGAAATAAAGAAATAAATTGGAAGGGGTTATGCTAAAAAGGGAATTGAATTTTTAAAAAACCCAAAACATTCTACATGAAACATTTGGTAACTTGGAATCCTTATGGATAGAAATTCCAAACCTTTCCGAGGGCTGAGCTCTCTTTAGCGTTATCGCTGGGGCGCCAGGGGTGCGTGGGAGTCCCTGTACCTTACTTCTTTTTTTCTTTTTTTTTCTTCAGTATTGGAGTTTTATTCCTAGTCCTTCGCAGTGGGTTATAAGAGTCCAAACCTACTGCTCTAAGGTTTTTCTTGGTTTTTGGATTGGGAGGTTTGGGATGGGGAAGGTTTGGGTTGGGATTGTTGGATCTGATGCTTTGGATTTGGATTTGTCCAGTGTTTCTACTGTTAGCATTTGTTGGTTGGATTTTTGTTGTTTGAAAAATAAAAATTGATTCAACTTGGATAGAAATTCCATGTGTGAAAGGAAGGAGTATACTGGTAGAGTATAGGGATTATTTTCAAAGCACTTAAACTTCCAAAATTTCATAGGTTGAAAGGCTGAAAGGAAGCCATCGGTTGCTCCTGATGTGGAGTGCCTGGCATCCTACTTTAGTACAAAGGTTGATGGTCTCTGTTTGCAATGACCAGTGGACTAGAGTGATCAGGATGTACTAGAACAGGAAGGTGCTGGAGTAGTTCAGTGGGCTGTTTTTCAGCCAATTACAGTGTGCAGTTTAGAGAAGATAGGAAGGTTGGTAAGTTGCTGTCTGTGTTGAATTTAATTCCATCTTGGTGGCTTCTGATACCAACCCATGGCCTCAGGCCATTGGAGGCTGCAATGATTAATCAATGTCTACTGACTGGGGTGGTACTGGATGCCTGGAAGCATGCAGTAGTGCAACCTATTTTGAAGAAGCTATCGTTAGATTCTCTGAGGCCAGAAAATTATCAGCCAAATTTCACTCTGTCTTTGAGTGCAAAAGTAGTGGATTGTGTGGTGGCCAATAAATTAGTAGAATATATTACATCTGCAGAGGCATTATATCCTCTTCTAGACAAACCATGTTTATGCATCGGTATATCATGGAGATGACACTGGTAGCAGGAGCCAGTCAGGAAGCTGCTCAGCGCCGGGCAGCAGTGCAAAAGTGCGTTTCTGCTTGGTGCTGCTCAATGGCTGAAGAAAGCAAGACTCATGGCAGCCACCGACGCCTGGGTTAGCAGCGAGGCAGGAGCGCGGAAAGCTCGCTCCTGCCTGCTGCACCTCTGGAGCACCAGGGATTGGCAGAGGAGGTACAATAGGGCAGGAGAGGACATGGCAGGGAGCAGAGCTAGTGCCAATTTTGGGGGAGGCCATGGTCCCTGTGCCCCCCCTCCCTGTTCCGACGCCTATGCCTCATTCATTGTAAACTCAAAATCAGCAAATTGAAACTTGATAATATGACTACCATGAAACAGTTAAAAAAAAAAAAAAAGTGGCCTGTCTGTTCAATGTTCACAGGGTGTTGCAGAGTGGATTGGGCAGACCCTGGGTCACAAAAACCATATTCAGGTCAATATTTAGCTGCAGTGTAAGCATTTTCTTTTCTAAATGCTACCCATGGTAGTTTAAAAATATATGGCTATTTAACACTGCTGTTTGAATACTTGGCTTCATCTGGATAGAAACAATATTTTTATCTGGATTACTAATCTAGTTAACCTAGGATATCCAGATGGTGAATTGAATACTGCTGCTATCTGAATAATTTCTGGGACGGCCCATGCTGTGTCCCAGGACAATTCAGATAAGCACTTTTAAATATCAGGCCCATTCAATATATTTTTAAAAGGAGGTAAAGACTTTTTTTTTTGTCAATAATTCCTAAAGTGAACATAGAACAAACTGGAAATATTCAGAACAAAAATGACTTCTTGCCTGTTCCAGCCTCACCCTCCTCCTCTCCTGTTGTTTACAGGTCTGGTTTAGGAAACTCCTTCCTCCTGTACTATACACACTGCCTGGACTAGGAAGCAGAGGCCTGTGTGGGGCAGTAGTCAGTAGAGTCACCGTTGCTGCTCCCTAAAAACTGTTGAGCTCTAGGATATTGACTAGTCAGCCTAATAGAAGAACAAGCTCTGAGTATGAAGCATTAATTATCAGGCAGCTGAAATTAGTATGAGTAAGGCACTGCTAGCTCATGGACCGCATGAAACATGCACATTTATTTTATATGGCAGCCAATATTTTTTGGTCTTGAGGGAGTGTGTGATGCAGTGGTTAGAGCTACAGCCTCGGCTCCCTGAGGTTGCGGGCTTGAATCCTGCACTACTCCTTGTGACCCTGGGCAAGTCATTTAATCCTCATTGCCCCAGGTACATTAGATAGAATGGGAGCTTGCCGGGACAGTTAGGGAAAAATGCTTGAGTAACTGAATAATTTGTAATTTGCATAGAATTGTAGGATATGCGGAATATAAATTATAAAATAAATAAATATGTTTGTTTATTTTCTACCCTGAGAATCAGAAAAAAAAGCAAAGGAGTGCCCTCGTGGTTAGAGCAATTTAATTTAATTTTTTATTAAATTTCCAGTAGGCTTATCTTTGCACTTCTAGGCAAGGAACAAAGTTAACATACATAGGGAATCTTTAAAGGTTAGCACGTGTTATCTGCCATCTTTTTTTTGTATTGAACTTACCAAAAAGCCTTTAGGCAGTGCACTCCAAAGTAGTAGGAAAGGAGCTAGAGTTCCTGCCAGCTCTTTCCTTCCTTCCTGTCACTTCCATCTTCCCTCCTTGCCACCATCATTGCTGCTGCTGATGTTACCTTCCTCCACCATGTACGCCAGACATGTCAAACTCTGGCCCGCGATGTAGTAAAATTTGGCCCACCAGACACTTTCAACTTAAGCTGGCCCACCGGTACAAGCGCCGCATCAGCAGCCTGCAGAGGATCACTGGTCAGCCGTAGCGATCCTTGCAGGCTGCTGAAGCCTCAGCAGCATATTCAATCTGCCGCGGTCCCGTATATCAGAGGAGGGGCGAGACCGCAGCAGAGGGAATGTGCTGCAGAGGCCAACTCTAGAGCCTTTGCTGGGCACTCTCTCCTCCAGCGCTGCAATCGTCTCACGCCCCACGATACAGAAAAACGTTATGTGCCCCAAGAAGGGGCTCGCTTGCAAGCTTTTCAATCGGATGGTACTGGAAAAGGAGGAGTGGAGCACATCTTGGCATGCAGCAGGTACGTTTCAGGAGACCAGTTCCTGTCCTCCAATGGCGCTTAAAAAGAGGCTCCTGTAGGTGGTGTCCGGACCTAGGCAGCAGATCGCAGAAGTTTGCAGAGTGTGAAACTTGAAGGACATGGAAAGCAAGTGCAATTTGAATTATTATTAATAGTTAAGAACCTTGCTTGAATATATCCTCACTGCAAACCAAAAGGAAAAAAAACAACATATTTATAACCCTCCAGATCTGGTGTTAGACAGCAAGTGTTATCTAGGACCTAAAAGAGAGAGGAAAAGTCTTGTTTTATTTATTTTGTTTACATCACAGAGCAGGCGTGGGGTTGGAGAGGTGGTAACCCTATACTTTTATTAAGACTAAAGGGTCCTTTTATTAAGGTGTGCATTTAGCGTGTGCTAAATCAGTTAGCATACCTTAATAAAAGGACCCCTAAGTATCTTAATAAAAAATTCGGCCCACAACTTAGCCTATGTTTTAGATTTCTGACCCCTGTATGCCATCTCTGCTTCATCATACTCTCTCTGCTGACTTCTTGTCAGAAGTGATGGCAGGACCAGTGTTAAACATGCAGGGGCTTAAAACAGAAACGGGTAGGGGGGGTAGTGGAGGGGGAAGGAAACACAAGCTTACCTTCTTGCTATTCTTCCTTCAGGATGGGCAGGTTTGGGGTCCCTGTGGCATGAAAGTCCAGGGTATATACCTGGGTACCCCCCCCCCATGTTGACCCTGAGTGGAATGCACAGTACTGGAGTATGGGCCTAACACCATGATATACTAGGTTAGCTTGGTACTCCCCCAAATGTTACTGCCGCCTGCCATGCTTACCTGTCTTACAATGTTCTGCCCCCCCCCCCCCCCTGTAAAGAGATTTACAATATAATAAAAGAAATAACATTGAACTCAATTAGATCAGAGAGTAAGGCTGAATTTAAAGGAATACTGTAGGCTATAAGTAACCATCACCTACTGCACTCTTCAGTAATGACTAGATCTACCCGATTCAAATCGATTTGATCTGGGAAACAATCAACCTCACCGATTCAGTGCAGGCCCAGCATTGTCATGGTCTGGGAACTTCTCCACAGCAGTAGCCTTTACAACATGCTGCTCTTGCCGGTGATGGACCTTCCTCTCTGCCAGGTCCTGCCTTTGCAGAAACAGGAAGTAGGCGGGACCTAGCAGAAAGGAAGGCCTGATGCCGGCATGAGCAATGTGTTGTGAATGCTGCGCTGCCGCTAGTGTGTGTGTTGGGGGGGGGGAGGAAGGCAGCTGACAAATAAAGAGAGCAAGTGAGGGATGGAGGGGGAAGGGAATAGGAGTTATCAAACCTCAGGAGGGGGCATGGATAGAGGGTACCGAATCTCGGTGGGGAGGAAAAAAATGCCTTACTACAGGGCAGGCAGGGAAGGAGATGTCCTGGAGACAAGAGAGAGATTAGCTAAAGCAGTGGGGAAGAGTGGAAGAGAGGCTGAAGTCACGAAGGGAGGAAAAGAGAGATCAATGCTGGGACAGGGGAGCTGGGAAAGATGCTAAAGAGAGAGATGTTTGCCTTGGGATGATGGGTGTAGGAAGAGAAAGGGAACAGGGAGGGGGGAAGCTGGACAGAAGGAGAGGCAGGGCCACAGGAGGAGGGATGAGGACACAGTGGTTGGAAGAGGCAGAGAGAGAGGATAGATGCTGGATGGAAAAAAAGAGAGTGAAGAGAATAATTAAAGCAGAAATGACAAAAGATAGAAAAAATATATTCTTTGTTGCTGTATTGTAGCTGTATTGATAAATGTGTTAAAATATAAAATGGAAATAAAGGAATCTTTTTGTTAGACTAATTTTAATACATTTTTGTACTAAACAGGTCAGGACAGGACCATCATACTATATACAGTATACCATACTGACTTGAAAAATTAGGTTTTGGCCTCTGAAAGCTAATCTAAAAATGGATTAGTCCAATGAAATGGTAGTTTTGTATTTTCCATTTTTGTTTTATTTCTGTTTGTTAATTTGTGTTGATTGTTATTTGTCAGTTCTTTCAAATTTACATCTGCTATCTTTATATTTTGCACAGTATTAGAGGACATGTGTTAATGCTTCCATGGTGTATTATATGTAGAGTCTGGCTTCATGGCTGTTTAGTTTAACTTTTGGCTACATATTTCTATTTTTGGTTTGTGATTACTTATTCCATATTGGGTGAGGGTATATCTGTGTTCTGTGTGTATGAAAAGGACATGGTTTTCTGTTAGCATTGAATGTGCAGGATCAATCTGTATTAATCTGGTTTCTTTAATTTTAGAACAGAAATTGATTCAACTTGAACTTAAAAAGCTGTGTCATCAAAACTGAATTGAAAAATCGATTGAATAGGCCAAATCGAATTGAATTTGAAAACAATTTCCCTGAATTGGGCAGCTCTAGTAATGACCTGACATTCCACAAGGTCTGGTACGCAGGAGCTTTCTTGCCATCTGTTTTGCTCTCCAGAGTGCTATTCCTCACGTGGACATTACATCAGATGCTGAGCAGCTTAAAAGCCCAGCGCTTAACAGCGCACTGCCATTTGGTGCATCATCTAAGGTGCAAGTCAAAGTTGCATGCCTTAGCTCGTGACGACTTTGCAGGACAAATTGGCTGAATACTGCGGACAGCTATTACCAGATTTACATTTAGCTTTAGATAATCTAATCTAATCTAATCCTTAGGTTCGTAGAGCTCGGCGCGGTTTACATTAGAAGAAATAGGAACTACAACAGAGGGTTAGAGATAGAAGTATGAAGAAAATTTAGAGGACTTGGGATGCCAAGATATAAGAGTATCCTTGATTCCTAAGTTGGAGGGAGACTTACATATTTGAGAAAAGCCAGGTTTTCAGATGTTTGCGGAAAACTTGGAGAGAGCTCAAGTTCCGAAGAGGGGAGGTAAGGTTGTTCCAAAGCTCAGTGATTTTGAAGAGAAGGGAGGTCCCTAGCTTTCCTGTGTGGGAAATGCCTTTTAGCGAGGGGAGGATCTGGTGGTATTAGGGTTTCAAGTTTCAAGTTTATTAGGATTTTATATACCGCCTATCAAGGTTATCTAAGCGGTTTTTTACAATCAGGTACTCAAGGGTTTGAGGAATTCCAAGAAAGGGAAGTGTTTATATTTAGCCCATTAAGATTTTACAGTGAAGATTTTAGAAGATTAGTTGGCAAAATGTATTTTATAATAGGTTTGATATTTTATCTTCTGTTTGGAAGACTTTTCCCCCTCTTTTACTAAGGCGCGCTAAATCAGCTAGCTCGCCTTAGTAAAAGAGGGGGGTTTGTGAGGTTGGTTCCTTTTCTCCATAAATGCTAAAAGAGTTCCAATGCGCTGATCATGCAGTTCGACCTAAGTAGTGCTTTTGAATTGGAAGATAGATCTTGCAAAATTTTTGGAATGTCTAGAAGCCTTTGGAATACTTGAAACGGTATAATTGGTTTGAAGGATTTCTGTCTACTTGTTCATATCGGGTTAGATTTAACAATAAATTCTCAGGAAAGTGGAAGAGCACCTGTGGTGTTCCACAGGGCTCACCACTCTCCCCTTTGTTGTTTAATGTGTATCTGTCCTCTTTGGGTTCCAAACTGACTTCCCTGGGGCTAAAATTATTTATTTACACTGATATTACTTTCATTTTGCCTTTTTCTCAATCTATTTTACACATCAGGAATAAGGTAGAGGAGATATTCAGGGCTATTGAAACATTTATGTCAGAATTCAAATTAAAGCTGAACCCAGAAAAAAAATATTTATCATTGCAGCTTCAGGTTATGATTCTACTGAAACATCTTTACTGCTAAACAATGTTAACTATTCAGTACAACCCACCATTAAGATCTTGGGCGTCATCTTGGACTGGAATTTAACTATGCAGAATCATGTTGATGCATTGGTTCAGAAGGTCTTCTATACTTTGTGGAAATTGCATAGCATCAGATCCTATTTTGATGTTGCATCTTTTAAACTGTTGGTTCAATCATTGGTGCAACTGGACTTGCAACTTGTTTTTGGCAAGCTCACAAAAATGTTTTTCTAGGTTGTGAATAGTCCAGAATGCTGCAGTCCATTTGATTTATGACTTGAGGAAGTATGATCATGTAAGCCCCTTCTATAGAATACTACATTGGTTGCCAATTGAGGCATGTGTTAAATTTAAATTTGGGTGTTTTTGCTACAAAGTTCTCTTTGGCATGACTCCCACTTATCTATTTGAATAATTTTCTATTGTTCAATCTAAACATTTGTGAAATACTCATGGATTTTTCAATTTTCCATCAATAAAAGGATGTCATTACAAAAAAATACCATCGTCGTTTGTTCTCTTACCAGGCGGCTCTTTGGGATGGGGAATTGAAACCCTTGTTACTAAGTTCTGAGTCTTATTATCAATTTAGAAAGCAACTGCAGACTTATCTGTTTGGTAATTCATTAATTCCAATTCTCTTGTATGGTTCTTAAATTTTTGTAAACCACATTGAACTTTTTGGTTATGCGGTATAGAAATGGATTATTAGATTAAATTGTTCATGCTCCAAGGCAGGACTTTTTACCTGAGTTCAAAGAATGTATTTAGCCATTTTAAGCATCATTTGGGAAGGTGGTCTCAAAATCCAGCAATTGCTGTAAAATGCAGTTCTTGCCTTGTTTCTGGAGAAGAGAGTTAAGACAAATTTTGGGCTCTTTTTACAAAGCTGCGTTAAGCTTTTTTATCGCCGGCTGTGGCAGTATTGGCTCCGATGCTCATAGAATGCCAGTGAGCATTGGACTAATACCGCTGCGGCCGGCAATAAAAAAAAAAGCCTAACGTGGCTTTGTAAAAAGAGGGGGGGGGGGTCTTTCTGCTAATACTCAGGAAGGGCTGCAGAGTAGATAGCTCCCTTGTGCTCTTTGTCATGGAGGTCACTGCCCATTCTGTCCTGTATATAGGAAGGGAAGAGTTGTGGCACAGTGGAGCCAATTCACAAATGTACCACAGATGTGGGTTACTTTAGGGGAATTTGACTGCTGTAAAAAGCATGGTATGAAAAATGTTGGCCAGGATTAAGTTTGTTGTAAGCAAGAATGTCTGAGCCATTTTTTTTTATACTGAGGGACTATACCAATTTTGTACATTTCCACCTGGGTTTATTTCTTAATTATTATTTTTTTTCTGTTTGTCTTGCTTTCTGTTGCAATATCTTAAATCCAGCTGGGATTAACTGAAACCATTTTTTTCCAGCAGCTTACACATCAGTGCTCAGTGGCTTTCTCTCAGAGTTGCAGCAATGATTACAGAAAAATAACTTGATTTATAGGTTAAAGAATGTGCCTACATAATGTATTGGTATTTCTGCCTCCAGGACTCCAGTCCTGACAGCACTGCTGAAAGGTGACTTAATGGAGACAGTTCTCTAGATCTGGGTCACAAGGGGATCATGGCAGATTTGCTGCATGTGCCCTGCTTGGATTACCTCAAACATGGAATACGATTTTGGAAAATGTTTGCTTTAAATCTAGTAGAATTGTAGCTCTCTAAGAAATATGGTAGCATTGTGCATACTTTGGAGTTTCATACTAGTTAGCAGAGGGTGCAATAAACTGGAAAGATGTCTGTATGTACTTTCTTAGTTTCCAGGTTCCCTACATTTCTTTCTCTCTCTTTCTCCCCCCCCCCCCCCCCGTATATCCTTAGCCAGCAGCAAGACAGCTGTGTTTAATCATAAACCACGTTCAAATGCCGGGCTGATCGGGGAAGGAGAGGTGGGGTGGTGTGGTGTGGTGTAGTACCAGCCTCTATCCCTCCTCCCCATATCTGTCTGTGGGACATTAACTGTATCCCCTCCCCCTGCTGTTGCTGGCTGCATCCTGGTCTGACACTGGCCAGTTTCAGCTCCGGGGGGTGCAGAAAGAGAAGGAGTTCCCCCCCCACCCCCAGGGCCGGGGCTGCGGGAAACATGGCCGCGCAAGGCGGGAGGCGGCCGGTGCTGAAGGCTGCACTGTGCGGTCCCCCCTCCTCACCCCGCTCGCCGCCTGCAGCCATGAATTCCGGACTGGGGCTGAAATGCAGCGGCGAGCTGAGCGAGGTAAGAGAGAGCAGCCAGAGGGAGCCGCGACTGCGCTGAGGGTCGTGGCTCGGTCACCGCGCAGGGAACAATAATGAGACTGACTCATTTAGCTGGGGGGGGGGGAGGGCGAGGAGACTCCGGGCTCTGCTGCTGGGAGCCTCTTCCTCTGTGCGAACTTGAGCACGATCGGACCCCCCTCCGCCCAGACCTGTAACTTTGTCCCCTTCTCGGATCTGAGCCGTGCTTCGGGTGCAGAGTTCCCGGCCCCGAGCTCGAGCTCGAGAGGAACGCGACTTTCTGAGACCTACTTTTTTTTTTTTTTTTTGCAAAAGAGGCTGCTGTGCGCTTATTCCTTTAAGAATGGGCTGAAACACGATTCAGGCATTTAAAAAAAAAAAAAAAGTGTGTTTGTATCTGAAAGTCTCAAATTGATTTCAGGTCGCCCAGTAGAAATTAGGGGTGGTTAATAGTTTTTCCTGCTAGTGCTTTAAGGTGGATGTAAGAACTACAGTATATATCCCCAGAAGACACTGTTTGGCGTCTGTCTACATCGGTGGGGGTTCAGATCATGCTTGTCTGTAAACTAGGGTAGCTCTTCCGAAGTTCAGTGCAAGTAGTTAGTGCCCTTATGGGTGACCTTGTGTAAAAGCAGCAGGTATCCAGTGGTAAACAGTATCTTTCGAAAACCCCGGCAAGAAAGATTCACCCCACCATGTGAAAAGAGAGCGCGTTTTTTTTTAGCTCTTCCATAATCCAATTCTTGGGTGGCTGAACATGTGGTGAAATCCTAAGAGAGTTTGGTATTGGTGCATTCCCTCTACCCCCATAATATGTTATCGATATTTTGGAGGCTGACAGCCCTGAAATGTGGGGATGGCACAGCTGTTTTCCCTATGTACGACGACCTTGAGCGAGTCACTTAACCTCTTTGTGCTGTTCTGCGGAAGGGGCATTGTTATCTGTGGTATGAATGATCTTGTTCGATACTGTACGCAACTGATGATGTGATATACTGTCCCTGTTAAAGTGATGTAGCTGTGTTAATTTCTTCTGAGTCATGTTTCTCTAGAATAAAATGTACATCTTTAACTTTCTCTTTGCAGCCTATTTCATTTTTAGAAAGGTTATTTTTCTTGTAATTAAACGAGTACTTCGTTCCTAATAGAAGGAAATAAATGCATTTTAACTGGAAGTATCCAAACGGATCCTTTTTATCTTAATGTCAGCTGGCAAATAGCAGCGTCTAACCACTTGAGGCAGCCACGTGCGCGCTCAGAAAAAAAGAGGAGTCCTGCGCGAGCTGCTGGGCCGGGAGCGAGCGCCTTCTTTCTAAAGAGGTCCTGCGCCTCCTTATCCATGCAGAGATCTCTGCTCAGGAAGTGAGGTTTGTTGCCCTCCATATCCTGTGGTAAAGTTTTTCAGTAGACCTGGTCCTTTTTAGTGGTTAGAATCACTGACTGTACAAGCAACAGGCGGTTCCTTGCTAAGAATTAATTTCCCAGATCAGAATATTATGTTAAAGATGATGATGTGTTTCCATGCTACGAGCTTTTTTTTTTTTTTTTTTTTACAGCTGTGATGATAATTCAAGCAAGTACGTTTAGAATTTTCGATGTGTTTTATGCCTTTTTCTTTCATGTGGCCTGAACAGCTTACTGGCGAATATTAACGTTGTTACACAGATTGAAATGAAGGGAAGAGAACAGTTAATTGGGAAGCGGTTTGCTTTTGCTTGCATAGATTTCTGGCTTATTTTGTGCAGTCCCTCTGGAATTTTATCTCTTTATCACTTGCTCAGACAGTGCTCCAAGACTTCCCGATATCGATCTCCCACTACAGCTAAATTATTTCATCCCACCCAACAAATCTTATACAAAGTTTTAATCATCCGTTAGTAGGGAAAAACCAAACTTTTTTTGCACAAAATTGGAATGCAACATGAGCTCTGTTACTATATTATAATCAGGTTAAGGGAAAAAAGGTTAGCAACAGGGAAATGATATAGACCAGTGAGATTGGAGAGTTGGTTGATAATCTGCATTTTAGACTGCTCTACATACCTGTTAAAGGGAAAATATTAGGCAAGATTTATTCTGGTTATTTCCTAGCATTGTTCAGGAATGAAATTGTAAAATTAATTAAATGCAAGACCAACATGTTCAAGTTGATAAAGAATGTATAGAAGTTTTGGACTTGTGCTAGCTGTACTTAAGAAGACTTATGTTTAGCTCCTGTTTTGTTATTGAAACCGTTTTCACACCCACAATAGTTTGTGGACTTTGTAATGAGATTGGGGGAGATGGTTTATTTTGGACTTTCTGATTTCTGCTAGCTCCTTTTGAGCTTGCAGCTCAGTTGGAACCAGGGCCCTAATGCTCGAAGCTTACCATGCTTAGCTTGCACCATTTGATTTAGACTGGTTGCAGCCAGTTTAGCTTGCATTTTATTCAGCATCTAATCCACAAAGGGTTCTGTGTCACTTTTACTATTCACCGTAGTATGTATTTCAATGAGCTCAGTATGAAGGGGTGCCGAAAAGTTCTCAGCCCAACCAACCAACTTTCTAAATTCTGAGCATTACCATATTTTGCCACTGTTGCTGAAAACAGTTATCTTATTTCATTAAGTGCCAATTTGCAGAAACAAAATTCTGTGTTTGACATTGTTTCAGATCACTGTTGAACCATATTCACATCATTCTCTTGGTTGGGCTGAGAACTTTTCGCCACCCCCTTGTATTAAAATGAGCATTCCATGTAATGCACAGAATGGAGCACCTAAGGTTGAAAAACTTCCTGCAGGTCTGGAGCTGTCACTGCATGAGGGACTTCTCTGTGGAGCAGTCTGCATGTGTGTGGGATATGTGTATATTATATGTGTGCATGTCTCACATGTAACACCAGTGAAAACAATTGTGGAATAGTAAACTGCAGCAAACCACAGGAGATGCACAAAACAGTATATCTCTGCAAAAGCTCACACTACCGCAAACCGCAAAGATGCACCATCATAAAAGCTTGCACAGCTGAACAGCAAAGGGGCCGATATAATAAAAGTAATGGGCTTTTAAAGCACATATGCAAGACATTACTGCACAAGCACCAATGGACCCCTGTGACACACAGCTATGACGTGGTTGTTGCCTTTTTTTTTTCTGGGCATGTGCAGAACATCAACACTTAGGAGACTGTTCTACGCATGTGCTAGGTGCTTTCCCTACCAAGCCACTTGCAGAATTTTCATGCATCACATTTGCATGCAGTTCTTTTGAGCATCGATCGATGTTTCAAAATTGATAGTTCAACCACAGTTATAATGCATGTGGTATTTGATGGTGACTTTTGAGTATTTGGCCCCGGGACTGGGATTTGGTGATATTATTCATAACCTTCTTGAATGCTGTTTGAATGTGTGTGTAGCTGCGATTCTGAAGAGCTTTGCCCTGATGAAGTGTTTGGCGAAACTTGCATGTCGGCTGCAGTTGGAACTTGGCAATAGTTAATATCGCAGCAGCATTGAAATATCAGAAGCATTAAGATAAGCGTTGTGAATATGGACATGAATAATTTTGGTTATGAATTTTTGAATGTTTGCAGTAACAAGATTAACCAGTATTTATATGTTAATAGGAGTACATGACATGTCATAGGACCAATGAGGAAGCTAGTGGTGGAAATCGCCATAGGTGATAGTTTGCCCTATGTGTAAAATCACTTCTGAGGGCCCTTTTGTTATAAATGATTATTACATTACATTACATTAGGGATTTCTATTCCGCCATTACCTTGCGGTTCAAGGCGGATTACAAAAGGTTAAATTAAAGAACAGAATTATAATGAATTATAGATTATGAAGATTAACTTTGGAATCACTATGATTTTTGTATTGGTTTGATTATATTTTGGTGATCCTAATATTGCAAACCATTTGAGAGATTTTTTTGACCATGTTTAACTGATTCATAACAACCTGGCATCTTTTTTTTTTTTCTGTCTCAAGGGTATACTCTTCTAGAGAATGACACGGGGACAAATATTTCCTGCCTTAACCGCCCAAGCCTCGAACACTTATGATTTTAAAGTGTTTGAGGCTTGTGCAGATGAAAATGGGGCAGGAACAAGGAAAGAACTTGCAGGGACGGGACAGGAAAATGAGTTCCTTTGGGGACGGGGAAAAATTTTTCCCCGTGTCATTCCCTAACCTCTTTCAACCCAAGTTTAGTTCTGCCATTGTAGTGACGGGGAACAGCCACCTGCTGGTTGACATGTATGTGCCACTACTAAGTGACAGCTGAGACTTCCTGCTCCAAGGGGCTGGATACCAACCCTTGCCTCTGGGAGGTTTGTCTGACTTGTGGGCTCAGCTTCTCTATAGGGCAGTTCGCAATGCAACAGGTGCCCCCCCCCCCTCTCAGTTTTCTTGTGACTAATTTTATTTTTAGTGGCCTATCCTGATCTTCACTTTCGATGACAGTTTGTTGCTTTTAGGGAGACAACTTCTCTTGTGTCTGGTGTGAAAACCTATATCAGATTGCTGAGCAGTACTGTGAATCTAACTCCCAACTATTAATTGTTTGAGGAAAATCTAATTTATATTTACTCTGGGAGATGTATTTATTTAAATGTTAGCATTTTTCTTTCGTTAATAAATTAATTACCAAAAGATTGCTGATTTAAGGACGTGGAGCAGCATAATAATAAAAAGCCTAAGTCTATTTTGGGCCTAGAGCGCTAGTCGCCCAAACTCAGCAGCGTTTAAAGTCTATTCTCGAAAAATACATCCAAAATATATATATATATTTTTTTCTAGAATCGTCTAATTATGTGTCCAGCCGTTTGATCATCCAGATCACCAAATCGTCTGTCTTTATACCGCATTCTCATCCAAAAAAAATCGTCCCAAGTCCAAAATGCCTAGAAAAAGACCTTTTGGACATGGGAGGGGTCAGCAAAGTGATGAACTGGCCATCCAGACATGGCAACAGAGTAGTGGGACACCTTACAGGGCACTGCTGTGAACTTCACAAAAAGGATGCCATATAAATATCTCACTACAATTCCCTTGCAGGTCATGGTGAGCCCCCCTAAAAAACACCCTCAAAACCTACTATACCCACCTGTCTACCACCCCAATAGCCCTTATGGCTGCAGGTGGCACTTATATGGCAGTAGAGTAGGGTTTGGGGGAGTTTTGGTGAACTCACATTTTTCACCATGAATGCAGTAGTTAGAGTGGCTTATGGGCCTGGTCCTCCTCGCTATGGTTCACTAGCCCCCCCCCCCCAAAAAAAAAATAAAAAATATTTAAACCGCCTCTGTGCAGTTCTACTAGGCTTTCCTATGCTAGGTGCTGATGTTCTGGAGGCAGGTATGTATGTTTTTATTCTGATTTTTTTATGGCAGTGGGGGGGAAGGGGGTCAGTAATCACTGGGGGAGTGTTTGGGGGTCTGTACTTTGTGTCTGCAGTGGTTATCTGGTCCCTTTGGATACCTTCTGGGCACTTAGACCTGTTTTTAGATCGCCTAAGCCACAACGTACAAGTTCCATCTAGGTTACTGAGGTGACATTGCATATTTTAAAGTCATCTGCCTGACCTCTGAAAAAAAACCCAAATACAAATGATAATTAACATTTTCTTTGCATACAGTGTGTTTTGTGTTTTAAAAAATTTTATTGTTGGTAGATCATTTTGATTTGGTCATTTTAAAAGTAACTCGCAAGCCAAAAAAGTGTGGGCACCCCTGCTGTAATACATGTGGCTCAGTTTTTCTAGATTCCTTCATTGCTTCCCACTCCCTTGACTGCGTGGACCCTGTTACCAAGCTTAGCATCATATGTAGAGATGCATTCCTTCTCTTCTTATCCTCCTGCTATATCACTCTTGAGAATCCTTAATTGAATTTGGCCCAGAGCTGATCCCAGTGGCACCCCCACTAATCACTTCCCACTACTCAGTCAGTGTCTCATCCACTCTAAGCCTGCCTAGTGTGTTATTGAATGTCGCATGTAAGAAAGTGTCAGAGGTCTCGCTGAAATCTAAACAGACTTTATTCAGCGCTCCCTCTTGATGTAATTCCCTGGTTGCCTAGTCAAAGAAATCAGTGCAGTTTGTTTGACACGATGCTCCCCTTGGTGAATTTGTGATACCTGATCTCTTGTGATCTCTTGAATTTTCCACAGTCTCTTCCCTGATTAAGCCACAACAAAACAGAGCACTGAAACTATGCTATAATAGTTTGTAATCAAATAGAAAAAAATTAATAATTGGCATGCATGCATGCTTTTATCTATCTAATCTATCTTGTCCTTTCAGGGGAGCTCAGAATGGGTTACAACATTACATACTGTACACAGTACAGATTAGTGCATCGGTTGACTTACAGTTTTAGACTTAACAGAGAGACTTTTCTTCCTAATCTGTTCTGTTAATCTATAGGAGGCTAAGATTAATATTTTTACCTGCTGGTCAGTGGCCCCATTTTCTTCTGTGGACGAGCTCATCAGAAGCCTAATAATTGATTTGGGTCGGGCATACATAACAACAGACAGCCTGTGGAGTGCTATATCTTATTACTCATGGGAACTCAAGATTCAGGGCTCCTTTTACGAAGGCGCAGGAGCGGTTTAATGTGTGTAATACCGTGCGCTAAACCTCTAGCCGCTACCGCCTCCTTTTGAGCAGGCGGTAGTTTTTAGGCTAGCACGGGGGTTAGCGCGTGATGAAAAAGTCGCGCGCGCTGATGCTGCTACCGCGGCTTCGTACAAGGAGCCCTCAGTTTTTCATCAGTGGGATGTGTTATCTCATTTTCGGACACTTGCGCTGTGGTTGCCATGAAGACGACAAGAGCTCATCTGTATGACCTATTGCACATTAAATACATTTAAAAGTAAACTGCTACATTTTCCGTGAAGAGACGCGGCACATTTTATGAATGTGTTGTCTAGGACAGCAATTGGAAGGCTGATACATTCAGACAAGTGGAGGAGTGGGGGGAGCGGGAGTCCCTTGAGGGTATTATCATATCATATGCATTTTCAGTTCAGGATGAGAAATGCTAAGCACCATCTCTCTACAATCTATTTGAACCCCAGTGCTTGATAACGTTTTATTCTCTGCACATGGAATCGGCCAGATCAGAACTGATGAATTTTTCATCCAGCTTTTATATAAAGGCAACTTGCAGTTAGAATATATCGGCGGCAGCTTGACTAAGAAATAAGTGTTCGCAGATCACGCGCATTAATACAAGTAAATTGCTGCTTCTTTTTTCATGATATGCCTTTTGCCTTCCCCGGGAGCAAAAGAGATGGCTTTAAAATAAGGAAGCTTCTCTTTTAGTAGGGATATGTACAGGGAAGAAATGTTTACGTGGCATATTTTTTGGCCTTTCCAGGTTTTTCAAAACTTTTTTTTTTTTTAAACACATTTATGTTAATAACAAAGGGTCCTTTTACTAAGCCGTGGTAAGTGCTAGCGGATTAGCGTAGCTGGTTTTAAGAAAGGTTTGGACAAGTTCCTGGAGGAAAAGTCCATAGTCTGTTATTGAGAAAGACATGAGGGAAGCCGCTGCTTGCCCTGAATCGGTAGCATGGAATATTGCTACTCCTTGGGGTTTTGGCCAGGTACTAGTGACCTGGATTGGCCACCGTGAGAACGGGCTACTGGGCTTCATGGACCATTGGTCTGACCCAGTAAGGCTATTCTTATGTTCTTATACTTGCTTCCTGCAACTTAAAAGGGCTTACTACTGCAGGATGTGCTCATTCCTAATCCGTACGAACAAACAATGTGCTAAGAAATATATTTAATATTTATGCAGATTAAGGCATGTCTAGGGGGGCAGATAATGGGCATTTCTGCACTAATTAGTGTAACTACTTTACTGCATGCTGATTAGCGCAGGATTAGCATATGAGCTCTCTCTGCCTACAAATTAGCTGTAGGTAAGTGCTCACATGCAAGTTTTTTAGTGACTGCTTGTTAATGACAACATAAGTGCATGGCCATTAATAGGGAACATGGAAAATAGGAATTTTTCAGCTGCAGTACACATGGCATTGGATGTGTGAGAAAAACCAGCATAAGGGCGCATTAAGGCCACTTTCTACTACCGATTAGTAAAAGGAGCCAGGGTTTTTACATGTGTGAAAACTATGCACTAGTCTACTTTAAGCATGTTAATTCATAGCTTAGCACGTGCTGAAATGATATTGCATACACTACATTTTTAAAGGTGTGCTAATGAAATGAATGTTTGCTAATTAATGGCAGTCCCTCTCTATTTCAGAAATTTCTTTGGTCAAGAAGTTTAAATATCTTGGTATTATTGTTGATTGACAAATAACTTTTACTGATCAAGTGTCAGAGTTAACAAAGAAATGTCTTATTCTCTGAGGTCTTTAAGAACTGTAAGACATCTTTTTGATAATAAGAACTTTCATACTTTGGTTTCTTTGGCGACTTCAAACATTACAAAACACTGCTTACTCCACCCTTGTAACCCAGCATTTCCTTCCTCTCTTTTTTTCTGTCTCCCTCCAACAAGTCCAACATCTTTTCTTTCTGCTCTTCCACTCCCTCCTATCAAGTCTGACATCTCTCCTCCCTTCCAACCACCAGGCAAATCCCCTCCACTTTTCCCTGTCCATCTCTCCTCTCCCTCCTCTTCTCTCCCTAAGTCATCCATCTCTCGCTCACCCTTCTGCCTCATCCCCTGAATCTCTTTCCCTTTTCCCATTTTGCCCTCTCCATCAAATCCATTTCTCCCTATCCCCATTTTGCCTTCTCTATATCCATTTCTCCCTTTCTCCCCAATGCCATCTCTCCCTTTCACCCCTTCTACCATCTCTCCCTGATCACCTGCGTCTTCCTCCATGTCCATCTCCATCTCTTGCTCCCTCTGTCCTCCTTCTATCCTCCTCTGCTGCCCCAAGTCCATCTCGCCCTGTCCCTCAAATCTGACATCTTTTCTCCCTCCCTTACTCCATTCCTGAGTCTTGCATCTTTCCCTCCTTCCCTTATTTGAGTCCAACATCTCTCCCTACCCGCACTCCCTCCCACAAGCCCTATATCGCTCCCTCTCTACCTTCTACCCTTCCCCCAAATCTGAAATGTCTCGGGTAGGGCCTTATTTGTAGTCAGCACTCTGGTGGAAGCAGCCAGAGTACCTGCTGGTCGGCTGTCTCTGCCACATCCCTTTCCTGACATCTACTCCTCCTTTCGCCCCTCCCCAGCCATGTGTCTACCTTTAAATTTCTTCTAAAAGCACATCACTGCCATGCCATTCTGGCTCCGGCATCTTCTCTCCACTGCGGCCAGCCCTAGCGGAAACAGGAAGTTGTCAGAGAGGGCTGGCCACAGTAAAGACGCCAGGGCTATGCCTGTGGAATAAAGCACTTTCTTAATCATACTTCTCCAAGTTTCACATGTTCTTGATGAGATAGTTGTGTCTCCTGAAGACATACTATATGCATCCCTTGTTTCTTTAAACCCTGCAAAATGTTTATATGTTTAATAGGAGAATTTATACCAGACACATTCCACAAGCTTCAAGGAGGTGGATTCCATAATCTATACAAGATGATAACTGATCAGCTAGTGCAAGCAACTAATCCTAAGGAGCCCAGTGCCCAGCCTCCACCAGACCACTCCCCTTCCCGAAACACCACTATATCTCCCTGCCACAAACAAGCCACAATAGAATTTCAAATGGAGTTCTCATCCCACCCATTCCCCCTTTTTCCGCTGCATACGCCTCTCAGCGCTATAGAAATAATAAATATTAGTCTTAAGCATCCAAAGGCACTCAAAACAGTCCCCTCATCTTCCCAAAAACTGCCCTTGATGTCCCCTTTTATTACATTACATTACATTACATTAGGGATTTCTATTCCGCCATTACCTTGCGGTTCAAGGCGGATTACAAAAGGTTAATTAAAAAAGTAGAGTTACAATGATTAGCTAGAGAGGTAAGTTGTAGATCTTATAAACATTTAACGTGTTGTTGTGGGTGAGGTGGATTGTAAAAGAATTAATAGGTGGTCACAGTGGAGGTTCTTTTGTTATTATTAGTGCGGTAATGGGTAGATCTAATGTCAGTTTTAGAGTTACTAAGAGGTCGTGATGTTATTGCTGCTTCAGGAATTTCTTGAAAAGTATGGTTTTTATTTCTTTTCTGAACGTCCTATAGTCTGGGGTGGTCATCAGAAGGTTGGAGATCTGGTTGTCCAGTCTTGCGGCTCGAGTGGCTAGGAGGCCGTCGTGTAGTTTTGTTCTTTTGACTTCCTTGATTGGGGGGGGTATGAATGGGGAGTGCGTTTTTCTGTGTCTGGTAGTGGGTGCTTGGATGAGGCGATTGTTCAAGTATGATGGGCTGTCTCCGTGTAGGGTTTTAAATAATATGCAGTAGAATTTGAATTGGAATCTTTCTTGGATTGGAAGCCAATGTGAGTTGATGAAGGCTTCAGTGATGTGATCATGTTTTCTCAATGAATAGATGAGTCTCAAAGCTAACCCAGGCTAACCCAGGTGATCATCCTACTTTCCTCTCCCCCAACAATAGTCTACAGATAATATGATTACTGCATCATGACCATGAGTTATCTATTCAAAAAAGTAAAACTTTCTCCAAATATGAATCACAAAATTGAGAAAAACATGACTCAGAAAACCAATCACTGGAGTACCAGATACATTAAGTCCTCAATATCTATAATGCCAGCTGAAAATAAAATGTGCTTTATAAAACCTCCCAGAGTACCATGATCCTGAACAAAAAGAAATCATGTCTCCATGGTGGTAACCACTTCTGGTATAGTAGAAGAGTCCCTTTGGTGGAGAGTCGGGTACAGAGATTCCCAATATAGTCACAAAAGTAGTTGCATCAGAAACTGAGTCAAAAAATTGTTTACAACCTTCATCTAATATTCACAGCTTTGCTGGGTAAAGCAACACAAATTTAATTTTCTTCTCAAATAAAGCAGAACATAAAGGTGTAAATTCTTTGCACCACACAGCCACTATGGCCGAACAATCCTGAAAACATAATTTATTTTTTTTCTCTTGTTGCAAATACTTGCCAGAACTTTGAAAATAACCACCTGAGGTTCAGAACCTTCTGGACCTCTTGGGCACATTCCATACAAAATGGGTCATGTTGTGAGCCAAATTGTAATATCTGTGGGATCCATATTAGAGAATGACATGGAGACAATTTTTTCCCCCATCCTGTCCCTGTCGAGTTTGTCACTGTCCCCATTCCTGTAAGTTCTGCCTTAACCATACAACTTATGATTTTAAAGTGTTTGAGACTTGTGCAGATAAGGACAGAGCTTGCAGGAATGGGGGCAGGAACAGGAGAAGAAGTCACTGGGGCGGGAAAATGAGTTCCCGCAGGGATGGAGAAAAAAATTTGTCCCCGTGTTATTCTGTAATCAACATTTCCAAGAATCCAATCAGCTCTTCATGTTGTATCTTTTCCGTCAACCTCACTAGGTGCAAGGTGCTTCATTTGGCCCAGTTTTCCAGCTCATCAACCTTCTGCATCAGTGCAAGAAGCTGTTTATCCATGGTGTGGCTGCACTTGATCTTCCAAAGAGTTCATATGATGCTGGGTACCACCAAATTCCAGGGCCATACTGTCAGTTCTCTCATGGGCGGAGTCGATCTTGTCAAAAAAACTGCTGTAGCTTTTTATCAATCGCTGCTTCCACTGCTGCTGAGACCTCTGCAATAATTTCAGCTGTCCAAGCAGAACAGACCGAAGAAGGACTTTGGAGGACTTGGCTCCGCCGCCATTTTGGAATCAGAAGGCTTGCTAAGATCAAATACAAACCCACATGAGGGAGGGGAAAATCTACTGTACCTGAATTTGTCACTTCCCTGCTCGATCAGTATAGCTGTGCGGGGATGAAGGTATTTCTGAGCAGTTGGGTGATAGGGTTCTGCAAGAATGCAATAGGAGCATGGTAGCGGGTGGGCTCCATCCTCCTGTAATTATCTCTGCTACTGTTCTTTTGCTGCTAATTAATGCCCTGGTATTTACAGATTTAATTAAAAGAGAAGAGGCTGAACTGCAGAAACTGAATCTGTGGCTGGTTTGGGCTTTTGATGGTGTGTTAAACTTAATATGTAGATTGACCTGAAGTTATTGCATTTAGCAGATGACTTGTTTGCTGTGCACCTAAAAGGTAAAGCCTTTGCCCTCCAACTGCATCCAATTTATTTCTGTACCCTTTAATTAGATTTACAGAGTCACAGCAGTGCAATATTTTGAAGCAGAGAGCATAAAATGATTAGGGTTGAAATTGTATCTTCTCTCTGCCTCCTTGGCCTTATATAAAATATTCTTAGGGGTGGTTTTTACCAAAGCTTAATGTGTGCTAAGTGCCATGTGGCTCATAAGTATAAGATAGGATGCACAGCATTTAGGGCATGGCTATGTCCATTAATGCAGGCTAAGCTTTAGTTAAAAGACCCCTTTGTGTGTTACTTCATTGCAAACTTTAATTTGCTATTGCATTAGAGAGTGCTGACTAGAGGTCTGCAAGGGGATTGTGGGAATACCACGGGGACCCCCCTCTGGCCCACGGGACTCCCACGGGGACCCCCTCTAGCCAACGGGACTCCCACGGGGATGGAAGGCTTTGGAAGCAGGGTTCGTCCATATAATATAATGGACACGTCAGCCTTAGTAAAAGAGGGGGGTTTATAAGTTAATTAACTGAACAGAAAACAAAAAAAGGGTTCCACCAAAGAGATTCCACAAGGAAAACAGCAGCGCAAACACAAAAGAAATTGGAATTGATGATCCTGTCAGAAATAATTACTGCTTTTTATGGGGACGGGCGGGGATGGAGGTAATTCCTTGCAGGGATGGGTGGGGACGGAGAGGATCCTGACGGGGATGGGTGGGATTTCTGTCCCCATGCACTCTCTAGTGCTGACGCTGTTCAAGGGACCTTGGGCTAGATTCACTAAAGTCCACAAATTTATCCTATTCATGTCCTATCCGTTTCCGAGTCATTCTGGCCAATTGATTCAGTAAAGCTTGTCCATGCAAATGATCAAATCGTAAACACGCCCACACGTCTCGCTGTAACATCGATCGACGCACACACGTACTATCTCCTTGTTGGTTTTGAAGCACATAACACATGCGCTAGCTCTTTAGGACTTCACTGAGTAGAAATGGGGCAGGGTTTAATTGCGGACGTCATTGGTGGGCTCCGAATGTGCCTACCGCAAAGCATTGTTGTCATAAAAAATGCAATATAAGAACTGTAGTTTTTTTTACTAACCTCTCTTTTTTTCTTAAGTGCTGTTGCAAGCTGTTCAAGCTGTGACCGTAGCTTTTTGAAAAATTTGTTGGAGAGGTTTAAGGAGAAATAGCATCGGAGGTTTGTGAGCGAGTTGTGGAATTCTTCGAGTTTGTCCTTTTTTTACGGATCGATCTCGAAGTTTATTGCGCGCTTCCAAACAGCTTAACATTTCTCTCAGGAAAAGAACTGTTAAGTTGCTAGAAGGCACAACAGTTAACAGCAGTTGAATGCTCTGGGATCATGTGCTGTTATATACAGCCTACGAATCTCAGGAGGCTGTGCGGCTCTTTCTGCCGTGAAGCACAAAGCAACCAAAGGCAACCCCGTGACGTCAGATGCACACGACAATCTAGCTGGAAGGAAGGGGGGAGGGATAGCTGGCCCTTAAAAGTTATTATTGATTTTTTTTTTAAATTTGGCATTGATATATGAAATGTACAATGCGCAAAGAGAGCACGGTGTTAATCCTAGATTTTCTCGCCATGCGCATTACAAATCTGAGATTCACACCTGCGCTCGCTATGCGTATTCCCAAAAAATATTTCTAATGCTTATGTACATGAAAGATTACATGTATTTAAAGTTTAGATATATTTTGGATTTTTAGCAGGGTAGATAACATATTTTTAATGGGGTTCTTAACATGCACGCAGCAGTTCCTAGGCAGGAATAGTTGGCGAGAATGTAAATGACAGGTCCTCAGTAGTCAAAACTTTTTGGAACAGAAAGGCCAGTTGGTTTGGACAAAATGGTTTCATGAATCGATGCCTTAAGAAATTTACATGCGCAGATCGGATAGAGTATGGAGGAAGGTTAGTAAATCGAGCTGTAATAGGAAAGTGAGCGCAAACTGATCGGTACACAATCAATTTGCTTAAAAATTTGCCACTGCTGGGTCAGACCAGTGGTCCATCGTGCCCCCAGGTCAAAGACCAGCCCTACCTGCTTACGTACTGGTTCAACAGGAACCCATCCAACTTTGTCTTAAATCCCTGGAGGGTGTTTTCCCCTATAACAGCTTCTGGAAGAGCGTTCCAGTTTTCCACCACTCTCTGGGCGAAGAAGAACTTCCTCACGTTTGTATGGAATCTATCCCCTTTCAACTTTAGTGAGTGCCCTCTCTCATTCTCTCTACCTTGAAGAGGGTGAACAACCTGTCATTATCTACTAAGTCTATTCCCTTCAGTATCTTAAATGTTTCTATCATGTCCCCTCTCAGTCTCCTCTTTTCAAGGGAGAAGAGGCCCAGTTTCTCTAATCTCTCACTGTACAGCAACTCCTCTAGCCCCTTTACCATTTTAGTTGCTCTTCTCTGGACCCTTTTGAGTAGTACCGTGTCCTTCATGTATGGCGACCAGTTCTGGACATAGTACTCCAGGTGAGGGCGCACCACGGCCCGGTACAGCGACATGACAACCCTCTCTGACCTGTTCGTGATCCCCTTCTTAATCATTCCCGCATTCTGTTTGCCCTTTTTGCCACCGCCGCACATTGCGCAGATGGCTTCATTGTCTTGTTGACCAGTACTCCCAAGTCTCTTTCCTGGGGGGTCTCTCCAAGTACCGCCCTGGACATCCTGTATTCGTGCATAAGATTTTTGTTAACGACATGCATCACCTTACACTTATCCATGTTGAATCTCATCTGCCATGTCGCCGCCCATTTCTCGAGCGTGTTTATGTTACTTTGCAGATGTTCGCAATCCTCCTGCGTCTTCACTACTCTGAATAACTTCGTATCGTCTGCAAATTTAGTCACCTCACTCGTCGTACCAATTTCCAGATCGTTTATAAATATGTTGAAGAGTACAGGTCCAAGCATCGAACCCTGCGGCACTCCACTGGTAACGCTTTTCCAGTCCGAGTATTGTCCATTTACTCCCACTCTCTGTTTCCTATTCGCCAGCCAATTTTTAATCCACGTGAGTATTTCACCCTCGATTCCATGACTCCCAATTTTTCGAAGTAGTCGTTCATGCGGAATCTTGTCGAAAACTTTATGAAAATCCAGATATACAATGTCGACTGGGTCACCCTTGTCTATCCATCTGTTTACTCCCTCAAAGAAGTGCAGCAAGTTCATCAAGCAAGATCTTCCTCTGCTGAAGCCATGCTGGCTGGTCCTCATCAGGTCATGTCCATCAAGGTGCTCAATGATTCGGTCCTTTATCAGCGCCTCTACCATCTTTCCCGGTACCGAGGTCAGACTCACTGGTCTGTAGTTTCCCGGATCACCCCTCGAATCTTTCTTGAATATCGCGTAACATTCGCCACCTTCCAGTCTTCCGGAACCCTTCCCGATTTGATCGACAGATTGGCTATTAGTTGAAGCAGTTCAGCTATAGTCCCTTTCAGTTCCTTGATTACCCTCGGATGGATGCCATCCGGTCCTGGGGATTTATCCTTTCTAAGCCTATCAATCTGCCGGCATACCTCTTCTAGACTGACCGTCAACCGTGTCAGTTTCCCGTCTTTGTTTCCCGCGTATAGCATGTCGGCTTCCGGTATGTTGCGTATATCCTCTTCTGTAAACACAGACAAATCTAGCCCCTTGTTAGTAATGTGCATTAATGATGTTAGCATGCACTAATGTTGTTAGGAGTTTATGTACTAAGTGTTACTTAGTCGATGCTTATTAATGCACATTAATGTGCTTTAATTTGAGTTGATTGAATGGTTAGTAAATAGGCTCCATTGAAAATAATGGGGTTTACATTATTCACTGTGCATTAAATCACATTAACACATGATAATTGGTTAATGCATGTTAATAAATGAGGTAATTAAGACTGTAAGCCCTCTAGGATAGAGAAATAACTACAGTGCCTGAATTGTAACTTGCCTTAAGGTCAGGTTTGAAAAAAGGGGAATAATTAAAACTAAATGCCAAACTACAGAATAGAACAAAAAGGAAAGGAAGGGAATTTGGATTTAGTTCATGTCTTTTTCAACTGTATTCAGGTATCTGTAGATCAGGTATCCCCAAAGGGCTTCCAATCTGAGTGCACAAAAGTCTGCCGTGCACGCAAGACTGATTGTAGCCTGTCTTACTTGCATGGCAGCTCAGCCTCCGATCCACAAAAGGGTTCTCTGGGGCTTTTATCGATTTCCATAGCAGCCACCAAGAACCCTATGCAATTGCATTACAAGGAGTTCATTAGTTTTTAAATGAGCATTCCTTTTTATGCTCAAAAGGGAATGCCCAAGTTATAGGGAAAAAATTTACTGGCAGATCTGGAGCTGCGTGTGTTACGTGAGTGAACGTCCTGCACCTATGTATGGGACAAAAACGACAACAGCTGCACCCATAAAAAAAGCCCCAAATCTCCTCTCCCCTACTTACAATCAGCTAAGCTGCCACCTGAGCCAAGACCAGCTGAGCCAGCAGGGGGAAGAGGGAGCTATGATCAGCTGAGCTGGCACACCCTCGATCACCTGAACCATGGCCACACTTAGGTTGGAGTTTTGGACTAGGCACCTACCAAGTTGTGTGCCTAACATTCAGTTAACTTCAATTAACAAATTATGAGATGCTAATTGTCAATTATCAGCGCTGTTTTGGCCTATTAATTAAATTAGGCACCAACATTGGCTAGGCATGCCAATATAGGTATCTAACTTTTGGCAGACTTTATAGAATTTGGGGGTTATTGTATATTGTTTGATTTAATTGTGTGTGTTTTGCTGTAAGCTGGCTAAATTTGTAGATTGGTGGGATATAAGAAAGTTTTAAATAAAAATAACATAAGAGTCGGAGAGCAAGCTTTCCTGTGCTAACCAGTTAAGGGGAAAATTATGTAAATGACATTATAAGAACATAAGAATTGCCACAGCTGGGTCAGACCAGTGGTCCATCGTGCCCAGCAGTCCGCTCTCGCGGTGGCCCTTAGAACGATAGGTGTCTATCTCTTGTCAATCACACTTAGATGCCTATTACAGAATCACACCTAACGTAAAACTCAGGCTCCTGTAATGTAGGCCAAGGTTTTATGTTTAAATCTATTTTATTAAGCAACAGTAAGTACAACAGCAATAATAACCATGGAATGCAGTTTCATCAAACACCTGCGGAGGACTGGACTCTTATGTCCTCCCCGGACCCACCATACCCCCACCCCCCAACAAAGAAAACCCTACCCCCACCCACCCCTCCCCATCCCCCCACATATACAGAAAACGCGCAAGCAGGGATCAGCAGAGACATCTAGAAGCACAGTTTCAGAGGTGGAGTCTATTCAAGACCCGGCTACGACTCTCAGGAGGCAAAATGTTCAAATATGGAGTCCAAGTGTGAACAAAGTCTCTGCTCCGGCGTCGGGAAGAACGAGCCAAACGGGCTTCCCAACCCATAAGTTCATGGAGGCGATTCCTCCAATACCAGAATGAAGGTGGTTCAGAAGACAGCCAGCAACACAAGATACACTTCTTCCCCAAAATAAAACATTTACTAAGAAATAATTTTTCATAAGAATTGTACATATACAAGAATGAAAAATGGGCAAACAGCATAGACTGCACGGAGACTGGCACAGGGGTCCGCAACAAGCCCTGTAAAAAGGAGGCCATCTCGGTCCAGAAGGTCTGAATCCCCTCACAACTCCAGAAACCATGATAGTAAGAATTTACCTCCACCGAACAGCGGATACATAACTGAGTATCAATACAACCCATATGGTAAGCCTGACTCTGGGAGGCGTAGGCCCGCAGGACAGTTCGAAAGTGACATTCACGGAGCTCAGCACTATGTACCAAGCCCGCAGTTCGAGTCAGGGTTTTTAACAAGAAATCGTCCCCCAAGTCCCTACCCAAGTCCCGCTGCCATGCCCCCAAAATACCAGGGAAAACCCTAGGCGGGCAAAGAGCCAGAATCCGGCCATGCAAAGCTGATATAGAGACCCTAGTATCAGGATCCGCAGCCAAAAAAGTACAGAGCTGGGTCCCAAAATCCCCCTGCAAGGAAGACCCCTGAAGGGAAGCCACATAGTGACTCAGTTGACAATATGCAAATGGAAGGCCAATCTCAGGGACCCCCCTCCCCGCCAGCTCAGCATAAGGTAAAAGAGACCCATCATCCCGCAGAACATGCCGCATCTGTTCCACCCCCCGCGCCCTCCAACGACCGAACACAGAAGGTCCAACCCCCGGAGGGAAAGCTAAATTCCCCGCCAACGGTAAAAATACACTAGTATGAGAGTCCTGATTCCACAACCGAAGGATTTGATGCCACACTGTCCACAAGGACCGAAACAAAATACTACGCTTACAGGGTCTCGGCAGTTTAGACAACGGGGCATGGAGGAGATACAAGAGATGAAGAGGATAGAAATGATCCCGTTCCAGAGAGATATCCGTATAAAAAGAGGTACCCAACACCCAATCACTAAGATGACGAAGCAAACATGCCTGGTTATAAACCCTGATGTCAGGCACCCCCAAACCACCACCGCGGGCAGGCCCCACCAATAGGGACCATTTCAGTTTAGGTCTACGTCCACCCCAGCAAAACCGGATCAATAGGGAGGTAAGAGAACGAATATCCCGCTGCAACAAAGAAAGGGGAAGAGTCTGAAGAACGTAAAGCCACCTCGGGAATACAACCATACGAAATAAATGAATTCTCCCCAACAAAGACAGCGGCAACGCCTGCCATTTGGCTAGCAACACTTTAGTATCCGCCAGGAGTTTATCTATGTTAAGACGGTACAGTTGGGTCACATCCATCGTCAGCCTAATCCCTAGATATCTAAAAGAGGTGTCAGCCCAACGCAGCGGGAAACCATCCCCCCATGTCCGCTGAAGTTGAACCGAGGAAGCCAGCGCCTCAGATTTCGCAAAATTCAAGGCGAAGCCAGAGAAATCTCCGTATTCCCGAAGACTTTCCAACAATACGGGCAAGGAATGTGGCGGGTCCGTTAAAAAGACCAAGAGATCATCTGCAAACGCCGCCATTTTAAAATGTGAATCACCCAGGACCAATCCCCGAATCTCCTCATTTGCCTGAAGCTCCCGAAGTAAAGGATCTAAAGATAGCACAAAAAGGAGCGGAGACAAGGGGCAGCCCTGGCGAGTCCCCCGGCCAATAGGAAAAAAACCCGAGCAAGTCCCATTAACTGTAATCCGCGCCTCTGGATCACTATACAGTGCCAGGATTGCACCGAAAAAGAAGGGGCCCAAACCGTACGTCCTCAGCACTGCAAAAAGGTAACCCCACCGCACCTTATCGAAGGCCTTCTCTGCATCAAAACTGATGAGCATGGCGGGGCAACCGTCCTGTCCCACCCGTTCCAGCGCCAACAAGATGCGCCGGATATTCTTAGCCACCGGCCTATCCCGCACAAACCCCACCTGAGATTCAGAGATCACCGAAGGCAAGACA
Source organism: Geotrypetes seraphini (assembly GCF_902459505.1). Lineage (NCBI taxonomy): Eukaryota > Metazoa > Chordata > Amphibia > Gymnophiona > Dermophiidae > Geotrypetes > Geotrypetes seraphini. The sequence continues at coordinate 536,562,683 of NC_047084.1, forward strand.
CGCGCCAGGCGGTTAGCCAAAAGTTTAGCCAAAAGCTTCGCCTCATAATTCAACAATGAGATAGGACGATACAATTCAGGCAAAAGAGGGTCCTTACCAGGCTTCGGGAGAACTATAATAGACGCTAGATTTACGTAGCGAGGAAGAAAGCCCTTAGCAACACTCAAATTGTAAACCTCAGCCAGTACTGGCGCTACGTCCGACACCAACAACTTATAGAACTCACTCCGAAATCCATCCGGGCCCGGTGCCTTGCCCAACTGACTGACCCCTATCGCCCCCTCCACCTCCTCTGCGGTGATAGGAAGATCCAAAACGGCTGCATCCCGTTGAGATAAACAAGGTAGGTCGAGGCTATCTAGATAAACTTGCCCATCCAAAAGCTCGGGGCCTGGATCTGTATACACCTCAGCAAAGAACTCCCGAAATAATTCACATATCTCCTCCGACCGATGATACAGCACCCCAGAGGAACCCCGAAGAGTCGTTATGCTCTCAGGTCCACCCCTCGGACGCGCCAGGCGGGCCAACAATCGACTGCTCTTATTCGCAAACCTAAATAAAGAAAACTTAAAGTACTCCCTCGTCCGCAGAGCCCGAAGATGCAACAGTTCATTCAGTTCCTGCTGGACCTCCAAAAGCTGCGCCCGAAGCAGGAAGGAGGGCGCCCTGCCATACTGGCGTCTCAACCCAGTCGCCTTCCGCTCCAAAGCCAGTATTTGCCTTTGCTTCCGCTTCGACTCCCTGGCCACATAAGAGATGACATCCCCCCGCAAGACTGCTTTAGCCGTCTCCCAGTAGAGAATGGGATCATCCCGATGCTGCTGATTGTTAACCTGAAAATCACGCCAGCACTGTGTCAAAAACTCGTGAAAACGGGTATCCCTATACAGGTAGCAGGGAAACCGCCAGGACCCTCTGTTGCTCAAAGAGTCTCCCCAAGTCCACCGAAATCCCACCCAAGCGTGGTCAGATATTTCAATGGGCCCATTTCAACCCCCAGTACACGTGGAAGCAGCACGCGAGAAATAAGAAGAAAATCAATTCGTGAAAGCGTCCCGTGCGCCCTGGACAAGTGGGAGTAATCCCTCTCCAACGGGTGTAACACCCGCCACACGTCAAGCAACCCCAAGGTGGATTCCAAAAGTTGACCACCCGTATAAAGCTTGGAGGTCTCTCTACCCGACGAAGCAGAGCGATCCAGCTTCGGGTCCGGTACCTCATTAAAGTCCCCACCCACCAGCATCGGAACATCTCCAAACTGTAAGAGATGATTGCGGAGCCCCCTAAAAAACCTGGCCGAAGGATTATTAGGAGCGTAAACATTGCAGAGCAAAAGAGGCCGATTATCAAGTAACACCAAGGCCGCAATGTAACGCCCCTTAGGGTCGCGGAACACCTTCTGGGTGAGTAAACGCAGGCCCTTACAGAACAAAATGATAACACCTCCCTTTCCCCCCACAGCGGGCGCCTCCAAATAGGAACCCACCCACCAGGTACAGAGCTTGGCATGCTCCACAGAGGATAAACGGGTCTCCTGTAAAAAGGCAATAGAGGTTTTAGAACGATTTAAACGCTGCAATATTTTAGAACGCTTAATAGGGGAGTGAATCCCCCCAACATTCCAAGAAGTTAGAGTGTATTCCAGAGTAAACCTCTCATTAGCCCAGTCACACAAAAAGAAAGAACCAGTATAATACCAGAGAAGCGTCCCAGCCACCGCTTCCCCGACTTCTCGCCCCCACTTGCCCCAAGAATCAAGCCATACCCCTGCCTCCAAATCAAATCCCAAACACAGTGACCCCCAACCCACTCACCCCAAAATTCCCCCAGATCCCCATCCCCCAGCGAGCCCCACCCCCACCCCCCAACTCCCCCCACCCCACCCCACAAACCCCCCTCCACCACCAACCCTCCCCTGATCTACACCCAAGAGACCCCAAAAAGGGCATCACTTCCAGGAAACTAGATACACCCTCCCACGGGATTAGGACCAGTACCCCCCGACCCACAACCCCAAAGCTCCAAAAACAGTAAGAAACAGCCACCATCATCCAAAACCCCAAGAACACTCAACCCACCCCTCCCCTCCCCCAACACCCCAACCACTACAGCAACCCTCAAAGCCCACTCACCAAACCCAATACCCAATGCTCAAACCAGTTAGAGCAGGAACAGACCCAAGCTAACAGAGAACAACCAGGTCAACCCCCCTCCATCCACACACACACCAACCAAGCAGTCCCTCTAAAAAACAAAACACAGGGACCCCACGCCGGGGGAGAAGGAAGAAACCCCCAGTCCAAACTCAAACTACAGACCAGTCCCCAAAATTGGGTCTCCTCAGTCCACTGCAGCTCCCGGAGGTGGGTCATCAGGCATCTTCTCTGTCACAAAGCGCTGAGCGGCCTCCAAGGTGTCGAAATGATGAGTACGACCCAGATGTGTCAGTCTCAGGCGCGCCGGGTATTGCAGAGAAAAAGCAATGTGACGCTGGATGAGACGGGTGCAGAGAGGTGAAAACCTGCGCCGTGCCTGAGAGACCTCCGCCGAATAGTCCTGAAAGCAGAGAATCGGCTTGTTGTCATACAAGAGCTTCTTGCCCTGCCGCAACGCACGCAGGACCTCCATCTTGTGATGATAATTCAGGATACGGCAGATGACCACTCGAGGTCTGTCAGCATTCTCTCTCCGCTGCCCCAAGCGATGTGCCCTCTCCACCCTCAGGGGGCCCGAAGAAGATGGTAAAGACAAAGACTCCGGCAACCAGCGTTCCAATAGCGCCCCCAGCTCCACGTCTCGCACCGATTCAGGCAGGCCAACAAACCGAAGATTATTACGGCGAGACCTATTCTCCAGGTCGTCCACCTTGGCACGCAACGCCGCCAACGTTGTGGTGTGGGCGGACTGCTCCTGGGCAAGCTGCTGGACGCGATCCTCAGCCGCACTCACCCGCTGCTGAGTCTCCTTGACCTCTGAAGTAAGGGAGGCAAAGCGCTGGTCCAACGTGTCCAGTTTATCTAGGATGCGCTGGAGTTTGTCCCCCAGAGAGCTCTCCAGGGCAGCCTGAACCTCTGCCGTGACCGCGGTGACCCAGGAGGAGTGAGGAGCCTCCGGCGATGGGGGCGCCCCGGGATCCGCCATCTTGGCCTCAGGCAGCCTGCTCCGCTCCCGATCCTTCCGGACCGCCTTCGCTGCCATGGCGACCCTCTCCTAGGCTCCCCGAATTCCTCGCCAACAAAAAGCTTCCCGGTACAGGGAGGAGACTGAGCCCAAGTTCAATCCTGGGAACTAAAAGCCACACCGCGTGCCGGTGGGTATCGTCGCAGCCACCCTCCTCCTGCGGTGCCTCGTGTCTGCCAGGGGACCCGGGATCAAAACTGCAGGGCTGCTGGGCAAATCAGGACCGAGGCACTCCGCGCCTCAATCAAACACCCCAGCACCAGGAAACGCCGCTCCCGAGCTCTGGCCTGCAGAAGAGGAGCCGCACCGCGAGTCGGTGGGCAAAGTCGCGGCTGTTCCTGACTGCGGCGCCACGTGGTCTCCGGGCGATCCGAAAGTCGCGGCTGTTCCCGACTGCGGCGACACGTGGTCTCCGGGTGATCCGCGACCGCACCTGCGGGGCTGCGAAAAATAAAAAAAAAAGATGAAGGTCGAGTCTCCCCGCGTCTCCAACACACTCCTCAGCGCCGCGGGAGACCCGAACCTGAGGGGGAAAGGCAGATTATTTGCCGCGCCGTGAAAAGGTATACCGGAGCTGTAGCAATACGCTGTCTACAGCTCCATGTTTCCACCGGAAGTCCGTAGGCCAAGGTTTTAAAGGCCTACATTATAGGCACCTAAGTCCTTTAGATCAGTGTTCTTCAACCACCGGTCCATGGACCAGTGCCGGTCCACAGAAATTTACTGCCGGTCCACAGGGCCAGCACGTGCATCAGGCCCAAAACAGTGTTCTTCAACTGCCGGTCCACGTTGCAATCGATGTGGCATTATCTTCGAGCCAGCTCCCTTTTCCTAACTGATTCAGTGCACAAAGCCATGGGCAGTGGCTCCTACAGGCATCCTGCGCCTGAACCGGAAGCCTTCTCTCTGACGTTGCATGCATGCAGTGGAGGCAGTGTATGCAAATCAAACTCATGCATATTCTGTGTAGATATCCTGAAAACCTAACTTGCAAGGGGGTCCCCAGGACCGACTTGAGAAACACTGAGCTAGAATACATGTGCTAAGAAAGATTTTAATGTAACACTTGTGAAAATGTTTGTGCAGTTTAGTGTATTATCCTTATGGATAGTTAAACAGGTCAGTTGCTCTAATAATTGTACAGAACGTAATCAAAAGTTTAAAATGTCCAAAAACCCAGCCTAAGTCAGCACTTGGATGTCTTAATAGCAGAGACATCCATGTGCCAAAAATCAAAACCAACTTTCTGGACATGCAGCATGGACTTCTAAGCTGCTGTGCATCCAGAGAGCAAAGGGACGTGTTGGGAGATGTGTTATGGGTGGGAATCTGACGGGCTTCAATCTGGATGTACCCCAGCCATAATCAAAACTTTCCTAGAGGGAACTTAGACAGTTAGACCTGTTTGAGTTGCGTCTAAGTTTTCACAAAGGTGCCCAAACTGACAATCCACTGGAGGATTTAAGGCATTATCCCCCCCTCCTCCTTCCCCAGTGGTCACGACCCCCTCCCACCACCCAAAGAGTGAAAAAACAAAAACCCATAGGCTTCCCATCAGCTGCGCTGGTTTTGGGGATTCCTGGCAGTTCAGTTAATGGGGATTCCCCCTGCCAGGATCAGCTGAGCTGCAGAGCCCTGAACACCTCCCCCTGACATCCCCCCGACATACCACTGATATCCCCCACATCAACCCCTCACCTCCCCTGACATCTGTGCTCCCCCATCCCCCTAACATTCCTGGACCCCCTCCTACATCCCCGGACCCCCCCTACAAGGCTGCATGCTGTAATGATGTGCCTTTGGGAGGGGCCAAAGACTCTGGATCAAATCGCCAGATTTAAAGGGCTTTATTGCAGACATCTCATGAAATATTTTAATTCTGGACTCAGGTAAATCTCTTAATCCTATTTTCAGCTGTGTGATCAATTTAGTTTTATTGCTAGGCAGTCATGTATTTTTGAAATCTTAGCGCAATGTACATTCTAGGTTTTATATGTGTGGGGTGTGCCTGTTTGTGTATACACACACATACGAATTTGTGAAATAAAGATCAAGTTCTAGTCTAATCTAATCTAGTTGTTTATATTTTGTTTCACCAAATATCGTAGCTCAGGGTGGATCACACATCATAAAAAGAATGGGATAGATCAATTATTCTTAAACCTGTCCTGCAGGTCCCCCAGCCAGTCAGTGTTTCAAAATACAGTATCCCTAATGAATATGCAGGAGGCAGATTTGCATGCCTGTCACCTCTATTATAAGCAAATATGCCTCATATATTCATTAGGGATATCGTGAAAAACCAGCTGGATGAGGGTCCCCCAGGACGGGTTTAAGAAATTAAAAAACCAACATCCCCAAGAAGAAGATTAGTCCTTGAATAAATAGTAATCAAACAGATAACGTTTTCAAAGAGTGCCTAAATGTAATGTAAGAATCTGTCTCTCTTAAACCTCTTAATAACATAAGAATTGCCATACTGGGACAGACCGAAGGTCCATCAAGCCAAGAATCCTGTTTCCAACAGTGGCCAAACCAGCTCCCAAGAGCCTAGCCTAGATTCTAAGTAGTAAAACAGATTTCATGCTGCTTATCCTAGGAATAAGTATTGGATTTCCCCAAGCCTTTTCAATAACGGCCTATTGACTTCTCTTTTTAGGAAATTATCCAAACCTTGCATATATAGTTTAAAAAAAATATTATATGTTTTTATTAAGATTATACATTTCAAAATGTAAAAAACGCATCCAGCAAAATAATACAAGTGGTACAGTCAATAGAAGAGTAAAAAATAAAGTTATTATTATTATATTATAATGTCATCAACAATATTGCATACAAATAGAAATGGCTTAACCATAAGAACATATATAATGTCCCTGGGAGGCCAGTCACTTTAAAATCTGAACATATCACTGATTGCAATACCCAGGGGGTAATCTACATTATAGTTTGCCCTTGTGACCTCATATATGTGGGGCATACAAGCAGAAAAATAAGAATACGATTGACAGAACACAAATCTCGCATTTCAAATGGGATCATACATGCACCTCTTGTTGAGCACTGGTTGAGGCTGAGACATACTACTACTGATCTGAGATGGCGTGTCATTAAAAAAGTGACAGGGTGGGATGGAGGGGGCGATTTGGTTAAACTTAATGAGAGTGAACAAAGATTCATTTTTTCGCTAGACACAGTCGAGCCTCGGGGGCTGAACAGCGAAATCGAATGGGGATCGATGATGTAACTTTGGTTGGGACCAATGAGCTGTAGGGGGCGGATACATTGTGGTTAGAGAGGGATGATTTAAATTTCAAGCAAAGGACACCGCCGCCATCTTTTCTCACAAGTTAATAGGAGTCGGATGACAGCGGCAGCCTTGGTGAGCATACTAGCTAACATTATGTTTAATTTTGGACTAGAATTGGGATAGGAGAGGGGCAGGACACAATTGTATGTGACAGCTTCTGCTCTATATTTTACAGGGAGACCCTTGATAAAACACTCGGTTGTGTGAAACATGTCGGGTCTGACTCCCCAGGTTTTGGCTGAGATAAGTACTATCTACTTTTAAAGCGTACATCATGACACTGAAGAAGCAAAGTGTTTTTGAAATATTTATTTCTTAAAAATATTTATTAGAGATAAAAAGATAAACTACAGATTAAAAGGAGAAAATAATATTCAAAAATCGACAGCCAATGATGAAGCGCCACAATATGCTTCCCGCTGTATAAAATACTATAGGCGGTGGAGTGGTGGGGCTGAGGCGTCTTTTGAAAGTATATAGAAAAAAGCTATTCAAATTATTATAATCCAGACAACATTATATATCTACTAATACAATATATGACTGGATACAGTTTTACTTTATTACACTTTTGCCGTATTTCAATTAACCATAAGAAACATAGAAACATAGAAATAGACGGCAGATAAGGGCCCACGGCCCATCTAGTCTACCCACCTTAATGTCCCTCCCCTACCTTTGCCCTGTGAATAGATCCCATGTGCCGATCCCATTTGGCCTTAAAATCAGGCACGCTGCTGGCCTCAATCACCTGTAGTGGAAGACTATTCCAGCGATCAACCACTCTTTCAGTGAAAAAGAATTTCCTGGTGTCACCTCGTAGTTTCCCGCCCCTGATTTTCAACGGATGCCCTCTTGTTGTCGTGGGACCCTTGAAAAATAAGATATCTTCCTCCGCCTCGATGCGGCCCGTAAGATACTTGAACGTCTCGATCATGTCCCCCCTCTCTCTGCGCTCCTCGAGCGAGTATAGCTGTAATTTGTCAAGCAGTTTTTCGTATGGTAGATCCTTGAGTCCCGAGACCATCCGGGTGGCCATTCTTTGCACCGACTCCAGTCTCAGCACATCCTTGCGATAATGCGGCCTCCAGAATTGCATACAGTATTCCAGGTGGGGCCTCACCATGGATCTATACATGTCATGTCATGTCATATGAACAACATGTCATATGAACAGCAACTCGCATGTTGAATTGGATTAAATAGAATATGAACTAGATTTAATACAAATCCACTTTGCACCATTTGCAGTTTCTTTTATAATTTGGGGAAAGAGATTTAGGGATTGTATCTTCAAATTTACAATAAAGGAGTACAGTGTTCAACCAAATGTAAATTGAAAGATTAGTTATCTTTCCAGGATTGTATGATCAATTTTAAGGCAATTGAGATTATAAAAAAATCATCCAAAAGAGAGCAAGAATGAGATAGAGACTTCCAAAAAACATGCTTCATTCATCATTTTACTTCAGACTTCACCCCAGCAAATCTGCAAATTACTACAGTCAAATAGTAAGAGTACCTCTAACTTTATTGCATGACCAGCAATGGTCATTATTAGAAGATCCACATTTTAATATTTCAATTGGAGTCCAGAAAGCCTGATGTTGCAAAAAGATTAGTAATCAAGATAGTTTTTATTAATGTATGCAGTTGTGCAATTTTATAAAATCCCTTTTCAAGCTTTAGAAAATTACCTCCATTACTTATAAACCAGAGGCTTAGCCAAAAGTCCATTTTTAGGGTGTCCAAAATCTGGACTGAGGAGGCTAGGTACTCTTTATTCCTCTCCCTCCCTTCTCCCATGCTGCTGCCACAACATTAAAGAATTCCTTTGCTGTGGGGATGCCAAGACCCATCAGCTAAAGACGTATCCTGTGCAAGTCCTGCCAGAGCAAGCGCTTGCATTGGCGGCAAGTTTCAGCTATCAATGTTGGCTGAACTGAGCATGCACTAGAGAGCAGGCATTGGTGGACAAAGCGCACCTACTGACTTAAGTGCATAGGCGGGACTTGTGCAGGAGATGTCTATGGCTGGCAGGGCTTAGTATTAAAGCAGAGGGAGCCTGAGTCAGTGGAGAGGGGGGTCCAAGGCCCCTGAGGCCCCCCCAATGGCTACGTCAATATTATAGACTATATTTTCTGTCAGGAATATTTGAAGAATTTATGCATACATTGGAAACATTTATCTGTATCATTATTTGGAAGGTATGCACTGATGAAAATGACAACTCTTTCCATCATTCTGTACTCCTAGCTGGATAACAGGAGAAGGCACTAGAGGAGAGTTGACAGGAAATAGGGCAGCAAGGCATTAAAGCTTACAAGGAAGCAGCATTATGAGATGGATAGATGACGTACCCACAGGCCACTCCTCACCTCCTATTTTCCATTTACTAAATCCATGCCAGTTCATCTGCATTAAGCCATGTCTGTTCATATGCCTGTAATTCTGTTCTTAAAAAGTTTCCACCATTTCACCTGATACCAATGACAGGCTTACTTATGGTTTACTGGATCACTTCAGATCCCAATTTAAAAATTTGTCATTGTATTGGCTGGTCTCCAGTCTTTAGGTATGGTGGCAGGTTTTAATTTTAGGTAGGGTTTCTGATTTTAAATTTTAACCTCAGCACAAAAAAAAACCAACTTCTATTGGAAAAACACCACATCCCCTAGTATTCTTACACCCCTCCCCAACTTGGCCAGGGAGTCTCACTTAGGGCCCCTTTTACAAAGCCGCGGTAGCGATGCTGCCATAGTAAATAGGCTGAAGCCCATAGGAGTGGAATGGGCTTTGGTGCATTTAATGCAGCAGCATCGCTACTGTGGCTTTATAAAAGGGGCTCTTAATGTTTATGCTGTTTCAATGCTGATGATTCCTAAGTAGCAAAAACATGTTTGATTACCTCAGAAAAAGTTCTTAGCTATAATTTCATAGACAAAACCGCGGAAGACAAAGGCGCGCGCCGACAACTGAGCGCAAGACGGAGGTGCGCGCCGAAGAAAATGACAGTTTTTAGGGGCTCCGATGGGGGGGGTTGTTGGGGAGCCCCCCCACTTTACTTAATACAGATCGCGGCGGCGTTGTGGGTGGTTTGGGGGGTTGTAACCCCCCTCATTATACTGTAAACTTAACTTTTTCCCTGTTTTTAGGGAAAAAGTGAAGTTTTCAGTAAAATGTGGGGGGTTACAACTCCCCAAACCCCCCCCACAACGCCCCCACCAACGCGGTGCGATCTGTATAAAGTAAAGTGGGGGGGGTTCCCCCACACCCCCCCCCCGTCGGAGCCCTTAAAAACAGTTATTTTCTTCGGTGCGCACCTCCGCGCTGCGCTCAGTTGTCCGCGCGCGCCTTTGTTTTCCGCGGTTTTGACCTGACACCATAATTTCTGCAAAAATATACTGACTTTTGCTAATAATTTAGCAAATAATACACAGATTTTTTTTTTTTTTTTTTAATATCTAGAGACTATTAATCAGTTAGAAAGTAACAATATCAGAATGGAAGTTCTAATTATAGATTATAAGTAGGTCGTCTGTGGTTTCATATTAGAATTCCTTCAGAACTCAGAGGTGAATCCTTTTAGTTAAGTGTTACTATCCTGTTTCTATTTGCTGTAGTACTTCTTCCAGATTTACAGTGATTAAGTTCCTCTAAAACATCACCTACCAAGGATGGTTCTGGTCTCTCCCTGACATCCTTTACAGTAAAGACTGAAAAATAGTAATTTACTCCTTCCTTTTCAAAGCTGTGCTAGCGTTTTTAGTTCCAGCCCCGACGCTCGTAGAATTCCTATGAGCATCTGAGCTGTTACTGCCTTGGCCGGCACTAAAAACGCTAGTGCAGCTTTGTAAAGGAGGGGGTTACTTTCTCTGCTATAATCTTATCCCTGAATGCCCTTTTTAGCCTTAATCATGTTCTGGCTGAATTCCGTCAGATTTCTTTTTTCTAACATTCTCTTTTAGCCTTCTTTAATAGGCGGAGAAGAAAGTGCGCTTCATGTTCATCTATCCAGCCACTTTGAAATTACAACATCAGGGCCAGTGGCACTCTTTTGATTCTTCAGTGGAAGCTGCTAATTATCTCAATACTCACTTGCTGCATCTACAAAACCCCACTGGCTGAGCGGACCATAGCTGGTTACTTTGTTCAACCTTCGCTTGACTGGCACTTTGCTGGTGGCATTGAAATGACTTTCCTTGGTTGTTTTTTGGATTACTTGAGACACGACTGTTATGATATGATTATTTTTGATACTATAATTCTTGTTTGCACATTTATACACTTTGCTTACTCAAAGTGATAAGTTTATATGATCTGCTTCCGTGATAATGGTTGACTCGGGGCTCAGGGAGGCATCCTTTTTGTGCCCTCACACACCTGCAGTATCACCTTGGAGTGGCTCTGTCGATGTGTCTTGCACAGAGGGAGGGGTTGGAGACAGATAGGGGAGGGATTGGGTGGGTGGGCGGAGGGAAGTGTAGATGGGGGGTATTTTTGTTTGTTTTTATTTCACCTTGCTTTATTCATCCCTGAGGAGAAGGGTTGGAGTCTGCATGGATTCTTGAGTGTTGCTCCTGTTGTTGGGTGGTCTTCCTGGCATGCAGGGCCAATCAGTTCATTGGCCTGGGAGGGGGAGACCATACAACGTAATATTTTCATTTTGATAACAGGTACCATTCTGCACATCAGTCTATCCTGGGTAGGGCTGGGAACCTGGGATAGCTTTCTGGGACTGTTATTTACAAGATATTATTTTGACTTTATCAAGCATAATATTTTGTACAGTATGATTGTAATTTAGGAACAAAAAGAAGAAAGAAAAGGAAATAATTTTATAAAGGGGAGAAATATAACATACTCCCCTTACAATATTAAGCAATCAATAGTCCACAATGTACTATCTGTGATCCAAGACTTACAAAGAGTGATATTTAAAAAGAAATCGTTTAAGAAGTAAATCAAAAGTGACTGAAGTTGCAGGGAGTATTAATCATAAGTCAGTTATTACTTCAGTTGTTCCACCTATATTTGGAGCCGATTTTACATACCATATCTGAAGACCCAGACATAGTGGGAGTTGCTTTTTCGAATCGGACGGTTAAAGCATTGGCATTTGCGGATGATTTGGTTTTTACTTTGACTCAGCCACAGCGTTCCATCACTCATCTGCAGCATTCTTTAGAGGAGTTTCAATTTTACTCAGGTTTTACACTTAATTATCAAAAATCTACAGTTTTGGCTATTCCCTCTACTATACAAGATACCTGGGTGGGTGATTTTCCGTTTGCTTGGGCCCGGTCCTCCCTCAAGTATCTTGGAGCCACCTCGTGACCTTTCCACTTTATATGCTTGCAATGTGGCCTTGTTATTAGGGGATACATTGCAATTGCTTCAAACTTGGCAGGTTTTTCCCCTATCAGTGGCGGGCTGAGTAGCCTTGTACAATATGGTGCTGTTTCCAAAATGGCTGTACCGATTTCAGGTACTTCCCCTCTTATTGTTTCATACCCATCGGGTCCAACTTACTAGAGGGTTACAGCGGGGGGTGGGGGGATATGAATTATTGAATATTCAGTGGCATGCGATGGCCTGTCAAATGAGACATAATAATTGGTTTTGGGGTACCTTTTTATTTTTCTGCCACCGACATAAAACTGTCCTCGTTTTCCCCTTATCATATTAGTTATTTCTTACATGTGACAGTCCCGGCCCTCCGTCTTGTGGTGGCACAATATCCTATTTTTGCCCCTGCTAGGTGAACGTGGCGCTGGGTGTGCTGTTGTCTGCAAGTATCCCCTAAAATCTCTCCCTTTCTCCCGCTTCAAGGTAAAGGGGACTTTTTGCCGGGTATATAATCTGTATCTTTTAAGAGGTGGGCCGATTTGGGGTTACATTATATATATCCCATGCCGCATTGGGTATAAAGCTCACCCCCCTCCCTTCCTCCTTGTTAATGACAAGCCTATTGCCCTAATTAACTTATGAGAATAGAAAGCTAACGTGCTCTTTTAAATTGCTTCAGTGATCAAGGCACTTCTGGTTACCCTGTCAGTGTGCCTTCCTTGCAGGGTCATGAGGATTTTTCATGAAGATATAGAGCAGTTGTGTTGCTTGCAGTAACTTTACTGATTGGTAGGATGTTTTCCAGATAAGAATTTAGGCTTTACGTTTTGTTAGAGCATTCTAAAATCATGGCAAGCATGATTCCAGCTGTTAATGCACTTAAGGCTTGGACTAATTCCAAGATTTCTGATACGTGCTTCAAAAAAGAAGTTAGTGCTATGATGTTAGACATATTTGGAATTTTGCCCAGTGAAGAATATGTGACCCTCTCTGGGAAAAGGTGACATAAAGTAGCGGATCCAAAATGTTAAGAATGGCCAATCTTTTTCATGTCATGGGTCCATAAACAATCAGAAAAATTTACATGTTAAAACTTCTGTAACTTTTCACATAAAAGGATGGGGTTTAGACTGTTGTATTACAAATGGTTTGCACTAACAGAATTATTTAAACCTCATTTTTGGTGGTTATGTGTGCCTAACACAGCTTAAAATAGTGTACCGTGGAATGTGCACAGGTGTCCTGTAGTAATTGTCAAATCTGTGCACATTAACCGTGGGCTAAATTTTTTTTTTTTTTTTTTCAATGTGTGTCAAGGGGTAGAAAGTGGGCATATCCGTGCTAATCAGTTAGTCCATTTACCCCCACTCTCTGTTTCCTATCCGCCAACCAGTTTTTAATCCACATGAGAATTTCACCCTCGATTCCATGGCTCACAATTTTTCGAAGTAGTCGTTCATGTGGGACCTTGTCGAACGCCTTCTGAAAATCCAGATATACAATGTCGACCGGCTAGTCCTTGTCTATCTGCCTATTTACTCCCTCGAAGAAGTGCAGCAAGTTCATCAAGCAAGATCTCCCTTTGCTGAAGTCGTGCTGGCTGGTCCTCATCAGATTGTGTCTGTCAAGGTGATCAATGATGCAGTCCTTTATCAGCGCCTCTTCCATCTTTCCCGATACCGAGGTCAGACTCACTGGTCTATAGTTTCCCCAGATCTACTCTCGAACCTTTCTTGAAGATCGGCGTGACATTCGCCACTTTCCAGTTTCCGGAATTCTTCACGATTTGATCGACAGATTGGCTATTAGTTGAAGCAGTTCAGCTATAGCCCTTTTCAGTTCTTTGATTACCCTCGGATGGATGCCATCCGGTCCCGGGGATTTATCATTTTTAAGCCTATCAATCTGCCTGCATACCTCTTCTAGACTGACCGTCAACCCTGTCAGTTTCCTGTCCTCATTTCCTGCGTATAGCCTGTCGGCTTCCGGTATGTTGTGCATATCCTCTTTGGTAAATACAGACGCAAAAAATGTGTTCAGTTTGTCGGCGATGGCTTTGTCCTCCTTTAGCACTTACTTTATCCCATGGTCATCCAACGGCCCCATCGCTTCCTTCGTGGGTCATTTCCCCTTAATATATCGAAATAATGGCTTGAAGTTTTTCACCTCCTTGGCTATTTTTTCCTCATAGTCTCTTTTGGCCCTTCTTACCGCCTTGTGGCGGTAAGACCTGCTTTGATATTGTTTGTGCTTTTTCCAGTTTTTGTCCGTTTTTGACCTTTTCCATTCCTTAAACAAAGTCTTCTTGTCTCTGATCGCTTCTTTCACCGATAAAGTGAGCCATGCCGGTTCCTTGTTCTTTTTCCTCTTGGATCCCTTGGTGATAGGTGGTATAAATAGATTTTGTGCCTTGGTGACCGTGTCCTTAAAAAAGGACCATGCTTGCTCTAGTGTTTTTACAGTGCTTATCCTCTTCTTAATCTTCTTCCCCACCATGAGTCTCATCCCTTCGTAATTCCCTTTTCGGAAGTTCAGTGTCGTGGCGGATGTTCTGGATCGATGTTTTGCCCATGTGTCCAGGTCAACGTGGATCACATTGTGATCACTGCTTCCCAGCGCCCCTTCTACTTCTGCTCCTTGCGCCGGTCCTCGTAGTCCATTTAGAATTAAGTCCAGAATTGCATTTCCTCTCGTATTTTCCTTGACAAGTTGTTCCAGGAAGCAATAGCCTACAGCATCCAGGAACTTGATCTCCCTACTGCAGCCGGAGGTGCCTAGGTTCCAGTCTATCCCCAGATAATTGAAGTCACCCATGATAACTGCGTTGCCTCCCTTGCAGTTGCGTTTAATCTCATCCATCATCTCTCCATCAATTTCTTCGGACTGACCTGGGGATCAGCAATAGATGCCGATCTTCGTTTCTGTTCCCGGAATTTTGGCCCATAGAGACTCTACCTTATTTTGCAGCCCTTGTTTGGCTGAAGCATGGCCCACGTCGGGTAGTTTTGAGGACATTTTAAACTTTTTGTATAAAGAAGTAATGTATATATCTTAAAAAAAAAAAAAAAAAAAAAGATAGGCACCAGAAATATAGGCCCATAAAACCCTGGCCTACATTTTCAGCACCTATCTTTGCTAGGAGATCCCAAAAATAATCTACAGCTTCAGATTACTTGGCAAAGATAGGTGCTGAAAATGTAGGCCAGGGTTTTCTAGGCCTACATTTCTGGTACCTATCTTAGCATGAATCATGCCTATGGAGGTGCTTTAGGCTGCCTAATGCTACTTCCAGTTTTGGTCATGCCAACTTTGGTGTTCAGTAGCCTAAAGCAATGTTGGGGGTAGGCGGGCCGCCTGTTTGGGATACGTGGCTTGGCCGCCGCCAGGGATCCCTCCCTCCCTCTCGTCGGAGATCCTTGCCTGGCGCCGCTGGGGTTGCCTCCCTGTCTGCCCATCCGCTGCACTACCCCCATCACTGAAGCCGACCTGGAGCTGACATGCTCCATCCCCCCTCCCAGCAGCAACTCAATGCAGGGACGGGCCATGGCCATGCAGCAGCTCACATGCTGCACGCGGCTGGCCCACCAGCCTTCCCCTCCACGTCATTTCTGACTTTGGAGAGAAGGTTCCGGACACGTGGGGGTGGTGCAGCATGCGGGCAGACGGAAGCAGGGGGGACATATCTCAGCAGGAGGGGGGTAGGCAGGGATCCCTGGCAGCACCTGTGGACGGGTCAGCTTCGGGGGTGGGAGAGGGGGCACGAACTCAACACAGAAGGAAGGAAAGGGTCATGAACATGGGGATACTAACTTGGGACATAAGAGGGAGGTAATAGAAAGGGAGAATTGATGGGTATGAGTGTGTGAGTGAGAGATGATGCACATGGGGAAAGGAAGAAAGGAAAATTGGGCTTAGAGAGAGAGGAGTGAAGTAGAGATGCATGAGAGGGAGAAATGTTAGATATGGTGGTAGAGGGCAGATTGAAGGGGATGTAAGGGGGAGGAATGTTGGATATAGTGATGGAGGGAGAGATGTGTAATGGTGTTGGAGAGGGGTGATAGAAAGAGAAATGGGGCTGGTGGTGGGCAGTGGTGAAAAATACTGCACATGATCTGGGGGGTGAGAGAGGGAGAAATGTTGAATGTGGCAGTAGAGGGGGTGGGAGAGATGCCTGGATCTCTCAAGACAGATGGACAGTGAGAGAGAGAGAAAGAGAGACTTGTTGCCAATGGGGAAGAGGAGAGAGGTATAAAAGTTGGACTCTTGGAGGGACAGAGAGAGATGTTGGTTGGGGAATGGAATGAGGTCTGGAGAAGAGGAAGCATGCAAGAAGCAGAAAGAAAGAATGAAAGTGGATGCAGTCAGAAGGAAGTGCAACCAGAGACTCATGAAATCACCAGACAATAAAGGTAGGAAAAATTATTAAAAAAAAATTGAATATAAATGATTTAACATTTTCTCTGCATACAGTGTGCTTTGTATTTTTTTAATTTTGTGGTTACCATTATGTATTAATAAGATTATATTGTGTGTATATGAAAAATGGATAGAAGAAATTGCATTACAAATATGGGGGTGAAGTCAGGGGCGGAGCTTGGGCAGGTCAGGGGTAGAGTTTGGGTGGGTCTGGGGCGGAGCTTGGGCGGGAGTTCTCGGTTGGTATTTGCTAGGCTTAGGAAGTACTTGGCTTGAAGAAGTTGAGAAATACTGGCCTAAAGCACCTATGTAGGTGTGATTCTGGCGGCTATTATTTAGGCACCAATAGGCACTTCAATCTTGCCATATTTTGCAATTTCTATTCGGCATCCTTCAGTTAACTTAAGCAGCTAAACTAGACAACCAAATCGCCAATCTACTCTCTCGACTACAAGACTTTTAGAAAAGAAATAAAGACCATACTCTTCAAGAAAGCCCTGAAAAAAGAAATAACACCGCAAATTTCAAACACCACCTCTCACTAAAGCCAACTACCCCAAACAAATAACCATACTCATTTCTTACTCTCTTTGAAAATGACCAATTTTCTTTTTTCTTTTTTTTTTTGGTAAGTTCTTGTTGTAATACATCCTTGATAATTCTTTTGTAATCCGCCTTGAACTGCAAGGTAATGGCGGAATAGAAATCCCTAATGTAATGTAATGTAACTTAGGTGCTTAAGTGTAGGCACTGGTTTTAGAATTTCCCTGCTAATGTGCATTAAAAGCTGCTTTATTACAATTACCACATTTTAATAAATTGTCCCTGAAATACAGTTTGCAAAGTTTTACACATTTGCAGTAAGTAATTTGCCATTAGATCTACCAGAAACCACAACCTGTTTGCATACCCGAAAATCGCTGGCTGCAGATATCGAACCTTCCTGGACAGAACTTTCAAGTTTCAAGCTGGTAGACAGCAATCATGGCTAGGCTATCTCATCGATACCGCTGGGTTGACCTACAGCATCTTCCGGAAAGAACTAAAGACCACTTTGTTTAAGAAATTCTTGTCCTAGCCAGACTCTCCCGCGAACATAACTTCCACACCTTATCCTGAATTTCTTCCTCACACTAGGTATCCACATTCCCTGTCTGCTAAAATTCCCTCTTCATAATTGTATCCTGATATTCACTGGTGTCCGACTATTTTAAATTGTAAGATGTAAAATGGTTAACTTCTTATAATTCAACCTATGTATAATTTTCCTTTTAACCACCTTGTATTCATCTACTGTAATGCGCTGATTGTACAGCTCTTCTTCTTTGCCTAGAAGTCGCAAGATTGTGGCGGTATAGAAAAATAAAGTTATTATTATTATTATTAAGTGACATTTCAGTTTGCTACATTCACAATTTTATGTAGATTTATTCTTGTTGGTTCTTAGTTTTTATTGCCTATTTGCGTACTAATGTATAATTTTGTTCTATGTTGTGAAATAAGATATTATATGTTGTTTGTGAAAGAATGAGCTATAAATATGAATAAATAAAATATTCAAGCTGCTGCCATGCTAAACCATGCAAATCGGCTCATTAACCAGGAACAGGGTGAAAAAAAGCTTTGGAGGCTAGATTTGGAAAAAAAATAAGTTTACATCTCCATGTTCTTTCTTTTTGGGGAAAAGATTTTGTTTGGTCTCACTGGTATATGTAGAAAAATTGCATGTGAAAACCGTAATAATACACTCTCAAATATGTGTTGTATTACCTAAGCCTCTTAGTCTGCAGGGACGGATTACACTCTAATAAGTACACTGGTGGTGATATTTTGTCAAGAATAAGAAAAACTTCTGGGAATAAAACAGAGAACTGAAATTCGCATAAATAACTGTTCAGCTTGCATCAGGAATCTTTTGTTTTGAACTTGAGAGCAGAATGTTAGTTTAAGCAGGGGACCTGGTGAGGCAGCAATAAACTGGGCAGTGAATTAGAAGAGCTCTGCTTTCATTGTTTTCTTTACCCATATGACTGTGGTACCTTGACTCACGAAAATTCCAAAGCAAACAAGTCAAGCTTTGTGAAAACTAGGCTGAAAGAGAAAGCAATAATGCTCAGAAACAGGTAGCTTAAGCTTTAACATAACAAGAATTGCAATACTGTGTCATCAAGCCCAGCATCCTATTTACAGTAGTGACCAATCAAAGCCATTCAGACTAAGGCGGGCCTGCCTGATGAACGGAGGAAGGACCCATCCGTCCGTCCATCAAAGTTTACAGTGGTGGGGGTTGGGGGGGGTTCAGGCTGAGCAGTCCGGCAGGGGGGTGGGGGGGCCGGGCAAGAGGGACTGGGCATCCCTCCTATCAAAGAAACATAGAAAGATGACGGCAGAAAAGGGCTATAGCCCATCAAGTCTGCCCACTCTACTGACCCACCCCATTAAGTCAGAGTGCTGCTCAACCCACATAGAGATCCCACGTGTCGCGGTCATTCTGGGAGACTGGAATGGGTGGACGCTAAACTTTTTGCTGCGATATGCTCAGTGGCCCGCTTTGCTGGCCTACATTGTACGCGTCTCCCGCTGGTCTAGGAAGACATGTAAGGCTGCCTGGTTTCGCCTAAGGCTACTTCCAGGCCATATCATGCCCATGGCTTGGGTGCCTCCCTAGGCTCCTGGAGGCGCCTCTAATGTAGGCAGCCTGCCTCAGAAGGGTTTTTTTTTTTTTTTTTAAGTGCATCCTAATTGGCTGGTTAGACAGCAGTAGGACATCTACCGCTACCTACAATCGGGTTGCCGTTTATAGAACTTGCCCCTAAATGTCCAAAGTCAGAAGCACAGAAATGTCCATTTCTGAAAGCCAAACTACTAGACATCCAAAATTTATTTATTTTATCCCAGGACAAGCAGGCAGCATATTCTCTACATGTGGGTGACGTCACCGACGGAGCCCCCTAGCGGATGTTTTCGCAAGCAGACTTGCTCGAAGACCTTCAGGCTTGCGATTGGCCCGCGCATGCGCCCCTCCCGCCATGCCTAGGGCATGCGTCTCCTCAGCATGTCCTCAGTTCTCTATTTTCCGCGGAGCCAGAAGCACTGCTCCCTTGCTTCGCGCGATCTCGTCCCTCTTGCACCGCGGCTTATTTGGTTAGTTTCTGTTGAGTCGCTGTGCTCGCTTCTTTAATTTTCTTAATTTTCATTTTTTTCAGTTTGTATATTTTTGACCAGGATCTCGGTCTTCCTCTGGCCGCCTGGCCTCGCAGGGCCGCAACCCTCCTTTTTCTTATGTCCCGGCCTCGTTCCGGATTTAAAAACTACTAAGTGCAACCGGGTTGTCTCCATCAGCGATCCTCATCGTTGGTGTGTGGAGTGCCTGGGTTCAAAGCACTGCGCTGAGTCGTGTCCCCATTGTGCGACTTTACAACCGCGGGCTCTTCGTTGACGGGTGGCCAAGATTCTCCAACTCTTTGCCCCATGGATCCTGTGGGACTGGCCTTGAGCTCGGCCTCGAAGTTCCCGGCCTCGGCCCCTCCTGCTACTCCGGCTTTGGGTAAGTCTCCTCTTCCCTCCTCAGGTATGCCAGTGAAGAAGCCTACCTCGGAGTCTCATGTCAGCGCCGCCTTGTCGGCATCTTCGAGACATCATTCAAAGTGTGCCTCCTCACGTAGGGAATACTCTTCCTCGAGGTTGCCCCTGAAGGAGCACATACTGCACCTCCGACCCACCTATCTTTGGTCTCGGTGCCTATGTTCAAGGATATGCTTAAGGCTATTATTACTACACAGTTTTCCTCGGTGGTAAGCCAACTAGTCCCGACTTCGACGCTTTTGACCTCGGTCTCGACCCATTTGCGGTCTGACCAGCCTGAGCGTCCCCTCGTCTCTCGAGGCCTCACCCGTAAGACTCGTCGGATTCCCTTGAGCGAGTCTTCCTCCCCCGAGTCGCCGGTGACTTTTCGGGGGTCCAGGCCAGGGACCAGTTTTTCAGCCGCTACTGCGGCGAGGCTCGCCTCTTCTAAACGGCCCCGGTCTTCCCCGCCCTGTCGGGGCAGGTCTCCGACCTCGAGACCATCCAGACACACGCTTGTCCTCGAATTGGACTCTAGTGTATGTTCCCTATCGAGGCGATTGTCGGCTTCTAAAGGACCTGCTTTGAAGCTAGTTGGGGATTTTTCCTATACCCTGTCTTCTCCGAGGCTTTCCCAGCGATTTCCTCAGACCCCGTGGTCTTCCCCGGTCCATCTGGCACGGGGCCTTTGCTCGACGCCCCCTACACGCCTTAGTCAAACCTCTTCGGTCTCCCGTTCATGGGACTGAGGCTCCGGCTTACTACTCCAGGGAAGTTTCTCCCTCTTTCTTGGCCGCACTCTGATCTTGATCAGAGTCTCCCCTGGAGGATGATTCTTCTTCTCGGAGACGGTTTTTGACTTTGAGATTTTTATTTTGTGGATTATCTATACAGGCATTCGTTTGTTATTTACTTTTATGCAGTTTGTCTCATACTTTATTTACCATGGGCCCCTGAGGAAGGCGTGTTGTCCGAAACACAGACTGTGTCGGGTCCCTTGGTTGGTAATAAGGTTGTAAATTTACTGCATTTTATTACTGGTACAATAAACATTGCTTGCATCCTGTACATAGCCTGCAGTTTTTGTTTGGTTTGTCTTTGTTGTTCGGTATACTGCAGACTGTTGAATTTTCCTTTTGTTGCCATTTGGAAATGGGAGTTGACAATGCACCTCGTGAGGCCCATTGCATTAGGTTCTCCGGCAGACGTTTCTCCGGAATCTGGAGACACCTTATGTGGTCACGGCTATTCCCTCCAAGTTGGAGTCCTGTTACCGGACTATCCCGGTGAAAGGGTTTGAGAGTGCTCAGCTTTCCCAACAATCCTTGGTGGTTGAGTCTTCCTTGAAGAAGTCTAATTCCTCGAAGGTTTATGCTGCCGTCTTCCCGGGCAGGGAGGGACGTATGATGGACAAATTTGGTCACCGCCTTTATCAGAAGAATTCGATGATGGCGAACCGTGTCCTTAACTACAATTTCATAATCTTCACATCCTACCTCCGGTTCTGTATAGATGCCCTCCGCTCATTCTGGGAGGTCATACCTGAGACTCAGCGTCAGGAGTTTCGTCTCCTCGAGGAGACCCTCTCCCAACTCCGCCAGTATATGTTTCAGGCCTCTTACGACGCCTTTGAACTGTCCTCGAGAGTTACAGCCTTTGTAATCGCCATGCGTCACCTCCCTTGGCTCCAGATTGTGGGTATGGATCCGAATCTACAGGATCGACTTGCCAATCTCCCGTGTGTGGGTCATGAGCTCTTTGATGATTCCATCGAGGCGGCCATGAAGCGGTCCTTTGCGTCTCTGGTGAAACTTAAACCTAAGGCCCCTCCAGCTCGACAATATAAAATTCCTCTCCGGAGGTATCCACAAAAATTCACTCCTGCTTTCTCTAGGCCTCCTTCGAAACGGCCACTGCAGGAGCAGCAACGTCAACCTAAGACCCAGCCGCCGGCCCCGGTGAAGCCCGGGCCGTCCTTTTGACAATTCCAGTCCGAGCCTTCAGGCTCCCTTCCTCCTGGAACCTTCCCCTTTCCCCATCGGGGGTCGTCTCCATCATTTCTATACCCAGTGGGAAAGTCTTACCACCGACAGTTGGGTACTGTCTATCATCCGGGAGGGGTATTCCCTCCACTTTAGTCGCGTACCCCAGGACCTGTTTCCAAGAGAGTTTCCTTCTGCTCATTCTCAGCTTCCTCTCCTTCTGCAGGAAGCTCGGGCCCTTCTTTGCCTTCGGGCAGTCGAGGAGGTTCCCATGGAACAGTGGAACTCCGGATTTTATTCTCTGTACTTTCTGGTACCCAAGAAGACGGGGGATCTGTGTCCAATCCTGGACCTCTGTGCACTGAACAAGTTTCTGGTCCGGGAAAAATTCAGAATGCTCACCCTTCCCACATATCCCCTCTTGGATGAGGGGGACTGGCTGTGCTCACTGGACCTCAAGGAGGCGTACACGCACATTCCGATACACCCGGCCTCTCGCCGGTATTTGAGATTCCGGGTGGGGGATTTCCATCTCCAGTATCGGGTTCTTCCCTTCGGCCTGGCGGCCTCTCCGAGGGTTTTCACAAAATGTCTGGTTGTGGTAGCTGCGGCCCTGCGCCTCCGCGGCCTGCAGGTGTTTCCCTACCTCAACGACTGGTTGATCAAAGCGTCTTATCGCACCGAAGGCCTGCGAGCGACAAAGAAGACCATTATGCTCCTTCAGAGTCTCGGCTTCCAGGTGAACTTTCCCAAGTCCCAGTCTCTCGAGTTCATCGGAGCGGTCCTGGACACAGTTCGAATTGTCTCCGCTCCTTCATGCCTCGGCTTCGTCAGGAGGCCCTTATCCATGACCCATCTGCACTCGGCGCCGGCTCGGCTCGTGATGATCCTCCTAGGTCACATGGCCTCCACGGTTCACGTGACTCCTTATGCCAGACTTCATCTCGGTATTCCTCAATGGACTCTGGCGTCCCAATGGAACCAGGATCAGGATTCTCTCTCTCGACGCATTATCATGACTCCTTTGTTGAGGAGGTCTCTCCGTTGGTGGATGCTCTCTTCCAATCTCTCCAGAAGTTTTCTGTTCCATGCTCCTCCTCCACAAAAGGTCTTCACGACGGACTCGTCGACCTATGCTTGGGGGGCTCATCTGGACGGTCTGCGCACCAAGGATCTTTGGTCCCGTGCCAACCGCCTTTGTCACATCAATCTTCTGGAGCTTCGAGAGATTTTCCTTGCTCTGAAAGCCTTTTGTCACCTACTTCACGACCGAGTGGTGCTAGTTCGCACGGACAACCAGGTTGCCATGTATTATATCAACAAACATGGGGGCATGGGGTCCAGGTCCCTGTGCCAGGAGGCGATGCGGCTCTGGGATTGGGTCATCCACCGCAACATATTCATTTGAGCTGTCTACATTCAGGGCCAGCGGAACTGTTTGGTGGACAAGTTGATTCTTCTGCTGCAGCCTCACGAGTGGTCCCTCCACTCTTTAACCCCTGCGTCAGGTGTTTGCTTGTTGGGGGACTCCGGACGTCGATCTGTTCGCGTCCCTCCCCCTCAATCACAAGTTGCCTTGCTTCTGCTCCAGGGTTTACACCCCTCTCAGGATCGAGGCAGATGCCTTCCTTCTGGATTGGACGGACGAGATTCCTGTATGCGTTCCCTCCATTCCCTCTAAAGACTCTTGTCAAGCTCAAGTCTTCGCGTGCCACCATGATTCTGATTGCTCCTTGCTGGCCCCGACAGCCGTGATTCTCCCTTCTGTTGCAACTCAGTTCCAGGAGCCTCTTCCTCTGCCTGTTTTTCCTTCTCTGCTTACGCAGGGTCAGGGTTCTCTGCTCCATCCCAACCTTCAGTCTCTGCACTTAACAGCTTGGTTCCTCGAGGCTTAATGTCCTCATTCCAGTTCTCCCAGCCTGTGCTGGATGTCCTGGAAGCATCCCGAAAGGAGTCCACTCGCCAATGTTACCATCAGAAGTGGACCCGGTTTTCTTCCTGGTGTGCTACTAGGCAGCTGGAGCCGCTGTCTGCCTCCTTGTCGGCTGTCCTGGATTATCTGTTGCACTTGTCTGGCGCTGGGCTCAAGTCTTCTTCAGTTCGAGTCCACCTTAGTGCCTTTGCTGCTTTTCATCAGCCGATTGACAGGAAGCCTATGGTTCATCCTGTGGTTTCCCGCTTCATGAAAGGACTTTTCCACGTTCATCTGCCCCTTAAACCTCCTCCGGCAGTTTGAGATCTTAACGTGGTCCTTGCTCAATTGATTAAACCCCCGTTCGAGCCGCTAGCACAGGCTCACTTAAAGTATATTACTTGGAAAGTTGTGTTTCTTATTGCTCTCACTTCTGCCTGTTGGGTCAGTGAGCTTCAAGCCTTGGTAGCGGACCCACTTTTCACTGTCTTCCATCATGATAAGGTCGTTCTCCGTACCCATCCTAAGTTCTTGCCTAAGATTGTTTCTGATTTTCACATCAACCAATTTATTGTTCTTCCTGTGTTTTTTCCGAAGCCCCATTCTCACCCTGGGGAAGTGGCTCTACATTCTCTTGATTGTAAGCGTGCGCTGGCCTTCTACTTGAAGCGCACCACTCCTCACCGTTTGGCTCCTCAGCTTTTCCTTTCTTTCAATCCTAATCGCTTGGTTCGCTCTGTCTCTAAGCGGACCATTTCTAACTGGTTGGCCGCTTGTATTTCTTTCTGTTATGCTCAGGCTGGTCTCTCCCTGCCGGGTCAAGTCACAGGTCACAAGGTCAGGGCAATGGCGGCGTCTGTTGCTTTCCTCCGCTCCACTCCCATTGAGGAATTCTGTAAGGCTGCCACTTGGTCCTCGGTTTATACGTTCACCTCTCACTACTGTCTGGATGCTTTTTCCAGTTTTGCAACATCTATTCTAAATTGCCAACTCTCCCTCCATCCCTTTCTGGTTAGCTTGGAGGTCACCCATATGTAGAGAATATGCTGCCTGCTTGACCTGGGATAAAGCAGTTACTTACTGTAACAGGTGTTATCCAGGGACAGCAGGCAGATATTCTCGCAACCCACCCACCTTCCCATGGTTGGCTTCTTTGCTTGCTATCTGAACTGAGGACACACTGAGGAGATGCATGCCCTAGGCAGGGCAGGAGGGGCACGCGCGCATGTGCGGGCCAATCGCAAGCCTGAAGGTCTTCGAGCAAGTCTGCTTGCGAAAATGTCCGCTAGGGGGCTCCTTTGGTGACGTCACCCACATGTAGAGAATATCTGCCTGCTGTCCCTGGATAACACTTGTTACGGTAAGTAACTGTGCTTTTTCCACACAGGATTTTCATACATTTTAGGATCAAGGACACTTGGACTCCCACTGGGAAACCAAATTTCACATTAATCCTCCCCAGCATGGCAGTCTCAGCTGGAGCAAATTATTTCAAAAGTTAAGAATATTTAGGTAAAACACACAAAAGTAGTTTTAGTGTTCGTGGTGGAATTAAATTTGAACCTAGACTGAAATAATCTAAAGCTGAACCTGGAGTGAAGTTTAATAAATCCAGAATGGAACAAGAATCTTAGTAGTAGAATGGTTTGTGTATGAAAACAGTAGAGATATCTACAGTACCGTTCTTCAAAATTTGCCCCTTCCTCTCTGAGCACGCTTCCCAGACCCTTGTTCAAACTCTTGTAACCTCACGCTTAGATTACTGCAATCTACTCCTAACTGGTATCCCTCAGTGTCGCCTTTCCCCCTTGCAATCTGTGCAAAACTCTGCTGCGCGACTCATCTTCTACCAACCTCGCTACGCTCATATCACCCCTCTCCTTAAGTTACTTCACTGGCTCCCTATCTGCCATTGCATACAGTTCAAGATTTTATTGCTGACCTACAAGTGTGTTCATTCAGCTGCCCCTCAATATCTCTCCTCACTTCTTTCTCCTTATACACCTCCCAGAGAACGCCATTCCTCAGATAAGCTGTTCTTAGCTTTACCCTTCTCCTCCACTGCCAATTCCATACTTTGTTCCTTTCATCTAACTACCCCCTATTCCTGGAATAAATTACCCGTGTTTGTCCATCAAGCCCCTTCCCTTCCCTTGTTTAAAAGCAGACTGAAAACCCACCTTTTTGATATAGCTTTCAGTCCTTAACCCCACTCCTCTGCCCTCCAATCCAGCCCGCTGATTAACTGTTCTCTTTAATTGTATCCATAACATTCTGTTATCTGTTTATATTGTAAGCTCTTTCAAGCAGGGACTGTCTTCTTTGCGATTCTGTACAGTGCTCTGTGCGTTTGTCTGGTAGCGCTATAGAAATAATTAATAGTAGTATGAAGCGTTTCAGTCTTTGGGAAGCAGAGCTGAGATTGTGATGTCATAATGCCTCATTCTACCAATGCCTAAGAGCCAACCTCATCAGTGATGTCACGATTGGCTTGATTGTCCTGTATTCCCCACTGCCATCCAACCCAGCCAGCTGATGTAACCGTTCCCCTTAACTGTATCCATGACATCCTGTTTGTCTGTCTTGCCTGTTTAGATTGTAAGCTCTTTCGAGCAGGGACTGTTTTTTTTACTCTTTGTGACTCTCCAGCGCTGTGTGCATCTGGTAGCAGTAGTAGTAGTGTGTATTTTAGTTTAATTAGTTAGTGTGAACGCAATGTGATGTCACTTAGATAAGAGATTGTATACCTACCGATTAGACTTTGATTTACTTCTTTTTTTTTTTTTTTGCTATGATCATTTAGACAGACTTTTTATTAGCAGTGTTTACAGTCACCCTGGTTCAACTCAGATTTTAAATAGTAGAAGGCATCCATGAGATCAGACCCATTTGCTGCTTTTAATTGGTGATGTTTCTGTTGTGACTGAATCGAGCATACCATAGTTTCTCATATGATTTGACTTTAATTAAACAGCAAGAAGTATTTTAGCTGTGATTGGTCTGAGGGGGCAATATAATATGCTTGATTTTCACACTTCATAGGTTATTCAGGGAGGAAGGCATTGTCACGTAGATGACTTTAAGGGCACAAACTAACTGCTTTAGATTTTCCAGTTCAATTTCTCACTTTTAGAATTATGCAGCTGCCTACATCGGCAATTGGTGTACAGTGCAAATACTCTTGCATACTGAAAGCATGTCACAGGGGGGTTTTGTGATTAAAGATAGACTGATGAAGTAAAAATGTTTTTGTTTTATATCTGTATGCAGAGTTCATACAGAAACCTAAAAATTGGACTAGGGTAAATAATGGAGTGTTACAGGGACTGGTGCTATTTAACTTATTTATAAATGCTTTGGAAATTGGAATGACGAGTGAGGTGATTAAATTTGCAGATGACACTAAACTGTTCAAAGTTGTTAAAATGCATGTTGACTGTGAAAAATTTACAGCAGACCTTAGGAAATTGGAAGACTGGATGTCCAAATGGCAGATGAAATTTAATGTGGACAAATGTGATGCACATTGGGAAGAATTACCCAAAAAAGGTCCACCTTGGGGGGACCAGTGTCCAAGAAAAAGATCTGGGTGTCATTGTAGACAATAGGCTGAAACCTTCTGCCCAATGTGTAGTGGCGGCCAAAAAAAACAAACAAGATGCTAGGAATTGTTAGAAAAGGGATGGTATATTATATAGGGAGGATCCCTGGGACCCTTATAGAGTAGCGTTGGAGCGGGTGTTACTAGGGGAGAATAGGTTCCTGAATTGGGAGGTTATTTATAAGGGTTTGTTTACGCCTACTCTATCTATTAATTATGTAGAGAATGGCTATAAAATGCATTTAGGTGGTATTTTACCCCTGATAGGGTGCAGCGTATTTTGGGGCGGGGAACAGATCGTTGTTGGCAAAATTGTGGGGAGTGGGGGCACTGCCTGCATATTTGGTGGGGGTGCCCATTGGTTAAAGAATACTGGCAACTGGTGGGATGTGTGTTGGTGCGTGTATTACAGAAACATTGTCCGGTGTGTTTGGAATGTTGTTTGTTGAATGTGGGTTGTGTAGCTTGTATATTTACGGCTGCCAGGCTAGCCTTGGCTAATCGTTGGCAGGCACTAGGCATTTCTGGTTGCTGTGAGATATATCGTCAGCTGGATTACCTCCAACTGATGTCTAAGTTGACAGCTATTCGCCATAACACTTTGGATAATTATCATAAGGTATGGGATAGTTATGTGCAATGGCGGGCAGCATAGTCAGCAGTCTTGTGCTTTATTAGAGCTACTCCATGTCACTGATGTCCAGATGGATGGCCTTTTTCTTTGCTAATTTTGTTGTGGTTTTGGGATGGGGAAGGGGGTTTTTGGCTTCTGGGGGAGGGTTAAAAAATTTAAAGAATGGTATATTTGCTTCTTGAGTTTTTTTGTATTTTATTATGATGGTTTGTTTATATACTGGCTTATTGTATTTGGGTTTTGATGTGTGCTACTTTCTTGAAATAAAATAAAAAAAAGGGATGGTAAACAAGATTAAGAATGTTAAAATGCCTCTGTATTGCTCCATGGTGCAACCTCACTTTGAGCATTTCATTCAATTCTGGTCGTCTTATCTCAAAAAGATATAGCGGAAGTAGAAAAGGTTCAAACAGAGCGACCAAGATGATAAAGGGGATGGAACTCCTTTCATATGAGGAAAGACTAAAGAGGTTAGGGCACTTCAGCTTGGAAAATAAATGGCTGAGGGGAAATATGATTGAAGTCCACAAAATCCTGAGTGGTGTAAAATGGGTACAAGTGGATTGATTCCAAAGACTAGGGGATACTCAATTAAGTTACAGGGGAGATACTTTTAAAACCAATAGGAGGATATATATTTTTTTCACTTAGGGAATAGTTAAGCTCTGGAATTCCTAGAGAATGCGGTAAGAGCAGTTAACATAGCGATCTGCACGGGGCAGGAGCGTAGGAAGATCGCTCTGCCCCGAAAGCCCTGTAGACCACCAATTAAGGCCGGGAAGGCGGCAGAGAGGTGGGGGTGAGTCAGAGCCAGATAATCGCAGTTTTTCGGCATTCGCGGTCCGGCTCTGCCCGTATCCCCCACGAATGACGAGGGAGAAGTGTATGTTTTTAGATGTCTCCTAAATTCCCCATCAGTGTCAGTAAGCAAAAGCAATTGTTCTAAATCCTTACCCCATAACGCTGCTTGATATGAAAAAATATTTTGATGATGTTTTTTAAGTTTACATCCTCTAACAGGCGGAAAAACAAAATTCAGATGTGAGTTTCTCTTACGTCTGTTAGTTGCAAAAGAGAAAAGCTCAATTATATATCTGGGAGCTAAACCAAACAAAGCCTTAAAACAGAAACAACCAAACTTAAACCTTACCCGCGCCTCCATTGGCAGCCAATGCAGTACTCGATAGGAGGGTGTTAAGTGATCGTATTTCTTCAACCTAAAAATCAGCCTGACCCCCCCCCCTCCGCAGGGCACACAGATGTCCTCTGAAAAGAGGACATGTTTGAGTTTTCCCAGACATCTATTAACCCTATTCATACTGTTCCCCTTCATTTCAGAGCTGCCTTTCAATTGAAAGAAGCCTATTTTTTTATGCATTTATGCCACAGAAGTATTGAAATATCCCCTTCCCTGTGCTTTGAGATGAAGACAACTGACCAACCACTTATCCAGGTAGAAGCACCCATTACTAGATAAATGCCACTGATTTAAGCCATCCATCAATTTTCAGCAACATTATTTGGATAATGCCATTGAAATCTTTACAGATCGCCTTGTAATATCTGGATAGTGCCAGGGTAGTTTGGGGCTGAAGTGAGGACGTAGTGGGAAATTGTCTAGAGAGAAGAGATAGTCTGTGCTGCTGTCTGGATATCTATTCAGATAACTTAGGACAGCAAAACAGCTACTCTTAATTATTAAGAGAGTTTCTGGATAAGAAACACCTGAATATCCCTGTTATCCTGATAGCTTTGGCTTGAATGCAATATGCTCTGATATTTGTTAAGGAGAATTTCAGTGCTTTCACAATTTGATAGGCTGCTCGATACAACACTCTGTACTAATGTCTTGTCAGTCCGGGAGAGCCGCTTCACTCGTATTACTCCTCTCCTAATGTCACTTCATTGGCTTCCCATCTGTTTCCGAATACAATTGAAACTCCTCTTACTGACCTCACTCAACTGCACTCACTCAACTGCCCCTCACTATCTCTCTTCACTTATCTCCCCCTATGATCCCCCCCTTTAAGTTCCACTCAGCTGGTAAGTCCCTCCTATTTGTGCTCTTCTCTTCAACTGCCAACTCCAGACTCCATCCCTTCTACCTTGCTGCACCATATGCTTGGAACAAGCTGCCCAAATCCCTGAGGCAGACTCTGTCTCTGGCAATGTTCAAGGCCCGTTTAAAAGCCCACCTCTTTGAGACTGCTTTTGACTTCTAACTCCTTTCACCTTGGGTTCTGCATTCCCTACCCTCTTTGTCCAACCTGTGGCCCTATGAAGTATTTTGTGCGACCCCGGTCGAGGACGATGCAGTGCTTTCCTCTGCTGCCCCCGAGTGTTTATCGTCTTGCCGGCTCCCTCCTCTGTCTTGCTGCAGCATTTGCGCAGCCCCAGAAACATTTCTTTCGGCCAGTGCGGCCCAGGGAAGCCAAAAGGTTGGACACCCCTGCCCTATGTCATGAATGTCTGTCGGGCAAGCCCCTCTTATCTGTACCCTTCTCTTCCACTGCCAACTCCAGAATCCGTCCCTTCTTTCTTGTGGCGCCGTATACCTGGAACAGGCTACCTGAATCAATACGTCGTGCTCCCTCCCTAGCAGTGGTCAAATCCAAGCTAAAAGCCCACTTTCTTAAAATCTGTTTTCAACTCCTAACTCCCACTCACTGCTGTCAGACACCTATACCCACTGTATCATTTCCTCTACCATAATCTCCCCAACCCTGAAATGTCCTGTCTAAATTAGATTGTAAGCTCTTCTGAGCAGGGACCATCTATTGTATATTAAAATGTACAGTGCTGCGTACGCCTTTCACCGCTTTAGAAATAATAAATAATAGTAGTAGTCTGTCCAAGTTTGATTGTAAGCTCTTCCAAGAAAGGACTGTCTATAAATGTCAAAATGTACAGCACTGTGTATGCCTTTCAGCGCTATATAAGAGATAAGTAGTAGTAGTTCATACCGCCAGAGCTAACACTAAAATGTTTAATGACTTTTCCTTCCAAAGGGCAACCCAATTAACATCCCCTCAAACTGATGCTCAATAACTCACTTACCTATAAATTGCATCACAATATATGCAGATAGAATATGTAATGATGATGATGATAGATTTAAAAAAATAATAATAATTATATGGGAATAGAATAGGTGAGCATTGGAAGAGGCGCATTTGAAGCCAAAGATAATTGATGCTGAATGACCCTATTATGATTAGCTATAAGAAAACTAGAAAACTCAATATAGCATGGATTGACTAGATTTCAATAGTATCCCTCAATCTTGGATAATAAGTTGACTTGAAATGTACAGAATGAGTCCTGTATCGGTTTGAATACATCAAGTTCCCTCCTCCTGACAGGAGTCACTGTAGTGTTGTTATCCACAGGTAACACGTCCTTTGTTAATACAAGGCTGGGTCAATCAAACACACAAAAAAAGAGCCGAGCGCTGAATAAGTGATCCTCTGTGGAATGTGTTCATTGTCCGTTCCCACGGTTTTTTGTGTGTTTTTGAACCCGTGGGTTCTTTTTTGTCCTGTTGGACTTTTTGGTGGATGTCGGGACAAAGGTAATCTTTTTCAGGGCTATACTGGGACTGTGCATGCACAGGTTCAAGGGAGGTGGGGGGGGGTGCCAAAATTCCTTCTCATATATTGGCTCCCATTCTTGGCCACCGTGCAATGGGAGAGGCAGGGTTGCCAGGGGATGTGTTGTACAGCTCAGTATGGTCCTGACCTTCCTTAATTGAAAACTGAAATGGTCTCTCTTACAAGGGATTATAATCGAGCTTGAGCAGAAAGATGTATATAAATATCTAAGAGCAGGTGCAGCAGTCCAGCACAAATTACTGAGAGAAAAGATCAGCAAATGCTACAGAAGATTGGAATGGATACTGAAAAGTGCCTTAACAGCATGAAATAAGGTAAAAGCTGTCAATCAACTGGCAATTTTTTTTTACTCTTATAGCTTTGGAATCATAAGACCGGCTTCATCAAAATCTTTTTTTTTTTTTTAAACTGGATATAAGAACAAGCTCCGTGCTCACTCAGTAATCGGTAAAAACCAGTGTATGCTAAGATCGTATATCCCAAGAACTGAAGGATCTTATTGAAATAGATTAGACACCTGCAAAGTAATTATAACAGGTCACCTAGGTGAGGAGGCTAAGTAGGCACCTATTTGGGGGCCTATTTGATAAAGATATATAGGCGCCTATGTGTCTTTATAAAACGCGTTGACAAATCCTGCTTCAATTGTGGCTTTAGTGAATCTGCAGACATTACGTACTCCTTCTCCTGGGAGCTGGTATAAATGTATGCATCCCCCATAAGCATGACTGCGTACTGTTTATAAAGAACAGATGTGGGCTGGTGATCTTGCAATGGAATTGCCTGATGATGTTCTTTTGCAGGCTGTCAATAGGCTGCCTACACTTCGAAAATATACCACCTTTTGGGAGCAACATTATAAGTTGGTCTTTCGTTTATACATCTCTCCTAAGAGGGATTATTTATCCCGATTGCGTGAGAATGCTACCTGTCTTCGATGTCAGGCTCATGAAGCAGGCTTGGGACACATGTTTTGGATTTGCCCTAATGTTCAAGCTTTTTGGACTGCTGTTTTTGTTTTTGTGGAGAGCATTTGGAACATTACCATTCGTCGCTTCCCCTTTGCTCTTATTTGGAGCAGTTCCCCACTATTTCCCTCGTACGAGGGGGGTTGCATCTTTCCTCAAGTGGACTATCCTTGTTACCCTGAAATGTATTTTGCTGAAATGGCTTGAGGTTGATGCTCCGAATTATTCCCTTTGGCACTGTCGGATGATTACTCTCCTGATGTGGGAAAGGAGGGATGTGACGGACCTTTCTTCTCTATCGGGCCGCATCTTCCAGTGCACTTGGGAACCATTTTGGACAACTATGACTCCTCTGGCTCGTAGCCGTTTGCTTAACTGTTGATTATCAGTTTTCTGTTCCCTTATGTAGCACTTGGCATGCCTGTTTTCTTTTTGTGTTTTTCATTGGTACTGTTATACCTGGAAGGAGGACCCGGGGAGGTTTGGGGGGGGGTTTGTTTGGGGGCGGGGTGGAGTTACTCGGGGGGCAGAGCTCTATGGGGATTGGGGTTTTGTATTTAAAATGCTGAGCTTGTATGTATTTGATTGTTACCCTGTTGGTGTTTTTGCTTGCTCAATAAAATATATTTCAACATAAAGAACAGATGTGTTTAGGAAGATTTCTGTATTATGTTGATCTCAAAGATATTTTGTCTGTTGTATTGCTATAAACGATTATTCTTTTTGTAAATGTTTGTTTAATGATTTTGGATGGTTTTTATAGTAAGCCACCTAGGTTTTAGGCAGTTTACAAAATTTTAAATAAATAAATAAATCACAACTGCACCAGTGTTCCACTTGAATTCTGCCCTCATATGTACCTAAACAAAATGTTTGTACAAGTATGTATGAT
Organism: Geotrypetes seraphini; assembly: GCF_902459505.1. NCBI lineage: Eukaryota > Metazoa > Chordata > Amphibia > Gymnophiona > Dermophiidae > Geotrypetes > Geotrypetes seraphini. The sequence continues at coordinate 536,596,108 of NC_047084.1, forward strand.
TATTTACTTACCGTATTTGGTATTGGCTCACACCTTTTTTTTTAGTAGTACTTATGGTTCAAGACAAATTACGTTCAAATAATCCAATATTTCCCTAATCCCAAAGAGCTCATGTTCTAAGCTCTGAGGCAGTAAGAACATAAGAATTGCCGCTGCTGGATCAGACCGGCAGTCCATCGTGCCCAGCAGTCCGCTCACGCGGCGGCCCTCATGTCAAAGACCAGTGCCCTAACTGAGATTAGCCTTACCTACGCATGTTCTGGTTCAGCAGGAACTTGTTTAACCTTGTCTTGAATCCCTGGAGGGTGTTTTCCCCTACAACAGCCTCCGGAAGAGCGTTCTAGATTTCTACCACTCTCTGGGTGAAGAAGAACTTCTTTACGTTTGTACGGAATCTATCCCCTTTTTAACTTTAGAGAGTGCCCTCTCATTCTCTACCTTGGAGGGTTAAGTGACTTGCCGAAGGTCCCAAAAACCAAACAGGCAAATGTTCTGGAAAATTGCTTGTACGAATGTACGCTGCAATGACAATGAAAAAAGTGAGATGCGACGTACATTCGTTTTGAGGATTTGGCTTACTAAGGCACTTGTTTTATACCATTTTATTGCGGTTTGTTTCATACCTTATTTACCATGGACCCCTGAGGAAGGCGTGTTATCCGAAACACGGACCGTGTCAGGTCCCTTGGTTGGTAATAAGGTTGTATAATTACTGCATTTTATTTTTGGTATAATAAACATTGCCTGCATCTTGTACATACTTGTCTGCAGTTTGTTTGTTTCTTTCTAAGCACCATTCAAGAGGTCAGCACACATGCAGTAATTTGCAGTAAGTCTTAGGGATCCTCTGTATTCATTTCATTCCTTCACCGTTTTTGTCACCACCACCTCCCTCAGGAGGGCATTCCAAGCACCGACCACCTTCTCCACGAAAAAGAATTTCCTGACATTATGCCTATGTCTACCACCCTGCAATCTCATGTCCTCTAGGTTTACCATTTCCCTGTTTCCGGACAATACTTATTTCTATATTAATACCTTATGTATGCATTTATTTATTTTTCATATCAATGTGGGAACTAATGTGGTGTTTGCATATGGCATGCATGCATGCTTGGTCTCCTTCCTGAGTACATATTTAGAAAAACATTTTTTAAAACTGGTGTGGAGGGGCATTTTTGATAGGATGGTCAAATCTGAGTTTGGGCATTTTGCGGAATCCACACAGATATCCAGCTAACATGACCATTTTTAAAACAGAAAAAGTCTTATATTTTTGTTTTGAAAGTGGCCATTCCTCTGATGTGATTGACCTCAGTGCATCTATCTTTTTGAACTGTTTTTGAAAAAACACATCTAAAAGAAAAAAAAGCACAAAATGTGCCATTGGGGAGTAAAAGGGGCCTGCATGGTCACACCGACATCCCATTAGAGCAGTGGGGCACTGCAGTGAACTTCACATAAAATGGTCCAAGTACACATTTCACTAGAACCCCCCTTATACTGTATGGTGAGCCCTCTAAGACCCATGCAAAACCTACTGGACCCAATTGTAAACCACACCAATAACCCTTATTTATTTAATTTATTTTGTTTTATATCCCATCCTTCCAGAAGAGCTCAGAACGGGTAACAAGTTTACATACATAAGCATATTTATACAACGATTTGGCAAACATAGGACTCCTTTTATGAAGCTGCGTTAGCGGTTTAACACGCGTTAATTTGCCGGCCATGCTAGCCACTACCGCCTCCTCTTGAGCAGGTGGTAGTTTTTCGGTTAGCGCACACTAAAAAGGTGTGTGTGATAAAGCCGCTAACACGGCTTCATAAAAGGAGCCCATAGTTACCAAATAAATATATATACATACGCCAATTATAGTAGGTTTTGGAGGGCTCACACTTTCCACCACAAGTGAACTACTTAGAGTGGGATATGGGCCTGGATATGGGTCTCTGCAGTCCACTAGTCTACTCTAGGAACCTGTATGCTGAGCTACTAGGACTGTATAACTGGAAGACTTCTCAGTATGCAAATAAGCAAAATATATATCTGACTTGTAAAATAATTAAAGTGTTCACATACACTCAGAATTGTGAAATTTGACCAAGAGCATTAGGTCCTATAGCCAAACCCACCGCCCCATCACTGTGTATGACTTATTTTGAAAAAGAGCTTGAAAAGGACATACTGTTCAAGTGTTCAACTAATTTTCATTGGCAAAAAAGAGAAAGAAGTTCCCACTTAGCTTTCAACTGTGTCAGCAAGTCCCGACATGGACCATGTTTCGAAATTCTTTCTCAAGGGACCCAGAGGGTGATGTAAACTGCTCAAAATGCCAAGGAAATAAGAGTAGTGCGATACGGGCAAAACACCTTATAATCTGTGAATTAAAATATAAAATGTCACTCACATGTGATTGCACAATAACCATGATTAAAGAGAAATTCTATAATGCAACTCTTCAAAAAGCAACACAGGAAAAAGTTAGAAAGGGTACTTGCCATATACATAACATAACTTTGCTTCACTGCTTCATTCATATGACGGCTGTAGAGCCGCCGAGTGAACTGCTGGCTTAAACACCAAAGGTGAATGTGCTGGCATAGTCCCAAGAAAGGAGGGGCTACGCACAGCTCAGCTGAGCCTGATCAAACTGTAAGAGAGTGAATAGTAAAACCCGGAACTGGGCTTAACTGCCTGATCAAATTGTCAGAGAGTGAATAGTAAAACCCGGAAACGGACTTAACTACAAAAGAACTACAAAATAGCTTGCCATTCTATTTCACTATTCAAGCCTTCAGGATGTAAAGTGTGCAATTTAAGAATTAGACGTTGTTCCTTAAACCATAAGGTACGGGAAAGATCCCCTCCTCGTGAGAGTTTGGGGGCTTCTACTACTAAAAAAAGGAAATCTGCAATGGTATGTCGCTTGTCCACCCAATGTTGCACTAAAGGTGCTTCCAATTTTTTGGTGCAGATCTTACTTAGATGTTCAGCAATCCTGAGTTTGATACTAAGGGACGTCTGACCAATATAGAGTAACAGGCAGGGACATTGGACTATGTATACAACCCCCTGGGTCTCACAATTGGTAGATATATGGAGAGCTTTCTTTTTAACCCAATTCGGCAATGAGAGCTGAGACAGTGTAGTGCTATATTGACAAAATTTGCAATGACCACATGGTTGGTGTCCACTATAACTAATGTTCCCCTGTAGGTATAAATTGAGACCGCACTAACTGTTGTTTTAAATTAGGTCCTTTAGAAAACGCAAATCTGGGCAAATTTTGAAACTCAGGATGATATTGCATAAAGCTCCAATGTTGTTTAATAATTCGCTTGATTTTAAATGTATAATTTGAGTGGGGTAATACACACATTATAGAAGACTCAGATGTCTGATGTTGTGGATGTAGGAGAATGCCCCAAGGGGTGTTAAAAGCTCTTTTGTATGCTTTCTTAATAACAGTACTAGGGTATCCCCGTTCTAGAAATCTTTTTGTCATGGCCTGGGACTTAATGACAAAGTCTTCTTGAGTAGAACACAATTTTTTGAGTCTGAAAAATTGCCCTGTTGGAATGTTATCCCTCAAGTGTTTAGGATAAAAACTATCATAACTCAACAAATTGTTATGGTCGGTTTGTTTCCTGTATATTGTAGTGGTGAAGGAACCCTTGGAAAGAACTATAGTTAAGAATGAAATATGATCGTGGTGAAAATGGGCTGTGAAATGCAGATTAGAATCACAAGTATTAATCCACCCTAGAAAAACTTCAAGGTCTATTAAAGAGCCCACCCATACTGCAAATATGTCATCAATATATCTCTTCCAACATAAAATGTTCTTATAATGCTCAGAGGTATACAAAACCGTTGCTCAAAATTTGCGATATATAGGCATGCTATGGAAGGGGCCATTTTGGCCCCCATGGCCGTACCTTTCACTTGTACGTAAAACTCATGACCAAACTGAAAATAGTTTTTGCTCAAAGCTATTTGTGCAAGTTGGACCAAAAGTTGTATTCTATTCCTGGACAGATCCATCATGTCCAAGTGGTCTCTTATGATAGAAATAGCCGCTGGTTGGGGAATGTTTGTGTACAAAGCTGTTATGTCCAATGTAAGTAATGTGGCGTGTGAAGGGACTGCATGCATTTGTTCCAAAAACTGTATCATATCATTAGTGTCTTTTACATAAGATGTGATCTTAGGAACTTCTTGCTTGAGGTAAAAGTCTATAAACTCTCTTAAAGGTTCTAGAACTGAACCAATCCCTGAGACGATAGGTCTCCCGGGTGGATTTTCTAATGATTTATGTATTTTAGGGACAAGGTAAATGACTGGAATCCTAGGATGTGTCCTCAGAAGAAATCTGAATTCATTATCTGAAATGATTCCAACTTCAAGTGCCTGTATTAGGAGATTTGAAATTGCTTGCACTAGTTCATCAGTGGGATCATTGGCTAAAAGCTGGTAATACATAGGGTCAGATAGCTGTCTGTAGACTTCTTGTAAATAGTTCTTAGTGTCTAATACTACAATCCCACCATCTTTGTCAGCTGGACGAATGGTTATGGAAGAGTCCTGGACTAGCCCTGTAAGGGCGACTCTCTGATCACGTGTAAGATTGGAATGTGTTCTTAGCTGTTGAGATTCCATGCGTTGGATGTCTCGTTCTACTAGTTGTTGAAAAACTTTGATGTGTGGGTCAGTTGGACCCGGGGGGCACCAAACAGATGGTGTCCTCAAAGAATTGGTGGAAACTGCTGATGCATCTTTGAAGAAATGACGTAATTTACATTTTCTAATGAATTTGTATAAAGAGATTTGTGTATCGGTAGCGTCATAGTAAGTTGATGGAACAAAAGACAGGCCTTTTCTCAAAACTGAAAGTTCAATACCAGTTAAGGGTCTTGTTGAAAGATTAAATACATTTGAAGTATCTGCTAGGGTTTCTGAACTCTGTTCCTCAATGGTCTGGCGTTGTTGGAAGGGCCTGTGGCCAAAAAAAACCTTTCTTTTGAGTTTTACGGTGTGAGCCTGGAGTAGATACAGGCTTCCTGCTAACAGATTTATCATCTTCTGATGTATCATTGGATGTTTGTGTATATGCTGGTTGTTTATAATGTCTATTAGATCTTGATTTGTCCATCCACGCATAGATGTAACCTTTAGCATAGTCTGTGGCATCTCTTTGTAGCTTCTTCACTTTAATCTTTCTTAATTCAATCTTAAAATCTTCCATTTTCTGATTGAATTCTTGGAGTTGAATAGTGAAAGAGTCTATTGAAAGGGAGGACTGTATACTATGTAGATGTGTTTGATATTCTTGTTTATACTGATCCATTTCTATTTTGGTGGTTTCTATAATTAAGAGCATTGGATCCAAGGAACATTTATTGAGAACAGCATTTCATTTATCCAAAAAATGGAGTTGTCCAAGAATAATCTGGCCTCTGTTCTCCTGCGGAGTCCTCTAGGTATCCGTTTAAGTTTACAGTATTCAGCTAATGTTGCTGCATGTAATTCTACTCTAATGATCCTTTTTTGGGTGATTTCTAATTGGTCCCAATCAGTGAGTATGGTATTTTCCGTGCCTGGTGGAAATAGTTGAAAAAGAGTTGCCACAGACTATGCTAAATGTAATTTTTGTGTGTTCCTATCTCACGCGTCTGAACTCAAGAAACATAGAAGCACCCCCCCTCCCCCCCCCTTTGCTTGTATTTTACAAAGGAACACATTCAGAGAAAGAGGGGCATCATCAGGGATTCTGAATACATAAATGGTAATATTGCAACCTGCATGAGAGTGTGGCATAGTGGTTAGAGCAAACACAAGAAACAAAAATAAATCCAACAAAGACTGCAGTAAAGTGAAGCAGATGAAAAAACAAGAAAAAAACCCCCTGCAAACAGAATGTACAAGATGCAGGCTATGTTTATTATATCAAATATAAATGTGGTCAATATTACCACCCTTTGAACAAACCTAGGGACCCGACACGGTCCGTGTTTCGGTAAACACGCCTTCTTCAAGGGTCCAGGGTTAGTAAGGTATTGAAATAAACCGCAATCTGAGACAAGTCCGAAAATTCTTTGAAAGAACACAATTCCAACTTATAGTACAATCCCTAATACTAGGTATATTGGACTACTGCAACATCCTCTTCCTTCCTTGCCCTGCAACTACGATCAGACAACTCCAAACAATCCAAAATACAGCTTTGAGACTCATCTACTCATTGAAAAAACATGACCACATCACTGAAGCCTTCATCAACTCACATTGGCTTCCAATCCAAGAAAGAATCCAATTCAAATTCTACTGCATATTATTTAAAACCCTACACGGAGACAGCCCATCATACTTGAACAATCGCCTCATCCAAGCACCCACTACAAGACACAGAAAAACGCACTCCCCATTCATACCCCCCCCAATCAAGGAAGTAAAAAGAACAAAACTACACGACGGCCTCCTAGCAACCCAAGCCGCAAGGCTGGACAACCAGATCTCCAACCTCTTGATGACCACCCCAGACTATAGGACGTTCAGAAAAGAAATAAAAACCACACTTTTCAAGAAATTCCTGAAGCAGCAATAACATCACGACCGTTTAGTAACTCTAAAACTGACACTTGATCTACCCATTACTGCACTAATAATAACAAAAGAACTTCCACTATGACCACCTATTAACTCTTTTACAAACCACCTCACCCTCAACAACCCGCTAAATGTTTATAAGATCTACAACTTACCTCTCTTGCTTATCATTGTAACTCTGTTTTTTTTAATTAACCTTTTGTAATCCGCCTTGAACCGCAAGGTAATGGTGGAATAGAAATCCCTAATGTAATGTAATGTAATGTAATATGAATTGATAATAAACATAAACCTGAAAATAATTCTGAAAATAAATCGTGTACCGACGAATTAGGCCAAACCTTGCAGATAGAGGTCAGGGGTTCAAACCCTGCGCTGCTCCTTGTGACTCTTGGAAAGTCACGTAATCCTCCACTGCCCCAGGTACATTAGATAGATTGTGAGCCCACTGAAATAGATAGGGAAAATGCTTGAAGTACCTTTATGTAAACTGCTTTGAGTGTGGTTGTAAAACTACAAAAAAAAGGCGACATACAACTCCCAATCCCTTTCCCCCTAAATGCCAGCACTTACATGCCTAAATAGCGCATTTTACAAAACTGAACATCCAAGAGCCAAGGTAGAAAATCCTTAGTTTTGAATTTTAGAGGTGTTTTTAAATGCATTAGTGCTAAGCACAGTTGTCACTGCAATCATTCCTGCAAACTCCAAGTCCAAATAAGCAGTGAGCAGACACTTTCACGTGTTGTAGGAAAGATCTAAATGACAGCATCTGGATTTTGTAATGTGTTCATGTATTGCTGTTACAACATTAGAAATGCAAGCATGTTATTCAGTCCACTCAAACCACCCACTATTCAAAACTGCATGCTGCAGATTTTTACATGAGAATGTATTCATCAAGCCACATCTTACTGTTCTTTTCGAAAATTAATCAAGTCTTCTATGTTTGACAAATTTGTTACTTAACTTGGTATTCTTAAGATTGTAACCATATTTTTAACTTTTTATTGTATGATTTTATTTTTATGGTATGAATGTACTTTGCTGACTGTCCAGTTTCTCTTAGTGTAAACCGCCTAGAACTTCTGGTAATGGCGGTATAAAAGAATAAAATTATTATTATTTCTAAAATTTACAAATGTGGGGCATTTACACATGTAGATGTTTTGATTTTCATATTCGGATTTGAATTTAGCTCATGCTTTTTCAGCAGTAGTTCAAGGTTAGCAACATTCAGGTACCATAAGCATGGGCAGCAGAATGGAGTGGGTCATCAGGGCCAAAGCCTTACCAATATTTTGTTTAAGACAGCATTAGCAATTAGAGATCTTGAGCAGGGTTACCATATGACTCCAGAAAAAGGAGGATGAATTGAGATATCTGGGTTTTACTTCTATTGAAAGCAATGGAATTAACACCCAGATGTCTCAGTCTGTCCTCCTTATTTGCATTGCTTTCAACGGAAGTCAAACCCAGATGTCTCAATCCGTCCTCCTTTTTCTGAAGACATATGACATCCTTAATCTTGAGGGTGGGGCCAGACATTGGTTTATTTGGCTCCTCCAACCAAGCAGGTGTTCTGCTGCCCCTGACAGTAGATGTTTTCTGTGTGTGAGGAGCTTAAAATCTAATTATGTTTCTCAGGCATTGGAGGGTGAAGTTAAAGGGTCATGCATCTCCCCCCCCCTCCATCCCCACCACTTAGAGAACAATAGTGTTATAGTGGGCCCATCTCAGTTTTTCTCACAGGGACCATCATTCAGTCCTAGATACACCACTGATCCTGTGTGATCAAGCATCTATATATAAGAGCTGGGAATGGGATAGAACCTTGGCAGTATTACTAATAACAGGACAGACTGAATAGGCCATTCAACCTTTGCCATCCTTACTATTAACAGCCCTTTTAAAAAGAAATAATTAGAAACAATCCAAGTTGTTATTCTTTGCATGCGCCTGCAATATTTATTTTACTACTTCTATGGATTTGGTATGGCAAGTGAGTCTGGGCTTGCTTGCAGGATTGACTAGTGTTGGTACGTGCTAGAGATGTTGACTTCAGCTGGCTGCCCTGTTCCTTGTGCTCCAGTATCCCCCTAAGAGAGGCCATGGTATAATTTAAGATGCTAGGTGGGGTCCTCTCAAGTTTCCTTGAGGAAATGAGCTGCAAGATAACTTGTTGAGCTCTGAATGTTTTCTGCATATGTTAGCACAGTGTTACCGTAAATCCTGAATGACTTTTGTGTTCGCACAATGTTATTGGCTTCTGCCTTCATATCCTGTGATGCAGAACATTAGAAAGTACATGCTGATTGCATCTCAGAATAAGCCACAGATTTGGTTTTTAGAACTGAAATGTGAAGAAATTCTTAATACCAAGTTATGTCATCCTGCATTGCTTGGAACCTTCTGCGAGATTCACTTATAAACTGTCCTCCTTAAAATCTTAAATACTGAAATTTGAAAACAGTTTAATGTGAAAACAGTTTAATGGTTTTTAAATATAAATTTAGAGTATTTTTTTTCCAAAGGAAAGAGTTGTTATGAAACATGGAGGGGCATTTTCAATATGACATCCAAGTGTGGGAATAAATACGATATCTCCTAGAACACTGTTCTCCAACCGCCGGTCCGCGGACCAGTGCCAGTCTGCAGGAAATTTCTGCCGGTCCGCACAGGGCCAGCAAGATTAAGGTGACCATAGGTCCTGTTTTCAGACCCTGTCCCTATCTGTTGCGCGCGCAAAAAAAGCCTCCCTCCTTCCTTTCCCCGGGTCGGCTGCTATCTTATTGCCCTGATGCTGCTGCTAAAGCCGACAGGAAGTCTTCTTTCCGACATCAATTCTGACGTCGGAGAGGACGTTTTGGGCCAGCCAATCGCTGCCTGGCTGGCCCAGAACGTCCTCTCTGACGTCAGAATTGATGTCAGAAAGAAGACTTCCTGTCGGCTTTAGCAGCAACAGCAGCAGGGCGGTAAGATAGCAGCCGACCTGGGGAAAGGAAGGAGGGAGGCTTTTTTTTTTTGTGAGACAGGGAGGGAAGGAGGTAGGCAGGCAAGCAGGCTGGCTATGGCCAGGAAGTGAAGGAGAGAGGTAGACAGACAGGCAGACAGGCTGGCTTCGGGAGTGGGGATGGGACAAAGTGTGGAAGGCAGTGAGAGGGACATAGGAAGGAAGCACTGGGGGCACTAAAGACAGGAAGGGGCACTAGGAACATGGGAAGGAGGCAGTGGGGGCACTAAAGACAGGAAGGGGCACTAGGAACATGGGAAGGAAGCACTGGGGGCACTAAAGACATAGGAAGGAAGCACTGGGGGCACTAAAGACAGGAAGGGGCACTAAGAACATGGGAAGGAGGCACTGGGGGCACTAAGAACATGGGAAGGAGGCACTGGGGGCACTAAAGACATAGGAAGGAAGCACTGGGGGCAGTAAAGACAGGAAGGGGCACTAAGAACATGGGAAGGAGGCACTGTGGGCACTAAGGACATAGGAAGGAAAGAGGGAGGGAATAGAAAGGGACAATTCTTGGGCCTGAGTGCAGAAAGAAAGAAATGAAAGAAAGGATACACAGACAGAAGGAAACGCAACCAGAGACTCATGAAATCATCAGACAGCAAAGGTAGAAAAAATGATTTTATTTTCAATTTAGTGATCAAAACGTGTCAGCTTTGAGAATTTATATTTGCTGTCTATATTTTGCACTATATTTGTCTATGTTTCTATAGTTACTGAGGTGACCGAGCTTGCGGAGATGGGGCGGAAACGGGGTTTTTTAATTTTAGTCCTAGTAGTTTGCCTGTCCACAAAATAATTATTTTATTTCTGCCAGTCCACAGGTAAAAAAAGGTTGTAAAACACTGTCCTAGAAGATACCCAAAAGTCAGCAGCTATAATCAAAAACATATGTCATGTTTTGAAAATCAGCAAGATAAAATGTCTGGGAAATCGGCATCTAGAGGCAGTATCACTGTTTGATTATAAACATTGCTGCATGTAAAAAAATACACCAATAGAAAGCATCTGCAATATTACCATGCAAGGAGAACATCAGCAATGATGTCAGCCTATCACCACAGTAGCAAAGCAATGTTCCTGCGATGTGCTGAAAGTAGAGAATGATATGGGGACAAATTTGTCCCCATCCTGCAGGGTCTGTTTCCACCCCTGTCCCGTCCCCATGAGTTTTATTTATTTATTTATTTTTCACTTTATTTATTAAAGTTTTCAAAAAGAACACAATCAAATACAATACAACTAAATGATTCAAAGCAAATAGCAGAGAACCCTCAAAGGAACAACAGAAATACAAAATAACCAATTCCAAAACCCCGGCAGAACCCCCTTCTCCCCCCCAAAACAGAAAAACATAATTAAGTAGAGTGCTGTCTCCATCGTACAATATGGTTCCCAGATCTTAGACTAATTTACAAGGGTGTTATGTCTCAATGCGGTCAGTTTAGACATCAGTTGTAAGTAGTCCAGACGAGAATAAACTGCTTGAAGATATGGTATCTTGGGCGTACGCCAACACTGTGCCAAAGCAAGGTGGGCTGCCGTAAAGACACAGGCTGCCAATTTTCTGTTTAGGGGGAGTTAACCCAGGGACTCCCACATTAAGTAAACAATATTCCAGCAATAAACAACAATGTTTATGTAAAATCGTAACCAAAGAACAACCCACCTGCTGCCAATTCCATCGCACTCCCGGACAGGTCCACCAAATGTGTATAAAGTCCCCCTTTTTCTCCACAATTTCACCAACAGCGATCATTTCCCTCTTGGAAAATTGAAAAAAGTCGCTCAGAGGTATAGTATCACCTGTAGTACATTTTATAGCCGTTCTCTATATAATTAATAGATAATGTTAGCTTAGATAACCTCCTATAGATAGAATCCCATCTACACAAGCCCATGTCATCCTTTAGTTTAGTGTATGGCAAACTATGCCGCAGCGAGATTCAGGGTATTCTGCAAGTCATGTCCTGTTGGCAGTCAGCCGGTGCTGGCGCCAATCCTCCCAGGGTTAGCAAGCCCAAGGCTCCGTCTGGAGGGCCTTTGCGCAAGCACGGATGTCAACATGATGGCGTCGCACGTGCGCATGATGTCATCACGTCGACATCTGCACATGTCCGGAGCTCCTCCAACTGTGGCCCCGAGTTCACTGTGCCACGGCTTCAAAATGTTTGTGACCACACTTCTCTAGTTGAATGTGTATAGAAAGCACTAGATGTGGCGAAATGCTTCCTTGTGAGAATGAGGAGACAGAGGAGAGGTAGTGGAAGTAGCAAGCGTAGAGACAGTGAGGACAGAGTGTGAGAGAGAGGAGGAGGGAGATAGATGGAGAGACTGAGGTAGAGAGACAGGAGAGAGAAGGGATAAGATAGGGCAGGAGAACGTCCCTTAGGAGGGAGCCTAATTACTCACTCTGGAAGATTGAGGCCCTAGTGCTCCTGTGTCTCTGCTATAGGAAGCACATATTCAAACATTACTTTCACCTGCCCCCAATCCACTTCCCTCCACACACACACACACACACAATGTGCCCATGAGGACCTGGAGAGACTCTGCAGCAGTCTATACAGGTGAGTGCAAAACTTCCAAGATCACAGCAACACTTGCGTGCGAGCACCACACACAGGCAGGGTGTGGCTCCAAAACATCTAACTTCTCATGTCCTAACAAGAGACAACACACCATTGTGCATAGCAAAATCCACTCAAGAGGCCATTAGGAGCTTGCAAGTTTCCCCACCCATTCCACCTTTGCCCTGCTAACATGAGGAGGCCCATAAGTGTAAGCCCCCTTCACGCCCCACTCTTGTCCCATGCCCACAATCAAAGTTTCAAGTTTCCTTCAAGTTTATTAGGTATTTATATACTGCCTATCAAGGTTATCTAAGAGGTTTTACAATCAGGTACTCAAGCATTTTCCCTATCTGTCCCGATGGGCTCACAATCTATCTAATGTACCTGGGCCCAGCTTACTAAGCTTACTAAGCCACTAGAAACCACATATGCCTGTCCCAAATGACTCACCACCAACAGTTCAAATGCCCCACAAATAAGGCCACCACACCAGCCTGGGGCCCCAGGCTTACCCTAGCTCACCATCTACCTGGGCCGTATTGGCCATTCCCCCTAGACCTCCCTGCAAACAGACAGTTGCTATCTGTCCTAGGCCATGTAAGAAGCAGTGCACAGCATGTCTCAACAAACAATCATATAGATGAAACCAAGAAGGCCCATCACCTGACCATATTCTCCAACAACTTGTGTCTTGCAGGTGCTTCAGGGTGCACAGAGACCTGGAGTCACTGCGAGCCACTACAGGCATATACGCCATGAGGAGCCCAACCTCATACGGTGTGTGAAACTGCGCTTCAGAGCTGAATGTAAGTACCCCACTTGATAGCACCGTTGCAACCTCCCTGTCCCCCATTAGGTCCCTTTAGTGTGCCTGCAACCTCTAGAACCCCAAACAATGAGATAACATAGCATTGCTCGGGGGAGGGGGGGCAGTGGGCATTTGCCCAGCAGCAGCCAGCAATCCAAAATGCCAGAGTGCCACACACTCATATCTAGCATCTTGTAGCAGCTGGGGGAAGAAACAAAAGCTGTCTCTACAAACAACAGTGGCTGTCAAACCCTCAACCCTTGCAGTGCTGCATTTCAGCCCTCACTTCTACACCACATATGCATCTGACAAAGAAGAGAGTGATGAAGGTCAGCACACTGGACATAGAGAGCCCTCAAACAGATACCCAGTTCACACCCCCTAACCCATACTCATTGGATAGATAACTGTCAGTTTCACAGGCTGGGATGCTGCTGTGGGAGGCACAAACCCAGGGCCCATGAAATATCTACAGCACAGGGCTTCCAAAATCCCACTCTACCTCTCTCTATTTCTCATTCCCTCCCTACCTTGGGAAACTCCACCTATGTCTACATGTCCTCTGCCCCCTTCCCCCCTAAGTATGGCCATCAGGACCCTATATACAGCCACCCCCACCACTCAGCTCCCCAACAACTATCATGATTTCCTCACATATACATGTTCCCAAACATACAGTAACTAGCTGACATACCCTCAAATTTCAAACACACCATCCTCCAGGGGAGCCCCCCACCTTTGGCCAGAAGGGTCATGTGATACCACAAAGTCCCCTGGTGGCTGCCAGCCAGCCTGAGGACACAGTTGCATAGCCACATGCATATACACCCAGCCCTGTCCACATAAGCCTCACTCAACCAGTATCCCTGGAACCCTCCATCCTGCATGCCCATTGACAGACCACTCTCCAGGGTTCCTTGCTAAGTTATTATATTGCTGCCAACCCGCAAACCTGTCTCTCTGATCCCCAAACCAGGCCACACACCTGCTTCATCCCTTCCCTCTGGTGGTCAGACATTCTGGGGCCCAGGACAGAAATTTACAAGTGGGCCCCAAAGCCTGCCAACAGGCTGGGCTTCCTTGCCCCTGTTTTGGGCATCTTCTGGTACAGGGGCCCAGGGCTAATGCCATGTGTGCATCCCCCCTTTCTAATGCTGGCTTGGCATCTTCTCCCCATCCTAAGCCGCCTTTAAGTTGTTCCAGCTCTGGTGGCACTTTCAGTACTTCTTTTGTCTTTGCTTTGGCTTTATGGGTCCTCTTCCATGTCCACATTGCTTGCTTCATAGAGGATGGTGTGCTAGCTACTCAGGATTTTTGGAAATGTAGGTGTGCCTCAAGCTTGAAGAAGTTGGTACTGTAAACTGTAGAGAGAAGACCTAGCTGAGTCATGGAGCTCCCACTTTTGGTACCAGTAGAAGAATCTTTAAGTTGTTATGTGAAGTCCAGTGGCACTTGATAAGTCTGTTGGTTCATTTCTTCTCTCCACTACTTACTGTGGCCTTGAGCAGGTGCTTGGGCAATTCTGAATGGGATATATACAGTATATATATAGGTGTATATATATGTGTGTGTGTATATGTATATATATATATATATATATATATATATATATAATAAAACCCTAAGCCGCACATGCACACTCTTACCTGCGTGCTCCCGTTTTCCATGAGCTATAGGGCCCCAGCAGGCAACAGTGCGCATGCGTGCTTAGGATTCTGTTTCCCTGTAAGAACACTCGCGCACCAGAAGATGATGTTTTCTATAAATAAATTGCTTAGGAACATTTTTTCTAAAGTTCTTTGTGCTCCCTGGCTAGCTCAAATGGTACTCGAGGCCCCCACCTACCTCAGCTTCAGAAAATTACTCAAAACGCACCTTTTCCGAGAATAGGCCCTTTAACCCCTTTCCACCTGCACCTACCCCCTTTCCCACTCTCCCCCGGCTCCCTTTGCTCCCCCCCTCCACTTACATGATCTCTCTCCTATCTTTCCTTTACCTTCCTTCCCTCCCTTTATTGCTGCTTGTACTTTCGATAAAACTCTGTTTATCGCTCCCACGCTCCCTTTCTTTACTGCTGTAACTCTGTCAAAATATTGTAAATCCGTGTGTCAGCACGGATCTTAATTAATGGATGTGAACCGCCTAGAACTTTTTGGGGTGTGGCGGTATACAAGAATAAATTATTATTATTATTAATGTCTTTTCGGATTGTATTTTTAAGTTCAAAGATGCGGCGGCGGCTCCTCTCACGATCAAAGTTCTGGCCATTGAGCAAATAATAGTACATACAGCTTTCACTGCTTCTTCTGTGTGAATGAATTGTAAGATGCTGTAAAAAAAAAAAAAAAAAAAAAAGGAAAAGGGGGGCAGAGTAAGACCACTGAATAGTATTGAATTAAGCCATGTGACAGTGTTGAAGGAAGTCAGTAAACCACAATAAAAGTCAGTAAATCGCAATAAAAGTCAATCCTGCACTGCTTGCAGTATGTAGAAATCACTGTACTGTTTCATGGTCTGACTTCCCTCTAAACCTCTTGCAGATAATTAATGTGGAGCAATATTTTATATACTTACTTAACGTAAAAGGCACAAGTTACTGACTATAGCAAAATCTATTCAGTCCTTGAAGAGTTAATAAAGTGCTCTGGGCTTTTTTGATTGAACCACTCAGCATCAGATGAGAGGACAGTCATGCTCAGAAGCAAGCAAGTTAAATGAGGGTCATGGGAGAGCATGCTCATTAATAGCTTCATTGTATGAAAGAAATCTTCAGATGGTCTCATGTAAACCTGCTTCTTGTGAGCCATAATCAGGGCTTTGGGTGCTTTCCATTTTACTTCTCTCCAGTGTGACAGACATAATAAGGCACTGTTTTTAATGAGCACCCAGGAAATCTGTGAATGAATCCGTGGGACTGCTGGATCATCAATGAGCAAAAGGACCATTTGGGGTGGATAAGGCCATAGTGGAGAGAATGAATGAATTCTTTGTTTTGGTCTTTACGGAAGAAGATGGTTTTAAAGGGTGATGATGTAGAGCAGCGGTCTCAAACTCAAACCCTTTGCAGGGCCACATTTTGGATTTGTAGGTACTTGG
Organism: Geotrypetes seraphini; assembly: GCF_902459505.1. Classification (NCBI taxonomy): domain Eukaryota; kingdom Metazoa; phylum Chordata; class Amphibia; order Gymnophiona; family Dermophiidae; genus Geotrypetes; species Geotrypetes seraphini. Next base: position 536,612,214 of record NC_047084.1, read on the forward strand.
AGGGCCGCAGAAAAAAATAGTTAATGTCTTATTAAAGAAATGACAACTTTGCATGATCCAAAATGTGGATTATCTGAAATTAGTTTATAGATCTTTCCTTAATTGCTTCTGATAATTTCAGCTATACACAGCAGAAAGCAGTGCAACATGTAGAAAGTGAAAAGCTATCAAAGTATCAACTGCAAGAGACAAGATTTTGGACCAACTATTTTGAGACCCTCGGTATTATAAAGGATGATTGATTCTTTATGGAAAACTTGTGCATTAAGTGTCCTCCAGCACCGGACATATGCACAAGCTGCACTGCCTCCAGTAGTTACCTTACGTTCTGGAACGTTGTCCGCCTCACTGCTGTAACCTCACGCAAGCGTTTTCCTGCGTCTGCACCCGATTGTGAGGTGGAGTGGAGAGGACAGTACAGTGGAGTGGAGAGTGCGTACAGACGCATGAAAGTGCTTGCGTGAGGTTACAGCAGCGAGGCGGGTAATGTTCCAGGACACGACCGCCGGACACTTGAGGCACAGGATTTCCATAAAGAGTCATTCTTTATAATACCGAGGGCCTCAAAATAGTACCTGGCGGGCCGCATGTGGCCTCCGGGCCGCAAGTTTGAGACCACTGATGTAGAGGAACTGAAAAATCTCAGTGAACCTGGAAGATGTACTAAGCCAAATCGATAACTTAAAGAGTGATAAACACCTGGACCAGATGGTTTGAATCCCAGGGTACTAAAAGAACTTGAACATAAAATTGCTGACATGTTGTTAGTGATCTGAAACCTGTCGTTAGTGATCTGTAACCTGTCATTATAATCATCTGTAGTACCTTAAAATCAGAGGGTGGCCAGCGTTATGCAGATTTTTAAAAAGGGTTCCAGCAGTGATCTGGGAAATTACAGACCGGTTCAGTGCCGGGCAAAATATTGGAAACTATTACAAAAAATAAAATTATGGCACATGTAGACAAACATAGTTTAATGGGACAGTCAGTAGGGTTTCAGCCAAGGGAGGTCTTTCCTCATGAATTTGCTTGATTTGTTTGAAAGTGTGACTAAACATTTATTTATTCATTTTTCTATTCCGTTCTCCCAGAAGAGCTCAGAACGGTTTACTTGAATTTATTCAGGTACTCAAGCATTTTTCCCTGTCTATCGCAGGAGGCTCACAATCTATCTAATGTACCTGGGGCAATGGGAGGATTTAGGTGACTTGCCCAGGTTCACAAGGAGCAGCATGGGTTTGAACCCACAACCCCAAGGTGCTGAGGCTGTAGCTTTAACCACTGCGCCACACTCTTTGTGGATAAAGGTGAGCCAGTTGAGATAGTGCAGGGGTGCCCACACATTTTTGGTTTGTGAGCTACTTTTAAAATGACCAAGTCAAAATGATCTACTAACAATAAAAAAAAAAAAAATCACAAAGTATACTGTATGCAGAGAAAATGTTAATTATCATTTATATTCGGGAGGTTTTCAAAGAGGTCAAGGCAGATAACTTTAAAATATGCCGTGTCATCTCAATAACAACTATAGAAAAATAGACAAATATAGTGCAAAATATAGACAGCAGATATAAATTCTCATAACTCACACATTTTGATCACTAAATTGAAAATAAAATCATTTTTCCTACCTTCATTGTCTGGTGATTTCATGAGTCACTGGTTGCACTTCCTTCTGACTGTGCATCCAATATTTCTTTCTTTCTGCCTCCTGCATGCTTCCTCTCCTCCAGACCTTATTCCATTCCCCAACCAACATCTCCCTCTGTCCCTCCATAAGTCCAACTTTTCTTCCTCTCTCATCCCCCAGATCATGTGCAGCATTTTTCACCACTGCCTACCAGCCCCTTGCCCATTTCTCCTTCTATCACCCCTCTCCAACACCATGCCACATAAGAACATAAGAATTTGCCATTGCTGGGTCAGATCAGTGGTCCATCATGCCCAGCAGTCCGCTCTTGCGGTGGCCCACAGGTCAAAGACCAGTGCCCTGAGATCAGCCCTACCTGCATATACTCCAGTCCAACAGGAAATTGTCTAACTTTGTCTTAAATCCCTGGAGGGTGTTTTCCCCTATAGTAGCCTCCGGAAGAGCATTCCAGTTTTCCACCACTCTCTGGGTGAAGAAGAACTTCCTTACGTTTGTACGGAATCTATCCCCTTTTAACTTTAGAGAGTGCCCTCTTGTTCTCCCTACCTTGGAGAGGGTGAACAACCTGTCTTTATCTACTAAGTCTATTCCCTTCATTATCTTGAATGTTTCGATCATGTTCCCTCTCAGTCTCCTCTTTTCAAGGGAGAAGAGGCCCAGTTTCTCTAATCTTTCACTGTACGACAACTCCTCCAGCCCCTTTACCATTTTAGTTGTTCTTCTCTCCCTCCATCACTATGCCCAATATTCCTCCCCTTGCATCCCCTTCATTCTATCCCTCTGTTTCCTCTCTACCACCATATCCAACATTTCTCCCTCTCATCCTTCTATTCCCCATGCATATCTACCTCCTCTCTCTCTGCCCAATTTTCTTCTTCCTTCCCCCTTGTGCACCATCTCTTTCCCTCTCACTCACTCACACACTCAGGCCCAACAGTTGTCCCTTTCTATTCCCTCCCTCCTATGTCCCAAGTTAGTGCCCCTTTCCTCCCTCCCTTGCGACCTACGCTCATGCCCCCTCCCTTCCTTCTATGTCCCGAGTTCGTGCCCCCTCCCCCTCACTGCCTTCCAGCCTTTGTCCCACCCCTTCCTTCCTCTCCACAAACCGACCTGCGCCGAAGTCTGCCTGCTCCCCTGCTGCCACTGCCACCTGTCAGCTCCATTCAATCATTCCCCGCCGCCGCAACTATGGGCAAGGAAGGGATGATGCGTGCAGCAATTGCATGCCGCCAGCCCACAAGCCTTCCCCCCCCAACATCAATTCTTGCGTCAGAGCGAAGCAGCGATTGCTGACTGAACCTTCTCTCTGACATTAGAATTGACATCGGGAGGAAGGCTTGTGAGCCGGCGGTGTGCAATCGCTGCATGCGCCTGGCCCTTGCCCGGAGTTGCAGCAGCGGCAGATGATTAAATGGAGCTGTGGTTGTTTTGATACTCATAGGAATTCTATGAGCGTCAGAGCAGCGTTGGAGCATTTAGCGTTTGGGGCCGTGGTACAAACCTCTATCGTAGCTAAGTATAAGTATGTGTGTGTGGGGGGGGGGGGGTGTTAAATATGCAGATGACACAAAACTTATGAAAGTTGTCAAAATACATGAGAAGTATGTGAAAAATTGCAGGAAGGCTTTAGAAAATTGGCAGACTTAGCATCCAAATAGCAGATGAAATTTAATATGGAGAAAAGCAAAGTGGTACACATTAGGAGGAATAATCCAAATCATCGTTACCTTATGCTAGGGTCCAACTTAGGAGTCAGCACCCAAGAAGAATACCTGGGTGTCATTTAGACACTATACTGAAATCTTCTGCAGCAAATAATAAAATATTGGCTGCAGCAAAGAATAATAATAAAAAAAACCAAAGAGGATGCTAGGAATTATTAGCAAAGGGATAGTAAATAAGACCAAGAATATTATAATGCCTCTGTATCACTCCATGGTGTGACCTCACCTTGAGTATTGTGCACAGTTCTGGTTGCCATCTCTCAAAAAAGATATAGTGGAATTAGAAAAGGTTCAAAGAAAAGCAACTAAAACAATACAGTTGAAAACAATAAAGGGGATGGAACTCCTCTTGAATGAGGAAAGACTAAAGAGATAGGGACGTTTCAGCTTGGAAAAGAGACGGCTGAGGGGGATATGATTGGGGTCTACAAAATCCTAAGTGATGTAGAATGGGCAAGAGTGAATTGATTTTTCACCCTTTCAAAAAATGTCAAAATCCAGGCGACACTCAAATGAAATTACTATACATAGAAATACTTTTAAACCCTATAGGAGGGGAGCACTTTGGCAGGACTTCACACCGCGTGCTCGCAGTAGACTTTTGAATCTTTCAGATTTTATTCCCACTCTCAGCTTTTGGACTGGCCATGGATTCTTGGGGAGGGGATGGGAGGGGAACTGATTATATTGTTGAAAATGTTATTTCCTGAATGGTACTACTGTTTGTATTTGCTTCTTACTGCTGGAATTAAACATAAACCCTATAGGAGGAAATATGTTTTTTTCACTTAGAGAATAGTTAAACTCTAGAACTCATTGTCAGAGGATATGGTAACTGTTAGCATAGCTGGGTTTAAGAAAGGTTTTGACAAGTTTCTGGAGGAAAAGTCCATAGTTAGCTGTTGAGACATATATGGGGAAGCCACAGCTTGCCCTAGATTGGTTCCATGGAATGTTGATACTATTTGGGTTTCTGCCAAGTACTTGTGACCTGGACTGGCCACTATTGGAAACAGAAAACTGAGCTAGTTGGATCATTGGTGTGATCGAATATGGCTATTCTTACGTTTTTAGCTCCAGACAGAAGCGGTGGCATACCTGGTCCAATTTTTTTTTTATATATATAGCCGTCAGACTTTCAAATGTCTTATACTTCTGTGGAGTTGGAACTTCTTGCTCCTTATACTGTCAGTATGCTTTTGCATGCTCCAGATTAGTGTTTGCAATTTGTGTTGTCTAGTTATTCTGTTTACTATTCAGTTCGTAAGGCTTAGCAATGGACTTGTGCATATTTGAACCTTTCTTTAGTCAGCTCCCCTTTGACGATCAGGGGTAATCCATAATTCCGTCCTGAGATGGAGAAGTCCCTGTTTGACTCTTGGTCAGATAAAGGTTTAGTCTACTTACACCATAAATTCACCTCAGCTGGACAGATACGTTCATACCAATATTTGGTTAAGAAATTTGGGCTTACGCCTAATGATGTATTCCCTTATTTGCAGTTGCAACATTATGTATGCACCTTACCACCTGTAACCTTAACTAAGACTGTTTTTGACTTCTTGAAAGAAGCCTATTGTTTGGAGGCGAAGTCTATGATTCCTCTGCGCGTCCATCATAAATTTTTGTTGGAAGAGGCCCCTGGTTTTGATTTTGCTTCTTTGAGTGAGCGTTGATCTGTTGATTTGGGGACCTCTATTTCTGCAGAATTGCTAAAAGGCACTTTGAAGTCTTTTAAGCAGTCTTAGGCTTCAATTCCCCTGATTGAATTGCAATATAAACTGCTTATGCGGGTCTACATTTCCCCTGCCAGGACATATCGTGTTGCTCTTCGTCCAGATTCCTGTTGTCCCAAATGTGTGTGGGGGGGGGGGGTGAATGCAACTTTGGAGCATATGTTTTATTCTTGTCCAGTTGTTTTGCGATTTTAGAAGATTCTTCATCATCACATTGCTCAGCTTTGGAAAACCCGTTGTTTGCCTCATCCAAAGATGCTTTTCACTACGCCAGCCTTGGCTCATCCTGTTCTGAGAGGCCTACATACTTTTTTGAAGCGTGCATTATTGTTTGGAAAGAAATCTATTCTAGTACACTGGCTAGATGCGCGTCCTCCTACCTTGTCGCAATGGTGATTCTTGATGATTTATCAATTGAAGATGGAACATTGTGACATTCCTGAGATGGACTCCATTAAGGGCCATCAATTACAACTTATTTGGGAGCCTTTCTGGGCCTCTCTGACCGGGTATGCTTGTAGCCATGTATTGAATATTTGACTGTGTATTTATTTTCTTGTACTGTCTGTGACATTTACTCTCCTGCTGCTCCATGCCTTTTTATTTACTTATTTAATTTTACTTTTTTTTTTTTTTTTGGGGGGGGGGGAGGGAGGTGGTTTTGAAAATTTAGTCTATGCTGTATTATTATTCTGGTGGTTTTCGCTTGTGCTTTTGACCAATAAAGAGTTTTGCAAATAGCTGTCAGACTTGCTCACAGTTTCTGGTCTTTAGATCGTAAGCAAGACTTCTGCTTTTAGAAAGAGCAATACAGTAGCTGCCTATGATAAATGTTCTCAGAGCATGTTTCCAGCATGAGTGAAGTATGCCAGATCAGAGGTCATGTCTAGCTGGCTTCTGTCTATTGTTGTGCTCCCAGTTTCTGCTGACAAATTTTATTTTTAGTTTTTTTGGGAAATTATAAATAGCAAACTGATAAAACAAACTCTTTAATAAAAAGTGTCAGAAGAGGAGAATTAGCATGTTTGGAGGCCACATTTGCAGTACTATACTGTATAATTGGGCTGCATAGTGACTCTCAGTGCTTAAGAGGAGGAAGCTCTTCCGTTTTAACTCTTTCTTTTTGAATTGTAGATGGACCTTAGGGCCAGCAGAACTATTGGGCACACGAGGTAGTTACCTAGGGCAGAAACTTCTTGGAGGCAGGAGGAGGAAGCAAAGAACAGTTGTAATCAAGCCAAAAAGTAGGTCCTGACAGTCACACTAAATAAAAGAAACAACAGTGTGTGATGTGTGTAGGGATGGAGATCTGATAAGTTCTGATCCAGGGCATCAGAACACAGGCAAGGTCAGCACACAGGCAGTTCTGAATCAGGCCAGGTCGGCACACTGATCTAGGCCCTGTGTGCAGATCTAGGCCCTGAGTAAGGCTTTGAGGCCCTGTGTAGAAGTATGAATTCTTTTTCTTTCCCTCTTCTAAAAGCAAGGAAAAAGGTTTGCACCTTGAGACAGAATGCTGAGGCATTCCCCCCTCCCCTTTTGTCACAAGACTCTTGCCACATATTAACCTGACACAGGTTTACCCTTATCTTATCTCTTATCTTGTTTAAGCATCCCTTATATGGGCAACAATCAGACTTTGCCTGAGCAGGCCCTGACTTAAGGCTAATCAAGAGAGCTTAAGGAGCATGCATTATAACCTTTGGACTGTCACATGCTATAGTAAGATTTGAGACACATCAGAAATGTACACATTGGGAATCACTTTATTGTAACTTATTATGTATTCATATGTCACGTGAGATAGTAGCTTTGAGAAGTACATGAAATATGTAAACAGTGAATTACCTTGGTCTAATCCTCACTGCAAATGCATTATGAAATAATAAACTTGTAAAGCATTAGCCATGTAATTAAGGGAGGTAAGATTCTCAATAAAAGGGTAAGAGACCATCCATTAGGGAGCGCCCTCATCCCGACTCTAAGCCTGCGTGTGTGTTTCCTGTGTGACATCCCTACAAGTGGCGCATGAATAGGGACTCTCGCCGACCCTCGCCCTGCTTGCTCCGTCTGACGATTAGACTTGGTGCACCTCATCCTCTGGGATCCCTTCGAGTAAGTATGGGCAATTCCCTGTCAGATTTACAGCGTGCTCATGTGAAAGAATTGACGAATGTTCTGAGACATATAGATAGAGAGGCCTCTGATTCACAGTTAAACTGTTTAGTACAAGAGATAGGAGACCACTGCTCCCAGTATCCGGAAAAGGGATTATTAAAATTAGAAGATTGGCTTAGAGTCGGGAAAGTTTTGTATGCTGAGCCTATGGCCTCGGCAGGCATATTAATGGTATGGCCTCAGTGTGAGCATGCCTTGGAAATGGTAGGGACAGAGGCACATTCCAAGGTGGCAACGGTTTCATTAACCGTTCCCCCACCTGACTATTCAAGTCAGAACACTTATCCAAAAATCATACCTCCAGCACAGGTATCCCCAGCTCCTTTACAGGAAAAAAAGGCAGAAACATTAGCGTAACCTTTAAGCACGTTTCAAGCAATAATAAAAAAGGCCAGAGAGGAAGGGCCATTAGCAGCAGAGGACACGAAAGATTTAATTCAAGCCTCTCCAGTCACATATGCCCAAGATCCTAATGGTCCAGGACAGATAGCTACTTATCAACCATTGTCCTTTGCAATGTTGCGAGAAATCCGTAAATCTATTTCAGAGACAGGTTTAAAACCAGGACACTTCAAACAAAACTTCAAGGCAAATAGTACTAAACTGCCCATATGGAACAGAGGACGACCCCCTAATATTGGCAAGCACAAAGCCAACTGTCAAGTTAAAAATCTGAAATAGCTCACAGTGCAGGCATAGCTTATTCAAGCAGAACAATAATTGACAAAAAGCACCAAGGATTTAGAAGCTGTGTCTGTGTGTGAAGGAGCTGTCTGCCTGCCTGAGTGGGATTTTTTTGTATAACTGATAAGATGAGTCTGAGGAGAAATTAGCGAAGGAGGAGTTGGTCAAAAGCTCTAGAGAGAGAATGGGGATTTTAACCTCTTATCTTTATAATCTCTTATATTTGTAAATTTGAGACTTGGTTCCGAACTGCCTGTGTGCTGACCTTGCCTGTGTTCTGATGCCCTGGATCAGAACTTATCAGATCTCCGCCCACAAAGATAATAAGCAGTCTTCAAGTAGCCTTTTTACCTGTATAAATGATTTATTGAAATTGTTTTCTTGTATATGTAATCCCCCCTGGGCAATGAGAATGCAGAGTGTCTGAGTGGGATTTCCCAGGGGATTACTGAAGCTGGTTAGGCCATATCTACTACATTGACATGTTAGAAGTTATAGTATGGTTATGAATTTTCAGTTATGTGAGATGAGTGACAAGCGGTATCACTGGGGGGGGGGGAAGAGACTAATAGGGGATAAAAGTACCCGAGTTGCTAAGGAAAGAGTCTTTGGTCTCCCGTGTTCTCAGACATTGACCAGGAGAAGACAGGGAGCATCCTATAAGGTATCACCAAAGAAGGCTGTAAAGACTTTTTTGCATTTGGGGAGACTGCCTCTGTCAGGAGAACAGAGGACAGTGAGAGTGAGCTCCAGAGCAGCAGAGAGGATTCTGGGAGCTGAGCAGGGCAAGAGTGCCTGCAGTGAGACCGGAGGTGGATGTAAGAGAACCCGTGCGCTCCAGTTGGGAGAACAGACAGAGAGGTCGAGTTATCCGAGTTGAATCCAGCTGCTGGGAAAAGGCCTGGCAGAACCATTGTGTGATGATTGGATTTTTTTACTTTTGAGAGTTTTTTTTTTAAAATTTTTGAGTGCCACCTATCTAGAGGAGAAACAGAGTACAGCCTTTCCTGGAGTTGCCATTTGGGATGGGGATAGGAGGACAAGAACTGTATTGAACTGTGTAAATAGCTGACTGGTTTTTAACAGCTGATCAGGTTTTCACAAAACCCACAATTATATCCCCATCTCCAGCAAAGAGACAGTTTAACCCTGTACATTTGTTTGAATATCATTTTTGAAGTTGAACATTACTGCAAAGTTTCAGTAAAGAGTTCCAGTTTAGTTATTTTACCTCTGGAATCTGGGGGGGGGGGAGAGGGGTGTCCTATTTTGAATGTGAATTAATACAAAGGACAAACTAGAAAGTGCAGAGGGGGTGGTCTTTGTACAAATCAAATCTCTTTTTGTAAGTGTCTGGTCTGGGTTCCCATCTCAAAGAGACGGGGCTCAGAGACTGATGGTGAGTGGGACCAGGTTTACATATACTGTATATATGAAACAAAGCTATATTTTTATTTAAGAAATTTGTTGCTTACTTTGGGGAGGGGGGGAGGGGAGGTGAACAATATACATACTTAATTAAAACAAAATACAACACCATCAAACATGCAGAGAGACTCGATATCTGATGCCCAATTGCAGATTGAGAATTGTTTTTGTGTGATCAAAGATTGGTTAATGGAGAGTAAGTTGAAATTGAATATTGGAAAGACCAAAATTATGTTTGTTGGTCGTGAAAGGCATCTGCATTTATTTCCATCAGAGATTGTGCTGGATAATATAGTGATTTCAGTGTCAAGTCAGTGTAAATATCTGGGAGTTATATTGGATTTGATGCTATATTTTAAGCCGGAAGTCAAGATGGTAATTTCTAAGGTCTTTTTTAGACTTCGTCTGTTAAGAAGGTTAAGAGATTATCTGTCGGTGGAAAATTTTCAAGCAGTTATTGGGGCAATGTTGATACCTATGTTTGAGTACTGTAATTCTCTTTATTTGGGCCTGCCAAAGTACATGATTCAAGCATTACAGTTGGCTCAAAATGCAGCAGCTCGCTTGATTGTGAGAACTTCCAAGTTTGACTACATTACACCTATCTTGCGTGATCTTCATTGGCTGCCTATTACTTATCACATAGAGTTTTAAATGGTTTGTGTAATCTGTAAGCTGTTGAAGGACAAATGCTCAACTCATCTTAGCTCTCTTCTGTAGATATGTCATCCTCATTGTGCTTTACGATCTGAAGATAAGACCAGTCTTGAGGTTCCATCTGTTAAACAGATAAAGTTGGTTGGCATTCGGTATGCTTTATTAAATGTGCAGGGTGCAATATTGTGGAATGCATTACCATTGGATATAAAGAATGCTACCAGTTTCCTTCAGTTCAGGAAATTGGTTAAAACTTTGCTTTTCCAGAAATGTTTTGGTAAATGATTGAGCAGGAATTATTTAAGTGACTCTTTTTTTATTGTATTGTATATGTTTGTTTTGGTAAATGATCGAGTTATGAAGAATATTATTGTTTTTGTCATAGTTTATGAAATGATTTGTTTTTATGTCTTTTTGTAGCTGTGACATTATTTTAATTATGTATGTTGGATTGTAACTTGTTGGATGGTTGCGAGTAATAAATTTTTTAAATAAATAAATTATGCTCACCAGCTCGTAACCTTGGAGTCCTCTTTGACTCCTCCCTTTCTCTATTAAAATCCAACAGACTGCCAAAACATGTTTCTTTCTCTACATCTCCAAAATCCAACCCTTCCTCTCTGAGAACACTGCCAAAACCATTATGCACATCCTCATCACCTTTCACCTAGACTACTACAGTGTGCTTCTCAGAGGTTCCATGTAACCATCTTCCCCCTTTCAATCCGTTCAAAATTCTGCCACACAACTTATATTCCACATGTCACCATAACCACATCACCCCTCTCCTCAAGTCATTTCATTGGCTCCCTAGTCATTTCTGCATACATTTCAAACTCCTCTTACTTACAAGTGCATTCATTCTGCATCACCTCAATATCTCTTATCTCTCCCTATACTCCTTTCTGGGAACTCCGTTTATTGGGCAAGTCTCTCTTATCTATACTCTTCTCCTCTACTGCCAACTCCAGATTATATTCCTCCTATTTTGCTGGAACAAACTGCCCAAGTCAATATGTCAAGCTCTGTCCCTGGCAGTATTCAAATCCAGGCTAAAAGCCCACTTTTTCGAGGTTGCTTTTAACTCCTAACCCCCACTCACTTGTAAAGCACCCATTCCTGAGAAACTCCCTGACCCTCTCATTTGAGGAAAGACTAGAGGTTGGGGCAATTTAGCTTGGAAAAGAGATGGTTAAAGGGGTATATAATTGAGTTCTATAAAATCCTGAGAAGTGTAGAATGGGTAAGATTGAATCAATTTTTTCACCCTTTCAAAAAGTACAAAAACCAGGGGACACACAATGAAATTGCATGAGAATACTTTTAAAACAAATAGGAGGACATATTTTTTTACTCAAAGAATAGTTAAGTTTGGAACTCGTGGGAGAGACAAGATAGTGCCATAGTGGGCGGACATCCGCAGTAGAGCTCCTGCCTGTTGAGGAAATTTTACCTCTGTTTCTTTGATTTGGAAGCATTTCTGCTATGCCAAAGAGAAGGGGCAGGGTGGCAGTCTCAGACTGACAACCGGAACCTGTCCTAATGCGGCAAGGAGTTCTCACAGGCTTCCTCTCCTCTTTGCCCCGGGGTGCTCCCGCTGAGCCAGACATGAAGGAGGCATCGGCTAGGGGAATCGAGATGTCGCTTAGCCCCTCTAGACCAGCGCCTCCCTTGCAGCCGAGAGGGATGTGCCTGCAGCAATGACAGCAGCAGAACCAACGCCATCTGTGGAACTTTCGGGTTGGCTGGCTCCCTAGGAAACTGCGGCCAGAGGATCTTCTGCGAGGGAGGACACAGCAATCTCGGCACAGAGAGGGGAAATGCCACCTATTCAGCCCCTCATTAGACCCGCCGAGATTACTCTTGATTCAATTTGGACTGCATTAGACTCCCTGTATCAGGTATGCCTGGGAACCTTTCCTCTTGTTCAAGAACAAACTTTAAAGGTAAAAAAATGTGAAGAGGAATTGAAGACCCAAGGGGAGAAATTCAGCGGTTTAGAGACATTAGTACAAGGTCTTCAAACAACTTGTGGAACTGTTGTTCAGGACAAATTAGTTCTATTGAGGAAGATAGAAAATTTTGAAAATTATACAAAACTGAATTTAAGATTGCTGAACTTTCCTAAAATGATTACTATGTTACCTAAATAAATATTTACAAATTTTTGAAGGAAGTTCTCCAATACCCTGAAGAACGTCTTCCTCCTCTACATAAGATATATTTTCTGCCAGTTTCTTCTAAGAAACCTTCCACCTCTGAACCAGGAGATTTGCTTTCTGTGATTTCTTCAACTCCATTAGATATTTCTAATATATTGGAATGTTCTCAGGAGGAAGTTGTATTGCGTTCTACGCTATTGGTAACATTTGTATTCCAACAGGATAAGGAAGCACTTCTTTGCCTCTTTTTTAGGCATAAAGAAGTCTCCTTTCTGAATGGAAAGATTTCAATTTTTCTAGATGTTTTAAGATCTACGCAAACAAGAAGGAAAAGATTCCTGGAGATGAAAGAAAATGTGAAAGCATTGGGTGCAAAATTTCAATTATGTTTTCCTTCTAAATGTATGATTTATTTAGATCAAAATTCTAATGTTTTTTATGAACCCTCCCAATTACAATTTTTCCTTGAAGGAAAGGGTGTATCAATGTAAGGGACCGAGTGAATCATACTGAGCTAGTCCATTTAATGAATGGGAAGGAGCCACAATTAATAATTTGGAAATGTTTATTTTAATTTTGTTTCAATATCACTCACTCTGATATGTGCGATTGTCTCTCTCGAAATGTGGGCTATGGAAGAGTCTTAAAAATTATTATTTTTGATTGCTAACTTGTTTAGATGTTTTATCTTTGTAATGAGATTGGGCTCTTGACTTGTTCGATAATTTTTGTTGAAAAAGGAATAAATAATTGATAAATTAAAAAAAAAAGTCTGGAACTCGTTGCCAGATGAGGTGGTTACAGCAGTTTAAGAAAAGCTTGGAAAAGTTCCTGGAGGAAAAGTCCATAGTATGCTATTGAGACAGACATGGGGAAAGCTACTGCTTGCCTTGGATCGGTAGCATGGAATCTTGCTAATATTTGGGTTTCTGCCATGTACTGTGACCTGGATTGGTCACTATTGGAAATAGGAGACTAGGCTGGATTGACCCAGTACGACTGTTCTTACGTAACTCTGAGAATTCAAACTATGTCAATCTTATTAACAAGATGTCATGATTAGTATCAAAGGCCGTTGAGATGTCAAACTGTAGTAGCTAAAGAACTCCAATTCTTGTGGACCTTGCATAGAAAAAATTCCTATGCGAGTGCTATTTATTTTGGTGATTGTGGAACAACTCATTCAGCTCAGATGAGTGTAACAAATAGACTGATATATCTTTAAATTATTGCCCAATTCAGAAGGGAAAAGTCCATACAAAATTTTTTAAAAAATATAAATACACTTAAAAACAACATAATATTGAACTGGAAGCCAGTGAAGTTTCATCAACAAAGGTATTAATTGATGGGCTTCTGGAGAAATATCAGGAGTCCTGCAATTGGAACTTTGTTTTGGTCCAAATTCTGTGTTGTGCTAATCTCCTGACCCAGCAAAGGCCAGGCTAAGTTCAGAGAAAGTGAGGCACTGTGATAGTGTATCTGGTTTGGCAACGTATCTTTAGTCTTTTCTGGCTGCTTCTGAGGGAGGCCCTCCAAAGAACAAAGGCAAAAATTCTTCCTTTCTAATCCTTGCTGCACTACAGGGTAATACAGTAAAATGCTTCATTGAGAAATCCCCTCAGCTCAGTCCAAATCTATCTCTTTGTTATTCCAGTCCAACTCCCTTTGGCACCAGAGCATAACCATTTCACATACCAGAGGCCCTTTGGGTCTAGCACAGTTTCCATGTAGCATCCAAAAGTAGCCAGACAGCTCTGGCTTTTTGCCTAGATATTCCCTGCTATCATCATAGCTCTCAGGTTTTGCTGGCCCTTTCTAGTCTAGCCTCATCCCTGCTGCCCTTTCTGGCTCATGCCTCTCTGACAGTTTCCCTACCAAGCAACTTTTTTGTCCTCGTTGTCTCTTACTTCTTAAGCAGCTGTAGCTAAATGTCCCTAGACCTCTCAGGTCTTCTGCATTCTGTAGGAGACTCCCACGTTGGCAGGTCATCTGCATAAGAAGCCGAATCCTGCCCAGTGAACTGATGATGCCAGCTGTGTGGCTGGTAGAGTAAGTCAGTTGTCCCAATTGGCTGGTGGGTTGTGGAGTAGAGTGCGATAGTGCTTAAATGTTCTGTATATCTGTGCTGCCAGGCACTTAAGAGAGTACGTACATAGGCACTTGTATCACTGCAACCAGCAAAGTCACATGGGGTGTGCTGCACAACTGCAAAAATGGATTTGCTGTGTATCTCTTCTACTAGGTGCCAAGTGCAGCTGCATACTTGTCCCTCCGATCCACCACATCCACATGTTGCAGTAATATGAATCTGCATCAATACAGCTTCCTTTTCCCACTGTAGTCAGGCAGAGCTAGACATAAGCAGGCAGTGTAGCCCAAAAGAACAGTTCTAAGCCTAACAGAAGTGCATATTGCAGACTGCAGCCAGAGTGGTATATAGACAGGTCAGGATTCCTCACACAATGACTGCAGCAGCAGTTGTCCTCTCACTTTCCACTCTAGGGGGCACCACAGGCAGAGAGCAAAAGAGACCGTCATAATAGACTATAGCACTCAACCAGTAGCAGACTAGCCACCTAGGAGAAGGAGCTGTGGTTGAGCTGCTTGCAAACATAGGGAGTCTGAAGTAGTAAGGTGTGGGAGTTGTTCACTTCATTGGGTGGTCTGGCCTCAGGTGGGTATTGTGGCCCAGGGATGAATGGAAACTTGCTATCAGTGGTGCGTGTGAAGTGTAAGGTGTAATATACACAGTACTAATATGAATGATACTGCCACAGCATTCTGGAGTGGAAGTGTAGCCTGTGCAGTAGCTGGGGAACAGGGTTCAATTCCCACTGCAGCTCACTGTGACTCTGGGGAAGTCATTTAATCCTCAATTACCCCAAGTACAAACCTCCTCCCTTCCCAAACTATTTACAATATGTATAATATGCTTTGATTGTAACCACTGAAAGGCTGTATATCAAATCTCATTTCCCCTTTACCCCGGTACAGGGTACATGCAATGTGGAAATATTCACATTAATACTGCCTGTACCCTGTATCCAACACTGTAGTCTTTCTGTAGAATCAGGAACTTGCTGACAGGAGGAAACCACACAGCCTGAGACAGGGAAGATGCATGAGTCTTATTAACCAAAGTATAATAGTTATAGTGAGTGCAAGAAAAGCATTGACCACCATAAAGTACATAGATTACTGGGTAGGGATGAGAGGTGCTAGAGAAAGAAAATGATGCTTGTGATGGGGGTGGGGAGAGCAGATATCCTCACAGACTTATACCTGCACAGAAGAGCAGGTCAGAGCTACTGGCTATATGATCAGGGAGGTGTTCAGAGAGAGAGCATGTGACTGCTATGGACAAATGAGACATGGTGTTAGAGGAAAACCAAGGAAGAGGAACGGCTTATCTGTATTTTCATCCATCCCTGTGGTCGCCAGTGTAAATCAAGATATTTTTGGAATGATTATGGAATAATGGGTGGAACTAGGAGGCAGAATAGGCTGGAGAAAGGGGTCATGTGCTAAAAGGCTTCTTCTCAAAAATTGTTCCCTCTTGGCATCACTGTTCATTACTCACTCCCACTAAGGCTCCAGCTTCTTCCTTTTTATATCTCTTTTAGCATGCCCTCTAGTGGCTGGATGACATAAGTTCAAGAAAGGAATGTACACTTAAGGGTACAAAAATGTTCAAAAATCTGTAAGTCAGTCAGTTTACTCACACAGTTCTAAAATAGCAGAACTGTGCAGGCGAATTTGCCTGCTTGGTAAAAATCTTTAACACTGTTTTGCAATGATGAAACTGACAATGCCCTAAGAGATAGTTCATTTCATTTATTAAACTTATAGGCCACAATATCTCATTGGCAGGTACCTGTGACCTTGATTAGGAAACAGAATATTAGACTTGATGATTTTCGATTTGGCAGCATTTATGTTTTGTTATCTCACTGCCTTAGCAGTTTTATTGTGCTTGTCTAGAATTCTATGAGTGTCGGAGCATTTACCTCGCTGGTCCACAGTAGAAACCTTTACTGTGGCTTTGTAAAAGCCAGCAATAATCATTACTTTGACAGGACAATATACATACATTTATATGATTATAAATTGATAATCATATTTCCCCTTCTGGAACGTTAGGGTTGAGAAACTCACTAAGCAAATTTTAAGAGGTATTGGTATCTACTGGGGGAGATTGTGGCGTAGTGGTTAGAGCTACAGCCTCAGCACCCTAAGGTTGTGGATTCAAATCCCTGGGCAAGTCGCTTAATCCTCCACTGTCCCAGGTACTTTAGATATATTGTGAACCCACTGGGACAGATAGGGAAGATGCTTGATGTACCTGTATGTAAACTGCAATATAATTGGTTTGCTTCTAACTATGGTTGCCTTTTGGGTTTTTCTCTTTGGTTTATTTTAAGTCATAAGTCTCTTCTTAATGTGAACTTTTTGGTTAGGGTTATATAATACTAGGGTAATCAAAAAGTAAAAGCAAAATACATTTAATGGCTTTAATAGAAGTTTGAAGTTTATTTAAAATTTGATTCAATCGCAATATCATATTTCAAAGCAATTTACAAATTAAAAATGGGGGTAATGAGTAACAAAACTCAATACACACTTGACTCAGATAGTACAAGATGAACATAGGATAGGTAGGTTGAACTACAATAAATAAGAGAAAAAGAGAAATGTAGTAATGTTCTAATACAAGGCAAGCTCAGCACACTGACCTTTCGCCCTTGTGTATGAATACTGAATCATTCCTCATTCCCCCCTCCCTTCTTGACACAAAACCACTGTCACATAACCCTTATCTTAATTGAGCAGTCCTTATTTTAAAAGGACATCAGCTGACAGGCCTCGAGGATATGCAAAGACTCAGGTTCTGTCCACGTGTTAATCAGGCCCTTGTCTAAGTGCTGAGTTGGAGAATGATCACGAGGTAAAGGGAGGGTGATCACGAGGTAAAAGCATGTATCTTTGTATCCACCAATGTAAAAGTATGTACCTTTGTACCCACCAATCATGAGATGTGTAAACGAGGGAGTTACTATGATGTCATTAGCTTAGAAGCATAATAAAAAGGGACTTGGAGCTAGCCCCTGGCAGTGCCTCCATTCCGACTCTAAGACTGTGTGTGTGTGTTTGCTGTCGCATTCCTACAGAGAAACATGGTGTAACTGTGAGCAGTTGAACATATCACTTTTCCACATAGTCCCCATGCAAGATGATGCATTTGTTGTATCATTCAACTAGCTTCTGCATTCCTGCAGAAACGAAGTTCTTCAGCTGCTCCTACAGCCATGTGAGCACCACTTTTTTTTACTTCATCATGCTTTTGTTTTTTGCTCTCCGGGTTGCAGTGATACACCTATGTCTCATCGCTGGTGTTAGTTCTGTCCAGAATACTCGGATCTTCTTCATACTGTCTCAGGAACTGGGGCGCAACCATCACATGCCATTGCTTGTAGAGATCAGTAAGCTCTTTGGGAACCCATCATGCACAGACTTTATTTACTATATCCCAAGTCATCATGCCTTATGACAAATATAGATCGATAGCCGATATCCAAATTTGCAGCCAAATGAGACACCATTGTCTGTCAGTATTCTCTAATCAAGGCATCTGCCCTGTCAATGTGCTCTTGTTTACATGATGTTAATGGGCGACCAGAACGACCTTCGTCAGTTACACCTGTTCTTCCTGCTTTAAACCTTTTTACCCACTCATAAACCTTTTGTTGATTCATAGTGCTATGTCCATAATGAGGCCTAGATTCTCAAAACTTAACGTTGATTTACCCACAACCCTGCCCCCATTTTGCTTCAGCCCCGCCCCGCCCCACTCCACCCCCCCCAACCCCACCCTACACGAACCTCATCTCTTTTTCCCTGAGCTCGGGGCCATGTATGGACGAACCTCATCTCTCTTTCCCTGAGCTCGGGGCCATGTATGGAGGGCCTCCAAGCATGCACAGATGTCTCCTCAATGCATTGAGCTTTAGGTCTTGATTTCAAAGTATATTATAGTCTTCTAATCAAACACAAACCTGTGCATTCACTGTGATGTACTTAAACTAAATTCTGGGCCTGTATACTCATTGCACAGGGGTCCCACGCAGTAGCACACAGTGACCTCCAGCAAGTATGACACACATACAGTTGGGGTGGAGGGACTGAGGAAGGGAAATAGGTGTTCACAGGGTTAGAAAAGGTGTTTGGTAGAAAGGGACAAAATGGAATATAGTGGGTTTTAATGGAACTGTGGATAGTTACGTGAGAGCAGACAGGTAGAGGAAGAGAGAAGTCTGACCACACAGCAAGATGCCAGCCAGCAGCACATCAAAAGAGATGTCTTCTTAGCCTGCAAACTTCGTTGCTGGTCCCCCTCAGCGCATGCCTACTTTCTGCCCCAAACTCTCGCTGTTTGAGAAAGTGTATGTGTACATGACATGCATGAATATGCATGCACCTGTTGCCACTATAGAATAATAGTGATCATGTTCTTAGCTTTTGGGTGGCTTGATATTGATTCTGTGTACAAAAATGGTGCCTTTTATAGACTTTTTTTGTTGATTCTGCTGCATTAATATTAAGTATACCTTTCAGCTTCAAAGTAAGCAGTTTAAGTTGGAAGACTTATTCCCAAAATGAGACTCCATGTTGGGAAAACAGGTTGAGCTGTTCCCAGTTGACAGTATACTGAATCACCCTAATGACTCTTCTCCCTTCTTCATCTATTTAAATACAATAATCTCATACTAATCTCCTTCAAAGTAGTCCCTTTGGGCTGCCACACACTTCTTCCAACAGTTCTGCCACTGTTGGAAGTAGCGCTGGAATGCCTCTTTTGAGATTGCTCGCAACTGGTCTGTCACATTCTGCATGATGTCTTCTCTTGACTGAAATCTTGTCCCTTTCAGGGGCATTTTCAGCCATGTCAGGAGAGTAAGGGAGCCTGAGGAATCACAGGTGTGTTGTGTTTGGCCGGGAAACTGCGTATCAAATGTGAAGAGTGGGCAGGTTCGTTAACAGCTTTGACACAAACTTCGCTGAAATTCTCCTGAAGCCCAAATCCTCAGTCAAAATGGAATGAATGGATCCAACACTGATGCTCGCCTCGTCTGCAAGTTCTCTGATCGTGATTTGACTATCCTGCATCACCAGAGTCCTCATTGACGATCTCATTTCTGGATGTTGAGGGCCTACCAGAACGTGCTTCACTTTCCACTGATGTGCAGCCATCTCTGAAGCGTTTGGTCCACTCCTTTATCTGTGTGGTGCCCATTGCTTCATCCTCGAAGGCCTGTTGAAACTTGCGGTTTCGTTTCCACTTGCTTTATTTGTTTTCGCAAGAAAAATTAAGGTCTGATACTTTTTCAACAGCCCTCGTACAAACTATATACAGCATTATGTATGTTATATTCCGCCTAGGTGTATATGGACTAAAAATGATAAAATAATTGTGTTTACAGAATTAAGGCCTTCACACCTAAATTTAAGCATGTGCATTTGCTTGATGGTGCAAATGGCTGAGCCTAAATTTGGTCAAGGTTCCTGGGTGTAAGTGCTATTCTGTAAACTGCGCCTAACTTTAAACCCAGCTTACAGAATAGCACTTTTTTTCTGTGCTGGTTTTTGGGCGCCATATATAGAATTTAGTCCTTAGCATGCAACTGTAAGGGGGTGTAAATGTTGGTGAAGCATAGGCAGGTCCCACACTAAATAAATTATAGCATTCTATACTACTATTTAGTATTTCTATAGCGCTGAAAAGGTGTACGCAGCACCAGGTACTATTTTGAGGCCCTCGGTATGTTACCATTGTTCTGGAACGATGCCTGCCTCACTGTTGTAACCTCACGCATGTGCTTTCCTGCGTCTGTATGTAATTGTGAGGTGGAGTGGAGAGGACAATCGCGTACAGACATAGGAAGCGCTTGCATGAGGTTACAGCAGTGAGGCGGGCAACGTTCCAGAACGTAAGGTAACCAATGGAGGCAGTGCAGCTTGCGCGTGTATACGTAATCTTGTGAACTCTCGCAAAATTCGGCACCTCTCCTGGCGGTGACTGCTTGATGTAAGATGGAAGTTGTGTCCGGTGCTGGAGGAGGTGAGAGCTGAAGGCGGTTGCGTATGCGACTACCAGACACTTAAGGCACAAGTCGGATATTGATTTCTCCCCTCTACAAAAAAGCCTAGAGGACTACACCAAAATCTTGTCTTTTGCAGTTGATACTTTAGATTAGAACCTAAATCACAATTTTGCATGAGGTAAAACTCTTTATAGTTTATAAAGCTTTCCTTAATTGCTTCTGATAATTTCAGCTATTCACAGCTGAAAGCAGTGCAACATGCTGAAAGTGGAAAAACTAGCATGTTGCACTGCTTTCAGCTATGTAAAGCTGAAATTATCAGAAGCAATTAAGGAAAGATTTATAAACCATAAAGAGTTTTACCTCATGCAAAGTTGCCATTTCTTTAATAAGACATTAACTATTTTTTCTGCAGCCCTCCAAGTACCTACAAATCCAAAATGTGGCCCTGCAAAGGGTTTGAGTAAGACCGCTGCAATAGACAGTCCCTGCTCAGAGGAGCTTACAATCTTATTTAGACAGGACATTACAGGGTTGGGGAGATTATGGTAGAGGAAATGATACAGTGAGTATAGGTATCTGACAGCAGTGAGTGGGAGTTAAGAGTTGAAAGCAGTTTCAAAAAACTGATCCTTTATCTTGGATTTGAACACTGCCAGGGATGGAGCATTACGTATTGATTCAGGCAGCCTGTTCCAGGCATATGGTGCCACAAGAAAGAAGGGACTGAGTCTGGAGGTGGCAGTGGAAAAGAAGGGTACAGATAAGAGGGGCTTGCCTAATGAACGGAGATCACAGAGGGGGGAGAATAGGGATAAGTGAGGAGAGATATTGGGGGACTTCAGAGTGAATGCACTTGTAAGTCAGCAAGAGGAGTTTAAACTGTTTTCGGAAATGGACGGGGAGCCAATGAAGTGACTTGAGAGGGGTAATGTGAGAATAGCGGCTCTCATGGAATATGAGTCATGCAGCAGAATTTTGAACGGATTGAAGAGGTGAGAGACGGGTGCGTAGGAGGCCCGAGATAAGTACATTGCAGTAGTCTAAGCGCAAGGTGATGAGAGCGTGGACAAGGGTTTTGGTAGTGTCTTCCCTCATTAAGAGTCATCTATTCTAGGAGAGACACGATCTTATCCGTCATGGCTCCCCAAATCTGGAATTCGCTCCCAATTAATATAAGGGAAGAAAAATTACTTGGTAAGTTTAAAAGTCTCCTGAAAAGCTGGCTTTTTAAGGATGCTTTTAACTGAATTATGCTTATTTTATATCCTCAGGATACTCGTTAGAATAATAGTAAGGTCAATAAGCAAAAATTGAGCGGGTAACCTTTCCCCCCATCCTTTTATTTCATCACCTTGCCCTTTTTGATTTGATTTACAAATTGTATTTAATCCTTTTTTTCATTTTTTCCTTCTGTGTTTGTCTGGTACACAGTGTGTTAATTGTCTTGTTTGAGTAATGTGCTTTTTCTTTTTTTACCCCAGTTATACTAGTACGTGTAAATCGCATTGAATTCATATTTTGCGATTAAAATCAATTTTTTATTAAACTTGGAACTTGGAAACTTCAGAGAGAAGAGGACAGATTTTGGTAATATTATAAAGGAGGAAGCGACAGGATTTGGCAGTTTGTTGGATCTGAGCAAAGAAGGAGAGAAAGGAGTCAAAGATCACCCGTAAGGAAGTTCTTCTTCACCCAGAGAATGGTAGAAAACAGGAGCGCTCTTCCGGAGGCTGTTATAGGGGAAAACACCCTCCAGGGATTCAAGACAAGTTAGACAAGTTCCTGCTGAAACAGAACCTACCCAGGTAAGGCTAGACTCAGGGCAGTGGTCTTTTACCTAAGGGCCGCCGTGTGAGCGGACTACTGGTCACGATGGACCACTGGTCTGACCCAGCAGCGTCAATTCTTATGTCTTTTACATGGCGTGATAGTGCCTAAATATTGGCAAATGCTGACTTACACTGTAGTCTATAATGGAATCAGGGCGCTTAGATGAACTCTAGAATTTTCACTGTGCATTTTAGTACCTAAATTTGGGCAACCTTTATAGAATTGCCTCCATTTATGTGTAAGACTTTCGGTTTAAATTATATAGCGGTATATAAGAAATAAATTATTATTATTATATTGTAGATTTCCTTTCTAACTGGAATGCTAAAGGCCAGAGTCATTTTAACCCTTAATGGATGCGGTGCTTCTTCAATTGCAAATACTATAGTATTTCCTAGCTTTTCATTATTATCAAACACTCAGTACGTTATATCAACTTTATTGGAATTGGTAGAACAATGGGCTAACGAACTTAGATTAGACTTAAACGCCGATAAAACGAATATCTTTTTGGGCGAGCTCGACAAATAAGATTAAAGAGACTTCACTAAAATTAAATGGAATTGACTATCCTATTAATCCTACTTTAACATTTGATACCAAATTGACAATTTGGTTAAAAGTTTTTTTTGTTTTGTGAAAACTTGATACTATAAAATCCTATTTTGATTTTGATTATTGCAATATCATCTATCTAGGTTCCTATAAGAAGACTATTAAAAGGATGAGAGTTATTCAAAAAACGGCAGTGCGTTTGATTTTTGGTCTGAAAAAATTGGAGCATTTAACATCTTATTATCAGAAGTTACATTGGCTTCTGGTAGAAGCGAGAATAATTATTATCTGAAATTAATCGCCGAACTCATGGTACTACATTATTTTCTTTTCTGTCTTTAAGAGGCTGTACATGTAAAAGATTCAAGCAGGTAAATGGAATAAGAATTTAAGTGGTTTGATTATGTCTTCCTTTTCCTATCAGGATTTTAGGAAATTATTGAAAGCTTACTTGTTTGATGAATTTGTATAAGTGAATTGCTAATTTAATGTATTTGTGATGCTGACAATGTAATTGATGTATCATCGCTGTGTTTGTACATAGTAGTGTACCAAAAGGGGGGCGGGGAGAGCGGGCAGTCCGCCCCGGGTGCACGCTTCAAGGGGGTGCACAGCTGGCGGGTCCGGAACCTCCTGCGCTGCTCAAAATGGCACCTCAGCGTGGCTGCCATACTTATTCCAGAGCAGAGTCGGCAGCCGCGCTGAAGTGCAGGAAAATCCCATGATGTCTGGAACAGGTAACTGACGTCGGGGAGGGGGGGGAGTGGATTGGCAGTCGCAGTCATTGCAGGACCTTGCCGCAACTCCCTGCGTCTGCCAGCCCAGCCCCCCTCCGACGTCACTTACCTCTTCCGGAGCAGAGGCAGCAGAAGTAGTCATCGCGGGACCTTGCTGATTTGGATGGAGACAGAAAGGAGCATAGCAGGGTGGTGGAAGGAGAAAAATGGGGTCAGGGTGGTATGGAAGGGTGGTAAAGGGGGTCAGGGTGGTAAGAAAGGATGGTAGGTGAGAAAGGGGGTCAGGGTGGTATGAAAGCGTGGTGAAGGGTGGGAAAGGGGGTCAGGGTGGTAAGTAAAGAAGAGTGGTGAAGGGAGAGAAAGGGGGGTCAGGGTGGTATGGAAGGGTGTGGTGGGGGAGGAGTGTGTGGCGTAGAGAGTTGCGCGGGGATAGAAATCCCACCCGTTCCCACCCGTCCCCGCCAAAGTCCCACCCGTCCCCACCCGTCCCCGTGAGGAATCCCTCCGTCCCCACCCGTCCCCGCGAGGAATCCCCTCCGTCCCCACCCGTCCCCGCGAGGAATCCCCTCCGTCCCCGCCCGTCCCTATAAACTTCAGAAATAGTTATTTCATTTAATTATGCTACTGAATTAAAGGCTCTGGTAGAAACCCATTTACAAATAAGCAAAAAGACTTTATTAATTTGAAAATATTAATTGGGAAGAATACATACTTTGCAAACGGGTTTCTACCAGAGCCTCTAATGTTTATAAATTTTTATCAACACAACTAATATACTACTTTATCCTGAAGCAAAATAAAAAAAAAGAAATATAATTCTTTTCCTACCTTTGTTGCCTGATTTCTGCTTTCCTCATGTTCTCATTCAATTCCTTCCATCCACTGTCTCTCTTCCTTCTGCATCTTCCATTTGCTCTGTTACTGTGCCTCTCCCTTTCTTCCCCCTTCCAAATTGGTCTGGCACCCATCTTCTTCTCTCCGCTCCCCCCATAGTCTGGCATCTGTCTTCTTCCCTGCCAGCGTCTTCTCCCTACTCTCTCTTCCCCATTTCCTTTCAGCGTCCTTCTCCCCCCATCTTCTCCATGTCCTGTCAGCGTCCTTCTCCCCCCTCTGTCTTCCACATGTGCTTTCAGTGTCCTTCTCCCCCCTCTGCTTCCCCATGTCCTTTCAGCGTCCTTCTCCCTCTCTGTCTTCCCCATGGCCTTTCAACGTCCTTCTCCACCCCCCCCCGTCTTCCCCATGTCCTTTCAGCGTCCTTCTCCACCCCTTTGTCTTCCCCATGTGCTTTCAGCATCCTTCTCATCCCTCTGTCTTCCACAAGTGCTTTCAGAGTCCTTCCCCCCCCACCCTTCCCATGGCCTTTCAGCGTCCTTCTCCACCCCTTTGTATTCCCCATGTGCTTTCAGCGTCCTTCTCCCTCCTCTGTCTTCAAGTGCTTTCAGAGTCCTTCCCCCCCCTCCCGTCTTCCCCATGGCCTTTCAGCGTCCTTTTCCCCCCTCCTTCTCTACTGCCCCGGGTGCAGCACAGCCGGCCAGGTCCCCTTACTTTTGTGGCACTTCCCCGACCGACCGACAACAGCCCCGGTCCGACAAACCTCCCTGCCCTTAACTGCGAATCTAAATTACCTTATTACAGCTGCTGTAAGAAGATAATTTAGATTCGCGGCTACAGGGCAGGGAGGATTGTCGGACCGGGGCTGTTGTCGGTCGGTCGGGGAAGTGCCACAAAAGTAAGGGGACCTGGCCGGCTGTGCTGCAACCGGGGCGGGGCGGACCGCCCCCTCCCTTGGTAGCCACTCGAACCGCGAGGCTACTCTCCTCCTTGCCTGCACTGCCTGCAGCACAGAGCCAAACGGAAGTCTTCCCGACATCAGCGCTGACGTTAGAGGGAGGGAGGGCTTTGTTTAAGCCCTTTGTTTAAGCCCTCCCTCCCCTCCAACGTCAGCGCTGACGTCGGGAAGACTTCCGTTCGGCTCTGTGCTGCAAGCAGAGAAGGTAGGGAGAAGAGCTGCGCGACTGAGTACATCCAGCCCCGCAGGAACCCCGCGACCCTCGGAGGCGTCCCCACGGGATCCCCGGGACCCTAGGGGGCATCCCCACGGGATCCCTGTGACCCGAAGGGGGAACCCGCGGGATGCCCGCGGGTCCCGCGGGATTCCCGCCGTCCCCGTTCCCGTGCAGCTCTCTAGTGTGGCGCAGTGGTTGGAGCTTCAGCCTCAGCACCCTGGTGTTGTGGGTTCAAACCCCACGCTGCTCCTTGTGACCCTGGGCAAGTCACTCAGTCCTCCATAGCCCCAGGTACATTAGATAGATTGTGAGCCGACTGGGACAGATAGGGAAAATGCTTCAGTACCTGATTGTAAAACCGCTTAGATAACTTTGATAGGCAGTATATAAAAACCTAATAAACGGGACCTCCCTCCCCTTCAGATTCACTGAGCTCTGGAACAACCTTATCTCCCCCCTCCGGATCCTGAGCCCCCTCCAACTCTTCCGCAAACATCTGAAAACCTGGCTTTTTTCAAAAATATAACACTTACCCCTTCTTTGGCTTTCTAAGCCCCCCAAATATCCCTCTCACTATTCCCTTTAACCTCTTTGGAGTTTCCTTTCTCTCTCAACTCTTGTAAACCGTGCCGAGCTCTACGATTGTGGAGATGATGCGGTATATAAACCTAAGGTTTAGTTTAGTTTAGTTTAGTAAACTTGAAACTTGTCAGGGTGGTATGGAAGGGTGTGGAGGGTGAGAAAGGGGGTCAGGGTGGTAAGGAAGGGTGGTGAAGGGAGAGAAAGGGGGTCAGGGTCGTTTGGCAGCATGGTGGAGGGAGAGAAAGGGGCAGATACTGATGGAATTGCAGGCAAAGGGGAAAGAGATATAAGGGGGAAGGATACTGCATAGAATTAGGTTAGAGGGAGAGAAAGGGGCAGATGCTGATGGAAGTGGGGGGAAGGGAGAGGAGAGAGTGAAATGCCAGATCATGGGGGTGTGGGAGAGGGAAGGGGAGGAGAGGAGAGAGATGCCAGACCATTGGAGGAGGGAAGGGAAGATGATGGATGCCAGACCAATGGAGGTGAAGGGAGAGATGTAGGGGGAGGGGAATAGAAGAGAAGATGCCATATAGAAGGGGCAGAGAGAGGGTAGACAGTGGATGAAAGGAAGAGAGTGACAAGAAGATGAGGAAAGCAGAAACCAGAGAAGACAAGGTAGAAAAAAAATGTTATATATATATATATATTTTTTTTTTTTAATTATTTTAATTATTTTTTTGCTTTAGGGGAGATGCATTGCTGTTTCTGTGGTGTTGCATTGTATGCAGAGTCCAACTTCTTGGTGCTTCAATTTAACCTTTGTCTACGTATTTTTATTCTATCTCCCCATTTACAAAACTGTAGAGCGTTTTTTAGTGTTGGCATCTGAGCTGTTACCACCATAGCTAAAAACTGCACTACAGTTTTGTAAAAGGGGGAGGGGTTCGTTTGTGATTACATACTAGGCGAAGGTGTTTTTCTGTGTTCTGTGTGTTCGAAAAGACATGGTTTTCTGTTACGATTGACTGTGTAGGATTGATTTGTACTAGTCTGGCTTGTTTAGTTTTACAATGGGTGTATCGATGGGTTCATAGTCAAATGCGTGCAAGATAAATGCACGCAGACAAGTCAGCGCCAAGACATCTGAGCGCAAGACAATTCAGCGCGAGTGATTTCTAGTAAAAAGCACAAGCATGACATTTGAGTGCAAGACAACTGAATGCAAGACTTCCATCTCTATGGCAGTTCACTCCTGAAACCATAAAATTTATTATTATCATTATTATATATTGCAATTCCCTCCCTCCCCTCTTCCCCCTTTTCTTCCCCCTCCTAGAAAAAATACAAAAAAAGAAAAAATCAACTCCCACCCCTCCTCCCTTCCCCTTCCACATTCCCTCCCTTCTTCTCCCTTACCCCTCCTAGATCTGCACTTTTCTACAGCGCCCTTTTTCTACAGCTCAATTCAGTAGCGCGCCTCTTACAAGCACCCCAAGGGAGTCGAAATTATGCAGGTGCACTAACGTCGAAACTTTGATCTGCGATCTATCGTTGCTACACATCTTATATAGCTTTCGATGTTAAAAAGTTCCATTATTACATATAAATAAGCATATGTTCAGGGTTTCATTAGTGCTTTTCTACAGTAGCCTAGCAAAACTTTGAGCGAAACTGGAGCTACACAGCATTTTCTTATACCCACTTATCTAACTATTCTGTTGCGCACATCTTATATAAAAAGTTAGCAAATGAAAATAGAAACATACCTTGCAAATTAAGAAATTTGGAAGTAGTGTCGCACTCAAGGCGAGTGAAATCCAAATTTGGAAGTAGTGTTGCTCTCACCAAAGGCGAGTGAAATCCGCGCAAGAGAAATATAGAGCAAGTTCTAGACCAGACCTATAACGGACAGTCAGGCAGCGAAAGGAAGGCGGACTGTTCTGAGCAAGTATAAAAGGAGTTTACGTAATGAATCACAAAGAGGCTAGCGAAATGAAGGCGGGCTGTTCTGAGCACGTTCTTGGCGCAGTTATCTTGCTCACTTGTCTTTGCGCTTATTTGTCTTGGCGCTCACTTGTCTTTGCGCTCATTTGTCTTTGTGCTCACTTATCTTTGTTCATTTGTCCGTGCGCATTTGACTTGCCACCGTATTGATTTACTGCTCACTGCAATATGTAAGATTCTGCCTTTTCCTAGGTACACTCTTGTGTGACGTGTGGATTGTTACTAAAAATCATGTTTTTCATACAGATGGGGGGGGGGGGGGTTTGTCAAAAAATGATGGGCCCCGGGTGTCACATATGATAGGTACGCCACTGGAAGGGACCCGTGCCTAGGGATGCGGTTTGTCCAGTGGCTGCCATGGGCAAGGGAAGTGTGGCAAAGCAGAGCATCAGCAGCCTTGTTCCTGGGCCTCTGTAAGAAGATCGGAGGAACGAGGTTGGGGCACTAAGCAAGCTTGTCTAGGACAGGTCATGCAGCAGGCTCTGAAAGTGACATAAATATTAGTCTCGGAGGAGATACCGGAGTCACATGCGCATCCTTGACTTTGAGTGGAGGAGGAGGAGAGTGGGAACACCCCTTGGCTGCACTGACTCACTTCCACCTCATTATAATGCCTCACCGATGCTGAGGTTGAGGAACGGTGCCAGCACCTGGGCTTTCCTACTGCTTGAATAACTGAAACGGTTTCTCGGACGCAAGCTGTTGCTTTTTAGTCGAAGAGGTAAGAGGCCGTGCTTTGGATGATTAATGCGCCTGAACTTCTAGCTTCGGAAACGCTGTTACGATCAAGGTTGTATAAAGTTGTCTGGGGATCCTTGCTAAGCGGGAAACTGAAGCACAAGAAAAAGCTCGACCCTGAAACCTTTTTTTTTGCTCTGCGTGCCCTGTTTTTTTTAAAGAGGAAGGAGGGAGAGGATTGCCGGAAGGTTTCCTGTTGTCGCGGGGAAGCAGCCTAGGGAGGTCCGTAATGCGTGCAAAATATCCCAGCAAGCCGCTTAGAATCTTTGTATGAGGAAAAGTAGGGTGTAAAAGTGGTTATTATTCTACTGCATGGTGTCCGAATATTGTACCAGTGAGTGCAAAATTTAGCAGCTTTTGTCGCGCTCGTAATAGCAGGTGAGGCGAAGGGGGGAGGGCGTTAGACCAGTTGTAGCGTGAATGCTTATCTCGTGCTGAATCAGGCCGTAGCCTATTGGTGCGGGGTAGATCGCAGGCCAGCACGCGCGCGCGCGCGCACTTCCAACTAATACAACACTAAGCTATCGCATACCGACTAACTGAATTCTCTTTAGCTGATATTGAGCTCTAGGACTCCAAACCAGATTCTCTGGAGTTTGAAATGCTCTCTGGCTTGGGAAGCGGAGGAGCTACGTGAGGAATCCCCACCCCCCTTCCCCTTCCCCTTCCCCCGTTTGTGCCGTGGAACCTGCTGCGAATAACCCAGGCAAAGCTGGGGCAGCTCTAAGCTGAATTCTGTTTAAGGTTTTAGAAAAGCAAAAGGGCTTGGGAGATGACGGCCCTCCCCTCCTGCCATGCTGGACTGAACGATTTAAAAACATGCAAGGGGAGGGTGAGGGTACACATCTGGAAAGAAACACCGTGCTAGTACTGAGTAAGTGTATTGAATTTTTTTTTCTTTTCTAGAAGGCGTTATTACAGCATTTCCTGGTTTCACTGTGCTTGCTACAGTGGGAAACGGAAAGTTCTTTTATTTGCCCCCTTTTTCCCCCCTAAGGTTTATGCCTGGGTTTATTTGATTTCCACCTGGATATTCCTGGTAAGCACAGGCGTGTGGGGCCCAGTTTGGAAAAAACCCATTGCCACTGCTGCCTCAATTTTAAGTTATCCTGGTTCACACAGTAAGATCTGCAGCCCGGCTCTTGGCTGGCTGCTGGCCAAATGCAATTAGTTTTGTTTTGGTTGATAAAGTGGCCTGGTTTTCCTGTTAATCCACTGAATGGATTCAGAGATAAAGGTCAAAACATAAGGCATTTATTTATTTATTTAAAAAGTTTTCTCAACTGCCTGTTCCTAAGTGGCTTTACAAAAGTAACATTCACAGAATGGAACAAACAAAACTTAGACAAACAATTCACATTACAGGTCATCATTCCATGCAAACAGTGGGCTTACAGATTCACAATGCACTCATCCTAAAACCAGCATTAAGCAAATACATATTTTATTAAAATACTTCTGTAAAAAGTGTGATTTTAAGCAATTTTTTTTAAACTTCTGAATATCAGATAAGGCTCTTTGCGGTCCAGTTAATTTGTTCCACAGCATTACTCCCATGATGGAAATAGCAGAAGTTCTCATAATATATTTTTGAAAAGTCCATCAATAACCGTAAAGTCCATCAATGACCGTAAAGTTTTGAGCGGTCGGTAAATATCCATAATTTGCAATGGATACCAAGGAATCCCATGGTAAATAACTTTGTAAACCAAGGTTAATGTCTTCTTAATGATCGCATGGGTAACCAGTGCAGTTTCTTCAGCCAAGGTGTTGTGTGCAAATTTTCTGACCCCACAAATTAACCGTGAGGCAGCATTTTGGATCATTTGTAATGACTCTGGGAGCTACACTACTACTATTACTATTTATCATTTCTATAGTGCTAAAAAGCATATGCAGCACTGTACAATCAACATGCAGTAGACAGCCCCTGCTTAGAAAAGCGTACAATCTAATTAGAGAGGCAGGACATATTGGGGTTGGGAAGTTTCTTGCGGAGAGAATGATAGGATGGACATAGATAATATTATGGTGAGAGGGAGTTAAGAGTTGAAGGCAGCATCAAAAAAGTGGGCTTTTAGCTTGGATTTGAATACTGCTAAAGAAGTCGCCTGATGTAATCATTCAGGAGGTAATTTGTTCTATGCATACAGCACAGTAAACTAGAAGAAACAGAATCTGGAGATGGCAATGAAGGAAAAGGGTATGGATAAGAGGAACTTGCCTGATGAACAGAGTTCATGAGGGGGAGGGGGGAGCATAGGAAGAGAGATGTGTAGAGAGATATTGAGGTCATTGAAAGCTTCTATACTGCTACTAATGACTGGGGAGTGAACTTGTAGGTCAATAGCTCTCCTCTCTTCTTTTACACCTTCCAGAGAACTCCATTCCTCAGATAATACGCTCTTAGCATTACCCTTCTCCATAGCCAATTCCCGACTTTGTTTTTTTCATCTAGCTGCCTCCTATGCCTGGAATAAATTACCTGAGTCCACCAAGCCCCTTCCCTTGCTTTGTTTAAAAGCAGACTGAAAACCCACCTTTTTGATATAGCCTTCAATCCTTAACCCTATTCCCCTTTAACCACCAACCCAGCCAGCTGATGTAACCGTTCCCCTTAACTGTATCCGTGACATCCTGTTTGTCTGTCTTGTCTGTTTAGATTGTAAGCTCTTTTGTGCAGGGACTGTCTTCTTTGTGACTCTGTAGAGCGCTGTGTATTTCTGGTAGCGCTCTAGAACTAATTAATAGTAGTAGTAAAAGGATTTTGAACTGTATTTGGAAATGAAAGTTTTACTTGAAGGGGACGTAGCTCCAGAAATCAAGAAATATATTACGTTAAAAGGTATCTTATATTTTGTATTGGTCTTTATTTACAGGTTTTGGAAGTTGATAGAAATTGGCTAGAGCATATGGCTCTTAAGTCTTACTTGCAACTAGACTTCTCATGCCTTGTCAGATGAAAATTCATATCACTTCAGCATATTTCTGCTCATCGTGTGCTCTTGTTATGAGCCAGGGATGGGCAACTTTTACACAAAGGGCCAAATGAATGTCAATATGATCCTTGGTGGACAGCTCCAGTAAAACTTAAATTGGAAACAGCTAGAGTGACTATTCTGTGAAATATAGTTTTTAAAATTTCCAAAACAATAGGTAAATTACTTTCTGTGAATGTCTCATGGTGTGAGCTGCACGTTGCCTACTTCTTTCATAGGAGCAGTAATTTAAACAGAGTAATATTCTTTAAAGCAGTGAGGCAGTGATAACAGGAATACAGAATCCACTCAGCAGAAGGTTGGGCAGGAGGAGGGCAGGAGTATACAGTAGTTATCTGAGCCTCTGGTGATTTATGTGCCCAGTTGTCAGATGAGGCCAGATCCCATGACCCACAATTTTTTTTTAATGTTTTGATCAGTGAAAGGTTGCTCACAGAAAGGATTTGTGAGTCAGCAGACTTCTTATCAAGCTGCCACTGGGATTCAGACTTCGTTCTCTAGTACTAGCTTCCGAATCGTATATATACTTTTAAAGAGATAAATGAAAACTTATTTGTATGATACATTTTTGTAAAGAATTGTTTTCTAAATTACCTGCCACTGTTGTAATTCACTGTAATTCAGTTTTTTTAATCTTTTGTAATTCACATTGAGTTTCAAGGTACAAGAATTGCGATAACATAATTTTATTTATATACTCCATGAGACTTGCATATTTCTGCTCTTACGCTGATTATAGAATTTTATACCTGCCTAGATCCTCTTCTCCTCCTTATACTGCCTCTTGCTAAAAATATATATAAACAAACAAAAAACCACCTCTGTGTTCTCTCTGAGTTGTTTTTCCTCTTGCTTCCTTCTCATAGGAAAAAGGGTAAAAAAAACCCCTTGTATTAACTATTTAAATCCTGTGTGGCGCAGGGAGCCTCACGTTTGGAATATTCTGTGTTTCAAGAGAGCTGCTGATTTGGTAAAGCCTGTATTAGTAACTGTATTGAGGTTCAGAGTCTTGGGCCATTGTTTCTGATTAGGTGCTTAGAGCTGGTGTTAGCAGGGAGGGTTCTACATTTCCTGAGACAGTGCTGTGGGAGAAAGACTGCTTTGTAAACTTCTAAAAGCTAAGTTACTAAGAATTTCATATTTCTGCTCTTACACTGATTTTTATATCTGCCTAGATCCTCTGTCCTCCCTATACGGCTTCTTGCTAAAAAAAAAATAAATTATATATATATATATATATATGTATACACACAAAAAACCCCCAAAAATATTTGTTCTCTGCTAAGTCATATTTCCTTTTGCTTCCTTCTTGTGGGAAAAAGGCATACAACAGACCCGCTTACTACTCATATAGAGAGAACCAAATAATCAAGAATACTCAGTCAATTCACTTTCCAACCAATCAAGATGACTCTTATTCAATGCAATCACTGTGGTGCTTTAATTCCAAGACACACCATTTGGAGGCTTAAGGCTTGCCCCATCTGTTTTCAGCTTGCTAGTATTAAAGAAGAGCTCTGCAAACTTAAGCAGGAATTGGATGCAATTAAAGCAGCTTCCATTACTTCACAAAATTATACCAATCTACCACCAGTGCCTCAAAGAATAATACGATCCAGGACTAAATGGGTCACAGTAGGCTCAGATAGACTGCAACATGTAACACAAACATTCATCATCACAAATATTACCCCTACATATTTGCTCCGCTAGAGCATTGTGATACTTGAGAAAAAAGAACCGAGGTGAAACTAGAACCAGTGAAGGTAACTCAAGAGAGAAAACATCCTAAGCACAAATAAAGCACAAAATAGAAAAATATTGCTGCTAGGGGATTCCATCTTCAGAGGCATTGATGTTGTAACGAACAGTGGTATATAAATACTAATAAACAAACATTAACCTTGGAACATAGGTCAAGGATACCAAAATAGTGACATATGTAGATAGATGTAAATTATCAAAACTGAAACAAAAACAAAAAACAAACTGCAGACTCCTATGTACCAGATGCAGGCAATGTTTATTATACCAAATATTTTATGCAGTTGAAAATACCACCTTATAACAAACCCGGTTTCAGAAAACACTCCTTCTTCAGAGGTCCTAATGAAAATGAATAAGAAAACTAAGTAGATATATAAAATACGTAAATCAATATAAATTGGTGTGCAAAAAAGATAAAGATCCATATGAACAAATGTATGAGATCGAATAGACTTATGAGATGAAGAAATGAGGATAATGTGCGAACAGAATGACACTATTTATCTCCATTCTGTTCGCACTGTTAGTAACTGTGTGACAAGTTTCAACTTGTTTGGTGCAGTCAGTCAGTTTTGAGCTACGGTTGAGAGACTGTGTGTTTTTAAAGTGTGCTGTAAATCTTAGATCATGAACAACATGAAATTTTTGGTTCAAACTGCAAAAAAGTGCTAAAGAAACGCATGAAATGTTAAAATTAGTTTATGGTGATGTTTCAGTGACCATGAAGATGGTTTACAAGTGGTTCAAGCGATTTTGTAATGGTTGTGAATTAGTTGAAGGTGAGGAGAGATCGGGATGTCCTTCAACATCAAAAACCCAAGAGAATATTGAAAGAGTAATCAAAATGATTCGATCAAACAGGCGATTGACTATTAGGGAAATTTCTGAGGATTTGAACATCTCTTATGGTACCATTCAAAACATTTTAACAGATTTGAATATGAGGTGAGTAAGTGTGAAATTTGTTCCATGTGTTTTGGCGGTTGAACAAAAATAAGTGTTTGTCAAGATACCAGATTTTTAAGAAATGTTGTCATGGGAGATGAAACTTGGGTCTATGGTTATGATCCTGAGACCAAGGTTCAGAGTTCTTGGTGGAAATCACCACCCAGTTCTCCTCATGCAAAAAAAGCATGTCGATCAAGATCCAACATCAAGGTGATGACGATTTCTGTATTTTGACCTTGATGGAATTGTGCAAGCTACATTTCTACCCAGTAACACTACGGTAAACTCTGGATATTTATTATAAGGGTTTATTAGAGCATTTAAGAAGCCATGTGCATAGAAAATGATCTGAGAAATGGGCAAACAATTTCATTCTCCATCATGACAACGTTCGTGTCACACATCACTTCTGGTTCAGCAATTTCTGTCAAATAAATCATAATAATAATAATTTTATTTTTGTATACCGCCATACCCGGGGAGTTCTAGGCGGTTCACATCAGTTAATCGAATTACAAACAATGCAATCATTGAAGTTAACATATTAAATGCATACGATAAAGAAAAGGAAGAAGGAGGAGTTTACAGGCCAACAGACTTAAAGGATCTTAATAATGAGGAAAGAAGTAGTAAAAAGATAGTAATAAATACATTTAAGGAATTCATTACGGTGTGTCCTTGTCCACCTTATTCACCGGATACGGCATCGTGCGACTTCTGACTTTTCCCCAAAGTCAAGATGACCATAAAAGGTAAATATTTTTAATTGAATCAAGACATCAAGGCAGCCATGACAGCGCAACCAAAGACACGAAAGAGGACTTCCAGAACTGCTTCAGAAAGTGGCAAGAATGATGGGATAAGTGTATTCAAAGTGAGAGGGAGTATTTTGAGGGGGATTTTTATTTTAAACAGTAACCATAATTTTTTGATCACACCTTGTATAGACTTACTGGGGAGTTAATGCACAAGAGGGTTAAAGGGGGTAAAAAAAATCTCGAGAGTAAATAGGTCAGTTTAAAAATTGTTAGAGACCTTTTAAATGGTGAAATGAGGGTTGAAGGAGGGGCACTGCATCAGAATTGACGATAACGAAGGAAACGCTACAAACTGCATAGAAATACTAGGAAACAGCACAAAATCAAAAATGAGAAGAGTCTCCGCAAACAAATTGGATGGCGAATTGGTAATCGGTGTTTAGAGCACAAGAGAGGGGTGATATGATCAAACCTTTTGAAGCTTATTAGTTTTACTGCCGTATTCTGAACAAGTTATGTTTGTGTATGACCTTGCTTCAAATTCCATACCAGGAGAGAATTACAATAGTCCAAGCTTGAAATAACAAATGAATGAACCAAAATACATAAAGCACCTGTGTGAAGAGACCACATACTGAGAAGATCATCCTAAGTTTATAGAAAACAATGCTTGACCGCTTGACAAATGTGGGGTTGGAAGGTTAAAAGTTTGATTTAAATATTACCTCTCAAATCTTCTCAGAGGGGTAGAATGAAAGGGGTCAAAACTATATTAGATGAGAGAACTGGAGGATTTTTATGTCTGATTAATCTGCATGACTTTTCAAGGTTCCATTTTAGTTTGTGTTCTAATAGCCAGTCAGCAATGTGTGAGTCTTTATTTCTATTAAGGATTGGATTGTTTTTGTGTCTCTCTTATGGATTGTCACAATTTTTAGCTGGCCAAAATCTGGATATTATCAGCATAGACGCCAGGTCCAGAGATTGAATAAGGGCAAGAAGTGGAGATAATAGGTAAATGTTAAAAAGGATCAGGGCAAGAATAGATCCTTCTTGGACCCCAGAAGGAAAAGTATATGATGGAGATTGTTGGTTGTTCCAATAAACTGTATTTGTTCTGTCTGAAACATAGGATTGAAACCAGGCTAAGACTTTGTGTGCTATGCCAGTGTCATGAAGTCTAAATAGAATATCGTGATTTACAAGATCAAAAGCTGTCAATAGGTGTAAGGAGAAAATAATAACAGAATTCCCCCAATCCCATGTGTCTGATACTACAAGTTGTGACACCCAGCAATGTAATTTCTGTCCTGAGGAGTGGGGTTGAGAGCCACTGGTTTAAAGAGAAGTTGCCAAGCAGTCTTTCAATAGCAGGATTTATATGATAGGTGTTTGGTATATACAATAAATCATACAGGTAAAACAGGGAAGTCCATTTTTTTACAATATTTTTTACTTCAAACAATTATGTCCCAAAATGTTTTGTCAGGTTTTATTTGTACCTTTTCCCCAGTGCATTGTAATATGACTTTAAATTCCATTTTAGAGTTTGTGATTTTATATACCGTATTTTCACGCATATAACGCGTGCGTTATACACGATTTTACAAACTGCATAACCTTGCGTGTTATACGCGTGAGCGCGTTGTACCAAATTTTTTTTACATAGTTCCCCCCCCGACGTCCGATTCACCCCCCCCCCCGCAGGACCGCTCGCACCCCCACCCCGAAGGACCGCTCGCACACACTTCCACCCTCACCCCCATCCTGAAGGACCGCTCGCACCCCCACAGCCTCCCGACCCCCCCATCATATAGACGCTCCTTCCGTTGTCCTGCTGCTTCCTCTTGGCGGTCCCGGCCCTTCTGTGAGCCCTGCGCCTGTGCTGCTTCCTCTTCCGGCGGTCCCGCCCTTTCTCTGAGGTCAGAGAAAGGGTGGGACCACCGGAAGAGGAAGCAGCGCAGGGCTCACAGAAGGGCCGGGACCGCCAAGAGGAAGCAGCAGGACACCGGTAGGAGCGTCTATATGATGGGGGGGGGTTTCGGGAGGCTGTGGGGGTGTGAGCGGTCTTTCAGGATGGGGGTGCAGGTGGGGGTGCGTGCGAGCGGTCCTTTGGGGTGGGGGTGCGGGTGCGTGCGATCGGTCCTTCGGGGTGGGGGTGCGAGCGGTCCTGCGGGGAGGTGAATCGGACATCAGGGGGGGGGCATCAGGCTTTCAGGGTGGGGACAGGACTTCAAGGGGGAGAGGAGAGTCATGGCGGGCGAAAGGAGAGTCGGGGTGGCCAGAGGAGAGTCGGCCGGCGACGGGAGAGTCGGGGCAGCATGCGCGGTATACGGGTGTGCGCGGTATACAAAATTTTTTAAAAATATTTTCGGTTTCCCGCACGCTATACCCATGTGCGCGTTTTACACGGGTGCGCGTTATCTACGTGAAAATACGGTAAATAGCCAATCTGCTTGCTGATTGGAATTTCAAATAGATTTAAAGTACTGGATGAGATTGTTCGCATAAATAATCAGGAGTATGGACCTAACTTCTGTGTTCAAAGTAAAAGAAAATAAAACATTTCCTTTTATTACATTTATTCCATTGGTAGGTAAAGCCTTTCTTCATCTCGGGGTTTTGGGGTTGTTTTTTTTTAACATTTTTCCATAGTTATCAATGAGGTGCTGCAGTATTGACAAAGCACCTAATAATAAACCTCTTGGACTGCTGCTTCCTGTTTGATCATTGTATCATTTTTAGTACCAGGGAAGAAAACCGCACACAAGGAACAAACCAGGAAGGAGGCATGTGTTTTGCAGCTAAAAATGACTTCTTATGTCTGTCAACATTTTTAGATACAGTTTGTAATAGCAATAATGGACAACAGTTCTTGCATTGCCAGGTGATTAGTAACTGGCTGGATTGCTTCCTCTGTTTGCTTTAGGATTTTTAACATTCCTGCTGTGTTAAACAGGGAGCACATTTCTGACCTCACAGTTGTTGTTGTTGTCTACCTTTTTAGAGTCAGTCCCAGCATTGTGCTCAGTTGTCATAATTTGCTAGAATTCAGAGGAATTTCTCACCAAGGATTAGCTGTCAAGTTTCATATTGAAGATTTCTTGAGTAATCTGGAGCAATAATTCATAAAGTCCACAATGAGATCTTTTTAAAATGCTTATATCCATCAACTGAAAGCATTCAGGGCGTGTGTAGCTTACATTCATGCCAGCTCCCCACTATGAAGCATCCCGTGTTTGTCTTAAGGAAAGCCAGAAAGGAAACAGGAAGAAGACATGACTAGTTGAGGAAAAGTTTTGGATGTAGTCCTTAATAGAAATGGGAGAGGATTAAGAGTGGTCTGTAGTCTAGAACATTATGGT
Organism: Geotrypetes seraphini; assembly: GCF_902459505.1. Lineage (NCBI taxonomy): Eukaryota > Metazoa > Chordata > Amphibia > Gymnophiona > Dermophiidae > Geotrypetes > Geotrypetes seraphini. Next base: position 536,650,768 of record NC_047084.1, read on the forward strand.
GTCTTGCGGATCGGGACAAATGCAGAAAGGTAAAATCCAAGTTTAATGGGACAAATTGTAAGATTATATGAATATAACAAAAGCTATGCCGAGTCAGGACAAATTCTATAGAGTTCAGCGTCATCCTGTCTCTGCCTATGGCCAGTCCAGGTTACAAGTACTTGACATCCCAAAAAGTAGATCCAGTTACCATAGTTAATTTTCAGGGATGAACTTGGGTTCTCGCATGTCTTTTGGGTTCATAATTGAAGAGCTTTGTTCCAAAACCTATTAAACTCATTTTTGACTAAAATAATTTATACCAGAAACTGCCTGCTTTCATTAGATGTGTGAAATTGGTATAAAGCCTTTATTTATAAGAAATGTGATATTCAGTGGAAAAAAAATTCTTATAAATATTAATTTATCCATCCAGGAAACACCTTTTTTTATTTTTGCATTCAACCGGTTTTGGAATTAAGGGCTTCTTTTACAAAGCTGTGCAACAAACACTCTTGACGTCCAATAATTCCCTATGGAAATCAGAGCTACCGTGTTTCCCCGAAAATAAGACCTACCCCGAAAATAAGCTATAGCATGATTTTAGGGGTAGGTCTTAATATAAGCCCTACCGCCGAAAATAAGCCCTAGTTGCCGGCAGCAGCTCTCTCCCTCCCATCTGAACCGCGAGACCAAAGTAAATACCTTATAACAAACCAGCAGCATTGGCAACAATCTAGACAGGCTGCTTCATTGCCTTCTGTTTTCCGGGCGTTCCTCTGCTGCGTTGCTGGTAGATGTGTGCTATCCCCTTGGTCTCTGGATTCATCTGCTGCGTCTAAAGGAAAGAAAATTAACAGGTAAGAACATAATTTTTCCGTACTACATGTGGGAAGCAGAAACCCGAGGTATAGCTATACGATGGGAGGGATGTTATTGAATGAGAGTACCCAAGAAAGTGACTTGGGGTAATGGTGGACATGACAATGAAGCTGACGGTAGAGTGTTCAGCGGCCACTAAGAGAGCGAATAGAATGCTAGGTATAATCAAGAAGGGTATTACTACCAGAACGAAAGAAGTTATCCTGCCATTGTATCGGGCGATGGTGAGTCCGCATCTGTAATACTGCGTCCAATATTGGTCGTCGTACCTTAAGAAGGATATGGCGTTACTCGAGAGGGTTCAGAGGAGAGCGACACGTCTGATAAAAGGTATGGAAAACCTTTCATATGCTGAGAGATTGGAGAAACTGGGACTCTTTTCCCTGGAGAAGAGGAGACTTAAAGGGGATATGATAGAGACATGAAGGGCATAGAGAAAGTGGAGAGGGACAAATTCTTCAAACTTTCGAAAAGAGGGCATTCGGAAAAGTTGAAAGGGGACAGATTCAAAATGAATGCTAGGAAGTTCTTCTTTACCCAACGTGTGGTGGATACCTGGAATGCGCTTCTAGAGGGAGTAATAGGGCAGAGTATGGTACTGGGGTTCAAGAAAGGATTGGACAATTTCCTTCTGGGGGTATAGATAGAGGATTACTGCACAGGTCCTGGACCTGTTAGGCTGCTGTGTGAGCGGACTGCTGGGCACGATGGACCTCAGGTCTGACCCAGTGGAGGCATTGCTTATGTTGTAGGGGGGTTTCCCTTGCAACCATTGTGTGGCTCTGGTTCCCGCCCTGGTTCATGTTACCACATTTGGATATATGGAGAGAGAATTAATTTATTTGCAGTCTAATTCACTGGTAGATTGAATTATTCCATTATTTAAGAAAACATAGGCACTAGATAGCAATTTTTAAAACTTTATTTTATTTTTTTGCTTATTTCTATTTATTTTTTTTTTTTACCATCTTGTAAAGATTGTCTTCTCTAGGAAGAGAACACTTTTGGGCATTCATTACCTAGGGCTCCTTTTACTAAGGTGCGCTAGCATTTTAAGTGCGCGCTACAATGCCGTGTGTGCTAACCCCACGCTACGCACCTAAAACTAACGCCAGCTCAATGGAGGCGTTGGCATCTAGTGCGCTCTAAAACTGCTAGCACAGCTTAGTAAAAGGAGCCCCTAGTCAGTGAAATAAGAAATTTATCTAATATTGGGCTTTATAGGAAGGCAATAAAAAAAGTTATTCTAGAAGTATCTTTGACTAATAAGGGCATTTATTATGATTATATTTTAAGATGTATATTAACTGTTTATAAATTATTATGATATCTTATTGTGACCCACTTGGAACTTTGCGGTTAAGTGGGATATAAATATGGAAATTTAAAATATAAAATTAAAATTAAATTTTTTACGCTTCATCCCAAATTTTCTCTGCTTTTCCTTCACTCTCCTGTCTTATCGCCAGCCTCCCTTCTGCAGCCCAGTGTCTCCTCTGCCCAACCTTACTGGTGCTTTTAACTGTCCGGCCCAACTCATTAGTAACCTTTCACTTGGGTCTGGTGGCAGGCACTGAATTTATAAGCTTTTGCAAGCTTATATCTAGTTCAAGTTTATTACAATCTCAGTTATTTGCCAGTGTCCTGCTTTCACTGATGATTTTCTGTGGATTGAGAACATTTTAGTTAGTGCTGCTTATTGTAACCTGTATAGGTACTTCTGGAACATGCAAACCTATGAGTCTGTGTCATGGCAACAGGGACAGACTGAGCAGTTATTCAGTAGGTCAGTGCCTGGGGGCCCACTAGGGGTAGACATGACAGGGATGTGGGCTGCCAGCCAATAAGTGTCATGGGCAGGGCCGGATTAATGAATAGGCCCAGTAGGCACGTGCCTAGGGCCCGAAGTTGTCAGGGGGCCCGATGAAACAGAGGATTCAGGTGTTGGTTTTTTTTCCTTGGCAACGCAGGCCCCCCGGGAAAGATCAGCAGCGCTGTCCCGCGCCCCCCCCCTCCCCCGGGAGATCGACATCGCCCTCCCCCGGCATCGACATCAACCAACCAGAATAAGTGATGTCAGAAGGGGTGGACCGGCAGATGGAAGGAGTTGCGGCAAGGTCCCGCGATGACTGCGTCTGCCGGGTCTGCTCAGGGAATAAGTAAGCGACATTGGAAGGGTTGGACTGACAGATGCATCACGGGACCTTGCAGCAACTCCTTGCATCTGCTGATCCACCCCTTCCGATGTCACTTATTCTGGTTGGTTGATGTCGATGCCTGGGGGAGGGCAGTGTTGTCGATCTCCTGGGGGGGGGCGCGTTGCCAAAGGAAAAAACAAACACCCGAGTCCTCTGTTTCTTCAGCAGGCCCCCTCTGACCTAGAAGGGTGGTGAAGGGAGAGAAAGGGGGCAGGGTGGTATGGAAGCGTGGTGGAAGGAGAGAAAGGGGCAGATACTGATGGAATTGGTGTGCAGGGGAAGGGGAGAGAGACATAAGGCGGAAGGATACTTGATGGAATTGGGTTGAAGGGAAAGAAAGGGAGCAGATGCTGATGGAATTGGGGTGAAGGGAAAGGGGAGAGAGACATAAGGCGGAAGGATCCTGGATGGAATTGGGTTGGAGGAAGAGAAAGGGGGCAAATGGTGATGAAAGTGGGAGGAAGGGAGAGGAGAGAGTGAAATGCCCAACCATGGGGATGTGGGAGAGGGAAGGAGAGGAGAGAGATGCCAGATCATTGGAGGAAGGAAGGGAAGATGATGGATGCCACACCAATGGAGGGGGGAAGAAGAGATGGAAGGGAGAGGCAGACAATTTCTGGAAGAGTTATAGAAAGAGAGCAGATGCCATATGGAAGAGGCAGAAAGATGGCAGACAGTGGATGGAAGGAAGAGAATGATGAGAAGATGAGGAAAGCAGAAACCAGACAACAAAGATAGAAAAATATTTCTATTTGTTTTATTTATTTCTTTTTGCTTTAGGATAAAGTATTATTGTAGCTGTTTTGATAATTGTTTATTAATAGAAAATGGAAATAAGGTGATCCTGTTTATTGGACTAATTTTAATACATTTTTCACTAATTCAGAGACCATAACTCCTTTCCTCAGGTCAGGACAGGGATACTGTAATAGCAGTATAGTTTACTGACCTGAAGAAAGGTTTTTAATCTCTGAAACCTAAGTGAGAAATGTATTAGTCCAATAAAATGATGGGCACTAAAGTTTCTTCCCACCATGCCCCATGCCTCCTACCCATATGCAAAATTTAAATTGGTGGGCTTCCTAAAGCCCTTCTAGCTGAAGATCTCTTCCTCTAGGAAGGAAGGGGAGATTTGTTCAAAGATGTTTGGTGGTTGCATAGAAGAAAAACTGTACACTTGTATGGTAATCTTTGATGTTTGTTTTGAATTTTAAAATAAAATTTTAAAAAAAGTGGAAACAAAGAAGTAAGTAAATAAATGGGGGTGGGGCAGGGGCAGGGCAGAGGGCCAGTGTACTTGTGTGCCTAGGGGCTCTCGATGAATTAATCCTGCCCTGGTCATGGGCCCATAACCACCTATCAAAAGTGGTGAAATTTTAGTTAAAGGCTGGGGAGAGTGGGCCCTTGGGCAGTTCCCTATTGTCCCAATTGTCAGTATGCCCCGGGTTTCATTCTCCCCTTGCCAGTAATGTAAGCTGGATGGTTGGTTAGGGGGCCCAGATCACTATCTCTGCTCTTGGATAGCAACACCTATCATGAGTGAACCAGCAGATTGCTTGTTTGTGGGTTGCAATATACTAGAGAAAAGTGAAGATCCTTTACTATATACTCTGTACGCGATTGTGGAGTGGAGAGGACAATTGTGTACAGACGCAGGAAAGTGCTTGCATGAGGTTACTGCAATGAGGCAGGCAACGTTCCAGAACGTAAGGTAACCATTGGAGGCAGTGCAGCTTGTGCGTGTGTACGTAATCTTCTAAACTCTCACAAAATTCGGCACCTCTCCTGGCGGTGACTGCTTGATGTAAGATGGCGGTTGTGTCTGGTGCTGGAGGAAGTGAGAGCTGAAGGCGGTTGCAGACGCAACCACCGGACACTTAAGGCACAAGTTTTCCAGGCACAAGTCGGGTATTGATTCTCCCCTCTACAAAAAAGCCCTAGAGGACTACACCAAAATCTTGTCTCTTGCAGTTGATACTTTAGATTAGAATCTAAATCACAATGAGGTAAAACTCTTTATAGTTTATAAATCTTTCCTTAATTGCTTATGATAATTTCAGCTATACACAGCTGAAAGCAGTGCAACATGCAGAAAGTGAAAAACTATCTAAACCGCTTTCAGCTGTGTACACTTCTCCCTCCGGATTCGCAGGGGATAGGGGCAGATACCATGAATATCTTCTAGTCCGGCTCTGACCCATCCCCGCCTCCCTCCTGCCTTCCTCCCGGCATCCCGGCCTTACCTGGTGGTCTAGCGGGCTTTTGGGGTAGAAGCGATCTTCCTACACTCCTGCCCCGTGCAGATCGCCAATAGGAAATAGCTGCCGTGAGTTCCCGTAGTCTCTCGAGACTACGACGGGAACTCCCCACAGCCATTTCCTATTGGCGATCTACACGGGGCAGGAGTGTAGGAAGATTGCTCCTGCCCCGAAAGCCCGCTAGACCACCAGGTAAGGCCGGGACGCCGGGGAGAAGGCTAAACTCTGGGTTTTTTCTTTTTTACCCCTCCCCCCAAAATTGCGAATATGTGAAATCGCAATTGCCGAAACCGTGAATGGGGAGGGAGGAAGTGTATAGCTGAAATTATCAGAAGCAATTAAGGAAAGATTTATAAACTATAATGAGTTTTACCTCGTGCAAAGTTGTCATTTCTTTAATAAGACATTAACTATTTTTTTCTGCGGCCCTCCAAGTACCTACAAATCCAAAATGTGGCTCTGCAAAGGATTTGAGTTTGAGACCGCTGCTCTAGTAAGTGGGAAAGCTCACGAATTCACTATCAAGACTGCTTTTGTTTTTGTTTGCCTCATATTATCTTCCACTGGCAAGCGTTTTAACAGTATTTATTTACCAGAGCTGCTAACTGACTCCTGGCCACAGGACCTTGAACCTCCAGCTCAGAGTAATATGTCAGTTTACTTGGTGAGCTGCAAAGCGTTTGTCTGATGTTGGAAGAGACCAGCCTTAATGGCACTTTGTTGTTTCTTGGATGATATTATTTGTGGTCTGAAAGGAGGAGACCCATCCGTTTAGTCTGGTTTTACTTTCATGGTCTCGGACTTGTTAAAAACTGACGAAACCCTGAAGCATAGCCAAGATTTGACCGATTTGAACGAAACTTGGTATGCAGATCCCTCACTACCTGGGGTGATATGTTCTGGGGGTCTCGCGGCCCACCTGCACACGTGGGCGGAGCTACAAACAGAAAATCAGATTTCACCCATTCATGTCAATGGAAAAAATGTAAAAAGCTGCCATTCTCACAGTAATTCAAAAACGGCTTGACTGATTTGAACGAAACTTGGTATGCAGATCCCTCACTACCTGGGGTGATATGTTCTGGGGGTCTCGCGGCCCACCTGCACACATGGGCGGAGCTACAAACAGAAAATCAAATTTCACCCATTCATGTCAATGGAAAAAATGTAAAAAGCTGCCATTCTCACTGTAATTCAAAAACGGCTTGACCGATTTGAACGAAACTTGGTATGCAGATCCCTCACTACCTGGGGTGATATGTTCTGGGGGTCTCGCGGCCCACAACTCTATGTTGCTTGCTCAAGGGTGGGTTCGCCCAAGAATTTATATGTTCTTGCTCCAGGAGGTGAAACTAAAATTGTTCTTATAATCAAGTTTTGCGTTAGTTGTATTGTATTCATTTTGTCAAATATTTCACATTATAATTTGAATATTGTACTTTTTATTAAGCTGTAAAAAAATAATTTCATTCACCACTATAAAGTATCTTTATTTGAATCCATTTACAGTGTTATTGCTATAATTAAATACCCGTGCAATGCCGGGGCATCAGCTAGTGACTTATAAACTGAGGAGCCTAGATGCGATTCTTGTTAACAGTGCTGAAAACTGTTTAGAAAGACAGACGCACATAGTAACAGACCATTTTGGTAATAATTTATGTTCAATCAATCATCACATTAAGCTTTGCTGACAGTGACTGATATAAGATTAATTTACTTTTCTGTGTGTGGCACGCTAAGGATAGTACTGACATTCATGAGGCCTTCTGTGTATAAAGGATGCCCACCCCTGCTTTAAGAGGATGGAGTTACCAGTAGAGGCTGCAGAGATCAGCCCTAGTCCACTTTTGTTCAGCACAAAGGATACTAGCTCTTGGCAAACAAGTTTCTCATGACTTCTTCCACAATTAAATAAAATCATTAGGGGAAAGAGCTTAGTTTTAAGAGAAACACCATGTTTAAGGCTACATTTGTACTGTATACAGAACAGAAAGCAGAGGACCAAGGGGCCCCACCAAGCTTTGAATTCTAAACATTAAGCTCAAGATTTAAACAGTTAAAAGGGTTTTATAATATTCATTATTTGGAAGTCAACAGTGTCAGATGGGAATCAGAATAGATATAGCTTACTTCAGCTGCTGCTTGTTCGTGTTTCATGTAAGCCCTGCAGTAACCCCAGAACTCCCTGTCTGCATTCATAAATTAATCCTAACAGTGTGGTCCCACGTTGACATGCGCTATGAAAACATGGAGCCAGAAGATGAGCCAAACCCCTTGCACTACTTAAAAGAAACCAGAGACTAAATAACTATTTGCCATTGTATTTTTTTTCAACTAGAAGAACTGCCAGCAAAGTCCTAGTCACCCTGTCAAATAAATTGATCAGATTGCTTAGGTTGGTTTGGCAAGATGCTGCCTCAGTTTAATTTCCAGGGTTCAAGATAATGCATTATCCACTGTTTATCATGGTTTTCATGTATTCTCCCACTATCAGACTAACTGGTTTATAGTTCCCATTTCTCTTATTCTTTTCATCCTAATGGCGCTGTCTCCAAAAGATGCTGCTTTCAATTCCTGTCCGTCCTATCATTCTCTTCAAGAAAGTCCCCAACCTCCCTATAAGTCCTGGCTGTCTGTCCAAATAGACTAGAAGACAGAGAAAGGGAATCAACAATACAGCGAAAAACAACAACACCCACAAAGGTGCAACTGACTCCAGAAGTGGGATAAAAAAGTGTACTTTATGCTGGAGTGGGGAGAACACATGTTGCATCTTATTTTTTACTGCATTCGGATGAATTATTTTAAAGAAAGCAAAGACCTTTTAAGGTAGGCAAGAGTCAAAACACTGTCTGTGTCGGGTCATACGTCTTGATCATACATTGTGAAATAAAGTACACTTTTTTTTTTATCCCAGTTCCGAGGCAGTTTAATCTTTGTGGGTGGTGGTGTTTTTTGTCCAAATTAGACAGTAAGCTCTTCTGAGCAGGGACCGTCTGTTGCCTGCTTAGCTCTTCTGAGCAGGCGCCAGACACAGTTCCTCCCCTCTTTTACTGGCCTACTCTGCACAAACAGCATGCATATAATTTGCATGTTGTTTGTGCTGAACATCACCTGCTAAAAGAAAATTGCTCCCAATTCAGTAATTTTTACTGAGTTGCTGGAGCTTTGTGCATCTGGCAGAATTGACGTCGGGGAGAGGAAGGCTGGTTGGCCCGATGTAGGGAAGCAGGGAGAGCTTGGGGGGGCGGCGGCGGCGGCTTTGGGGCCTGTTATTGGATGGCGGCAGCGGCTTGGGGGCTTGTTCCCCAATGGCAGTGGCTTGGGGGAGGGCAGGGAGAAAGAAAGAAAGAGGGCAGGGAGACAGAAGGAAAGAAGAGAAACAGAAAAAAAGAAAGGGGGCATGAAGAGAGAAAGAAAGAAAGGGCAGGGAGAGAGGAAGAAAAAGTCGGGGGAGGGAATGAGGTCTGGAGGAGAGGAAGCATACAGGCTGAAAGAAGGGAAGAAAGATTGGATGCACAGTCAGAAGAAGAAAGTGCAACCAGAGACTCATAAAATCACCAGACAAGGTAGGAAAATTTATTTTATTTTAAATTTAGTGATCAAAATGTGTCTGAATTTATATCTATTGTCTATATTTTGCACTATGGCTCCCTTTTACTAAACCGCAATAGAGGTTTTTAGCGCAGGGAGCCTATGAGCGTCGAGAGCAGCGCTGGGCATTCAGCGCAGCTCCCTGCGCTAAAAACTGCTATTGTGGTTTACTAAAAAGGGAGGGGGGTATTTGTTTATTTTTTGTATGGTTGTTACTGAGGTGACAGTCATCTGCTTTGACCTCTTTGAAAAAATCCCGGAATAGGAATGATAATTAACATTTTCTATGCGTACAGTGTGCTTTGGTTTTTTTTTTTTAATTTTATTGTTGGTAGATCATTTTGACTTGGTCATTTTTAAAAGTAGCTCGCAAGCCCAAAAAGTGTGGCCACCCCTGCTTTAAAGACTTTACAACAAATTTTTGTGTAGTTTCAGATAACTCTTAAAAACCGTAGAGGCGGGTGGCACTTTGTAGAATAACCAACTTTCAAGGAGTCTGCTTCATTATTTAATACTGATCTATATGGTGACATGACTCATGCCTCAATAAATTGGTTAGTCTATAAGGTGCCATCAGCCTCTTTTTTTCCTACTTCAGACTAATATGGTAGGGGGTGCACTTTCATGAGTGTGCATTTGGTTTGTATGGGCACCTAAAAATTTAAAGTATACACAAATCGTGTGTGTATACCTATGAATCCATACAATTTGATTGCATGTTAAAAAAAATTCTTCTACACATATGGTAGGCTTGAAAAACATGTAATAATACCACACACAAATCGCAAAAACGTAGCCTAAAATGAGGATTTAGGTACTCCACTGAAGGATAGCTCTGTTGTATGATTAATCAGCAGCTGGTACGTGACTGGCTGATTAAAAACCAAGGATTCTTGACCCAGTTCTCAGGACATACCCAACCAGTCAGGTTTTCAGGATATCCACAATGAATATGCATGAAATAAATTTGCATTCATGGTCTCCATTATATGTAGATCTCTCATGTGTTTTCATTATGGGCATCCTGAAACCTGACTGTCTAGGTGTGTTCTGAGAACTGGGTTGAGAACTCCTGACTGAAACGGATTATGGCTAGTAAAAATAATTATAAAAGCCTGCTTTTAAAGAAAAGAATAACAGAACAAAAATTTAAGGTTCTACTACATTAGGGTTCCTTTTACAAAGTTGCGTTAGTCTTTTTTATTTAGGAGCATCAGAGCTAATAACGCTGTAGCTGGCGATTAAAAACAAAAAGCCTAACGTGGCTTCGTTAAAGGGTGGGGGTAGGAGAATATATAATTTTTCAAAGATTTTTTTTTTAGAAGCATGCGCAATTTATTTTGTGTGGGTATTAATCTATGGTAATTTTTAGATGACTTTAGAATTTGCAGTCATATATAGAGAATTGATATTTATCTATTAAGTACAACTACCTTAGAAGGCTTTGGCTAAAGACTCATTGCAAATTGAGGTTTAAACTCTGTTGTACTTGTCATAACCAGTTTACTGTTGGTAATGAGTCCTCTAAACTCTGCAAGGCTGAGTTTCTAAAGTTGCTGTTCTAATGAAATGGAAAACTTTTATGATCTTCATAGTAAGTGTGCGTTTGCCCAAAGGGTTGTATTTTTCTGGCTTTTCAATGCTAGCAACTTACAATGTCTTCAGACTTGTAAAAAGGAATTTCATAGGCCATTAAGTACCTGATTCATTAAGTCCTTTTTTTCAAAAGTACAGAGCTAGCAAATAACTGTCATAAATCAAAAGTAAGAGGGTTATTTACATAGATGTATTTGTATCACCTGTTTGATAAAGGCAACATAATCTACCTATGCACTTTTGTGCAAGAGCTTCCAGAAGGTTCTTTTATAAAAGTAACTTTGTGCCAGTAGGAATTGGCTCTAGCATGTATTTAAAAAGCAAGGTTTAAGTGCCGATCCACCCTCACTCCACTCATTCTATATCCCTGGGAACATCTTTGGTAATATTGCATCAAAACAGATGCTGTGTCTTCTGAATATTGACCTCAGGCAGTTTTATGTGTTTACTCCAGTGTGCAGAATGACACTTTGTACATTTTAAATCTCTTAAAAAAAGAGAGGAACATTTAAGAGAGCTTAGCAGAGTGAGAGGATTCCAAGATGGCGGCAGCTTACCCTCAGCGTCTCTGACTTTGACCTGCAGGAGCGTAAGAGTTTTTGGTTTCAGCTGTCCCGAGCATGCCACATTCAAAGAGGAAGGAAGTAGTTTGAGCTGACTCCCCCCCCCCCCTGAGGCATGAACTTCTACTCCCTTACAGTGCTCCATGCTCGAGTTCATTGGGGCAGGTTCCCCTTCCATCGGGGCAGAGTCTGGCACCACCCCAGCTGGAAGAGAGGCTGGGGCTTCGGACTGGTAGGTATCTCTCTCCCCTCCGATGTCAGTTCCACCGCCGTTCCCAGCACCCGACGCGGCTGACCCAGATGTGACTCCCGATTTGGTATTATTGAGGGAGATCCCGGGAGCAGGGGCTGTAGCTGTGCGGAAGAAGCTGTAGGCAGGAGAAACTTTGGAGATTTCTCCCCAACCAAAGAAATCTGAGGCAGTGTCACTCAAGAGCATAAGGGAGGCTCTCATGAAGATCACACAACAGTTTCCAGTTCTTCAGTTTCTAGTTCCAGAAATTGCAGTGCTCGTGAGTACCGATAATGCCATGGGAGAGAAACTGCAGGGTATTATAGTTACTGATTTACAAACTCTATCTTCAGAATTGGTCAAAGATAAAATAAATTTGAATAAGAAAATAGAACAAATGGAAAATTATAATAGAAGATTAAATGTGCGAATTCTCAATTTTCCTCATTCAATTGGAGTGTCATCTATGGCAATGCTAAGAAAATATCTTGTTGAAGTATTGAAATACTCAGTTGACTTAATTCCTCCGGTCAATCGTATTTATTATATTCCTACAAAAAAGTTAGGAGCCACGCCTCAAGGTCCAGCTGTGGAGCAATTAAATCTTACAGATATACTTGAATCATCGCTTACAGACTCCATAGAGTGAGCCATTTTACTGGTTTCTTTTGTGTTTGAGCAAGACGCTAATTCACTTCTGAGATTATACTTTCAAAATTCTCAATCACCTTTTCTGGGGTAAAGGATTTGGATATACCCAGACGTCGCAAGATAAACACAAGAAAAAAAAGACGTCGCAAGATAAAAAAAGAAAGACATATTTAACTGCAAGATACTTGACTAAACATTTACATGGATAGGCTAAGAGAAAAGTTGTAAATGTTTAGTCAAGTATCTTGCAGTTAAATATGTCTTTCTTTTTTTACCTGAACACTTGCGTGCATTTCTTGATATGAAGAAACTGTCTACCGCTAGTGTTAATTAAGTTGAACAGGGAAACCTTACTGCTAAGCCTATTCTTTTATATTAGGTTGTTGTAAGAATTATTGTTTCTCTTCACATTTTCCAGGAATTCTCCAAGGATTGATTGTGGTCTAAGAAAGTTTAATTTGTTTCTTTAGAGAAATGATTTCATTTGTATTGTACCATTTGTAACTGATTTTCTTGAACAAGGTTATCTTGTGATTATTTTGAAAATTCAATAAATATAAAGTTAAAAAAAAAAAATAAAACAAAAGAGAGAGAGAATAAAATACCTCAAACCTTGGAAATAATTTACAAGTGTGACAGGAAATTGAAGGGCTTACTCTATCCTAAACAAGCTGCTCTTGGGTAGACCTAGTTGAGACAAGTTTAGATGTAAATTTCATTAGGATGCCAAGTTCAAAAGTTGTCCTATAGCCTTTCCTGTGGAAAACATATCCAAGTACAGTATCTTTGTATACATTCACCAACTGAACTCTTTCTATCCAAAATTCAGAATGAAGTTGAACAAAACATGGCCAGATATACCTGAAGCTACCGGGGGGGGGGGGGGGGAGGGGAGGGGGATTGTCTACTTTAAAAAGACTTTTTAATGCATATTTTCTTTTTTTGGGGTGGGGGGGAGGGAGGGAATTGCCCATACATACAGTGTCTTTGGAAGAATTTACATAAGGTTATAGAGTTGCTCACTTTAAGCCAGTTGGCACTGCTTGGTATTTTCTGGGTCTAAGCCTATTGGTCAGTAATTTGCCGGCTCTGTCCTGGAACAGGAAGTTACTGTACCGGGGCAGAACTGGTAATGCAGTCAGACCCCTTGGTGAGTGATTCTTATTTTCTGCCACTGCTCTAGAAAAGTTGCAGCAGAGGCTTGGGTGACGGTGGGAGGTAGGTAGGAAAAGCCTGATTTTTCATGAAACCAATTGATTCAAATTGATTTGCCCAAAATGAATTGGTAAATTGATTCAAGCCACAAATCAGACAGCACTACGGTACACATTATATGCAGGTACTTTTCTCCATTTGTATTACGCTCACAGGTATCCCCCTTCTTCACCAAAGCCTAACTTTCCAATTGACTTTCAAGCCAGCTGAACAACTTGAAAAATTGAAGGTGGACAAAGCAATAGGACTGAATGGGATTCATCCCGGTATATTGAAGGAGCTCGGAGAGGTTTTTGTGGGTCCTCTTAAAGATTCGTTTAATGAAGACAGGAGTTGTTCCTGGGATTGGAGAAGAGCAGATGCGGTCCCTTTTCACAAAAGTGGTCACAGAGATAAAGCAGGAAACTATAGGCCTGTAAGCCTCACTTCAGTTATTGGAAAAATAATGGAAGTGTTGCTGAAGGAAAGGATAGTGAATTTCATAGATTTTAATGGGTTACAAGATCTGGGGGCAACATTTACTAAAGGTAAATTGTGCAAAACAACTCTGATTGAATTCTTTGACTGGGCGACCAGAGAATTGATTCAAAGATGTGCATTATTTCTATTTATTTATTTATTTTAAAAATTTCTATACCATTTAAAACTAAACGGTTTATGAAAATTGCATACATAATTTAAAAACAAAATCATCCTAACATAGACATACTTAGATTTCAGCAAAACCTTTGACATGGTTCCTCATAGACTCTTGAATAAACTAGACGGGCTGAAGTTAGGGCTCAAAGTGGTGAACTGGATTAGAAACTGGTTGGTGGACAGATGCCAGAGGGTGGTGGTTAATGGTATTTGCTCGGAGGAGGAAAAAGTAAGTAGTGGAGATTTTCAAGGGACTGAATTCTGTTCTATATGTTTGTGAGTAACATTGCTGAAGGGTTGGACAGTAAAGTTTGATTATCAAAATTTGTAACAGAGTGGACACTCTGGAGCGAGTTGAAAGCATGAAAAAGATCTAAAAAAAGTTAGAAAAATGGTTAATGTCTGGCAACTAAAATTCAAAGCAAAGAATTGCAGAGCGATGCATTTGGAGAGCAGCAATCCAAGGGCTTCTACGAAAATCAAGAAGCTGCAGTGAGAACAGAATATGGCAACACTGATTGTTTTACAATAAAATGTGGCATCAGGCAAGAAGCATCTTGCCACCGTACCTGTCCAACCTTTACAGTGAAGCCATCTTCAGAAAAGCAAATTTGGAAGAAGAGAGCGTTGGTTTCAAAGCTGGTGGCTGAAATAAATGCAGATGGTACAATGCTCATCACCAGCAGCAAAGACTTGCTGTATTTACTGAGAAGTCAAAGCCGAAAGTCATAGCATGGGATTAGAACTGAACATAAACAAGACGAAGACCATGAACATGGAAAATGATAATTTTGAGCTTGAAGATAATTGAAATCCTTTACAACTTCTATTGTATCTCCTGGGGCTCTTTTGTAAAGAGACACAAATAGCAGGGAAGAAATACTCTGCAGAATGAAGGCTCTCAGCAAAGTATTCAAAGGCAAGGAAATAACGCTCCAAATAAAGAAGATCAGACTTGTCCATGCACTCATTTTCTCAGTGGTCAATTATGGATGTGAAAGTTGGACACTACGAAAACAAAACAGAAAGATTTGACTCATTTGAGCTTTGATGTTGGAAAAGGATTGTATGCTTGCTGTGGACTGCCTGAAGAACTAACAGTCCAATTCTGGAAGAGATCAAACCGGCTATGTCACTAGAAGCCCAAATGATAGTTACGACTGTCTTATTTTGGTCATACTGTCAGAAAAGAAAGATTATTGGAGAAGGACATCATGTTTTGGAAAGATCAAAGGAATCGGGCGAAGTGGGTGACCTGCAGTCAAATGGCTGTACACATTGAATACAACCACTGAAGGACCTTACCAGACTAGCACAAAATAGATTTCTTTTAAGAACATAAGAATAGCCTTACTGGGTCAGACCAATGGTCCATCAAGCCCAATAGCCCGTTCTTTCTCACTGTGGCCAATCTAGGTCACTAGTACCTGGCCAAAACCCAAGGAGTAGCAATATTCCATGCTACTGATCAAGGTCAAGCAGAAGCTTCCCCTATGTCCTTTTCAATAACAGACTATGGACTTTTCTTCCAGGAAATTGTCCAAACCTTTCTTAAAACCAGCTACTCTATCCACTCGTACCACAACATCTGGCAATGCGTTCCAGAGATTAACTATTCTCTGAGTGAAAAAAATATTTCTTCCTATTGGTTTTAAAGTACAGTGGTGCCTCACACAACGAACTTAATTCGTTCCAGGAGCAAGTTTGTTATGCGAAAAGTTCGTTATGTGAAACGCGTTAAGCGCAGTGACTAACGACTGCCTGCAGTGCCTGCGCGGAAGGATTCAATACATCGGCAGCGATCGTGGAAGCTCGGGCGACTTCGTTGTGTGAAACGAAGTTCGTTGTATGAATCATGACATGAAGTTCGTTGTGTGCAGCGTTCGCTGTGCGAGGCGTTCGTTATGCGAGGCACCACTGTATTTCTCTGTAACTTTATTGAATGTCCCCTAGTCTTTGTAATTTTTGACAGAGTGAAAAATTGAGCCACTTGGACTTGTTCTACTCCACTCAGGATTTTGTAGACTTCAATCATATCTCCCCCTCAGTCATCTCTTTTCCAAGCTGAAGAGCCCTAACCTTTTTAGTCTTTCCTCATACGAGAGGAGTTCCATCCCCTTTATCATCTTGGTTATCTTTGAACCTTTTCTAGGGCCACTATATGAGGTCGCACCATGGAGCGATACAGGGACATTATAACATTCTTAGATTTGTTAACCATCCCTTTTTAAATAATTCGTAGCATTCCTGGCTTTATTTTTTGGCTGCTGCCGCACATTGGGTAGAAGGTGTCATTGTATTGTCTACGATGATACCCAGTTCCTTTTCTTGGGCGCAAACACCCAAGGTGGACCCTAGCATCCGGTATCTGTGATTCGGGTTATTCTTTCCAATGTGCATCACTTTGCATTTGTCCATATTTAAATTTCATCTGCCACTTGGACGCCAAGTCTTCCAATTTCCTAAGGTCTGCCTGCAATTTTTCACAATCTACATGCGTTTTAACAACTTTGAACAGTTTAAATTTGCAGATGACACTAATCATCTCACTAGTCATTCCAATTTCCAGATCATTTATAAATAAGTTAAATAGCACTGGTCCCAGTACAGACCCCTGCAGCACTCCACTGTTTATTCTCCTCCATTGAGAAAAATGACCATTTAACTCTACCTTCTGTTTTCTATCCGATAACCAATTCCTGATCCACAAGTGAACTTTGTCACCTATCCCATGACTCACTAGTTTTCTCAGGAGCCTCTCATGAGGAACTTTATCAAAAGCTTTCTGAAAATCTAGATACACTACATCAACCAGCTCATCTTTATCCACATGTTTATTCACACCTTGAGCACGAGTCATTGGCCCCTAAGAAAAAGAATCTATTGTATTGGGAGCTGAGAGACTAAAATGTATGGATGGGGAGAGTGGATGAAGATCTGAAAGAGAAGAAACATTGTGACAAAGTGGTTGTAATCAGAAGGATGCTGGGCTGTATAGAGAGAGTTGTAACCAGTAGAAGAAAGGAGGTGTTGATGCCCCTGTACAGATAATTGGTGAGGCCCCACTTGAAATATTGTGTTAAATTTTGGGTCAACATTTTTGTAGATCCATACAATAAACTTAATCTGTTTATAGATTTCCTTTGGCTCGTTTTTATTAGGAAAGACCTTTGTCTGATCCCACTTTTTCTGACTACTGTTCAGTTTTGGAGACCATATATGGTGAAGGATATAAGAGAAGCGGTCCAGAGATGGGGGATGAAAATGATAGGAGGTTTGAACCAAAAGATGTATAAGACACTGGAAGATCTGAATACGTATACTCTAGAGCAGTGTTCTTCGTCCGCGGACTGGTGATGGCCCACAGAAATTTCCTGCCGGTCCACAGGGCCAGCATGTGCATCGGGCTGAGACAGTGTTCTTCAATCGCCGGTCTGGTGCAGTTGATGCAGTGTAATCTTCGGGCTGGCTCCCTCTTCCTCAGTGCTGCAGTGCACAAAGCCACGGGCAGCATCTCCTATGCGTGCATCCTGTGCCTGAACCAGAAGCCTTCTTTCTGATATTGCAACGTCAGATTGAATTGTGTCAATTTTGAGAGTTTACATCTGCTGTCTGTATTTTGCACTGTTCAGGAAGAAATGCATTTGTTTGTTTTTCTCAGGGGTTTTACTGCATCAGAGTCTTGCATCTTAAGGTTTGTTTGTATATATTAGTACTTTTAGTTTTTGGTCCCGTATTTGCATGGGGTTATCTGTGTTCTGGTAGGAATGAATGTTGAGAAGCATACAATGTGCTTTGTGTAGTTTAATTTTGTGGTTAACAGTAATGCGTTGTTACAATTATATACTGTGTGTGTGTATATATATATATATATATATATATATACACACACACACATTTAAGTTATATATATATATGTATGTATGTATGTATGTATATATGTATATATATTTTGGCCAGAGTCTGACCCACGACTTAGCCTGGTACATAGGTGTCAAAAGGTTGAAGAACACTGATGTAGAGCACAGTGGAGATATAAAAAAACATAGTAAATGACGGCAGATAAAGACCCAAGTGGTCCATCCAATTTGCCCAACCATACATGCTCCATAAAGTAATTATTTAAGGCTTCTTTTACAAAGGTGAGCTAAGCATTTTAGTGCGTGCTAAATATTGGTGCGTTCTAATCATGCGCTAAACACTAACGCGTGCATGTTGGTCTATGGACACGTTAGCGGTTAGTATGTGTGTATATTTAGCGCACCTTAGTAAAACAGGGGGTTAACTTAAATGGTCCTTTTTCTTAGATATTTCTGAGCCCTGCCCAGTAGTGTGCTTAGGTTCCATCTACTGGAGTCTCCATCTAAGCTCACTCCAGCCCTTTGTAACCATCCCAACCATCGAAACCCTCCCCAG
Organism: Geotrypetes seraphini; assembly: GCF_902459505.1. Classification (NCBI taxonomy): domain Eukaryota; kingdom Metazoa; phylum Chordata; class Amphibia; order Gymnophiona; family Dermophiidae; genus Geotrypetes; species Geotrypetes seraphini. The sequence goes on from NC_047084.1 coordinate 536,668,994, forward strand.
CCCGTTCTCAACTGGCAAGCCTGCCCAGTACTGGCCTTAGTTCCTTCAATGTATACCCATTATTTTCTGATTAGAAAACCCATTGTGTTCATCCCATGCTTGTTTTGAACTTTGTCACTGTTTTCTTCTCTACCACCTGGGGAGCGCATGCCAAGCATCAACCACCCTCTCCATAAAGAAGAATTTCCTAACATTACTCTTGAATCTACCACTCCTCAATCTCAAATAATGTCCTCTGGTTTTACCATTTTCCTTTCTCTGGAATAGATTTGTTCTATGTTAATACCTTTCAAGTATTTGAACGTCTGAATCATATCTCCCCTGTCCCTTCTTTCCTCTAGGGCAGTAGTCGGCAAACCGCAGCTCGCGAGCCGTATGCGGCTCTTTAGCCACTTGAGTGTGGCTCGTCTAGATCAGGGGTGCCCAACCTGCTTCCCTTCCCCGTAAAGAGGACGCTGAAGCGCCGGGCCAACCAAACATCAGCACCTGACGTCAATTCTGACGTCGGAGAGGAAGTTCTGGGCCAGCCAATCGCTGCTTGGCTGGCCTGGAACTTCCTCTCCGACGTTAGAATTGACGTTGTGTGGGAAAGGGTGGTCGGCCTGGCGCTTCAGCATCCTCTTTACGGGGAAGAGAAGCAGGGAGAGCTCAGAACTCAGCAGTGCCTGTTTCCCGATGGTGGCAGCGGCAGCCTATTCCCCGGCAACGGTGGCGGCTGGTTCCCTAATGGCAGTGGCTTGGGGGAGGGCATGGAGACAGAAAGAAGGGAGATGGGAGAAAGAAAGGGGGCACGGAGAGAGAGAGAGAGAAAGACAGACATACAGAAAGAAAGTGGACATGGAGAGAGAAAGAAAGAAGGTGGCAGGTTGAAAGAAAAAGTTGGGGAAGGGAATGAAGTATGGAGGAGAGGAAGCATACAGGAGGCTGACAGAAGGGAAGAAATATTGGATGCACAGTCAGAAGAATAAAGTGCAACCAGAGACTGATGAAATTACCAGACAACAAAGGTAGAAAAAATGATTTATATTTTCAGTTTAGTGATCAAAACGTGTCCGTTTTGAGAATTATTTGTTGTCTATATTTTGCACTATGGCCCCCTTTTACTAAACCGCAATAGCGTTTCTTAGCGCAGGGAGCCTATGAGCATTGAGAGCAACGCAGGGCATTCAGCAAAGCTCTCTGCGCTAAAATCCGCTATTTTGGTTTAATAAAAAGGAAGGGGGTATATTTGTGTATTTTTGTACAGTTGTTACTGAGGTGACATTGCATAAAGTCATCTGCTTTGACCTCTTTGAAAACCCGCAGAATATAAATGATTAACATTTTTCTCTGCGTACAGTGTGCTTTCTGTTTTTTTAAATTTTATTGATGGTAGATCATTTTGACTTGGCCACGAAGGTAAGGGGGAGGGATGGAGGGAGGGGAGCTGCTGAAAGACATCTAGTAATCCTTACAGGCTTGACTGTGCGGGGAATTATTTTTGTAAAATCATGTTTTGTTATGTGACTGGCATTGTTTAGACTTTAATTTCTATGAATGAATAGAATGAAAATGATGTAAAATTGCTTTCTTGTTTTTATGTGTGTGCGCTGAAGGGAAGTGGAGAGAGAGTGGGCTGAGGACGCTAAAGGGAAATGGGGAAGAGAGAGTGGGGAGAAGATGCTTATTTATAAATTGACAATTGTACAGAATATTGTTTCTTTTTATACTTTAATATAAAAAGCTCAGTATAAAACTATTTGAGGCTTGTGTGGATGGGATCAGTTGGTTTGCGGGGACAGGGACTGAGCTCGTGGGGACGGGACTGAGACGGAGTTAAATTTTTTCCCTGTGTCATTCTCTAGGCTCTGCCATGAATCGATTTCGACTATGTGCGGGCGAGAGGGGTGTCAGTTGGGTTGACGTAGCTGTCATAGCGCAAGTGGGCGTGGGGTATGACTCTGAAAAGAAATCTTAATTGTTGTACTGCTGATCTTTGACTCTTGACTAATGAGTTTGCCTACTACTGCTCTAGGGTATACATATTCAGGGCTTCCAGTCTCTCCTCATACGTCTTCTAGCGCAAATCTTTTACCATTTTCGTCACCTTCCTCTGGATCGCTTCAAGTCATTCTTATGTCCTTCGCCAGATACTCCCAAGTGAGAACTCACCATCGACCTGTACAAGGGCATCAACACCTTCTTTCTTCTACTGGTCATGCCTCTCTCTATACAGCCTAGCATCCTTCTGGCAGCAGCCACCGCCTTGTCACACTGTTTCTTCACCTTTAGATCTTCAGACACTATCACTATTACCCCAAGGTTCCTCTCCCCATCTCCGCATATCAGCCTCTCGCCTCCCATTACATACAGCTCCCTTGGATCCTTCTTCTTAGGGGCCATCGATTCATGCTCAAGGTGTGAATAAATATGTGGCTAAAGGTGAGCTGGTTGATAGTGTATCTAGATTTTCAGAAAGCTTTTGATAAAATTCCTCATGAGACGTTTAAATACTTAAAGTATTAATACAAAACCAAATCTTTTCCACAGAAGGGAAAATGGTAAAACTAGAGGGCATAAATTGAGGTTGTGGGAGGTAGACTTAAAATTAATGGCTGGAAATTCTTTTTCACAGAGGGGGTGGCAGATGCCTGGACTACCCTCTCAAGCGAAGTGGTGGAGAGCAAAACGGTAATTGAAGGTTATAAATTGAAGAACCAGGGCTGGAACTGGGCAGACAATTCTGTTTGGGATGGACTGGGAAGGGCTTCGACAGAAACTCCGGTAAATTTGTGATAGTTTAGATAGGCTGGAATGAGCTTTGACGGTAACCCTGGCAGTTGAAATCTAAAAATAGTACCAGAGACATCAAAGAAAAAATACAATTTAATCATGAATTTATAATGTGTGTACCTATTTGGGCAGACTTGATGGACCTATCAGGTCTTTATCTGCTGTCATTTACTATGTTCTTAAGTAGAATTGTTTTATTTTTGAACTGGAATTTATTTATTAGACAACTCAAGCCTGGATTTGTTGTGATAAGGCATTCAGAGATTATTCTGCTCAATTTTATACTCCCTCCCTAATTGCAATTAGTCTGCTGCCACAGCAACAGTCCTTGATCAAAAACCTATAATCAGGGTCTTAAATTAAGCCACTAGGTGTCACCATTGCTGTGACACAGTTCCCAGTGGCCCTAAATGCTGCTTCTGCAGGCTTTATTGAATCATTAGATTTTGATGCTTATTTGCAAAGAATATGGATGTCTTAATGCCAAAATGGACATTCATGTGCTTGAAATGTCCAAATCCCCATTTTATAAAGACGGAAAAGAGGCGTCCAATATGGCAGTATTTCCAAATAGCGAGGGGGCGTGTTTTCGGTGGGACTTAGGAGGGCCTAAAATCTGGATGTCCAACATTGATTACTGAACAGGAAGAATTATGCAAGTCCAAAAAAGACATCTTGAGTTAGACCTGGGTCTAGGAGGGTATAGAAAGGTCCTTTGATTGAACAGCTGACCACTGGAAGGATTAAGACATGAGGCCTCTTCAATTCCCCAGTAGTTGTTGTTTCCCCTGAAAGTGAAATTGAAAGGGAATACCAGGCTGTAAGACCGCTTCATGTATTATGGGAGAGTGTGGCGCAGTGATAAAGCTATAGCCTGAGCACCCTGAGGTTATGGGTTCAAACCCATGCTGCTTCTTGTGACCCTTGCAAGTCACTTAATCTCCCCATTGCCTCAGGTACATTAGATAGATTGTGAGTCCACTGGGACAGACAGGGAAAAATGCTTGAGTATCTGAATAAATTAGTGGTTAGTGCAGAAAACTATAAACCAAGCCCAAAGGTACAGTAGGTTTTTCTTTGTTCCTAGAGAGCTCACAATTGCAAAATAAGAGTTAAAATGGGATTTGAAACTGGTCCACTGTACTAACTACTATGCTGCCCCTATGCTCTTCAGAAATGTCTGTGACCATTATTTAAGAATGCTTCCAGGAAGACGTCCTTGTCCCTGCTTTTTTTTGCCGTTCATTTGTTGGACGTTCCAGTTTGTAAAATGGCTTTTCATGCTGGATGTTTCCAGCAGGTGGATATCCATCTCTCCAGATATTTTCAAATAATAATAACTTTTATTTTTATATACCGCAATACCAAAAGCAGTTCAAAGTGGTTTACAGAGGAAGAGACTGTATACAGACAGTGATATTACAGAAGAACTTTCAACATTACATTAGCATGTTAAGGTTAGTCAAATATATCTGGAAGTGTTTTGGAAATACATAAGAACATAAGAATAGCCTTACTGGGTCAAACCAATTGTCCATCAAGCCCAGTAGCTCATTCTCAAGGTGGCCAATCCAGGTCACTAGTACCTGGCCAAAGCCCAAGGTGTAGCAATATACCATGCTACCAATACAGGGCAAGCAGTGGCTTCCTCCATATCTTTCTCAATAACAGACTATGGACTTTTCCTCCAGGAACTTGTCCAAACCTTTCTTAAAACCAGTTACGCTATCCGTTCTTACCACATCCTCTTGTAATGTATTCCAGAGCTTAACTATTCTCCGAGTGAAAAAAAATTTCCTCCTATTGGTTTTAAAAGTATTTCCCTGTAACTTCATCGTGTGTCCGCTAGTCTTTGTAATTTTTGATGGAGTGAAAAATCGATCCACTTGGTCTACTCCACTCAGGATTTTGTAGACTTCAATCATATCTCCCCTCAGCCGTCTCTTTTCCAAGCTGAAGAGCCCTAACCATTTTAGTCTTTCCTCTTAAGAGAGGAGTTCCATCTCCTTTACCATCTTGGTCACTCTTCTTTGAACCTTTTCTAGTGCCACTATATCTTTCTTGAGATAAGGAGACCAGAATTGAACGCAGTACTCCAAATGAGGTTGCACCATGGAGTGATACAGGGGCATTATGACATTCTTAGTCTTGTTAACCATTCTTTTTTAATAATTCCCAGCATCCTGTTTGCTTGTTTGGCTGCTGCCGCACATTGGGCGGAAGGATTCATTGTATTGTCTACAATGATACCCAGATCCATCAAGGTTGAAATGGGGTCAGAGAAATTTGTCAGAGAGAAGTTTTGATTAACGTCCTAAAAGTTTGATAAGAAAGTGCATTTGAGATGAAGTTGGTTAAACATTTGTTCCATTTGCCTTGGCATATTTCCTGTTGGAAAATACATGCGAGACGTCCATTTTGGATATTGTGACTTGGATGTCCTTTAGAAAATACCCCTCCATGTGTGTTGATGCTTATATACACATTATTGAGTCTATTATTGTAGAAGCTGGCCAGGAGGAAAGGCCCAGGAAAAAATTAGAGAACCTCGGGGAGAAAAATTTAAGCTACTTTTTAGATGAACATCCAAATTTGAAAAACTGGGTGATGAATGGCTTGTCTGTCTTTTCTGATGGCTGTTATTTTCTTTGTACCCAGCTTCAGAGTTTTGGCTTGGTTCTCTCATTTATTCACGGTCTAGGTAGCACCCATTCATTTGTGACTTGTTGGTTAATATTTCCTGTTTTATACTTTAGTACTTTTCTTTATCAAGTGGATACTTGTGTATAAATATAAAAATTTATTATATTTCAGCCTAGACTGCATTTGGTTGGATAGACTGAAACTTGTTTTAAGAATATCAGTGCAGCTTGAAAAACCATTTGAGGATATTGTAGAAAACTCCATGTCAGAAATTTAGCCCGAAGAGAACCTAGTCTCCATCTAAGACGCCTGTTGTGAGTCTTTTTCATCTCGGAGATGGCTTCTGGGTGATAACTGCAGATTCTAGGGGCTAGTTTTTGCTGTCTGAGCTTTTAGAGATTTAGAAGATTCATCAGTGCTCTGGATGCAAATAGAAGTGCAATTGGCTGTCTTCTCCTTGGATCATCCAGCAGCAGCAGTGAATTAGCAGTACTGAACACACATGAGAAGTTTTAGACAGTTCTTCCTGGTTAAACATACCATAAATATTAATTTAACATTATAGCAGAGCTGTATCACAGTTTAGTTGTCATATTTTATGGTCCCTAGCTGCTGCTGCTTATGGTTTGAAACAGATTGTCATGAAGTCGCAAAGATTCTTTCTTATGCCAGTGAGTTAAGAAAATTAATGAACTTTCCTAAAGGCAAATTCTGTTTCAATTGCATTAAGGTGGAAATATTTGAGCAGCAGGTTGGTGTGATGAGGTCTGTATAGATTTACCACTAAGATGTTCAGAAAGCTTATTGGGTTTCCTAGATTTTTTTTTTTGTGTTCTATCAACCCAAAGGACGTTGAAATGAAATTCGCATGAGGGATATAAAATGTCTTGTCTAGGAGCAAGATGACATTCCAAAAATAAATGGGCTAAATTCAGTTGGGAGGGAAGAACTGATGAAGAATCACATTGAGTTAAAAAAAAAAAAAAAAAAGTTGTGCCTCTGTCCCCTCTTCTTTCCCAGTTTCAAGCACCCAGGACCAGCACATACACAGGTGCACAGACACAAGTTTCAAGTTTATTAAAATTTGATGGAAACGCTTATAATATTATTTCAAAGCGAATTACATATATTAAAAATCAGGGGTAGCAAAAACTCATAATTATATGTACAAGCACAAATTTTGAAGACAGACATGCAGAAACAGGAGGAATTGAAAATAATTCCATGAAATATGTCTCTGCATGCTTTCCTCACCATGCATCCCTTCATCCATCCTGTCTTATTCTTTATCTTTGTTGGACTTCATCATGATTCTGATACAGAGCTGGGAGTCGTGGTTGGTAAAAATGTGGTCTCTGACTCTAGTTTAAAAAAAAGAAGAAGAAACAAAACTATACAATATTATAATACAGTGGAACCTTGGTTTACGAGCATAATTCGTTCCAGAAGCATGCTCGTAAACCAAAATACTTGTATATCAAAGCGAGTTTCCCCATAGGAAATAATGGAAATTCACTTTGATATGTTCCCAACCCCCCCCCCCCCCGAGGCCAGCAGCGCTGCTCCCCCACCTCCCACTCGAACTGGCACCCCTCCGCCCGAAAAACTTGAACTTACCCCCCCCCCCTGTCTGGCACCGGCACACAACCCACAGGACATGCCGGTGCCACTAGAAGATCTTCCTGCCTCTGCCGGGCCTTGAGCATGCCACAAAAATGGACTGTGTGGGGGAGGGGGGGTCACTTGTTAGAGACCACTGCCTTTAACAGCCCAGGAGATTTACGTCAGTGGCTCAGTCTGTTAGGCCCTTCGATGCTCATTTGTCTGTAGTTCTTTCAGCATGCTGGCAGAATTACTTGCTGGTGAACTGATTTTGGGCAAACTAGATGGGTAGACATGGTTTTCCATTAATACATCATTTATTGCAACCAGGAAAAGAAGCATAAAAAACTGCAACCAGGAAAAAAAGCATAAAACACTGAACAGACTGTTAAAAGACATGGTAATAAAAATTCATTAGTGTTGGAAAACTATTGCAAAAGAAGACATTCAATTTATGGATTTAGAACACGAGTTCTAATGGGGTTAAATGAAGAAATTGAATTTTGATTATTTTTGTTAAAAGCATTGATAAATTTAATTATATGAAAGATGGCTAAAATTTGAGTAGTAGACGATAAATCTTTTTTTTAAAGGGCCAGAAGTATTATGCTGCTGCTTGAGCTTCCAGCCCATTTGTTACTGAGTGAGGGTAGAGTTACATATTGGGTTTCAGGTTTGTTTATTTTGATATTTAGTCTGTCCTTCCATTATGATGGGCAAAAAACCATAAAATACAGACCACACCTAACAGAAGCAGACACCCAGGACAAGAAATTACATTAAACAGTAGAAAAAAGGCTTTTTAAAGATGATCTAGAAAGGATATGTGTATAGTTAGTACCTAGTGATTGATTTTTATTAATTGTTGTGTTGTACAATTAATAAACATCTGTGTTTTTGTGTGTATTAATATAATTGTTTATGATTTAAATCTCTTTGGATTCCCCTTATTGTGTAATAAGGGGGGATATAAATCATAGAATTGAACTGAACTAGCCTCTGTTGGCTCTAAGCACCTGGAACTTTCATTTTCAGCTTTTTTTTATATAACCCTTCAATCTGCTTAGAGGGGTCGTTTCCTAATGGCTAATGCAGCAACGTATTTTATATACTGGGTCTTGCAGTAAATAGTGCACATTGCCTTTAACACTCCTTAACTGTTAGTCAAGTACCCCCTTTGTACTTCAGTTGAGGCCATTCGCCAATGCTTCCTGGCATCGTAGGTCCTTAGTCTGGCCACTAGGTGTTGCAGCCGAGCAAAAACTGAGATATCTTGCATTGAATTCTGCCTCTGCTGTATCCCCAGGCCTAGGGTTACCAGATTTTCCAAATGGAAAATCCGGGTCCTTAGACCCATCCATTCCCACCCACAGTCCCACCCTAGCCCCATCCCCCACCCCCGCTGCCTGCTCTCGTCAGACAGGAGGGAATCTTCGCATGTGCAGATGCCCTCTTGCCTGAAGGCGATTTGTTGGAAGCTTTTCAAAAGCCGGACAGTACTGGATTTTGAAAAGCCATCCAGACCCCTGGACATGTCTTCAAAAAGAGGATATGTCTGGGGAAATCCGGACACCTGGTAACCCTACTCAGGCCCAGCCTAACTAAGAAATAGAACAACCTGGGAACCTCCGTATAGCAGCAGGTAACATTTTTTTTTTTTTAAACAACTTTGGTAATCCTTTTATTGGTGAATTGAACAACAAAGAATTATTAAGGAATGAAAATGTAAGCTAGTTGTGAATGTTTCTTATTTTGAATGGGTTTTTGTTAGTATGGGGCCTTTGATTTTATATACCACTGCATCAGTCTTGTGAGCAGTGTGATACACAGCATATATTAACATGGATAACGCAGTGGAATACAGTTTGGTTAAATTAAACAGGAGGGAGAAACGTTGGCCCTTTTTGGGATACTGATAGGCCTCAAGAAATATAATGCACATCCAGTGACTCACAGAGTTCACACCAAGCATGGATCTCTTTTAGCCCAAACAGCCTATTTCAGCAGTTTGTCATTAGCAAAAAGAGGCAGTTCCCCTTAAAAAAAAAAAAAAAAAAAAAAATATATATATATATATATATATATATAAATAAAAGAAAAACTGGTCATACTTATGGACCCTTTATTAAATTGTGGTGAGGTTTTGCACTTACTCTCCATTAACAGGAGGAATTTAATGCACTGTATATGCAAAGCCTCTGTAATAAATGCTATACTGTATGGAATCATGTTAATGTGGGCTATCTGGCATTATGGATAATGTGGTGTGGCCTTGTGAAGAGAAATTTATGCAGCAGCTTTCTCCTCCTCCAACCCCCCATCTTCCCCCTGAGAAGTCAAAATGTGTCTGCCCTTCCTCTGATCTAAAGGCCTACTCTCATGTGCACAACCCAACCGTGGCCCCCATCACTCCTGGGAATTAACCAAACGGGTTTTCAGGATAGCCCTAATGAATATGCATGGAGCAGATTGCATGCCTGTCACTTCCATTATATGCAAATTTCTCTCATGCATATTTATTAGGGCTATCTTGTAAAAACCCGACTGGCCTGGTGGTTGTCCAGGACAGGGTTGGGAACCACTGGTATAGAGGACTACGGTGGGAGTTGTCTCTTGACTTCTGGCTCCAGGTCTAAATATGGCTACCATGACCTCTGCCGCTGCCTCTTAAAGTGGCAGTAAGTGCATCTGCACTATCGATGGTCACAATGTGCTAGCTGTCGCTAATACTTGTACTTCTACCCTGCTCCTGTCATGCCCTCTATTTAATCAGCATGAGATTTTTGCTATGCTGGCTTTTTATGGAAGACTTTGTCTTTATTAGAAAAAGAAAACAAGAGCTGAAAACAAGTTTAGGCAGAATAATACACACATGTACTACTCTCTCACCATACAGCTTATGATGTTATACCTTCAATTAAGATCCTCCTCCTACTTCCTCCCTGTTTGTCTATCCCACCCTATTTAAATGCACAACCTGTTAAGTAGAATGCTGCAAAGTCCAGAAGTAAGAATATTCAAAAGAGTTTCCACACTGTCAAGAAGTGTTGAATCACTTTAGCCTCCATTTTTTGGGCTGTCAAATGCTCCATCCAGAGAACTGTACTTGTGGTTTCACCACAGTGTGCAAATAGGTGGCTCAGACTGTATTCATTGTACTAAAATACACTTTCTTGTTTTCTGGCTGCACATTCCTGAATAATTGGGTGTTATCCCTTCCTACCAGCAGATGGAGGTAGAGAAAAAAAACCTGGTCTTTTCATTGAAGCCACCAGTATAACCTGCTGGTGCTCGGGAAAATTTTCTGTATTTTTTTTTCTACCTCTGACAAAAAGTGGATCAGTCGAGCAGTCTTTTTTTTGGCATGTGCTATTTGCTGCAGAGTTCATTTTATGCAGTAGATTCTACAACAAATAGCACACGTCAATATTGCTACAGATAAAGTGTATTTAATGGCATTAGCATGTGCTTAGTGAATGACCCCCTTAATTCAGTCATTGCAATGATCTTCCTCAGTGGGAGCCATTAACTAATACTCCTCCAGTGCTCAACTGGAATCACTGAAGCATGCATCATGGTCCTGAGTCAACTCCTTGCAACTCACCATTGCATAGTGATCGATTCCTCCCTATAGGTTACTAGAAATGCTGACTCCATAGCGTGCCCAGACTTGGCCAACCTGGGGAGCAAAAGACTGGAAATTGAATCCAGTACCATTCTTTTGGCTGTGCACAGTACTAAATTACTGGCTCCCCTCAATGGAGATAATTTTATTGCCATCATCCTTGTCACATTGAAGTCATCTGTGGAAGGATACTTGTTTAAATTATGTAGAACTGAATTTTAATGATTTTTTTTTTTTTTGTTTTTTACTTATCTGTTAACTGGCTTCTTATAAGGGCTAGTTTTAAGAGCTTTTAGGACATGAAAGTAATCATATTGAAACGCCCATTTTTGTATTCAGTAATTGAAATCTGTTGGATTTAATTGAAAAACCTGTGAACATCTGTTGATTTGTAGGCATCTTGCACACATGTATGGATTATATGTTAAATTGTTAATGGAAACATCTGTTAACACCCCCTTGAGAGAGCACTCTGTTTTTTTGTGAAATGCATTAGAGAGTGATTCTTTCTACCTCCCAGTTGTTATGGGGTGGTCTATATCGTAGCTTAAAAAAACAATTTTAAAATAAAATGTTAGCTTTTAGTATGGGCAAGCAGCTCTTTGAAATTGTATATAAAAGGACAAAGTATGCCTATAGGCAAATGCCTCGCTTATAAATTTTTAAAGCTGAAGGCACTACTAGCAAGATCATTGTTCCTTTTTAGCTGGAAAATTTTTATATTGGATTTTTCATGTGAAAAAAAGTTTTGGAAAATGGTTCCAGGGGTGACATGCATAGAAGATTTCTTGTGAAAAGAAGGCACATACTTTTTACCTGAAGCTGCTGTAAATGTATTAAGGGGTATTTTGGCCTGAGTGTGGGCAGAATTGCAATTTAGGTGCATATTTTGTAAAACATAAACATTTTGAGCAGGCGTTGATGCTCTAGTATTTATAAAGTCACTTAAGCATCTATGTTTTTATAAAATAGACTAGCAATAATATCTTCTAGACCTCCCAACCTTGGTGACCTATGTGTCACATGGACTTCAGTGTCCTGGGGTTTTCCGTGTAGAAAATGATGGTACTGGTGAGGATGCAGTTCAATTTTTACATTCAGCCTAAGTCTTTAGGACCCTGATTAAATGTGAGGTTATTAAATTTGCGGATGACACCAAATTATATCGCAAGGTAAATAACATGGAGGACTGCGAAGATCTCCAAAGAGATCTGACAACACTGGAAGAATGGGCCAAAAAATGGCAAATGAGTTTCAACATAGGGAAGTGCAAAGTCGTACATATAGGGAAAAAACCCCCGATGTTAACTTACAAAATGGGGGGGATCAGCGCTAGGGGTGAGCGACCTTGAAAGAGACCTGGGAGTGATGGTAGACACAACATTGAAGGCGTCAGCGCAGTGTGCAACAGCCTCAAGGAAACAAACAAAATGTTGGGTATCATTAAGAAGGGTATCACGACCAGAAAGAAGGAAGTCATCCTGCCACTGTATCGTGCTATGGTGCGCCCGCACCTGGAGTACTGTATTCAATTCTGGTCGCTGTACCTCAAGAAGGACATGGAGGTACTTGAGAGAGTTCAAAGAAGAGCAACTAAGCTAATAAAGGGTATGGAGGACCTCTCATATACTGACAGACTGAAAAGTCTAGGGCTTTTCTCCCTGGAAAAGCGGAGACTTAGAGGAGACATGATAGAAACCTTCAAGATCATGAAGGGCATAGAAAAAATAGACAGGGACAGATTTTTCAAATTAAGGGGATCAACAAGTACAAGGGGGCACTCAGAGAAATTGAAAGGGGAGAAGTTTAGAACAAACGCTAGGAAGTTCTTTTTCACACAGAGGGTGGTGGATACATGGAACGTGCTACCGGAGGATGTGATAAACAGGAGCACGCTACAGGGGTTCAAAGAAGCTTTGGATAGGTACTTGGAAGACAAAGGGATTGAGGGGTACAGATAAGAGTAGAGGTAGATTATAGGGATGGGATTAGAGGTAAGTTATAAAATTAATCAGGGATCACTGTTCAGGCACTAGGCCTGATGGGCCGCCGCGGGAGCGGACCGCTGAGCAAGATGGACCTCTGGTCTGACTCAGCGGGGGCAACTTCTTATGTTCTTATCTCAGATGCAAAATTAACAAACCCAGCTCACTTTGAGTGTAGTTGTCTCTTTATTGCTCTCATTCCTTCTTGTCCTATATGACTCCTTATGTGTCCCATCACGCTCTGTTACGGTTGCAACTTGTGAATCCTTTTACTAAAAATTTGAGGAAGATTCTGGGCACCAAATCCTTCCAGTGAAATGGGTAGTCATAGTTTAATACAGGAATGGGCAACCACGGTCATTAAGGGCCACAAACCAGTTAGATTGTCAAGTTTTCCACGGTGATTATGAGTTCTGTTCAAAAAGTTCCAGGACAGATTTTATAAAAATTTTATTAAACAATCTTACAACTTATTCCATTGGATCCCTTTCAAAGTACTCCCCTTCCCTATGTATACACTTTTCCCAATGTCGTTTCTACTTCTGGAAACAGTCCTTAAACAAATCTTCAAGCATCGCCAAAAGTTGCCATGTTGAATTTTGCTTTGTCTTCAATGATGTCGAATCGCTTTCCTTTTAGCTTGGATTTAAATTTAGGAAACAAGAAGTCTGCGGGGGCCAAGACAAAAGAGTAAGGTGTCTGGGGAAGAACTGTCATTGCGTTTTTGTGCAAAATTTGCAAATTTTGACGCATTCAAAACACCTTCCACGACTTATGACATATTCCCCCATAAGCCACTTCAACATTTCATAAGTTTTTGTAGTGGTCTTACCCAATTTAAAACAGAACTTGAGCTGTTGCACTGCTCATTGAGGTCAAACATGATGAAAATAGCCGATCACAAAAACACACTTTCACAACTGCTGTAGCTCGGAGACGAAAACAGATATCAACAAGTGGGAAAAAGGAGGTTACTTGTGAGTTGTGCGAGTCAAACTGTCTTGGAACTTTTTGAACAGACCTTGTATATATATGTTCTATGTGTTCTATTTCCACACAATGGAGCAGTATATGCAAATCAATCTTGTGCATATTATTTGTGGAAATCTTGAAAACACAACAGGATTTATGGCCTTCATACACCATGGCTGCCCACTCCTGGTTTAGTACTTTTTTTAAAAAAATTATCCAAAATATAAATGTTCATTGTCACAACAAAAATTTTGAGTTGAAAGTGGATGATCTTTTATTCCAAGAGTGTTCTCCAAATCCAGTTCTGAATTCTGCACAAATTGTTTATGTGTAAATGATAATGAGGTACTAGTGACCTTTTGGCCAGGTAATAGTGACCTGGATTGGCCACTGTGAGAATGGGCTACTGGACTTGATGGCACTATGGCTCCCTTTTACTTGATAGCACTATGGCTCCCTTTTACTAAACCGCAATAGCGGTTTTTAGCGCAGGGAGTGTATGAGCGTCGAGAGCAGTGCAGGGCATTCAGCGCAATTCCCTGCGCTAAAAACTGCTATCGCGATTTAGTAAAATGGAAGGGGGTATATTTGTCTATTTTTGTATGGTTATTACTGAAGTGACATTGCATAGAGTCATCTGCCTTGACTTTTTGAAAAAAACCCGGAATATAAATGATAATTAGCATTTTCTCTGCGTAAAGTGTGCTTTGTGTTGGATTTTTTTTTTTAAATTTTATTGTTGGCAGATCATTTTGACTTGGTTATTTTAAAAGTAGCTCGCAAGCCCAAAAAGTATGGGCACCTCTGCAGTAGACTCTGTTAACCGGAACTCAAGCAACCCGAACTCTCAAGGAACCAAGAAAAAAAGAAATCAAAGAAATACTATAATACTTTAAATAAAAATGAAAATAAAATCAATTTCTGGTGGAAATTGAAGTGTAAACTTTGCATGCCACACCTGAGTATGCCCATGCTTTGCCTATCACATGTCTGGTAGTTTGTCTGGAACAGTTTATGGTATTGCATACTGTATTTTAACCCTCTTACCGCTGGAAATCAAAAGGCGAGTATTGTCTCAGGCCATATAATGTAGTATCTTAGTAAGACGACAATGGGGACATATAAGATGATACCTCCCCTTGATGTATTTTAAACACCCCCCTCCCATGAAATCACTCCACAAAGCTCTCTCTGAAACTCAACCCTTGGAACCTAATATGGCACTTCTTCAGCTTTCTCTTTTCTCTGCACATTTGAGCTTGGTCCCATCCCTAACCCCCCCCCCCCCCCCCACTCTTAAGATGTACACCTTTTTGCTCCCTGCTCCATCCCCTCCCAAGGCAAATAACTCATGTGTTTAACAACATATTTTTGGTGGCTGTCAGTACAATTTCCAAGTTTTATTTAAAATTTGATTAAACGCTTATACAAGTTTCTAAGCCAGGGGTCTTCAAAGTCCTTCCTTGAGGGCCGCAATCCAGTCGGGTTTTCAGGATTTCCCCAATGAATATGCATGAGATCTGTGTGCATGCTCTTCTTTAATCCTGAAAACCCGACTGGATTGCGGCCCTCAAGGAGGGACTTTGAAGACCCCCCTGTTCTAAGCGATTTACAATTAAAGTCAGGGTTAAAATACATAGGTCATACTAGACTAAGACAAGACTACCACTGACAGGAACAAAAAGGAAGGAGGGTAGAACTACAGTTGTATAATACATTTTAAAAGATAAAGTGTCTGTTTAATGCTATTATGTCTGCTATTTGGCTGCTGTCATTTAGACATAAGTGTTATAGAGAGGGAATAACTGAATTGCACTGCACTCCAGATAACTTTTTTTTTCTCCACCTTGGGCCTGCCCCAGATCCCACCCCTTTGAAAAAGCAGAAATTAGAGATGTTTATTGGTTTGAACATGAATTCCTATCAGCTGCGGCTGGTGCTAAAAACCGCACTACAGTTTTGTAAAAGGGGTGGGGGTAAGACCATAAAATATGGAGGAATGTCTTAACTAGCGATGTAAGAGATTAACTTCTGTCCTGATTTTTGGGGGGCTTTGGTAATACCGATTTCTGTAGCTACATGCTTTCCCTAGACTTTTGGTTGAGAGAGGCATCCGTATTCCAAAAGCACTTGCACAGTCTTGACACCTCAATATTAACCACATAAGTGATTTTGCTTATTGCCCCCCAAATGTTTAAAATAAAAGGGAAAAAGCGAAATAGATAAAATTGCAGGCTACACAAAGGACAATGATGAGGGCGATTTGCAGGTTCTAGAGATGCCGCTGGACAGAACATTAAGGAAAATGATCAGTCAAAATAGAGATGGAGTCAAAGAACAAAAGAAGCACAAGGGACCTTCAGGTTCTGGAAAATGATCAAAGCATAATAAGCTGAACTCTCCTTGTATAGTGGAAGCTTGTATGCGTTGTAAAGTCTATGGTAAACTCATTTCTCTTTCATTCAGTGGTGAATATTCCCTAGCCTCTATTACTTGAAATAAATTTCACAACAGCAAAGAATGTAGTTTAGCCTATGGGCTCCTTTTATCAAGGTCCGCTATGGGAGTTAGCGCGTCGGACATTTCATTACGCGCTAACCCCTACAGCAAGC
Source organism: Geotrypetes seraphini (assembly GCF_902459505.1). NCBI lineage: Eukaryota > Metazoa > Chordata > Amphibia > Gymnophiona > Dermophiidae > Geotrypetes > Geotrypetes seraphini. The sequence continues at coordinate 536,685,205 of NC_047084.1, forward strand.
CAAAAACCTAACGCCTCATCAAAGGAGGCGTTAGCGACTAGCGAGGCAGGCGGTTGTACATGCGGTATTCCGCACGTTAACTGCCTACCGCACCTTGATAAAAGGAGCCCTATGTTTTACTACGTAATGCCTATACTTATTCTCAATAAATATGTCTCTTTCTCTCTCCTGTCTGAATGGAATCTTCTCAACATGGCTCAGATCTGCTCTTTTAACTGACTGGCTGGCTGGCATGGTGGTTTAGACCAGGGATGCCCACACTTTTTGGGCTTGTGAGCTACTTTTAAAATGACCAAGTCAAAATGATCTACCAACAATAAAATTTAAAAAAACACAAAGCCCACTGTACGCAGAGAAAATGTTAATTATCATTTATATTCTGGGGGTTTTTCAAAGAGGTCAAGGCAGATGACTTTATGCAATGTCACCTCAGGAACAACTATACAAAAATAAACAAATATACCCCCTCCCTTTTTACTAAACCGCAATAGCGGTTTTTAGTGCAGGGAGTCGCGCTGAATGGCCTGTGCTTCTCTCGATACTCATAGGCTCCCTGTGCTAAAAAACGCTATTGCGGTTTAGTAAAAGGGGGCCATAGTGCAAAATATAGACAGCAGAGATAAATTCTCAAAATGGACACATTTTGATCACTAAATTGAAAATAAAATCATTTTTCCTACCTTTGTTATAATTTCATGAGTCTCTGGTTGCACTTTCTTCTGACTGTGCATCCAGTATTTCTTCCCTTCTTTCAGCCTGCTGTATGCTTCCAGACCTCATTCCCTCAGCCAACTTTTTCTTCCTCTCTCCCTGCCCCCTCCCCTTTCTGTCTTTCTTTATTTTTGTCTCCCTGCCCCCCCCTTTCTTTGTCTGTCTTTCTCTCTCCATGCCCCCTTTCTTTCTGTCTCCATGCCCCCCTTTCTTTGTCTTTCTCTCTCCCTGCTCCCCCTTCTTTCTGTCTCCCTGCCTGCTCCCAAGCCACTGCCGCTGCCATCGGGGAACAGGCCTCCAAACCACCGCCCAAGCTCTTCCTGCTTCCCCACACAGAAGCTGACCAGATTTCCTCTCCCCAACATCATTTCTGAAGTTGGAGAGGAAGTTCCGGGCCAGTCAGGCAGTGATTGGCTGGCCCGAAACTTCCTCGCCGACATCAGAATTGATGTCGGGTGTGGGAAGTTGGTCGGCTCAGCACTTCTGAGTCGGGAAACAAGTAGAATGCGAAGGCAACGCGATCAACTCGTGCTGCCTTCGCAATCTAACGGTGGATCGCGATTGACCTTTTGGGCACCCCTGGTTTAGACTATTATTGATTTTGATTTTATAATGATTTTGGCTGAGCAGTCTTGGATAGTTAAGTTTCCTTTTGTGTCACTGAAAGAATTGTTGAACATTCCCCTTCCTCTTGTTTGTGTGAGCTTATACTCTATTGTAAACCACTTGAATATTCTTTGGATTAGAAGGGAAACAAATGTTAAGAAATAAATAAACAAACCCCTTATATAGGGTTTTGTCAATAGGCAGTAAAGTCTTTTTTTTTCCTGTCATTGCCTATAGATGAGTGGAAGTGGGTGCAGGGCCTTGCTGGCTCTTTCTGATTGATCCAGACCTAGAGGTAGAGATGCTCAAAGCTTACTGGGCTTTTGACATTGGGTTTTGTGGAATCAGGTACACCATAGCCAGTTAAGTGCAGTTATTCAGCACTGAATCGGCTATGACAAACTGCATAAAAATAGGACTGACCTTTATGCGGTCCTATTTAGGTGGTGACCTTGACCAATTAAGTGCTGCATATTGGCTCTTAACTGGCAAAGTACTGATTCCACATACCCCCCCCCCCCCCAAGGAATATCTCCAAAATAGCTGGTTTTGTGTTAGGTGCTAACCAAACCTTTTGAACTGCACTAACCACTGGCTGAACAAATGATTTAACTGGCCAGGAGCTATTTTTTGGCCAGTTAAATCACTTGGAATATTGACTCCATAACCATTTACACTTCTCCCTCAGTATTCACGGGGGTTAGGGGCAGAGCCGGACCGCGAAATGTGAAAAATCGCGAATAACTTTGTGCTGGCTCTGACCCACCCCCGGACCTTACTTGGTGGTCTCCGCCTCCGATCGCCTCCTTCCGTGCGTGTTTGCAGGGGCCATTGCGGGTGCTTCGGTTTCCTCTTTCCCCGCTTCGGTGTCGTTCCTTTCTGGGCTGGGCAGCCTGTGCCGGCCTTACCTGGTGGTCTAACAGGCTTTCGGGGCAGGAGTGATCTTCGTACGCTCCTGCCCCATGCAGATTGCCAATAGGAATCTTGATACTACAACGTGAGCTCATGGCAGCCATTTCCTATTGGCAATCTGTATGGGGCAGGAGCGTACGAAGATCGCTCCTGCCCCAAAAGCCCACTAGACCACCAGGTAAGGCCAGGATGCCGGGGGGAAGGCAGGAGAGAGGTGGGGAAGGTCCAAAATGAAACTTTTTTTTTTTTCTTTTTTCCCCCCCCCCCCCCCAAATATTGCAAATAACCGAATCCACGGATGCTGAAACCGCAGATTCGGAGGGGGAAATGTATATGTCCAAAGGAACATTTGGACAGAAATTAACACCTTCCATCACTGGTTATGACATTGTGCTCATCATTTCTCCTGTCCGTGTTCTTGTACTCCCTCCTTAGGTCTCTCAGGTTTTGAGTTTTTGCAAAGGGATTGTGCAAGTTGGGGGCTAGGAGGAGGAACGGTTGCAGAAACCAGGTGCTCATGCTGCTACCACTGCTCATTAGTGCTACTGGATGTAAATAGCACTGTATAGATACCCATGCTTTCACTCTGTCTAGTGGGAGTGAGGTGGAACAGAAGTGCTGGTGCAGGAACCAATCAATAAGCATTAGCGTTTTAGGTGGGTAGGAAATTTTCAGCCCAATGTACACAAGTACTTCATTGGCTATTTAACAGTTTGATGTTTACAAATATAGTATGTTAACTTGTATTATGACTTAAGCCACAAGAAAATCTAAATCATATTATCTTGAATATAATATTGTACATATTTGTATATAATATACACCCAGTTTTAAATTTTACTGTACTTCAACATAAAAATCTAATTACAGTAAAACCTTGGATTGCAAGTAACTTGGTTTGCAAGTGTTTTGCAAAACATTTGATTAAATTTTAACTTGATATACAAGCAATGTTTTGCAATACAAGTACATACAGTATACACACATCACAACTGAGCTGATGGTTCTTCTCTCTCTGACATTACAAGAGTGTAGTGACTTTACAGTCTACGGCCCAGAAATATCAAAGAAGAGACAAGTTAATCTAATCATGTATTTTTTAGTGAGTATAACTTATGGGCAGACTGGATGGACCGTTCAGATCTTTATCTGCCGTCATTTACTATGACTGTTTTAAACAAGCAAAGTCTTGCAATATGAGTACATACAGTATACACACGTCACATCATCACAACTGAGCAAATTGTTATTCTCTCTCTTGATGCTGCAGGAGTGTAGTGACTGTTCTACATGAGGGAGGTCTTGCAATACAAATACGTATAGTATTTTGTATTAAAGTTTTGGGATTGTGGAACGAATCGTCTGAGTTTCCATTATTTCCTATGGGGAAATTTGCTTTGATATACGAGTGCTTTGGATTACAAGCATGCTTCTGGAACGAATTATGCTCGCAAACCAAGGTTTTATTGTACATATATACCGTAAAATACACAGGTATGTCCATGTGAGGTTGGAAACAATAAGTACTTGCAAGTGCTGTAAATATTTACAGTAGAGCGCTGGATATAATAAATTTAGTGCACCATGGAAGTACTGTCAGAAACAAAACTACACTGATTAAAAATTATTTTGTGAAATATTGTAACCTGCCAGTTTTGTAGCTGCCAATCAATGCCTTGGTGGTTTTCACACGTGGTCAACGTTGCCATGTAGAAGGCCTAAAAACATCTCTAAACTTTTTTGCTAAGTACAATATATGCCCAGACTATGAGTAGGTTTTTGGGGGGCTTTTTGACTGTTATGTATCAGAAAACACATTGTTAGCTTGACATCTGAGAGTATTAGTATCACCATCCTTCAGGCTGTATCGGGGAAAGAAGGAATTGGAGTTTATAGTGATGTACAATATGCCACTCACAGCTCCAGTTGTCATTTTGGTTCACCTCCATTCCCAGCTGATCTGTTAAAGAATGAAGAGCCACAGTCATAGCCTTGAGCACAAATTTATCATTGATGCATACGAGATAAGTGGAACCTTGATGTTAATATAGTACATGGGTGAATTGATGAAGTCTTAACTGTACCTGGAAAGGAAGGCAAGATAAGCAAGCAAACTATAAGGAAAAAAAAATTGTTTCCTTGCATCCTTTTGGTTTTCTGTGTTGGGGGAAAGGGATGCATGAGGCAGCCACATGGAGTGGTCGTTATTGCGCAAGATTCATTGCTTTCATTTCATTAACATCAAGTCCTCCATATGGTATATTAGTTCAGAAGACAAATGTTCTCCAAGGACAGACGCCAATGGATCAATCCTGTGTTGATCCTCTTTGGTCACAGCAATTAACGTGAATGAAATACATGCCCTTCTCAAAAAAGATAAGGGGATGGGAGATGTAACCTTCTGTTGTGCATTCTTTTGTCAAGATTAATGCCTCAGTACAGGAAGCAAAGAGCACAAGATTTATCTTCTGACCATTTCATGGATTTACAGCTCTGACAGTTACTACTGGACACACACAGCTGTTTGTTTATTGTAGTTGGTGGGTGGGTGTGGAATGCAGCCCTATGTACATACAATACCCTTCAATATCACTTCTGACCACCTCTTAATTTCTGCATTTAAGGGTTACACAGCAAGCTGAAGTGCTGATTTTTATTGCAGACTTTGTATGTTAAAACATTGGTCAAGTGCAATAAGAGTTTTTATTCAAAAAGAAGATACATTTTCTCAGGCGTGTAATTGGGGCTATAAGTGCAGGAAATAGAACTCTGAACTAATAGTATCTCATAGGTGGCCTTTCTTTATGCTGCTTTTGAAGAGAACTTGATCCTGCGGGTGAGGCATGTTGCAGGGGACATAACTGGGCCTGAGAGTGGGCTGATACAGTGGTGTTAATGGAACCTAATTTCCCTTCCCTCTGATAAATTACCATTAGAGTCAAATGGCATAGAATTATTTTTCTGACTTTAACAGCAAGGTTATATTTTCTCAAGGTTATATTTTCTGTTTTCTGTGTTTGACCTTTTGGATCCCTAGTATCTTTCTCAAATCTGGGTGTTTGTACCTCACCACAGAAAAAAAAAGTTGAGGCTGCTAGCTTCTTGTGGTAAAATTTGTCTAATTTCTTTAGGTGCTTTTGCTAAACCCTCTCGGTTCACTGTCACAGATTTTCTCTATTCTGCTTTCTCTGTTTGTATTCTGCAGTGGAACCTATCGAATGTAAGCATGCCAAAAACAAATTTTTCTTATTTTTCCCCCCCCCCCCCCAAAGCGGTTTCATAAGCCATTCTCCACAGCTGCTATTTGCATCTGAATAAATAAACCCTATATAATCAAATTACTCCCATTGTATTAGGATTTTACATAAACCTAGGAATGATGTCTGAACCTGCTGGCTTTCAGATTCATTGTTACCAATAAGAAATCATTTTCCTAGTTTTTATTAGGGTTGCGGTATCAGTCAGGTGTGGTGATGGGAGTTGTAAAAGATTATAAGTGGACCGGCTTCAAAATGGAAAGTATTGGTTTAGGATAGCATGGAAGTCTATTGTGTATATATCCAAGCAGGAGGATAAAAATACATTCATACATTTGAGGCCGAGACATAATTTATTTTGGAGTGCAATTATTGAAGTTGTCAGTCGCTTTTTTTCTGTGTGCTTCATTTGCCACGCCTGCACAGGCAAAATTAGCGGGTTCCTTGCTTCTTCAAGCAATCAGGCAGGTTGTGGCTAATTGAACTTGCAGTAAAATCACTGTGCTGGGGAGTCTTAATGATTTCACGATCTTCTTCTGGCTGAAAGGAAGCCGTAAGGAGAAATAGTGAATTTTGATGAAATGGGCTCAGTGGTAATATTAAAGTGCCTGGAGACACGAGGGAAACACTCACTGATTCCTAATGACTCCCAAAGTCGCAAAATGTCTCATTTGTGAGTCTGTAAGAAGAGATTATATTTCATTGACTTGGTGGGCCATGGCACCGGAATGGTCTGTGTGGTAAGCTATGCACATAAATTTTGAAGGTGATGTTTGGCTACTGCTTTTATTTGTAGCCTTATTAGTGCCCGGCAGCTTCCTACTCTTTAGTTTTGGGATTCTTTCTGCTCCAATGCCCCTATTGGGCATGGCGAGACTTTATTCACGGGCTATTAGGTTTTTTCCTTCTATAATGCTGCAGTTTCCACCCTAGCCTGTTTGTTGCAGCATGTCTTCCATCCAAGAGGTATGGGATTGTATTTCCACACTTTCTATGGTAGGCAGCGGTGTAGTATGATAGCAAGGCACGCTCATGAAGCAAGAGCTAGGTCTAGAATTAAATCTGGAGTTGTGACTGTGGTATTGGCCTGGTATATTGAATGCAGTTTTTGAAGCAAATAATGTATAAACCTTTTTATATAGCTTGTCTTTTCAAATCTTGTTTATGAGCTTAAAATACTACCGTAGTTAAAACTGTATTTTAAACTAGACATCCAAAACATCACCTCAGCTGCTATTTCTGTCTTATACCTTCTTATAATCAAGCCAGAGGTAGAGATAGCCGGGATCCTTCACTTAAAGTATTGGTCAAGTGCTATGAAAGAGTTTTTAATTACCTGTTTTCCAACAGAAAATCCAATTTCTCAAGAATTTAATTGAGGTTATCTTTATGACACCAACCAGAAAAGGTCAGCATACAGGCAAAAAAAACCCATAAGTTAGTGGTATTGAGAATTAAGAGTCTGCTTCCGAAACATCATACCATATTTACTCAAATATAAACCGATATTTTGGGGCCAAAAAATTGGCCCGAAAATAGGGGTCCCGGTTTATATTCGGGCCAGCGCCCCCTCCCAGACTTATTGCAGGCCGCCACCAGACTCTGCACTCTGCCCCCCCTCCCTGCTCTCTCCATCGTACCTCCTCTGTTGAATCCTGGTGGTCCAGAGGTGCAGCGGACAGGAGCAAGCTTTCTGTGCTCCTGCCCCGCTGCTAACCTGGTTAGTCACTGCTGTGGCTGCCTTGAGTTCTGGTTTCCTCAGCTGCTAAGTGGCACCGAGCAGGAGCACGTTTTGGCTGAGTGGCTTCCTGACTGGCTCCCGCTGGGTGCCGAGCCAGACTGGGGATAAGAACATAAGAATAGCCTTACTGGGTCAGACCAATGGTCCATCAAGCCCAGTAGCCTGTTCTCACGGTGGCCAATCCAGGTCACTAGTACCAGGCCAAAATCCAAGGAGTAGCAATATTCCATGCTACCGATACAGGGCAAGCAGTGGCTTCCCCCATGTCTTTCTCAATAACAGACTATGGACTTTTCCTCCAGGAACTTGTCCAAACCTTTCTTAAAACCAGCTACGCTATCTGCTCTTACCAAACATGTTCCAGAGCTTAACTATTCTCTGAGTGAAAAAAATTTCCTCCTATTGGTTTTAAAAGTATTTCCTTGTAACTTCGAGTGTTCCCTAGTCTTTGTAATTCTTGACAGAGTGAAAAATCAATCCACTTGTACCCGTACTAATCCACTCAGGATTTTATAGACTTCAATCATATCTCCCCTCAGCCGTCTCTTTTCCAAGCTGAAGAGCCCTAATTGTTTTAGTCTTTCCTCATACAAGAGGAGTTCATCCCCTTTACCATCTTGGTTGCTCTTCTTTGAACCTTTCCTAGCACCACTATCTCTTTCTTGAGATAAGGAGACCAGAATTGAACGCGATATTCCAGATGAGGTCACACCATGGAGTGATACAGGGGCATTATAATAATCTTAGTCTTGTTAACCATCCCTTTTTTAAATAATTCCTAGCATCCTGTTTGCTTTTTTGGCCACTGCCACACATTGGATGGAAGGTTTCATTGTATTGTCTACGATGATACCCAGATCCTTTTCTTGGGTGCTAATCGCCAAGGATGGAGAGAAGGGAGCTGGGCGCAGTGCCTGACAGGGGAGGGAGGGGGCGCTGGGTGCACTCATATATTAAGCTGCCCGACTTCTATTCGCCTCGACCCTTTGCAGAGTTGCTGCTGGGGAGGGGGAATGGAGCATGTCGGCTCAGGCTTGATGGCAGGGTTGGCTTCGGGGGAGTGAGGGGGATGCAACGGGTGGGCAGACAGGGAGGCAGGGTAGGATCCACAGTGGCGGCGGCTTCAGCTGGGGGTAGGCAGGGATCCCCAGCAGGAGGCGGTGAGAGATCCCTGGTGGTGGCCAGGCCGCGTACTCCCAAAGGTACACGTAACGCGTGTTGCGAAACACTGCTCTCCAGTATGTATCACTGCCCAATAGGCATTCTTCCATTGGCAGCAAACCATGGTCCAAGGAATACAAGTGGCCTAAGAATTCCAGACAGATCCCACCCTTCCTTTCCCTACATTTGTTTGTCCCTGTTTCTATCTAATCAAAATCCTGTTCTGGGCTGTAGCCAGTAAGTAGGCTGTTCCAGAATAGTTCCCTGATTAGCCTGGAAAATTCGCTATTGAACTGGTTGAGAGTGAGAATCCTGCAAGCATTCCAGAGAGAGCGTGCCAATGGCATAACATTGGAGCTCTGGGAATAACCAGTGTAATAGAATACATTTTTCCCCCAGAAGCAATAACTTTCAATGCACGTAAAACACAAAGCCCCTTTTTGTAAATTTATGCTGGTGGTTCTAGTAATCGGATAAAATCTTGGCTGTGAGAACAATATGAATGCTAACGAGTTGAGTTAGATACTTGCACACCTCTTTCCAGAAAGTGAAAATAAAGTAGTTGGTACCAATTTGGCCTCAACAACTTTACTCTTAGGACATTCATCTTTGGGTTCCAGTGTATTAAATCTTTAATAAGTGTTTTAATTTCTTTGATTTTTTTTTTTTTTTCCACTTGCAATTATCATAGTGTTGGTGATCTTTGCATCATGAATGTCCTCTTTCTAAAAATGATGGTGTCTAGAACAGTGTGTCTCAAATGTTTTTTATGGCACACTAGATGAAACAAATGTTTTCCATGGCACATTATAATCACTCTTCTTTTCTCAATTTAATTTCTGTCATAGCTGAAAATTCAAGTTTCCAAAGGCAAGAAGATCCAAATGGTAACAAAGCCTTGATTGCTTTGTTGCTCAAGTTAGGATAACTACTGCATAAAAAATAAAACTAAAATTACTTGACGGTACTTTTCAAGGACTAATCGTGTCAAAGAATGATGCTTGTCTTGAGCGGTTGTATCCTTATGCACACAGACACTCATAACATTGACAAGGTTTTTTGCGCACCCAACATACATGTTATCTATTCTAGTGTATACTTATGAAGGGAATTTAAAAAATAAATAAAATAAAATTCTGGAATCTCTTCGGAGCACACAGTTTGAGATACACTGATCTAGGATACTGTTGGTTGAAGAAGGTGCATCCAGATAGTCTTTATTTAGTGGTTGCAACATTATGATATTGATTGCAAATTTGTGTTTGGTGATTTGGACTGAAGCACGATGGACCCCTGGTCTGACCCAGCAGAGGCAATGCTTATGTTCTTATGTTCTTATGTGATCTAGCACCTTAATTTTATTTTATTGCTTTTTTGAAGAAATTCAACCAAGGTGGTGTATGGCAAGACCAAACTGGACATAGGCACTAGACAATTTCAGCAGAAAATATGTTCAAATAATATTATCACTATCAATTCCAAAATACATATAGAATTGCAGCTATATTCAATGTGTTCAGCTGGATCTTTAGAATACCAGCAAAGTAATGTAACTTCAGCTGGCTGGGCATGTCATTGATCCTTATGCTGCAGTGAATAACTTCTTTTCATTTTTTCAAACAAACCATTTTTTTCTTCTTTTTTAAAATTTCTTTATTGATTTTCTAAACTTCAAAAAGTGCAATACACAAATATATATCATAAGTTAATAAAAGCACATTCAACTTACAAATATGCATAACCAATCATTTTTTCTCCACCCCTCAATGATTATTCAATAAAACACAGAAACATAGACTATCCCAATGGTTACCACTGATATGTAACATAACCTTACCCTATTCAGATTAAAAATATCCTCCCACCCTCCTTCCATTCCAGGTGGACATACTCAAAAGTAAATTAGGACAGAAATAGCCCCCCCCCCCTTTCCTGGATGTGTACGAAAATAAGCCAAAACTGACTCATAATCAAAGACCTATTATAGTGAGGTAATATATGATGTCAACGGCCCCCAAACCAGCTTAAATAAATTACTGTGCCCCAAACTATCTTCTTTTTTAATGATTTTCAAGAGAATCGATAACTTATTTTCTACTATATATCATAATGAATTAATGTTTGTTACTTAGCTTTACAATAGCACCTCATCCGATGAGATATCCGTTTCACTCGCTTTCATCAGGGTTCAGGTGAATCATGAAAATGACACGCTGCAAACCAAGACAAAAAATTAAGACTTAATTTCCAAAAATTATGACAGACATAGAGGGCAAAGCTGAAAATGTACATAACGGGTGGCAATTACAAGGGACTTAAGAGGTGGAGGGCGTAGGGTAGTAAGATGGTATGATAACGGATATGGGTGCTTTACAAGTTGGCAGGGTAGGACTTCATCGCATCTTCAAAAAAGTGGGCTTTCAGCCTGGACTTGAAGACTATCAGAGATGGGGCTCGACGCACTGAATAAGGCAGGTTGTTCTAGGCATACGGTGCAGCAAGGTAAAAAGGAATGAGTCGGGAGTTGGCAGTAGAGGAGAAGGGTATCAATAAGAGAAAACTCACCCAATGAATGGATGGGTGGAGTATAGGGAGAGACAAGCAAGGAGAGATACTGAGGAGCTGCAGAATGAATACACTTATAGGTCAGTAAGAGGAGTTTGAACTGTTGTGGAAATGAACAGGGAACCAGTGAAGCTACCAGGGCATGCCTGATCTAGTTACTTTAACAAGTCATATACCATGCTTGCACCATTTAATTCATGAATGAAAAAATTTGCTGTTTTTAATGAACAAAGCCATAATTATGGGAACATGTAACAATACACATGCAATGTTATTATCTTTGCTTCTTTTGGGGCAAAGCAAGTTATGTAGGATGAATAGTGTTCTTGGCAACAGATATGAATGTATGTATGCTGAGGAATTTTTTCCCCCCTATTGTCGTCATAGTTTAATCCAGGGGTGCCCACACTTTTGGGGCTTGCGAGCTACTTTTAAAATGACCAAGTCAAAATGATCTACCAACAATAAAATTTTAAAAAAATACTGTACGCATAGAATTGTCAATTATCATTCCTATTCCGGGGTTTTTTCAAAGAGGTCAAAGCAGATGACTCTATGCACTGTCACCTCAGTAATAACCATACAAAAATAGACAAATACCCACCCCCCTCCCTTTTTACTAAACCACGATAACAGTTTTTAGCGCAGGGAGCTGCGCTGAATGCCCAGCGCTGCTCTCGACACTCATAGGCTCCTTGCGCTAAAAACCTCTATTGCGGTTTAGTAAAAGGGGACCATATTGTAAAATATAGACAGCAGATATAAATTCAGACACATTTTGATCACTAAATTTAAAATAAAATCATTTTTCCTACCTTGTCTGGTGATTTCATGAGTCTCTGGTTGCACTTTCTTCTTCTGACTGTGCATCCAATCTTTCTTCCCTTCTTTTAGCCTGTTTGCTTCCTCTCCTCCTGACTTCATTCCCCACTCCAAACGTTTTCTTCTTCTCTCCCTGCCCTCTCTTTCTTTCTCTCTTCATGCCCCTTTCTTTTTTTCTGTTTCTCTTCTTTCCTTCTGTCTCCCTGCCTGCCCTCTTTCTCCCTCCCTGCCCTCCCCCAAGCCACTGCCACTGCCGCCGGATAACAGGCCCCCAAAGCCGCCCGCCGCCGGCCAAGCTCTCCTTGCTTCGGGCGCACCAGCATTCCTCTCCCCGACGTCAATTTTGCCTTCGGAGAGGAAGTTACGCTGGCCAGAACTTCCTCTCCGAGGCAGAATTGACGTCGGGGAGAGAAAGGCTGATCGGCCCAAGATCGACCTATTGGGAGAAATGCTGCCGGGAAAGTAGGCAGGACCTGGCAGCAAGAAAAGCAAATCGCAAGCTTCACTGACCAGTCTCCCGCTTTAGCCCGCGAATGGGGCTCTAACATGTGCGTGCCAGCTTCCCTTCTCTCCCCCCCTCCTGACATAACTTCCGGTTTCAGAGGAAAGAGAAGGGAAGCCAGTACAAGCGCACGTTAGCCCCCGGAGCATAAATTCTCCAAGCCGTTTTTTTTTTTTTTAATGCTGAGCAGCGGAGGCAGCAGCAGAATTCAGGAGCAGGCCAGTCAGGAGGGGAAAAAAGAGAAGGGAACCCGCTCTGCGATCGACTGGGGTCGCCTGAGCGAGCGACCTGTCGATCGCGATCGACGTGTTGGGCACCCCTGGTTTAATCTGTCACCAGTCCCAAAGAGGGCTGTTATTTCAAGTTCTATTCTTTAGCTCAGTCAACTGCTGTATTTATTCCATCCTTTGCACCATAAAAATGTGTATTCAGAATATGGACTTGGGTAGAGTGCTCTAAAAACCCCAAACAAACCCTGAAAGAGCTTTGATACCACCTTGTGAAGTTTTCTTTTTAAGCTGTATTTAGTAGCAGTTCTTCCCTGCCTCTCTCTGGTGTTAGTGCACTGGTGAGCTGTTTGCACATAAAGGAATGCATGGGAGACAGGCTGAGAGGAGAATACACGTATATGTGTACAGTAATTAGAGATTGAGTTTAAAAAAAAGCATAAGTTTTGATATAGAACACTAATCCTCAGCCTGTATTTGGAAGAAAGTTAGAATGACGCACATCTCAAAATCTTTAAAGCATACCAGTAATACTCTTATCTTGATGCATCAGATTAAAACATAATGTGTGGCATTCTCCTTTTATCATTACCTACCCTTCAGCATATTCTGTAGGGAAGAGAAGCAGAGTAGGGGAGCCAAGGAGAGATAAAGTAGAAAGGACAGTAGGCCGATGGTACAAAATGTATAGGCTATGGGGTGGGGAAGGGAAGGGGAGCTTAACTGTTCCACTACTGAGGTCTGCAACTTCTGTAGCCACAGTAAAGTTTTGAGGTTTTATAATGAAATGTTTAAACCACAATAATATATGGCTGTCTTAGTTACACCTGAAAAAAATACATCATCTTGTTCTAAAACAAATAAAACCCCACTAAAACATGGGAACTTTGCTGAGATACAGAACATTTGTTAATATCTGAGCACATTTGTCCATAGTCTTTTTATAATATAGAGCTGGGAGCTAGGGTGGGGAGTACAGACCAGAGTCCTATACCATAATAGAGCCCAAGCCTGCCCATGTATGAAAAAAAAGTGTTGGTGAGCTCTGGATCCCCCTCCCAAATTTCTGCCCTGGGCATCAGTCTAATGCCAGCCCTGTCCATGAAGCAAATATTTGCCATTACGTTTTTCTGTTTTATAATTCCAGTTCATTTAGGTGTGAAGGGTGACCCACATTGCAGGACAAAAATATTGCCATCCGTCCCTAAAATCCTGCTTTTGTGTAGTTTTTGAAAATATAACCTGTGGCACTGTGCCTTGTTCAGACACTGACTTCATAAACGAACCAGGTCATGGGTAACGGAGAAGCTTGCTTCCAGTGTGTAGTCTTTCTCGTCTCCCTTTGAATTCAGCGCCTGAAGAATATGATATTCAAGTTTAAATTATATTTTTCAAAAACTATATACAAAATAAAGGGGCCCTTTACTAAAAGCTCAACATGTGTTAAATGCTGTGTGCCCTATTTTATACCTATGGGCTAGTGTAAGAGCTTCATGTAAACTTTGTCTAGAGCAGGGGTGTCAAAGTCCCTCCTCAAGGGCTAAAATCCAGTCTGGTTTTCAGGATTTCCTCAATGAATATACATGAGATCTATTAGCATACAATGAAAGCAGTGCATGCAAATAGATCGCATGCATATTCATTGGGGAAATCCTGAAAACCTGACTGGATTGCGGCCCTCGAGGAGGGACTTTGCAATGTTCTGTTTTGCATGGCCATGTAATCAAGTAATCGGAAGAATAAACTGTGGCATGGGTTCTCTTACCAGCTGTGAATCTCTCTCTTTGGTGGTGATTGCTATCAAGTAATGCTTTGTACACTAACCCTTGATAGACTTTTTGTTGGCCATTGAATATTCAGTGCAAAAACTGGATATTCAATACATTTCTCAACGGGAAAAAGCAGTGTGTTCCATCTCCAAAATTAAAGCTGTTTTGTTCTAACCTTTAACACACTGAAAATTGGGTTCATCCTAGGATAGTACTTTTGGACTAGAGACCTTTTTTCTCCAAATTTCCTGTGGAAGTGTTCCAGCTGGCAGTTTGTGTAACTTGAATAAATAATGTATTTTTTTTTTTTTTTATTAGAATCATGTTAATACCATAAGCCATGAGTATGATAGATGGGTTTATGAGAAAGGAGTTGTGCATTGCTGTGTTCAGTATAGCAGAAGTTCTTCAGATAGCTGTTGCTGCTGTGGCTAGGCCCAGATTTAGGAATAGGCAGGGTGGGCAGCTGCCTCTGGCTCCAAATTTCCAAAGGTTCTTAGGAGGTGTTGTGTTGGGCAAGAAAATTCAGAATGGGACCGTGAGTACTTTCAGACTGCTAGGTGTGAGGTAATTCATTTTATGATTTGGGTTCCCATGGCAACAGAGGGAAGAGAAGACTGGACATGTTGGCACATGGGGTGGGGGTGGTTTCTTTGCATAGGCATCACTACGGGTTGATAGGTGCCACCCCAAATAAATGCCTTGCCACCCCTTTGCCACCATGGCTTTGGTGAACATGATCAGCATTATTTTCACCCTCTTGCCCTGCACAGCCCAGTATCACTGTCATCTTTTCCTCCTCCCCTTCGGTAGTCCTCCAACATTTTTGCAAGTAGCATCAATAAAGAAAGTAAGTTGCTTTCGGCTATCTCTGGAAGCATTCCCTCTGCTGTGTCCCACCTCCTCTTAACACAACTTTCTGTGCCTGCATAGGTGGGAAATAGCAGAGGAAATGCTTCCAGAGCCAGCTGGAAGCAGCTTGCTCTCCTTATTGATGTGGCTGGCAACCTGCAAAAACACTGGAGGACTGCTAAGGGGGTGGAGGGAAGGATGAGAATGAGGCTGCTGGCCAGCGGAGGTAAACACTGGCGGAAGGGAGGGGGAGGGAAGGAGGCATGAATTTGGGGTGCAGAACAGAGGGAAAGATGATGAGGGGTGCCTTGGGACATGGAAGGGATGAGGAGGAGGATCGTGTTTGGCAGGAAGAGAGGAAAAAGGGGTGCGTTGGCACAGGAAGGGAGAGGCAAGACCCCGGTTCGTAAGTCAGATGTTTTTAACCCGGGGACTGCCTGCACCTTGGAGACAGTATATAGGGGAGAGATGCTGGCCCTGGGGTGGGATGAAGGATAAAGGGGAGGAAAGAAGCTGTACACAGGGAGTGACAGGGAAAAGAGGGTGATGCTGAATATGAATGGGGGAGGGGGGCAGTAACACAGAGGGGATCGCCAGCCTCGGCAGCAATTCTCAACTGCCGCATGTGGCCCCTTTCTGTGCTTTCCTTTTGCCACAGTTCATCCAGTCGAAAACAAGAAGTTGTGTCATTGGGGACCGACCATGGCAGAAGGAAAGCATAGAGAGGGGCCACAAGTAACGGTTGAGAATCGATGCTAGGGACAGCAGCCCCCTGTAACAAAAAATGTGTCTACAAGACCAGGAGAGGAAGATGTTGGACTGGCACAGATAGAAGGGGGTGGACATGCTGACCCACTAGGGGCCCCCCAGATCCTGGGAGTCCAGGGCAACTGCCCTGTTTGCTCCCCCCTAACATTGGCCCTGTGCTATGGCACAGACACCGTGGGCCATATAAAACGGCCAAGTGGGTTGGATTCGGCCCACAGGCCTTGTGTTGATACGTGGCTTAAGAGTCTGGCTTGTAGTCTCGAGACTACAATGTGAACTCATGGCAGCCATTTTGATGACGGCTCTACACGGGGCAGGAGCATAGGACGATCGATCCTGCCCCGCGTCACCGCTAGACCACCAGGTAAGGTCTGAGGAGGTTCAGGCAGCCTGCAAAAAGAAGGAAAAAATTGCGAATAATTGAATTTGCAAGTAGGGAAACTGTGAATCCGGAGGGATAGCTGTGTTTTACGATTGCATAGGGTGGCTGCTACTGGGTTTAGTAAAAGCCTCCGAGAACCCTTTTGAACATCGGAGGTTGAACTTCCATGCCAGTAAGACCTGACTTTAATGTGTCTTATTGGCATGAAAAGCTTTTGAGCATTGGGGGCTCAGATGCAAAGGGAATGTTAGCAGGGAAAAGGAGCTTGAGAGGGTTTTCCCCCTGCACTTTTGATAATTTCTGGGGCAGGGGAGCTCCCCATAGCCTCTAAGAAGGATATCCCCATTCTCCTTGTGCACCCATGAGGTAAATCTGTCTCTGCTTGTAGTAAGAGGATGTTCCTTTTCTTTTGGAACAGAACTGGGATTTAGATGCAGAGGATGAAGGGTAAATCTCTTATCTATTTATTTGCACCACCAAGTGCTAGCAGAGTAATTTAAAGTAGGGCTGTTAGTAGCTTCTGTCCTTCACTCAAATGTAATTCCAGAACTGAAATGAGCTGTAAAAGGTGAAATTAACCTTGCTGTTACTGGTTAATTTTATTATGTCACACAGTGCTAGAGAATTCAAGACTGACATCGCACAACCTGCATTTCTATCTTCCTTTCTCTGGCTACTGAAGCTGCTGCTTTTTTGCATACTCTGCCCCCAGCTGGTTGTCTCCACATCAGAGACCATTAGGGGTTGCTGCAAAGACTTGTACTTTTTGTGTATGGGACTATGACCTAGCTTCAGGGTTGATTAACTTATTCATTGTCCAGGGTGCCAGTGATTTAAGGGTGCCAGAATACCCCATATATGTCACATTGTCTATAGGTTAAGCCTTTTCTTCAACACCCTCCCCCACCCCAGGTCCAATCTCTCCCCCTCCTTCCCTTCCTGCAGGTCTAGCATTGCTCACTCTCCTCTCCCTCCATGCTCTTATAAAGATTGTTGGTTGTTGGCAGCAGTAGCGGCATGACAGGCTGCCTTCATCCAGCCCCTGGCTCATCCCTCTGCTGCATCCTGCCTCCTCTGTTGCAATTTCCAGTGAGTGGGATGTGGCAAAGGGAAGACCCAGGAACATGGGAAAGTGAGAGACGTGAGGGAGTATAGAGGAGGGGAAAGAGATGGGACCAGGAGGAGGGGGAGAGATGCAAGCTCATTCTAAAGGAGGGTCAGGTGACAAACTCATAGGTGAAAACAAGGTGATTGGAGGTGGAGCATGCCACCAAAGCCAGTTGGCTAAAAGTGCCACCTGTTCCTTGAGCCGGCCCTGGCTAGCTTGCACTCAGTCCTTGCAGCACATTGCATCCATCTATTATTTTTGCTTGTACTTTGAATTAACTCGCTCCTATAATTAGGCTCAAGCATTTACACCAGTCTTTGAGCTAGCATAGGTACTCACGCTTAAAATTAGGTGCGCAACTGTGAACCTGACTACTATTCTATAAGAGCAATAGGCATGTGCAGTTGCTGTTATGGAATTCACGCTTAGGTGCTGGGATGATGCAAGCAAACTTTAGGCAACCTATATAGAGAATTGCCCCTTATATGTGCAATAGCACATTATTTTTCACATTAGTGCATGTGCATACTTAAAACAGAGGAGAAAACCACAAAAATTAAATACATATTTTTCCACCTTCATACGAATGCTTCCTGATTTGCTGTTTCGAATCAAAATTTGGACTCGCCGATTTAGTCAGTGATCAACATCCCTCCGCCCCCGGTGAGACCTGACATACCTCTAGGCCTCCTAAAGCAGCAGCAGCAGCGTTGGCGGTGGCCGGCTGATAGAGTAGTGCTCTGAACAGGAAGTTTGTTCCTTGCCCCACTGGGGCCTTCCCTCTGTCATGTCACTGATGATGCGGCAGAGGGAAGCCCTGGAGGGGCAGGCTGCAAGCTGCCTATACACAGTGTTGCCTCTGCCAGCTGGCTACCACTGCTACTGCTTTGGGAGACTTGGAGGTATATCAGGTCTCATGGTGGGGGGAGCAGTGGGGAGCTGCTGCTTAGGGGAATAAGAGAGGAGGAAAGCTGCTGCACATGGGGGAGGGAGGAGAGATGAAGACTTGTTGGATATGGAGTGGAGTAAAGGAAGGGAGAGATGCAACAAAGAGGTAGAAAGGGGTGAGAGGGAGAAATCCTGAATCTAGTGGAGGGGAGGGAGACATGCATTGGGAAGATAGAGGGAGAAATGTTGGACATAGGATGGAGGACAGGGAGAGATGGGGCATAGAGAGAGAGAGAAATGTTGCACATGATAATGGAGGGGAGGAAGGGAGAGATGCTACATGGAGGGGAATAGAGATGTTTGATCCAGGGCACAAGGCAGAGAGAGAGAGATGGTAGATGGTGGGAAAGAAACAGAAATGTTGAATATGGCAGTGGAAGGTAAAAAAAAATAATGGTCCCCTTTTATGAAGCCACATTAGGCTTTTTTTTATCGCTGGCCACAGTGGTAAAAGCTCTGATGTTCATATAAGAACATAAGAACTGCCACTGCTGGGTAAGACCAGTGGTCCATCGTGCCCAGCAGTCCATTTCCGCGACGGCCCCTAGGTCAAAGACCAGTGCTCTAACTGAGACCAGCCCTACCTGCGTACGTTCCGATTCAGCATTTGTCTTGAATCCCTGGAGGGTGTTTTCCCCTATAACAGCCTCCAGAAGAGCGTTCCAGTTTTCCACCATTCTCTGGGTGAAGAAGAACTTCCTTACGTTTGTACGGAATCTATCCCCTTTTAACTTTAGAGAGTGCCCTGTCGTTCTCTCTATCTTGGAGAGAGTGAACAACCTGTCTTTATCTACTAAGTCTATTCCCTTCAGTATCTTGAATGTCCACTCTGAGTCTCCTCTTTTCAAGGGAGAAGAGGCCCAGTTTCTCTAATCTTTTGCTGTACAGCAACTCCTCCAGCCCCTTAACCATTTTAGTCGATCTTCTCTGGATCCTTTCGAGTAGTACAGTGTCCTTCATGTTCGGCGACCAGTGCTGGATGCAGTATTCCTATGAGCATCCAAACTAATACTACCGTGGCCGACGATAAAAAAGCCTAATGCTGCTTCATAAAGGGGGGGGGGTAATTTTATTTTCTATTTTGTGATTACAATGTGTATCCTGTCAGAGCTGGTTTTAGACAGCAAGCATGAGCTAGGCCCTAATAGAGAGAGGAAAAGTCATTCTTGTTTGTTTGTTTACTCCACAGCGCCAGCCTGGGGCTGGAGAGGGCAAAGGGGGGTGGGTGGGTTGTTTGAATTGGCTACAAAATAAACCCACCAATATATTAGGCAATAAAACAATATTTTCCTAAGGTTTTATTATCCCAGGACAAGCAGGCAGCATATTCTTGACTGATGGGTGACGGCACCGACGGAGCCCCGGTACGGACAATTTTAGAGTGATTGCACTCTAAGAACTTTGAAAGTTCTAGTAGGCCGCACCGCGCATGCGCGAGTGCCTTCCCGCCCGACAGAGGCGCGCGGTCCCCAGTTTCTTAGTTTCCGCGGAGCTAAGAAGACGCGTGTTCCAACTGCTGTTGGAAAATTTTTTCAAATTTTTCTCGCCTTCCCGCTCGCACGTTATTTTCTTGTCGTGATTTATTCACCTTATCGTTTCTTTCTTTTATTTAAAAAAAAAAAAAAAGTCCATTTTTTTCGACTTTTTTCCGGTCAGCCCCGGCGGGGCCTGTTGGCACCATCGAATTTTGCTACGGCTGTTTTTCCCTTCATGCCCCCTTCACCGGGTTTTAAGAAGTGTCAGCGGTGTGCACGTCCTATTTCCCTTTCCGACCCGCACAAGTGGTGCCTTCAGTGTCTGGGTCCGGACCATAGGGCAGAAACGTGCACCCGCTGCAGTTCTCTCCAAAAGAGAACTCTAAAGAATCGCCAAATTCAACAGTGAATTCTTTTCGGTGCCGCCATGGAAGTTCCCCCGGCATCGACACCGTCATCTTCCTCCAAATCGGCACCGGTGACTTCGACACCGCAAGATCCATCCTCGGTGTCGCACCCTGTAGGTAAGCCGGCTAAGAAGCCATCCCCTACTGTCCTTAGCCCGCCAGTCGAACAAGCAGTGAGCCAAGTCCTGCAGACTGCGCGCCGGCCTCGCAAACGCTCCGCTCCTATTGAAGTCACTGCCTCTTCATCGGCATCGACTTCGCCTGAGCGTCGAGCTGCACCGCAGGTACCGAGCAAGAAAAAAGCGGTACCGGTGCCATCGGGACTGTCTCTGGATGAGAGAATAACATCCATCCTTCAGGTCCAGCTTAAGGAGCAGTTACAACACTTGCTCCCGGCTCTGCTGACTCCGAGCCTTCCAGTGTCGGTACCTACTGAGCATTCGGTGCCGATCGTCGAACAGCCTGTTTTGTCGGCATCGACGTTGTCGGCACCGCAAAAATCTGTTTCTATGCCTGTTCTCTCGGCGGAACCGAAGTCTCTTCGACGCACTGCTTACTCGACTTCGGAGCCGGTGCCGTTCTCTGACACCCGTACTGCTGTCCATGAGGTCTGGTAAATCGGTACGCAAAACCAAGCATACCGAACCTTCTACCCCACTTTCTCAGGGCCGTCTGTCATCGGTATGGGACCCTGATTTGTGGGATGATTCTGATGACCCCCTCGGTACCGAGGCAGATTATTCCTCGGAGGAGGATGTTACATCGGTGCAGGATCCTGCTGGTAAGCCAGAGCACTCGTCCTTCACCAAGTTTCTTAAGGAGATGTCGGACACCCTTTCCATCCCTCTAGAGTCTGACTCTAAAAAATCCAAAGCATTTCTTGATGCTTTGGATTTTGACCAGCCTCCGAAAGAATTTTTAAAGTTACCCCTCCATGACATCTTGAGGGAAACTTTTTACAAAAATTTAGAAACTCCTCTCACCGTTCCAGGAGCCCCTAGGAAGCTGGAATCGCTTTACAAGGTGATTCCTATACCAGGGTTTGACAAACCCCAGCTGCCCCATGAATCTCTGCTGATGGAGTCCACCCTCAAAAAATCGGCAGGCTCTAGTGTATATGCCTCTGTCCCTCCTGGCAGAGAGGGTAAGGCCATGGATAAATTTGGTAAAAGACTTTACCAAAATGCAATGCTGGCCAACCGTTCAGGTAATTATGCGTTTCACTTCTCTTTTTACCTGAAACATTTGATTCAGCAAGTCTCTTCTTTTCAAAAGTATCTTCCTGACCGTAAGCTTCCTGCATTCCAACAATGCACTTCCAGTCTCCTGCCAAAAGAGTCTGCTTCCAACAAGTCTCAGTCCCTCCTTCTCGCTCAAGAGGTTCAATCCCTCCTTCTTCTCAATGCCATCGAAGAAGTTCCTCAAGATCAGCGAGGTCAGGGTTTTTACTCCCGGTACTTTCTAGTTCCCAAAAAGACCGGAGACCTCAGACCTATCTTAGATCTCAGAGATATCAACAAATGTTTGGTCAAGGAGAAGTTCAAAATGCTCTCTCTTGCCACCCTCTACCCTCTTCTCACTCAGGGCGACTGGCTATGCTCCCTCGATCTCAAAGAGGCTTACACACATATTCCTATCCATCTGACGTCCAGGCAATATCTGCGCTTTCTCATCAATCAACATCATTATCAGTACAAAGTGCTACCCTTCGGCCTGGCCTCCTCTCCCAGGGTATTCACCAAATGTCTGATTGTGGTAGCGGCCTATCTCCGCTCTCACAACTTTCAAGTCTTCCCTTATCTGGACGACTGGTTGATCAAAGCTAATTCCCCTCAGGCGGTTCTGCTTGCCACCAATCAGACCATTCACTTCCTTCGACTATTAGGGTTCGAAATCAATCTACCCAAGTCTCACCTCATTCCGACCCAGCGACTTCAATTTATTGGAGCCGTTCTGGACACTGTTCTGATGAGGGCGTTTCTTCCATCCAACCGCCTTCACGCCATCCTCCATCTCTGTCAGCAGGTGTTTCAACAGATTACCATTTCTGCGAATCACATGATGGTGCTATTGGGGCACATGGCTTCGACAGTACATGTCACACCCTTCGCACGTCTCCACCTGCGTACTCCTCAATGGACCTTAGCGAACCAATGGTCCAAGCGACGGATCCTTGTTCACAACACATATCTGTGACCTCGTCTCTTCGACAGTCGCTTCTTTGGTGGTTGACATCTTCAAATCTATCCAGAGGTCTGCTGTTCCATCTACCTCCTCATCAACTAGTCATCACCACAGATTCCTCCCCCTACGCCTGGGGAGCTCACTTGAACGAATTCCAAACTCAGGGATTTTGGACTGCCCAGGAAAAGAAACACCACATCAATTTCTTTGAACTCCGAGCGATGTTCTATGCCCTCAAGGCGTTTCAACATCTTCTCTTTCCTCAAGTACTACTCATTTGCACAGACAATCAAGTTGCAATGTACTACATCAACAAACAGGGAGGAACGGGCTCTCGCCTGTTGTGTCAGGAAGCCCAACGGATTTGGTCTTGGGCGACAGCTCGTCACTTATTCCTGAAGGCTGTCTACATTCAAGGGGAACAGAATTCCTTAGCGGACAATCTCAGCAGAATTCTCCAACCTCACGAATGGACTCTCGATCCCTCGACTCTTCAGTCCATTTTCGCTCAATGGGGCACTCCTCAAGTGGACCTTTTTGCAGCTCCCCACAACCATCAGCTGCCCCTGTTTTGCTCCAGACTCTACTCTCCTCACCGTCTGGCGCCCGATGCATTTCTCCTGGATTGGACCAGTCTCTTCCTATATGCTTTTCCCCCTCTACCGCTCATGCTGCGAACCCTGTTCAAGCTCAAGAGGGAACAAGCCACCATGATTCTCATCGCTCCACAGTGGCCCAGGCAACATTGGTTCTCCCTTCTACTTCAACTCAGTTCCAGAGAACCCATACCTCTTCCACTGTTTCCTTCTCTGCTTTCTCAGCATCAGCAGACCCTACTGCATCCCAACCTACAGTCTCTGCACCTGACAGCTTGGTATCTCTCGGGCTGACTTCGGCTCACTCACTTCTTTCTCAGCCTGTCCGCTCTATCATTGATGCTTCCAGGAAACCGGCCACGCTCCAATGTTATCAACAGAAGTGGTCTCGGTTTTCTTCCTGGTGCCTCTTACATCACCATGATCCCATGTCTCTAGCAGTGGGACTGGTGTTGGACTATCTTCTTTCCTTGTCTGACTCTGGTCTTAAATCTACTTCTATCAGAGTTCACCTTAGTGCCATTGCTGCCTTTCATGAGCCAATTCATGGAAAACCCCTCTCGGCTCATCCTTTGGTTTCTCGGTTCATGAGGGGCCTTTTCAATGTGAAACCACCTCTCAAGCCTCCTCCTGTGGTCTGGGATCTCAATGTGGTTCTTTCCGCTTTAATGAAGCCTCCTTTTGAACCTTTGGCCACAGCGCATTTCAAATTTCTTACCTGGAAAGTGGTCTTCCTTATAGCTCTCACTTCTGCCAGGAGGGTCAGTGAACTGCATGCACTAGTGGCCGATCCACCTTTCACTGTTTTTCACCATGATAAGGTGGTTCTCCGTACACACCCCAAATTTCTTCCTAAGGTTGTGTCTGACTTTCATCTTAACCAGTCCATAGTCCTGCCTGTATTTTTTCCAAAGCCTCATTCTCATCCAGGTGAACAGGCTTTGCATACCTTGGACTGTAAACGTGCTCTGGCTTACTATCTTGAACGTACTAAGCCCCACAGATCATCTCCTCAACTATTTTTGTCCTTTGATCCTAACAAGTTGGGTCATCCTGTATCTAAACGCACTCTCTCCAATTGGCTTGCTGCTTGCGTTTCTTTCTGTTATGCTCAGTCGGGCCTGACACTGGAAGGTTCTGTCACGAGCCACAAAGTTAGAGCTATGGCAGCGTCTGTAGCTTTCCTCCGATCTACTTCCATTGAGGAAATCTGCAAGGCTGCTACTTGGTCCTCAGTTCACACTTTTACATCACATTATTGTCTGGATGCATTCTCCAGACGGGATGGACACTTCGGCCAATCTGTTTTACAAAATTTATTTTCCTAATGGCCAACCTTCCCTCCATCCCTCTTTTTGTTAGCTTGGAGGTCACCCATCAGTCAAGAATATGCTGCCTGCTTGTCCTGGGATAAAGCACAGTTACTTACCGTAACAGGTGTTATCCAGGGACAGCAGGCAGATATTCTTGCGTCCCTCCCACCTCCCCGGGTTGGCTTCTTAGCTGGCTTATCCTAACTGGGGACCGCGCGCCTCTGTCGGGCGGGAAGGCACTCGCGCGTGCGCGGTGCGGCCTACTAGAACTTTCAAAGTTCTTAGAGTGCAATCACTCTAAAATTGTCCGTACCGGGGCTCTGTTGGTGCCGTCACCCATCAGTCAAGAATATCTGCCTGCTGTCCCTGGATAACACCTGTTACGGTAAGTAATTGTGCTTTATCTGATATCAAAACCCACAAGTAACCTTAGATATTTTCAGTTTTAACCCTTTTTAAGACCTCAGCGGTGCAAACTGTGTGTAGATTTCATTCACAGGTTCATTAGCACCCAAATCTTCATCGGTCTATTTTTATAATTTTATATATATATATATATATATATATATTTTTTTTTTCTTTTAACTCTCTATATCACTAAATATAACTCAGCCGTAGCTAGTCTTAAAAAGTTTTTTTGACTACCCCTCAGAAACATAGCTTAAAATCTATTAGGGTAATCTTACTAAACTTACTTCAATATATTTAAACCCATAGTAGCTGCCTTGGGGCCTGATTGGCTACGTTTGAATGAGATCATGACATATAAATTTCTCCCAAAAAAAGCCGCAGCCATGTTTGCTGAGGAAACTGATGGTATAGCACTCATGGAACCGGCATAACTAAGGTATTTGAAAGAAAACTATGGGTTTAAATATATTGAAGTAAGTTTAGTAAGATTACCCTAATAGATTTTAAGCTATGTTTCTGTGGGGTAGTCAAAAAAAACTTTTTAAGACTAGCTACGGCTGAGTTATATTTAGTGATATATCTCTTTTCTATTGTCAGGGAAAATACCTTGATAAAGCCCCCTCGGCGAAACATAGCCTATGTTGGATGAAGATCCCCTGCTATGCTTCATAAAAGAGATGAGTATTGGAATTAAATAAATAAAGAGTTAAAAAAAACAAAACTCTCTCTCTCTCTCTCTCTCTCTCTCTCTCTCTCTCTCTCTCTCTCTCTCTCTCTCTCTCTCTCTATATATATATATATATATATATATATATATATATATATATATATATTAAAAATTATAAAAAAATAAACTGTTGAAGATTTGGGTGCTAATGAACCTGTGAATGAAATCTACACACAGTTGCACCGCTGAGATCTTAAAACGGGTTAAAACTAAAAATATCTAAGGTTGCTTGTGGGTTTTGATACAAAATAAACCCACCAGGACGTTATGAAAAAACAACCACCCATGATTGGGTAGGAAAATCGAATCGAAAAATCAATTCAATAGACCAAATTGAATCGAATCGAAAAATATTTCCCTGAATCGGACAGCACTACTCCATATCCCTAGTAAATTAACCAAAGATGTATAATCCAATGTTTTACAGGGGATATTTGTGAGCCCTCTGGGAACAGGGAAGTAACTTCTGTATCGGAAAGTAATGTGGCTGGAATTACTACTGGGAAGGAGTGAGATAATTTCAAAGTCCATCTCCTCCTGAAAAAAACAAATGGCCTTTAATAAAAGAGAAGGTATCTATCTGTCTCTTTTCCTCTGTGCTTTTTGTCTCCCTCTTCTGATTTAGAATGCTTTGTTCTCAAAGCTCAGGGGAGGTGAACCATGTGGCTGATGACTCCACTCGTCTTAAAATTGTAATAAATGTCTGCAATAAACCTATCATTGGCAAGATCTGTCGGTGTCTCATCTCTCTTCATATTTTGTGCTCTGCCAGCGATCAGCCTCCTACCAAGATAATCTCCTCAAAACCTCATCATATGTGCCTGAGCACACATATTTGTTTCTGTCTTTGCTGACAAACTGTCTGCCTTTATGTACCTTCCTTGGTTCCATTGGTTGCTTTCCATTAAACCTGCCTGTGGTACAGAAAAGGAGAATTAAATAGCTATTAATTGAGATCTCAAAAAAGGTTTAGAAACAAATAACAGGCCTTGTCAAATCGTGATTTGATACATGTTCTTAGAATTGTCTGTGACAGTTGCAGCCAGAAGATTTAAAATAGTGTTGGCGCATACTAAAAGATTCATTTCACACAAACTCAAAGAACCAGCAGCAAATACTATAAAATAAATAATAATGTTAAAGTAAATTTAACAATTACACTTCAAGAAATATATCTTGTATAGATAGAAAAAGGAAAAAAAACATTTCAGAAAAAAAAGTGTCTGGGAAAAAGCTCCCTTAAGAAAACAATTAAGAGAAATGAATATTTCCAATGCTTTCTCCCAAGCCCTCAAATTGAGGGGCTCAAAGATTAGAAAATTACCAAAGAATTAAAGATACTCAAAACTGAGCAAAAGAGATTGCTGTCTATTGTTAGAGCTAAACATTCTCTTAAACTTTAGTGTTAAAAGGTGGAGTAGTGCTGAAGGGTAATGTTAAGATGCCCATTTTATCCCTATGGGCATCTTAGCATTAAGCATGTGTAAAAGGACCTCTAAAAAACATTCTTTATCTGAGATTAACACTAAAGTAACTAACATAGACCTGGATTCACTAACCTGCCCGATTAGGCCCGATCCAGGCAGATCCGATGAATTCAGGAATGAAAAATATGCAGATGGGGGCGATCGGAGGAACGCCCCCATCTGCCTGCATGGATTTCTCTATAGCGATCCCCGCGCATGCCCATCTGAGACGCCACTTTTTTTTTAACTAAAACTTTTCAACTTAAAACTTTAGTTTTTAGCCCTGTGAGTCTGTGGTTTAAACCCGCGGGTTAAAACCATGGGTTCGCTGGGCAGGGAAGGGCAGGAGAACGGCGATACGGCTGGAGAGATTCGGGGAAGATCGAGGCAGAGCAGGGCAGCATTCGGGGCGAGCAGGCAGGAGAGATTGCAGGGCAGAGAGCAGGGCTTCTAGTCAGAAAGATGTTTTCGACTGGTCCCCAGCAGTCGCTTCTTCAGCCCAGTGATCGGCCAGCCCAGTCGGATCAGAAATTTGGTGTTGTGAATCGCGTCGCTGTCCAATTTGCATGCATTTCACCTCATTTGCATGGACGGATTCGAAGTGGATCGCAGGAGAGGTAAGTGAATCAGGCTGGATGGAAATTTGATAGTAAAGGGGTCGCAACCGATCGATACACGATTGGTTTGCTTTGTGAATCTAGCCCATAGTTACAGAGGTAATCAGATTTAAAACACTCCAAAATATCTGACACCTGTTGAGATGGATAATTTACATATATTTTCTGCATGCGCAGGCTGATTTTGCTTCTTCCCAAAAGGCAGATAATAAGCAGATATAATAGGTGAAATTAATTCTGATGAAATCTCAACTCAAGACAAGGTCTGAGGTAATTTTGGCATGTTCAGAAATCTTAAATTTGCAGCATGTGACTTATTTTCTAGAACGTCCAATTTAAGTCTCATATTCATTGAATCTTTTACCACCATATTATGTACTGTATTAACAGTCCAAGCCCTTTAATCGGTCAACTCTAGAAACAACAACATGCGTTACGTCTGTAGCACATTTATCTATTTTAAACTGCAAATGGTTTACTTCTGAGGAAAGATGATTAATATGAGGTATAAAAATTTTCACCAGTTCAGTTGAGGTTTCCCAAATAACCTCTAAAGAAATATTAACAGGACAATGAGGAAGGAATTACATTAAGGACAACTCCCCACATGCACAGAGGTAGATGGTGAAGATATAGCAGGGTCCTGTACAAAATGCTTTATCTTCCTCCATCAAAGATAGCAAGAGCTGCCCTGCCGGTAAAACTTCCACACTTTGGATGGATGCCTCAAGCAGAGTGAGTGTGTCTGAGATGCTTCAGATTGAGGGAGCTGAGTAGATGCCTCCTTCCTACCACACTTCCGAAAGGACATGCTGAGGATCGAGTCGGTTCAGCGAACGGCCACCAGGATGGTCGTGGGGCTCAAGGATCTCACGTATGAAGAAAGATTTAAAAAATTGCAGCTGTACTCACTTGAGGAAAGAAGAGAACGGGGAGATATGATTGAAACATATAAGTACATCACGGACGCATCGAGTCAGAAGATATCTTCTGGCTCATGGGACCCTCGACCACCAGAGGGCATCCGCTGAAGATCAGGGGAGGGAAGTTTCATGGCGACTCCAGGAAGTACTTCTTCACCGAAAGAGTAGTGGATCATTGGAACAGACTCCCACTCCAGGTGATAAAGGCCAGCAGCGTGACGGATTTTAAGAGAAAATGGGATACTCACGTGGGATCTTTAAGGGAGTAAATTCAGGGGAGGGGATACTTGGAATGGGCAGACTTGGTGGGCTATAGCCCATTTCTGCTGCTTTTTTTCTATGTTTCTATGTTTCCTCTCTTAATCCTAGATATTTTCCTGAAACAGGATCTCCTCTTTTCTCCTTTCCTGTCACATTAGAGAGTTGTGTAGGGATAGAAACCAAACCCATCCCTGCCTGTCCCCACTGGAAATTGAATCCATTTCCACTGGAATCGAATACATCCCTGCCCATCCTCATAAACTTCAGAAGTAGTTATTTCATTTAATTATGCTACTGAATTAAAGGCTCTGGTAGAGACCCATTTACAAATAAGCAAAGGCACTTCCCTCCCTCCTTTATAAAACCGCAATAGCAGTTTTTAGCACAGGCCGGCAAGCTGAATGTTCTGCATTGCTCCTGATACTCGTAGAGTTCTTATGAGCGTCGGGAGCAGCACAGAGCATTCAGGAGGGAGTGGGCATCCCTCCTGCCGGGGACAGTGTGGGGAGATTGGGGGTACCGGCAAGAGGGAGTGGGCATCCCTCCTGCCGGCCAACTTGCAGTGAGGTTCAGGGGTTCTATGCCACTGCTGCTCAGTTGATCGCAGCAGGGAGATTCCCTTGCAGCAATCAGCTCAAGCAGCAATGCGATTCTCTAAACGGCGCTTGTGACATTGATGCTAGTTAGAGAATCGGGGTGGTTAGGCATCTGTCCGTTATTAAAAGTTACTTAGGTGGCTGCTGAGACCAGGCCGTGTGTGTGTGTGTATATGTATACAATCAAACCTCAGTTTGCGATTAACATGGTTTGCGAGTATTTTGCAAGATGAGCAGGTAGGGCTGGTCTCAGGGCACTGGTCTTTGACCTAGGGGCCGCCGCGAGAGCTGACTTCTGGGCACAATGGACCATTGCTCTGACTCAGCAGTGGCAATTCTTATGTTCTTATGAGCAAAACACTCCTGCAAACTTTGACTCGCAAACTGAGCGTTGACTCAATATGCGAGCACCGACCCCACTCCCGAGAACTGGCTCCCCCCCCCCGCCACAGCCCAAACTCTTACCTTGACTGGACAGGACACTGGCACACAGCATCAACCCACATGACGTGCCGATTCTGAAAAAGCCTGCCCTACCTGCCACTGATCTCTGCTGGGCTTCTGTGGGGTCTTGAGCATCTGCACAGGCTCAAGGCCTTCTGGCTCCCCCTCTCTCCGAGATTCTCATAAGAATCCTCGCAGCAACTTGTGAGATCACGGGAACTTGTGAAGTTGCTGTGAGAACTTGTGAGCATAGGGAGATCACTTCTGCCCTAGTTCACCTCTGGACCACCAGGGCTTTCAAGGTAGGATTTGTAGAGGTCTGTGAGGTGGGAGGGAGGTGTGATTTTTCAGAATCAGCCAGGACAAGAGACAGGAGGGAACCCTCCTGTCCCGGCTCACTGCTGGATTACTAGGGCTTAAGGCAGGCCTGGGGTAGGCCTGCAAGGAGATAGAGGGGATAGACTTGATTGGGGGGGGGGGGGGGGTGCTGAGCCAAGCAGGGAGGGGGCCTGGGTGCAGAGCCAAGCAGGGCACTTGAATATAAACCCTCAGTTAATATTTGAGTTAACCTTTATTTCCCTCCTTTTTAGGAGAAAAGGGTTACCTCCATTTATATTCATATTGGTTTATATGGTAGTTCTTAATACTGTAAAGAATTGGGTAATATCTCATTAAATGAAGATAAATATAGATAAAACTAAGTTTCTCTGGCTAGGGTCACAGGATTTGGCTAGATCTGTTCTTTTGTCATCTCTCTGGGTCAACACAATTATAAATTTAAACTGCAAACTAGAGTGTTAGATATCCAGTTGACATATCCAGTTGGACAATTTATTGACAGTGCAATATCAAGTTAATTTGGTAAGTAAGAAATAATTTGGGTTGTTAAGCAAGTTACAGGCTGTTAGAAAATATTTTGATAAATGAACTCCCTATTCAAATTAGATCAGAAGGTTGTTATATAGTTTTCCTATATTGAATAATCTGTTGTAATTTCAGTAATAGAACATAATGATAGATATGTATACCTATCTGGGTTTGTTTCTAGAATTGATATTTATTGTTATCTGCCTTTAACTCATTAGGGCTTTGGCAGAATATAAATTAGAATGTAATGTGTGATTATCTGCTGCTTTTTTTTAACAGTATTGTCTCTCTTTTTTTCTCTCTCTCTTTATTGTATATTTTAATGTATATTTTTTTGTGCTGAGTCATGTTGTGGCTCTCACTTTCTTCTCACAGTTTGAATGCCAGCACTTCGCCTTTTGTTTCAATCCTGCCTTTATGTGAGGTCGTGAATGAGATCCCTCCATGATTATTATGTTCAATTCTAGAAGCCATAGCTTAAGAAGAACAATGAAAGGATGGAAGTAGTTCAGAAAAATCCTACAAAAATAAGAGGCTTGCAGCCCTAGAAAGAGAGGCTTCAGACATGTAAGATGTACTCACTAGAAAAAAAGAAAGGGATGATTAGAGAGACATATTGATAAATTTTTGAAAATTACATCTTCCATGCAAAAGGAAATTCAGGGACAAAGGATCATGATGTCAAGCTGCAGAGAGGAAAGTTCAAGGGAAACCTAAGAAAATACTTTAGATGCCTGGAATAATCTCTTAGCACAGGTGGTGGAAGCCATATTAGAATAGAATTGAAACGCTCGGGACACATGCATAGAGGACAATAGAAGAAACAGGTTTTTTTAAAGTTATCTTACAAAGTTAAGAGCTGGTACTTAAACCAAAGACTAGTGTAGAATAATTTCATAAATAAAACTGGAACAAAAAGTCTACTATTTATTTTTTTTTTAATCCCTCTTGCCCCCTGTGACTGTTACTCTGATAACTCTCTCAAAAATACATTTATTATCTCTAATCAGCTTTTCAGAGACATTATTTTTATGTATTAAAATGTTTTCTATACCGCTTATACTTTAGTTAGAGCTGAAAAGGGCATTTGCTATTTACCCAGAGACAAAAGCAGTGCTCAGCAGATCTTCTTTTAAGCCAGATATTCTGAGATGTAAAAACCAGTGAATTTAATTTTCAGTCACCAAGATCCAAAAACGGGTCTGGTTTTCTGGATATCAGCAATGAATATTCCTCAGGTATATTTGCATGCATTTGTTTTCAGAACCTAATAAACAACATTTGGGTATACAGTACTGAGAACTTGGCCTGTGTAATAGATCCTGAAGGATGGTGCTGCTGCCGAGTTTCCCATATGACGTACAAATGAATGCCCTGGTCTCAGCTGTCAAATTGAAGTGTGTTCTATCAGGAGGCTGCCGGTCTGAAGTGCCAATTCCAAGTCACGTCCACCTGATGCCTTTTGTCCTACTCTAAGTATTGTATAGCTTAATGTTCCACAGCTCGTGAGTTTAACGGAGATGAACTTTAATTCTGTCTTTCAGCTCCATTTAGCAGCCCTGGCATCGCTGAAGGGAGACATAGTGGAGCTCAATAAACGTCTGCAGCAAACTGAACGAGAGAGGGACGTGCTGGAAAAAAAATTTGCAAAGTCACAGGTGGGTCATAAGTCATTAAAACAAAAATAACCTTTCAAAATACTTAAACTTAACAGTATTATGTAGACAAGAGTTAAAACTTGATAAAGAAATTGAACTAAGAAGAAAATACCAGACAAAGTCAAATTTTTACATGTTCATACACTTTTTTTTTTTTTTTTTAATAATGATGAGGGCAAAGTTTAAACTATTCTAACTGAAAGTCTTTCCAAATAATTATTGGTTACTTATGCAGCTGTTCTAGTCGCTGCAGTCAGTAAAATGGCATAGCTCTGTTTTTAAAAAATCTTTCATTGCACAAGTGCAATACTAGGTCAGTCCTTCAACATTCTTCAGCATTTGGCTTTTCATAGGCTTACGTATCCCTCATGTAAATAAGTTAAAAGTAAATAAGATGACAACCTTCAAGAATTTGATTCACCCAGATTCAGTACTTGGGAAAACTTATGGCAGATTGTTTATAGATCTCAGCAAATAGTCATTAGAGAATGACACGGGGTGACCCTGTCCCGCGGGTAATCTCAGTAAAACCGCAGGAAAGGGTAAAACTGTTATCTGTTCACCACTAGCACGGAAACAAAGCTTTTAACCGCTCTATGGAGTGGTAAAAGGCTTTGTTCCCATGGGGAACCCTACCCACCACAGCTCCCCAGTATCCCACCATCCCTCCCCCCAATTGCGAGTTCAGTGGGTCCAGCGACTTCAGGCTCTACCCCCCCCCCTTGCTCGTGGGTCCAATGGCTGCATCCCACCCCCCCTCATGAGTCCTTCCATTCCAGCTGGCTTCTTTCCCTCCCTGCCATTGACACACACTTTACATTGCAAGCCAATTTCTATACAGGCCTGCTTGACAGTGCTCATGACCTTCCCTCTGCCGGGCTCCTCCTTATGACGCAACTCTCTTTTTTTCACAAAGACAGGAAATTGCGTCATAAGGAGGAGCCCAACAGAGGGAAGGCTGTGTAGCATATTGTTCCTTTTTATACTTTTAATAAAATGATTTAAATATAAAATAACTATTCAAGACTTGTGAGGATGGGATCAGGCAGAGGGGACAGTGTGGGGGATGGGCACAGAGTCCGTGGGGATGGGATGGGGCCAAATTTTTCTCCATGCGTCATTCTCTACTAATCATATCTTCAGTTATACTTCAGAGACCCTTTACATTCCATTTACCCCTTAAATCTTTTGCATTGTAGTACATTATTATATGTATTACAGTAATTAGTAATACTTAATATTAAGCTGCATTAGGCATTTAAAGGCAAATTCTATAAACGACATCCCGATTTTATTCAGCAGTAGACTTCCTACCATCTCTTCAGCTGGAACCCCCTAACCCCACCTACGAAGTAAGCCGGGCAGGAGGGATGCCCACTCCTTCCTACCCCAGCCTCCCCCCCCCCCAAAGAAAGCTGGGCAGGAGGGATGTTCGCTCTCTCCAGCCACCCTCCGCAACTCTACTCCACCCCCCCAAAAAAAACCCAACAACAAACAACCTTTCGATTGAATGTCCATCTGGAGGGATGCTCACACCCTCCAGCTGGCCCGCCACTCCAAAATAGCAGGCCTTCCCCCTTCCCTGTGCATTCTGTGATGCACATGGGAGGGGCCTAAGGCTCTGATTGGCTCAGATGCCTAAGGTCCCTCTCATAGATGGGCCATTTCGCCTTTATCTACCGTCATGTTTCTGTTTCATAGGAAGAGCTTTAGGCACCTGGGCCAACTGGAATCTTAGGCCTCCTTCCAATCTACGACATTAACAAAGATTAATTGTGGTATTTATTTCTTAGGGCCTTTCACAAAATGTTACTCTCTTATTCATCTGAACTCAGTCTTTAACTATGACTGCATATAATGCCCATCATTCACATCAAAACAGCCAACGTACAACACTAACACAGACTAATAGTGGCGTTTATTTCTTAGGACCTTAAGAAGCGGCACTAAGTTTAGCATTGTTTTAACTGTGAGCTAAGAACTGCTAGCTTCTTCAATGGTCCAACATTTGTAAATTTTATAGAGATTCTATCAAACTTTCCTCAAGGTTCTAACACTTATCTTTTGACTGCCATTATAAATATTTAATGCCATAGGCATTGTAATCGCAGTCAGAAGGTAAGTGTTAGAACTTTGAGGAAAGAAAAGTTTGATAAAATCTCTATAAAATTTACAAATGTTGGACCATTGAAGAAGCTAGCGGCTCTTACCTCACAGTTAAAACAATGCTAAACTTAGGGCTCCTTTTATCAAGGCGCGCTACGGGGGGTTAGCGCGTCGGACATTTCATCATGCGCTAACCCCCGCAGCAGCCTAAAATCCTAACGCCTCGTCAATGGAGGCGTTAGGTACTAGCGTGGCAGGTCGCTACCGCGCCTTTGTAAAAGGACTCCTTAGTGCCACTTCTTAAAGTCCTAAGAAATAAATGCCACTATTAGTCTGTGTTAATGTTGTACGTTGGCTGTTTTGATGTGCATGATGCCTGAATAAGACTGAGTTCAGATGAATAAAAGAGAAACATTTCTTGAAATTTAAAAATGTTGGTGTATTGTGTTTTTGTCATCTCAAGAATCCATTGAACGTTAGGAGATGTGATATTTTACTGTAGCCAAGTTGTTTTATTAATCTAACTGTCATTGGATAGAAATCTAGCAGGCACCATTGTGTGGATCCAGGGGGCAAGAAACTGCTCTCAGCCAAGCATGAGCTTAATGAAGGTGCAGCATGGTTAGAATATTAATTGCAATGCATGCAGCTTTTGGCATGTGGATGTGTGAGCTAACACTGAATTGAGGCTCTGTTGGATGGAATTTTACACAGGTTTCTGCAGTGCATACCATTAAGAGAAGCTATATAGTTTGTTATTAGGTTTCACAGTAGAGGTTAGAACAAAGAAAATGGAAATACACATCTGAGTCATTAAAAAAAATAACTAAGCAAGGATGGGAGTGACAGCGCACAAAGCATATTTCATGGAGTTATTCCAAATCCATCTGTGTGTCTGTGGATGTGTAGTGGAATAATCTAATGGAACAAAGGGCAATGGCCAAAAAAGCAAAAAGGATGCTAGGAATTATTAAGAAAAGGATGGTAAATAAACCGTACCATCCCTCGGTTTTTTTGCAGCCCAAATGCATGACCTTACATTTCTTAGCATTAAATTTTAGCTGCCAAATTTCAGACCATTCTTTAAGCTTTGCTAGCTTTTTTTTTCATGATGTTCACACCATTGTGGATATCTACTCTATTGCAGATTTTAGTATCATCCGTAAAGAGGCAAATCTTACCTGACAGCCCTGCAGCAATATCGCTTATAAAAATGTTTAAAAAAAATAGTCCCAAGAAAAGAACCTTGAGGCACACCACTGGTAACATCCCTTTCCTCAGAGCGATCTCCATTGATCACTACCCTCTTGTCGCCTTCCACTCAACCAGTTCTTGACCCAGCCCATCACTTTGGGACCCATCCTGAGGGCACTCAGTTTATTTATTAGACGTCTGTGTGTCAAAGGCTTCGCTAAAATCTAAATACACCACATCTAGTGCACTCCCTCTATCTAATTCTCTGGTCACCCAGTCAAAAAAATTGATCGGCTATGTCTGAGAAGACCTACCTCTAGTGAATCCATGTTGCCTCCGGTCCTGTAATCCATTAATTTGCTTACCACAGAAGTCAGACTTACTGGCCTGTAATTCCCTACATCTTCCTTACTTCCACTTTTGTGGAGAGGGACCACATCCACCCTTCTCCAGTCCTTCAGTACCACTCCCGACTCTTTGAGAGTGGCTTTCCTTATCCTTTTGGTTAGAGAAGTTACAGTGAAGTTGTTGCTCACTGTGTAAACTGCATATGTAGAAGCCCCAGAATAGATTCTTTCAAAAGGCAAGAAGTTGACACAATTGCACTGAGCTTGAGTGACGTGTGTATTTGCTTTTGTCAATTCTCTTGGCATGTAGTCTGTGGGGCCTGTTTATTAGTGTGGTGAAATGTTGTCATTTTTGTGCAAAGCATGTTGGATAAATTGGCGGCCTGGGCATCATCTGCCTATGCAGATACCTCACAGAACAGACCTTTACCAGGATACAATTTACTTCATTGTGACAGAGAGGGTAAATTGGGAGGAGGTGTAGCACTGTACACTAAAGAATGCATCAAAACTACTAGAATCACAGATGTTAGGTACACCGGGGAATCCCTCTGGGTAAATCTGGCCAGAGGGTACGAAAAATGCCTATACCTTGGTGTGATCTACAGACCTCCCAGACAACAGGAAGACAAGGACATGGAATTAATAGAGGACATAGAAAACATGACACTGCGTGGGGATACAGTAATACTAGGAGACTTCAACATGCCAGATGTAGATTGGAACACACTCTCCGTGACTACATGTAGCAGCAATAGAATTCTAACATCCATAAAGGGTGCACGTCTCAAGCAAATGGTATTGGAGCCCACCAGGGACCAGGCGATGCTGGACCTAGTACTCACCAATGGAGATAGCGTCTCGGAGGTCTAAGTGGGTGATACACTGGCCTCCAGCGACCATAATATGGTAAGGCTAAACCTCAGAAAAGGCTTCTCTAGATCAAGCAAGGCAACGAGGGTTCTCAACTTTAGAGGCACAGACTTCAACCGCATGGGAGTTTTTGTCCATCAAGAGCTACAGAAACATGCAGAAACTGACAATGTAGAGCAGGGGTGTCAAAGTCGGTCCTCGAGGGCCGCAATCCAGTCGGGTTTTCAGGATTTCCCCAATTAATATGCATGAGATCTATGTGCAAGCACTGCTTTCAATGCATAGTCATTGGGGAAATCCTGAAAACCTGACTGGATTGCGGCCCTCGAGGACCGACTTTGACACCTGTGATGTAGAGGATATGTGGTCGACTCTGAAGTCCATCCTACATGAAGCAACAACCCGCCACATAAAAACAATAAGTAAACGCAGGAGAAACAAAAGACCTCAATGGTTCACCAAGGAAATTTCAGACCTAGTTAAAAAGAAAAAAGAAGCATTTATCACCCACAAACATTTAGGAAGCCAGGAGGCGAAAGAGGACTATCTAGAGAGATCTAGAGCTGTCAGAAAATTAGTCAGAGAGGCCAAACTCCGTATGGAGGAAGAGCTAGCACGGAACATTAAGAAAGGGGATAAATCTTTTTTGAGCTATATTAGTAATAGGAAAAAAAACAAAGATGGGATTGAACGCCTGAAGCAAGCAGACGGTAACTTTGCAGAATCAGATTCTATCAAGGCAGAACTGCTAAACGACTACTTCTGCTCAGTCTTCACATGTGAAGCACCGGGAGATGGTCAACAGATTCAGACGGGAGATAACCAGAAAGATAACGTTTCAAGACTTCGAATTCACGCCCAGTAGCGTCTACAACGAACTATCGAGACTCAAAGTAAACAAAGCCATGGGGCCGGACGACCTACACCCCAGGGTGCTCAGGGAGTTAAGTGAAGTCCTGGCGGAACCACTATCTGTGCTTTTCAACCTTTCCTTACGCACAGGAAAAGTCCCCTTGGACTGGAAAACCGCCAACGTAATCCCACTCCACAAAAAAGGCTGCAAAACAGAGACAGCAAACTACAGGCCAGTGAGTCTCACGTCTATAGTGTGTAAGCTCATGGAAACTCTGATCAAACAGAATCTCGACATAATCCTGGATGAAGGAAACCTACGTGATCCCCACCAACACGGGTTCACCAAGAGTAGATCCTGCCAGTCCAATCTTATTAGTTTTTTTGACTGGGTTACTAGACAACTGGATGCCGGAGAGTCACTGGACGTGGTATATTTGGACTTCAGCAAAGCATTTGATAGCGTCCCACACCGAAGGTTATTGAACAAGCTGAAATCGACAGGATTGGGGGACATTCTAACTACATGGGTTGGAGACTGGCTAAGTGATAGACTACAGAGGGTGGTGGTGAATGGTACCCCATCAGAAGCGTCGGACGTACTCAGTGGAGTGCCACAGGGCTCGGTCTTGGGCCCGATTCTATTCAACTTATTCATAAGTGATATGACGCATGGACTTAGAGGAAATGTATCACTGTTCGCCGACAACGCCAAAATCTGCAACATAGTAGGCAAAAGCTTGTTACCTGATAATATGACACAGGACCTACTGCTGCTGGAAAGATGGTCAACGACTTGGCAGCTGGGCTTCAATGCTAAAAAATGCAAGGTAATGCACCTGGGCAAGAGAAATCCGCGCAGAACTTATGCACTAAATGGTGAGATCTTAGCTGCGACCACGGCAGAGCGTGATCTAGGGGTGATCATTAGTGACGACTTGAAAGCTGCCAATCAGGTGGAGAAGGCTTCCTCCAAGGCAAGACAAATGATGGGTTGTATCCGTAGAGGTTTTGTCAGCAGGAGACCTGAAGTCATCATGCCATTATACAGATCCATAGTGCGGCCTCACTTGGAGTACTGTGTCCAATTCTGGAGACCACACTACCATAAGGACATATTGAGGATCGAGTCAATTCAGCGAATGGCCACCAGGATGGTCTTGGGACTCAAGGATCTGACATACGAAGAAAGACTAAAAGAATTGCGGCTGTACTCACTTGAGGAACGAAGAGAGAGGGGAGATATGATTGAAACGTTCAAGTACATCACGGGTCGCATTGAGTCGGAAGATGATATCTTCTGTCTCGTGGGACCCTCGACCACCAGAGGGCACCCGCTGAAAATCAGGGGAGGGAAGTTTCACAGCGACTCCAGAAAGTACTTCTTCACCGAAAGAGTGGTAGATCATTGGAACAGACTTCCACTGCAGGTGATTGAGGCAAGCAACGTGACGGATTTTAAGAGAAAATGGGATGCTCACGTGGGATCTTTAAGGGAGTAAATTCAGGGGGGCGGGTACTTGGAATGGGCAGACTCGATGGGCTATGGCCCTTTTCTGCCACCATTTTCTACGTTTCTATGTTTCTATTTAACATGGTTACATCGGCACACTCAGCAATGCTTTAAGGGGCTTGATATAAAGCATTACCTTCCCTCTTGGATACCCATCCCAATTCATTTAAAATGCATTTTGGCTCTTAGCAAGACATCCCATGGTGTCTGGGGGTGGGGAAGGGGCAGGAGTGACCCCCCAGATGTTTCTCCCTCATTGCCAGATGGGGTAGAAAATAGCACCTCTGACCTCATGATGATAGGCTGATGATGCTAGAGCAAGGGCACAAGCTGTCAGAGAATGTTTTATTTGGTAATTTGACTCCTACCATAGAATTGCAAGTCTATCGCTAGGGGTAGGATGTGCCATTTTGTACCCCCAGCTGCTAATGGAGCAGGAGAGTCCAGGGATCACTCCTACCTCCACTAGATATAAGGGAGTTCCCTGGTAAGAGATACTGGGGGAGGGGGGGGGTTAATGGGATATCAGCATAAAGTACGCTCATCTGCTTTATCTACAGTAGAGAATGACAGGGGGGGAAATTTTTCCCTGTCCCCGCGGGAACTGATTTTTCCGTCCCATCCCGGTGAGTTTTTTTTCCTGTCGCTATCCTATTCCTGCAAGCTCTGCCCTCATCTGGGCAAGCCTCAAACACTTTAAAATCATAAGTGTTCGAGGCTTGTATGGTTAAGGTAGAGCTTACAAGAATGACAACAGGGACAACGACAAAACTCGCGGGGACAAGATGGGGAAATTGATTTCCTGCGGTGACAGGGAAAAATTTTCCCCCATGTCATTCTCTAACCCAGTGTTTTTCAACCTTTTTTGGGCAAAGGCACACTTGTTTCATGAAAAAAATCACGAGGCACACCAGCATTAGAAAATGTTAAAAAATTTAACTCTGTGCCTATATTGACTATATATAAAGTAATTCTCTTGAATAGGAATCAAATAAACACAAAGAAAGTATTTTATAATTACTTTATTATGAAATATTAAGTAAACAGAATAGTGAAAAATTATAAAATACTTTATTCAGTGCGAAACCTGGGCCTGTTTGGCTGAACACAAAGCTGATATTCTGGCTGGAATCGAAGAAAGACACACACGTAGCTCTTCGTCAACAGCTCTCAGTCTCTCTCTGTATTTGGTTTTTATAGCATACAAAAATAGACAAATATACCCTCCATCCTTTTTATTAAACCACAATAGCAGTTTTTAGCGCAGGGAGCTATGCTGAATGCCCAGCGCTGCTCTTGACGCTCATAGGCTCCCTGCGCTAAAAACCACTATTGCGGTTTAGTAAAAGGTGACCATATTGTAAAATATAGACAGCAGATATAAATTCAGAACTGTGCATAGTAAGTGAAGGGAAGTTTTCATCTCTGGGAATTTACCCAGTTAACTATTAAGTTATTTGGGCAAATTCCTTTGAAAACTGTGGTAATACTGCCTCCACTTTGCTAAATTTAAAATAAAATCATTTTTCCTACCTTGTCTGGTGATTTCTGGTTGCACTTTCTTCTTCTGACTGTGCATCCAATCTTTCTTCCCTTCTATCAGCCTGTATGCTTTCTCTCCTCCACACCTCATTCCCTCCCCCAACTTTTTCTTCCTCTCTCATAAGACCTCTCCCTGACCTTTCTTTCTTTTTTTCTGTTTCTCTTCTTTCCTTCTTTTTCCCTGCCTGCCCCCTTTCTTTCTTTCTCCCTGCCGTTCCCCAAGCCACTGCCACTGCCGCTGCCATCGGGGAACAGGACCCACCAATGGATAACAGGCCCCAAAGCTGACGCCGACGCATGCTCTCCCTGACGTCAATTCTGCAATCGGAGAGGAAGTTCCGCCCAGCCAGGCAGCGATTGGCTGGCCCGAACTTCCTCTCCGACTGCAGAATTGACGTTGGGGAGAAGAAGACTTATCGGCTCGATAGATTAGATTGCCAAGACAAAGTGAGTCCTGGGTGATCGACTCACTTTGCCTTGGCGAGCTACTGGCGCCTCTGCCTCGGGCCCCCTGTCAGCTCCGGGCCCTTGAATGCAAGACTGGTAGTACTGCCCTGATGGCGGCCCTGCGGCACACCAGGCAACATCTCGCGGCACACTAGTGTGCCGCGGAACAGCGGTTGAAAAACACTGCTCTAACCCACAGATGTGATAGCACATAGTAAACTGCAAGCACTGTTCACACTCGTAACCTGTTCATTATTCACCTATTCTGCCTCCATATTCATGGAAGCAGCTGTTTGTACATGTTAAGCATTGTTTATAGTAGATTCACTACTACACTTCTCCCTCCGTATTCACGGTTTCAGCATTCACGGTTTTTAGCTTGCTGGCTCCTCCCTCCCCAAACTATATCAGCTTGCATAGAGAAATCGCTGATTCAAAGCGTTTACAGAGAAAATCGCTGATTCCCAGCACTTTCTTTACCGTGTTTTGCCTCTCCTTCAGGAACAGACCAGTTCTCCCACCATGTTATTCGCCGTTTCACTATATTCACGATGGTTTTTAATAGAAAATACCGAATAACATATGAAAAAGTTATTCACGTTTTTCTGTATTTGTGGTTCTGTTAATCTCCTATCACCGCGAATACGGAGGGAGAAATGTACTACTATTTATTATTTCTATAGCACTACCAGATATACACAGTGTTTATGTTTATTTAAGATTTGATATACCGCTCCTGCATTTTACCGACCTAAGCGGTTTACAATGTATCAAACTAAAATTTAATTAGGTACTTCAGAAAAACTACCCTATCTGTCCCAAAGGATCTAGCTAAAGTACCTGATAAACTAAAAATATGTAATAACAACATATAATACATTTCCAAGATCAAAAATCAAAGAGATAGAAAATAGAAATAATGAAAGAAAATAAAAAATAAAATAAAACAAATTTAAGAGATAGAAAAGTGTTGTACATTAAACACGCAAGAGGTGGTTGTCCTAATTTGGGCTGTTTGTAGTTGACTGGGCGGAGAGTACCTGGGGGTGGGTGGGGGGATAGTTCTGGGGGATCGTAGGCAATTTGAATTTTGCTATGAGACTGTGCTCTTTGGGTGGGGAGGGGGGTGTTCTTTTTGTACATTATGCATCTGATATAACATTTTCCCGTTGGAGTGGGGGGGAGGGATGATGGATGGACTACTCCGGGGCTCATAAGAGTTCAGGGCCCTGGTGTGCTTTGCTTTTGCTTCTGGACCCAGGTCTGTTAGTGGGGAATAGTTGGATAGGTGATTTTTGCATTATGTATATAAAAACTGATGATGACTGTTCTCTCTGCTGTGGAACATAAACAAGCAAGAGAAAGTCCCTGCTCAAAAGAGCTTACAATCTAATTATGACTGTCACACAGGACAAGGGTGAATCAAGTATATGCTGCTCATGAAGGGAAATACAAAGGGAAGAAGATTGCCTCTCCTCTCCCTATGTCCTCTATTTTGGTGGATAACGTTCTTTGACTTGTCTCTGTCCTTCTCTTTGCATATTCAACAATCTGCCAAAACTCGTTGGTTCTTTCTATATAGCGTCGCTAAAATCTGGAGTTTCCTTTCTGAGCACGCTGCCAAGATCATTATTCACACCCTCGTCACCTCTCACCTGGATTATTGCAATGCGCTTCTTGTGGGTCTCCCGCTAACCCATCTCTCCTCAAATCTGTTTAGAATTCTGCGTGCCTCATATTCCACCCGTGTCACTTCATTGGCTCCCTGTTTGTTCAAACTCCTCTTACTGACCTACAAGTGTATTCACCCTGCGGCTCCTCGGTATCTCTCCCTATACCCCTCCCCAGGAACTCCGTTCTTCGGGTAAGTCTCTCTTGTCTGCACTCTTCCCCTCTACTGCCAATTCCTGACTCCGCCCCTTCTACCTTGCTGCGTCACATGCCTGGAGCAACCTGCCTGAATCAGTACACCAGGCTCCATCTCTGGCAGCATTCAAATCCAGGCTATAGGTCTGCATGGAAACGGGGACCTCGGGAATCCCGCGGGTCCCGCGGGAATCCCCCCCTAACCCACGGGACTCCCACGGGGACCCCCTCTGGCCCACGAGACTCCCATGGGGACCCCCCTCTAGCCAACGGGACTCCCACGGGGATGGAAGGCTTTGGAAGCAGGGTTCGTCCATATAATATAATGGACATGTCAGCCTTAGTAAAAGAGGGGGTTTATAAGTTAATTACCTGAACAGAAAACAAAAAAAGGGTTCCACCAAAGAGATTCTACAAGGAAAACAGCAGCGCAAACACAAAAGAAACTGTGGAATTGATGATCCTGTCAGAAGTAATTGCTGCTTTTTATGGGAACGGGCGGGGATGGAAGTAATTCCTTGCAGAGATGGGTGGGGACAGAGAGGATCCTGACGGAGAGGATCCTGGCGGGGACGGGCGGGGATGGTTGGGATTTCTGTCCCCGTGCAACTCTCTAATCCTGGCTTAAAGTCAACTTTTTTTTTAAAGCTGTGTTTAGGTCCTAACCCTTCCAACTTGTAATACATTATATCTATTTCTCATTCTCTCTCTACCTCTTCATCCTTTTGTATTTCCTTTCATAAGCAGCATATACTAATTCACCCTGTGTCCTTCGTGAGGATAGGCTAGGAATACAGAATGATGTAATTATAGTTCTTTTGTGATAGGCTTTTTCAGACCATATGGACAGCTCCCCTGTGTATTATGGGATGCTTTCTATTGATTGATTGCTCTCTAGCATGCTGGGCTAGCAGCCCTCCATGTGCTGACCCAACCAGCATATATATCTCTCTTTCCCTTAATAGTCCCCTACCATCTCTCTGCATGTCTGTCATAATTAGATTGTAAGCTCTTCCGAGTAGGGATCGCCTCTTGCATGTATAACGTACAGCACTGCGTGCACCTGGTAGCGCTAGAGAAATAAGAAATTGTTGTTTCTTCTCTACTCCGCCCTGCTCTGTGAGCACAGCAGCTAGCACGCTGATTCAGCCAACCACATGCTTGTATAGAGCACAGTGCCTTATCAAATTTGTCACCCCTTTCTTAGGACTGTTAATCCAGGGATCTCAAAGTCCCTCCTTGAGGGCCGCAATCCAGTTGGGTTTTCAGGATTTCCCCAATGAATATGCACGAGATCTATGTGCATGCACTGCTTTCATTGCATATTCATTGGGGAAATCCTGAAAACCCGACTGGATTGCGGCCCTCAAGGAGGGACTTTGAGATCCCTGTGTTAGTTTATTAAAATACAGCATTACCCTAAGCATGTGCTAAACTTACTCTCCCAGACCTCCAGGGAAACACTGGTAGAGAGTGAACTGATTGCAGGAGTTACAGCTAGACCAAACATGGGCAACTCTGGTCCTCGAGATCCGAAATCCAATCGGGTTTTCAGGATTTCCCCAATGAATATGCATTGAAAGCAGTGCATGTAAATAGATCTCATGCATATTCATTGGGGAAATCCTGAAAACCTGATTGGATTCCGGCCCTCGAGGACCGGAGTTGCCCATGTCTGAACTAGGCTGTAAAGTTTATTTCTGTCTTGGTTTAAGTTCTATATTAAGAAAGATTTGCTTAAGAATTGAGTCCATCCTGGTAATGCAGTGCTAAGGGGTTTTAACTGCCT
Source organism: Geotrypetes seraphini (assembly GCF_902459505.1). Lineage (NCBI taxonomy): Eukaryota > Metazoa > Chordata > Amphibia > Gymnophiona > Dermophiidae > Geotrypetes > Geotrypetes seraphini. Next base: position 536,730,010 of record NC_047084.1, read on the forward strand.
GACAATTCTCGGGGAGAGATCAGAACAGTGACAAACTTACTGAAGTCAACATATCACATCACACCCTTTTGCTATCCTGTACCTCAGCAAGCAGTTATCATGTGAGCTGGTGTGCAGATAAGAGTCCCTGAGTAACTCTTACTGTTCTAATTCCTGTTAACTGCTTATTACATTACAGATTTCTATTCCGCCATTACCTTTCGGTTCAAAGCGGATTACAAAAAGAGTTATGGAAGAAGGGTTACAACGTTAGATCAGAGAAGGTTTCCAAGAGAGGGAAAAGTAGGATCTGGGGTTAGGGAGGGGGGGGTTAAGCTTTATCATGGTATTAAGCTTTATTAAGGGATTTCTTGAAGAGTATAGTTTTTATTTCCTTTCTGAACATCTTGTAGTCTGGGGTTGTTGTCAATAGGTTGGAGACTTGGTTGTCTTATCACATAACTAGGCCCCTGAATATTAGTTATTTTGTTGTTGGTTATTTGTTTTGTTTTTTTTAAATTCTTTATTCATTTTCAAAACTACAATTGTGCACAAGAGATGTGCTGGAATATTAATATTTTATGTAAATACGTCAATAAACTTAATAGAAATAATGACAAGACTTATTTCCCCCTACTCCTTTTCCCAATTGAACAACTCATAAAAATACCTGTAAACAACCTAGCCATACCTCTTAATCAGTGCCAAAACATATCCCCCCTCCCCGGATGTGTATGTTTCCCTCATTTACATAAATAAATCAATCCTTACAGTATTTAGTTAATGGTTCCCAAACTTACATAATTTTTTTTATAATATCCCTTCTGAATGGCCACAAACATTTTTCATCGTTTCTTTCTTTTGTGCTTTTTCCTTCGTAGTGTGAACAGTCTCTTCTAATGAGAGAACACGAGGAAGTTCAAGAGCGAGCAACATTGCGCTACGAGGAACGAATCACAGAACTACACAGTATTATAGCAGAACTGAATAAGAAGATTGATCGGTTACAAGGGACAACCATAAGGTAGTTTTCCAAGCTTGGCGTCTATGGGTACACATTGTAGTGAGGATAGAAAGGGCAGTTTATTTAGTTGTGTGATTTGTTGTGGGTTTTTTTTTTTTTAATTTGTCATTCAAAACTCAAATTGTAGTGGTGATAGTAGTATATAATTACAGAATTGGGTTGGGTAGGCTTTAGGCTTTTCTTCTCTGCTTTTATTTAGAATGTATGGAGAGCCTTTTGAAGAGAAACAATGATTGCTACAATTGATATGGCCTGGAAATGTCTCAGGGTCATTTTGGAGGTGTCCGAAGTTGTTGTGCAACTCATCCTTATCCAAATCATCAAAGGAGGCCAAATTGGTGGTGGTGGGGGGATGAAAAATCCTTAGATTTGGAATTAATGATGTTAGTTACATTGGCTCTTGAAATTGATCACAATAGAGTATTACAATTCTTCTTCAGACACATGCTGGAGAAGTTTATGGGATCAATTATTCATATTTTTCTTGACTTTTCTAAGGTCATGCAGCAGAGGCAAGAATTTTTGACTTTTAAGCCAAGGTTGTTGCCTCGGGGTGAGCATTTTGTTGAAATTTCCTAGTAATTGACTCTTTTTGGGATAAATTATTTGGTTTTCAATCCTAGACAACTCCAGAACTTTTTGAGACCAGTGGAGGGACTTAAATATCTTGCAGTGTTCTCAGAGAGAGTACTGTTGCTTTAAGCTGGCTGTAGGGTTGCTACTGGGGTCTCTAACTAGTAATTATAATTACAGTCAAACCTCGGTTTGCGAGTAACGCGGTTTGCGAGTGTTTTGCAAGACGAGCAAAACATTTTCGCAAATCGTGACTCGCAAACCGAGCGTTGACTCAATTTGTGAGTCCCCCCACCCGCGAACTGGCATTGCTCCGCCGCTAACTGGCATCGCCCCCCTCGCGAACGCCTGCCTGCCCAAACTGGCATCACCCCCCCTCACAAATGCCCGCCCGCCCAAACTGAAGCCTTATCCCCATCTTGCACCGGCACGCAGCACCAACCCACAGGAGGTGCCGGTGCCCGAAGATCGTGCTGCTTGCTGGACTGGGCTCAAGAGAATCTCGTAGAAAGGCGGGAGCCAGAAGGCCTTAAGCATGCGCAGATGGTCAAAGCCCAGTCCGGCAAGCAGCACGATCTTCGGGCACCGACACCTCCTGTGGGTTGGTGCTGCATGCTGGTGCCAGATGGGGGTAAGGCTGCAGTTTGGGCGGGCAGACGTTTGCGAGGGGGGGCCCATGCCGGTTCGCGGGGGGGGGGGGGGCAGCGTTTGCGTGCAGGGGGGGCGATGGTGATTCGCAGGGGGGATGTGGAAGCACACCAGTGGCCTCGGGGGTGGGGTGGAGTGGAGCAGCACTGATGGCCACGGGGAGGGGAGGAGGTGGAACCAATCAAGCGAGTTTTTCTTACTTCCTTTGGGGAAACTCGCTTTGCTATACAAGTACTGTAATTTGGTTTAGGAGCATGCTTCTGGAATGAATTGCGCTCGTAAACCAAGGTTCCACTGTATTTCCTACAGTGTTTTTTTTCTTTTGTCATGCCTTCTAAAAATGTTTTTGCTTGATGAATATTTTTATTTTCTTGTCAATTTTGATGCAATTATTTCAAATTGATAAAAGTTAAACAAAGACACCTGTACCTCATTGAAGTGTAGTTTGTCTCCTTTCAGTAAAAAAAAGTCCTTGTCTTCTAGTTTTCCTTTATCTGCTTTCGCATCACAGCATCTCATTAATTCTGGATTTTAGTAAGTCTGCAGATTTTCTTTTTTGAAAAAGCAGGGCTTTGTGTAGAAAAGCGCAGGAAAAGCATGAAATTTAGTCATTTTTATGCTTTCTTTCCACATGAAGCCCCACTGGCAAAAAAAATTGCAAGTTAGTTTCTAAGACAGCAAGAGTTGTTAACCATAAGAATTTACTGGCACAACATTATGTTTGATGCTGTCTAAATAGCATGTGCTGTTTTTAAGTAAATAAACTTGTTCCTTGAATATCGTATCCTTTATAGAGAGAGATGGCTATGCTTTGCTTTTGTGTGTACATTTATGCATGCTTAATATATACACGATGTATACAATTTATATACATATGCAGTTGTGCTCATAAGTTTACATACACGTGGCCAAATTTGTGAGATGTGTACCATCTGTGGAAAATGAGTGATCCTGCAAAACACCATTCTTTAATTTAGGAGTATTGGCCAGGTTAAACTATTTATCACAGAACTGTGTGTGAACTTTAGTAATCATAATAAATGAATTCATACAGACAGGCCTGATCAAAAGTTTATATACCCTCAAATGTTTTGAGCTTATAAGATACCCTCAAGTTGACACAAACACACACAGTTTGAGATGGCAAGGAAAGGTAAGTATCCACATCTATGCTGTGTTTGATTTGTAATTAGTGTCTGTGTATAAACAGTTGATGAGTTTCTTATCTCTTGAGAAACCCTTGTGCGTTTTCATCCAGGGCTGCACTGGTTAATGAAGCATGGAGAAAGCAAAAGGATCTACGAGCAAATGTGAAAGAATCTATGAGCAAATGTAGTTCAACTTTATAAATCAGGAGAAAGATATAAAAAGTTATCCAAAGATTTCAAAATGCCAATCAGTACTGTTCAAACTCTGATCAAGAACTGGAAAATTATGGGTTCTGTTAATAATACCAAGCCACTCACGTAGAGCAAGAAAATTGTCAGACACAACTGCCAGGAAACTTTTTAGGGATGCAAGTAAAAACCCACAAGCAACTTCTACTGAAATAAAGGCTTCTCTGAAATGGTGGTATGGCTGTTTTAGCATGCACAGTAACGAGATACTTGTACAAAAATGGACTGCTGCTACTACTTATCTCTATAGCGCTGCCAGAAGCATGCAGCTTTGTACATTACATTAACCATGTAAAAGACGGTCCCTGCTCGACAGAGCTTACAATCTGATCAGACAAACAGGACAGTTGGGTTAGGGCAGGGGTAGGCAATTCTAGTCCTCGAGAGCCGGAGCCAGGTCAGGTTTTCAGGATATCCACAATAAATTTGCATAAGATAGATTTGCATCTCAAGGAGGCAGTGCATGCAAATCCATCTCATACATATTCATGGTGGAGATCCTGAAAACCTGACCTGGCTCCATCTCTCGAGAACCGGAATTGCCTACCCCTGGGTTAGGGAATTACAGAGGGGAGTGACCAATAGACATGGCTACTTTTACAGGTGGGTTGGGGGTTAGGGTTATGTAAAAGCAGCCTCAAAGTGGAATATTAGTGTGGATTTGAACACTGCCAGAGACGGAGCTTGACATACTGAGTCAGATAGTTTGTTCTAGGCATACGATAGAGTTGCCAAAAAAGGCATTGTTGCACCAATGCCACAAAACAGCCCACTTACAATATGTCAAACACCACCTAGAGAAGCCTCAAAACTTCCGGAACAAAATAATTCAGAGTGATGAGACCAAAATTGAACTTTATGGTCACAACCATAAACACTATGATTGGAGAGGAGTCAACAGCTATGAAGAGAAGTACACCATCCATACCATGAAGCATGGAGCTGGATCTCTGCTGTTCTGGGAGTATGTGAGCTACTGCAGCACAGGGAATTTAGTCAGAATTGTTGGTAGGATGAATGCAGCATCTTATCAGAAAATACTGGAGAATTTGCATTCGTCAGACAGGAAGCAGCACACGGTACGCACTTGGACTTTCCAACATGACAGTGATCTGAAAGTTGACCATTCTGTGGTTAGAGCAGAAAAAAGTGAAGGTTCTGGAGTGGCCAACACTGTCTCCTGACCTCAACATCATTGAGCCACTTGGGGAAGAATCCAAACATGCATTTCATGCTAGACTACCAAAGAATTTACTAGATCTGGAGGCTTGTTGCTGAGAAGAATGGGCAGCTTTACCACACGAGAAGATCAAGGACCTGATCAACAACTATCAGAAAAAAATTGCAAACTGTCATTAGTGAAGAAAGACTTAAAAGGTTAGTGCTCTTCAGCTTGGAAAAGAGATGGCTGTGGGAGATATGATTGAAGTCTACAAAATCCTGAGTGGAGTAGAACAGGTACAAATGGATCGATTTTTCACACCGTCAAGAATTACAAAGACTAGGGACACTCCATGAGGTCACAGGGAAATACTTTTAAAACCAATAGGAGGAAATTTTTTTTCACTCGGAGAATAGTTAAGCTCTGGAACGCATTGCCTGAGGTTGTGGTAAGAGTGGATAGTGTAGCTGGTTTTAAGAAAGGTTTGGACAATTTTCTGGAGAAAAGACATGGTGGAAAGCCTCTGCTTGCCCTGGATCGGTAGCATGGAATATTGCCACTCCTTGGGTTTTGTCCAGGTACTAGTGACCTGGATTAGCCACCGTGAGAACGGGCTATTTGGCTTGATGGACCATTGGTCTGACCCAGTAAGGCTAGTCTTTTTTTTTTTAATTTTTATTTTTCAAAATAAATATACAAAGTATACAAATAATTATTATAAATATGCAAATATACATATATACAAAAGATAACTTAAACATGAAATAGACTAGTTGTACGTATCACAGTTAATAAGCCGGAAGATAGTATTATTTATAAGTCAATACAACCAGTGTCTCATGTCAGCCAAATGCAGCAGGGCCAGTACATATAATTTCAACTGAGAGTATACGTGAAAAGAATAGAAGAGACTCTAAATATATTTTATAAATATTACATTGGTTTTACATTGAGGTAATTTTATGTCAACGGTCCAAGTCACAATAAAGTTGAATAGGTCTCCATACTTTGAGAAAATAATTAATAGAATGATGTTTTGCAGCTATTACATTTTCAAATTTGTTGGTTATGCATACAATGTTCCACCATATAATGTATTATTCTACCTCAGATAAGTCCTTCCAACAGTGCAAGATGTAAGGCTATTCTTAAGTTCAAAAGGGAGCAATACGTGATTATTAAGAACTATGTAATCTTTTGAACAGACCATTTTATTATTTCTTTCATTGCTATGGTTTGTTTAATTGTGCTATTCTGTGATGCCTAATAGTTTTTATCCCAGGACAAGCAGGCAGGTATTCTCACTAGTGGGTGATGTCATCAGACAGAGCCCCGGTACGGACGTCTCACAAGCACGTGTTGCTTGTAGAAACTTAAAGTTTCTAGATGCCCGCACCGCGCATGCGCCGGTGCCTTCCTACCCGGAGATCCGGGCGTGTCTCCTCAGTTCTTTCTTTTCCGCGGAGCTGAGAAGTTCAACTTCATCATGCGCTAGCTGAATTCAGTTAAATTTGCCTTCCTTGTCCGCGTTTTTCGCCTTTCTTTTAATTACAGTTAACAGTACTTTTCTTTTTCAGTAAAAAAAAAAAAAAAAAAAAAGAAGATTATTTCCTCCGGCGGGTCGAACGGGCCGGCCACGTGGCTCAGGCCCACTGGCTTCGACCTCGCGGCGGAGATTTTCCGGCCTATGTCCCGGCCAATCACCGGGTTTAAAAAGTGCAGCAAGTGCCAACGTGCGATTTCACTCACGGACCCTCACTGGCGCTGTTTGCAGTGTTTGGGCCCTGACCACATCCCGAAATCGTGCAGGCCTTGCTCTACCCTTACGGCACGCTCATTCAAGCGGCGTTGCCTATTGTGGGAATCGATGTTCAAGATGGACGCAGCTAAGGATCCCTCAGCCTCCACTTCATCTGATACCTCCCCGGTTCGGGCGAAACCGGCATCGACCCCTCCTGCATCGAGTGTGGTGAAACCGGCATCGCTCGCCCCGACACCATCCACGAGCTCGACGTCGGTGCCTGCCCCGGTCTCCTCGGTTCAGGTACCTCTTCCTTCCACAGTGCCACCAATGGTCATCAAAGTGCCGAAAGCTACTAAGCAGAAGCACTCGGTCTCGAAGGAGCGCGATGTCCGTGCAGGAGGACCCCCTTTCGGTGCGGATCCCTCCTTATCGGCTTCGCTACGGTCCGTGCTGGAAGCTCAATTCGTTGAGCTCATGCAGACCATCGGACCCGGGCTCATCGCTGCCATACAGGGTGACCTCCCGGTACCGGTCCAAAGGGGCGGTCCGCCCCCTCCCCCACACCGTTCGACCTCGACAACCGACGAGGACGAACGGGGGAGGGCGGCGATGCCCACGCGGCAAGCCTCGCTTACCGACATGCCGCCATTAGAACCCATTACGCCTCCGCGCCAACATGGGACCAGACCTCCGATCGATACTCGAAGCCCTGGGCATAGTCAGGAAGAGTTCTTCCGTACTCCTTACCAGACTTGGGTAGCATCGCAAGAACCCGCATCGCAAACATTACATTACATTACATTACATTACGGATTTCTATTCCGCCTATACCTTGCAGTTCAAGGCGGATTACATAAGATTTGACTGGACATTTCCAGAGATGATCACATTACAGAGGATTTTACTGGACATTTTCCAGTGAGGATACAAATTTTTTTTTTTTTTTTTCTTGGGGATCTTATGGGTTGGATAGAAAACTGACAGTGCCTAGCAGTGTGATATTAGCAAATGGAACACAGTTAGAGTAGGCAAGATTACAATCTTTTTATGGTCTGTTTATATGAAGGGTGATTAGGTGTGATACTTGGGGGAGGATTGTCTGGTGGTAGATGAGTTCAGTCGAGGTAGGTGAATTTTCTGGAGGTAGGTGAACTTAGCTGGAGGTAGGTGAAGTGGTTTAAGGTTTTTGGATGAATTTTTTAAAAAGCAGGGTTTTGATTTCTTTACGGAATGTTTTGAAGTCGTCCGATGTTGTCAGCAGGTTGGAGATGGAATGGTTGAGTTTTGCTGCCTGTGTTGCCAGAAGGCTGTCAAACATCTTCCCGCGTTGTGTGCCCCTGAGTGGAGGGAAGGCAAAAGGATTTGAGGTTCTTCTTTGTCTTGTGGTGGAGATCTGGTTTAAGCGATTGTTTAGGTAGGATGGGGAAGAGCCTTGTATTGCTTTGAATAATAGGCAGAGGAATTTGAATTGAATTCGTGCTTGTATGGGTAGCCAGTGGGAGTCTAAGAAGGCGGTTGTTATGTGATCATATTTCCTAAGTGAGTAGATCAGTCTGAGGGTGGTGTTTTGTATGGTCTGGAGTTGCTTTATCATAATGGCTGGACAAGGAAGATATAGGGAGTTGCAATAGTCCAGCAGACCTAAGACTAGGGATTGTACGACTAGTCTGAATTGTGTTTGGTTGAAGAATTTTCTGATTTTGCGTAGGTTTCTCATGGTTAGGAAAGCTTTCTGGGTCGTCTTGTTGATTTGGGACTGCATTGTGCAACATCTGTCTATGGTGACTCCTAGTAGTTTTAGTTCGGGTTGTATTGGGTATTTGGTATTTTTGATTATCAGTTCTGTGATGGTAGGAGATTTGGCTTTTTCGAGCAGGAGGAATTTTGTTTTTTCTGAGTTTAGTTTTAGTTTATGATCCATCATCCATTTTTCTACTGTATCTAGGGTTGTTTCCAGCTTTGCGGTGGTGGTGGGCTCTGAAGGGTCGAAGGGGAGGAGTATGGTGATGTCGTCTGCGTAGCTAAAGGATGTGACATTTAGGTTATCTAAGGTGGCTCCTAGGGAGGAGATAAAGAGGTTGAAGAGTGTAGGTGAGAGAGGTGATCCTTGTGGAACTCCGCAGGGATTTGCCCATGGCTCTGATTTGATATCATTGTATTTTACCCTATAGGTTCTTGATTTGAGGAACCCTTGAAACCAGTTGTAAACTTTGCCAGAGATCCCTATGGCGTCGAGTATCTGTAGTAATATGGTGTGGTCAACTAGGTCAAATGCAGCAGAGAGGTCAAGTTGTATTAGTATCATCTTTTTTCCTTTACTGATGTGTTGCCGGGCTGTATCTAGAAGAGAGACAAGTAGTGTTTCTGTACTATGGTTGGTTCGAAATCCTGATTGTGAGGGGTGGAGTAGGTTATGTTTTTCCAGGTAGATTGTGAGGTATTGTGTGACTAGGCCTTCTATTATTTTGACGTATATTGGAATTGAAGCGATAGGTCTGTAGTTGGAGGGGCTATCTATTGGGCCTTTGTGATCTTTCATGATTGGGGTGATTAAGATCTCTCCTAAGTCCTGTGGGAATTGGCCTTCTGTTAGTGTGGTTTGAATCCATAACATAAAGTTGGTTTTGAATGTGGTGGAGGCGTTTGATAACAGGTAGGTGGGGCAATTATTTAGTTCGCTGGAGGCATGGCTGTATTTGTTGTAGAGTCGGTTCATATCCGACCAAAGTAGGATTGGGAAGTTGGACCAGCTTCTGTCTGCTGCGATGGCTTCGCCTGTTGTTGGGTTTGTTGTTATCTTTTCGAGATGGGTGGGTGTATCGATGAATGCGGTTCTGATATTGGTGATTTTGTTTTTGAAGTAGTCTGCTAGGTGGATGGCTGTCGGTGGGTGGGTACCTTGAGTGGCAAGATAAGGTTTAGTATCAGTGAGGTTCTTTACTAGGTTGAATAGCTTTTTTGTGTCTGGGATTTTTGTGCCTATCATTTTGGAGTAGTAGGCTTTCCGTTTTTCCTTGAGTTTGGTTTTATATTGGTTAATTTGATTTCTCCATGCAGTTTTAGTGTGTTTTAAGCTCTTATTTTTTTTCCAGTCTCTCTCTAGTTGTCTGCAGAGCTTTTTTGATTGGAGGAGTTCGGAGTCGAACCATTTATCAGAAGGTCTACATATTTTAAATTTTAATTTTTCTGGGGCTAGTTCATTCAGGATGGTTTCGCTTATGGTTCGCCATTGGGATATGAATTCGTTGGGGGCTGTGTTGGTGATGGAGTGGTCTGCTTTGGCCCAGAATGTGGGGGGTTCAATTTTTTGGCGTGTTTTGAAGGAGGTTTTTTTTGGCGGTTGTTTGTTGATGTTTTGAGGCCAGTTGATGTTAAAGGTGTATTCATAGTGGTCTGACCAGAGTGAGGGGTGCCAGGCCCCATTTGAGATATGGATTTCGGGTTTGTGGGGGTGTTGGGTCATGTACGCAGCGACATCTAGTTGGTGGCCTTTTTCGTGTGTGGGTTGGGGGTCGAGGATCTGGTAGTTCAGTGCTTTGAGGTATGAGAGTAAATTTATTACTTGTTTAGAGGTGTGATCTTCAAGATGGAGGTTTATATCTCCTAGGATTAGATTATGAGGTGAGGTTAGGGAGTTCTGGTAAATAAATTCTTCGATATCTTGTTTGTTGTCATTCCATTTTCCTGGTGTTGAGTAACAGAGGATGCATGTTAGTGTTCCTGTGAGAGAATCATCGGATAGTTGACAGGCTAGGAGATCTAGGTGAGGGGTGGTGTGTTTGTCTAGGGTCTTTATATTGATGTTGTTTTTGAGTATGATGGCTAGACCTCCACCACGTTTTTTTTTCCTGCAGATCAGTTCTATTTTGTAACCAATAGGGCATAGTTCTGTGATGGTGGGATCGGATTCCGAGGTTAGCCAGGTTTCGGATAGGAATAAGCAGCTTAGTTGCTTTTTAACTATCCAGTCCTTAATGAGGTCTGCTTTTGTTCTTATTGATCTGATGTTCATGTATGCGCAGGATAATGAGATGTTGAGAGTTTGGGGAGTGGGTGAGCGGTTTGGGTGGAGGAGATTTTCTTTGGTTTGTGGATGATGGTTGCGGTTTTCTGGCTTTGGTTTTGGAGGTGGTCTTTTTCCCCAGCTGGTTGGTATGCTGATGTGGTTGAGTGAGGAGCAATCTATTAGGTTTCTGGGTGAATGAAGTTTTCTGGTAGGTAGTGGGAACCTTTGGGATTCTGTTAAGGTTGGGATAGAGGATGTGTGGTAACCTTCTGTTTTTCTGTTGGTTAGAAGTAGGAAGAGTAGTAGATGTAGGAGTACGTTTGTTGAAAAGTTGGGAGGCATGGTGGTGTTTGTGTAGGGTGCCGGAGGTTCTGCTGTTTGGTAACTGGTGTGATGTGCAGGTTGGGAGGTGAGGGGATGTTAGGGGAGGAGGAGGCGTTTTTATTTTATTTTTTTCCCTTTTGTTCTGTAGCGTCTGTGTCCTTCAGTAGTGAGTTCAGAGATGGGTGAGTTTTCTTCCCACTGTTGTGAGAAGTGGAGCTCTTCTTTGAATTGTGAGGGTCCCTACTGGTTCGGGGGAATACTATCAAAGTTAAGTAGGAATGGGAAGCACAAACGAAGAGTGTCAGCTATAGCAGTTTGTCTGTGCTTGTCAGGATATTAGGGGATAGACAGTACTAGTATCTTATCAGATTATAAGGAGGACGTATAGATTGTTTTGGGGCTAAACAGTAACTATCAACTTATTCGTCTGTATAGGTTCTTATGGAGATAAACATTACTAACAACTTATCAGTCTGTATAGGTTCTTATGGAGATAAACAGTACTAACAACTTATCAGTCTGTATAGGTTCTTATGGAGATAAACAGTACTAACAACTTATCAGTCTGTATAGGTTCTTATGGAGATAAACAGTACTAACAACTTATCTGTCTGTATAGGTTCTTATGGAGATAAACAGTTCTAACAACTTATCAGTCTGTATAGGTTCTTATGGAGATAAACAGTGCTAACAACTTATCAGTCTGTATAGGTTCTTATGGAGATAAACAGTACTAACAACTTATCAGTCTGTATAGGTTCTTATGGAGATAAACAGTACTAACAACTTATCTGTCTGTATAGGTTCTTATGGTGATAAACAGTGCTAACAAATTATCATGTTATACAGGTTATTTTGAGGATTTCAAGGGATGTCGCTTCAATAAGTGTCGCTTCACAAAGGCGCGCCGTTGGCGCTGCTCGCTTTTTAAGAGTAGGCCCCCGCTGGATTCGGGGGGGGGGGGGGGGGGGCGGAAACGGCTCAACGCCCCTGCAGGATCGGGCTCCTGCCTCGATTCCTGCCTGCCCGCTGGATCGGTGAGGAGGTCAGGATCTTTTTAAATGCAGCTTCCACGCTGCTCTCTTTTTAAAGTAGGCCCCCGCTGGATTCGGGGGGGGGGGGCGGAAACGGCTCAACGCCCCTGCAGGATCGGGCTCCTGCCTCGATTCCTGCCTGCCCGCTGGATCGGTAAGGAGGTCAGGATCTTTTTAAATGCAGCTTCCACGCTGCTCTCTTTTTAAAGTAGGCCCCCGCTGGATTCGGGGGGGGGGGGGCGGAAACGGCTCAACGCCCCTGCAGGATCGGGCTCCTGCCTCGATTCCTGCCTGCCCGCTGGATCGGTGAGGAGGTCAGGATCTTTTTAAATGCAGCTTCCACGCTGCTCTCTTTTTAAAGTAGGCCCCCGCTGGATTCGGGGGGGGGGGGGGGGAAACGGCCCAACGCCCCTGCAGGATCGGGCTCCTGCCTCGATTCCTGCCTGCCCGCTGGATCGGTGGGGAGGTCAGGATCTTTTTAAATGCAGCTTCCACGCTGCTCTCTTTTTAAAGTAGGCCCCCGCTGGATTCGGGGGGGGGGGGGGGGGCGGAAACGGCTCAACGCCCCTGCAGGATCGGGCTCCTGCCTCGATTCCTGCCTGCCCGCTGGATCGGTGAGGAGGTCAGGATCTTTTTAAATGCAGCTTCCACGAGGTTGTATTTATTAAAAAGTTTGCTTGCTTTTCAGGCAGCTGTGCTCTGTGCTGCCCACACAAAGATGGCTGCTGAGTGTCTGATCTTGAATCCCCAGCAAACCCAGTTGCGATCCACCGCTTCCAGCCCTATCCACTTGGGGGCCTCGGGAGACCATGCGATGCACAGACGATCCTCGATCCCCGTCCCGCCACCGAGACGGGCACCGATCGAGACACTCATCCTGGCACTCCTCACGCCATTCGGAGGTGTCACCGCAGAAAAAACTGCAACGTAGGGGATACTCCTCATCAGAGGTGTCCCCTCCGGGGGGCCCGGAGTACGAGGAGACATCGGTGCCCGATTCTCCTTGCCACTCCCCGATGTCCATGGACCTGGAGGCCTCCTCCTCCTCCAGCCCGTCCCACAGACCGACGCTGGCGGAGCAATTGTCCTTCTCATCATTCCTCCGACAAATGGCGGATGATCTGGATGTGACCCTTGACACGGGCTCCCGATACTCCAAAGAGTATCTGGACACCATGCATTTACCTAACCCTCCAACGGAGTCGCTTCGGCTCCCCTTGCATAAATTACTGGACCAGACCTTCATGCAGTGCTTCGAAACACCGTATTCCATACCGGCGATCCCCAGCAAACTCGATGCTCGGTACCGCATCGTGCACCATAAAGGGTTCGAGGGCCCTCAACTCTCCCACCAATCCCTACTGGTCGAGTCCTCCCTTAACGCTTCTCATCCCCTCCCAGGTCTACGCCTCTGTACCGCCGGGCCGAGAGGGTGAGAACGATGGACAAATTTGGTAGAAATTTCTACCAAAACTCCATGATGGCGTCACGGGTGCTAAACTACAATTTCTTTTTCTCTTCCTATCTGGAGTTCTTCTTGCCGGTTACTCCGCAAGTTCACTCCGTTCATTAGACAACCAAGCTCGTATTCGAGTTCGAGGAAGTGGTAGCCTCCTCTCCAATTACGCCTCCAGCTGATTGCAATCTTCCTTCGATTGCATTCGAACTCTCGGCACGCGCCGCCGCAAGCGCGGTAGCTATGCGTCGCCTGGCATGGCTCCGTACAATCGATATGGATCCCAACCTACAGGACAGACTCGCCAACGTACCATGTGCTGGAGGCTGACCTGTTCGATGAGTCTATCGAAACTGTTACCAAGAAGCTGTCGGATCATGAAAAATCTTTTCAATCCATCCTGCGGCCCCCCAAACCCAAACCTCAACAGTCTCGACCTTTCCAGGCCACCCCTGTTTACAGCGGAGTTACATTGCCCAGACAATCGCCTGCTGCGAGACAGCCTGCGAAGAGACAACCTCCCCAGAAGTCTCAGCAAAAACCTCAGCCACCGGCTGTACCTAAGGCTCCCTAGCCCTTTTGACGCCCCTCCCGGGAGGCATACCTCGGCCTCTCCCATAGGGGGCCGCCTCCATCTTTTTTACCATCGATGGGAGGCCATAACCACGGACCTATGGGTCCTCACCATCATAAGAGAAGGTATACTCTCTTCAATTCCACAGGGTCCCCCCGGACCATCCTCCAAGAGAGTATCCTTCAAGCTCGACGCAGACCACCCTTCTTCTCCAGGAAGTCCCAAACCTTACTTCAGCTTCGGGCTGTCGAGCCGGGGTCCCGTCAGACCAATTGAACGAGGGTTTTACTCCCGGTACTTCCTCGTCCCGAAGAAAAACGGGCGACCTGCGACCCATTTTAGACCTTCGAGCCCTCAACAAGTTCCTGGTCAAAGAGAAGTTTCGCATGTTGACTTTGGCTTCTCTATACCCCCCTCCTCGAGCAGAACGACTGGTTATGCTCCCTGGATCTCAAGGAGGCCTACACTCACATTCCCCATTCACCCGGCCCTCCCGAAAGTTCCTCAGATTTTCGGGTGGGAAATCTGCACCTACAGTATCGATGTGCTACCATTCGGCCTATCTTCATCCCCCAGAGTCTTCACAAAGTGCCTGGTGGTAGTGGCCGCAGCACTCCGGGACAGGGGTCTACAGGTGTTCCCATACCTCGACGACTGGCTCATCAAGGCCCCGTCAGCCCCATGAGGTCACTTCGGCGGCCTTGGCTACAACCTACTTCCTCCAGAATTTGGGCTTCGAGATCAACTTCTCCAAGTCTCATCTACAACCCACCCCAGTCCCTCCCCTTCATCGGAGCGGTCCTGGACACCACCCGACTCCGAGCATTCCTGCCTCTACAACGCATGGAGTCTCTTCTTCATCTCTGCCAGTCGGTGTCTACTCGCCAAACCCTACCGGCGAGACAACTGATGGTGCTCCTGGGCCATATGGCCTCCACGGTACATGTGACACCCTTTGCCAGACTCCACCTCAGGATCCCCCAGTGGACCCTGGCATCACAGTGGAATCAGACGTCCGATCCACTATCCAAACACATCTTAGTCACACCTGCTCTTCGGCAGTCTCTACTTTGGTGGATGACCTCTTCGAATCTATCCAGAGGTTTGCTGATGCACTCTCCCCCCCATCAGAAAGTTCTCACAACCGATTCGTCGAATTATGCATGGGGGGCCCACCTGGAGGGTCTCCGCACCCAAGGATTCTGGACCAGTGCGGAAAGACTACACCAAATCAATCTACTGGAACTCAGAGCCATCTTCAATGCGCTCCAAGCTTTCCAACACCTACTTCACGACATGGTAATCCTCATTCGCACAGACAATCAGGCCGCCATGTATTATATCAACAAGCAAGGAGGCACGGGCTCGGCCCCTCCTTTGCCAGGAAGCTCTACGAGTCTGGGACTGGGCGGTGCGCCACAACGCCCTACTCAGAGCAGTATACATCCAGGGGGAGAACAACGTCTTAGCAGACAAACTAAGCCGTCTGCTACAACCGCACGAATGGACTCTCCATTCCAGCCCCCTCCACCAAATCTTCACGCAATGGGGGACGCCTCAGATAGACCTCTTTGCGGCTCCCCACAACTACAAACTGCCTCAGTTTTGCTCCAGGATCTACACTCCTCATCGCCTCGAGGCAGATGCTTTTCTACTGAACTGGGGGAAACGATTTCTATATGCGTTCCCACCATTCCCGCTGATCCAGAAGACTCTGGTCAAGCTGAAATTCGAACGGGCCACCATGATTCTAATAGCTCCTCGGTGGCCCAGACAACCTTGGTTCTCCCTCCTACTTCAACTCAGCAGCAGGGAACCAGTACCACTTCCAGTGTTTCCTTCACTACTTACTCAACATCAAGGATCACTACTTCATCCCAACCTGCAGTCTCTCCACCTGACAGCTTGGTTCCTCTCAACGTAACCCCTCACCAATTCTCACAAGAAGTGAGGGAGGTCTTGGAAGCTTCCAGGATAGCCCGCCACTCGACAATGCTACTCCCAGAAATGGACCAGATTCTCCTCATGGTGTGTTTCTAAGTCAAGGAACCTCAGCGAGCTTCCTTATCCTCCGTGCTGGACTATCTCCTACACCTATCTCAATCTGGGCTCAAGTCCACATCCATACGAGTCCACCTGAGCGCTATTGCGGCGTTCCACCAGCCCCTACAAGGGAAACCCCTCTCGGCCCATCCGGTGGTCGCCAGATTTATGAAAGGACTCTTCCATGTTAACCCTCCCTCTCAAACCACCCCCAGTAGTTTGGGACCTCAATGTAGTCCTTTCCCATCTCATGAAGCCCCCGTTTGAACCACTCAACAGGGCCCCTCCTAAGTATCTCACCTGGAAAGTGCTTTTCCTTGTAGCCCTTACGTCCGCTCGCAGAGTCAGCGAACTCCAGGCATTGATGGCGGATCCACCATTCACAGTATTCCATCATGACAAGGTGGTCCTCCGCACTCACCCGAAATTCCTGCCTAAGGTGGTCTCCGAATTTCATCTCAACCAATCCATTGTACTTCCAGTATTCTTCCCTAAGCCCCATTCTCACCACGGAGAATCGGCCCTTCACACTCTAGACTGTAAACGTGCCTTGGCTTTCTACCTGGATCGCACCAAGCCACACAGAACCACTCCTCAACTTTTTGTCTCCTTCGATCCTAACAAGTTGGGAAGACCCGTATCAAAGCGCACCATCTCTAATTGGATGGCGGCTTGTATCTCTTTCTGCTATGCCCAGGCTGGATTATCACTTCCTTGTAAGGTCACAGCCCATAAGGTCAGAGCAATGGCAGCCTCAGTAGCATTCCTCAGATCAACACCAATCGAGGAAATTTGTAAGGCTGCCACCTGGTCCTCGGTTCACACATTCACCTCACATTATTGTCTGGATACCCTCTCCAGACGGGATGGACAGTTTGGCCAAACAGTATTGAAAAATTTATTCTCTTAAGTCGCCAACTCCCCCTCCATCCCACTGAGGTTAGCTTGGAGGTCACCCACTAGTGAGAATACCTGCCTGCTTGTCCTGGGATAAAGCAATGTTACTTACCGTAACAGTTGTTATCCAGGGACAGCAGGCAGCTATTCTCACGTCCCACCCACCTCCCCTGGGTTGGCTTCTTCAGGCTAGCTACCTGAACTGAGGAGACACGCCCGGATCTCCGGGTAGGAAGGCACCGGCGCATGCGCGGTGCGGGCATCTAGAAACTTTAAGTTTCTACAAGCAACACGTGCTTGTGAGACGTCCGTACCGGGGCTCTGTCTGATGACATCACCCACTAGTGAGAATAGCTGCCTGCTGTCCCTGGATAACAACTGTTACGGTAAGTAACATTGCTAATTTGAAACACCAAAAAAAAGTAGTAATGTGTTTTGTCTGATCATTCATATTTTCCACAAATGGTACACATCTTAGACAAATTTGTCCAGGGTACGTAAGCTTATGAGCACAACTGTATATGTATGTTTACATACGTTTGACAATAATTACATATATGTGATTAATGATGGTGCAAAAGGAAACAAACCTGATAGGGCATTATACTACCCAGCATCTCAGTATATCAATATATGTTTATGTACTCACACCCATATGTATAGTTAATTAGATTTAATTAGTGTTTAGGTCAGGCTTTTACAGGATTTTGTATCTCTGGAGATTTCCTTGTTCAAAGCACATTAAGTAAATCAGAGAGGCAGAAATAAAGAGCAGCGGGTTCACAGAAGGAATATGTGGTGACGGCCTTGCTCTCCTGCAGTGTGTAACTCTACCTTTCACAGGATACAAGGGGAATTTACAATCAAGGACTGGAAGACTTTAGAGATTAAAATGATCAAATAGTTGTGACACTAAGAAGAAAATAATTAACAAAAGTCTGGATTTTCTAACACATAATTCATAAAATTCTATTACTTTGTCACCTTTTTGATCACCATCTAATTTCTCTTCCTCTGCCTTCTTTTGTCTTCGCATTATGGCTGGGTACTTTGTTGATTCATTTGTATGTTATGCTTAATGGTTGTGGGTCTGAGCACTTATTACATCACATTATTTAACTTTAAGGCGTATAAGTAGAAAGCTCAACATAGAAGTTTCAAGTAAGAGAATCCTATATTGGATAGTGGGTATGTTCTTGAATTGCCATTTTTTTTCTCATTCTCTCCTGACCTGTGCTTTTATTAATCTTTGTCTATGCTTTCAACTGGACTAGAGCGGTAATCACTGTTATCCTTGTAATTTCCAACTCCTGATTCAGAGGCCAATGCAGACAGGCTATGATTCTATAAATGGCACCTATCCACAGTCAAACCACACAGGGATAGCAATAAATAATGATCAATTCTAAAAACAACCCCCCCCCCCCAATAAAATTGCTATTTAAGTGTCAAATAGAAGATAATCCATCAGATACTCAGCTGTACTGTAAAGTGAAAGTGGAAAAAAAAGTCTCAAAAAACCATTCTGACAGCTCCATACATATAGGGCTCCTTTTACAAAGGCACGCTAGCGGTTTTAGCGCGCACTAGCCGTTACCGCCTCCTTTTAAGCGGGCGGTAATTTTTCGGCTAGCTTGTGCGTGCGCTAAAAACGCTAGCGCATCTTAGTAAAATGAGCCCATAGTATACTAAGGCTGTATCGTATTCTCATCAGCGTATGAAAACTCCACATTATTCTCAAACTGAATCTCAAATGAAAAAAAAAAAAATAAGCCAACCATGTGCACCAAAGGGGGACTTAATAGCAGCAGTCCGGTTCCATTTGACACTTACGTAGCAATTTTGTTATTTCTTTTAGAATTGAGCCTATCAACAGGCACAGTTTGTAGAATCGCGCCTACTGGGGCCTGTCTTGACTTAAGTGCCAGTAGGCATCTTAATGTTAGCTGCTGGTATATTGGGCCTGGGTTTTCCTGGCCTAATTTACCAGTGCCTTGCAGCACCTAAGGCAATCCACGCCATAACCACGCCCAACCACTTTTCAGGTAGGTGTCTCAGTATAGAAGCCTACCTTCTATACTGTCAGTCGTAAGGCGGAAGTCATTATGCCATTGTATAGATCCATGGTGAGGCCCCACCTGGAATACTGTGTGCAATTCTGGAGGCCGCATTATCGAAAGGATGTGCTAAGGCTGGAGTCAGTGCAGATAATGGCCACCCGGATGGTGTCGGGACTCAAGGATCTCCCATACGTTGAACGGCTTGACAAATTACAGCTATACTTGCTCGAGGAGCACAGAGAGGGGGGGGGACATGATCGAGACGTTCAAGTATCTTACGGGCTGCATCGAGGCGGAGGAAGATATCTTCTTTTTCAAGAGTCCCACGACAACAAGAGGGCATCCGTGGAAAATCAGGGGCGGGGAAACTACGAGGTGACACCAGGAAATTATTTTTCACTGAAAGAGTGGTTGATCGCTGGAATAGTCTTCACTACAGGTGATATGAGGCCAGCAGCGTGCCCTGATTTTAAGGCCAACATGGGATCGGCACATGGGATCTATTCACAGGGCAAAGGTAGGGGAGGGACATTAAGGTGGGCAGACTAGATGGGCCGTGGGCCCTTATCTGCCGTCTATTTCTATGTTTCTATGTTACCTGAAAATTAACAGTGCCAATTGAGCCATTTAAAAAAATTAACCCCTCCCCCACTTCTTTTACTAAGCTGTGGTAGAGGTTTCTACCACAGCCCAGAGCGCTAAATGCTCTGATGCTGCTCCGATGCTCATAAAATTCCTATGAGCGTCAAGTATTTAGCACTGTGGGTCATGGTAGAAACCTGTACCGTGGCTTAGAAATAGAGGACCTAAGTTAGGCAGCTACCAGTGGGCACTGTTTATAGAATTGGGGCCAAAATGTATGTAGATGTTGGCACAGGGTAAGTGTTACATCCATATGCGGTTTTGTGGGTGCACAATAGAGAAAAGGGTTTTGCTCAGAAGCCAACTTTGTATATAAGTCTTGTAGGAGTGGTTAAGTAGCCT
This sequence comes from Geotrypetes seraphini, assembly GCF_902459505.1. Classification (NCBI taxonomy): domain Eukaryota; kingdom Metazoa; phylum Chordata; class Amphibia; order Gymnophiona; family Dermophiidae; genus Geotrypetes; species Geotrypetes seraphini. The sequence goes on from NC_047084.1 coordinate 536,749,915, forward strand.
AATGCAGTGTTTCTCGACTTCTTCAAGCCAAGTACCCCGTAAGTCTAACAAATATCAACCAAATACCCCACCCAAGCTCCGCACCTGACCCCATCTGCCCTTAATAATAGTACTAATTGTAATGCAATTTCTTCTATTAATTTTTCATATACATTTCTCCCTCCAAATTCACGGGTTTAGTATTCGCAAATTCAGTTATTCACAGTTTTTTGCCTCCTAGTTTTTAAAGGCTACCTCTGATCCATCCCTGCCTCCCAGACCTCCCCAGACCTTACCTGGTGGTCTAGCTGGTGACGTGGGGCAGGAGCGATCTTCCTACGCTCCTGCTCCTGCAGAGCCGTCAACAAAAATGGCCACTGTGAGTTCCCGTGACTACACGAGACTACAACGGGCCGGTTCTGCCCCTAATCCTTGCAAATTCGAGGGAGAAGTGTACACACAATATAATCTTATTAATATATAATACAACCACAAAATAAAAAAACCACAAACCCCCTCATTTACTAAGACATGCTAGCCGTTTTTGCGCGCCCATTATATTCTATAGATGTGTTAGTGTTTAGCGCACGCTAATATTTAGCGTGTGCTAAAATGGCTAATGCGCCTTAGTAAAAGGGCCCCAAAGTTTCCAAGTTTTATTTAAAATTTGATAAAACTCATAAATATTTTCAAAGCGATGTACATCAATAAAAATACACATATAGCGAGACAGAGAAAATGTTAATTATCATTTATATTCATTTTTTTTTTCCAAAGAGGTTAAGACTTTAAAATATGCAATATCGGCTCAGTAACAACTATAGAAAAATAGACAAATATAGTGCAAAATATGGACAGCAGATATAAATTCTCAAAACTTGACACATTTTGATCATTGAATTGAAAATAAAATAATTTTTCCTACCTTTGTTGTCTGGTGATTTCATGAGTCTCTGGTTGCATGTCCTTCTGATTGTGCATCCAATATTTCTTTCTTTCTGTCTCCTGCACGCTACTTCTCCTCCAGACATCACTCCCTTTACCCAACCAACATCTCTCTCTGACCCTCCATGAGTCCAACTTCCTCTCTCCTCCACCCCCATTGGCAACATGTCTCCCTTTCTCTCACTGTCCTTCTCTCATGCACTCCCTTGCTGCAAAGGGAGTGGGGAAAGAGAGAGATCCTGGGTGCATCTCTCCCACTCCCTCTACTGCCACGTCCAACGTTTCTCCCTCTCTCATCCTCCGGATCATGTACAGCATTTTTCACCACTGCCCACCAATCCCATGCCTATTTTCTCCTTCTATCATCCCTCCCCCTTGCATCCCCTTCAATCTGTCCCTCTGTTCCCTCTCCATCACCATATCCAACATTTCTCCCTATCACCTCTTTCTATCACTTTGTTTACTCCTGACAGAATTCTGTGCATCTCTCCATTACTTCATTCTGCTCCTGGATCCAACATATCCCTTCTCCTCCCCTTCTACCTCCTATGTATCTCTCTCTCCCTCTCATCTATCCCCATGTCCAACATCTCTCTCTCTCTCTCTCCCTCCCTTACTTGTGCTTTGTCAAATCTCTCTATCCCTCTCCATGCACCCTCTCTCCCTTCCTCTTCTCCATTATTTGCAATTTTATCTTCTCCCCTCTCCATGCATGTCTCCCTCTACTCCCCTAAATTTCCTTCTTCTCACCCTCCCCTGTACCACCAGATTTTCTTCCCTCCCCCGTGCCATCAGATATCCTTCCTCTCTTTCCCTGTACTCCAAGGCTTGCTTCTTCAGGTCGCAGAATATTGTCCGTTTTTATACTTTAACAGAAAGATTTAAATATAAAATTGTAAGCGTTTGAGGCTCGTGCAGATGAGGATAGAACTCGTGGTATAAGATTTTGGTTATGGTTTATATTTATAATTTATTTTCTGTTTATTTTTTAATATAAATAGTTTAATATGAAATTTTGAAATTTGACCCTGACCTTTCCATGGCATAGTCAAAAATGCAAGCCTTCTTCAGGTGCTACTTGACATTTTATTTCCTCTAAAACTGATGTAAATAAAGTACAGTAATTAAAGGGGAGGAGGTGCAGAGGAGTCAGGATAACAATCATTCCTTATTGTTTGATCTTGCTGAGCATGCTGTAGCGTGACACCAGGTTTTCTAGCTTGAGATGCACAAAAGAAAGCGATTGTGAAATAGAATTGCAGCTGATTTACAGCTTGATCCAAAAGACATACGTCTCAGCATAATTTCATGAGAAACTTCTTTAGAAATAGGTGGGACTGATACACTTTTACTCAGCCAAAGGTAAAATAAGCTGTTTGAGCAGTGGAGCTTGTTAGTAAGGTTGCTACAATAGCAAAAAGAACTGGTTTGTGCTAAGTAAAAGGTATAATCACTGGTGCCTGTTAAATTTTTCACACGTGAGTTTTCTCTTTAGATGTGGTGAAAGTCATTTGTGGAAATCTAGTATAGTTGAGCTCAGAAGAGGTTTGGTCATGTTTTTGGCCAAAAAGTCCTTGAAAACTTGCTCATACATGGAAACAGGCTATGAGAAATCTACTTTTTGGGATTTGCCAGCTACTTGTTACATGGACTAGTCATTATCAGAGGCAGGATGCGGGGCTCAGTAGATACCGATTTCACTTTGCACGACTTGTCTTGTGTTCTTATTTGTGTAAAATTAGAAAAGATGTTTTCTCCAATTGCTATGGGTTATGTATGTATACTTTGGGGGCAGTAATACAACTGACTTTTTTTTTCACACAGTTATCTGCATGTGAGAGTATTCGGGTGTGTTTCTAAGGACATTTCATGACAGAACTAGGCCTAGACTTAGGAAAAGCACATCCTTTGTGAAAGCCCAAAAAGGACAGTTGCCCAACCTAGGAAAATTGGAAATAATTGTCCCCCTAGCCCTTTTCTTCTCCCCCAGTATAGTCCTTTCCAGCTGGTAAAAGCAGCACCTCTTGTTTTCATATCCCCCATTTCCTTGCCAGCTTTACTAAGAAATGTGTACTGTGCAAGGCCAAAAATATCCTACCAACAGCTCTAGGACTCCATCCACCTTGGATCTAAACAGCTCTCTAAGGTCCTCCATCTCCTTAGGCATTGGGCATAGGAGTACAGTATCTCTTTCCAAGGCATAAAAATGATATCCAGAGTCCTTCCTCTGAGTAGAGCAATTATTTCTTTCTTTCTTTCTTTCTTTATTTGGTTAGTTTAGATCCCATCCTCCCCAATGAGTTCAGAACAGGTAACAAGGTTGACATACATAATGCATAGACAAATTATGAATTTACATATGTTCAGTAACGTTAGATGTACAGCTTCAAGTTCAGCATACAGTTTGGTAATTTTAAGTTAATATATGGTTATTTCCAACTTCGGTTAACAGAATGGATCTAGTTCAGCGTACATTAGAATACATATGGTTGGAAGGGACTGACTGGATTTATGGGAAGAGGTAGTTTTTTATTGCTTTCCTAAAGTTCAGAAGCCCTTTGAGGGATATGATGTGAGGAGGCGGTTGATTCCAATAGCTTAGTAGGAAGTGGAAGTTCTGGGGTTTCATCCACTTTCTGTAGCAAAATTTAAAGAATAAAGAAACCATGAAGCTTTGAGAGAGCAGAAATAGAAGCGACAAAAGTGGTTTTATAGAGTGAACAAAAAAAAGATAAATATGAAAGTTAAAGATTAGTTATTTTGACAGTGCTTTAATTACAGTATTAGGTAACGGAGAGAGAGTGTGTGTGTGTGTGTGTGTGTGTGTGTGTAACGGAGAGAGTGTATGTGTGTGTGTGTGTAGAATGCAGGAACAGAGTGAAGCACAGTGATAAGATTTCAAGATGGCCCTATATATAATATCCTTGGAATGCAGTTGGTTAGTTCATATGATCCGTAACAGACAGCTCTTTTGACCTTGGTTATGTTGTTGTTCTAAAAGCAATCTGGTTAACTACTGACTCCTGTCGCAGTAATGAGCTCCTGTCTCTTGTTCTCAAGAGCAATAGCATTAATTACTTACTTTGGCAAGAAAAATAGTCTACATGCCTTACATCGAATAAAGTAGTGTTTTGCAAATTATTTGGAAAGGCATTTTAGCAGGGAAGAGAAGATTAAACGAAAGGTAGTGTATTTTTGTCTAGTCCATTAAGCACTAGACTGAACTTGTTTGGTTATAGGATAGAATTATTGACCATCCTAGGGAAAATGGGACCTTCAGTAAAGGCTTTTTTAAGGGATTATGAACTCCCTACAGCATCACACATTAAGCCCTTCAGCCACAGCTTTCCAATATGACCTTCCAGTTAATTACCGATGCAAGAGGTGTAAGTAATTCAACTTCTGCACACCTAGGGCTCCTTTTACGAAGGTGCGCTAGCGGTTTTAGTGCGCGTTAGGCGCTAACGCCTCCTTAGAGCTAGCGTTAGTATTTTCCGTGTAGCACGGGGTTGGCGTGCGGGGCATTGTAGCGCACGCTACAAACGCTAGCGCACCTGCCCCTAATGTTTTCCTTGATTCTCTTGTCCCCTCACTTTCTAAATTTTTCTTATTTTTATATTATACACTTACAATATTTCAGAAGTCTGTGAAAGGAGCAGAACCAGTGAGAGAGAGAGGACAGCATTCCTGATCTGGGTTTATAACTTCTATAACTTACTGCCTCAGTTTATCAGTTTATACAGTGACAGATTTAAGCATTTTGTCTATCAAGACTGTATATTAGATACTCGCCTTTCTCTCTACCCTCACCTACAACATTGCCAGTTTTGCTGTAAAAAAAAAAAATAATCCTTTATAAACCTTATTTCGTTAAGACGGGGATTAATTGTATGAACTCACTGTAGTATTATTGTATTGGGATAGGATTGCACAATGGAGTTAATTTCCAAGAATTGCATGAGTAACATTAGGGAGGATATAAGAAGAATGCTAAATTAGTCAGTGGACATTAGAATACATTAGCTCACTAAAAAGAAATGATGTACTTACCCTGGTAAGCTCTTTTCCAGCAGATAGGGGAGACATTCTAGACAGGAATCTCAAAGTCCCTCCTTGAGGGCCGCAATCCAGTCGGGTTTTCAGGATTTCCCCAATGAATATGCATGAGATCTATGTGCATGTACTGCTTTCAAAGCATATTCATTGGGGAAATCCTGAAAACCCAACTGGATTGCGGCCTTCAAGGAGGGACTTTGAGATCCCTGTTCTAGACAAGTAGGTAGTATCCCAATAGCCATGTGCCTTCTGCAGAAGGAATCCAATCCAGATTTTCTCTCTGTGACTCTGCTCTGCTTTGGTGTGCTTTCAAGTTCCACCTACATCATCGAGAGCCATCTTACAAACATGAAGTAGAGACACCCATGGCAATGAAGACCTTAAACAAGTGTTCTGCTCAAGAATAAACATGAAAACAACAACTGGAAGCAGGAAACCAATGCGTCAGAGGAGCTCAAAAACAACCCCTGCATAAAACAGTGATATATATAGAGTCTTCCCAGTCCAAGGGCTGACTAACATCCAAGAAGCAACTTGGAAAAGCATAAATGGACATTAGGTAGGCACAGAAAGGATAGGGTGGGAGTCTAGAATGTCTCCCCTATCTTCTGGAAAAGGGCTTACCAGGGTAAGTACATAATCTCTTTTCCACAATACACTGTTTATCACACCCCAGTCTCTTTTTTTTAATTCCATATGGTTTCCTTAAAAGGAGAATAATCTTAGGATTCCTCAGCAGCTCATTAGTGCTTCCATAAACTTTATAAGGTCCTCCCAGTATACTTGGATCTTCCTGACAGAATCACCAAATATAAAAATAGAAGCTTGATGGCAGATAAAGGCCAAATGGCTCATCCAGTCTGCCTATCCGCAGTAACCATTTTCTTCCTCTAAGAGATCCCACGTGTTCTTGAATTCCATGCATCTACCACACTTTCTGTGAAAAAATATTTCCTTAGATTATTGCCGAGCCAATTGCCTCTTAACGTCATCCTATGCTCTCTCATTTCAGAGATTCCTTTAAAATGAAAGAGACTTGTCTCATGCGCATTTACGCCATGTAGGTATTTCTATTTCCCCTCTCCCACCTTTCCTCTAAAGCAGTGGTCTCAAATAGAGGTCTGCACGGGGTTTGCGGGAATCTTGCAGGTCCCATGGGAATCCCATGGGCATCCCCCTAGGCCCACGGGACTCCCACAGGGACCCCTCCCAGGCCCACAGGACTCCCACGGGGACCCCTCCAAAGCTGATGGGACTCCTAAGGGGATGGACCCAGAGTTCCTATCCCGAGGCCTACCTAATTTCCGGTCCGGGTCCAGTGCTGAGCTGAGCTCCCAAGTCCCGATGAATCAGCAGCAACAGTCTCTGTCATGTAGACAGTGATCTCCACATGTTGTGCCTATGTGCTGAGCTCCATGCCTACATGACAGAGACTGTTGCTGATTCGTGGGGAGGTGTCACGTGCAGGCTAGAGCGGGCGAACAAAGTCATCCTCCTCCCTCCCCCCTCCCGGAACACTCACGCTTAACTCCCTCCTCAGTATCCGGGCGTGCATGCAGCCGCTGTAGGAGATGGCGAAGGGGAGAATGCCCAAGAAAAGTTTGCTAAGATCAAGAATTTTTTTTTTTTGTTAAAAAAAGAAAATAAAATCACATGCTCTTTTCCTGTACGCAAACTGAAATGCAACGAGGAGGAGGGACCAAGGCTATGAAGACTCACGGCTGCTGACTTTAGGAGGGGTGGTGGGAATGAATGTAGGGAAGGGTTTTTGTTTCCTGCTGGAACTCTTGGAGGGAGGTTGCTGTATGCGGAGCGTTTCACCTCTGCTGCCCGCCCCTCTTCCAGCCTGTAATGATGTCTCCTCCCAGCTCCTTTCTGGGGTGATTTTTTTTTTTCCCCCTGTTTTGTAAACCAGAAGCCCTTATTGACAATAGGCCTAGGGAAGGATGCGAATAAGATTTCGGCATGTTCACGAAATACCTCTTCTTCCTCACATGTTTACAGGTATGCAGGAAATACATCTCAGAATTCAACAGTAAAAAATAAAATCTACTGTATGCAGTCAAGGTAAAATAATAAAATTGTGTGGAGGCAGGCAAGGAAACCGTGGTTGTTTTCCATGAGTAAACACGTGGGTGGGTACATTGCTATCGATTTGACATCTATACAGTGAGGAGAAACCTGTTCTGCCCTGGTTGTGGGAAGAGAAACTTTTTACTGTTCTTGAAGCATATGTTGTTAACTGAAGGCTGGGCAATAAGGTGGCAGAGCTACTAAGGTACCAGAGTTGGGCAAGTTCCTTTGTAACAATTGAGTTCCTCTGGGAGGATGAGGTATAAAGGCATCCATGAGCCACCGAGGTGCCAGCATCTGTGACTCAGGGACGCTACTGCTGCCTGCCAAGCTTGGCAAAAGGGACCCCCGGCCAACTGCAGAGGAAGTCCTCAGCTGAAAGCTTGGGGGTCCTCATCAGCTGAGTATTTCTATTTTATATTTACATTAGAGGCTCTGGTAGACATCCATTTACAAAGTATGTATTCTTCCCAATTAATATTTCCAAATTAATAAAGTGTCTTTGCTTATTTGTAAATGGGTCTCTACCAAAGCCTAATTTAATGGAATAATTTAATGGAATAACTGTTTCGGAAGTTTATAAGGATGGGAGGGGACGGAGGGATTCCTTGCGGGGATAGGTGGGATTTTGTCAAGGACGGGTGGGATTTCTGTCCCCGCACAACTCTCTAGTCTCAAACTCAATCCCTTTGCAGGGCCACATTTTGGATTTGTAGGTACTTGGAGGGCCTCAGAAAAAAATAGTTTAATGTCTTATTAAAGAAATGACAATTTTGCATGAGGTAAAACTCTTTATACTTTATAAATCTTTCCTTTTGGCTAAGTCTTAATAATAATAATATTGTAATTTATAGCTAAAGAAACATATGATCAAGAAATTGTTTTATTTTACTTTTGTGATTATGATAAACATACTGAGGGCCTCAAAATAGTATCTGGTGGGCCGTGAGTTTAAGACCACTGCTCTAAAGTATACATATTGAGATCTTTAAGTCTGTCCCCATACACCTTATGGTGAAATCCACATACCATTTTAGTAGCCTTCCTCTGGACCGACTCCATCCTTTTTAACAGAAAATACATTTCCAAACATACCGGGATATAATCTTTTTAGGAAGGACAGAGATGGTCAAAAAGGTGGAGGAGTAGCTCTCTATGTAAAGATCAATATCCAAGCGACCGAAATGCAAGGGACCCGGGGAGAGGAAGAAGCGATATGGATTGCTCTGAAAAGAGAAGATGGAACTTCTATCTATGTGGGTGTAGTCTACAGACCTCCGACTCAATCGCAGCAAATTGATAAGGATCTGATTGTGGATATCCAAAAGTTTGGAAGGAAAGAGGAGGTTCTGCTGTTGGGAGATTTCAACCTGCCGGATGCGGACTGGAATGTTTCGTCTGCAGAATCAGAAAGAAGTAGGGAGATTGTGGATGCCTTTCAAGAGGTTTTGCTCAGACAAATGGTGACGGAACCCACAAGGGAAAAAGCGATATTGGATCTGGTCCTCACAAATGGAAAGAGTATCTCTAATGTTTGAGTGGGTGCTCACCTGGGAAGTAGCGATCATCAAACGGTTTGGTTTGATAACGGCTAAAGTGGAGAGCAGCTGCACGATACTTAAAGTCCTAGATTTCAAACGTACGGACTTTAATGCTATGGGAGAGTACCTGAAGAAAGAGCTGTTAGGATGGGAGGACATAAGAGAAGTGGAAAGACAGTGGTCTAAGCTGAAAGGAGCGATAAAAATGGCTACGGACCTTTATGTGAAGAAAATCAATAAAAACAAGAGAAAAAGGAAGCCAATATGATTCTCCAACCTAGTGGCTGAGAAAATAAAGGCGAAAGAGTTGGCGTTCGTGAAATATAAAAAAAACCAAGAAGAGGAGAGCAGAAAGGACTACAGGGTGAAACAAAGAAGCCAAGAGAGAGATACGTCTGGCGAAAGCACAGGCGGAAGAACAAATGGCTAAAAATGTAAAAAAAGAAGACAAAATTTTTTTCAGATATATTAGTGAAAGAAGGAAGATGAAAAATGGAATTGCTAGGCTAAAAGATGCTGGGAACCAATATGTGGAAAGTGATGAGGCGAAAGCGAATGTGCTAAACAAATACTTCTGTTCTGTGTTCACAGAAGAAAATCCTGGAGAAGGACCGAGATTGTCTAGCAAAGTTACACGAGAAAATGGAGTAGATTCTGCACCGTTCACGGAGGAGGGTGTTTATGAGCAACTTGAAAAACTGAAGGTGGACAAAGTGATGGGACCAGACGGGATCCATCCCAGGATACTAAGGGAGCTCAGAGAGGTTCTGGCGAGTCCTATTAAAGACTTGTTCAACAAATCTCTGGAGACGGGAGTGATTCCTGGGGATTGGAGGAGACCGGTTGTGGTCCCTATTCATAAAAGTGGTCACAGGGATGAAGCAGGAAACTACAGGCCGGTGAGCCTCACTTCAGTTGTTGGAAAAATAATGGAAGTTTTGCTGAAAGAAAGGATACTGTACTTCCTTGAATCTAATGGGTTACAGGATCCGAGTCAACATGGATTTACAAAAGGTAAATCGTGCCAAACGAACCTGATTGAATTTTTTGATTGGGTGACCAGAGAGTTGGATCAAGGACATATGCTAGATGTAATTTACTTGGATTTCAGCAAAGCCTTTGATACAGTTCCTCATAGGAGGCTGTTGAACAAACTTGAAGGGCTGAAGTTAGGACCCAAAGTGGTGAACTGGGTCAGAAACTGGCTGTCGGACAGACGCCAGAGGGTGGTGGTTAATGGAAGTCGCTCGAAGGAAGGAAAGGTGAGTAGTGGAGTCCCTCAGGGATCAGTGCTGGGGCCAATCCTGTTCAATATGTTTGTGAGTGACATTGCTGAAGGGTTAGAAGGAAAAGTGTGCCTTTTTGCAGATGATACCAAGATTTGTAACAGAGTAGACACCGAAGAGGGAGTAGAAAATATGAAAAAGGATCTGCAAAAGTTAGAGGAATGGTCTAATGCTTGGCAACTAAAATTCAATGCAAGAAATGCAGAGTAATGCATTTGGGGATTAATAATAGGAAGGAACCATATATGCTGGGAAGAGAGAAGTTGATATGCACGGATGGGGAGAGGGACCTTGGGGTGATAGTATCCGAAGATCTAAAGGTGAAAAAACAGTGTGACAAGGCAGTGGCTGCTGCCAGAAGGATGCTGGGCTGTATAAAGAGAGGCGTAGTCAGTAGAAGGAAGAAGGTGTTGATGCCCCTGTACAGGTCATTGGTAAGGCCCCACTTGGAGTATTGTGTTCAATTTTGGAGACCGTATCTGGCGAAGGACGTAAGAAGACTTGAGGCGGTCCAGAGGAGGGCGACGAAAATGACTGGAAGCCCTGAATATGTATACCCTAGAGGAAAGGAGAGACAGGGGAGATATGATTCAGACGTTCAAATACTTGAAGGGTATTAACGTAGAACAAAATCTTTTTCAGGGAAAGGAAAATGGTAAAACCAGAGGACATAATTTGAGGTTGAGGGGTGGTAGGTTCAGGGGCAATGTTAGGAAATTCTACTTTATGGAGAGGGTAGTGGATGCATGGAATGCGCTCCCGAGAGAGGTGGTGGAGAATAAAACTGTGACTGAGTTCAAAGAAGCGTGGGATGAACACAAAGGATCTAGAATCAGAAAATAATATTAAATATTGAACTAGGCCAGTTACTGGGCAGACTTGCACGGTCTGTGTCTGTGTATGGCCGTTTGGTGGAGGATGGGCTGGGGAGGGCTTCAATGGCTGGGAGGGAGGGTGTAGATGGGCTGGAGTAAGTCTTAACAGAGATTTCGGCAGTTGGAACCCAAGCACAGTACAGGGTAAAGCTTTGGATTCTTGCCCAGAAATAGCTAAGAAAAAAAAATTAAAAATTTAAATTGAATCAGGTTGGGCAGACTGAATGGACCATTCGGGTCTTTATCTGCAGTCATCTACTATGTTACTATGTAACAATTTTCTAAGAGCCAAAATTAGTCATGATATTTACCAAAAAGATATGTTTTCAACATTTTTCTAAAGGCTGAATAAAATGTAAAAATTGATATATGAATAGCAATTTCTTTCTCCCATAGAGCTGCCTGAAAAGCCAACATTTTACCAAAGAAATGTTTATAGACACTTCCCTTTACTGTTGGAAAATCAAAGAGGCATACTATACGTAAATATTTCCTATCAGCAAATTTGAAAGAATCAAATTTATACTTGTATGAAGTGCTGTTTGTCTATTAAGATCCATTGCTTGGAGCTTTCTTTGCTATATTCCACCACACCCTTAAACTGAGCAATTACAATAATACCCCCTAACGTTTTGGCAACTTAAATGTCCTCTGATGCTTTTGTGTGTTTAAAAAAATATTAATAATAACTTTGTTCTTGTATACTGCCACACCACATTAGTTCTAGGCGGTTTTACATTAAGAGGACTGTACAAACAGCAAACATAAACAATGCAATAAACAATACACCATTTTTCCTGATAGTGTTTTTCTTCATTATTAACCTCTAAATAACTTTATTGAAGCACAATGACCTGGCACCTGATGAATGACAGTCAAGCAAATGACAATTGAGCTTCAAAGTTTGCATTAAAAGCAGAGGGATTTGGACACCAGCAGCATCCCAAGGAGCTACCGACTGCATTAAAAAATATTTTTTCAAACACATCTGGATAATTTGCTTATAAACGTTACATCATATGAACTCCAGAAGAACACTCTCTTTGGAACAATGCAATTAACTTTAGCGAATGTTAGCAGTAAATTTTAGAGACTAAAATACTCCAGATATCCTGGCTTAGAAGTGAGGGTCATTACTATCATTGTATATACATTTGGAGATATTGCCCCTGGGAGAAGAACTATGATGTGTTTTGTTCCACGCTTCCTTCAGCTAAAGCTCCTGTTTGTTTCACAGGACCAACACATTGCTTCTTCTAGTTAAGGTCTATTGTATGCTGGGATAATTGCTGTTTACAATGTGTTGACTGAGCAGGGCCCAAACCGCTCCAAGAAAGTTTTTAAAATTTATTCCTTTGGCTCACGTCTTTTCATTGGTAACTTAAAGACAGTTTAATGAGCAGGTGTAAAGATGGGTGCCTGCTTTTTAGATACAACTTTGGTTGCTTTTGTCGAGCAGTTTTATACAAACCCATATAGCTGTGCTCATAAGCTTACATACCCCTGGCAGAATCCGTCTAAGATGTGTACCATTTGTGAAAAATGAGTGATCGGACAAAACACAGTACTTCTTAAAATGTATTTCAAATTAAACCAGAATAGCACAATCTTTCAATAAACCATAGCAATAAAGGAGATAATAAAATAGCCTTGTTCAAAAGTTTGCATACCTTTAAGTTCTTAAATTGTATATTGCCCCGCTTTCCCATCAATGACGGCTTACAGCCTTTTCTGATAGTTGTGAATGAGACCCTTTATTTGGTACAGCGGCCCATTCTTCTAGGGAAAAAGCCTCCAGATCCTATAAAGTTAGCTGTCTAGCATGAACTGCATGTTTGAGTTCTCCACAAAGTGGCTCAGTGATGTTGAGGTCAGGAGACAGTGATGGCCGGTCCAGAACCTTCACTTTTTTTTCTGCTGCATCTACGGAAGGGTTGATTTGGCCTTGTGTTTCAGAGCATTGTTGTTATTCGTTGAAAAGCTCAAGTGCATCCCATATGCATCAGCTTAGCTGATGAATGCAAATTTTCCTCCTTTCATTCTGCCATTTCCTGTGCTGCTCTAGCTCCCTATCCATTCCCACATATAGTTCAAACGCCTCTTATTGACTTACAAGCTTCTCAATTCCCCATATTTTTGAAGCTGCTTTCAGTTGCAATCTCCACCCCACCTGCTAAGCACCAATTCCCTCTATAGTTCCCCCACCTGAGCCCTGTGTATTGATGCACCTTCTTGTCCAGTTTGTCTTTCTTGACTAGATTGTAAGCTCTTTTGAACAGACTGTCTCTCCTATGTTTTAATGTACAGCATTGCATATGTCTAGTAGCACTATAGAAATAAGTAATACACTTCCCCCTCCCCATTCGCGGTTTCCCTACTCGCGATTTCACATAATTGCAATTTTTTTGGGGGGGGGAGGAAGAAACCCCCCCCCCCATATTTTTGTCTTCCCTCTGGCATCCCGGCCTTACCTGGTGGTCTAGCTGGTTTTCGGGGCAGGAGCGATCTTCCTATGCTCCTGCCCCGTGCAGATAGCCATTAGGAAATGGCTAGTCTCTCGAGTCTCGTAGTCTCTCGAGCCGGATATTCGTGATTTTTCGCCATTCGCGGTCCGGCTCTGCTCCTATCCCCCGCAAATAACGAGGGAGAAGTGTAGTAGTAATATCTCTCCTCTCTCCCTATACTCCTTCCCGGGAACTCCATTCATTGAACAGGTCTGTCTTATTTGTACCCTTCTCTACTGCCAGCTTCCTTCTCTCTTGCCGCACCGCCTAGAACAGACTAAATTGAGTCAGTAGGTCAAGCTCCATCTCTGACAATATTAAAATACAGGCTAAAACCCCACTTTTTCGAGGTCGCTTTTATCTCCTAACCCCCACTCACTTGTAAAGCGCCCATGCCTGAGAAACTCCCTAACCCCCCTACTTATGCAATGTTTTTCTGTTTGATTAGATTGTAAGATTTACTGAGCAAGAACTATCTCTTGAATGTTTATTTTAATGTACAGTGTTGTATATGTCTAGCAATAATAATAATAATAATAATAATAATAATAACTTTATTCTTGTATACCGCAATACCATGGAAGTTCAATGCGGTTAACAATAGAAGAGACTGTACATTTACAGCGATGATACATATTACAGTGTTGTTACATTTACAGAGATGTTACATAAATAGCAGTAATAAAAAGGCATATACTAAAGAAGAGACTGTACGTATACAGCGATGTTACATGTTATAGCGGTGGTACATTTACAGTGATGTTAAATGGAGGCAATGAAAAGGCAGGGCAATTAGATAAAACAGAGATTGAGAAAGAGAGGCCATAGTGGCTTGGGAGGGGGGCGTAGCAATGCTATAGAAAGTAGTAGTAGTAGTCAGGGCTATGGAGTCGGAGTCAGAAGTACAAAAAATTGAGGAGTTGGAACATTTATCTACCGACTCCATTTTTGAACTTGGCATACCAATCACGAGCGATTCTTTCAGCTATAGCACCCACTATGTACACAGCACAAATGTTGCGAGCAGCTTCTGCGGCCTTAGAACCTTGATTTAAAGCAAAAATGCTCATTTCTCTCAACTTGACATTCCATTTTAACGATCTGAAAATTAACCAGTGCTGTGGAGTCGGAGTCTGAGTCGAGGAGTCGGAGTCGTAGGAAATTTCGGGTACCTGGAGTCGGAGTCTGAAGTACAAAAAACTGAGGAGTCTGAGTCAGAACATTTATCTACCGACTCCACAGCCCTGGTAGTAGTAGCACCTCCCCCTCCCCGAAACATCAGAGATATATCTCCATGTAGTAGGGATGGTATGCTTCTCTTCATAGGCCCTCTTGACTCCAAACATAGGGCTCCTTTGACGAAGGCGCATTAGGGCCTTAACGCGCGGAATAGCGCGCGCTAGCCGCTACCGCCTCCTTTTGAGCAGGCGGTAGATTTTCAGCTAGCTACAGTGCATGCGCTTAAACGCTTAGCGCACCTTCGTAAAAGGAGCCCGTAATGTGTTTGGTTGTTATCATAAAGTTCAATTTTGGTCTCATCATTCCAAATTATTTAAATACATTTTTATTAGATTTTAAATGCTGAAATAATCATTCCAAATGATTTTATTCCAGAAGTTTTTGAGGCTTCTCTAGGTGCTGTTTGGTGTATTGTAAGCGGACTGTTGGATGACGTTGGTGCAGCAATGGCTTTTTTTGGGCAACTCTACCATGCAGCCCATTTTTGCTCAAGTATTTCCTTATTGTGCATGCTGAATGAGCCACACCACTTGCTTCAGAGATGCCTGTATTCCAGTTAGAAGTTGTTTGTGAGTTTTTCTTTGCATTCCTATAGAGTTTCCTAGCAGTTGTGCCTGAAATCTTTCTGACCCTGTCCTGGTATTGGAGAACCCATAATTTTCCATTTCTTGATCAGAGATTGAACAGTACTGATTGGCATTTTCAAATCTTTGGATATATTTTTATATCCTCCTCCTGACTTATAAAGTTGAACTACGTTTGCTCACAGATTCTTGGACGGTTCTTTTGCTTTCTCCATGCTTCAATAACCACAAAGTTGGCGCAGCCCTAGATGAAATGTACAAGGGTTTCTTAAGGACTAAGAAACTCATTGAAACTTCACTGCCACCTCAACCTGTGTTTGTCAGCTTGACTGTATAGTATCAGCCCAAAACATTCAAAGACATGAAAACTTTTGATCAGGGCAATCTGTGAGTTATAAAGGGCTTATAATTCTGTGATAATTAAATAGCTTCACCAAACCAATATTCCAAAATTAAAGAATGTTGTTTTGCAGGATCACTTATACTGTCCACAAATGGTAACATCTTACAAATTCTGCCACAGGTATGCAAACTTGTGAGCATATCTGTATGTTCCTATGTGTCTTTATAACCTATTATAAAATTACTCTCATAGGTAGTATACAAGGCCCCATTAAGAATAATGGAGCTTGTATTATCTAATGAACAGTAAATCACAATAATGCATGTTAATTAGTTAATGTGCATTAGTAAATGAGATCATAAGTTTTTATCTGTGTCCGTGAGGATGAAATGACTTGCTTAAGGTGACAGGGAGTGTCACGAGAAGTAGGATTTGGGGCCTTGATGTGAAAATCTGCAGGCAGCCAATTAGAAGAACTCCAGAGTAGATCCTAATTACCTCCTCCAGGTCATGTATCTAGATATACTGTGTCTGGAATAACTGACTTAAATTGTGAGAACTGGAGTATGGTACAAATTTCTGGTGTGTGCAAACATGGCTGCAGATTTGACTTTTTAAAACATAAATATATGTCCCAATGGGAGTAAGACCTCCAGTGGGAGTAAAACCTTCAATTGACTTTAGATGCTATACAGTGAAGTGATATTATAATGTCATTCAACAAGCTGTATAGATACAGCTTAGAGAATGCAACCTTAAAGTTCTTTTGCAATGCTACATCACACTGGTTCAATTACAGAAATTCATATTTGGTATTACTCCATCTTGCAGGAGAGGCTGTGGAGGCCAAGGGTCTTATCAGAAAATGTGCTGGTCTTGCCCTCTGTTAGTGCATGGAGGTTAACAAACAAACGGCTTTAATTGTTTTCCATTTTAAGGTCTGCGTCTGTGTATGGCCGTTTGGAGGAGGATGGGCAGGGGAGGGCTTCAATGGCTGGGAGGGTGTAGATGGGCTGGAGTAAATCTTAACAGAGATTTCGGCAGTTGGAACCCAAGCACAGTACCGGGTAAAGGTTTGGATTCTCGCCCAGAAATAGCTAAGAAGAAAAAAAAAAAATTTTTTAAATTGAATCAGGTTGGGCAGACTGGATGGACCATTCGGGTCTTTATCTGCCGTCATCTACTATGTTACTATGCACTCAGGCTTTGACATTAGCTGAAGAACTGATGTAGCAAGCAGAGAAAAAAGTGCTAACCATAAGGGAGTGGAATGGAGAAACTTCCCTGACAATGAGATACTAGAGTTTGCAGCAGGTCTTGTGCTTTGATTCTGTTTATTCTGTGTGTTTTTCTCAACTATTAAGGACAATTAATAATTTACCTCTGAGGCTTTCTTAGCATATGCAATTTCCCTTTGATAAGGCTCTGTCTTCCTCTCCACTAGTATCTGTGTGTTTTTCCTGACTGTAAATCAATGAACAACACCTGAGATGCATCTTTTTCCATGGATAGCAATAAATTGGTTATGGGACCTAGTCCTCGGAATTATGGGCTTCTGGATGCCTCACATCTGCAGAAAGGCCTTGTTTATTTTGTGCTTGGCCACCACATCTTCCATTTGTGACTAATAGGATAACAAATTAATAAAAGGATAACCATTGCCCAGGCTCAAGGGGGGATTTCTGTTGGCCCCTGCAGGGACTGTGTCTCCCTGCTAGTCTTAACAGAATTCCCCAGCGAATGCACTGCGGTGCCTGTAACTCTGAATGAATGGTGAAACTTCTTTCCCTCTGAGTAGATTCTTGTTTGGAGTCAGGGACTCGGGCCACTGCTAGCTATTTTGCCTGCCATTTCATCTTTAGGCAATGTGTATCTTTCAGTTAAATACCTTTATCTGCTCCCCCTGAGACTGATGTAAGAGTGTTTCTCTCTCCCTTTCGCCTTCTTTCCCTGTGTTAAAGTGGGCACAGCATAACAGTGCCTTGCTGTGGGTTAGATTTTTAGGGGAAGTCATCAGGCAGCTTTAGATTGCCATAGGAAATCTCTGATACATATATTTTACTTTGTACGCATTTTTTTATCCCTCACTTTTGCAAGTACCTGTATATTGATCTTGTCTATGATATGTGTTGATTCTGCCACCTGTGACTCACATATTAGGTTCTAAGAGTTTGTATATTTTTTTTATATGCTTCTGTCTATGTGTATGATATCTTTTGCCTCTGAATAAAAGAGGTTATCAAAGAGACATGTGTGTGTCTTTGGGTGCTAGGAGGACTGTAGTGGTTGCAAGGTGGGTACTTTAGTAGCCCTTGGCCACGGGGCCCCCTTACACCCCGTATTCAAATCTTTTGGGACCAGCTTGGATCTACTACCTAATTTATTCTAAGCATCTCTATATACCTTTCTACAGGTCTGTTTAACAAACTCTTGTAGTTTTTAACTAATATGGGCCCCCCTATGTCAGTGGGTTTCAGCTAACTGCCTGGTAGTGTTGAGATGTACTATCGTTGCTAACTGGAAATCATCAGATATACCTTCATTTCAAGTAGATTTAGCATAGGAAACTTTGGTATGTGCTTTTAATGGAGAAACTGACAGCGCTAAAGTTCAATACCATCTCCGAGCTTGCCAAGTTCTAGAGTTTTCTATAGCATTATTTAGTTCAATAATTTTTATTAAAATTTCCATAAATTACAATACATTGCATCAAAACTTAAATTTCATATGTAAATAAACAAATTATTAAATAACCAATATAATACAAATAGTACTCATTAATACTATCATAAAATATATTAAGGTGCTTAATGAACAAAAAATTTACATTGCACTGCCGTTTTATATTTTTCTGTTTGTATAAACAGGGAGCTTCCGTTATCAGTCTATATTGCATGCCAATGGTTAATGTTTCACAGATGGATTTTGTGGCACAGGAGCTCCTTCAAGGGGTGCAGTGCTAGCCACAGATATCGGCTGCCCTCCATGTATCCTCTCATTCACACGTAGCTGGCAGCCATCCTGAAGCATGCGTACAGCGATCCGTGCTATGTTGTAGGAGTCATCCAGTCCACTATGAGGCCGTCCTTCATAGTCCATGCCAAGATTCTCAAGCATGACTGTTAGCTTGGTCTGGCTCCAGGGAACCGTAATCGGTGTTATCCGGGGACAGCAGGCAGATGTTCTCGCATGTGGGTGACAGGTCTTAAGCGCGCGAGACAGACGCGCGCCGACATTTCAGCGCAGGACTTCATTGCGCCGAAGAAAAACCTTCTTTTAAAGGGCTCCGAAGGGGGGGAACCCCCCATTCTACTTCCCTCTCTACTTAATAGGGCTTGTACTGGCGTTGGGAGGGTGTGGGGGGGTGTAATCCCCCACATTATACTGAAAACTTAACTTTTTCCCTAAAAAATAGAGAGAAAGTTGAGTTTACAGTATAATGTGGGGTTACAACCCCCCTCCCCCCCAACGCCAGCGCGATCACCAGATCCCAGGTAACTTTATTTATTTATTTATTTTTACTTGTAACCCTGGTTACATGAAGAAGTCTTTCTGCACCAGGTCTTCTCTCTATTGTATTTTTGGTGTACCCTACTTTTTTTTTTTTTTGTATTCTTATCTTTTGGCTTTTTTATGTTCATGCCAGTAACATGTAAAGAGGCATTATTTCCTTTTTATACTGATTATGCTTTTTTTCATATGTAGCTTAGTATGCTTTTCATACTGTTTCAGTACCTCAAGGTTATTTCTTGAGGCCTCTAGTTTGACACAAATTAGCATCTCCCCTGCCACTGTGCACTGATCCCTTAGATTTCTATTTCCAGACTGCAAAAGTGCACATGTATTGAACCACATCTCAAGTTTTTGTGATTGCTCCTCTACTCCCTTTGAGCTATCCATTCTTTGACACCTTTGTGTCATCTGTTTTAAAGACAAATGTTTGTTTGTTTGTTTGTTTTTTTTCTCTCTCTATTTCGGCAATGTGCAATGATAATTCCTGCTTGGGAGCCTGACTCAGTCCTGTAAGTCAATTGAAAATACAGTTTACAAAGATATGACGAGAACTGACCCTTGGGGAGTTTCATTAATCGCCCTTCTTTGTTCAGAGTGAACTCCATTACCACCACCCTCTTTTGTCTAATAATAATAATACTTTCCTTACACACCTTAATATCGTATCACTCAAAGCATGTTACAGCAAATGTTAATAACAGTATTTCAGTCTGTCATCACTAACAAAATATAACATTATCAAAATTAGCATGAAAGCATTTGAGAAAATATAATTATAAGGCAAGAATTGACATATGTCACCCAATACACAAAGTACGTAAATACAATATCTTGAATATTAGTATCATGCATCAATATCTGTATGTTCTAAGAAGCTAAATTAGGACTTAGGAGTAATGATAGGAAATTATTTTTCACAGAGAAGGTGGTAAATGCCTGGAATGCCCTCCCGAGGGAAGTAGTGGTGAGGAAAACAGAGATGGAATTAAAAAAAAAAAAAGCACAGGCCAGTATTGGACAGACTTGTACGATTTATGTCTCGTATATGGTGATTCAGTGTAGGAGGGCTGGGGAGGGCATCAACGGGAACTCCACTAACTTGGAACATGAGGACATTACTGGCAAGATTTTATAGTAGATATCTTGGTTGGATAGGCTGGAGTGAGCTTAGATGGCAACTTCAGCAGTTGGAACCTAGGACAAAAACAGGTGGACTTTAGTCTATGGCCCAGAAATATCAAAGAAGAGACGAGTTAATTTAATCATGCATTTTTAAATAAGGATAACCAATGGGCAGATTGGATGGACCTTTCAGGTCTTTATCTGCTGTCATTTACTATGTAAATGTTCCTTAACGTTGTCTTACCATTTACAGAAACATCTTTGCTCTTTTAAGTTTTTTTTTATTTTTTAAGGAAGTCTGTTCAACATCTAGAGCATTCAAAATATCATAACAGATTTAAAAATTATTTCTAGTGCAACACACATTATTCCTGAACCTTCAGGTAGTCAATCCATTCCCAAGAAAATTTTTGTAGAGTGCCTCATTAGCCTTTTTTGTTCCGCCTCCCATCTCCCTGGGTTGTCTTCCAAGTCTCCCAGTTGTGTCTCTACAAGCGAGATGATAGGAGCCTGTCTTTTCTGCTCATGTTTTATTTTTATTTTAAATTCGGTTTTTACTTACTGTTTGTGAGGCTTTTTGATGTTGCAAAGGATCCCTGTTGTTGGACATCTCTGACTGCAGAAGAGCGCAGACTCTCGGGTCTGCATCCAAGGGGCAGACTACCTTGCACTTTGTTTCCCAGCTGCTGGGGAATGAGGTTAGAATGTACTCTGAAGCGCACACACACACACATTCTCTCTCCTTCTCGAGAAAAGTTAATATTTTAACCAGCAGAAACAGTGGGAAACTAGTGGCTGCTTTTTTTTCCCCACCCCCAACCCCTTTACCTACACCTAATTACGGCAACCTGCAGAGAGGATCGCCAGTGCTGTAGTGATCCTTGCAGGCTGCTGTCATCCTCAGGAGCACGTTCAATCTACAGCGGTCCTACCCCTCCTTTGACGTCATGGGCAGGATTGCGGCAGATTGAACATGCTCCTGAGAATGACAGCAGCCTGCAAGGATCGCTACAGCACTGGTGATCCCCCTAGTTGTATCCATCCTCTAATCTGTCCTTCTCCACTCCTTGGTCATCTTCTGATTTATTCCCTCCCCCCTCACCTGTAGTCCATCCAGTTTCTACTCCATTCCACTTACCCCACCCATACCTCTCAGCCCCATCCATCTTCTGTTCCATTCATTTTCCCTCTACTCCACTCCACACCCCCTAGTCTCATCCATCTTCTGCTCCTTTCTCCCTAGTCCTATCAATTTTCTGCTTGTCTGTTTCAGATCTTTGACTGTTTTAGTGTCGTTTCTATGCTGACGATTCTTCAGCCTTATAAAAGCCAGCAATTTTGAAAACATTAAGAAACGCCATTTTTTTTTTTGTACTCTCAAATGATCTTAAGTAGTTGAAAAATGAATGCTTATGTTGCCTTTTATAAATGCCTAAGAATAGCAGCCTATCTTTGAGGCTCTTGCTTAGTGTACATGTTGCATGAAATGTGATGGCTAGGTTAACTTATTGCCCCCGTACCTACCTAATTACGGCAGCCTGCAGAGAGGATCGCCGGTGCTGTAGCAATCCTTGCAGGCTGCCGTCATCCTCAGGAGCAAGTTCAATCTGCTGCGGTCCCGCCCCTCCTCTGACATGGGCAGGATTGCAGCAGATTGAACGTGCTCCTGAGGATGATTGCAGCCTGCAAGGATCGCTACAGCACCAGCGATCCTCTGCAGGCTGCTCCGCTGCTATAATTAAAAGGTAAGAGGAGGGTTGGGTCCCAAATTGGCGAGGCCGATTTTTTAAAAACTACGAATCGATTCACCCGAAGTGAATCGATTTGAATTGGGAATCGGGCAACACTACTGCAGACCACTGGGTGCTGGATATCATACAAGAGGAGTACAAGCTTAAGTTCTTTTGCCCCCTCCCAGACTTCTTTGGTCTCTCCGGCGGAGAAGCAAGAGAAAGCAGTCAGAGTTCAAGCAACAGTGTAAAGACTGCTAGATCTAGAAGCCATAGAGCCTGTACCAGAGGAGGATTCAGACTTTGGCAGATACTTGATATACGTGATAAGTTTCCAAATGAAGCTCAGAAGACTGGAGGCCAATTCTAGACCTCAAGGTGGTCAATGTGGCCCTCAAGATAACACGTTTCCGGATGGAGATGATGAGATCGGTAATTGCTTCAGTGGTGCCGGGGAAATTTCTCATCTTACTGGATTTGACAGAGGCCTATCAGCATATTTCCATTTTTTCCAGAACACAGGAAGTTCTTGGAATTCCATGTGGTGGAGCAACATGTCAGTTTGTGGCTGGGCACTTTGGAATGGTCAGGGTGCTCCGCACCTTCACCAAAGTGATTATGATAGTTACAGCACACCTATGCAGAGCAGGTATGCAAGTACATCCGTATCTGGTCAATTAGCTGATAAAGAGCCCAGTCTGAATCTAAAGGCAGAATGGCTGTTCAAAGAGTGATTCAGCTACTCGGAAGCTGGGCTGAGTGGTCAACTTTCGGGAAAGCCACCTGGAATGTACGCAGAGCTTGGAGTATTTGGGAGTTTGGTTTGACACAAGGGAGAACAATGTGTTTCTCCTGGAAGCCCACAGAGAGAAGCTGCTGTGTCAGATATGGGAGTTTCGGAGCAAGACAGCTCCAATGACCTGACAGTTCTTAGAGGTGCTGGGATCAATGGTGGTGACCATAGATGTGTTCCCCTGGGCATGGGTGCACTTGCGTCTGCTCCAGAATGCATTTTTCTCCCGATGCTGCCCTCATAGGGATGCGCTGCAGAAGCAGCTATTTTGGACAGCAAAAGCACACTGCAGTTAGCTTGGTGATTAGAGCCACAGTCTCTAGCCAGAGGAGTTCCCCTTCTCATGTTTGCATGGGTGATGCTGACAGCGGATGCCAGCCTATATGGCTGGAGTACATTGCAAAGGGCGTCTGGTTCAGGGATACTGGTCTCCTTCTTAGAGGAAGGATCGATCAACTGATTGAAACTTAGGCATTTGGGAGCACACTGCAGAGAAGTGGTATGAGTTTTTTCGGACAACATAATGACAATAACCTATGTTAATTGCCAGGGGGCGCCAAGAGCGCTCCTCTTCACTTGGGAAGCCCAGATGCTGTTTCACTGGGTGGCGTCACATCTTTTGGTGCTCTCAGCAGCACTTGTGGTAGGAGTGGACAATGTGTAAGCAGATTTCCTGGATCCTTAGGAGTGGTCATTGTGTCAGGAAGCTTTCACCTGCATTGTGAGTCAGTGGGGGTGTCTGATTTTCAATCTGATAGCATTGGCGGCCAACAAGAAGGTGGCTCGGTTTTTCAGTTGAAGATACGAGCCAGGAAGCCCTGGTGCAACCTTGGTCCAGACTTCTGCACAGGATCATGACACACGAAGGCTGCTGAATCTAGTAACACCAGATTGGCCGAGGCAATCGTGTTATGCAGATATAGTCTTGTCTGCAACAGGATCGAAGTCGCAGGCTCATCCAAGACTGTTCATGCAGGGTCCCATTGCCCTGGAGAATCTGGAACACTTTGGTCTTGTGGCATGGCTCTTGAGCATGCAGCACTAACGCACAAGGCTAGTCGGACAATGTGGTGTCCATCCTTCTAAGATGCAGAAAAAAAGCAACCCTAGCTGCATGTACGAAGGCCTGGAAGTCTTTCCAAGCTTGGTGTGCTCAGAAGAGTGAGGACCCAAGCTTGGTCTCAATATTGATGGTGCACAATCCCTAACTATTGTTTTACCAAAGCCAAATAAAGATCCCATGTTGGTTTCAAATTACAGGCCTATTTCTCTGATTAATGTAGATGATAAACTCCTGGCTAAGTTATTGGCTTTGCGCTTAGCCAAGGCTCTCCCTTATATGGTTCGTTGCTCAAAGTCATTCTTCAAACAACACTAGACTGGCTTTCCACATGTTAAATTTAACAAAAGCCACGGATGATCCAACCTTCTCTGTATCCTTGGATGCAGAGAAGGCCTTGATCGTGTGGAGTGGACCTTCATGTATCAAGCAATGGATTGGTTTGATATAGGATCCGGATTTATACAAATAATTCAAACCTTGTATAGTTCCCCTTCTGCCAGATTATCAATAATAATAAAATGCTAGAGCGCGCATGCGCTCTCAAAAATTCGTGAGTCCTGGCGCCTTGAGGTGTGCTTCTGTGGCAACATTCTAATTGACACCTCATGGCGCTTGCAGGGGCTGGAGGTGCATGCGCGCGACTGTGCTCTCTACAAACCTCCCGGCTCCAGCGGAGTAGGCAGCACCAGTGGCAGCAAACGAGTGGTGGACAGCAGCCCCGCTCCGGCCGTTGACCCTCCACAAACCTCCTGACTCCAGCAGCGTAGGCAGCACTATAAACACGCTGCTTCGCGCCCTTCTCTGCCGAGTTCCTCTGCCACGTCTCTGATGACATCATCAGAGACAGACGCGGCAGAGGAAATCGGCAGTAGAAGGCCGCGAAGCAGCGTGTTTATAGTGCTGCCTACGCTGCTGGAGCCCCGAGGTTTGTCGGTGGTGGGAGGGTCAGGAGGAGGCCAGATCGAGCAGGACAACGGCAGTAAAAGAAGGGGGAGGGGCTGAACGGAGCAGGGAAGAGAAGGTAAGAGAAGGGAAAGGGGGGTGGGGGAAAATGCTGCTACTGCTTCTGCACAGGAAAGGGGGGATAGGAGGGAAATGCTGTTGCTGCTGCATAGGGAAGTGGGATGGAAATGCTGCTGCACAGGGAAATGGGGAAAAATGACAGACAGACAGCGGGAGGGAGGGAGACAGAAAGAAAGAAAGACACAGGGGCAGGGAGAGGGACAGAAAGACAGACAGAGAAAGGGGGCAGAGAGAGAGTCAGCGGGAGAGGGAAAGGAGGCTGCTTTGGGGGGAGGGGTGTGCTTGGGGCAAACAGCTTTGCTCTGGGGGGGAAGACAGAAGGGACCATGGAGAGACAGGGAGAGGGAAAGGGGGCTGCTTTGGGGGGAGGGTTGTGCTGGGGGGAGACAGAAGGGGCCATGGAGAGATAGGGAAAGGGGGCTGCTTTGGGGGAGGTGTGCTGCGGACAGACAGCTTTGCTCGGGGGGGGGGAGGGGGAGACAGAAGGATACAGACAGCAGCCAAGGAGAGAGAGATAAAGAAAGACAGACAGACACATCTATTCTAGCACCCGTTAATATAACGGGCTTAAAGACTAGTATATTAATAATACTTTTTCAGAAAGTTTTCATCTGGAGAGGGGAGTTAGACAAGGGTGTCAGTTATCTCCTTTGCTGTTTGATATTGTTCTGGAATCCTTGCTATTGGCTATTCAACAGGCAAAGGAGATACAGGGTATTCCTTATGCAGGTCGGGAATATAAGGTCTCTGCTTATACAGATGATATTTTGCTTCATTTGAGGAATCCTGAAACTACCATTCCACATTTACTAGATTTGATTGACCGATTTGGCAAATTTTCTGGTTATAAAATAAATTGGAAGTTCTTCCGCTAAATGTACATTGTCCAAAAGGATTATTTGATACATTCCCTTTTCTTTGGAAGGAAGAGGGTATAAAATATTTAGGTATTTGGATACAAAAAATATTGGAAGAAATGATGAAAGTAAATGAAAAATCTTTATTGCTTGAAGGTCACAGAAATGTGTGAGCAAAGGAACCCTTGATGGGGGAGAGTTCAAACAATTAAGATAATGATTTTGCCTGTGGTTTGCTACCAAATGGGTATGTTGCCAGTGTTATTTCAGGGGCCTTTTACAGGAAATTAAATAGTATTCTTACTAAATTTATTTGGCTGGGTAAAACTGCGAGACTTGCTTTAGTATCTCTATAAAAACCAATTGTGGCGGGGGTAAATTGTCCCAATTTTTATAGGTACCATCAAACTTATATAATACGTCAGGGTATGTATTGGTACCTCCTTGAACTCATGGAAAATCTTCCAGACTGGTTATGGTTGGAATGGCAACTCCTGTCTCCATTGAGATTGTGTCACATTTTAAGTATCAAGTTACCTAAGTTGTATAAGGACAATAGAATGTTATTAGACACCTGGGAGACATTAAAATTTATTAATAATTTAATACCTATTCTGATTCATAAATCCACCTGTCAGTCCCTTTGGCTGAATTCCAAGATTCAAATTGGCGGATTTAAGGTCATCTGGAAGCATTGGATAAAGGCGAGCATACGTACTCTGGATGATGTAGTATCAGAGGGAAAGCTGCTTGACTTTTTACAACTGCAACAAACATTTGATATTGCTAAGTCTCAATTCTATAAGTGGTTGCAGTTGAAGCAAGCCATTCAGAAGGGGTTCCCTGATTGGCAAAATCTTAAAAATCAGTATAGTTTGCCAGTCCTATGCTTCCAGACAAACTTCCTGGGACATCAGGCCGCTCAGTGGTATAATTTAATATCTGAATTTTTGAATAAGAAACCAAAGACTGGTCTTCATGACATTTGGAGCATTGAGATAAAGCAGCAGATTTCTGCATCTCAATGGACACGAATTTGGACTTGGAGGATGAGATGTACGGCGTCTGCATCTATGAGACAAACATGGTTTTTCTTGTTACATCGATCTTTTTGGACCCCTGTTCGTTTACAGAAATTGGATAGCTCTAAGTGTAATAGATGCTGGCACTGTCATCTTGAGGTAGGGACATTGGATCATCTACTGTTCTATTGCCCTTTGATACTTAAATTTTGGAGATCAATTTGGGATCAAGTGAATGAAGTATTGGAAAATCCTGTGGCATTGACGTACGATACCTTGCTATTTGGCACTTAATGAGGGCTAAAAGTCAAATATCTTTCCATAATAATAAACTTCTCTTTATTATGACAGGGGTTGCCATACAACTTATTTTGAGAAACTGGAAAAACTGGGATCGGGTAAATTATACTTTCTGGTGGGAATCCTTATGCCATACTTTTAAAGTGAAACGCATGATGGCCATACAACAGGGACATTATAGGAAATTTATGGATGTTTGAGAGCCATTGACAAAATTCTGTAAGGAGTAATTGTTGATTTTGAGCTTGGTTCATACACGTCCAGGGTGGGTGGGTGGGAAGGGGGTGGGGAGATACTTTAATTTGAGTGCAATTGTTGGATATGTAGAATGGGGGGGATGACATAAATATATTTGTCATAAAATATAATTTGATAGAATTTAAGTGTTGTTAAAGTGTAAAATGTCTGTATAATATGTTGCACTTATGTCTGTATAATATGTTGCACTTAATGTTGGCTTTAAAATGAATAAAGATATTTAAAGAAAAAAAAAGAAAAGTAAGTCTTTAATAGTGGTTGAATGTTCTATCTCTTGTTTCAAAGATATGCAGCACTCGCTATAGCACTTGCATTTCAGGTGCTTAATAATTTTTTTTTCCACTAAATGCTTTCTTTTTTTTTCTGTCTCTCCTTTTCTTTCTGAACATACTTATATTATAGTGTTTGTAGCTGTATCCCAATTATAGGATTCATTGAACCACATCTTTGTAACAAGAATGCTGAAGTCTGCCTCTGCCATTAGGGTTGACATGTTTTGAATTTTTACTTAAACTAGGAGCACTTCATAGTTCATAGTCTATCAAATATTGTCTCTATGTTCTCTTCCTGTATCCTTGTGGCTAGCCATTTGAGGATGCATGATTTGTGTGCTCTAAATCATTCACTTGGGATAAGGGCTCCCTACGATGAAAGATGTATCCTATCTCTACCATAAAATCTTTCATTTCCCATGTACCACTTGAGATATCCCAAACCCTATTGTTTGTTCAGCCATCCATTGAAGATTGTGATGTGACTAGTGTTTTTCTTTTACCATAGTTAACTTATTTCTAAAAGAATACTGTCCTTGTTAGCAATTTAGGACCCACCCTTTAATTTCTGGAACATATCTCTATACTATGGAGATTTGATTTCTAGCTAGGCCAGTCATCCCCAAATTGACTAGAGTCGATTAACCTTTTCCCCTCTTCTGCAATAAACGTTTTATGTTTTTGTTTCTCTCTGGTCAAGCTTTTGGGAAAATTCCTCTGATGATCAAGTCCACTACTAGAAAAGGTAGCGTGTCCTGGGATCTTTGGATGCTTAAGTTCTGTTGTAGAATGGGCGCCTTCCTTCTGTACTGCCTTCCCCTTGGATGCCTTCCTGTGAAGCATTCTGCACTGTTATCAGCTGAATGTGTTTCTGAATTATAGATGGGCCATTTGTTCTTTATCTGCCATCATGTTTCTTATGTTACTTATCCTTTGAATCTTTGTGGTAATGGGGGGATAGATTTACCAGATTTGGGATATGGGGTGATGGGAAGCACCTTTTAATTTTGGTAGTTGCTTTTTGAACCGAATCATCTCCTCCTCAGAAGTTTCCAAAAGGTTGTTTTAGATCTTTTATTCTTTTTAATAGGTTGTAACTTGCTTTGAGTACAAGGTATGAAAAATACATAACATTGGTATAATGCATCTATCAAGAAAAAACAAAGAGTAATAGAAAAAAATCCCAAAATTAAACTGCAAAATATTACTCACCAGAGATGGGTTACACTCCCCCGATAACCATTTCACAAACCAGTGGAGAAAAAGCCTCAAAAATTTCAATGCAGCAGTAAACAACTTCAATACTGTAAAAAAGTCCAAGCTCCTTATATACTATCACTGGCAAAAAAAACTCCACCACCACTGAAATGTAATTATCAAAAGGGTAATATACCCATCACTGTGCACAGGAAAAGCAAAAAAAGTTTTACTTAGCTTGGGACCATGGTCTGAAATGCCGTGCTGTGCTGGTAGAAAATGTCTGGCCATTACATTTCAGTGGTGGTGGAGATTTTTGCCTGTGATAGTATATAAGCAGCTTGGACTTTAAACATTATTGAAGTTGTTTACTGCTGCATTGAAATTTTTGAGGCTTTTTCTCCACTGGTTTGTGAAATGGTTATCAGGGGGTGTGCAACCCATCTCTGGTGAGTAATATTTTGCAGTTTAATTTTGGGATTTATAATGCATCTATACAATGTACTGTGCACCTTGCATGTCTACCCATATATTATTTCCATTTAGAAATATTACATTTTGAATAACTTCAACATTTTTCCTTTGCTAGCTTCCCTTGTAACCTTCCAGAATTTCAGGCAAGGACCACTTAATGTAATTACAGAAAATGTAATTACAGAATAATCTGTCCTCCACCCTTTTGAAGAATTTGTGTAAGAAAAAAAACAGGAAGTGGGTATGGTGGGTGGAAGTGAAAGAAAAAGCCAACAAAATTGCTATTGCAACTAGCTTGCTATTCCTTAGAAAAACTGAAATTTAAGTAGAGCAATGTACTTTTAAATGTTTAGGGTTAAGCACTTCTAGAGTGACATTTTAAGACAAAATGGTAATGTTAACTCTTTAACAGAAATGGGCAGTTTACAGCCTGTGGGTTGAAAGTGGGTCAGGGAATAATTCTCTTCAGCCTTTTGGAAATGCTTTCCCCCTACCATCACCAGCAACACTATTCTCTCTGAGCTGAGCAGGTATCCTTCACCTACAATCCTACCAATGGCTGGGGGGTGCTATTTCACCATCACATTTTCAATAGTGAGGGACTGGCAAACTCGCGACACAATTTATTACCAAAACCATCTCCATGTCATTCTTTAAGGAGAGAGGGAACAATCAGTATGAATGGGCATAACCACTGACTCTCAAGTCCTGCCAGTGTAGAAGGACTGAGGTTGGGATAGATACTAAAGAATGACATGGGATTGTTTTCTGCGGTTAGCAGGGATGAGAACAGTGTAGAATTTTGTCACTGTTGTCATTTTTTGTGCAGAACTTCAGTGAACCTGCTTGGCCCTAGTGATGTGAAAATGCCGAATTGAACCACATAAGAACATAAGAAGCGCCATCTCCGGATCAGACCTTCGGTCCATCAAGTCCGGCGATCCGCACACGCGGAGGCCCTGCCAGGTATACACCTGGCTTATTTTATAGCCAACCATATCTTTATATGCCTCTCTCAAGGAGATATGCATCTAGTTTGCTTTTGAAGCCTAGGACTGTCTATTCCGCAATAATCTCCCCTGGGAGAGTATTCCAGATGTCAACCACTCTCTGTGTGAAGCAGAACTTCCTGATATTAGTCCTGAACTTGTCCCCCCTTAACTTCATTTCATGTCCTCTTGTCCGTGTCAAATTGGACAATGTAAATAATCTTCTCTGCTCTATTTTGTCGATTCCTTTCAGTATTTTGAAGGTCTCGATCATATCCCCACGCAGTCTCCTTTTCTCAAGGGAGAACAATCCCAGTGTTTTAAGTCGATCCTCATATTCCAGTTTCTCCATAGCCTTCACTAGTTTAGTTGCTCGTCTCTGCACCCTCTCCAGCAGTTTTATATCCTTCTTTAGGTAGGGAGACCAATGTTGGACGCAGTATTCCAAGTGGGGTCTGACCATTGCCCTATAAAGCGGCTTTATAACTTTCTCCGATCTACTCGAGATTCCTTTCTTTATCCTGCCCAACATTCTATTTGCCTTCTTTGCCGCTGCCGCGCAGTACACCCAGGTCCCTTTCTTGTTCACTTTTTCCCAGAGTTGCACCTGACATTCTGTACTCGTATTCCTTATTCTTACTGCCTAAATGCATTACCTTGCATTTCTCCACGTTGAACTTCATCTGCCATTTCTCCGCCCATTTTTCTAACCGACACAAATCGCTCTGGAGTTCCTCACTATCCTCCTGCGATCTGATTGCCCGGCAGAGTTTTGTGTCGTCTGCAAACTTGATGATCTCACTGGATGTTCCGTTTTCCAGGTCATTGATATAAATATTAAAAAGGATCGGCCCAAGTACCGAGCCCTGGGGTACACCACTAGTCACTTTCTCCCAGTCGGAGAACTTCCCATTAATGCCCACTCTCTGCTTCCTGTTATCCAGCCATTTGCCTATCCATCTTTGTATATCTCCCTCTATGCCATGGCTTTGTAGTTTCCTGAGAAGTCTTTCGTGTGGAACTTTGTCGAACGCTTTCTGGAAGTCCAAGTATATTATGTCCACCGGCTTTCCACTATCAATTTGCTCGTTCACGGTCTCAAAGAATTGGAGTAAATTCGTCAAACACGATTTCCCTTTCCTGAATCCATGTTGACTGGGTTTCATCAAGTCGTGTGTGTCCAAGTGCTGAACTATGCTATCCTTGATCAGTGATTCAATCATCTTGCCGGGGACAGACGTAAAACTCACAGGTCCATAGTTGCCCGGTTCTCCTCTCGATCCTTTTTTGAAAATTGGCGTGACGTTCGCTTTCCTCCAGTCGTCTGGTATCTGACCAGTTCTGATTGACAGGTTTGCCACCCCCGAAACCAGTTCATTTGGAGGACTTTCACTTAGCTTAGAGCAGTGGTTTCAAACCCAAACCCTTTGCAGGGCCACATTTTGGATTTGTAGATACTCGGAGGGCCTCAGAAAAAATAGTTAATGTCTTATTAAAGAATTGACAATTTTGCATGAGGTAAAATGCTTTATAGTTTATAAATCTTTCCTTTTGGCCAAGTCTGAATAATAATATTGTAATTTATAGCTAAAGAAACATATGATCAAGAAACTGTTTTATTTTACTTTTGTGATTATGATAAACATACTGCGGGCTTCAAAATAGTACCTGGCTGGCCAGGAGTTTGAGACCACTGGCTTAGAGAGAACACTGACCAGCACAATTTTGTCTTTTTTTTTTTTCTTCTTGATCTTATTTTCTCACCCCCACCCCTTTCAAATTTCCTGTCAGTACTCTTAACATTTCACCTCATCCCTCACTTGTCATTCTCTTTCTATGTTACCTCATTCTCTTTATAAACTGTTGCAGTAGGGAGCAATGCTTTTTTGAGGGCTTCAAAAACTGGCATCTCATCTTCCGTGAATTCTGGTCCTACATTACTTCTCTTTTTAGTCCGTGGTAGCATGTTGTGGTGTGAACTTCTTGGGAACAGTTGCTGTCTTTTGATCCAATATAACAGGTCAAAAAACCTCCTTTAATTTAGTGTCTTAATCATAACATACACTGGCTTTTACAAAGCTACAGTAGAGATTTCTACCACAAGTTGGCAAGGTAAATGCTCCAGCGTTCATTGAATTCCTATGAGCGTTGGAGCATTAACCTTGCCAGCCCACGGTAGAAACTTCTACCGCGGCTTTGTAAAAGGAGCCCATAGAGCAGGAGCAGAACTTATCTTAATTGTGATTTGTCAGAGG
This sequence comes from Geotrypetes seraphini, assembly GCF_902459505.1. NCBI lineage: Eukaryota > Metazoa > Chordata > Amphibia > Gymnophiona > Dermophiidae > Geotrypetes > Geotrypetes seraphini. Next base: position 536,782,208 of record NC_047084.1, read on the forward strand.
GTCATAAAGATATTTGCGGTAGTGCCTGCCAAATAAAAGAAAAATAAACCTATCAGTCCCTAAAATGAGACCATATTTTATAATATAACTTAAAAATCCCTGTACTTACTATATTTCCAATGTGCAGATTTACTTCCTGCTCAAAGAGGTTACAGAAAAAATGGATGATATCTTTTATGTAAGAAGGACTTGGAGGCAAGAGGTCTCAAAAATAAATCCACTAAATTAGAAAGAGGCTCCAAAACAGATCCCTTGGAGGATATGATGGGATGTCCAAGGAGTGATGTATGTTTGTGGGAGTACTGGTCGACAAGTCGATGAAGCAGTCCGCGCAATGCGCGGCGAAAAGGGCAAACAGAATGCTAGGAATAATTAAGAAGGGGATCACAAACAGATCGGAGAAGGTTATCATGCTGCTGTACCGGGCCATGGTAAGCCCCCACCTGGAATACTGCATCCAGCACTGGTCGCCGTACTTGAAGAAGGACACGGCACTACTCAAAAGGGTCCAGAGAAGAGCAACTAAAATGGTTAAGGGGCTGGAGGAGTTGCCGTACAGTGAGAGATTAGAGAAACTGGGCCTCTTCTCCCTTGAAAAGAGGAGACTGAGAGGGGACATGATCGAAACATTCAAGATAATGAAGGGAATAGACTTAGTAGATAAAGACAGATTGTTCACCCTCTCCAAGGTAGAGAGAACGACAGGGCACTCTCTAAAGTTAAAAGGGGATAGATTCCGTACAAACGTAAGGAAGTTCTTCTTTACCCAGAGAATGGTGGAAAACTGGAACGCTCTTCCTGAGGCTGTTATAGGGGAAAACACCCTCCAGAGATTCAAGACAAAGTTAGACAAGTTCCTGCTGAACCAGAACGTATGCAGGTAAGGCTAGTCTCAGTTAGGGCACTGGTCTTTGACCTAAGGGCCGCTGCGTGAGCGGACTGCTGGGCACGATGGACCACTGGTCTGATCCAGCAGCGGCAATTCTTATGTTCTTAGGTACAGTGTAAAGTACAAGGATGACTGGAACTTTCATAGCCACATGTTCTTGTGTGTCCGTGTGTGCAGCTGAGAGCTGAACTGGGAATAAATGGCCCAAGGAGTTTGGTCATGGAAGAATTGTTTCGTCATTTGGAATGATGCTAATATTGCATGACTAACAAATGTGAAAATACTATTATTTTTAATATATTATGTAAACATAAACTGCTGCATGATTTTGCATAATATTGATTTTTAAGTTTGGCACACAATACCCAGGCTAAAAAAAAAGGGTGAAGAACCTGCTGGTTTGGATACAGTTGAAGACTTCTATAAAGTCGATTCTGAAATACCTTCACTGGATTCCTGTTTGGTGCAGGTTCAGTTTGTCTTTGCATGAATTGTACCTGTTTAGTGAGGGTATGGCTGATGGAAGTATTGTCCTTTAAGGTCATGGCATTCACAGGAAGGGAGGCTTTTGAAACATAGAAACATAAGAGTATGATGGCAGAAAAGGGCCGTCGGCCCAACAAATCTGCCCACTCGAAGAACCCTCCCTCTAAGAATTTCCTGGAGTGAACCCACTCCAAGAACCCTCTTTTTAAGCATTTCCCCGGAGCAAACCTACATGTTTATCCCATTGTCCCTTGAAGTCGAGTGCGTTACTGGCCTGAAGTTGACAGTGGTGAGGGAGAGGACTCTGTGGTGGCATTTTTTTTTCTATTTGCTGTTCCTTGTTTGTGGAAGTGCTGCTTGCAAATAATTTGTCCTTTCAGCAGCGGTTAAAAAGGTTTAATATTCTTTTTCAGCAAGGAGGGTTGGAAGAGAGTTCTCTACTTCATTCCAGAGAAGGTGGCAATGGAGAAATAGGATTTAGGTGATGAGAATGGGAGGTGGGGTTCTGCTTGTTTATTTTAATATTTAATGTAATGTTTTAAGAATTGTTAAGTATGAGTTTGTGAGCTGCCCTGGAATTATTGATATAAATAAAATAAATCGTTCAGATGAGAATGTCATTATTGATGCTGCTTTTAATTCAAGTGGTGATGCCGCTTGCCCGGAAAGAATAACACAAGTTGATTATAATATGTGTGATTGTGTGCATCCTTTTCATTATTCCCGGTTAACCTCTCATCCTACCTGACAGCTAATTCAGATTTTTGCTAAAATATGATTTGTAGAGAAGGGTGACATATATGTGAGAAAATGATTACCCTGTAACAAAATATATTTGAAAAATGCAACATGAGCTTAGTGGCTGTTTGTCTAAAGTCATTACGATGATGGTTGTTTTGTCTAATTATATAATAACTAATGTATTCAATATTATCTCAGGCTTATGCATTTTCAGGATTCTCCGTTCATACTGTTCACAATTAACTACCTTTACAGACTAATTTACTTTGGCCTCGATGCACAATGCTCCAATGCCACAGTAAAAATTACCATGGTGGGAGCAATTTTTCCCCCACCGGTTAATGCTCAGCATAAATAGCATGCAAATTATATACATGCTTTTTGTGCAAAACAGCGCCAGTAAAAGAGGAAGGACGATGCCTGTTCAGAAGAGCAATTGCTAGACACAGCTGCTCCCTATTCCTCCTATCAATTTTTTTTTGCTGCCGGCTGATCAGCTGAGCCAATAGGACTCCCCAAAGTCATCGATTGACGGCTTAGGGGCTTCTCCTGCCACTCAGCTGTTTGGGGCGTCCCCTGCCGGCTTAGCACTGAGTCAGCAGGGGAAGCCCCAAATAGAGAATGGCACGATAAACTGTGGTCACCGCAGTAAATCTGCAGGAATGGAAACATTTGCACCTGGTTTACCGCGGGAATGGAGACAAGACCTTTCACCTCCCGGCGGGAATGGGGACAAGACCTTTTATCGCCCCTTGGGAGTGGTGAAAAGTTTTGCTCCTGTGGTAAAAATTTGTGCCTGTGTAAGACTCGGAATCTCCTCCCCAGCTCCTCTTGCGCCTATTATACCTTCAGGAGCCAGCCATGCCACGATGAAGACAAGGAACCCAAAACCAAAGCCTGAGACCAATGTGACTTTGAAGAAAAAAATTACCAGACAACAAAAGGTTGCTTCCAGATGGCTTAGAGCTTTCTCTCTGACTCATGCAAGGTCCTTGGTATCACTATCGATTCCTCTCTCTCCCTCAATGACCACCTCAACTCCTTGGCAAAATCATGCTTTTTCAGCCTTCACATGCTGAGGAAAGCTAGATCCTACTTCAGCCAACAACACTTTGCCATCCTTGTCCAATCCATCATCCTCTCCAAACTAGATTACTGCAACGCCATCTACTTAAATCTATCAAAAAAAAGTATTCTAAGACTCCAGCTAATCCAGAATACTGCAGCCAAACTGATCTTCTCAAAACGCAAGTCTGACCATGCCTCCCCACTCCTTGCCAAACTTCATTAGCTCCCAATAATCTCCAGAATCCATTTCAAATGTTCCTGCCTGGCTTTCAAGATCATTCACAGAATCCTGCCTCCTCTTATCCCACTGTCTTTCAACTCCTCCAGTCCCGACTCCTCCAGAACTGCCCAAAGGCTTAAACTAACCTTCCCCTCTCTACGCGGCATCCACTATTCAGGCAAACTGGGAAAATCCCTTCTCTTCAAAATCACAGGCCTTTGGAACGACCTCACCACCCTGCTGCGGAACCTGAGCTCCCTTCAGTTATTCCGCAAACAACTGAAAACCTGGCTTTTCAGCAAATTGTAGCTCTATCCTTCCCCCCTTTCTCTCCCCTATTCATGTAATCCTTTTTCTTCTTCTCTACCCACTATTTTAAGTTCTTGTAAACCGTGTCGAGCTCCATTCTCATGGAGATGATGCGGTATATAAACTTAAGGTTTAGATTAGATTAGATTAGACCAGGAGGCAGTTGCCCTAGTTGCACTCCCCTAACACTATTACTGCCATGTGTGACTGAAGTATTCTGTTAGCTTGATTTTTCTATGTAGCATTCTGTAGTAATTTGGTTTGTTCAGTTTTCACAATAGTGGAGGGGATATTTGTGAAAGGGAGGGGAGATAGGGGTTTTGTTGATCCCTGCTCTGTATTATTTGTGTTTATAAAATGGCAATTGTACAGAATATTTTATCTTTTTATACTTTAATAAAATAAGTTCAGTATAAAATCATAACTATTCGAGGCTTGTGCAGATGGGATCTGACAGTTTGTAGGTTGGGGATGGGGACTGAGCTTGTGGGGATGGGGCGGGGACAGGGCAGGGACAGGGACGAGCTCACGGGGACAGGACAGAAATGGTGATAAATTTTTTACCCGTATCATTCTGTAGCCCCAAACACCTGAGCAGCAGGGGAAGCACCTAAGCCACCAGTTGGTGGCTTTGGGGAATCCTGCTGGCTCAGCTGATCAGCCAGCAGGGAGAGCAGCAAAAAAATGTGCCTCCTTGCCCCCAAACCTCGCGTGCCCTCCCCCCTCAAAGCCCCCTCCGAATAAGGTACCTTGTGGTCTAGTGGACCGCTGCCCCTGCCACACTTCTAACACCCTAACCCCCCCCCCCATACCTTTTAGTTGCAAAAGTTCAGTAGGAGGGATGCCCACACTCTTCCACCAGCAGGCCTGTCTCTTCAAAATGGCAGTCTTCCCCTTCCCTGCATATCCTGGGATACACTGGGCAGGGGCCTAAGGCCTTAATTGATGCAGGCACATAAGGGGAAGGCCTACCATTTTTTAAGAGGTGGGCCCTCGCCATTTTGTAAAAGGTGGGCCTGTCAGCTGGAGCAGGGTAGGTGTCCCTTCAGTCGAACTTCCTGAATAAGGTAGGGAGGGGCAGGTCATCGGGGGCACAGGGGGAGTTGTTGGGGGGCTGGGTGACACTGGGAGGGAGTGGGCATCCCTCCTGCTGCCGGGGGGGGAGGCAGGGATAGAGTCGGGGGAATATGCAAGCGCGGCAGGAGAAAGTGAGCATCTCTCCTGTCACGATCTTCAATTTGGGGAGGTTTTTTTTGTTTTAATATGTGGGTTTGTTCTGCACATGTGCTGATAGCTACCACCAGTGACTCATCTCCAAGTAAATTTAGCGAGCTTACGTGAACAGCCGCGAACCTCATTTGCATGCGGGGTCTTTTGAGAATGACTACGGTATTGGGGTTTAAGAAAGGATTGGACAATTTCCTGCTGGAAAGGGGGATAGAAGGGTATAAATAGAGGATCAATGCACAGGTCCTGGACCTGTTGGGGCCGCCGCGTGAGCGGGCTGCTGGGCACGATGGACCTCAGGTCTGATCCAGCAGAGGCATTGCTTATGTTGAAATCGTTACAATAGCAACCTTGGTAGCAGCCCATCAGATTTTACCATGAAGTTTTGAGAATATTCCCCTAGGAGTTTTCAGACCAGATTTTAACACGTCTTCCTCCCCTTTTGTGTTTTCACTAATCAGCTTAAGCTAGGGCAGGGGTAGGCAACTCCGGTCCTCGAGGGTCGTAATCCAGTTGGGTTTTCAGGATTTCCCCAATGAATATGCATTGAAAGCAGTGCATGCAAATAGATCTCATGCATATTTATTGGGGAAACCCTGAAAACCAGACTGGATTACGGCCCTCGAGGACCAGAGTTGCCCACCCTTGAGCTGGGTGATATGTGACCCAACTTTCTCTCATACTTAAGAAAAGATGAAATGTTCCTGTATACTTCTTGAAATAAAATGCATACGTTCCTACATTCATGTGGCAAAATTGTATGGAAGAAAGTTGTTGCATGTTCCAGGATTAATCATTTCACTTTCTTTTCCAAAACCAGAAATTGCAAAATTGGTTAAAGCAGTGGCCTGAGAACCAGAGGAGCCTGGTTTGAATCCCATTGCAGCTCCCTGTGATCTTGAGCAAGTCACTTAACTCTCTATTGCCTCAGATACCAACTTAGATTGTAAGCCCTCAAGGACAGAAAAATACCTATTGTAGCTGAATGTGATCTGCTTTGATAGCTTACAGGTGGAATGTATACAAGAAATTAAATAATGTAAAAAGGCAAAAGAAACCCATAGAATCAAAATATATGTGCCCTATCCAGACTTGAGGTTGAAACTTACCTTAAAATAACCTTGGTCTCATTTTATGCAAAATCATCTGAAGATTTAAACATCATTTTGTAACTTATATTAGTTTCTGAATCAAAGCGAAATAGCATACATACAGAAATAGTTCACCCAAAATTCTTGCCCTTTGTAGTTGTGATATGATCATGGAATGTTATGATTATACATATGTTTGACTTTAGTATGGAGACATTGCGATATTGAAGTAGCCTGGCATTGTAAAAAACATTCTAGAACCACTTGTGTGCTAAGATCAAGACCCACCATAAAATTTGAACTGTGGACATATGGCTGCTCTTGGCTGAGATGAAGAACCTATATAACCTTTTGCTTTGGGGATGCCATTTGGTCATCTCTGAGGCTTAGAGTACAAGTGGATGGAGAATATTTGTATATGGTTGATAATGTGAAGGGGTTGGGGTGAGAGAGAATTAGTACAGGGATGGCCATATTTAAAAAAAAAAAAAATTATATATATATATATATATATATATATTTTGTGGCCTGAATCCTGTCTTACCTAGCATGCAGAAGAACTATGTGACATTTGAGAAATCCAGCTGGATGGCCTAATTGGGGAAGGTAAAATGGTTTATACTGTATAAGGTAGCACTACCCCTTTACCTCTCCCTAACTCCTCTGGGAACACAGTTACATTATAGGCAGATCCAGAAGGAGAAATAAACTTTTTGTTCTTCAAATTCTTCACTCTTTTTTTTAATTTTTTTAATTTTTTGTGATATTGGATGAATAGATCTATTAAAAAAAAAAATTAAAGAAGGTTAACATAACATTGAGGAAACAGCAGCACTTTCACTGCTTCCCTAAACCACATGCCCAACTCCTACTTCCTAGACAAGATTGAGTGTACAAAAAGAAATAATCTTTTAAGCCCCACAAACCCAAACTTAATACTACAGACTCCTGGCACAGTAGATCTAATCTGGAACAACATTGAACCACTTTCTCAAGATGAGGTACTTCCCCCCCAAACTAAAAAAAAAAATAAAAAAAAAATCTGTCTGCTCGAAGCTACATACTGGATAAATGCCCCCGCACCTCTTTTCTCAAATCCCAAATGAACTAATACTTTGGCTGGTCTTATTGCTGAATAACCTACTGAAGACTGGCTATCTTCTCGCTCAAATGGGCCATGTTGCACTTGCTCCTATTCCAAAAAATCAAGGAGGCAGTCTACCTACAATACACCATCCAATTTCAAACCCATAGCTGAAATATCACTGCTTACCAAACTACTTGAAACACTGATTTGTATACAACTCAAAGCCTACATTGGCAAATTCTCTTGTCTCCATCCCTCTCAGTATGGCTTCAGAGTTCAACGCAGCACAAAATTACTATTACTAACCTTAACCACTAAAATCAAACAGATGTTGATCACTGGGCAGCAATCAAGTCTTCTCCAATTTGACGTATCAGCTGCATTTGACTCTGTTGATCACAAGCTTCTATTGGCTAAGCTCAACGAACTAGGTCTAACCAGAACTATCCTCAACTGGTTCAAAGATGGCACTTGCTCTCAAAGCTAGAAAGTGTTCTGTGGAGTGCCCCAAGATTTAGTTTGTTTGCATATTTTACATGATGATGTTTGTGATGAGGTTGCAGAAAAGGTTTACTTCTGATAACTTTCCCATGCAATGCTGTACAAGGGAAAATACTCAAATGTCGGCTAAACTTTTTCAGTAAGACAGTTGGTGATCTGTGGATTCTCTTTGGCAGATCTGACCAGTTTTCAAGCAGTTCTATCAAAGACTTTTCATCTTCCAGGTCTTGCCTTGACTGCAACAATTCCATATAACTTCCATTTCTTAACAGTCTTTCTGACAAGTAAAATTACTAGCTTGAAGCATTTAGAGATCTCCTCCTACTGTATGTAAGATTGAGTTATCTTCATTTTCAAATACTCAGACAGCTGCTCCCTTGGTGGTTGAAAGTAGACAGAACAATAATCACCAACAAAGAGGTTAGGGTGGTCAACCATGGAATTGGCTTCACCTTATAAGCTGAAAGCTTAGGTCACTAAATTTGGTGGTCTAATTAATGTCTTGAAAAAAGTTGTAATAAATCAACTAGAAGAGTGTCAAAGCTTGTGAACCTGCCATTTTTATTTTTATGTTTTTCAAGTTGTTAAAATCAACAAACATTAAACTAAACTAAACCTTAAGTTTGTATACCGCATAATCTCCATAAAGATAGAGCTCGGTACAGTTTACAGGTAATTCAATAAATGAGGGAAGGACATAATAAGAAATTAGAGGTTATGAAGAGGATAGCTAGCTTTACATTTTAAATACATTTTAATTATGCATTAAAATTTGCAAGAAGATGTCATGTTTAATTCTATAAATACCATAACAAAAAACCCTAATTTATAGATGTCTCCTTATGGTATGGGTTGCCATACAGCTCATTTTAAGGAATTGGAAGAACTGGGATAGGTTAAATTATACTTTTTGGTAAGAATAATAATAATAATAATAACAGCTTATATACCGCAATACCGTGAAGTTCTATGCGGTTTACAAAGATTAAGCAAAGGTACAAATTGATTGACTTTAAGAGGAGAGGAAGAGAGAGGATTAATAGGACAGGAAATCCATTTTTGAGGAGAGAGTGATCAATAGAACAAGTTAATCGCTATAGAGGGGGGAGAGAAGAGAGGATCAGTTGTCTAGATACTTTAGGAACAGGTGTGTTTTCAGACGTTTCCTAAATTCCTCATAAGTAGTGGGCGAAAGCAATTGTTCTAGATCTTTACCACATGATGCTGCTTGGTGCGAGAGAAGATGTTCATGGTGTTTTTTCAGTTTACAACCTCTCACTGGGGGGGAAACGAAGTTGAAATGTGAGCTTCTCTTGTGTCTGTTGGCTGAGAAGATGAAATGGTCAGTTATATATTTAGGGGCAAGTCCGTTGAAGCAGAAGCAGGCAAATTTAAACTTTACGCGTGCCTCTATTGGCAGCCAATGCAGCTGCCGGTAGTAGGGTGTCACGTGGTCAAACTTCCTCAGCCCAAAGATCAGTGCATTGACCGCTGCATTTTGCATCAATTGTAAGCACTGCATGTTCTTTTGGGAAATTGCTAAATAGGCGATGTTACAGTAGTCAAGTAGACTCAGTACGAGGGATTGGACTAAGGTTCTGAATGCCGCTGTATCGAAATAAGCTTTAATGGATCTGAGTTTCCAGAGAGTGAAAAATCCCTTTCTGATCAAGGAGTCCACCTGGTCTCTCATGGTTAGGCACTAACCTATGGTAGATTGGATAGGGTAATTAAGATTATTGATACATAGTGGTGATTTGGTGTCAAGCGGATGTGGCGAAGCAACGAAGAAAGTTGTCTTTTCTGAATTAAGTTTGAGCCTAAAGGTTGTCATCCAGTGCTCCATCACGTTTATGGCTTCTGAATCTCTGTGTTATATTTTTTTAAATGGAACATACAGTGGCCATACAACAGGGACATTATAAGAAGTTTATGGATGTCTAGGAGCCATTGGAAAAATTTTGTAAGGAGTGATTGTTGATTTTCCCCTTTTGATGATACACGTCCAGGGTGGGGAGATACTTTTAATTTGAATGTAATTGCTGGATATGTAGAAAGGGGGGGATGATATATGTATTTGTTATAAAATATTATTTGATAGAATTTAAGTGCTGTTAAAGTGTAAAATGACTGTATAACATGTTGCACTTATTTTTTGGCTTTAAAATAAATAAAGATATATTAAAAAAAAAATCCAACAAAGATGTAAACTCCAAATATTTGATTTTTAAAAAGAAATTCAGTAGCGGGAACTCACCATGAGGTGAAATATCCCCATGGAACCTTGTAAGTCACAAACTTGAGCAAAAATCTAAACAGGGTCAGCTGCTATATCATATTTTCTCCATGAGTACTTTTTTCAAATATACAAAAATATATTTATAATAGGTTTTGAGTAATCTGTTTAAATCAGGAAGACTTCTTTTAAAATAATCATCAAAATTGAAAAATCAATTATCCACTCTTAATCTATAGCTCTATTAACGTAATGAAAAATTTGCATGAGTCACTTAGCTGTTTTTTTCGGCATAGTTTAAAAACTACCTGACAGAGTTCTCTGTTTCGTTTATTCATTGGGGTCGACGCCAATTCCACTATTGAAAACATTAATGAGTCTAAAATGTGTTCCACAATTAAGTATTGTTTCGAGTTATACAAATGAGACTTCTGCAAATGAGGTTTTTTGTTATTTGTACTGTTGTGTATACCGCTCTTGTTTTTGGGCCCTTTGTGAGTCTTTTGCTAATCTATAGTGTTTAATTCTATACCATGTAAAACCTATTTTCAAGCTTCTTTTCTCTTAGAGATTCTTTGCAACATACAGTTTGACTAGGAATACCTGAACATTTACCCCCCCCCCCTTGAATTTCTGAGAATATGAAATAGATAAGGGATACGCTAATATAGCCATCTTTTGACCTATTGCCTGAACAGCTGTTTCTCCATTTTTAAAATTTATTTTTTTTTCTGCGGATGGGCCATGTGGCCTTTATTTATTTATAATATTTTTATTGAAGAAATCAATAAATATACAATAATATAATACAATAAAATAGTCATTAAATTAAAATTCATCATTAATTTCCATCAAATATCTTTCAATTCTTCATGTTTCTCCATTTTAATACATAATATAAAATCACTAGTCTTTAAGCCCGTTACATTAACGAGTTCTAGAATAGATGTGTCTGTCTTTCTTTTTTTTCTCACTCTCTCTCCTTGGCCGTTTCTGTCTGTCTTTCTTTGTCTCTCTCTCTCTCCTTGGCCGCTTTCTGTCTCTCTCTCTCTCTCTCTCTCTCTCTTTCTCTTTCTGTCTCTCTCTCTCTCCTTGGCCGCTGTCTGTCTCTCTGGTCCTCTGTCTGTTTGTCATTCTTTCTGTCTGTGTCTCTCCCTGGCCCCTTGTCTTTCTGTCTTTCTTTCTGTTTGTCTCTCTGTCTCTCTCCCTGGCCCCCTGCCTACCTCTCTCTGTTGTGCCATGCCTGCCTGTCTCTCTGTGGCTCCCTTCTGTCTCCCCCTCCCGAGCAAAGCAAGATTGCTGCCTGCCCCCCAGCACACCCCTCCCCCCCAAAGCAGCCCCTCTCCCTCTCCCCCTCCAATTCCCTGTGCAGCAGTAGCAGAATTTTAACCTGCATGGGACACCTCGTAACACCCACATGACACCCTTCTGCCGTTGCTCTACTGCCAGATATCAGGAGACAAACCGCCGCTCAAACTGCTGCACGTGCCCCAAGCTGGCGCACGCACCAAATGGAATACGGCCACGAGAGACATACATCACGGTGGCAGGGATCACAGCATCGTAAGTGCTATTATAGAAGATGAGCAAAACCTGTGAATAGACCAAATTAGTAGCTCATTTAAAGAGTGCTTTCTTGGATGTGGCAAAAGTAAAATGTTAAAATTTTATTGCAGAATGTGAAAAGGGCAATATCCCGCTTTTAGCCTCTTTCTGAAAGAAACAATTTCAGCCATGGCTTGAGCTGGTTATTACACACTGCAGTTATAATTCCGTGGCCATCGTGTTTAGCCTGCCCATCAATGGAGTGGAATATTTCCTCCTCCTTCAACACTTGCTCATCATGTTGCTGCTGAAAAACAACATGAATACATTTTAGGGTACGAATGATGTTGCAAATTGATCATTGAGAAAAAAAAAATGGTTCAGCTTAGTGATATTGATGATTCCTGACATCAGAAAAAATGTTGCACTTCCCTACTTGTATGAGGATGAAGTATTCTGTATGCAGGTGCAATCCTTGAGTGAAAGGAACCTAATGCAATAACAATAATACAGCAATTTCACGCTGGTGGGCAGTACATGTGTTCCACATGCGGCAGCTGAATGCAGATAGTCCATAAGCTCTGATAATAATTTGATCTGGTAAAATGATGTGATCAGCCGTAACGAATGCAGGGATTCTGGATGGGAAAAAATTCTCTTCGGTGGTTGCTGCTGCAGGTCTGCAAGCATGATTTGGCATCTTCAATAACTCTGGGGCCAGTGCAGTAAACTGCTATGCTTCAGTGTGGTGGTTCACACTAAATTTTCATACTCTAGTCTTATTTCTGATGCAGAACATAAGAATTGTCGCTGCTGGGTCAAACCAGTGGTCCATCGTGCCCAGCAGTCCACACATGTGGCGGCCCCCAGGTCAAAGACCAGTGCTATAAATGAGTCCTGCCTCACCTGCGTACTTTCCAGTTTAACAGGCACTTGTCCAACTTTTGTCTTGAATCCCTGGAGGGTGTTTTCCCCTATGACAGACTCCGGAAGAATGTTCCAGTTCTCCACCACTCTCTGGGTGAAGAAGAACTTCCTTACGTTTGTACGGAATCTATCCCCTTTCAACTTTAGAGAGTGTCCTCTCGTTCTCCCTACCTTGGAGAGGGTGAACAACCTGTCTTTATCTGCTAAGTCTATTCCCTTCAGTATTTTGAATGTTTCGATCATGTCCCCCCTGTCTCCTCTTTTAGCTTGTGAAAATCCTGAGTAAAATTACTGCCTTAAAAGATAGTATGGTTGAAACAAATTGATGCTAAAGTTAAAAAAAAGAAAGCAAAAAACCCCCCCTGTGTTAACATTTAGCATAACTTTTTAACACGGCATCAGCCATAAAGATGCAGTGTTGAGTATATAAGAACATAAGAGTTGCTGTACTTGGTCAGACCAAGGGTCCATCTGGTCCAGCGATCTCAAGGTCCCTCCTTGAGGGCCGCAATCCAGTCGGGTTTTCAGGATTTCCCCATTGACTATGCATTGAAAGCAGTGCATGCACATAGATCTCATGCATATTCATTGGGGAAATCCTGAAAACCCGACTGGATTGCGGCCCTCAAGGAGGGACTTTGAGACCCCTGATCTAGTCCAGTATCCTTTTCCACAGTTGCCAGTCCAGGTCACAAGTATTGTATATGGAAGAGTCCCAAAATGTAGCAAGATTCCATGACACTTAAAACCAAGGATAAACAGTGGCTTTCCCTACACCAGGGGTCCCCGATCTGCTAGCAGGCCGCGGCCGTCTGACAGCCGGGCCGTAAGAGATCCCCTTACGCAACATCTGTCCATTCCTCCTTCGCATCCCACACAGCAGAACCCCGCCGACCCTCCCACCATGAGGCCGACATACCTCCGTTCTTAAAAAATGACAGTACATGACCCCATGCAGTGTGTTAAGATGCACAGTGTGAGATCAGTTGCCTCAGTCTTTGAAGATGCTTTTGGGGAACATCAGAAACTGTTTTAGAGGGAAAAAGGGTTGCAAGGGATCACAACCAACCAGGAAAACATTTGGGGTGGAAGGTGAGGGATACAGAAGCCACGAACCGTTAGAGTCATTTGTGGGCTTTGAGGGAAGATAAATATTGGGAATTGTTTGGAGCTTCTAGGGAGTGAAATTGAGGTTTCTATGGGGATTGGTGGGTTCAGGTCCTGTTGGACTGTCAGGGCTTTGTTTTGAGTAGATGTAAGAGATGGGCATTGAGGAAGTCTATTTCTTTTCCTGTCAACACATGAGCCAGTCCCCACTCATGTACCCAACAGGAAAGGAAATACTTCATTCACTTTGCAACAAATGGCTTCATATAACTTCTGCAGTGGTGGTCATACTTTTTAACACAGCAGTTACAGTTGTGCTAATAAGTTTACATTCCCCTGGCAGAATTTGTCTAAGATGTGTGCCACTTCTTGAAAATATGAGATTTGACAAAACACATTTATTTTATTTTTAATGTGTTTTAAATTAGACCATTATGCATAACAGAATAGCACAATTATTAAACCACAACAATAAAGAAAATAATAAAATGGTCTGTTAAAAACTTTACTTCCTTTGCAAAGCAGCAGATGAATCCAGAGACCAGTGGGATATAGCTCACATCGACCAGCAGGTGGAGATAGAGAACTGATTTCCAGTTGGCTTTATAGCCTGGTGATCCTCCTGTTGAATCAGTTTTGCTCTATCTCCCAGCGGTGGTGGAGCTCTATCTTAGCTCCTGGAATCTAACGAGTGCCTGGTGGATTGGTGATCTTCTAGTCTCCTCTGTTGAGCCTTTGGCTCTTCAGCTTGGATAGGGGTGCCTGGCTGATTGGTGCCGGCTTTAGGAGTTACACCTGGGCCCTCCCAGGTCCCTGCTCCACCCTCCCCTCCGAGTGATTGAGGGTTTTGCCTGCTCTCAGCGTTTGTTTCTTCATTCCAGTTTAAAAAAAAAAAAAAAAAAAAGAGAAACGCTTCTGCCTGTGCTGAGCTGTGCCCTGGTTAGGTAGCTTTGGATTAATTACCAGCTTTTTCCTGACTGAGGGGGGCGGGCTGAGAGCGTGGTGAGTACTGAACTTCATTTGTATTTCTTTTGTTGGTGCCGCCTCGAGTGCCGGTCCGGTCGGGAGGGGGGCGTGGTGATGGCGGAAGAGGCTCGTCAGCGGTGTTCACGCTGTGGGAAGCGTCGAACACCGGCGGGCTTGTGCTCAGCGGGGTGCTTAGACGCATCAGCTGAGGATTATGTTTTGCAGGCAGGCGAGGGAGCCAGTTCTCGCGTCCGGGAAGCGCGCTCGGCGTCCCCGCCCCTCGCGGTCGGCTCGGCCTCACGGCGTGGTATTGCCACGGCCGAAGGGGGGTCGGCGGAGGGGGGGGGAGTCAGAAGTGCGGGAGGGCGCAGGGGCTCTGCTCTCCGCGCCGAAACAGGGGGAGCTTCAGACGGTGGACTTGGCTCGTTCACCCCGGATGTTTGTGATGTTAATGCATAAGGCTTTTCATGCTGTCAGTGCAGTCAGCCTGCTCCTTCCCGGTCTCGGTGAGCTTGCCGGTACCTGCTGTGCCCCCACCTGTTCCTTTGAAAGTGGATGCGGGGGAGACGGCGAAGGGGATGGTTCTCCGGTGAAATCGCCGATATTTAAAAAAAACGCAGGCTTGCGTCCGCGGACGAGCCTATGGTTGTTTCCCCTTTTTCCCTTCCTGAGTTGTTGAGGAAGGTGAGGTAGATAGGAGTGGGAAGAGGAGGATCCCCAGTGTAGGGAAGTGGTATGACCCTTCCGCGCTCGTCTTTTCCATCGGGAAGAACTTTCCCTCCTTAATTTCAAAAGCTTTACTGAGTTTAAATATTTCTCAGGTGGATTCGAAAGTTTTAGGTAACCCTCTTATGGCAGGTACCCGTAGACCACCGAAGGCCTTTCCGGTGCCTGAAACCATGCAGGAGCTGATTTCGGCTCAATGGGATACGCCGGATGCCGGGTTAGGCGTAGCTAAGGCCATGCGGCTTTTGTATCCGGTTTGACCCGTACAAACTTGAGAAATTTAAATTGCCTAAGGTGGATGCTCTGGTAGCCGCGGTTTACCCAAACCGGACGTACCTTGCCTAGCGTCAGAGGGGGGGGGTTACATTAAAGGATCCCAAGATTAGGAAGGTTGAATCTTCGCTTGAAGTTATCTTTTGAGGTTGCCTGCAGTAACTTTGGCAGGCCGCTGTCTGCTGCTCGTATGCGGCAAGAGCCTGTCTGCAGTGGTCTCAAGGGATGGCGGATAATTTGATGGAGTCCGGGGGTGCTGTTCCTTCGGAACTGGTTGATTTGGAATCGGGTTTGGCTTATCTAGCGGATTCCTTGTATGATATTATTCGCGCTTCGGCGAAACAAATGTCACTGTCGGTGGTCTCTCGCAGGTCTTTATGGCTGCGACATTGGGCGGCAGATGCGGCGTCTAAGCTTCGTCTTGTGAAACTCCCTTTTAAAGGGGGTTTATTGTTTGGGGAAGAGTTAGAGAGATTGGTAAAGGATTTTGGAGATACCAAAACCCAGCGGTTACCGGAAGATAGGCCTAGGCCCCCTTTGATGTCCTCGTCATCCAGACCTCGTTTCAGGGAGGTGAGGAGGTATAGGTCTGGGAAACCGTTCTTTGGTTCCGCGTATGGTGCCTTTTCTTCGGCTAGACCTAAGGGGCGTCAGAGAGGTTCCTTTCGTACGACGAAACCCGCTTCCGGTCAGCCAGCTCGTACCCCGGCAAGTCGCCGCCCGCATTGACGGGGTCTTGGCCCCCTCTGCTTTTCCACTAGGGGGACGCCTGTCGGCGTTTGGGCGGAGTGGGCCAAGATCACGTCGGATCGTTGGGTGTTAGATATTATTCAAGAAGGGTAACAAGTTAGAATTTCGCCGCTCCCGTCGCCGATTCTTTTCTTGGTATCCCCGTGCAATGGAAGCGGCCAAGGGAGAGTCGGTCCGCTTAACTCCTTCAAATTCTCCTGGATCTAGGGGCGGTAGTACCGGTACCGCCGGAGGAGGTAGGCCGCGGGTATTTATTTCCCTTTATTTTGTTGTTCCAAAAAGGGGGGTTCCTTCAGGCCATGTGTTGGATCTAAAAGCAGTTCAACCAATTTCTCAGTGTTTCGCCATTTCAGGATGGAAACGGTTCGCTCAGTGATTGCGGGCCGTACGGCCAGGAGAGTTTCTCACGTCCCTCGATCTCAAAGAGGCGTACCTCCATATTCCAATCTGGCCTCCGCATCAGATAGTTTCTGAGGTTTGCGATCCTCGGCCAGCATTATCAATTTCGGGCTATGCCCTTTGGCCTGGCAACGGCTCCCCGCACCTTTTCGAAGGTGATGGTGGTGGTGGGCTGCCTTTTTACGCAAAGAAGGGATTCGGGTTCACCCGTACTTAGACGACTGGTTAATCCGCGCGTCGTCCAGGCAAGAGAGTGTGGAGGTCACTCAACGGGTAATCTCGCTCCTTCAGTCGCTAGGGTGGATCGTTCAACTTTCCCAAGAGTTCTCTGTCCCCTTCTCAGTCTTTGGTGCACCTGGGGGTCAGATTCGAAACTGGCCTAGGAATGGTGTTTCTTCCCCGGGAAAGGGGAGTGAGAGAGAAATTACAGTCTCAAATTCGAGGGCTTCTCGGGTCGCCCAATCCTCGGGTTTGGGATTATGTTCAGGTTCTAGGCTCGATGGTGGCGACTCTGGAAGTGGTTCCCTGGGCTCGGTTCCATATGAGGCCCCTGCAGATGTCGCTTCTTCTCGGTGGTCCCCGGCTTCTCTGGACTATTGTCGCCGGCTCCGTTGGAGTCCGCGGGTGGCTCGCGGCATGCACTGGTGGCTGACCGAGGTCCATCTGTTCCGGGGGCATGCCGCTAGCGACGCCGGATTGGAGTCGTGATAACGACAGATGCCAGTCTCCGAGGATGGGGGGCTCAGTGCCGGCAAGCTTCCGTGCAGGGAGTGTGGTCCTCGGGAGAGGCACACTGTTCCATCAATCTGTTGGAACTGAGAGCGATAAGGCTTGCGCTACGAGAGTTTCAGGCCATGATTCGGGGCCAGCCGATCAGGATCTTTTCGGACAGTGTCACGGCGGTGTCATATATCAATCGTCAAGGGGGAACTCGGAGTCCTCGACTAGCCGAAGAGGCGATGCTGCTGTTTCAGTGGGCGGAAAGGCATGTTCCGCTTCTTTCAGCAGCACACATTGCGGGTCGCGAAAACATTCAAGCGGACTTTCTCAGCAGGAATCGTCTCGATCCCGGCGAATGGGAGTTGTCTCCAAGGGCTGTTCGAGCTGCTGGTCCTTCGGTGGGGGCTGCCAGGACATGGATCTCATGGCCTCATCCCGCAACACAAAGCGGCCTCGGTTCTTCAGCAGACGGAAAAGAGAAGGGCTCGGAGGGGGGTGGACGCTTTAGCTCTCCCGTGGGCCTCTCGAATGCCCTTCTGTATGTATTCCCCCCTTGGCCGGATGATCGGTCGAGTTCTTACAACGCATCGCTCTCTTTCAGGGCAGAAGTGATCCTAGTGGCTCCAGATTGGCCGCGTCGGTCTTGGTACGCGGATCTGATGCAACTCGCGTCGGGCGATCGGTTGAAATTCCAGGTGACTCCGGGACTTGCTGACCCAGGGTCCAATCTCCATGGACAATCCGGCCCACTTTGGTCTTACGGGCCTGGCTATTGAACGGTCGCGGTTGACAAAAAAGGGCTATTCGGATCAGGTTATTGCAACTCTTCTAGAGCGAAGAAGATGTCTTACGTCTACCTCTTATGTTAGAGTTTGGAAAGTTTTTGAGACTTGGTGCGGGAAGCAGGAGTATTGCGCCCTTCCAGGCGTCTATAGCGGCTCTATTCTGTCTTTTCTACAGGAAGGCGTTTCTAAAGGGTTAGCCTATAACTCGATTAAGGTTCAGGTGGCGGCCATTGCATGTTATAGAGGCCGGGTGTCGCGCTCCGTCCAGTAGCATCTCATCCGGATGTGGTGCGTTTCCTTAAGGGGGTTCACCATATCCGTCCGCCGGGTACGGCGCACCTGTCCAGCTTGGAGTTTGAAGCTGGTACTCACTAGGATGCAGGCGGCGCCGTTTGAGCCGCTGTCAGCGGCCGACGCTAAAAGATATTACATTAAAGACTGTATTTTTGGTAGCGATGGCGTCTGCAAGACGTGTGTCGGAGCTGCAGGCGCTGTCTTGCAGGGAGCCTTTTTTGCGCATTTCGGATGCTGGGGTGGCGGTGCGGACGGTGCCGTCCTTTCTTCCAAAAGTGGTTTCTTCGTTTCATTGTGAACCAGAATTTATTCCTCCCGGCCTTTCGGAAGGAGGATTGGGGGGCGCGTTTCCCGTTATTACGGTTACTGGATGTACGCCGTATGATTCTTCATTATTTAGGGGTGACTAATGACTTTCGCCGCTCGGATCATCTCTTCGTGGTATTTGCAGGTGCAAACAAGGGGTATGGCGGCGTCAAAAGCTTCGATAGCTCGTTGGGTAAAAGAGGCTATTGCGTCGGCTTATCTCTTGGCAGGGAAGATTGTTCCGGAACATCTTCGTGCCCATTCCACTCGGGCATTGGCAACATCGTGGGCAGAGTCCGGGGGTATGTCTTTGGAGGAAATTTGCCGGGCGGCCACTTGGTCGTCGGGAAACACCTTTTCTAAGCATTATCGGCTGGACGTGGCAGCCTGTGCGGAGGCAAGTTTTGGCGCTTCGGTGCTTGCAGAGGCGACTTTGGCTTCCCACCCAGTTTGAGTTTGCTTTGCTACATCCCACTGGTCTCTGGATTCATCTGCTGCTTTGCAAAGGAATGTAAAATTATGTCCTACCTGTTAATTTTCTTTCCTTTAGAAGCAGCAGATGAATCCAGAGCCCCACCCCGATGGTCTCTCTCTCTCTCTCTCTCTCTCGATCTCTTTCGCTTGTTCTTTGGAATTCTGAGTTCGGTTAGGAGATTGTTGGTGATTATTATTATTATTAGTTCTTACGTTTCTAATTACAAGATTTTTCACTGGAATGAAGTTTTTTCCGTTGGTTTGAGGCTCATGCTCCTTTACGGGGATGCTGGGGCAATATGCATAACTGATTCAACAGGAGGATCACCAGGCTATAAAGCCAACTGGAAATCAGTTCTCTATCTCCACCTGCTGGTCGATGTGAGCTATATCCCACTGGTCTCTGGATTCATCTGCTGCTTCTAAAGGAAAGAAAATTAACAGGTAGGACATAATTTTACAATACTTTTAGTTCTTAATATTGTTCATTGCCCCCTTTTTGCACTGGTGACAGTCTTTTCTGATAGTTGTGAATGAGGTCTATTATTTTCTCTAAATCTTTCTCTAAATTACCATTTTCTTGGCAATAAAACCTGCAGATTCTGTAAATTCTTTAGTTGTCTACCATAAGTTGTAAGTGCCAAATTTTTCCCAAAGTGGCTCAATAATGTTCCGGTCAGGAGACTTGTTATGGCCACTCCAGGGCCTTCACTTTTTTCTCCTGCAGCCATTGAAAGGTTGGTTTGGCCTTATTACATTACATTACATTACATTACATTTGTGATTTCTATTCCGCCTGTGCCTTGCTGTTCTAAGCTGATTACAGTTAAAAGAGATCAGGACATTACCGAGAGAATTACATTACAACGATTTAAGTAAATTACATATTGTGGTATAGAAATACAAGTATAAGATATCTGGATTTATCGATAGAATAACTTGACAGGGTTCAAGTAGTTACAAGGTTCAGTGGGGAAAACAATATAGGCAACTGAAGAAAGATACCTAACTTTGAAGGAATCAGTTAAGTGGATACCTAAGGGAGATGCTTATTTAGGAGAAGGTTAAATGGATATCTAAGGGAGATGCTTATTTAGGAGTTTGGATATTTTTCGTAAATGAGATTCAAGGGATGACTAGTGTGTTATTTGCTGGGGAGAGTGCATGTGCGATTCGGGAGGGGAATATTAGTAAGGACGTGTTTTTTTGAAAAGAAATGTTTTGATTTCTTTCCGAAACACTTTGATGTCTGTTGTTTTGATCATCAGTTTGGTGATGGTGGGGTCAATTTTCGCTGCCTGAGTTGCTAGAAGGCTGTCGTAAAGTTTCTTACGTCGGGTACCATTATGAGGGGGGAAGGTGAAAAGATTCTGAGTTCTTCTTGATCTGGGTAGTCGGTAGCGGCAAAGACGGTTGTTCAGGTAATTGGGGGCCATACCATGGGTTACTTTGAAAAGTAAGCAGTAGAGTTTGAATTGAGTTCTTGCTTTTATCGGAAGCCAGTGAGAGTCTACATAGGCAGGTGTGACGTGGTCGAATTTGCTGAGCGAGTAGATGAGTCTGATAGCTGTGTTCTGAATGGTCTGTAGTTGTTTTATCATAGTATTTGGGCAAGGTAGGTAGAGGCTGTTGCAGTAATCTAAGGAGCTGAGTATGAGGGATTGTACAATGATCTTGAAGTGTTCTTTGGAAAAGAATTTTCTTATTTTTCTTAGGTTTCGCATGGTGAAGAATGCTTTTTTTATGGTTTTGTGTATTTGTGTTTGCATTGTGCAGCCTCTGTCTAGGTGTGTTCCCAGAATTTTGAGAGTATTCTGTATTGGATATTTGATTGTGTTTACAATCTAGTTCTGTTAGGGATGGTTTTTGTTCCTTCTCTAGTAGTAGGAATTTGGTTTTCTCCGCATTCAGTTTTAACTTGTGGTTCGTCATCCATTTTTCTACAGTTTCCAATGTTGTTTTCAGGCGTCCGTTGGAGATGGGGTCTTGGATGTCGAAGGGGAGGAGGATGGTTATATCATCCGCGTAGCTGAAGGATGTAATGTTTAGGGCGTCTAGGGCCGTGCCTAGGGATGCTATGAAGAGGTTGAAAAGTATGCTTCAGATCATGTTGGAAAGTCCAAGTGTGCCTCGTGCAGCTTCCCGGCTTTTTTAATGATGTTGCATTCATTCTGCCATCAATTTTAATTAAATTCCCTGTGCCACTGTATGCAGCTCCCCCTCCCCCCCAAACCCCCCCCCAAAAAAACTGAGATCTGCCTTCATTCTTCACAATAGGGATTATATGCTTCTCTTCATAGGCATTTATGGTTTCAAGTTTTTATTAGACTTTGATGAATCACTTATTTAGTTTTACTAAGTGAAATACAAAAATACAAAATTAATAAAACAACATATATTTTTACAGTTTAAAATTTAAAATAATGGGGTAGACAATTAGACCTACAAACCAACTAATACGAAAGGGAAGAGGGGATAGAACTACAGTTTAGTATTTCAAAGTTCAGAGGAGAGATATATATGGAAAGAACGATAGGGTGGGGAATATAAAAAGGGAAAAAGAAGAGTGGAAAAAAAGAAGAAAAAAAGGGAGAAGAAGGATAAAAAAGGTACAATTAAGAAAGATTTGAATGTAGGTTAAGGGTTAAAAGCATCCTTAAAAAGGAAGCTTTTTAGAGTACTTTGAAAACGGGTCAAATTATTTTCCTCTCTCATATGTTGTGACAAAGCATTCCAGAGCTGTGGCGCCATCGCCGAGAATACGACTTGTCGTCGTGTCCCAATAATTTTCAAGGAGGGGACTGTTAGGAGTTTTTGATTTATAGACCAAAGTGAGCATGAAGTACTGTAGGGGGATGAGCAATTTATCAATGGCCATAAAGTTCAATTTTGGTCTTGTCACTCCAAAGTATTTTGTTTCAGAAGTTTTAAGGCTTCTCTAGATGCTGTTTGGCATATTGTAAGCAAGCTGTTTTGTGGCGTTGGTGTAGCAATGGCTTTTTTGGGCAACTCTACCATGCAGCCCATTTTTGTTCAAGTATCTCCTTAGTGTGCATCACTGTGGAAGATGTGTTATCATCTTTTAAATAACCAGTACCACAACAGGTTGATACTAATATGTAGCCTACTTGGAGGAAAAGATCTTAGAAATAACACATTGGCTACATATTAGAATCAACCTGTTGTGGTACTGATTTTTCTTTGCATCCCTACAAAGTTTCCTGGCAGTTGTAGGAAATCTATCTAGGTCTATCTAACCACGGCTTGGTATTAAGTCGACCCATAATTTCCCTTTTTTTTAAATCAGAGTTTAAACAGTACTGATTGGCATTTTCAAATCTTTGAATATCTTGTGATTTTCTTCTGATTTATTTATTTATTCATTCATTCATTCATTTAGCCCATCCTCCCAAAGGAGCCCAGAACGGGTTACAGGAGTACATTCATATTATGGGTAGGACAAACTTTAGTGAGAAATACAGACTTTACAGCATTTACAGTATAGACAAGGGGGTTTAGGTTACAGCATTTACAGTAAAGACATTGTAAGGTTTAGCTCCCCAAATGTAAGGTTTTGGAGGGGTAATGTTGAAGCAGCCTTACAATCCGCTAGGTCCTGGGTTCAAAACCCTCGTTGAAGATTCAGTAGGAAGTAAAATTACTGACAAAGACTGCTAAAAGTGCTTGCATAAAGGATATATATATTGTGCAGAAATAAGCTTCATATTACAGAAAAGCAGAATTTTATAAAGATACATCAAGCATTAACATACAGACTTAGTAGGCATAGGGTGGATTAATATAGCTTTCCTAGCAGGTAGGTGAATCTTTCACAGTATTTTTTTTTTTTCTTTCCCCATGCCTTAGTAACCAGCAAAGTCAGTGCAACTCTGGATGAAATGTATAGACACTAATTATAATCAAACAAGGCACAGATGTGAATACTTACCCTTCACTGCCATCTCAACCTGCGTGTGTCAACCTGAGTGTATATTATCAGCCCATCTTACAACAAGCTTCTGTTGTATAAAGATAATTAACAAACACACTCAGCTACAGATTCAGTACAAGTACCGCAACAGGAATTATATTGTTATCCACTAGAAGGTTAACAGAGGTCCTAAGGGGTATCAGACAGCCCTCCAAACAGCATAGTTTGAATGGGTAAATTCCTCATTTGCCTCGTGGTACCTCCTCCTCCTTACTTTTTATAAATATTGTTTTAAGAATTTTTATTTGTATTTATATTATAACTTAGTTGTTGAACTTATTCATATTAAGTGTACTTAGCTTTCAATTTAGCATTCAGCTGCAAACTGTTTCCCCGAACGCCAATGCGTTTCAAGTTCTTTGTCAAGGCGACATGGGGAACTTATAATTAACAATGCACAGCATACCATCTACCCGTATCGTAAAGCTTTACTGAAAAGAGTGATTACAATCTACCTGTATCGTAAAGCTTTACGATACAGGTAGATGGTATGCTGTGCATTGTTAATTATAAGTTCCCCATGTCGCCTTGACAAAGAACTCGAAACGCATTGGCGTTCGGGGATACAGTTTGCAGCTGAATGCTAAATTGAAAGCTAAGTACACTTAATATGAATAAGTTCAACAACTAAGTTATAATATAAATACAAATAAAAATTCTTAAAACAATATTTATAAAAAGTAAGGAGGAGGAGGTACCACGAGGCAAATGAGGAATTTACCCATTCAAACTATGCTGTTTGGAGGGCTGTCTGATACCCCTTAGGACCTCTGTTAACCTTCTAGTGGATAACAATATAATTCCTGTTGCGGTACTTGTACTGAATCTGTAGCTGAGTGTGTTTATTATCAGCCCAAACATTCAAGGGTTTGTAAACTCTTGAACAGGGAGGGCAGTCTGTGAGAGCGCAGTTATGATCATCAAAGGGGACACATAATTCTGCAGTGAAAAATAGCTTCACCCGACCAATGTTCCTAAAGAATGGTGTTTTGCGGAATCATTCATATTTTCCACAAATTCTACCAGGAATATGTAATCTTCGGAGCACAGCTGAATATGCGTGCCAATAGTCTATTGCATCAGGAGTAAACTATTTTTAGCACATGCGTTAGAATGCTATATAAAGGCCACAGACTATAGCAGTGATGCTAAGAGTAGCTACCTTACAGTGACTCTGAGATTTTTTTTTTATATAAAGATGTATACGGTTTGCACCTTAGCAGATCACTAAAGAGTTGGATTTAATTTCATTCAGATTTATGGCATGGTTTCAGTGGCATAGTAAAGGGAGGGCGGATTGCCCCTGGCACCAATACCTCTCTGCCCCCCCCAATGCCATGCTAGCACCCTCCTTCCCCGCCTCCCTGGTCTTCTTTAAAATCTTAACCAGCGTGAGCAACTACTCTACCTGCTGCTTGCACCAGCCTGGCTCCCTCTGAAATCACTTCTTGATCGTGAGGCCAGGAAGTGACGTCGGGGAAAGCCAACGCCAGGGCGGAAACAGGCTGGAGAAGCTGCTCGTGCTAGCAAAGGTTTAGAGGTACGGGGGTGGGAAGGGAGGACATGAATGTGATGAGGGGGGAGGGGAGGGCACAAGGGACGCCATGCTACGCCACTGCATGGTCTGTTAAACCAGAGCTATGACTGTCCCTCTGCGACCATCACACTACACAGTGGTGGCCGGACAGTGGGCTGATTTACTGTGTACTGAAATGGTGCCATAAGTCTGGCATACGTTGGTTAGGGGTTTGTGATAACCTATGTATACTGAAGGTGTATGGATGTATTTACTAACTAATGGGCAGAAAATTCCTAAGCTCTGGTCTCTTAACTTTCAGGGAGGAGGATGAATACTCGGAGCTACGGTCAGAGCTCAGTCACAGCCAGCTTGAGGTGAATGACGATTCCCACAGTGTTGATCAGGACCAAACTTCAGTGTCGGTACCAGAGAACCAGTCTACCATGGTCACTGCTGACATGGGTAAGCAAGTGAGTCTCCAGAGACCTGAGTGCACAGAGCGAGCTCTGCAATGACTGACTTCAAGAGAAATAAAAAGTAGTCATGTGTTTGTTCATTAGAATGGAAATATAAATTTTGCTACAGAATAGTATGCTCTGGAGGTGATCATTAGAACTTTAGCTTATGGGTTTAATCCTGATTTTATTTAAACAACTTATTTTTTTTCTTTTATAAGAAAACCAAACAAAAACAGTAATCTAAATAAAGATATCCTAATTAATCTTCATAGATTTTTAAGGTCTCTCTTTACCACACTGAATTACTATATATTAACTGTAAAACCTTAACTGCAAAATCATCTGTTGAGAGGGAAGGGGAGAGACAGCCATGCTGTGACCTTAGAGCTGTGGTTGTCAGTGATGCAGCTGCTATCACAGAATACGGTTACAGTTCCACGTTATCTACCATCTTAGCAGTTAACACATATTTACACCACCTGCATTTTCTTCAAGGCATGCTACCTTTCCCTGCCCCTTAATATGAATTACTATGGGCTAGGTGCACTAAAGTCAGCGATCATCGCTAAACCTGTTTTCACAGCTTTAGCGACAATTGCTTTTACCTACCCGATGCACAAAATGGCCTCAAACGCCCATTTTCCGATCCGGCCAAGCTAATTAGCTAAAACTCCAAACAAAGTAGCCAAGCAATTGATGCATTAACATGGCTTGGCTTGGCTATGCAAAAAAAAAAAAAAAAAAAGGGGGGTTTAGCTATCGGAAAACCTGTTTTGTTTTTTAATTTTCAATGGCACAGATTAAAAAGGTCCCACACTGCAACCCCCTCTTCCCCCCAACGACAGCGAAAATGGCAGAAGGGATGCCTACTCCCTCCTGCCTGGCCAAATATCCCTGTGCCATTCCCCCCCTGGACCTGAACCCCCCCCATACCACCGACTCCCCTTCCCCAACCCAAACCATTCCATACCCTCCCCCCCCCAAAAAAGAAGGAGGGATGCCCACTCCTTCCTGCCACTGGATGCTCCCCTGAACCAAACCCCCCTCCCCCATTACCTTTGGTTGATGTTGGGAGCTGGAGGGAAGCATGGTCCCTCCAGCTCCGAGGTCTGCAAGTGGAAAATGATGGATATTCCTCTCCCCGATGTACCATGTGATGCACAAGGAGGAGCCTAAGGCCCTAATTGGGAGGGGCCTTGGGCGTCTCAGACAATCAGGGCCTTAGACATGGTGCACCGAGGAGGGGAAGGCCCATCATTTTCCATGTGCGGGCCTTGGAGCAGGAAGGACCATGCTTCCCTCCAGCTCCCAATGTCTACCAAAGATACAGGGGAGAGGGGTTCAGGGGAGCATCTGGTGGCAGGAGGAAGTGGGCATCTCTCCTGCCTTTTTTTTTAATCGGAAGAGGAGAGAGTAGGGGATGGTTGAGGGGGCAGTGGTGCAGGGGGTCCAGGACTGGGTGGGGGCAAGGTGCAGGATATTTGGCCAGGCAGGAGGGAGTAGGCATCCCTCCTGCCATTTTCGCTTCTGTGGTGGGGGGGTCATTGGGTAGGGCCATCAGCGTGGATGGCTTTTTTTTTTTTATGGAGCAGATTTTGTGTGTATGTGTGTAATACATGCACATCTGTGCCATTAAAAAATAAAAAAGAAGCCCTATCAGCAGTGACAGGAGGCTGCTTCCCCTCTCACTGTTAGGGCTTTGCTCATGTGTCAATGGTTCACTGAGCGATTGATCTGTCAGGTTCGCATGCAAATGATTTGCTCCTCCGTGCAAATTATTTGCATGTAAACTTGGTATTGCATGGATCGATCAGCCAGAATCAGTCAGAGAATCGGCCAACAGCGATCCAGTCGATATTATCGACTGATTTTAGTGTATCTAGCCCTATGGGCAGGATTCACTAAACCTCCAAACCGTGCACGATCCGTTTCATATTGCATGCCAGCCGACTGATTCAGTAAAGGCCTGCATGCAAATGGAGACTATCGTTAGCATGCCCCCTACCCACGGCCGGAGCAATCCCCGCTCATGCGCACACCCTGACAGTAGTGACAGGAGAAGCAGCCTCCTGTCACTGCTGTCAGGGCTCAGCCCAGCACAGATCTCTCTTGCCTGCTCCTGGACTCTCCTGCTCTCTGCCGCTGTTCCCTGCAATGCAAGCCCGTGGTTTTAAAGTGGGCCTGCACTGCGGGGAACGGCGGCAGAGAGCAGGAGAGTCCAGGAGCAGGCAAGAGAGATCTGCCCGACATCCCTCCAGGCCGCGATCTATCATGCCTGCCCTGCTCTGCCGCGCCCTCCCCCCCTCCATCAGAGAAAAAAGCAGGAGGGATGCCAACTCCCTCCAGCCATCAAAAATGTTAAAACAGAAAAAATAAAAGCAGCGCAGCACACCTCCCCCCTTCCCCCCCGACACGGAACGTCTGACCCGACCCCAAAGTTGGGAGCAGGAGGGGTGCTCGGTCCCTCCTGCTCCTTGAGGCAGACTCCCATCTTTGGGAGCAGGAGGGTTGCCTGGACCCTTCTGCTCCTTGAGGCAGGCTCCCATCTTCTGGAGCAGGAGGGGTGCCTGGACCCTCCTCTTGCTCCTACGCTGCTGAAAATCTTCGGGAGGTGGAGGAAAATCCTCCTACTGCTGCTCTCTGGCCAGCCACCTCTCCAATAGGGTCTTAGGCGTGCTGGTCGGGGGGGGGGGGGTAGCAGCCTATGGAGCAGGAGGGACCGGGCACCCCTCCTGCACCCAATATTTTTAAAGGTATTGGAGGGGGTCTGGCCGGCCCCTGCTCCCCCCTTCCAGGCAATCTTGCCGCCCAGACTCTCCTGCTGTCTGCTGCCTTCCGTGCAGTGCGAGCCTGTGGGTTTAAAGTGGGGCTTCACTGTAGGTGCATACAATTTTCATGTGTACAGTAACATTAGGTATACAGAGTCAAGTTTAGCATACAGTTTGGCCATTTTAAGTTAACATACTGTAATTTCTAGTTCAGTGTACATTAGAATACATATGGCTGGAAAGGACTGACTAGATTTATGGGAAGAGGTAGGTTGTTGTTGCTTTCCTGAAGGTCAGAAGCCCTTTGAGGGGTCTGATGTGAGGAGGCGGTTGATTCCAATAGCTTGGTAGGAAGTGGGAGTAGGAATGGCGTCTGGCGCTCTGGAGTTGGAGGGCGTGACCAGGAGGTATTTGCAGATGTGTTTCCTCCTGGGAGTGGAATGGTCTGTTTGGAACGTATGGAGGAAGTTTGGTTGATACGTAGCTGAATGCCAGCATTTGGCATCTACTCGTAGGCACAAATTTGTAGAATTGCCTTTTATATTTTAGTAATGCTTTATTATTTTTATAATGCTGCTGGATGGAACAGTATGTAGCGCTTCATAGCGTTGCTAAGTACTCAAGTACACTGTGTCCCCACTCCAAAGAGCTTTGGACGAATGGAAGATAGTGGCTTTTTCAAGGTCACAAGGAATGGCTTCCCTAGTCCTCAATCTGTTAATCAAACCACTAGGCCACTTCTCCTCATGCTCACAAAGTTAGAGCATAAAACTAGAAAGTTTTTATTCTCCTAGTTCAATGTCTCTCAAACTTTCTCGAGCCGGGGCACATTAAAGGCACTCAGAAGTGAGCGGACGTCGCCATGATGACATCACACATATGCATGACATCACGTCGGCATCAGTGCAAGTGCTGAGGCCCTCCAGATGGGCCCTGAGATTCCAGTAGGGGGTGCCAGCAGGGAAGAGGGCCGGAGAGAAGGAGAGGCACTGGCGCCAGCTGATTGCCTACAGCAGTGTTTCTCAACTACTTCAAGCTAAGTACCCCTTAAGTCTAACAAATATCAACTGAGTACCCCAACCACAGACCTCCCTAGGCCCACCCAAGCTCTGTCCCAGATCCCATCCCCTTTACTAATTGTAATGCCATTTTTTTCCATTCATTTTTCATATACACACAATATACACAGCAGATATAAATTCTCAAAACTGACACATTTCAATCACTATATTGAAAATAAAATCGTTTTACCTACTGGCGATCCTCTGCAGGCTGCTGTAATTAGCTTTAAAAGTGAGACCAGGAGGCCGGGGGGGGGGAGAAGCCAGAGGACGCAAGAGAGAAGGGGGAAACATGCAGGCCTTCGGCAAATCGAGCAGCGCTGGTGCTGTACCACGTAGGGAAGTCAGCTGGCAAGTGCCTCTCTTCCTCCTCAGTGTACACTTGGAATCTCAGGAGGCACACTAGTGTTCCTTGGCACACAGTTTGAGATACACTGTCCTAGTTAGATCCTTCAGATAATTTTGATAACTTTTTGATGATTTGCTTGATAAAAAAAAATAATTTTTAACAAGCATTGAAAAGGGGATGCAAAAGAGACCTTGGCATTTAGATATGTAGAGTGCAATTTGTTTCATGCTGAATGGTGCAGATTATTACTTTAACAGTTTAATGAGAAATATTGTGGTGATGTAAATTTCTTTGTGCTGCAGTGGCTGTTTCTGTTTGCCTTGAAACTGTACCTCCTGGAGCACAATCACTTCATAAAAGACTGCAGATTATTCTCTTTGCTTTGAAGGATGTTTGTTTCCATTTCAGGCACAGATCCTAACATAATTCCAGTAACCATTAAAACTGGCGAGATCAGATATCTTAATATCAATTTTCAGTGCTATTTGAGGCATGTGAAAGTATTTTAATGCTCTCCTTTGTTAATCCTTCCAGATACTGGCCTTTTATTAATTTCTGTATGTTGCTGCTTATGAAATCTTACTATCAGCTGAATTTGCAGATTCTGACTTGAAAACTGTTTGTGGCAGATTCTGGTACTGACTGCTGGTCTTTCAGCTGGGAGCAGTCCTTGAGATCATAATAACAAGAGGGTGTGATGTCTGTAGGTAAAACGTCTCTAGGTGAAAACAGAGGGTAGAAATATGAGAGTGAATCAAAAATTAAAGGCGATAACCGGAAGAGAGCTAGTGAAATGCAACATATGCACTCGTATACTGCCTGTTGGATAGTTCATCCAAGCGCAATGCAGCACTCTGCCTTTAGTTGTGTGGCAGCCAGGAGGTCAGAAACATGGACGTTTCATTGCAAGATTGCACCATCGAAGAACAACATGCAGTAGTGCATTTTGGTCAGAGGAAGTGAAATTTGTGGAAATTCACCATCTGATATTGACTCAGTATGGACATAGCACCACGAATCAATGAAAGGTTTATGAGTAGGGGGAAAAAGGATTAAAGTGGGAAGAACAGGTGTAACTGACAAAGGCCGTTCTGGTCACCCATCAACATCGTGCACAGTGTGACAGGGCAGATGCCTTGATTAGAGAAGACCGATGGATAATGGTGTCTCAATTGGCTGCAAATTTTGGATATGTTTGTTTATTAAGATATGATATATCGCATTTTACTGACCTAAGCAGTTTACAATGTAACAATTGAATATGAGGAACTGCATTGAACATATTCAGATAGGAAAGATAGAGATAGAGACGAGATATGTACATCCCAAAAAATATTCAGTGAGGATAAAAACAAAGATTACCTTAAAAACAAAAATAAAATAATAATTAAATTAAAATAAAATATCAGCTATGGATCTGTATTTGCCATAATGCATGTTACTTAGGATACAGGAAAGTCTGCGCATGATAGGTTCCCAAACAGTTTACTGATCTGCACAAGCAACGTGTGGAGGTTGTGACCTAATTCCTGAAAAATTCCTGAGACAGTATGAAAAATATCCAAGTATTCTGGAGAGAATTGTCACTGGAGCCGAAACATGGGTTCATCGCCGCGATCTGGAAAGCAAAAAAACCAAAGCATCCTGATGAAAAGGAGCAGCTGAAAAACCTCTCTGCAGGAATGCAGAAACTAGTTGAAAGATACAACAAATGTGTAATCTTGCAAGGGGCTATATGGAAAAGTAATATGTTCAGTTGCTCACAGTTACTTCTATTAAAGCCATTAAATGTATTTTGCCTTTACTTTTTGATTTACCCTCGTACTCCAAGCCTTGCTATATCACCAGCCTGACCATCAACTTCCAAGAGAAACTGGCATCTGTCCCTCTGATTGCAGCAGCAGGGTGCAAAGAAGAAAACACAAGCATCTGGCTAGTTGATACTGCAGAAATGAGAAGCCAGCTGGAAAGCTTTATGGAGAGCTAAAGGCCATGGATATAACAGAGAATGTAAGTCTGCAGCACTTCCCAATTCCATCCTATTGATGCCACTGCCAGTTGGGTTTTCAGAAAATCCAGAGTGAATATGCAAAATAAAATTGCAGAGACTGTTTGATATAGGCAGATATATTATGCATATTCCTTATGGATATTTGAAAACCGGATTAGCTGTAGAAGTCGGTAAGGCAGGTCTGGAACCCATTGTACTAGGCGATGTGGGGTCTCCTATTGAGAACCAGAGCTTGTGTCCCCTCCACCCAAAACTAGAAGAGTGCTAATTCTGTAGGAAGGAAAGACAGCATTGCAGTGCGCCTCACAGGACATCAGCTGTCCAAAAAATATACATCAGGGACATAGTTTTGCTAGAGGTCCATCTTCTTTAGCTCATATTACTTCTGCTGCAAATTAAAATGACAGTGTCATTCTTATACATTAGCACAGAACTAAGCATCCAATCACGTAATCCAAAAAGGTCACATGAATCTTCAAACCAATGATATCCACTCAATTGTGGCATTTTAACCTTTATACAATAGTCATGAAATGAGCACTCTTTTTGAGATTCCATGTAGGTGCCCTTTTATAAAAGCAAGCTCTACTTGTGCACAACTTGCTTGAAAAGCAAACACAAGAACTAGAGTTGGGGGATCACCACACAGTACTCGAGTACACTGTGTCCCCACCCCAAAGAGCTTTGGACGAATGGAAGATAGTGGCTTTTTCAAGGTCACAAGGAATGGCTTCCCTAGTCCTCAGTCTGTTAATCAAACCACTAGGCCACTTCTCGAGTAGTCTAAATGCTAGACTACTCGACTTTTTTCTAGTGGGAGCTTCTGAGGTGCAACAGCCTTAGCACCCTGAGGTTGTGGGTTCAAATCCCACACTGCTCCTTGCGACCCTGGGCAAGTCACTCAATCCTCCATTGCCTCAGGTATATTAGATTGCGAGCACATCGGGACGGATAGGGAAAATGCTTGAATACCTGATTGTAAACCACTTAGATAACTTTGATAGGCGGTATATAAATACCATAAATAAATAAATTTATTTGTATTTATATCTCATCCTCCCAGAAGAGCTCAGAACGGGTTACAAGTTTGCATACATAATAAAATATAGCAGGATATAGTAATGTAGAGCATGGCAGTACATTTTGGATCATGGCATGATTGGACAATATTTAGGGGAGCATAACAGTACTCAAAATGCATGGCATTACTTAATAGGATATGACAGGACAAGACCTCATACAGCATGGGGTGGTAGTCTTGTATGAGTTTGGTATCCTTAGCCTTGGCTGCTCAGAAGATAGAAATTGGATCTCAGAATATTAACCAGAGCTTTCAAACACAGAGTGGCCATACTTTCCCAGAAATAAAAAATAGTCTGGATGCTGCATTCATTTAACCAATAACTCCTTTGCAAAAAAAAAAAAAATATCCTGTGGACATATCCAGCTGTCACTTTAACGTTCTCAGCTGTGATTGACTCCGTGAAGTCCATCTCTGAGGAAATTAACAATGGCGCAGATGGTTCTGTGAGCTTTCAGTGTTGTAAAGAACATGATGCAACTCATAAATGTTCTGTGAGACATTAAACATGGCAATTCAATTACTGCCCCCTCCCACAAAAAGGGCTAATTTTGTGAAGTATGCTAAATTTCTCAAATGAAGAGCTGTGTGCAAATGTTATACTAGAAAATGAACTTAATTTTCCCAGTCTTGTAAGAAGAAATGAGTCTGAATTGTTTGCACATGGCATCAAAACAGGATTGTGTTGGCAGAGCTAAAAAAAACCAACACAAAAACACCACTGATTTGGTGTTTAGTTTAGTTTATTAGGATTTTATATACCACCCAACAAGTTTATCTAAGCATTTTTTACAATCAGATACTCAAGCATTTTCCTTCTCTGTCCCGGTGGGCTCACAATCTATCTGGGGCTGAGAGAGAAAAATATCTTTTATGCATAGATGTATGTTCTCTGCAAGCCGTCATAGAACTGTAGATTCTTAAGTATAGAGAACTTAGGACAGATGCCAAAGAATAGAAAGTCTCAGAAGCAGAATGCAGAGCAAAGACTAAAATACTTTTTTTTTTTTCCAATAAGTCTTTATTTATTTTCAAATATTAACAGTGCAATGCCCAAGTATAAGAACATATAACAAATCAAGAGAAGCACTTTCAACTTACAGATATTCAAAATCAATCATTTTTCCCACCCACCCACTGATTAAACAATAACACAAAGTATATACTCTATCAATAACCTAGATATTTTAAAATAATATAATAGCACACTCCCTTCCACCCTGGATGTGTAAGGAAATGGCAAAAAAAATTAAAGATAAAAACAACTATAGAGAAGTAATAAAAGATGTCAACGGACCCCACACCAATTTAAATACATTACTATGCTCCAGCATTCATTTTTTCTTATTTGTAGCTGGAGCATAAGTTTGCCCATCAGAAAGGAAAGTTGAGGTGATCATCGTTCTTCCAATTACGTGTTATCATCTGCATGACTATTCCCATCATAATTAAGAAAAGCCGGCATTCATAACGGTCCATAGGGGATTTAACATGTAATAATGTTCTACATATTACTGTTTCATAAGTCAATGCAATTGAGGACTCAAGAACAACATTAATTTGTTCCCATATCGATTTCCAAAAGTTAAGAATCAAAGGACAATAGAACAACAAAGATTAAAATACTGATGTTTCTTGGCATCATGAGAAACCTTGCCTATATTCAGCCTTCCATTATGAGTTTTCTCATTTATTCCAGTTAAGAAAGCACTTCATGCTGAAATGCTATGACTTGACTCCTGGTTGCCAGAGGCTTCATAAAATCTAACTGCCTTGGCTTCAGATGTCCTATGTTTTGTCTTTTTATCTCTGATTCTTCAAGCCTGGGCCTGCCATGACTGCCATTCATAGCTTTATGGGTCCTTTGGGTTGCCCTAGGGTTACCATATTGCTCCAGAAAAAGGACAGATTAAGTCATCCGGGTTTTACTTCTATTGAAAGCAATGAAAGTAAAATCCAGATGACTCGATCTGTCTTCCTTTTTCTGGAAAAGTGCCCCCCCCCCCCAAATCAGATACTTAAAAGACACAATAATATGAGCAGGGTATGCCCTAGGACAGGGGTAGGCAATTCTGGTTCTCGAGAGCTGGAAGCCAGGTCAGGTTTTCAAGATATCCACAATAAATATGCATGAGATAGATTTGCATCTCAAGTAGGCAGTGCATGCAGATCCATCTCATACATATTCATTGTGGATATCCTGAAAACCTGACCTGGACCTGGCTCCGGCTCTCGAGGACTGGAATTGCCTACCCCTATTCTAGTGCATTACAGGTAATATGATTCCCTGGCCTCCATACTTGAAAACAGCAAATAGGCTTGAAATTAAGATTTAAATTTTTGAATAAAGGAGCATCCTCAGCATGGGTTTGAAAGTTCTAAAGAGCAACTCGACAGAGCCACTCTAATGCTTAAAGAAGCAGAGCCAGTAAACAACAGAGCAGGAAATACTATTCCAACCAGCCGCACACCGTCATTTAGGTCAGTGGTCCCTTTGCAGGGCCACATTTTGGATTTGTAGGGTCTCAGAAAAAATAATTAATATCTTATTAAAGAAATGAAAATTTTTCATGAGGTAAAACTCTTTATAGTTTATAAATCTTTCCTTTTGGCTAAGTCTTAATAATAATATTATAATTTATAGCTAAAGAGACATGATCAAGAAACTGTTTTATTTTACTTTTGTGATTATGATAAAACATACCGAGGGCCTCAAAATAGTACCTGGCGGGCAGCATGTGGTCCCCGGGCCGCGAGTTTGAGACCACTGATTTAGGTGCTCCTGTGTGCTTAATAAGTGCAAATTCAATGACAAACAAGAGCCCAATAAATAAGTGGAATGCCAGTAAAAAGTAGGAAATCAACTGTCAAGTAATGCCCTGAATGCCTGAGCCCGCTGACCCAAAGACAAAAAAGATATAAATCACAATCATTCATCCCTACGAGTACTTGGCTGAATACACAGTCCTGCTGTCACATGGTACCGGAGGTAGCCCAAGGCCAAAATTAAAGTGCATTCCTGTTTCAACCCGGCTCAACCCAGCAGGGTTTCAGGGCCGAAGCCCCTTCCTCAGGAACCGAGCAGGAAAAACACAGCTATAGGTCGGGGTAAATTAGGGCAGGCGGGCGGGAGGCTTTTTCTGAAGCCATATGGTAACCCCAATGCCCACTGCTGTAAATCTGAGATTTAGCATTGTTTAGACCTATTGTCATTATTCTTTTAAGAGCACGTGCCCTTTTTTTGAGCTTTTTCAGGTGTCATTCAGGTTTTATAGGCTTTAGGGAAATGCTTTCTCTTTGCAAGGAGAAAGAGGAATATTTGAATGTTACAGTGACCAATATGCCTCCTCATTAGTCAGTCTGGACACATGAGTGTCCTGAACTAGAGAATGACACGGTGACAAAATTCATCACCGTTCCCGCGGATAACCGCGGGAAATAATCCCATGTCATTTTCTAGTGTCTATTTCAACCTCGGTCCTTCTACACCAACATTCTTCAAAGCAAAGCTTGCGGGTCAGTGGTTGTGCCCAATTATACTCTGATTCTTCCCTCTCTCCCTAAAGAATGACATGAAGATGGTTATCCGCGGGGACGGGAACGGTGATGAATTTTGTCACTCTATCCTGAACAAAAAATGAAGCCCAGACTTCAGAAGTAGTGATCTTTTCTGCATACTGGTAGTTGCTTCCTTCTCTTTCTTTTTGTAACAGGTCCTCTTTGAGATCACAGGGCTACCAAAATGATTAATGGGATGGAATGATTCTCATTTGAGCAAAGGCTAAAGACATTAGGGCTCTTAAGCTTGGAGAAGAGAGAGTTGAGGCTACATATGTTAGAAGTCTATATAAAATCCTGAATAGAATAGGTAAATGTGACTTGATTTGATTACTCTTTCAAAAGGTACAAAGATAGGGGATTTCATGAAGTACTGTAGTAGCACATTTAAAACAAGAGAAAATATCTTTTCATTCAATGTATAGGTAAGTGCTGAAACTACTTGCCAGAGAAAAAAGATATAAGCAGTTAATGTAGCCAGCTTTTTTTAAAAAAAAGGTTTGGACAAATTTCTGGAGGAAAAGTCCATAGATCCTCGGTATGTGTCACATTAGGATAAAAACTTATATTAATAAATATGGCACTGTAACTATGGGCTCCTTTTACTAAGCTGCAGATTAGCGTGCGCTAACCCCCGTGCTACACAGAAAGACTAACGCCAGCTCAATGGAGGTGTTAGTGTCTAGCGTGCAGGATATTGAAGTGCGCGCATAGCGCGCACTATAACCACTAGCGCAGCTTTGTCACATTTAAACTGTAAACTGTATATTGGTATTAAATCTCTAGTATGTGTCGAGTTAGGATAAAAACCTGTATTTAAAAAGAAAACCTTGTACTGTAACTATAGCAAATTGTAATCTGTTAACTGTATATTATGTATGTTAACCTATGTTCTGAGCTTTTTAGGGAAAACGGGATAGAAAACAAATCGATAAATAAATCATTCAGATAGAGCTGGGGAAAGCCACTGTTTATTCAGAGGACTAAGTAACTTAGAATCTTGCTACTTTTGTGGACTCTACCAGGTACTTGTGACCTGGACTGGCCACTATTGCAAACAAATTATAGTCAAACCTCGGTTTACGAGTGAACCGGTTTGCGAGTGTTTTGCAAGACGAGCAAAACATTCACAAAATCAGCGCCTCGGAAAGCGAGTTTGACTCAATTTATGAGCGCCACCCCCTGCGATCCGGCATCCCCCCCCCCCCGCTCGCGTTGTCCTCCCCCCCCCCCCCCCCCCCGAGCACTGAAACAACATTCCTTACCCCGATTAGGCACCGGCACCAGCACCAATACACAGGACATGCCGGTGCCCGAAGATCCTCCTTCTGTGCTGGGCTGGGCGTTGCATCGGAAATCCTTCCT
Organism: Geotrypetes seraphini; assembly: GCF_902459505.1. Classification (NCBI taxonomy): domain Eukaryota; kingdom Metazoa; phylum Chordata; class Amphibia; order Gymnophiona; family Dermophiidae; genus Geotrypetes; species Geotrypetes seraphini. The sequence continues at coordinate 536,819,496 of NC_047084.1, forward strand.
CTTGCCTGTGCTGGGCTGGACTGGGCCTTGAGCATTTGCGCATTCACAAGGCCTTCTGATCTCGCTCTCTCCGAGATTCTGAATCTGAGGAGGTGGAACAAATCAAAGCGAGTTTCCATTCATTCCTATGGGGAAACTCGCTTTGATATGCGAGCAGTTTGGTTTACGAGCATACTTCTGGAACGAATTATGCTCGTAAACCAAGGTTCCACTGTACTGGGCTAGATGAGCCTTCAGTCTGATCCATTAGAGCAGGGATGTCAAAGTCCCTCCTCGAGGGCCACAATCCAGTCGGGTTTTCAGGATTTCCCCAATGAATATGCATGAGATCTATTGGCATACAATGAAAGCAGTGCGTGCAAATAGATCTCATGCATATTCATTGGGGAAATCCTGAAAACCCGACTGGATTGCGGCCCTCGAGGAGGAACTTTGACACCCCTGCATTAGAGCAACTGTTATGTTCTTATCCCTGTAGGGCTACTGCATTGAGATTCTCTACTCAATCCACTCTCCCGCTTCCTCGGTTAAGAGAAAAAAAGAAGACTTAGGCCCCAAAGCACAAAAGATTTCTTTGCAAATAAGACTAGTTTTAACCAGTCTTACTTGCAAGGAATCTCTCCACCCGATGCTCAAATGGTCTCTCCGTGACTGCTACCGATTGTCATAGCAACCACCAAGAATCCTATACAAATACATTACAAGGAGCTAATTAGTATTATAATGAGCACTAATGATCTAAAAACTTTTGCCCACTTTTTATGGGAAAAATTTTCTGCCATGATCTGAGCTGTCATAGCCTTACTTTCATGTCAGCCCAGCACTGAGCCAGCAGGGGAAGCCCCAAAGAACTGAGCAGCAGGGGAAGCCCCAAAACCACGACATGCAGGGAGAGCAGCAAAAAAAATTGACAGGAGGGATAGGGAGGAGGTGTGCCTAGCATTTGCCCCTCTGAGTATGCGCCAGTCACAGTTCATCCCCCTTTTACTGGCGCTGCTCCGAACAAATAGCGTGCATATAATTTGCATTTGTGCTAAGCATCAGCCGTTGGGGAAAAATCACTCCCACTACAGTAATTTTTACTGTGGCAATGGAGCGTTGTGCATCTGTACCTTAGTCACTCTCTCCCTCTCTCCCTAACCTATCATTAACACACATGGTTCACTTTTGTTTAAATATAGTTCATTCAAGAGAAAGAAGGTGGTACCATCGTATTAATTTGTTATCCACTAGAGAATGCAATAAAATCAAAATGAAGAAATGAGGACCAAATTTCCATGTTTCAGAAAGGCTGAGTGCATAGTTTGCAGCATATAAACATGCTCGTGATTTACAAACCTATAGGGATAAGTATAAGTCTGTTCAGCTAAAAAGCTTTTTTTAAAACCTTTGCAGAAAATGGAACGTGTCAATGGACTGCTTTTTTGTCTTGACTACTAAAGATGTTTGCTGATTCAGAAGTGGTAGACAGAAAATTCTTGAATATCCTAAGAAAAGACAGAAACCATAAGCTCTGTGCTTCCACCACATTCTGTTGACAGTCATAAAAGTGAAACACTGGCATACTTTACTGTGATGTAGTTATAGATGGCATCAATTATAGTATTACCAAGCATTTTCCATTCGTAATTCAATGTTTCAACCGAAACCGGTGGTTTGCAGGCCAAACAGTTATATAATATGTAAACCTGCTTTAATTATAACCACAGAAAAATGGTACACTTCTCCCTCCGTATTCGCTGTGATTGGGGATTAACAGAACCGCAAATACTGAAAAACTACGAATAACTTTTTTATATGTTGTTTGCTGCTTTGTATTGGAAAACCATCGTGAATATGGTGAAACCGCAAATAACATGGTGGGAGACTTGGCCTGTTCTGAAGGAGAGGCAAAACACGGTGAAGAAAGTGCCAGGAATCAGCAAGTTTCTCTGTAAACGCTTGGAATCAGCGATTTCTCAATGCAAGCTGATGCAATTTGGGGGGAGGAGCCAGCAAGCTAAAAACCATGAATAATCAAAACCACAAATATGGAGGGAGAAGTGTATATCAAATCCCATCCCATTTCCCTTCCTCTAGAGCACACCTTATAAGACTGCAGATAGAATTGTAGACTGTGCAAGGTAAATGAGAAAAAGATCCTTGCAAACAGGCATATTTTGGTTTTCGGAAAGGTAATGTTAGAAAAAGACAGACCATAAAACCATATAGTTGCCATTGAACCTTTTTTTTAAAATATATTTAAAAAGAAGGTAAACATTGGACATTTCAAGCGCTTTCCAACTCTCCACAGCTCTTTGCCACTTTCTAGCTCTCCGAACTGAATTGCACAGAGATCAGGAGAAACTTGCGTTGATTTCAGTGTGTGTCACGTTGGGGAAATTGACTACTTCTGGTTTGCACAGCAAAATTTAAAGCTTTTCAGTTTTCGGAATTTCGGATAAAGGATCTTGTACCTGTATACTGATAAACCTCCCAATTAGTCGCATAAGATTTGTGCATTATACTCTTCATGCGATCATTTTTCATTTGTGCACTATACTCATCAAGCATTTTTTTATTTTTTTTGTTTTGTGAAACTACTCTATAAATGTTATAAGCCTAAAAAAGTTTTTTTCCAAATATGCAAAAATGCACTTAGCTTTAGTAATCTTGTAGAATGCTTCCGGGTAGTGACATGTTTTTTCAACCTGATCAGCTTCTTTGACTGGGTTACAGGGAAGCTGGATATTGGGGAGTTCCTGGACATCGTGTACCTGGACTTTAGCAAAGCATTCGATAGCGTACTACACCGCAGGTTGCTGAGCAAGATGAGTTCTATAGGATTAGGTGACACATTGACGAATTGGGTTGGGAACTGGCTTGGAGGTAGGCTTCAAAGGGTAGTGGTGAACGGCACCCCCTCCGAAATGACGGAGGTGATCAGTGGAGTGCCACAGGGCTCAGTCTTGGGCCCAATCCTATTCAACATCTTTATAAGGGACTTGGCAGAAGGACTTCGAGGTAAAATAACATTATTCGCCGATGACGCCAAACTAAGTAATGTAGTGGGCAAATGCACAACGGACGAAGATTCAATGCCCGACAACATGATGCATGACCTACTCCTACTGGAGCGCTGGTCTAGGACCGCTGGTCTAGGACCTGGCAACTCAACTTCAATGCCAAAAAATGCAAAGTTATGCACCTGGGCAGCCAAAATCCATGCAAGTCTTATACCCTTAATGGCGAGATCCTAGCAAAAACGGTAGCAGAACGAGACTTGGGGGTAATCGTCAGTGAGGACATGAAGACTGCCAATCAAGTGGAGCAAGCTTCATCCAAGGCAAGACAAATCAAGGGTCCCACGACAACAAGAGGGCATCCGTGGAAAATCAGGGGCGGGAAACTATGAGGTGACACCAGGAAATTATTTTTCACTGAAAGGGTGGTTGATCGCTGGAATAGTCTTCCACTGCAGGTGATTGAGGCCAGCAGCGTGCCTGATTTTAAGGCCAAATGGGATCGGCACATGGGATCTATTCACAGGGCAAAGGTAGGGGAGGGACATTAAGGTGGGCAGACTAGATGGGCCGTGGCCCTTATCTGCCGTCTATTTCTATGTTTCTATGTTTTGCCTTACGGCTTTTCAAGGAAGTCCCCTCCAACTTGTTGCTTATTGCCATCCCAACTCGCGTTAGAGCATAAAGAGCATAATCCCATTTCTAGCATGGGTGTCTAAAAGGGCTTTTTTTTCTATTTCTTCTGTACAGTATATAGGCCATGCATTAATGTTAGCATTGGAGCTTTGCTATTTTAAGAAATTACCATGGGAGCACTTAACACCACCTCTTTAGGAGGCATACAAGATCCTGCATTATGGATGCACGATCCAATTAGTAAGAACATAAGAATTGCTATACTGGGACTGACCGAAGGTCCACCAAGCCCAGTTTCCAACCCAGGTCCCAAGTACCTAGCTAGATCCCAAGTAGTAAAATAGTTTTATGCTGCTTAACTTAGGAATAAGCAGCGGATTTCCCCAGACCATCTCAGTAATGGCCTATGGACTGCAGCGCTAATGTCCATATGGTAGCCCAACACATCCTTCCCCTCCCCCCCAAAAAAAATTACAAAAACACAAATACCATACATTCAGGGCCAAATTCTGTATAGTGTGATCAATGTTGCATGTGGAAATTGTGCACATTGATTTTGCATGTTGTCAATTTTGTGTGTGCAACTTCATTACTTAACAAGCCAGTCGGTGCCCATAATCGGCAAGTAACAAGTAGTAATTGGCACTAATTAGAATTTATGTGCCCAACTTTCTAAGGCCCAGATTCACTAACTTGCCTGATCGGGCCCGATCCGGGCAGGTCTGACGAATTCAGGAAAGAATAATATGGGTGTGATCCCCGTGCATGCGCAGGCCATCTGCTTTCCCTGCAGATGATCTGTGCATGCGTTTTGTGTCTTTTTTTTTTTCTTTTTTTTACTGGTTTTTGGGCCCGACTCTCCTGCTCCTATCTCTGGCTGAGGTGGTCTGATCAAGCCGGAAGTGGCGAACAGAGACTGCGGGGGTGGGGACGGCGAGGCAGAGGCACCCGGGCTGAAAGGCTATGCCTGCTACAAGCACCCGGGTCATAGCCTGCAGCTGTTGTGTAAAATGTGCTGGCAAGTGGCCTGCGGACAGTGGGTAAGGGTTTATTTCATGGGTGGGGTACCTGGTAATTGTGACTCTTCCCTCTTCCCTGCAATGTGAACCCACGGGTTTAAAGCGGGGCTGTACTGCGGCGTGCAGCCCTGCTTTAAACCCGCGGGCTCGCACTGCAGGGAAAGCAGCAGAGATCAGTCTGCTCTCCCCCCTGCCCCAGGGCTTCTGCAGCCCCTGAAACAGGCAGCGAGATCGGGGCAATAGAGAGCAGGGCAAGAGGCGGCATTGGAACAGGAGAGTCGGTACAGAGGTGTGCGACTGGTCCCCAGCAGTCGCTTTAGGAGTTGATCGGCCAGCCCATTAGGATCGAGAATTATGTGTTGTGATTCGCTGCCTTCCCTACTTTTGAATGGCCTTCCCCTCATTTGCATGTGCGGATCGGAGGATGGTCGGCAAAGAGTTAAGTGAATCAGGCCGGAGTGGAATTTGGTCACTAAGGGGTAGCAAACCGATTGGTACACAATCGGTTTGCTTTGTGAATCTAGACCTAAGTGTATTCTATATAGTGGTTTGTATTCATTCTAGTGCATGACTGGGGAAGGAGCATGAGCAAGGTTGTAGGTGTTCCTAAGAGTTAGGCACATTATTACAGAATATGCCTAACTTTGGAGGTGTTTTATAGAATCACATTAAACGCTGTCCTCTTTGGTACAGATTTTTTTAATGCAACCATATATAGAACATGGCCCCAAGTTCACGAAAACTAAACTAAACCTTAGGTTTGTATACCGCGCCATCTCCGCAAGCGTAGAGCTCGGCACGGTTTACAGAGTTAGGATAGAAAGGAACTCCAATGAAGGGTTATAGGAGAGGAACTAAGAGGGTATCGGAGAGGGGGGAGGTGTTACATTTTTGAAAAGAGCCAAGTTCTCAGGTGTTTGCGGAAAAGTTGGAGGGAGTTTGAATTCCTGAGCAGGGATGTAAGGTTGTTCCAGAGTTCTGTGGTTCTAAAGGGGAGGGATGTTCCTAGTTTCAGGGCATAGGAGCCAGCTCTGTGGATGCTTGCGCACTCCCAATATTGAGAAAATTACATGACTGCATCAAGGAGGGATAATTTTCCATTGGTCTAGCACCCCCCCACACATTTTGAAATGTTGGCTCCTATGCTTCAGCACGTCCTGCATTTTTGCCACATTAGGGTCGTGTTAGCACTTAATACAGCTTAATAAAACGGCCCGAAAATTAGGAGAGACTTTTTGCTTTTTTGTCTTTATCCTCTTAACTGGTTAACTGCTATATTCAGTCTTCTAATCAGCCAAGTTTTGGCTTTGCTCCCAGACTGTCCTGGTATGACTGGACGGCGCCTGGGCGGTCACAGGCAATGTTCAGCAGCACTGAACATATAACACCATATTTACAGAGGTTGGGATGGCTTCCCATAGCACAGATGTATTATGATGTTCCTTTATATGTTCAGACTGCAGTACAGCCCTGTGTCCTCAGCAGACTCTTTGCTCCATGATTTCTCCAGTTTAAACAAGCTTCATTTAGCTGTAACTCGGGCTGGAACTTTTTCTGTGGCTGAACCATTGCTTTGGAATAAATTGCCTCGGACATTGAAAATATTAAACATCTGGCATTTTTTAAAGCAGGATTGGAGCTCTATCTGCTGAGTTAATTATTCTATTTTGTTTTCCTCAGTTTGTCCGATGTATTTTTGATATATGTATTGTTTTTGTTTTAAGTATTTTATGATATGTATGTTTTTGTTACCCCCACCCCTTGTGGAAGGGCAGGATATAAATAAAGCATACCAATACCACTTACTGCTTAAGTGCCACTGAATATTAACGGATGATGAGTTTAACTAGGTAGGGGGAGCCCCCTTTGCATAGTTAAAACCTTCAAAATAGTAACAACTCAGAATTTAGAATATGTTTACTGGAAAGTAAAGAGAGAGAACTTTTACATACTGTAAATAAGTCTAATATTTATTTACCTCAAAAGAAGTTTCAGCAGTCGATAAACAGCTGGTCTGTGTGAGGTGAAACCCCCCCTTTCTGCTTTTCCACAACAAGCTGGTGAAGGCATTAATATAAACATAGTCATAAGGGTTCCAACCCCTGACCATGTTTTCTGGCCTAAGTCATTTGACAATCCAATCAAGGCGAAAACCTTTTTAACGATTCGGAAATGCAGAAAGCAGTGAAGGTTTCTTTTGAAAACTAGAGACATCAGAAAATTAATACATGCTATTAATTTTAAGATGTGCTTCTACGGTTCGCTGCAAAAATGAGTTTCATTAAATTGTTCCCTTATTGTTTTCTGGCTCTGTAATATTTCACACTAATGGAATGACTGGTTTGCTTTTCTTTCCTCTAGGGAAATGTGTTCAATTTTTTTTTTTGTAACAGCTGATTGGGTTTTGCTTATGTACAGACAGACTGCATAATGTTGATTTTAGAATAGGGTTTTATTGATAGAAAGGTGGGTGGGAAGGGGATAAATTTTATTTGGGGAAATTTTGTGATATCTCAAGTGATGTATTAAGTTAATCTGTTATTCTTTCTGTACACTTGATGCAAATATAAAATGAATAAAGAATTTAAAAGGGGGGAAAAAAAAAGAATAGGGTTTTTTTAATGTAGTATTTTCCGAAGATTGGTAAGGCATTGAAATACCTTCTTTCCTTTCTTCTAAATGATGTCCAGTTGTTTAACAGAATTTCCACTTAATTTCTACTGCCTTAATCGCAGATAAGAACATAAGAACTGCCATCTCCGGATCACACCTACGGTCCATCGAGTCCAGTGATCCGCATACGCGGAGGCCCAGTCAGGTGTACACCTGGTGTAATTTTAGTCACCCATATCCCTCTATGCTTCTCGTAAGGAGATGTGCATCTAGTTTGCTTTTAAATCCTAGAACAGTGGATTCCGCAATAACCCCCTCTGGAAGGGCATTCCAGGTGTCCACCACTCGTTGCGTGAAGCAGAACTTCCTGGTATTTGTCCTGGACTTGTCCCCCCTTAGCTTCAGTCCATGTCCTCTTGTCCGTGTCACATTGGACATTGTAAATAATTTTATTCTTTTTTCCTGAACCTTATTCTTAAGGGGGACTAGCAGTGTGTGGTAAAATTTTGGGTTCATTATTTCTCTGCTAGCAGAGGCAGTTGTACTTGTGGATCACTTGTAGAGCTTTCTAGTAAAAAGCATCCCTATCTCATCAACTTATTTTTTTATTAGCCTGGTTTCTTCACCACTCTCTGTTCATGCTTGGGGGGGGGGGGGTGAAGGCGTGTGCATCAGTTATAGTCTTGTGTAGCAACAGAACAAAAGAGTCTTATTTTCTAAGAACAATGTTGAATTTGGTCTAGAAAACATCATAGGGTAACACTAGTTTTGTTTTATTTTCTGTTTATACTTGAAAAGTAATCCTTAGAAAGTAACATACAGCACAGTAAATGACTAAACTTAGGGTCTCATTTACAGGTCTAAGGGCTCCTTTTATGAAGCCGCATTAGCGGTTTAACGCGCGTAATAGCGTGCGCTAAACTGCCAGCCACGCTAGATGCTAACGCCAACATTGAGCTGGCGTTAGTTCTAGCCATGTAGAGCGGGTTTAGCATGCGTTAAAACCTGCATGCGCTAAAACAGCTAACGCGGCTTTGTAAAAGGAGCCCTAAGACTATTCATCGCGGCCATTTCAGCATGATGAACTGGCTGCAATGAATCCAATTCAGCATTTGGGGGTGCGATACCCCCATCCCTTAAAAAAAATTAAATCGATTCAGTGTTTGTAGATGCAGGGCGTGGCTATGAAGTAGGCAGTGGTGGCTGGCGGGGAGCCTGGGGGGAGGGGAGAAGCTGCCGTTGAAGCTGCTGCTCTTAAGCTGCTTGGGTGGCAGTGGCTGTCAGAGAGCTTGGACCGGAGCTTTCAACTGCATGTCGCAGGTATCGGGGAGTATTGTCCCATTCTGCCCATGCCTACACCCCTGCATCCCTAGTTTGCCTGTATTTAACCCTCTTCTGGGTCTGAAAGGATTCTGGCATCAAGCATTCAGGGAATTCTTGGCCTAGGCATTATCGCTTTGAGTTGATAATGGGACGATTCAGTCTGGCTTCTCTTCCTGAAGCACTCCTACTGGAAGGGGATGATACATCACTGTTGTTTAATTGCAACCGCGCTGAAACGTCCTGTAATGAATCATCCCATTCCGCTCATTTACTAATTAGTGTGATGGAGTACTTAATTTGAATTAATACATATTATTAAATAGGCCCAATTGGGAATAATGAAGTTTCTGCTAACTGACGCATGTTAATGTACATTAGTGTCTAACTTTTGGTCTTATGATCTGGAATTTATATCTATTTGAATTTCTCTGCCTTTTATTTTTTTTAATTTTTTTTTTTACTTGGACTGCTTCTTCTTTTGCTTGCAGATCCTGCTCTTGACGGGGTTTTTTTTTCTTCCAAACTTGTAATGAAAAATTTGTGACAAGCCCTTAAGCTTTATAGCAGGGTTATTACAGTGCTATCCTCTGACATAAATATCTTAATAAGCAATAGTTAGATATGGTGCCAGGGCTAAGGATTGGCATGCCCCAGGAACACCTCTAAAGTGAGCCAAATGAGAGATCTTAAGAGCCCATGAGTAAGTGAGAGCTTAAGTTGTGTAAATTCCCAGAATAGAAATAGCTGGTAATGATATGGAGAAAAGCTGGTAATGGTATGGAGAAAAGGTTCTTGTGGGTGGATAGTATTGTCCAGGACAGGGAGGTGAGCACAACCATCTACCTTGTTTCCCTCAAAATAAGACCTATCCCGAAAATAAACCCTAGCATGATATTTAAAGATGCTCCTAATATAAGCTCTGCTTCCAAAAAAAGCCCGTAGTTAAGACCAACCCTAAGCCCCTCCATCCCGAATGTCCCTGACACTCCCCGACTCCATCCCTGACACTAGTGCTGCCCGATTTGCCAAAAAAGTTACTCGTCAATTCAGCAAACACCCCCCCCCCCCCCGACCCGGTAAGACCTGACAGACCTCAAAGACCTCCTAAAGCAGCAGCGGTGGCAGCGCTCTGAACAGGCTGCTTCGTAGACTTCCCTGCTGGGGCCTTCCCTCTGCCAAGTAACGGAGGGAAGGTCAGTGGGATTCTGCTGCACAGGGGGATGGGAGGGAGAGATAGAAAGATGCTGCAGAGGGAAATCCCAGCAGGAAAAATACCCTTAATAGGCTCAATAATTGGGAAATAAGTTAATTTTGATTGGCGCCTAACCAATTCTATAAACGATAGGCGCCTATTGAATGGTGCTTAGCGGCGCCTAAGTAGGCGTTTTTATGGGTGAAGCGTGACTTATGCGCCACTAAGCACAATTTTCCAAACCCTTAGGCACCTTAAATGTTGGCCTTTAAAACCCTAAACTACATTTCAGGTGCCTAAGGGGGTCAAAATCGAAATGGAAAAACATCTAAAAATCAGCCTAAATCGGCACTTGGATGATCTGAAAGACAAATTGTCCAAGTGCCGATAATCGAACTGGGTTTTAGACATATTTAAAAACGACCTAGACCTTCACAGTGCTGCTGAACGACCAGAGCTAAAAGGGGCATGTCAAGAGGAGTGTTGAGGGCGAGATTTGGGCAGGACGTGGGCCGTCATAGACTTAGTTGTACTGCATGTATTACCGAAAGTTTTACAACACTGCCTAGATGGAACTTGGATGTTGTGACTTAGGCCATCTAAAACCAGGTCTAAGTCCACAGAAGGTTTCCAAAGAGACCAGATAACTACCGCAGACACAAAGTACAGACCCACACACACTGCCCCCCCCCCCTAAAAAACATAATAACAATTTTACATATCTGCATCCAGAACATCAGCACCTGGCAGCCTGGCATCGGAAAGCCTAGAGCTGCACAGAAGTGGCTTAAGTGGTCTTGGGGATGGGTTAGTGAACCATGGAGAGGAAGTCCCAGGCCCATAAGCCACTCTAATCACAGCAATCATGGAGAAACATGTGCCACCCCAAATAAACCCTAACCCTTTTGTACTGCCATATAAATGGCTCCTGCAGCCATAAGGGCTTTTGGGGTGGTAGGAAGGTCTAGTGGATTCTGGGGGTGTTTTGGAGGGCTCAGCATGACCTATAAGGGATCTGTAGTGAGATGTTTATGTCAGACCCTTTTTGTGAAGTTCACAGCAGTGCCCTGTAAAATACCCCACTACTCTGGTGCCATGTCTGGGTGTCCAGTCCATCACTTTTCTGGCCCCTTCTGTACCTAAAAGGTCTTTTTACAGGCGTTTGTGACTTAGACAAATTTTTGATCGAAAATATATATATATATATATATAGATAGATAGATAGGTATAAAGATGGACAACTTAGCGGTCTGGGCGATCAGAAGGCTGAATGTACAGTTGGATGATTTTTGAAAATAAAAATATGCTGGACGTATTTTTCAAAAATGGACCCTTTCCTGTGTTCGACTTTGGACGACTTGCGACTTAGGCCAAAAAAGTCTTAGACGTTTCTTTTGATTATGCCCCTCTAAGATTTACAAAGGTGCTGCGATTCTGTAAATGGGGATGTAAAACACTTAGAAATGTAAGAACATAAGAACATAAGAACATAAGAATTGCCATCTCCGGATCAGACCCATGGTCCATCGAGTCCGGCGATCCGCACACGCGGAGGCCCAGTCAGGTATACACCTGATTGTTCTAATCACCCATATCCCTCTATGCCTCTCATAAGGAGATGTGCATCTAATTTGCCTTTGAATCCTAGCACAGTGGATTCCTTAATAACCTCCTGTGGAAGAGCATTCCATGCGTCCACCACTCGCTGCGTATAGCAGAACTTCCTGACATTTGTCCTGGACCTGTCACCCCTTAGCTTCAAACCATGTCCTCTTGTCCGTGTCACATTGGACAATGTAAATAATTTGTTTTTCTGCTCTATTTTATCGATGTCTTTCAGTATTTTGAACGTCTCTATCATGTCCCCTCGCAGCCTCCTCTTCTCAAGGGAGAACAATCCCAGTTTCTTGAGTCGTTCCTCGTATTCCAATTTCTCCATACCTCTTATTAGTTTCGTTGCTCGTCTCTGCACCCTCTCCAGCAGTTTTATATCCTTCTTTAGGTTGGGAGACCAATGTTGTACACAGTATTCCAAGTGTGGTCTGACCATTGCTCTATAAAGCGGCATTATGACTTTCTCCGATCTACTCGTGATTCCTTTCTTTATCATGCCCAACATTCTGTTTGCTTTCTTTGCCGCTGCCGCACATTGTGCCGACGGTTTCAGGGTCCTATCTATCAGTACACCCAGGTCCTTTTCTTGTTCGCTCTTACCCAGAGTTGCTCCTGACATTCTATACTCGTGTTCCTTATTCTTACTACCTAAATGCATTACTTTGCATTTCTCCACGTTGAACTTCATCTGCCATTGCTCTGCCCATTTCTCTAGCTGATACAAGTCGCTCTGGAGTTCCTCGCTATCTTCCTGCGATCTGATTTCCCGGCATAGCTTTGTGTCGTCTGCAAACTTAATGATCTCACTGGATATTCCGCCTTCCAGGTCATTGATATATATATTAAATAGAATCGGCCCAAGTACCGAGCCCTGGGGCACACCACTAGTCACTTTCTCCCAGTCTGAGAACTTCCCATTTATGCCCACTCTCTGCTTCCTGTTTTCCAGCCATTTGCCTATCCACCTTTGTATATCTCCCTCTATTCAAAAACTTTTAAAATTAACATAGTGTGATTGACACATGACTGGTGCCTATTTTTTTAAACGACAGCTGCTTTAGCTGCCGTTTTATAGAATCAGCTCCTAAGTGAATAGTTTACAAATGGAGGAGTAGCCTAATGGGTAGTGCAATGGGCTGAGAACCAGGTGAACAGAGTTTAATTCCCACTGCAGCAACTTCTGACCCTGGGCAAGACACTTAACCTCCTTTGCCTAAGGTACAAAAACTTAGATTATGAGCCCACTAGGGACAGAGAAAGTACCTGCATATAAGACAAATGTAAATGGCTTTGGTTCCACCACAGAAAGGCAGTACTATATGTCAAATCCGTGACTTTTGATCGTTATCACATGGAAGAAGAATGGGAAGTGTTGTACAGATGACTCATCCTATGAACTTCATAAATAAATGCAGCAAAACTTGTCTTAATGAAGTAGGACAACTGGATTTGCAAACCATTTTGCCCTCTGTAAAGTGCTTGTTACTGTTGTAGTGGACGTCAGGTGACAGAACATCTGTTTTACTAATATAGCCAAATCAGAGCACACAAATGAAAATAATATAGGAGAACACCTTTTAGTACCTCTTCCCCAGTTATTTCCTCCCCCCTCTTGTTCCATGACACTGGAAAAACAGACAGCAAATGTTTGAGTACTGATTAACTTATCAGCCTCTTGGGTCAGCTTGTATTTTGGGGCCCGTATCTGTCTTGCCACTTTACAAGTGCTCAATGAAACGTGTCCATGCAGTGCAGCTGAGCCAAAACACACCCAGACATTGCAACACATCCCATAGACTTCAGCCTGGAGATCAGAAAGAATCAGTGCCTGGAGATTATGTAACAAGGTGATAGAATCTTTGCAACCAAAAGTACGGTAGTTCTGATTAATAAGTCTTTGAATTCCAGAGCTTCTTTAATACTGTACTTCATTTGTTGTTAGAATGGTTCACTATGTTTTACCTGTAACTATAGTTTGTGTTGAACAAATCAAATCTTTTAAAGTTAGAACAGCTAGATGATAATTTGCATACAGTGGTGGTGGTGCATGCAAATTTATCTCACACAGAGTCATTTTGGCTACCCTGAAAATCTGGCTGGCTGGGTGGGTATATTCCGAGGACAGAGATGAGAACCCCTGCACTAAAGCAATGGTTCTCAAACCTGTCCTAGGGGACGAGAGGCCAGTTGGGATTTTGGGGTATCCCTAAATGAATATACATCTGAGAGATTTGCATATAATGGAGGTAATGGCCATGCAAATCTCTCATGCAAATTTATTTAGGGATACTCTGAAAACTCAACTGGCTGATGGTTCCCCAGGATGGGTTTGAGAACCACTGCTCTAAAGCAGCCATCCCCCAACCCTCAGGGCACAATTAGCATCAGGTTTTCAGAATATCTACTATGAATATACATGAGATAGATTTGCAAGCAAATCTGACTTATGAATATTCATTATGGATATCCTGAAAACCTGATAGAACTAGGTGTGCTTCTTCTGTTTAGTTGGTACAATGGCCTTTTTTCTAAAGATATGGGCTGTTCCACTTTGAATATGCATGGCTTACATTTATGTGCACAGTTTATAAGTTACTTTCTGAATGACTGCAGACTCCAGTAAGTTTGTCAGTGTTCTGATCTCTCCCTGGGGATTATCAGACAGTTTAAACCTCCTAGAACTATAGTTCTATAACATCATCATAATGGATTTTCAATTCTTTAGCAAATCTTTAATGTAGAACTCGAAACAAGAGGAATAGCTTACAGTTTAGCTGCTTGTAAAGAATTGTTGCCTTCTGCAAATAATTCATTCTCATCAATGTGTCCCTGGGGGCTTGGGGGATGATGGTAGAGCGAGTTAAGCAGTTGCTGGAGGTAATGCTTTGGTTCCAATACAGTCTTCTCAGTTGGATCCCCTACTCTGATCCAGTTTCCCAAACCCCCTCCCCCCAAATCCAAAGCTCCTGACAATCTCTTACCTCTCTCCCAAATCAAAGCTCTGCCCATATGTGTAAGCCGCCTCCTCCTCATTTGTGCCCCAGCATCTCCCTCACCATCACCACCATGATGTCCACAACCACTCGTGCTTCTTCCTTCACTCCTTCTTTCTACCTTCCCTTCTCTGGGTCAGCTATGTGACAGTCAGTGTCTATAGAATATACATTACAGCTGGTGTGGGTTCTTCAACATGAATGCATGCTCAAGGCCTCTGCCAGCTCTTGCATACTCTCAAACTTGCTGTTTTGGAGAGGGTGGGGTTATAAGCCAGGAGGCCTTGAGCATGTACAAAGCCTCATGCCAGTTGTGATCTATCTTCTGTAGTTACTGAGTCCTGTGTCACATCTACTGTAGAAGGGAGCTAAGACGCTGAATACCTTGAGGCAGAGGGGAAGGAAGAAGAAATGCTGGAGACCAAGTATTGGTGCTGCCTCCTAAATTGTGCCACCCTAGGCACTTGTCTAATTCGTGTAATGGACCGACTAGTTCTGGGAACATCTGCCACTATTTATTCCCTGAAAGCCAAAATACTTTTCGATATTTCAAGTCCAATATCCATAGATGAGGTCGTATCCAAATCCTTCAAAGCTAGCTTGCAAACTACTCAAAGCAAATTTCAGGAAAATGGGAAAGCCATTGTGACAAATGTACCCATTTAAATTTTCATTGCCAGGATTGTTAGCCCTTTGCCTCTTGACCCACATCTTCTGAAAATAAAAACTAGTCTTGCAGGACCAGAATAATTTGTGTTGCTGTATTGATATTAGATCCCTAGTATGTGTTGAATTAGGATAAAAACTTGTACTGTAACTATGGCATATTGTAACCTGTTAACTGTATATTATGTATGTTAACTTGTAACCCGTCCTGAGCTCTTTGGGAAGGACAGGATAGAAAATTAATTAATCCTTCCCAATATGGCCAGGGTCTCGGTCAGTTTGTGAATATTTAAATCCCAAGATTAAATAACTTTTTATGTGTCTTATATGCCATAGGATATAATTGCTTCAGTCATCTTAAAGTTGTTTTGGAGCAATGGGAGAATGCCTTATTGTATGCTTGGTTTGATCATTTTAGATAAGTGGGTTTGAAATAGGTATATTCTCCTCCACTGGATTTTTCTTAACTACAAAGGAAGAGTATGGTTGAGATTTGCCAATGTGAATTATTTGATATTTGTGATGCTTAATTGAATCTCTTTTATGGATTTGGGAGTGAAAGTAATTTTATACTATTCTACTAGTTTTGTAAGTCTGTTCCAGCATGGGGTGAAGGTCAGATTGTGAAAGGGATTTTTTTTATATTGATACGTAATGTTAAATTTTTTTGCGATGTATTTTGGTTCATTGTTACATATATATGTCTAAGTCTATCATAGAACAATCAATTAAACTGGTTGTAGTGAACTTAGACAGGTCTATTATAGTAAATTAGCTTAAATGTAATAGTAGACCAGTTATTCCATCTAACAAATGACAGATTTTACTAATCAGTAATGGCTGGTATAAGTTTGGCAGTATATACAATTTAATGATACAAAAATAAGTTGTTGATAAAACACAAATTAAGCTATCTGATAAAATTAATTATTTGTTGAAATACGAATGAAGAGCCAATGATGAAGTACAGCGGCTAGCAAAACTCTATAAGATCTTGTGTTCTATATACAATAGAGTGACGCTTCTGATGGCTCCTTCGTTACAACAGAAAGAATTTTGATTGCATAAAGAATGAGATGTGTTATACCTCTACTTCTATGACAAGATTTGTTTGGAAGATGGAATGACTGGTCTACTGTTACATTTAAACTAATATAGGTCTATCATAGCACAGCACACCTTGGATGCTGTCCTTGCCCACTGAAAGGTATTACATCATATTAATTGTAGATGTCTAACAAAATAGCCGGTATATTTGTTACTGCAAAATAAAGTACATTCCAGTGTTAATCTTCTTTGTGTGTATGTGTGCTTGTGTTTGGGGTTTTTTTTTTGTAGTACACAGGATGTTCAGCAAGGTCATAGTGGTAGTGGCAGCATTCTTTTAAAATAAGTGTCTGTCTTTCCTGCTGTAATTGGATTAGTTAGTCAGGCTGCCATTTTGCACATAGCCCCTGTAGTTCAGAAAACCTGACAGCACTTCATCTAGCTTGAGCCCAGTGATAAATCTTCAAAAGAGCAATCTAATACCTCCAAAAACACAGAGCCTCCATTTTGAGGCTTAATAAAGCGCATCACAGTGGAAAATGGAACACGTTGATTAGAAATGCCATTTGTTCACAGCAAAGGCAATAACTGAATTGGTGATTTATCAGAAAGAACAGGTATAGGATTTGATTTACTAAAAGTGTTCTCTATACTGTCTCTGTGGGGGAAAAAGTAAGCCGTCTGGCAGAATTTAGATCATTTCAGACTTGGGATAGGGCCCAATAAATCATGATGCATGGCTTTACATAACTTGATAGGACTAAGGGAAATAAGATGGGCTTTGGTTTACTTTTAACCACCTGATTAACACATCATAATCAAATTCAATAACATGACTGGCATATTGCACACCAGGGCTATAAGCATTAGGGCTGTAATGAGGATTCCTTCACTCTACCACCAGTGGGTAATGGAGTGTACCCTTATTTGTCAAGCTTACTGTCGTACATGAAAGGAAAATATATATGTGTTGACAGGTTTATCTCTAAAGAGCTACTTCTCTTCCCTGTGTGGGATGCATGGAGATCTCCTAGGATAGAACTTTTGTTCCTGTAGACTAGAAAGAGAGAGTACCAGAGCTTAACTCCTGCACAAATTTAAGAAATAGAAAGCTGAGACAGTTTGATTTCCTTATTCTTAAGCTCGTGATTTTCTTTCGCTTTGGATGTGAAGGAAAATAAAAAATACAAAACTAGCGTAATCACTACTGTCCCTAATACAGTTTTCTTGGATCTTTTTCGCAGCAAAAAAAGCAATTTCCTGTTCCATATCACATTTCTTAAGTTGACTACAGACCCTGATATTTTGTCTTGGCATTTGAATTTGGTTTGTTTGTTTTTTTGTTCCCTTCCCCATGTTATATTTTAAATAACATTTTTATTGTAAACCACTTAGATTAACTTTGGTTTTATTAATTATTAGCCCCTACAATCTGGAACTCATTACCTTTACATATAAGGGCTGAACAAAATTTAGATAAATTTAAGGGAAACCTCAAATGTTTGCTCTTTAAAGATGCATATAAATGCTAAATAATAATTTTATTCTTATATACCGCCAAAACCGTGGTAGTTCGAGGTGGTTTACAACAAAGAAGAGCTGGACAATCAGCGAATATAGGTACAATGTGAGATCATCAAAAATACAGGAGAGCAGGATACAGAGGTGAGGCATGAGAGATCTTGGGAACAATTCGGTTGGAGATGGAGCGGTAGGGCTTAAGAGGACTTGGTTACAAATTGGTTAAACAAGTTTGTTCTTACAAGTTTTCTGAAACTTAGGAAGGAAGAGGAGTATGTGATAATGTTACCCAACCAATCGTTCAGTTGACCTGCTTTGAATGCAAGTGTTCTGTTCAGGTATCTTTTGTAACAGCAGGCCTTTAGTGTTGGGTGGTTGAATAGATGGACTTTGCGTGTGGGTCTGGATGGACATTCTAGGTTGAAGTGGGGAACCAAGTACATGGAGGCCGAACCTAGAATGGATTTAAAATAGAGACAGGCAAATTTGAACACCAGTCTCGCTTCGAGGGGCAGCCAGTGGAGCTTTTGGTAGTAGGTAATGATCTCTGGGTCTAACCTAGCCGATATCTTTATTGATCCCATTCAACTTTTAATATGATTTCCCTAACTGCCCTTTTATCTTTAACCTTAATTGTACTCTTTTCTTTTTAAATTGTATTTCTCCCACTCTCCTTTTTATGTATGCTACGTCTTGTCATTAACAAGTATGTTAATTGTTACCCTTTTTAATTGTTAAAATGCTTAGAATTTATAATTAGCGTTTCATCAAATTTTAATAAACTTGAAACTTGATATCAAATAAATTGAAGTCAGTTATTTACTTTTGTCCTAGCCCCAGTAAACTTCAAGGGAAATTTCAAACATAGACTTGATATTTGCAAAGCTCACAGATATCCCCTGTCAGAGAGGTTACAAATTAGATTTTTTTTTACTTGTAAGACTAGCTTTAGCTTACAACAGATTAGTGGGATAATGAAATGTGGGACTTTTATTAGGATCCACAGTTACCAACAACCTGCTACCACTATGCTGTCAAGGCAACTGGACCCAGCAATATTCCCCTCTATGGGAGAAAACTGATTTAGAGACGAGGTGAAGCATATATGTTTAACATAACTTCATCCTCTGGTAAGAGAATAAACAAGTTTCCCCTCAGCAAGAGTGTTTCAAAGGTTCAACAATCTTGGATTATAATGTAATTTGAAACAGAGGAGTAGAATTGGTGATACTTTTCTAGTAGAATGGTCACATAGAGGGATGTGATTGATAAAACCTCAACTTGTAGGTGAACTCAGTCCCTTTTGTGTAATGGTGCTTAACAGGAGTACCTGGACATTTGGAAGTGGTCCCTAGGGCTTGGTAGAAGGACGTCTATTGGAAAAATGTTTCTTCTTGTTTGGTGGCGTATCAGCACTTTCAGGGTATAGACTGGCTGAAGGAAGGCTGCCCCCAGATCAGGAGTGAGGTAACATACACTATAGATATACGGTAGTTAGATTAATCTATACCAGGTTACCACAAAGTGGATATTTCACCAGAGAAGAAGAGCTGTGGGATCCCTAGATGTTTACAGTATTTACAAGGGGGAGAGTGTGGCGCAGTGGTTAACGCTACGGTCTTAACACCCTGGGGTTGTGGGTTCAAACCCACACTGCTCCTTGTGATCCTGGACAAGTAACTTAATCCCCTCATTGCCCCAGGTACATTAGATAGATTGTGAGCCTACCAGGACAGACATGGAAAAATGCCTGAGTACCTGAACAAATTAATGTAAACCATTTTGAGCTCCCCTGGGAGAATGGTATAGAAAATTGAATAAATAAATAATAGTAATATAATAGATGATAAGGACTTGCATGGTCCATCCAGTCTGTTCAATAAGATAAACTCATAACATGTAGTTGCAATATAACATATATGTTCTTGATCTTGATCTGTTCCTTGCCATTTTCAGGACACACACCACAGAAGTCTGCCTGGTACTGGACATACTCCACAACTACTAGAGTTGCTGTCTAAGCCCAATGCATCCTTTCCCTGGTGTCTGCAGCAAACGAATCCAGATGAATGGGTTAAGTCATCCACCAGCACGCGGCGATAGAAAGCACTGAGTGTGACTGGAGATGTACCGGATAGCAAGCTCCTTGGTCTCTCGGTATTCTCTATCTCCAGCAGACAAATGGATGGCTTTTCCCATTCTCCTGTGTTCTTCAGATGCCAGGCTCCCATTGTAAGTTCTTTACCTTGGTTGAGCCAGGGGTTAGATGGCTGGATGCCTAATTTGGGGTATACCTGGGGGAGCAGGTATATCCCCACCCCTTGCATGGCTGTCCCTTAGTACTCGCCTGGCAACCCCTCCTCACATTTGAAGAAAAAATCTATCTATACAGTCATGTGAAAAAATTAGGACACCCCATGAAATATTGAGTTCTTTCTTAAGAAATGTTCACATATCAATGTCAAATCCTTTTTTTAATTTATCTCTGGAAAAGAAATTGATGTAATTGTGGGTAAACAATAAGTTTTCCTTGATTTACTCATGAAACAAAAGATATCCTCAAAAATGTGTATTCTAACTATCTCCTGCTGCTCTTGACAGCACACATTGCCAGTGCATCCAATCTGCCTGTGGATTTTCTTAGCAGGATGATGCTGGATCTAAGTGAGGGGGAATTGTTCCCATCGGACTTTCAGTTAGTGACCTGGAGGTGGGGCATCCTGCTCCTGGACTTGATGGCAATGCATTGCCATGCCAAGTAACCTAGATTTTTCAGCCAAAGATGGGAGATTGGCTCTGATTGATGTCCTCTTGCAGGATTGGCCAGAGATAGCTCTCCTGTACATGTTTCCGCAATGGCTTCTTGATAGGCAGAGTCCTTCACAGGATCAGTCGTCCGGAGAGGGTGATCCTTGTGGCTGCAGATTGGCCTTGCAAGCCCTGATATGCAGCCCTGATTCGCCTGGTAGTCAATGGACATATCTGCTTACCCTAGATGCCAGACTTACTGTGTCAGGGTCTGTGCTCATGTGATTGTTGGATGTGTGTAGGCTGTTCCTGCAGTACTTGCAGATCACAAATGAATTTTGTGTCTGACCACCTCTTTATGCTCTATGGGGACTTTCTCGAGGAGGTGCGGCCTCTAAAGTGACGATTGCTTGATGGATCAGGGAGGCTGTATCTTCTGTGTATGTGTTGGCAGGGAAGCTTTCACCCTTATCCTTGAGGGCGCTGGCTACTTCTTGGGTGGAGTTGCTTGCCTTCTCACTGGATGAAATATGTTGGTTGGCCATCTGGTCCTCTTTGCATGCATTTTCCAGACACTACCGTGCGGATGTGTCCTTGTCTTTTGGAGCATCGGTCCTTTCTGTGATGCTGTCCAATTCCCACCCTGACTGACGGCTGCTCTGCTACATTCCGTTTGCCTGGATTTGTCTGTTGCTGACACCAGGGAAAGAAAAATTATCTTACCCTGAATAATTTTCTTTCCTTTAGTTGCAGCAAACGAATCTAGGGTCCTACCCTGTATGGGCTCTACCGGTACTGAACTTCTGTGTCTTCGTTGTGTACAGTTGGCATTCCTCTGCTTGATGGGCATATTATAGGATGTTTGGCCTTGTGAGGTAGGGTCTGGTAGGGGTTGTGTGGTGTTTGTGTTCTTGTAATGCATAGGTATTCATATAGACCAAGGAGCACATCTCCAGTCACAATTCATTGCTTTCTATCTTCACCTGCTGGTGAATGGACTTAACCCATTCATCTGGATTTGTCTGCTACGACTAAGGGAAAGAAAATTATCGGGTAAGATATAATTTTTCCATCCACATGGGCGATGGTGCACCCGCATCTGGTTGCCGTACCTTAAGAAGGATATGGCGATACTCGAGAGGGTTCAGAAAAGAGCAACACGATTGATAAAAGGTATGGAAAACCTTTCATACGCTGAAAGATTGGAGAAACTGGGCTCTTTTCCCTGGAGAAGCGGAGACTTAGAGGGGACATGATAGAGACTTACAAGATCATGAAGGGCATAGAGAAAGTGGAGAGGGACAGATTCTTCAAACTTTTGAAAACTACAAGAACGAGTGGCCATTCGGAAAAATTAAGAGAAGACAGATTCAGAACCAGTGCTAGGAAGTTCTTCTTCACCCAAAGGGTGGTGGACAACTGGAATGCGCTTCTAGAGGGCATGATAGGACTGAGTACGGTATTGGGGTTCAAGAAGGGATTAGACAATTTTCTGAAGGAAAAGGGGATAGAAGGGTATGGATAGAGGATTACTATACAGGTCTTGGACCTGATGGGCCGTCGCTTGAGCGGACTGCTGGGCATGATGGACCTCTGGTCTGACCCAGCAGAGGCACTGCTTATGTTCTTATGTTATGTATCTAGCCACAATCAAAGCACAGACATAGAAGTCTGTCCAGCACTTGCTTTATTTTCCCAATTACTGGAGTTACCAGCTAAGCACCACTGTTTGTTTTTTTGTTTTATTTTCCTTCCATTCTCTTTCCATTTAAGAATCTTTTGTGTTTATCCCACACATTTAGAATTTTTTTAGTTTTATCACCACTATCACTTCTCACAGGAAGGCATTCTAAGCATCCACCACCCTTTCCATTAAAAGTACTTCCTGACAATACTTCTAGGTCAACCCCCCTCCTTCCTTCTCCTGTGCAACTTCCATTCTTGACCTTTAGTGCTACTGCTTCCCACTTTCTCTTTAAGCTTTGTTTACACATTTAATATTTTTAAATATATAAACATGGATATCATATCATCCCTATCCCTCCTTTCCTCTAGAGCAGGGGTGTCAAAGTCCCTCCTCGAGGGCCGTAATCCAGTCGTGTTTTCAGGATTTCCCCAATGAATATGCATTAAATCTATTTGCATGTACTGCTTTCATTGTATGCTAATAGATCTCATGCATATTCATTGGGGAAATCCTGAAAACACGACTGGATTACGGCCCTCGAGGAGGGAATTTGACACCCCTGCTCTAGAGTGTACATATTCAGTTCCTCACATTTCTTCTCGTACATCTTCTGGTTCAAATCACATATAATTTTTGTTGCTTTTCTTTGAACCACTTCAAGTCTTTTTCCATCCTTAGTGAGATACTTACTCTAGCCTTTCTCTTGACACACCTGTGTTTAGATTAGATTAGAAAAACCTTATTAATCTGCATATTCTTTGATGTTAAAAGAATTCTTCAGTAAATATGTTTTTGCTTTGAAAAGCCAAAGTGATTGGGCTAATTGCTGCATACCGCCTTGAGTGAATTCCTTCAAAATTGCAATAAATATTATTTTAATTTTAAAGAAATTGTTCTTTGGTGAGTGTTTGGGATGAAACAGGGATGACAAGTTGTGAGTTCACAGACTGAAGGGCCTGGAAGTGTGTTTCTCTCCCATCCCAACTTTAGCGTGAAGAGGTCATTCCTATCTCCATCAAAACCCTGTACCACCGATATGCTTATGCAAGAGTAGTGGTGTAGTCATATGGCTAATTTTGGATGGGTCTGAGCTCCAAAGTGGGTGGGCATAAAATTTTCTCTCTGCCCCCACTCTGCCCTATCCCCCAAATAAAAATATAAGTAGGGATCTCCAAGCACCACCGGTTCAGGACCACCTTCTGTGGCAGCCAGAATTGTTGGAAAGAATTCTGGTTGCTGAAGGAGGAGGTCTTCAGCTGGTGGGACCTAGGGATTCCCACCAACCACAGCAGGTGGTTGATAACCCAACTGTTGGGGAAGACTGAGAGTGTGGGGTAGGTGGTAGGTGGAGTTGAGTATGGTGGAGCAAGTTGAAATTATTAGGTGGGGAGGGGGGAATACCTTTTTCAGCAGTAATGGATTAGTAGAGAAACTTTTGAACATAATAGAAAAGGATCCTTTCACTGCCTCCATCTTGTACCTGATGGTATTATGCACACTAAATACACTCCAGAAAATTATATACAATAAAATTCAAAAGAATGCACACCAATATACAACATAAACAGTATTTAAATTATTCTTTAAATAATGCAGGTATTTTAACACTTGGCTCCCAGTCAACCCTAGCACACCACACAGTAAGATGGTAAATTGGAGAGGCAAATAGCACTGTAACAGAAATCCTGTGGTTACTGGCAAACATAAAATGGCTTACCTATCGTTGTCTTTCGTAGGATTCCAAATGGCTACCAGGCTTTAGCTCTGCTAGGCTTTACTTTATTGTTGAATTATCAAATGTGTTTGGAATATGTAATGTCAGCATTAGATAGTTGTAACAACAGGCTGTGAACCAGGGAAGCTAAGGTTCAAATTCTGCTGCCACTCCTTGATCTTAGACAAATCACATAACTCTCCATTGCCTTGGGTACAAACTACATTTGCAATAGGAACATAAGTCACTAACTGTATCAGAACATAAGTCACCTTGAGCTGTTACTGAGAGAAATGTGATCTAAATCCAATACTAAGAATACCAAATATATTGTGAAGTAATGCAAAACACTACAAATGTTGCTCATGATCTACAGGGCATTTCTATCATAGCATGACAGCACTAACCTCCAGAAGTCATACAAGGGCCTACTTAGGAAAAGGCAGCACTGTAAACATTATGGGTTGTTGTTGTTAGGTGCTATCGACTCATGTTTGAGTCCTAGCAACTTAATGAATTGAGGATCTGAAAATAAATTTGTTTTGTGCTAGTCCGAAAAGGTCCTCCAGTGTCATCCTCATGGTTGTTTTTAACGTGTTCAGCCATCTGATTGCAGGTTGCTCTCTCTGCCTTGTTCCTTCAATCTTCCCAAACATGATGTCCTCCTCCAGTGAGCTCTCTCTTCTGATAGTGTGACCAAAATAAGACAGTCATAACTTCATCATAAAAACTTAAGAATAGTCTTACTGGGTCAGACCAGTGGTCCATCAAGCCCTGAAGCCCATTCTCACGGTGGCCCATCCAGGTCACTAGTACCTAGCCAAAACCCAAGGTGTAGCAATATTCCATGCTACCGATACAGGCAAGCAGTGGCTTCCCCCGTGTCTTTCTCAATAACAGACTATGGACTTTTCCTCCAAGAACTTGTCCAAACCTTTCTTAAAATCAGATATGCTATCTGCTCTTACCACATCTTCTAGCAATGCATTCTAGAGCTTAACTATTCTCTGAGTGAACAAAAATTTCCTCCAATTGGTTTTAAAAGTATTTCCCTGTAACTTCGAGTGTCCCCTAGTCTTTGTAATTTTTGACAGAGTGAAAAATCAATCCACTTGTACCCGTTCTACTCATTCAGGATTTTGTAGACTTCAATCATATCTCCCCTCAGCCGTCTCTTTTCCAAGCTGAAGAGCCCTAACCGTTTTAGTCTTTCCTCATACGAGAAGAATTCCATCCCCTTTACCATCTTGGTTGCTCTTCTTTGAACCTTTTCTAGCGCCAATATATCTTTCTTGAGATAAGGAGACCAGAATTGAATGCAATACTCCAGATGAAGTCGCATCATGGAGCAATACAAGGGCATTATAACATTCTTAGTCTTGTTAACTATTCCTTTTTTTAATAATTCCTAGCATCCTGTTTGCTTTTTTGGCCACCTGCACACATTGGGCGGAAGGTTTCATCGTATTGTCTATGATGACATTCAGATCCTTTTCTTGGGTGCTAATCCCCAAGGTGGACCCTAGCATCTGGTAACTGTGATTTGGGTTATTCTTCCCAATGTGCATCACTTTGCATTTGTCCACATTAAATTTAATCTGCCACTTGGGACATCCAGTCTTCCAATTTCCTACGGTCTGCCTGCAATTTTTCACAATCTGCATGCGTTTTAACAACTTTGAACAGTTTAATGTCATCTGCAAATTTAATCACCTCACTCGTTGTTCCAATTTCCAGATCATTTATAAATAAGTTAAATAACACCAGTCCCAGTACAGACTCCTGCGGGCTTTGAGTGACATAGCTGATTTGATCTCTTCCAGAATTGATTTGTTAGTTCTGGTGGTCCATGGCACGCCTAAAATCCTTCTCCAGCACCAAAGCTCAAATGAGTCAATCTTCTTTCTGTCTTATTTCCATAGTGTACAGCTTTCGCATCCGCAACTGACCACTGAGAAAATGAGTGCATGGACAAGTCTGATCTTCATTTGGAGTGTTACCTACTTGCCTTTTAATACTTTGTTGAGAGTTTTCATTGAAGAGCGACCAAGTGCCATTCTGCGGAGTATTTCCTCCCTGCTAGTTGCTTCTTTGTTTACAAAAGAGCCCAGGAGATTGAAATCCTTTACTTCTATTCTATCGCCTTCAAGCTCAAAATCTTCCATCATTTTCTGTGTTCATGATCTTCTTCTTGTTTATGTTCAATTCTAATATCAGTACACTGGTTGAAAGATAGAAAACAGAGAATAGGGTTAAATGGTCAGTATTCTAAAAGGAGATGGGTAAATAGTGAGGATCCCCTGTGGTCTGTGCTGAGACTGCCGCATTTTAGCGTATTTATCTATGAATTGGAGATGGGAATAACTGGTGAGATAAATTTGCTGATGACACAAAGTTGTTCAATTTCGAGGAATGTGAAAAATTGCAAGAGAACCATGGGAGACTGGACATCAAAATGGCAGATGATGTTTAATGTGAAGAAATTCTACATGATGCAAGGTCCCAGGAAAACAGGAGATACCAACTTCCCAGAACTTGGAAAGTGGAAAACAACAGTGAAGGAGACTCTGGTGTTCAATGCCTTTTATTGTATGTCAAGACTCAACACAAT
Organism: Geotrypetes seraphini; assembly: GCF_902459505.1. Taxonomy (NCBI): domain Eukaryota; kingdom Metazoa; phylum Chordata; class Amphibia; order Gymnophiona; family Dermophiidae; genus Geotrypetes; species Geotrypetes seraphini. The sequence goes on from NC_047084.1 coordinate 536,845,882, forward strand.
CGTGTTTTGGCCCAAAAGGGCCTGCCTCAGGAGTCTAAAGTCTGAATGTTGGTAAGGTACATTATCCTTTTACATCAATCACAAAACAATTTTATAAAACATAGAGAGAGGCTCTAAGAGTCAACACTGTGGTCCTAACAGAACAGAATGCTTGGCCACAGATACTGGTACACAATTTTCCTCCAAGGGAATGATGGAAGATTTTGAGATTTCCAAGGGAGGAAAATTGTGTACCAGTATCTGCGGCCAAGCATTCTGTTAGGACTGCAACATAGGCTCTTAGAGACACTTTCTATGTTTTATAAAATTGTTTTGTGATTGACTTAAAAGGATAGTGTATCTTACCAACGTTCAGACTCCAGAGGCAGGCCCTTTTGGGCCAAAACACAATCATCTCTAGTATTGACATGCAATAAAAGGCATTGAACAACATAGTCTCCTTCACTGTTTGTTTTTTACCACATGATGCAAGGTTCCACGTTAGAAATAAACCCCAAGGAAAAGGATCTAGATGTTATAATTGAGGATACATTGAAACCCTCAGCTCAGTGTATGGCTGCATCTAAGAAAGCAAATAGAATATTCAGGAAAGGAATGGAAAACAAAGATGAAAACGGTGAAAACGGAGGCACCTCGAATAGGGTTCGGCTGCACCTTGAATACTGTGAATAATTCTAGTTGCCGCATCTCAAAAAAGATATAACAGAATTAGAAAAGGTACAGAGAAGGGCAACAAAAATGATAAAAAGGGATAGGATGACTTCTCTATGAGGAAAGGCTAAAGCGGCTAGGGCTCTTCAACCTGAAGAAAAGATAACTCAAGGGAGATATGATAGAGGTCTATAAAATGCTGAGTGGAATAAAACGAGTGGATGTAAATTACTTGTATACTCTTTCCAAAAATACTAGGACTAGGTGGCATGCGATGAAGTTACTATGTAGTAGATTTAAAACAAACCAGATAAAATATTTCTTCACTCAACATGTAATTAAACTCTGGGATTTGTTCCTGGAGAATGTGGTGTAAGCAGTTGAAAAAGAGAAGCCCCTAAGCCATTATTTAGATGACTTGGGGAAATCTACTGCTTATTTCTAGAATAAGCTGCATAAAATCTGTTTGTTTTTTCTCCTTGGGATCTTGTCAGGGACTTGTGATCTGGGTTTTGGCCACTGTTGGAAACAAGATACTGGGCTGGATGGACCTTTAGTCTGTCCTAGTATGACAACTCTTATGGTCTTATCAGAAAAGAAGCCAGATTAGTACAGATTGATCCTACAAATAGAAATCTGAGATCTTTTATACATGTAGAACACAGACCCTCGCCTAGTATAGAATAAGTAATCACAAAATAGAAATTTATAGAGAAAAATTAAACTGAATCCTAGACTCCCAAGAAGCCAGACCCTGCATACAATGCATCACCAGAGACAGTGGCTTGCAACTCCCTGTACTGTGCAGAATATAAAGATAAAAGATGTAAATTTCAAAACCTCGAACTACCATTCTGATTACTACATTACAATCAAGCAAAAAAATGGTAATACCTTTTTTATTGGACTAACTTAATATATTTTTCAATTAACTTTCAGAGTCCAAGACTACTTTCCTCAGGTCAGGACTGTATTCTGCTGTTATGGTGTCCTGACCTGAGAAAGGAGGTTTTGGTTTTCAAAGTCAAAATATATTAAAATTAGGCCAATAAAAATGTGGTATCTTATTTTTCATATTTTTATTTGTATATATTAACTTTTATTAACACTGCTACCATACTACTTTATCCTAAATTAAAAATAACATTCTTTTTCTTTCTGCCTTTGTTGTCTATTTATTCTTTTTTTAATTGTGTTGGTCCCAGTATCTGTTTTCTGCTTTTCTCATCTTTTCTTAACGCTTTCTTGACAAGGTTTCCTGCCCACTTGCCCTTTTCCTCTATCCTTTTCTGTTCAGCTTTCTTCTGTCTAAATTTAATTATTCATACTGTCCAGTCTTCAATTTCCCTCTTTGTACTGCTTTTACCTATAGAGTTTCATCTCTATTCCCTTTATTTCCCAGTCTTTATTATTTGTAACCCTCTTCTCCCTTACATCCAACATCTTCCCTTCCCCTTTCATTCCTGCATCTCTCCTCTTTCTTCCCCCCCTTCCATTTAGTGTTTTTTCTCCCCTTTCCCATATCTATCCTCGGCATCTTCTGTCTCCATTCTCCTCAGGCCTCCAGCACAACAGCCACTACTCCTTCCTTAGATCTGCAGTGGCAGAACATGATGTTACAGACTTGTGACTGTGTTTTTGTGCAGCTGTCGTCTCTGCCCTGTTCAGTTGGAAGTGGAAATATCAGAAGGGGGGGGATTAGGACCAGCAGCACATAGAAATTGACAGACCCTTTGATAGCTTTGTATTTTGCCCCAGTTGCTGATCTGGAGAAGCAGCAGTACGGGTGGCAGCAGGAGGGATATGAGAAAAAGTCATGGTTAGAGCTACAGAGGCTTACCTTTTCGAAGCCTCATGTATCAGGTGCCTATGCCATGCAGGCAGAAGTTTTAGGTAGGCTTATGTCCACCCATATCCACACCATTGTCCCAGGGTTCCACGCCTGTTATTGGCTCATTGCTACAGGACCATCTTTTTAATCCTGTTGCATGAGACAATCACAGATGTTAGTACACTCATACTTTTCATACCTACTTAAAGAAGTGCTTTTTTTGTCTTTAAAGGTGATTCTAAGTTGTTGTGTTTATACATTAACCAAACTGTGTGTGTTTGAAGATGAAGCTTGTAATGATAACAGTACATTTTGATGCTGTCCAGAGTACTGGTTGACTAGATGTTCCCTTTGCCAGTTTTCAGAAGCGATGTTTATTTTTTCCTTCCTTTGTTAAGCAATTCCTTAAAATTATCAATAGCTTAGAAGAACCAACAGTATGTCTTAGTGGCATCCATATCTTTTATAAAGGTAATTGTTTTCTTTGTAAATCATTTTCTATAACTTGAGATCTCCAGTGCGGTTATATTCTCATTTGGTCACCCTTGTAAATGTAATACAGTGCTTTTAAAAAGTCTTACACACACTTACATTTTTCACATTCCTCTTTCTAAAAAAAATGATTAAATTGCATTAAATGAGGAGTTTCACTGATCTACAGAGCAGACTCTACAGTATATTTTCAACATGAAAGATCAATTGTAGAAGCTCTTATTTAAAAAGCAATTAAGAATAAGGAACCAAAGAGTCTTGATTGTATATGTTTTCACACCCTTTATCATTAGACCCAATTTTATTTATTTATTTATTCATTTATCTATACTACTCTTCCAAGGGAGCTCAGAATGGTTTACATGAATTTATTCAGGTACTCAATTATTTTTCCCTGTCTGTCCTGATGGGCTCACAATCTTTCTATTGTACTTGGGGCAGTGGGGGGGGGATTAAGTGACTTGCCCAGGGTCACAAGGAGCAGTGTGGATTAGAACCCACAACCTCAGGGTGCTGAGTCTGTAGCTTTAACCACTGTGCCACACTCTTCTTCCCCCCCCCCTTCCCTTTCCAAGGCTCACAGTAAGTATTTAAAATAAAAAAAAAAAAGTATCCCTGCAAAATAATTAACTGTGGGTTAAGGAGACTGCTGAGAGAGGTCACCCTGAAGCCTAAGATTACATTGAAAGAACTATAAAGGATTCTGTCTGATACCAAGAGAGATATTGTCTGTTGTGTGGTTTCTACGTTGCTGCACAGACATGACCTGGCAAGATTTATTTTTTTGTTCTTAAATGGTATTGTCATTTTGTCTGAGGCTGCTTCCATTTTTTTGAATACAGTCTGCTCAAGTGGGATTTTAAGGTGAGCTTGTTTCTTTGTAAAAAATTAATAAAACTGTGTTTATTTGCTTCCGTTTTTTTTTTGTTTTTTTTTTTTGGTCCTTACAGGAGTTGATATCTAAGAAGATTTAACTGGGGTGGAGAAGTTCCTGCCTGGTTAAATTTGTGCTGGCCAGGACAAACACTAATATTGAGTGGCACTTTTCCACAGAGTGCCACTGAATGTCGGCTCTGACAGCCGTAGCATTCTCCTGTTAGCACCAGCATGGTCTAGGGAAAGTTATGAGGGCATCAATGATATTTGATGCCAGTGCCTGAATAGCTAACCTGATAAGTAGTTTTAACTGTCTCCTTTCTATATAGGTATCCTCTGCGCAGTGGTGTGGTGAGGGTGAGCAGCGCCTGGGGTGATGGTGCCCTTCTCCTGCCCTCTTCCTGCCCCTTCCCTGTACCTTTTTAACTTCAGCGCAATAAGCCACGAGCTTGCTGCAATACAACCTCTTAAACTGTAGCCAGTTCTCCAAGTGGGGCCACTGATGACCTGTACAGGGGCATTAATACCTTCTTTCTTCTGTTGGTTAAGCCTCTCTATGCAACCTAGCATCCTTCTGGCTTTGGTCTCCGCTCATCACATGATTTCATCACCTTGAGATTTTCAGATACTGTTATACCAAGGGTCTTGGGGGAAGGTTCTTAAAGCTTTACAGTAAAAACTGACAGGCCGCTGTCAAAGCCATTCTTGCAATGATTTAAAAAAGGCGAGTCATTCTCTAAAAACAGTGCATACAAATGAGGTGTGTGGAGCATAGGCTCACTAAATTTATTTGAGATGAGTCGATGGTAGTAGCGATCAGCACATATGCAGAATACAGCTGCATATTTTATTTTTTTTAACCCCAACCCCAAATCGAAGATTGGCAGGAGAGATGCCCACTCTCTCCCGCTGTGCTTGCACAACCTCCACACATTCACCCCTGGCAGCGGAAGAGATACCCACTCTCTCCCACCACACTCGCACAATCCCCCCCCCAACACCACCCACAGCGGGAGTGATACCCGCTCCCTCCCACCATCTCCCAACCCCCCTGTGCCCCCGATGAAGCCCCCCCCCCAATTCCTCCCTACCTTATTCAGGAAGTCCTGCTGGAGGATACCTACCCTCTGGCTGGCAGGCCTGCCTCTTACAAAATGGCGGGCCTTCCCCTTCCTGGTGCATCCTGGGATGTGCCAGGGAGGGGGCTTAAGGCTCTGATTGGCCCAGGTTGCTTAAGGTCCATCCTATGTGTGGTTATTTGCATCTGCTTTTCTGCAGATAGAATCATGCTTGAAAAGTGCACGCAGTGATTTGAAAATTCCTTTAATAAAAGTACATTTATTCCCCCAGACTAAATACACTCTTGGGAATGCCACCTCTGTGTGGCTAGAAGCACATGCATTGAACTTTTAGCCAGATTAAGGAAGGGCAGGTTTCAGACAGCTTATTAATGGGGATAAAATGCTTTTAAAGTGCATAAATCACTTGGAAAATTGACCCTTTAATATAGAACAGCTTGGTCATCACTAAGCAAGCAATTATTCTGCAGGAAATGGAAGACCTGTTCCAAGGATCTTGGGGGGTGCTGATTTGTCTGTGAATAACAGGTCTTTGGGTACTACACTTTCAGAAAATGCAACAAATGGTGTGGGTCTCAGAAGTGCGCATTACTGTGCAAAGTGAGTAGGTCAGAAGGGGTAGTATTGGCACTGATGTGAGAAGAAGACATATGAGAAATGGCAGGATCTTGTATAAAGAGACCAGGACAGGCTATAGAGGAATTTTTTTTTTCTTTTTTAGCAAACTGTATGGAAAGAAAGAAATAGGAAAAGAGATGGTGATAGAGGAGAACCTTAAGGTAGATCAAGGCCAGAAGGAGCGCAGGAAGTATGTTAAATTTTAAGACAGAAAGTGGTGGAAAATAGAGGGAAAAGGGGAAGAGGATGGGCTGAGGAGTTGAAATGAGAGAGAGGAAGAGAACACAGATGAAGAGAGAAGAGGTAAGTGTGCAGAGTAAATAGCTTGGGATTCTGCAAGAGTGGATCCCACTACCTTCTGTGTGTTTAACCTACAGTAGCAATGTCTTCTTTTTCTCTGGCATGTGCTCCAGGTTTTTTGAAAATAAATATTTTGGAGACAGCCAACTTGGAGGTGAAGCTGTAGACAGATGTAGTGTATCTTTGACAGCTTGTGCTATGCAGCAGGAGGAAAAAAAAAATATATATATATATATATACAGTATTTTTTTTGGGCCCAGAACTGGGCATTCTCTGAATCAACTAAAATATTATTTTTGCAGTATAAGAAAAATGTTGCATTTGTCTTTGTGACTCAGGAGTTTTACAAACCTAGGCCCACAAAGGGCTTATGATGTAAGAAGCAGTAAATCCTTTTATTGGAGCAAAGTAAATATCAAGATTCAATTGGCTTAGAAAGTCAACAGATGCCTGTGAAAGAAACGCAGCAAAATACAACAGCAGTGTAGAGTGCAGCAAACAAAATCACCTTCTAGAACTCAGAACCACAGGTGCTAAAAGATGCAAAGAGGCAGACAGCACAAACACAAGAACTGTGACTTAAAACATTGCTTGTGTAACCCCCCTAGAAGCAGATCTATAAAGCCTCCCACTTTGGCAGGCCATATCCCACATTTGCGCCAAAGAGGAAAACTCTGCTGAGCCGCTGCCACCACCACTGCTATTGCTGCTTCTCCCAAATGAGCAGTGGCAAAATGAGAAGAATCAGGCACAGGTCCAAAGTCTTCAGGATGTTGGCTCTTCCAGCCCCCCTGCCTTCCTCTGATGTCAACTTCCTGTTCTAGGGCAAGGGACTGGCAGTGCCGACAGTACGCGCCTGAAGACTGTGGCTTCATTCCTGCTTCTTGTTGTTTTGCAGCCACAGGAAACAAAAGATACTGTCGAAGGAAGAGAAAAGACACTGAATGAAAGGGGGAGAGATAGAGATGGGAGATGCTGAATGGAAAAGGTGAGAAGAAATGATGGATGAAAGAGGGGTAGAGAGAGAAGATGCTGGGTAAGAATGGAGCAAAAAGGGGAGACTGGCTGGAAGGAGGGAAAGAGAAGAGAGACAATGGAAGGATGGGGACAAAGGGGAGATGCAGAATGGAAGAATAGGAAGAGGATACATGAATAACGTAAGATATTTAGGAGTAATTTTGGATTCTATATTGTCATTGAAACCACAGGTAAAATCAGTTGTTTCTCGTGCATTTTTAAAATTACAGTTACTGCGAAAATTGAGAGATTTTCTTCCGGAGAAGAAATTTCAAACAATAATCAGTGCTATTTTGACACCGATTATGGACTATTGCAATGCCCTATTTTTGGGGTTGCCAATATATATGATTCGGTCATTAAAATTGGTTCAGAATGCAGCAGTGTGATTGATCGTTGGGGCTACTAAGTTTGATCATATTACCCCAATTTTATGTCTGTTGCATTGGTTACCTGTTCAAGCTTGAATTGAATTTAAGGTGCTTTGTTTAATTTACAAAGTAATCCATACAAAATTGCCAATAGTAGTCAGCGCTCTTTTTAACGGGTATCAGCCAACTAGGAAGCTGCAATCTGAGGAACATCATTGTCCAGAGGCGCCTTCATTGAGACAGGTGAAATCGAGTTGTTGACATTCTATGATTGCAATTCAGGGCTCGGTGTTGTGGAATACTCTGCGCTTGGAAGTAAAGAAAGCGCCCACTCTTTTTAAGTTTCAGGAAAGCATTGAAAACTGAACTGTTTCAGTGATTTTTATCAGTATGATTTGTTATATAGAAGAATGTGGTAAGCAAATACTTGATTGTTTGTGGTTTGCTGTATGTTTGATTTGTCGTACTGTATGTAGAAAATTTTTTTATTGTATGTATTTTAATTATGAATGTATTACTGTAACTCGCACAGAACTATAGGATGGAACAAATAACACACTTTTAAATAAAATAAATTAATACAAAGCATATGAGTTAAATAAACTTTCATGTTAATATTAGTATGTGTCTATGTATGTATGTACATGTATGTGTATAAATATAGATACTGTGTGTGTGTGTATGTGTATATATATATATATATATATATATATATATATATATATATATGTATGTGTATGTATATGTGTATATATATATATATATATATATATATATATACACATACATACACACACACACACACACACACACACATTTCATGTCTGAAGAGACAGATGAACAAAGCAATCCCAAGAATATAATGCTACCTATCTGTCACTGGCCAGCTGTGCTAAGGCTTTTCTCCATTCTGTAATCTAAAGATAAGTGCTCAGTACATCTGGCCTTCTGAATGTTGTCTTTTTCATTAGGGTTGATGCTTCTCTAAGTAAACACATATTGGATATCAAGCAGAAACCAGATCTTGGAAGGGAATGCTGCTTCTGTGACTTGTCTGCAAGGAACCATACTAGCGCATGCCATGTAATGTTTCACTAAGCTTATATAGCGTGAGCCCAATGACACAGTAGGTCAGTGGTCTCAAACTCGCCCGCCAGGCACTATTTTGAGGCCCTCAGTATATTTATCATAATCACAAAAGTAAAAATAAAACAGTTTCTAGATCATATCTCTTTAGCTATAAATGACAATATTATTATTAAGACTTAACTAAAAGGAAAGATTTATGAACTATAAAGAGTTTTACCTCATGCAAAACTGTAATTTCTTTAATAAGACATTAACTATTTTTTTCTGAGGCCCTCCAAGTACCTAAAAATCCAAAATGTGGCCCAGCAAAGGGTTTGAGTTTGAGACCACTGCCCTAGGTGAACCTTCACCTTCCACTCCTCTCACACATTCCCTATAATAGTTGAAAATGCATTGTTTATTTCCTTTTCCCTTCCAGACAGGTTGTGTTGAAGTGCTGTTGCCCCCCCCCCCCCCAACTTCCTGTCACAGAAGACAGGATTCCACTGGCCGCAGTCACTAGTCTTGCTGGACTGACAGACGCTTTAAAATGCTGCTCACCTGCTGTGCTACTGCCACCTAAACTCTGCTGCCCTAAGCAGATGCCTAATGGCAGGGCTGGCCCTGAGCTTATGCAGTAAGAAATAATGCTCATGCTGTGTCAGGTAAAGATGTTCCTTTCATGCTGCTGTAATTAAAATTCTTTAATCATCTGTCCTGAAGCATGAGAGCTTTGCTCAGCACAGTGCCAAAGGCAGCGTCACAAAGAAAGACAACTTAGTAAATTATTGGGGGGGGGGTGAAATCATTTGGTACCACTTAAGCAATATAAAGCAATCAGTGACTTTCAAACATGGGTCCTGCGAGGGGGGGTTTCAAAGGAATGTTGTTAAAAGTGTGTCTCACGCCAGAGGGGAAAAGGGGGAGGAGCCCCTAAAAATGTGTGAAAATTTTTATTAGGGAAGATGAAGCACTGGACAATTTAGCAAACATCGACCATACATCACAAAAAGATAAAACAACGTTCCTACATGTCATTGCTATTAGACACTTTTAACAACATCAGAATACAAAGTTTGACTCGCATTCATATCGTCTTTAAAATCTTTGAGCTTTTTAATGTTCTCTGTCTGCTCTCTCCCTCCTCCCCCCCCTTCAGTGTGTTTAAAAACATCTAATGAGACGGAGTCTGCATGGATTCAGCCAAGGGAGAACTTGCCTCACCAATTTGCTTGACTTGTTTGAAAGTGTGAATAAACATGTGGATAAAGGGAAGCCGGTTGATATAATGTATCTAGATTTTCAGAAAGCTTTTGATAGAGGGCCCGATTCACTAACTTGCCCGATCCGGGGCTGATTCGCGGCAGGCCAACTGATCCACAATGGGTCAGCATGCTAAAGGGGGTGATCAGAGGAACGCCCCCCCCCCAACTGACTACACAGGTCGCTAGTGAGCAATTCTGACGCATGCGCAGACCATCTTCTGTGCCTGTAGGGGTTTGAAAGTGAGGGGGATATGCTAGAGCAGTCAGACGAGGTTGGGAGGGAGGTGAAGGGGAATAGATAATGGACTTGGAAACAAAAGAGAAGGAAAGAGATGGAGGACATTGGGATTGAAGGATGGAAAAGAAAGGAAGAGAAGTTGGACCCAAGATGTGGTATGGAGGGAGGGGAGATAGAGATAATGGATAGGAGGTGGAAGAGAACATGAGCAATGGTAGATTCTGGAGTGGTGGGAAGGAGGGAAAGAGAAGCTCGATGAAATGGTAGTTGAGAAGAGAAAAGGAGAGATTATGGATCTGGGAATGGTGGGAAGGAAGAGATCCTGGATGAGAGGGCAGTCTGGAAGAAAGAAAAGTTTGAAGCTGGGGATGAGAGTGGGGGAAATGAGTTTGGGGTGGAAGGAAGGATAGTTGCTGAACAGTGGGATGGAGGGTACAAACATGCTGCATTAAGGGGGAGAGGGAATAATAATACTCTTAGAGCAAAAAGGAAAAGAGGTGGGACAGGAAGATGCTTGAAGATATCAGGCAATGATACTGGGTTAGGCTACAAGAGAGGAGAGATGACTTCTGGAAATAGGGAGAATTCAAAAAGAGGTACTATCAATTTTCCATCTCCTCTCAATTCCTAGCTCTCCCATTTCTCATCTTTTACAGTATCCTATTTTCTTCCATCTAATCCTTGCTAGGTAGGTAGCAAGATGAGTGAGAGGAGAATAGTGAGTACAAAAGTAGAAATGTTGTTATGGGGATTAGATGGAAGAAAATAGGATACTGTAAAAGATGAGAAATGGGAGAGCTAGGAATTGAGAGAAGATGGAAAATTGATAGTATCTGAAAATTAAAAAGGAGAAAGGTGTGATAGAGGGTGAAATTTGGAAAGACAGAACAGAAAAAAAGAAGGAAATAGCTGAAAGGGATAGTTGTAAGGGAATGGAATGAGAGAAGAGAGAAGGGACATGTTATAAAAATCATGATATATGTACCTTTCAGTTCTAGGCAGTTTACAACAAGAGTTGGCCTGGGCATTTACAGGGAGAATACATGGTTGGGATAATAGATGCATTGGGATCTGTGGAGGGTCGATCAGGTTTAGTTAGATCATTTGACAAATTTCTTGAATAGAAAAGTTTTAAGTTCTTTCCTGAATGTTTTGTAATTGGGCATTACCGTGTAGGTTCAGGCTCCTACATGCTGGATTGTTTCCAAAAGCCCCAGCATGTCCAAAACTGGCCCTGGTTTCAATGTATTAATGATGACGCCTAGATCATTTTCCTGGGCAGCAACTCAAAAGAATGACACGGGGACAAATTTTTCCCTGTCCCCCACAGGAACTCAATTTCTCCATCCCATCCCCATGAGTTTTGTTGCTATCCCTGTCCCTGCCCCATTTCCTGTAACTTCTGCTTTAACCATACAAGCCTTGCACAGTTATGATTTAAAAGTGTTTAAAGCTTGTGCAGATATGGACAGAGCTTGCAGGAATGGGGCAGGGACAGGAAAAAGAACTCGCCAGGATGGGAAAATGAGTACCCGCATGTCATTCTCTACCTTGCATCATGAAGCTATAGTTTGAGCCGCTCTTTCCTACATGCATCATTTTACACTTGCTCACATTAAATGTCATCTGCCATTTGGATGCCCCATCTCCTAGTCTCATAAGGTCTTGCAGTTTTTCACATTACTCTTGTGGTTTATGAGACTTTCAGTAACTTTGTCATCGACAAATTTAATCACCTCACTTGTCATTCCTAGTTCTAAAACATTTATAAAATGTTTAAATGCTGTGGTTCCAGCACAGACCGCTGAGGAGTTCCTCTTGTTTACCATTTTCCATTGAGAATATTGACCAATTAACCCTACTCTCTTTTCTATCTTTTAACCAGTTTTTAATCCACAATAAGACACTGCCGCCTATCCTGTTAAACAGAATGTATATTTATTGAGGGGAAAGAATCTCGCAATGTGAATCTTGAAATTGTAATGGTTAGAGGACATTCAGGTTTATTTTAGGTTATATGGTGTGTTTTTATATATGATTTATTTCTTATTTATATGTTTTGAGATCTGTCCTATTACAATTGAAATTCTTTTCTATATTGTATATTTATTGTAAACTGCTTGGACCTGTCGTATGAATGAGCAGTATAACAAGTTTTAATAAAACATAGAATACTGCATCGCCCTGCCCCTTACCAGGCATTACTTTTATCAGTCCCAGATCATAAGCTCCTTCAACTGTCCACAAACTCTTCTGAGTCCTCATTACTATCACTCCTGATTATGATCCTAACATTCTCTCTCTTGACTCTTTGGCTGCAGCCTGGCAGTCTAAAACTGCCTCCCTTTGCCAAATCCTTCAGCCCTCCCACGCTTTCCCGCTAACTCTCACCTTTGTTTCTTCCATCCCATTCTCTGCTTCCACCAGTATTCTTTCTGACTCACCACCATCTCTCGTCTCAGCTTCATCTTCCACTCCCTCCCTTTCTTCTCTTCCTACATTTCCAGTGCCTATCTATGTTGTGAATCACGCCTACATAGGTGCTTAAGGAGGCTAAACACCACTTCCGGCATTAGCTGCACCAATAGTGGCGTTCAGTGGCCTAAGGCGCCTTCGTAACCGTGATTCCAACGCATATTATTTAGGCACCGGTAGACGCTTTAATGGTGCCATTTTTTGCCTAAATATAGGTGCCATTTTCTAGAATTTCCCCCTAAATCTTTTTCTGTCTCTACTGCATAATCTCTCTTACTTTCTTCTTATCCCTCTTAATCATGTAAAATACTTGGATGCCTACTTAGACCATTTTTTAAGTTCGTAAACCACTTAGTTGCCTACGTGTATACTCTTAACAGTATATCAAATGTAATAAATTAATACTATAAATCCAATAACTTTCTAATTTCCTTAGGAGTCATTCATGAGCTACTTTGTCAAATGCCTTTACTCAATATTGACTATCTCACCTTTTCTCTACATGTTTATTCATAATAAGGCAGCGGATGCCTGTATATGCGTTTATAAATTATTCTTATGGAACAGTTGCCAGTAGTATATAAATGCTCTGACACAAAGCTAAAACAAACTCCAAATTGAGTTTGGCTTTCTGCATGGATTTTGTGTGGCTGTGTACCTCACTTCACTCCAGGGTATACCTATACCTAAATACATTCCCTAAAAAAGTAGGCATGCTCTTGGGCAGCCTGTATATTTATGCGCATACATATCTGTGATTTTATAACAGCCATTTTCTCGAAGAAGGCAGGCATTTGTGCATTATTAGTGCAACAGTTTGATGTGATGAGATATAACCATTCTTCTTTCTTTAAATGACAGCATTCTGTGCATGACGGTATAAAGGAATGAAAACAGAGGCACAGCAGGAGACATGTCAGGCTCCTGAGGATTTATCATGTACTAAAGTGCAGTCTGTCTCTTTCTTTTTTTTATAGTATTGATAAGTTGTCCTTCAAGTTCTAGTGCTCAGTTCCTTCCTGTATCTTCTCTCTCTCTTGTCTTGCCCAGATACCTGCAGTGACTTGAACTCGGAGCTCCAGAGAGTGTTGACAGGCTTGGAGAATGTGGTCTGTGGGAGGAAGAAGAGCAGTTGCAGCTTGTCGGTAGCAGAAGTGGACAGACACATTGAGCAACTCACCACTGCTAGTGAACACTGTGACCTGGCAATTAAGGTACAGCTGCATAAACCAGTCACTTTTACACCTAGGCACACAAGTGCTGTACAAAGTGAAATAAAGTCCCATGGGTTGTTCTCACAGCCCAGTGACCATACTGCATGAGACTTAGATGGCAATTTGAATCCTTGTTCTAACACTTTTCCATCACTTTGGACAGCAGCCAGAAGGTGGGTGGTGTGGCCATGGTGGTGGCGGCAGAGGATATGACTTGTTGCTGAGGCACATTCTCCACTCACTGTCTGGTTTCTTGCTCCCCTCCCCTCTTCCTTCCCCAATCAGAAGCATGCCACTGTAAATGCTTAAGCCATATGATAAGGTGCTTTGAGTTTGAGATAGAAGACAATTCCAAAGATCACTCAGTGGTCTTCCCATTCTTTTATTCTTGGTTTACTCCTCTATGCTTTCTTAAAATTTGTGAAGCAGAGGTGTAGCCAGACCTCAGATTTTTGGGTGGGCTACTGGCCAAACTGGTTGGGTGCATATAGTGTTCGCATCCCTGCCATCTCCACTCAAAACATTAAGTATCTGAGCTGACAGAGATCCCCCAAGCTCCGCCAACTGAAAATATCCTTTGAATGCAATCCAGCTCCATAGTTGTTGGCAGTTCTCCTTAGGCACCCATCGCCTGCTTGGTTTTCATGTGTGGAATGCCAACTGCAAAGCTGTGCTGAAGAGTCCTGGACATGATCAAGGAGATTTTCAGCTGGTGGAGCCTGGAGATATCCACCAACTGTATTAAGAGTGCACTGCTCTTGGGTGGGCCTCTGCCCATCTGGGCCTACCTGTGACTATGCCACTCCTCTGAGGGACAAAAGCACAAAGTAAAAGATGATGAAATGCAATACAAAAGCTCAAAAGCATCTAATTAGCTAGTGATTGTGGATTTAAGAACCTGAGTGGATTTTCTCCTTGAACCAGGGTTGAATAGTTTGGGGTATGTAGCTCCTCCAGGCAAAAAGGATCAAGCTCTGCTTCTGTGGTGATGCTGCATCAAGAGTAACACTTGGAGAGCTTCCTCCTACATTAAGCCAAAGGCACTAATTACAACAGCTGGTTTATGGTGGGCATCGGAGAGAGAGGACAAGGAAAATGTGATGGTGCCTATCTGCCCATCTGTCTCTCTGTCCATTCACCTGGTTGTAGACTTTGCAGGAGTTCAAAGCATTACAGCATAGGAGGAAGAGGCCTGGGTCACCCTGAGAACGTATACTGTTTGTCTAGGGGATCTCAGGCCTTGCCGTGCAAGAAAGGAGACACCCCCTGCAACAGGGCACCACAGGGGAGAGGGGACTGATTTGTGCAGAGAGAAGTAGAAGGGATGGGGTTGGGGGGAGGAGGAGAAGAAACAGGCTAAAAATCATTGGAGGAAGAATTTTTTAAAAATACAGTGAAACATGCCTCCTGACACAACTATGCCCTACGTTCATTCTCTCCTCCTTGAATACATTGATAACCCCCACATTTGTTCCCCTATAAGAAGCCACTACACTCCACTTTTGCTTCCCTCTATCATCACACAGTTCAACTCTCTCCAACATCTCCCAAACCATCCACACTTTGCAAGACATCCATGAGAATGAGCGATACATTAATGAAATACTTCATCGGGCATCAAAGATTTCCAGCAGTGGGGAAGAAGATGACATGCTGATGGAGAACAGTTGGATTTGGGTTATGTTACCCTGCAGGATCGATACCATGACTCCACTTACCCTTGAACTGAAGAACCAGTATGTAGCCCTGGAAGTGGAGGAGGTGAGAGAATCCCAGGGAGAGGGAGGAAGGACCAGAGCTTGAAATCCTCCAAATTGTGGGATCCATGACCACTAGGAGACAAAAGGTAGTGGTGGTTGGTGATTCCCTTCTGAGGGGTACAGAGGCATCCTTCTGCATAACAGACATGAATGTTCCGGTGGGTATGCTGTCTGCCTGATTGTTAAGGAGAGCTTGCTGAAACTCATCAAGCGTGTGAGATCTTAAGGTGGCTAAACAGGTTGAAAAGGCAACGACGAAAGCTAGGAGGATGCTTGAGTGCAAAGGGAGAGGAATGGCCAGAAGGCAAAAGGAGGTATTGATGCCCTGTATAAGACTGCAGTGAGACCTCATTTAGAATATTGTGTACAATTCTGGAGACCGCATCTTCAAAAAGATATAAACAGCGGGACCTGGAAACCTGCAACAAGCACAATGCCAGCTGTGGAAACCCTGAGAGAACATGTAACCCAGGGAGAACATATTTAAACTCACCAGAGACTTTTCTAGTCCATGGAAATTTCTGATCAACTGACTTTCCTGCCAAACTTTAAATTGGTGGAATGCCCTGTTCCCAATCAGGTCAGTGAACCCACTATTTACAAAGTCAAACTGTAGACTTCAGAGCATACTCTGAAGAAAGCCACAGCATAGTGGCTGAAGCATAGGTTTCTACCTGACAAAGACGCAGCGAGACCTGGAAACCTGTAACAAGCACAATGCCAGTTGCGGAAACCCTGAAAGAACATGAGGAAAATGTTAAGAAGCTAAAAGGGTCTGTGGCAAAGGTCAGAAGTGTAAACCAGGCGTGGATGTTGTTTAAAAATACCATTGTGGAAGCCCAGAACAGATGTATTCTAGTATTAAAAAAGGTGGAAAGAGAAAATGAGAGCTGGCGTGGTGAAAAGACAAAGTCAAAGAGGCTTTTGCAGCAAAAAAAACATCCTTTAAAGAATGGAAAAAAAGATCCCAATGAAGAAAATAATTAGACATAAGCACTGGCAAGTTAGATGTAAAGCATTGATAAAGCTAAACAAGAATATGAAGAATTTGCCAAAGAGGCAAAAACTCATAGTAACAATTTTTTAAGGTGCATCAAAAGCAGAAACCCTGTAAGGGAGACTGTTGGATGATCAAGGAATAAAAAGTGCACTCAGGATGGATAAGGACATAGCAGAGAGACTGAATGAATTATTTGCTTTGGACTAGAGAATGACACGGTGACGGTTTACCCGCGGCCACCGCATTTAAGCCGCGGGTCACCGCCGAAAACGGGGAAGAAAACTAGCAGTCGCTGCGGTGACGGGGACAAGGCCATTCACCGACCGCGGAAACGGTGAACAGGTTTGTCCCCGCGGGCCAATGTACCCCCTTCTAGGAACCGCTATTTACCGTATTTTCACGCATATAACGCGCTCCCACCCGCACCCGCGATCGGAGCAAGAGGGAGCCCAAGCCCTCTTGCCCCGCCGATTCCCCAACTCCCCACACAATATCGGGCCAGGAGGGAGCCCAAGTCCTCCTGGCCACGGCGACCCCCTAACCCCACCCTGCACTACATTACGGGCAGGAGGGATCCCAGGCCCTCCTGCCCTCGACGCAAACCCCCCCTCCCCCCAACGACCGCCCCCCCCAAGAACCTCCGACCGCCCCCCCAGCCGACCCGCGACCCCCCTGGCCGACCCCCACGACACCCCCAACCCCCTTCCCCGTACCTTTCTGTAGTTGGCCGGACAGACGGGAGCCAAACCCGCCTGTCCGGCAGGCAGCCAACGAAGGAATGAGGCCGGATTGGCCCATCCATCCTAAAGCTCCGCCTACTGGTGGGGCCTAAGGCGCGTGGGCCAATCAGAATAGGCCCTGGAGCCTTAGGTCCCACCTGGGGGCGCGGCCTGAGGCACATGGGCCCAACCCGACCATGTGCCTCAGGCCGCGCCCCCAGGTGGGACCTAAGGCTCCAGGGCCTATTCTGATTGGCCCACGCGCCTTAGGCCCCACCAGTAGGCGGAGCTTTAGGATGGATGGGCCAATCCGGCCTCATTCCTTCGTTGGCTGCCTGCCGGACAGGCGGGTTTGGCTCCCGTCTGTCCGGCCAACTACCAAAGGTACGGGGAAGGGGGGTGGGGGTCGCCAGGGGGATCGCGGGTCGGCTGGGGGGGGCGGTCGTTGGGGGGAGGGGGGTTTGCGTCGAGGGCAGGAGGGCCTGGGATCCCTCCTGCCCGTAATGTAGTGCGGGGTGGGGTTAGGGGGTCGCCGTGGCCAGGAGGGTTTGGGCTCTCTTCTGGCCCAACTACCAAAGGTACGGGGAAGGGGGGTGTGGGGGTCGCCAGGGGGGTCGCGGGTCGGCTGGGGGGGGCGGTCGTTGGGGGGAGGGGGGTTTGCGTCGAGGGCAGGAGGGCCTGGGATCCCTCCTGCCCGTAATGTAGTGCGGGGTGGGGTTAGGGGGGTCGCCGTGGCCAGGAGGATTTGGGCTCCCTCCTGGCCCGATATTGTTGGGGAGTCGGCGGTCCTTCGGGGGGAGGGATGTATCGGACGTCGGGGGGGGGGGGCATCAGGCTCTCAGGATGGGGACAGACCTTCAAGGGGGGACAGTGCAGGGAAGTCAGGGAATTTATATTAATTAATTTTTTCTCTGCGTGTTTTGTTTTTGTATAGTTATTAACTAATATTTAACTAAGTTTTAAAGTTTTAAAGAATGTTTCCTTTATACGTAAATAAAGAAAAGTGAATGGGATTGCAGTGGCGGTGACGGGGCGGTGAATGGGGTGGCAGTGGCGGTGACGGGGCGGTGAAGAGGATGGTGAGGCGGGGACGGGGCGGTGACGGGGATGGTGAGACGGGGACGGGGCGGTGACGGGGACCAATTTTTTCACCGTGTCATTCTCTACTTTGGACTTTACGGAAGAAGATGCAAGAAATCTTCTTGAACTGGAAATAGTTTTCAAGGGTAATGAGGTGAAGAAATTGAAATGTGGCCCATTGAGTCAGCCCATGAAGGTTGTTGAGGTTGTACTTGCCACACAGTATAGATTGTTTCCCCCAGTCTTGTGGCGTCGGGTTGTTTTCTCACTGCTTAAGAGTATAGAGTTGTTGTGCTGGGTCAGACCAGGTGTCCATCTATCCCAGTATTTTGTTTCCAACAGTGGCCAGTCCAGGTCTCAAGTACCTGAAAAAGTCCCAAAAAAATACTGTGTGCTATTTAACCCCAGGGATAAGTGGTGGCTTTTCTGAGGCCTAACTTAATTATGGGTTATGGGATTTTCCTTCAGCAATTTGTCCAAACCTTTTTTTTTTTTAACTCAGCTGCATTCATTGCTGGAGCAAGTGGTAAAAATAATTAGTTCCAGAGTTTAACCAAATGTTGAGAGAAAAGATATTTTCTCCTATTTGTTTCCAAAGTGCTACTAAATAACTTTATAGCATGTCCCATAGTCTTTGTACTTTTTCTTTAAGTAAACAGTCGATGTGTACTTGAGCTGTTAAGAGTGGTATGGCCTGTGTAATGCAGGTTACTCTCTTCACTGTTGTCTTGCTGGGATAGTACTTGCAACGCTGGTCACTTTCCTCATGTGTTGGGTTTGTACCTGTTGCACAGTGCAGGTTGTCCAAGGAGAAGCAGGATAGCAAATCTTCATAGCTTTGGTAAAGTCACTAATGAAGTCTGCGTGAGAGAGCTTTTTTCCATCCAGAAAGTACTAGAAGCTTTTGAGTTGTTTCCTTATGCATATGTATCACTTCCTGCCTGCTGCTGTTTATTATTTTATTATTATTTTATAAAATTTGATTTACCACAAGTAACAAAGCAGTTCACAATAAGAACATAAATTAAAAATAGAAGGCAGTGAAGAGGGAAAAATAAGACAGAAATTGACCTAAGTAAGCATCCAAGAAGACCTCTAAGTTTTCTAGATAAGGAGGATACCAAATTATTTCTCCTTGCCTTTTGTGTGTGCAGTTTACCAGCCCTGTCTGTGTAAAAGAAAGGCAGATCAAGAGATTGGAGAGAACATAGATTTACGATGCTCCTACAGCTTGATTTGTGAAAGCTAACACATCTGTGTGTGGCTGTAACTAGATAACCGTGTAGTCTGGGGTTAGTTACAGGCCATTTACTTTGAAAAATGAGTATTATATTTTGAAATGTGCAGAAAACCAGCCTGGCCCCATGGTATATATATATATATATATATTTTTTTTTTTTTTTTAATGTGTTATCTGTGGTTTTGCCCACTAGAAGATTTGGATAAAATTCCTGAATCAGGCTCTCACTCATCTAGCCTGGACTAGGTTTCGATTCTCTATGCCTGGGTAAAAACTGCAGTCAGCGTTTATGAGAGGAAACCCCAGTTATTGTTCAATGGTGACACCTAATCACCAAACTTAAGGTTCAAGTTAAGTACTGGAAGGAGCCATGGTGTGTGGCCTCAAGTTGAAGATGGTCACTGTGATGAATAGGTTAAGTTTGGTGGGAAGAAAAACTGGATTTACTGTCAGTGATGGCTCATGTCATTACAATTAAGTTGTAAGTGTAAAGGAGCCAAAGGAAATTGATAGGCCTGAAGAATTAGGGCTATCAGATGTCCTGGAAAACCCGGACATGTCCTCTTTGCAGAGGACTGTTTGGGTGTCCGGATGAACTTTCCAAAACCCAGCAGCTTGTCCGGGTTTTGGAAAGCTCTGGTCATGTCTAGAGGACCTCTGAGCATGTGCAGATGATGTCGCATGCGCCAACAAATGTTCAGGGACTCTTGCATATGGCCCAGAGGTCAGGAATAAAAAGATGAAGCTTTCTGGGAGCAGGGCGTGGTCATGCATCTGGGATATTTTAAATGCAAAATATGGTACCCCTATGAAGAATAAAATAGTTTTGCTTTCTACCATAATGCAGGATTACTATATATATGATATTGCCCCACCCTAATAGATATTACTAGGCTGTTGCTTTCTCCACTGTTGGTAATTTGAGTAGGCCAAATAAGTGCTTCTGGCTTGCAAGAAACATCTTTGTGTTATATGCCAGAATTCTGAAACTGCAGTTCTTTTGGATTTTTTGTTTGTGTTTGCCTTTAGAATTCTGAAATTTGACATGGGGGAGAGTTTCCCAGGCAGATCCATTTACAAATTTCATATTTGCTTCCTTAAACACTGGGCCTAAACTTTTGTTTTAACAACTCTATTTTGAACTTCAGTCCTATACTGCTGTTATAGTACCCACTTTTCCATATCCTATACCTGCTAAAATTACTGATTTCTGGTTAATTCTGCTTAGGACATTCTAATTTTTAGGGTTAACTTATGATAAATCATTGGCTATTGTTAATTATATATTTGTGTGATTTAAGAATCTTGAATTTTTTTTTTTATTTTTTTTTTAAAGATAGGGTAAACCTAGCAGAAATGTGTTGAGATCCCATCACAGAACATCTGAAATCCAGAAAAACTAGGGGTCCAGGTATCCCCAGCCTTGCTCACCCCATCACCTTCTGTTTTCTTAAGTACAGGATCTTGGAGCTGGGCATGGATGGAAGGAAATATGAAGGAGAGAGAGAAAAAAGTCCCAGAAATTTGATTTATTAATTTTATCCTTTTTTTAAAAAAAAAATTTTAAATCATACATCTGTATCTCTAGTGGCATAGATAAAGTAATTACAATCCTATGGTGAAAGAACAGCTGTTTTAAAGTTAAATATCTGGAAGAACTTTGACCTTTTACATGGGATTGACATAGGTGTGTGCTGGTGAATGTCCTTCAGTAGGACTTTGACATATAAAGTTAAAATAGCTGTCTCTCTTTTTTTTTTCTTTTTTTTAACCATTTACAGACAGTGGAGGAGATTGAGGGAGTGCTAGGACGGGATTTGTATCCAAACCTAGCAGAGGAGAGATCGCGATGGGAGAAGGAGCTAGCTGGCTTAAGGGAAGAGAATGAAAGTCTCACAGCCATGCTGTGCAGCAAAGAGGAAGAGCTTAACAGGACCAAAGCAACCATGAATGCAATTCGTGAAGAAAGGGACAGGCTGCGCAGAAGGGTAAGTGTTCTCATGTACCTTTTTATAGCACACTTGAAATTTAGGGAGAGTTTTTAGAGGTTTGGTTAAAGGGTGTTTACCAGTACCAAGTATAGGGTTACAAGATCTGGAGTCCTCCTCCCCCCTTCCCCCCCCCCCTGGCAGGATCTGGTGCTTGCTCACCCAATGCTGCTGTAACTTGGCAATCGGCAGCATGAGTGAAGCAAACATGCTGCCTTCAGCAACCCAGAAACTCTCTCTGCTACTGCTTCCAGTTCCGCATAGGCAGGAAGCAGTAGCAGAGAGAAAGCTTCCGGGTCACCGAAGGCAACATGTTAGCTTCACTCACATTGCTGACAGCAAAAGACTTACACCAGTGCTGGGTGAGCAAGCATCGAATCCCGAGCAGTTTGTGTGTTTGGGGGGGTTAGAATGGGAAGGGTAAGAGACATGCTGGACTATGGTGATGGGGAGGAAAGGGAAGTGAAGATGCCAGACCTCCAGGGGAAGAAAGGGAAGAGAAGGGGCAAATAGAGATGGCAGACCATGGAAGGGGGCGGAGAGATATCAGACCACTGGATGGGGAAGGGAGGGGGAGAAAGATTAGAAAGATGCCAGACCAGGGAAAGGAAGGTGGAGGGAGAAATTCCAGACTAAGGCAGGGGGAGGGAATGAGAAAGACAGATCTAGACCATAAAGGGGGAGGAAGGGAAAGAGGAGAGAGATGACAGTCTGGGGAGGAGAGGATAACGATCCCAGATCATAGGAGGGGGAAAGGGGGAAGACAGATGTTAGACCTTGGGAGAGGAAAAGGGAAGGTGATGGTACATAGGGATGGAGAGGAAGGGGAGATATGAAAGAAATGCTGTTTATGGATAGATGGGAATAGGGAAGAAGAAAGAGGGAGGAGATGGCACACATGGATGGTGGGGAAGGGCAGCGAGAGGGAGGAGATAGTGTGCATGGATAGATGGGAAAGGAAAACATGGAAAATAAATAGATTTGAGGAGGAAGCAGAAAAATGGAAGAAAGTTGAATATTAAAAGTTAATGCCAAAGAGGGCAGAAAATGAAGGAGAGAAAAACAGCAAATGGATAAGAAGGCCCTGTAAACAGAGTTAAGAGTATAGACAGAAGGAAATGCAACCAGAGACTGGGAAAAGATGAGTAGAAAAATAAAATCACCACCCAACAAAGGTAGGAAAAGTAATTTTATTTTCAATTTATTGATTGAAATGTCAGTTTTTCAAATTTACATCTGCTGTCTATATTTTGCACTATTCAGGAAGAAATGTATTTCTTTCTATTTCTCTGGTGTTGTACTGCATGCAGAGTCTGGCATGTTAGGATTTCGTTTATGTATATTAGGACTTTTAGTTTGTGGACCTTTATTTGCATTGGGTTTCTGTTCTGCACATGTAACGAAGGCCAGGTGCTCTGGTAGAAATGAATGTTCTGAAGTGTTATTGGTGTCATGGTCCCAAGTAGGATGATATTGTTGGCAGTGTCTGGGTTTTGGAAGGCACCAAGCTCGGGCCATGTTTGGATGGCCTTTGCGCATGTGTGGGTGTTGATGTGATGACATCATATACATGAACATGATGTCATCATGCATAGAGGCACTTTAGATGCATCCTGGAGCTCAGGGAAGGAGACGGCTCGTTTGAAAGTGAGGCTGGGGGCAGAAATGTGTCTTTTTTTTTTTTTTTTTTTTTTTTTTTTTAATTTAAGAAGAAATATGGTAATCCTATCCAAGTAGATACAAGGGATAGAGAAAGGGGTGTAACAAGTGAACAAGTAGCAGTAAAAGCAAGTGATAGCACAGGATCTTTTGAGTTCTCTGCACCTACTCAGTCTGTCATTCTCATTAGTAGTGTACCTAACATAGTTGCCACTCAGAGTGGAGCACCCTTCTCCTCTAGACATGTTACCCACCCACCCTGCAGACAGTACAGAGTTGCATTGAGCAGTCGCAGTGCTACATTCTTCAGGCACGTGGCTATCTCTTCTGCTGGTCCCATGCCCCAGAATAGGACATTAATGCCAGAGGGGGCAGGGCACCAGCAGAACCGATAGCCACTTGCCTGTAGTATTGTGTAGAGCAGGGGATGCCCAAAAGGTTGACCGTGAAGGCAACGCGAGTCGATCACGGAGCCCATCCCAGGCTCTGTGATAGACTCTCATTGCCTTCACGTTCTACCTGCTTCCCGATGCGGTAAACAGGATTCAGAAGCGCCGGACCGAGCAGCCTTCCTCACCCGACGTCAATTCTGATGTCGGAGAGGAAGTTCCTGGCCAGCCAATCGCTGCCTGGCTGGCCTTGAACATCCTCTCCGACGTTAAAATTGACGTCGGGTGGGAAGGCTGTTCTGCCCGGCGCTCCTGCATCCTCTTTATGGCATTGGGAAGCAGGGAGAGCAGAACTCGGTGGCAGTGGCTTGGGGGCCTGTTCTCCGATGGTGGCAGTGATGGCTTGGGGGAGGGCAGGGAGAAAGAAAGACAAAGAAAGAAAAGGGGGCAGGGAGACAGAAATAAAGAAGGGAAACGGAAAGAAAGGGGGTATGGAGAGAGAAAGAAAGAAAGGGGGCATGGAGAGAGATAGACAGACAAAAAGAAATAAGGGGGAGGGGGCAGGGAGAGAGGAAGAAAAAGTTAAGGGAGGGAATGAAGTCTGGAGGAGAGGAAGCATACATGAGGCTGAAAGAAGGGAAGAAATATTGGATGCACAGTCAGAAGAAGAAATTGCGACCAGAGACTCATGAAATCACCAGACAACAAAGATAGGAAAAATGATTTTATTTTCAATTTAGTAGTGATCAAAATGTGTCCGTTTTGAGAATTTATATATACTGTCTATATTTTGCACTATGACCCCCTTATACTAAACCGCAATAACAGTTTTTAGTGCAGGGAGCCTATGAGCATCGAGAGCAGTGCAGGGCATTCAGCGCAGCTCCGCTATCGCGGTTTGGTAAAAAGGAAGGGGGTATATTTGTCTATTTATGTATAGTTGTTATTGAGGTGACATTGCTTAAAGTCATCTGCCTTGACCTCTTTGAAAAAACTCCGGAATATAAATAATTAACATTTTCTCTGCATACAGTGTGCTTTTTAAAATTTTATTGTTGGTAGATCATTTTGACTTGGTTATATTAAAAGTAGCTCGCAAGCCCAAAAAGTGTGGGCACCCCTGGTGTAGAGAATGACACGGGGATACCTGCAGGACGGGATAGGGACAAATCGTGTCCCCATGTCATTCTCTAAAAGTTTGAAACTTGCCTTAAAAATGCTGTTCCAATTATATGGAACAGCATCTATAAAATGATAGCATTAATATGTTTAAGGTTTATTTAAAATTTGATCATATCGCTTATAATACTTCTAAGCGATGTACACTTTAAAATGGGGTACATTATTATAAAATAAGAATGCATCTCAAAATCATACAAGGACCAACATGATACAACAGGGAAAGGGGTTGAACTACAATAGCTATAGTAAAGAAAGCAGTCTAGGGAAGCACATAAAGGGTTGTCTGTCAGTACAAGGCTGTAAGAGATTTCTTGATCATATCTTGGCATTTCAAGCAGCCTCACATGATAAAGAATTTTGATTATTATTGCTTGGAGCCCATTCATATAAATACTTTAGAACTCAATTGAAAACATATCTTTTTTCTAAATATTTGATCAATTTTCCTTCAGTCATCCTTAATTTGCTCTTATTTTTAATCTTTTGTAAACCGCGTGGTTACACGGTTATGAAGTACAATGTTATGTTATGTATACTTTTTTTAAAAGAAGTATCATACATTTGATACTTAAGTGTGAAAAGCATCTTTAAATAAAAAAGGCTTTAAGCTGCTTTTAAAGCAATTGAGTTTTTGTTCTGTAAGATAAGAAGGTAAAGTATTCCATAGCTGCAGAGCAAAAATTGTGAGTATTTCGTTTCTTCGAGTATTATTAACTTTTAGGGAGGAAATTACAAGTAAATTGTGATCTGCATATTGTAAAGGTTTCATACTAAAGATATATCCCTCCCCTCCCGGATGTGTCTGAATTATATGAACAAAAAGAAGGATAAAAGAACTATAACAATTGTACAAAAGATGTTAATGGACCCCAAACTAAGTTAAATATCTTAGAATGCCCTAGTATGTCAGCATTCATTTTCTCATACCTATAGCTTAAACATATACGTTGTTAATAGTAGAGATGTCTTCTATGATTTTTGGTTGGTGGGGGCCTAAATAAACCACTTTCCAGCCTTTCCCCCAAGCTCTCTAATTGCTGGTACTATGAAGGTCCAAACATTGGTAGGGTCATGGCCTCAGTGAGTGACCCATTTGACTCGGCTGCATATGAGGTCATTGTGTATTTTGAGTTGCTGGCACATTACTTTTCCTATGGGAGAGAGGAACAGGCAGAAATCAGCCTTTGCTTTGTTTTTCTTCTAAATTAATTAATTGGCTAGAGAAAATAAGGTGAAATTGGCCAGATCAATAGGTCTGCAGCTTTCAGCCAGTGCCTGCAATCAGACAAAGTGCTCTCTATAGGTTTTTCCTGGTCCTGTTGGAGAGTTAATTAAATTAGGTGTTTAATGCGTTCTTGCGTTCTTTCAACAGATTGTGCTGCTGTGTGGAGCAGTAGCTAAGAAAAAGCCTGCGTATGGGGTTTTCATTGCTTCTCACGGATCATTAGTGAAGGAGGTAATCGCTTCATCCTGCAGGGTGACACTGGTGTGGTTCCTAATGCAAGAAAGACATTGTCAGCCTGTTACCATAATTGGATGTGTTCATTTCAAAAGCAGATAGTTTAAAGTCTGAAAGGCACTGGCTCTGAAGGTAGTCAGAAGAGACCTGCTGCCTGCAGTAGCCATCTTCAATGTTTACATTTCTGAAGGATGCCTGAGGCAATTTCTGGAACAACAGAAGGGCCCAATAACTTCTCTGTTCTTTATTAAGGCTGGCATACTGTTTTTCTGAAGCTGTAGCTTGCTAGTCACTCAGGGGGGTTTGAGTAGAGTGTGTCTATTATCAGCTTTGAGGAGCGAGGCGGATAGGATGGTTTTATGTCTGCCAGTTCTATAAATTGTACACTGAAGGCAAAAGTAATTTTAAGTAAGAGTTATTGATACTTCCAGGCTGACAGAAATGGGAGTGTATCTTGTAGGTGCTTAAGTTGGGAGCTGTATTAAATTCACTTTGAAGCACAAAAAATGATCAACAAACAAGTTGCAGATAATAGCATTATTTTGGTTTGACATGATATATTTGACTAGGTTTTGAGAGGTACTTTCCCTTCATCAAATCAGTGTTAAGCTAGTCCACCTAAAAGATATCACTTGCAACTTGTTTGTCAGACTTGTGTGGACTTGCAGCTCTGATGTGAATAACATTGGTGACCTGGATTTGATTCCTGAACTTAAAACCTGCTCCTTGGAACATACATAGCTGCTAGAGTCAATGGGTTGCTGTCGCTACTTAAGGGTGACACCTACTGGCTGATTGGAGGATACTAGAATTCAGATGAGCTGCAGACTGCAATTCAAAACAGATAAACTTTTTGGACTAATGTTCCGTCTACGCCAGGGAAACAGCTGTGCAAGTCATGATGTGTTCTGAGCAGCAGTTGTTTGAACTGATGTGTGGCGGGGGGGGAGGGGAGGGGAGTGATGGCAAGTGGTTTTTGAAAATGATACCAAATTATATATGAAAACTGAGAAGTTAAATTATTTCTATTGAACTGAAAATATAAAAACTGTACAAAAATGTGTCACACTACCAGTAACACAAACTGCTGCAAATAAGCTTCTCAGAACCTATGTAGCAGCTAAGCAAACCTTAACATCTCTAATTCTGAAGACACAAATACCAAGAACTGTACCTTTAAAAAGGCAGCACTTCACAGAACGTTTGTTTTAATTAAAACCTTCTACCTGGCATTGTAGCAGTGTCCAGGATAGTTTTAATTAACAAAAAAAAAAAAAAGTTTTATATTTAATGTTGGTGGGTTTCTGGGGGGGGGGGGGGTGCTCTACAGTGTGCCCATCCCCACCCAGAAACCCGCTAACATTAAATATAAATCTTGCCAGTCAAACTCAGAATCCATCCCTTCTACACCCTTTGCTTACCCGCTGATGCCTGGCCCTGCAGAAGAATGAAGTTAGCTGCACAGGAGTGACAACCCTAGGCTTGGAGGAATTAAGAGTCTCCGGCTCCAATCCTGGTCCCTGCCCAACCCTCCGAGGCCAAAGCTACCGGTGCTCTTCTTGCAGTGCCGGCCTTCTTTGCGTTCTATGGTACATCTGCCACATTGGCGTCTGTGGATTGGCCACAGTTAGAAACAGGATGCTGGGCTATTTGGAGCTTTGGTCTGACCCAGTAAGGTTGTACTTAATGTCACAAATCACCTACTCCAGCCCTTGCTCCCTGTGAATAAGTATCCCTGTAATATGTAAAAACTCTATACTGTTTGTCGACAGTATGCACATTTATACTTGTTTACCACCAGAAGATTTTGTAAATGCCTATTTTGGAGTATAAAACACAGTTTTGCGCACACAAGTGGCTTATCAAATATTTCTCCTAGTCTCCAATAGATTTCAGAGGGTGCACATACGGAGATTATTCTAGTAGCACCTACATTTATAAGTAGTGGCATTGGCATATACTGTACATATAAATGTGATTTCATAAAGCATCCATTTACACATGAGGATACTTCTGGATGCAAAGATTTCAAAGGGGTGCGATTTGGGTGGGAATAAAAATTGGACATGTAGTTCCCATTTTACAGAGGGGATATTTGTATATTTTGAAAAATGTCCATACTGGCATTTGTACCTTCTCTGAGGCACATACAAAATGTAAGTTACCTGCTTGTTTGAACCTTGGGATCTCCACCAGCGATTTAGGGGGCAAGTGTGCTTTACTTCTGTGGTATCTTATCACCACCTCAGACACTCACTCAGAAGAGTTTTCACTCATCTACTTAATTGGTTCTTCTTTTTTTTTAGTATAAACTTTTTATTCACCAACATGAAAGATATACACAGAACAGAGAGAACACAATCATTTTCTCAGTACAATGCCACAATACAGATTAACATGGTAACACCCAACTAGAAATCCCAGATATCAGCGAGAGTCCAGGCCTGTACTCTGATAGCCTGGAGCCCTCCAAATCCATACTAGACACAACCCCCCAACCGCTCCCTCCCAACACCCCCCACCCCCAAAACCCCACCCTCAACCCACTGGCAAGACAGGGGCAACTGGCTTCCGCAAGCGATTGACCACCTGGCTCTTTATCACAGGGGCCAAAGTATCCAAATAAGAAGCCCAAACAGACAGAAAAAGCTTGCTCCGAGATCCAGAGAACCGAGCGGACATGGACTCCCAGTCCATTAAAAGATGCAATTTATTGCGCCAATACCAGATGGTGGGCGGGGAGTCCTGAAGCCAATGAGTAAGAATACATTTCATTCCCACAATATAGCCCTTACGAATGAGCTGGCTATCCCCTGCAGAAAGGCCGCCTAAATAGCCCTCCGCCAAAAAAATAGTCCCTTCCACCGATGAGGGGAGCCGATAACCTACCAAAGATTCCAGGTTCTTCTTGAACGTGGAGTTTTATAAAGTAAATGTGTTGGTAAATGATTTTATATGCACTGGCAAAATACATGTGTTTTGTAAGATTAATAATAATAGCTATTCTTTTATACCGCCATAACCAAAAGTTCTAGGTGGTTTACACTAAAAAGAGCTGGACAATCAGCGAAATACAATAATACAATAAAAAGTACAAATATTTGTAAAGTAGAATTTCAATAATAAAACTCACTAAGTAATAAACTTATCAAACAAAGTGGTCTTAATTAATTTCCAAAAACTGCAATAGGATAACATAGCTAGCACCTAACCAAAATTGTTGCCTACCTGCTTGAAATGGGTAGGGTCCTATCTAAGAAGGTCTTATATCTTACACTTCAAAAGCTCCAGTATGTCCTAGCAAATGTACATCTTTTTACTAGCATTCATATAAGTATTTCACAAAAAGCTCCATGTCCTGAATAAATTAATGTAAACTGTTCTGAGCTCCATTGGAAGAACGGTACGGAAAACTGAATAAATAAATAAAAGCCCCCTTTTCAAGGCTGCTTTCAACTCCTGACTCCCACCCACCATAAGATACCTATGTCCATCCTATCGTTCTCTTGGCTACAGCCTTCTCAACTTCTATAAGTCCGTCTCTGTCTAAATTAGATTGTAAGCTCTTCTGAGCAGGGACCGTCTTTTACAAGTTAGATGTACAGCGCTGTGTATGCCTTTCAGCACTACAGAAATGATATATAGTAGTAGTTCAGTAGAGCAATGTAAATGCCTTGACCTGGATGAAGCAGGTCCACGTTGAGTCCTTATGCAAAATTGTTCTTTTATTTTTTTGGCTAAATCTTTTTCATCTTTAATAAGTCAACCATCTCCAAAGTAATTGTGTAAACAACACAGGAAGTTAGGAGTTTGTTGTTCTTAGAGGTGAATCCCCCTTCCCTTTTGTCACTCCCATACTTGTATTAGTGGTCATGATTGCTCTAATTATGTGTTCTCTTGTATCGGCTAATAGATATGGTGGTTTGTTTTTTTATTTGAAGATAGGTTTAACTACATACCTGAAACAATAAAATATAAAATAGGATGTGGAAGTAAGTAGTTTGCACAAAGGGAGGGGCACTGTTGGCACAAGAACTCTGGAACCATTAAAAGCTAGAACCTTCTGGCTATTTTAGGATCATGTTTGGAGTTAGCACGGTGGAGAAGCCTCGTGAGGGTGCAACGTTGCTTCCATGCTCCCCATCCAACAAAAACACTCTTCTAAAGGGAGGGCATATTTTCTCAATGACTGTATGTTTTCTCTGTTCCACAGAGGAAATGACAACTGTAGAAAAGTAATGTGTTTCTTCAGGTATGGTCAGCCAATTGTATATGATTTGTAACATTCTAATTGAAATTGGCATCCTGCTGTCTGACCTGGAAATCTGTTTGTCCCCACCATCCTTGCGGCAAGAAGCATTTTCTCACGTTCCTTTTTATGCTTCTTTCAGGAGTTATTTCTCCAAATGGGTTAGGTTTATACATACAGGCTTAGATTTAAGAAGTAGTACCCAGAGTTAGGCCCTGAGATGATCCACAGTAAGCTACTAATCTGTTAGACAACCCTGTACAGAACGTCCTTTATAGAATACTAGTTTACTCCCTCATAACCACTTAAAGTTTCTTGTTTAAATGTCTGCTCTCTCTGTAGCAAAACCCAAATTATATACTCACTAGTCTTTAAGCCCGTTACATTAACGGGTGCTAGAGATTCCTCGGCTTCCTCCCCGTCCCGTCAACCCCCTTGTTTCCCTTTGCACAGTCTCCCTGCTTCATCCGCTCCTTCTCGGGCCACCGGAGCAGAGGGGGCTGGGCAGAGGGGGCTGCCAGCCGGAGCCGGCGGAGAGGAGCTAGGCGGCTGGAGGAGTAGCAGCAGCCGCTGCCAATTGCAGCCTCCGTCCCGCCTTCGCCTCCCTGGATTTGCTAGAGCGGCTTGCAAGGTTCGCTACAGTGGCTGGCGAACCTCAGCAGGCCGCTTTGAAGAGGACCGGCAGTGGGAGGGAGGAGTCGCTGGCACACGCACTAGCGCAGGCGCCGTGAGCACTGGCACAGAAGCACAGCTCACGCCACCAGGACTCACAGATTTTCGACAGCGCATGCGCGCTTAGCCTTTTATTATTATGGATTAGCTTAGTGTACATTTCTCACCTATCTTTGGTTGTGAGCATTTACACCTGCCAAAAGCTGATAGCAGTTAGGTGCACAAATGGAAGTATTCTATAATAATGCACCTAAATCCTGGAAATGCCAGAGCTCCACAAGTCTTTCCTGTTGGCACACTTCCTTTGGAGATGCACGCTATGAAATTTAGATGTACTTGTTATAGAAAATGGTGTAGAATAGATCTGTGTATAACTAAGTGCTTGATAACATCTAATTGACTAATTCATTTATGCATGGATTTGAGATCAGCACCCAAATTTGGTGACCCTTACAGAATCAATGGAACCATGACAGGAATGAACCTCATTCCTTTAGGCATGTGGAGTATGAAGTCCATTTGATGACCTCTTGTCCCCTCAGTTTCCTTCTGTAACCTTATTGAGGCCTACTAAATATTTGATTTTGAAGTATTAAATTTTGCTTTCCCCTTTTTAATTGTATGATTTTTATGTCATTTGTTCTTTCTGTATATGGCTTGTAGTCTGTGCTGTTTTTTTGGCCAGGTCGGTGGCCTGGAACCTTTTTTTTTTTTTTTTTGAAGTTCAAGAATTGTCCATTTTCCACATTGCAGCTGAAATGGCAGGTAGAGGCTCCTGCTGATAGGTCTCTTGACTTATTTTTTGTTTGTTACTTTAAAACAAGACTACTTGTAGTATAGGCTGTGCCTTCATTTTTGTTGCCCTCCTTTACACTTATCGATGTTATGTTTTTAAGCCATGTTTGATAAGAATGTCCATCTGAAAGATGGGTGTCCCATTGCTTTTTCAGTTGGTGTGTGACATACAGCAAAATCACTTTCCTAAGTCATTATATAAGACATACCTGTAGTAAATCATCAGAAGTAGCAAGACAATAGTATAAACTCGCTCTTTAATCTAAAATTTAGAGGCCACTAAATCAGTTTGAAGTTCCCCCCCAGCCCCAAAGCAGTAAACATTTCAGAGACATAGGTTTATTATTCAGCTGACAGGCTGCTATGTATTTTTGATCAGAACAGCACAATTAGTAAAAATTGTGCTATGAAAACAATGCCCATGCTGTCCAAGCTGAAATAATTGGCTGAGGATAGAGAAGGCTTGTAAATTTTTTTTTTACTAAGAAAGTAAAATACGCTTTGATCTACATGGAATAATATCTGTATTCCTGCCATAAATTACATTAAAAAAAATATAAATTCCTTTTCAAGATGTTTGAAACGTATCCTAGCCTAAATTGATTTCATGGTTTTTAAATCTTTACTATAGCTTTTTAAGGCATCTTGAGTACAGTTTCATGCTATTGATTCACACTGTTCCCATACTTACAATATCATCTGAAAATCTTTGTGATATTTGTGGAGAGTGATCAGATCCACTTCTGGTGGTTTGTGGCAAATGCCACATAGGTATGGCACTGGAATGTGAGCTGGAAACAGTCGGGTCAATAACCTAAAGCACTTCAATGGATACATTTTGCTCGGAAACAGTGATATATGGATAAATTTGGCCATACAATTTGAGGAGAGCCAGGCATGTTCTGAGGCAGGGCCAAAATTTATACAGATACAGAAGTTTACAGCTGCTAGTCATAGTAACATAACATAGTAGATGACAGCAGATAAAGACCCAAATAGTCCATCCAGTCTGCCCAACCTGATTCAATTTAAATTTTTTAATTTTTTTCTTAGCTATTTCTGGGCAAGAATCCAAAACTCTACCCGGTAATGTGCTTGGGTTCCAACTGCCGAAATCTCCGTTAAAACCTACTTCAGCCCATCTTATCTGTATAAATTCTAATTATTCTCATCTCCCTCCCGCCTCCCCCACGTACCTTTTAGTTTTCCTTATGGTCCAGTGGTGAATTGTGCCAGGATCGACCTTCCTTCTCTCCTGCCAGTGCAGAGCCACTAACTTATTTATTTCGATTTCTATCCCGTTCTCCCAAAAGCTTAGAACATGTTACAAGTAGACACTCACAATCATTTGAAAACAGACTAGTCATGACAACAAATAGGTTACAGTAGAGCTTATTCTAGAGACCAGACTGGTCATAGCGAAGAGTACTAGGAGAAGTATATTGAGGAGGCAGTTTTTAATGGCCCAATTAGCAGAAGAGGAAGGTCTTTACTGCTCTGCGGAAGGTCTAGCGACCTGATCTTTGTGAGTATTCGGTTCCATAGCTGAGGTAGGAAATGGCTGTAGGATTGTTTGTACGCCGTACTCATTAGGACGGATCTCCCTGCGGGAATGCTAAGTCTTTGTTCTGCTTTGCAGCGTAGGGGGCAGTTAGGGGAGTATAGGCATAGCTTGGATACTATGTAGGCTGTGGTTTTTTGGTAGAATCTCTTGTGTGTCATGACCAGGGCTTTGAAGATGCATCGCTTTTTGACTGGTAACCAGTGAGCTGCATAGAGCGCTGGAGTAATGGGGTCATGGTAGCTGAGGTTGTATAGGAGTCGAATTGCTGAGTTCTGGACTTTTTGGAGGCGATGCCATTGAATAGGGTGTTGCAGTAGTCTAGTCTAGAGAGTACATAGGCATATAGCAGTTGGGCTAAGTCTGTTTCTGGGAGGTAGGGTTTGATCCTTCGCAGTTGTCGTAGGTAGTAAAAAGATGTGGAAACTACCTGCGAGATGTGGGCAGAGAGAGACAGGTAGCCATCCAGTATAATTACAAGACTTCGTACCTGGTCTTTTGCTGTTAAGGGGGTGGATTCCCAGGATAGTGTCGGACGGGTGAAAGTAGTGTTCTTTTTCCTGATCCAGAGTAGTTCAGTCTTTGAGGCATTCAGCTGGAGTTTATTAGCTATCATCCAGTTTTTCATATCAGAGAGGCAGTGTAGGAGGTTAGTGAGTTGGGTTGGCCAATCGTCACCTAGGGGGAGCAATAGTTGGAGGTCATCAGCATAGGAGTGAATCTTAATGTTGTATTTGTGTGCAATGTCGATGACTGGCCTGATATACAGATTGGAGAGGAGAGGGGATAGTAAGGCACCTTGGGGAACTCCATATTTAATTGATATCCAGGAAGGAGGTGAACCATTGCAGTGCTGAGTTCTTGATTCCTATGTCAACGAGTCGGTCTAGTAGAAGTTGATGATCTCTAGTGTCGAAGGCGGCACTAAGATCAAGCAGGACCAGTAAGGCATCATTTCCTTTATCCAGCATTGACCAGCTGTCGTCAATGATGTCAAGGAGGACAGATTCTGTACTTTGGCCTGGTCGGAAACCTGACTGGAGTGGAGATAGAGCTTCTTGTTGATCTATGAAAGGTTGCAGTTGTTGAAGCACTATCTTCTCCAGTAGTTTGGAAATGAAGGGGAGGTTTGAAATGGGGCGGTAGTTGCTTGAATCATTTGGGTCGAGGGAGGGTGGGTTTGATAATGGCCGATTTCCAGTTGAGGGGAATTTTTCCAGTTGACAGTGAGGCGTTGATGATGGGGAGGATTGATTCTGCAAAGGCATCTTTTGGAGGACAAAAGGAGGTTGGATGGGCATGGGTCAAGGATAGAATTGGAGGGTCAGCTCAAATAGTATTTCTAGGAGCTCAGCATGTGTGATCGGATGAAGTTGGGAAAGGTTCTACAAGGTGGGGTCTTGGGCATGTGAGGGGGATGAGCTGGGGGGGATCTTGCTGGGAGCGGAGTCAAGATTGCTTCGGATGTTATCAATTTTTGTTTGGAAGAAGTTAGTGAGAGTTTCACTGTCTAGGTTAGTGGGGGCATTATGATTGCATCCGTGAGCAGCGGAACTCACAGCAGCCAATTAGCTAGGGGCTCTGCACAGGCAGGAGCAAAGAAAGATTGATCCTGTTGTGATTTACTTCTGGACCACCAGGGATACTAAAGAGCACGGGCAGAGCTGCTAGTGGCAGCCAATTAACTAGCGGCTCTGCACTGGTAGGAGTGAAGGAAGGATGCACCTGCTTCGATTCACCACTGGGTACCAGAAAAACTAAAGGGACAGGTACTCTTCACCTCTCCTAGTCCCTTCCACACCGTTTCCATTTCATTCCCTACCACAACCTCACACTGCTCCTATTTCTCTCCTTACCCCCTGGCACTGCTCCTGTCCCTCTCCCAGCACTGGTTTTCTCTGCCAGGCTGCGTTATGAATTATAGCAAAGCAGCATGGGACTCGACCCTCCGCATGCCTCAGTCTGCTTCCTGAGGGCTGTCCCCGCCTCCTCCAATCTAACTTTCTCTATAAGAGGATGCAGGACTGCCCTGGAGAAAGCAGACCCCGAGGCATGGTGGGAGCCGAGTCCTGTGCGGCTTTGAAAAGAAAAACTACTACTGCGGGTGGGTGGCTTAGGGGAGAGAAATGGAGACAGCATTGGGAAGACAGCAGATGGGGAAAGTTTGCCTTTTGCATTGGGGAGTCTTAGCCTCCCCAAGCTTCTTATATCGGGCGCCAATGCCTCAAGAGTTAGGAGCTTTGGGTTTGTTAGGGGAGTTAATATTGACAAGCTTAACATTTACATTTACAAGGGTACTTAAGTAATGCTCAAGTGACATTGTAAATTCAAAGGCAATGTTAGGAAATTCTACTTTACGGAGAGGGTGGTGGATGCCTGGAATGCGCTCCCGAGAGAGGTGGTGGAGAATAAAACGGTGACGGAGTTCAAAGAAGCGTGGGATGAACACAAAGGATCTAGAATCAGAAAATAATATTAAATATTGAACTAAAACCAGTACTGGGCAGACTTGCACGGTCTGTGTCTGTATATGGCCGTTTGGGGGAGGATGGGCTGGAGAGAGCGTCAATGGCTGGGAGGGTGTAGATGGGCTGGAGTAGGTTTTAACAGAGATTTCAGCAGTAGGAACCCAAGCACAGTACCGGGTAGAGCTTTGGATTCTTGCCCAGAAATAGCTAAGAAGAAAAAATTTAAAAAA
Source organism: Geotrypetes seraphini (assembly GCF_902459505.1). NCBI lineage: Eukaryota > Metazoa > Chordata > Amphibia > Gymnophiona > Dermophiidae > Geotrypetes > Geotrypetes seraphini. The sequence goes on from NC_047084.1 coordinate 536,881,828, forward strand.
AATTAAATTGAATCAGGTTGGGCAGACTGGATGGACCATTCGGGTCTTTATCTGCCGTCATCTACTATGTTACTATGTTTCTTAGTGATAAGTCAACTGTTGTGGTTTGAGAAAGTATTGAAACTGTTCTTTCTGGGGAAGGGGAGCCAATAGGGTGGGCATATGTACTTGCTGTTTACTAGTGTAGTTGTATTTATTTTTATTTTTCCTTTGGAAATAATTTTTTGCTTTCTGGTCTGTCTTCATTCCTTGAAATGGTAGACTGTGATGTGGACTGGCCTTTTTCCTTCAAAAATAATATATCATGCGGATGGCTGTGTGTATAAGATCATGTCTTTTTTGTTGTTATTGTGATGTTTATCTTGATATACAGTATGTAGCTGCAAATTATAAATAAATATTTTTTTTAACTTAAAATTAATGAAAAATTGACTAGCAAAAGTCTCCTTTTTTTGAATTTAGGTTCGAGAATTGCAAACACGCTTACAGAGTATACAAGCAGCTGGCCCATCGAGCCCAAGCCGGCTTACCTCTGCAAATCGGCCAGTTAATCCCAGTACCGGAGAGCTGAGCACAAGCAGCAGCAGCAATGACATTCCAATTGCCAAGGTGAGCTATTGTGCTCAATGGTAATGCTTTATATTATCTGAAAAGAACAGTCCTCATTCTGCACAGCTGTGATGCAGCCATACGATTAACTGGGAAGTGTTGTCTGGGGTCCCAGAGGAGTTCCTGAGCAGCCTATAGGGGCCCAAGAGCTGCAACTGCAACAAAAGATAAACCAGTAATCAATTTAAGTCTCCTTAGTTTCAACAGATGCCAGCTTATATTAATTACCTTAATGTATAATTTCACAAAACAATAGTCTGTTAATGATGGTGCATTTTACATAGCTCTGGAAAAAGACTGGCTCTGCTTCCTTGTCAGTAACCTATGGAAAATGTTATTTAGATTGCTGAACGAGTGAAGCTTTCAAAAACAAGGTCGGAGTCAACCTCTTCTGAACGCCCCATTCTGGGATCAGAAATTAGCAGCATAGGGGTGAGTATTACTTCCTGTATCAACTAAACAAAGCAAAGAAAACATTGTATAGGCAGTCCCTGGGTTAAGAACGAGTTATGTTTTTAAAGCTGTTCTTAAGTCGGATTTGTATGTAACTCAGAACTTGTAGATTTTAAGAATCTTGCTGCTTACCTCGGCTCCCAGCCCTCTAAAGGCAGTGTTTCTCAACTTCTTCAAGCCAAGTACCCTCTAAGTCTAGCAAATATTAACCAAGTATCCCCGCCCAAGCTCCACCCCAGACCCCACCCCCATAATAATAATAATATTAATTGTAATTCAATTTCTTCTATTCATTTTTCATATACACACAATATAATCTTATTAATACATAATGGTAACCACAAAATTTAAAAAAACACAAAGCACACTGTATGCAGAGAAAATGTTAAATTATCATTTATATTTGTGGGGGTTTTTTTCCAAAGAGGTCAGGGCAGATGACTTTAAATATGCAATGTTACCTTAGTAACAATTATAGAAAAATAGGCAAATATAGTGCAAAACATAGAAAGCAGATATAAATTCTCAAAACTGACACATTTCAATCACTAACTGCCTCTTTTACAAAGCCGTGTGACAACAGCCCTAAAGCCCCTTAAATCTCTATGGGCTTTGGGGCCGTTAACACAGGGCAGCCGCTAGCACGGCTTTGTAAAAGAGGCTCTAAATTGAAAATAAAATCATTTTTCTTACCTTTGTTGGCTGGTGATTTTATTAGTGTCTGGTTGCACTTCCTTCTGACTGTGCATCCAATATTTCTTTTTTTCTGCCTCCTGCATTCTTTCTTTCCTTCGGACCTCATTCCCTTCCCCAACCAACATCTCTCTGTCCCTCCATGAGTCTTAACTTTTCTTCCTCTCTCATCAACCCCTATTGACAACATTTTTCTCTCTCTCATCCCCTGGATCATGTGCAGCATTTTCACAACTGCCACCAACCCCCATGCCCATTTCTTCTATCACCCCTCTCCAGCACAGTGCCACATCTCCCCCTCCACACTTTGTCCAACATTCCTCCCCCTTGCATCCCCTTCAATTTGTCCCTCTGTTCCCTCTCCACCACCATATCCAATATTTCTCCCTCTCATCCCATCCTTCTATTTCCCATGCATCTCTACCACACTCTGCTCAACAATTTTCCTTTCACCCTTTCCTTATGTGCACCATCTCTTTCCCTCTCACTCACACACTCGTGCCCAACAATTCTTCCTTTCTATTCCATCCCTCCTATGTCCCAAGTTAGTGCCCCCTTCCTCCCTGCCTTCTGTGTCTCCATGTTTATGCCCCCTCCCTGCCTTTCCAGCCTTTGTCCCCAAATTGTGCCCCTCCCATGTCCCAATGTGCTCCTCCCCCCCTTTATCCCATATCATGTCCCCGCTCTCCCTTACTTGCTTGAGCCACACTTGCTTCTTTCAGGGCCTCCAGCTGGGCTGCTCCTTCTGCCTTCAGCGGCACTTGCAGGGACATGCAGGCAGCGGTTCACATGCTGCATGTGGCTGACCCAAAAGCCTTCTCTCTGATGTCAGAGAGAAGGTTTCTGGGTCACCTACGTGCAGCTTGAAAGAGCTGCTGACTTGTCCTTCCATCAAGTGCCGCCGGAGGGTAACTGGGACCCCCTACTGACCTGGAAGTCTTTCCTCCGATGTCAGCTCTGACATTGGGAAGGGAAGTCACCTGGGTCAGCTTCGGTGGAGGTGGGCGGGCAGGAAGGAGGGCCGGAAGTTAGAGAAGCCAAGAGAGTCACGTAAGCATGAAGCTTTTCTTCTGAATGTTAACCAGCGAAGACCCCGCTGCAATGAGACAACTTCAGTCTTGTCCTGACTTGCATATAAGCTAAAATCAGAAATTTAAAAAGTTTCAAAAAATGTTTTTCCTCTTATTTGTATCAGAAATGGACCTTTGAGTAGTTGAACCAGTTTTGAAATCATATGAAACACCTTTAAACTAACTCAAGATGGAGCAATGATAGACATAGTGAAACACATTTGAGGGCTTGTCCCTGTTTGTGATTTCTATACCATCTTATGATTCTGAGCTCCGCTTGCTAGTCTAAAAAGTGCATCATTTTTGCTCTGTTGAGTTGTCTATAGCAGTGTCTCGCAAACTTTTTGAAGCCGCAGCGCACTAAACTCAGGGCAGCGTCTGGAGGGCATCTGGAAATGCACGGATGTAGACACAATGACATCACGTGTATCTAGCAAACTGTTGATTTTATTCCAGTTCAGCAGAAGTCTATGACAGAGTAGCCAAGCTTCGATGGCTGTCAGATTTGACTGTAAAGGTGTTAAATCCAGAATAGTTGGAGATACATAGTGAACTATTAAAATATCATCTGCATAGAAAAAAGTACTGATTCTGAAACCTGGAATAAGAAGGGCTAATAGACTAAGACAAATATTAAATAATAAGGAAGCCAAAATGTTCTCTATATTGTATGCGTGTATCTGCATATTCCATAAAAGTATGAATGTATAACTCCACTCTACCTCTGCTCCAGCTGAACCGTGCCCCCAGGAATGCCTAAGTAAATGTGCCAGTCAATACTTCTACATTGGCCAGTGCAATATACCAAATATCAATCGGTCAATGTGTCTTCTCAATCAAAAGATTTTTTTCTCTCTCTATTTTTTGAGGCATCAGACATGCCAGTTGTTCGCCCCAATTTTTAGCGATACAACAATCTTAGTGGCTATGGCTGTGGCTTCTTCATTCGCCCACTTGCTGAAAAATTTTTAACGTTTTTATGTTTTTTTATTATTATGTTTTTTATATAAAGTGCTTCATGCTTTCTTTATAATTATTTGTGAAAGCATGAAGCACTTTATATAAAAAACATAATAATAAAAAAACATAAAAACGTTAAAAATTTTTCGGCAAGTGGGCGAATGAAGAAGCCACAGCCATAGCCACTAAGATTGTTGTATCGCTAAAAATTGGGGCGAACAACTGGCATGTCTGATGCCCCAGGAATGCCTATGCACACTCCCTCAAATTCTATATGCATTTACAGTCATACAATTTTCTAAAAAAACCTTTTCTGCATGTAAAAACTTTATAAAATTACCTTCATAAAGATCATTTGGGCCATTCCTTCTATTTTCTTACCCCAGTCCACACTGCCAAAGGTGTATCCTAGTTGTCATCCATAGAAACCTGAAAGCTCATAAGATATCACTTATTATCCAAGACAGGTTTTTGTCATCGTTGTCTTTTTGGTTCTTTGCCATCTTGGGTATGCAATCCATAAAAGTTTTTATGCTTAATCCATCCCTGAGGTGTGATCTTCAAAAGAAAATTAAAATGACCAAAGACAGAATTCACAAATGCAAGGGATAAACCAGATGATACTTAGATGCAAAGAAGTAAAGAGAGGGTCAGAGATGAGCTAGGGTTTGTGATAGTAAATCAGGAAATGAATCAGATGACCTGAAAGTGCTTCTGTTTCTATGGAGATGGTGGTTTCTTGATGCTAACTTGATGCCTCACTGAAGAAGCAGACAAGTAGGTAGGATGTAGAGATGCACAGAGAACATCTGTGATGTATTGAAAGAGGGATTGTGTTCCCAAAGCAAAAGATGGTAAGGAAAACCTTAACAGATGTGGAAGAGCTGAGCATACAGGGGGTTATTCTATAAAGGGTATCAAAAATGCTAATTGTATAATGGCATCTGGTGCCCACTTATGCCATGTCAGTAACAGGCATGAATTCCACCCTTTACAGAATACTGTGAGATCTGTCAGTACCACACCCAGGCCCCTCCTGCATAATATATGCTGCCTTACATTTATATATTAAACAAGCTGTGCATTTGTTTTGAAGATTACCACTGATTATATGGCTAACACTTAGGTGTGTTACTGTTGCTTATAATCTGTTTTTTATTAAATTTACAAAGAAGAGTGCATACCAACAAGAAATGACACAACATGGAATAGAGGGGGATATACAAAGATGGATAGGCAATTGGCTGCAGAACAGAAAGCAGAGAGTGGGCATAAATGGGAATTTCTCAGACTGGGAGAAAGTGACTAGCGGTGTGCCCCAGGGCTCAGTACTTGGGCCAATCTTATTTAATATTTTCATCAATGACCTAGAGGAAGGAACGTCCAGTGAGATCAACAAGTTTGCTGATGACACAAAGCTATGCCGGGCAATCAGATCGCAGAAGGATAGCGAGGAACTCCAGAGCGACTTGTGTCAGTTAGAGAAATGGACAGAGAAATGGCAGATGAAGTTTAATGTGGAAAAGTGCAAAGTAATGCATTTAGGCAGAAAGAACAAGGAACACGAGTATAGAATGTCAGGAGCAACTCTGGGTAAGAGCGAACAAGAAAAAGACCTGGGCTTACTGATACATAGGACCCTGAAACCGTCGGCACAATGCGCAGCGGCGGCAAAGAAAGCAAACAGAATGTTAGGCATGATAAAGAAGGGAATCACTAGTAGATCGGAGAGGGTTATAATGCCGCTTTATAGAGCAGTGGTCAGACCACACTTGGAAAACTGTGTCCAACATTGGTCTCCCAACATAAAGAAGGATATAAAACTGCTGGAGAGAGTGCAGAGACGAGCAATGAAGCTAGTAAAAGGTATGGAGAAACTGGAATACGAGGAACGACTCAAGAGACTGGGATTGTTCTTCCTTGAGAAAAGGAGACTGTGAGGGGATATGATCGAGACCTTCATAATACTGAAAGGAATCGACAACATAGAGCAGGAAAAAAAATTATTTACAATATTCAATTTGACACGAACAAGAGGACATGGAATGAAGCTAAAGGGGGACAAGTCCAGGACAAATATCAGGAAGTTCTGCTTCACACAAAGAGTGGTTGACACCTGGAATGCTCTCCCAGAGGAGGTAATAGCGGAAGTGACTGTCCTAGGATTTAAAAGCAAACTAGATGCACATCTCCTTATGAGAGGCATAGAGGGATATGGGTGACTAAAAATTACGCCAGGTGTACACCTGGCTAGGCCTCAGCGTGTACGGATCGCCAGACTTGATAGACCGAAGGTCTGATCCGGAGATGGCGCTTCTTATGTTCTTAATGCTGGATTCAAAGCATAAATTCCCAGAACCCCCCTCTTCCCCCCCCTCCGAGAACAAACTACATTGAAGAACGGTTTTGAAACACAGTGTGTAAAAGTACAAATTCCTTAATTAGTCAAAATATATATCAACATTGCCGTTGAAACATGTCAAGCATAGAAGTCAGAAACATACATATACTTCAGTGGGAAAGTGGGCCAATTGAAAAAGAAATCCCCCAATGTAAAACCCCCTCCCCCAATATCTCTCTGTATTATACAGAGACCCCCTCATAGCCAATCACACACGTAAGCGCTAGGATTCACTTGCTAGGATAGCACTTGGCGCCTAACTTGAGCAACCTGTTATAGAATGAGAGGGTCAAACAACTAAAAGATTGCGGAACAGAAGATGGAAAGTACCAGTTTGTAATTTGCATACAGTCACAAGTGACCCACAAGATAAAAACCAAATAATTTATAAAATACAAGACATCAGCTTACATTGCAAGCTTGTGTGCTGGGCAGTTTGTTTGTAGCCTCTTAACTACTTGAATTTTTTGGGACTTTTAAGACAGCCAAGGATCCCATAAGACCCCTGAGGAAGACATTTTTATTTTTCCAAAAACCGGCCTGGGTTGGAGGTCATTTGTATTTTATACATTATTTGGTTTTCATGTTGTGAGTCACTTGTGACTATACACCTTTGGTGGATTGCTTTTAAGCTATTTGGACAACCCTGCGAAAGACAAAGGCGCGCGCCGACAACTGAGCGCAAGACGGAGGCGCGCGCCGAAGAAAATTACAGTTTTTAGGGGCTCCGACAGGGGGGTTTTGTTGGGGAGCCCCCCAGTTTATTTAATAGAGATCGCGGCGGCGTTGTGGGGGGTTTGGGGGGTTGTAACCCTCCACATTTTACTGTAAACTTAACTTTTTCCCTAAAAACAGGGAAAAAGTGAAGTTTTCAGTAAAATGTGGGGAGTTACAACCCCCCACAACGCCCCCACAACGCGGCGCGATCTCTATTAAGTAAAGTGGGGGTTCCCCCCCCACACACCCCCGTCGGAGCCATAAAAACAGTAATTTTCTGCGGCGCGCACCTCCACACTGCGCTCAATTGTCTGCGCGTGCCTTTGTCCCGGCGCGCTTTTGACCTGACACCATTTGGACACTTATTAAACTATAAACTGGTACATCCAATCGTCTGTTCCATAATCTTTTGTTGTTTTTGCTGCTTCATTTCCTGTGTGGAACCTTTTGGTGCTATTTGGATTTTGTTGTTTTGTCTGTAGCAGGGTCTCGCAAACTTTTTGAAGACGCAGCACACTAAACTCAGGGCTGCGCCAGGAGGGCATCCGGAAATGCGCGGACGTAGACGCAGTGATATCACGCATATATGCGGAGGCTCTCCAGGCGGGGCCCTGAGCCTGCTATTACTACACCAGTAAGGGGGGTGTTGGAGAAGGAGAGAGGCGGAGAAATGCCAGCTGACTGCCTACAGGATGTTCCTCTCGCCGCGAGAGGCACATCCTGTAGGCAGTCAGCCAGTGCTGGCATCTTGTGGCACTTAGTTTGCAAAACACTTGTCTATAGAATGAGAGCGCCTTGCACAGGATGGGTGAAATAGGAAATAAGGACTGAGATGCAGCATGACCTAGATGTTTTATGTGCCATTTGTTCATAAATCCCTTTTATACAGGTGTCCAGTAGCGTGGCTGAGCATTTGGCCCATTCTTTGCAAGACTGTTCCAATATCCAGGAAATCTTTCAGACTCTCTACTCTCATGGCTCTGCTATCTCTGAAAGCAAAATCCGTGAATTTGAAGTGGAAACGGAGAGATTAAATAGGTAAGCTGGAATTTGTATAGATAAATTATTCAAACACACACCCTTTTCTACTTTTTCTCATATTCTGTCTTCAACCACCCTGAGCTGGAGACGCATCTCTGATGAGATGTGTACTCGGTGGTATGCATTAGCTGGTCAGGGGCCACCATAAGAGGAGGACTTCCCTACATCCCCATCAACTCCCTATCCTCCCCATCCCATTCTCCTTCCTACCTGATCAAAAGTACATCACCTCCCCTAGCCCAATAGTTCCCAGTAGATAAGGGACTTGACTTCAGTTCATGTCACAATACTATGTTTGGTTAAGAAGAATCTGCTCTTGCATTTTTAGTTAATATATAGTTGAAAGTGCTTCATATAACTGAACCAGGGTTCTGTGTTGCTGATTAGAGAAGCAGATGTTACCAATGGCATCTATTTCTATATACTATCTTTAAAAGTGGACTAACACGGCAACCAAACCTTTTTGCTCAGTGACATTTTAATAAATAAATGCTTGTTTGACCATGGGTTGTTTTTCTGACTCATTGAAGGAGACAGTTATCAGCTCCCTCTGAAGAAACAGTTAAGATCTTAGTCCTCCTGTAAATTATTGGACCCCAGTAACAGTTCTGATATTCTGTATGAAATTTGGTCACTTCACACCACTGAGATGATTTACTGGCTCTGGTTGATTAGCTCCATAGGCTTTTGGATAAAGGGACTCATTTGTTGTGTGTGTAATGGATCTGATCTCTGCATTTTTTTTTATGATTGACCTCCAGATCCTTTTAGACCATTTAGTATTGGGAAACAGTGTTCTAAATGGTTAATTTTGTTGTTTTTTTTCTTTCAGAATAGATCTCAATAAATTATATTGGGAGAATGTTTTTCTTCTTGTCTCTGAGCTGTGGTAATCTTAGAGGGTCAGTTATGTCCCATATTCATGGGTAGATATGTCCCATATGTCCCTTATTCAGGGGCAGATATTCAGCTGGCGGTGGTGAGTGTTTTTTAGCTGAAAAATAAGTGGAAAACAAGCCCGAATTTGCATTGAAGAACATAAATTACATTGAAAAACATATACTAATGAATAAAAGAATAAAGCCGCTGAACTTAAAAACAATGCTTTAATTTAAATGATGATGAATGAATCACCTAAAATCATAATAAGTAACTAGATGACTTGAAAGGTTTTTTTTATTTTATTTTTATTTATTTATTCAATTTTCTATACCGTTCTCCCAGGAGAGCTCAGAACGGTTTACATGAGATCATCCAAGGTATTAAACAATTTTTCCCTGTCTGTCCTGGTGGTCTCACAATCTATCTAATGTAAGTTATGGATGCACACTAAATATAAATGAGAGGAACTATGTAGAGCAGGGGTGTCAAAGTCCCTCCTTGAGGGCCACAATCCAGTTGGATTTTCAGGATTTCCCCAATGAATATGCATGACATCTATTTGCATGCAGTGCTTTCATTGTATTGAAGCTCTTCCGGAGTCTGTCTTAGGGGAAAACACCCTCCAGGGATTCAAGGCAAAGTTAGACAAGTTCCTACTGAACCGGAACGTACTCCGGTAGGGCTAGTCTCTCAGTTAGGGCACTGGTCTTTGACCTAAAGGCTGCTGCGTGAGCGGACTGCTGGGTAAGATGGACCACTGGTCTGACCCAGTAGCGGCAGTTCTTATGTTCTTAATATTCTTGCACTTTTTTAAAGGTGAAAACTACTTTCTTTTTTACTTATATCTTCATTTTTTTAAAAAACTTTTATTTATGCAAATAGTAAAGTGACCAACAATAGAATTATGCAAGCAAGACAAAATGGTAAAGGAACAAATGACATTATGGTCTCAGTACAAGCAACGGTACATAGAAGAGAAAAAATGCAGTCTATGGTGGTTTCTTAGCCAGGGAAGTGCCCATATGTCAACCAACTCGCTGTAAGGATTTTACATAACCCTTGAAAGTCCAACACCAAATTTTGTTTAAACTGCCTTAGGAATTGCTGTTTCGGTTCTCCCTGATGGCATATTCTCAAATTTCAATGGAATTCTGATTCATACACAGCCTCCACAGCATCAACTTTTCTCAGGAAGTGGTCTGTAATAAAGGGCATAGGACACAACATTGCCTTGAAACTTTGCCAGGTCTCTGGTAACAAAAAAACTTGTTGAAGTTAAACATTTTTTGTTCAATTCAATGGAATGATTAGAGTATGACACGGGGACAAATTTGTCCCCATCCCCACAGGAACTCAATTTCCTTGTCCTGTCCCTGTGAGTTTTGTCGCTGTCCCTGCCCCCTTCCTGTAAGCTCTGCCTTAATCGCATAAGCCTCGAACACTTTTATAGTTTTAAAGTGTTTGAGGCTTGTGCAGATGAGGATGGAGCTTGCAGGAATGGGGCAGGGACAGGAAAAAATCACTCTTCTCGCCAGGATAGGACGGGAAAATTAGTTTCCATGGGGATGGGGGAAAATTTGTCCCCATGTCATTCTCTACTACAAGTTGAAAATCCAATATTGTTCCCTCGCTGTAAATTTCTCTATTGCCATCCATTGATACTGGATCACATTTTTCTAATATGGGTGGCAGCAGATTTAAAGAAACATACAGTGAGGGAACCTGTCAGTAAAACAAATTGTAGAGTGATGTCATGCCATTTGCCCTTCCTGAAACGTGCTGACATCTTAAAGGTAGTAGTGCACGAGTTAGAATGCCATTAAAGTTTGAAAATATGTCATCAAGGAAAATTGGAATGCCAGTCCTTGAGGCAGTCTAAACAAAACTCATGCTGAGTTGGACTTTGTGAGCCTTGACAGCCTTGCCAGATAAGTGACTTTGCAAGTAGGCAATAGCAAATGCTTAAAACGTTGCAGACATGTGATCTAGTTTGACTGAAGTGCTGCACAGTTGGCTTTTAAAAAAAAAAATAGAATTTATAATGGCAGCCATATGATTTTTCAGCATTTTATATTGATATAGAAGAAACTTGCTTTTTATTTTTCTATGATACAGAATTATTAATGGTGATGAAAACATTCTGCACAATTGTTATATTTGCATGTGATTTATGGACAGATGAAATATAAATGGGGACAGATGACTGACAGTTTTAGAGCTTGAGAAATTATCTGGCATGTGCTCCTGGTCTGATGGTCCCTCATCTTTAATAATAAGTGGAAATGTTGGATATTTTTATTCAGAATCCTGCTTTTGAGATTATACTTTGTTGAAAAACAAAGCAATATGCACTGTTGACTCTAGATCAGGGGTGTCCAACCTGCGGCCCCGTGAAGTATTTTGTGTGGCCCCGGTTGAGGGCGATGCTGTGTTTTCCTCTGCTGCCCCCGAGTGTTTACCATCTTGCCGGCTCCCCTCTTCTGTCTTGCTGCAGCGTTTGGGCATTTGTGCGACCCCCCAGAAACATTTTTTTCGGCAAATGCGGCCCAGGGAAGCCAAAAGGTTGGACACCCCTGCACTAGATGAAATGTGTATGCTGTTGTCCTATTTTAAAAATCAAATGCAAGATAGCATTTTCTGGCCCAGCCAGGTCAAAATTCTATGATAATTCTCTGTCGCAACAACATGATGCAAAATAATAATGTAGAGCCAAAAAAATGAAAAAGCCGCTGAGTTTTGAGCTGATGCACACTTTTTGTTGTCTGATCAGTTGCCTGCTGCCAGGGTTTCATTGACCTCTTGTACTCTGGATATAAAAAATAAATAATAATAAAAAGCAGAAATGCACACGTTTTTCCTTTGGCTATCATTCCGGCAAACCTAAATGTCAAGAACAGCTTGTTAAAGTATGCTTGAGTGGATCTAAACCTGTGCTCAAACTGCAGTGAGAAATTATACCACTAGTACCATCTGGATTATTGCTGCCTTGAATTTGGGGATTTAGCTGTAGCTCTTTGGAAGGTATGTTAGGTCAAAGAGCCTCTGACATTGCAGTATTTTTGAGCTTTAGAAAAGAGAGTATATCTTGGCTGTAAATTGTCCATGTGAAGCTTAGAAAGTAATAATCTCTTTGGTTTTTTTGCAGTCGAATTGAGCACTTAAAATCCCAGAATGATTTGTTAACAATAACACTGGAAGAGTGTAAAAACAATGCCGAAAGGATGAGTATGCTGGTGGGGAAATATGAATCCAATGCCACTGCGCTGAGACTAGCATTACAATACAGGTAAATGCTTGGCAAGGAGGACCGTCCTGTTCAAAAGGGGCTGCAAGACCTGGGTAGGAATGTTTTGTTTTTTTTTAACACAGCATCTTGAAGCATGAGAGAAATCAGCCCCTGCCAACCTGAAGATATGGGTTCATAGTAAAACAAATACTTTCCCTTTGTGCAACTCTGCCACTAAATATGATATTGGGTAGGATCTTTTATGGTACCATTGTGTTGGTGGCTCAAAGAGTCATGTCTAAAGTCTGAGCACAAGGAGTCAGAGCATAAGAGTTGCCATACTGGACAGACCAAAGGTCAATCAAGCCAGTATCCTGTTTCCAACAGTGGCCAACCCAGGTCCCAAGTACCTAGCTAGATCCCAAGTGGTAAAACAGATTTTATGCTGCTTATCCTAGGAATAGGCAGTGGATTTCCCCATCTCAATAATGGCCTATAGACTTCTCTTTTAAGAAATTAGCCAAACCTTTTTTTAAACCCCGCTAAGCTAACTGATTTCACCACATTCTTCAGCAACAAATTCCAGAGTTTAATTACACATTGAGTGAAGAAATATTTTCTTTGTTTTGTTGTAAATCTACTACTTAGTACAGGGCTGTCTAAGTCCGGTCCTCGAGATCTACTGGCAGGCCAGGTTTTCTGGATATCCACAATGAACATGCATGAGAGAAATTTGCATACCAAGAAGGCAGTGCAGACAAATCTCTCTCATGCATATTCATTGTGGATATCCAGAAAACCTGGCCTGCCAATAGCTGGTCCTTTTATTTTTGGAATGAGTGAACAAGCATTTCACATCTACCCTTTCCACTCCACTCATTATTTTATAGACCTCTATCATATCACCCCTGAGCCGTCTCTTCTCCAAGCTGAAGAGCCTTAGCCACTTTAGCCTTTCCTCGTAGGGAAGTCGTCCCATCTCTTTTATCATTTTTATGAAGTCTAACAAATAGGCATTATGAAACTTAGGTTTCCTCTTTTGCATAACTCTATGCTAGCTGCTGCCTGCATTATTGTTTGGTATTCTTTTAACCAAAGCTGTTTTGGAAGTGTTCTCAGCTGTCATGAAGTCAGTAGATAGATATATATATAGATATATTTTAAATTTATTTTTAGTATTTATATACCACTTAAAACCTACGCGGTTTACATTCAGGTACTCAAGCATTTTTCCCTGTCTGTCCTGCTGGGCTCACATGCTATCTAATGTACCTGGAAAATTAAGTGACTTGCCCAGGGTCACAAGGAGCAGCATGGGCTTTGAACTCACTATTTCAGGGTGCTGAGGCTGTAGCTCTAACCACTGTGCCACACAGTCTCCCAGTAGAGGTGGTGGAGATGAAGACTGTATCTGAATTCAAGAAAACACATAGGATCTCTAATAGCGAGGAAGGAATAAAAGACTGTATGGATGGGTCGACTCAATGAGTATTTTTTTCCTTTGGCGATATTCAAAAGGGAAATAGAAGCATGCTTTCCATTTGGGAACTAGTGCACAAACTGCAACAATGCAGCTAGTTTTAGAAAATTATTCTTCAACTACGACGTAATGGGCAGACCCTGGGAATTTGTATCTATTCATTGTGTTAGGCTGACCATTGAACAACCTTTTGCGTTAAACTAAACTAAACCTTAAGTTTATATACCGCATCATCTCCACAGATGTGGAGCTCGGCACGGTTTACAAGAACTTAAAATATAGGAAGAGAAGGAAAAAAAAGGTTTACCTGAACTTATATATAGAAGAGAAGAGTAAGGGGGGATAGAATTACATTTTAGTGAAAAGCCAGGTTTTCAGTTGCTTGCGGAATAATTGGAGGGAGCCCAGGTTCCGCAGCGGGGTAGTAAAGTTGTTCCATAGACCTGTGATTCTGAAGAGAAGGGATTTTCCCAGTTTGCCTGCATAGCGAATACCGTGTAGAGAGGGGAAGGATAGGGTTCATAGACAACCCCGCGAAAGACAAAGGCGCGCACAAGACGGAGGCGTGCGCCAAAGAAAATTACAGTTTTTAGGGGATTCAACGGGGGGGGGTTTGTTGGGGAGCCCCCCCCCCAGTTTACTTAATAGAGATCGCGCCGGCGTTATGGGGGGTTGTAACCCCCCACATTTTACTGTAAACTTAACTTTTTCCCTAAAAACAGGGAAAAAGTGAAGTTTTCAGTAAAATGTGGGGGGTTACAACCTCCCAAACCCCCCACAACGCGGCGCGATCTCTATTAAGTAAAGTGGGGGGGTTTCCCCCCACGGTCCCCCGTCGGAGCCCTAAAACAGTAATTTTCTGCGGCGCGCACCCCCGCGCTGCGCTCAATTGTCTGGGCGCACTTTTGACCTGACACCGAAGGATAGTTTATACCTTTGGGCGGGTCTGGTAGAGTCAGGACTCGAGGAGTTATAAGATAGTGGGATTAAGGGAGGAAAAGATGCCGTGAATGATCTTAAAAGCCAGGCAGGAGTGAAAGAGAGCTGCATGCTGCTATCTCATTTCTAGGATTTAATGGGCACTATGAGAAGGACATTTAGGATGGATGTTGACAGTAATGGGGCGATTTTGTAATATAGGTGCTCAGCACAAACAAAATGGGAAAGATGAAGGGAGAAAAGGTCCAATTATTCACAAATACTGTATTAAAAAATGACACGGGGACACATTTTTCCCTGTCCCCGCAGGAACTCAATTGCCCCGCCCCGTCCCCGCAAGGTTTGTTGCTGTCCCTGCCCCATTCCTGTGAGCTCTGCCTTAACTGCACAAGCTTTGAAGACTTATGATTTTAAAATGTTTGGGGCTTGTGCAGGTGAGGACTGACCTTTCATTAATGGGGCAGGGGTGGGAAAAGAACTCACGGGGACGGGAAAATTGAGTTCCCACAGGGACGGGGAAAAATTTGTCCCTGTGTCATTCTCTATACTGTATCTCAGTAAGTATGAAATAAACTTGTATCAGATTATTATTGCTAGTATTGCATTTTTGTTTGCTTTTATTTTTTAAATAATTTTTAGAATATTTATAAAAGGGCATCAGAGATTAGGGTAAACTCCCTAAATATGTCCAGACCAACAAAAAATCATTCTCAATCATGTGCCCAGTATCCATGTAAAACTCCAAAAAATGAATGTTTAGAAAAGAAAGCAAGTAGTTATCCAGGGCAGTTCTATCTCTGTAATGATAAACTGAAGTCGCCCAACACCCATGGTCATATGTGCTGCAGCAATTCGCAATCAAAAGTAGTAGCACAGTTCAATGGTCAATATTGCATTTGAAAGTGAACCATGAGCTGTAACCAGCGTGACTTTTTTTTTTTTTTTCAGGAATTCTGTGTGGTTCTGGGGTTAGTTATTTTCAACTCACTTTGCAATTGTACAGTGGCTCAGACATGCTCTCACGTAATACTTTGAACGTTATGTGCTAACTGCCAAAATTCTTCCTAAGCTCTATTCTGTACATACCGCTCAAAATAGTGCATATTTGCAAGGAAGTGACCAGTACATATGGGCAGGACTTAAACTTACGCACATAACTTATAAAATCTTTAACTATCAATCTTGATTCTGATCCTTCTTTGGAACCTTTGGATTTAAGACTATCACTATCATCAAAATGTTCACAATTTAATCTCCCCAGTCTTCATGAGCTAGAATCTCTAATTAAAACTATCAATTCCAAGGGAACGCAATTCTAATCCATCCCACCCTTTCTTCTTAAGAGACATTTTGACATATTTGGTTCACACATATTGACCTTAATTAATAAGAGTCTGCAAGAAAGCACCTTACCTTTGGCTTGGAAAAAAGCAATCATTCATCCAATCATAAAGGACCAGAAAATTAGCCCTGAAGAAAAATCAAACTATAGGCCAATTGCTAATATTCCCTTCCTAGCAAAACTTACAGAAAAGATTGTATTTAACCTATTTAACCAAATATCAGAATTTGTAGAGAAAACAAATATTTTACACCCAAATCAAACGGGTTTTAGACAACATCATTCAACAGAAAATTCCCTAATTGGAATGACAACTTCTATACTTTATCATCTAGATAATCATACATTTGTTCTCTTAATCTCCATCGATCTTTCATCTGCTTTTGACACTATCGATCATAATCTTTTACTACATAGGCTTCATGTTATTGGTATCACAGATCAGGTTCTCCTTTGGTTTATATCTTACTTTGACAACCGTTCTTCTACTATTTCCTTTAACAATTCGTTGTCTGACAATTTTTCTGCACCCTATGGTATTCCGCAGGGATCTATTCTTTCTCCTCTTCTTTTCAATATCTTTCTTGCCCCTTTCTTGACACTCTGTCAATCTATTGGTTTTTCCGTATTCGCTTACGCAGACGACATTCAATTATTACACCCTCTTGATCTCAATAATTCCTGTGAAATTTCAGCCATAAACGGAAAACTTGAGCAAATTCACCAATGGTTTGACACAAATAGATTAGCCCTTAACATTGAAAAAACAAACATTATGCTCTTTCCTTGGAAAGACAGTCTTAAACTTTCTTCCCCAATTACTATTAAGGGCATTTCCTTGAATTTAGTTCATAAAATCAGGATTTTGGGAATAATTTTTGACGACAAATTATCTTATCACGATCATATTAGTCATGTAGTCAAAACCACTTTTTATAGATTACGTCAGATTCGTTCCATATCTATATTCTTTTGTTCAAAATCTCTAAATATTCTAGTTCACTCACTAGTCATTTCTAAAATTGACTACTGTAATGCTCTGTTTAAAGGACTTTCTCAAAAGGAAATTAGACGTCTGCAAATTATTCAGAATGCCTCAATTAAACTCATTACGAAAGCCAAAAAATTCGATCACGTCTCTCCCTTACTTGAGAAAGCTCATTGGCTTCCTGTCACTCACCGCATTATGTATAAACTATGCCTTCTCACTTTTAAATCTCTGGCATCTAAAACCCCAACCTTTATTTATAGGGTTTTAATTCCATACAAATCGCCTAGACTTCTGAGGTCAAGTGACCAAAATTTGTTGGTCATTCCCTCTCTTAAAGTAATTAACACAAGGCGGCAGACTATTTTTTCTGTCACGGCTCCTCAATCCTGGAATTCTCTTCCAATTCACCTAAGAGATGAAAAGAATCTTGGAATATTTAAGAGTAAATTAAAGAGTCTTCTTTTTCAAGATGCATTCAATGTTTAATTGAACTGCTTTTGGTTCTGAAATTTTTTTTTTTTTACTACTTCTATCATCTTTTATTTCCCATCCTATTGTTTTTACCTTGATTGTTTTACTTTTATATTTAAATTGTATTTCATCCCGAGTTTTCCTCTTGTTTCTTTTTTTATCAATTTATGTCTATCTTAATTTATTATGTATTAGTAGCTACGAAACGTGTTGTTTATATTTGTAATTTTAATCATTATTATGTATCAGTGGCTATAATACATTTATTTTAAGTTTGTCTCCCCTTATTTTGTACTTTTGTAATTTTATTACTTTGTACATCGCTTAGAATTCGGAATAAGCGATTAATCAAATGTTATAATAACCTTGAAACTTGAAATGCTGTGAGTCACATGCAGTGGTGTAGTAAAGGGGGGTAGGGGGTGGTCCGCCACAGTGGGGGGGGGCGCCACCCCCCCCCCCCCACTAAGACACCATCTTAGTGGGGGGGTGCCGGCACATGTCCTCCTCTCGCCTTCACTTCCCCCTCCCCTCCCCCACCATACCTCTAGCTCTTCACCGGAGCGAGCAGCAACTCCAACCTGTTGCTCGCACCAGCGTTGGCTCACCCTCTGACGTCACGTCCAGGCCCAGCGCCTAGGAAGTGACTTCGGCGGGAGAGCCGACATCGGCAGCAAGTTGGTGATGCTTCTCAGGCCGGAAAAGTTCAAGAGGTATGAGGGAAGGGGTGCTTGCACACGGCAGGGGGGTGGGGAAGGAGTGGGGGACAAGGAAGAGGGTGGTGGAGTGGTGCCACCGCCCCCAGGTGCCTCTCACTCTTGCTATGCCATCTGCAGCACTCAGGTGCTAATACCTACATTAGCTCTAAGGAAGGTGTAAATACTTCCAAGTTAATGTTAAAGCATTTATGTACCCTGGTAAGGCTAGTGTTCCAGAAAGAAAAGTAGGTGCCTATGTTCCTTTATAAAATGGGCTCCTACCAGGTGCCCTTTTATATAATTGCTCCCTATGTGATCATGGTGAAAGCCATATAAAAGTCACCTGATTTATCTTTGAGGGATGAGTAAGAGAATAATAGTAAAACATTCATTTAATTTCCATTTTATTTTACTGACCTATGCAATCATATGCAGATCAAAAATAAACATTCATAAGAAAGAAATAAAAACATCAAGCAAACTACATAACACTATACAGTACATAAAACAGAACAATCAAAAGACCCACAGAAAAACAACACATGACACAGTAGTATAAGGCCGAAAATAGAAAGCTTTTAATTTGGCAGGGAATTTCCCTTGGTGGGTTTATTTAATTCTGATTGATTAGATATTTAAACCACTTACATATTGCGTTCCCAGTCTAAACCAGAATCCACAAAAATTTGATACTTATGGTTTCCCCCTCCCATCTCCTTTCATTAAACACAAAATAAAAAAATACTGTTTAAAATAGCAAATGATAGATTTTCCCACCTACCCCATCCACAACTTATTTCGGAAAGAGCAAGGTTTTCAATTTCCTCCACAATATTCTGTAATCCTTCTTTAACCTTAGTACCTCATGTCCTTTACCTCAGGGAACACCAAACACTGCTGGCCTAAATGCTGATGCTTGACTGAGCATGTTCAACAGTAGTTTAGTACGAGTTGATCCGGCCCAAAACCTAACGCCAGTGTTGGTATGATGCCCGCATTAAAGTACACAGAATGCTCTTAATGGTTTCAATATCGGTGCTGAAACCATTAACGCAGACTACATATAAGTGCATGTAAATGCATTTAAATGTGATCATTAGTAAGCCTGCCATATGTTTACAAAAAAAAGTGGGAGGGGGGCTGTGGAAAACTAACATCTGGTCCAGAGCAGTATTAAGGGTTGGTTGAGAGAAGAGATGTGTAAGAGCACCCCTTCGCTCCTACCAACCTGAATGCCCTGCCAGATGAGCTCTCCGACCACCCATCCCTCAACCCCCCAGCCTGGCCCAAGGCGCAACTCCATAATTAACACTGCCCTGGTGATCCATTGACTCTTGACCACCCCCCCCCCCCACACACACACACACACACCGTACACTGGTGGTCTAGTATTTATTTATTTAAAAGCTTGTATCCCGTTCACATAATACAATAACAATACAAAAATAACATTCACCTAAAATTCTTCAAAAGCAAATACATAATACAAAAAAATGTCAAGAAAAAGCCTCTGTAAATAAAGTTGTCTTTTTAACATGCTCTTAAATGTCTGAATATCAAAAAGCACTCTAAGCGGTCCTATCAAATTATTCCACAAAAGCACTCCTGCCACTGAGATCATTGAAGCCCTTATTTATCCCTAGTGAACACTACTAAGCCCATCACTTACTAATCTTAATGTCCCCTCTGACCATGGTTGATACACTTTCAGCACCTGAGTCAAATACCAAGATATCGTATAGTGTAAGACTTTAAAAATCAGCACCAGAACTTTATACGCAGTCCGATATTTGACTGGTAACCAACAGAGTTGATTCAGTAAAGGTGTTACATGATCAAATCTGCTCCCTCCACAAATCAGTCATGCAGCTGCATTTTGGACAGTCCCCACTCCTTCACATACCTTAGTCATAGGAGGCAGGAGGGATACTTACTTCCTCCTGCCTCTGGGCTGCCTTTTTCATAATGGCAGCAATCTGTCCAGTGTATCCTGAGGTGCTGCCGTTTTGAAAAGGGCAGCCCAGAGGCAGGAGGGAGTAGGTGTCAGCCCAGCCTCATTTGGGGAGGGGGGGTCTAATCCTTACAGTAGGCATCTCTCCTGCCTCTTATGACTAAGGGATGGGGATTCTACTAGACCACCAAGGCCAGTGGTATGGAGTGGGTGGGGGGGGCGTTCAAGAGTCACTGGACCACCAGGGCAATGATAGGGGTTGGGCTAGGCCAGGTTTGGGTGGAGAGTTCAGGAGTCCACTACACCATCATAGCCAATGGCAGTTAAGGGGTTGGATCTAGCCTGGGTTGGTCTGTTCTGGGAAGGGATTGGTATGCTGTGGCATGCTTTTTTTGCTTTGTGTTTTTTTTACTTGACTTTCCTGTCAATGCCTGAGCCAATCGGTGCTCAAGCAATGACTGGAAAATTAACTCAGAATAATGAGCAGCAAAATACTGCTGTGATTTTTTTAACATGGGATGAATTTACATGCTCATTACTTTGAGCATGCTGTGCTGATTTTTCAGGGCTAGATTCACAGTAGAGTTTCCTCTTCTGCGAATCTTTTGAGCATGGGCCCATGGGAAAGTGACTTGCAACAGTCACATCCTTGTAACGTGAGAACAAAGTTTGAGTTCAAGAATATAAGCACACTTGCAGGCTCCTGCAGTCACTAGGTCATTTTCCCCCCACTTTTGCTTTACCTTGTTCTCATGAGCTCTTACATTTTTCTACTTTTCATACTCCTGATTTAAGGCGATCTTCTTCATGAATATTGTACATCAGGCAGTGCTTTTCTTCTGTCAGGTGTGTGATGAATCTTTTTAATCAACTGTGCTGAAATAGATTAAACTCAGTGTAGCAGAAAGCCCATTTTTCTTTTAATAATCATAAAGGCATCTACAGGAAAAGAAAGCTTGTCACCAAAGTAATTTTTGGTAGCCATTCTGATTTGGTCACTGATAACAGTTCTTTATTTCCCGCCATATTTTCATGTTAGTATTGTGTTTGTTCCACCTATCTCACTCTGCCCTTTGTTTCCCTCACTCATTCTATTTCTCTCCCAATTTCATTCATTCGTTACTCCTCTTTCAAACTGATTTCTTCCCTTCTCTGTATTCTGTTATACTTTGACTCTAAATCCTTTCACTCAGACTTTTTAGAACTAGCATGGCTGCTATTACCAGGAGATTCACTATTGCCTTCTGCTGGATGGCTTCTTGGTCCATGTTTTCTCCAAACATTTAGCCTGCAGCAGCTTCAAATGACTGGCATTTAGAGAATGACATGGGGAAAAAGTTGTCATCGCCCTGTCCCCACGACCACTGTCCCTGTCATCTCCCCGTCACCGCGACCATTGTCCCCGCCGCGTCCGCGTAACATCCATACAAACCTCAGTACTGCAGTATTTAGCCTTACAAATCAAAGTTCTGGCTGCTGAACTAGATGACTGATGAACTAGAAAGAGATGTTCAGCTGGCAGGGCTTTGTTTATAAATTTTTATAAACACAACTAATATACTACTTTATCCTAAAGCAAAAAAAAAAAAATAGAAATTTTTTTTCTACCTTTGTTGTCTGGTTTCTGCTACCCTTATCTTCTCATTCAAATCCTTCCATCCACTGTCTGTCTTCTCTCTGTGTCTTCCATTTGCTCTATTACTGTGCATCTCCCTTCACCCTCCCAATTGGTCTGGCACCCATCTTCTTCCCTCTGCTCCCCCATTGTCTGGCATCTCTGTCCAGCATCTTCTCCCCACTCTGTCTTCCCCATTTCCCTTCAGCGTCTTCTCCCCACTCTGTCTGCTCCATTTCCTTTCAGCGTCTTCTCCCCACTCTGTCTTCCCCATGTCCTTTTAGCGTCTTCTCCCCACTCTGTCTTCCCCATGTCCTTTCAGTGTCTTCTCCCCACTCTTTCTTCCCCATGTCCTTTCAGCGTCTTCTCCCCACTCTTGTGTCCACTCTGTCTTCCCCATTTCCCTTCAGCGAATCTATCTATCTCCATCCCTCCCCTTTACCTTCATGGCACGTTTTGAGTAACTTTTCACAAAGCCGTCGTAGCCTGCAAACAGTAGCGTGAATGGGCCCTCAATCCTGCAGTAGTAGCATCCATTTTTCATAAATGGGGGACCCATCAAGTGGATCTCTTCGCATTTAGATATCATTTACATAGATGGTTCTCCTATCTGTAAAGTTAGGAATTTCTATGAAATATTCTACATGCTTCTCTCCTCTCCACTCCTTCCTGCCCTCCATAGTCCTCCCTACCCACTTCTAACCCCTTCCTCTGTGATGTCGCCTAGAGCTTGTATAGATATGTGCAACACACAAATGGAAAAAAATTAAATTAATGTAGAATAAATGTGAAAATTTTAAGCAGATTATCAAATTGCTTAATCACACAAATTAAATCTGTTCAGTTGTTCATGGTTGGTTTCATTGTGCAAATGAAGACATCTCTGTTGTGTGAAGAACGGGGTGACGCAGAAGATGTAGCAGACAGAAAAAAAAAGAAGTGCTAGTGTTTGTCTGGGCTGAATTGTTAGCTCTGCAGAAAAAGGAGAGTTTGAGTATTTGTACAGTACTGCATATGTCTAGTAGCATTATAGAAATAAGTAGTTGTAGGGTGCTTCTAGCTACAGCTGCTACGGATGAAAGCTTGGAACCAATAGTTTCCATATCTGGCAGGCTTTTGACATGTTTGCTTCACAAGTGCAATCAGAAGAGCTCCTATAAATGGAAAGACTGACTTCATCAAAGCTTGATGTCCTGTGCAGTTTAATAGGGTGAGGTTTCAACAGCAGATGACTAAAAATTAAGACAGCACAGATGGGTTCAGCAGGAGTTAAGAACATCACCAGAATAAGACACCTTGATCTAGTCTTTGATTTAAAAAAAAAAAAAATGTTACCAATCTGTTACAGATCCATTAAACCCAAACTTGGCTGACTGTTCCAGTGTTTCTGCTTCCTTTTCATAAATCCTACTGTTTAAATGAGCTGGAGCCTGTCTGCTGACACTGTTCTCCATACCCAGCTCTGTAGATTTAAGGGTCATGTGTGGGTCATTGGCAGAAGGTGCTGCGAAATTCCCTTGCTACAATTTAAAATCAAAGGGAATGGCTTGTTCATCATTGTTCACTCTGTTAATTTTGTTCTCTTTTTCTCGTGTGTCAGCGAACAGTGTATCGAAGCATACGAACTACTGCTCACATTGGCAGAAAGTGAACAGTCTCTCATTCTTGGGCAGTTCCGAGCTGCAGGAGTGGGATCTGTTGGTAAGTGTTTTAGAGTCCCTGTCCTTTCTTCTCTGTGTAGCTGCTGGAAAGGGGTTTGAGTTTTCCAGGAAGATGGGGGTCCCATCAGCATTGTCTGTCTTGTTTCTTATTGATGGGCTCTTGCCAGCTCAGCCTCGCTCATTGGTATATTTGGCAGATAATTTCAGAAAATAATTCAGCAGCAGGTTCACAGGAGTCCCATTCAGAATATCCTTGATTATAGTCCTGTACTATGAAAATAAAAACTGTATGCAAATCGCATGTTAATACACAAAACCGAACCTCAGTGAAAATAAATCGAGGAGCTTGACTGGATTGTCAGTGCTGATCAGTGATCACCCAGCTGGGTTGTGAAGTAACACCATCCAAGGAATGTGCATTTATTACAACTCATTTGATTTGTTAGCATGTTTCAAATTGATTTATTGCACCTAAATCTTATAATGCAAGTTAACCTGTAAATTAATACATGTAAGATTAATGAACATGCATTTAAAAAAAAAGTAAAAGAAATGTGTGAAAGGAACCAAAACAGCATCAAATGATTGGCATTATAAATTATGCACAAAATTCCATGGCACAGAATCACATAATTTTGTAGGGTGTGCCTAGTTTTCCTGGAGTAATTTTCAAAACAGAAGTATGCAGGTGTGTTTGTTTTGAATATGTAACAATGTCCCCCCCCCCCCAGGGGAAAGTATGCATATATTTTTACCTGTGCTTACCTACACAATGTCCCAGGTGTGACCAAGCATCAAGGTGGATGAAGAAAGCATTCTCTCTATCTTGCTATTATTTAGAAGTTTAGGAAATACACTTTTATGCTATGCTTATAATTTTAGGTTAATATCCTCTTGAAATTCTGGGATAAAAATTCTGTCCTGGGAGTGGTGAAAAGGCTGCAGTGGAAAAGGAAAATTTCTGCCATGCTTGGATAATATTTGTCCCGTACTTTACCAGCATGAGTAATGTTGTTACCTCTTAGGGCTCCTTTTACTAAGCTGCGCTAGCGGTTTTAGCGTGCGCTACAATGCCGTGCACGCTAGACGCTAATGCCTCTGTTGAGCTGGCATTAGTTTTTCCGCGTAGCATGGGGGTTAGCGCATGCTAAAAACGCTACCGCAGCTTAGTAAAAGGAGTCCTTAGTATAATAAAAATTTGCCACAGGTAGGAAAATAATCTTAATTGTAGTCCAGTCCAGTCTTGGTTATCCAACATAAACAACACTTGACCCATGGTATACAGTTTAGCTAATTTATCATCTAGCAGCTGAGAAAAATGATCCATAGTATCTTCTTGCAGTATCGGCAGTCGGTCCTCAATTTGTGACACCACCATCTTTTTTGGCATGCCCGCAGCTTTGTCCTTCCCCAGCTATGCCGACTTGATCAGCATAACTCAAGTTTCCTATGCAAAGTGGGAACTGTCGGCAATTTGGATCGCTGCTTAGGAGTTCATAATGCCTTACCGGATGAAAGTGAGGTCGCTTCAAAACCTGGATTGATGCAGAATTTGGGGTTTATGAAGGAGTAGAAGCGGAGCTGAGCAACAAGGCATCCACTTGAAATAATCCAAAATATCACCATAAAACTTACACATAAAGCAAAAAAATACGACCACGTAACACCCCTTCTTATTAAGTCACACTGGCTACCAATTAATCATAGAATAACATTTAAAATAGCATTTCTAGTTTTTAAGGTCCTACTATATAATACCCCTCAATTTATATCCAGAATGATTATTCCATATCATTCAAATCGATCCCTTCGATCGTCACAACAAGAGTTATTATCGGTCCCCTCCTTAAAAATTGTGGGAACAAGGAGAAACGATATGTTCTCTGTTTTAGCTCCCCAACTCTGGAACACTCTGCCTCTTTTTATTAGAAAGGATAGAGACCTTGTCTCTCTTAAAAAACTTTTAAAAACTTTCTTATTCAATGATGCCTTTATTGATTAATTAATCTTTTTTTTTTTTTTTTCTTTTCTTCTATTTTCTTCCCCTCCCTTTGTTTTTTTTTTTCCCTAATATGTTTTTTCCTCCACCAAGAGAAAAATTTGTAACTTTTCCCCCCCTTTCCCTCTTTTCATGTTTGTTCTTAACATTAGGTATAGAGATCTTTTCTGTTTTATGTAATTATTTAACAGATTTTTATTTTTATTTTGCTGTTATTAATGTATTACTAATATGATTGTATGTTCTCTTATAATTTGTTTTTAATTGTACATCGCTTAGAATGTTTTAAATAGGCGATTCATCAAAAATAAAGTGAACTTGAACTTGAACTTAGGAATCAGTCATCACATTGAAACACAGTGTGCAGGCATTTTAACTCGCATGCTCAAGCCCTCTTTGCATTCCGCACCCAATAAAGTATACACACATTCTATGGTAAGGCTCATAGAGGCTTTTTGCATCAGTCCCTTAGTTAGACCAATTTACCAGGGCCATTATTTACCTCACATAAGGGTCCTTTTACTGAGGTGCATTGATTTAGCTCATGTTAAATGCAGTGTGGCACATTGTTTTCCTATGGGCAGAATGGCATTTTGGTGCACTTTAATAAAAAGACCCCATAAAATGTCTTTTGAAAATTATCTTCTCCATCTTTACGTGTCCCTGCCTGTCATCTGAAACTAAATATGTCCAAGACTGAGCTGCTCCTCTTTCCTCCTAAACCCGCTGCTCCTCCTCCTCCTCCTTTCTCCATCTCAGTTAATAATACTGTCATTGTTCCAGTCTCCTCTTCTCGCAACCTTGGCGTGGTCTTCGATTCTGATCTCTCAATTTTCTAAGCATATCCAACAAGATGCTAAGACCTGTTGCTTCTATCTCTTCGATATCACCAAAAATCACCCCTTCCTTTCTGAGCACACTACCCAGACCCTTGTCTAAGCTCTTGTAACTTTATGCTTAGATTACTGCAATCTGTGCAAAACTCAGCTGCATGACTCATCTTCTACCAACCTCACATCGCTCATGTCACCCCCTCTCCTTAAGTCACTTCACCGACTCCCTATCTGCCATCACATACAGTTCAAGATTTTATTGCTGATCTACAAGTGTGTTTATTCTGCTGCCACTCAATATCTCTTCTCGCTTCTCTCGCTCCGTTCCTCAGTTAAGTCTTCTCCTCCACTGCCTATTCTAGGCTTCGTTCCTTTCATCTAGCTGCCCTCTATGCCTGGACTATATTACCCGAGTTTGTCCGTCAAGCCCCTTAACTTCCCTTGTTTAAAAACAGACTGAAAACCCACCTTTTTGATATAGCTTTCAATCCTTAACTCTACTCCTCTGCCCTCCAACCCAGCCAGCTGATTAACCGTTCCCCTTAACTGTATCCATGACATCCTGTTTGTCTGTCTTGCCTGTTTAAATTGTAAGCTCTTTTGAGCAGGGACTGTTTTCTTATTCTTTGTGACTGTGCAGCGATGCGTGTGTCTGGTAGCACTATAGAAATAATAGTAGTAGTATGTATATAATCTATGGGCTCAATATTCAAAGGATTATTCTTCTAACTTTAAGATCATAAAAAGAAGGTGGCAACAGGGGCAGATTAGAGCAGGGAAAGGAAGGTAGGAATTCAGCACTGATTTTCAGTACTAGGCTTATAAATTAGGCTCATAACATAAAAATAGCCATAATGGGTCAGACCAATGGTCAATCTAGCCCAGTATCCTAAATTGAATAGCAGACCAACATTTATAAACATAAAATAGTAAGCTCCTAAATTAAGATAAATTTTCAGCTGAGAAGTTATGCTCCTAAATCTGGCTGTAAAGGAGATTAATGTATGAACTCAGCATTTCCTGAATATCAGGACCCTTATGTGTAAGGAAAGATTAATCCAACCCAAACTTTATTCACAACAGGGGAACAAGCAGGAGATGAGAACATTACTCAAATGTTAAAAAGAGCCCACGACTGTCGGAAAACAGCCGAGAATGCTGCAAAGGCCCTGTTGATGAAACTGGATGGTAGTTGTGGGGGAGCCTACACAGTGACTGGCTGCAGTGTTCAGCCCTGGGAAAGTCTCTCATCAAACAGTCATACCAGGTAATTATAACTCATTGAAACCGTGTCTCAGGCTCTCACTTTATGCCTAACTTGATTTTGTTATCTTCCATTTCTTTTCTCATCCATCTCAATTCTAGCTGGCTGGCTGTGTGTTAAGCTCTACACCATTTTTTGAATGACGTAACTCTCTTCTCTGTGTTCAGCAATGGTTTCTTGCAAGTGTTTATGTACGGATCTTTGGCCTGTGTAATAAATGGCAAAATCCATACAATTTATTATCCCAGGACAAGCAGGCATGATATTCTCACATGTGGGTGACGTCATCTACGGAGCCCCGATGCGGAAGCATTTTCAAGCAAACTTGATTGAAGATTTAAGTTTGCTCTGCTGCTCCACGCATGCGTGCCTTCCTGCTCCACTAGGGGGTGCATCCCCTTGTGGTCTCCAGTTCAAAATTTTCCGCGAGCCTAGAAGACGTGTTTTTCAGGCTCTGCCCCAACTGCCTTCTAGCACCGCGATTTTTTCTTGTTTTTTCACGATTAAGTCGCTGTGCGCGAATTCCTTACCTTTTTACTTGATTCCTGCTTCGTTTTCAACGACCCGGAGGCTTCCGGGTCCCCGTGGCCGCGTGGCTAATCGAGCCGCGGCTACTTTCGATTTAATGTCCCGGCCTTTGACCGGCTTTAAAAAGTGCACCCGGTGCGAGCGGCTTCTTTCTCTCACAGACCCGCATCGCCGGTGCATCCTTTGTCTGGGGGCGACTCATCCAACCGACTCCTGCCCCCAGTGCGCTATTTTACAAAACCGGGCCCTCCGCCGAAGAAAAGCCCGCATGGCGGATCTCTTCACCCCGGACCAACCCCCCACTACGGCCTCGAGGTCGGCCCTGGCCTCGGCCCCGGCCTTGACCTCGGCCCCGGAAACCTCGACATCGCCTCGAGACTCGACCCCGAAGTCCTCGGGACAACAGAAAGCCTCGGCTCCGGGTAAGTCCCCTCTTCCCTCTTCAGGTTCTGTAACAGCGAAGAAGCCAGCCTCGGGGACAACGGCGACGCATGGCGGAAGCCCCATGCTTACAGCCCCGTCTAAGCCCTCCAAGCCTTCGGGCCGTGCCTCCACCACACGGGAATACTCTGATACGAGGTCGCCCCCGGTGGAGCGCACAGAGGCAGGGGACATGCCTTCGATGCTGTCCGTGCCCGTCTTCCAGGACCTACTCCGAGCGATGATCACGTCGGAGCTGTCCGCTGCAATAGCCCAGTTTCAATCGGCCTCGACCTCGAATGCGCCAGACCAACCTGAGCCTCGCACCGAACAACCTCGAGGAAAGGTGCGCAATCCTCGCCGCATCCCATCCTCCTCGGACTCCTCGCCGAGACGCCCGAGACATTCCCCCTCTGCGGACCGCCGAGGGGCAAAACGTCGGGCTAGAACGACAGAAACCTCGAACCGCCGTACCTCCAAGAAGGCCCGAGGTTCACCAACCCTACGAGGCCGTTCCCCCACACCTCGTACAGGACCGCTAAGGGTGGCTGAGTTATCACTCTCCAACCCGCGTATCCTCCGAACTCCCCCTCGGACGCATTCTCCGAGGGAGTCCGGATCGAGGTCACCAACCCGACATCGATCGGTACCCCTAACCCCGGCATCGTCTCCGAGGGGCTCCTCGAGACGCCGAAGATCGACAACCCCGGAACACTCTCACAGTGCTTCCCCAACCTCGGAGCATGGATCAGAGCATGAACCTCGATACTCGAGGGAAGCCTCCTTATCCTTCTCCACCCGGCGAAGGTCTCGTTCCCTGACCCCGCACGGGGCTCCGGGGACATCTCGCCCATCCTTCACTCGCTTTGTCCAAGACATGGGCCAAGCATTGGACTTAGATCTCCAGTCCGACTCCAGATACTCTAAAGAGTACCTGGCGGAGCTGGATATGCCATCACTGCCCAGAGAGTCCCTCCGCTTACCACCTAACCCGGTACTCCAACAGGCCTTCTTCAGGAACCTGGAGACCCCCTACATGGTCACAGCCGTACCCTCCAAAATGGAGGCCAAGTACCGCACAGTACCTTATCCGGGATTCGAGCAACCACAGCTCTCCCACCAATCGCTGCTGGTGGAATCCTCCTTGAAAAAGGCTCACCCGTCCCGTGTCTCAGCAGCGGTACCCCCAGGCCGGGAAGGCCGAACCCTGGACAAGTTCGGCAGGAGACTATACCAAAACGCAATGATGGCCTCTAGGGTGCAAAGCTACACTTTCACCTTCACATCATACCTCAAACACCTCATTGGACTATTGAGAGCCTTTGAGACTGACCTACCGGCCTCCCGACAGGAAACGTTCGGCCTGCTTTTAGAGTCCCTCTCCAACCTGCGCCTTCATCTATTCCACGCGGCCTACGATGGCTTCGAACTCTCCTCCAGAGAAGCTGCTTTCGCTATCGCCATGCGCCGACTAGCTTGGCTGCGCCTGGTCGACATGGACCCCAACTTACAGGACCGGTTAGCAAACCTCCCCTGCGTGGGAAAGGAATTGTTCGATGACACTATCGAGGCGGCGACAAAACGCCTCTCCGAACATGAACGCTCATTTGCCTCCCTTGTCCGGCAAAAGCCCAAACCGCCAGCGCCCAGGCCATACAGGGCCCCTCCGCGCCGCTACCCACAAAAGTCCACCCCTGCTTTCTCGCGGCCCCCACCCAGACGTCCGCAAGCCCATCACAGGGCCATGCCCAAGTCCCAACCGCCCGCGACCACCAAACCATCCCCGTCCTTTTGACGGGACACGCGGAAGGGGGCGGGCCCCCTCCGCCATAGTCCCAGACCACCTTCCCATCGGAGGTCGACTCAAAGCCTTTTACCCTCGCTGGGAACAACTCACGACGGACGCATGGGTCCTTGGCGTGATCTCATCAGGGTACTCTCTCAACTTTCGGGCCATTCCCCCGGACAACCCCCCAAGGAATTGCCCTCCCAACAGGACTCAGCTACCTCTACTCCTCTCCGAAGCTCGAGACCTGCTTCGCCTGAGAGCAGTGGAGAAGGTCCCCCCCGACCAACGGGGGAAGGGCTTCTACTCCCGTTACTTTCTGGTACCGAAAAAAACGGGAGACCTACGCCCAATACTAGACTTGAGACGCCTCAACAAATTCCTGGTACGGGAAAAGTTTCGGATGCTCTCACTACCAACACTCTACACCCTGATCGACGAGGGCGACTGGCTCTGCTCCCTCGATCTCAAGGAGGCGTACACACATGTCCCAGTGCACCCCGCTCACCGCAAGTTTTTGCGTTTCCAAGTAGGGGACTGGCACCTACAATACCGAGTCCTCCCCTTCGGACTAGCATCATCACCTCGGGTCTTCACCAAGTGCCTCGTGGTGGTAGCAGCAACCTTACGCTCCCAGGGCCTCCAGGTATTCCCCTACCTGGACGACTGGCTAATCAAAGCCCCGTCCAAAGAAGGGGCTATCTCAGCGACCCAACAGACTATTACCTATCTACAAAGTCTGGGGTTCGAAATAAACTTCCCAAAATCTCAACTACGCCCCTCACAATCCCTACAGTTCATCGGGGCCACGCTGGACACGGTTCGCCTCCGTTCCTTCCTCCCCCCTCCGCGCCTGGAGGCGTTAGTAAGTCTGAGCCGAAGGATCTCTCGGCTGACCTCAGTATCAGCCCGACAGATGATGATCCTCCTGGGCCACATGGCCTCCACCGTCCATGTCACACCCTTCGCCCGCCTCCATCTGAGAATCCCTCAATGGACCCTGGCGTCTCAATGGCGTCAAGACCGGGACCCGATCGACCACTCAGTGACAGTGACTACTTCATTGCAACGATCGCTCCGCTGGTGGGCCGACTCTTCAAATCTTTCCAAAGGTTTGCTCTTCCTCACCCCACCCCACAGCAAGGTACTCACCACGGACTCGTCGGAGTACGCTTGGGGAGCCCATCTGGACGGCCTGCGCACCCAAGGAATGTGATCAGCACAAGACCGACGCTGCCACATCAACGTGCTAGAACTTCGGGCCATCTACCTCGCAGCAGTAGCCTTCCAACATCTGCTCCGCGACCGAGTGGTTCTTATCCGAACCGACAATCAAGTAGCGATGTACTACGTAAACAAACAAGGGGGCACAGGATCTTGGCCCCTTTGCCGGGAAGCTCTGCGCCTCTGGAAATGGGCAATCTCCAACAACACCTTCCTTCGGGCGGTGTACATACAAGGAGAACAAAACTGCCTGGCGGACAGACTCAGCCGCCTCCTCCAGCCACACGAGTGGCCACTACACTCTCAGGCCCTACGAGGAGTGTTCGAACGGTGGGGGACGCCTCAAATAGACCTGTTCGCGTCCCCTCACAACCACAAGCTGCCTCTCTTCTGCTCCCGGATATACTCCCCGGACCGGCTCGAGGCCGACGCCTTCCTCCTCGATTGGGAGGGAAGGTTCCTGTACGCGTTCCCGCCGTTCCCTCTGATACTGCGGACGCTTATCCACCTGAAAACGGTACAAGCCACCCTGATCCTGATTGCCCCTCGCTGGCCACGCCAGCCGTGGTTTTCCCTTCTACTTCGACTCAGTGTCAGAGATCCACTGCCTCTGCCTCTGTTTCCCTCTCTACTGTCACAGGGTCAGGGTTCACTGTTACATCCCAATCTTCAATCTCTTCATCTGAATGCTTGGTTTCTCTCCCCCTGACTGCTCTCCCCGTGTCTCAATCAGTCAAGGAGATATTGGAGGCCTCTAGAAAAACCTCGACGAGAACCTGCTACTCCCAAAAGTGGACCAGATTCTCAACCTGGTGCTCCTCCCACAGCCAGGACCCGGTGTCGGTCCCCGTCCCCCTGGTCCTTGACTATCTACTTCAACTATCTCATTCCGGCCTAAAGACCAACTCCATTCGAGTACACCTCAGTGCGATTGCGGCCTTTCATCAGCCCCTGGAAGGGAAAGCCCTCTCGCTCCATCCCTTAGTCACTCGCTTCATGAAGGGCCTGCTGAACGTCCACCCCCCTCTCAAACCTCCCCCGGTGGTTTGGGACCTTAACGTGGTTCTGGCTCAACTAATGAAACCTCCATTTGAGCCCCTAGACAAATGCCATCCAAAATTCCTCACTTGGAAGGTAATTTTCCTACTTGCACTCACGTCCGCACGGCGGGTTAGTGAGCTACAAGCCCTGGTAGCGGACCCACCCTTCACGGTATTCCATCACGACAAGGTGGTACTCCGCACCCATCCAAAGTTCCTACCTAAAGTAGTGTCTGATTTCCATCTAAATCAGTCCATTGTCTTACCTGTGTTTTTCCCCAAGCCCCACTCTCACCCCGGAGAAGTGGCGCTCCACACTCTTGACTGCAAAAGAGCGTTGGCCTTTTACCTCCAACGCACTCAGCCACACCGGAAAGTCCCACAACTGTTTTTGTCCTTCGACCCAAACCGGTTAGGTCACCCAGTTTCCAAACGCACCTTGTCCAACTGGTTGGCCGATTGCATCTCCTTTTGCTACGCTCAGGCTGGTCTCGCGCTGAATGGTCGAGTAACGGGACACAAGGTCCGAGCGATGGCAGCCTCCGTAGCCTTCCTCAGGTCAACACCTATTGAGGAAATCTGCAAGGCTGCCACATGGTCTTCGGTTCATACCTTCACCTCCCACTACTGTCTGGACTCCCTGTCCAGAAGCGATGGCCGATTCGGCCAATCGGTGTTGCGAAATCTATTTGCTTAAATTGCCAACTTCCCTCCATCCCTCTGCAGTAAGCTTGGAGGTCACCCACATGTGAGAATATCATGCCTGCTTGTCCTGGGATAAAGCACAGTTACTTACCGTAACAGGTGTTATCCAGGGACAGCAGGCATATATTCTCACAACCCACCCACCTCCCCGAGGTTGGCTTCTTGGCTAGTTAAGTGAACTGGAGACCACGAGGGGATGCACCCCCTAGTGGAGCAGGAAGGCACGCATGCGTGGAGCAGCAGAGCAAACTTAAATCTTCAATCAAGTTTGCTTGAAAATGCTTCCGCATCGGGGCTCCGTAGATGACGTCACCCACATGTGAGAATATATGCCTGCTGTCCCTGGATAACACCTGTTACGGTAAGTAACTGTGCTTTTTCTATCTTTGCTTCGGTGGTTCTCTATATCTGCCCCCCCTCCTTCTTCCTGCTAATATCTCCTTGAAACTTCAGTCCATCACTCTGCCTTGCCCTAATTGCAAGAAAACTGTTTTTGTGAAAAGAAAATGCGACGTGTGTACTCAAAGCATGTTCTTGGTCAAAAATGAGGATGTTTGTTACAATTTGAAATCTTTAGAAAAAGTCTTTTGAGATTGAAAGTGTAGACATCCTGCACGTGAGGAAAATATTTTCTAGAATGCAAAACCTGTATTTTGTCTGTTTAGTGCAGGGGTAGGCAATTCCGGTCCTCAAGAGCCGGAGCCAGGTCAGGTTTTCAGGATATCCACAATGAATATGCATGAGATAGCTTTGCATCTCAAGGAGGCAGTGCATGCAGATCCATCTCGTACATATTCATGGTGGATATCCTGAAAACCTGACCTGGCTCCAGGTCTCAAGGACCGGAATTGCCTACCCCTGGTTTAGTGGAACAGCACAGAATTGGACTATTATATTGCCAGGCTCTTTCATACATCCTCTGATTTAATGTGTGCTAGCAGACCTTTATAACTAACATAAGTCTGAGTGTGATTGAACATTGTGGCATAGACAGGGCTCCCATCTGTAAGATGGTTTGCTTGCGGCAGCTCCATTCAGATTCAAAGAGACGCTGGGAAAACTATGACTCCAGATGGAGAGGTTGTTCCAGTGATCACTGACATGTTGGAAAATTATGTTGAAATCTGGCCTTTGACTCCTGCTCTTCAGAGAGTGCTGCTGCCTTTTGCCAGTTTTATGCCAGCTGCTTGATGACCAAAATAACATTTGAAGCTGGCTGTTTTTAATACACAGGAGTGGGTAGAGAACCAGTGAAGATGAAACTAAACTAGATAAGACAGACAGTGGCAGAGCGAGGGTGAGAGGCACCCAAGGTGGTGGCACCCCTCCCTCGCCCTCATCTCCGCCCCCCCACTCCTTCCCCAATCCTTCCCTATCGTGCGTACATCCCCCTTCCCTTCCCCATACCTCTAGTTCACTGCTGCAAGCAACAAGAACTTCAGCGTGCTCCTCGCAACCCCATTGGGACTCCCTCTGATGTCGTTTCCTATGCGTGGCACCCAGAAGCAACGTCAGCGGGAGTGATGACGCGGTCGTGAGGAGCATGTTGAAGTTGTTCCTTGCGGTGGTGAACAACTAGACGTACAGGGGAAAGGATGGGGGAGACGTGCATGGTGAGGGGAGGAGTGAGAAGAGGAGGAGGATTGACAGCGCCTGGGGCAGACTACCCCCCCTTTTTTACTGTGCACTGAAGACAAAGATAGATATGATCGTAGGCATCATTTGCTACCTTGCCTACCCTATATGTGAGTGTGATGTACTATAAAGCAGGGGTGCCCAAAAGTAGATCCCAAAGGCAGGCATACAGAAAGAAAGGGGGTATGGAGACAGAAAGTAAGACGTACAGAAAGAAAGGTGGGTATGGAGACAGAAAGAAAGACGGACAGAAAGAAGTAAAGGGGAGGAGGACTGGGAGAGAGAAAGAAAAAGTTGGAGGAGGGAATGAGGTCTGGAGGAGAAGAAGCATACAGGAGGCTGAAAGAAGGGAAGAAATATTGGATGCACAGTCAGAAGAAGAAAGTGCAACCAGAGACTTATGAAATCACCAGACAACAAAGGTAGGAAAAATTATTTTATTTTAAATTTAGTGATCAACATGTCTATTTTGAGAATTTATATCTGCTGTCTATATTTTGCAATATGGCCCCCTTTTACTAAACTACAGTAGCGTTTTTTAGCGCAGGGAGCCTGTGAGCATTGAGAGCAGCGCAGCTCCCTGCACTTTAAACCGCTATTGCGGCTTAGTAAAAAAGGAGGGGTATATTTGTCTATTTTTGTATAGTTGTTACTGAGGTAACATTGCATAAAGTCATCTGCCTTGACCTCTTTGAAAATCCCTGGGATATGATAATTAACATTTTCTCTGCGTACAGTGTATTTTGTGGTTTGTTTTTTTTTATTTTATTGTTGGTAGATCATTTTGACTTAGTCATTTTAAAAGTAGCTCGCAAGCCCAAAAAGTGTGGGCACCCCTGCTATAAAGGGTTGTGCACTCATGGCTGGCAGCTGGGATATATCCTTCAACAGAGGAAAGAAATGTGTGGTGCAGTGGTTAAAGCTACAGCCTCAGCACCCTGGGGTTGTGGGTTCAAACCCACACTGCTCCTTGTGACCCTGGGCAAGTCACTTAATCCCCCCATTGCCCCAGGTACATTAGGTAGATTGTGAGCCCGCCAGGACAGACAGGGAAAACTGCTTGAGTACCTGAATAAATTAATATAAACCGTTCTGAGCTCTCCTGGGAGAACGGTATAGAAAATTGAATAAATTTTAAAAATAAATAAATTTTTAAAAACCTGAATGGGTCAGTTGGCTTTTGCTGTATGAGTTAGTAGTTAGTCAGTAAGATCAACTTTCCAATGTTTATTTATTGGACTTGATATGCCACTCAGGCTTACAACAGTTCCTAGCAGTTAACAACTATCAAAGTAAATTTTATTTTTAAAAAAAGGGATGGAGGTAGCATTTGACCGGGTCCTATGGCAGGTACTACCTGTATTCTAAAGCAGCTCACCAAATTCTGCCTGCTTGACAACATCCAATTTTGAAATCTATGCGATAGGCCTGTCACTGGATTTATAAGCAACTCCAGATATCTCCTCTCTCTACCTGCTTGCTTCCCTTAATGGGCAATTTGGACTTGGATACAGATTTCTCAAAGCAATATCTCCAGGCCTGGAGGGAGCGTGGGCTGCGCTATGTTAGAGACTTAGTCACTCAGGAGGGAGGTATGCAATCTCTTGCTGACCTACACCTAGACAGTTGGGAATGACTGGCTTACGGCCAGGCATGTCGTCATGTGCTATCTCTAGAAACCACCCCTTCCCGCCAGCAGTTGGAGGTTGTTTGTTTCTTAAGGATATTCAGCTTCCTCAGATCTTAGAAGAGCAAAGGCAAGTAGTGGCAGCTTTCATAGACAGTGAAGAAACAGCCCAAGTTATTAAGGGATTAAAAAGATGGTATTAGAGCTCAGTTTTATAAAGTCTTGGGAAATTCGATGTTGGCACCGCTGAAGGTGATGCATGATTAGGTTCTTACTGGAGGGTCATTTTCACCTGACCTTAAGCACTTATAGTGGTTCTACCAAAGGAGGTCAAAGGCCATTAGATCCAGCCTCCTTATAGGCTGCTCTCCATATTAAATTTTTGCTAAGGTGTTGGTGGATAGGTTGAATTGGGTGTTAACCTCAGCTGGTGTGGTTGGAGTAGGTGGGATTTGTGCCAGGATGTCATGAGGTGATGAATGTTTGTTGTGTGCTGATAGGGATTAAAACTGTAAAGCAGGAAGGAAATGAGGAACTATAGCTGTGAGCTATGATATTGAGTGAATTTTTGACAGGCTCTGTTGGGATTACTTGAACAGGTGTTAAAGCAGTATGACTTTAGAGAAGTGATCTATATGGTTCTGGTGCTGTATGCAGGACCCACAGTGCAGGTTTTAATAAATGAGCTCATCTCCCTTTGGAACTGAGAGATGGTACAAGATAGGGGTTGCCCCTCTGTTTGTGCTATGAATGGAGCCCCTGTCATGGTTGCTGAAACCAGATAAGGAAGAGAGGGGGGAGAGAAAGAGACCAGGAGCTGCAAACAGCTCGTTTTGCAGATGGATCTGATGGTAATACTGATGGAGGGTTTTCATATGGTTTGGTGTTTGCAGTTGAATTGTGACAAATTTGTGCCTTTTGGATATTCTTTGAGAGGTTGGGGGGGGTAGAGGTTGAAGGGAAATTGGCCAGGTGCATTGCCACTGCAGTAGGTGTCGGAGTCCTTGTGATACCTGGACTTAAATGAACCCTAGTGATTTTGGAGTGCTATATGCTTCCAGTTTGAAGCACCTGCAAAGATCAAGAGAACTAACATTGTCCCTTAGTGAGCAAATAAAATGATTGAAGATGAAGATCTTTCTACAAGGGCTTTGTTTTGCAGAACATTCCTCTGATGTCTGTTAGGAGATATTTGCTCAAATGTGTTTAGATGATGGAGTTCTAATGGCATGTTAAGAGGTTCCATATGCCCTTGAAGCCCTGCAACGCACAGTAAAATAAGTTTGTTGACTCAGATTTTTTTGGGCTTGGCTTTAAAAATGTAAGCAGGTGAGGTAGGCATCTTGCTCCTGGACTGCTGCTTGCATCTTAATATTGGTGATTTCTTTGTTAAGTTGCGAAGGGAGTGGGACTATGTACGCCAAAGTCCCCTAAGATTGCTAGCTATATGTTAGGCTATGCTCTCGTCTTCAGTTTTTTATTGCTATTATTACTCTATGGATCTAAGTAGAATGTATTTCTAAGAGCTAACTACTTGCTAATAGAAATGTCCTCCTAATTACATTTATAGCCTTCTAATTGGTTCAAAGGCCTATAAATTAAAGATCAGGCCAGGGTGAGTGGGAGGGAATTAATCTAAATTGAGACTTCCTGTGCTTATTAGCTGTGCTTTATACTAATACCACATCAATTCAATTTTAAATAGCTCCCTTAAATGCCAGACTATGAACTGTAATAGAGATTTTCTATGCTAAGAAAAAACTACCCCTTAAACTCCTTTGCTAAGTGAGCAGAATACATAAAATCTCTGAGTTTACCTATTTAACTTTACCTTTCCCCAAGTTTAAAAGCAGTTTCCCAGCAAATTCTTACAGTTAAGATCTAGTCCTCTCACAGCACTTCTTCTGGGCAAATGAAATGAAATAGGGCTGTGGAAAATGGGCTAGTTTTGGGAGGGCTATGGGGAGAGGTGTTCAAGTCTTTTGCGGAATTGCAGCGGGACTTCGGGCTTTGGAATTAGAATTTCTTTGGCTGCTTACAATCTTGCCACTACCTTGGGCATAAAGGTTTTGCTTACTGTGGTTTTGTTTACTCTTTCACAATGAGGTTTTAGACTGGATTTTAATGAGGTAACCCATGCAAGTAGAATTAATCTTTCGGCAAGTGTAAAAATTCAAAAATCAAATTATGACATAAATTAATTCTTTCCCTTCCTACTCTGGATATGTACCAAGATAAACAATAACTGGTTCACAGTCAGCACTCGAAATTGGAAGAACTGTGATTGTTAATATTTTTCGTTCTGGTAGGCAAGTCTTTGCTCTAGTTATAGATTTGAAAGAATAAATGCTGAGAATGTGGGGCATGGTAATATTCATAAACTGATATGGGGCCCATTGGCATCTTATGTTACCTCATTATAGTTGATAATAATTGACACCTACCTTCCTTAATAGGGGTAGGGTCTAATTTGGCACATCCATGGCACCCTCTTATAGAATCACCCTCATAATGCAATATAGAAAGCAATCATATTTACGAAGTACATTGTCAACATCTGAAAAATGTATCTAGTCCAAGAAAGGAAAGTGGTGATAAGGATGTTCATTTGGTAGTGCACATTTAGTTTGTTAGAATGCTTTTGTAGTTCATGCTAAATTGATTAAGATACGTTATCCCCAGCCTCAAATTACTTTTGACACCCCACCACTTTCTTAAGGCTTGGCACCGCCAGCCTCGCAATTATGCTAATATTCTTGCGATGCTAGCTTTGAGAGGAGAGAGCGGTTGAGAGTATTAATGCAGGCTCCCACCACTTCAGTTTTCCTGGTTCATGGGACCTGGGAATCTTCACCAGCTATGCTCCACTGCCTGGCCAATTTCATTTGCTCTTTTTACTACCGTCCCAAATTCTGATGTCTTGGGCATCTGCCCAGGTTTGCCTAGTGATAGAGCCATCCCTGTGGAAAGTCTGCAGGCTACTATAGGACTGGCAGTGTATTGACTGCAGAGCATGGCATGGTAAGGGTTGTAGTAATCACTAACAGACACCTGACATCTAAGATTAACATAGTATAGGCAACCAAGACCCACCAGGTCTTCTGTATGGAATACTATTGCTTTGGCAGAGGCTATGTCTCTGTTCTGCATGTTCTTGTCAGTTTTAATGTTGATGCAAAGAATACTGAGAAAAGGACAGAAGGCTGCTGCCATGTGAATGCAAATATCATTCTCCTGCCAACATCAAAGGAGATCTAGTAGATGAAGCCAAATCATGACAACATCTGTTCCTTTCCAAATATATTATTTAAAAATTTTAAATAATCTGACTTGATCTTGTTATTGCGGTACTGGAGATTTCTATTTCTGGAATATATACCACACTTCTTGTCCACTAAAGAGAACTATCCAAAAAGCTTTACAGCAATTCACAAAATAATGCATAAAGAAACATAGAAGAAATACCTCATAATATGCATAACAGTATATATTGCGTATACAAGGATAATCCAAATTCTGTGCTAGGAGAGAGAGGTTACAGCAGTGAGGCAGGCAACGTTCCAGAACGTAAGGTAACCACTGGAGGCAGTGCAACTTGTGTATGTGTCCGGTGCTGGAGGAGGTGAGAGCTGAAGGCGATTGCGGACGCGACCGCCGGACACTTAGGCCCAGATTCTGTGTAGGACGGCCCAGGAGGGGCGATCAATACAGAATCAGGCCTACACTAACCCCGATTCTGTAACTGACGTCCATGTTACAGACGCCGGTTATAGAATCGGGTTAGAGTAGACTCAGCCACTACACTTATCGCGGCAACGGATCTCCCTGACGCGATAAGTATAGGGGCACCTGTCCGATTGCCGGCAGGAGGGTGCCCAACCCCTCCTGCTGGAACACCACCCTCCCCCCCCACCCGACACTACCGATCACCGGCAGGAGGGTGCCCAATCCCTCCTGCCAGAAGATGCCCCTCAAACCCCCTCCCCCCCCCCGTCTAAGGCCTTAGACTTAGTGGGGATGGGCGGACCCGCTATGCCTAAGGCCTGATTGGTCCAGGCTTCTAGAGCCTGGGCCAATCAGGCTTTAGGCTTCGCGGGAAGGGGCGGGCCCACCTCATTTCGACGAGGCGGGTCTGCCGGCTGGATGGTACCAAGACCCATCCGGCCGGCTAACAATTAAAGGTTAGTTGGGGGGGGAAGTTAGGGGTGGTCATTGGTGGCTGTTAGCGCAGGGGGAGGGGCGTCCGGAGGGGGGGCGTCTTCCAGCAGGAGGGATTAGGCACCCTCCTGCCGGTGATCGGTAGTGTCGGGGGGGGGGCATCTTCCAGGAGGAGGGATTGGGAACCCTCCTACCGGTGATCGGTAGTGTCGGGGGGGGGGGGGCATCTTCCATCAGGAGGGGTTGGGCACCCTCCTACTGGCAATCGGACAGGCGGCCGCTATACTTATAGCGGCAGAGAGAGATCCCTTGCCCCGATAAGTATAGTGGCCGCATCAACTTAAAATGTAGGCCAGCATTTTGCTGGCCTACATTTTAAGTGTCTCTTCCTCTACTAGGGAGACGTGTAGGGCCGCCTAGGTTCGCCTAAGGCCCTTAGGCAAGCTTAGGCGTCTTGCGGGCCTCCCTAGGCTCCCGGAGGTGTTTAAATATATGTGGCCTGCCTGGGGAGCATTTTTTTAAAAAATGTGCATCCCGATTGGTTGATTAGACAGCTGTAGGACGCCTACAGGTGCCTAAAATCGGGACGTTAAGGCACAAGTTTTCCATAAAGAATCATTCTTTATAATACCAAGGGCCTCAAAATAGTTGGTCCAAAATCTTGTCTCTTGCAGTTGATACTTTGAGAGTTTTTCACTTTTTGCATGTTGCACTGCTTTCAGCTGTGCATAGCTGAAATCGCTTCTGATAATTTTAGATAATCCACATTTTGGATTTGTAGGTACTTACCTCAACATCAGGTGATCTGGCCATTTTTGGAGGGTTTCCAAAACCAAAATAGCTAATATTCAAGGATATCCCATTTGGGATATGATTGGTTGGAGTGAGAATATCTCAGATGATCATGCAATCTTCCTTTTTCTTCATTCTCTTAGGGTCAGGTTTTCAGTTCTGTTCTTGTATAATGATTTTATAGTGCTTGCAAAAATCCAGTTACATAGAAACATAGAAAAAGCGGCAGAAAAGGGCTATAGCCCACCAAGTCTGCCCATTCCAAGTATCCCCCCCCTGAGTTTACTCCCTTAAAGATCCCACGTGAGTATCCCATTTTCTCTTAAAATCCGTCACGCTGCTGGCCTCTATCACCTGGAGTGGGAGTCTGTTCCAATGATCCACAACTCTCTCGGTGAAGAAATACTTCCTGAAGTCTCCATGGAGCTTCCCTCCCCTGATTTTCAGCGGATGCCCTCTGGTGGTCGAGGGTCCCATGAGCCGGAAGATATCATCTTCTGACTTGATGCGTCCCGTGATATACTTATATGTTTCAATCATATCTCCCCGTTCTCTTCTTTCCTCAAGTGAGTACAGCCGCAATTTCTTTAGTCTTTCTTCATACGTGAGATCCTTGAGCCCCAAGACCATCCTGGTTGCTGTTCGCTGAACCGACTCGATCCTCAGCACGTCCTTTCGGTAGTGTGGTCTCCAAAACTGAACACAGTAC
Source organism: Geotrypetes seraphini (assembly GCF_902459505.1). Lineage (NCBI taxonomy): Eukaryota > Metazoa > Chordata > Amphibia > Gymnophiona > Dermophiidae > Geotrypetes > Geotrypetes seraphini. The sequence continues at coordinate 536,923,748 of NC_047084.1, forward strand.
TCCAAGTGAGGCCTCACCATGGCTCTGTACAATGGCATCATAACTTCAGGTCTCCTGCTGACGAAACCTCTGCGGATACACCCCATCATTTGTCTTGCCCTGGAGGAAGCCTTCTCCACTTGATTGGCAACCTTCATGTCCTCGCTAATGATCACTCCTAGATCGCGTTCCGCTGTGGTCCTAACCAAGGTCTCACCATTTAGTACATAAGTTCTACGCGGGTTTCTCTTTCCCAGGTGCATTATCTTGCATTTTTTAGCATTGAAGCCAAGCTGCCAAGTAGTTGACCATTGTTCCAGCAGCAGTAGATCGTGTGTCATATTATCAGGTAATATGCTTCTTTCTACTATGTTGCAAAGTTTGGCATCGTCGGCGAACAGTGATACCTTTCCTCTAAGTCCTTTCGTCATATCTCTTATGAATAAGTTGAATAAAATCGGACCCAGGACCGAGCCCTGCGGCACTCCACTTATCACGTCCGATGCTTTGGATGGCGTACCGTTCACCACTACCCTCTGATGTCTGCCGCTCAGCCAATCCCTAACCCATGTAGTTAGTGTGTCTCCTAATCCTATCGATTTCAGCTTGTTCAGTAATCTTCGATGAGGGACGCTATCAAATGCTTTACTGAAGTCCAAATACACTACGTCCAGTGACTCTCCGGCATCCAGTTGTCTAGTAACCCAGTCAAAAAAGCTAATCAGATTAGATTGGCAGGATCTACCCTGGGTGAACCCGTGTTGGTGTGGATCACGCAGTTTTTCTTCATCTAGGATTGTGTCAATATTCTGTTTGATCAGTGTTTCCATGAGTTTACACACTATAGACGTGAGACTCACTGGTCTGTAGTTTGCTGTCTCTGTCCTGCAGCCCTTTTTGTGGAGTGGGATTACGTTGGCGGTTTTCCAGTCCGAGGGGACCCTTCCTGTGCTTAGGGAAAGATTGAAGAGAACAGATAATGGTTCTGCCAGGACTTCCCTTAACTCCCTTAGCATTCTGGGATGTAGGTTATCTGGTCCCATGGCTTTGTTTACTTTGAGTCTTGATAGTTCGTCGTAGACGCTACTGGGTGTAAATTCAAAATCTTGAAACGGGTCTTTCTGGTTATCTTCCGTCTGCAGCTGTGGACCAACTCCTGGCTCTTCTCGGGTGAATACTGAACAGAAGTATTGGTTTAGTAATTCTGCCTTCTCAGAGTCTGATTCTGCAAAGTTACTGTCCGATTGCTTCAGGCGTACTATCCCATCTTTGTTTCTTTTCCTGTCACTAATATAGCTGAAGAAAGATTTATCCCCTTTCTTAATTTTCCGTGCTAGCTCTTCCTCCATTCGGAGTTTGGCCTCTCTGACTGCTGTTTTGACAGCTTTAGATATGTCTAGATAGTCCTCTTTCGCCCCCGTTCTGCCTAAATGTTTGTAGGCGATAAATGCGTCTTTTTTCTGTTTAACTAGGTCTGAAATTTCTTTACTGAACCATTGGGGTCTTTTGTTTCTCCTGCGTTTACTTACTATCTTTATGTATCGGTCTGTTGCTTCGTGTAGTATGGACTTCAGAGACGACCACATGTCCTCCACATTCTCAGTTTTTGCTTGTTTATGTAGCTCCTGCTGGACAAAATCTCCCATGCTGTTGAAGTCTGTACCTCTAAAGTTGAGAACCCTTGTTGCTGTGTTTGTCTTAGGGAAACCTTTCTTAAGGTTGAGCCATACCATATTATGGTCGCTGGAGGCTAGTGTGTCTCCTACTGAGACTTCCGTGACGCTATCTCCGTTGGTGAGGACTAGATCTAGTAATGCTTGGTCCCTGGTGGGCTCCAACACCAATTGCTTGAGACGTGCACCCTTTATGGAGCTTAATATTCTTTTGCTGCTACCCGTAGTCGCGGAGAGTGTGTTCCAATCTGCATCTGGCATGTTGAAGTCTCCTAACATTACTGAGTCTCCGCGCAGTGTGATGTTCTCTATGTCCTCGATTAATTCCCTGTCTTTGTCCTCCTGTTGCCTGGGAGGTCTATATATCACACCAAGGTATAGGCATTTTTCTTTCCCTCTGGCCAGGTTCACCCAGAGGGATTCCCCGGTGTATCTAATATCTGTGATTCTGGTGGTTTTGATGCTTTCCTTAGTGTATAGTGCTACTCCTCCTCCCAATTTACCCACTCGGTCGCAACGAAGTAGGTTGTACCCTGGTATAACCATATCCCACCCATGCGATTCCGTGAACCAAGTTTCGGATATCGCTATCACGTCAAGATCGGCATTTGTTATCTCAGTCTCTAATTCTAGAATTTTATTGCCCAAGCTGTGTGCATTAACATACATAGCCCTCCATATCTGTGAAGAGATTCCCTTATGAGTTAGTGTGGCTCCCAAATTATCAGTGATCTTTCTCCCTGAAATATTGTGGGTATCCTTGGTACTTACATTAGACTTGGTAGTGTGAATGCCACTTGCCTCCTCAGGGTGGTTTCTTACTGCTCTGGGATATAAGTATGTACCCTCCCCCAACTTACCTAGTTTAAAGCCCTATGGAGTAGGCGGGCTAATCGATGTCCAAATACATTTCTACCTCTTCTGGTCAGATGGAGTCCGTCTGGTCCCTGCAGTCCCTGGAGCGTCTCGCCGTGGTTCAGGAATCCGAAGTTCATTTCTATGCACCATTCGCGGAGCCATTCGTTAGTCCGTTGAATACGCTCTTCTCTAGCTCTGCCTCTGTTTCTCACTGGAAGAATTGACGAAAAGACCACCTGTGCTCCTATCTGCTTCAGCTTCTTTCCCAGCGCTCCAAAATCTCTGGGGATGTTCTCTGTGTCATTCCTTGCAGTGTCGTTTGTGCCTACATGGATGAGAAACATGGGAAAATGATCGTTAGGTTTTAGAATTTTGTCTATGCTAGTGGTAATATCCTGGATCCTGGCTCCAGGGAGACAGCAGACCTCTCTTGACTGCAAATTAGGCCTGCAAATTGGTCCCTCGGTGCCCCTTAGCATGGAGTCACCAATGACTACCACTCTTCGTTCCTTCCGAGGGGGTCGGTCTGCGTGCTCTGGATTTGATGTTGTGAGCTGGGTATCCTCATGAGTCTCTTCCGCTGTTTCCTCGGTGGTTCCATCCTGTAAGATCTGAAATCTATTTCTGAGAGTTAGCTGTGGTATAGATGAACGGCTATCCTGCTGAGAAAAAGAAAAAGAAGAAGAAGAGAGTGAGAATGAGGTGGGTTTATTTCGCTTGCCCGTAGAGGAGGTTACTAGTTGCCAGGGACCAGCATCTCCAATCATCTCCTGTACTCCAATCGTTGTGTTCAGTGCTGTGGGTTTGGGTGTGTCAAGGATGGACCTGTCGTGGGTTCTCTCAGTGATGTGTGACAGTTCCAGGATGGCGTCGTCGATGAAGGCCTCGTCATCCCTTATGCTTCTTAGGCGCTGTACCTCCTCCCTGAGGCTCAGTAGTTCCTGCAAGATATCCTCGTCTAAGTTTCCCATCTCCTCTGTCTGCGTAGAGACTGTAGTGCACTTTGGGAGGGGGGGGGAAGGTCTCGGTCTGCACTGAGACCTCTACCCTCTGATCCATGTCTCTCTCTGCCTTCTGTGTACAGACCTCGACCATCCCCTGGGTTCCTCTGGATGCTGGAGTGTCGATCCTGATAGTAGCTTTGGTACTCCGTGTCCTCCCCGCCATTTCCAAGTTAGAGGGATTTATTTTCAAGTTAGAGTTGATCAGAAGTGCCACCTTATGTCCTCCTATATAGAAATTTTCTCCAGCATACTTCACAGCCAACTATAAAATGAGTAACTAATTCAAAGTCTTTCTCGCAGAATCTACATGTCCGTTTAACCAGGTTTTTTTTTGTGTGGGGCTGTGTGAAGTATTTCTCCCATAATCTACTGACTTCAGCTGCATATATCAAATCTCTCTTCCTTAGGTTTCAGTTCACCTGGGAGATCAGGGCTTGTTTCCCAGGCCTGGTTTATGTTTCTCAACTCAAGGTGGAGGAGAGAGGGTGATGGGGGTCATAGTCATTGTGCAGAGCATTATCTTTCCATGAATAACACAGCTTGTAAGGTTAAACACAAGCTCCAGTATTCATTTTGCATAATAATGAGGTAATTTGTATGCATTTGTATGGTTTATATCTCATTATTACTCAACTTGCTTTGTAGAAAAAAAATCATGTGCTTAAATGAATGCACTATTTTGCCATTATAGCACATGCTATTTGGAAAACAGTGTTATTTGCCCTTAACATACATTAGTGACATCTTCTCATAGTTGCATGCATGCAAAAAGGATATCTTACTTAGAGTGAGTAGATATTGGTAAAATCTAAGCATTTCTTCATCTGTCATAAATACAGAGCATGATTGTTCATAGAAGCAAAATCTTTTGAGTTTCTCTAAAAACCTTAAGTAATGACATGAAAGATAGAGAGAGATGTATACAAGAAAGAGGCACATCATTTTAATCTTGGCAGCCTGGTGGGTTGTTGGGGTTTTTTTTTCCTCTGGCTCTTTCGAACTTGGCTCTCTCTGAATGGTCTAACAATCTACTAAAACACATCCTAAAATTTATGCAGTCTGAACACGAACAAAGCTGAGGGGTTAGAATAAGATGCGTTTTTCATTGAGTGAATGTTGTGCTAAAAAAAAAAATTCTGCTCATCCATATTAATATATTGGCACCAAAAGAGTCCAGTGTTTTGTATATGTATATAGATAGATAGATAGATAGATATAGATATCTGTCATAAAGGCTTCAAAACAATGCAACCTAATATGAAAAGTGATTTATTCCCCTGTCGATAACTGAGATCATCCAGTATTCTAGACAGGCACATTAATGGATGGCTTAGCCCTCATCCAGCAGCTGATTACAGATCCTCAGGAGAATGCACTCTACTTGTCAGTGTGGTATTGTGGAAAATAAGTAGTATTCTAGCTTTCAGTTGTATTGCTGTTAGAATTATATTTGACTGCACAATGTTAGGAAAATAAAGAAGCATGAAAATCAGTCTCGGCACCATCTTTAATCATGGAAAAGAAACCAGAGTGCAGTGTTATGGCATTTATCTCTAAAGGTGGATTATGATATTTAAAAGCCACTTGTTAGAAGATGTATTGTAGAGAAAGGTAGCTGAAGGCAATTTTTTTCTAATTTTTGACTCTGCAGTTTCCCTTTGCTCTTTAGCCTCCAGCTTAGTCAGAACTACTGCTGGGATCCTGGTGCCTTGGGCCTTCATTTGCAATTATTTGGGGAGATTTTTCCCCGTAATTATAATGCCTCCACTCCCTATACATCAGTGGTCTCAAACTCAAACCCTTTGCAGGGCCACATTTTGGATTTGTAGGTACTTGGAGGGCCTCAGAAAAAATAGTTAATGTCTTAATAAAGAAATGACAATTTTGCATAGTTTATAAATCTTTCCTTTTGGCTAAGTCTTAATAATAATATTGTCATTTATAGCTAAAGAGACATATGATCAAGAAACTGTTTTATTTTTATTTTGTGATTAAGATAAACATACTGAGGGCCTCAAAATAGTACCTGGTGGGCCGTATATAGCCCCCAGGCTATACATAGTCTGCTCATCACAACAATATTCAGGACCCATGGATTACAGGGTTCTACAGATTTGTCAAGGGGACGCCTACTTTCGTAGGTCATTTCCTGCCAGGAAACCAAGAATTGTTGCTTAATAGCCCCTCTCCTCCCCCCCCATCGGCAGCAGGAAATGTGTTAATAAGGCAACATTTGCTGCAGCTGTAACATCTTGAGAATAAAAGCTACACAATCTCTCAGCTCTTATCGTGAGACTGGTCCCACAGCAGCTGGGGATCACTCACGTATTAAGACCAAATTAGAGTACCGTAAGACTAATATACTCACAAATGAAAATAATAAGGCTGCAACTTGGAATAAAATGTATAACAAGCAAGAAATAATGAAATACAAATCACAATTAATGATAAATACTGAGTAAAGCAATAAAATTCAAATCCAAAAAGTATTAAAAATCAGGTACTAGTAATTTTGTTAAAAAGCTAGGCCTTCCTCTGTTTGTGAAATACTCTCAAATACATATCACATTCACTGTTGGTTTGATCATGAATTAATAATGGATTTGACAGACTGAATGGACAGTTCAGGTTTTATCTGCTATCATTTACTATGTTATTTTGTAAAGGACCTTTGGCATACTGTTCCAAAAATAAGAAGCCTGTACTAGTGAGAACTATTTGCCTTGTACCTATTAGTCTCATTTCATTTAAAGAAGACTTTGTTAACAATATCATTTGTTGACTGAAGTGCATGAGTGGGAACAGAAAAATTAATACTGCTTGCAAGATAAGGTAAGAATTTTAAATTTCACGGGATACTTCATAGGCAACTAGTGAAGCTTGTTTAAAATAGATGTTAATATGCTCATGATGACTGAACTTGATTAATCACTGTAGAATTTTAGAGTCATTTTTAATCCATGAATTTATTTAGTTATCCACTACTCAGAGAATTCCAGGAATTGAGACGACACATGTTAAAACCATATAAAACCATTGCAAAGTGGCTTCTCTATAAATACTGTTTATAAAAACAAGGAAAAGAAAGCCTGCCCAACTAGAAAAAAAGACTTTAAAACACAGTATTAGGGGCTTCCATTGAGAGAGAAGGCAGTGGAACAGGATAAAAGGTATGGAAAACCTTTCATATGCTGAAAGATTGGAGAAAATGGGGCTCTTTTCCCTGGAAAAGCGGAGACTTAGAGGGGGCATGATAGAGACTTACAAGATCATGAAGGGCATAGAGAAAGTGGAAAGGGACAGATTCTTCAAACTTTCAAGAACTACAAGAACGAGAGGGCATTCGGAAAAATTAAGAGAGGACAGATTCAGAACCAATGCTAGGAAGTTCTTCTTCACCCAAAGGGTGGTGGACACCTGGAATGTGCTTCCAAAGGGTATGATAGGACAGAGTATGGTATTGGGGTTCAAGAAGGGATTAGACAATTTCCTGAAGGAATAGGGGATAGAAGAGTATAGATAGAGGATTACCATACAGGTCCTGGACCTGATGGGCTGCTGCGTGAGCGGACTGCTGGGCACGATGGACCTCTGGTCTGACCCAGCAGAGGCACTGCTTATGTTCTTATGATACAAAGTGGAGAGACAGCCCCTTCGGTCCTGATTCTATAAATGACATCTGAAGTTAGGCACCTAGGTCAGGGTGCCTAGCTGATCTAGGCACCTAACTTAATTTTCTTAATTGGTTTAATCTGCACCATTAAATGAACAGCGCAGTTAAAAAGCAATTTAAAAACAAATCAGCAGGCACCTTCCACTTCAAGGTAGGCATCTAATCTGAGGCACCTTCCATCAAATGGGCGTGTTTAGGAGTAGATTCTGGGTGTGGTTTGACTTAAGTGTTGGTAGGCGCCCTCATTTAGGCCAAGAAAACCCTGGCATAAATGGAAGTGCCCCTAAGATTTCAATGCCTACCAATGCCTAAGACCGCTGGGTGCGATTCTATAAACCAGTGGACCCCCAACCCTGTCCTGGAGGACCACCAGGTTAATCGGGTTTTCAGGATAGTCCTAATGAATATGCATGGAGCAGATTTGCATGCATATTCATTAAGGCTATCCTGAAAACCTGATTGGCCTGGTGGTCCTCCAGGACAGGGTCGGAGTCCACTACTATAAACGATGCCTAGCGGGCGATTGACAATTGCGTTCAGTGGCACCTGGAAGTTAGGTGCCGTTTATAGAATCAGACCCTCCAGCATAATGGAAATGATAGCTAGGGATACCTTAGGTATCTCTTTTGGAGAGAGGGGAATTATCTGAAACTATTTAACCTACCGTATATACTCGAATATTAGTCGATCTGAATATAAGCCGAGACCCTCATTTTCCTCAAAAAAAGGAGGAAAAATGGTTGACTTGAATATAAGAAGGTTGGCTTAATATTCAGCACGGCGTTTCAGACCATGGTCCTAAGCTAAGTTAAACTTTTTTTACTTTTTCCTGTGCACAGTGATGGGTATATTACCCTTTTGATAATTACATTTCAGTGGTGGTGGAGTTTTTTGCCAGTGATGGTACATAAGCAGCTTGAATTTTAAACAGTATTTAAGTTGTTTACTGCTGCATTGAAATTTTTGAGGCTTTTTCTCCACTGGTTTGTGAAATGGTTATCAGGGGAGTGTAATCCATCTCTGGTGAGTAAGATTTTGTAGTTAAATTTTGGGATTTTTTCATAAGTCTCATTTCCAGAATGTTCAATGCATAAAACATTACTACAGTAAAACAACAATTATATGAACATAAGAAGTGCAGTAGATACAGAGGAGAAGCAAAGTTGCTTTGGACAACAGGATAATGCAGACACACTGATATAGATTTCCCACAGGCTGCCAGCCCAAAATCATCTTCTCAAGCTTTAACAGTCTTTTTAACCAATCAGAAGCTGAGGCCCAGCAGTCTCCTCATTTCTATTTATAGTAGCGTGATGCCTACTGTAGGTTGAATCCATTTTTATTTAATTCCAAATTCATTTTTTGTAGCATTTGATTATCTTTCTCCTTTTTTTTTTTTTTTTTTTTTTTTGAGAGGAGATGATGGGAGGGAAGGTCTACATTATCCTGTTATCCATGGAGAACACCTGTTCTAAGCAAGTAACTCTGCTTTCTCCATGGACACAGCATAATGCAGATATACTTACTCTTTAGCTGAGATTTGCCAATAATAAAAGGTAATAGAAGCAACCCGGAGATGTTGATGAATGTTTGCTCAGTTCTTAAGCAAATAAGTTTTGAAGGACAGATTATCCAAATCTGCCCTTGAATTTGGATATACAGTGGTACCTTGGATTATGAGCATAATCCGTTCCAGGAGCATGCTCGTAATCCAAAATGCTCGTTTATCAAAGTGAGTTTCCCCATAGGAAATAATGGAAACTCGTTTTAATATGTTCCCCCCCCCTACAAGAACCGGCATTGCTCCCCCCCAAAGGCCCCCCTGCGATCCGGCACCCCCGCCACGATTGGGCACCCCCCCTCCCCCGCCGCTTCTTACCATCATCTGAGCACCAGCACTGGCATGTCCTGTGCTTGGTGCCGGTGCCCGAAGATCGGCCTCCTCTTCTGCTGGGCCTTGAGCATCTGCGCATGCTCAAGGCCCAGCAGAAGAGGAGGCCAATCTTCGGGCACAGGTACCAAGCACAGGACATGCCGGTGCCCAGATGACGGTAAGAAGCGGCGGGGGGGGGGTGCCCAATCGTGGCGGGGGGGTGCCAGATCACGGGGGGAGGGTGCCAGATCGCGAGGGGGCGCTCGTAAATCGAGCCATGCTCAGTTTCTGAGGCGCCGATTTTGCAAATGTTTTGCTCGTCTTGCAAAACACTTGCAAACTGTTGCACTCGTAAACCGAGGTACCACTGTACTGTAAATATTGTCTATGCAGTAATGCTTGATAAAGGTATGCAAAGAGGACCATGTAGCTGCTTTGCAGATGTCCATATGTGGAATGCCTCTCACAAGAGCTGTGCAGATTGAGATTGCTCTTGGTGTGGGGCTCTCGACTTACCAGGAAAAACCAAATTGGTAACTTGTTCATAGCAGAAAGAAATGCAGTCCACTATCCATTAAGAAAGTGTACTCTTGGAGACTGTAATGGTAGGCGAGGAAAAGCTGAGATGTTTTTTGTGGTTATCAGTGCAGTATAAATAAAACATTAAAGCATTTTTCTGCAGTCTAGATTATGTAAAGTGGAATTTGTTGGTTGAGGATGAGGTTTGGGGGGAAAAATGGAAGTCTAATTTCCTGAGTTGAGGTGAAAGGGAGAAATTTAGGATGAGTACAAACTGTTTTTATAGGGAAAAGTCTAGTATATGGTGAATAATGGTCAGGCGTCCAAATTGCACTTACTCGCTGAGCTTATATGATGGTGACCAGAAACAGTGTTTTCCATATGAGAAACTTTAAAGATGTTGAAGTCAAGGATTCAAAGAGAGTAACAAGAATTGAATCAAAACTACATTGAGGTCCCATGTAGAAGGAGGCAGCTGCAGTGGAGGAAGGAGATTCATTGGACCTTTCAGAAATCTCAGTCGGGTGAGAAAAAAACTGGTCTCCATGAAAGCTAGGTGAACTCATTGATGTTTTGAGACCAGAGTTATAGAGCTTCATCTTTTCCATCTCTCTGACTTTCTAAATTCTGAGCATTATTTTACCACTGTAGTTGAAAAGAGTGTTTTATCTTGCAAAGTGCCAATTTGCAGAATCATTTGAACATGTTACTCCACGCTTAATGCATGCTCCACTGGCTGCTCTTCAGTCTGGACTTAAGTTCAGATGTGCTTGTCTGACTTTCAAAATATTTTATGGTCAACTAAATGACTCTGTTCTACCTCTGATATCATAGTCCTTGAGACAAAGTAGTCGTAGATCTATTTGTGTTTATACATTTATCTTTTCCTTCGTTTAAAGCCATCCAGTCTGATATTTCTCTTCTGCTCCTTTTCTTATCTTTTCACATCTCTTTGGAATGATTTACCTCTTAGACTAAGAATGAGCATTTCTTATCTAATATTTCGCAAAAAAAATTAAAGACCTTACTATTTCATTGTTAGAGTAGGTCTTTTATTATGAAGATTATTGTATATATTATTTCTACTGTAAACCGTATCAAGCCCTATTCTTATAGGGATGATACAGAATATAAGATGAAAATTACCGGTAGCTTAGATTAGCTTGTTAAAGCAATTTTGTTTTTTAGTGTCAGTTTATGCTGTAAACAGAGGAATGCTGCCTTCAGGTAAACTCCCTGCTGGACACATCAGTCATGTACCGTATTTTCGCGGATATAACGCGCGCGTTATACGTGATTTTACGTACCGCGCATACCCCTCGCGCGTTATATGCCTGAGCGCGGTATACAAAAGTTTTTAAACATAGTTCCCACCCCGCCCGACGCCCGATTCACCCCCCCAGCAGGACCGCTCGCACCCCCACCCCGAACGACCGCTCGCACGCGCTCCCACCCGCACCCGCATCCACGATCGGAGCAAGAGGGAGCCCAAGCCCTCTTGCCCGGCCGACTCCCCGACGTCCGATACATCCCCCCCCCCCCGGCAGGACCACTCGCACCCTCACCCCGAAGGACCGCCGACTCCCCAACAATATCGGGCCAGGAGGGAGCCCAAACCCTCCTGGCCACGGCGACCCCCTAACCCCACCCCGCACTACATTACGGGCAGGAGGGATCCCAGGCCCTCCTGCCCTCGACGCAAACCCCCCGCCCCCCAACGCCCGCCCCCCCCCCAAGAACCTCCGCCCGTCCCCCAGCCGGCCCGCGGCCCCCCTGGCCGACCCCCACGACACCCCCACCCGCCTTCCCCGTACCTTTGTGTAGTTGGGCCAGAAGGGAGCCCAAACCCTCCTGGCCACGGCGACCCCCTAACCCCACCCCGCACTACATTACGGGCAGGAAGGATCCCAGGCCCTCCTGCCCTCGACGCAAACCCCCCTCCCCCCCAGCCGACCCGCGACCCCCCTGGCCGACCCCCACGACCCCCCCACCCCCCTTCCCCGTACCTTTGGAAGTTGGCCGGACAGACGGGAGCCAAACCCGCCCGTCCGGCAGGCAGCCAACGAAGGAATGAGGCCGGATTGGCCCATCCGTCCTAAAGCTCCGCCTACTGGTGGGGCCTAAGGCGCGTGGGCCAATCAGAATAGGCCCTGGAGCCTTAGGTCCCACCTGGGGGCGCGGCCTGAGGCACATGGGCCAAACCCGACCATGTGTCTCAGGCCACGCCCCCAGGTGGGACCTAAGGCTCCAGGGCCTATTCTGATTGGCCCACGCGCCTTAGGCCCCACCAGTAGGCGGAGCTTTAGGACGGATGGGCCAATCCGGCCTCATTCCTTCGTTGGCTGCCTGCCGGACAGGCGGGTTTGACTCCCGTCTGTCCGGCCAACTACCAAAGGTACGGGGAAGGGGGGTGGGGGGGTCGCGGGTCGGCTGGGGGGGCGGTCGGAGGTTCTTGGGGGGGGCGGGCGTTGGGGGGGAGGGGGGTTTGCGTCGAGGGCAGGAGGGCCTGGGATCCCTCCTGCCCGTAATGTAGTGCGGGGTGGGGTTAGGGGGTCGCCGTGGCCAGGAGGGTTTGGGCTCCCTTCTGGCCCAACTACACAAAGGTACGGGGAAGGCGGGTGGGGGTGTCGTGGGGGTCGGCCAGGGGGGTCGCGGGTCGGCTGGGGGACGGGCGGAGGTTCTTGGGGGGGGGGGGCGGTCGTTGGGGGGAGGGGGTTTGCGTCGAGGGCAGGAGGGCCTGGGATCCCTCCTGCCCGTAATGTAGTGCGGGGTGGGGTTAGGGGGTCGCCGTGGCCAGGAGGGTTTGGGCTCCCTCCTGGCCCGATATTGTTGGGGAGTCGGCGGTCCTTCGGGGTGAGGGTGCGAGTGGTCCTGCCGGGGGGGGGGGATGTATCGGACGTCGGGGGGAGGCATCAGGCTTTCAGGATGGGGACAGACCTTCAAGGGGGGACAGGACTTCAAGGGAGGACAGTGCACGGAAGTCAGGGGGGGTGAACGGAGAGTCGGGACAGCGCACGGAAAGTCAGGGCGGGCGAAAGGAGAGTCGGGCAGCATGCGCGTTATATGCCTGAGCGCGGTATAGAAAAGTTTTTGTACATATCATCGTGATTTCTGCGCGCTATACCCCTGTGCGCGTTTTACAATGGTGCGCGTTATATCCGCGAAAATACGGTAGTGGGTCATTATCAGCTTTTCTTTGCTCAGCCTGCAATTTTCAGCAGCATTTTTCTCCGGCTCATACGGAAGTGTTTTGGATTAAACCCGTCTTTTCTAATGTCTCTCCTTTATTGGTTCTCCCCTGTATTTCTGTCTAATAAGTCAGGGTGGGATGAACAAGCAGTGTTATGTGGATTTCTGCAGCTCATCTCCTATTTCAGCAAAAAAAAATAAAAAATTCAGAGGCTATAAGTTCTTAGCTGACTCCACACTTTGAGTATCTCGGAGTACAGCACAACTCTGGAGCTTTCTTATAATCTTCTGTTCTACAGATAGCAGGAATCATATTGCTGTATATCTTTGCAGTGGCTCTGGGTACCTTAGTGGGTTCATTGAGTCTACTGAAAGGAGCACGTAGTTTTTAGGTATCTGTATTTGAGCTGCGGATTTCTCTAATAAGCTATCCCTATTGCTGTCATTAATCTCTGCAGCTTATTAGTTTCAAAGGCATTCGGCTACTTGATATAGTTTCAGCACGTGTCAACTCGAGTTTGCTATAGACTAGAGCTTGTATTCTGTAGAGCTTGCTTCAGTGTAAGCATCCAACATCATGCTTTTCAGTGGCTGGCTGCTGCATTTGCAGCCTTAATAGTGTTCAGCTGCTGGAAACAGCTCCAGCAGCTCCTGCTTCCTCAGTGTCAGGGCTTCAGCAGCATTAACTGCTGGCATGGCACAGTGTCTATAGCTTTGGTTTCCTACATGACTCAGCTTCAACAGCGCCATCTACCTATGTGGCACAGTTCCAACAGCACCAATTCCCTGCATACTGCAGCTTCTGCGGCACCAGCTCCATACATGACACGTCTGCTGCGCCAGTTCCCCTTTGTGGCATAGCTTCTGCGGCGCCAGCTCCATACATAGAACCAAGTAAGGAAAAACAGAACCCCACGTAAAAAGGATCCAGAAAAAGTAGGAGCAGTCCAAGAGATAAAAAACTAATTTTAATAACAAAGAACCAACTCTACAAAGACCCGACATAGGCCATGTTTTGGCAGGGTTATTACCTGCTTCAGGGGTCAAACAATATTCTGTTAGATGTATAAATGAGTGTGAGAATTGCAATTGTAGCAATATCCAATGTAAAACAGCCATTAAGAATTGCCTAGCAATGTCTTTCAACAGTATCAGAGATTCAAAATAAAATTGCGAGAAAAGGTTTAAAAAATTTGTCTGCAGCATCAACTCTTTGCATGGCCCAAGCTCAGCAGCACCAATTCTCTGCATAGAACAATTTTAGATATCCATAGAATACAGCTTTGACAACTCCAGCTCTCTGCATAATGATGCAGTTTTGGTAACAACCTGTTTCTGCATCTACAGCTTCTTCTTTCTTCAGTTTCTGCAAAACCTACCACAGACATTGCATGACTTCAGTAGTTGCAGCCCTTGGGATGGCACAACTTCAGCATCACTAGCCTTCTACAGGTCATGGTTTCTCTAGTCTAGCCCTGCCCCTCCTACATGACTTGACTTTCACAGTTCCAGCGAATCATATGGTGTGGCTGTAACAGCACTAGCTTTCTAGTTTCCTCAACTTTATCAGCATTTGCTCACTACAGGGCACAGTGGCAGCAGAAGCCAGCTGTAGGGCATAGCTTTGGCAGGGGCTGATGGCATGAAGTGGTAATGTCTGAATCCAGATGCGTGCTTTGACAGTGGCTAGCTGCTTAGTCCTACAACTGCAACCAGCTGTGTTGAAGCAGTATGTGGCAACTACCACAGCTGCCAACTACATGGCACAGCCACAGCACTCAACGCCATGGTATGGCTTCAGTAACAATAGCTGACTTCCTGCCACTGCTTCAGTTTTAGCAGTCATATCTGAGGCACAGAGGGATCACGATGCCAAGCATTGTGGGAAGCCCAAGAAGCATCAGCATTGATCCTTGACACACTGTGCCAGGAGCACCAGGACATCGGGTACACCAATTCCTAAGAAGCATGGGCACCAAGAGGACTGACCCCCCCTCTATAGTAGAGGTATCAGTGCACCTGTCACTTGACAGCCAGGTCTCAGCTTCTGATTCGGCACCGATGCCTTCTCAGGCTGTCTCCGTACTGGCTTCTAAGCCTTTGCCAATGCCCCTCTCCAATAAGCAATACCAGGCGGTCCTTAGATAGGAATTGGCTCAGCTTCTGCAGTTGCAGGCTGCATCAGCATGAATGATGCTTGCACCTGTGGAGGATCAGTCTTCCACCCTATCTGCACCTCGACAAGAGCCTATGCACTGAGCCCCAATGTCGATGCCTCAAAGGGCACTGGAGCCAATCTCAGTTCATGCACTGTCTCCATCAGTGTTGGGGAAGGGTAACCTCTATGAAGTTAAATGGCAGAAGTTCACCATATAAAGTGTAGATGTCATTCCACCAGCAAGTGGTAGGTTGAGCCCATCCCCACTCATTCTGATTTGGAGAAAGACTTTGATTGGGACTGTTCTTGGAAATCAGATGGTGATCCACACTACTTCAAAGTGGAGGAGCCTTATGAATCCCTCTCTACCTCAGAAGAGAAGAAAGTCTCCACCAGACTTTCTCCTTCACTGGTTTTATTTGAGATGACTTCAGCCATCCCATTTAAGCTGGAGACAGAGGAAAAGCCTAGGGCCAAAATATTAGAGGTTTTGGACTATGAGTCTCCTCCCAAGGAAGGGGTCATGGTACCATTTCACCCTATCCTTAAAGACACGCTGATGAGTAATTGAGGGACTACCTCCCCCCAAATGTAGGTCTCATCTAAGAAGGAGGATACACGGTACCATATACAGAAGGCTCCCATATTTGAGAGAGCCCAGCTTCTTCACCACTCTGAAGGTGGTAGAATCTGCTCTCAAAAGAACTAGAAATGCAAGAATTCATACCTTGGCTTCCCCAGTCAGAGAGGCCGGGACCCTAGACTCATCTGGAAGAAAGACTTTTCAAGCATTAATGCTTATTGCCCGCATCAAGTGCTATCAGCTCTGCACAAGCATGTACTTGAGGTCTTTGGCTCGCAGTACATTATCTTTGGCTTCCTCAGTAGCAGGCTGAAGAGCTTCGTTATCTGGCCAAGAAGCAGTTGCAGTGTAGGAAATACATGACCAGGAGCACTTATGATACTTTTGACATACCGTCCAGAATCTCAGTAGTGAGTGTGGGTTGTGCAGACTTTGATGGCTGCATAGAGGTTTGTGGATATGCCTTACCATGGAGACAACTTGGTTGAAATGAAACTGAAGAGTGAAATATTCAAGTGATTTGAAAAAACACAAAAGAAAGTTTGTGTGATCAAAGAGACTACAGTGGTGGTTATGTCCATGGATGGAAAAATTGGGAAATGGATCTAAGGGCTTCAGGGGGATTGAGTGGAAGTGATGAATTGTCATATAAGAGTTCAGATAACAATACGAGTATAAAGGGGGGGAATTCAACCGGCAGAGAGGAACAACTGCAACAAAGGGAAAAGGAACAGTCATGGCTCCAAACCAACAACACAACATCTTCACAAACAATTTGCAATCAGCAGTGGTACAACTTTGCATGTATTTCAGAGAAAAGTAATCTGAATAGATTGTTCAATAGTTAGATCTTTCTTCTTGGACACTTCCGATCCTTGGACACTTTGGATCCTGTTGTAGACTTTCAGGATAGATTTTTTTTTACTTTTTGAAGAAGTTTTACATTTGGACAATGCTAATATAAGAAAAAAAAGTAATTTGGCTAGGCTTAATGGAAATCTCTGCTTGATTTGAATTCAAATAATTTGGTGGTTATTCAATGTGCTGATAAGGGAGGAGCCATTGTTCTATTATCTTGGGAAATGTATATGCAAGAGGTCCAGCATTAGCTTTTTAATGCACTTATAAGAACTTACTTATCTACGGACCCTTCAAAACAGAGTTTTCAACAGGTAGAATCTGTAATCCTTGAGAGTAAACATAGCAGGTTATGTGCCTACAGCTGAATTGAAATTTCTAACTTAAGAATTTTTTTTTAAATTCCTATATCTTGCCAAAAATTCTTAAGAGTTTAGTATATTCCCCCTCCATATGTTGACAGATTTTTGCAGCCATAGGTATTCCCTATTCTTTCTTATTTAAAAGATGTTACACAATTTTTAGGATATACTAGAAAACAAATCACTCCATTAGGTCAGTACACCAACACTAGAAAAAGTATTTTAAGGCAAAAGAAAAGCCTCAGACACGGAGAGGTGATCCCACTCTCTTCCACCCAAGCATCACTGGCAAAAACTTTCACATATAACTTATTACTGGCAGGTGGGAGCCTGAAAATAGTCAGAGCTAACTAGAAAAAAACAGTCTAGTTAGAAAACAGCCAGCTGACGATCATTTCATGGCTTCAGGGCCTTGACACCAACGCTCCAGACTATGGATTCGCAGAGTAAAACTCCTACTTGCTACCATGCCCCCTCACCATGTGGATATAATGCAGTTTTAGATGTGCATGTCCTAGCTTTAATACAATTGGGATTTGGACATCCATGCAATATGGAAATCTCAATACTGGGTTTCATACATCTAAAATATGAATAGAGCTTCAAACATAAGGGCCGTAGAACTAAGTGAAATATTATTTGCTTTGTTTTATTTATGACTGGTGTTCTTGTATTTGGGCAAAACAAAAGACCATTTTCCATCTTCTCCCTATTGTCACTTCACTTACTGCATTGCCCTCAAATGGGGCATTAGATTGTTCCTTTCCTCTCTTTTTAAGAGTTTAGAAATGTTGGGGAAAATAAAGAGTTCATAACGCACTCTGTTCTTTATCCTCACAGTACAACAAGCTCGACTGCAAGTAGCTGTGATACTGAGTTCACCAAAGAGGACGAGCAGAGGCTGAAAGATTATATCCAACAGCTGAAGAACGACCGAGCAGCGGTCAAGCTGACCATGCTAGAGCTGGAGAGCATCCACATTGATCCACTCAGTTATGACATAAAACCTCGAGGGGATAATCAGAGGCTGGATCTGGAGAATGCAGTCTTGATGCAGGAACTCATGGCCATGAAGGTATCTGTAAAAGAATATTGTGCTCAGACAAATCCAGTGACATAGTGTGATTTATAAAGATTTTGCCATGTGGGCTGAGAACCAAAGCTTCTTAGGCTAGAGCCATTCTGACTCTTAATAAAGCAGATGATCATACTTGGGGGCGTCGTCCAGGTTTAGTTACTGTCACATATAAGGGATATTTTTCAGCACATAGACGTGTTTAAAACACTTCTCAAAACCCCACCTGTTCACTGAATCCTTTGGCTTATTCTCTTCTTAATTTTGTTCCCCCTTGCTTGTGTCGCTTCCCCTGGCTTTTTATTTTAATTTTTTAAACTGCATATTTGCCTCTATGGTTTATTTGCACTATATTAGGGAACGACACAGGGACAAATTTTTCCCCATCTCCATGAGTTCTTTTCCTGTCCCTGTCCCATTCCTGCAAGCCTTAAACACTTTTAAAATCATAAGTGTTTGAGCTTGTGTGGTTAACCCTTTCAGGACCAAGGGACATATTTGTCCCATAACTTTAAAATCCTATAAATTTTGATTGGGATAGTCTACAGTTCTAAATTTGATATGTACGGATTCCATATGATACTGCCTTTATGTAAACAAACTGGTTCCGACATTCATTCATTAGCGTCGTTGCCAGATTGACGAGAAGATTCACTTGCCACACTGTCCATAAGCCAGAAGTGTGATTTTTTTTTAAAAAAAAATAATATTTCACAAAAAAAAATCAATTTTTTGGCATCTGCAAGCCCTTTTTACCATAAAAATGTCGTCAAAACCACAAAAATTGGCCTACGATCCTTATGGTCCTGAAAGGGTTAAGGCAGAGCTTACATGAATGGGGCAGGGACAGAGACAAAACATGCGGGTATGGGACGGGGGAAATTGAATTCCTGCTGAGACGGGGGAAAATGTGTCCCTATGTCATTCTCTACACTATATCAAGTGCTGGAAATAAATAAATGTGTGCCCACAGAAGTTTATTTTATCTTCCATCTGTCTTCATTCCGATTGAACTCTTCTCCCCAGATGGTGATGTACTGACCCAATGATTAGATGTGCACGCTTTCCTATTCTTTAATCAGCAGCGGCAGTCTTGATAGTGACGACCATCTTTCTTTCCTTTCAAAGTCTGAGACCGGTCCTGACAACTCATGTCTGTATCCCTACACATGCCATTTATTCGCCTCCATTCTGGCGATATAAAAGTCTTTTTGGCTATGACTGCGGCTGTGACTTCTTCATTCGCCCACTTAAAGAAGTTTTTTTTGTTTTTTGTTATTTTTGTTATAAAGTGTCAGTGCTTATATTCTATATTTTCATAAATATTTAAATACTTAAAGTGAAATAACTTATCTTAAAAAGACGTTGTTTCTTTAGTATGATCGGATCAGGGACCTGTCAAATCGACATGTTTCGCCACAAAGGCTTTTTCAAGATTAAGTCCCCCTTTTCTTTTTTATGTGACCATCCCGATACTAAAGTATTTCTGATCTACCAAGATCCCTGATCCGATCATACTAAAGAAACAACGTCTTTTTAAGATAAGTTATTTCACTTTAAGTATTTAAATATTTATGAAAATATAGAGTATAAGCACTGGCACTTTATAACAAAAATAACAAAAAACAAAAAAAACTTCTTTAAGTGGGCGAATGAAGAAGTCACAGCCGCAGTCATAGCCAAAAAGACTTTTATATCGCCAGAATGGAGGCGAATAAATGGCATGTCTGACGCCCCAGAAAGGTAGTGAGGAGAACTCTTTTAAGATTGAAAAGACATTGACAAAAGGATATTAGCTATACAACACATGTCAATGTAAAGAATATTGGCTGATACATTTACTTGTATCCCTACACATAGCACAATTTGAACCACAAGGGCAGACCCTAACTTCAGGGTCATTTAAATGTATTGCTACACTGTTTTCCTGTTTCCTTGAGCAAGATAAACTGTAATAAAGCTGGCAGGTGGGTAGTTAACGATTAGGAACAGAGCTGCAAACCTAATACCTACTGAGAAATCTGCTTCTGTTTTTAATAGGGTCTGTATGTCCTGGTTTGAACTTGAAACCCTAAGCATTGGCTCAGGCTCCTGTTGATAATCAGTTGTTTAATTCAAAGAGAGGAGATAAAAATTATAGCACCAAACTTGTTATTCAAACATTTTAAAATCAGCAGGAAAGACCTTGACTATTGTTCTTATAGAGCGCAGCGAGACTAAGGCTTTCACTAAAGCAGCTTGAGGAAGATCCATTACAATATAGAGAACATGTCCTAAGCTTGATAGACCAGAGTGTACTAACTCTACTTCACTTACCTCAAAAGAATAAGGGGATCTGTAAGCTTAATGTACTCCAGGATTCAATTAACAGAGTAATTTCTGTCACCACTATAGGGAATGAAGTTAGGAAACAAAGTTTATGTACATGGAAACAAGTTTATAACATTAAGACAGAACTGCAGTATAAATCTATATAGTTAACATGTCAATGTATCTCCTCCTTTTATATTTTCTGTTTAGAATTGAGTGCAGTAACTACATTGGCCCAATCCTTGGGTGTTCAACCTTATCTTATTTATTTATTTCTGAAACTGACACTGAGGACCAAATTCTCTAAGACTCCGACACATGGTAAAAGAAATGCCATAGTGGAAGTGATTTTTCTTTTATTGGCAAATCTTAGTACAATAACATGCAAATTATAAGTGAGCTATTTGTATGAAGAATTGCCGGTAAAGGGGAGGGAGGAACTGTGCCTGGTGCTTGCTTAGAAAAGTAATCGCTAGGTACAGCTCCGTCCTGTGAAGGCTGCTCTCCCTGCCCCAATCAACTGAGCTGCTGGTATCCTAAAGTTCTGCCAACTCAGCTGATTTACTAGCAGGGAGAACAGCAGAAGGAAAAGTCTCCCTGCTCCCGCCAATATCCTCTCACCTGCCACTGCCCCCCCCCCCAACACCCTGTAAAACAGGGGTCTCAAAGTCCCTCCTTGAGGGCCGCAATCCAGTCGGGTTTTCAGGATTTCCCCAATGAATATGCATGAGATCTATGTGCATACACTGCTTTCAATGCATATTCATTGGGGAAATCCTGAAAACCCGACTGGATTGCGGCCCTCAAGGAGGGACTTTGAGATCCCTGCTGTAAAAGATCAGCAGGAGAGATGCCCATTCCCTCCTGCCTCAGTCGCCGCTGCACAGATCCCCCCTCATACATCCCCGTGCCTTGACAGGGGATGATTGCTCCCTCCTGCCGCCAGGTCCCCGGCTCCTTTAAGTTGAAGGACTACAGGAGAGATGCCGACTCCCTCCTGCTGATGGACCTTCCCATTCCCGGTGCATCCTGGAATGCACTAGAAGGGCCTAAGGCTCGGGTTGGCTCAGGTTGTAAGACCCCTCCCAGGGGAAGGGCCTTAGGCACCAGAGCCAATCAGGGATTAGGCCCTCGCCAAGTACATTCCAGGATGCACCAGGAAGGAGAAAGCCTGCCATTTTGAAGAGACAATCCCTCCTGCTGTCCTTCAATTTAAAGGGATGGAGAACCCCCGGAGGCAGGAAGGAGTTGGGTATCCTTCCTACCAATTTTATTTTTTGCTTTTTTTAAAGTACTGGGGACAGGGTCATCGAATGGCTCTGGGGGGAGGATCGGTGGAAGGGAGGAATTAGGGGGGAAGTAGTTTTTTTGGTTGTTTTTGTTGTTTTTTTTATTGGTGGGCAGGAGGGGATTTTTTGTGGTTAGGCTTGACAGCTCAGACCCTACTTTCCTGTCAGTGCCTGAGCCAATCAGTGCTGAGGCACTGACAGGAAAGTAAGGCTACAACAGCTCAGACCTTGCTGGAAAATTTTGCTCGTAAAAAGTAGGCAAAAATTTTAGAATCCTCAGAGTGCTCATATTAATATTAATGATCTCATTGTACTACCGTTTTAATATTAATGATCTCATTGTACTACATTTGCATAGTACAATCAGAAGCTGCTAGGAAGCATGGAAATGAGCCGTTCTGAGAATCGGCAGATAAAATACTTGGATGCTAAACCAACTAGGACTGGTTTAGCATCCATCATTAAATGCATGGTGAGTTTTGAGAATCTGGCCATGAACCTTCATTAGCAGCTCCTTGGGATGTTTCTCCCACTTTAAATCTTTAGCTTCCTTCTGACGGATTTTTTTTAAAAAGACCTTCGATTTCCCCCCCTCCCACCCACCAATTCCATCCCCCAGGACCATTCGATGCCCTCGACGATGCAAGTTTTGAGAATCCAGCCCTAACAGACTAACAGTCTATTTCCAGGTACATGCTTCAGCCAGGAGCTTGAATTCTGATTGGACTTCCTGATCTCCTAGTCACTTTGAATACTGCCTTGAAACCAGCTGCACTTGAAACCAGCTGCACTTTTCAAGGCTGTGTTGTTTGTTCCCCTGATGAGCCAAACATTGGTGAACCAAGGTCGCTTGTTGGGAAGATTGGAGAACACGTGACAGCGTTGGAGCTCAAGTCGTCTTTTGTCAGCTAAATCCTTGAACGTGCCTCCGGGTGACTTTGCCCTTTTCTAAACCCGAGCTGTTCTGTGACGGAGTTTTTTTGCCAGTGAAAGTATCAAAAGCAGTTTTGATTTGTACCTTTTGGTTCTATGCTGCTACCTTAAGTCTGAGGCTTTTACTCCCTCTTTTTGGGTGCATGCTGGGTTTGAAGAGGGGGGTTACCTCGGTGCCACAATCACACAACATTTTGAATCATTATATGAACATATTATATGTTGTGCTTCCTTGTATAATTTGTTAACACACTAGTATAGGATATTGTCATCCTAGTTTTCTTCACGTCCCATATTATACAATCTAGCTTCCCCTTTGATGTCCCTTCTTGTTCTGTTAACCATTGCTTCCCCATGTTCCTACACTGTTCCTTTCCAGCTCATTGAGTTGCTCTGTACTACCTCAAATCTGACACTGCTAGTCCCTCCTTTCCTTTTTGGCAAATAGAGAACCTTCCTTTCTATCCTAAGAGTCTTCATTTCTAGATAAATTTTAAACACTTCACTTTCTAAATATCTTTTTTGTTATTTGAAAAAAGTAAAGAACCCTCAGGAAAATTGTTAATTAGAAATTAAATTTAAAGATTACATTGTCAATTGTAAGTTTCCATTTATTGTATTTTGACAGAGAGAGTCTGCCATGGGCAAAATTCCCATGTGGCCTCTAGCTCATGAAAAGAATGCTGGGTTTTATACCCTTTCCTGACAAAGTAACATCTGTATACTCAGCAATCTATTTCAAGCATTCTTATGCTATTACTTTATCCTTTCAGGCTGTGAGAAAATGCAGGATGTGATTCTTCCATACTGTGTAGTTTTCTTCTAGTACTGTTATCTTTGACTTTGGGTTTAATTCTCTGTTGATTTAAACTAAAAACAATTTCTGTTGCTTATTCAGACACCTCTGCTTCAAAAATGAACCCTTGCTTTATCCATGGACACTGCACTACCATTTGCACACTAGCTAAGGGTCTTGGCCAAGATAGGTTCAAATGTGCCTTTTGATCTAGTTCTTTAATTTATTCAGCATTGTTCCATAGTTAATGTTATAAGGTTTTGATGGTTCAATTGTTTGTACTCCCAAATATTTAATGCTGGAGGTAGCCACTCAGCCTCTTCTCTTAGAATATTTGTAAGATTTCCAAAATTTCAGATTTTTGCATATTCACTTTAAAGCCTGCTAATCTACCGTAATCTCCAAATTATCATTGGTGGTATATGCAGTCTTCTACTGTAAACATAATATCCATGATTAGGGTAATTCTATAGATAGTCTTCTGCATCCCATCCCCTACATCCCTTGAATATCCAATTCCGCACTCATCCTCATTCTAGTTCCTAGGGACAATCCTGGCGCATTCCTCTCCCTAAGTTAAAGAAATCTGAATATCCACCATTCACTTTTATGCAAGCTTTAAGATTTTTGTACATTGCTTTTATCTACCCATGAAACCCCAATCCAAATCCCATCTTTTCCATTGTATCAAATGTAAAAGGCAGCTGGTTTAATACCTCCTTGGCAGCAATTGAAACCAATAGCAAGGGCAGTTCTGGATTCTTTGCCTCCTCAACTAGTTTAAATTCTTCTGAATGTTGTCTCTAGCCTACCATTCCAGACTCAAAATTACATTCCTCAGGTAGTTGACCAGCACCTTTGCCAATGTTTTGATATTCAAATTCAGAAGTGAAATTATTCTAGTAGACCCACATGTTCTGGGTCAGTGCTCAGCTCTGTTTCGGTTAACTCTCCCAACCATATCACATCATTAAACAGTTTCTCTGGAGGTCTTGTTATCTGTTAAGCAAAGGTTCTATAAAATTTTGCTGTTAGCCTTTCCGATTCTGCTGGCTTGTCAACCTTAAGAAACCTAGTAACTTCTCTAATTTCATCCTATGTAATAGCTTGATCTTCTCTGGTTAATGAGCCCAGGGTAACTGAATCTAGATAATTCTATCTTCTAGACTAAGGTGACCATACGTCCCGTTTTCAACGGGACAGTCCCGTTTTCGGACCGACCGTCCCGTTGTCCCGACTCACCGCTTCGGGACATTTCAGGGACAGCGTCCCAAAGCTGTGCGCGGGGACACCAGGATGGGCGATCACTTTCCCTCCCTGCCGCGCCGATTCAAACCCTGGGCCGTCGCCGCTGCTGCTTCCCGACGTCATTTTAGACGTCAGAGAGAAAGTTCTGGGCCAGCCAATCGCTGCCTGGCTGGCCCGAACTTCCTCTATGACGTCAAAATTGATGTTGGGAAGAAGCAGCGGCGGTGGCCCAGGGTTTGAATTGGCGCGGCAGGGAGGCAGACTGGCAGGCAGCGGCGGTGCAGGGACGGATGGGGAGTTTGAATCCGCGGGGGGGGAGGAAAGAGGTAGGCAGGCTGGCTTTGGGGAAGGGACAAGGCAAGGGAAGACATAGGAAGGAGGTACTAGGGACACAGGACAGAGGTACTGTGGACATGGGAAGGAGGCACAGGGGCACTAGGGACATAGGAAGGAGGCACTGGGGGCACTAGAGACATTGGAAGGAAGCACTGGGGTTCTAAGGACACAGGACAGGCACTGGGGACACTAGGGACATGGGAAGGAGGCACTGGGGGCACTAAGAACATAGGAAGGAAGGAGGGAGGGAATAGAAAGGGACAATTGTTGGGCCTGAGTGCAGAAAGAAAGAAATGAAAGAAAGGATACACAGTCAGAAGGAAACACAACCAGAGACTCATGAAATCACCATACAGCAAAGGTAGGGAAAATTATTTTATTTTCAATTTAGTGATCAAAATGTGTCAGCTTTGAGAATTTATATCTGCTGTCTATATTTTGCACAATATTTGTCTATTTTTCTATAGTTACTGAGGTGACTTTGTATATTTTAAAGTCATTTGCCTTGACATCTTTGAAAACCCCCCCAAATATAAATGATAATTAACATTTTCTCTGCGTATAGTGTGCTTTGTAGTTTTTTTTTATTTTAAGGTTACCATTATGAATTAATATGAAGATATTATGTGTACATGAAAAATGAATGGAAGAAATTGGGGGCAGGGCTAGGGCAGGGTTGGGGGCAGGACTGACAATTAATAGATGAAAAAAATAAATGGTCACATTATCCTAGACCCAAGTGCCTAATCCTCTTCATAGAATCCTTGAAATTTATTTCTTATGTCTTTCCCATCTGTTATTTTACCCTTCCATCTAGATCTGCCCTACTTCTGTTAAAAGCCGACTTGCTTTATTCTCATATTTATAAAACATTTGCTTGGCTTTCAACATTTTCCAATTACCCTCTTCCATGTACATCACCTTTCCCTTTCCTCTATGAGAAAAGCCTTTCATTTTAGATTTCTTCTAAACTCTTTAACTTTCTCTTAATCACCAGATTTTTTTTTTTATTATTATTATTTTTTTCCTTTTGGGTTCCCCACTTGATAGATTGAACAAATCTGACAATAGTATGGGGCAAGTAAAAGATAATGCTAGGAGGAGCATAGTAAATGAGTAGGGCCTATAAGGCATCAAAAGTGTGACAAAATATTGTAGATCCTGAACTAAATATATACCAGTATTAATTTTGTACAAGACTAGCCGTGAATGTTCATTTTTCAACAGTGGGGTGACATGATTCCAGTGCTTAGTGCATGTGATCAATTTTATTGCTGTGTTTTGAATGATTTGTAACCTTTTATATGTATTTTAGTCGGAAACCAGAGAAAAGGGCATTACAACAATCCAAAAGCCTTAGGACAAAAGCACAAAGCAAATTCCAAAGAGCATTTGATCGATGAATGATTTTATGGGAAAAATGTTTCATCTTAAAAAAGCATTTTTGTACTATGGACGAAATATGGAACTGAAAGCTTAATTGGTCATCGAGAAAGCCCCTAGTATTTTCTTGGAGTGAACTTTATCGATTTTCACATCTGAAAGCTTACGTTGAGTGGGTAATAAAATACCCAGGGTCTGTGAAAATGGAATGGCGTTCATCTTGTCAGCATTATTTTATTTTATGAGTTTACAACCAAGCAGCAATGGTGTTTAATTTAATATTCAAAGATGAGATGGATGAAGGGTTCATATGATCAGTAGTACCTAACTATTATATGTCATCAGCATACATAAAAGAGGTAATTTCTAAAGAATGAATCAGAGTAGCTAATGGTGCCAAGAAAATATTAAACAATATTGGGGCCAAAATTTCACCCTGAGTTCTGCATGGTTACATTTCCTTCAGAGCAATTGGATGTTTGCAAATACCAGCAAACAAATATTCTGTGATCTCATCACAATAACAGATTACCAGAAAGTCTACTTTAAAGAACCACTGCAGAGCTGCAAATGACTCCCATGCTCATAACATGTTCTGTACTGTTCTGTACTGAAAAGATGTAATTACACGGTCAAGTCACATAATTATGACCACCTGCTAATATCCAGAATAACCGCCTCTGGTAGCACGGATGGCAGCCAGATGCTGTGGGAGTGACTCAATAAGATGCTGGATGGTTGCTAGAGGTATGTGGAGCCATGCAGTATACGCAACAGTTGCTGATAGGTGCATGGTGGTGAATCCAGTTGCCGAATATGTCGATCGAGGTGGTCCCAAATGTGCTCAATTGGGTTAAGGTCTGGGGAATTCAGAGATTAGGAAAGTAGCTGAAAATCATGGCCCTGCTCTGTTGCATTGTCGTATTAAAAGATCCTGTCACCCATAGAGACGACTGTCAACATGTACAGGTGTACTTGATCGGCAAGGATGAAGAATACCCTTATTAGTTGAGAGTGCCTTCCAGAGGTATCAAGGGACCCAAACCATCTCAAGAAAGCATTCCCTAGACCATAACGCTGCCGCCATCAGCTTGTGTACATTCAACAATGGTTGCTGGGTGTTTGTTCTCAGTGGTTTCACACCTGATGCGCCAACATCCATCCATTCAGTGTATCTCAAAAAGTGACTCGTAGGAGAAGGCAACCCTCTGCCAGTTGGTGCAAGTCCAACATCGGTACTCTTCTGCAAATTGCAGCCATTTTTTATGAAGAACCCTTTTGAGTACGGGTGCAGTCACCAGCCATCTGCTCCGAAGCCCCATTTGCAACAGAGTTCACAGCACAGTCATAAGAACATAAGAATAGCCTTACTGGGTCAGACCTATGGTCCATCAAGCCCAGTAGCTCATTCTCACAGTGGCCAATCTTGGTCACTAGTACCTGGCCAAAACCCAAGGTGTAGCAATATTCCATGCTACTGATACAAGGCAAGCAGTGACTTCATTTTGGACACACATCTCTGCAAGTCCCCTGGTCCGTTTTGATGGTGAGTTGCTCCACGGTAGTGTTCAGCCTGCATCAATCTGCGTAGCCAACACTCACCTCTCACATTGATGGCGTGTTCTGCCATTTTCGTTGCCCTTGGCGAGGGGGTGTCGATGGAGAGGGCCATCAGCGTGGGGGCGCCTTTTTTTTTTATGGGACAGATTGTGTGTGTGTAACACACGCACATCTGTGCCGTTAAAAAAAAATAATAAAATAGAAGCCCTAACAGCAGTGACAGGAGGCTGCTTCCCCTGTCACTGCTGTTAGGACTCTGCGCATGTGTCAGTCGCTCACTGAGCGATTGATCTGTCGGGTTTGCATGCAAATGATTTACATGCAGACTTGCTAGTGCATCGTTCGCTCCTGGAGAATCAGCTAACAGTGACCCAGTCGATATCTGTAGAGCATCCAGGCCTTAGAGTCTTACACACTGGTCTTCTCAAGTATCTATCAACTCTTGCCGTCCCATATGTCCTTGCTTGTTTTCTCTGTTCTATTAACAATCATAGATTGGTTTTATTTGCTTCATTACAGTCGAATTGGGAGTCTACCCAGAATAATGCCTTTTTCTTTCTTGGTTCCCTTCCATTGGAATAATCTGCCTCCAACATTCTGGTCAAAACTATCTTAGCAAAAATTTAAATCTCAACTTAAAATGCATTTGTTTAATAATTGTTTTTTTAACACATAAGGGATTTTTGTTTCGTTTCTTGTTTGTCTTCTCCCAGGGTTGTGCTGAAAGATGACACATGCACTGCACTCTTTTTGTTTTAATTATTTTTGTAAGTTTCAATTGAGTCTTTGCTATTTTATGGCATTCTTTTCTTTCTTTGCAGTTTAGTGTATTTCACCGCCTAGTCTTGTTCTCAAATTGGCTAGTATAGTAAATTAGAATAAACATAGAAACATAGTACTATTGTGTATTATTTACACCATTGCTGCCTCCCCAAGCAACATTTTTAAAAGAACAGAACAAAGCATAAATTTGTGGAAATGATGCAGGAAACAAAACTTGTGCACCCCTGGTTTTAGTCTCTATTAGCATATCTATCAAAGAGACTAGTAGCACCTTTATGGGGTGAAGTGGGATCTTGTTCTGGAGGTCTTATGCTTGAGTAAATCAACCAATCTCTCTCTTGTTTTATCATCCCATTTTCAGTACAATCTTAGTGTTTTGCTGGGAAGCCCACACTGAGCACAGGTCCACTGGAAAATGTGGTTTTTGAGCATAGGAATAAAGCTGGCAGTTAAACTGCAAAAAGCAAATTTTACACTATACTGCTGCCAGGGCACCTTCAGAGGAAAAAGAAGTGTTGCTTATTCAAAAACAGCAAGTTGGAAAACAAACTATATGAAAGAACTAAGGGGGTGCTAAGCGCTAACATGTCCATTATATTTATGGACGTATTAATGTTTAGCGTGCGCTAAATCGGCTAGCGCGCCTTGGTAAAAGAGGGGGTAAATGTACACATTTTATGAAAAGGGGTTAAAAAAACCTTAGGGGTCCTTTTATCAAGCTGCGCTAGCGGGGTTAGCACATCAGACATTTCATCACGCGCTAACCCCGGCGGCCGGCTAAAAAACTAACACCTGCTCAATGCAGGCGTTAGCGGCTAGCGCGGCAGGCGGTTTAACGTGCGGTATTACGCGCATTAAGCCCCTACCGCAGCTTGATAAAAGGACCCCTTAGCCCCGGCTATGGATTTCCTCCGTTTATTTATTTATTTTTTCTCTTCCCTCTCTTCTCCTTTCTTCTTTTCTTTGTTGAGGGTGGGGGTGTTGGGGGAGAGGCCTTGCTTTCTTCTCAGGGCTCATCAGAGTAAAGGGCTCTGTTTGCATGGTATTTTGGCCTAGGGCGTCTGGGCATCCCCAGTGGCACAGGGTTGGGCTGATGATTGTTATTGGTCTTGGATTGTTATTCTTATTTCTTCCTTTATGATGGCTGGATGGTTTTGGCTAGGGGGTGGGCTGGGGAAGGGGTTAAGTTTGGGGGGTGGGTGGGAGTTGGGGGCATTGTTGTTCATTTTTGCACACCTGTACCTTTTGCTGTGTTCTTTTCAATTCAATAAGAATTGATTTCCTGCAAAAGGACCCCTTAGTGTGAGTTAGAAAAACACGTGCTTTATCTATTTGTTTGGGGGTGGGGTGAATACAGTTTTATGCACCATGGACATCTTAAGAAGTTTGATTTAAACAGTAGCTTATTTTGCAAACTTCTGCATCAGTATTTGGGTTGGGGGAGTGGGTTTTGGAATACCAGAAATGATATCCTTCAAAGCAAACTCACAGCACTTTAATGTTTTTACCCTGTATGTATGTATGCCAAGGCATGTATCCTACTTCACGTTGGTTGCTTGTTTGGTAGGGTTACCATATGGCTCCAGAAAAAGGAGGACAGAATGTCCTCCTTTTTCCTGGAGCTATATGGTAACCTTATTGTTAGGAGACTTGTGAATGAATTGAGATTGCTGTAGTAATTCCTAAATTAAAGATAAATTTTCAAGTTAAGTTTGAGTCCCCGTGTTGGCAGGAAGCCAACCTTGACTTTCTTTACTGCATGAACCTAGTTCTCTCTCCCCTTGCTGTCCTGGAGAATGAGGCATCTCTTCTTTCCTCCACAGGAAGAGATGGCAGAGCTCAAAGCGCAACTCTACCTGCTGGAGAAAGAAAAAAAAAGCATTGGAGCTGAAGTTAAGCACCCGAGATGCCCAAGAGCAGGCCTACCTGGTGCACATTGAGCACTTGAAGTCTGAAGTGGAGGAACAAAAGGAGCAGAGAATGAGATCACTCAGCTCAACCAGCAGCAGCAGCAAAGACAAAATAGGCAAGGTCCGGCACTGCTATTTCTAAAGCAGATCAGGTGGAATGTGCACATGTTTTGGGTAGCTGAAGTTTAGTGGTTCAGTTTTGTTATTATTTTAATGGTTAAACAGGTTTTGTAACCTGTAAGGATAAGCAGACAACACTACAAGGGGAAAACATTTTAGTAATGTTATTTGTTTAATTGCATGTTTAATCACCATGGCAATGAATGTGCAATCACTGACTTTTACAAAATCACACTCAAACATTGGTCAACATGAAGTCTTAGGTAGATTTTCAAAAGTTTCTGAGAAGATAATGGATACCTAGAATTGCATTACCAGCGACTGGTGTTGATAAACCAAAATTAGTGAAGAGTTCCAGCAGGTGTAGGACAGACATGGAGTGTGATGATAATTACCAGAGATGGAGTAAGGCCAGTGGTGACAGGTGGGTGGATCAGATGGTACATAACTGCTGACAGCTGCTATGTTACTAATTTATGAAAGAAATTGGCCTTCATTAATTCAAAAGTGTAAAATGGTAGAATCATAGCTTGAAATCTATAAGTTACTACATTGGAAATCTGAAAGTTGTAATGAGTAAAGCATCAACGTGCAGTTAGTTTTCTCACATGGCCTGAATCTCCTACATTGGTTTAGTAAAGAATGATTTTTAGCCAGCTGTCATAAACTTAATTTCAGCTTTAACCCTGCTGTCTAGGTTATGACTGAAAATAAGTCTGAATGTAGCTGGCTAAACGTTAGAACCTAATTTTGCAAGCACTTTTCCCGTAGATATACAGATTTGGGAAAATAAAAAGACTTAGGGGCTGATTCTATAAAAGGTGCATAAAGTTAGGTGCCTAACTTAGGCCCCTTTTACAAAGGCAATTATTGTGGTGGGCTGCAGTAATTTCCCCAATGCTCGTAGGGATTCAGTGGATGTTAGAACATTTGCCACGTAGCAGCTGCTACCGTGCCTTTGTAAAAAAAAAAAAAAAGGGGGGGGTTAATTGGTAAAATACCCTTAATAGCTTCAATAATTGGTTAAAAAAAATTTTAATTGGGGGATAGGCGCCTATCTGATTCTATAAAAGATAGGCACCTAAGTGTGCGTTTCTATAGGTGGAGTGTGACGTAGGTAACAGTAAGCGCGATTTTCCAAAAACTTATGAAATATAGGCCTTTAAAACCATGGCCTACATTTCAGGCGCCTAAGTTTTTACATAGGCACCGCTAGTTGCGATTCTGTAAACAGTGCTTAAGAGAGATTGACACGCAGCCGGCACTATTTTTTTAGGCGGCGTTTATAGAACCAGTCCCTTAGTAAATAAAGGTCCATGAAGTGCTGAATTTAGGCCATCCTTTTCTGCACTTGTGGTTGACCAGCCAAGTCCTCTGGCAACCATAGAAGTACTTTGAGACCGCACTTTTTTTCAGCAACTAAATCTAGGCATCTAGATTCTGCTTGTTGTATTTGATGACATTTTTGTTTGGCAGGATCTAACAGAAAATTGGCCCCATAGTTGTTAAACCGATGCCAAGTATGCTTAATATTTTTCCAGTTGATACAGGCCCACTTGATTCTGCTGTTCATATAATCCTATTGCCACTGATATTAATATTAAGATTTATAAATAACCAGATTTGTTTTTAATACTCTGAAAAGACTTTAGTTATTATATATAGTACCTCTAGGACTACAACAGTGCCTTAAAGTAAATTTATCCTTGATCAATCTTAACCTATGACATCTGCTTCTGTTAACTTCCATGCATCAAGTAATCTCTCAGTGATAAACACATAAGTTCTCTATTCAACAATTTGTCTACAGAAGTAACAAATGACTTTGCCTTCAATGAATATATTTTTCTCATTGTAAGGCCATGGATTGTAAGTCTCCATATAGTAACATAGAAGATTGCAACCAAGGGTTAATTGGCCCGCCTCTTCTGACTGGAAGTTACTGTCGTTTGAAAAATGAGCTGTCATTTGAAACGAATATTGTTCTCCAATAAGAGTGCACACTGTTTGCATATAGTGCCCCCTTTTCTTGGAGTGTGCATTATATTCACATAAGAAGGGAGTCAGTAAATGGTGCTCACAGTTCAGTGCCCAGAAACATCGGCGCTAAATGCAATTCTATAAAGGGTATGTAAACTTTATAGAATTGCACTTGACACCAATTATGCACTGAACTTTTAGGTGCCAGACTTATGCCTGATAAAAAAAAAAAACAGATGTAAATGCTGGTGCCTAACTCAGGCACAGGCTCAGGTCGTATCCTGTAAATCCATGCATAACCTTTTGTAATGCTCCTGACATGGCCCTAGCCACACCCCCTTTCAGATTCTCAATGTAAAAGTTAAGTGCTGAACGGTACAGAATAGCATGCAGATAGATGTGCACGCAAATCTTAATTTTAGACAATTAACTGCAATAATTGTTCTTGGTGCCCAATAATTGCTAGTTAAGGGCTTGTTACTCAATTAAGTTGTGCATATAACATAGGCATGCATTTTGGGTAGCACATATAGAATCAAGGGGATAATGTGCAAGCAATGGTTCACTCATGTGCTCACTATGTGCAAATAACATTGACTCCAATAAAAATATGCACTGTAATGACATATTTTGTTTCGAAACTTTCTGGCGGCCCATCTATAGTTCATGATGCTTAAGCCAGGGACGTGTCACATGCAAACCACACCGTTTTGACCTTCTGTGGGTTGCTAATCATTATCCAAGTCATTTTTGTTATCTTCACTTTTTTTGTCTACCGTTTTGGGGAGATGAGCATATATGTTCTCGTACTGTACTTAAACCAATACCCGGGGCCTTCCTCTATGTTTTTTCTGCAGAAGGATGTCAATTTTCAGCTCCTCTATGTTCTTAATCTAGACTTTAAGTACCATGCTAGCTACTGCTCTCTGTACATGCTGTAGGATATTTACAGTCAGTCGTGATCTTATCTTCCACACCTCTGGTATCTCAGCTGGAAAGCCCAGACCAGACCAATAATGCAGACAGTGGATGTGTATGTTACTATCCTGGATGCACACATTCAGAGCGAGAGAAAGAGCAATCTTTTGCTCTTTGTCATCTAACCAACTTGAACAGGACAGCTAGACTTGAGCAATAGCATCACTAACCCTTTTATAGATGATTTTATGTGATTGGAACTGGCAGGGAATTGGGAAGAACTCTTGAACACATGCCCTGAAGGTCAAATACCAGGACAAATCAAAAATTAAAGTCAATTATTAAATTATGTGATAACCAGAACAGAGCTAGCGAAATGCAACATATGTACTCTTTCATTGCCTGTTGGATAGCTCGTCCATGCAGAGTACATCGCTCGGCCTATAGAAACATGGATGCTCCATTGCAAGATTGCA
This sequence comes from Geotrypetes seraphini, assembly GCF_902459505.1. NCBI lineage: Eukaryota > Metazoa > Chordata > Amphibia > Gymnophiona > Dermophiidae > Geotrypetes > Geotrypetes seraphini. Next base: position 536,957,594 of record NC_047084.1, read on the forward strand.
CCATCAAAGAACAACATGCATTAGTGCACTTTCTTTGGGCAGAGGGAGTTAAACCTTTGGAAATCCACCATCAGATATTGACTCAGTATGGACATAGCACTGTGATTCAATGAAAGGTTTATGAGTGGATAGAAAGGTTTAAAGCGGGAGGAACAGGTATACCCAATGAAGGTCTTTCTAGTTGCCAATTAACATTGCATGCACAAGAGCACATTGACAGGGCAGATGATTTGATTAGAGAAGACTAGTAGATAATGGTGTCTCAATTGACTGCAAATTGGATATCAGCTATGGACCTGCATTTGCCATAATGCATGATGTTTAGGATACAGGGAAGTGTGCACACGATGATTTCCCAAAACAGCTTACTGATCTGCACAAGCAACAGTATGGAGGATATGACACAGTTCCTGAGACAGTATGAAGATCAGAGTATTCTGGAGAGAATTGTCACCAGTGATGAGACATGGGTTCATCACTGTGACCTAGAGAGCAAAAGACAAAGCATGATGAGATAAAGGAAATGATGCTCACCTGGCTTCAGGAGCAGCTAAAAAACTTGTTCTCTGCAGGAATTCAGAAGATAGTTTGAATGATGCAACAAATGAGTTGTCTTGCATAGGGACTATGTGGAAAAATGATTTGTTCAGTTGCTCACAGTTACTTCTATTGAAGCCATTAAATGTATTTTTCCTTTACTTTTTGATTTACTCTTGTACATTCTAAGATTTTAAATGCAGTACCTAATGGAAAAACCATGTTTATCCTCTGCTTGGCAGAATTCCTTCAGGCTTGGATCTCCCTTATCACTATATTTGTTCTTATCTGTTGATGAGACTGGGCTGCCTTTAGTCTCATCACAGTGGCTGGATTGGATCCACCAGGGTCCTCTAGTAACTCACAGGGCTCCTCAAACCTTTACAATTGGCAATTTAATTAAAGACTAAAAAAGAAAATACAAAGGCTGAAAAAGTATTTCCAATAATGGGGCTTTTTATTAGGCAAAAAGGTAAAAACAAAGCATTTCTACTTAGTTTGTGATCATAAAAGTACCACAGTCCCTCGTTAATCATTTGCAAAGCACTGACTTTTATAATGTTCTTATGTGTCATATCTGCTTAATTAGCATATTCATGTTTCTAGGGTTATAGGGCTAATTGTGTGGTTTTCCTCTCAAGCTGCTGCTGTTTCCTGTTTCTCAAATTAAGCTATAACTTCATCTTCAATTTTAGACTAATTTTTTTCTCTGTAGCAAATTAAACATTTGTAAAGCATCTCGTTATCTCTATATATTTTGCAGAATTTTAGCTTTCTCTGTTTCTTATAGGAGTCTTATTCTAATAAGCATTCAAAAGTTTAAGTCAATCTATGCAGTGTTTCTGAGCTATAATACGTCATCCTAATCACAAAATTCCATACTTTAAATTCTATCATTACTACTGCTCTAATGGTGCTACAAAAATAATTTCCTATTCTATGTATATAGCAGTTACTCTTGATTCTCTGAACAGCATTGACTATCTCAGTATCTAGCATCAGGCATGAGCAATGTCCACTAGATAGAGCATGTCTTACTTACTGAATCTAGGTCGTGGTTGTTTATTGCACAGTCTTATCACATGGTCATGGGTGTCAATGCTAGGGGAAACCTTTAACTAATTCATTTCTTTTCTTTTTTCCCCACCAATGTTAAAACTTCTCCATCTCATCTGCGCCTGAATAGTGTGCATCACTACTACTGCTACTTATCCCTTATATAGGCATATGCAGCGCTGTACATTTTGACATTTATAGACGGTCCTTGATCGGAAGAGCTTACAATCTAACTTGGACAGGCAGACATGACATAGAGGGTAAGGGATGCAGAGCCCAAAGTGAGAGGAGTTAGGAGTCAAAAGCACTCTCAAAGAGGAGGGCTTTTAAATGGGCCTTGAACACTGAGCCCACCATAGGGATTCGTGCAGCTTGTTCTATATGCATTTTTTTTTTCTGTTCCTACTATGTACTTTTCCTGTTGACTACATTTTCCACTCTTGGCCTTGTTTTTCCCCAGCCCGCATTCTCTCAACCACTACCCTAAATTTTTCCCTGTCCTCCCACACATATGTGTTACAACCACCATCCTAAAATTTTCCCCTGTCCTGCCACACAGATGTGTTACATTCAAACCACATTGCTCCATTACTTCTACTTTTTTGTTGTTTCTGAAAGGGAAGTCCATAGGCCATTATTAAGATGACTTAGGGAAATCCACTGCTTATTCTTAAGATAAGCAGCATAAAATCTGTTTTATTACTTGGGATCTAGCTAGGTACTTGGGACCTGGGTTTGGCCACTGTTGGAAATAGGATACTGGGCTTGATGGACCTTTGGTCTGTCCCAGTATGGGAATTCTTATGTTCGTGTGACTTAGGCCTGTATGCATCTCACTGGATACCTGGCATTTCAAGGTCTCCGTTCTCTCGCACTCTAGCCATGTTGTCATGTGAACAGGAACCAAGAATCCTAGTCACTGTGGTTCTCCACTCAGGATTTTATAGACCTCTATCATATCCCCTCCTCAGTCATCTCTTCTCCAAGCTTAACCTTTTAAGCCTCTCCTTATAAGATCTCCTCAATCATTTTGGTCATCCTTCTTTGAAATTTTTCTACTTCTGCTATATCTTTTTTGTGATATGGTGACCAAAATTGCACACAATACTAAAGGTCATACCATGGAATTATATCAGAGGCATTATTATAATCTTTATTTTATTTTCTATCTCTTTCCTAATAATTTCTAGCTTTTTTGGCCACTGCTGCACATTAGCCTTCAAAGATTAAGTGCTCTGTTATAATATTACCCTCCCTATGGCCTCACACTCTGTAATAATAAAAATAATTTTATTCTTATATTCCGCCGTACTGAAAAAGTACTGCCTTTAAGTTAGGTTATAGTAAAATAATTAGGGGGACCAATATTCAGTAGAGGGTATAGAAGATGAAAAAGTGAGGACAATGAGGAAGGATGCCACATTTGAGCTCCTCCATGAACCCTTGAGAAAGTCTCTTGGGCGAAACGGGTCCCGTCGGGGCATGCTAGAGACACTGCATTAAAACAATAAGTAAAAAGAATTCATGTTGTCAACTATTTTTATTTCTGGATTTACAATATAGAAGTAATTAGACCACATAAGTTACACCACATAAGGAGGCAATGTAATGTGCTGAAGCCAGATATACAGTTGCTGGGTGCTTTGATATTGATGACTTTGAAGGCTCTGTTGCCATCCTGGTGTTGAATCCGAGCAGTGAGGATTACAGTCGCTGTGGTTTGGACCAATATTCAGCCCACAGTGGTCAGCAGTTTTTAGACCACTGATAGCCATGAGCAGAATTAATCCTGGATATTCAATGCTGGGCCATGTCCAGACACCAGCATTGAATACCCAGGTCATCCGCCAATCCGGAAGATATGTGGATGCTGACCAGTATTCAGTGCGGGCACCTGCATAGCTAAGCAGGCAAAGATAGGATTGTCTGTTATGTGCCCTTTCTGCCCACTAAGGGCATTAGCACTAGCATTCAGGTGCCCATGTAACTGCCAACTCCTCCACAGACCACCTCAGCACTAACTGCATAATACCGTGATGATCAGGGGATATTATGTGGCACTATGTGGTTACGTGCTGCATCTGAGATTAGGCCAGTGACGGGGTTTAAGCAAGACTTGATTCGTTTAAAGAGCTCAGAAAAGTATACACAAAAGATTTCTCACTTTTTTTTTTCATTCAGTGTTAAAATATTTTTTCCGGGGTAAATGATTACCGTATTTCCCCATTTATCCCAGGACAAGCAGGCATGATATTCTCACATGTGGGTGACGTCATCTACGGAGCCCCAGCGCGGACAGCTTTTCAAGCAAACTTGCTAGAAGTTTCAAGTTTGCACACTGCACCACGCATGTGCATGCCTTCTCGCCCACTAGAGGGCGCATCCCACGTCGTGGTCCTCAGTTCAATTTTTTCCGCGGAGCCAGAAAGCCCTGTGGATTTGAGCTCCAGTTTTGTATTGCCTTTCTAGCTGCCGCGTTTCGTTGTTTCTTGTATTTTGATCGATTCGCGGTGCTCCTTTCTTGTATTTTTTCTTCGTTAAAAAAAAAACAAAAAACAATATTTTACTTTTCGTTAGGCTCCGGGGGCTCCCGGCAGCCGTGGCCGCGGGACGTCGGTCGTTCCCGGCCTTCTTTTTCGTTGATGTCCCGTCCTGTTACGGGATTTAAAAAGTGCAGCCGGTGTGAGAGGTTACTTTCCATCACTGACCCTCACCGGTGGTGCATTGTTTGTCTTGGGCCGGATCATCCGACAGCTTCGTGTGATCACTGCGCTACTTTTCAAACCAGAGCCCTCCGTCGCCGTAAGGCCAGAATGGCGGAATTGTTCGCCGTGGACGCGCCGCCTAAGGCCTCGACGTCGGCCTCGGCCCCGGCCTTGACCTCGGCCTCGGCGTCCTCGGGGGCCTCGGCTTCGCCTCGGCCCTCGGCTTCGAAGGCGTCCTCAGGAAAACCGGCTTCGGGTAAGTCCTCTGTTCCATCCCCTTCAGCAAAGAAGCCATCCTCTACTCCGGCTAAGGCGGGTGGGTCGACCCCGGCCCCGCCTCGGACCTCGACTTCGCACACCCCGAGGGAATACTCGAGACCGAGGTCGCCCTCCAGGGAGTGTGCTCCGGACCCGGAACTCCCGACCTTCGTGGGGATCCCGGCCTTTCAGGACCTCCTTCGAGCCCTTATTTCATCGGAGCTGTCGGGGGCCCTGGAAGTGTTGCAGCGAGCTGCGGTTCCGGCGGCCTCGACCTCGCAGGCCTCGGCCGGGGCGCCCTCACCCTCGGAGGCCCCGGCCTCGGCTCCCTCTACCTCGGGAGCCCCGGCCTCGGTGGCCTCGGTCTCGGGTACTGTGGCCCCCTTAACCTCGGCCCCGGCCCTGCCCTCGACCTCGACCTCGGGGGGGCCGCCTGAGCGGAGTGTGCGGCCCAAGGAAAAGTTGCGCAGAGTGCGCCGTATTTCCTCCTCTTCCTCGGGGTCTTCCCGGGACGCCTCGCCCTCGACGCGACCTCGGACGGGGCGCCGATCGAGGAAGCTGAAGCGCCCGCGGGGCTCGCCTCGGAGGCACGATCGTTCCTCGCCGCTCGGGGGCGAGGCGCTTCAGGTGTCGGAGTTGCGCCTTGACAATCCGAGGCTCCTCCGATCACCTCATGGGAAGTCTTCCCGTGCCGCCTCGCCGAGGAAGTGGGAGAGTGTCCCCCGGACCCCGGGGTCCTCACCCAAGGGTTCTGCGAGGCGGAGAACTTCTCCTTCCCCCTCGAGGGCCTTGGAGAGAGGATCCTGGGACTCGGGGTCGGTCAGGGATCCTCATTATTCCCATGAGGCCTCTCCCCTCTCCTCGGTGGGGAGGTCGAGAACCCCGTCTCCCCCGGCCAGGCCGTCCTCATTTTCAACTTTTGTTCAGGACATGGCCCGAGCCCTGGGGTTAGACCTTATGGTCGGTTCACAATATTCCAAAGAATTTTTGGAGGAGCAGGACCTTCCCACTCCTCCTAGAGAGGTGCCTAGGCTCCCCCTCAACAGAGTCCTTCTGCAGACCTGGTTGAAGAATTTGTCGAACCCTCTTACAGTCACGTCGGTGCCTTCTAAAATGGAAGCGAAGTATAGGACGGTGCCCCCTAAAGGGTTCGAAAAGGCGCAGCTCTCCCACCAGTCTCTTCTGGTGGAGTCTGCCCTAAAGAAGTCACAGCCCTCACGGGTTTCTGCGGCGGTTCCACCCGGCAGGGAGGGGCGGACCCTGGACAAGTTTGGCCGTCGCCTCTATTCAAATTCCCTGATGGCCACCAGGGTTCTAAATTATGCCTTCACCTTTTCCTCCTATTTGCTTGGCATGGTGAAGGACCTTCCTCAATATCGAGACTCCTTACCGGACTCCCAAAGAGCAGGATTTGATAAGTTTATGTCCAACCTGTCTCAATTGCGGTTGTACCTATTTCATGCGGTGTACGACGCATTTGAGCTGGTTTCGAGGGTGTCGGCCTTCGCAGTGGCCATGCGCCGCCTGGCCTGGCTTCGCACCCTCGATATGGACCCAAACCTGCAGGAACGTCTTGCAGACTTGCCTTGTGTGGGGTCCGAGTTATTTGACGAGTCCTTAGATGCGGCGACCAAGCGGTTGTCGGAGCAGGAGCGCTCGTTAGCATCCCTGGTCCGCCCCAAACCTAGACCCCCGCCGCAGAAACCTTTCCGTCCTCCGCCGCGTCGATATCCTCAGAAGTCGACTCCGGCTTTTTCAAGGCCACCTCCGAGGCGTCCGTCTCAGCGAGGCAGAGGGGGACAAACCCAAGCCCCGGCGCAGGGTCCTTCTAAACCCGCGCCTTCCTTTTGACGGGCTGAGCGGACGGGGCGGGTTCCCCTCCGCGAAATCTCAGGAACCCCTTCCTATCGGGGGGCGTCTTCGGTTCTTCCGGATGGCATGGACCGAGATAACCTCAGACGCTTGGGTGCTCCGGACCGTCTCCGAGGGCTACTCGCTCAACTTTGTGTCCTCGCCACCGGACCATCCCCCAAATCTAGCCTCTTGCAACCGATCGCAGCTGCCGACCCTTCTGGCCGAGGCCAGGGCCCTATTGGTGCTTCGGGCGGTCGAACCGGTCCCCAAGGACCAGCGGGGTACGGGGTTTTACTCCCGTTACTTTTTGGTCCCAAAAAAGACCGGGGACCTGCGCCCCATACTGGACCTCAGGAAGCTCAACAAATTCCTGGTCCGGGAGAAGTTTCGAATGCTATCTCTCCCGGTTTTATATCCTCTCTTGGAGGAAGGGGACTGGATGTGCTCCCTCGACTTGAAGGAAGCATACACCCATGTTCCGGTGCATCCCGCCTTCCGAAGATTTTTACGATTCCAGGTGGGGGACCTGCACCTCCAGTACAGGGTCCTACCCTTCGGCCTGGCTGCGTCCCCACGAGTCTTCACGAAGTGCATGGTGGTGGTTGCGGCAGCCCTGAGGTCTCGTGGGCTTCATGTGTTCCCTTACCTGGACGATTGGCTCATCAAAGCCCCGACCAGGGAGGGGGTTATCTCAGCGACCCGACAGTCTATTGCCTTCCTGCAGAGCCTCGGGTTCGAGATAAACTTTCCAAAATCACAGTTGTGCCCGGCTCAGTCTCTTCAATTTATAGGCGCGGTGCTGGACACGGTGCGCCTGCGCTCCTATCTCCCGCCCCAGCGGTTGGAAGCCTTGGTGCGGATGGGCCGTCAGGTCTCTCAACTGTCGGTGGTGTCGGCCCAGCGCATGATGATGCTGCTCGGCCATATGGCGTCGACGGTCCACGTCACTCCGTTCGCTTGGCTGCACCTGAGGATTCCTCAGTGGGCCCTCGCTTCCCAGTGGCGTCAAGAGTACGATCCGGTGTCTCGCCTCGTTGCGGTGACTCCGCTTTTGCGGAAATCGCTGCGTTGGTGTTCAGACTCTTCAAATCTGTCCAAGGGTTTACTGTTTCTCACCCCTCCTTTTCGCAAGGTTCTGACCATAGACTCCTCGGAGTACGCGTGGGGAGCCCACCTCGACGGTCTTCGCACGCAGGGCCTGTGGTCTGCCGAGGACCGTCGGTGTCACATCAACGTGCTAGAACTTCGGGCCATCTTTCTAGCACTTCGAGCATTCGTTCACATATTGCAGAATCAGGTTGTCCTCGTCCGCACGGACAATCAAGTGGCGATGTACTATGTGAACAAGCAGGGTGGCACGGGTTCTTGGCCCCTCTGCTCGGAGGCTCTTCGCCTTTGGGAGTGGGCGGTCTCCCGGAACATCTTCCTTCGGGCGGTCTACATCCAGGGAGAACTGAACTGTCTGGCAGACAAACTCAGTCGACTTCTGCAACCGCACGAGTGGACTCTACACTCCGGAGTTCTGCGCGAGGTTTTCGCTCGCTGGGGAACGCCGCAGGTGGATCTGTTTGCCTCTCCGGAGACCCGCAAACTGCCCCTGTATTGTTCTCGGATGTACTCCCGGGACCGTCTGGAGGCCGATGCCTTTCTTCTCGATTGGGAAGGGAGGTTCCTGTATGCGTTCCCTCCCTTTCCCCTGATCATGCGAACGTTAGTACATCTCAAATCGTCCGCTGCCATGATGATTCTCATTGCACCTCGGTGGCCGCGTCAGCACTGGTTCTCCCTGCTGCTTCAGCTCAGTGCCAGGGAGCCTCTTCTTCTGCCTGTGTTTCCTTCTCTGCTGTCTCAGAGTCAAGGATCCATGTTACATCCCAATCTTCAGTCATTACACCTGACAGCTTGGTTTCTTGCTCCCTAACTTCGCCTGGTCTGTCTCAATCGGTGAGGGAGGTGTTGGAAGCCTCACGTAAGATCTCGACGAGGCTTTGTTATTCGCAGAAATGGACCAGGTTTTCCACCTGGTGTTCGTCTTTTCACCTGGATCCGGTGTCGGTTCCAGTGTCCTCGGTCTTGGACTATTTATTTCATCTGTCGCACTCTGGCCTGAAGACCACTTCGGTGCGTGTTCATCTTAGTGCTATTTCTGCTTTCCATCAACATCTGGATGGGCGTCCCCTGTCGCTCCATCCTTTGGTGACACGCTTCATGAAAGGGTTACTCAGGGTTTGTCCCCCTCTTAAGCCTCCTTCAGTCGTGTGGGATTTGAATGTGGTTTTAGCTCAACTGATGAAACCCCCTTTTGAGCCACTCAACAAGTCTCTCTTGAAATTTCTGACCTGGAAGGTGATGTTTCTGATTGCCCTCACCTCCGCTAGGCGGATTGGGGAGTTGCAAGCCTTGGTTGCGGACCCTCCTTTCACTGTCTTTCATCATGACAAGGTGGTTCTCCGTACCCATCCTAAGTTTTTACCTAAAGTTGTTTCTGATTTCCACCTCAATCAGTCCATTGTCCTTCCTGTGTTCTTTCCGAAGCCCCACTCCCATCCTGGCGAGACGGCGCTTCACACGCTTGACTGTAAGAGGGCGTTGGCATATTACCTTCAACGCACCAAGTCTCATAGGAAGGTTCCTCAATTGTTTTTGTCCTTCGATCCTAATCGATTAGGGCATCCTGTTTCTAAGCGCACTCTGTCTAACTGGTTAGCTGCTTGCATTTCTTTTTGCTATGCTCAGGCCGGACTTCCGCCCCCGGGTCGAGTCACGGGGCATAAGGTCCGAGCGATGGCAGCTTCGGTGGCTTTCCTCCGATCCACTCCTATGGAGGAAATATGTAAAGCTGCCACTTGGTCTTCGGTTCATACGTTCACCTCTCATTACTGTCTGGACACTTTATCCAGGAGTGACGGCCGGTTTGGCCAGTCGGTGTTGCGTAATCTGTTTTCCTGAATTGCCATCCTCCCACCTGCCCTTTTTTGGTTGGCTTGGAGGTCACCCACATGTGAGAATATCATGCCTGCTTGTCCTGGGATAAAGCACAGTTACTTACCGTAACAGGTGTTATCCAGGGACAGCAGGCTTATATTCTCACAACCCGCCCGCCTCCCCGGGGATGGCTTCTCTGCTAGTTATGGAACTGAGGACCACGAGGTGGGATGCGCCCTCTAGTGGGCGAGAAGGCATGCACATGCGTGGTGCAGTGTGCAAACTTGAAACTTCTAGCAAGTTTGCTTGAAAAGCTGTCCGCGCTGGGGCTCCGTAGATGACGTCACCCACATGTGAGAATATATGCCTGCTGTCCCTGGATAACACCTGTTACGGTAAGTAACTGTGCTATATAGGCTGCGGCCTATATATGGATTTTGCAAGCCTGCCCAGTGGGTGCGGCTTATATAACTGGGGCGGCCTATATTGTTTTTTAAAATCCTCCCCCTTACCTCCCTTGCTAAACAGCTCACGACTGCCTCCTCGAATCTCGCGGCCAGCGGTGCAGGGCAGGAGTGATCTTTTTGATTTCCAGCCTGGCCTCTTGCTGCTTCCTGCATGGCTTTGCCATCGGTTCTTGCAGTCCCGGTTCTCCTGCAAGAACTGACGGCAAAGCCATGCAGGCAGCAGCATGGGGCTGGGCTGGAGATCGAAAAGATCGCTCCTGCCCTGCACCGCTGGCCACGAGATTCGAGGCAGCCATCCAGCGAAGGAGGTAAGGGGGGGATGATTTTAAAAAAAACAGTATAGTCTAGCCCAGTTACTGGTAGATAAGCCGCGGCTAATACAATGGGGTGGCTTATCTACCAGTTTTAAAACTTGCATAGACATTTTCTGCGGCCTATACAAGGGGGCGGGCCTATATGTGGGGAAATACGGTAATCTCACTATTTGACAGTGAAAATAAATCTGGTTAGGTATGTCAAGGGGTTAATATATGATGCCCCTTTATACCTTTTAAAACAGTTTTTATGCATTATTACTATTAGTCATTGCATAGCTATACCAGGTATCTGCAACATTTTATAGATACATAGAATAATCAGTCCTTGCTTCTTGAAACTTGCATTCTAAGAAGACAGAGATACAAGATAGAGAGCATTTAAGTTAAGACCGGGCCCAATTGCAAGGAATGAGACCTAGTGAGAGTACCTCTAGGGGAACAGCTTATGGATGAAGAAAGATCATATGTGACATAAGTATATTTAAGCGTTAAAAGCTACACCTCAAAAAGGTGCATTTTCAGGCTGAATTTGAATCTGGTCAGAGAGAGGTTACTTGATAATATCGACATTAGAGAAAAATGAATGCTGCTGAGTTCTGAACAGACTGAAATGGAGAGAGATCATTTAGTGGACAGCGAAAACAATAGTGCGCAGTCGTGGACCCAATTATTAAAAGCATTTATTCAGATAGGAGTATCTGCTACCTGGTTAAGTGCCACTGATCAGGGACAATCACTGACTTTCTGCAACATTATCTGGATGATGCATTTAAAATAAAATAAACTCCCCCAACATTATCCAGATAGCACCAGGTCAGAACCTGTGCACAACTAGAAAATATCTGGATAGCAGCAATATTTGTCACCGGTATCTGGGTAACTTAGGGCAGCAAAAAGCTGTCACAAGTTAGCAGGGCAGTTAGCCAGACATTGGTGCTGAATATCGCTGCTGTCTTGTTTTCTGGCTCTGTTCCCAGACTGCTACGGCACTATCTGAGTAGTTTTCTAGAAATAGGCATTGGATATTGCTTTTTATGCAGATCAAATATCACCATTCTTTTCAATAACTATATGATTACACTAAATCTTTATCAATTAAGTCCTATTAAAACTTTATTTACTTATGCTGATTCAGTTTACTTGAAGTAGATTCTAACTTGAATAATTTTTCTGCCAAAATCAATTCCTGTATTTCCAAATTACAGTCTTGGTCTTTTCAGATTCAAGTGAAATTAATTGTTATGGTTTGGGCCAGAACTTACAAATTTGCCGAGTACAGTTACTCTTAATACAGGTGAAGTTTTGCCTATAGAGTTCTCTTCTAGAATATTGGGAATCTTTTTAGATTCCTCTCTTTCATTCCATCATCAGGTAAATAATCTTAAGAAATATTTTCTTAGTTTACGTACATTGAAAAGTGTCCATCTTTTATTTTACCAACACCATTTTGCAGTATTAGTCCAGTCAATCATTTTAGCCCAACTGGTCAATTGCAATTCCATCTATTACATTACATTACATTAGTGATTTCTATTCCGCCATTACCTTGCGGTTCAAGGCGGATTATATCCAAACTAAAACAAGAATTACATTCAAAATTTGAAGGAATAGAATAAGCGATGACATAAAATTTTTAAGGTAATAAAACGTTGGGTAAAGAGTTACCAAAGGGAAGTGGAGGTCTTTGGGAGATAAGAATAGGGTGAATTATGGGGTTTTAGATAACGTTTGGTAGATAGAAGAGTATTAGAGAATTCTAAGGGTAAATAGAGTGTTGGATGTTGGGTTGGGATTGGTCGTGCCGGATAGGTTTTATGTGTTTTTTGAAGAGTATGGTTTTAATATCTCTCTTGAAGGTTTTGTAGTTTGTAGTCGAAGATAACAGAGTGGTGATTTGTCTGTCCAGTTTAGCTGCTTTGGAGGCTATTAGGTTGTTATAAAGTTTTTTCGTTTGACATTTTTGGATGATGGGTGAGTGAATAGTGAGTGGATTCTTCTGTGTCTGGTTGAGGAGGATTGATTTAGTCGGTTATTCCAGTAGGTTGGGCTTTCTCCTTTGATAGCCTTGTAAAGTAAGCAGTAGAATTTGAAGTGCACTCTCGCTTCTATTGGAAGCCAGTGCGAGTCATGGTATGCCTCTGTGATATGGTCATATTTTTTTAGTGAATAGACAAGTCTTAGGGCTGTATTCTGTATTGTCTGCAATTGCTTCATCATGGTCGCGGGACATGGTAGGTATAGTATGTTGCAGTAGTCTATCATCCCAAGGATAAGAGATTATACCAATAGTAGGAATTGCTTCTTTTCGAAGAATGTTCGGATTTTTCTTAGATTTCTCATGGTCATGAATGATGCCTTTATTATTTTGTTAATTTGGGGTTGCATGGTGCAACCTCTGTCAATTGTGACTCCTAGCAATTTTAGTGTAGGTTGTATTGGGTATGAGATCGAGTTTATTACAAGATTAGTTAATGTTGGAGTTTTGTTGTTTTCTAGTAGGATGAAATTTGTTTTGTCAGGGTTAAGTTTTAATTTGTGCTCTGTCATCCAAATTGCAACTGATTCGAGGGTTTTGTGTATTGTGCTTGTCATGACGGGTTCTGGTTGGTCGAAGGGTAGGAGAATAGTGATGTCATCTGCATAGCTGTATGAAATTATGCCATGATTAGGTAGTAGCTGAGGGAGGCTATGTATATATTGAATAGTGTAGGTGATAGGCGTGATCCTTGGGGAACTCCGCAGGGGTTGGACCATGGTTCTGATTTTTCTTGCATTATTTTGACTCTGTAAGTTCTTGATTGTAGGACTCCTTTGAACCATGCAAGTACTTTGCCTGAGATTCCTATTGAGTCGAGAGTTTGTAGAAGCATGTCGTGGTCTACCAAGTCGAAGGCTGCAGAAAGGTCTAGTTGTATCAGCAAGATTTTCTTGCCTGTACAGAGGTGTTGTCTTGCAGTGTCCATTAGTGTTCCTGTTGGTTTAGGTAAAAGAAATGAGAAAGGGCTGCAGTTAATTCAAAATACTGCTGCAAGGTTGATTTTCAGGAAATCGAAATTCGATCATGTGATACCTTTTGTTAAGGAATTTACACTGGCTTGTTTTAGAGTCCAATTTAAATGTGTTTGTATAGCTTTTAAAATTATACATGGACTTTTTGATTCCTTGATCCCTTTGAATGTATGAATGGTTCTACAGCCTGAAGATCTTGATTAATTTAAAGACAAAGGTATTGGATTAGTCGGCAAAATTGCTCACTCTTTCTTGTATTTATTAACTGCATTATGGAAGGATCTACCTCGTCAAATAAGATCCTATATTTCTCTTCAGGTTTTCTAAAAATAAGTTTTAAAACTACGTTATTTCAACATTTTTTTTTAAATGATAACTTTTAAGGATTGTGATGTTTTTCTTGTAGATAAATTGCTGTAAACCGAGATGAGCCCTATTTTTTTTAGGGATGATTCTGTATATAAATCTAAGATTAGATTAGATACATGGATTTTCAGCACCAGTATGTGGACAGCAGCCGATGTTAAATATCTGGGGTATGTTTAGATGCCATGGCCTCCATTTAAAAGAAATGCTGACCACCATGTTTAAATATATTTCATGTGTTTCACTTAAGAAATGATGTCTGATCCAGCACTGAACTTGCAGAACAGAAAATTGGACTATTATTGATATACCAGTTGTGAGGGCTTAGTCTTTTGGGATGAGAAAAATAGTAAAGATTTCGAGATGACAGGTCTGTGGTGCCTCTCGATCTGCATCTCTTTTCAGATGCTCTGTTAAGAGTACTGATTATGGTAATTTGTAAAGCACCATATTAAAGCTTCTATGAGACATGGTGACTTGTGAGCAGACTTAAATCCCAAATCAGAGCATTGCATTATCCTGCTACTTTGCTTTCTGCATTACCACTGCTAAATCTCGGCCCACTAACTCATTTTGTGCTTCACAGGACTGTGCTGATGGGACGACACCGCCCATGACTCTGGCTGAACTGAGAACTTTCAATGACAGTGAACTGAGTACAGAGCTAACCAGTGCGCTGAGGCGGTAAGTATGCTAGGAGAACTAGCAGCATTTTATATTTCATAATCAGTTTTATGAATTATCTCTGAAGAAGACCCAAAACAATTTACAATGCACATAGTCCATAGGATTCAACCCCTTATCACCAGCCCATTCACTCAACCTTACCTACTCTCCCTTCAATAATAACAGAATCCATACACCAATCTCCCTTTGTTTATCTCTTACAAGACATATGTAGTAAATGCTTGAATCATCAGAAAACTTCCTGATTGGCTTCAGTAGGAAGTTTCTACTACCATGAATACACTAGGATCTCTATTCCAGCCTTGGATTTAGTATTCTAAGCTGCCAATACACCTTAGAACCATATAAGTAAGAATAAACAAATAAAGATGACTGATCAGGGCAAACATTATTTGAATTCTGTGACCTTGTTTCAGCAGCACCTCATCAAGGGATATTCTATTTATTTATTTAACAAACTTATAGACCACCTAAAACCTAAGTGGATTACATACATACAATAAAAATGATATCAGTAACATAAAATAACAAACAGTAATATGATATAAAATTGCTCATCCTACATGTTCTGCTCCCTATTAAACAGTGCTACTCATCTTTTTTTAAAAACAAAACCTTCTACAAATAGGGATGTTTTAAAAAGCTTTTTAAAATGCTGAATTTTATTCATCATCCTCAAGTATGGAAGGCTATGTACATTAATGCCCGCAGTTGAGGCAATAAAATACTGGAATTAGAGACGGAGATGAGGAGTCCCGACCTAGATGTGGTGGCAATATCTGAAACTTGGTTCACGGATTCCCATGGATGGGATATGGCTATACCAGGTTATAACTTACTCCGCCGAGACAGAGAAGGCAAAAACGGAGGAGTGGTAGCACTATATATCAAGGAAGAAATCAAAGTTACCAGAATCACAAGTGTCAAGTAAACGGGGGAGTCCCTCTGGGTGAACCTTGCCAGGGGAAGTGGCAAATGCCTGTATCTGGGCATTGTATACAGACCTCCTAAACAACAGGACGACATAGACAAATAATTAATTGAAGACATCGAGACCATCACTCTGTGTGGAGACACTGTACTGTTAGGGGACTTCAACATGCCAGATATAAACTGGAACAAACTTTCAGCTACGACCAGCAGCAGCAGAAGGCTACTAACCTCTATACGGGGAGCACGACTCAAACAAATGGTACTGGAGCCCACCAGGGATCGGGCAATTCTAGACCTGATACTCACCAATGGAGATAGCGTCACAGAGGTTTTGGTAGGTGAGGCGTTGGCCTCCAGCAACCACAACATGGTGTGGCTTCACCTCAGTAAGGGATCCATGAGGTCGAACACGTCAACGAAGGTCCTTAACTTTAAGGGCACCGACTTCGAGAGCATGGGAGATTTTGTCTATGAGGCGCTGCAAAACCAAGACACAACAGATGATGTGGAGGTAATGTGGTCAGCTCTGAAATCTACCCTACAGGAAGCAACCAACCTCTTTATAAGAACCGTGAGTAAACGGTGGAGAAATAACAAACCCCAATGGTTCTCTGCGGAGATCTCGGAACTCGTAACACAGAAGAAAAGAGCATTTCTATCCTACAAACAATCACAACGACCAGAAGCCAAAGAAGCTTATCTATATAAATCTAGAACTGTTAAAACAGCGGTCAAAAACGCAAAACTCCGGATGGAAGAAAATTTAGCTAGGAATATTTAAAAAGGGGATAAATCCTTCTTCAGGTATGTTAATGATAGAAAGGGGAATACAGACTGGATAGTGCGCCTGAGGAAACCCGACGGCAACTTTGCAGGATCGGACTCCGATAAAGCCGAACTACTAAACAAATACTTCTGCTCAGTCTTTACCTGTGAGGCACCAGGATCCAGTCCACAGCTGCAAACAAGGGAGAGCTCAGAAGACCCGTTCAGGAATTTTGAATTTTCCACCAGAAGCATGTACCAAGAATTGTCAAGGCTCAAAGTGAATAAAGCCATGGGACCGGATAAATTGCACCCCAGAGTGCTTAGGGAATTGAGAGATGTCCTGGCAGAGCCGTTAGCCGTGCTCTTCAATCTTTCTCTGAGCAAGGGAAAAGTTCCATTAGTCTGGAAAACAGCTAACGTCATTCCGCTCCACAAAAAGGGATGCAGGTTAGAGACTGTAAATTACAGACCAGTAAGTCTCACATCAATAGTGTGTAAACTTATGGAAACATTGATTAAACACCAATTAATATACGGTTCTGGACAATGAGAGATTGAGGAATCCCCACCAGCATGGATTTACAAGGGGGAGATCCTGCCAATCCCACCTGATCAGCTTCTTTGGGTAACAAAAAAACTAGATAAGGGAGAGTCCCTAGATGTAGTGTATCTGGACTTTAGTAAAGCTTTTGATAGCGTCCCACACCATAGACTTTTGAACAAGATGAGTTCGTTGAGGCTAGGAGAAATATTAACTGCATAGACTGGCTCAGTGGCAGACATCAAAGGGTGGTGGTAAATGGTACTCTCTCTGAAAAGTCAGAAGTGCACAGTGGAGTACCACAAGGCTCGGTCCTGGGTCCAATCCTATTTAATATCTTCATACAATATCTGCCTCAGGGACTTCGAGGTAAAATTGCATTATTTGCCGATGATGCTAAATTATGCAACATAGTGGGCGGAGGTATCGTGCCCGACACTATGACACAGGACATACTTTTACTGGAGCACTGGTCTACTATTTGGCAGCTGAATTTTAATGCCAAGAATTGTAAAGTTATACACCTTGGAAGCAGAAACCCATGCAGAACCTACACTCTGAATGGCGAGACCTTAACTAGAACTGTTGCATAACGGGACCTGGGAGTAATCATTATTGAAGATATGAAGACAGCCAATCAAGTGGAGAAAGCCTCATCCAAGGCTAGACAAATACTGGGTTGCATCCAGAGAAGTTTTGTCAGCCGAAAGCCCGAAGTGGTAATGCCGCTATACAGGTCCATGGTAAGACCACATCTGGAATATTGTGTACAATTTTGGAGGCCACATTATCAGAAGGATGTGCTGAGAATAGAATCGGTCCAACGGTTGGCCGCCAGGATGGTCTCAGGACTCAAGGATATCCCATATGAAGAACGTCTAGGTAAGTTACAGCTATACTCTCTCTCAAGGAACGCAGAGAGAGGGGCGACATGATAGAGACATTCAAATACGTTACTGGCTGTATTGAGGTGGAAGAAGACATCTTTTTCCTTATAGGACCTACGCGACAAGAGGGCATCCGCTAAAAATCAGGGGCGGGAGATTTCATGGTGACACTAGGAAGTACTTCTTCACCGAAAGGGTGGTTGACCGTTGGAATGATCTTCCACTTCAGGTAGTTGAGGCCAATAACGTGACTGACTTTAAGAACAAATGGGATCAATATGTGGGTTCACTTCAAAGAAGAACCTAGGGAGGAAGATTCTTTGAGTGGGCAGACTTGTTGAGCCAAAGGCCCTTTTTCTGCCATCATATTCTATGTTTCTAAGTGTCCAACCAGGTTATTCGCTAAAGGCTCTGCTGGTCTCAATCCCGCTCCCCTCTGAAGTTACTTCCTGATTTTGAGGGGTGGGATCGAGACCAGCAGAGCTTATAACGATTTAGCAAGAGGGAAGGCCCCCCATGGTGTCTGGCTTTCTTATTGCCGGCTGGTTTAGCGGGACCGGGACCGGACCGAAAGCAGGGCTGCTCACAATCCAGATGTGCTGCTGACTCCTCATTCCTCCCAGTAGCCGGCAAACAGCATGGAAAGCCGCTGAGAGGAATCAGCTGCCTGCCTCGCATGTCTGGCCTGTCCCTGACCCGCAACACTGTTGGAAGAAGCAAAGGGTAAAAGTTGATGGGGAGAGATCTTGGATTGTGGATAGCATAACTGGTTTTAATAAGGGTTTGGACAATTTCCTGGAGGAAAAGTCCATAGTCTGTTATTGAGACAGACATGGGGCAAGCCACTGCTTTCCCTATATTGGTAGCATGGAATGTTGTTACTCTTTGGGTTTTGGCCAGGATATTAGTGACCTGGATTGGCCACCGTGAGAACGGGCTACTGGGCGTGATGGACCATTGGTCTAACCCAGTAAGGCTAGTCTTATATTCTTATGGATGTAGGTGGAGGGAGAGTAAGAGAGATAAGGTATTGGAGGAAAGTGGGAGAGGATATGCTGGATGGAGGGGACAAGAGAGTAGATACTGATTAGAAGAGTGAAAAGAAAGGGAAAAAGAAAGAGAAGATGCTGGAAGGGGAGAGAGAGGGAAGAGTTAGTAAAAAAAAAAAAACTGGAAAATAGAAGCAGATAGAGATGCAGAAAAATGAGGAAAAATATGATTGGTGTATTTCCTTTTAAAAGACAGATTTAGTACAGGCCTGTGCAGCATTCAGCTGCCTTTTAAGTTTCAGGCCAACCCAGGAGGATATAAGGAAAAGCAGGAGAAAGCTTGCTTGTATGCCAGAATGCACTCCCCACCACCACAATTCTGCTGCTCTAGGTAGACACAAATATAAACTGAGATTTTGGGCCAAAAAAATGTCTAAAAATGATGATCTTGTTTTTTTTTGTCTCATTTACCTACCCAATAAGTGGCACTGCTGACTCTGTGGCATTCTTGCCATTCCCTTCCTTCCCTGAGGTGTCCTGTTCTAGCTAGCTTTTCCCTCAGCCCTTCTCCTCCCAGACCCAGCATAGGCCCCTCCCTGGGCCTGACTTACAACTCTGGTGGTCTAGTGGTGAGCTGGAGCAGCAGCGATCCTCCTGCCCATGCGGTCTCCATACTGAAAATGGCTGCTGCAAGTTTCAGTGGCACTCGCATAAGATATAGTCTTATGTGACCAATCTCATGGAGAGGGGCCTACAGCGGATCCAGGAGAAGAGGGGCTAGGGGCAGAACCAGATGGGAGGGAACAGCAGGCATGCCAGATGCCACAGGGGAGGAAGGAAGGAGAGAAAGGATTACTTGAACATAAACCATTGGTTTATATTCAAGTTATCATTTTCCCCCTTTTTTTGTTATCTGTGTTTATATTCAAGAATATATGGTAATATGCCCAGTAGCAGAGTTGGCCTTGCATCTATTCTGTATCCATTAGTTCTTTATTAGAATTCAGCCTTTTACCATATTTTTATTGTGATATACTAACCCCTGTTTTGTTACTATCCTTTGAAGATACATCAGTGTGAATCATGCACTCCTGCTTGGCTCTCTCCTTTCCCCCAAGAGCTAGTTTAAAAGTCGCTCTGATATGAGTGCCTGCAGCCTGGTTAAGGTAGAGTCCATTCTTTCAGAGTAGGTGCCTCCTTTCTAAAAGCATTGCCCTGTTTTAACAAATATAAAACTCTTCCCTATGCAGTCTCCTTCATGCACTGAGACTCCAAAGTTCAGCTACTTCTAGATTCCAGCTTGGGGAGTGAGGGGGCATGATTCTGAGAATTCTACCCTTGAAGGTTCTGGATTTTAATTTATAACCTAGAATCCTAAATTTGACCTCCAAAACCTCCCTGCACTTCTCAGTTTCACTGGGAAGTAGAAGGGAGCATATCAGTAATCATTGTGCCATTGCAAATCAAGAGAACATCCCACCCTCAGAAAATTTGTAAAGAACATAAGCCTTGCTATATTGGGGGTAAACAAAGTCCATCGAGACCAGTATCTTGTTTCCAGTAGAAGCCACTCCAGGTCACAAATATCTTGCAAGATTCCAAAAGAATAAAACATATATCCCAGAAAAAAGCAGTGAATTTTCCCCGTGTCCATCTTAAAATCATGTGAGCAAGGATCCTTGTCTTTGTAGCCCCAGAAAAGAGTCACCATGATTATGTCCAGGGTAGGCTGTAGCACCTACTCTTGATCACCAGAAAGAAATGTCTGCTTCTGAGGTGGATAAGGATCCTGCTTCTCTTCAACCGTAGTCTATCATTGCCGCCTTCAAGTAGGCAGGGAATAGTACTCTTCCCAGCTACCACAGGCCATGCTGCTTCTGACTACTTGGAAACACCTGTATCTTTGGTGTTTTGTCCTTGATGCTTCTCCCTGCCCACTGGAAGAAATACCTCTTAGAAACATAGAAATAGTATTATGCTTCTATGGAGAAAAGTTGTTCTTTTCCCTGATCTTTTGGATTTAGGGCAGAGGTATCCAAACTTGGCGTTCACCAGTTGAGGTTGTCAGGATTTTCACAATGAATATGCACGAAATGTATTTGCATACAATGGAGGAACTGCATATAAATTGCCTTAATTTTCATTGGGAAAATCTTGAAACTGACTGGATTGCAGCCCTTGAGGACTGAGGTTGAACACCCCTGATTTAGGGGCATTGAGGAGAGACTGCCTGATGGGCAATCAAGAATGCTCTGGAATAAAGGAAAATAGGTAATATCTTAAGCTCTGTATGGCCTTAAAGGGTTTTCTAGTACAAAAAGCAAGAATCCTGAACATTTGGGTAGTGCATCGCTCATGAGGGATGCAGAAGGAATCAAGCTATGGTAAAGGTGATTTATATTCCGCTTTATTTCTTGCAGATTACATAAAGTGTTGGGCAGGTATAGTTGTTAAGATGTTTAGTCTTAGGGATTTTGGGGATTATTTGGGGGTCCAACATTCAAATAGGTAGGTCTTCATATTCTTTCGAAAGATGGTGTAGTTAGGTGCAGTTCTAACTGCAATTCTTGTTCGAGCCACACTCGCTCCTTCAGCACTCCTTGCAGGGACGGCGCAGGCAGAGATTTCCATGCTGCACATAAATAGCTGACCCAGAAACCTTCTCTACAACATTAGAGTTGATGTCGGAGGGAAGGCTTTTGGGTCAGCCACGTGTAGCCTGTGAATCGCTGCCTGCGCCGTCCCTGCAAGGACTGCTGCTGAAGACAGAATGAACTGGGTCAGCTTCAGGGGGGGGAAATGGGGAGGGGTGGAAAAGGAGGGAGGGGTAGAAAGCAGGTAGGAAGGCTGGATTCCTGCCAGCGGCGGCTTCTACAGATGGGTGGTTACTTACGTGCAGGGAGGGGGGTAAGAACTCGACACAGAAGGAAGGGAGGGGGCATGAACATAGGACACAGAAGAGAGGGAGGAAGAGGGCACCAACTTGGGACATAGGTGGGAGGGAATAGAAAAGGAGAATTGTTGGGTGTGAGTGAGAGGGAAAGATGGGGAAAGGAAAAAAGAGGAAAATTGATCATAGAGAGGAGAGAGATGTATGGAGGAGAGAAAGATGAGAGGGAGAAATGTGGGATATGGTGGTGGAGAGGGAACAGAGGGACAGATTGAAGGGGATTGTAAGGGGGAGGAATGTTGGACATAGTGATGGAGGGAGAGATGTGGCATTGTGCTGGAAAGGGGTGATAGAAGGAGAAATGGGCATGGGGCTGCACATGATCCGGGGTATGAAAGAGGGAGAAATGTTGGATGTGACAGTAGAGGGTGTAGGAGAGATTCCTGGATCTCTCAAGACATACAATATGAGAGAGAGAGAGAGAGGCTTGTTGCCAATAGGGGTGAAGGAGAGAGGAAGAAAAGTTGGACTCATGGAGGGACAGAGAGAGATGTTGGTTGGGGAAAGGAATGAGGTCCAGAGGAGATGAAACATGCAGGAGGCAGAAAGTGTTGGACTCATGGAGAGAGAGAGAGGTGGATAGTGAGGGCACAAAGGAGGGAAGGAGAAATGTCACAGGAGAAGGGGGAGAGGGCATAGAGTAAAAGTTGAAATGGAGGAAAAGAGAGAGATGTTGGTTGGGGGAGGGAATGAGGACTGAAGGAGAGGAAGCATGAAGGAGGCAGAGAGAAAAATGGATTGGTGGAAAGGAGGGAGAAATGTTGGATGTGGTAGTAGAGAGAGTGGGAGAGATGCACCCTGGATCTCTCTCTTTCCCCACTCCCTTTGCAACAAGGGAGAGAATGAAAGAAGGGCAGTGAAAGGGAGACATTTTGCCAATGGGGGTGGAGGAGAGAGGAAGAAAAGTTGGTCCCAGGCTCTGGTTTCCATTTGTCTGTTATCTCACTCACCAGGGTCTCCTGCCCATTTGCTGTTTTCTTCTTTCTCTATCCTCACTATTCATCTTCCATCTCTGTACCTTCCCTTCTACTGCCATATCGAACATTTCTGTTTCTTTTCCTCTGTCTTCTCTCTCTCCTTCCCTTGTGCACTGGGTCAATCCTTTCTATTCTCCTCCATGCAGTATCTCACCCTTCCTCCCCTCCATTATCATGTGCAACATTTCTTTGTTTTCCCATGTACTCTCTCTCCCTGCTCTCCATCCTATGTCCAACATTTCTCCCTCTCTTCTCCATTCATGTCTCCCTCCCCTCCACCATATGCAAGATTTCTCCCTCTCCTCCACCCCATGTCCAACAATTCTTCCTCTCTCCCTTCTCCCCTCTGTGCAGATGTCTTGCTTCCTCCTATTCCCTTGTGCAGCATCCTTCCATCCATCCATCTCTCCTATCCCCTCGTGCAGCACCTTCTGACCAACCCCCCCCCCCCATCATGAGATCTAACATTCCTTTGGGCCTCTCAAAGCAGCAGTGGCTGGCAGGCAGAGGCAGTGTGGTGAACAGGCTGCTTCTGACCTGCCCTTCTAGGGCTTCCCTCTACCCCGGCATCAGTGACGCAGTAGAGCAAAGGCCCCAACGGGACAGGCCAAGAGCAGTCTGTTAATCTGCTGCCTCTGCCCGCTGGCCACCACTGCTGCTGCTGTAGGAGGCCCAGAGGTATGTCAGGACTCACTGAATCGGTGAGTTCAATTGTTTTAGAAAACGAATTGATTCACCAAAGTGAATCGATGCAAATCGGGCAGCACTATCCATGGGTTCAAAACTAAAGTGTTTTTCTACTGGAAAGAAGATTATTGAGTCAGGAACCTAATCTTCCAATTGGTTTAGCGCTTGTCTTTTTCAGTAGCTCAGAGTAAGTTAATTAGGTATAGCAGGCTCTTGGGCCTTGCTGCAGTCTAAAGAAGACTGGATTCAGATTGGCTATCAATCATATCACATGGCACAATAGATAATAATTCTAATTATTTGTTTGGCTATGTCAGAAATTAAAAAAAATCCCTTCTCCCGTATGCATATGCCCTCAGCTAATTCTGAAGCCCACAGTGTTTAATATACGACACCATTACTTTAAAATATAGTATTTTATTAAAATTGTACTTGCTGATCCTCCATATTTAGTTGATTTATAATGGCAGTCATGGACCTGAAGCTGTGCTCAGAATAATGTTAGTGCTCATAGCCCTGTAGCACATTAATGGAATACAAAATGCATCTTGAACGTCATTATCTTAAAAATAAATTGCTGAGCTCCAGAGGCCAATGCAGAAAGTATGTGCCAGGGTTCTCAGCGCAAGGTTTCCTAATTCATATCTAAAAGAAAACCATTGCACCTCGATGCAGTAAGCAAACAGAATGCAAATGGGGTGGGGCTGATTTGAATAAAATATGAACTGACATGGGGAGAACATGCCACTCGCATGTTTACTTGTGGGCTGTGCCACTGGCAACTGTTTAGCGCACATAAAATTGTAGACACCCAGAGCTTGCATGTATATGTATCTGTGCATGTGCTGAGATTTTCTTGTGTGCATACAGTTTGTGAAATACCAGCATTATTTATGCACACAATAGCACAGCAGCATTCCGCACATGTAGCTCTAGATGCCATTATACAATTTCTGCAAATATCAACTTTGTCAACAGCATCAGAAGGAGGGACTCGGTCGGATGAAGGTCCCGGAGCAGCTTTGCGTGCGATGTTGCCTGCCTCTTCATCCACGAAGCTTCTGAGAGGCACAAAGGGGTGACCCGGGGGGTTTGGCGGTTTGACCCGCGATCGGGAGGGAGGCTGTTGGACCCTTGATATGGGGGGCTGCTGGCTGGGAGGGGTTCCACTGCCACTGACCACCAAAGAACTCCTCAGAATTTGTGTTAAAGCCTCAGAATTTCAGCTTTCTAGGCTTTTGTGCACATCTCTGCATCTGTGTGGAATAGCTAATATCCTTGGTAGCACAGGATTTAAACGTGCTATGCACTGATGATGTGCGCTAAAGCTTGTTTTTACATTGGGCACTCACAAAATTGTGCAATAAAAGTAAGGCCCAGATGCACAAAAGTCAGCGATCATCTTAACTGGTTTTGACTGGTTTAGCGATGATCGGATTTGCCGACCCAATGCAGAAAATGGCTCACCGCGTAGTTTTCTGCATGATCGCTCATTCTTCAATCTGGCCATGCAAATAAGGTCATTAATATTGAAATGCAATGTAAACTAGCCAAGCAATTGATGCTCTAACATTGCTTTGCAATGCACAAAAAAAAAGCAGTCGCCCTGAAATTAATATAATAATGTTGATACCATAAATACAGTTTTTTACAATAGTAGGGTGGTTGTTAATGGAATTCGCTTGGAGGAGGAAAAAGTGAGTAGTGGAGTGCCTCAGAGATCAGTGCTGAGACAGATTCTGTTCAATATGTTTGTGAGCGACATTGCTGAAGGGTTAGAAGGTAAGGTTTGCCTTTTTGTGGATGATACCAAGATTTATAATGGAGTGGACACCCCGGAGTGGAAAACATGAAAAAAGATCTGCAAAAAGTTAGAAGAATGGTCTAACGTCTGGCAACTACAATTCAATGTGAAGAAGTGCAGAGTGATGCATTTTGGGGGGTAGAAATCTGAAGGAACCGTATGTGCTGGAAGATGTGAAGCTGATAAGCACTGATGGAGAGAGGGACCTTGGGGTGATTGTGTCTGAGGATCTAAAGGCATCTAAACAGTATGATAAGGCGGTGGCTGTAGCCAGAAGGATGCTAGGTTGTATAGAAAGAGGAATAACCAGCAGAAGAAGGGAGGTGTTGATGCCCCTATAAAAGTCATTAGTGAGGCCACACTAGGAGAATTGTGTTCAGTTTTTAGAGGTCTTATCTGGTGAAGGATATAAAAAGACTTGAAGCAGTCCAGAAGAAAGCAATGAAAATGGTAAGAGGTTTGAACCAAAAGAAGTATGAGAAGAGACTTGAAGACCTAAGTATACTCTGGAGGAGAGGAGGGACAGTGGAGATTAGACATTTAAATACTTGAAAGTTATTAATATAGAACCAAACCTTTTCCAGAGAAAAAAAATGGTAAAACTAGGCATAATTTGAGGTTGAAGGGAGGAAGACTCGGGAGCAATGTTAGGAAATTCTTTTTCACAGAGAGGTTGGTAGAT
Source organism: Geotrypetes seraphini (assembly GCF_902459505.1). Classification (NCBI taxonomy): domain Eukaryota; kingdom Metazoa; phylum Chordata; class Amphibia; order Gymnophiona; family Dermophiidae; genus Geotrypetes; species Geotrypetes seraphini. The sequence continues at coordinate 536,982,993 of NC_047084.1, forward strand.
GCCTGGAATTCCTTCCTGAGGGAAGTGATGGAGAGGAAAACGGTGATAGAATTAAAAAAGTGTGAGATATACATAGAGGTTGTATAATTAGAAAACAAAGGATATAAATTAAAGAGCTAAGGCGCAGGTACTGGACAGACTAGCATGGTCTGTGTCCCATATGTGATGATTTGGTGTAGGATGGGCAGGAGAGGGCATCAATGGGAACTCCACTAACTTGGAAATAAGGATGTTACTGGACAGACTTTATAGTAGACATCCTGCAAACAAGATGATTAGATAGGCTACAGTGAGCTTGTATGGCAACTTAAGCATTTGGAACCTAGGACAATACCAGGTGGACTTTTCAGTCTAAGACCCAGAAATACCAACACAGAGGATCTAGAATCAGAAAATAATATTAAATATTGAACTAAGGCCAGTACTGGGCAGACTTGCACGGTCTGTGTCTGTATATGGCCGTTTGGGGGAGGATGGGCTGGAGAGGGCTTCAATGGCTGGGAGGGTGTAGATGGGATGGAGTAGGTTTTAACAGAGATTTCGGCAGTTGGAACCCAAGCACAGTACCGGGTAGAGCTTTGAATTCTTGCCCAGAAATAGCTAAGAAGAAAAATTTTAAAAATTTAAATTGAATCAGGTTGGGCAGACTGGATGGACCATTCGGGTCTTTATCTGCTGTCATCTACTATGTCACAGTGATCCACATGGTCCTACCGACTGTGTTTAGTGCACCTATCCCTAAGTTAGCTTGCCTGGAGCCTAGTAAACTTTATTGTGTTGACTCCTTTTTCAGGCAGGGCAAAAGTGTGAGACCGAGGATTTCTAATTGAAATTAAGAGATTCAAACAAAACAGTAGAACATGTAGCGATATGATAGAACACAGAGCTGTTAGTGTTCCAGTACACTGTATTTTGGGGGAAATAGTGTGGAGATGTGTGCAGAGCCCTAACTTATCCTGGTCACACATGGGGCAGATAAGTATTTGTCTAGTTTTTTCTTAAAATAGCTCAAATTTTGTGTCACAGTAATTTAAACTTGTTTAGAAAACTGAAATTCTAGGAATGCTTATTATAACCATATTTCAGGGGTGGGGGTTGGTTTTGTTTGGGATTTTTTTTTTTTGGAGTGGGGTGTTGTTATTGCCTGTGTTCAATCTCCTTTTTGCCAGTTAATAGTTAAGAAAAGATTAGTTCTGAAAGGTAAAAAGAGAGCACTAGAGTCCAACTAAATTTTGGTTTCAGCTTTGACTCCAAAACCAGCCCTAAATCCAGATTTGGGTTTCAGCTAAAAAGATATGTATTTTTAGCTGAACCCTAGCCCCACCCTCCCACCCAAATCCTCCCTGACCACTGTAGACCCTCACTAGGCCTAACTTAAGAAGCCCTTTAGATCTAGTAGCCTCTTCAGGGCCTGGAAGAAATCCCACTCATTCCTACCTAGTGCCGCTGCTCAGTGAAATAGGTGCCAAGATTTCCCATGGCAGGCAGCCTCATGAGACTGGAACCTGTAAGTGCAAAAGACCTGCTCCTGCCAGAGTTAGTTCTAATCTCAAAATAGCTACATTCTCAAGAGGCTGTCATGGGAAGTCCCAGAAGCCATGTTGATCTGGAATCAGTCATGCATAAGAGCAAGTGGGGATGCTCCTGCTCCCGCTACCTACCAATGATATGGTAGACCCAGGAAGGGGCTGCCCTGAGAGGGGGGAGGGGAGGGTTTGGCAGGCTGAAGAGGAAGGGTTTTTTTTAATATAAGGCTCAGGGAAGGGAGTATAGGCCATTGAAAGAATTTTCATTTTTGGTTCTCTGAAAACAATGTGGCCAATTTGAGCTGCAGATTTGGTTTCAGCAGAAATTGTTTTGGTCAGGCTGTAGAGAACCCCATGTCTCCTATCCTCCCTTCTTCCCCAGACTATCATGTCTTTGTTTTTAGGAGATTTTTTTGTTTTGGTTTTTCCTCTTGCTCCTTTGGGAACTCCATCTCAATCAGAATTCTCTCTGTTTGGCTCGGACTTCATTCCCATCTATCTAGGAAGCTTTCCTGTGATTTATATCCCCTTTGCACCTGGCTTAGTCCAGTTATCTGCTACTCATCACATGTACCTTGTTCTCTGTCTCTCTCATCTTCAGGATGAGAATTTTCAAAGAAGCTGTTTCAATCTTGGTGTACAATATATCAGTGCTTGTCAAACTTTCTGTGCTTGTGAACCCATTTTTGCAGCCACAGAAGGCACAAAACCCTGAAGGTCTACTTTTCCATCTATGCTGTTGCTGCTGCTCCCAGCCCTACTACAGCATTGCAGTTGATGCTGTCATCATCGGCTGCCTTCCAAGGGACCCTTGCAGGCATAATTGCAACATACTTTTAGTTCCTGAAAACTCTGTGTATGTATCCTTGTAACCCGTTCTGGGCTCCTGGGGAGGAAGAGCTATAAAACTAAATAAATAAATGTGGTCAATAGGAGGTGCTGGAGCAGTTGTGGGTCTGCGGTCCGCCTTTACGTGCCCATCTACTCCACTGGCCCCTACTCTCTCTGATGTCAACTTCCTGTTCTGGGACAGATGACCAGCAGAGCTGAGGGCCATGCTCTGGCAGCTCATGACCAAAATCTATGTACCTTCCCACCTCCTGGAGGACAGGGTGCTCCAGCCGGAGTAGGGGGTACTTCACTTTGGGTTCCCACCCCACCAGATACGCCACTGACTGCAACAGCTTATCCCATAGAAATGTCCTGGGTCTTTTTTCAGGGAGTTTTTCTCTGGAACCACTGAGCCAAACTATATTCTATTATCAGACTCAAGTGGGTTATTCACCCATGCTAAATTTGGTCCCATCCTGTTAAACTTTTTGCCCCTTTATTTACAACTCTTGACCCTTTGATTTACAACTGGAAAGAATAAACATCTGTTTGCAGTTAGCATATCCCTATTGTGTGTACTTCATACTAACAAGCTGCTATTCAAATCCAGTCCATTGGTTTCTTATGTTTGAAATTAGTTAGGTTTGCTTGAGCTGAAAAGCGAATTCCCAGATAGGATGGAGAGAGGTAGGTGCCTGACTGAAAAATTACTCCAGAATATTACACACTGTAGTTTAATTTTGTTAGGCATAAGGGTCCTTTTTTATAACCCGTTTGCCGTCATGTGCTGTCAATTTCAAAATCTTTTGGGATAATTTGTTAGTAGATATTTTTCTCAGCTGCCTGGTAAAACAGAAAGGCACTATTTTGCTGAGTTTAACATTTTGTTGTGCTAAACTAGTGTAATAATAAATGGTTCTCTCTGTGGTTATATGACGGACTCATTTGGGAATGTTGCCATTGCAGATTAGCAGTACAACTGTGGTCTGTATGAAGTAATTCCAGGAAATCGTGGTGTAGTGTATGAAAAAAAAAAAGCTCTCTTCACATTTCATGGTTACCTGTGAACTTAGACGCCACAAACCTCTGAAGTGTAGACTCAGGAAAAGAGATTAAAAAAAAAAAAAAAAAATAGGAGATATAGCCATAATATATAGTATATACTTATTCCAGTATTTTATTTTTTTTAATTCATTTTGGTGTGTCTTTTTATCTGTTTCTTAAGCTTTATTTCCTTGCCAAAGCAAAATTGTGAAATATTAGAAATAAAAAACATGGCACATGCTTGGGTTTGTTTTTTTTTTTTTGGTGAAACATGAATTTGCATGAGGGAGGCCCTCAGTCTGTGCATGCGCTAAAACTGAACATGCACAGAGGGGTAGGCCTCCTTTGTGCATGCTTAGTTTCACAGAAACCAAGTATGTGTGGGGGGGAGGGAAGGGGCTTGGCCAGTTTGGTGGCAGCCCAAAAAAGTGTCACTTACTGACTTTCTGAGGAAGAGGGCTTCTGCTGGCAGGTCTTGGTGATCCCCACCAGCCAAAGCAACAGACTGTGCATCAGTTTGAGAGAAGGCCCATTCCCCCCAAGGCATAGATTTATGGTAATTATCAGGTACATGCATACCGTATCTAGTAGGGATATACGTTTGTTTCTGGCCAAATTATTTTAGAAAATAGCAAATGAGGGCATTTTCAATTGTTGTACCTTGAATCGAATTGAATAACTTTGACCTTAGATTGAGCTGAATCCTCATTTATGTCATTCATTTTATTTTTATTTTTTCTAATTTTATTTTTTATTAATTTATCAAAAATTTACAAGTAAAACTACTTGCTCCAGAAATTCAGTCATATCTAAACTTAGGGCTCCTTTTACAAAGGCACGCTAGGGCCTTAACGCGCGCTAAAATGCTGCGGGTGCTACCCGCTACCGCCTCTTCTTGAGCAGGTGGTAGTTTTGCGGCTAGCGCACCTTCGTATAAGGAGCCCTTAATCTCTTCCAATCGAAAAAAGAAAAAACATTGGAACTTAACTCTTCCTTAGACCACAATATTCAAAAACAGAGAGAGAGAAATTAAAGGGAGGTAATTTATAACAATAAAATTCAAGATAAAGGCTATTATACGGCTGAAACCCCTCGGTCTTCACATTTTAGAATTCCCACCCTTGCCACTGGTTAACCTCTTAAGGTCCAAAAAAGATCTTAGATGATCAGGAATGAAGAAAACATATTTTAAACCCAAATATTTAACAATACATTTATAGGGATAGGCTAACATAAAGGTAGCACCCAACCTCCTCGTTTTCATCTCGCATTACTAGAAACTGTCTTCGCCTTTCCTGTGTTGTTTTGGTTACATCAGGATATATAACCATAAACGTTGACCACAAAAGAGGGTTCCAGATTTTCTGAATAACAATCTCATGATTGAATTGAGGTCTTGTTCAAAAATGAAATTAAATATTAAAGTAGCTCTTTCCTTGATATCCGAAAAAGAGTTCTCCAAAACTGCCATAAGATTTTGTAGTTCATTTTCAAAAACCACATTTTCACCTAAAGGTACATTATTGAATTCAGAATTCTTTTTAGAAACAGGTAAATAATAGGCTTTATTTATTGGTGAAATCTGATCTTGAGGAACATTCAAGTTTTCTATCAAAAATTTTTTAAAGACCTCAATTGGTGTCGTAGCTGGAATTTTTGGGCAGTTTAAAAATTTTAAGATTCAAACGCCAATTAAAGTTCTCAATCTGTTCAATCTTATATGAAACTAAAGTTTGTTCTTTAATTATTGTAGAAATTGAATTTTTAAAAATAACAGACTCAGTTTGAATCTTATCCATACATTCCTGTTTCACTTTTTCAACATTCAAGGAGAAGGCATCCACTTTAGCTATAAGTACCTCCATGTCCAATGCTGTTTTCCCAACCTTCTCATCCATTTTCTTTATGGCCTCAAGGAGTGTCTCCAATGTAACACCAGGGCTGACTGCTGACTCTCTGGCTCCCTCGGCGTTCTTCTGGCCCTACTCTTCAGCCAAGGGTGTAACTCCAACCAAAACCAGCTCTAGGGAACTCTTCCTCCTCCTGTCTCCCGGGGCTAGAATCGCCACTCTGCCCCTGCTGGACAAAGTGGCACAGAGATCGTTGGTGGCAACAAAGATGTATAAGAAGCCAGAGATTCAAGAACTCCCTTGCTTGAATCTATTGTGGTTATCTGCCCACGCTGGGATAACCAAGGGTCAGTGGGGGTCTGCTGCTCAAAAAATTTATTTTTGTATGAGGCATATTTGAAAAAGGAAAAGAATACCGAAACCACAGTGTCACAAAGCAGATTAAAGGTAAACAAAATGCATGAAAAGCAGAACAGTCAGAGCACCGCTAACAGCCGTCCGCCATCTTGACTCCCCTATGCCATTCATTTTTGGTGGAAAGCAATACCCAAGGGGAATGATGGGAAGTCAAACCAGAGCCACTTTGGGAGAAGGTAAAAGAACGCACAAGGACTTCACCAATTATGTTGAAAATGTTTTGATATATTAAGTTTCATGTTTCAAGTTTATTAAGCATTTTACAATAAAAATGGGGGGACACGCAACGTACTTAAAATGACTGAAAACATGGTATACGTGAAACAAGAGGAAAGTGAGGGAAATACAATTTAATAGAAAAGAGAACAAATAAAGTAAAAAAACAGGGGAGGTGGGGAAGATCATGTTCATAAAAAGAAAGGAACCATTTGTTTCACATAAGCATCGTCAACAGTTTTTGTTGAATAAACTCAGCCACATTCATGAATACCGGCTTCAACAGTGACCCTCAAATAGTAAAAAATATGACAGTGGTTGTACCTAAAGCTTATGAAGCCCAGCTTCTAACACAGGGGTTCTTAACCTGGGGTCCGTGAACGGGTTTCAGGGAGTCCATGAGGGTCAGATAAAAATTAACATTTATATTCACTATATAGCCTGGTACTGTTGATTTTTCTCACAGATAACGAGAGAGTAGATGTAGTAGTAGTAGTAGATATATTTTAATTTGCACAAGGGGATTGTATTTCATAATTATAACAAGTAGCCATTACTTTATGCATAAAAAAGGAGTACTTTTTTTAATAAATTGTTTACTTTGTTTAATAATACTTTGTGGATGTCATATATGTATATGAGAATCAAATCTCAATAAATAGAGTACAGTGAGCCCTCCTAATCCGCGGTTTGAGTATCCGCGGATTCAGTTATTCCCAATTTTTTTTAATTTTTATTATGTTTTCTGGGTTTATAAAAAAATAAAACTGCATTCCGGACCTTCTCCGCCTCCCTCCTGCCTTCCTCCCGGCATCCCAGACCTTACCTGGTGGTCTAGTGGGCTTTTGGGGCAGGAACGATCTTCCTATGCTCCTGCCCTCTGCAGATCACTCATAGCAAATGGCTGTGGGGAGTTCCTGTTGTAGTTTCAAGAGCCTAAAGGAACTCACGGCAGCCATTTAATATGTGTGATCTGCACGGGGCAGGAGCGTAGGAAGATCGCTCCTGCCCCGAAAGCCTGCTAGACCACCAGGTAAGGTCTGTGATGTTAGGAGGGAGGAGGGGGGTGGGTCAGAGCCGGCCCAAAAGTTATTCACATATATTCAATATTCGCAGGCCAGCTCTGCCTCTAACTTCCGCGAATACGGAGGGGGAAGTGTACTTTATATTCATTGTATGCAAAATTGTATTTATGTGAATATTTCTGGGGAAGGAGGTCCATAGCTTTCATCAGATTCTTAAATGGGTTCGTGACTCAAAAAAGGGTTAAGAATCATTGTAACAAGTTTAAGTAGATACTCGTATTGTATGCTTGGGCTCCCTCTGCTGGTCACAATCCCTTATCTCTCTTCACTAAGATTTGTTTAGTAACATAGTAGATGATGGCAGTTAAACACTTGCATAGGGCATACAGTCTGCTCAACAGTCACATTCACTATCAATTCACGACTAAACCTATAATCCAACAATGTTAACTAGCAATATTTTACTCACTCAACTTTAAGATGTCATCCCTTGCCCCACTGAGTTCTACAGTACCTGCAATTACAGTGTATATGAATGTGATGTAAAATACATATATGTGATCCTTATAGCACAGTTACTTTCCGTAACAAGTGTTATCCAGGGACAGCAGGTAGCTATTCTCTCATATGGGTGACGTCATCAGCGGAGCCTGGATGAGGAAGCTCGCAAGCAGACTTGCTTGAAGAAACTCGAAGTTTTGAGTCGACCACACCGTGCATGCGCGAGTGCCTTCCCACCCAGCGTAGGGCACATCTCCTCAGTTCAGATAGCTAGCAGAGAAGCCAACCAGGGGAGGTGGGTGGGTTGTAAGAATAGCTGCCTGCTGTCCCTGGATAACACCTGTTACGGTAAGTACCGTATTTTCGCGGATATAACGCGCGCGTTATACGTGATTTTACGTACCGCGCATACCCCTTGCGCGTTATATGCCTGAGCGCGGTATACAAAAGTTTTTAAACATAGTTCCCACCCCGCCCGACGCCCGATTCACCCCCCCAGCAGGACCGCTCGCACCCCCACCCCGAACGACCGCTCGCACGCGCTCCCACCCGCACCCGCATCCACGATCGGAGCAAGAGGGAGCCCAAGCCCTCTTGCCCGGCCGACTCCCCGACGTCCGATACATCCCCCCCCCCCCCGGCAGGACCACTCGCACCCTCACCCCGAAGGACCGCCGACTCCCCAACAATATCGGGCCAGGAGGGAGCCCAAACCCTCCTGGCCACGGCGACCCCCTAACCCCCCCCCGCACTACATTACGGGCAGGAGGGATCCCAGGCCCTCCTGCCCTCGACGCAAACCCCCCTCCCTCCAACGACCGCCCCCCCCCAAGAACCTCCGCCCGTCCCCCAGCCGACCCACGCCCCCCCTGGCCGACCCCCACGACACCCCCACCCGCCTTCCCCGTACCTTTGTGTAATTGGGCCAGAAGGGAGCCCAAACCCTCCTGGCCACGGCGACCCCCTAACCCCACCCCGCACTACATTACGGGCAGGAGGGATCCCAGGCCCTCCTGCCCTCGACGCAAACCCCCCTCCCCCCCAGCCGACCCGCGACCCCCCTGGCCGACCCCCACGACCCCCCCACCCCCCTTCCCCGTACCTTGGGAAGTTGGCCGGACAGACGGGAGCCAAACCCGCCTGTCCGGCAGGCAGCCAACGAAGGAATGAGGCCGGATTGGCCCATCCGTCCTAAAGCTCCGCCTACTGGTGGGGCCTAAGGCGCGTGGGCCAATCAGAATAGGCCCTGGAGCCTTAGGTCCCACCTGGGGGCGCGGCCTGAGGCACATGGGCCAAACCCGACCATGTGTCTCAGGCCGCGCCCCCAGGTGGGACCTAAGGCTCCAGGGCCTATTCTGATTGGCCCACGCGCCTTAGGCCCCACCAGTAGGCGGAGCTTTAGGACGGATGGGCCAATCCAGCCTCATTCCTTCGTTGGCTGCCTGCCGGACAGGCGGGTTTGGCTCCCGTCTGTCCGGCCAACTTCCAAAGGTACGGGGAAGGGGGGTGGGGGGGTCGTGGGGGTCGGCCAGGGGGGTCGCGGGTCGGCTGGGGGGGAGGGGGGTTTGCGTCGAGGGCAGGAGGGCCTGGGATCCCTCCTGCCCGTAATGTAGTGCGGGGTGGGGTTAGGGGGTCGCCGTGGCCAGGAGGGTTTGGGCTCCCTCCTGGCCCGATATTGTTGGGGAGTCGGCGGTCCTTCGGGGTGAGGGTGCGAGTGGTCCTGCCGGGGGGGGGGATGTATCGGACGTCGGGGGGGGCATCAGGCTTTCAGGATGGGGACAGACCTTCAAGGGGGGACAGGACTTCAAGGGAGGACAGTGCACGGAAGTCAGGGGGGGTGAACGGAGAGTCGGGACAGCGCACGGAAAGTCAGGGCGGGCGGAAGGAGAGTCGGGCAGCATGCGCGTTATATGCCTGAGCGCGGTATAGAAAAGTTTTTGTACATATCATCGTGATTTCTGCGCGCTATACCCCTGTGCGCGTTTTACAATGGTGCGCGTTATATCCGCGAAAATACGGTAACTGTGCTTTATCCCAGGACAAGCAGGCAGCCTGTTCTCACATATGGGTGACCTCCAAGCTAACCAAAATGGGATGGTTGGCAATTTAAGAGAATAAATTTTGTAATACTGTTTGGCCAAACTGTCCATCCCGTCTGGAGAAAGTATCCAGACAATAGTGAGAAGTGAAAGTATGAACTGAAGACCAAGTAGCAGCCTTGCAAATTTCTTCAATGTACTCCCAAAGACTCTGCTCCTTGGATAGAGTGTGAAGATTCCTGCCGAGGCACTTGCAAAGATTCTGCTCCTTGCTTTACGTGCTTAGATACCAGACCAGACACTCGCAGAGACTCTGCTCCCTGCAAAGAGTGTGTAAGGTCAGACTGAGGCAAAGAAAGCGGCTCGACCTCGCTGAAGTCTGCTGAATGTCCAGGCTGGATGAGAGGAAGAAGCTTCAGACCCATATTAGTAATGAACTGAATGAATTGCTTCTCCAACATGGTCTGGAAAGAAGCCGGCAAGGATGGATCCGCGTCTGAAACCGGACCACCTGCTTTGGCTGGAGGCTCCATCGAGGCAGTGTAAATGTGCTTCGACTTGGAAGTCTTAGGTACTTTAAGCACCACCGCAGGAACCTTCTGCTGAGCTATCTGACCTGAGGAAACGGGAAGATACAGCAGGTGTCGTCGAAGAGAGAGCCACTGCAAATTACGAAGGTCTGATGAGGTTCGAGGTAGAAGCAGGAGGAGTCTCGGTCGAAGGTGAGGCCAAGGGCGCCTTTGATGTCAAGGGATCGGAGGAAGAATCCATCCCAAACAGCTTCTCCACCAAAAGGTGACGACGTTTAAGGGCTTGAGGTTGAAGAGTAGCACAGCGCTTGCACGACTTTGGGTGATGTTCCGACCCAAGGCACTTGAGGCACCAACGGTGTGGATCTGTAAGGGAAATCGCATGCTGGCACTGGCTACACTTCTTGAAGCCCGTTACAGGCCGGGACATAGGAGGAAAAATAGACGCTGCAAGATCGAAGCCCTTGGGCTGCGGCCTGCCCTGCAAACGGACGGAAGATTGAAAAAAAAATTATTTTTTTTTAAAACTAGAAATAAAGTAAGATCAGCGATTCGTGAAGAAAAAAAAAATACAAACCGCGGTTCAGAGAAGGCACAAAGTAATGAAGTTAAATGCAGAGAGTCGGACGGACTTCTCAGCTCCGCGGAAAACTGAGAACTGAGGAGACGTGCCCTACGCTGGGCAGGAAGGCACTCACGCATGCGTGGTGCGGTTGACTCGAAACTTCAAGTTTCTTCAAGCAAGTCTGTTTGCGAGCTTCCGCATCCGGGCTCCGCTGATGACGTCACCCATATGTGAGAATAGACTGCCTGCTTGTCCTGGGATAACTGCCTTTACCATTTATGGAACACAGATTTTTATTTATTTAAAATATTTATATCCCGCAAATCCAACAATGCTAAGCGGGCTCCAAAAGTACATACTTAATCAAAAACCAAAACAACACAAAATCACAAAAAGTACAAAATCTATAACACAAAAGCTAAAAAAAAAACCACACACAAAAACAACAAATTGATCTTAGAAGTCCATCCAGCACTGGCCTTACTTTCCAACTACTGTGAGTTGTTAAATCCCCACCCCTGCCAATCCTGAACCCCTGTTTAACCCAAAAACCTGCTGCAGGTGTGAGAACCAGTACGAGTAGCAGAGGCTGTTTGACCTCAAACTCTTCATGTTTCACAATACCTCTCCCTTCCATTATAAAGCACCCTCAGTATATGTGGATTCTCTACATAGAGCTCTTGGTTCATGTCTGCATTCAGATGACTTATATATCCAGAAGAGATATCATATTTGGGATTTGGCTTAGTCTAAGATAGTCAGAATAAAAATAGAGATTCTGGCCAGGATTCTGTATAGGACGCCCAGTCTCAGAAGCCGCCTAAGCTGCTTTTGAGAATTACATACGGGCGTCCTATAGAGAATCGCGCCTAAGCCCACCTAAGAACCAAATTCTCTAACCAACGTCCATGTCATAGGTGCTGGTTAGAGAATCAGGTTGCCACTGAGCTTATCGCGGCAACCTGTCCCCACCCCCTACGAAGACTACCAGCAGGAGGGATGCCCAGTCCCTCCTGCTGACACCCTCCCCACCCCTCGAAAGTTCACCTCACCACCCGGACCCCCCCCAACCTGTTTTCGTTGGCTGGATGGATGGCTCCTGCCTGTGTCCAGCCAGCCTGCCTTTGAACGAATGACAGGCCTGCCCCTTCCCGGTGCATCTTGGGATGCACCAGGGAGGGGCCTAAGGGCCTGGTTCTTCTAGGTAGGGCCCCTCCTCTAGGAGGGGCCTTGTGCACCTGGGCCAACTGGAAACAGTTGGCTTTCTTCCCCACTTGCTGGAGTTCAATCAAAGCACTGCGCCTAACCAACTAATTTTGAGTCAACTTAAAAATACAGCGTATTCAACAAAGATAAAAGCTACCTTTAAAAACGCTAGATCTCAAGCTTTTTCTCACTATTTAGAGAATCTCTTCTTAACTAAGAGTAGCTTGTTGTATAGATCAATATTTGATTTGCATCTAATAATCTCATCATAATAATGTTGGGGTTTACTAAATGGTGCTAGAGGTTTTTAGTGCAGGCTGACGCGGTAAATACTCTGATGCTCATAAGAATTCTATGAGCGTCGGAGCATTTATCTTGCTGGCCTATGCTAAAAACCTCTAGCGCCCTGTAGTAAAAGGATCCCCAAATAAATTTTGTCTTGTTTAAATGTGGCGAAAACTATTTAGAAATGCTGATTTTCATCAATTAGGTACTTTAATTTTAAATTTTCAAGTTTCAGGTTTTATTAGTTCTCAACGTACTGCCCATTAGTATTATAATCTGGGTGGTTTACAATGATAATATAGTGGGTGAGAGTGGGTGTGTGGTACAGACACTGGATATCTTGAGAACTACTTTTATTTTTTGTTTGTGGGAGTGAGCTTTTTTTGGGTTTGTCCTGTCATTTTGTGGCGTTACTTTTCCTTAATTGTTTTGATGATTTTATTATTGTAAACCGCTAAGATTGCACCGGCATTTGCTTGGTGTGATAAATTTAATAAACGATAAACTATAATGTTATCTATGCAGGGACAACATATACTAATTTGCATTACCTACAAATGCTACAAAATGCTATTGTGCGCCTACTTAGCAAGACTAGGCTTTGAGACTGTGATGCCAGGGGCAGCCTTATAATGAGTCCAACTGAGGCGGGGGCCTCAGGCAACACCATTTAGGGGGCGGCAAATTTTTACTTCCTGTGTATTAGTATAAAACTTAACCAGAGCTGCCACTGGGACCATCATAGCTTGTCACTGTCCCTACCGCCATTGCAAATACTAGTGATTAAATCAATATGACTTATCTGTGAAGTGTCCAGGCAGTTGGTTGGTCACATGTAAGAGCAGCTGCTGAGGTTCTTACAGCTAAAATGTGAAGCGCTCAAATTAACCCCCCCAACTCGAGTTTCGTGGCCTTCATCAGGAGGGAAAACTTACTGCGGCTGCATTAACCAGATGAGTTGGCAAAATGGATACTCGTATACCATTTTACCACCAGCAAAAAGCAAGTGCATAAGAAGTGGCATTTGGAACTAAATGTACATTGTGGTTAATTTTCAAACACGATTAACATGGCTGGTCTCCCTTTGAAAGATGACATTGTGAATAATAGTCTACTAAAAATTGCATTATATAGTAGCAAAGAAAATACATCCTTCAAATTAGCCTGGGGTTCTAGGTCAGTAGCGACCTAGGTCAATTTCCACCAGACGGTTCCCACCCAGTCATGATGGACAATTCTCCTCCATAACCAGATATACACCCATTCCACAAAAAAACTCATTCCACATCCTTTCCACAAAAAAACTTTACCCTAACATTCAGGGCTGTACATACTCGGAGTCACATCTCTAAGCAGAACACGAGTTGCTGGTTTTTTTAAGGTAATACTGGGATTTTTGGGGGGAGATGTTTAGGTGGTAATTGACCTAGATCAGGGGTGTAAAAGTAGAGAATGACACAGTGACAAAATTCATCACTGTTCCCGTCCCCGCGGATAACCGCGGGAAATAATCCCATGTCATTTTCTAGTGTCTATTTCAACCTGAGTCCTTCTACACCAGCATTCTTCAAAGCAAAGCTTGTGGGTCAGTGGTTGTGGCCATTCATACTCTGATTCTTCCCTCTCTCTTTAAAGAATGACATGAAGATGGTTTCCCGTGATTATTCGCGGGGACGGGAACAGTGATGAATTTTGTCACCGTGTCATTCTCTATGTCAAAGTCCCTCCTCGAGGGCTGCAATCCAGTCCTGTTTTCAGGATTTCCCCAATGAATATGCATGAGATCTATTAACATACAATGAAAGCAGTGCATGCAAAAAGATCTCATGCATATTCATTGGGGAAATCCTGAAAATCCGACTGGATTGTGGCCCTCGAGGAGGGACTTTGACACCCCTGACCTAGATGGTGATTGTCCAGATGGTAGTTGGTGGGTAGGAACTGTCCGGATGCTTTCTGACCTGATACCTAGCTTGGATTTTTTGGGGGTTTTTTTGTGGGAGTTTGGACATGGGAGGAGATTTCCTTGTTATCCCTAGTCCCTTTGTGAGAGAAAGATTTTTAGTAGTAGGGTGTTTTTGTTTTCTGCATGTTATATTGCATTGATATTGGTCTGTCTTATAACTACTGTATATAGAGATATATTTCTATACCCCAATGGGTGCACCAGAATAGTGGTATCTACACTATATATATATATATAGGAATATTCTTGTCAGTCTGAGAACTCCTCTGGTCTTCATAATTGTCTGTTCTGATCTTTTGACATTTGGTTACAGGGAGAAAAAACTGAAAGCAAGAGCACAGGAGTTAGTGAGTGCCCTAGAGAGACTCACAAAGAGCAGTGAAATCAGACACCAGCAGTCAGCAGAATTTGTCAATGACTTGAAGAGGGCAAACAGGTAAAATATCCTCTCTTTCAAATCCTCATTCATCTGCAACAGCTTTTACAGCATGGTTTTTCAGACCTCGCTTGTTAATGTGCAGTGCTGATAATCAGGAGAAAATCCTTCTGTAAAAGGTCAAAGTTTCAGTTCTTGGGAGGCAGGAGGAGACTGACACCAGTCTTTACAGCTGCCTAGGAGTGTACAGAGTTAAAAGCAGTTATTCTGTACCAGAGTTGTAATACTAGACAGCCAGACACCACTGTCTCCCTATAAATAGGCTGTTGAAATGCACCAAAACCCTATACAAAGTAATTTTGTTTGCATGTGCAACAGCTTTGTATGAAATAGCCTCATGCATATAGAGTAGATTGTCTTGAATGCTGAGCCAGACAACAGATGCATGTCAATGGTAAAAATCATTACCCCAGGATAAGCAGGCAGCATATTCTCACTGATGGGTGACGCCACCGATGGAGCCCCAGTACAGACCACTTTAAAAGCACAAATGGTAGCAAAATGAAGTACCTTCTCTGAACTGTAGTAGAATGTTTTAGATCAGGCTTATCCAAGTTCAGGCCATCAGGGCTGCAAGCAGACCAAGTTTCAGGATATATGTAATAAGAACATAAGAAGTTGCCTCCGCTGAGACAGACCATAGGTCCATCCTGCCCAGCGGTCCGCTCCCGCGGCGGCCCATCAGGCCCATTGCCTGAGCAATGGTCTATACCTATCTATATAATGAATATGTATATGAGAGGTTTGTATACAGTGGATATAGTGGACATATAAATCTTTCTCATGCATAATTAGGGTATCCTGAAAACCTGGAACTTGGACAAACCTATTTTAGATTGATGATTTTGATGGGCTTTTTGTTGCTTTCTTACCCAACAGTAATCTGGTGGCGGCATATGAAAAAGCAAAGAAGAAACACCAGAACAAGTTGAAGAAGCTGGAGTCCCAAATGATGGCCATGGTGGAGAGGCATGAGACCCAAGTGAGAATGCTAAAGCAACGGATAGCCTTGCTAGAAGAAGAGAATTCCAGGCCTCACACCAATGAAACCTCACTTTAAATTTCCGAAAGCAGAGCAAGACAGTGCCAGATTACGGTGGACTGATTTCCTTGAACATCTGTTTATACAGATCTGAATCCTACTACAGGAAAAACAGTTTGACATATTAGGAGGTTGGACAAGATCTGAAAATTTTTTCTTTATTTTATCTTCATCTGGTGATCAACTCACATCTGGAGGTCAGAAGAGATCTTCAGAAAGTGATCAATTGATAACTGCCAGTAGTTATTACACAGTTTCAATACTTCTTGAATGCAACATATTTCTGCATCTATGTTTGTGTAATAAATGTATTGCACATGCATACATACACAAAGTGTATATGTATGAACATGCACATTCTGGTTTGGTCTGAGTAATAGTCCTAAACCTGAGCTATATCAATGATAAACACCACTTACAAGCTACGTAGACACCACTTACAAGCTATGTTGCTTGTGTTGGAATGGTGTTTCATATCCCAAGTAGATGACACTACTGCCTGCTTGTTGTCTCAGATTATAAGGCTACATGTTGTGAGAAACTGTATGAACAGCAAGGATAGTCGAGATTTGGTAGAACATTACAAGAAAGTTGTGTTTCTTTTCAGCACATGGATGCACCTTGAGGGGTTTTTTTTTTTTCCTTGTAAAATACCTAAGATGTGTACATTTTAGTTAATTTTGGTCAGCCTGCAGGCACTGGTTGCGTGATGTATTACATTGCTCTACCCTACCAGCATAATGTTGCTTTACAAGTGTCCTGGTGGTCCCAGAAGTATTCAGTACTTTTTTTTGGCCAAATGGGGGTATTACAGGAACCTTGGCAGTAATAATTTTTTTTTAATACAGCGCATGAATGGACATATGTTGTATTTAGTACACTGTGAGCAGAATATGCTCAGAATTTATTTTATTTTTATTTTTTAGCAGAATGTGCTTGAAAATATTTTTTGTCCCTGGAGACTGTCCTAAAATTATTTTAATAGCCTATTTTTTTAATTTGTTACTTTTGTAAGATGAACAGGCACTCTGACTTCTACTTTGTGTATTGTACAAAACCCGCTATCCAGTAGCATTGCAAACTTCCTGTCTACTGTGCTGGAGGACGTGTGGCTTCTGAAGACCATGTGTGCTCTCTAGGGCTTAGCAAGAGCTCATCACCTCCACACAGCTTCCTGGTGCTATCCTCAAACGGACCGGTTTGGTCGGTTTCATTACCTAGACCTGGCACTCGTATGATCAGTGGCGTAGCGAGGAAGAGAGGCACCCAGGGCACCCACCCTCCCTGCCACGCACTTGCACCTCTTCCCTACACCATACCTCTAGTGCAAGCAGTATCACCAACTCGCTGCCTGCATCGGCGCTCCCTCTGATGTCATTTCCTAGGCAAGGGACCCAGAAGTAACGAGAGAGGGAGAGCTGGCGCAAGCAGCAGGTTGGAGTCACTTGTGTCGGCGAAGAGAGAGAGAGGGGGTAGAGAGGAGAAGGGGTGGCAGCACCCTCACCAAGATTGTGCCTGGGATGGACTCCCCCCCCCCCCCCTTTCTACGCCACTACATATGATGGCTACAGTAGGAAAGGATTTAATGTTGGTATTGGCTGATTGGACTGTTAGTTACAGATATATTGATGTTTCATAAATATTTTTTTACTTTTCTGCTGAAGTTTATAGCATAAGTTTAAGTCTTGTGTTCTGCTGCTGTTTGAAGGCTAAGTGCACATAATGTTGTTGGATCTGTTCTTTCCAAAAACAAATAGCAATAAAATTAAAAAGAGGGATTTTTAAGTGATGTTTTAAAAGACTGTTTTGAAATTGAGCAATAGGTGACACTTTTTTTTTTCCTCTATTTGTGGAGTTCTGAGTACCTGTAGTACCAATGTAGTTTTATTTTTCATTTTTAGGGATGATGTATTGTTCTAGTTGCCCCATGTAGTAAACCGGAGGGTTGGGGGGATCAATTTAGATTTTAAGCTAGCATCAGACAACTTTATGTAGATGTAGAAAAGTTGCCATAGTAACATGGTAAAAGACAGATAAACACTAGTAAGGCCCTATTCAGTCTGCCCAAAATGGAGGCCGGGTTGTACCTAAGGCTCTGTGTGAGTTACCGTCTTTGTCTGTAGGATTGTAATTGACACCAAGTGTAGTCTACCTGTATATATATTTTTTCTTTAGTGTGTGTCAGTTATTTACATTTTACTATTAGTAGAAATGCTGTATACTTTTAGTCCATCTAATTCAGGGGTCTCAAAGTCCCTCCTTGAGGGCCACAATCCAGTCTGGTTTTCAGGATTTCCCCAATGAATATGCATGAGATCTATGTGCATGCACTGCTTTCAATGCATATTCATTGGGGAAATTCTGAAAACCCGACTGGATTGCAGCCCTCAAGGAGGGACTTTGAGATCCCTGATCTAATTCCATCACTGTTTTCAATTCTACCACTTCACTTGCATGTAAATAGTAAAAATCATAAATTGCAGACAACCCCCATCCTCTCCCTGAAAAAGTATTTCCCAAAGTTCCTTTTATGTTCAGTCTGTTTTAGTACAGTATTTGTAAAAAGCAGAAAGTGCACAGAATTGAAACATTCCACTTTGCACAAATGACAGTATTTGTAATAGAATTAACAAAAGTAGTACCTAAAGAGTAATGTACCTTAAATTAGTTTTTCATTTTCTTCCTCACTAACCCTCCCCCACCCAAGTCTTAACTCTTTACTCTCCTGACCACAGCCCTCCCCAAGCTTCCAGTAATGTCAAAACAACGAGGCCTCTGCCTTGGCCTCTTAGGGCCAGATTCTCAAAACTTAAGGTTGCCTTTAATGCGGTTGCTAAACCATTTCCAGCCGGTTTAGCATACCTGTATTTAGACAAAAACATCCATAGACAGCCTATCCCCTCCCACAAACTTACTCTCTTAGCTTCCCACTCCAGGTCTTACAACCAGTTTAATACATCACTTCCAGCTCTAGGGGAAAGTGTACTTTTATTTGGATTTCTCCAAAATCCTTTACCTTTCGACAATCCTAAAGCATATGTCCTAGAGCAGTGTTTTTCAACCGCTGCTAGTGTGCCGCGAGATGTTGCCTGGTGTGCCGTACGGTGCAGACACTGATTAGGCCTCAGGCCGGGTCCCGCACTTTGTATGTGCTATGGCCACTTCCCATGTATCGGGGTGTAGTCTTCAGTTTCAAAGATCAAATCCTTGAGGTGCTTAAACATATGTGCCTCATTGTAAACCCTTATCTGGTAGGCCCATCCCCCTATGCCATGGTTCATTCATAATTGCCAGAGAAATTTTGACATTCCTATCTTTTCCATAAAAAATTGTCTAATTATTTCAAATTGTTTTTCACCATTCTAAAAGGAAACAACTGCAGGATATATAACTTTTTAGGAAAGACAACAATTCTGAATAATGCTACTCTCCCAACTCAAGGACAGAGGCAGGTCCCTGTATCTAGAGGGAGCCTCGCCTCTGTGTCTCTGAGGAGACACTGAATATTCCCAACAAAAAGAACATCTACATGTAAAATACAGGTTTATACTATTCAAGTATTAAAAATACCCATTCTCACACTGGAATGGAAAACTACCTTCCTGCTGTTGCCCACGTGGTTTGTGTAAGGCTATAGATTTATCTAGGGTTAACTTAAGGCCCCAAAATACCTAAATAGCTCAAACTTGCTTATCAATTTTAAGAGGAATTATTGTGGGCTGGGGATGTGGATTGTAAAGGCCAACACCTCCCCCGTCTTTGGATTTGACTGAAGTTTATATAACAAAGGTTCCAAGATCAGAATGAATAACATATGAGAAAGTGGACACCCCCATTGGGTTCCCACTATAGAGCAAATTTCTCCATACTAAACATCATTGACCAGAACCTCCCATGTAGAGTCAAAAATCATCCCAAGGCCCTCGCAAACATCTTATTCAGATTGAACCCTCACTAGGTCACAAATCTCCAATTTACTCTATCAAATACTTAATGTGCATCAAAACTTACTAACAGGGTGTCAATCTGCTTTCTCCAACAGCGTTATACTGAGGCTAACACACTTCACACATTCACTACTGCATAATGTCCTTTGATAAAGCCCACTTGGCTATGATAGACCAACTTGGGAAGTAGCTCTGCTAATCCATCATACAAGACTTTAGCAAGAAGTTTCTGATTGAGCAATATTGGGTATCACAGTATTGAAGCAATATTTATACCCTGTGCATATGATCTACTTTCACCAATTGATTGTACAACTCATTCATAGTAGCACTAATCTTATCTTCCAATGCAATAGGGGAGAGATTCTAATTCAAAAGTTTTCTTTCACTTTCGATATAAAATCAGTTTAAGGTTTCCAAACAGGATTTTTATAACGGAGCCATGAATCCAATCAACACTCTCCTTCCCACTCCTACCCTTCCCCCCAGCACACATACAAAATAGATACAGTGGGAAAAATGCATTAATGTAGATCTATCACATTGACATGGGGGTAATTCTGGGAAACCAAGAGTATGACCTTCACTAAACATTACCATTGCTAAATAATCTAAGTGTGCTGGAAAACTATTACATCAGGTATGTAATAAGTACAAAAGCTGCCACATTGCAGAGGTTCTACCAGTGCTGCTTCTGATTTGGGTCAGATTCCGCAACTTTCTACTGTGGGGCCTGAGCTTTTGCTCACTCCATTTTTGTTCAGATATTATGGCATGGTCTCCAGTGATAGTCATCTGTATGTTAACATTCAAAACTTATCTTCCATGAGGTAGTATGGCTCCCATGTTAGTTCACTCTTAGATACATAGAAATAAAGCTGTAGATGATAAATTAGTAAAGGTATTTTTGACTAGCTTAACAGAGCTGCATCTTTTGAATAAGCTTCCACTTTACCGTGACCTTGCAGAAACAACTTAAGAGTGGGATGTTCTAAGATTTTGCCATTAATTAGATATATTAATTTATAATTTTATTTGAAAGGTTAATTATGCTTGTGTTTTATGACTTTCTGTTATGCATTTTTGCATGTTTTATGTAATTGGCTTTTTATGTTCTGTTCTAAAGTTAGGTATGTATCAAGTATGATAAATACAAGATTTAGGGCAACATAAGCCTCATCTAATGAAGGGAACATAGTTCTAACAGCTAGTCAAAGTATGTTAAGTCCAGTGTAAAGTTTACACCTATATTTTTTGGCCTTTATTTCTATATAAAAAGAACCTTCAGCTGTATTCTATGCTCATTGTAGCTTCTAAATGGACCAAAAAGATGCTGGTACATTTAACTCTTACTTCTACTTCCCTGTATTTTACTCCCAGGCTGTAGGCTGTTTCAGGATTTTAGAGCACTGTAGCAGCCTACAAATAATAAATGTCATCATTATTATTTGCTCCCAGCTCCCAGCTTACAAACTCAAGGCTAGATTTACTAAAGTGCATTACTGTGGTACCAAGCAAGAATGCTGTTAACATGTTATTAGTAAATAGGCCCTGTTGCCTAAACTGGGATTTAGGGTAAATAACAATAATGTGCCTGTTACTAACTCTAGCCCTGCGTTTGAGCAAAGTGAAACAAATTCATGGTACAAAATAGGTTAGGGAGGATTTTATCCAGATTATCGGGTCCATTGCCGGAAGCCTGAGCAGTACCAAACACTGACTCAACCAAAAATGTATAATGTATCAGAATTCAGTGCTATTAATAACATCTGAGTATGAGGTCTAGTGTCTGGTATGGGTTGTACAATATAATATCTGTATTTCCAGTCTACCAGTAAAATGTACTGTAGGATCTAGTTACCCAGAGCAGGTTGATCTGTCCACTAGATCTGCAGCACTAGAATAATTAGAGCTACAAAATGATATAGTAATTGTAAAACAGAACTGGATGAAAGGCTCTGGAGCCACGAATGGATCCTAATCTGTAATAGACTTGTAAGTGGGTCACAATAGTGCTAAGAAATTTTGGCATCAAATAGCATGACCTGAAAATAGCAGTTGATTAATCTTGTCAACTTTAATTCTGTCATGTGAAAACCTGACGTGTTGCAGTTCTTTAAAATACTAGTCCAGATGTGATGTGAAATTTGTTCTTTGGATTGTTTCACAGTGGGTCAAGAGTTCGTCCATAACCTCAGAGTAGTTGAAAACTACTGTTCTATTGCTAAGGCATGATTGCTAGAATCCTCCTAATCTTTCTTAAGAGCACAGCTTCCCAAAGCCTGCCTTAGTGAGTTTACAGCCAGCTGAGATTTTAGGATATCTACAGCAATTGTGACAAAAGTCACCAGAAACAAAAAATTAGGTTTTGATGCTTTCTGTTATAGCAAATAATTTGTAATACAACAGTCCAAAGCCCATTCTTTTTTGGAGAAATGTTTTTTATATGGGCAGATGTGGGAGTTTTGCCTTATCTTTGGTACTGTTATATGTTCATTCTTTTATGCATGTTTTATTGTGAGCTGCTGAGGCGTTAAGCAGATTATAAATATTACAAAAGTTCAAACATGTAACCTTTTCAGATTCCTTTAGGACCCATGACATGAAAAATCTGCTATCCTCAACCTTTTGGATCCACTACTTTAGTCATGTTTTCTCAGAGATGGTCACAAATATATACGAGTAGAGTTTGTTGGAGCGATCTTAAAAACCCTATTGGCTGTGAAATTGGTAGACAATGTTTGAGAACCACTAGTCTATGCCTACATTTCAATTTTTTTTTTCCCCCCAAAGATTTAAGACCAGCCTTGTGGCTCGGACTGCAAATCTTCATTGTTCAGCACAGGGCATTCCTCCCATATGCTGAAGCTAAGTGACTCTGAGATTGCCATATAGGTAATGGGACACCACAACATGCAGCAGAGAAGCTCCAAGTCAGGTTAAAATGAAGAACAAAAGAGTGGGAAAAGCGAGATGTTTCCAAGCGGGATCTTTATTATAAATTTAAAAAACAAACAAAAAAACCTCAGGGGAAGGTTCTCAAAACCCACTGTGCCTTTTATGATGGTTGTTAAACCAGTCCTAGATGGTTTAGTGCAGAAGTAGTCTTCTAGTTGCTGAACCGGTTACAGTTGGTTTAGCATAGAAGGATTCTACAGGCCAATTCTCAAAAGGGCTCACTGTGATCTTTTCTGAGCTTCCTGACAAACTGTGACTGTTGTACCCTAATCTCAGTGTCCTACATTTGCGGGCAAAATTTTCTGGCAGGTCTGAGCTGTTGTAGCTTTACCTTCTGGTCAGTACCTGAGTGCTAATTGGCTCAGGCATTGATAGGAAAGTAAAGCTTGACAGCTCATATCTTCCAGAAAATTTTGCCCCCTCCCCCGACACCAAGGGCCCACTCTCTCCCATTGCCGCTGTCAAGCAACTCCACAACACACACACCCCAGCAGCAGGAGATATGTCCACTTTCTTCCCCTGCTGCCGTTGTGTCACTGCTGACCCTCCGCTCCCTACCTTGTTCACGAAAGCTGGCCAGAGGGATGTCTATTCCCTCTGGCCAGCAGGCCCACCCCTTCAAAATGTTGGGCCTTCTTCCTGGTGCATCCTGGGATTTGCTGGAGAAGGGTCTAAAGCTTTGATTGGCCCAGGGGGGGTCATTGGAAGCACCATGCATGTGTACTGGGGGGGTTGCTTAATGGTGGTGGGAGGAAGTGGGCATCTTTCCTGTGGTGTTTTTTTTTTAATTTGTGGATGTGTTCTTCGTATGTACCAATTGCTATCGCCAGCAGTCAGCACATGAAATTTAGCATCCCTCTGCAAACCTCATTTGCCTTTTTGAAATCATTACAATAGCGACCTGCCAGATTTTAGCGTGAACATTAGAGAATCTTCCCCTCAGTTCTTCAGGCCTGGGGAAGAAGAGGGCAAGTGTGCCTGTAGTCTCTGCCAGTCAATGCAGGAGAAGAAACAAAAACTGCTGAAGGGAAAACAAACAAACTTTGTTGTGGTTTATAATAACATGCTCATTCTGATCTTCCAGATATTAATTCATGTGGTTTCAATTATTATGATCTAGTATATTAAACATTAGTGAGATAACTAAACAGAGGTTAACTGCATATCAACCCAGACCTTCATCACAGACTATAGCAGTTATGACTCCCTTCACCATTGATCAAGTACAGTCAAACCTCAGTCTGCGAGTAACTCCCCCGAGAACCGACATTGCTCCCCCCCCCCCCACTTGAACCGGCAACCCACGCCCGAACAACTTGAAACTTACTCCCCCCTCCCCCCCCCCCCCGTCTGGCACCAGCACGCAGCCCACAAGACATGCCGGTGCCGCTTGAAGAACTTCCTGCCTCTGCTGGGCCTTGAGCATGCGCAGATGCATGCTCAAGGCCCGGCAGAAGCAGGAAGTTCTTCAAGCAGCACGGCCATGTCCTGCTGGGGGGGGGGGTAAGTTTCAAGTTGTTCAGACGGGGGGGTGCTGGTTCGCATGTGGGGGGAGGAACAGCACTGCTAGGGGAGGGGAGGGGGTGGGAATGTATCTAGCGAGTTTCCATTCTTTCCTATGGGGAAACTCGCTTTGATATACAAGGATTTTGGTTTACGAGCATGCTTCTGGAGCGAATTATGCTCATAAACCAAGGTTCCACTGTAATTTAATTGGAAGCAGTTGAAATCTTGGCTCATTCAATGAAACTGTAGCCGAGTACCAACTCATAAAGGCACAAGCAGAAATGGACTACTGCCTTCTACAGTGTCCTTGTTGCAAAGTTGCTACTCCATAAAACTATTCTCCTTTACCAAATTAATCCATACAATATGACAAACATGAGGTTTTTGGTTTTTTTAATAAATCTTTATTCATTTTAAAACATACACAAAGTGCATATAAAAAATACAACACTTGGTACAATGTAACAGCACTTATAACTCCCAAATAATAATAGAAATATATTTTCCCCCCCTCCACGGCTGTGTTTAAAACTCTATTGATAATGAAGGCTTATACTATTGATTGGTGATTACAAAATCTGCTAATGGGCCCCAAATCTCATTAAAGTTTTTACAACGACCAATTAGTTCTGAATTCATATGTTCATTTCGCTAGAATAAGCACAGGGATCCCACCAAAAAGTATGATACAGTCTATCGCAATTCTTTCAATTCCAGTCATAACAAGAAGTAGTCTATTCGTAGCTGCAGAATTTGGAGACAAACATGAGTCTTGAAAGTACAGGTTTCTTCCCATCTGAGTAAAGCACCTAAGTAGTCAAAAGGTCTCATTCTGCAGTTAATAAAGAATGCTGGTTTGGAATTAATCCAATAGTTAAAATATTAAGGGGGTTATTTACTAACCATTAAACATGTTGCCTCAAACACTTTAGCATGCATTAGCTGTTTGTAAGAGGCTCCCTTAAGTACCAAAATGTTTGTGGTGGCAAGTTCAGATTAGCTAATACCAGGTGTTTTCAGTCTGAACAAAACAATTCATTAAATATCAGGTTTGTACCCTGGGAAACTATAGCCCCTGCTCTTAAATTACCAATGAGAATGCAAAATCGCTTTAGCTTGTCTAAATCATGTCAAACCTTAACACTGTGATAATGAGACAGAATCCCTTTTTTCTCTTTTTTAAATGGAATCCCTACTTTACTAGTATGTTATTTACACTGCATGGGGATTTGAGGTTTCATATTATGTTTTTGGAAACTGTGTACTGCTTTTCTACCAAATTTATTTAAAGTTCTAAAGTCTACAGCAGCAGCTTGAATGTACTGTTGAAATTAGGACAGAGTGCTTCTGTCAGTTTTGCCATTGCCAGTATTGTTTTATTGTTTTACTGTTTTAAAATGGAAGTTGTTTTTTTTTCATTTAACTGCCACTCATCACTCATATTATTGGAATTTCAGGCTTTTTTCACCCAATGCATTTATTCTAAATGTTTTTAGTTGCTGTCTTGTAACTGTAGCTGCAGTAACTGTTTT
This sequence comes from Geotrypetes seraphini, assembly GCF_902459505.1. NCBI lineage: Eukaryota > Metazoa > Chordata > Amphibia > Gymnophiona > Dermophiidae > Geotrypetes > Geotrypetes seraphini. The sequence goes on from NC_047084.1 coordinate 537,008,415, forward strand.
ATGTTAATTTGATATAGAATTGTAAAGAAAAAAACAAACCCTGCATTTATTTATACAGAGACATTTATAATACTTTTATTTTACAAATGTTCTTATATTCTGAATAAATACTTCTAATGCCAAAATATACATTGTGTGTGCACTGAATGCGTTTTGTACCTATTACATGCACATCTACCTCATGCATATTCATTAGGGGTTTCTTGCAAACCCTACCATAAAAATGAGAATGATCTATTAACAAATCTTTCCCAAATCTGCAAAATAAAACTGCCACAAGTAAATTATCTGTGTGAAAAATGAAAGGGAGCAAGTATCAAATCACATGCTTTTTGTAAATCTACTTAGAAGCTCTGTTTTGCTAAACGCTGCATTAGGAGAATGAATCATCTTCTCGGTTCATATTCATGACTCTCAAAATGACTGGTAATTTTTTCACTGAGGTCTTTGGGCTGGATTCTGTATAGGATGTCTGGTCTCAGAAGCCACCTAAGCAGCTTTTGAGAATCGCACATGGGCGTCCTATATAGCGCCTAAGACCACCTAACACCACGATTATCTAACTGGCATCCATGTCACAGGTGCTGGTTAGAGAATTGGGTTGCCGCTGCACTGATCGTGGCAAGGGAATCGCCCTCACAAAGAACATCGGCTGGAGGGATGCCCAGTTCCTCCTGCCGGAACCCCCAAGCCCTCCTGGATCCCAAAGTACCTTGTTTTAAATTGACCATACAGAAAACTGCTTCCTCCGGCAGGCTTGCCTTCACTGAATGATGGGCCTACCCCTTCCTGATGCATTATGGGATGCAGCAGGGAGGGAGCCTAAGTCCCTGATTGGCCCAGGCACTTAAGGCCCCTACCATAGGAGTATTTTGCTGGCCTACATTTCAGGCACCTATCACAGCCCTAGGGAGATTCCTAGAGCCTCCTAAGCTCCCCTAAGGCCACTTCCAGATGAAACCATGCCCACACCTAGCCTTGGGTAAGTTAGGCGGCCCAATGCACCTCCCTAGTCTCATGAAGACACCTACAATATACATTATGGGCCTGATTCTCTAAAAGTGCGTCCCGATTTTAGGCAGCTGTAGGCGTCCTACAGCTGTCTAATCAGCCAATCGGGATGCACGTTTTTAAAAAAAATGCTCCCCAGGCAGGCCGCCTATATTGAAGGCAAGACACCTAGGCCCTGATTCTGAATAGGACGCCCGGGAGAGGCATCCTATTCATAATCGGCCTAAACTAAACCCCGATTCTGTAACCGGCGTCCATGTTACAGACGCGGGTTAGAGAAACGGGTTAGATTAGACACGGCCCGCTACACTTATCGCGGCAAGGGATCTCTCTGCCGCTATAAGTATAGCGGGCCGCGGCCCCCTGACCAGGAGGGTGCCCAAACCCTCTGCCCGAAGACGCACCCCCCCCCCCCCAACTGCCCCCCCAACATTACCGATCCCCCCCCAACAATATCGATAGCTGGCAGGAGGGTGCCCAATCCCTCCTGCCCGAAGACGCACCCCCCCCCCCCCCCGGCGCTAACCCCCCCCAAACCTCCACGCCACCAAACCTGTTCTTAGAAGGGTCTTGCACGTCTTGAGCCGGCAGGCACGCCTCGTCTCGTCGAAATGAAGCGGGCCCGCCCCTTCCCGGCCCATCCCGCCGAAGCCTAAGGCCTGATTGGCCCAGGCTCTAGAAGCCTGGAGCAATCAGGCCTTAGGCATAGCGGGTCCGCCCATCCCCACTAAGTCTAAAGTCTGATTGGCCAATCAGGCCTTAGATTAAGTGGGGATGGGCGGACCCGCTATGCCTAAGGCCTGATTGGTCCAGGCTTCTAGAGCCTGGGCCAATCAGGCCTTAGGCTTCGGCGGGATGGGCCGGGAAGGGGCGGGCCTGCTTCATTTCGACGAGACGAGGCGTGCCTGCCGGCTCAAGACGTGCAAGACCCTTCTAAGAACAGGTTTGGTGGAGTGGAGGTTTGGGGGGGTGCGTCTTCGGGCAGGAGGGATTGGGCACCCTCCTGCCAGCTATCGATATTGTCGGGGGGGGGGGATCGGTAGTGTCGGGGGGGGCGGTCGGGGGGGTGCATCTTTGGGCAGAGGGTTTGGGCACCCTCCTGGTCAGGGGGCCGCGGCCCGCTATACTTATAGCGGCAGAGAGATCACTTGCCGCGATAAGTATAGCGGCCGCGTCTACTTACAATGTAGGCCAGCATTTTGCTGGCCTACATTTTAAGCTTCTCCTCTACTAGGGAGATGCGTAGGGCCGCCTAGGTTCAGCCTAAGGCCCGTCTAAGGCCCTTAGACGAGCTTAGGCATCTTGCGGGTCTCCCTAGGCTCCCGGAGGTGCCTTCAGGCTTGCCTGGGGAGCATTTTTTTTTTTAAAAAGTGCATCCCGATTGGCTGATTAGACAACTGTAGGACGCCTAAAATCGGGATGCACTTTAGAGAATCAGGGCCTATGTGTGCACACAATTTAAGCAGCCTGCCTTGGGATATTTTTTTTTTAATGTTTGTCCCGCTTGACTGGTTAGACAGCGGTAGGATGCCTACCGCCATCTACAATTGGGACACTATTTATAGAATTTGCCCCTTTGTCTCCACTATTTAATTTTTTTGTGTTTGTAGCAGTTATTATCTGCATCACAAAAGCACTTCTAGCACTTGATTGAGAGCTGACTACATTTTTGGATCTTCTGGTTGACAGTTTTGTATGTTCTCTAGTTCAATCAAGAACCCAGTTGGGGGCTCTATCACCAGGGTTTCTGACTCTGCATATCTATCTACAAAAGCAAGACCACCCAAATTTCCACAGGAAATTCACACACACTTAGACTAACACATTTTTTCTCAAAATTCATATCCTAAGATCCCTGAAGGCATCCTGTTTAGCCAAAACACGGCCCGTGCTGGGTCCTCTTATGATAAATGTGGATAGAGTCTTTCTGTGCTTATTGTTTCTATTGTTATTGTCAAGAATACTTTCAATAAATTACAACTCAAGGTCTGAGAACATTGATGTTCCACAATCTCGTCTGTTTGGATTTGCTCTGCCTATCTATCCCCCAATTCAGATAAGTAAGATCAGAAACTGAGGTGGCATCTTCCCTTTTATCTGTCTAGGTTGAAAACTCCTCATCTTTACATTTGTAGCAGAATTATTCACAGGAGTTGAAGTTGAAATTAAGAGCTTGAACACTTAAATTTAGAGCAAAAATATAAATCAAAATAAACGCCAGGCCTTGTAAAGGGAAAGAGTCACCAGAGTAAGAAAGGGAAGTTTCAAATCCATTAAAAGGAAAAGCAAAGAGCACCTTATACAAGATTCCCTGTACATGCTTATGGGAAAAATATGCTTCCTCAAAAGGTTGATTAAGGCTTCTGACCAGCTGATCAATTTTTATACAAACTACCTTTGTGATATTTCCAAATCAGTTTTCTAAAGCCTCTCAGCATCAAGGAAGACAATAAATGGTAGGACTGCAGTTCCACCATTTTTAGATCAATGGTTCCCAACCCTGTCCTGGATGACTCCCAGCTACTCTGGTTTTTAGGATTTGCATATAACGGAGGTGACAGGCATGCAAATCTGCCCCATGCATATTCATTAGGGCTATTCTGAAAATCTAAATGGCTGGTGGTTGTCCAGGACAGGTTTGGGAACCACTGATCTAGATCAACCAAACACAGAGTACTAAACCCCTTTCATTTATACTTCTCAAAACACCAAATATTCAGCTCTTTAAAAAGTCTTTTATTAAGTCATAAAGCCAGTAACTATTTCTTCACATGGTATTTCAGGAAATACAAACTATACGGTAGCAATTTTGGAACACAATGTATAAAAGCATATGAAATCCATGTAAAAATAACAAAAACAGAAAGATCAGTTATAAAAATAAAATTTCTCAAACATTCACAGTGCAGGGACAACCTTGAAATCACAAAAGAAGTCCCACAGGAAACAACAGTTAAAAACTGATTAAAAGTATTTCATCTATTTTCTCGGCAGCTCTAAAAATACATCCAAGTACACACAATGAAGTTGTATTACCATCAATACTTTCATGTGGAAACAGTGCTGACATTCTTACACAGCAATATGGAGGAAAATTCAGCATCGGTCATCATAATAATTTCAAAAGTAATAGAACATACAGCACCAAGGCAAGGCTAAGGTGCTTTTAGGATAACAAATCTATTCATGGCATCTTTAAAAGGCATATGAAAGATACAGTAGCTTAAAAAATAGTCATATCTTTATAGTATTAGACAACCTGCCTATAATAAAACCTTGACCTTTAGATACCAGCGGCACAAATACTGTGAAATCAAAGGTAGGGGGAAAGAAAAATCATGTTTTTAATGCTTCCCTTGGCGGCTGTGACAGCCATATACCCATGTCAAAGATATTTTGTGTCTTCTGTCATGAAATGTTTTATCACACACAATAAAAAGATAATTACTGCATACTTACCACATTTAGTTGCTATTCATTAAGGGCCCAGCGAGTCAGTTCTTTTCTAATATTTCCTACTGGAACACATATGTGTGACAGGCAAGAACAGGGATGAACTCATGTAAGAGTAGAGCCACAAAGCAATCTACACTTTAGACACCATATAATATAGAAGCTGGGTCCAAAATATCTGACTGCATTATAAGCAAGTCCACATTATACTGGGTCTACAGCATAGTAAAAAAATATGAGGGGGGCTCCTTCTTGATCACATTAGATTGAGCCTGATTTTGCCATGATCTCCCCAACAATTTCCCCACACAGTGATCTCAGTGCACAAAGCAAAAATGACATCAAACATTTGCCTTAATCATATTTCTTACAGACCTAATTTTCTGTTTTGTGTGACAACATTCGAAACCCTCTAGCTGTGAGTGGGAACATTACCCAACTTTCCTGTCAAATAGACAACATCATGATCTTTTAAGTGACACAGCGGAAGTTTTAAAGCACAACAGTATGTGAAAGAAAAACTAAGTGAAAAACTAGTCCAGTTTATTCTGCTCTTGAAGATTCTCCTGCCCACACACAGTAACCAAGACATGGAAAAGTAGGCATGTATGTCTATGAGAGATTAGGAGTGGCCCCCAAAAGCATAAATTTGGATTTCATATACTTACTGCATCTGTAAAACACGAGCGATTTAAAAAAAATAAAATCTCTGCAGCACCAATCCACAACCAATTTTCAAAGGGTGCTTGCCTTGGAAAACTGGTTTGCAGGCCATGGATACAAAATATCCACAGGTACCCAGAGCATTTCTGTGCTTTTTAAGGACTAAATTTATCTAATCAGTAGACTCAAGCAATTTGAACCATCATTTATTGCTGGGAACCCTCAAAATAGTGATATCAAGTCTTTCCTAAAAGCTCTGCTTCCACTGCTAACTGATGCTTCTAGTTTGTAACTTTTGTTTGATTTTGTTCTATCCAGCCTAGTCTTCATGTTATGAAAGCTGGTCATTTCCTGAGTCAGGCATTTTTTTAAATATCTGGAACAAACCGCTAAAAAGCATCAGAATAAAGTGAAAATGCTTACCTCTAACTGGGGTTCTCTAATAACAATCACTTAATATAGTCATTTTGAGGGGTCACAAATTTCTCATGCTGAGGTTCGGCTGATGGTTGGAAGCTTGATACTTTTCAATTACACCTACACTGCCAGCAGCTGCTCAAAAACACTTTTTCCTCTTGATACATATCATGGTAGGTATACTGTGAAACTATATGTGCCAATGTACTGTATGTGCATGTGAAAAAAGACACATAAGGCATTCCATGTTATCATGCTGTAAAGCACTAGTTCCTAACCTGTGGTTATCAGATCTCTTGAGGGAGGAGGGGCAGGGAGGTCTGTGAACCCATTATAGGAGTCAGCAGGACACACAGAAGAGAAAAATGTCTTTCCATGCTGCTATAATCCATGTCAACAGAACAGATAGATGATCAACAGTAGCAGCTGTTGGGATGGGACTGAGTCTGGAGATAGCTGTAGAGGCTGAAAACAGAAGTGTTTGTGGGTTATGGCCAGCAGTGGTACGGGTGTGGTCAGACAGCTGTGGAGGCTGGAAGCAGGGTCACTGGGTCCAGAAGTACAACATCAACAGGTTGGGGGAGAGAGAGCACGAGAGAGAGCGGTAAGGAATGGATAGGGAGAGAAAAAGATGAGATGAAAGGAAAGAAGAAAAAAATGGGTGAAGATTGGAAGGGGTGGGGACAGCACAGTTACTTACTGTAACAGGTGTTATCCGGGGACAGCAGGCAGATATTCTCACATGTGGGCGATGTCATCCACGGAGCCCGGTACGGACAGTTTAAAAGTGTACTGTCTAAGTTTTGAGAAACTTCACAACTGCCCGCACATGCACAAGTGCTTTCCCACCTGACGTCCACTCATGGTACCTCAGTTCCGTAAGCAATCTAAGAAACCAACCAGGGGAGGTGGGTGGGATATAAGAATATCTGCCTGCTGTCTCCAGATAACACCTGTTATGTTAAGTGAGCTTTATCCTAGGGCAAGTAGGCAGCATATTCTCACATGTGGGACTACCTAGCTTACTGCAATGGGATGGAGGGAGAGTTGGCCATTAAGAGAATAAATTTTGTAATACTGCTTGGCCAAAGTGATCATCCCGTCTGGAAAAAGATTCCAGACAGTAGTGAGGCATGAACGTGTGAACTGAGGACCAAGTTGCTGCTTTGCTGATTTCATCTATGGGAGTGGAACGTAAGAATGCAACTGAAGCTGCCAAAGTTTGGACCTTATATGCTGAGAGGGTTCAGAGGAGAGCGACACGTTTGATAAAAGGTATGGAAAACCTTTCATACGCTGAGAGATTGGAGAAACTGGGTCTCTTTTCCCTGGAGAAGAGGAGACTTAGAGGGGATATGATAGAGACTTACAAGATCATGAAGGGCATAGAGAGAGTAGAGAGGGACAGATTCTTCAAACTTTCGGAAAATAAAAAAACAAGAGGGCATTCAGAAAAGTTGAAAGGGGACAGATTCAAAACGAATGCTAGGAAGTTTTTCTTCACTCAACGTGAGGTGGACATCTGGAATGCGCTTCTAGAGGGCGTAATAGGGCAGAGTACGGTACTGGGGTTCAAGAAAGGATTGGACAATTTCCTGTTGGAAAAGGGAATAGAGGGGTATAGATAGAGGATTACTGCACAGATCCTGAACCTGTTGGGCCGCCATGTGAGCGGACTGCTGGGCACGATGGACCTCAGGTCTGACCCAGCGGAGGCATTGCTTATGTTCTTATGTTCATAGCAGAAGGAAATACAGGCCGCTAGCCATGTGGAAATAGTTTTCTTGATTACACACCAGCCCAACCTGTTTGGATCAAAGGAGAGGAACAGTTGAGGAAAAGTTTGTGGCTTAGTCCTTTGTAAATAATAAGCCAAGGCTCGTTTACAATCCAAGGTATGAAGAGTTGTTTCTCCAGGATGAGAATGAGGCTTTGGAAAGAAAACTGGAAGGACCATCAATTGATTTAGATGAAATTCCGTGACTACTTTTGATAAGAATTTCGGATAAATGCAGAGAACTACTTTATCATGGTGGAAAACTGTAAAGGGTGAGTCCAACCTCGATGCTTGAAGCTCCCTCACTTGACGTGCAGAAGTGATGATTAAAAAATACCACTTTCCAAGTCAGATATTTAAGATGAGTAGAAGACATAGTATGGAGGTTTCTGGTGAGAACAACATTAAGATCCCAAACCACTGGAGGAGGTTTGAGAAGTGGTTTGATATTGAAAAGTCCTTTCATAAATCTGGAAACAAGAGGATGAGCAGTTAGAAATTTATTGCTGACCGGAACATGGAAAGCACTGATAGCACTAAGGTGAACTCTGACTGAAGATATGGAAGAGGATGAAGCATCTTGATGAAGAGTACACCATGTTGAAAACCATGTCCACTTCTGTTGGTAGCACTGCTGTGTAGATAGTTTTCTGGATGCATCCAAAATGACTCTGACAGGATCAGAAAGATTAGCGTCTACTGAGGTCATCCCAAGAAGTACCAAGCTATCAGTTACGACGACTGTAGATTGGGATGTAAAAGAGAACCTTGACTCTACATGAGAAGAAATGGAAAGATCTGCAGGGGTATTGGCTCCTTGACATTGAGCTGAACTAGAAGGGAGAACCACGGTTGTCTGGGCCACCAAGGGGCTATCAGGATCATGGTGGCCGATTCTCGCTTGAGCTTGACTAGAATCTTGAAAATGAGAGGGATTAGTGGAACTGCAAAAAGGAATTTGGCTGTCCAACCCAGGAGAAAGGCATCTGCCTCTGGACAATGAGGAGAGTATAGTCTGAAACAGAATTGAGGCAGTTTGAAGCTTTCAATAAACAAACACGCAAAAAGTGCTGAAGTATGAGCAAGCATCAAGACTCTTGTTTCATCATTAAATTCGGCCTGATAGACGAAATACTGGCCAATTTATTTTTTCTTGAATTTGTTTTTGGATACATTGAGGAGGGAAGACATGAGAATATGTTGGGAGTAAGGGAGCTTGCAGATTTGTAGTACAGTATTACATCAGAAGTAGCTTTTATTGTTGTTTGCAGACGACACAAAGCTATGCCGGGCAATCAGATCACAGAAGGATAGCGAGGAACTCCAGAGTGACTTGTGTCAGTTAGAGAAATGGGCGTAGAAATGGCAGATGACGTTTAATGTGGAAAAGTGCAAAGTAATGCATTTAGGCAAAAAGAATAAGGAACACGAGTATAGAATGTCAGGTGCAACTCTGGGTAAGAGCAAACAAGAAAAGGACCTGGGTATACTGATAGATAGGACCATGAAACCGTCGGCACAATGCGCGGCAGCGGCAAAGAGAGCAAATAGAATGTTAGGCATGATAAAGAAAGGAATCATGAGTAGATCGGAGAAAGTTATATGCCGCTTTATAGGACAATGGTCAGACCACACTTGGAATACTGTGTCCAACATTGGTCTCCCAACCTAAAGAAGGATATAAAACTGCTGTAGAGGATGCAGAGACGAGCAACGAAGCTAATAAAAGGTATGGAGAACTTGGAATACAAGGAACGACTTAAGAGACTGGGATTGTTCTCCCTTGAGAAAAGGAGACTGTGTGGGGATATGATCAAGACTTTCAAAATACTGAAAGAAATTGATAAAATAGAGCAGGAAAAAAAAATTATTTACAATGTCCAATGTGACATGGACTGAAGCTAAGGGGGGGACAAGTCCAGGACAAATATCAGGAAGTTCTGCTTCATGCAAAGAGTGGTGGACACCTGGAATGCTCTCCCAGAGCATTCTAGGATTTAAAAGCAAACTAGATGCACATCTCCTTACTAGAGGCATAGAGGGATATGGGTGACTAAAATTACGCCAGGTGTACACCTGGCTGGGCCTTCGCATATGCGGATCGCCGGACTTGATGGACCGAAGGTCTGATCCGGAGATGGCAGTTCTTATGTTCTTATGTTAAACACTGGTACTTATGTGTAAATGCTGTTTATATTTCAAATTAATAAAAATATATCGTAATCTAAAAAAAGAAAGAATATGAAGAGAAACTTGCAAAAGAGGCAAAAACTCAAAAAAAAAAATTTAGATACATCAGAAGCAGAGGGAATCCGTAAAGGGATCTGTAGGACCGCTGGATAATCAAGGAGCAAAAGGGGCGCTGAATGAATTCTTTGCTTCAAACTGAATGAATTATTTGCTTCAGTCTTCACGGAAGAAGATATAAGAGATCTACCTGAACCAGAAATGGTTTTCAAGGGTGATGATGCAGAGGATCTGAAAGAAATCTCGGTGAATCTGGAAGATGTTCTAAGCCAAATCAACAAGTTAAAAAGTGATAAATCAATTGGACCAGATGGTATACATACCAGGGTACTAAAAGAACTCAAACATGAAATTGCTGACCTGCTGTTAGTGATCTGTAACCTGTCACTAAAATCGTCTGTAGTATCTGAAGATTGGAGGGTGGACAATGTTACATCGATTTTTGAAAAGGGTTCCAGGGGAGATCTGGGAAATTACAGACCAGTAAGCCTGACTTCAGTGCCGGGCAAAATGGTGGAAACAAATTATAAAACATTAAATTGTGGAACACGTAGACAAGCATGATTTAATGAGAGAGAGTCAGCATGGATTCAGCCAAGGGAGATCTTGCCTCACCAACTTGCTTGACTTCTTTGAAGGTGTGAATAAACATGTGAATAAGAGGTGGCAGACAGACTAAACACGTTCTTTTCGTCGGTCTTCACAAAGGAGGACACATCCAACGTGCTGGAACTGGAAAAAATCTTCAAGGGGGATCAGGAGGGAAAATAATCATCCATGGAGGTAAGCCTCGAAGACGTACTCAAACAGATAGATAGATTAAAAACTGACAAATCTCCGGGCCCAGACGGAATCTACTCGAGAATACTTAAAGAGCTCAGAGACGAAACGGCGGAGTTGCTGCAGCAGATTTGCAACCAATCCTTGAAAACAGGGGTAATTCCGTAGGACTGGAGGATAGCGAATGTTACACCTATCTTTAAAAAAGGATCAAGAGGCGACCCGGGGAACTACAGACCGGTGAGCTTAACCTCAGTTCCGAGGAAGATGGCCGAATCATTGATCAAGGACAGTATCAATGAGCATATAGAAAGAAATAATCTGATGAGAACAAGCCAGCATGGTTTCTGTAAAGAAAGATCATGCCAAACGAACTTACTGCACTTCTTTGAGGAGATAAGCGAACAATTGGACAAAGGTGACCCCATAGACATCGTATATCGGACTTCCAAAAAGCCTTCGACAAGGTACCCCATGTGCACCTACTAAGGAAACTGTGGAACCACGGAGTGGAAGGGGAAGTGCACAGATGGATCAAAAATTGGCTGGCAGACAGGAAACAGAGGGTAGGAGTAAAGGGACACTACTCTGACTGGAAAGGGGTCACAAGTGGCGTCCCGCAGGGGTCAGTACTGGGACTGCTGCTGTTCAATATATTCATAAATGACCTGGAGTCAGGGACGGAGTGCGAAGTTATAAAATTCGTGGACGACACAAAACTCTCCAGTAGAGTTAAAACTGTGGAGGAATTCAAAGAACTACAAAGGGACCTGAACAAACTGAGTGAGTGGGCAAACAAATGGCAGATGAGCTTCAATGTAGAGAAATGTAAAGTCTTGCACATAGGGAAAGAAAACCTGATGTATAACTACCCAATGGGGGGATGGTACTGGGAAAAGGCAAACTGGAAAAGGACTTGGGGGTCTTAGTGGATAAAACAATGAAGCCAGCGGCACAATGCGTAGCGGCCTCAAAGGCGGCGAATAGAATGTTGGGCATTATAAAAAAAGGTATCACTACCAGAACGAAGGAAGTTATCCTGCCACTGTATCGGGTGATGGTGCACCCGCATCTGGAGTACTGTGTTCAATACTGGTCGCCGTACCTTAAGAAGGATATGGCGATACTCGAGAGGGTCCAGATAAGAGCAACAAGAATGAGAAAAGGCATGGAAAACCTTTCATATGCTGAAAGACTAGAGAAGCTGGGGCTCTTTTCCCTGGAAAAGCGGAGACTTAGAGGGGACATGATAGAAACTTATATCATGAAGGGTATGGAGAAGGTAGAGAGGGACAGATTCTTCAGACTAGCGGGGGCAATAAAAACAAGAGGGCATTTGCAAAAATTGAAAGGAGACAGATTCAAAACAAATGCTAGGAAGTTCTTCTTCACTCAGAGAGTGGTGGACACCTGGAATGCGCTACCAGAGGAGGTGGTAGGGCAGAGTATGATTTTGGGTTTCAAAATGGGATTAGATGATTTCCTGAAGGAAAAGGGGATTGAAGGGTATAGTTAGAGGGTTACCATACAGGATATTAAATGATTAGGGAATAGAATGTTTTAGGTATAAGATCACTTACAGGTAATGGACCTGGGGGGGCCGCCGCGGGAGCAGACTGCTGGGCTTGATGGACCCATGGTCTGACTCGGCAGAAGCCATGCTTATGTTCTTATATGTTCTTATTAGGAATTGGTTATTGGATAGAAAACAGAGGGTAGGGTTAAATGGTAATTTTTCTCAATGGAGGAGAGTAAACAGTAGAGTACCGAAGGGGTCTGTACTGGGATTGGTACTATTTAATTTATTTATAAATCTTCTGGAAATTGGAACAAGTGAGGTCATTAAATTTGCACATGACACTAAACTGTTCAAAGTTGTTAAAACGCATGGGGATTGTGAAAAATTGCAGGCAGACCTTAGGAAATTGGAAGACTGGGCTATTTTTATGTTCTTATGAGTAGATCTTTTCCTGGGAGGTATTTTCTGTAGCAACTGTTCTGAAGGTATGTCATAAGACTCGCCACTCATTCAGAAAATCATTAAAAAACCATTTATTCGACAAATTTACTCGACCCTTCAATTCAGCTCTACAACTACCTCATCTCACACATTCCACCCCAACCAATTTTGCTCTATCTCTTAACTGTCCATATACCCCTTCCTAAATCTTACCCCTTCCTAAATCTTACAGCACCTCTTGTTGTACACCGTCTTGAAATGAAAAGGTATGACGGGATATAAATAAAGCTATTATTATTATAAAGTTCCCACTTTGAGTCAGATTGCAAATCTGAATCATAGAGAAAATTTGGAGAAGCATTGTGTCGAGGAGAACAATGTCTACGGGAAGGTTTGCAGCATCTTCAGTACCAATCTGATGAAGACAATGAAGAGAATGGATGAATATCCCTTTTTTTGGTTTGAAGCATGAGATTGCTGCGATGAGGCTCGATGATGCCTTGGTGTCAAACACTGTGTTGAAGAAAAGCATTGATGCTTCAGAGTAGTGGATCGATGCCTTGATGAAGAACATCGATGCAATGAACCAGAACATCGATGCAAAGATTAACATCTGGATGCAGAACTTTGTGGGGAATGACAATGCATCATAAAAGATCCATGAGAAGTAGCTCGATACTCCGATGGATAGCTGGCATCGGTACCTTGAGGCCTCATAGTGCTATGCTTAGGCTGGGCCGATACCGAGGGAGTCGATGTTAGCACCGGCATGCAGTACTATTTTAACATATTACCAAGCTCCCTCTGGAAGAACTCATTGAGTTTCTCCATGAAAGTATGCACTGGTGTCGATGGCTCATCAGCCGGTACATCGGTGCAACAGGTTGCCTCGGAGTGGGTGACCTCGATGAAGATGCACACTTTGAAGGAGACAACCTGCAAAGCTGGAGAATGATGGTGTCGCTGTTTGGTCTGCATCAAGAGACTCGATGTTGAGACCTGCGACACTTGCTGGGAAGTGGATGGCTTCTTAGCTGGCTTCCCCGATGCTCTATGGTCGTCCAATGTCGATGGTTCCGAATATTTGCTGGTGTCCATGGCCAAGCCGAACAGCTTTTCCTGTTGAATGTACTTTTGTAAAGTAGAACACCGAGCACAAGAATCAACTCTGTGCTCAGGGCCTAAACACTGCAGACACCAACTATGAGGATCAGTAATGGAAATAGGCCACCGACACCTACACCTACAGCACTTCGTAAAACCCGCTAAAGGTTTCGACATGGACAGAAAAATACTTTCGGTGAGATTAAACTCAACTTTGAAAGTGAATAAGAGACTCGTCTGGGCAAAAAAACCCTGAGACCGAAGCCCAAGTTTGAATGAAAAGGAAAAATAATATGTTGTATCTTTTTTTTTTTTTTTTTTTTACAGAACAAAACAAAATAAAATATTAAATGAAAAAAATAAATTTGTAACTAAGAAAAAACACTACACGGACTAAACGGAGTCCAGTCAAAAAAGTACTTCTTTTCGCCGCAGAAAACGAAGAACTGAGGTACCATGAGTGGACACTGTCTTCGCTCCTCCCCCATGTCAGCAGGGGAGAGCCAACGGAGGAGGGCTGCAGTCCGGCCATCGGACCAACGGTCGGCTTGGGGGCCCGTTCCAGCGGGGCACTCGACACTGTCTTCGCTCCTCCCCCATTCCAGCAGGGGAGAGCCGACGGAGGAGGGCTGCAGTCCGGCCATCGGACCAACAGTCGGCTCGGGGGCCCGTTCCAGCGGGGCACCCGACACTGTCTTCGCTCCTCCCCCATGCCAGCAGGGGAGAGCCGACGGAGGAGGGCTGCAGTCCGGCCATCGGACCAATGGTTGGCTCGGGGCCCGTTCAAGCTGGACTTCAGTTTTGACTGTTTTGATTTTATTTTCAATTCTTTTTAGTTTATGATATATTTTTTAATCTCACTTATTGTTTTACCACTTATTTTGTTTTATCATTCAAATTTCATTTAAATTTCTCCAGAATTCTATTGCTTCAACGGTTCTCCCTCTGCATCTATTCTTATTTCCCCTCTTTTTTCAACCTTTCAAAGTCCTTTAGATCAGTGGTTCCCAACCCTGTCCTGGAGGAACACCAGGCCAATTGGGTTTTCAGGCTAGCCCTAATGAATATGCATGAAGCAAATTTGCATGCCTATCACTTCCATCATATGCAAATCTCTCTCATGCATATTCATTAGGGCTAGCCTGAAAACCCGATTGGCCTGGTGTTCCTCCAGGACAGGGTTGGGAATCACTGCTTTAGATCATTGTAATCTTATTAGAATGTTTATTTTCTTATTTTTCTCATCTATTCTCTATTTTATTTCTTCATTACTCTACTAATTGTCATTTTTCCAGGTACTTTAGTTAGATTGTGAAGTTTAGCGGTATATAAGAAATAAATTACATTACATTACATCGGGCAGGAAGGCACTTGCACATATGCGGTGCAGGCAGTTGCAAAGTTTCTCAAAACTTAAAGTGACAGTACACTTTTAAACTGTCTGTACCGGGCTCTATGGATGACATCACCCTCATGTGAGAATATGCTGTCTGCTTGTAACCAATGGAAGGGGGTTCATGAACTTTCTGGAGATAAGTAAGGGATCCACACAACCAAAAAGAATGGGAACTTCTGTTCTGAAGAATACAAGTTTCAGAGGTATGGAAGCTAGCAGTACTGAGTCTGACAGGCTGACAGTAATATTTCTCTTAAGATGAAAAGCTTAAACATAGAAAATGATGACAGATATGACTATATGGCTGATCAAATCTGCCCACCAATACCATCTATTTCCCTTCCCCCTTAGAGATCCTTTGCACTTGTCCTATGCTTTCTTGAATTCAGAATAAAGTTAAAAAAACCCATGATCAAAAAAGACCCAAAATACTTGAAAAGATGCCAACATCAAGGGAGATATCTCTCAGAGTGAATGGCTATATTGCCAACAATTTAATAAAATTTAAAATTAGTGTTGTGAATCCTCAATGTGAGGTAATAAACTCTAAAGAGCAAGAACCTGAAACAGGAAAAAGCTCCAACACTTAACCCAGCCATGGTTTTACCGCTTGAGAACTTTTCTCACTGATTAGACCACACACCAACATAGGATTTCACAAGTGTGCAACCAAAATAATAATATAAGTGAAAAAAATAGTGAAAATTCTAAACATAAGCAATGTAGAATCACTTTCATAGAGAGAGTCCCCCCAGATAAAGCCACACGTGACAGCAACGATCATTAATGAAAAAAAAACTGAACTTATCTTGAAAATTGTAATGAATCAAGGCTTTCAAGAGGAGGGTCACCGTTCTTTAGACTTTCATCTCCTTTGAAAAATCACACCGCTGTGTTAAGGTTCTACCCAGCTCGATTTCACAGGAACCCGCAGAGTTATAGCATATTATCTGCGTACAAACACTGCCACCTCACTCATATGATTGCTAGGGCTATTGGGAAGGGAAGAGCCAAATGGAACGTTGAGAGTTTAAGGCTGAAGCGAGATGACATAACGCGGACAAAAAGGATGCGAACTAAAGATAAAAAGTAATAACAAAGAATAATAAAAATAAAACAAAAACTGAAATCCTTTCACAAAGAATCAAATAATGGTATTTCATTCTATAGAATAATTTAATCTGTGAAGTTTAACAGAATTTAATTCAAAAATCCAAAACTGTTCAAGTAACTGGATATGAGCCATCTTATTACCTTTAAAGGAAACAGTTATTTGTTCCATGATAAACCACCTTGAATTCAGATACAGTCCTCATCTCTACCACCTAAAAAGCAGCACAAATCTGATGTGATTGGAGAATTACAATCAACATATGTACTCAGGGCTTAGTGAACCTGCAAAACACGGGTATCAAGAGGCATCTTGAGAGCAAGGGCTAAAGCCGCAGTATGTGCAGTATGCTGCCAATATCTATGTCAGCTTCCAGCAAAGGTATATTATGGAGCTTTAAAGCATGCCTGGGCCAAGAACTGGCTTTGAGTGATGCTGGAGCTTTGATATAATTTTTAAAAGAGCAAGGAAAAAGAAAATAGACTCAACCAGCAATAGAAAACATACTAAAACTTTTTTTAACATTCTGTTGACGGCCCTATCAGTGTTAATTTGTGCTAAGCTTGTATATATAAGTTGGGTGACAAATACAGTCATGAAGCTGAAACATGGCCATTTTTAGATATCTGTATACAATAAAATTCTTTTTTGTTTGAATTTGTATCCTGCACATGGTTACTACCTCAACATTAGAAGAGTTTGGTCAAGGGGACATATCCAAGATGGCACTGGTCTTTGTTGCCTCTACTCTGAGAACTAGTGAATGAGATCCTGCTTATTCCTCATTGGAAAATGGAAAATCAAGGTGGGGATCTTTTCATTTGAAGGTTGCAGCCTAGAAAGCACAGTTACGTACCGTAACAGGTGTTATCCAGGGACAGCAGGCAGATATTCTTGACTGATGTGTGACGGCACCGACGGAGCCCCGGTACGGACAATTTTAGAGTGATTGCACTCTAAGAACTTGGAAAGTTCTAGCAGGCTGCACCGCGCACGCGCGAGTGCCCTCCTGCCCGACGGAGGCGCGCGGTCCCCAGTTAGGATAAGCCAGCTAAGAAGCCAACCCGGGGAGGTGGGTGGGACGCAAGAATATCTGCCTGCTGTCCCTGGATAACACCTGTTACGGTAAGTAACTGTGCTTTATCCCAGGACAAGCAGGCGGCATATTCTTGACTGATGGGTGACCTCCAAGCTAACAAAAAGAGGGATGGTGGGAAGGTTGGCCATTAGGAAAACAAATTTTGTAAAACAGATTGGCTGAAGTGTCCATCCCATCTGGAGAAAGCATCCAGACAATAATGAGATGTAAAAGTATGAACTGAGGACCAAGTAGCAGCCTTGCAGATTTCCTCAATAGGCGTGGAGCGGAGGAAAGCTACAGATGCTGTCATAGCTCGAACTCTATGGGCCGTGACAGAACCTTCCAGTGTCAGTCCGGTCTGAGCATAACAGAAAGAAATGCACGCTGCCAGCCAATTAGACAACGTACGTTTAGAAACAGGACGTCCCAATTTATTCGGATCAAAGGACAGAAAAAGTTGGGTAGCTGATCTGTGGGGCTTAGTACGCTCTAAATAATAAGCTAGAGCCCGCTTACAGTCCAAAGTATGCAGAGCCTGTTCTCCAGAATGAGTGTGAGGTTTCGGAAAGAAGACAGGCAAAACAATGAATTGGTTGAGATGGAATTCAGAGACAACCTTAGGGAGAAACTGTGGATGTGTACGCAGAACCACCTTGTCATGATGAAAGACTGTAAAAGGTGGATCCGCAACTAGTGCATGTAGCTCTCTGACCCTCCTGGCAGAGGTAAGAGCAATAAGGAAAAGTACCTTCCAAGTGAGAAACTTGAAAGGAGCGGTAGCCAAAGATTCAAAAGGAGGCTTCATTAAGGCGGAAAGAACCACATTGAGATCCCAGATTACCGGAGGGGCTTTGAGAGGTGGTTTCACATTGAAAAGACCCCGCATGAATCTGGACACCAAGGGATGAGCCGAGAGAAGTTTTCCATGAACTGGCTCATGAAAAGCAGCAATAGCACTGAGGTGGACTCTGATGGAAGTAGACTTGAGGCCAGAGTCAGACAAAGAAAGAAGATAATCCAATAAGGCCTCCACTGCAAGGGAAGTGGGATCATGATGATGAAGAAGACACCAGGAAGAAAACCATGTCCACTTCTGATGGTAACATTGCAGAGTGGCCGGTTTCCTGGAGGCATCCAGAATGGAACGAACAGGCTGAGACAAAAGAGTATCATGAGAAGTCAGCCCGAGAGAAACCAAGCTGTCAGGTGCAGAGACGGAAGGTTGGGATGCAAAAGGGTCTCCTGATGTTGCGTAAGCAGAGAAGGAAACAGTGGAAGAAGGAAAGGCTCCCTGGAACTGAGTTGAAGTAGAAGGGAGAACCAATGTTGCCTGGGCCACCGTGGAGCAATCAGAATCATGGTGGCTCGTTCCCTCTTGAGCTTGAACAAGGTTCGTAACATGAGAGGCAGAGGAGGGAAAGCGTACAGGAACAGATTGGACCAATCGAGGAGAAATGCATCCGCTGCCAGACGGTGAGGAGAGTAGAGTCTGGAGCAGAAAAGGGGCAGCTGGTGATTGTGAGGAGCTGCAAAGAGGTCTATCTGAGGAGTGCCCCACTGAGCGAAGATGGACTGTAGCGTTAAAGGATCGAGTGTCCACTCGTGAGGTTGGAGAATTCTGCTGAGCTTGTCCGCTAAGGAATTCTGTTCTCCCTGAATGTAGATAGCTTTCAGGAATAGTTGGTGATCTGTGGCCCAAGCCCAAATCTTCTGGGCTTCCTGGCACAAGAGGCGAGAGCCTGTCCCACCCTGCTTGTTGATGTAGTACATCGCAACTTGATTGTCTGTGCACAGCAGGAGGACCTGAGGAAAGAGAAGATGTTGGAAGGCCTTGACGGCATAAAACATCGCTCTGAGTTCCAGGAAATTGATGTGATGTTTCATTTCCTGGGCTGTCCAAAGTCTTTGAGTTTGGAATTCATTCAAATGAGCGCCCCAAGCATAAGGGGAGGCGTCGGTGGTGATGACAAGTTGATGAGGAGGTAGCTGAAACAGAAGACCTCTGGAGAGATTTGAGGATATCAACCACCATTGTAGAGACTGACGAAGAGATGATGTCACAGATATGTGTCGTGAGCAAGGATCCGTCTTGGGACCACTGGGTAGCTAGGGTCCATTGAGGAGTGCGCAGGTGAAGACGTGCGAGGGGTGTGACATGAACTGTGGAAGCCATGTGACCCAAGAGTATCATCATTTGCTTGGCAGAGATGGAACGTTGTGGAAGCACCTGCTGACATAGAGATTGAAGCGTTTGAAGACGGTTGGACGGCAGGAATGCTCTCATGAGGACTGTGTCCAGCACCGCTCCAATGAATTGAAGTCTCTAAGTGGGAATGAGATGAGATTTGGGTAGATTGATCTCGAACCCCAGAAGCTGTAGAAACAGGATGGTTTGGTTGGTGGCCAGGAGCACTGTTTGAGATGAATCGGCCTTGATTAACCAATCGTCCAGATAAGGAAAGACTTGAAGGTGGTGAGAGCGTAGAAAGGCGGCCACCACAATCAGACATTTGGTGAACACTCTTGGAGAGGAGGCAAGACCGAAGGGTAGCACCTTGTATTGGTAATGACAATGATTGATCATGAAGCGGAGGTACTGCCTGGAGGCCAGATTGACCGGAATGTGAGTGTATGCTTCTTTGAGATCGAGGGAGCATAGCCAGTCGCTTTGATGAAGAAGAGGATAAAGAGTTGCCAGAGAAAGCATCTTGAATTTCTCCTTGACCAAGCATTTGTTGAGATCGCGAAGATCTAGGATGGGTCTGAGATCCCCTGTTTTTTTGGGGACCAGAAAATAACGGGAGTAGAATCCCTGCCCCTTCTGATCTAGAGGAACTTCCTCTATGGCGTTCAGGAGGAGGAGGGATTGAACCTCCTGAAGAAGGAGAGAAGACTGAGAGGTGTTCAAAGCAGACTCTCTTGGCAGACTTTGTGCAGGACGTGTCTGAAAGTTGAGAGAGTAGCCGTGGCGGATGATGTTGAGGACCCACTGATCCGATGTGATGTTCTCCCAACAGCTGGTGAAACAAGACAGACGTCCTCCTATGGGTCGAGGGAGATTGGCAGATGGTGGAATACTGGCTATGCTTTGGAGAACCACGTCAAAAGGGTTGGGTAGACTTTTGTGGTGGAGGAGGCTTCACCTGTTGCTGCTGGGCTGGCCGAGGTGGTTGTCGCTGTTGCTGACGCTGACGTCTAGGCTGTTGAGTAGCCGGTGGCAAGGGACGGGCAGCATAGCG
This sequence comes from Geotrypetes seraphini, assembly GCF_902459505.1. Classification (NCBI taxonomy): domain Eukaryota; kingdom Metazoa; phylum Chordata; class Amphibia; order Gymnophiona; family Dermophiidae; genus Geotrypetes; species Geotrypetes seraphini. The sequence goes on from NC_047084.1 coordinate 537,028,654, forward strand.
GCGCTGGTAGGCAGATTGTTGGCGAAAAGGCCGAGCAGGTGGAGTCTTTTTCTTAGTCTTCAGGAGAGTATCCCACCGAGTCTCATGTGCAGACAGCTTTTGTGTAGTGGAATCCATGGACTCTCCGAAGAACTCATCACCCAAGCAGGGAGCATTTGCTAGGCGGTCCTGATGATTTACATCGAGCTCTGAGACTCTGAGCCATGCCAACCGACGCATGGCAACAGACATAGCCGTGGCCCTAGAAGTCAATTCAAAAGTGTCATAAATTGACCGAACTAGGAACTTGCGTAACTGGAGAAGGGAGGAAGAACAGGCATGAAATGCAGATTTCTTGCAGTCAGGGAGGTACTTTTCAAAAGCAGTCATGTTTTGAATGAGGTGCTTTAAATAAAATGAAAAATGAAAAGCGTAGTTCCCTGACCTATTGGCTAACATGGCATTCTGATATAAACGTTTGCCAAATTTGTCCATGGCTTTTCCTTCTCTGCCAGGAGGGACTGAGGCATACACACTAGCTCCCGCTGATTTCTTAAGCGTGGATTCTACCAAAAGAGACTCATGCGGGAGCTGAGGTTTGTCAAAACCAGGAATAGGGATAACCTTGTATAAGGAGTCCAATTTACGAGGAGCTCCTGGTACAGTCAGGGGAGTCTCTAAATTTTTATAGAAAGTCTCTCGTAAGATGTCATGGAGAGGGAGTTTGAGAAATTCCCTTGGAGGCTGGTCAAAGTCCAGAGCATCAAGGAATGCCTTGGATTTCTTCGACTCAGCCTCCAAGGGAATAGAAAGAGATTCACACATCTCTTTTAAGAAAGAAGTAAAAGATGTGGAATCATGTTTAGAAGAGGAATCAACAACAAGTTGATCCTCTTCATCAGAGGAACACTCACCTTCAGACAGAAAGGGCTCTTCAGAATCACCCCACAAATCAGGGTCCCGAATCTGAGAGCCACGATCTCGAGACTCCGGCGTGGAGGGTTCCAGGTGTCGGGTTTTGCGCGCCGACTTACCCGACCTCATAGATACGGTACCAGGAGACGTGACCTGCTGCATTGGTACCGAGGTCTGCACCGCCTGGTGTTGAGCTCTCGGTTCCGGTGCTAAGATTGGCATCGAAGTCTAGGAGGTAGTGTGACCCGGTACCGACAAAGAGGATGCCGATAAAAGAGGGCGCTCCACTGTCGGTACCGGTGGCTCAGACCGGACCGGGACTGGAAGGCTCGGTGTCAAAAGTGCGGGAAGGAGTTGTTGCAACTGCTCCTTAAGTTGCACTTGCAGGACAGCAGCAATCCGCTCGTCCAGCGAAGGCACCGGTACCGCTTTTTTCTTCTGCGGTACCTGTGGTGCCGCTCTACGCTCCGAGGATGAGGACCCCCGATGTCGAGGGGCTCACCTCAATAGGAGCGGAGCGCTTCCGTGGACGCCTCGAGGTCGGCAGGACTGGACTCGCTGCTACTGAGACCGGAGGACGCTCCAACGGGGAAGGCTTCTTAGCCGGCTTACCTGTAGGGTGCGACGCCGGCACGGTATCGTGCGGTGTCGACGAAGTAGGTGCCGACTGAGATGGGGCCGATGTCAGCGCCGGTGCTGCGGAATCAGACATCTCGGCGCCTAATAACAACCGCTGTTGGATCTGGCGATTTTTTAGAGTTCTCTTCTTTAAAGTCGCACAGCGGGTGCAGGTGGACGCTCGATGGTCAGGACCAAGACACTGCAGACACCAGTTGTGCGGGTCTGTCAGTGAAATTGGTCGAGCGCACCACTGGCACTTTTTAAACCCGGGTTGAGGGGGCATGAAAGTGAAAACGGCTTCTGCCAAATCGAAGGCTGAGGCCTCGATGATGGCAACAGGCCCCGCCGGGGCGAAGCGAAAGAAATGAAGAAAAAAACGAAAGTTGTTTTTGTTTTTTTTAAACTAAAGAAAAGAAGAGAAATAAAGAAAACTTTATTTCCAAAAGGGGTTTACGCGAGCGGGAAGGGCGATTACAAAAAACTCTTTCAACGGCCGTTGAAAGAAACGCGTCTTCTTAGCTCCGCGGAAACTAAGAAACTGGGGACCGCGCGCCTCCGTCGGGCAGGAGGGCACTCGCGCATGCGCGGTGCGGCCTGCTAGAACTTTCCAAGTTCTTAGAGTGCAATCACTCTAAAATTGTCCGTACCGGGGCTCCGTCGGTGCCGTCACCCATCAGTCAAGAATATGCTGCCTGCTTGTCCTGGGATAATAACTACTTAAGCTGAAGTACTGAAATGCCTGCATAAGCTAGATTTTTTTCTGCAATCTGTAAGCCTCATATTGGCAACAGCATCAAAATGGCCCTCCAGAACAAGAAAACTGCATCCTCAGGAATGAAAGAACTTTGCAAAGATTTAACTTTATAGGCAATGGAGGAGATGGGGAGATCAGGCTTAGTGAACAGGGAATGAGTGAAGTAGCCCAGAAGGTAGCTTTGAATTCATTTTAACATAAGAACATAAGAATTGCCGCTGCTGGGTCAGACCATCTTGCCCAGCAGTCCACTCCCGCGGCGGCCCTTAGGTCAAAGACCAGTGCCCTGAGTTTAGCCTTACCTGCGTACATTCTGGTTCAGCAGAATTTGTCCAACTTTGTCTTGAATCCCTCGAGGATGTTTTCCCCTATAACAGCCTCCGGAAGAGCATTCCAGATGGGTGAAGAACTTCCTTACGTTTGTACGGAATCTATCCCCTTTAACTTTAGAGAGTGCCCTTTCATACACTCCACCTTGGAGAGGGTGAACAACCTGTCTTTATCTACTAAGTCCCTTCAATATCTTCAATATTTCTATCATGTCCCCTCTCAGTCTCCTCTTTTCAAGGGAGAAGAGGCCCAGTTGCTATAATCTCTCACTGTACAGCAACTCCTCCAGCCCCTTAACCATTTTAGTCACTCTTCTCTGGATCCTTTCGAGTAGTATCGTGTCCTTCTTCATGTACGGCGACCAGTGTTGGACGCAGTACTCCAGGTAAGGGCGTACCATGGCCCAGTACAGTGGCATGATAACCTTCTTCGATCTGTTTGTGATCCCCTTCTTAATCATTCCTAGCATTTTGTTTGCCCCTTTTTGCTGCCGCCTCACATTGCGCGGACGGCTTCATTGACTTGTCAACCAGTACTCCCAAGACTCTTTCCTGGGTAGGTCTCTCCGAGTACTGCACCGGACATCCTGTATTCGTGTATAAGATTTTTGTTACCGACATGCATCACCTTACATTTATCCACATTAAATCTCATTTGCCATGTCGCAGCCTATTTCTCGAGTGTGTTTATGTCACGTTGCAGGTTTTCGCAATCCTTCTATGTCTTCACTACTCTGAATAACTTTGTATCGTCTGCAAATTTAATCACCTCGCTCATCATACCAATTTCCAGGTCGTTTATAAATATGTTGAAGAGCACGGGTCCAAGTACCGAACCCTCTGGCACTCCACTTATGACGCTTTTCCAGTCCAAGTATTGTCCATTTACCCCCATTCTCTGTTTCCTATCCACCAACCAGTTAATCCACATGAGTATTTCACCCTCAATTCCATGGCTCGCAATTTTTTGAAGTAGTCATTCATGCGGGACCTTGTCAAACGCCTTCTGATAGGCAATACTTTCTCTTAAAAGTTTCCTATTAAATGCCTGAATCAGATTGGTGTTACAAATAAAGAAATTCAAGAAAAGATGGTTGCATATGAGTCTCTGGAACAACAATCATCTCTGGAGTCTTCTAAGCTAAACCAATTTCTTGTCAAAGAAAATAAGATCTGATATTTAAAACGGAAGTCCTTGAGCATTTCCAGATAAGATATAATTTAAGGATATTAAATTTTACAAAGAACTCTCAGAGAGATTGTACTAAACTGTATTTCCCAAAACATGTTTCTTCAGAAGAAAGGGAGGGACAGTAGCTGAAACAACTGGCTATGGATAGCTAGGATATTTCACATATACTGGAATCCTGTTAATACTACAACTTTTGATATAGAAATGGATAAAATCGGCTTTTTAAAGCATTTCCTTTGGAATAGAGGGAAACCCTTTTTGGGATTTAATTCCATCTAATTTTGAAGAGGGACTCACATAGAGAGAAAAGCTCATTTTTGGCCTTGGGTGGTTTTGTTTCTGAGATTTCCTTACAAATGATTATTAATTAAAAAGGGCCATTTGTTTTTTGGAAATCTGAACAATAAGAATTTTCTTTTACATAAGATGCCTGGGGAGGGCACTCCCTAGTAGGATCCACTTTTCTAGAACTTTATTAGACTGGTGTATGAGGCTGTTTGATTTTGTTTCTTTACTATTTTCTTTTAGCTCTCCATTTCTTTACAGACCTATTAGCCCACAGTAGATACACTTATTTTAGAAAATAAGCTGCTGCTCGAGATGAGAGTTCGAAAGTGTCAAACAGATCTCACCATGAACTTTCGAAGTTATAGAGAGGTAGATACCAGAGATTGAAATTTATTGGCTTTATGTGAAGGCACATATTGCTGAAATGATGAAATTTGTTTAAGAAGATACTTCATGTAACAGGAAAAGAAAAAGGTATAATTGGATGCTCTGTTTGCCAATATTGAGTTTTGATACAGACGTCTGCCAAATTTGTCTGTTGTTCTACCCTCTCTACCAGGAGGAATGGACGCATACACACTTGCCCCAGAGGATTTCTTTAAAGTGGATTGAACCACGAGAGACTCATGGGGCAATTGTGGCTTATCAAAGCCAGGCAAGGGTACCACCTTATAAAGAGATTCCAAATGTTCAGGAGCCACTGGCACAGAGAGAGGAGTTTCAAGGTTTTTATAGAAAGTTTCTCTCAGAATGGCATGGAGTGGAAGCTTTAACATTACCTTAGGAGGAAGATCGTAATCAAGTTTTTCCAAATACTCTTTGCTGTATTTGGAATCAGCCTCCAAAGAAACATCCAGATCATATGCCATCTGTCTCAAAAATTTGGAAAGGAGAAATTAGGTTCTTACCTGCTAATTTTCTTTCTGTTAGCTTGTAGACTGGTATAATCCTTACGAATGGATAATATGCCTCACTGCTACCAGCAGGTGGAGACTGAGATCAAACTTGTATATCAATATAGCATGCCCCTCTTGCTACTCCAGTTTTCCTCAGTCTCTGGTAGCAGGTAGTAAGGCTTTTCAGCTCCCCTCTTAGCACTGCTGGAACTTTTGTTTGTGGACTCCTCAACTGGACAGATGCTTCAGGATCTGCTTCTTGATGAGTCCGGCCATTGCAGCGTCTCGAGGGGACTCCGCTCCTCTCACTCCGCCGCAGCCATCAGCGGGAGTGCGCAGCGTGGGACGGGGACGGATTCAGGCGTCGCATACGGCGGAGCTTAAACAATTGCCATAGAAACCACTTAGAGCGCCCGCAACTCGGCCACCTACCCCCTCTCTGACCACTGCACTGAATCTTTGGGCAGGCTGCCCCTCCCCAGCCCTTCACCCGGATGGACCTCCACACACACACACACACACCTGGTCCACCGCCCCCACAGGTCTGTCCTCCCTCCCTCCCTCCCTCCACGTGGGTCTGGCCTCCTGGAATGGCTCCCCAGACATGCCTTTAGGAGAGGACCGGAGCCAACGGGCTAAGGGTGTGTGTGCACCCATCTGCCAGTAGCATAGATTGAATTCCACTTTTATTATGAAGCAGTTTTTTTTTAGTTTGGCAGCAGACCTGCACACACAATCATGGTGGTCACCTTGTTTTCTGCGGCCTGCAGCGGTCAACATCCGCCGGGGGATTCTCGCGCATGCGCACTCCTACCTGCGGTGCCCTACAGCACACAGAAAACGGGAGCACACAGGTGGGAGTGCGCATGCGCGCTTAGGGCTTTATTACATTAGATGATCTAGAATTCAGGTTTTTGACCTCTCTGGAACATGCACCAGTAGTTTCCCTAGGAATCTACCATCTTGTCCTCACCCAAGGCCTCTGTGGACTTCTATGAAAAGGAAGTAATATGAACTAAAGAAATAGACTTTCCTTGTGGCACAAATCTTGATATTTAAGTATTTCATCTGAAAAAGAAGAGAAACAGAAAATGTTACATCAGTTGATTCTATAGAGTGAAGAATGGAAGCTCCTTTTGGCCATTCATAGAGGGAACAATACTGGTGTGTAGAATTGTAGCTGCCTGACTTCTTGGCAATTGGTTGAAAAGTATCAACTTTCCAACTGACAGCTTGGGAGGCTGCTTCAACCCAGCAGGAGGTAAATCATGTGATCTATCTGTGTGACTTCATTAAAACTGTTCATTAGAGAAGAATACCAAAGGAAATAAAAGTAAGAGTGAAAAATCACAAAGTTCTGCAGTAACATGGGAGAAACAAGACTTCTCGCATATGCATGCCAAAACAAATGTCTAATTAAACCTGTTTATCTTCACCTGAGAGACAAACATAATATTAAAGAGCATTGGAAGACAATGGATGCAATATGTGATCACCACACATAATAATTTTCATATTATTTTCACATAGACAGACTAGCATTCTCCAATCTAAAGAGGAACTTAAATTTCAAAAACATATTACAAGTTATAAAACAGTACCACATCTCCAAAGCAGTCATCTACTCTCCATTATGTGCATTTATAAGGGGAGGAAAGGAATACCTCTCTTAGAGGTCCTTTTACTAAAGCTGTGGCAAAAGTGGCCTTAGCGCACCACTTACCCTCGCCTTTCCAATGTGCTAAGACCATTTGTGCCATGGCTGGTAAATGACTGACTCTTCCATTTTCCCCAGTTAATAGCCACAAGCTAATCTCATCATTGGTGAATGGTCATTAAACAAAGTTATCACAGGAGCTCTTACCAACACTTATTTTATAGGCAGTAAGGGCTCACATGCTAACGCTGCACTAATCAATCAGCATGCGGCAATGCCTCACATGCTGAGTAGTGCTGCCACACCCACGAACACGCCTCCCGAGAGAAAATGAAGAGAAATTATTTTAGTGTGCAGTGTACACGCACATATGGCAAATTTACCATGGGATGGCGGCACACATCCTGTGATCAGCTTGTTTAATGTATGGTAAGTGCAAGCAAGATTTCACCACAGTTTAGTAAAAGGACCCCTTAATGAGATATAAAATGTTTTTTAACATTCTAATGTAAAAATTAAACCAAAAGGTCAAATTACAATAATAAAATAAAATCTTGGATTCCGTACACTGGAGGACTAACTCAAGTACTTCATTTATAACTTAATAGCAGCTCCTCAAATAAATGGACTCCTCCAAACAGAGGACAAGAGGTAGCGCAGCTCTGCTGTTTACAATGTATTTTAGATACCGTATTCTCTCTAATAATCATTTGGGTTATTATTAGAAACACTGGGTTTTCTGACGTCTAGGGTGGGCAACTACATGAGGGATCCTTTATCTCCTCCAGCCCTCCTCCCCATGATGACCATTTGTTGCCTCCATCCCACCCCCCTGTGATAACCACCATTTCTGTCCTCCATCCTGCCTCCTGCAGTAATTAGCACTGCTTTCCTCCACCTTCTACTCTACACCCCTCCCCAAGAAGAAGATCTCTCTTCATACCTCATCTTGAAGTTTATGATGCTGGACTGTTGTGGGGCATTGAGTATCTGTGTATGATTAATGCTATGAGCATGCGTCTATCCTTAAAGCCTTGCACCGGCCCAGCACCGGCCCAGCACCACAGCCTAAAGATTTGGTCATCTTTCTTCTTATTTTACTGTTGCGTAAGTGCTTGAAGGCTCATTTTTTTTCAGAAGGCTTTTCAAAATCAGTGATAGGGCAGTGCCATCTTTGCTGTATTACTTGTTTATATTTAAAGAGCGTTTTTATGTTTTGAAGATTTTGCTTATTAATTAGGTTTTTATTTTGAAAAAGTTTGTGATGTGTTGTATTGGCATGGTAGGGTCTGTTTGTTTAATGATGCTTACGTAGGTTCTTTTTGCAACCTGCCTAGATTTTTGGATATGCAGGATATAAATGTTTTAAATAAATAAAAAATAAATAAGTTAGGGGATTGGGTAGAGGAGAGCAATACCAAAGGGGGGATGGGCAATTATTCAGGGAATCTTGATTTGGTTTTAAAACCAAATTTTCCAGGGGAATGGGTCATGAAGCAGGGGTCTGGGCAATTATTGGATATGGGCAATTATTAGAGAGAATATGGTATTTGAATTTGAAAACTTAATCATAATTATGAAAACTGCAGTAAGGCTCACTTTCACAAGGGGTATATTATCAGCAAGATAAGAACATGGCAAAATCAGTTAGCTGCTTGGAACCCATTGTGGTCTTAACTGCTGGCTGTTCAACTTAGCGAGCAGTTTAACCATCCCTTCTAACTGTGACCCCTACCCTGGCATCCTGTTTGTCTGTCTTGACTGTTTAGATTGTAAGCTCATTTGAGCAGGGACTGTCTCTTTGTGAGTCTGTAAAGCGCTGCATATGTCTGGTAGTGCTCTAGAAATAATTAATAGTAGTAGCTCAGCCCCACATAGAAATTAAATGCACCATTAAAAAAATGGGCAACTCACATTAATTTTGCTGTAAGCTTTTCATACAACTTGACAGATTCATAGATTCTAAACATTCACAGTGAAATCAGGGTGCAAAAACCAAATACTGATATTTTTTCCAGTCATTAGTACACATCATTCAGGAACCCAGCACAAAAATAATAAACCTAACTTTTGCAGTGTCTTAACAGGGTGAAGTGCAACCCCTGAATTAAGTTGTGAGGCCAGATGGCCTACAAACATATGCTTACAGTACTACACATCAGAGAAGGGACAGTGTACACAAAGAACATTCACAAATGACAAAGCAAGACAAGCAAAACGTTTCTATTGAGTTGTCAAGCACTTGGAGCACAATATCGCCAACAATGAATGGCACAAACTGCCTGCTTTGTTTCTGAATTTAAAAGATCTCCCATTCAAAAACTGGGAACCTGTCTTTATGGCACAAAAAAATATACAACCCTCCAAAACAGAATGCCTTCTAAAGTGTGACATAAAACCAATGGATTAAACACTGAAAGGTTCCTATGTGTAAGATGATACTGTGTTTTCAGTGCACAAAACCCGAATGCTACACATCACTCCTGTCCTTTAAAGAGGAAATACCCTTCTGAGCCAACAAATCCCTGCACATCTACAGAACACCTGAGAAAGGTAAGGCTTCAATAGAAATCCATCCTCATTTGTCCGGCCACAGAATATTTGCCATCAAAGATCAAAACACTTCATTATAGCATCCCGATCAAATCTGAAGCACAAAAAGGCTCTGGATGAGAATGTGAACTGGCAGTCGCCACTGTTCGCCTCTAGATGCCTATCAGGATGCTCAGGCAACTGATCTTCACTGGAGCAGTAGAAATCATACACTGCATGGATGAAAAATGGGAAGAATAAACATTGAGTATAGAAATTGTTTGCATTGAAATTTGACAAAACCACCAAGAGTAAATGGTATTAAAAAATTATGTACTGTATTTATATGTCGCAGATTCATCTTGAACCTTACTTATTCCTGCCCCCAACACATATCTTCTAACCAGAGACAAGACATTTTGTTTTTTAACCTACAATCCCTTAACAACCCAACTGAACCCATCCCCAATAAATAATATTTAACAAAGGTATGAGAAAAGAACCAACAGCTTTTTAGTCTTGTAAAATATTAGTACTAGTAAATACTTACGAGAGCTTTCAACAAACAGTAGCTAAAACTGACAATTATGTTAATGCTCACAAATGGCAGCCTTGTGCTTATTTAAATATACTGTATAGTGATGTGAAAAGGTTTCTCCCCATCCCTTGATATCCTCTATTATTGCATGTGTCTCACACTGAATGGTTTCTGATTTTTAAACAAAATATATTAGATAAAGGGAACCTGAGTAAACACACAACAATTTTTAAACTATAACTTGATTTAACAAAGGAGCCCATTTACTAAAGCTTAAACGCATGCTAACAGAATTAGAACATGCTAAATGCTACTCATGCTATTCTGAGTCATGTGACATTTAGTGCATACTAATGTCTATTAGCATACGCTAAACTTTAGTAAAATGATCCAAAATTATTCAACACCCATGTGAAAAAGTAACTGCTTCCTCAGTTACTCAACCAACCAACTGACAAAATTTAATTGATACGAGTTCAGCTGAATGAACATAGCCAGGCTTGTTGAATCTAAATCTTACTATACAATGAACCTTACCATGAGTGAAAGTCACCACAAAGTTTCTACAACACTTTGCCATGATCAAAGGAAATTTCAGAAGAAATAAGAAAAAAAGTTGTTGAATCAGTCTGAATAGAGTTACAAAGCCATTTCTAAAGCACTGGAATTCCAGTGAATCACAGGAATTATCTCCACACAGAGAAGACCTGAAACAGTGGTAAATGTTCCTAGGAGTGGACAGCCTAAGAGTGCAGTCTAAGAGTGCAGGAACAACTCATCTGGGAAGTCACAACTTTCTAGAAGATCATCCAAAGAACTTCAGGCCTCTCTGGCCTCAGTTAAGATCAATGTTCATGATGCCACTATAAGAAAGAGACTAGGCAAAAATGGGATTTGTGAGAGAAGCCACAGGCAGAAACCGCTGCTATCCAACAGTAAACACAAGATCAACACTCAAACACGATGGAGTTCAAACAAAGACTGGTGAACTCTGAATATTTCACAAAATCCTTTATTCTTTAATTCAACATACATGGACTCAACATGCATATGTTTTGCTTCAGGAGCAAATGGCCTGCTTCAGGAGTCTCACAAGTCACAAGGAACATCCAAAAGACAATTGGGCATCACATGATACACGGTACAAAAACTGCAACCTCTTGCAAACTGTATATGGTGAAAAAAAAAGGGGTAATGCCATGGGAGGGTATATGGACACAGAGAGAAGATGGCTAGACAAGGAGGAGAATAAGAACTCAGAAGGAAGATGCTGGACTTAGGGGGCACAGAGGAATTTAGAGGAGCGATACTGTACACAGGGGGAGGGGATCATAGAATGGTGAGATAATGAAGGCAGGGAGATGGGTACAGGGGGAAATATTAGAAAGGGATGTATAGAAGACATAGAGAAAGGAGATACTGAACTTGGGGAACAATACATACACAGATATAGAAGAGATGGATGGTGAGCATGGAGAAAGAAGAAATGTCAAATGATCAGGAGACCCTGGCAAGTGAGTTAAGAGAAGACAAAAGAAAACAGAAACCAGTGCCTGAGACCAACATGATTTCAAGAATAAAATAACGAGACAACAAATGGTAGAGAAATAATTTTCTTATTTTGTGATTAGAATATATCACATTTCAAATATGTATCATGCTAGAGCTGATGTTAGACATAACTCTGGATCGTAAAGCTCAGGCCCTGCTTCTTTAGCTTCCAGCTGGCTTAGGGCTCTCTCTGAGCAGGGGGCAGTTGCCCTAGTTGCACTTCCCTAATACTATTTTTGCCATGTCTGACTTAAAGTATTCTGTTAGCTTTATTTTTCTATGTAGCATTTTGTAGTAATTTGGCTTGTTCAATTTTCTCAGTAGTGGAGGGGATTCTGTAGTAATTTGGCTTGTTCAATTTTCTCAATAGTGGAGGGGATATTTGTGAAGGGGTGGGGAGACAGGGGTTTTGATGATCCTTGCTCTGTATTATTTGCATTTATAAAATGACAATTGTACAGAATATTGTATCTTTTTATACTTTAATAAAATAAGTTCAATATAAAATCATAACTATTCGAGGTCTGTGCAGATGTGATCAGATGGTTTGCGGGGATAGGACCTGAGCTTGAGGGGACAGGGCGGGGGTGGTTACCAAGCTCGCGGGGACAGGGCGGGAACCAAGCTTGCAGGAACAGGGTGGGGACAAATCTGAGTAGATTACATCTAGCACATGTCGTCAATCCAATTCTCTGGTCACCCAGTCAAGATTCATTTGGCACAATTTACCTTTGGTAAAATCATGTTGCCTCAGATCTTGTAAACCCCTTGGACTCCAGGAAATTCACTATTTTTCCTTCAGTAATGCTTCCCTTACTTTTCCAGCAATACATTAATTACTTTTCCATAGAAATAGAGATAAAAGATTTTTTGATGTGAAACTTTAGATATATCCAGACATATCTAGGAGCACACAGAAGAAAAAAAATAATTCTTGTTACTGAAACCATGAGTTATCAGATTGGGGTACGAATTCTTTTGAAATTTCTAAGTAAGTGTGTAGTTCATTATAATAATGTAAAGTATATGCTTTTTTGAAATCACCTGTTGACTTTTTTTCAGTGACAAAACCATAATCACTAGGACCCTCCTCTACCTTTATAGAAGGAGTTCCAGGATGAACATCTACTTTAATGATAGGCTGAATTACTCCGAATGGTGAAATTACACTTCTCCTTTGCTGTACTCTTTACTAAAAGCTTTGCCCCTCAATTTGTGTGCTTTTAAAAGAACAATTAATGTTGATGCCTTTAGATGATTAAAGATTGAATTGCCTTATTATCCTTGCCTTTAAATTTGCCTTTATTTTCTGTCATGTATATGCTTGTACATTTGGGTTCTTTTTTTAAATTGCATAACAAATTTTATTTAAATGAATCTAGCATGAATACACATCTCAAATGCATATTAATTAAGGATACCCTGAAAATACACTGTTTGAATCTCAAGGGATGTTAGTGAATACCCCTGGCATAGAACAATCAGGGAAAATAGTAATACACTCCTCTGAATTCACAGCCAAAAACTGATCAAAGTTTGACAGCTAGGAGAAAATGAGGGGGGTCCAGTTTACAGTGCAGTCCTCCTAATGTGTTCAGCCTCAACATAACAGGAGCATGAGCATGGCAAAAGACAAGTGTGTTAAGTGTAAAATCTATAGTCACACAATCACTCTATGCTCTACTCTTGAGGAAAAAACACAAAGAAAAAAAGCATTAAGGTGGAGAAAAAAAAACCTCACAAACAGCTTGGAACTTAACATAACAGCAACTACAGAAAGTAAGGAAGCATTTCTTCCATATGGAAATTGGACACCCCTGATGATGCAACATTGCGAAACGGGGTACTCCCGTTGGGATTTTTGGTTGATGCTCATGAACTGATGATGAAAAGGATTATGTTGGAGCAGTGTGGGAGCCAGTGAGATGTGCATGAACTGTTAATGACTGAAGCTAAGTATTAACTACTGTATACTGCCATTTTTGGCTGAGTTAGATATTGTGTTCGGGGGTGAGGTTGGTTTTTGCAATTTTTGAACTGTTGCTGGACATTTTAGCGCTATCCCTCCAGTGAATTGTTCAACCTGCTGTATGCTGCCCCTTTCTTGCTGACCTGTATTACGGATATGGAATAATCCTTTCGTATCAGCTGCATGGCTTTCCAGTTCATTGAACAATTGTTGATTTTTTGATTTGTGCTTTTTTTTGCCTTTTGATGGAAAGAAACACAAAAAAGATTTTTGCATGGAGGTGGAGGTTTTTTCTGACCCATGATAACTGAACTTACTTACTTTCAGCAGTTGCTGTTACGTTAAGTTCCACACTGTCATGTGAGGTCTTTTCTCCACCTTAATGCTTTTTTCTTTGTATTTTTTCCTCAAGAGAAGAGGGTAGAGTGACTGTGTGACTACTGGTATTTTCTATCCTGCCTGGTGTATAATATTATGTGTAATTTCCCAAGCCTGAGTTGCAAATTGCAGCCTGGCACTTCTACTGGGTAGTAAAGCTCAACTCCAGTACTAGCATGAGCAGATACATTATGGGATAGGAGGACAATTTATATAATAGCATGACTCTCATTTAGGAGTATCAGAATCTACTACATCAGTTTCTTTTTTCTCATGTTCACTCTATCACTAAGAAGTCATCTCTAGAACATTGGTTCTCAATCTGATTTTCAGGATATGCCACATGAAAATTCCTCATATATACATACAAATTTATCTTGGATAAATTTGTAAGTATATGTTCATCTTGGATCTCCGTGTGCACATTATCTCATGCATATTCACTGTGGATATAAAAACTAGATTGGCTGTAGGGATTTCGGAAGCTCTCCTCTAAAACCTGCCCATAACTAGATCTATAATTTTTAGGGCAGTGATTCTCAGTCTCTCCTTGGGACAAGCCCAATTACAGTGGTACCTTGGATTACGAGCATAATCTGTTCCAGGAGCATGCTCGTAATCCAAAATGCTCGTTTATCAAAGTGAGTTTCCCCATAGGAAATAATGGAAACTCGCTTTGATACGTTCCCCCCCCCCCCGAGGCCAGGGCGCTGCTCCCCCCCCCCCCCGGCTCGCAAAGTCTCCCCCCCCGCGTGATCCGGCACCCCCCGTGAGAACAGGCACCCCCCGCCCGACCAACTTTAATTCACCCCCCCCCCCCGGTCTGGCACCGGCACGAGAACCGCTCCTCCTCCGCTCGCAAAGGCCCCCCCGCTCAAATCGACACCCCCCCGCGAGAACATGAACCCCCCGCCCGACCAACTTTATCTCACCCCCCCTTTGGCATCGGCACGCAGCCCACAAGTGCCAGTGCCGCTTGAAGATCTTCTTCCTTGTCTCTGCCGGCTTTGAGCATGCATCTGCGCATGCTCAAGCCCTTCTAATTCTCCCTCTCGCCGAGAGGAATTTGTCCCTTTTTCTTGCCGGACTGAGCTTGGGTGGACCCTGTTTGGGGGTCCATTCAACCTCGGGGGTGTTAAACCCGGCGGGTCACGAGCTGGGTCCCAACCCCCCTTTCCTCCACCTCCCCAATATTTTTCTAGAGGTGCCTCAATAGTAAGCCTTACACCCTGGTAGTAAGGCATATTGTTTAGAGAGCCAGTGGAGTCCGTTCTGTGAAAAAATAAATCCTGAGGTAGTGCCGGTCTAAACGGTTGCTTTCCCTTTAAATATGCTGTAAATTACTATATTTTTCAACTAACCGGCACTTTTCTTCTAGCTAGGTCGCATATGGAGCAATTGAGCATTTCTCGGGGGAAGAGGTGTACAATTTGGTCCAGATGCGAGGTCCTCTCGGCCGGCCAGAAAACAGTTGATTGGGCCGGTGCGGTGGTGGAGCCTCGTCAGCAGCGGCTGCAGGCATCCAGGGCTTCCCACCGCTAGTGCCTCGCGAATTAGCAGAGAGCCGTGGGGAAGCCCAGTCTTCCCCCACCACACACAGAGGGATTCCCTCTCAGCTGTTTCTTTAACAGCTGATGCCGGCTTGCCTGCTTTAGTGGCTGGGACAGTTCAGGCTTCCCTGCCGCTACAATCCCTGGAGGGTTTATTTTTTGGTGGGAACTTTGCCATTTTTGCACAACAAACCCTCCATTTGTTCTTCCACCTTAGGTGACCTTCCCCCTGTCTTGGAAAAACAGGGACAGGTTTCAGCTGGGACCCCTGCTCAGGCAGGTGGTCCCATGGGGCCGCTGGGGGGTTTTTCCCCCGATTTATTTTTTAATTTATGCAGAGCTTATTTTCAGGTGGCCGGGGTATTTGCAGTTGGCCCAGGGGTTTCAGGGGAGGTTGTGGCCCCCGCACCCTCTGCAGCTTTAACCCATCTACTACTTTCACATTCCCTCCTCCTCCTCCCTCGTCCAAGTACCCGCGGGTGGCATGGGACGAAGACTTGTGGTCTGAAGAGAATGCACATCTGGATGAGGACCTGGACCCTTGGGAGGACCTCTTGGATCCTCTTGAGTAGAAGGCCGCTGGTAGCGGGGCCTCGTTTTCCTGATTACCGGCGATGAGGCGTCCGCAGTGCACCTTTTTTACAGAGACGAGCTCCCAGTTTTGATTCAGCAGGTCTCCTCAGTGAGGAGACGCCACTTGAGACCCTGCGGGTGGGGGGCCCCCTTATTCGGGGGATCCACCCGGCATCCCGCTCTTTTCCTATGCATCAGAATATTCAGAATATTGTTCTGGCGCAGTGGATTACGCCAGAGGAGCCATTTTGGTTTTCCCACTCCATGGCTCGTTTGTATCCCATCCCAGAGGTGGATAGGGTTACCTTGAAGTCGCTAGTGGTAGATGCAGTGGTCTCCGCTATTTCAAAGTGGCATACTGCGCCCGTAGAGGGCGGTTATGCCTTATGTGATTCTGAGGAGCGTAAATTGGAGGTTCTCCTTAAACAGAATTTTAATGTCTCTGTCTTTGAGGTCTAGGTGGCTATTTGTGGGGTGCTCATGGCTCACGATGTGTTTCGGTGGGCCGAGCGCATTCTTGACCATGAGTCTGATGAGTGGTCCTTGGTGGATCAAGAGGTTGCAAAGATTGAAATGACGGCCTCGTTCCTCTCCGACGCCCTCTATGGCTTGGTGCGGTCCTCTGCCAAGTCTATGGCTTTGGGGTGGCCGCACGTTGTACACTGTGGCTCTGTGCTTGGTCAGCAGATGCAGCATCCAAGACTAAACTCGCAAACTTTACCTTTCGGGGGTCTTTTTTGTTTGGAGAGGATTTAGATAAGTTGGTTCAGACTTTGACAGACTCTAAGGTGCCCTTCCTGCCTGAGGACCGTGCCTGCCAGGTGGTTAGAGGAGGAACTGCTAGGGTACGTATGCGGGATTTCCGAAGGTTCCGCCCTGGGCATGGGGCTGCTATCTTCCTGTCTTCTGGGATTTCCCGGGGGCGTTTCTTTCAGTGCATGCAGTCCTTTCGGGGAGCCCGTCGGAGGGCTGGGAATCCCCCCACCGCTTCCTTTGCAGCCCGTCTTGCCCAATGACTCCTTGCCGGCGCCCCCTCTGGTTCCAGTGGGTGCCCGGCTGCATGAATTTTCTCACAAATTGTCAGAGATCACGTCCGATCAGTGGGTCCTGGAGGTGATTCAGAATGGTTATGCTCTAGAGTTTTCCCGTTCCTTGCCAGTTCATTTTATAGCTTCTCCTTGTCACGCCAAGTGGAAGAAGCAGGCTTTTCGCCAGACCCTTCAAAGATTGATAGATCTCAGAGCTGTGCTTCCAGTGACCCCTCATGAGTCTGGCACTGGCAGGTACTCAATTTACTTTGTGGTGCCCATGAAAGAGGGGACTTTTCAGCCCATCTTAGATTTGAAGGGTGTCAACAGGGTTCTCAGAGTTCCGTCTTTTTGCACGGAGACACTGTGATCGGGGATTCTGGCGGTTCAGCCAGGGGAGTATCTAACCTCTCTTGACCTGATGGAGGCCTACTTGCACAGTCCAATCCAGCCCTCCCATCAGCGCTTCCTTCGTTTTGCGATCTTGGGCCAGCACTTTCAGTTCTCTGTGCTCCCGTTTGGTCTGGCCATGGCTCCCCGGACATTCACCAAGGTTATGGTGGTCGTCACGGCAGCCTTGCGGACAGAGGGCATCCTGTTGCATCCTTACCTAGACTGGATGATTCGTGTGAAGTCCTTCCAGGACAGCACCTGGGTCATGGCTCAGGTGGTGAAGTTCCTGAATTCGCTGGGCTGGGGTGGTCAATCTTGCCAAGAGCCGGTTGGCCCCCTAGCAGCGCCTAGAGTATCTTGGGGAAGTCTTCCTCCCTGAGGCCCAAGTAAGCAAATTACAATCTCAGATTCATCTACTTATGGCGTCCCGGTGTACTCGTGTGCAGGATTTCCTCCAAGTCTTGGGGGTCAATGGAGGCTTCCCTCGATGTGGTGAAGTGAACTCAGGTACACATGCGTCCTCTTCAGTATGCTCTGCTTCGGAGGTGGTCGCCCCAGAGCCTCAGTCTAGATCACCCTGTTCCTCTGAGGGGCTTGGCTCGCTGCAGTCTTTGTTGGTGGCTCCAGGCCTCCCATCTTGTTCAAGGGATGGTTCTTATCAGCCACACTAGATGATGCTTCTCACGGATGCCAGTCTTCTCGGATGGGGAGCTCAGTGTCTAGGTCACTCAGCTCAAGGCACCTGGTCTATGGAGCAGGCGTCCTGGTCGATAAATGTTCTGGAGACCAGAGCCATCCTTCTGGCACTGTTAGCCTTCCACTCCTTCTTGACGGGCAAGTCAGTCCGGGTTCTGTCAGACAATGTCACGGTGGTGGCCCATGATCAAACGTCAGGGGGGCACCAAAAGCACTCAGGTGGCAGCTCTGCTCATGGTATGGGCATAGTCACATCTTCAGGACATCTCGGCCTCTCACATAGCCAGAGTGGACAATGTTAAAGCGGGCTTCCTCAGTCGTCACGTGTTAGATCCCGGAGAGTGGTGTCTAAGCCACGTGACTTCTCAGTTGATTGTGCAGACTTGGGGTCAGCCCCTCATGGACCTGATAGCCATGGGGTCAACGCCAAATCATACCGTTTCTTCAGTCGTCACAGAGACGGTCAGACCGAGGGTCTGGATGCTCTGGTTCAACCATGGCCAACGGAAGGGCTGTTGTATGTGTTCCCAACATGGCCATTAGTGGGCAGAGTTCTTCTCCGCATTGTTCGTCATCTGGGCCTGGTGGCCCCGGATTGGCCCAGACACCTGTGGTATGCGAATCTGGTGCGGGATCTGGTGTCAGATCCTCTTCCTCTTTCACCCAATCTTCTGACTCAGGGCCCCATTTCCATGTTCGATCCAGGTCCCTTTTGTCTTATGGGGTCCTGCAGAGATTTTCCACTTCTTGGGCTTATGTGCGAGTTTGGCGTATATTTGAGGAGTGGTGTATGGCAAGAGGAGTGATCGCTTTTTGTGCTTCTCTGCCTAACATCTTAGAGTTCTTGAAGGATGACCTGGACAGAAGCCTGGCTTGGTCTTCTCTCCGGGTTCTGCTTGCGGCCCTTTCAGCCTTTCGTGGGTTATTACATGGTCAGCGTCTAACTGTCATTTCTGATGTCGTTCGCTTCTTGCGGGTGGCCAAGTTGCTCCGTTCCCTCTTGGGATTTGAATCTGGTCTTGTCCAGGCTTGTGCGCCCTCCGTTTGAGCCTTTGGGTGTCTACTCGTTGAAAGACCTTACTCTTAAGGTGGTCTTCTTGGTGGCTATTACTTCTACTAGACATGTTTCGGAGCTGCAGGTTCTCTCTTGTAGGTCTGCCTTCCTCAAGGTTTTCTAGGGAGCAGATCTCATTGAGGCCTGTTCCTTCCTTTCTGCCAAAGGTAGTTTCTCCCTTTCATGTCAATCAGTCTGTGGTCCTCCCGGTCCTGGGTAGTCGGATAGGTTCTTCTGAGCAGAAACAGTTGCGCAAATTGGATGTTGGTCGGGTCCTTCGTGTCTAATTGTGGAGGACTCAGGAGATCAGGAAATCAGATCATTTTTTTGTCCTTCTAGCGGGTCCTCATAGGCTACCATTGCGCACTGGATCAAGGAGACTATTGCTTCCACTTATCTTCTTCAGAAAAAGACTGTTCCAGAATGTCTTAAGACTCATTCCACTTGGGGTCAGGCAGCTTCTTGGGCTGAGTCTTCTTTGGTGCCTCCAGTGGATATTTGTACGGCGGTGGTCTGGTCTTCTCCACATTCCTTTGTCAAGACACTACCAGGTGGATGTTCAGGGGCGTCGGGACACGGTGTTTGGTGAGCGTGTTCTGGTGTCAGCCCTTCGGGGTCCCACCCTTGATAGGGACTGCTTTGGTACATCCCGCTTGTAAGATTAATCTTTGCTGGTCTGAAGAGTTACTAAAGAAGAAGAAATTAGGCTCTTACCTGCTAATTTACTTTCTTTTAGCCTCTCCAGACCAGCATAGGACCCCACACTGTCTATTGTGTTCTTGCGTGCAGATTTTCATTTTTCAGTCAGTTTCTAGTATTTTTCTAGGGCCGGGGAGATTAAGAACAGCAGCTGTGGCTTGGATGGTGTAGCTGATGAGCTGTGGGGACCTTTACTATTTGCATTTGTTCCTTTGCATTTTCCAACAGTGTTCCTGTTTTTATTGGTTGATACTCCTGTTCGGAGTCGTTTGTTTTCTGTATATAGTTCTTAGTTCTGCTTGGCTATTCGGCAGACTGAGGTCAGTGTTCTCCCCAGCGCTTTTCAGGCGGGCGCTCCGCCCAGCAAATTTACATTACCGCCCGGCAGTCATCTGCCGAATCCTGTTGCCACCACTGCTTAACACGCAGCCTGAAGAGCCTCTGAAAGACTCCCGCCGGACTTTAAACAAAACAAACCCCAGCAAGCGACTCGAACCCGGCTTCCCTCCGAAACCGGAAGTTACGTCGGGGGGGAGTAGGGAAGAGAAGCCGGCACGGACCATTAGAGCCCCTGAGCATGCGGGAGATAGGCCAGCCACGGAGGGAAGCTTACTTGCTCTTGCTTACTTCGGGCCTTTCTCGCTGCTGGGTCCTGCCTACTTTCTGTTTCCGCGAAGGCAGGACCCGGCAACGAGAAAGGCCCGAAGTAAGCAAGAGCAGCAAGTTGTAAGCTTCCCTCTGTGGCTGACCTTTGGGAGATAGGTCAGCGACAAAGGGAAACTTGCAACTTGCCTTAGTCTGTAGCGAATCTGCCGGGTGTGTGAGACGGGAGAAGAAATGCTGCTGTACCCAATTAGAGGGGGAGGGGGAAGAGAAATGCTGGTGCTTCTGCTGTACCCAATTGGTGGGGGGTTAAGAGAAATGCTGCTGCTGCTGCTGCTGTACCCAATAGGGGGAGAGGGAAGAGAAATGCTGCTGCACCCAATTGGGGAGAGAGAGGGAAGGAGGGAGAAGGAAGATCAGGAAAAGGAGGAAAGAGATGCAAAGACCATGGGAGGGAAGGAAAGGAGATACCATACCATGGAGTGGAAGAGAGAGATGTCAGGGCATATAGGGGGGGAAGCAGGGCCAGATTAAAGGATAGGCCCAGTAGGCACAGGCCTAGGGCCTAAAATGGTCAGGGGGCCCGCCAGTTGCTGTGCTTTGGGGCCTCACCCTTGCTGGATTCGCTGGCAGCAGCCTCATCATCATCCCGGGCGCCCCCCAAACCCGATCTCTCCCTATCCTATCTCTCCCTCCTTCCCTCATCAGTGACATGCCAGAGGGAATCACGGCAGGAGAAAGCGCTGAAGCAGCCTGCTTAGAGTAGAGCAGTGCTGTTTAGAGTCTCATGATGGGAGGGAGGGAGAGATAGGAGGGTCGTGGGGGGGGAAGAGTAGCAGTCTGCCCCGGGTGCTCGGCCTGGCGTCATGAACTTCTTCGGCTAGCAGCAGCATTTACAATTCACTGCTGTTGCCAGCTTCAGGCCTTCCTCTCTGCCGGGTCCTGCCTACTTCTGTTTCTATGAAGGCAGGACCCGACAGAGAAGAAGGCCCGAAGTTGGCAACAGCAGCGAATTGTGAAAGCTGCTGCCTGAAGAAGTTCATGACACCAGACATTGGGTGACAGAAGGAGGAAAGGGAGCAGAGGGGGAGAGACTTTCTGCACCCAACTGGAGGGAGAAAGAAGATGAGGGAGGGAATGAAACGAGATGCCAGGGATTGGAGGGAAGGGGGAAAGGAAGGAGAAAATGTTAGAGCATGGAGGGGGAGGGAGAGATGGAAGAAAAGGAAAGAAGTGAGATGCCAGAGAATCAGGGAAGGGAAGATACCAGACTGTGGGGTGTGAAGGAAAGAAAGGCGAAGAGACTTGCCAGAGCATAGGGGACGGAGTGTTGACAGAGAGAGAAAAATGGAGAGGTGGCAGAGCTGAAATCAATCATGTTCAAAGGAGAAGAGAAGGGCCACAGGATAGACAGTTTATTGAAGGAGCATAAAGAGGGAAGATGCCATATGGAATGGGAAGAGGGCGGACAGTGGATAGAAGGGGCTGATATTGCATGGAAGACAGAGCGGACAGATGCTTGCTAGAAAGAAGAGTGAAGACAAGATGATTAAAGCAGAAACGACAAAAGGTAGAAAAAAAATTTTTGTTGCTTTACCATAGAATCAAGTAGTATTGTATCTATTGATTAAAGTTTATAAATAGGAAATGGAAATAAGGCAGTTTTTGGGGACTAAACCCCTTTCCTCAGGTCAGGACAGGATACCATAACAGCAGGGATGCCCAAATGGTCGAGCGCGATCGACCAGTAGATCGCAAAGGCAATGTGAGTCGATCGCGTTGCCTTGGCAATCTTTTTCTTCCTGCCTCCCTGAGCCAGGCCAGGCACGTACAAGCACCGGACTCACAAGACTTCACCTCCGACATCAATTCTGACGTCAGAGAGGAAGTTCTGGGCCAGCCAATCACTGCCTGGCTGGCTTGGAACTTCCTCTCTGACGTAAGAATTGACATCAGAGGTGAAGTCTTGTGAGTCCGGCGCTTGTACATTCCTGGTCCGGCTCGTGGAAGCAGGGAGAAATCGGCATGGTGGCTTAGGGGGTAGGAAAAGAATCGGGGAAGTGGAGAAATTGGCACGATGGCTTGGGGGGGCAGCGGGAGAGAGACAGAAAGAAAAGGGGAGGAGCAGAAAGAAAAAAATATTGGATTTATAGTCAGAAGAAGGAAGTGCAGAGACTCATGAAATCACCAGACAAAAAGGTAGGAAAAATGATTTTATTTTCAGTTTAGTGATCAAAATGTGTCTGTTTTAAGAATTTATATCTGCTGTCTATATTTTGCACTATGGCCCCCTTTTACTAAACCGTAATAGCGATTTTTAGCGCAGGGAGCCTATGAGCATCGAGAGCAGCACAGGGCATTCAGTGCATCTCCCTGCTCTAAAAACCAGTATTGCGATTTAGTAAAAAGGAGGGGGTATATTTATCTATTTTTGTATAGTTGTTCCTGAGGTGATATTGCATAGAATCGTCTGCCTTGACCTCTTTGAAAATCCGCGGAATATAAATGATAATTAACATTTTCTCTGCGTACAGTGTGCTTTGTGGGTTTTTTTAAATTTTATTATTGGTAGACCATTTTGACTTGGTCATTTTAAAAATAGCTCGCAAGCCCAAAAAGTGTGGGCACCCCTGCTGTAGAGCCATTTCTTGTATGACTGGATGAGCTATATTTATTTTTTTTTTTAGTTGCTTAAATTCATGCAGAAATAAATGGCTAGATTGAACCTAATGACTTCATTAATGCCTTTCCCTTTTTTAAACCTCTATACCATTTGAAAGAGGGCAAATACTTCTTAAATTTAGTAAAAATATTCTGGCGCAAGTGTCAAACCTTAAAAAAGGAAGTCATATTGAGCATTGGAAAATAATAATAATAATTAACTAATAAAAATAGTATACATTTAGGGCTCCTTTTACTAAGTTACGATAGTGGTTTTAGTGTGCGCTTAGCGAGTGGAGGAATTGCCATGCGCGCTAGATGCTAACGCCAGCATTGAGTTGGCGCTAGTTTTCCGACGTAGCACAGGGGTTTGTGCGCGCTAAAAATGCTAGCGCATCTTAGTAAAAGAGGGGGTTAATTTTCCCCACCACCAAATTTCCCCATCCCGTTCCACCCGGCTACTTTTTCATGCCACCCGGCTGGAAAAAATTTCTGGGGAGAACACTGGAGGTAATTAGGGAGGGGTCACATGATATGTACAGTTCCAAAGTTTTGGCTCACTCTCCACCCACTGGTCATGATGAGATATATACCCGCTTGTAAGATTAACCTATGCTGGTCTGGAGAGGCTAAAAGAAAGTAAATTAGCAGGTAAGAACCTAATTTCTCCTTCTTTACTGACTGTATCAGTTAGTATTAAGAGGTATGAATATAAACCCTTTCCTATTTTAGTTATTTTTTTCTTGTTTTAATTATTGCAAACTGCATTGATCCATTTTAGAAAAAGCAATATAGCAAGTGACTGAACAAACAAACTTGCCTTAACAAAGCCATCCATGAATAAGTGTGCAGGAACACCTATTATTAAAATGATGCTCGCCAGAAGGAAGTTGTAAAGTATGGGAGGCTGTTCTGGTGCCAGAAGGTGCATCTTATACATCTATAATTCCATGCCAAACTCTGAGTCACACACTATTTGAATCCTATACTTGTTCGGCTTACAAATATACAATACACTTTTTATTTGTATACTGCTAATACCTCTTCGAAGTTCACAGCGGTTCACAAACAATAAAGCATCAAATATTAGATGCTTAGAAAATATGAACAAATAAAAACCATTTACCTGTTTCAAATGTATCCTGAAGTCTTCTTGGATGCAGTCTTTTTTCAGATTTCTATTTTAAAAATTTTTTAAAATAATCGTTATTATTTTGCATTTTAATATAATAAACAGCCCAAATACCATTAGCCCCATTCTTAAAACAGTACTTGTATCCCTCAAGGGCCTCTCATGCCTTTTCTTTTTAAAGAGTAAGATGTTTCTATACCGTGAGAAAAAAATTAAGGATTCTGATCTGAGTCTTCTGAATAGAATAAGCAAATCTCTATACTGTACCTGTTTTCTAGCAATCTTATCTCAACATGAGGTTTTACTATGCTACTATCAATTTAACATGATAGCATGATCAGATATGCTAGTTTTTCTTAATAATGGCACCATCTAGGGGCAGAAAGACAGAAGTAGCCAACCAGCTCAATTTGTAGTAGGACTAGGAAGTGGCGACAATGGAGAAAAAAAGCAGCCACAAACCAGGCCTGCTACCTCCACTCAGTTATGGTAATCCCTGAAAAGGGAACAAAAATCAGAATAGCAAAAGAAGAAAGAGGGGATTTTATGATAAAGTAGCATGGTTGCTGTGTTAGTCCACTTGAAATTAAACAAAAAAAGGCAACATCCTATTTTTTCTTTTTTTGGACTAAAAATACATTTTTTTTTTTTTTTTTACTAGTTTCAAAGACCAGAACTTTCTTCCACAGATGGTCAAATAATGTATTAAGTTAGTCCAGCACACAAAAGATAGCATTTTTAAAATTAATTTTATAACATGGTGCTTAATCTTACATATGTATTCTGGATTTCAAGTAATTTTTTTAAATGCTCTATTCTTATGATTGAGATACACTTAGGAAATATAACATTTGGCCTTTATCTGCTATCATTTCTATGTAACACATAAGATGAAATCTTTTATAGCATAATACTTTTGTTTCTTATATGTTAACTGCCCAAGAAGCCATTTCACTAGACTCATTTGCATACGTTAATAGTGGAACAACTTTATAATCAATATCTTCCAGAGGATATATTTGTGTTTATTTATACAGCTATAACACATACTTTAACCTAAGTATAGTCAGCCTGTACAATTTTGAGAGTGCTGAAAGCAAGTCATCAGGAGCTAGGCATCCTCCCTTTTGTGTGAGGTATATAGAAAAGTTCTAGGAGACCAGATGGGTTTCTGGATGTTCTAGACAGCTTTGTTCCTGCTTTGGAGGAGTGATAAGAGGTAGAAGATGAATTCAAGCCGATGACAAAAGATTAACACAACAAAACCATCCAGATGGATTGGGGAGGTTAATAACATCACAGCATTAGTGATCAAAGTCAGCATATTTGCCTTTTCATTGCTCCTTCCTACTCTCCTCCCTCTTTGTTCATTTTCTCACAACTTTGTGACCTTAACGTGAACAGTATTTGTCTAGCATGTGGATAAAGTTGCAATTTAAGTGTGGATTTTATAAAATTCAAGGTATATGCATACACTGACACCTGCTCTCAAGCAGGTATAATGTTGGCACCTGCAATCTAGGTGTAAATTTTGCAGGATGTGTGCTAGTTCTTTATAAGAACACAAATGAAAGAACAGGCACTTTTCTACTCTACTAACCTAGGTGCCCTGTTAAAAAAGGGCAAATCAACAACTATGCGTCCCCATATAGGTGTAACCCGAGGATACAAGGTAGGAGCCTAGTTGAAAATTTTATAAATGCTGCTCAACATTTGTAAAAAAAAAAAAAAAAAAAACCAACAAACCACAGCGCTTGATGGCATTGAGAAGGAGGGATTGAGCCTCCTGGAGTAGAAGAGAGGACTGCGTCGGATTTAAAGCAGACTCTCTTGGAGGATGATCTGGTGGAAGGGTGTGAAAATGAAGAATATACTCTTGATGAATGATGTTGAGGTCCCAAAGATCCAATGTAATGAGCTCCCAGCGAATGATGTAAATCTGAAGACATCCCCCTATGGGCTGAGGCAGAGAAAGTAGCAGAGGAATGCTGGCTATGCTCTGAAGGAGCACGTCAAAAAGGCTGTGCAGGTTTTTGAGGAGCAGCCGGTTGTTTAGGTTCTTGACGGGGCTGTTGTCACTGTCTATGAGGCTGGGGAGGTGCCTGAGGAGTAGGCTTGGCAGCATATCTGCATTGGTAAGCAGAAGCGGGCTTAAAAGGTTGAGCAAGTGGAGGCTTCTTTTTGGGCTTAACCAGCAAATCCCATCTGGTTTCATGAGCCTACAGCTTTTGGGTAGCAGTGGCAGTGGAGACTCCAAAAAGCTCATCACCAAGGCATGGAGCATTGGCCAGACGGTCTTGGTGGTTAACGTCAAGGTCCGAAATATGCAACCATGGCAGACGTCTCATTGCCATCAACATAGCTGCTGCTCAAGATGAGAGTTCGAAAGTGTCAAACAGATCTCACCATGAACTTTCGAAGTTATAGAGAGGTAGATACCAGAGATTGAAATTTATTGGCTTTATGTGAAGGCACATATTGCTGAAATGATGAAATTTGTTTAAGAAGATACTTCATGTAACAGGAAAAGTAAAAGGTATAATTGGATGCTCTGTTTGCCAATATTGAGTTTTGATACAGACATCTGCCAAATTTGTCTGTTGTTCTACCCTCTCTACCAGGAGGAATGGACGCATACACACTTGCCCCAGAGGATTTCTTTAAAGTGGATTGAACCACGAGAGACTCATGGGGCAATTGTGGCTTATCAAAGCCAGGCAAGGGTACCACCTTATAAAGAGATTCCAAATGTTCAGGAGCCACTGGCACAGAGAGAGGAGTTTCAAGGTTTTTATAGAAAGTTTCTCTCAGAATGGCATGGAGTGGAAGCTTTAACATTACCTTAGGAGGAAGATCGTAATCAAGTTTTTCCAAATACTCTTTACTGTATTTGGAATCAGCCTTCAAAGAAACATCCAGATCATATGCCATCTGTCTCAAAAATTTGGAAAGGAGAAATTAGGTTCTTACCTACTAATTTTCTTTCTGTTAGCATGTAGACTGGTATAATCCTTACGAATGAATAATATGCCTCACTGCTACCAGCAGGTGGAGACTGAGATCAAACTTGTATATCAATATAGCATGCCCCTCTTGCTACTCCAGTTTTCCTCAGTCTCTGGTAGCAGGTAGTAAGGCTTTTCAGCTCCCCTCTTAGCACTGCTGGAACTTTTGTTTGTGGACTCCTGTTCCCTTTTTTGTGCAAGATAGAGCTTGGGCGGGTTCTATTTAGGGATCTGTCTGATCTTGGGGGTGTTAACCCCGACAGGTCTCGTGCTGGGTCCCTCCCCCTACCTTCCTCCACCTCCCCATATTTTTGTAGTGGGCCTCAGCAGGCGGCCTGGCCCCTTGGTTGGTCAGCCCTCCAGCTTTGAGAGCCATGGAGTCTGTTCTGACTAAGTAAAAAGAAATAACAAAAAAATCCTTAGGTGTGCTGGTCTAAAGGGCTCATTTCCCTTTATAACTGCCTTTTTTTCTTGGTTTTTTCTCAACTAACCAGCACTTTCTTTACAGCTAGGGCGGTTTTCAACACAATGAGCTCTTTTAAAGGGAAAAAGTGCTCCTTGTGCTCCAGGCGCGAGGTATTCATGGCCGGCCTGTGCAAGCGTTGTACAGGCCGGAGCGATGGGGAAGCCTCTTTGGCAGTGGATGCTGGCTGCCAGGGCACCCCGCCGCATGTGCCTCACAGTTCAGCTTCGGATCATGGGGAAGCTCAGGCTTCCCCCAATGCCCACACGGGCACCGCCAATGGTCATGGAACACAGGATTCCCTTACCGCCGGTTCGGCTGAGGATTCCCTTTTCGCATCAGTCAGTTCCTCAGCCTCAGTGTCAGAAAAGTCCCAAGCTTTTCAGACACAACAGGCCGCAGGAGCTCCGATTTTGGCGGTTTTAGATCCAATTTCAGCAGGAACCTCCTCATTCATTTCAGTTACATCAGGTGACCTTCCCCCTGTTCTGGAAATACAGGGGCAAGGTATGTCAGAGTTCCCCCTGAATTTATGTTAGCACTTTGTAAAGCTTATGTGCTGGCGGCAGGAGGTTCTTTGTCCACTCCGGGGGTCTCGGGGGGGGTACCCTCGACTTCTTCCCTGGTACGACTCCACATAGCAGCGGTTTTGCCTCCCTCTACTCCTCTCTCATCAAAATGCCTGAGGGTCTCTTGGGATAAGGATTTTTTCCCAGAGGAGCAAGAGGTGATTGATGAGGACCTTGGCCCTTGGGGAGAATTCCAGGATTCTCTTGGGGGGCTGGATTCCGCCGGCAAGGGGTTCAAGCACCCCCCAGCCGGCGAAGATGCGTCTGTGGTACGCATTTTTCAGTGGGAAGAGCTCCAAGAGTTAATCCTTCAGGTCTTCTCAGTTTTGCATTTTGAGGACACCGTTTCGGAGCCCCTGCTTATGGTGGATCCCTTTCTTAAGGGGATTCACTCTTTTCCTATGCATCAGGATATTCGGGACATCATGCTTGCACAGTGGCAGGTGCCAGAAGCCCCTTTTCACTTTGCATGCTCCATGGCCCGCCTGTATCCCATTTCGGAAGGGGATAGGGATACTCTGAAGTTGCCTGTAGTGGATTCGGTGGTCTCGGCCATCTCTAAGTGGCAAACCGTGCCTGTTGAGGGCAGTGCAGCTTTGAAGGACCCAGAGAAGCATAAGTTGGAGTCCCTCCTTAAACAGAGTTTTGATGCGACAGCTCTGTCGGTCCAGGTAACTATGTGTGGCGGGGTCTCCAAATGTTTAGATTTACAGGAGACTTTGCCTGACCGTGCCGGAGGAGCCTCACGAGATGTAGCCGAGGAGGATCAGTGCCAAAGGGAATGCTCGAGTCCTGCATCGAGGATGTCTGCACCGGTAGAGTAGCAGTGAGAAGAGTGGTCGGTGCCATGAGCAACTCAGACCGGACTGGCTCCTGGAGAGTCGGTACCGTGCTTGCCAAAATGTGAGCCGGCACCAAGAGGGTAAAGTGCTCTCCTAACTCCTCCTGAAGCAAGTTATCAATCTTCTGCTTAAGGGAAAGTACCGGTACCGTTTGCTTCTTTTTGGCCGGTACAGATGGCTGGTCAAAATAGTCCGGGGATGATGAGGTCGAAGAGGAGGCACTTACCGATATCGGAGCAGTGCATTTGCAGGACTTATGTGAGGTCGGCAAGACTAGACTCACTGTAGCTTGGACCTGCTTCCCGAAAGGGGTAATGGAAGGCTTCTTAGCCAGCTTACCTAGAGACATGGTGAATTAAAAGTTGGTGGATCTACCCTCGGTGTCATCTTGGTCAGCGTGGATGGTGCCGGAGGTGAAATGGGCTCCGCTTCCATTGTGGCATCGAAGAGCTGTTTTTGTTGAAGCAACTGATTCTTGAGAGTGCACTTCTGAAGGGAAGAGCAGCAGCAGCAGGAGTCGGGATAGTGCTCAGGTCCCAGACACTGCAAAGCATCAGCGGTGAGGGTCGGAGATAGAGATGGCCCAAGCACAGCAACCGCACTTTCTGAAACCTGTCGGCAGGTGGGATATGGATGGGAAGACAGCCGTTGAGAAATCAAACTCGAAGGCGAAAAGAGTCCATAAGGCCCTGCTGGGCCAAAGCCTGTGACGGCAAAGAAAAAAGGAAAAAAATTTTTATATGATAAAAAAAAGAAAGAACTGTCACAAAAAAAGTCACAATCCGCAAGAGCAGGAAGGCGAGAGAAAAAAATTTAACAGGTGTTGAAAAACGCTTCTTTCTAGCTCCACGGAAACTAGAAAACTGAGGGGACTGCGCGCCTCCATCAAGCGGGAAGGCACTCGTGCATGTGCGGTGCGGGCTATTCGCAAACTTTCTTAACTTAAAGTTGTGATTCACTTTTCAAGTGTCCGTACCGGGGCTCCGTCGGTGATGTCACCCATGTATTAGAATATGCTCCCTACTTGTCCTGGGATAATACAATAATCTAGGTGTGCCAACTTATGCCTGCCACTGACATGGGTGTGCCAATGCTGACCTTGCGCTAATATTCTGTAATGGAATCATAGCACTAAGATGCTGATAACACTTTGGCACCAAGCACCCAGCACTGGAGCACCTAGACTGAAGGGCCAATTTATAGAACTGCCCTTGTTATATGACTAAATGGAAACTCCTATGTCCCGCCCATATGTACATCCCCCCTTTGCAAATATGGTTATGCAAGACAGGTGCACATATACAGAATAGTACTTAAGCCAGCGGTCTCCATCCCTTTTCATGTAAAAAGCCAAAGTGTGAATGAGTCAGATCTAATGGCCACCAAAAGATTTGAAGAGCATTTCAGCCAACAGTTTGAAGACCCCAATGGAGGACTTTTGGGCTGCACATTAGAGACCACTGACTTAAGCGAATACTGGCATTGGGCATGCATATTTTCACACGTGTGCATATATGCTAGTGTGTAATGCGCACACAAATGTTAGTGCCTGTTTTATAGAAATTGTCCTCTTAATGCCAGATACAGTGTGTTCTATTGTATAGAAACAGGTCAATATGAAAATTTACTTTCCATAGTATTCTAGATTTACCAAACAGTTGTTTTTGTGACCTACTGATTATCTTCATATCATTTGTACAACCTATGCTCAGCCAACAGTGAAAAACAAAGAGTCTTAAATAAGTCAAATAATCACTCCTGCACAGCACATCTTACCAAAATATGGTTCTGGGGCTTAGCCTGTAGACTCTGGGCCCCATTAGATTTCTTCTTTTGGGTTGGAGAGTCTTGACATTGCTTTTTACCATTACTCCTCTGGCTCTGATTTTGTTGGACAAGAAAAAAACAAACCTTTAAACACCCTTACTGACATCTGAAAAATGCTTCTTTGAACACAAAAATTTACCCTTCAAAGCTACATAAGCTAGAAATAAGTGTATGCTTTACCCTGAAACCCAGAAAAACAACCTATAGCCAGAGAAGCAAAAATTGCAATTATTGCCTACATCAGGTTAAATAACCCACAGGTCCATTCCAATAGCATAGCCAGAAATCCAGTGGGGTAGTGGGGGGAGGAGCCAAACATTTCCTTTCATTTCTTCTCTCCCCCTTCCCCCAACCTGCTCATATGCCAGAAGCCCTCACCTATGTTGCCTCAGCAGCAAAGAAGCCAGCAGGACTCTACAGCATTAGACTGTATCAGAAGAGACACCTCCTCTGGTAACAAAATTGACAGAGGGAAGTGACATATTATAGAATTACCTTTTTAAAAAAAAAAAGATATCATGCATCACTAAGAGGCAAAAGTTAGTGGTGGCTGTTGATTCCCTCCTGAGGAGTACAGAAGCATTTCATCTGCAGCCCAGACATGATGTCTCGAGAGGTATGCTGCCCGTCTGCCAAAATTTGAAATGTTATGGAGAGCTTGTTGAGACTTATCAAGCCTAATGACTATCATCCAATGCCGCTCATTCACATGGTCACAAATGATGCTGCTAGATACCCCTCCAAATGTATCAAAAGTGACTTCATGGTGGCACTAAAAATGCACCTGTTCTCACTGTAGCCCGGGACTTAAGCTCTAAATTATTCGATTCATGATGTTTCTGTTTTGAATCCTTATGCAGATTTTACGATTGTAAAATCCATACACTCCAAACCCACCCCCCAGGCCTGCCCATCTCCGCCCCAGTCCTGCCCGCTTTGGTCAGGCAGAAGGCAATCCACGCATGTGTGGATGCCAAATGATGATGTCACACGCATGCTCGTGTGTGCGTGACATCATCATGTGGCATCTGAGCATGCTTAGATTGCCTCCTGCCCAACGCGATTGAGAGGAGGCTTTTCAAAGCCCAAAGTGCCGGGTTTTGAAAAGCCGTCCTGACCCCCGGACATGTCCAGGGAAATCCGGATGTCTGGTTACCCTACTTACTAATCTTATGTAAGCTGACATGATACCTAGTAGACAATTGTGGGGTATAAAAAACGATGTGTTATGGTTTAGGACCTGAACCTTGAGAGATGAAACCACCAGGACCTTTTCAAGACTGGCTTGCCAAGATCTCCACAATCTGCTTCCTGATCTTCTGTTTGCATGGTTTGGGAAGAAAAATATCGCCCTGAGCCTTGTCAAAGCATACTCCCAGATATTCCAAGCATTGAGTCGGTTGAAGGTGCCTCTTTTGGAAGTTGACTATCCAATCCAGGCTATGGAGGTGGCTAACCACCTGTTGAACCATGTGCTCACCATCCTCTAGAGAGGAGGCCCTGATCAGCCAATCATCTAGGTAAGGATGCACCTGGATATCCATCCTGTGTAGGTGTGCTGCTGCAACTACCATCACCTTGATAAAGGTTCAAGGAGCTCTGGTCAAACTGAAAGGAAATGCTACAAACTGGAAGTGACATTGAAGAATGTGGAATCTCAGATATTTCCTGTGATCCAGGAAAATGGAGATATGAAGATACGCCTCCGTCAGATCCAGCGAGGCAAGGAATTCTCCTGGAGCCACCGCTGCTGTAATGGAGCGGACCATCTCCATGTGAAAGCAGGGAACCTTCAGGACCTTGTTTACTGACTTCAAGACCAGACTGGGCCTCCAATCTTCTGTGCCTTTCTTGGGCAGTATCTGCCTAAACTCAATTATTTTTTGGGAACTGGTTCTATGGCATGAATGTCTAAAAGCTGTTGCACTGCCGCTTGGACTCTGGCCTCCTTCTCCAGCTGGGGAGTCAAAGAACAGATCCGTAGGGGGCCGAGAAAACTTGAACTTGTCTCCCCTCCCAAATAATTTCCAGAACTAAATGGTCAGACTAAATATTTTCCCACTGTAGCCAGAAAGCTGACAGCCACCCATCAACATGAGGAGGGGCAGAAATCTCCCTGGCATCATTCCTGCTTCTTGGAGGACAAGCCACTGCAGGAACCCATGGATTGTTAACGTCTGTAACTGCCAAATCTCTGTCTGTACCTCTGAGAGGGCCTCTGAGATGAGTAACCGGAAGAAAATTCGCAAAATCTTCTAGAGGCACGAAAACTGCCTTTGCCATCCCTGGCCAAATGACTGCCCCTGCTGTCTAGGAGGGATTTGGGACAATGATTTGGCCATGAATTTGTCCATTCCATTGCCACAAAGCATTTGCCCCCCTTGAAGGGTAATTTGCTGAGAGTGGCCTTGGAAGCTGAATCGTGTGCCCACTGCCTGATCCAGAGCATGTAATAGGCAGAAATGGAGTAAGCTGAAGCCTTCCCCAGAACTCTGTTATAGAGAGCATCAGCCACATAATCCACTGCCTCCTTAACCATGTGGGGACAGGTGTGCCCCAGTTCAGGGGGATTAGTCTGTAGTCTGGTATGACAGGCCCATGCCATAAAAGAGGCAGCTGCTGTAGCTTTGATACCCAAAACCAGTATTTAAAACCATCTTTTAAGGACCACATCTACTTTGCGGTCCTGTGCATCCTTCAGCATCACTCCACCCTCACTAGGCAGGGAGGTATGCTTGGTCACTTGCACTACTGCGGAATCCACCTTCGGCTGTACAAACAGCTACTGGAAGTCCGGAGCCATAGGAGAGAACCTAGACATAGCTTTGGCTACCTTCAGAAAGCCTTCATATGACTTCCACTGGTCAGTGACTAAGGAGGTGATGTCTGGATGAGCAGGAAAAAAGGCTGTCTTGTGAATTATTGCCACACATGAAGGAGCACTGAGAGGTGGAAGGCTGTTGGGCATTGAGCTTCAATGTAGAGAGGATGTCAGAAATGGCATATGAAATAGAAGCCGATTTGAAAAGGCGACTCAACTGAGGGATCATCACAGTGATCCACTGCCATTCCTGCCTCTTATCGGACCCCGTCAGGGATCCCAAATCATCCATAGACAAAGAAGAGCCAAATGATAATAAAGGCATGGAAAGAAACTTCCAATCTTCCCAGTTCTGCTCTGAAGGTTCATGGCATGAGGCAGACATACCTGCTTGGGAGAAGGATACCCCAGAGGAAGAGCCGGCGTGTCTATAGGTAGTGCAGCGTTTCCCAGTACTGTTAAGTAGGGTTTCCATAAAAGGCTGACAAAATCAGAAAAGCCTTGCATCGGAGAACCCGAGGCTCCTTGTACGACCCCAGACTGGAGAATTGGAGTCTCTTCTGCCACCACGCGCTTGTGTTTCACCCCTTCACTGCTCATGCCTTCTAAGTAGGATCTCTTCACCGTAGACAAGACTTTCCAGGATTTTGGGGGTTCCAAAGCCATGGAGAACTGAATAAGGGCCTAGACCAAAGCTTGTTTAGTCAAAATGTCCACTTCCTTTTTATTTGAAATATTAGAGCGATGCTCAAACACTCTTGTCTTAAAATTTCTTGAAGTTTGGCCAATATAAGTAAGTCCACAAGGGCAAATTGCATTTTCAAGAAATCGTAACTTACAAGAAAAGTTATGCAAAAGTGATGTATGGACTTCAATCTAGGATCGGGGTGGTGGGACATTTTAAATGTGGAAAGTGTGCAGCATGTGAGAACATGGTTGAAGGTTCTACTGTGTATTTGCCTGGTAGAGCCCCTATTTGTTTGAAAACTTTGACAACTTGTGAGACAAAAGGGGTGATCTATTGATTAATTTGCCCTTGTTGACTTACTTACATTGGCCAAACTTCAAGAAATTTTAAGACAAGGGTGTTTGAGCATCGCTCTAATATTTCAAATAAAAAGAAGTGGACGTTTTGACTAAACATTGTGTCCAAAAGAAGCATCTATTTTCAGAGTTTAAATGTGTGGTATTGGATCACATTCCAACTACTGAAAGAATAATAATAATAATAATAATAACAGTTTATATACCGCAGGACCGTGAAGTTCTATGCAGATTACAAAGATTAAAAGATGGTACAAATTGATTGAACTTAACAGGGTGGAAAGAAGGGGGGAACATCAGACATAAATTACATCAATGTGAACAACGGTGGATTTATTTTCAGAATACTATTTGGTCACTTGGCTTGAATCAGAAGATTGAATAGTGTGCTTTCTTTTGATTTTTGACTTTTTTGCTCAGCTGGTTTTTTGTTTCTTTTGTCCTTTTATATAAAGTTTGTTTGATTTTCTGGCAGTTTGCCACTCTACCCAGAATAGGTATTCCCGGAAGTAGTTCTGTTGCCCTCTATTTCTGCACTATGCTTTCTTTTGCCATTGTGCATGTTAAAACTTGAGCATTATGTGCTCAGCTGTTACCCAGATGGACGTGGACCTTGAAGTTTGAATCCCTGAATAAACCATTTCATCATTGGTGAAACAAGATCTTGTAGGAGGAAGAACGCTTGGCCTGTCGCCGTGTTTCGAACGTCACTTAAAAGGAGTGCTATAGCTCAGAGTTATGGCGCCAGAGCTAAGTTTTTTTCTTTTTTCTATCTTTCATCTGATTTTGGATGCCTTAAATTTTGGGCTTTTTTGAAATAATAATGTGATTAAGAGTTATAAAATTGAAAAAATTTTAAAAAAATTAGCTTTTTCTACTGTGCACAGTAGTGGGTTCTATATTTCTCCAAGATCCTGACATTCTTTTGTGGGGTGAGGTTTTTTGCCAATGACAAAAACAACATGAGCTTTAAAATCATCAATGATTGCTACGTGCCACCTGTTTTATTTGAATGTTAGATCTGAGAAATTGAGTCCACTGCTGGTGGGTGACATTTCTGCTAATTATTTATTCTACTGTCACTACGATTCATTGATTGAGAGACATTTAAATATCTGTGTGGCATAAATGTGCATAAAGTGAGTCTGTTTCAACTGAATGGAATCTCTGGAATAAGTGGAATAGTAAAATGAAGGTAAAAGAAGCAACCTCAGAAAATAGTTTTTCATGGAAAGGGTGGTGAATGAGTGGATCAGCCTCCTGGTGGAGGTGATAGAGGCAAAAAATGTATCTGAATTCAAGAATGCTTGGAACAAGTACACTGAATCTCTAAGAGAAAGGAAAGGATAGTAGATGGCACGGATAAGCAGACTATGTAGATAAGCCATATGGTCTATATCTGCCTTTGTTTTGCTATATTTATCTGATAAAGTCTCTGGTCTTCAAAACCTCATGCCTCATATTTGGTTAGTTTATAATATGCCACTTGCTCCTGTTAATTGTTACACCAGACTTACATAGCTACCCCTTTAAAAGTTCTCCTCTGATAAGAGACTGACATAAGAGCTAGGAGGATTTGTCTCAAAGCTTGAGCAACCCAACTAGGAATGGAAGGGTTGAAAGTGTTCTAGGCATGCTCATGGTAACTACTTACTTTTAACTTAATTATTTCAGGCATCTCAGAAGGATTAAGGTGGTTATATGGCTTCTGCTGTAGTTTGTTCTTGGACCACTGGTCTCCTGGAGACACTTCTGTAAATAAGTTCTGGCTACATCGAAGTTTGGCTCTACCAAACCAAAACAAAAATTAGCATAAATTGATAAAATACAAACACTGGCAGGAACAGAACTTATATTTATCTGTGCATGTGTATTACCGTATTTTCACGCATATAACGTGCGCGTTATACGTGTTTTTACAAACCGTGCATAACCTTGTGCGGTATACGCGTGAGCGCGCTATATAAAATTTTTTTTACATAGTTCCCCCCCCCCCGACGTCCAATTCATCCCCCTCCGCAGGACCGCTCGCACCCCTACCCTGAAGGACCACTCGCACGCACCCGCACCCCCACCCCGAAGGACCGCTCGCACGCACTCCCACCCACACCCACACCCTGAAGGACCGCTCGCACCCCCACAGCCTCCCGACCCCCCCCATCATGTAGAAGCTCCTACCGGTGTCCTGCTGCTTCCTCTTGGCGGTCCCGGCCCTTCTGTGAGCCCTGCGCCTGCTGCTTCCTCTTCCGGCGGTTCGCCCTTTCTCTAACGTCAAGCCCTCTTGCCCCGCCGACTCCCCGACACGATCGGGGCAAGAGAGAGCTCAAGCTCTCTTGCCCCAGTCAACCGCGGCACCCCCGACACGATCGGGGCAAGAGGGAGCTCAAGCCCTCTTGCCCCTGCCAACGGCGGCACCCCCGACACGATCAGGGCAAGAGGGAGCTCAAGCCCTCTTGCCCCCCCGACATGATCGGGGCAAAAGGGAGCCCAAGCCCTCTTGCCCCGCCAACTCCCCAACCCCCCGACAATATCAGGCCAGGAGGGAGCCCAAACCCTCCGGCGACCCCCTACCCCCACCCCGCACTACATTACGGGCAGGAGGGATCCCAGGCCCTCCTGCCCTAGACACAAACCCCCCTCCCCCCAATGACAGCCCCCCCCAAAGAACCTCCGACCGCCCCCCCAGCCGACCCGCGACCCCCCTGGCTGACCCCCACGACACCCCCACCCCCCTTCCCCGTACCTTTGTGTAGTTGGCCGGACAGACGGGAGCCAAACCCGCCTGTCCGGCAGGCAGCCAACGACGGAATGAGGCTGGATTGGCCCATCCGTCCCAAAGCTCCGCCTACTGGTGGGGCCTAAGGCGCCTGGGCCAATCAGAATAGGCCCGGGAGCCTTAGGTCCCTCCTGGGGGCGGGGCCTTGGGCACATGGTCGGGTTGGGACCATGTGCCTCAGGCCCTGCCCCCAGGAGGGACCTAAGGCTCCCGGGCCTATTCTGATTGGCCCAGGCTCCTTAGGCCCCACCAGTAGCAGAGCTTTGGGACGGATGGGCCAATCCGGCCTCATTCCGTCGTTGGCTGCCTGCCGGACAGGCGGGTTTGGCTCCCTTCTGTCCGGCCAACTACACAAAGGTACGGGGATGGGGGGTGGGGGGGTCGTGGGGGTCGGCCAGGGGGGTCGCAGGTCGGCTGGGGGGGGCGGTCGGAGGTTCTTGGGGGGGGGGAGGCAGTCGTTGGGGGGAGGAGGGTTTGCATTGAGGGCAGGAGGGCCTGGGATCCCTCCTGCCCGTAATGTAGTGCGGGGTGGGGGTAGGGGGTCGCCATGGCCAGGAGGGTTTGGGCTCCCTTCTGGCCCGATATTGTCGGGGAGTTGGCGGGGCAAGAGGGCTTGGGCTCCCTTTTACCCCGATCGTGTCGGGGGGGCAAGAGGGCTTGAGCTCCCTCTTGCCCCGATCGCGTCGGGGGTGCCGCGGTTGGCTGGGGCAAGAGGGCTTGAGCTCCCTCTTGCCCCGATCGTGTCAGGGAGTTGGGGAGTCGGCGGGGCAAGAGGGCTTGGGCTCCCTTTTGCCCCGATCGTGTCGGGGGGGCAAGAGGGCTTGAGCTCCCTCTTGCCCCGATCGTGTCGGGGGTGCCGCGGTTGGCTGGGGCAAGAGGGCTTGAGCTCCTCTTGCCCCGATCGTGTCGGGGAGTCGGCGGGGCAAGAGGGATTGACGTTAGAGAAAGGGCGAACCGCTGGAAGAGGAAGCAGCGCAGGCGCAGGGCTCACGGAAGGGCCGGGACTGCCAAGAGAAAGCAGCAGGACACCGGTAGGAGCTTCTACATGATGGGGGGGGGGGTCGGGAGGCTGTGGGGGTGCGAGCGGTCCTTCAGGATGGGTGTGCGGGTGGGAGTGTGTGCGAGCGGTCCTTCGGGGTGGGGGTGCGAGCAGTCCTTCGGGGGGGGTGAATCGGACATCGGGAGGGGGGCATCAGGCTTTCAGGGTGGGGACAGGACTTCAAGGGGGAGAGGAGAGTCGGGGTGGCCAGAGGAGAGTCGGGGCGGGCGAAAGGAGAGTCGGGCAGCATGCGCGGTATACGGGTGTGCGCAGTATATAAAAATTTATGTACATAAATTTGTGTTTTCCGCACGCTATACCCATGTGCGCGTTTTACACGGGTGCGCGTTATCTACATGAAAATACGGTACTAATCATCACAATTTTCAGAAGGTCACAATTTACATGAAAATCTTCAAAATTAACTTGTACTTTTTCTCAGATATTTTGCCAAAAGATTATCAGTACCAAAGCAATTGTACATTATAGCAAATTCCTCAACTAACATTTAGAAAACTTACACAAAATATGCATGAAAAGATTATCAGTACCAAAGCAATTGTACATTATAGCAAATTCCTCAACTAACATTTAGAAAACTTATACAAAATATGTACGAAAGTTCAGAAAAATGATTATCAAGTTTAACACCTGTTCCTTAGATTGGTAGAGGTACAGAGCATGGCCTTTAGTATAGGGGCTTCAAATGGCATGATGACACAATAGGAGCTGATCTCATACTTTGCACTAACTGTGTTGTGAGTCCAAGTATTAGTAGTGATTGACCTTTCAACAGCCTCAAAAAACAATATTAGCATATACCATTGTCAAAGAATGTCATCTTCAAGCAAACAGAAGTTGCACGACCTAACTTGGAATTTTATATTTTAGCTACAGCCTATCACCTGTTCAATTCAATACAATTTCAATATTACTTTTGTCAGCAATCACCTTACCTCATTTTTTCAAGGCTAGGCTTGGATGGAGTGCTAACCATGGATGCAAGTCCATTGTCACTATCGGAGGAATCTCCTAACCTTCTGTTGATCCAGTCTCGTAAGGGTCTAGAAGAGAGGCCAAAGTATAGTCATCAGCATTCCAGTATTACTAAACAAAGTCCAGAGGCTGGAGAGAGGAGAGAGATCAATGCATGTGCTGTGCCAACAGCAAGCAAGCATACCTTATAAATGGAATGGCCATAAAAAACTTGTTAGGTGCCAAACCAAGTTTGGACTTCGGAGTCATGTCATTTCTATGGCATGGCAATTTTTCGATGGGAAACCAGTCAATGTTCTGAAATTTAAAGA
This sequence comes from Geotrypetes seraphini, assembly GCF_902459505.1. NCBI lineage: Eukaryota > Metazoa > Chordata > Amphibia > Gymnophiona > Dermophiidae > Geotrypetes > Geotrypetes seraphini. The sequence continues at coordinate 537,068,335 of NC_047084.1, forward strand.
GAGATGATACTTTTACTAGTCAAATGACAAATGTTTAAATAGAGAGAACTGGCAGAATTCATCTATCACCCTGTAAATAGGTGGAAGAATACCTATACACATCCACCAGATCTACTCAATATGCCAACATTAATGCTATTTACAGCAGTTTCCCCTAAAGTCAACTGGATGTCTATAAACATCTTCAATTTAATTTGGGGACATCAACAAGTTAGAATAAAGAGTAAGTGGTTTTGTTCAAACAAGTAGCTATAAAAGATGGTGTCAGCCTCCTCATGACTTGAGTGTCACCATCAACAGCACTATTAAGGTAAAAAAGTCATGCATATCTAACCAAAAGGAAAAAGACACGAACCAAAAAACAATCTTCTTCAAAATTTCAACCAAAGCTTTTCCTTAAAAAAGTCCTTGTAAGCAGTTAAACAGCTTTGTGTAGTTGCTTTAAAGTTAAGCGCAATAAGTTTGATTTAAGCTGCTTTATGTGGAGTTTATATACAGGTACTAGCTGATGCCCCGGCGTTGCACGGGTATTTAATTATAGCAATAACACAGTAAATGGATTGAAATAAAGATACTTTATAGTGGTGAATGAAATTATTTTTTTACAGCTTTATAAAAAGTACAATATTCAAATTATAATGTGAAATATTTGACAAAATGAATACAATACAACTAACACAAAACTTGATTATAAACAACATTTTTAGTTTCACCTCCAGGAGCAAGAACATATAAATTCTTGAACCCACCCTTGATCAAGCAACATAGAGTTGTCCATGGGAAAAACAGGGGGATCTTAAATCCACTCCACAGTATGTAATAGTCTGTCCCTGTGATTTGTTGATTGTGATAGAGAATGCAAGTCTCACTGGAATTTGCAATCTCTTAAACTGAAAAGGAAGATCTGTTGGAATAAGTGGCATCCAAAAGTTTCAGTATTGATTTAAACAACTCAATATGTGGAAACTCAGGTTGAAAAGAAACTCCATGCAGTTTTTTCCCGGTTCAGAATGGAACCTGTGTTCCTAGTTCAGCATATGTGAGTACTCATGTAATGTAATAACATTATGAACTGGGGTGCATGAAGGAAACAGTTACAAACACAGTTAGAACATACAAACTCTATATGTATGGTGTCCGTGGTAGAATAGAAACGATGTCCCTAGTGGTTATAGTGTCATAGAAAGTGTTTTATAGTTGGAATTACTGTGAGAATGGCAGCTTTTTACATTTTTTCCATTGACATGAATGGGTGAAATCTGATTTTTTGTTTGTAGCTCCGCCCACGTGTGCAGGTGAGCCGCGAGACCCCCAGAACATATCACCCCAGGTAGTGAGGGATCTGCATACCAAGTATCGTTCAAATCAGTCAAGCCGTTTTTGAATTACTGTGAGAATGGCAGGTTTTTACATTTTTTCCATTGACATGAATGGGTGAAATCTGATTTTCTGTTTGTAGCTCCGCCCACGTGTGCAGGTGGGCCGCGAGACCCCCAGAACATATCACCCCAGGTAGTGAGGGATCTGCATACCAAGTTACGTTCAAATCGGTCAAGTCGTTTTTGAATTACTGTGAGAATGGCAGCTTTTTACATTTTTTCCATTGACATGAATGGGTGAAATGTGATTTTCTGTTTGTAGCTCCGCCCACGTGTGCAGGTGGGCCGCGAGACCCCCAGAACATATCACCCCAGGTAGTTGGAATTACTGTGAGAATGGCAGCTTTTTACATTTTTTCCATTGACATGAATGGGTGAAATCTGATTTTCTGTTTGTAGCTCCGCCCATGTGTGCAGGTGGGCCGCGAGACCCCCAGAACATATCACCCCAGGTAGTGAGGGATCTGCATACCAAGTTTCGTTCAAATCGGTCAAGCCGTTTTTGAATTACTGTGAGAATGGCAGCTTTTTACATTTTTTCCATTAACATGAATGGGTGAAATCTGATTATCTGTTTGTAGCTCCGCCCACGTGTGCAGGTGGGCCGCGAGACCCCCAGAACATATCATCCCAGGTAGTGAGGGATCTGCATACCAAGCTTTGTTCAAATCGGTCAAGCCGTTTTTGCGTGATCGCGGCACATACACACACACATACCTCCGATTTTATATATGTAGATAAACGCATTTTTTCCCCCACTTAAAACATGAAGTATAAAGGACTCGCATAATTTTGATTTCACTTACGTTTCATGCTTATCTAGATTTGGGAATGGTAACAGAGGAATGGAGAAGGGAAGATGTGGACCCTCTCCAATAACATGGAAGCAAAGAAGCGGTAGGGAACTACAAGCCAGTAAGTCTGACTTTTGTGGTAAGTAAATTAATGGAAACGCTTTTCAAACAGAGGTCTTCAGCTCAACTCTCCCTCTCCCCTTCAATCCGTGCAAAACTCTGTTGCACAACTCATATTCCACAAGAGTTGCCATACTCACATTACCCCTCTCCTTGTCACTTCATTGGCTCCCCATCCATTTCAGAATACAATTCAAACTCTTCTTACTGACTTATAAGTGCATTCACTCTGGAGTCCCTCAATATCGCTCTTCACTTATCACCATCTATGTTCCCTCCCCCCCCCCGTGAACTCCGCACATCAGGCATTTCTGCTAATCCATACCCTCCACTGCCAACTCCAGACTCCATCCCTACTATTTTACTGCACAGTATGCATGGAACAGACTGCCCGAGTCATTACGTCAGGCTCCTTCTCTAGCAGTATTTAAATCCAAGTTTAAAGCCCACTTTTTTGAGGCTGCTTTCAACTTCCAACTCACACTCATAGTAAAATTACCTAAGTCCATCCTATCATTCTCTCTGCAAAAACTCCCCAACCTCTATATGACCTGCCTGTCCAAATTAGACTAAGCTTTTTTGAGCTGGGACTGTCTATTACATGTCAAATGTACAGCACTGTGTACATCTTTCAGCGCTATAAAAATGATAAATAGTACTAGTAGAACAGTGAAGTTTCTGGAACTCAATGAATTACAGTGCAAAAACTTCCTGTGATCTGGCCAGTTCATATTAATAGAAATGTGCATATAATAAGTTCAATGCATATCTCACCAATATTCCAGTTAAATCATTAAAGGACCTCAATGGCACCACTTAAAGCTCAAGCATCTCATCGCTTTAAGTGCCCACTCTTCATCGGTATCTTATCTTATAATTTACTATCCTTATCCTATACTTTATTTATATTTTCCTTATTTAAATTATATAATCAAAGCGGGTATATGTCTCCTGACACAAGATAATGAAGTAAACAGGCCTGATTATATTTCTGCATATATTTCTGCACATCTGGGACATCCATCTCACCATGGGACCAAGACCCCAACAAATAACAGAAAGCCATACAAGGCTTCTTACCCCCTCCCCCCACACACAACTGAAAAATCTAGACAAAAGTCTGTACAACTCCCAAAGATCTTTGTTTAATAAGCAGAAGGGCAAAAGCTGCAGGACATAGTTTGGGAAAACTATCATATTAAATAACTGAATTCTTCCATGCAGAGATAGAGGAACAAATTTCCAATTATCCAAATGGTGGCGAGTATAATTCATCAGCAAAGTCAGATTAATCTTTAAGTTGTATGGTAGATGATGTTAATTGCACCTCAAGATATATTTTTTTAAAAAAGGCCCATTTCAAAGAAACATGACGGCAGATAAAGGCCAAATGGTCCATCTAGCCTGCCCATCCACAGACTATCTCTTAATCTCTCTCTGAGAGATCCCATGTGCCTATCCCAGGACCTCTTGAATTCAGACAGTCTCTGTTTCCATCACCTCTTCCGGGAGACTGCTCCACACATCTACCACCCTTTCTGTAAAAAAGTATTTCTTCAGATTACTCCGGAGCCTATCACCTCTTAACTTCATCCTATGCCCTCTCTGTGAGCTGCGCGACCAGGCAGGAAGCGCAAAGGTCACGCTCCTGCGTTGTGCGTTGCTCTTCTAAGACAAAGGCAGCCATCCAGGAGACGACACTGGATCACCGCCACTAAAAAAGGTACCGTGGAGGAGACTGTGGGCGGCTTCGGGCTTCCCAGCACCAGATGCTCCAGACGCACCTACATGTAGAGGAGGAAAAACCAAGAAAAAAAAACTCTGAACCAAATTTTTTTTCTTAGTTTTTCCTCCTCTACAGGTGGGTGCATCTTATGGTCTGAAAAATACGGTAATTTCAGAACATACTTTTTCACAGAAAGAATAGTGAATACATGGAACCACATCCTGGTGCCGACGCTGGAGACAAAAAGTGTGTATGAAGGAGAGGATAGTAGAAGTGCATGGTTAGGCAGACTAGATAGGCCAAATGGTCTTTATCTGCCTTTCATTTTTCTCTGTTTCTATGAGATTTTTGGGTCCAGTGAAAAACAGAAAAATGGTCTTTCAAGATATATGTCTGCTAAGACAGAAGTCTAGGGTTCCCTTTATTTCCTTTCTTATATTGTGAATCAAGTAAATGTCTCCCATTTGGAGGCACTGTCATCTTAAATCAAAATCTATCACAATGACTATTCAAACCAAGGTTAACCATACCTCTAACCATACCTCTATGATCAGACTCCTTGAGTAAATACTGAATCTACAGAATGAAAGGTCTGTATTTCACTAGCCTTGTTCTAAAAGAACTTCATTATTTTCTTTAAATTTGATAACAAATACCCGGATTTCTCTTCTTGTTTTAGGGTTGAACTTTGTGTCCTTTGGAACCCCTGGAATGATGTACAAGCGTGCCAATTGATCGTTGATTCTCAGTTCTATGTAGTCATTAATGCACATTCGTTCTTTGATGTCAAAACCAGTTTCTTCAAACACCTGGATGTAGAACAGACAGATTATAAATTAGAATCTATTGGAGAAGGGCTTCCATAAATGTGCAACTCATTTAACCAGATAAGATGTGCCATTAATACAAAAGGTTTTCATATTTTCATGTGCCATCAACTGGTATCTCATAAGATGCTATAGAGATAATACAAAGTTGCCTACATGTAACAGGTGTACTCTGAAGAAAGAAGGATGACATCATCTAGTGGAGTCAAAACCATTGTCCAGGTAAAAAAAAAAAAAAAAAGCATCACTAGCTCCTAACTTGTTTGCCTATCTAGTGTTAATGATACCATGAAGTGCAGCACAACAAAGAAAAATGGGGAGACCCAATGATCCACAGTGAAAACAATCCACCGATGAAAACAAAAACAAAAACTGTGGATACAGATAATTTATTAAACACTGACATATAAAACCATGAAAATTCAATTTAAAAAGTACAATGGTAAAAAATACTGTGATGAAAATCCAACCGGACCCTACACGGTCCGTGTTTCGGCGAACACACTTTCCTCAGGGATCCAATGGTTTGAAACCTCACTTATAAAGAATTGAACTGAAAACATTCTATTGTCTTTAAAAATGTGAGCAAAGAACACTGCAGACAAGCTGAAGTAGCATGGTTTTATATGTCAGCGTTTAATAAATTATCTCCAGAACATCTGTATCCACAGTTTTGTTTTCATTAATGATACCATGCTGTTATACTTACAATGGGCTACCTTGAAGAGGCAAGTGAATTTCGAGAGGACAACAAAGGATCAAATTAACATAGTAACTTTTCTCTTTCCAAGAACTAGCAGGATATTTTTCTATCCAATGTTTTGACTAAAAATCCCACCCTTAAAAACAGAGAGTCTTCAGGGCAGTTCACCATATAAAACCAATAATATACAAGTTGTCACCTTAATGTTATAAAGTTTTAAAAGGCAAAGTACCTGCTCCTAACATTTAAGTTTATTGATTAATTTGATATACAGCCCTTTCTGACAATGCTAATTAGAATGGTTTACAATTCTAACAGATTAATAGAAAAGGAATGCCAATATGGCCATACATCAGGGATATTATAAGAAGTTTCTGAAATCATCTGTATTTTCTCCTTACTTACCGATTGAAGGCAATTGTGACTTTTTACCAGGCCTCCACAATGAGGCTTTCAGACGCTGGTCTACTCAGGGATTAGAGTTTATATTTCAACTGTTCAATGAAGCGGGACAATTGGCTTCTTTTACCTCTTTACAAATTATATTTGACTTGCCAGCTACAGATATTTTTGCTTACTACCAAATCCAACACTATGTACATTCCTTGCCAGCTTGTCATTTGGTGGAGGACTGTCGAGAGACAATATCTGAACTTTTTAGTCTACCTGCGCAACAATTGATCCCATTGTGGGCTTACGGGACGCTCAACCTAGCCCTAATTTTGACCTTTTAGCAGCCTCGTGGGCAGAGGATTTACAGTGCTCCTTGACTGCATTGACGTACAAAAAGTGCTCAAACAGATGAGATGGATATCTGTTAATGTATTACACTGGGAACTTCAACTAGTTTGTTTTCAGTCTTTTTATTTCTCCCATGAGAGCATATCGGATGGGTATTACGCCAGTTCATACATGCCCTAAATGTCATGGTGCTACTGCCTCTCTGGGACACATGTTCTGGTCCTGCCCGACTATATTTCAATTTTGGCAAAAATTGGGTCACTATACTACATCTTTCTGGGGCCGGCAATGGAAGCCAGCTCTGAGAGCGCTTTTTGGACATTATATTATTACATCACTGAAACCTAAAGGCATGTCAGCGTTTATTGCCAGGGTGATGCTTTTTGGTAAGAAATCCTCTTCAAACAATCAAATGAATTCGGAAGGAAATCAAAGCAATAAAATGCACTAATTCAGTGGAGTAGCAAAGACAAGACAGTTGTTTTTTTTAGTTCAATATTTTTTATTGATTTTTTTTTTGAAAAAATATAGGGAACAGTTCAAGTACATGGTATCAAAATATAAAACAAAACATTTAGTATAACTAATATTCAGTTACATTGTGCAATGTAGAATTGAATCGTTTTAAAAGATCTAAAGTACTAGGACTGTTCATGAAAAATTAGTAAAAGGAAAGATAAGAGGAAAGAGAAATTGAAGGAAGAAAAAGAAGAGGAAGAGGAAGAAGAAGAAGAGAGGAGTGTCTATGAAATAGATTTAACATATGAGTCCAGGAATTTCCAGGGTGATTTACATTGTATCAAATTTTTGGAAAGTCGAATTATATTTTTCTTTTCATAAGCATAAGATTCAAATTTATGATACATGCTCAAAGAATTCCACCAGAAGGTATAGTTTAGTAATGAAGAGGACTTCCAATTTTTCAAGATGTGCATAAGGGCAGTCACAAACATTGCATCAATGAGTTTAGGAGGACAGTTAGACTGTGTAAAACAAGGGTGTTGAGATCGGAGAATTATAGTGTCAAAGGAAATTTCTTCTGAACAATTGGTAATAGACTTTATGGTGTCCCAAATGCACGTCCAAAAGGAACGAACTTGAGCACAATGGAAAAGCATGTGATCAAGAGTCCCAACTTCTTTCATACAGTTCCAACATATAGAGTCTTGTTTTAGGTTAGCTTTCCATATCCGAAAAGGTGTCCATACCGCATTCCACATAATGATAGACAAGACAGTTGTATTGATAACTTGTTATGGGATATCAGAATGACCTTTCAAGCATTTTAACTTGTCAGGTCTGTCAATCCTCATTCATCCCTTGTTATCTTAGTTTTCTTATTTTTTCATTATTTTATTTTATCATTAAATATAAGTGTAAATATTTTAAATATTTTTAAATAACTTAGCTTTTAAATAGTGTTAGTTTATGCTTCCAGCACATATCCAACGCATTTAACAAATGCTCCCCAATTGCCGCCAACGCATTTCGCCACTCTTTGTCGAGGCTGGGGATACTGAATAGATTTACATTGCTGTCTACAATGCCGATGGCCCGATGGTTAAGGTTTTTTGGAGACAGGTGATCCGTTATTTGGAATACCTGCTGGGACTTTCGATTCCTATATCCCCTGCGGGATTTCTTCTCGATAAATATGAGGCCTTCCATTTATCAGCCACATCAGGGCAATTATTGTTCGGCAAGTAGGTTTCCTAGCTAAAAAGATCGTTATGCAACAATGTGACTGTAAGGCTCATATCCAGAAACTAGATAAAAAAAAAAAAACCCAAAGCTTACCACCAAGACCACATTGAAGAACCACCACCTCTAAGGAACGTACATAATGCTGTAACTGCAAATAGAAAAAAGTGATCAAAGGCCAAAATCCCATCCCGCTGTTGAAACTCCCGCCAGGGAAACAAAGAACCATCCAGACGAAGTACATGTTCCAATAGGGTTATGCCAGCCTGCCCCCAACGCAGAAAGGAGGAGCTATCCCTTCCCGGAGCAAACTGAAGATTCCCTTGAATCGACAGTTGATCTTCTTCTCAAATTTAAAACTAGACTCGTAAACACTCCAGCATTTATCAATAAATTCCTTACTCCCTACATCCCATCAAGGACATTAAGATCGAATACTAGAACCTATTAGAAATACCTTCCATCCGCGAAATTGTTTATGATACTACCCGTAAGACAATCTTTTCAGTCACAGCCCCATCACTCTGGAATGCTATGCCCCTTGACCTTAGAATCATCTTTGGAAAAATTCAAATCCAAACTCAAGACCTTTCTATTCAAAGAAACATACAGTACATGACATTGAAAGCAGTAGTCAAGGATGAATAATCCTTCCAAAAGAGCTCTTCCCCTTCTATTGCGATGCTCCTTTACCCTTCCTCTCTTTCATATCTTTTTTTTTTAATCTTGATGTAATTTTATACCCCCTACCCCTCTTTCCCTCCGTATCTCATTAGTTTCATGTTGTCTGTATTATCCCACCCACCCCTTTTTTTAAAAAATACAACTGGTTTTAATTTTTTAATATTTATCAACTGCATTGTAAACCATTTAGATAGTCTAGATAGACGGTATATCAAGTAACCAATAAACTTGATGGAAAAGGAGAGGAAAGAGTACTAAATACTGAGACCTGCAACAGGTGGCCTGGTGTTATCCAAGCGGCTTTAGGTACACAGGAGGATGTGGAAATACATGGAATAAGAAACTATATTGTAATGATGGGCTGCATCTTACTATTACAGGTAAAAGGATCCTTGCTGAGAAATTCAGGCACTATGTTTCTAGGCATTTAAATTAGAAGACAGGGGTGGCATATGTATGCAGGACACTTATGGTGGCCACCCCCAGCAAAAGACAAGATGTGACTGTAGTAAGGTTAGCAATATACACACCAATATTAGCAATACACTTCTTAGCAAGATAACAGGAAGTGAGACTAAACAAAAAAACTAGACAAAAAATAAATTTGTCACAGGAAAGTAGCTGGAACGCAATGACCACAAACGCTCGCAGTCTAGTAACAAAAATCATGACCTGAAAGCCCTAATGTTAGAGGCAGACTTGGATATTGTAGTGATCACAGAAACATGGTTCAATGATTCCCATGGATGGGACGCAAACATACTGGGCAATGTTACTGGGTTACTGTAGATGGGCAGACTAAATGGGCCATTTGACCTTTATCTGTTATCATGTTTCTATGATGGCAAAGCTGAAGTAGATTTTCCTGTCATTGTTGAGGCATGAATGCTCTGAGCTGTATGGTGTCTAAGAGAGCTCCTATGAACTGAAGAGTCTGAGATGGATTGAAGTTGAGATTTTGGAAAGTTGACTTTGAACCCTAAATGTTGAAACATAAGAAACATGATGGCAAATAAAGGCCAAATGGCCCATCTAGTCTGCCCATCTGTAGTAAACATTATCTCTTACTCTCTCTGAGAGATCCCATGTGCCTATCCCAGGCCCTCTTGAATTCAGACACAGTTTCTGTCTCTACCACCTCTTCTGGGAGACTGTTCCATGCATCTACCACCCTTTCTGTAAAATAGTATTTCCTTAGATTACTCCGGAGCCTATCACCTCTTAACTTCATCCTATGCCCTCTCATAGCAGAGTTTCCTTTCAAATGAGAGACTCGACTCGTGCATTTGCATTGCATAGGTATTTAAACATCTCTATCATATCTCCCCTCTCCCACCTTTCCTCCAAAATATACAAATTGAGATCTTTAAGCCTATCCCCATATACCTTATGATGAAGACCATGCACCATTTTAGTAGTCTTCCTTTAGATCAACTCCATCTTTTTTATATCTTTTTGAAGGTGCAGCTTCCAGAATTCTACACAATATTCTAAATGAGATCTCACCAAAGTCTTATACAGGGGCATCAATACCTCATTTTTCCTACTGGCCATACCTCTCCCTATGCAATCTAGCATCCTTCTAGCTTTCGCCATCACCTTTTCAACCATCACATACAATCACACCCAAGTCTCGCTCTATACTAACTGCAAGAGAATGTGGTGTATATTTTGAAATGTACTTGTAACAAGCTTTAAGTAGGGAAAACTATCAAAAATTTACATGTTCATTTGAATAAGTACTAGCTTTTATTACGCACCAGAAATTGGGGGCTCCTTTGGTTTCTCACTGTTTTACTCTTCAACATGATATTACTCCGTTTTGTTGTCTGGCTATTAACATATTCCTGCTCATCGAGGTGGTAATCAAAACAAAAGGCTCATCCAACAAAAACAAAATTCAGCAATTTATTTCTGGGTTGAATGTGAACATATCTATGATTTGATAATACTCAAATCAACGTTTGAGTTTGATTTCAGCAAAACATTTGATGATATTTCTTTTTTTGACTGGTCCATATAGATTGGTTCTTTTAACCAGTAGCCATTTCGTGGTTTTTACAGCAAGAGAACCATGGACGTTTGAATGATTATATTCTGTTTTGTGCGTTCTAAAACTTGGATAACTTATTGACCATGTTGAAAGTTATCTCTACATTAAAAATGATTTGTTTTGTTATAGAACTGTGCACTTTTGCTAGTTTTATAACACATTCATGACAACATTGTTATTTCCCTTGAAGAAGCCACTGGTGAAATGGAGGTGCTCCATTAGAAAGATAATTGATTAAATCTACAGCACTTATGAAAAAAATATTATGGACTTAAAATTTAAATTTGTTTGTGTTTTGCAGTGCATGGTTTTGATTATTCAAAAATTATACATCATGTTATTGGGATTTTGCATGATAGAAATGTGGAGTTAAAAATAAATTATTTTGGAGGTTTTTGACCAATGACTGAATGGGATCTTTGGTGTCAGCACTGTGTAGGTAGACAGTGGACAACACAGTCCGACAGTGATCTTTCTTCCTTTTCTTCTAGATTCATCTAATATCAACGTTAACATATAAAAAAAACTTAAGTAAGTTTACGTTTGAAGCCAAATTTTGATTATGTTGCTAAGATATTAGACATTGAAACTTTAAAAGTTCAATTTTGTAGGTATGATGTAAGCCTCCCTGTCACACCTATAGAGGCTGGACTTTGGAGCAGAAGCACACAGTGGATTAAGCTGAATGCTGCAAAGAGATCTAAACAAACAACTAAAGAGATAAACCAATTATCCAATTTGCCATGTATTTCACTTAGTAGCATGGCTACTACTGTTTCTATGAAATATCCCATATGGAACACAGATTGTAGTGGAAGCATATAGCTGGTTAGTATGCAAAGTCTTTGTGAGGGTTCTCTATCTACTGGAGTCTCAACTTCAATTCAAATTGGTGCAAGATTTCTCCCCAGTACATTAGAAATGGTGCATTATTCTTACAAAATATAAAGCCATGCGCAACTAAAACACAAAAATGAAGTTCATCTTTTTTTTTTTATTTTGTTGAAGAAAATTTTATTACATGTGGAAGGCCCAGATACAATTTATAGTTAAGACTCGCATAACTGTGACATCTTTATAAAATTAATGTGATCTCTCTGGGTGCACTGAGTAAGAAGAAATAATTTTTGAACTCTACTTTTGATATTGATCATGACTATAACCAACCATTTATAGCCTGAACAACATTACAATGTTATTAAACTCACTTCTCTGGCAGCACAGTCATGTGGCGCTTCTTCTTTATTCACTTTTCCTTTTGGAAAGCCCCAACCAGACTTGGCAAGATAGCCTTGCACCAGCAGTACCTGCAAAATCCAAAGCACATACAGTAGTAAAGCAGTTACAGGTTTTCCAATGTCTTTGTGTGGAAATAGGGGTGGCAAAACACATGTAAACAACTTATTCAGTTAAATCAGTATTAAGATATCACCTGTTGACCTTCATTTCTTCATATCTAAACAAATATAAAGAGCAGATCAGATCAGAAAAAGACATTTTCTGGCTTGCATGCCGAAGAGAAAACTGAAGGGGGTAGCAGAGCCTTCTAAAGGCAGAATTCAAAACCCAGAATAGATTCCTTTTGCATGGCAAGAATACCCTACTGTCCAGAACTACACATCTACTGCAAAAGAAATATATAGTACACACACACATACATTTGGTAGTGCAGTGGCTCAAGAATCAGGGAACTGGGTTTGATTCCTTCTACAACTCATTGTGGCTCTGGGCAAGTCACTTACCCTCCAGTGCCCCAAACGCAAATAAGTACTGGCATGCAAACTGCTTAATTGTAAGTATAGAAAGGCAATACATCAAATCCCATTCCCTTTAATTTTGTTGAATTGCCTCAGTTGAAAATGTTTGTTGATCAAATTACTTAAAGGAACAAGTTACAGCTGCCTCTAGTGAAATTAAAGTCTAGACCTCAAAACCTGGACATTGTAGTAGTCACAGACCAGCATGATAAACATTTCTGAAGCTAAAACTACTACTAATCATTTATATAGTGCTATTAGACCTAAGCAAAGCTGTACACATCACAGGCATGTGAAAAAATTAGGACACCCTATGAAATATTCAGTTCTTTCTTAAGAAATGTTCACATATTGATGTCAAATCTTTTATTTATCTCTGGAAAAGAAAGTGATGTAATTGCAGAAATGTGTATTCAGGAATAAATTAGGACACCCTACACCCTAATAGCTAGTATTACCCTCTTTGGCTGAAATAGCTACAGTGAGTCACTTCTTGCAGCTATCTACCAGTCTCTGACACTGGTCTGAGGAAAGTTTGACCTGCTCCTCCATGCAGAATTATTTAAGCTGTGAGATATTTGAGGGTTTTCTTGCATGTACAGCATCTCAATGGGATTATGATCAGAGCTTTGACTTGGTCACTCCAGGACTCTCCATTTCTGTTTTCAGCTAGTCCTTGGAGGATTTACTGGTAGGTTTTGGGTCACTGTCATGTTGCAGGGTCCAGTTCCGCTTCAATTTTCTTACAGATGGTCTCACGTGTTCCTCAAACACCCTCTGATGCATGGTAGAATTCACGATGGATTCTATGATGGTGAGCTGGCCAGGTCCTGTTGCAGCAAAGCATCCCCAAACCATGACACTTCCACCTCCATACTTCACAGTTGGTATGAGGTTCTTTTCCTGGAATGCTGTACGCCAAACATGTCCTCTTTTATGGTGTCCAAATAATTAAATTCTAGACTCATCTGTCCATAGAACACTATTCCAGAAATCCTGGTGTTTGTCTACGTTCTCTCTGGTAAATTTCAGTCTGCCCTTGATGTTTCTCTTAGAGAGCAAAGGTTTCCTCCTTGCACACCTCCCATGCAAGTTAAATTTGTGCAGTCTCTTTCTGATTGTAGAGGTATGCACTTTCACATCAACAGTAGCAAGAGCCTGCTGTAGGTCCGGGATGACAATTTAGGGGTTTTGGAATCTTCCTTTAGCATCCTGCAGTCTGCTCTGAGGGTCAACTTGCTTGGACAGCCAGACCTGGGCATGTTGGCAGTTGTTTGGAAAGTCCTCCACTTGTACACTTTTTACGGACTGTAGAATGGCTAATATCAAATTCTTTCAAGATCTTTTTAAATCCCTTACCAGATTTATAAGCTGCTACAATCTTCTTTCTGAAGGCCTCAGACAGCTCTTTTGATCTCACCATGGTGTTCTCTCTCACCACAGCAGTCATGAGCACACCAAACTAAATGTCTGAGGTTTAAGTAGGGTGAACCTCCTTTAAAATGCTGAGTAACGATGTTCTAATCATGTGTACCTGATGTGATACACCTGTGTGTGATTTGAGCCACTTTAAGTGGGAGGATATGTGGAGGTATCCTAATTTATTCCTCAGTTAGAATACATATTTTTGTGGATATCTTTTGCTTCTTGAGTAAATCAAGGAAAATTTTTGTTGTTTACCTGCAACATCATTTTCTTTTCCGGAGATAAATAAAAAAAAAAAAAAAAAAAAAAGATTTGACATTGATATGTGACCATTTCTTAAGAAAGAACCAAATATTTCTTGGGGTATCCTAATTTTTTCACATGACTGTACTGTACATGCGGGTACTTTCTCTATTCCTAGGAGCTCACAATCTAAGTTTTTGTACCTGAGGCAATGGAAGTTTAAGTGACTGGTTCAGGACACAAATAGCTGCAGTGGAAATTAAACCTAGTTCCTCAGGATTGCAATTCACTTCATTTGTCATCAGGCTACGCTGCCACTCTACTGGAGCAACTTTTAAATCCCCAAAACCCAAAGTGCTAGAAATTAAGGGAGAAAAAGTTGAGTGGTTCAGGTTAATTTGCCCAGTTAAAACTGCCTGAAAAGTCAGCTATTACATTTAAACTATAGGGCTGTTTCCCAAACTGTGTGCTACAGCACCCTAGTGTTTAGACTCCTTCACCCTATTTTAGTAAGAATCTATATCATATTTAGGTAAAGGACAAGTATAAAACAAGAAATATCTGAAATGTTATTGTCTCTTATTTGTGACAATTTGGGTAAGTATAAAAATCTGGTAACAATGATTGTTGTTTTTTTAAAAAATATTATCTATTAAGCAGAACAAATAACACTGTCAAGAAATACAGCAATATCCAACACAATAACAGGGAACCACAGTCTGCAAGATGAAAAGAAACAGTTTTGTAATTTTTCCCCACCTCAAACAAACTTCAGGTGTGGCCTAAACAAAACTTGTGTCTCCAGAACCACTACACTAGGAACGCACGAAAAGGATGAGGGGCTCAGTTGGAGTTAATAATCAATAGCCAAAAATGACATATTGAGTAAATAGCTACACACCGCAGGCGTTAAAAGTATTCCAAAAAGAGGCCCCATATTGGGGACTCCATATTGGGAACCATTTGACGCTATGATTGTTTTATACATGTTCTCACAAGAGGTCCTGCATTGACTTAGGAACTTAAAACATGCCAGACTTGTTGAGAAGTCTTTTTTAAAATGACTCTCCCAGTTGTCAAGACTGCGCTTGTAGTTTCTGGGACTGGAGGGTTTAGCTCTGAGAATCCGCAGTAGGCCATTTATACCAAACTAGTTTTTGGTTTTGGCCAAAACCAGGCAGTAGGTTTTGGGTGCATTTTCAGTTTGGGCAAAAAGTGGTTAGTTTAAATATCAGTGTCTGCCTCTAATCTGATGCAGCTCCTGGAGTCCTTGAAACGGGTGCTTCTGATGCCAATGTTGATGGACAAGACTTTTTAATCTGTGCCAGACATCTTTTAGTGCCGATTGTCTTGATATTTGTGAACACAAATTTCAGGAAGAATTATGATTGGTCCCAGGCATTGCAGGCAAATACTTTTTAAAACTGCTGGGAGATTTTTCTGGAACATATCTGAAAAAAAAATACCGTACAGTTGCAGCAAAATCAGTTTTGAAAAAATAACCCAGGCAGGTGCCCATGATCTAAATGCAAACTGAAATAGGACTGGAAAAAAATTAAGGACACTTATAAAAGGATGAAAAGCATCTAACTAGAAACACTAGGAGGAATCAGAATTGGTCCAACTATGCAACCCAGTCAGGACTTATGAGGTAGAGGAGAAAATAAAATGCTTGGAATTAAAAGGCAATGAAAATTTACAGGAGTACACAACAGTGCAACTGTACTGCTCCAAAGAAAAAGGGTGACTGGATAGGTCCTGCACAACAGTGGCAGGCAGGAAGATATGTGCTCTCAAAACTTTTGTTGGACTGTGCTCCATCAGATGTAATGGCTTGTCCTTGGAGAACAGGTTTTCTTCCTTCGGCCTATAAGCATTCTGCATCCTCTGCAAGATATCCTTAATACATGCTGCTGCCACTACCACACTTTATAATATGGATGCTGTTAGCAGATATGTGCTGTTTATTTTACACTATACGTACTGCTTAGTACATTGTTCTCATGAGACCATAAAACCTTCTTCAACCTGTGTAGGATCCCCAGAATACTACTGTGAAATACTACACGTGCATCATAGAGCTTTTCGTTAGTAGGGGCTTTTATACAGGCTATATCTGTGAAGTAATCTTGATATTGTTGAATCAACATTTCCCAGTCTCAGCCAGCCAGAAAGCACAGTTACTTACCGTAACAGGTGTTATCCAGGGACAGCAGGCAGATATTCTTGACTGATGGGTGACGGCACCGACGGAGCCCCGGTACGGACAATTTTAGAGTGATTGCACTCTAAGAACTTGGAAAGTTCTAGTAGGCTGCACCGCGCACGCGCGAGTGCCTTCCCGCCCAACAGAGGCGCGCGGTCCCCAGTTAGGATAAGCCAGCTAAGAAGCCAACCCGGGGAGGTGGGTGGGACACAATAATATCTGCCTGCTGTCCCTGGATAACTCCTGTTACGGTAAGTAACTGTGCTTTATCCCAGGACAAGCAGGCAGCATATTCTTGACTGATGGGTGACCTCCAAGCTAACAAAAAGAGGGATGGAGGGAAGGTTGGCCATTAGGAAAACAAATTTTGCAAAACAGATTGGCCGAAGTGTCCATCCCGTCTGGAGAATGCATCCAGACAATAATGAGATGTAAAAGTATGAACTGAGGACCAAGTAGCAGCCTTGCATATTTCCTCAATAGGAGTGGAACGGAGGAAAGCTACAGATGCTGCCATAGCTCGAACTCTATGGGCCGTGACAGAACCTTCCAGTGTCAGTCCGGTCTGAGCATAACAGAATGAAATGCACGCTGCCAGCCAATTAGACAACGTACGTTTAGAAACAGGACATCCCAATTTATTCGGATCAAAGGACAGAAAGAGTTGGGGAGCTGATCTGTGGGGTTTCATACGCTCTAGATAGTAAGCTAGAGCCCTCTTACAGTCCAAAGTATGCAGAGCCTGTTCACCAGAATGAGAGTGAGGTTTCGGAAAGAAGACAGGCAGAACAATGGATTGGTTGAGATGGAATTCAGAGACAACCTTAGGGAGAAACTTTGGATGTGTACGCAGAACCACCTTGTCATGATGAAAGACCGTAAAAGGTGGATCTGCAACTAGTGCATGTAGCTCACTGACCCTCCTGGCAGAGGTAAGAGCAATAAGGAAAAGTACTTTCCAAGTGAGAAACTTGAAAGGAGTGGTAGCCAAAGGTTCAAATGGAGGCTTCATTAAGGCGGAAAGAACCACATTGAGATCCCAGATTACAGGAGGGGCTTTAAGAGGTGGTTTCACATTGAAAAGACCCCGCATGAACCTGGACACCAAGGGATGAGCTGAGAGAAGTTTTCCATGAATCGGCTCATGAAAAGCAGCAATAGCACTGAGGTGGACTCTGATGGAAGTAGACTTAAGGCCAGAGTCAGACAAAGAAAGCAGATAATCCAACAATGTCTCCACTGCCAGGGAAGTGGGATCAAGATGATGAAGAAGACACCAGGAAGAAAATCGTGTCCACTTCTGATGGTAACATTGCAGAGTGGCTGGTTTCCTGGAGGCATCTAGAATGGAACGAACGGGCTGAGACAAAAGAGTATCATGAGAAGTCAACCCGAGAGATACCAAGCTGTCAGGTGCAGAGACTGGAGGTTGGGATGTAGAAGGGTCTCCTGATGCTGTGTAAGCAGAGAAGGAAACAGAGGAAGAAGAAAAGGTTCCCTGGAACTGAGTTGAAATAGAAGGGAGAACCAATGTTGCCTGGGCCACCTCGAAACAATCAGAATCATGGTGGCTCGTTCCCTCTTGAGCTTGAACAAGGTTCTCAAAATGAGAGGCAGAGGAGGGAAAGCGTACAGGAACAGATTGGACCAATTGAGGAGAAATGCATCCGCTGCCAGACGGTGAGGAGAATAGAGTCTGGAGCAAAAAAGGGGCAGCTGGTGATTGTGAGGAGCTGCAAAAAGGTCTATCTGAGGAGTGCCCCATTGAGCGAAGATGGACTGCAGAGTTAAAGGATCGAGTGTCCACTCGTGAGGCTGGAGAATTCTGCTGAGCTTGTCCGCCAAGGAATTCTGTTCTCCCTGAATGTAGATAGCTTTCAGGAATAGATGGTGATCTATGGCCCAAGTCCAGATCTTCTGGGCTTCCTGGCACAAGAGGCGAGAGCCTGTCCCACCCTGTTTGTTGATGTCCACTACAGGTGATTGAGGCCAGCAGCGTGCCTGATTTTAAGGCCAAATGGGATCGGCACATGGGATCTCTTCACAGGGCAAAGGTAGGGGAGGGACATTAAGGTGGGCAGACTAGATGGGCCGTGGGCCCTTATCTGCCGTCTATTTCTATGTTTCTATGTTTCTATGTAGTACATCGCAACTTGATTGTCTGTGCACAGCAGGAGGACTTGAGGAAAGAGAAGATGTTGGAAGGCCTTGAGGGCATAAAACATCGCTCTGAGTTCCAGGAAATTGATGTGATGCTTCATTTCCTGAGCTGTCCAAAGTCCTTGAGTTTGGAACTCGTTCAAATGAGCTCCCCAGGCGTAAGGGGAGGCATCGGTGGTGATGATAAGTTGATGAGGAGGTAGATGGAAGAGAAGACCTCTGGAGAGATTTGAGGATATCAACCACCATTGTAGAGACTGACGAAGAGATGATGTCTCAGATATGTGACGTGAGCAAGGATCCATCGCTTGGGACCACTGGGTAGCTAGGGTCCATTGAGGAGTGCGCAGGTGAAGACGTGCGAAGGGTGTGACATGAACTGTGGAGGCCATGTGACCCAAGAGAATCATCATTTGCTTGGCAGAGATGGAACGTTGTGGAAGCACCTGCTGACATAGAGATTGAAGCGTTTGAAGACGGTTGGATGGCAGGAACGCTCTCATGAGGACTGTGTCCAAGACGGCTCTGATGAATTGAAGTCTCTGAGTGGGAATGAGATGAGATTTGGGTAGATTGATCTCGAACTCCAGAAGTTGAAGAAACAGGATGGTTTGGTTGGTGGCCAGGAGAACAGTCTGAGATGAATTGGCCTTGATTAACCAGTCGTCCAGGTAAGGAAAGACCTGAAGGTGGTGAGAGCGTAGAAAGGCAGCCACCACAATCAGACATTTGGTGAACACTCTTGGAGAGGAGGCAAGACCGAAGGGTAGCACCTTGTATTGGTAATGACAACGATTGATCATTAAGCGTAGGTACTGTCTGGAGGTCAGATTGACCGGTATATGAGTGTATGCTTCTTTGAGATCGAGGGAACATAGCCAGTCGCCTTGATCGAGAAGAGGGTAAAGAGTGGCCAGAGAAAGCATTCTGAATTTCTCTTTGACCAAGCATTTGTTGAGATCGCGAAGATCTAGGATGGGTCTGAGATCTCTTGTCTTTTTGGGAACTAGAAAATAATGGGAGTAGAATCCTTGCCTCTTTTGATCTAGAGGAACTTCCTCTATGGCGTTCAGAAGGAGGAGGGATTGAACCTCTTGAAGAAGGAGGGAAGACTGAGGAGTGTTCAAAGCAGACTCTTTGGTAGACCTTGGGCAGGAAGAGTCTGAAAGTTGAGAGAGTAGCCGTGGCGGATGATGTTGAGGACCCATTGGTCCGAGGTGATGGTTTCCCAACGGCTTATGAAATGAGTAAGGCATCCTCCTATAGGCAGCGGAAGATGGGCAGATGGAGGGATACTGGCTATGTCCTGGAGAACCAAGTCAAAAGGGTTGTGAAAGTTTTTGTGGAGGAGGAGGCTTCACCTGTTGTTGCTGCTGTGCAGGTCTAGTGTTTTGCCTTTGTTGTTGCCTCTGACGCCTGGGTTGTTGAGCTGCCGGTGGCAAAGGACGAGCCACAAATCGACGCTGGTAGGCCGATTGCTGACGAAAAGGCCTGGTAGGTGGGGGTCTTCTTTTTTGTTTTGAGGAGAGTATCCCACCTAGTTTCATGAGCCGAAAGCTTTTGAGTAGTGGAGTCCATGGATTCTCCAAACAGCTCATCCCCCAGGCAAGGTGCATTAGCCAGTCGATCCTGATGATTGACATCAAGTTCTGACACTCTGAGCCATGCCAGTCGGCGCATGGCCACCGACATAGCTGTGGCCCGAGAGGTCAGCTCAAAGGTGTCATAGATCGACCTGACCATGAACTTTCGAAGTTGCAAGAGCGATGAAGAAGTTTGGCGAAAGGCAGATTTTTTACGGTCAGGGAGGTACTTCTCAAAAGCAGTCAGATTTTGTATGAGATGCTTGAGATAGAATGAGAAGTGGAAAGCGTAATTCCCTGACCTGTTGGCTAACATCGCATTCTGGTACAACCTCTTGCCAAATTTGTCCATGGCTTTACCCTCTCTGCCAGGAGGGACTGAGGCGTATACACTAGCTCCCGTGGATTTCTTTAGAGTGGATTCCACTAATAGAGACTCATGTGGGAGCTGTGGTTTGTCAAACCCAGGAATCGGGATGACTTTATATAAGGAGTCTAACTTGCGGGGGGCTCCAGGGATGGTCAAAGGTGTCTCTAAATTCTTGTAAAATGTCTCTCTCAAGATGTCATGGAGAGGTAATTTGAGATATTCCCTTGGAGGTTGGTCAAAATCCAGTGCATCAAGAAAAGCTTTTGATTTCTTTGACTCAGCCTCCAAGGGAATAGAGAGAGAGTCACACATCTCTTTTAAAAAAGATGAGAAAGAGGTTACATCTGGTTTAGAGGATGGGTCTAAAGCAGAAGGATCCTCATCACCAGATGAACATTCCCCTTCAGAGAGAAGAGGGTCCTCTGAGTCACCCCACAGATCAGGATCCCGAACCTGAAAACTGCGGTCTCGAGATTCCGGTGTGGAGGGTTCCAGGTGTCGGGATTTGCGTGCCGACTTACCTGACCTCATAGACACGGTACCGGGAGATGTTAAGGGCTGCATCGGTGCCGAAGTCTGAACAGCCTGGTGTTGAGCTCTCGGTTCCGGTGCGAGGACTGGCATGGAGACCGAGGAAGCAGAATGTACCGGTACCGACAAAGTGGATGCCGAAAGAAGGGGCTGCTCCACTGTCGGTACCGGTAGCTCAGACCAGACCGGGACCGGAAGGCTCGGTGCCAAAAGTGCAGGAAGGAGTTGTTGCAACTGTTCCTTAAGCTGCACCTGCAGGACAGCGGCGATCCGCTCGTCCAGCGAAGGCACCGGTACCGCCTTTTTCTTCTGCGGTACCTGCGGTGCTGCTCTACGCCCCGAGGATGAGGAACCCGAGGTCGAGGGGCTCACCTCTATTGGGGCGGAGCGCTTCCGTGGACGCCTCGAGGTCGGCAGGACTGGGCTCGCTGCTACTGAGACCGGAGGACGCTCCAACGGGGAAGGCTTCTTAGCCGGCTTACCTGAGGGATGCGACGCCGACGCGGTATCGCGTGGTGTCGACGAGGTGGGTGCCGACTGAGATGGGGCCGATGTCGGTGCCGGTGCCGCAGAGTCAGACATCTCGGCACCAAACAATAATTGCTGCTGGATCTGCCGATTTTTCAGAGTTCTCTTTTTTAAAGTCACACAGCGGGTGCAGGTAGACGCTCGATGGTCAGGACCAAGACAATGTAGACACCAGTTGTGTGGGTCAGTGAGTGAAATTGGTCGTGCACACCGCTGGCACTTCTTAAACCCGGGTTGAGGGGGCATGAAGGTAAAAACGGCTTCTGCCAAATCGAAGACCGAGGCCTCGATGGTGGCAACAGGCCCCGCCGGGGCGAAATTGAAAGAAGTGAAAAAAAAACCCAAAGTTTTTTGTTGTTTTTTTAAAGAAAAGAAAATAAAAGAAAATGAAGGAAACAATATTTCCTTAAGGGTTTACGCGAGCGGGAAGGCGATATGAAAAAAGTCTTCAACAGCCGTTGAAAGAAACGCGTCTTCTTAGCTCCGCGGAAACTAAGAAACTGGGGACCGTGCGCCTCTGTCGGGCGGGAAGGCACTCGCGCGTGCGCGGTGCGGCCTACTAGAACTTTCCAAGTTCTTAGAGTGCAATCACTCTAAAATTGTCCGTACCGGGGCTCCGTCGGTGCCATCACCCAGGAATATGCTGCCTGCTTGCCCTGGGATAAACTTCTATAGCTCTTTTAAAATAATCTATGGCCTCACATATACTTTCCTCAATAGTTTCTTTATCCCAGATATGGACTCTGAAAGGACAGATGGGTGGGGCTAAATGGTTTCCATTTTACATTAATGGTTCTGACAGTACCCCAGGGGATATTCAAAACACATTGGTGGGAGGTTAAAGATAACTTTCCTGGACAACTCCAACTCCAAGTTCATACCATGTAACAGATAACAGCTTGAATCATCATATGAGAATTAGCTCAACTACCACCTCTAAATACTGGCAAACCTATGGGCCTTGTTAAGAAAAGGTTTGGAAATAAAACTAATCTGAGTTACTATAACAAAGAATATGTGAAGACCTATACAATCAATACTTTTGGTTTCTTCTTCGTTTTTCAATATTTCTGTAATTGTTTTTTCATGTGAAAGTCTAAAATATATTGTGTAGATCAGAAAACCCTCCTTCAGTGCATTTTGGATTGTGTTTTTTTATAAAGCAGAATGTGAAAAATGTAGTGGTGTGAAGTTTTTACAAGAAAATGTACAAGCAAAATAGAGGGATTGTTTATTCCAAAAGCCTCTGTAGGCATACCTCTACAGAGGAATGTATGCTGTAGAGAAGAAAAGTAAGAATCAAAATTAACAACAGATCCCAAAATATGCTGAAATATTTAAAAAAAAAAATCAGTTGTTTGATAGTGGTACATTCCAAGCCAACTCTGAATTTATTCTTGTCAAATCTTTCAATGATTATATTTTATATCACACACTCTAGAGCTCATTTTTTAAGCATATGGATGTCTCAGAAAACCCAAATGGATGTCCATGTGATTGAAACGTCCAAATCCCAATTTTGCAGTACAGCCAGATAACAAGAAGGGGCATACTGTGGGCAGGATTAGGGAGGGCCCAAACTCAGTATGTCCAACAAAATAACTGGAAGGGAAGAAGGGAAGAAGCATGCATAGAAACATGATGGCAGTTAAACATCATATGGCCCATCCGTAGCATCCACTATCTCTTCCGCTCCATTAGAGATCCCACGTGCCCACGTGCTTTCTTTCATTTAGACACAATTTTTGTCTCCACCACCCCTTCTGTAAAAGTGTATTTTCTTAGATTATTCCTGAGCCTATCAACTTAATCCTACACCCTCTCATTCTAGAGCTTCCTTTCAAATGAAAAATTCGCCTCAAGCACATTTAAGAAACGTAGGTACAGTATTTAAACATCTCTAATCATATCTCTCCTCTTCTGCATTTCCTCCAAAGTATATATATTGAGATTTTTAAGTCTGTCCCCATACGCCTTGAGTGATGAAGACTGACTATTTTAGCAGCCTTACTCTGGACCGACTCCTTTCTATTTATATATTTTTGAAGGTGTGGCCTCCAGAATTCTACACAATATTCTAAATGAAATCTCAACAGAGTCTTATACAAGAGCATCAATACATCCCTTTTCCTGCTGGCCATACCTCTCCCTATGCATTCTAGCATCCTTCTAGCCTTTTCAACCTGTTTGGCTACCTTAAGATCATCACATTCCTACTAAGTCCTACTACTCTATCATGCACCAAAGTTCTTCACCCATAAACCGTACTGTTCCCTAGGGTTTTTGCTGCCCAAATGCATTACCTTGCATTTCATAGCATTAAATCTTAGCTGCCAAATTTCAGAACATTCTTCAAGCTTTGCTAGGTCCTTTCTCATATTATTCACACCATCAAGGGTGTCTACTCTTTTGCAGATTTTTGGTATCATCTGCAGATACATCTGACAGCTCTTCAAGCAATACCACTTACAAAAATGTTAAAAGCACAGGCCCAAGAACCGAACCTTGAGGCACACCACTGAACAGCAATCTTCATTGCTCACTACCCTCTGTCACCTTCCACTCAACCAGTTCCTGACCCAATCTGTCACTTTGGGCACTCAGTTTATTTATTAGATGCCTGTGTGGAATACTATCAAAGGCTTTGCTAAAATCTAAATACACATCTAGTGTACTCCCTCTATCCAATTCTCTGGTCAACCAGTCAAGTCTAAAAAGAAAGGCATCCTAAGTTAGACTTTCTTCAGTCACATCCGGGGTACAAAAGATATTCTGATTGAACAACTGACCACTGGAGAGATTAAGGATAACACCTCTTAAACCCCCAGTAGCTGCCCCCTCCCTCTCCCCTGAAAGCAAAACTGAAAAGGGATACCAGACCCGACAGCTTTAGGAATTATGGGCATGCTTAGCAAAGTAGGAAGCAAGTCTGAGGAGTAGCCTAGTGAAGTGGAGTGGAGTTTAAACCAAGGGATGCAGGTTCAAACCTATTTTTTTTTTTTATTATTGTGAGCCTCCAGACATAGAAAAATACATACCATACCTAAATATAAGCCACCTGCAAGCCTAAAGGCTACTGAAGTGGTGTACATTCATTTACAGTATGCATTTTTGTGTTATTGAAGAGCTCAAAATTACAAAAAAAGTGGGATTTGAATCTGGGTCCCTATTTAAAGTTCACTGCCCTAACCACTAGGCTGCCCCTAAGCACTGCAGGATCATCTGTATGGCCATTCTTCTAAGAACGTGGCTGGACAGACATGCTTATCCAGTTTTTCTGCCACTCATATGTTGGGCCGTTTAAGTTTATAAAATAGCTGCCCTCAGAACGCACACATTCATTTCATGTATTTCCTGTTGAAAAACATATAAAAGACTGATGTCTGTTTTGGACATTATGAGCTAGAGCTAGACGTGTCTATTCTGACTTATGTCTTTTTGAAAATGACCTTCCATACATGCTCTCAAAGACAAAAAGGTGGATCTTAAAGAAATGAGAAAAGCTAACCATTCTTTATGGCACAATTTATTAATTCAGACTTACATTTTCAAGTGTTTCATCAAGAATAATTGCACCATACGTTGGAACTCCCATCTTGTATTCCTTCCACTCATCTAAAACCCTTTGCACATCTTCACCATCAGGCAACAAAAATGGACAATGATGAAATAGTACTGTGTGTCAAGGAAAGTCACTTTTAAAACTAGCCTCTATATCTAAAAAGGCCAAAATAACAAACCTGCACATCCGATTTCAAAAAGTGTTGTTTATTTTCAGACTTTACTGTCTTTCCCAGTACCATAAATATCCCAGAGAAGTGATCATGATTACATAAGGGCATAAACCAGCAATTATTCCCCATCCTCCTTCTTTAGTCCAATGTTAAGTACTTGATTTAGCCACTTAATGTATTTCATACTGTGCTATTATAGTTTATTTATTTGTATCCCATATTTTACAAAGCAGGTTACAGCAAATAGATGCATAATCATCAGCCCAAAACAGCACTGGTATGATTCCATCATATCTATGAAAAAATATTGAGATAACATGCAAACAGCAACAGTTATAACCAAGGCAGAAAAACTACTCAAGAAGGAAAGAGGGCGTGGGTTTTTTCTAGGTTTCATATCGGAATTTGTATGTGCAGTTACTCAGCATAGATAAAAATCTGCTGGATGGATGGACTAAACAGGCTCTTTGTGGATTACAACTTAAAGGCCCCTCTTACAAAGCTGGGGTAGTGATACTCCCATGGTAAATGCACTGAAGCTCATAGGAACTGAATGAGCTTAAGTGCATTTGCTACAGGAGAATCGCTATCATGGTTTTATAAAAGGGGCCTCCCTAAAAGAAGCCAGAGCAGTCTCTGAGATTTACATACTAAAACCACAGAGCAAATATGATATAATTGCTGGAGAAATTACACACAGGAAATCCATTAGATTACCATCTAACTTTCAAAAAGGAGACTGGTAAAACAAAATTTAAATTAAAAAAAAAAAACCTTTGTGGAGCTGCTTCAAAGGTCAAAAACTCACAACAGATGTGGATGCTATTCAAAAATACCATCCTGGAAGCCCAGACCAGATATATTCCATGTATAACAGAAGGCAGGAAGGAAGGAAGGCTAAATGACAGCCAGCATGGCTAAAAAAATGAAGTGAAAGAAGCTATTAAAGCTAAAACAAAATCAGGTTCTCAAAATACCTCAGTATTGCCTAAAAAGGCTTCAATGTGGTTAATCATCAAATAAAGACAAATAGAAAAGGAGGGAAGGGAGGAAAGGTGGAACATAAAAGGCTGTAAAAATGTAAAAATTAAATTTTAAAAACTCACATGTTGGAACTAGAAGTGGATTAGAGAAAGTAGATTTTGAGTAAAGATTTAAATTTGGTGTAAGATGGATCCAATCTGAGTGCTAGAGGGATACTGAAGATGCAATACCTTTAGATATTGACAAAATTATGACTAAAACCCAAACAAAAAAACAAATGGAATAGTACAAAAAAAAAAAAAAAAGGAGAAAAGTTTGCCACGCTTACAGAGACTCGAAAATACAGCTTCTCAGTTGCGTGCAAAACTAAGAACTACAGGTCCCATGAGCCAACGCCGGGTAGGAAGGCAGAAGCATCTGCATGGAATGTGCAGTCTTAAGGTATTGAAGTGACAGTAATCTTTTTGACTATCCATGCTAGGTTCTGTGGATGACATCACCCAGAGAATATGATGCTTGCTTGTTCTTGGAGAATAACTGTCTTCTGGAGTTGCGTTCCAAATAACAGTGAGAAGTAAACGTATGGACTGAGGATTAAGTAGATGCTTTGCAGGTTTTTTTCAATAGATGAGCCTCTGAGACAGCCATAGCCCATACACTGTGGGCTGTCACATGACCATGCAGCATCAACCCAACTGAGTATACACCAAGAAGCCTATTAATTAGGATCAAAGGCAACAAAGAGCAGGGAGGATACTATGTGGCTTAGCGTGGTCCAGATAGTAAGCCAGAGTAGGTTGAGCTAGAATTCTGAAACTACTTTAGGGAGGATTTTTGGATGTTTGAAAGACTACCCTGCACAGATAACAGGGGAAACAAATCCACAAGGAACAAAGCAGCAATAAAATGAGTGGAATTGTCCAATCAGAAAGGTGCACAAATAAAAGTGTCTTTCAACTCATCTGATTGATCTTTATTCATCCAAAGTCACTCGACCCGACATGTACATGTTTCGGCCCTAAGGCCTGCGTCAGGAGTCTTGAAGATCTTTGGGTGGCTTTTTAGATTTTCATTTACTGCAAGGTCGCGACACTACGACGTTTGCTTTATTTGGACACATAAGGCATTTCAAGTGGTTTACATCATAGTTCATATACCCAAAGATCTTCAAGACTCCTGACGCAGGCCTTAGGGCCGAAACATGTACATGTCGGGTCGAGTGACTTTGGATGAATAAAGATCAATCAGATGAGTTGAAAGACACTTTTATTTGTGCACCTTTCTGATTGGACAATTCCACTCATTTATTGCTGAAAGACTACCCTGTCATGATAGAACCTTGCTTAGGGAGGATTAAATACAAGGGATTGAAAGTTCACTCACCCAGTATGCAGACGTGAGGGCTATGAGGAAAATTATCTTCTGTGTAAGAAGTTTGAGAGAACAAGATGTCAGCTGCTCAAAGAGAGATTTCATAAGGAGCAGAAAGAACCACGTTAAGAACCCAGATGCATTTATTTTTTTTGTTCTTCTTATTGTAGAAATTCATAAAATTTCAATAAAAAAAAAGATCACAAGCAACAGGTGGTGGGTTGATAGGTAGTTTGCTGTGGAATAGGCCTTTAATGAAACAGGCTACTAAGGGATGTACAGAAAGCAATCTGTTGTCCAGGCAGAAATTAAATGCACCAACAGCACTGATATGAACTCTAACCAAATTGGTTTTTAGACCAGAATTAGAGGTAGAGAATGTACGAGGGCCATTCAAAAAGCTAGGGAGGCGTGGTTTAGAAACATAGAAATAGACGGCAGATAAGGGCCACGGCCCATCTAGTCTGCCCACCCTAATGGCCCTCCCCTACCTTTGGTTTGGTGCACGTATATAGGTGACCCTACTGTGCATGCTTGAATTTTTTTCCCGCCTACAGAAGCTGATCGCCAGCAGACCACCGATGAATGAGGAAGTATAAAAAATTGGCGCTACTTATTAAATTTTGTGTAAAGCTTGGTGATTCCCAAATGGAAACGATCCACAAGATTCAACAGGCCTTTGGGGATGAAGCAATGGGCACCACACAGATAAAGGAGTGGTACAACTGCTTCAGAGAGGGCCGCACATCAGTGGAGAGTGAAGCACATTCTGGTAGGCCCTCAACATCCAGAAATGAGATTGTCATTCACCAAGTGAGGACCCTGGTGATGCAGGATCATCGAATTACGATCAGAGAACTTGCAGACGAGGCGAGCATCAGCGTTGGATCTGTTCATTCCATTTTGACTGAGGATATGGGCTTCAGGAGAATTTCAACGAAGTCTGTGCCAAAACTGCTAATGATCAAGCAGAAGCAACTCTATTTGGAGATCGCACAGGACATGTTGGAGACTAAACAGTGATCTCAACTTCCTCAGTACAGTGATCACTGGCGTTGAGTCCTGGGTTTATAGGTATGACCCAGAAACCAAGTTGATGTCATCACAATGGAAGCATTCAATATCCCCGAGGCCAAAAAAAGCAATGTCAAAGTCATGCTAACCATCTTCTTTGACTCCAGTGGCATGGTTCAACACGAGTACGCACCACACGGCACAACCATCACCAAGGAGTACTACCAAGAGGTTCTGCGTCACCTTCATAATGCTGCGAGACACAAACGGCCGGACCTGTGGGCAGCGGGCAATTGACAGCGCCATCATGATAACGCACCTGCCCATTCTTCACATCCGATACGGAATTTCCTGGCAAAACACAACACACCTGTGATTCCTCAGGCTCCCTACTCTACTGACAAGGCTTCATGTGACTTCTGGCTTTTCCCCAAGCTGAAAATGCCCCTGAAACAGAACAGATTTCAGTCAAGAGAAGATATCATGTGGAATACGAGACCAGTTGCGAGCAATCTCAAAAGAGGCATTCCAGCGCTGCTTCCGACAGTAGCAGAACCGTTGGAAGAAGTGTGTGGCAACCCAAGGGGACTACTTTGAAGGAGATTGTTGAATCTGAATATGAGTATTTTTTATGAAAAAAGGTCTGATATTTTGTGAACAGCCCTCGTAGCTGAGGATTGGTGGAAGCAGACATGAGATCAGCTATTTTAGATTTGGTCCTTAGTGGAATGCAAGGCATAGTACAAAAGGTAACATTTGGGTCCACTGAGAAACAGCGATCATAACATTCTCAAATTTTAGCTGAAACCTGGAGTGACATCGCAAAAGAAATCTACTGTAGCGGCATTTAATGTTCAAAAGGGCGACTATGATAAAATGAGGAAAATGGTTAAAAAGTAGCTAAAAGGTTATGACTGTAAACCAGATATGGATGTTATTTAAAAACACCATCATGGAAGCCCAGACCTGATGTAATCCGTGTATCAGGAAAGGTGGAAAGGAAAAGAAACAAGAGCTGGCATAGTTAAAAGGTGAAGTGAAAGAGGCTGTTAGAGCCAAAAAACAAAAACACACCCTTTAAAGAATGGAAAAAGGATCCAAATGAAGAAAATAAGAGATATAAGCACTGGCAAGTTAGCTTTTTTATTAGTGCTTTGCATCTAAGAAGGAATATTAAAAGAAACTTGCCAAACAGGCAAAAACTCATAACAAATTTTTTAGGCACATTAGAAGCAGAAAACATGTGAGGGAATCCATAGACCTGTTAGATGATCAAGGAGCACAAAGGGTGCTCAGGGAGGATAAGGCCATAGCAGAGAGACTGAATGAATTCTTTGCTTCATTTTCACGGAAGAAGATGCAAGAGATCTACCTGAACCGGAAATGGTTTTCAAGGGTGGTGATGCGGAGGAATTGAAAGGAATCTCAGTGCATCTGGAAGATGTGCTAAGCCAAATCAGCTAATGAGTATATATGTCAGGGTACTAAAAGAGCTCAACATGAAATTGCTGATCTGTAACCTGTCGCTAAAATGTTACAGGTGGCCAATGTTACGCCAATTTTTTAAAGGGTTCCAGGGGAGATCCAGGAAATTACAGATTGGTAAGCCTAACTTCAATGCTGGGCAAAATAGTGGAAACAATTATCTAATATAATAAAACGGTAAGCCGCGCATGCGCACTTCCTATGCGTGCGTCCGTTTTCCTTGAGCTGTACCACACATAGGAAGTGCGAATGCGCAGCTTACGGTCTGCCCTCACGCGAGGCAAGACAAGTGGCATGCTGAGCGGGAGCCTGAAAATCATAAGGCTCCAGCAGCTTCAGCTGCTGGAGCCTTATGATTTTCAGGCTCCCGCTCAGCGTCAGTTGTTCCTGAAGAAGGGGGAGTACTCCCCCGAAACGGAGTCCCGTAGGACATTTGGTGACTCGCTGGCCGCTTCAGAGAAGCTAAGTACCTTCCTTTGGCTTTATTAAGTTGAACTTGGACACTTGCACTTTTGCCCCCCTGGTTCAGGGGAAGAGACTGCCTATAGTGTATGATTTTGATTTTTTCACTCACAGCACTTTTGTGTTATTTAGCACTAAACTCACAGAGAGCCCGAGGATGTTTCACATTTGACACCTTTCTGGGTGCAAACCAGTGGCAGCCGTGTCCTCCGGAGTTCGGAGGTTGGTTGTGCGACTGAGGGCTCTCTATAAATTATTTTCATAGTCATTGTATAGCATTGCTTAAGTAAAGTAGTTTGTTCTACTTTGATTGTCTCTGTGGGCGGTCTCTCCCCCTGATCACAGTTTCCTTCTTGGGGCTTGGGAGATTTTCTTTTTCTTAGTTCTTTCAGCTCCCATTTTTCGGGTTTTCCTTAGATTCAATGACAGCAGAGACAGCAGTTGAGAGGAAGAAAGCGTTTACCCATTTGGTGAAAGAAACCATGCTGTTAGCGCTAATGAGGGGTTGGGACGAAGTAAGGATCATTTGTTGAGTCAGCAATGTTGGAAATGGTTGCAGTTTCCATGGTTTCCTGATTGAGAGCTGTAGGAAGAGTGGAAACCAAACCTGGCACGACTAAAGGGATACTATGACAATCATGTTGCTTTGATCTTGGTGAAGTTTGAATAGAGTTTTCCCTATAAGAGGGATTGGAGAAAACGCATGGAGAACTTGTCCTCCCAGTGAAGCAGAAAGGCATCCAGCACAATGTGCTTGGAGGCAAAGTATCTGGAACAGAATTGTGGAAGTTTGTTGCTCTGAGGGGAAGCAAAGAGATCTATGCCCGGTGTTCCCCATTGAGAGGAAATCGGATGCAAGATTGTAGTGCTGAAAGACTATTCATGAGGCTGAAGTCATTTGCCAACACATTCTGCTTTACTTCTAATAAATCATCCTGAGAAGTATCCCATGAGCAGTAGCTCAATTCACAATCTGGCTTGAAGATCCCATGCAGCCTTGTTTAAACAGAACATAGCAACCTGGTTGTTCGTTCAGACAATACTACCTTTTGAAAGAGGCAGTCCTGGAATGTTTTGAGAGCATTCCATAAGAACATAAGAACATAAGAAATGCCTCTGCTGGGTCAGACCCGAGGTCCATCGTGCCCAGCAGTCCGCTCACGCGGCGGCCCAACAGGTCCAGGACCTGTGCAGTAATCTTCTATCTATACCCCTCTATCCCCATTTCCAGTAGAAATTTGTCCAATCCTTTCTTGAACCCCAGTACCGTACTCTGCCTTATAACGTCCTCTGGAAGCGCATTCCAGGTGTCCACCACACGTTGGGTAAAGAAGAACTTCCTAGCATTTGTTTTGAATCTGTCCCCTTTCAACTTTTCCGAATGCCCTCTTGTTCTCTTATTTTTCGAAAGTTCGAAGAATCTGTCCCTCTCTACTCTCTCTATGCCCTTCATGATCTTATAAGTCTCTATCATATCCCCTCTAAGTCTCCTCTTCTCCAGGGAAAAGAGACCCAGCTTCTCCAATCTCTCAGAATATGACAGGTTTTCCATACCTATTATCAGACGTGTTGCTCTCCTTTGAACCCTCTCGACTAATGCCATATCCTTCTTAAGATACGGCGACCAATATTGGACGCAGTACTCCAAATGCGGGCGCACCATCGCCCGATACAACGGCAGGATAACTTCTTTCGTTCTGGCTGTAATACCCTTTTTGATTATACCAAGCATTCTATTCGCTCTCTTAGCAGCCGCTGCACACTGTACCGACGTCTTCATTGTCATGTCCACCATTACCCCCAAGTCCCTTTCCTGGGTACTCTTATTCAATAACATCCCTCCCATTGTATAGTTGTACCTCGAGTTTCTGCTCCCCACATGTAATACTTTACATTTTTCAATGTTGAACTTCATCTGCCATTTCGCCGCCCATTCTTCTAATTTGTTCAAGTCCCTTTGCAACTTTTCGCAGTCCTCTGTAGTCCGAGCTCCATTAAATAGTTTGGTGTCGTCCGCAAATTTTATTATCTCGCACTTCGTTCCTGTTTCTAGATCATTTATGAAGATATTAAATAGCAGCGGCCCGAGCACCGAGCCCTGCGGGACACCACTCATGACCCTCCTCCAGTCGGAGTAGTGACCCTTCACTCCTACCCTTTGTTTTCTACCCTCCAACCAGTTTCTGATCCATCTATGTACGTCTCCTTCCACCCCATGGTTCTTCAGTTTCCGGAGTAGACGTTCATGGGGCACCTTGTCAAAGGCTTTTTGGAAATCTAGATATATGATGTCTATGGGGTCTCCTTTGTCCATCCGTTTGTTGATCCCTTCGAAGAAGTGCAATAAATTCGTTAGGCACGATCTTCCCTTGCAGAAACCATGCTGGCTGGTTATCAGAAGTTCATTTTTTTCAAAATGTTGATCGATGTTTTCTTTTATCAGTGCTTCTGCCATTTTCCCTGGAACCGAAGTCAGGCTCACCGGCCTGTAGTTTCCCGGGTCACCTCTTGATCCCTTTTTAAAGATGGGCGTAACGTTGGCTATCTTCCAATCTTCCGGGATCTCGCCTGTTTTCAGGGATAAGTTGCAAATTTGCTGCAGTAGTTCCGCTATCTCCTCCTTTAATTCCTTCAGAACCCTTGGATGTATGCCATCCGGACCCGGGGATTTGTCAGTTTTTAGTTTTTCTATCTGCCTACGAACGTCCTCAAGGCTCACTTCTATGGATGTTAATTTTTCTGCCTGACTTCCGTTGAAGAATTGCTCAGGTTCCGGTATGTTGGACGTGTTTTCGTTTGTAAATACAGACGAGAAGAACATGTTAAGTCTTTCTGCCACTACCTTCTCCTCCTTCACCACTCCCTTCCTGTCTCCGTCGTCCAGCGGTCCCACTTCCTCTCTAGCCGGCTGCTTCCCTTTAACATATCTGAAGAATGGTTTGAAATTTCTTGCTTCCCTGGCTAGCCTCTCTTCATACTCTCTTTTGGCTTTCCGAACCTCACGGTGACATTCTTTTTGATGCTTCTTGTGCTCTTTCCAGCTCCCCTCAGTTTTGTCCTTTTTCCATTTCTTGAATGATTTTTTCTTATTGCCTATCGCTTCCTTCACTGTTTTGGTTATCCACGCCGGGTCTTTTGTTCGATTCTTTTTACACCCCTTCCTGAATCTGGGGATATACAGATTTTGCGCCTCGCTCACCATGTCCCTGAAGAAGGACCAGGCATGATTTACCGTTAGCCATGTTTTGGAAGTGTTCCTAAGTTTCTTCCTTACCAATTCCCTCATTGCTTCGTAGTTTCCTTTCCTGAAGTTAAACGTTGTCGCAATGGATCTCTTGCCTTTTGACACTCCTACCTCAACCTTGAACTTGATCATATTATGATCGCTGTTTCCCAATGGTCCCACTACTTCTACTTCCTTTGCAGGTCCCCTTAACCCATTTAGGATTAGATCCAGAGTGGCATTTCCTCTCGTCGGTTCTCTAACAAGCTGTTCCATGAAACAATCCTGTGTAGCTTCCAGGAATTTTGTTTCCCTAGCGCATTTCAAGCTTCCAAGCCTCCAGTCTATCCCAGGGTAGTTGAAGTCTCCCATAATAACCGTGTTGCCGCTTTTGCATTCACGCTTCATCTCGGCTTCCATTTCCCTATCGCTTGTACCTCTAGGAGGGTTTGTTCATAGTGAGACCACACTCCCGAAGTGTGGAGTCTGTCTAGATGAGCTCCCCAGTCCAGCATTGAAGCATCTGTGGTTAAGTTTTTGGTGGGGAGGGAATTGGAAAGCAAAACCCCAGGTAAGACTGTATGGTACCATCCACTATAGAGTGTTGTTGATCTGGAGTGACTTGAACTGGAGCAGAGAGGAATCCTGTGGCTTGGGACCACCATGCTAAGGTCAACGGTGGAATTTTGAAGTGAAGGCATGCAAATGGGGATCATGTGAACCGTTAATGCCATGTGACTGAGCATGCATAACATCTGGCATGCTTGAGGGTGGATATTGTTTGACAAGTGAATGAGAATATTGACCCTCTGCTAAGATAGAAAAGTCCAACCCTGAATGGTATTCAAAGAGTGCTCCTATGAACTCCAAGGTTTGAGAAGGCTTGATGAGACAAACTGTTGAGGTTACAGCATGCTGAGCTGCTTGCAATGATGAAGCCTTGATCAACCAGTCACCTAAGTAGGAAAATATATGAAATCCCCATGAATGAAGGTTTCCACAGATACTACTAGGTATTCTGTGAACATAAGAACAGGTGCCTTGATAGTCATTTAATGGTGATTCATAATGAAGAAGCTCAAAAAGCTCTGAAATGGAGGTTCTTCCTCCACAGTCATTTTAAAAAATTAATTTTCAAAATCAAAATACAAGATTTCTCTTGATCCAGTAACACAGATGCAATATAAGTATAGGCAAAACAAAGTGAAGAAAAAAAAAATCCTCCTTAGACCACAATAAAGAGGAAAGAGGGGGAGGAGAACAAAACAATTCAGGGAAATATGGGGAAACAAAACTTAGGTATAGGGCTTAACAGAGATCGTACACCTCCAGCTATGTAACTTTAGCCAAATACTTAACCCCGAGTGATCTTCAAAACTAGGAATGCGCGCAACTGCTCTGGGGCAAAATATATATTTAGTTACCCCCAGTTTAGCCATACATTTACAGGAATATATCAAAAGAAATGTGGCTCCCAAATTTCTTGTCTCCTGTCTCAATGAAAGAAAATGTTTTCTCCTGTGTCTTTTGTCACATAAGAGTAAATCCATAATTTTTGCCCATTTAATTTTTCTTGTGTATCTAAAATATAATTTCAATGTCATATTCAAATCCTGTTTAAACACAGATAGCAAAAGAGTAGTCCTTGGAATCATTTCAATTATAGATTCTTCTAGAACTACATATTTATTTTCAAGATCCAGTTGGGTTCCTTGGTTTATTTCTCCTTCCAACATCCCCTGGGATTTTTTTTTTTAGGAAAAAGGCAAATAATATAGCTTGTTGATTGGAAGATTATTATCAGAACAACATTAATAAGATATTTCTTGTACAACTCAAGTGGTAAGATACTAGGGGGGCTTTCAGAACATTTAATGCACTTAAATTTAGCCTTCTCGTATCACAGCACTTTTAAATTGCTGGAGATCTTTTACATGCTCAGTCATTTTATCTCTATGACTTTAAAAATCCCGTATTAACACTTCTACTATTTGGACTATCTGGTCAACTTTAGAAAACAAAGAAGATACCTCTTTTGTAGAGTGGGAAACATACACTTTTAATTGTTGTAGCACTTCCCAGATCGAATCCAAGGTTGCCGAAGTTGAAGGAACTGAAGATCTTCCACCTTCAACTTCTATCATAATGCAGCCTTCCAGCAGTACGACTCCATCACTAAGGTTCACCAACACTGCTACTTTGGCAGAGTTCACCCTTATATCAGTTTCTGTAAGAGTCGCAGGGCACAGTGGAGTAGAGTTATCCAGAAAAACCCGAAGTTGGAAAAACTGTGCAAATTGAAGTTTTTCCCATGAATTTGATTGTGCTTGATCAGAAATTTTTTTAAAAATTTTAAAGCCCTCAAAGTCAATGATTACATAAATCTCCATTTTTCTTAAATTTGTTATTATTTTTGCTTAATAGAGCAAATTTCTTGGTATTAAAAATATAATTTATGTTTTCGTACTCAGCAATGATATGTTGATCAAGATTTTTTCTAGTCTTTTATTGAAAAATAAGAGTACAGAAATAACACTAGTCTTCAATATGCTTATTATAACAAGTGCAGTTGGATTCCTTAGAATCCTAATACAGTATTACAACCACAAAAGAATAGGAAAACATCTCCTGTCATCAAATAACGCTAAACAGACATTCTACACAAAAAATCTAGCAGTATTTTATTAAATGAACCTTCAATATCTGCACTTTATTGTGGAAAAAAACAGAAATTTAACATACTTCACTAATAGCTAAACATGTACACATTGGTGTAGTCATATATCAATGGCATTCCAACACTCAAGCATCCAATGTCTTCTTGAGATAGGATAAAGTCTATGATGCTGTTCAACTCCTTGCAACAAGGCCTCATGCTGCGCAGCCTAAGGATATACTGAAGTGTTGATTGCATAACAGCTGATGTGCCCATTTTTTAAAAAAAGGAGCCAGGCAGGGAGAGCAGGGGCTGGGGTTTCTTTTTTTTCCACAGATAACAGGTCCTGTGCTACTGATTATTCTTTTGAGCAAGCACCAGGCACAGTTCCTCCTGCACAAATAGCATGCATATAATTTGCAAACTATTGTGCTGAGAATTGCTAGTAAAAGAAAAATTACTCCCACCATGGTATTTTTACTGTGGTGTCAGAGCTTTGAGCATCTGGGTCTTAATTCCAGATTAAGTCTGCTGTTTAAACTTGGTTATTTACCTAGGCATTTCTGTTTAACTCCTAATGTTATGAATCTGTCTTTGACCAGAAATTCCTGTGCTCACACTTGATATTGGCTTGATGCTATGTTTTACCTCCCTCCCTCCCTTTGGGTTGTTTTTTTTGGTAGCTTACTAACTCTGTATTAGATGTCATTTATGTTTTTGCATATATTGCTTTTCCCTTTTTAAACAATATATGTCAACAAAAGAAAACAAGGTAATGAATGGTTGAAAATCCTCCCACATTGTTATTTCTTTGTAAAATGTTTTCAAAAAATGGCAGTGGCAGGGGGGGGGATGTTCAGAGAGGCAGGCAAAGTGAGGGACTGGGGCTAAAGACTGCACTGTTTCCTGACATCCATCTACAGATGAAATGTAACTGACAACTCTCACAGCCAAAGAAAGGCTGCGAACATACATAAGTGTGAGTTACTGTACTCCCTTTCATTTCAGAAATTTTTGAGGTTTAGCAGAAGAGTATGAGGAATAGAACAGATTAATGAAGAATCTTGCAGTCTGTATTTCTTCCCTCAGATCTTGACTATGGTAATACAATAAAATGTAAAGCAGATTTTATGTATAAATATTTTTTATTATTACATTGCAGTTGCCTTCACCTTTCTGGTCAGGTCCTGGACTGGTCTAGCATGAATCAAGAAAAGGAAGTTAGCAGATAAGAACAAATTTCACCCTCATCATCCCACTAATCCAGTCCAAATCAGATGAGTGGAATGTACACAAGCTCTAGGGACCTTGGAGTGTGAAAATTCCAGACCATCAGCATATTGGCTTGCAAGGTAACATCTCCTATACCCTAGGCATCCAAAATGCAAAGCTCAAATACAAGATCCCTGATGCATACGAGGACATACTGCCCTTTGCTCTTCTGCACTACCATAAGTTGCATTCATGTTACTATGAAAAGGAGCCTTAACTGTTGGGAACTTGTGAGACTGCAGCAGGAACTTGCGGCAGCCATTTTTGATCATGGTTCTCATGAGGCAGGAACATAGGAAGATCGCTCCTATGATTGATTTACTGCTAGACCACCAGGGCTTTAAAGGCAAGGTCTAGAAGGGTCAGGGAGTTGGGAGGGTGGTGGGGTGGTTTAGGGTCGCCAGGGACAGGACACGGAAAGGATCATTCCTATCCTGGCTCAGTGCAAGACTACCAGAGCTTCAGAGGCAAGCCTGAGGAGGGCAACAGGGGCTGGGTAGGAAGGAGGGAGGAAAGGAGGACTTGGTGCAAGGCAGGGCACTCGAATATAAAGGACCCTTTTTAGGGAGAAAAATGTTACCTCAATTTATATTTGAATATTTGCATAAATACTGTATAAACTCTTCACAGCAATTTTGCTGTGATCCTCCGATGGCAGAGGTGGAGATGATATTAAATAAGAAAGAAAGAACATAGCAGATGAGAAAACATAACTTATTTTAAAATAAATTTACTGCACCGACTTCCTCCACCTCTTGATTATAAATATTCTTTCCCAGCAGCCAGAGAAAACTCCCATTGCTGGCTGCTATCACAAAGCTTCATTCTGGCAGAGGAAGTAATTCTTCAGATGCCAGGAAAGATTTTTTTTTTTTTAAATTAGAAAGAGGTGGGGAAAGCAGTACAGCAAGTTATTTTATGTATTAGGATTTATTTAATGCTTTTTTGAAGTCACCCAAGGCAGTGTACAACAAAATCAATCTAGAGGCAATACAAAATATCAAAAGAAAAAAAAATATTGAAACAGTATTTATCATGGCATATTATGTTAAGTACAATATTGATACAATATACAATAAAACATCTTAACAGCAAGCATAGGGCGTTAAGTGAAAGCGGAGCACAGAGTAACGGGAGTTAGATAGATAATAAAGGTGGCTAACAAAGTTGTATGAGAAGTTAGAAAGGTGATGAAAGTGATCTCAGCTAGGGTAGGGGTGGATAAGCAAGACCTGATACAGTACTGCATTTGTAGCCAGTGTTAGTCCCTGTGTGTGCAAGAAACTAATTTAAAGTAAATGTTTGCTTCTTGGGCAGAATTTACACCGTTGAGGGCATGCTAAAATCAACATTAACATGTGTTCAACCTATGAACTAATGCATATTAAGTTGATTATATACACATTGATTTTTTTTTTTTTTTAATATAATGTACGCAACCAAATGAAAAAAAAAATTGGGGGGGAAGGCCAAATGAACCAACAACTTAACGTTTTTTGCTCTGCACATATCACAACTTAGTACAAATGGTCCACAATCAGCTACAGTATACATTATAACATAGTATATAGAATGCATTAAAAAATCATTTGTATATCACAAACTATTGCATATAAACAACTGACTAATCTCTATTTTGCCATAGCAAAAAGTAAAATTAGGGCTTACCTGATCATTTTATTTCCCTTAGTCACATCAGATGAATCCAGACAGATGGGTTATGTCCATCTACTAGCAGGCAAAGATAGAGAAGTATATAGGATGGCATGCTCTCTGGCTCCTCAGTTCTATTTATCCCAAAACAGAAGAAACACGACTGTCAATCCCAGATCACTCCTCTTCATAAATTTATCACCTTCTTGTGCCAATGACAACAAACCTTTACAAAACCTAACCTGGAGACAATGAAATAAACTGAAAGCAACTGGAATCAAGTAACCGATCAGCAGCCAGAAACCAGGGTAGGGCTCTGGATTGCTGTGACTAAAGGAAAGAAAATGATCAGGTAAGCTCTAATTTTACCTTCCCTGTCATCATCAGCAGACAAATTCAGTCGGATGGGATGTAGCAAAGCAATCCAACTAGAGAGGGAAAACAACACCATTCCCGAGATAACAGATGCTCTAAAGAATGCATCGCTGCATGCTGCCACATCCATTCTAATGCTTAGACAAAAAGGTATGCTCCGACGACCTACAAGTTGCTTGACAAATCTCATCCAACAAAAACGTTCACGACTCTGCCCACAAAGTCGCCAGAGCTCTAGTAGAATGTGCCCACACCGCCAGAAGAGCTGACCTGCTTGTCAAGATTTAGGCAGATGAAATTGCCTCCCAAATTCCAGCAAGCAATCGAGACTTTGGAAGCTGCACTCCTCCCACAGGATGGCTCCATGAAAAGCACAAACAGGTAATCCAACTGGCGAAACTTATTCGTCACTTGCAGATACCTATGCAAAACCTATCTTACATACAGCAAACGTAGATGATCAATGCATTCTGGATAATCCTCCTCACAAAAGGATGGAAAAAAACAGGCTGATTCAAATGGATGTCTGATACAATCTTAAAAAAAAAAAAAAAAAAAGGGCATAGAACAAATAACCCCAGTCTCTGAAGAAAGGGGTCCCTACACAAAAGGGCTTGAAGCTCCAAAATATGCCTTGCAGAAATGATTGCCACTAGGAACACTGCCTTCAATGTAGCTTTGTGAAGGGACTTGACGGAGCCATCTGAAATGCACACAGCACCAATTTAAGGTTCCTTTCCAGACACGGATCCCACTTCAGAGGACACAAGTGCCCAACTCCCTTGAGAAACTGCACCACATCAGATGTGCTGCAATGGAAGAATTCTGAAGACATCTCCAGAAATAGACCAAGGCTGCTACTTGCATCTTCAGTGAACTGACAGTCCCTTATTACACCTGCCAAAATCTGAGGAAGTGGAGGATGGCATGGGTAACAAAGACCTCTGAAGCATTCCGTGCCTCAAAGGTTCGCCAGACCCGGGCATACGCTACCAATGTAGAGCGCTTCCAAGCCTGTAAAAGCGTTGTAATAACGA
The DNA here is from genome assembly GCF_902459505.1 of Geotrypetes seraphini. NCBI lineage: Eukaryota > Metazoa > Chordata > Amphibia > Gymnophiona > Dermophiidae > Geotrypetes > Geotrypetes seraphini. The sequence continues at coordinate 537,109,132 of NC_047084.1, forward strand.
TAACAGAATAACTCTTCCTCCTCAAGCACAACCATTCAAGAGTCATGCCAAAAGACCAAAGCGGAAGGAAGTGTGTATCAGAACCAGGCCCTGAAGCAGAAAATTTGGTACCTGGGGCAACCACAGAGGTTTATTCACCAAAGGCCAAACGAGATTCGCAAACCTTGGACAGCATGGCCAACCAAATTTAATCAATGCCATTCTCCCTGCATGGCAAGCAATCCTGTGCAGGACCTGGCCAATCACTGGCCATGGGGGAAAGAAGTACAGAAGATTGACAGCTGGCCATGATTGAAGGAGAATGTCCAACCCTTCCGAGTCATGTTCTCTGGTCCAGTTGAAAAAATGTGGAATCTGAGTGTTGCAGCACAACATCATTAGATCCATCAAGAACTCACCAATTTTGCACTACACAGCGAAAGGCTGCTGGAAACAAAGCCCATTCTGCTGAGTCTAGGGCTGTGCGACTGAGAAAAACTGTCTACATGTTCAAGGTCCCTGCAATATGGGCCACTGAAAGCAAGGACAAATGCTCCTCCACCCACCAAAACAGGAGGGTTTCCTCCGCCATCTGAACGGTTGATGTAAGCTACCGCTGTCACGTTGTCAGAAAGAACCCAGATTGGACAACACTCGACCACCATTCAGAAAGCCAACAGTGTTAGGCGCATCACTCTTGAGCTCCAAGCAGTTGATGGGCCAGAGAACCTTCCCTGTGGTCCATACTCCCTGGGCATTGTGATACAAACAATGTGCCTCCCATCCTGAAAGGCTGGCATCCATTACTACCAATATCCATTGGGGAGATGCTAGGGGCATCCCTCAGCTAAGATTGTCCAGGAGCAGCCACAAATTCAAGCTGTCCCTGGCCATGGCAGTCCAATGGAGGCGCAGCAAATAATCCTGCAACACCTAGGGACCACCAGATGGGAACCAAGACCTATAGCGGCTGCCTGTAGGTCTGAGCTCAGGGAACCTCTGTCAAGGTTGCAACCATGAAACCCAGCACCTGAGCATAGTCCCAGATCCAGGGCCTCTATCTTTCAGTAAATTGAATTTACATAATAGCAGCCTTACTGGCTCAGACCAACTAAACTGCTCAGCCACAGTAAAGCCAAAAGAAGACTGCTCTGTCTCCAGCTGGGTTTTAAATAAGAAAGCCAGCACACAGCTGCAGGCGACCCTGGTATTTTTTGTGTTTGTTTGTTTTTTTAAGAGGGAGCAGGCAGAGACCAGAGCAGACCCAGTGGAACCAGGAGGGACAGGCAGGGAACTGGCACTATCAACTTTGCCCCAGGTAGCACCCAGCAGTCCTGATCCCTATACTCAACTGAAATAGTTAACTAAATCAGGAGTACACTCAGGCCAAATTACACCAAGCAGAGACAAATCCAAGAGCTGGATATGGCCATCCATTCGCCTGCTGGAGATAGAGAGTACTGGGGATCCAGAGAACTTGCTATCCTATATACAACTCATATAGCTTAGTGCTATCTCCACCTGCTGGTTGATGAATATAACCCATTCGTCTGGATTCGTCTGCTTCTGATGAGCGGGAAAAATTGATATTTACTCCAAATAACTATCAAAAGAATCAAAAATTTGACCATGTTTAAGCAACTTGGTTTGTCTAGAGAAAAGGATATCAGCTTTAGCAAAGTCCCTTATCCCACACTGAGGTAATCCTGATACATTCTGCATGTAGAAGTCCAGGTAAAACCAATGGGCAAGTTCAATTTGAAAACATACTCTGATTGCATTGTCCCTTTCTTCACTGGGAATGTGCAAAATGAATCGACTGCAAAAAATAAATAAATAAATAAAGAGAGAGAGAGAGAATAAAGTAAACGCATTCTCCAATATACACAATAGAAAAGTGAAGATATCATGATATCACTCTATAAATAATAAAGCACAGTTACTTACCGTAACAGGTGTTATCCAGGGACAGCAGGCATATATTCTCACATGTGGGCGATGTCATCTACGGAGCCCCAGCGCGGACAGCTTTTCAAGCAAACTTGATTGAAGTTTCAAGTTTGCTATGCTGCACCACGCATGTGCATGCCTTCTTGCCCACTAGAGGGCGCATCCCCACCTCGTGGTCCTCAGTTCCATAGCCAGCAAAGAAGCCATCCCCGGGGAGGAGGGCGTGTTGTGAGAATATATGCCTGCTGTCCCTAGATAACACCTGTTACGGTAAGTAACTGTGCTTTATCCCAGGACAAGCAGGCATGATATTCTCACATGTGGGTGACCTCCAAGCCAACCAAAAAAGGGCAGGTGGGAGGATGGCAAATTAGGAAAACAGGTTACGCAAAACCGACTGGCCAAACCGGCCGTCGCTTCTGGACAACGTATCCAGACAGTAGTGGGAGGTGAAAGTATGAACTGAAGACCAAGTGGCAGCCTTGCAGATGTCCTCCACTGGAGTAGACCGGAGGAAAGCAACAGAAGCTGCCATTGCTCGGACCTTATGTCCCGTGACCCGACCATGCAGCGCGAGACAAGCCTGAGCGTAGCAAAAGGAAATACAAGCAGCCAACCAGTTAGACAAGGTGCGCTTGGAAACCGGACGTCCTAACCGATTAGGGTCGAAGGACAAAAATAATTGAGGAACCTTCCGATGAGACTGAGAGCATTGAAGATAAAAAGCCAACGCCCTCTTACAGTCAAGCGTGTGAAGCGCCACCTCGTCAGGATGCGAGTGGGGCTTCGGAAAAAACACCGGAAGAACAATGGACTGATTGAGGTGGAAATCAGACACAACCTTCGGCAAAAATTTAGGATGGGTGCGAAGAACCACCTTGTCATGATGGAACACAGTAAAAGGTGGGTCCGCAACCAAAGCCTGCAACTCACTAACTCGCCTAGCTGAGGTGAGTGCAATCAGAAAAATCACCTTCCAAGTGAGAAACTTAAGATGAGATTTGTCAATAGGCTCAAAAGGAGGCTTCATCAACTGAGCCAAAACCACATTGAGATCCCAAACAACAGGAGGAGGTTTCAGAGGGGGATGAACATTCACCAGACCCCACATAAAACGAGTCACCAGAGGATGAAGAGAGAGAGACCGACCCTCAAGATGCCGATGGAAAGCAGCAATAGCACTAAGATGCACTTGAATGGAAGTCGTCTTCAGCCCAGACTTGGACAAATGCAACAAATATTCCAGAACCGAAGACACCGGAACCGAACTCGGATCCAGATGGTGCGAGGAACACCAGGATGAAAATCTGGTCCACTTCTGGGAATAACAAAGCCGAGTCGAGACCTTGCACGAGGCTTCCAACACTTCCCCGACCGACTGAGAAACAGACACCGAAGTCAAGGGGAAAGGAACCAAGCCGTCAGATGTAAGGACTGAAGATTGGGATGCAACAGCGAACCCCGACTCTGAGACAGCAGAGAGGGAAAAACAGGCAGAAGCAGAGACTCCCTGACACTGAGTTGAAGGAGCAGGGAGAACCAGTGCTGACGAGGCCAACGAGGCGCAATGAGAATCATAGTGGCTCTGGAGGAGGAAACGCATAAAGGAACCTCCCTCCCCAGTCGAGAAGAAAGGCATCGGCCTTGAGACGGTCCGGGGAGTACATCCGAGAACAATAGAGGGGCAGTTTGTGAGTCTCCGGGGAGGCAAACAGATCCACCTGAGGAGTCCCCCAGCGATCGAAGACCTCGTGCAGAACTCGGGAGTTTAGCGACCACTCGTGCGGCTGGAGAAGACGACTGAGTTTGTCGGCCAGACAATTCTTCTCTCCCTGAATGTAAACCACCCGCAGGAAGATGTTCTGGGAGACCGCCCATTCCCAAAGGCGCAGGGCTTCCAGGCACAGGGACCAAGAGCCCATCCCCCCTTGCTTGTTCACATAGTACATTGCCACTTGGTTGTCCGTCCGCACGAGGACTATCTGATCGTGCAGCAGGTGGCAGAACGCTCGAGCGGCCAGAAAAATGGCACGAAGCTCCAACACATTGATGTGACAAAGACGGTCCTCCGCTGACCATAGACCTTGAGTCCGCAGACCGTCGAGATGAGCCCCCCACACATACTCCGAAGAGTCCGTGGTCAGGACCTTGCGATGCGGAGGGACGAGAAAGAGCAAACCACCGGAAAGATTGGAAGAGTTGGTCCACCAACGGAGCGAGCGTCTCAAGGAAGGAGTCACTGTTACAGGAAAGGAGAGCGGGTCCCGATCTTGACGCCACTGGGAGGCCAAGGTCTACTGAGGGAGCCTCAGGTGCAATCGGGCGAACGGTGTGACATGAACCGTCGATGCCATGTGACCAAGTAGAATCATCAGACGGTGCGCTGAGACGGAGCGCTGCAGCGAAATCTGACGGCACAGTCGAAGCAGAGCCTCCAACCTCGGAGGGGGGAGGAACGCATGAAGGCGAACCGTGTCCAGCACGGCCCCGATAAACTGAAGGGATTGAGCAGGGCACAGCTGAGATTTGGGAAAGTTCACTTCGAACCCCAGATGTTGAAGGAAGATGATAGTCTGTTGGGTCGCTGAGATAACCCCCTCCCTGGATGATGCCTTGATCAGCCAATCGTCCAGGTAGGGAAAGACCTGTAGCCCCTGAGATCTCAGGGCAGCCGCAACTACCACCATACACTTCGTGAAGACTCAAGGAGACGACGCCAGCCCGAAAGGGAGGACCCGATACTGAAGGTGCAACTCCCCCACCTGGAACCGTAAGAACTTGCTGAAGGCGGGATGCACTGGAATGTGAGTATATGCTTCCTTCAAGTCCAGGGAGCACATCCAGTCCCCTTCCTCCAACAGAGGGTACAGAACCGGAAGCGACAACATACGGAACTTCTCCCGGACCAGGAACTTGTTGAGCTTCCGGAGGTCCAAAATGGGACGTAAGTCCCCGGACTTCTTTGGAACCAAAAAGTAATGGGAGTAAAACCCCTGTCCCCGTTGTGAGGGGGGGTACCGGCTCCACTGCCCGAAGGCTCAACAAGGCTCTGGCTTCCAAGAGGAGGAGAGGAAGCTGGGTTCGGTTGGAAATAGACGCGCCTGGCGGATTTTCCGGCGGCGCAGTCAAGAAGTTTAGTGAGTAGCCCTCCGATATGACACGGAGTACCCACGCGTCCGAAGTGATCCGAGCCCAAGTCGGATGAAAGGCCCGTAAACGTCCCCCGATGGGAAGCGGTGTCGGCGAAAGCGCGGAGGGGGCCCACCCCCATCCGCTCAGCACGTCAAAAAGACGGCGCCGGCTTAGAAGCTCCCTGCGCCTGAGGCTTCTGATGGGCCGCCCTGCTCTGCTGAGGGGGACGCCGAGGTGGAGGTCTAGAGAACGCCGGTGTAGACTTCTGCGGATAACACCGCGGCGGAGGTCTGTACGGCTTGGGAGACGCCACCCGGGGTTTGGGGCGAACCAAGGAGGCGATGGAGCGCTCATGTTCAGATAGGCGTTTGGTCGCCGCCTCTAGGGACTCATCAAACAACTCAGAGCCCACGCATGGCAGGTTGGCCAGGCGCTCCTGCAAATTCGGGTCCATATCAACTGTGCGGAGCCACGCGAGACGGCGCATAGCTACCGCAAAGGCAGAAACCCGGGAGGACAACTCAAAGGCGTCGTAAACGGCATGGAAAAGGTACAGACGCAGTTGAGATAAGTTGTCCATAAACCTGCCAAAGTCCCCCTTATGGGAATCTGGCATGACCCCATGGTAACGGGGCATCGCCTTCACCATATGTCGTAAGTAATAGGAGAAGGTGAAAGCATAATTGAGGACCCTGTTCGCCATCATCGAATTATGGTAGAGGCGGCGACCAAACTTGTCCAAGGTCCGCCCCTCCCGCCCGGGCAGGACCGCTGCAGAGACCCGAGAAGGCTGCGATTTCTTCAAAGCCGACTCCACCAGTAAGGACTGATGAGATAACTGCGCTTTCTCGAAGCCCTTACAGGGGACTGTGCGGTACTTTGACTCCATTTTGGAAGGCACCGCCGTGACCGTCAGAGGGGAGTCCAAGTTCCGCAGAAACATCTGGTGAAGAACCTTATTCAGAGGCAGACGCGGAGATTCGCGTGGAGGAGATGGCAGATCCTGTTCCTCCAGAAACTCCTTGGTGTATTGAGAACCTGACAAAAGATCTAGGTCTAAAGCCCTTCCCATGTCCAGAACAAACTTGGAGAAGGACGAGGGCTTTGAAGGCGGAGAAGGGGAGCGCGAGGTCCGTGTTGCCATAAAGGAAGGGGAAGCCTCACGGGAGTACCTGGGCTCCCGACCCCCTCAAGACTCCGACCCCCAAGAGGCCACCCCAAACGACTTCGTTGGGGTCGGAGACCGACGATGCCCCGAGGACCCCCTTTGAGAAGTACCCGGGGTACGAGGAGCCGAGGCAATCTCCCTCCTCCGTGGCGAGGCGTCCCTCGACAGCCCTCCCTCGGAGGAACGGAAAAGCCTCGGATTATCTAGGCGTAGCTCCGAGACGTGCAGGGTTTCCGCTCCCCGGCCCGGCGAGGAGCGACCACGTCAAAGAGGAGACCCGCGAGGTAGCTTGGGCTTCCTCGGTCGACGCTTCGCCCGAGGCCGACCCGAGGACGAAAAACCCCAGGAGGACCTCGACGAGGAAATCCGACGCACCCTGCGCACCCTTTCCCGAGGCCGCACACTGCGCTCAGGCTGGTCTACTCCGAGGTCGAGGCCACGGTCGGGGTCGAGGCCGGTACCAGTACCGGGGCCGAGGCTGGGGCCACCGAGGCTGAAGTCGCCGAGGGTTGGAGGTGCGCCAAGGCGCCGGATAGCTCCGAGGCAATAAGCGCCCGGAGCAAATCCTGAAAAACAGGAACAGCCATCATGGATGGTAAGTCCGGGGCCGGCGGGTGCTCCCTCGAGGGCGACCTCGGTCTCGAGTATTCCCGCGGAGCACCCGACTTCAACTTCGACATGCGGGGCGGGGCGAGGACGACCCACCCGCCCCCGTCGAGGAGCCCGATGGCTTCTTCGCAGAACCTGGAGCTGAGGAAGGAAGTGATGACTTACCCTGGACAGGCTTCGTCGAAGTGGACGCAGGCTTCGACGAGGATGGCAGCCGCGGCGAGGTTGAGGGAGTCGAGGCCGAGGTCAAGGCTGGGGCCGAAGCCGAGGCCGACGTCGAGGCCTTCCCCGCCGCGGGGTCCACAGCAAAGAGCTCCGCAATGCGAGCGCGAAGGCGGCGGAGAGCTCTAGGCTGAAATGTAGAGCACCGAGTGCAGTCAGTCGGGTGATCGGGACCCAGACAAAGTAAGCACCACCGGTGGGGATCGGTAATCGAAAGCAACCGATCACACCGGGTGCACTTTTTAAAGCCCGTCAAAGGGCGTGACATGAAGCAAAAACCGGCCGGGAACGAACGAGGTTCCGCCAGCTGCGGCTCCCGGGAGCCCCCGGAGCCGAAAGTAAAACGATTTTTTTTTTTTTTTGACGAATATCACGATCGCAAAAGAAGGGAAAACAAAAGAAAACACAGCGACTAAGGAAAAACAAACTCAGCCGCGGTTACAGAAGGCACTAGCACGGAGCAAAAAAACACACAGGGCTTCTGGCTCCGCTGAAGAAACAGAACTGAGGACCACGAGGTGGGGATGCGCCCTCTAGTGGGCAAGAAGGCATGCACATGCGTGGTGCAGCATAGCAAACTTGAAACTTCAATCAAGTTTGCTTGAAAAGCTGTCCGCGCTGGGGCTCCGTAGATGACGTCACCCAAATGTGAGAATATCATGCCTGCTTGTCCTGGGATAAACAGATTGACAAACATTTTCTTTGCTGGCAATAAATTGGTTTTATACTTTGATCAATCATCATCTGTATTTGGGTTTTTTGGGTTTTTTTAATATATCACTGTAGTTACATAAGAATACAAGAATTGTCATACTGGGACAAACCGAAGGTCCATCAAGCCTGGTATCCTGTTTCTAACAATGGCCAACCCAGGTCCCAAGTACCTAACTATATTCCAAGTAGTAAAACAGATTTTATGCTGCTTATCCTAGAACAGGGGTGTCAAAGTCCCTCCTCGAGGGCCGCAATCCAATCAGGTTTTCAGGATTTTCCCCATGCATATGCATGAGATCTATTTGCATGCATTGCTTTCATTGTATGCTAATAGATCTCATGCATATTCATGGGGGAAATCCTGAAAACCCAACTAGATTGCAGCCCTCAAGGAGGGACTTTGACACCCCTGTCCTAGAAGAAGTGGATTTCACCAAGCCATCTCAATAATGGCCTATAAAAATGCTACAGAGAACTGCCATTACAATGACATATGGCCTGTAACACAAACCCTATAAAGAAAGGCTTAACTCAAAATACACATGACAGAGGAAAGAAAAGACAGAAAGTACAACCAATACTTTCTGAAATATTTCAGTAACTCAATAAAATAGACTTCAATAGACTAGAGAGTTATCTTTTAGGAAATTATTCAAACCTTATTTAAACCTTGCTGACATCACCACAGAAATGTATCTAAACTGCTAATAATAGAAATAAATATTTATAAAAAAAGGAGGAAGAGGACATTCTCTTTCTGAGAGGAGAAGGCATTCTTTGAGTAAATATACATTTTGCTCTGAGCCTTGATAGGTTTGGGGAGAAAAGCTCAATTGTAGGTTCACTTCCATAGACTGTGTTTAGACCTTAAAAGAGCAAACTTTACTTAACTAGTCTCCATAGAACAATAGCCTTTTATAGTTCTACAGTTTTGTAAGCTTGAACCTTCTGCTAGAGATAGGGTCTGGCTTAGTCTCCATTTCCTCCCACCCTCCCCTAGCTCAGATCCTTTATTTATAGTCTTTATTTATTGTCAATGATTCTAATTAGGACAACAGGATAACTCTTTATATTTTATTACCTGTAAAGAATCAAAATAATAAATAAGCATATGCCATATATGCTGGGAGGTGAGAGGCTGATATGGACGGGAAGAGGGACCTTGGGGTGATAGCATCCGAAGATCTAAAGGTGAAAAAACAATGTGATAAGGCGGTGGCTGCTGCCAGAAGGATGCTGGGCTGTATAAAGAGAGGCATAGCCAGTAAAAGGAAGGTGTTGATGACCCTGTATAGGTCGTTGGTGAGGCCCCACTTGGGAGTATTGTCTTCAGTTCTGGAGACCATATCTGGCGAAGGACGTAAGAAGACTTGAAGCGGTCCAGAGGAGGGCGACAAAAATGATAGCAGGTTTGCGCCAGAAGACGTATGAGGAGAGACTGGAAGCCCTGAATATGTATACCCTAGAATAGGGGTGCTCAAATGGTCGATCATGATTGAGCAGTAGATCGCAAAGGCAACATGAGTCAATCGGGTTGCCTTTGCTATCTTTTTCTTCCTGCCTCCCCAAGCCAGACCAGGCGCGTAAAGGCGCCAGACCCACAAGACCACCTTCGATGTCAATTCCAACGTCGGAGAGGAAGTTCTGGGCCAGCCAATTGCTGCCTGGATGGCCTAGAACTTCCTCTCCAACGTTAGAATTGACGTCAGAGGTCAAGGCTTGTGGGCCCGGCACTTGTACGCGCCAGGTCTGGCTCGGGGAAGCAAGGAGAAATCGGCATGGTGGCTTTGGGGGGGCGGGGTTAGGGAAAGAATCAGGTAAGTGGAGAAATCAGCACGATGGCTTAGGGGGGCAGGGGGAGAGAGAAAGAAAGGCAGTATAAAGAGGTGGGCAGGGAGAGAGAAAAAAGACAGAAAGAAAAGGGGAGGGGGCAAAAGAGAGAAATATTGGATTTATAGAAGAAGGAAGTGCAACCAGACTCATGAAATCACCAGACAAAAAAGGTAGGAAAAATGATTTTATTTTCAATATAGTAATCAAAATGTGTCCGTTTTGAGAATTTATATCTGCTGTCTATATTTTGCATTATGGCCCCCTTTTACTAAACCGTGATAGTGGTTTTTAGCACAGGGAGCCTATGAGCGTCAGGAGCTGCAAGAGGCATTCAGCACAGCTCCTGCGCTAAAAACCGCTATCACAGTTTAGTAAAAGGAGAGGGGGTATATTTGTCTATTTTTCTATAGTTGTTACTGAGGTGACATTTGCATATTTTAAAGTCATCTGCCTTGACCTCTAAAAGAAACCTCCGAATACAAATGATAATTAACATTTTCTCTACGTACAGTATGCTTTGTATTTTTAAAAATTTTATTGTTGGTAGATCATTTTGACTTGGTCATTTTAAAAGTAGCTCGCAAGCCAAAAAAATGTGGGCACCTCTGCCCTAGAAGAAAGGAGGGACAGAGGAGATATGATTCAGATGTTCAAATACTTGAAAGGTATTAACACAGAACAAAATCTTTTCTAGAGAAAGGAAAATGGTAAAACCAGAGGGCATAATTTGAGGTTTAGGGGTGGTAGATTCAAGAGCAATGTTAGGAAATTCTACTTTATAGAGAGGGTGGAGGATGCCTGGAATGCGCACCCGAGAGAGATAGTAGAGAGGAAAACAGTGACGGAGTTCAAAGAAGCATGGAATGAACACAGAGGATCTAGAATCAGAAAATAATAGTAAATATTGACAAACTAAGGCCAATACAGGGCAGACTTGCACAGTATGTGTCTGTATATGGCCTTTTGGTTGAGGATGGACTGGGGGAGGACTTCAATGGCTGGGAGGGTGTAGATGAGCTGGAGTGAACTTTGATGGAGACTTCAGCAGTTGGAACCCAAGCCCAGTAACAGGTAAAGCTTTGGATTCTTGCTCAGAAATAGCTAAGAAGAAAAAAATTAAAAACAAATTTAAATTGAATCAGGTTGGGCAGACTGGATGGACCATTCGGGTCTTTATCTGCCGTCATTTACTATATTACATACAATATAACCCGAAGACTAAGAAAGAAACACTAAATAAACCATATAATAAAGTCCAATATAGTCCAAGTAGCTTAATAAGGTTAATTAATTAATCAGCTCAATAACAAGATGCAAACAGTAGTCCAGCAGCAAGAGGGTTGTTATCCGGTCTTTTGCACTAAGTGTCACATGTATGATTTTCTCCCAGTTGGCAAGAAGTTATATGTGTATGCTCGCTGCAAAGAGCCCCTCGTGCTCAGAGAACAAGTACGTTTCCTTGAGGCTAGAGTAGCAGACTTGGAGGAACTGGAAGAGCTGAGGGAGACAGAGAAGTACATAGAGGAGACCTACAGGGATGTTGTAGAGAAGTCTAACCTACAGTCTGTTAGCCCCTGTGCTGCCTTGAAGGAGAGAGGTGAACTAGGAAATAATCCTGTAGTTAGGACCTGCCCACTAGGGGATGCAATATCCTCTCACACCGAGGATGTGTCTCCAGGGGCTTCTGCCCAGGAGGGAAGGGTTAGGACAGCTATTGTAGTTGGTGATTCGATCATTAGGCAAGTAGACAGCTGGTTGGCTGGTGGGTGTGAGGATCGCCTGGTCACTTGCCTGCCTGGTGCAAAGGTGGTGGACCTCATGTGTCACATAGATAGGATTTTAGATAGTGCTGGGGAGGAGCCAGTTGTTTTGGTACATATAGGAAAATGTGGGAGGGAGGTTCTGGAAGCCAAATTTAGGCTCTTAGGTAGAAAGCTAAAATCCAGATCCTCTGGGGTTGCATTTTCAGAAATGCTCCCATAAGAACATAAGAAACGCCTTCACCGAATCAGACCACTGGTCCATCCAGTCCGGTGACCCGCACACGCGGAGGCCAAGCCAGGTGTTCCCCGATGAAGACCTGTTTATCCGTATCCATCAATGTGATTTGCAAGAAGGTGTGCATCCAACTTGCCCTTAAAACCCAGAATGGTTGTTTCTGTCACAACCTCCTCCGGGAGAGCATTCCAAGTGTCCACCACACGCTGCGTGAAACAGAACTTCCTGGTATTTGTCCTGAGCCTGTCGCCTCTCAACTTCAGTCCATGGCCTCTTGTCTGATTCACATTTGACAACTTGAATAATGATGCTTCTCGCTCTATTTTGTCGAATCCTTTTATTATTTTATAAGTCTCTATCATATCCCCTCGCAGTCTTCTCTTCTCAAGGGTGAATAAGCCCAGTTTTATGAGGCGTTCTTTGTAGCTCAAATTTTCCATACCTTCTACTAGCTTCGTAGCTCACCTCAGCACCCTCTCCAGCAGGGTCACATCCGTTTTTAGGTAGGGAGACCAGTGCTGGACACTGTACTCCAGGTGTGGTCTGACCATTGCTCTGTAAAGCGGCATTATGACGTCCGCCGATCTACTTGTGATTCCCTTCTTTATCATGCCCAACATCCTGTTTGCCTTCTTTGCCGCCGATGCGCACTGCACCGACGGCTTCAGGGTCCTGTCGGTCAGTACCCCCAGATCCCTTTCTTGTTCGCTCTTGCCCAATGTCACACCTAACATTTTATATTCATGTTCTTTGTTTTTCCTTCCCAGGTGCATCACTTTGCATTTCTCTATATTAAACTTCATCTGCCACTTATCCGCCCATTTCTCTAGCTGGTTCAAATCTCTTTGGAGTTCTTCAATGTCCATTTGTGACCCAACTGTCCAGCATAGTTTCGTGTCATCTGCAAACTTGATTATATTACTTGTTGTTTTCTCTTCCAGGTCATTTACGAAGATGTTGAACAAAATGGGCCCAAGAATCGAGCCCTGGGGCACACCGCTTGACACCTTTTCCCAGTCCGAGAACTTCCCATTTATGCTTACCCTCTGCAATCTTTTCTCCAGCCATCTACCTATCCATCTTAGGATGTCCCCCTCTATTCCATGGCATTCCAGTTTTCTCATAAGCCTTGCGTGTGGGACCTTGTCGAATGCTTTCTGAAAGTCCAAGTATATTATGTCCACCGGGTCTCCACTATCAATGTGTTTGTTCACCTTCTCAAAAAATTATAGCAAGTTCGTCAGACATGACTTCCCCTTCCTGAAGCCGTGTTGACTGGCTCTCATCAGATCATGATTATCCAAATGTTGCACTATACTATCCTTGATTAGTGCTTCTACCATCTTCCCAGGAACCGACGTAAGACTCACAGGTCTATAGTTTCCTGGTTCACCTTTCGATCCCTTTTTGAAGATTGGGATGACATTTGCTATCTTCCAGTCGTCTGGGATTTGACCTGTTCTGATTGACAAATTAGCAAGGGATTGTAATAACTCTCCTATTTCTACCTTAAGTTCTTTTAGGACTCTCGGGTGAATTCCATCCGGTCCAGGGGACTTGTCACTTTTTAATTTGTCGATCTGATTGTATATCATATCCAAGTCCACATTCACTGTGGTGAGGCTAGTTCCACGCGAAGGACCCAAGAGGCAGGCAGAGCTCCAAAGTCTCAATGCGTGGTTGAGACGATGGTGCAGGGATGAGGGATTCAGATTTGTTAGGAACTGGGCAACCTTCTAGGAAAGGGGGAGCTTGTTCCAAAAGGATGGACTCCACCTTAACCGGGATGAAACCAGCTGCTAGCGTTAACATTTAAAAAGAAGAGTCAGCTTTTAGACTGAGATGCGGGGGAAAGCTGACAGTTGTCCAGGAGCGGATGGTTCGGTGTAAGGTATCCTTGAAGGATACTATTGAAACAGGATATTTAGGGAATCCCAGTAGAGAGGTTCCAATAATGGTGAAAGAAAGCCAAAAGGATTTAAGAGGAAGGCAGAGTAAAAGACTCAAATTTTTCCTGTCTTTTTAGCAGCCTGTGGTTACAAGGGAAAAACACAATTTGAATGGCTGTATACAAATGCTAGAAGCCTAAAAAATAAAATAGGAGAGTTAAGAGTAAATAGTACTGAATGATGAGATAGATATAATGGGCATCTCGGAGACATGGTAGAAGGAGGACAATCAATGTGACACTGTGTTATCTGGGTACAAATTATATTGCAAGGATAGAGTAGATCAAATTGGAGGGAGGGTTGTGCTTAATTGAATCAAATAAAATAAACATTCTGCACAACATAATAATAATAATAATAATAATTTTATTCTTGTATACCGCCATACCCAGGGAGTTCTAGGCTCACAGCAATTTATCAAAGTTATAAACATATCAGAGATTACAAATAGTGCACAAACAATAATGAACAATTGACAAAGAATGATGTCGTTAAGGTTAGCTGGAGGGGGAAGTATAGGTTATTGAGGGTAGTGGGAAGGGATATTACAGTAAGAAGGAGAAAGAGGGGATTTCAGTGCATTGAAGAGGGGGGGAGTAGTGAGGGACGGGGTATCAGGGGTTGTGTCCGTGGAATAGGTGAGTTTTGAGTAGCTTTCTGAAGTCTAGGTAGGTGGGGGCCTCGAGCATAGATAGCGTGGAATCCATATGGATAGAAATTCCATGTGTGAAGGAAAGGAATATAAAGGTAGGGTTTTACTACCGTCCCCCGGGACAAAATGAGCAGACAGATAAAGAAATGTTTTCAGAGATTAGGAAATCTGGAGAACTGGGCAATGGTATAATAATGGGTGATTTCAATTACCACAAAAAAACAATTATGCTCGACCCTCTAAAGATGACCGCTATATCATATACATATATATGTCAAAATGATGACCCCCCCCAGCCAATCACACATTGCATTAGTCCCATATCCAAAACCTATATGAGGAAATAATGATTTGAAAAGTACAAGGGAAGATTTTTTTGTGGAGAAAAAAAGGCCTCAATTAGAGCTTCATGGGCCTTTTAAAAAAAACTCCACTTTACTACATCTTTCTTCTAATCAATGCACTGGAGCAGGTATTGTTAATAATCAGAGTCAATTCATGCTGAATCATATACATTTAGTTGGCATCCATATATGGAATGTCAATTTATATGTGAAACTAACCAGAACTGTTCAAAATGAACCACAAGACTTATCTGTGCTGAAACAGATCAAGTTCTCTTCCATTTTTTTTGCCTCCTCCATTTGTCTGATAGCACCGTCTTCACTCTTCATACGTCCAACAGGGAATCCCTGCTTCACCAGTCAAGACTGCATCAAGGGACTACAAACAGACAAAAAATGAACAGCGCTAACATACGCTGTATCTCTTCCGTACTTCTAAAGCTCAGATTCAAAAATGGTGCCATACAGGCTGAGAGACTTGCAAGATAGGCTGGGCAGAGGTCATGGCTGGTGCAAGCACCCTCTATGCCGATGAAGACAGCATCACCAACAGCCCACTAAGTGTTCTTGAAGCATGGCCCAGATCTATTCATCAAGGGCTGTCAAGAACTTTGCAGTTGGTAAAGGCCAAGGCACTGGCTCAGAAACAGTCTGCAAAACCATCGCTGTCGACTTGGGTACCAGGTCCCAGCTACCTAAAGATTTTTGTATTGAATGGGAGGGGGGAGGGGAGTACTCCAACTTTGAGGCTTCTCAGGTGTTGTGCCCTGGAGCTCCCATCACCATGTGATGGAAGCAATTGATGTTTATGCTTCTTGGCCTTCATCCAATACACAGCATCATGTCCCCTCAGTACCAACATCAAATCCCCACATCTCCTCAGTGTCAGGTCCAATGCTTTCCAGTCCTAATGGGCCTGCTCAGTTGTCAGCACCAAGGCAGGTGGAGACCCACTTGATGCATAGTGACTCCCAGTGTCAGATACAGATCTCTGTGCCATGAGGACCAATGTTCCTGATGTCAATATCGATGTCAACACTTTGGACCTGGCTCCAAAAATTTTGTTCCTGGGCCTCTCTGGATTTCTGTGTTCTTTTCTGCATACGCAAACAAAGAAGACAATTTAAATTATCGTGTTCTGGCCCCAAACAATAAATATACCAGAAATGAGTGTCAGAAGCAGAGAAGGTCCAACTGCATTGAGTGCAACACTTAAAACCACTGGGAACCTTCCATGAAATGAGAGGCAAAACAGCCGTGGCTAAATCTATTGACTATTGTATAAAAGGGGCACTCACCAAATGAAAAAGGGAAGTTTCTGGCCGATGCTCAGGCCTAAGTTGGCCTGGGAGCTGCAAAAATAAAGGAAACTTAAAAAGATGATAAAAAGACTAAAATATAAGTGATGAAGAAAAAATAACTCAAAAGGCAAAATAAAATAAAAATGTGCCAGATGGGAAGGTACTACAAGATGAAAAAAGAATTTGAAATCGAGGTTGAGAGGAGCCACTAAGGAAAAACATCCCTTCTCTCACCATGAAGAGACTACCGGTCCCATGCTCACAAGTTTGGCATGAAGGCACCCAAGCATACGTGGTAGGACGCTGACTTGAGGTCTTAAAGCAATACTACACTTTTACAAGCATCCGCACCAGGGCTCCATGGATGAGCTCCTTAGAGAAAATATTGATACAGTATGCTCATATCACAAGTCATAATGATAACCTTGCTTTGGCTAATTTATAGGGAAGATGCTTATATTATGCAATTATGAGTCCTATTAAGTTTAGGTGACTCCAAGTTTGGTAATAATTTGAAATAAAATTTGTTTATATATATTAAAAAAAAACAGAGCAGCCAAAAAACAAGAAAGACTGCCAGCAAATAGAAACAAGTACAATCAAAAAATCAACAAAGTCCAAGTCATCAAATTTTGTCCATAACAAAATAAATAATTTGAGATCATTTTATAAAACACTTTCTACATGTAAAACATGTTTTGCACATGGCAAATGTGCATATTTACCAATGCAATTTTATAAGTATTTATGCCAACAGTATCACACAATAATTGGTCCTGTATTGATAGTCTGGGTAGATGAAAAGCAGAGTTTAGGTCAGTCTTTCTCAAACTTTTTTAGCTCCGGTACACTAAACGGAGCAAAACGTTTTTCACAGCACATTATAATTGAAATTATAAAATTGCAAAAACAACAAAAAGTTAAACCCCCTTTTACAAAATCATGCAAGAGGTTTTTAGCGCCGGCTGGCAAGTTGAATGCTCTGCGCTGCTCTGACAGTCATAAGAGTTCCTAGGAGTGTGAAAGCAGCGCAGAGCATTCAACATGCCAGCCGGCGTTAAAAACCTCTTGCACAGTTTAGTGAAAAGGGGGTAAATTTGAGTTATTTATTTAAAGTTATTCAAGCTAAGTATGGATAATTGTAACAACGGTGAAACTAAAGTAATGTATTTTTCGCTCATAGACGCACTCCCCCCCCCCAAAAAGTGGATGCAAATACACACAAACCCACCGCCCCCCCCAGTGGTACCTTTAAATTGTGGTGGTCGCTGGATGGCTGCTTCGGGGCCAGTGGCGCACAAGTGCGCTAATGCCTGGGCCCATGACACTTCATCAGGCGAAGTGGGAGATCAGCATTGGTGATGCTCTCACCTGACACATCGGAGACTGCCGCAGACATCTAGGAGGCACAGCACAGCAGGCCAGGGACAGCGGCGAGAGGGGAGAAAGCTTATCAACGCCAGCAATCCCAGGGCAGACTCCACCCAAAGGGAGGCATTGTGTAACTGTCGTCGTCTGAGCGTAGCAGCTGAAAGCGTGGAAGAGAGCAGGGGAGAGGCCAGTGCTTCACCGACACCGAAAGGGGACCGATTGCCGATACAGCTGGAATCGGCATCCCCCTGCAGGAAAACCAAAGCATTTTTGGCCTGGGTCGCACCATGGAGAAATCCGATTTGGTTTGCAGTCGACGGCGTTTCCTTGGCCTTGCACGGGTCTCGTCTAGTTCTTCATTAGCTTTGGGCACCACATTGCAGCATTTTGCTTTATTGCTCTGGGTCTTTGATCCTGTATGTGTTTGTCTTCTGTGTTCATGCTCTGTTTCACTGGAATTCTGATGGGTTCAGCATGCTCTGTTAATTAACTTACTGCCTAGGACAGTCCATTTTTTCACTTCTGATCGGCTGGGTCTCTACTCCGTGTTTTAACTTATCTGTTGTCTTGTGCTCTGATACTTTTATATATCTTCTTTTATATTTTAGTCCACATATTGTTGCTTAGTAGATAAATTTTGTTCCATTATTCCTGTGTTTGGTGATCTGACTTTATTCTATTGCAATCTAATTGATCCTTTGCTCTATGATATGCTTCATGGTATGTTTTATTAATTTGCCCTTTTATTTTGCTGCTTTGGTTCTGTTGACATGCATTTTGATTAATCCTTTGCCTTGTAATATTTATTTTATTGACGATTGCTCTGCACTCTGAGATATGCTCTGTCCACTTGCACCCTTGTTTTGTGCCATTTCTAATGGGTTTTTTTTAGCATAGGAGCCCTGTCCCTTGCCTGCCCTGTGTCCTGTCCCTGTCCGTCCTGTACTGGCCTACCACTAGACCACCAGAGGAGGGACAAGGAGTGTGGGGGTGGGTGCAGAGCCTGTCGGGGAGAATTTGGTTCAGAATGGTTTTTTCCTTGTTTTTCTCCTCTAAATCTTATGGTCAGGTGCGTCTTATGGAGCGAAAAATACGGTAGATAGAATTGAATTGCTAATCAATGCGATAGATGTGCTCGTTTTTGAATGCAAATTAACTCAAAACGCAGCTCGATAGTCGACAAGCAAACACACATTTCATCATCTACCATCTGCAGTCTTTTTTTTTTTTATTTAATTTCTGTCAAGAGCTGAACATCCAAGTTCACAAAGATAAGAAGATGCAAATGGTAATAAAGACTTGATTGCTTTCTTGCTCAAGTTAGGATAACTACTGCATAAAAAATAAAAATAACTTGCCATTAGTTTTCAAGGACCAATCAAGTCAAAGAATGATGCTTGTCTGGGCAATTGTATCCTTACGTACATAGACGCTCATAACATTGACTGTACCTGTCATCTATTCTAGAGTATATTTATGAAAGGAATTTTCAAAAATAAAGTAAAATTCTGGACTCTCGCAGCACAAAGGTTGAGAGACTGGTTTAAATATACACATACAGTATACCTGCTCCAAAGGTATGTACACAGGGTAAGAGGAAAAAAAATTAGCCCCATAGAGTTTTTTTGTTTTGTTTTTACTATTTTCTTGGCAAATGCTTGGACTTTCAACATGAAATTTTACAGCTTTATTTGTTGTTACTCTCTATGTTTATGTACCAAGTGGAATAAGATTAAGATTATCTTTAGGCACAGCAAAGTTACAGATTCTTCCACTTTAAAACCATCATTATTTGGAGAAAAACAAGGTATAAGCCTTCTGTTAACTACATCACAGTGACAAATTTTTGTCTGGGGACCAATACTGGAAGCCTATCCCAAGTTCTAACCAAAGCTGCAAACAAATCGACAAGGATGTTAAGAACTTCCTAAGGCCTGTGTTAAAGCTGGGGGGGGGTGGACACTTTTGAGCATTCACAGTGACTGCAAAATTCTGCCACATCATTAATTGTATTATTTGAATGTTATTTTACTCTAGTTTAACTTGAACATTTTTAATATGCAAATGTTGCTAGATAGTGTTAAAATGTCAGCAACATCAACAAGGCTTAAGATAATTAAATGTTGTTTTAATTGTAATATACAGTACAAGTATAATGACTAAGTTGTGCTGGATGAACAGTTAAATTTTAAGACACAGGTAGCTAAGGTAGTTCAAACTTGTTTTTTATCAGCTACATGTTTTAAGCAAGATCAAACCTATGATCAATCTCTCGCTCTGATTTCAGGGTAGGAGTTTGATCTGGTCTAGATTGCATTACTGTAATTATCTTTATTTAGGTTTATCCTTGGCTTGTTGTAAAGTATTACAAGTTTTACAATATGCTGCTGTGCGTTTGAATATTTGGATGTCAGTGTTCTGAAAAACTTTCCTCTAGTTGCCTGTGTGTTTTAGCATACAGTATAAGATAATGATTATTTTTAAAACTTTGACAAGTGTTGCTCTGGGATTTTTAAGGAACTTATTGAAGTGCTATGAACCAGAGGGTCTTTTGGGGTCAATTGGGACTTATATGCTGGTTCAACACATCATTATCAAAAATTCATATGTGGATACTTATGAAAGGTTTATTCCTCAATCTACCTGGGGATCTTCAGACATTAACATCTGTCTCCGAATTTAAAAGAAAAAATAAAACCCTTTTGTTTGTTCCAGCTTTTATGAACAGTATTTTATTATTCTTGTTTTACATTTTATAATTTATTTTTAGTCTCTCTTTTAAATATGTGTGCTACTTTGTTCTTAATAGGTAGGTTATAAAAAAAAAAGTTACACATTTCTTGTTGAAATTCAAAGTCGTTGCTGAGAAGTCATCAAAAAATGCTAAAGGGTTACTTTTTATTGCCTCATCTGTCTATATACTATATAATCTGCACAAGAGAATTTATATACCAGTTTATAAAGACAGATTAGGCATCTGTGGTATATAGTTTCTCTAAAGCAGATATTTATCGGAAGTTTGATCACCCTATTATGAAATTACACCATGTATGTGTATACATGCATAGAAAACATTTATTCCTATTATTGTGTGTGTATTTCTATATATACATATAAAATCTTTGCATGAGCATAATTACGATCCGTTTAGATACTACGCCCATGTATACTACCCTAATTTCTCCCTCTTTAGAGACAGACGGGCTGTTAACGGACGAACTGTGTTGGTGAGGGCACTCCTCCTGCTGCCGCTGTTGCTATGCCTCTCTCCACCGCTGCGCATCCTGTGCCCGCTCCTCTACCTGCACAAGTCGTCCAGGACGCTGCCAGGGATCTCCGCTCGCCTGCCCTCCATAGTCCACACCAGCACATCCCGCGAGCAGGGGCAGTCGAACACGAGAGAGGCCCGAAGCCGGAGGTCGAAACTCGTAACCGCACGACAACACCTCAGAGCCAACCTCGGCGCAGCCCCCCCTTAATCTCGCCACCTTCCTAGAGCGTCACTTCCGACCAGCCCTGACTACTGCAGGCAGAGGGCGTAAAATGACGCAGAAGGGGGCGGGGACGGGGAGAGGAAGAGTCGGGATCGTAACCACTGCAGGAAGTTTGCCAGTCCTTGCGTGGAATCTGCGCTAAGAGCTTTTGCAGCCAACGAGCGCGAGGAACGCTTCTACTCACCTAGTAGGGGGGCGGGGAGAGAGTAGGCGGGAGCAGCGTGAGGCTCGTGCCATTATATGGGCGCAAAAATGTTGATTTGGTTGTTATTACTATGATATATACTGTTTTTATTTTATAGTGCTACCAGATGCACGCAGCCACGTTTAATTCTGACGATATATCCCAAATAGTGATGCCAATAAAACTTTTCATTTGGGGATGAGTCGGGACCCATCACCACAGGAGTTCTGGCTCAACCTGCGATGAAAAAGTTGAAAAGTGTCAGTCTATGAACTGGATCAACGTTTCGATAAAAGTGTTTACCACTGGAGTGACTATTCACACTGGTATATGAATAACCAGGCCAGGGGAGCTCAAAGCAGGGCAGGATTAATTCTTCAAGGGCCCCTAGGCACACAAGTACACTGGGCCTGCCCCACCCCCATTTATGTTTTCTTATTTACTTTTTTATTTCCACATATATTTCTTTTTTTTTTAATTCAAAACAAACAAAGATTAGCATACCAGTGCACAGTTTTTCTTCTATGCAACCCCCAAACATCTCTGAACAAATCCCCCTTCCCTTCCATCTACTTACACAGGACATTAACTCAACCCTTTCAACACCTATATAAAAGCGTTCAAATATATTGTAAAGCAGTAATACTATCCAAAATATAAGTCTATATTAATAACCAAATTTACATTGCCTAACTGCCTCACTCTACATCAGGGGTGTCAAACTCAATCATATAAGGGGCCAAAATCTGAAAAAAAGACTGTCGCAGGCCAAATTTTTAATTAAGATGACTAAGGCTTAGTCTTAGCAGACATATAGGGTTACAACATCTCCAACCCCACACCGACTCTGTGCTGTAAACAAAATAAATATTGTAATCACAAAACAGAAAATAAAATTATTTTTTCTACTTTTTGTTGATCCCAGACTCTGGTTGTCTTCTGATAACTCGCTTGCCAGGGTGTCCTGCCCATTTGTCATTTTCTTCTTTCTCCGTGCTAACCATCCATCTTCCATCTCTGTCCTCACCTTCCGTTTCCCTTCCCTCCCTCAGAGGTCTGGCATCTTTCCTTTTTTTCATGTCCATATCTGCAGCTTCGGCAATGGACCCCACCATCTCCAGATCCACCATCTATCCTTTTCTCAACTACCCTTTCATCCAGCATCTCTCCCTCCTTCCCCACCACCCCAGGGTCCATCATCTCTCCGTTTCTCTTCCCAACTACCCTGTCCTATGCCACTTCCAAAAACTGTATGCCTCCCCCTTCCATCTTTCCCTTCACCCCTACTGGTCTGGCATCCATCTTCTTCCATTCCCTCCTCCAATGATCTGGCATCTCTCGCCTCTCCTCTTCTTCCCTTCCCTCTCCCACACCCACACCCCTATGGTCAGGCATTTCACTCTCTTCTCCACCACTTCCATCAGCATTTGCTCCCTTTCTTTCCCTCCAGCATCCTTCCCTCTTTCCCTGCACACCAATTCCATCAACATTAGCCCCCTTTCTTTCCCTCCAACCTAAATCCATCCAGTATCCTTCCCCC
Organism: Geotrypetes seraphini; assembly: GCF_902459505.1. Lineage (NCBI taxonomy): Eukaryota > Metazoa > Chordata > Amphibia > Gymnophiona > Dermophiidae > Geotrypetes > Geotrypetes seraphini. The sequence continues at coordinate 537,131,572 of NC_047084.1, forward strand.
TTGTTTTCCCCCTTTCCCTGCACTCCAATTCCATCAACATTAGCCCCCTTTCTTTCCCTCCAACCTAAATCCATCCAGTATCCTTCCCCCTTGTTTTCCCCCTTTCCCTGCACTCCAATTCCATCAACATTAGCCCCCTTTCTTTCCCTCCAACCTAAATCCATCCAGTATCTTTCCCCCTTGTTTCCCCCTTTCCCTGCACTCTAATTCCATCAACATTAGCCCCCTTTCTTTCCCTCCAACCTAAATCCATCCAGTATCCTTCCCCCTTGTTTTCCCCCTTTCCCTACACACCAATTCCATCAGCATATGCCCCCTTTCTCTCCCTCCACCACCCTTTCCGCACAGCAGCGGCAATGTGCTCCCCCCCACGGCAACGGGCCCCCCTTCCTCCACGGCAACGGGCCCCCACCCAACGACAACAACGCTGGCCCTCCCCTTCAGCATCGACTGATGGCAATGCAGCCAATGAAGCTTGAAGAAGATCCCGCGATGACTGCGTCTACCGGTCCATCCCCCTCCGATATCACTTACTTCTTCCAGCTGACGCAGTCATCGCGGGATCTTCTTCGAGCTTCATTGGCTGCATTGCCATCGGTCGATGCTGAGGGGGAGGGTCGGCGTTGTCGTCGGGTGGGGGCCCATTGCTGGGGGGGGCAGCGTTGTCATCAGGTGGGGGCCCATTGAAGTGGAGGGAAGATGGGGGCCCGTTGTTGTCTGGTATGTCATCCTTCAGCGGGCCCCCCTGACTATTTTGGGCCCTAGGCACTTGCCTAGTTGGCCTATTGGGAAATCCGGCCCTGGTTCAAAGCAATCTGAGGCAAAGGATGAGATGGTACCTTAGGGTCCTGCTCTATCCACCACCCTCAACTCAGAGCTAAATTCAGGGAGTAAGGTAATTGGGAGAGATAGAAAACAGCAAACTCTTTATAGAATGCTTTCGATTCCAAACTCCAACCCACCTTTTAAGCACCAATATTTGTCATATCATTTCCTCTGTAATTTCCCCACCTGAGCACTGTGTATTCATACTCATCCAGTTTGTCTGTCTTGACTAGATTGTAAGTTCTTTTGAGTAGGGGCTGTCTCTTCTATGTTTTGATATACAGTGCTGCATATTAGAGAATGACACGGGGAAAAAATGTGTCCCTGTCCCCATGACCACTGTCCCCGCAGCATCCATACAAGCCTCAGTACTGCGATATTTAGCTTATTCCTTTCTTATAAATCAAAGTTCTGGCTGCTGAACTAGAGAAAGATGTTCAACTGGCAGGGCTTTGTTTATAAATTTTTATCAACACAACTAATATACTACAGCAAAAAAAATAAATAAATAAATATAAATTTTTTTTCCGCCTTTGTTGTCTGTTTTCTGCTTTCCTCATCTTCTCATCCAATTCCTTCCATCCACTGTCTGCCTTCTCTGTGCGTCTTCTATTTGCTCTGTTACTGTGCCTCTCCCTTCACCCCCCCCCCATTGGTCTGGCACCCATCTTCCCTTCCAGTGTCTTCTCCACACTCTGTTCCCCATTTCCCTTCAGCATCTTCTCCCCACTCTCTGTTCCATATTTCCCTTCAGCTTCTTCTCCCCAACTCTCTCTTCCACATTTCCCTTCAGTGTCTTCTCCCCAACTCTCTCTTCCACATTTCCTTTCAGCATCTGTTCCTTTCCACCACCCTTGCATGGTCCAAGCATCTCCCTCCTTCCCCCTTACCTTCGTGGCACGTTAGTGTAATTTATGCAGACCGCCAGAGCCTGCCTGAAGTCGTGTGCGTCTGCGAGCAGAAACTTCTCCTCTGATGCACCTTATCATGCTTATCTTTCTAGTTTTGCTCCTCATGCTCAGTGTCCTAAATGTCACTATACTCCTGCTGGTCTGCTCCATGTGTTTTGATCCTGTGAGAGAATACAAACTGTTTGGTCCTTTATTGGATTTTATTTACAAACTGTACTGCATAAATGATTTCCTCTGAGGGCTTATATCCTGCTGTCTTTGGGCTTGTCTGGGGAGGGAGAGAAATATACTGTTGCACAAGGCTTCTTTATTAGCTAGAAAATATAATCTTTTATATTGGAGACAATCTCAATCTCCTACTCTTTCATTATAAACAAAATGTTTATACAGTAGACTCTCGGTTAACCAGCACCCATGAGGATTGATAGATGTCAGATAAATGTAGTTTCTGGTTGCTTGACAGTTACTATTAAAAATAGGCCTAACTAATACTATGGGCTAGATTCACTAAGGGCACGGATCCGATCCGTATCCGGGGGGGGGGGGGGCTGATTCATGAATCAACCTCATGTAAATGAGGGTGATCGGAATCACGCCCCCAACCAATCCTGATGCATGCGCAGACCATCTTTAGCAGCTTAAAGCAGCAGTTACTCTTAACTTTTCTAACTTTTGCGAGCCCAGCGAGCCCTTTGTTTTAACCCGTGGGTTAAAACCACGGGCTCGCACTGCATGGAAGGCAATCGAGGCAGAGTGCTGGAAAGTCGGGGTAGACAGAACTGGAAAGTCAGAGGCTGAGAGCAGGAGATCGGGACAGAAGCAGGGTGGCGATTGGGGCAGACAGAGCTGGAAAGTCGGGGGCTGAGAGGAGATCAGGGCAGAGAGCAGAGAAGCAGGGCAGAAGTCAGGGCAGTCGGAAAGGACCTGAGTGACTGGTCCTCAGCAGTCGCTTATTTTTGGATTGGTCAGCCTAGTCGGTGTCCCTCATTTTGTTTAGTGAATCACTGCCTGCCTACATTGAATGCCGTTCCCCCTCATTTGCATGCATGGGTCGGAGGATGATCGGGACAGTGGTTAGTGAATTGGGTCGGAGGGAAATCAGGTCACAAACCGATCGGTAAACGATTGGTTTGCTTAGTGAATCTAGCCCTTGCGACCGGGCCCGTCCCCGAGTAAGTGGGAAACTGCGGCCCGGACCACAAGTAAGATTTTTATTACGCCTTTTATAGGGCAGCGGAAGGAAGACCCGGATACCGGATTCTTTAGAATATAGTATCAGGTTTATTACTGTCCCAAAGTTCAAAGAAAATAAAACAGCAGAAGAAAAAACATAAAACATTCACTTCAGTTGGTTACAGTGCTTAGAGGGCCTCTCCCCCATTATACACTTACAGTCCAGGTTCTATTAAGGAGCAAGATGGCACTTCCTTATCACCAGTAAAATCCCAGCAAACGTATAAGTCAGTTAAAGCTTTCCTTGGCTCGTAGCCCCTGCCGGGCTTGATGGCTCTCACTCTGGACTTTACCCTTTACGAGCCTAGCTAGCTGAGCACGGCTTGCGTCCAGCCTTCTCCTTCTCAGCTCTCTGCATTTGTTTAACACTTTATTAGCACCTTGTTAACTCTGCCCGCACTGCTCGTGCTGTCGGGTATACAAACAATAGGAGACCGTTCTTCAGGAGTTTAACTTAGGACATGCAAACATCATATTCTCCCAGGTCCATGCCCTCTTCACTTATCTCATTACTTAGCACGCTGCCCATTTCCCATTCACACTCCCAGGAACTCTGGCTTGAAGTTTCTTCACTTCTTTCCGTTTGTGCTTCCCCTCCCCCTCTCTGTACGTCTGCAAAACTATCTGCAGCTTTTCTCTGGGGAGGCTTTCCCAGCCCTGCTCTTTGGGGCTTGAGTTGCCAGTCACAATACCTCTCCAGGGCAGTAACACCCTTCCCCAGGTGTGGGCTTCTTGCCCTACGTTCCTGCTGGGCTTGAGGCACCCTCTGTGACCTGGAACCCACGTGAGTAGTTTGGCTTCTCAACCACTCCTTCTGGTTCTCCTCTCTCCTCACTCTTGTTCCTCCTCTAGTTTCCTCCCTCCTCTCTTCTCCAGTAAATTGATCTTTCCTATAAGGCCAACCCCGGGGTCTGACTCCACCCCCTTCTAAATTAGCCTCAGGTTTCTCCCTGACTTCAGGAAAGGAGTGATAGGGGAAATCAGTGGTTTGCAGAGCCTTTCTTAATTGGCTCTTCAGCTGTGCTGGAACCTGCCTGGGCTTGCCTTCTTTTGCCTGAGCCAGCTGTCCTGACTCCATGCCTGGTTTTATCCAGCCTTGTGCTGCATTCTGGGGAGTTTTAGTAGTAGTTTTCAACGTGACAGGAGCTTCCCTGTCACACCCTATACCCCATATTATGCCATACCATAAATTGTTCCAAACAAACTACTGGAATGTGGTAGGCAAAGCGTGGATGTACTCAGGTATGGCGTGCCAAGTTTACACTTAAATTTCTGCCAGAAATTGATTTTATTTTTATTTAAAGTATTACAGTATTTCTTTGATTTAATGGTTGCTTGAGAGTTCTGGTAGCTTGAGTTTTGGTTAACAGAGAGTCTACTGTACTGTTAAAAATGGAATATTTGGATGCTAAATGAAGTTCACCCAGACTTTGGAGATAGTAGGTCACCCATATGAAATGGGTTGTCTCATAGAGCCCATAGTGTTCTCTTGAATTCTTGATGCTAGAGCTCTCAGGGTAGGGGGCGGGTTGTTTAGTTTTTCTGTTCTGTGTTCTTCTATAAAGCCTTCATGAAGAACCAACATGGATTGTTTTATATTGCCTGTTCTACTGCTGGTTATTGTTGAATTGTTTTCTTTTGTGTTGGAGTATTCTACTGAAAAAAAGCAAAAAAAAAATTATATTGAAAAAAAAAAAGGAGAAGGATGACCTGGTAACATTGAAGAGACCAGGGAGTGCCCAGTCTCTTAGCACCATATATAGTATAGTAAAAATCAATTTTTTACTTGGCACCAAGGGCTAGATTCTTTAAGCTTATCGATCGTGTATCGATCGGTTCGCGATTCACTAGCCTGTGGTCGATCATCCTCCAATCCGATTCTGATCGTTGCATGCAAATGAGGGGGAACGGCATGCAAAGTAGGTAGGCAGCGATTCACTAAACAAAATCTGGAACACCAACTAGGCTGGCTGATCAACAAAAAATGCTCATGTCCTTTCTGACTGCCCTCTCCTGCTCTCTGCCGCGCTGCTTAGTAAACTCCTGCTCTCTTCCCCGAATCTCTTCTTGCCACCATGTTTTGTACCCCAACTTGTCACCCTGTACCCTGAATCTCTTCTTGCTGCCCCGACTCACCATCTCAACTCTCATGCCTGTCCCCCACAGTGCGAGTCGTGGTTTTAACTCACGGGTTTAAAGCAGGTTAAAACCACAGGCTTACAAAGTATTAAGTAAAAAAAAGTTAAAAAAAAAAGTAGCTCACAGCTCTGTAAGCATGTGCAGACCATCTACACACAAAGAAGATGGTCTGCACATGCTTCAGGATCACTCACTAGTGATCCGTGTGGTCAGTGGGGGGGCGTTCCTCCGATCACCCCTGTTTGCATACTGACCCGTTCAGAATTTGTCGGCCTGCTGCAGATCAGGCACGATCGGGCAGGTTAGTGAATCTAGCCCTAAGAGATAGCTAATATCACCAGGCAATCTCAACAGGTCTTATTCCAAGCCCCAGGACTCCTCTAAGCTCTGTCAAATATTAAGTCACTGACCACTGATAGCACTACAGAACTGTTTACCAGTGCTAGAAGACAGAGACTCACAAAGCAGACTGTCTGTCTGTCTTACAAGGCTTTGTGCTGTATCTTTTAAACTGTAGAGTTACAATACCAATTTTACTAAGCACTTCCCCAGATAATACATATATGGTTTTTTCAGGCAGCATACATATCATATTAATTTTAATAAATTAACTCACATAATACACAAAATGATGCTTTCCGAGCATGCTCAGTTAGCAGAAATTGGTCAGAAGGTAAAAGGTCAAAACCTGACCTCATGTCATTACACACTATTGCAGATGTTCCTGGTACCAAGCATTTATGGTATAAGTCATAATAACTCACTAACTCCTGTATACACCCTTTTTACAGACCAGTACTCTCCTAATTAGGTACTGTACAATTTCAGACAGCATATATTTTGCAATCTCTTTCATTCCCATCCCCTTTTTGTAGGTTAGAAATAGCCCTTAATGAAACACTGACTGCTAGCATCTATTATAATTTCCTTCATTGGACATTGAGCATGTGCAGTAATACAGTAATTGGGGGGGAGGCAATGGATACATCCAACTTCTAGCAAATCTTATGGGCTCACATCTAGTACCAGTAAGGGGCAAGGACAGTGCCTGGGAGGATCGCATCCAGAGGGCAAATGACTGGCTGCAGGGATGGTGCAAGAAGATGAACTTTGGGTTCTTGCACCATGGAGAGGCACTGCAAGGACTACAAGGACCAGACAGGCTACACCTGACTAGAAGAGGGAAGAACATCCTTGGACACCGTCTAGCCCGCCTACTACACAGGGCTTTAAACTAGGTAAGTTGGGGGAGGGTATGGGCACAAACAACCCACCGGGCGAGCTAAGCTGCCAATACTTTTTTGAGACTAAGGAAAGTAAACACTGCATTTCTGAGTCAGGGGCGAGTATACATACTTTCAAGTCTGGGGTTGGCTCACATTATAATTCTGGGTCTAGGGGGAGTACACATTGTAATTCTAGGTCTAGAGGGAGTACACATTGTAATTCTGGGCCCAGCGAGAGAACATACATTGCAAGTTGCACTAAAGGAGTTCAAGTAGCCCAAGCGGGAATACCCCCACAGGGTACACACATTTCCGAGTCTGGGATAGGAACACACTGTAGTTCTGGGTCTGGGGAGTCCGGGATAGGTGCACGTTGTAGCTCTGGGACTAAAGAAAGTTCAAAACATGTGAATAATGCTAAAGGTATCCAAGTAGCTCAAGCAGGAACATCCCCACTGAGATGTAACAAACATACAACATGGAGGGCTATGTACGTAAACGCCCACAATCTGGGAAACAAGATCCTGGAATTAGAAACAGAAATGAGGAATACTGACTTGGATGTGGTGGCGATATCTGAGACCTGGCTCACGGACTCCCACGGGTGGGACATGGTCATACCGGGTTACAACTTGCTCCGCTGGGACAGGTAGGGCAAAATGGGAGGAGGTGTAGCATTATATACTAAAGATGACATTAAAGAATCCCTTTGGGTAAACTTGGCCAGAGGGAAGGACAAATGCCTGCATCTCGGCGTAATATATAGACCCCCTAGACAACAGGATGACCTAGATATGGAATTAATCGGAGATATAGAGAATATCACCTTGCGTGGAGACACAGTATTGTTAGGTGACTTCAACATGCCTGATGTGGATTGGGACACGCTTTCCTCTGCTTCCGGCAGCAGCAGGAGACTATTAAATTCTATGAAGGGAGCAAGACTCAGGCAATTGGTGTTGGAACCAACAAGGGATCAGGCAATTCTGGACCTGATACTCACCAATGGAGAAAGTGTCTCAGAGGTCTCGGTGGGCGACACATTGTCCTCCAGTGACCACAATATGGTGTGGTTCAATCTCAGGAAAGGTTTCACTAAATCTACTACACTGACCAAAGTCCTCAAATTCAAGGACACAAACTTCAAAGAAATGGGAGACTTCGTTCACCAGGCGCTACAAAGTCAAGCAGGAATCGATAACGTGGAAGAAATGTGGTCGACTTTGAAAGCCACCATACAGGAAGCAACAATCCGCTATGTTAAATCAGTAAGAAAACGGCGAAGAAACAATAAGCCTCAATGGTTCTCTGCGGAGATTTCGGCCCTCATCAAGGAGAAGAAAAAAGCATTCATCTCTTACAAACAATCAGGGAAACAGGATTCTAGGGAAGTCTATCTGGCCAAATCAAAAGCTGTCAAAACAGCAGTTAGGGAGGCCAAATTCCACATGGAGGAGTCTCTAGCGAAGAACATCCAAAAAGGAGATAAATCCTTCTTCAGGTATATCAGTGAAAGAAATAGGAACTCAGGCGGGATAGTATGTCTTAGGAAACCAGACGGAGACTTTGTAGAAACGGACTCGGAAAAAGCCCAATTGCTAAATGAATACTTCTGCTCAGGCGCTGGGACTCGGCCCTCAGCTACAGACAAAGGTTGACGCAGTTGACCCGTTTAGAAATTTCAAGTTTACACCGAGTGGTGTCTACTGCGAGCTGTCCAAGCTTAAGGTTAACAAGGCAATGGGATCTGACAACCTACACCCCAGGGTGCTTAGGGAGTTGGGTGATGTCTTGGCGGAACCGCTATCTGCACTCTTCAATCTATCCCTTAGTACGGGCAACGTCCCTTTGGACTGGAAGACGGCTAATATCATTCCACTCCACAAGAAAGGATCCAAGATGGAGATGGCAAACTACAGACCGGTGAGTCTAACATCAATAGTGAGCAAACTAATGGAAACTCTAATCAAACGCCAATTGGATACGATCCTGACCGAGGAGAATCTACGGGATTCCCGTCAACATGGATTTACTAAAGGGAGATCCTGCCAATCCAACCTGATCAGCTTCTTTGACTGGGTGACGAGGAAGCTGGATGTTGGGGAGTCCCTGGACATCATATACTGGACTTCAACAAAGCATGCGATAGCGTACCACACCGCAGGTTGCTGAGCAAGATGAGTTCTATGGGATTGGGCGATACATTGACGAAATGGGTTGGGAACTGGCTTGGAGGTAGGCTTCACAGGGTGGTGGTGAACGGCACCCCCTCTGAAATAACGGAGGTGATCAGTGGGGTGCCGCAGGGCTCGGTCCTGGGCCCGATCCTTTTCAACATCTTTATAAGAGACTTAGCGGAAGGGCTGCGAGGTAAAATTACATTATTCGCCGATGACACCAAACTGGGCAATGTAGTGGGCAAAAGCACAACGGACATAGATTCAATGCCCGACAACATGATGCACGACCTACTACTACTGGAGCGCTGGTCTAGGTCCTGGCAACTCAGCTTCAATGCCAAAAAATGCAAAGTCATGCACCTGGGAAGCCAAAATCCATGCAAGACTTACACCCTAAATGGTGAGATCCTAACAAGAACTGAAGCAGAACGAGACTTAGGGGTGATCGTCAGTGAGAACATGAAGACTGCCAATCAAGTGGAGGAAGCTTCATCCAAGGCAAGGCAAATCATAGGTTGCAAACGCAGGAGTTTCGTCAGCCATAAGCCTGAAGTCATTATGTCATTATATAGATCCATGGTGAGGCCCCACCTGGAGTACTGTGTACAGTTCTGGAGGCCGCATTACCGCAAGGATGTGCGGAGGCTTGAGTCGGTTCAGAGAATGGCCACCAGGATGGTCTCGGGACTCAAGGATTTCCTGTACGAGGAACGACTGGATAAATTAAAGCTATACTCACTCGATGAACACAGAGAGAGGGGTGACATGATCGAGACATTCAAGTATCTCACAGGCCGCATCGAGGTGGAAGAAGATATCTTCTTTTTCAAGGGTCCAGCGGCAACAAGGGTGCATCCGTGGAAAATCAGGGGCGGGAAACTGCACGGAGATACCAGGAAATTCTTTTTTACTGAAAGGGTGGTTGATCGCTGGAATAGTCTTCCACTTCAGGTTATTGAGGCCAGCAGCGTGCCTGATTTTAAGGCCAAATGGGACAGACACGTGGGATCTATTCACAGAGAAAGGTAAGGGATGGTCTTTGGGGTGGGCAGACTAGATGGGCCGTGGCCCTTATCTGCCGTCTATTTCTATGTTTCTATGTCATCTATATTATTTCATGTTCATGTAGTTGGGTATATGTGAGGTGCACATCAATGTCAGTTAAAACCAGACTGAGTTAATGATGTGCCTTTCAAATGCACAGACAGGGATTCCCCACAGTCCCTGAGAATTCCTTCTCTTGGTCTCTGCCTAAACTGTTTGTCTACCATTTCTCCCTGTGTTTAAATCCTTAATTTCTCCTTCTTCTAGCACAAATTTTTCCTCATTTTCTGAATCAGCGAGATTCCCCTTCTAACTATTTGGATTCTAGTGTGAAAAATAGGTCTCACCCAGCACTAACTTACTTATAAATTTTCCTTTTCTCCTGCGAGTGTTCACAATCTGGCAGGCTATCTCACATTGTATCTTATCTTCTAAAGCTTGTATTCATTCTGAAACTCTTACCACTGCATCCTTAGAGAGCACAATTACTTTTTCCATAGACTGAATTTTAGTTTCCAGTTCTAAAATGTTACTTTCCTGCTGTTTCACAGTTTCGTCCATTTCATGAAAGGCAGTCAATAAAGGTCAGCCCTTTTTTCCAGTTGCATTTTGTTCTGCCCTTCCTTCCTTGTCCAAGCCTTGAGTTATTATAGCCTGTTTATCTGATAGGAGCAACTGTGACCTCGAACTCTGGTCATGCCATGGGACATACCCATCCTCCCACAGGTTTGTTGCCAACATCTAGGTTCCAGAACTAGGCCAGTCTGGTATATGGCCTCTCTCCTCCTTCCTGTTCTGATATTTTGTACCTACAGTATCTTAAATCTAAACATAGCTACAAGTAGTACAAGTGGCATAGAGACTGTATAAACCTATAACAGCTATGCATGTAAATCCAGCACTGTCTAGCCAAGTTTCAAATTATAAAGCAACTGGTTTCAATAATAAATGGAACTCACTATGTCTAAAATAGAATATTTTAGATCTTCCAACTCATGCTGTTTCTCTAGCCAATGGAGAACCAAAGGGGCTTCTTTTACTCTCAGTCTGATTCTGCTGATATGTTCACCTATCCTGGTTTTGATAGGACGAATTGTGCATCCTATATATGAAAGATTACAGGGGCATTGAATCACATACACTACATATGAAGTGTTGCAAGTTGTAGCTGGGCAATTAGAAACATAGAAACATGATGGCAGATAAAGACCAAATTATCTCGCCTTACTTGTAGATTAGGGAGATACAAATCTTTCAATGTAGCACTGTGTTTGCACATATTGCAATGCCCACAAGGGGTGTGTTCTCCAGGGGTTATAATATTGGGGTCTTGTTGAAAAAATTGTGACCGCACCAGACGTTGTTTCAAGTTTTGTTGTTTTGAAAAAGCAAATCTGGGTAGCTCTTGAAACTCTGGATGATATTGCATGATTTCCCAGTGCTGCTTGATCACCCTTTTAATTTGAAAGGCTAAAGAGGAATAAGGGAGAACTCACACCAAAGTTTGTTCATCATGTGTAGGAGAAGGATTTAAAAGTAATTCGCGGTTTGCATACAGAACACATTCAAGATGTGGTTTCCCATCTGTTAGTGCAAGCATTGGAATCCAAAGTAATTACGGACAAGGAGTTTAAATTTTTGTCATGCAAACATCCAAGGACACCTGTTATATATTTTGTCCCTAAGATCCATAAGTCTTTGCATCACCCTCCGGGTCGACCCATTGTGTCAGGGATAGGGTCCATTCTTTAACCTCTCTCAGCATTTATAGATATGTACCTCAAGGACCGGGTTCCTCTAGCTCCTTCGTACGTGCAGACTCTGCTAACATGATCAACATCTTAGCTGCAGCACAGCATGTGCCTTCTCATGCCATTATGGTGACTTTAGATATCGCAGCCCTTTACACAAACATACCACAAACTGCAGCTGTAGATATCATCACAAAAGAATTGCAGGCTCAAGAGATGGCGGACAGTAGGATACATCTTCTAACGCAATTGGCATACATTGCCCTCAACATGAATTACTTTCAGTTTGACTTGCAATTTTATAAACAAATTAAAGGCACAGCAATGGGGGCTAAGATGGCGCCCTCCATCGCGTGCCTATGCGTGTCCAAATTTGAACGCATGTTTTTGTATCAATCTATGTTTTGGAAAGATTTTTTGATATGGAAGCGTTACATCGACGATGGTTTTGCAGTTTGGACAGGCAACTGTGAAGATCTTACACTGTTTCTCACATGGATTAATTCTTGTGACCCAAATCTACAGTTTATAATGCACACTAAGAGTCAGATCCCTTTTTTGGATATTAACATCATATTGGATCAGGGTCAATTTACAACTACTTTATACCGCAAAGACACAGACAGAAATAATCTATTGAAATATGACAGTTTTCACCCCAGACATTTACGGAACAATATCCCAGTGGGAAAGTTTTTCAGATTATGTAGACTGTGCTCTACGGTCCAGGAGTACATTGACAAGGCTAAAGAGATGCAGCATAGATTCCAAGAGAGAGGTTACCCCAGGTCTGTCATTCGGAAGGCATACAAAAGAGCTCTGTATGCAAACCGCAAATTACTTTTAAATCCTTCTCCTACACATGATGAACAAACTTTGGTGTGTGTTCTCCCTTATTCCTCTTTAGCCTTTCAAATTAAAAGGGTGATCAAGCAGCACTGGGAAATCATGCAATATCATCCAGAGTTTCAAGAGCTACCCAGATTTGCTTTTTCAAAACAACAAAACTTGAAACAACGTCTGGTGCGGTCACAATTTTTTCAACAAGACCCCAATATTATAACCCCTGGAGAACACACCCCTTGTGGGCATTGCAATATGTGCAAACACAGTGCTACATTGAAAGATTTGTATCTCCCTAATCTACAAGTAAGGTGAGATAATTGCCCAGCTACAACTTGCAACACTTCATATGTAGTGTATGTGATTCAATGCCCCTGTAATCTTTCATATATAGAATGCACAATTCGTCCTATCAAAACCAGGATAGGTGAACATATCAGCAGAATCAGACTGAGAGTAAAAGAAGCCCCTTTGGTTCTCCATTGGCTAGAGAAACAGCATGAGTTGGAAGATCTAAAATATTCTATTTTAGACACAGTGAGTTCCGATAGAGGAGGGAATTTGGCTCATATGCTGGGGAAAAAGGAACAAAGGTGGATTTTCCTCCTTGATACACTACATCCTAAGGGATTAAACCATTAAATAAAATGGGTTGCGTTCCTTTAACCCTTTACTTTTATTTTGACGTTCTGACGTGGCAATTATGTTTGTTCCCTCCCCCCTACATTTATCCTTTAAAACAGTAGCCAGCCGGTAGTATCTTGCTGGCAGTTGAAAGTCGTTTGATGTCAGTCCTTTGAAACCTACACACAATCGTGGTATGTACCATTTATGAGCTTCTCTTTCCTGTTTTTTTGCCTAGAAATTGTATACATCTCTGTAGTTCTGTGTTTTAGAAATATTACTCACACGGGACTCTTTTTAAACACACAATTTTTACTTGTAGATACAACTGAACATCACGCTATGTAATACATTCAGCCATGAAGATTTGCAGATTCACACCTGTGCTCACATTTGTTACTCTCTGAACAACATTTGCTACTCTTTGAACATCACTTACATCGGGTCTCCTGAGGCAGAGATCGAAACGGGGCCGCGTTGGGACCCCTAAAGCAATATACAGAGCTAAGTAACCTGTGGTGGCAGTTTATACTGTAAAAAAAGTGAAGATATTCATTTCAAAGTAGAAAGACTATAAAACCTTGAGCTTTTATTGCATTCGAGTTTTTTTGAATGTGCCCTATGAACTTGTTGAGTTGCTATGACTGGAAGGTGAACTCTTCTCTCAGGGAGGTTTAAAAGCCTTCCCTTCAGAGTTTCATATCTCTGAGCTTTTTTACAAGTCACATAGGGCCACATTTCATTGACTCATTTATTATTGAAACCAGTTGCTTTATTATATCCAATACCTTTTCTGGTTTCTCCTTGTTTGATATATTCACCCTGAACCATTGATTGGAAATAAGTTTCAAATTATAGCATACACATATGTGATATTTGCATGTATCGGTAATAAACTATTCCAGTGGAATGGTGGAAGTGGGGAGGGTCCATGTTAGGGCCTGCTCATGGTGGGGACTGGGATGGAGAGAGATTGGACCTTATTCCCAGGAGGAATGGGACAGAGGTGGGATCAGCTTCAGGCTGCAACTTTGTAATTATGTGGGTGCCAGCTAATATTCAATGCCAGCACCTGCATAGCTAACTGGGCAAAGTTAGGAGTGCTATTTATGCTGTCCTACATACCTGATTAACTCTGTGGACATTTGCACTGAATATTGCCTGCACCTGCATAACTCCCAGCTCCTCCATGATTCTGCCCCTCTCCTGCCCAGTTTGTAGATGGCCAGTTAGTGCCGGCACAGCCTGGATAAGTGTTACGTTATATTAATTGGATTTTCTATTCCACCTTTACCTATTAAGTTCAAGGTTGAACATAAGAATTGCCGCTGCTGGGTCAGACCAGTGGTCCATCGTGCCCTGCAGTCCGCTCACATGGCGGCCCTTTGGTCAAAGACCAGTGCTCTAAATGAGTCCAGCCTCACCTGTGTACGTTTCAGTTTAGCAGGAACTTGTCCAACTTTGTCTTGGATTATATTACGAGAGGTTGGGGCAGTTACCCAGGAAGTTACAATGGACAGTTTGACACAGACATTCGAGTTGTTAGTACATGTAGATCAGTTCAGTTATTAATACAGTTAGGTCATAAAAACAAATACATAGTTTAAGTAAGTAATTTTTGGCTCATTGTTATGTCCCAGGAGTTGCACTGGGCAGTTTAGAAATGTGCTTTTACAATTTCCATTTCAGTTACTTCAGGGTTGGCTATCTGTCTTGGTACAGAAATGCTTTTAAAAGTTTTCTGAACCTGAGATTATAAGATCAGAGTGCATGTGGTAGTTGGTTCCAGCATTTTGCTAATTGATATTGGATGGATAAGGTAATTTGCCTGATAGACTTTATATTGTTGCATGCTGGGAATTTTAAGTGGAAAAAGTGGAATATCTGTTGAAAGCACTCTGAAGTAGGGTGGCCAGCTCTTAGGTAGTCAGGGGCACTGCCTGTCAGAAACTTAAAGGCAGTGAGGCCTAATTTAAACTTAATACTTGCAGTTTATGGACAGCCAATGTAGTTTCAAATAGTAGAGCTGTAGATGTTCCAATTTCCATAATCCATATATTCCATCGAATATCGGCAGCCAGCCAGTTGAGTGTGATTTAAGTGGGCAAAAGCCTCACCTGCCCACTTAAATTGCTTTGAATAAGAACATAAGAATTGCCATACTGATACAGACCAAAAAGGTCCATCAAGCCAAGCATCCTGTTTCTAACAATGGCCAACCCAAGTACCTAGCTAGAATATTGGGTGCATTATATTTTTATGTAAACCAAACAAACTGGAAGCAAACCTCACAGAAATAGACAACAAAACCAAGAAGGTGGGTTGAAGTCCAAAAAAACCCCAATCCAGGATGCATAAATTAGACACTGGATAAACGGAGTCTTCAAGGAAGTCCTTAATGGCTTATAGAATCCAACATGGTCCATGTTTCAGCCCATGGGGGCAGAGCAACAACAACCCCCCCCCATGAATAGTGACTCCATTGCTGCTGAATAGAAATTATTGTTTATACCAGTGGTATTCAATCCAGGCCTCAGGGATCACCTGGCCAGTCAGGTTTTCAGGATATCCACAATGAATATGGATGACAGAGTCTTTGAAAACCTGACTGGCCAGGTGGTCCCTGAGGACTGGATTGAATACCACTGTTTTTTACTGTTGATCGCTGGTTGTATTCAACCATATGATAAGCAAGGTAGCAGAGTATACAAACCATGGTTCTTTAACTAGACTGTGTTGTGTTCTCTATTTTAAGCCATTAAAGACTTCCTTGAAGACTCCATTTATCAGTATCTAATTTGCGCATTCTGTATTTATTTTTTTTTTACTTATCCCCACTTCCATTATATTTTTATACAGCACAGAAGAAAATAGGTTCCTGCTTCTCCATTGTCGCATTGTATTTATAAGTGGATGCATGTTTGGTATTGAGCAGTGACGTAGCTGAGACTCAGTGGGCCCTGGAAAGGAGGACTGAAATGTAGGGTTACCAGATTTTCCGTCTGGAAAATCCGGACCCTTAGTCCTGTCCCCCAGGTCCGCCCCGCCTCCAATCCTGTCCCCCCACTGTCTGGTCTCGTCGGGCAAGACATCTGCGCATGCGTGAATGCCCTCCTGCACAAAGGAAAGCTTTTCAAAACCCGGACAAAGTGCTGTGTTTTGAAAAGCTGTCTGAACCCCCCAGACATGTCCTCAAAAGGAGGACATGTCTGGGGAAATCCGGACGTCTGGTAACCCTACCGAAATGGCTTCCTACTGGATCTGGCATCCCCCCAGGTCCAGCACCTTCCCCTCTTGCACTCAGCTACTTATCTGCCCACCAGGTCCTCCACAACTACAGCGTTGGAGACAGCACTAAAAGCTGCCTTTCTGGCCAACAGGAGCTTTCCTCTGCCACTTCCTGACCACAGGAAGTTTCATCAGAACAATGGGAAGTGGTAGAGGATAAGTCATGCCAGCTAGAGAGGCAGCCTTTTACCACTGTCTCTGATGCTGTAGCTGTGGAGGACCCTATGGGCAGGTAAGTAGTTGAGTGGGAGGGGGAGGGGGAGGCATCATACTTCAGTGCACAGAAGGGAGTGTTCAGCTGCTGGTGGCCCCTACTATTGGGCAGCCCTGGGCATTTTGTTGGGCTTGCTCAATGATAGCTACACCCTTGGTATTGAGGTTCTGTCTATTTCCTGCTGGCATGATCAAGTTTCAAGTTTTAAGTTTTATTTACATTTGATGTATCGCTTATAAAAATATCTAAGCGATGTACAATTTAAAAACCAACAGATTGTGGTAATACATATAGTTTATCTAAGTTATACAATTGACAAAACAATTTGGACAAACATGAATAGGTAGGAGGGAAGGGGAAAGTTACAATTGCATTGTTTGTTATAATATACATAGAAAGGAAAATACAATAGGTATAAATGGGATGAGGCAAGAAGAAAATATTAGAAAAGTATAAAAATCTAAAGTAAATCATATCATGAATCAAATGCATCTTGAAATAAATAAGTTTTTAACAATTTTTTAAAAGAGATAAGATCTTTTTCATTTTTAATAAAATTTGGGAGGGAGTTCCACAGTGAAGGGGCCACCACTGAGAACATATCATTACGTCTAGTGCCGATTATTCTTAATGAAGGGACTGAAAGCTGATTAGATGAAGATGATCTTAGAGATCGAGTAGGGTTGTATGGGACAATCATTTTAGATATAAATTGGGGTTCGTTTGAGATTAAAGTTTTATAAACTAAAAATAAGGTTTTGAAAGTGATTCGGTGAGAGATTGGAAGCCAGTGAGATTTGATAAATAAAGGGGTAACATGGTCGTATTTTTTTGCTTTGTGAATTAATTTAATTGCGGTGTTCTGGATTATTTGAAGTCGTCTCCTTTCTTTCTGGGTTGTGTTTATTAGGAGAGAATTACAGTAGTCTAATTTTGAGATAATTAGCGAATGAACCAGAATATTGATGGATTTGGGGTCTAAAAAGGTGGAAATTGAACGCAGAAGCCGAAGTCTAAAAAAACAGGATTTAACCGTTTCACTGAAATGGTTATGAAATGAGAGATCCGTGTCAATAATTACTCCGAGAATTTTCATTTGGGAAACGGATTCAAGAGGAGAGTCATTTAGTACGAATGGAGTTTTTAAAGTTATGTTTCCTTTCCAAGTAAAAAGCATTGTTTTTGTTTTTTGAGTATTCAAGGATAGCTTATTATTGTTTAACCAGTTTTTTATTAGTTCTAATTTGTCGTTGATGATTTTTATTTCTTCTACATTTTCTGGGTTAAGAGGGTGCATGAGTTGGATGTCATCTGCATAAGAGAAAGCTGTAAAACCCAGTGACTGTGCAATAGTAATAAGAGGGGATAAGAAAATGTTAAATAGAAGAGGGGATAGTATAGACCCTTGTGGCACTCCATATGATAAAGTGAAATTTGCAGAATAAGCATCATTGAATTTAACTTTAGAGGTACGGCCTGATAGATAAGAAGTCAACCAATCAAGAATTTGGCCTTCTATACCTAATGATTGCATACGGTTAAGAAGGAGTTCGTGATCAATTGTATCAAATGCCGCAGATAGATCTAGAGAGAAGAGAGCTACGGATTTGTGGTTATCGAGATAATAATGAATATTTGTTACAAGACCGATCATAGAATGTTCCGTGCTGTGATGTTTTCGGAAACCAGTTTGGTTAGGATGTAGTGCATTTGTGGATTCGATGAAATCTGTAAGTTGTTCAAAGACTAATTTTTCAGAGAGTTTCATTAGGAAAGGTAGATTGGAAATAGGACGATATTTGTTTAAGTCGTCTTGGCTAGTTTTCCTGTTTTTTATAATTGGTGTAATGATAGAGGTTTTCCACGAGATAGGAACAGTAACAGAGGAAAAACTATTTTGTATAAGGGAGAGAATGAAAGGACCGACGTTTTGAAAAAATTTCTTTAAATAGTACGGTGGAAAGAGTTCTAAAGAAGAGCCTTTTAGATTAATTGATTTAAGATGTCTTTCTAGGTCCTCCAAGGTTGGTATTCTAAGGTATTCTAAGGTTTGTACATTTTGCTAATTAATTAATGATAGAATTAATATATTATGTTAGTGTTTAGTTTCTGTGTAAGGATCTGTCTGGTTTTCCAGCAGGAAGTACGAGTATTGTTATTCTAGGTTACTGCCTTTTTATAGGTAGGATTGTTTCTATATAGGTCTGGAGCTCTTAAGAGGTCTCCTATCACTTACCCCCTCACCTCTAGCTCAGTCCCCATTAGTTTGAGAGAATTGTTATAGGAGCCCACATCAATTTTTCCACCTGAGGTCCATTCAGTCTTAGCTATGCTACTGGCCCAACATGACATTATACTAGCTGGTTATTTTACATGAATAATTTGTAAAGTAATTTTCTTTCTTTCTTTTTATTAATATTGTGAAATACAGATAATGAAAATTATACATGTGAGTGCAGCCCACATCCCATTGCAACTTCCTGTCTCACAGGTTCTAGCTGTTGTGATATAAATAGCTTGTTGGGTTTCATGAAATGCTTTGTTTGGTTTCTAAACATATTTGGCCTGACTTCTGTTGTCCTTCTCCTACAAGCCTTTATTAGTCTAACACTAGTACAGGAGCTGTCAGGCTTCCCACTGATAAGAGAGAGAATATCATCAATAACACATATAGCACAGTTACTTACCGTAACAGGTGTTATCCAGGGACAGCAGGCAGATATTCTTGACTGATGGGTGACGGCACCGACGGAGCCCCGGTACGGACAATTTTAGAGTGATTGCACTCTAAGAACTTTTTAGAAAGTTCTAGCTCGGCCGCACCGCGCACGCGCGAGTGCCTTCCCGCCCGACAGAGGCGCGCGGTCCCTCAGTTAGTATAAGCCAGCTAAGAAGCCAACCCGGGGAGGTGGGTGGGACGCAAGAATATCTGCCTGCTGTCCCTGGATAACACCTGTTACGGTAAGTAACTGTGCTTTATCCCAGGACAAGCAGGCAGCTATTCTTGACTGATGGGTGACCTCTAAGCTAACAAAAAGAGGGATGGAGGGAAGGTTGGCCATTAAGAAAACAAATTTTGTAATACAGATTGGCCGAAGTGACCATCCCTTCTGGAGAATGCATCCAGACAATAATGAGATGTAAAAGTGTGAACTGAGGACCAAGTAGCAGCTTTGCAGATTTCCTCAATAGGAGTGGAACGGAGGAAAGCTACAGATGCTGCCATTGCTCTGACTCGATGGGCCGTGACAGAACCTTCCAGTGTCAGTCCGGTCTGAGCATAACAGAAAGAAATGCACGCTGCTAGCCAATTAGACAACGTGCGTTTAGAAACAGGACGTCCCAATTTGTTCGGATCAAAGGACAGAAAAAGTTGGGGAACTGATCTGTGGGGTTTCGTACGCTGCAGATAGTAAGCAAGAGCCCTTTTACAATCCAAAGTATGCAGAGCTTGTTCCCCAGAATGAGAATGAGGTTTTGGAAAGAAAACCGGTAGAACAATGGATTGGTTGAGATGAAATTCCGAGACAACCTTGGGGAGAAACTTTGGATGTGTACGCAGAACCACCTTGTCATGATGAAAGACCGTAAAAGGTGGATCTGCAACCAGTGCATGAAGCTCACTGACTCTCCTGGCAGAGGTAAGAGCAATAAGGAAAAGTACCTTCCAAGTGAGAAATTTGAAAGGAGAAGTAGCTAAAGGTTCAAATGGAGGCTTCATTAAAGCTGAAAGAACCACATTGAGATCCCAGATAACCGGAGGGGCTTTAAGAGGTGGTTTCACATTGAAAAGCCCACGCATGAACCTGGATACCAGGGGATGAGCTGAAAGAAGTTTTCCATGGACTGGCTCATGAAAAGCTGCAATGGCACTGAGGTGGACCCTGATGGAAGAGGACTTCAGGCCAGAATCAGACAAAGAAAGAAGATAATCCAACAACGTCTCCACCGCTAGGGAAGTGGGATCAAGATGATGAAGAAGACACCAGGAAGAAAACCTCGTCCACTTTTGATGGTAACATTGTAGAGTGGCTGGTTTCCTGGAGGCATTCAGAATGGAACGAACGGGCTGAGATAAAAGAGTATCAGTCGAGTTCAGCCCGAGAGATACCAAGCCATCAGGTGTAGAGACTGGAGGTTGGGATGCAGAAGGGTTCCCTGCTGTTGCGTAAGCAGAGAAGGAAACAGAGGAAGAAGAAAAGGTTCCCTGGAACTGAGTTGAAGTAGAAGGGAGAACCAATGTTGCCTGGGCCACCTCGGAGCAATCAGAATCATGGTGGCTCGTTCCCTCTTGAGCTTGAACAAGGTTCTCAACATGAGAGGCAGAGGAGGGAAGGCGTACAGGAACAGATTCGACCAGTCGAGGAGAAAAGCATCTGCTGTTAGACGGTGTGGAGAGTAAAGTCTGGAGCAGAATAGGGGCAGCTGATGATTGTGAGGAGCTGCAAAGAGGTCTATCTGAGGAGTGCCCCATTGATTGAAGATAGAGTGCAGAGTTACGGGATCGAGTGTCCACTCGTGAGGTTGGAGAATTCTGCTGAGTTTGTCTGCTAAGGAATTCTGTTTCCCTTGAATGTATATAGCTTTCAGGAAGAGATGATGATCTATGGCCCAAGTCCAGATCTTCTGGGCTTCCTGGCATAAAAGGCGAGAGCCTGTCCCACCCTGTTTGTTGATGTAGTACATCGCAACCTGATTGTCTGTGCACAACAGAAGGACCTGAGGAAAGAGAAGGTGTTGGAAGGCCTTGAGGGCGTAAAACATCGCTCTGAGTTCCAGGAAATTGATTTGATGTTTCCTCTCCTGGGCTGACCAAAGACCTTGAGTCTGGAACTCGTTCAAGTGAGCTCCCCATGCATACAGAGAGGCGTCGGTGGTGATGACTAGTTGATGAGGAGGCTGATGGAACAGAAGACCTCTGGATAGATTTGAGGATACCAACCACCATTGCAGAGACTGACGAAGAGATGATGTCACAGATATGTGTCGTGAGCAAGGGTCCGACGCTTGGGACCACTGGGTCGCAAGGGTCCATTGAGGAGTGCGCAGGTGAAGACGGGCATGAGGTGTGACATGAACTGTGGATGCCATGTGTCCCAAGAGCACCATCATTTGCCTTGCTGAGATGGACGGCAGAGGAAGTACCTGGTGACATAGAGACTGAAGGGTCTGAAGACGATTGGATGGCAGGAAAGCTCTCATGAGGAGTGTATCTAGGATCGCTCCAATGAATTGAAGTCTCTGAGTGGGAATGATATGGGATTTGGGTAGATTGATCTCGAATCCCAGAAGTTGTAGAAACTGGATGGTTTGGTTGGTGGCCAGAAGGACCGCTTGGGCAGAAGTGTCTTTGATCAACCAATCGTCCAGGTAAGGAAATACATGCAGGTGGTGAGAGCGTAGAAAAGCCGCCACCACAATGAGACATTTGGTGAATACCCTTGGAGATGAGGCAAGACCGAAGGGCAGCACCTTGTACTGGTAATGACAATGATTGATCATGAATCGGAGATATGGTCTTGAGGTTACATTGATCGGTATGTGAGTGTAAGCCTCTTTGAGATCGAGGGAGCATAGCCAGTCGTTTTGATTTAGAAGGGGATAAAGGATGGCTAAAGAAAGCATCTTGAATTTTTCTTTTACTAGATGAATGTTGAGATCGCGAAGATCCAGGATGGGTCTGAGATCTCCTGTCTTTTTGGGAACTAGAAAGTAGCGGGAGTAGAATCCCTGCCCCTTTTGATCTAGAGGAACTTCCTCTATAGCGTTCAGAAGGAGGAGGGATTGGACCTCCTGAATAAGGAGGGCTGATTGAGGACTGTTCAAAGCAGACTCTTTTGGCAGGCTTTGAGGTGGGAGAGTCTGAAAGTTGAGAGAGTAGCCGTGGCGGATGATGTTGAGGACCCATTGGTCCGAAGTGATTACTTCCCACCGGCTGAGGAACAGAGAAAGTCGACCTCCTATTGGTTGAGGCAGGAGAGCAGGAATAGGGATACTGGCTATACTGCGGAGAATGAAGTCAAAAGGGCTGTGACTTTTGCTGAGGAGGTTGTTTTACAGCTTGTTGCTGTTGCTGTTGTCTGGGAGGCTGACGTTGCTGTTGCCTCTGACGCCTAGGTTGTTGAGCAGTGGTAGGCAATGGACGGGCTGTGAAACGGCGTTGATAGGCCGATTGCTGCCTGTATGGTCTTGGCGGAGGAGGCTTCTTTTTATTCTTGAGCAGGGTATCCCAGCGCGTCTCATGAGCAGAGAGCTTTTGTGTGGTTGAGTCCATGGAATCCCCAAAGAGCTCATCCCCTAGACATGGGGCATTGGCTAACCGATCTTGATGGTTAACATCAAGCTCGGATACCCGAAGCCAGGCCAAACGACGCATAGCTACTGACATTGCTGTCGCTCTGGATGTAAGTTCAAAAGTGTCATATATGGATCTCACCATAAACTTACGCAATTGGAGAAGAGACGACAAGCATGTGTGAAAAGCGGAATGCTTTCGTGAAGGAAGATATTTCTCGAAAGAAGCCATGGTGGTAAGGAGATGCTTTAAATAAAAAGAAAAATGAAAAGCATAATTACTAGCCCTATTAGCTAACATAGCATTTTGGTAGAGCCTCTTACCAAATTTATCCATGGCCCTTCCTTCTCTGCCAGGAGGTACAGATGCATATACACTGGCTCCTGAAGTCTTTTTAAGGGTGGATTCGACAAATAAGGATTCATGTGGTAGTTGAGGTTTGTCGAACCCAGGAATGGGAATTACCTTATATAGAGAATCCAGTTTACGTGGGGCCCCTGGGACAGTTAAAGGAGTCTCTAAATTCTTATAGAAAGTTTCCCTCAGGATGTCATGAAGGGGAAGTTTCAAAAATTCCTTTGGAGGCTGATCAAAATCAAGGGCATCCAAAAAAGCTTTAGACTTTTTGGATTCAGCCTCCAAAGGAATGGACAAGGACTCACACATCTCTTTCAAAAAACTAGAGAAAGAGGAAGTGGCCTGTTTGGAGGATGGGTCAGGGACAGCCGAATCCTCCTCCTCTGAGGAACATTCTCCTTCAGAAAGAAAGGGTTCCTCTGAGTCTCCCCACAGATCAGGGTCCCTTACATGGGAAGAATGGTCCCGAGACTCAGGTGTCGACGTTTGCATGTGTCGGGTTTTGCGCATCGACTTACCCGACCTCATCGATACCGTGTCCGGAGAAGTTATCGGACGCACCGGTGCCGAAGTCTGCACCGATTGATGGTGAGCTCTCGGCTCCGGTGCAAGGACTGGCATCGATACCGATGAGGTTAGGTGAAGCGGTACCGAAACAGTGGAAGCGGATAATACGGGTTCCACAATCGGTACCGATACAGGTTGTTCAACAACCGGTACCGATGGCTCGGTGCGAACTGGCACCGGAAGGTTCGGTGTCATGATAGCAGGAAGGAGTCGTTCTAATTGCTCCTTCAGCTGCACCTGAAGGATGGCCGTAATGCGGTCATCGAGGGATGGCACCGGTACCGCTTTTTTCTTCTGCGGTACCTGCGGTGCCGCTCGACGCCCCGGAGATGAGGAGCCCGATGTCGAGGGACTCACCTCTATAGGGGCGGAGCGCTTCCGCTGGCGTCGAACCGGCGGCAGGATTGGGCTCACTGCACTCGAGGCCGGAAGACGTTCCAGCGGGGAAGGCTTCTTAGCCGGCTTACCTGACTGTTGGGATGCCGGTGTGGAATCACGCGGCGTCGAAGACGAGGGTGCCGACTGAATCGGTGCCGAAGCCGGAGTCGAAGGAACGGGGTCGGACATCTCGGCACCGAACAACAATCGCTGTTGAATTAAGCGATTTTTTAAAGTTCGTTTTTTCAAAGTAGCACAGCGGGTGCAAGAAGAGGCCTGATGCTCAGGACCCAAACACTGTAAACACCAGTTGTGTGGGTCCGTGAGAGATATAGGCCTAGCACACCGCTGGCACTTTTTAAAACCCGGTTGAGGGGGCATGAAAGGAAAAACGGCTTCCGCCAAATCGAAGGCCGAGGCTTCGATGGTGGCAGAAGGCCCCGCCGGGGAAAACCGAAAATTGAAGAAAAAAATGAAAGATTTTTTTTTTTAACAAAATAAAAGAAAGAAAAAAGGCAAATTAAGCCAAACGTTTACGCGAGCGGGAAGGCAAGTTAGGAAAAAATTTCAACAGCCGTTGAAAACGCGTCTTCTTAGCTCCGCGGAAACTAAGAAACTGAGGGACCGCGCGCCTCTGTCGGGCGGGAAGGCACTCGCGCGTGCGCGGTGCGGCCGAGCTAGAACTTTCTAAAAAGTTCTTAGAGTGCAATCACTCTAAAATTGTCCGTACCGGGGCTCCGTCGGTGCCGTCACCCATCAGTCAAGAATAGCTGCCTGCTTGTCCTGGGATAATTTTTTTTTTCTCCCAGAAGAGGACATGTTCATTACATAGGGTTTTTTTTGTTGTTTATTTTTTTTTTTATCAGGATTAAACGAGCTAGATCATAGGCAGCAAAACAGGGTGGTCCACTAGGCCAAGGCTCTACTAAACTGTTTCTCCACTTAGCATTAGCAGCCCAGGAGATACGGGGGAAGAGACAAAGCTTAGCTTGTGGTGTTCTGAATGGCTGCCTTCAGTTCTCGCAGGACTTGTGAGAACTGACAGTAGCCATTCAGAATGCGGCGCGGGCCCAGGCAGGAGCGCAAAAAGCTTGCTCCTGAGGGCCAATACACCGCTAGACCACCAGGCTATAAGGGGCATTTAAAAAGGCACGATGGGGACAGGGCATTTTAAAAAGTACAACGGTGGGTCGTTTTAAAAAGGTACAATGGAGGGGGTCATTTTAAAATGGTACGGGGGGGATTAAAAAAGGTACTGAGGGTATAAAAAATTGTTAGTCAGCTGGGACGGATCCCCTGTCCCAGCCTACCACTAGACCACCAGAGGGAAAACAGGGTACAGGGCAGGGTGGTGGGACAGGGTACAGAGCCTGGCAGGGATGGTGGACAGGGTGCAGAGCCTGGCAAGGAGTGTGGGATTGGGTTCAGAGCCTGGCACGGAGTGAGGGGGCTGGGTGCAGAGCCTGGTATATTTTGTTAAATATATTAGTACACCATTTGGCTCAGAATATTTTTTTTCTTATTTTCCTCCTTTAAATCTAGGGTGCGTCTTATGGTCAGGTGCATCTTATAGAGCAAAAAAATATGGTAAATATGTAACAAAAGAGCTTCATACAGTAGCCCCAGTGGGATTAAACCTAGAAGCTGATTAGTGTTCCCTTTTTTTAGATAGGGTTCCTCTATTGGTTGGGTCAAAACGTGATATTTTAAGGTGTCTGTTGGTGCCAGGCGCCATTGCTGAACAGCTAAAAGGATGGCAGCTTAGATCTGATATGGGTGTTTTAAAATTGTTTGGGGGATATTTTGATAGCCTTGAGAAATTATTAGCGTGTGTTGTTTTTTTAGGATCATGCCCTGAAGCGATAACTTGGTCATGAAACATGGCCATTGTTGTCATGCAGGTCCTCCTTCAGCACTAAAGAAGTAAATATATTAAAGTTAAGGTTGAGCAGTTTAATACTTGAGACCGATGATGCAAGCAGATCACAAGGTACTAAGGCCCAGATTCACTAAGGCCATGGATCAGATCCAATCAGTGAGCGATCCGATCCGTGGCTGGGGGGCTAATTCATGAATCACCCTCAGGCAAATGAGGGTGATCGGAATCACGCCCCCAACCGACTGCCCAGATTGCTCTACAGCAATCCCGACAGACCATCTGTAGATGCCCGGTCCAGCAGAGCAGGAAACTTTACTTTTTTTTTTTTCTTCGCAAACCCGTGGTTGTAACCCGCTTTAAACCTGCAGATTAAAACCTTGGGCTTGTACTGCGGGGAAGGGCAGGAGAGTCGGGGCAGAGATCAGGAGATCAGGGCAGAGAGCAGAGAAGCAGTGCAGAGAGCAGGGCGGCAGAAGGCAGAGCAGTCGGAAAGGACCTGAGTGACTGGTCCTCGGCAGTCGCTTATTTTTGGATCGGTCAGCCCAGTCGGTGTCCCTCATTTTTTTTAGTGAATCGCTGCCTGCCTACATTTGAATGCCGTTCCCCCCTCATTTGCATGCATAAATTGGAGGATGATCAGGACAGAGATTAGTGAATCGGGTCAGCGGGAAATCGGGTTGCAAAAGGGTCGCTAAGTGGTCGGAACTTGGTCGGTGGGCTTAGTGAATCTAGCCCTAAATCCTTTTGTGAAATGAGTTGCTTCCGAGGCCTTGAAGATGTAAGTTTGATATTGTAGCATTGAGTTATTGTTGTTAACCAGTATTTTGAGCCCCTGCTTTGTGATCTATTAAATACCATTTATACAATAATTGCACTTATGTGTGTGTGATTGATGCCAGTAATCAGAAGTTATACATGTAAGCATGTGACTTTATTCTATAAAATGTGCACTTAAAGGGGTCCTTTTTACTAAAGCTTAGTGTGCACTAATAGATGTTAGTGTGTACTAACTAGCCCCCCTCTTTTAGGAAGCCGTATTAGGCTTTTTTATCGCCGGCCGCTAAGGTATTAGCTCATAGAATTCCTTTGAGCGTCGGAGCTAATACCATCATAGCCAGTGCTTAAAAAGCCTAACACAGCTTCATAATAAAAAAAGGGGGGGGGGGTAGAATAGGATGTGCAGCATTTAGTGCACGCCAGTATAAGTGCCTCTTAGGACTCCTTTTATTAATCTGCGCTAGCGGTTTTAGCACGCGCTTAGTGCATGCTACAATGCTGCGCGCGCTAGACACTAACGCCTCCATTGAGCTGGCGTTAGTTTTTCCGCATAGCGCGGGGGTTAGCGCGCGCTAATCTGCAGTGCGTGCTAAAAAATGCTACCGCAGCTTAGTAAAAAGAGCCCTTAGTGTGCAGCGGTATGGGGATGTTAACATAGGTGAGCATGGGCATGTCGTGGGCATTTCACTTGGTGACACATTATAGAATAATATTAAGTTGACAAGAGTGGCTGTGGCTTTATTTTAGTGTGCCAATGCTGCCTTATGCCTGTGTTCTATTGCAACTTAGGCATGCCTAAGAGTTTTTACAAAATTAGCAGCTTTTTATGGCACCTAATTTATGATGCAGTTCATAGAATTTCCACCTTAGTGACTGTCTCTGTGGAAGCAAATTCAGATTCAATTTCTTATTGAAAGATTTGTCCAAAGAAGAGCTCCTAAGGCAAAAGTACATTTCTGTGTGTGCCATTGTGTGGGCTTGGTTTTTTTAAAAATATTTTCCTAGGTGCTGATCTGAACTACCACATGTAGATGGCAGCAGAAAATCAATGTGTTGTGTTGGACTAGATAGGACTTCTTTTTCTAATGGGCAAGGAATATTGCAACAGTCTGCTCCATGAAGAGATCTTGAAGGGTGAAGAATTATATCTCTGCAATTCTTAGGGCCCCTCTAATCAAGCTGCACTAAAGGTTTTTAGAATGAGCCAGCGTGGTAAATGCGCTGACGCTCACAGAATTCCTATGAGCGTCGTCTAAGCACGTACCTTGCTGGCCTGCACTAAAAACTTCTAGCGCAGCTTGATAAAAGGGGGGTTAGCATGCCTACTTGTACATAATTCACTGCATCTTTTGATTTCTTATAAGGTAAATATCATTTACCAAATTTCCAAAATATAAAAGAATTGACAAAAACAATGCAAACTGGTTTGGAAATCAAATTGAAAAAATATACATTTATGTACACTGCTTTGAGTGAATTTCTGCAAAATGGCAGTAAATATATCCTAATAAATAATAATAATTTTTAGAAAATTATTACCATAAAAGGGGATGTATGAAACCTGTTCTTTTAATTTTTTATTTACTCCATTAATATTCATGAACATTGTATAACATCAGGTCGCATCAACAAAGAGAACTTGTAGTTACTATTTAGAAGTACAGTGGTGCCTCGCATAACGGACGCCTCGCACAGCGAACGCTGCGCACAACGAACTTTTTGTCGTGCTCCCCACAACGAACTTCGTTTCACACAACGAAGTCGCCCGAGGGGCCCGGGGGGGGGGGCGGAACTACTCTCGCCGAAGCCGGGAACAGCAGCACCCATGCAGAGAAGGAGAAGACGGCGTGTAGGGGACTCCAGTAAATGCAGAGCAGCAGCTGTGGCAATCAAAAAAAGAGGAGGTCTGCTGTTAAGGTGGACCAGGGTCCTGGAAAATTCGTGAAATCCTGCAATATTACCAGGATCTCAATACAAGTCCATGAGGATCCTGGAGATCCTGCAAATCCTGGTTTTACCCAGACCCGATTCTCTGGTCCTATCTTACGAGACCTGACCCATTTACAGCAAGTTAAGCCATGTTTAAGCTAACGAAAAAAAAATCCAGAAAACATCAAAAGATTATTTCCTTTTTAACAAATAGTAATACTGTACCATGAAATACTGTTCCATCATCTCCCTCCACCTTACCCTGGATGCCGAGTTCTCCGGCCCTCTTTCTCGGCCAGCCGCACGCTTTCAGGGAGCAGCGCACGCGCGCATGCTCTGTTGCTCAATCTTCTCCTCTGACGCAACCGGAAACCGGAAGTTGCAGGAGAGTAGAACATTGACCAACTCCAGCAGCTGCGCGTGCACAGCTTTCTGGAAGCGTGCGGCTGGGTGAGGGAGAGGGCCGGCAGACTCCGCATACAAGGTGAGGTGGAGGGAGGGAAATGTAGGGCTACAGAACGAATTATTGTGTTTTAAATGTATTCTTATGGGAAAACAGGGCTGCAGAACGAATTATTGTGTTTTAAATGTATTCTTATGGGAAAATGCGTTTCACACAACGAACGTTTCACATAACAAACTTGCTCCTGGAACGGATTAAGTTCGTTGTGTGAGGCACCACTGTATACTAATTTATTCCTTCCCTCATTCAATACTACGTCCCTTTATAGTACAAGTCATAAGCAAATCCAAAGATAGAATCTATATACTGTCACCACTAGGGGGCACCTTCTTTCTGTAGCAAAGAGGGCTGGACCTGAGAGAATCCCTTTACTATTCCTGAGTGACCTGCCTAGTAAATAACCAAGGGCTCCTTTTACGAAGCCACTTTAGCAGCTTTATCGCACGCACCTTTTTAGCGCATGCTAACCCCCGCGCTAGCTGAAAAACTACCGCCTGCTCAAGAAGAGGCGGTAGCGGCAAGCACAGCCGGAAAATTAGCGTGCGCTATTACGCGCATTAAACTGCTAATGCGGCTTTGTAAAAGGAGCCCCAAGTCTTCACAAGGTTTGAAACAATTCAAATTTGTGACCAACGAACTTTCCTGCTTCAATCACCACAACCCCAGTCATATAAAGACAAATTGCACACCTCACAGCTGAAATGTCGGTTTTATCTACCCAAATGAGGCAAGACCTGGACAACTGCAACAATCATGACGCCAGCCAAGGGAACCTAAGAGAACAGAAAATATTATTTATTCTGAGTACAACTTCCATACATTTAAACAATGCTGTTCTTCTCGCCTTCCAAAGGGAGTAAGTTACAAGCACCCTTTATATATCAGGGCAATTCTAACTCCTTTCACACTCCAGGGCAGTTCCAAACTGATTGTCCAGATCTTCTTTTTTGTGAACCGCCTAGATCTTTGTGGTTGGGTGGTATACAAGAATAAAGTTATTATTATTATTATTAAACTAGAGAGTTGTGCAGGGACAGAAATCCTGCCCATCCCCACCAGAATCTCCTCCAGTCCCACCCATCCCTGTGAGGAATCCCCTCTGTCCCCGCCCGTCCCGAGGAATCCCCTCCATCCCCACTCATTCCCCCCCATAAAAATGACCTGCCCCTATAAAAAACAGCAATTACTTATGACAGTTTTGATTTATACTTTTATAGTGGAAGCTGGAAAGAAACAGTGGTGTAGCCAGATGGCCAATTTTGGGTGAGCCTGACTGGATTTCAATCCATTTTGCCCGTCTGTTCACAATAAACCCCTCCCCCCCAATACACACACAACTGGATTGTATAAAATGCTTCAGTAGTACAGCTGTTTAGCCAATGAAAGCTATTTTTATATCTGGTTGTTATCTTTAATCACATCTGAAAATGTCTTATGTAGTCTCAAAGGTTATCAACAATTTATCACTGGATGAATATTACTTAGTTCAATGCAAGGTATGTCACTGTACAAAGAATACAGCTGAGTAGAACAGCCCCTGCAGATATTCACTATATTCACCTTAGACAGACAAATGTTCCACGACTTGTAAACATGTTTTAGTTCCAACCTGAGATGGGTGAAAAATTTTTTCTTTAATCTTGTAATGTAGTAGGGCCGCTACATATTTTTCATCTTCACTCCCCCCACCCTATTCAGTATGAATTCTGTTTACAATTCGCCTGCTACAGTGAAAATATCAACCTGAATCCAGTCAGTTCAAACTTTGCCTGCTCAAGATTGCCTCCTGCGAGAGAGGACGCTCATCTTGCTTGTTCTCTTGGTTCCTGCTCCAAACTGCCTACTCTGACATCCAGCTCCCTCCCCACTGGACTAGTGCTGACCATGCCCTCTGGTGACATCATCGGCGGTTCTAAAGTCAAAAGTGGGGAGGTTCTGCATCAACGCAGTTGCGTCAACAAAAGAGCGCGACTAAGGAGCTCCTTAGTTCGCTCCTTTGTTCAAGCCTTAGTGAGAGGCTTGTTTTGTTGTTACGTGTGTTGATAATGAGATCAGTAGTGGTGATTTGTGGCCAGGGTCATTATGGTGATTTGGAGGGTATAAGGAGGGGGAGAAATCAAAACAAAGGTAGAGCTTTGGTTCATGTACCGTTAGAGTTATGAGAGTAAAACTAGTGTCCGGCTGGGTCTTTTAAACGTTCGTTCCTTAAAAACAAAGACGATAGCTGTGTATGATTTGGAGTCGTTAGGTGTGACTGAATCGTAGCTGGAAGATTCAGATGTGGTTGTAATGAATGAATGTTGTCCTCCTGCGTATGAATGGAACTGGAACTGCAGGGGGTATCGTAGAGGAGGCGGGGTGGTTCTGTTCTATAGGAGACATCTTGCTTTAGTGCTTAGTGCTTTAATGCTGATTTATCAGGGTTCAGTAGTACAAACACAGTTGTTTGATCGATTTGTAACCTAATGATTTATTGTTTTAATTTTTTATCCTTTTATCTTGTATGTATTTCTGATGATTTGTATTGTATTTTTTTCACTTATTGTCCAGTACTTCTTATTGTAAACCACCTCTAACTATTATGGCTTTGGTGGTTTACAAGAATAAATTATTATTATTATTTTTTGATAATGAAGAAGGCAGATGTGACCTTTTGTTTGGTATATAGTCCACCAGGAGTGTTGTTGAGGGATAGTTCGGGTTTTCTGAATTTATTGTTGGGGTTAAATTTAGATCTTGGCTGTTCGGTGATTTTGGGGAATTTTAATACTCCTAAACACACTGACTCTAAATGAGGAGAATGTTTTTGGATGCGATGGAGGGGCTAGGTTTCAAGCAATGGGTGGATGTTACGACCCATGCTGCGAGTAATATGTTAGATCTGATTTTTGCTAGGCAGGAGTTAGTGATGGTATCAGCTTGCAAGTTCAATTTAAACCCTGGACTGATCATGCCCTTGTGATGGCTGATATGGAGCTTGATCAGAGAAATTGTAGGGGAAAAAAAAGGGTGAGAGCTGTGAGGCGTTTTAGATCATACATTGATGAAGTTGCTTTATGGTGTGAATAGGACCTGGGTTTGAGCAAGCTTGAAATGAGCAGCCCTAAGGCTGCATTAGATGACTGGCTGCTGTCGTTACAAACAGCGTTGGACATGATAGCGCCTATGCAATGGGTAGTAGTACGGGATGGGCATGGAAATAAGCAGTGGTGGACTTTCGTAAGGAACTGAGAAAGTTAGAACATGAATGGCGGAGCACTAGATCTGAGGATGCGAGAGAGAGATATCAACTAAAGCTGATGGAATTTAGGACTATGGAACAATCAGCACGACAAAGGTTTTTCTGTGAAAAAATAAACAGGGTAGTTAACCACCTGTGTGAGTTGTTCCGGGTGGTTAATCGGTTAAGTATGAATGCTGCTGTGGAAAATTTGTCTTGTCCATTTTCTTTTTTTTTTAACAATATTTTATTTAATTTTTCAAATACAAAAATGTACAATTAGACATTACAATAAAACAGTACTACAATGAATTAAGCTGCATATTCTCAAAACATAATAGTCAATTAAGGTTATCATTGGAATCCTTACAAAACTAGCAATATTATTTTGCTTGAACGATATGTCTTCATAGTTCCTGATAACAAAGAGATGATTCCACCATTCAGGAAAGTTAAGTTTAGAATTAAGAACATAAGCAATGCCTCTGCTGGGTCAGACCTGAGGTCCATTGTGCCCAGCAGTCCGCTCACGCGGCGGTCCAACAGGTCCAGGACCTGTGCAGTAATCCTCAATCTATACCCCTCTATCCCCTTTTCCAGCAGGAAATTGTCCAATCCTTTCTTGAACCCCAGTACCATACTCTGCCCTATTACGCTCTCTGGAAGCGCATTCCAGGTGTTCACCACACGTTGGGTAAAGAAGAACTTCCTAGCTTTCGTTTTGAATCTGTCCCCTTTCAACTTTTCCGATTGCCCTCTTGTTCTTTTATTATTCAAAAGTTTGAAGAATCTGTCCCTCTCTACTCTCTCTATGCCCTTCATGATCTTGTAAGTCTCTATCATATCCCCTCTAAGTCTTCTCTTCTTCATGGAAAAGAGACCCAGTTTCTCTAATCTCTCAGCGTATGAAAGGTTTTCCATCCCCTTTATCAGACGTGTCGCTCTCCTCTGAACCCTCTCGAGTAATGCCATGTCCTTCTTAAGGTACGGCGACCAATATTGGACGCAGTACTCCAGATGCGGACGCACCATCACCCGATACAATGGCAGGATAACTTCTTTCGTTCTGGTTGTAATATCCTTCTTGATTATGCCTAGCATTCTGTTTGCCTTCTTAGCGGCCGCTGCACACTCTGCCGTCGGCTTCATTGTCATGTCCTCCATTACCCCCAAGTCCCTTTCTTGGGTACTCTCATTTAATAATATCCCTCCCATCGTATAGTTGTACCTCGGGTTTCTGTTTCCCACATGTAACACTTTACATTTCTCAAATTATCTTTCCAATTACATAGAATATGATGAATGGCTAACACAATCATAGAATCAAAGATTATTTTGAATGATGTTGGTATCGAGATATCTGGGTTTGATGAACACAGTATGATAGATTTATAAGTCAAAGGTAACATATTATCATTCATATGCATTATAGCTTGAATTCTGGACCAAATTCCAGACCAGTAAATTTGCATGTTAGGACATGTATAAAGAAGGTGCAAGATGGTCCCAGGTTGATGACAAGACCAACACATCTCTGAAGACAAGTGTAATACCTTTGCCATTTTAATAGGAGTCCATTAAGCTTTATGTAAGGTAAAATAGGTGGATTGGCAAATAGATGCCGACATAGTAGGTCTTGCTGAGAGTGCCCAAAATGATTTCCATTCCATCTCCCTGGGGTTTATATTTAGATCTATTGACCATATATCATCAAAGGGGACGTCTTTCTCTCTATCAACCTCTCTCAAGATTTTATAAAGCTTTGACGCTTTTTTATTACCTAACAGTAGAAGTCCTATAAATTTAGAGAAGATGGAGAGACCAATTGCCTCCATATACATGAATAAAGAATTAAGAGGTATTGAGACATTATGCCAGTAATTATAATCTAAACCAATGTACTCCAAAATATGCTCTAATTCATTTACCAAAACTAATCTACCTTCGATGGTTAAATAAGAAAGAGCCTACATGTTCTTAGATTGACATACTTCTATTATATCTGATAGAATTCGAGAATCAAAGATACTGCTGAACCACTTTCTGCCGATGAACTCAATCTGTTCTTGTTAAGAAAGGTTACGCTGATTGTACAGACAATACCAGCAAATGGGGTGGTTGGAATCTGGGATACATTTGAGCAGATGGAATTAGAGATTGCTGGTGAGATCAGAGGTGCTTGTCATCCAACAATATCCACTGGTGACATTTGGTACAAGTGTTGAGAAGTTGGGGAAACAGGATTGTACCGAGTATGATGATAATGATGAACCTAATGTTGCAAGAGGGTGAGGTACCGGATGTGTTGAAAGTTGTGACTATAAAACCTCTAATAAAAGATAAGAAACTAAGAAATGATGTGATCAGTAATTTCCATCCTGTAGTTCAACTGCCCTTTTTGGGAAAAGTACTCGAGACTTGTGTATTTACAGCTGGATAACTATCTCCAGGACCATGGAATTTTAGATGATTATCAGTATGCTTTTTGGAAGCATCACAGCACAGAGACCCTACTGGTGTCACTGCTGGATGAAGTACAAAGTGGACTCAAAAATTGGAAAGAGTATCTGGCAATATTTCTTGATGTGTTGGATGCCTTTGACACGTTGGACTATGTTATTTTGCTTGATAGATTGAAGGGCTGTGGAATTGGAATAGTTTTAAAATGATTTTTCACCTTTTTGCGGAATAGGCAGCAAGAAGTTTTGGTGGATGGTGCATTGTCCCACCGGCGGAAAGTTACGACAGGTGTCCCACAGGGCTCTGCCCTGTCAGCTGCTTTGTTTAATCTCTATCTCATCCTCTGCAGACTTTACGCGGATGATGTTCAGTTTATGCTCCCCATTGTTGAGGATTTTGAAAGGCAGTTCAGAGGCTGCAGAGGGAGATGACAGAGATTAACAGTTGGTTGAAGATTAACAGTTGGTTGAATTGTAACAGATTAAAACTGAGTGTTCAGAAAATGAGGGTTATATGTTTTGTTCGTTCGTTGGGATATGCTTTTCTTGATAAAATTTACCTATTAGACACTACTATTGCAATATCCAAGGAAGTAAAATATTTAGGGGTTTTAGTAGATTCCTGTCTGAATTGCCCCTATCTAGAAACATAGAAAAAGACGACAGAAAAGGGCTATAGCCCACCAAGTCTGCCCATTCCAAATACCCGTCCTCTGGTTTCACTCCCCTAGGGATCCCATGTGAATATCCCATCTTCTCTTAAAGTCCGACACGCTGTTGGCCTCAATCACCTGCAGTGGGAGTTTGTTCCAATGATCCACCACTCTTTCAGTGAAGAAGTATTTTCTGGAGTCGCTATGGAACTTCCCTCCCCTGATTTTCAGCGGATGCCCCCTGGTGGTCGAGGGTCCCATGAGGTAGAAGATATCTTCTTCCGACTCGATACGACCCGTGATGTACTTAAACGTTTCAATCATATCACCCCTCTCTCTTCGTTCCTCAAGTGAGTACAGCCTCAGTTTATTCAGTCTTTCTTCATACGTGAGATCCTTGAGCCCCAAGACCATCTTAGTGGCCATTCGCTGAACCGACTCGATTCTCAGCACGTCCTTCCGGTAGTGTGGTCTCCAGAATTGAACGCAATACTCCAAGTGAGGCCTCACCATGGACCTGTACAGCGGCATCATAACTTCAGGTCTCCTGCTGACAAAACCTCTACGGATACAACCCATCATTTGCCTTGCCTTGGAGGTAGCTTTCTCCACTTGATTTGCAACCTTCATGTCATCACTAATGATCACCCCTAGATCACGTTCCATCGTGGTCCTGGCCAAGGTCTCACCATTTAGTATGTAAGTTCTGTGCGGGTTTCTCTTACCCAGGTGCATTACCTTACACTTTTTAGCATTGAAGCCTAGTTGCCATGTTGCTGACTACTGTTCAAGCAGAAGTAGATCTTGCGTCATATTATCAGGCAAAATCTATGTCCTTAGTGACCTCAGTGCCTCCTTCCTATGTCCTTAGTGCCCCTTCCCATGTCCTTAGTGCCCCCAGTGCCTCCTTCCAATATCCTTAGTGCCCTTTCCTATGTCCTTAGTGCCCTCAGTGCCTTCTTCCTATGTCCTTAGTGTCCCCAGATCCAGTGTCAGTTCTCCTTTGTACCTTTGTCCCAGGTCTCCCTCCTCTGTTATGATCTTGCCTCTCTATGCTCTTCCTCAGGGTCTCCCCACTCTGTCTGCACCTCCCATAGTCCTGCATCTGTCTCCTGTCTTTCCCCTTTGGTCCAGGTCTTTCTCTCTCTAGTCTTTCTTCTGCTTACAACCCCCCCTTTTTCTCTGCCTCTTTCTCTCCTTCCTTTCTCCCTCCTTCCTATGTCCCCCTCACTGCCTTCCAGCCTTTGTCCCACCCCCTCCCCCAAAGCCTGCCTGCCTGCCTACCTCCCTCCCTCCCTGCCGTGCCAGACTGCCTGCCTACCTCCCTCCCTGCTGCGCCAAAGCCAGCCTGCCTGTCTGCCTCCCTCCCTCTAGCACCCGAAGCCTGGCCTACCACCGATTCAACCCCACCCTGGTCCACCGCCCAGAAAAGGAAGTTCTAGGCGCCAGCCCACAAGCCTTCTTGACATCAGAGAGGAAGTTCTGGGCCAGCCAATCACTGTGTGGCTGGCCCGGAACTTCCTCTCCAACATCAGAATTGATGTCGGGAAGAAGGCATGTGGGCTGGCGCCTGGACCTTCCTTTTCTGGGCGGCAAGCAGCGGCGGCGGACTGGGGGGGTGTTGAATCGGGTGCTGGAGAGAGGGAAGGAGGGAGGCTGGCTTTGGCGCGGCAGGGAGGGAGGGGAAGTGATTGCGTGTCCCGTTGTCCCCGCACACAGCTTCAGGATGCTGTCTCTGAAAATGAGACATTTCGGCATCCCGAAGCTGTGTGTAGGGACAAAGGAACAGGGGGATCTAAAAATGGGACGATCCCTTTCAAAATGTGACGTATGGTCACATTAAGCATCCATCCCTGTGGGAGTCCCGTGGACCCACGGGATTCCCACTATCCCCGTTCCCATGCAGATCTCTATTCCAAACCCCCTCCTAGGCTACCAAAGACCCTATTTGTAGGCTTTTTTTACTTCCAGCCTTTTCCCTAGTATGCTAATCTTGGCTTTTACCTGCCACTGGCCATTTATTCTTTTTGGGACTATCAATAATCCAGGGATTTTTAGCCCATTCTTCTTCCTCCTTTCTCTCCATAGCAATTCCTTCTTATAGTGGCTATCAGCCCTTCTGCAGTATTTACAGCCAC
Source organism: Geotrypetes seraphini (assembly GCF_902459505.1). Taxonomy (NCBI): domain Eukaryota; kingdom Metazoa; phylum Chordata; class Amphibia; order Gymnophiona; family Dermophiidae; genus Geotrypetes; species Geotrypetes seraphini. Next base: position 537,168,965 of record NC_047084.1, read on the forward strand.
ACCCCTTTCTTGGAACTACTATTGTAATTAGTGTAATACCTTTTCCACCTGAGGAGAAACCAGTTCCTGCATTACATTTTAGATGCAGCCTCCTTCCCCAATTGCCTGCTGAGCCGCTCTGATGTCCTGTGTCCAGCTACCCTTCCCCTAAGATTCTTGTATTTGGCTACAGGGATTCTTGCTGGAAACAGATGGCACTTCTCAAAGGTAAGGACTTCTTTTAACTTTTGTTTCTGCTTTTTTATGGCTCATAAATAAATTTAGTGGGCTAAACTTAGGATATAAAAGTGGGGAACTGGATTGAGAACTGGTTGACAGACAGATGGCAGAGGGTGGTAGTTAATGGAGTTTTCTCAAAGGATAGAAATGTAGTTAGTGGATCTGTACTGGGATCTGTACTGTCAGGGATTTATACTGGGGCCGATCCTATTCAACATATTTGTGAGCGACATTGCTGAAATGTTGGTAGGAAAAGTTTGCCTTTTTGCAGATGATACCAAGATTTGCAACAAAGTGAACTGCCCCTTGGGTGAGGACAATATGATAAGGGATCTCTACAAAAATTAAAAGAATTGTTAAATGTTTGGCAGTTAAAATTTAATGGGAAGAGTCCAAAGTGATGCACTTGAAGTGCAGAAATCCAAGGGAGCATTATATGCTAGGTGGTGAGACTGACATGCATGAATCAGGAGACAGACCTTTGGGTGATGGTGTCTGAAGCTCTTAAGGCAGAGGTGGTGTGCCTAGTATGTTTGACACCTGGGGCCAATTATTTTTAACACCCCCCTCCTCTTTATAAAAAATATATTTTTAGTAATACTCTACGAGTCACACAACAAGGGTGTACCTAGGAAAAGGCAGCATTTTAAACACTGCAGTGATTACTAGAACATCAATACACCCTTTGTAAATCTAAACAAGCCATATTAATGCAGATCGATCCTGCACAGTCAGTGCTAACAGAAACCATGTCCATTTTATACACACAGAACACAAATATACCCTCACCGAGTATGGAATAAGTACTCACAAACTAAATTTAGTATGTAGACAAAAGTTAAACTGAACTACCAAGAAGCCAGACTGAATACAGTGCAACAAAAACAGATCCAGTGGCACATGTCTCCTAGTACTGTGCAACAAAACCAGAAACAGTGACACCCGTTCCCTAATACTGGCAAAATATAAAAGAGCAGATGTAAATTTGAAAAAATTAACAAATACCAATCATCACTTTACAAATTAACAAATAGAAATAAAACAAAAATTGGAAAATATGAAAATACAATTTTATTGGCCTAATACATTTTTCTTTTTTTTCCCCAAGTTATCGAATAAAATACTATTGTCCTTAACATATATGGGTAACTTGATACTCAACACATGAGACAAACGTAATGGGGACATAAGTTGCCACGCTAAATACAACCAATCATGGAGATGTTCCATGAGATCAGGAAGGATCCAATACATGCCCTGACACAATATATAGGCCTAATGATACCTATAAAAATTTGGGAAATTTACCCCACCCGCCACAATTGGTTTTTGTAAAGATACTAAAGCAATTCTCACAGTTTTACCCAACCAAACAAATTTGGTAAGGATATTATTTAATTTCTTATAATAGGACCCCTGAAAAAACACTGGTAACATACCCATTTGGTAGCAAACCACAGGCAAAATCATCAACTTAACCGTTTGAACTCTCTAAGACACCAAGACAGATATAAAGGGTTCCATTGCTCACACAATTCTGTAACCTTCTGTAACAAAGATTTTTCGTTTACTTTCATCGTCTCTTCCAACATTTTTTGAATCCAAATACCTAAATATTTTATACCCTCTTCCTTCCAAAGAAAAGGGAATGTATCAAATAATCCTTTTTGACAATGTACATTTAGTGGAAGAACCTATGATTTACTCCAATTTATTTTATAGCCAGAAAACTTGCCAAATCTGTCAATCAAATCTAATAAATGTGGAATGGTAATTTCCGGATTCCTCAAATGAAGCAAAATATAATCTGCATATGCAGAGACCTTATATTCCCGACCTGCATAAGGAATACCCTGTATCTCTTCTGACTGTTGAATAGCCAGTAGCAAGGGTTCCAGTACAATGTCAAAAAGCAAAGGAGATAACGGACACCCTTGTCTAACTCCCCTCTCCAGACAAAAACGTTCTGAAAAAGTATTATTAATATATAATTTGGCAGAAGGGGAACTATACAAGGTTTGAATCATTTATATAAATCTGGAACCAATACCGAACCAATCCATTGCTTGATACATGAAGGTCCACTCCAAATGAACAAAGATACAGAGAAGGCCGGATCTTCCATGGCTTTTGTTAAATTTAACATGTGGAAAGCCAGTTTGGTGTTGTTTGAAGAATGCCTTTAAGCAACGAACCCCGTTTGGTGTAAACCGATAATATAAAAGAGAGCCTTGGCCAAGCATAAAGCTAATAACTTAGCCAGAAGTTTTCTATCTACATTTATCAAAGAAATAGGCTTATAATTTGAAACCAACATGGGATCTTTATTTGGCTTTGGTAAAACTATAGTTAAAGATTCTGCCATAGTACCTGTAATGCAATCTTTAATTAGTTGTGCCTGATATAAATTTAATAGATGAGGTAGTAGGGTAATTTGGAATAATTTATAGAACTCTACAGTGAAACCATCACCACCTGGAGCGGATCCAACTCTAAGGGACTTCAACGCTGATTGAAGTTATTTCAGTGATATAGGCATCTCAAGATTTCCAAAGATACAGGTTGTTCCCCACTCACGCAAACCAAAGAGACCTTACAGTAAAAAAATGCCAATCGTTGAGGAAAGTTCCCTTCTCAGTACCTGCTGACGCTCCCCACCACCAAAAGGTTCAAGGTTTCTACTTAAACATCCGATCTATTAGGAACAAAGCACAGCTGGTTAAAGATTGGCTAGAGGAGACCAACCCTGACTTTGTTCTCTTAACTGAAATATGGTTGATCACTGACAATGATATCATAATTTGTAAGTGTCTTCCACCTGGGTTTAAAATTATGTCTCAACCCAGAACCAAGGGAAGAGGGGGAGGACTAGCCATCATAACAAGAAATTCATTCGAATCCACAATCCTAGCCTTGAAATCTTCAACAGACCTTGAAATTCTTTCCTGTAAACTCCAGTCAGACCAGTTAGAAGACGGCTTAATTATCACGCTATTCTGCATTCCTCCTAAGAAATGGTCCACCGCTAAAGACAACTTCTCCGAATTCCTCCTCACAAATTCAATTACAGGTCCCTACAACCTACTGACAGGTGATCTGAACATTCACCTAGAACAGGTAGAGCAGAGTGGCACTAAAGATTTTCTGTCCTTCATCACTTCTCTAGACTTCTTTGTACTGACCCCAGAAAAGACCCACCAAAAAGGTCACCAACTAGACCTAGTAACCTTCTCCTCCAAAGAACAAGTCTATCCCAAGATTCTCTGGGAGTAAGCCACCTGGACTGATTCCCTTTGGTCAGACCACCGATTATGCAATTTCCAACTTTGCTGGCAAGCAAGACATCACCCATCCAATCCCAAGATGGCAAAAAGGATTAAGAAAATGACATCCACTAGAGGCTTGGTTAATCCAGTAGAATTCTGGTCACACTATGACATCTCTTCCAACCCAGACCCCGACTCATTTACGGTAGACTCCTGGACCAACACGAGCATTCAGATCCTAAACAAAATGGCCCCCAAAAAGCAAGGAAAATGAGAAACAAATTTGGATGGCTGGTTTGACGCTGAACTAGGAACAGTGAAACGGGAATTATGAAAACTTGAAAGACAATGGCTGAAATCTGGAGACAGTAAAAAGAGAGCCAACTGGAGAACAAAATTAAAAGAGTACAAAAAATTTATAACAACTAAACGCAATAACTTTTACGCACAAAAAATCGGTTCCCCAAACCCCGACATCAAATCTTTTCAATATAGTCAACAACCTTTATGACATTCAGACCTTAACCCGTCCTACCTTAGACTCCCCACCACCGGCCAATGCCCTGGCTGAGTTTTTCAACAACAAAATCTCCAATCTGAGATCCACCCTATTGGTCGTTACAACCAACCATCTGAACTACCCAGTTGCTCAACTCAAAGACGAACCTAGGGCAGATTTGATCTGGAACAATTTTACCATCCCTATCTGGCAACAATTCTGCAAATTTTACTCAAAATACGCCGATTCCTACTGCAAATTAGACTGTTGCCCTCCAAACGTAATGAAAATAGCCCCAATCACCTTCAAAGCCAAGTTACACACTTTGCTCTCTTCCCTTCTACGGTCAGGTACTTTTCCTGAGGCCCTAGGCCAGATCCTGATCACTCCAATTGTAAAAAATCCCAAAGAATCTATCAAGCTAACTTCAAATTACATACCCATTGCAAACATTCCCTTCTTTGCAAAGCTGATGGAAGGACTGGTCAACCAGGATTTAGAAACATAGAAAAATGACAGCAGAAAAGGGCCATAGCCCATCAAGTCTGCCCACACTAAAGACCCCCCCCTAACTTTACCCTCTTAGATATCCCATAGCCCATCAAGTCTGCCCACTCTGATGACCCTCCCCACCAACTTTACCCTCTTAGAGATCCCACATGCGTATCCCATTTACTCTTAAAATCTGGCACGCTGCTGACCTTAATCACCTGCACTGGAAGTTTATTCCAATGATCGACCACTCTTTCGGTGAAGAAATACTTCCTGGTGTCGCCATGAAATTTCCCGCCCCTGATTTTTAGCAGATGCCCTCTTGTGGCCGAGGGTCCTTTAAGAAAGAAAATATCATCTTCCTCCTCGATACGACCAGTGATATATTTAAACGTCTCAATCATGTCTCCCCTCTCCCTACGTTCTTCAAGAGAGTACAGCCACAATTTATTCAGTCTCTCCTCGTATGAGAGATCCTTGAGTCCCGAGACCATCCTGGTGGCCATTCGCTGAAACAACTCAATTCTCAGCACATCTTTTCGGTAATGTGGCTTCCAGAATTGTACACAGTATTCCAGATGAGGTCTCACCATGGATCTGTACAACAGCATTATGACCTCGGGCTGCCAGCTGACGAAACTTCTACGGATACACCCCAACATTTGTCTAGTCTTGGATGAAGCCTTCTCCACTTGATTGGCAGCTTTCATGTCTTCATTAATGATTACTCCTAAATCACGCTCTGCTGCAGTCCTAGCTAAGGTCTCACCATTTAGGGTGTAATTTCTGCACGGATTTCTGCAACTCGAGGACCAATGTTCCAACAAGAGTAGGTCCTGTGTCATACCGTCGGGCAAATTGCTATTACTTACTATGTTACATAGTTTGGCGTCATTGGCGAATAATGTTATTTTACCTTGAAGCCCCTGAGTCAGATCTTCTATGAATATGTTGAAAAGGATCGGGCTGGATAAATTCAGCATTCTAAATGAGAACCAGTCAGGTTTTCATTCCAGGTACAGCACTGAAACTGTTATTGCCTCACTGCTAGATTCCCTCCATAGCTTATTTAGCCAGGGCACAAGCGCTCTAGTCCTGCAATTTGATTTAAGTAATGCCTTCGACTTAGTAGATCATGCTATTCTTATAGACTGTCTGGAGTCAACCGGTCTCTCTGGTAATGTGTTAAAATGGTTCCAGGGTTTTTTGAGTAAACGATCATACCAAGTTTACAGTGACAATACTCACTCCTTCAGCTGGGTAAACTCATGTGGAGTCCCGCAGGGCTCCCCCCTATCCCCCACACTGTTCAACATCTACCTGGCCGTACTGGGAAATCTACTACAAAGTTTAAAAATCAAATTCTACATCTATGCAGACAACATCACCATAGTCTTTCCACTAACAAACCTAACCCCCGAGACAAAAAATCACCTGGCATCTATCTTAAAGCAAATCGAACTATGGATGACCAATTTCAAACTGAAACTCAATTCAGAGAAAACCAAATTCTTCCTGGAGAGTCCGAACGACAAAATCAAAGATTCATCAATTTCCTTGAATGGTCAAGTCTTTCCCATTACAGATTCCATAAAAGTTCTGGGAGTGACTCTGGACCGCTACCTTACCCTTGAAGCTCACACCGACTCACTGGTCAGAAAAGGCTTCTCAACATTATGGAAACTAAGAACCATCAGGAAGTACTTCAATGAAATCTCATTCCGCTTACTGGTGCAATACTCCATTCTAAGCTTACTCGACTACTGTAACATCATTTATCTGGGGTCTTTCAAAAAAACATCCAAAGACTCAATCATCCAAAATTCGGCAATCCGATTGATCTTTGGGTTAAAAAAATGGGAACACATAACTCCCTACTACCAAAAACTCCACTGGCTGCCCCTGGAAGCAAGAGTGCTATTCAAATTTGCCTGTCTGTTTCAAATCCACTCTTGGTTCGGCCCCCGTGTACTTGGTTCCCCATTTTAACTTAGATTGCCCATCCAAACCCACACGCAGAATACATCTGTTTAACCATCCAACACTAAAGGCCTGCCGTTACAAAAGACACCTGAACAGAACACTTGCCTTCCAAGTAGGTCAACTGAATGACTGGCTGTGTAATATTATCACACACTCCTCTTCCTACCTAAGTTTCAGAAAATTAGTAAAAACAAATTTGTTTAACCGGTTTGTAACCTAAGACCTCTTATGCCTTATCTCTTCAACTCTAACTAAATTGTTTCCCAATATCTCTTATGCCTTACCTCTGTATCCTATTCACCTGTATTTTGATGACTTTACATTGTAGCTATATTCTCTGATTGTCCAGCCCTTCTTTGTTGTAAACCGCCTCAAACTACCACGGCTTTGGCGGTATATAAGAATAAAATTATTATTATTATTATTATTATATGCTTGGGAATTTTTGGGTCCTTAATTAACTTTAAAAACTCTAAACCTTCAAGTTCTTTATTTGAATAAAGCTCAGAAGAATATAAAGCTTTATAAAAGTTCAAAAATTGTTTTAAAATAATTCCAATTTGAGAATGAGTTTCACTCTTCTCATCTGTAATAGCCCCAATTTTTACTTTTCTTTTTGCTTTGCCCAATACATTTTTCAATTAGCTTTCAGAGGCCAGAACTTCTTCCTCAGGTCAGTATGGTGCTGTTACAGTATCCTGTCCTGACCTGAGGAAGGGCAGTTTGGTCTCCAAAGTTAGTTTTAAAAAAGTCCAGAAATTCTTATTCGCTGCCCACTGCTGACTCCATAGCCTTCCGTCTGCTATGTCACGCCTCTTTCTCTCTCTTACACAACTTCCTATTTCTGCCTAGGCCCCTTGATGCAGTCCTTGTATGGGTGAAACACAGCTTGTGTCTGGCTTCTTTGTGTTGTGTGTCATCCACAGGAATAAAGTTCTGAATATTTCCCTTTGACTTATCCACTTTTGTTGTCAAGATCTTGGGAGTTTGCAGACTACCTGCCCTGTTGCTTTCTAAGAGTTAAAAGAAGACAAGAAAGCAGTAACCAGAAACTGGGACCAACACAATCATAAAAATTAAATGGCCAGACAGCAAAGGTTGAAAAAATAATTTTATTAGATTAACAGCTCCTTTTACTAAGGTGCACTAGCATTTTTAGCGTGCACTGAAGATTAGCATGCGCAAATCCCGCACTAAATGGAAAATACTAACGCAAGCTCTATAGAAGCATTAGCATCTAGTGCGCGTGGCATTGTAGCACGTGCTAAAACTACTGGCGCGCTTTAATAAAAGGAGCCCTAAGTATATTTGTTTTGACCATCTGTTGGAAACTGTGGGCTCCTTTTACAAAGCCACGCTAGCGGGTTTAAATGCGCGTGACTTTTCATCACACACTAACCCCCGCACTAGCTGAAAAACTACCGCCTGCTCAAGAGGAGGCGGTAGCGGCTAGCGGCTTAGCACGCACTATTACGTGCATTACACCGCTAGCGCAGCTTTGTAAAAGGAGCCCTATAACTTCCCTCCATGGTTTGAAAAAGGAGATTTTAGCCTCCAAAGGATCGAAAGATAGCACCTTATTTTTAAATTTTTCTTTCAAATTAGACTAAAAGGGCCACCACATTACTTCATTCTGTTGTCTGGCCGTTGGCTGATTGTGTTAGTCCCAGTCTCTGGTTACTGCTTTCTGCTGGATCTATAGACTTGTGATGTTTTAGAATTTTGTTATTGATCTGTTTTGGTTTCCCAGTATTTGAACTGGGAATCCTCTTTGCTGCTTTCTACTTGGAAAAGCAGAACAGAGAAGCCTAGACATGAATAAACGACCCCGGGCGGCGTAGGAAGATGGATAAAATCAAATGCAAACTAAAACGGATGGATTTTTGACACGAGGGTGAGACAACACCCCCTTCATCAGAGATGGCGAAGGACTGTCGCTGTCCGGTTGTTACTTGTCTGAGCAGAGTTAGAAGTGCCCCTTTTAGCAGGCTGGGTGCTTATTTTTTTTTTTCAAAGACAGTTTATTGAACAACCAAGTACAAACCAAGAAAGCCGCAGATATAACATTTTCAGAATGGAAAATACAGTGCTCAAAATACTAAACCACCAAACAGGCGAAGACAATCAGAGCCTGGGTTGGGTTCTTATACCCGGACTCATCGAAGCCCCACCCCACAGAATCCCCCCCTCACCCCCCCTTAACCCACTGGCATCACAGGGACCACTGGCTTCCGCAGCTGGTTGAGTACTTGGTTTTAATCAGCGGGGGTAGTGTCCAAATAAGACGCCCAAACAGACAAGAGCTTACTACGATGACAAGAAAACCGAGTGGACAAGGATTCCCATACCATTAATTGATGGAATTTGTTACGCCAATACCAAATGGTGGGTGGGGAGTCCTGGATGCTATGATTTAAGATACATTTCTTACCTACTATATAACTCTTGCTGATAAGTAAAGAATCACCTTCAGAAAGCCCACCCAAAAAACCCTTAGCTAAAAAGAGAATCCCCTCAACCTGAGATGGAAGGGCATAGCCCACTAGGGTCTGCAAGTAACAACGGACCTCCGACCAAAAGGAGGCTGGGTGCTTTTTTTATATATATATAGCGTGCCCAATACCCTCGCTTTCCTCAGCTGGATTTTGGGTGGTTGGTGTAATATGCAGGAGGAGGAGGGAGGGAGGGAGGAGCAGCAGCTGTTTGGCAGAAAGGTTGAGGGCGACTCCCTGCAGCACCAGTCGAGAGGCAGCGCCCGCCTGGACTACAGCACCAGCTGCCGCTGAAGATCGGGGGGCACCGGGTGGGATCGCACAACCCCGCCGAGGAGGAGCCGCAGCCATGGTCGTAGCCCTGCGAGATGGTTTCGAGAAACTCCTGCGGGAGAAGAACGCGATCACCGACCTGTTGACGGCCATCGAGGCCAAGACGGGCGTGAATAAGCGCTACATCGCGCTCGGTAGGTTGCCCCCCCCCCCCTGGGAAGGGGGCTGGGGGAGGTGGGCTGCGACCCAGGACTGCCTGAATGGACGTCTAGCGAGAAGCGGCCGCGCTGTGTCAACCCCAGGCCCTGGTCGTCTCGAATCCACCTCCTGCCCCCCCCCTCCCCCCCGGGTTTTGCTCTGATCGGCTCTTCTCTCCTTTCTCCCTAGCTGTCATCGGGATCCTAGCCGTGTATCTGGTGATCGGCTACGGGGCATCTCTACTCTGCAACTTAATTGGATTCGGCTACCCCGCATACATTTCGTGAGTACTTCCCTTCTGGGACGCGTGGTTTCCTGTAACGTGAGAGAGAGAGAGCCACGCACGCAGCAGGACCTCTTTTGTTTGCTTTTGAGGCGGCCTGTAGAAATCGTGCCTGTTTTTCTCAGCTCTCTTGTTCTTTTGCTTAAGGGTATTTGCTCAAGTGAGAGCGTGACATTAAAAAAAAAAAAAATGCATTCTCAGGCTGACTATTGTTTGCTGAAGCGATAGTTAAGAAGTTGACTCTAGATTCAGTTTTACCAGCAGACAAGAAACCCCCCCCCATCCCACACACACTGTGTTTTCCTATCATATCCACTGCTTTCTGGTGGAATCGCTATCAACAGCTTCGCTTTGCTCTCACTCCCCTGAAAAAGGCTGAATGAAATAGATGGTTTTCCTATAGCTAAGTTCCAGTAACTGTTGTGGTTTTTTTTTTTTTTTTTAATGCAGTTATTGGCAAGCTGGAAGATGATCTCTAGTTTGAGTCATCACATGCTTTTCTGGGCCTTCACTTTATTTTTGTGCCTCTGTGCAAAAAAAAAAAAAATAATAATAAAAAGGCATAAAGTGTAATATTCCATAATGCTCTTAAAATGTAGTAAGTAAAACATCTTCTTAAGGAGGAGTCCTTTTACAAAGGCGCAGAAAAAAGTGGGCTTATTACTACTACTATTATTTATTATTTATAAAGTGCTACCAGACGCACAGGCCTTTAGCACGCCCTTGTCCCACGTGCTAAGACCTCCTTCTCCCACAGCAGTAAAGTGGTCAATTTCCCGTTTTTTTTAATTAATGGCTATACTGTAATTTGCTATTAGTGCACAGCCATTAAAACAAATGAGTGTGTGAGCATTTACTGACACCTGCTTTGTAGGCAGTAAGGCTCTGATTCTATAAACGGTGCCTATACAGGTAGGCACCCAGATAGGGATGCCTACCGATATAGGTGCCTAACTTAACTTTTTTAATTGGTACAATCAGCGCTGTTAATTGAACAGTGCCATTAAAAACCAATTTAAAAACTGATTTAAAAAAATTAATTTTCAGGTAGGTGCTTACATCGGTAGGCGCCTATCTGTGCCTTCCCGAAAAGTAGGCATAGTTAGGGGCGGAGTTTGGGTGCCGGTAGGTGTCTATGTTAGGCGCCAGTAAGTTAGACCAAGAAAACCCTGGCCTAATATGCAGATGCCTAACTTTATGGCACGTACTGGTATGTTGAGTTAGATGCTGCTAGGTGCGATTCTACAAACATCGCTTTGTGGTTGATTGACAATCGCATCGAGTGGTGCCGTTTATGGAATCAGGACCTAAGGGTTCACAGGCTAATCATGTGATAATCATCACAAGGTGCACTATCTGATCAGTGCTGGCATGCCCCCTCTCTGCCCCCTAATCATATATACATAGCACTAACTATATCCTGAAATCTTCTCATATCAATGCTATTATGAAGCCATACGATGTCCGCTCAAACTTTGCGGCATCATATATAGAGATAAGTGAATACTTCCTTAGATGTAATTATGAAAATTTTGTATATGTGTTTTTAGATTTTTATATATTTTTTTTAATGTATACTTATTTTTGTATGGACCTTCAGAATGTAGCTAGACCATATGTTATAACCAGCTACCTCACTTCTTCGTCAGTCCATTTTATTATTTATTTCTAATAAATCTGTAAAATCAGTCCTTAACTTCAAAAATTCATAATATTTTTCACAAACTTCATATATAGTTTCTTTCACTTCGATTCCAATTTTTTCATTCCACATAATTCATTTAATTTCTTTATCACCAATTTGACCACTTAGCTTTGAGGTTAGCTCTCAAATTTCATCAATGCCACCTCTCCCGACATGCATGTTTCAAACAGAAATTTTCTTCAGGGTTGAGGGGAACAATTGAGGGAGCAGTCATCAGTTTCAATGGCCTCAGAGGTGGTGAACCCTCTCTGCCCCAACATGCTCCTCTGCCATAAAAATGGTCAACTGTGCTTTCAGGAGATTTCTTTGCATATTTTGAGCACAGCTTTGTGTTATTAGACATTTTGTAAAACTTTGTCATTCGTAAATAAATGATGGGAAAAAAATAATAGGGCCCTAACAACTCATAATTGAGGTTAATTGGCACCCTTTAGAATCTGAATGTACATTTTGGCTGTGCACTATTCTATCAGGCAGTGCCCCTAATTCCTATAGTGCAGTGGTTCCCAACCCTGTCCTGGAGGACCACCAGGCCAATCGGGTTTTCAGGCTAGCCCTAATGAATATGCACGAGGCAGATTTGCATGCCTATCACTTCCATTATATGCAAATCTCTCTCATGCATATTCATTAGGGCTAGTCTGAAAACCCGATTGACTTGGTGGTCCTCCAGGACAGGGTTGGGAACCACTGCTATAGTGTGTGTCTCAAAAGGGGTTGTGGTAATGAGACAATTTGGGTGTAAAAACAGCAAAAGCCAAATAGCACCAAAAGGTTTCACAAAGGAAATGAAGCAGCAAAACAACAAAAGATTGTGGAACAGAAGATTGTTTGTAGTTTAGTAAGCGTCCAAATATCTTAAAAACAATAATTTTAAAAACAATCCACAAAAGATGTATACAGTTACAAGTGTACCACAAGATAAAAGCCAAATAATGTAAAAAAATACAAATGACCCAATAAGGGCTGTGTTTTGGCAGAATAAAAATGTCTTCCTCAGGGGTCTTATAGGGAAAGGGATTGGGACTTGTATATCGCCTTTTTTTATTTTTTATTTTTATAACCACTTTCAAAGCGGTTTACATACAGGTGCTTCAAGAATTTTCGCTATCTGTCCCAGTGGGCTCACAATCTGTCTAATGTACCTGGGGCAGTGGAGGATTAAAGCCCAAATTCTGTAACCAGCGCCTAAAGTTAGGCACCTTTTTCAGAGGCGCCTATGTAAATTGAAGAACAAGCTCAATTAAGCTTTTTAATCAGCACTGGTTGAAACCTAGGCGCCTATCAAGAAAGCGTGATTCTGTAACAAAGACGCCTCTAAAAATTTAGGCGGCTTTCAAAAAAACAGGCGCTATGCATGTTAGGCGTGGGCGTGGCTACGTGTTAGGCACCTTCTTACAGAATCACTGCTCTTAAGCGTGCTTAAGCGCTCGCATGGGCACTTAACTTTTAGATGTGCCTAGAGCTGGCCTATTTATTGAGCGCCTCCAAAATAGGTGCCGCTCAGCGCGATTCACTAAACAGCGCCCAATTTTACTTGAATCACGCTGAACAGTGCCTAATTAGGTGCCTAACTTTTGGGCGCTTCTTATAGAATTTGCCCTTAAGTGACTTGCCCAGGGGTCCTTGACTCTCGTAAATAAAAATAACATAAAAGGCGTAAGTGTGTCAAGTGCATTCCAAAAGGTTACACACGATTATAGAATACTGAGTCTGCACGACCAACTTACCCCCTCTTTTACTAAGGTGCGCTAATCGAATTAGCGCGCGCTAAACACTAATGCGTCCATAGACTAACATGCACGCATTAGCGTTTAGGGCGTGCTAAATCGATTAACACACGCTAATCGGTTAGAGGGCCTTAGGTTTCAGCAGGCATAGGTCTGGTGCCTAAAGTTAGGGCATGGGAATCAGCTCTAGGTGCGATTGTATAAAGGGTGTACTCTATAGATTAATGTTTAGTGCTTATTTTTTCCTTCAACTATTTTTGAGTGCCTTGTATAGAATTTGACCCATAATGCTCGTGTTATATGAGTTTATACAAATTGTCTTACCCCCTGCGAGCTATGTTCGTGAATGTGCTATACCAGTTTATTTTTACTAAGGTGTGCTAATTGTGAAATTAATGTCTGTTTTTAAGGCTTTTCCTTTTTAGGTTTGTTTTTGTTTTTTTGCAGGTTTCATGTAGTAATAATACCTGCAGAAACCTAAAAAGAAAAGCCCTTTAAAACAAATGCGTTCATTTTGCAATTGGCGCATCTTAATAAAAAAATAGACTAATATAGTATGCATTATATGCCCTTGTGCATTATAAAAGTTTATTTTTTCATACACACAATTTTGCACTGTTATATATGTACATTATAAGCATAAACTTATAGTATATGGACCATTCTCTCCATAAATTATTAAAACAGTATCATATAGTCATTGCATATTAAGGCCCCCATGGACCGCTATAAATGCCAGCTTTTCTTTATTATGACCAGGATAGCCATGGAAATGATTACTCGCAATTGGAAGAATTGGGATCAACTTAGTTTTCCTTTTTGGTGGGCAAGCTTATGTTTAACTTATAAACATGAGAAAATGAATGCTGACATGCTGGGGCATAATAAGATATTCAAAGTAGTTTGGGGTCCCTTGACATCTTTTGTAGATTTGCTATAGTTGTCCTTTATCTTTATTTTCCGTTGTTTTTCACCCACACATCGGGGGGAGGGGAGTGTGAGCGAGAGGTGGGGTATATCTTTTGTTTTGGTATTATTCCTGATGGTAATGATGGATGGGGGAGGGAATTTTTTTGTATAGATACTGATTGATTATAAGTGCTTGGTTGATTATCATTATTTGTATATAAATTGTATTGCACTTTTTGCTGGCATTAAAAACTAAATAAAGTTCAAAAAAACAACAGTATCATGTAGGGCTCCTTTTACAAAGCCATGGTAGTAATTCTCTTACGACAAAAAGCACTGAAGCCCATAAGAACTGAATGAGCTTAGGTGTATTTGCCCTGGGTGAATCGATACCCTGGCTTTGTAAAAGGGGCCTGTAGTTTGTCCAAAATCATAGCTACTTTGTAGCTTGATTATTTTTCTTTTTTCTTGGCCCTGCACCTCTTTTTCACGTCTTATTTCTGGCCCTCTTTTATTTTTTTCTCCAGAAATATTTATCTTTTGGAATTTAAATTTGTTTGGCCTTCTAGCTGCACTTTTTTTTTTTTTATTATGGTCATAAAGTAAATTAACCTCAACTCAGTTCATTGACATTTCAGAAAAGCCTTGGCACAAACAGTCAGTGGATTAGGGAAAATGTGTGTTATAAGTTACTTTTAAGTGACTGCAGGAGACTGACAAATGGCAATCATAGTAGTGGGATACATCAACTTCCTCATTCAATATATAGTGTGCAAATTTGAGCATGCGCCAAAATTGTCCAAGCAATTTAATTGCTTGCCCCTACCCCTCCACCCTTTTACAACGCTGCGGTAGAGGTCTCTACCGTGGCCCAGAATGCTAAATGCTCCGATGCTCATAGAATTTCTATGAGCATCGGAGCATTTAGTGCTCTGGGCTGCGGTACAAACCTCTATCATGGCTTAGTTAAAGGGGGAGTTAATGAGCCAATTAGTGCTGATAATTGCCGCTAATTAGCAATAATTGGAATTGACACACACATCTTTAGAGTCATTATTCTCTAAAGATCTGCACATAACCTTTCCACATGGATCCAGAAAGGGGGCATGGTCATGGGAGGCACATGGGTGGGTCAGGGACATTTCTAGGATTTGCATGCAGTGCTATAGAATTTAGGGGATCCATGCCTAATATAGGCATGACAATTTACACCAGGGTTGAGTTGGGTGTGGATCCCAGCACTAAGGGGGAAGAGTGTGGCGCAGAGGTTAAAGCTACAGCCTCAGCATCCTGCGGTTGTGGGTTCAAACCCACACTGCTTGTGACCCTGGGAAAAATGCTTGAGAACCTGAATAAATTCATGTAAACCGTTTTGAGCTCCCCTGGGAGAATGGTATAGAAAACTGAATAAATAAATAAGTGTTATTCTATAAACAGCTTCCAACAGTGAGTGCTATTTATAGCAGTGTCCCCCCCCCCCCCGCCTTTTTGCAGCCGCAGCACAGAAAACTCAGGGCCGCAGTTGGAGGGCATCTGGAAATGCACAGGTGTCGATGCAGTGATGTCATGCACATGCATGATGTCATAACTTTGGCGCATGCACGGAGTCCCTCTGGATGGGGCCCTGAGCCTGCAGTTTCTATGTCAGTGGAGGGGGGAGTGCTGGAGGAGGAGAGGTATAGAGAGGAAGAGAGGCACCAGCGAGGAGGAGATGCGCCGGCGCTGGCTGACTGCCTACGTGACCTGTTTCCATGTACAGGCAGCAGTAACAGGGCAAATTCAATGCAGTTTATGTTTGTGAACATATTCACTGATGTGAACAGAAGTTTTTGCCTGTACAAATCCTTGGTGTAGTGATGTGAGAGTATAGTCTCTGCATGAGTCAGATGACAAATGCTGTCAGGGCCAGCTCGAAGGGTTATGGCACCCTGAGCCAACTTCTGTGGTGGCGGTACCCCTGCCTCCAAAATTTAAGTGTTCTCCCGTTCTCTCTCCAGCCTCTAGTCTGGCATTGCTCCCTCTTCTTCTCTCCTCATTCACTCTTGGCCCTCTAAACATTACCTTGCTTGCCGGTAGCAATAGCATGCACAGCAAGCTGCTTTCGGTTAGCCCTGGGTCTTCCCTCTGCCATGTCCCTCTACTGACAGGCAAGGTAATGTTTAGAGGGGCCACAGGGGAAGGAAGAGCGAGGGATGGAGAGAGTAGAGGGAGCAAAGCCGGACTAGGGGATGGAGAGAGAAGAGGAGAAATGTTGGTATGAAAGAGAAGGGAGTAAAAGCTTTGGATCTAGTGAGGAGAGAAAGCTTTGAACCTGGTAAAGCACAGGCAGTGAGCTCAGGGGCCAGGGATTTCTGTGCCCTGTATCTCCGGCGCCCTGGGCCAGATGGCAGAGCTGGCTCAGAATGCTATGAGAATGCATACTGTGAAAATCTAGTAACCAGGCCTGCCAAAACATTAATGAATTTACCTGTGTTACCGTACAGTGAAAGTAACATCTACAATTAAGAAATGGATGTTGAAGCTAATGCAGTAGATTACTGGAAGCCAGGCAATGAGTGCAGTAGCTTATAGCAACATAATTTAGTAAAGTGTGAGGAAAAATGACATTTGAATTTGAAAAGCACAGCCTTCATCAGCCACTGCTATATACAGGAAAGAGATAGACAAGGGTAGGGAAAAGTGCAGGTGGAGGACAGGATAGGAGACCAATTATTTGCTTGAAATGGGAAGGAATAAGCAGAAATGGAAAACTGAATGAAATCAATAAGAAGTAACAGATCATAATGAGAACTGCTCAATAGTACAAGATGTAAAATTCTTCCACTCCGATAATAGCTTTCCAGTAGTCTTGAAGGTGGAGTGAGGGCTGTCAGTCTAAAGAATCTTGAACTGAAGCATTTGGCTCAGCCGAAGTGTGGATTCCATCCTCACTGCTATTTCTCTTTGAATCTCAGTCTGAGCAGGAGACACATTTCCCTTTTTATTCCTGGCATCAAGAATCAGCAAAGCTGGCACTGGCAGCCCCATAGCTCACACACCACAGCTGCATCAGTCACTTCAAGAAGACGGGGGAAGGGCTGATGATAGGCAGATGGGTAACACCAGGCCCACATAGAACCTGACACTAGCGGTGCTGACGTGCAGTGTGGCGTCAGCACAGAAGCTGTGCAAAATGCACAAGCAGAAGACTCCTACAGTATACCAGCCTGCAGATATAAGCAGTTGCAAATGCTTTTAGGGAATGCAGAAAACAAAGAGGTGTCAGACTTAAAACAGTCAACACAGTGATTTGAAATGAATCTTGACAGTTAATGCCAGTCTAACCTGTTGGAGAAAGTAGGGCAGGGCACATTAGGGAGCAGCTCTAGAAAGGTGCTGCCTGCTTCCTGCACACAGAGATAGTAAATTGTTAATTGAGGCTGATGGGAGCAACTAATATATCTGGGGAGTGAGGCTGGCGGAATTTCCACACCTAATCTGCCCAGCAAAAGTAAGAGTTTAGGTGAAGTGCTGAAACAGCATAAATGAAATAAATCCAACTGGGGAGGAAAGAGATCTGATACAATGAGATTTGCAGCCTTGACAAATTACTCTTGCTGGCAAGGCTTGCAACCATCGCGTAATAAACGGCATAAAAATACAATCCGACACAAATCACAGAAGAACTGTGGGAAAAGAAAAATCCCAGATTACCGGTCATAGCTTTGAAGTTTCAATAATGTGAGTGGTGAGGGACATTCACGGAGGAGTGATGTACGGTTCAATTTGTCATCCCCATGTTGCCTGAATTAGTAAAAGTGGCGGTAAGTTTAGCAACAAATGTGTATAATAACTAGCTTATGTTAATTCTTTACTGTGCAAAAAACCTGCTTTAAAGTGGTGCAGTGCAAGGCAGCTGGAGTCTCTTCTTGAACTGAGATCTCATTTACTTTTTTTAAGTCCAAGAAGGTCCTTGGAAGGCACAGGAAGGAGAAGTGCCAAAAAGGTTTTGGTTTAATGTTCTCTTGTAGTCAGCAGGGAATGGGAGGTGACAGCAGTGCCTGGTGTGTGTCACTTCCAGGGCCAGCTTTTAGACTGTGTGCCCATGTTAAAATAAAGATCTTTTCCTTGGTTCCCTGCAGTCAGTTATTCTTCTTTCCTAAAACATAAGAGGGATGGGGGGAGGGTTGCAGATAACACAGCTGTTAAATCTCTGGCATCTAGTTTTCTTTTCTATAGGTCTTTTTGTTAAGTAACATTTTCTTTCAGTGATTCCTAACCACCATCTTAATCTTGCAGTTCTGCGTGGTTTATCCCAGCTGTCTTCTTCGGGCTTGCTACTTACTGCTTCCCTGTTCTTTATCTTCTAAACTTGAAAGAATATTTGTTTAAAATTTCAATAAATTTCTAGGCAGAATCTTCTTTTTACAAAATCAGTTCTGCATGCTAAAAAAAAGGTGTTAGGTTGCAGAAGGTGTTATTTCCAAGCCCTGCAGGGAGATTTGCTCCTCATGTAGGGAAGGGATTTAGTTCATGTTTATTTTCACTAGTAAGTCAATGTGAGTCACACTTAGGTACAGTAGCTATTTTCCTGCCCCTGGAAGGCTTTGCAATCCACATTTATATCTGAGGCAATAGAGGATTAAGATACTTGCCTAAGATCTCAGCTACCTCCGTTCATTCCACTGCCTTCTGGACCTTCACTGCAGAATGAATTCTCAAGCAAAGTTTTGGGCGTCATTATTGACTCAACACTTTCATTTACTGATCATCTTAACTCTCTAGTAAAAAAAAAATAAATGCGTTTTTAGCCTCCATATGTTGAGGAAAGTGAAATCCTGTTTCCACCAACAACATTTTGTTGTCCTTGTTCAATCAATAATTCTTTCGAGGCTGGACTACTGCAACTCGGTCTGTTTAAGTCTGACCAAGAAAAGCCTTCAAAGACTTCAGCGGATCCAGAATACTGCAGCTAGGCTGATCTTCGCAAAGAGCAAATTTGACCATGTTTCGCCGCTCTTGCTATAACTCTACTGGCTCCCAGTAATTTCCAGAGTCTACTTTAAATGTGCCTGCCTAACTTTCAAGATCCTGCATGGCATTCTTCCCCCTTTAACTTCTCTATCTTGGAATGCTGCAAGACCTGACATCACCAGATTTATCCAAAAGCTCAAATTATCTTTCCCCTCACTAAAAGGCGTTACCTACATTGGAAAATTAGGGAAATCTCTTCACTTCAAAACTACAGAGCTTTGCAATAATTTTCCTGCCCAGCTGCGCAACCTGGGCTCTTTCCAACTATTCCGAAGACACCTGAAAACTTGGTTATTTTCAAAAATGTAAATTTCCCCTTCACCCTACCACCACTCCCACTGTACTTCACTTTTAATTTTTGTAAACCGTGTTGTATTCTATATTTGTAGAGAAGATGTGGTATATAAGCTTAAGGTTTAGTTTTGTTTAGCAGTGAGAATTTGCACATTGGTTTCACTGGATCTCAGTCTGATACTCAAACCACTCCTCTACCCTAGCGTTACCAGTATCAGGAGGAAGTCATCTCCATCTGTCACTGTACTCCAATAACATCACTAGTGCAGTTTGCATGAACACATAACCTGAGGACTTGTGTGTGTGTGTATTGGAGGGGGAATTCCCTAGTTTGAAAGTTAGAAATAAAGTATGTATTGTACTTTGATATGCAAAAACAAAGTGGAATTGTCCCAATCAGAATGGTGAGCACTAAAAAAGTGTCCTTCAACTCATCTGATGAATGCAAATGCCTTTATTGCATTTATCAGATGAGTTGAAGGACACTTTTTTAGTGCTCACCATTCTGATTGGGACAATTCCACTTTGTTTTTGCGCTTTTGAGTTTGTGGTTTTGTTTCCCCTGTTTTACTTGTACTTTGATGTGCCATTCACATTTTCATCTACTGTGGCTCATAATTTTTTTTGCATGCGCCTCTTGATATCTGAGGTGACTGTGTACCACACCATACCATACTTTCGACTAGGATTCAGTGCAGTTCACAATAAGATTCAAAGTGATTTACAATAGAATGTGAATTGGTTCATAATAAGACTCTTGATTTGGGGACATGAACGCTGGTTGAAAGATAAGTAAGTAGAGTGTAGTTAATGTTATTGGTTCGAGGAGAAAAGGTGAGTCTATAGCCTTTTCTTGAAGATATAGTATGTGTGTGTTTGCCACAGGTGAAGAGGGAGGTCGTTCCATATTTTGGGTCCCTGGTACACGAACGTAGATTCATGCAGCTTCTTCTGAAGTACTTGTGAAGGAGGGGGGGAAGGCTATGAATCGCTGGTGTGGTCTGGCGGTGAAAAAGGAGCATGTGACCGTGATGTCTGTGCTTAGTCCTGCAGGATTATCGCCATAGATGGCTTTATGCACTTATGCTGTTTTTAGCATATGGGCTAAAATGTGTGTAAAGACTTGCACTAAGAGGCTAATTTACAGGGAAAGACCTGCTAATACATTTGGAATGGCCCTGTTGTGCTCCCCCCTTCTTTAAAACTCTTACCCTTATACACAGTTCTTTTTTAACATCAGTAATAATAATGCACCAGACTTTTTTTATTGGGAAAAATAAAACTAAGCCATAGCTTTTTATTAAACATTTGAACAGATAAATAACTTCCCAAGGTACTGACAAAGTATAACTGTTCAAACCTAGGAATAGAGCCCTGGCCATGCCATGTCAACTAGGGCCTAGGGTAGGCCATGCCCCCATTCCCTGGTCATCTGACCTAAACCAAACTGCTCGCAGAGCTTATTTTTTTGCAGAACTACTCATCACCTGATGAATCCCAAAAACCCAGTAGCTCAGGATTACTGCAGCTGCGACAATCTCAAGCCCTAGTTCCAATTGACTAACCTCCCTTCTGAGAAAAAATTTTTGTATACACTGACAGCGTCTCTCCGGTGATATAGTGTCATCATGGAGTTTAAAAGCATATAAGTTTTGAATCACTGATTTCCACTACAAGTCATGTTTCGGGTCTCCTGAGGAAGGAATCGAAACGGGGCCACGTATAAAGCCAAGCTGAAGCTAAGTTTTAAAACCCCTATAGCTCATAGAGTGATGTTTGTGTAATAAGAAACAAGAAAAAAGAAAAAAAGTACTCAAACAGAAGATTGCAAGATTGTAACCTTTATTTATTTATTTATTTATTTTGGAATCTAACATGGAGCGTGACCAGCATTGAAACAGTTGCAATGACTGCAAGGTAAACTCTGGTTCATCTCCAGGGGGGAGCGTTCCCTCCTTGTAGAGTTTCACGTCTCTGAGTGACTTACAATTTGTTGACCACAATCCATGTTTAGGTTACCTGTTTGAATGAGAGGTCAGTTTATATATATTTTTGGTTAAAATATATGCACAGCAGCAAAAAAGGGGGCAAGGAAATGGAGAGGATATGGGCAGATCAGGGGTGTTCCTCAAAGTTATGATTTTAATTATAAAGGGCATCTATGCATAACTTTCGGCACAGAGTTTGGCACCACACTTCCATTGGTGCAAAACGGTCACACCAAAAGTTGGGTGTGGTTCCCTTGTGTAAGCAGTGACATAGTAAGGGGGTTGGGGGGGGGTGGACCACCCCAGGTGGGGGTGCCAGCACCTCTTGGTGGGGGTGCTGGCACCTCTTGGCCCCCCATACATCACATTTGTGCCCTCCCTTCCCTGCCCCCCATACCTCTTTAAAATCTCTGCCAGCATGAGCAACTACTCTAGCCTGCTGCTTGTGCGGGCCTGGCTGCCTCTGAAATCACTTCCAGGTCGCAGGGCCAGGAAGTGACATCAGAGGGAAAGCCAGCACGAGCAGCAGGCCAGAGAAGCTGTTTGCGCTGGTGAAGATTTAAAGAGGTATTACTACTATTACTATTTATTATTTCTATAGCGCTGAAAAGACATATGCAGCACTGTATGGGAGGTGGAAGGAATGTGGGTGGGGAGGCGCTATCATCCCATTGGGTGTTAGTGCTGTTTTATAAACCGAGCATAACTTTAGGCGCTGTTTATAAAATAGTGTTTAGGCATATTTGAGGGGCACAATATATAGAATTCAGTCCTATGTCTCTTTATATTTATATCTGTATCTCGCTCTTCTATATATATAATTTTTTATTTTTTTTTGGGGGGGGGGCTTGACATCGAATGGTGAAACAGCTTTCACTGTGTGTGATTTTGGCAGTTACCCATGGTGTCTTCTGAAAATGTCTGTTTAGAACATCTGTTTAGAACACCAGATTCTAAGTGAGGGTTTTAGTCTAAGTGAGGGTTTTAGGCTGAGTAGAGTGTGTTTATTTCCTGCAGGCATTCCACGTTCCAGGTACATCAGGATTTCAAGCAGAAGTCAAAAAAGGGAAAATAGTATCTCACAGTTTAAAGAAAGAAACATTGTTGTAACCAGATACTTCCAGCCTCTGGGTTTTTTGGAAGTTGTATAGAGATTAAAAGGAATCCTCAAAGGAGACATTTAGACATAATACTTCCTGTAGCTAGTGAGTTCAGTGACTATTCTGCTTCTTATCACATGCATGAAAGAACTGAAGGAAAGTGTTTACTGAGACTAGGCCAAATCCGTGCAGAGTTTGCAGGGTGTTTTAGAGTTGACGCACCCTTAACCAACAAGTAAGTGCTTCAACCTATAATTCTTTGAACCAAAATACATAGGGAACAGGAGAATGCAGTTTTCTTCTGCTGCTTTGGGCTTCCAACTCAGTCTGAACCAGGGTTGTGATCTGGCACCATTTTAAACTGCTTGGGGATTTTTCTTCCCATATTTTATATCTCTCAGGGGAAGATTCTCAAAACTTTAATGTGGTCGCTGAACCTATTCCAGCCTGTTTTAGCAGCGGATTATCAAAATGGCTCACCATGGCCGTTTCCAAACTTCCTAGCCATCTCCAAAATTTTTCAGCAGGTCTTAGCTGTTGTAGCCTTACTTTTCTGGTCAGTGTCTGAGCACTGATTGGCTCAGGCATTGACAGGAAAGTAAGGCTTGACAGCTCAGACCTGCCAGAAAATTTTGCCGCCATCAAGCCAGCGATTGGCACATGTAAATTTAGTGACCCTCCACAAACCTCATTTGCATACACTTTTTTAAAAGAATGACTCACCTTTTTGAAATTGTTACAGTAGCGGCCTTGATAGCAGCCCATCGGATTTTACCGTGAACATTTGAGAACCTTCCCTTCAGTCCAGATATTGCAGTGAGTCCTCAGCTGAGACTGTGTGGTTGCAGATCTTAAATTTAGTCACCAGTTGTTGCTTTTCCCTAAGGACTGGGACCAGGACCAGCTCAAGGCTTGGACCTGGTGAGGTACTGGCTCAGGGCAGCAAGCCTCAAGGGTGCCAAAAGCTTGCCTCACCTGCTTCCCTTGCATCAGATAAAACCTCCATCCCTGAGTTTGATAAACCCCCCTTTCTCTCAGGCCACTCTCCCCCAGTCTGCCTTTAAATGTGGCTGTCCTCTATTGAGCACCAGCAGTGTTCCATCTAATGTTACACACACACCAGTTCCAGTGTCTTCTCTCTGCCATGCCCCTGTGGAAACAGGAAGTTACATGAAAGTGGCATGGGGTGCAGCAGAGAGAATATGCTGGGATTGATGTGGGTAGTGTTAAGTACAACACTGCAGATGCTGAGGAGGGGACAACCATACTTAAAAGTAGACCGGGAGGGATGGTGGACTGAGAGAGAAGGGGAGGGAGGTGTGCGCTAGTAGAAGCACACAAGGCATTGAACCAAAAATTGGCTTAGGGTATCACAGTCCCTTGAGCTGGCCATAACTGGGAACCCCCCTCTCCGCCAAAGGCTGCAAATGATGCTGCTACAACATGCCCAGTACTATCGGATGTCAAGTCTATTGGGCTGGTATCCCCTTTCTAACACCTTATATTTGCTGAATGTACTTTGCGGTTGCACTAAGGACTGATTTGGCAAGCAGCCTTGTTGGACAGATTCTTTTTATACGGGATGAGGGGTTGGGAGAGAGGTGGGTGGTGCTTCCTGACCTAACACATAGCTGTGTAACCTGTTTGAATTCTGCTGTCTAAATGCTAGGAGGGGTTCTCGGTATGAGGACAAAGGTTTAGATCTGTGTTTGCTACAGACAGGTTTTTCTTGCTTTAATTCTCATGTCCTTCCCTTAACTTGGGGAGTGTAGCCACACAGACTGAAATTCATTTTAGCACATCACACAAACATGTCCTTTTGACTGGTCCAGCAGCTTGGGGAATGGGAGTCTGGATAGGGATTTGCGCTTTTGTGAACCAATATGTGGGCACTGAGGTTGCTAAGAAAAGTAAAAGTTTAATATAACATAGCATGACTTCCTATATACCGCAGCAACCTTGCAGTTCAGTGCGGTTCACAAATTAACAGATACTAACATTATAGTACATTAAGCCAGATAATTCCAAAAAATATTGACATTATAACTTATTGTAAAATTTTAATTTAAGTGTTTCCTAAAAAGATATGTTTTAAACTTTTTCCTAAAAGCTGAGTAAGAAATGGAAAAAGAAATATAAGTATTAACTTGTTTTTCCCAAAGGGCTGCTTGATATGCCAGTGTTTTACAAAAAAATAATTTATAAATGGAAAATCAAAGAAACGTACTAATCGTAATTGATTCCTATTCGCAAATTTGAAGTGTTCAAGGAGATAACTTGGCAATTGTCCATACAGCATTTTAAAACATGCGCAACCAAGTTTAAAAATTACTCTAGCCTCAACAGTTAAGTTTAGAGGAAAGTACAGTAAAACCTTGATTTGTGAGCATAATTTGTTCCGAAAACATGCTTGTAATCCAAAACACTCATATATCAAAGCAAATTTCCCCCTTAAGAAATAATGGAAACTTAGACGATTTGTTCCACAATCCAAAAACTTTAATACACTTCGCTTTTGGAGAGAATTGTGGCTAGTGTGAGGGAGACGAGCGAGAGGAAAGGATGAGGGTTATCGTGTAGGACGACTTTCACTATGATGTGATGCGCATATTACAAGATCTCACTCATTTAGAACAGTCACTACACTCCCGCAACGTCACAGAGAGAAGAATCATCGGCTCAGTTGTTGTGCGTGTATACTGTACATACTTGTATTGCAAGACCTCGCTCATTTATCAAGTTAAAATTTAATAAAATATTTTGCTTAGTATTTCAAGGGAGGGCTCCAAGTTGGAGGGGGATGTAGGAAGGGTAGGGGCGTGGGTAGGTTTTTCTCTAGTCACAGTACGTAGTGGTAGGAGGTTAGTAAGAGTGGTTAACCTCCTGTAGGGACAAGTTCGAGTACATATCTGGGTACTGGGGTGTATGTATATGGGGAATGAGTATCTCCCCACTTCATCGGGGGGGGGAGTTGGGTCCTGGGGAGGTTGGTATTACTCTGGGGGGATCCTTTGGGGGGAGGTTGAGGTGGGGGAACGGGGATGGTGGTTTTGCATTCTTGTGTTATTTAAATGTATTTAATGACAATGGTTTTTGGATTGTGGGTCCTTTTGACGAGTTGGGCCTGTACTCTGTATCCTGTTCTGTTGTTTATTCCTTAGTACCTATCGATGGTCATCAATAAAATTGTTTGAACATAAAACATTTTGCTTGTCTTGCAAAATACTCTCTCACACCAAGTTACTCACAAACCAAAGTTTTACTGTAACTGTCCTAACTTTAGCATTTACACTTTGTCTGTAAACTTGAGGTTCTTACAGTGAGTAAGGACTTCTGGTTAAAGCTTCCAAAGGCCTTGATATTGTCATATTTCTGACAGCTGTCAGCGTTAAACCTGGAAATTCAATGCTGAGCCATGTCTAACACAGGCGCTGAATTTTCAGGTTCTTCGAGCCAGATAACACAGTTTGTTATGCTGTGTGATGTGGTGTGTTATGATGTTATATGTTATGTTACAATGGACAGTTTGACACGGACATTCGATAGAGTTGCTTGTACAGGTGGATCAGTACAGTTATTAATACAGTTTGGTCATGGTTACAAATACATCATTACAAGTTCAAGTAGGTCATTGTTGGCTAATCATTTTGTCCCAGGAGTTGCATTCAGACTATAGTTCTTCATTGCAAGGCCTGTGTGTCAGTGGCAGCCCACGGGGGCCTCTTGTGTGACTCGCAGCTCCACCAGGTTCCAAAGCCCCCCCCCCCTCACCTCAAAAACTACAAGGAGGGTGCAGGTGCAGCAGCGATTCTCCAGTGCTGCCAGTGGCCTCTGTACTGTTCTTCTGCCATGGTCCACTCCCCCTCTGGAAACAACTTCTATTTTCGCTTGGGTGGACTGCAGCAAAAGAACTTTGCAGAGGAGACCGCAGGCAGTGCTAGAGAATCGCTGCCATGCTAGTGACCTCCATGTAATTTTCATGGTGAGGGGGGCTTCAGAACTGGGTGGGAAGAACATTTGGTGGAACTGGGGGGGTGGGGAGGGAGAGAAGAAGAGAAAGATGCTGAATGGGAGGGGCAGAGAGGAGAGGAATAGGGGGCACATGGATGGAGGGGAAGGGAAGGAGATGGCACATGGATGGAGGGGAAGGCAAGATGGAAGGGGATGGGAAGGCAAGATGGGAGGGGAGGGGAAGGAGATGATGGCACATAGATGGAGGGAAGTGGGAGAGAAGAGAAGAGAGGTAAGGGATGGTGCACATGGATGGAGGAGAGGGGAAGAGATAGAAAAAGATAGAATTGAGATGGAAGCAGAAAAATGGAAGAAAACTGAATATGGAAATCAGTGCCAAAGATAGATGTAGTGCAAAAAGTTAAGGAGCGGAAAACCCCTCAGCAAATGCATAAGGAGGCCTTGGAAATAGAGTTAATAGCACAGAGGGAACGATGATCAGAAAAATAAAATTGCCAGATAACAAAAGTAGGAAAAATATTTTTATTTTCAATTTAGTAATTGAAATATGTCAGTTTTGAAAATTTATATCTGTTGTTTTTATATTTTGGATTGTTAAAGAAGAAATGCATTTCTTTCTAGTTCTGTTGTGGTGAGGGACTGTATGCAGTCTGGCATATTCCTGCTTCTTGGTGGTTCAGTTTAACCTTTGTCTACATATTTCTATTTTATCTCCCCTTTTACAAAACTGTAGAACATTTTTTTAGCGTTGGCCGTGGTGGTAACAGCTCTGATGCTCAGAATTCTATGAGCATCTGAGCTGTTTCCACCGTGGCTAAAAACCACACTACAGTTTTGTAAAAGGGGGAGGTGTTAGTTTGTGATTACATATTCCATACCAGGCGAAGGTGTTTTTTTTTTTGTGTTCTGTGTGTTCAAAAGACATGATTTTCTGTTAGGATTGATCTGTACTAGTCTGCCTTCTTTAGTTTTACAATGGGTGTATTGATATTGTACTGCGCACTGCAGTATGTAAGATGCTGCGTTTTCCTAGATACTCTAGTGTGACGTGTGGATTGTTACTAAAAATCATGTTTGTCATACAGATGGGGGGAGGGGGGTGTCAAAAAATGATGGGCCCCGGGTGTTACATATGCTTGGTACGCCACTAGTGTGTTTCCTTATTTTTGAGAAAGTTGTGTTCTTTAGGAATATTGGTAGGATAAGACAGGAAACTGATTGGCTGGTAGCAGTTGAGTGAGTGGATGGCAAGGGGAAGACTGTACAGGGTGGTGTGCGGTGACTGTGGTTGTACAGGTATATGTGTGTGTAAGTAGTACTGTGTTTGTTTTTAATGACTCTAGGCCAGGGCTCGGCAACCTTTTTAAAACAAGGAGTCAATTTATCCTAAACATTTGACCCAAGATTTACAAAGAGCTGCAACGGATAGAGAAGGGAGTTTGAAATATTCAGGTCTCTCACTCCCTTTTCCCTCTTTCTTCCCTCCAACCCCTCACAGGTCTCTGCACTCTCTTCCCTCCCCCTCCCCCAACCCACAGCCAAGGTTCTCTCCCCTGACCATTTAATCTCCTTCCCAACCCCACAATCCCCCCTTGGGCCTACCGAGGGGGAGGGGTTCTTCGTTGCAGGAGTGTGGCCCTCTCACTCTTGCCTCCTGTAGTACCTCGAGCTGCTGTGAGAGGTTGCGACAGTCATTTTAGAAGGCAGCTACAAGGAGGCAAGAGTGAGAGGGCCACACTCCTGCTACGAAGAACCCCGTTAGACCTCGGTAGGCCCTGAGGGGAGCGAATCATGGGGTTGGGAGGGAGATTAAAGTGTCGGGACCTAGAGAGCCACAGCCACATGGCAGATGAACTGCATGTGGTTCACGAGCCACAGGTTGTTGACCCCTGCTCTAGGCATTCTCTCAGCCTTGCACTCACTTCTTCAGCCACCTTGCACTGTTTCTCCTTCAGTCCCCTCCCCACCTCTTCCATTCTCTCTTCCTTGTTTTTTTCTCCCACACTTTTGCTTCTCTCCATGCCTCCTTTGAATTATCATCCTCCTTTTACTCACTCCATCTCATTCCTTCCCTCCCCACTTGCATTCTTAGTCTTATCACTCAACATCCAGTCCCTCAATCCCCCTTCCTCTCTTCCCTTTGCACACTCTTCTCCTTTCTTACCTTGTACCTCCTTTCTTACCTTGTCACTCTAGTTTCTATGACCTTATGATACCTGGGTCCATCCTTCTCTCCCTCAGTTGCTAGGAGCCTGGGTTCCTTCATTATGAGCCATGGCTCTTCTTTCCTTCTGCCACTGAGTATATAGTCCCTAGCTGCACACTCAATGTTTGCATAGCAGTTTATGTAACTTTTAGGAGCTGCAGGAGTTTGGTTTTTGTGGCACCAACTTTCTTGGCTCTTTGCTCCTTGGGGAAGCAGATCTCGACATCCTGTCCACTTCCATTGCCTCCTTAATACATCCACAAAGATTTGTTTGCATAACTGCAAAAAAATGTATGTGGACAGATAGATGGTGCTATAATATAAATGAAATGTACCTAAAAATGTTTGCTGACATTCCTGAATTTCTACATGGAGGAGTATGGGAGAGGTGAATGCAGGGAAACATGCCTCTGAGCAAGCTTGTAATCTGCATGGTATTTTCTGTGTGACGGTGTGCATTGGTTGGATACCAGAATGCTAACCTGATATGTCGCTGAACACAGCAGTATACAGTCTTTTGCTGATCTTTTGATAAACGTCCAAGTTCAATGCTGGGCAGAAATTGTAATGGACTGCTGCAGAGATTCTGTTTGCCTTCTGGACAGGTGGTTGTTCACTCCTGAAATTTAGAAATGTTTGTGCACTTATGAACTTAGGTGCAACTGGCTGGGTGGTGCACACAACCTACAGATTTCATGGATTATATATTTATATATATATATATATATATATATATATATATATATATATATTATATATATATATATATATATATATATTAGCTGATGCCCCGGCGTTCCACGAGTATTTAATTGTAGCAATAACACAGTAAATGGATTGAAATAAAGATACTTTATAGTGGTGAATGAAATTATTTTTTTACAGCTTTATAAAAAGTACAATATTCAAATTATAATGTGAAATAGTTGACAAAATGAATACAATACAACTAACACAAAACTTGATTATAAACAACATTTTTAGTTTCACCTCCAGGAGCAAGAACATATAAATTCTTGAACCCACCCTTGATCAAGCAACATAGAGTTGTCCATGGGAAAAACAGGGGGATCTTAAATCCACTCCACAGTATGTAATAGTCTGTCCCTGTGATTTGTTGATTGTGGTAGAGAATGCAAGTCTCACTGGAATTTGCAATCTCTTAAACTGAAAAGGAAGATCTGTTGGAATAAGTGGCATCCAAAAGTTTCAGTATTGATTTAAACAACTCAATATGTGGAAACTCAGGTTGAAAAGAAACTCCATGCAGTTTTTTCCCGGTTCAGAATGGAACCTGTGTTCTTAGTTCAGCATATGTGAGTACTCATGTAATGTAATAACATTATGAACTGGGGTGCATGAAGGAAACAGTTACAAACACAGTTAGAACATACAAACTCTATATGTATGGTGTCCGTGGTAGAATAGAAACGATGTCCCTAGTGGTTAGTGTCATAGAAAGTGTTTTATAGTTGGAATTACTGTGAGAATGGCAGCTTTTTACATTTTTTCCATTGACATGAATGAGTGAAATCTGATTTTTTGTTTGTAGCTCCGCCCACGTGTGCAGGTGGGCTGCGAGACCCCCAGAACATATCACCCCAGGTAGTGAGGGATCTGCATACCAAGTTACGTTCAAATCGGTCAAGCCGTTTTTGAATTACTGTGAGAATGGCAGCATTATACATTTTTTCCATTGACATGAATGGGTGAAATGTGATTTTCTGTTTGTAGCTCCGCCCACGTGTGCAGGTGGGCCGCGAGACCCCCAGAACATATCACCCCAGGTAGTGAGGGATGTGCATACCAAGTTTCGTTCAAATCGGTCAAGCCGTTTTTGAATTACTGTGAGAATGGCAGCTTTTTACATTTTTTCCATTGACATGAATGGGTGAAATCTGATTATCTGTTTGTAGCTCCGCCCACGTGTGCAGGTGGGCCGCGAGACCCCCAGAACATATCATCCCAGGTAGTGAGGGATCTGCATACCAAGTTATGTTCAAATCGGTTCAAGCCGTTTTTGCGTGATCGCGGCACATACACACACACATTACATACACACATACATACCTCCAATTTATATATATATATATATATATATATATATATACAACCTACAGATTTCATGGATTATATAAAATATAATCCATGAAATCTGTAGGTTGTGTGCACCACCCAGCCAGTTGCACCTAAGTTCATAAGTGCACAAACATTTCTAAATTTCTAAATATATATATATATCTAGGCCAGGGCTCAGCAACCTTTATAAAACATATATATATATATATATATATATATATATATATATATATATATACATGAAACAAATAACTTGAACCATTATCACTTTAATAAAACAAATATGAACATAGGTATTACAGTACAGAAATAGAAATACACAATAATAATAAACAATAGTACAGCCCGCAGTGTACTTTTATCTGTGCGTCATGGATCATATGGAATGCTAAACTCAAATCAAAGAAAATTGCACCAGCATTCTACAGGACCTCGATCAACAAGCTTCCAGTGCAGGTGATCGAGGCAGACAGCGTGCCAGACTTTAAGAATAAATGGGATACCCTTGTGGGATCCCTACGAGGGTCAAGATAAGGAAATTGGGTCATTAGGGCATAGACAGGGGGTGGGTAAGCAGAGTGGGCAGACTTGATGGGCTGTAGCCCTTTTCTGCCGTCATCTTCTATGTTTCTATGACCTTATAATCAGTATAAACGCTGCAACCTTGAAATACCTCGTCTCTGAAAAGCAAAAGAATACATATTGCTATGGCGTCAAATATGAATATTATAAAGCAACAATCACTGGAAACCCTCAAACATACACATTTCATCACGCGCTAACCCCCATGGCAAGCCAAAAAACTAACGCCTCGTCAATGGCGGTGTTAGCGACTAGCGCGGCAGGCGGTTTAACGCGCGGTATTCTGTGTGTTAAACCCCTACCGCAGCTTGATTAAAGGACCCCTAAGTTAGAGATCACTGGAGAAGGACATCATGTTTGGGATGATCAAAGGAACCAGGCAAAGAGAGCAACCTGCAATCAGATGGCTGGACACGTTGAAATAACCATGGGGATGACTAGCACAAAACCAATTTCTTTTTAGATCTGTAATTCAAGTCACTAGGACTTGAAAACAAGTCAATGGCACCTAACACAATATATATCTAACAATAGACTATGATCTTTGTGTGACAGGGTCATCCAGAAAAGTTCCTATATACCCTGGAGTCTCTGCCATTTGTGATTATTGGCGTGACCCGTGCCCATCTACATTCCATAAGGGCTATCTCAAAACACAGATTCTTCCAGTGGCCTGCATTGCAAAAGGAGGTTTTTTTCTCCCCCTAGTAACAGAGTTTTACATAGAAGGAACTGCTGTCCTTCAGACAATAAGGCAAGCTCTCCACCTCCCTGAAACAAAACACTGATAGATTGGAAGGGTGTACTATGTCCCTGCATAGATCTAAGAGGTATCCAGACCGGTCTCTAAAAATGCTGTATCTCTGCAGTATCAAAACATATGACGCAAAGTGGTCCTAATATGGCCCCCTCTTCAAAATAGCCACCATCAGGCCCAAATTTTACTTAAAAAGCACTCAAAGTAAAAATGTGTATTTTGTTACTTTCAATAACATATTACTTGAGATTAATGGAATACCTCTTAAGCCACCCCTTTTACGAAGCTGCATTAGGCTTTTATATTGCCAGCCACAGCGGTATTAACTCCGATGCTTACAGGAATTCTTAGTGTCGGAGCTAATACCGCCATGGCCAACGATAAAAAAAAGCTTAATGTGGCTTTGTAAAAGGGAGGGAAGTTCATTGAAAAAATGCCTCCTCAAGATGACATTCAAAATCTTAAAAAAAAAAAAAATCGCCATATGAGATTTTGCATTTTAACAGGACAGAGGGGACTTAGGCCCAGATGCACTAAAGCCAGCGATCGTCACTAAACCTGTTTTAACAGCTTTAGCGACGATCACATTTGCTGACCCGATACAGAAAATGGCTCATCACCTGGTTTTCTGCACAGTTGCTCATTCTCCGATCCAACCATGCAAATAAGCTAATTAATATTAAAATGCCATGTAAACTAGTAGAGTGATTGATGCTGTAACATGGCTTCCCGATGTACTAAAAAAAAGTGATCTCTTTAGCGATCCAAAAAAGTCACTTGTCAAGACCAGTCGCTTACCTATCAAAACCTTTTTTTTTAATCGGCACATATGCCCATACATGCATAATATCTGCCCCATTACATCACCAGTATGTGGATGACTCATTCTGCTTCTCCTTGGAGAACCCACTGTACTGAAAATAGCTTTCTCAGCTGAGTATTTGATAGTGCAGAGCTGTCACTATTCAGATCTGCTTCCACGGGTTGCCAGCAAGCTCCAGAATATGTAAGAAGAGCCAAATGATTTTTGATGGGATTTTCCTTCCTCATTCTAGCTCAGTTGGAATAAGGCTTGCATCAAGCACCATGAGACCTCATGCATGAGGGCTTTTATCCCTATTTCAGATCCTCTCTCTACCCATTCCAACATATGT
Organism: Geotrypetes seraphini; assembly: GCF_902459505.1. Lineage (NCBI taxonomy): Eukaryota > Metazoa > Chordata > Amphibia > Gymnophiona > Dermophiidae > Geotrypetes > Geotrypetes seraphini. The sequence goes on from NC_047084.1 coordinate 537,202,159, forward strand.
AATCAGATTCATGCTGAGACAGTCTTAACCCTGGGGCCATGCACCAGGTCTTCTGTTCTGAATATGGTAACCAAATATCACTTTTAAGCAAGGACTATGACTTATTTAAGGGGTAGAAGGCTTTCTTTACAGCATCTCCAGCTCCAGACAACCTGGGAAATGAAAGACCCAGTCCTGTTTATTTAATTCCAAATCCCTGCGGAGTTCCACAAGGATCTCCTCTCTCACCTACACTCTTCAACCTCTTTATCTCCTCCCTAGGAGCCACTTTAGATACCCTAGATGTCACATCTTTCAGCTATGCTGATGACATCACCATAATCCTCCCATTCGACCCATCAGAGACCACCACCACAACAAAGCTAGAAACAACCTTAGACACAATAGAAAAATGGATGATGGATCACAAATTAAAACTAAATTCTGAAAAAACAAAATTCCTTTTGCTCGAAAAAGCCAAACTCTTACCATCACTGAACTGAAAATCAAAAATACCAAATACCCAATACAACACGAACTAAAACTCCTAGGAGTTACGATAGACAGATGTTGCACAATGCAGCCCCAGATCAACAAAACAACCCAGAAAGCTTTTCTAACCATGAGAAATCTCCATAAAATCAGAAAATTCTTTGACCAAGCACAATTTAGACTAATCGTCCAATCCCTAGTCTTAGGTCTGCTGGATTATTGCAACTCCCTATATCTTCCTTGTCCAGCCACTATGATAAAACAACTCCAGACCATACAAAACACCGCCCTCAGATTGATCTACTCACTCAAAAAATATGATCACATAACAACTGCCTTCTTAGACTCTCACTGGCTACCCATACAAGCACGAATCCAATTCAAATTCTACTGCCTGATATTCAAAGCATTACACGGCTCTTCCCCCTCCTATCTAAATAACCGCTTAAACCAAATCTCCACCTCAAGACACAGAAGAACCTCGAACCCTTTCGCCTTCCCCCCACTCAAAGGCACACAACGCAAGAAAATGTTTGACAACCTTCTAGCAACACAAGCAGCAAAAATCAACCATTCCATCTCCAATCTTATGACAATATCAGACAACTTCAAAACATTCAGAAAAGAAATCAAAACCCTGCTTTTCAAAAAATTCATCCAAATATCTTAACCCCTCCTCTTTTACCTCCAGAAGATTCACCTACCTTCAGATAACCGTCCCCCAAATTACCCACCTTAACACCTTCCAATTAAACAAATACCATAAATAGATTGTAACCTACCCTCTCTAACTGAATTCCATATGTATTTTTCATACAGTTCTTCACTGTCAGTTTAATTTCCATCCTATAAATTCACATAGAATTTTTCTTTTTTCAACCATCTTTATTTTCTCTTCTTTATTAATTTCCAGGTACTTTAGTTAGATTGTGAGCCTTCGGGACAGTAAGGGAATTTTAAGTACCTTCTTACTTCTCATTTATAATCTTAATGTATATTTTCTTCAAACCGCTTAGAACCTAACGGATGTAGCGGTATATAAGAAATAAATTACATTACATTACATTACATTGTGTATGTGAGTTTCGGTCCTGCTTGACTTTGAGGAACTGCAATACAAGTTCATAGATGCCCTGAGGAAAACCAGGACCAGTCTGGCCATGCAGCCTGTTGTCAATCATCTGCAGAATACACCCCTTGCAAGTTTAACACAGCTACAAGGCAGGGATGTACATTGTGGTGATGGTGGTGGTGGGAAGGGACATAAATTCATTCTCAAAGTGTCCGTCTCCTCCTGATACAGGGTCAAATGCACTAAAGCCAGCAATTGTCGCTAAACCTGTTTTGACAGCTTTAGCGATGATCACATTTGCCGATCTAATGCAGAAAACAGCTTACTGCGTGTTTGTTTTTTGTTTTTTGCACCATCCCTCATTCTCCGATCCAACTGTGCAAATAAGATCATTATTGAAAAACCATGTAAACTAGTAGAGTGATTGATGCTCTAACATGGCTTCCCACTCCACAAAGAAGTGATCGCGTTTATCTATCTAACCATAGTTTGGCCCTTTTTTTTTAATGGGCACATGCACAATATTTGCCCCATAAAAAATAAAAAAAATAAAAGTAACACCCCCCCCCTGCTGATAACAGCCATCCTCCACGCCCCCCGGATGAACCGGCACTGGGAACTGCCCCCCCATGGCAGCGAAAATGGCAGGAGGGATGCCCACTCCATCCTGCCATGGCGACCCTCCCATGTGAGAAAAAATGTCAGAAGGGGTGCCCACTCCCTCCTGCCATGCCGACCACCTCCCCTGTAGCAGTGAAACGGCACGAGGGATGCCCACTCCCTTCTGCCACCAAAGGCCCTCTCATGCGCCAGGTGCCCCCCCAAACCATTCCATACCCTCACCCTTCCCCCCTGCCCACTCCCTCCTGCCACCCTATACTCCCCTGAACACCCCTCCTGGTAACTTTTTTCGAAGATAAAAGCAGGAGGGAAGCACACTGACTCCACCTTCAAGGCCCGCCAATCCAAAATGATGAGCATTCCCTCCTTGGTGCATCATGTGATACATGAGGAGGAGTCCAAGGTCCTGATTGGCTCAGACATCTAAGGCTCCTCCCCATACATCACATAGGATACAGAGGGAGGAGCCACAGGCCCTGTTTGGCTCAGATGCATAAGGCCCCTCACCTTAGGTGTCTGAGCCAATTAGGGCCTTGAATTGAACTGGAGAGTCAGGGATTGCAACGAACCTCCATGTGAATCATTTGCATGCAAATTTTTTAGTGCATGAATAGCTCTTTTTGAATCGACCAAAAATTGGATCGAAGCAAACCCACACTGTTTTACCGATCCTCTTTAGTGCATCTGGGCCACAGTCCTTTTCTCTGAAGAGGTGCCATTGCTGCTACCCCAGAACTGAGAAAGAGTTGCTGCTTGTTCCTTCTGAAATAGCCTGTAGAGCCAAAGAACAGTCAAAGTTTCTCTATCCTTGTCATGGTCCATGAGACTAAGGAAGAGCAGTTTCTTCCTATCTCCTTGTAGAACCAATGGCCCAGGGCTTCTGACTCTGCTCCTGCAACTAGCTTCTATCCCTCAAGTGTGAGGGACACCAGGTTAACAATCTTTTTAAGAAGGTGTTTTTCATATTTAAGCATCTAACTTATGTAGTGGTTAGAGCTACAGTCTCAGCACCCTGAGATTGTGGGTTCAAATCCCACACTGCTCCTTGTGACCCTGGGCAAGTCACTTAATCCCTCACTGCCCTGGGTTCATTGAGTACCTGATTGTAAACTGCTTAATATACCTTGTCCAAGCGGAATGTAAAACCCCATTCACTTTCCCTTTTACTAAACTGCGGTAGGGATTTATACCGCGGCCCAGAGTGCTAAATGCTCCAGGGCTCATAGAAATTCCTATGAGAAACAGAGCATTTAGCACCCTGGGCCGTGGTATAAATCTCTACCGCATTTTAGTAAAAGGGAAAGTGAATGGGGGTTTTATATACCGCTTGGACAAGGTATATTAAGCAGTTGGTTTGAAAAAGTATGATAGCTTAATATCCTTTATTATTTATTTCTTTTTAGTATTTATATGCCACGTATAGCCTAAGTCAGAGGTGTCCAACCTGCGGCCCCGTGAAGTATTTTGTGCAGCCCCGGTCGAGGGCAAGGCAGTGTTTTCCTCTGCTGCCCCCGGGTGTTTAATGTCTTGCTGGCCGGCTCCCTCCTATGTCTTGCTGCAGCGTTTGCGCGGCCCTTGAAAATTTTTTTTCGGCCAGTGCAGCCCAGGGAAGCCAAAAGGTTGGACACCCCTGGCCTAAGTGGTTTACATTCAGGTACTCAAGCATTTTTCCCTATCTGTCCCGGTGGGCTCACACTCTATCTAATGTACCCTTTATAATACAGCTGCATTAGCTTTCGGTGAGAGTTTGAATTGAGTTTAAAATTTTTGGTTTGATTTATAAAAGTTTGCCGGGCTACATAACTGATTATTTGATTATTACTGTATAGCTATTGATGTTAAATTATACTTGTATATCAGATCTAATTCTGCTTAAATACCCTTCAATTAGGGGTATGCGATCCAAGCGAGTATTAGAAAGCACTTTCTCATATCAGACTGCTTCTGTATAGAACTGCATACCCTTAGGCCAGGGGTGTCCAACCTGCGGCCCAGTGAAGTATTTTGTATGGCCCCGGTTGAGAGCGATGCAGTGTTTTCCTCTGCTGCCCCCGGGTGTTTACTCTCTTGCCGGCTCCTTCCTTTGTCTTGCTACAGCGTTTCCGTGTTTGTGCGACCCCCAGAAACATTTTTTTCGGTCAATGTGGCCCAGCGAAGCCAAAAGGTTGGACACCCCTGCCTTAGGCAGTGGTAATCCCTAATTTTTAAGCGGGGTGGGGGGGGGCACTTTGGATCTAAATGAGCTGAAGGAGAGCCACCAAATATCTTCCCATGTGAAAACTCAACATTGTTGATTAGTGTGTGTTAATGATACCCATCTCACTGGCTTGTCTTCAAACTTAGCTTTGGGAACTCAGCATTGCCAAATACATTTTCTTTGTCTATTGAGAAATGCCTTTTCCATCAAGCATATGGCTCTTCCGCCCATCCACTTCCCTCTTTCAATCATGAACTTGGGTAGAGAGGCAGAGCATAGTAGAAAAAAAGCCAGGATGATGATGAAAACCACCACTGGCCTCCAGGCCTTGCAATGAAGAAAATTGCCCTTAGGTATTAGACAGTTATAATAATAATAATAATAACTTTATTTTTCTATACCGCCATAGTCAAGACGACTTCTAGGCAGTTCACATCGAAAGAAGGCTGGACATTCAACGAATTAGAAATGTGTGAGGGGAATGTTGCAGAAGAAAGGGGGGGAGGGAATGTAAGCGGGGTTGAGAGGGGAGGGGATGTGAGAGGATTGCCTGATAGATTGTTTCGGGTTTGTAGGGGGAAAAATGCGTTGAGCAAAGGTCGGTCTGTTTAGGTGATGAATTTGTCAAACAGAGTGGTTTTGATTGATTTTCGGAATGCGTTGTAGGTCTGTCTGGTTTTATTTATGTAGTTTCCCTGCCAGGATTGTTGTCTGTTAGCTTGGAACATGAAGGTTCTGTCTTCTTAGAGGCTTCTTTTGCAAACAGCTTAAGACTTCTGTTTCATAAATATTATATTCAAGATTTATAATCGTGCCTGTACTTTCATTTTACATTTTAGGTTCCTATGTAACACTGGGTTTTACTAAACAGTGCTAGAGGTTTTTAGTGCGGGCCGGCAAGGTAAATGCTCCGACGCTCATAATAATTCTATGAGCATCGGAGCATTTACCTCACTGATCTGCACTAAAAACCTCTAGCACCATTTAGTAAAAGGAGCCCTAAGTTTTTAATGGCTATTGATTCCCCCCCCCCCCCCCAGTCATTGTCTGGTTTCTTTTCTGTAAACTACTTTGGACCTTTTTGGACAGAGGTCTGGAAAAACATAAGATGATATAAGATAAATAGCTGATGTATAAATGATGAAGCATAGGATCGAAAAGAGCTGGCAGCTAGCAGCAGGAGGAGGTTTCAGGGCCTGGGCCTCCAGGGTCGCTCCACTGTTGCTTCTGAATTAGCTATGAGAAGAGAAGGGGAGGATGGGACATTGGGTGGAGGAAGGAAGATGAGTGTGGAAAGTGGTGCTGTTTAAAGTAGAGGAGGAGAGGGAGGATGGAAAGGAGGGGAAGTTAATTTTGGGATGAGGGCACAATTTGAGGGAGCAAGAAAAGAAGCAGCTGTTGAGGGAATCGACAGGGAGGCCAGATAACTGGTGATGGTAAAGGGAGCAGCCTACTAAGGAAGTTGTTGGAGGGATGAATCGGAGCAATAGAGAGGAGATCTGGGAAAGTGTGAGATTGCCATGAGGAGAATTGGAGAGAGAGAAGAAGGGCTGGATCTAGTTCTGAAAAGATAGAGGCAGAGAAATAAAATAGGAACAAAAAGACAGGGAGAGATGTAGAGGAGGACCTGAAAAAAAGAGAAGATGCAGAAAATGGACAGGAGACCTTAATAAAGACATCTATCTTCTATCTATATATATAAAATCGGAGGTATGTATGTGTGTATGTATGTGTGTGTGTATGTGCTGCGATCACGCAAAAACGGCTTGACCGATTTGAACAAAACTTGGTATGCACATCCCTCACTACCTGAGGTGATATGTTCTGGGGGTCTCGCGGCCCACCTGCACACGTGGGCGGAGCTACAAACAGAAAATCACATTTCACACATTCATGTCAATGGAAAAAATGTAAAAAGCTGCCATTCTCACAGTAATTCAAAAACGACTTGACCGATTTGAACGTAACTTGGTATGCAGATCCCTCACTACCTGGGGTGATATGTTCTGGGGGTCTCGCGGCCCACCTGCACACGTGGGCGGAGCTACAAACAGAAAATCAGATTTCACCCATTCATGTCAATGGAAAAAATGTATAATGCTGCCATTCTCACAGTAATTCAAAAAACGGCCTTGACCGATTTGAACAAAACTTGGTATGCACATCCCTCACTACCTGGGGTGATATGTTCTGGGGGTCTCGCGGCCCACCTGCACATGTGGGCGGAGCTACAAACAAAATCGGATTTCACCCATTCATGTCAATGGAAAAAATGTAAAAAGCTGCCATTCTCACAGTAATTCAAAAACGACTGACCGATTTGAACGTAACTTGGTATGCAGATCCCTCACTACCTGGGGTGATATGTTCTGGGGGTCTCGCGGCCCACCTGCACACGTGGGCGGAGCTACAAACAGAAAATCAGATTTCACCCATTCATGTCAATGGAAAAAATGTAAAAAGCTGCCATTCTCACAGTAATTCAAAAACGGCTTGACCAATTTGAATGATACTTGATATGCAGATCCCTCACTACCTGGGGTGATATGTTCTGGGGGTCTCGCGGCCCACCTGCACACGTGGGCGGAGCTACAAACAAAAAATCAGATTTCACACATTCATGTCAATGGAAAAAAATGTAAAAAGCTGCCATTCTCACAGTAATTCCAACTATAAAACACTTTCTATGACACTATAACCACTAGGGACATCGTTTCTATTCTACCACGGACACCATACATATAGAGTTTGTATGTTCTAACTGTGTTTGTAACTGTTTCCTTCATGCACCCCAGTTCATAATGTTATTACATTACATGAGTACTCACATATGCTGAACTAGGAACACAGGTTCCATTCTGAACCGGGAAAAAATTGCATGGAGTTTCTTTTCAACCTGAGTTTCCACATATTGAGTTGTTTAAATCAATACTGAAACTTTTGGATGCCACTTATTCCAACAGATCTTCCTTTTCAGTTTAAGAGATTGCAAATTCCAGTGAGACTTGCATTCTCTATCACAATCAACAAATCACAGGGACAGACTATTACATACTGTGGAGTGGATTTAAGATCCCCCTGTTTTTCCCATGGACAACTCTATGTTGCTTGATCAAGGGTGGGTTCAAGAATTTATATGTTCTTGCTCCTGGAGGTGAAACTAAAAATGTTGTTTATAATCAAGTTTTGTGTTAGTTGTATTGTATTCATTTTGTCAAATATTTCACATTATAATTTGAATATTGTACTTTTTATAAAGCTGTAAAAAAATAATTTCATTCACCACTATAAAGTATCTTTATTTCAATCCATTTACTGTGTTATTGCTATAATTAAATACCTGTGCAACGCCGGGGCATCAGCTAGTTAGACTTATAAGAGGAAAGTGGGAGGAAAAAAAAGAGATGAGGACCAAGAAGATCAGAAAAATAAAATGTTGGGGTGAAGGTGGAGAGTGCCAATTTCAGTTTTCACAAAAGACACCAGGTAGCCTAGAGCTTACTTTGCTGTATGGCATTTTTTTGCAAAATAGCCCCTCAAAAAAATAATATAAATTATACCTTTTTTTCCCTTTATTTTGCCTGCATTTTATTTAATTAGTGATGAAGGACAGAAAAATAAAGGAGGCAGAAATATTCCATACCTCAGATAGTAATGGAAGAGCTGATGTTAAGGAGCTATGAGACGCTGGCATGGGGTGCCCTTTGATCTTGAAACAAAGAATCTCTCATCTGCTTAATTTGCAAGTTTCAACATAGAGTTCTCATTAAACTAAATGTCAAATGATTGCTCTCAGAAATATGGCAAAAAAAAAAAAGATATCCCCAGGACCAGTTTACTACCTTAATCTCCTTATAGACTGATGAAAGATTGCGGTAAAAGTTGTCTGTGGTTTCTGCATATTTTCTCTTTAATTTTTCACATGTAGCTCTCCTTTAGGATATACTCAGTGGGTAGGGGGCTGAGTTGGAGCCAGGTGTCTGCTTCAGAGGCTCAGTGCAAAACCTGGCATCTATTTCTAATGGGGCCAGTATTCTCCATTTCAGACCGTAATGTGCACTGTTAAAGGAGGCATTCTAGTCCATTGCTGGTGCAGAGTTGTCCCTAAAAGGCAAGATTACCAGACAGAAACGGAGCTATTTTGGACATGTGATGAGGGCGAATTCACTAGAACAGGATTAATTCTTCGAGGGCCCCTAGGCACACAAGTGAACTGGGCCCCCCCCTGGGCCCTGCCCTGCCCCCGCCCTGCCCCCATTCATTTACCTGTTTTCTTATTTAATTCTTTATTTCCACTTGTATTTCTTTTTTTCTTTTATTTTAAAATTCAAAACAAATAACAAAGATTACCATACCAGTGTAGGTTTGGTTCTATGCAATCCCCAAACATCTCTGAACAAATCCCCCTTTCCTTTTCTTCCTTTCCCATCTACTTGCTCAGGACTTTTTTCCATATGTATATAAAAGTGTTCAAATGCATTGTAAAGCAGTAATATTATCCAAAACATGTCTGTATATTAATAACCAAGTTTGCAGTTCCTCTCAACTGCCTCACTCTATGTCATCCAACTTTAACCCATATGTATGTATAAACAACCAAATCTGTAACTCCTCTGGTACGTTCCACTCCATGTATGTTAATTTGTAACAAAACATCAAGGCAAGCGGTTCACCAAAGAATCCAACGTGGAACAAAAGAAGATCGGCAGACAATAAGAGATTCAAATCAGGTTTATTGAAGGTGCTCCCAGGAACCATGCCTGATGCATTTCGCCAAACAAGGCTGGTTAATGCTAACAGAAAACCATGTCTTTCATACACACAGGACACAGAACCACCCTCACCCATTATGGAATAAGTAATCACAAACTACCTCCCTCCCCGCCCCTCCTTTTTACAAAAGCATGGAAGAGGTTTTTAGTGGTGGTGGGATGAATGTTCTGCACTGTTCTGACAATAGGAATTCTATGACCATCGGAGCAGTGCAGAGCATTCAGCATGTTGGCTTGTGCTACAAACTGAAGGAACTGTGCAGTTTAGGGGTGAAGAAACAGTGGTGCATATCCCCCAGTACTGAACAAAATATAAAGATAGCAGATGTAAATTTGAAAAAAGAGAAATAACAAATCACTTTACAAATTAACAAATAAAAATAAAACAAAAAATGGAAAATAAGATAATACCATTTCATTGGACTAATACATTTTTTAAAATTAGCTTTCAGAGATCAAACCTTCTTTCCTTAGGTCAGTAAAGTATACTGCTGTTACAGTATCCTGTCCTGACCTGAGGAAGGAGAATTTGGTCTCTGAAAGTTAGTCAAAAATATATTAAAATTTGTCCAATAAAATTATCACCGTATTTCCATTTTCTATTTCTAAACATTTATCAACACAGCTGCAATACTACTTTATCCAAAAGCAAAAAAATAGATTTTTTTTTTCCTACCTTTCTCATGTGGTTTCTGCTTTCCTCATCTTCTTGTCATTCTCTTTCTTCCATCCACTGTCTCCCCTTCCAGAAATTGTCTGTCTCCCCCTGCCATCTCTCCTCCCTCATGGTCTGGCATCTCTCTCCTTCCATGTCACCTTCCCTCCCCCCTGTGGTTTTTAGCATCTCTCTCTTCTTATATCCTCCATTCAGATCTGATATCACTGTCTCTTTCCCCGTTCTCTGGCATCTCTATCTCCTCTCTTTTCCCTTTCCTTTTTTTCTCTGGTCTTCCTTCTCTATTTTCTGCCTCAGTCTAAACTAAATTCTTTCTTACTATTCAGTCCTCAGTTTCCCTCTTTTCACTGTGTCTACCCAGAGATTGCCACCCCTTTCCTTCACTCCTCCACTTTCTCATTAACTCTCTCTTCTTCCCCCATCCAGCATATGTCCTTTTTCTTTATCCCATCTTTCCATCCAGTATGTGTTCTCTTTCTCCACTTCCATTCAGCATTTGCTCTCCCCTCTCAACTGACATCCGTCTGCCCTTTTTTCTCTCCCCCTTCTCCCCACTTCCATCATCTGCCCCCTTCTCTCTCTCTCCTTTCTCCCCACTTCCATCATCATCATCTGCCCCCTTCTCTCAATCTCTCCTTCCACCCAAGGCCCATCTCCCTCCCTTCCCCTCACCTTTCTTTCCAATTTTGGCAACAAGTAAGATTGGCAAGGCTCCTCCCAGCGATGGCACTCAAGATCGGCAACAGGCCCCTCTCCAGCATCAACAGCACTTCAAATCGGCAATGCGATGCTCAGTCCAAAGCTTCCCAGGCGGAAACAGGAAGCTGTGTCAGAGGGGAAGCTTTGTACTGAGCACCCCATTGCCGATCTGAAGTACTATTGATGCCGGGGGTGCTGTTGCTGATCTTAAGTGCTGCCCATCGCCGTTTGGAAAAAAAAGGCCCTCTTTGCCCTCCTTCAGCGGGCCCCTCTAACAATTTTGTGCCCTAGGCACATGCCTACTGGGTCTATCCTTTAATCTGACCCTGGCTACTCAGAATGGTCAGTGGTAAAAGAAAGCAAGAGAGACCAAAGGTTCGTTGGCTGGATACCATCAAGAATGACATGGGAATGAACATCAAGTGATTGAAAAAAGCCATGGAAAACAGGGAAGCGTGGCAAGGACTGGTTTACAGAGTATCTTAAGGGTCGAACATGACTGAATGGATAGTAGTAGCTAGTGTTCCAAAACATACTGGTAATTTTCTACTGAATACAGGTTTCTTCAGCACAGACTGGTAAATGGCAGCCATTCCAGTACCGACACATGTGGGTCAATATCAATTTGCTGATTTTTTCAGGTATTTGTAAAGACGACACTGTATATTTCTGTATCCCCAGTACCCAACTGAAAATACATGTGGATGGATTGGGAGGGTGGTAGACAGATGGATATAGTATTTTTTTTGTGGGGGGGTTGGAGGGCTCACTATAAATTATAAGGGGGTTATGGTGAGATGTACATATGGCATCCTTATGTGACATTCACAACAGTGCCCTCTAAGGTTTTCACTTCTCTATTGGGATGCTCTATGTGGCCAGTCCATTACAATGTTGGCCACTCCCATGTCCAAATGGTCTAGATTTGGACGTTTTCAAGTTGGACATTTTCTGTGGTTGTAAATGGGGAATTAAGATAGGTGTCCTAAGGTTGGATGTCCTGGCGGCCAAGATGTCCAAGTAGACAATTTTGAACAAATATTTTGGATGTACAGCAGTTTTGAAAATGAACGTTTTTCTGGCTCCGGCTTTGGATGCTTTTCAGGAAATGTTCAAGTCAGACTTAGATATCTTTTTTGAAAATGGTTCTCCACAGGATTTAGTGCACATTTTAGAGAACAATGCCTAGCTGCCAATTATTGGTACCAACCATGTGCATAAGTGCTTTATTCTAGTCTTTAAGCCCGTTACATTAACAGGTGCTAGAATAGATGTGTGTGTCTGTCTGTCTTTCTCTCTCTTCTTGGCCGCTTTCTGTCTGTCTGTCTTTCTTTCTCTCTCTTTCCTCAGCTGTCCACCACCACCCCTTGCCTGCTCCCCCTGTCCAGCAGTAGCCCTTCTCCCTTCCTTTTACCTCCCCCATATTCAGCAGCATCCCTTCCCTGTTCCCCCTGTCCAGCAGCACTCCTTACCTGCTCCCCCTGTCCCTCTTCCCTGCTCCCCCCTGTCCCGCTTCCCTGCAGCCGGCTTCCTGGTGTCTTTGAACCACTGATGCTCCTCTTCAAAGCAGCCTGCTGAGGATCGTGGCTGGCTGTAGCGAACCTTGCAGGCCGCTCTGCACCTCGGTAGCATGTTTCCTCTGATGCAATCGTGTACGTCAGAGGGAACGTGCTACCGAGGTGCAGAGTGGCCTGCGAGGTTCCCTACAGCCGGCCGCGATCCTTAGCAGGCTGCTTTGAAGAGGAGCAGCACCATCAGCAGTGGTTGGTGAGTGAGGGGGGGGAGGGGAGAGTCACTGGCGTGTTCCCTGCCTCCGTGTTCCAAAATGAAATTCGGCACAGAGAGACACAGCACAGGCCCTGTTTCGCAATTGCTGCTGCATCAGGGGAATTAATTTGAAAACGAGCTACTGCTTCAAAAATCTTCTTGGAGATCTTCTAGCAGAATGTGCCATTCACTGAAAAGCATTTCTGATGGTAGTAACAGACGCCACTGCTCCATGCCCATTATCCCAACATAGTCCTGTGTCTGTCTGTCTTCCTGGGCCGCCTTTTCTGGGTGATTGAGCTTCAGTACTGTATAGGCACCTGAGCTACAGAGTTTCACCCAGGCTGCTGTGTTTGCTTTTTTCAGAAAACGAACATATTAAGTCAACAAAAGTGGACATATTAAATCAACATTGCTTTCTCAAATTAGCCAGGGACCGTCATCCCAGCCAGCTAGCTGTAGTGTTTATTCTAGAATATTATCCTCCTGATAACTTTGTGCTTAATAACCCCAGCAAATTACCTTGCCAAAAGACAAACCTAGGAGTTTGTGCATGCCGTGAAAGATCATTACAGCTCACATGATGCAAAGGGAAACAAAATAGAGACTTGCAGGTGTTACAGTGCCACGACATGCAAATCAGTGGGAGGCTTGATTAGGACTGTGGCTGTCACCTAATGTTTGTTTGATGCAAATGATGCTCGCATTCTCTGGATGGGCCACTGATCCTGATACCTGTGTGTTGAATTCTTTCAGAATCAAGGCCATCGAGAGCCCCAACAAAGAAGACGATACACAGTGGCTGACGTACTGGGTGGTGTATGGCATCTTCAGTATAATAGAGTTCTTCTCCGACATCTTTCTGTCTTGGTTCCCTTTCTACTATATGCTGAAGGTTTGTATGTTTTAAGTATGGAAAATTGGAGGTGCATGATTAGCTTCCCTAAGTAGATAACAGATGGAGCACTGATCCAAGAGACTGAACATACTCATCTGATGGGCTTCAATTGCTGTGGCCAGTGTAGTGATGCTTTTAGAGTATCTCTGAAGACACTGTTTAAATGATCCTGTGAGTTTATTGATCTCTATGATGTGAGCTCATTTTGAAAGATGAAATTATGGAGTGGATCATGGAAAGAGTTATGTAGTATGCTGCCATAGTGGGGTATGGATGGGGGTTGGACATTGATTCAAAGGAACTAGGCTCAGTTTTTTTTTTTTTGCTATGGCTCAATAAATATTTCTTTCACACTCCTGATTACATTTCTTTCACCTTATCTAGTTTAGATGCAATGTAGTCTTATTTCTATCACAAGTGAATCAAATCAGAAGAGTTAGCAACTCTCCAACAACGATAATGAAATCCACACCCCACCCTCCCTTCCAGTCCTATGCCCATCTCCCCTTGTTGCGGTCTTCCAAGAATTCTCCTTATGTACCCCTACAACTTAGTTTACTTAGTACTTCTCCTGTTATTAAGGAGAGGAATCAGCTTTGTCCAATATAGCATCTTTCTGTTTTCCATAGGCGTCTCAGGTATTTTAGACTTGAGCAGTTTCTAACACCTGGGGGAAAAGTGTTTCCTTGTGGCTGTGCAGAAAAGTCTTAATTCTTTGCTTGAGCTTCTGTTTCCTACTTGCCTTCTGTTTTTTGGTAGACTGCAGGAAGATAAATTTTCCCTTATAACTGCTTTCATCCCAGAACAGAGGAGGGGAGACAGACCCATCATCATTAAAAGCAAAATATATTCCTTAATCTCAAATTCTGTCTTCTGATAAACAGCCTTTAAAGGATCAGGTTATGTTCAGGTGCCAGAATTGCAAACCTTTCTCCTGTTGTATTAAATTGCACCACTTCCAGATGGGGGTATGACTTTATCTGAACCTCTTCTACCTGTGACTAGTTCACCAAAATTATATCAATTCTAATATAAGAATTGTGGAAATGTGAATAAAAAGTAAAGTCTTCCTTTCTCACATGTCAGTGTCTCTAAACATCAATTAAATTTATTTTTGTTTTTAAAAAACCCCATCTTATTCTCATTCCATAGGATTTTCAATAGGATGTCAAAGTCCGACTTTGGACATGCTGAGAAAAATATCCAAAAGTCAGGTGGACAAAATGTCCATTTTTGAACCTGCAAGACATCTATATTTTTTATTTATTTTTTTAAAATAAAAACATCTAAAACAAGCCATTTGCATGTAGGAGTGGCCATCATTTTAATGGACTGGACACACAGAAATGCCAGCACCCTAGGGGGCACTGCTGTGAACTTAAGGATGCCAGATACACATCTCACCATAACCCCTGTACATTATATGGTGAGTCCTCCAAAATTCCCCCCAACCTACTATACTTACCTGTCTGACCACCCAATAGCCTTTATGCTTGCAGGTGTCATCTATATAACAGTACAGTGGTTTTTTGGTGAGTTCACACTTTCCACCAGAAGTATACTGGCTAGAGTGGTATATGGGTCCCCTTCTCTTCAGTCAACTGCACTACCCACCAGGCTACTCCAGAGACCTGCTTGCGGCTCTAGTAGGACTGGCCATAGTATCTGCAACTGTCAAAGAGACAGATATACATTGTTTTATGCAGATATTTGAGGGTGGGAAGGGGTCAGAGACTACTGGGTGAGTGTGGGGGGGATATTTTCATCCCTCCAATGGTTATCTGGACAGTTTGGGTGCCTTTTTGGCCTTTATTCATTTAAAAACAGGTCTAGCCTAAAACATACAACTTTTGCCCTGGATGTTTTGTAAAATGATGATTGCTGTAAAGTTTCCAAGTGCTAAACCCACCCAAAATACGCCCTTTAAGATATAGATGCACTGGAGACAAAATGACCAGAAAAACATCTAAAATGTCAATTTCGAAAATGCCCATTTTGATATTTCAACTAGTAAAATGTCCAAGTACTAGTTTATGCTGTATTTTGGACATCTATATTTTTTTTGAAAATGAGCCCCAATATAACTAATCTCTCCATAATCTTGATAAAATACAGTATGGAGGTAATTTGAGAGGAGTCTAAGGTTAAATTTTTCATAATTGGAGTAGAAACAATTTTTCCATACATTTTAAGAAACTCGCTTAGCTCCATTATATGTTTTAAAATTTAGGAAACTCACTTAGCTCCATTATATATTCTCTTAGGCTTCCAAAGCGGGCGTCACGATTGTTGCTATTGTCTGGGTCTTGTTGCGTCTACCCAGATGCGGTGAAACATGGACAACAGCAACAATCACTTAGCTGCAGCTGAAATTTAAGGCAAGATAACAATACACATTTTAATGTATCTGGAGTAGACTTCATCAAATAAGTAGGGCAACTATCAAGAATACAACGTGATTTAGAAAATTTAATCAACCTGTTGAAATCTGACATAGATATTAAAGGGAATGAATGCCATATTCTATCAAACTAAGAAGAATCTGGATCAAAATTTATATTTGATAATTCAGAAGTAAATTTATCCTTTACCATCAGTGTAACTTGGAAGAAAGATTATAAGTTTAATGAAATCAAGGTGAGGAGAACTCCAGTTTCAAGCAGCTGGATGATGTCACTTCCTTAAATAGATGAGCTTTTAGGCAGTATTTGAATTTGGCAAAAGAGCAAGAATGATGCAGCAAGGCGGAAAGTGCAGCACTGGAGTTGGTAATGAAGGAGAAGGGCACAGACAGAGTAAATGTTTGTGAACAACATTCACGAGAAGGAGTGTACGAGAAATCAGAGACATGAGAAGCTGCAGAGTGAAGACACTTGCGCAAGAGAAGCTTGGATTATACAGTTTGTGGATGGGGAACCAATGTAGTGACTTAGCCATTTTAGCACTGGAAAAAGAAAAGCTGTGCAGCCAGAGTTTGAATAGATGATAGGTAGGGATGGATGGTATAATGGGAGACCTGTGAAAAGTAGGTTGTAAAAGTATAAGTGGAAAGTGATGAGAGAATGAATAAAGGCTTTGGTAATGTGTTCAGAATATAAGGGATGGATTTAGGTGATGATAAAGAAAGAAATATTTGTATTTTGAATGTATGTGAGGAGAGAGAGAAGTTAGAGATGACCCCAAGGCTGTGGACAGGCAATTGGAAAGAATTACTGTGATATCCACAGAGTTAAGGAGGGAGTGGGTTTGGGAGAAAAGATAAGTCATATGGAGAAAACTGTAAGGAAGATAAACCTGTATGACAGAGAGCAAAAAATGAGGTGGAACCTTCTCTGGAAAGCCAAGTCTTGGTCAGAACAAATGAAGGGAGAGAGAAGTCATGAATGTAGGTAGACTTGTTAGAAGTGGATTAGACATTCCCTAAGGAACATGAGAGCGAAAGGAAGACAAGGACTAGGGATAAGATTGATTGACTAATGAGTGGATGTGAATAGATAGCATGAAGGGTCAAGATTGTCATTGATATATCCAGCTGAGAGGAGGAAGAGAAGAAAATTGGTGGTATGGAAAGAGTGATGGGGCTGAGATGCCCTCAGGGAGAGTGGTATTGGCTGGATGAGAAAGAAAACTTGGATATTTGAGAGTAGTAGAGAAGGCAGAACAGAACTTGTCTAGAGAGGGAGAGAAGTAAAGCTGTGGATTCAATGTATGGAATGATTTGCAGCAAAATGTAACCTTAGTATGCCTTGATGTGGGTTGTTCTTGTGTGCTGAAGCCATTTTTACCACAGCAGTAAATGACCAATTTTCTTATTTTTTGTATTAATGGCCATTAAAAAAAATTGCCATGTGAGCACTTATTGCCACACAATAAAGAGATGATTGATTGCCCATTTGGAGGGCAGTAAGGACTCATGCGATATTCTTGCGCTAAGCAGTCAGTGTGCACTACTGTGGATGTGCTGTTTAGCACAGGAACACCCACTCCATTCCCCAACAAAGCCTCTTCCAATAATATATATAAACAATATTTAGCATACAAATTAGAATGCATTAATCTGGCGAATACTGCAGCACTCCTGAGCATGTTGCACTGTATGCCATTTTAAGCTGCGTTAGGCATGTTTAGCACTTAAACCTTTTAAATACCAGATGGTGAAATGGCTGCTTTACGTAACTTGATGTTGAACGAGAGCAACAGTGCCAAGTAACAGGCATTTGGAGATGCAGATCTCCCATAAAAGCCATAGAAGACGCACATTGCTTCTGAGCAACAATGCCAAATAGTTAATAAAAAGGGCCCTAAGATGGCATCAGCTAAAGAAGCCATAGTAAGTTATGAGAAGAAATGGGGCTGAACTGAGACATTTGGAATAATTTGAGTTGATCCTTTGGTTTGCGTTCATAACTGAGGCAGATGGAAAAAGTGTGCAGATGAGATGCAACATCCTCATTAGTTTCCCACTGACCTAGGAATACAAGGTGGCAGAACCTTTTCTCTAAATTTTCTTTAAAATACTTGTAGTGAATAGGAGAGCCATGAACATCAAAAATACATATATTTTGTGTTAGTATTAATTTCATTTATGTATGAGGTCTCTTCAAAAACTTTTCGCACTTTCATATTTTCGTGGGAAGAGGTTGGAGCAGAAGAAGTGATAAGAGGGCGTGTCGTAGAATGTCATGTGACTAGTCAGTCAGACAAAACAGAGATTAAGAACATAAGCAGTGCCTCTGCTGGGTCAGACCTGCTGGGTTAGCCAGGACCTGTATAGTGATCCTCTGTCTGTACCCTTCTATCCCCTTTTCCTTCAGGAAATTATCTAATCCCTTTTTGAACCCTAATACCGTACTCTGTCCTATCACACCCTCTGGAAGAGCATTCCAGGTGTCCACCACCCTTTGGGTGAAGAAGAACTTCCTTGCATTGGTTCTGAATCTGTCCCCTCTTCATTTTTCTGAATGCCCTCTCGTTCTTGTAGTTTTCAAAAGTTTGAAGAATCTGTCCCTCTCCACTTTCTCTATGCCCTTCATGATCTTGTAAGTCTCTATCATGTCCCTCTAAGTCTCCACTTTTCCAGGGAAAGGAGCCCCAGTTTCTCTAATCTCTCAGCATATGAAAGGTTTTCCATACCCTTTATCAATCATGTCGCTCTTTTCTGAACCCTCTCGAGTATCGCCATATCCTTCTTAAGGTACGGTGACCAATATTGGACGCAATACTCCAGATGCGGGCGCACCATCGCCCGATACAACGGCAGGATAACTTCTTTCGTTCTGGTTGTAATACCTTTCTCGATAATACGAATTATGTGGAAAAGTGATGTAATTTGCTTTTGACATATTTAATAAATAGTGTAAAAAACAAAAAAGTACAGAAACTTTTTTGAAGCTCAAGGCAAGTTGCATTCAGGCACAGCAAGTATTTGTATTAAGCACTCTCCCCTTTTACATTTTCTTCTGTCAACAATTGCGACTACATTGCCACTCATCCGACTGTCTATAAAGAAACTATAGTCAAAAAGAGGAAAAACTGGCTAGTATGTAGTTTTAGGGCTCCTTTTACTAAGGTGCGTTAGGGCCTTAACGCGCAGA
Source organism: Geotrypetes seraphini (assembly GCF_902459505.1). NCBI lineage: Eukaryota > Metazoa > Chordata > Amphibia > Gymnophiona > Dermophiidae > Geotrypetes > Geotrypetes seraphini. The sequence goes on from NC_047084.1 coordinate 537,220,926, forward strand.
ATAGTGCACACTAAATTGCCCCGCGCGCTAGGCCTTAACACCAGCATTGATCTGGCGTTATTCTAGAAGTGTACTGCGCAGTAATTTTGTGCGTTAAAAACACTAGCGCACCTTAGCAAAAGGAGCCCTTAGTGCAGGGGTGTCAAAGTCCCTCCTCGGGGGCCGCAATCCAGTCGGGTTTTCAAGATTTCCCCAATGAATATGTTTTCATTGTATGCTAATAGATCTCATGCATATTCATTGGGGAAATCCTGAAAACTCGACTGGATTGCGGCCCTCCAGGAGGGACTTTTAACCCTTTCAGGACCATAAGGATCGTAGGCCAATTTTTGTGGTTTTGACGACATTTTTATGGTAAAAAGGGCTTGCAGATGCCAAAAAATTGATTTTTTTGTGAAATATCATTATTTTTTTAAAAAAAATCAAATTTCTGGCTTATGGACAGTGTGGCAAGTGAATCTTCTCGTCAATCTGGCAACGACGCTAATGAATGAATGTTGGAACCAGTTTGTTTACATAAAGGCAGTATCATATGGAATCCGTACATATCAAATTTAGAACTGTAGACTATCCCAATCAAAATTTATAGGATTTTAAAGTTATGGGACAAATATGTCCCTTGGTCCTGAAAGGGTTAACACCCCTGCCTTAGCGTTAATGTAAATTGATTTTAGTTTTTTATTTTTTTATTTTTATGTTTTGTCATGCTTTATTTTTATATTATCTGTGTATGTCTGTTGTAACCTGCTGATGTTGTTAAGTTGTGTAGGCTACAAGTCTGAATACATGTTCTTATAACAGAGCTCTTGTTCCCCACACCAAGAAAAGTTAAAACCCCAAACAAAATTCTGAAAGTTCCAGACCTCTGCTACTTCTATCCTGGACTCTCAAAGCAGACAAGTTAGAAAAGTGAAAAACTTCGATCTTTATGACCTGCCCCTCGTGGTCCATTTCTCATCTGACCCTTTTGAACACTAGCAATGAGTGTCTTGTGTCATAGTAACATAGATTAAGGCAAACGAAGACAGAAATAGCCAATCCAGGCTGCCCAGTAAGGCAGTAACTTTTGCTCTGTTTCACTCTCTCTCTTCCCCCCCCCACACCTCCCAACATTCCCTCTTGTTGCTTGTGTAGCGAGTGTTCTCTGCTATGCATTTCTGATGTGTTTGTATCCATTTCTGGTTCTGTGCAGTGTGGCTTCCTAGCCTGGTGCATGTCCCCAAGCCCTCACAATGGTGCAGAGATCCTCTACAGGCGCATCATTCGCCCCTTCTTCTTGAGGCATGAATCTCAGATGGACCGTGTGGTGAAGGACCTGAAGGACAAGGCTGCAGAGACAGCGGACACCATTACCAAAGAAGGTAAACCATATACACACAGTTGCTGCCGATTTTATAAAATTAGGCTGTAAGGCAGAGCTGCCCAAACTGAGGGTTAGGATCCCAAATGGAGTCACAAAACCCACATTTGGGTATATCATTATTTCTGCATCTCTGGGGTGATCACACAGTTTTATTTGGCCAGAAAAATATTAATAAACACTGCCCTAGGTGAACAAATCATTGGTCTTTGTTAGTGTTGGACCAAATGAGATTTTTTCTCTCTCTCAAAATGTAGTTTTATTTTTGTTTACTAAGCATCTCTTCCCTGCCCTTGTTTGTTCTGCTTCTTCCAAATCTGCTAGGTAACTTAAAACATAGAACTTAATTGATACCTGCAGTGGTGTAGTGAGGGTGGGGACAGACCTCTCTGGGCGCTGTCTTGGTGGGGGCACCGGCACCTCTTCACCTCCCCAAGCCACGCTGGCACCCTCCCTTTCCCCACTCCCTGTATCTCTTTAAAAATCTTCGCCAGCACGAGCAACTGCTGCTCGCACCAGCCTGGCTCCCCGCTGAAATCACTTCCACGTGGCAGAGTCAGGAAGTAACGTCAAACGGAAAGCCAGGGTGAGCAACAGGCCAGAAACGTGGCTTGTGCTAGCGAAGATTTAAAAAGGTACGGGGGTGGGAAGGAACGGTGGGGTGGGGGCTGAGAGGAGAGCGCCACCACCTTGGGCGCCTCCTATCCTCACTATGCCACTGGTCACCTGCACTAGAATGAGTTGGTAATACTGCTCACACCCCTCGTAGCAGAGCAGGCTTGCAAGGGATGGCACACTGTCAGCTACAGGTGGCATTTTCCAGCTTAGCTAGAGGCACTGGTCCTTAACCCACTCCCCTGTCCACTGAGAAATCCATTGCCGCTCACACATCTCTTTCAGTAGTAGCTGAAGATGAGTTACATTTAGGTACAATAATAATAATTTTATTTTTCTATATCGCCAATGCCCAAAAAGTTACGGGCGTTTCACAGAATAAAGAGGATTGGACATTCCAGTGATAATACAAAGCATACAGAAAAGCAGTACAATATTTCAATAGTGAAAAATACAATAAGAAACTATGACATAGTCATCAATCAAGTAATGAATTTTTTGAACAAATAGGTCTTAACCAATAGGTATTTTCCTGTTCCTGCAGGGCTCACAAGCTAAGTTTGTTCCTGTGGTAATAGAGGATTAAGTGTGTTGCCCAAGAGTGTGGCACAGTGGTTAAAGCTACAGCCTCAGCACCCTGGTGTTGTGGGTTCAAACCCCACGCTTCTCCTTGTGACCCTGGACAAGTCACTTAACCTCCCCCCCATTGCCCCAGGTACATTAGACAGATTGTGAGCCATGCCAGGACAGACCAGGAAAAATGCCTGAGTACTTGAATAAACTCATGTAAACCATTCTGAGCTCTCCTGGGAGAATGGTATTGAAAACTGAATATAAAAATAAGAAGTGCAGTGAGATTTGAACCCTAGCTTCCCAAACCAATATTCTAACAATTTCTGCATGTTCACAGTAACACAGTAAATGCCAATAGGCCTAATTGTGCATGAGCAGCTAAATAGTGCTCTATACCAGGGAAGGGGATGGAAATATTTGAACATTTGTAGAAAATAAAGGACTGCCAGCAAAAATTTCTTAAGAGCCAGGGGTAAAAATCCTTATAGTTTTTCACTTTACATTACATTTCAAAAATTGTTTCTGCGCTGATATTTTTTCTTCCCCCTTTTCTGTTGTCTGACAGTTGCTCCTGGGTCCAGATGGCAGCTTCCCTTTCTCTTGCTACAGCTTTTCCATTTATCCAGCTTCTCTGTCTGCTTCCAGAATAACTCTGGCAGTGGCTTCTCTGCCCAGATCTGGCTCAGGCTTGTTCCCAAAGCTACTTTTCTCAGCAGCAGCTCCTCTTATCTGGATTCAGTCTTGAAATTTTAAGGGTCAAAGAACTTGATGCTTAGGTTTTTGCTCCAGAGTGAAAGAACATGCTGTGCTTTCTATACTCCCAAGTGTCACCATTCAGACCCCACTGCTGCATATAGCAGGGTAATGCTTAGTTCAGCTGTAGTCCCAGCATCACCAGTAGTACTATGGAGTTTAGAGCTCTGGTATGTATCTCAAAGATGATGGTTTGTCCACCTGGCATGAAGACACCAAAAAGGGAGCCCAAGGAGGCCTCAACAAGACAATCAAGGCACAACAAAGGAGTCGTGAGGATGAGATGTTAATAATTCAGCCACGGGTGTAAAATTCAAAGTTCACTTTATTGATAGTAGCACTGCGAGGACTCGAAGAATCGACACTGATAGTGTTTCATCATCTATACCTTTGTCAAGTGTCTCAGCGGCTGGTAGTTCTATCACATAAATAGAGCATTCAATACAGATCAAATTTAGAAGCAAGCAGCAAAATATCTGGTGTCCAATGCTCTATGTATATGATAGAACTACCAGCCGTTGAGACTCTTGACAAAGGCATGGATGCCGAAACACTGTTAGTGTCGAGTCTATGAGTCCTCGCAGTGCTACTATCAATAAAGTGAACTTTGAACTGCATGACCATGGCTGAATTATTGACATATCATCCTCACAACTCCTTTGTTGTGCCTTGTCCACTTGGCGGTCACCCACTGTAGTTCTATCCCTAGTAGATTCATGTCGGTTGCATAATAGCATTCATCTTTTATGGGTGCTCAGGAGTGAGAGAAATAATAATATCGTATTTTTCGCTCCATAAGATGCACCTGACCATAAGACGCACCCTAGATTTAGAGGAGGAAAACAAGAAAAAAAACATTCTGTACCAGAGTCTTCCTGCCAGGCTCTGCACCCAACTCCACACTCCTTGCCAGGCTCTGCATCTTGTCCCCCTCCCTGCCAGGCTCTGTACCTTGTACCCCCCTCTGGTGGTCTAGTGGTAGGCCGGGACAGGGCACAGGGTGGGCAGGGACAGGGCACAGAGCAGGCAGGCCTAGTGGCAGGCAGGCAGGCCTAGTGACAGTCAGGCAGGTAGGCCTAGTTACAGGAAGGCAGGAAAGCCTCCTCCCCCCACATACTCCCAGTACCTTTTTTAATAATCCCCTGTACCTTTAATCATACACCCCTTGTACCTTTTTTTATCATAATCCCCTTTTTTATCATAGCCCCCTTTTTAATCATATCTCTCTTGTACCTTTATCATATCCCCCTTTGTACCTTTATCATATCCCCCTTTGTACCTTTTTAAACATATCCCCCCTTTGTACCTTTTTAATCATAGCCCCCCTTTGTACCTTTTTTTCATCATACCCCCCCTTGTACCTTTTTTTAAAAAAACAAAAACAAACAGTACCTTTTTAAATTCTTCCTTCCCTCCACGGCTTCGTACTGCAGCAGGCGCGCGAGTCAGGAGCCCAGAGGTCAGGCGTGAGCTTTCCGCGTTCCCTCCTGGCCCCACGCCATTTTCTGAATGGCTGCCAGCAGTTCTCGCGAATCTCGTGAGAACTGCCACCAGCCATTCAGAAAGCAGTGCAGGCCCAAGCGGAAGCGTGTAAAGCTTGGGCCTGACCACCGTGCTCTTAACTCATGAGCCGTGGAGGAAAACGCTGGACCACCAGACTTCAAAAAGGTACGGCGGTGAAGGCAGCGGCGGTAGGGGATTTGTTTTAAAAAGGTGTGCGGGTGAGTCTGCAGCGAGGGGGGGGAGTTGCAGTTGTACGGGGGGCGACGAGGCGGTGTTTAAAAAGTTGGTGTGGCTGAAAGGTGGTGCGGCTGTGGGGTTGCAATTGAATGGGGGGAGCATTGGGTGGTATTTAAAAAGCTGGTGTGGGGTGGGGTTTGTAGCCATGAGGGGGATTCAAATTTTTCACCTTCACTTCATGAGACGCATTGAGATTTCCACCCACTTTTGTGTGGATAAAAGTGCATCTTATTGAGCAAAAAATACAGTATATATTTTTGTAAAAATCTTTATTAATTTTTAAGACTTACCAAAAAGTGCAAACAAAATATGCATACAGATATAACAATTATCATCACTTATACTTTAACAAATCTTAACACAAATTATCCTCCCCCCCTAACTGGATGTGTGTGGAAAAATAAGAAATACCAGGAATTAAGGGTATTAACAATTTAATCAATGTTCTGCTTAAGATATGCTTCCAATGGACCCCATATTTCTTTAAACTTTTTATTGTTTCCCAATTGTTCTGCATTCATTCTTTCATACCTGTAATAGAAACACAATGTTTCCCACCAATACAATGTTTCCCACCAACTATGATAGGTTAAACCAAAGAATGGTTTAACCTATCATAGTTTTTCCAGTTCCTAGTTAACATTTGCATAGCAACCCCCATCATAATTAGAAGTCTACTTTTATATGTGGCAATTAGATTCTTAGGTCTCAATAATGTTCCAAAGGTATAGAGACACCGAGTGCCATATTAATTTTCCCCCCTATTGGTTTCCAAAAATTGAGTATCAAGGGACAATAAAATAACTAGTGATCCAGTGTCCCTACTTCAAGATGACAATGCCAACATCTATTAGACTGAACTATCCAACTTTTGTAAAAGAGAAACAATATTTAGGTTCAAACAATTTTTATTGATGCAAACACAGCAAATACAACACCAGCGCACCCCAAAGGTGCACAGTACAAATAATAATGCATCATATACAATAATAGAACAAGCATATACAATAAAAGAGTAACATCAACCAAACTCCCTCCTCTACATAGGGCAAGTGAGATTAATGAGGGTGGAAAGGTACTCCAAAGCCCTGTACTCTTATGAACCCCAAAAATGTCACACCACCCCTTTCCCTCACCTGAACCACTTATCCTATCTTTGACTAATTGCCAGAACCTTCAATACACCCCGTTTCCCCTCCTCTCCCCATGATACTCTTCACCCCGCCCCACCAGTACTCACCATTACTCTCCCAACCCAACTAACTAACAAATTAGAACACCCATCTTAAAACCGCATTGTGACCCTTAGGATGTAAGACTTGCAGATAAGGCTTCCATATATTCAAAAACAACATCTTTCATTTCCTAGACCAGGGGTGTCCAATGTCGGTCCTCGAGGGCTGCAATCCAGTCGGGTTTTCAGGATTTCCCCAATGAATATGCATTGAAAGCAGTGCATGCAAATAGATCTCATGCATATTCATTGGGGAAATCCTGAAAACCCGACTGGATTGCGGCCCTTGAGGACCGACATTGGACACCCCTGTCCTAGACCCTCCGGCATCTTGCGCCTCCCAAATGACCAACTGATGCAATTGGTTCCGCCAATGCCAATATGCCGGAGAGTCCGGAACCATCCAGCACTGAAGAATACATTTCCTGGCCAGTAAACTCATCTTCCTACATAAAGCTCGATGCCCCCTAGGTAAATGGCCAAAAGCCTCTGGCAAATCCAAGACAAAGTGGTCCAGGGTACTGTGTAAGACTCTCCCAATTAACCCTGACATATAAGAGATTATATGCCTCCAGAAGCGCTGAATAATGGGGCAGAACCAAAAGGCATGTCCCAAAGTATGACCCCCCTGTCCCACATATATGACATAGTGGTGTAGGAAAACCTCCACTATCTGTGTACGAGTAATAAGCACGTAAGGTCACCCTATAATACGTTTCCCGCAACCAAGCACACGGGGTCACCCTAGGCGTCGCCCTTAAAGTACGGGATTAATCTGCAATTCCTTTTCCCATGTACCCTTGATGTTCTGGTAGTCCCTGGCGTGTTGTAAATCTTGCAAACTAGTATAAATGCTAGAGACCGTAAGAGATGAGAAATAATATTTAATGTGCCTGTTTTTGTTTGCAGCCAAGAAAGCCACAGTAAACCTGCTGGGTGATGAGAAAAAAGGCAGCTAAGCAGTGACTGGGGCGGAAGACACCTACCTCCCTGTTGCCAGTGATGAGCGCTAGGATCGTTTTAATAATGTTGCCTTGGAAACATTTTTTGATATAAAAATAATGTGTTGTCTTTTGTAGTTTTGCCTTTTTATTTTATTTTTTTCTTTTTGCTGTTTTCTGTATTGAAAGTGAGCATTCTTATTTAAATGTAATGCAGCGGACAGTGTCTTAAGCTTACTGGAAATTTACTTCATCTTTATGCAGGGGCAAATCTTTTAACTGATATTGTTTCATTGTCAAAAACAGAAGTATTGTTGGACGGGGTCAGAGAGAAGGGCTGTTGATCCCAGTATCCTGCTTTTCCACAATGGCAAGCAGGGAATGAGTTTATCTCGAAGTCATAGTCTGGGCATTGTGCATTGAAAACATAGAAATAAAGTGATGTATTGTCTAGGCTGTGGACTGAGCATTTTACTGGTTGTGCATATCTGGCATGTGTACAGCTCTGGTCTGTGTCATTTGTATCAATTATTTCACTTTTGTGTGAAGTTGGGGTTGAAAATGTTTGGTTGCACACGTGCATGCTGTGTACATATCCAAAAGAAGATGCATCTTTCTAGTACTGAAAGATTCCACCTGCTGTTTGCAAGATTACTGTATGATATTAAGTTAAGGTCTCTGTCCTGGGATCTTGACCATAAGTAAACTAGATAGTCTCTGACAGAATTTCTATAAACTAGCACCACAAAAGAGCACTTAAGTCAATTTCTATGACTTAAGGGTGCAAAAGAGCGCTTAAGTCAATTTCTATGACTTAAGGGTGCACCTTAGCTAAAAACATAAAATGTGATGGGGTCACCTCCTCCTTTCATGGGAACTGGTGTTGCTTGATAGTTTTCCAAAACAAAATATTAACTTCTTTTGCGCACTGGCAAAAAGGCTACCTTAATAGCAAAGTCAGCATAACAGTGCATAAGAGTCAATTTCTCTCTTAAAACAGTCTTTCCCTACTAATTCATCAGGGCTCCATACAAAGAAAGGAGCACACACGTACACCTGGGTTTTTAAACGCACCCTCACAGCTGGGGTTTTCAATATAAACTGCTCTTGGGACACGGCCTGGGAATGGTATCCTCAGCCCACCTCCCACTCCAGGGACTTTTACTAACCTGAAAACCTCTCGCTGGGCTGCACATGTGGGTTTAACAACACTATTCTAAGGAGTCCCAAATATCAATCTGGAATGTCATTCACACAGTGATGACTTCCATTTTTTTTCTTTTATGGGCAGTGCTCCCCTTTTTCCACATAATCTAGCACATCAGGAAGTGACACGGGAACAGGGACAGTATCAATATGTAAAATCTTAACACATCTTAGACAATTGGCAACTGAATTCAATGACTAATAAAACTGCAGAAGCTGCTTTTGGATTTAAATGAACAAACACAAATGACATCATTTGTCTGCCTATGATTTGGCAACAAGTCTTTTCCGCTGATCAGACTCCTACCATCTGCAACATTCTTCCACCATGTGTCCAGCTGCTCAAGAGAGGGGAGATATGATAGAGACCTTTAAATACCTAAATAGCATAAATGCATATGAGGCAAATGTCTTTCATTTGACAAGGAAGTTCCAGAATAGAGAATGACACAGTGACAAAATTCATCACCGTTCCCATCCCCGTGGATAACCGTGGGAAATAATCCCATGTCATTTTCTAGTGTCTATTTCAACCTCGGTCCTTCTACACCAGCATTCTTCAAAGCAAAGCTTGCGGGTCAGTGGTTGTGCCCAATTATACTCTGATTCTTTCCTCTCTCTTTACAGAATGACATGAAGATGGTTTCCCACAGTTATCCACGGGGATGGGAACAGTGATAAATTTTGTCACCGTGTCATTCTCTATTCCAGAATAAGAGGGCATAGGATGAAGTTAAGAGGTGATAGGCTCAGGAGTACAGAAAAGGTGGCAGATTCTTGGAATAGTCTCTCAGTAGAGGTGGTGGAGACAAAGGCTGTGTCTGCAGTCAAGAAAACGTGGCAAAATCCAAAGGAAAGAGCAGAGCCTGTCTGGTCTTCGAAATCTTCTTTATTAGCAACCAATAATAAAATCCATGCACAAAGCAGTATAGTCAATCTTTTTTTTTTCTCTCTAAAATATTTTCTTGATTTTCCGAAAAACTTAATAGTGCAATATACATATTAACAATCAGAGAATAAAGCACAAAATGCACATCCATCTTATAAATATATACATACAGTATCTTATCCACCCTTCTATTAAATAATCAATAAATCAGTAATAAATACATAAATATACTTTCAAACTCCTTATCTTTTATAATATCTTATATAATAATAAAGTATTCCCTCCTTCCTCCCACCCACCCTGGATGTGAATAGAAGTAAACCAAATTAAAGAAATCAGTTATGTTGCGTTCATAAAAGATGTCAATGGTTCCCAAACCAATTTAAATAGATGACCATGTCCTAATAATTCCGCATTCATTTTCTCATGCTTATATGTGGAGCATAAATTTGCCCACCAAAAAGAGAAATTAAGACGATCATGATTTTTCCAGTTATGTGTTGTCAATCATAAAAGCATGTTCCAAATCATGGACTCGACACGGACCGTGTTTTGGCTATTGTGCCTGCATCAGGAATCCTGGAACATACAATGGTATAGAGTGTCATATGATATAGATATGAAAATAAAATGAAATTAAGTTTGGAAGGTAGGATGTCTATTGTGCATGTCAGGATTGGAGCATCAATGATGTCAATGGCTGGTGTAAAACTTTGGAATGCCTTGCCTGGTATTTTACGATTTTGTGGGAAGATTAACTTTAAGAAAATGTTGAAAATGCAATTATTCGTTAATGCATTCCTTTGCTAATGCCTTTCTAATTTACAGATATAGTTCTCTGGAATATTCTGATAGGAATTTAATATTTACTGTAATGTCCTTTTGCATTTCTAATTATTGAAACTTGACCTGATAATGCTTGCATATGCTAGCTCAGTATTTTGTTCTCTACTATGGGAGGGATGATAAAAATTTGTTTGTTCAGTTATGTTTGTGATACATGTGTGGTGATCGTAGGAAGCGCAGGATAATATGTATGTAATATGTAAACCGCACAGTTGTATGCGGTATATAAATTTTTAAATAAATAAACATGAAATTAATAATTAACAATACTTAAAATAAATACGTACCAAATCGATAAATGATAAACCAACAATGAAATCCAAATCCGTAAGTATGCTATGAAAAACAAAATCCATACTTGAAATATATTGCATAACATTATACACAAAAATCATCTCATCACCAACATGAAAAGAAACAAATTTTTCACATATGCTTTAATTATAACGGTACATACCAATGATAAATAAAAATTGTGGTGTAAAAACTCTTGACAGGTCCACAGACCACATTGGTTACACAACTGATATATATTGGTTAACTGCCATTGAATGAAACAGTGTTGCCAACAAGACATTCTCTCCAACATTTGACAATAAGCATAATTTCAAATTCTAACACAATACTTTATAACATTGTATCAGATGTTATTTTTATAAGGTAGACAATATAAATGTGGTTATAAGAAGGAAGAGATAAAAAAGCATGTTGTGCATTTTAGATCGAAACACCATGGAGTTAAAACAAAAAACCAGGAGATAAAACTGAGAAACTCTCTGCCATCTAAAATCTAAATTTTATGTTCAAATAATTTTTATTGATGACAACCGGTAAACACACCATAATAAAGAGCAAAACAGGCATCATAGGCTATAAACCAAGCACTTCCAATGTGCCAATAGTCCAGGAACTATAGCCATCAAACACATTTTAGTGCAACAATATATCACAAACTACCCATCCAACCCCCCCCTGCCCCTTTTATCCCCCTATGCAATAAACTGACTTCTTCATACCATCCCCATACAAACTGTCGAAGGCCTGGGCCTGTAAAATCCACGGTGAGGGCAGTGTGTGGAGGTGGATTTGGGAGGTAGTACCAACCCAACACACAGTCAACCATAAAATAATACAAATCAGTACCAGTTACTTAACTCGTACCTACCCCTATTGGAGGGTTAACAGCTATTAGTAACCACCCTTCTACGTACTGAGGCAGAAACTACCCCCACCCCCAAAGAAAGCCCCAACCCCTCCATACGAACCATCCCCAACCGCTCAACCCCAGAGCTGTGATGAAGCATATTTTAAAGAGAAGAACAGTCCAACAATACAAAAATGATAGACCCGGTACAAATAAGATAATAGAACTGAACAATTAGGATATAAACAATTAGGATATAAACGCTCTCTGCCAACCCAAATCTGAATATTAAAAAAGGCAATCCACTAATGCAAAAATGGAAAACCATAAAATCAGTCGCAGAAGCAATAATCAAGATGAAGGGACAACATTTATTCCAAATAAATAAACAATATGTTATAAAAAGGATTCTGTTTGGAACAGTTCATAGACTAAACCATGAGAGACAATCGCATGTGGACGTCAGCACGCTAGATTAAAACAGTATTTTAAAGCGCTCTGAGGGGGTGGGTGGGGACTTAGACCACTTTACTTAGAACTGTTGGCACTCCCGTTGTGGGGGGTGTTGGGGGGAACCCCTCATTATAGAGGAAATAGCACCTTTTTCCTATTTTTAGGGAAAAATTACAGTTTCCTCTGTAATTGGGGGTTCCCCCCCCCAGAAGAGCCAACAGTTCTAAGTAAAGTGTGTGTGGGGGTTTCCCCGCCCACACACCCCCTCGGAGCGCTTTAAAATACTGTTTTAATCCAGCGTGTGATTGTCTCATGCGGTTTTGACTCGTCACCATTTAGAACTGCCCTGTGACGGGCTATAATAGGGACTAAACCAGTGGTCTCAAACTCAAACCCTTAGTGGGGCCACATTTTGGATCTGTAGGTACTTGGAGGGCCGCAGAAAAAAATAGTTAATGTCTTATTAAAGAAATGACAACTTTGCATGAGGTAAAACTCTTTATAGTTTATAAATCTTTCCTTTAACAGTTAAAGGAAAGATTTATAAACTATAAAGAGTTTTACCTTATGCAAAATTGTCATTAACTATTTTTTCTGCGGCCCTCACATTTAAAGTTTAATATCTTTCCTTTCTCAAAACTGACACATTTCAATCACTATATTGAAAATAAAATCATTTTCCCTACCTTTGTTGGCTGGTGACTTTATTTTTCTGTGCTTTTAACTATGTTTCCAGGGTCTTCTTGTCTTTTGACTGGTTTTCTCTCCGTCTTCACTTTCTGCCTTGCATCCATCTTTGGCATTAACTTAATATTCAATTTTTCTGCTTTCTTTTCAAAATCTACGTTTCCATGTCTTACCTTCCCTTCTATCTCTCTCTTCTTCTGTCCCTATTTCCATGGTCTGACATCTCTTTCTTTCCTTTCTCTCCCTCCCTCCTTCCTTCCTTTTCCCTGGTCTGGCATCTGTCTCTTTCCCTCCGCCAACTTTTTATTTCTTTCACCCTGCCCCCTTCTTTCTTTCTATCTCTCTCTCCGTGCCCCCTTTCTTTCTTTTTTCTTTCTCCATGCCCGCCCTTTCTTTCTGTCTTTCTCTCTCCATGCCCCTTTCTGTCTGTGTCCCGTTTCCCTTCTTTTTCTGTCTCCCTGTCCCCCCTTTCTTTCTTTACTTCTCCCTGCCCTCCCCCAAGCCACCACCATTGGGGAACAGGCCGCTACTGCCACAATCAGGTAACAGACCGCCGCAATCAGGGAACAGGCTGCTGCCGCCACAATCGGGAAACAGGCCAGCGCCAAGGTCTTAACTCTCCCTGCTTATCTTCCCCAGCGCGGGGCCGACCAATTCACGCCACCCGACGTCAATTCTAACATCGGGGAGGAACTTCCGGGCCAGCCAGGCAGCGATTGGCTGGCCCGGAACTTCCTCCCCAACATTAGAATTGACATCGGGAGGCGAGAATTGGTTGGCTTTGAGCTGGGGAAGATATGCAGGGAGAGCTAAGATCTTGGACGCTGGCCTGTTCCTCGATTGCGGTGGCTTGGGGGAGGGCAGTGGGAAGGGAAGCAGATTGGGGATCCCTGATTTAGGCGAAGACATCACGGGCCGCAAAATAGTCCACGAGGGGCCGCGTGTTTGAGACCGCTGGACTAAACCATGGGTCATGTTATCATGAATGTAATCATAAATAGAATGAAATCCCTTGTAAAATATAATAGAATCAATTAAAAAATAGAATTGATTTTAAAAGGACAACATGACTGGCAGGGAGAACCACCCTGGTGAGCACGCTGACTAAAAACAAAACAAAAATCGGCCATAGCAATAAGGAAATGAAAAAAAAGTAAAAATAAAAGGCCCGGCCAGCAAGAATCAGTATGGAACTGCCTTGGGACAGGCTGTAATAAGAACTGAAGCTACTAGGGAGACGTGTCCTTGAGAGTTCAGAGAGAACATATCGAATTAAGGATATAGGTTAAAAGATTTTTGACAAAAAGTGTGCAATAATACCTTGTAAACTATGTAAATAATTACACTTAAAATGTAATAGATTCAATTTTAAAAGTGCCAGCGAGATCTGCTAAAAATAAAATAAGACAAAGCAAATAGAACAGAAATTAGTGAGAAAGTTCAAAATGAAAGATCCGGTCAGCAAGCCCATGTAGATAGAAGTGAAATAAACTTACTGGGATGGAAAGGACTTGGTCACAAAGTGTTACTTACGAACCGAAGTTCAAAAAATATCGACAGCTAGTGACGTCACATTGAGATCTCGTCTTTTAAATACCTAACATGAGATGCAAGAGCTCAAAAGAGAAAACAATAGAAGAAAATGGCAGTCATAAAGTCAAACAAAATAGAACAAAAACGTGTACTGAGCATATAGTTGGCATGAGCTGTCACAAGCCCAGCACTACTAGTACCAGCCTCGTGCCAAGTAAAAACACCAAGAACACCCTAGTTAAGCTTATCAGGGCTGATCAGTGTAGATCTGACATACACAGCACAAAGGTAAACAATTTTTATTGCTTGTATATTTTTGGCATGGTTCCTTGTACACAACTAGGAAGTACGTAATAATAAAGCCTGTTTTACAAAGCAAAAAATGTTTTTTATAAGATTGCAAGACTGAATGCACATGGAAAGTATTTGCTGACTTTTATGCCCTTTATAGAGTAGCATGCAGCAAATGCATTGAAGCCTATGCAATCCCTATGGGCTTCGGTGCAATACCATGCCGGCCTATGCTATTCAGCTTGATAAGAGGCCCTTAGTGCTATTGAATTCCATCCAAAGTGTGTGTACTTTTCCAAAATAGTGCACACACTTAGGAAAGACTGCAGTTTTCCAGAAGAATGGATCCTATTTCCTGATTGGACTTGGCTACAGTGTGTGCATATATACTGTACCAGAAAATAGTGCTCAGTGTTCCAGGAAAATGCACACTTAAGAGGACTTTAATGACCTTGACAATGATTATTAAGAATGCTTGCCTTTCAAGTATTTGAGTCCTTTTCTTCTAAGTTTTGGATGCCAACTACGGGGCCTTTTAACTAAAGCTTGGTGCATGCTAAATGCGAAGATGCTCATTTTATAATTGTGGGTTTCTTAGCATTTAGCACTATTTTATTTATTGATTAAAAAAATCTCTACACCGTTAGAACTAAACGGTTTAATGGACTCCTGTTCGGTTACAAAAGTTGGATAGCTCTAAGTCTAATAAATGTTGGCATTGTCATCTCGAAGCAGGGACTTTAGATCACTTATTGTTCTACTGTCCATTTATTTTGGCTTTTTGGAAATTAATATGGGGCCAAATAAATTGCTTGTTAGAAAATCCAGTGGCATTATCCTATGATACTGTGCTTTTTGGCATGTCAATGAGAGCTAAAAGGCAATTATCATCTAAGAACAACAGGCTTTTATTAATAATGACAGGAGTTGCCATTCAACAAATTACAGTCAGGGAACTTCTAAGTACTTTTCTTCATTTATTTTATTTTATTGCATCTCTTTTGTATCTTTACTGTAAACCGCTTTGAACCTCACAGTATAGCAGTATACAAGAAATAAAATTATTATTATTAAAGGTAAACCCCTATTCTGAACCTAGGAATAACACTGCTATTGAAAGACTGCCAGTCAGGGAAAACAAGGTATGGCCCCTTTAAGTACTTTGCTTTTAAAGTTGCTGGCTAAGCAGGTGGAGAGGAATGCAGACCAGAGCAGCAGCCCTCTTTCCCCCCCTCCCCCTCCCCCCAGAACAGCACAAAGAGAATTTGAAACCTGGAAGCCTCAGTTGGAAAGGCAGCCCATGGAAACAGACACACTGTGTGAGGCTCCTGATCCACTATAGTCTGAAGATGTGGAGATGCATGATCCTGAGGAGGATTTACAAATAGCTCAGGCTAATTTCATAGTTTATTTAAGATTTGATTACTCACCTATCATGAATTCTAGGTGAAAATACAATAATAAAAAAAGAGGGAATACAAAAATTAGTACAAAGACATTTACAAACTGACTAGAAAGACAAAAAAGACTTTAACAGGAGGGAAGGGGTTCTTTAGAGCTCCTCCCTCTGTATCCCGTGTGATGCATGGGGGAGGGGCCTAAGGCCCTGATTGGCTCAGATGCCTAAGGCCCTTCCCTAAAACAGTTACATGATCACTGACTTTAGTGCATCTGGCCCACAGTCTCTGTTGACATGAGAATTTGCCAAAGTCAGAAACAAAATCTTGAGCTGCCAAGAAAACTTTCTGCTTTCCAACTTTAGACTCCACTCTGTACATAGGTGTGGGACACTGGCCACCCAGTTGACACTCCCTGAGCCTTTTTTTTTTTTTTGCAATTGTTTATTTATGACAAAAAACAGCACAGCAAAACATCAGGAAAATACAAAAACAGTACAGTCAGGCAATCTGCAGAACAGCATGACCCCTGATGTCAGCCCCCCCCCACCAGTAACAGCATATAGCACCCTGCACCTCCTGTGAACCATAGAGCACCACCATTGGGTACCGTAGCACCCCAAAGAGAGGAAAAGAAGAAAGATCAGAAAAAAAGGACAATAGAGCACAGAACCAAAATAATACAAACTCCCAAAGATCCAATCCAGTCCGGGACCATTACTTCAACTGACATCAGAACTGTCCACATCCATTCCCTCCACTGCCAGGTATCTCCCCCAAATATCGTAATATTGCTGCCATTTTCTAGTCAACAGGGCCGAGAGCTGGAATCTCTCACACACCCCCTGAGCCTTTAAGGAAGGAGGTGATTGACAGGTACCAGGAGCTCACAAAAAAAACAGCTACATGGGGATAAAAAGGGGTTGAGATACCTCTCCACCACTGCCCATGGTGACTGGCAGGAGCCGAGGCCTGGCAGCTCAGTTTCTCTTAGACAAGCAGAGAAATCAAACGCCTTCCCAGAACATTCAAATGCAAACTCAGGCACTGATCAGTCACCTCATATCTTCCAAAAAAAAACAAAACATAACAAACCCCAGCCTAGCTGTGTCCTGAGGCAAGCAGAGTAATTTTAAAAATGAATTTAAATAAAAGAATCACATTAATGCTAGCACTTACATGCTCATTAGCTGGATATGACAGAATCCAGTGTTCAGGAAGAGCCAATTAAGGAACGAAGTGTAAAAAAAAAAAAAAAAAAGCCCATACCACACTCACAACATATCTGGTTTCATACTGGTTGCCCTATGGATCTAAACATGTGTAAACAAGCACCTTTCTAAAAATAATAATAATAATAATTTAAAACCAGAGTACATTAACATTTATTTGGTTAGTTTTATATCCCGTCCTCTCCAACGAGCACAGAACGGGTAGCAAGGTTGACATACATAATACACAGACAAACAAATTATGAATTTACATGTGTACAGTAGAAATGTTTGTATGTAAAGTTCATGAGTACATGTGATCAGTCTTTACTGACAAGTTTTCACTGTTAGGTACCAAGTTGTCACTATTAAAGCTGGCCACCCTCTTAATGGTCAGGAACTGCTGACAGATTCCCACTGCATTAGGCTGGCAATTTCCCAGAGGATCCCAGTCAGTTCAACTTCTACTTCTATAACCTTAGTGCTATCAGACTCAAGAATCGTTAGTTATTTGAACAACTTTCTTTAATAACTTTAAATAATGAACAAACACACACAGTTTGACAATTTCAAGGCACTTCAGTTCTTGCAGAATCTTCACACTCAACCAGAGAAAAGCTGGGAGTGTACCCACATACCTTGTGGGGAATAACACTGCTCCAGACTTAAATATAGGACCTAAGATGTATTAGTAAACAGTCCATAACAATTCTAAAATTACCTTCTTAATGTAGTCCTGATTTGACATGTATTTTATTGATCAGTTTCCTTATTTTAATTATATGTTGCAATCTACTTGAAACTCGATTTTTTTTCTCTACTTCATTTATCCTATCAATTTATGGAGTTTTCCTTCGGATTTAGCCTATAAACCACCTTGTATATTCACTCATTAAGCAGAACATTAAGCACTGAATAAACAAACAATTTAAATTATTGAATTACATTAAATTAAATTTGTTATGCAGCATAATTTTGTTAAAAAATGGAAAGCTGCCAACAACACTCTCCTTACTCCACAGACAGAAATATTTAAAATTTTCAAATTTGGGTGAAGGCAAATGAACAATGTTTAAATATTAGCCATTGCAATTCTAAAGCGAGTGGGAAACCCCCACCTGCACTCTGTGAGAGAGAAATAATAATAATAATAACTTTATTTTTCTATACCGCCACAGTCAAACTGACTTCTAGGCGGTTCACATAGAAAGAAGGCTGGACAATCAGCGAATTACAAAATGCAAGAAGAATGAAGTTACATCATGAATTGGAGAAGCATGGGGGAAGAATACATGAGAGAAGAAAGATGTTACATAATACAATGGGGTTATAAGGGGGAGAAAAAAAAAATACCTGAGAGAGGTGATCTGATTAAGCAAGGAATTTGCCAAATAGAAAGAGGCAGCCGCCATTATGACTGCTCTCATAGGGTTATCATATGGCTCTAGAAAAAGGAGGATGGATTGAGATATCGAGATTTTACTTCCATTGAAAGCAATGAAAATAAGGAGGATAGACTGAGCTATCTGTGTTTTATTTCCATTGACAGCAATGGAAGTAAAACCTGGATGTCTCAACTATCCTCCTTTTTATAGAGACATAATATGGTAATTCTATGCTTTCACTGTCTGGCAGCTGCACACTGTATGCCCGTTGCAGGGACCTGCCCAGCTGGTTCAGCTACTCCATTACCTTCTCCATTTTAGGCGGGCCGCAGTGGGGTCCAGGGCTTCCCACAATAGCATGTATGATGGGAGAAGGGAGGGTAAAGGGTATCAGAAACCTGCTTGATCAAAAACACCAATGTGTAGTGCAGTGGCGTACCTAGCATATGTGGCACCCGGGGCCCATCGTTTTTTGACCCTCCCATTTGTATGAAAAACATGATTTTTAGTAACAATTCAAACGTCACACAAGAGTATATCTAGGAAAAGGCAGTATCTTACATACTGCAGTTAGCAATACATCAATACACCCATTGTAAAACTAAACAAGCCAGAATAGTACAGATCAATCCTGCAGTCAATCTTAACAGAAAACCATGTCTTTTGAACACACAGAAGACACCTTCGCCTAGTATGGAATATGTAATCACAAACTAACCCCTCCCCCTTTTACAAAACTGTAGTGTGAATTTTAGCCATGGTGGTAGAATTCTGAGCATCAGAGCTGCTACCATCACGACTGGTGCTAAAAAACACTCCACAGTTTTGTAAAAGGGGGGATAAGATAGAAATACAGACAAAGGTTAAATTGAACCAGCAAGAAGCTGGACTCTGCAGACAATGCAACACCACAGAAACAGTGACACATGTCTCCTAAAGCCATAAATAAATAGAAAATTTTTGTTCTACCTTTGTCTTCTCTCGTTTCTGCTTTCCTCATCTTTTTGTTACTCTCTTCCTTCCATCCACTGTCTGCTGTCTCTCTGCCCCTATATGGCATCTTCTCTCCTTCTATGCCCCTTCCAGAAACTGTATCCCTCCCCCTTCCATCTCTCCTTTCACCCCCATTGGTCTGGCATCTCTCTCCTCTCCTTCCCTCTCACACCTCTCCTCTGCAATCCCTTTCCCTTTTTTCTCTCATTTTCCTTTTCAATTTATTTTCTGCATCTGTCCAGATCAGTGTTTTTCAACCTTTTTACACCCGTGGACTGGCAGAAATAAAAGAATTATTTTGTGGACCGGCAAACTACTAGGACTAAAATTTAAAAACCCCATTTCCGCCCCATCTCCGTGAGCTCGGTCCCTGCAAATCATTTGATCCCATCCACACAAGCCTCAGTTATGATTTTATATTGAATGTATTTTATTAAAGTATAAAAAGAAACAATATTCTGTACAATTGTCATTTTATAAATACAAATAATACAGAGCAAGGATCAACAAAACCCCTGTCTCCCCTCCCCTTCACATATATCCCCTCTACTATCAAGAAAACTGAACAAGCCAAATTATTATAGAATGCTACACAGAAATATCATGCTAACAGAATACTGCAGTCACACATGACAGGAATAGTTTTAGGGGAGTGCAACTAGGGCAACTGCCCCCTGGTCAGAGAGTGCCCTAAGCCAGCTGGAAGCTAAAGAAGCACTGCCTGGGCTTTGCAGTCCCCAGTTATGTCTAACACCAGCTCTAGCAGGACATATATTTCAAATCTGATATATTCTAATCACAAAATAGAAATAAAATGATTTTTTTCCTACTTTTTGTCATCTCTGGTTTCTGCTTTCATCTTTTTTTCACTCTCTTCTTTCAGCATCTGCCCTCTCTGTCTCTTCAATCCAGCATCTGCCCCTTCCATCCACTATCTGTCCTCTCTCCCTTCCATATGGAATTTGTCTTCTTTCTATGCCCCTCTCCCTTTTCCATCCAGCCTGCGCCCCCTCTCTCCTTTTTACATGATTCATTCCAGCATCACTGCTCTCTTAATTTTTACTTCTCCTACACCAGATCTACCATCGTTGTCTCTCTCTGCTTATTTTTCTGCTGACCCCTTCCCATCATAAATCTCTCTACTTTCTCATGCCCATCTCTCCCCTTCCCCCCCTCTAATCTCCCTGCCAGCTGTTTCCTTCCTTTTTTCCTTCTCCCTTCCCTCTGCCTCCTGTCCAGCAGTAACTCTCTTCCCTTCCTCCCCTCCCAGCAGTATCTCTCCTTCTCCTTCCCTCCAGGTCCAGTAGCAGCTGTCCTTTTTTTCCCTTGCCCAGCAGCTTCTACTTTCCCTCCTCCCCTCCCAGCAGCATCTCTCCTTCTCCTTTCCTCCAGGTCCAGTAGCAGCTGTCCCTTTTTTTCCCTTGCCCAGCAGCTTCCCAGCCTCCTTTCCCTACCCTCCCAGCAGCATCTCTCCTTCTCCTTCCCTCCAGGTCCAGTAGCAGCTGTTCCTTTTTTTTCCCTTGCCCAGCAGCTTCCCAGATTCCTTTCCCTCCTCCCCTCCCAGCAGCATCTCTCCTTCTCCCTCTCCAGTAGCAGCTGTCCCTTTTTTTCCCCTTGCCCAGCAGCTTCCCAGACTCCAATAGTGGCTTTCTCCCCTCCTGGCAGCTCTCCTTACTTCCCAGTGCAGTGATTCAGGAAGGCAATCTTGGGTCCTTTGTTGGATCATGCTGCCTTTAAGGAAAGAGGAAGTTGAATCATCAGAGGCAGCCGCGACTCAGCAAAAGCCCCAAGGCTGTCTTCATGAATCGCTGCGCTGGTAAGTAAAGAAGAGCTGCAGAGAGGAGAGAAAGCCACTGTCGCAGGCTCCCCATGATCTCTCTGGCCCAGTGCGGACCAAATGAAAATAACTCATCGATCTTGCTGCCCTGCGTGGACTGTCAGAAATTTCCTGTGGACCGACACCGTCTGCGGACCGGCGGTTGAAGAACAGTGGTTCTTACTACCCTCTCATCAATTTCCTTTTTTACTGTCTACCTACAGCTCGCCACCTCTTTCCCTCACCCTCTCCAGTATTTCACTAATTCAATATTTTCCCATCATGAGCCCTCTTTTTATTTATCCCCTCCTTCCATCATGTGCCCTCTTTCTCTACCCCTTCCATCTAGTACCTTCTCCTCAGTCTGTCCACTTCCATCCAGCATCTGCTCCCCTCTTTCTCTCCTCCCATTTCCTTCCTGCATTTGCTCCCTTATCTCTCCCATCCGTCCTTCCATCTAGTATAGGCTCCCCCTCTACTCTCCCCACTACCATCCAATGTCTGCCCTTTCTCTCTCCATCCACCCCTCTTCAATTAGCATCTACCCCTTCTTTCCCTCCAATCAAATTCCATCCAGTATCCTTTCCCCTTATGCTTCTTTTCCCTTTCCCTTCACGCCAATTCCATCAGTACCACCCTTCCCCCTTTCTCTCCCTCCACCACTCTTTAAGTCCTGCTCCCTTCATGCAGCAAGGTCCCGCAATGAGTACATCTGCTGGCTCTGCTCCGGAAGAACTAAGTTACGTCGGAGGGGTGGACCCGGCCGACGCAATCATCGCAACACCCTGCATCTGCCGGTTCCACCCCCTCTGACGTAACTTACTTCTTCCAGAGCAGAGCCGGCAGACGTACTCATCACGGGTCCTTCCTGCATCTCAGCATGGCTGCCGACTCTGCTCCAAAGCAAGTATATCGGGGATGCAATGGCAGCCGTGCTGAGGTGCAGGTCTTTCTCAACAGTAGGGCAGGATGTTCCAGACCTGGACTGCTATGCACCCCCTAGGTCGTGCACCCAGGGCGGGGCGGGGTGGACCGCTCCCCCCTCCCCCCATAGGTAAGCCACTGGTGTAGTGTCAAGACTGAATGGTCATTGACCCTTGTTTCCACCTCCTCCTGATGCTAAACTGAAATCTTACTGTCAAAAGTATTCTTAGGGTATTTCACTTTAATTATTTAAACAGTAAAGAAATCTTCACTTAAGAACATAAGAATTGCCGCTGCTGGGTCAGACCAGCAGTCTATCGTGCCCAGCAGTTCGCTCATGCGGCGGCCCCCAGATCAAAGACCAGTGCTCTAAATGAGTCCAGCCTCACCTGCATACGTTCCAGTTTAGCAGGAACTTGTCCAACTTTGTCTTGAATCCCTAGAGGGTGTTTTCCCCTATAACAGACTCCGGAAG
This sequence comes from Geotrypetes seraphini, assembly GCF_902459505.1. Lineage (NCBI taxonomy): Eukaryota > Metazoa > Chordata > Amphibia > Gymnophiona > Dermophiidae > Geotrypetes > Geotrypetes seraphini. The sequence continues at coordinate 537,243,392 of NC_047084.1, forward strand.
AACATTCCAGTTTTCTACCATTCTCTGGGTGAAAAACTTCCTTACGTTTGTACGGAATCTATCCCCTTTCAACTTTAGAGTGCCCTCTCGTTCTCGCTACCTTGGAGAGGGTGAACAAATCTCTTTATCTACTAAGTCTATTCCCTTCAGTATTTTGAATATTTCGATCATGTCCCCTATCAATCTCCTCTTTAATATGCAGAATATCTAGGCTGCCCTGACAGGACCCATTTTGCCATCAAAGGGCTTTGTCAAGGGTTTTCAGGATGTTTTATACATCCTTTCATATTTTGGGGGCTAGGAATTTTATATGGAAGGACGCATAAATAAAACGTCCTGAGAACCCTTGTCGTCAGCAACGCGGCAGAGGAACGCCCCGACGCAGCCTGTTTAGATTGCTGCTGTGATGCTGCCTTTTGGAAGTAGGTAATTCAAGTTTATTTATATTTGATAAATCGCTTATCCATAATTTACTAAGCGAGTTACAACCAAAATATAAAAGTCATAAAATTAACATATTATTTAAAATGTTGGTCTTGCGGTCGGCGTGGGGAGGGGGAGATGGAAGGGTCAGTGGGGGGTTTGGTTGCACAGTAGGGGGGATAGAAAGATGCTGTGGGTTTGTGATTGGGCAGTTTCCCTGAAAGTAAGACCTAGTGCATTTTTGGGGCCCAAATATAAGACAGTGTCTTATTTTCAGGAAAACACGGTATTGTAAAACTGAGCACAAGCTAGTGTTTATTTCCACATAGTGGTGGGACATGCATTGTTGGATGTGGCCGAGAATTGAGAGGGAAGGACTAGCAGGAGGCACCCTTATAGAAAAAAAATGCTCAGGCCAAGGACCCAGTTCATAGACCTTACTGATGAAGAGTATTTTACAAGTAGAGATGTACCAAATAGCTATTTTTACTATTCAGCCAAATATAAATAATTGGCATTGAGCTTTGACATAAATAAAGGAAACAATGTGAAATCAGAGCTCAAGTGTTTATTTCAGTAGGGTTTAATACAGTACAGCCTTGGATTATTCAAATTTAAATCAGTATTCAGTCGAATACAAATAATATATTCAGGGCACAGCCAAATCAAATACGAATATTCGGTACAGCCCTAATTACAAGGTTTTGCTTTAATAGGCTTGCCACACAGTACCTCTGGAAGCTGCTATAATAAGGCCAGGACATGCAGGAACAATCTTAAGGCAGCCTACCTTAAAGAGCACAGTGTCTCTTACTACCAGAACCTTTCAGTCTGTGTTGGCAATCACAGCAGGCCTCAGCTAGCCTACTGTCTAACACTGTTTATCCAGTTCCTAGATGCCCATTTCTTTCCTCACATACAGCTTCAACTCCATAGCCCTCCCCAGTGAGTAGACTCCAAGACACCTTGACTCAACACTACAACATGGATTGCTTCCCTGTGGCCCTGACTCCCAAGAGCAAGAGAAGCCACTTAGAGAAATAGAAAATTGTTTAATTCCATGAACATGCAGGTTGTGTATCATTCACATGAGGAAATAGGACCTGGAAAACATACACAGAGAGCTACTAACACAGTTCCTACTTTCTCTAGCACTCAAGAATCTACCACTGTTTACAGAGAGGAAATCACAGGCACCATCCTCTTTGCCCCCGCTCTTTCCATGCCCCCATGCCACACTCACATCCTCCCTTCTCCCTTGTACTTCTTTAAATCTTTTTGTCAGCATGAGCAGTTTCTCTGACCTGCTTGCACCGGCTTTCCCTTTGACGTTGCTTCCCGGCCCTGCGACTTCCTTGCCAGACTGGAGAAGATTTAAAGAAGTATGGGGGGGGGGGGGGGTGAGGGAGGGTGCAAGCATGGTATGGGGGACAGAGAGATGCTGGCGCCTCCAAGACAGTACCTGGGGAGGTCTGCCCCCACCCCTTCCTTATACCTTACTTCTAGGTAAGCATGAAAGATTCCTTCCTCCCCAAGATTTCCACAGCTGCTTCCACCATCCATGAATTCTCTGCTCAAAATCTTCTCCTCAACTCCAAAGTGCCCATAACTGTCAATACACACCCATGTCTGTAACCTTTGCTCCCCCAAAGGAGACAGAGGGTAACACCCCCCCCACACACACCCACTTGGCTGATGACATCCATAATGCACCCCCAAAATGAAGCAGAGGAGCACTACAATGTAGTGCATTACACCATATGCTCCATAATAGAATGTGCCTTGACTAGGGGGACACACTACTCTACACCCTTAAAAAAGGTGTGCAATCTCATCATAGGCTCTGACTTCATGGGCTCTGACATGCTGCATAATTTTACCTAACACAGGCAGCCAACAGCCACAGATAAGGATGGTGGCTCCCCTGAAACACCAGGAGAGCTGACACTATACTATACCAGCTTGACCTCCACACAAGATTTGCTACATATTTTCAGTAAATGCAAGTGCAACATTTATTGCTTCAAACAGAGACAGTAAAACCTCCTTCCTCACCATCCCCAAATGCACCGACACAGACCATGCAAAAATGTAGCTCAGAGCATGCCCTTTTATCATGACAATTATCTATTCCTTTCCTGCCCCTCTCTCTGGTCCTAACCTCTTAGGATTGGATGAAATATATTTTCTATCCTATGGATCCTTCACTTTGGTCATCCTTCTTAAGGCACCCAGATGCCTGTGCAGTCCCTGCAAAGTCAGGGAATGACATAGGTCCTAGGGGTCCATGGCAACTGCTCACCTTACTCAGCACAGTAAGCTATTTAGCCCCAGGAGCCCCTGTCTTGGTGTTAGAACCAGTGGCCCATTAAGCTACCTTTCTGCTTCAGGCCAATGCCCCCAGCAATCCTGGTGCTCAGTATGTAGACTAGCAGTTATATTCTCTTCAATCCTGTTACCTAAAAAAGTATCATTCCTGCATGTTCCTGAGAGCAAAGGTTGATAGGATGTGGACAGGCCAAGTGAATATCTCTTGACAGTGCTCATGATAGATATATAGGACTGTAACCATTCTTGGCACCTGTTACCCAACCAGGCTGCCCATTCCATGGATAGCAACCTGGGTGATAGCTTGGAGGACTATCTACTCCACAGAGGTGTTAACCCAAGTGCTGAGGATCATGTACAAAGCGCAAGATGCAGTGCTAATAATTTGAATAAACTACAACTGAAGGGCCGGGGACTTTGAGTTTCCACAATTTCATTTGTTTGGAACTGCTCTTTTCCTGTGGCGTTTTGAGTCATCTTGTTTTTGCTGTAGAGAGGGGAGGAGTCATTAATTTACATACACTTCTCTCAGTATTCTTGGGGGTTATGGGCAGAGCCAGCCCGCGAATATTGAAAATTTGAAAATAACTTTTGGGCCGACTCTGACCCACCCCCGTCTCCCTCCCACCATCCCGGACCTTACTTGGTGCTCTAGCGGTTTTTCGGGGCAAGAGCGAACTTCCTACGCTCTTGCCCTGTGCAGATCACTCATTCAAAATGGCTGCCGTGAATTCCCATCGTAGTCTTGAGAGACTACAGAACTCACGGCAGCCATTTTGGATGAGTGATCTGCATGGGGCAGAAGCATAGATCGCTCCTGCTCTGAAAGACTGCTAGACCACCAGGTAAAGTACGGGGAGGTCCGGGAGGCAGGTGGGGGTGATTCCAATTTTAGGAAATCGTGAATAATCAAAATCGTGAATTGTGAGGGGGAAGTGTATTTATAAAAACATGCATATACAATTGCCACTATATACAACAACACTGACGATCTGGAAGCAATGCCTGCTTGAACAAGCTTAAATCTTTTGTAGGTTTGATTTTTGTAGGATTTGTACTAGCAATTTAAAGAGACAAGCCTCTTCCTACCCTATTAAATTAGGCAGCTCATTGTGAAGTTGCACATATGTGGTTTTGAAATATTTGTCCAGTGGCTTTTTGTGTTCTACTTTCAAAAACATGCTGGGTTTCCCCATTGTTCTGTTGTGGTTTCTCACATGCTGGTACAATATAGTACATGACACAAGCTCCCATTTTATATATATATATATATATATATTATTGTCAACCAGCCAGCATGGACATGATCTAGTTACAGGTAACAGTCTCAGTAAGAGGGCAAAATAATACATGTCATATTTAGAAAAAGTAAAGCCTACAAAACAAAATTTTACAATTTTCTTGTACCAGTTATACTGAACTGAAATACTTCATCTTAGGAGGAAGCTGTTACCAAGTACTAGAATATTCGAATTTGAAAGTAGAAGCTACAATTTTTCAATGTAGGTTAAATTGGAAGGGGTACCAATGTAATATAAAGTATACACTATTGGCGCTTCTTTTAAGCTCCTATGCGATCAAGAAACAAATCCTGATTCATGTTTGAATGAGTTATGTAGATAGAAAGGACACATTTTGATTGTGGGAAGAGGAGGGTCTGTCTTCCAATTAATAGAGACTGTACAGCATGTTAAAAATAAAAAAGGGACAGTATTATTACAAAAAGTTGCTTGTCTTCTTTCTTGACAGGTCCCACTCTGGCCATGGCTGTGAAAAGGTAGAGGGCATTTCCTGGCATCGACTTGGATGCAAAATCATGTGCTTATGTCCAATTCTTATGAGTCAGTCAGGATAGCAAAAGTGCTGGAACTTTACATCACTTCTTTTTCTTCTTCCCTTTTTTGCCGCCTTCTCCTTGTTGTACACTTTGTTCCCCACCTCCTGCTTTCTGTGTCCTTGTCTTTAGTCTTGGAATCATCTCTGCTACGTATAGCATGACAGATTTACCTATGAATGACAAAATGTAAAATTCAGGAACCATTAAGTAACACACAAGCCTGTTTTAAGAAAAGGAATAAAAGTATAATGGGGGAGAACACAAAAATCAATCCTGCAACCAGTGTTGATGTCGTATAAGGTGCTACCTTCTAGTTAGGATCTTCACAATATGGAATTTCACAAAATCAACATATTACACCTATACCACATCAAGTTTCCATTCTTGCCAGAGGTTGTGGTAAGAGTGGTTAACATAGCTGGTTTTAAGAAAGGTTTGGACAATTTCCTGGATGAAAAAGTCCATAGTCTTATTGAGACAGATATGGATCGGTAGCATGGAATTTAGTTACTATTTGGGGATTTGCCAGGTACTAGCGACCTTGATTGGCTACTGTGAAGCTAGGCTACAGGGCTAGATAGACCATTGGTCTGACCTAGTAAGGCTATTCTTATATTAACTATGGGTATAATTTAAAATAATAATAGCTTTTATATCCTGTCATACCTTTTCAGTTCAACATGGTATATAACAAGAACAATAAGAGATGCTGTAAGGACAGCGAGGTTACATCAGTTAGATTTGGGAAGGAGTGGAAGATAGTTGAGTGAACGGGGTGGTAGGGTAGGAAGAAGGAGCGTATTAGAAGAGGTAAGAGATGATTTAAATATAAGAAAAAAAAATAATGTATAATTAAAAAAAAAAAAAAAAAAAAGTTAAAGCTTCTTCCTTCCGTAAAAGATATAGGGCTCCTTTTACTAAAATGCACTAGCATTTTTAGCACGTGCTAAACAAAAAATACTAACGCAAGCTCTATGGAGGCATTAGCGTTTAGCGCGTGCTAAAACCGCTAGCACACCTTAGCAAAAGGAGCCCATAGTGTGACACTCTAGTGCTATTTTATTAATATTTAGACTAATAAAGAATATTATATAGGAGTTTTGTGAATGCATAGATTATGGTTGGGTTGGGAGGGATTGGGTTAAAATTATAATGTTTTATTGCTGAATATGATAAAGTTACAAGTGTTGTATTCAATTTTAACTGTTATTTATTGTTATACTTGTTATATGATGCAAAATGAATAAAGATTTTTAACAACTTTCATTTTTTTCCTTAAAATAGATGTTTCTGGATTGATCTATGAACACAAATAGGAACCAATTTAACACATTCAATAATATACCAATTGAGCATTCCATAATACGAAGACTATTTTTACTGGTCAGCAGTGTATTTATAGTAAAAACATTGCTTACAGGATTTATTTTTATTCCAATTAATAAAATGTAACATTCAGCATGGAGGTAGAACACAAGAATAGCCATTCCGAGTCAAACAAATGGTCCATCTACCCAGTATCCTATCCAGGTCACAAGTACCTGGCAAAAACCCAAGCAGTAGCAATATTCCATGCTACCAATCCAGTGCAAGCAGTATAAATAAACAAAACAACAAAATGACAAAGCTCCTTCAGCCAATAGGCAAATCTTGGACTTTTCAAACTTCTTCATACACACTGCAATCAAGATCCAACATTTCCCAGTTGAATGCCACTCCATATACTCCACCATCTAGTCTACTTGTACGATAAATACAAACACATTCACAGTCTAATCATGTCCACAATATATATATATATATATATATATATATATAAAACTCAACTTAGCTTGCCTTTGATATGTTTATGATTAATTACCACTCTACCATTTAATTATTGTTCTATCAGAAGTGGTAATTGAAATCACCCCATTGTTATACTGTTGTACATTTTGCAAGCTTTTCTAATTTCTGAAAACATTTCTTCATCTATCTGCTCATTCTGTCCTAGGGGATGGTAGTATAAACATATCTGTATATTCATTCCTTCAAACATGAAATTTCTATTTGTCATGCAGAATTTTATTTTGTTTAATTGAGTTCCTTCTAACATAAAGTAAAACTCCCCCTCTAATTTGATCTACTCTGTTATTGCGATATAATATGTACCCAGGTAACAATGTTCTATTAATTGCCCTCCTTTCACTAGGTCATAAGAATGTAAGAATAGTCTTTTTGGGTCAGACTAATGGTCCATTTATCCCAGTATCCCATCTTTGCAGTGGTCAAAATCCAGGTCACAAGTACATGGAAAAAACCTAAGTAGCAGCAACATTCCATGCTACCTATCCAGTGCAATCAGTAGCTTCCCCCATGTCTGTCTCAATAGACTATGGACTTTTCTTCCAGAACTTGTCCAAACTTAAAAAAAAAAACCCAAAACAGCTACATAAAAAAAACCCAAAACAGCTACATGAACCGCTCTTACCATATCATCTGGTAACGTGTTCCAGAGCTTAACTATTCTCAGAGTGAAAAAATATTTGATATTTTTTTTTGCCTGTCCTCCCAAAGGAGAGCTCAGAACAGGATACAAATCAGGTACTCAAGCATTTTTCCCAATCTGTCCCAGCGGGCTCACAGTCTATCTAATATACCTGGGGCAGTGGAGGATTACGTGACTTGCCCAGGGTCACAAGGAGCAGCATGGGGTTTGAACCCACAACCTCAGGGTGATGAGGCTGTAGCTCTAACCACTATCTCCTCTTCTACACCACACTCTCCAGTCTTCCTATTGTTTTAAAAGTATCTCCCTGTAACTTCATCTAGTGTCCCCCTAGTCCTTGTAATTGTGGTGGAGTTAAAAAAACAAAACAAAACTCAAAAAACAAGCCAAACACACCTGATCCACTTGTACCCATTGTGCATCGTTCTGGATTTTGTAGACTTCAATCATATTTACCCTCAGCCATCTGTTTTCCAAGTTGAAAACCCTAACCACTTTAGTCTTTCTTGGTTGCTCTTCTTTGAACCTTATCTAGTTCCGCTATAACTTCTTTTTTTTTTTAAAGAGAAGGTGACCAGAAATGAGCGTTGAATGCGCTCCTGAGGGAGGTGGTGCAGAAGAAAATGGTGACAGAGTTCAAACAAGTGTGGGATGAACACAGAGGATCTCTAACCTGAAAATAATGGGTATACATTGAAGGAACTAAGGCCAGTACTGGGCAGGCTTACATAGTCTGTGTCCCATATATGGACTTTCTGTTGAGGAAAGGCTGGGGAGGGCATCGATGGCTGGGATGGTTAAGATGGGCTGGAGTGACGGGGACTCCAGTAGTCAGAACCTAAGCACACTACCGGCCAGGACTCTGGGTTTCTGGTCCAGAAATATCTAAGAAAAAGTACCATTTAAATTAAATGATTAATTTATGGAGAATGTATGGTTGGGCAGACTGGATGGACCATTCAAGTCTTTATCTGCCATCATTTACTACAGCCACCAGACATCTTCTGGATAGGTCAGCTTTCTTCATGGGCTTAGCACAGGGACTCAACTGGAGCCCCCCCCTCACCCCAACAGTGCTTCAAGTACCATACTGAGGTCCCACAAAGGGAAGGATGTATGTATCAGAGAGCACAGATGAAACCCTCTTATTTAGGAACAGAGCAACCTCTCTATACAAAGCTAGAGAGGTTCCCTGAACTGTCCCATGAAACCTGGTAAAGCAGCTACTCAGACCCTAGAGGTCAAGGTCCTTAATACATCCATTCATTTGGATTTTGCTGCTTCATTTTTTGAATAGTGTTTTAAATAAAGGGACTTAATTTTGAACTCCTGTTCTCATCCTGGTTATTTGTAGCTTTTCCACCCCTTGCATTTTGATTTGACTTTTGTGGTTTGCCACCCATTTGTTTCTCTGAATGGTAGCATTAGGGCAGGGCCACAAATGAAACTAATAGGAATAAGATAAGTCTCTTGCTTTATAGTCTATTTTCTGCAATGCACAGAGTACTGATTTTAAAACCTTCTATGCCAATGAGTTATTTACCCAACTAATGTTTCACAAAGGTTAGGTTCTGAGGCTTTTTCCTTCTGTATCTTGGTTGCTCTTTATCGTATTGATGGGTAGCTTCTATTTGTCCATATATTGCTTGGGAGAGTATATTTTTTCTACAAATCATTTGTGTATCTCACTAAAAATACATTTACCTTTATACAGGGATGATCAAGAGACTTCAAGACCCAAACTCTCCAATACAAAATGTTTGACTTACGTGTAGGAAACTGTGCTAGGCAAGGGCTACCATCATCCTTCTTAAGCTGAACCCGCACTCTTCCCCGGAATTGTACATCCCGGTTCCACTCTCTGGGAAACATTTTATTCTGATTAAGGAAGGTACAAAAAAAAAACAAACAACAAAAAGGGGGGGGGGAAATCAGTCTGATTGGTAACATTAACAAGTCTGGTTAAAAAGAAATTAGTATGCATAAGTGAAAAACACAGAACCTGCCCAGTACCTCTATACATGATGTAAACCCAGCCACCTTACACACATCTTCAATTTCGGCACATGTGGGATTTGAAACAGCCTGTTTACAAAATAAAAATAATTTCAGAATACAGATCAATATCTGAAGCTCTCAGTCAAAATTTTTAACCTCCATGTTAATGAGGATCTTCTGTTCTTTGCCATAGAGAAATTAAAGTTAAGTCTGCATGCATGATATTTCCCCCCCCTCACCCAACCCTCCAAGAAAACCCAAGTATTTCTTTATCTAATATAATAAAACCCTAAGCCGTGCATGCGCACTCTTACCTGTGTGCTCCCGTTTTCTGTGAGCTTTAGGTCTCTTGCAAGTAGGAGTTAGCATGCGCGCCTAGCTGTGCCAGTGGCCTGCCTGCTCTCCACCTTGCGCAGTCCGGAAATAATGCCCTACAGCCCGAAGTTTATTTTCAACTCAAGATGCCATGACGGCTCCTCCCACGAGCTGCTCCTGCGCTGGAGAAGGCTTCCGATATAGGCGTGATCGCGAGAGAAGCCACCCGGCACCCTCAAACCCAAAAACAACATCCGATCTAGGAAACTTAAATGTGTCAACGGGACCGTGGGAAGGGGGGGGGCGGCAAGGGACTAAGGGAGCCACGGCGTTATCCTGTCGGCTCCCAGACACAACCTACTCCTACCGTGGCCCGGACACCGAGTTCCACAGATGCAGTGTGGGCAAACCAGCTCCCCGTGGCCCAGCAGAGGCCCCGCAGAGTGCATTGGCAACTGATGCAGAAGTTAGCTCCCCCGGAGCCCAAATCCCACCAGCGCCAGACGGAAATAGATAAGGTAAAGGGGAAATGGGATCTTGAATATGGTTAGGTAAAAGGAAGTGAGAAGGGCTACTACTGGACAGGGAGAGCAGGGAAAGGGCACTACTGGACAGGGGGGAGGTAAAAGCAAGGGAGAAGGGCTACTGCTGGACAGGGGGAGCAGGGAAGGGGTGCCGTTGGACAGGGGGGAGAGAAAGAAAAAAGAAAGAAAGAAAAGAAAAGTCTAAGTCTTTTCTAGCACCCGTTAATGTAAAGGGCTAAAAAACTAGTTGCTCAATAAATGGATTTGGCTGACCCTGCTGGAGATCTAGATCCTGAAACCTTAGAATTCCATAGTGGAATTATATGCTTTTATGTGATTTAAAAATTGTTATGGAATGGGAGCGAGGGGGGGAGATAAGTTTTTAAAATTTATTATTGGAGAATATTAAGTGTTGTATTTAAGTTAAAATGTTATTATTTGCTGTCACACTTATTAAGATTAAAAAAATAATAATAATAATAATAATAATTCCATAATGGTTGCAGGCAGGTCCTGTGACTTCATCATTTCTAATCGCAAGTAACTTAAAAAAAGTAAACATCCTTCCAGTTCTTCACCTTTTGTATAGCTTTGGAGGATTGGGGAAAATTTTTTTCCCCTATCTAGTGACTAATTTGAACCTTGCCATGAGTAGAACCACAATGTTACTACAACAGCTAAGTATATACTTTGTTTCCACTATGTGGTTAGTTAACATACCATGTGCAGAGTTTGATCCATAACAGTGAACTTGATTTCCAAAACTGAAAACTCTGTCCTCCCCCCTACACACCTGTTCTCTCTGGTGCCCCAGGTTTGACTAGTGCACTAATCTATATATAAAATCGGAGGTATGTATGTGTGTGTGTATGTGCCGCGATCACGCAAAAACGGATTGACCGATTTGAACAAAACTTGGTATGCAGATCCCTCACTACCTGGGATGATATGTTCTGGGGGTCTCGCGGCCCACCTGCACACATGGGCGGAGCTACAAACAGATAATCAGATTTCACCCATTCATGTCAATGGAAAAAATGTAAAAAGCTGCCATTCTCACAGTAATTCCAACTATAAAACACTTTCTATGACACTATAACCACTAGGGACATCGTTTCTATTCTACCACGGACACCATACATATAGAGTTTGTATATTCTAACTGTGTTTGTAACTGTTTCCTTCATGCACCCCAGTTCATAATGTTATTACATTACATGAGTACTCACATATGCTGAACTAGGAACACAGGTTCCATTCTGAACTGGGAAAAAACTGCATGGAGTTTCTTTTCAACCTGAGTTTCCACATATTGAGTTGTTTAAATCAATACTGAAACTTTTGGATGCCACTTATTCCAACAGATCTTCCTTTTCAGTTTAAGAGATTGCAAATTCCAGTGAGACTTGCATTCTCTATCACAATCAACAAATCACAGGGACAGACTATTACATACTGTGGAGTGGATTTAAGATCCCCCTGTTTTTCCCATGGACAACTCTATGTTGCTTGATCAAGGGTGGGTTCAAGAATTTATATGTTCTTGCTCCTGGAGGTGAAACTAAAAATGTTGTTTATAATCAAGTTTTGTGTTAGTTGTATTGTATTCATTTTGTCAAATATTTCACATTATAATTTGAATATTGTACTTTTTATAAAGCTGTAAAAAAATAATTTCATTCACCACTATAAAGTATCTTTATTTCAATCCATCTACTGTGTTATTGCTATAATTAAATACCCGTGCAACGCCAGGGCATCAGCTAGTTGTATCTATTAACTCGTTCCAATCCTTTAAGAAAAAAGGCATGTGAATAGAAAGGGACCCAGGGCATCCTACACTCATGCTATTCACTGCCTATTTTCAGATTAGCTACAAGACTTGACAATTGGTTTAATAAACCACAAGAAGCATGCACCTCAGAAACTGGACTTCAACGTGCAATAAGAGTGAAAGGATATATATGGTTTTATAAAAAATTTTAACAGCAACAATTCATTTTCACTCTCAAAGTTTGCTGGCAGAAGTCTGCCTGCACAGAAACAACTAGTGGCAGGAATACTCTAGCAGTGTTACTCCTACTGCTGCCATATACAGTAGGTACTTAAATACACAAACAGCTAGTTGAAAAAAGATAGTTATATAAAGAAGTTTAGCCTTTGTACTTAGCTTACTACACGTATTCATTAGTTTTTTCTTACTTTCTCTACAGGTATTCTTCGTCCTTCTGCTATTGTTTTCTTGTTATTTATATATGCTGGATAAATGCAAATGAACCTATAAACACAGAAGAAAATATATTAAAAAAGAAAAAAAAAAGATTATAGTACCCACTGGTAGGTGTGCAGCAGCATATTACAGAATATCAGCCATCACTACGCATCCTGTGACCCTGGGCAAGTCACTTAATCCTCCACTGCCCCACCAGGTACATTAGACAGATTGTGAGCCCACCAGGATAGATAGGGAAAATGCTTGAAGTACCTGTATGTAGTTAAAGCATGCTCGTAAACCAAAATACTCGTATATCAAAGTGAGTTTCCCCATAGGAAATAATGGAAACTCGCTTGATACGTTCCCACCCCACCAAGGCCATCAGCGCTGCTCCCCCCTCCCGTTCTCAAAGGCCCCCTCCCCCGCTCGAACCAGCACCCTCCGCCCGAACAACTTGAAACTTACCCCCTGTCTGGCACCGGCACGCAGCCCACAGGACGTGGCGGTGTCGCTTGAAGAACTTCCTGCCTCTGCCGGCCCTTGAGCATGCATCTGCGCATGCTCAAGACCTTCTAATTCTCCCTCTCACCAAGATTCTTGGTGAGAGGGAGAATTAGAAGGCCTTGAGCATGCGCATCATCATGCAGCATCATGCGCAGCATCTGCCTCTTGTCATAGAAAGATGATGGCAGATAAAGACCAAATGGCCCATGCCTCTGTTGCTTACAAATACCCCCCATCCCCAGCATTTGTTCTCCTTTCTTCCAGGTCTTTCTCTGCCTCTCTCTCCTTTCTTCCTCCCTCCTTGGTCCAGAATCTTTCCATCTCTCTGCAGTCTCTTTCTCTCTATACACCCCCAAGTTCAACATCTACCCCACTCTCTTCTGCTTCCCCTTTGTTTCAGGTTTCTCCCTCTATCTTCCTTCTGCTAACATTTTGAGTCCTCCCACCTTTGTTTCAGGTCTCTATCTCTCACTCTCACTGTCTTCCACCTCTCCAGGACCTGGCATATGCATTTCTCTCTCTCTCTCTCTCTCCTCGGTTCAGGGTGTTTCCCCTCTCTGCAGTCTCTTTCTCTCCCTCTATACTAGAGAGCTGAACGGGGACGATGGGAATCCTGCAGGACCCGCGGGTTCCCCCTTCAGGTCACGGGGATCCCGTGGGGATGCCCCCTCGGGTTGCAGGGATCCCGTGGGGACCCCCCTCGTGGTCTCAGGGATCCCGCGGAGTTGGAGGCAGCGAGAGGAGAGAGGCTCCTCTTCTTTTCCTACCTGCAGCACACACACTAGCTGAACGGAAGTCTAACCCCCGATGTCAGAGAGAAGGCTCCAGTCAGTCACGTGCAGGGTAGCAAGCAGATCTCTTCCTGGCTGAAGAACATGTAGCTGTCGCCTCTGGCCGGCTCATGGGGGGCCGTGCAGTCCTTCTCCTCCAAGCACCTGTAAGCAGTGGAAAGGCTGGTCAGAGGTGGCGTACTTGGGTGCTCCGTAGAGCGGGGGAGCAGTGGTAGAGTGCAGTGCCTACCCCCTCCATCTTCCGAATGGTTCTGCCGAAGTGTTCATCAGAGCCTTGCAGCCCTCCCGCACCCGTTTGCAGATGGACCAACACGGCGGGATGGCCTGCTCCAGCACCGTGCACTCCGGGGCGTACATGGAGCAGAGAAAAAACTTGAGCTCTGATGAGCAATGCAACTTAACCAGCGGGTAGAACTGGTGCACCTCCAGGCCGGCGTCCTCATGGTTCTTGTGGCTCAGCAGTTCCAGTTAATTACCAGGTAATGGTAACTGAAAAGGCACCAGAGAATCTGCTAGCCTGAAACCCAACCATACTTGGCTTGTTTGGGCTTTTACTGCTTTATTTTGGTGATGCCAGTTATGGAAAAATGCTCAATATATAGGGCCATGATGGTCTGGTTGTAGGCGATGTTCATGCACAGGTGGATGGAGATGGACTGGCAGAAGCCATGGTCCTGGATAGAGATGCCCCTTTCCCCATGGAACTGGCACACCACCCAACAGTTCAGGAAGGGCAGCAGCAGAGAGGCCTGATGATGCTAGACAGGCATGGCGGGTGAATTGGAGCCAAAAAAAAAAATAAATCACTGCAAAAAAAACAACTTTGGAGGGGGGAGGAGAAATCCTCAATTCTGTGGCTTGTGGAGACCAAACGGATCCACCGTGCAAAGAAAGTTTTCAGGACACAAGTTTATGGGCGCTCAGTATTTCCAAATAGGCCCTGCACGCGACTGATGCAAAGCCTTTCCTCCGACGTCAGCTCTGATGTCGATGGGGGGGGGGGGGAAAGAAAGGGAAGACTTCTGGTCGACTACATGTTCGTGCTGTAGACAGGAAAAGAAGACGAGCCTCTCGGCTCGAGCTGCCTCCAACCCGTGCTGTTATCTGGATGCAAATGCGGGACACAGAAGGGGTCAAATGTGGGAGGCAAAAGTGGGACACAGAAGGGGGGAAGGAAGTATGTTTTTGGACACAGAACTTCAAGGCATGAACTTGGGAGAGAAGATGGAGGAAGGTAGGGAAAGAGATGCTGAGGTGGGGGAGGGAAATAGAAAGGGAGAATTGGATGTGGGTGTATCAGTGAGAGGGAAAAAGAAATGATTGTGTACATGGGGAATGGAAGAAAGGAGAATTTTTGGTCATAGGGAGGGAGTGAGGTACAGATGAGAGGGAGAAATGTAATGGAAAGGGAACAGTGGGACAAAATGAAAGGGATGCAAGAGGGAGGAATGTTGGACATAGTGGTGAAGGGAATATAGGGAGAGATGTGGCATGGTGCTGGAGAAATGTTGGGCATTGGGTTGGTGGGCAGGGGCGATAGATGCTGCACATAGTCTGGGGGATAAATGCTGGACCATTGTAGGAAGAACCAATGGATAGCAACAGAAGAATTTACAGAAGATGGAAAAATGTGTCTCCAGATATTGTGTTCAAAAGAAAAGGAAATGCATTTGTGGTTTTATTTCTATAGTGCTGAAGTACTTGCTGACCCTTGCTGTGGCTGGTAGGGATCCCCAAGCACCGCCTGCAGAGACAGCCAGAACTCCCCTCCACCAAGTGCAGCAGTTGCTGGCAGCATCCATGAGCCACTGAGAAGCCAGCATCTGTAACTCAGGGACACTACTACTGCCTGCCAAACTTGGCAAAAGGGACCCCTGGCCAATTGCAGAGGAAGTCCTTAGCTAACAGCTTGGTGGGTGCTCATCAACTGAGTATTTATATTTTATATTTACATTAGAGGCTCGGGTAGAAACCCGTTTACAAAGTATGTATTTTTCCCAATTAATATTTCCAAATTAATAAAGTGTCTTTGCTTATTTATAAGAGCCTTTAATTCAGTAGCATAATTAAATGAAATAACTATTTCTGAAGTTTATAGGGACAGGCGGGGACGGAGGGGATTCCTCGCAGGGACGGGTGGCATTTCTGTCCCCGCGCAACTCTCTACTCTATACCCCTCTAGTCCAGCATCTGCCCTGTCTTCCCCCTCCCTTTTGGTTTAAGTTTACTTTCCTGCCCCTTCTTAAGGTCCTTTTCTATTTCTCTCTCTCTTCCTCTCTTCCCTATCCCCCTGCCAGATCCAGCGTCTCTGAAATGTTTTAATTAAAAAAAAAAAGTTAACGACGAATTCATACGCCCTTTCCCTTGTAAAATCAATCATAACCCCCCCGCTCCAAACTAACTCACATTCTTCTTTTTGAAACTCTCCGAGCGCTGAAATATAACCAATTGTACCCCAAAACCACCCTATACTGAGCAACAGACGCTCCTCTGAGCTCTTAACTCCTGCGCTGTAGTGTCCAACTTCTTTTCAATTTGAGTCAGGGTTGCCAGATGGCAAAAAAAATTTCCAGCCAAACTTATGGCCAAAAGCAGCCCAACTGTTGGAGCAGCCCAAACAATTGCCGCTGAAAACACCTCTAATTTATCAAATACATTATACAAATACAAACTATTTATACTGTACACTGTACATATCCCAAACAGGCCATAATGGTGTACAAAAGACCAAAACTCAAATATAAAACATAGGCTATTCTTTTGTTTTTATGCAATTCAAAAAGACATGGGGTATACACACAGCATTCCCCATTTGGGAAAAGACTAAAGTATAGTATACTTCCAATCAAAGCAAAACATAACTCACACCCCCTACACCCCCCCCCAAAAAAAAGGAGCTCATGGGGTGGGGGAAAAGAGGTTATCTGCACAGAGTGAGAGGATAACTTACATGGATCGGCAGGTTCAACTCTAGAGAACTTTACAAAACACACCGAACCGCTGAGGCTGTCCCGCAGGATTAAATAAAGGGGGTAGCTGACAGTTTCACGCCATAGCTCCTCCTCCTCAATTACCTTCCCCAATTATCTTCCATTCAACCCTCTACTTACAAAATAATAAAAAGTAGGGGGGGGGGAGTGAACAGAATTAAATAAAATAAATGCAGGATCAGACATAGAAGTCAGCAGCCCATCAGTCTGCCTTAAGAGGCCTGCATTCCGTCTTTAGCTCATCTCCCTCTCCCCCTCCCTTACACTGGTGGGAGATGGGGAAAAAAAAGACTGTACGAGAAAAATCTCTCCTGGTGAAGCAGTCAGTAACAGTGGGATCCGAATTGCTGGTACATTCTCCCATTACACGAATGCCGTCACCGCTCAGGGAAGGCAACACAGACTGTACAATCTGCGGCAGCACGCGTACACACTGCCTCTCACACTGATGAAAGAAACTGGTAAAAAACACAAACTAAACAAAAACCCACACCCCACCGGTTCACCTCCTCCCTCACTCTCCAGGCTCCTACCCCAGCTGCTGGCCATCCGCCCCAGGACCTCTCCGCTCCATGGGTTGTAAATCAACTGCTTCTAGTCGGCAAAGGTCTGTCCAAAGGTTTTGCTCTCCTCTTTGGCCATGGCAAGCTCGCTAGTGTTGGCGCTCTTCACTTACCGGCTCTTTCTCAAAGTCGAAGCTCCCACCGCAGCGTCAAAATTTTCATTGGCTCAACTAGGGCATAATGGACCAATCGCAAACGACCTCAGAGTTCTAAGGTCTATTCCCTTCAGTACCATGAATGTTTCGATCATGTCCCCTCTCAATCTCCTCTGTTCGAGGGAGAAGAGGCCCAGTTTCTCTAATCTTTCGCTGAATGGCAACTCCTCCAGTCCCTTAACCATCATAGTAGCTCTTCTCTGGACCCTTTCGAGTAGTACCGTGTCCTTCTTCATGTACGGCAACCAGTGCTGGATGCAGTACTCCAGGTGAGGGCGCACCTTAGCCTGGTACAACGGCATGATAACCTTCTCCGATCTGTTCGTGATCCCCTTCTTTATCATTCCTAGCATTCTGTTCGCCTTTTTGCCGCCGCCGCTCATTGCGTGGATGGCTTCATCGACTTGTCGATCAGAACTCCCAAGTCTTGTTCCTGGGAGGTCACTCCAAGTATCGCCCCAGACATCCTGTATTCGTGCATGAGATTTTTGTTACCTACACATCACTTTACACTTATCCACGTTGAACCTCATCTGCCATATTGATGCCCATTCCTCGAGCCTGATTATGTCATGTTGCAGATCTTCGCAATCCCCATGCATCTTCACTACTCTGAATAACTTTGTTTCATTCGCAAATTTAATCACCTCACTCGTTGTACCAATGTCCAGATCGTTTATAAAGATGTTGAAGAGCACAGGTCCAAGCACCGAGCCCTGCGGCACCCCACTGGCGATGCTCTTCTTGTCCAAGTATTGTCCATTTACCCCCACTCTCTGTTTCCTATGCTCCAGCCAGTTTTTAATCTACGTGAGTATTTCACCCTTGATTCCATGGCTCGCAATTTTCCGAAGTAGTCGTTCATGTGGAACCTTGTCAAACACCTTCTGAAAATCTAGATATACGATGTCCACCGGGTCGCCTTTGTCTATCTGTCTGTTTACGCCTTCAAAGAAGTGCAGCAAGTTCGTCAAACACAATCTGCCTTTGCTAAAACCGTGCTGACTGGTCCTCATCAGCCCATGTCAATCAAGGTGATCAATGATGCGGCCCTTTATAAGCGTCTACCATCTAACCCGGTACCGAGGTCAGACTCACCGGTAGGAGGCAGGAAGCAGCTGGTAGCTGTCCAGGAGGGAGATGCAGGTACGGGGGACTCCGCAGCTGGTCTTTCAATAGGGCGGCTTATCTATGATGTCTTTAGATAGGCCGCCCCATATAAGAAAGCTGCACCCACTGCAGGAGATTGTAAAACCCATGTATAGGACGTGACCTATACATGGAGAAATATGGTATATTTTTTTCTCCTCTTCCTAAGACCTGCAGCGCAGTGTTGGACTCCCTTTGAAGGGAAGAGGGGGAGAGGAGGGCTCCAGTATCTCAGTTTTGGGGATGGGATTTGAAAGCCAATATTTATTTATTCAATTTTTTAGCCTGTCCTCCCAAAGGAGCCCAGAACGGGTTACAAAGTACATCCATAATAATCGAGACAGGACAGAGATGACATAATTTACATAAATTACAATATAGACATGACAATAAAACATATGCACTAAGTAGCATCTGGTGAGATTAGGTGGCTCACTAGCTGGGTGGACCATAAGAACCAGCTCTGTAACTAGTAGACAAAATATATATACCGTGTTGTTCTGCTGATAGTATTGCTTGTGATTTGTTATTCTGCATTTGATATGTATGTCTTAGTCTTTCAATAAAATAGATTTCAAATAAGGAGTGCAATTTGGCCACTCAGCAAGAGTGGAAGGGAACTCCAAAGATTTAACTGCTTTAGCATATAGACCATGAGGCTCAAAATATTACCGAGATATAACCTCCTCAGATCCGCTGGCAACCGCACACCCAAATAAGTGAATTCCTCCTACGCCCATTAGAAAGGGAAGTTCCCCAGCCAGATTTCTCGGGTGCTCTCTATAGGAGCCAATGCCTCAGATTTTGTGGCATTTAATCTGAATCCCGAGAAATCACCATATTCTCACATGCTCTCCATTAATACTAAGAAGGAGGAGACTGGTTCAGTATTATGCACCAAGAGATCATCAGCGAATGCTGATATCTTAAAGTCCCCCTCCCAATCTAACCCCTTTGATTTCCAGGTTCCATTCTATCTCCCTTATCAAAGGGTCTAACATCAAGAGAAATAATAAAGGTGACAAAGGGCAACCCTGCTTACTTCCTTGAGTGATCTCAAAAGCATCCGTGATACCATTCACTCTCAGACAAGCCTGAGGCCTATTGTAAAGCGCCCTAATAGCATCACTTATTTTCCCCTTAATACCATATTTTCCAGCACACCCAGTCAAAAGCTTTTTCAGTGTCAAAATTAATCAACAATGAAAGAGTGGCTGAGCTATGAACTTGCACCAGAGATGCCAAATGGTTGTAATATTTTAACTGCTTTACAGCTCCGAACATAACAGATTAAAGAGATGGCTCTGTAGAACCTCAAATCAGTTAAGTCTTTCCCCGGCTTTGGCAGGACAATCATGTGAGCCACACACAATGAGTCTGGCATTCTTTGTTATCAATGATGTCATTAAACATCTTGAGAACAAGCATTATACTATCCCCTAGTATTTTGTAAAATTATGCTTTAAGTCCATCAGGTCCTGGGGTTTTCCCCAATTTACTTCTCTGCACGGCCCATGCAACTCCCTCAGTAATAATGGAGGCAGTTAAGGCTTGTGGCTGGATCACAGGAAGGTCCAAACTATCTAAATACACCTCTGGTGCCAGAGCATTTTCTTCCTTTGCATACAGAGATTAAAAGAAATGACAAAATTCTCTGGAAATTTGACAGTCATCATGTATCAGCTGACCGTACCCATCCCATAGGGTCAGAACCCTTCATGGATCAGAACTCTCTCATTGGATCAAACGAGCCAATAATCTTTCGGGTTTACTGTCATACTTGTGTAATTGGTACAGTGAGCACTTCTTGGCTCCTTGATGCAAGAGTCCTTTTAGTTCTGTCTGTGTGGTAAGCAAATTTTGTTTAAACTCCCTTTTTGACATTCACCCATGTTCTGCTCAAGCGAATCAGTTCCAATCTTAAGATCTCTCTCTCTCTCTCTCAATTTGCGCTTTGCACTAGAATATGCTAGGATTTCTCCCCTCAAAACAGCTTTGGCAGTGTCACAATAAAGAGAAGGTTAGGGGCTGCATTGAACTGCTGGAAATCCAACCATTTTTGTTGAAGAAACTTATGCAAATCTAAGTCTCAATAAAGCTCCATAGGAAACTGCCACAAGCCGCCACCACCACCTCTCTGCGAGTCACAGAGGTCAAGCCAAACAGGAACATGGTCTTAAATAATCATTGGGCCTATATTGGCCTCCACCGTTCTACCAAAAATATCATGGTCTATAAACGTTAAGGGTAGCATTTGAAAGAGATATAGCCAAGAAAGCAATACTGTTGTTCATCAGCCCCTCTGACTTAAGCAGCTGCTAGCATAGTGGGACGAGTGTAGTTTTATATCAGCTTCTTTATGTACAGTTTCCTACAGGCCCGTACACTTAGCGTCTAGCAAGCTGAACACATAATTTTCTCTCTCAATACAGTAAAGGAAAGAGATGCAAATTACAACCGCAATAAAAAGGATGCGTTGCCAGGAAAAAAAAAGTTACATACTATAGTGGCTGCATACGGCCTCTCCGCGCTTTTTCTATCTTTTTGTTTCTCACGCAGATAGAACTTCTAGAGAACACCCCCCCCAAAAAAAATGGGGGGGGGGACACCAGCAGAGTTTGTGAGAACCTCTTCACGTTAGAGAAAGGGAGACTACTGCATGCCGGTGAGAGTTCAGTAAGTCTTCAAATCAGACATCCAGGCGGATAATCAACAGTGAATACTCAGGAACAAATCCCCATCTCTTCGGCATTTGCCTTTCAAACAACAACCTCTAATAAAAAAAGCGTCTTACCGACTCAGCTCCGCTGGAGACATATACAGCTGTGCCATAGCGCCAGCACCTCCATTTACAGACGCTACTTCCGGTCGGACGTCCGAAACTCCCATCTCGCGTTTCTTCCCCCGATGGCGACGCATACTGGATTACCAGGAAAGAAAAAAGCGCACTCTTTGATTGGTGAAAATAAAGATATTTTTAGACACTGACGCTTAACGTACCGTCTGACGTACACTAGCGTTACTTTTAAAAAAGCTACTGACACGTCTCAAGTCACGTATACGGGGAGGGGTTAATCAGATTGAAGGGAACGCTGGGAAAGCGAGTTCTTAAGGGAGCAGAGAAAACTCAGATACAGTACTGTACTGGGAAAGCGAAGCCTAGATGGGTGGGGGAAGGGGGAAGGAGATAGAAACTAGAGAATGACACGTGGACAAATTTGTCCCTGGTCCCGCAGGTACTCAATTTCCCCGTCCTGCCGAGTTTTGGCCCTGCCCCATTCCTGTAAGCTCTGTCTTAACCGCACAAGTCTCGAACACTTTCGATTTTAAAAGTGTTTGAGGCTTAGGCAGATAAGGACTGAGTTTGCAAGAATGGGGCAGGGATAAGAAAAGAACTCGACGGGATAGAAAAATTAGTTCCCGCGGGGACGGGAAAAAATTTGTCCCCATGTCATTTTCTAGAAACGCTGGGAAATGCAGTACTCGATTGGAGGGAGCGGGTGGGTTAAAACATATAGAAAGAGATGCTGGAAAAGTGAGTCCTGGATCGGGGGCGGGGTTAGGAGAAAAAGCGGATGCTGGGAAAGCGAGGCCTAGATCGTGAAGGGGGGGCGGGGATTAGGACGAAAAAGCGGATGCTGGGAAAGCGAGTCCTAGGTCGTAAAGGGGGGGCGGGGATTAGGGCGATAAAGCGGATGCTGGGAAAGCGAGTCCTAGATCGAAAAGGGGGGGGCGGGATTAGGAAGAAAAAGCGGACGCCGGGAAAGCGAGTCCTAAATGGAGAAGGGGGTGGGGCTATGGTGGTGTGGGGTTTTTTTTTCTGGAAAGATAGAGTGGCCTTGTTCAAGCACTATCTGAGAGTTTCCGGACCTGGCTTTCATCCTTTTGGATTGGGCATGGAGGCAGTAGCGTGTGCGCCTGCGTGCTGCATTACTGTCGCTCTGAGAGAAGATGGCGGTGGTCGGTAGACCAGTCTGGGAAGTGGACTAGAGGAGAGGGGCGGAGGAGGAGTAGGAGAAGGAGGAAGGAAGTGGGGTTAGCCGGCCGGAGTTACAACGAGTGGAGAAGCCGGGCTGCTGTTGGTCCATGAATTTCTTGCTGGGAAGCCACTAAGCAGCGGGTAAGGCAGTGTCAGGTAAGAGTATTTATCGCTGGCGGCTACTTTTGTGTATTGTCCGGTGCTATTGGTGTTTCGCTCTCATTCCTAGACAGTCTCTTGTTTTGTTCTTGTACTCGGGGAGGGGGGGTACTTTTCTTTCTGAACCCCCCTCCTTCTCACCAATGCATTCAAAACAGATGCTTTCCGTCCGAAACTTCAAATAAACTAAATAAAACAGATTTTTTTTGGCCGTGAGAGAGAGTGGTGGGGGGCTCAGAATAAAAGTAAACCTGATCATTTATTATAGCTTTTTTTTTGGGGGGGGGAGGGGCGCATTAGGGAGTCTTGATGAACTGAAGTTTGTAGAGTGACAAGTGTACACTTAGAGCTCACCCTGTGATCTTTAAGTAGATGTGAAACAAAAAATCCTTTATATTTTTCCTGGAAACTTAGCAAATCTCTGCACTGTTGTAGTTAAAAGCCATGTGTCCCTTTCCCCCCACAGCTGTTCATTGATAAACTTAGTGACAACCGTTGGTTAGACGTGAATGAAACGTATTTTAGTTTTACCTTATTCAGTATGCACAAAAACAACTTATGTAAAACATTTTTTATCACTTCAATATGTAGAAAATGTATATTATAAAAGCATGGATGCATCTATATCATTGCTCTAAAAAAAGAGGCAACACTAGGGCCTGGTGCACTGCAGCACATTTCCCTTTTCACCTTGTAGGTTTTGGTTCCTACATTTCCACTTGGTTTAGAATTCCCAGTTTGCTTTTATCGGGTACTGATCATAGTGATATTTTTGTTACTATGGAGTTAATAACATTGCGATAGGTAGTACAATTAGAGCCTTGCTTAGTGTTTTATGAGGGAGAGCTGCAGCCTCTGTTCTTATCAGCAATAGCAAGAATTTTGAGAACTTGCTGAATTGCTGAAATGTGTATTATTTTGTAACTCCTGAGTTTTATGTGTTTTGCCTTTTTCTTTGTTTTCTCCTTCCTCAGCTGTCTCTCTCACACCCTTTTTCCAAATAGGATGCAGTTCAGGAGCCTATTACTAGTGTGACCAGTAATAGAGGCAATAAAAGAAGGTAATAGTCATCCTGAACTTTGGTACCCCAGGTTTGCACTATCCTGTGCCTGTTGGAAGTAAACAGCATTCACTTGAATGCCAATATGTAAAGTAGAAGTTCATGATTCATTCTTGGCTATACTTATTGCTTAGCTTTATGAAATTTTTAAAATTGGATTAAGTTCCTCTGTCATTTCCCACTTTGTCAAGAGTTAATCGGAAAAAGTGACTTTTAGGGGAGTAATTTAAATGCTGTTGTGGGAGGGGGTTCTAAGAACAGGCTGATGCAGACTTGACTTTTTTTTTTTTTTTTTTGCAAATGTCACCCTTTATATCACTACCTGAGTACTGCTGCTCATACACTGACAGAAAGGATGACATTTTACAATAAGCTGTGGATTACTTGCTGCAGTACTAAGACCATGGAACACTCAATGAAGTTACATGGATATGCTTTTAAAACAAATAGAAGGAAATAGTTTTTCACTCAACAAATAGTTAAGTTCTGGAACTCTTTGTCAAAGGATTTGATAACAGTGGTTAGCATAGCTGGGTTTTAAAAAAGGTTTTGGACAAGTTCCTGGAGGAGAAGGCATAGTATGCTATTGCGACAGACATGGGAGGAGCTGCTGCTTGCCCTGGAATTACATTACATTACATTACGGATTTCTATTCCGCCTATACCTTGCAGTTCAAGGCGGATTACAAAAGATTTGACTGGACATTTTCCAGTGAAGATACAATTTTATTAGCAACATTCTATACTACCATTTGATTTTCTGCCAGATACTTGTGACCTGGATTGGCTACTGTTGGGGACAGGATACTGGGCTAGATGGACCATTGTTCTTACCCAATATAGCTATTCTTATGTTCTTATGCGTAGAGCATGCCATGATAGGGATCAGTAATTTTGCAAAAGAACTTATATTTATTTATTTAATTCATTTTCTATCCCATCCTCCCCAAAGGGCTCAGGATTGGTTACAGGTTAACATACATAATATACAGTTAATAGGTTACAATTTTCCATAGTTACAATACAAGTTTGTATGTGGGGGGTTTTTGTTGTTGTTTTTTTAGAAGTCTGATTGCTGCATTTTGTACACATTGGGGGTGTCGTATGCTCTTCACCGTGAGACCGTTGAATAGTGCATTGCAGTAGTCCATGCGGGAGAGGACTTAAGGCGTGGAGTAGCTGGGTGAAGTCAGACTCAGAAAAGTAATTACTTCTTTTTTGGAGTTGTTGAAGGTAGTAATATGAGGAAGATACAGTACCACCTGAAAGATGTGGTTGGAGAGTGGTAGGTTGGAGTTGAGGAGTGCGTGGTCTTTTGCAGTTATGGTAGTTGTGTCCCAATGTAGAGATGGACGGATGTAGTTGCTAAAAGCTCTAGTGTGGCTTTGTAAAGGAGGGAGTTAGAGAAGTGGTGGTCTACAGGTGTGGTTGCACCATACAAGGTCTGTTCAAAAAGTTCCAGGACTGATTTTGTTTAATAATTTTTTGTAATCTTGCAACGTATTCCATTGGGTCCCCCTTCAAAGTATTCCCCTTCCCTTCATATACACTTTCCCCCAATATCATTTCCATTTCTGGAAATGGTCCTTAAATGCATCTTCAGGAATCGCTAAAAGTTGCTGCTTTGAATTTTGCTTTATGTCTTCAGTGATGTCAAATCACTTTCCTTTCAGCATGGATTTAAGTTTAGGAAACAAGACGTCAGGAGAGTAATGTGACTGGGGAAGAACAGTTATTGTGTTTTGCCCAAATTTGTGAATTTTGACGCATTCAAAACACCTTCCATGACACATTCCCCATAAGCTATTTTCAACATTTCATAAATTTCTGTAGTGGTCTTACCCAATTTAAAACAGAACTTCATGCTGTAGCACTGCTCATTGAGTTTGCACATGATGAAAAATAGCTGATCACGAAAACACTTTCATAAAAAGTGCTGAAGCTCTGAGATGAAAACAGATATCAACAAACGGAAAAGAGGAGGTTACTCATGAGGTTTCAAGCTACTCATCGCCGCTGAGCATGTCTCAAAAGACGTTCCATTGGTGCGCAATTCAAACTGTTCTGGAACTTTTTGAACAAACCTCAGACTTATACAGAGGCATTATGATAAATTTTGTTTTGTTCTTTTCAAATATTTTCTAATATTGTATTTACTTTTTTGACTGAGAAGTCCAGTCTATTGACCTCATTGTATTTTTCTGGGGCTGATGCAGAAAGTTACTGTTGCAGGCTGCAGTGTGTGGTTAATGAGTGATCTACATGCTCATTATGGACTACAGGATACAGGAAGGGTCCCAGCACTGAAGCTGACTCACGCAGAAGACATCAGTGTACAGAATATTGAAATGTATACTAAAAGCCTCTTTACTAATCTGCTGTAATGTAAAGCTGTGCGATGTCTAATGCAGTGGTTCCCAACCCAGTCCTGGAGGACCACCAGGCCAGTCTTGTTTTCAGGATAGCCTAATGAATATGCATGGAGCAGATTTGCATTCCTGGCACCACCATTATATGCAGATCTCTCTCATGCATATTCATTAGGGCTATCCTGAAAAGCTGACTGGCCTGGTGGTCCTCCAGGACAGGGTTGGGAACCATTGGTCTAATGTACCAGCACAATGCTTATAATATACTACCTGGTCTGAGGTCATGTAGAGCAGTGGTATTCAACCCAGTCCTCGTGGACCACCTGGCCAGTCGGGTTTTCAGGATATCAATGAATATGGATGACAGAGACTTTGAAAACCTGACTGGCCAGGTGGTCCCTGAGGACTCGGTTGAATACCACTGGTGTAGAGGACCAACCTCAGCTTGACAGCCTAATAGTTTTTTTTCATTATGCTCCCCCTCACCTTATTTGAACTGACCCGACCGCTGACCTTACCTAAAAGTACCCATCCTGATCACTACCCCCATGGAAAATGTAACCCCCCCCTCAACAATCCCTGACAGTTTAGAGACTCCTGATCCACCCACCTTGATCCCCAACATAAAAAAGTATCCCTGGTAATCTAATGTTCTCCTCTTCTCTCCCCAACAACCCCCAGAGCAGCTGCTCGCATCTCAAAACTAGATAGTCACGATGCCCCCTCACTTTTGCCTCCATTGCTGAATGATTCAAAATGGCAGCCCTGACCAAAACAATCCATTGCAACACACTACTAGAGCTTGGACACTGCTATTATGGATCATGTTGGTTCCAGAGGCAGGAGTGAGTGTGTCGCTCATGCCTGTCCAGTCTTGAGGTACTTGTGGCAAGTTTGGGGAGGGGAAAGGATATGTTAGACTACCAAGGATACTTTTACTTTTTTTAATGCTGGAGTCAGGGGCTGTTAGACTACCAGGGATTGTCACAGAGTTGGCTATCTCTGATTTGGGTCAAGTCAGAGGGTGGGGGGAGTACTGTAAGAACAGGGCAGATGCAGCAGATGTGACTCTTTTCGTTGTAATGTCACCATTTCTGTCAGCTCTTGAGCCAGAAAGGATGACGCTTTGCAGTGAGTTGCTTATTACTGCTGCATTAAAAATGCAGCAGTAATTTGCATGCTCACTGCTTACAGCATGTCACAGTATTTTAGGGTTGATAATTCTGAGGTAGTACTGGTGCACTGAATCAGCTCTAATGCACATCTTTCTGCATTGGCCTTTCTAATTGGTGACCGCTTATATGGAATCCAACATTATGTATAATATGTACAGATGGAAACATAATCTTACTTATAAGTTTGCAATTGTCCATACTGGACTCAATTCATTAAAGGGTACTTTAATTTAGGTGCCAAAAATCTGGGTGCTAAGCACCAATTCTGTAACTGAAATATTGTATGTAATTGCTGTTTATAAACTATTTGCATAAGTCCACATTTTGGTTCCTAACTCTAGGCATGACAGTGTTATAGCCAAACAGCCAATAATGGACAAGCACAGAGTTTGCTGTGCAGCTGCTGCTCTCTTTCCCTCCTTTCTTACCCCCCCCCTCCACCAGCCCATGTTGCATTTCTTATTAGCACAGCACAAAGGTGGAATTGTTCCAATCAGAATGGTGCACAAAAAAGTGTCTTTCAACTCATCTGATGAATCCAAATGCCTTTATTCTTCCAAAATTCATAAAATGACTCTGACTCGACATGCGCATGTTTCGGCCCAACCGGCCTACCTCAGGAGTCTTACGAGTCTTCAACTGTATAAAAAGTGCATAATCTCACTAAATGCTGCTTTGGAAAAATGTATCGTGTACACATTTTTCTCCAGGTCTCCGGCAGTGGTTCCTACATGCTGCTGGCAGTTGACCCAGAAGCCTTGCCTATGACACAAAATGGAAACGCATCAGAGGGAAGACTTCCAGGGCAACTGGAGAGAGATAATCCAGAGTAGTCTGCTGTAAATGTTTGCACCTAAATATTGGCAGTTGTGCATGTAATTGACAGCACTGTATTCTATAACTTAGGCCCAGATTCACTAAAGATAGCGACTCAATCACTGTTGGCCGATTCTCTGGCTAATTTGCAAACAGCGATTGATTTACTGTCAGGGCTTCTGCTATTTTTTTTAATGGAACAGATGTTCTGCGCGATTTAAACGTGCACCATCTGTTAAAAAAGCCCTCCCACCGCGCTAGCACCCCCGATCTACCGACTGTCCACCCCCCGCAAACCCATAAAAATGGCAGAAGGGATGCCCACTCCCTCCTGCTACCAGATTCCCGCCGCTGATGCCAAAGAATGGCAAGAAGGATGCCCACACCCTCCCACCACCAGACACCCCCGCCCGCAGATGCCATCAAACTATTAAATATGTCAGGAGGGATGCTCTCTCCCTCCTGCCAGTGGAGTGCCCCCCTCCCTATTACCTTTCGTTGGGAGCAGGAGGAGTCCTTCCTGCATCTCCACCGGCCGCCGCTGTCTGTAATGCAGGTCTTAAGCTCCACCCCATGCATCATCTGGGTGGGGTCTTGGGCATCTGAGCCAATTGGGGACTTCCTTAAGCTCTCTTTGTATCCCAGATCTTGATTTGATGACTAGCACGCAGATCTGAAAAAGATTTTAATTTGCCTAGTAGCACAACATCCGCTATTGTGTAAATACCCAAATCCATCCATTCCTCCCACATTAACCGTTTCCCATCAATGCAGATATTCAAGTTTCCCCATAATGGACATAAATGCGATCTTTCAAGGGGAATATCTAAATTACATTACATTTGTGATTTCTATTCCGCCAATACCTTGCGGTTCAAGGCGGATTACACAAAAGTTTTCAGAGATTACATAAAAGTTTTCAGGAATAGCATAAGAGATGTCATAAGAGTTACATAAGAATTACCAAAGATGAGAGTCTATTTCAATAAGCGCCCTTTGAGTAGATTTTACAATAGGATTTGATTTTAAATGCTTTGGGAGCTTGATACCTATTTCATCTTGCAGACGAAATGGATAAAGCAAATTCTGTTCCATTTTGGTAAACTGTGTTGCTCAGGTAGTAATCAATACATAGCTTGTCTCAGTATATAAGCAGTGATAGTTATAGAAATGTGGAAGATTTACCCCACCATAGTCTCTAGTAAGCTGTAAAGTTTTGAAAGCAATCCTTGGTTGTTTATTTTGCCAAATAAATTTACTTATTTCCGTATCTGAATCCTTATACAGTGATGATGAAAAATAGGTAGGAATCATGTTCAAATAGTACATGGGTCAGCCATGAGCAGCATGCAAGAGCCACTGTGTACTGTTCCAGCAAACAAGTGTAGCTGGCGCTGAAGATAAGGAGCAGCCAAGCCGGAAGGAAGACGGACATGCCCTTGCAGGGGAAACTAATTCTTCACGGACCGGCAGGAAATTTTTGTGGACCGCCACCGGTCTGCGGACCGGCAGTTGAAGAACACTGCCTTTAAGGACTCCTCAACTTTAGAAAAGCAATAAAAACATACCTCTTTACCTAACTCCCCTGCTTATTGCCGATAGATTACAAAGAAATATTAATGTATATTGCTACTAGATCATCAGTATGTGTCGGGTTAGGATAAAAACTTATTGATAAATCTTGAAATGTAACTGTCAAATTTATCCTTTAAACTGCATAGTATACATATTTGTATTATATCCCTAGTATTTGTCAAGTTAAGATAAAACTTGTATTGAAAAACCCAAACTTGTATTGAAAAACCTTGCTCTGTAACTATGGCAAATTGTAACCTGTTAACTGTATATTATGTATGTCAACCTGTAACCCATTCTGAGCTCTTTGGGGAGAATGGGATAGAAAACAAACTAAATAAGAATCCTTTGTATGTTTCCTGCTATTATGTGGGTATCTATTGTCTGAATTTTAGCTGTGGGTTAGACTGGCGGGGCCAGTTTGCAAGTCTAGCCCTATTGATAACCAGCCTCTAGCTTCTTTCTGAGAATTAGAACTACCAACATGGTACGGACAGTGTCTGGTGGTATTCTTATGCATTCATCTAGGTTTTGTGCCACCTTCGTCAGTTTATAGCTTTCACAGCCTTTACCCGGTTGAATTCATGGATCAGCTTCTGGGGTTTAACTTTGCTTGCTGTGTCCTGTCTCCAGAAATAGAATGAACTGACTGTGTCACCAAAGCATTTTTCTTAAACCTTGCAAATATGCATTCAGACTCTAGGATTCTCCAAAAGTGCGTCCCGATTTTAGGCAGCTGTAGGCGTCCTACAGCTGTCTAATCAGCCAATCGGGATGCATGTTTTAAAAAAAAAATGCTCCCCAGGCAGGCCGCCTATATTGAAGGCGAGGCCCGCAAGACACCTAGGCCCTGATTCTGTATAGGACGCCCGGGAGAGGCGTACTATTCAGAATCGGCCTACACTAAAACCCCGATTCTGTAACCGGCGTCCATGTTACAGACGCTGGTTAGAGAATCGGGTTAGATTAGACACGGCCCGTTATACTTATCGCGGCAAGGGATCTCTCTGCCGCTATAAGTATAGCAAGCCGCGGCCTGTCCGATCGGATGCCCCCCCTCAGACACTACCAACCACCCCCCCCGACACTACCAACCGCCCCCCCCCCCCGACATTACCGATCTGCCTCCCACCTCGACACTACCAATCGCTGGCAGGAGAGTGTCCAATCCCTCCTGCCCGAAGACGGCACCCCCCCCCCCCCCCGGCGCTAACAACCCCCAAACCTCCAAACTAACCTGTTCTTCAGGCCAGATGGTTCTTGCCCGTCTAGCCGGTAAGCCCGCCTCGTCGAAATGAGGCGGGCTCGCCCCTTCCCGGCCCATCCCGCCGAAGCCTAAGGCCTGATTGGCCCAGGCTCTAGAAGCCTGGACCAATCAGGCCTTAGGCATAGCGGGTCCGCCCATCCCCACTAAGTCTAAGGTCCAAAATGTAGCCCTGCAAAGGGTTGGAGTTTGAGACCACTGATTTATAGTGTATATACAAATGCCTGATTTGGCCCCTCTTCAGTACTTACCTCTAGTATCCCTGGTGGTATAGGAACAGGGAAGGAGGGATCCCCAGCTTCACTTGCCCCGTTTCCACCTGGGCTCAAAATAGCAGCTCTTACTCCCTGTGGCAGTTTTGTGGAATTGCTGCTAGTGATCAAGCTAACAAATCGGGGAAAAATAAGCAGGCAGCAGTAGTTCACACACAGTAACACATGCTAATGTGTAGTAAATATGTCATTTAGTTCATTTTATTATTCTTCCCAAATTAACTGAATGTTTGGCTACAGCTCCGTTCAAACTATGCCTTCCTCTTTTTAAGTCTCTACTTCTGTTTTATTTTAATTCTTTAGCTCATTTTCAACTTTCTTGGGCACTACACATCACGTGTTAAGATCTAAGTTAATCTCCATACCCTGGTTTTACTTTGCCCCACCTGTTTTATTTTACTTTTTTGTGCCTTCCATACCTTTGAGCCTTGCACCTTTTTCAGCTGCTACTTCTGAATCATTGCTTTCTTTTGGCATGCACCACACAGTTCCCAGCGAATGCCTACGCTCTTATGCTTGTCTCAGTTTCAAGTCTTTTTAAGACCAGCCTGAGAGTTTAGGCTCCATACTATTCAGGCTCACAAAGAATTATGTGGTACAGGCCAGAAGAAAGCAGCCGTGTGGTGGTGGCCAAGAAGGACATTGGAGGAAGGCAAATACTGGCTGCCACAGTAACGTATCTAGCTGTCATGGCAACCTATTTTGTATAGGGAGTTAGTACTTCAAGAGGATGAATAAATGATAAAAGCAGTTTGGGGTTGGCAAATATCTCGGGGAATTAGGTGCTGGGTTTTGTTGTTTTTATTTTTTTGTAGAATTTGTGCACAAAATTTTCCCCATCCTATGGCTTGAAATTTCTTCCTATTCCAACTCCCCCACCCTCTGCAATGGTACACTTGCCTTTATCTGCTCCCCCCTCTCCCCAATGGCACATTCATATTTCTCTATCCCCCCCCTTTCATTGTACTATTGGAAATGGCTCTTCCCCCTACCCTGCAGAGGTCACATAAACAGTCTGGTCTAAACTGTAAGAGGAGGAAGTGACCTGATATGCAGTGGTTCATTTTTTTCTTCCTCCTACCATGTGATCTCTGCAAGAGGAGGGGTTGATGCTGGCACTGAGCAACATTCTGGTAGGTGGGGAATTCTGCACAAATTCTGCAGAATTCCTCTAAGAATATAAAATATAAGGCGATGTAGTGAGGGGATAGGATTTTTTTTTTTGAGAACTCTTTACCAAAAGAAGTAGTAGCAGATAGGGATGTTGAATGCCAGACAAAATACCCCATGCTGAGCCCCTCCCTGAATAGCCACCTTGAATTCTTGTGGCCCCAATTACCGGGCATGAGTGAGCTTTCGCACTCCTGCCTGGCACTGAGACGCTTGCTGAATGGCTGCCACGAGTTCTCACAGGCCTGCAACAAGTCTGGGAGGAGGGTGTGGGGGGGCGGGTGGATGATGACCCGAATAAAAGACAAGACTCCCATTTTTGGGTTATTTTTTTAGCCCCAAAATCTCATCTTATATTTGAATATATACGGTAAAAGAATTCTCATGAAAAGCTTTATATCGCAAACTTTTTACAGTAGGAAAAGCCAGTATAAGTCAATCTACATTGCAGGAATAATAGAAGAATAAATAAATGCAACAAAGGAGGTAAACTATGAGGAGAATACTCTTTCGGTGTTAAATAAATATCAGATTTTAAACAATATCTGAGCTCTCAATGACAGCCAATGGAGTTTCTGTTACATCTACACAGGAATCCTTACGTTAGGTGATCAATCCATTGCTGCGAACTGGCTTTGCAAAAGTGTGTTAATCACAGCTTTCAGCACCTCCCTTATTTCCAGGGGAGTGTAGTGCCCCTTTCAGTTTTTCTGTCTGCAAGTGAACTGTACAGAGGTGTTTCTGGTCTGCTCTGCTTAGTTTTTCTTATTTACAGTTATTTGTTCATTGTTTTTCTGAGGCTTTGGTGCCCTGAGAACCCCATATATGGGGATTCTATGCCTAGGAAAGGACGCAGGGTCTGTAGAGTCGGATTGCAGTTTATAGGGCAAACGTTTGGGTGTACCTGTGAAGCCAGCCTGCTGTATACCATTTCAAGGCTTGGAGTCCGTTCTCCTGGGAGCCAGCTTGCCCTGAAATTTTTTTCAGAGGCTTGCTGTGTACAGGATGTGGGTACCCTGAGTAAGAACCCTCGGGGTATCGGGGATCTGGTTGCGTATTAGCCCCCCCCCATTGTGCTTTGAGATTCCATAGGGGTAGTGGTCTTGGTTGAGGTCAATCTGACTGGCAGCCCAAAGATTTCCTCAGTTGGAGGAGTTTCTATGAAGTTCTGAGGCAGAAAGTCCTTTCCATTCTCTTATGCTGCAAGGAAAGCTGATAGGCAGACACCTTTACAGAACTGTAAGTACAGCCCCATTATTTCTGGGATTGAGGTTCAAGTTCCCAACTTCCAAAATCCCTATTTCAATGTGTTTTGTTTTGTTTTTTCAATAAAGTCTACTCGGGCTGTTTTGGTGCAATTTTCCTTGGATTTTAAACAATCTCTTTTTCTGAAGCTTTTATCTGTCTCAAAACCCCTTGATTTTTACTAACCGACAGGGATGGACTTTTCAGGGTGTTTTGACACCATTGCTTGTCAAGTTTGTGCAAGATGGCTGGCAGAGAAGTAGCTTCAAAAAATATATAAATACCAATAATCTGAAAACTTCTGCTATGAAAAATTGGTAAAGCCCTCCCTTTAAACCCAATGCAATGATAACGGTTGCACCAAAGTTTCCAAAGATTAAATTAAAGAGGTTTCAGTACGGGCTCAATTATCCCTACGAGTGACCAAAAGCCCCGGCAGGAATTCATAGGTGACTAGCACCAGACCCGAAGGTCTAAATAAACCCTGCCCCGTACATCATGATTACCCTTATATAGAACATGTAATTGATAATATTAAATAAGTATGTGTAAAGTGCAAACGTGCATCCAAACGGGGAATGAAAGCAGGGGAACATGTATTTGAAACCACCCACAAAAATCAATGTAAAAAGTTATCAAAAAATCAATGAAATAAGTTCATAAGTTAGTAGAATAATAACATCATAAATTAATCAATTCAAAAAATTCATATCATATCACCATTGTATCTCAGTTCATTGATTAATAAAGAGTGAATAGTGAAAATCATGAAAAACACTCCAAAGCTGCATTAGTTGATCAAACAATTAATACACTTAGCTGAGTCTTTCAATTTCATGGATATCACCACCATATCTCCACTCGACAAGGCCCCGTTTTGTTGTCTTCTTCAGGAGGGAGAGTTGATAGACGGTGAATCATCTGGTCCTAGAGCTGGGAGCGAAAATATGACAAACCCCACTCTGCTTCCAGCGGCACAATCACGCTGAAACCAAAGGCAAAGGCACAATGGCGTCCGGGGTATTCAAAAACCTCCAAGAGCCCCGTCCATGGCAACGCATTAAGAAAAACGTAATGACGTGAGTCGCACAGGTGAAAAACGAACAAGTAAAAGTAAGGAACAAGGATTCAAAGATCAAAACAAACAAAAAGACCAAAAGGATCGGAATGATCAAAATCCAGAGGTCCAATGTGAAAAAGTTATCATGAAGTTGCAATTTGTTAAACTATGTAGTAAAACACTTGTCAAAGCAAAAACAAACTGCAGACACCTATGTACGAGATGCAGGCAATGTTTGTTATACCAAATATTTTATTTTATGCAGTTAAAGATACCACCTTATAACAAACCAAGGGGCCTGACACGGTCTGTGTTTCGGAAAACACTCCTTCCTCAGAGGTCCTAATGAAAATAAATATGAAAGCTAAGTAGATATCTAATATAATAAAATGATAGGCCGCGCATGCGCACTAAAAAAAACGTGTTCCCTGGTCCGTCGGGAAAATACGAGTGCGCATGCGCGCCTACAACGTCACCACAGCCTGCTCTCCGTCTCCACCTTGCGCCGCTGCAGGCCCCACACTCGCAACTCACACATCCGCTGCAGCCTAGCAACTCCGACCACAACCTTCCACCCTCAACCGCCTATGCCGGCTCAGGCTGGCGCGTTGAGGAGTCGGAATGCAGACCCGGAAGAGCGAAGGAAGCCTCACACTGAGCAACTGTATTTACACTGTGCAACGAGCCTCTGCCACGGTTCCGGGTTCCTCTCAGCCTACCCTTCTCGCGGTCTGGCCGGCTACCTTAGTCCTTTGCCGCCGCCGCCACCCCCTTCCCTTCCCTACCCGCGGTCGACAAAACTCTTGCCTCCAGCAGCCGCCGCAGCACTGTAAACACGCTGCTTCGCGGCCTCTACTGCCTTCATTTGCTCTTCCGTTTCTCTGATGACGTCATCAGGGACATGGAAGAGTAAATCGGGGCAGTAGAGGCCGCGAAGCAACGTGTTTACAGTGCTGCAGCGGCTGCTGGAGGCAAGAGGTTTGTCGACCGCGGGAAAGGAAAGGGGGTGGCGGCGGTGGCAAGGGACTAGGGGAGCTGGCCAGACCGCGAGAAGAGAAAATCGCGTGGGCCACGAAGAGACAGGGAGGAACTGAGAAGAAGGAAGAGGGAAAGGGGCCTGCTTTGGGGAAGGGCTGTGCTTGGAGGCAGACAGCTTTGCTTGGGGGGGAGACAGAAGGGGGACCACAGAGAGACAGGGAGGAACTGGAGCGGGAGAGGGAAAGGGGCCTGCTTTGGGGGAGGGGTGTGCTTGGAGGCAGACAGCTTTGCTTGGGGGGGAGACAGAAGGGGGGGCCACGGAGACACAGGGAGGAACTGGAGGGCCAGAGGGAAAGGGGTCTGCTTTGGGGGAGGGGTGTGCTGGGAGGTAGATAGCTTTGCTTGGGGGGGAGAAAAAATGGGGGGCCATGGAGAGACAGTCAGGGAGGAATTGGAGGGGTAGAGGGAAAGGGGTCTGGTTTGGGGGGGAGGGGTGTGCTGGGAGGCAGACAGCTTTGCTTGGGAGGGGAGACAGAAGGGGGACCACGGAGACACTGTCAGGGAGGAATTGGCAGGGTAGAGGGAAAGGGAGCTGCTTCGGGGGGGAGGGGTGTGCTGGGAGGCAGATCATTTTGCTTAGGGGGGGAAGACAGAAGGGGGGCTACGGAGAGACAGGGAGGAACTGGAGGGGGAGAGGGAAAGGGGGCTGCTTTCTAGCACCCGTTAATGTAACGGGCTTAAAGACTAGTATATATATAATACATAAATCAATATAAATTGGTGTGCAAAAATAAACCAAATAAAGATCCATGTGAACAAATATATGAGATCGAATAGACTTATAAACTTATAAGATTAAGAGGATAATGTGCAGAGTGGAAAAAAATTAGTGTTATTTATAATTCATGCATATAACCACCATGGTGAACATAATAATTTCACATAAGTGTTACAAATACAAAAATATTAATTTGCTTATGTTTATAAGTGTGAGCATGAAACTGGAACCCAAAAATTGAAGGACATGCCATTGATTTTTGTATACTGCGGGCTACCGCTGCAGACTGAGATGAATGGGAAATGACAAAAACTTGATTGGGAGATTTTTCTTTCTTCCTCTGAGTGAGTAGGAGATCTTGATTGGCATGCCATGTTTGTAAATAGGCCCTTCGGATCACAGATGTAGGATAACCCCTTTTAAGAAATTTATCCCTAAGAGATTTGGCTTCTGTTCTGAAGTCTAGGTCGGTGGTACATATTCTCCTGGCTCGTAATAATTGGCCAATGGGTATGGCCACTTTTAAACGTTTGGGAAGACAACTTGAGTATGACAAAAAAATATTACGCTCAGTACTCTTGTGGTGAATTTTAGTAGAGAGATTACCCCCTTGGGCCATGACAGTGGTGTCCAAAAAGGTGATGTATTGTTTATGACTGGTACACGTGAACTGTAAACACGAGGTTAGGGAATTAATCCACGATAGAAAAGTTGTTAATTGTACTTCAGTTGAAGTCCATATGAAAAAGATGTCATCTATGAACCGCAACAAGCAGACATGTTCAAAAAAAGAATGAGGATACAAAAACTGTTCTTCAAATTGAGACATAAACAAATTATCAATACTAGGGGCAGCCGTAGTGCCCATGGCAACCCCTTGGCTTTGTTGGTAAAAATCATTGTCAAATCTAAAATAATTTTTAGTGAGAACCAAGGATGCCAAATTCATCAAGAATGCAGTAGAAACTCTTAGAAAATGAATCGGTTTAAAACTGCATGCCGCAGTGCACATGAAGAAGGGTGGGAGCCTCAAGCTTAGCCCTATCCGTGTTCTCCAGAGCTGGAGAACTGCTGTGGGTCTGGGAGATGGGTAAAAAAATTCTGCCCAGAGCCTGAATCCAACGAAGACGTGAAGCTCAGATGTATGGAGTCTGTAGAACCCCACAAAAGCCCAGTCAAAGGTCCTAAAGGGCTCTTCCCCCCCTCTCCCCCCTGCATGAGGTTTTTCTTCAGAATCTTATGTGGAGAGCTTTTCAATGGGCCCAGGCTGTACCGCGCAGCTGGAGAACGTGCTGCAGTTAGTCCAAGGTACAGAGGGAATATGCTGCGGAGGCTGACAGCAGCCTGCTAGGATCGCTACAGCACTGGCAATCTTCTATAGGCTGCCATAATTAGCTTTAAAGGTGAGAATAGGAGGATGCTAGAGAGAAGGGGGAAGCATGCCAACCTTTGGGAGGGCCCCCTAAATCTGTGGAGCCGAGGGTATCCAGCACTGGCACTTATGCAGCATTTCCCGACTGACCCTCCCCCCTCTCCTCCTAAAGCAGAAGCAGCAGTGGCAGTGGACGGTCAGCAAGAGGCAGCACTTAGGACAGGCTGTTTGCTGCCTGAGTGCTGCCACTCCTGCTTTAGGAGGCCTGAAGGTATGGGGAGGAGGGTTGGTCACCGAATTGACAAGCCCTATTTTATTTTTTTATTTATTTATTTTTTAGAAAATGAATCGGTTTAAATCGATTCAGTTTGGCAAATCGGGCAGCACTATTTTCCAGTGCTTTCTGTAGCTTCCTCCAGGGACTAGACTGGTTGGGTGTTGGTCATTGTTGTTCTCCTGTCTCCCCCCCCCCCCCTTTTTTTTTTCTTTCCTCAATATTTTTTGAAATTTAAGGATTGTAAATCACTTTGAGAAGAGTGGTACTGTAAGAGGTTAAATAAGCATAAGCAATGTTCTCTCTAAGCTGTGTGAGTGTGCACCTCTTAGCAGGAGGCTGTGCAGCCGTTCAGCCACACTGCGCAGCTAATGGAGTCAAAACCAGCACTCCTCCAGTATCACTCTTCCATCTTGTGTTCTACTGTTGCTTTTCAGACGTCACTTCCTTCAGGGCAAAGCTGGCAGCCGTGGATATGCATGGGAAGGTCCCGCAGCCAGTTTGTTTCTATTTGCCGCTACTGCTGCTGCTGCTTTGGGAAAACAGCAGCGATGGGGATGCTAGGGGGCACACGCTGGTGGGTGTGAGTTTGAAGGAAGACTGAAGCCTGGTTAGAAGGGAGATGCATACAATTTGGGATGCCTTCCCCAAAATTTTTTAGAAAGTGGAAAAGTAGATGGTTGAAATACTAAAATTTTTTGTGTAATGAAAGTCTTCAGTATTCACAACGCACGTATGGGGAAACAATGCCCCTAAACTGGAGCTGACACTTAATAAACCAACAGGGTATATACTTGTGAAACATCCTAGGACCCTTCAGTGAAATGAAAAAATATTTAAACACTCCCAAATGTGATAGTGTCAAAAAATACAAAATCATACAAGATAAGGTTTTGCAACCCCTAGAAGAAGGGAGAGAGGGAGATGATGGGAAGGGGAGAGAGCAGGCAGACTGTATGGAAAGGGAAAGAGACAGGAGTTTGATACTGATTGAAGGGAGGAGAGAGTGGAGATACTGGATGGAAAGGGGGAGAAGAGGTAGATGCTTTATAGAAGGGGGTAGATGCTGGATGGAGAGGGGAGAGAAATGAGCAGATATTTTTTGGGGGTGAGAGACAGGAAGGAGGGAGATAATGATGGAAGTGGGGAAAAAGGGCAGATATAGGGGGCAAATACTGTGTAAAAGGGGGAGAGAAAGAGGGCAGAGTTAGTGAAAGACTGGAAATAAGGGGACGTACAATAGGAGAGCCAGGATGAGGGAAAGAGAAGGAAAGCTGCCAGTAGACCATAAGAAAGAGGGAACGTGAAGACTAGATATTAAGAATGAGTTAAATCTGGACATAGAGGTAGAAAAATAAATTGAAGGCTGAAAGGAGAAGGAGGAGAAAAATCCTAGAATAACATGTATGACAGGAAAGCAGAAATGAAATGGCCAGAACATAAAGGTAGAAATTTTTATTTTTTTTTTAAATTTAGGATAAAGTAATATGGTACCTGTGTTTATAAAGGTTAATAAATACAAATAGAAAATAGAATTAAGATGATATATTTTCATTAAACTAATTGTAATACATTTTTGACCAACTGTTGAAGACAAAAACCTCCTTTCTCCTTGCTCAGCTCCTTTCTCAGGTCTTACTGCCTTGACCTAGGGAAGAAGATGTTGGCTTCTGAGAACTAACTGAAAAATGTTTGCCCTTTCAATAGAAATTCATCTTATTTTTCATTTTTTAAATTTATATTTGTAATTCTTAATTTGTAATGCAGTGTGTATAATAACATCAGGGTAATGTAACGGAAATTCTTTGCTCACATCAACTCAGTCCTTTGCGAAAATTTATTTTGCTCAAATAAACTTTGGTCCTTAGAGGGAAGATTAAGCATGAGCTATTGCATATTGACCCAAACATTTAAGTCTGTTCTTGGGCTAGGCCCAAAGTATTGAAATGAGGATTTAACAAGTTGATGGAAGCATATGGTTTTTTTTAAGGTAGAGACTATTATAAAGAACAAAATTAGCAGAGCATAAGCATGGATTAATGAGACAGACAAAGTCAACATGGATTTAATCCAGGGAAATCTTGCTTTTCACCAATCTACTACATTTCGTTGAAAGGGTGAATAAAGGTGAGCCAGTCTGTTTTGTGTATCTGGATTTTCAAAAGGTATTAGACAAAGTACCTCATGAAAGATGCCTGAGGAAATTAGACAGTTAACAGTTAGTTATTTTATTTGATGTACCACACTTTACTGACAAAAAAACAACGGTCAATAATTAAAAATCAAAACAAACAGGAAATAAACAGAAACAGGTTAACAAAGACATGACAAGTTTGCAGACGACACAAAGCTATGCTGGGCA
This sequence comes from Geotrypetes seraphini, assembly GCF_902459505.1. Lineage (NCBI taxonomy): Eukaryota > Metazoa > Chordata > Amphibia > Gymnophiona > Dermophiidae > Geotrypetes > Geotrypetes seraphini. Next base: position 537,283,580 of record NC_047084.1, read on the forward strand.
ATCAGATCGCACAAGGATAGCGAGGAACTCTAGAGTGACTTGTGTCAGTTAGAGAAATGGGCGGAGAAATGGCAGACGAAGTTTAATGTGGAAAAGTGCAAAGTAATGCATTTAGGCAGAAAGAATAAGGAACACGAGTATAGAATGTCAGGTGCAACTCTGGGTAAGAGCGAATAGGAAAAGGACCTGGGTGTACTGATAGATAGGACCCTGAAGCCGTCGGCACAATGCGCAGCAGCGGCAAAGAAAGCAAATAGAATGTTAGGCATGATAAAGAAAGGAATCACGAGTAGATCAGAGAAAGTTATAATGCCGCTTTATAGAGCAATGGTCAAGCCACACTTGGAATACTGTGTCCAACATTGGTCTCCCAACTTAAAGAAGGATATAAAACTGTTGGAGAGGTGCAGAGACGAGCAACGAAGCTAATAAAAGGTATGGAGAACTTGGAATACGAGGAACGACTTAAGAGACTGGATTGTTCTCCCTTGAGAAAAGGAGATTGCGAGGGGACATGATCGAGACTTTCAAAATACTGAAAGGAATCAACAAAATAGAGCAGGAAAAAAAAAATTATTTACAATGTCCAGTGTGACACGGACAAGAAGACATGGACTGAAGTTAAGGGGAGACAAGTCCAGGACAAATATCAGGAAGTTCTGCTTCATGCAACGAGTGGTGGACACCTGGAATGTTCTCCCAGAGGAGGTTATTGCGGAATCCACCGTTCTAGGATTTAAAAGCAGACTAGATGCACATCTCCTTACGAGAGGCATAGAGGGATATGGGTGACTAAAATTATGCCAGGATGGGCCTCTGCGTGTGCGGATCACTGGACTTGATGGACCGAAGGTCTGATCCGGAGATGGCAGTTCATATGTTCTTATGACGCAAATAGGCAACAAGGGCAGGAAAGTTTACTAAGTCTTAAGGTAAAAACAAATAGGAATGGAATAAAAAGGGAGGTAAATTAAGGTTGGATATCAAGAGCCAGGTCAGAAGAAATTAGAAAGTCATGGGATAGGAAATAGTGTCCTATTATGGATTAAAAGCTGGTTAAAAGATGGAAAACAGAGTAGGGCTTAATGGTCAGTATTCTGAATGGTAGACAGTGGGGGTTCCCCAAGAGTCTACATTATGATGGGACTGCTGTTTTATTTTTTTATAAATGATCTAGAGATGGGAATAATTAGTTGAGTTAACTAAATTTGCTGATGACACAAAGTTGTTAAAACACAAGAGGATTGAGAAAAATCACATGACCTTGTGAGTCTGGGAGACTGGGCATCAAAATGGCAGATGACAATAATGTGAGCGAGTGCAAAGTTATGCATGTGGGAAAGAGGAACCCAAACTATAGCTACATTTTGCAAGGTTCTGCATTAGGAATCACCACTTAGGAGAAGGATCTACTGAGGTGTCATCGTTGATATGTTGAAACCCCAAGAGAGATTACATATGTTTTCAGTTTGAGCTTTTAGATGCGTAATCAAATTTTAGCTGTTTGGCCTTCAGTTTTATTTCTTAATGCATTTTGTTTTAGAATCTGGTTTCTCAAATGTCCTCATAAGCGCTGTGATAAAAGCCTGCTTCTATTTACTACGCATGATTCGTTCGATATACAAATGCTTAGAGCCTAAATCTCTAAATATTCTAATTCATTCATTGGTCATATCAAAATTAGACTATTGTAATTCCTTATTTATTGGTATAATCCCAAAAGAATCTCGACGTCTTCAGATAATTCAGAATACAGCTATCAAATTTATTGCCAATGCCAAAACATTTGATCATGTAACACCTTGTTACTGGTCAAGTATAGGATTTCCTACAAAATAATCCTCCTGTCCTTTAAAACACTATCATCAAAAGCGCCTTCATTCATTGATAAACTACTCGTAACACTAAGATCATCTGACCAAAATCTACTAACTGTTCTGTCATTGAGAATAATTAGCACAAGACATAACATTTTTTCAGTTTATGCCCCTCATATTTGAAATACCATGCCAACATATGTTAGAGAAGAAAAAAACTTAGATTGATTTTAAAAGCAATCTCAAGTTTCTTATTTAAGGACACTTTCACATTACAATAAATTCTTTCCAATAGATTTTTTTTAATGAACCTTTTTAAAATTTATTCCCTAATTTGTTTTTTCCTTAATTGTTCTCTATCTTATAAGGAATGTATTTCTGCCCCTTCTTTTCCTTTTGTACCAGTCAGTCTGTACAGAGTCAAATGTAATTTCTTTATTTCAGGTTGTATTTCTTTTATGTACTCAAATTTTTTTTTTTTTTTCTGTACAATCCGTTTTATTGAATTTTCAAAGAAATATACAAAATGGCCATAGAAGTACAAAATAGGCAACGTAAGTATACACCTAGGCCGTATAACAGACCAATAAAGAGTGGTAATGCATAAACATGTAGTAATACAAAAACATGCAGTCATACTAACAGAAATAGCAGAAGTGATCCATATATTATAAAGAGAATACAGTCAGAATCTATCAACCAAAGAGTCCTCCGAAGGAGGTATAGGAAAATCACAGTATCTAAGAAGGGCATCCCAAGTACGATAATATCTGGGAAGGAAGCCAGCATGAATAGCCAAATGACGTTCATACGTAACAATAAGATATACATAGTGCCACCAGTGACAGACCGTGGCTTGCAAAATATTTTTTCAGAGTTGCAACACAACTTTAATTGCTACATTAAGCAATATGCCAAATAATTTGGAGTGCTGAGAGGGAAAATTTAAAGGAACCGAGGCAGATCGCAATATAATCTGCTGGAAAAATTGGCAAATGCCAACCCAAAATCTGAGCAATCGCATTCCAGATAGTAGTCCAATGTTGTGACACACAGGAACAATCATATAGCATATGTTGGAAAGTACCTGGACACTGCTTACAAGACCAACAAACCAAAGAATTAGTCTCCTTTCATCATTTACTTTTAAGCGGTGTCCAAATGGCCCTATGCATACAAGTCATACAAACGCAAACGTTTAGAAGTTAGAAATTCCCCATTACTTTGTAGAATTCTCCTGTGTAACCATCATTCCCAGGTGCTTTCCAAGGTTTGAGATTCTTAATAGCTAGTTGAATTTCCAGTTCATTGATTGGGGAAATCAAAGCCTGAAGAGCTGAGGAATCTAGGACAGGAGATTGGATAGTAGTTAAGAAAGATTGGATAGCCTGCACTGAAGGCTGAACCCCTAAATTATATAAGGTTTTATAATACTCCTGAAACTGTAGTGTAATATCTGAAGTCTTGGACATATGTGGAAGTACCAACACGTATAGTCTGAATTTTGGGAGCCCTAACCGATCGTTTGAGGTAGGAAGCAAGAATACGTCCCGTTCTGTTGCGCTGCTCAAAATAAGTAGCACATGCTTTATGAAATAAAATCCCTGCCCTTTCAGAAAGAACAGAGTTATATTGAAATTTAAGCTGACGCAAAGTACAGATGGTAACACTAGTAGGATGAGAAATATAAGTAGCTTCCAGAGATTTAATCTTGTAATCCAAATCAACTAATAATTGCTGGTGAGCTTTAGCCTTCCTAGCCGAGAAACCTATAATTTCACCCTGCAGGTTAGCTTTATAAGCATCTCACACTATAGGAAAGGAGACCTCTGAGGTGTCATTAAATGAGAAATATTCTGCCGCCTCTGCATGCAACTGAGATGTAAAACTGGGATCAGTCAATAAAGCAGAATTAAGTCTCTACAACTGTGACTCTGTCATAGCTGCCTGAAGCTCTAAAGACATAATTATGCCTGCATGATAAGAAATATGCATGGGCTCTATAGTAGAGGAGGAGACCACTGAAAGTAAGTTAGACGAAACAAAAAAATAGTCTAAACGGGAAAACGATTGGTGAGGCATAGACTGAAAGGTATAGTCCAACGTGGTAGGATGTTGAAGTCTCCAGACATCCCCAAGGTTAAATTGAATGATAAGAGACTGCCAGGCCACATGAGCCTGTGATTGTTTAAAGGGAGTACTAGATTTCCAATCCAGAAGGAAATCTTGTACTGTCTCGCTCATACCGAGTTAAAGTCTCACCCCATAATGAGATAATCAGATGTCTGTTGAGCTAACACCTGGGCCAGATCTGTGTAGAACCCCAGATCATCGATAAGAACATAAGAATTGTCGCTGTTGGGTCAGACCAGTGGTCCATCGTGCCCAGCAGTCCGCTCACGTGGTGGCCCTTGGTCAAAGACCAGTGCCCTAACTGAGATTAGCCCTACCTGCATACGTTCAGGTTCAGCAGGAACTTGTCTAACTTTGTCTTGAATCCCTGGAGGGTGTTTTCCCCCACGACAGACTCCGGAAGAGCATTCCAGTTTTCTACCACTCTCTGAGTGAAGAAGAACTTCCTTACATTCGTACGGAATCTATCCCCTTTGAATTTTAGAGAGTGCCCTCTCGTTCTCCCTACCTTGGAGAGGGTGAACAACCTGTCCTTATCTACTAAGTCTATTCCCTTCAGTACCTTGAATGTTTTGATCATGTTCCCTCTCAATCTCCTCTGTTCGAAGGAAAAAAGGCCCAGTTTCTCTAATCTTTTGCTGTATGGAAACTCCTCCAGCCCTTTTCGAGCAGTACCGTGTCCTTCTTCATGTACAGTGACCAGTGCTGGACGCAGTACTCCAGGTGAGGGTGCACCATGGCCCGGTACAGTGGCATGATAACCTTCTCCGATCTGTTCGTGATCCCCTTCTTTATCATTCCTAGCATTCTGTTTGCCCTTTTTGCCGTCGCCGCACATTGCGTGGACGGCTTCATCGACTTGTCGATCATAACTCCCAAGTTTCTTTCCTGGGAGGTCTCTCCAAGTATCGCCTTGGACATCCTGTTTTTGTGCATGAGATTTTTGTTACCGACATGAATCACTTTACACTTATCCACGTTGAACCTCATCTGCTATGTTGATGCCCATTCCTCGAGCCTGATTATGTCGCGTTGCAGATCTTTGCACTCTCCCTGTGTCTTCACTACTCTGAATAACTTTGTATCGTCCGCAAGTTTAATCACCTCACTTGTCGTACCAATGTCTAGATCATTTATAAAGATGTTGAAGAGCACGGGTCCAAGCACCGAGCCCCAAGGTCAAGACCAGTGCTCCAAATGAGTCCAGTCTCGCCAGTTTAGCATGAACTTGTCCAACTTTGTCTTGAAACCCTGGAGGGTGTCTTCCCCTATAACAGACTCCGGAAGAGCATTCCAGTTCTCTACCAGTCTCTGGGTGAAGAAGAACTTCCTTACATTTGTGCGAAATCTATCCCTTTCAACTTTAGAAAGTGCCCTCTCGTTCTCCCTACCTTTGAGAGGGTGAATAGTCTGTCTTTCTCTATTAATTCTATTCCCTTCAGTATTTTGAATGTTTCGATCATGTCCCCTCGCAGTCTCCTCTTCTCAAGAGGCCCAGTTGAATCCTTAGTCAGCATCATTACAATAAAGATGTCATCAGCATATGAGTACAGATACTCTCCCTTGTCCTTGCTTTGATGGAAAGAATCCCTGTTCGTAATAGAACTGGTGGTATATTCTATTTGTTGTTATGATGAGTTCTGCTTGTTTCCTTGTTGATAAAAATGATTCCCTTTCGAATGTATAAAATTGACTTCATGGCTCTAGAGGAGAGAGTAGAGTAGATAGTGCAAGTGGTGGTCTCATTTTTTTCCTGTCAATGAGAATGAAGAATGCATAGCTGCGCAGATAGTGGTGGTGAGTTTTCAGGATCAAGGGTTCCTGAGTGGATATTTATTTATTTGTTTTAAAAAATATATAGACCACTTAAAATTAAGCAATTTACAATAAAACTTACATAATAATAATAATACAACACACAATTCAGGTTTATCAACAACAGTACTTCTTTACATTTCTTGTAAACTTTTCGTAACAATGTTACCGTATACATGTAATTTTCCTCCTATTGTATATTACATGAAAGCGACAAAAGTATCTTTTGCAGTAGATTGGTTTTAAACTAGGTCGGATTCCTTATCAGCAGCAGATGAATCCAGAGACGAGTGGGTTGTGTCCATCCACCAGAAGGCAGAGATAGTACCAAGCTGAGCTCTGTCATATATAGGATGGTATGCTCATTGGTAAGCTGGTATTCTCTATGTCCACAGGTGGATGGATGGTCTCTCTCTCCGGTTCCTAGTTTCATCTCTTGCTTAGCGAGTCCTTGGTGGTTAAACCCAGAGAGAGTATAGTTGCCTGGAGGCAACTCGAATGAAAAGAGCAGGCACCTGAGTGTGTGTGTATGTGTGCGTGCACACACTTTCAGCCCAATCTTATTGCAGTGAGTATGGTGCCCTTCATTTCATGTCAAGTGGTTTAGGCCAACTCACTTGACCATCTCAGAAGTAGATGAAATTTTTACTGGAAGTACAATAGGACATGCAACGAATATGTGGAAATCTTAGAGCAGGATCTCAACTTCTTCCAAAGTTAGGGGCCTTGTTATTGGGGCCACTTTTTTGTTCCATGGAAGATAGTGAAAAAAGTCAACTTTTGGTTCAGGTTGTGGAAAGGATATAGTTGCTTGACTAAGCTAAAAGTCATATTTCTAGTACAATGTTTTATGCTGAATTCAAATATACCATTCAGATCATTAGTTCATGCTTTGATGTATCGCTGGGGACTAAAAAGTTGATGAAAAAGATTGTCATGGAATGCACAGGCTAGACACAACATAGCTCCTGAACAGAAAGCACAATATGGCTCAGATTTTAGGAACTGGAAAAGAGTATGGCCAGTTACTGCCCATAAACTTGTGGGCACAGTGTTCTTTTCTTTTATATGAGAAATATTTATTATCCCAGGACAAGCAGGCATGATATTCTCACATGTGGGTGACGTCATCTACAGAGCCTCGATGCGGAAGCATTTTCAAGCAAACTTGATTGAAGATTTAAGTTTGCTCTGCTGCTCCACGCATGCGTGCCTTCCTGCTCCACTAGGGGGCGCATCCCCTCGTGGTCTTCAGTTCAAAATTTTCCGCTGAGCCTAGAAGTCGTGTTTTTTCAGGCTCTGCCCCAACTGCCTTCTAGCACCGCAATTTTTTTCTTGTTTTTTCTCGATTAAGTCGCTGTGCGCGAAATTTTCTTTTTCAACTTGATTCCTGCTTCGTTTTTGACCGACCCGGAGGCTTCCGGGTCCCCGTGGCCGCGTGGCTACTCGAGCCGCGGCCACTTTCGATTCTATGTCCCGGCCTTTGACCGGTTTTAAAAAGTGCACCCGGTGCGAGTGGCTTCTTTCCTTCACAGACCCGCATCACCGGTGCATCCTCTGCCTGGGGGCGGCTCATCCAACCGACTCCTGCCCCCAGTGCGCTACTTTTCAGAACCGGGCCCTCCGTCAAAGAAAGGCCCGCATGGCGGATCTTTTCGCCCCAGACCAACCCTCTACCTCGGCCTCGAGGTCGGCCCCGGCCTCGGCCCCGGCCTTGACCTCGGCCCCGACTACCTCGGCATCGCCTCGAGACTCGAATCCGAAGTCCTCGGGACAACAGAAAGCCTCGGCTCCGGGTAAGTCCCCTCTTCCCTCTTCAGGTTCTGTACCAGCGAAGAAACCAGCCTCGGGGACACCGGCGACGCATGGCGGAAGTCCCATGCTTACAGTCCCGGCGAAGCCCTCCAAGCCTTCGGGCCGTGCCTCCACCACACGGGAATACTCTGATACGAGGTCGCCCCCGGTGGAGTGCACCGAGGCAGTGGACATGCCTTCGATGCTGTCCGTGCCCGTCTTTCAGGACCTACTCCGAGCGATGATCTCGTCGGAGCTGTCCGCTGCAATGGCCCAGCTACAACCGGCCTCGACCCCGCATGTGCCAGACCAGCCTGAGCCTCGTGTCCAGCCAACTCGGGGAAAAGTGCGCAAGCTTCGCCGCATCCCATCCTCCTCTGACTCCTCGCCGAGGCGCCCGAGGCGCTCTCCCTCCACAAACCGCCGCGGGGCAAAACGTGCTAAAACGACAGAAACCTCGAACCGCCGTACCTCCAAGAAGGCCCGGGGTTCCCCCACTCTACGAGGCCGTTCACCTACACCTCGTACGGGACCGCTGAGGGTGGCAGAGTTATCACTCTCCAACCCGCGCATCCTCCGAACTCCCCCTCGGACCGGGGCGCCGATCCGAGGTCTCGGGCTTTCACCGACGGAGTCCGGGTCGAGGTCACCGATTAGACATTGATCGGTACCCCGAACCCCGGCGTTGTCTCCGAGGGGCTCCTCGAGACGTCGGAGATCCACGACCCCGGAACACTTTCACAGTGCTTCCCCGGTCTCGGAGCGTGGATCGGAGCAGGAACCTCGATACTCGAGGGAAGCCTCCCCTTCCTTCTCCACCCAACGGAGGTCTCGTTCACCGACCCCGCACGGGGCCTCGGGAACATCCCGCCCATCCTTTTCATGCTTTGTCCAGGACATGGGCCACGCTTTGAATCCAGTCCGACTCCAGATACTCTAAAGAGTACCTAGCGGAACTGCCCAGAGAGTCCCTTCGCTTACCGTCTAACCCGGTACTCTAACAGGCTCTCTTCAGGAACCTGGAGACCCCCTATATGGTCACAGCCGTGCCCTCCAAAATGGAGGCCAAGTACCGTACAGTACCCTTTCCGGGATTTGAACAACCACAGCTCTCCCACCAGTCGCTGTTAGTAGAATCCTCCTTAAAAAAGGCTCACCCCTCCCGGGTCTCAGCGGCGGTCCCCCCAGGCCGAGAAGACCGAACCCTAGACAAGTTCGGCAGGAGACTATATCAAAATGCAATGATGGCCTCTAGGGTGCAAAGCTACACTTTCACCTTCACATCCTACCTCAAACACCTCATTGGACTACTGAGAGCCTTTGAGACTGACCTACCGGCCTCCCGCCAAGGAGCGTTTAGCCTGCTTTTGGAATCCCTCTCCAACCTACGCCTCCATCTATTCCACGCGGCCTACGATGGTTTCGAACTCTCCTCCAGAGAGGCAGCCTTTGCTATCGCCATGCGCCGACTAGCTTGGCTACGCCTGGTCGACATGGACTCCAACTTACAGGACCGGTTGGTTAACCTCCCCTGCGTGGGAAAAGAACTGTTCGATGACACTATCGAGGCGGCTACAAAACGCCTCTCCGAACATGAACGCTCGTTTGCCTCCCTCGTCCGGCAAAAGCCTAAACCGCCCGCGTCCAGGCCGTATAGGGCCCCTCCGCGCCGCTACCCACAAAAATCCACTCCTGCCTTCTCGTGGCCTCCACCCAGGCGCCCGCAAGCCCACCATCGGGCTCTACCCAAGTCCTAACTGCCTGTGACTACCAAACCATCTCCGTCCTTTTGACGGGATACGCGGAAGGGGGCGGGCCCCCTCCGCCATAGTCCCAGGCCTCCTTCCCATCAGGGGTCGCCTCAAAGCCTTTTACCCTCGCTGGGAACAAGTCACGTCGGACGCATGGGTCCTTGGCGTGATCTCATCAGGATACTCTCTCAACTTTCGGGCCATTCCTCTAGACAACCCCCCAAGGAATTGCCCTCCCAACCGGAGGCAGCTACCCCTACTCCTCTCCGAAGCTCAAGACCTGCTTCACCTGAGAGCAGTGGAGGAGGTTCCCCCCGGCCAACGGGGGAAGGGCTTCTACTCCCGTTACTTCCTGGTACCGAAAAAAACGGGAGACCTACGCCCAATACTAGACTTGAGACGCCTCAACAAATTTCTGGTACGGGAAAAATTTCGGATGCTTTCCCTACCGACCCTCTACCCCCTGATCGACGAGGGCGACTGGCTCTGCTCCCTCGATCTGAAGGAGGCGTACACACATGTCCCAGTGCACCCCGCTCACCGCAAGTTCTTGCGTTTTCAGGTAGGGGACTGGCACCTACAATACCGTGTCCTCCCCTTCGGCCTAGCATCATCACCTCGGGTCTTCACCAAGTGCCTCGTGGTGGTCGCAGCTACCTTACGCTCCCAGGGCCTTCAGGTATTCCCCTACCTGGACGACTGGCTGATCAAAGCCCCGTCCAGGGAAGGGGTTATCTCAGCGACCCAACAGACTATTATCTACCTACAGAGTCTGGGGTTCGAGATAAACTTCCCAAAATCCCAACTACGCCCCTCCCAGTCCCTACAGTTCATCGGGGCCACGCTGGACACGGTTCGCCTCCGTTCCTTCCTCCTCCCTCCGCGTCTAGAGGCGTTAGTAAGTCTGAGTCGAAGGATCTCCCTGCTGACCTCGGTATCAGCTCGGCAGATGATGACTCTTCTAGGCCACATGGCCTCCACCGTGCATGTCACACCCTTCGCCCGCCTCCATCTGAGAATCCCTCAATGGACCCTGGCCTCTCAATGACGTCAAGACCGGGACCCGATCGACCGCCCCGTGACATTGAAGCCTTCCTTGCAACGATCGCTCCGCTGGTGGGCCGACTCTTCAAATCTTTCCAAAGGTTTGCTCTTCCTCACCCCACCCCACAGCAAGGTACTCACCACGGACTCGTCGGAGTACACTTGGGGAGCCCATCTGGACGGCCTACGCACTCAAGGGATGTGGTCAGCAGAGGACCGTCGCTGCCACATCAACGTGCTAGAGCTTCGGGCCATCTATCTCGCAGCTGTAGCTTTTCAACATCAGCTCCACGACCGGGTGGTTCTCATCCGAACCGACAACCAGGTAGCAATGTATTACGTAAACAAACAAGGGGGAACAGGGTCTTGGTCCCTTTGTCGGGAAGCCCTGCGCCTCTGGAAATGGGCAATCTCCAACAACACCTTCCTTCGAGCGGTGTACATACAAGGAGAACAAAAGTGTCTGGCGGACAGACTCAGCCGCCTCCTCCAGCCACACGAGTGGTCACTGCACTCTCAGACCCTAAGACAGGTGTTCGAAACGTGGGGGACGCCTCAAATAGATCTATTCGCATCCCCCCACAACCACAAGCTGCCTCTCTTCTGCTCCCGGATGTACTCCCCGGACCGGCTCGAGGCCGACGCCTTCCTCCTCGACTGGGAGGGAAGGTTTCTGTACGCGTTTCCGCCGTTTCCGCTGATCCTGCGGACGCTGGTCCACCTGAAAACGGTGCAAGCCACCCTGATCCTGATTGCTCCTCGCTGGCCACGCCAGCCTTGGTTTTCCCTTCTACTTCAACTCAGTGTCAGAGATCCACTACCTCTGCCTCGGTTTCCCTCTCTACTATCACAGGGTCAGGGTTCGCTGTTACATCCCAATCTTCAATCTCTTCATCTGAATGCTTGGTTTCTTTCCCCCTGACTTCTCTCCCCGTGTCTCAATCAGTCAAGGAGATACTGGAGGCCTCTAGAAAGACCTCGATGAGAACCTGCTACTCCCAAAAGTGGACCAGATTCTCAGCCTGGTGCTCCTCTGACAGCCAGGACCCGGTATCGATTCCCGTCCCCCTGGTCCTTGACTATTTACTTCAATTATCTCACTCTGGCCTAAAGACCAACTCCATTCGGGTACACCTCAGTGCGATTGCGGCCTTTCATCAGCCCCTAGAAGGGAAAGTCCTCTCGCTCCATCCCTTAGTCTCTCGCTTCATGAAGGGTCTTCTGAATGTCCACCCTCCTCTCAAACCTCCTCCGGTGGTTTGGGACCTTAACGTGGTTCTGGCTCAACTAATGAAACCCCCATTTGAGCCCCTAGACAAATGCCATCCAAAATTCCTCACTTGGAAGGTGATTTTCCTGCTTGCGCTCACTTCCATTCGGCGGGTTAGTGAGCTACAGGCTCTGGTACCGGACCCACCCTTCACTGTATTCCATCATAACAAGGTGGTACTCCGCACTCATCCAAAATTCTTGCCTAAAGTAGTGTCTGATTTCCATCTCAATCAGTCCATTGTCTTACCTGTGTTTTTCCCCAAGCCCCACTCTCACCCTGGAGAGGTGGCGCTCCACACTCTTGACTGCAAGAGAGCGTTGGCCTTTTACCTCCAACGCACTCAACCACACCGGAAAGTCCCACAATTGTTTTTGTCCTTTGACCCAAACCGGTTAGGTCACCCAGTTTCCAAGCGCACCTTGTCCAACTGGTTGGCCGATTGCATCTCCTTTTGCTACGCTCAGGCTGGTCTCGCGCTGCATGGTCGAGTAACGGGACACAAGGTCCGAGCGATGGCATCCTCCGTAGCATTCCTTAGGTCCACACCTATTGAGGAAATCTGCAAGGCTGCCACGTGGTCTTCGGTTCATACTTTCACCTCCCACTACTGTCTGGACTCACTGTCCAGGAACGATGGCCGGTTCGGCCAATCGGTTTTGCGAAATCTATTTGCTTAAATTGCCAACTTCCCTCCATCCCCTTTCAGTTAGCTTGGAGGTCACCCACATGTGAGAATATCATGCCTGCTTGTCCTGGGATAAAGCACAGTTACTTACCGTAACAGGTGTTATCCAGGGACAGCAGGCATATATTCTCACAACCTGCCCACCTCCTCGAGGTTGGCTTCTTTGCTAGTTAAGTGAACTGGAGATCACGAGGGGATGCGCCCCCTAGTGGAGCAGGAAGGCACGCATGCGTGGAGCAGCAGAGCAAACTTAAATCTTCAATCAAGTTTGCTTGAAAATGCTTCCGCATCGGGGCTCCGTAGATGACATCACCCACATGTGAGAATATATGCCTGCTGTCCCTGGATAACACCTGTTACGGTAAGTAACTGTGCTTTAAGATTTTTGAAAAAATTTTAATGCAAATTTTTACCTATATTTGAAGGTTATACAGTTGTGATATATGACATTAATCTCTTTCTTTCTTAGCTCCAGCAGCAGATGAATCAAGAGACTAGTGGATAGTGTCCATTTACCAGCAGGTAAAGAACATATTTTTTATGTCTTGCACCATTTGAAAATGAAAATTTTGGTTATAAAACTCACTGAGCCATGCTTAAATTAGTCCTGAAAGTACACCTGGTAGAATTCTGCACAAAAATTTTGAAATTTCTGCGCATAATATTTCAAAATTCTGCAAAGTTTATTTATTTGTAGTGTTTTGTGTAGAATTCTAAACTAAACCTTAAGCTTATATACCGCATCTTCTCTATAAGGATAGAGCTCGGCATGGTTTACAAGAGTTTTAAAGAAAGGAAAATATATAAGAATTATATTTTTATCTTGCTTTGTAAAATTCTCTGCATTCTTTTATATTGCATGCATTTTATAATTTATGTATTTCTTCCACTAGATGTCTTCAATTGCTGTCTTTTTAAATAACTTGTACTATTTGTATTTTATCCTATTGTTGTGAACCGCTTAGAATTCTCGGGTATGGTGGTATATAAAAATAAATTTATTATTATTTATTATTATTATTATTATTATTATTATAGAGAAAGCAGCGGAATTTACATTTTTGGAAAATAACCATGTTTTCAGATGTTTTCAAAATAATTGGAAAGAGCCCAAATTATGCAGCTGGACAGGAAAATTATTCATAAGCTCAGTAATTTTAAAGTAAAGAGATTTCCCTAATTTTCCAATATAGATAACGCCTTTTAACGAGGGGAAAGATAATTTAAGCTTTTGGATAGATCTGGTAATATCAGGATCACAGAATTCCAAGATAGAGGAATTAAAGGAGGAAGAGTGCCATACAAGATATTAAATGTTAGGCAGGCATATTTAAAGTAAATCCTAGAGATTACTGGGAGCCAGTGAAGTTTTAACAAATTCTATCCCAAGGCCTGAAATTCCTTCCTGCCTTTTTCTTTCTCGGGTTCTAGCTTCCTCAGTTCCCTCTCTCACTCCAACTGCAGTTCTGTCTCACTCTAAATCTCACCTTTCTCTCACTTGCACCCTTAAATTCCCTTCTTGGACCCTATAGTCTGGCATTTCTCTATCCTTCTCTCCACTTGCTAAGAAACTCTTCCTTAGCAACAGCAGCAGATGAATCCAAAGACCAATGGGATAGCACATATCTACTAGCAGGCGGAGATAGAGAAACTGATTAACAGGTGGTCCTATTGGCTGGCACTCCTCCTGTAACTTCAGTATTCTCTATCTCCCAGCAGGAAATGGTCGCTATTCAACTAGCTCCTGAAGTCTGGCTGTGACTGGAAAATTATTTTCTCCTTTTGAGGTTTCTCTTCAGTGAGATGACAATTTTATTCTCCTGTTGAGGTTTCTCTTCAGTGAGACAGGGATGTTCGGCTGAACGGTGCCAGTTTTAGGGGTTACACCTGGGCCCCCCAGGTCCCTGCCTCACTCTCCCTCCAATGATAGAGGGTCTGACTCGGTCTCAATTTTTTCTTCTTTCCCTTCTTTGTTTAAAAAAAAAAAAAAAAATTAAAGGAGACCACAGTTGCTACATTCTGCCCTGTTAGTGCTGCACAACCAGCTCTTACTGGCTTCAACCGGCCCTAACAACAAGCTTGTGAGTATGTATGTGTTTTTTACTGTTTGAACTTCAGGTTCTGTTTGGGAGTCTTAGAACTGTGAGTTCGGTCAATGTACATTTAAGGAATGGATATTTTATTGAGGCTAAGTTTTATGACTAGAAATCTGTTGAGGGAGCTGGGACTTTCCCGCCCTTTGCATGCAGGCACTTGGTTTCCTTGTTGGTTACAGCATGGCACGATTTCATGCTCGCACTTGTTCTCCTTGTTGGGTTTCAGTGCAGCAGTAGTAGTTCTGTTTATTCCTAAGCTCTCTTTCGTCGGTATTTGTCACGGCCATGTGCAACTGATTGTGCAGCTGCCAGTTTATAGCAGTGTGCATGAGATGGGACATGTTTTTCTGACGCTGTGGGAAGCACTAGTTATTCCCTAGTCTAGTTATTCCCTGAGTCTGATTTTCTTTTTATGCAGGCCGCGGTAGGGTAAATTTTGTGGGGCTTGAATCCGACTTTGTTTCTAGGAGCGTTGATGCAGCGGCCACTTGTCGGTGAGAATCAGGCGCGCGCTTGGGTCTCCGGTGATGGCGGGAGAGCTGCAGCGTTCCGGTAGTTTATTTCCAGCTGACTTTGGTCAGGGTATGCTGTGGCTTCTCTCCTTTCCGGTTCAGACAAGTTGTATGTGTATCACCAGCTTTGGGACAAGCTTGGGCAGATTTATATGTCTATGTCTGTGTTCCTACTGTATTCACCTGAAGGAAGCTGCTAGTTTAATCGGACTCTGGGGTTAGCACTCAAGGGGATTACCAGAGAGACTCTGATCTGTGCTAGGTCACCTAGTCTCGGTTTATCTCCGGACTAGGTCGACATACGGCAAGTCACGGCACAGTGAAATCAGCAGTAAGATAGTGCCCTATATTTCACACGGGTATCTCATTGTCTCTCTTGAGGTCCCTACAGATTGAGCCTTTGTCTGTTGGTAAATGTCCTTCTTATTTGGGCCTCTGTGCTGCTACTTCAATGGGTGGACCCTCATCTTCCTCTTCTGTTGGCAGATCATTTTATGGGTCAGTTTTGGATAGACTTTCTCTCCGCGAAATCTGAGCATGGCTCATTTATCGTATGTTACAGTGTACAGCACTGTGTACGCTCTAGAAAGTGTTAATGTTAATAATAGTGAAATCTTCTATATCCTGGATATTGAGAATTTTGGCTCAGGTGTTCCAGCTCTTTTTATGGAAGCGAAATCTCCTGGAACTAGACCTCATGGCCTTGTCTCGAAATTCTAAGCTTCCTAGCTTCTTCGGTGGGCACAGGAAGTGGACTAGGTATATTGCTCTTCGCTTACTTCTCAGCTTCATGTGGTTCAGTTCCTAAACAGAGTACGGTATATTCGTACACCTCTTAGAAAGCCCTGTCCGAGTACAGTCTTAAGGTACTTCTTCACAGTTTACTGAAGGTTTCATTTCATCCTTGTCTTCTGAGACTCTAAAGGGCTGTGCCATTGAACACGGGGTTTCATGTGGCCATGGCTTCAGCTCGGCGGTTTTCTGAGTTGCAGGCCTTGTTCAGTGGGGATTCATAAGAACATAAGAAGTTGCCACCACTGGGTCAGACCATTGGTCCATCGCGCCCAGTGGTCCGCTCTCGCGGACTGTTTATTCCTATTTCTGATTTACATAATCTGGGGTGTCAGTTCGGACGGTGCCACAATTTCTTTCTAAGGAGGTGTCATCCTTTCTTTTATGACCCTCTCACTTTTCCTTCCTTCTTCCTGAGAGGAGAAATGGAGAGATGTGCTTTTATTCACTGCATTTTTTGAAGGTGCGTAGCGTTCTCCGCGAGCTAGGTTTCTAACGACTTTAGTTGTTTAGATCACCTTTCTGTATTCTTCATGGGTCACCTCAAACGTATGGCAGCGTCCAAAGCCTCCATCGCTCGATGGGTCCAGGAGGACATTATTTATGCTTGCTTGATGGCAGGGAGGCGGTTGGCGACAGAACTTCATGACCATTCTGCCAGAACGATGGCTACTTCTTGGACTCGGTCCAGAGATTTTTTCCTTGGAGGAGTTTTGTCTCGCAGCTCTTGGTCTTCTGAGAGTGCTTTATCTCAGCATTACCGGTTGGATGTGGGAGCGCTTATGGTGGATGCGTTTAGTGCTTTGGTTGTTGCGGAGGCGGCGTTTGCTTCCCACCCACCCAGATTGAGGATTGCTTTGTTACATCCCATTGGTCTCTGGATTCATCTGCAGCTGTTGCTAAGGAAGGAAAAATTATGTTCTTACCTGTTAATTTTCTTTCCTTTAGACGCAGCAGATGAATCCAGAGCCCCACCCTTTCTGGATATTGTCTGTCGGTTTTTTCTTTTGCAACTTTCAAAGTTTGTTATTATTGATGGTTGAATTCTGTATCATTGCCTTTTGAGATTTGTTATGGGAAAGAAGTTTTTTACATGCTATGCCTATTGATGGTTACGGATGCTTGGGCAAGGAGCTATACTGAAGATACTGGAGAAGTGCCAGCCTATAGGACCACCTGTTAATCAGTTTCTCTAACTCCGCCTGCTGGTAGATGTGTGCTATCCCATTGGTCTCTGGGTTTATCTGCTGCGACTAAAGGAAAGAAAATTAACAGGTAAGAACATAATTTTTCCTTCCACCCTTCCCATCCCCTTTCTGGTCTTTGTCACCCTCTCTCTGCCATTCCCTTTACTCCCACTTGCAGATCCAACATCTGTGTCCCCTCTCCCACTCACTACCTCTTTCACTTGTACCCTGAATCCATCTCTACTTCCCATGGTCTGGCATCTCTCTCCATCCATCTCTTCCTTCTTACCCCCCCCCCCTTTTGCTATGGGTTTCCTTCTCACCCTCTTTCCTCTCTACTTATAGGTCCAACTTCCATATCCCTTCCTCTCTCTTCCTCCTACTGCAGGACTAGCACCCATGTCCCTTCCTATTCCCCCTCCCCCACTTGCAGTGCAGCATCCTCTCCTCTTTCCCCCTCCCCCTAATTGCAATCCAGGATCCATGTCTCTTCTCTCTCCCCCTACTTGCAGTCTCCTCCTCTCTCTTTCTCCCCTACTTGCAGTTCAGGATCCCTGTCTATGATCTCTCTCACTCTCCAGGATCCCTTTCTCTTCCTTCTCTCTCCCCCCCCCCCTTACTTGCACTCCGGGATCCATGTCCCCACTCCATGTGGGATCAGACATACCTGTAGGCCTCCCAGAGCAGCAGCAGTGGCAGCAACTGGTTGGCAGAGACAGTGCTGTGAAGAGGCTGACCCTGCCAGGGCCTTCCCTCTGCTATGACATCTATCTCTATAGGAAGTGATATGGCAGAAGGAAGGCCCTGGTGGGGATGACCTAAAGTAGTCCATTCACAATGCTATCTGTTAGTTAGCTGCCACCACTGCTGTTTCCTTGGGAGGCCCACAGGCATGTCTTATCTCACCTTAGGGGGGGGCAGAGAGGCTGGACCCATGCGGGGTAGAAGGAGGGGGTGGGGACAGGGGCAGAATGGAATCTTGGTTTGCTCGGGGGAGGGGGGAGACAGAAGGGGGTCACAGAGAGACAGGCAGGCATGGCGCAACAGAGAAAGATAGGCAGGCAGGGGGCCAGGGAAAGAGGCAGACAGGGAAGTGGAGGGGGAGAGGGGGAGGGGTATGCTGGGGCCAGGCAGCAATCTTGGTTTGCTTGGGGGTGGAGGAGACAGAAGGGGGCCACAGAGAGACAGGCAGGCATGGAGCAACAGAGAGAGATAGGCAGGCAGGGGACCAGTGAGTGAGAGAGACAGACAGAAAGAAAGACAGACAGACAAGGGGCCAGGGAGAGACACAGAGAGAAAGAATGACAAACAGACAGGGGGCCAGAGAGACAGACAGACAACGGCCAAAGAGAGAGAGACAAAGAATAAAAGACAGACAGAGAGTGGCCAAGAAGAGAGAGAGAAATAAAAAAAGACAGACAGGGAGCCAAGGAGAGAGACAGAAAGAAAGACAGACAGACTGAAAGCGGCCAAGGAGAGAGAGAGTGAGAAAGAAAGATGGACACATCTATTCTAGCACCCGTTAATGTAATGGGCTTAAAGACTAGTAAAAATATATTCCTCTGAAATTCACACAAGTATCTTTTTTAATGGGCCAATGAAAGAATAGAGCAGGGCCTTGTGGATGCAAAAAGTTAAAGCATCATTGTGTTCTGAGGAGATTTCAGAGATATTTCCAACTACCATTAATTGTCATACATGTAACATTGGACAGGCTGCTGGTTGACATGTTGAATAAATGAAGGAGGATTATCAGTTTTAGTGACATCATCAATGAAAAAATGTTTCATCTCCTGATACTCTGCTGACATAAATTTTGATTTCATCAATTGGCTTAAACTGGTGATTTTCCCAAGTTCCAGATACTGTATGGCCACTCTCAAACCTGGATTCCTGAATAGGTCTTAATTTCTCAATGTCTTCCTTTTGAGATAAAAATTTGAGCCGTTAGTATTTTCTTCATAAAAGTTAAACAAATTGTTTGGAGTCAAGATGTGATTTTCCAGAGGCTTTTTCAATCTGGTATGTGCAGCAAGTCATTTTGCAGTTCCCCCAGTACTATCACATGGCAATTTTTCCATGGCTTGCGCCAAAAAATTCAATTTTGCAGAATTTCCAAAGTCTTTGTAATGGCAGGAAAGATTAACACAAGTTTTGTATTGTGCTACAGATCCATCAATAAAATAGTGCACATTTTTAATTCCAGGAATAAGTTGGTTCATAAAGGCAATTAAAGCTTTCAAAACTGCAACAGTGTCATGTTGCAAGCAATCACTAATTATATAGCCTCAAATTCTGAAATCCTGAGCCAGAATTGAAATAAAGCATAAAGGGGTGCAAAGTTGTTTGGCTATTTTCCCAGTGAAAGCTTTGGACTGCATCCTGGACTATAAAAGAATAGTTCTCTGCAGTGTCCATTAAGACAATGATATGATCTTCCCTTAAGTTTTCTTTTAGGGTTCTGAGGTAGGACCATTTTTACTTGGAAATAGTGGTGACTGGTAAATTGGAATACCTTTGTTGCAAAGTTCTGCTTCAAAGTCCTCAGTGCTCAACTGACAGATAATCTAGAGCGGGGGTGTCCAACCTGCGGCCTGAGGGTCGCATGCGGCCCAGTGAAGTATTTTGTGCGGCCCTGGTTGAGGGCGATGCAGTGTTTTCCTCTGCTGCCCCTGGGTGTTTACCATCTTGCCAGCTCCCTCCTCTGTCTTGCTGCAGCGTTTGCACATTTGTGCAGCCCCAGAAACATTTTTTTCAGCCAATGCGGCCCAGGGAAGCCAACCTGATCTAGAGTATCATGGTTAATATGGACCCACGTCTTGATTGTAATTGGTCGTCAGGGTCTGAATCCTTGAACATCTCAGACACGTAATTCTCAAGTGCCTCCTTGCATGGACACAGTTCACAGCGATGCAGCATACAATTCTTTGAATCTAAACTGCAGTTTTGCCCATTAGAAATCTGTCATCATAATTTAAGGAAGTATGGGGGGTCACGTGATGCACTGAGCTGAGGCAGACGTTAGCTGCCTTAGCTCCTGGGCCCTGAGTCGCAAGTTGCCCCGTTGCTGGCTGTGGGAGGAACGTCGAGCGAGCGGACTTTAAAGCGTTTTTACGCTGAAATCGGATGGACAGATTTCTGTCCTCGCCAATTCCCCCGATGGCGACGAGAACGGGGAAAAAAGAGCGTGAACGCCCGCAGCACGGAGGAGAGAAAATGGCGCCGTCAACCTCGATGGCAGTTCATCAAATAGCGCCGGAGGCACTGACAGCTCTCACACAGGCGGTAACGGTGGCTATGCAGCCGAGTCTTGACAAATTGTCAGAGCAGCTTTTAAAACTTGAAAATATTTTATCTGACACTACAAGCCGAACAACTGCTTTAGAATCTAGAGTGTCAAATTTGGATGATTCACAGAGGTCTCAAGAAACTACTTTACAGGAATTGCAAGCTCTTACAAAGAAACAGGCAGAGCGGCTGGAGGATTTGGAAAATCGCTCTCGCAGATCTAATCTACGTTTTTTAGGTATTCCTGAATCAGTCTCAGGTCCAAAGTTGTTACGGGCGCTTGAAGCATGGATGATGAATACCTTTTCTATGCCAGAGAGCTTGGGTCCTATTCGTATAGAACGGGCGCATCGGCTGGGTAAGGAACAGGCCCGGGAAGCGCGGCCTCGGATGGTTATTGCTAAACTATTGAATTATAACCATAAAGTTGAAATTTTGCGCAAGTATAAACAACTTCGAGAGGATTTAAAGTTTGAAGATTCTGAGGTGCGCATCTTTCAAGATTATTCATCAGCCCTGTCAGAGCGCAGAAAGCAATTTTATCCAATTTGTGCTTCATTAGCGGAGAAAAAAGTTCGCTTTCTTTTTTTATATCCATCAATATTGCGCATATTTCATCAGGGACAATGGCATGTTTTTGAAATAGCCGCGGAAGCTGCTCTTTATGTGAACACCCATATACTTACTCAGTTGGATCTATCATGACTGAGAGACTGAAATATGATTACACAGATTTTTTTTGATTTACTGCATTATGGATTTTAAGCTTTCATTGTGGGAGCTCAGGAATACTATTGTTGGCTATCTTGGTTTGAGCTTGTATTCCTATATATGTTAAATTATTACTGTTCAAGGGATCAGATATTATTGCTTTATGTTATGGATAAGCTGTTGCTTATAGGTTGTTTATAGGCTAGTAATATAGATATAATATTCTTGTTCTAGTAGCGCCTCAGGGCCTGGAGTGGCATTGTTTTGTGATCTTTCACACCTCTGGGACCGCCTTAGGACGGACCTTTAGTTGTGACCACAAAGCTATGCGATGGGGGGTTAGGCTAGAATGGGAAGGTGGGGTGGGAGGGGATCGATTGGGGGGGAGTCCACTGCTATTGTATTGTTATTATATTGCTATTATTATTGTATTGTTATTGTTAATGAGTAAGAGCTATTGGACGCAAGAGGGTGAACATCTTGAAGTTATTGTAAGATTCTTGTCAGATAAATCATTTAATGTAATGAAGACACTTAGGCAGATTCTGAGTGTATTATGGCTGTCCTGGGTATGGCTGGGAACCTGGGTTGGTCTCTTTTTCCACATGATATATTTTTCGCTATTATTAGTTTTGTTTGAACTTAATAGCTAATAATTTGAGAATAGCCTCATGGAATGTATCTGGTATTACCTCCCCTATAAAAAGAACAAAAATTTTAACACAATTAAAACGACATAAAGTTGATATTGCTTGTCTGCAGGAAACCCGCTTGACGGAGGTAGAACATCAGAAATTAAGGAGATCCTGGGTAGATGCAGTATATGCAGCCTCTTCTACACAAAAGCGAGCGGGGGTAGCGATATTAATCCGTAAGTCTTTACCATACACAGCGAGAATGGTTGATATGGACCCACAAGGTAGATATGTACTATTACAAATGACGGTAGGAACATATTCTTTCTTTCTTTTGAACATATATGCACCCAATACTTATGATCATTCCTTTTTTGAGGGAATCATAGCATTGCTTTTAGAGCGACTTACAGATCCGGTATATTTAGCAGGTGATTTTAATCAAGTTTTAGACCCGAGTTGTGACAGGTCTGGGCCAGGACAAAACTCGAGCTTGTCTCAAACTAGAGGTATACCTTTCCTTTGTGCCACCTTGTATTTAGTTGATCCCTGGAGACTTTTACATACTACAGAACGGGATTATACTCATCGCTCCAGGGCACATAATACACAATCTAGAATAGATTATATTCTTACCACGAGTAGAGCATTTTTAAATGTGGATGCAGCGGTCATTGGCCCGACAATAATTTCTGATCATGCGATAATCTGGATTGATGTGAACACGGGATTTGGTATTCGGGGATCTGTACGTTGGCGTTTCCCTAGTTATTTATTTTCGGATGATCATTTTAAAACTTATATAATTTCTAAATGGAAAGAATTCCTGTCCTTTAATGATCAACATTGTAATAATCCGACGCTGTTTTGGAATACTGCTAAGGCTGTGCTTAGAGGAGATTGCATAGCTTATGTTATAGCAAGGAATCGTCGATTATCTCGGGGTATCATTAAGTTGGAGAAGGAATTAGTTAATGCTAAACGACATTATATACAACATCCTACACGTTCATCTAGGGAACATTTGATATCGGTGGAGGTGACCCTTAATTCTTATATACATGAACGTACAGTTAAAATGCTTCTATATCAAAAATATCGCTACCATCGATATGGTAATCGCGCAGGGAAATTACTAGCCCGATTGACAAAACAAGCTCGGGGACATCGTTATATAATGGGATTGAGGGATGTTGCGGGGAATATTCAGCATTCTACAGCACACATTGCACAGATTTTTACAACTCATTTTCAGAAGATATATGGTTGCCAGGACTCAGGAGCTACTCCCCTCATTCGGGATTACTTATCTGGCTCTGGATTATTACCACTTTCAGAGCCAGATGTTGAGTTCCTAAATACAGACATTACTTCTAAAGAATTGCTACAAGCTATTAAACATCAAAGGAATTTTTCGGCTCCTGGGCCGGATGGCTTCACAGCAGAATTTTATAAGCTATTATCAGAACAGTTAAGTCCTTTTCTTAGGAATTATTATTCTCAGGTAATACAGGATGAACATTTTCCTGTTGAAGCGAATGAGGCTTTGATTACTTTGATTTTGAAGCCTGGTAAAGACATTACGGCTCCTGAGTCCTATCGTCCTATTTCTTTATTAAATGTGGATATTAAAATTCTCTCTAAAATATTAGCCGAAAGATTAGCAATTCTTCTACCGAACATCATTGCTTCAACACAGGTGGGCTTTGTAAAGGGCAGACAGGCGGTACTTAATGTTCGCAAGGCGCTCTTATCGTTGGCTCATACACAATTTCATGATACCCCGATGATATTACTTAGTTTGGATGCTGCGCAGGCATTTGATCAAGTTGATTGGTCGTTTCTATTTGAAGTGTTGAACTTTATTGGAATTTCGGGTTGGTATGCATCAGCGGTACGTACGTTATACTCAACACCGAAGGCGAGAATACTTGTAAATGACATTATTACTGAACCTATATTAATTGAAAGGGGTACCCGTCAGGGGTGTCCCTTATCCCCTTTATTATTTTTGCTTTATTTAGAACCATTTCTTCGCACAGTGTCTCTGGACTCTGATATTGTAGGGGTAGATTTTGGGGATCACTCTTTAAAAGTGTTAGCCTATGCAGATGACATTTTATTTATGCTCACTAACCCACATCATTCTGTTGAAAAACTTTTGCAGGCGCTTAATGAATATAGATTTTACTCAGGTTTTACTTTGAATTACCAGAAGTCTGTTGCATTAGCTAGTCCAGTGACACTGCAGCAATCTTGGAGGGGACACTTTCCTTTTACATGGGCAATGTCCTCGATTCGTTACCTGGGTGTTTGGATCCCTAGAGATCTTAGGACTCTTTATGATAGTAATATTTCCTCATTGTTACATGACACCTTACATAGTTTACAAAACTGGTTCACTTTTCCTCTCTCAGTAGCGGGAAGGGTAGCTCTTTTCAATATGGTGATATTTCCCAAATGGTTATATCGTTTTCAGGTCCTGCCTCTGCTTTTATCCTATACACATAATGCTCGATTAACTAAAGGTTTACGACGCTTCCTTTGGGCTGGTAAACGATCCCGAATGTCATTCCTTAGGATGTGTTTACCTAAGGATAGGGGGGGTTATGGTTTATTGAATGTGCGTTGGTACTCTATGGCATGCCAGATGAGACACATTAATGATTGGTTTAAGGGGACATCTGATTTTTCTGCAACGTCACTGGAGTTGTCTTTGTTGGCTCCATTTCATGTGAGTTATTTCTTACATGTGGCGGATCCACAAATGCGTTCTTTGGTGTCTCATTATCCAATATTTACGCCAGCTCGGCGTGCATGGAAGTGGATTTGTAAATCTGCAAAATTGTCTTCTGGGGTTTCCTTATATTTACCCATCCAGGGCAATGGAGCCTTTCAACCTGGAATGCAAAATTCTGCATTTCAGAGATGGAGTGCTCGGGGTCTTCAATATTTATTTCACTTGTTTTCAGAGGAGGGGAAACTAGCAACTTTTATAGAATTGCAACAGTCATTTGAATTACAGCCAAAGGATCTGTTTGCATATTACCAAATCCGACATTATGTTCAGTCTCTCCCAAAGATTCATCTTACGGAAGATAAAAGGGAGGCTCTTTCGGAACTTTTTAGCCTTTCTGCACAACAGAGTATTCCTCTACGGTTTCACATAGTGGGGATTCGAGATGGTCAATCCGGCCCTAATTTGGACATTTTAGCGGCAACTTGGGCTGAAGATTTGCAATGCACGATAATGGCCCACCAGCTTCAGCGGGTACTGAAGAATATCCAGAAGGTGTCTCCTAATATCATCCACTGGGAAATGCAGTTGAAAATTGTTTTGAGACTTTATATTTCACCAGAACGAGCAGCCCGGATGGGGATAACTACATCTCATTCTTGTCCGAAATGTGCACTGGCTCATGCTTCATTGGGACATATGTTTTGGACCTGCCCCAAAATTCAACAGTTTTGGACATATCTTGGTCATTATACTACGATGCTTTGGAGAAGGCGATGGCTTCCGCAACCGAGAGCTCTATTCGGATATTATAATATAGCCACTCCTAAACCTAAAGGAATGACAGCTTTTATCTCTAGAGTGCTTTTGATGGGTAAGAAAGCAATTCTTACTAACTGGTTATCCCGAGATCCTCCTTCTAATGCTCAATGGAGAGCCTTGATGATAACTCATGCTACGCTGGAGCGAAGATCGGTGGGAGACTTTGAATATGGGTCGGGTCGTGGATTTCGTCAGACCTGGGAATATTTCTGGCAGGATCTCACACCATATGCTCGAAGTAGACTCTTGAATCAATAGATTTACTTTTCACTCTCAATTTTTTTTTTGTGGCATTGGACTCTTGGGGTGGGGAGGGAGGGAAGGGAGGGAGGGGGAGTGTATTCAATATTATTTCCTGACTATGCTATTTGTTTTATTTGTTATTTGTTGAAATAAAAACATTTGAACATAATTTAAGGAAGTAGCTGCCAACAAAATTTTATCTATTGATGAATTGTGCAGATGCACACAGAATGGGTTCCAGCAAACTGATTATATAATGCACCACTCAACTGTATGTGGAGGCCTTCCTTTAAAGTTATGTTGTAGAGAGGTACTTAATGAGAGATCTGAACTATGATCTTTGCTCTATAATTACTGAATATTGATGATATGCAATTCCCTTCATTATAGCATGATTGTAGTGTTTTGAAAGTATTTTATGTATGCTGCCTTCTGAACTATTGTGAATGTTTTATTCTGTTAAATGCTTAGTTATAGGTGGTCAAGAAATTTTAGAAATAAATAAATAATAAATAAATTTTTGGACAAAGCTCAGAAAATTTAGAGAAGCCAACTTCTTTTAAGTTGTACAATAACAGATGCTTCTGCTTTTATATCTGTTCACCATTTATCCTGAGTTAGCATGGCAAGCCCAACAAGCTTAGCTGCACCATGCAATTTTATACCTCTAGCTTTGCATATTATATAATATGAAGCCAAAGATGCTCTTTTTTACCACTATGTATATGTGTGTGAATAATGTTTGCATTTGAGACTTAACGTCTGGCCAAAGCAAGGCTGGGTCAAATATGAAACAGAATGGCTTTTGTAGCAAAAAAGAAGCTTTCAAGTGATATAAAAAAATTGGATGATGTAAGTTGAGATATTTGCACCTAAAAAACAGCCAAAATTTGTATAAAGCACTAATATTATTTGTTTGTATTATTATATATTTGCTTCCAATGGCTGCAAAGCCTCTTAATGCAAATTCTATATGTATATCATGTGCCATGACTGCTGGTACAGTTATGACTTGAATCAAATTACAGGTCAGGAGCAATGAGGAGTCAGTCATTAAATTAAATTTTTAAACTTTTTTTGCCACCTTTGCTAGCTCATAAAAGGGGAGGTAAACTAATGTTACATTCCAAACTTGCACATGAAGTTAGTGCCACAGGTTGTATTAATCCACAAAATTTCAATTCTCTTGGAGGCTTTGTTGGCTGTAGTGGCTGGGCAAAGTTGCCATTTTTACGTGTTATGCAGAGCACAGTACTCGGAGAGAGACCTATGTTTTACAGCCTCTAGGTCTCAAGCCAATAGAGATCAGCTGAAAAAATTTACATGGTTTCATTTGAGGCTATAGGGAACATCCGTATAAAATTTTATTCAGTTTGGAGGAGTTTGAGTGGGGATGATATTCAGTATTGGACCACTTGACATGGGGTGACCCTATGTTATTCCTTTCCTACTGGTTGTTGCTACTTGGCTTTCTGTACTGCACCCATATGATGGTTAGGGGGACATCAGTTACGATCCTCTCAGCCACGGGGGTTCTATGGTGCTCCTCGTTTGCTCGTTCTCTTTAGTCCTTGTGCTGATTAATAAATAAGGAGTAATTGAAAGAGAAGGATTGCATTCTGATTCTTCTCTATACTTGTGGTGAGGAACTGTGGCCCTCCATGGTGGGTTCTGTGGCTGCTGATGGAATCGGAGCTGCGGCTTGAGTTTTGGGTGGGAAAGAGTGCAGAGTTCGCTGGTTACAGTTTTAGGCCTTCCCTCGGTGAGAGCCTTGGGTATATGCCGGTTCTGGGGATGTGGTAAAAGTCCACCAATTTTCTTGAAAGTGCACCAGAGTCCAGGATGGTTTCATCCAAGGAGATTTGTAGGTCAGTTATTTGGCCCATGCTACACACATTTACTAAGTTTTACAGAGTGATGTAGCAGCACAAAAGGACTTTGCTTTTGGGTCCGTGGTGCTAGCAGCAGGCTCTTCAATCCCATTCTAGGCTTGAGGGACTGCTTCGATATGTCTCACAGGTTCAGGACCCATGTGCTTTTTGCACTGGAATAGAAAATTTAAGTTCTTATCTCAATAATCTATTTTTCACTTTAATTTTATTAATTTTCAAATTTACATCACCAACAAAAAATTGGAGATTTAACAGAAATTACAGAAATTGAGATTTCCTTGTAATTATGTAGTTCTGGAGGGTAAACAGTACCAATTCTTTGAACCTAGGCAACTTGAGGAATTTTTATTTGCTAGGGATGTAATTAATGTTATAATATAAATCTTATACGTTCGCTGTTTGGCTGGGAGGGAGGTCTCGGCGTATCATCTCAAAGTTGAGTCCTCTATTGAGATTTCTTTTCCTAAATCTTGGGTCATAATTACTTTTCTAATTGTGGATGTAAATAGTAAATGTTTTTGGATTGTAAACTTATGTTCAAGATATTTCTGTAAAAGCACATGAATCCCTATCAGTTTTCAGTGCAGCCTGCTTTTAGCCTCGGACAGATATGTTTCTGCACAGTCTTTCAAACAAGACAAAGCACTATCAAGCTATGGCTTCAGAGAGACAGGAGTGTCATAGGTTTGCTGTTGACAAAGTCAGCGCCGAACAAGTATTACTGCTGGATGCACTCGGGTAGGTGGTGGGTTTGGGATGAACACAGAGGATCTAGAATCAGAAAATAATATTAAATATTGAACTAAGGCCAGTACAGGGCAGACTTATAAGGTCTGTGTCTGTATATGGCCGTTTGGGGGAGGATGGGCTGGAGAGGGCTTCAGTGGCTGGGAGGGTTTAGATGGGATGGAGTAGGTTTAACGGAGATTTCGGCAGTTGGAACCTAAGCACAGTACCGGGTAGAGCTTTGGATTCTTGCCCAGAAATAGCTAAGAAGAAAAAATTTAAAAAATTTAAATTGAATCAGGTTGGGCAGACTGGCTGGACCATTTGGGTTTTTATCTACCGTCATCTACTATGTTACCTTGTTGATACTATGTTGAATTTGTTAATGAGTTGTGATTCTTGCAGAGCATATCAAAAGTATGCGATAGGGGAGTTTCCCTGTTCCCCTCTTTGCTTTTTTTCTCTTCTTTCAGGGGTTATCTCTGCTTTGGTATAACCTGAGGAGAGAGGGAAGTGCTTGGTGATGCAGGGTGGCGGAGTTGAAACTGTAAGATGATACTTTCTGTATCCGTTGTGGGTGAAGTTGTACTACCCACAGGTTCAGGACTCAAAAAAGATTATCAAGGTAAGAACCTAATCTTCCATTGTTAATTCAAGTGTAAAGGGGAGGGACATAGAAGCTGAGTTTAAAGTGGAATTGCTCAACAAATATTTCTGCTGTGTGTTCACAGATTAAGGTCAGGAGAGGAGCACAGAAAACAAATGCATGTAAAACGAGGTAAACTTGGAATGATTTTTAGAACATTGTAGGAACTAGCTAAACTGAAAATAGAGAAAGCAGTGGGGTTGGATAGGGTAGATCTGAGGTTACTGAAGGAGCTAAGGAAAATTCTGGCAGCTCTGTTTGACCTTTCTAATGCTGCTTTAGATTTGGGAGTGGTCATAGAGGACTGGAGAAGGCCAATTTGGTCCCTCTGCACAAAGACAGAAGAAAGGAGGAAGTTGGAAAATAGTCACTTTAGAACTCTGCGATAAGTAAATTTAATGTAAATGCTACTAACAGTGGATGGTGCAAGTTCTGGTATCCAGTGGATTACATGATCTTAAGCAGCATGGTTTTAATAGGGGAAGGTTTTGTCGACATCTGATTAATTTCTTTGACTGGATGAACAGAGAATTGGATTAAGGGAGAGTGCTAGATTTGGTGTGCTTATGAAGACCCTAGGCCTTCACAGACAGACCACTCAACTCTCTTTATGCTGATACAAATAATATGAGTTTTAATAATCAAATAGTAATCGCTTACAGGAACAAATCACACAGCATACAGTGATAGAGCATACACCAAGCTGGCCAGACTGATGGAGAACTTCAGATGAGTTCTGGAACTATGGTCCAGGGAGCTTTCTTTTATATGATTCTGGCAGCTCGGGACCACTTTGGTGCATGTTACATTTCACACTTTCATTGGTTAATCATATTCATTATTTCATATATTAAGCTATGGATTGGTTAATATAATTGAGTGATTCTGTGCCACTCCTTTTCTCATAAGCTTCTCCCTTACTTCCCCGTAAATGTCCTTTTAATATACCAAGTTCCTCTTTTGAGCACCTAGGCCTAATGGTTTTCCGGCTCTGTGGTTAGCCTTTTTGTACACTTCTGTCCGTGGTTCGTCTTTCTTCTGGTGAAACTTTCATAAAGTTATCATTCTACTTATATTTTTCATCAGAATTGTTTTTCTCTATAACTATGCCCTCTGTTTCTAAGAAAAAGCGGAAGTGCTTTTCAGAGTTCACAGTGTCTTTCAGAGTTGGCAATTTCTAGTCAGAGAGCCCATTTTGCTTTTTCAGCAACCATTTTAGGTCTTAGCTGTACTGGCCTTGCTTTAGCCTGCTACTGCTGTGACAGGGAAATTCTCGGGGGTCTTCACCTGAGCTTACAGGACTTTTTCTCCCCCTCCTCACTTAGATTTTAGCTAAGTCTTGGAGATGGTTTCCCTTGGGTGACTTATAAATAAATAGAGCACCCTAAGTATGGGCCGCAAAGTGACCTACTGGTTTAGAAACTGGTTGAGTGAGTGGTAACCAAGAGTAGTGGTAAAGGATGCTCTAGTGGTGTATTGTAGAGAATGGTCCTTAGTCCCATTCTGTTAAACCTTTTCTTTTCTATATAGTATTATGGAAGAGTTGTTGGGTAAGGTTTGTCTGTTTGTGGATGATACTCTGGAGAATGTGGGCAACATGAGAAATGTAGTGTGTGTTGAAAAATGGTCTAGAACTTGGCAGTTAAAATTTTAATACTGAAAAAATACAAGGTCTTGCAAAAACAAACAAACAAACAACCAACCCAAAGGGAGAGAGATAGTATTTTTTTTTTTTTTGGGGGGGGGGGGGGCTGAAGATCTGTGCACAAAAGAAGAGTGGATCCCAGGGGTGATGTATCTGATGATAAAGCAACTAAACAAGTGGAAACAGCAATAGCAAAAGCCAGAAGGATGCTCGGGTATATAATAATAATAATTTATTTCTTGTATACCGCCAAACCAGTAAAAAGTTCTAGGTGCTTCACAGCAAGATAAGGCTGAACATCCAGCCGATTTACAATACAAGAAAAGCTATTTCTAGAAGATACATAATGCCTATAGATTAAAAGCATTAACATTAGAACACTTAAGTTACAAATTTATCAAATAGTTGTGTTTTTAGTAATTTTCTAAAATTATA
This sequence comes from Geotrypetes seraphini, assembly GCF_902459505.1. Classification (NCBI taxonomy): domain Eukaryota; kingdom Metazoa; phylum Chordata; class Amphibia; order Gymnophiona; family Dermophiidae; genus Geotrypetes; species Geotrypetes seraphini. The sequence continues at coordinate 537,314,259 of NC_047084.1, forward strand.
GTAAGATGGAACTTCTAGCATAATTTTGCCAAACCAGGTATTCAATTTAGCTGCTTGAAAAGCGAGAGTTCTCTCTAAAAATATCTTAAAACGACATAATTTGACAGGAGGGTATGTAAATAACTGGACTTTATGTGTAGGCTTGTTTGAGTATAGGAAAAAGAATTGCTAGGTGGAAAAGGGTGATAGTACTTCTGCATAAGTTTCTGATCAGATCTTATTTGGAATACTCTGTACAGTTCTGAAAATTGCACTTTCCAAAATATGTTAAACAAATGGAATTGGTTCCGAGGATGGCTTTTAAAATGATGATCACTGGAAGAAATATGAGATGGGAGAAATTAGATGAAGACATTTAAATACCTTTTGACATAAAATACACAGGAGGCTAACCACCTTCAATTGAAAGAAAGCTCTGAAGTGAAAAGAGCATAGGATAAAGGTGACTTGGAAGAAATCTAAGAAAATATTTCTTTATGGCAAGGGTGGTGGCTGCATGGAATGGTGAAGAGGTCTTTCTGTTTTCCAGAAGGCATGGCACAAGCACGGAGGATCTTTAAGGAGATGAAGATATTACAGAGCTTAATAGCTGGTAAGGATGGGCAGACTTGATAGGTGATATGATCTTTATCAGCTGTCATATTCCAAGTTTATTTGATATACCACATTGGCGAAACATCTATGCGGTTTACATATGATTAAAGTATATCTAAAAATAGAATAAGAAATGGAACTAAACAATTAGTTGTACAGTAAATAAAAATAAAGTTAAAAGGTTAAATATGTGCTCCTAGCTTCAGATTAGTCCTTACAAAGTCCTGCATTGATCAAGAATTTGATAAATTGTCAATCAAACGCATCCATGTATGACTGAACCTACAGTATTTCCACGGCTTGATATTCATTTTTAGGTTTAGTAGCAATTTTAAAAATCTGTTTTTATTTTTTAATAATGTTTTTTTGTGACAGCCTTTTTTTTTAAAATTGCATTTATTAATGGTTATTTTAGTTATTATATTTTCCCTTGAGCTATCATTGTAAAGTAAAATAAATTAATTAGGGAAAGTAATGAAAACATGAACTAGGATATAATATAATACATTTTCTTAATACAGTTTAGGATGCTTTATTTTTTTATGCATGTGTTGAACAACTTAATATTAGATAGAAATGGTAGTGCTCTGTTTCTTTGTTTTTGTCTAAAAGAGGGAGTGAAGGAAAATGCCCTTTTTTTCCCCTTGGCAACAGATTTTAAAACCAAAATGCAAATTACTTTCACAAAGTGCCCAGTTTCCACTTACCAGTGTAGCTGCCAAAGCCTTAACAAAACTCTACAAAACTGACATTTTACTTGAAAATGGTGAGTTGAATTTTGTTTTTCTGCACCAAACCTCTAATTACACAAATAAACCAGATCAAAACAATGTTCACATCAAAGCTAGCACAGTTTCCATATAATCTAATGAAATTTGTACGACATACAGAATGCAGTTGAGCAGCTGCCAGAAGCATGCATATAAACAACCCTGAGAGATGAGATTTGTCAGAGTCACTGCTTGGAACACAGTAGCCATTCTTCTACCACCAATTCCACAAACAAAAGCATAAAGCAATAATGGCTTCTTGCAAAGGAAGCAATTAGTGCAATTGGCTATTTTCCGGTTTTAGTTAGAGGGGGGCACCATTATTAACGGTTCCAGTTAGACAGAATGATTAGCATAAAAAATTCATTACTGCATACATTATAAAAATGTTATTTATACGTGTGCAACTTTTCTAATAGAGTGCACTTGGAATGATACTTTCAGAAAGAATAGCACAAACTAAACAATAAGAAAAGAGAGAATTAAGAAAAAAAGAGAACTTTCATAAGATAGAGAAGCTGATAAATCAAAACCTGTCCCCTTGCTTCTTTGGTCTTCAACTCAACTGGAAAAATTTTCTGTTGGTTTATGACACCATGAGTTTAAAAAGTTTATTCTCTTATATTCGCCTTTTTTTATAATGCCTTGCCCAAAAACTGATCTTTTATTACTCTACAATCCCCCCCCCCCTGTAGATAACACCAAACTTGTTTCTCTGCAAAATCTAATATTTGATTTCTGTTCGGATACGATTTGCCCCATTATTTTAGGAGACTTTAATATTCACTTTGACAACCCTAACAATTCGTACTCTGCTGATATGATCCATTTCGTTAAGACATTAGACCTGGAACTTCTTATTAGGGAACCTACACATTCTTCAAAACATACTCTTGATATGATTTTCACAACTAAACTTCAATCTCCAACTTATTCATTACCCCAAATTACACCAGTACCATGGTCTGACCATTATCTAATTGTATTTAATTGCTGCTACTCTCATCACGCAGAAACAATCTCTCCCTCTGCATCTTCAAAACAGTTTACTTATAGAGACTATTCCAAACTGGAAATCTCTGATATCTTTCCTTTCTTTAGCCCCTCAACAACCATTCCTAACTTTAGCTCTCTGAATGACCAATTATCTTTCTGGAACTCTTCATTAGAATCTTGTCTGAATGCAACAGCTCCTTTAATCTCCAAAACTATTTCTTTTCGTAAAATACATAATCCATGGTACTCAAGGGAATTATCATTAATCAAAACACAACTACGATCTCTAGAAAGAAAATGGCGCACATCTAAAACACCTGCTAATTTACAACGGTATAAAGAACATGCTCATTTCTATAAAACTAAAATTAATCAAACTAAAAAAACTTTCTATTCTAACAAAATCAATAAGGCCAAAAACAGCTCTGAGTTATTTTCGATTCTTAAATCCATTACGCCAGAGTCTAAAACCAATAACAACACATCTGAACCTACTCCCAAAGCACAAGATTTGGCCGATTATTTCTGTGCTAAAATTGTGCATTTACGGAAAACCTTTGCTCTACAAAAAACTGATGAATCTTCTCATTTCAAAGCTTCATCTGTTATACCAACATCCAAATGTTCGAATTTTAAACTTCCATCCCTTAAGGAAATAGAAGGCATTTTTCAAAGAATTAAATTAAAAAACTCTCGTTTTGAACTTATTCCACCTTTTTATTTGAAAAATTTTTTTTCCTGCTTTGGTTCCTTTATCCACTCACTTATCAAGAATAGTCTTCTAACAGCTACTGTCCCTATTAATTGGAAGAAAGCTACAGTCACTCCCATACTGAAAAAATTTAACGCCAATCGTAATGATGTATCTAATTATCGACCAATTTCTAATTTACCTTTTTAGCAAAAGTTACTGAAAAATTGGTTTTTGAACAGTTATCGGATTTTATTGAAACTTCTAATGCTTTACATCCCAACCAAACGGGATTTCGGAAACACCACAATACTGAATATTCAATGCTAGGTCTTATAAACAATATTCATTATTTTCTTGATCACCACAAGTCGGTTGCCTTATTCTCCTTGGATCTTTCCGCAGCCTTTGACACTATAGATCACACTTTGTTACTTAACCGTTTGGAATCTTTTGGTGTCAGTGGACAAATCCTAAACTGGTTTAATTCTTTTCTCTCTGATCGTTCTTCCATTGTTATTATTAAAGACGATCACTCGGCTCCTTATACTACATCTTTTGGAATACCCCAAGGTTCTATTCTATCACCTCTCCTATTTAATATCTTTCTCTCCCCATTACTCACTATCTGCCAATCGTTAGGTTTCACCTCATTCTCATATGCAGACGACATCCAACTTCTTCACCCGTTTGATCCAGAAAAGGACGATGACATTAAAGAAATTAATAGTAAACTAGAAAAAATCAAAAACTGGCTTAGCTCCAATAAGCTATCTCTGAACCTACAGAAAACTCAAACAATGATATTTACTTGGAGAAAAGACATTGTTCCAATATCCCCGTTTTTACTTGATAATTCTCCAATTGCATCAGTATCATCATTAAAAATCTTAGGTGTAATTATTGATTCTAACTTAAATTTTCATGATCACATCAATCAAATTGTTAAATCCTGTTTTTACAAACTCCGTCTTATACGTTCTATTTCCTCTTTTTTAGAGCCCAAATCCATTAATATACTTACTCATTCTATGATAATATCAAAACTAGATTATTGCAACTCTCTACTCTTCAATATACCACAAAAAGAAAAAAAGAGGCTTCAAATTATCCAAAACACCGCAATAAAATTAATCCACAAAGCAAAAAAATATGACCATGTAACCCCATTACTGATCAAATCCCATTGGCTGCCCATTAACCACCGAATCACTTTTAAAATAGCACTACTAATCTTTAAGACTATGGCATCTAATGAACCACAATTTATATCCAAAATGATTATTCCTTATCAGTCTTCTCGATCCCTTCGGTCCTCATCTCAAGATCTATTATCAGTCCCTTCTCTAAAAATAGTAGGCACAAGAAGAAACAAAATGTTTTCTGTTTTAGCACCTCAAACTTGGAATGCCCTGCCCCTCTATATAAGAAAAGAAAAAGACCTTAATTCCTTTAAAAAATCTTTAAAAACCTTTTTATTTAAAGATGCTTTTATTATTTAATGATTTAAAACTCTGTTTAAAAAATAATTTTTTTCATGTTCAAACTTTTAATCTTCTAAATATATTCTTTGCCCCTCACCTATGTGTTTTTTACCTTTTATGTTTCTTCCTTCTTAGATTGAGAAAATTGTAACTGTGCCCCTTTTTCCCTAATGTACCTAGTTAGTGATGTAACCCCTAAAGTTCTAACACTGTATGTTATAAATTTTTTTTTTTTTTAACAAATTGTTAATAATTTCTGTTTTTTAATAGCGTTTGTTATCTTATATGATATTTTAAACTGTACATCGCTTAGAAAGTGTTATAGGCGATTCATCAAATAAAATTGAACTTGAACTTGCCTAATCCTGCCATTATAGCAGCAGACTGTCTGGAACTTAATAGGCAGTGGCGTACCTAGGGTATGTATAAACAACACTTCCAATGGGAGACTGGTGTGGTCAAAAGATGTTATAGCACTAAGAATGTACTGCAGAGGCTCAGCTCAAAAAGAAGGAAAACGCCTCAGAAAAGGCCCTACCACCTCCACAATAGTGGATCTCAAAGGTGGTTAAGCGGTAACCTCATAGGTAAAACCTTCTTGCAAAAATGAGCAATTGAATCAAAATTTGTGCTTCACATAAATAATGAATTGAAGATAGAAGCAAAAATACTACTTATCTTAGAGCTGATCGGCACACCGACGGAGGCCAGCGTTTCACCGACAGGCTACATCAGGGTGTGACCCGACCGATCAGTCTAAACAAGAGCGAATGCTAACGCTTCAAAAAGTCCAAAAAATGGCTCCTAGGGTATGTGGCATACCTAGGGTATGTGACACCCGGGGCCAATTGTTTTTTGACACCCCTGCCATCATTTTTGACACCCCCCTATGTAAAAAAAAAAATATATTTTTAGTAATGTTCTCCCAGGTGCACGTACCAAGAGGGGGGCGGTCCATTCCGGGTGCAAGCCATGAGGGGGTGTTCACGGCTTTGGAGTCATGGTCTGGGAACTTCTCTTCTCATGGCCCGGTGCCAAGGCTCTGAATAGTCCCCGTGGCCCAGCATGTTCCCAGCCTTCTGTCCGATGGTCCTTTACCTTCTGTGAAGCTGAAAAAACTGCCGGCCTTGGCAGTGATTCAGCTACATTGCCCGCGGCTCCCCTTCTTGCTTTCCGTGTCTGCCTCTGCCTCAATCCACCCGGATGGAAACAGGAAGTTGCATCATTGGCAGACACGGAAAGCAGGAAGGGGAGCCGCGGGCGATGTACCTGAATCACTGCCGAGGCCGGCTGTTTTTTCAGCTTCACAGAAGGTAAAGGGCCATCGGACAGGAGAGAAGGCTGGGAACATGCTGGGCCACGGAGACTACCCACAGTCTTGGGACTGGGCCGTGAGAAGGGAAGTTCCCAGACCATGACTCCAAAGCCGGGAACATCCCCTCATGGCTTGCACCCGGAGCGGACCGCCCCCCTCTTTGTACACCACTATTAATAGGTTCCACTTTTTGTATTGTGGTTGAGATTCCCTTCACCCCAAGTGCTGTGAGCACTATATTTATCAAATTCCTAGCCGATCCAGAGAGCAGAATCTGTTCCCATGTCATCCGTATAGCAGCATGACGTGCTTGTTATAACGTAGCCTAAAATGCTGTGTATATACAGAACCTGGAGGCATAGGAAAATGATTTTCCAATAGTTGCATATTATCAGAGATTCATCATCTTCTCTTAAAGTCTAAATTTGGAGTGTAACACGTAAGGCCTGCAGGCTTTTTTCAGCCCATTGCATTTATTTAATCGGCCTGCTAGTCGTGCTTTGAATTAAGGGGCAGCTGGGAAAACTAGCCATTTTTTTGGAACTCTGTTTAAAAAAAACAAACTGGACCATGTACTTTGTAAATGCATTTATGTTTGTTTCCTTTGTATTGTGTGTTTTGGAAACTTAATAAAAAACTTTTGAACTCTAAAACTCAACCCAAAACAACCCACCACAATGGTAATTGTTCTGTTAAACTGCTTTTGTTCTTGCCTCTGCAATAATGAAGGCCTTTCTCTGGAATGGCTATAACTGGGAGCAGAAGACAAAAGAGAAGGGTGAGAGGGATGTCGCATTCTTAGTGCTTCCCATAAATGTCTCGAGATCAACAAGTCTGCTGCAAATTAATCATTTCTATAGTGCTACTAGGCATATGCAGCGCTGTACACATTACATGCAGGTACTCATCTCTGTCTGTAGTTCAATCTAAGTCACAGTAGTAACTGGGGCTCCTACATTCTGCTTATCACAGACTGATCCAAGTTTATTTAGGATTTAATAGCCCGCATATCATAGATGCAGTAAACTAAACTGTGAGGGAGAAAGGGACGAACTACAATCTTTGATTGGAAAGATGGATGAGATAGTACAAGAGGGAGGGCTCTGTATCCAGTTGGTATGTTCTGCTATCTTAAGCTAAAAAAGATAGGATTGGAAGGATCAGGTATATGCATCTGTGAATAGAAAAGTTTAAGGTTGTTTTTTTAATTTGTCTAGGGATGCTTGTAGTTTCAGGTGGGCGGGTAGAAGGTTCCAGAGCTCAGGTCCATAGGCTCCTGCTGAGCTTTGCTTGGAGCTTGCTTATTTAATATTTTGTGATGGTGATTTGTGAATAAAGTGTGGCTTGTATAGTTTGTAGCTACTGTTGCCTGGAATAATGTGCACAGACTTGAGTGCTTCAGTATGGAGTAAGTAGCAGTACGTAGTAATGTTTGGGGAGTTTGTATGAATGTTGACAATTTTTGTTGTTTGAAGATTGCTTCAAGTACCTGTGTCAAGTCTGGTTGTAACTGAAATGTTTACCCATTTTCTACATAAGTAGTTTTTAACCCAGTCCCAGGGACCACCTGGCCAGTGAGGCTTTCAGGATACAATGAATATGCAATGGAGCAGTGTTTCTCAACTTCTTCAAGCCACGTACCCCTAAGCCTAACAAATACTAACCAAGTACCCCCGCTCAAGCTCCACCCCAGACCCCACCCCCATAATAATAGTACTAATTGTAATGCAATTTCTTCCATCCATTTTTCATATACATACAATATAATCTATAATAATAAAACTCTAGAGCGCACATGCGCTGTTCAAACTTCGTGATTCCTGGCGCTGTGAGGTGTGCTTCTGTGCCAGTCCTCACGGTGCCTGCGCTAGCTGGAGGCACGTGTGCCAGCGACTCCTCCCTCCTGGCTCAATCGTCCTCCCAAGGCGAGAAGGACAAAAAAGTTTCGTCTCCACAGGGGGATTTGGCGCTCGCGAAGGGCTGCGTCTTCCTGCCTCAGCCTCTCAGCTGGCGCGAGCGCTGTGGCGCAGCCAAGTCCGCCGCTTAGTAAACATAAATAAAAGGGCTTCACCGCCGTAACCAGGCTCCGCGCGGACAAATGAAGAGTTAACGCTGCCCAAGCGCCGCCCCCTGTCGTCCCCGCTTAAAATGCCGGAGGGCTCGAGTCTTGCAGCGGTCGATCGCTGAGCCGTCGATTTCTCACCAGAGGGCGGCGTGACGCAAGAGTCAATGTCTGCTTGGGAGGAGGCAGGAAGGCGGCCAAGGGTGGTGAGTTGCAGTGGACCGGGGGGAGGAAATATCGCCAGCAGATAGGCCAGGCTTGGGCGCAGGAGGGACGCAGGCAGGCTGGCTTCAGGGGAGGGGTGGGACAAAGGCTGAAAGACAGTAAGGGGGACATAGGGAGGAAGGAAGGAGAGAGAGGCAGAGAAGGGGTGGGGGTTGTAAGCAGAAGAAACACAGAAAGGGGAAAGACAGGAGGCAGATGCTGGACTATGAGAGGTGCAGACAGGGGGGGAGGGAGACCCTGAGGAAAAACAGAGAGATGGAAGATCATAACAGAGGAGGAAGAGAGAGACAAAGAAAAAAACCCAGACAGACAGACATCTCTAGCACCCGTTAATGTAACGGGCTTAAAGACTAGTGTTATTATATGATGGTAACCACAAAATTAAAAAAAACACAAAGCACACTGTACACAGAGAAAATAGAGGTCAAAGCAGATGACTTTAAAATATGCAATCAGTACCAACTATAGAGCAAAATATAGACAGCAGATATAAATTCACAAAACTGACACATTTTGATCACTAAATTGAAAATAAAATTATTTTTCCTACCTTTGTTGTCTGGGGATTTCATGAGTCTCTGGTTGCATTTCCTTCTGACTGTGCATCCAATATTTCTTTCTTTCTACCTCATGCACGCTTCCTCTCCTCCGGACCCCATTCCCTTCCCCAACCAACATCTCTCTCTCTCTCTCTCTCCATGAGTTCAACTTTTCTTCCTCTCTTCTCCACCCCTATTGGCAATATGTCTCCCTCTCTTTCTCACTGTCCATCCGTCTTGAGAGATCCAGGCATTTCTCCCACCCCCCCTCTAATACCATATCCAACATTTCTCCCTCTCTCATTCCCTGGATCAGGTGCAGCATTTTTCACTACTGCCCACCAGCCCCATGCTCATTTCTCCTTCTATCACCCCTCTCCAGCACAATGCCACATTTCTCCCTTCATCACTATGTCCAACATACCTCCTCCTTGCATCCCCTTCAATCCGCCCTTTCCACCACCATATCCAACATTTCTTTCTCTCATCCTTCTATTCCCCATGCATCTCTACCTTACTCTTCTCTCTTTATGCCCAATTTTCCTTTCTTCCTTTCCCCATGTACACCATCTCTCACTCACACACTCATGCCCATCAATTCTCCTTTTCTGTTCCCTCCCTTCTGTGTCCAATGTTCATGGCACTTCCCTTTCTTCTGTGTCTAGTTCTACCTGCCTTCAGGCTTTGTCCCCAAATTAAGTTGCACACTGGGGAACCCTGCCTGTCCACATTCCCCCCTCCCCTGAAGCCAACCCGTCCACAGAAGCCGCAGGCACTACTGGGGATCTCTGCCTGCCCCGTCCTGTGCTGAAGCTAGTGCTGGGGAACCCTCCCTCCCTGCCGGCCTGCTACACCACCCCCCACCTCTGAAGCCAACCCTGTTACTTTGTTGGAGCTGGACTCGCTCCACCCTCCCCCAGCAGTAACTCCGTGCAGGGACGGCGCGTGCAGCGATTCACATGCTTCATGTGGTTGGCCCACAAGCCTTCCCTCTGACACCAATTTTGACATCAGAGTGAAGGTTCCGGGTCAGCTACACTGAATGTGAGTTGCTGCCTGCGTCCCTGCACGGAGTGCTGCTGGGGGAGGAGGGAGCCAGTCTGGCTCCAACAAAGTAACATGGTCGGTTTCGGGTTTGGGGGGTGGTACAGCGGACCTGCAGACAGGCAGGCAGGGAGGGATCCCCAGCAGCGGCTTCAACAGTGGGCAGGCAGGGAAGAATCCATGGCAGCGACCAGGCTGCAATTTTGGGCTGGTCTCATAGAACAGGGGTGCCCACACTTTTTTGGCTTGTGAGCTACTTTTAAAATGACCAAGTCAAAATGATCTACTAACTATTTATTTATTTAAAAATGTATATACCGCATATAACTATGCGGTTTCCATATTACATACATACGGCCTCTTTTACAAAGCTGCGCTAGCGGCTGCCGTGCGGCAACAGCCCTGAAGCTCTTTAAATCTCTATGGTCTTCAGGGCTGTTAGCGTGGCTTTGTAAAAGAGGCTGATAGAATCTTGTTTCCCTCCGATCATCACATATAACATAGGCATGTCAAGACAACATCGTTAATCATCCCTGTTATAATAAAATTAAAAAAAACCCACAAAGCACACTGTTTGCATATAAAATGTTAATTATCATTTATATTCGGGGTTTTTTTCAAAGAGGTCAAGGCAGATGACTTCAAAATGTGCAATATCACCTCAGTAACAACTATACAAATATACCCCCCCTCCCCTTTTACTAAACTGCGATAGTAGTTTTTAGCACAGGGAGCTGCGCTGAATGCCTATCGCTGCTTCCGATGCTCATTGGCTCCCTAAGCTAAAAACTGCTATCGCAGTTAAGTAAAAGGGGGCCATAGTGCAAAATATAGACAGCAGATATAAATTTGGACACATTTTGATCACTAAATTTAAAATAAAATCATTTTTCCTACCTTTGCTGTCTGGGGATTTCATGAGTCTCTGGTTGCACTTCCTTCTTCTGACTGTAAATTCAGTATTTCTCTTTTTTTCTCTTTCTTTCTGCCTCCTGCATGCTTCCTCTCCTGCAGACCTCATTCAGTTTCCCAACCAACATCTCTCTCTGTCCCTCCATGAGTCCAACTTTTTCTTCTTCTCTCCCTTCCCCCTTCCCTTTCTTTTTTTCTCTCTCTCCCTGTCCTTTTTCTGTCTTTCTTTCTCTCTCCCTGCCCTGCCCTCTTTCTGTCTGTCTCTCTCCCTGCCCTCTTTCTGTCTGTCTCTCTCCCTGCCCTCTTTCTGTCTGTCTGTCTGTCTTTCTCTCTCTCTGCCACTGCCTCCGATTTCTCCCTGCTTCCCCGACACATGCCAATTGGAGAAAATGGAAAATTTGATGAGAGCAAAAAATCATAGGATTTTAAATTTTCCTATCTCTCACTATTTGGCTCCTATAGATCTGAGGATGTATATGAAGGATGTTTTGCAATATGCTAAAGTGGAATCATATGAACCTGAATCTTTATTACATCCCCAGGAGTTCTAATAATGTTGTTGATGAAGGAGAAATTGACCACTTGGTTTCCCCAGACAGTTTAAATATTTCTCAGTTTTTAGAATCTACGTACTACTTTGTTGGTTACATTTAAAACAGAACTGGAGAAACAAGTTATTCTTAAATTGTACTTTGATAGAAAGCAAGCTTTGTTCTGTGGTCAACAACTAAGAATATTTCCTGTTAGACGCAGTTTCAGAGGAAGCGGTTCCTATGCCTTAAACTTCAGGTTCTGGCAATAGGAGCTGAATTCTTCCTTAAATGTCTATGCAAATGCTTGATATCGTATGGAAAAGATAAATACACATTTGTGGATCTATTTTAGAGAGTTTTCTAAAAGATAAAGTTTTACCTGACAAGGTTTCAAAAACTATTACAGTGGTTGATGAAAATAAGTTTAGGCCTTTTTGCCTGTTGGTGATATTGTTTTTTGATAAAATTATTTTCAATAACTTTTTCAATATATTTAATTGTTCTTATCTTTGTGTTAGGTTCTAGGCAGTCTCATTAATGTGGACCAGATCAGCGATACAGTTGCATTTTAATTTATTTCTTCTGAATATTTTTTAGGTACCTAATTTTGTTATGTATGTAACAAATATAAAAATATATGATAATATAAAAAAAAGAAATGGCATCTGACGCAAACTCAGACAGCCATGTGAAAGCTTTCTTAAAGAACTGTCTTGCAGATCACCTGGATCGATATTTTACAATTACAGACACACACTTTGCCGCAAGGTTGCTGGGTCCAAGACTGAAGAGTCGTTTTAGATCTGATGACACTTGAAGGGCAGAACAGCGCCACAAATAGACTATGGACACTGACAGCAGACCAGACTGTAGTTAAGGTGTAGCCAATTGCTGAACCACCTGCAAAATATCCAAAACAATAAGAATTAGAGGCACTTTTTTGGAGACTTATTCAAGAGCCAGGAAACAGATTAAGTAATCAGCAAACTGGATACATACATATTGAGCTCAGACAAGGATTTATGTTCATCTTATGTACCTAAGCATAGGTCTCGTGTGGCTGAAACGGACACGTGTTGCCTGTTCCCTGTGTGGAACTCCTACCACCAGCACATCATCAGAATGTTCTTTTTTAGTTGCAGGACAACTGCCAGGAACCATAGAATAGAGCTGAGCTTTGGCACTCTGGATGGTTTATTACTTTTACATATTTTGAGAAGATTTAAAAATTGATAGCAGCTCCAGTGGGGATGGTAGTACATAAAGCCTAGGGTGGAGAAACTTTTGAGCCCAGGTAGTACTTCTGAGGAGCTGGGGATTATATGTTGGAGGTGAGGAATTTGAGATATATACTGAGTTTGGTATATATCTTGGTGAGAGTTTGATTGCTGATCCTCACAAGAATATTTATATATAAAAATTGAGTGCTGTTTGGATAAACATCTTAAGATTATCACATACTATCACACCCAAGTCCCGCTCTACTTTTGTGCACAAATTTTTTCACCCCATATATTAGGGGTCGACAACCTGATGACAACCTTTGAACCTTTGAACCATTTGCGTTTTCATCTCTCAAACATCTTGATTGGAAAGTAATATTCTTACTCTGCATCACATCTGCCCATTGAGTTGGTAAACTTCAAGCACTTGTGTCAGATCCACTTTACACAACATTCTATCATGATAGGGTGGTTCTTCGCACTCATCCAAAGTTCCTATCGATGGTCATCTTGGAATTCCAGTCTATAGTTCTCCCTGTCTTCTTTCCAAGACCACACTCACCCTGGTGAAGCTGCACCGCCACCCATTTGACTGTAAATGTGCACTAGCTTATTACTTAAATTGGACCAAGTCTCATAGAATTTCTTCTCAACTGTTCTTATCATTCAATCCTAAGAACATAAGAATAGCCTTACTGGGTCAGACCAATGGTCCATCAAGCCCAGTAGCCCATTGTCACGGTGGCCAATCCAGGTCTCTAATACCTAGCCAAAACCCAAGGAGTAGCAACATTCCATGCTACCGATCCAGGGCAAGCACTGACTTCCCTCGGTCACAAGAGGGCACCCGCTCAAACTTAGAGGAGGGAAATTTAGTGGTGACACCAGGAAGTATTTCTTCACAGAAAGGGTGGTAGATCACTGGAACAGACTTCCGGTGCAGGTGATAAAGGCCACCAGCGTGCTCGACTTTAAGACTAAATGGGACATCCACGTGGGATCCCTACGAGGGTCGAGTTAAGGAACTAGGTCATTAGCATTCAGACTTAATGGGGTGGGTCAATAGAGTGGGCAGACTTGATGGGCTGTAGCCCTTTTCTGCCGTCATCTTTCTATGTTTCTATGTTTCCCCCATGTCTTTTTCAATAACAGTTCTCTTGTTGCCAGTTGCTCCAAGTCTATCTCCACATGGCTAGCTGACTGTATCTCCTTTTGCTATGCTTGGTTTGGGCTGATGCTGGAGAGTCATGCCATTGCACATAAAGTAAGAACAAAGGCAACTTCAGTAGCCCATCTACATGCTACTCCCATTGAGGACATATATAAAGCAGCCACTTTACACTTCACCTTCACAGCCCATTACTGTTTGGAGAATCATTCCAGATGGGATAGTCGTTTCAGCCAAGTAGTTGTACAAAATTTATTCTCTATTTAGATGCCAACTTCCTTCCAACCCTTTTTGGTTTCATCAGGCTCAGAATTATGATCCTGGCAGCTAGGGAGTCCCACATGTGAGAATATGCTGCGTGCTTGTCCTGGGATAAAGCACAGTTACTTACCTGTAACAGGTGTTATCCAAGGATACAGGCAGATATTCTCACAACCCTCCCACCACTTCCCTTAGTTGACTGCTTAGCTGCCTTTTTTTTTTTTAACTGTACTGATAGTCCAGTGAGCCGATGTTGAGCATGAAGACACTGGTGCATGCACAGTACGGGCAATCTTGAAACTTTTAAAATTTTTAAAGTGACAGTACACTTTATTACTGTCCATATTGGGCTCTGTGGATGACATCACCCACATGTAAGAATATCTGTCTGCTGTCCTCAGTTAACACCTGTTACAAGTAAGTAACTGTTCTTTCAAATAAATTTGTATCCAGAAGAGATCATAATTCATTAGAGATGGAATTAAAACCTGAAAAAAGAGATTTGGGCCCCCTTTAATGAAGCCACATTAGGATTTTTTTTAAATCACCAGTCACTGTGGTAAAAGCTCTAACACTCATAGAATTTCTATGACGCAGCTGCTGCCCTCCCCTCCCCCCCATAAAAAAGATGGTATAGATTCTTGGGATTTGAGATTATTTTTCATTGGTTGGGTGTCTGTTGTTACCTGGTCTAGTTCCAAAGCTAGAGGAAGGCTGGTTTGGGGATATGGTTTTTAGTGAAGACTTGATGCTTTACTGTTTAGGTTATAGTGTCAAGCTAAAATCAACCTTTATTCTGAAAATGGAATGTGTCAGGATATGATATGTGATTTCTCCGTTTTCTACTATTTAGACTATCTCTATTTCTAGGGAACCTTTTGACTTTTACCAGAATTTGTCTGCTAGAGCAATTGTAAAGAAATGAGAAAAAAAAGGCAACTTTATGTCTGAAAGTGGCAGTATAAATTAAGATTTTTTTCTGAGGTCTGGTAGCTGCTGTATCTTTATTTTTGAGACAGACCTTTTCTTTTGTTGTTATTCAAAAACATATTTTGATTTCAGTTTGCTCTCATTTCCTAACAGGGCTGTAGTTGCATACTTTTTTGCATGAATGCTATATAACCTGTAGAGGCTGCATGAATACCTGGTTTCTATTTTGGACATTCTTTCCTCAGAGAGGAAAAGCAAAAAGAATAGTGTGACTGTTTGTGTTTCCAGAGGACGTTGAAATTGGGAGCTGATATTTCCTGAATAGTCGTACTTAAAAATAAATAAAATTAAAAAAGCAGCTTTTGGCCTAGCAGTTTCCTTCTGCTCTTTTGGGATCCCAGTTAAGTTGAAACCAGCCTTTACTGGAGCTAGACACTATTTGTATTTAACTACTTTTCAGTTCCATAGCATTAAGGCAATATATAAAAACAAAATGCAAATAAAACAATAAATAAAGGTAAGCTGACCTATCAACCATACAATAAATATTCTTCTCCTCTAACCTCTGTCTGTCACATTGCAGGCGTTCAGGTTCTAAAAATGTCAGTAAAGATCATTACCTCCAGGTAAACAACTACATAGTGGCCTGCTGGATCTTCTGCTTAAGGAGTCACATACTTCACAATTGCTGAAGCATATACATAATGTTAAATATTTATTTAACAAATTTATATCCCGCTTAAAACCTAAGTGGGTTACAAGAATACATACAATTCAAGTAAAATCAATAACAACAGACAATGATATCATATAAATTGCTCATCTTGCATTTTCTTCTCCTTATTAGACAATACTTCACAACTGTTAAAAAAACCCCACAAAAAAAACAACCCAACCCCCTCCCAAACCTTCCACAAATAGGGATTTTAAAAAAAAACTTTTAAAAACACTGAATGTTATCCACCATCCTCAACTTCCCAGGGCTTTGTGTGTGTGTCCATGGCTGGGCAGTGTGGACTTTCAAGCTCGACTGAAACTTGCCCCTACCAATACAGTATTGGCAGGGGCAAGATATTCTCATTGAAATCTGTAACAAACATATCCTTGATCCAGCCTGCAAGTGCCATTGTTGCCAGACTAACTAAAGTTTGGAGGGAAGAAACCTAGCTGCCTGTTAATACTACATCCATTCCTGACTGCCATGATGTTAAGGTCTCAGGCTAAGGAAACAAGGCCAGGTTTCCCACATAGCAGCTCTCAGATGGTGGGCCATGGCTCATATATACCCAGTGAGTGAAAGGGATGAAGTCAGGCAGATGAAAAAAAAATTCAGCTTTCAGAAGATGAGTGATCTCTCATACACGTGCAATGAAATGACATTTGCTGGAATAAGAGATGGAGATGTTACAAGAAGGCAGAATCAGAAACATGAAATAGGCCTCTTGGGGCAGGGAGCATAGTCCTGCCATCCATAACATGGGAAGTTGTGCCAGGCAACTGTTTACTACTACTGCTATTAAGTGTCTGGTCTCAGAAACTTATTTCAAAGCACGGGATTCATATGATCCTTTCTATTTAATGCATTAAAACAGTAAATAAAGCAAAGCTACTTACCTATAGCGGGTATTCCCTAACACCAATTCAGTTGCATAATTAAATCATGTGATCATGTGATATGCTTGGATGTCTCTTATATAGTTTTACTAGCTGATGCCCCGGCGTTGCACGGGTATTTAATTATAGCAATAACACAGTAAATGGATTGAAATAAAGATACTTTATAGTGGTGAATGAAATTATTTTTTTACAGCTTTATAAAAAGTACAATATTCAAATTATAATGTGAAATATTTGACAAAATGAATACAATACAACTAACACAAAACTTGATTATAAACAACATTTTTAGTTTCACCTCCAGGAGCAAGAACATATAAATTCTTGAACCCACCCTTGATCAAGCAACATAGAGTTGTCCATGGGAAAAACAGGGGGATCTTAAATCCACTCCACAGTATGTAATAGTCTGTCCCTGTGATTTGTTGATTGTGATAGAGAATGCAAGTCTCACTGGAATTTGCAATCTCTTAAACTGAAAAGGAAGATCTGTTGGAATAAGTGGCATCCAAAAGTTTCAGTATTGATTTAAACAACTCAATATGTGGAAACTCAGGTTGAAAAGAAACTCCATGCAGATTTTTCCCCGGTTCAGAATGGAACCTGTGTTCCTAGTTCAGCATATGTGAGTACTCATGTAATGTAATAACATTATGAACTGGGGTGCATGAAGGAAACAGTTACAAACACAGTTAGAATATACAAACTCTATATGTATGGTGTCCGTGGTAGAATAGAAACGATGTCCCTAGTGGTTATAGTGTCATAGAAAGTGTTTTATAGTTGGAATTACTGTGAGAATGGCAGCTTTTTACATTTTTTCCATTGACATGAATGGGTGAAATCTGATTTTCTGTTTGTAGCTCTGCCCACGTGTGCAGGTGCGAGACCCCCAGAACATATCACCCCAGGTAGTGAGAGATCTGCATACCAAGTTACGTTCAAATCGGTCAAGTCGTTTTTGAATTACTGTGAGAATGGCAGCATTATACATTTTTTCCATTGACATGAATGGGTGAAATGTGATTTTCTGTTTGTAGCTCCGCCCATGTGTGCAGGTGGGCCGCGAGACCCCCAGAACATATCACCCCAGGTAGTGAGGGATGTGCATACCAAGTTTCGTTCAAATCGGTCAAGCCGTTTTTGCGTGATCGCGGCACATACACACACACATACATACACACATTCATACCTCCGATTTTATATATATATATATAGATAGAAAGGCCAAAAGGTCTCTCCTACTGTACATATAGAAGCCCAAAATGTCCCCTTAGTTCTAATAACAGCTTTGTCTGGGGAAGAACTTCAAAACAAGGGAACTGGGAAGGTTTGTGTGATTTAGTGAATTAGTATCTTAGAAGTGCTTCTCAATCCAGTCCTCAGGGCACACCAATCCAATCAGGTTTTCAGGATATACATAAATAGTATTCATGAGAAATTTGCTTCCTTAGTGGTATGTAAATCTATCATATACTGTATATTCATTATAGATATCTTGAAAACCTGACTGGATGGATGTGCCCCAAAGACTGGGTTGAATAGTATGTACTTAGAGAACCACTATTTATTTTACTTTCTATTATTCTTTCTAGAATGTTGCCAGCTGGGTGGCATGAAATATTAGCCAGTTTCGGGCATGGAAAGTACTGTGCAGTGTTAGAACATTTTCTGTAACATTGGTGAGGTGGTTGGTAAGCTCAGTTGGGTGATGCATCCATTCATAACGTCTTGGGAAGAGCCTTTTAATTTTTACAAAAGCCAGCAGTTCACCCAAATCATACAAGTGGGATTCCTTAGCCTAGGACTCAGTAATAAAAGGGGATATGACTATCACCGAGACAATCAAACAGGAAATACATGATTTTTCAAGATAACACATCTTTTTTCACCCCCCCCTTTTTTTTTGTTCCAACCCAATGAAAATTGGAGAAGATCGTACAAAATATATAAAAAATGTCCATGGGGGTGGGGGCAAAATATCTGAGAATGGAATGGGATGAAAATTACTTATTTATTGAGATTTATTAACCAACTTTCTGATGAGATTCACCTAAGGTGGTGTACAGCTTGACATAAAACTTATAATTTTGTTAAACAGCATAACAGATAAATTTGAAAATTGCAAATGGAATCCTAAAAATGGAAGTAACATGATTTCCTTAGCAACAGCAGCAGATGAATCCAGAGACCAATGGGATAGCACACATCTACTAGCAGGTGGAGAAAGAGAAACTGATTAACAGGTGGTCCTATTGGCTGGCACACCTCCTGCATCTTCAGTATGCTCTTTCTCCCAGCGGGTGATGGTCGCTATTCAACTAGCTCCTGAATTCTGGCTGTGACTGGAAAATTATTTTCTCCCGTTGAGGTTTCTCTTCGGTGAGACTGCCATTCTATTTCTCCTGTTGAGGTTTCTCTTCAGTGAGATGGCAATTTTATTTCTCCTGTTGAGGTTTCTCTTCAGTGAGACAGGGGTGTCTGGCTGAACGGTGCCGGCTTTAGGGGTTATACCTGGGCCCCCCCAGGTCCCTGCCTCACCCTCCCTCCAATGATAAAGGGTCTGACTGGGTCTCAATTTTTCTTCTTTCCCTTCAATGTAAAAAAAAAAAAGAGACCACAGTGACTATTAAACAATTCTGTTCTCATAGTGCTGAGCAACCAGCATCTCCCGCACTATCAACAAAGTTGTGAATATATGTTTTATTTGCACTTCTTTTCTGGTTTCTGGTTGTGGTGGAGCTGCGGGTTCAGTGTGAGTCTACAGAAGGAATATGTTTTTTTATCAAACGCTATATTTTGTAGAGTTGTGGAAATGGTTTAGTGACTGACAAGTAATTACATTTGTATGAAGTTTATTCAGTAAAGGGCTTTGGGTGTATGGATAGAGAGCTCTGTTAACGGAACTAGTGCCTTCCTGCGTGTTGTAGGCGCACGTTTTTTTTCATACTCTGGCAGCAGTGCCACAGCGGTAGTGGGATTTCTCTCCGAGGTGGACTCTGCTTGGCAGTTCCTGCAGTTGGGTGGAGGTAAATATTTGGACGGCTCTGGGTGTGTTCTTCATATAGCCGGTTCCTGACTGAGCGCAAGAGGCGTGTGCTTATTTTTGAACGAAGCAGCATTTATTTATTTCTCTCCAATGTTCATTTAAAGCATTTTATACCATGACGGTGGGAAAAATATTTTAATGGTTGGCTCCGAGTAGGTTTTTAATGCATTGTTGATAGAGCCAGCTCATTTCAGCATGAAACAGGCACGCGCTTGGGTCTCTGGCACTAGCGGGAGCACCGCAGCGTTCATGGAGTTTATTTTGCAGTTGACTTAGGTCACTATTCCGCAGCTTCCCTGTTTTCGGGGTTCTACACATCAGGAGTGTTTCAACAGTTTTTGCCACTGTTGCGGTGATATACCTTGTGTGTGTGTTTCCCCACTCTCTCTTCTTGAAAATACTTAACTACTTTAATTGCAACTGTACTGTTATGCCTCACGGTGCTTAAGAAAGAGATTCTACCTTGTGCTCAGCCGCCCAATCTCGTTTTTTTGCCATTGTGGGTCGGCAGAAGGCAAGTTGCTGTACAGTGATGTCAGCGGCATGAGAGTACCCTGTGTTTCATACGGGTATCTTCTTGTCTTTCTCAGTGTCTCTGAAGGGTGAGTCTATGTAGGTTTAGAGGTTTTCTTATTCTTTGTGCCTCTATGCAGCGCTGTTTGTGTCTGGTAGCACTATAGAATTGATTCTTGAACTGTCTTTTCTATTTCTAGTGTGCCAGAGACTAAAAGTTTCAAAGCTTCTTGCACATATTTCTCAGGTCACCATCTTCTCATGGCACCTGCTAGACAGTCCCTCAAACTGGCAGGAAGAGCTGTGTGACTCCTTCTAACCAGGAACAAGTTACCTATTCTCCCAAACCCACAGAGTAGCAAATGCTATGTGGCTGTTGGAATCATCCCTGAAGCTCTCTTTAGGGATGTGAGCTTTATCTGATAACAATTAGAATGCAGATTGTTTCCCATGGGGTGGTCAATGCAGCTTCTAGATTACATCTAGTACGTCTTCACTTTTAAAGGCAGTAAGTTTTTGGCTAACATTACATGGAGTTAGTACAGTTTTCAGAATTCCAACATACTCCATCTTACATCTCAAAGCTGGATTTTTTTGTGGGAAAGTTCCTTTCTTCTTCCAGAATTTACAGCTCTTGTCCAGCCGTTCCCCGACTGTCTGCTTTTCATTCTGAAGGGATCTTCACTTCCTCTTGTAACTTTATGCTTTCTCATGAGGGGGGAGACACTATGATGTTAGGTCAGGGGGCTTTGGGCATTTTTCAGGATGCTTGCATCTTTGAATCCTCCTCCCATTTCAGATTCTTTCTTGGAATGACCATGTATTGAGCTTCCAAAGTTACGTTCATGCGAAACTCCCTTTTAAGTGTTACTGGTACTCGGGGCAGTAGTTTTAGTTCTTCCGGAACTAAGGAAAGTTATTCCATTTACTTCATAGTGCCTAACGGTGGCTGGAACTCATTCTTGTAAATTAGTTTTTCAGAGTTAGACACTTCTGGAGAAAAACTGTGAGAATATTTACAATTTCCCTATGGTCACCGAATTTGCACTATCTTCGCTTAACTCTCATTGAGCAGCGCTATCAGTTTTGGCAGATGCCATTTGGCCTAGCCACGGCTCCATGAACATTTTAGAAAATGAGGGCAGTAGTGGCATTTTGGCGCAAACAGGAGATTCACATACTTTCTTTCTTAGATGACTGCTTGATTAGGATATCTTCCAGCCAGGTCAATTTGTCAGACACAAACGGGTGATTTCTTTTATTTGAACTTCTTTTCTTCAATTCTTTGGATGTGAATCTTCAAATTTCTAAAGAGCTCTTTTCTCCTATATTGGAAGCTCAGTCTCAGAAGCCATGTTACAGACACTGGTTAGAGAATTGGGTTGTTATAGATGCGACCGCTAAGCTTATCGCAGCAAGGGATCTCCCTGCTGTGAAATGTCTAGCGGCTGCGGTTGCCAGTCCCCCCCCCCCCAGAACGAACGCAGCAGGAGTGATGCCCATTCCCTCCTGCCCGGAACCCCTCTGTAGATTGCCAGCACGAGGGATGCCCAATCCCTCCTGCCGGAACCCCGCCAGCTCCCCCTGTATATCACTGGCAGGAGGGTGCCCAGTCTCTCCTGTTGGAACCCCCACTCCTCCTGTAGATTGCCGGCAGGAGGGTTGCCCAATCCCTCCTGCCAGAACACCCCCCTGAATGAAACCAGCAGGAGGGTGCCCAATCCCTCCTGGCAGAACCCCCCCCATCCCTCCTGTTGGAAAACCCCCATTCATCCCCACTCTGTAGATGGCGCGACCTCCCACTCTTCCCGGACCCCAACCTTTAAAGATGGCAGGCCAGATGGGCATTGTGGGATGCATCGAAGTAGGGGCGTAAAGCCCCACCCATAAAAGGAGCCTTAGGCACCTGGGCCAACTGGAATCTTCGGTAGGCCCTATGTGCCTAAGGCCCCGCCCATAAAAGGAGTCTTAGTTCACCTGGGTCTACCAAAGATTCCGGTTGGACTGTGCCTAAGGCCCCTCCTCTGGTGCATCCCCTCATTCCAACCGAGGCAGGCAGGCCTGCTGGCCGGCCGGAGAGAAGACCCGGCCAACCATCTTTAAAGGTTAGAGGGAGGATCCGGGGTGGGGTTTATAGGTTAGAGGAGTAGGGTGGGGGTTGGTTTTACAGGTTAAGGGGGGGGGGGGTCAGGAGAGGGGAGGGGGAGGGGAGGGTACCAGCAGGAGGGATTGGGCACCCTCCTGCCGGCGATCTACAGGAGGAGGTGTTCCGGGCTGGAGGGATTGGGCATCCCTCTTGCCATGTTCATTTGGAGTGGGTGGGGAGGGGGGGTGTTCTGGGCAGGAGGGATTGAGCATCCCTCCTGACACCCTCAACTAGCGGCCACAATGGTGGCCACTAAACTTGTCATAGCAGGGAGATTCCTTGCTGCGATAAGCTTAGCAGCCGCGTCTACTTACAATGTAGGCCAGCATTTTGCTGGCATACATTATACGCGTCTCCCACTGAACTAGGGAGACGCGTACAGCCTCCTAGTTTCACCTAAGGCTACTTCCGTGGCAAACTACACCCACGCTTAGCCTTAGGCGAGCTTAGGTGGCATGTGGGCCTCCCTAGGCTCCTCCTATGTAGGCAGCCTGCCTCTAGCTTTTTTTTTTTTTTAATGTGCATCCCGATTGGCTAGTTAGACAAGCAGTAGGACGCCTACTGCTGCTTACAATTGGAGTGCCGTTTACAGAATACGGCCCCTAGAATGTATGAGCAATTGCTCATGTGAACGTAAGAATAGCCTTAGTGGGTCAGACCAATGGTCCATCAAGCCCAGTAGCCCGTTCTCACGGTGGCCAATCCAGGTCACTAGTACCTGGCCAAAACCCAAGGAGTAGCAACATTCTATGCTACAGATCCAGGACAAGCAGTGGCTTCCCCCGTGTCTTTCTCAATAACAGACTATGGACTTTTCCTCCAGGAACTTGCCCAAGCCTTTCTTAAAACCAGCTACGCTATCCGTTCTCACCACATTCTTTGGCTACGTGTTCCAGAGCTCAGCATAGAGGGAACATAACTGTAATTCACCATGACAACTGTAATTCACCATGACAAGCCAAGTGTGTCAGCAGTTTCCCTTCAAGTGATCCTCTGATTTTCATGTACAAGTTCGGCAATCTTTCTCTTGTGAGTCTCGTGTGCTGCTGTCACAGGTTGTCCTCTTTGTTTTTGATCACACACATTGGCCCTTCCTGGCCCACAATCTTTTACATTTTTTGGCTCGGTGACACACAGTATTCACATCAGTCATAAATAATCTTCATGTGATGGTGAATTCCAACTGGAGGAACTCCTTCAACAGTCAGAAATTCAAATCGCAGCATGTTGTTTAAATTGCACTGAATGTTCACTGAATGCTTCCATGTCGGAAGCAATAGCAAAACAGCATCTTCACATAGAAGATGTCTCGCCAACTGAGGTGAAGGAAGAGATTTCAAAGGCTATCCTGAAATAGTTGGAGCTGGTGCAAGCATTTTGGATTCACTAATGTACAGAATATTACAGTAGTGTAGAAGTGCTTTACTGTGGTCAAACGTTCCTTTTAAATATATGAAGAGAGATTTTGTAGTTACAAAAGGTGATAGAAATGATTTTTAAAGGTTGTTTGAATTGCAAGGTCAAAGTGAGTGATTTATAGCAATTTTCCATGATTCCTGACCTGTGATTTTAGAGGACATTCTTACTTCTGCAAAGGTACCGTATTTTAAATTCAGGCATTTGTCCACTTGTCTTAGGAACCCAAAAAGTCTGTTGAATTCAGGTTCAGGCAGCCGATGTATTAATTGATATGAATAGCTGCACATCATCAGCATAGATATAGACACAAAATAATATCAACAAAAGCAGCTCAGCTGAATAGCTGACAATATGGTTCCCTGTGGTACCCCAAATTTCAGTGCCCAAGGTTAAGATGTGCTGTTACTGAACAGAATTGGTCATTGTCTGTTTGACAAATAGGATTTGAACCCTGCGAATATGAACCATCGATAACCTGTCTACCCACCATAAAAGCAAAATATAATCCATAGTTGCTGTTGAGAAATCCAGCAACGTTAGTATCAAGAATTATCCCTTGTGGCCGTTTCTGTGGAGATCGTCAGACAGGGATACAATAATTGTATCTATTTCAGACCTATGTCTGAAGCCAGAGTCTAACCAGTTTTTTTTCTATTTGCTAGTCATTGAATGCAGACAGCCTGTTCTATAAGTTTTGCCAGGAAAGGGATGTTAGGAAATGGTTGGTAGTTTGAGCTTGAGGCCAAGGAAGCTGTTTCTAGAGGGGGCACATTTCTTTTTTAGTGTTGGCAGCTGCCTATCCACAAGAGAAGTTACTTTTGTGGCCTTTCAGTGAGGCCTTTGCTTGCTAGCTGTACTATATTTACTGGGCAGAGGTTGAAAGGGTAGGCCATTGGTATAGGCCTTCCAAGATTTTTGATGGTATCCTATGTTACCTGGTTGAATAAGTGCCAGATGGCTGTGCATGGAGGGGAGGGGTGGGGGAGGGAAGAGGAGGAATGTTCTTTTCCTCATAGTAGAATGTTCAATAGAACTGCCTGTGGGTCCTGTTGGAGACCTTTAATTGAGATGGCAAATTAAGTGGCAAAATCATTTCTGGATGGTTATGACTTGGAAGGCAAGTTCTGTTCTGGGGATTGCAGGGTTAACTTGTATTTTTATTTTATCTTATTATTGTCTGCATAAGCATATGTATCATACTCAATATATTCAAATACTTCAGAAGGTCAAAAATAGATGCCTTGGATTCTAGACTTCTGTGTCCGGTGTCCATCTCATCTGAGCAAAAAAGTAGGTTATATGAGTACAGTATCTGCTTTTTTTGCACGATTTCAGCTACGCACCGATTCATAGCCTCTGTTGCAACATAAACTTGTTCTGAAATTATGGCAAATCCAGTGCAAATCGTAACCTGTTAACTGTATACTATGTATGTCTAAGTAACTCTTTGAGGGCAACGGGATAGAAAACAAATTAAATAAATATGGTCTAAAAACTTAGAAGAAAAACAGTGCCATATCCATACCTACATACAGCATACCCAAACCTAATAGTGGAAAAGATAAATAAATACAAGAAGAAACAAACCTTTTCTCAATTCCCTGTATCTTTAGAAAAGAACCCTTCTTAATTATGCTACTGAATTAAAGGCTTTGGAGCCCCATGTGCCGTCCCTCGGACAATGAGGGAACTCTGATCAGTCAGTCGTCTAAGTAAGTTCAAGTTCAAGTTCAGTTTTATTTTGATTAATCGCCTATATAAAACTTTCTAGGCGATGTACAATAAAATACAAGTTATAAAAACATAATATCATATTAGTATTACAAAACATCCAAAACATCATCACAAATAATTATTAATTAAGTAAGGGTGAACCAGGAGACCCATTTTCCACAGGTAAGCCGCCACAACCACCATCACTTTGATGAAGGTCCAGGGAGCTGTTGGCAACCCAAAAGGCAGAGCTGAGAATTGGTAATGTGGTTCCAGAACATGAAACCGCAAGAATTTGCGGTGGGCTGGAAAAATAGGAATAGGCTCTCCGTGAGATCCAGAGAGGCAAGAAACTCTCCCAGGGCCACTGCTGCAATGACCGAGTGCAAGGTCTCCATGCGAAAGCGTGGAACCTTGAGAGCCACATTCATGTGCTGAAGATCCAGAATAGGCCTTCGATCTTCTTTGGCACAATAAAGTATATAGAGTATCTGCCTGAACCAGAGTGTTTGGGCGGCACTGGTTCTATAGCTTGAATATTCAGCAAGGGCTGTACAGCGGCTTGAACCTTGAGCACTTAGTCCGGGCGACCTATGGAAGAGTCCACAAATCAATCCATCAGTGGCTTGGCAAATTCCAGCTTGTAGCCTGACTGAATAATGTCCAAGACCCACTGGTTGGATGAAATGCGAATCCAGGTGGGAAGAAATGCTGAGAGCCTGCCTCCTATCTGCAGAGGAGCATCCCTCGGCCTGGCATCATTGCGCCTTTTGCAGAGGCGCAGAACGGGAAGTGGAAGGCTGGAATCGCCTGTAGCCAGCATAGCGTTGTCGGGAGCCCTGGGACAATCTCTGCGATGAGGCACTTGCATACAGGCGGGATTGCTAGGAGCGATGAAAATTAGAGTGACCAGAACCTGAAGAGGTCTTGGGTCTGCTATCAGGCAGGATCTTAGGGCGACGGTCCACCACAGAATCCATGAGGTCATCCAAGCCTTTGCCAAACAATAACTGCCCCTTAAAGGGAAGTCTAGCCAAAGTATTTATTTAAAAAATTTATATACCGTTTAAAATTAAACGGTTTACAAGGTTTACATACATGGTATTTAAAATAAACACATAGTAAAAACAAATGGATAGTTAAAAAAACGTGAGAGAAAATAAACATAAAAACAATCTTCAAGAGATTCCAAAATGTGGGTAAAGAAGTCATGGTTAGTTCAACTATGTCGGAAATACCTAAAAAAAAAAAAGGCATCAACAAAAAGCTGCATCTATAGCAATTTCGTATCTGCTCCACCAAGGAGTTCTATAACTTAACTCCTGTGCAGCAGAAAGTCATTTTTCTAGTCTCAACAAGTCTTGGATTCAAATTCGTCTTCAGTAGTGCTAAGTTCTCAGAATGCAAAGATCTTTTTGGTATATAACTGAGTATATTGCTTTTAAGCAATTCTGGAATATTCCATACTTAAGTTGATGGCAGATCATCACAACTTTATAATGGACTCTGAAAGCGACTGGAAGCCAATGTAATTTTTTAAGGTATTGTGAGATATGGTCATATTTGGACAAACCCATTATGAGATGTGCCACTGCGTTTTGTGTAACCTACAATGCTCTGCATCTTGCCTTTGTTATCTCAAGGTACAGAGCATTACAGTAGTCAAGCCTCGACAAAACCATGGCCTGAACAACAGTTCGAAAATCATAAGGTACAAGCATTGGTTTCAAATGGTATAACAAATGCATTTGGGCAAAACATGCCTGAATGGCCTTTGTTACTTGCAGCTTCATTGTTAGGGCAGAATCAATTCTTACACCTAGAATATTTAAAGAATCATGCACCAATAGAACATCATCAATAACTTTCACCTCTGTAGGCTACTGATGCTCTGGCTTTCCTATGAACATTAGTTCAGTTTTATCTACGTTTAATTTCAGACCTTGATTTGCCATCCACTCCTCAATTTTACACATGTATACAGACAATAGCCTTAGAAGTGGAATCACCGGCCCATTGGCTGATCCAGAGCATCCTGCGAGCAGAGATAGAGTACACTGACACTTTTGCCAAAACTCGCATAAAGCCATACAATGTGTTAGCAATAATCTGTCCCAGCCAAAAGAAGTTGAGGAGGTTCAACAGCCTCATACTCCAGTGTGTGCAGTCGAGAGAGACAGGCATGAGCAACAAAAGATTTACCTGAAGCAGCTTTGATGCCTAAAGCAGCTGCATCGAAGAGTCTCCGGAGGACCATATCCGCACGGCTATCCTGCATATCGTTTAGCACAGCAGTCTCAAACACGCGGCCCACAGGCCGCATGTGGCTCTCCAGGTTTTATTTGCGGCCCGCGGTCTAGACTGGATCATTCTCTTCCTTTTGGAGCAGCAGCGTGTCTGGCCAGCTCGTTTCGTTCAAAGCCGTAGGTTGGCGGCTCCTTGTGCTATCCACTCCTGCATCGGAAGCCTCTGACATCACAACATCAGAGAGGCTTCAGACGCAGGTGCGGATCTCTCAAGGAGCCGCCACCCGCGGCTTTGAATGGAACGAGCCGGCCAGACACGCTGCTGCTCCAGTGGCGTACCAAGGGGGGGGCGGTCCGCACAGCTGGCCACCCTCCACTGTTCTCCCTAGAGTGCGGCTCGTCTAGAGCAGTGGTGCCCAACCTGCTTCCCTTCCCTTCTCACCGCTGCCATCGGGGAACAGGCCGGCACCGTGCTCTTTGCCCTGCTTCTCTCGCCGCCCGACGTCAATTCTGACTTCGAGAGGACGTTCTGGCTAGCCATTCGCTGCCTGGTTGCCCCGAACGTCCTTTCCGACGTTAGAATTGACGTCGGGTGGTCGGCCCCGTGGAGAAGAGAAGCATGGAGATCTCGGCCTGTTCCCGCTGGCAGCAGCAGCAGCAGTCTATTCCCTGGTGGCGGTGGCATGGGGGAGGGCAAGAAGGAAGAAAGAAGGGGGTGGGGGACAGGGAGCCAGAAACAAAGCAAAAAATGGGACACAGAATCAGAGAAAGACAGACATAGAGAAAGAAAGAAAAAGTTGGGGGAGGGAATGAGGTCTGGAGGAGAGGAAGCATACAGGAGGCTGAAAGAAGGGAATAAATATTGGATGCACAGTCAGAAGAATAAAGTGCAACCAGAGACTCATGAAATTACCAAAGGTAGGAAAATGATTTTATTTTCAATTTAGTGATTGAAATGTGCCGGTTTTGAGAAAGAAAAGATATTAAACTTTAAATGTGAGTGCTGCAGAAAAAATAGAGTACTTGGAGGGCCGCAGAAAAAATAGTTTGTCTTATTAAAGAAATGACAATTTTGCATAAGGTAAAACTCTTTATAGTTTATATATCTTTCCTTTAACTGTTAAAGGAAAGTTTTATAAACTATAAAGAGTTTAACCTCATGCAAAATTGTCATTTCTTTAATAAGACATTAACTATTTTTTCTGCGGCCCTCCAAGTATCTACAAATCCAAAATGTGGCCCCGCAAAGGGTTTGAGTTTGAGACCACTGGTTTAGCACTACGCCACCTTTACTGGGTAGAGATATATGCATTTAGTTACCTGCACAACCTAAGAATCCACCCTGGGCTGACGCAAAAGCTGCTGACACTCCTGTGCCAGAGGATACAAGCATGACATGGCTCTTGCTATCTTAAGAGCACCCTCTGAAGAGTCATGCTGCCCCAAGACCAGAATGCTCATATCAGGGTGCCCAGGGAAAGGTAGCAGATACGAGCACATACCAAAGCCAGGAGGAAGAAGTGGATGGAGCTGGCCAAGTGATTAAATTAAATTCAACTCCTGCAAAGACTCAGAAATAAGATCCGGCAAACTTAAATAAACGCAGAACAGTGGGATCATCCCCAGGTTCCAAAACCCCAGAGGGATCCGCAGATCCGGCACACAGTCCCTGATCTCCTGTCCCGAGAAGCGCTGCGCCTGTAATTAAGGGGTCAGCAAGCTGGTCATCTTCATAAGGATCCCCGAGATCAGGATCAAGCAGCACATTAACAGCGGCTGGTTGAGCCAAGGATGTGTCCAAAGGAGCAATGCCACTAAGAAATGCCTCTGAGGTGGATTGGGACTGCGCAGGGAAAAGCGCCAGCTTTGAAACTCAGTTCACAAATGTTTCATGTCTGAGAAAGTGTCTGGCACCTGGGGCATAAGGTCACCCTTTGATGACTTAATTTTTGTGTAATTTAGGCTGCAGAGGGTCCATAGCTAGGCACACGGAACCAGCAGCCATGCCAAGCCCTGAAAGTAAAGAATGCTGCCCCGCCGGGGTTGATACATAGCACATGACGCAAGGACGCTCTGAAAGTGCTAAATTTGCACAATCCTTGCAAGAATCCATATGAGGAGAGCCCAAGTACTCCAGCCCAACAAGTTTTGAGGCAGTTTTGGAGTTTTGCAGTTTTGCAGTTTTGGAGAAGCAGAGAGCTTTAGAAAAAAAGATTGCTAAAAAACCAAGATGTCAGCCGTCAAATATTTTTTATGTTTACCAAAGTAAAAAAAAACCTGGCAATTTTAGGATTTTTCAGGTGGAGAACACAGGGGAACATGCAGAAACCTTGAAAACCCACTCTTCAAACCTACCCTGATTCACCTCACATGCTGTAACAGCCTGTACTCGGTGTGACATAAGAACATAAGAAACGCCTTCGCCGGATCAGACCTAGGTCCATCTAGTCCGGATCTGTACTGCAGCCTGCCTTAGCTCTCTAACAGGAGCTGGATAAGATAATCACTGCCTCATGCTGGGAATGCCTCTGCAAAGCTGATCTTTGGGCTGCCAGTCAGACCCTAAGCCTGACTGCACTTACACTCCTGCAGACCGACGGACACGCACCGGGATGGACGGAGGTGAGAAGACGCAGCCATGTGAGACACCATCAAGTCTCCTAATGGCGCCCAACAACCTACGCTTTTGACCCCCTACTTAACAGTAGGTGAGACCACTTCAGGGACGGCCCTGATGTCCAAAGAAAACTAAGCAGACTGGCTAACAGGTGCCCATTGGGATTGGCCTGTTAGCTACAAACCAAAGTCTGTGTGTTCTCAAAGCAGGCAGAGCAGAGTAAACGCTCTGAGCACCAGAAACCCCTGAGAAAGGGATAAAAAATACTCCAAATAAAATGAAAGTGTGGAGAGCAGAACAAACACTCCTGTAGGCATGTATGCTGAAGGAAAGAACTGCAGGTGGAGCTAAGGAGCCCAGTGAAGTACAGCAGAGGCAAAAGGAAAAGTCTGGAGTGGATTCCTTCTGAAGATGGCATGTTGCCATGGGGACACTACACATCTGTCTTCTAGAATGTCTCAACTATTGTGTTGGAATGATTTTTATTCTTAGGGGCCCTTTTACTAAAACTTAGCATGCATTAAGTACTGCTCATACTGATGTCCATTAGCATCTGCCAAGCGCTAGTAGAAGGGCCCTTTAATTTTTGTGTTCAGTTCATCTTACTGTATTGAATACTAGGAAATCTTAACGCTTACATGTACCCAAGTAATGGTGGGCATGCCAGCAATGCTGTAAGATGTTTGATTTTTGCCTCTGGTGACCTATACTTTTCAGATTCATTTTAGAGATAGTCTTTGCAAGACCGTTAAGTAATTTCAGCAACAGTATAGTATAAATTCCATTTACAGTAGTTAATATTAGAGGATTAATAGAATGTCTGAATTAGTATGGCATTAGGTACTCAGTGCAGGCTTTGGATGCCAGCTCAAGTGACAGCCCTCTAATTAAATGTCATTGTTTGGACCTTGAGAACTGGACTCAATTCATGAAGCTTTTATTTCTTAAAAATCGTTTAAAGTGCGAGAAATTGAAAAGAGTGAGCTGAATGGCAAAAGGAGCCCTTGTCTTCCTCTCTAACCAACTCACTTGTGTTCTGCTTTATTTGCATGAAAAAGTAGAGCCCTGTACATGACTGTCTTTATCCTGTTCCAAATCCAACTCTTAGTTTTATCCAGAAACAAAATGCCCGAGTGTTTTTATTTAATTCTGAAATGGTGTCCAGGAAAAACTAATAAAGGACCCATGAGAATCTATCTAGTTTGCACCAACCTGAGTTTTAACTGCTGTAGGTTTTAATTGCATTTTTTAAAAGTATTCTTATCAGTTTGTTCATGGAATTCTTTCCTGTAGAGTGGCTGGTCTGAGTCATATTTTGAGCTAAATACACTTATAAACCCTGTACATTTAAAGGGTATAGTTTTCACAGTATATTTGCAAATATGTGTTATGGAATTTTTTATTTTAATCTAGTGTGATTTTCAATTTCATTATAATGGTTCATTTTCTAGTTTTATGTTTAATTTTTCAGGTGGAATAATTTTCAAAAATTCAGCATTTTCTTTTAACAGTTACATAAGAACATAAGAAAAGCTTTACTGGATCAAACCAAGTTCCAATTTTCCCAGCATCATGTTTCTTACTGTGGCCAATCAGGGTTACAAGTACCCAGTAGGTCCTGAAAGGTAAATTAGCTTCACATAGCTCATTTTCAGGGGTGAGCAAATGGCTCAGCCATCCATCTGGCTAATAATTGTTTAGAAATTTTTCCTTGAAGAACATGTCCAGATCTCTCTCGAATCTTAATGTTGGTCGCCTTGACCACATCCTGCCAAGCTTAATTATGTGCTGTGTTGGTCATCACTGGCTTGCCTCTTTAGGCACTCAAAGTATCAGATAAGGTATATCATCAAATGAGTCCGTATAATTAGTCATTAACCACTGATAGACAGTTGTTAAAGTATTCCTGCTTTTTTTCCCCTTTATTTTCTGTTTTCTTCTCTTTTTAGAAACTCACACCCTCTTTATGAAAAATGAATGGAAAAAATGGTGTTACAATTAGTATTATTATGGGGCGGGGTCTGGGGTGGAGATTGAGTGAAGATGGCAAGGTCTGACCCACGACTTAGCCCAGTGTTCTTCAACTGCTGGTCCACAGACCGGTGCCAGTTTACAAAATAATTATTTTATTTCCGCCGGTCCATAGGTGTCAAAAGGTTGAAGAACACTGAGGTACACACACAATATAATCGTATTAACAATACATAAAGGTTAACCATCAAACTACACAAAGCACACTATATGCTTCTCAATATTCATTCCTACCAGAACACAGATAACCCCATGCAAATACGGGACCAAAAATTAAAAGTACTAATATATACAAACAGACCCTAAAATGCAAGACTGTGCATGCAGTACAACCCCAGAGAAATAGAAACAAATGCATTTCTTTCTGAACAGTGCAAAATACAGACAGCAGATGTAAATCAATCACTAAATTAAAAAATAAAATCATTCCCCCTACTGTTGTTGTCTTCCTCCCTCCATGCTGTGCCTTGCCTTCTGGCCTGCCCCCCCCCCCCCGGTGTTATCTTTGGGCTGGCTCCCTCTTCTTCAGTGCTGCAGTTCACAAAGCCACGGGCAAGCGGTTCCTCGTGCGTCCCGCGCCTCATCTGGAAGCCTTACCTCTGACATTGCGATGTCAGAGAGAAGGCTTCCAGTTCAGGCGTAGGACACACATAAGAGCCTCTGCCCACGGCTTTGTGCACTGCAGCACTGAGGAATAGGGAGCGGCCCGAGGACAATGCCGCATCGATCACACTGTGGACCGGCAGGTGAAGAGCACTGTCTGTGGACCGACAGGAAATTTCTGTGACCGGCACCGGTCCACATACCGGTGATTGAAGAACACTGCTCTATATGGCACATAGCAGTGACATGTAGCCTTGCAGGTTATTAGCTCTGGAGGAAAATGTTCTCGTTGCTCTTTTGGTAGAGGCTGCCACAATAGCAGCAGGTATCTTCCTTCCCTCTCTAGAATTGGGCACATTGCTTCTACAACTTCTAATATTGCTTAACACTCAAATATATTTTAGTTAGTATGTGGAAAATCTGCTCTCAGTATTTCATCTAATATTTTCACATTCTTTTAGATTTAAATTGTATTTAGCTGAAAGTAGTGAGATGAGCCAGCAGTACATAAAAGAATTGCATTTCAGTGTGCCAGATGTTTTAGGTAGAATACAAGTTTTTATTTTTAATCTAATTTAAGGTCATTCTAATGTAGCTGGTTTTTTTAAGTTAATTAAGTTTTTATTGAAGTTTTTTTTAACAAAAAACAGAACTGTACAAAAACATTGTAGCATATATCATAATCACAAGATGCCATACAAATGCATCAATGACAATATCTGATAACAAATAGTATAGTTGGATAGATTTTGACCTATCTTAGTACTATAAGTTTAATATATTTCTAATGTAGCTGATTAAAGATTTTAATGGAAATGAATTCCTTGATTACAAATTCTGATGCTAGTTAATCACAATTTTAACTGCTGCCTTGGTACTGCTGCTGAATATCACTTCTGACTGTCATGGCACTATATAGGCAGTTAACAGTATAGTGGCAGCACTCAGCTTGCTATCTGCTTAGCTTAACTGGTTAGTGGGTTGAATATCGTGTGTGTTAATTTTGCAATTTCCCAAGCCTACCTGGTGGTCTGGAGTAGGGCAGGCATCCACTTTTCCAAATTGCTCCTTCTGATGCTGGCTCCAGATTCAAAATGGTCTCCGTGACCTGTACCAGTAGTCTTATGATACTACTACAAGGGATCAGAAGAGGGGTGGTGGTGGTGTTGGGGGAGGTTGAAAGGGAGTGTATATTCTTGGGGGGGGGGGGTGATGCTCAATTGAGGCTATGACAGCTTTAATGGTGCCAATTTTAATCACTGTTAACATTACTGTTAATGCTTAAATGTTAATGGAGATTAATCATCAGTACTTACTTTTCAAAACATTTCAGACCAGAAATGAGCAAATGATGATGAATATCTGAATTATGAATGAAGCATTAAAGCATTCCAGTTACATTCTCACACAGAAAGGTAGGGTTAGTCGTGGGAGGTGAGAAACATGGAAAGATGGATGGGTGATCAGAGGGTGACAAAGAACTATAATTTTATGGTTTATAATATGTTAGGAAACCCAAATCTTTAAGTCATATCTGTTGAGTGTCAAAATATTTCATCATTTTAACTTCAAAGGTTTTATGTTTCTGGATTGCCTTAAAATTTCCTTGTAGTGTATAGATTTGTGTCAGCAGAGGCCAGTTTCAGGTACATCAATACAAGTGGGAGGTAGAGCTGGGGGGGGGTCAACTATACAGTACATCTGAGGACTGGGAGAATATGGGGGCTGCAGTCTACACTACCACTAAGAATATGAATTTGTAGGAGAACTCTGTTAAACTGCTATATTGTTGGTACCTTACACTAGAAATGCAGAGTAATGCATTTGGGGATTAATAATAGGAAGGAACCGTATATGCTGGGAGGAGAGAAGCTGATATGCACGGACGGGGAGAGGGACCTTGGGGTGATAGTGTCCGAAGATCTAAAGGCGAAAAAACAGTGTGACAAGGCAGTGGCTGCTGCCAGAAGGATTCTGGGCTGTATAAAGAGAGGCGTAGTCAGTAGAAGAAAGAAGGTGTTGATGCCCCTGTACAGGTCATTGGTGAGGCCCCACTTGGAGTATTGTGTTCAGTTTTGGAGACCGTATCTGGCGAAAGACGTAAGAAGACTTGAGGCGGTCCAGAGGAGGGCGACGAAAATGATAGGAGGCTTGCACCAGAAGACATATGAGGAGAGACTGGAAGCCCTGAATATGTATACCCTAGAGGAAAGGAGAGACAGGGGAGATATGATTCAGACGTTCAAATACTTAAAGGGTATTAACGTAGAACAAAATCTTTTCCAGAGAAAGGAAAATGGTAAAACCAGAGGACATAATTTGAGGTTGAGGGGTGGTAGATTCAGGGGCAATGTTAGGAAATTCTACTTTACGGAGAGGGTGGTGGATGCCTGGAATGCGCTCCCGAGAGAGGTGGTGGAGAGTAAAACTGTGACTGAGTTCAAAGAAGCGTGGGATGAACACAGAAGATTTAGAATCAGAAAATAATATTAAAGATTGAACTAGGCCAGTTACTGGGCAGACTTGTACGGTCTGTGTCTGTGTATGGCCGTTTGGAGGAGGATGGGCAGGGGAGGGCTTCAATGGCTGGGAGGGTGTAGATGGGCTGGAGTAAGTCTTAACAGAGATTTCGGCAGTTGGAACCCAAGCACAGTACCGGGTAAAGCTTTGGATTCTCGCCCAGAAATAGCTAAGAAGAAAAAAAAAAATATCAGAGACCAATCAGGTTGGGCAGACTGGATGGACCATTCGGGTCTTTATCTGCCGTCATCTACTATGTTACTATGTTAGTTCACCTGCATCATTGTTACTCATATTCCTCGCCTTATTCTTGGAGGCTATGTGGTGAATTGGGCCCTCTGGGTTATATTTGTTGAAAGGCTCAAGTGTATTTGCGGACACAACAATTCTGTGTTGAAATTATATTGAGCTATCAAATTCCATGGTACCCTGGAATTTTTTTGCTTAATAAGTTTGCTCCAGGGCTCACTATACCAAAAAATAAACCCCACAACTTTTTTGAATCCAACAGTGTATGTAGCTCAAGCTTGGAAAATCCCTGACAGTACTATTCCAGAAGATCTGGAGGACCTGCTCATGGCCAAAGGACTGGAATAGATCAGTTTTTATCCTACTATTGAAAAAAAGCGACACCAGACACTGTACCAACTATAGAACAATCACCCTGATCCCCCACGCCAGCAAGGTTCTTCTGAACATCATCCAGAGGCACTTGAGCAACATTCTTGATTGAGATCTTCCTGATTCCCAAGCTGGATTTCATAAGGGCAGAGGGACTTGTGATCACATCACAAATTTGAGGTGGATCATAGAAAAGGAGTACCAGAAGAAGCTATACCTGTGCTTCATTGATTATACCAAGGCTTTT
This sequence comes from Geotrypetes seraphini, assembly GCF_902459505.1. NCBI lineage: Eukaryota > Metazoa > Chordata > Amphibia > Gymnophiona > Dermophiidae > Geotrypetes > Geotrypetes seraphini. The sequence goes on from NC_047084.1 coordinate 537,350,348, forward strand.
GACTGTGTTGAGCATGAGCTTTGGAAAGCACTGAGTGAGGTAGGAGTGCCAGCGCACCTTATCAAGTTTAATCAGATCGCTCTACTATGATCAAGAAGCTACAGTGTGAACCAAGTATGGAGATACAGAATGGTTCAAGATAAAAAAAGGGTACAAGACAAGGATGCATCCTCTCTCCTTTTCAACCTCTATGCAGAAGTAATCATGAGGAAATTAGACTTAGATGATTTGAGTGTTGGGGTGAAAATAGGCAGAAGAACATCAGCAATCTGAGATATGCAGATGATACTATCCTGCTGGCAGAGAGTGAGAAGGACCTCAAGAAGTTGATCCTGAAGCTGAAAGAAGAAAGCGAGAAGATGGGACTTTACCTGAACATCAAGAAGACCAAAATCATGACTACAACCAACAAAAAAGTCCACATAAAGATTAACATTGAAGAAAAAGAAGTGGTTGACAGCTTCATTTTCCTTGGGTCCCTCATTAATTGCAGTGGCGGTTTGAAAGCAAAGATAAGTGTCAATTAGCACTAGGGTGTGCAGCCCTGGTGTGTAGATCTGGATATTGTTGCTATCACAGAGACGTGGTTCAAGGAATCCCATGGATGGGACGTAAACATACCGGGATATAATCTTTTTAGGAAGGACAGAGATGGTCAAAAAGGTGTAGGATTAGCTCTCTATGTAAAGATCGATATCCAAGCAACCGAAATGCAAGGGATCCAGGGAGAGGAAGAAGTGATATGGATCACTCTGAAAAGAGAAGATGGAACTTCTATCTACGTGGATGTAGTCTACAGACCGTCAACTCAATCGCAACAAATTGATAAGGATCTGATTGTGGATATCCAAAAGTTTGGAAAGAAAGAGGAGGTGCTGCCGTTGGGAGATTTCAACCTGTTGGATGTGGACTGGAATGTTTGTCTGCAGAATCAGACAGAAGTAGGGAGATTGTGGATGCCTTTCAAGAGGCTTTGCTCAGACAAATGGTGACAGAACCCACGAGGGAAAAAGCGATATTGGATCTGGTCCTCACAAATGGAGAGAGTATCTCTAATGTTCGAGTGGGTGCTCACCTGGAAAGTAGCGATCATCAAACGTTTTGGTTTGATATAACGGCTAAAGTGGAGAGCAGCCGCACAATACTTAAAGTCCTAGATTTAAAATGTATGGAGTACGGACTTTAATGAAATGGGAGAGTACCTGAAGAAAGAGCTGTTAGGATGGGAGGACATAAGAGAAGTGGAAAGACAGTGGTCCAAACTGAAAGGAGTGATAAAAATGTGAAGAAAATAAAAGGAAACCAATATGGTTCTCCAAACTAGTGGTGGAGAAAATAAAGGCAAAAGAGTTGGCGTTCGTGAAATATAAAAAAAAAAAAGAAGAGGAGTGCAGAAAGGACTACAGGGTGAAACTGAAAGAAGCCAAGAGAGAGATACATCTGGTGAAACTACCGGTAGAAGAACAAATGGCTAAAAATGTAAAAAAGGGAGACAAAATTTTTACTGATATATTAGTGAAAGGAAGAAGATGAAAAATGGAATTGCTAAGCTAAAAGATGCTGGGAACCGATATCTGGAGAATAATGAGTTAAAAGCAAACGTGCTAAACAAATACTTTTATTCTGTGTTCATGGAAGAAAATCCTGGAGAAGGACCGAGATTGTCTGGCAGAATAACATGAGAAAATGGAGTAGATTCTGCACCGTTCACGGAGGAGAGTGTTTATGAGCAACTTGAAAAACTGAAGGTGGACAAAGCGATGGGACCAGACGGGATCCATCCCAGGATAGTGAGGGAGCTCAGAGCAGTTCTGGCAGGTCCTATTAAAGACTTGTTCAACAAATCTCTGGAGATGGGAGTGGTTCCTGGGGATTGGAGGAGAGCGGTCAAAAGTGGTCAAAGGGATGAAGCGGGAAACTACAGGCCAGTGAGCCTCACTTCAGTTGTTGGAAAAATAATGGAAGTATTTCTGAAAGAAAGGATAGTAGTGTTCCTTGAATCTAATGGGTTACATGATCCGAGGCAACATGGCTTTACAAAAGGTAAATCGTGCTAAACGAACCTGATTGAATTTTTTGATTGGGTGACCGGAGAGCTGGATCGAGGACATATACTAAATGTAATTTACTTAGATTTCAGCAAAGCCTTTGATATGGTTCCTCATAGGAGGCTCTTGAACAAACTTGAAGGGCTGAAGTTAGAACTCAGTGGTGAACTGTATTAGAAACTGGCTGTCGGACAGATGCCAGAGGATGGTGGTTAATGGAAGTCGCTTGGAGGAAGGAAAGGTGAGTAGAGGAGTCCCTCAGGGTTCGGTGCTGGGGCCGATCCTGTTCAATATGTTTGTGAGTGACATTGCTGAAGGATTAGAAGGAAAAGTTTGCCTTTTTGCAGATGATAACCAAGATTTGTAACAGAGTAGACACCAAAGAGGGAGTGGAAAATATGAAAAAGGATCTGCAAAAGTTAGAGGAATGGTCTAATGCCTGGCAACTAAAATTCAATGCAAAGAAATACAGAGTAATGCATTTGGGGATTAATAATCGGAAGGAACCGTATATTCTAGGAGGAGAGAAGCTGATATGCACGGATGGGGAGAGGGACCTTGGGGTGATAGTGTCCGAAGATCTAATGGTGAAAAAACAGTGTGACAAGGCAGTGGCTGCTGCCAGAAGGATGCTGGGCTGTATAAAGAGAGAAGTAGCCAGTAAAAGGAAGAAGGTGTTGATGCCCCTGTAGAGGTCATTGGTAAGGCCCCACTTGGAGTATTGTGTTCAGTTTTGGAGACCGTATATGGCGAAGGACATAAGAAGACTTGAAGCGGTCCAGAGGAGGGCAACGAAAATGATAGGAGGCTTGTGCCAGAAGATGTATGAGGAGAGACTGGAAGCCCTGAATATATATACCCTAGGGGAAAGGAGGGACAGGGGAGATATGATTCAGACTTTCAAATACTTGAAGGGTATTAACGTAGAACAAAACCTTTTCCAGAGAAAGGAAAATGGTAAAACCAGAGGACATAATTTGAGGTTGAGGGGTGGTAGATTCAAAGGCAATGTTAGGAAGTTCTACTTTATGGAGAAGGTTGTGGATGCATGGAATGTGCTCCCGAGAGAGGTGGTGGAGCGGAAAATGGTGACGGAGTTCAAAGAAGCGTGGGATGAATACAGAGGATCTAGAATCAGAAAATAATATTAAATATTGAACTAAGGCCAGTACTTGGCAGACTTTCACGGTATGTGTCTGTATATGGGGAGGATTGGCTGGGGAAGGCTTCAATGGCAGGGAGGGTGTAGATAGGCTGGAGTAGGCTTTGACAGAGATTTCGGCAGTTGAAACCCAATCACAGTACCGGGTAGAGCTTTGGATTCTTGCCCAGAAATAGCTAAGAAGAAAAAATTTAAATTGAATCAGGTTGGGCAGACTGGATGGACCATTCGGGTTTTTTATCTGCCATCATCTACTATGTTAATGGAAGTGCAAGGACGTCTTGGTCACCATCAAACAAAAACTGATCAATGCCATTGTGTTTCCAATCATGACCTATGGCTGCGAGTCATGGACACTCATGAAAGCAGATAGAAGAAAAATTGATGCCTTTGAACTGTGATGCTGGATAAGACTTCAACGAATCCCATGGCCAGCTAGGATCACCAACAAAGATGTTCTTGATCATATAAACCCAGAGTTGTCCCTGGAAGGCAAGATTACCAGATGGAAACTGACCTATTTTGGATATGTGATGAGAGTGAATTCACAAAAAATGGAGGTGCTACTCTGAATGGTCAGTGGTAAAAGGAAACAGGGGAAACCAAAGGCCCATTGGCTGGATACCATCAAGAATGATACAGGAATGAACATCAAGCTATTCAAAGAAGCCGTGGAAAACAGGGAAGCTTGGCGAGGACTGGCCTACAGAGTATTCAAGGGTCTGACACGACTGAATGATTAATATTATTATTAGTAGTAGAAATTTCTAAGAAATTATCAAAATATACAAATTACTGAAATATGTTTGTGTTCTGATAATAATTTTTATATATTTGCATTACATATTAATGCCTTTTATGTCTCAATTTATCTTATTTACCCATATTGACACTAACACATTGGACTAACTTACCCCCTCCTTTACTAACACGTAGTGCGGGTTTTAGTGGGTTCCTATGAGCGTCGGAGCAGTTACTGCTGTTGCCGGCGCTAAAGGAGGGGGTTAGTTTATGATTAGCTTTCAAAGTCTTCCAAGATTTTGATCTTTGAATTTTTAACATTTGGATCTTGATTTTTGTTGTGTTTGTGTCCTATTTTATATATTTTCACCAAATTCTGTATATAGCACCATAGTTGTATATGCACAGAGCTAATTTGTTTATACAACTTAATTGTTTAACTAGACCAACCAACACAGATAATTGGCAATTAACATCTTATAATTTATACTAATTGAAGAGAATGGCCTGATTAGCCACCAACAAACCTCCAGCCCCCTAGTTCACCAGCAACCTATGAACCCTAAAGAGATCACTACGGAAAGCTGAAAAGAAGTGGGTCAAGAACCAAAACCCACTGGACAAATCTTTCAGCCTCCTACAAAACCGCCATCCTAGAAGCAAAGAAAACATACTACACCAAACTCTTACAGAGAGTTCAAAATAGATCTACATGCCTATTCATCCATAGAAACCACCTCTTCACCATTGGCCAGGGAGACAGAAGCAACAACCCCTCTAACTTTGACAGCACAGCCCTCTTCGACTTCTTCCAGACCATAATTGATGCCACCCCTAACAGAAGCCCTCTCCTCAATCTACCACCCTCACACTCCTGAAACTTTGTCAAGTAGAACCCTCTCCCAGCTACACCTGGCCACACACAACGATCTTCTTGAAACCTTGAAGGAGCTCAGACCCTCCAATGCTATCCTTGACCCCTCCTCCTCCTCCAGCCTCTTCCTATCCATGTCAGAGGCCCTTTCAGAATCCATCCTCCCGATCACAAACACCTCCCTAGCTACAGGGAAGATTCCACTCAGCTGGAAATCAGCCATCATCAAGCTAACCCTTTAAAAGCCTACCCTAGACCCAAACAACCCTGGCAACTATCGACCGGTCTCCAACCTCCCTTTTGCCTCCAAGCTCCTGGAATGAATAGTTCTCCACTGCCTTCTACTTTTCAGAGAAGAGAAGGGAACCCTGACACTATCCCCTTCCAATCTGGCTTCCGGGTAGGACATAGCACGGAGTCCATCTTCTTGGATATCATTTTTGACAGCTGGTCAATACTTGATAAAGGGAGTGACGCCCTGCTAGTATTACTGGACTTAACGGCAGCCTTTGATACAATCGATCACCAACTCTTTTTAAGTCGACTCACAGACCTCAGAATCAAAAACTCTGCCCTCCATTGGTTCACCTCCTTCCTCCACCAAAGAATGCAAACCGTACTATTAGGCCCAAACAAATCTGATGCCAAACCCATCAAATACGGAGTCCCCCAAGGTGTCCCCATTCCTATTCAACCTCTACATTAGACCAATCATAGATGTTGCTCACAAATACAACATTAAAATCCACTCCTATGTTGACCTCAAAAACGACCTTCCCAGCTCTCCAATTTCTAACACTGCCTTTCCAACTTAAAGAGGTGGATGACAGCCAACAAACTCCAGCTGAACGCCTCAAAAACCAAACTGCTCTGGATCAGAAAGAAAAGCACCAACTTCACCCACCCAAAGCTATCCTGGGAATCAACCTCCCTAACAGCAAAGAAACATAGAAATAGACGGCAGATAAGGGCCACGGCCCATCTAGTCTGCCCACCCTAATGACTCTCCCCTACCTTTCTTTGTGAATAGATCCCACGTGTCGATCCCATTTGGCCTTAAAATCAGGCACAGCTTCAGGGTGATACTGGATGAGCACTTATACCTCTCGGCCCACAGCTCACAAGTAGTCTCCACCTCCTTCTATTATCTACACCAACTCCGAAGGATCAAGCCCTACCTCTCTAAACCCAACTTAACCCAGCTCATCTACGCCTATATATTCTCTAGACTGGACTGTTGCAACTCTCTATTCAATGACATCATCACAAAGGAACTCAAACGACTTCAGCAGGTCCAAAATGCAACGATCCGACTCCTATATGGCCTCAACTACTGCGACCCCACCTCTACAGCTCTCCAAACAGAACATTGGCTACGCTGCATTTTCTAAGCTCTGGTAATAGCTCACAAAAGATTCTACAACATAACCCCTACATGCATAGCTTCCAAACCACACCAGTATACCCCGAATCGCTCCCTCTGCTCAGCCGTGGAAAGACAACTGTGCATCCCCCAGGGAAAATCTCTCCAGATGGAAACTTCCCGTAAACGCTCATAGTCACTTTATCCCTCAGCTTTGGAACCAGTTGCCTGAACAGCTAAGATCTTGAAACTCACTGATGACAATCCAAAGAGCAGTGAAGACCCTCCTTTTCAGCTAAACAGATTCTTGACAGACTGCCACCTCCTTTTCTGTAAACCTCCTAGGTACCCCATTATTTTATGACCTATCTGGACATTAGCCTTTGTGAAATTTCAGCAATTATCTTCCTCTCTGTACCCCTTTACCTTATGACCAGTCATGTCCTTAGTTTTTGTGAAATGTCTGCATTGTGAACGTCCTTATGTAACCTGTCCTGAGCTTCTGGGTGGATGGTCTAGAAATCAAAATAAATAAATTATAAGTTACTTACACAACTTGGTAGGCACATTCTATGAAGAGGTGTTAAACAGTTTGCGTGTGAATCTGAAAAGGGGGCATGGCCAAGGGAGGAGCATAGGCAAATTGTGGGTGTTCCTAAAGGTGATATAGAATACAATATGCCTAATTGGTGCACAACAAAGGCACAGGTATTTAGTCTTGGTTTTTCTTGGCCTAAATGGATTTGCCTAAATGTTGGCGCCATGTATGGCCGCTAAGTGTGATTCTATATATGGCATGTACTTTTAATAATTCACACTAAGCACCATTCTAGTCGGCACTATAGAAAGAATCAGACGCTTTGGTTTATTGGCATTTGATTATGTATGTTTTTACTTGTGATATGCCAAGAATAATAGATTATACAGACTAGAAATTTTTTAAATCGTGAAAATAAATGTGTTTCCATACAATAAGGCAGTCACCCCTGTCTAACAAATATCAACTGATTATCCCCACCCAAGCTTCGCCCCTGACCAGCCCAAGCTTCACCTCCTGACCCAGTACCGTAACAATTGAGCATAAGACAAAAGTGTGCCGATAATTGCATGCAAGACTATGTGCGCTGCTGGTCCCGCCACTTTAAATCCTTACTGTTAGTGCTGTGAGAGGGGTATGGGAGGAACCCCCCCAGTACATGTACAAGTCCTTGCATTCCCATTGGGGGGTGGTTTGGGTGGGGAACCCCCAAGTACACTAAAAACTTCTGTTTTCCTTTCAGTTTTCGGTGATCGGCAGTTTTTCTGTGTAGTGGGGGAGGTTCCTACCCATACACACGTCCCCAACGGGACCGCAAGGACTTGTACATGTAGTGGGGGGGGGGTTCCCCCCCTCTCACAGTGATAACAGTAAGGCTTTAAAACGGTGGGACCGGCGGTGCGCATACATCTTGCACGCAATTGACGGCGCACCAAAGTTCGGCACGCTTTTGACGGGTCATCCCTGCCCCCCATAATAGTACTTAATTGTAATGCAATTTCTAACATTCATTTTTCATATAAACACAATATAATCTTATTAACAATGCATAATGGTAAACACAAAATTAAACTACACAAAGCACACTGTATGCAGAGAAAATATTAATTATCATTTATATTCTGGTTTTTTTTTTTCAACGAGGTTAAGGCAGATTACTTTAAAATATGCAATGTCACCTCAGTAACAGCTACAGAAAAATAGGCAAATATAGTGCAAAATATAGACAGCAGATATAAATTCTCATAACTGACACATTTTGATTACTAAATTTAAAATAAAATAATTTTCCCTACCTTTGATGTCTGGTGATTTAATTTTTCTAATCATCCTTTCCCAGTCTCGGTTGTATTTCTTTCTTAATGTACTCTTAACTGTGTTTCTAGGGCCTTTATATCAATTGACTGGTTTTCTCTCCTTCTTGACTTTCTGTCTTGCCATCCATCTATGGCATTGACTTTTAACATTCAACTTTTTTCCATTTTTCTGCTTTCTTCTCAAAATAAACTTTTCCATGTCATCCCTTCCTATCTTCTCTCCCATGGCCTGACATCTCTCTCGCTTTCCTCCCCATTTCCATGGCCTGACATCTCTCTCGCCTTCCTTTCCCCCTTCCCATAGTGGTATCTCTCTCCTCTCCTTCCCACAGTATGGCATCTCTCTCTCCTTCCCTCCCTCTTCCCCTTCCACTGGTCTGACATCTCTCTTTTCCTCCTTCCATCACCCTTCTCTCCCTTCCTTGAGTCATTTTTCTTCCCCTCTCAATGTAACATTTCTTCCTCCTTTCTGCTTCCTGCAGTTCAACATTTCTTTCTCTCTGTCTCCTACATGCTTCTTCTCCACTGGTCCTCATTCCCTCCCTCAACCAATCTCTCTCCCCTCCCCCCCATGAGTCCAACTTTTCACTCTCTGTCCTCTTCCCCTTTCCCTGAGTGTGACATCTCTCCTTCCGTCCTTACTGCCCTCCTCATCCAACATCTCTCCTTCTCTCTTTCCATGAGCCCAACACTTTATGCTTCCTGCATGCTTTCTCTTTTTTTCTTTGTCCCTTCACTTGAGTGTGACATCCCTCCTTCCCACCCCCCAACAATTTTCCTTCCTTCCCTCCCCCCACAACTAATATGCTTTCTTCTTGCACCATCTAACCCTCCCCTCCCCTTCATGCCCATGTCTCCATCTCACTGCTCTCATCCCTGCTGGAACATTTTTCCTTCCCTCCCTATTGGTTTGTGGCAGGCAGAATGCAGCAAGTCTCCCTTCCTTCCCTCTTGTCTTCGAGCCCAGCAGCACCTTTCCCTTCCCTTCCCCTCCTGCCAGGTTTCCCAGTACCTCTTCTCCCATTCCCTCCTCCCCTGTCCAGCAGAACCTCTCCTTCTCCCTTCCCCATATCCAGAAGTACCTCTCCTCTCCCTAGAACAGGGGGTTGGCAACCTTTTTACAGCAAAGAGCCAATTTTTCTAAAATGTTTGACTCAGGATTTACAAAGAGCCGCCAGGTGTAGCTTCTTTCCCCTCCAACTGCCGAGGTACCTGGTGGTCCAATGGGAGTCTTTGTGGCAGGAACACGGCCCTCCCTCTCATGCCTCCTTGCGGCTGCCTTCTAATATGGCTGTTGCAACCTCTTGCGGCAGCTTGCAGTACTACAGCAAATGTCACGAGAAGCTGCAAGAGGTCGCAGCATCTATTTTAGGAGGCAGGAGTGAGAAGGTCACACTCCTGCCACAAAGACTCCCGCTGGACCTCCAGCTATCTTGGTAAGCCCGGGGAGGGGTATCGTGGGGTTGGGAGAGAGATTAAAGAGTCAGGGCCTGGAAACTGCATCCACATGCAAGAAGAGCCTCATGTGGCTCATGAGTTGCAGGTTGTCAACCCCCTGCCTTCGCAGCAGCTCACTGTCTGCTTTTAACTCTCCCATACAGCTGCCGCAAGCATTACTTTACTGATTCTATCAGGCTACCTCCGATGGACAAGGAAGTTTCATCATTGAAAGCGGGCCGGCCTAGCAAAGACTCCGAGGCTGCCTGATGGAATAGCTAAAGTAACACTAGCGGCAGCTGTGTGGGGTAGTTAAAAACACAGTGAGCTGCCTCTGCTAGTCCGGGGGGACTGGGAGAGAGAAGACAATGGTGGCAAAAGGGAGATAAGCAACGGTAAAAGGAGGGTGGGAGACTTACAGTGCCGTGCCACATACCCCCTGGGGTTAGTGTACTGCATGTTGAAAACCTCTGCAATAAGGGGTTGCTGTAGCACTTCTCAGTTGCATGTGTGTGTATGTGTGTTTAAATATTTGTAGTTGCTCTTCTTTGGCATGGGATGCATGCTCTTGCTAGCAGAGAAAGAAGAAAATGGAGAGAACTAAAGATATTGCAGATGTACTAGTTGGACATGGAAGATCTCAACAAAATTGAAAGGGAAGGGAAATGCTCTAAAATTAAATGAGAGGGTTTTTTTCAGATAATAAGAGAAAATGTTTTCTTAGGATGAAGATAAGACATTTTGAGAACCTTTTGTGTGGGTAGCTGGGTGTCTCTAGGAGGCAGTGCTGCCTAGACACAGCTTCTTTACTGCATTGTATGTGTTTCCTGACATGTCAGCACTGCACTTCATTTCATGGATTGCTTTGGAATAGCCTGGTTCCCAAGAGCTGTTGTGTCAGAGGAGTGGGAAGTGTCATGGTTTCTGTGCAATGAAGTAGGAACGGATTCTCTATGCTTTCCATCCATGTTTATGACAGAAGTGTGCAGGACAAACAGTATGCTTTTTTACCCTGGGGATTAAAAGAAACCCAAAAATGACGGTAGGAAAGAAGAAAACCAGGAAAAATCAGATCATGAAGGACAAATAAAGAAGTGAGCAGAATCTCTGTGAATGAAAGCTCAGTTCATACTGCGTTAGCACAAGAAAAAGCTAAAAAGCAGATACTGGGGCTTGGAGTAGAAGCTATAATGAGGGCATTCACAGGTACTGTGAATTTTAGATTTCTTTTTTTGTCAGTTGTACAGATTGTGAAATGCATGCATCATGTTATAGAAAACCGCAGAATGGTTTTGTACGAGTGCCTTTAAAGAAGGATTGTCCTGGCTTTTTTAATGCTTGGTTGCAGCTTTTCTGAACTGAAGGGAGCCACAGAGGAAGGAGAGAGCCTGTGCTGCATTACTGCTTTCACACATTGATTTGAAAGATAAGATTTAGTGACATGCTGGAATTTAAGCAGTAGTCTAAATAAATTATATATTTTTTACAGGTTTTACAAACAATTTGGAGCAAAATAAAATGTTAAATTTGCCATTGCTCGTATTTAATATAAAAGATCTAGATAGATTCTGTGAGGTAATTTGAATGCTTTTAAAAATCTTTCTAAAGGGCTTGTTCTTTCTTCTATTCTTCCTTTGTTAGGCATAGTTTTGTATGCTGGTAAGTAGGTCAACAATCAAATGGCTGATTCTGACTGCAAAATGTGTAGTCGTTTCGAGGGGTTCTAAGACTGGCATTGTATTTTCAGGATTTAAATCCTAATCTTGTTTTATTTCACTATTAAGAGATTGCAGGTTTGGTTGTTCTCGGAATCTTTTCTTTCATCTTTAATCTATTGCTAGAGTTAAATATAGGGGTATTTTAAGAAAGAGTAAATGCAAATATAGCATATTATCTGAGATAATGGAAATAGCTTAGTAACATAGTAAAATACAACAGATAAAAAGACCAGTTGGCCACCCATTTACTCTGCACAGTTGTCACCTCTATTTTGGGGTAAAAATGAGCCTATAAAAAATAAATGTTAAATATTTAGTGTCTTGGCTTCAGTTTCTCTAACAAGAAGCATGCATATGTGGTTAAAATTGATTGCTAAATAGGGTCAGCATTGCTGCTTTTTATTATAAGTTGTGGACACTTTTTGTCTTTTTTCTTAAAATGGTAGTTCATATGCTTGTATTGGACATTGTATTTTCTGGCATATGCAATGATGGAAATCCTTTAAGTTTTCAGCAATAATACATGTATAATCTGCAAATTTTAAAAGCAGCTTTACAATACAAGCATAATATGTCCAAGTAAGATACATTTTAAAGACTTAGAGAGGCTCATATAAGACCTGTCAGTGCTTTTTCTTGGTACAGTTAAATACAGTGTTTTATCTGTATTTTTCTACAAAATTTCATTTATTGCTTAGCAGCTTCCTGCTGCTTAATATTGGCCTTTCTTGAGCTATGATGGCCCTCTTGAATGCTGTGAGCAGTCAATTGCAGGCTTCTGAGTATGTATCCCTCCCCTCAGCCTTACTGCTGCAGTGATGGTTTTTAGTGGAAAGATATGGACCACAGTTTCTTTAGAACCTGGTGTAGGTATGCTGTGAATCTGCTGATATGTCTTTAGGATATGACAACCAGATACACTATCTCTCTTTCATGGGTTGTAGATATGGGAGGAACAGAAACCAACTGTACAGATGTTTCTGTTCCTCCCATATCTACAACCCATGAAAGAGAGATAGTGTATCTGGTTGTCATATCCTAAAGACATATCAGCAGATTCACAGCATACCTACACCAGGTTCTAAAGAAACTGTGGTCCATATCTTTCCACTAAAAACCATCACTGCAGCAGTAAGGCTGAGGGGAGGGATACATACCCAGAAGCCTGCAATTGAACAGAAGCATCTAAAATTGAACAGAGATGGTAAAATACCACAATGGCTTAATTTAAAGAAATAGATACTTACCCAATTCAGTGTAGATTAGTTTCATTTTCCACACAGAAGACAGTTTAAGGGCAATTCTACAACGACTTGCTTACATTGCATGCTGACCGTGCACCTAAATGTACAGAATACTGACATCTAAATGTACATTTGCCTGCAAAAATTCAATTTGGGTGCCTAAATAGTATTCTGTGAATAGACACGCAAATGGCATCACCACATATTGATAAGGGGGTGTTCACATGGGCAGGATATAGGTGGCATAGTTTGCCTGCTACATGCCTGTTACATGTAGGTGCTTTCATTTATGCTAGGTCTATGGCAGGTGTAAATGGAGGTGCCAGAGTGTTCATATAGAACAGGCAACTAAATGGAAGTGCCTTGTTATAGAATTTCCCCCTTTCTGCATAATCTGAATATGCATGAGATCTATTTGCATGCACAGCTTTCATTGTATGCTAATAGATCTCATGCATATTCATTGGGGAAATCCTGAAAACCCGACTGGATTGCGGCCCTCGAGGAGGGACTTTGACATCCCTGATGTATGAGATGATATAACAAATGTAGTCTTTACTTATTTGTTTTTAATTCTGTCTTATAGTTAAAATGTAGTCCTGGTCTTGGCTTGCTAAAACATGGTTACATGTACAGGTAGTATTTACAGATTAAGTAAACAATTAGAAATGTGGAGATTTAACTGATCTATTGGTAAATTTGATTGTTTTGCTAGTACCCCACAAGTCCTATTAACCATGCCTGAATAAATAAACAGTATTATAGATACATGTGCTGATCTGAACTTTAAAATTATTCAACGGTCTCATGGTGAAGAACATACAATGTCTCCAGCGTGTACAAAACATGTCAGTTAGACTTCTAAAAAACCTTCATACCCGCGATCCTATCTCCCAGGCTCTATCGTCGGCTCACTGGCTACCCGTAGCCAAACGTTGTGTTATCAAGGGCCTGATACTAGCGTTCAAATCCTTGTATGATATGACGCCAGGCTACATGATGACCAAGCTTCCTCCATACGTGCCAAACAGGTCCCTCTGCTCCCGGGATGAAATATGCCTCAAAACGCCTTGATACGCTGGCCTCGCTGGGATTCCAAGGCTCTTCTCCCTCCTGGTTTTCTTCCCCTCTCTCCCATTGCACCTTCAGTGTGTACAGCAGTGGTTTCTCCTCCATAGCCTTCACACTATTAATTGGTGTACCTCAAGGCTCTCTCCTTTTTGTCAATCTACATTTGCTCACTTGGAGCACTGAACTCTTCCCATGGTTTCCAGTATCACCTCTATGCTGATGACTCCCAGATCTACCTCTCTGCATCTCTACTGAAACCCAGATCAGAGTCTCAGCCTACCTGTCCGACACACCTGGTTGTCTCACTGCCATATATGTTGCTTTCCTATAATTATTGTAGTTCTACCCCAGTCCCTTTTGTATCAAGTTAGTCCTTGTCTGATTCTGTCTGGTTTTTAATCTGTAGTATAATGACTATGTTTTTATCATGTACATCGCTTAGAAGTTTTATAGGCGATATTATCAAATTTTAAAAAAACCTGAAACCTAAAATGGAGCTGCTCATCTTCCCGCCTAAACCCGCCTTTCCACTTTCCCTGTTTTCTGTCTGTGAACAATAATCTCATTCTCCTTGTTTTGTCTGCTTGCAATCTCAGGGTCATCTTTGACTCCTCTCTTGCCTTCACTGCCCAGATACAATATATTGGTAAAACATGCCGCTTCTTCCTCAATAATATTACCAAAATCCGACCCTTCCTCTCTGAACACCTACCAAAACCCTTGTCCACGGTCTCATCACCTCACGCTTAGATTTCTGCAACTCGCTACTCTCGGGTCTTCCGCTTAGACATCTCACTCCCCTCCAATCCATCCAGAATTCGGCTGCATGACTCATATTTCGTGAGAGCCGCTATGCTCACATTACCCCTCACCTAAAGTCACTTCACTGGCTTCCCATCTGTTTCCGAATACAATTCAAACTCATCTTACTGACCTACAAATGCACTCTCTTGGCTGCCCCTCACTTTCTCTCTTCATTTATCTCTCCCTCTGTGTCCCCTTACCCCCCCGCGAGCTCCGATCAACTGATAAGTCCCTCCTGTCTGTGCCCTTCTCTTCCTCCACCAACTCCACAACATACCTGCACCAACTTCTCTTCCTCCGCCAACTCCAGACTCTGTTGCTTCTACCATGTTGTGCTGTATGCTTGGAACAAGCTTCCCAAATCCCTACGGCAGGCTCCGTCTCTGGCACTGTTCAAGGCCCAGTTAAAAACCCACTTCTTCAAGACTGCCTTCAACTCCTAACTCCTTTCACCTTGGATTCCTCATCTTTATCCCTATATATCTTGTCTGTCTGTACAAGTGAGATTGTAAGCTCTTCCGAGCAGGGACCATATATTAAATGTCAAAATGTACAGCGCTTGAATGCCTTTCAGCGCTATATATATATGTGATAAATAATAGTAGTAATAGTAATTACTACTGATTTAATTTTTTTACAGATACTACTTTGGATAAGATAACAGCTAAGAGGAGTAGCCTATTAGTTAGAGCAACAGGCTGAGAACCAGGGTTCAGATCCCACTGCTGCTCTTTGTGATCTTGGGCAAGTCACTTGGCTTTCCATTGCCTCAGGTACAAACTTAAATTGTAAGCCCTCTGGGGACAGGAAAATATCTATTGTACCTAAATGTAACTTGCCTTGAGTTTCAACTATTAAAGGTATGAGTTAATAAGAACATAAAAATTGCCATACTGGGATAGACCAAAGGTCCATCAAGCCCAGTATCTTGTTTCCAACAGTGGCCAACCAAGGTCCCAAGTACCTAGCTAGATCCCAAGTAGTAAAACAGATTTTATGCTGCTTATCCTAGGAATAAGCTGTGGATTTCCCCAAGCCATCTCAATACACTTCTCGCTTGGTATTCACGGGGGTTAGGTGCAGAGCCGGACTGCGAAGTGTGAAAAATCGCTCTGACCCACCCTGCTTCCCTGGAACCTTACCTGATGGTCTAGCGGTGAAGCGGGGCAGGAGTGATCTTTCTATGCTCCTGCCCCGTGCAGAGCCGTCATCAGAATGGCTGCTGAAAGTTCC
The DNA here is from genome assembly GCF_902459505.1 of Geotrypetes seraphini. NCBI lineage: Eukaryota > Metazoa > Chordata > Amphibia > Gymnophiona > Dermophiidae > Geotrypetes > Geotrypetes seraphini. Next base: position 537,365,897 of record NC_047084.1, read on the forward strand.
TGTTATAGTCTCGAGACTACAACGGGAACTCCTGGCAGCCATTCTGATGATGGGCTCTGCACAGGGCAGGAGCATAGGAAGATCGCTTCTGCCCCGCTTCACCGCTAGACCACCAGGTAAGGTTCCGGGGAGGCTTGGACGGCTTAAAAATAGCCAAAAAATGAAAATAGATTGATTGTAAAAAAAAAAAAAAAAATTGCGAATAACCCAATCCGCAGATACTGAAACCACGGATTCGGAGGGAGAAGTGTAATGACCTATAGACTTCTCTTTTAGGAAATTATCCAAATCTTTTTTAAACCCTGCTAAGCTAACTGATTTCACCACATTTTCCAGCAACGAATTCCAGAGTTTAATTACATGTTATGTGAAGAAATATTTTCTCAAATTTATTTAAATCTACTACTTAGTAGCTTGATTGCATGCCCCCCTAGCCTTAGTATTTTTGGAAAGAGTAAATAAACGATTCACATGTACCCTTTCCACTCCATTTAGTATTTTATAGACCTCTATCATATCACCTCTGTGCCATCTCTTCTCCAAGCTTAAAAGCCCTAGCTGCTTTAGCCTTTCCTCATAGTGAAGTCGTCCCATCCCTTTTATCATTTTCGTTGCCCTGGTACCTTTTCTAATTCCACTATATATATTTTTTGAAATATGGCGACAGAATTGCACACAGTATTCAAAGAGTCGCTGTAACATAGAATGATGCAAGGGCATTATAACATTTTTATTTTTGTTTTCCATTCCTTTCCTGATAATTCCTAACATTCTATACAACAGGACTGATAGTCTTGACTATCGGATTAAACCCCCATTAGATGCGAGGGCTGTAGAGAATCCACCCTTTGTTTTCATGCTCCACCTCCCATAACTCTGGGATGAGCTCCACCCCCTCAGTCTTACTCTTTCAAGAATAGGGAGTCTGTGCTGCTCGATTTTAATCTTTATTATTCGGTTGGAGGTACTGCAGCAGATCCTGGTCACCCCTGGGCATATCTGGTTGCATGAAGATACAGACTCTCAGGGCTGAGGTCTGTAGCCCACAGGCATATATATGCCTTGCATGATTCCATTATGGCCAGTCTGCATCAGTAGTTTGGGTCCATACCCTTGGGAACAATCTCATTCCAGGTTTGTCCACAGTGGGCTTGAGTGGCTCACCCCAGGTTCTGTCCACAGTGGGCTTGAGTGGGACTGAGTGGGTCCCATAGCGGTTTATCCAGGATTGGGATCAACAGTGTTTCTTCCCCCTTGATGTTGCATGGCTTTAGTAGGGGTTTGAAGTCCAATTCCATGCCTGGGACTGGACAGTAGTTTGAAGAAGCAAGCCATCTGTTGGATTCCATTTATCTGAGGCACAGCAGCATGGCATAGTGAGTGAGGCTATTGCAGCCTATGGGGAAAATAGGAGGGGGGGGTCCTTAAAAGTTATTTTTGCAGGTTTCTGAGATTAGGGATCAGGTCCCCCACCTCTCAAAACCCCTTCACTGCATTTTTTTGTCAGCATTTTTTCTCCACAGACCATTTTAGGTGCCAGAATCACTATTGCAGTGAATTTCCCGATTTTATTTTAAAAAAACCTCCATCTGCCTCAATACCCCTTATTTTCGACAGAAAATAGTACAGATGGACTCCTCAGGTGGAGATACTTCAGAAGCGGATGCCAATCTGAAGAGTGTCATTGTTCTATGTGCTGTGCGGCATGTGAGGGGGAGTGGGGGTCAGGAGCTTTGGGCTTTGCCTTCCCCTTCTACTTCTAGTGGCTTAGGTGCTCAATTGGAGAATTTTCTGGACCAAAAATTCTGGCAGGAGCCAGTGAAAGCAAGCCATGTACTGGTAGACAAACACCAGATGTCAGTGCGGGAGACCCTGCCAGTACCCTCTGGGCAACCTGGGCAGTGATTTGCTCCCAAATTAATACACATGATGATATATGAAGCCTTTCTAGGTTTCAGTAGCCAATCTAACCCCGCAAAGGTCTCAGCATAGGTAGTGCCAGGATTTTTAGTGAAAGGAGCAGGGTCTACCCCAAGGAGCCATGCAGATGTCACGGGGACCCATGCACTGGTGCAATCAGAAGATGAAGGTTCAGAGTTCATGCCTTTTAATTTCTCATTCAGAATCCTCAGCTCTGGGATATTCAGCTTCCCAGCTGGGAGAGTCTGACCATGATTAGGTGGCAGCCCTGGATCTTGGAGAAGATCCAAGGGTGCAAAGGTTATCAAATCCTCCAGCCTCCAAGGTTTAATTGCAGAGGCACTCCAGGTTCTAAAGTTGGAGCTGCCTCAAACCTCCACTGCTCAGTGCTTCCTCATGAACAGCACCAAAGGATAGAATGCCTGTTTTCCCTCACATCCAGAGATTACTAAGATGTTAACATTTCACTGGAATGTTACTGAGTAGCTAAGTCTATGTCTAAGCTGGCATGGAGGGGAGGGGAGAGATGGTGTATGGGGAGAGAGCATGTTGTGAGTTCGATTGGTGGAGAGGGGAAAGAAGGAAAATTGCAGGAGGGATGAGAGTGGTGAGAGAAGGAGAAATGGACATGGGGATGGAGGGGAGTGAGAGAAAAAAATGGATATGAGGGTGCACGACAGAAGAACGGGACTTGGGTGTGATTGTATGTGATGATTTTATGGTGGCCAAACAGGTTGAAAAGGTGACGGCGAAAGCTAGAAGGATGCTAGGTTGCATAGGGAGAGGTATGGCCAGTAGGTAAAAGGAGGTATTGATGCCCCTGTATAAGACTTTGATGAGACCTCATTTAGAATATTGTGTACAATTCTGGAGGCCGCATCTTCCAAAAGATATAAAAAGGATGGAGTCGGTCCAGAGTAGAGAATGACACGGGGAAAAAAATCTGTCCCCGTCACCGCCATCCCCTTCACCGCCCTGTCACTGTCCCCGCCATCCCCTTCACCACCCTATCACTGCCATCCCATTCACCGCCCCGTCACCGTCCCCGCAGCATCCATATAAGCCTTAGTACTGCAATATTTAGCTTATTCCTTTCTTATAAATCAAAGTTCTGGCTGCTGAACTAGAGAAAGAGATGTTCAGCTGGCAGGGCTTTGTTTATAAATTTTTATCAACACAACTATTATACTACTTTATCCTAAAGCAAAAAATAAATAAATAAATAGAATTTTTTTTTCTACCTTTGTTGTCTGGTTTCTGCTTTCCACATCTTCTCATTCAATTCCTTCCATCCACTGTGTGTCTTCTCTCTGTGTCTTCCATTTGCTGTTACTGTGCCTTCACCCCCCCCAATTGGTCTAGCACCCATCTTTTTCCCTCCGCTCCCCCATAGTCTGGCATCTGTCTTCTTCCCTTCCGGCGTCTTCTCCCCACTCTGTCTTCCACATTTCCCTTCAGGGTCTGTTCCTCTCTACTCTCTTTCAATGTCTGTTCTATTCTTTTCTACCATCACCCTTCCCTCCCTCTTTCCCCATCTGTTCCTTTCTACCACCCTTCAGCTCCTCTCGCGTGGCTTATCTATCTAGCTCCCTCCCTCTTATTTTCGTGGCACGTTACAATGTAATTTGTGCAAGCCGCTGGAGCCTGCGAGTTCGGTCCCTGTCCCATCCCCACAAACCATCTCGCTTCTGTGTTCCTATTTTCCCCATTTCTAATATCTCCCCTATGTATCTGGCATTGCCCCCCCCTGTGTCCCTATACCATCCCCATGGCATGTCCCCTTTATGTCTCTGTCCCTATGCCCCATGCACATAATTTCTCCTCTTTCTGTTACCTTCCTGTGTCCAGATTTCCCCTATCTTCCTCTTCCATACCAGTGTGTCTCTTCTTTTCAACCCCATCTAGCTTCTTCCTCTTTCTTCCCCCCCACCTGCTTCCAGCATCTGGCTCACCTGCCTGTCCTCCCCTTTCTTTCCTGCTGTGGGTTTCTTTCTTTCCCTCTTCATCCCCTTGGCCCAGAATCTTTTTCCCTTTCACTCCCTCCTTCCTAGTGTGAGCTGGGAACACGCGCGGTCCAGCAGTCCCCACCCGCCCGATCGCAGCGTTTAGTCAGCTCCCTCTCTCCACCTCACCTTATATGCTGTTTGCTGGCTTTCTTTTTCCTGAGCCACACGCATTCAAAAAGCCGCGCTTGCGCGGTTGTGTGAGTTGATCAGTCGTCTCCTCTCCTGCAACTTCCTGTTTCCAGTTGCTTCAGAGGAGAAGATTGATCAACAGCATATAAGGTGAGGTAGGTGGAGGGAGGGAGCTGGCTAAACGCTGCGATCGGGCGGGTGGGGGCTGCTGGACCGCGCAATCCTTGATGCCTCACTGCGGAGACAAGACCATTCACCGCTCCATGGGGCGGTGAATGGCCTTGTCCCCGTCCCCGCAGCGACTACTATTTTCTTTCCCCGTTTTCAGCGGGTTACCCGCGGCTAGCTGTGAGTAACAACCATCGTGTCATTCTCTAGTCCAGAGGAAGGCTACTAAAATGGTAAGTGGTCTTCATCATAAGACGTATGGGGGCAGACGTAAAGATCTCAATCTGTGTACTTTGGAGGAAAAGCAGGAGAGGGGAGATATGATAAACATTTAAATACCTACGTTATGTAAATGCGTATGAGTCAAGTCTCTTTCATTTGAAAGGAAACTGCAATGAGTGGGCATAGGATGAAGTTAAGTGGTGATAGGCTCACCAAACACAAAATAACCAACTACAAATTAAATAAATAGATATGCAGCACAAATTGATCTGACAACTCCAAGAAGTTAGACTCTAGATAAAGTGTAACACTGAAGAGATTTAAACAAAACTATTTTTCTTCCTATACCCAGGGCTGATGCTGGGCCCCTAAGACAGGAGATTCATAGCTTGCCTGCTGGGAGAAGGGGTCCTTTTTATCTCTCCTTTATCTCTTTTTCTCAACAGTCAAATGGAATCCTTTCTCTCTTTCCCCCCACCCCTAAGGGTTGACTATGCAAAGCAAATTAACCCTAACACTCGCATTCAATCTCCAGTCCAATCCCTGAATCCCATTTTGTTCCCCAGTCCCTGATTTGCCTTCCCCTACATGGGAATTCTTTCCCTTCCAGTCTCTCTCCTTCGCAGGCATATTTCATCCTCTCACCCCTATCATATCATATATCATAGTGCAGTTTAAGATTGTTGTGATCATACGCCAGACATTGTATCATGCTTCCCCAAAGATCGTACAAGAATTCTTTGAGATCTATAAACCGAGAAGAGAGCTTAGAGATGTAAATGGGATGAAATTAAGTTTAGAGGGTAATGTCAACTATGCATGCTAGGATTGGAGCATCAATGATATCTGTGGCTGGCGTAGAACTATGGAATGCCTTGCTTGGCATCCTACAGTTTTGTATGGGGAGGATGAATTTTAAGAAAATGCTGAAAACTCAATTATTTGCCAATGCCTTCTTATGCTAAGGTAGATTTCAGTTGATAATCGCCTTTAAGAATTTTTTTTTTTTTTAAACATCAATGTATGATTTAAAGCTTGCTTGTATTTCTGAATTGATTGAATTTGCGCTCTATCCCAGTTTATAACAGGGACGATTAATGATGTTTAGAATTATATGCGGTATATAAATTTTTAAATAAATAAATATCTCCCTGTACCCACCCACATACCCACTCAAGTCACTAACAGGCCCTTATTTTGACCCCATTTACCACTGTGTAGTGACTCAAAGCTGGCCCCCTTTCCAAAAATACAGCACCCCCTTCCTGAGCAGTGATTACTAATAAGATTTTATTATTGCACAGAGATATACGTTCATAGGTATAGAAAGTAATTACAGACAATACACATTGCTGTTCGTCTGACTTTTGTTTTTAAAAAACTTTAGCTCATATTATTCCTTTAAATGTGGCATTACCGGTACATTGGCTCCTGATTTTAAATTGGTAAGTCTGATATCTAAGATCCCACATGAGCTAATACCATTATATATGGCTGAGTTGAGTAGTATCTACATGATTTCATCTTGCTTGACATGCTAATCTATTATCTTTCCCCAGCCCCCAAAACATAAGAAACTATTTCAAACTTCATTCTCTTAATGCAGCAGCCATCTTTTGGTCAATTCTCCCAAGCAAAATTAAATCTCTACTTAGTTTTGATCTTTATAGAAAGGCTGTCAAAACTTATCTATTTCAGAAATATATCACTATTAATGTGTAATAATTATTATGAATATTCCTAGTTAAATGATCTAGTATTTCTTTTGTTATACACTTAGATCTATACTGTATATAAGATCTGTAACTTTAACTGTATGGGAGCAGTGTTTTGGATGAAAAACAATTCTCATCTTTGCATAAGATGGCTCCTTTATATAAAGGTGGGTAAAGTTAGCCCCATGGTACATTCAGCATTTGTGCAAGGGAGAAAAGCAAGTGCTTGGGGAGAAGGGGCTGAGTGGCACGTGCACTGTATCCAGCTGTCAGGAAATAGAGACATTTACATTCACTCTATGAATAGCAATCACACTTCCGTACAGGCTAGGAAACATTTTTCAACTTGGATAAAACAGGCACTTAACTCTCCTCAGGAGCAATGCCAAGCAATCAAGAACCTGACATAGAGAATGGTGCTTATTTTCCCCAAGATGACTCTTTTTTTTGTTGACATTATTATCACAAAGGTCTCAGATATTCGTGCTAACATTAATGTTGCTGTGGCAGTATCTTTCAATTTTCTATAAGTACATAAGTAGTCGCCTCCGCCGGGGCAGACCAGAGGTCCATCCTGCCCAGCGGTCCGCTCACGCGGCGGCCCATCAGGCTTATTGCCTGAGCAGCAGTCCCTGACTAATTTTATGCCTACCTCTACACTTATCTCTAAACCTTCCACTGCTCTTATCTGTACCCCTCAATCCCTTTGTCCTCCAGGAACCTATCCAGGTCTTCCTTGAAACCCTGTACTGTGCTATTTCCTATCACGGCTTCAGGAAGGGTGTTCCATGTGTCCACCACCCTCTGTGTGAAAAAGAATTTCCTTGCGTTTGTTCTAAACCTGTCCCCCTTCAATTTCATCGAGTGACCCCTTGTTCTTGTGGTTTCTTTCAAATTGAAAAATCTGTCCATGTCAACCTTTTCGATGCCCCTCAGGATCTTGAAGGTCTCTATCATATCTCCTCTGAGTCTCCGCTTCTCCAGGGAGAACAGCCCCAGCCTCTTCAGTCTGTCAGTGTATGTAAGGTTTTCCATACCCTTAATCAGTTTAGTTGCTCTTCTCTGGACTCCCTCAAGCATTGCCATGTCCTTTTTGAGGTACGGTGACCAGTACTGTACACAGTATTCCAGATGCGGGCGCACCATAGCCCGATACTGTACCATCATTACCAAGAGCTCAGATGGTTGAACAAGCATGGCATAAGCCTAAAAATGACTAATAGTATCGGACGATAGCAATTTAAAAATCAAAAAACAAACATAAATAATTTTGACCTTAGTTCAATGGGGAGCAAATTCCACAATTGTGGAGCCTTAGCTGCAAATAACTTATGAGATTAGGGTTACCAGATTTAAAAGCTAAAACTTGGACATCTGGCTCCAGACCCCCCCCCCCACCCAACCTCTTCTCTCTCCTCAAGCTTGGAGCTGCTGGCTTCCAAGCATGTGCAGATGTGATGAAATTATGTCACATGAATGTGCGCATTCATGTGATGACATTGTGTCACACCTGTGCATGTTCAGAGGCCCTCCAGATACGGCCTCGAATTTGAAAACCCAGTCAAACTTCTACTTTTTAAAAATCCATTTGGACACCCAGACAGTCCTCTAAAAAGAGGACATGTCTGGGTAAATCTTGATGTCTAGTAACCATATATGAAATGAAATTAGATTTGGGGAAGTAGCGTCCAATCTAGATTATTACATTGTAACCATCTACCTTGTCTGTTTGGAGAATTGAGATTAAGTAAATTACCTAAGTAAGTCAGGCTCATGCCATTTATAATTTTCTGAACAAAGCATAAGACTTTGAACTCTGTGCAAGCTCTGATCTTTCCTTTAGTGTTAAAATGTCAATAGTGGGGTAATTTTATCATACTTCGACTGAACTCACTCTAGCAGCCATATTTTGAATTAACTTCAAGCGAAATATAAATCTTTGTGTCAACCCAGGATTGCGCTGAAAACAGCAGCAACTGTTAGAGCGTTTATAGAAATGTTATAACAGCTGAAAAGGAAAATAAAAGCTCACAGCATGGGCAAAAAGCTCAATATGCATGTGTGGATGTATTCCTGATGAAGCTCTAGATCAGGGGTGTCCAACCTTTTGGCTTCCCTGGGCCGCATTGACCGAATGCGCAAACACTGTAGCAAGACAGAGGAGGGAGTCGGCAAGACGGTAAACACCCAGGGGCAGCAGAGTAAAACACTGCATTGTCCTCGACCAGGGCTGCACAAAATACTTTACTGTGCCGCAGGTTGGACATCCCTGCTCTAGATGGAGTGAAACGGGGACACTCTGTTGAATGTTTAAACACATTGTGATTGAAAAAGAAGCAGCAGCAATTTTTCAGCTTTCTGGAAGAGCGGGAACAAGAAAATATTCCTAGCTGATTGGGGAGTTAAAAGCTAAGTACAACGTTTAACATTTGTAAGAGAACTGTTAATCAGAATTCCGTTACACACAATCTACCTCCTTCCATAAGATTAAGTTTGGGTGATTCTTTAAAGATAGAATATTCATCTAGAATCCTGGGATTTGTGTTATTCCATTGTTCAGGGCATTGCACTGGCTTCCGATATATTGGAGGGTTCAGTTTAAATGTGCGAATGTGATTTTTAAGAGTTTATATGGGATTTTTTCCCCACTAGTTCCTATTTCTTTTAATTCTTATCATCTTCAGTCTACGAGGAATATACATAAATTTAAATTAATATTCCCTTCCATTAAAGGGATTCACATTCTTTAGCATTTATTATGGTGAAAATCTGGAATGATCTTCCTTCAGATATTAGAACTCTTTCTTCGCTGACCTGCTTTAGAAAAAACCTTGAAAACGTATCTGTTTACAAAATATCTTACTGATAACTGATAGAACTCCCTAGTTGACAACTGTGTGTTGACATTGACTAACTCTCCCTCTTCTATTGTTGTTCATCAATGTTCCTAAGATTACGTTTTGTTAACCGGTTTGAGTCCCTCTGGGAATGACCCGGTATATAAGATTAAAGATTAGATTGATGAGGGATGCTAATATAGAGAGTGAATCCAAGAAACAAAAGTTCTCTCCAAAATTAAACCATCTCAGAACCTGCAGCAGGAAGGCCTACTCAACCCTATGAAAGGATTTTTCTATGTCGATAGTGAGTCTCACCACAGGTTCCGAGATGGTTTTTGCTAGATCATTAACATTATGAAAGATCCTAAGATTGTCTCCAATATATCAATGTTTAATAAATGCAACTTGATCTGGATGGATTAGCTGTTCTATAACTTTGTTTAATCAATTTGCAAGGAGCTTTGCAAGTATTTTATAATCTGAATTTAGTAGAGAGATCGGTCTATAATTTTTGACCAATAAAAGATCTCTACTTGGTTTGGGGAAAATAACTATATTGGCATCAGCAAAATTATGTTGCATTTGAACCGCAAGGTAATGGCGGAATAGAAATCCCTAATGTAATGTAATGTAATTTCAGGGTGATCATGTATGAAGTTAAAGTAGGATAATAGGTGTGGTCATAATTGTGTTGAGAAAGTCTTGTAAAATTCACTAGTAATGCCATCTGGGCCAGGTGATTTGAGGCTAATTTTGAGATGGTTAATAGAATTTCTTGGGATGATATCGGGGCTTCTAATTCTTTAAGAAGAGGCGAAAGTACAGGATGAGAAATATTATTAAGATAATGAGATAGACCTTCTTTGGAGGAGGAGACATCAGATTGGAAAAAATGTGAATAGAATTTTTCAAATTCAGATTAAATGCTTATCAGATCTGTCATAGTTTTGATATTGGTCATTATTAGTGGAAGCAATATGAAGTCGTTCCTTTTTTCCTTTAAGATATTGAGCTAAAGATTTTCCCATTTTATTATTTCCAATATAATGGCCCAATTTCAAAAGGAAGATATCATTATTATCAAAACGAGAAGCAATTGAATTGTATTCGCATTTCATTTTAGTAAGTTCGGAACAAATCTGAAGTTATTAGGATCAGAGATAAATTGAGATTCAATATGCTTAATGTCTGACTCCAAGTCTTTAAGTTGTTTGTCAGATTGTTTCCTATGCCAAGCCATTAAGCTCATTATTTCCCCATGAAGGGTGGCTTTATACGGCTCCCAAATAGTGGCAGGAGAAATATCCAGAGATAAGTTGTTTGAAAAGAATTCTTCAGTAAATGTCTGAAATTTTTTTTTTTTTTTTTTTTTTGCTGCATCTTTATTCAGGAGAACAAAATTGTTAAGTCTCCAAGTATGTTTTGTTAATGGTAGGTCTGAGAACCTAATATACAGTGATACTGGAGCATGATCAGAAATAAGGATTGAGAGGATAAGATTAGGAGATAACTGAGCAGAAATTAAGAAATCTAGCAAATGTATTATGTGGCGCAGAATAGTGGGTGTATTTGCGCCCTGTTGGATTCAAGGTTCTTTTGTGAAGAGATGCTAGGATTAAACTCTACCTACCTTCTAAATATGTATCATGTGAGAGAATTGTAATAGGGAGAGAGGATTTGAGATATGTAGATACCCCATTTCTTAGCAACGGCAGCAGATGAATCCAGAGACTAGTGGGATAGCACACATCTACCAGCAGGTGGAGATAGAGAAACTGATTAACAGCACAATGATTCCAGAATGATGGGCTTTCCATAGGGTTATTGATCTTTCAGCAGGATGGGCACCATTACTCTCTGGATGACTTTGGTGCCCCCTCATGGCTGTTCCGTGCTTCTTTGTTGCAGCTTCCTGTTGGCCTGACCCTATTAGTGTTTGTTCCTTTGTCCCACTTATGGTAACACATAGGTTGGGTGGTATGCTAAATTCACTTCTCTTTCTGAAATATGACAGAAAGCAATCAGCTTAATAAATTTTGACTATATTGCTTTGTAGACAGCGTCCCTTATTTTGCATACAGGTAGACTGATATAATGCCAACATTGAAGGACGGATGATACCTTATAAACTTAGAACTGTAATTATAGAAAATATAACTCAAATTGTTGAGAAGTACAGTATGCATTATTATAATTTAGGCTAGCAGTTTTTGTCCTGCTGTCTGGGAAATGGAACAAGCATTCAATGAGCTATGACACAGAGGTTCTTTGTTTGCAGTTCCTTTGGTATTCCTCGCTTAAATTTCTTCCTCCTAACTCACAGCCCACTCATTTCACTGGCAGTATTTAGCTGGGGAATGATATCAGAGATCCAAGAGATTGGAGATCAGGCTTCTTTTGCAACTTACAGCCTAGGTAATTGCCTAAGATGCCCATTCCTAAATCCTGGTCTGGCAGGGATGAGAGCTGGTACTACTGTAGCAACTTCTGTTGCACATTGTTTCTACCAGAACCTTACAACAAACAGCAGCAGAGTGGAGAGGAACCAATGGTACAAAAAAAGGGTCCATAGATGAAAAGTAAGGTGCAAATGAGGGACCTTTATTAAGTCTGGATGTGCATTGATTCGACACGAGTCATGTTTTGGCTGTTGCCTGCCTCATGAGTCACAAAACTCTATTTTCTGTGATCTTATAGCACTACACAGGATGTAAAACAACAAATGGAACTCGTGTTGTAATGCACCTTGGTACACTGAGAGCCAATGAATTCTGTCTCCATACATTACAGGCCTTTTTGGGAGAGCAGAAAAGCAAGATCTAAGAATTGGACTCATTTCTACTGCATAATACACAGCATTATCACTCCATTAATAAAAATTATATGAGGAATGTTAATTTAAATACACAAGTTTTTGGCAATCTCCGTGAGCCCTAGTGTATGGCATTTGATTGGACTGAAGAAGAAGTGGAGCGCCTGAGAAGCATCTGGGAAGATGAGGCCTTCATCGATGGAGTCCTCCAGGAGTTGTCCCAAGTCTCCGAGCAGGCACAAAGAGACAAGACCTCCTTCGGAGCAAGTGGGCCAGTTGTCATCCAAAGACATTCCTTCCTCTTCTGGTCAGGTGAAGCCTGCCTGATCCCTGTAGTCCTTGAAGTGCCTCTCCATGGTCCAGGAATCCGAAGTTCATCTCTCTGCACCATCCGTGTAGCCATTCGTTAGTCCTCTGGATTCGATCTTCCCTGGTTCTTCCCTTGCCTCTCACTGGAAGGATTGAGGAGAAGACCACTTGCGCTTCCATCCACTTCAGTTTCTCACCCAGGGCACCAAAGTCTTTAGATATCTTCTCCGAGGTGTTCCTGGCGGTGTAATTCGTCCTGACGTGGATGAGAAGCATTGGGTAGTGGTCTTGGGGCTTGATCAGTCTTTCTAAGCAGGTGATCACATTCCGGATCCTGGCTCCTCGTAGACAACAGACTTCTCTTGATTGTAGGACCGGTCTGCATATTGGTACCTCGGTGCGCTTCTTCGGGGACAGCTGATCTTCGGGGGTAGCTGATCCTCCTGGAAGTCGTTGGCAGGTCCAACCTGTAGGAGCTGGAATCTGTTCTTCAAGGTGATCCGTGGGGTTGATGTAAAGCTGTTCTGATTGCGTGATAAGAGGAAGGCCTTTTGTGTTTGCTTGAAGAGGTAACCAGCTGCTAGGTGTCAGCATCTCTAGCCTCTTCTTGTACCCCAGCTGTTTCTTCAAGACTGTAGGTCTGGTCAGCCCGGGCGTCTCGAAGATGGTTTTGTCTTCTTGCGTCTGCTCAGCAGGTCCATCCTGTGGAAGCTGGAATCTGTTCCTCAAGGTGATCTGTGGGTTTGATGTAAAGCTGTTCTGATTGCGTGAATAAGAGGAAGGCCGTCTGTGTTTGCTTATAGAGGTGACTAGCTGCCAGGAGTCGGCATCTCTAGCCTCTTCTTGCACCCCAATCGGTTCTACCAAGGCTGCAGGTCTGGTCGGTCTGGGCATCCTGAAGGGCTTAGGGGGGAGGATTCTTAGAGTGGGCAGACTTGTTAGGCCGATGGCCCTTTTCTGCCATCATATTCTATGTTTCTATGACTGTTATTGCAATGACTTTACTAAGTTGTGATGGAATATAAAATAAGTGAAAAAATACAACTTGTTGCTATGAAGGCTAGTAGTGCCAGAATCTCAGCCATGTTTCCAGATGAGCAGAAACCCCCGTGGAGCAGAAGGACTTTGCTGTTAAAAAAAAATGAAGCCCTTTATCTTCTGATGCAATTTATTGAACCAGCATAAAAATTAATCAGTACTCAAATAATATGAACTTTCTGGACCACATAGGGCACCTAGATTTGCTGTAGAAACTACATACCATAGTATCTTTAGATAATTCAAATATTTTTATTGTTTAGGGGTAATTTTATGAGGACATCTATGACGAAGCAGCAAAAGAGCACTTATGTACATTTTGTGATATAGGCTCCCAGAATGAATTCCAGTCATGGAAATGCTGAAGTATACATTTTATACTTGTTCGTTTAAACGTGTGTGTGTACTTTATGTACCTACCTTTCTATTTTATGCAGTACTGTACATTCATGTATCACAGTTGCCCCTCTGCCCTACCCAAACTACTCCCCTGGCATGACCTTGTTGTGGTGCTTAAAATACATGTGATTTGTAGGTGTATATATATAAATGTGTTAATGGCCACACTGTTTTATAAAGGTCTTTCTTCATGTAGAAAACTGTGTGGAAAAATTACTATAACGTTCCCCACAATTTGCACATTGATATTAAATATAAGTTTGATAACATCATACATGAACTAAAGCTTTATGTGGGAATATTCAAAGTTTTTATTTGAGAGAACTTCAAAAAGCAAAAAAAGTGCTGGGGAAAGCTCTAGTTGGATACAATTAGCATTGACTTTTACATAATTTAGGGATAGAAAAGTTAAAAACAAGGAAGTGAGCTGTATTTTTGTACACAAAGGGTAATTACTTCATAATTAGCTGCTTTCTGACTCCACTAGCACAATAAATACTAACTGTTCACTCTTCATGTTTGTGAATCATACTTTTCCCTTGTATTAATGTATGACTACCAAGGCAACTAAGCTGGGCTTTTTTTCTTTTTGAAAGATACAGAAATTCTGTGTTTTTGTTTTGATCTTTTCAAAGAACATTCTGTGCTAAATTTGAATGTTATTTTGTTTTGAAGCACTCTTCCCATCTAAAATCAATTGGAGTAGGGTAATTTTGAACAGTAGTACTAACAATATAATTCAAGATATCAATTTTCTGGGATATTGACAGTAACTTGGAATTTATTTCTAAGTTTCATTTTTATTTATTTTATTTCCATTAAGATTTTATTAAGATGCCAACATGTAAAGTTACATAGAAGATGACAATCCAAACCTTGAATACAATTAACCCAAAACTAAATATATATTTTTGACATTCCAGTTTCACCAGACTCCTTACCGTAGTATCTCAGGAATTGTTTGAATCTTAAGATATATTTTATTCAAAGATAATGTGGGTATAACAGGGTTTCATAGCTTTTTTTTTCACCTTGTGCCTTAGACCAATATGAAACGGTAACCAGTTTTTCTTGAACGGATGCAATTTTTTATGTTATAAAGGTGTTAGAGTAGACATTGTGGGCCAGCTTCTATAAACAGCGTCTAAATTGGCAGCTACCTACAAAAACAGTTGTCAATCACACTTAGGCACCATTTAAAGAATCGCGGCTAATAGCACCTACCAGAAAACTAGGTGTCTGCAATGTAGGCCTAAGTTCTTTAGTGCAGTGTTTTTCAACCTTTTTTGGGCAAAGGCACACTTGTTTCATGAAAAAAATCACGAGGCACACCACCATTAGAAAATGTTAAAAAATTTAACTCTGTGCCTATATTGACTATATATAAAGTAATTCTCTTGAATAGGAATCAAATAAACACAAAGAAAGTATTTTATAATTACTTTATTATAAAATATTAAGTAAACAGAATAGTGAAAAATTATAAAATACTTTATTCAGTGCGAAACCTGGGCCTGTTTGGCTGAACACAAAGCTGATATTCTGGCTGGAATCGAAGAAAGACACGCACGTAGCTCTTCGTCAACAGCTCTCAGTCTCTCTCTGTATTTGGTTTTTATAGCATACAAAAATAGACAAATATACCCTCCATCCTTTTTATTAAACCACAATAGCAGTTTTTAGTGCAGGGAGCTGCGCTGAATGCCCAGCGCTGCTCTTGACGCTCATAAGCTCCCTGCGCTAAAAACCACTATTGCGGTTTAGTAAAAGGTGACCATATTGTAAAATATAGACAGCAGATATAAATTCAGAACTGTGCATAGTAAGTGAAGGAAAGTTTTCATCTCTGGGAATTTACCCAGTTAACTATTAAGTTATTTGGGCAAATTCCTTTGAAAACTGTGGTAATACTGCCTCCACTTTGCTAAATTTTAAATAAAATCATTTTTCCTACCTTGTCTGGTGATTTCTGGTTGCACTTTCTTCTTCTGACTGTGCATCCAATCTTTCTTCCCTTCTATCAGCCTGTATGCTTTCTCTCCTCCACACCTCATTCCCTCCCCCAACTTTTTCTTCCTCTCTCCCTGACCTTTCTTTCTTTTTTTCTGTTTCTCTTCTTTCCTTCTGTTTCCCTGCCTGCCCCCTTTCTTTCTTTCTCCCTGCCATTCCCCAAGCCACTGCCACTGCCGCTGCCTTCGGGGAACAGGACCCACCAATGGATAACAGGCCCCAAAGCCGACGCCGACGCATGCTCTCCCTGACGTCAATTCTGCAATCGGAGAGGAAGTTCCGCCCAGCCAGGCAGCGATTGGCTGGCCCGAACTTCCTCTCCGACTGCAGAATTGACGTCGGGGAGAAGAAGACTTATTGGCTCGATAGATTAGATCGCCAAGACAAAGTGAGTCCTGGGTGATCGACTCACTTTGCCTTGGCGAGCTACTGGCGCCCCTGCCTCGGGCCCCCTGTCAGCTCCGGGCCCCTGAATGCAGGACTGGTAGTACTGCCCTGATGGCGGCCCTGCGGCACACCAGGCAACATCTCGCGGCACACTAGTGTGCCGCGGAACAGCGGTTGAAAAACACTGCTTTAGTGCATCATGCCTAATGGTGCCTAAGTCCCGCTCCTCCACTAACCATGCCCACTTAGATGTAAGGTCTTGTTAAGCATCCTGTTGTAGATGTGTTAACAGCACTTACACTGTAGATGCCCCCAATGCCTATTTTTTTTGATTGATTTTAAAATGATACAGTCAGTTACCATGCCGATTAAAGTCAAAACAATTAAGCAGCGGTAGGGTGCCTATCACCACCTAACTTACAGCACCGTTTATAGAATATAATCTTATATGGATATTCCATAATGGGTTTTGAGCCACCACCAGTGGTTTCTTCTCTTGACTCCATGGCTCAACCAGTGCCATAAGAGCTGCAATTATTCCATTATTAACAAATTTATCAGATCCTTTTTCAGTACCTGGAGCCAGCCAGTTAAGTAAAATCTGCCCATATTTTGGGGGAATTATTTTCTTTAGTACCGTATTTTCACGCATATAACGCGCGCGTTATCCCCCCTTTTTTTTTTTTTTTACATAGTTTCCCCCGACGTCCGATTCCCCCCCCCCCCGCAGGACCGCTCGCACCCGCACCCCGAAGGACCACTCGCGCTAGAACATGCACCCGCACCTCCACCCCGAAGGACTGCTCGCACCCCCACAGCCTCCCCACCCCCCCATCATGTAGAAGTTTCCTACCGTCGTCCTGCTGCTTCCTCTGCCGGCGGTCCTGCCCCTTCTCTTAGCCCTGACGTCAGAAAGGGTGGGACCGCCGGAAGAGGAAGCAGCGTAGACGCAGGGCTAAGAGAAGGGGCAGGACCGCCGGCAGAGGAAGCAGCAGGAAGACGGTAGGAAACTTCTACATGATGGGGGGGGAGGCTGTGGGGTGCGAGCGGTCCTTCGGGGTGGGGGTGCGGGTGCGTGTTCCAGCGCGAGCGGTCCTTCGGGGTGCGGGTGCGAGCGGTCCTGCGGGGGGGGGGGGGTGAATCGGACGTCGGGGGGGGGGGCATCAGGCTTTCAGGGTGGGGACAGGACTTCAAGGGGGAGAGGAGAGTCGGGGCGGGCTAAAGGAGAGTGGGCTGGCCAGAGGAGAGTTGGGGCGGGCTAAAGGAGAGTCGGGCTGGCCAGAGGAGAGTCGGGGCGGCATACGCGTTATACAGGTGTATAAAAATTTATTTACATGGAGGAAGTGACGTCATCTCGCCGAATGGCAGCTTAAAGCAGAAGCTCCGTCGGGCTTTTGCTGCACTGCGCGCTGAGCGCTTCCAAAGTGAGGAGTTTCGGCCACATTGTGGGTGATCCGGGGTCCCCTTTCCATGGCGACTCGCAAGCGCCTCGAAAAATTTAAATTTTTTGGAGATCCGCCCGAGAAATCGGGCTTAGAGGCGGCGAGCAGCGGGGGGGAGAAAAAAAAGATGGCGGCCGGATCGGCGATTCCCTCCGAGTCGGAGGATGAGGGCCTGCCAGAGCAGATGGGGGATGCTGGAGAGCTGCCCCCGAAATCAATAACGGACTGGTTCAAAGACTTGAAGGCAGAAATCGTTGGAGTGAGGGGGGATGTCAGAGCTGCTATAATGGAGCTGAAATCTGAGGTCAGTGCATTGGGAGCCCGAGTCTCGGCTTCTGAAGACCACGTGGCCACTCTTACTGCGGAGGTGTCTACAACCAAGGATGTTACTGGCCGCATATCTAACGAGCTCCGGGACCTACAGAATCAAGTGGAAGACCTTGAAAATCGCTCTCGGCGCAGCAATCTGCGCTTTAAGGGAATCCCTGAAACTGAGGCTTACAGAGACTGTAAAGCGGTGGTTAGAGCTTTTTGTGAACACCTGCTGCGAGCTGACGGGGCGGATGTACCGGAGACCATTGTGCTGGTACGTGCCCATCGTAGTCTGGGAACTGCCCGAGCCCAGGGCACCCGGGATATCATCGCTTGCTTTGGGGAGTTCACCCTAAAGGAAAGAATTTTGCTGGCTGGCCGTCGACAGTCTGCTCTCCGGTGGAATGATTTGGCTGTGGGAGTGTTTCAGGACCTGGCTTGGACTACGTTGCAGAAGCGGAGAGCGTTTCAGGAAGTCACGCAAGTGTTGCGCTCTGGGGGCCATAGATACCGTTGGCTCTTTCCCTTCGGCATGTGGCTGACTATTAATGGTTCGTCTAGACGTGTGAGCACGGTGTCGGAAGCCTGGGCGGAGATGCGGGCCCTGGGCTGTGGGAATATACTGGATGCAGACCGGCCGCCGGCGGTGGCTTCTACATCGGCGCAGAGTGAGCCTTGGAGCACTGTACTGCGCTCGGGCAAGAAGTCAGCGAAGCCCCAGTCCTGAACACACCGGTTTCCTCTTTTTCTGGTTAGCCTTGATACCAGGCTTGGCCTTGGCTGGTTCGGAGTGGACTTCTTGGACCTTTCTGGTGGAGCTGGAGGCTATAGCTAGCCCTCTGCTTTATTGGACTGGAGATTTCTGATAGCTTTGTGCTGTCCAATATGTTACCAGTAATATTGCCGATTTAGCATGTACTAGTGCTAAGGTTGTATGGTAGTATTGCCAATTTTGCATGTAATATTTCACAGCGTGGTTGATGGGTGGTTTAGTTACCTGGCTGTTTGGGTTTGGACTGTGTTATGTGTTACGGTTGGTCTGCTGGGGGTTGGGTGAGAGGGGGGAAGGACTGGGAGTTGAATACAAGGGAGGGGGGGGTGTGGAGTGGCACATGGTGACAAGGTGTGGAGGTATTCTTTGGGAGTTTCTTGGACATAGTGGAGGGGTGAAGATTGCCTGTAGGGGAGGTTTGCACTTTCTCCGCGCTGGCGAATCCTGGAACTAAGGGTTCGAGGCAGCATGGGGGAGGGGGGAGGGGGGTGGGGTCTGGGGGGGTTAGGGTGGGGAGGGGGGGGGGGGGGGGGGGGGGGGGGGAGAAGCTTTTCACTATAGGTTCGTGGAATGTTAATGGGCTTAATAGCCCGGGTAAGCGTAGTATTGTATGTAAAGAACTGGCTCGACTGCAATGGGATGTTTGTTTACTTCAGGAAACACATTTGAGGCCTCGAGATGTGGCTGTTTTACGTTCCCCCCTTTATGATCAGATTTGGACTCACCAGGGGGCGACTCCAGGGAAGAAGGTGGGGGGCTTGGCTATATTAGTGCGCAAGGGCTTGGGGCTGGTGGTTAATCAAGTTTATCGTGATGGTGCAGGGCGCTGTTTAGCCCTTGTGGCTACGTTACAGGGTCGCACCATAACTCTTATCAATCTGTATGGCCCCAATACAGATCAGGCCAGCTATTTTGGGTCTCTTAAAGCGGATCTGGTTGGGTTGGTGAAGGGGTCTGTGTACCTTGGGGGGGACTTTAATGTTACACCAGATGTTGTTTTGGATCATTCAGTAGGCGGGACTCGCTCTCCGTCTAGGGCTGCTAGACGGGCTTTACTGTCATTGTTCTCTTCTCTGGGCTTGGTGGACTGCTGGAGGCTGTCTCATCCCACACAGCGTTCCTATACTCATTATTCACATGCACATAAATCGTATGCACGTATAGACGGGCTATGGACCCATCGAAATTCGTGGGGGGGGATTCGACAAGCTGAAATAGGAACTATTCAAATTTCTGACCATGCGCCCGTATGGGTGGCCTGTACGGGTTACTGGGCTGGGGAGGGACGGCGTTTCTGGAGACTCAATGAGTCTTTATTGAAAGATCCTGTGGTGGTTCGGGAGGTGAATGAGGCGGTAGACCAGTACCTCCAGATTAATGATAATAATACGGTTAGCGATGCGACTTTGTGGGATGCCCTGAAGGTGGTGGTGCGGGGTATTTTCATTAAGTGGGGGGCTCGTCGTAAGCGTCAACGGGCGCAACGTTCATTGGCATTGCATGAACAGTTAGAGCGGTTGGGGAGGCAGCATCAGAGACACCAGGACCCCTTGGTGTATGAGCATCTTCTTAGGGTAAGGGCGGAACTTTCTTTATTGCAGATGGGGGAATATGAGTTTTTGAGAGAGCGTTTGAGTCAAACGGTTTATGAGTATAATAATACCCCGGGATCTCGACTGGCTCGGCTTATTAAGCCGAAGCAAGCGAGAGCAGCTATTACAGAGATAAGGGATCCGCGGGGTACGGTACATCGTTCAGATTCGGCTATTAGCGCGATCTTCCTTAAATTTTATTCTGATTTGTATCAGAAATCCGGGGGGCGAGATGCAATGGCTCTGGAGGGATATCTCTCGGAGTTGCGGCTTCCTCGGCTTTCGGACGTGGATAGTGATATGCTTAATGAACCTATTGAATTGGGAGAGGTCCTGGGAGTCATTGCTAATTTGAAGTTGGGGAAATCGCCTGGCCTGGATGGGTATACTAATCAGTTTTATAAACTTTTTCGGGAGATTCTCGCTCCGCTGTTGGTTAGAGTTGCGAACGGGATACGGGGAGGTTCATCGTTGCCCTCTACTATGGGAGAGGCTGGGATCACAGTCCTGCTTAAACCGGGTAGGGATCCTACTGGGTGTGGGTCATATCGACCGATCTCCTTATTGAATACGGATGCAAAAATTTTAGCAAAGGTCTTGGCGCTTCGCTTGGGCCGAGTTCTGCCCTCTCTGGTGCACTTGGATCAATCGGGTTTTGTTCAAAGGCGGCAGGTTGGTGATAATATTAGACGAACGTTACATCTCATGTGGGCGGCACAGAGGTCTTCTGCCAAGATTGCCTTTTTGGCAATTGATGCGGAGAAGGCTTTCGATCAGGTTGACTGGGAGTTCTTGTGGGAAGTGATGACTCGGATGGGGTTGGGAGCTTCTTTTTTGGCCTGGGTGCAGGCCTTCTATGCGGCCCCCAGAGCCACAGTGCGTGCAAATGGGGTTTATAGCGAGTTTTTTTCCATAGGGAGAGGCACTAGACAGGGATGCCCTTTGTCTCCTCTGTTGTTTGCTCTCTCTATGGAACCTCTGGCCATTCGTATTAGGGAACATGGTGATTTATTAGGGGTGATGATTGGGGATATGGAACATCGATTAGCACTGTTTGCCGATGATGTGTTATTGTATGTCCGAGAACCGGAGGTCTCGTTACCTATTTTGGTGGATCTTTTGTTGGACTATGGGAGGGTTTCGGGGTTTACGGTGAATATGGATAAATCTGAACTGTTGAGTGTAAATTTAGGGGCTGAGGATCAGCGTAGATTAGCTGCCCGGTTTCCCTTTCGCTGGGCTCCTGGGGTTATCCGCTATTTGGGGATTCGTTTACCGGTTGATTTATCCCAATTATATACAGCTAATTACGCTCGGATTATTCACCAAATCCGGACTGATATACAACGCTGGAATGGGTTTTGGTTGTCTTGGTGGGGTCGCATTGCAGTTTTAAAAATGAATATTTTACCCCGCTTGCTTTTTCTCTTTCAAACGTTACCGATTTCGGTTCCCAAATTGGTGTTGAAACAGTTGCACACTTTGTTCTTTCGGTTTATTTGGCAGGGGAGATCCCCTCGTATTTCCAGAGCTGCATTGTGGGCGGCCAGGGACAAAGGGGGGCGGGCGGTGCCGAATTTGTTCTGGTATTACCGGGCTGCTCAGCTGCGGCTCCTATTGGATTGGGAAATAGCGGACTTTAAATTGGCGGTACGCATGGAGCAGCATTTTGTGGGTCGTCCCTGCTTGAAACATTGGCTTTGGTCCTCGTCCATGGGGGGCCGGACGGTGGCGGTTCCGGGGAATCCGTTTTTGGACCATCTAGTGAAAGTGTGGTGTGTCACTCGAAAGCGTTGGGGGGGTGGGGTGGTCCCATCGGTGCTTGGTGCGATGCGGGAGGAGCCCATGTTCCCGGCCGGTGGGGAGAGTTCTGTTTTTGTGCGCTGGGCGCAGTTGGGGCTACACACCTTTAGGGATGTGCTTCAGAAGGGGGTCCTGGTGTCTTTTGAAACCTTCAGAATCAGTGCTGCCTTGCCCAAAGGAGATTTTCTAGCCTATTCTCAGATACGTCATTTTCTTCACTCCCAGAAGTGGGATCGGGAGCCTATTCAGTCTCTAGATCCCTTGGCTCACTTGTGGGTCACACTTAGGGGCCTTCCTAAACCGGTTTCTGTTCTTTACCAATATATTCGGGGCTCCTTTTCTTTCCCGGCTCTCTACCAGCGGGCTTGGGAGGTGGATCTGGGTTGTACCTTCTCGGTTGGGGAGTGGGCACTGATCACTACAGAAGTAGGCAAGGCATCCTCTTGTGCACTTATTAAGGAAAATGCCTATAAAGTGGTCATTTGGTGGTACTACACGCCGGAGCGACTACATCGAATGTTCCCTGGTGCTTCGGTACTGTGTTGGAGATGTGGGTTGGCTTCGGGGACTTTTTTGCATATTTGGTGGGACTGCCCTATCCTACAGCCTTACTGGAGGAAGGTCGTGGGATGTTTATCACAACTGATACAAATTTTATTGCCATTTTCTCCACAGGGATGTTTGTTGGGCCTTTATAATGTGTGTTTATATTCCTGGCAAACCAAACTTAGACGCTGGGGTTTGGCGGCTGCCAAGTGCTTGATTGCTGCTCATTGGAAGCAGGACCTGGCACCTACTCAACTGGATTGGACTCTTAAGCTTCAATTTATTTATCAAATGGAACTGTCTATTGCAAAGCGTCATGGTTACTATTATACTTACACACGGACTTGGACACGAATCCTTGAAAAAATCGAATCTTTGTTTTAAGCTTCTTTCGGGGGGGGGGGATGGTGGATGGGGGGACTCTCCTGCAGAACCAACAGGGAGTCCCTCTTTGTTAGTGGTAGTGCGGGGGGGTGGGGGGATATAGTGGAGTTAGGGTTACTGCTTTCTACTGGGGGATTGTTGGTAGGGGTGGGAGCACTCTTTGATGATTGTATTGTTGGGGGAGCATGATGAGGCTTATAGATCTCGGGTTGTGGTTTTGTATGCTTGTTTGCACCTCTGTTGTTTCTGTTATGCAATTTCTGGTGTGTATACTTTAATACTCAAAATCTTTTAATAAACATTTAATGATAAAAAAAAAATTTATTTACATAAATTACAGTTCCCCGCGCGCTATACCCGTGTGCGCGTTTTACGGTATATGAGTGAAAATACGGTACTATTCTCAAAAACTGAAGGACTTCATCTTTGAGTGAGGGGGCTGGATTCAAAGCCTGCTGAGCAGTTAGGGAGAAGGAACAGGGTGCAGAGCCAGGCAGCACAGAGCACTTGAATATTAACCCACCCGGTTTATATTAGTCAACCTTTTT
The DNA here is from genome assembly GCF_902459505.1 of Geotrypetes seraphini. Lineage (NCBI taxonomy): Eukaryota > Metazoa > Chordata > Amphibia > Gymnophiona > Dermophiidae > Geotrypetes > Geotrypetes seraphini. Next base: position 537,389,251 of record NC_047084.1, read on the forward strand.
TCCTTCTTTTTGGGGGAGAAAAGGATATCTCGGTTTATATTCGAGTATATACAGTATTTTGAAGATTTGCTGTTCCTCACTCCAGCGCATCAGCCTTTGCCACCTGCTGACCACTGTTCTGTGGGTAAGGAAGGAGAGAGGGAGGGAAGAAGTTTGCCTGCTTCTGTCACTTTGGGGCTTGAGGGAGGGAGAAGGGCTGTGCTGCTTGGGACTGCTGCCACCCTGGTGCTTCGGGGGAGGGGGGAATTGAGAGTGTGTTGGACAAGGTTTCTAACACATACTCTCAATTAACCTGAGAAACAGTTATCCGTTATTCACCAAGCCCCGTGGGTGCTGAATAACTGAGATTCTACTGTAGATTTTACCACCTTAGTTAAAAAAGGATGTTTGCTCATACAGTTCAGTATTTTAAAATGTTATCTTCATGTATCTCAGTTAACTCAATATCCAGTTCATAGTATTTTGCTATATAAAACCTCTTTAATGATATGCTGGTTTCATTAAAGAAATATCAAAGTTTTTTTTTAAAAAAAGGATGTTTGCAATAAGAAAATAACTAGAACATTGAGTTAAATCATAAGTATAGTTAACTTAAGAGAACTTGGAAAATAATCCTTTTCTGGAATTAAATTTACATGTGTTAGAAGCCATGATTAGACATACAGGTGATAGGTGCTTAATAGAATGTTTATTACAAATCCTTGGTAAGTCCACTTAGTCTATAAGGCATTCAGCATTGTATTTCTTGGCCCCCAACTCTTTGAAATGCTCAACTCAATGTCATCAGAGTACGAAATGGGTGTGGTGGAGGTGTTATGGGAGGGCTTTAGGAATTATCAAGGGCGAGTTAGACATGGACGTCTTGCAGTGATAAATATTTTGCAAGACATCCTGGACGGAACTTATACATTTGGAAGTAGACCTCTTTTAGAAGGGTCTAAGTGCCACATAGGTGCCCAAACTGACCAGATGGCCACTGCATGCATCAAAGTTGGATACCCCCACACTCTCCCAGTGCTCACTGACCCCCATACACCCCCAAAGGTTAGAATACAAACATACATACCTTTCTCCAGAACATCAGCACCAGAACATCAGGAAAGTCTAGTAGAGCTTCAAACAGGTGTCTTAAGTAGCCTGGTGGGTGGGCTAATGAACCACAGAGAGGAGTAGCAAGTCCCATAAACCACACCACTACATTTATGGTGGAAAATGTGAGCCTACCAAAACTACTGTAATATAGGTGCCACCTACAGTCATAAGGTACACTAGATAGAGTTTGAGCCCACCGGGACAGATAGGGAAATACGAGTATGATAAAGTACCTGAATGTAAAACCACTTAGGATATAAGTGGTAAATAAATACATTTTCTTTGTGTCGGCTATGATAAAAGGGTGAAATAAAGGATCTTAGATTTGTTAGAAATAAACTTCAATTTATTATGGTGTAGCCAGATTACTACTGTGCCATGTTTATTATTATTAAGTGACACATTCTGTGGATTTGTCGGGTTGCAGCAGGTTAGTATTTGAATATAATCAGCATATGTAACTAGGATCTCAAATCTGAGGTTTATATTGGGCTCACCAGGGGGGCCATAATAGTATTTAATAGCACAGGAGCCCAGATAGAGCCCTGGAAAACCCTGCAAGTAAGAGAATAGGTGGGAGACTGGGAGTCTTGCCATGCCCTTAAATGGGCTGTATTTGAATTTCATGTATTTTTATGTTTAAATGATTTTTTTGGGTTTTAACAAACACATACAGCAAAGCAGCATTACACAGTCAGTGATAACCAACCACAAATATCACTATTCTCCCCCTCAACAATCCCATTTCATGTATTTTTATACCTAGTAAATGATAACAGACAAAGACCATCATGATCTATCCATTCTGCCTAGAAAGGTGGTCAGGGTTGATCCTGCCATTTCTTTCAGATGCCCTTCCCCCTTTAACATATCTCACAAGTGATCTCATCTTTGTTCTACTATCTACACGACAACTACAGAAAATAAGAAACTATTTCTCTGAACTGGACTTTCACAACTTCTCTTTGTCTTTGTCCTCTCCCACATGGACTACTGCAACGCATTATTCATTGGACTGATGGCAAAAAATATTAAACATCTCCTATGTGTATAAAACGCAGCAATCGGACTACTGAAGAACCTTCATGCCTACGATTCAGTATCCCAAGAGCTAGCGCCTGCTCACTGGCTACCCTTAGCCAAACATTGCAACTTCAAGGGCTTAGTACTTGTGTTCAAGTCCTTACACGAAAGGGCACCTGGCTACATATCATCTAACTTCCTGCCTTATGTCCCGAACAGACCCCTCCACTCCCAGAGGAAACACATCTTCAAATACCCTCTGGTCGGAGCCTCCAACTAGAAAGTGCCAGATGCAGGTCATACTCTCACTTCTTACCGAAGTGCTGGAATCAGCTACCACCTAACATCAAATCCCTTGATGGACTTTGAGCTTTAGGAAAGCAATAGAAACCCACCTCTTCACCTGACCTCTCAGGAGAAGCTAGCATTCAGGTGTTACACCCAAACCACTGTATTCCTAATAGATATCCAACTGGCTCCCTCCCTGTGCACACACGTACTCTCTCCCTGTGCATGCTTCAGGCTCCAAGTATCTACTAATCCAGAACAATTGAACTATACACACCTCACGGTGCCCTAGGACCTTGCTCTTCTGTTCCCTGCTGTTAATTGTTATATGCCATGTTTGCTGTCATGTATGTTACAATGTAACCCGTTCTGGGCTTCCGGGGGATGACGGGATATAAATCAAATTAAATAAAAAAAATGTTTTTTTTAAATAAAATAAGGTTGTACATGCTTGTCTCTTTGTGCAGTTTACCCCCTCTGTGCTCTTTTTGAGTGTGAACCAATTATGTTTTATTTTGAGTGGAAATACTCTATACTTAAATTCTATCCACTTCCTATATAGGGATCTTTTTTGAATTCTCTCACCATTTTCAACCCTACCATTTCTCACGGAAGAGCATTACAAGCATCCACCACCTTTTCTCCATGAAAAAAGATTTTCTTATGTTGCTATTCAATTTCTCCTCTCACATCTTCATTTTATGTCTTCTAGTTCTATAGTTTTTCTGTTTTTGGAAAACATTTATATGTTTATCTTTCTCAAATATTTAACTTTTTGTATCCTATCTCCTTTATCCCTTTTCTTCTCCAAAATATACATTTTCTAGTCTTCAAGTCTCTTCTCATTTGTTTTTTGCTAGAAATCCCATACCATTTTGATTGCTTTTTCTCTGAACTGTTTTGAGTCTGTCTATGTCCTTAATAAGATACAGCCTCCAAAACTGAGCATAGTACTCCAAATGCTATCTCACCAATAATGTGTATAGGGAATTGTCAGGACTAGTTATGACTATGGAGCCATAGATCCTTCTGGTTTTGCCAGCACCTTATATTGTTTCACCACTTTGAGATCCTCAGTTGTACACTTTTGGGCTTCTACTGCTCGTTAGGGGTCCTGCTTTTGTCCTAATAGGAAAACAGAGATACCAAAGCACATACATTTGTCTGCCTTCACATGCTGAGCACCCCTCTTCATAAATATTCAGAAGCATGCCCTTTGTGAAACAGCATTTTCTGTCTTTCTGGTACATTCCTCTCTTACCTGCAATCTAGCATATTCCTCTTTTCTCCCCTTCTCCCCTGATCCTTTTTTCAATATCCCACTGATCTTTCTGTTGTAATGTAGTTGTATTGGGAGAGTGGGACATGTCAGAGAGAAAGCTTCTCAGGGCCAGCTGCAAGCAGTGTATGTGTATCTCTGCTGCAGCTCTTGACCTAACCATGTAAACCGTGTCGAGCTCCATCTGCGGAGATGATGCGGTATATAAACCCAAGATTTAGATTAGATTAGATTAGACCTGTAGAAGTAAAGTTACATTTTCAGTTAGACTGGGGGCTGGGTTGAGAGAAAGAGATGCTGAACCATGGGTGGGGGGGAGTAGACAAGAGAGGGAGAGGTGCTGTGGGTGGGAGGGGAAGGTAAAATGGAAGAGAAGAGAGGTACTGCACTGTGGGTAGGGGGAAAAAAAGAAGAGAAGAAAGATACTGGACCATAGGTGTTGAGGCATAAAGAGGAAGAGATATTAGACCATGGGTAGGTGGAGGAAGGGGGAGAAATAATGGACAATAGGAGGGATGGGAGAAATGTACCTGGCATCAAAGGGGAGGGAAGAAAAATTGCTGGACAATGTGGAAGGAGGGATGAGAATTGGGAGAGATGTTGAACTCTAAGGAGGGGAGAGGGAGAGATGCTGGACTATAGTGGATAGGGGAGGAAAGAGGGAGAGAAGCTGGACCATGGATGAGGAACAGGAAGGATAGGGATATAGGCTACAGAGGGAAAGAAAAAGAGAGAGAGAGAAGAGATGCTAGGTTACAAGGGTAAAGGGAGTATAGATTCTGGGAATGGTGGAACCATGTGAAAGAGGCCATGGGGATTGTCAAAGAGATGAGTGAGAGGAGGGGATTGTGGGCACAAAGAAACATGACAATGAGAAATAGATGAAAGATAAAAGGGAATAGGAGCCTAGGGAAGGAGTGAGACAGGGGAAATAGGAGCACTGGGCATGAAAGAAAGTGATGGAAAATTTTGTTAGGTAGGTGAAAAAGGGAGAAAATTAACTGGTGGGTAAGAAAGATGATGAAATCTGAGTGGACATAGAAAAAGATAGGGAGGAAACAGCTAAAAGAATGGAACAAGGTAGGAAGAGAGAGGAGAAATAACAAATGTACAGCAGCCACTGGGAAGAAGGTTAGAAAGACAGGAAAACAGAAAAGAGAAACTGGGACCAACATAATATTTTTTAAAAATGTTAAAAAGTCTAGACAACAAAGGTGGAAAAAGTTTTTTTATTTTGAAGTTTATTAACAGAAATATGTTAGCTTTGGTAAATGTGCATCATGACACATCACCCTTCTATTATGGTTAACATGGAAAGTACACTCTTCCTTGTTTTCTTTTTTTCTTTCTTCTTCCTTTTTAACTTTTTTCCTTATTGATGATTGGTATTTTGGGGAACAGTGACCTCAAGTCAGTGGCGTACCTAGGGGGGACAGTCCGCCCCGGGTGCACGCCCTAGGGGGGTGCATAGCGGTCCGGGTCCGGAACGTTCTGCCCTACTGTTGAGAAAGCCCTGCACTCAGCGCAGCTGCCGGTGCACCCCCTCCGATATACTTGCTTTGGAGCAGAGTCGGCAGCTGCGCTGAGATGCAGGAAGGTCCCGCAATGAGTACGTCTGCCGGCTCTGCTCCGGAAGAAGTAAGTTACGTCGGAGGGGGTGGACCCGGCAGACGCAGGGAGTTGCGATGACTGCGTCTGCCGGGTCCAGAGCTGGCAGACGTACTCATTGTGGGACATTGCATGAAGGGAGCGGGACTTCAAGAGTGGTGGAGGGAGAGAAAGGGGGAAGGGTGGTACTGATGGAATTGGTGTGCAGGGAAAGGGAAGAGAGGCATAAGGGGAAAGGATTCTGGATGGAATTGGATTGGAGGGAAAGAAACGGGGTAGATGCTAATTGAAGAGGGGTGGATGGAGAGAGAAAGGGCAGGCATTGGATGGTAGTGGGGAGGGTAAAGGGGGAGCCTATGCTAGATGGAAGTGCGGATGGGAGAGATAAGGGAGCAAATGCAGGAAGGAAATGAGAGGAGAGAAAGAGGGGAGCAGATGCTGGATGGAAGTGGACAGAGAGTGGAGAAGGTACTAGATGGAAGTGGTAGAGAAAGAGGGCATAATAATGGAAGGATGGGGGAAAAGGATTGAATTAGTGAAATACTGGAGGAGGTGAGGGAAAGAGGTGGCGAGCTGTAGGTAGACAATAAAAAGGAAATTGATGAGAGGGTAGTAAGAACGTAATCTAGACGGATGCAGAAAATAAATTGAAAAGGAAAATGAGGGAAAAAAGGGAAAAGGGATTGCAGAGGAGAGGTGTGGGAGAGAGAAGGAGAGGCGAGAGATGCCAGACCAATGGGGGTGAAAGGAGAGATGGAAGGGGGAGGCATACAGTCTCTGGAAGGGGCATAGAAGGAGAGAAGATGCCATATAGGGGCAGAGAGACAGCAGACAGTGGATGGAAGGAAGAGAGTAACAAGAAGACGAGGAAAGCAGAAACCAGAGAAGACAAAGGTAGAACAAAAATTTTCTATTTATTTATTGCTTTAGGAGACATGTGTTACTTTTTCTGTGGTGTTGCATTGTATGCAGAGTCCAGCTTCCTGCTGGTTCAATTTAACCTTTGTCTATGTATTTCTATCTTATCCCCCTTTTACAAAACTGTGGAGCATTTTTTAGCGCCAGCCGTGATGGTAGCAGCTCTGATACTCAGAATTCTACCACCATGGCTAAAAAACGCACTACAGTTTTGTAAAAGGGGAAGGGGTTAGTTTGTGATTACATATTCCATACTAGATGAAGGTGTCTTCTGTGTTCTGTGTGTTCAAAAGACATAGTTTTCTGTTAGGATTGACTGCAGGATTGATCTGTACTAGTCTGGCTTGTTTAGTTTTACAATGGGTGTATTGATGTACTGCTCACTGCAGTATGTAAGATGCTGCCTTTTCCTAGGTATACTCTTGTGTGACGTTTGGATTGTTGCTAAAAATCATGTTTTTCATACAAATGGGGGAGTGTCAAAAAACGATGGGCCCCGGGTGCCACATATGCTAGTTACGCCACTGCCTTAAGTGCCCAGGAATTGTTTGAATTAGAACTTGTCTTATCAATAGAACTACTTCATGAGCTATCATAGGCCTCTTATATCCCCCTACACATACAAAAATGTTTTATTAATTAATTTAATTTTGTAAAAAGACTTAACTTAATTTTTCCTTTCATTTAGTATATAAAATTGATAGTTGTTAAATTAATGAAAACCCAGTCGTTCCACACACTATATAGCACTAACAATACTTAGGGCCTCTTCTACTAAACCGCGCTAGTGGTTTTAATGCCGGGAGCCGCGCTGAATGACCCACGCTGCTTCTGATGCTCATAAGAACTCTGTGAGTATCAGGAGCAGCGCGGGCCATTCAGCGCAGTTCCCTACGCTAAAACCGCTAGGCAGTTTAGTAGAAGAGGCCCTAAGTATTGTTAGTGCTATATAGAGATTATGGAACAATTGGGTTTTCATTGATTTAACTACTGTACTATCAATTTTATATATTAAATGAAAGGAAAAATTAAGTTAAGTCTTTTTACAAAATTAAATTAATAAACATTTTTGTAAGTATAGGGGGATATAAGAGACCTTTGATAGCTCATGAAGTGGTTGTATTGATAAGACGAGTTCTAATTCAAACAGCCGTGGGCACTTGAGGCCACTGTTCCCCAAAATACCATCATCAATATGGAAAAAGTTAAAAAGGAAAAAGAGAAAAAGAAATAAAAAAAAAAGAAAACAAGGAAGAGTATACTTTCTATATTAACCATAATAGAAGGGTGCTGTGTCATTGACAAAATATTAGAAAGATAATACGATTACGTTTGAAATGTGCATCATGGACATCTCTAAGTAATGAAATTTAAGTGCTCTCATACTCTTTGTACACAAAAGGTTTTCATAAGTGTTATGCTCTGAACTCATCAAGAATTTATGCCAAAGGTACTGTAGTATCTAGTATTTTCTTTATCTCAGCCCATTTTACCCTTGACATATTTTCTAAGGCATTCACACAAGGGAGAGTAGACTGTACACCCTGGATAGAAAGAGGGCTTAGCTGTCTGTTTACAGAGTACCCAACCCATTATATATCATATGTGTTCATTTCTTTGATCAAGAGAAGCTCAGTGTTACGGTTGCTAAGCAAACATCTTAACTAGTTTATAGACTGCATTATATTGTGTTACCTTCAAGACCATGTAGAGGCTTATCAGATTAGTGCTGTGACTGTATCAGTAACTCATCTTTGATCAGTTTTCATAGAGGAAATATGTTAACATGAAAGCTGGTCTCCATTCCCATCTTTACTTTGCAATATTTTCCAAATGCATCTTCCTGTAAAGCAGCAGTTTTTGGTCAGTTTTGCAAAGTACTTGATTCTTAATTCAACTCTTGGTTGAGTGGGAGACAACAAAAGATGGTAGATACAGGAGTTTGTTTTGAGGAAAGAGTTTTACTAGTTGTGTCAGTTCTCATCAACATTTTAGTAAGTAATACAAAGTTTAAAAAAATCAGAAACTGGTATTGCCTGTTTATTTTCTTCTTTTTCTATGAAAATATCCTATACCTTGCTGTTTTCTGAATGATTTGTTTATTTCACCATGTAAAAATGTAAATTTCAATAAAAATAAAGTAGAGAAAAAAATCAGAAACTGAATAGACATCATGTAATGTGTTGATAACCTAAAGAAATGTCCAGTGAAGAGAAAAAAAATGGACCAAAGTATGACAGCAAAGGTATTATTTTTAACGTTAAAAGGAGGGTAGAAAACAAAGGGTAGGACTGAAGGGTCACTACTCCGACTGGAGGAGGGTCACGAGTGGTGTCCCGCAGGGCTCGGTGCTCGGGCCGCTACTATTTAATATCTTCATAAATGATCTAGAAACAGGGACGAAGTGCGAGATAATAAAATTTGCGGATGACACTAAACTATTTAATGGAGCTCGGACTACAGAGGAATGCGAAGAATTGCAAAGGGACTTGAACAAACTAGAAGATTGGGCGATGAGATGGCAGATGAAGTTCAACGTTGAGAAATGTAAGGTATTACATGTGGGGAGCAGAAACTCGAGGTACAACTATACAATGGGAGGGATATTATTAAATAAAAGTACCCAGGAAAGGGACTTGGGGGTATTGGTGGACATGACATTGAAGCCGACGGCACAGTGTGCAGCGGCCGCTAAGAGAGCGAATAGAATGCTTGGTATAATCAAAAAGGGTATTACAGCCAGAACGAAAGAGGTTATCCTGCCATTGTATCGGGCAATGGTGCGTCCGCATTTGGAGTACTGCGTCCAATATTGGTCGCCGTACCTTAAGAAGGATATGGCATTAGTCGAGAGGGTTCAGAGGAGAGCGACGCGTCTGATAAAAGGTATGGAAAACCTGTCATATGCTGAGAGATTGGAGAAGCTGGGTCTATTTTCCCTGGAGAAGAGAAGACTTAGAGGGGATATGATAGAGACTTATAAGATCATGAAGGGCATAGAGAGAGTGGAGAGGGACAGATTCTTCAAACTCTCGAATAATAAAAGAACAAGAGGGCACTCGGAAAAGTTGATAGGAGACAGATTCAAAACAAATACTAGGAAGTTCTTTTTTACCCAACGTGTGGTGGACACCTGGAATGCGCTTCCAGAGGACGTGATTGGGCAGAGTACGGTACTGGGCTTCAAGAAAGGATTAGACAAATTCCTACTGGAAAAGAAGATAGAGGGGTATAGATAGAAGATTACTGCACAGGTCCTGGACCTGCTGGGCCACCGCGTGAGCGGACTGCTGGGCACGATGGACCTCGGGTCTGACCCAGCAGAGGCATTTCTTATGTTCTTATGTTCTTATCACATATATGGGCTATAAAAATGTTAGGGAGAAGTTTAATATAGGGAGATGGAAGTTTTTCATATAGGAAAAGAGTATGTGATAGGGGATTATTTGTAGCTTGTAATATAGTAAATGTCAGCAGATAAAGTGATCTTAAGATGTTCAAACAGGTCAATAAAGCAGTGGTGAAAGCCTGATGGATGTTTGTGTGCAAAGCAAAAGACCAGGAGGAAAATGAGGTAGTAGTTCTCGTGTGATCTCATTTTAGACTGCTCTGTAGTCTGTACAGCTGTGGAGATATAAGGATCTAAATTAGATTGTGTTGGTCAAGAATGTGACAATTAAAATAGTCAGTGGTCTTCATCATAATATGGGGTCAGACTTAAAGAGCTAAACATATATACTGTACTTTGGAAAATAGGTGGGATAGGGACATATAACCTGGAAGTAATTAAATGTAAATGTCTGACATACATGCACAGAAGGCAGATCTTTTTCTATGGAAAAGATGCTCTAGAACAGTGTTCTTCAACCTTTTTACACCTATGGACCGGCGGAAATAAAATAATTATTTCGTGGACCGGCAAACTACTAAGACTGAAATTTTTTTTTAAAAACCATCGCCGCCCCGTCCCCGTGAGCTCGGTCCCACAAACCATCTGATCCCATCCGCACAAGCCTCAAATAGTTATATATCCCCTCTACTATCAAGAAAACTGAATAAGCCAAATTATTACAGAATGCTACACAAATATCAAGTAACAGAATACCACAGTCACACATGACAGGAATGGTGTTAGGGGAGTGGAACTAGGGCAACTGCCCCCTGGTCAGAGAGAGCCCTAAGCCAGCTGGAAGCTAAAGAAGCACTGCCTGGGCTTTGCACTCCCCAATTATGTCTAGCAAGATACATATTTCAAATCTGATATATTTGAATCACAAGATAGAAATAAAATTATTTTTTTCTACCTTTTGTCGTCTCTGGTTTCTGCTTTCATTGCCTTTTCACTCTCTTCCAGCCAGTGTCTGCCCTAAGAACATAAGAATTGCCACTGCTGGGTCAGACCAGAGGTCCATCATGACCAGCAGTCCGCTCACGCGGCAGCCCTCTGGTCTAAGACCAGCACCCTAACGGAGACTAGCCCTACCAGCGCACGTTCTTGTTCAGCAGGAACTTGTCTAACTTTGTCTTGAATCCTTGGAGGGTGTTTTCCCCTATAACAGCCTCTGGAAGAGCGTTCCAGCTTTCTACCACAGAACTTCCTTACGTTTGTACGGAATCTATCCCCTTTCAACTTTAGAGAGTGCCCTCTCGTTCTCCCTGCCTTGCAGAGGGTGAACAACCTGTCCTTAGCTACTAAGTCTATTCCCTTCAGTACCTTGAATGTTTCTATCATGTCCCCTCTCAATCTCCTCTGCTCAAGGGAGAAGAGGCCCAGTTTCTCTAATCTTTCGCTGTACGGCAACTCCTCCAGCCCCTTAACCATTTTAGTCGCTCTTCTCTGGACCCTTTCGAGTAGTACCGTGTCCTTCTTCATGTACCAGTGCTGGACGCAGTACTCCAGGTGAGGGCGTACCATGGCCCGGTACAGCAGCATGATAACCTTCTCTGTCTCTTCAGTCCAGTATCTGGCCCTTCCATTCACTGTCTGTCTTTCCCTGCCATCTCTCCTCCTGCCTCCCCCCCCAATTTGGTCTGGCATCCATCATCTTCCTTCTGTTCCCCTCATGGTCTGGCATCTCTATCCTTCCCTCCCCCCTGTGGTTTTTAGCATATCTCTCTTCTCATTTCCCCCACTCAGATCTGATATCATTCTCTGCTCTCTCTTCCCTTTTCTTCTCTGGTCTTCCTTCTCTATTTTCTGCCTCCATCTAAATTAAATTCTTTCTTACTATTTAGTCCCGTTTCCCTCTTTTCACTGTGTCTACGCACAGCTTGTCACCCCTTTCCCTCACCCCTCCATTATCTTACTATTTTCTTCCCCCTTTATTTATCTCCTCCTTCCATCCATTATGTGTTCTTTCCCCACTTCCATTCAGCATCTGCTCTCCCCTCTCAACTGACATCCATCTGCCTTCTGCTCTCTCTCACTTCTTCTCACTTCCATCATCTGTCCCCTTCTCTCTCTCTCATCTCCTCCATTCCATCATCTGCCCTTTCTCTCTCTTCCCCCCCCAACTTCCATCATCTGCCCCTTCCCCTCACCTTTGTGGGTCACTTTCTTTCCCCTGAGGGTGGCTCATGTCAGAGGGGAAGCTTTGGCCGAGCAGAACCGCTTGCAAGGAACAGTGGAACTTACTTGATTGATGTCGATGCTGGGGCCCGTTGCCGTTTGAAGGGAAAAAAAAAAAAAAAAGTGGAAAAAAGGGACCTGCAAAGGCGAGAGGAAGGGAAACCTCCAGGACAGCTGCTCTTTGCCCTCCTTCAGCGGCCCAAGAGTCCAGACCAACAGCGGCAGCTCTGTGTACTTCTAACTTCGGCACAGAGCTGCCCCTAATCAATAGTTTAGCGCGATTTCATGAGGCAGCCTCGGGGCCTTTGATAGCCGGCCCGCTTCGATGATGCGATGTGGGCCGGCCTAGCAAAGGCCCCAAGGCTGCCTCATGAAACCGCGCTAAACTATTGATTAGGGGCAGCTCTGTGCCGAAGTTAAAAGCATACAGAGCTGCCGCTGCTGGTCTGGAGGTGCGGAGACAAGGCAGGAGGCAAACGCGGTGGAAGGCAGGAGTCCCGGCACAGTGACTGCAACAGGAAGTTGCAAGTCAGCTGACGCTGGCCTTTCGTTGCGGCGGGGACCGAATCCTTTGCGGACCGGCAAGATTTTGTTTGCGGACCGGCGGTTGAAGAACTGTGCTGTAGAAGAATAAGGATGAAATGAGGTAGACTTAGGAGTAATCTAAAGATATTTATGTATTTATTTAAAGCATGGTGGAGACAAGAAAGCATGAGATAAGCACAGAGAATCTGAGGAGAGGATTGCATTGTAGATCTTTGGTTGATTATAGATATGCTGTAAGGTCTTCATATGACATCTCATTTCTAGCAGCTACCTTTATGCATTTTGTCTTAATAGTGAATAATTTATCTTACTCTGGGATTGGGAGAGGGGGAGGAAAAACTTAACAGGAACTATATAAAGCGCAACAGAGAATAGGGCATAAAATTGATTAATTTTTTTATTTTATGTTATTTTCACCCATTACAATCAAGAAACAACTTGTACAGAAAAGTCGAGCCTCAATGGAAACAGAAAATTTAAAAAGGAAAAGACAATATCGTAACCAAAAAGAAAATTTTGTTCACCATTAGGTCACTAATCTAGGAGAATCCAATACAGTTAAGGAGAGCTAAGGAACAAACCACTGTAATCTAATCTAATCTTTAGCCTTATATATCAGGTCATTCCCAGAGGGACTCAAACTGGTAACAACATAATCTTAAGACCATAGATGAAGAATAATAATGAAGGGAGAATCAGTTAATTATAAAAAACACAAAAGAGCCACTCAACACCCCTTCTAACTACAGACCTATTGCGAGCATCCCGCTGTTCACCAAAATAGCAGAAGGGCTAGTAAATACTGAAATCACCACATACCTAGAAAAATTCAGTATCTTAAATGACAACCAATCAGGCTTCCGCCCGGACCACAGCATCGAGACCATCATAGCCGCTCTACTCGACCACCTGCACTCACTTTTCAGCCAGGGCACTAGTGCCCTGATCGTACAACTTGACCTTAGCAGTGCATTCGAACTTGTTGACCACTCCATCCTCCTAGACTGCCTTGCCTACATCGGCATCTCTGGCCAGGTCCTCAATTGGTTTCGCAGTTTTTTAAAAAATAGATCATACAGGGTATTCAAGAATGACTCTCTCTCATACAGCTGGGATAATGCCGTGGGATTCCATAGGGCTCCCCCCTCTCCCCCACCCTGTTTAACATCTACCTCGCCTCCCTGGGAAACCTCCTGCAAAACCTCAAGCTCAAATTCTTCATCTACGCAGATGACATTACAATAGACATCCCACTAACCAGTTTCACTCCAGAGTTGCTCACCTCTCTTTCAAGCTCACTTACTCAGATAGAACTCTGGATGCTATCCCACAGACTAAAATTAAATCCTGACAAAACCAAATTCTTCCTAGCAACCCCCAACGACAAAATCAAAGACACCACAATCCAAGTGAAAGGTATGGCCTTCCCCCTCGAACAAACCTTAAAAGTATTGGGAGTCACCCTAGACAAACATCTATCTCTGGAAAAACATACTGATATTACTGTCAGGAAATGCATTTCAGTACTTTGGAAACTACGCACCATAAAAAAATACTTCGATGACACCTCATTCCGCCTGTTGATACAATCCTCCATTCTCAGCATCCTAGACTACTGCAACATCATTTATCTGGCCTCCACGAAGAAAACCATCAGGAGACTGAAACTGATCCAGAACACCGCCGTTCGCCTTATATTTGGCTTAAACAAATGGGAACACATCACCCCTTTTTACCACAAACTACATTGGCTACCCCTTGAAACTAGAATCCTATTCAAGTTCGCTTGCTTCTGCTACAAAACTGTTTTTGGTCTATCTCCGAGCTACCTCACCCCACATTTCAACCTGAACTGCAACAAAAAGAACTCCCGCAGAATCAATCTTTTCGCCTTCCCCTCCCTAAAACTATGTCATCTCAAAAGGTTCTTCGACAAAACCTTCGCCTTCCAGGCAGCCAAACAGAACCCTTGGCTAGCCCAAATTCTGCTCAAGGCCCACTCCTACCTGGATTTCCGAAAAATACTCAAAACTCATTTATTCCATGCTCAAAATCCCTAATCCCCTCTCTTCCACTTCTCTCACCCCTCCCTCAAACGACCCATCTCTCCCAGTCCCCCCCCCTTTTTGATCCCCCCATCTCACTACCTCCAATGACCTGTACAATCCCCCCCTCTCATGCTCACCTTAACCACCTCATTGCTTGTAATTATGATCAATTGTAAGTTCTTGTTAAATTTTGTTTATCTGTTGTGAAAACTCCCCTCCTCATGCTCACCTGAATATCTACATTACTTGTAAATCTAGTTTATTGTAATTTCTTATTAAACTTTGTTTAATTGATGTGAACCGCCTAGAACTCCCTGGGTATGGTGGTATACAAGAATAAAGTTATTATTATTATTATTATTATTAATGTCAGCAAGAGATTTTTAACAATTATCTGTGGGAAATTTTGTGAATAGATATGTTTTCAATGTATTTCTAAAGCAGGTCAATGAAGAGAGAATTCTAATAACTGAAGGAAGATCATTCCAAATTTTAACCATGGTGAATGGCAAAGAATGTGAAAGCCTACCTAAATTTGGATTCCTTTAATGGCAGGGAACACTAATTTAAATTTATGTATATTACTTGTAGATTGAAAACTATAAGAATTGATTGACTCAGACACCTAAGGCGCCTCCCAAGGCATCTGAGCCAATCAGAGCCTTAGGCTCCTCCCTCTGTATCCCATATGATGCATAGGGCAGAACCTAAGGTCTGATGTCTGAGCAAATCAGATGTCAGACCTTAGGCCCTGCCCTGTTCATCACCTGCCCTTCTGTCATTTTCTTTCTTGGGGGGGGGGGGGGGCGAATACCTGGTGCCACGTTCATCGGGGAGGGCCGTCATCGGTGGTGGGGGACTTTTTTTTTTTCATTTTTTTTATGGGACAGATATTTTGCCTGTGTAACACACACAAAATATCTGTGCCATTGAAAAAGAAATGGAAAAAAAAAACCCAGGCAGACCTGTCAATTTTTCCGATTGCTAAACCCCCCCCCCCTTTTTTTTTTTTTTTTGAATAGCCAAGCAATGTTAGTGCATCGATCGCTTGGCTACTTTGCATGGGGTTTTAGCTAATTTGCATGGCTGGATCGGAAAATGGGCGATCGAGGGGAAAAACACGTGGTGGGCTGTTTTGTGCATCGGGTCGGCAAAAACTATTATCCCTAAAGCTGTGAAAACAGCTTTAGCGACAATCGCTGACTTTAGAGCATCTATCCCTTTGTTCCTTAATTAACCTAATTTTCTCCACCTAGCTTCCAAAAACAATATTGCTTTTAAACTACAAATTATAACAAGTTTTTCTCAAGAGCAGTGCCCTTCATTTATGGTTCCCAATGCTCTTCTACAGCTCTTTAGTATCCATCTTCTCCAAATTTTGAGATGTTCTTTTCCCTGCCCTAAGTGCTCCTTTTTACTTAAAACCTATTATGGGAGTTATGTTGTTGGAGAATTTTGCTGCCTGGATTCAGAAATGAATTTTGAAAGTCAAAATAATATTTGAATTAAACTGCAAATCTTTTTTTTTTCTTTTCTAAAAGACCATTGTAAGATGCTTATGCTTTCTTTTATAGGTTCTGGGGGAGCCCAGCATGGCTGCAGCTTCATATGATCAGCTGTTAATGCAAGTTGAGGCACTGAAAATGGAAAACACAAATCTTCGACAGGAACTGGAAGATAACTCAAATCATCTTACAAAGCTAGAAACGGAAGCATCTAACATGAAGGTAGCGAAACGTATGGGTGCTTTTTTCCATATGTAAAGCTTATTTCCATTCAGAGGACTCCTCGCGCGTCCTGTGCATCATCCGGAAGTCTTCCCTCTGCCGTTGCGACATCAGTAAGAAGGCTGTCGGTTCAGGCGCAGGATGCACGTAGGAGCTGCCGCCTGCAGCTTGCACTGATCTCAGGTATGAGGCACGTTCCAGCTGCAGACCGACATCGGTCTGCGGACCGGCAGTTGAAGAACACTGTTCTAAGGGATTTCTAGCCAGTTGAATATTTAGGATACCCACAATGGATAGTGCAAGATAAATTTTGAATGCAGTGGAGGCAGTTCATACTAATTTCATGCAAATTCATTATGAATATCCTGAAAACTTGACTGGTTGGTGATTCCCAGGACAGGTTTGTGACTGTTTTTGGTAATGTTATTTGTTGACTTTATTATGTATGCGGAATTGTAAACTATCTAAGATACAGGCGGTATATAAGTTATTAAAATAAATAAACCACCTACTTAAAGTAATAGTTCAGTTTAACTGTCATATCAGAGTTGAACTCCTTCATCTAGGGAAATAAAAAAATACCACCCACCTTGCAGATGCCACCCTTGTTAAGTTTCTAAAACACCTAGGGGAAGATTCTCAAAACTTTAACATGGTCGCTAAACCAGTTCCAGCCGGTTTAGCATTCATATATTTTAGTGGTGGATTATCAAAACGGCTTACCATGGTCTTTCCGAACTTCCTAGCAGTCTCCGACTCTGCCATATAAATGTATTACAAAGAGGTCATTAATATTTAGAGGAGCACTTCAGATGATTCTCTATTATCGCCAGGTGATTCCCTAACCTCCTGGGATGGGCCGGGGAGGGGCTAAGGACTCTGATTGGCCCAGGTTGCTTAAGGCCCCTCCTATGGGAGGGGGCCTTGTCGTCTGGGCCAATCAGAGCCTGGTGCATCTGGGGAGGGGCCTAAGGCTCTAGCTGGCCCAGATGCCTCAGGTTCCTGGGCCAATCAGAGCCTTAAGACCCTCCCCGGATGCACTGGGGAGAGGCCTAAAGCTCTGATTGATTCAGACGCCTAAGGCCCCTCCTATAGGAGAGGCCTTAAGCACCTGATACACCGGGTTGGGGAAGGCCTGTTAATGAAGAGGCAGGCCTGTTGGCTGAAGGGGGTAGGCATCCCTCCGGCAGGCCTTTGTAAACAAGGTGGGGGGCAGGGGGTGTTGGAGGCATGAGGGGAGTCGTCTGGGCATCTCTTCTGCTGCTGAGGGGGTGTTGGGGGGGGGGGTTGCTTGGTGGCAGGAGGAAGTGGGCATCTCTCTTACTGCTGGAGCTGGCTGTCGGGAGTTGTATGGCAGTGGAAAGGAGTGGTCATCTCTCCCGCTGCTAGGGGGAGGTTGTTGCATGGCGGTGGGAGGGAGTAGGCATCTCTCCTGCTGTGTGTGTGGTTTGCTTGACAGTGACAACAGGAGGGAGTGCGCATGCATTCCTCCTGCCAATCTTTGATTTGGGGTCTTTTTTTGTGTGTGTTTATTCTGTGCATGTGCTGATCACTATCACCAGTGATTGGCACATGCAAACTTAGTGACCCTCCGCAAACCTCATTTGCATGTGTAGTTTTTTAAAGAATGACTTGCCTTTTTGAAATCATTACAGTAGTGTCCGTGACAGCTGTCTGTCAGATTTTACCACAAACATTTGAGAATCTTACCCCTAGTTTCTGCTCTGTTTCATTAAAAACTGAAATCCATCACAAAATAAAGGAAATGGTTTAGGTAAGCACTTGAAGGGAAAATAAGGAGTTAACTTCTTTTACTACTTTTTCCTTTGCATGTGTTGATTTATTCATTGTTACTGAATCCTTTCAAAGTGTTTCATCAAACTCATAATACCAAATGGAGTATGGTGTAATTTGTAATTAGAACAGAGTATATTGTCTAATTCATAGCGTGAAGCATCAACTGTTATATTTTTTTTAAAGCATGAAAGCTCCAACTTAACCTGATTTCTGCAATCCAGTTTCAATATCCGTAGGTTAAATGGTTAACAGATTAAATAGAATTAATAATCATATTCAATGTTTAAGTATCACTACAAGGACTAGGGGGTGAAGGTGTTATAGATATGTCATTTTGTTTAATTTTTGTCAGCCTTTATAATATAGGATACAGCACTGTCTGCTGTTTATACAGACAAACAAAAGTCATTCTTGGAAGAGTCCTAATCATACCGTCATCTTACCACATTCTCCCTCAATTATTGAGTTGTTGACATGCAGAAGTTCAATAATCATACTATAGTGGAAAATACCTAGGTCTTTCTCCTGGAGTCAGGAGGAAGAGTGTTTCTACTACCAGTGGTAAAGTGCACCAGTGAACTGATTTTTTTCTTCCACTTTCCACTCTCAGATCAAGTAAACTCCATATTCTTTCATTGAGAAGAATTCAGTGGGCTTAAAAAAAGTTCTTGAAGATGAAATTGATACACTCATTAAAACAGCAAAGGATGCAGGGTATATTACATCTGATAGAAAAAACCTCAGTGGTTCCAACCATATATGTATTACCAAAGATACATAAATCAATTACAGATCCTCCAGGATGACCCATCATCTCAGGAAACAATTCAATACTAGTTTCTTCTTCAATGATTTCAGAAAAGGAAGAAAAGTCTGCAGGGGCCTAGGAAGGGTTGATAGATTGTGCTGGGGGAATGAAAGCTGGAAATGGCTTCATTAGAGAACTCAAGGGCCTTGTCATAAAAGTACTCAGCCAAAGTTTTTTTTTTTGGGGAGAGAGTGATGGACGGGTTGAAGGTGAGGGCACTTTGAGTAGAAAGTTCAGTGTGGCATAGAGATAGTAAGGGTTGGAGCGGAAGTTCAGTGTGGTGTAGAGATAGTGAGGGTTGGAACGGAGAAAGTTAGTCAAGTGTTTGGCAAGTGAAAGAGCAGACTGGAAAGAGGTCAGGAGAAATTTGAACTGTAAGAATTCAGCATTAGTACAGGATTTGAGCCAAAGATGTTCAGCAGACCTGGCACAGTAATGTAAGTAGCAGATTTTAGAGGTCAGCCAGGACTGGGGTTTGGAGCTCCTTACAGAGTGGGGGGAGTGAGAGTATCTAGAGCGGGGGAGAAAATGGTATTATAGGAGAGGACAAACTCATTTATAGACTTGTGTAGCATAGTGGTTGGGGTGGGATAGCAGACTGGGGTCAATAGCCTGAAGGTTCCTGAACGTTGTGGTGGATATTGGTTGGATTTGTGATGAATTATGAAAGTTACCAGATAATGGTCAGAGAGGGGAAGAACTGCAATGGAGAAGTTTGTGATGGAGCAGTTGGAGAAAAAGACAAGATCAAGGCAGTTGCTATTTTGATGGATAGGGGATGGTGGAGCATGGCTGAAGATTGAAATAGGATGTTAAGGCTAGAAGCTTAGAAGCATAAGAGTCGGAGGGGTCATTAGTGTGAGTGTTAGTCATAAAGAATGATTGAAGGAGATGAAGGTTCAAGAGAGAAGTTAAGCCAGGAGTCAGTGAGAAAGGAAGAGAGGGACTTATCAGGGGGATGGTAAATGACCACTACACAGATGGGTAGAGGAGCATATAGGAGAATGTAATGGTCTTTGACGGAGGAAAGAAGGGGTTGAAATTTACAAGGGGTTGAGAGTAACAGCCCGACACCTCCCCCTTTACTAACTGGGCAAGGTGTATGGGAGAAAAAGTAACCTCCAAGACACAGGGTGACAACTGAAATAGAGTTTTCAGGGCAGAGCCAGGTCTCATTTAGTGCAAGCAGATGGAGGGTTTGAGAGATAAAGAGGTCGTGGATGTAAGCAAGCTTGCTGGAGACAGAGTGGTCATTCCACAGGGCGCTTGAGAAAGGTAGAGAAGGGATGATGGGTAGGAGAGGAACAGAAATGAGATTGGAGACATTGTGGTATGACCTTCATGAATAGGGTGCGAGTTGATTAGGAGGACCAAGATTGGGATTGATGTCCCCGGCAGAGAGCAAAAGGAGGAATATGCAAGTAGCTGCAAGACTGCCTCAGCAAAACCTCAGTAATCAATAAGATTCCTCAGTAATCAATAAGATTTATCCTAGATATGGGAGAATTCCATCAGGCCTAGACTTAGGAGACACTGCTGGCTCATGAATGAGCTGCGGGGTCAAAACTGCATGAGTGCTAGTATTAGCATGAGAGTGAGAGGTAACTTCATAAAAGTAAATTTACCAGTAGAGTTCTTGCACAAAAAGGCATGGTTATGTTGGCGCCAGAGGTAAGAAGGCAAGGTTTAAATATGGGTAATAAATCATCGCGTGCCAAAGGTGCGAGCCCTCCACGCCCTCTCAGTTTAAAAGCTTTACAAGCACCCGGTCATGAGGAGTCAGGAGATCTCAAGGGAATCTCTGAGAGGGTGGGGGATGTTAGAGGCAGTACTGAACAGGACTTCATGGAAAAAAGCAATTAACTATGCTCTCTAGATCTCAGAGGTCTACACTCACAAATCCATCCTACCTTCTCATAGAAAGTGTAATCTTAACACTTCCAAAGCAAAATCTTGCCCTTTAAACTGGCTTCGGCCCCATGAGTTTTCACAAAATGCCTAGTGGTATTGGCAACAGCTCTTCACTCATGGGGGGTTCATTTAATTTCCTAATTGGACAAATGGTTGATCAAAGCTTCATCATTGCAAGTAGCTCAGTATGCCATGACTTCAACAGTTTATCTTCTGGAGCTTTTCAGGTTTGACATCAACTACTGAAAGTCCCATCTGCACCCATATCAGATGCTGGAGTTCATTGGAGCTCTCTTACACACTACACAAAGTCAAGCTTTTTATCTGATGTAGAGAGTTGATAATCTGATTCACCTGTGTCAAACTATCTCTACCCTGCTTTGCATTACCACACATAAGATGTTATGGCTTCTTGGTCACATGGTGTTTACAGAATATGTCACCCCATTTGCATGTCTTCACCTCAGAGTCACACAGTAGATCCTGTCAACCCAGTGGTCTCAAAACATGGGGCATCAGCTCTAATCCAAGTCGCCCCAAGTCTCTGCCACTCTTTTCAATGGTAGATGGTGCCTCGCAATTTCACTTGAGGTCTTCCCTTTCAGCCCCCTCCCCCACCGCTAAAAGCTATTAACCACAGATGCTTTTGATGTTAGAATGAGTTGATCATCTGGTTGTCCTCCACATTTGGGGAGTATGGTCTCATCAAGAACAAACGCTCTCTCTACATCAATCTCCTAGAATTACAAGTGATGGGCAACACTCAAAATGTTCCAAGACTGACGACTCCACCAAGTAGCAGCGTGGATAAAAATCAATGATTTAAAAAATTTTTTAATTTGATTTTTAAAATTTAAATTAGATTTTTCCTCAAAAAAGTATTTTAAAAATATATCTAAAGATAGTTTTTTGTCTAAGATACATACGGCCTCTTTTACAAAGCTGCGCTAGCGGCTGCCCTGCACTAACGGCCCCGAAGCCCATAGAGATTTAAAGGGCTTTGGGGCTGTTGCCGCGCGGCTTTGTAAAAGAGGCAGATAGACTAAACGTTATTCATTATGAAATAAGGATTAGTTTTTATTTATTTAGCATAAGGTTGAATATTCATGCACATTTAAAATTTTTTTGTAAATGAATTCCATTAATCTATTCATAAATATCACTGGCAATTTTTCTATCTAGAAGATATCACAGATGTTTGGTTTTGCATACCTCAAAATTGTGAATTTGTGTCTGCAGGGATAACATGCTGCTGCATCACTGCAAAAATGTTATAAAATATACAGAGTTGAGAAAAAGACCTTAGCCCCATTGTTCCTTTGCAAATTGATGTAAACAGAATCAACCCCATATCTCTTAAATGCTAAGTTTATATATCTGCACAAGGAGCTAAGTGTGAGGAGGGAGAGGCAAGCAGTAAAAATTAAAATTAAACTTTTTGAGCAGAATACTCCACAAGTCTTGGGATCTTTGTGTGTATAGCCTGAGGTTTATCATATTATCCTCTCCTTGAAGGAGAAAACCTATAATGGCAGCAGGCTATTAAAGAGACCCAGTTTGGGAATATTTTAATGAAGTTCCTCAACCTATGGGAAAGACAGGCATGAATGTAAAATGCAAACACTGCAACAAAGAAATGCAAGGCCTGGTGGCCCAAATGAAACAACATCATGAGAAGTGCTTTGATGAAAGTGACAAAAGAAACATTTGAACAGGCATAAGAACATAAGAATTGCCGCTGCTGGGTCAGATCAGTGGTCCATCGTGCCCAGCAGTCCGCTCACACAGCAGCCCCTAGGTCAAAGACCAGTGCTCTAAATGAGCCCAGCCTCACCTGTGAACTTTCCAGTTGAGCAGGAACTTGTCCAACTTTGTCTTGAATCCCTAGAGGGTATTTTCCCCTACGACAGACTCCAGAAGAGCGTTCCAGTTTTCTACCACTCTCTGGGTGAATAATTTCCTTAAGTTCGTACGGATCTTTAGACTGGTAAATGTTTTGATTTTAGCATAACTGCCTTGAAGAATTGTCATATTTGAGCAAAAATATGTATATGCCATTATTACTGCATGTTGCCATCATTTTGATACAGTTGTTACAAAGAAATAAAGAGTTGAAACAAGCAAGTATTCCTTTTTTGGGCAGTACTGAGTGGCAGTGAATACAATGAGTAATACTAAATAAGCAGAAATGGTATCAATAATAAAATAACAGCACTTATTTTATTTTTTTTTTTTTGTTTAGAGGAATTATCATCAACCTAAAGGATTCTGGAAACTATACACCTTTGATATCACCATCCTCCTTTTCCTCAGTTTCAGAGTTATCTCTCCAGGATAGTGTTTCAGTTGCATCATATGCATCAGAAATCCATAGTATATCATCTAAAAGAAAGAAAAAATCCGACTATCCAGGAACAACCATAGATAGGTTTGTGATAAAAGCCAGCAGATTAGAATAAAAGAACATAAGAGTTGCCGTACTGGTACAGACCAAAGGTCCATCAAGCCTAGTATCCTGTTTCCAACAAGACCAAACTAGCTAGATCCCAAGTAGTAAAACAGATTTTATGCTACCTATCCTAGGAATAAGCTATGGATTTCCCCAAGTCATTGGACTTCTCTTTTAGGAAATTAGCCAAACCTTTTTTTAAATCCTGCTAAGCTAACTGATTTCACCACATTCTCCAACAATTAATTCCAGAGTTTAATTACACGTTTTGTGAAGAAATATTTTCTCCAGTTTGTTTTAAATCTCTTCTCCAAGCTGAAGAGTCCAAGCCACTTCAGCCTTTCCTCTTTGGGAAGTCATCCCATTCCTTTTATCATTTTTGTCACCCTTCTCTGTACCTTTTCTAATTTTACTACATCTTTTTTGAGATACAGATAGTATAATTGCACACAGTATTCAAGGTGCGGCCATACCATAGAGTGATATAAGGGCATTTTAACATGTCATCTTGCTTTCTATTTCTTTCTTGATAATTCCTAACATTCTATTTGCTTTTTAGCTGCTGCTACACATTCAGCCAAGGTTTTCAATGTATTCTCAGCGATTACACCTAGATCCTTTTCCTGGGCAGTGACTTGCTCTTAACATAGAACCCTGCATCATGTAGCTATAGTTTGGGTTCCTCTTTCCCACGTACATTTGCTCATATTAAGCATCATCTGTCATTTTGATGCCCAGTCTCCCAGACTTACAAGATCCTCTTGCAATTTTTCACAATCCTCTTGAGATTGAACAACTTTCAAACAACTTTGTCATCAGCAAAATTACATAATTATTTATTACTAGTTATTCCTATCTCTAGGTCATTGATAAAATATGTTAAAATGCAGTGGTCTCAGCACAGATCCATAGGGAACACCACTATTTACCTTTTCTCTTGAGAATATTGACATTTATTTTTCTTTCAACCAGTTCTTAATCTATAATAAGACATTACCTCCTATCCCATGTCTTTCTAATTTCCTCAGAAGTCTTTCATGAGGTTCTTTGTCAAATGCTTTTTGAAAATCCAAGTACCGTATTTGCCGGCATATAAGACAACTGGGCGTATAAGACGACCCCCCAACTTTTACAGTTAAAATATAGAGTTTGTTATATACTCGCCGTATAAGACTACCCCTTCTTCCGCACACCTTCTGCACAACCTTCTGCCTGCCTGTCCCCCCCTTGAAGGTCTGCACCCCCCGAAGGCCTGCACCCCCCCGAAGGCCTGTCCCCCCCCTTATATGCCTGTCTCCCCCTTGAAGGCCTGCCTGCCTGCCTTTCCCCCCCTTGAAGGCCTGCCTGCCTGCCTGTCACCCCCTCCCCCTTGAAAGCCTGCCTGCCTGCCCGCCCGCCCCACCCTGAAGGCCTGATGCCCCGACCCACCCCGAAGGACCGCTCGCCCCCCTGGCCTCCCCGCACCACCTATGAAGCAGCCTCAGCAGGATTGCGAAGTCAGCGTCAGCGATCCCTGCGCTGCTTCCTGCGCCACGGTCCCGCCCCTCCTCTGACGTCAGAGGAGGGGCGGGATCGCTGACGCTGACTTCGCGATCCTGCTGCGGACTGCTTCACAGGTGGTGCAGGAAGGTCAGTGGGGCGAGCGGTCCTTCGGGGGTGGGGGGGGGATTGAACGGCAAGGCCGGGAGCACCCCCTTAGGGCTGGCACCCGGGGCGCACCGCCCCCTCCACCCCCCCCTTGGTACGCCACTGCATGTAAACAGTACCCGGCGTATAAGACGACCCCCGACTTTGGGGAGGATTTTAAGGTACTGAAAAGTCGTCTTATACGCCGGCAAATACGGTACATAACATCAACTGGCTCACCTTTATCCACATGTTCATTTGCCCCTTCAAAGAAATGCAGTAGAATGATGAGGCAAAATTTCTCTTGACTAAATCCATTTTGGCTTTCTCTCATTATTCCATGCTTATGTATATGTACTAAAAATATCAATAAATACCACATTCTCTTCTGTCTTAATATTCTTAATTTCACTTATTGCTTATATCATTTGTTAGCAATTGATTCTCATATACTCAAAACATTTCAAGAGCCTTTCTTTCAAATTTTTTCATACATGGCCTCAGCGGCTACCCTTGAGTATCGTATTTATTTAATGCTCAAGTCTAAAAGTAGCCAGCCTCCTCATCGGCCTTTGAATTAATTTTCCTTAATGTTTAAATAGTTAAATACACTTAAAGCCAATAAATAACTTCTCATCTTATGTAGATATACTGAATGGGGCTCCAACATGAATTCAGCGTTTCGCATTAAGAGCTGTTTCAAGGAGTAATCTCCTGCAATGTTAAAACACAATATTCAGCATACCCAGAAGCATTCCATCTACATAAAACCACATTCAACATATTTCAACGATACTCTCACTCACCATTAAAGAAATAACACCACTATCTCCGTGTAAATCTAAAATGGCCGTGGCGTCTCTATTCTCTCTCTTATTCTAACTCGTTACTTAGTCAACCAATCACAGAGCTCCCAAACACACCTACTTTCAAACGAACGTCATCCATTCCAGCTCAGCGTTTAATCCAGCAGGCATAACAATATTTAACTCAAAATCCATTTTTGTTCCCCAGGGCGAAGTTAAAACGTATGGTGGAGTGCCCATACTGATGTGTTATTAAATATTTGCTTTTATGTCCACACGCTAATATTGTTCTCAGTGGGAGCCAAAAGTTATTGCCAATTGTTTTGGTTATCTTCTATTGGTATTCACATTTTGGTTTTTTGTAGCCTAGTTTTTGGTAATATGAGCAGAACAGACTTATTTTTCATTGAAACTCCTTGTACCCCTCCCTGTTATGTTTTCTTCTCTAGGGCTGGCCATCTGTTTTGATATGTACTGAGGAGTTACAGGCCAGCCCAGAGTAAGGGGAGGCAGAGCAGAAAAAAATGTATATGAGGCTCTCTACACCAGATCTCGCGATCAGAGATACACAACCCAAAGTTATTCAAGAATGATATGTTTGTTTACTAGAAAAAAGATTATCAAGGTAAGTACATAATCTTCCCATACTACTGTAATCCACTTGAACCTATAAGGTATGGATGGAATATAAATAGTTAAATCTATGGTGCACAGTAATGCTGCCCGATTCAAAATTTTGATTCGATTCAGCCTATTGAATCGATAATTCGATTTGATTTTCCTGCCCAATTGGGTGTTTATTTCAAACATCCTGGTGGGTTTATTTTATAGTCTCTTCACCCCCTTTGCCTTCTCCTAACCACACTGGCGCTGTGGTTTGAACAAAATAAACAAACAAAAAAGACTTTTCCTCTCTGTTAAATCCTAGCTCACGTTTGCGGTCTAACACCAGCTCTGGCAAGATACACTTTTCAAATCTGACATATTGTAATCACAAAACAGAAAATAAAATTATTTTTTCTATCTTTTGTTGTCTGGTCATTATTCAAATATTATTGGTCCCAGGCTCTGGTTGTCTTCTAACTTGCTTACCAGGATCCCCTTCTTTCTCCATGCTAACCATCCATCTTCTATCTCTGTCCTCCCCTTCCGTTTCCTTTTCCTCCCCTGGAGGTCTGGCATCTTTCCTTTTTTTTATCTCCATCCACAGAACCACCTTTTCTCAACTTTCATCCAGCATCTCTCCTTCCTTTCCCACCACCTCAGGGTCCACCATCTCTCCCTTTCTGTTCCTTTCATCCCTAAATCCCATTGTCCACCATCTTTCTCCCTCTCCTCTGTTTTTAGACCAATTATTTCTTCTCCCCAAAGTCCGGCATACGCACATCTCTTTGAACCCCCTCTTCCCTCCATCTACTTCTACACCAGGGCCCCCTCCCCTGAAGGTCTGTCCCCCCTGAAGGTCTACACCCCATCCCTGAAGGCCTGCTTGTCCCCCCTGAAGGCCTGCACCCCACCAAAGAAGGTCTGTTTCCCCCCCCTCCCCCGAAGGACTGCACCTCCTCCCTGTGTGTTCCTCCCTGACCTCCCATGCCTCCATTTACCCAATTCCAGCAGGGAGCAGCCTACTATGGGGTGGCTGGTGCTAGGCTGGCACCCGTTTCCTCGCGCCCCTCCCTCTCTTATCAAGCTCCCACCACCACCATAATAAGGTGGGGGGAGTGTGTCTGCTGGCTCATAATATACTGCATAGCATTGCACAATATAGAGAATTGCTAATGACAGCTATCCAAAAAGTGAATAATAATAATTTTATTTCTTATATACCGCTATACCAATAACAAACCCATTTAAACTGACATTTTATTTGAAAAATTGAATAAAACTCTATAGTTGAAAAAAAAGAATAAAGTTCAAGGTATTACCATTTTACTTCTTTCCATTAATCAACATCTCCTCCCTCAATAGCTGCTGCATTAGATTAACTAGGGGCATTACATAGAACAAGGATATTTTGCAGCATTTATTTTAAGTAGGAATGAAATCAAAGCACAAAAATAAGCAAACACATAAGGTTGCAAATATTCCTATCCCCCTCCCCAATACTTCTTGAATTTGGTAAGCATGCAGCAGAAGCAGTGGCCGCACAAACCTTCGAGCAGGGGCGACTGCGACAACTTGACGTGGTCCTCGGGGAAGGAGTCCAGCAGGCGCTTGAAGAGCCGGCCCAGATCCGAGTAGCTCCGGTGCAGGTACAGCTTGCAGAGATGATCGCTGATACTTTAGCGATCATTGCAGGTTGCCATAGGCCTCAGGAGCTGTCTTCCCCCTGTCACGATCCTGCCTCTGAAGCACTCCACTACTCACCTTTGAGCGAATTCCATAACTGCCATCCTCTGTTGCCTGTCAGTCAACCAGTTTCCAATCCAGTTCATCATTTTTGGTCCTATGTTAAGCCCTCTCAGCTTATTTAAGAGTCCTCTGTGAGGTTTTGCTGAAATTCAAGTAACGCACATCCTTCATCCAGTTCTTTGATTTTTTTTTTATTGGATGACCAATCAGATTCGTTTGGCAGGATTTTCTTTTGGTAAAGTCATGTTGCGTTGGATTCTAGAAAGTTAACTGTCTTCCTTCAGCACCTCTAGTTTATTTCTTGCCACCAATGTGAGACTTACCAGCCAGTATTTTCCTACTTCTTCCCTGCCAATAAGAATAAAAAGATACCAGATATTGTTTGTATCCTTAGGCATTCACATATGACCAATGACATTAAGAAAATCATCAATAGGCATTGGCATATCCTCACACTATATAAGTGCTTTCAAAACATTATATCAACTATTGTGATTCCTAGAAATAGGAACCTAAAAGGTAGATTAGTACCTTCAGCCCTTCCCATGGTTCAAAACACATACGAAGCATATCAGGGATATCAACCATGTAATTCGTGCTCCACTTGCAAGCACACGTTATGCATGAACATTTTCAAGCATCTGAGAACTGGACGAGATTACAAGCTAAATTTCAACAACAATTGCAACACAGAGAATGTTGTATACATTATCCAATACTCATGCAAACTTCTATATGTTGGAAAAACAAAACATAAAATCAAAACACAGATTATAGAATGTACAGATGTTGCATACTAAGAAAAATCATAACGTCTCGTCAATGGAGGCGTTAGGTACTAGCGCGGCAGGCGGTTTAACGTGCGGTATTCTGTGCGTTAAACCGCTATCGCGCTTTTGTAAAAGGACCCCTATGTCTTTACAGATAAGATCCAAATTATTATGCCTTTTTTAATCTGTTATGTGTGAGCACCCTAGGATGGTCAATACTGAAGCACAATTTATACTCAGAACTTGATTAAACCTAAATCGTGATATGAGAGAGATGTAACCCTTTTGAATAAATAACTCAGAAAAAATATAATTTATTCAGCAATAAGTATTCCTTCGTGACAAAATGTGTGAATCCTTTATTTGGTAACAGGTAGCACCTCCTTAAGCGTCAGTAACTGCAACTAAACATTTCCTATAATTGTTGATCAGTCTGTTACATTGCTCTTGAGGAATTTCAATGTATTCTTCCACTTTAAGTTTTGATGTTTGTTTATAAAATTTTGTGTGGTTTAGCCCCTGCATATTTTTGTGATACAATCTCTCTTTATTCTGCTGCTAGACCACTAAGCTCTGCACAAGAAATTAGGGGAGAATGTGGTGCAGGTTGTGGGTTCAAACCCATGCTGTTCCTTGTGATCCTGGGCAAGTCACTTAATCCTTCCATTACCCAGGTTCATTAGATAGATTGTTAGCCCTCAGGGACAGACAGGAAAAAATCCCTAAATAAATTAATGTAAACCATTCTGAGCTCCCCTGGGAGAACGGTATAGAAAATTGAATAAATAAGCAAATTGTATTGGATCCTCTGTGAAACAGTGATCATAACATGATCAAATTTGAGCCAATATTTGAAGTGACATCACTAAAGAAATCTACTGTATTAGCATTTAATTTTCAAAATGACTACAATAAAATAAGGAAATGATTAAAAAGTAGCTAAAAGGATCGGCAGCAAAGGTTAGGACTTTAAATCAGGCATGGATGTTATTTAAAATTACCATCATGGAAGCCCAGATCAGATGTATTACATGTGTTAGCAAAGGTGAAAAGAAGAGAAAATGAAAGCCAGCATGGTTAAAAGGTAAAGTGAAAAAGGCTATTAGAGCAAGTTAAATACAAAGCATTGATAAAGAAGTATAAAAAAGAATATGAAGAGAAACTTGCCAAAGAGGCAAAATTCATAGTAACAACTTTTTCAGGTACATCAGAAGCAGAAAACCTGTGAGGGAATCCATGGAATCATTGGGTTATGAAGAAGTAAAAGGGGCACTCAGGGAGGATAAGACTATAGTGAAGATACTTGCTTCAGTCTTTATAGAAGAAGATGTAAGAGATGTACCTGAACTGGAAATAGTTTTCAAGGTGATGATGTGGAGGAACTGAAAGAGATCTTGGTGAACCTGGAGGACATACTAAGCCAAATCGACAAGAATGATAAATCACTTGGATCAAGATGGCATACAGCCCAGGTTCTGAAAGAACTCAAACTTGAAATTGTTGATCTGCTGTTGTTAGTGATCCATAACCTGTCAATAAAATGGTCCATAATACTTGAAAACTGGAGGATGGCCAATGTTACACCAGTTTTTAAAAAGGGTTCCAGGGATGATCCAAGAAATTACAGACTAGTAAGCCTGACTTCAATGCTGGGCAAAATAGTGGAAACAATTTTATAATATAGATAGATATAGAGATATGGAACACTTAGACAAACATGGTTTAAGGGGACAGAATCAGTAAGGGTTCAGCCAATTAGCCAGTTGATACAGTTTATCTGGATTTCCAGAAAGCTTTTGACAAAGTTCCTCATGAGACTCCTGAGAAAACTAAAGAATCATGGGATAGGAAGCAAAGTTGTAGATTGGGAATTGGTTATTAGACAGAAAATAGAGGGGAAGGTTAAATGGCCATTTTTCTCAGTGGAGGAGGATGAATTGTGGAGTGCCGAAGGGATATATATACTGGGGACCGGTGCTATTTAATATATTTATAAATGATCTGGAAACTGGATTGAGAAGGGAAAGAGATTGGGTCTGCTTGAGTCTTTACATTAGGGCCATCTCCAGCAGTGTTCAAATCCAAGCTAAAAGCCCACTTTTTTAATGTTGTTTTCAACTCCTCACTCCCACCCATCATAAAATTACCTATGTTCATTCTATTATTCTCTACAAGAAAGTAACCCCCCCCCCCTCCTTTATGTCCTGTCTGGCCAAATTTGATTGTAAGCTCTTATGAGCAGGGTCTGTCTTTCAAGTTGAATGTACAGCACTGTGTACGCTTTTCAGCACTATAGAAATGATAAATCATAGTAGTAATAATAGGATGTGGTTACAGTGGTTAGCGTGGCTGGGTTTAAGAAAGGTTTGGACAAGTTCTTGGAGGAAAATTCCATAGACCGCTATTGAGACAGACATGGGGGAAAGTTTCAAGTTTATTTGTTATTTGATTAATCGCCTATTCCAAATACTAAGCGAAACTACTGCTTGCCCT
The DNA here is from genome assembly GCF_902459505.1 of Geotrypetes seraphini. Taxonomy (NCBI): domain Eukaryota; kingdom Metazoa; phylum Chordata; class Amphibia; order Gymnophiona; family Dermophiidae; genus Geotrypetes; species Geotrypetes seraphini. The sequence goes on from NC_047084.1 coordinate 537,420,361, forward strand.
GGGATCAGTAGCATGGAATATTGCTACTCTTTGGGTTTCTTCCAGGTACTGTGACCTGGATTAGCCATTGTTGGAAACAAGAAACTGGGCTAGACGGACCATTGGTTTGGTCCAGTATGGCTGTTCTTATTTCTTATGCTCTTATGAGTGGAGTAGCAGCCTAATGGTTAGTGCAGTGGCCTGAAAATCAGGGGAACTAGGTTTGATTCCCACTCCAGTTTCGCCCTCTGTTGTCCTGGGTACAAAAAAGAGTACCATTATATAATCTGTAAACTGCTTTGTTTGTAACCCCCCATTCCCTACTGTACTCACATCTGTAGAAAGCAGAACTGTTGACATTTTGCCCCCAAATTTCACAGGCCTGAAACAGTTATATGGGCCTAAATTCTTCAAGGGCAATGTGAGAGCCTGATAAACAGATACAAGTAATGTTTAGTTGAAATTACTTCTGCTCGTGAAAATACCACTAGTTGCAGAATAAAGAATTCACATTGTTTTTCAAATAATAGTCAATATGGAATATTTTTGTTGCATAATCAATCAAAATATATTCCCTCTCCAAAACAGATTAGATCCTCTTTGAAGCGGTTCACTATTTTTTTTTTTGCAGATTTACAGATGCATTTATATTATAACCAATATACAGTAGAGTAAGAAGTCAAAAGTATAAACAGCAGCAAATACAAGCCATTAAGGACATGGCACTCAAGTAAAATTACCATAATGTGAGTCCTCTCAGTTTGCTGGATCTAAATTGCCCCATAAACATAACCAACCGCATCTATCTTCTTGTGGTACTTTGTTCTTTAAGATAAACTTTTGCACTAATCTTTGTTTCCAAAGAATGTTCATGAAGAGTTGCATGTATTAAAAAAGGCATTGCTTAAGACATGTGTTATAAAAAAAAATACTGTTTGTATGCCAATGGAGTTTTTGTCGGCCAATGACTGATTGTGAGATGGTCCTTAATTTTAATGAGGGCTGGGCTCCTGAAACCTGAGGCTTTTTTTCTCAGAAAAAGTGTATGCTTGTGTTTTGTATGTGGGACTATGTAAGTTGGATAGTGATGATTGGATGTGTGGATTTATATTTATAGTTCTTTATTATTTGTAGTAATTGAAATCGTCCATTATTATACAATTTCCCAATTTGTTAGCTTTCTCTTAATCTCTGTAAACATTTCTTCATCTGTCTGCTCATTCTGTCCTGGGGGATGGTAGTATATCCGTACCTGTATATTCCTTCCCTTCACACATGGAATTTCTATCCATATCGATTTCACACTCCTATCTATGTCTTGCAGAATGTTTATTTTGTTTGATTCAGTTGCCTCTTTAACAGACAGTGCAACCCCACTTCCAAATTGATCTACTCTGTCATTGTGATATAATTTGTACCCCTGGTAACAGTGTCCCATTGATTCTTTTTCTTCCACCAGGTCTCAGAAATGCCTATTATATCTACCCCTTCATTTAGTGCTTTAACTCTCCCATCTATCCTTAGGTTACTCCTCAATCTGACCTTTTTTTAAATTTTATATTCCAGATTTTCTGATTGTTGCTAATCTGGGCTCTGCCTCCTCAAATGCCTCCTCCCTTCCATCATCCACTTATAGACCTCCCTGACCCTCCTTATAGTTCCTGATGTTCTTAATGATATAGTCATGGCAGGAGTGATCCCTGGTTGCTTCAGTCGAAGCCAGCTTTGCTTTCAAAATGTCTGCTGCAACCTCTGGCAGCAGTAATGTGAAACTGTTGCTAGAGGTCATGGCACAGATTTTAAGATTGGAGCAGGCATGGACAGGGACAACTGGGGATTGCTCCTGCCCATACCATCTCTAATCTCAAAATGGCTGCCACATCCTCTCGCAGCAGACTTGCGGAAATCCTGCAAGATAGGGTTCCATATTTGTTAAATCAAAAACGAGGACACCTGACTCTGCCCATGCCCCACCCACAGTGCCCTGCCCCATCCTGCATCCCACTGCTCTCAGCCCTAAACTGCCCCCCCCAGCGCAGCCCCCTCTCTCGCTCCCCTCCCCCCCACCCGAGCCAACTCAGAGATGGTTGTGGCTTTCTGAGGTTCCCCTGTCCCCAGTATCTCCTCCAGCTTCAATTTCAAAACTTCAGACAGACAGCTAGGTAGTCAGGACTCTACTGTATTTAAAATGCATTGCCAATTTTGTTTGTACATATTTTTCATTTTACTCTCTGAAGCAAAGGAAGCCCTTTGAGATTGCTGTTTCTGTGTGTGTAATATACCAAATATTCGGGACATATGGGGGGGAGGATATGATGGTTATAAAACAGGGTCTTTTTTGTAGTGGGAGGGGAAGATGGCTTCACACTTAAGGAATTTGAGCATATATCCTGGAAAGTAAGCTCAATTTGGTTCTGAGGGAGTTTCTTGCTTGAGAAATGGTTTTGAGAATACAGTCCTTGTCCTTGAATTTATTGATTTGAGTTAGCAAGCACTGTGCTGTGAATTTACATCTTCCTGCATTAAAAATAGCAGCGAGAAACCATTTAACACATTTTTGTTCTACATCAACATTCATATTTGTGCCCTGGAGGCAGAATGAATTTATAAGGCAAACCATTATTTTACATTGTGGAATTACATTGGCTATTAAACCATTCTTGGTGGCGATCTTGATTTTTGCTGCATGAGAGAGCTTTAGCAACTGAGAAATGCTGTCTGTATAGTATAATCTTGTAAAGGAATGAGCCGAGTGAAATCTTATTCCTATAATTTAAGATGAGTGCCAGCAAAGATAGGCTAGATGATCAGTTCTCAAGTAAAATGACTTGGAATGACTTTGTTCTTGCATTTCAACATTTAGGGCCAGATTCTGTATAGGATGCCCGGTCTCAAAGGCCGATGGGGGTCCTATACAGAATCACGCCTACAGTGAACCCGATTCTCTAACCAATGTCCATGTTACAGACTCCGGTTAGATAATCAGGTTGACTGTAGGTGCGTCCGCCGAGTTTATCACAGCAACGATAAGTTAGTGGTTGTGCCTGCGGCCACTAGTTTCCCCACCTCAAACAAACGTAGCAGGAGGGATGCCCAATCCCTCCTGCCCGAAACACCCCCCCACCTGCCCCGAATACAGCAGGAGGGATGCCCAATCCTTCTTGCCCGAAAAACCTCCCGCCTCCCTCTTGAAGATCGCCGGCAGGAGGGTGCCCAATCCCTCCTGCCGGGACACCCCTACCTCCCCTTGAAAATCGCTGGCAGGAGGGTGCCCAATCCCTCCTACCAGAACACCCCCCCGAACAAAACTGGCAGGAGGGTGCCTAATCCCCCCCTACCAGAAACCCTCCACCGTAGATATCCCGATGCTGGGGGAGGACCACCACGTACGCCCCCTACCCTCCTAAGCCCTCCCCAGACACCCCCCTAACCTTTTAATGTTGGCCATCCAGCTGGGTCTTCCCGTTGTCCGGCCAGCAGACCTGCCTCCATTGAAATGAGGTGGGCCTGCCTCTTCCTGGTGCACTGTGGGATGCACCAGGGACGGGTCTAAGGCCTGATTGGCTCAGGAACCTAAGGCTTCACCTATGGGCAGGGCCATAGGCACATGGGCCAACCTAAGATTCCGGTTGGCCCATGTGCCTAGGGCCCTGCCTTAGGCCCCTCCCTTGTGCATCCCCGCCTTATTTCGACAGAGGTGGGCCTGCCGGCCGGATGGTAGGAAAATCCATCCGGCTGGCCAACATTAAAAGGCTAGAGGGGGGTCCAGGGAGGGTTTAGGAAGAGGGAGGGGTCCGCTCATGGGGATGCACACATGGAGGTGTACACATGTGGGGGGGAGCCCTGACATCGGGATATCTAGGATGGGGGGTTTCCGGCAGGAGGGATTAGGCACCCTCCTGCTGGTTTCATTCGGGTTGGGGTGGGGGGACTTCTGGCAGGAAGGATTGGGCACCCTTCTGCCGGCGATGTTCAAGGGAGGGAGGTGGGGTGGAAGCGCACCCTCCTGTCGGCAATCTTTAGGAAGGTGTGTGGGGTGTTTCGGGCAGGAGGGTTTGGACATCCTTCCTACCGCGTTCGTTCGGGGGGGGGGAAGGGGGAGATCGCTGCATGGAGAACCCTTGCCGTGATAAGCTTAGTGGCCTTAGTGGCTTACAATGTAGGCCTGCAGTTTGATGGCCTGCTTTGTAATCGTCTACCTCTGGACCAGGGAGACACATACAGCCGCCTAGGTTCGTCTAAGGCGACTTCCGGAGCAAACCATGCTCACAGCTGGCCTTAGGCGAGCTTAGGCGGACATGTAGGCTTTCCTAGGCTCCCGGGGCACCTCCAATGTAGGTGGCCTGCCTTGGGAGCTTTTTTCTAAAAACATGCGTCCCGATTGGCTGATTAGACAGCAGTAGGACGCCTACTGCTGCCTACAATCGGGATGACGTTTATAGAATCAGGGCCTTAATATTCAAGTATAATTTAGGTTTAAGCTTTTTTGTTGTTGGAGTAGTCAACAGGAAGAGAATGAGGATGGCATATTGAGCTCTGTTGCAACGAGAAAACAAGGAAATACTGCAGAATAACATGCTGTCTGAACTTGGTAAACCAAATCCACCATGGCAATTTGGATAGTAATTTTTTTGAATGCTTTGTCGCAGGAGGTGCTGAAACAGCTACAGGGAAGCATTGAAGATGAGGCTATGGCATCTTCTGGGCAAATTGATTTGCTGGAGCGACTTAAAGGTGTGGCCCTGTGATTTGTTCATGAAAGTCATGTGTCACTATTAGCCTTTTTTGTGTAGTAATAGTAGTGATGGAAATGACTACATTTTATAAATGATCTAAAAGAATGAATGGAAGACTGATTGACTTAGTGTAATGGTGTGAGAAATCAAAGACCAGTGTTTATGGTTCTGCTTGTCTTACTTTCCCTTGCTATGACCTTGAACATTTTAACTTTTACTGCCTTCAGTAGGAGATTTCAAGTTGTCTGGTGGCAGGAGCATTGTACCTACATAAAACTTGAAAAGGGATATATAAATGCCAAAGTACCTGAAAATACTGTATCTTTGTGTGACCATTAATTCTTATCCATGGTGTTTCTCAAATATCTGCTACTATAAGCCTTATTTGAGCTAGACTAGTATATGTTTGCGGTTACTAAGAGGTGCAATATTTGGAGAATGTCTAGTTTTTCAAAGTACAGGCAGTCCCTAGGTTAAGAACGGGTTCCATTTTTTAAAACCGTTCTTAAGTTGAGTTTGTATGTAACTCGGATCCTAGTATTCTTCCTACCATTTCAACCTCCTTGAGACCCCTCTTGTATCCCTTTCCATCCATCCCAATGTTCCCTCTCCACCACCACATCCATCATTACTCCCTTATATCTCTACCTCAATTCTCCCTCCCTATGCCCAACAATTCTCCCTCCCTATGCCCAACAATTCTCCCTCCCTATGCCCAACAATTCTCCCGCCCTATACCCAACAATTCTCTCTCCCTCCCTCCCTATGCCCAAGAATTCTCTCTCCCTATGCCAAACAATTCTCTTCTTTCTTCAAGCACCACCTCTCTTTCCTTCTCACTCAAGACACCCAATTCTCCCTTTCTATTCCCTCCCCCACCTCAGCATCTCTTTCCCCTCACTTCCTCCATTCTTCCGTCCTATGGCCCAAGTTCATACTTCCCTCCCTCCTTCTATTCTGTGTCCCAAGTTCATGCCCCCTCACTCTTTCCTTCCATCCTTTGTCTGAAGTTTGTTCTCCCTCCCGTATCCCATCACACCCTGCTCCTCTCCCTCCCTCTTGTGTCCCAACATGCCCCGCTCCTCTCCTCTCCCTCTCTTCCATTCTGTGCCCCAAGTACGTGTCTCCTTCCTGCAAGTGTTTACCTTCTTCTGGCTGGCTTTCTCCTCCTTCAGCCACACTCATTTCTCTTCACAAAGCTGCAGGCAGTGGCTTCTATGCACATCCCATGGCTGAGCCGGAAGCCTTCCCTTTGACATTGGAGGAGCTTTCTCCAGTGTCAAAGGGAAGGCTTCCAGCTCAGCCGCTGCCCACAGCTTTGTGAAGAGAAACAACTGCGGCTAGAAGGAGAAAGGAGCTGGCCAGAAGAAGGTAAACACCCATGGGTGGGAGGCATATACTTGGGGCACAGAATGAAGGGAAGGTTAGGGGCACATAGGGACATGGGAGGGAGGGAGAAGGGCACGTTGGAACTCAGGAGGGAGAGGGGCACATTGGAATACTGAAGGTAGAGCGAGGACCCCATTCATAAGTACAATTCCAATGTAAGTTGGACATTCGTAAAACGGGGACTGCCTGTATAAATATGGTAAGATGGCATTAAATTGTTATACATCTATAACTTTTATCTCCTCATCTATTCTTCTTTTGTGCCTTTTCTTTCTTTTGTTTTGGTTTCCAGAATTGAATTTGGAGAGCAGCAATTTTGTTGGGGTGAAACTAAGGCCGAAAATGTCCCTGCGGTCTTGTGGAAGTAGAGAAGGGTCTGTGTCTGGTCGATCTGGAGAGTCCAGTCCTGTTCCTGTGGGTTCATTTTCAAGGCGAGGCTTTACAAATGGAAGCAGAGAGAGTGCTGGCTATTTGGAAGAACTAGAAAAAGAGAGGTAATTTTTTTTAATGTACATTTTGCCACAGGTTAAAACTTATGTTTTTTTTCTTTAGAACTACTGAACTACTCAAAAAGAATAACAAAAATTATTTTTACCAACCTACCAGAAAGGGGAAAAAAGTTAAAATGCAGGTAAGGTAAAGACTCCCAAGGCCTTATACATAAAGAGGAGAAGAATTGTTAAAATTAGAGAATATTGTTGCTTCACCCTTGATTACAGGATTTTTTTTTCTATCAGATATTAATTAGCTTCAAAGAAATCACCCTACTCTATCCCTCAGCCTTCTATGCACTATTTTTCTCTAGATGTGATGGATCACGAAATAAACTTATTCCCTTAACAGCTAAGTAGACACTTATTAGAGGAAACTCACAACAAAATTCCCCCTATCACAAGTACCTTAAATCTTAGGGAAACGCATGTTTTCCTTACATAGAGCATGCCATATCTGGAAATATTTGAATCTCTTTCCCAAAAAACATAAGATCTTATTTTTAAAGTCAGTTTTCATAACATTAATTTTTTCTTTGTCTCTAGCAAAAGTGACCAGTAAGGTTGCCTTTTTAGAAATTGTATTAGAGGTGTTCTCAATAAAGCCTATCAAATTAAGACTTCTACCTAAAACCCAAATATCTGGCTTAACTTTGGTTTAATTTGCTAAGTGAGTCATTTTAAGAATATATGTAGGAGCAATTAGAAGTCAGATATTGATCATGTTTTGAAATATTCAGAATCTCCTTGAAAAACTTCATTCATAGACTCTCTGTGGGTAATAATTGTATTAAAGGAAAATTGGGAACTAGAGATAAGATGAGTAATCCCAACAGTCCATTCTACCAGAGATTCAAACCTCAAATGGAAAATAGTCCAGATACATCTGTTCAGACCATTACACATACACCTTCAATATCAGCTGGGCCAAAGGCAAAACCAAACCAAAATCCCAAAGCTTTAACCTACAAATCACATATATACATCGACCCCTCCAAATTCTGGAATAAAACAGATGCTACAGTCCAAGAATGTGACCCCAAAGACTTAATCTCACAATGGTGCAATATAAGTACAACTACCCTAGATGAGCTAGCCCCCAATACAAACAAAAACAAGAATCAGCAGACAATCAAACAAATGGTTCAACAACGAACTACTCCTACTCAAAAGACAATGTAGACGACTAGAAAAAAAATGGAGAAAGAGTAACCAAGAACACACAAGAGCAGCATGGAAAAAACTAAACCAACAATACAAACTAAAACTAAAAGAAAGGCATACTACACAAACCAAATAGGCATAGAGGCCCAAGACAAAAAAAAACTATTCCAATTACTAAAAGAATCCATGAAGACTAACACCTTATGTAACATTTTAATCCTCTGAAGCAACCTGATCTACTCTGTAACACCTCTGGACATGTCCAGAAATCCTCTTCTGTAATCTGCCTTGAACTGCAAGGTAATGGCGGAATAAAAATCACTAATGTAAACTAATTTAGAATGAATACTGAGGTTATTCTGTTGATTACAGAGAGAGAATTTGAGGTTCCAGTTTTTAACTTGTTTCTCAACATGAATATTTAGCATGTTGGCTTTTAAAAATGAATAAAGATTTAAAAAAAACCACAAAAAACCCCATATTAAGCTTTGAAACAGTCTTATTGGTGAAATTGTACAACTAAGCCACCTTTGCCTGGACTGTACCCTTAGTTCTTGTCACTACTTTCCAAATATTCGACAAGAATATTTCCTGAGATCCAGTAGAGGGCTTTTGTAAGTGATAAAATAGTTTATCATTATACTGAGGGAGTATTGTCATTCCCTCCACTCTAGATTCTGAATCATCACTCACAAAGTCAGTCACAAACACTAAATCCTACCTAGCCAAAAACGACAACTCTCCCCCATCAGCCACCCTTTTAGCTGAATACTTTAAAAACAAAATTACAACTGCCAGGACAAACTTTGCAGGAACCACAACCCACCTAGAAGAGATCACAATACCCCCCACAGAAAAAGAATCAGCTGCAGCAGATAGAACCTGGTCCCACTTCTCCACAATACAATGGTCCGACCTTAACAAACTCTATAAAAAATACAGCCACTTAACTTGTGACCTCAACAAATGCCCTCCATACCTATTAAAAACCTTCAGCCTAAAATTCCTTCATGCAATGGATACAAACCATGCTCACAGATGGCCTTTTTCCACAAGATTTCTCCGAAATCATCATCACCCCGATCTTGAAAGACCCAAAAGGAGCAACAGATCAACCATCCAACTACAGGCCTCAATTCCACTATATGTCAAGCTAATGGAAGGCTTCGTAGCTAAACTCCTCACCAACTACCTAGAAAACCAAAATTTGCTCCACCCTACACATTCTGGATTCAGAACCAACTTCAGCACTGAGACACTACTAGGCTCCCTTATGGACACAGCTAGACAAAACCTCAGCACAGGCAAAAAATGCTGATTATACAACTAGATCTCACCGCAGAATTTGACCTGGTAGACCACGACATCCTGCTACAAATACTAGATACAATAGGAATCACAGGCAAAGTACACACATGGTTTCAAGTGTTCCTACAATCCAGGACATACAGAGTAAAGACAAACAAAGAAAAATCAGGACCATGGTCCAACCCCTGTGGCGTACCCCAAGGCTCGCCATTATCCCCAATACTCTTCAATCTCTACATTGTATCCCTCGGCATCTGCCTAGACAAAATAGGCTTAACCTCCTATAGCTATGCAGACAACATCACCATTCTCCTTCCTTTTGATCAGCCAATGCCCACCATGACAGACACACTACACAGAACTCTAGAAACAGTGGCAACATGGATGAAAGACCACAAAGTAAAACTGAACCCAGACAAAACAAAATTCATACTTCTCGTAAAAAATAAAACCCCATCCACAACAAACATAGTAATAAACTCAATCACATACCCCATTCAACCCTCTCTAAAACTTCTGGGAATGACGATAGACAGATGCTGCACCATGCAACCACAAATCAACAAAACAATACAGAAATCATTTGTGGTCATGAGAAACCTAAGGCAAGTTCGAAAATTCTTCGTTAGTCCCAGCATTCACTTCAGAGATTCTAACCATCCATAATTCTGCACCCATGATTTGAATGTATGTGCAATATATTCTAACTCTCCAGCTCTAATTCCAGCTCATGGTCCAGTCCCTAGTCCTAGGTCTCCTCAACTAGTGCAACATCCTCTATCTCCCTTGCCCCGCAACAATGATAAAACAACTACAAACAGTAACACAACCCTGAGACTAATCTATTCACTAAGAAAACATGACCACATCACCGAGGCATACCTTTACTCACACTGGCTCCCAGTTCAAGCAAGAATACTATTTAAATTCTATTGTCTATTATTTAAATCCATAAATGGTGACAGCCCAGCCTACTTGAACAACCGCCTAATCCAAACTACCACAACCAGACACAGGAGAACCCAGGCACCATTCACATACCCTCCAATCACAGACATCAAACAGAAAAAAATGTATGATGGCCTTCTAGCCACACTGGCAGCAAAACTAGACCACCAACTCTCCAATCTACTAATTGCGACCCCAGACTACAAAACTTTCAGAAAAGAAATTAAAACCCTGCTATTCAAGAAATCCATGAAGACTAACACCTTATGTAACATTTTAATCCTCTGAAGCAACCTGATCTACTCTGTAACACCTCTGGACATGTCCAGAAATCCTCTTCTGTAATCTGCCTTGAACCGCAAGGTAATGGCGGAATAAAAATCACTAATGTAAACTAATTTAGAATGAATACTGAGGTTATTCTGTTGATTACAGAGAGAGAATTTGAGGTTCCAGTTTTTAACTTGTTTCTCAACATGAATATTTAGCATGTTGGCTTTTAAAAATGAATAAAGATTTAAAAAAAAAAAACCCCCCCACAAAAAAACCCATATTAAGCTTTGAAACAGTCTTATTGGTGAAATTGTACAACTAAGCCACCTTTGCCTGGACTGTACCCTTAGTTATCCCAGGACAAGCAGGCAGCATATTCTTGACTGATGGGTGACGGCACCGACGGAGCCCCGGTACGGACAATTTTAGAGTGATTGCACTCTAAGAACTTTTTAGAAAGTTCTAGCTCGGCCGCACCGCGCACGCGCGAGTGCCTTCCCGCCCGACAGAGGCGCGCGGTCCCTCAGTTTCTTAGTTTCCGCGGAGCTAAGAAGACGCGTTTTCAACGGCTGTTGAAATTTTCTCCTAACTTGCCTTCCCGCTCGCGTAAACGTTTTGGCTTAAATTGCCTTTTTTCTTTCTTTCCATTTGTAAAAAAAAAAAAAAAAAAACTTTCATTTTTATTCTTCAGTTTCGGTTTTCCCCGGCGGGGCCTTCTGCCACCATCGAAGCCTCGGCCTTCGATTTGGCGGAAGCCGTTTTTACTTTCATGCCCCCTCAACCGGGTTTTAAAAAGTGCCAGCGGTGTGCTAGGCCTATATCTCTCACGGACCCACACAACTGGTGTTTACAGTGTTTGGGTCCTGAGCATCAGGCCTCTTCTTGCACCCGCTGTGCTACTTTAAAAAAACGGACATTGAAAAATCGCCAAATTCAGCAGCGATTGTTATTCGGTGCCGAGATGTCCGACCCCGTTCCTTCGACTCCGGCTTCGGCACCGATTCAGTCGGCACCCTCGTCTTCGACGCCGCGTGATTCCACACCGGCATCTCAACAGTCAGGTAAGCCGGCTAAGAAGCCTTCCCCGCTGGAACGTGTTCCGGCCTCGAGTGCAGTGAGTCCAATCCCGCCGCCTGTAAGACGCCAGCGGAAGCGCTCCGCCCCTATAGAGGTGAGTCCCTCGACATCGGGCTCCTCATCTCCGGGGCGTCGAGCGGCACCGCAGGTACCGCAGAAGAAAAAAGCGGTACCGGTGCCATCCCTCGATGACCGCATTACGGCCATCCTTCAGGTGCAGCTTAAGGAGCAATTAGAACGACTCCTTCCTGCTATCATGACACCGAACCTTCCGGTGCCAGTCCGCACCGAGCCACCGGTACCGGTTGTGGATCAACCCGTATCGATACCGATTGTGGAACCCGTGTTACCCGCTTCCACTGTCTCGGTACCGCTTCACCTAACCTCATCGGTATCGATGCCAGTCCTTGCACCGGAGCCGAGAGCTCACCATCAATCGGTGCAGACTTCGGCACCGGTGCGACCGATAACTTCTCCTGACTCGGTATCGATGAGGTCGGGTAAGTCGGTGCGCAAAACCCGACACATGCAAACGTCGACACCTGAGTCTCGGGACCATTCTTCCCATGTCAGGGACCCTGATCTGTGGGGAGACTCAGAGGAACCCTTTCTTTCTGAAGGCGAATGTTCCTCAGAGGAGGAGGATTCGGCTGTCCCTGACCCATCCTCCAAACAGGCCACTTCCTCTTTCTCTAGTTTTTTGAAAGAGATGTGTGAGTCCTTGTCCATTCCTTTGGAGGCTGAATCCAAAAAGTCTAAAGCTTTTTTGGATGCCCTTGATTTTGATCAGCCTCCAAAGGAATTTTTGAAACTTCCCCTTCATGACATCTTGAGGGAAACTTTCTATAAGAATTTAGAGACTCCTTTAACTGTCCCAGGGGCCCCACGTAAACTGGATTCTCTATATAAGGTAATTCCCATTCCTGGGTTCGACAAACCTCAACTTCCACATGAATCCTTATTTGTCGAATCCACCCTTAAAAAGACTTCAGGAGCCAGTGTATATGCATCTGTCCCTCCTGGCAGAGAAGGAAGGGCCATGGATAAATTTGGTAAGAGGCTCTACCAAAATGCTATGTTAGCAAATAGGGCTAGTAATTATGCTTTTCATTTCTCTTTTTATTTAAAGCATCTCCTTACCACCATGGCTTCTTTCGAAAAATATCTTCCTTCACGAAAGCATCCCGCTTTTCACACATGCTTGTCGTCTCTTCTACAATTACGTAAGTTTATGGTTAGATCCATATATGACACCTTTGAACTTACATCCAGAGCGACAGCAATGTCAGTAGCTATGCGTCGTTTGGCCTGGCTTCGGGTATCCGAACTTGATGTTAACCATCAAGATCGGTTAGCCAATGCCCCATGCCTAGGGGATGAGCTCTTTGGGGATTCCATGGACTCAACCACACAAAAGCTCTCTGCTCATGAGACGCGCTGGGATACCCTGCTCAAGAATAAAAAGAAGCCTCCTCCGCCAAGACCATACAGGCAGCAATCGGCCTATCAACGCCGCTTCACAGCTCGTCCATTGACTACCACTGCTCAGCAACCTAGGCGTCAGAGGCAACAACAACGTCAGCCTCCCAGACAACAGCAGCAGCAACAAGCTGTAAAACAACCTCCTCAGCAGAAGTCACAGCCCTTTTGACTTCATTCTCCACAGTATAGCCAGTATCCCTATTCCTGCTCTCCTGCCTCAGCCTATAGGAGGTCGACTTTCTCTGTTCCTCAGCCGGTGGGAAGTAATCACATCGGACCAATGGGTCCTCAACATCATCCGCCACGGCTACTCTCTCAACTTTCAGACTCTTCCACCTCAAAGCCTGCCAAAAGAGTCTGCTTTGAACAGTCCTCAATCGGCCCTCCTTATTCAGGAGGTCCAATCCCTCCTCCTTCTGAACGCTATAGAGGAAGTTCCTCTAGATCAAAAGGGGCAGGGATTCTACTCCCGTTACTTTCTAGTTCCCAAAAAGACAGGAGATCTCAGACCTATCCTGGATCTTCGCGATCTCAACATTCATCTAGTAAAAGAAAAATTCAAGATGCTTTCTTTAGCCATCCTTTATCCCCTTCTAAATCAAAACGACTGGCTATGCTCCCTCGATCTCAAAGAGGCTTACACTCACATACCGATCAATGTAACCTCAAGACCATATCTCCGATTCATGATCAATCATTGTCATTACCAGTACAAGGTGCTGCCCTTCGGTCTTGCCTCATCTCCAAGGGTATTCACCAAATGTCTCATTGTGGTAGCGGCATTTCTACGCTCTCACCACCTGCATGTATTTCCTTACCTGGACGATTGGTTGATCAAAGACACTTCCGCTCAAGCAGTCCTTCTGGCCACCAACCAAACCATCCAGTTTCTACAACTTCTGGGATTCGAGATCAATCTACCCAAATCTCATATCATTCCCACTCAGAGACTTCAATTCATTGGAGCGATCCTGGATACACTCCTCATGAGAGCTTTCCTACCATCCAATCGTCTCCAGACTCTTCAGTCTCTATGTCACCAGGTGCTTCCTCTGCCGTCCATCTCAGCAAGACAAATGATGGTACTCTTGGGGCACATGGCATCCACAGTTCATGTCACACCTCATGCCCGTCTTCACCTGCGCACTCCTCAATGGACCCTTGCTACCCAGTGGTCCCAAGCGTCGGATCCTTGCTCACGACACATATCTGTGACATCATCTCTTCGTCAGTCTCTTCAATGGTGGTTGGTATCCTCAAATCTATCCAGAGGTCTTCTGTTCCATCAGCCTCCTCATCAACTAGTCATCACCACCGACGCCTCTCTGTACGCATGGGGAGCTCACTTGAACGAGTTCCAGACTCAAGGTCTTTGGTCAGCCCAGGAAAGGAAGCATCAAATCAATTTCCTGGAACTCAGAGCGATGTTTTACGCCCTCAAGGCCTTCCAACACCTTCTCTTTCCTCAGGTCCTTCTGTTGTGCACAGACAATCAGGTTGCGATGTACTACATCAACAAACAGGGTGGGACAGGCTCTCGCCTTTTATGCCAGGAAGCCCAGAAGATCTGGACTTGGGCCATAGATCACCATCTCTTCCTGAAAGCTATATACATTCAGGGGAAACAGAATTCCTTAGCGGACAAACTCAGCAGAATTCTCCAACCTCACGAGTGGACACTCGATCCCGTGACTCTGCAGTCTATCTTCGATCAATGGGGCACTCCTCAGATAGACCTCTTTGCAGCTCCTCACAATCATCAGCTGCCCCTATTCTGCTCCAGACTTTACTCTCCACACCGTCTAACAGCAGATGCTTTTCTCCTCGACTGGTCGAATCTGTTCCTGTACGCCTTCCCTCCTCTGCCTCTCATGTTGAGAACCTTGTTCAAGCTCAAGAGGGAACGAGCCACCATGATTCTGATTGCTCCGAGGTGGCCCAGGCAACATTGGTTCTCCCTTCTACTTCAACTCAGTTCCAGGGAACCTTTTCTTCTTCCTCTGTTTCCTTCTCTGCTTACCCAACAGCAGGGAACCCTTCTGCATCCCAACCTCCAGTCTCTACACCTGATGGCTTGGTATCTCTCGGGCTGAACTCGACTGATACTCTTTTGTCTCAGCCCGTTCGTTCCATTCTGGATGCCTCCAGGAAACCAGCCACTCTACAATGTTACCATCAAAAGTGGACGAGATTTTCTTCCTGGTGTCTTCTTCATCATCTTGATCCCACTTCCCTAGCAGTGGAGACGTTGTTGGATTATCTTCTTTCTTTGTCTGACTCTGGCCTGAAGTCCTCTTCCATCAGGGTCCACCTCAGTGCCATTGCAGCTTTTCATGAGCCAGTCCATGGAAAACTTCTTTCAGCTCATCCCCTGGTGTCCAGGTTCATGCGTGGGCTTTTCAATGTGAAACCACCTCTTAAAGCC
The DNA here is from genome assembly GCF_902459505.1 of Geotrypetes seraphini. NCBI lineage: Eukaryota > Metazoa > Chordata > Amphibia > Gymnophiona > Dermophiidae > Geotrypetes > Geotrypetes seraphini. Next base: position 537,435,633 of record NC_047084.1, read on the forward strand.
CCTCTGGTTATCTGGGATCTCAATGTGGTTCTTTCAGCTTTAATGAAACCTCCATTTGAACCTTTAGCCACTTCTCCTTTCAAATTTCTCACTTGGAAAGTACTTTTCCTTATTGCTCTTACCTCTGCCAGGAGAGTCAGTGAGCTTCATGCACTGGTTGCAGATCCACCTTTTACGGTTTTTCACCATGACAAGGTGGTTCTGCGTACACATCCAAAGTTTCTCCCCAAGGTTGTTTCTGAATTTCATCTCAACCAATCCATTGTTCTACCGGTTTTCTTTCCAAAACCTCATTCTCATTCTGGGGAACAAGCTCTGCATACTTTGGATTGTAAAAGGGCTCTTGCTTACTATCTGGAGCGTACGAAACCCCACAGATCAGTTCCCCAGCTTTTTCTGTCCTTTGATCCGAATAAATTGGGACGTCCTGTTTCTAAACGTACGTTGTCTAATTGGCTAGCAGCGTGCATTTCATTCTGTTATGCTCAGACCGGACTGACACTGGAAGGTTCTGTCACGGCCCATAGAGTCAGAGCAATGGCAGCATCTGTAGCTTTCCTCCGTTCCACTCCTATTGAGGAAATCTGCAAAGCTGCTACTTGGTCCTCAGTTCACACTTTTACATCTCATTATTGTCTGGATGCATTCTCCAGAAGGGATGGTCACTTCGGCCAATCTGTTTTACAAAATTTGTTTTCTTAATGGCCAACCTTCCCTCCATCCCTCTTTTTGTTAGCTTAGAGGTCACCCATCAGTCAAGAATATGCTGCCTGCTTGTCCTGGGATAAAGCACAGTTACTTACCGTAACAGGTGTTATCCAGGGACAGCAGGCAGATATTCTTGCGTCCCACCCACCTCCCCGGGTTGGCTTCTTAGCTGGCTTATACTAACTGAGGGACCGCGCGCCTCTGTCGGGCGGGAAGGCACTCGCGCGTGCGCGGTGCGGCCGAGCTAGAACTTTCTAAAAAGTTCTTAGAGTGCAATCACTCTAAAATTGTCCGTACCGGGGCTCCGTCGGTGCCGTCACCCATCAGTCAAGAATATCTGCCTGCTGTCCCTGGATAACACCTGTTACGGTAAGTAACTGTGCTTTCTTGTCACTACTTTCCAAATATTCGACAAGAATATTTCCTGAGATCCAGTAGAGGGTTTTTTTTGTAGTGATAAAATAGTTATATCATTATACTGAGGGTAGTATTGTCATTCCCTCCACTCTAGATTCTGAATCATCACTTCACAAAGTCAGGCATGTAATTCCAAACAGACTCATCGCAAGCTTAATAGCAGTCCCTTCTTGAGAGAAAACGGATAGTATATATCTCACTCCCCCCATTTCCTAGGCCAGATGTTTTTCCATTGGGGCTTTAATATGTATGTTCTTTGATTTGATTTTATGCTTCCCCTATAAACACAGCCAGACCAAAAAGAATCCCTGATCGGTCCATGTATCTCTGTGATCAAATCCCCCATGTCTTCCTCAGTGAAGACTGAAGCAAAGAATACATTTACTTTAGTGCTCTGAAGAGTCTTTAAAGGGGTAATCCTGTGTGCCATTTCCAGGATATTTTTTGGCCCACCTTGGTGCCCTTAATGTCATCAGAGTGCTTCTGTCCTATACAGACTGGTGGACTCAAATGTATTGAAAAAATGTCCTTTTATTCATCCAAAAGAAACTCAATGACTCGACATGTACATGTTTTCAGCCAAGATGGCCTGCCTCAGGAGTCTTGAAAGTCTTGTGTTGATATGAATAAATTGGTCTACAAAAGAACATACACTCAAATCGTGGGTGCAGAATTATGGATGGTTAGAATCTCTGAAGTGAATGCTGAGACCAAGTCAATTTCGTTTGCTTTCTGGAACGCGGATGAAATTGACTTGGTCCCAGCATTCACTTCAGAGATTCTAACCATCCATAATTCTGCACCCATGATTTGAATGTATGTGCAATATATTCTAACTCTCCCATCTTGTTGGCGGATAGGAAACAGAGTGGGGATTAATGGACAATACTCAGATTGGAAAAGCGTCACGAGTGGAGTGCCTGCAGGATTTGGTGCTTGGGCCCGTGCTCTTCAACATATTTATAATGACCTGGAAATTGGTAGTGAGGACAGCAGAAGGATTGCGAAGACCTACAACGATACATGCCGCAAAATGGCAAATGATGGTTTAACGTAGATAAGTGCAAGGTGATGCATGTCGATAATAAAAATCATATGCATGAATACAGGATGTGCGGTGCTATACTCGGAGAGAGCCCCCAGGAAAGGGACTTGGGAATACTTGTAGACAAGTCAATGAAGCTGTCTGTGCAATGTGCGGCGGTGGCGAAAAGGGCGAACAGAATACTAGGAATGATTAAGAAGGGAATCACAAACAGATCTGAGAAGCTTATCATGCTGCTGTACCGGGCCATGGTGCACCTCCACCTGGAATACTGCGTCCACATTGGTCACCGTACATGAAAAAGGACATAGTACTACTTGAAAGGGTCCAGAGAAGAGCGACAAAAATAGTTAAGGGACTGGAGGAGCTGCCGTACAATGAGAGGATAGAGAAACTGGGCCTCTTCTCCCTGAAAAGAGGAGACTGAAAGGGGACATAATCGAAACATTCATGATATTGAAGGGAATTGACTTAGTAGAGAAAGAGAGATTGTTCACCCTCTCCAAGATGGAGAGAACAGAGAGGGGCACTCTCTAAGTTAAAAGGGGATTAGATTCCATACAAATGTAAGGAGTTCTTCTTCACCCAGAGAGTAGTAGAAATCTGGAACGCTCTTCCAGAGGCTGTTATAAGGGCAAGCACCCTCCAGGGATTCAAGAAAAGGTTAGATAAGTTCCTGCTGAACCAGAACGCACGCAAGTAAGGCTAGACTCAAATAAGGCACTGGTCTTTGACCTAAGGGCTGCTGTGCGAGCGGACTGCGGGGCACGATGGACCACTGGTCTGACCCAGCAGCGGCAATTGTTATGTTCTTTTTCTTCAATTTAGAATTTGCTCAGCAGTTTGCAAACATAATTTGCAATCTTTAAAATCAGCCTACTCTGTATTTAAGAAAACCTGATCTACTGTGGCTTTTATTGCAATCTCACTATCAAGATGCTCTTTCTTCTCTTTTATGATGATATCTTTTAAAGAAACCTTGTCCCGAACATCATAACATACAACATTAAAAGCATACCAAGAAACAACAGTAAAATACTCAATCTCGTTAATAAACACTAGAAAGCCTGTAAGCTTTTATACACTTTCAAAATTTCATATGATCCTATTCAAGATGCAAGGAAAAAGGAAGACTGTTTCATAAGATGCTTCCTTTGATGTCAGAGAAGGGGCTGGACCGCGGCAGAGAGAAGACAATTCAGAAGAGGTATGGCAGCTTGCAAAGATCGTTAGAGCCAGCTGTATCGTGCCATGTGTTTTCTGGAAAATTACCCTCATATGGACCCCCTTTCTTGTCAAAATATTTGTGTACAATATCTGTGAGTTCTTGAATATCAAAAGGGTTCATATTTGAGGCTGCAGTCTGCCTTGGTACGTGGTCCTTGCTCATCCCTGTCTGTGTGTAGCCTTTGAGATTGAAATGCTCCCACTGATGAAGGAGGGAGACTTTAGTTAATAGGTAGAAAAAAATGAGGTAAAGCGTCTTAGGCAAGAGTCATTGGCATAAATAATACACTTATGCCCACACTTGCCCACACTTTAAATGCAAAGGTTACTACCTGAAATTTACAGGCAGAAGTTTAGCAAGAAAAAATATAAGAAGTCGGTTAGAAGAGGAGAGATGCCAGTTCCAGTCCAGTGTGCACTGGGCCTTTCACCAGGGCAGAGACTGACAAGAAATAGAATTAAAAGCACAAGATAAAGTAAAAGTTATTAGTACAGATGTGGCGTGTCTTAATTGAGTGACTGTTTTAATTTTGGACCATGCTTTTCTTTCAGATCAGCTCAAAATATTCTTACATGCAACCACCCTCTAGCAAGCCGATATAAAAGCAAAGCATAAAATGCAACTGGCACATGGTAACACTACAAAGCCTCTTGATAGTAAAATCTCACCAAATATAAAACCCAGAAATATTACTGGAACTTTTCACAAATGGTCATCCAGTCTAAAACAATTTAAGGGTTCCAGAAGGTCTTTTGATTTCTATCTCACTCTGTCTGTCAATCAAAAATACAAAGTCTATTGATAAATAAAATCTCACCAAGTATAAACCCACAATATTACTGGAACTTTTCACCAGTGTGTCATCCAGTATAATGTACAATCAATCTAAGGGTTTTTCCAAGGTCTTTTGATTTCTATCTCACTCTGTCTATACTGCACAAAGTCTTTTGATGGGGAAAATACCACTCTCTCACCTTGTCTTAGGCAGCTAATAATCCTATTGCACCAGTGCCTACCTACAAGAAAAAATAAAATTGATTCTACTTACCCAGATGAAATCATCAGGAAGAATCGAGACAAGCTCCCAAAATGTAAGGATTGTTAGTCAGGCCCACAATGTATGGTTGGTGGGGGTTACGTTAGAGGCGCCCTTACAAACGCCCAGGTCCCAGGTTCAGTTCCCTCACAGAAGATTCACCAGGAGTAGAATCCAATAAGAAACACAGGCAGAGGTTGATTTGCATAAAGAATATATTATAGAAACAGGCTTACAGAAAAGCAATATTTATAAGCATTACAATTAAATAGAGAGCAAAGCAGTTTCCCTGCCTTACAAGAGTTCAGAGGCAAAAAGACAGAGAGTCTGAAGTTCTAAGGAGAGCCAGAGAGAGAGAGAGAGAAAAAAGGGGGGATGGGTTGGGTTCCATAAAGAGAAGGATAGACAGAGAGATAGACAGAGAAAGAGAGAGCTCAAGAGAAACAAGAAGTGGACCAGAGTGCCAAGAGCCAAGAGGAGGGGGGGGTGATGCTGCAGGGGGCTTTTATAGTTTGGAAACTTATTCTAAAAACCAGAATCTATTGAGCTTCAATAGAAGTTAAATCTCCCCCCTCCTTCGTAGACAGGAGAAAAGTAGGCTGTTAGTCATATATTGTATTTCAGTATGTCTCTGACAATAGTTTCTGATTAACTTTAGTTATCTGTGCACCTGGACCCATTGTCCTAAGCACCTCTTAATCAGACATTAACACAATAACACATTTTAGCTAATCATGATTTAATTAGGGCTACTTAAAACAGTCTCCCTGCCCTCAGGGTCTATCTGCATTCACATGCCAGAGTCAGATTGATATAATTTCCCATAGGCCTTCGCTTGACATTAGTTTTGCCAACTGAAAAATGCTGAATGCTAGCAATAGCTATGCTGACACCAGCGTCTTATGCAGGCTGCTGAAATTAGGTAAATTGATGCGGGGAAGCGGACACCAGCAGGGAAGCACTTCCCGACTGACCCTCCCCACTCGCCATTTAAAGCAGGAGCGGCAGGCCAGCAAGAGGCAGTGCTGCCGCTCCTGCTTTAGGGACGAGTAGGGGAGGGTCAGTCAACAAATTGGGGAGGCCGATTTTTTTGTCTATGGTAAATCGATTTGAATCGATTCATCTGAAGTGAATCGGTGTGAATCGATTCGAGTTGTGAATCGGGGTGGCACTAGTCTGCAGTAAGGGTGGGAAGAGGGGGGCATAAGGTTACTAGAGTATTTTGGACTAGTGCCGCATGCTGTGTATGTTTAGCAATCTCCTGTCTCTGATTCTAGCTGCAGCAGATTCTGTGCATGATTTCTCTCCCTGCCCCTCCCCCTATAACACAGTTGATTTTCTTGAGTGAGACCTGGTCTCGTGTGACTCTTATTCGATAGCTTCTCTTTCAAAGCTCATGGGCACTTTGCTTCTGTTTGTGTCTCACAACAGCAGCAATAAAATCTTTTGCAGTCCTTCCTGCCTTCTTAGCTACTGCAGTGAAATGGAACTCAGTATTCTTTCCAATTTGCTTTTCGATGGCTCAGTTATAGACCTGGCTAGCTGCTGGATCATTTAAAAATTATAGGGAGCAGTCATATAGGCTACAGAGTTTCCTACAAGTTCTGTGCTGCCTGTCTGTATATTCGTAGCCTGTCTCTTCCCTTTGTTAATATGCTTTATACCCAAAGGAGGGGTTTTAGGCACAAGGCAGTGCATTAAACTGTTAGGCAATAGGAGAAGCATGATGAGGAAAAGATAAGGAGGGGGTAGAAAAAGTGACGAGGGGAATAAAAATGGGTCTAAGTGAGGACAATAGAGTGGATGAAAGTGGATGGGAGCAAACTCGTATAGGCAAAGTTCAGACAGGATTCAGATGTGAATGTGAGAGGAAGAAGTTGTATGAGGAGCAGGAAATAGGAGGAAAGGATTAGCCTGCTAATTTTTTTATTTTTTCCTGTTAAATGTCTGGTTAAATTGCAAAATGTGTGAAATATGTTTTCTATGACCTTATATATTTAAATTCTTTCTGGATAATAAGTTTCCTGTGCAGTGGTTGGAGAAACCCCTGAATTAGTGTAAGATAAATGGGCATTATTATTTGTTACCACCTTAGCGTTTGTTTTTTGTTTTTTGCTATTGTATTTTACTTATTTTCACATTCTTGTTATTTCTGAGGATCTTCACAATTTGAGGAGCTGAGAAAGGATAATTGTTGTTTTCTATTGAGAGTAACGCAAAAACATAAGAATTGCCATACTGGGACAGCCCAAAGGTCATCAAACCATGTATCTTGTTTTCCATCAATGGCCAGTTCAAGTCTCAAGTACCTAGCTAGATTCCAAGTAGTAAACAGATTTTATGCACTTATATTTTGGAATAAACAGTGGATTTCCCCAAAGCCATCTCAACAATGACCTATGGACTTCTCTTTTAGGAAATTATACAAACCTTTTTTAAACCCGCTAAGATCACTAATTTCACCACATTTTCTGGCCAGCGAATTCCAGAGTTTAATTACATGTTGTGTGAAGAAATATTTTCTCTGGTTTGTTTTAAATCTACTACTTAGTAGCTTCATTGCTTGCCCCCTAGTTCTAGTATTTTTGGAAAGGACTAAACAAGTGATTCACATCTACCCTTTCCACTCCACTCAAATGTATTATAGACCTCTATCATATCACCCCTAAGCCATCTTTTCACCAAGCTGAAGAGCCCTAGCTGCTTTAACCTTTCCTCATAGGAAAGTCGGCACTTCCCTTTTATCATTTTCTACACCCTTCTCTGTACCTTTTCTAATTCTGCTGTATCTCTTTTGAGATATGGTGATCTGAATTGCGCATAGTATTCGAGGTGCGGCCATGTAATTGATAAATACAAGGGCATTATAACATTTTCATATTTGTTTTCTATTCCTTTCCTGATAATTCCTAACTTTTTATTTGCTTTCTTATCTGCCTCCACACATTGAGCCAAGAGTTTCAACATATCCTCATCTGTGATGCCTACATCCTTTTCCTGGGCAGTGACTCCTAATTGTGGAGCCCTGCATCATTCGCTGAATGTCCAGCCTTCTTTCGATGTGAACCGCCTAGAAGTCATCTGACTATAGCGGTATAGAAAAATAAAGTTTAATATTATTATTATTACTAGTCTTTAAGCCCGTTACATTAACGGGTGCCTAGAACATATGTGTGTGTGTCTGTCTTATATTTCTTTCTCTCTCTCCTTAGTCGCTTTTTTTATTTCTGCCTTTCTTTTTCCTTGGCTGTCCATCATCACCCCCTTGCCTGCTCCCCCTGTTCCATTTTCCCTTCCTTTTACCTCCCCGTGTTCACCAACCACCCCTTCACTGCTCTCCTTATGCACAGCAGCAGCCCTTCTCCCTTTGTTTATACCTCCCCCCCTGTCCAGCAGCACCTGTTTCCTTCTCCCCCTGTCCAACATTAGTCCTCCGTTCCTTTTTCTTCACCCCCCCTGTCCATCAGCATCTCTTTCGTTCACCCCCCTGTCCAACGGGTGCTAGAGTAGACTGTTTTTTTTCCCTTTCTCTCTCTGTGCTTGGATGCTGTCTGTCTGTCTGTCATTCTTTCTGTTTGTGTGTCTGCCTTGTGCCCTGCCTGCCTGTATTTCTCCATTGCGTCATGCCTGCCTATCTCTTGGTGTGTGCCCCCAGCACACCCTTCCCCCCAAAACAGCCCCGTTTTCCAATGCCCCTGCCCCCCTTTTGTGCCATGCCTGCCTGCTCCGTGGCCCCCTTCTGTTTTCCCCCCTATGATTGCTGCTGGCCCAGCAAACCCCCTCACCTCAAAGCAGCCCCCTTTCCCTCTCCCCTTGTTGAGCCATGCCTGCCTGCTCTGTGATCCCCTGCTCATGATTGCTGTGTGCCCCCAGCACACCCCTACCCCCAAAGCAGCCCCTTTCCCTCTCCCCCTGTTTGCCTGCCATGCCTGCCTGCTCCCTGTGCATCAGCATCAGCATTTCCCTCCCCCTTCACCTGTTCCTTCGTAGCAGCATGCAGATAAAACGGCTCCCTTAGTTATTTGCTGGTTTTTTTTTTTTTTTTAGTTTAAAGATGCCGACGCGGCTCCTCTCACGATCCCGCCTGCGTCGGAAGCCTTCTCTGACACAGGCCGGGATCGTGAGAGGAGCCATGGCGGCAGCGTTAAACTTAAAAAAAAAATCGAACAAAGAACTAAGGTAGCTGTTTTCAAAGCCGCTGACGCAGCTTAAGGGACAGGATTGTACAGCTGGACTTGCTCCTGGGCCCGCGTCTGCCCTCCTCCGACAGCCGGCTCCCTCGAAGCCCTCCTCCCCCCCCCCTTTCCCTTCCCGCGGTAACTAAGGGAGCAGTTTTCAAAGCCGCGGCGGCTTAATGGACAGGATTGTACAGCTGGACTTGATCCTGGGCCCGCGTCTGCCCTCCTCCGACAGCCGGCTCCCTCGAAGCCCTCCTCCCCTCCCCCTTTCCCTTCCCGCGGTCCGTTTGGCTGCGGTCCGGCCTGTGGAGGCGATTGACTGGTGACGTACAACCCGCGCATGCGCACTAAAAAAAACGGGACAGCTCAGGGAACACGATTTTTTTTAGTGCGCATGCGCGTCTACCATTTTTATTATATTAGATTATGTAGCTATAGTTCGGGTTGTTCACGTTAAATGTCATGTGCCATTTTGACACCCAGTCTCACAGTTTCACAAGGTCCTCTTGCAATGTTTCACAATCCTCTTGGGTCATCAGCAAATTTAATTAGCTCACTAACTATTCCCATCTTTAGATCATTGATAAGTATGTTAAATAGCAGCAGTCCCAACACAGACCCCTAAGGAGCCCCTCTATTTACGCTCTAAACAACCCTTGCACAGCTAAAGATTATAACTACTCAAAACTAGCTTCAAAAATGTCACTATAGAATCAAAGTAGTTGGTAGAGGAGGAAAAGCCTCAGAACCACATTAGGCAAGAAACCTTCTCTAACCAGAAAGGGTATAGGTAACGTTGTTGGCACAGAAACCTCCTCTCGCCTATGTTACAGCTGGTATTTAAATGTACATTCACAAAAAAAAAACCAAACACCCCAACCTCTTTAGCATTAGTAATACCGTTCTAAAAAGTTGTTAGTTGCTGTTAGCACAAGTTAAGCTTCAGTTAGCTGCTGTTAACAGTTGTGGTAAGTTATACACAAAGACTTATTTTATCTGTGGCTTGTTGAGGCTCGAGTCCTAACACTCTCTGACAATGGCCAAAAGCGTTTCGCCAGGAGGCTGCTTCAGGGATATGGAGGGATAGCTTAAAACCTTCAGCAAAAGAAGTGCTCACTGCCTGTGCCAAAAGCCTTGATGAACATGCATGAGAGAGATTTGCATATAATGGAAGTGACAGGTATGCAAATCTGCTCCATGCATATTCATTAAAGCTATCTAGAAAACCTGACTGGCTGGTGGTCCTCCAGGACAGGGTTGGGAACCACTGATCTAAACCCTCTCTAGTTAGAGAAAGGTTCTTCCCTAATGGGGTTCTGAGGCATTTCCTCCCCTACTAACTGTTGCATACTGCTAGTTTGATTCTAGTGATATTTTTTCAGCTACTTTGAGTAGTTAGAACTCCTCTATTTACCCTTCTCCATTGAGAATATTGGCCATTTAAACCTACTTTCTGTTTTCTTTCAACCAGTTCTTAATCCATAATAGGTCATTGCCTCCTATCCCATGACTTTCTAATTTCCTACAGTTATGATTTTTGCTTTATGATGATATCCTTTTTTCTGGAAAAATAGTTTGTTTTGTTTCTAATTATGTTAAATTAATTAAAAAAAAAAAAAAAGAAACCCAGAAGCAAATGGATCAGGACAAAACCATGAATAGAAGCAAAGCAAAACTGTAGGCCAGGGGCTCGCGGTAATATGTTGTTGCTAGCAGACTGCCACTATTGTGAAACCAGTCAAGGGCATGGGGATTTAAGAGGCTGCATGTTGAAGAAACAACGTCACTAAGAACATATAGCCTTACTAGATTAGACCAATGGTCCATCAAGCCCAGTAGCTTGTTCTCTAATGGTGGCCAATCCAGGTCACTAGTACCCTGCCAAAACTCAAGGAGTAGCAATATTCCATGCTACCGATCCAGGGCAATAGCAATAGAAACAGTCCTCACTTAAATAAATAATATCCAAAAATCTCAAATATTCATATTGATAATCTCAACTCCCTCCAATAAACTGATTGCATTAATTTCCAGAGGTTTCAAAACAACTTCAAATAGTAGGTTTTCACATAATTACTGATAGGAGGGAATAGACCTCAGCGGCTACATCTATACCAGTTCGAAACTGTTTTGGTGCAGATTTCAATGTCTCCTCATCGGTCACATTCCAACCACCACCCTACTTATAAGCTTTTATTTTATTTTTCACATTTTTTCATTTAAACTTTTAAATATTTTAATTTAATTAATTATTTTAATAACTTAGCTATAATGCATAGCTGAATGGGGCTTCAACATAGATCCACGTTTCGCTAAGGCTGTTTCAAGGAGTAACCCCTAAATAAAGTAAATCAAATAGATCAGGGTATCAGAGGATAAACTCCATAACATCATTTTTCAAATAAACAATTTTTAAAGCAGTTCTTAAAGCTTAACTTCTCACTGTGTTATCAGACCCGCTTGCCAGCCTTGTATCATTCTCAACATGGCGTTGTTTTCTGAATAGTCATTTAAATATTTACTTGTCATGTGGTTCTCAAAAACCAATCAATAAGAGCACCAAGCTAGACGTGGGAAAACTTAAAGCAGTTTAAAGACATCCATTCTACCTCAGCATTCAATCCGTATGGACTAATCGTATTCAGATCAAAGATCCATTTTTGTTCAAGATAATTAAGATAGCTATCAATGTTGCCACCCTCCCACCCTACTTTAATGACTTTGATCACTCGCCATCTAAGATCTTCCATAGTATGACTTGCCTCAAGCCAATGAGCTACCATAGGAGCTTGAAGATATTTAGTAGTAATACAGGACTTATGTTCTGCAAGCCTTATTTTAATCTGACGACTACTCCTGCCTATATAAAGCATATTACAGGGGCAGATTATCATATAAACTACATAAGGTATATTACAATCAGAAGTCGTTTTTGAATAGAATTTCCTCCCTGAGTTGGAATCCCTCCATGATGATCCTGTTATGTTACATTTGCACCATTGGCAGTTCCCACATGAGGTATGTGTGCCCTCATCGATCAAGGTATTAGTACTTTACATACAAAAAAGGGGAGATTCTTGAAAACACCGGTGAAGCTGAATAATATGCCAGTGTTTTTTTTTTATAATGGCAGCAAATTCTCCCGATAGAGTGGAAAAAGGGGTAATACATACCATTCTGTCAGTTATTTCATTATTATGATATTGTAGCAAGAGATCTCTTTGAGCATAACGTGCTCTCAGATATGCTTTTCTAATGGAACTCTTGGGGTATCCTCGCTCAAGGAACCGATGTTCTAAGATCTTAGATCGTTCCTTTAACTCAGTCAAGGATGTACAAATCCGCTCTTACACCGTTAACATGAATGGCACCTCATCCTCCCCTTGGAAACCGATTTGTGGAGTTCCTCAGGGTTCACCTCTATCCCCTATTCTTTTCAACATCTATATGCCCTCTCTGAAACTCCTCCAACTATCCCCCATAGAAACACTTTACTCTTACGCTGACGACATACTTGTCCTCCTCGAGACCGACTCAAACCTCAATAACCTCTCTGAGAACATTTCTTCATGTATAACGAACTTCTAATCCTGGGCTCTCACCGTACAAATGAAACTGAACGAGACCAAAACAAAACTACTTTGGCCGGCCCAAAATTAGATCAGCTACCCACCCTCATCCCACTATCCTCTGGCACCACACTGCAGCTCAAGCTCTCAAGCAAAGTTCTGGGCATCACCATTGACTCTACACTGTCCTTCAACGACTACCTCAACTGCTTGGTAAAAAATGCTTTTTCAATCTTCACATGCTAAGGAAAGCGAGATCCTGCTTCCATCAACAACACTTTGCTGTCCTCATACAATTCATCATTCTTTCCAGACTGGATTACTGTAACTCCATCTACTTAAGCCTAACAAAGAAAAGCCTTCATAGACTTCAGCGGATTCTGAATACCGCAGCTAAACTAATCTTTGCAAAAAGTAAATTTGACCATGTCTCCCCACTTCTGTCTAAGCTTCACTGGCTCCCAATAATCTCTAGGGTTCACTACAAATGCACCTGCCTAACCTTCAAGATCCTACACGGCATCCTTCCCCCCCCCCCCCTTTTTCCACTATCTTGGAATTCCTCGAATCCCAACACCACCAGATCCCTCAAAAATTCAAACTATCCTTCCCCTCATTAAAAGGCATATCCCATGCAGGAAAACTAGGGATATCCCTCTCCTTCAGGATCACTGAGCTGTGGAATAGCCTTGCTGCCCCGCTTTGGAGTCTGAACTCCCTCCAACTCTTCCAAAAACATCTGAAAACTTGGCTATTCTCTAAAATGTAATACCTCCTTCCTCTTCAATATACTAAGTCCCTCTAAACTTTCTCTTTACTAAGTCCTTCAACTCTTCATTGGAGTTCCTTTCTATATCAATTCCTGTAAACCGTGCCGAGCTCTAAATTTGTGGAGAGGATGTGGTATACAAACTTAAGGTTTAGTTTAAAAACTGTCTCTCAGGTAAGTTATACTTTAGATGGTATGGTTGGAAGCTTTCAAAGCGCACAAGGTATTGCATTCAACAGGTTTCTTATAGAGTAGTATATAATTTATTATTCACCTTATAGATCCATAGATCCAAAAATTCAAATGAGGTATCATGATGTTTAAGATCAAATTTCAAATGCAGATTCTGCATGTTCAACCAACTGTGGAATATTTTTAACTCATCTGTAGTACCATTCCAAAGAAAAAATATGTTGTCAAGATACCGCTTCCATGTTTGTATCTTCTGATAATGACAAGAGAGATATATAACATTGGCTTCAAATTTGGCCATGTAGAGTGATGCCACAGAAGGGGCCAGCATAGCCCCCATCACTACACCATGTATTTGCTCAAAAAATTTATCATCAAAGCAGCAAAAATTCTTCTTAATCACCAGTTCGGCTAGAGAAACAAGAAACTCAATGGTTATTCTTTTGTTGCGATCCAGGGCAAGCAGTGGCTTCCCAAATGTCTTTCTCAGTAATAGACTATGGACTTTTCCTCCAGGAAATTGTCCAAAACTTTCTTAAAACAAACTACACTATCCGCTCTTACCACTACCTCTGGAAATGCATTCCAAAGCTTAACTATTCTCTGAGTGGAAAAAAAAATCCTCCTATTGGTTTTCTGAGTATTTTCCCTGTAACTTCATTGAGTGTCCCCTAGTCTTTGTAATTTTTGATGGAGTGAAAAATCAATCCACTCGTACCTGTTATATTCCACTCAGGATTTTGTAGACTTCAATCATATCTCCCCTCAGCTGCCTCTTTTCCAAGCAGAAGAGCCCTAACCTTTTTAATCTTTCCTCGTATGAGAAGAGTTCCATACCCTTTATCATCTTTACTGCTCTTCTTTGAACCTTTTCTAGTGCCGCTATATCTTTCTTGAGATAAGGAGACCAGAATTGAACGCAGTACTCCAGATGAGATCGAACCATGCAGCAATACAGGGGCATTATAACATTCTTAGTCTTATCCATCCCTTTTTAATGTTTAAATCTATTTTATTAAGTTTTCAATAAACCAACCGATATACAAATAGACAAAACAAGCAATATACAGTGTACAAAACCCCTCCTACCCACCCACCAACCAACCCCCCCCCCCTCCCCGGGAACAGCCACTCCATCAAACAAGCATGTGAGTTATCAATATAACAAACGAGTCTTAGCTGTGGGTGACAAAGTAGAACAGAAAGGCATCCAACAACGAAGAAATAATGTACCCTGTTTAGAGTTCAAGTCCGGAATAGCCTGGCGTTCATATCCCACCAGATGGATCATATGAGTCCGCCAGTGAGAGACAGTAGGCGTCTGTGGAGTCAACCAACATTGTAAGATAGTCTTTATACCCACAAAGATGGCCCTCTGAACAAAGGCGTTCACACCCGGTTTAACCGGGACCAGAGAAAACTTCAAATCCATCCCTTTTTTAATAATTCCTAGCATCCTGTTTGCTTTTTTGGCTGCCACCACACATTGGGCGGGTTTCATTGTATTGTCTACAATGACACCCAAATTCTTGTCTTGGGTGCTAACCCCCAAGGTGGACCCTAGCATCCAGTAACTGTGATTCAGGTTATTCTTTCTAATGGGCATCACTTTGTATTTGTCCACATTAAATTTCATCTACCACTTGAACGCCCAGTTTTCCAATTTCCTAAGGTATGCCTCCAATTTTTCACAATCTGCATGTGTTTTAACAGCTTTAAGCAGTTTACTGTCATCTGCAAATTTAATCACCTCACTTGTCATTCGAATTTCCAGATCATTTATAAATAAGTTAAACAGCACCGGTCCCGGTACAGACCCCTGCGGCACTCCACTGTTTACTCTCCTCCTTTGAAAAAAATGACCATTTAACCTACTCTCTGTTTTCTATCTAAAAACCAATTTCTAATCCACAACTGAACTTTGCCTCGTATCCCATGACTCTTTGATTTTCTCAAGAGCCTCTCATGAGGAACTTTTTATCAAAAGCTTTCTGAAAATCTAGACACACTATATCAACCTTTTATCCACATGTTTATTCACACCTGAGCTTGGTGGCTAATCATGAGGGAACAAGAGGCTCTGTGTTTGTAAGTGAGGAATACCTATGATATTGTGATAAGTGGGAATATAGGCCAAAACACAGGTACTCCCATAGCTATTTGGTAATGTTCTTAAAAAGCAACAACCATATTAGGATTGGTTGTTAGAATTTACCTAGCATAGAATTTACCTAGCATCTGGGCCTGTCTGACAGGATACCAAATACAGTAAAAATGAGAATTCCTAGTGAAATTGGTCTGTCTAGCAAACTCTGTTGGGGTTGTAGAAGGCAAGATGTATAATCAATAATCAAGCTAGAATTGAAAGCTATTTAAATTATTGCAAAGCTTTGTGATTATGCATAGGAAAGGAGAACAGAGTGTTAGCTAATTTGGAGAGTTTCTGTGCTTATCTGCTCAACAAGATGAGCACAAGTGAGAGGTAGGCAACTGTGAGGGGGTGGTTTGAAAAGTTCAGTAAAAATACCCAAGTTAAACAAATATTTTAAAATAGTTATATTTCTCAACATAGTCTCTATCGCAGCCTGTACACTTAGTCCAATGAGTGTCCAGTTTTTCCATTCTGTCAAAAAATTAGGTTTTGTCAAATTAAAAAAAAATATTTAAGTTGTTTTTTTACCAAACTTTTCAAACTGTCCTCATATTGTGAAAAAAGATCATTCTTACACGTGGTCAGCTTTATGGTTGTTATCTGGGATATATCATTGACAGACGGGAATAACTGGATAGCATGAAAGGAAAATTTGTCCTTATTCTTCCCTCATCTGCAATATTAATGTGTGTCGGGAAACTAGTTGTGGAAATGGGCCATCTGTCAAGATCCAGTCCTATGAGCTGTCCATGGAAGGAAAAAATATCATCCTGATGCTCTGTTAACTCTTAGGATCCCCCCCCTTAAAAAGAAAAGGTCGCTAGATTAGAATGTAATGAACAGAATCGTCCTTTGGGTTGAGCACACCCAAGATAACAGTTTGTAAGAGAGATACAGAAGTGTACCTGTTGTCTGTTCCTTTAGAAGACTAGTGAATGATGCCTTAATTCATAATTCTCATGATGATGGTGACCAACATTTTAATAAGACTCTGAAAGGATCTCAGAATTTTTATTCTTAGCTCCTTTTTGACAGACATCTTTGGTTTCTCTTTATTTTGAATTTATTCTTAAAGAAACAGAGAAATTGGGGATCTTCCCAGGAAGCATTGCGCCAATGTGACATCCAATTTGTAGCCCTCACAGTTTGGTTGTTGAGGAGAATATAGTACGCCCATTTGGTTTCTTTGTAAATGATGGTACCTCTATGTATGCAGTCAATAGAGGTACTGCTTTCCCAGTATCTTTATTACATTATTTGGCTGCCGCAGAAAGCAGGGTGGGGAAAAAAAGGTTTATACAGAGGGTATTTGACTGATTTAACACATGCACCTACAGCCTCGGTATTTGAAGACCCTTTTTACTTAACTGATGTAAACTTTACTGTGTATTCTTGGTGCAGCCAAAATTGTTGATAATCTAGTTTTGCTTATATTTGCTGGTGATGAATGAGTTGGGTATTTAATGCATTTGTTTCCCTGTTTTGTAGATCACTATTAATTGCTGAGCTTGAGAAGGAAGAGAAAGATAAGGACTGGTATTATTCACAGCTTCAGAATCTTACCAAGAGGATAGATGGCCTCCCTCTGACTGAAAATGTGAGTAACCTTTATTTGTACAGGCATTTGAACATATAATTTAAACTGTGTGTGATATGAATCATACCTCTCCATTTTCCTTTAAGTATATTATAGCTGTAGAGAATTAGACATCTGATAGTATCTGGCCAGAATTTGGTACAGTTATTCTAGTTCCTAATTTTTTTAAAGATAGGATTTCATGCATAATATGAAAATGCTTTATTTTTATAGTATTACCAACATAATCCAAAAAAACCTTTCAGATCAATAATTATCTTTCTCCTGGACCTGTCAAAGGTGATATTCTCAAATCACTATCAATGAGAATAGTCTTCACTGGTTTTCTTCATCAGCCCAGTATTTTTCATTAACTTGTTCATTCACAAAAACATTTTTCTTATTAATTCTATTTTTTTTTAGCAAACATGCTACATTTTATCTTAAATCACATTGAGGGGGAGGGGGGAGCTATAATGTTTTTCTCCAAGGACAAGTAGGTCAATGATATTCTTACAGTTGGGTGACATCATTCTGACAGAACCTGGTGCAAATGCTACCCAGCGCTTTATAACTTTGAGGCTTTTAACAGTGGTCCCACCATGCATGCACAAGTGCCTCCCTGCCAAAACATGTGTGGGACCCTCAGTCTTGTTTTTTCAGTGGAGCTAGGAAGTTGCATTCTGTTGCCCGTGTTTTTCCTCATGTTCTCATACAATTTAGTTTTCTTCCCTCTCATATGTTTTTAATGTTTTCGGTACTTTTAGGTTTTCTTTATTTTTTCACAGCTCCCAAGGTCGCCTTAGGCCAGGACACCAAGCTCAGTTTGAGGGAAGCCCCTTTTTGGTCTCACCATTGAGCCTTTTGATTTAGGCACTGTTCTTTTTGACGTGCATCAGAAGACCCCCAGTAACTTCAAAAGTTCATAAGATATGCTTCACTGATGCACAGAATTGGTGTGTGCAGTATGTTGGGGCCTGACCATGACCTATCCAACTGTGTTCTCTGTTTAAAAATGCAGAAAAGAGCACAGAAGGCATGTTAGGCCCACTTGAGGGAACTTATTGGATTCTCAAAGTCTGGTCTGTCAACATTGGCATCAGAAACATTGACCCCAATGGCTGCCAGGGTATTGTCTGACACTTGGGGGTGCACTAAAATTGACAAAGTCTCCACCTCCCTCTTTAGCAAGCACCAGAAGCGCCATCCTCTGAGGTATACTAGGTGAAGGCCAAGAAGCATCGGCATTGGTCACCTTTGATGCATGGTGCCAGGAGCTCCAGGACATTAGCATTGCTAGCACCTGGTAAGTGCCATTGCTGAGAAGATTGCCCCCCTCTGTAATTCTGGTGCCATTGTTGCAGCCATAATGCAGTCAGGATGCTACTTCCAATATTGCATTGATACTCGGCAGGCTGTCTCCACATCAACATCAGCCCCAGCCTTGTTCTCGAAGACCAGCCAGGCTATGTTGAGGGAGGAGTTAGCAGGCTTGTTATAGCTCTAAAGTGTTTGGGCATCAAGAGCACATGAGCTAACCGCAGCACTCAGTTACTCCAACCTCAAGGTCCATGACACATCCATGGAATGGTCCCTGACAACCTTTACCTTGAGAGGCTTAGGTGTCTGTGCCTTCCCTTGCAAGGCACCGCTTGACATTGGAGAAAGAAGCTTCCTTGAGATCAAGGCATGACCAGGCACCTCAGCGCCTAGCCCCATAGAGTGGATATATTTCCAGCCAGCTCAGACAGGTGCAACCTCAGAAGTTCCAATAGAACTATTCTGTTGAGTCTGACATGGATACATCATGGGAGTCTGAGGAACAGTTAGATTAACTCTCAGAGGAGGGGTTCGACCTGCCTGAGTCTCTCTTTTTCTCCTGTTTTGTCAAGGAAATGGTGGTTATCATCCTTTTAAGTTGAAAAAGGAGGATGAACTTCAGGTCAAATTATTTCAGGTCCTAGATTTTGATTTTCCACCCAGAGATGTTCAGAGGAGCAGCTGCAAAAATTGATATTAGGTATGGATATTATTCAAAATGCTATCCTGGAAGCCCAGATTAGATGATATCCATGTATTAAAAAAGGAGGAAGGAAGGCCAAACAACAGCTAGCATGGTTAACAAGTGAAGTGAAGGAAGCTATTGGAGCTAAAAAGAAAATTCTTCAGGAAATGGAAGAAGAATGTGACTGAAAATAATAGAATCGGCATAAGGAATGGCAAGTCAAATGCAAAGAGAGACCTTGAGAAGAAGATTGCACTGGAGGCAAAAGCACATTATAAAAACTTATAAAAGCAAGAAAATGGTAAAAAGAATCATTTGGATTCTTAGATGACAGAGAGGTAAAAGGGACACTTAGGGATGACAAGGCCATAACAGAGAGATTAAATGAATTTTTGCTTTGGTTTTCACCAAGGAAGATGAGGGGGTAATACTAGTGCTGAAAATAGTATTCAATGCTGATGAGTCAGAGAAACTGAAACAAATCTCTGTAAACCTAGAAGATGTAATGTGGCAATTTGACAAATTGAAGAGCACCAAAATTTCATCGTGGGGGCAATACGTCACAAGCATTGTGGAGACGGAAGCAGAGACGGTTCTGACAAATCCCGTTTCTCCCTCCTCCCTCACTCAGTCACTCACCCGACACTGTAGCAGCAGCCGGCGAGCAGAGGAAGCGCCGGTAAACAGGCAACTTCTGGAAGTGACACAACAGAAGAAGGGCCCTACCAGGGCTGGCCAGAAGCTGCTTGTTTACTGGCTCTTCCTCTGCTCACCGGCTACAGCATTGGGTGAGTGAGTGATTGAGTGAGTGTGGGAGGAGGAAGCAAAGGGGGTTGTCAGGACCGGCTCTGCTGCTTTGAGAACGGAGTTGGGGAGGGAGGGGTTTGTTAGGACCAGCTCTACTGCTTTGGGAATGGAGGGAGGAAGGGGATTGTCAGAACCTGCTCTGCTGCTTTGGGTAAGGGAGTGGGGGAGAAGGGGGAAGAAAAAATGACCAAGAAAGAAGGGAAGAAGAGGCTGGACCTACAAGTGGGTATGATAGAGTGAGGTGAGGTGGAAAGGGAGACCCTATTTTGGACATTAGCTCTCAAATAACCCAAAACTACAGTTATCCAGCATTCACCAATCCCCATGGGTGCCGGATAACTGAGATTCTACTATATGTAGATTTTGTGAGGATCTCCATCAATGAAAGTATATAACTATTAGGAGCAAATCGGTCAGGGATTGACTTTGAAAATAAGAGATTTGAGCATCACCTTAAATTTTATTTACAAAGCTGTGGAGTAGAGAATGACATGGGGCCAAATTTTTCCCTGGTTCCGCAGGAGCTCAACTTCCTCATCCTGTCCCCATGGGTTTTGTTGCTGTCCCTGTCCTTGCCCCATTCCTGTAAGCTCAGCCTTAACTGCACAAGCCTTGAACACTTATGATTTTAAAGTGTTTGAGGTTTGTGCAGATGAGGACAGAGCTTGTAGGAACAGGGGAGTTACAGGAAAAGAACTCTCCAGGATGGGATGGGAAAATGAGATCCCGCGGCAATGGGGAAAAATTTGTCCCCATGTAATTCTCTATTGTGGAGCTGCTAAGAGTGTTATAGCTGGGTGGCTGGTGAATGTGAGGATCGCTTATTAACTTGCCTGCCTGGTGTGGAGGTGATTGGACTTCGTACATCACCTAGAAAAAATTTGAGACTGTGCTGGGGAGGAGATGACTATCCTGGTTCATGTAGGTACCAATGACATAGGAAGGTGTGGGAAGTAAGTTCTAAAAGTCAAATTTTAGGCTTATTGGTAAAAAGCTGAAATCTAGAACTTCTAGGGTAGCATTCTCAGAAATGCTATTTTTTCCGCATGCATGGATCCAAGAGAGAGGCTGTGCTCCAGAGTATCTAGGTATGTATGAGACAAAGTGCAGGAACGAATTTTAGATTTCTTAGGAAATGGTAGGAGTGGGCTTTTACACAAAGATGGACTCTACCTTAACCAGAGTAAACCCAGGCTGCTAGTGATAATGTTTAAAAAGGAGAAAGAGCAAATTTTAAACCAGAATAAGAAGTTAGCTTTCATAAACTACAAAAAATCGCAGAAAGAGGAAGACAGGCAAAAATATCTGGAAAAGTTAAGAGAGGCTGGTCTTGTAGTCAGGAAAGCAAAGATGCAAATGGAAGAAAAAATAGCTGACAAGACATTTTTTAGATATATTAATGATAGGAAGAAGTGCAAAAGTGAGACTCAGAGGTGAAGGGGAGAATATGCAGAAGCTGATAAAGAAAAGGCCGAATTGCTTAACAGATATTTCTGTTCTGTGTTCACGGCTGAAGCGCCGGGAATGGGCCGCAGAAGACAAACGTGAATAGGGAATGGAAGAGTAACAGACCCTGATCGATTTTCAGAGGTTTGTGTTCGTGAGGAGCTATGGGGGCTGGATGGTATACATCCTAGTGTGCTGAAGGAACTTAGGGAAGTTCTGTTAAGCTCTGCTGACTGACCTTTTTAATGAGTCTCTAGAGTTGGGAGTGGTACCGGAGGACTGGCGAAGAGCGGATGTGGTCCCTCACTACAAAAATGGAAGTAAGGAAGAAGTAGGGAATTACAGGCCGGTAAGTCTGACCTCTGTGATAAGCAATTAATAGAAACACTTTTAAAACAGAGAATGATGAAGATTCTGGAATCCTGTGGATTACAGGACCGGAGGCAACACGGATTCACTAGAGGTAGGTCTTGTCAGACAAATCTGATCAATTTCTTTGACTGAGTGACCAGAGAAATGGATAGAAAATGTGCACTAGATGTGGTGTATTTAGATTTTAGCAAAGCCTTTGACAGTGTTCCACACAGACGTATAATAAATAAACTGAGTGCCCTCAGGATGGATCCCAAAGCAATGGGCTGGGTCAAGAACTGGTTGAGTGGAAAGCAACGGAGGGTAGTGATCAATGGAGATCACTCTGAGGAAAGGAATATTACCAGTGGTGTGCCTCAAGGTTCTGTATCTTTTTATAAATGATATTGCTGAAGGGTTGTTGGGTAAGATTTGCCTCTTTGCAGATGATACCAAAATTTGCAATAGAGTAGACATGCTGGATGGTGTGAATAACATGAAGAAAGACCTGGCGAAACTTGAAGAATGGTCTGAAATTTGGCAGCTAAAATTTAATGCTAAGAAATGCAAGGTCATCATTTGGGAAACCAAGCCGGGGAAATCACCTGTATTAGATGGGTACACGAGTCATTTTTATAAGAAGTTTGGGGATCAGGTAGGACCTTTGTTGGTACGATTAATAAATGGGGTTCAGAAGGGGAGGGCCTTTTGCCTGGTACTATGAGTGAGGCAGGTGTTACAATTTTATTGAAACCTAGTAGAGATCCAACACTTTCCGGGTCTTATAGACCTATTTCCCTGTTGAATGTAGATGCGAAAATGATCGCAAAGTTCCTGGCTCTACGACTGGGCAAGTTGCTTCCTAGTGATCCATATGGATCAATCTGGATTTATCCAAAGAAGACAGGTGGGGGATAATATTAGGCGCACCCTGCATTTGATGTGGAGGGTGAAGCAGGAACAGGACCCAGTGGCGGTAATGGCGGTAGATGCTGAGAAAGCTTTTGATAGGGTCTCATGGGATTTTTTATGGGCAATAATGAGGAAAATGGGAATTGGGAGGCCGTTTAGTGAGTGGGTTAGAGCTTTGTACTATGCACCTAGAGCCTGTCTCAGAATTAATAAATCTTACACAGAATTTTTTTCCATCGCACGGAGCACTAGACAGGGATGTTCACTGTCCCCCCTGCTTTTTGCACTCTATAGAACCACTGGCTGTGTTGATTTGGAACCATCCCCTTTTGAGTGGGATTAGGGTAGGTGGCATGGAACATCGTATAGCATTATTTGCTGACGATATCCTCCTGTATTTGATAGATCTGGACCGCACTATACCTCAGTTGCTAGGTATTTTTGAGGATTATGGGAAGACGTCTGGCTTTAAGATCAACTTAGATAAGACTGAGCTGATGGATCTTACCCTGGGGGAAGACAGAGATTTGGCACTTTAATGCAAATTCCCCTTTAAGTGGGTAACTAAGAGCCTTAAATATCTTGGGATTTACCTGCCTAGAGACTTGACTTGTTTGTATGAGGTTAATTACGGATCACTTATTCTTACGATTCGGTCGGATCTTCACTGCTGGCAGGGGCTTTGGCTCTCTTGGGGGGAAAGTTTCGCTGTTCTCCAGATGAATATTCTACCTCGGTTACTATTTTTGTTTCAGATGTTGCCAATTCCCATACCGCCCCAGACGTTTAAGATACTACAAGCGGAATTTCGGAAATTTATTTGGCAGAGTAGAGCGCTCAGAATTTCACAACGTGTGATGTGGGCAGATTGAGCTAGGGGTGGAAAAGGGGTTCCAAACCTTTATTGGTACTATCAAGCGGCACAGTTGCAGATGTTATTGGAGTGGGACCTAGGCTCCCACAAGTGAGGTGTTCAGTTGGAGCAGATCATGGTGCCCCAGGGACGATTGGCTGCTAAATTCTGGGAGTTGGAGACTAATAATCCTTATATTTTACACTTGATTAAACTATGGGATAGAACTAAACAAGAATGCAATCATGGGCGGGTGACTTCCACAGCTTCCTTGAGGGAGGAACCCCAATTTGAAGTGGGTAAAACCAATCCTGTTTTTGAGAGGTGGGGACGTATAAGGCTGCTTCAATTTTGAGATTTCTTGAGATTGGGGATCATGGTATCTTTTGAGGCTTTACAACAGCTTCAGGGGGTGAGGGCTGGGGACTATTTGGCCTATCTTCAGGTGAAGCACTTTATGTCTGCTAGAGAAGTGTTCTTCAACCACCAGTCCATGGACTGGTGCCAGTCCACAGAAATTTCCTGCTGGTCCACAGGGCCAGCATGTGCATCAGGCCCATGCTGGTCCACTGGGCCAGCATGTGCATCAGGCCCAAAACAGTGTTCTTCAACCGCCGGTCCACGGTGCGATTGATGCGGCGTTATCTTCGAGCCAGCTCCCTCTTCCTCACTGATTCAGTGCATAAAGCCACGGGCAGTGGCTCCTACGCACGTCCTGCGCCTGAACCGGAAGTCTTCTCTCTGACGTGTTGTTAATAAGATTATATTGTGTATCTGTGAAAAATGAATGGAAAAAATAGTGTTACCATTAGTACTATTATGGGGGCGGGGTCTGGGTTGGAGATTGGGTAGAGATGGGCAGGGTCTGGCCCACGACTTAGCCCAGTGTTTTTCAACCGCCGGTCCACGGACTGATGCCGGTGCACAGAATAATTCTTTTATTTCTGTCGGTCCATAGGTGTAAAAAGGTTGAAAAACACTGTGCTAGAGGATGAAGAGAAGATTTCTTTAGTTGAGGTTGAACAATTAGAACAACTTTGGGGGACTTTGCAAGAGTGCCCAGACCTATCTCTACAATTTATCAATATTTAAGGGGTCGGGAGGCACCGAAATTTGGTTTTCAAAGTCACTGGGAGCGGGATTTACACTGTTCCTTTACATTTAAAGAGTGGGAGCTCATATGTGCGGAGGTGGGCAGGGCATCCACTTGCGTGCTTATACAGAAGAATGCATATAAGGTATTGAGTAGGTGGTATTATACCCCAGAGAGGCTTCATAAGATGTATCCTCAATCGTCAGCTACCTGTTGGCGGTGTCACGCAGCTGTGGGCACTTTTTTGCATATCTGGTGGGAGTGCCCAGTATTAGTCCCTTGTTGGTGGGCTGTAATGGGGTCTTTATCGCTAATGTTGGGGGTTCCTGTTACCCCCCAAGCCTACTGGGGATGTCTAATATTTGTGAGACCAGATGGCAAACCCAAATTTTGCATATGGGGCTGGCGGCATTTAAATGCCTCATCGCTGCTTACTGGAAACAGCCACTGGTGCTTGATACGAGTGAATGGAAAGTGAAACTATCATTGATGGGGAAAATGGAATTGTATGTGGCCAAACGTGGGGGATATTATTTGCAATCAATGCAAACCTGGACTTTTATTACTCAGAAATTGTGTATTTAGAAATATAGAAGAATGTATGATCCTGTTCCATGTTCTTTGCAGATGGGGGGAGGAGGTATTTCTTGGGGGGAATGTAGATGTTGTTGTATTCCTATACAGTTTTATTAGACATTCGATTTTGTGATAGTACGGATGGTGTTCTCTTTGAGTTGTATGATATGTTTATTATGTTTGAAAACTAATAAATATCAAAAATTTAAAAAAAAGAAATGCAAGGTCATGCATTTAGGCTGCAAAAACCCAAGGGAACGGTACAGATTAAGGAGTGAAGAGCTTATGTGCATGACAGAAGACCGGTACTTGGGTGTGATTGTATGCAATGATCTCAAGGTGACCAAACAGGTTGAAAAGATGATGGCAAAAGGTAGAAGGATGCTAGGTTGCATAGGGAGAGGTATGACCAGTAGGAAAAAGGAGATATTAATACCCATGTATAAGACTTTGGTGAGACCTAATTTAGAATATTGTGTACAATTCTGGAAGCCGCACCTTCAAAAAGATATAAAAAGGATGGAGTCGGTCTAGAGTAAGGCTACTAAAATGGTATGTGGTCTTCATCATAAGGCATATGGAGACAGAATTAAAGATCTCAATCTGTATACTTTGGAGGAAAGGCGGGAGAGGGGAGATATGATAGAGACGTTTAAATACCTACGTAATGTAAATGCGTATGAGTCGAGTCTCTTTAATTTGAAAGGAAACACTGCAATGAGAGGGCATAGGATGAAGTTCAGAGGTGATAGGATCTGGAGTAATCTAAGGAAATATTTTTTTTCAGAAGGTGTGGTAGATGCATGAACAGTCTCTCAGAAGAGGTGGTGGATAGGAAGGAAGTGACGTCATCGTGGCTGATGGCAGCCTAGAGCGATAGCTCCGCGGACCCCCGTGCTGTTTTTGGCGATCTTCGCGCGATTTCGCGTGCCTGCACTGTCTGCCTCCCTCAGCTTGTCTGTGAAGCTGTTTTGCTGCGTCTCGATGGCGACGCGAAAAAAACAAACGGATATTAAAGCGTTCTCCTCACCGATCCCGAATGGGCCTCTTAAACCTGGCTCTAAAATGGCGCCCGATCCGGCCGCGGCTGCGGAGGGCCCACCTGCTGATGCAACACTGCCGACTCTACAGCTGGAGATGCGTGGTTGGTTCCAGGAACTGAAATCTGAAATCTCTGCAGTTCGAGCTGATATCCATGCTGTTGTTGCTGAGCTAAAACGAGAGGTGGGTGAAATCGGGAATCGGGTGGGAGAGACGGAGGTTGCAGTGGAAGCACATGGCTCTGAAATAACACAGCTGAGAGGCAGGATTGCAGCGTTGGAAGAAAAAGCTGATGTGAGCACCCTTAAGCTGGAGGATCTGGAAAATCGCTCCAGACGGTGCAACCTTCGCTTTCGGGGTGTGCCAGACACTGTTTCTGACCCTCGCTGTATGGAGGTGATTGATCATATATGTATACAGGCACTAGAGACTGCTGGTTTGCCTGTGGAAGTGGGTAAACCATTGCTGGATAGGGCACACCGCATCCCTGGCCCTCGTGATGTGAACCGCCCTCGTGATGTTGTAGCTTGTTTCCATCGCTATATGGATAAGGAGCATGTGCTTAGGGCGGTGAGGCGCTCGGGGGGAACCGTTAAATGGGAAGAAGCGGACATTGATGTCTATCCTGATGTGGCTCCAGCAACCCTGGCCTGCCGTCGCACATATAGAGACTGTACCCGTATACTGCAGGAGCGCAGTGTTCGATATAGATGGATTTATCCTATTGGACTGGCTTTTACACATGCTGGCAAGAACTACACTGCAATTTCTGTGGCTGATGTTCAGTCTCGAATGGTGGAAGCAGGTTTGATGACAGCTTCGGAAATGGCTCCACTGCCTCAGAGGTCACCTATACCCAAGTCAGGAAGAGGGCTGGGATGGCAGAGAGTGGCTAGGTCGGCTGCAGCCCGTCGTCCTTTGGAAGCGGCCACGTCCTCATCCCTTTGAACTTTTGTGTTTGTGAGATGTGTTCCTGAACTTTTGTGCTGTGTATGTTTCTTTTTCTTTTTCTTTTTGCAGAGCGGCTTCTGTCGCGAAGGTTATTTATAGGGCTTGGTCTGGGGGTCCATTTGTGAACTGTTTCTCTACACTTCCTGTACCGTGGTTGCCAGGTGCTTTGGTAGCTGGACCATGTGGGGTGTTGTTGGGGGGTTGGGGGGAGGGGGGGGTGTTGGGGTTGGGAAGGGTTGTGACCGAGTGCTCTTTTGTATGATTGTATGGGAGTATGTTAGTATATTGTTTTTCTTAAGGTTGAGATTGCAGGGGTTGGTTGATTTGACTGCTTTGGGACATGGTATGGATTTGGTGACAAAGTGCTTTTTCTTCTTTAGTATGAATGGATAAACTTACTTTACTGTCTTATAATGTACATGGTTTGAATTCACCACAAAAGCGACGCTTGTTATTTAAGGAATTGAGCCGTCTGAATAGTGCTGTTGGATTTATTCAGGAGACCCATTTCCAATCTCACTTTGAGAAATTGCTTACACACAATAGCTATCCTCATGTTTTCCTTTCCTCTAATAAGATCCGGAAAAAGACTCAGGGGGTGGGTATTTTAATTCATAAACGTGTCCAGGTGGTATTGAGAGAGGTGGTGCGGGATGTTGAAGGCCGCTACATTCTAGTCAAGGCTGAGTTGGATGGCACCTTATATAGTTTACTGAATGTCTATGCCCCAAATGTTGGTCAGGGGGCCTTCTTTACGTTGTTAGAACGTGTGCTGTTGGACCATGTAGACGGTACTCTCCTTGTGGGTGGAGATTTTAACCTCACTTGCTATCCTCAGGAGGATAATTCAAATTCTTCCATCCGCTACGCTAGAAGCGACAGAAGAGCTTTGCTGCGCTTCCTGCGTAGACATGATTTGATAGATGTGTGGCGTTATTTACATCCAGGCACGCGAGATTACACATTTTATTCATCGAAACATAATTCATATACTAGAATTGATATGTGGATGCTGCCTCGTATTGCCCTGCCTCGAGCCCTGGCCTCCAGTATTGAGCCCCGGGTGTGGTCGGATCATGCTCCTTTGACTCTGGAGTTACGGGTTGGGCAGGTTAGAGGCGGCCGTCGCATGTGGCGTATGAATGATTCTTTGTTGAAAGATCCCAATACTTTGACTCTTTTAGAAGCTGATGTCAAAGAATTTTTTGTATTCAACGACATAGCTGGCATTAATGTTGCAATTCTTTGGGAAAGTTTTAAAGCTACCCTTCGGGGTTGTTGTATCTCGAGGGGGTCGTACAGAAATCAATGTCGAGTGGCTCGCAGATTAGAACTAGTGTCCCGCCTTCGACGCCTAGAGAATGCTCACAAGAGAGCCCCATCGGTGGCTGGGGGGGTAGCGCTGACGGAGTGCCGGAGAGATTTACAGGAACTTGATTTAGAGGGCATGGCTTGGGCCCTGCAGAGGCGGAAACAACGGTTTTTTGAATGGGGTGGTAGGGCAGGTCGCTTGTTAGCTGCACAGATCAAGCAAACTCAAGCACAACATTCCATAACTCGGATTCGTAATGACTCGGGTCAGCTTTGTGTAGATGATGGGGACATCCATCAGGCTTTTTTATCCTTCTATCAGACTCTGTACACTCCGGAAATTGAAACCACGGAGGGGGAGATAGATGCTTTTCTATCTAGCGTCACCTTGCCTTGTTTGGCGGAAGTTGATGCGGAGTGGCTCTCTTCCCCTATTCAACCCGCTGAGGTGGTGGCGGCTATACGCCATTTGGCTGCTTCCAAAGCACCGGGTGTTGATGGCTTTTCCCCCCTGTTTTATAAGAAAATGGAGGCCCATATAGTCAATCCTCTGACTAGATTGTTTAATTCTTTTTTGGAGGGGGATTGTCTGCCGTATTCGTTTCGTCAGGCAGCGGTCTCCCTTCTTCTCAAGCCTGGGAAAGATCCCCTCCTTTGTGGGTCTTACCGCCCTATCTCATTGTTAGGAGTTGATTATAAGCTGTTTACCCGTATTTTGGCAGTCCGGCTGCAACGTTTTCTTCCTTACCTAGTTCATGGAGATCAGTGTGGCTTTATTTCAGGGAGGCAACCTGGTGATAATATCCGAAGAGTGTTAGATCTTATTGGAGTGGCCCATCAAGAATCGGTTCCGGCAGTCCTGTTATCAGTTGACGCTGAAAAAGCCTTTGATAGGGTTTATTGGCCGTTTATGTTAGCGGCCTTGAAGAAGATGGGCATTTCGGGTGCTTTTCTACACTGGGTGACTTTATTATATGCTGCTCCGGAGGCTTGTTTAAGAGTTAATGGAAGATATACTGCTAATTTTATGATTCGTAGAGGAACTAGGCAAGGGTGCCCTCTGTCACCACTGATTTTCGCGCTAGTCATGGAACCTTTAGCAGCCTCTATACGTGCGAATGCTGATATTCAGGGAATTGTGGTGGATGGTGAAGAGCATAAGATTTTATTGTATGCTGATGATATTTTGTTTACCTTGACCCACCCGCATCGTTCTTTGACGGAGGCGCTTCGTGTTTTGACTACGTTTGGTGTGGTGGCTGGCTTTAAAATTAACATCGACAAATCTGAATTGCTTAACGTTTCCCTTCCGGACTTGTTGGTAACGGACTTACGTGCTAGGTTCTCGTTTCGATGGGCGGCTAAATCCATTAAATACCTTGGTGTGCGTATATCTCGAAGACTTACTGACCTTTTTGAATTGAATTACCCTCCGTTGCTAAGAACTGTATTTGCTGATCTGGATCGATGGGAGGGGTTGAGATTGTCTTGGATGGGTAGGATTAGTGCTTTGCGTATGAATGTGTTGCCTCGTTTTTTGTATCTGTTCTCCTGCCTACCTCTCTCAATTCCTAAACGGTTCTTGCTTAGGCTACAAAGGCGGGCCTTTGCTTATATCTGGACACGTAAACCCCCTAGGGTGCGGAGGGAACGTATGTACTGGGACAGGTTACATGGGGGAATGGGTGTCCCTGATTTTTCTACATATTACTATGCATCCCAACTGCAAGGACTGTTTCATTGGGCATATCCCTCCCAGCGCTGGGTCTCACTAGAACAGGCCTTACAACCTACTTACCCTTTGGCAGCAGTGCCCTGGCTGTCTTTTGATATCCTTCGGGATCTGCAGACTGGAACATCTTATGGGATGGAATGTACTTTGCATGCATGGAGCAGGGTTAGACGAGCTTGGTTCCCACGTCAGCGCTATTTTTATGCTACTCCCATTAGATTTGCCCCTGATTTTCTGCCTGCTAAAGATACTGGGATTTTTCGGCGTTGGGAAATGGAGGGTCTTAGGGTCCTAGGTCAGCTGGTAGTGGGTGGACAACTGGTACCCTTTGCTGCCTTGCAATCTATATATGACCTCCCCTCGACTGATTTTTTCGCCTATGTCCAACTTCGAGATTTTATGGTGAAGAGGGTGATCCCGGAGTGGGAAGGGGCAGACTCTGCTTTTTTACAAGTTTTTAGGATGGGATCTGGGGTGGGCCTTATTTCACGTCTCTATAGGGCTCTTTTATACACTAGACCACAGGCCCACACATATGAACATCGTTGGGAACTCTTGCTGGGGAGGGCCTTGGATTATCGACAATGGGACTGTCTTTATGGTACACTGCTGAGAGTCTCCTTGGCGTCTCCCTTAGTGGAGCAGGGATATAAGATGCTATTTCAGTGGTACCTCACGCCAGAAAAGGTGCACCGTTTCTATCACTGTGGGAACGGGCACTGTTGGCGCAACTGTGGGTGTTTGGGCTCCTTTGGGCATGTGTGGTGGGACTGTATTAAGATTGTACCTTTTTGGAAGATGGTTCAACGACTGCTGATTGATGTGTTACGCTTACCCATCCTATTGCGTATGGAAACATTTTTACTTAACTATCCTTTGGGGAGTTTGGATGTGGATCAGAATCATTTTGTGGCCCTGGTTGCTACGGCAGCCAGACTTTTAGTGGCTACATATTGGAAGCGTGACTTTTTGCCTTCTCGTACTGAACTGTTACATAAGATTGACCAAATTTACTTGATGTCCAAATTGACTGCTTTAAATAATGATTCCTGTGGAACGTTTCATAGACAGTGGTCTCGTTATAGCTCCTGGCGAGGTTTACTTTGAAACTTTTCTTACTTTTCTTTTTCATCTTCCTTTGTTTTAGGCTTATATTGTATCACTCGGTGGGGGGGGGTGGGGGGGTTCTGTTGTTTCATATGGGCGATGTACTTTTGCTGTTGGCATACTGCCTGTGTACTGTTTTCATTTTGTTTAATAAAATCTTAAACTTCAAAAAAAAAAAAAAAAAGAAGAGGTGGTGGATACAGAGACTGTGTTTGAATTCAAAAGGGCCTGGGATAAGCACGTGGGATCTCTCGGAGAGAGGGATAGATAATGGTTACTGCGGATAGGCAGACTAGATGAGCCATTTGGCCTTTATCTACCATCATGTTTCTATGTAACCTTGGGGGAAGGTGACTGTTGCTGAGGAGTGCTTGGTTTAGAGCAGGGGTCTCAAAGTCTCTCCTTGAAGGCCGCAATCCAATCGGGTTTTCAGGATTTCCCCAATAAATATGTATGAGATCTATGTGCATGCACTGTTTTCAATGCATATTAATTGGGGAAATCCTGAAAACTCGACTGGATTGCGACCCTCAAGGAGGGACTTTGTATCTTCTAAAGGGCGGGACTGCGGCAGAGGAAGCAGCGCAGGGCTCAGAGAAGGGGCGGGACCGCTGGCAGAGGAAGCAGCAGGGCTCACTAGCGTCGCGAACCCACGGTAGGCAGCTTTTCCACAGCAAACGGTGCAAGGGGGCTGGGGGAAGAATCAGACGTCGTGGGGGGGTGCGAGCGCTCCTTCAGGGTGGGGAGGCCAGCGGTCCTTCGGGGTGGGGCATCAGGCTTTCAGGGTGGGGTTGGCCTTCAAGGGGGGGGACAGGATTTCAAGGGCAGGTTGGCGAGAGGAGAGTCGGGGCGGCAAGCAGCATGCGCGGTATACACGTGGGCGCGCTATACCAAAATTTTCTTACATAAATTCCTTGTTCCTGCGCACTATACCCGTGTGCGCGTTGTACCCGTGTGCGTGTTATATGCGTGAAAATACGGTATTATGTGGACCAGCAAACTATTAAGACTGAAATAAAATAAACACATTTCCACCCTGTCTCCACAAGCTCGGTCCCCACAAACCATCTGATCCCATCCACACAAGCCTCAATTATAATTTTATATTGAACGTATTTGATTAAAATAGAAAAAGAAACAATATTCTGTACAATTGTCATTTTATAAATATAAATATACAGAGCAAGGACCAACAAAACCCCTGTCTCCCCTCCCCTTCACATATATCAAGTTTCAAGTTTATTAGGATTTTATATACCGCCTATCAAGGTTATCTAAGCGGTTTTTTTTACAATCAGGTACTCAAGCATTTTCCCTCTCTGTCCCGGTGGGCTCACAATCTATCTAACGCACCTGGGGCTATGGAGGATTAAGTGACTTGCCCAGGGTCACAAGGAGCAGTGCAGGGTTTGAACCCACAACCCCAGGGTACTAAGGCTGTAGATCCAACCCTCTACTATCAAGAAACTGAACAAGCCAAATTATTACAGAATGCTACACAGAAATACCATGCTAACAGAATACTGCAGTCACACATGACAGGAATAGTGTTAGGGGAGTGCCCCCTGGTCAGAGAGAGCCCTAAGCGAGCTGAAAGCTAAATAAGCACTGTCTGGGCTTTGCAGTCCCCAGTTATATTTCTAGCAGGATATATATTTCAAATCTGATAAATTCTAATGACAAAATAGAAATAAAATGATTTTTTTCTACCTTTTGTTGTCTCTGGTTTCTGTTTTCATCTTCTTTTCACTCTTTTCCTTCCAGCGGTCTGCCCTGTCTCTTCGATCCAATACCTGCCCCTTCCATATGTATCTGACTTCTTTATATGCCCCTCTCCCCAGCCTGTGCCTCCTCTCTCCTTTTTACATCATTAATTCCAGCTTCACTGCTTTCTTCATTTTTATGTCTCCTACACCAGATCTAGCATCTTTATCCCTCTCTCATTTCTCTGCGGACCCCCTTCCCAGCATCAATCTCTCTCTATTTTCTCATTCCTCTCTCTCCCCTTTCCCTCATCTGATCTCTCCATTCCACCCTGACCCCCTTTTCCCTCCTGTAATCTTCCTGCCAGCTGTTTCCTTCCTTTTTCCCTTCTCCCTTCCCTCCTCCCCCTATCCAACATTAACTCTCTTTCCTTCCCTTTCCCTCCTCCCCTCCCAGCAGCATCTCTCCTTCTACCTCCCTCCAGGTCCAGTAGCAGCTCTCCCTTTATCCAGCAGCTTCCCAGCCTCCAACAGTGGCTTCCTCCCCTTCCAGCAGCTCTCAGTACTTGCCTGCAGCAGCGATTTACTTAGGCAGCCTTGGGTCCGTTGCTGCCTCTGAGGAAAGAGGAAGTTTCTGGTGAATCACTGTCCTGGCAAGTACGAGAGCTGCTGGGAGGGGAGATAGCCACTGTTGAAGGCTTCCCAGGATCTTGCTCCCACGCACACTGACCATCTCCCTCCACTTGCACCTGTACCTGCAGCTCTTCTACCTGCACCTTCTCTGCGGCCCTCTTCAGCAACTCGGCAGGGGTGGTGATCAAGTCAGGCTGCCGACGTCGGGACCTTCCTTCTCTGAGTCCCGCCTAGTTTGTTTCAACTTCCTGTTTCCAAACAGGCAAGACTCACAGAGGGAAGGCCCCGACGTTGGCAGCCTGTCTTGATCGCCCGAGGCAGGGCGGAACAGCAGCCTTCCAAAACTACCACAATCGGCAGGAAATTTAACCGCCGACTCGATCTTGCCGGCCCTGCGCGGACTGGAAAAAATTTTCTGTGTACTGACACCGGTCTGCGGACCGGCGGTTGAAGAACAGTGCTCTAATAGACTGAAGCTTCCAGAGAGTGAAAAAACCCTTTCTGACCAAAGAGTCCACCTGGTCTTTCATGGTTAGGCCCTGGTCTAGTATTACTCCCAATACCTTCATAGTTGATTGGATAGGGTAACTAAGTTTGTTGATGCGCAGCGATGTTTTAGTATTAAGTGGGTGTGGCGAGGCTATGAAGAATTTTATTTTTTCTGAGTTTAGCTTCAGTCTAAATTCAGTCATCCATTGTTTGATCACATTTAGTACTTCTGTTGCCGTAGGAGTGACTTCGGAGAGAGAGGTAATGAATGTGATTATGATCGTGAAGTCATCTGCGTAACTAAAAAATTTTATCCCTAGTTAGGACAATTGCGCACCTAGTGATGACATGACATACGCCGAGAGGTTGGATAGGCTGGGGCTCTTCTCTCTGGAAAAAAGGAGGCTCAGGGGAGATATGATAGAGACCTTCAAGATCATGAGGGGCATAGAGAGGGTGGATAGGGACAGATTCTTCAGACTGAAGGGGACAACAAGTACGAGGGGGCATTCGGAGAAACTGAAGGGAGATAGGTTCAAAACAAATGCAAGGAAGTTTTTTTTCACACAAAGGGTCGTGGACACTTGAAATGCGCTACCGGAGGAAGTGATCAGGCAGAGTATGGTACAGGGATTCAAACAGGGATTGGACGGATTCCTGAGGGATAAAGGGATCGTGGGATACTGAGGGAGGAGCTGGGATGTAACACAAGTATAGAAAGCTAACCAGGTAATAAGTATAGAAACCCAACCAGGTCGTGGATGTGCAAGACCGGAGGGTTAGGACTTCGATGGGAAGATAGGACTTCAATGAGAAACCAAGGTGGCAAGGGAGCCCCTTCTGGTGATTCAGACAGGTCGTGACCTGTTTGGGCCGCCGCGGGAGCGGACTGCCGGGCAGGATGGACCTATGGTCTGACCCGGCGGAGGCACTGCTTATGTTCTTATGTTCTTATGTAAACATTGAAAAGCAATGGGGACAATGAGGACCCCTGCGGAACGCCAGATGGATTACTCCAAGTGTCAGAGAGATTGTATTTAAAGTGTACTTGATAGGTGCGGGGCATAAGGAAACCTCGGAACCAGTGTAACACCTCGCCTCTGATACCAACTGCATCTAAGCATTGTAACAGTTTCCCATGGTTCACTAAGTCAAAGGTGGAGCTCATTTCAAATTGCATAATCAGGGCATTAAGACCTCTACTAAATAAGGAACATAAATTATCCAAGATGGCCGTGATTACTGTCTCAGTGCTAAATAGAGGTCTGAAGCCAGATGAGTTTCATGTAAAAGAGAGAACTGATCAAGATATTCCATCAATTGGGCATATACCAATCCTTCCATGATTTTTACAAAAAATGGAATGGATGCTATTGGTCTATAGTTGGTTACTAATGCTTGTGATTCTTTACAATATTTTGGAATTGGGGTTATTATGATGTGACCATTATTAGTGAGGAATTTTCCATTTTTTAAATTATCAGACAAATAATTCAACAAAGTTAGTTTAAAGCCTAATGGGGCTGCTTTCATAATTTCTGGGGGACAGGAGTCCAAAACGCAGTATGATTTAGTGTACTTGTTGTATAATTTGATATAATTATTCCATTCTAAATCTTGAAAGGAGTTCCAAATCATATCTGCTGGTATTTCATTTCTTTGTACGTTAACTATTTGATGTTCATGTATATCATTTGTTGAACAGTTATTTCTTAGGTTTTTAATTTTTGAATCAAAATGCTGTGCTAGATCATGTGCAGAAGGTAGCTTAATATTATGCATGGATTGAGTGTAGTGTGTGGTGTCAAATAAGTTCGTAACTAAGTTGAACAGTTCTTTTGTATTGATTCCTTTCGAGCTAGTATTGGATGAGTCAATTTTGGATGAGTAAAAAGCTTTACCTTTTTCTTTTATCAATTGTTTGTAGATTTTTATGTTGGATCTCCAGTTGATCCAGTCTGACAATTTTCCCGTTTTTTTCCAGATCCTTTCCAATCGTCTTACTGCTTGTTTCATTTTTAAAAGTTCAGTGTCAAAACATTTATTATATTTATTTGAGCAACTTTTACTGTTTCGTTTAGGGGCAATTTCGTCTAAAATGGATTTGCTTGTTTTTATCCAGTGATCCCAGAAATCAACCTCTTCTATCTCTGCTCGTAATTCGTATTGTGACCAATATTCCTCTGGATTGATATGGCCCCTTGTGAGATGTTCTTTTTGTTTCTTTGGATGTGTTTTGGATTTTAGATGAGTCCAGGCTAAAATAAAATAATAAGTAAAGTGATCAGACCAGATATCATGACACCAAGTACCGTCAAATAGAGTGATGGAAGGATCTAGAATCTCCTTTGTGTACATAGCTACCACATCTAGATGATGGCCTTTTTCATGTGTTTGTGTGGTTAAAGGGAGATTATAATTGAGCAAAGATAGAAAGTTTTTAAAATCTTTCGCTTCTGGATTGTCCTCTTCGTCTAAGTGTAAGTTTATGTCTCCTGCAATAATATTATATGAAATTCAGTTTGGACAAGTACAAAGTAATATATGTAGGGAAGAATAAGCCAAATTATAGCTACATGATATTAGGTTCCACATTAGGAGTCATCATCCAGGAAAAGGATCAAAATGTAATTGTGGACAGTTTATTGAAATTGTTGGCTCAGTGTGTGCTGGTTGTCAAAAAATGCAAGCACAATGTTAAGAATTATTTGGAAAGGAATTGCCCCATATCACTCCATGATGTGACCTCACCTTGAATATGGCATCATGTCTGGTCTGGTCATCTCATTTCAAAAAGATATAGTGGAATTAGAAAATGTACAGAGAAGGGTGACCAAAATGGAAAAGGAGATGGAATAAGTCTTCCATGAGGAAAGGCCAAAGAGGCTGGGGCATTTCAGATT
This sequence comes from Geotrypetes seraphini, assembly GCF_902459505.1. Classification (NCBI taxonomy): domain Eukaryota; kingdom Metazoa; phylum Chordata; class Amphibia; order Gymnophiona; family Dermophiidae; genus Geotrypetes; species Geotrypetes seraphini. The sequence continues at coordinate 537,472,416 of NC_047084.1, forward strand.
GGAGAAGAGATAGCTGAGGGGAGATAAAGATCAATAAAATTCTGAATCGAGTACAAAGATACAAAGATCAGGAGTCATGCCATGAAGGTACAAAGTTGTACATTTAAAATATGGGATCAATTTTTTTCATTCAATGTATACTTTAGCTTTGGAACTCATTGAAGGAGGAAGAGGTAAAGGCACTTAGAGTATCTGAGTTTTAAAAAATGGTTTGGATAAGTCAGTACATTGTTGTTAAGGTAGACGTGCCTAATATATTAGAAAACCAAATATAAAGAATTAATAATTAAAATCAAAATTAAGAATGTATGAAGTAAAGTTACGCAGAAGGAAGGCTTAGCTGGCACGAGCAGTGGGTATTCCATTCTGCTGGCAAAGATGTGAAGAATTATGTAGGAGTGTGGCACTATCAGGGCGGGGAGGTGCGGCGATGTCAGACTGGCAGGGAAGAGTGCATCAGGGGGGTGCACGGGGCAGTGATGCTAGGCAATAACTTCCCTTGCTGTACCACTGGAGCTATGGCAGTGTCAGTAGCCCAGTTGGGATCAGCTTCTGTAGAAGAGATTTACAGAGCTTTAACATGGACTTATTTCCATACATTTATTTTTTATTTATTTATTTATTCAATTTTCTATACCGTTCTCCCAGGGGAGCTCAGAACGATTTACATGCATTTATTCAGGTACTCAAGCAGTTTTCCCTCTCTGTCCCGGCAGGCTCACAATCTATCTAATGTACCTGGGGCAATGGGGGGATTAAGTGACTTGCCCAGCGTCACAAGGAGCAGCGTGGGTTTGAACTCACAACCTCAGGGTGCTGAGGCTGTAGCTTTAACCACTGCGCCACACTCTCATTTGTTTCTCACTATTGCTTAGATCAGGACTCTTTACACAATGGTAAGTTTCACCAGACAAATCTTGTGAAATGTATTTGTGGATCAGAATCAAACTCCACCTCAGGCCCCTTTCTTTGAGTTCAAGGCTATCTTTTATAAACTCAGGGAAATAACTTGTTAATAGAACCCTCCCCCCGCAAAAAAAAAAAAAAAAAATCTGTGAGCTGCCTGCAACACACATCCTGCTTGTCCGGAGAGAAGGCCAAGTCACTTACCTGTAGCAGGTGTTCTTCATTTACAGCAGGATACAAGTTTTCACGTATCCTCCCACCTTTCCAAGGAGTTGTATTCTATGCTGAGCTAAACTATGAAGTAGCCTAAAGTGGACGCCACACAGTTATGGCATACGGTAAATGGCATGCATGATGAGCCTACTCAAAAGTTTTAGAAATCTGGACTGGAGTAATGTTTCCATGCCAGGCTTCAGTAGTGATGCCACCCATTGTTTGAGGACTTGTATGCTGTCATTCACAGAGAACTCCTGCTACAGGTAAGTAGCTTTCCTGCTCAATTGGTACATTGTTGAGGCCTGACATTATGTCACTCCCCAGAGAATTTGTTCCATTGTTCTGCATTCTCTCCCAAATTAGTCTAGCCATCACAGTAACAGTCCTTGACCAGGATGCATAAAGCAGGGCTTCTTTCAGAACCGTGCAATTAGAAGCCCTAAATTTAGCCACTAGGTGCCATTGTTGCAAGATGACTGACTCCCCCCCCAGGATCTAATAAGCTCTGTCACTGCAGCATCCTGCTGGGGAGAGGATGACTTAACCAGGGAACTAAACACAGGTTCTTTGCATGGCAGTGTACAGAACTACAATTGAGCCACTAGGCCAAGCATCATTATAGTTTTTTTTAAATATATACGTATATGCAATTTATCAGACTCTCTTGTTTTAGTTCTCCTTACAGACGGACATGACCAGAAGGCAACTGGAGTATGAAGCCCGGCAAATTCGAGCAGCCATGGAAGAACAGCTAGGAACCTGCCAAGATATGGAGAAAAGAGCTCAGGTAATTAAGTAGGCAGGAGTAAGGCTCGCGTTTTGCAACTTGGCATGAGTAAAAAAGCATGTAAACTTAAACTTTTACAATTGGAAATGCAGCTTCTGTATCTGAAGCAGAGGTTGACTTCTGTAAAAGTAGGCCAGAAGGAATTTGAACTCTGGGTGATGATAAAATCCTGACAGGAGGTAGCCTGCCATTCTGGACTAACTCAGATGACATTATTTGTAGGGGGGATGCAAGTCAAGTTCTAGTGAATGCTAGGGTTATGCATCTGAACCCACAAGTTACTTGCAGAATGATATCACTCATCTTTCAACTCTGCCTCCATCCCAGTAGGCTTGCTCTTGCCCCCTCAGGTTTTCTTCTGAAAGCAAGTTGCTCAGATATATTTCTGACCTGCTATGCAGTTTTATTATTTTCAGGTTTTTTTTCCTGTTGTTTTAAGTTGGAGGCTTGGTGCTCAGAGGTTTTCTCTTGTTAGGACCTCTGCCTGGGAGAAGACACAGACATACGGTAGAAGTCTGCTGCTAGCAGGGTCAGCCTTTGGGATCACCTGTCTAGCCAGCTTGCTATAATATTTTTGAATCTTGAGGGCCATTCCCTGAGTAGCTGCTCACATCCTTGAGCTGTTTGGCTCCTTCCTGGCCTGGCCAGGATTAAAAGCAGGCTAGCTGCGTGGCTCTCCCTCCTTCACAGTGAGAGAGTTTCTGGGGGTTGCGGCTCAGGCCAACATCAGTCCAACTGGCTACCTGAAGACCAAGTTCATAGTGCGAGCTTGTGAGATAGAATTCTTCTCCATTTGTTCCAGCTGCACTTCTGAGCTGAGGCAGATAAGCACTTACTGACCTACAAATGCATTCAGCTGCTGCTCACTATCTCTCTTCACCTATCTTGCCCTATGTTCCCTTCCCCCCTCCCCGCATGCGAACTCTGTTCAGCTGGTAAGTCTTTTCTATCTGTGCCCTTCTCCTCCTCTGCCAACTCCAGACTCCATCTCTTCAGTCTTGCCTGGAACAAACTGCCCAAATCCCTACAGTGGGCTCTGTCAGTTCAAGTCTAAGTTAAAAGCCCACCTCTTAATAATAATAATAATTTTATTCTTATATACCACCAAAGCCATAGTAGTTCAAGGCGGTTTACAACAAAGAAGAGCTGGACAATCAGCGAATATAGGTACAATTAGCGAATATAGGTACAATGTAAAGTCATCCAAAAACAGGTGAATAGGATACAGAGGTAAGGCATAAGAGATCTTGGGAAACAAGAGAAAAGGCATAAGAGGTCTTAGGTTACAAATCGGTTAAACAGGTTTGTTTTTACTAATTTTCCTCTAACCTTAGGTTCTGCATCCCCAACCCTATATGTCATATCGAAGTTAGATTGTAAGCGCTTCTGAGCAGGGACCGTCTATTAAATGTCAAAATGTATATGCATATGCCTTTCAGCGCTATTTAAGTGATAAATAGAAGTAGTAGGCACCACATGGCACAGTGAGTAAGGCTATTATAGCCTATGAGGAAAATCGGGGATGGGAGGGGGGTAGGTCTGGAAAAGTGAAATTTGAGGGTTTCTGGGGCCAGAGCTAGAGTCTCCCTCCTCCAAAATCCCTTTCCATGTAATTTTTGAACTTCAATGCCATCCCCCCGGGGGTCATTTTTGGTTCAAATTCACTGGCCATCTTGAGTTTTAAACTATCTTTTTTGCTTTAGCCTCCAACTGCCTTAAAACCCCTCGATTATGCTCAGGCCTTTCTACCCTATCATGCCAAGTTTGTGCAGGTTGGGGCGGGGCAGGAGCCTATTTTTCAAGCGCTGATTCTGTCAGCGAATTTGGTTTTGGTAGAGTGAAGAGTTTCATCCAGTGAAATAAGGGATTTCTCAGATGACGTTACAGGGTTTCCCCTTTCTTTTAAATTCAGAGCAGTGAAGATGCTGCGGCCATGTTCTTTGCTTATTTCAGCGGTGTTACAGCATAGTGTATTAAGCACATGACTTAATGTAAGGCAAGCTAACTATTGCAGGAATTATCACTCTGTGCTTATGTGAACACGTAATGATATAGTTTTCATATAAATTAGAGTGGTAACTAATGGACAGTTTTATTTATTGCAGCGCAGTATGTTGTTGTCTCACCTCATTTCCCTGATGAAGTATTGAAACGGGACTGTTTGGAAGAGGTGGCGCTGTAACTTAACATAAGTTTATCTCCTTTTTATAAGAATGATTTATATAAAGAAAATTTAAATAAAATAACAAATGAAAATGAAAATTAAGATAAAATCGTAAAGGGATCAATGAGGATTGCAGCCTGATCATGTTAGATTACTCGATTGGCAGTCTGAAGATCCCAAGAATGGCTGCATTATCTACCACTTTGTATTTAAAGCCATAAAGTATTCACACCTCTCAAAGAGCATGCTACTCCATATACCCTCCTGGGAGATATCGACAACTAATGCCAACCTTTACGGTTTTGGGGTGGTGGTGTCATTGCAATGGACACGCAGTTCAGGGTCGTTGGTCCCCAACTCAGTAAAAGTGGTCCATAAATCGCATGGAACTCAGAGCCATTCAGTTGGTGTTGCAGTCCCTGGAAGGCAATACAGTCAGGATATTTCCAGACAATACGACAGCAGTGGCCTATGTCAACTGACAAGAAGGCACCAGGAGTGCCCCTGTGACAGGGTATACCTACCATCACCAGGAACCATGAATGTGAAGAAAGACTCTCCAGTAGGACCTGTTAATAAATTACAACCTGGGTCTAGAACTCTTAAGTGGGGCCCAAGGGAAGAGTTCATTTGCAAATGATCTACATATTGACAAATTGCCTATCTCAGGAGACAAACGAGAGTCCGGAGGGAGGGAAGAACCAACCCTGTGGAGGCAAAGCAACCTCCTGAGTCTAGGAAGATGGAAACTGGGAAATTTTCAAACTAAATACATGGAATCAAAAATCTCACCCTGAACCGAAAGAATCTATCAAAGAGAACAACTAGGGCAATCAGCCTGGGAAGTCTGAGCTTGTCAAGAGCTCTCAAGGTGACCCTCAGGGGGATCAATGCTGGCAGTTGCCTAAACCCTGGTAAGCCTTACCTTGTGTGGCCAGAGAGTAGCCAAAGACCAGAATACCTTGTGTGTCTAATGCGTGGCCAAGGGCCAGAATGTCCTGGGTGATCAGAGGTGATCAAATAGGACCCCAGATCCCTGTTAGACAACCCTGTTACTTCTAGAGACTCAGTTCCTCTTTCAGTGGGCAGAAACGCATCTGTAGACTCTCTCAGATGCACATGTTGCAGGAGTGGAGTATGTTCAGGCTGGCTATCTCAGTGGTCAAACACTTGACCCAAGGGAGTGGTTACTCTCCGCACAAGTGTTCAGTGGTGGGGGTGTCCACAAATGGATCTCATGGCCTCAGCAGCAAACCCAAAGGTGGATCACTTCTACAGCTGAAGGTATGAGCCCAGGAGCACAGGGTTGAATACAATTAATTGAAAATAAAATACTGCATAAAACGTACACAAGTAATACATAAAACAATCATTTTCTCCCATCCTCCTCCCAATTATTAATACAATAAGACATATGATGTGATTACAACAGGATCTCATGAAAGACTTCTGAGGAAATTAGAAACTTGTGGGAAACAGAGAGTAAATTTAAATGGTCAATATTCTCACTGGGTAAATAGCGGCTTCCCCAAGGGTCTGTGCTGTGACTACTGCTTTTTAAACATATTTATCAGTGATCTAGAGATTGGAATAACTAGCGAAATAATTAAATTTGCTGATAACGCAAAGTTGTTCAAAGCTGTTAAATCACAAGAGGAATGTAAAAAATTGCATATCTAAGTAAGGGCACACAGTCAAGTCTTTTACAGTTTGATATTTTGGCAGCATTCGATGCTGTGAACCACTCGCTTCTACTATACAAACTCAGCGAGCTAGGCATAAGAGGCACTGTACTGAAGTGGTTCACAGAATTCCTCTTCACCAGAACCTACGAGGTGAGAAAGGACAATGACAGGTCACAAACATGGAAGGCTACCTGTGGTGTCCCACAGGGCTCACCATTGTCCCCCCTCTCTGTTCAATATATACCTAAGTGCCCTAGGCAGGAAATTCACAGACCCCCTAACCCACATGCTCTCCTACGCAGATATCATCTTCATACTGACCCCTGTTTAAAAAAAAAAAACCTTCACCGAAACCACAACGCACATAGGATGACTACTCAGCGACCTCTGTACATTGGACTACAACAAACTTCCTTAAACTGAACAAACTAAAGACCAAAGTCCTATGGTTCGGAAATTATAACACCTTACCTTACACAGATCTGATACTGACAACTGGTGAAACGCTCAAACTGGAACAGTCCTCAAAGGTCTCACCTGCACAGACCAAATAAACTCCTTGGTCAGGAAATTTTTCTTCAGGCTCAGGCAGTTGAGCGCAATCAGACCACTGCTGAGCCAATACAACTTCAGAGCAATCACTCAGGCGGACCTCCTTCCCTACCTAGACTAGTGCAACTCCTTATTGTAAAATATATTTTATTGAGCTCAAGAAATGGTACAGAAGTACAAGACGACACAAAAATGAAGCTCACTTTTTAAATAGCACAAAACCCAACAAATAGGAACCACCCCAAAGCGCAAACCCTACATGTTCCCCAACAGTAAATAGCAATAAGAACCAGCCAAAAAATGAAAAGGGAATCACCACGCAAGAACAAGATAGACATAGAAGAAACACAAATCACCACCCCACCCCCAACCCTCCCCAAACCCCAGTCCTCCCTCAAGCCCAATCCAAGTAAAGCAGTCAAATAAAAGGCAGTGATAAACAATCAGACAACATGTGCAAAGAAGAAAACAAGTCAACAGTTCAGGAAGCGGCTACGTGCCACCGGGGTCATAGTATTCCAAAAAGGCTCCCAGGTGCATTGAAAAATTCGGCCAGACAAAGAGGAAAAGTCATGCACATCCCGGCGTTCCCACAGCAAAAGAGTGATCAGACGGCAGCGCCATAGGGAAAAATCAGGTCCCTCCGCCTCTAGCCACTTAAGCAAAATACACTTGAGGGCAATCACCACAGTCCATTGAAGAAATGCCGCAGTCCCGGTCTTCGAGGGGTAAAGTGAAGAGGGACACCAAAAAGAAACAAAGAGGAACGCTGAAGAGCAACATTCCAAATACGCTCAACAAAAATAAAAATAGTTTCCCAAAAGGACTGAATAATAGGACAAGTCCAGAACATATGTCCCAATCCAGCATCAGGGGCAGCACAGTGGGGACAGTTAGAAGAGGCTCGAAACCCCGAAAGGTGAGCTCTTTTAGGGGAAATATACAAGCGTAAAACCAATTTATAATGTTGTTCCCAAAAAGTGGTATATTTGCGAAAAGCAGGCAATTTACGTACAGCACAAAGGACAACATCATCAGGTAAAGGTACAGAAAGATCACGAGCCCAAGCATCCCTCAATCGAACATGATCAAGCAGGGGGGATTCATCCTTCAAATGTCTATGATGAAATTTGATGTCTATGATGAAATTTGAGAGGAACAAGGAGCTGAGATCCAAGGGTAAATGCCGTGGATAAAAGCTCTTGACAAGAGGCCGCCAAATGGCCGGGAGGCAGAGAAGCAATATAATGGTGAATTTGCAGGTAAGCAAAGACATCGGTTCGAGGGAGGCCAAATTCTTGACATAACACATCAAAGGGCTTAATTTTCCCCGCATCATCCACCAAGTGAAACAAATAGTGGATCCCCCCTGCTTCCCAACGAACAAAACTAGCCCCATCCACCCCCGGTGGAAAATTCCCATTAAAGCGTAAAGGCAGAAGAGGAGATATAGTAGAACTAAGAGAGTGGAATTTGCAGACCCATCGCCAAGCCTTCCGCAAAGGGGAGTGCAAAACTGTAATAGGAAGGGGTATAGGTTGAGCTAAAGGGCAGAGTGAAGATAAGCACTAAAATGAGACTTTGTGAAGCAAGAAAGCTCCAAAGAAGTATTAGTAAAATGAGCAATACCCCGAAAGAAATCACTAATGTGAGTGCAACTCCTTATATGTAGGCATTGCAGAATATGATTGCAAAAGATTACAACTGCTCCAGAACACAGCAGCAAGACTGATTTTCCAAAAGAGCAAATATGAAAGCATCTCTCCACTCCTGAAGGAGTTACACTGGCTCCCTGTGTGAAGAATACAGTACAAAACAGCTTGCATGGTACACAAAGCCATCTATGAGGAGAACTCCACAGGACTTGTTGCAGACATCACAGTCAGAACACTCCTTTCTCAAAGCAAGAACACTCCCAATGGTACAAACTGCCCCACCCATTTTCAGGCGTATGTAAGAAGAAGCTGCACAACTCAACATTTGCATACCAGGGACCCGGGACATGGACTGGTTTTCCCCTTTGCCTGCGACAACAATGCCAGTGCAAAATCTTCAGAAAGAATCTTAAGATCTTCTCCTTGGACGTATAGCGAAATCCCAGGAGCCTACCCTCTGCTCTTTCCTCATGTCCAGTCCCTAAATCTTGTTGTACCCTTTGATTCCCCCAATTCTACATCCAATGTACATGTCCTGGTCTTAAATCTGTTGTAAACTGCAGTGAATCCTAGTGGAAAATTGCGGTATAGAAGAAAATGTATGGTATGGTATCCCTTTCCTTTGGGAACAGTCAGGTCAAGTGGGTCATTTTTTTGTTATTTTGTCAGCTCTGGTGTCTAAGTCTTGAATATCCCTGAGATCCATATCTTGAAAGCCTTCCACACTCGCCTTCTATGCTAAGTCCACAATGTCTTTCATAATATCTTTGACTGGCTCTGTGGTAATTTTATTTATTTAAGACACTTGTAGCCCACATATCAGCCATCTATGCAGGGAACAATAATACATACATAAAACAAAACATTACATACATAGTCAAGCAAAACATAGCAGATTATTAAAATATCAGCATACAATAAACAATTTACACATGTGCCTTAAAATAAAAAGCTAAGCAATTACAAGATTACAAAGTAGCCAAATTTGAAAAGGCAAGTCGAATAAAATGGATTTTCAAACTTTTCTGAAATGCCAAAAAAATCAAAAGTCAGATGGATAGAATCTGGAACCGAGTGCCATAGTAAAGGTCCGGCTACTTGGAACATTGGAACATACGTGATCTATTTGCAACTTTAGAGACAGAATGAAGAGTGGGAACACCAAAAAAGCTCTGTCTTGTGATCTCAAAGAACAAGAAGGCACATAAGTCTGCAGCAGAGAAGCATTTCTTAATCCATAATAGAACATTGTCTCCTATCCCATGACTTTAATTTTCTCAGGAGTCTCTCATGAGGAATTTTGTCAAAGGCTTTCTGAAAATCTAATACACTATGTCAATTGGATTGCCTTTGTCCACATGTTTATTCACACCGTCAAAGAAATGAAGCAAATTGTTGAGGCAAGACTTCCCATGGCTGAACCCGTGCTGACTCTGACCTACTAAACCAGGGGTGTCCAATGTCGGTCCTTGAGGGCCGCAATCCAGTCGGGTTTTCAGGATTTCCCCAATGAATATGCATGAGATCTATTAGCATACAATGAAAGCAGTGCATGCAAATAGACCTCATGTATATTCATTGGGGAAATCCTGAAAATCCGACTGGACTGCGGCCCTCGAGGACCGACATTGGACACCCCTGCACTAAACCATCCAAGAGCCGTGACACGTCTATGATTGAAACAGCAACATAGCATTTGCTGGTAGTTCTCTGCACCTCCTATCCACCCATGCCATCCATGGGCGTATGCATATGACATTTATAGGCATTTACTTGCTTTATTGCTAGAAAACCTTGCAAAGCATACTGGGATTGGTCACGTGGTGTAAAATTCAAAAGCCCATGAATGATATGTGTTTGTGATCCACACCTGTTTTGTGCTACAACAGCGGATGGCATTATGGATGATGGTTTTTATAATAGTCTTTAATAATATGATTACTTTTTAGAGATTTTGCATTAATGAGGCCGATATTGAGATGTTTGATTTCTCTATTGCTATTATAAGACGGCAAGAGGGGATTTTGATAACACTCTGGTAATTGGAGCAAACTTGGGCGTACCTGTACCTGATGAGCTTTTCCCAGCACATGTGCACTTTACACCTCTTTCCGTGGACTATTCTGAACATGTGCTGACAGCAGATTCGAGTGTGGTGTCAGCTCCATTATCTCCATTTCAGACAGTTCAATTGGACAAGCTAAACAGTACATTTGCTCCCGATGAAGGAGGGGTTCCCTCTGAAACGGAGCTCTGTTGAGCAAATATTACAACGCACGCTCGAATCTGGCTTTAAATTAAGTACACACAACAGGAAGTCATGAGGACAAGATGTCAGAAATCCAGCCAAGGTTGTATAGTTCAAAAGGTCACTTTATTGATGAATATATCACAATAACTCTTGTCCTCACAACTTCCTGTTGTGTGTTCTTGTCTGATTGTTGAGGCCAGTCTTCGTCTTCTGATTCAGTGTTTTTAAATTAAGTACATCAGAATTACTAACTTTTTGGGACATCAGCATTTGCATTGCTATTATTTTCTGTCTGAACTTTTGAGTTGAATATTTTGAATACATTGATTGGACGCTAATTGAGTTTGCGGAAATATATTGCTTGATTTTTCACTTTATTATTTTGATTGCACTCATACACTGAAAGATTCAGGGATGTTTTACAACTTGTTACCCGTTTGGGTAAATGAGAATCAACAACTTGCTTTATACAGGAGTTCCTGAGCAGAGTTGTTAAAACTAAGGATCCTCAATACACTTATATATATTGTTATTTACATTTAAGATTGGTTGTTATATTATTTTGAACAATTGAACTTAGATCTCCATAGCCTCTAATTTTGAAAGATCTTTTATATTACAGTGGTACCTTGGATTACGAGCATAATCAGTTCCAGGAGCATGCTCGTAATCCAAAATGCTCGTTTATCAAAGCGAGTTTCCCCATAGGAAATAATGGAAACTCGCTTTGATAGGTTCCCACCCTCCAACCCCCCCCCCCCCCCCCGAGGCCAGCAGCGCTGCTCCCCCCGAAGGCCCCCCTCCCGCGAACCGGCACCCTCCCCCCCTGCGAACTGGCACCCTCCCCCCCTCCGGTGATCCGGCACCCCCCCCCCCCCCCCGCCGCCGCGACCTGCGGTCCCCCAACCCATCCGAACCCTATTCTTACTTTGGTGTAGCCTCCGCACCGGCACCAGCATGTCCTGTGCGTTGTTGCCGGTGCCCGAAGATCTGCTTCCTGTGCTGGGCCTTGAGCATATGTGCATGCTCAAGGCCTGAGAGTTCACATTCTCTCGAGAGAACGTGAACTCTCAGGCCTTGAGCATGCGCACATGCTCAAGGCCCAGCACAGGAGGCAGATCTTCAGGCACCGGCAGGACATGCTGGTGCCGGTGCCAGTGCGGAGGCTACACTGAAGTAAGAAGAGGGCTCGGGTGGGTTGGGGGACCTCAGGTCGCGGCGGGGGGTACCATATCGCGGGGGGAGCGCTCGCAAATCGAGGCGCGCTCGGTTTCTGAGGTGCCGATTTTGCAAATGTTTTGCTCGTCTTGCAAAACACTCGCAAACCGGTGCACTCGTAAACCGAGGTACCACTGTATTTCTTTATTTGGGTTTGTTGGTATAAAGATATAATTTAGTGACATTGTTATATTTTACATCTATTGAAACAAAGCAACAAACTGCATACTATCTTGCTTTTATTTAGGAAAGAGTGGCTAGGATTCAACAAATAGAAAAAGACATCATTCGTGTACGGCAACAATTACAGTCCCAGGCAGCAGAAGTAGAGGTTAGTCTGTGTTCATTTTTTAAGGGTGTCATTTACAAATTGGTAGAGGAACTTTCAGTGTTTCCTTAGTGTTCTTTTTTAGACGTATGAATCCTCTGTTTGTAGCATATGTGTATTTATTTATTTATCAATATTTGTATACTGCACAATCCAAAGTTCTTGGCAGTTTACACAAGAACAAATACAGTATATTAGAATTAAACAAGGGATTGACGATTTGATCAGGTACTCTTTTTCTTTTATAAATCTTTATTCATTTTCTTATGTTACAACAAGTGTTTTTAAATAAATTCATTATAAACTTGAATAAACACACTTGATTAACTCACATTAATATCAAATTTAACATTTCTTTAGAAAATCAATATATTATAAAGTTATAATATTTTATAAGAAATTTAAATTTATACAATTATTATTGAATATAATAATCTCCCATCCCTCCCTCCCTCCCTATCAATACAGAATGAGAAATCTTTATTCATTTTCATGTTACATCAAAAGAAAATATAAAATTCATATTAATATTTCAGAAAACTAAATTTATATAATTCTTAGTTAATATAATAATAACCCATCCCCTCCCCCCTCCCTTCTATTCAGTAATATATGAATTAAATTTCTAAAATTATTCTTTCCATATATCATATTATATATCAAGTATTAATATATTATATAATATTTAGAAATATGATCTCATCCATTTTTTCTCTCTAATCAAATTCTATATATGGGAAAATTAATCATTCTTTACAATATTCAGTTAATGGTTTCCATATTTTTTGAAATTCATTTATATGTCCTTTTTGTGTTGCTATAGTGAGCTCCATTTTGTATATATGGCATACAGAATTCCACCAGAATGTGTAATTTAATCTGTCATGTTTTTTCCAATTGAATGTGATTTGTTGTATTGCTATTCCAGTTAAAATAAAAAGAAGTTTGTTATTATTTGATGATATTTGACTTCTTGCTCTCATTGTTGTTCCAAATAATATAGTATCATATGTCAAGGCTACTGGATTTTCTAGCATCCTATTAATTTGGGGCCAAATTGATTTCCAGAATGTTAAGATGAATGGACAAAAGAATATAAGATGGTCTAATGTCCCAATTTCAACATGACAGTGCCAGCATCTATTAGATTTAGAGCTATCAATTCTATGTAAACGTGTAGGGGTCCATAAAGCTCTATGCAAAAGAAAAAAACAAGTTTGTCTCATAGATGCTGACACCGTACATTTTAACCTCCAAGACCAAAGTCGTGGCCATTTAGATGCACTAATTTGGTGCTTTATCTCAATGCTCCAAATGTCTCTAAGACCATTTTTTGGTTTTTTATTTATATAATCGGATAATAATTTATACCACTGTGCAGCTTCATGACCTGTTGAATTAATCTGGAAACATAGGAATTCCAAACTGTGATAATTAGTAAGATTTTTCCATTCAGGGAACCCTACCTGAATGGATTGCTTCAATTGCAACCATCTAAAATATTGTGTTTTTTTAAGATCAAATTTATGTTGCAATTGTGAAAACTCCAGCAACTTTCCATTTTTTATTATATCATCCAATCTTTCCAGATTATTTTGAAACCGCCAATTTTGATCTTGGGGTTTAACCAAATTGTTTGATTTGTTGATTTGCTAATTGGAATAGGAGTTAGATTACTTATGTATCTTAAAGTTTTCCATGTATCCATGAATATTTTATGTTCTTTGTATAGCCTTGGCATTTTGATACTAACTACATGACTAAGACGTAAAGGAAACATGAGTCTCCATTCAAGCCAGAACCATTCTGGAATATTATCAGTGGGCTCTGGGAGGATCCAATACATACCTTGACGTAAAATATAGGCTTGATGATACCTATAGAAGTTGGGAAAATTTACCCCTCCCTCCGCAATTGGTCTTTGTAATGTCACTAAAGCAATTCTGGGATTTTTCCCAAGCCAAATAAATTTTGTCAATACCTTATTTAACTTTGAGTAAAAAGATTCTTGAAAGAAAACTGGTATCATTCCCATTTGGTAACAAACTACAGGTAAGATCATCATTTTAACTGTTTGTACTCTTCCCCACCAAGATAAATGTAAAGGATTCCATTGTTCACACATCTCTGTCACTTTTTGTAATAAACATTTTTCATTAATTTTCATTGTGTCTTCTAAATCTTTTGAGATCCAAATTCCAAGATATTTAATAGTATCCTCCTTCCAAACAAAAGAGAATGTATTAAATAAACCTTTTGTACAGTGTACATTTAATGGAAGTATTTCTGATTTATTCCAATTTATCTTATATCCTGAAAACTTTCCGAATTTATCAATTAGTTCAAGCAATTGTGGAATGGTGGATTCTGGATTCCTCAAATATAATAATAAATCATCAGCATAAGCTGATATTTTGTATTCTCTATCTGAATGAGGTATACCTTGTATTTCCTTTACTTGTTGGATTGCTAATATTAAGGGTTCTAACACTATATCAAACAGTAAAGGAGACAAGGGACATCCTTGTCTAACTCCTCTCTGTAGATTAAATTTTTCTGAAAATGTATTATTAATATATAATCTAGCAGAGGGGGAGTTATATAATGTTTGTATCATTTGTATGAATCCAGGACTTATACCAAACCATTCCATAGCCTGATACATAAATGTCCATTCTATTCTATCAAAAGCCTTTTCTGCATCTAAAGAAACAGCAAAAGTAGGCTCATTCATTTTCTTTGTTAAGTATAACATATGGAATGCTAATCTGGTATTATGAGATGAATGTCTTTGAGCAACAAATCCTGTTTGAGGCATACCTATAATATGGGGAAGAGCATTAGCCAATCTTAATGCAAGTATTTTTGCTAATATTTTTCCATCTACATTTATTAAAGATATTGGCCTATAGTTTGAAACCAATGTGGAATCTTTATTTGGCTTTGGCAAAACAATAATTAAAGATTCTGCTATAGTGCCATTTATACATCCTTTATTAAGTTGATATTGAAAAAGATTTAATAAATAGGGTAATAATAAATTTTGAAATGTTTTATAAAATTCCACTGTATATCCATCACCACCTGGAGCGGATCCAACTCTAAGGGATTTCAACGCTGTTTCTAATTCTTTTAATGATATTGGCTCTTCCAAACTTCGTTTTATATGTTCAGGAACTATATAAATCTCTATACCGCATTTTATCCACATCGTCTCTCAATTCTCTCAAATATCTGGATATTCTGTTAATTGGGAGAAATCAGAGATCTTTCCGCTAAATGATCACATTTCCTCCTCAGATCTAGCTCATTTTCCTTTTCCATGGTCACAAGGAGCTGTAAAATATTTGGGGATTTTAATACATAAAGACCCTTTACTTGCTCAGAATCTCAATATATCTAAAATCAAAAACTTAGTTTTAAGTACTACATCTCGTTGGTCCCCGCTTTATTTGTCCTGGTGGGGTAGAATAGTCTCCATTAAAATGACCTTAGCCCCACAAATTAATTATACTCTATCTATGCTTCCCCTTCTCTGCCATAAGTCACTCTTTCATTGGCTTAATACGAAAATTTCTGAATTTATTTGGAACAAGAAAAAACCTCGTATTGCTCTCGCCAAGCTGAAAGCCTCTAAGATTAAAGGTGGTTTAAATTTACCTGATTTTTATTATTATTACATCGCATCCTTAGCCAAATACGGAGCTCATTGGATTGCTGATTCTTATCCACAGGATCAACCAGCATGGTTTGAAATGGAATGCTTTTTATGTGCACCACTACACATCTCCTGCTTCCTTACAGTGTCGATACCTAGACACTTGAGAAAATATTCTTTGCTAAGTGCAACGCAACATGCTTTTCAACTATTAGATGCAGCTGCTGAGATCTCTGTTGCTGAAGGCCCACTCATGTCCCTTTGGAATAATCCTAAAATTCAAAATAAGGGTAGATCTCTTTCATGGAAGAGGTGGCAGCGGGCGGGTGTGTGGTTTGTTCATCAATTAATCTCCTCCACTTCATTTGTCCCATTTGATACCTTCTGTTCTGTAAACTCACTCCCATCCTCTACATATCCTCAATGGCTTACGCTTACTGGAATTCTATCTAATGTTCAAATCCGCCTTGACTTTATGACCTCTCAACAAACTATTCGTCACTGGTCTACTTTGGCTTTACTGAAAGGTAAGGCGATATCTTTTTTTTATAGTATCTTAAGAGACCACACCTTCACCTTTACACCTCAATCTATGAACCATTGGGGTTCTATCCTAACGACCACACTTTCTGAAATAGACTGGGAACTCTTCTGGTCATCTACAAACCGTCCTCTATTATCCGCAAGAGTTTCACAATCAATGTTCTTTGTTATGTGGAATGCTATATGGACTCCATTTCGAATGTGGAAAGCGAAACTGAAACAAGATCCTACTTGCTGGAACTGTTTGAAAGAGCCTGGAACTCTTGATCACATGCTTCTTCACTGCACTATGGTTCATTCCTTTTGGATTCGTATATGGGACACTATAAAATCTATTACCAAATGTTCAGAAGATATTTCCATGGACATTATAATCCTTCGTTCTCAACATCCTTGTTTTGCACTATCAAACTGTCCTCCTAAACTCATTGACACCATGTTTGTGACAGCTCTTATGCACATTTTGAAAAATTGGAAGTCATCCACACTACTAGACTACACCTTTTGGTGGAACTCTTTGAGCATGTACCACAAATTCGAATCATATGCATATGAAAAGAATATGATATCCCGTTTCTCTACAAATTTGGTGCGAAATAAATCACCTTGGTCATTCTTAGATTCATATGTTCACTCTGCCTCGTAGACACTTCTGCCACTCTCTCTCTCTCTCTCTTTCTCTATCTCTCTTTTTTTAAATTTTTTTTTTTATTTTTTTTTTTCCTTTCTTTTATTTCATCATCTCTGCTTCATCTATCCTTTCTATTTCTTTTCTTAGCAGTTTCAAATACATTGAATTCTTCTTACTAATCTGTTATATGCAAATGAATGCAATTATGGTTTCTCTTGTTTATACATCACTATTTTTTTTTTATTCAATCTTTATGTACTTGAACTGCTTTTTGTATATTATTTATAATATTCAATAAAATTATTGAAATAAAAAAAAAAAAAAAAAGGAACTTTTGGACCCTCTAACATTTTCAGAAATTCTAAACCATCTTTTTCTTTATTTAAATAAATCTCGGAAGTATAAAGAGATTTATAAAATTTTAGAAATTGTTTTAAAATAGGTTCAATTTGTGTTAATGTGTCACCTTTTTCATCTTTTATAGCAATTATTTTTGATTTCTTTTTTTTCGCTTTGAGATAATTTGCCAATATTCTTCCCGACTTATTTGAGTTTCCATAATACAATGCCTGCTGGGAGAATAAATCTTTTCTTATCATCTTTGATGAGAATTCATTGTATTTTACTTTAAGTTTTAATAATTCTTGTTGTATAGAATATTCCCATTTTTCTATTAATTTTGATTCTAAAATTTTTATTTCTGTTTCCAAATTAGAAAATTGTTTTCTATTTTGTTTATTAAGATAAGCCGAATAAGAAATAATTTGTCCTCTTATTGATACCTTAAAAGCATCCCATAATATTTCCCTAGAGATCTCATCTTTATCATTCATTTGAAAATAATCTTTCATTTTTGTTTGAAAATTCTCACAAAATATTGGGTCAGCAAGCAATGTATTATCAAATTTCCATATTGGTCTATTTGTATTTTGATCTGTGATTTTAATTTCAATCCACACTCCACCATGATCAGATAATATGATTGGATCAATGGCAGCTTGTGTTACTTGATGTGCTAGGTGTTTTGATATAAATATATAATCTATTCTTGAAAAAGAATTATGAACATGAGAACAGAAAGAAAATTCCTGTCCATTAAAATGAAGTATTCGCCAAATATCTGTCAAATTACAAGTTTGTACCAAATTATCTAGTCCCATCGATTTCATATATCTACTTGGGTTTTTATCTAATAAAGGATCCATAACAGCATTAAAATCCCCAGCTACTATTAGATTTGAAGTAGCCAGTGGTAAGATCAGTTGTTGAAGAGTCTTAAAAAAATTCATTTTGTTTTGAATTAGGGGCATATATATTAAACAACTTCATGGTTGTATTTCCCGTGCATATTTCCACTTTTACCCATCTTCCATGAACATCTGATTCTTTTAATTTAAATAAAGCTGAGATTTTTATAATATATTTTCTATATAATGATATATAATGTTTTTTATTAATATATTTTCCCAATATACTTAATAAATTATAATTTCCTTTTATTACTTCTATATCTCCTTTATATCTTTCTTTCTCATTCCCTCCCATATCCCTATTTCCCTCCCTCCCCCCCCCTCTTATTAAATACGAATACTTGGGTACGCAAGATGAGGTTAGGTTAAAATAACTCCCCCAAGCTAAAATAAAATATTCTTTATTTACTACTAATAATTTATCTCCCTTTATCTAATATATTTCCTATAAATCTAGCAAATAAATATTTTCTTATATAAATTTTATATAAAAAGTTAATGTATTTAAATCCATATAAGAAAATATTATCTTATCTTTTGATAAATCTATATAAGATTTATCAATGAGAATTACAATCTTACATATATTTATCAAGAATCAACTTTACATTCATTATACTGATATCTAATATTATTATTATTTTAATAGTACTATGTGGATCATGAAGTGGAGTCTGTGTGTCTTAAAATGTCTTTATATAGGTATATTTGTTGCAATCAGTCTATTTTTCAACCTTTATTCCAATTTGTGTTGTGAGGAAGAGATTTAGGTAAAATTCCCAGTTGTAAGACTCCTTTATTGAATCGTGAAATGAAGCACTTATTTCTTTCTTTAAATTTGAGATACTTCAATCCATTAGTTTTTCAAATCTTAAATCTCTTTAGGAAAGTTTGCAGAGTGACGATATGAGGTTTTTTTTTTTTGTTTGTTTTTTTTTTTATTACTTAGGTTATTTGTATTTTGATCCTGCACATCTTACATTTCTATTTGAGGCATTTAGCGCTATGGATGCAAGTCAATATTCATATTCCTAGATTTACTTTAGATTCTTTTCTTTCCCCCAACTTCTGTCTCTAAAACCGTTTTTGTGTTGCCTATTATTTCAACCTTGTAGGATTCAGTATTCCTCTCTCATTGTTTCTGCTAAATAGTCTAAGACATTCATCATTCCCTCGAGAGAGCAAGTAATGAAGATGTTTCCTGACTAGGGACTTGATTTTATTTTTGTCAGTATCGAGGACATTCCGTCAGTCAAAGTGTCAGAGAAATAAAAGCGCTGAACAACTTCGAAGCTAGTTCAGTATTCGAGAAGGAGAAAATCAGTTATACCTTACATACAGCATAGTCTTTTTGGATTTATTCTGTGTTATTCCATACTGAATCTCCTCTCTTTCATAACAAACTTAGCAACATTTTAGAATCAGAGAGGAGTTATTAATTAGTTTTCATGAACTCCTATCATTACATATTCAGCTTGTCTCGAAAAGGTTATCCGTGGAAGGTGACGCTTCCTCCCTGGGACTCTTTTTATTTTCAAAAGTACAACATCCCCTGTCACCTCTATATTCTCCAAATTTATCTAAAGAGAGTAAGTGGTCTGCCTCAATAGTAAGCATCACTCGATATATATAATTCACTATTTCTTACACATAAGGAGGAGGTGGGGTGTAGGAATTAATTAAAGTTTGAAATAAAATCGGCAGAGAGATTTTTAAGAGATAGAATCAAAACAGGAACCACTTCCTTTTACAGGATATTCTCTCTGTTGTCCAATCTCTTTTTGTTTTGTATTTTGTAACTCCCCAGCAGCGTGATTGGAGATTTTTCCTGTCCATCAACCACATTTCCTGTTTGTATATAACCACTCCCATATTTAGTTACCATATTTACTTCTCTGCAAATGTAATGGATTCCATTTTCATTCGGATCTCCATTTAATCCACGTTTTCTTCTGTAAGTACATTTTCTTCAAAATGTTTATAAAACTTTCCTTTAAAAAGTATAAGTTTATGTACTCTTATAAAGTTTGTTTTATTTCTTTTATTTCCTTCAAAGAATGTTGGTTTTGTATAGTTCCATGTGTGTGCTGTAGCACATGTAGTTCCAGTCCGTTGTTTTTTGAATCCACTTCAAAGTTCTAAATTTTAACTGTAAGTCATATTATTAATAAAATCAATTCTTATATGGTGAATATTTTAGTAAAGTATTAATAAATCTATACATACTCATTTTTCTCATTAGGTTTTCCATTAAGATGTTTAGGATGTCATGGGTTGTTCATATTGGTCCAGAAATTCTTGTAGTTTTGTTGGATCTGTAAAATTCTGAGTTTTATTTGCAATAGTGATCTTCATTATTGCTGGATAAAGGAGCCCATATCTAGCCCCTAAAGATTTCAGTTGTGGTCTCATATCTAAAAATCAGGTACTCTTAAGTAATTTCCCTCTCTGTCCCAGTGGGCTCACAGTCTAGCTAAAGTACCTGTGTAACAATTTGCAAGCAAGTGTTTCTAGCTAAATAGAACAAGGTAAGGACAAAGGGGATGAGAATATGAAGGGAGATTGTAGGCTGCCTGATTCAGACTTGGACACGACATGAAGAAGCAAAAGGAACGTAAAGAGATGAACAAAAGGGATTAAAGAGGTATTTAGGAGGGGAAACAGGGAAGGAGATGCAGAGGAAAAGGAATCAAATAGAACAAATCTTAGGGAACAGAAGAAAAATAAAGCAAACCCCCAGTTTCTTCTTCTTCTTCCCCCAACTTCTGGCTGTCTCCACCTCCATCTCTCTGAACAGGTTGAGCCAGACTCAACATGCCTCAACAAAGCCGCTCCTCCTCTTTCATATAAATATATAATAAAATGTAGGCATTATTTGAGATTGTAAAGATTGAGAAGAAACATTTCTTTAACCCTTTATTTGGCATTGTTGCTCAGAAGCATGTGTTTCTATGGCTCTTATGGGAGATCTGTATCTTCAAATGCCTGTTACTTGGCACAGTTTCTTTTGTTCAACATCAAGTTATGTAAAGCAGCCATTTTTACTATCTACCAATTAAAGGGTTAAAATAACATTTCTTTATCCTGCTAGACCAATTCTGATCAATGGGTTCTGCCCTCCTACCAGCAGATAGAGGAAGAGATACTGAACTTTTCCAGTGACATCATTGGTATAAGGGCTTTTGCAGTCTGGAACTCTCCAATATTTCTCTTTCTCTAACAGATGGTGTAAGTTAGATTGGTGCAAAGGGATTTCCTAGTCGGGTCTGAATCTTGCGTTGTTGAGACTCTTGGTTGGTGTTACTCCTGAGGTTCAAGCCATGGTCTTTTCCCTGGTTGAGGCCAGAGGGGTTTAGTCCTTCAGATGCCCAAGTTAGAGCCCATTGGCCTATCTTTGGTGAGGCACACTAGTACAGGTCCCCACTGAACCCTACCAATGAAGGCTATGCAGTGGTGGGGGGGGGGGGAAGAATTGGCTATTCAGCTTTGTTCTCATATCTACTGATAGATGAATGAAGTTCAAATTAAAAATTGGAAAACTTTGAGATAAAGAACCAGGGCAATAGGAAGTGGCAATCAGCCTTTGCAGGTGGAGGAAAATTCCAGGAATCCTTCACTCATGTGTTCTTTAGGTCTCTAGTGTATGGGAAAGGGGCATTGTGTCATTGTGGATAAGATTTTGAAAGAAGATTCAATAAGCTTGGAACATTTAGTGGAGAGATATATTATTCCAAGACATATTAGATTGCCAGTATTGTGTTGATCCCATGATGTCGGGCATGCTGTGCAGTCACCATTGGTGGGGATGTGGAAATTGGTAGCTGAACATTTCTGCCAGCCCCTGCTGTGCCTGTTGTGATAGGTCAAGCTCAATTTTAGTCTCTTTAATCTAGGAGTAGCCCACTGAAGGAGATAAAGCGAGTTGGTTGGTTAGTATCTGCCATCATTGATTAGATTACAGTGTGCAGAGGAAAGCTGGTATAGAAACATTGAAACATGATGGTAAATAAAGGCCAAATGACCCATCTAGTCTGCCCATCCGCAGTAACCATTATCTCTTCCTCTCTCTAAGAGATCCCATGTGCCTATCCCACTCCATCTTGAATTCATACACAGTCTGTCTCCACCACTTCTTCTGGGAGACTGTTCCACCCTTTCTGTAAAAATGTATTCTCTTAGATTACTTCTGAGCCTGTCACCTCTTAACTTCATCCTCTCATTCCAGAGCTTCTTTTCAAATGAAAGACTCAATTCGTGCGCATTTATGCCACATAGATATTTAATCGTCTCTGTCATATCTCTCCTCTCCCGCCTTTCCTCCAACGTATACATATTGAGATCTTTAAGTCTGTCCTCATATGCTTTATGATGAAGACCATGCACCATTCTAGTAGCCCTGCTTTGGACTCACTCCATCCTTTTTAGATCTTTTTGAAGGTGCAGTCTCCAGAATTGTACACAATATTCTAAATGAGGTTTCACCAGAGTCTTACTCAGGGGCATCAGTACCTCCTTTTTCCTACTTGCCATACTTCTCCCAATGCACCCTAGCATACTTCTAGCTTTCGCCCATCAACTTTTCAACCTGTTTGGCCATCTTAAGATCATCACATACTATCACGCCCAAGTCCCACTCTTATGTCACATCAGAAGGGGCAGGGTCTAACAGAGCTAATGGCCATGTGCTTGTGGACCATGGCTTGTGACTACTCCCCAACTCCCTGTACCCATTGTGGACTGCCCCCATCGCTCTGCCCTTACTATGCTAGAACTTTGAGGCATGGGGTTCATGGACAGGCTTTAACTGCCTGAATTGACCATTGTTTAAAACAGAATACAGGGCTAGACAGACCTTTGGTTTGATCCACTAGGATGACTCTTATGTTCTTAACCTTGAGAGGGAGCCGACATTTATTGCTTTAACTTTATTTTTAAAAAATGGCAACTTCTTATCCACTATAAGATGCTCTAAAGCACAAATGCTTCTGTAAACATTTTAAAAATATGATTGAATTTTTCCACTTAAACAATATTGTTCTACCTTTAAGATACTTTTAAATCAATATTTCCTGGGCTTGCCTACAACATCCCATTTGGTATAAGTCCAAGTAACATCAATATAAGACATCTTGAATAGAGCTACAGTTCAATTGCCAGAATATCAGTTTTGATATTAAGAAAAGGAGAGAAAAGAATAATAATAATTTTTTTAAAAAACCACAAATTGAGGAGAAAATGACTTGTTCATACAGGGTTATGTACGTTATACTAGACTCTACATCATGGAAAACTTATTTTTATGCACCTTCAAGAACTGAATTAACATCTACTTTAAGAATTAGAATATATGGAGGCTGTATCATCTGATATATAGGGCTCCTTTTACAAAGGTGTGTTAGGGCCTTAACGCGTGAAATAGCGCGCGCTAGCCGCTACCGCCTCCTCTTGAGCAGGCAGTAGTTTTTCAGCTATCACACGCTAAAAACGCTAGCGCACCTTTGTAAAAGGAGCCCTTAGAGTCACTGTTCCTTCTGAGCTGAGCAGGAATCCTCCAACTGCATTGCTGCCAGTGGGGGAGAGTGCTTCAGTATTGTGTTTTCAATTTCTAGGGACAGACAGTCCTACAGAGCTTGCTTATCTTTCATTATTGAAATGTGATAGTGAAACAGCACCCCCATTGGCAGGATTTTAGTTGGAAGACTCCCACTCAGCTTAGGGAACAGTGTACAGAGGCTACACATACTCTACAACTACATCCCCTTGAACTTACATTTCACTTTCAATTTATTAGATTTATTAGATTTTTTTTCCCACTCAACATACCATGCATGATGTCATTAAGGAAAAAAAGTGTGTTTGGAAAACATACACCATAGAACAAAACTAAAATGCAATACCTACAGCTCTGACGGAGGAAGCTGTTAACATAGGCTACTGTTAAATTGGTCACACAAGCTATTTTGTTCCTTAGCCACGCTACTGAGGCTTTGACTATGTAATTGGTTTTTTAATATATGGCTAATATGGTATGTGCTGAATTTCTATTCCAATTTTAGCATTCTTGTTCAGGGCAGTAGATTTTTCTCAATTACTTTTCTACATTTCTCATTCATTGTTCCTGAAGTCCAGACAAGCGCCCAGTCCCTGCTGATAGGAAACATTCCCTTAATGTGATGCTGTCACTACTGTGCTTCATAATAGGGATGGTGCTCTCTGATTGGTATGTTGTATTGGCTTTGCATAAAACATATTCTTACATTCAGACCCCAAGATTCTATTTGAGTTTTGCCAAATCAAAAAATGTTTTACCCCATGACTAAATTGTCTTTGCATATCTAATTGGAATTCTAAGGGGGCATTCTTGAATGTGTGAAATAATGTTGTCACTTGTACACTTTTGACCATTGGCCATGGAAAACTGTAGCTTTTTTAAGTTACCATTTGCCTATTTAATTACAGTACTTTCATCATTTCTTGGTCCTCCAGTTTGGTCAGAGAAGCCTGATCCAAATAGGGTCTTGAAACTAGTGCTGCCTGATTTAGGAAAAAAATTTTTGATTTCGATTAAATTCAGCCTATTGAATTGGTTTTTCGATTCGATTCGATTTTCCTGCCCAATTGTGTGTTGTTTTTTTCAAACATCCTGGTGAGTTTATTTTATAGCTTCTTCACCCCCTTTGCTTTCTCCTAACCACACTGGCGCTGTGGTGTAAACAAAATAAAGAAACAAAAAGGACTTTTCCTCTCTCTGTTAAATCCTAGCTCATGTTTGCAGTCTAACACCAGCTCTGGCAGGACACACGTTTCAAATCTGACATATTATAATCACAAAACAGAAAATAAAATTATTTTTTCTACCTTTTGTTGTCTGGTCATTATTCAAATCTTGTTAGTCCTAGGCTCTGGTTGTCTTCTGATAACTTGCTTGCCAGGGTCTCCTTCTTTCTTCTTTCTCCGTGCTAACCATTCATCTGCCATCTCTGTCCTCCCCTTCCATTTCCCTTCCCTCCCCTGGAGGTCTGGCATCTTTCCTTTTTTTCGTCTCCATCCACAGATTCACCTTTTCTGAACTATCCTTTCATCTAGCATCTCTCCCTCTTTCCCCACCACCCCAGGGTCCACCATCTCTTCCTTTCTTTTCCCAACTACCCTCCTCTCCAGTTTCTCTATCCTCCCCTCCATACCATCCCTTGTGTCCAACTTCTCTCCCTTTCTGTTCCTTCCCTCCCTAATTTCCATTGTCCATAATCTCTCTCCCTCTCCTCTATTTTTAAATCCATTATTTCTTTCCCCCCAAAGTCTGGCATTTGCATGTCTCTTTGAATCACCCCTTTCCTCCCTCCGTGTACTTCTACACCAGGGTCCCCCTCCCATGAAGGCCTGTCCCCCCCTTGTAGGCCTGTCCCCCCCTTGAAGGCTTGTTCTCCCCTTAAAGGCCTATCCCCCCTTAAAGGCCTGCCCCCCCCCCCACGAGAGGCCTGCGTGTTCCCCCTAGCCTCCCACTGTTGTCCGGCTTCCCCCCTGGCCTCTCCGCACCATTTACCTTTGAGGAGCAGCCTGCAGACAAGATTGCAGTGCTAGCTATCTTTGCACTGCTTCGGAGCTGTTTCCTCTATCGCGGTCCCGCCCCTCCTCTGACTTCAGAGGCAGGATCCCGACGAAGGAAACAGCTCTGAAGCAGTTTGCAAAGATAGCTAGCACCGTGATCTTGTCTGCAGGCTGCTCATCAAAGGTAAATGGTGCCGGGAGGCCAGAGGGGGGGGGAAGCCAGACGCCAGGAGGGGGAAACCGGACACCAGGGGGGAAGCTGGACAGCAGCACTTCCCGACTGACCCTCCCCCTCGCCCTCTAAAGCGGGTGCGGCAGCGGCCGGCCAGCATAGCAGCGCTACCACTTCTGCTTTAGGGGGCAAGGGGGGAGGGTCAGCCAAATCGGGAAGCCAATTTTTTTGTTTTAAATCGATTCAAATCGATTCACCGGAACTGAATCGGTGAACCAATTTGAATTGTGAATCAGACAGCATTACTTGATACCATACATATTTTATTTCTCAATAATCATTTTGACTGTGCACACAGAAATAGTCAGTGACTTTGTAAGTTATATATTATATATTTAAATGACTTATTTAACAAATTTATATCCAACTTAAAACTTAAGTGAGTTACAAAAATACAAATATAAAATTCAAGTAAAATCAGTAACAACATAAAAGACAATGATATATAAATTGTTTATACTGCATTTTCTACTTCTTTATTAGAGAACTACCGTATTTTCACGCATATAACGCGCGCGTTATACGCGTT
Source organism: Geotrypetes seraphini (assembly GCF_902459505.1). Taxonomy (NCBI): domain Eukaryota; kingdom Metazoa; phylum Chordata; class Amphibia; order Gymnophiona; family Dermophiidae; genus Geotrypetes; species Geotrypetes seraphini. The sequence goes on from NC_047084.1 coordinate 537,498,569, forward strand.
TTTACCTACCGCGCATACCCCTTGCGCGTTATACGCGTGAGCGCGGTATACAAAAATTTTTTTTACATAGTTCCCACCCCACCCGACGCCCGATTCACCCCCCCAGCAGGACCGCTCGCACCCCCACCCCGAACGACCGCTCGCACGCGCTCCCACCCGCACCCGCATCCACGATCGGAGCAAGAGGGAGCCCAAGCCCTCTTGCCCGGCCGACTCCCCAACTCCCCGACAATATCGGGCCAGGAGGGAGCCCAAACCCTCCTGGCCACGGCGACCCCCTACCCCCACCCCGCACTACATTACGGGCAGGAGGGATCCCAGGCCCTCCTGCCCTCGACGCAAACCCCCCTCCCTCCAACGACCGCCCCCCCAAGAACCTCCGACCGCCCCCCCAGCCGACCCGCGACCCCCCTAGCCAACCCCCACGATACCCCCACCCCCCTTCCCCGTACCTTTGGTAGTTGGCCGGACAGACGGGAGCCAAACCCGCCTGTCCGGCAGGCAGCCAACGACGGAATGAGGCCGGATTGGCCCATCCGTCCCAAAGCTCCGCCTACTGGTGGGGCCTAAGGCGCGTGGGCCAATCAGAATAGGCCCTGGAGCCTTAGGTCCCACCTGGGGGCGCGGCCTGAGGCACATGGGCCCAACCCGACCATGTGCCTCAGGCCTCTGCGTGAAAATACGGTAGTCTTTAAGCCCGTTACATTAACGGGAGCTAGAATATATGTTTTTCTGTCTTTTTCTGTCTCTCTCTGCCGCTGTCTTTCTTTCTTTCTTTCTGTCTCTCTCCCTGCCCCTGTCTCTTTCTTCTTTTCTTTCTGTCTCCCTCCCTCCCACTATCTGTCTTTCTTTCTTTCTGTCTCTCTCCCTGCCCCTGTCTCTTTCTTCTTTTCTTTCTGTCTCCCTCCCTCCCACTATCTGTCTTTCTTTCTTTCTGTCTCTCTCCCTGCCCCTGTCTCTTTCTTCTTTTCTTTCTGTCTCCCTCCCTCCCACTATCTGTCTTTCTTTCTATCTGTCTCTCTCCCTGCCCCCTAAGCAGCAGCATTTATCTCCCCACCTCCACTTCCCTGTGCAGTAGCTACATCAGCATTCCCTCCCCCTCCATTTCCCTGTGCTGCAGCATTTCCCTCCCACCCCATTTCCCTGTGCAGCATTTTCCTCCCCTCCCCCACTTCCCTGTGGTCTCTCTGTCTGTGTTTGTTTTGATGTTTGTCTCTTTGCCTGCTGTATGTGTGTTTGTTTTTTTTCTGTGTGTGTTAGTCCGTTACATTAACGGGTGCTAGAGTAGATGTCTGTCTGTCTGGTTTTTTTTTAATTTGTCTCTCTCTCCTTGGACGCTGTCTGTCATTCTTTCTGTCTGTGTTTCTCCCTAGCCCCCTGTCTATCTTTATTTCTAACTCTATCCTCTTCCTTCACATGTGCCCTTTTTTCTTTCTCCTCCCCACTTCTTTCCAACGTCTGCTCCCCCTGTCCCTCAGACTTTCATTCAGCAGATGTCCCTCCTCTCCCCCACACTTCCATTCAATGTCTGTCTCCCTCTCTCTAACCCTTTTATCTACTGTTCACCCTCTGTCTTGCCCCTTCCATTCACTGCCCTCTATTCTCTTTCCATCCATGTCCGCCCTCTCTCTCTCTCTGTTCCATGTGGCCTTTACTCCTTCCTTTCCCTTGGTCTGGCATACCTTCCTCCATGCCCTACCATTCTCTCCCCCTCTGCTCCCTTTCCTCCTTGAACTTTATCGGGCAGCAGCATTCACAATTAATTGCTGTTGCCAGCTTCAGGTCTTCCTATCTGGCGGGTCCTGTCTTCATGAAAACAGGAAGTAGGCAGGACCCGCCAGAGAGGAAGGGCTGAAGCCAGCAACAGCAGCAAATTTTAAATGAAGAAGCCAGGCCTTAACAACAAAGGCTTAAAGAAGCCAGGCCTTAACAACAAAGCTGCCTCCAGCGTTGGCAGGTGCAAGAGCCTTCTAGCGTAGGGATACCGCTGGACCACCAGGTTTTTAAAAAAAAACAAAACTTACCACTGATGGCGGCAGTGCTGGGGGGGGTGGAGGGTTTTAAAAGGTACAGAGGCGGCGGTGCTGGGGGGTTTGAAAATCCATCGGCCGTGAAGTATGCCGCCTGCATACTTCACGGCCGACGGCTTTTCCAGACTTTAAAAACTTACCTACGATAGCGGAAGTGCTGTGTAGGGTTTGAAAAGGTGCAGCAGTGGCAGACGCCGCGGCTCCTCTGTCGATCCCTGCCTGGTGCGAGTGTGGTGCCAATTTAATTTTGAATTTGTCACGGCGGCTCCCCACACCATCCATTCCTTGGAATCCTTTCAGCGGCGCAAGGTGGAGAGCAGGGAGGCTAGTCTGGCGTGCATGCACACTCTTGTGGCCACATCCCGACAGATCAGATCTCAGGGAACACGCGGCGAGAGTGCGCATGCGCGCTTAGCATTTTATTATTATAGATACTTCAAAGGTATTTAAAAAAAAGCTTCCACAAAGTGGAATGATTTTAAAAAGCTTTTTAAAAACATCCTCAATGGTCCAACCAGGTTATTCCATATATTCACCTCAGCTATTGAAATGGCCTATATTCTAGTATCAGCATATTTCACCTACTGTCTTATAATATAAGGACTTATGAAGATTGCATTGGCGACAACCCCAACAGAGAATCAGATAAGTCTTGGTTACTAATACAGTTACAGCCCTGAATGGAGTTGTTTCCCATGCTTTGAGTCAATAAAGTTATGAATTCACTGAAAGACTGTTTTGTTTTTCATATCGACACCCCTATTGTTAAAGGAGAAGTCATACATTTAGAAGTGGAGTTTTTTTTTTACCATATAAAGACTAACTGAGGTTTTTTTCTCCACTTCTTTTTGTTTGTCTGGCTAGATTAGCCAGTTTAGTGAATTTTTGGTGACTGTTGGGAAGCCTCCTGCTCATTGCTTAGTTTGGAGCAGGTTTTGCATTATTTTGATTTTTCTGCTTTATCCAAATTAGATATTGTGGTAATTGAAATCACCCATTATTATACTGTTGCCCAATTCTCCAACTTTACTAATCTCTGAAAATATTTCTTCATCTGTCCGGGGGACGGTAGTATAACCCTACCTTTATATTCCTTCCCTTCACACATGAAATTTCTATCCATAAGGATTCCACACTGCTATGTCATACAGAATGCTTATTTTATTTTATTTTATTTGATTCAATTCCCTCTTTAACCTATAGCGCAATTTCCCCCCTTCCAATTTGATCTACTCTATCCTTGCAATATAATTTGTACTCAGGTAAGAGTGTCCCATTGATTGTCCTCCTTCCACCAGGTCTCCGAGATGCCTATTATATGTACCTCGTCAATTAATGCTATACACTCTCTCTCCTATTTTATTTTTTTTAGGCTTCTAGCATTTATATACAGATTTTAGACTGATTCTAGTGTTGGCAGGACATCAACTAAGGGCTCCTTTTACAAAGGTGCACTAGCATTTTTTAGTGCACGCACAGGATTAGCCCTGAAAAACTACCGCCTGTTCAAGAGGAGGCGATAGCGGTTAGTGTGCGTGGCATTTTAGCATGCGCTATATCTGCGCGTTAAGGCCCTAGATGTAATTTACTTAGATTTCAGCAAAGCCTTTGATACTGTTCCTTATAGGAGACTGTTGAACAAACTTGAAGGGCTGAAGTTAGGACCCAAAGTGGTGAACTGGGTTAGAAACTGGCTGTCAGAGAGATGCCAGAGGGTGGTGGTTAATGGAAGTCGCTCGGAGGAAGGAAAGATGAGTAGTGGAGTCCCTCAGGGTTCGATGCTGGGGCCAATCCTGTTCAATATGTTTGTGAGTGACATTGCTGAAGGGTTAGAAGGAAAAGTTTGCCTTTTTGCAGATGATACCAAGATTTGTAACAGAGTAGACACCTAAGAGGGAGTGGAAAATATGAAAAAGGATCTGCAAAAGTTAGAGGAATGGTCTAATACCTGGCAACTAAAATTCAATGCAAAGAAATGCAGAGTAATGCATTTTGGGGATTAATAATTGGAAGGAACCGTATATGCTGGGAGGTGAGAAGCTGATATGCACGGACGGGGAGAGGGACCTTGGGGTGATAGTGTCCGAAGATCTAAAGGTGAAAAAACAGTGTGATAAGGCAGTGGCTGCTGCCAGAAGGATGCTGGGCTGTATAAATAGAGGTGTAGCTAGTAGAAGGAAGAAGGTGTTGATGCCCCTGTACAGGTCATTGGTGAGGCCCCACTTGGAGTATTGTGTTCAGTTTTGGAAACCGTATCTGGCGAAGGACACAAGAAGACTTGAAGCGGTCCAGAGGAGGGCGACGAAAATGATAGGAGGCTTGCATTAGAAGATGTATGAGGAGAGATTGGAAGCCCTGAATATGTATACCCTAGAGCAGGGGTGCCCAACGCGTCGATCGCGATCGACAGGTCGTTCGCTCAGGCGACCCCAGTCGATCGCACAGCAGGTTCCCTTCTTCCCTTCTCTTTTTTTCCCCTCCTGACTGGCCCGCCTCTTAAAGAACGCTGGCCAATCAGAGTGCTGGAAGGGCAGGGTGAAGGTCGGTGGGGGACGAAGCTCAGCGCATCACAAGAAATAGAAGCGCCTGTAATGATTGAGGTAAGAGCGAGGCCTAATGCTGCCCGATATACAATTTTAAAACCCCCAAAATCGGCCTCCCAATCAGTGGCGTACCGAGGTGGGGCGGTCCGCCACGCCCCCGCCCTGGGTGCACGGCTTGGAGGGATGCACAGCCGTCCGGGTCCTCCTGCCCTTCCTTTTCCCCCGGTCCGCGCTCGGGACTCGCGCCTGCCTGGTCCTGCACCCGCCGCCCAAATGGTGCTGTTAGTTATCGCGGGAGTTGACGGCACCATTCGAGCGTCGGCGCAGGACCAGGCAGGCGCGAGTCCCGAGCGCGGACCGGGGGAAAAGAAAGGCAGGATGACCCGGACCTGGCCGGCTGTGCACCCCTCCAAGCCGTGCACCCGGGCGGATCGTCCCCCTTCTAAATCCACTTGTCTTTTATTCAGTTCAACTAATGAGCATTGTGACAGGCAGTTCTTATGGGGCAGTTTTTGGAGGTATTTCTTTGTTTTTCTGTGCCTAAGTATTCTATTAATTTAACTTCCTTATTCCTGTGGGGATCTCCAAAGGGGACGAATGGGAGACGGCCGGTGGCAGGTGGTACTTTAGCAATTCTTACAGGTTGCCATAGGCCTCAGGAGCTGTCTTCCCTCTGCCGTGGTCCTGCCCCTCCTCTAAGTCAGAGACAGGCTTGGGGCAGAGGGAAGACAGCTCCTGAGGCCTATGGCAACCTGCAAGGATCGCTAAAGTACCAGCGATCCTCTCTGCAGACTGCTCTCTGCTGGAATTAGGTAAATGGATGTGGGGAGGGTAGGCCTTCGGGGGGGGGGTGCAGTCCTTCAAGGGGTAGTGCAGGCCTTCAGGGGGGGAGTCAACCTTTGAGGGGGAATGTGCAGGCCTTCAGGGGAGGGGGCTGTATAATAAAAAAATATTTGAACATAAATACAAAGTACACTCGGTGTGTGTATATATATATATATATATATATATATATATATATATATACAATAAAAATGCTAAACATATATATATATAAATAAATAAATATATATATGTTTAGCATTTTTATTGTTGGTAGATCATTTTGACTTGGTCATTTTAAAAGTAGCTCTAAAGCCCAAAAAGTGTGGGCACCCCTGCCCTAGAGGAAAGGAAGGACAGGGAAGATATGGTTCAGACGTTCAAATACTTGAAGAGTATTAACGTAGAACAAAATCTTTTCCAGAGAAAGGAAAATGGTAAAACCAGAGGACATAATTTGAGGTTGAGGGGTGGTAGATTCAAAGGTAATGTTAGGAAGTTCTACTTTAAGGAGAGGGTGATGGATGCCTGGAATGCGCTCCCGAGAGAGGTGGTGAAGAGTAAAACTGTGACTGAGTTAAAAGAAGCATGGGATGAATACAGAGGATCTAGAATCAGAAAACAATTTTAAATATTGAACTAAGGCCAGTACTGGGCAGACTTGCACGGTCTGTGTCTATGTATGGCCGTTTGGTGGGGGATGGGCTGGGGAGGGATTCAGTGGCTGGGAGGGTGTAAATTGGCTGGAGTAGGTTTTAACGGAGATTTCGGCAGTTAGAACCCAAGCACAGTACCGGGTAGAGCTTTGTATTCTTGCCCAGAAATAGCTAAGAAAAAAAATTTAAAAATTTAAATTTAATCAGATTGGGCAGACTGGATGGATTGCTGTCATCTAATATATATTACTATGTTACCTTTGTAAAAGGAGCCCTAAGTATGTGTTTAGTATATAGTCCACCAGGCTCGATGGTATATGATTGTTCTGCCTTGCTCTAATTCTTGTTTAATTTACCTATAGACTTGGAATATCTATGTATATTAGGTAACTTCAATATTCCTAGGACCTGTGATGAAAATTTTGGCGAACAGGATTTTGTTTTATGTCAGGCCTTAGAAGCTTATCAGGCAGGAAATATGTTTGATTTGATCTTTTTAGGACAAAAACTACAAAATAGAGACTGTCAGTTCCTGGTTGGAAGGGTGGTGGGGTGGTATGATCATGTGTTAATTAACTTTGAGATACAGGATCAGTATAAGAAATTAAATGTCTAAATGTCTGAGGTTAGACCACAATTTGAAATCTCTGACTTGAAGAAAGTTTTGAGGTCAACTCATCAGGCTGATGGGGGTTAATGACTTGGATGATTTGATGAGAGTGTGGAATTCTGCTTTGTAAGTTTCTCTAGATAATGTAGCACCAGAAAAATCTATTGAAGTACAATCTGGATATAAGCCAAAGCCATGGTTCTCTGCACTCTTTAAGAAATTAAGCCAGGAATTACATCAGAATGAGAGGAAATGGAGAAGAACAGGTGACATGGATGATCAAGAAAGTTATGAAATTAAATTGAAGGCATATATATGTATATCTGATGAAGAAAAATCAGATATTTTTAAACAAAAATTCAGATGTCTCGGAACGATTCTAAAGAACTGTTTTGTATGGTACATTCTTTGGTTGAGGGATATGATAAGGAAGAAAGTGATTGTTTGGATCCTGATATTTATGCAGAGAGTTTGATTGTGAAAGTTGATAGTTTGGTGGGGTGTAATGATATAGCATTGGGTGGTCATTTGAATGTTATGTAGGATGAGGTAGGTGCTTGGTTGAGTTTTGAGGCGGTAGGAGTAGAAATAAAATTGGTGGTGTGTGGATTGACTCCCATGAGATCGGTATTTGATCCATGTTCATTAGTGATTGTGAAGTTAATTGCAGATGAGGGGAGTGCTGTATTAACCAAAATTATGAATGCTTCGCTTCAGTCAAGGGTGGTTCCAGAGAGTTTTAAAATCGCAACAGTAATTCCATTATGGAAGAAACAGAATTTGGATAAGGAGAATTTAAATAATTATAGATCTATTTCTGTACTTCCCATTGTTGCAAAAATTTTAGAATGTGTGGTATTGAGAGAGTTAGAGTAATTTGTGGAAGTAAGAGATTGGTTAGGCAAACATCAATATGGATTTAGGAGAGGTCATGGTGTTGAGACAGTGATGGTGTTTACCTTGGATGTGTTGCATAGAGGGATAGATAAAGGATTAATGTTTTGTATGGTGTCTTTGGACATATCTGCTGCTTTTGATACAGTAGACCCAGTATTGTTGTTTAGTAAATTGCAGATGGATGGTGTGGGAGGAACAGTTTTGAGTTGGTTTCGATCCTTTTTGATGAATCAGAAATTTGTAGTGAAATGTGGGAAGGGAATGTCATCAGTGGTGATGATGAAAAAAGAAATCTCACAGGGATCTACCTTTATTGGTATTATTTAACATCTATATTACTTCTAAAGGTCAGGTGCTTGAGGAGCTGGAAGTTCATTACTGCATCTTCACTGATGTTATACATTTTTTTCTTCCCAATAAGTAAGGAGGCTGATTATGTTAAACAAGGAAAGAGGGACGGGGGTCATCAGAGGCACAATGGCAGCGGCAGGGAGTGGGCATCGCTCCCGCTGCTGGGGGGGTTGCTTGGTGGCGGGAAGGAGTGGGCATCTCTCCTGCTGCCGAGGGGGTGTCGGGGTTGTTGCATGGCAGCGGGAGAGAGTGGGCATCTCTCCCACTGCTGAAGGATGGGGGGATGTGTGTGGGGTGGGGGTTGCTTGGCAGCAACAAACTTTTGTGGCAGGTCTGAGCTATCAAGCCTTACTTTCCTGTCAATGCCTGAGCTAATCAGGGCACAGTCACGGCACTGACCAGAAAGTAAAGCTAAGACAGTTCAGATCTACTGGAAAATTTTGCTCGGAAATGTAGGATAGTGAGGTTAAAGAATCACTTGGCAATAATAGAAAATCACCTGGAGTGCTTCTTTAAATATTAATGACCTCGTTGTAATATATTTTCATGGCAGAGTCGGAGACTGCTAGGAAGCTCGGAAAAGACCACAGTAATCTGTTTTTATAATCCGCCGCTAAAATACACGGACACTAAACTGGCTGGAACCAGTTTAGCAAACATGTTAAAGTTTTGAGAATCTTCCCCTAAGTATTTAACCCTTTATAATTAAATTGAACTAAGTGTGAAGAGTATGAATATTTGAAAGCTTTAATGTAACACCTCCCCTCTCTGGTACCCAAAACACCCCTTTTTTTCCTTCACTCTTAACCCACAACCATCCTTTGGAGTTCCATTTTATCTTAGTCCTGTTAATCGTGCCGAGCTCTACAACCGTGGAGAAGATGCGGTATACAAACCTAAGGTTTAGTTTAGTTTAGTTTAATGAAATGAAGATGAATAATGTGGACTAATGGTGTGGTTGGCTTGTAATAACTCAGTAGTAACAGTTTAGTTATCAGAGTATAGCCACTGAGGTCCAAAATATGCTAAACCATATATTTGGATGATGTATAAAGGAATAATCTGATAAGAGTATTTGCTAATATCCCTTATTTCTTAGAGGAATAGTGCCTGCAGTTGGATCTTGATTACATATATTATCCCAGGACAAGCAGGCAGCTTATTCTCGCATCCACGAAGCCAGGATGCGGACTACCTCACAAGCAGACTTGCTTGTAAAACTTTAAGAAAGTTCGCGACTGCCGCACTGCGCATGTGCGAGTGCCTTCCCACCTGACATAGGGCACACGTCTCCTCAGTTCTCAGTTTTCCGTGGAGCTGACAAGCCACTTGTTTCGATGCTCTGCACTAGACTTAGTTCTTCTCGTGCCTTCTCTCACCGCGGCTCATGTATTTTCTTTATAGGGTCGCTGTGTTTATTTGTGCGTTTCATTAAAAAAAATATTTATATTTAGTTTCTTATTTTCTTTGTGTCACGGTGGAGCCTACTAGTGGCTTCAGCCTGTGGGCTTCGATTTTGCCGCACCTGTGTTTCATTCCAGTCCTGGCCGGTTACAGGGTTACAAAGTGTAGCCTGACCACATTTGGAGTCGGGCGCCCAGTGTGCTACACTTACCAATTGATGTCGTCGAGTCCAGAAATGGATCGGCCTTTGCCTAAGGCCTTGAATCCCATTCCTGCCCTGACCTTGACCTTGACTCCAGCACAGTTTTCTCCAGGGTCAAAATCTTCAACCTCGACCTTGATCAACCTTCCTCGATGGGGAAGTCTTCGTCTTCTGGGAGCTCAGCTAATTCTTCCCCTGGGGCACAGTTATCCTTGGTGTCTCCATCAGCTACGATTGCTAAGCCAATCCTTATGGACATGCCACCTCTAGAACCAGTGGGTCCGGTGGGTCTGAGGATCTCCAGGACACTTGTCTCGAAATCAAGGCAACACTCTTCATCGAGGTCGTCTTCCTTGGAGTCTGTAGCCACACCAATTGTACCAGCTCCAGTGGTCTCGGTGCCAGCTTTGCAGAATATGTTTGAAGTTATTCTACACCAAGAGTTTGGTAACATGCTTGCCAAATTAACTCCTGCCTTGACCCTGCTTCCTATAAACAAAACAGACTGACTCTGTAACAGTATCACAACCCCGGAGGAGGACCCGTTGCACAAAAAACTTAGACTTTCAAGAAATCAGATAAATTTTGCATTCAGGTAGGCACTGAAATATTCATGAAGTACTTATAGATAAGTCTCAACAATACTTATCAGGGTCCCGACGCGGCCCCGTTTCGGTGTCTACTTCAGGAGACCCCGTCTGATTAATAGAATTCTACCATAGGTAAATAACTATGGAAAATTTTTACAACAGGTTCGTTCTGCAGTTGAAAAAATCTCTGTGCTACAGAGGATCTAAAATCAGAAAATAATATTAAAAATTGAACTAAGGCTGGTTCTGGGCAGACTTGCATGGTCTGTGTCTGTATATGGCCTTTTGGTGGAGGATGGGCTAGGGAGGGCTTCAATGGTGGGAGGGTGTAGATGGGCTGGGGTAGGTTTTAACGGAGATTTTGGCAGTTGGAACCCATGCACAGTACCGGGTAGAGCTTTGGATTCTTGCCCAGAAATAGCTAAGAAAAAAAACACAAATTTAAATTGAATCAGGTTGGGCAGACTGGATGGACCATTCAGGTCTTTATCTGCCGTCATTTATTATGTTATGTTATGTTATTATGTTATGTTATATGAGTCCTTCTATGTTTTTTCATCACCAGCTGGTTCTTTTTTGCCTATGGATTCAGATCTCAGCTATCAATATTCCACAGCAGCTTCACCCTCTTTTTCTGCCATGAGACGTACTTCAAGGGGTTCGACTCAACAGGATCTCCCCTCTTCTGCTTCAATGTCCTTTACTCAATTTTTATGCCAAATGAGTAAAAATATTAACATCACTTTGCAGTCAAATTCAACATACTCTAAGGAGTATTTGGAAGAACTGGGTATACCTCATCCTTCTACAGATTCATTAAAATTACCCATGAATAGCATTCTCACTCAAACTTTCAAAAGAAATCTTGCTACACCAAATCCCGTTCCTGCTGTGTCAGCGAAACTAGAATCTCGATATCAAATGGTCCACTGTACGGGATTTGAAAAGTCTCAACTATCCCATCAATCTCTTCTTGTTGGGTCTTTTTTGAAAACAACCAATCTGGACAAGGTCTATGCCACAGTCCCACCTGGCCGAGAGTGAAAAGCCAAGGATAAATTTGGCCGACGCCTGTATCAAAATTCTATGATGACAAATAGAATTTTAAACTACAACTTTGTCTTTACATCATATCTCAAATATTGGGACAATGCTATGCCCACTTTTTCCAAGTACCTTCCAGAGCATCGCCTGACAGAGTTCCAGCATATGCATTCCACTCTGGAACAACTTCACATACATATGGTCCAGGCTGCATATGATGCTTTTGAGCTCCTCGGTGGCCCAGACAACCATGGTTCTTCCTTCTACTTCAACTCAGCAACAGGGAGCCACTACTTCTACCAGTTTTTCCCTCTCTGCTTACACAGAGTCAGGGGTCTCTGTGTCATCTCAACCTGCAGTCTCTACACCTGAAAGCTTGGTACCTCTCAACCTAACTGCCTCTCTACAGTTTTCTCAATCTGTCAATGACATTTTAGAGGCTTCCAGGAAGCCTACCACTAGACATTGTTGCAACCAGAAATGGACTAGAGTTTCTGCTTGGTGCACCATTCATCACAAAGAGCCTCAATCTACTTCCTTGTCTTCAGTTATGGATTACCTGTTGCATTTATCTCAATCAGGCCTCAAATCCACATCTATTCGAGTTCTTCTCAGTGCAATTGCTGCTTTCCATCAGCATATAGAAAGGAAACACCTTTCTGCTCATCCTGTGGTTTCCAGATTTATGAAAGAACTTTTCAAATGTCAAGCCACCTCTCAAACCGTCTCCAGTGGTTTGGGATCTCAATGTTGTTCTTGATCAATTGATGAAGCCTCCCTTTGAACCAATGGCTTCAGCTACAAGCTTTAGTAGCGGACACACCTTTCACAGTATTCCATCATGACAAGGTGGTCCTTCATACTCATCCTAAATTCTTTCCTAAAGTGGTTTTAGAATTTCATCTCAACCAATCCATTGTACTTCTAGTGTTTATTCCAAAGCCTCATTCTCATCCTGGAGAAACAGCTCTTTATACTCTGGTCTGTAAGTGTGTTTGGCTTTCTACTTGCAACGTACTAAGCCACACAGATCTTCTCCTCAACTTTTTATCTCCTTTGAGCCAAACAAGTTGGGACATCCAGTTTCCAAGCACACCATGTCCAACTGGATGGCTGCTTGCATCTTTTTCTGCTATGCTCAGACTGAACTGCAACTATAGGGTCGAGTCACAGCCCATAAAGTCAGAGCCATGGGGGCATCAGTTGCTTTCCTTAGATCTACTCCTATTGAGGAAACCTGCAAAGCTGCCACTTGGTCCTCGGTTCATATCTTCGCCTCTCATTATTGTCTGGATTTTTTTTCCAGACAGGATGGCCATTTCAACCAGGCAGTTTTACAAAATTTATTCTCCTAAATTGCCAACACTCCCACCATCCCATTCTGGTTAGCTTAGAGGTCACCCACATGTGAGAATATGCTGCCTGCTTGTCCTGGGATAAAGCACAGTTACTTACCGTAACAGGTGTTATCCAGGGACAGCAGGCAGATATTCTCACAACCCACCCACCACCTCTTCTTAACTAGCTATCTGAACTGAGGAGACACTGAGGAGACGTGTGCCCTACGTCGGGCGGGAAGGCACACATGCATGTGCAGTGCAGCAGCCACAAACTTTCTTAAAGTTTTACAAGTAAGTCTGCTTGTGAGGCTGTCTGGATGACGTCACCCACATGTGAGAATATCTGCCTGCTGTTCCTGGATAACACCTGTTACGGTAAGTAACTGTGCTTTATATGCAGGTACTTTCTCTGTCCCTAGTGGGCTCACAGTCTAAGTTTATTTTTTTCTTACCTGCAAATTGTCCAGAATGCAGTAATGTAGAAGATCCCATAGAGGAGGAAGTAGTATAGTGTTTGCACTGATTCCCAATACTATTTCAAAGATGGTGAGGTCTCCCATGCTGCAGTCAGGCGAAGTATCTTTATATTCTATCAGAAAGGGAAAGTAGGAATGAGATGATTTTACTACCAGTATCTACAACTAATATTATTCTTGCCTTGTGGAATCATTTATTAGAAATGAAGGGGATTAAGGGTTCCTTGTACAAAGCCGTGGTAGCGATTCCCTATGGCAAATGCACTGAAGCCCATTCAATTCCTGTGGACTTCGTTGCATTTGCCGTGGGAGAAATGCTACCGCAGCTTTGTAAAAGGGGCTCTAAGGGTTATTTGATATTTTGAATGTGTTTGAAGACCTAGCTTTCAGCAGTATGATTTAGAAAATGTAGAACATTGCAAATATTCTTTGGTATCAAAGCCAGATGTTTGTGATTAGGGTAAGAATGACCAGGGTGTATTAGGGAATTGGAGGTAAAGGTGACAAATTGTGTTGACATTTTTGCATTGTTATATTGTGATCTATGATGTCTGACTATTGGCTGGAAAAGTGCAGAATATAACTATGTAATTAAATTACTTTGATTACTTCATCACCTGTTTAACTGATGATAAAATGGCAGGTATTACCGTATTTGACTCTGACCTTGTCATGTTCCTACATTGTACTTGTATCCTCACCTCTTATGTAAGGTCTTCTACTCTACTCAACTCATGTTAACCGCATCGAACTTCACTGTATATTGTGGTATACAAATAAAATTTTATGTTACGTTATTTGACTTTTGTTTGCATTTCAGTAGTTGTATTAGTACAGTGGTCTCAAACTCAAACCCTTTGCAGGGCCACATTTTGGATTTGTAGGTCCTTGGAGGGCCGCAGAAAAAAATAGTTAATGTCTTATTAAAGAAATGACAATTTTGCATGAGGTAAAACTCTTTATGATTTATAAATCTTTCCTTTTGGCTAAGTCTTAATAATAATATTGTAGTTTATGATTAAGAAACTGTTTTATTTTACTTTTGTGATTATGATAAACATACCGAGGGCCTCAAAATAGTATCTGGCGGGCCGCATGTGGCCCCCCCTGGGCCTCAAGTTTGAGACCACTGTATAAATAGGTTTAATTGCAAATAGTGACTGCATGTCCAAATTATTTGTAATTCACAGAATAGATTTTGCTTACACAGAAGTTTATTACTATTATTATTATTATTACTCTAGGATTGATTACAGATAAGCATGCTGCTTTTTAACAAATTCTTCTGTGCTGATTATTGGAAAATAAGAAAGTCTTTTAAGCATTAGGGTATATTTCCACAATTGAATTATGTATTTTGGCCTAGACACTCAGAAGCCATGTGTCTCTTATCTGATTATGAAGCTGAAGTAATCATTTCTATTATAGCATTGGCTTCAAATAAATGCAGGATCATGTGACATCATAGGGACGACAGTTGTTTGCTGCTGTTCTGTTAAATTTCTGATGGTGATGTGAGCACAGCTGGTGGAGGATGGTGTTCCTGTCTTACAGCAAATCCTTTGTCTTGCAGAGCTATAATCCTCAGCGGACATGCTTTACTTTCATCTTGCAATTTTGCTAAAGCCGTCTGTCTCAGCTGCTAATTATTGAGGCTAGAGGTTAGATACAAAGCAAAGTGAAGACGCGATGCAAAACTACAGTGCTAATTGAGAGAGTCTACAACTGCTAAAGCACATTCTCTGCCAGAATGTAATGCAATGACTCTTACATTAACAGAGAGCACCTCAAAGCAAGCATGATGCAGGCTCCCGGGAAGCAGAGAGGCAGAATGAAGGTCAAGGAGCAGCAGAAATCAGCACCGGTAGTACTGGAAATACCCAGGTAAAAACGGCATTATTTTCAGATATAGAAAGGTATGCAAATATGTGAGTCTATATTAGCTTGATTCTGAGGAACTGCCTTGGCTTTTTCATGAAGCTTGAATGGGTTTCTTCAGCCGCACTAGTTCCAGAAGGCTGCTGTCTTTGTTTCAAATGAGGAGGATTAAAAGAGAGGATCCACGAGCTGCTGTCTAGAATACAGTGAATGAATAAGCTTTTCAGTTTTAGGTCCTCTAGCCAACCTGTAGTATACTAAAATTATAATGAAGACCAAATGTTCGAATGGAAGATGTATATGGATGTTAACCATAATGAATAGCAGCAATTAAGAATGGAGTTAAATCTTCAGTGTATATGTGATTGAATCATGCTAAAATGTTTAAATGTACCAAGTTCTGAACAGATGAATATTTTAAAATATTTATTAGGCACATTTGTGAAGATTCATAGCCAGTAATATAATTATTCTTAATGGATTTGGTTTAAATATTTTTCTTAAATTAACCAAGTTAAGATTGAAAATATGTTTCTCAGTAGAGTTGTATTGGATAAACCTTTGAAATGAGCAGCTCTGTCTTTCTTAGGTTTCTATACATGGTGCACCGAGTTAGGCGGTGGTAGGCTCCATACCCCCACCTAACTTAATTGGCTTGATTCCATTTGGCGCGGTAATTGACCACATCGTTTAAAATCAGTTTTCTCATTTAAAAAAAGTGGAGGTGCCTCAAGCAACGGTGCCATTCCTCCAACTGTGGAGGTACCCAAGGATGCCTAAGCAGCCTGGGTCAGATGGCATGGTTAATGCCAGAAGAGACCTTAAGCGAACTTAGGCACCTCCCATAGTCACAATTCACGTCAAAGATAGGCATCGGAAATGTAGACCTTTAAAACCTTGGCCTACATTTCCGGCTCCTTTCTTTGCCATGACTGCAATTCTCAAAATGGCGTTGTGTGATTGACGCGTGATCGGTGCCCTTTTTTTAGGCGGCCACTGTGAACAGCGCCATTTTGAGAATCTGGTCCTTTGTTTTTACATGCTTTAAAGACTTTAGTTTTTATTCAAAAATTTTTTTTGTTAAGTTGTTCAGTATAATGCAGGGATCATTCTTCAAGTTATTTTCTTAACTGTATTGCAATGGAAGATTTATTTCTCTCTTCATGCTATGTAGCTGAATATTTGTTCTATAGCTACTGTTCAGAATATTAACAAGTATGTGGGTTTCAATGTTAAAGAATCAATCTTGGGGGGTCTTTTTACTAAGGTACGCTATCAGATTAGTGGGCATTAAATGCCATACAACCAATAAATATACAATGGGCCGTGCATGCTAATCATTGGAGCACCCTAAATCTGTTTGTGCGCCTTGGTAAAAGGACCCCTTAGAGTAATACAGGAACATTTGGTTTTGTCAGTTAACCATTTTCTTTTCAGAAATAATCATTATATTTTAATCTTTAAAATGAATTTGATAACTTCTTTGATAAAGATAATTATGGTTCTGCTTGAATACTGTGTCAGCAGTATTCAAGATAAAACCTGCTTAATTTTTCTTGTAAATGTATGTTTTATGACAGAGCTATGTACATTTTTCCTACATTTGAGCAATTGCCTTGGGGATCCACTTTGACCTATATCGAAAAATTGTTAGGCAAGCTTTGGGCTGAGAGCATAATTAGTTTAAATAATTCATTAATTGTGGCTGTGCATTGTTTTGTCATGGTAAGGGAGCACAGATTTCACTGCATTCATACCCATGTGTGTGTGTTTTTTGGTGAGAAGGAAAAAAGACTGCTTAGCATTTTTATGAAGAGGGTTTTCTCATTGATAATATAGAATCTTTGTTAGCAATTACATGAATAGCTAGAATAAGTTGAAGCTGGGAGAATCATATTCAGATGCATTCTATAATTTAGTAGATTTATATATATCTCCAAGGTTGAGAATCATAGATATTATTTGAATTTTTTTAATGTTTCTATTTTTAAATTCTTGAAAGTCTTTGAATATACCGTATTTTCGCGGATATAACGCGCGCGTTATACGCGATTTTACCTACCGCGCATACCCCTGGCGCGTTATATGCCTGAGCGCGGTATAGAAAAGTTTTTAAACATAGTTCCCACCCCGCCCGACGCCCGATTCACCCCCCCAGCAGGACCGCTCGCACCCCCACCCCGAACGACCGCTCGCACGCGCTCCCACCCGCACCCGCGATCGGAGCAAGAGGGAGCCCAAGCCCTCTTGCCCGGCCGACTCCCCGACGTCCGATACATCCCCCCCCCCGGCAGGACCACTCGCACCCTCACCCCGAAGGACCGCCGACTCCCCAACAATATCGGGCCAGGAGGGAGCCCAAACCCTCCTGGCCACGGCGACCCCCTAACCCCACCCCGCACTACATTACGGGCAGGAGGGATCCCAGGCCCTCCTGCCCTCGACGCAAACCCCCTCCCCCCAACGACCGCCCCCCCCAAGAACCTCCGCCCGTCCCCCAGCCGACCCGCGACCCCCCTGGCCGACCCCCACGACACCCCCACCCGCCTTCCCCGTACTTTGTGTAGTTGGGCCAGAAGGGAGCCCAAACCCTCCTGGCCACGGCGACCCCCTAACCCCACCCCGCACTACATTACGGGCAGGAGGGATCCCAGGCCCTCCTGCCCTCGACCCAACCCCCCCCCCCTCCAACGCCCGCCCCCCCCAAGAACCTCCGACCGCCCCCCCAGCCGACCCGCGACCCCCACGACCCCCCCACCCCCCTTCCCCGTACCTTTGGAAGTTGGCCGGACAGACGGGAGCCAAACCCGCCTGTCCGGCAGGCAGCCAACGAAGGAATGAGGCCGGATTGGCCCATCCGTCCTAAAGCTCCGCCTACTGGTGGGGCCTAAGGCGCGTGGGCCAATCAGAATAGGCCCTGGAGCCTTAGGTCCCACCTGGGGGCGCGGCCTGAGGCACATGGACCAAACCCGACCATGTGTCTCAGGCCGCGCCCCCAGGTGGGACCTAAGGCTCCAGGGCCTATTCTGATTGGCCCACGCGCCTTAGGCCCCACCAGTAGGCGGAGCTTTAGGACGGATGGGCCAATCCGGCCTCATTCCTTCGTTGGCTGCCTGCCGGACAGGCGGGTTTGGCTCCCGTCTGTCCGGCCAACTTCCAAAGGTACGGGGAAGGGGGGTGGGGGGGTCGTGGGGGTCGGCCAGGGGGGTCGCGGGTCGGCTGGGGGACGGGCGGAGGTTCTTGGGGGGGGCGGTCGTTGGAGGGAGGGGGGTTTGCGTCGAGGGCAGGAGGGCCTGGGATCCCTCCTGCCCGTAATGTAGTGCGGGGTGGGGTTAGGGGGTCGCCGTGGCCAGGAGGGTTTGGGCTCCCTTCTGGCCCAACTACACAAAGTACGGGGAAGGCGGGTGGGGGTGTCGTGGGGGTCGGCCAGGGGGGTCGCGGGTCGGCTGGGGGACGGGCGGAGGTTCTTGGGGGGGGGCGGTCGTTGGGGGGAGGGGGTTTGCGTCGAGGGCAGGAGGGCCTGGGATCCCTCCTGCCCGTAATGTAGTGCGGGGTGGGGTTAGGGGGTCGCCGTGGCCAGGAGGGTTTGGGCTCCCTCCTGGCCCGATATTGTTGGGGAGTCGGCGGTCCTTCGGGGTGAGGGTGCGAGTGGTCCTGCCGGGGGGGGATGTATCGGACGTCGGGGGGGGGGGCATCAGGCTTTCAGGATGGGGACAGACCTTCAAGGGGGGACAGGACTTCAAGGGGGGACAGTGCACGGAAAGTCAGGGGGGGTGAACGGAGAGTCAGGACAGCGCACGGAAAGTCAGGGCAGTGCACGGAAGTCAGGGGGGGTGAACGGAGAGTCGGGACAGCGCACGGAAAGTCAGGGCGGGCGAAAGGAGCGTCGGGCATCATGCGCGTTATATGCCTGAGCGCGGTATAGAAAAGTTTTGGTACATATCATCGTGATTTCTGCGCGCTATACCCCTGTGCGCGTTTTACACAGGTGCGCGTTATATCCGCGAAAATACGGTACTGCTTCTCCAGTAGCCAGATGACTGTGGGTAGCCTTAATGGGTCATGTAATATTTTATTTCAGAGATCCTAGATAAAGCTCAGCGCTTATTCCAAACTGTGATATATGAAAAAGATTTTCAGAGTGTTTATTGAGTAAGTAGTGCTGATAGTTCTGTCTGTTTTATTTCCATTGGCAGTGCCTGTGCTGCTAGGCCCATCACATGGCTGGTATGCATAATACTACAGTACCTTTGTCTTAGAAATACAGACTGTGATGATACATAAAAGACCTCCATGCCCAACTGATCTACCCATTCTTGATGCGTTACAAGAAAAAAACTATTTGATTTCAGACTTCATCTTTGCACCCTCTTACTCAGAATTCTCTTAGCTTATACTGTACTTTTAAGTTTTGTTGTTGGTGTGTTTTGGGGTTTTTTTTGGGGGGGGGATTCTTGTAATTTTTTTAAACTCTAAATTTGTATTCAGTTTAACATTATTCTCAAACAAGAAAACATTAACATGCTAAGTGTGCAAAATAATTGTTTGATACAACCATTAACAATTTGTCTTCTTTAATCCCTTTTAATTTTTTATATAATCAAATGCAAGTACAGAAAAGTATGGTTTACTATTCCTGATAATGAAGCATATACACCAAATCTGTCTCCTTTATCAGACAAACTCTACTATAAATTCTAAAAGTGTCAGTGGTCAAAAGGACATCAAACAAATAACATCCTACGTACACTCACACTGTATATACTGGTGTCATACAATCCACAAATTGGGGTAGGAAAAGTCTCAGATAGGGTATGTCAAAGTTCCAAAACCATCCCCAAACTTTGATCATTGGCATAAAAACCTCCCTGATTCCTCCTCCTTCATTTACCCCCACCCTCTTTTACAAAACTGCACAAGAGGTTTTTTTTAGTACCAGCTGGAACACTGAATGCTCTGCGTTGCTTCGACGCTCATAGGAACTCTATGACCGTCGAAACAGTGCAGAGCAATTTGGTATGCCAGCCGGCGCTAAAAACCTCTTGTGTGGCTTTGTAAAAGGGGGGAGGGTAATTTTTTTAATTTACTTTGTTTAAAAACAGATGTCTATTTTATTCTTTCTTCTTTAAATTTTTCAGATAAAAAACCAGCACCAATTAACATCCAGATCAGTAAATTAAAAAAATCAGTTCATATATAGACTATTAAGAGGAGAATAATCTCTTATCTCTCTTATATAAATGCTTTTATCACTGCTCTTTTCAACCGCTCTTTAGAGCTGCTCAATACATTCCTTTTCAAATGGCTGCGCATCACACACCCTATATCTGACAACCATTAAAGCTCTTAGAAGGGATTGGAAAAAGACAGTATAAAACCTACCTAGGATCTTTTATGATAATAGTACCACATTATTTTGGAGCATTATACGTGTACCTCTGCAGGAGTCTTTGAATAATGGCTGTGTTTCTCTTTGTCGGTATTCAATTTCAAAGGTATTTTTATTTCTTTTTTTTCCCCTTCAAAACAATGTAATAGCAAAATGAACTATACGGTATATATATCATTTCAGTAAGCAATTTTCCTGTGGTCAGATTTTTTTTAGTAACTGAAGAAGATAAAGCAAGTTGGTTGATTTGTATCTGCCATCATTGATTAGATTACAGTGTGCAGAGGAAAGCTGATATAGAAACATAGAAACATGATGGTAAATAAAGGCCAAATGACCCATCAAGTCTGCCCATCCGCAGTAAACATTATCTCTTCCTCTCTCTCTAAGAGATCCCGCATGCCTAACCCACTCCTTCTTGAATTCATACACAGTCTCTGATTACACCACTTTTTCTGGGAGATTGTTCCACCCTTTCTGTAAAAAAGTATTCCCTTAGATTACTTCTGAGCCTGTCACCTCTTAACTTCATCCTATGCCCTCTCATTCCAGAGCTTCCTTTCAAATGAAAGAGAGTCAATTCATGGGCATGTTCGCCACATAAATATTTAATCGTCTATCATATCTCCCCTCTCCCGCCTTTCCTCCAAAGTATACTTAGTGAGATTTTTAAGTCTGTCCTCATACGCCTTATGACGAAGACCATGCACCATTTTAGTAGCCTTCCTCTGAACTGACCCCATCCTTTTTATATTTTTTTTGAATGTGCGGCCTCCAGAATTGTACACAGTATTCTAAATGAAGTCTCGCCAGAGTCTTATACAGAGGCATCAATGCCTACTGAGCCTATTGTTTTGGTCTGTTGCATGAAGAATTTGTAGTCTTGCTGTTTTAAGGAAAGCTGAACTACTGGCGTCTGTGTGCATAATCAAGAGTCACTGTGCATAATAATAATAACAACAGTTTATATACCGCAGGACCATGAAGTTCTATGCGGTTTACAATGATTAAAAGATGTTACAGATTGAGTAGAATTAACAAGGTTCAGGGTTAGTGATTAACAGTTCTGGGGATCAGTAGTTGTGGACTAAGATTGTATAGGTCAGTTACCTAAATACTTCAACAACAGATATGTTTTTAGTCATCTAGAAATTCCATGTGCTTCTAATAGATAGAGAATTACCCCCCAAGTGCCCAGGTAATAAGACTATTAAGATTCCTATGACCCCAGCATACTTCTAACTTTCACCGTCACCTTTTCAACCTGTTTGGCCACCTTAAGATCATCACATACACTCACACCCAAATTCCACTCTTCTGTCGTTCACGTAAGTTCTTCACCCCCTAAACTGTACTGTTCTTTCGGGTTTTTGCAAGCCCAAATGCATTAAATTTTAGCTGTCAAATTTCAAACCATTCTTCAAGCTTCGCTAGGTCTTTCTTCATGTTATTCACACCATCTGGGGTGTCTACTCTATTGCAGGTTTTGGTATTATCGGCAAAGAGGCATATCTTACCCGACAGCCCTTCAGCAATATTGCTTATAAAAATGTTAAAAAGAACAGGCCCAAGAACAGAACCTTGAGGCACACCACTGTTAAAATCCCTTTCCTCAGAGCGATCTCCATTAACCACTACCCTCTATCATCTTCCAGTCAACCAGTTCTTCACCCAGCCTGTCACTTTGGGGCCCATCCCGAGGGCACTCAGTTTATTTATTAGACATCTGTGTAGAACACTGTCGAAGTCTTTGCTAAAATCTAAATACCGTACACTACATCTAGTGCATTCCCTCTACCCAATTCTCTGGTTACCCAGTCAAAAAAATTGATCAGATTTGTCTGTCAAGACCTACCTCTAGTTGAATCCATGTTGCCTCTGGTCCTGTAATCTACAGGATTCCAGAAACTTCACCATTCTCTGTTTTAAAAGCATTTCCATTAATTTACTTACCACAGAAATCAGACTTACTGGCCTGTAATTCTCTACTTTTCTTTACTTCCACCTTGTATAGAGGGACCACGTCCACCCTTCTCCAGTCCTCCGATACCACTCCCGACTCTAGAAAAGCAGATACCCAATCGGATAAGCAAGGATCAAGTGTATAACTATTAAATTCTTCTTGTGCAATAGGTACATCATTCTTGAACTCTTGGATAGTCAATCCCTTCCCGTGAGAGTCTGTGTAGAGAGCCTCATTAGCATTTTTTGCCCTACCTCCCATCAATCTGGTTTGTCCTCAACTCCTCAGTTTGTCTACACTACATTTGAGATGGTTGAAGCCTCTCTATTCTGCTCGTATTTATTTTTCCTTTAATTTGGGGGTTTTTAAGCCAATCATGAAGCTTCTTGGTGCTGCAAAGGTTCCTAGCTTTGGGACATCTCTGGCTGCAGGAGTTGATTGATCTGCGTTCTGCATGTGTGATCAAGGCCAGGTGTTCTGTCAGGAATGAATGACGAGAAACGTTATTAGTATGTCATGGCCCAAAGTAGGAACATATTTGTTGGCTCTACTTCACCCCTTTTGGACTCAAAATGGCATTTTATGAAAGTGGGGAGGAGAGAGGGGCAGAAACTTTATTGAAGAGGGGAGGAGAAAGGGGGGAGAGGCAGGCTTTTTTATCGCCAGTCACAGCAATATTAGCTCCAACGCTCATAGGAATTCTTTGAGCGCTGGAGCTTTTATTGCCACAGCCAGCGATTTAAAAAAAAAAAAAAGCCTAACTTGTCTTCATAAAATGGAAAGGGGTGGGGTTATGAAGCCACATTAGGGCTTTTTATCGCCGGCCGCAGTGATAAAAGCACTGATGCTCATAGAATTCATATGAGCATCAGAGCTTTTATCACCATGGCCTGGAATTAAAAAAAAAACTAACACAGCTTCATAAAAGCAGGGAGGGGAGTTATTTGTTAATTTGTAAAGTGATGATTGCTGTTTCTATGTTTTTTCAAATTTACATCTGCTATCTTTATATTTTGCACAATATTAAGGGACATGCATCACTGTTCCTGTGGTATTGCTTCTTGGTGGTTCAGTTTAACTTTTGTCTACATATTTCTATTTTACACACACACACTCCTTTTACAAAACTGTAGTGTGGTTTTTAGCGCCCATTACAGCAGTAACAGCTCCAATGTTCATTTTATGAACATCAAAGCTGTTATTGCTGTGGCTGGTGTTAAAAACCACGCTAAGATTTTGTAAAAGGTGTGTGGGGGGGTAGTTTGTGATTACATATTCCATACTGGATAAAGATGTTTTCTGTGTTCTCTGTATACATGGTTCTTTGTTAGCATTGACTGTGCAGGATCAATCTGTGCTGGTCTGACTTGTTTAGTTTTAGAATGGATGTATTGATGTTCTATGTAAGATGTTGTCTTTTCCTAGGTACACTCTTGTGTGATGTCTGGATTGTTACTAAAAATCATGTTTTTTTTATATAGATGAGGGGGGGTGTCAAAAAATGATGGGCTTCAGGTGTCACATATGCTAGGTACGCCACTGCATCTTACTATACCATCAGTCCCCCATCCCCGCCCTGTGTCCACGGGCTCTGTCCCCATTCCGCCCTGTCTCCATGGGCTCTGTCCCCATCCCCGCCCTGTCTCCACGGGCTCTGTCCCCAATCCACCCTGTCTCCGCGGGATCTGTCCCCTTCCCCGCCCTGTCTCCACGGGCTCTGTCCCCATTCCGCCCTGTCTCCGAGGGCTCTGTCCCCATCCCCACCCTATCTCCATGGGCTCTGTCCCCATCCCCGCCCTGTCTCCGCGGGCTCTGTTCCCATCCCTGCCCTGTCTCTGTAGGCTCTGTCCTAATCTGCACAAGCTGCGAATGCTTAAGATTTTATATTTAAATCTTTTTACTAAAGTATAAAAAGGGATAATATTCTGTGCAACTGTTTATAAATTGTTTATTGTATATTGAAAACTTCTATACTGTTACTAATGACTGGAGAGTAAATTCAGAGCAGTTTACTGAGCTTCTGTAATGGAGTTACAATATAGGAGCTTCTGGAAAATGTTTTCCAAGACACTTTTTATTTTATTTTGTGATAATCCAATAACAGTGATTAAGGTGTATGAGATTTTGCTACCTTTCAATTCCTTGAGGCAAGAAGGGACAGTGTATTTCATAGACCCCTGACACAGGCTTCACAGCAAAACACGGGCCCGTGTCAGATTGCATACATTAAAACAGGGGTGCCCAAAACGTTGATCGCAATCTACCAGTCGATCGCAAAGGCAATGCTGGTAGATCACAGAGCAAAGTGTTCTCCCTAGCGTGTCTAACATTCCTCCGTGGCCACTGTCTCACCTTAAAGTAATTACAGCAGCTTGCACAGCGAACATGTTAGGCTGCCATCAGCCTCCACAGCACGTTCTTTCTGCCGCAGTCCCGCCCCTGATGTCAGAGGAGATGTGGGACCACAGCAGAGGGAACGTGCTACAGAGGCCGACAACAGCCTGCTAGGTTCGCTCTTCTGGCTGCCGTAATTAATTTTAAACTGTGGTTGTTACGCCCAGAGGGAAGAACGGAGGCGAGAACTGACAGTTGCAATCCTGCTGGATGATCCAGTCTGAGATCCTGACAGTCAATGTGTGTGGGAAGCAGCAGAGGTGGGGTAAGGCTGTGCCTGTCGTGAGGGCCCCGGCAGGATGGGGGTTGCCTTAAAGACGCTGGATCAGGGGGGGGGGGGAGAGAGAGAGACAAAAGGACCTTGAGGAGGGGCGGGAAAGAAGACTTGAACCAAAAGGGAGGGGGAGACACAGCAGATGCTGGACTTGAAGAGGTAGAGAGTAGAAACACCTTGAACTGAGGAGAGAGAGATGTCAGGTCCTGAGGAAGGGGAAGACAGAGAATGAGAGAGACAGAAAGACCTGGATCAAAGGTGGGAGGACTCGAAATGTTAGCAGAAGGAAGAGAGAGGGAGAAACCTGAAACAAAGGGGAGGCAGAAGAGAGGGGGTAGATGTTAGACTATGGGAGGTGCAGACAGAAGAGACAGAGACCCTGAGGAAGAAGAGAGAGATGCAAGATCATAACAGAGGAGGGAGAGAGAAGGAGGAGAGAGGAAGAAAAGTTGGACTCCTGGAGGGACAGAGAGATATGTTGGTTGGGGAATGGAACAAGGTCTGGAGGACAGAAGAGGTGCATTCGGTATATATATAAATAAATATGGGGATCTTTTACTAAGGCGTGCTAGCCAATTTAGCACACGCTAATCCATAGAATACAATGGGCACATTAACACTTAGTGCGCATTAAATCGGCTAGCGCGCCTTAGTAAAAGAGGGGGTATATGTTTAGTATTTTTATTGTTGGTAGATCATTTTGACTTGGTCATTTTAAAAGTAGCTCACAAGCCAAAAAAGTGTGGGCACCCCTGCTTTAACGTAATCTCTATTCTTGAGGCTGTTTGTGCTGTTTTGTTAAAAAAAAGAAAGTATGGTACATAAGAGTAGTGTGGTTGGTGTGATAATTCACTTTAATGCATAAAGATAGACAATGAACAATATAAAATGGTATCTTTTTGTTTGACTAACTAAATACATTTCATGATTACCTCTTAAAATTTAGTTAAGAAAATGTATTCATTTTAGTACAATGTTATTTCCTATTAAAACTTTTTTTTTGTTAATGTAGAGAAATAAAGGACAATAATCCTGCCCTAAAAACTCTGCTGCTGCAAAATCAAAGGCACTTCTTGTCAAAATGTCCTTACTGTTTCCAGACCCTTCTGCATGTGACTTCTTGGAGACCAGCCCGTATTATTGTTTACTGCATTGGTTACCGCTAGCAGCAAGAGTATTATTCAAATTTTAAGTTGATATCGGGACCTCACTTTGAGTTATATAGGCCATTGAGGGAAACTAGAAGTTTTCATTTATTTGCCTATCCCAAGGCAAATGGTTGTTGATATAAGACTTTCTTAGACAGGACCTTAGCATTTCAAGCAGGTAAATGGCAATCTTGGCTAGGTGAATGTATTCATCAAGCCACATCTTACTGTTCTTTTTGAAAATTAGTAAAATCCACTTTGTTTGACAAATTCATTACCTAACTTAGGAGTTTTTAAGATTGTAAATTGTATTTTATTGAAAGATTGTATTCTTATTGAATGACTGTATTTCGATGACTTTCCAGTTCCTCTTAGTGTAAACCGCCTAGAACTTCTGGTAATGGCGGTATAAAAAAATAAAGTTATTATTATTATTACTTTGGTATCTTTTATCAGTCCATTATATCTTTACTACCTCATATTGCTGCCTTGTTCTCGTATATTTTTAAACACAATATAACTCCACTGTTTTTCTGGCATTTTTTTTTGAGGGGGAGGGGGCGTAATTATAGACTAGTAGTAATTAGTCATTGGTATATCACCACTATCTCTTGAAAATGTTTCACCCCATGCTATAATGTCATAGTGTTTTGCACAACTTTGGTATGGAATGCTATTTTGTTATTCCCTTGATCATGCTGGAGGTTTTTCTTCTTGTTAAGTAATCTCCAAGGTTAAGCAGTTTTTCTATTCCTCTGCTTCTAAGGCTAATTTCATGAAACAGACCATAATGGTAGTGGAGGGGGGATTTGTTTACTAACATTCTGTGCTATATACCTACCACATAGCCCATTTTACTATTATGGCCCTATGGCAGATGATATGCATCAACTGTTAGTATATGACTCCCATATTTGGAAATCTGTCAGCCTTTGAGTAGAGTTTGGCTTGTAAGAATGGCCTACAATCCTAGTGCCCTACTGGAAATGAGAATGCTGTGTCATGCAAGCGATAGATCACCAGAAGATTCTCAGCCTCATAATAGAAAGAAACATTATTTAACTTTGAAGTAGATAGAATTCAAGAATTAATCTCTGAAAGTAGGATAGTTTGCTACTCTCCCAATGCCTAATTCAACGTTTTAATTTTAGCTACATTTTCTTTTTGATTTTAGGGTTCCTCTGCTCGAACAGAACATGAAACATCTGGTGGTATGAACTCAAGTAGTACCTACTCTGTTCCTCGAAGATTGACAAGTCACCTGGGTACCAAGGTAATCGAAGATTACAAATTGCTGTTTGCTGATGCTACATTTTTACTAATCCAGTAACTAGATGTTTCCTGGTAAGAGTGCTAATAGGCATGGATTAAATTTTTAGCACATTACATTGTGAATTATTAGCAGTTAATGTATTGTAGCTGTTATTCTTCTTACATATAAAAACTTCATTCCCTAGGTATTTTGAATGGAATGGTTGTTTTCATTTTATTAATATCTCCATAATTGTTACATGTAGATTTCATAAAAATGAATGTTTGGTAAACTCTAGTGAAACTAGATATAGGCAGTGAGATCAATGATAAATAGCAAATGATTGAGTGACCTTAGCCCCTCCATTTCTTGTAGCAGCTCAATAGTAGGTTCTGTTGCAATAATGGGATGTGTTTCCAAACATACAAATTTTTTGTATATTAAATCATATAAATTTATTTGGAATAATAAAAGTAAAGTCATTTTCAGCCTTGCGTTCTGTGTGAATTATTTGATTCTTTTGGGAGTGTTAAGTGTGGAAAATTCTTAATTCTTGTACTGTCCCACTCTATTCTAGGACTATTGGGCTATTTTCTTGTACCTGCCAGAACTTGTAGGAAGCCTCATATTTCAGAGACTTAAGCTCCACCCCTCTTACCTCAGCACTGTCCTCTCAATAACCAGTTTGTTTCTTTACTACAGCCATATTGTAGGAGCTTGTCTTTTCTGCTCATGTTTATTATCTTTTAAATTCTGTCTTTTTTGTTTGCAGTTTTTACCCTTGTGATGCAGAGGTTCCCCCCCCTGGGATAGCTCTGGCTGCAGGAGATCACAAACCTTTGGAAAAAGTCTGCTTCCAGGGTGTTAGCTGCTTGTCAACACACTCTCTGGACAGCCTGCACTTGAAATCGGGGCTCCAGGATTAGTCCCTTGGGAGCTTGCTCACCCCAGGTTCGTCTGCTAGCAGGTTGAGCGCAGGCTTTGTGGCTCAGTGGAGGTACACCCTGGATTGAAGCCAGACTGTTTTCCTCCACCAGGCAGTACCCGGCCAAGGATTTCTGGCTGGTGGAGCAGTCAGAAGATTTGAAGTCAGCTTACTTGCTTTCTAAGGCAGAGGATCAGTATCCTGCTGTGGATATCCAGCTGGTGGGGCAGTCAGAAGATTTGAAGTGCAGCTTACTTGCAGAGGATCTCCCTGTATGCAGATTCAGTTTTTCTGGCAGTGTTTTCCATTCAGCACATGGCACAGTGAGTTCTGACTGACAGCCTGAATCAGCGATTTTGGGGGGGTCTGAAAAAGGGGGTTTTAGGTGGTTTCCCAAGGTGCCCTAGCCCCCCCATAAATCCTAAAATTGCCATTTTTGAGGGGTTCCTGTGCTTTTCCCAGGTTATTTTAGTGTAAAATCGGCACCCACAGTGGCCATCTTGGATTTTCCCGATCTGAAATAAAAATTACTTTTAGCTCTTGCAAGCTTCGTTCTTCAAGAAATCACTCAGATGGACTCACCAGGGCAGGATTTAAGCAATTCATGCCCTATTTGCGATGGATGGCTTTTGGGTGTGCAGTCATGTTCCACATGCACTGCGGCCTTTGAGGGGGTGAAATTTGCCCAGACCCTGTGCCTTTGACCTCTCAAGGGGGTCTTCCTGTAGTTTCTGCCTGTATGCCCATGAAAATGGTGTCAGGGGCCCCTGGGGAGTGTGCAAGCGATGCTCCAGTGAAATGCAAGCATGCTTTGAGAGAAAGATCTCATAGATCCTCCAAAAAGGGTTAGCAGGAGGCGGCTCCCGCCCTGAAGGATGGGTTTTTCCCAGAATTTATTAGTATGATGTTTCAGGCTTATTTGGCTAAGAAATCCATGTCTGTCACCCTTCCACAGGCATCCTCGCTGACTGCTGTGACCCCCCTCCTCCTCTGGACCCAGACCTTTTCTCTTGCCTTCCTTCTGGACTCCTGGTCAGTACGCAGGTCATGTCCACGGTTGATTCCGCTGACCTTACAATGCCTCTGCTCACTAAGGTGGGTACCACGGCTGCAGGAAATGTGGCAGCCCTAGCGGATATCAGGATCTGAATGGGTCCCCGGATCTGGGGTAGGATCTCACTGTGCACAGATTTTTCAAACTTGCGCATTTGGTGGATTTGTTCTCTGAATCCCTTCAGGAATTGAACCTGGAGAATGGGCAGCCTGTCACTGTGGAATGTTCCCTCATGAGTGACCAGAGGCCGCAATGCTTACCCTTGCATTGAGTTCTCGTGGGAAGCGGCATGAGACCAGGCAGGCAGCCTGGTGTGCAGAAGAGGAGGCTGCCGCGTCTGCCGTCCGTTCTCAGGGAAGCAGAAGGGACCAGCCAGCCAGCCTTGTGCACCACTCTCAGCGAGTGAAGGTGCCAGAAGTTAAAAAAAAGGTACGCGCAGGCGGGCGGCGGAGGGGGGAGGAGGAAGAGGGCCGGCATGCAAGGGAGGATGGTAGCATTAAAATAATGTAATGAGGGGGCGCTTTGGGTATTTGCTCCATAATACGCACCCTTATTTTCACCCACTTTGGGGGGGAAAAGTACGTCTAATGGAGCAAAAAATACGGTAAGTCCTTGCCTGTGAACAGGTTCTGCCCCACCAGGGGTTCAGATGCTCTAATTTTCATCAGTACTTGGGACCCCCAGGTGGCCAGCATCCCTCTCCCTCCGCAAGACCATGGTTCAGCAGCCCTCGGCGCCAGCCAACCATGGGGAGTCTGGTGGTATCTGCAAAGAAGCAGTTCTGATGCCAGGCTTGTAACCTCCCTCCAAGTATAGGGGGTGATTATAGGCTTTTCTGGCCAAGTGGCAGGCCATCACCTCCAACCATTGGATTTTGGAGGTCCTTTGGGATGGCTATAGGCTACAGTTTCTCTGTCCTCTGACCGATTATTTCCTGGATTCCCTGGTAGGCAGGCCCGAGAAGGTGGCTCAAGTAGAGACTACAGTCTGCAGATTGCTGGATATTGTGGCCATAGAGCCTGTCTCAAAACAAGACTCGGGCTCCAGGAGAGGCTCTGACAATTGGAGACAGATTCTGGACCTCAAAGCTGTCAATCCTGTGCTGCAAGTGCCTCTCTTCCGCATGGAGACAGTGCACTCAGTGATCGCCTTGGTGACTCCGGGGGAGTTTCTGGACTCCTTAAATCTGACAGAGGTGCATCTCCACATTCCCATTTTTCTGGACTACCGGAAGTATCTGAGGTTCCACATTCTGGAGCAACATTTCCAGTTTGGTGATGGTGGTGGTGGCAGCCCATCTCCACACCTTGGGAATCTTGATTCATCTGTATCTGGATGACTGGTTGATCAGAGCTCCCTTGATGTCTGAGGGGCATCAGGCTGATCATTAGGTTGTGCAGTTGCTTCTGCTTTGACAGTCATCAGGGACCTTCTGGCCATCCTAGTCTCGTCAGCCTGGCAGTATCTCCAGGTTCTGGGGACGATGGTGGTGGTGATTGATGTAGTCCCTTGGGCAAAAGCCCATTTGCATCTGCTGTAAGATGCTCTGATTTCACACTGGAGTCCCCAGCAGGGTCCATTACAAGAGCCCCTGCTCTGGATGACAGTGGCACAGAACAGTCTTGCCCGGTGGCTGCGACCCCACTCTTTCTCCAGAGGTTTTCCCCTCTGGATTATGGAGTGGGTAATTCTGACGACGGATGCAAGTCTCAAAAGCTGGGGGGGGGGCAGTGGGCATGACCATTCCTGTTCAGCACCGGTGGGCTCCCTCCAAACACAAGTGGTCGATCAATCACCTGGAACTGTGGGTGATTCAACTGGCTCTTCTCCATTTTGAAGGTTGTCTCTGTCATCGAGCATTCATGGCTTCTCGGACAATGCCACCATGGCTTGTCGACCAGCAGGGGGGCACCAGGAGTGCCTCGCTGAGCATGGTAGCCCACCTTTTTCTGTGGGTGGAGAGATACCTAATGGTGATATCAGCGGCACACGTGGCTGGAGTGGACAACGTTCAGGCAGATTTCTCAATCATCAGACTCTGGACCCAGGGAGTGGTCCCTGTCACAAAGGACATTCGATTGCATAGTGGCACAGTGGAGGCGTCCCACATTCAACTTCATGACTTCTGCAGCCAACAAGAAAGCTGATTGGTTCTTCAGTCACCGTCACGAGGCTGGCAGCAAAGGCATGGATGCTCTGGTTCAGCCCTGGCCACGGGAAGGTCTTCTGTATGTCTTTCCTTCATGGCCCATGATCGGGCATCTATTGCAATGGATAACGGCCCACAGAGGTCCTGTGATCCTTACCACACCCGATTGGCCAAAGCGCCCATGTTATGCTGACCTGATTCGGCTTCAGTGGGATCAGATGCTCTGGTTCCTTGTCACCCTTGCCTCCTCACACAGGGCCCAATTGCACTGTAGGATCCAAACCACTTTGATCTTATAGCCTGGCTATTGAGTGTGCAGCCTTAGTTGACAGGGGCTATTCTTCGGCAGTGGTTGCCACTTTGCTCTGCAGCAAGAAGTCCACAGTGGCTGCCTATGCGAAGGCTTGGAGATGCTATCAGGCATGGTGCATCCAGAGCCAGGTGGATTCATCTGTTCTGTCAATTCTTCGAATTCTGGAGTTCTTGCAAGATGGCATGAAGAAGAGCCTAGTGGTGGCTTCTCTTCAAGTCCAGAATGCCGGTATTTCTTGTATGGGCTCTTCTCTGTGGGGCTTCTTGGCAGCTCATCTGGATGTTGTTTATTTTCTGCAGGGTGCTCTGAGGCTTCAGCCTCAGCCTCCACTGTGGCTTCCATGTTTGACTTGGAATCTTAATCTGGTTCTCTGCTTTCTGGCTCATTTGCCTTATGAGCCTCTAGAGCAGGGGTGCCCACACTTTTTGGGCTTGCGAGCTACTTTTTAAATAACCAAGTCAAAATGATCTACCAACAATAAAATTAAAAAAAAAACACAAAGCACACTGTATGCATAGAAAATGTTAATCATCATTCCTATTCCAGGGTTTTTCAAAGAGGTCAAAGCAGATGACTCTAAGCACTATCACCTCAGTAACAACCATACAAAAATAGACAAATATACTCCCTCCCTTTTTACTAAACCACGATAGCAGTTTTTAGCGCAGGGAGCTGCGCTGATTGCCCAGCGCTGCTCTCTACACTCATAGGCTCCCTGCGCTAAAAACCTCTATTGCAGTTTAATAAAAGGGGACCTTAGTGTAAAATATAGACAGCAGATATAAATTCAGACACATTTTGATCACTAAATTTAAAATAAAATCATTTTCCCTACCTTGTCTGGTGATTTCATGAGTCTCTGGTTGCACTTTCTTCTTCTGACTGTGCATACAATCTTTCTTCCCTTCTTTTAGCCTGTATGCTTCTTCTCCTCCAGACCTCATTCCTTCCCCCCAACTTTTCCTTCCTCTTCCCTGCCCTTTCTTTCTTTCTGCCTCCCTTTCATTTTTTTCTGTTTCTCTTCTTTCCTTCTGTATCCCTGCCTGCCCTTTTTCTTTCTTTCTCCCTGCCCTCCCCCAAGCCACTGCCACTGCCATTACCATCGGGGACCAGGACCCAAACACCACCAATAACAGGCCCCAAGCTCTCCCTGCTTCGACCAACCAGCATTCCTCTCCCCGACGTCAATTCTGCCGTCGGGAAGAGGAAGGCTGATCAGCCCAAGATCGTGATCAACCTATTGGGGGAAATGCTGCCGGGTCCTGCCTTCGCGGAAACAGAAAGTAGGCAGGACCCGGCAGGAACAAGAACAAATGCTTCACTAACCTGTCTCCCGCATTAGCCCGTAGCGAACGCTTGCTTCAGGGCTCTCAACATGTGCGTGCCGGCTTCCCTTCTTCCCCCCCCCCCCTGGACATAACTTCCGGTTTCGGAGGGAAGAGAAGAGAAGCCGGCACGCACACGTTAGAGCCCGGAGCATAAGTTCGCTAGGGGCTGAAATCTCCAAGCCGGTTTTTTGGTTTTTTTTTAATGTTCAGCAGCGGCAGATGACAGCTGGGCGGACCGCCCAGCTAAAAGGCCCTAGGGAGAACACTGGAGAGGAAGGCTGATCGGCCCGTAGATCAGGACGGCAACACGAGTGCGATCGACTCGAGTTGTCTTCCTGAGCTACTGGTCGATCGCGATCGACGCGTTGGGGCACCCCTGCTCTAGAGCATGCATCCTTAATGGATATTATGATCAAAACTATTTTTCTGGTGGCTATTACCGCTGCCTGCAGAGTTTTGGAGCTTCGGGCTCTTTCCTGCCAGGAACCTTTTCTGCGTATTATGGATTATGGTGTGGTGATGCGCATTGTTCCCTCTTTTCTTCTGAAGGTTGTTTCCACTTTATCAGGAAGTTCAGCTTCCTGCTTTTGTTTCCTCTGGTTCAAGAGAGCAGGACCGGGTTTTGCAGTCTTTGGACGAGTGCAAGATCCTGTTGCAGTACCTAGAGGTTATGAATGATTTTTGTCTGTCTGACCATCTTTTTGTTCTGGTGGGTCCTGCCTGCAGAAGCAGGCTGACTTCCAAGGCCACCATTTCCAGATGGATCCATATGGCCATTTCCGCAGCCGGCAAGAAGCCCTCCCCCCTCGCAATGTAGGCTCATTCTACTAGAGGCGTCTCGTCCTCTTGAGCATAGTCATTGGCGCTCTCTTTGGAAGAGATTTGCAGAGCCACTACCTGGTCCTCTTTGCATATGTTCTCCAAGTTTTACAGGATCAATGTGGCGGCCAAGTAGGATGATGCTTTTTGTGCTTCTGTTTTGGCATCAGGCTCATCAGTCCCACCCTGACTCTTTATGATTGCTTTGTTACGTTCCAACAGTCCCGGAATAGAGTGGGATTGTACAAGAATGAAAGATTAGGTTCTTATCTTTGCTAATCTTCTTTCTTGTAAATCCACAGTATTCCAGGATCCTGCCCTGTGCTTGCTGATTTGCTGATGGTATGCCTTTCCCAAGTACTGGTAAACTGAATTTCTGTTTTCTGACAAGCCTTTATAAGAGTGCCATCAGAATGGGTTTAGCACTTAGTTTTGGAGGGTCCCTAGTTCAGGTGCCCCCTTCTGACAGTGAAGGCTGTGTCTTCTTTTTGCACTATTTTTTGTATTTCAGGTTTCTGATGTTTAATAACCTGATTCAGTTGTTTTCATTGTTGCTGTTGCATTTCTTGTTATGAGCAGATTAGACTTATTTCTCGGGGAGTGTCCCCGTTCCCCTCTCTATTGTTTTTGTCCTCTGCAGATGTTCCTGACTGTTTTACAACAAACTGGTTATTGAGGGGACAGTTCTTAGGTAAGAGAGGTAAAGCTTAAGTCTCTGAAATATGAGGCTTCCTACAAGTTCTGGCGGGTACAGGAAAATAACTCAGTGGTCCCAGAATAGATTGTGGATTTACAAGAAAGAAGATTAGCAAAGGTAAGAACCTAATCTTTCAGTATCAATACGTGGGAGGAGAAGAAGAGCAGAAAAGAGTAGAATGAGTATAGTGAAGGGAGGGTATCAATAATAGAGCAAGAAAGAGGAAGTAGGAGAGCAGTTCTGGGATTTTAGAGGTAAGAATGAGTTTGAGTTCTTGATTAGGGGAGAGAAGTTGGAGAAATTTTCTAGTGGCTCTGTCCTCTGTCTTGGTCCCATTTTCCTCTATATTTTGTCTACTTTTTTCCCTTCCTCTGCCCATTCTAGGAAATGCAACCAGGGAAGCCAAAAGCATGATAATAGCCCCACATATTCAGCTAGAATACTGTTGGATATTGAAAATAGTGGTTCACGTCATATTGTACCTGACTTGGATTTATTTATTGCCGCAAATGACTCAGATGTCATGAAAACAAAACGTATAAAATAATAAACACTTTCAATAATGGTTAATACTGTAATGTCCTGTAGTGTAATATAAGGACAGCATAGGCTATTAAATAACTGAAAATGAAGGAAAAAGCCTCAGACAAGGGCCCTCCACTTCTGAAACAAAAAAAGTGGAATAACTAAAAAGAGAGCACATTGAAAAGATGTGTCTTTAATACAAAATCTCTACAAGGTTAAAAGGAACAAATAATCCAATATCTAATAGGAGTATCCAAGTATCAAATTGAGAATCTAGTTGGAGAGTAAAGAGAGGTTATTTTGAATATATGATAGGTCTTACAAAATTTTGCCAAGTGTATTTCCATGATTTACATGTTGAAATCTATCTTGTTTGGTTATCATTTGTATAGCATGGAATATAATATTTAAATTAAATTATATTACACAAACGAAAATGAAGTTTAAACCTTCAACAAACTGGCCTAACCTACAGCATATTGGCCTGTGTTGATGGAATGCAACAGTTGTCCAGCTGGTAAAATGAGTTCAAAATAAAATGAAATGGCAAAGCTACTACTCCTACTCCTGCTAATCATTTCTATAGTGCTACTAGACATATGCAGCGCTGTACATCAAAACATAGGAGACAGTTCCTCCTTAAAAGAGCTTAAACTGCATTGATATTCAAACAAAATGCGGTCAATTAAATATCAAATTAAGCTAGTCAAGACAGAAGACTGGACAAGAAGGTACATCAATAAATAGTGCTCAGGTGGGAGAATTACAGAGGGAATGATTAGACAGATAGTGGTGCTTAGAAGCAGGATACTTGCAAATATCTGTCTAGGGTAAGAAAGATCTTTCTCACAAATCTTTAGTGGAGTTGGATGATGGCAGCAACCTCGGGAGACCCTTGATAAAGCACTTCTTTGTGCGAAACATGTCGGGTCAGACTCCCAGGTTTTGGCTGGAATTGAGCTAAGAACTTTTGCACTTTATATTTGTTTCATAATATTTAAATATTTATTGAATTAAGGAAAGGCACTAATAAACACTCGAATGGACAGCCAATGATGAGGCACCACATAATTCTTCCCGCAGTTGTGAGATAAATACAGCAGTGGAGTGGTGGGGCTGAGGTGTCCTTTGAAAACAGTTAAAAACAACGATGAATGTGAAATATATCCAGGTTCTGTTCTACTTTAATTTTGACTCATGAATATTGAGGCTGGATAAAAAACATTGAAGGACTATTAGCTATAGAGTGTTATGCTCTGTGTTGGCCCAGGCAGCAAATTACCACTGGTACTTCTGGAAGAATAAAGAGAGAGGTTTTGGTGGACGGGAGTGGACAGACCTAAGGGATGGTACTGAACTCATGAAGGAGGAGGGGGACTGAAGACAGTGCCGCTCTTTCTTACCAAACTTTTAGGAACTCAATCAAAACTTATCTCTTTGACAAATTTCTCTTGCTCCATTTCTATCATGATGTACTTCTAAAACACTTCCAAGAAAAATTGATTAATCTTACCATGTTATTGTAATTTTGAAAGTTTTTTGTAATATCGTTGTCTGTATACAGTCTCTTCCTCTGTAAACCGCTCTGAACTGTTTGTGGTATTGCGGTATATAAGAAATAAAGTTATTATTATTATTATTATTCTGGGGGGGAGGGCTGAGGAAGTGCTGCTGTACTCATGTTTGGGGGGGTGCTGAGACAGTAGATATGACAGACAATGGATGAGGGAACAAGGAAGAAGAGGGAGATACTAGACTGGGGGGGCTGGACAGAGGGGGGAGATACCAGTTTGATGGAGAAAGGAGAAAGGAGAGAGTGATTAAAGGGGAGAGAGGGGAAGAGGTGCTAGACTCACAGGAGCTACAGTCATACTCCTTGTGTTGTATAGACAGTAAACCATGCTTAGTGGGATTTCACGTCTGTGGTTTGCTGTTTGTTCAACCCGAGAAGGAGCTGTCATGCCAGATAGCTTGTTAAATCTAGAAACTCATGTAAACAATTTAGTCCGAAATCCTTCCTTAACTTTACAAAAAACTAAGAAAGGTAAGACCTTATTTCTTGCAACAACACTTCAGAATAGTAGTACAATCAACAATTTTATCTCAATTTGATTATTGCAATGCACTACTCTCTGGAATCCCCATGAAACTTAACAAAAAAAAAAAAAATCCAATTGATACAAACACAGCAGCCAAGCTTATATATTACAAATCAAGATTCGACCATGTCACACCATTACTCATGGAACTACACTGGTTATCAATAGTAAAACAAACAGAATTAAAATTATACTGCCTAGCATTCAAAATGCTATACGGTGATGCCCCAGATAGCTTTCCCAGATTCATAAAGCTATTAGGAAGATCTTTGGACCAACATAACTCTTAACAACATAATCCTTTCATTCCCAACTCAGAAAGGTATAAAATACAAGACATACCGTAGGGCAGTGTTTCTGAACTCAGTCCTGGAGTACCCCCTTGCCAATCAGGTTTTCAGGATATCCATCCATAATGAATATGCAAGAAAGAAATTTGCATATAATGGAGGCAGTGTATGCAAATAAAGTTTATGCATATTCATTGGGGATATCCTGAAAACCTGACTGGCAAGGGGGTACTCTATGACTGAGTTCAGAAACACTGCCATAGGGTATGAAAGGTACAAAATACAAGACATGTCATGGGCAAATCATTCAATTATCAAATAGCAAAAATATGGAACTCACTTCCCATTGAAATTCGCACAACTACCATATACCATATAAAGGTTTTGCAAAAACCTAAAAACATGACTTTTTAAGAAATCCCTATTAGGGACTTAAAGAAGTGCAGACCAAATATAGAAGCCAACAGGAATATAGACAATGCTATGAATGTATTGCCCTATATTGCTGTAACATGTTGATAACTCTAGATTATATGTATAACTCTATGTGACATATTTTACCCTACACAGTACTTCTATTTGTATATTAGAAATACTAAAGATCTCAACTCATTTAAAAATAGTTTAAAAACATTCCTCTTTAAAGCTGCATTTAACCTCTAAATTCTCATTCTTCTATGTAAATTTTAATTCCAGTTTCTTATACCCAAATCCTAATGTTTTTACCCTCTCCCCTTCTACCTTCTTTTTCTCCGCACTAGGAATCAAAATTTTGTAACTTTTTCCCTCACGTTTTCTCCACTTCACTCTAGTTTTGTAGTATTTGTCAGTATTGTCAGTTTGAAATTGCCCTGTGTCATTTATTGTAGAAATTTTATTAATATTTTTAATGTTTTACCCCAACTGTACATTTTATGTAATTCGCTTAGAAATATTAAGCGAACCATCAAATTTAAATAAAACTTGAAACTTGAAACTATGTAGTATTGTGCCACTTGTAACCTGCCTAGAACTCTGAGTTATGAGAATTTGGCAGGATATAAGACTTAACATAACATAACATCTGACCATAGACTAATTTTAAATAAAGACAAAACTCCATAGCATGCTAGTTTACAAGGGGGACTGTGTTCCTACTCTCCCTCTATCTCTTTTAGGTTACCATATTCAACTTGTAGACTCTTTCAGGCATTTATGAATCACCCTCAACACTCATCTCATTTTCTCATAGAAAGTATCGAATGTATGCAAATCTGGTTTCTACATTCTTAGGCAATTATGTTCCATCAGAAGATACTTTGACTGCAGTACTTTTCACTCTCTCATTCTGTAACGCCTCATCATCATATTAGACTACTGTAACATTGTCTTCTTAGACTATAGCAAAACAAAGTTGTGGAAACGAACAATGTCCAAATCTTCATTTTATTTCTTCAAAAAACTATAAGCACTGTCCACATATATATTAAATGGACCCAGCAAGTTGATATACTGCAGTGCTTATATTTTTCCACATTTGTTAGCTACGTCATTGTGTAACATCGGCCCCCTGAGGAAGGTGTTTTACTGAAACATGGTCTGTGTTGGGTCCATTTAATACATGTGTGGACAGTGCTTATAGTTCTTTGAAGAAATAAAATGAAGATTTGGACATTGTTCGTTTCCACAGCTTTGTAGATACTTGGATCACTCTTTTTGCTTTTCGTTGGTCTTCTTAGACTGTACCTATGCTAACCTGAAAAAATTAGTCTATTCAGAATACTGTAATTAGGTTGCTTTGCCATGCACGTAAATTGGACCATGTCTTACCTCTGCTTCATAAACATCACTGGCTTCCTGTTGAATAGCAGATTACTTTTAAGACGCTTACTCTTACTTTTAAAGCTTTCAGATTAGGTTCCCCTATCTGTCCAATCTGATTATTCCATATTCCCGATCTAGAAATGGTGACCGCTTGCTTCTTCCCAGTCTTAGAAATGCCCAGCTTGAATCTACCAGACAAAGAGCATTTTTCTTCATGGTCCCTTTTCTTTGGAATTCTCTTCTTCAAATCAGAGCAGAATTCTTTCAAAAAATTCATGTCTTTGAAAACATGGTTTTCTCATAGTTGCTTGATGCACACTGATTATCCCAGGACAAGCAGGCATGATATTCTCACATGTGGGTGACGTCATCTACGGAGCCCCAGCGCGGACAGCTTTTCAAGCAAACTTGCTAGAAGTTTCAAGTTTGCACACTGCACCACGCATGTGCATGCCTTCTCGCCCACTAGAGGGCGCATCCCACCTCGTGGTCCTCAGTTCAATTTTTTCCGCGGAGCCAGAAAGCCCTGTGGATCTGAGCTCCAGTTGTATTGCCTTCTAGCTGCCGCGTTTCGTTGTTCTTTTATTTGAATAAGTTCGCGGTGCTGCTTTCTTGTCTTTTCGTTTCTTTTCTTTTCAAAAAAAAAAAAATTTTATTTTTCGTTGGGCTCCGGGGGCTCCCGGAAGCCGTGGCCGCGGGACGTCGGTCGTTCCCGGCCTTCTTCTTCGTTGATGTCCCGTCCTGTTACGGGATTTAAAAAGTGCAGCCGGTGTGAGAGGTTACTTTCCATCACTGACCCTCACCGGTGGTGCATTGTCTGTCTTGGGCCGGATCATCCGACAGCGTCGTGTGATCGCTGTGCTACTTTCCAAAACAGAGCCCTCGACGTCGGCCTCGGCCCCGGCCTTGACCTCGGCCTCGGCGTCCTCGGGGGCCTCGGCTTCGCCTCGGCCCTCGTCTTCTAAGGCGTCTACAGGGAAGCCGGCTTCGGGTAAGTCCTCTGTTCCATCCCCTTCAGCAAAGAAGCCATCTTCTACTCAGGCTAAGGCGGGTGGGTCGACCCCGGCCCCGCCTCGGACCTCGACTTCGCACACCCCGAGGGAATACTCGAGACCGAGGTCGCCCTCCAGGGAGTGTGCTCCGGACTCGGAACTCCCCACCTTCGTGGGGATTCCGGCCTTCCAGGAACTCCTTCGAGCCCTGATTTCATCGGAGCTGACGGGGGCCCTGGAAGTGTTGCAGCGGGCTGCGGTTCCGGCGACCTCGGCCGGGGCGCCTTTGGTCTCGGAGGCTCCGGCCTCGGCTCCCTCGACCTCGGGAGCCCCGGCCTCGGTGACCTCGGTCTCGGGTACTGTGGCCCCCTTAACCTCGGTCTCGGCCCCGCCCCTGACCTCGACCTCGGGGGGGCCGCCTGAGCGGAGTGTGAGGCCCAAGGAAAAGTTGCGCAGAGTGCGCCGTCTTTCCTCCTCTTCCTCGGGGTCTTCCCGGGACGCCTCGCCCTTGACGCGACCTCGGACGAGGCGCCGATCGAGGAAGTCTAAGCGGCCGCGAGGCTCGCCTCGGCACGATCGTTCCTCGCCGCTCGGGGGCGAGG
Source organism: Geotrypetes seraphini (assembly GCF_902459505.1). Taxonomy (NCBI): domain Eukaryota; kingdom Metazoa; phylum Chordata; class Amphibia; order Gymnophiona; family Dermophiidae; genus Geotrypetes; species Geotrypetes seraphini. The sequence goes on from NC_047084.1 coordinate 537,539,428, forward strand.
CGCTGCAGGTGTCGGAGTTGCGCCTCGACAACCCGAGGCTCCTCCGATCACCTCATGGGAAGTCTTCCCGTGCCGCCTCGCCGAGGAAGTGGGAGAGTGTCCTCCGGACCCCGGGGTCCTCACCCAAGGGTTCTGCGAGGCGGAGAATTTCTCCTTCCCCCTCGAGGGCCTTGGAGAGGGGATCCTGGGACTCGGGGTCAGTTAGGGATCCTCATTATTCCCATGAGGCCTCTCCCCTCTCCTCGGTGGGGCGGTCGAGAACCCCGTCTCCCCCGGCCAGGCCGTCCTCATTTTCCTCCTTTGTTCAGGACATGGCCCGAGCCCTGGGGTTAGACCTGATGGTCGGTTCTCAATATTCCAAAGAATTTTTGGAGGAACAGGACCTTCCCACTCCTCCTAGAGAGGTGCCTAGGCTCCCCCTCAACAGAGTCCTTCTGCAGACCTGGTTGAAGAACTTGTCAAACCCTCTTACAGTCACGTCTGTGCCTTCAAAAATGGAAGCAAAATATAGGACGGTGCCCCCTAAAGGGTTCGAAAAGGCGCAGCTCTCCCACCAGTCTCTTCTGGTGGAGTCTGCCCTTAAGAAATCACAGCCCTCACGGGTTTCTGCGGCGGTTCCACCCGGCAGGGAGGGGCGGACCCTGGACAAGTTTGGCCGTCGCCTCTATTCAAATTCCCTGATGGCCACCAGGGTTCTAAATTACGCCTTCACCTTTTCCTCCTATTTGCGTGGCATGGTGAAGGACCTTCCTCAATATCGAGACTCGTTACCGGACTCCCAGAGAGCAGGATTCGATAAGTTTATGTCCAACCTGTCTCAATTGCGGTTGTACCTATTTCATGCGGTGTATGACGCATTTGAGCTGGTTTCGAGGGTGTCGGCCTTCGCAGTGGCCATGCGCCGCTTGGCCTGGCTTCGCACCCTCGACATGGACCCAAACTTGCAGGAACGTCTTGCAGATTTGCCTTGTGTGGGGTCCGAGTTATTTGACGAGTCCTTAGATTAGAGCCATCAAACCTTCTCAGAAGTGAGGTCCTATAATAACTATATGTCACCAGCATCCTTTATTCCCCACAGTCCAAGCAGTAAGCTAGAGTTGTAGAGGAGCATTATTTTCGCTATAAGTAATAACGATCATTAAGAATAACAGAGACGTAGCTATGACCGGACACCGAGCAATGCCCACAGCAACTCTCACTCGATCTTTTTATACCTGCAGCTGGCCGGGGTTGGAAAGTTCTCCCTAGCTCGTTGGGCTGCGGAGCGGAGGGTCTGTGCCAGCCATTCCATAACAGGGAAGAACCGCAACCGCCGTCCTTGGGTGCGGACGACAGCACCGTCGAGAGCCAGGAATTCACAGGACCCTGGGGCGATCCAGTGAATACCGGGGGCCTTAACAGCGGCCATCGTGGGGAGAAGACGGGAGATGGTAAACGTCCAGCCGGATCCATAAATAAAAACAGGAGTCACGCTACCCAACCCTCCTCGACCCCCAACACGTGCGAAAGCAAACAGCGGCGCCCACCTTCAGCGTCATTTCCGGAACGTTAGATGCGGCGACCAAGCGGTTGTCGGAGCAGGAGCGCTCGTTAGCATCCCTGGTCCGCCCCAAACCTAGGCCCCCGCCGCAGAAACCTTTCCGGCCTCCGCCGCGCCGATATCCTCAGAAGTCGACCCCGGCTTTCTCAAGGCCACCTCCGAGACGTCCGTCTCAGCGAGGCAGAGGGGGACAAACCCAAGCCCTGGCGCAGGGTCCTTCTAAGCCCGCGCCTTCCTTTTGATGGGCTGAGCGGACGGGGCGGGTTCCCCTCCGCGATATCACAGGAACCCCTTCCTATCGGGGGGCGTCTTCGGTTCTTCCGGGTGGCATGGACCGAGATAACCTCAGACGCTTGGGTGCTCCGGACCGTCTCTGAGGGCTACTCGCTCAACTTTGTATCCTCGCCACCGGACCATCCTCCAAATCTGGCCTCTTGCAACCGATCGCAGCTGCCGACCCTTCTGGCCGAGGCCAGGGCCCTATTGGTGCTTCGAGCGGTCGAACCGGTCCCCCAGGACCAGCGGGGTACGGGGTTTTACTCCCGTTACTTTTTGGTTCCAAAAAAGACCGGGGACCTGCGCCCCATACTGGACCTCAGGAAGCTCAACAAATTCCTGGTCCGGGAGAAGTTTCGAATGCTGTCTCTCCCGGTCTTATATCCTCTTTTGGAGGAGGGGGACTGGATGTGCTCCCTCGACTTGAAGGAAGCATACACCCATGTTCCGGTGCATCCCGCCTTCCGAAGATTTTTACGATTCCAGGTGGGGGATTTGCACCTACAGTACAGGGTCCTGCCCTTCGGCCTGGCTTCATCTCCACGAGTCTTCACGAAGTGCATGGTGGTGGTTGCGGCAGCCCTGAGGTCTCGTGGGCTTCATGTGTTCCCTTACCTGGACGATTGGCTTATCAAAGCCCCGACCAGGGAGGGGGTTATCTCAGCGACCCGACGGTCTATTGCCTTCCTGCAGAGCCTCGGGTTCGAGATAAACTTTCCAAAATCTCAGTTGTGCCCGGCTCAGTCTCTTCAATTTATAGGCGCGGTGCTGGACACGGTGCGCCTGCGCTCCTATCTCCCGCCCCAGCGGTTGGAAGTCTTGGTCCGGATGGGCCGTCAGGTTTCTCAACTATCGGTGGTGTCGGCCCACCGCATGATGATACTGCTCGGGCATATGGCGTCGACGGTCCACGTCGCTCCGTTTGCCAGGCTGCATCTGAGGATCCCACAATGGACCCTCGCTTCCCAGTGGCGTCAGGAGTGCGATCCAGTGTCTCGCCTCATTGCGGTGACTCCGCTTTTGCGGAAATCGCTGCGTTGGTGGACAAACTCTTCACATCTGTCCAAGGGTTTACTGTTTCTCACCCCTCCGTTTCGCAAGGTTCTGACCACAGACTCCTCGGAGTACGCGTGGGGAGCCCACATCGACGGTCTTCGCACGCAGGGCCTGTGGTCTGCCGAGGACCGTCGGTGTCACATCAACGTGCTAGAGCTTCGGGCCATCTTTCTAGCACTCCGAGCATTCGTTCACATAGTGCGGAATCAGGTTGTCCTCGTCCGCACGGACAATCAAGTGGCAATGTACTATGTGAACAAGCAGGGTGGAACGGGCTCTTGGCCCCTCTGCTCGGAGGCTCTTCGCCTTTGGGAGTGGGCGGTCTCCCGGAACATCTTCCTTCGGGCGGTCTACATCCAAGGAGAACTGAATTGTCTGGCAGACAAACTCAGTCGACTTCTGCAACCGCATGAGTGGACTCTACACTCAGCAGTTCTGCGCGAGGTTTTCGCTCGCTGGGGAACGCCGCAGGTGGATCTGTTTGCCTCGCCGGAGACCCACAAACTGCCCCTGTATTGTTCTCGGATGTACTCGCGGGACCGTCTGGAGGCCGATGCCTTTCTTCTCGATTGGGAGGGGAGGTTCCTGTATGCGTTCCCTCCTTTTCCTCTGATCATGCGAACGTTAGTACATCTGAAATCGTCCATGGCCACGATGATTCTCATTGCACCTCGGTGGCCGCGTCAGCACTGGTTCTCCCTACTGCTTCAGCTCAGTGTCAGGGAGCCTCTTCTTCTGCCTGTGTTTCCTTCTCTGCTGTCACAGAGTCAAGGATCCATGTTACATCCCAATCTGCAGTCATTACACCTGACAGCCTGGTTTCTTGCTCCCTAACTGCGCCTGATCTGTCTCAATCGGTGAGGGAGGTATTGGAAGCCTCACGCAAGATTTCGACGAGGCTTTGTTATTCGCAGAAATGGACCAGGTTCTCTACCTGGTGTTCGTCTTTTCACCTGGATCCGGTGTCGGTTCCGGTGTCCTCGGTTTTGGACTATTTATTCCACCTGTCGCACTCTGGCCTGAAAACCACTTCGGTGCGTGTTCATCTTAGTGCTATTTCTGCCTTCCATCAACATCTGGATGGCCGCCCTCTGTCGCTCCATCCTTTGGTGACATGCTTCATGAAAGGGTTACTCAGGGTTTGTCCCCCTCTTAAGCCTCCTTCAGTCGTGTGGAATTTGAATGTGGTGTTGGCTCAACTGATGAAACCCCCTTTTGAGCCACTCAACAAGTCTCTCTTGAAATTTCTGACTTGGAAGGTGGTGTTTCTGATTGCCCTCACCTCCGCTAGGCGGATTGGCGAGTTGCAAGCCTTGGTTGCGGACCCTCCTTTCACTGTCTTTCATCATGACAAGGTGGTTCTCCGTACCCATCCTAAGTTTTTACCTAAAGTGGTTTCTGATTTCCACCTCAATCAGTCCATTGTCCTTCCGGTATGCTTCCCTAAGCCCCACTCCCATCCTGGCGAGACGGCGCTTCACACGCTTGACTGTAAGAGGGCGTTGGCTTATTACCTTCAACGCACCAGGTCTCATCGGAAGGTTCCTCAATTGTTTTTGTCCTTCGATCCTAATCGATTAGGGCATCCGGTTTCCAAGCGCACTCTGTCTAACTGGTTGGCTGCTTGCATTTCCTTTTACTATGCTCAGGCTGGACTTCCGCCCCCGGGTCGAGTCACGGGGCATAAGGTCCGAGCGATGGCAGCTTCAGTGGCTTTCCTCCGATCCACTCCTATGGAGGACATATGTAAAGCTGCCACTTGGTCTTCGGTTCATACGTTCACCTCTCATTACTGTCTGGACACTTTATCCAGGAGTGACGGCCGGTTTGGCCAGTCAGTTTTGCAAAATCTGTTTTCCTAAATTGCCATCCTCCCACCTGCCCTTTTTTGGTTGGCTTGGAGGTCACCCACATGTGAGAATATCATGCCTGCTTGTCCTGGGATAAAGCACAGTTACTTACCGTAACAGGTGTTATCCAGGGACAGCAGGCATATATTCTCACAACCCGCCCGCCTCCCCGGGGATGGCTTCTATGCTAGTTATGGAACTGAGGACCACGAGGTGGGATGCGCCCTCTAGTGGGCGAGAAGGCATGCACATGCGTGGTGCAGTGTGCAAACTTGAAACTTCTAGCAAGTTTGCTTGAAAAGCTGTCCGCGCTGGGGCTCCGTAGATGACGTCACCCACATGTGAGAATATATGCCTGCTGTCCCTGGATAACACCTGTTACGGTAAGTAACTGTGCTTTTTGGTCTTCCACTACTATCACCATTTATCCTACCCTCTTCCCTTCCCCACTCTCCCTCTCTGTCCTTTCCTTAACTCTATACAATAAAACCTCGGATTGCAAGTAACTTGGTATGCAAGTGTTTTGCAAGACAAGCAAAACATTTTATTAAATTTTAATTTGATAAACAAGCAAGGTCTTGCAATAAAAGTACATACAGTATACACATGTCACATCACAACTGAGCCGATGGTTCTTCTCTCTCTGACACTATGGGAGTGTAGTGACTGTTCTAAGCAAGCAAGGTCTTGCAGTACGAATACATACAGTATTTTGTGTTAAAGTTTTTGGGCTGTGGAACGAATCGTCTGGTTTCCATTATTTCTTATGGGGAAATTCGCTTTGATATACAAGTGTTTTGAATTAGAAGCATGTTTTTGGAACAAATTATGCTCACAAACCAAGGTTTTATTGTACTTACCTGTGTGTATGGTTCTGTCCCATCTGATATTGTAGTTCCTTCCCTACCGTAAACTGATATTTTGTTTGTACATCGCTTTGGTCTGCTAGTTAGTAAAGGTGGTTTATCAAAATAAAAAATAAATATGCACCCTTATAGGGATGGTGTGAGCATGGTGATGTGCTGTTTGTTACACTAGATGTATTGATTAACATTTAGATAAAAAAGTTCCACAAAGCCGCCTTCCATGTGCTTCTTTCCTTTACCTGTGGCTTTTCTTTGTCCCCTTCCTATGAAGGCAATATTTGTGGAGTAATCTTGAAATTGTTGCATTGGTAACATTGTCCCAGTCTCAGCTAGAAGTTCTTTAAAAGTAATTGTAGGTCATACAGAAACCTTCAACAGTTTCCTTACTCCTTCTGCTACTGACTTTGGAGGAACAGCATTACCGAAGCAGTGCGGTGTTGGCATCAAACTGTTTCCATTTTTAGTGATGGATATGAAAGTGCTTCAATGAGCATTAAACTCACTGGAATTTTTTCATAGTCTTTCCCCAATCTGTAACTTTGAAAAACTTTATCCCAGAGTCTTTTCAGCAGCTTTTGGTTAGCCATGTTTAAACATTTGCTTCAGATTCACTTCATATAACAGAAACAGCACAATTCTTCATCCAGGAGTATTCAAATAATTCAGATGCAATGATTGGATACAGATGCCCACCCTGTATTTAACTGATAGGCCTTGTGAAAGCCATTTCTGGAAATGAAGCTAATTTGAGTTTCTTTTGACAAAGGATGTGAAAATGTATACAATTCAGACTTTGATTACTTATTTTAATTATGTTTTAATATAATTGTTCTTTCATATTGAAAGTATGTTATATAGATTAATAACATTTACTTCATTGTGTTTTATATTTTTATAATGTTAAAAATATGCAGGTTTGAAGATTTTTACAAGGCACTGTATATAGCTGATTATATCTGATTTTGTTTTACAAGTTGGTAACACTGCTAACCCTTCTTTTTCTCTTCATTTTTTTATTGTTTCATTCTTCTCATTCAAAATCATTTGGTCCATAGGTAGAAATGGTGTATTCACTTTTGTCAATGCTCGGCACTCATGACAAGGATGACATGTCACGAACTTTGCTAGCGATGTCTAGCTCCCAAGACAGCTGTATAGCCATGCGACAATCTGGATGCCTTCCTCTTCTGATCCAGCTTTTACACGGCAATGATAAAGACTCGGTGCTATTGGGAAACTCCCGGGGCAGCAAGGAGGCCCGTGCAAGGGCCAGTGCAGCATTGCATAACATTATTCACTCTCAGCCAGATGATAAGCGTGGTAGAAGAGAAATACGTGTACTCCATCTTTTGGAACAGATCCGAGCCTACTGTGAAACATGCTGGGAGTGGCAGGAGGCACACAAGCAAGGCATGGACCAAGACAAAAACTCAAGTATGAATTTAATATATAAAACATGGTTTAATATTATAGAAACACAGAGCTAAGGCTGTGCAGTGAGGAAACCTTTTTGTTGCACCTGGTAGAGAGAAAATTGCAATTAAAACAGCATAAACAAAACTTGACTATCTTAAGAAATCAGGTGGGTTATTTTACTGTATTTTTCACACATTTAGATAATAGAGCACCTAGTTTGAAGGCAAATAGGTGCCTATTTAGTTGCTATTTTATGAGGACATATAGAGTAGACATCTACATGTCTTTATAAAATATTTGCATAAGTAAGAAAAATTGCTTAAGTGAGAGAAATTGCACCTGAATAGCAAATACATTTACACCTGTTCCAAAGCCGCTGCCAATGTCCATTTTTAGATTATTTAAGTAAGTGTGTAAATTAGTATGTTCTATAATATGAGTATACTAGCGAACTCTGCCTGCGCCCACCCATGTCTACCCATGTACTTTTATACCTGTCAGAAATTTATAATAAGCTATTTACATATGCATGTATATGCAAAAATGGATTTATAAAATTAAAACTGAATTTTAAAATCCCTTAGAGTTTAGTAGTTAGACAAAGCATGAGAACTGTTATTTTTTAGGGAGACCCTATTTATTGAATTGTCACTTTGGACAAATGTAATGCTTACAAGGAATTTTGTAAGCTATTTTTGTTCAGCAATGCTATGTTAGTTTAATTACATTACATTAGTGATTTGTATTCCGCCATTACTCTTCAGTTCAAGGCAGATTACACAAGAGGTTATCTGGACATTTCCAGGAGAGTTACAAAGTAGAGCAGGTTACTTCGGGGGAGATCTGGACATTGTATCAGGGTCATTACAAGATAGATAATTTAGTTAGAAGGTTGTGGGATCTGGGGGAGATTGAAATGCTTCCTGCGGTGTTAGTTTGTCTTGATGGATTTCTTGAATAGCAAGGTTTTTATAGAAACGTAGAAACATGACGGCAGATAAAGGCCAAATGGCCCATCTAGTCTGCTCATCCGCAGTAACCATTATCTCTTTCTCTCTCTGAGAGATCCCATGTGCCTATCCTAGGCCTTCTTGAATTCAGACACAATCTCTGTTTCCACCACCTCTTCCGAGAGACTGTTCATGCATCTATCACCCTTTCTGTAAAAAAGTATTTCCTTAGATTACTCCGGAGCCTATCACCTTTTAACTTCATCCTGTGCCCTCTCATTGCAGAGTTTCCTTTCAAATGAAAGAGACTCGACTCGTGTACATTTATATTATGTAGGTATTTAAATGTCTCTATCATATCTCCCCTCTCCTGCCTTTCCTCCAAAGTATACAGATTGAGATCTTTAAGTCTGTCCCCATAAGCCTTATCACGAAGACCACACACCATTTTAGTAGCCTTCCTCTGGACTGACTCCATCCTTTTTATATCTTTTTGAAGGTGCGGCCTCCAGAATTGTACACAATATTCTAAATGAGGTCTCACCAGAGTCTTATACAGAGGCATCAATGCCTTCTTTTTCCTTCTGGCCATACAAAAGAGCAGCATTGAGAATGGAGTGCTTGAACTTGTAAGGGCATCCTCAGTTGCCCAAGCATAAAGATATAGTGGAATTAGAAAAGGTACAGAGAAGGGCGATGAAAATTATAAAAGGTTTGGGATGACTTCTCTATGAGGGGATGCTAAAGTGGCTAGAGCTCTTCAGCTTGGAGACTAGATGGCTCAGGGGTGATATGATAGAGGTTGATAAAATACTGAGTGGAGTGGAGAGGATAGATGTGAATCGCTTGTTAACTCTTTCCAAAAATACTAGGACTAGGGGACATGCGATGAAGTTACTAAGTAGTAGATTAAAAACAAATTGGAGAAAATATTTTTTTTCACACAATGTAAAATTAAACTCTGGAATTTGTAGAATGTGATGAAATCAGTTAGCTTAGCGGGGTTTAAAAAAGGCTTGGCTAATTTTCTAAAAGAGAAGTCCATAGGTCATTATTGAAATGGCTTGGGGAAAGAGAGGGACAGAGACAGAGAGGGAAAATACTTGAGTACCTGATTGTAAAAAACCGCTTAGATAATCTTGATAGGCGGTATATAAAATCCTAATAAAACTTGAAACTTGAAATCCACTGCTTTTTCCTAGGATAAGTAGCATAAAATATGTTTTACTTCTTAGGATCTAGGACCTGGGACCTGGGTTGGCCACTGTTGGAAACAGGATATTGGGCTTGATGGACCTTCGGTCTGTCCCAGTATGGCAATTCTTATGTTCTTAATGTTTAGCATATATGCTAGCTCTTGGGTTTGATGAGCACCCTAGTTATTGAGCCCCAGGTGCAGTCATTTGTATTAAATAATACCCATAATCATTTTGAAAGTTGTCTCTAATAGGAGAGCGCTGAGGTGCAAAAGGATAAATACAGGAAGAGAAAATTGAAATTAAAAATATAAAATTGGATTGTTTCCTTTCTGTGTTGCTACAGTGCCTGCTCCAGTAGAACATCAGATATGTCCTGCAGTTTGTGTTCTAATGAAACTTTCCTTTGATGAAGAACACAGACATGCAATGAATGAACTAGGTAAGAAGAAATTGTCTTTCTAAAGATGACTGTAACTTTGTCAATTATTGAATCACACACATGAATTATGCTGGAGCTTTGCATGATTGCACTCTATTGTTAATTATTCTCCTGAATTCCATACTACGTGACTGCTATATTTCAGAAATGAAGTATCTTTTGTCATGCTAAGACAAAGAATTGCAGCAATAGAGGCCTCTGATAGGAAAATAATTTAGTATCGCAAGTAATAGGTAAAAGTTTTTATTGGCATATAGAGATGTGATGCCCAAACCTGAGGCCCCAAGTCAGTCAACTTTTTAGGGTATCCCCAATGAATATTCATATGTAGGAGTTATATGTACTGCCTCCATTCCATACAGAATTTCTTATGCATATTCGTTTTGAATATCCTGAAAACTTTGCTAGCTGGAAGTCCTCCACGGCTGATTTGGGAACCACTGTTTTAGTTGTGTGATTTTATTCACTTTGGACATTTAATTCAGCAACAGAATAATCCTTTGAAGATCTACTCCTGAGGGAATTCTGTGAGCGCTAGATAATGGTTCACATAAACACTCGAGTCTAAGCCAGCACTGGAGGAGGAAATGACCCGCTGGGCATTGGGTCACTTCCTCCTCTACTGCATGGGTCCTCATTAAATTCTGCACAGCATTTGTAGAATTCTGTGCATCCTGAGGAGGTGAGGAATTCTGCACAAATTCTGCACTTGCAGAATTCCGCCAGGAGTAAAGATCATACTGCTGTTTTTAAAGTAATAAGACTACATTTATTCTTAAAAATGGAGTGATTTTGGTCACAGCACAATGATGAGAAATTGTTTTTGAGAAATTGATGAGAAATTGGGATTGAGTTAGTCATGCAACTAGGTGATGCTATCACAGATCACCAAGATGGAACAACTCTCCTAGAGCTTGGACCTTAGTGTAAAGTTCTGAGCATATGCAGCCCTTCCCACATGTAGCAGTCTCTGTAGTTTTATGTTTTCTAGTCTGCTGAACAGAAATGAAAACTGTTTTGAGAAGATTTTATCTCTGTCTTCCTATATTGTTTATTTTCCTTGTTTCTTTTCTTTTTATTAAGACATTTTTTCACTATGTCACTGAAGTCAGAGATCCAGCCCTATTTACAATGTGGCAGAAAACTATAGAATTTTAACATTCTAAGTTAGAGAATGATACGGTGGCTGTTACCCGCAGTTAGCCACGGGTAACCCGCCAAAACGATGGGAAAAAAATGGTTGCTGTGGGTATGGGAAGAAGGCCATTCGCCGCCCCGTAGAGTGGTGAATGGCCTTCTCTCTGCAGTTAAGGGAGGGAGCTCGCGTGGTCACTAATCGCGCGGTCCAGCAGCCCCCTCGCTCCTTACTATTGATTGCTGCTGCCGCCATCTGTCTTGGTATCTCCTTCCCTCCCTTCCCCTTACCTTCATGGCAATTTCAATTTTGTTTCTACATGTAGCCAGAGCCTTGAAGTCGCGTATGGCTGCTGGAAAGGTCTCCTCTGATGCAACTTCCTGTTTCCGGTTGCATCAGAGGAGACCTTTCCGGCAACCACACGCAACTTCAAGGCTCTGGCTGCTTGTAGAAACAAAATTGAAATCACCACAAAGGAAAGTGGAGGGAGGGAGATGCCCAGACGGATGGTGGGAGAGAGGGGGCTGCTGGAACGCGCAAAGTGTGCTGAAGGGGGATGGAGAGAGGGGTGGGTGGAGAGGAGAAGATGTTGAAGGGAAATGGGGAAGAGAAAGAGGGGAGAAGACGCTGAAGGGAAATGGGGAAGAGAGAGAGAGGAGAGAAGATGCTGAAGGGAAATGGGGAAGAGAGAGAGAGGGGAGAAGATGTTGAAGGGAAACGGGGAAGAGAGAGAGGGGAGAAGATGCTGAAGGGAAATGGGGAAGAGAGAGATGCCAGACTATTGGGGGAATGGAGGGAAGAAGATGGGTGACAGACCAGTGGGGGGTGGAGGGGAGAGATGGAAGGGAGAGAGAAAGCAGACAGTGGATGTAAGGAATTGAATGAGGAGAAGATGAGGAAAGCAGAAACCAGACAGCAAAGGTAGAAAAAAAATTTCTATTTATTCATTTATTTATTTTTTTGCTTTTAGGATAAAGTAATATATTAGTTGTGTTGATAAACATTTATAATCAGAGCCCTGCCAGCTGAACATCTCTTTCTCTAGTTCAGCAGCCAGAACTTTGATTTATAAAATGACAATTGTATATAACGTTTCTTTTTATACTTTCATAAAATAAGTTCAGTATAAAACTATTCGAGGCTTGTGTGGATGGGATCAGATGGTTTGCGGGGATGGGACGGGGACCGAGCTCACGGGAACGGGATGGAGATGGGGACAAATTTGTTCCTCGTATCATTCTCTATTCTAAGTATCTCTTCTGCCTGGCTGTATATCTTCGAGCCTAAAAGGAACATCTCAGCTCTCTATCCTATTAATTTAAAAGCATTCCTTTCTTTGTTCCTGAGTGATCTGTAAATCTCCTTGTTTACTTAGACAGATCAAATACAATAAAAATAAAAATCTTTGCATTCACTATGAAGCTGAAAAGAGACTGCATTTGGTGCAAAAGGAAGCGAAGGGGTCTGTATCTGCACAGAGATCGGTTGACTCTGCACATTGTTGGGCAGAGTTGCCCTGTACCTCCCAGTACAATTATTTTGAAAGACCAGTCCAGGACCTACTTTAATCACATGACTCTTCCAAGGTTTCCAGGAGCAAAGCACAGTCACCTTTAGAGTATTCTTAAGGCCTGAGGTGAATGTATCATTTGCCCAGCAACCCAGCCAGCAGATTAACTGTGCTCCTTAACTGTATCTGTGACATTCTGTTTGTCTGCCTTGTCTGTTTAGATTGTAAGCTCTTTTGAGCAGGGACTGTCTTCTTTGTGACTGTAGAGTGCTGCGTACATCTGATAGCTCTATAGAAATAATTAATAATAGTAGTAGTAGTAGTAACCAAAATGCATTAGAAACGGAGACATATTGGCCCTGAAGTACCTTATTGAGGAACTCTGAAGCTCAGATGTGCACAGTCAGCTCTAGCACAGGTTGCTATGTTGAAGCAGCAATGACAAGATTCTGACTCAGCATAGCCCTTGTAGTGTAAATACAGCACTTATTGGATTCAGCTCACTGACACAGCACCCGACTTTCTCTGTGCTGATAGTGCAATTCCAGAACAGGATTCTTCTACTTCACCTGTTCAGGACGCTGTGCAATACTTGGTGACTTAGCCACTTTTGTCTTCAGCTCCAGTTCTGCCAACAGTAGCAGATTAATCTTCCTCATCTGTTTTACTATTTGTTCTGGAAAAACCTACTTTCTTCCTGAAAAGATTTTTAATGAAATTGATAGATATTGCAAGGACTTGCCAAATGTTTAATATCAACAACTCGGTGAAACACAATCACGGACAACTACATAACTCCAGTATAGAGAGACATTCATTATTCTGAAGATCCCATAGTCTCTGTACTGTTTGTTTCAGACTCAGAACCTGAAGCTGCATGCTTATTGCACCGGGCGCTGACATTTCCCACTCCCAGCACTTCAGCTGTGAACACAGAACAGAAACATTTGTTAAGCAATTTGTCCTTTTCTTTATTAGCGTCTACATATTCCTCCCCTTCACCTTTGAGTCTCATAATGCTACTTTTGCACTTCTTCCTATCACTAATATATCTAAAATATGTCTTGTCTCCACATTTTCTACCATGTCAGCTATTTTTCTTCCATTTGCATCTTTGCTTTCCTGACTACACGACCAGCCTCTCTTAATTTTCCAGATATTTTTGCCTGTCTTCCTCTTTCTGCAATCTTTTGTAGTTTATGAAAGCTAACCTCTTCCTTACCTTCTCAGCTACTACTTTTGAGAACCAAAGCAGCCTTTTCCTCTTACTTTTACTTACTTGCCTCACAAAAAGGTTTGTCACCCTTACAATCGCTCCTTTCAGTTTTGCCCACCGCATTTCCACTACTTCCAGATGTTCCCATCCAGACAACAATTCCTTGACGTAAATCCATCCAAAGTTAGTTTTTTTAAAGTCTAGAAACTTTGCTTTTGAATGCGCCCTCTCTATACCCATCTTAATATTAAACCATACCATTCAGTGATCACTGGATGCCAGATGATCACCCACTGTATCATCAGAAACATTTTCCCCGTTTGTAAGCACTAAGTCCAGTATGAGCCTATTCCACGTGGGTTCCGTTACCAACTGCTGGAACAGTTCTCCTTGTAGAGAATCCAGGATCTCCCTACTTCTAAAAGACCCCACAATAGGGATACCTCAATCAACATCCAGCATGTTAAAATCACCTGTTAGCAAGACTTCCCCTTTTTTAACGATATTCTGAATGTCTACTATTAAATCTCTTCTTCTTCCGTCTGTGAAGGAGGTCTGTATATCACACCAATGTAAATATATTCACTATTCCCTCTTTCCAAATTGATCCACAGTGCCTCTTCCTTGCCCTGCAGATCCTGCAATTGTGTGGCTTTAATATGATCTTTAACATATGGCCTACTCCCCCCTCCTTTCCTTCCTACCCTGTCTTTTCTGAACAGATTATAGCCCAGTATAACTACATTCCAGTCATGATTCTCCATGAACCACATCTCCATGACCGCCACTATATCCAATTCCTCTTCTTCCATCACAGCTTCTAGATTCAGAATTTTGTTTCCCATACTTCGAGCATTAGTATATACTGCTTTCCAGACATTGCCCTCTTTTCCCATCCATGTAGAGCAGGGATCTCAAAGTCCCTCCTTGAAGGCCGCAATCCAGTCGGGTTTTCAAGATTTCCCCAATGAATATGCATTGATAGCAGTGCATGCACATAGATCTCATGCATATTCATTGGGGAAATCCTGAAAACCCGATTGGATTGCGACTCTCAAGGAGGGACTCTGAGACCCCTGGTGTAGAGGTATTCAGTGATTTACTTACCTGAGGGCTTAAATATGGGTCTAACAAAGTTACGTGCATATCTCGTTGTTAGGATACACCATAAACATCTTTCCGGATTCAGCAATCTTTGCCTACTAATACTAAACAGACCAAGGCTATATGAAATATTTTATTATAGAAATAGAAAAATATAATTCATAAGCCATTGCTGCTTTTCATCAGCCAATTGACGGGAAGCCTGTCTCTGTTCATCCTGTGGTTTCCCGCTTCATGAAAGGCCTTTTCCACGTTCATCCACCCCTTAAACCTCCTCCTGTGGTTTGGGATCTTAACGTGGTCCTTGCTCATTTGATGAAACCCCCATTCAAACCACTTGAACTTTCTTACTTGGAAGGTTGTGTTTCTTATTGCTCTCACTTCTGCCCGTCGGGTCAGTGGGCTTCAAGCCTTGGTTGCGGATACACCTTTCACTGTCTTCCATCATGATAAGGTGGTTCTCCGTACCCATCCTAAGTTCTTGCCTAAGGTTGTTTCTGAGTTTCATATCAACCAATCCGTCGTTCTTCCTGTGTTTTTTCTGAAGCCCCATTCTCACCCTGGAGAAGTGGCTCTGCATTCTCTTGAGTGTAAGCGTGCACTGGCCTTGAAGCTCTTCATTGTTTTGCTCCCCATTGCATTGCATTGCTCCCCAGCTGCATTGCATTGCTCCCCATTGCATTGTTTTGCTCCCCAGCTGTTCCTCTCTTTCAATCCTAATCGTTTGGATCGCTCTGTTTCTAAGCGGACCATTTCTAATTGGTTGGCCATTGGTCTCTCCCTGCCGGGTCGAGTCACTTGAGGAAATCTGTAAGGCTGCCACTTGGTCCTCGGTTCATACGTTTACCTCACACAACTGTCTGGATGCTTTTTCCAGGCGTGATGGCCATTTTGGCCAGTCAGTTTTGCAAAATCTGTTCTCCTAATTTGCCAACTCTCCCTCCATCCCATTCTGGTTAGCTTGGAGGTCTCCCACATGTAGAGAATATGCTGCCTGCTTGTCCTGGGATAAAGCACAGTTACTTACCGTAACAGGTGTTATCCAGGGACAGCAGGCAGATATTCTCGCAACCCACCCACCTCCCCGTGGTTGGCTTCTTTGCTTGCTATCTGAACTGAGGCCATGCTGAGGAGACGCATGCCCTAGACCGGGCGGGAGGGGCTCGCGCGCATGCGCAGGCTAATCGCAAGCTTGAAGGTCTTCAAGCTAGTCTGCTTGCGAAAATGTCCGCTAGGGGTCTCCGTCGGTGACATCACCCACATGTAGAGAATATCTGCCTGCTGTCACTGGATAACACCTGTTACGGTAAGTAACTGTGCTTTTTTTTTCTCACCGAATTTTAAAAACTAAGTAGTTTTTAAATCAGAAAACAGATTTCAGGTGTAGCCTCCTTGCCTTAGCTACAGAAAGTAAACCATTTTCCTGGAAGCACTGTGCCATTAGGCAAACCAGAAAACAACTCTAGTATCCAATAATAAAAAAGGGCACTATTTTATCAAGAACATTATTTATTGCTGGTACAATCCACTGTGTTGGCCCAGTTGGACTACTGTAATTCTATTTATTTGGGTGTCAAACAGGTCAGTTTAGATTGTCTCCAGTTAATACAGAATACAGCAGCCAAACTTATTTTTGGAAAGAGAAAGTACGACCATGTTACCCCATTGCTGAGAAAACTCCATTGACTTCCGATCCATCATAGGATACAGTTCAAGTGTGCATGTATGATTTTCAAACTCCTTTATGGAATATTTGACTCTTTGATTCCCCTTAGTAGGAATTCCTTTAGAATCTGCTATTCAAGAATTACAACAACTCACAAATTAGCATTTCCTTCTCTGAAAGATATTAAATGCACTTGGAAGCTTAGTAAATCTTTTACTTTTAAATTGGTGAGAAGTTGGAATGGATTTCCAGATTCTCTAAGACTGGTAGATCAATTATTTCATTTTCGAAAAAGTTTAAAAACCTGGTTGTTTTCACAATAGTTAATTTGATTTTAGCTGTCGTATAGTAATTTTAAGCAATTCAACATACTTTTTTCTAACTTTTTCCATCCTTCTAATCTAACCAATTTCTGTTTTTATCCCACAGTTTTTACTTGTTATGTTTCATTTTTTAACAAACTGTAAACCGAGTCGAGCTCCTTAGGGAGTAGATTCGGTATATAAAATGAAGATTAGATTAGATAGTATCCAATATAAATTGTGTAAAAACTATATTTAGCTTTTTTTTTTTTTTTTTGAGGTATTTCATGTAGTATTTTTTTTATAGGAGGATTACAGGCCATCGCAGAATTGCTGCAAGTTGACTGTGAAATGTATGGACTTACAAATGACCACTACAGTGTTACATTACGCAGATACGCTGGAATGGCACTGACAAATCTGACTTTTGGAGATGTGGCCAATAAGGTACTTAACTACACCAATCGTGTTTAAGTATTTTTATGTGAAATTGTTTTCTTTTCTTTTTTTTATATGTTATAATCCCCCCCTGTTTGCTAAACCATGATAGTGATTATTAGCGCAGGGAGCTGCATTGAATTTTCTGTGCTTCTCCTGACACTCATAGGAACTCTGAGTGCCGAGAGCAAT
This sequence comes from Geotrypetes seraphini, assembly GCF_902459505.1. Classification (NCBI taxonomy): domain Eukaryota; kingdom Metazoa; phylum Chordata; class Amphibia; order Gymnophiona; family Dermophiidae; genus Geotrypetes; species Geotrypetes seraphini. Next base: position 537,556,583 of record NC_047084.1, read on the forward strand.
GCGAAGCATTCAGCGCGATTCCCTGCGCTAATAACCACTATCACGGTTTAGTAAAAGGAAGGGTATATTAAGTTTCTACATTTTTATCAGTGCTGCTACTATTTATCATTTCTATAAAATTGTGCACATACATGTAAGAGACAGTTCTTTACAAGGAGAATAAAAGCAGCCTCAAAAAAGCAAACTGTATTCTTTCTGTAATAGAGGTTAAAAAGCAGGCTTGTGCCAAACATGCAGGATAGTTAAGCTCCTTGGAGACTTCCCTAAATAACTTTATTCAGATACATAGATTATACATCTCCCCTCCACACCTGCATTCATACACCACAAGATGCTCTATTCTTCTCTGTTTCAGATATTTTGTAGAATTAAATTTAAATAAGTCTAAAATTAATGTTATTTTTATAGAGCACACATTTATCTGAATGACTGCATATGTGTATTGCATTTCCTCTATGACAGTGGTGTCAAACTCAGGCCTGCGAAAAAATACCCTGTTCCTTCCCTCCCTCCATCTCATTGTCCACCATCTCTCTTTCGGCTTCCCGGTCTCACCTTCAAAGCAGCCTGGTTGGCTGTAGCTATCCTAGCAGGCTGCCGTAGCCTCCTTAGCATGCTCCCTCTGCCGCAGTCCTGTACATCAGAGGAGGGGCGGGACTGTAGCAGAGGGAACATGTTGCAGAGGCCGACGGCAGCCTTTTTGGATTCCTACAGCCAACCGGCGATCCTCTGCAGGCTGCTTTGAAGGTGAGACCAGGAAGCCAGAGGATGCTAGAAAGAAAGGGGAAAAAACATGCAGGCCTTCCGGGGGGGAGGGGGGAAGGCAGGCCCTGGTGTAGAAGTACATGGAGGGTGGGAAGGAGGGGTCCAAAGTGACGTACATATGCATGCTGAGGGTGGAGGGGAGGGGAAGAAATAATGGGCTTTAAAACAGAGAAGAGGGAGAGAGATGGACAAAGGAGTGGAGGGAGGGAAGGAACAGAAAGGGAGAGAAATTGGACAGAAGGGATGGTGTGGAGGGAGGATAGAGATACTGGATAGAAGGGTATTTTGGGAAGAGAAAGGGAGAGATGGTGGACCCTAGGGTGGTGGGGGAAGGAGGGAGAAATGCTAGATGAAAGGGTAGTTGAGAAAAGGAGAGATGGTGGATCTAGGGATGGTGAGGTCCATCGCTGCAGCTGTGGGGATGGAGAAAAAAAAAAAGGAAAGATGCCAGACCTCCGGTGGAAGGGAAACAGAAGGGGAGGACAGAGTTGGAAGATGGATGGTTAGTATGGAGAAAGAAGGAAATGACAAACGGGCAGGAGACCCTGGCAAATGAGTTATTAGAACACAACCAGAGCCTGGGACCAGCATGATTTGAACAATGACCAGACAGCAAAAGGTAGAAAAAATAATTTTATTTTCTGTTTTGTGATTACAATATGTCAAATTTGAAATGTGAATCCTTGCAGAACTGGTGCTAGACAGCAAGCATGAACTAGGACCTAAAAGAGAGAGGAAAAGTCTTTTTTATGTATTTTGTTTACATCACAGAGCCGGCGTGGGGTTGGAGAAGTTCTAACCCTATACTTCTACTAAGACTAAGGGGTCCTTTTATTAAGGTTTGCATTTAGCGTGTGCTAATCTTTAGTGAACACTAAATCGGTTAGCGTACTTAATAAAAGAACCCCTAAGTATCTTAATAAAAAATTTGGCCCACGACTTAGCCTATGTTTTAGATTTCGGCCCCTTATCTGATTGAGTTTGACACCCCTGCTCTAGGAGAAGGGGACAGTACATGTGACAGTTGCTCCATAGTGCTGAGGAAATAGGCATGGGTGAAGTCTTGAGTTGAGAAAGGGGTGTGGGGATGTGTGTGGCTGTGGAGAGGTGCTTGTACGTGCACATGGTAAGATAGGAGAGGATTTGTCTGACAGGATTGGGATTGTGGATAGCTGGAGGTGGTAATGTGGTGTCTGCATGAGGCTTAGATTGCATTAAGGGTAAAGGCTATATCAGGTTAGAAGTGGGCACACTTTCCCATCTCTATGTACCAGCACTGCCAACCTTAGAGGTTATGCTCTCTGGCATCCCTGTTCTTGCTTTTGATTGGTATTTATAAAATAACTATATTTTCATACTGAGGAGCATAAGAGGATAAGCTATGCAAAAGAAATAAAAGGAAACCTTTTTGTGATACTGCAAGTCCTCAGCTGCAGGAAGAATCAGCAACAAAGTAGAAAATTCTAATTTTAAAATATTGTAGTGGAAAACTATCCCTATTTCCTATTGGCTTAAAAAAACATACCATTGGATTGGAATTTATTTATCTTATATATATTTTTTATTTTTATTTTGTATTTGTATCATTTTTATTTTTATTTCTATCTTTACTATTTAATCCTAATTTAATATACTTACTGAATTCTTGTTAGAATATTCATATTCTCGTCTCTATCTCTATTTCTATCTTTTACATTATATTTGTTTACTATTCATTAATTATTCCTCAGGTACTTTAGCTAGATTGTGAGCCTTCGGGACAGTTAAGGAATTTCCAAGTACCTATCTTCAATAATTTTATTTTATTGTATCTTCCAATGTATTCTGTATTGTAAACCACTTAGAAACTTCATGGTTATTAGCGGTATATAAGAATTAAATTAAATTAAATTTATCCAAATGAGTTCAAATATCATTGTTCTTTAGGTTAAGCAATATTGATATCACCTGATTTAGTTTATAGGAAACATTTTATATGTAGAAGCTCGGTAAAAATACGTTTATTCCCTTTGAAATGACTACATTTTCAAGGAATTTTCAAAATGTAAGATTCCTAAAGATACTTCTAGTGAATGAAGCTGAAGAAATTATTTACAAGATCATCTGCATAACTTGAAAAATGTGGGAAAATATTTTATGATCATGAAATGCCATAATTCCATTTCTAAAAAAATAGTTCTAATATCATATCTCTGCAAGAGACTAAATGAAAAAAGATAACCAAAGTATCCCCATTAGTTGTCTCCTTTAGGGATGCTTCTAGTAAATCTGTGAGAATGAACATGTTTGGAGAAACTACAGTGAGTTGCCCATAACTCCTATCTGTTCCCATGTTCTCATTACAGAACTCTGAATATACTGCGTCCTTGAAATACTGCGAGAGAGCTAAAGAGCATTTTCAGAACTTTAATAAAATAGATTCTCTGAGGGCAAGCAAGCATAATATTCTCATCCATGGAATCTGATACATACACTGCCAAGTGCACTCTCACTTTAAATCTTTAGGCAGTGCCCATGCCTTCCTACCTGACATTGGCTCGCAGAACCTTTCCACAAAGCCGAGAAGCCTGTCTCTGATTTCTCCTCAGTGCATCAAACTTAGAAGTAATTTTTATGCCTTCCTGATTTTATTTTTTGTCATTTTCTTCATAATTCTCTATCTTTTTCATTTTCACACATTTCCTTTGAGTTTGGTTCAAGTTGGTCAATTTTTTTATTTTTTTCCTCAGGCCAATTCAAGGCCTCTTTTTTTTTTTTTTTTTTATTGCCCAGGGAGTGTTAACATTTTTCAATATACTTTTCACTCAATCTCCCTGAGCCATCGAGCCTTTGATCTTGTGTCAGCTGTTTTTCCTTCCATGTCAAAGTGAGTGCCAGGCAGCTTCAAGAAATATACTTGATATAATTGGACTATTTCAGGCTTTGATCCCAATAATTGGTGTGTTCATTGTCTAGGTCCTGAACATAGGGACATTTATTGTGAACTCTGTCTTCGTATGCAAAAGAGGTCACTAAAAGCCCAAGAAATCCAGTGTGATAAACTTTTTGGTTCAGCATTGACGTCCAGCATGGCATCAGTTTTGACACCATATGCACTGATGCCAAATAGAGAGCATTGAACATCGGACTTTCTGCAGAGACAGGACTCAACATCATCTTTGTTCCTGTCACGCTCATTCAAGAAGTCCTCATGTAAGAAAGCTCAGAAGCACAAACATTCCTCCTCTTCTAGGCATGGTGTGGCATCATCCCAGTTGTCCACCTCTTTGATGTATAGTAAGCCTTGACACACCATGGACCACTCTCCATCACTGTAGATCATGTTTCTTCCCAGGTGTGCCTTGACTTTGAAGTCTCCTTTGCCCAGATAACATACACTGTAGACTCCTTCCATGCTGTTGTCTCTTCCGGTGCAGATGCCAACTCTTTAGGAGGAGATCCAGGCTATGGTCAAACAAGAGCTATTGGGGTTTCTGCAAATGCATTCTACACAGGCTTTAAAGGCATCCGTGCCTGCCCTAGCCCAGCCTGAGGATATGTGAAGGCGTCGATCGAGGATAAAGTCGCATGCCCCTGCTCGATGTCAAGCATTGGAGTCTGCAAGGATCCATTTTGCATTTTTGTCATCAACAGAAGAGTTATCTCCTGGGTCAGAGCATCGATTCATGCCTCAACCCACACTCCTGATTCACCTACAAGGGAATATTTTGAGGCATCTGATTTAGATATCTCCAACCATTCAGATAAGAGTTTATCAGACTACTTAGCAGAAGAATCCTTCTCACCTCAAAATTTTAAGTCTCTGCCAGATAGTATAACCTTTATGGGCTTTGTAAGACAAATGATTGAAGCTCTTCCCATCAAAATGGAGACAAAGGAAGAACTTCCCTCTGAGCTTTTATTGAGCTTGTTCACTGTCAGAAAATTCCTAGCTAGAGGCATATTTGATGCGTTTAATATATTTTCTAGAACATTGCAGTGGCAATTGCTATGCACCGTTTATCTTGGCTCACTGGTCTTTGATCTGAAAATTTCAATCCAGGAACACCTTTCAGATGTTCCTTGTAAGGGTGATCTGTTTGGAGACAAGATTGAAGAAATGGCTGCTAAAATTAAAATTCTATTACAAATACAGATAAATTAAGAAAAATATAGCACTCTGTATATTAAATATTCTATAGTGCCAAAATGAATTTAAACATAACACCCCCTCCCCCCAATAAGGAGAATCATTAATAACTAAAGTGTATAGTGTGCTCAGTGCTCCAGCAGACAAATCATATGGAAAATAGACCAGCAAAAAATGAGGAGCCATCATAGCATCACCAAGTTCCTCATAACCCTGCCAGCTCAGAGTATGTATCGCAAAGAATAAATAAATAATATAGTGAATGATAAATTTTCACTTATCTTTGTTGCAGGGCAAGGTATACTCCATGATACGGTCCAGTCTGCCAGTTTAAATCAGTCCAAAATCCAATTCAAGCTGACTTCAGACAAACACTCATCTCCTTGAAGGAGGACAAGTGTTTGTCTGAAATCAGAAGATTAAATTTGGATCATATGATATTTTTTCTTTACTTTGATTTTTTGATTGTTTTTTTCACCTGGCCACTAGAGATTTTGACAGCTATCATATGGAGTCGTGCTAAGCTTGAACTGGATATTGGACTGATTTAAACAGGCAGAGGGGACCTTCTCATGGAGTATACCTCGTCCTGCAACAAAGATAAGTGATCATTTATCATCATTCACTATACTATTTATTTATTCTTTGTGATGCATACTCTTTGAGCTGGCAGGGTTATGAGGAAGTTGATGATGCTATGATGGATCCTCATTTGAGCTGGTCTATTTTCCATATGACTTATCTGCTGGAGCACTGAGCACACCATACACTTTAGTTATTAATGATATTACTTATTGGGGAGGGTGTTATGTTTAAATTCATTTTGGCACTATAGAATATTTGGTAAAATTTAAAAAAAAACACCACACAGACACCATGACAGCTTTGTTTAAGCCTCAAACCTCTCAGGCTTCTATTTCTAAGAGATAATCTACTCCATCATACTGCTGCAATACAAAACATTGTTACAATCAGCCGTCTTCATCATCCTCTAACCTGTTTATCAGTGACCCGGTGCAAATCAACAAAACAAACAGAAATCTCAACCTCATTCTCAGTCCAAACAGCAGTCATCTTTTTGACCCTTTTCTAGAGAGCATTACCAATATTCCCCTGACTCTACCTTCCACTCTCCCCATTGGAGACAGATTGATCAACACTCCCCCCTCCATATTCGCGGATTTAGGATTTGTGGATTTGGTTATTCGTGAGTCTCTGTCACCCCATCTCCTGGACTCCTCCACAACTTACCTTTAAAACCCTGGTGAAGCAGGGTAGGAACATTCTTCCTATGCGTCTAATCTGTGAAGATCTGTTATCAAAAATGGCTGCCTCAAGTTCCTGTGTCAGTCTCTTGAGTTCCAGTGGTCTCATGAGACTGACATGGGAGGGAGTCAGGGTGGAGGCCCTAAAGTTATTTATAATTTTTAAATATTCGCAAGAGAGCTGTGCCCCTAACCCCCGCAAATATGAAGGGAGACCTGTATTTTCACCAATGTTGAACTCTTGCCATAACAGATCAGAGGGTGCTTAGACTCCATCACTCAGGGCTATACCCTATGTTTGTTCAGAAAACCTCCAAACCACCCACCCAAACGAGTCTCTTTCCAACTCCCTCCAGAAGACCCTCCTTCACCAGGAACTTCTAGCTAAACACAATGGAATCTATTTATCTGCAAGAGAGGGTTTGGGATTTTACGCCAAGTATTTCCTGATACCAAAAATGACCGGAGATCTTCGACCTATTTTAGACCTCCAGGGCCTAAACAAGTTTTTACTGGTCTCTCTGGGAACTACGAGGATCATTTCATAAATAATGCACACTATTTTTTTTTAATTTACTTTTTTTTTTCCTCAATAATTTCTTTACAATCCTTCAATATAGTCTCCCTGCTTTGCAATGACCTGGTCCCAACATCCGGGAAGCTCCATTATTCCATCCAAGACACTGTTTTTGTTCAGTTGCCAAATGACTCGGGTACCGGCAGAAAAAAGCTCTTCTAGAGATGCAAAATGATGTCCACGTATAGGTTGTTTCAACTTTGGAAAAAGGTAGAAGTTTGGTGAACTCAAGTATGGACTGTAGGGAGCATGAGGTAACACCTCCCAGCTGTATTTGTGTAGTTTTTCAATGACGAGTGGAGAGCTCCATGTTCCTCAAGGCCAAAAAAATTTTGATGAGCTCAATCAAAAGTCAAACAAATGATGATTTTAGCTTATAATCATGAAGGCCTCATCATTACAGATAAAGTTCCATGTGGAAGAAGTGTCACAGCAGTGTATTATCATGATTTTTTGCAAAAAATGAGCAGAAAAATTTACAAAACCCAACCTCAGTTGCTCTTGGCTGGGTCACTCATTCTTTACAACAACGCTTGCCCACACATAGGGAATGTCGTCATTGAAAAACTATGCAAATACGGCTGGGAGGTGTTACCTCATGCTCCCTACAGTCCAGACATGAGTCCACCAGACATTGACCTTTTTCCAAAGTTGAAACAACCTATGCGTGAACATCGTTTTGCATCTCTGGAAGAGCTTTTTTCCGCCGGTACCCGAGCCATCTGGCAACTGAACAAAAACAGTGTCTTGGATGGAATAATGAAGCTTCCCGGACATTGGGACTCGTTCATTGCAAAGCAGGGAGACTATATTGAAGGATTATAAAGAAATACTTGAAAAAAAGCCAAACATGTAAATTAAAAATAGGGTGCATTATATATGAAATGAGCCTCGTATTTTACTGCTACTGGAAAACGGAGATTGGCTTTACTTTAAGAACATAAGAAATGCCTCTGCTGGGTCAGACCCGAGGTCCATCGTGCCCAGCAGTCCGCTCACGCGGCGGCCCAACAGGTCCAGGACCTGTGCAGTAATCTTCTATCTATACCCCTCTATCCCCATTTCCAGTAGGAATTTGTCCAATCCTTTCTTGAACCCCAGTACCGTACTCTGCCTTATAACGTCCTCTGGAAGCGCATTCCAGGTGTCCACCACACGTTGGGTAAAGAAGAACTTCCTAGCATTTGTTTTGAATCTGTCCCCTTTCAACTTTTCCGAATGCCCTCTTGTTCTCTTATTTTTCGAAAGTTCAAAGAATCTGTCCCTCTCTACTCTCTCTATGCCCTTCATGATCTTGTAAGTCTCTATCATATCCCCTCTAAGTCTCCTCTTCTCCAGGGAAAAGAGACCCAGCCTCTCCAATCTCTCAGAATATGACAGGTTTTCCATACCTATTATCAGACGTGTTGCTCTCCTTTGAACCCTCTCGACTAATGCCATATCCTTCTTAAGATACGGCGACCAATATTGGACGCAGTACTCCAAATGCGGGCGCACCATCGCCTGATACAACGGCAGGATAACTTCTTTCATTCTGGCTGTAATACCCTTTTTGATTATACCAAGCATTCTATTCGCTTTCTTAGCGGCCGCTGCACACTGTGCCGACGGCTTCATTGTCATGTCCACCATTACCCCCAAGTCCCTTTCCTGGGTACTCTTATTCAATATATTGAAAATACGTTTTATCCAATTCAGTTATAAGCAGGGATTCATCCAGACCAAAAAACATACAGATAAAGCTGACATACTAAAAATCAAAAAGATGAAAAAGATGAAAAGGAGAAAAATAAACCTCAATTGAGGGTCGTTGGGACTACACAAGTACCCAACCATCCACTCATCATCACGGGTTTATAAAAAACTCCAAAACATGTATAAATAATCAATTCTCACATCTTTCATTCACACGAGGTCTTCTTTTTGTTATTTTTCACAGTCTTTTTTTATATATATAAAATTTCAGTTTAAATGTCAAGCAATGAAAAAGGCCCGAATCCCAAGCTTAACCACATTAATTGGCGAGGACTACAGCTGAATGTAATCAGTATAAGCAGTTTTTAGAGATATGCAGCATATATCTGAAATCGTGAAAAAATACACTCATCTGAAATCGAGGATTTTCACCAAGAGGTTTCCAATTCAAGATCCCGACAGAAAAGACTTTCTGTTTCGCCCGACGAGGGCTACTTCAGGGGAACAATATCAACTCCAATATCTCTCTGCTTCTAATTATCTGCTGGAAATAGAGCCGACTCCTCTCAAGAAGGTACCGTCTTGAGAGGAGTCGGCTCTATTTCCAGCAGATAATTAGAAGCAGAGAGATATTGGAGTTGATATTGTTCCCCTGAAGTAGCCCTCGTCGGGCGAAACAGAAAGTCTTTTCTGTCGGGATCTTGAATTGGAAACCTCTTGGTGAAAATCCTCGATTTCAGATGAGTGTATTTTTTCACGATTTCAGATATATGCTGCATATCTCTAAAAACTGCTTATACTGATTACATTCAGCTGTAGTCCTCGCCAATTAATGTGGTTAAGCTTGGGATTCGGGCCTTTTTCATTGCTTGACATTTAAACTGAAATTTTATATATATAAAAAAAGACTGTGAAAAATAACAAAAAGAAGACCTCGTGTGAATGAAAGATGTGAGAATTGATTATTTATACATGTTTTGGAGTTTTTTATAAACCCGTGATGATGAGTGGATGGTTGGGTACTTGTGTAGTCCCAACGACCCTCAATTGAGGTTTATTTTTCTCCTTTTCATCTTTTTCATCTTTTTGATTTTTAGTATGTCAGCTTTATCTGTATGTTTTTTGGTCTGGATGAATCCCTGCTTATAACTGAATTGGATAAAACGTATTTTCAATATATTTACTATTAGTCTCACGTTTTTGCCTCAAAACAAATTATTAGTGGCATACTCTTATTCAATAACATCCCTCCCATTGTATAGTTGTACCTTGAGTTTCTGCTCCCCACATGTAATACTTTACATTTTTCAATGTTGAACTTCATCTGCCATTTCGCCGCCCATTCTTCTAATTTGTTCAAGTCCCTTTGCAACTTTTCGCAGTCCTCTGTAGTCCGAGCTCCATTAAATAGTTTGGTGTCGTCCGCAAATTTTATTATCTCGCACTTCGTTCCTGTTTCTAGATCATTTATGAAGATATTAAATAGCAGCGGCCTGAGCACCGAGCCCTGCGGGACACCACTCGTGACCCTCCTCCAGTCGGAGTAGTGACCCTTCACTCCTACCCTTTGTTTTCTACCCTCCAACCAGTTTCTGATCCATCTATGTACGTCTCCTTCCACCCCATGGTTCTTCAGTTTCCGGAGTAGACGTTCATGGGGCACCTTGTCAAAGGCTTTTTGGAAATCTAGATATATGATGTCTATGGGGTCTCCTTTGTCCATCCGTTTGTTGATCCCTTCGAAGAAGTGCAATAAGTTCGTTAGGCACGATCTTCCCTTGCAGAAACCATGCTGGCTGGTTATCAGAAGTTCATTTTTTTCAAAATGTTGATCGATGTTTTCTTTTATCAGTGCTTCTGCCATTTTCCCAGGAACTGAAGTCAGGCTCACCGGCCTGTAGTTTCCTGGGTCACCTCTTGATCCCTTTTTAAAGATGGGCGTAACGTTGGCTATCTTCCAATCTTCCGGGATCTCGCCTGTTTTCAGGGATAAGTTGCAAATTTGCTGCAGTAGTTCCGCTATCTCCTCCTTTAATTCCTTCAGAACCCTTGGATGTATGCCATCCGGACCCGGGGATTTGTCAGTTTTTAGTTTTTCTATCTGCCTACGAACGTCCTCAAGGCTCACTTCTATGGATGTTAATTTTTCTGCCTGACTTCCGTTGAAGAATTGCTCAGGTTCCGGTATGTTGGACGTGTTTTCGTTTGTAAATACAGACGAGAAGAACATGTTAAGCCTTTCTGCCACTACCTTCTCCTCCTTCACCACTCCCTTCCTGTCTCCGTCGTCCAGCGGTCCCACTTCCTCTCTAGCCGGCTGCTTCCCTTTAACATATCTGAAGAATGGTTTGAAATTTCTTGCTTCCCTGGCTAGCCTCTCTTCATACTCTCTTTTGGCTTTCCGAACCTCACGGTGACATTCTTTTTGATGCTTCTTGTGCTCTTTCCAGTTCCCCTCAGTTTTGTCCTTTTTCCATTTCTTGAATGATTTTTTCTTATTGCCTATCGCTTCCTTCACTGTTTTGGTTATCCACGCCGGGTCTTTTGTTCGATTCTTTTTACACCCCTTCCTGAATCTGGGGATATACAGATTTTGCGCCTCGCTCACCATGTCCCTGAAGAAGGACCAGGCATGATTTACCGTTAGCCATGTTTTGGAAGTGTTCCTAAGTTTCTTCCTTACCAATTCCCTCATTGCTTCGTAGTTTCCTTTCCTGAAGTTAAAAGTTGTCGCAATGGATCTCTTGCCTTTTGACACTCCTACCTCAACCTTGAACTTGATCATATTATGATCGCTGTTTCCCAACGGTCCCACTACTTCTACTTCCTTTGCAGGTCCCCTTAACCCATTTAGGATTAGATCCAGAGTGGCATTTCCTCTCGTCGGTTCTCTAACAAGCTGTTCCATGAAACAATCCTGTGTAGCTTCCAGGAATTTTGTCTCCCTAGTGCATTTCGAGCTTCCAAGCCTCCAGTCTATCCCAGGGTAGTTGAAGTCTCCCATAATAACCGTGTTGCCGCTTTTGCATTCACGCTTCATCTCGGCTTCCATTTCCTCATCGATATCTCTGGTTTGCCCCGGTGGGCGATAAAATAGGCCCATCTTTATTTCAGGCCCTTTCCTTCCCGGTATTTTAACCCATAGAGATTCCGGCTTGCTGGCCGTCTCTGCTGTGTCCATTTGTGTGGATTGTATGCCTTCTTTTATGTATAGGGCTATTCCACCTCCTTTTTGTCCTGTTCTGTCCTGGCGATAGAGCTTGTATCCCGGTAGTGCTGTATCCCATTTGCTTTCCTCATTCCACCATGTTTCAGAGATTCCAATGATGTCGATGTCTTCTGCGTTGGCCAAGGCTTCTAGTTCCTCCATTTTGTTTCTTAGGCTCCTTGCATTAGCATATATGCACTTTAGATCCTGGTATTTTGCTGTCCTCCTTTCTTTTCCCTGTGCTTCGGTCCATATTTTCTTCTCTTTTGCTGCAGACTTTCTAGATCTCAAGGAAACATACACTCACATTTCTATCCTACCTGCTCACAAGAAGTCTCTGCTTCTGCATAGATCCCTGGCATTTCCAATACAAGCTTCCTCAAGCTTTTATGGTTTGCCAGCATCTATCAGAAGTCATGTCTTCAGCTGTCCTGATCCTTGGCATTCATATGAGCACTCTTGAACACCATTCATGGTCAGACTTTTCTACCCAAGCAGAGTTCTCAATCTCATTTATCTGTGTCAAACAATCTCAACCTTCAAGTGCAGTTCTACACGCCAGATGTTATGCCTTCTAGGTCACACGACATTGACAGTTCACATGACCCCATTCACATGTCTTCATTCACGTCTTCATAATGGACCTTATCAACTCAATGGGATCCGTATCTGCTCCAGTGCAAGTGACCCCGAATGTACAGCATTTTCTCTAATGGTGGATGGTAGCACACAGTCTTACTTGGGGTCTCCCTTTCCAGCTCCCTCCCCACCAGAAATTTCTAACCACAGATGCTTCGCTGCTGGGCTGAGGAGCTCATCTAGACAGTCTCCACACTCAGGGAGTTTGGTCTCACCATGATCAGAAATTCCATATCAGTCTTCTAGAGCTACAAACGATAGGGAACGCTTTCAAACATTCCAGGACCGCCTCCTTCAATAGGTCATACTCATCCATACAGACAGCCAGGTTGCCATTTTCTACTTGAACAAACAAAGAGGCATGAGATCTTATCCCCTTTGAAGGCATTCGAGATTTTGAATAGGGCAACTGCTTATGGAATACTTTTCAGGGAGGTTTATACAGTAGGAAAGTAGAATGTATTGGCAGGCAAATTGATTAGAATTAAGCTTCACGAATGGTCATTCACGAATGGTCATTCAGCCCAACAGTCTTGTATCCAATTTTCTCTTGATTGTGAATTCTGGACATAGATCTTTTTGCTTCCCTTCAGAACAAACTTCCACAATTCTGTTCCAGACCCTTTGCCCCCAGTTGCAATGCATCATCTAACTTTCTACTTACCGTAATTGGGGAGACAAGTTCCTCTATGCATTTCCTCCAATCCCTCTCATAGGTGAAACTACTCAAATTGTGCAAAGATTGGGGAACCATGATTCTCATAGCACCTCTTTAGCCACACCACGTTTAGTGTCCTCACTTGCTTCGGTGGCTGCAACTGCCCAACCGAATCGGTGCACTTTCAGAGCCTCCTTTTGGTCCCTGCCGGGTATGTGAGCCTGCTCCAAACCCCCCCCCCCCTCCCGAACTGCAGGGACCATCTTGATTCTTCGGAGGGAACCAGCCCTCACTTGCTTCGGTGGCTGCAACTGCCCAAACGAATCGGCTCACTTTCAGAGCCTCCTTTTGGTCCCTGCCAGGCGTGTGAGCCTGCTCCCCCCTCCCCCACCCGAACTGCCGGGACCATCTTGATACTTCGGAGGGAACCAGCCCTCACTTGCTTCGGCTGCCACAACCGCCCAACCGGATCGGCTCACTTTCAGAGCCACCTTTTGGTCCCTGCCGGGCGACTGAGCGGAGCATCTATCCACTACTCACTGACCATCACTCAATGACATCTTTAAACAATCATTTTAACACTGTTCTTTACCATTCATAAGCACTGCTCCTTATTGTTTCTAATCCTTGAATTGTTCCTCAGCTGAAATTATCCCCAACCATCTGACACTGCCCCACTGTTCCACTAAAATTGTACCTGATCTGATATTGTTCCCAATAAGCAAATATTGTTCCTCTGAGGACTTGGTGCCGGTAGATTGGGGGCACCAAAGACATTATTGCCTGTTTCGTAAACTACTTACTTAAAGAGAAACTTCTGCAGGCTGCCAGGCGCAAAACGCACTTGCATGGCTTTGAAGTTGGAGTTTTTCAAGACCTAGCTCTCTCCACGCTACAAAAGCGAAGGGCCTTCAGGGAGGTTACTCAGGTGTTGCGAGCAGAGGGACACCGCTATCAGTGGTTGTTCCCGTTTGGAGTTTGGATGACAGTGAATGGAAAATCACGGAGAGTGGATACGGTGGACAATGCCTGGTTGGCCTTGAAGGACCTGGGCTGTAATAATTTACCTGCAGCACTGATGTTGGGCACCCTGACGAAAGGCGGCCCTGCGGTGGGGACTTATCATACAGTCACCCGTGCTGTTAAAAAGGCAACCCTGTTGGAGAGTGGAGTCGCAGTTGGAGGATCTGGAGGTCTGCGAGTGTAATCCAGGAGGACTGGTCGAGCAGCCTGCATCCTTTATTTGGACTTTTGGACTTGGCTGTATCGGGTATTTGATGAATGGGGTTCTGAATGAGTGTGTTGTGGGCTGAGTGTGCTGAATTGGGGGGAGGTTGGTGGGTGCTATGCTTGAGAGGCCACGGTTTGACTGGTGGGGATACCGTTTTGTAGGTATGGGATGGTTGATTTGGGGATTGTCGGAGTGATTGTATGGAAACACTTGGGCGGCCTGTAGGTTGTTGGAAGGTGTTTTTTATTGTTTGGATATGGAGGGGAGGGAGTTATAACTCAGTGAATGTGACTTTTGCTTTGTTGGGAAGGTTACGGTGCTAGATGCCTTTGGGGGGAGACTTCATCTTTTCTCAGTGGCTGATCTGCATTTTGCTAGGTCAGCAAATGTGGGATGAGGAGGAGGGGGGGAGTTGTGTGGACTTTGTTGAGTACTAAAGGGAGGATACAGGGGCATGGACAGGAGAAGGAATTACTCAGGGTTGGGTCCTGGAATGTTAACAGGTTGAATAGTCCGCGGAAGAAAAGTATTGTTCACAGGAAAATGAAAAGAATGGGTTGGGATCTTTGTTTGTTACAAGAAACCCACTTGAGGCCTAGGGATGCCGCATTGTTAAATAATCCAGCTTATGAGCAAGTATGGACACACCAAGGCCCGCACACACACAGGAAGGGTGGGATAGCTATATTGGTGCGCCAAGGGTTGGTTGTTGACCAGGTTTATCGGGATTCTCAGGGGAGATGCCTTGCATTGCAAGGATCCTTGCAGGGGCACAGTGTAACTATTGTGAATGTGTACGGCCCCAGTGTTGACCAGGGACCATTCTACCGCACTTTGTGCGGGGAGTGGTGTTTTGTGGGGGGGATTTCAACGTGTTCTCTAATGGGACGCTGGATCATTCTAGGGGGGTAGGGGTTATCATAGGAGGCATGCTAGAGCTTTTAGAGGGTTTATGCCTGCCTTGGGGTTGATAGATTGTTGGCGCCTCCTCCACAGGACTCAACGTAATTTTACCTATTACTCTCATGCTCAAAACACCTACACCCGAATAGATGGGATCTGGGTACACAGAAATCAATGGAGTCAGATAAAGGAGGCTGAGATAGTAGAGATCCAGGTCTCAGATCATGCTCCGGTCTCGGTAGATTGTTTGGGGGTGGTCTCGGGGGTACCAGATATTGGTGGTTGAATGACTCCTTACTTACCTCCCCGGAGGTAAAGACTGAGGTTCTCCGTACTATTGAAACATACGGGGGAGGTATCTGATGGAATCCTATGGGATGCTTTGAAGGTGGTGGTGCGGGGCGTATTTATTAAGAACATAAGAACATAAGAATTGCCACTGCTGAGTCAGACCAGTGGTCCATCATGCCCAGCAGTCCGCTCACGCAGCGGCCCTCTGGTCTAAGACCAGCACCCTAACTAAGACTAGCCCTACCAGTGCACGTTCTTGTTCAACAGAAACTTGTCTAACTTTGTCTTGAATCCTTGGAGGGTGTTTCCCCTATAACAGCCTCTGGAAGGGCGTTCCAGCTTTCTACCACTGGGTGAAGAAGAACTTCCTTACGTTTGTACGGAATCTATCCCCTTTCAACTTTAGAGAGTGCCCTCTTGTTCTCCCTACCTTGGAGAGGGTGAACAACCTGTCCTTATCTAATAAGTCTATCCTCTTCAGTACCTTGAATGTTTCGATCATGTCCCCTCTCAATCTCCTCTGTTCGAGAGAGAAGAGGCCCAGTTTCTCTAATCTTTCGCTGTACGGCAGCTCCTCCGGCCCCTTAACCATCTTAGTCGCTCTTCTCTGGACCCTTTCGAGTAGTACCGTGTCCTTCTTCAGGTACGGCGACCATTGCTGGACGCAGTACTCCAGGTGAGGGCGTACCATGGCCTGGTACAGCGGCATGATAACTTTCTCTGATCTGTTCATGATCCCCCTTCTTTATCATTCCTAGCATTCTGTTTGCCCTTTTTGCTCCCGCCGCACATTGTGTGGACGGCTTCATCGACTTGTCGATCAGAACTCCCAAGTCTCTTTCCTGGGAGGTCTCTCCAAGTACTGCCCCGGACATCCTGTATTCATGCATGAGATTTTTGTTACGACATGCATCACTTTACACTTATCCACGTTGAACCTCATCTGCCATGTCGATGCCCATTCCTCGAGCTTGATTATGTCACGTTGCAGATCTTTGCAATCCCCCTGCGTCTTTACTACTCTGGATAACTTCGTATCTTCCGCAAATTTAATCACCTCGCTCGTCGTACCTATGTCCAAATCATTTATAAAGATGTTAAAGAGCACGGGTCCAAGCACCGAGCCCTGCGGCACCCCACTGGTGACGCTCTTCCAGTCCGAGTATTGTCCATTTACCCCCACTCTCTGTTTCCTATGCTCCAGCCAGTTTTTAATCCACTTGAGTATTTCACCCTCAATTCCATGGCTTACAATTTTCCAAAGTAGTCGTTCATGCGGAACCTTGTCGAGCACCTTCTGAAACTCCAGATATACAATGTTGACTGGATCGCCCTTGTCTGTCTGTTTACTCCCTCAAAGAAGTGCAGCAAGTTCGTCAAACACGATCTGCCTTTGCTAAAACCGTGCTGACTGGTCCTCATCAGCCCATTTCCGTCAAGGTGATCAATGATGCTGTCCTTTATCAGTGACTCTACCATCTTTCCCGGTACAGAGGTCAGACTCACAGGTCTGTAGTTCCCCGGATCTGCCCTCAAACCTTTCTTGAAGATAGGTGTAACATTCGCTACCTTCCAGTCTTCCGGAATCTTTCCCGATTTGATCGACAGATTGGCTATTAGTTGAAGCAGTGGGGGGCTAGATTTAAACGGTTGAGGGCCCGAAAGCAACTTGACTTACGAGAGCATTTGATTTCCCTGGAATTGGCCCACAAGCATTCTCCGGATCCTCAGATTTTGGCTCGCCTCTACCAGGTACAGGGAGAACTGACACAGCTTCAGATGGAAGATTATCAATCTATCTGGGAGCGGTTTCAGTCTTGTCTTTATGAGCATAGTAATAAGAGCAGTGCCCAATTAGCGCGTTATATTAAAATTAAACAAGCTAGAGCTACTATTATACAAATTAAAGATCCGAGTGGGAATTTGCAAGTTACAGATGCTGCAATTGGTGGAGCTTTCTTGGACTATTATCGTCGACTTTATCGGTTGGGAGAGGGACGGGAAGAAGGGGTGGTGGAGGGGTTTTTGGATAAACTGGAGCTGCCGACCCTGTTCCCTGTAGACCAAGCACAACTTAATGAACCGGTGACGTTGAGGGAAGTATCGGACGTCATTCGGGCACTTAAGCCGGGGAAATCACTTAGTCTCGATGGTTACACCAATCGCTTATATAAAAAATTTAGCAACCAAGTGGGACCTCTGTTGGTTCGCTTAGTTAATGGGGTTCCGTCAGGTGGTCTTTTGTCTGGCACCATGGGGGAGGCGGGGATTACGATTTTATTGAAACCTGGCAGAGATCCAAACTCTTGTGGATCTTACAGACCCATTTCACTGTTGAATGTGGATGCTAAAATCCTTGCAAAGGTCTTAGCATTACGATTGGGAAGAATGCTTCCCAAGATAATTCGTATGGATCAATCAGGGTTTATTCAACGGAGGCAAGTAGGGGATAATATTCGACGTACCTTGCACTTGATGTGGAAGGTGAAAAGGGACAAGGAGCCAGCGGCTTTGATGGCAATAGATGCTGAGAAGGCCTTCGATCGGGTCTCCTGGCAGTTTCTGTGGGCAGTGATGGGGAAAATGGGTATCAAGGGCTCATTTGGGTCCTGGGTTCGAGCATTATATCATTTACCTCGAACTTGTCTGTGTATTAATAGTTCTTATACGTAATTCTTTGCCATCGCAAGGAGCACCCGTCAGGGATGTCCGTTTTCTTCCCTGCTTTTTGCGCTCACCATAGAACCCTTGGCGATTCTGATTCAGGATCATCCTCTTTTAAGTGGAATTCAAGTGGGGGGGAGTGGACCATCGTATAGCATTATTTGCTGATAATGTTCTTTTATATCTAACGAAGCCGGAACAGGCTATACCCCAATTGCTCCAAATCTTTGAGGACTGTGGAAGGGCATCTGGTTTTAAGATTAATTTAAATAAGACTGAATTGATGAATCTTACTTTGGGACGGCTCGGGTTAGTGCCCTTCGGGGAGTATTTCCTTTTAAATGGGTTTCTCGTTGCCTTAAATATTTGGGGATTATATTGCCCTCTGAGCTCACTGACTTGTATGCGGTCAACTATGGCCCGCTCATTCGGAAGGTCCGTCTGGACCTTCAACGTTGGCAGGGGCTTTGGCTCTCATGGGGGGGGGTGCATAGCGGTGCTTCAGATGAATATTTTACCTCGATTTTTATTCCTATTTCAGACTTTGCCTATTTCCATACCGCATCGGATATTTAAATTGCTACAAGCTGAATTTCAGAAATTTATTTGGCAGGATAAGGCTCCCAGGATTTCTCAGCGGGTGATGTGGGTGGATAGAACTCGTGGAGGGAAAGGGGTTCCTAATCTTTATTGGTATTATCAGGCGGCGCAGCTTCGGATGTTGTTGGAGTGGGATTTGAGTGCGCATAAATGGGGAGTCCAGTTGGAACAGTTTTTTGTCTCTCAGGGCCGATTGGATGCTAAACTCTGGTCATCTTGGATGACTTGGCAGTGGGAATTGGAAACGGACAACCCATATATCCTTCATTTAACTACCTTATGGGCTCAAACTAAACAGATCTGTATTGAGGGGAGGGGGACTTCCACTTTAGCATCCCTATGGGATGAACCTGAATTTGGAGTGGGTAGAACTAACCCTGTCTTTAAGCAGTGGGAAACCTTGGTATTGCGTACCTTTAGAGATTTTTTGCGTCAGGGACCTTGATACCATTTGAAGCCCTACAATATCAGTCGGGGGTGCAGGCTGGGGATTATTTGGCATATCTTCAAGTAACATACTTTGATAGCTAGAGGATGGGTCACCATTCCCCCGGTAGAAATTGAGCAACTGGAGAACCTTTGGGGAATATTACAGAGGATACGCAGACCTATTTCTATGATCTACCAATATTTGAGGGGACGGGTCTTGCCCACTTTTGGTTTTCGTAGTCATTGGGAGCGAGATCTACAATGTACTTTTACCTCTAAAGAATGGGAGATCATCTGTGTAGAGGTGGGTAAAGCGTCTTTCTGTGCACTTATACAAGAGAATGCATATAAAGTGTTGAGTCGCTGGTATTATACACCTGAACGGTCATAAGATGTACCCTCAGGTGACACTCATGTGCTGGCGGTGTCAGGTAACACTAGGCATTTTTATGCATATCTGGTGGGAGTGTCCATTGTTAGTTCCGTGTTGGCGGGTGGTGCTGGGATCCTTAGAGAGTACCCTGGGGTTCCCCTTGCTCTAACGCCTCAAACTTTTCTATTGGGGATGCATAATATTTGTGAGATGGGTTGGCAAACCAAGATACTATGTTTGGGATTGGCAGCGATTAAATGTCTTATTGCTGTGTATTGGAAACAGACTTTGGTTCCTGACCTGAATGAATGGAGGGTGAAATTGTTCTTGATGGGGAAAATGGAATTCTAAACTAAACTAAACTAAACCTTAGGTTTGTATACCGCACCATCTCCACAAGCGTAGAGCTCGGCACGGTTTACACGGTTAGGTTGAAAAGGAGCTACAATGAAGGGTTATAGGAAAGGAGCTAGGAAGATAAAGAGGGACAGGGTACCAAAGAGCAGGAGGTGTGGCTAAACTTAGAGGTTCTTCCCCACAATCAGTGAAAACCTGGAACATTGTTCTTCAAAAATTATGAGTCTGAACGATTGAGTGTTGTTATCCTTCGCAAGTGGGAGGGGAGGGGGGTAGGTGGGACTTGGGGATTGTGTATTCAGCTCTCTTTGTTGTTTCACTGTTTTCTTCAGTGGTTGTTTGATGGTTTTATATTGTTGATGATGCTCCTTGTGAGCTCTAAGTGATGATTTGTATTGCTTAAACTTAATAAAAATTTCAAGTTAAAAAAAAAAAGAAATAAAATTATTATTATTATTAATAAAGCTTTCAATCAGGAAACTGTGGAAACTGCAACCATTTCCAACATTGCTAACTCAGAACAAAGGATTCCTACTTCATTCCAACCCCCACTCGTTAGCATGAATAGTGTGGTTTCACTGAACAAGTAATTGTTTTCTGCCCCTTGGCTGCAGTATCTGTTGTCATAGAAAGTCCAGAAAACCTTTCACTCAGCACTATTATCACTTCAAGTGGACACAGTTTTCTTTCTGGTGTGCATCGCACTCTCTGGAAACTGTCACATTTCCACTTCTATCCATCCTCGACTACCTTCTCTACCAATTCTGGTCTCAAAACCAACTCTGTTAGAGCTCATCTCAGTGCTATCAGTGCATTTTACTCTCACCTGAACAAGAAACCTCTTTCTATGCATCTCTTAGCCCGTTTCATGACAGACCTATTCCACACAAAACCACCTATCAAGCCGCCTCCTATTGCTTGGGATCTTGATGTGGTTCTCTCTGCTTTTAATGAAATCTCCCTTTAAGCTGCTTACATCTTGCTCTCTCAAATTTCTCACTTGGAAAGTTGTTTTCCTCATAGCCCTCACATCTGCAGGCCGTGAATGAACTTCAAGCCCTTGAATCGGATACTCCTATTACAAGGTTAATTCTTCGAACACATCCAAAATTCCTCCCTAATGTAGTCTCAGAATTTCACTTCAACCAATCTATCATTTTGCCTGTTTTCTTTCCAAAGCTACATTCCTGACCTGGAGAAGCAGCCCTTCACTCATTGGATTGAAGTGTGCTCTGGCATACTACCTGGACCAGCCTGAATCACACAGAATCTCCTCTCAGCTCTTTTTCACTTTTGATCCTAATAGGCTAGGACTTGCTGTTTCCAAGAGAGCCATCCTCAATTGGCTAATGGACTGTATTTCCTTTGCATATATCCAGGCTGGGCTGATGCTGCAAGGCTGTGTAACAGCCCATAGTATACGGGCTATGGCTACCTCGGTGGCTAATTTTCACTCTGCATCTATTGAAGAAATCGGCAAAGCGGCTACTTAGTCCTCAATCCATATGTTTACTTCTCACTACTGTTTAGAACAGAGATTCCCAACATGTGGTAAGCATATCCCAAGGGGTGAGCGTACCAGTGGCAGGGGATACATGGTGCTAACATGTCTCCTGTGACTGCTGTTGCCATGGCTGCCACCATTTTATCCCCCTCCCCCAATGAGCAGCAGTTTGTAACTTCCCTGTACATATACTAGCGATAGTGCATCAATTTTCTCCAGTAGTTTTGGGGCCTTTGCTAGGCCAGGCCTGCCTCTGCTGATGTAACTTCCTCTTTCCGTGGAGGCGGGCCTGACCTAGCAAAGGCCCCAAAGCTACCAGAGGAAATCACTGCACTACTGCTGGCAGCTGTGCAAGAAAGGTACAAGCTTCTGCTCATGGGAGGGGAGATGCTGCTGCTTGTTGGGGTGGGGGGAAGAGAAGTTCTTGTGCTCATGGGATGGGGGGAGGGAGAGGTGCTGCTACTACAGCTGATGGTTGCAGGGGAGAGAGGTGGTGCTGTTTTTCGGAGGGAAGGTGCTACTGCTCATCAGGGATGGGGATGGGTGAGATGATGCTGTTCGTCAGAGGGGAAGAGAGGGGAGAGGTACTGCTGGACCTGGGAGGTGTATTTTTCTACTTCCTTTCTTCTTTTCTTTTCTTTTCATTTGTAATAGTTTGTTTGGAAGTATTTCTCAAAATTTTTTCTTTCCCATTTTTCGGACCTATGGCCTTCCTTCAAGCCGGTTTTCCGGCCAAAGGCATCGACTTTATCTGTCACTAATTTACACGACCCTCAAAGGAAAAATTGAGTCCTTTGATGTTGCATTGGCTTTTTTTCCTTCGATTAACATGCCACACCTTAAAAAGTTTGTGACACACTGGTCTAATAGGACTGGCAATAATATCTGAAGCTGTCGTACAGGCAAGTATGTACTGTTTTATTCACATCCTTGGGGGGGTGTAAGGGGGGTCATTAACCACTGGGGAGTGTGGTATGGGTTATGCTTACATCCTTCCAGTGATCATCTGGTCAGTTCGGGCACCTTTTTGGCACTTAAGAGGTCAAGCCCCAGACATCCAAATTGTGCCCTGGACATATTCTTCAATGTTCGATTATAGCAGAATAAAGTCCAAGTCATAAACCCACCCTAGTCCTGCCCACACCACACCTCTAACACACACAGCGGACCATAGAAATCTGTCTAGAAAATAGGTTTCGAAAATAGTGAATTGGAAAGGTTATGTCATTTTTTGGACATTTTTCTTTGTTGAAAATGAGTTCCAAAATGTACAAAAAACAGACCTGCACACAGGGCTAGGGTTACACTGAATTGGGAAGTTTATTTTGCTTCCTGAAAGATGTGAAAATACTAGATATTGAAAAAAGAACTTGTCTACTAAGGGGATGGAAATAAGAGATTTTTCTGGTTTTCAAAAAAAATTACTTTAATTTTGATTTTCGTTTATATAGAATACTTCCATGTTTAGAAAGATTGTTGGTGAGAAATAGTAACTTGTATCTGATGCATTCAACATACCAGGTCAGCAATCAATGCCAAAAGGTTTAATCCTCATTAATATTACTGTTAATAAATCCCCTGTTTTATAATTTTTGTTATTTCACAGGCAACACTGTGTTCTATGAAGGGCTGTATGAGAGCACTGGTTGCCCAACTACAATCTGAAAGTGAAGACTTGCAACAGGTAATCTTAGTAATTACGATTAAAGAACTGATTTTTAACTTAATTAAAGATTGCACATAGATCTTTAGTACCTATTGGTGAAATGGTGGAGACAGTATATGCTTAACCCCTTTTGTAGAAAAAGGTTATAATCCATCTTAAAGAAGTCAGTTTAATTCCTTGTGCTTTGCATGAACATTAATATGCTTGTCAAGAATATCCAAAGAGATGCAGTTGGTGGTCATACAAATTTTAAATTAAAGTGATTTCATTTTGACCAAGTCAGGCTGACTGATGTCACTTTACAGCAGAAGTATAGCCAGCCCTTCAATTTGGGGGGGGGGGGCTTAGGAGTGGACTGAGGGGGGTGGCAATGCATTTCTTTTCTTCCTCCCCACAGCATGCGTTAATTATATCTTTGTTGACAAGGATGCCGAAACTCTTCCAAACAAATAAATTCAATGCCTAAATTTCTTCCTTGCACTGCTTCTGTGATGTGAAGGTCAGCAGTGTGCCTCCTGCTGCTGACTCCAGGACTCATTGTGCAAGGAGGTGGGGTGCTATTTAGGCACTGCATTTCTTTAGCTGGTGGAGCTTCAGCATCTCTTCCAGCCCCTATAAAGGAGTACTGCAGGTTTGAGGGGCCAGGCCCCCAAGTGGCTATGCCACTGCTTTACATGTTTATGAAATTTTGTATTTGCTAAAGAGGTAACTAATCCCTAGCATCTCAAGCTGGTAGGCAACAATCTTGGTTAGGTAAATGTATTCAGCAAGCTATGTTATCCTATTGCAGTTTTCGGAAATTAATTAAGACCACTTTGTTCGATAAGTTTATTACTTAGTGAGTTTTATTATTGAAATTCTATTTTACAAATATTTGTATTTTTTACTGTATTATTGTATTTCGCTGATTGTCCAGCTCTTTTTAGTGTAAACCGCCTAGAACTTTTGGTTATGGCGGTATAAAAGAATAAAGTTATTATTATTATTCCTGTCATTTAAAAGGTTAACTAAACAATACCTTGCCCCTTTTGCCACAGGTTATTGCAAGTGTTCTGAGAAATTTATCTTGGAGAGCAGATGTAAACAGTAAAAAGACTTTACGTGAAGTTGGTAGTGTGAAAGCTCTAATGGAATGTGCTTTAGAAGTTAAAAAGGTATGGCTTATTACTCCACAACTGTCTATACCTAGCATATATTTCTTGTCTTGTAGAAAAATGTTTACTCAACAGGCAATCTATAGTTAAGAGAGATTTCCTAAACTTTAATTCTGTGTGTACTTACTTGGAAGACTTCCTTTCTATGTTTTCACAGTTGGTTTTCATCAGACAATCATACTTTATATGTAGGGGTTGTTTTTTTCCACACATCGTTTCTAAATGTAAACCGTAGATGATTGCAGGAACTTTCAGATAATCTTCATCCTTTCATTTGAACTCTTTTGTAAGTCATGCAGAATTTTTATGAGTGTGGGATTTTTTTCTCCCCCAATATCCTCATGACTAGCTAGCTATATACTCTTGAGGGCTGGATTCTCAAAAACTCACCGTGCCTTTAACAATGGTCATTAAATCAGTTCCATCTGGTTTAGCATGCTAGTATTTTACCGCCTGATTCTCAGAATGCCTCACCGTGGTCTTTTCCGAGCTTTCTAGCATCTTCAGTTCTACCATGCAATTTTGAAGGTTTCTGGAGTTAGGGTTCAGGTCTCCTACCTTCAAAACCCCTGTTTCTGTGCTTTTGAATTTTCAAAATAAGTCTCCACAGGCTGTTTTTGGTGTGAGTTTTCTGGTGGCGGCCATCTTGGTTTCAATCCATCTTTTTTCAAAAGCCTCTACCTCAAACCCCTCAATTTTGATTCCACTCAACTGAGATGGACTCCTCAATGGGTGAGGACACTATTTCATGTAAAATTTGTGCCACATGTCTCTGGAGCTTCTGTGTGCATGGCTCAGTAAGGAAAACGCAGCCACAGGCCATGTTGAAAAGAATGTCCAGATACTCCAGATTCTGGGTCGGTTCCAGATGGCTCTTTTTGAAATTGACAATCCAGCTCAAATGCAGGAGTAACTCCACCATGCGATGCACCACCAGCTCGTACTCCTGTCTGTATGAGGCTCTGATTAGCCTGTCTTCCAGACAGGGACATACTTGGATCCCCATCTTCTGGAGGTGAGCTACAACCACCACCATAACCTAGGTGAATGTGCGGGAAGCTGTCGCCAGACTGAACGGAAGAGCCACAAACCGGAAATTCTGCTGTATGTGGAACCTCAGATATTTTTTGTGATTTGGAAAGATGGGAATAAGCAGATATGCTTCCATGAGGCTAGAAACTCTCCCGGGCTACTGCCACAATGACCGAACAGGCCGTCTCCATGTGGAAATGGGGAACCTTCAGAAAGGCATTTAACCAGCTTTTGATCCAAAATGGGCTTCCAGTCTTCTGTGCCTTTCTTGGGCACGATGAAGTATCTGGAGTATCTGCCCAAGTCTGAGTCGTCATCAGGAACAGGTTCTATGGCCTGAATGTCCAGAAGTCTCTGAAGCGTGACTTGGACTTTGACCTCCTCCTCCTCCAGCCATTCAGCTAGAGAGTTTAAGAACAAATCCATGGGAGGGTGATAAAACTCGAACTTGTGACCTATTCAGATGATATCCATCACCAAGAAAAGTCTCTCCCACTCCTCCCAAAACACTGACAGCTGTCCCCCAATATATGAAGGTGCAGTTGTCAATCTGGCTTCATTGGGGCTTTTTAGAGGGTAGGTTGAGGCAAGTCCCAGAGGACTGCTGGTATCTGGAACTACTGAATCGCTGCGTGTAACCCTGGAGGGACCTCTGAGCAGAGGGATCTGGGTTGTATTGCCGAGCATGGTGGGAGGGACAAAAATTACCTCTATTCCCATCAAGAGGTTGGTGCGGTCTGTTTTCCAGTAGAGACATAAGGCAGTGATCGGCCACACTGAGGCCTTTACCAAAGAGCTTCTGCCCTTTAAAAGGGAGCCTGCTCAAGATAGCCTTGGACACTGAGTCACCCGCCCACTGACAGATCTAGAGTATCCTGTGAGCCGAGACTGCATAAGCCGACACTTTGCTCATGACCCTAAAGTCATATAGGACATCTGCACAAGCATCCTCCTCCACAGAGGGCTGCCATCGCAGTCTGGTATGGCAGGCCTGTGCAGCAAAGGAAGCTGCAGCAGCAGCCTTGATCCCCAAGCAAGAGCTTCAAACTGCTTTAGAATCATGCCCATCCTGCGATTCTGAGCATCCTTCAGCATAACACCACCTTCACTCGAGAAAGCAGTAAATTTGGTGACTTGGGCCACTGCCAAGTCTACCTTCAGCAGGTCAGAAAGCTACTGGAACTCAGGAGCCATGGGATAAAGTCTGGACATGGCCTTGGCAACCCTCAAGGACCCCTCTAGGGTCTCTCACAGCTCTGTAAGCAGGGGTAGTAATGTCCAGATGCACAGAAAGAAGGAGGTCTGAGCGTTAAAGCCACACATGGCCATGCACTGGGAATTGGAGGGTTGAGCTTTCAGCTTCAATTCCTTGACAGCATCAGAAAATAAAGTGGTAGACAGAGACAGATTTGAAGAGACAAGGGATATGAGGATCATCCCCCTGGTCAAGAGCCAGGGAGGCCTCTGGACTGCTGGACCCAAACAGGGAACCAGAGCCATCCGGGACTGTATCAGAGCCCTGAGATAAAAAAAAAATGGCATAGAGTCTGACCTCTGGTCAGTCTTATTCTGAAAGTTCACTGGAGCTAGGACCCGGCTTACTTAACTCAGAAGCAGACACAAGTGGAGAAGACGCTTCCTGGGTCGATGACTGCCCACATGCTGGCTGCACTACCTGTCCTGGCTGCATTAGGAAGGCTTTCCAAATGAAATTCACAAACTCTGGGGAAAAAGGCCTGAGCAGGGGAAGTAAATGAAGCCTGTAGATCCTCTGGCTGGGCCCTCACAGGTTCTCCAGACTCATTGAGCCTCTGCTTTGCATCATCGCAAAAAAGGGGGTCCAGGGCAGTACTTCCTATCCATTTCTCAGACCCATAGCGGTTCACCAGCTCTGGAGGACAAGGATGGGCTAAACTCAAAGATCCTGCCCCTCCCTTGCATGTGCTTGCAGCATGACTCAAAATTGCAAGGCTTCTCTGATGGCTCAACCAGATGAAACCAGATTCCTGAGAGGAGCGCTTCAGTTAAAGCCTCCGCTGAGGTATCCATTTCTGTCATGGAATCTTAACATTGTTCTGAAGGACCTGGCTAAAGTCCCATATGAGCCGCCCAGTTAATACTGTGTTTCTGGTAGCGATTGTTTCAGCGCAACAAATCTTGGAACTGCAGGCTTTCTCCTGTAGGGAACCCTTTCTCAGAATCGCGGTTGTGTCAGACTTCCACATCAGCCAGGAGAATCACCTGCTTACTTTCCAATCTATAGGCTCTGACAAACAGGATAGAGTATTGAGGAGCACATAACATAACATTGTACTTATAAACTGAGTAACCGTAAGTTCAACGCAGTTAACAAAAGATTAATAATAAAATGACATAAGAAACTTATAAATTAATTCACCAGGTAAGTTTTCAATTGAGTTCTAAAATGTTTGTAAGAACAAGCGCTACTTAACAAAGGTCAAAATTCCTTAACATGGGAAGCAACCTTTATCCGTACTCTTCAATCTGTCCCTGAGAGCGGGAATAGTCCCCTTGGACTGGAAAACAGCTAACATCGTTCCTCTGCACAAAAAAGGTTGCAGGACAGAGGCTGCGAATTACAGACCGGTAAGTCTCACATCGGTAGTAAGTAAACTCATGGAGACACTCATCAAACGCAAGTTGGACATGATACTAGATGAGGAGGAACTATGAGATCCCCACCAACATGGATTCACCAAGGGTAGGTCCTGTCAATCCAATCTCATCAGTTTCTTTGACTGGGTAACAAGGAAACTGGATTTGGGAGAGTCCCTAGACGTTGTGTACTTGGACTTCAGCAAAGCTTTTGATAGCGTCCCCCACCGCAGGCTATTGAGCAAAATGAAATCGATGGGATTAGGTGAAACACTTACAGCATGGGTTCATGATTGGCTGAGTGGTAGACTTCAGAGGGTAGTTGTTAATGGTACCATCTCTAAAACATTGGAGGTAGCCAGTGGGGTGCCGCAGGGCTCGGTCTTGGGCCCGATCCTGTTCAACATATTTGTAAGAGACATGACTCAAGGACTTCAAGGTAAAATAACATTATTCGCTGATGATGCCAAACTATGTAATATTGTGAGTAACGGCAATCTGTCCGACAGCATGACGCAAGACCTGCTTTTGTTGGAACAGTGGTCCTCGACCTGGCAGCTTAGCTTCAACGCTAACAAATGCAAGGTCATGCACCTTGGCAACAATAATCCGTGCAGAACGTACACATTGAATGGAGAAACCTTAGCAAGGTCTGCCGCAGAACGGGATTTGGGGGTGATCATCAGCGATGACATGAAAACGGCCAAACAAGTGGAGAAGGCTTCATCTAAGGCTAGGCAAATGCTGGGTTGTATCCAGAAAAGTTTTGTTAGTCGGAAGCCCGACGTCCTAATGTCTTTGTACAGAACCATGGTGAGGCCTCATCTGGAGTACTGCGTACAATTCTGGAGGCCACATTACCGCAAAAATGTGCTGAGAATCGAGTCGGTACAGCGAATGGCCACCAAGATGGTCTCAGGGCTCAAAGATCTATCATACGAAGAAAGGCTGAACGAATTGCGGCTATACTCTCTCGAGGAACGTAGAGAGAGAGGGGACATGATTGAGACATTTAAGTATGTCACTGGTCGCATCAAGGTAGAAGATAATGTTTTCCTTCTTAGGGGACCCTCAGCCACAAGAGGACACCCGCTGAAAATAAAGGGCGGGAAGTTTCATGGCGACACCAGGAAGTACTTCTTCACTGAAAGAGTGGTGGATAGCTGGAATAGGCTCCCAGTACAGGTGGTTGAGGCCAGCAGCGTGCAAGTTTTTAAGATCATTTGGGATGCTCATGTCGGATCTCTTCGAGGGAAAGGGTCATCAGAGAGCAATTAACTAGGGGGGTGGGTCAATGGAGTGGGCAGACTCAATGGGCCTTGGCCCTTTTCTGCCGTCACTTTCTATGTTTCTATGATCCAAAGATTTCTTGTTTTCACAACCCTGAACAGATGGAAAAAGAAACAAAGCATGTGATCCTCTTCTGTGTTTATAAGAAGCTATAAGGAAGCTGGATGTGTGCAGAGCTTTGCTTCAGTACTTATTTATTTATTTTAAAAATTTCTATTCCACTTTAGATCAAAGCGGATTACAATAAAAACTTACAAATTCAAATATAACACTTACAGGAAACACACATACACAAATAGCACCTGAGAATCAATTATACAGATTTTACATTATCAATATCTTTCCTACAAGACTTCATCAAATTCTAAAAGTTCAACCTAATTAATAAAAAGCCTGAACAAAAAGGTGTGTCTTTTAACATCTTCTTAAAATTCATCTTAACGCCACACAACCATACGACTCCTGGCAATAAATTTCACATCCATGTTCCTGCTATAGAAATTGCTGATGTCCAGGTTTTCATATAATGCACTCCACTCACTGCCACTTTTTCCAATTTCTTCACTCCCTGGGATCGTAAAGCACAGTTTGGTATATATTTCTGTAAATTTCCAAACCAGATATTGTCCTTAGACAAGCAGGCAGCATATTCTCACAGATGAGTGATGTCATCCACAGAGCCCGGTATGGACAGTGCTAAAGTATATTATCACTTTAAGCTTTGAGACTGTCCGCACTGCGCATGCATAAGCGCCTTCCCGCTCGATGTCAGCTTATGTGGTTGTCAGTTTTTCATTTTCTATGGACTTCATCCAGTCAAGTTTGCCTTCCCGCTTCATTTTCATTATTTTCTTTGTCTTAGTTGGTTTTTCTTCTAAACCTTTATTTCCAAACAAAAAATTATTTATGTTCACCATTGGGGCCTATAGGCAAATATAAAGCCTTTGCCCCTACCGATGGCGTCAATGGCTTTTCGGCCTACTTTTTACTTGACCCTGGTACTCTGTACCTTTTTCCTTTCTGGAACTTCCCAATCTTCCTGGGCTAAATTAAAAAAAAACAACCAAAAACCCAACAAAACATCACTCCAACAATTAACAATATGTTTTGTTTTTGTTCCTTCATATTTATTTTTCAAAGAAGATGTTAGGCCTGGTGTCGGGTACCCAGCACCTTGGACTTCTATGTGGTACTGAATTGATCTCTATCTGTACTGGTGGACATCGACATAGTCATCGATATCATCACAGCTTCATAGGCATTACCAGCATTGAGTCACTTGATTCATGGCTCTCATCGATGCCATAATTAATGGACGCAGGCTGTCATTTCTAAAACATGCCTCTTTTTGGGGTTACCAACACTTTGACATAGAGAATGACACGGGGACAAATTTGTCCCCATCCACGCAAGAACTCAATTTCCCTGTCCCATCCCCATGAGTTTTGTCACTGTCCCTGTCCCATTCCTGTAAGCTCTGCTTTAACCGCACAAGCCTTGAACAGTTATGATTTTAAAGTATTTGAGGCTTGTGCAGATGAGGACAGAACTTGCAGGAATGGGGCAGAGACAGGAAAATAACTCGTGGGGATGAGACAGGAAAATGAGTTCCTGTGGAGATGGGGAAAAATTTGTCCCTGTGTCATTCTTTACTTTGACACTCAGTACCCAATGGTCCCAGCCTATATGCAGATCACAGCATGCCTGTCATGATCTATCGGTAGGTAGATCGATGACTGGTATCACAGGGATGAACTATGCTGAGGATAGGCCGGTACCGAGGGAGACTGTGGAGGCACCGATGCCATTTGATGTAATTGAGCCACAGAATTAGCAACAGTATTGAGATAAAAATTAGAATTGGTACCAAGTGTCAATGGAGTTAAAAGAGCACAGAGTGAGGATAGAACGGTACCGTAAGGCCTCTGAAGCTATTTAAGCTGGGCCGGTACCAAGTAGAGAGGGCATCAAGCCCAATTTCATTGCAATTGCATGGCCAGCCCTACAACAATGGTACTGAGGTAAAAATTAGAATCGGTACTAAGTGTTAATGGAGTTCAAAGAGCACAGAGCGAGGATAGAATGGTACTGTAAGGCCTCTGAAGCTATTTAAGCTGAGCTGGTACCAAGTAGAGAGAGAGGGCTTCAAGGCCAACTTGTGAAGCCTTCAAAGCCTTCTTTTGGTACACCAATGACAGTCCACGTCCAATGATGGCCAGTGTTTCACTTAGTTTCTTCAGGGCACGTGAACTCTAATTACTCCATGTTCCATGGCTGACATGGATTAATTAAAAGCAGCTAAGTGAAACACTGGCCATCAGTGGACTTGAACTGAAGACTTCACAAAGCTCTATAAATGGTTAAGTCTAGAGCTTTTTCCATCTTTTTGAGTTATTGCTAATACAGTACACACCTTGTCCTACATTTTCCCAATGTTCACTATAGTAGTTTCTAAATGCTTATGTATATATACATTTTTAACCACATTGACTAAAAGCAGGTGCTGTAAGTGAGTAGCCAGAATTTCTTGTTATAACACAAGCATATTAACTTACAAAATTCATTGCAATTCTGCTGCATTCTTTGTGTTAAAACTTGGAAGAGAAAATAGGGGTAGTTCAGTACTTTTTTAATGGATGTATGAGACCTTTCCAGAGCAAGAAAACCAAACAAAAAACTGCAGACTATGTACATGATGCAGGCAAAAATTTATTATTCCTAAGTTAAAATGCAGTAATATAAAAACCTTTTTACCAACCAAGAGACCCAACACGGTCCGTGTTTCGGACAACACGCCTTCGTCAGGGGTCCTAGTAAATAAAATGCAATACTGAGATAATATGGACAATATTGGCAAATATTTAAGTGAAAATAAAAGTATGGTGTTGTCATGCCATGCCTAAAGGAAGTGTGATAATGTGACAAAAATAGAATAAATAATATATATTGAAGAACCATAATACAAAATAAAAATGTTAACAATAAGATAATAAAATGAGACCTTTCCAGATGCATGCTGCTTGTTCCACAGGGAGTTGTGTGCCTTGGGCTGGAAAAGGTTTTTGTGTCATTTTTTTATTCAATTACAATTTTAAGGGAAGGTTTAAAAAGAAATAATCAAACTAGTAAATGCTTGATTATGAAAGGTCGGTTCAAGGAAAACTGGTAAACTTTATTGGGTCATTTACTTTCTAATATTTGTAAAATGCATAAATAATAAGTACTAAAAAATTAGTTACTTTTTTATGTATTCCATGTCTTCCTAGGAATCTACCCTAAAAAGTGTCCTGAGTGCCTTATGGAATTTGTCAGCACATTGCACTGAAAATAAAGCTGACATTTGTGCTGTGAATGGTGCTCTTGCATTTTTAGTTGGCACATTAACTTACCGGAGTCAAACCAATACTTTAGCCATCATTGAGAGTGGAGGAGGAATACTGCGCAATGTATCTAGTTTGATAGCCACAAATGAGGATCACAGGTAGGTCAAAAGTCTTGACTTACTATCATAATTTATAGTTCTTGAAGATATTAAATCCCCAATGAAAGATTCTGGTGATGTTCATATATCCTTTCTGTTGCCCTACAACCCTCATGCATACAACTCCATCCCAGTGCATACAATCCTGCGTAACCCCACCCCTCATCAGACTGCTCCCCCCCACACACACACATCTAGTCAACCATAAAGACAGAGAAGCACCATCCCTGGTATCATGCAAGCCTTCGCCTCTTAAATAACAAGTCAGAAGAGCAGAAAGACATTGGTGCAAAACCCATACTCTAGCTCATTGAGCTGTTGTCAGTCACAATCGTTGATGTACTTTCCACATGGCTATCCTCTTAGCAAAGAGAACATTCATCATGTCAGTGACCAACTGTCCCAGGTGACTTTTCTCTGTTTTCTGTTGGCGTTACTCTCCTTGTTTCTTAAATGCAGTAGATGTACCTCTGATAGCTGATAATCTGACACAGATTTTTGAAACTAAGGTCACTAATTTGAGATCATTCTTATTTATTAAATCCTTCCACTTAGATCCTTTGTCTAAATAGATATTTATATATTTCTCCACTTCCTTGAACTCCTCTTGAGCCTTATTCTTCTATTTGGAGTTGACTAAACCCATAGACATTCCACCCAGCTAGTAGGATTGGCAAAGGCATTGTTTCCAATTGGCTAGCAGATTACATCTCCTTCACTTATGCCCAAGCTGATGTCTATAGTGGGTCATATCAAGACTCATAATGTCAGAGCCATGGTTAAATCAGTGGCCCACTTGAGGTCAGCCTTCAATAAGGAAATTTGCAATGAACATAAAGAATGTAACATCAGGAATCCTAACTTAATCATGTTGGAAATCTTTTGTGCGAAGGTTATCTTTGAGTCAAGTCAGACACCCAAATAACGGAAATTAAGCATGGGGGCAATTGGAAGGTTAAATAAGATCAGTGGAAATAATAATATTAGCTTTATTTATATCCCGTCATACCTTTTCAGTTCAAGACGGTATACAGTAAAGTAGAAATACAGTGTGGATACTGCAGGTATCGATACAAGAGAAGAGAACAGGGAGATTACAGCATAGGTTTAGGGGGGAGGGAGGAAGGGGGATTGCACAAGTAGGGGAGGTGTGTGTTGGGATTCTAGGTGCTTGATGGGTTTTTGATAAGGAGAAGATTTGTTGCAGACTATGGTCTGAAGATCTCGATATCTGTATTGCTCTACTAAATTATGCAAGAAACTTGCTGCCTTATACTAAAAGTTCCCCATTTTATGAGATTTCACAATATGTAGTATCAAATAATTCAGCAGGTATGTATTACCAAGTTTCCAAGTTTAAAATTTGATATCCTGCAATACATTTATAACCATCTAAGCAGTTTACAATCTAATATAAAATTATCCTACTAGAGCAGGGATCTCAAAGTCCCTCCTCGAGGGCCGCAATCCAGTCGGGTTTTCAGGATTTCCCCAATGAATATGCATTGAAGGCAGTGCATGCACATAGATCTCATGCATATTCATTGGGGAAATCCTGAAAACCCAACTGGATTACGACCCTCAAGGAGAGACTTTGAGACCCCTGTACTAGAGGATAGTATATTTAAAACATCAAACGGAAGTAAGGATCAAGGGAAGAACTACAGTTTTATAATAGAAAAGATGGGGAAGGAAAACACATAAGGATCTACTGTTGATCTTCCAGAATTTTTCTTCCTTTTATAAAATAATCCAGCACCTCCATCTTGCAGCACGACCGGGCCGGCGTGGGAGCCCTGCTCCGCCCCCCCGATCCCGCAGGAGGACAAATTCATTTAAAAGACACAGCGCCAGCACCTCCATCTTGCAGCACGACCGGGCCGGCGTGGGAGCCCTGCTCCGCCCCCCCGATCCCGCAGGAGGACAAATTCATTTAAAAGACACAGCGCCAGCACCTCCATCTTGCAGCACGACCGGGCCGGCGTGGGAGCCCTGCTCCGCCCCCCCGATCCCGCAGGAGGACAAATTCATTTAAAAGACACAGCGCCAGCACCTCCATCTTGCAGCACGACCGGGCCGGCGTGGGAGCCCTGCTCCGCCCCCCCGATCCCGCAGGAGGACAAATTCATTTAAAAGACACAGCGCCAGCACCTCCATCTTGCAGCACGACCGGGCCGGCGTGGGAGCCCTGCTCCGCCCCCCCGATCCCGCAGGAGGACAAATTCATTTAAAAGACACAGCGCCAGCACCTCCATCTTGCAGCACGACCGGGCCGGCGTGGGAGCCCTGCTCCGCCCCCCCCGATCCCGCAGGAGGACAAATTCATTTAAAAGACACAGCGCCAGCACCTCCATCTTGCAGCACGACCGGGCTGGCGTGGGAGCCCTGCTCCGCCCCCCCCGATCCCGCAGGAGGACAAATTCATTTAAAAGACACAGCGCCAGCACCTCCATCTTGCAGCACGACCGGGCCGGCGTGGGAGCCCTGCTCCGCCCCCCCGATCCCGCAGGAGGACAAATTCATTTAAAAGACACAGCGCCAGCACCTCCATCTTGCAGCACGACCGGGCCGGCGTGGGAGCCCTGCTCCGCCCCCCCGATCCCGCAGGAGGACAAATTCATTTAAAAGACACAGCGCCAGCACCTCCATCTTGCAGCACGACCGGGCCGGCGTGGGAGCCCTGCTCCGCCCCCCCGATCCCGCAGGAGGACAAATTCATTTAAAAGACACAGCGCCAGCACCTCCATCTTGCAGCACGACCGGGCCGGCGTGGGAGCCCTGCTCCGCCCCCCCGATCCTGCAGGAGGACAAATTCATTTAAAAGACACAGCGCCAGCACCTCCATCTTGCAGCACGACCGAGCCGGCGTGGGAGCCCTGCTCCGCCCCCCCGATCCCGCAGGAGGACAAATTCATTTAAAAGACACAGCGCCAGCACCTCCATCTTGCAGCACGACCGGGCCGGCGTGGGAGCCCTGCTCCGCCCCCCCGATCCCGCAGGAGGACAAATTCATTTAAAAGACACAGCGCCAACGGCGCGCCGCCGTTCGGCGTGCCGACGAAGGCGCACGACAAAGGCGCCTGCGCCTTAGTGAGCGCCTTCGTGGAGCACCTGAGAGGAGCACCTGCGGACCTTGGAACTGGGAACACCTACGCCCCAAAGACCACTCCACAGGACCTCCTGCCGACTTCCAATATAAGGTAAGGAGCGAGAGATCCCCGCTCCTCCCCCTCCTCCCAGCACGAAAAAACCAGCCACTCCAGATCCAGCCGGGACTCTAAGGGAGAACCATTCCTTCTACCTAACACTCCGAACCAGACATCAAAAATGAAGCTCTCCCTGCATACACACACACTAGCCACCCTTTTGATAATCCTCCTCATTTCCAGTTGGAAAGCAGCAGCAAACAACTTACCCACCACAACCACATCCTCCAGTACAACCAACTTCCAACTTCCCAACAGAAGAATACTCACATCAAGAAACTCGAACCACCACACCAGCACCCAACAATCCATCACTGTTACCTGGAGAAGAAGATCAACACTCCCGAAAACAAAATCCCATCCAACTCCCACAACACTCATATACCCGGAAACAACTTACATTCCCCAGACCGACACAACCTCCCTTACATGTGCCTATGTTAACATCAGAGCACTAGGACCCAAAACAGAAAACATAAAAAATTGGATAAAAACAGAAAAACTTGACTGCCTATTCCTCACTGAAACCTGGTTAACCTCAGACACAGACCCTAGAATAAAAGAAGTATGTCCGCCGGGATACAAAATAACAGTAACCTTGCAGAGAAAAAAAAAGAGGAGGAGGACTAGCAATAATAATCAAGAACTCCCTAACTCTAAACATACTTGAAAAAACATCCACTCCGCAAATGGATTTCCTAGCGTGTCAACTCACAAACCCAACACTAAAAAACTCACTAAACTGCTTACTCTGCTACATAACACCAGGAAACTGGACCACAGTGAGACCTGAATTTGAAAACTTCATCTACCAAAACTCATTAACAGCAGAATATAACCTCATCCTAGGAGACCTAAACCTACACCTAGAAGACACAACCTCCACACCAGCAAATAACTGTCTATCCTTCCTCAATGCCTTATCCTTCCAGATCCTAAACCCACAAACCACCCATGAAAAAGGTCATCAACTGGACATTGCTGCATTCATGTCTCACCAACCATCCAATCCAGCAATCCAAACTACTAACGGAACATGGTCCCCATCCCTATGGTCAGACCACTACACATACAACTTCAACATCAATTGGACCAAGACCAAACACACACCTCAATCAAAAAAAACCACATATACCACACGCAAACATATCGACCCAACCATTTTTTGGTCAAATGTAGACGAAACTATCCAAGACTGCGACCCAAAAAACTTCATCTCCCACTGGAAAAATGTATCCACCAACATCCTTGATGATCTGGCCCCCCCACAAACCAAAACCAGAACCAGCAGGAAATCAGACCAATGGTTTGATAATGAATTACTCCAACTCAAAAGACAGTGTAGAAGATTAGAAAGAAAATGGAGAAAAAAGAACCAAGATCAAACAAAAACCGACTGGAAAAAAATCAACAAACAATACAAAAATCTACTAAGGGATAAGAGGAAAAGCTACTATACTAATCTCATAGGCACGGAAACCCAAGATTCCAAAAAAATATTCCAAATCCTGAAAGAATTAACAGACACCAAACCATACACTACCACCACGAACACCCCTCCACCATCACCCACCCTCTTAGCAGAACACTTCAAGAACAAAATTACCAACACCAGAGCCACTCTCATCCTTAACCCATCCCATCAAAACCCAATCACAATCCACCCTACAGGAAAAGAGGCAACCGCAGCAGACAGAATTTGGACTCAATTCCCCAACATACAGTGGTCAGAATTCAACAAATTCTACAAAAAATACAGCCATGCCTCCTGTGACCTCAACCATTGCCCCTCATATCTCCTTACCACCTCTAGTGTAAAATTCCGCACCATAATTCTACAATGGATTCAATTCACGCTCACAGAAGGCACATTCCCTGCTGACCTCAGCGAAATCGTCATCACCCCAATCCAAAAAGACCCAAAAGCACCACAAAACCACCCATCTAACTTTAGACCTATAGCCTCAATTCCGCTATATGTCAAAATTATAGAAGGCCTAGTAGCCAAACTCCTCACCAATTACATAGATGACCACAACCTACTCCACCCCATGCAATCAGGCTTCAGAACAAACTTCAGTACAGAGACACTACTAGGCTCCCTTATGGATACCGTCAGACAACACCTTAGTATAGGGAAAAAAATGCTTCTCATACAACTGGACCTAACTGCAGCATTCGACTTAGTGGATCACAACATCCTTCTACAGATCTTAGACGCAATAGGCATCTCAGATAAAGTATACTCTTGGTTTGAAGGATTCCTAAAACTCAGAACCTACAGTGTAAAATCAAACAAAGAAAAGTCAGAATCCTGGTCAAACCCCTGCGGCGTACCACAAGGATCTCCACTATCCCCTACCCTCTTCAATCTCTACACTGCTTCTCTAGGAACGCATCTGGACAATCTGGGCATAACCACCTATAGTTATGCTGATGACATCACCATCCTCATCCCATATGATCATTCTAAAACTACCATGACAGACAAACTTCACCAAACACTTGAAACAGTCACAACCTGGATGAAAAATCACAAACTTAAACTCAACCAAGACAAAACCAAATTCATCCTTCTCGAAAATGACAAGGTCCAAACCACAACCAACTTAGAAATAAACGCAATCAATTATCCAATCCAAACCACCATAAAACTACTTGGCATGACCATAGACAGATGCTGCACTATGCAACCGCAAATAAATAAAACAATTCAGAAATCATTCGCAGTCATGAGAAATCTGAGACAAGTCCGAAAATTCTTTGAAAGAACACAATTCCAACTTATAGTACAATCCCTAATACTAGGTATATTGGACTACTGCAACATCCTCTTCCTTCCTTGCCCTGTAACTATGATTAAACAACTCCAAACAATCCAAAATACAGCTTTGAGACTCATCTACTCATTGAGAAAACATGACCACATCACTGAAGCCTTCATCAACTCACATTGGCTTCCAATCCAAGAAAGAATCCAATTCAAATTCTACTGCATATTATTTAAAACCCTACACGGAGACAGCCCATCTTACTTGAACAATCGCCTCATCCAAGCACCCACTACCAGACACAGAAAAACGCACTCCCCATTCATACCCCCCCCAATCAAGGAAGTAAAAAGAACAAAACTACACGACGGCCTCCTAGCCACTCAAGCCGCAAGGCTGGACAACCAGATCTCCAACCTTCTGATGACCACCCCAGACTATAGGACGTTCAGAAAAGAAATAAAAACCACACTTTTCAAGAAATTCCTGAAGCAGCAATAACATCACGACCTCTTAGTAACTCTAATACTGACATCTGATCTACCCATTACTGCACTAATAATAACAAAAGAACCTCCACTATGACCACCTATTAATTCTCTTACAAACCACCTCACCCTCAACAACCCGTTAATGTTTATAAGATCTACAACTTACCTCTCTAGCTAATCATTGTAACTCTGTATTTTTTTAATTAACCTTTTGTAATCCGCCTTGAACCGCAAGGTAATGGCGGAATAGAAATCCCTAATGTAATGTAATGTAATGTAACTGTAAGCATCATTAAATAAAAGTGTCTTTTAAATCTGCCTTAAATTTGTTGAGAGATGTAATGTAATGTAATGTAATGTAATTTATTTCTTATATACCGCTACATCCGTTAGGTTCTAAGCGGTTTACAGAAAATATACATTAAGATTAGAAATAAGAAAGGTACTTGGAAAATTCCCTTACTGTCCCGAAGGCTCACAATCTAACTAAAGTACCTGGAGGGTAATAGTGAAGTGAAAAGTAGAGTTAGAGGAAAAATAAAAATAAAATAAACATTTTAAAAAGACAGCATTGATCTAAATACTTTGGAAGGTAGAAGAGAGGAGAGAAAGGAATAGAAGCAGAATGGGTCAGCGTCAGTGATGAAGTGGAGCAAGTAAGTTTAGGAGGAGCGATTGACGTATCCAGAAAGGGCTTCTTCTGGCCGACAGTCCCAGGATGCCTATGTCCCCTCCCCTGCGATGTTCTCCCATCCATGCATTCCCTCCCAGACACACTGCCCGTGTCCCAGCCGCTCCAAGGAGGCTGCCCCAGATGAGGTCCACGGTGAATGCAGGATTCTCTCCTCTGCGGGAAAGCCGCCCGGAGCCGACAGTCGATCTTCTTAGTGGATTGCAGGGGGGGAAGAGTTCACACTCTTGGTTGGATCGGGTCTGTGTGCTCTTGGTAGCTGCGGATAGTTCCGCTGCTGCTGAGGTGTAAAAGCAGTTGATTTCCCACTGTTGCTGATATTTAAAAGCAGGTAGATTGATCTCTCCAATGGACTGCAGAGGGAGGAGCTCACATGCCTGGCTGGATCGGGGCAAAGGGCTCTTGGTAGTGGTGGCTGGTCCTGTTGCTGCTTAGGTGTAAAAGCAGTTGATTTCCTACTGTTGCTGATATTTAAAAGCAGGCAGATTGTCCAGGGAGAGGAGCTCTGCACTCAAACTGCCATCCTCCTTGCCTCCAAGTTCCGGAATTTTAACCTAATAATTGTAACCTAATAAACAAAGGAAGTGAATTCCACAAAGAAGGACCTTGTACTGAGAAAATTGATTGTTGGGCATGTTCATGAATAATTATTCTATATGATGGAACATGTAACTGATTTTGATTCATTGATCTAAGGGATCTTTTAGGAATATATGGAATTAAATGGTGAGCTAAATAAATTGGTTCACCAAATTTAAGAACTGTAAACACCAAAAGAAGTATCTTATAAGTAATTCAATGTGACAAAGGAAGCCAATATTCTTTTTTCAATAAAGGGATTACATGATCATATATTCAAGCATTGTAAATCAGCCATACAGCAGTATTTTGTATATGTTGTAACTTTCATAGAACCTTTTCTGAAAGACCAACATAAAACGAATTACAATAATCAATCTGCTGGATTATAAATGAATGAATAAGAACCGTAAGGGCAAATGGAAAGAAAATTGATCTAATAGATCTGATAATACACAACTTATAAAAAGAACATTTAACTACCTGACCAATTTGTTGTTTAAATTTGAGTTGTGAATCTAGAATAACTCCCAAAACATGAACAGTATTTACTCTAGAAATTTTTAACATTTTGTAGTACAAATGGTGAAGGTAAAAGAGGATCATTTGTAGGTGTAAAAATAATAGCCTTTTATTTATCTGGATTAGTTTTTAATTTATGAATCATAAGCCAATCCGTTATTGATTCTAATTTATCATTAATTTTAATAATTTCTTCAGTATTGTAAGAATCAAAAGTATAAAGAATCTGAATATCGTCAGCTTAGACAAACATAGTAAAGTCTAATGTTTGTCCCAAAGTCAGGAGTGGTGATAGAAAAAGATTAAAAAGAAGAGGGAAAAGTATAGAACCCTGTGACACTCGAGTCTAAAATAAATGGAGCAGATAAAGAATTTGCTGATGAAACTATATAAGATCTTTCTGTAAGATACGAAATAAACTATTGCAAAGCAATATCAGTAAGCCCTATTTGCCCAAAGCGATCCAACAAAAAGAATGATCAATAAGGTCAAAAGTTGCTGATAGATCTAGAGATAACATCAGTACATAATTAAATTGATCAAAAGGTTTATAAACATACCATATTTTTCACTCCATAAGACGCACCTGACTATAAGATACACCCTAGATTTAGAGGAGGAAAACAAGAAAAAAAACATTCTGAACCAAATTCTTAGGGGGTATCCTTTGATCTCCAAGGGTCCTAAGAAAACTGGCTCCTAGAATGTTGTGTTCTAACTTTTGCTGTTTCACAGAATGGATGGTGGGGGGAGGGGAATTAGGGTATTTTTATTTATGTAACCCCCCCTAATTTTTCTTTATGTAACCCCCTAATCTAAAAAGCAGATAAAGGTACCTGACAAAACCCAAGACTTAGCCAAAGCAAAACCCCACTACCGAACTCTGCTACAACCACCCTGCTTAAACCTACCTCCACCTCACAGACCGCCAATAAACCACAATGAAGCGGGAGGGAAGAAATCACCTTTCAAGCTCCCCTTACTCACACAACCGTCCCACTTCCTAGCCACCTTTCAGCCTGCCAAAACTCCTATTCACTCCAGTCAATCACCAACCTCTCATCCTTGCCCAATCACATCACTCTTCTCACCCATTCCTTCCTTACTCCCTAGCTACAACTCCTCCACCAATCTGTACTCTCCTCAGTTTTTCCTCATCTCCTAGCTCTCCCTTGTCTTTCCTCCTCCCCCCACCCAGCTACCTGTCTATTCCTGTGTTGACAGGGGTTCAGCCGATGTTATGCATCCACCAGCCTAGACTGGTGAGCCTCTCTAACAAAAGGTATATTTCAGTTGGCTTTGCCATTGCAAAAATGGATCCCCTGCTTTCTCCTGCAGTACTTAAAAAGGTAAAATGAGAATCATAGGACATTATATAGGCTCAGACTAATTCTGCAAAAATTCACCGTGTGAAAAATGGCTGGCTAGGTTTCATTAAACTAACCTTTGTACATTTGAGCTATGATATCAGGTGAGGCTACACTTGTAGTCTCACCTTGGTGGATCCCTCATTGCCTTTTTTTTCCATTCAGGAGACCATCTTCAGGAAGGTAACACTGTCCTTTTCAGGTTTAGCTCACTAAAGTTAGGGGTCCCAGGGCAGGAGTACAGGAGTTCAGTTGGGAGACTTCCTAGATCAACTCTCCTTACCTCTCACACATATCTTCACATCAAGAATCCAGACCAGGGTCTGTTCTGAACCAAGAATTTACTTACCAGTAAATAATTAAGGGGGAAAGTTATCACCATGCGTTAATATTAAGGTATCTTTCCCTCCCTCGCTAGATGGCTCTTGTACTCAGCTTCCAAAATGATACGCTTTAAAAGAGGTATTAAAGCAGTTCCGCACAAGTTCCTCAGAATGCCACACGATTTTAACGTATGGTAGCTGTCCTCATAGGAACCTTTATAATATGCGATTTTCTCATTCAATATACAGTGGTGCCTCACACAACGAACTTAATTGGTTCCAGGAGCAAGTTTGTTATGTGAAACGTTCGTTATGTGAAACGCGTTTTCCCATAGGAATACATGTAAAAAAAAATAATTCGTTCTGCAGCATAAAATATGCTAAGATGACATAAAAAAGATAAATTTTTTGTTATTATTTTTATTTAGATACATCTAAAAACATACATCTCCCTGTCCTTTTACTTCCACTATCTTCCTATCCCATCTCTATTCCCTTTTGTCCCTCTCCCCATGATCAATCATCTCACCACCTCTCTCTGCCCTCACCCTCAGGGTTCAAGATTGCTTCCACTCTTTTTCCTGTTGTTCTCTCTGCCTGTCACCCTATGATTTAGCATCCCTTCTGCCCTTGTCCAATATTTCCCCTTCTCTCCCTCCCTCTCATCCCCTGCTCCAACATGTGCTTTCAGCGGCCTTCTCCCCCCTTAAGCGTCTTTTCTTCTCCACTCCACCTTTCCTCCCTCCCTGCCTCCACCTTTGTGGCGCTTTTGCACCCGACCGACAACAGAACAGGCCCGGTCAGACAAATCTCCCTGTCCTGTAGCCGCGAATCTAAATTACCTTCTTACAGCAGCTGGATTATTGAAGCTGCTGTAAGAGGTAATTTAGATTCGCGGCTACAGGGCAGGGAGGTTTGTCGGCCGGGCCTGTTGTCGGTCGATCGGGGGACCAGACCAGCTGTGCACATTCTTCGGGGCGGACCG
The DNA here is from genome assembly GCF_902459505.1 of Geotrypetes seraphini. NCBI lineage: Eukaryota > Metazoa > Chordata > Amphibia > Gymnophiona > Dermophiidae > Geotrypetes > Geotrypetes seraphini. The sequence continues at coordinate 537,600,045 of NC_047084.1, forward strand.
CCCCCTCCCCCCTCTTTCGTTCGCCATTGCCTTCTTCCTACCTGCCCTGCCGCAGCCGCACACAGCCGACCGGAAGTCTTCCTGATGTCAGCGCTGACGTCGGAGGAAGGGAGGGCTTTGCTTAAGCCCTCCCTCCGACGTCAGCGCTGACATCGGGAAGATTTCCGTTCGGCTGTGTGCTGCGACAGGGCAGGTAAGGAGAAGGAGACTACCCTCGACCAACCCCGCTGCGATCCAACCCCGCAGGAACCCCGGAAGGATGCAGCTCGGGCGACTTCGTTGTGTGAAACGAAGTACGTTATACGGATCACGACATAAAGTTCGTTGTGCGCAGCGTCCGCTGTGCGAGGCGGCCGTTATGCGAGGCACCACTGTATTATTTTCTTTTCTTTTTCTATTCATAAGTTTTAAAGTTATAAAGTGCTTGTGCTTAATAATATAATATAATAATAGCAAGTGTAGCTATTACTTAGCTTTTTTAAAGACTGGGTCTGGCTCAATCCCCACCGACGCGTTTCATTATTTCATCAGGGTCGGGGAAGGAGAACGCAGAACAGTATATTGTCTTAGCGAAATGCTAAATCCATGGTTAGTGAGCCGGAAGTGCTCACTAACCATGGATTTAGCATTTCGCTAAGACAATATACTGTTCTGCGTTCTCCTTCCCCGACCCTGATGAAATAATGAAACGCGTCGGTGGGGATTGAGCCAGACCCAGTCTTTAAAAAAGCTAAGTAATAGCTACACTTGCTATTATTATATTATATTATTAAGCACAAGCACTTTATAACTTTAAAACTTATGAATAGAAAAAGAAAAGAAAATAATATATTGAATGAGAAAATCGCATATTATAAAGGTTCCTATGAGGACAGCTACCATACGTTAAAATCGTGTGGCATTCTGAGGAACTTGTGCGGAACTGCTTTAATACCTCTTTTAAAGCGTATCATTTTGGTGGCTAGTTTAAGTTTTGTTTATTGATACGATAATTTGTGCACAATTTTTGTCTTGTACTCAGCGGCACACAGGTCAGCAGCGCGGAGGTCAGGCGTGAGCTTTCCGTGTTCCCTGCCTGGCCCCGTGCCCCTTTCTGAATGGCTGGCATCAGTTCTCGTGAGTCCCGTTCAGAAAGCGGAGGCGGGCCCAAGCGGGAGCACGTAAAGCTAGCTCCTGACAACCGCGCTCCTGACTTGAATACAAGAGCTGTCTAGCAAGGGAGGGATACCACTGGACCACCAGGCTGTTTAATAAAGGTATCGATAGCGACGGGCAGGTGGGTGTTTGTTTTAAACATGTGTGGCAGCAGTGCTGATAGGCCGGGGGGGGGGGTGTTTAGAAAAAGTGCGTCGGTGACAGTGCTGAGAGGCAGGGGGGTTTAGAAAAGATGTAGTGGTGCTGAGAGGTGGGGGTATTTAGAAAAATTGCGGCAGCGGTGCTGAGAGGTGAGGGGCGGTTTGAAAAGGTTCAGTGGTGGGAGGGTGTTTTACAACACTATTGGGGGGGATGGGACAATTTTGGATCTTCGCTCCATAAGACGCACCGAGATTTCCACCCACTTTTGGGTGGGAAAAAAGTGCATCTTATGGAGCGAAAAATATGGTAGGTAGTTAATCCAATCAAAAGAGGTTTCTGTGCTATGAAATGATCTAAAAGCTGTATGAAAGGGATGTAACACATTTGTTTTTTTTATATAATCCTGAAGTTAATTGTGAACAATAGCCCCTCCTATTTTAGAGACAAAGGGGCTGATTCTACAAACAGGCTTGTAGATGGCAGTAGGTGTCCTACTGCCATCTGGCAGCCAATCAGGATGCACATTTTTTTGAAAAAAAGTTCCCTGAGGCAGGACGCCTACACTGTAGGCATTTGTCATCAATCTATGGAAACGCGTAGGGACACCTAAGCTCGCCCAAGGCTCGCCCGGAAGTGGCCTTGAGCAAGTTTGTGGCTCTAGGCGTCTCCTTATAACTGTGACAGATATCATGATAGTATTAAGAAATGTAGAGAGGACTGTATGTAAGAGTACAAATGTCATCAGTTCATATTCAGTTCAATTATAGTAACAATTAAGTGATGATGGTGTTTTGAAATGTCATATCTATTGAATGTAGAAGTCTAGATTAAAATTGCTGATAAGAAGGTATGTCTGAATGACTATATGATAATTATGATGACTATAACTAAATGATGATTATTTTTGACTCTCATTGTTCTTAGAAATGTAAATGAAGACATTTTAGATACGCTAGACTCCAATGGTCGCATTCTCTCTCTCTCTCTCTCTCGTTACCTTTTGAGAAATTTTCTGCTTGCTGTTTTATATATATATTTTTAGAAAGTGCAAGGATGTGCAATAACTGTTTGTATTTCAATTTACAGGCAAATCTTGAGAGAGAACAACTGTCTACAGACCTTATTACAGCACTTAAAATCTCATAGTTTGACAATTGTCAGTAATGCTTGTGGAACATTATGGAATCTATCTGCACGAAATACAAAGGATCAAGAAGCACTGTGGGATATGGGTGCAGTCAGCATGCTCAAAAACCTCATTCATTCAAAGCACAAAATGATTGCCATGGGCAGTGCTGCAGCTTTGAGAAACTTGATGGCAAATAGACCTGCAAAATATAAAGATGCCAATATTATGTCTCCAGGTTCAAGCTTGCCATCCCTTCATGTTAGGAAGCAAAAAGCTCTAGAAGCAGAGCTTGATGCTCAGCACTTATCAGAGACATTTGACAACATTGATAATTTGAGCCCCAAAACATCTCATCGTAATAAACAGAGACACAAACAAAATCTGTACAGTGAGTATGTTTTAGATTCAAATCGACATGAGGATAGCATTGGTAGACCAGAGAGTTTTAGTACTGCTAATGTAACAGTACTTTCACCTTATTTAAATACTACAGTATTGTCTGGGTCTTCCTCTTCTAGTAGAGGAAATCTAGAAAGCTCTAGGTCAGAAAGAGACAGAAGTTTGGACAGAGAACGAACAGTGACAATGACTGGTTACCACTCTGTACCCGACAATACTGGAAGCACTTCCAAGCGAATTGGAATTCAGATGTCTTCCACTGCTGCTCAAATTGCTAAGGTCATGGAAGAGGTATCAAGTATGCATACTCCCCAAGAAGACAGAAGTTCTGGATCCACAACAGAAATGCACTGTTTGACAGAAGAAAGGACTGCACTAAGAAGAACCTCTACTTCCCATTCTCACTCAAACACTTACAATTTCACTAAAGCAGAAAATTCAGGTAGGACTTGCCCTATGCCTTATGCCAAGGTTGAATATAAGAGAGCATCAAATGATAGCCTGAACAGTGTCAGCAGTATTGATGGGTATGGTAAGCGAGGTCAAATGAAACCCTCTATTGAGTCATACTCTGAAGATGACGAAAGTAAATTTTGTAGTTATGGACAATATCCAGCAGACCTAGCACATAAAATACACAATGCAAATCATATGGATGACAATGATGCAGAGCTAGATACACCAATAAATTATAGTCTTAAATATTCTGATGAACAGTTGAACTCTGGAAGACAGAGTCCCTCACAAAATGAAAGATGGGCAAGGCCAAAACATATAATAGAAGATGAAATGAAACAAAATGAACAGAGACAATCAAGAAGTCAAAATACAGCTTACTCATTATACACAGAAGGCAATGATGAAAAACACATGAAGTTCCAGACACACTTTGGACAGTCAGAATGTACATCTCCATACAGATCAAGAGGACACAACAATGCAGAGCAAAGTAGAGGAAGTACTAGTCATGGAGTAAATCAGGAGGTCAACCAGACCCTATGCCAAGTTGATGATTATGATGACGATAAACCAACTAATTACAGTGAACGCTATTCTGAGGAAGAACAACATGAAGACGAAGATGATAGACAAACCAATTATAGCATTGAAGATCAACACCATGTAGATCAACCTATTGACTACAGCCTGAAATACTCCACAGATGTTCCTCCATCCTCACAGAAGCTGTCTTTTGCTTTTTCAAAACTTTCAACAACACAAAACAGCACAACAGATCATATATCATCAAATAGTGGAACTACTTCCACCCCGTCATCTAGGTCCAATAGACCAAAACATCTTCATCCAAACTCATCACAGAGCAGGGGAGGACAAACTCAGAAACCACCATCTTGCAAAGCTCCTTCTATTAACCAAGAAACTATGCAGACATATTGTGTAGAGGATACACCAATATGTTTTTCAAGATGTAGTTCTTTATCATCATTATCATCAGCTGAAGATGAAATAGGACGTGATCAGACCACTTGTATTACAGATACTGGTAGTAACCTTCAGATAGCAGAAATGAAAGAAAATAGTGAAACGATAACTACTGAAAATTCTGTAAGTGAGGCACGATCAGCATCGCAACATATTCGAACTAAAGTAAATAGACTTCAGGCTTCTAATTTATCTCCCAATGATTCATCCAGACACAAAACTGTTGAATTTTCCTCAGGTGCCAAATCACCATCAAAAAGTGGTGCTCAAACTCCTAAAAGCCCACCAGAACATTATGTTCAGGAGACTCCACTAATGTTTAGCCGATGTACATCTGTTAGTTCATTAGATAGCTTTGAGAGCCATTCAATTGCTAGCTCTGTTCAGAGTGAGCCATGCAGTGGGATGGTGAGTGGTATTATAAGTCCCAGTGACCTTCCAGATAGCCCTGGACAAACAATGCCACCAAGCAGAAGTAAAACACCACCACCACCTCAAGCACTCCAGGTAAAGAAAGAAGCAGCTAAAAATAAAGTGCCTACTACTACTGAGAAAAGAGAATCTGGCCCAAAACGATCCACTATAAATGCAGCAGTTCAGAGAGTTCAGGTGCTTCCTGATGCCGATACATTGTTGCACTTTGCTACTGAAAGTACACCAGATGGTTTTTCTTGTGCATCAAGTCTAAGTGCTCTTAGTCTCGATGAGCCATATATTCAGAAAGATATAGAACTGAGGATCATGCCCCCTGTGCATGAGCATGACCATGGAAGTGAAGGAGAATTGGAAAAGGCTAAGGACACAAATTATTTCCAAGAGAAAAGGATAGAGAAACAGTCTAATCCTGAAAAAGACATTCTGGATGAGTCTGATGATGATGATATTGATATACTAGAAGAATGTATCTTTTCAGCTATGCCTACACAGTCTTCAAGAAAAAGCAAGAAACCTTCACAAGCTTCTGCTTCAAAAATACCTCCACCTGTGGCCAGGAAACCAAGCCAGCTGCCAGTTTATAAACTACTTCCTTCACAAAATAGGCTTCACCCTCAAAAGCATGTTAGCTTCACTCATACAGATGATATGCCACGGGTTTATTGTGTTGAAGGCACACCAATAAACTTTTCGACTGCTACATCACTAAGTGATCTTACCATAGAATCACCACCAAATGAATCTACAAATGTAGAAATTGTTAAAATGGGGCATTCATCTTCTCAGTTTGAAAGGAGAGATACTATACCTACAGAAGGCAGAAGTACAGATGATACAGATGTAGGAAACAGTTCAGCTGTTACTCTCCCAGAAGTAGATAATAAAAAAGAAGAAGGTGATATTCTTGCTGAGTGCATTCATTCTGCCATGCCAAAAGGGAAAAGTCACAAACCTTATAGGGTCAAAAAGATAATGGATCAGATTCAACATGGTTCTGTTACTTTGTCTGGAAATAGTAAAAGTCAAGAGGGTGAAAGAAAGAAGCCAACATCACCAGTAAAACCAATGCCCCAGACTACTAATCATAGAGCTTCTACACGAAAAAACATAGAGGTAAAGAACAGTTTTGGAAGTGAGAGATCTTATGGAGATCTCAATAAAGATTTCAAAAAGCAAAACCTTAAAAATAGAGATTTTCCTGAAAAACTTCCAAATAATGAAGAACGTGTGCGAGGAAATTTTGCATTTGATTCTCCACATCATTATACACCAATTGAGGGTACACCTTATTGTTTCTCACGGAATGACTCCTTAAGTTCTCTAGACTTCGATGATGATGATGTTGACCTTTCCAGAGAAAAAGTAGAATTAAGAAAAGGAAAACAAATTAAGGAAACTGGGTCAGAAACTAATGAGAACGCAGAACAGTCATCTTCAATTCAGCAGTCAACAGGCAGAACACAGCTTAGAGGTAGAGGGCAATCTAAAACTTTGACACAGAAGCAGAAATTTTTTCCACAGTCTAAAGAAGCACCTGATAGAGGAACAGCTTCCAATGAAAAGGTCCAGAATTTTGCTATTGAAAATACTCCTGTTTGTTTTTCTCGTAATTCATCCCTCAGCTCTCTCAGTGATATTGACCAAGAAAATAATAATAAAGAAAGAGAATCTGAAAAACAAACAGAACATTTGGATTCCCAGGTAACAGCAGGTAGACCACAAACTTCAGGTTATGCTCCTAAATCCTTTCATGTTGAAGATACACCTGTATGTTTCTCTAGAAATAGTTCCCTTAGTTCATTAAGCATTGACTCTGAAGATGACCTTCTGCAGGAATGCATCAGTTCTGCTATGCCTAAGATAAAAAAGCCAAGAACTAAAGGAGAAAGTGAAAAGAAGAGTTTGAAAACTGTAGATGGTATATTAGCAGAGCAGCCAGACCTGATACTGGATTTGAGAGATTTACAGAGCCCAGATTCTGAGAATGCTTTTTCACCTGATTCAGAGAACTTTGACTGGAAAGCTATTCAAGAAGGTGCAAATTCTATAGTCAGCAGTTTACACCAGGCAGCTGCAGCTGCTGCCGCATCACTTTCAAGACAGGGATCATCAGACTCAGATTCAATCCTTTCATTAAAGTCTGGAATTTCTTTAGGATCTCCATTTCATTTAACGCCAGACCAAGAAGAAAAGTATTTTACTAGCAATAAAGGTCCAAGGATCCTGAAGCCAGGAGAAAAGAGTGCACTGGAAAATAAAGCAGAATCAGAGAGTATCAAAAGCATTAAAGGAGGAAAGAAAGTATATAAAAGTATGATTACAGGAAAATTCCGTTCTAATTCTGATGTTTCAAACCAGTTAAAGCAACCCCAGCAAACAAATATGCCCTCCATCTCCCGTGGTAGGACAATGATTCATATCCCAGGAGTTCGAAACAGTTCACCAAGTACAAGCCCAGTTTCAAAAAAAACACTACCACCAAAAAATACTGTGTCTAGAAATTCCGGTGAAACCCAAAATTCCACCAGTTCTAGAGGAACTAAAACTGTGAAATCAGAACCAAATTCTGTGACCAGGCAGCCATCTACACCAGGAGGTTCAAGTAAAGGGCCTTCTAGGTCAGGATCTAGAGATTCTACTCCCTCTAGACCTGCCCAACAACCATTAAGCAGACCGATGCAGTCTCCAGGACAAAACTCAATTTCCCCGGGTAGGAATGGAATAAGCCCTCCCACCAAACTGTCTCAGTTACCAAGAACATCATCACCTAGTGTAGCTTCAACAAAGTCTTCAGGCTCAGGGAGAATATCATATGCTTCCCCAGGAAGACAATTAAGCCAACAAAACATGGTAAAGCAAACTGGTTTACCCAAAACTACTAGTGGCATTCCCAGAAGTGAATCTGCTTCTAAGGGATTAAACCAAAACCTCAGTAGCAGTAGTTCTAACAAAAAGGTAGAGCTGTCTAGGATGCCATCAACAAAATCCAGTGGAAGTGAGTCTGATCGATCAGAAAGACCCACCTTAGTGCGCCAATCTACTTTCATTAAAGAAGCACCCAGCCCAACACTTAGGAGGAAGCTAGAAGAATCTGCTTCATTTGAATCATTGTCTTCCTCTTCTAGAGCTGACTCTCCCACAAGATCTCAAATACAGACTCCAGTTCTAAGCCCATCACTTCCTGATATGTCTTTATCAACCCATTCATCTATCCAGGTTGGAGGCTGGCGCAAATTACCACCTAATTTGAACCCTTGTATAGATTACAGTGACGAAAGACCATTAAAGCGCCATGATATCACTCGCTCTCACTCAGAAAGTCCTTCTAGGCTTCCAATCAACAGGTCAGGAACATGGAAGCGAGAGCACAGTAAGCATTCTTCATCACTTCCTCGTGTTAGCACTTGGAGAAGAACTGGAAGTTCTTCATCAATTCTGTCAGCTTCCTCAGAATCTAGTGAAAAAGCAAAAAGTGAAGATGAAAAGCATCATGCATCTTCTTTTCAAGGACACAAGCAAATAAAAGAAAACCAAGCACCTGCAAAAGGAACTTGGAGAAAAATAAAAGAAAATGAAATTCCCCAAATAATGAATAATCTTCCTCAGAATTGCTCTTCTGGTGCTACAAATGGTGCTACTAATGGTGCTGACTCAAAGACTTTACTTTACCAGATGGCACCTGCTGTTTCTAAAACAGAGGATGTGTGGGTAAGGATTGAAGACTGCCCTATTAATAATCCAAGATCAGGAAAATCACCTACAGGAAATACTCCCCCAGTTATTGATAATGTGTCAGAACAGGATATAAGAGATGATAAAGACATTCAGGGAAAACAAAATGCAGGAAATGGAAATCTACCTGTCCGACCAATTGGTTTAGAAAATCGCTTGAATTTATTAATTCAGACAGATATTCCAGATAAGAAAGGAACTGAGCCAAAACCTGTGGTAAATAATCCTCTTGCTCCAGAAACCAATGAAAATTCTGTTGCTGAACGTACTCCATTTAGTTCTAGCAGCTCAAGCAAACACAGCTCACCTAGTGGAGCAGTTGCTGCAAGAGTGACTCCTTTTAACTACAATCCAAGTCCTCGGAAAAGCAGTATAGAGAGTAACTCAATTCGACCATCACAGATACCAACACCAGTTAATAACAGTACAAAGAAACGAGAGTCAAAAACTGACACTACAGACTCTAATGGCACTCAGAGTCCTAAACGACATTCTGGGTCGTATCTAGTGACTTCTGTTTAAAGGAACTTGAATGATGCATTAAAAATCCTAATCTATTTGCAATTGTTATGTACAAATTTTGTTCTAAATTGAAACTTTGAAAGATGTAAATAGGTTTGATTCTTGTAGAAGGTTCTTGTTCTGGAAGCCATATTTGATAGGATATGTTGTCTTTTCTGGTAAATATATGGGATGAACATTTGGTTGATAGGTTCGAATAAAACTGATAAAGCAAGTATATTTCTAAAGTGTTCTACATATATTTAAGTAGCAATCTCTACAATGATCCATCACATTTCAATTATCTTACAGTACAATAACACATGAAATTGAGTTGTATCAGTTTATAAAGTAAAAACTGACTAAACTACATCAGGGAAAATTTGGTATTACTTATGCAAAAAAGACACTTGTTTTTCATTTACACATGAATTCATCTAACCCTGTAATAAATCATGTAACTGTGAAATTCACAGTAATATAGTTCCTGCTGAACAACCTTTCTTGGCTTGCTTTTGTTTTGTTTGGGTTTTCTTGGTTTTTTTAGCATGAAGAGATCTGATGGTTTATTTCCTGAAGTAATGGTTAACATTGCTGTGGCCACATGATGTGTATAGATAGCTCTGGTGTAACAGTGTACACTTTTGTTTGTGCTCTGCAAAGAAAGGAAATCTGTTTAACTGTAAAACTTTGAACAAGCTTATTTTGTCTGGAATAGTTTTTCTGAGGGTGGATAGGATTTTGCTATGCTGTAACTTGTATATTCTGGTATTCGAGGTAAGATGGCTGATCTTTTATTAATGAGACATAAATGGTGTCTCACCAAAATTTAAATGAACATTTCAGAATAAATTATTACCATATGTAAACTCCAATTTGTGTTTTACTTATAAAATATTTGAAAAAATCAGTGGGTTTTTAAGCAAGTTTTGCCTTGCTGCTTCCTCATACCATATTTTTTCATGTCCTCTGTATACATCTAATGATTTTTTTTTTCAGATTCAAAAATACAGTACTATATTTGTAGCTTATCATTTTGAATCCTTTGGTCTGCATAGTGTGAAGGAAGCTTAGTTGGCACTAAAAGAAAAAAAAAGAGATCAAATCCTTTCATACAAGATACTTCATCAGAGTCTGTATACAAAATGTGTTCCAGTAGTTTGAGTTGTAATGAAGAAGTGGTTATATGTAAAAATAACTTTTTATATTAACAGTTCTGTTGCTTTATTATCCCATTTTTTTCTGGGTGAATCTACTGAACTCTGAAGACTGATTTTGATTAATCTTGATACAAAATTAAATGCATTGCCTGCAAATGTGAAAAGATATCCTATGTCAGTTTTAAATTTAAGTACATTTGTAAGTGCAACATGTTTTTGTTAGAAATCATCATTTGATTTCCACTGAAGCAGTTGTTTTGCTTAAAAAAAAACCATCATTTTATATATTTTATTTCATAACATTCATTTAAGCTTCAAAGTGGGTACCAATATATTGATAATTTAAAAAATAGGGAATAAACGTCCATGCTATTCTATATTACTATACCCACAACAAAAATGGACTTTGTAAGACCAAAGAAGGAATGATTGACTCAGTTTCCTTAAATCCTCTACCATTTAAAGGAGGAAAAAAGACCTTAAGTGGGACAGCCTGCGCCAATGACAAGCACACTGCTGCGCTATTATACCCAACCTCAATTCAATCATAGGTCAAAAAATCTCCTATCATATAATCAATCTTGAACCAACGATCTTTAAATCAAATATTGACGAACGATACATTCACTCCATACTTCATAGATATGTAAATGTTCTTTACCCCTTTAGTCAATATCAATATTTCTTGACTGTTCAATTAGTCAATCAAACCCTCATTGAATATTTTCAGATATAACCACACTTTTTATTTTAATTTTATTTATTTAATTTTCTATACCGTTTTCCCAAGGGTGCTCAGAACAGTTTACACAAATTTATTCAGGTACTCAAGCATTTTTCCCTGTCTGTCCCGGCGGGCTTACAATCTATCTAATGTACCGGGGGCAATGGGGGGATTAAGTGGCTTGCCCAGGGTCACAAGGAGCAGCGTGGGTTTGAACCCACAACCTCAGGGTGCTCAGGCTGTAGCTTTAACCACTGCACCACACACTCCCCTTATATAACTTATTTTGAAGAACTTAATTGTCCCATAGATATATAGTGAAAAACAGCACTTATCTTAAAAAACTTGATCATCCGTACAGAGCACCTCTGTTTCACCTCGCGGCTTCTTCAGGGGAATAAGGAGGCTGTGTTTATCACTATACTTGTACATGATCACACTTAAGTAGCAAAGACAAATTGTGCCATGTCCCACTGTAAATTTGTTTTTTTCCCCAAGCTTAAGAGTGATTCTTTTCAAGTATAGTGATTAACACAGCCTCTTTATTCCCCTGAAGAAGCTGTGAGGTGAAATGGAGGTGCTCTGCTCTATGAAGTATGGAGCGAATGTACTGTCCACTAATATTTGATATAAGGATCGTTGGTTCAAGATTGAATATTATATGATAATAGGTTTTTTTGAACTATGATTGGATTGTGATTGGGCATAACAGTGCTGCAGAATCCATGTCATTGGCACAGGCTGTCCCACTTACGGATATAAGGAAACTGAGTCAATCAGTCCTTTGTTGGTCTTACAAAGTTCACTTTTATTGTGGGTATGCCAATATATCAAAACATAACCAATTTAAATAAACAATAGTTCTGTGTTCCAAAGCAATGGTCTCAAACTCAAACCCTTTGCAGGGCCACATTTTGGAATCGTAGGTACTTGGAGGGCCACAGAAAAAATAGCTAATGTCTTATTAAAGAAATGACAATTTTGCATGAGGTAAAACTCTTTATAGTTGATAAATCTTTCTGTTTGGCTAAGTCTTAATAATAATATTGTAATTTATAGCTAAAGAGACATATGATCAAGAAACTGTTTTATTTTACTTTTGTGATTATGGTAAAAATACCGAGGGCCTCAAAATAATACCTGGCGGACCTCATATGGCCCCCGGGCTGCAAGTTTGAGACCACTGCTCTGGAGCAAATATCTGAGTACCCCTTCCCAGGCTCCGCCCTGACCTCTATAATAGTACTAATTGTAATGCAATTTCTTCCATCCATTTTTCATATACACAATATACCGAATTTTCAGACCATAAGACGCACCTACCTGTAGGGGTGGAAAAAGTGCGTCTTATGGTCTGAAAAATATCGTAATCTTACTAATACATAATGGCAACTACAAAATTTAAAAAAACCACAAAGCACACTGTACACACAAAAAATGTTAATTATCATTTATATTCTCTTTTTTTCAAAGAGGTCAAGGCAGATGACTTTAAAATATGCAATGTCACCTCAGGAACAGCTATAGAAAAATAGACAAATATGCAAAATATAGACAGCAGATATAAATTCTCAAAACTGACACATTTTGATCACTAAGGGCTTCTTTTACAAAGCTGCGTTAGCGGCTTTATCGCACGCACATTTTTAGCGCGCTAACCCCTGTACTAGCCAAAAAACTATCGCCTGCTCAAGAGGAGGCGGTAGTGGCTAGCGCAGCTAGCAAATTAGTGCGCGCTATTACGTGCATTAAACCGCTAATGCGGCTTTGTAAAAAGAGCCCTAAATTGAAAATAAAATCATTTTCCTACCTTTGGTGATTTCATGAGTCTCTGGTTGCACTTCCTTCTGACTGTGCGTCCAATATTTCTTTCTTTCTGCCTTCTGCATGCTTCCTCTCCTCTGGATCTCATTCCCTTCTCCAACCAACATCTCTCGCTTCTTCTGCCTCCAGCAGCTCTCGTTGCAGGGACGCGCAGGCAGTGGTGATTTACACGCTGAATGTGGCTGACCCACAAGCCTTCCATCTGATGTCAACTCTGACGTTGGAGAAAAAAGTTTCTGGATCAGCTACGTGCAGGGTGTGAACCTCTGCCTGTGCGTCCCTGCAACAAGAGCCGTTGAAAGCAGAAGAAGGTAACTGGGAACACACATACCCTCCCCACTGACCTGGAACACTTTCTTCTGATGTCAGCTCTGACATTGGAGGGAAGCCTTTTGGGTCGGCTTCGGTGAATGAGGGCAGGCAGGAAGGAAGGAGGGATCATTGGCAGCGGCTTGGGTGGAGGGCAGGAAGAAAGGATCCCTGGCTGCTTCGGCAGGCAAGCAGGCAATATCCTTGGCAGTGGTCAGTGCTGCATACCCCTAAGGGTACGTGTACTGCGTGTTGGGAAACACTGCTCGAGAGCATCAAGCCTACAGCTTCTGTTTCTTGCTCTGTTGGTCATATTTCTTTAGTGCAACAGAAATAAATTTCTAAGAGACATGATTAAATTAATTTCAAGCAAATATATATTTGTCCAGTTCTGATTTTTGCATCTACAAGCAAATTTACTCGCCATCTATGTGTAGAAAATACACTCTCCAGAGAGCTGTTCTTAGGAGAAAAAGTCTTAACATCACAAATACCTTCCTCTTCCCATCTTCTTTTCGACTCACTGATACTACCTGATCTATTGTTCACCCTTACTAGAAATGACCCACCTTCTATAACTCTGTTGTAATCCGCCTTGAACCGCAAGGTAATGGTGGAATAGAAATCTCTAATGTAATGTAATTATTGTATGTGTGTGGAGGGGTTATCCTTTAATGTGATAGCAGAGAAAACTTTCCCCAAGGTAAACATGCACATAACTTCCTGACTTTCCCATGTTTTAAACTTATTAGTACTAATGGATATTTACATAATTGTGCATTAGATGAAACATGCGTGGTGCTTAGTTTGGTCAAAGACATTAGTTCAAATTACACTGAGATCAACTCTTCCTAGTAATTAGATAGTCAAGATGCCTTAGCAGTAGTGTTGTAAGCTGTCAATCAGTTAGCTTTGAATTTTCTAGCTTAGTACTTGCTCTTGTACAGTGAGGTTCGGGGGTATGCTATAGAGACACAATGTTCACATTGCTTTGGGTATAGGAGATCCCAATTATTATACAATGGAAAAATCTGCTGATTAGGCTCAGGTTGTATTGCTTACTTTTATTGGCGTCACAGTCTGTTGTGGCTAAAGACAGTCACTGTGATAGGAAGGAAGGTTAAAAATGGGGGAGGGAATCTTGCATAGCTGTAAATGAAGGTTCATGGCATCATAGCCCCAGTTGAGGATCAGGACGAAATTGTAGGAAGCAAAAAGCTTAACTATGTGCTCTAAACTAAAGGAAAATATATAGAGGATATATATCCTTTCTGAAAAAATTAGGACACCCCATGAAATATTCAGTTCTTTCTTTAAAAATGTTCATATTTGATCTTTGTTGTTCTATTAATTATATACATTATTCCTTTAGCCTAGTCAGTATATGATTAATTTTGTTTCAACTTATGAACACAAGTGTTTCGTCCGAATCACTCAACAACTATTTCTCTGGCATTTGAAGTTTTTGCACATCTCCTTTGGGTTCCTTGAAACAGACCCTCGAAACATGGCCCAAGGTCGGGACCTGCTAACATACCTTAAAGCTAAGTAGAGTGGCTTTTGCCTCTTATTGCCATTGAGAACAAATCTAGCATTCAAAGAGCACGTTGCCTTACTTATTATTATTTTGCACTAAAGTCATACACAGTGATGGGACGGTGGGTTCGGCTATAGGAGCCATGGCTCTTGGTCAGATTACACAAATCTGAGTGTATGTGAAAATTGTATTACTTTATTTCAACACCTATATTTAAGACTCATATTTGACTTTCATATATAGAGAAGTCTTGGTTCTAGTTACACTTTTGTTATTGTTTTTGACCTCTCTATTTTGTATACTTTGAGAGCATTTACCTCACTACTTATTATCTCTGACTTAATTTGCAAATTACTCATGCATTTAGCAAACAATGACACACCAGGGTGGGTATTACAGCATTTTATTGCGTGAACTGGTGCATGTCATTTGCAACAAGACCAAAGATGCAAAAAGTGCCTGAAAATCCTTTAATATATGTCCTGAAAATTGTTACAAAAATAACTGCAGTGTAAATGGGGTACAAGTCAAAAAAATAATGATGCTTTAAAAATGGGTTAAATTGTGCATGCATGAAATAAGAACATAAAGAGCATAAGCAGTGCCTCTGTGCTTGGTCAGACCAGAGGTCCATCATGTTCAGCAGTCCGCTCACATGGCGGCCCATCAGGTCCAGGACCTACATATTAATCCTCTATCTATACCCTTCAATCCCCTTTTCCTTCAGGAAAATATCTAATCCTTTCTTGAAACCCAATACCGTACTCTGTCCTACCACGCCCTCTGGAAGTGCATTCCAGGTGTCCACAACCCTCTGGGTGAAGAAGAACTTCCTAGCATTGGTTCTGAATCTGTCTTCTTTTAATTTATCCAAATGCCCTCTCGTTCTTGTAGTCTTTGAAAGTTTGAAGAATCTGTCCCTCTCCACTTTCTCTATGCCCTTCATGATCTTGTAAGTCTCTATCATTACATTACATTAGAGATTTCTATTCTGCCATTACCTTGCGGTTCAAGGCGGATTACAAAAGAGTTATAAATGGTAGGTTACAATGGAAGATCATTTGTCATTTCTACAGAGGTAAAGTTGTCCCCTCTAAGCTTCCGCTTTTCCAGGGAAAAGAGTCCCAGTTTCTCCAATCTTTCAGCATATGAAAGGTTTTCCATACCTTTTATCAATCTCGTCGCTTTTTTGTGAACCCTCTCGAGTATCTCCATATCCTTCTTAAGGTACGGCGACCAATATTGGATGCAGTACTCCAGATTTGGGCGCACCAACACCCGATACAACGGCAGGATAACTTATTTCGTTCTGGCTGTAATACCTTTCTTGATAATACCTAGCATTCTGTTCGCCTTCTTAGAGGCCGCTGCACACTGTGCTGACGGTTTCATTGTCTTGTCTACCAGTACCCCCAAGTCCTTCTCTAGGCTACTTTCTCCCATTACCAGCCCTCCCATCGTGTAGTTGTACCTCGGATTTCTGCTTCCTACATGCAAGACTTTACATTTCTCTACATTGAACTTCATCTGCCATCTCGTTGCCCACTCCCCTAGTTTGTTCAGGTCCCTTTGTAAATCTTCGTAGTCCTCTTTAGTCCTAGCCCCATTAAATAGTTTGGTGTCATCTGCAAATTTTATTACTTCGCACTTCATCCCTGTTTCTAGATCTTTTATAAATACATTGAATAGCAGCGGTCCAAGCACCGACCCCTGTGGAACACCACTCGTGACCCTCCTCCAGTCCAAGTAGTGACCCTTCACTCCTACCCTCTGCTTCCTACTAAACTAAAACTAAACTAAACCTTAGGTATATATACCGCACCATCTCCGTAGACGCAGAGCTCGGCACGGCTTACAGGATTTAGGATGAGAAAGGAACTCCAGTGGAGGGTTTAAGGATTAGGTGTAAGAGGGTGGGGATGGGTGGGAGAGGCCAAAGAGGGGGAAGTGTTACAGTTTTGAGAATAGCCAGGTTTTTAGGTGTTTGCGGAAGAGTTGGAGGGAGCTTGAGGTGCTGCCAACCAATTCCTGATCCATCTGTGTATGTCTCCTTCCACCCCAGGAACCTAAATTAATTGATATTTGTAAAAGGAGCTCTTATTTTATTACCACTGAAAAGTGTTTTTGTGTTACAGTTCTGACTTTTTTATAATACATTTTATTTTTTGAGCTGTCCTAGACTGGCAAATTATAAAGTCAAAACACTGATACATAGCAGTTGTTAAAGCCTCACATAAACAAGCACTTGCCCCCAAACTCTTTTGGATACAGGGAAGTTCTGACCAACTTTTGAATTCTAGTTCAACATATAGTAATGGCAGAAATCTTAGGTACCATTCCTTCATCCTTTTTTATGATTTAGAGAGACTAGTACTATCTAATGGAGATTGCAGTCCTAATCTTTTTTTTTTCCAGTGCAGTAGGGATGCTGAACTAAGGGTCTTCTATCTGCTCCCACGAGTGCATTTCAGGAGATACTGATCACAGTTTTCAGCACCTCCTCACTGCTGCCCCCAGTCAGTTGTTTCTTCTGAAAGCGAGCCTGCAGGAGCAACTTTGATCTGCTTGATTTCTTTGTTTTTATGATTTTTTTTTTTGTGTGTGTCTGTTTTTTGTGCATGACTTCATGTTCCAGTAAAGATCCGGTGACAGGAGTGAGAGGAGTAGACTTCGGTCTGTAAGTGACAGGTCGATCCTGTGGGGACCTGCTCAGCCAGCCTGCTTGTACAGCTCAGGGTTTTCCCCTACTGTTTACTCACTGTTTGACTTGATCGGGAGTGCTAGTGCAGGCTGTATGGACACAAATTTTGTTTCTTTGGAGCGCACATGATGTTAGCTGCATTTTCCTCCCCCCACCCCTCTCTCTTCACAGCATTTGGATCCTGGTCCCTGAGGTTGAGACTTGGTTTGGCAGTGGCCCGACTGGCAACTGAAGATTCAGAAGAAGCAGCTTTCCTGGTGGCAGAGGTCCTCTTTGGTTTTCAGCTACCCTTAGAGGAGCCGGGGCAGGCTGCAGCACAGTAGGGCTGTCACAGCCCACAGGGCAGTTCGGAGGGAGAACAGAGAAGCCTTCTGATCCTGAAAAAGACATTCTGGTTGAGTCTGATGATGATGTATTAAAAGAATGTATCTTTTCAGCTATGCCTACGCAGTCTTAAAGAAAATCAAGAGACCTTCCCAAGCCTCTGCTTCAAAAATGCATCCACCTGTGAATAGGAAACCAAGCCAGCTGCCAGTTTATAAACTACTTCCTTAACAAAATAGGCTTCACCCTCAAAAGCATGTTAGCTTCACACACACAAATGATATGCGTTGAAGGCACACCAATAAACTTTTCGACTGCTACATCACTGAGGGCCAGATTCTCAAAACTTTGGGTTGCTTTTAATTCAGCCGCTAAATGGTTCAAGCCAATTTAGCATGCATGCAT
The DNA here is from genome assembly GCF_902459505.1 of Geotrypetes seraphini. Taxonomy (NCBI): domain Eukaryota; kingdom Metazoa; phylum Chordata; class Amphibia; order Gymnophiona; family Dermophiidae; genus Geotrypetes; species Geotrypetes seraphini. Next base: position 537,617,964 of record NC_047084.1, read on the forward strand.
TGTAGCAGCAGAAATCAAAACGGCTTACTGTGGTCTTTTCCGAGCTTCCTAGCAGTCTCTGATTCTGCCATGCAAATGGCCTCATCAATATTTAAGCAAGCACTCTGGTGGATTCTTCAGCATCACCGAGTGATTCTACAAGCGCGGCATCTGCTTATGGCAACCAAAAATCAGCAACTGGTCCAGGGGTGCCAGTCCTGTGAAAAGCATATTTCTAGCGCGTGTTTTGACTGTGGGTCATGAAAAAAACAAACAAACTACATGATTCACATAAATTATAGTCTGGTTTTGGTTGTTTTTTATTTTTGGGGGGGGTGGGGGTGTGTGTGTGTGTGGACAAAAGCATTCTTCTTGAGCGCATATATTATTGCCATGTCTTATGTGTTTCTAGCTGTGGTTCATGATAAAATTTGACATTAAAAAGATTTACATGGGACGTCATCTTGCCGAATGGCAGTGTAAAGCAGAAGCTCCGTCGGGCTTTTGCTACTTTTGAGCTTGGCGCTTCCAAAGTGCATCGTTTTTGCCACGAAACTCAACGGCCCGGACCCCCTCTTTCATGGCGACCCGAAAGCGCCTAGATAAATTTAAATTCTTTGGCGATCCGCCGGAGAAATCGGGACCGGAGGCGGCAGGCAGCATGGGGGAGAAAAAGAAAATGGCGGCCGGACCGGCGACTCAATCGGAGTCGGAGGATGAGGGGATCCCCGATCAGCGGGGGGAGGTTGGTGATGCGCCCCAGAAGTCCATTACGGACTGGTTTAAAGAGCTGAAGGTGGAAATTGTTGGGGTGCGAGGTGACGTGCGGGCAGCGATTGCGGAGCTGCGGTCGGAGGTTGGTGAGCTGGGAGCCCGAGTATCAGCGTCGGAAGACCGCGTGGCTACCCTCCAAACGGTGGTGACCTCTAATTCTGAGACCTCGTCTCGCCTGTCGTCCGAACTCCGGGACCTCCAAACCCAAGTTGAGGACCTAGAGAATCGGTCTAGGCGCTGCAACCTGCGCTTTAAGGGCATCCCTGAAACAGAGGAGTACAGGGATTGCAAGGCAGTGGTACGGGACTTTTGTGAGCATTTGCTGAGAGCTGATGGAGCTGACCTGCCTGATACTATAGTGCTGGTGCGTGCCCATCGCAGTCTGGGAGCTGCACGAGCCCAGAGCACTCGTGATATCATTGCTTGCTTTGGGGACTTTACGTTGAAGGAGCGGATCTTATTGGCTGGTCGACGACAAGCTACACTCCGGTGGAAGGATTTGGCGGTGGGAGTATTCCAGGATCTGGCGTGGTCTACCTTGCAGAAGCGCAGAGCGTTTAAAGATGTCACCTCCGCCTTACGCTCTGGGGGCCATAAATACCGTTGGCTCTTTCCCTTTGGGATGTGGCTGACCGTTAATGGGACATCTCGGAGGGTGAGCACAGTGTCGGAGGCCTGGGCGGAGATGCGAGCCCTGGGCTGTGGGTCCGTGCGGGAGGAAGAACGGCCTCCAGCTGTGGCATCCACATCAGCGCAGAGTGCATCTTGGAATACGGCATTGCGCTCTGGCAAGAAACCGGCAAAACCCCATACCTGACTGGGGTTCGGATACTGTACTACCTTTACGGAGCCGGATTTGATCTTTTGGCGGTGGGGGAGCCTCTATGAGTAGGCTTGGCTGAGCTGGGGACTCTGGTTGATACTGGCACCCCCAAAGATGTGTGACTTTCCTTAACACCCAGTTCTTTATTACATGATGTGATGTTGGGTTATATTGTTACTTGCTTGTTGGGCTTTGAGGGGCAAGGGGAGTTTTTTTTTTTTTTTTTTTTTGCTGGTCTGCATGGGGTTTGGGAGTTGGTGGAATGCTTGAGGGTTGAGTGTAGTTGGGGGGAGAAGCTGTGGCACGTTGGGTATGTGTGTGGATCTGCACTTTGGTTGTTTCAATGTTTTTGAAAGGGGTCCTAAATGCCTTTGGGAGAGGATTGCACTTTCTGTAAGCTGGCGAATCCTAATGTACAGGGTTCGATGCAGCGTAGGGGTGGGGGGAGGGGGGTGGGGATTGGGGGGGTTAGGGTGGGGGAGGGCAAGGGCAGATGAGAAGCTTTTTACTGTAGGTTCGTGGAATGTTAATGGACTTAATAGTCCCGGTAAGCGTAGTATTGTGTATAAGGAATTGGCACGCATGCAATGGGATGTTTGTATACTTCAGGAAACACATTTGAGGCCTCGTGATGTGGCGGTTTTACGTTCCAACACTTATGACCAGATCTGGACACACCAGGGGTTGACACCAGGGAAGAAAGTGGGGGGCTTGGCCATATTGATACGAAAGGGACTAGGGCTTGTAGTTGATCAAGTTTATCGTGATGGCGCGGGGAGATGTTTGGCTCTTGTGGCTACTATACAGGGCCGTACCATCACCCTTATCAATTTGTATGGCCCCAATACAGGACAAGCCAGTTATTTTGGGTCTATTAAAGAAGACCTGGTTGGTTTTGTGCAGGGGTCAGTGTATCTTGGTGGGGATTTTAATGTTACACCTGATGTTATTTTGGATCACTCTGTGGGTGGGACTCGGTCACCGTCTAAGGCTGCTAGACGGGCTTTACTGTCTTTATTTTCTTCTCTGGGCTTGGTAGACTGCTGGAGGTTGTTGCACCCCACGCAGCGTACCTATACTCACTATTCACATGCACATAGATCGTATGCACGTATAGATGGGCTGTGGGTCCATCGTAATTTGTGGGGAGGGATTTGCCGGGCGGAAATTGGAGATATTCAAGTCTCTGATCACGCGCCGGTGTGGGTAACTTGTGCGGGTTATTGGGCCGGGGAGGGACGCCGTTTTTGGAGACTTAACGAGTCTTTATTGAAGGATCCTGTTGTGGTTCGGGAGGTGAGTGAGACAGTAGATCAGTACCTCCAGAATAATGATAATGATACGGTCAATGACGCAATTTTATGGGATGCCCTGAAGGTGGTAGTTCGGGGTATTTTTATAAAATGGGGTGCTCGTTATAAGCGTCGGCGGGCTCAGCGCTCATTGGCGCTTCATAAACGACTGGAGCGGTTGGGGAGGCTGCATCAGAGACACCAGGACCCCTTAGTATATGAGCAACTTGTTAAGGTACGGGCGGAGCTTTCTTTACTACAGATGGAGGAGTATGAGTTTTTGAGGACCCGCTTGAGGCAAACGGTTTATGAGTATAATAATACACCTGGATCTCGTCTGGCTAGGTTAATTAAGTTGAAACAGGCGAGAGCGGCAATCACGACAATACGAGATGCGGGGGGGACGGTGCGTCGTACTGACTCGGCTATTAGGTCGGTTTTCCTTAAATTTTATTCTGATTTGTATGGGACTACGCAGGGAAGAGATCCCATGGCTACTGAGGGGTACCTATCGCAGTTGCGGCTTCCTCGACTTTCCGACGAGGATAGGGAGTTGCTTAATGAGCCTATTGAGTTAGGAGAAGTCATGGGAGTCATTGCTAATTTAAAGTTGGGGAAATCGCCCGGCCTGGATGGGTATACTAATCAGTTTTATAAACTATTTCGCGAGGTTCTTGCTCCGTTGTTGGTTCGGGTTGCAAATGGGGTGCGGGAAGGTTCCCCGTTGGGGGAGGCCGGGATTTCGATCCTGCTTAAGCCTAACAGAGATCCGCTGGGGTGTGGGTCATATCGGCCGATTTCGTTGCTGAATACTGATGCAAAAATTCTAGCTAAAGTTCTAGCTCTTCGTCTGGGTCGGGTGCTGCCTTCTTTGGTGCATTTGGATCAATCTGGTTTTGTTCAAAAACGACAAGTTTGTGATAATATTAGACGCACGTTACACCTTATGTGGGCTGCACAGAGGACATCGGCTAAAGTTGCCTTATTGGCGATTGATGCCGAGAAGGCTTTTGATCAGGTTGATTGGGAATTTTTATGGCAGGTGATGACGCGGATGGGGGAGCTTTCTTTTTGACCTGGGTGCAGGCCTTTTATGCTGCTCCAAGAGCCACAGTGTGTATTAATGGGGTTTATAGTGACTTTTTTTCCATAGGGAGAGGCACCCGACAGGGTTGCCCTTTGTCTCCTCTGTTGTTTGCTCTCTCTATGGAACCTTTGGCCACTCGTATTCGGGAACATGGTGATTTATTGGGGGTGACGGTGGGGGATATTGAACATCGTTTGGCACTCTTTGCTGATGATGTGTTATTGTATGTCCGGGATCCGGAGGACTCGCTACTGATTTTAGTTGATCTTTTTTTGGAGTACGGGCAGGTTTCGGGATTTACGGTAAATATGGATAAATCTGAATTGTTGAGTGTAACCTTGGGGGTGGAGGATCAACGAAGGTTAGCTGATCGGTTTCCTTTTCGCTGGGCACCTGGGGTTATTCGCTATCTGGGGATCCGTATACCTACTGATTTATCCCAATTATATACAGCTAACTATGCAAGGATTATTCACCAAGTCCGAACTGATATTTAACGATGGAACGGGTTTTGGTTGTCTTGGTGGGGTCGCATTGCAGTTTTAAAAATGAATGTCTTACCCCGCTTGCTCTTTCTCTTTCAAACGCTGCCGGTTGCAGTCCCATATTTGGTGCTGAAACAGTTACATGCTTTATTTTTTCGTTTTATTTGGCAGGGGAAACCTCCTCGTATTTCTAGAGCTGCTTTGTGGGCGGCCAGGGATAGAGGGGGGCGTGCGGTACCAAATTTGTTGTGGTACTACCGAGCTGCTCAACTGCGGCTCTTATTAGATTGGGAGATTGCGGATTTTAAATTGGCGGTGCGCCTGGAACAGCATTTTGTGGGACGCCCCTGTTTGAGACATTGGCTTTGGTCTTCCTCGATGGGTATTAGGAAATTGGCTGTTCCAGGGAACCCGTTTTTGGAACATCTTTTGAAAATGTGGTGTGTTACTAGAAGGCGCTGGGGGGCTGGGGTAGTCCCATTGATTCTTGGTGCGATGCAGGAGGAGCCAATGTTCCCGGCCGGTGGGGAAAGCTCTGTTTTTGTGCGGTGGGCACGATTGGGGTTATATACCTTTCGCGATGTGCTTCAGAAGGGGGTCCTGGTGTCTTTTGAAACCTTCCGGATTAGCGCTGCCTTGCCCGAGGGAGATTTTCTGGCCTATTCTCAGATACGTCATTTTTTTAACTCTCAGAAGTGGGATAGGGGGCCCATTCAATCTCTCGACCCTTTTGGTCACATGTGGGTCACTCTTAGGAACATGCCTAAACCCATCTCTGTTCTTTACCAATATATACGGGGCTCCTTTTCTTTTCCGACTCTCTATCAGCAGGCTTGGGAGGTGGACTTGCACTGTAATTTTTCTGAGGTGGAGTGGTCTAGAATTCACATGGAAGTGGGCAAGGCCTCCTCTTGTGCACTTATTAAGGAAAATGCCTATAAAGTAGTCCTCCGCTGGTACTATACGCCTGTCCGTTTTCATCGCATTTTTTTTTTTTTTTTTTTTTTTTTTTTTTAGAATTGCCATCTCCGGATCAGACCCATGGTCCATCGAGTCCGGCGATCCGCACACGCGGAGGCCCCAGTCAGGTATACACCTGATTGTTCTAATCACCCATATCCCTCTATGCCTCTCATAAGGAGATGTGCATCTAATTTGCCTTTGAATCCTAGCACAGTGGATTCCTTAATAACCTCCTGTGGAAGAGCATTCCATGCGTCCACCACTCGCTGCGTAAAGCAGAACTTCCTGACATTTGTCCTGGACTTGTCACCCCTTAGCTTCAAACCATGTCCTCTTGTCCGTGTCACATTGGACAATGTAAATAATTTGTTTTTCCGATAAAATAGAGCAGAAAAACAAATTATTTACATTGTCCAATGTGACACGGACAAGAGGACATGGTTTGAAGCTAAGGGGTGACAAGTCCAGGACAAATGTCAGGAAGTTCTGCTTTACGCAGCGAGTGGTGGACGCATGGAATGCTCTTCCACAGGAGGTTATTAAGGAATCCACTGTGCTAGGATTCAAAGGCAAATTAGATGCACATCTCCTTATGAGAGGCATAGAGGGATATGGGTGATTAGAACAATCAGGTGTATACCTGACTGGGGCCTCCGCGTGTGCGGATCGCCGGACTCGATGGACCATGGGTCTGATCCGGAGATGGCAATTCTAAAAAAAAAAAATAAAAAAATAAAAGCATGTTTCCCACTGTTTCTGCCTTGTGTTGGAGATGTGGGCTGGATATGGGGACCTTTTTGCATATATGGTGGGACTGTCCAGTTTTGAAGCCCTTTTGGAGGAAAGTAGTGGAATGTTTATCACACTTGTTACAGATTTTATTGCCTTTTTCTCCACAGGGATGTTTATTAGGCCTCTACAATGTTAGTCAATATTCCTGGCAAACTAAGCTCCGGCGCTGGGGTTTGGCGGCCGCTAAATGCTTGATTGCAGCTCATTGGAAACAGGGTCTGGCACCTACTCATTTGGATTGGACTTTAAAGCTTCAGTTTATTTTCCAAATGGAACTGTCTATTGCAAAACGTCATGGGTACTTTTATACTTACACCCGGACTTGGACACGAATATTAGAAAAAATCGAATCTTTACATTGAGCTTCTTTCTGTGGGGGGGGGGGATAGTGCTTGAGGGGGATGTACCTGAAGAAACAACAGGGGGTCCCTCCTGCAGGGTGCTGATGCTGGAGGGGTGGGGGGGGGGTACTGTGGAGTCCTGGTTACTGATAAATATTGGGGGCTTGTTACTAATGTTGGGAGCCATTTTTGATATTTGTACTGATGGGGGAGCATTCTGTGTATTGGTGTGTTTATTAGATGCTTGCTTCACATTTGTTGTCCCTGATATTTATATTCTGGTTTGTATATTTTCACACTACAAAACTTTCAATAAACATTTATTGATAAAAAAAAAAAAAGATTTACATGAATTATATCAGTTTGGGGGAAAGAAACGACATGTTTTATGCACTCTCGTTGAAAACTGACATTGCATCTCCTCTCCCTTCCCTTCATCCAGTAGCTCTGGCATGCCTGTGATTGACACACTGCTTACGGCATTACTTTTCCTGGCACATGTGCACAATTATGCCTCTTTAAAACATTTTTTTACAATTTCAGTAAAACTGTAAACCGCTTTGGATTTTAAAGCGGTATATTTAAAATCAAATGAAACTATTCTGCACTTGTACCAATCACTATCAGCAGCAACTCATCTCATGTAAATTTAGTGAACCTTTGATACTCTCTGCCAACCTCATTTGCATGTACGGTTTATTGAGAATGACTCGCCTTTCTGATATCACAATGACTGCGACAGCGGCTCATTTGTTTTTACTGTGAAGTTTTGAGAATCTAGCCCTAAGTGATCTTACCATAGAATCTTCACCAAATGAATCTACAAATGCAGCCATTGATAAAATGGGGCATTTGTAGAAGAATTTCTTTTGACAAGTGTATTTTGTTACTGTTCCAAAAGCAATGATGAGGTACATGTAGACTTAGGAATATATGAGCCAAATCTGTACTTACACATGTTTTATTGCCTTATTTAGGAATGTATGAGGAAAACCTGCATTTATATACATTTTACTGTTAAAGACAACTATACATTTTAAATATTTTAAGCAGGGTGTTCAATAGATTTTTTTTTAGAGGTTTATGTTAGTTTATGTTATGGATGTTTTTACTTTCAGCATTGTATTATGCATCATAGTTATTCCAGGATTTGGATTATGATAGTATAATCATCGTTGGAGGCCTTTACATGAGATCTAGATTGGTTATCTAAAAATCGTTATACTCTATTCCATTTTGCTGTTTTACCGTTTCAACTTTTTTATTAATTTCTTTAAGAACATCATATAACATTAACAATAATTCCATAAAAGCACTTAATATCTTTACATGAAACAAGAATAACGAAACCCCCTTCCCATCTCCTCCCTCCCTATTTCTGGATGTATATTAAGTTTCCAAACTGACAGGGACATATACATAAATTATTTTAAAGATCTTTTACATAAATTTCCAATGTACCCCAAGTCTCCTTACATTTCCTGGAATCACCTTTTTCTTCTGCTAATATTTTCTCATACCGGTAATATAAACAGAGTCTCCTACCAGAAAGATAAATTTAATCTGTCCCAATTTTTCCAATTCTTCATAATCAATTGTAAGGCAACTCCAGTCATAATAAGGAGAAAATTATCCTTATATTTTTAAAGTGGATTCTGTCATAAGTAAAGTTCCAAATAAAATTACTCCATAGGATAGCGGTATGGGGACTTCAAGAATAAAAATTATCTTTTTCCAGATAGATTTCTAAAAGGCCAATATTGCTGTTTTTATGTAAGATATAATGTACTCTTCTGAGATTTAAAATTTTGTTTTTATTGATGTAGACCCCTGATGCAAGCAAACCAGCCAAAACTGAGGCTGTGTAAGTCTTCAGATAGTCTTAGCTTCTACCATCCTTGCCTTCAGTAACTGATTCATCTGAGGGCACTTCACTGTTAATTCCATTTGCTGCACTTTTATGCTGTTTATTCTCTCTGGTCTACATGCATTGACTCGTTATGGTCATTTCTGTACACACATTTTAAATGTGCTTGTGTTAGGTCCTATAAGGTCATATACAAGAAAAAAGCTAAGTAGAATTTCTAGTGCAATGTGTCTAGTACTCCTGAACCATAGGATAATCCAGCGGACCTACAATTTGATTACAGAAAGATGTAACCTTTTCCCAGTGTGTTGGCTCCTGCCCCCTCAGTTTTCCCTTCTGCTGGCATGTTGAGGTGCTTTTTTCTGATTTGATCTACTCTACATTTTTTATTATTTCAGGTTTTTTTTTTCTTATGACTTATAGTCTGAGGCTTTCTGCCCAGAGGTTTCCACTAGTTTGGACCTTCTGCTTTTCTGAGTCTTTTAGGGCTGGATATCTGCAGGAGACTCATTTTCTTAACTGAACTTGCAAAGCACAGATGCGTGAGCACTGCACTAACCTAAAAGATCACTAAGTGAGTCACTACAGTGGTCCTCTGGGCTGCCAATCCAGGATTTTACCCTGGATTTTGTGAGTCTGAAGTGTCAGGGTCCTCCTGCATCTGCTGCATGCGTATCGGTGATTTTCCTTCACTCCTCTGCATGATCAGAGACAGACCCAGCACTGGATCAGAATATTCTATCTGACAATGACTGGGATAATTGGGGGTCTGATTCTTTGCCCTTATTGTCCCAGGGAGCTCATCCTCCTGCGCAGATTCTGGTTCCCAGCATGAGATCAGCAGTCAGGAGGCGGTGGTTGCCTGTTCAAAGCAGCCATTATTTAAGGCAAGGGTAACATAACCATTAATTTTTTTCATCAAAATGGGACTTCTATTAATTGTAAGTCCTGCCCTAGCCCCGCCCCAATTTCTTCCATTCATTTTTCATGTATACATAATCTTATTAATTCATAATGGTAACCATAAAATTTTATAAAACCACAAATCAGAGAAAATGTTAATTATTTATATTTGGGGGGGTTCAAAGATGTCACCTCAGTAACTATAGAAAAATAGACAAGTATAGTGGAAAATATAGACAGCAGATATAAATCCTCAAAACTGACATTTTGATCACTAAATTGAAAATAAAATCATTTTTCCTACCTTTGCTGTCTGGTGATTTCATGAGTCTCTGGTTGTGTTTCCTTCTGACTGTGCATCCTGTCTTTCTGTACTCAGGCACAACAATTGTCCCTTTCTATTCCCTCCCTGCTTCTTTCCTATGTTCTTAGTGCCCCCAGTGCCTCCTTCCTCTATCCTTAGTGCCCTCAGTGTCTCCTTCCTATATCCTTAGTGTCCCTTCCCATGTCCTTAGTGCCCCCAGTGCCTCCTTCCAAATGTCATTAGTGCCCCCTTCCTATGTCCCCCTCACTGCCTTCCAGACTTTGTAACACCCCCTCCCCTGAAGCCTGCCTGCCTGCCTCCTTCCTTCCCTCCAGCATCCAATTCAACCCCCCTGGTCTGCCCCCCTCCCTGCTGATTGCCAGCCTCTCTCCTTACCTCTGTCATGCGCCAATTCAAACCCCCTGCTGTTTATTGCCGCCAAGAAGCCTTCTTCACGACGTCAATTCTAACATCGGAGAGGAGGTTTCGGGGCAGCCAATCACTGCCTGGCTGGCCCAGAACTTCCTCTCCAACGTCAGAATTGACATCGGGAAGAAGGCTTCTAGGCGGCAATTAGAAGCAGCAGCAGCAGAGGGTGTTGTGTTGTTGAATCAGCGCTAGAGGAAGGTAAGGAGAGCAGCAGTGGCCCGGTGGGGGGGGCGGGGCTTGAATCAGGTGCTGGAGGGAGGCTTTCTTTTTTGTGCGGCAGGGAGGAAGAGGAAGCGATCGCCTGTCTCGTCCCCGAAAACTGGACATTTCAGCGTCCCGAAGCTGTGTATGGGGACAAGGGATCTAAAAATGGGACGGTCCCTTTCAAAATGGGATGTATGGTCTCCTTAGGCAAGGGGGTTGTCTTTTCAACTAATAAAATCTTTATTTGAAATAAATGAGTCCCAACAACGATCCCTGTTTCGGTGTTTTAAAAGATGCCTTCCTCAGGGGACACTATTGGAGAATAATAACATATAAAGCATATTAAAACCATACAATATAGCATAAAAACAAAATACTGTACATATATATAGTGCTGACCTATAATAGAACATACAGTAAAAATGTAAAACAAATAAAAACTTTTGAAAAAGGCTGGAAGGACAGTTAAAAATGTAGGGTCATAAAATGGTTAACTGTTGTTTAAAATATTGCTCTGGCCTACATAGCTGAAGAAAGTGTACAATCTGTTGACTTCATCTGCCTAAAATGTATGTCCCTACCTTACCACATTGTAAGCTAAATAGATAAGAGTTTGAGCCATGATGTACCCTGCCCTTCTGTACATTTAACATTTAGAACTGTAAGAGTTAGATAATTGACCTGCTAGTGTGAGCTTAGGACCAATAATAATTGTAGAAAAGTTATAGAAGTAACAAATGAAAATTGTAGTTTTTGCATATATTAGTTTGCAAAAAGGGCATAAAAGTCGGTGTATTTCCTGTTTCTGACACTCTAGTAGGCAGGCTATTAACTGCACTAGAGTCCGGTATACGGTAATAAATTTCTTGTACTTTCTTCAGCCTCTGACTTTGTGTGTCCAAGTGACCTTTCAAAAGCATAAAGCAATGTATAGGATAAAAAAATCCAATGCATAAAAAATAAAAACTGTTGGATCAACATTGTACACATCATAGTTGAACTAAACCTAGATAATACATTTCATAAGAGACATAAACACAGATAAGTTAGGCAACAAAAAAATATAAATATATAGTATTGCATAAAAACATGCATGTGCATAACAATAAAGCTCAGATTCCCCCCTTGAAGTTATGTTTTTAAGTACAATATCGGGTTTTTCTCTAGACATCCCATTTTGGGCCTCTTCTATTAAAGTGCGCTAGCAGTTTTCTAGCATGGGGAGCCGCACTGGATGGTCCACGCTGCTCACGACGCTCATAGAGTTCCTATGAGTCTGGGGAGCAGCGCGGGCCATTCAGCGCGGCTCTCTGCGCTAAAAATCTGCTAGAGCACTTTAATAGAAGAGGGGGCTTATTTATTATCATTGTTTTGTTTTATGCATTTTACTTTTTTTAAGATTTTAAATCACTCTTTCGTATTAGTGGATTTGTTCCGGTTTGATGTTTTACTTGTCAGCTAAATTGCCATAGTCATATGACCTTCCCATGGGGCGTTTTTCGCGCCTTTTTTACTTTCACTTTCACTGCATTTTACACAGCTGAGACTGCCTACAAACGGTAAGCTTTCTTTTGCCCCTATTTTTTCCTTTTATTTCTCCTCTAAGGCCCCACCTTCCACCTTATTTTTATTTTAAGCAAGACTTGTTTGTTAACCTATATACATTTTCTTTTTAATATACAGGGTCACCCATCGCTGTTTTTTCTAGGTTTGTTTACAACATACTTTGATTTTCTCCTTTCTGCTGCGTTGTCAGTTTGCATGTGCTTTTTACGTTGTGTTTTTCCAGCTGAGCCTCCATGATTTAAAATTAACGTTATTCTACCATTGCTTTGTCTGGTTTTCTTTTGCACACTTCACTTGTCCTTTCAATCTTCCATTTGAATGGGATTTTTTTTTTTTTTTCTCCTTCCACTTTCTTTTATGGGCTGTATTAGTTTCTTTTCTTTCTTTGCATATTTCTTTTGGTTGACTAACAGTTTTTCTTGGCATGATCATGTTCCTAATATCTTCTTTACATTTTTGTTTATATTTATACATAGTAACGTAGTAGATGACAGCAGATAAAGACCTGAATGGTCCATCTAGTCTGCCCAACCTGATTCAATCTAAAAATTCGTTGAGTTTTTTTTTTCCTCTTCTTAGCTATTTCTGGGCAAGAATTCAAAGCTCTGCCCGGTACTGTTCTTAGGTTCCAACTACTGAAGTCTCTGTCAAAGCTCACTCCAGTACATCTACACCCTCCCAGTCATTGAAGCCCTCCCCAACCCATCCACCACCAAACGGCCATATACAAGTCTGCCCAGTACTGGCCTTAGTTCTTCAATATTTACTATTATTTTATGATTCTAGATCAGGGGTGTAAAAGTCCCTCCTCGAGGGCCGCAATCCAGTTGGGTTTTCAGGATTTCCCCAATGAATAAGCATGAGATCTATTTGCATGCACTGCTTTCATAGTATGCTAATAGATCTCATGCATATTCATTGGGGAAATCCTGAAAACCCAACTGGATTGTGGCCCTCGAGGAGGGACTTTGACACCCCTGTTCTAGATCCTCGGTGTTCATCCCATGCTTTTTTCAACTCCGTCACCATTTTCCTCTCTCGGGAGCGCATTCCAGGCACCACCCTCTCCATAAAGAAGAATTTCCTTACATTGCTCTTGAGTCTACCACCCCTCAACCTCAAATTATGTCCTCTGGTTTTACCATTTTCCTTTCTCTGGAAAAGATTATGTTCTACATTAATACCTTTCAAGTATTTGAACGTTTGAATTGTATCTCCCCTGTCCCTCCTTTCCTCTAAGGTATACATATTCAGGGCTTCAAGTTTCTCCTCATATGTCTTTTGTTGCAAACCTCCTATCATTTTCATCTCCCTCCTTTGGACCGCTTCAATCCTTTTTGTGTCCTTTGCCAGATACGATCATAAGAACATAAGAATTGCTGCTGCTGGGTCACACCAGTGGTCCATCATGCCCAGCAGTCCACTCATGCGGAGGCCCTTAGGTCAAAGACCAGTGCCCTAACTGAGACCAGCCTTAACTGTGTACGTTCCGGTTCAGCAGGAACTTGTCTAATTTTGTCTTGAATCCCTGGAGGGTGTTTTCCCCTATAACAGACTCCGGAAGAGTGTTCCAGTTGTCTACCACTCTCAGTGAAGAAGAACTTCCTTACGTTTGTACAGAATCTATCCCCTTTTAACTTTAGAGGAGTGCCGTCTTGTTCTCTCTACCTTGGAAAGGGTGAACAACCTGTCTTTATCTACTAAGTCTATTCCCTTCATTATCATGTCCTCTCTGTCTCCTCTTTTCAAGGGAGAAGAGGCCCAGTTTTTCTAACCTCTCACTGTACGGCAAGAAAAACTGCACAATTCTCCAAGTGGGGCCTCACCAATGACCTGTATAGGGGCATCAACATCTTCGTTCTTCTACTGGTTACGCCTCTCTTTATACAGCTCAGCATCATTCTAGCAGCAGCCACTGCCTTGTCACACTGTTTTTTCGCCTTTAGATCTTCAGACACTATCACCCCAAGGTCCCTCTCCCCCTCCGTGCATATCAGCCTCTCCTCTCCCAGCATATATGGCTCCTTCCCATTGTTAGTCCCCCAAATGCATTACTCTGCATTTAGTTGCCAGATATTAGACCAGTGTTTTTCAACCTTTTTACACCCGTGGACCAGCAGAAATAAAATAATTATTTTGTGGACCGGCAAACTACTAAGACTGAAATTTAAAACCCCCCACACACATTTCCGCCCCTTCTCCGCAAGCTCAGTCCCCACAAACCATCTGATTCCATCCGCACAAGCCTTAGTTATGATTTTATATTGAACATATTTTATTAGAGTATAAAAAAAACAATATTCTGTACAATTGTCATTTTATAAATATAAATATACAGAGCAAAATCCCTGTCTCCCCTCCCCTTCACATATATCCCCTCTACTATCAAGAAAACTGAACAAGCCAAGTTTTTACAGAATGCTACACAGAAATATCATGCTAACAGAATACTGCAGTCACACATAACAGGAATAGTGTTAGGGGATTCCCCCCTGGTCAGAGAGAGTCCTAAGCCAGCTGGAAGCTAAAGAAGCACTGCCTGGACTTTGCAGTCCCCAGTCTCTAGCAGGATATATATTTCAAATCTGATATATTCTAATGACAAAATAGAAATAAACTTATTTTTTTCTACCTTTTGTGGTCTCTGCTTTCATCTTCTTTTCACTCTTTTCTTTCCAGCATCTGCCCTGTCTCTTCAATCCAACATCAGCCCGTTCCATCCACTGTCTGCTCTCTCCCCCTTCCATATGTATCTGACTTCTTTCTATGCCCCTCTCCCCTTTCCATCCAGCCTGTGCCTCCTCTCTCTTTTTTACATCATTCATTCCAGCTTCACTGCTTTCTTCATTTTTATCTCTCCTACACCAGATCTAGCATCTTTATCCCTCTCTCATTTCTCTGCTGACCCCCCTTTCCAGCAACAATCTCTCTACTTTCTCATTCCTCTCTCTCCCTTTTCCCTCATCTGATCTCTCCATTTCATCCTGACCCCTTCCCTTCCTGTAATCTCCCTGCAAGCTGTTTCCTTACTTTTGTCCTTCTCCCTTCCCATCCCTTTCCCTCCTCCCCTCACAGTAGCATCTCTCCCTTTATCCAGCAGATTCCCAACCTCCAACAGTGGCTTCCTCTCCTTCTAGCAGCTCTCAGTACTTGCCTGCAGCAGTGATTTACTTAGGCAGCCTTGGGTCCGTTGCCGTCTCTGAGGAAAGGGGAAGTTGCCGAGGTGAATCACTGCCCTGGCAAGTACGAGAGCTGCTGGGAGGAGAGACAGCCACTGTCGATGGCTCCCCATGATCTTACTGCCGCGCGCCCTGCACATTCACAGCCCCCCCAAGCCGGCACAAACAGCGTTGCACCGCAGGCCCTGCCGCCCAAGATGAGCCGGAGTCCCTACCCGCCGTATCCCGCATGTGGGTAGACTCAGCACAGACACTGCCGATAGCCATAAGCTGACCCTCTGCGCACGCTGACCATCTCCCTTCTACCTGCACCTCTCTCCCTTCCATCTGCACCTTCCCCGCGGCCCTCTTCGGTGATCAAGACAGGCTGCCAACGTCGGGACCTTCCCTCTCTAAGTCCCGCCTATTTTGTTTCAACTTCCTGTTTCTGCATAGGCGAGACTCACAGAGGGAATGCCTGACGTTGGCAGCCTGTCTTGATCATCCAAGGCTGGGAGGAACAGCAGATTTCCGCCAACACCACCTGAGCAGGAAATTTAACCGCGTCGATCTCGGCAGCCCTGTGCAGACCGGCAGGAATTTTCTGCGGACTGGCACCGGTCCACGGACTGGTGGTTTAAGAACAGTGTATTTGACCATTCCTGTAACTTTTGTAGATCCTTTTTCATGTTTTCCACGCCCTCCTCAGTGTCTACTCTGTTACAAATCTTGGTATCATCAGCAAAAAGGCAAACCTTTCCTTCTAACCCTTCAGCAATGTCACTCACATTCATAATGAACAGGATCGGCCCAAGCACTGAACCCTAAGGGACTCAACTACTCACTTTTCCTTTCTCCGAGCGACTTCCATTAACCACCACCCTCTGGCGTTTGTCCGTCAACCAGTTTCTAATCCAGTTCTCCACTTTGGTTCCTAACTTCAGTCCTTCAAGTTTGTTCAAGAGCCTCCTATGAGGAACCGTATCAAAGGCTTTGCTGAAATCTAAGTAAATTACATCTAGCAAATGTCCTCGATCCAGCTGTTCCCTCTAAGGTGAGCGCATGAGCGATCGCTCACTATTTTCAGTGGCGTCGCTCATACGCTTTCCTCTGTCGCTCACTCGAGGGCAGGAGGAGGTGAGAGGAAGCGGTGGCGGCGGCGGCCTGTATTTTAAAGTTAAAAGATGCAGCGGTGGCTCCTCTCAAGATCCCCGACTGCATCGGACTTCCCACACAGGTGGGGATTCGTGAGAGGAGCCGCTGCCACGTCTTCAGTGTCCTACCAAGGGGGGGCGGTCCGCCCCGGCTGTGCACCCGCCCTAAGACTGCAGTCGGAGAGGAAGTTCGGGCCAGCTAATCGCTGCCTGGCTGGGCGGAACTTCCTCTCCGACGGCAGAATTGACATCGGGGGAATGCTGGTCGGCCCGGTGGGAAGCAGAGAGAGCTTGCGGCAGTCGCGGTGATGGCTTTGGGGCCTGTTTCCCCCGATGGTTGCGGCGGTGGCTTTGGGGCCTGTTTCCCCCGATGGTGGCAGCAGTGGCTTTGTGGAGGGTAGGGAGAAAGAAAGGGGGCAGGCAGGGAGACAGAAGGGAAACAGTAAAAAAGAAAGGGGGCATCGAGGAAAAAAAAGAAAGAAAGGGCAAGGAGAGAGGAAGAAAAAGGGGAGGGAATGAGGTCTGGAAGAGAGGAAGCATACAGGCTGAAAGAAAGGAAGAAAGATTGGATGCACAGTCAGAAGATGAAAGTGCAACCAGAAACTCATGAAGGTACACCAGACAAGGTAGGAAAAATGATTTTATTTTGAATTTAGTGATCAAAATGTGTCTGAATTTATATATGCTGTCTATATTTTGCACTATGGCCCCCTTTTACTAAATCGCAATAGTGTTTTTTAGCGCAGGGAGCCTATGAGTGTCGAGAGCAGCGCTGGGCATTTAGCGCAGTTCCCTGCGCTAAAAACTGCTATTGTGGTTTAATAAAAAGGATGGGGGGTATATTTGTCTATTTTTGTATGGTTGTTACTGAGGTGACAATGCATAGAGTCATCTGCTTTGACCTCTTTGAAAAAAACCCAGAATAGGAATGATAATTAACATTTTCTCAGTGTATAGTGTGCTTTGTGTTTTTTAATTTTATTGTTGGTAGATCATTTTGACTTGGTCATTTTAAAGTAGCTCGCAAGCCCAAAAAGTTTGGGCACCTCTGAGCTAGAGTGTTGAAGCTGTGTATTTCTATTTTATCCCCCCTTTTACAAAACTGTGGAGCGTTTTTTAGCGCCAGCCGTGGTGGTAGCAGCTCTGATGCTCAGAATTCTATGAGCGTCAGGGCTGTTACCACTGTGGCTAAAATCCACACTACAGTTTGTAAAAGAGTGAGGGGTTAGTTTGTGATGACATATTTGATACTAGGCGAAGGTGTTTTCTGTGTTCTGTGTGTTCGAAAGACATGGTTTTCTGTTGGGATTGACGGTGTAGGATTGATCTGTGCTGGTCTGGCTTGTTTAGTTTTACAATTGGTCTATTGATGTACTGCTCACTGCAATATGTAAGATGCTGCCTTTTCCTAGGTACTCATGTGTGACGTGTGGTTTGTTACTAAAAATCATGTTTTTCGTACAGATGGGGGGGTGCCAAAAAATGATGGGCCCCGGGTGTTACATATGCTACGTACGCCACTGTATGTAAAGATATCAGAAAGCTGGCGTAGCAAAAACTTTAAGTAAATTGTTATTTTTCTAAGTTTTGAGTATTTAACCCTCCCACAATCTCACGGGCACTCGTTTCAAGTTTCAAGTTTATTGAAATTTTGATTTAAACGCAATATCAAATATTTTCAATGCATATAAGAAAAATAAATTTGGGGAAATAAATAAAACCATTTGAACAATAAACATACAAACATATCCATAGATGATTAAAATTACTTAAGGAGTACAAGGATAAACTACATTTGTTTAAAAATGCGTCCTCCACGCCTGCTCATAAATTTGTGGAGTATGTAACTTTTCGCTCATGCATATTTTTTTTTGCACACACCTCATCAATCCTTAGAGGGAACATTGCAGTGGTCACCCAATCAAAAAATTTAATCAGGTTCATTTGACAAGATTTACCTTTAGTAAAGCCATGTTGCCTTGGATCCTGTAACCCATTATATTCTAGGAAGTTCACTATCCTTTCTTTCAGCAACACTTCCATTATTTTTCCAGCAACAGAAGTGAGGCTTATCGGCCTGTAGTTTCTTGCTTCATCCCGTGACCACTTTTGTGAATAGGGAACACATCCGCAGGAACCACTCCCATCTCCAGAGATTTGTTGAATAAGTCTTTAATAGGACCCACTAGAACCTCTCTGAGCTCCCTCAGTATCCTGGGATGAATCCTGTCTGGTCCCATCGCTTTGTCCACCTTCAGTTTTTCAAGTTGTTCATAAACACTCCTCCGTGAACGGCGCAGAATCTACTCCATTTTCCCGTGTAGTTTTGCCAGACAATCTCGGTCCTTCTCCGGGATTTTCTTCCATGAACACAGAGCAGAAGTATTTGTTTATCATGTTTGCACTCTCTACATATTGGTTCCTAGCATCTTTTAGATTAGCAATTCCATTTTTCATCTTCCTCCTTTCACTGATGTATCTGCAAAAATGTTTGTCTCCCTTTTTTACATTTTTAGCCATTTGCTCTTCCACCTGTGGTTTCGCCAGACGTATCTCCCTCTTGGCTTCTTTCAGTTTCACCCGGTAGTCCTTTCTGGTACTCTTCTTCTTGGAGTTTTTTATATTTCAGGAACGCCAACTCTTTTGCCTTTATTTTCTCCGTCACTAGTTTGGAGAACCATGTCGGTTTCCTTTTTCTCTTGTTTTTATTTATTTTCTTCACATAAAGTTCCATAGCCATTTTTGTAGCTCCTTTCAGCTTAGACCACTGTTTTTCTACTTCTCTTATGTCCTCCAATCTTTGTAAATGTTGTGTATTATGTTTGATTAGTTATTGTTACAAGTACTATATATGGTGCTGAGAATAAATGTCCAAATAAGTGTTCTCAACTTTTTTTTAATTTATTATCCATGTCGCATTTTTTATAAAGGTTAGTACCAATAACAACATGCTTCATTTAACATATTGATATATATCACAGTGATGATGTATTTTATTATCTCTCATGTAATTTACAAACTTAAAAATGGGAGGTGAAAGGGCCTCATAAGTGGAATAGCCTAGGGCCTCTTTTCATCTAAATCCGGCCCTGTGAAGAGGATAAAAATAATCCCACTCCAAGGAAAGATCAGTGTAAAAAGAGGTGCCCAACACCCAATCACCTACATGGCATAACAAGCAGACCTGGTTATAAGCCCTGATGTCAGGCACCCCAAAAGCACCCCCGGTGGTAGGACCAACCAACATAGACCAGCGCATTTTAGATCTCCGCCCTCCCAACAGAACTGGGATAACAAAGAATATAGGGACTTAACATCCCTCTGGAACAAAGATAGGGGAAGAGTCTGAAGAACGTAAAGGCTCTAAGGGAATAAGACCATTCGAAATAGGTGGATCCTTTCCAACAGCGAAATCGGCAGATCTTGCTATTTGACCAGCAACAGTTTAGTGTCTACTAGAAGTTTATCGATATTAATACAATACAGTTGGGTGAGATCCATAGTCAGCCTAATCCCCAGGTATCAAAAAGACGAATCCGCCCATCGTAACGGAAAGCCGCTCCTCCAATGCCGCCAAAGCTGTGCCGAAGAAGCCAAAGCCTCCAACTTCTCTAAATTCAGAGTGAAGCTTGAGAAATCTCCATATTCCCACATACTTTCTAGCAAACATGGGCAACGAGCACTGGGGGGGTCAATCAAAAATACCAGAAGATCATCTGCAAATGCCGCAAGTTTGAAGTGAGAATAACCCATCGCTAACCCTTGAATATCAGTATTAGATTGGAGTTCGTGAAACAAGGGATCCAAAGATAGCACCAACAAGAGTGGCATCCCTACCGAGTACCATGGCGAATCCTAAAAAAACTGGAGAATGCCCCGTAGACATGTATCTGCGCGGCTGGGTCATTATACAATGCCTGAATTGCGCCAAAAAAGAATGGACCCACTTCATATGTTTGAAGTACCACGAAGAGGTAACCCCACCTCACTCTGTCAAAGCCTTCTCGGCGTTGAAACTGATGAGCAGGGATGGGCTATCCTCCGCATTCGCCCTCGCCCGTGCCAGCAAGATACACCAGATGTTCTTAGCCACTGGTCGGTAATACCCACGCCAGAATTTTTGCCATGAGCTTAATCTCATAGTTCAACAGGGAAATAGGTCTATATGATTTAGGTAACTGAGGATCCTTACCAGGCTTCAAAAGAACAATAATTTGCGCTAAGTTTAAATATCGGGGAAGAAAGCACTTAGCTACACTCAGATTATAAACATCGGCCAACACAGGTGCGATCTCTTCCACCAGTTATTTATAGAACTCCGATACCCATCCGGGCCCAAGCCTTTCCCAGTGGACTAACCCTTATCGCCCACTCCACCTCAGCCGCAGTGAAGGGAAGGTCTAAGGCTTCAGTATCACGAGCAGACAAACAAGCCAAATCTACACTGTCAAGGTACACCTGCCCATCCAAAACCACTGTTCCCGGATCTGCATATATATCTGCGAAAAACGTCCGGAAAAGCTCACAGATCTCCACAGGCCTATGATGCAGCTCCCCATGAGAATCACAAAGAATGGTCATGTCCACTTGCCCTCTATGCGTATTTACCATTCGTGCCAGCAACTGGCTACTCTTATTAGCGAAGCGAAATAATTGAAAATTAAAATGTGCCCGCATCCACATCGCCCCTATGTGTAATAGTTAATTCAAAGTCTTGTACCTCCAAGAGCTGCATCTTAAGCAAAAGATATGGACTCCGACCATATTGATGTCTCAACACAGTTGCTCTATACTCTAAGGCAAGAACAGTTTGATGTCTTACTTTGGTCTCCCAGGCCACATATGCAATAACCTCTCCCTGCAATACAGCCTTTGCCATTTCCCAATAGAAAATGGAATCGTCTCGATGTTGCTGGTTAGTGTGTTGAAAATCATTCCACTGCTGCCTCAAAAACTCGTGAAATCGACCATCTCGATAGAGATAGCACGGAAACCGTCACCCCCCTCTGACTACTCAGAGAATCACCCCAGGTACACTGAAAACCCATCCAAGCGTGGTCGGAAATTTCAGTGGGACCCATCTCCACCCCCTGCACCCGGGGGAGCAGCTCTCACGAAATAAGGATGAAATCTATACGGGAAAGCTTCCCATGGACCCGAGATAAGTGAGAATAATCTCGGTGCAGCATCCAGCAAACATCAAGCAACCCTAAGGCAGATTCCAAGATCCTGGCCCCTGTACAAAGCTTGGTAGTCTCTTTTCCAATAGATGTAGAACGGTCCAACCTGGGATTGGGGACCTCATTGAAGTCCCCACCGAGAAGCAGCAGAATGTCACCAAAGTGCAAAAGGCAGTTGCGGAGCCCCCCAAAAAAACGAGCCGAAGGATTGTTAGGAGCATAGACATTGTATAACAAGAGAGGCCTCTTAGTGAGCGAGACAGACACAATAATATAACGCTCATTAGGGTCGCAGAGCTCTCTATGGGTTTGCAGTTGGAGACCCTTACAGATCAAAATAATGACTCTACCTTTCCCACCAACAGCAGGTGTCTCCAAATGAGTACCCACCCACCATGTACAGAGCTTAGCATATTCTGCAGATGACAACCGGGTCTCCTGTAAAAAAGCTATAGATGTTTTAGAACGATTCAATCGTAAAATTTTGGAACGTTTGATAGGGGAATGAATCCCCCCCCCCCACATTCCATGAGGTCAAGATGTACTCCAGAGTATTCTAGTAAAAGAAAAAAGTGTATCAAGGACAAGCACCCTTAAGGGTGCCAGAGGGGCGTCCCAGCCGCCACCCCTCCAGCTCCAACAAGCCTTCCCCCTAAGAAGCAAACCTTTTGCCAGCCTTCACCTCAGAATTCCTCAGTGGACCCTGGCATCTTAATGGACGCAAGTTTGCGACCCTCCTTCGACACCTTCCTTGAAGAAGTCTCTCCGTTGATGGATGCTCTCTTCCAATCTTTCCAGAGGCTTACTTTTTCAAACGTCCCCTCATCAAAAGGTCCTCACGACAGACTCTTCGACCTATGCTTGGGGCGCTCATCTCGATGGTCTCCGTATTCAAGGCCACTGGACCCGTACGGATCGTCAATATCATAGAAATCTGTTGGAACTCAGAGCGATTTTCAAGGCTCTCAATGCTTTTCAATATCTTCGCGACTAGGTAGTCCTCATCCGGACAGACAACCAAGTCCCCATGTATCATGTCAACAAACAAGGAGGGACGGTATCTGCCTCCCTTTGTCAAGAAGCTCTGAAGGTTTGGGACTGGGCAATCCGCCACAACACCTTCCTCAAAGCTGTCTACATCCAAGGGGCGAACAATTGCTTGGCGGACAACTTGAGTCATCTTCTGCAACCTCATGAATGGACTCTCCATTCCTCGCCTCTTCATCACATTTTTTCTCAGTGGGGAACCCCTCAAATAGACCTCTTTGCGGCTCCCCACAACTTCAAACTGCCTCAGTTCTGCTCCAGGATATACTTTCCTCACCGCCTCAAGGCAGATGCTTTTCTTCTGGAATGGACAAATCTCTTCCTCTACGCATTCCCTCTATTCCCTCTCATTCTCAAGACTCTAGTCAAGTTGAATAACGATCATGCCACCATGATTCTAATCGCTCCTTGATGGCCAAGACAACCTTGGTACTCCCTTCTACTCAGCAGCAGGGAGCCATACCTTCTACCAGTTTTTCCTTCTCTGCTTACACAGAGTCAAGGATCACTGCTTCATCCCAACTTGCAGTCTCTACACTGACAGCCTGGTACCTCTCAACATAACCCCTCTTCAGTTTTCTCAATCTGTAAGAGACGTTTTAGAAGCTTCTAGAAAGCTTACAACTAGATAATGCTATCACCAAAAATGGACTAGATTTTCTACATGGTGTTTTTCTCATCATAAGGAGCCTCAGCATTCCTCCTTATCTTTTGTTTTGGACTATCTTTTGCACTTATCCAATTCTGGCCTCAAGTCTACATCTATACGAGTCCATCTCAGTGCAATTGCGGCTTTCCATCAGCCTATTGAAGGGAAACACCTCTCTGCTCATCCGGTGGTTTCCAGATTCATGAAAGGACTTTTCAATGTCAAACCTCCTCTCAAACAGCCTCCTGTGGTTTGGGACCTCAATGTTGTCCTTTCTCAACTCATGAAGCCTCCATTTGAACCAATTGATAAGGCTCATCTGAAGTATCTCACTTGGAAAGTGGTGTTTCTCATTGCCCTCACTTCTGCTCGACGAGTCTGTGAGCTACAAGCTTTAGTTACTGACCCACCATTCACGGTGTTCCATCATGACAAAGTTGTTCTTCGTACTCACCCGAAATTCCTACCTAAAGGGTCTCAGAATTTCATCTCAACCAATCCATCGTACTTCCAGTGTTTTTTCCAAAGCCTCATTCTCACCCTGGAGAATCAGCTCTTCATACTCTGGACTGTAAACGTGCTTTGGCCTTCTACTTGGAACGCACCAAACCACACAGAACTGCTCCTCAACTTTTTGTTTCCTTCGATTCAAATAAGTTGGGCCATCCTATTTCTAAGCGTACCATCTCCAACTGGATGGCGGCTTGTATCTCTTTCTGCTATGCCCAGGCTGGATTACCCCTTCACAGTAAAGTCACAGCCGATAAAGTCAGAGCAATGGCAGCTTCAGTAGCTTTCTTCAGATCTACACCTATTGAGGAAATTTGCAAGGCTGCTACTTGGTCCTCAGTTCATACCTTCACTTCTCACTATTATCTGGATACTTTCTCCAGACGGGATGGACAGTTTGGCCAAACAGTATTGCAAAATTTATTCTCCTAAATTGCCAACACTCCCACCATCCCATTCTGGTTAGCTTGGAGGTCACCCATATGTGAGAATACCTGCCTGCTTGTCCTGGGATAAAGCACAGTTACTTACCAGGGACAGCAGGCAGCTATTCTCACAACCCACCCACCTCCCCTGGTTGGCTTCTCTGCTAGCTATCTGAACTAAGGAGACGCGCCCTGCGCTGGGCGGGAAGGCACTCGCGCATGTGCGGTACGGGGGACTCGAAACTTCGAGTTTCTTCAAGCAAGTCTGCTTGCGAGGCATCCGCATCCGGGCTCCGTCGATGATGTCACCCATATGTGAGAATAGCTGCCTGCTGTCCCTGGATAACACCTGTTACGGTAAGTAACTATGCTTTTTAGTCTAGATTAGTATTTTAGGTTGCATTTTGATGCATAAAATAAATCAGATTAAGACACAGATAGCAGTTGAGGAAAGTCTCTGTTTAATATTTAATATTAGTTAAAGTACAGCTTGAAAAAGTTTCCCTACAGAGCACATTTTTGGCAAAGGTCTTTACAGTTAGGCTGTTAGAAACTGCTCTTTTTATTTAGATGCCTTTCAGTTAAACAATAGTGCCTGATTAAAGGGAAAAGTTAAAAGGGTAGGAACAGTGCATGGTGATTCATCCAGGAGGTGTAGCTGACATCACTTTCACTTTAGAAGCAGTTAACAAAAAGGTAACTCAGACCTCAACTGCAACTTGTCTTGAAGAGTTATTGAGTGAGGATCTGCTAAGGCAGGGGTGTCGAACTCAATCAGAGAAGGGGCCAAAATCTAAAATCCAGCCTAAATCGCGGGCCGAATGGTTTACTGAACAGTCATAAACTGACAATGTTAACCAGAAATGTGAATTTAAAATGAGTGGAACAATCTTTTCCTTAACAGTGCTGTTAACCAACTCACATGCTATCAAGCAAAACAGTAATATTGGTATCAAGCAAAACAGTAATATTGGAATGTACCTAAAATGCTCATTGTTTTGTTTTCTGGCTAGATGTCTGACACCGTTTTCCCCGTATCAATGAGTCAATGTTCGGTTTTATTTCTTGGGCTGTAGCAACCCGCAAAACAGCATGGAGGTTGTCATCGGTAATGCGTGATCTGTGCTTGTTTTTGTTCAGATTCATTATTGAAAACATCTGTTCACAAAGATAGGTGCTCCCGAACATGGATAGAATACGGGCAGCATGAAGTCGGAGCTCTGGCATTGAGTCAGGGGGCAGTAGAGTGTAGAAGTCCTCAATTTCAACATCCTGAAACCTTGATTTCAGGCCACTGTCAGACTGAAGCTCGATTATCTCCATCTGAAGGTGATGGGGCACATTGTTGACATCAACTGTAAAATGATTGGCAAAGATGTCAAAGCCTGAGTGCTGTGTTCTAAAGTCAGAGAAGCGCCGCTCAAATTCACTTAGTAAACGGCTAACTTTGGTAGCCAGCCGACTGCAAGGAAAAGTACCAGAAATAGTGGTTGAGATACTCAAACAAACGGGAAAGTGGGCAAGATTGTCCTGTTCCAGTTGGGACTTCCATAGTTGAAGTTTACGCTGGAATGCTGTGATCATGTCAGACATCTTCGTGATGACTTGTTTGCGTCTCTACAGCTTCAGATTCAGTTGGGCGAGATGCTCGCATATGTCACACATCATAGCAAAATCACATAGCCAGGCGGGATCCGACAGTTCAGGCAAGGGCTTTCCTTTACTTTCCATGAAAAGAGCAATTTGTTCTCTGAGCTCAAAAAATCTTTTGAGGACTGCGCTCTTGCTCAGCCATCTTACTTCTGTGTGGTATGGCACGTCTCCATGCTCTGCACCCACCTCCTGTAAAAACTGCTGGAACTGGTGATGATTCAGGCCACGTGCCCTTATAAAGTTAATAGTTTTAATGACTGTGGTCATTATGTCATTCATGTCCAGAACTTTTCCACACATAGCCTCTTGGTGGATAATGCAATGATAAGTAATCAAGGGTGTGTGGCAGTGACTTTTTTGCATTCTTTCCTTCATTAGTCCAACCAAGCCTTTCTTTTCTCCGCACATTGAAGGTGCGCCATCGGTAGTTAGCCCCACCAACTTTTCCCAGGGTAATTTCAAATTATTTATAGATTTCTCCACAGCCTCAAATATATCTCTACCAGTCGTCGTCCCATGCATGGCAGCTACATCCAAAAGTTCCTCAGTGACAGAGAGGTCGGTCTTCGTAGCACGTATAAAGATGGACAGCTGTGCTGTATCAGTGTTGTCTGTGCTTTCATCAATAGCAAGTGAAAAAGCGAGATAACTGCATGCCTGTTCGGCCAGCTGTGATGATAGATTTCCTGAGAGTTCTTGAACTGTCTGCAATGGTGTTTCTTGACAAACTGACAGTTTGAAAACTCTGTATCTGGTCTGGGCATACTTTCTCACACACTTTTAGCATGCATTGCTTCAAAAAGGCACCCTCTGAAAAACACCTTGAAGTACGGGCAATTTCTTCAGCCACTATAAAGCTTGCTTTCACTGCAGCATCATTTTTCGCTGTAGCCTTTGTAAACATTTGCTGCTGTGATTGTAGTTTGCCTTTTAGTTCTTTAACAATTTTATGCTTTTCTTCCAAAGTATATTTGCCATACTTAACATTATGTTTGGTGTCAAAATGACGACGTATATTGTACTCTTTCATCACCGACACTGTCTCATAACACAATATACACACTGGTTTGCCCTCACTAAGCACAAACATGTATTCATTTTCCCATTTGTCATTAAATTGTCTGCCTTCACCGTCAACTTTTCTTTTCCTGGACATTTTGGGATCAATATTGGCAGTAAAAGATGTAGTTTATTGGAAATCTGCGTTAGAATGAAAAAGTCAGTCAATAAATGCCTGGCTGGGTACAGATAGCAGATTCTGTTGCGATTTTTATGCCTACACTTTATGCCAGGAACTGGCAGCTTCTGCTGTGTGTTTTTTTTACATAGTTCCCCCCCCCCCCCCGACGTCCGATTCACCCCAAGCAGGACCGCTCGCACGCACCTGCACCCCCACCCCGAAGGACCGCCGGCTCCCAACACGATCGGGGCAAGAGGGAGCTCAAGCCCTCTTGCCCCCCCCGACTCCCCGACACGATCGGGGCAAAAAGGAGCCCAAGCCCTCTTTCCCCGCCGATTCCCCAACTCCCCGACAATATCGGGCCAGGAGGGAGCCCAAGTCCTCCTGGCCCTGGCGACCCCCCCCCCCCCGCTAGTTGTTCGGGCCAGGAGGGAGCCCAAACCCTCCTGACCACGGCGACCCCCTACCCCCACCCCGCACTACATTACGGGCAGGAGGGATCCCAGGCCCTCCTGCCCTCGACGCAAACCCCCTTCCCCCCATCGACCGCCCCCCCCAAGAACCTCCGACCCCCCTGGCCGACCCCCACGACACCCCCACCCCCCTTCCCCGTACCTTTCTGTAGTTGGCCGGACAGACCGGAGCCAAACCCGCCTGTCCGGCAGGCAGCCAACGACGGAATGAGGCCGGATTGGCCCATCCATCTCAAAGCTCCGCCTACTGGTGGGACCTAAGGCTCCCGGGTCTATTCTGATTGGCCCAGGCGCCTTAGGCCCCACCAGTAGGCGGAGCTTTGAGACGGATGGGCCAATCCGGCCTCATTCCGTCGTTGGCTGCCTGCCGAACAGGCGGGTTTGGCTCCCGTCTGTCCGGCCAACTACAGAAAGGTACGGGGAAGGGGGGTGGGGGGGTCGTGGGGGTCGGCCAGGGGGGTCGCAGGTCGGCTGGGGGGGCGGTCGGAGGTTCTTGGGGGGGGCGATCGATGGGGGGAGATAGATAGCAAGTACGGCCGGCGAGATCACAAGCCTCCTATGTCACCGCGCGTCATTGTGATGGAACGCAGCGGCGTGCAGTGATGACAGCGCAGTGCGGGCCACATTGCAAGGCCTGGCGGGCCGGATTTGGCCCGCGGGCCTTGTGTTTGACACGTGTGCTAAGGGGAAGAAAAACTCCATTGGAATTTCTTACCTGCCGGCATTCAAACTTGGGGAAAGATAAACTTGGGTTTCAGTATGTTATTTCATTATCTTTCTCTTTTACTATTTTAGTTAATCCCTGTGTATCTATCCCCTCTGAAAAGATGGAGGAGCAGTTTGGGCACCGTGGGCGCAAGCCCAACTTTACAGAGAGGGACGTATTGTATCTCACAGAGCTATTCTCTGTGAATGAGAATCTCCTGTTTCCCAATGAGGGAAAGAAGAGGGACATATTTATCATGGATAGTGCATGGAGGACCCTCCAGAGACAATTTAATGAGCGTGCCTCCTTCCCACGTACTGTAAGTCAGCATTTATTTCTGTAAAGTTCTTTTCATTTTGCTCCTCTGTGGAAATTTGAGGTGTGGCGGTGCTGGTACAATAGAACACAATTGTGTAAGAGCACATCTCTGTATTGTAACACCTTTACAGAAGCTCATGTAAAATGCTCTGAATTGACTCCCCAGTCACTAGTAGTGTTATAGAAGCTTTCAATAAATATAAACATCTCATGCGCATTGTGACAGGGACCTGCGGCTGGCAGAGCAGAGGCCTGTGCTTGGTCCCACAATCACAAAAGTCAGGATGGCTATGTGGTCTTATCCCCAGTTTCACTTCCCTCTGGTATCTCCCCAGGCATACCAGGACACTTGGGAAGGAAAATAAGACTGGTTTATTAGCATTAAGAAAAAAAAACACTAACAATTTCTCTTTGTCAGGATGTCCAGTTTTCAGGATTTTCACCAAACACATAAGCCAACAGGAAAATAAAGTCCAGCAAAACACTTTGCAAAAGAAATTCACCTAGTCCCTCTTTGCTTTAGCAAAACTACAGTTCTCAGCAACCTGAGCAGAGCTCAGACTTCTCAGTTCAATTGCCCCTGTTATGGCAGACAGGGTTAGACAAAAGAAAAAAAAAGGTCCTATTTAGGATTCTTCTGGTTTCCTGGTTTTGAATACTATACAAAGTTTTAAAGCAGTAAGTTTATTTTTAGTGCTGTTCCTTTTCTTAATTTCAAATGGAACACATGGCTCTCTCCTTCCCATGAGATGCCCAGCTGCTAGCACTAACCAAAAAAAATCAACAAAAACCACATTTCACAAAAATGCTTCTCTGTCTTTCCTAGCTCTGACCCTAGCAAGGCAGGGCTTTTTGCCAGGTCAGCTTCCAGCCCTACACAGTCCTTACTTGTAGCTTTCAAACAGAGCAAAGTTTCCTTCAGAGAGAGGAAAAAAAAAAAAAACGTTTGGCAAAAAGTTCACAGGGAGCACAAGTTTCCCCCACCCTGGGCTTTATCCTTAGCAGTTAATTAGCTTTAAACCAGTGGTCTCAAACTCAAACCCTTTGCGGGGCCACATTTTGGATTTGTAGGTACTTGGAAGGCCGCAGAAAAAATAGTTAATGTCTTATTAAAGAAATGAGAATTTTGCATGAGGTAAAACTCTTTATAGTTTATAAAACTTTCCTTTAACAGTTAAAAGGAAAGATATATAAACTATAAAGAGTTTTACCTCATGCAAAATTGTCATTTCTTTAATAAGACATTAACTATTTTTTCTGCAGCACTCACATTTAAAGTTCAATATCTTTTCTTTCTCAAAACTGGCACATTTCAATCACTAAATTGAAAATAAAATCATTTTCCTACCTTTGTTTGGTAATTTCATCAGTCTCTGACTGTGCATCCAATATTTCTTCTCTTCTTTCAGCCTCCTGCATGCTTCCTCTCCTCCAGACCTCATTCCCTCCCCCAACTTTTTCTTTCTTTCTCTATGTCTTTCTTTCTCTGATTCTGTGTCCCATAACCTTCTATCACTAACTTTCTTAAACTTGCTGCTTAATTTCTAATTTCTTCTTACCAGCAGTCACCCTATCTTCAAACTTAACCCACTTAATTTGGTAGACCTCCCTAGCCAACTAACAAGCAGTCTTAACTTACAAATATCTTAATTTAAAAAAAAAATAAAAAAATGGCAGGTAGAACCAGAAGCAACAGGACTACAATCAAGGCAGGCGGTCCAGTCACCAAAGGGATCGAGGAGGTGGCCACGGAAACGGAGGGAGAGCTGGGACAGAGCACAGAGGTCTCTGTACAGACCGAGGCCATCCCCACAAAAATGGCTACAGTTTCTACACAGACAGAAACGACGGATCAACTAGATAACAGCCTTTTACTGGAACTGAATAGCCTGAGAGAGGAGGTCATGCGCTTAAGAAGTATCTGGGACGACGAAGCCTACATCGACGAGGTCATCCAGGAACTGTCCCAGATCACCGTACAGGAACCTAGCAGGACCATCCCCGGGACGCCCAAAAACACCAATCCTGCAACCTTGGGACCAACAATCGGAATTCAGGAAGAGGCTGACGACGCTGACTCCTGGCAGCTGGTAACCTCCTCCACAGGCAAACACAGAAAACCTTCCTCATATACTGTCTCTTTTTCTCACACACAGGGTAGTTCTACATCAACCCCGCAAATCACATTGAGGAACAGATTCCAGCTGCTTCAGGAAGGACCAGACAATGAGGAACAGGAAGATAACCAGCAGGAGGTTCCGGTCCCAGAGACATCAGATCGCCGCCCCCCCCCCCCCCCCAAGAAGCGCAGAGTGGTGGTAATTGGGGATTCAATGCTGAGGGGCACTGAGGGCCCAATCTGCAGACCTGATATTCAATCAAGAGAGGTTTGCTGTTTGCCAGGAGCCAGGATCCGGGATGTAACCGCCTGTTTGGACAGACTCATCGGACCCCAAGACCACTTCCCCATGCTTCTTATCCATGTCGGAACCAACGATACCACCAGGAACACCCCGGAGAGCATACCTGAGGACTTTGGAGCCCTGGGTGAGAAGCTGAGGAGGTTGGATGCGCAGGTTGTGTTCTCCTCGATCCTTCCAGTAAGGGGCAAGGGAAGAGCCAGAGAGAATCAGATCCAGAAGGCAAACGACTGGCTGCAAGGATGGTGCAAGGAGATGAACTTCGGGTTCCTGAACCACGGAGAGGCACTACAAGGACTACAGGGACCAGATGGGCTGCACCTGTCCAGCAGAGGGAAGAATGTCTTTGGACACCAATTAGCCCGCCTACTCCATAGGGCTTTAAACTAGGTAAGTTGGGGGAGGGTACGGGCACTAATAACCTAACTAACGAAGTAAGCTGCAAATACCATTTAGGGTCTGAGGTAAACACACATAGCAATCATGGGTCGGGATCTGAGGCGCTAACAAATAATTCTAAGTATGGGTCTGGGGGGGTGCTCACATTTCCATGTTCAGGGGGGATACTCACATTTTCGGGTCCGGGGTAAGTTCACACTGTGTTTCAGGGTCTAAGGAGAATACACACATTGCAAACATTACCAAAGGAGCCGATGGAGCTCAATCGGGAATATCACTAGATAGCCATAACAAACCTAAGATTTGGAAGGCTATGTACGTCAATGCCCACAGTCTGGGCAACAAGATTCTGGAATTGGAGACGGAAATGAGGGACGCCGACCTAGATGTGGTGGCGATATCCGAAACCTGGCTCACGGACTCCCACAGGTGGGACATGGCCATACCGGGTTACAATTTGTTCCGCCGGGACAGGGAGGGCAAAATGGGAGGAGGGGTAGCACTATATGCCAAAGATGACATCAAAGTTACCAGAATCACAGACGTTAGGTACACAGGGGAATCCCTTTGGGTAAATATGGCCAGGGGAAAGGACAAATGCCTGTACCTTGGCATAGTATACAGACCTCCAAGACAACAGGAAGACCGTGATATGGAACTAATCGAGGACATAGAGAATATCACTTTGCGGGGGGACACAGTATTGCTGGGTGACTTCAATATACCTGATGTGAATTGGAACACAATTTCCTCTGCGACCAGCAGCAGCAGGAGGCTATTAAACTCTATAAAGGGAGCAAGACTCAAACAAATGGTTTTGGAGCCAACTAGGGAACAGGCGATTCTAGACCTAATACTTACCAACGGAGAAAGTGTCACAGAGGTCTCAGTGGGAGACACGCTTGCGTCCAGTGACCACAACATGGTATGGTTTAACCTCAAAAAAGGTTTCACCAAATCCAACACATTAACCAAGGTCCTCAGCTTCAAGGACACCAACTTCGAGAACATGGGGGAATTCATCCATCAGTCGCTACAA
Organism: Geotrypetes seraphini; assembly: GCF_902459505.1. Taxonomy (NCBI): domain Eukaryota; kingdom Metazoa; phylum Chordata; class Amphibia; order Gymnophiona; family Dermophiidae; genus Geotrypetes; species Geotrypetes seraphini. Next base: position 537,650,084 of record NC_047084.1, read on the forward strand.
AACCAAGCAGAGACAGATAATGTAGAGGAAATGTGGTCAACACTAAAAGTTACTATACAAGAAGCAACAAACCGATTTATAAAATCAGTAAGTAAACAGTGGTTCTCTACGGAGATCTCCAACCTCATAAAAGAGAAGAAAAGAGCATTCATCTCCTTCAAACATTCAGGGAAGCAGGACTCCAGGAAAGGCTATCTGGCCAAGTCAAGAGCCGTCAAAACGGCAGTCAGGCAGGCCAAATTGCAGATGGAGGAGAATCTAGCAAAGACCATAAAAAAGGGCGATATAGCATTGTTTAGGTATATTAGTGATAGGAACAGGAACACAGGAGGGATAGTACGCCTTATGAAACCAGACGGGAGCTATGTAGAATCGGACTCCGAGAAGGCTAAACTATTAAATGAATACTTTTGCTCAGTCTTCACCCGTGAGGCGCCGGGATCCGGCCCTCAGCTACCGACAGGGGATAGCTCGATAGACCCGTTTTTCAACTTCGAGTTTACGCCCAGTAGTGTCTACAGTGAACTATCCAAACTCAAGGTTGACAAAGCTATGGGGCCAGACAACATACACCCCAGAGTACTCAGGGAGTTAAGAGACACCTTGGCGAAACCACTATCAACACTCTTCAATCTCTCCCTTAGCAAGGGAAGAGTCCCGCTAGACTGGAAAACGGCTAATGTCATTCCACTACATAAAAAAGGATGCAGGACGGAAGCCACGAACTACAGACCAGTGAGTCTCACATCAATAGTGAGCAAACTAATGGAAACTCTAATCAAACACCAATTGGATACGGTCCTGAACGAGGGGAATCTGCGAGATCCCCGTCAACATGGGTTCACAAAGGGGAGGTCTTGTCAATCCAACCTAATCAGCTTCTTTGACTGGGTGACGAGGAAGCTGGATATTGGGGAGTCCCTAGACGTCGTGTACTTAGATTTCAGCAAAGCATTCGATAGCGTACCACACCGCAGGTTGTTGAGCAAGATGAACTCTATAGGTTTGGGTGATACCTTGACTACATGGGTGGGGGACTGGCTAGGAGGTAGACTTCAGAGGGTGGTAGTGAATGGCTCCCCCTCAGAAATGACAGAGGTGATCAGTGGAGTACAGGGCTTGGTCTTGGGCCCAATCATATTCAACATCTTCATAAGGGACTTGGCTGAGGGGCTTCAGGGTAAATTAACGTTATTCGCCGATGACACCAAATTATGCAATATAGTAGACAAGAACACAATAAGGACCTGACATCAAATCCAAGACCGATAGTATGGCACATGACCTCCTCCTACTGGAGAATTGGTCCAGGACCTGGCAACTAAATTTCAATATTTTTACTAGCTCACTTTGTTATTCAAAAACAATATTATATCAATCAATCAAGTAACTGAAGTTATTTAGTGAACACTCAGACCCACAGCTGAGGTCTCAGTGAAAAAATCACGGAGCAGCTGTTTTGAGAGACCATCATCGTTGTTCACAGTCTCACCCACCAAACAACAGCTAAATGACTACACAAAGATGGTAAAACAAAACCAACTTAGCTTTGAATGGAGTGGGTAATCGGTATAGCTGCTCCGGGTTCCTTTTTATTCAAATGACTGCATTCATTACAATTGCCGACCCCCCTACCTAGGTTTCGCCGACTGGCTTCTTCAGGAGGGGTACTACAAATGTAAAACAACCACATTAACACTAAAACACTTCAGTTACCACTGCTGTAATTTTTACACAATAATCACAATTAACTACCACACCATTCACACACAGACCTACCGGCATAACGCACTCCACACTGCTCACAGACACCTTAGCTTCTGGCGACGAATTTCCCTCAGCAGGCCCCACTATATATGCACCTCCCCTTCAACTACGTCATGCTGACGTCGGACTCGTCCCTATAATCAGACCATGAATCTATTCCTTCTATAAATGAAACCATTCGATTTCATTGTTTAACCCTGTGGGGGTCAGAGTATGCCACTGAAAGATGAATTTTTGTTCTAAATATAATAAACTTTGAGTCACATCCCCTGTTGTTTTGTGTGTCCTAGCTATTACTGTATATTTAACATCTTCAATTAAATGCTGCTGTTCAAGCCAATGGCTCACAAGAGGAGCCGACATACGATTACATCTGATGTTACTCAAATGTTCGGCAATTCGAGTTTTAATAGCCCGCCGAGTATGTCCGATGTAATAAAGCCCACAAGGGCATATTATACAGTACACAACTGCCGTAGAAAGGCAATTAGTATTAGTTCTTAAATAAAATCTCTTACCTCCTGATTGAGGAATAAGTACTTGGTCAATGTTGAGGACATGAGAGCAATATACACAATGGGCACAGCTTACATGAGGACCCCCATAATTCTGTTGACCGGGGGCCTGCTGTTTAAGAATTTGGCCCAAATTACGGCCTCGAGTGTAAGCAAACAATGGAATTTGGTTCATGCTTTCATGTACCTGCAACACTGACCAGTGCTTCAAAATAATTTGTCTAAGTTGTTGATTCCTACTAGAATAGGGTAATACACATACTAGGGCCCCACTTTTCTCTTTCTCCTTTGAATGAAATAACCACTCCCGCTGACAATTGCGGGCTCTTTTCCATGCTGCTTTGACCACCCTAGATGGGTAGCCACGTTCTATAAATTTTGCATATAATAGTGTGGCCTGCTGATGGAAATCCCCTTCGTCAGAGCATATCCTTCTCAGTCTCAAAAATTGCCCCACCGGTATACTATCTCGGAGGGGCTTAGGGTGATAGCTGTGGTAATGGAGGAGTGTGTTACGGTCGGAGGGCTTCCGATACAATGTAGTGTCAAAATGTACCTGAGAATCAAACTGGGATTTAACTACCTGAATATCCAAAAAGGATACCTTATTGGAACTCACTTCATGAGTGAGAGAAATATTAGGATCCACCTGATTTAATTCTTTAAGGAATTCCTCCAACTCGTAACGTTCCCCATTCCATGTAAAAAAGATGTCATCTATATATCTTCTCCAGAAACCTACTCGGTTAAACCACCTAGATGTGTACACATACTTTTCTTCGTATTCAGACATATAGAGGCAGGCGACTGAAGGGGCCACTGTGGCCCCCATCGCCACCCCTTTAGTCTGAATGAAGAACCTATCTATAAACTGAAAGTAATTTTGACAAATCACAAATTCTGCCAATGTAACCACTAGTTCCTTCTTCTGTACTGACACATTTACAATGTCTATAGATTTCTTTATAATTGCCAGGGCCGCCGATTGTGGCACATTGGTATACAGTGCTGCGACGTCTGCAGTGACTAAAAATTTACAAGAATGATTATCACTTCCCTGCAAGATTTGCAGGAAGTGAGAAGAATCTCGTACATAAGACTGTTTCTTACTCACTTGTTCGCAGACTTTGCAACAATTTAGCATACTCAAGTCTTTACAGCAAGATCCCACTATCACTATCCAACGCGCCGATAAAGGCGGCGGGATAGTGATACAAGATCATCAACAATATTGTACAGAAGCATTTAGACAGTTGTTGGATGAGAGTTTCTATAGGGAGATTAATGGAGATCCTACTCAAGATATTAAAAAAGTAATTGACACTGTACTACATACCGCTCGTCAGGCGGAAGTCATTACAGTCAGGGAGTTCAAGAGTTTGACTGTTGAATTCCCTGAAATCCCCTATATTTACTTCATCCCTAAAATCCACAAATCCCCCACATGCCCCCCGGGCCGTCCGATTGTGGCTGGCATTGGTTCAGTGCTGGAACCATTATCGAGGTTCATTGACAGTTTCATCTGCGAACAAGTGAGTAAGAAACAGTCTTATGTACGAGATTCTTCTCACTTCCTGCAAATCTTGCAGGGAAGTGATAATCATTCTTGTAAATTTTTAGTCACTGCAGACGTCGCAGCACTGTATACCAATGTGCCACAATCGGCGGCCCTGGCAATTATAAAGAAATCTATAGACATTGTAAATGTGTCAGTACAGAAGAAGGAACTAGTGGTTAAATTGGCAGAATTTGTGATTTGTCAAAATTACTTTCAGTTTATAGATAGGTTCTTCATTCAGACTAAAGGGGTGGCGATGGGGGCCACAGTGGCCCCTTCAGTCGCCTGCCTCTATATGTCTGAATACGAAGAAAAGTATGTGTACACATCTAGGTGGTTTAACCGAGTAGGTTTCTGGAGAAGATATATAGATGACATCTTTTTTACGTGGAATGGGGAACGTTACGAGTTGGAGGAATTCCTTAAAGAATTAAATCAGGTGGATCCTAATATTTCTCTCACTCATGAAGTGAGTTCCAATAAGGTATCCTTTTTGGATATTCAGGTAGTTAAATCCCAGTTTGATTCTCAGGTACATTTTGACACCACATTGTATCGGAAGCCCTCCGACCGTAACACACTCCTCCATTACCACAGCTATCACCCTAAGCCCCTCCGAGATAGTATACCGGTGGGGCAATTTTTGAGACTGAGAAGGATATGCTCTGACGAAGGGGATTTCCATCAGCAGGCCACACTATTATATGCAAAATTTATAGAACGTGGCTACCCATCTAGGGTGGTCAAAGCAGCATGGAAAAGAGCCCGCAATTGTCAGCGGGAGTGGTTATTTCATTCAAAGGAGAAAGAGAAAAGTGGGGCCCTAGTATGTGTATTACCCTATTCTAGTAGGAGTCAACAACTTAGACAAATTATTTTGAAGCACTGGTCAGTGTTGCAGGTACATGAAAGCATGAACCAAATTCCATTGTTTGCTTACACTCGAGGCCGTAATTTGGGCCAAATTCTTAAACAGCAGGCCCCCGGTCAACAGAATTATGGGGGTCCTCATGTAAGCTGTGCCCATTGTGTATATTGCTCTCATGTCCTCAACATTGACCAAGTACTTATTCCTCAATCAGGAGGTAAGAGATTTTATTTAATAACTAATACTAATTGCCTTTCTACGGCAGTTGTGTACTGTATAATATGCCCTTGTGGGCTTTATTACATCGGACATACTCGGCGGGCTATTAAAACTCGAATTGCCGAACATTTGAGTAACATCAGATGTAATCGTATGTCGGCTCCTCTTGTGAGCCATTGGCTTGAACAGCAGCATTTAATTGAAGATGTTAAATATACAGTAATAGCTAGGACACACAAAACAACAGGGGATGTGACTCAAAGTTTATTATATTTAGAACAAAAATTCATCTTTCAGTGGCATACTCTGACCCCCACAGGGTTAAACAATGAAATCGAATGGTTTCATTTATAGAAGGAATAGATTCATGGTCTGATTATAGGGACGAGTCCGACGTCAGCATGACGTAGTTGAAGGGGAGGTGCATATATAGTGGGGCCTGCTGAGGGAAATTCGTCGCCAGAAGCTAAGGTGTCTGTGAGCAGTGTGGAGTGCGTTATGCCGGTAGGTCTGTGTGTGAATGGTGTGGTAGTTAATTGTGATTATTGTGTAAAAATTACAGCAGTGGTAACTGAAGTGTTTTAGTGTTAATGTGGTTGTTTTACATTTGTAGTACCCCTCCTGAAGAAGCCAGTCGGCGAAACCTAGGTAGGGGGGTCGGCAATTGTAATGAATGCAGTCATTTGAATAAAAAGGAACCCGGAGCAGCTATACCGATTACCCACTCCATTCAAAGCTAAGTTGGTTTTGTTTTACCATCTTTGTGTAGTCATTTAGCTGTTGTTTGGTGGGTGAGACTGTGAACAACGATGATGGTCTCTCAAAACAGCTGCTCCGTGATTTTTTCACTGAGACCTCAGCTGTGGGTCTGAGTGTTCACTAAATGACTTCAGTTACTTGATTGATTGATATAATATTGTTTTTGAATAACAAAGTGAGCTAGTAAAAATATTTAAATATATCACTTTGGATAAATAAATTCCCTTGAGGTACAAGGAACTAAATTTCAATGCCAAAAAATGCAAGGTCATGCATCTTGGCAACAAAAATCCATGTAAGACTTACAGTCTTAATGGTGAGATCCTAGAGAGAACTGTAGCGGAACGTGACTTAGGGGTAATCATCAGTGAGGACATGAAGACTGCAACTCAAGTGGAGAGAGCTTTATCTAAGGCCAGACAAATCATGGGTTGCATACACAGGAGTTTCGTTAGCCGTAAGCCCGAAGTCATAATGCCATTATATAGGTCCATGGTGAGACCCCATCTGGAGTATTGTGTGCAGTTCTGGAGACCACATTATCGCAAGGATGTGCTGAGACTTGAGTCGGTCCAGCGAATGGCCACACGGATGGTAACAGGGCTCAGGGAGCTCCCGTATGAGGAACGGCTGAATAAATTGCAGCTCTACTCCCTAGAGGAACGCAGGGAGAGAGGGGGCATGATCGAAACATTCAAATACCTCACGCGCCTTATTGAGATAGGGGAGGATATCTTCTTCTTCATGGAACCCACGTCAACATGAGGGCATCTGTGGAAAATCAGGGGAGGGACATTGCATGGTGACACCAGGAAGTACTTCTTCACCGAGAGGGTGGTAGATCGATGGAATAGTCTTCCGATACAGGTAATTGAGGCCAGCAGTGTGCCTGATTTTAAAGCTCAATGGGATCGAAAGGTGGGATCTCTTCACAAAGGGAGGTAGGGGAGGGTCATTGGTGTGGGCAGACTTGATGGGCCTTGGCCCTTATCTGCCGTCACTTTCTATGTTTCTATTTTATGCTTTGTTTCTGGTTCCCTGTCACCCTCCTTCTTTCTTCCTTCCTCCGTGCCCCATTTTTTGCTTTTTTTTCTGGCTCCCTGTCCCCACCCCACCTTCTTTCTTTCTTTCTTCCTTCCTGCCCTCCCCCATGCCACCGCCGCCGCGGAATAGGCTGCTGCCGCTGCCGCTATCGGGAACAGGCCGAGATCTCCCTGCTTCTCTTCTGCACGGGGCCGACCAACTCTCGCCGCCTTACGTCAATTCTAACATCGGAAAGGACGTTCCGGGCAGCCAGGCGGCGATTGGCTAGCCAGAACGTCCTCTCGACGTCAGAATTGACGTCGGGCCGTGAGAGTTGGTCGGCCCCGCAGGGAAGAGAAGCAGGGAGATCAAAGAACACGGTGCCGGCCTGATCCCTGATGGCAGCAGTGAGAAGGGAAGGGAAGCAGGTTGGGCACCACTGCTCTAGACAAGCCATGAGCCTAGGGAGAACAGTGGACCGCCCCCCCCCCCTTGGTACGCCACTGGAGCAGCATCGTGTCTGGCCGGCTCATTCGTTTAAAGCCGCGAGTGGTGGCTCCTTGCGAGATCCGTGCCTGCGTCTGAAGCTGATGCAGGAGTGGATAGCGCAAGGAGCCCCCAAACCCGCGGCTTTGAACGAACGAGCCGGCTGCTGCTCTAAAAGGAAGAGAATGATCGCCTCCAGACTGCGGGCCGCAAATAAAACCTGGAGAGCCACATGCGGCCCGTGGTCTGCGTGTTTGAGACCGCTGCTTTAAACAATCCTTTCACACAGTTCCTGCATTTCAATATCAGGGACTTCTACCTGCTCATGTTTCCTCTCAAGCAATTTTCTTAGCAGCTCCACATTTGGCTTCCTGGGCTAGCTGGTTCCTTCCTCCTTTGCCAGGTGCTGGGTCTCCCTCTAGCAAGCAAGGCTGCTTCCTAAAATTCTGTGCTCCAGGGCCCCACACCCTCCCTCTGGCTGGGATAGGAGAAGATTTAAAGGGACCTGCACACTTAAACTGGGACTCCGCTTTTGCCGACTTTAAAGTGGTAGTCTTACAACTGGGACTTCTAATTAGGTTTTGTCTTTCTTTCAGGGGTTCTAAACCTTCCCTTTCTAAGTGGCTGATAGGACAAGGCTCATATTCCTGAGGCTCAAACTCAGGGTTGGCAGGGTCCCTGTCACAGCATGTGTTAAATCTGTTTGGCAGCAGGTGTGCGAGTGCCCATAGTATTGGATGTCTTTAGTTCTCTTGACTGCTTCTCTCTGAAGTTGTGAGGGGGCTATGGACACGCGTTTTCTCTTTTCTCAAGCATGGGGTCTATGGTCCTGCCTTTTATTCAGGAAGTATCTTTGCAGCTCTCCTGTCTACTCCTGTCTTCCTCCTTTTTGATACTCCTTCCATAAATGTCAGTTTGTGGTAATGGCATTTTTTTTTGTTGGAATTTTGATTGCCAGGTTGAAGACCTGAAGAAGCGGGCAAGGCAGCTCAGGCACCACCACCAGGACTGGGTGGACAAAGTCAGGGCAAATCTGGATAAAACCCCAGGTACACTTCCGATACATGTCGGTGGGTGGTATGGGGGCATGGGAGGAGAGCTAGGGCTATCTTGTATTTTCTACTCTCTTCCATGACTGTTCCCTCTTTTCAGATGTGAGACCAGAGGAAGAAGAGGCAGTGGCGGCTGCTCCTGCCCCCATTCCCCCTAACTATCTTTCACGCTGGCGTATCCAGTCCCACTCCCCTTCCCCCCAGGATGGTCACAGTCCACCTCATTCCCAAATTCCTATGGCCAAACGCCCCAGACCCACCCCAGCTCCCTCCTTTCCCATGCCTGGCTCACCCTCCTCTCCCTTGCTTCCCCATTCCCCCTTGAATCTGTATTGCCCTGTGCACTGCTCCATAAAACATTGTCAACCTCACCCTGCTTCCCTTCCCTCTGTCCATGTTCACTGCTCCACATCCCCCTTGCCTGTATCCCACCCTGTTCATTGTGCCACCTCCCCTCCACCTGCCTGCGTTGATCGTGCCACCTCTCCCATTCCCACCAACCCTGACCTTGAATTAGCAAGAGAGCTCAGGGAAGCAGCACAGCTGTTGCGCAAGGGAGGCAATATGCTCGTACAACTTTCTCAGGTGCTTGAGCATATCGCCTCATATGTTGCACCATCTGTGGCACGCCCCTAAGTCTATTCCACCCACACTGCACTGGGCTTCTCCTTCCCTCACCACTGGGCTGCCCTCCTCCTTCCCTCCACCACCCTAGACTTCTCCTTCCCTGCCCACCTTGGACTTAACCTCCCCCCTGAATATGTTTGTATGCATAAGGCCTGGGGCCTATCTGCCTAACTCTGACAAGAAGGAAGCAGCAGCAGCAACCATCTTTTGAGTCCTACTGTCTCTCATGGCTGTTGACTCCTTGCAGCAGGACACCAACCTTCCAAGGAACTGTTGAGGTATTGCTTCCCAGTTTGTAATCAACAGTGTCATGCCATGCATAAGGCCTGGGGCCTCTCAGCCTAAAACTGACCAGAGGGTGGCAGCAGCAACTATCATTTGAGGACTACACTGATGTGTATATATTTCAGGAACATGGGCTCTATCTTGCTGGGTCCCTTCATTCTGGTTGTAATCTGAGTGGACCAGTACCTTTTTCCCATATGGTTCTTAGGTCAGGATATCATAAGTGTCCTGTCTTGCCTTACTGCTATGTCGATATATATCAGTGTAACATAACAACCATGATATTTGTTTTCTTTTGTACAGGATAATAAATCTGTAATTTTTGTATTATTGAAACCAAACATTGTGATGTCTATATATTTCTGGAGTGTGTCCAAGATTGACATTATTACTAGGAGACTAGCCACTCCCAGCACACACATGATAGTTTCAAAAATAAATGAGTGGTTTGGTTTGTTGTATTCCAAAATATTTTATTATGAATGTGCTCCTGTGATCCACCTTGTTAAAGGTGGACTATGAATAATAAACTATGGGGCTCATAATCAAAAGTTTAAAACATCCAAAAACCAGCCTACGTCGGTACTTGGATGTCCTAATAGCAGGGATGTCCAAGTGCCGATAATCAAAACCAACTTTCTAGACATGCAGCAGCATGTCTAAGCTGCTGTGCGTCCAAAGAGCAAAAGGACATGTGGGAAGTGTATTATAGAAACATAGAAACATAGAAATAGACGGCAGATAAGGGCCACGGCCCATCCAGTCTGCCCACCGCAATGACCCTTCCCCACCTAACTCAGTGAATAGATCCCACGTATCTATCCCATTTGGCCTTAAAATCAGGCACGCTGCTGGCCTCAGTGACCTGAAGTGGAAGATTATTCCAGCGGTCAACCACTCTCTCAGTGAAAAAGAATTTCCTGGTGTCACTGTGCAGTTTCCCTCCCCTGATTTTCCACGGGTGCCCCCTGGTTGCCGTGGGACCCATGAGAAGGAAGATATCTTCTTCCACTTCGATGCGACCCGTGAGATACTTGAACGTCTCTATCATGTCTCCCCTCTCTCTGCGTTCCTCGAGTGAGTAGAGCTGTAACTTATCCAGCCTTTCCTCGTAAGGGAGATCCTTGAGACCAGCGATCATCCGGGTTGCCATTCTTTGCACCGACTCTAGTCTCAGCACATCTTTTCGGTAATGCGGCCTCCAAAATTGCACACAGTACTCCAGGTGTGGTCTCACCATGGATCTATACAATGGCATAATGACTTCAGGCTTACGGCTGACGAAACTCCTGCGTATGCAACCTATGATTTGCCTTGCTTTGGAGGAAGCTTGCTCCACTTGATTGGCAGCCTTCATGTCCTCACTGACGATCACCCCTAGGTCACACTCTGCATCAGTTCTTGTTAGGATCTCGCCATTTAGGGTGTAAGTCTTGCATGGATTATGGCTGCCCAGGTGCATGACTTTGCATTTTTTGGCATTGAAGCTGAGTTGCCAGGACCTAGACCAGCGCTCCAGTAGTAGTAGGTCGTGCATCATGTTGTCGGGCATTGAGTTTTTGTCTGTTGTACTCTTGGCCACTACATTGCTTAGTTTGGCGTCATCAGCGAATAATGTTATTTTACCTCGGAGACCTTCTGCCAAGTCTCTTATGTAGATGTTGAACAGGATCGGGCCCAGGACGGAGCCCTGTGGCACTCCACTGATCACCTCCGTCGTTTCGGAGGGGGGTACCATTCACCATTACCCTCTGAAGCCTACCCTCAAGCCAGTTCCCAATCCATTTCGTCAGCGTGTCGCCCAATCCTATAGAACTCATTTTGCTCAGCAACCTGCGGTGTGGTACGCTATCGAATGCTTTGCTGAAGTCCAGGTATACAATGTCCAGGGACTCCCCAACATCCAGCTTTCTCGTCACCCAGTCAAAGAAGCCGATCAGGTTGGATTGGCAGGATCTCCCCTTAGTAAATCCATGTTGACGGGGATCACGTAGATTCTCCTCGTTCATGATCGTATCCAATTGGCATTTGATTAGAGTTTCCATTAGTTTGCTCACTATTGATGTGAGACTCACCGGTCTGTAGTTTGCTGTTTCCATCTTGGAGCCTTTCTTATGAAGTGGAATGACGTTAGCCATTTTCCAGTCCAACGGGACGTCACCTGTACTAAGGGAGAGATTGAAGAGTGCGGATAGCGGTTCCGCCAAGACATCACACAACTCCCTGAGCACCCTGGGGTGTAGGTTGTCAGGCCCCATTGCCTTGTTAACCTTGAGATTTGACAGCTCGCAGTAGACACTGCTGGGCGTAAACTCAAAATTACTAAATGGATCAGCTGAGTCAACCCTTGTCTGCAGCTGAGGACCAAGTCCCGGCGCCTCGCGGGTGAAGACTGAGCAGAAGTATTCATTTAACAGTTGGGCTTTCTCCGAGTCCGTTTCTGCATAGTCTCCCCCTGGTTTCCTGAGGCGTACTATCCCACCTGAGTTCTTGTTCCTGTCACTGATATACCTGAAAAAGGATTTATCTCCTCTCTTTATGTTCCTTGCTAAAGACTCCTCCATGCGGAATTTGGCCTCCCTAACTGCTGTTTTGACTGTTTTTGACTTGGTCAGATAGATTTCCCTGGAGTCCTGTTTCCCTGATTGTTTGTAAGAGATGAATGCTTTTTTCTTCTCCTTGATGAGGTCCGAGATCTCCGTAGAGAACCATTGTGGCTTATTGTTCCTACTCCGTTTACTTACCGATTTAACATAGCGGTTTGTTGCTTCCTGTATGGTGGCTTTTATAGTTGACCACATTTCTTCCACGTTATCGGTTTCTGTTTGGCTTTGTAGCACCTGGTGAACGAAGTCTCCCATTTCTTTGAAGTTTGTGTCCTTGAATTTAAGGACCTTGGTTAGTGTGGTAGATTTAGTGAAACCTTTTCTGAGATTGAACCATACCATGTTGTGGTCGCTGGAGGCCAATGTGTCGCCCACCGAGACCTCTGTGACACTTTCTCCATTGGTAAGTATCAGGTCTAGGATTGCCTGATCCCTTGTTGGTTCCAACACTAGTTGCCTTAGTCTTGCTCCCTTCAAGGAATTTAATAGCCTCCTGCTGCTGCATGAAGCAGAGGAAAGCGTGACCCAATCCACATCAGGCATGTTGAAGTCACCTAACAATACTGTGTCCCCACGCAAGGTGATATTCTCTATATCTCCGATTAATTCCATATCTTGGTCATCCTGTTGTCTTGGGGGTCTGTATACTACGCCAAGATACAAGCATTTGTCCTTCCCTCTGGCCAAATTTACCCAAAGGGATTCTCCAGTGTACCGTACATCTGTGATTCTGGTGACTTTAATGTCATCTTTAGTATATAATGCTACACCTCCTCCCATTTTGCCCTCCCTGTCCCGGCGAAGCAAGTTGTAACCCGGTATGACCATGTCCCACCCGTGGGAGTCTGTGAGCCAGGTCTCAGATATCACCACCACATCCAAGTCGGCATTTATCATTTCTGTTTCCAGTTCCAGGATCTTGTTTCCCAGACTGTGGGCGTTGACGTACATAGCCCTCCATGTTGTATGTTTGTTATGTCTCAGTGGGGACATTCCTGCTATAGCAACTAGGCCACCTTTAGCATTATTTGCATGTCTCGTATTCTTCCTAGACCCAGAGCTGCAATGTGCACCTTTCCCGGACTCCCCATACCCAAAACTACAGTTTATGGCTAACCCAGACTCAGAATTGTGTGTACTCTGTGGGGGTATTCATTCCCTCTTGAGCAACTTGACTTCCTATAATATAGTTTGCAGTGTGTATTCTGTCGCTGGACCCAGAATTACAATGTGTACTTCTCCTAGTCCCAGAATCACAGTGTGCACCCCTCCTAGATCCAGAATTACAATTTGAACTCCCCTTAGACCCAGATTTACAATGTATACTCCCCTTAGCCCCAGCATAACAATGTGATCCAGAATTATAATGTGACCCTGAATTATAGTGTTTACTTTCTTTAGTCTCCCTTACTTCAGTCTCAAGAAGAAATTGGTAGCTTAGCTCGTCAAGTAGGTTGTTTGTGCCAGTACCCTCCCCCAACTTACCTAGTTTAAAGCCTTGTGAAGTAGGCGGGCTAAGCGGTGTCCCAGGACGTTCTTCCCTCTTCTGGTCAGGTGTAACCCGTCTGGTCCCTGTAATCCTGGGTGGGAATCGGGTGAGCTTCAATCTGGACGTACCCCAGCCATAATCAAAACTTTCCTAGAGGGAACTTAGATGCCGGCAGTTAGACCTGTTTGAGTTGAGCCTAAGTTCCACAAAGGTGCCCAAACTGACAAGGCATGACCCCCCCCCTTTACGCCCCCAGTGGTCAAAATCATTTTGAGCCAATGAGAGCCTTCGGTCTCTCCCACTGCATCCAAAGGCTCTGGCTCAAAATCACCATTTTCAGCCAACCAGGACCTTCAGTCCCTCCCATTGCATCTGAAGATGCATTGGGAGGGGGAAGCCCCGTCATTGCAGCATGTGGCCCTGTAGGCAGGAGGGAGTGAGCTTCCCTCCTGCCATTTGCTCTTCCAAAGGAATGGGGGGGAACCTAGGAACTTTGGGGGCAGATGTGTGGTAGGGTGGAGATGTTGGGGGACGTATGGGATATCAGGGATGTCATGGGGAGGGATGTAGGGCTCTGAGGCTCAGCTGATCCTGGCAGGGGGAATCCCTATCAGCTGAGCTACCAGGAATCCTCCGAAACTGGCTCAGCTGATGGGGATTCCTTCTGCTGTGATCAGACAAGGTAGTTGGTGGGTATGCCTGCAAAACTTGCTTTTGTATATTTTTCGCGAGAACTGATGCAGCCATTCATAAAGCGGGGCGGGCCCAGGCAGCAGTGCAGAAAGCATGCTTCTGCCGGACCATACACCGCTGGATCACCAGGCTTAAGGAGTGTTTTAAAAAGAAGGTCCAGCCGGCAGGCCGTGTTTTTAAAGGGCGGGTGGTGTTTTAAAAAGATACTGGGAGGAGAGGGGCAGGTCGTCTTCGCTCCATAAGACGCACCCACTTTTCCACTCCCTTTTTGGGGGTGGACAAAGAGCGTTTTATGGAGCAAAAAAATAGGGTAAATGCTGCCCCCATATTTTTAACTTCCACCTCTCATGCAGTCAGCAGCCCCCAACCTGCTGACACATACTTTTAATAAATGTGCAAGGTATGCGCCTTTAAGACATGCGTATATGGCAGCCCCAGACTTGCTGGCACATGCTTTTAATGAATGCACAAGGTATGCGTCTTTAAGACACGTTTATGGCACCCCCCACCAAGTATGATAAATGCATCTTCAGACCTGCTGGTGTACACTTTTGTTACATGCACTTGAGATGTGCCTTTAACACACTACTAGCACCTCCAGACCTGCTGGTAATTTTGGAGCATTTAAAGGTCTGTGCTTCATTTTGGGCATCAGGCAATGTCGGGATCACCCAGAGTGCTCATTTTAATATCAATGGCCTCGTTATACTACATTTACATAATATTATCGGAGGATGCTACAAAGTAGAGAATGACACGGTGGCTATTACCCATGGTTAGCTGTGGGTAACCGCGGGTAACCTGCCAAAACAGTGGGGGGAAAAAGTGTTCACCGCAGCTACGGGGACAGGGCCATTCACCACTCCGTGAAGCGGTGAATGGCCTTGTCTCCACAGTTAAGGGAGAGAACGCATGTGGTCACTGATCATGCTCCCTCCCTCCTTACTAACAATCGCCACTGCCATTCGATCACTGCTGCCACCGCCCCATCCGAGCATCTCCCTTTATCCCTCCCTTTCCCTTGTGGTGGGGTGGAGGGAGAGATGGAAGGGAGAGGCACAGTAACAGAGCACATGGAAGAGGCAGAGAGAAGGCAGACAGTGGATTGAAGGAAATGAATGAGAAGAACATAAGGAAAGCAGAAACCAGACAACAAAGGTAGAAAAAAAAATTATATTTATTTTTTTTGCTTTAGGATAAAGTAGTATATTAGTTGTGTTGATAAATATTTATAAACAAAGCCCTGCCAGCTGAACATCTCTTTCGCTAGTTCAGCAGCCAGAACTTTGATTTATAAAATGACAATTGTACAGAATATTGTTTCTTTTTATACTTTAATAAAAATAAATTATTGGCACTAATTGGGATGAAATATTTATATATTTTTAGGCACTGGGATCCGTGCACAAGTTTTACACATGGTTCCAAAAAGAGGGATTGGCCATAGGAGTGTTTTTGCTGATCAGTGGCATTCTTGTAACTTACACACACTGAGTAAGGAGGATCCATTCCTAATATAGGTGCAAGGATTTACACCAGGGTTTAGTTGGTGTAAATCCTTGCAGCTAAAGTTAGGTGTGGTTCTTGGCACCAAGCGCTATTTTATATACAGTGCCTAAATTTGAGCACCATTTATAGAATAGTGCTCAGTGTGATTTTCAGTCATCGTCAATTTTTCGGCACCTTTTGTAGAATTCAGTCCTTAGTGTCCTGCTTGTGGAACTCGCTCCTACTTGTTCTGAGCCCTCTCTTATAAAATTTAAATCTGGTCTAAAAATTCTTTTCTTCACGCAGGCTTTTCAAGGCTTGACCAGCTGAAGGCCTCATGCATTGTGAGCTATCCATTATGTTGTCAAACACTTGTTCTTAGTACTGCCCTCTAACTTTCTATCTTCTTCCTGACTTCTTTTAATGAACATTGCTCTTCAACCATCTCATTGTTTTTTAAAGACTGTTTATCTGCACAGGCTGATCTCACTATGTCAAGCTATTAACCATACTGTACACCACTTTGCTATGATAACTTAAAAGATTGTTAACAAAGTTACTGAATAAACTGATTTAGAGCAAAACATTCTACCTGTGACAACAGATGATTCCTTTGTGCAGATTGTGGCCTTGTTTATTTTCCTTACAAATATTTTTTTTACTTTGGGGATAGGTTTAACATAGGTTGAATTTATTTATTTAAACATTTATATTCTGCACCATCCTCCAAATTTAGGTGGATCACAATATTTCTCTTCCTTTGACCCTAGAATACATATCCATCTTCATGTAGGCCAGAACATCAACATCCACAATCTGTAGCTCTTGATCTCTCCTCTTCATAGCTGTAGCTTCTGATCATGCCTTTACTCTTCACTTTGTTTCCTGGACTCTTATATCATTCTTGTTCTCCTGTTATATTGCACCCTTATCTTTAATTTTACTTCTTTCGGTTGCTCTGGCAGACTTGGCAGCTTTCTTACACTCATCGTTGGCTCTCCTTTCAGTCTCTAAATTCTTCTTTTCACATCATCTACCGTGTCAGCTATTTTATAATGTCTTACTTTGATCTGTTCAAAGAGATACATTAAATTTGCATCGATTGCCTTTCACAGCTTTTCCTTTGATATCTTTGCTGTTTCTTCCAGATTCTGGTAAGCTCTCTTTGTGTACCTTCTAGATTTAATATAGGGTTTGTGGCTTAAAAGTAGCAGTACATTATCACCTTTTTATCTTCAGATGTGCACTTATCCATTTCATCTTCTAAATGAATTTCTGTTGTTTATCTCCTATTGCAGTAGGTCAAGCCCAAAGCTGCAGCAAGGTAGTTATAGTCACCTGAAGTTTCAATACTGTTACTACTATCATCATTATCCCTGGTGCTTAGAAGGGTAGGCACCATTTTATCCAGGGTGATCTGTAGCCAGTATGAAATCTTCTTTTTTCCTTCCTACTATTTCAATGGTAGCTGTTACCTTCCTAAGATTTGGCACTGGTATTAAACAATTAAGTCACACAATGAAAACATCCAGTGATCCTTAAAGAGAGAAATATATATTTTCTTCCTTCTCAAAAATTCATCTCTGCAGACCTCCTCTGTGTAAACTCTTGTGACAGCAAAACACATTATGTCCATTTAAAAGGATTATCACTCATGGGGTAGTATGTCCAAATGTGTTTGTTTTGCTCATATCCTGGCGAGACCAAACCTTACTCTATTACTATATAAGATGTTGGCGTCTTGTATGTGCCACTAAATATGATTTCCGGGCAAAACTCTTCTCACAATCTGTACATTTAAATGGCTTCTCTCCAGAGTGGACTGATTTATGCATTTTGAGTTGTGATTTACGGACAAAACCCCTTTCACATTCAATACATTTAAATGGTTTCTCTCCAGTATGAACAAACATGTGAAGGCTAAGCTCTGATCTCTGAGCAAAACCTCTTTCACATTCCATGCACTTGAAAGGTTTCTCTCCGGTGTGATATATTTCATGTTTCTTTAATGCTGATTTACTAGCAAATGATTCCTCACATTCAGTGCAGTTAAATGGTTTCTCTCCAGTATGAATTCTTCTATGGATTTCTAAATCTGATCTGTATACGAAGCCTTTTTCACATTCAGGACATTTAAAAGGGTTGTTTCCTGTGTGATATATTTCATGCTTTTTAAGGGTTGATTTATTAGCAAATCTTTCATCACATACAGTACAATGAAATGGTTTTTCTCCAGTATGAACTCTTCTATGGATTTCAAAGTTTGAATGGTATGCAAAACATTTTCCACATTCAGGGCATTTAAAAAGTTTGACTCCTGTATGATATCTTTCATGCTTTTTAAGGTATGATTTACTAGAAAATCTGTCATTACATTCAGTACAATGAAATGGCTTTTCACCAGTATGAACTCTTTTATGCACTTCAAATTCTGATCTATATGCAAAACATTTTTCACATTCAGAGCACTTAAAAGGTTTCTCTCCAGTATGTCGCCTTTTGTGCTTTATAAGGGTGGCTCTGCTAGCAAATCTGTCCTCACATTCAGTGCAGTTAAATGGTTTTTCTCCAGTATGAATTCTTCTGTGGGTTTCAAATTCTGACCTGTATGCAAAACATTTTTCACAATCAGTACATTTAAATGGTTTCTGTCCTCTATGATAAAGTTTATGACATGTAAGCTGTGATCTCTGAGGAAAACATTTTTCACATTTAGGACATTTAAAGTGTTTTCTTTCTGCCTGAATTCTTCTCCGTGCCACATGATTGGATTGCTTAGGGAACCATTTTTCACATTTGTCACAAGAAAAGTGGTTCCTCTTTCTCTTATCCTGGTGGATGACTTTATGACTTGACTCCTTAGGAAGCTGGAGAATACATTCGGATGTTTCTTGATGTTCAATACATTGTGAGCATGTGCTGTAGTTTTTCTTGCATTCAGAGTATCTAAATGTCTCTCTTTCAAGTTTTGAACTGCAATTGGAATGTCTCTTACTTTCAGCACATGGGTTTGTCTTCCTTTCATTTTGTGTTCTCTCTTTAAACTTGCCCAAAAGTACTTTACCCATACCTCCTTCACAATCAACAGAAAGATTTAGGCTTTCTCTGGAGGAGTCTTGGTTCTTCCATTCATTTCTCTCCCAACCATTGCTGTGCATAGATCCATTGTCTGCTGAACAAAAAACAGAATATGCTTATTAATCTTACAAATATGGAAAAGAACAAATTTCAGAATGTTTTAATCCCATAAAGGGCCACTTTGGTAAAAAAGACTTTAATGTGAGAGCCAGGATCAGTGCTGAAGAGAGTGGATAGTGCCCAGAGCCCTGGGTGATAAGAGATTGGGAAAAGCCTTTCCACTGATGTAGCCAGTTCAGTTGCTCAGGTGTATTTAAGAGCAATACCCTGGATTCTCTATGTGTCGCCCAGAGTTGGATATGCAAATTTGGGCACTGGTCGCAGACCCATTCACAAATTAATTAATGATCCATTAACAATGTTAATTGGCAGCAATTTGGAATTACACACATATCTGCCTAGCCGCTATTCTATAACACATGCACCTAAATTTCATGGCGTGCAGCTCAAAAGGGAGCATGGCCATGGGCAGGTCAGGGACATTCCCAGAAATTAGGTGTGATATTATAGAATATTTGGTTATCAGTTGGGCGCAAGGATTTATACCAGGTTTTGGCAGGTGTAAGTACTCATACCCAAAGTTAGGTGTGATCTGTGCTGTTCTGTAAAAAGGCACATTGCACGGATCACCGTTTATAGAATACTAGTTTAGTGTGGATCTTTCCAGTACCGAACTTTGGGTGTCCTTTACTGAATCTGGCTCAATATGTGTAAATATGATGAATTCTCTAGACGCTTTCTCTCCCTCAGACTACCTTGTCTCCCCAACACACTCTTCTCCCAGTACACACTCCTCTTACCCTAAACCAATCTCAACATCCACCAACATCTCCTCCCAGTCACAACCACCATCATTCTGTCCCTAGTCCTTCCAAGCTGGGTTCCTCCCTGATTTATTGTCAAATATATTTTATTGCGCATCAAGAAAAACAACAATTGGAAACAAGAACAAAGAGCAACAGGGTAGCTCAAAATTTCACACCATAAACCAACAAACCCACCCCATCAACCCAACCCACAACCCAATCCTCCCCCCACCCACTCTCACTGATGCAAAAAAAAAAAAAAAAAAAGGACGCTAGCAATTCAAAAGGCGGCTACGAGCCACCGGGGACAATGTATTCCAAAATGGCTCCCAAATTCTCTGAAATGCACGTCCGGGCAAGGAAGAAATGTCTTGGACTCCTCTCCGTTCCCAGGAAAGCAATGTAATCATTCGACAACGCCAAAGGGACCTCCGCTTCCATCCACTTAAGCAAAATGCATTTGATAGCAATCACTGCCGTCCAATCCTCCCTGATTTATTAACGCCCCCACCTGATCTTTCCCAGAATCTTGGCACAGCCACTGCCTCTAGGGACAGCTATTTTCTTCCTGCATCATGTGGCTCTTGGTGAGCTTGATCTAAGTGGTGTCTAAACTTTACTGTTCATACTCTTGCAAGAGTAACTCAAACACATTTGAGAACCATGCAGTCCTGAAGGGAAACAGAGCAGTTGTTTTGGAGACACTACCAGCAGAAAGCCTCTGGACAAGATGGTGGGTAAGAGCATATACTACTGAGAGAAAAGAATTAGGGAACCACATGTGGTCCCTGGCCTTCCAATGAAGAATTCTTCCATATAGTGGTATATCAAATCTTTGAATAAACTGTCTTTGGTTAAGTTTCATATGACATATCAGAGTAAGCAATACTGCTTATAGACAGACAGATGCAGCAAGGTCATAGCTCATGAACAGAAGTGAAAGGACTATTTCCAGTATTATCCTGCAGGTTATGTGCACCTCATCCTTACCTCCAGTTGCTGCAGTATTTCCTTTCACTTCCGATTTCATTCATTATCCCAAAATTCTTGAAACCTACCCTGGAGACCTGAATTTTACACAAAACCAAGGACCCAAGGTCTTTTATGATGGTTCAGTCTTGACAGACAAAGAGCCTTACAATTTGCTATGTGTGATGTACAATACAGCATAATCAGCATTTTTCTATAAAGAATTTTGGGGTTTTTTTCACCTGTGACAGTCCCAATAAAGTCCTTTCTTCCTTCGGGCTGATTTCTGACAAAGGACTCGTCCACTTTCTGAGCCTGTATTGGGAGGTCAGGGCTGTTACCTGGAATGCCTGTTAATTAAATTAAATGGGAAAATACCTTCAGATGCCTTCCAGTTTTGGAAGCTAACAGAAAAAAAATCTAGCACCACTTAGCTAAAAGAGACTTGTGCTTATGATTCCGTGAGAGCTAAGCCCGACTATCTTCATAGAAGGTGTTAAGGAACACTACTTATAAGTTGATTAGAATTGTGTCCAGTCAGTAAGTGGGAGCTTTTTCAGTTGTACTGCCTTTTATTATGAAGTAGATCAACTTAGTGCAGTTACTCACATGTGCCTGTCATATTGCTTCCTCTGTCCACATATTCCTGGTACTCAGGCCTGAATCCTTCTTGTTTAATATGAATTAAAATGTCAGGTTTGATATCTAGACAGCCTGTTATAGAAAACCATGATTAGATTATGTTTAGGAATGGGATCCCAAAGCTCCTGTTATCAAAGTAAGTCTAAAAGGTTTCTCCCTCTTTACAGCTGCTGCCAGCAGTGCAGCATGAAGAGGAATGATTCTGTGCTCCTTACAAGGAAAAATGCATTCTGGCAGCACACTGATGGTGTTAAGGAACCAATTCAGCTAATTGAGCCAGAAAGCAAACCCAAACATTTATTTATTTTCACAGTTGTAGCCTGCTCATTCTACCATTCTTGATGAGTAACAACTAAACATGCACGATATTGTATAGAACATCAAACGATAAAAACTAAAAACAAAACTACTTATTAAGATCTACCACATATCTAACATAAAGGTAATATATTAAGGAAATGTCTGCAGAACATAAGATAAGCAACTTTATCTGAATATGAAGGAGAAATCTTTTTGGATAAAAGAAAATGAAAGAAAACCTGGAATTAAAATGAACAGAAAAGCTACACAACCCTCAAACCAGGATAGCAGTTAAAGCACTGTAAGTAATACAGTATATTAAGGAGGTGCTTCTGTCATAGCACTGCCAATATTTCATCCAGAGTGCAATTACACACACACAGTACTAAAATTACAGATTCATAGCCTAAAACTGTTAAGCAAAGGTACTTACCTGTAGAAGATATCCTTCAATGACAGTAGGTATATATTCTCACATGGGTGAGATCATCCACTGAACCTGGTACGGATACTTTAAATTTTTAAGGCAGTACCCATACTGCATGTGTACCAGTGCCTTCCCGCCCAACGTTGGCTCACGGAACCTCTGCAGTTCAGTAACAAAGCTAAGAAGCCAACTAGGGGAGGTGGGCAGTTTGTGAGAATATATACCTGTTGTCACATGTGGGACTCCCAACCTGTCTGATTCTGCAAACACGTGTCCTATTGGTAGGTGGCAGTAGGCATCCTACTGCCATCTCTCAGCCAATCGGGATGCACTTAAAAAAAAGGGGGGAAAGGGAAGGGCATCTACATTGTAGGCGTCTGTCGCATGTCTACGAAAACGAGTAGGGATGCTTAAGCACACTCAAGATGGGGCATGGGTGTGGTTTCACCCGGAAGTGGCCTTGGGTGTGCTTAAGTGTCCCTATGTGTCTCCGTAGACACACAATACATGCCTTTTTTTTTTTTTAATTATTTCTTTATTCATTTTTTCATATTACAAGTGTATCAGAAAAATAGATAAAATCTTATAAACACACTTGATTTTCCTTCATGAATACTTTAAGTACAATATATCATATTTATATTCATATTTTATAATGTTTTAGATAATATGTAAATCATTTAATATGTATGACAAATATAAATAAAATAAAAAAGCCCCCCAAGCCCTCCCTTCCTATTTCAGAAAATCTAACTTAATACTTCAAAATGCATTAATTAATTCATACATATTGTGAGGTAAATAAAATAATACCCACCCACATCCCCACTTAACAAATCTCTTATTATGGGAAAATGTTATTAATCATTACAAAAATCTGCTAATGGTCTCCAAATCTTCAGAAATTTACCAAAGTAACACAATACATGCCTTAAATGTAGACCTGCAAAATGCTGGTTTATATTAGATACAAAAAACATCATCGAGGAATCTTTTCCATACTACTATGTTAGAGAACCAATGAGAATGATAAAGATTTTGTTCTTCTAGATGTGCCATGTATAATGTTGCTAAAGAGGGTGCCAATGACGCTCCCATGGCAATCTCATGGTGGTGTTGATAAAACTCGCCATTAAACCAGAAAAAAACTCCCTTTTTAAAACCAATGTGGCTAAGTCCATTAAAAACGGAGTAGTCACTCTAGAGTCCACTGTTGGCTATTAGTCACACTTGATGTAACGTCACTATATACGATGATACCAGTGGATAAGGCGTTAGAATAAATGAAATCAATTTTTGAACAACAGTGGACTCTAGAGTGACTACTCCGTTTTTAATGGACTTAGCCACATTGGTTTTAAAAAGGAGTTTTTTCTGGTTTAATGGCGAGTTTTATCAACAACACCACGGGCTTATATTAAAGGCTGACACTGATGCGCGATTGGCATGCGATCGGTGTCCTAAAGAGAATCAGGCCCATAGTATATAAGAGCGTGGTGAACCTAGTGGGTTGGAGGGAAAGTTGGCACTCGGGAAGTAAAAAGATTTTGCAGAAGTGTTTGTCCAAAATGACTGATTTTCTGGAGTTATGTTCTAAACAGTAGTGAGAGGTGAAGTAGCTGCTTTGCAGTTGTCCTCAATAGAATCAGAACAGAAATCAGCTACTGAAGCAGCCAATGCCCTGACATTCTAGGCTGTTTCATGGCCCTGTACTGTCAGCTCAGCCTGAGTATATGTGAAGGAGATACAGTCCATTAATCTGTTAGGGTCAAAAGCCACAAAGAGCTGGGAAGATTTTTTTTTTTTAGAGGTTTATTCTGGTCCAGGTAATATGTCAATGCATGTTTGCATTCCAAGTTGTGGAGAGCTGTTTCACCTGGATGGGAATGTGGCTTTGGAAAGAAAACAGGCAGAACTAAGACTGGTTGAGGTGACGTTTGAAGGACCACTTTGTCATGGTAGAATTCTGTATATGGAGAATCTGATACAAGTGCTTGAAGTTGACTCACATGACATGCAGACGTGAGAGCTATAAGGAAAATGACTTTAAGTTATAAGTGGCTCAAAGGAAGACTTCATAAGAACAAATAGTATCACATTAAGATCCTAGGCTACAGGTGGAGACTTGATAGTTGGCCTGGTCAAAGTCTGATAATTGTTTAGCAAAGATTTAAAATAAATGGACATATAAAACTAGTAGTCCATAATTCTGTTAAGAAGCATAGAAGACTGGAATATACACTTGCAAAAGAATCTAATGTTCTGGCTTCTATGCATGGAGGAGCAAAAGTGTGTGAGCTGTATGATTGCTTAGTGGCAGACTGAACAACTAGTGGATGGTGTTAGGGTTGAGTTCTGTCAAATTCAGGATATGTCTGAATTTGTACATTGTGCCTATTTTTCTAGAAGCTAGATGAATTGACAAAGGAGTCTCCCAGTTCTTAAAAATTGTCCTTCGTAATTTGTATAAAGGTACCTTTGGAAGCAAAAATAATTTGTTTGTGAAAAACCACAACATATGATAACCCACTACCATCAGACCAACTTGTGTAAAGGTACCTTAATGCACTCATTTGGTAGTGTTTCAAAGTCAAGGAGTCCAAAAAGTTCTGAATGAAGTTGCTCCTCCGTTTCCAGTTTGATGGGCAATGCCTACCCCAGCTGTTTTATGAAATCAGTGAAAGAAAGACTCTCAGGCAGAGATGTGTGTCATTGAGGAGGAGGTGAAGGATCTGATGTATAAAATAGGACTTTTCTGTTGAGTATTCTAGTAACTCCTCACCTGAGTGAATGGAGATGTCCAAGTCAAACTGCTCAAAGTACTCCCTTGTAGGTGAATCAGGGAGCATGTGTTGAGAAGAGTATCGACTGTGAATTGAAGTGATGCAGGAGATAAATCTTCCATCAAAGATAATGTATGTGTTGAGCAGGCCTGTGCCGACTCTGATGCTCAATGTCGAGAAGGACTGCATGACCTTGTCCTCCTTCCTATTGATGCTTCAATACATCTTTGGGCTGGGCTGAGACAGGCATGGAAGCCTTTAAAGCCTGTAAGGACTGCATCTGAAGTAACAATGAAAGGTCTTGTCTGAACATTGCCTGGATTTCCTCCTGGAGAGACGGTGATGGTACCAAAGTGACAGTGGCATGGAAGCAGTCTGCTGTACTAGATGGTACGGCATGGGAGACCTTGATGTTGAGGTATGTTTCTGTGGAGGCGCAATCTGGATGGATGGAGAACATGCTTGGGAGGATACAGTGGTATGCCTAGAAGGGGAAAAATGTTTGTGCGTCTTAGCTTTTTTAGACGTTATGTCCTTGATGAAGATAAAATAAGAGTCTATGTTGATGCCAGGGTCACAGGAGGCTTTGTGTCGGGTTCTGAATCCCCAGTCATGCTCAATGTTGATGCTGAAGTGGTATCAAAAAGTTTTTCAAATTGTTTGTGGGCTTTAACTGATCTCTTTGCATATGAAGACAAATGACACAGTTAATTTCCCGTTGTTCAAGACCAAGGACCTGGATGTACCAATTATGAGGATTAGCCCCTAAACTGGTCCGATTATATTGAAAGTATTTCTTAAAGCCACTCAATACTGATTTTGACATGAAGGGAAAAACAGCCGATGCGAAGTCAAAGGGCTCAATGGCCTGAGGAGCTTGAATGAAAAAGGATCTGAAAACAACCAATGCTCCTGAGAAGAAAAAAAGGGCTCAAAGTAGCCCAAAGGCCAAAAACTTAAAAGTTGATAAAATTAAATCAAAGCTGGTAAGAATATAGGAAATGCTAAAAATAAAAAAAGCATGAGTAAAAGAATGAAAGATAAAGAAGGGAGAGTACCAAAAACTAAAAAAATTTGACTTGCTGAAGAGAAGACTGAAGACATAGCTTCTCAGCTCCACAGAAAACTAAGAACTGTAAGTCCCGCGAGCCAACATAGGGTGGGAAGGTACTGTCAAATGCACGATCCAGGCAATTCCTTAAAAATTTAAAGTGACTGTGTACTTGGTAGTATCTGTACTGGGTTCATGGATGATGTCATCTACATGCTTATCCTCAGAGAACGAATGTTCTCTATGAAAAGCAGCGTGATCAGCTACAAAGCCAAGTTATATCATCTTTTGGTGGCCACTGGTTTAGTTGCATGATGATATCTGTTTGTGTAGCAGATTGTCTGCTGGTCTTTGCAGTAATAACATTACATACTCTCAAAAGGATCAAATAACAGTTACACAGATAATTAATTTTACTATATCATTTTAGTGGATATTCTAGACTACTGGCTAGATTTAGAAAACTAATGTAGCAATACTTTGAATTATTATACACTCATAGATTTTGGCTTTTCAAATTTCATGTCCAGAAAGGCTCCTTTTATATAAACACTGCACCATGATCTGGATATATTCCCATCCAGATCAGCATATTTTGATGGGGTGGTTACTTGTACTGAAAAATGGTCATAAGTATTTCTGCTGCAATAATACATTTATTAATGAAATGGATTCTCTTTCAGCTGCTACTAATTAGACAGCTGCTGCTTGGTGCCCCCAATTGGTAATTTGCTTTCTAATTCATTTTGCAAGGAGATGTTTTTAACCTTCACTGGAAGGCATCCAAAATGTGTAAGTCAATGCATGAGTGCAGTTACAAAGGCACAAAGGTAAAAAATGTACAATGGGTGAGAAAGGTCTCTGCCCCAAAGAACTTGTAATCTGCACAGAAATAAAGCTGTTCAAGATGAATTTTATACTTGCTTGTTACAGGAGGATGAATCTGTTCTGTTGTCTCCGATTCAGTAGGTTCAATACAATGTAATTCATCTTCTTGTTTAATAGTGAGTGAGAACACTGATGTTATAAATGGCTGGCCTGTTGTAACACAATAAACATGCATCAAAAGATGCACTAAGGATTTGCTAACAACATATTTGATAATGGATCTCAAACCTTCAAGCATTCAGATTAAGATTTTTGTTCTTACTCATAAAACCCTTCATTCAACCTGTCCTTTTTATCTCTCACCATTCCCCCTCCACCCCACCCCCCTTGTGCACTTCATTTGATGAATGATCAGTGATTTCGATTACCACCTTCTCAACACAAATCAACAAAGAAAAGAAACTTTTTCTATGTAGCACCAACTTTGTGGAACTCATTATCCCAGTACATCAGATTGGAACAGTCCTATATCAAATTTAAATCTTGACGTAAAAACATATCTTTTTCAACAGACCTATAAGATCTAGTCTTAACAGCACTGATTTTTTTTGACTGGGTTTTCTGCATGTACAGTTCTGTGGTGGGCCCTTGACGCAACAGTTTTCTGTCTTTTTTTCTCCACCCCCTCCCGGACTCTGAGATTTTTCTTTTTTTTTTTAAACTTCTCTTTCCTATTTGAATTGGAATACTTTTCCTGTTTCTTGAGTTTTATAGAAATTATAAACCACTTTGATCTTTGAAGGAAAGATGGTACAACTATTCTCACTTAATGACCGAGTTCCGTTCATACGACTAGGTTGTTAAGCAAATTGGTCGTTAAGTGAGGATTGTCTGAACATCGCTCCTATCCCCCAAACCTTAAGTTCTGGACCCTTCCACAATTTATCTTAAAGCCTTGGGGCTAGATTCACTAAGGGCACGGTTCTGATCCGATCCGTGTCCAGGGGGCTGATTCACAAATCGCCCTCATGCAAAGGAGGCCGATCGGAATCACGACCCCAACTGCCTGCCTGGATTGCTCTATAGCGATTCCAGCGCATGTGTAGACCATCTGTAGATGGTCTGCGCATGCGCTGGACCTCCGGGCCCGGCAGCAAATTTTTTTTTTTAACTTTTTTGAGGCCCATGGTTTAACCCGCTTTAAACCCGCAGGGCAGGCAGGAAATCAGGGCAGCCGGAGAGTTGGGGCTGCAGGAGTTCAGGGCAGCCAGGAGATCAGGTTAGTGGGAGAGTTGGGGCTGCAGGAGTTTGAGGCTGCAGGAGATCAGGGCAGCGGGAGAGTCGGGGCTGCAGGAGTTTGGGGCACCCAGGAGATCAGGGCAGCAGGAGAGTCGGTGCTGCAGGAGTTCGGGGCAGACAGGAGATCAGGGCAGCAGGAGAGTCGGGGCTGCAGGAGTTCCAGGCAGGCATATCAGGGCAGCAGGAGATCAGGGCAGGCGGGAGAGTCTGAAAGCAGGAAGCAGGGCTGAATGCAGGAGTTTGGAGCAGAGACCAGGGCGGCAGAAGGCAGGGCAGTTGGAAAGGGCTTGAGCGACTGGTCCTCAGCAGTCGCTTGTTTGTGATCGGCCAGGCCAGTCGGTGTTGCAGGGTTTTGGTTAGTGAATCACGTCCCTGCCTACTTTGCATGCTGTTCCCCTCATTTGCATGCGCAGATCGGAGGATGGTCGGCAGAGAGGTAAGTGAATCGGGCCAGAGTAAAATCGGGTCGCAAAGGGGTCGCAAACCAATCGGTACACAATCGGTTTGCTCAGTGAATCTAGCCCTTGGTGGTCTAGTAGTGAAGCAGGGCATAAGCAATCTTCCTATGCTCCTGCCCTGTGAAAACTGTAATCAAAAATGACTGCCTTGAGCTCCCACGGCAGTCTCACGAGTTCCTGTGGTTTCGCGACTGCTGTGGGAGCTTGCAGCAGACATTTTTAATCATGGCTTTCATGGGGCAGGAGCATAGGAAGATCACAAGCTGGTCGTAACTCCGGGCGGTCATTAATCAGGTAAGTCATTAAGTGAAGAGTAGCTGTATATCAAATAAAGCTAACCATAACTATAAACCATTGCTTGGGATTTGAAAATGCAAATCTTTTTAAATCCATTAAAATGTACTTACTAGCAGGTCCATTAATGTTTTCTTTCTCTTTCCAATCATGGTGTTGGCTGAAATATTTTTCATCTTGCTGTTTAATCCTGAATAATACATCAGGATTAACAATTGAATAACCTGTCAATGTGAAAAATTACATTTTAAACTTTGGTAATAATCTATGGTAATGTGATAATTATATTTTAAACTTTGTCCTTGCAGAAGTCTTGAAGGGACTCCACAGTGCTATGCTCAGACAGAGGTAGGAGATGGGTACCAAAAGCTTTGCAAAATGAGGTGGTAACACCCTACCATTTCCCCTTGAATTATTCCTGATCCATTAAAACTAGTCAGAAAGAGCAGGAGATCCAAGGAAAGAACTCTGCTGCAAAATGCCCAGAGACTGGAAGACTACAGAGAAGCTCTATTAGAACCTTGTGAAGAAAGTGGGCCAGGTGAGGCACTCACCCTGAGAGCAAAATTCAGAGGCGAGACTAAACAAGACTAAGCACTTACTACCCAATATTCAGCACCATTTAACCAGTTAGGAACAACTCCTAGCCAGTTAAACAGCATTTGGCTGGCTAAATGTCAATATTCAGCAACGATAGCTGTATATCTCCGCTGAATATTAGCACTTAGCGACTAAAACATAGCCGCCTAGATCACACGATAGCTGCCAATTTTAAACGCTGACCAGCCAATTTTAATGGCCAAACTGGGTTGCCCAAATACCTAGTCTATCTTTGGCTGCTATAACTTAACTGGCCAGTGCTTAAAATCAACTTAGCTGACTAAGTTTGAGGTGGCCAAAAATAGAATGATTATTCAGTGCTGGTCACTGGAAATGGCCCAGCATTGAGGCCCGGATAGTGTATAGGATGCCTGTACTGGGCGTCCTATATAGAATCGGACCTACACCCATCCAAACTAAATCCGATTCTGTAACCGACGTCCATGGTGGGTTCTGTGGGCAGGAGGGGTTGGGCACCCTCCTGCCGCGATTGTCGGGGGGGAGTAGAGACTGGCGGCCGTAGCTGCAGCCGCTATACTAATCGCGGAAGGGAGATCCCTTGCCGCGATTAAATATAGCGGCCGCGTCTACTTACCATGTAGACCAGCATTTTGCTGGCCTACATTGTAAACGTCTCCTGCTGTACTAGGGAGATGTAGAGGGCCGCCTAAGGCTACCGCTTAGCCTTAGGCGGGCTTGCCGGCCTCCTTAGGCTCCCGGAGGCACCTTCAATATAGGCGACCTGCCTGGGGAGCATTTTTTTTAGAAAACATACCTCCCGATTGGCTGATTAGACAGCTGTAGGATGCCTACAGCTGCCTACAATCGGGACGCACTTTGTAGAATCGGGGCCTGAATGTCTAGGCTCGGCATCAACCATGGGAGCTAGTCGGCATCATTTCCGCAGTCTCAATATCAGCCTCTTAATCTGGTTTCATGCCAATGAAATTGGCCTGAAATACATCTAGATCTATACAACAGCTTCAACCTTAAATTTTCCATAGAGAAATGGAAAGGCTCTTGTTGAATAATTTTTAAAGCTGGGGAGAGGGGGGTCAGGGAAGATGGGTTGCCATTTCACCCTAGTCCAAGATTTAGGGCCTGATATAGTCAGTATCACATGCACCATGCAACTTCAAATCAGCAAAACGGTTCAGAAGGCATGCGCAACTTAAGACAAGTCCGAAAATACTTCAACAACGAACAATTCAAACTCATAGTACAAGCGCTAATCCTAGGACTCCTGGACTACTGTAACATACTTTACCTGTCATGCCCTGCCAACATGCTAAAACAATTACAAACAGTCTAAAATACAGCCCTAAGACGAATATACTCGCTGAAAAAATACGACCACATTACCTCAGCTTTCCAAGACTCACACTGGCTCCCAGTACAAGCATGCATACAACACAAATTCTACTGCACCCTATTCAAAGCCCTAAATGGAAATGGACCAAGCTATCTGAACAACCGCCTAATCTGGAAAAACACATCCAGACCAAGGAGAACTCAAGCACACTTTACCCACTCCCCAAACAAAGGCATGCAAAGCAAAAAAAATATATGACCATCTATTAGTCACCAGAGCAGTAAAAATAGACCACCACCTCTCAAATCTGCTGACCACGACGCCCAACTACAAAACATTCCGGAAAGAACTGAAAACCATACTATTCAAGTAATTTGTCAAATGATTTAACCAAACCATATCGACCATTCCCAGATCCCGACGCATACTATAGCTATCAACCTTGTAATCTCCCTGGGAATGCCCAGGCTAATTTCTTGTTGTAAACCACCTAGAACTGAAAGGTATTGGCGCGATAGAAGACATTGATGTAATGTAATAAGAATTTTTTTCTACCTGTTTCTATTCTACATGGTAAATTTTTCTGTTCATCTATCCTTGTGTAGTTTACTATCTGAGCTTTCTATGTATTTGTGTTATAAGTTGAGAATATTCCTAGAAATCCTTCTAGCACACAGTAATTTATGGTAATTAAAGAGTTGTTACCACTTTATGTAAGAGTCATTTATTTGATATACCATCTATCTGTGACTTAAGTCAATGATCTCCAACCCTTTTCATGTAAAGGGCTGCCGTATGAACATGAGAAAGCTCTGAGGGCCACCAAAAGAGTTCAAGCTTATACATATTAATAATTTTATAAACTGCCTTGACCTACTGGTTATCGGAGAGAAAACAGAGGGAAGGGTTAAATAGTCATTTTTCTCAATGGAGGAGAGTAAACAATGGAGTGCCGCAGAGATCTGTACTGGGACCGGTGCTATTTAACTTATTTATATATGATCTGGAAATTGGAACGACGAGTGAGGTGATTAAATTTGCAGATGACACTAAACTGATCAAAGTTGTTAAAATGCATGCGGATTATGAAAAATTGCAGGCAGACCTTAGGAAATTGGAAGACTGGGTGTCCAAGTGGCAGTTGAAATTTAGGGCCTGTTTTACAAAGCCACACTAGCGGCTGCAACATGGTAACGGCCCCGAAGCCCATAGAGATTTAAAGGGCTTCGGGGCTGTTGCCGCGCGGCTTTGTAAAACAGGCAGCTAATGTGGACAAATGCAAAGTGATGCACATTGGGAAGACTAACCCAAATCACAGTTACAGGTTGCTAGGGTCCACCTTGGGGGTTAATGCCCAAGAAAAGAATCTGGATGTCATTGTAGACAATATGATGAAACCTTCCGCCTAATGTGCGGCGGTGGCTAAAAAAGGAAACCAGATACTAGAAATTATTTTAAAAAGGATGATTAAGACTAAGAACATATTGCTCCATGGTGCGACCTCACCTGGAGTATTGCATTCAATTCTGGTCTCCTTATCTCAAGAAAGATATAGCTGCACAAGAAAAGGTTCAAAGATGAGCGACCAAGATGATAAAAGGGATGGAACTCCTCTTGTAAGAGGAAAGACTAAAAAAGTTAGGGCTCTTCAGCTTAGAAAAGAGACGGCTGAGGGGAGATATGATTGAAGTCTACAAAATCCTGGGTGGAGTAGAACGGAGACAAGTGGACCAAATTTTCACTCTATCAAAAATTACAAAGACTGGGGGACACACAATGAAGTTACAGAGAAATACTTTTAAAACCAATAGGAAGAAATATTTTTTCACTCAGAGAATAGTTATGCTTTGAAACGCATTACCAAAGGTTGTGGTAAGAGTGGCTATCGTAGCTGGTTTTATGAAGGGTGTGAACAATTTCCTGGAGGAAAAGTCCATAGTCTATTATTGAGAAAGACATGGGGCATGAGACTACTTGCCCTGGATTAGTTGCATGGAATTTTGCTACTCTTTGGGTTTTGGCCAGGTACTAGTGACCTGGATTGGCCACTGTAAGAAAAGGGCTACTGGGCTCGATGGACCGTTGGTCTGACCCAGTAAGGCTATTCTTATGTTTATTCAGACTGAATATTAAATATTAAAATTAATACTAAAATTGATTCTACAATACTTCAAGGATATATTTTAAAAATTCTATTTTGGATTGTCAACAGTTGAAAATTCCATAAATTGACATCTTAGTAACACACTTAGAAGAGTTATGGGACTCATTTTCAAAGCACTTAGACCCACAAAGTACCACAGAAACCATAGTACCATGATGCACAGCACTTAGCCTGAGCTGTGAAGACAGTCTAGCCTCAGAGAACAGCCAAACTTTATATATATGTCTACCTGAAAAACCACTGGGAAGGGAGAGAATGACACGGTGACAGAATTTGTCACCGTCCCTGTGGGTAATCCCATGAAACCATCCCCATGTCATTCTTTAAGGAGAGAGGGGAGAATCAGAGTATGAATGGGCACAACCACTGACTCTCAAGCCTTGAATTGAAGAATGCTGGTGTAGATGGACTGAGACACTAAAGAATGACATGGGATGGTTTCCCACGGTTATCCCACGGTTATCCGCAGGGACAGTGACAAACTCTGTCACCATGTCATTCTCTAGGTACAACTCAAACATTCCATCACAGCCTGCCTTTCATTAGGCACTAATATTTATGAACAAACAATACCAGTTCTAAAGTTCATGCATTGGTTTTTGGATTTCATTCTAGGGCTAAGTTTAAAATACTCTTTTTCATTTTAAAAGCCTTAAGGAGATTGCTTAAAGGCTTTGGCACAGCCAAAGGAAGTTCCTAAGTCCTAGAATGTGTTGACATTTAAGATATACAATGCACTGTATTAGAACAGCCCTTCTATTGCTGACAGAAGCGAAACTAAATAGCGCATGATAACTAAGTTATTATGATTTATAGAATTGCTAAGGAAAAATTACTAATAAAATAAGATTGACAAGAAATCATGTAATCTAAACTAACCAAAAGAACATTGCTGGAGTATGAAATTTATCATTGCTTTTTAATTAAGTAATTGTGTTATAATTGGAAAATGTAGTAACTAATGTATGAATAATAAAGAATGAAATGATGTCATAAACCTAATAAAATAGCTAATTCACTTGTGATTCAGGGAGATTCTTGGTTGTTATTCTACCACTTCGTAGATCGCCAAAATCTCCCAAGGCCTTGATGTTTAAACTACAATTTGAGGCTCATAATTAAAATTTTGAAATGTCCAAAAACCTGCCTAAGTTGGCACTTGGATGTTCTACTAGCCAGGATGTCCAAGTGCAGATAATCAAAACCAACCTGGATGTTCAGAAGAATTTCTAAGCTGCTGAACGTCCAGAGCTCAAAGAGGTGTCTCAAGCAGGCTTAGACCTGGATGTCCTGCAGGGATAATCAAAGCTTTCCCAGGACTGTCTTAGGCAGAACTTAGACACAGGGAGTTAGACCTGGTTTAGTTGCATTTAAGTTCCACAAAGGTGCTCAAACTGACAAGAATACCACTGGAGGGTTTAAGGCACAACCCCCCTTACTCCCCCAGTGGTCACGACCCCTTCCCAGCACCCAAAGAGGGGGAAAAAACTCAGTAGACTTCCCATCAGCTGAGCCAGTTTCGGTGCAGTCCTGCTGGCTCAGCTGATTGTGGATTCCCCTGCTAGAAACAGCTGAATTGGCAGGAAGAAAAAAAATCTCTCTCTCCCTCCCTCACTTCCACCAATCCCATTTACCCCCTCCCCGACATCCCCCCTGACATCTCCATACCCCCCTGACATTCCCATATCTTATGCTTACAAATTGGCAGGATGGAAGCCCATTCCTTCCTGCCTATAAGGCCGCATGCTCAGAATGATAGACATTCCCCCTCCCAATTCATCTTGGGATGCAGTGGGAGGGGCCTAAGGCCTTGACTGGCTTAAAATCGCATCTTTCTGAGCATGCAGTTGTCAGACCAGCCTTACCTTGCTAGCTGTCAGCATTTTCTGTTGGCCTAACCAATGACAGCAAAGGCCTATGGGAGATTATCTGATCTTGGGGGATGTCCATGCAGATAGAACATCAGCCTCAGAATGCCTAAATTATCAGTGCTTAAAAGTAATAAAAGGCCTTGGCACAGCCCTGAGGTTCTGAAGATGTGCTAATGTCTGGTGCTTAAGAAGGACAGTAGCTCCAGAAGCCATTGTCAGACTGATACTGGAAATTAATAGTAACTCCAGTCTATGAGGGACAGTTGCTCCCTCTTTTCTTTTCCAGTCTATCATGCCCCACACCCCTTTTTACCATTGTTTCAAACAGTTTACAAAAGATAGACAACAATAGATTCTAGTTTTAGAGCAAGTCTCAAACTTATAAATGTAAGAGGTTAAAATCCGGTCTCTCTCTCTGGACTCATTTACCTTCGCTGTCTTACCCCCACCCTCTCTCTATAGATATATATTTTCTCTGGACACAGCCTCTCACTTTTCCAGACACACATTAATGCAGATAAACTGTCCTTTCTCTCTCACACACACACAAGCAGTCTCTAAATCCACTCTGTATTTGTAAAGCTTATTTCTATCACTTTCTGTACATTTGTAACCCAGTATATGCTTGATGTATCTTTCTAAACATTGCCTTTCTGTAATTTCAAGCCTATTTCTGCACAATATATTCTTTATGCAACTACTCTTGGCAGTCCTTGTCATTAATTTTACTTCTTACTGAACCTTCTATGAGGGTATTGAACCCGGGACTTGGCAGATTGTAAGTCCGCCACCTTATATCATTGGGGGCTTGTCTGCTGCAATATCACCCCATCCAAAACCTTACATTTTGGGGGCTAGTCCTTACAACAGTCCTATAGGTTGCGGGGAGTGGGCTTCCCTCCTGCCAATTTGTCAGTGGAAGGTAAGGGGGTGTCACGGGAGGATGTCGGGGGTGGGGGGAATTAAGTGTCTTGTTGAAGGTCAGAGAATGAAACCAGAATCTTTAGATCTAAGCTCTTCTACCTGCTCCCAATAACAGACAATGTGACCTTTACAATCCAAAGGAGCTATACATAGTTGATGGATGAAAGGCATCTTTACCCCGTGACATCAAGATTTCATGAATCTCCTCAATGACCTTCTTGTACAGCTCCCTTTGCCGTTCTTCCAGAACGTCCCACTCTGCTTCCCAAAAATAAGCAGCAACATCAGTAAACGTGATTGGTACCTGAAACAGCAAATGGCATACACTCAGCCCCTCCTCCTTCAGTTCTTTTTACTGTGTGTAATAAGCTTTGTTATAGGGCATTTATAGCAAGGGCCTCACAGGACATTTAAAATCATTGAACAGGCGGATGGGGGAGGGTTTGTCTCCCCTCAGTTTGCTGAGAAGGGGAAGCACCTAATCCTCTCAATAATGTGAAATACTGGGAAAGGAAGGGTCCAGGGTTCCTAAGAGTATGGCAGACAATAAGATTTCTCAGCATGTACAACCCTTTCACCTGCCTTCTCCAACATCTGTCTCTTCAAGGAGTGGGGGTATTATAAAGTGAAAAAAATGATTTAAGTGCCTTCACTTGTCCTCCATCTTCTGTCCTCTCAACTCCTTTTCTCTTCCTGCCTTGACTTCATTAACCCTCGTTCATATCCCCTATGATATGAGCGCCTGTCTCTGCTGCACATCCCCTACTTCATTGGTAGGATCTTATGCCTTTGTTTTCTCCAGGTTGAATTAAATGTTGCCCCACTTCCGAGTTCACTGTGGATCTCAATGTTGCCCTTAGAATTCATTGGCTGCCGCAGGAGCTCAAAGAAGCACTTTCTGCCTCTCATCTTCCATTTTGCTCACTCTTTGTGGCTTCCTAGCCTTGTGCAGTAGCTTCAGTGATATTACAACCCAGCTTCTCATATCTGAAACTGCTCTCTTGAACCTTTCCTTTGGCTCTGACAGTAGAATGAAATCAATCATAACTACTCTCACTGCTGCTTCCTGCCTTTGTTTTATTACGCTATATTTCTATACCACCTTCTTGAGACCTAGTCCAATCTAAAGTAGTTCATAAAACTTAATACAAGAATACTTCATAAAAATACATGAGCTAACATTTAGACCCACAGAGGAGCCTGCTTGTGAGAAAGGAAAGTTGGAGTAAAACCATTGTTTTGTTTTGGTTTTCCTTTTTTCTGTGACTAGAAAAGTTTGAAAAAGGTTTTCTTACCAGATCAGAGACTAGTGTGGACATTTCCCTTCTGTCTTCCCTCTGACTTATGCAGCTATGGGGGTAGATTCAGGCTGGAGATGTCTTTTTTTCTAGGCAGATGCAGAGAAAGATGAATATTTCAGGAAGTTCACTCATAAAATTCCATCTCACCCTTTGCAAAGCAGAAGTGCAGATTTAGGTCTCTGGTTTGCAGGGATTTCTAATCCTGGGGAGGCAGGAGGCTTCTGCTTTGTTTCAGGAACTTTTCAGCTCTTTCCAGCCCTTCAGATATTAAAGAAAGAAAGCAAAAGATTAATCTCTATGCAGAGCATGTGCAAAGAGGATCATTTCCAGGATCCGGAGCCCCTAAGGGATTCATGGATCCATCACCCAAGACCGTTTTTCCAAATCTGGGAAGTACAGCATTGTCCAATAAAGGATCAGAGAGGTCCTGATCAGTTGCTGGAACCCATGAAACATTCTGGGAAGGAGGAACAGAGACCCCCCCTGAGGCCACTCAGCTACTGAGATACGTAGCAGAGGGAACAGAAGAGCACCCAACCGTCTGACCTCTGGGTTAAAATTCAGACCATCAAAATCTCATGAATTCTGAGAAGATATCTGGACCTTGGGGCATAGAGTCACCCTTAGATGACTGAGGCATGTGCTTCTTAGGCTGCGGAGAGTCCGTCTCGTTGCGGACAGACAAAGCCACAGAACCAAGCCCTGAAAACAAAGGTGGCCGACCCAATGGGCTAGCTGAGTTTGCAATCGCCTGCTTCTTTGAAATTACCGCCCCCCCCCTGACTGTACCATGCGGCATGTGGTGCAAAAACACTCTAAAGGCAGCAATTTTGCACAAATTTGGTATGAATTGACCTGGGGGCCACCGCGTGAGCGGGCTGCTGGGCACAATGGACCACTGATCTGACCCAGCAGCAATTCTTATGTTCTAGGACACCCTACGGACTCCATTCCAGCGGTTTTCTTGGCAAAATTTTAGAGAAGCAGGGAAAAGTTGAAAAAAAGATCATTAAAAATCCTAAGCACATTACAGTTTGCGCTCGACTCCCCGTTTAACAGGGAGTGAGATTAGGTCAGGGACAGCCAAGAGCTCCAAGGAAGATTAAGCAGACTGGCATGCCAGTTTTAGACTGCAGTCTGTGAATTCTCAAGTACGCAGAACTTCAAATCCATTTCAAATGCAAAAATACCCACGAAAGTGATGAAACTATGTCGAATTAAAATAATAAAATGGGGAGAGCAGCATTCACACAGCTGCAGTCATGCTTGCAGAAGAAAAGACTGCTAGAGGGCGCTAAACTAGCCTGTGAAGTACACTGGAGGCAGAGTGAAAAACCTGAAATGGATTTTTTCTGTAGCTCATGTGAGTAAAGGGAAATAACCCTATGGTCTATAACAGGGGTAGACAATTCTGGTTCTCGAGAGCCGGATCCAGGCCAGGTTTTCAGGATATCCACAATGAATATGTATGAGATGGATTTGCATGCACTGCCTCCTTGAGATGCAAATCTCTCATGCATATTTATTGTGGATATTCTGAAAACCTGACCTGGCTCCGGCTCTCGAGGACCGGAATTGCCTACCCCTGGTCTAGAATAGTGGTTCTCAACCCTGTCCTGGAGGACAACTAGGCCAGTCGGGTTTTTGGGATAGCCCCAATGAATATGCATGAGTGAACTTTGCATATAATGGAGGTGACAGGCATGCAAATCTGCCCCCATGCATATTCATTAGGGTTATCCCCAAAACTCGACTGGCCAGGTAGTTCTCCAGGACAGGGTTGGGAACCACTGGTCTAGAATGTCTCACCTAGTGCACTGGAACAAGGGTTATCTCTTATATGAAAATTTTATCTAAGGGTACCTAGAATTAATTTTTTTAATTGAATATCTGTTGGATAATTATACTGGGCTGTGGGATTACCGTATATACTAGAAAATAAGCAGAGATTTTGGGGCCAAAAATGGGGGTCTCAGCTTACTGTGTATATATATATGGGACAGCACTCACTTGCTCCCCCTCCCAGACCTGCTGCAGGCCTCTGCCTGGCCTGTGGTAAGACCTGGTGGTTGAGTGATGGGTTGGGACCAGAGGGATCCCTCCTGCCTACAGTCTCCAATGACTCTAAAAGGTTTTACTGTATTTCCTTCTTGCCTCTCCCACGTACCTTTTGAATTCCCTCCTGTCCCAGCCGCCTGTGATGATTTTTACCTCCCTCCTGCCTCCCATGCCTACATTTCAATTCCCTGGTGGTCCAGTGGTGAATTGAGCAGGTCCAAAAATCCAACCATTCAAAATTACAATCAGGGTGGGGGCGGGGGGGAATTGATGCTGAAGTGTTTATAGTAAAGGTTACAAACAGGAAAACATGAACATTCAAAAACAAATGTTACTGTGTTTTCCATGACTCTTAAAATGGTCTAATTCAATGAGAGATACTATTAAGTTTCTTTGTTTTCCTTAAATACAGTATAAACATTCTGTATCTGTTAGTGAATAGAAATCAACAAATTGGCTTGATCATTTCTTCTTTAGTCCTTAAATTTTGAATTTTAGATGTATTACTTGAGAATTTGTAAATTCTGAACTGACCCAATCTCTGAGCAGTCTGGATTTTTGGACTTGTACTGTGGTAAATGTTAAAGTACAGATACAGTACTATGTGAATGAAGGAAGAATGGCAGGGAAATGAATGCGGAGACAGGGGGAGGAAGAAGGTGGGGAAATAGGACAAGAGAAATGGATCCTGGGTCTATAGGGCTGAAAGCAGAGCAGCTAGCAACAACAGAAGAATCCGTTTATTCTTACTTCTTGTGCTCTCGCTTCCACCCAAACTCCCCTTCTGAGTGGTTAGCTGCCAGCATCTCGTTGTCAAAGGAGAACGATCAACTCCCTGACAGAAGTAGGTGGGGACACCAAAGCGAGGCCTGAAACGCCCTGTGATTGGAGCCCCCAGAATGAGGCTTGAAACAGCATTTCTCGCCTGTGTCCTGCGGAAGTGATGTCCTGGTCTGACTGGAAGAAGCGTGACCTAAGGAAGTGACGTCTTTACTCTTGATCGGGTAAGTGGTTCGGATAAGACACGTGGTGAAGGGGGTCTAGAGTTCTTTTAGGGTTTATTCGGTGGTTCTCTCGCGTTAGTGGTAGAGTATTAAATTGAGTTTTATTTTACTTTTGGGTTTATGCCACTACGGTCTGTAGTACTGCTGCTCTTATTAAGAATGTTATTTAGGGTGACGCGTGCAGTTTATCTCCCCACTAATGTTCCTTGTGACCTTGGGCAAGTCAGTTTTATTTTATTTGGTACAAACTTAAAATGCAAGCTTGCTGGGAACGAGGATCTTTTTAGTAGAGCTGGAACTGCTGAAAATTTACTTGAAGCGTCTCAGGCAAAGTTCTAACAGTCGGGTATGGATTCGTGTAAACTAAAAACAACTTGTTTTCTTTAAGGCTCTTTTGTGAAGTCGCGTTAAGGTTTGTTTGGGGGTTTTTTTTTAATCGCCGGCCGCGGTTTCTATGAGCGTCTGAGCTTTTACCGCCGCGGCCGGCGATTAAAAAAAATACCCTAACGCGCCTTGATAAAAGGGGGCCTAAGTGCTTTAAACTTCGGTTTTTGTTTAGCTTTAGCACTTTTTTTTTTTAATCAATTGGCTGTGGATTATTTTGCAGAGGAGTGTTTAACCCGCTCTTTTACAAAAACCGGCAGTGCGGGCCGGCGCGGGAAATGCTCCGATGCCCATAGGATTTGAATGGGAGTTGGAGCATTTGCCGCACGGCGTTGTAAAAGGAAGTTTAAATTTGTTAACTATAAGAATGTCAATAATATGAAAATAGCTGTAGAGCTTTCCCCCCCCCCTTCATTGGATGGCCTTGGGGGCTGAGTTTTCTCTTACGATGTTTTATTTGATAATTTTGGCTTAAATACCAGTTACTTCAGTTTTACAGGGGCCAAAAATATCTTGGTTCTTTAAGTTGTTTTTTTTTGTTTTGTTTTTAGTCTGATAATCTACGATTAATTATCCATCCATTCTATCTTAGCTTGTTTATAATAATAATAATAGTTTTATTTATATCCCGTCATACCTTTTCAGTTCAAGACGGTATACAACAAGAGATGCTCTAAGGACTGAGGTTACATCAGTTAGATTTGGGAAGGTGTGGAAGACAGTTGAGTGAACGGGGTGGTAGGGTAAGAAGAAGGAGCGTATTAGAAGAGGTAAGAGATGAACGGAATAGAAGGATCAGAAAAATTTGTCAAATCAGTGGGTTTTTAATCATTTTCTGAATGAATGGTATGTTGGTGCATTCAGGATTAGATCGCTTAAGGTGTTGTTCCAGATCCCTGCTTGAAAGAAAAGTATGCTGTTGAGGAATCTTTTGAATTTGCATCCTTTGGGAGAAAGAAATGTGAACAGTAATATTCTGTGAGAGAGGCGGAGTTTGTCCAGTAGGGTGAGGTGTTTCAGGAGGTAGGTGGGTGCGGTGCTGAGGAGGAGGATAGATAGCCAGTGAAGTTTCTTGTAGTAAGGGGTAATGTGGTCGGATTTTTTCAAGCCAAAGATTAGTCATATGGCTGTGTTCTAGATGAGTCTCAGTTTCTTGATGGTTTTTTTTTTTTTTTGTGAGATCCTAGGTAGATTATGTTGCAGTAGACCAATGAGCTTAAAACTAGAGACTGAACCAACAGTCTGAATAATGTGAAATTGAAGTATGGTTTTAGTGTATGTAGTGTCCATAATAAATGGAAACATTTTTTGATTAGAATGTTGGTATGGGCTTCGAGTGTCAGTTGCTGATCTAGGGTAACTCCAAGGATTTTGATGGTAGGGTTAATTGAGAAGTCCGTTCCATTTAGGTTGATAGCTGATTTCTGTTTGTTTGTTGGGGAGGCCATAAATATCTTGGTCTTTTCCGGGTTTAGCTTTAGTTTGGAGTTTGTTGACCATTGTTCTATGTGGTTGATAATTGATGAGATGGTTTCAGTTGACAGTGTAGTGATAGGGACGATGATTGATGTCATCCGTGTAGATGTATGATTGGAGGTTCAGTTTGGAAAGCTCCTGGCCTAAGGAGGACATGTATAGGTTAAATAGGGTGAGTGATGAAGGGGAGCCTTGGGGGACACCACAGGGGTTGGTCCAGATCTGGGAGTAGGTTTGCTCACTGGTGACTTGGTAGGATCGGTTTCTAAGGAAGCCTCTAAACCAGTTGAGAACGTGGTCTGAGATACCGCTGGACCACCAGGGATAACTGAAAAGGTAGGCGGGGGGAAGGGGGTAAAAAAACATTATTTGTATCGGCCGGGCCGGGAGACGAGAGGGATCTCTCCTGTCTCGGCCTACCACTAGACCACCAGAGGTGGAAGAGGAGGAGAGACAGGGTGCAGAGCCTGGCAACTTGCGAGTATGGGATATTTTTGTCAGGACTCGTATACTTTGAATAACAGAAACTGCCATTTAGTAAACTTAAATTAATTAACCTTGTCAGATCTAAACAATTGATCGGTTAAACCTACAATTTCTTCTATTTCCATAAGAAAATCTTCTAGTCATGTCCCCCATCCCTTCATTTTTTCCTTTTTTGTGAACTTTTCTTTATACTGTTGTAGTTCTCTCCCTCTTTCCCCTTGTTCCTGTTAGTTGTTGTCCAAAGATTGTCTTGTTTGTATTTTCTATTTGTTTCGTACCTTCTATTTTTACTATTATGTACAGTGCTTAGAAATTTTATAAGCGTTTTAATCAAATTTTAATACTTGAAACTTGGTCTATAAGGGTTCTATTTTGGATGCATGCTGGGTTTTGAAAGGGGGAGTCTCTCAGTGCCATGGGCTCACAACATTATTACAGATTTATATGAATATATGATATGTTGATGTCCTCATAAGATTTGTTTTCTATTTTTTAATATAATGTCCATAGTTACTGAAGCTGCACAACATACATTTGATTATGAAACACTATTCCTAACAAGTTTATCATGGGATTAAGTGGCTCAAAGTCCTAAAATGACTGGTGCTCAGACAATAAGCCAATGTCTCCAGGTAACATATTTGTACTTAACATTGCACCTACAACCCGTGACTTCATAAAACCTGCCAGTTCTAAATGAATAAAGGGGTCCTTCATATTAAGTGAGATTAAGAGTTGATATCCTGGAATTGGATGACAGAATGTAATAGAACAGAGAAGGCAGCTGGGCAATCTCTTGCCTTTGTGTTGCCCATTCACTAACACTAGCAGGTGAATGTGGTGTCAGAAAAGGCAGACAGTGACTCTTGCATAGCTCTTTGCTTTTGGGAGAGGTGCTTGCCGTGTATCTGCTCCTAAGTAGCATGCAAAGACATAATGGCATGAATGTAAGACTGCAAAGCTGATCAGATTCTTATGCACAATCTTTGTGGATTCAGTTAATCTATCTTTTGGCGTTAGGAGCCAAGGGAATTTTTTTCTCCCTAATTTACGCATTATGGGGGACTTTAGCATTAACCTTATTTTGTCTTTTCTTTCTCAAGAGTAGGGCTTTTATTTGCTTCTGTTACCTATATTCATTCTCTTGCTGTCTCTTTCATTTCATTTTCTTTCCAGGCTTTATCTGTAAACAACAGAACAAATTGATGAATGGAGTTCACTCGGAGGATTGAAAGGTGATCAGTGAAATATCTCTGGCATCTGTCTTTTGGGGCAATTGTCTTTGTGAGCTGTATTACAGAGATGTTAATAGGAATTATTTTGCAGATGATATTAAAGAGCACTTTCTAAAATTCACACAGTCCATTATTTGTCAGTTTTGAGCTATGCCAGTGGTTCCCAAACCTGATCCTGGAGGCACCCAGGATGATCTGAAAACCTGATGAGGCTGGGTTACCTCCAGCAACGCCAAGACTGTCTTTTTCTCCAAACCCGTAGAATGGCATGCAGGTAGCCGGACTTTTGATTTACATGGAAAGTCGAGAACACTTTTGAAGGTACTATGCGGAGCGAGACCCCTGCCTTTGTAAACCTGAGGAAAGGCTCTACACGACAGAGCTTGCAGCTTTGAGACCTTTCCGTTGCTGAAGTGATAGCTTTACCTCAGTGATGCCTCTTGCAAAGGGTCATATGGAGCCTTGCTGAGAAAATGCAAAACAATATTAACATTCCCCCCCCCCTCATTGTCCCCAATTCATCCTGTGTACCACAGGATGTTGATTTAGGCAACTTTACACAG
This sequence comes from Geotrypetes seraphini, assembly GCF_902459505.1. Lineage (NCBI taxonomy): Eukaryota > Metazoa > Chordata > Amphibia > Gymnophiona > Dermophiidae > Geotrypetes > Geotrypetes seraphini. The sequence goes on from NC_047084.1 coordinate 537,693,892, forward strand.
GCTCTGTGAGCTTCCCTCTACTGGAGTCTGGCCTGAAGAAAAAGGATGTGACATCATCGAGGGCGGGGAAAGCCTACAGAGCTCGTTCTGGCTGACCAAAGATGTTGCCGTCTACAATTCAGGCCGAGAGTGTCGCAATTCTGTGCAGAACACCGGTAATTCTGCATCTCGGGAATTCTGCGCAAATTTTGCAATGCACACTTGTGCTGAATTCCACCAGGATTAACAGAGCAGAGATAGGAAGTGGAGCCGAAAAAAGTAGATGATGCCTTCTAAACAACTCGCAATCATAGTTCAAGAGTCATATGCCTTTTGTACTAGAGCTTCATTTATCAAGGCAAAATTAATTTACTGTAGTTATTCCTAAGCCAAAACTCACCAATCCATGGTATTTTAATGTCTGTGTTGAATACTCTGTGCAAAACTCACTTGGTCCAAAAGCTGCTACCTATGAGACAAATTTATGCCTTAGCCGCTAAAGTTCATTCTAAATGGGCCAGCTTTACTGATTATTTGGACTCTCTTTTAAAGCCTTATTACTAGTACTCTTGGTACCTCATACCTACTCTCTCTCTTCTCTATTACTTCTCTTCTTCTTTTCCCCTCTTTGGGCTCCAGGGTCTCTTTCTCTTCTTTCCTTTTCATTGTTTTACTATTTTTTTCCTTCCTCTCCTCTTCATGTTTTTCTGATACAATTTAGATATCTGCCACAAGTTAAAATATGGTATCACTAATGATAATAATACCCTAAGCAAGCATGCACACTCTGACCTGCGTGATCCATAGGTCAGTGACCCCGCATGCACAATAGAAGGAGTCGGCGTTGGTTTCTTCTGCGCATGCGAGGCACTTTAAGCAGGGATGCACAGATGCGACTCCCGACCTCACTCTGTCTAACTAGACAACAACCCCACACTCACGGCCCCCAGGTAATGTTCCGCGGTCTGGCCGACTCCCTTACACTCCCTGGCCGAAGTTATTTTTAAGTTCAAAGCCACGACGGCGGCTCCTCTCGTGAGCCGCACCTGCGTCAGAGAAGGTTTCCAACGCAGGTGGGGTTTGTGAGGAGCCGCCGCGGCAGCTTTAAACTTAAAAATAACTCCGGCAAGGGACTAAGGAAGCTGGTCATAAACAACCAGCTGCTGGGAAGGGAAGGGATAGGGGGGAGGAGGGGGAATGCTGCTGCAGAGGGATGTGGAAGAGGAGGGAAATACTGCTGCTGCACAGGGAAATGGAGTGGGAGGGAAGGCTGCTGCATAGGGAAGTGGTGTGGAGAGAAATGCTGCTGCGCAGGAAAGTGGGGTGGGGAAGGGAAATGCTGCTGCACAGGGAAATGGAGGGGAGGAAATTCTGCTGCACAGGGAAATGGGGAGGGAAATGCTGCTGCTACATAGGGGCAGGGAAACAGACATAGAAAGAAAGACAGCGGGAGGGAGGGAGAAAGAAAGAAAAATAGCGGGAGGGAGACAGGAAGAAAGACACAGGGGCAGGGAGCGAGACAGAAAGACAGACAAAGGGGGCCAGAGAGAGAGAGAAGGAAAGACAGAGAGCAGGAGGGAGAGAGACAAAGAAAGACAGGGGAAGGGAGAGAGACAGACAAACATATTCTAGCACCCGTTAATATAATGGGCTTAAAGACTAGTTATATATATATTTACTTTTTCCCTGTGGTAATGGAACTCTTCCCCTTCCCCATTCTTTATTGTCTCTTGATTATGATATTTGACAATGTTATTGCCTGTTTTCCCCTTTGTATTTTGATAAAATTTAATGGAAAAAAAAGAGATAAAACAACAAAAAATGAACAGCGTGTTGGAAAAGTGCTCTTCAGTTAAGACTTGGCAGCAGAGGGAGGAGACAGAATAAATAATCTTGGAAACTGGTCGCATGCTTCACAAGTTAAGATTCATTGTAAAAGAAATGTAAAAACCATAAACTTGAGGTATAAAGATAAAACAAATCTAAGGAAGCATTACACAGTGGGAATGAGTGATATATGCCAACCATGAAAGAGAACTTGAGGTAGAAAAGCAGTGTAACAAGATGGTGGCCAGATCCAGAGAGATGTTGGGGAGAAGCATAACTGCTATGAGGGAAAAAGAGGTGAGGTATTAATAAAACAGGGGTGCCAAACAAAGATGCGTTCGAGTCTGTCCAGCCCATGGGAGAGTGTCGCATAGCAAAGCATTAGTAGCATCATCAGCTGTCACTGTAGTCTTTGAATGGTTTAGGGCTAAAAGATCCATTGTAAGACAGATGGAAACAAGGTAGTGACTGGGAGATCAGAAAGCTGGGGGTGGGGGCAAAGGATCTTTCCTGTTGGGATCTGGGCTTCTTCCTCGGATTTTTCTCCCCCTCTTGTCCCGTGGAGGACAGAAGCCAGAAAAGCAACCGGCCGCCTCTGTCTGCAATGCCCACTCTGTCCTGTCCCACTGAAAAGGGGAGAGACTAGCTTAAAGGTACACCAGCTGTTGTCGCGTGAAGTTATAGCCACACCCCAGAACCTTAGTGTTAATATCCCACACTGCTTGTGACACTAGGCAAATCACTCAATCGTCCATTTTCCCAGGTACGTTAGATAAATTGTGAGCCCACCAGGACAGATAGGGAGTACTTGATTGTAAACCACTTAGATAACTTGATAGGCGGTATATAAATAACCCCCCTACCCTGAGATCCAAAGATTAGTTTTTTTAAATTTATTAGAATACTGAAAGGACCATATCCCTCTCCCCAAAATTCATTTTTTCTTGATGTAAAAGGAAAGTGCTTATTTAAAAAAAAAAAACCAACAACCAAAAAGTCTTAAATGCTAACTTTCTTGGCTGATTGAGATTTTCTAATCAGACTGCATGGATTCCTTATGGAAGAAAGTCATAGGATTGTTTCTCTGGCTTTGAGGTGGTTGATCTAAGCCAGGGGTGTCGAACTCAGTCACATTAAGGGGCAGAAATCCAAAACAGGCTAAGTCGCAGGCCAGACCCCACCCAATCTCTGCCCCAGACCCCGCCCCCATAATTGTAACACCATTTTTTCCATTCACTTTTCATATATACACATACACAATATAATCATATTAACAATACATAATGGTTAACCACAAAATTAAACTACACAAAGCACACTGTATGCTTCTCAACATTCATTCCTACCAGAACATAGATAACCCCATGCAAATACGGGATCGAAAACTAAAAGTACTAATATATACAAACAAACCCTAAGATTCAAGACTCTGTATGCTGTACAACCCCAGAGAAAAAGAAACAAAATGATTTTCTTCCTGAACAGTGCAAAATAAAGACAGCAGATGTAAATTCTCAAAACTGATACAATTCAATCACTAAATTGAAAATAAAATAATTCCCCCTACCTTTGTCGCTTCCCTCCCTCCATGCTGTGTCTCAACTAGGTGCCTCCCTCCGGTGGCTGTCTTACCTTCCGGCTCCCACCTAGCAGTTTTATGCAGCTGGTGCGATGTGACACTTTAATTGCTGCCCCCCGGTATTATCTTCTGGCTGGCTCCCTCCTCTTCACTGCCACAGTGTGCACAAAGCTGCAGGTGGCAGCTCCTCGCGCATCCCGCGCCTCATCCGGAAGCATTCCCTCTGACGTTGAGACAGTTAATCACAGTTACAATCCCTTTAAGTACCACAATCATGCTTAACATTGTCTTTGCAGTAAATAGAATAACCAGAATTTTTGTTATAATACTAAACTTCATGTTCTGTTCTCTTCAGGTATATTTGTGACTCAACATGACCAACTTTTATCCCATTCCTGCCTCTGAGTGTTTTCATAATGGAGGTATGCAGGGCTATGAGGCTTTCAGCTTCTTCTGGAAAAGGTAGTGGAATATTTTACACGTAAACTTAGAATTGATATGTTTGTGTTCACTTAGGCTTCTATTTTAATGGATTACAAAATTTAGTTTAAAGCTTTTGTAAAAGGCCCTAGAAGCACACTGTTACCTGAGTGGCCAGATTCCCCCAGAAACTTTCAAACTCTCCTGCATCAGTTTTTGTTGTAGCAGGATGTAAGAGAAGGGTAAACTAGAGGCTGACAATTTGTTTTGGTGCAGAAATTGCCTGTAAGTCCTCTTCTGCCTGGATTTGGGTTTCAGCTAGAGAATGACAGGGTGACAAAATTCATCACCGTTCCTGTCCCTGCGGATAACTGCGGGAAACCATCTCCATGCCATTCTTGAAAGGAGAGAGGGTATCAAGAGTATAAATGAGCACAACCACTGACCCTGAAGCCTTACATTGAAGAATGCTGGTGTAGGACTGAGGTTGAGATGGGCACTAAAGAATAGCATGGGATTGTTTTCTGCAGTTATCTGTGGGGACAGGAATGGTGATGAATTTTGTTAGTGTGTCATTTTCTAGTTTCAACCAAACGGCTGCGGCCATAGTTTTCATTTTCAGCAGAAACTGTGTTTTCAGTGAAAACTGAAAATTTGTACTTTGCCCTATTTGTGTCTCCCCCCCCTCTTCCCGGAATTTCCTCCCCACCTGTAGATGACCCTCTTTGGGCCTAACTTAAAATTCCTGGTGGTCTAGGGGTGCAGTCGGGGTAGGAATGATTCCCAGTCATTCTTGCCCATGCTGGATCTGCTCTCAAAATGCCATTAGAGGCCATGACAACCAATCTTGCAAGACTGCCACAAAAGGTCATGGCATCCATTTTGAGAGAGGAGCTGGCATGGGCAAGAGCAACTAGGGATCATTCCTGCCCTGACTACAACATTAGACCACAAGAGATTGTGAGGTAGTCTGGATCGGGGGAATGGGGGTTGTTTACTATTTTATCAAACATACACGCACTACAAAAGTTTAAGTCTGTAAATTTGGGATGATAAGCTCTTTAGGAATTAGCCTCTCTATGGAGATATATTAGCAGACACTCCAAATGTGATGTAAAGTCAGCCATTGTAAAAGCACTATGGTTTTTAGTTTTTCATTAGCTGAGGTCCATTAGCTGAGGCTGTTTTGCATGGAGGTAAAATATAGTCTTTAATTATTTAAATTTATTATATGTATTCTGGCTTGGATGCTATTTGGATGATTATAAAGAATTTCCAGGCTCCGTGGGATGTGATGAAGATGCAGTGTTTTAATCAGACTTGTGCATGCAGAAACTAGATTTTATGAAAAAGGAACCTGCTTTGATTATTTTCAAACACAAATACCGATCAAGCTTACTGTTACTCATAGTAATGAAATGAAGTTTTTATGTATTAAAATTTGAGAAATTTTTTTCTCTTGATTTTGTAATTTTTCAGAGCATATAGTCCTTGCATTTAGTAACATCAATATAGAAACATAGAAGGTGAAGGCAGAAAAGGGCCACGTCCCAACAAGTCTGCCCACTCTAATGACCCACCCCCTAAATTCTTCCCTAAAGTGATCCCATATGCTTATCCCATTTTCTCTTGAAGTTCAGCGTGCTGCTGGCCTGGATTACCTGCAGTGGAAGACTATTCCAATGATCAACCACCCTTTCGGTGAAGAAGTACTTCTGGTGTCACCATAAAATCTCCCACCCCTGAGTTTCAATGGATGACCTCTTGTCGCCGTAGGTCCCTTAAGAAAAAAGATATCCTCTTCCACCTCAATACGACCCGTGACATATTTGAACATCTCAATCATATCCCCCCTCTCTCTACGTTCCACGAGTGAGTATAGCTGTAACTTACACAGCCTTTCCTCATACGGGAGATCCTTGAAACCTGAGACCATCCTGGTGGCCATTCGCTGAACCGACTCCATTCTCTGCATTTTCTGTTTCTCTTATTCCAGAGCTTCTTTTCATATATGAGAGATTTGTCTCATGCACATTTATGCCACGTAAGTATTTAAACTTGTCTCTATCATATTTCTTCTCTCCCACCTTTGTCTGTCCCCATATGCCTTATGACTAAGACCACCATTTTAGTAACCTCCCTCTGGACCGACTCCATCCTTTTTATACCTTTTTGAAGGTGCTGTCTCTAGAATTGCACACAATATTCTAAATGAGGTCTCACCAGAGTCTTATACAGGAGCATCAATACCTCCTTTTTCCTATCCATACCTATCCTATCTCCCTCTAGCATCCTCCTAGCATTTGATGTCACCTTTTCAACCTGTTTGATCACTTTTATAATAATAATTTTTGTCTTATATACCGCCAAAGCCGTAGTAGTTCAAGGCGGTTTACAATAAGAGGAGCTGGACAATCAGCGCAGATAGGTACAAAGTAAGGTTTTAAAGTACATGAAGCGGATACAGGGATAAGAGTGCTGGAACATTCTCCAAACAATCAGCAAGAATAGGCGTACTGGACAGACATCAATACATGTAGGCAGAGAACAGAGCGGGGTGACGGGACTAAATTGCGCGAGAGACAACGGCACGCCGACAACTGAGCGCAAGGTTGACGGCGCGCCGAAGAAAAGCACTATTTTTAAGGGCTCCGACAGGGGGTGTGGGGGGAAACCCCCTCACTTTACTTAACAGACATTGCGCTGGCGTTGTGGGGGGTTTGGGGGGTTGTAACCCCCACATTATACTTAAAACTGAACTTTTTCCCTAAAAAACAGGCAAAAAGTTCGGTTTCAAGTATAATGAGGGGGGTTACAACCCCCTCCAACGCCAGCGCAATGTCTGTTAAGTAAAATAGGGGGGTTCCCCAACAACACCCCCCGTCGGAACCCTTTAAAATAGTGCTTTTCTTCAGTGCGCCGTCAACCTTGCGCTCAGTTGTCAGCGCGCCGTTGTCTCGCATGATTTTGTCTATGAACCACAGAGCAGGAATGAGAGATCGTGGTGAAAATCAGAGGAATAAAGCGGTAGGCAATGGGAGCAATTAGGTTACAAATCGGTTTGTTTTTACTAGTTTTCTAAAACTTAGATAGGATGAAGAGTGCTCAGCCAGTTGTTCATTTGGCCCGCTTGGAAAGCAAGTGTTCTGTCTAGGTATCTTTTGTATCGGCAAGCCTTTATTGATGGATGGGTGAACATGTGGACTCTATGTGTAGGTCTGCTGGGGCAGTCCAAGTTGAAATGTGCGACCAGGTATGCAGGGGCCGAGCCAAGTATAGATTTAAAACAAAGACAGGCAAATCTGAACAGGACTCTTGCCTCCAGGGGCAGCCAATGAAGTTTTTGGTAATATGGGGTTATGTGGTCCCATTTTTTTAATGACAAATATCAGTTGGACGGCTGAGTTTTAGATGATTTGGAGTCTTTGAATAGTTTTCTTGAAAGACCCCAGATAAATGATGTTGCAGTAGTAGAGTATGTTTAGTATGGAGGCTTGCACCAAATAAACGGAATGAAGTTGCATCGAAGTACTTTCTGATGGTTCTTAGTTTCCATAGAATCGAGAAGCCTCTAATCAATCGCTCAGTGTGCGCTTCAAGAGTAAGGTGACGGTCCAGGGTTACTCCCAGAATTTTTATGGAGTTGACAATAGGATAGACATGACCATTCAAGGAAATTGAAGAGTCTTTGAGTTTGTCGTTCGGGCTAGCTAGGAAGAATTTGGGTTTTTCTGAGTTGAGTTTCAGTTTGGATTGGACCATCCATTGATCGATTTGCTTTAATATGGATGCCAGGTGGATCTTTGTCTCAGGAGATAGGTTTGTTAGGGGAAAAACTAAAGTGATGTTGTCTGCATAAATGAAAAATTTGACTTTTAAGCTTTGCAGTAGGTTCCCCAATGAGGCTAAGTAGATGTTAAATAGTGGGGGAACCTTGTGGGACTCCACATGAGTTGACCTAGCAATAGGAATGATCATTGTCACTATAACCTTGGTATGAGCATTTCCTTAAAACACCCTGGAACCATTTTAGGATATTACTCGAAAGGCCAATTGACTCCAGACATTCGAGTAGGATGTCATGATCGACTAGGTCGAAAGCGTTACTAAAGTCGAATTGCAGGACTAGAGCACTTGTACCCTGACTAAATAAACTGTGGAGGGAATCTAGTAGAGAGGCAATAACTGTTTCCGTGCTAAACCCAGGACGAAAACCTGATTGGTTGTCGCGCAGTATGCTGAATTTATCCAGGTAAGTTACTAAGTCCTGGTTAACCAGGCCTTCCATCAGCTTTATAAAAAATGGAATGCTCGCGATGGGTCTGTAGTTCGTGGTCAACTTAATGGATTCCTAGGGGGTGTTTACGATCTGAGTGATCAGAATTTGGCCTAAGGCTTCGGGAAAAGTGCCCGACAGTAGTAGAGAGGAAAGCCAAATATGTCATTTGGCTTTAAAGGTGACTGGAGCAACTTTCATAATGTTTGTTAGGCAACAGTCTAATTAAGGCCATCACATACTATCGCACCAAGTCCTGCTCCTCTTTCATGCCTCTTCACCACCGAAACTGTACCGTTCCCTCTGGTTTTTGCAGCCCAAGTGTATGACTTTGCTTTTCTTAGCATTAAATCTTAGCTACCAAATTTCAGACCATTCTTCAAGCTTAGCTATAGGGGCCTTCCTCATGTTGTTCACACCATCAGTGGTGTCTACTCTGTTGCAGATTTTGGTATTCATTTATTTAAAATATTTATATCCCGCATATCCAACAATGCTAAGCGGGATCCAAAATTACATACATAATCAACTAAAATACAAAAAATAAAAATATTTTGTCACCTGCAAAGAGGCAAATCTTACCTGAGTCATTTCAGCAATATCACTTACAAAAATGCTAAAAGAACAGGCTCAAAAACTGAACCTTGAGGCATACCACTGGTAGCGTCCCTTTCCTCAAAGCGATCTTGCCCTTGTGTTGCCCATTCATTGGATTCAGCAGATGAATGTGGTGTCAGACAGGGCATACAGAAACTTTTGCACAGCTTTCATTGCCTTGCTGAAGTGCTGCTCTGTGCCTTGGTACTAGATTGTTGTGCAAAGACATAATTGTGTAAAACTAAAGAAGCTACTTGCTAGAGATCAGTTTGTCTATTACAAAACAGTGCTCCAGATTTAACAGGGTGGCTTTTATGAGCAAGGGACACACATAACAAGCAAAATTTTGGTCATGCTTCCTTGTGTTTCTGGACCCTTGTGCTGGGTTCACCTTTTTGTGACTTGGTGGTATGGGGTATGGCAGGCAAGTTTAAATCCATTGGGGTAGAGGGTGACACTTTATGAATGCAGCAGGGAAAGACTTCTTCACTATGTCACCCTGGTACAGCTGCACCAGCAGCTTTCTACCTACAACAAATACACTCTAGGGCAGGGGTGCCCACACTTTATGGGCTTGCGAGCTACTTTTATAATGACTAAGTCAAAATGATCTACCAACAATAAAATTTAAAAAAAACACAAAGCACACTGAAAGGCAGAGAAAATGTTAATTATTCATATTCCGGGTTTTTTCAAAGAGGTCACGGCAGATGACTCTATGCAATGTCACCTCAGTAACAAAATACAAAAATAGACATATACACCCCCTCCCTTTTTACTAAACCACAATAGTAAGTTTTAGCACAGGGAGTTACGCTGAATGCCTCGTGCTGCTCTCAATGCTCATAGGCTCTCTGCACTAAAAAACGCTATTGCGGTTTAGTAAAAGGGAGCCATAGTGCAAAATATAGACAGCAGATATAAATTCTCAAAACCGACACATTTTGATCACTAAATTGAAAATGAAATCATTTTTCCTACCTTTGCTGTTTGGTGATTTCATGAGTCTCTGGTTGCATTTTCTTCTTCTGACTGTGCATCCAATCTTTCTTCCTTTCTTTCAGCCTCCTGTATGTTTCCTCTCCTCCAGACCTCATTTTCTCCCCCAACTTTTTCTTTCTGTCTCCCTGTTCCCCCTTCTTTCTGTCTCCCTGTCTGCCCCCTTTCTTTCTTTCTCCGTGCCCTCCCCCAAGCCTCTCGGTTTGCTGCCACCGCCATCGGGGAACAGCCCCCAAACCACCGCCGTCCCAAGCTTTCCCTGCTGAAGTGTCGCGCTGACGTAGGAGAAGAAGTTCCGGGCCAACAAGGCATTTCTCCTCATTCCATCTAGCCTGAGCCCCATCTCTCCTTGAGCCAGCATTTCCCTTCTGTGTCTGTCAGAATTACCATTCCACCTATTTTCCAGCATCATCCTTCTTTGTGTCCATCTCACCTATATCCCTATCTCACCACTTTTTCAGAATCTTCATTTGTCTCTGTCCTTGTCTTTACCCCATGTTCACCATTTGCCCTTTCAATGTCTTTATCTCCCCCCCCCCCCCACACTCTTTTTCAGCATTACTTCTATGTCTCTATTTCACCTCCTCTTCATGTCCCCTCTGTATCTCTATCCTTATTCGGTAGGTCCTGCTTACTCTTTCTCTTCTTTGTGTCACTATCTCCATTTTCAGCTTTCCCCCCTTTTCCTTTGTTAATGCACCCTGTAGTCAGAATCTTTCCACCCTCCCTCCACTCCGGCCCAACCCAGTATGAAATATTTCCTTTTGTTTCCCTCCCCTCTCTCTTTCTCTCTCTCTTCTGCTCCCTCACCCACGAGTCCTGCATCTGGCCCTCTCCCTTCTACCTGCACCTGGCAAAACCCCCCAGCTCTGCGGCTCTCTTAAGCAACTCGTCAGCAGCGGTGATCAAGACAAGCTGCCGACATCGAGGCCTTCCCTCTACGAGTCCCGCCTTTGTGGAAAAAGGAAGTTGAAACAAGCGGGACTCGCAGAGGGTAGGCCCCGACGTCAGAAGCTTGTGTCGATCGCTGCTGCTGAGTTGCTGAAGAGAGCCGCGGAGCAGGGGGTGTGGCCGGAAGCAGGTAGAAGGGAGAGGGCTGCTGGAAGAGGTAGAAGTTCCGGAGTATGACACCGACCCGGGCCAGGATGATTTCTTTTTCAGGCTGTTGCTGCTGCTGCTGCCGCCACCGCCACGCCACGCCCCCCTCCCCCCCCAAAAATGACAAAAACAACCTAATGCCCAGCGTCGGTGTCTTTGACGTCGGGGAGAGGAAGGCTGATAGGCCCGGTAGATCAGGACGGCAACATGAGTCTATCACAGAGCCCGGGATGGGCTCTGCGATCGACTCACGTTGCCTTCCTGAGCTACCGGTCAATCGCGATCGACGCATTGGGCACCCCTGCTCTAGGGAATTATGTGCCCAAAAAATAAAAAAGCACCAAAATAATACAAGATCCCAACAAAGGAGCAGAGAAAACCTGGTCTTCAAGTCAAATGAAACTTTAATAGCAACCATACAAAGAGAACATTCACATGACTCAACATGGGCTGTGTTGTAATATAAAAAATGCTACAATGAAGCTATTCAAAACATAAATAACAATAAGAAATTTAATTACATCCAAACTAAAATTATAATAATCATATGAATATTGTCTTACAAACACATTAATGATATAGAAAAGCATTTGAAATCAACTTAGATTATACTATTTCACAAAAATACAGTTTGGGAGAAAAAAAACAAACACTTAGAAAATTGTCACTAAAATTGAAGCTTCATAAAAACAGCAGAACAAGTATCACCAGGGAAATATAATACATGCACAAGATATTACCACTAGAGTAAAAGCTTAATCAGAACTATAAAACAAACTGGAATAATGTAATACATACCCAAAGAATTGACATGAAAATAAAAGCTTAATCAAAACAGCAAAAGTAAGCATCAGCATCAAAAGCTAAAACAAAACTGTTTGAAAAAGTGAGGTACAGGGTGTTTATTAAAAAAAAAGAACCTAATTGATGGTGCTCTAACACAACACATTAAATAGAACAATATGCAGGCACTGGGCTCCTAGTCAACCCTAGCTCCATAATCGGCCTCTTCCTGTTGGCTATGTCAAATCTTGTAGTTACTGAAAACCATAATTTGTCACTGTATTTGGTGGTTTGCCAAATGGCCACCGGGCTTCAGAATTGTTGTCCTTAGTTTATTTTTGATTTACCATTGGAATATGGTTGGGCAGACTGGATGAGCCACTCGGGTCTTTATCTGCCGTCATTTACTATGTATTATCAATACCTAATGGTTAAAGTAGCAAGTTGAGAACTAGGGAAGCCATAATTCCAAGTTCCACTGTTACACATTAAGATTTTGGACAAGGTGAGCCAACCCAGAATTTTAATTTGGGGGTTTCTCATGAGCCTCCCTTCTTGGGAGCATGACTCTAATGGGCAAGCTTATTCTGCAGGGCTGGGGAGGAGTTAGCCAGTCCTGCTCCAAAGCAGCCCTCCACATCTCATTCCAGGAGCATCCCAGCGGAGCATTTCTAGCCGTACCGAAAAATCTATATACCCCCCTCCCTCTTGTGGGTTGCAACTGTATCCAAAGGTCCCTTCTGAGTCATAACAGGTCTCCTTACTTGGGAAGCCTGCTTACCTCTCCATTTGGGCATTCTGAAGCAAACACAAACTAAGGAAATCAGAGCTTCAGATACAGACACCTAATTGTTACCAATTTGGATTCTTCCCGAGTCTCCTGTTCATGCCACCTTTCTCTCTCCTCATGTCTTCACCTTTTCCATTACATCCATCTCCACCATTTTCTTTCATTTACCTGCATGTCTTTCCACTCATGCTTCAGTCTCCTTTTTTATATACGATCTATCTGCAACTTTCCATCACTTTCCAATGACTTGCACACTCTCTTCTCTCATCTCTTGCATTCCAGCATCTCCTCTGTTGCTCACTAGCTCGTTGTTGCCCCAGGGCTACATGGCATTAATAACAGAGAAACCAGGAGTGGAGCTATTGTTCTGTGCTAGATCTGGAAATCCTGCCCCCCTCTTCAGAAGGGTGGGACTGTCAGCTGCATGATTAGGGCAGTGGTCCTGCCAATTTGTTTTGTTTGCCTTCTCTGAAGTCCCTGCAGGGAGGGGAAGGTTGCAGTTGAAGCTGGAGAGTCTTAGCCTCCAGAAAATGACAAATCTTTAATATTAAACTTTGTGAAATCTGGATTTGAAAATTAAATCAAAATCTCTTCTCTCCCCCCCAAAAAATAAAGTTGAGAGAGACTTCTGTCAAAAAGGAGCTTTTACATACATTCTAAGCCAGTGTTCTTCAACCACCGGTCCATGGACCAGTGCCGGTCCACAGAAATCTCCTGCCAGTCCACAGGGCCAGCACGTGCATCAGGCCCAAAACAGTGTTCTTCAACCGCCAGTCCACGGTGTGATCGATGTGGCATAATCTTCGAGCCAGCTCCCTCTTCCTAACTGATTCAGTGCACAAAGCCACGGGCAGTGGCTCCTACGGGTATCCTGCGCCTGAACTAGAAGCCTTTTCTCTGACGTTGCAACGTCAGAGGGAAGGCTTCCAGATGAGGCAAGGGATGTGCGAGGTGCAATTAGTACTATTATGGGGCGGGGTCTGTGGTGGACATTGGGTAGAGATGGGCGGGGTCTGGCCCACAACTTAGCCCAGTGTTCTTCAACCACCAGTCCACGGACCGATGCCGGTCCACAGAATAATTTTTTTATTTCTGCCGGTCCATAGGTATAGAAAGGTTGAAAAATAGTGTTCTAAGCTGTCTTTTACTAGCTTGCAATCAATGGGCAAAAACTTTACTTATTATGACTCAAAAAACCTAAATCAAAATCTAGATTAAATAGAATATTATTGACGCGGCATAAATTGCTTTGAGCACTCTTCTGCACGAGTGTATACAGCGCTATTTTTATTATTCTAAATTTCATTATTATAGATTTGGCAATAAACCTGGTAGACTGTTGGCGATCTTGACTAGACCTCGGAGACCCAATCACTTTATCCGTCGCCTCCTCCTTAAATCGGGAGTGACAGTGACCACTACACCAGATATTGCTGATAGCTTTCACAATTACTATGCTGCTTTTTACTCTGCGAAGGAAAATTTGGAGGGACCTGCGGCTAGTGATTATCTGGCAGACACAGGGTACCCAGACTGTCCTCTCCAGACCGAATGCATCTGAATCGGTCTATACAGGGGAAGGAACTTCAAGGGGCGGTTACCCAACTTAAAAATTGCACTTCCCCAGGTCTGGATGGTTTCTCCCCCGAGTTTTACAAGCTATTATTGCCTTCTCTTTGTGGTCCTTTACCGGCTTATTACACGGTGGCCCTGGAGGGGGGTGGGTTCCCCCTGGGTGCGAACCATGCCCATATTACATTAATACCTAAACCAGGAAAGCCGGAGGGAGATATTGAATCTTACTGCCCAATCTCTCTTATTAATGTGGACATTAAGATCCTGGACAAAATTCTGGCCAATCGGTTGGCATTACTATTGCCCAAATTGATTGTCCCGGAACAAGTTGGCTTCGTACAACATCGTCACTCTGTTCTAAATGTCCGTGGATTATTAACAGCAGTTCAATGAGTGCGGGATACTGACCTCAAGGGGATTTTGGTTGGCCTGGATGCAGCTAAGGCTTTCGACCAAGTAAATTGGCAATATCTTTTTCAGGTGCTTACTTACATGGGCATTGATGGTTGGTTTTATGAGATGGTCTGTTTACTGTATAAAGACCCCACAGCTTGCATCTTGGTAAATGGTACCCGAACATCTACATTCCCTATAGTTAGAGGCACTAGACAGGGTAGTCCGTTATCACCTCTTCTTTTTCTCCTTTATTTAGACCCCTTATTACGCACACTTCTGCTGGATGATGAGATTCAGGGTCTACCTGAGGATGCATCGCAGTTGCGAGTTCTGGCCTTTGCGGATGATCTCTTATTGATTTTGGGAGATCCGCAGAGATCCCTTACTCGAGCTTTAGACTTACTGGGTGAATTTAGTATGTACTCGAGCTTGGTCTTAAATAAACAAAAATCGCTAGTGTTGCCCTTATTTCTGGAAATTCCGAATGTCTAGAGGGGAGATTTTCCTCTTACTTGGGTCCTGGGATATCTGACATATTTGGTTATCCTTATTTCTCCTGACCTCTCCCAGTTGTACTCTTTAAATATAGACCCCCCCCCCCTTTTGACTGCCACGAAGCACAAATTGCAAAATTGGAGGGTGTATCCGCTTTCCTTGTTGGGGAAGATTTCATTATATAACATGGTGTTGGTGCCTCAGTGATTGTATGTATTTCAACTGCTACCTCTATTGTTATCTGCTAAACATGACAAGGAAATTGGGAAAATTTTACAACTTTATCTGTAGAATGGGAAAAAAGCTAGGATGTCCTATCTCATATGTCCTGGCCAAAAGACAGAGGTGGCTTAGGCTTGCAAAGTCTTAAACTGTTATCTCAGGCTTGCCAAATGAGACACCTCAATGATTGGTTTCGGAGCACTCGACACTTTTCAGCAACTAGTCAAGAACTCTCTCTTTGTGCTCCCTTTCATTTCAGTTACTTACGCCATACTAAACACTTACTTCAGAAGACATCATCAGCATGGAACCTTTTCTTATTGCCGTTGAGACGATTATGGAGGATTCTTTGTCAGTATCTTCGCATTTCTTACCATGTAACACCATACTTGCCTTTGCTGGGAAGTGGAGACGTCCTCCCTGGACTTTCTCCTGAACCTTCCTCTATATGGTCTCAAGCCACTAATCGCTGTGTCTTTCAACTGGTTCATTCTAATGGAATCTTGCGATCCTTAGAAGTCCTCACCACTAGTACTCTTACTTTCAGCTATCCTCTTATGTCCGCTCTTTGCCACAGGACTGTCTTACGGATTGGCGCATGGAGTTGATTTCTGAGGCTTTAAGTTTGTCCGCACAGGTACTGATTCCTCTGAGATTTCATCATCGTCATCTTCAGGAATGTCTGGGTGAACTTTCTTACGACTTTTATGCCGCCAAATGGTTGATGGATTTATCCTGTGAGGTCTCCCATCTGTAATTAAAAGAGGGCTTCATAGAGTGGCACATTTGACATCACAAGTGACACCGATTGAAATGAATTATAAGTTTTTGTTACAATTTTACAGATCTCCCTCTTACATGTATTGGGCAAAAATGTGTGCTTCGGACCGATGCCTTAAATTCACCTGCTACGTTTGGACACCAGTTTTAGTCCTGTGTGAGGGTGCAGCGGTTTTGGCAACATGCACATCATGGCTATATGGCACTATCATTATACATTTACCCCGGTTATGCTGTTTACTTTGGGGTCCCTTCCTGGATCTTCTCCGAAGGGATTCTGGAGTTTTTTGGATCGTGCGGTATTGCTGGGGAAGAAAGTGATACTTCACTGTTGGATCTCTTCGGACTCTCCTAAACTTGCACATTGGCGTGTTCTGATGTTACAACATGCCTCCATGGAACGACTGCACTTTTCATCACTGGACACGGTACTGGGGCGAGCATATAGTACTTGCTGGGAGCCATTCTGGAATACTTTGACACCTAGAGCCCGTAGTCAGTTACTGAACGTCTGATCACCACTGGTATAAGACACACTGGACTGGAATGTTTATATTGCATTTTGTGAATTTCTGTTGGGGGGGAGTGCGTGGGGGGGGAGGATGACGGGGACGGGAGTGGAAATAGGCTGAACTATTGTACTCACTCACTTTATTCAACTGTACACTATGTTGCCGTGTTGAAAATTTAATAAAAATATATATAAATAGAATATTATTTCAAAATTCAAAAATACTAAATTATAAAGCACATCACTAGACCCAAACTTTATATGTCCATTTTAAATACCTTAATACTAAAGGATGAAGAGACTCAATAATGACACATAGCCAGCAAAAATAAAGTCTCTAATATATGTCAAAGACTAGTGTACTTATTTCAGAGGGAAAAAGGGTCTCGGTAACCCCACAAACAATCCACAAGGGATAAATTTTGTTTGCTTATGTAAGGGGTTCCGGTATCTATCATTGACCCAAAAAACTTCTTCACATTACATTTAATGATAAATAAATTTTTTCTTATTTCTTTTTACTTTGTGCAAAACCTTATTTAGATAATTGCAAGACAGCAAAGTGGGACTTATCTTTATCTGTGCCTGCCTGCGTCCTGATCTCAAGGACAAACTGACTGTTCAATAGATCCCCGACGGGACCCATTTCGCCTGTTTACACGGCTTTCTCAAGGGTCTGGAGTAAATATAGGGGATATTAATTGAGCGATCATCTACTTAACGCTAGCGTACAAATCTCTCAATAGAGATCAGTTCTTTTTTCCTCTGAAATAAATACACTAGTCTTTGACGTATATTAGAGACTCCATTTTAACCCCCCCCCTTTTTGTTTTTTTAACAGAAGCCACCAGTACTCAAAGGGGCAGAACATTGGTTTCTTAGCTCCAGTAGGGGTTCCCTAAAGAAGCTGCTGCTTCAGGGAATGATACAAGCACAATTCAGGTGTCTAAAATAGCCTCCCCAAGTCTCTTAAAAGAGGCACTTTTGTCTCTTCTGGTTTTGTTTTTGTGCAGTAGTGCTAAAGCGGGGTGAGCACTGTCTTGTTACTCTCAGAAACACAGTTGAAATATGGCACACCATCTTGATTCTTACATTGAGAATCTGCTGAGTCCTTTTCCTGGGAGTAAGTAGCTCATGTTCTGAATTTGTGGATTAAAAACCAGTTTTACTTGCTCTTATTTGTAGTTGCTACAAATTGTGGAGTATGCAGGCATGTAAACTTGGGCTTCAGTGGGCTATTTCATTGTCCTTTTACTTTTTTAGTTCAGTACTCTAAACTGACTTTGCTGAAAAAAACAATAGTGTAGCCTTTAGAATCTATTAGGGTTTTATATAAAAAGTGTTTATCTAGATTAGTATTTTAGGTTGCATTTCAAAGCATAACGTCAGATCCTATAGGGCACAGCAGTGAAGGCAATTTAGATACGCCAGACTTCACTGGTTGTTTATTTGGTTTTTCTCCCTCTCTTTTTCTCTCTCTCCCCCCCCTCCCTCTCCTGTTAGCTTTTTGAGAAATGTTCTGTTTGCTGTTTTAATATATAAACTATTTGAGTAAAATAACAGTTTATATATTATTTTTAGAAAGTGCAAGAATGTACAATAATTGTTTGTATTTCAATTTGCAGGCAAATCTTGAGAGAACTGTCTACAGACTTTATTTCAGCACTTAAAATCTCATAGTTTGACAACTGTCAACTTTCTTCATCACAGAACAGTACAACAGATCATCTCATCAAATAGAGGAGCTACTTCACCCCACCTTCTATGAGGGATATTCAATAATTTATCTGCGTATGAAAAAGTAGCAAGTGTGTTGAAACAAGTCTATGTATGCTTGTACGTGGTGCGCGTGTTGTTGGAGCGGCACCGGTTTGACGGGGGAGTTCAGAGGTCCTGCACATGCGTCAGAAGGAGGCGGCCGGCTTGAATCAGAAGCCGGGAGGCGCTGGTGAAAGGAAAAGGCATTGGCCAAAGAGGGAGGAGAGTCGCACAGGGACCCCGGGGAAAGGAAGCCACCACGCTACAAGGGCTGCAGCACCCACAGGCAGGTACCCACCCCTGGGCCACCAGAGTAAACCTTGGTTGTGGAACTAATTGTTTCAGTTTACATTGTGGCCTATGGGAACATGTGCTTTGATATACAAGTACAGTGGTGCCTCGCATAAAGAACGCCTCGCACAGCGAACGCTGCACACAACGAACTTCATTTCATGATTCATACAACGAACTTCGTTTCACACAACGATGTCGCCCGAGCTTCCACGATCGCTGCCGATGTATTGCATCCTTCCGCGCAGGCACTGCAGGCAGTCGTTAGTCACTGCGCTTAACTTAAGCACGTATCGCGGCAATCGTTCTTCATTACGAATTAAATCACGCACGCACGCACGTATCACGGCAGTCGTCCTTTTAAGATAAACTCAATATTTTTTATATATCATGGCTTCTAAAAAAAGCAGGAAGGTGATTTCTGTTGAAATGAAACGGGAAATAATTAGAAGGAGTGAATGTGGGGTAAAACAGTGTGACCTCGTCAAAGAGTTTGGCCTCAGCAAGACCACCATTTTCACCATTTTGACAAATTTATCTTTTTTTATGTCATCTTAGCATATTTTATGCTGCAGAACGAATAATTTTTTTAAACATGTATTGTTATGGGAAAACGCGTTTCACATAACGAACTTTTCGCATAACAAACTTGCTCCTGGAACGAATTAAGTTCGTTGTGTGAGGCATCACTACTTTGAATTATCCCAGGACAAGCAGGCATGATATTCTCACATGTGGGTGACGTCATCTACGGAGCCCCGATGCGGAAGCATTTTCAAGCAAACTTGATTGAAGATTTAAGTTTGCTCTGCTGCTCCACGCATGCGTGCCTTCCTGCTCCACTAGGGGGCGCATCCCCTCGTGGTCTCCAGTTCAAAATTTTCTGCTGAACCTAGAAGTCGTGTTTTTTCAGGCTCTGCCCCAACTGCCTTCTAGCACCGCGATTTTTCTTGTTTTTTCTCGATTTAGTCGCTGTGCGTGAGTTTTTTCTTGTTTCAACTGTTCCTGCTTCGTTTTCCACCGACCCGGACGCTTCCGGGTCCCCGTGGCCGCGTGGCTATTCGAGCCGCAGCCAGTTTCGAATCTATGTCCCGGCCTTTGACCGGCTTCAAAAAGTGCTCCCGGTGCGAGCGGCTTCTTTCCATCACAGACCCGCATCGCCGGTGCATCCTCTGCCTGGGGGCCGCTCATCCAACCGACTCCTGCCCCCAGTGCGCTACTTTCCAGAACCGGGCCCTCCGTCGAAGGAAAGCCCGCATGGCGGATCTTTTTGCCCCGGACCAACCCTCTACCTCGGCCCCGGCCTTGACCTCGGCCCCGAATACCTCGGCATCGCCTCGAGACTCGAACCCGAAGTCCTCGGGACAACAGAAGACCTCGGCTCCGGGTAAGTCCCCTCTTCCCTCTTCAGGTTCTATACCAGCAAAGAAACCAGCCTCGGGGACGCCGGTGACGCATGGCAGAAGTCCCATGCTTACAGCCCCGGCGAAGCCCTCCAAGCCTTCGGGCCGTGCCTCCACCACACGGGAATACTCTGATACGAGGTCGCCCCCGGTGGAGTGCACCGAAGCAGTGGACATGCCCTCGATGCTGTCCGTGCCCGTTTTCCAGGACCTACTCCGAGCGATGATCTCGTCGGAGCTGTCCGCTGCAATGGCCCATTTGCAACCGGCCTCGACCCCGCATGTGCCAGACCAGCCTGAGCCTCGCGTCAAGCCACCTTGAAGAAAAGCGCGCAAGCTTCGCCGTATTCTATCCTCCTCAGACTCCTCACCGAGGCACCCGAGGCGCTCTCCCTCCACAGACTGCCGCGGTGCAAAACATAGTGCTAAAACCGCGAACCGCTGTACCTCCAAGAAGGCCCGGGGTTCCCCCACTCTACGAGGCTGTTCACCTACACCTCGTACGGGACCGCTAAGGGTGGCTGAGTTATCACTCTCCAACCCGCGCATCCTCCGAACTCCCCCTCGGACCGGGACTCCGACCCGAGGTTGCAGGTTGTCACCGAGGGAGTCTGGGTCGAGGTCACTGATTCGACATCGATCGGTACCTCGAACCACGACATTGTCTCCGAGGGGCTCCTCGAGACGTCAAAGATCTACGACCCCGGAACACTTTCACAGTACTTCCCCGGTCTCGGAGTGTGGATCGGAGCAGGAACCTCGATACTCGAGGGAAGCCTCCCCATCCTTCTCCATCACAGCAAGGTTCTCACCATGGACTCGTCAGAGTACGCTTGGGGAGCCCATCTGGACGGCCTATGCACGCAGGGGATGTGGTCAGCGGAAGACCGCCGTTGCCACATCAACGTGCTAGAGCTCCGGGCTATCTCGCAGCTGTAGTTTTTCAACATCTGCTCCACGACCGGGTGGTCCTCATCCGAACCGACAACCAGGTAGCAATGTACTATGTAAACAAACAAGGAGGAACAGGGTCTTGGTCCCTCTGTCGGGAAGCCCTGCGCCTCTGGAAATGGGCAATCTCCAACAACACCTTCCTTCGAGCAGTGTACATACAAGGAGAACAAAACTGTCTGGCGGACAGACTCAGCCGCCTCCTCCAGCCACACGAGTGGTCACTGCACTCTCAAACCCTACGACAGGTGTTCAAACAGTGGGGGACACCTCAAATAGATCTGTTCGCATCCCCCCACAATCACAAACTGCCTCTCTTCTGCTCCTGGATGTACTCCCCGGACCGGCTCGAGGCCGACGCCTTCCTCCTCGACTGGGAGGGAAGGTTCCTGTACGCGTTCCCGCCGTTTCCTCTGATCCTGCGGACGCTCATCCACCTGAAAACAGTACAAGCCACCCTGATCCTGATCGCTCCTCGCTGGCCACGCCAGCCTTTGTTTTCCCTTCTACTTCAACTCAGTGTCAGAGATCCACTGCCTCTGCCTCGGTTTCCCTCTCTACTATCACAGGGTCAGGGTTCGCTGTTACATCCCAATCTTCAATCTCTTCATCTGAATGCTTGGTTTCTTTCCCCCTGACTTCTCTCCCCGTGTCTCAATCAGTCAAGGAGATATTGGAGGCCTCTAGAAAGACAACGAGAACCTGCTACTCCCAAAAGTGGACCAGATTCTCAGCCTGGTGCTCCTCTCACAGCCAGGACCCGGTGTCGGTCCCCGTCCCCCTGGTCCTTGACTATTTACTTCAATTATCTCACTCCGGCCTAAAGACCAACTCCATTCGAGTACACCTCAGTGCGATTGCAGCCTTCCATCAGCCCCTGGAAGGGAAAGCCCTCTCGCTCCACCCCCTAGTCTCTCGCTTCATGAAGGGTCTTCTGAATGTCCACCCTCCTCTCAAAGGTTTGGGACCTTAACGTGGTTCTGGCTCAACTAATGAAACCTCCATTTGAGCCCCTAGACAAATGCCATCCAAAATTCCTCACTTGGAAGGTGATTTTCCTGCTTGCGCTCACTTCCGCTCGGCGGGTTAGTGAGCTACAAGCTCTAGTGGCGGACCCACCCTTCACGGTATTCCATCACGACAAGGTGGTACTCCGCACTCATCCAAAGTTCTTACCTAAAGTAGTGTCTGATTTTCATCTCAATCAGTCCATTGTCTTACCTGTGTTTTTTCCCAAGCCCCACTCTCATCCCGGAGAAGTGGCGCTCCACACTCTTGACTGTAAGAGAGCGTTGGCCTTCTACCTCCAACGCACTCAACCACACCGGAAAGTCCCACAATTGTTTTTGTCCTTCGACCCAAACCGGTTAGGTCACCCAGTCTCCAAGCGCACCTTGTCCAATTGGTTGGCCGATTGCATTTCCTTCTGCTACGCTCAGGCTGGTCTCGCACTGCATGGTCGAGTAACGGGACACAATGTCCGAGCGATGGCAGCCTCCGTAGCGTTCCTCAGGTCCACACCTATTGAGGAAATTTGCAAGGCTGCCACGTGGTCTTCGGTTCATACTTTCACCTCCCATTACTGTCTGGACTCACTGTCCAGAAGCGATGGCCGGTTCGGCCAATCGGTTTTGCGAAATCTATTTGCTTAAATTGCCAACTTCCCTCCATCCCTTTTCAGTTAGCTTGGAGGTCACCCACATGTGAGAATATCATGCCTTCTTGTCCTGGGATAAAGCAGTTACTTACCGTAACAGGTGTTATCCAGGGACAGCAGGCATATATTCTCACAACCCGCCCACCTCCCCGAGGTTGGCTTCTTTGCTAGTTAAGTGAACTGGAGACCACGAGGGGATGCGCCCCCTAGTGGAGCAGCAGAGCAAACTTAAATCTTCAATCAAGTTTGCTTGAAAATGCTTCTGCATCGGGGCTCCGTAGATGACGTCACCCACATGTGAGAATATATTCCTGCTGTCCCTGGATAACACCTGTTACGGTAAGTAACTGTGCTTTACGAGCATGCTTCTGGAACGAATTATACTCGTAAACCAAGGTACCACTGTATGTTAGTATACCTGTCTTTTTTGTAATTTTACTTCTTTTTATAATTTTGTAAATCGTTTAGCAAATCGAATAAGCGATTCATCAAATACTAATAAACTTGAACTTGAACTATGCGTTTGAATTTCTTGGAATTATCAATGGCATCATGCAAGATGATTGTATGGCAGACATTAAATTAGCAACATATCATACGTTAACTGTTGATGAAAGCACAGACATTTCTGTCAACAAGTACTTAATACTCTACTTTAAGTATCGGCCAGTCAATTCAAATGAGTATAGGACATCATTTGGTGGGATGCTACAGTTGGAATAGTAACAGCAATTAGGGAATTCTATAGGAAACATGAACTTGACCTGAATAAAATGGTCATGTTCACCTCTGATGGTACCTCTGTTATGTTGGGCAAAATAGATGGTGTTGCAGCACAGCTGAGAAAAGACATTCCACATTTAGTGCAGCAACATTGTGTTGCACATCAGAAGATTTGGGACTTTCTGATTCATGGAAAGAAGTAAAATTGATGAAAGAAGTAGAAACTGTAATGAGAACTGTGTACACGGTGTTCTGTCGGTCTTCTACTAAACAATGCAAATTTCAAGAAATAGCAGATGCATCTGAATGTGAATTGCTTTCAGACCTCTGAATGAAGTGTGCTGATTATCTAAACACTTTGCACTTAAAGCAATTATTCGAAATTATGATCCCCTGTTAAAATATTTTGAAGAAGACAAAGATAATGATCCTATTGCAAAGTACTGCTATAAGAAGCTGAACAGTGAACTATTTCATATTACACTTGAAGTTTTGATTGATGTCTTATCAGAACTGGCTTCCTTAACCATGGCATTTCAAAAATGTGGTTTGACACCATTGGAAGCTTATCATCTTGCACAGGGTAAATTGAACAAACTTTGAATACAATACTTAGGCGACAAGGTTAAGTGGAGTGATAAAGTCAACACTCTTCTTGACACCAGGATGAGGTCTGGAGAAAAAGTTTCAGTGGCTACTAATTCCATATTAACCTTCATCAACATCCTATGTTTGCATCTGGGTGAAAGATTTCCTGAAAATGAAGTTGAGGAATGGTCTACTTTTGACTGTACAGCAAAATCACAATGCGACTTTGACTTCGGAAATGGACACATCAGATCTCTTTGTTTAAAGTATAAACAATTTATTCCGGAGGAAAGTGTTGTTATTCAGCAATACAATGACTTTAAATTCCTTGTTGCAGAAAAAATCAAAAGCAATCTGATAAACAGCTTTCCAGATATGACGAAAATTGCATTTCAGAATGATCAGTTTGCAGATTTAGCAAAATTGATGGACATTGGTGCCACATTCTTAGCATCTAGTTCAGATTGTGAGCGTGGTTTTAGTCTAATACAGTGTTTTTCAACCTTTTTTGGGCAAAGGCACACTTGTTTCATGAAAAAAATCATGAGGCACACCACCATTAGAAAATGTTAAAAAATTTAACTCTGTGCCTATATTGACTATATATAAAGTAATTCTCTTGAATAGGAATCAAATAAACACAAAAAGTATTTTATAATGCTGCCACCGCCAACAACACCGTTGGCGGCGGTGGCACTCAAGTGGCTAAAGAGCCGCAGTTTGCCGGCCTAGGGACAACACTGGAGGGTGGCCAGCTGTGCACCCCCTTGGGACGTAAACCCGGGGTGGGGCAGACCGCCCCCCCCCCACCCTGGTATGCCACTATCTGTACCCCACTCCCTCCCTATGACCAAAAATTCTCCTTTCTTCTATTCCCCGTGTACACAACCATCTCTTTCCCTCCCTTCCTCTCTCCCAAGTCCATTTCTTCTGTGTCCAAAAATGCATTCCCTCCCCCACCTCAGCATCTCTTTCCCTCCCTTCCTCTCTCCCATGTCCATTTCTTCTGTGTCTAAAAACGCATTCATCCGAGAGTCTTAAAGGAATTGAAGGTTGAAATCGGAGAGTTATTGCAAAAACTTGCAAACCTGACAATCAGAACTGGACAGATACCGGACGACTGGAGGATAGCGAACGTCACCCCAATTTTCAAAAAAGGATCGAGAGGGGAACCGGGCAACTATAGACC
The DNA here is from genome assembly GCF_902459505.1 of Geotrypetes seraphini. Lineage (NCBI taxonomy): Eukaryota > Metazoa > Chordata > Amphibia > Gymnophiona > Dermophiidae > Geotrypetes > Geotrypetes seraphini. The sequence continues at coordinate 537,718,779 of NC_047084.1, forward strand.
TGTGAGTCTTACGTCTGTCCCTGGCAAGATGGTTGAAGCACTGATCAAGGATAGCATAGTCCGGCACTTGGACGCATATGACTTAATGAAACCCAGTCAACATGGATTCAGGAAAGGGAAATCATGTTTTGACTAATTTACTCCAATTTTTTGAGACCGTGAACGAGCAAATCGATAGTGGGAAGCCGGTGGACATAATATATTTGGACTTCCAGAAAGCGTTTGACAAAGTTCCACACGAAAGACTTCTCAGGAAACTACATAGCCATGGCATAGAGGGGGATATACAAAGATGGATAGGCAAATGGCTGGAAAACCGAAAGCAGAGAGTGGGCATAAATGGGAAGTTCTCCGACTGGGAGAAAGTGACTAGTGGTGTGCCCCAGGGCTCGGTACTTGGGCCGATCCTTTTTAATATTTATATCAATGACCTAGAGGAAGGAACATCCAGTGAGATCATCAAGTTTGCAGACGATACAAAACTATGCCGGGCAATCAGATCGCAGGATGATAGCGAGAAACTCCAGAGCGACTTGTGTCAGTTAGAAACATGGGCGGAGAAATGGCAGATGAAATTCAATGTGGAGAAATGCAAGGTAATGCATTTAGGCAATAAAAATAAGGAATACGAGTATACAATGTCAGGTGCAACTCTGGGGAAGAGTGAACAAGAAAAGGACCTGGGTGTGCTGATAGACAGAACCCTGAAGCCGTCGGCACAATGCGCGGCAGCGGCAAAGAAGGCAAATAGAATGTTGGGCATGATAAAGAAAGGAATCTCGAGTAGATCGGAGAAAGTTATAATGCCGCTTTATAGGGCAATGGTCAGACCACACTTGGAATACTGCGTCCAACATTGGTCTCCCTACCTAAAGAAGGATATAAAACTGCTGGAGAGGGTGCAGAGACGAGCAACAAAACTGGTGAAGGGTATGGAGAAACTGGAATACGAGGACAGACTTATAACACTAGGATTGTTCTCCCTTGAGAAAAGGAGACTGCGTGGGGATATGATCGAGACCTTCAAAATACTGAAAGGAATCGACAAAATAGAGCAGAGAAGATTATTTACATTGTCCAATTTGACACGGACTAGAGGACATGTAATGAAGCTAAGGGGGGACAGGTTCAGGACTAATGTCAGGAAGTTCTGCTTCACTCAGAGAGTGGTTGACACCTGGAATGCTCTCCCAGAGGAGATTATTGCGGAATCTACCGTCCTAGGCTTCAAGAGCAAACTAGATGCATATCTCCTTAAGAGAGGCATATAAGGATATGGTGGAATATAAATTACGCCAGGTGTACACCTGGCAGGGCCTCCGCGTGTGCGGATCGCCGGACTTGATGGACCGAAGGTCTGATCCGGAGAAGGCAGTTCTTATGTTCTTATGTTCTCCCCCACCTCAGCATCTCTTTCCCTCCCTTCCTCTCTCCCAAGTCCATGCCTTCTGTGTCCAAAAACCCATTCCTTCCCCCACCTCAGCATCTCTTTCCCTCCCTTCCTCTCTCCCAAGTTCATGCCTTATGTCCAAAATGCACTCCCTCCCCCCTTTTGTGTTCCGTGTTTGCCTCCCAGCCCATCTTTGCAACTTTCTCAGCAAAACAAAGCTCAAGCCGCGAGGCTTGTCTTCTGCTTCCTGCCTGCCCTGCCGCGCACAAATAGCCAAACGGAAGTATTCTCCGACGTCAGCGCTGACGTCGGAGGGCAGGCTTTGCTTAAGCCCTCCCTCTGACGTCAGCGCTGACATCGGGGAACGCTTGCGATCGGCTATATGTTAGCTGCAGGGCAGGCAGGAACAGAAGACGAGCCTCGCGGCTCGAGATGTATTGAACTCCGCAGGTCCCCCGTCCAGCTCTCTCCTGTCCACGTGGGGCAGACCACCCCCCTCTCCCTAGACTGGTGGTACTGCCCTGATGGCGGCCCTGACCGTCCGGCACACCAGGCAACATCTCGCGGCACACTAGTGTGCCGTGGAACAGCGGTTGAAAAACACTGGTCTAATAAACAATTTGAAGACTAAACCAAGGAATCGTTTACATTTAGAGCATTTGGAAATGCTGATGTGTGTTAACAGTCACCTTCAAGATGGAGGCTCAACAGATCTTGACAGAATTTATTCAGACTGGATAAATATGAAAGATCGTAGGGGAAAAACTTTGAAAACTAAATTGCTGTTATTTTCTAAATTTTAAGTAAAAAAGAACAGTGATACTTTATAGGTAGCGCTCAATGAAACATAATTTATGTTTATTGAAATGAGACTTTATGTTACATAAAGTGTAACTAAAATTACATTGTGTTTTCGTTAATTCAGACCTGCCCATAACTGAACTCCAGGCCATCTGGCAATCATTTTTATAGCACACACAAACTTAGTTTTTCTTTAAAATGCGCACAGATGAATTTTTTTGCGCACACAGCCTATGAAAAATTAGAGGGAACATTGGTCTCAAGGTTACTCATGCACAGTTGCAGCTCAGTGCGAGTTTAACGTTCCAAGAGACAGGATGGCAGGGAAGTCTTCAAGCAAATCAAGTAAGAAATTGCTAGATTTGGAGCATTGTTCAGTGATAAAATTTCTCACAAAACAAGGGAAAAAGCCAAAGGAGATCCATGAACGCATAAAGCACAGTTACTTACCGTAACAGGTGTTATCCAGGGACAGCAGGCAGATATTCTTGACTGATGGGTGACGGCACCAACGGAGCCCCGGTACGGACAATTTTAGAGTGATTGCACTCTAAGAACTTGGAAAGTTCTGGCATGCCGCACCGCGCACGCGCGAGTGCCTTCCCGCCCGACAGAGGCGCGCGGTCCCCAGTTAAGATAAGCCAGCTAAGAAGCCAACCCGGGGAGGTGGGAGGGACGCAAGAATATCTGCCTGCTGTCCCTGGATAACACCTGTTACGGTAAGTAACTGTGCTTTATCCCAGGACAAGCAGGCAGCTATTCTTGACTGATGGGTGACCTCCAAGCTAACAAAAAGAGGGATGGAGGGAAGGTTGGCCATTATGAAAACAAATTTTGCAAAACAGATTGGCCGAAGTGTCCATCCCGTCTGGAGAAAGCATCCAGACAATAATGAGATGTAAAAGTATGAACTGAGGACCAAGTAGCAGCCTTGCAGATTTCCTCAATAGGAGTGGAACGGAGGAAAGCTACAGATGCTGCCATAGCTCGGACTTTATGGGCCGTGACAGAACCTTCCAGTGTCAGTCCGGTCTGAGCATAACAAAATGAAATGCACGCTGCCAGCCAATTAGACAACGTACGTTTAGAGACAGGACGTCCCAATTTATTCGGATCAAAGGACAGAAAGAGTTGGGGAACTGATCTGTGGGGTTTCGTACGCTCTAGATAGTAAGCTAGAGCCCTCTTACAATCCAAAGTATGCAGAGCTTGTTCCCCAGAATGAGAATGAGGTTTTGGAAAGAAAACAGGCAAAACAATGGATTGGTTGAGATGGAATTCAGAGACAACCTTAGGGAGAAACTTTGGATGCGTACGCAGAACCACCGTGTCATGGTGAAAGACCGTAAAAGGTGGATCTGCAACCAGGGCATGAAGCTCACTGACCCTCCTGGCAGAAGTAAGAGCAATAAGAAAAAGTACCTTCCAAGTGAGAAACTTGAAAGAAGCGGTAGCCAAAGGTTCAAATGGAGGCTTCATCAAGGCGGAAAGAACCACATTGAGATCCCAGATAACAGGAGGGGCCTTAAGAGGTGGTTTCACATTAAAAAGACCCCGCATGAACCTGGACACCAGGGGATGAGCTGATAGAAGTTTTCCATGGATCGGCTCATGAAAAGCAGCAATGGCACTGAGGTGGACTCTGATGGAAGAAGACTTAAGGCCAGAGTCAGACAAAGAAAGCAAATAATCCAACAACGTCTCCACTGCCAGGGAAGTTGGATCAAGATGATGAAGAAGACACCAGGAAGAAAATCTCGTCCACTTCTGACGGTAACATTGCAGAGTGGCTGGCTTCCTGGAGGCATCTAGAATGGAACGAACGGGCTGAGACAAAAGCGTATCATGAGAAGTCAGCCCGAGAGATACCAAGCTGTCAGGTGCAGAGACTGGAGGTTGGGATGTAGAAGGGTCTCCTGATGCTGTGTAAGCAGAGAAGGATACAGTGGAAGAAGAAAAGGTTCCCTGGAACTGAGTTGAAGTAGAAGGGAGAACCAATGTTGTCTGGGCCACCTCGGAGCAATCAGAATCATGGTGGCTCGTTCCCTCTTGAGCTTGAATAAGGTTCTCAACATGAGAGGCAGAGGAGGGAAAGCGTACAGGAACAGATTTGACCAATCGAGGAGAAATGCATCCGCTGCCAGACGGTGAGGAGAGTAGAGTCTGGAGCAGAATAGGGGCAGCTGGTGATTGTGAGGAGCTGCAAAGAGGTCTATCTGAGGAGTGCCCCATTGAGCGAAGATAGACTGTAGAGTTACAGGATCGAGTGTCCACTCGTGAGGTTGGAGAATTCTGCTGAGCTTGTCCGCTAAGGAATTCTGTTCTCCTTGAATGTAGATAGCTTTCAGGAAGAGATGGTGATCTATGGCCCAAGTCCAGATCTTCTGTGCTTCCTGGCACAAGAGGCGAGAGCCTGTCCCTCCTTGCTTGTTGATGTAGTACATGGCCACTTGATTGTCTGTGCACAGCAGAAGGACCTGAGGAAAGAGAAGATGTTGGAAGGCCTTGAGGGCATAAAACATCGCTCTGAGTTCCAGGAAATTGATGTGATGCTTCTTTTCCTGGGCTGTCCAAAGACCTTGAGTCTGGAACTCGTTCAAATGAGCTCCCCATGCATAAGGGGAGGCGTCGGTGGTGATGACTAGTTGATGAGGAGGCTGATGGAACAGAAGACCTCTGGATAGATTTGAGGATACCAACCACCATTGTAGAGATTGACGAAGAGATGATGTCACAGAGATGTGTCGTGAGCAAGGATCCGTCGCTTGGGACCACTGAGTAGCAAGGGTCCATTGAGGAGTTCGCAGGTGAAGACGTACGAGGGGTGCAACATGAACTGTGGATGCCATGTGACCCAAGAGTATCATCATTTGTTTGGCAGAGATGGAATGTTGTGGAAGTACCTGCTGACATAGAGACTGAAGAGTCTGAAGACGGTTGGATGGTAAAAATGCTCTCATGAGGAGTGTGTCCAATATTGCTCCAATGAATTGGAGTCTTTGAGTGGGAATGAGATGAGACTTGGGTAGATTGATCTCGAATCCTAATATTTGAAGAAACTGGATGTTTTGGTTGGTGGCCAGGAGAACTGCTGGAGCGGATGTGGCCTTGATTAACCAGTCGTCCAGGTAAGGAAATACCTGAAGGTGGTGAGAGCGCAGAAAAGCAGCTACCACGATGAGACATTTGGTGAACACCCTTGGAGAGGAAGCAAGACCGAAGGGCAGCACCTTGTACTGGTAATGACACTGATTGATCATGAAACGGAGATACTGTCTTGAGGTTACATTGATTGGAATGTGAGTGTATGCTTCTTTGAGATCGAGAGAGCATAGCCAGTCGTCTTGGTTGAGAAGAGGATAAAGAATGGCTAAGGAAAGCATCTTGAATTTTTCCTTTACCAGATGTTTGTTGAGATCACGAAGATCTAGAATTGGTCTGAGATCTCCTGTTTTTTTGGGGACTAGAAAATAACGGGAGTAGAATCCCTGACCCTTTTGATCTAGAGGCACTTCTTCTATAGCGTTTAGAAGAAGGAGGGATTGAACTTCCTGAATGAGGAGGGCAGATTGAGGACTGTTCAAAGCAGACTCTTTTGGCAGGTTTTGGGATGGAAGAGTCTGAAAGTTGAGAGAGTAGCCGTGGCGGATGATGTTGAGGACCCATTGGTCCGAAGTGATAACTTCCCACCGGCTGAGGAATAGAGAGAGACGACCTCCTATAGGTTGAGGCAGGAGAGCAGATATAGGAGTACTGGCTATACTTTGGAGAAGTAAGTCAAAAGGGTTGTGTCTTCTGCTGTGGAGTTGGCTTAACAGGCTGCTGTTGCTGTTGTTGCCTGGGAGGCTGACGCTGTTGCTGCCGTTGACGCCTGGGTTGCTGAGCAGTTGTTGGCAATGGCCGAGCTGTGAAACGGCGTTGATAGGCTGACTGTTGTCTAAAAGGCCTTGTTGGGGGAGGCTTTTTCTTATTTTTAAGAAGGGTATCCCAACGTGTTTCATGAGCCGACAGCTTTTGAGTAGTCGAATCCATGGATTCTCCGAAAAGCTCATCCCCTAGGCATGGGGTGTTGGCTAACCTTCTCCCATACATGGAGCAACCCCTGCGGAGTCCCCCAAGGCTCCCCCCTATCCCCGTCACTATTCAATATCTACATGGCATCACTGGGACACATGTTATCGAACCGTAACCTGAAATCCTATATTTACGCAGATGACATTACAATCATCATACCCATCACCTCACTGTCACATGAGACAGAACTATACATCTCAACTGTCCTCACCATGGTAGAAAACTGGACCACACGCTTCAAACTGAAACTCAACCCAGAAAAAACTAAGTTTTTCCTTGCAAGCCCCAACCACAAACTATCGTCCACCACCCTGCAACTTAATGGTTTAACATATCCAATCAATTCCACTATAAAAATCCTCGGAGTCATCCTGGACCGATGCCTCACTTTAGAAGATCACACTAATACCCAGGTCAAAAAATGCTTTTCCACCCTCTGGAAACTCCGTTCCATCAAACATTACTTTGATTTCCCCACCTTCAGTTTGCTGGTCCAATCCCTAATCCTAAACTCCCTGGATTACTGCAACATCATATATCTGGGCTCCTACAAGAAAACCATTAAACGACTACGACTTATCCAGAACACCGCCGTCCGCCTCATCTATGGGCTCAAAAAGTCAGACCATATTAGCCCTTTCTATAGAAAACTTCACTGGCTACCGTTCGAAGCAAGGATCATCTTCAAATTCGCCTGCCTCTGCTTCAAAACCCTAACTGGCTCAGCCCCGATATATCTGTCACGCCACTTCGCCTTCCCAGGCACTAACCGTACACGCAATGCCCACCTGTTTGCCTACCCCTCCCCAAAAGGATGCATCTACAAAAGATTTTTCGACAAGACCCTCTCTTTCCAAGCTGGCAAATGGAATGACTGCTTGTCCACTCTCATCTCTCTTGCCCCTACTTATCAATCGTTCAGGAAATCTCTCAAAACTTACCTCTTTGATAAATTCCTCTAACCCCCGCCCCCCTACCAAACCAATAATCCCAACCTCGCCTCCCTCCTTTACCCTTACCCTCCCCGGTTGCACCCCCCATGCAACAATTATTGGATCATTTTGTAACTGTTCACTAGTTTATACCAAATAATTGTTAACTATTCTCTGCACCTGCAATGCATAAATTGATTTGAACTGTTTTTCTGATATGCTGTAACTTCGCTGTAAATGTACAGTCTCTTAACCTGTAAACCGCTCTGAACTGATTTGTGGTATTGCGGTATACAAAAATAAAGTTATTATTATTATTATTATTAACCGATCTTGATGATTAACATCAAGTTCAGATACCCGAAGCCAGGCCAGGCGACGCATTGCCACAGACATTGCTGTCGCTCTGGATGTAAGTTCGAAGGTGTCATAAATGGATCTAACCATGAACTTACGCAACTGAAACAGAGAAGACAAGCAATGGTGGAAAGATTGTTGTTTCCGTTGAGGAAGGTATTTTTCAAAGGCAGCCATGGTGGTAAGGAGATGTTTCAAATAGAAAGAAAAATGAAAGCCATAATTTCCAGCTCTATTTGCCAACATTGCATTTTGGTAGAGCCTCTTACCAAATTTATCCATGGCTTTGCCCTCTCTGCCAGGAGGAACAGAAGCATATACACTGGCTCCTGCAGATTTTTTAAGGGTGGATTCGACAAGTAAAGATTCATGAGGAAGTTGTGGTTTGTCGAACCCAGGAATGGGAATTACTTTGTACAGAGAGTCTAACTTACATGGGGCCCCTGGAACCGTTAAGGGAGTCTCTAAATTCTTGTAAAAAGTCTCCCTCAAGATGTCGTGAAGAGGGAGCTTCAAATATTCCTTTGGAGGTTGGTCAAAGTCCAGGGCGTCCAGAAAAGCTTTAGACTTTTTGGATTCAGCCTCCAAAGGAATAGACAGAGAATCACACATATCTTTCAGGAAACTGGAGAAAGATGAAGTGTCATGCTTAGAGGATGGGTCATGTACAGCAGACTCCTCCTCATCTGAGGAACATTCTCCTTCAGAGAGAAAAGGCTCTTCTGAATCTCCCCACAGATCAGGATCCCTGACATGGGGAGAACGATCTCGAGACTCAGGGGTAGTTGGGTCTGCATGCCGGGTCTTGCGCACCGACTTACCCGATCTCATCGACATCGACCCAGGCGATGTAATCGGTTGTACCGGAGCCGAAGTCTGCACCGATTGATGCTGAGCTCTCGGCTCCGGCGCAAGGACTGGCATCGATGTCGATGAGGTGGAGTGAATCGGTACCGAGGGAGTGGATACCGACAATATAGGTTGCTCCACTATCGGTACCGGCTCAGTGCGGACCGGCACCGGAAGGTTCGGTGCCAGGATCGATGGAAGGAGCTGTTGCAATTGCTGCTTGAGCTGTTCCTGGAGAATGGCCGTAATACGGTCATCAAGGGATGGCACCGGTACCGCTTTTTTCTTCTGCGGTACCTGCGGTGCCGCTCGATGCCCCGGAGATGAGGAGCCCGATGTCGAGGGACTCACCTCAATAGGGGCGGAGCGCTTCCGCTGGCGCCTCACAGTCGGCAGGATTGGACTCACTGCACTCGAGACCGGAGAACGTTCCAGCGGGGAAGGCTTCTTAGCCGGCTTACCTGCATGTTGGGACGCCGGTGCGGAATCTCGCGGCGTCGAAGAAGAGGGTGCTGACTGAACCGGTGCCGAAGTCGGAGTCGATGGAACGGGATCGGACATCTCGGCACCGAAAAGTAATCGCTGTTGTATTTGGCGATTTTTTAATGTTCTCTTTTTCAGTGTGGCACAGCGGGTGCAGGTGGAGGCCTGATGCTCAGGACCCAAACACTGTAAGCACCAGTTGTGTGGGTCCGTGAGAGATATGGGCCGAGCACACCGCTGGCACTTTTTAAAACCTGGCTGAGGGGGCATGAACGTGAACACCGCTTCAGCCAAATCGAAGGCCGAGGCTTCGATGGTGGCAGAGGGCCCCGCAGGGGAAAAGCCAAATTGAATGAAAAAACAAAAGTTTTTTTTTTTTTTTGAAAATAATGAAAGAAAAAGAAAGAGGCAAAAGCCAAAAAGGTTTACGCGAGCGGGAAGGCAAGTTCAAAAAAATTTTCAACAGCCGTTGAAAAAACGCGTCTTCTTAGCTCCGCGGAAACTAAGAAACTGGGGACCGCGCGCCTCTGTCGGGCGGGAAGGCACTCGCGCCGTGCGCGGTGCGGCATGCCAGAACTTTCCAAGTTCTTAGAGTGCAATCACTCTAAAATTGTCCGTACCGGGGCTCCGTCGGTGCCGTCACCCATCAGTCAAGAATAGCTGCCTGCTTGTCCTGGGATAACTGCAGTTTATGGTGAGTGTGCCCCATCATCCTACAAAGTAAAAGTTTGGAGCAAGCAGATTAAGTAGGGTAGAGAGTGCATTGACGATGACCTTCACACTGGGCAACCAGTGGAAGCAACTTCAACAGAAATGTGCAAGACAGTCAAGGATTTAATTTTGTCAGACAGACGAATTAAGGTTTCTCGAATAGCTGAAGAATTGGGCATCTCAGCAGGTACAGTTTGGAAAATAATTCATGAAAAGTTGGGTATGTCCAAGATTAATGCAAGATGGGTTCAAGAATGCTGACACAATGTCAAGGCAAATGCAGCAGCCTAGACAATTAAGGTGCTTCCTGATGCTGAGATCAATGTCCAAGAGTAGAGTTAGAAATTCTTAATTATTCTTCAATACACCCAGAAGAAACAATGATTTGTAGTAATATCCTGATTATATAGTAGTAGTATAGTATAGTATATATATAATATAGTGAATGTATAGTAATATCCTGATTATAATCGTCATCAAAAAATCACAGCTGTTCAGTTGCATCAGACAGTACTGTAATAATCTGTCATAAACAGCTTTGAATTAATGATTCTCCAACCACAAGTTAATGTACTTACAAGCCATTTGGCTGTCTTGTAATGACAAGCAGTCTGAGGTCTTTTTCTCTCCTTGATTTGATAGCACCAACATGATTTTTTGGTGAAGACTTATATAATCAGGATATTACTATACATTACTACTAATCATTGTGTTTCTTCTGGGTTTATTTAAGAAGAATAATTAAGAATTTGTAGCTCTACTCTTGACATTGATCTTGGGATTTGTGATTGAGGCTTCCAGATGCTGATACATTATTGTACTTTGCTACAGAAAGTACAGCAGATGGTTTTTCTTGTGCATCAAGTCTACATACAACTGCAGAATTTCTTTTTTTTTTTTAAGCCATTCTCAGTTTGAAAGGAGAGATACTATTCCTGTAGGAAGCAGTTCAGCTGTTACTTTCCAGTTTTGGAAATGAAAGACTTTAGGGAGATCTTAGTACTAAGATTCTGAGAAGCAAGACCTTAAAAATAGAGATTTTCCTAAAGAACTTCCAAATAGTGAAGAACATGTATGAGGAAAGTTTGCATTTGATTCTCTACTTCATTATATCCAATTGAGGGTACACTTTTCTCATGCAATGACTGATGTTTTCCCAATACTGTATTCGTAGTAGCTCTAGATTGAGTCCACCTGTGTTGGGTCTAGAATTCAGAAGGGGCCATTGTAATCTTTTTACAGATAACAGTATGCAGACGAAAGAGGTCTTGAACAATCCTATGTGGTCTCTAACAGCCCTTGGACATATTAATAGCTACTGAATCTTGCATGGTGATGAAGATAATAATGCTAGGAACACTTTTGGTTGGATGTTTAGTGCCTCAGCAAGGTTCACAATATTTCAGTGGTGCTTCTTGAGTTCTCCTACAGACGGTGGTTAACTGGTTTTGAAGTAGTCCTGGACCTTTGGGGATCAAAGGCAGGACATCTTCCTTACCTTAGCCTTACCAATTCTGGTGGCGGTTGTTGATCCAAATTCAGCAAGCACTCTCCCTTTCTCAAGGAAATAAACCTGATTGAAGGTTAGACTGGAAAGGTAGTAATTGCCTAAATTTATGTAGGATTCATATTAAATAATCATGCATAAGCTCCAATGATCTGTTCTTTCAAGTCTGGTCTCCAAAAGTATTTATTTTATATTGAATATATTTAAAGGTTTTAAAAATACAAAATAAAATTTTGAATATATAAAATATGATTGTGTATCCTTTTATTGCAGTCTACTATATTTTCCTTTTGGTACAGCCTTATCTTGAGCTGTGCTCATAGTGGAGTTTCTTTGCTATTTTATATCATTATGCAAGGGAAGCATTAGGAGCTGTTTTATTGGATATTCATATTAGTTGAGCTGTCCAGTTCCCGAGTATCTTTTCTTTATACTGGCCTGGATATATACCTTCTAACACAAAATCAGTCAGTCTCAGGAAAGGCTTCAACAAGGCCCAGATGTCATTGCACTTAATAAAAACCTTGGCACCTACAAGTGCATGGCCCTGAACTGGATCTAGCAGCAGCATCCTTTAAGTTTCAAGTCACAGGGTCACATGTTTCTGAACCTGGGAGCAGAAGGCTTCACTGGCATCCCATCTGGATGTTACTCAGAAATTCAGACTGGGCTCCATTTCCTGTATGGTCCTAGAACAGTGCATCACAAACTGATTCCAGGTATGCCACTAGAATGCCAGGGAGGAGGAGAGGCATATGCTTTAGGCCAGGGGTGTCAAAGTCCCTCCTCAAGGGCTGCAATCCAGTTAGGTTTTCAGGATTTCCCCAATGAATATGCATGTGATCTATTTGCATGCACTGCTTTCATTGGATGCTAATAGATCTCAAGCATGTCTAAATGTATGTTTATCTTTCTTTTATTATAACTCACTTAGTAAATTTGAACCAGTGATTCAATACTTACACAAGGTTCTTAAGGTAATCCCATCACATGGTACATGGCCAGGTGAGCCTCACCATAGGACTTGAAGCTGCTGCAGATTGAAGGAAGTTTGAGTCAAAGGCAGATGGACCGATATGAAAAAATTAAAAAAGTCAACTTTTCACATGCTCATTTTTTGCCAGTGAGCTTTGGCTTTTGAAAATAGAATCACTGTTGATTTAGTTGAAGTCAAAAACTTTCTAGTACTATAGGAAAAAAGCACCACACAAAATAAATACCAATTTATTAAAGTTTAGCAAAGTGGATCAAGTGTTACACAGTGTTCAGAAAAACCTGTCCAAGCAATGCTAGTTTGGAGCTGAAAGGCTGGCTGGGACAACTTAGTAGAGGGGGCTTCCTCTGTGCCTTCCTGCTGAAGTTGCTATCTGAAGGCCCCTGTAAATTTCCATGGCTAGTCCATCTGAAACCATTTTTTCTCCTCTGTTTGGAAGACTGGATCTCCTTAATTAAGTCTTCCACTTCCCACTGCTCTTCGGGCTGTTGCTTACAGCAGTGCAGAGCAGCTGGATCTATGGGATGAGCCTCTGTGTTAAAGATGTATCCCCCAGCTTCAATGACACACTCACCATATGGTGTCACCACTGTATCAAAATCAGAGCCATCGTTATGGATAAAGTTGTCTGGATCAAAGAGCAAATACAAATACTTGATGGTTTCAGCAAGGAAGAAGGATTCCATTCGGTTGTCTAGTCTGTGGTCCCTCACATCTTTGATCTACAAGAGAAACAGTAGCTTAGCATGAGTAGAAAGCACTAATCTCTGCAATGCACATGGACACCACACAAATCAGTCAGCACAATCTAAACCCCAAATCTTAATCTGCACCATCTCCCAGTATGTTTTGGATTTTCTAATTTCTGAACAGTCCTCAAATTTGTATAAACCAGTCCCATGCATTTAAAAACAGTAGGCAATTTAAGAACATGGCTACAAAAAATATGGAACACCATTTACTGCAGTAGGGAAGCTGAACTAAACCTTTTCCATGACAAAAAATGCTATTTACATTTAATTGTGAAAGAATGCTCAGCAATCCATGGCTTCCCCCACTGCCTTCTCATGGATGCATTGAGTAATCAGATATGATGAGTATGGGAAAGAGAACCAAAGCATACAGGTATTTTTTTTCAATTTCCAGGAAAATTTCAAAATAGCATATCAGCAGCTAAGGGATGGTGAGGTGTTTCTGTTTTCCTATCAGTAAACTAGCTCTTCATGGTATGAAGTCTTTCATTTGCTATTTTATGACTCTATAACACAGTTCTTATAGGAGAGCCAGGTCTTCAGATGCTTACGGAATGGTAGAAAAGGGCTCAAACAAGCCCTGCCTCCCAGCTTAAAAGGCTCCCCAAGTTCCACCATGAAGCCTCCCTTCTGGCTCCTATTTCTCCTTCTCTGCTCTTCTCTCAAGATCACCCTCTGCTTGAAACCCCCCTCCCCCAATCTACTAGACTCCCCAAATGTCACTAACACCTGCCCCGGCCTCAAAATCCCCACACTGATGCGCACTCGAAATCACTCTTACAAACATAAACCCCGCAAAGCCAACCTCGCCTATTTAAAGCCTGTGCCCTCCGCCAACCTTCCCAACCACGCCCCTGACTCTCTAACCCCAGTCCCGATACTCTACTGCAACGCCAGATCCGTTGAGATCATTAATATTAAAACGAGCCATCCAATCAATGACCTAACATTGCAAAGGCATGCACAGACTCGTAATACTGAGCCAAAAAAAGTGACGGATCTGTCATATTTTTTCATTTTGATATTTGTGTGGGAAAAAAAGTGCTGGCTCCACCTCCCTGACGACAAATGGGGGGCACCGATTACAGCTGCTGAACCCCCCCAACAACTGTGGGCACCCAATGACAGTGGTAAACCCTGACAGCTGCCAAACCCACCGACAATGATGATGAAGGCCACCCCCAATGATAACCCCACTCCCTCCTGCCTCGACAACCCTTTTGCATCTGTGCCACTGAGAACATCCTCCACCCCCAAGGCCCCCTCCCACAAGTACCCAAAAGCCCCTGGTGGGAATCAGCTCAGAACCCCCTCACTCAAGCATATACCCCCCTCCGCCATTGTACCTTATTTAGAAGACCGGCAGGAGAGGTGTCCAATCCCTCCTGCCAGCAGGCCCGCCTCTTCAAAATGGTGGGCCTTCCCCTTGCCGGTGCATCCTGAGCCAAATAGGACCTTAGGCCCCCCTTCCCAGTGCATCCTGTGATACATTGGGAGGGGCCTAAGACTCCTATTGCCCCAGAATCAGATAAGAGGAGCAGGTAGTGAGTTTTGAAAAGGAAAGAAAATGTGCAGTTTCCTCGTCAGTGATTTCAGGAAAGGAAGAAAAGGCAGCAGGGGCTGAAGGAGGGTTAACAGAGTGGGCTGGAGGAGGGAGAGATGGAAGTGGCTTGGTTGAGAACTCAAGGTTAATCATGTGAACCTTGTCATAGAAGTACTCAGCCACAGTCTGGGGAGAAAGAAATGGAGGGGTTGGAGGCGAGGGCATTTTGAGTAGAGAGTTCAATGTGGCAAAGAGATGGCAAGGGTTGGCGCCAAGAGAATTAGTCAAACGGGTATAGTAGTCTTGTTTGGAAAGTGAAAGAGCAGACTATAGGGGAGTCAGGAAGAATTTGAAATGGATGAAGTCAGAATAAGTGCGGGATTTGAGTTAAAGGTTTTCAGCAGACCTAGTGGATTTTTGAGCTCAGCCAGGGCTGGGGTTTGGTGTGTCTTACACAACATGGAATGGAAGAAGCGAGGGTATCTAGAGTAGAGGAGAGAATGGTATTATAGGAAGAGACAACCTCACTGACAGACTTGTGCAGCATAGTGGTTGACAGGAGGGATGAAACAGTGGAGGAGAAAGTGCAAGGGTCAATAGCCTGAAGATTCCTAAATATATTGGAGATTGGCCAGGTCTGGGGGGGGAGGGTAATGAATTGTCAAAGTTATTAGATGATGGTCAGAGAGTAGAAGAACTATGGTAGAAAAATCTATAATGGAGCAGTTGGAAAAGACAAGATCAAGGCACTGACCATTGTGGTGCGTAGGGGTGGGGATGGTGCAGCACAGCTGAAGACTGACTGAGAATGTTAAGGCTAGAAGCCTAGAACATAAGAATCGCCTTACTGAGACAGACCAATGATCCATCAAGCCCAGTATCCTGTTTCCAACAGTGGCCAATTCAGGTCACAAGTACCTGGCAAGATCCTAAAGTAGTAAAACAGATTTTATGCTGCTTATCCTAGGAATAAGCAGGGAGTTTGATCCAGTCCATCTCAATAATGGCTTATGGACTTCTCTTCTAAGAAATCACCAAACCCTTTTTTTTAAACCCTGCAAAGCTAAATGATTTAACCACATTTTCCAACAACAAATTCCAGAACTTAATTACACATGGTGCGAAGAAATATTTTCTCCGGTTTGTTTTAAATCTACTACTTAGTAGCCTCAATGCATGCCTCCTAGTCCTACTATTTTTGAAAAGAGTAAACAAGCGATTCACATCTACCCTTTTCACTCCACTCAGTATTTTATAGACCTCCATCATATCTCCCAAGCTGTCTCTTCCCCAGTATGAAAAGCCCTAGTTGCTTTAGCCTATCCTCATAGGGAAGTCGTCCCATCCCTTTGAATCATTTTTGTTGCCCTTCTCTATACCTCTTCTAATTCCATTATATCTTTTTTTAGATACGGTGACTAGAATTGCACACTGTATTTAAGGTGCTGCTGTACCATAGAGTGATACAAAGGCATTATAACATTTTCATCTTTGTTTTCTATTCCTTCCTAATAATTTCTAACAGAAGCATAAGGGAAAGAGTGGTCATTAGTGTGCATGCTAAAATCATCAAAAATGAGGGAAAGAGATGAAGGTTCAAGAAAGAAGGAAAGCCAGGCGTCAAAGTCAGTGAGGAAGGAAGAAAGGGACTTTTCAGGGGTTTGGTAAATGACTGCTACGAGGAGAGATAGCAGAGTGAACAGATGGATAGGACATCGAAAAACAGTGAGACTGAGGTGGAAGACGGGGTTGAAATCTACAAGAGGGTGAGAGTAACAGCCCAACAGCATCTCTGTGACCAACTGGGTGAGGTGTACGGTAGAAAAGGTAACCTCCATGACAGTATGGCAGCTGAAGCACAGTCCTCAGGGGAGAGCCAGGTCTTGGTTAGTGCAGGTAGGTGGAGAGTTTGAGAGATAAAGACATCATGGATGTAAACATGTTTGTTGGAGACAGAGCAGACATTCCATAAACATGTTTGTTGGAGACAGAGCAGACATTCCATAGGGCACATGAGAAAGGTAGAGGAAAGCAACAGAAATAAGATTGGAGACATTGTGGTGTGACCTGCATGAGTAGGGTAAGAGTTCATCAGGAGGATCAGGTTTAGAATTGATATTCCCAGCAGATAGCATAAGGATCAAGAGAATACAGATAAGAGTAAGAGAGGCATGAGGACGGCACCATAGATGAGATACACAAAGTCAAAGTAGGGATGGTTGAATGAGAGGAAGAAAATGTTGAAGCTTTAGAGCTGAGAAGAGGGTAGAAGACAAAAGGGAAGGTGAGGTGATGAATTCAAAAAGTGGGCAACATGGTCTTGAGGAGTTCAGTGGTTTGGGATAGAGAGAGAGACTGGGAAAAGTCAGTATCAAGAGGAGGAAGTGTACAGGAGCATGGAGGTGGAAAAGGAGGAAGGTGAAAGAGAAGGCACCTGGAACAATGGGATGAATATGCAGGTGGCTTCAAGACCTCCTGAGTAGTCAATAAGATTTATCCTAGATATGGGAGTTGAGCGGGGTGGATTAGAGAGTCGCCCAGAGAATGATGGGAGGAATATGCACACTCTTCTTCCCTGCCTAGTGAGGTTTTATGCTGCCTTCTTGGATGTGTTCTTGCTGAAGCTGTTCTTGTTCTGTTTGTAGCTCAAATGGTGCTTACCGTTGCAAATCCACACTCCACTTTGCTGATTCTCTCAATGGACTCCACAGCATCTCTGCCAAGTTCTAAAAGGGTGGGGTCCCCTGTGGCACGGTACAGATACATTGCACTCTCTATCAGTTCTGCAATAATTATGAAAGAGGCACAGGCTTCAGTACATGGAAACAGTCTCCAGAAGGAGAAATCTGTAGCATTCCATTTTTTCCAGGTACCCTACACAGAGAAATAAACAACATTTCTTGTTTCCAAGATAAACTCCTTTAATGGAAAAATTGTTGAAAAATGATAGCTTCATTGTTTGGAAAAATGTCACATATGACATGACAGATGTTCAGTTTGTACAGTGGGAAGGGAAATGGAAATCAATCTATGCTTAAATGACTGAAATATCTGACTATTTCCCCCATAGGTTAAATTAAATGGCCCAAATGGGACCAATTTCTAGACATCTCATTGAGCTATCGCCCTGAATTGCCTCACCCCCCCTTCCCCACCATACTGATGTTACAACTATTGTCCAAGGGTGTGAAGATTAGAAGAAGCAGGCTATGGACAAATGTTGCTGAACCAGAAGAAAAATCATTTATTGAAGAGGACCAGATATGGACTGTATTTAAGCATTTTGCCTGTGTTGGGGGTTTGTTAAAATATATAAAGCAAAGATACTTACCTGCATCAGGTGTCTTTCAAGGACAGCAGGCAAACAGACAGAAGAACACCTCACCTTCGAGAAAGGACAGTCAAACAAAAAAGGCAAGGGTGGTGTCCCTATACTTGGTTAATAAAGATTGTATTACTGGTTGGAAAGACACCACCTTTGCCTTTTTTGTTTGACTGTCCTTTCGAAGACAGCAGGCACATATTCTCACATGCAGGTGATATCATCCATGGAACCCTGTAGGGACACTCTTAAGTGCAATGTCACTTCAAATCTTTAGGCAGTGCCCATACTGCATATGTGCCGATGCTTTTCCGCCTGTTGTTGACTTGCGGGACCATCAGTAACAAAGCTAAGAAGTTAAATAGGGGAGGTTGGCAGGTTGTGAAAATATATCCCTGCTGTCCTTGAAAAACACCTGCTACAGGCAAGTAACTTTGCTTTTTCCGAGGACAAGCAGGTATAATATTCTTCCATGTAGTGAGCAAAACTAAAAGGAGCTATTGTAAGGGCAACACACCATTTTGTAAGAAAATTAAGGAAAAGAAGGTCACTTTGGTTCTCAAAAGTAGTAGCTAAGAAGGTTAAAAAAAGAGATTAGCTTTCATGAACTACAAAAGATTGCAGAAAGAAGGACAGGCAAAAATATCTGGAAAAGTTGAGAGAGACTAGTGAAGCAGTCAGGAAAGCAAAGATGCAAATGGATGAAAGGGACAAGACTTTTTTTTTTAGATACAGGCAGTCCCCGAGTTAAGAACAAATTCCATTTTTTAAACAGTCTATAAAAACATTAAAGAAATAGTCCTCAAAACAAAGTACTGTAGTTTAAATAGAAAGAAAAGATAGGTTTACACTTTTGTTCTTCATCCATCACGCTCCACCACCACATCCAACATTTCTCCCTCTCATCTCTCTCTTCACCATGCATCTGTACCTCATGCATCTCCCTAGTATTTCTTTTTCCCTCCCTATGCCCAAAAATTCACCTCTTTCTTCATTTCCCCATGTGCACCATTTCTCTTTCCCTCTCACTCAGGCACCCATGCCCAACAATTCTCTCTATTCCCTCCCCCACCTCAGCATCTCTTTCCCTCACTCCCTCCATTGTTCCATCCTATCTCCCAAGTTCATGCTCCCTCCCTCCTTTCTTCCATCCTTCGTCTGAAGTTTATGCTCCCTCCCTTCCTTCTGTGTCCCAACGCGACCCTGCTTCTCCCTTCCTGTGCCAATGCATCCCTTATTCCTCCCTTCCAGTCCAAACATGACTCTCCTCCTTCCTTCTGTGTCCCAACATGCCCCTCGTTGGTCTTTCCTTCCATTCTGCGTCCCAAATTTGTGACTCTCGTGAGTGTTTATCTCTTCTGGCCAGCTCTCTCCTCTCAGTGGCACTTCTCTTCGTGAAGCCGCAGCTGATGGTTCCAGCACAAGGCTCACGGCTAACCCGGAAGCCTCTCACGTCAGAGGTAGCCACAAATCTCATGATGGAACCAGCAGCCATGGCTTAGCAAAGAGAAGTGACACTGGGAGGAGAGAGCCAGCCAGAGGAGGCAAACACCCACAGGAGGCATGAATTTGGGACAAAGAACGGAGGGAAAGACGATGAGGAGCATGTTGAGACATGGAAGGGAGGAAGAGGGTTGCGTTTGGACTGGAAGGAAGAAAAAAGGGGTGTGTTGGCACAGGAAGGGAGAGGCAGGACCCCCGTTTCATAAGTACAAGTTTGATGTAATTCGGGCATTCTTAAACCAGGGACTGCCTGTATATTAGTGATAGGAGGAAGTGCAAAAGATGGATTATAGATTCATAAGGTGAAGGGGAGGAATAAGTAGAAGCTGATAAAGATAAAGCTGAATTGCTTAACAAATATTTTTGTTCTGTGTTCATGGCTAAAGCAACACAAGTGTGACCGCAGAAAACAAAAGCAAATAAGGCTGTAGGTGTGGCAGGCCCTGATCAAGTTTCAGAGGACTGTGTTTGTGAGGAGCTTGCTAAAATAAAGATGGATAAAGTGATGGTGCCGGATGGTGTACATCCAAGCATATAGTGGGAACTTAGAAAAGTTCTGGCAGCTCCGCTGGCTGATCTTTTCAATGCTCTTCTAGAGTTGGGAGTGGTACCAGAGGACTGGAAAAGGGTGGATGTGGTCCTTCCACAAAAGTGGAAGTAAGGAACTACAGGCAAGTCTGACTTCTGTGATAAGTAAATTAATGGAAACACTTTAAAAACAGAGAAAGTGACGTTTCTCGAATCCAGTGAATTACAGGATCCGAGGCAACATGGATTCACTAGAGGCAGGTCTTGTCAAACAAATCTGATCAATTTCTTTGACTGGGTGACCAGAGAATTGGATAGAGGGAGAGTGTTAAATGTGTATTTAGATTTTAGCAAAGCCTTTGACAGTGTTCCACACAGGAATCTAATAAATAAACCGAGTGCCCTCGGGTTGGGCCCCAAAGTGACAGACTGGGTCAGGAAGTGGTTGAGTGGAAGATGACAGAGGGTAGTGGTAAAAGGAAATCGCTCTGAGGAAATGGATGTTATCAGTGGTGTGCATTGGGCCTATTCTTTTTAACATTTTTGTAAGTGATATTGCTGAAGGGCTGAGAGGTAAGATTTGCCTCTTTGTGAATGATACTAAAATCTGCAATAGGTACTCCTGATGGTGTGCATGAGGAAGGATGTAGTGAAGCTTGTGGAATGGTCTGAAATTTGGCAGCTACAAAATGCAAGGTCATGCATTCGGGCTGCAAAATCCTAAGGGAATGGTACATCCAAAGTCTATGCCTCAGTGCTACCAGGCCGTGAAGGGCGCACTATGGACAAATTGCTTGTACCAAAACTCCATGCTGGCTAACAGAGTCCTAAACTACAATTTCTATATTTCCTGTTATGCCTAGAATCTGATTAAGAAAACGCCTTCTTTTGATAGGTATATTCCTTCACAAGAATTACAGGATTTTCATCACATCTCTCGCACCCTTGCCCTGGCTAGAAGGTACATGGCAAGATCTGCTTACGATGCCTTTGAATTATCTTTCAGAGCCTCAGCTTTGTCAATGGTTTGGCCCAAAGTTAGACTCTCTTCCTTCTGCTGTGATCTTAGACTCGGGAGAATCTTTGAAAACTAAGTTTTCCTCGTTAATATTGGGTATTGTCATTGACTCATCACTGACATTTAAGGATCAACTAAATTCTCTTGTTAAAAAGTGCTTCTTTAGCCTCTGTATTCTGAGAAGAGTGAGAGCACTTTTTCATCAGCAACACTTCTCTGTATTGGTTCAATCAATCATCTTGTTAAGGCTGGGTTATTGCAATTCAATGTACCTGGGTCTTTCAAAGGTCAGTTTGCAGAGACTCCAGCTGATACAGAATACTGCTGCTAAGCTCATCTTCAGCAAGAGTAAATTCGATCACGTAACCACATTGCTTAAGAAATTACATTGCCTCCCAGTGTATCATACAATTCAATTTAAGTGCATTTGTATTGCATTTAAGATTTTATTTGGCATTTTCACCACTTTGGTTCCTCTATACTGGAATGTGCATAGATCTCATCTCGCAAGAAGTTCCCAAAAATTAAAACTTACATTTCCTTCCCTTAGGGGTAAAAACAGAACTTTCAAGAGACTCAGTCATTCTTTCACTTTCAAAATGACAGAGCTCTGGAATGATTTACCGCTTGTATTAAGAAGTTTAGGCCCCTTTGCCTTATTCCGAAAAGCCCTGAAAACTTTCTTGTAAAAGGCTTTGATCCTTTTTGGCTGTATATACAGTATATAAAGTTTTTAATAAACAAACATTTTGGAAATTAACCATACTAGTTTACATTTTTCTTTTTGTTAATGTATTTTTTTTTGTTAACCAAGTCAAGCTCCTTTTGATTGAAGACCCGGTCTACAAAACTAAGTTTTGGTTTAGTTTAATAGTGGATAAGGTCCTAAGTACCCTGGGAACGTCTTACCCGCCACCCTTGGGGAAGGGGCTCCTAGTAAAACCAGGTGCTCACCCTATTAATGATGAGCTGAGGCGGAGGATATGTAACAAATGAAGGGGTTTTTCCTCCCTCATGCAAATATTATACCCCCAGGCAGGAGATGCTAATCAAATGTGGAACTACAAGTCCCAGCATGAACTGGGCTATAGAGCTCAGTGCTGAGTCAAAGGGGCAGGACTCACAGGACAGAGGTATTTCTACCCAGGCTAGGCTCATTCTAGAGAGGTCCCCAAGGGAGAAAGAGGAACTCTTTAAGTTTTCCCTAGATATAGGCAAAGGCAGGCTTTTAGAAAACAGACTGATGTCTATAGCAGCTGGCTGAGGTAAGCCACAGCTATATTCTTTGGTTGGTGTGAGGCAAACAACAAAGCAAAGTGTTTTTGTGTCTGTGATAGGTGTTTGTGTGCTGATTACTCCTAGCAGGTCAGGCTAGCCTGCTAAACCAGGCTAGTCTTCCACACCTGTTTACTAGATGGTGTCAGCAAATGATGGCAGCAATTGTGGCGCCAACTTCAATGCTTCTTTTTCAACATTGGATGTGGTAGACATCTTCTATGGATGTTGGGGTCCAAAAAGCTTCCCTTGTTGTAGACGTCAAACCTTCAAAGAAAATTTCTGTAGCAATGACAAGAGTCTACTTGGTGATCAGGACAAAGACACTGAAGATACCAATTTTGTGGATCAGTGACTGATATGACCCTGTTGCACCGAGAGCATCTCTTTAAGCCGCTAGAAGGCTTCGACAACGATGAAAAAAAACCACCGATGCAAGATTGAAGGAATCAATATTTCCTTTGATGGTTGAATCATTTAGAGATTGAGAAAGATTCAATGCCACCTGCCGTGAATCTGGCTGAAGGAGGACCGAAGGCTTGAAAACTAAAAGGTAAAACTTTTGAGAAAAACACTCCCGAGAAAGAAAACTAGTAATGTAATGTAATTTATTTCTTATATACCGCTACATCCGTTAGGTTCTAAGCGGTTTGAAGAAAATATACATTAAGATTATAAATGAGAAGTAAGAAGGTACTTAAAAAAATTCCCTTACTGTCCCGAAGGCTCACAATCTAACTAAAGTACCTGGAAATTAATAAAGAAGAGAAAATAAAGATGGTTGAAAAAAGAAAAATTCTATGTGAACTTATAGGATGGAAATGAAACTGACAGTGAAGAACTGTATGAAAAATACATATGGAATCACAAAAAAGATAAACAATGAAGAAAAAATGAACTGGGAAGACACAAAAAGGGGAAAAAAAATGCAATTGGAGAGACTGCAACAACATATGTCTTGTTGGCTCCACGGGAAACTAATAACTGATGCTCTAGCGAACTGACATCAGGTGGGAAGGCACTCGCGCATGCACGGTATGGGCAGTCTTGAAACTTCTAAGAAGTTAAAGTGATAGTACACTTTTGCACTGTCTGTACCAGGCTCCATAGATGATGTCACCCATTTGTGAGACTATGTTGCTTGCTTGTCTTCGGATAATAACTGGTAGAAAAACCAGAAAATTCTACTAGTTCCACCAATAATTCTAAGAAAATAACCTCAGTGTTGGTCCAAATACTGGGTGCAAAATTTGATAGATAACCAAAAACTGGGAATAAAAAGAGGATGAAGCAAACTTTTGCTTAGCATTACACTAGGAGAGACTAGCAAAATAAAGTCTAGAGGCAAGGACATAAACAACTTGGGATGAATATACAGCTATCTGATAAGGAGGTAGTACTCAGTGCAGTGACACAACTGTACATAGGCAAGACTATACAACCTGAAAGAGTATACCCAGAATACTCAACTTGTTATTTGAAATTAGGACAGGGTCCAAGAAGATCTGCTTCAAAAAGGTGGGAATAGGAGAAGTGAAAAACTACAGACCTATTATTAGCTTAACATCAATGGTGGACAAAATCATAGAAATGCTATAGAAACATAGAACAGTGCAATTCCTTGAATATGGCAGGCTGTAGGATCTTAGACAAGAAGGCCTCCCTTCTTCTCATAAGGAGGCCATTAAACATGATCTCCCTCCTTGTTGTTTTCTGCCTACTTCTCATCATGCATCCATCATACACTGGCCCCTCCCCCCTTGATTCCCTGAGGAGTGCTGAATGGGAAGGAGTAATCTATTTGTTTACTTAGTTTTTTAGTTTGTCCTCCTAGGTTAGCCCAGAACAGCTTCTTTCTTTACTCTTTTCTATCCAGTTCTCTTTTGGAAGTCATCTTGTATGGTACAAGTGATTCTCCATGTATATAACATTGTTATGAGACAAGAACACAATTTAGCTTCTTAATCTTTAGTCATCCATTCCCCAGAAGGCAGCACCTCTTCAGTTGTAGCTTTAGCTCATAAAAGCTTCTTTAAAGCTTCTTTAAAGCAGCACAAGGACTATTTCTCTCACTCACCAGGTCGTAAAGGATATCCTTCCCGTTTATCAACAGTAAAGCCTTGCGGAATGCTATAGAACTCTGGTAAACCACCAAATTGCTTCCAGACTGTGTAATAATTGTGGAAAGTTCGCATGGCACTGTCAATATCTCCTATGAGGCTCTACAAAAAAATAAAATGCACACAAGGATAAAGTTAGCTAAATCCTTCCAGACATCATAATTTGTTATGTTTATATTTAGACTTACAATACTTTCTTTTCTAAAAAGACAGGTCAAAGCAGTGTATATCGATAAAATCACAAAAGAAAATAAACAAAAATAAAAGCAAGATAAGATTATGATGGGTATTTATAGCCTGTCAAATCCCCAAACAAGGTTTGAGGTGGGTTTATATATCAAGAAACTGATTGATTACCAAAATAAGTAACAATACTTTAGGATCAATATATTTTTCAGGTTAGCCACATAATTGAGCCACCCTGTGCCATATTGTTCTAGCTAAAGTCTGCTACACTTCTCCCTCGACATTCGTGGGGGATACGGGCAGAACCGGACCGTGAATGCCGAAAAACCGCGATTATTCGGCTCTGACCCACCCCCACCTCCCTGCCGCCTTCCCGGCCTTACCTGGTGGTCTAGAGGGCTTTCGGGGCAGGAGCAATCTTCCTACGCTCCTGCCCCGTGCAGATAGCCATGAGGAAATGGCTACTGGGAGTTCCCGTAGTCTCTCGAGACTACGTCGGGAACTCCCTACAGCCATTTCCTGATGGCGATCTGCACGGGGCAGGAGCGTAGGAAGATTGCTCCTGCCCCGAAAGCCCTCTAGACCACCAGGTAAGGCCGGGAAGGCGGCAGGGAGGAAAAAAGATGGATTTTTGTTATATTTTTTTATTTTCCCCCTCCCCCCAAAAAATCGCGATTATATGAAACTGCGAGTGTAGGAACCGCGAATGGGGAGGGGGAAGTGCATACTGTTTCGGTCATAGTTTGCTACATTACACTTGTCATAGCTTGTTATATTGTTTAAGCTGGGATGCCATATTGTTTCAGTTCAAGCCTGTTGAAACATAACCTGTGTTAGCTACAAAGGAGGGAAGGTTGAAACCACTCTCCTTTCTTATGTGCATTGTTAGTTATAGAACTATATTCACCTTTATGCATGTGTACTGTAAGTTTCAGAATTACAAAATGTTTTAAGTGTGTGTTTTGCTTTTCATAGTATCGTCTTGGATTTGAATTGGAATTTTACCAATGTATGTTATGTGTTTTTAATTTTGTTAATTTTCTAATTACTTTTAAGTATTGTCAATTATTTATTTTATATTAATTTTATGTTCTCTATATTCTACATGTTATTTTAAAGTTTTATATGTTCCAGGATTCCTGATGCAGGCTATTTAGCCGAAACACGGCCCGTGTCGAGTCCATGACCTTCTACATGTGTTTATGAGTCTATAATCAGACGTACTCTGCTCTCTTCTACTGAACCTTGTGGCTAGTTGTGCAGAAGCTATTGTCTCCTCTCTTGGTTCTCCAGAATTGTACACAATATTCTACGAAATGAGGTCTCACCAGAGTCTTATACAGGGGCATCAATACCTTCTTTTTCCTATTGGCCATTCATCTCCCAATCCTTCTAATTTTCGCTGTCACCTTTTCAACTTTTTTAGCTACCTTAAGATCCCATACTATCACACCCAAGTACCCCTCCTCTTTCATGCATAAAAGGTTTTCACCCCCTAAACTGTACCACCCCCTCAGGTTTTTGAAGCCCAAATGCATGACCTTGCATTTCTTAACATTAAATCTTAGCTGCCAAATTTTGGACTGTTCTTCAAGCTTCACTATTTCCTTCCTCATGTTATCCATTATATTCGCAAAGAGACAAATCTTACCAGACAACCCTTCAGCAATATCGCTTACAAAAATGTTAAAAAGAACAGGCCCAAGAACCGAAACTTGAGGCACACTACTGATAACATCCCTTTCCTCAGAATTACCTCCAATGACCTCCACTCTCTGTCACCTTCCACTCAACCAGTTCCTGACCCAGCCTGTCACTTTGGGGCTCATTCCAAGGATATTCAGTATATTTATGAGACGGCAGCCAATCACAGAGCAGCATGGGACCAGGCAAGAAGTGCAAAGGTCGCGCTCTTGTGTTGTGTGTCGCTCTGCAAGGAGAAAGGCAGCCGTCCAGCAGGAGACTGCGCTGGACCACCGCCCATTAAAAAAAGGTTCCTGGGGGCAGGGAGGGGGGAGGTGTATTTGCTCCATAAGACACACCCATTTCCCACCCCTTTTGGGGGTGGAAAAAAATGCATCTTATGGAGCAAAAAATACGGTAAATAATCTTGATAAGTGGTATATAAATACTTAAATAAATAAAACTATGGTATTATAGTAAGAATTTGTATTTTTATTTCTATACTTGGGGTTCTCAGCATTATAGGTAATAGTGATCTTGTAAAACCTTTCTTCTACCCCATGATTGAACTCCATAAGCATTACACTATAGAGTTTTGTGAGCAGCAGTGGAAGAACTCAGAGATAAAGGGAGAAAACTACAAAACCACATCCTGAAGAATGAGAGGGAAGGCCCTGTTATGTGATACACTATTTTGTGTTCCACACTTTCATGCTGTGTTGATGGTCCCCTATGTCATTGGTATACAGTGATGTAGAACCCTGGACTTCATGCTGCAAGCTCACTGCCCTCTATGTACTTCTGAACAGTGTACTGCAAACACTGTGGGCCAGAAATTCAAAATGATGTAACTGGTTCGGCAACGACCATTGACCGGTTAAATTGCAGATAGCTGGCTAGCCTGAATAGCTGATAGCTGGCTAGGCTGAATATTCAAGCAGGAGATAACAGTTATCTCCACTGAATATTCACAATGAGCGTTTAACTGCGAGCTGGCTATCTTGGGGGCATTCTGAGGACGAGTTACAGTTATAACCCGATATTCATCCCTGACTGAGTGAGGTTAGCATATAGATAGGACCACATAAATAGCTGTCCTATCTTTATACACTAGTTGTCCAGCAAAAACCTGGATATTCAATGCCACTTGCAGGAAACCTCCCAGTATTAAATATCCAGGGTTTTGCCAGTTGCAGGTGACCACCGTGCTACCCACCACAAGCTGAAAATTGCCCCGTTTGGTTCTGAGCAAAATAAAATAAAAAAATTAATCCTGAAATTGTAGGTACAAACCCTCCTACCTGTAAACCTGGCCAGTAAGCCTCCAGTGACTGAAAAACGGGCATGGAGACTGTGCCCTTGTACATCTGCACCCACAGGTACCAGTCGTCATATTTAGTATAGTTCCTAATGGCTCTGTCGTATTCTACAATAAGAGCAGAAGGTTTATATATCAATTAAACTGCAGATTTTGAAGCTGAACTTGTAGCATTACTCCATGTCTAGCTCAAGTCAGCACTGGAAATGCTGCGCCCTCACTGATCCTGCGTGACCATCATTAACATGGTAATCAATGCCTGAGGTTCTCCACTACGGGCGCCATTTTATATATGTCCCTACATACCTCTATACCTAGCAAGACTGCCGCTGGAAGTCACGGTAGCCATTTTTAGCACAGAGAGAGCACAAGCAGGAGCAAGTGAGAATTGATCCTGCCCCACCATCCCACTAGAATACCATGGAAACACGGTAAGCCTGGAGTCCTGCCACTGGGTTCGGGAGGGGGAAAGAGGGAGGGAGGGGCGTGCTGACAATGGGGAAGTTTCTGGGTTGAGGGAGAGGGCCTGATGGCAGGAGAACTGCTGGTTCTGGGAGGGAGAGGTCCGACAGCAGCAGTGACCACGGCGAAGGGGTGCCACTGGGAGGGAGGACAAGCACATGCACCTGCATTGGTTTCAGTGCGTGTCACGTCTGGAAAATTGACTACTTCCAGTTCATTTCAAATTTTGGTTTTCGGAGTTTTACAGTTTTTAGAATGTCGGATAAAGGATCTTTAAACCTGGACTTGAATATTTAATAAAACATGCTTTACATCATAACTCCACCTCTGCCCTCCCAGACTACACCTACAGGGATGCCTACATGCAGATCATATAGGAACAGCCATACTGGTTCAGACTAATGGTCCATCTAGCCCCAGTATCATATTTCCACAGTTGGCAATCCAGGTCACAAGTACCTGGCAAAAACCCAAATAGTAGCAACTTTCCTTGCTACCGATCCCAGGGTATGCAGTTGCTTCCTCTATGTCTGTCTCAACAGCAGACTATGGATTTTTCCTCCAGGAACTAGGCCAAACCTTTTTTAAAAACAGCTATGTTAACTGCTCTTACCACATCCTCTGGCAATGTATTTCGGAGCTTAACTATTCTCTGAGTGAAAAAATATTTCCTCCTGTTGGTTTTAGAAGTATTTCCCTGTAACTTCAAGTGTCTCCTAGTCTTTGTGATTTCTGATGGGAGTAAAAAATCGATTCATTTGTACCCGCACTATACCATTCAGGATTCTGTAGACTTCACATCATATCCCCACTCAGCTGTTTCTTTTCCAAGCTGAAGAGCCCTAACTTCCTTATCATATGAAAGGAGTTCCATCCCCCTTTATCATCTTGATATATCAGAATTAGAAAAGGTTCAAAGAAGATATCTTTTTTTGAGATACGGCAACCAGAAATGAACGCAATACTGAAGGTGAGGCTGCACCATGGAGCAATACAGAGACATTATAACATTCTTAGTCTTATTTACCACCCTTTTTCTAAAAATTTCTAACATCTTGTTTGCTTTTTTGGCTACCGCCACATATTAGGCAGAAAGTTATGGCTTATTGTCTAAAATGGTGTCAGGTCAAAAGCGCGCCGGGACAAAGGCGCGCCCAGACAATTGAGCGCAGCGCGCACCGCCGCACCGCTCTAAATTACTGTTCTTTAGCACTCTCCAGACCAGTAGAGGTTAACTTTACGAATGGGTATATATCTAATCATGACCAGCAGGTGGAGACTGAAAACAAAACTTTGGGACAGTATATCCTAGCCCCTCCTCTCTATTTCCCTCAGTCTTCTTTCAGTCTCCAGCAGGTGTTGAGTGATCTGTACCCATCTCCCTTGGTAGGGCTGTTGGAATTTGTTTAGGGGGTTTATTGTCCCTGTTTTTAGCCGGACGGAGCTTGGGCGGACTCTGTTTGGGGGTTCGTCCGACCTCGGGGGTGTTAAACCCGGCGGGTCACGAGCGGGGTCCCTCCCCCCACTTCCTCCACCTCCCCACATTTTTTTAGAGGAGCCTCAGCAGTAAGCCTTGCCCCCTAAGTCAAGCAAGGCATATTGCTTCGAGAGCCTGTGGAGTCTGTTCTGTAAAAAAAAAAAAAAAAATCCTGAGGTAGTGCTGGTCTGAAGGGTTGTTTCCCTTTAAGAAAACTGTATTTTACTGTATTTTTTCATGTAACCAGCACTTTTTTATAGCTAGGTCGCGTATGGAGCAATTGTGCCCTTCTCCGGGGGAGTAGGACACAATTTTAGTCCAGCCGCGAGGCACTCGCGGCCGGCCTGAACTCGGCGGTTTGGGTCGGTGAGGTGGTGGAGCTCCGTCGGCAGCGGCTGCAGGCGCCCAGAGCTCCCCGCCGATGGTGCCTCGCGAGTCGGCTTGGAGCAGTGGGGAAGCCCGGTCTTCCACAACCGCCCACGGAGGGATTCCCCGAAGGATTCCCTCTCAGCTGATTTTTTGACAGCTGATGCCGGCTTGCCTGCTTTAGCGGCTGAGACTATTCAGGTTTCTCAGCCGCTTCAGGCTATGGAGGGAGCTTTTTTGGCGGGAAAACCGCCATCTTCTCTGTCTGGCCCCTCCATTTTGTCTTCCACCTCAGGTGACCTTCCCCCTGTTTTGACTATGCAGGGGCAAGGTTCTGCTGGGTCCCCTGCTGTGGCAGGGAGTCCCTTGGGACCCTCGGGGGGTTTTTCTCCTGAATTTTTCTTTTCTTTATGCAGAGCCTATTTTCAGGCAGCTGGGGGTCCCGGTTGCGCCCAGGGGGTTTCGGGGGGTGGGTTTTCCTCCGCGCTCCCTGCGGCTTTGCCTCTTTCGTCTGGCGTGACGTCCCCTCCGCCGCCTCCCTTGTCCAAGCGTCCGCGGGTGTCGTGGGACGAGAATTTGTGGTCGGAGGAACGGGTCGGTCTGGAGGAGGACCTGGACCCTTCTGAGGAGTTCCAGGACTCTCTGGAGGGGACGGAAGCTGGCGGCGGGTTGTCGGATTTCCCGTTCTCCAGTGACGAGGCGTCCGTGGTGCGCCTTTTTCAGAAAGATGAGCTGCCTGACCTTATTCAGCAGGTTTCTTCGGTTTTGCGTTTTGAGGACGCGCCGCCGGAGACTCCGCGTGTGGGGGACCCCCTGTTACGGGGGATCCGTTCCGTTTCCCGCTCTTTTCCTATGCATCAGGATATTCGGGATATTATTCTGGAGCAGTGGAAAACGCCGGAGACGCCGTTTCGGCTGGCGCGCAGCATGGCTCGCCTGTATCCCATTCCGGAAGGGGATCGGGCTACGTTAGCTTCGCCAGTCGTGGATGCGGTGGTCTCGGCAATTTCCAAGCGGCATACCGTGCCTTTTGAGGGCGGTTCTGCCTTGCGGGACTCTGAGGAGCGCAAATTGGAGAGCATCCTTAAGCAAAATTTTCAGGTCTCTGCCTTTGGGGTCCAGGCGGCTATTTGTGGGGGACTGGTCGCTCGCGCCGTGTTTCGGTGGGCGGAGCGGGTCTTGGATCGAGAGTCTGACGACTGGTCTCTGGTGGATCAGGAGGTAGCGAAGATTGAGATGGCGGCCTCATTCCTCTCAGATGCTCTATATGACTTGGTGCGGATCTCGGCTAAGTCTATGGCTTTTGGCTTGGCCGCAAGGCGTGTGTTGTGGCTGCGCGCTTGGGCGGCGGATGCTGCGTCCAAAGCTAAGCTTACTAAATTTCCCTTTCGGGGGTCGTTTTTGTTTGGAGAGGACTTGGATAAGTTGATTCAGACTTTGTCGGACTCGAAAGTTCCCCGTCTGCCGGAGGACCGTGCCCGTCCGGTGTCTCGGGGGGGTGCGGCCCGGGGGCGTTTGCGGGATTTTCGCAAGTATCGCCCTGGGCGTGGGGCTGCTTCTTTCCAGTCTCCAGGATTTTCCCGGGGTCGGTTCTTCCAGCGCATGCAGCCCTTTCGGGGGGCCCGTCGGGGGGCAGGGAATCCCTCCGCCGGTTCCCCCGCTTCCCGTCCTGCACAATGACGCCTTGCCGGCGCCCCCTTTGGTTCCGGTGGGGGCCCGGCTGCGCGAATTTTTCCCCAAATGGGCCGAGATCACGTCCGATCAGTGGGTCCTGGAGGTGGTGCGGGACGGTTATGCCCTGGAGTTCGCCCGCTCTCTGCCGGATTTTTTCCTCGCTTCTCCATGTCAGACTCCGGGGAAGACGCAGGCTTTTCGCCAGACCCTTCAGCGCTTGCTAGATCTCAGGGCAGTTGTTCCGGTGCCCCCTCCGGAGTGGGGCACGGGCAGGTACTCCATTTACTTTGTGGTGCCCAAGAAGGAGGGGACCTTTCGGCCCATCCTCGATTTGAAAGGGGTCAACAGGGCTCTCAAGATTCCCTCTTTCCGTATGGAAACTCTGCGGTCGGTCATTCTGGCGGTTCAGCCGGGGGAGTTTCTCACTTCTCTCGATCTGACGGAGGCCTACTTGCATGTTCCCATTCGGGCCTCTCATCAGCGTTTCCTGCGCTTTGCGATCTTGGGTCGGCACTTTCAGTTCTGTGCGCTTCCCTTTGGGCTGGCCACGGCTCCTCGGACGTTCACCAAGGTGATGGTGGTCGTCGCGGCAGCCTTGCGGTCGGAGGGCATCCTGGTACACCCCTACCTGGACGACTGGTTAATTCGGGCAACGTCGTTGCAGGAAAGCTCCCGGGTTACTGCTCGGGTGGTGGAGTTTCTCCGGTCGCTGGGCTGGGTGGTCAACCTTTCCAAGAGTCGGTTGGTCCCGGCTCAGCGTCTGGAGTACCTAGGGGTGCTGTTCGACACCTCCTTGGGGAGGGTCTTCCTCCCAGAGGGCCGGGTGAGCAAATTGCAATCTCAGATTCGCCTGCTTTTGGCGTCCCGGTGTCCTCGGGCACGAGATTTCCTCCAGGTCTTGGGGTCGATGGCGGCGTCCCTGGATGTGGTGAGGTGGGCGCGGGCCCACATGCGTCCTCTCCAGTATGCTCTGCTCCGGAGGTGGTCTCCCCAGAGGCACGGGATGGATGTTCCGGTCCCCCTGCGAGGCTTGGCGCGCTGCAGTCTGCGTTGGTGGCTCCAGACCCCTCACCTAGTTCAGGGGGTGGGTCTGGATCTCCCGCAGTGGACGGTGCTCCTGACGGATGCGAGTCTCCTGGGTTGGGGGGCTCAGTGTTTGGGTCACTCAGCTCAGGGCACCTGGTCCGCGGAGGAGGCCGCCTGGTCGATCAACGTGTTGGAGACCAGAGCGGTCCGTCTGGCGCTGTTGGTTTTCCACTCCCTGTTGCTGGGCAAGTCGGTCAGAGTGCTGTCGGACAATGCCACGGCGGTGGCTTAGGTCAATCGTCAGGGGGGCACCAAGAGCACTCAGGTGGCGCAGGAGGCGGCTCTGCTCATGGTTTGGGCGGAATCCCATCTGCTGGACCTCTCGGCCTCTCATATAGCCGGAGTAGAAAATGTTCAGGCAGACTTCCTCAGTCGTCACTTTCTAGATCCAGGAGAGTGGTGTCTCGGCGCCGAGGCGTTTCAGTTGATAGTGCAGGCTTGGGGGCAGCCCCTGATGGACCTGATGGCCACGGGTGGCAACGCCAAAGTGCCCCGCTTCTTCAGTCGTCGCAGGGACGGTCTGGCCGAGGGTCTGGATGCTCTGGTCCAGCAGTGGCCAACGGAGGGGCTGTTGTATGTGTTCCCTCCTTGGCCGCTGGTGGGCAGAGTGCTTCTTCGCATTGTTCACCATCCGGGTTTGGTGGTGCTGGTGGCGCCGGATTGGCCTCGCCGTCCGTGGTATGCGGATCTGGTGAGGCACCTGGTAGCGGATCCTCTTCCTCTGCCTCTCTCGGACGACCTTCTGATGCAGGGTCCCATTCCCATGTTCGACCCGTCTCCCTTCTGTCTTACGGCATGGCTCTTGAAAGGGGTCGCCTTAGCAAGAAGGGATATTCAGACAAGGTGATCTCTACACTGTTGGGGTCCCGGAGGCTTTCTACCTCTCGGGCTTATGTGCAGGTTTGGCGTCTCTTTGAGGAATGGTGTCGGGCGCGGGGAGTGACCTCTTTTCGCGCTTATCTGCCTAACATTCTGGAGTTCTTGCAGGATGGCCTGGATAGAGGCCTGGCTTGGTCTTCTCTCCGGGTTCATATTGCGGCCCTGTCGGCCTTTCGAGGGTTGGTGTCAGGTCAGCGTTTATCGGCTCTTCCTGATGTGATTCGGTTTTTGCGGGCGGCCAAGTTGCTTAGGCCTCCCCTACGGCCCTCGGTTCCCTCTTGGGATCTTAATCTGGTTCTCTCTGTTTTGGTGCGTCCGCCTTTCGAGCCCTTGGACGACTGTTCTTTGAAGGACCTTACTTTGAAGGCGGTCTTTTTGGTGGCCATTACTTCTGCTAGGCGTGTTTCTGAGCTGCAGGCTTTCTCTTGTAGGGCTCCCTTCTTGGAGTTTTCTAGGGAGCGGGTCGTCTTGCGGCCTGTTCCTTCCTTTCTGCCGAAGGTTGTTTCTCCTTTTCATGTCAATCAATCGGTGGTTCTCCCGGTCTTTGGTGGTCGGGAGGGCTCTTCTGAGCAACGGCAGCTGCGCAAGTTGGATGTCGGTCGGGTCCTTCGCTCTTATGTGCAGCGGACCCAGGAATTCCGGAAGTCCGATCATCTCTTTGTCCTCCTGGCGGGTCCTCGTCGGGGAGCGGGCGCTTCTAAGGCTACTATTGCGCGCTGGATCAAGGAGACGATTGCTTCCGCTTATCTTCTGAAACAGCAGCCTGTTCCGGAGTTTCTCAAGGCTCATTCCACTCGGGGTCAGGCGGCTTCTTGGGCTGAGTCGTCGCTCGTGCCTCCAGTGGATATTTGTAAGGCTGCGGTTTGGTCCTCCTTGCATTCCTTTGTTCATCATTATCGGGTTGATGTGCAGGCGCGTCGGGACGCGGTGTTCGGTGAGCGTGTACTGGTATTGGCCCTTCGGGGGTCCCGCCCGTGAGAGGGACTGCTTTGGTACGTCCCATTCGTAAAGTTAACCTCTACTGGTCTGGAGAGTGCTAAAGAAGGAGAAATTAGGTTCTTACCTGCTAATTTACTTTCTTTTAGCTTCTCCAGACCAGTAGAGGTCCCCACCCTGTCTGTTGTTGTTGTTGTTGGGGCTGTTGCGCGGGCAGTTTTTGGTTTTTGCTGCGGGTTCTAGTATTTTTCTAGGGCCGGGGAGAATTGAAGAACAGCGGCTGTGGCTCGGCTGGCTTAGCTGGCGAGCTGTGGGGACATTCTTCCTTCGGGAATTTCTCCTCTGCATTTTCCAACAGCATTTTGGGTATGTTATTTGTTACTCCTTTTGGAGTATTGTTTTTTCTCTCTGTTGTTTTCCAGTTCTTGGTTCTGCTTGGCTATTCGGCAGACTGAGGGAAATAGAGAGGAGGGGCTAGGATATACTGTCCCAAAGTTTTGTTTTCAGTCTCCACCTGCTGGTCATGATTAGATATATACCCATTCGTAAAGTTAACCTCTACTGGTCTGGAGAAGCTAAAAGAAAGTAAATTAGCAGGTAAGAACCTAATTTCTCCTTTTTAGCGCTCCAACGGGGGGGGCGTGGGGGGGGAACCCCCCCACTTTACTTAATAGACATCGCGCCGCGTTGTGGGGGCGTTGTGGGGGGTTGTAACCCCCCACATTTTACTGAAAACTTCACTTTTTCCCTGTTTTTAGGGAAAAAGTTCAGTTTACAGTAAAATGTGGAGGGTTACAACCCCCCAAACCCCCCCATAACGCTGGCGCGATGTCTATTAAGTAAACTGGGGGGGTTCCCCAACAAAACCCCCCGTCAGAGCCCCTAAAAACTGTAATTTAGAGCGGTGTGGCGGCGCGCGCTGCGCTCAATTGTCAGCGCGCACTTTTGTCTTTCGCGCCGTTGTCTATGAACCGTCTAAAATGACACCTAAATCTTTTTCTTGGGTGCTGACCCCCATGGTGGATCCTAGCATGTAAAAACAGGGACATTCTTTCTGTGCAATTTTGTAAAAGCCCTTTTCTGCATGTAAAGCATGCTCTACTTGCAGAAAATGCTTCCTTAAGGGTTAAATGCAGTGGGATTCAATCATTCAAAATGCAATACTAAACAAATCAAGAATGTTATATTATAATAATAATAACAACTTTGTTTTTCTATACAGCCATAGTCAGACGACTTTTAGGCGGTTCACATCGAATTACAAATGCATGAGGGGAATGTTACAGAAGAAAAAAGGTTTTAAGGGAAGGGAATGTAAGAGGGGTTGTAAGGGGAGGGAAAGTGAGAGGGGTTGGAATTGCCTGAGAGATTGCTTCGGGTTTGTAGCAGGAAAATGCGTAGTGAGCGAAGGTTGGTCTGTTTAGGTGATGAATGTCAAACAGAGTAGTTTTGATTGATTTTCAGAATGCGTTGTAGGTCTGTCTGGTTTTATTTATGTAGTTTCCCAGCCAGGATTGTTGTCTGTTAGCTTGAAACATGAAGGTTCTGTCAAGGTAGGATTTGTATTTGCAGCCAGTAATTTTAGGATAGGCGAAGATGTTTTTGTTTCTGGTTGTTCGTGTGGGGTTGTGTAGAGTAAAGTGTGTTTGCAGGTAGGAAGGTGCTAGGCCCCAGATTTGTTTGAAGCAGATGCATGCAAATTTGAACTGTATGCGTGCTTCCATTGGTAGCCAGTGCAGCTTTTTGTAGTATGGGCTAATATGGTCTTGTTTTCTCAGTCCGAAGATTAAGCGAACTGCAGTGTTTTGTACTAATCTCAGTTTTTTAAATTGTCTTTTGTGGGATACCCAGGTAGACGATGTTGCAGTAGTCCAGGGTGGATAGGATCAGCAATTGCACCAGTAACCTGTCAAAGTATTTTTTAATAGTCCTTAGCTTCCATAGTGTATAGAAGCATTTCTTCACTGTTAAGTTTGTGTGGTCAGCCATGGTCAAGTGCGTGTCTAATGTGACACCCAGAATTTTTATGGTTTTGGAAATCGGATATTCATGGCTGTTTATTTTTAATGATGTTCTCGTTATTTTGTCGTTGGGGCTTGCCAAGAAGACTTTTGTTTTCTCTGTATTTAGTTTCAATTTGAAGTTGGTGGTCCATTTTTCCGATTTCTCTCATTGTGTGTGAAAGGATGTCTGTAATTTCAGTTGAGATGTCATTTAAGGGAATTAGGATGGATATATCGTCTGCGTATATGTAGTGTTTTAAGTTTAATTTTTGTAGTCGGTGACCTAGGGATGCTATGTAAATGTTGAATAATGTAGGCGATAGAGGGGAACCTTAGGGTACCCCTGACGGGTTATTCCATAGGTTGGAGTGATTTCCATTGCTGGCTACTCAGTAGGATCTGTTTGTTAGGAATTCGTGGAACCATTTCTTTACCTTTCCCGAGATTCCCATTGCATCAAGGCACAGTAGCATGATTTCATGGTCTACTAGGTCAAACGCACTGCTGAGGTCTAATTGCAGGATCAGTGCGTTTTTGCCTTTGCTGAAGAGATCATAGAGGTGGTTTAGTATGGAGGCTATGACTGTTTCTGTGCTATATTCTTTCCTGAAACCTGATTGATGTTCGCTGAGGATGTTAAATTTGTCTAGGTAGTTTACCAGTTGGAGGTTGACCAGTCCTTCCTGTAGTTTTGTGAAGAGGGGAATGCTTGCTATGGGTCTGTAGTTAGATGTTAGTGCTGTAGAGGTTTTCTGATCTTTGGGGATTGGTGTAATCAGTATGTGACCCATGTCTTTGTTTAGTGTTCCGTTTGTAAGGGCCGTTGTTAGCCAAATGAATAGTTCCATTTTGAATTCAGGTGGGGCAGTCTCACTCTGAAAAATATCAACAAGCAGTAGATATTACTCACCCAGAAACATTGACATGAGCTCCTCATCTTGCAACAAGATGGCTCCTTTAACAAGATATTCAAAGTAGGAATCCACTCCTGCCCCGATCCCAGCATCCTGTGCTACCCACTTAGAAGTTAGCACATCAATATGATTCCCCACCTGTGTTAAATACAAGAGCTGTAGTCAGTTCATATATCACAAACTGTGCAAGAAGCAAGGTGACAATCTGAAGACAGAAGAAAACATCTCAGGAGTTACTTGGACTTAAAGTTGACATTTTCAAAACGCTATGTGTTCAGGGAAAGAAAAGTATGTGCGACACACAAATAGAAGATTAAATTAGAATATCTTAGATTTAGCTGATGCTTATTTTCCCAATAGTAGCTCATGGGTTACATTCAAGTATAGCAGTATTTTTCCCATCCCCAGAGGGCATACAATCTAAGTTTGTACCTAGGCAATGAAGGGTTAAGTGACTTGCCCAAGATCATAAGGGATAGCAATGGGACTGAACCCTAGTTTCTCTGGTTCTTGGCCCACTACTTTAACCACAAAGTTACTCCTCAGGGCTATGAATTCCAATCCATAGTGGATGGGGTTCAAGAAAACAAGGTCAAGGACAGAGGAGGCAGAGACGAGTTGGGAGAAGAAAATGAATCCCGTTACTGCATTACGATTAGATGACAAAGAAGTGGTGCAATAAATAGGGTACTTGGGAGAAGATGGTACAATTATCAAGGCAAGAGAAGTATGGGATTAGGGTTTTTGCAATAATG
Source organism: Geotrypetes seraphini (assembly GCF_902459505.1). Lineage (NCBI taxonomy): Eukaryota > Metazoa > Chordata > Amphibia > Gymnophiona > Dermophiidae > Geotrypetes > Geotrypetes seraphini. Next base: position 537,756,677 of record NC_047084.1, read on the forward strand.
AAGGTTAGCACAATTAAAATAGTCTGGTATATGATCAGATTTGCTGAGTAGATGTAGCATGGCAGGTCTATGGTGATAGATTGAACTGGTACTTGGAGGCAACACGCTGAAGGGTAGCCAGTGACAGATAAAAACATGTTAAATGCATGTCCAGCCTTATTAAGCAGAATTAAACTACAAGCTCACAGAATCAATGGGCAAAGCCAAGACTAGCTCAGCATGTCCTTTATGACCCGATGACACCAGGGAAGCCTAGCTGAAGGACACACGCAGGGTTGAACTTTCATGTGCCAAGCTACCTAAAATTATGATAAATTAACAGATCAGTGGAACATTTAAAATGTCACAGATCCACCCCATCCTAGCATATTCTGAGGCGATTGTCTAGGGTTCTTGATTCAAATGTTTTGCCAATTATTTTTTTAGAAAAAGGGAATTTTTCATGGCTCATCATTTGTTAGGATAATTTTTGCTGCTTGATTTTTAGAAGGGAAGTTCAGGAGGGCTTTCTGGATTAGTAGTGTTTTTTAAATTTTACTCCCCCGATATTCAGTCTATGGTGATCAAAGCATTTAAAAGTGTTGACTGTCATAGGCTGAATTTGATCCCAATACCAAAGCCAGGTTTATTCTGGTCAATGGCACAGAGTATTCAGATATTGGCCAGCTGCTGAAAGTTATCTGGTTACTGGCTAATATTCTTTTTATTCTCCTAACTTTGGCCCAGATTCACTAAAGATAGCGACTCAATCGCTGTTGGCCTATTCTCTGGCCTATTTTCAAACAGCAATTGATTCTCTATCAAGTTTGCATGCAAATGATTTGCACGGATGTGTAAATAATCTTATCTATTGTTTTGCCTTTTGTCTTTGTTTTGTTCTATTTCTATCATTTAAATTTCTCCAGAATTCTACTGTTCAACGGCTCCCCCTTCTGCTTCTATTCCTTTCTCTCCTCTCTTCTACCTTCCAAAGTATTTAGATCAATGCTGTCTTGTTAAAATGTTTATTTTATTTTTATTTTTCCTCTAACTCTACTTTTCACTTCTCTATTACCCTCCAGGTACTTTAGTTAGATTGTGAGCCTTCGGGACAGTAAGGGAATTTTTCAAGTACCTTTCTTATTTCTAATCTTAATGTATATTTTCTGTAAACCGCTTAGAACCTAACGGATGTAGCGGTATATAAGAAATAAATTACATTACAAATTACATTACCTGCTGACTCAATCGCTCAGTGAGCGATTGCGACATGGGCAAAGCCCCGATACTAGTGACAGGAGAAGCAGCCTCCTGTCACAGCTGTCAGGGCTTCTACTTTTTTTTTAATGGGACAGGTGTTCTGCGTGATTTAAACGCGCACCATCTGTCCCATTAAAAAAAAAAGCTAACAATCACCCGCCCCCCCCAAGCAAAAGTTTCCCTGCTTGCCTGCTCCCCTGAAAAAACCAGCAAGAAGGATGCCCACTCCCTGATGCCATGATTCCCACCGGCCTACCTGCTTCCCTGAAAAAATGGCAGGAGGGATGCATTACAAGGGAGGGGCCAAACACGGGACATAGGAGGGAGGGAGTGCATTTTTGCTTTTTGGACACAGAAGGCATAAACTTGGGAGAGAGAGGACGGAGGAAGGGAGGGAAAGAGATGCTGAGGTGGGGGAGGAAATAGAAAGGATGAATTGGGCATGAGTGTGTCAGTGAGAGGAAGAGATGGTGTACATGGGGAATGGAAGAAAGAGGCAAATTTTTGGTAATAGAGAGGGAGTGAGGTACAGATGACAGGGAAGAAAAAGATGAGAGGGAGAAATGTTGTGGTGGAGAAGGAACAGTGGGACATATTGAAAGGGATGCAAGAGAGAGGAATGCTGGACATAGTGGTGAAAGGAATGGAGGGAGAGACATGGCATGACATGGCATGGCTGGAGAGGGGTGATAGGAGAAATGTTGGCCATGGGGCTGGTGGGCAGGGGCAAAAGATGAGAAAGGGATAAATGCTGGACCACGGGAGGAGGAACCAATGGACAGCAACAGAAGAATTTGCAGGAGGCGGGAAAGCAAGAAAGATAAAAAATGGAATTTATTGACTATGTTAGCTTTGGGAAATGTATATAGCAAATATCTTTGTACTGTATTCAAAAGAAAAGAAAATGCATTTCTGGTTTTATTTCTACAGTGTTGAAGTACTTGCTGACCCTTGCTGTGGCTGGTGGGATCCCCAAGCACCGCCAGCAGAGGACCTCCTCTAGAGACGGCCAGAATTCCCCTCCACCAAGCGCAGCAGTCATTGGCAGCATCCATGAGCCACCAAGGTGCCAGCATCTGTGACTCAGGGATGCTACTGCTGCCTGCCAAGCTTGGCAAAAGGGACCCCCGGCCAACTGCAGAGGAAGTCCTCAGCTGACAGCTTGGGGGTCCTCATCAGCTGAGTATTTATATTTTATATTTACATTAAAGGCTCTGGTAGAAACCCATTTACAAAGTTTCTTCCCAATTAATATTTCTAAATTAATAAAGTGTTTTTGCTTATTTGTAAATGGGTCTCTACCAGAGCCTTTAATTTAGTAGCATAATTAAATGAAATAACTACTTCTGAAGTTTATAGAGACGGTTGGGGACGGATTCGATTCCAGTGGGGATGGGTTCGACGGGAACGGGTTTGATTCTACTGGCGACAGGGGGGGATGGGTTTGATTTCTGTCCCCGCGCAACTCTCTAGTGTACACTCAACGTGCATGTATGCTAGCATGCCACCTGAATGCTATTCTATACCAATGTCCAAATATGGCACACTACGCAAATGTTAAGTGTGCACATATAGTCATGTGAAAAAATGAGGACACCCCATGAAATATTCAGTTCTTTCTTAAGAAATGTTCACATATCGATGTAAAATCTTTTTTTTTTATCTCTGGAAAAGAAAATGATATACCATATTTCTCCATGTATAGGCCGCAGCCTATACATGGGTTTTGCAAACCAGCCTAGTGGGTGCGGCTTACATTACTGGGGCGGCCTATACATCATCCCCCCCTAAATACCTCCCTTGCCGGTAGTAAGATTGGGTGTGTTTTCATGTGCAGGCCTTGTTGATTGGAACAAAAGTCTTGGACGGCTGCCAGCTGCCTCCTCAAGCCTCTGTCCCGCGCCAATTCCTGATTGGATGCCGTCAGTTCTCGACGGAACGGAACCCCTGCGAATATCGGGGGAGTACTGTACACCAAACATGTCCTCTTTTCTGATATCCAAATAATTTAATTTTAGACTCATCTGTCCATAGAACACTATTCCAGAAGTCCTGGTGTTTGTCTATATTCTAGCTGGCAAACTTCAGTCTGGCCTTGATGTTTCTCTTAGAGAGTAAAGGTTTCCTCCTTGCACACCTCCCATGCAAGCTAAATTTGTGCAGTCTCTTTCTGATTGTAGAAGCATACACTTTCATATCAACAGTAGCAAGAGCCTGCTGTAGGTCTAATGATCCAACTGACTCCAAAAAAAGAATTGCCAACAAAACTTAAAAGAACCCAACAATGAGGCAAAAAATGGTTAAAAGGTTCCGTGAGTGATTGCAGAACAGCAAAACCACCAACATACAAAGGAATAAAATAATAATAAGAGTGTGACAATGTAAGGTACCCTCAGTGCGCAGGATAAGCGACGGGAGAAAAACTCCAACGCTTCAAGCGAAGAGGTAGAGGCTAGAAAGCCCCCACCTACACACCATCATGGGGTACCTATAGTGTGTTTTGAAATTAAATAGCACAATCCCAAACAAGTGCACAATGAACACAAATAAAAAAATGGATTCACAAACTGCAATCACTCAATGATGACAATTTAAGGTTTTTGGAGACTTCTTTTAGCATCTTTAAGCCTGCTCTGGGGGTCAACTTGCTTGGACCGCCAGACCTGGGCATGTTGGCAGTTGTTTAGAAAGTCCTCCACTTGTACACTATTTTCCAGACCGTGGAATGGCTAATGTCAAATTCTTTCAAGATCTTTTTAAATCCCTTACCAGACTTATAAGCTGCTACAATCTTCTTTCTGAAGGCCTCAGACAGCTCTTTTGATCTCACCATGGTGTTCACTCTCACCGCAGCAGTCATGAACACATCAAACTAAATGTCTGAGGACATTTGAAGTAGGACAAACCTTCAAAATGATGTTGTAATCATGTGCAACTGATGTGATACACCTGTGTGTGATTTGAGCCACTTTAAGTGGGAGGATATGTGGAGGTGTCCTAATTTATTCCTCAGTTGGAATATGCATTTTTGTGGATATCTTTTATTTCATGAGTAAATCAAGGAAAAATTTTGTTGTTTACCTGCAATTACATCACTTTCTTTTCCAGAGATAAAAAGAAAGATTTGACATCAATATGTGAACATTTCTTTTGAAAGAACTGAATATTTCAAAGGGTGTCCTTATTTTTTCACGACTGTATTTTAGATCTAGTCCTTAGTAGAGGTCTGCACGGGAACAGGGATCCCCCCCAGGTCAATGGGACTCCCACAGGGCCTCTCCCAGACCCACGGGGATACTTCCAAGGCCCACGGGACTCCCATGGGGATGGTACTGGGATTCCTATCCCGACTAGAGGCCTACCTTATTTCCGGTCTGGCGCTGAACTCCGAGACCCGACGAATCAGCAGCATAATCATATAGGCAGTAAGTTCAGCACAGGCACACATTGGTTCAGCTGCAGCACAACGGGCCAATCACAAACGACCTCAGAATTCTAAGGTTGTTTGTGATTGGTCCATTGTGCTGAGCTTACTGCCTACGATATGAGCTCCAGAGGAGGGAGAGCCGGCGGCTGAGTTGCTGCTTCTAGGGAGCTGAGGCACTTCACTTTTCATTGCCTTTGTGCAGCCGCCCAAGTGAGAAGCAGGATGGCTCTCTGCACCCACCTGAGCTGGCCAAAGTTGTGCACGGAAAGTGTGGGCACTGGGTCTGGCAAAGGGAAGGACCTCGGGGGGGTGGGGGGGGCGGGGCGGGTCAGGCCAGAACCCTGCACCTCCCCCTCCACGGCTCTCCTTTGCCCTGGTGAAGGTGTCTGCAGCTCCTGGGCACTGGGGTGGCTGGCTTGGAGAGGGCCTACTCCCCCTGCCAAACCACTTGGCAGGAGCGGGCTGGTGCTGCTGAGGTCAGGTTAGTGAGGAGGGGGGGAAGGCATGATGGGTGCTGGGACTTGGCAGGCATGTGACAGTTGGGGGAGGAGAGGAGAGTCAATTTGGCCCACAGGTTAGGCAGGGGTGGTGTTGAGATTTTGAGGGACAGCTAAGGGGAAGGGAGAGGGAAGTGACAGGCAGGCCAGGGTGAGGAGAAGAAAGAGTGAGAGTTAGCATGAAGGGAGAGAGTGAAGTGACAGGGAGAGGAGGGGGGCACAAGACAGCAGAGACAAGTAAACAGACAGTATGGCTAATATGAGAATTAGCAAAAAGGACAGGTGACGACCATCATGAGGGGTAGGGAGAATGAGGCAATAGTGACAAGGAGCATGGGATGACAGGTGGCTAGAGAATAAGGTGGCAGCAGGACAGACAAAATGATAGCCTTCCACCTTGGGCAGAGAGAGAGGTAGGGAGAGTGAAGTGGCAGGCTGGATGGGATGAAGGGGAAGGGAGAGAATCTGGTGACAGGAACAGACATAAGGGGGTACAGAGATGATGGTGACAGGATCAGGGGTAGGGAGAGTGTGGTGATGGTGACAAGGAAGCAAGTGGGCCAGTGTGAGGAGCAGGGAGGTTGTGGTCTTATGTATGAAAAAAACTGTTTTCTTTTAGTGTTGACTGTGCAGGATCGATCTGTATTAATCTGGCTTCAGTTTAACAATGGGTATATTAATGTTCTAAGGCTCACTGCAGTGTTTATGATGCTCCCTTTTCCTAGGTGCACCCTTGCTTTGTGGCTCATAGATTATTACTAAAAATATTTTTTTATAGAAAGGAGGGGTATTAAAAAAAGGAGGGAGGGTGTTAAAAAAAGTGATTGCATTTTATTGTTGGTTTAAATAAAATAAGGCTTTAAAACATTCAAATCTTTCTGAAATAATTGCTGCTTTTTATGGGGACAGGTAACTTTTTTATGGGGGGATAGGCGGGGACAGAGGGTTTCTTCGCAGGGATGGGTGGGATTTCTGTCCCCGCACAACTCTCTAGTCCTTAGTGGAATATAGGGCTTTGTACAAGAGTTGGGTCCATTGGAAAACGGTGATCATAATATAACTAAATTTAAGCTAATATATGGAGTGCAGTCACTACTCCTGTAGCAGCATTTAATTTTTGAAAGGGCAACTAAGAGAAAATAAGAAAAATGGTAATAAAGAAGCTATAAGAATCACCCGCAAAGGTTAGGGCTTTAAATCAGGTATGGATGTTGTTTAAAAATTATCCATACCACAAAAAGTGTCATATAATAAGAGGTATTGACCTGCACTGGGAATAAAACGAGCCTCAAAGACTCAACAAGCGTAGACCTCAGCAATTACCACCGCACAACTATACTTTCATGGAGGTTAAAAAAATCTCAAAGCTATTCTAAAGGAATAAGCAGTTAGTCTGAACATTGTCAACCATAAAGCAGTATAAAATTTTTTTTAGACAGAAGTCACATATCTGTCTTTGCTACAGATGGTGTCTCCTCTCCTCCCCAAACTCCTTTTGTGCCACAAAAATGCATTCCTTAAAAGCTGATAGTGTGTGGATAATTTCAAACTTGCTACCCTGAGAAGCAATGACTCTGTCCTAGTAACATCCTACACAGGGCAGAAGCCCATACCATACCTCAATCTATAAATATGGACAAAATGTGCAACTCGTTCTGTCACTCACCAGGCCAATCTCTGAGCGGCTCTTCCACAGTCCCAAAAGCGCCTTTCTGGCCACATCCTCAAATACAGGGTCTCCTGTGAGATGGCTCAAGGTGGCAAACTCCACTATGTAAGTGCCAATGCCAGCAGTACAGGTCACTGGTGTTTCTGTCGGGCTAACGCCATTGAGCAAATTCACTGTCCCATAAGGCATTCCTGTTGGAGTCTGAAAAGCTGTAAACATGACACCCTGTGTTACCAAGATATAACCATACAATCACCAGACCCCAAAACAGGCTTGTCCAACCTTTTTCTATCAGGGGCCACATTTAATATTTTGTAACATTTGGAGGACCAAAACACAAACCATTATATGCTTCGTCAAATAGTGGCAAAATACAATAGTGTGTTATCTCTACCCACAGTCTTCATCCAGTCTACTTGCTGTCTCTCATGTACCCCCCACCCCCAGGCTTTACTGAGTCTCTTACACCTTACCTGGCTTCAGCTGCAGAACAAACAATGGCTCCTGCTTCCCCAGCATTACTCAGCTCTCTGCAAGTCTGAGCTGCATGGTGCTGGAAGTTCAGGTTAGTCTCATGGTTTCAAGTCTCACGACACTTAAAACCGAGAGACCAATCCAAACTTATGACACTGCTCAGCTCAAACTTAGAGATCCGAGTCGTGGCAGGGAAGAAGGGATCTTGCCATAGGTGCCAGCTTTGTGGATACTGTGAGTGCTTGAGCACTCCCTTATTTTTTCAAGCACTGCCCAGATATAAGAGCTGAAATCTTCCCAATGTAGCAACAAGTTCTGCATGGGAAAACAGGAAGAAAGGCTGTGTTTCTGTAGCTACTGTTCCCACTTCTCCCTGCAGCTCCACTGGTCAGATAATCCTTAGCTAGCCAGTAAACTGCAAAGAAAGCAGGACCAGTAGCTTAGTAGACACCATTGGTCACACATTCCATAGCCAACCAATAGACCGAAGGGTAAAGAAGGACAGAAGGTTGGTGTCTCCTAAACTACTTGTCCCGCTTTCCCCTGCAGCCTATTGGCTGGCTAAAGAATATCTGACCAATGGGCTAATAGCAGGGAACAGAAAAGAATTGCAGTGAAGGTCAGACAGGCTTCCTGACTTAGGTCTACCAAAGTGAGGAGGAGTACTGAGGGAGGCTCTGGGAAAGGAACGGGGAAGCATAGCAAAGAGTAGCACAGGCACTAAGAGCTAGACGAGATGGGTTGTGAGGGGAAGAGAAACTGAGGTAGGATTACCAACTCCCACAGACTCGCAATGTGAAATGGGTTAGGCGAAATGAAGCCTGCACCCTGCAAAACCCTACTGAGCCCCCTATGGATGCCTAAGAGCCTGACTCAAGCCTCTGCGATTCAATAGGCGAGCAAAGCTATAAGGGGAACAGCCCTGAGATCCAAAAAGGCTCCTGCAGGCTGGCTAACAGGTACCACAAGGGATCGGCCTGTCAGTTGCAGACTCAAGTCTGCTGCTTCTCCAAGCAGGCAGAGCTGAACCCTCGACTAGGGGAGATCTTAGCACCGAAAGAGGTCAAAACTATGAAAAAAAACCCCAAAACAATGAAGAAATAAGCAGAGCAGAGAAAAACACTCCTTCTGGCTCATGTGCAAAAGGAAATACTGAAGGGGGCAGCAGAGCCTTCTAGTGAAAGAGGAGGGATTCAAAATCTGGAGTGGATTCCTTCTGCATGGTTTACAAACACTGGGATATTAGCCATCTGTCCAGAATGACAACCCTATTGCACTAGAAAACATCAAATTATGTCTATGCAAAGGAGAAAAAAGTGCAGAGGGAGTAGGGAGGGAGGGAAAGAGAACAAGGAGCAAGAAAGAAAAAAGAAATAAGGGAAAGTGAAAAAAAAATTGAAAGAAAAAAAGTATGGTATCGATGATGGGCTGAGGGACGGTTGGAGAAAACATTGGATATCTCAGTAAAAGCCTGTACACATCCAGAGATTTCAAAACCCTGTCATGTTTCTTCAAACCCAAAGGTGCATAGGCTGGCAGATGCATCTCCTGTTTGATGTGGAAGCTGGAGACCACTTTCGGCAGGAAGGAGGGGACAGTGCACAGAGTCACACTAGAGCCCGTAATTCTAAGAAAAGGATCTCTACAAGACAAAGCCTGAAGCTCAGATACCCTCTGGGCAGAGGTAATGGCCACCAAAAATACTGTCTTGATGGTGAGATCCATCACAGAAGCCTGGTCCAGTGGTTCATAGGGCAGACTCGTGAGCGCCCTGAGAACCAGGTTAAAATTCCAAGTCAGGAACAGTTGTTGCAGCAGAGGGCAGAGCTGTAACGCACCTTTTAAAAATCTAACCACATCCAGATGAGCTGCAAGAGAGCTCCCACGTTGATTAGGACCGAAGCAAGAAAGGCCAGCTATCTGCACTCTCAGAGAGCCTACAGCAAAACCCTTTTCTAGGCCCCCTTGAAGAAAGGCTAGTACCACTGGGTCCAACATGGAGTCCAGGTCCTCACCCCTAAGGGCACACCAGGCTTGGAAACATTTCCATGCCTTTGCATACGCTGCAACAGCTGACTTCTTTTTACTCTGGAGGATGGTGGCAACTACCCCATCTAAGTAGCCCCTACATACCAGTGCTGCGTGCTCAAGAGCCATGCCATAAGATCAAAGCGTTCCGGATCCTGCAGCGCTATCAGACCCTGCGTAACAAGCGTGAATGGCAGGAAAGCTTGAGACCCTGACCCCACGTCTCCCGACCCAGCTGGAGACATAGTCGGTCTGCATATTATGGGCGCCTTGGCCAGTTTGGCGCCACCATATTACCCTTACCTGGTGCGCCCTGATTCTGCGCAGCAGATGGCCTATCATGGGCCATGGTGGGAAGGCATAGAGAAGCCCTGTCTTGGGCCACAGCTTAACCATGGTGTCCTAACTTTTGCTTCCTGGTTCACGCCTTTGGCTGAAGAACAGAGTCACTTTCTTGTTGGAAGCTAGGCCATCAGGTCGAATGGAGGACTTCACCATCTTTTCACTATACAAGTGAAAGCTTTCTGGGATAGCGATCACTCCCCAGGATCCAGGGTTTGGTGGTTGAGAAAATTTGCCTGTACGTTGTCCACTTCTGCCACATGTGCCGCTGAAAGCGCTTGCAGATCAGTTTCTGCCCAACAAAAAAGCATTTGGACTTTTACTAGCAGAAGTGCACTCTCCTCACGCCCCCTTGGAGATATACATATGTCACTGCTGTAATATTGTCCATAGTATCTTCAACAAAAAACATCCAAACATCCACCCAGCACTACCAACAATCATACACAAAATTGGAGAAAAGACCTCAGTGTCTAACAGGGGTACCAAAAATAACTTCCCATTTAGACAAACATATCTCAAAATACTGAGATTGAGACAGGCAGACACATCCTTGGTCAAAAAACTCCACGATAAGTGAAAAAATACATTTCTTATTACCACTGTCTTTTAAGTATATCAAAATAACATCACACTTATCTAAAAAGAATTCATAGTACTGGGCTGTAGAAGCAGGAAAAAACACGCATGAGCAAAAACGGCTATTCACTCTTCACCGCTTGCACGCTATCGCCACAATTTCCAACATGGTTCCCTGTTTCGCAATGCCCTGATGAAGCTTGTTTGCAAAACAGGGAGTCCTGTTGGAAATTGTGGCGATAGCGTGCAAGCGGTAAAGAGTGAATAGCCTTTTTTGCTCATGCTCCACTATGTGGGTTTTTTCCTGCTTCTACAGCCCAGTACTACGAAGACTACTATGAATTCTTTTTAGATAAGTGTGATGTTATTTCGATATACTTAGATGACAGTTGTAATAAGAAATGTATTTTTCCACTTATCTTGGAGTTTTTTGACCAAGGATGTGTCTGCCTGTCTTTTGTTAAAGATATTATATTGATATCCTTTCTTGTGTTTGGGAAATTTGCCATAGTGCCATAGTGTTGTCTCAGTGCTGTCTGTAGTGTTGTCCCGGACTGCCTTGTTCTCAGCGCACTCTCGAACCTCAGAAGAGTCAAACGAATCGCTCAAGGCTTCAATCAATTGATTGACCACTTCCTCTGGGAAGGAAACCAGCGTCCCTGAATTGGATGCCCCTCGCAATGCGCCCTCCAGCAGTAAAGGCTGGCGTCCATCCTCAAAATCACCTAGGTTGAGATATAGAGTGGAAGTCTTCTGGCTAAAGAGAGGATTCAACCACCAGACTAGGCTTTGATGAGCCCCCGTGGTCCAGGGGAGCCACCGATGCAGGGGAGGACACCACCAGGAAAGGAGCACCTCCTGGAGTGGCTGAATGTGGGCTCTCATCCAGAGGACAACACCTATGGTCGCAACCATTTTCTCTAGCTCCTGCAAGTATTGCCAAGCTTTGGGAGCGGGCATGCAAAGAGGAGCTCGGATCTGTTTGAGAAGCTTTTCCTTGCGTGCCTCCGGAAGAAATCTTTTGTTCACGCCCGTGGCGAAATGGATCCCCAGATACTCAAACTCTTGCATCGGAATGAGGTGACTTTTTTGGAAGTTGATCACCTAGCCCATCCTTTGCAGCAATTCTTAAGAATTTAAATGTCTGTGTTATATCTCTAATTTTCCTCTCTGCCAACGTATATATATTCAAGTCTTCAAGACTCTTCTCATACATCCAGCACAGACTCCACATCATTTTGGCTGCTTTACTCTAAAAGTCCATTGAGATTTTTAGCAAGATATGACCCCTAAAACGGAATGCAGTACCTCAATATGACCCCCAAAACTGAATACAGTAACTCAATATTCCCTCACTCTGAGACAATTTAAATGGTATACAAAGAGCACAGCATTATTGAGAAACAGCTATACTTTTACCCAAATAAAGGGTGAGCAATATAACTATGAAATTGGCCATTTTGAAAAGCATTGCTCTATCTGTGGAAATGCCTTTTATTATTGATTGCAGTATATGGGCCTTTATTCCCAGTTTTCTCCTTCCCCCTAAATTCCATCCTCTTATATTTTATATACCACTAAGTGGTTTACATTCAAGTACTCAAGCATTTTTTCTTGTCTGTCACTAAACTAAACTAAACTAAACTAAACCTTAAGTTTATATACCGCATCATCTCCACGGGAGTGGAGCTCGACACAGTTTACAAAGCTAAAAATATAGGAAGAAAGAGGGGAAAGATTTACAAAGGGATATATAAAGAGGGGATGTGGTGGGGGGTGAATCGGACATCGGGGGGGGGCATCAGGCTTTCAGGGTGGGGACAGGACTTCAAGGGGGAGAGGAGAGTCGGGGCGGGCGAAAGGAGAGTCAGACGGCGATGGGAGAGTCGGGCTTGCTGCGCGGTATACGGGTGTGTGCGGTATATAAAAATTTCTGTACATAAATTTGTGTTTTTCGCGCCCTATACCCGTGTGCGCGTTTTACACGGGTGCGCGTTATCTACGTGAAAATACGGTACTTGTAGTGATACCGTACATAGTGATGCTGCCATCTAGTGTTTTAAAAGCAAACTGCAAATCTGTATCTGATCTGTACGGTATGTGGAGGATGCTGTTTTCTAACAGATTTGAAAGCTGATTTCAAGTTCAAACTTTACAAGTGTACATTTACCGTGTTACAGACACATTTCCAAAAACGTTAGCTTGCCATGTAAAAGGTAAATAAAAATTGGCATGCAAATCCTTTAAACCAGATTGTTAACTGTAAAATCAAAAATCTGGTTTAAAGGATTTGCATGCAAATTTTTATTTACCTTTTACATGGCAAGCTAACGTTTTTCTCTCCATACTGTTAAGATGGTAACCGCCCATCCCCCTGATTCTCTTATGCCATTTTGATTCCCCCCTCTGTATCATTTTAAAAGATCATCCCCCCACCCCAACCCAGGATACCCTAGTGCCATTTTTTATTCTTTTACCCTTAGGCATGGCCACAAAAAGAAAAAGCTACTCTGTGGAGTACAAGAGGAGAATCGTGGAAGAATCTTGGGGCCAAAATCTTGCTGCTTTCTGCAAAGAAAAAATGTTGAATATACGATTGCTCCGCAAGTGGCGAGCAGAGTATGGTAAACTAGTTGAACAAGTGGAAAAGGGAAATTCTAACAAACGCAAGTGTGGATCAGGTCGGAAACCAATATTTTCTGAGCTGGAAGATCTGATCTGTGAATGGGTTGTTGACAGGAGAACAAAGGCTTTGGTTGTGAATAGGGCTCATATTCAAGAATTCGCCCTTGCAATGGCGCCACAGTTTAACATAGCCTCTGAAAATTTCAAAGCATCACAACACTGGCTGGATAATTTCCTTCAGAGAAGTGAATTGTCTTTAAGAAGATCCACGACATTGTTTAGGCTGGAAGATGCTCAAGTGATTAAGCGAGCACTTGCATTCAAGTCCTTTATTGATGAGATTGACTTCTCTAAATACAAGCTTTCCAACATGATTGCTATGGATGAAACTGCAGTGTTTATGGGCCAATCATCTCAAACAACAATTGAACAGCGGGGTGCCTCCTCAGTCTATATTCCCTCCACTGCTTATGAAAGTGCACGTGTAACCTGTATTTTGGCAATTCGTCTGGATGGCACTAAAGTCCTACCTCTAATAATTTCTAAGGGCAAGAAGGAAAAGATTGAATGTGTTTCAGGAATTTTTGTCCTTGAAACTGAAAAAGCCTGGGCCACACAAGCTGTTATAAGAAAGTGGGTAGATTTAATGCTGCCACTTGTTATGCGAGGAGGTCAAAGAGGTCTGCTAGTCTGGGATGCAGCTAGCACTCACCGTGCTAAAGATATGAAGTCATTTCTTCATGAAAGAAAAATAGATCAAATAATGATTCCTGCGGGAATGACAGCCTTTCTCCAGACCCTTGATATTGCAAACAACAAGCCATTCAAGGACAATCTGCGCATGGAAATTAATGACTACATTGAAAATAGAATGGAGAGAAATCAGCGTGGAAACTTTGTGAAACCTAAACTGCAAGAGGTTGTGACTTGGGTGAAGAATTCATGGGATAAAATCACTAACAGTTGCATTGAACATGCATTACGAGCAGGCTACCTTGATAAGAAGTACTCATTTGAGGACACTGCTATTGCTAAACATGAGAGATTTGGTCCACTGATTGTGAAAGAAATGGAGTCCCAAGTAATTGACCTGGAACCTCAGGGTGTGAGTTATTATGATGATGTTCCAGAAGATGATGACTTGATTGTCATTGATTAAATGTGTAAATGTATCATACTGTAAACTGTTATACAGTAAATGTTTTTCTGGTTTGTGATACAGTTTTTTCTGGTTTGTGATACAACTTTTCTGGTTTGTGATGACCTGTACCATATACAGGTAATAAATGTCTTTTTTTCAGCAATAAATGTGTACTGTATTCTTCTTCATGGAAAAATAAGACATCCCCCTGAAAATAAGACCTTGTGCATATTTTGGAGTTTTAAAAAATATAAGACAGTGTCATATATTCGGGGAAACAGGGTATGTCATGGTGCACTACGTTGAAAGCCGCAAAGAGATCGAACTGTAGAAGAACGGCAAATTTGTTTCGAGCGTGTAGTTGTTGCACCTTTGAAATTAAGGAAACTAGGAGGGACTCGGTTCTGAAATTGGGTCTAAATCCGTATTGGAAGTGTTGGAGAATGGAGAATCTCTCTAGGTAAAAGGAGAGCTGAGTAGCGACTATGGTCTCTAGAAGTTTTGTTAAAAGAGGGATGTTAGCTATGGGGCGGTAGTTCGATGGTAAGGAGGGGTCTAGATCGGCTTTTTTCAGAAGAGGGGATAAGGCAATGTGCCCCATTTCTGTGGAGAACAGGCCCGATAGTAAAGCTTTATTTATAAGGTTAGTAAGGGAAGAGATGGCCTGCGCAGGGATGTTTTCGTAGAGGTAGGATGGGAAAGGATCTAGGATGCACTTGCAGGATTTGAGTTTGAGGCAAAGTTTGGAGATCTGGGGCTCGGATATGAGTTTGAAAGTAGTCCATGATCTGTCAGCAGGGATAGGGGCGGAGTCCTTCGGAGGAAGAGAGTTGTAAGAGATAGCTGGGGGGAATGAGCTCTTTATGGTAGTGATCTTATCATTGAAGAATTTGGCTAGGTCATTTGGAGAAGGGAGGGGGGTGGGGGAGGATTCGTTTTTAAAGAAGTTAGGTTTCGCCAGATGTGGAACAGTGTACTGATTTGATTTTTTGACCTGGAGATTTTGTCCCCATAGAAATTCTTCCTAGCGAAAGCTCACACTCTATCTAATATACCTGGGGCAAGGGGGGATTGAGTGACTTGCCCAGGGTCACAAGGAGCAGCATGGGTTTTGAACCCACAATCTCGGGGTACTGAGGCTGTAGCTCTAGCCACTGTGCCACATTCCCCTGTTTCCTATTTCTCATCCCTTTGTATCTCCTCCTTTCCCTTGTATAATGCCTTCACTGAAGGTAAACACACACTCTTGTTTTTATGGCACAGGGAAGCATATCTGAATTTAGTTTATTGCAATTATTCGGGCCCCTTATGTGGTACAGCACTCTTAGCTAGAAGCAGAAGCCAGAGGATTCAAGAAATTTTGCTAACCTGGAAGAAGTTTCCGTGCTGCTTCCTCTGCCATTCTCAGGAGGGGACCAGAGCATGGCCAGCCCTTCTCCACTTCCAGGCCGGCTCTCTTGGTCAGCAGATGAGCAGACAGGAGACCTCCTACCACTGAAGAAACACAGCAGTAAATACAGGACTGTTAGCTGTTTAAGTATCCTAAGGCATTTGTGTTAGAGGTGATGTACACAAAACATGTTAAACCTCTTGTGCATGATTGGGTCTAGAGCTATTACTATGTAATCTTTTGTTTATGTCACTAGAAACTAGTGTTATCTAGGGTGCACATTTGTTAAAAGCCTATTTTTCAGGAAAAACAAAAAATTCAGAGCATTGAGTGTAATATACAAACATTTTTGGACCAATATAGTGAATTACATAGAAATACAGAAAAATGAAGGCAGAAAAAGATCATATGGCCTATCTAGTCTGCCTATGCATGCCATCTATTATCCCTTTCTCTCCCTCGGTGACCCAATGTACTTGTCTCAAGCTTTCTTGAATTCAGATACACTTTTTGTCTCCACCGGGAAGATGGTCCATGCATTCACCACTCCATGAAAAAGTATTTTCTGAGGTCTATATCCCCTCTCTCTTTCATCCTATGCCCCTCATTCCAGAGTTTCTTTTCAACTGAAAGAGATCCACCTCATGTGCATTTATGCCACATAGATATTTAAACATCTCTATCATATCTCCTCTCTCTTGCCTTTTCTCCAAATTATACATGTTGAGATCTTTATGCTTTGATGAAAGCCACCAAACATTTCAGTAGCCATCCTCTGGACCAATTTCATTCTGTTATGGCCTCCAGAATTATACTCAATTTTCTAAATGAGGTCTCACCAGAGTCATACAGAGGCATCATTACCTTCTTTTTCCTACTGGCCATTCCTCTCCTCATTCTCCCAAGAATCCTTCTAGCTTTCATTATCACTTTTTCTACGTGTTTGGCCATCTTAAGATCATCACATACAATCACACCCAAGTCCCACTCCTCTTTTGTATACAAAAGTTCTTCATCTCTTAGACTATAAGACTGGCCTTCATTACCAAGGTGAATATTTCTCTAAATCCTAATTAATATTATTTGATATGATATGGATCAATGGAATGATAAAAACATTAAGCCAGGCTTCAACAAATTTTTATTTAGGAGCCAGGCCAAAAGCCAGCGGATGAGAACTTGCTTATTTCTCCTTCTCATCTCCTCCAGCTCCCACTCCATCCAAAATATTGTTCCCAGTGAAGTTTGAATGGAGGGATCCCTGTACTGAATCCTTAAGGATTCCAAAATCCGCAGAGAAGCTTATGATGGTCCTGCTGAATTACCCTGCTCTACTACCAGAAAACAGAAGGAGAAATTAGGTTCTTACCTGCTAATTTACTTTCTTTTAGCTTCTCCAGACCAGTAGAGGTTAACTTTACGAATGGGTATATATCTAATCATGACCAGCAGGTGGAGACTGAAAACAAAACTTTGGGACAGTATATACTATCCTCCCTTCTCTATTTCCCTCAGTCTGCCGAATAGCCAAGCAGAACCAAGAACTGGAAAACAGGAAGAAAACAATACTCCGAACAGGAGTAACAAATAACATACCCAAATGCTGTTGGAAAATGCAGAGGAGAAATACCCGAAGGAAAATGTCCCCACAGCTCGCCAGCTAAGCCAGCCGAGCCACAGCCGCTGTTCTTTAATTCTCCCCGGCCCTAGAAAAATACTAGAACCCGCAGCAAAAAACAAAAACTGCCCGCGAAAACAGCCCCAACAACAACAACAACAGACAGGGTGGGGACCTCTACTGGTCTGGAGAAGCTAAAAGAAAGTAAATTAGCAGGTAAGAACCTAATTTCTCCTTCTTTAGCACTCTCCAGACCAGTAGAGGTTAACTTTACGAATGGGACGTAC
Organism: Geotrypetes seraphini; assembly: GCF_902459505.1. Taxonomy (NCBI): domain Eukaryota; kingdom Metazoa; phylum Chordata; class Amphibia; order Gymnophiona; family Dermophiidae; genus Geotrypetes; species Geotrypetes seraphini. The sequence continues at coordinate 537,773,993 of NC_047084.1, forward strand.
CAAAGCAGTCCCTCTCACGGGCGGGACCCCCGAAGGGCCGATACCAGAACACGCTCACCGAACACCGCGTCCCGACGCGCCTGAACATCTACCCGATAATGTCTAACAAATGAATGCAAGGAGGACCAAACCGCAGCCTTACAAATATCCACCGGAGGCACGAGCGACGACTCAGCCCAAGAAGCCGCCTGACCCCGAGTGGAATGAGCCTTGAGAAACTCTGGAACAGGCTGCTGTTTCAGAAGATAAGCGGAAGCAATCGTCTCCTTGATCCAGCGCGCAATAGTAGCCTTAGAAGCGCCAGCTCCCCGACGAGGACCAGCCAGGAGGACAAAGAGATGATCGGACTTCCGGAATTCCTGGGTCCGCTGCACATAAGAGCGAAGGACCCGACCGACATCCAACTTGCGCAGCTGTCGTTGCTCAGAAGAGCCCTCCCGACCACCCAAGACCGGAAGAATCACCGATTGATTGACATGAAAAGGAGAAACAACCTTCGGCAGAAAGGAAGGAACAGGCCGCAAGACGACCCGCTCCCTAGAAAACTCCAAGAAGGAAGCCCTACAAGAGAAAGCCTGCAGCTCAGAAACACGCCTAGCAGAAGTAATGGCCACCAAAAAGACCGCCTTCAAAGTAAGGTCCTTCAAAGAACAGTCGTCCAAGGGCTCGAAAGGCGGGCGCACCAAAACAGAGAGAACCCGATTAAGATCCCAAGAGGGAACCGAGGGCCGTAGGGGAGGCCTAAGCAACTTGGCCGCCCGCAGAAACCGAATCACATCAGGAAGAGCCGATAAACGCTGACCTGACACCAACCCTCGAAAGGCCGACAGGGCCGCAAGATGAACCCGGAGAGAAGACCAAGCCAGGCCTCTATCCAGGCCATCCTGCAAGAACTCTAGAATGTTAGGCAGAGAAGCGCGAAAAGAGGTCACTCCCCGCGCCCGACACCATTCCTCAAAGAAACACCAAACCCGCACATAAGCCCGAGAGGTAGAAAGCCTCCGGGACCCCAAAAGTGTAGAGATCACCTTGTCTGAATATCCCTTCTTGCTAAGGCGACCCCTTTCAAGAGCCATGCCGTAAGACAGAAGGGAGACGGGTCGAACATGGGAATGGGACCCTGCATCAGAAGGTCGTCCGAGAGAGGCAGAGGAAGAGGAACCGCCACCAGGTGCCTCCCCAGATCCGCATACCACGGACGTCGAGGCCAATCCGGAGCCACCAGCACCACCAAACCCGGATGGTGAACAATGCGAAGAAGCACTCTGCCCACCAGCGGCCAAGGAGGGAACACATACAACAGCCCCTCCGTTGGCCAAGGCTGGACCAGAGCACCCAGACCCTCGGCCAGCCCGTCCCTGCGACGACTGAAGAAGCGGGGCACTTTGGCGTTGCCACTCGTGGCCATCAGGTCCATCAGGGGCTGCCCCCAAGCTTGCACTATCAACCGAAACGCTCCGGCGCCGAGAAACCACTCTCCTGGATCCAGGAAGTGACGACTGAGGAAGTCTGCCTGAACATTTTCTACCCCGGCTATATGAGAAGCCGAGAGGTCCAGAAGATGGGACTCCGCCCAACCCATGAGCCGAGCCGCCTCCTGCGCCCCAGGAGTGCTCTTGGTGCCCCCCTGACGATTGACATAAGCCACCGCCGTGGCAATGTCCGACAGGACTCTGACCAACTTGCCCAGCAAAAGGGAGTGGAAAGCTAACAGCGCCAGCCTGACCGCTCTGGTCTCCAACACGTTGATCGACCAGGAGGCCTCCTCCGCGGACCAGGTGCCCCGAGCTGAGTGGCCCATAAACTGAGCCCCCCAACCGAGGAGACTCGCATCCGTAAGGAGCACCGTCCACTGCGGGAGATCCAGACCCACCCCCTGAACCAGGTGAGGGGTCCGGAGCCACCAGCGCAGACTGCAGCGCGCCAAGCCTCGCAGGGGAACCGGAACATCCAAATCTTGCCTCCGGGGAGACCACCTCCGGAGCAGAGCATACTGAAGAGGACGCATGTGGGCCCGCGCCCACCTCACCACGTCCAGGGACGCCGCCATTGACCCCAGGACTTGGAGGAAATCTCGCGCCCGAGAACCCCGGGACGCCAAAAGCAGGCGAATCTGAGATTGCAATTTGCTCACCCGGGCCTCTGGAAGGAAGACCTTCCCCAAGGAGGTGTCGAACATAACCCCAAGGCACTCCAGACGCTGAGCCGGGACCAACCGACTCTTGGAAAGGTTGACCACCCAGCCCAGCGACCGGAGAAACACCACCACCCGAGCCGTAACCCGGGAGCTCTCCTGCAACGACTTTGCCCGAATCAACCAGTCGTCCAGGTAGGGGTGAACCAGGATGCCCACCGACCGCAAGGCTGCCGCGACGACCACCATTACCGTGGTGAGCGTCCGAGGAGCCGTGGCCAGACCAAAGGGAAGCGCACAGAACTGAAAGTGCCGCCCCAAGATCGCAAAGCGAAGGAAGCGCTGATGAGAGGTCCGAATTGGAACCTGCAAGAAGGCCTCCGTCAGATCGAGAGACGTAAGAAACTCCCCCGGCTGAACCGCCAGAAAGACCGACCGCAGCGTTTCCATGCGGAAAGACGGAATCTTGAGAGCTCTGTTGACCCCTTTCAAATCCAGGATGGGCCGAAAGGTCCCCTCCTTTATGGCCACCACAAAATAAATGGAGTACCTGCCGGTGCCCCACTCCGTAGGGGGCACCGGCACCACTGCCTCGAGATCTAGCAAACGCTGAAGGGTTTGACGAAAAACCTGCGTCTTCCATGGAGTCTGACATGGAGAAGCGAGGAAAAGGTCCGGCAGAGAGCGGGTAAACTCCAGAGCGTAACCGTCCCGCACCACCTCAAGGACCCACTGATCGGACGCGATCTCGGCCCATTTGGGGAAAAAATTGCGCAGCCGGGCCCCCACCGGAACCAAAGGGGGCGCCGGCAAGGAGTCATTGCGCAGGACGGGAAGCGGGGGAACCGGCGGAGGGATTCCCTGCCCCCCGACGGGCCCCCCGAAAGGGCTGCATGCGCTGGAAGAACCGACCCCGGGAAAAACCCTGAGCCGGGAAAGAAGCAGCCCCACGCCCCGGGCGTTACTTGCGAAATTCCCGCAAACGCCCCCGGGCAGCCCCACACCCAGACGCAGGGCGGGCACGGTCCTCAGGCAGACGGGGCACCTTCGAGTCCGTCAGAGTCTGAATCAACTCATCTAATTCCTCTCCAAACAAAAAGACCCCCTAAAGGGAACTTTAGTAAACTTAGCTTTGGACGCAGAATCCGCCGCCCAAGCGCGCAGCCACAAAACACGCCGCGCGGCCACGCCATAGACTTAGCCGAAATCCGCACCAAGTCATAAAGAGCAGCTGAGAGGAACGAGGCAGCCATCGCAATCTTCGCTACCTCCTGATCCACTAGAGACCAGTCATCAGACTCTCGATCCAGGACACGCTCAGCCCACCGAAACACGGCGCGAGCGACTAGCTCCCCACAAATAGCCGCCTGGACCCCAAAGGCAGAAACATCAAAATCATACTTAAGAAGTGTCTCTAACGCACGCTCCTCCGAGACCCTAAGAGCAGAACCGTCCATAACAGGCACGGTATGCCGCTTAGGAAGTGCCGAGACCACCGCGTTCCCCATTGGCGAAATTAAGGTAGCCCCACCTCCCTCCGGGACGGGATACCCAAGAGCCAAGGCGCACACCAAACGAAACTGCGCCCATAGGCCACTGCGCCAACACAAAATCCCGCAAATCCTGACGCACAGGAAAAAAGCGGGAAACAGGACAGACCCCCTGAAGCAGAGGGGCCCCCATACGCGGGGTCTCCGGCGGCGACACTGCAAAAATGCCGCACCAAGGAGACCTGCTACACAGGTCTAAAAGCTCATCCCTCTGAATAAAAAGCGCACCACGGACGCATCTGCTCTGGAAGACGGGAAACCCGCCGCCCCGCTGCCAACAGGCGTCCCCTCTAGAGGATCCTGGAAGCCCGCCAAAGCAGCCAGGTCCTCAACCAGGCCAACACGCTCCTCCGCCCACCAATTCGCAATCCAAGCCCCCCCGCGGGCGCTTGGATGAGGGAGGAGGAAGAGGGGACGCCAAACGAAAAGAGGGAGGCAAAGCCATAGGGGGCGCGGAGGGAAACCCCCCCCAAAACCCCCCAGGCGCACGTGGGACCCCCAAAAGTCCGCACAAAGAAAGAAAATAAATTGGGGGCAAAAAAACCCCTGGGGGTCCCCAGGGACTCCCTGCCCCAGCAGGGGTCCATGCTGAAACCTGCCCCTGTGTTCGCCATACAGGGGGAAGGTCACCTGAGGTTGCAGACAAAATGGAGGGGCCAGACAAAGAAAATGGCGAAGTTCCCGCCAAAAATGCTCCCTCCATGGCCTGTAGCGGCTGAGAAGACTGAACAGTCTCAGCCGCTAAAACAGGCAAGTCGGCATCAGCTGTCAAAAAATCAGCTGAGAGGGAATCCTTCGGGGAATCCCTCCGTGGGCGGTTGTGGAAGACCGGGCTTCCCCACTGCTCCAAGCCGACTCGCGAGGCACCATCGGCGGGGAGCTCTGGGCGCCTGCAGCCGCTGCCGACGGAGCTCCACCACCTCACCGACCCAAACCGCCGAGTTCAGGCCGGCCGCGAGTGCCTCGCGGCTGGACTAAAATTGTGGCCTGCTCCCCCGGAGAAGGGCACAATTGCTCCATACGCGACCTAGCTATAAAAAAGTGCTGGTTACATGAAAAAATACAGTAAAATACAGTTTTCTTAAAGGGAAACAACCCTCCAGACCAGCACTACCTCAGGATTTTTTTTTTTTTTTTTTTTTTTTTTTTTTACAGAACAGACTCCACAGGCTCTCGAAGCAATATGCCTTGCTTGACTTAGGGGGCAAGGCTTACTGCTGAGGCTCCTCTAAAAAAATGTGGGGAGGTGGAGGAAGTGGGGGGAGGGACCCCGCTCGTGACCCGCCGGGTTTGACACCCCCGAGGTCGGACGAACCCCCAAACAGGGCCCGACCAAGCTCCGTCCGGCCAAAAACAGGGACAATAAACCCCTAAACAAATTCCAACAGCCCTACCAAGAGAGATGGGTACAGATCACTCAACACCTGCTGGAGACTGAAAGAAGACTGAGGGAAATAGAGAAGGGAGGATAGTATATACTGTCCCAAAGTTTTGTTTTCAGTCTCCACCTGCTGGTCATGATTAGATATATACCCATTCGTAAAGTTAACCTCTACTGGTCTGGAGAGTGCTAAAGAATGGCCATTTTCTCAGTGGAGGAGGGTAAATAGTGGTGTGTCGCAGGGATCTGTGCTGGGACCAGTGCTATTTTAACTTATTTAGAAATGATTTAGAAATTGGCATTACGAGTGAGGTGATTACATTTGCAGATGACACTAAATTGTTCAAAGTTGTTAAAAAGGATGCAGACTGTGAAAAACTGCAGGAAGACCTTAGGAAATTAGAAGACTGGGCGTCCACATGGCAGATGAAATGTAATATAGATAAATGCAAAGTGCTGCACATTGGGAAGAATAATCCAAATCATAGTTATTGGATGGGGGTCAACACTCAAGAAAAGGATTTGGGCATCATTGTAGACAATACGCTGAAGCCTTCTGTCCAATGTGTGGTGGCCAATAAGGCAAACAGGGTGCTAGGAATTATTAGAAAAGGAGTGGGAGTGTGTAGGAATGTGTGGTGCAGTGGTTATAGCTACAGCCTCAGCACCCTGAGGTTGTGAGTTCACACTGCTCCTTGTAACCCTGGGCAAGTCACTTAATCCCCTCATTGCCCCAGGTATACTAGCTAGAGTTTGAGCCCACCGGGACAGATAGGGAAATATGATAAAGTACCTGAATGTAAACCACTTAGGATATAAGTGGTAGATAAATAAATAAATGGTTAACAAGACTAAGGGCCTGTTTTACAAAGCTGCGCAGTAACGGCCCCGAAGCCCATAGAGATTTAAAGGGTTTTGGGGCTGTTGCCGCGCGGCTTTGTAGAACAGGCTGTAAATGTTATAATGCCTCTGTATCGTTCAATGGTGCGACCTCACCTTGAGTATTGCATTCAGTTCTGATCTCCTTATCTCAAAAAAGATATAGCGGAACTAGAAAAAGTTCAAAGAGCGAACAAGATGATAAAGGGGATGGAACTCCTCTCGTATGAGAAAAGACGAGACATTAGGGCTCTTCAGCTTGGAAAAGAGATGGCTGAGGGGAGAAATGATTGAAGTCTACAAAATCCTGAGTGGTTTAGAATTTTTTTATTACACCAAGATTTACAAAGACTAGGGGACACTCGAAGTTACAGATAATACTTTTAAAACCAATAGGAGGAAATATTTTTTCACTCGGAGAATAGTTAAGCTCTGGAACGTGTTACCAGAAGATGTGGTAAGACCAGTTAATGTAGCTGGTTTTAAAAAAGGTTACACTTTTCCCAATTTTAATACACATGTGGATTTGGGGTGGGGGGGGGTTTCTTGGTTTTCCATTAAGAATATTTATATAAATGTCATGATATTATTTTCAGGTGGTATATATTAGTTGTATATGAATATGGGAGGGGGTGGGGGTTAAATCTTATTGGTGTATGATATTGAAGATTTTTCAAGTGATGTTGTATTATAATTGTTTGATATTTACTGTACACTTGATGTAAGTTATAAAATGAATAAAGAATTAAAAAAAAAAAAAAAGGTTTGGTCAAGTTCCTGGAAGAAAATCCATAGTCTGCTGTTGAGAAAGACGTAAGACAGTAGCATGGAATGCTGCTACTACTATTTGGGTTTTTGCCAGGTACTTGTGACTTAGATTGGCCTCCGCAAAGACGTGATACTGGGCTAGATGGACCATTGGTTTGACCCAGTAAGGCTATTCTTATGTTCTTATGTAATCCATGCCATTAACTCCTGTTCTTGCTCTGCCCATTGCTTCTTGCGCTTGCTGACCTACATAACTTCCCTCTGAGTATAGCCTTCAGGGTGTCCCAGAGTATGTGCATGGGTGTATCCTCATTTACATTCAGCTCAAGATATTTAGATCTGCTGTATGATCCCTCATTGTACAGAACTTCATTCACACATCAGCTCCATCCATACAAGAACACAGACTGACCAAGATATAGCCTGAACCCCTGCCCTAACAACTACCTGAGCTATCATCTAAGAACATAAGAGTTGCCAAACTGGAACAGCCCGAAGGTCCACCAAGCCCAGTATCGTTTCCAACAGTGGTCAATCCAGGTCACAAGTACCTGCTAAGATCCCAAAAGAGTAAAAGATTTTATACTGCTCATCCTAAGAATAAGCAGTGGATTTCTCCAAGTCCATCTTACAAAAAGAACATAAGAATAGCCTTTTCTGGGTCAGACTAATGGTCCATCTAGCCAAGTATCCCGTCTTTACAAAGGCCAATCCAAGTCACAAGTACCTGGCAAAAACCCAAATAGTAGCAGCATTCAATGCCACCAATCCAGGGCAAGTAATGGCTTTCTCCATGTCTGGCTCAATAGCAAACTATGGACTTTACCTCCAGGAACTTGTCCAAACCCTTTTTTAAATCAGCTACATTAACCACTCTTCTCTTACCACATCCTCTGGCAACGCATTCCAGAGCTTAACTATTCTCTGAGTGAAAAAATATTTCCTCCTATTGGTTTTAAAAGTTGCTATGCAACTTCATCAAGTGTCCCCTAGTCTTTGTAAATCTTGGTACAGTAAAAAATTGATCCACTTATACATTCTACACCACCAAGGATTCTATAGACTTCAATTATATCTCCCCTCAGCCGTCTCTTTTCCAAGCTGAAGAGCTCTAACCTCCTTAGTCTTTCATAACATAACATCTTTATTTGTATATCGCAATAGCTTTCAGTTCTCCGTGGTTCACAATTCTAAGAGGCTGAGACATACTCAGGAGATACAAGATATAAAATTATCAAATAGTACAGATCTTCTCCTATAGAAATTTATTGAATAAAGATGCTTTCAGAGTATTTTTTAAAATGCTGATATGAGGTAGCACTAACTATTAACTTTGTCCCTAACTGCTGCTTGAAAGGAAAATAATCTGTCAAAATATCTTTTATATCAACAGTATTTATGGAAGGAAATGCAAAAAATGTCAGAAGTCAATGGGAGTGTTTTGAAATGGCAAATAAAAAATGATCAATCAGATAGTTTGCTGTAAGACCGAATAGTACCTTATAACATAATAGTCCAAATTTAAAGATATCCCTGGGTTCAACAGATAGCCAGTGCAACCTGCAATATAAAGGAGTGAAATGATCTGACTTTTTTAGGTTAAAAATTAACCTTACTGAACTATTTTGAATCAATCGTAATCTATAAAGATTTTTTTGGAGACCTGCGTAATACAGAATATTATAATAATCAAGGATACTAAGGATTAAGGACTGCACTAATAATCTAAAAGAGGAGGAATTGAAATAAGAGACTGCATCAACCCAAATACCCAAATCCTAGCCTAAATGAAGTACAAACACAAACAATACCCTATTTCCAAATGTGCCAACTTTAATATTCCAACTTTTGAAGATCTTAAAATTTTTTTTACAAAATATCAATATAAAGGGTACAGACATTAACACAATTTCCCCACTTCTATTAAAACGACATTTCTCTTTTTTTGGTCCTTTTATTCAGAGAATGATAGAATCTAGTCTAATAACAGGACACATACCAAAAGAATGGAAAGAAGCTATCATCCGACCAATCATAAAAAAACTCAAAATAAACAACTGCAATTGAATCGAATTACCGACCCATAGCCAATCTTCCATTCCTTGCCAAATTAATAGAAAAGGTTGTTTTTACTCAGATAACAAACTTTATTGAAAAAACTCACACCCTTCATCCCAATCAGACAGGTTTTAGATCAAATCACTCAACTGAACATTCTATGATAGGGCTCACAACTAATATACAGCATCACTTAGATCATCATAAATCTGTTCATCTGATTTCACTTGATTTATCTGTGGCATTTGATACTATAGATCATCTTCAATTGGCATTTCCGACCAGTACTAAATTGGTTTAAAGCATACTTTCAAGATCGATTAGTCAAGGTCATTTTCAATAATTCAACATCTAACAACTTCACCAATTCCTTTGGGATTCCACAAGGTTCAATTCTTTCCCCGCTTTTATTCAATCTTTTTATCACCTTTTTTAACCCTCAGTCAGTCTATTGGATTTTCCTCATTTGCATACGCAGATGATATCCAACTTCTGTACCCTCTAAATTCAGAAGACCCAAAGGAGATAATATCTATTAATAACAAGTTAAAACAAATAAGCCAATGGCTTAAGGACAATATGTTGGCCTTGAACACATCAAAATCTTCCGTAATTTTTTTCCCATGGAAAAAGGATCTAAAAAAATTTTCATCTTAGATACTCCAAATAGTAACTACAACAAAAATATTGGGAGTAACATTGGACCAGGAACTCTCTTATCATAATCAAATTAGTTCAGTAGTTAAAAATTGCTTTTATAAATTACGTCTCATCAGATCATTATCAAAAGTTCTAAAACCTGAAGCTCTTATTCATTCATTAATCATTTCCAGGTTAGATTATTGCAATACTTTATACCATGGCATAACCAATAAAGAAATAAGAAAGTTACAGATAATACAAAATACAGCAATAAAAATTATTACAAGATCAAAAAAAATATGACCACGTTACACCACTTTTACAAGCTGCACATTGGCTACCAATTACACATAGAATAACTTTTAAAATCATATTGCTTACCTTTAAAATTCAACAATCACACGCGCTAATATTTTTGGATCAACTTTTGATACCGTACTCTCCATTTAGGGCTCTCAGATCAATATAACAAAATTTACTAACTATTCCTTCTCCAGAGATCTACCATTTTCTCAGTCATAGCTCCTCAGCTATGCAACAACTTACCACTGTACCTACATAATGAACCATCCTCAGAAAAATTCAAGTGCTCCTTAAAAAGCTTTCTGTTTAAGGATGCATTCAATACATAGACAGCTTAACCTCCCAAATATAAAATCTTCAGATCCTAATGGATTTTATGTGATCCCATCCTATATGTTCCTCCCTAAATGTTTCATTTTTTTAAATTAAATACTGTAGTCCATCCTATTTACCCTTTTTGTATCAGTTTGTATTAGAACTTATATGATCTGTATGTAATATCATATTTTGTCCACCCTTTCTTTTATTTTTTATGCATTGGAAAATTGTTATACGCATTGAAATATATGATACTGCGTAGATAACAAATCTTATTAAACTTGAAACTTGATGGTACGTAGCTTTTCTAGTGCCGCTATATATTTTTTGGGATAAGGAGACCAGAACTGAATGCAATACTCAAGATGAGGTCGCACCATTGAGCGATATAACATTCTTAGTCTTATTTACCATCCCTTTTCTAATAATTCCTAGCATCTTGTTTGCCTTCTTGGCCGCCGCCACACATTGGGCGAGAGGTTTCATTGTATTGTCCACAATGACATCCAGATTTTTTTCTCGAACGCTGTCCCTCAAGGTGGATCCTAGCATCCGATAACTATGATTTGGATTATTCTTCCCGATGTGCATCACTTTGCATTTGTCCACTTAAATTTCATCTGCCAACTGGATGTCCAGTCTTCTAATTTCCTAAGGTCTTTCTTCAGTTTTTCACAGTCCACATGCGTTTTAACAACTTGGAACAGTTTAGTGTCATCTGGAAATTAAATCACCTCACTTGTAGTTCCAATTTCCAGATCATTTATAAATAAGTTAAATTTCCAGATCATTTATAAATAAGTTAAACAGCACCGATCCCAGTACAGATACCTGCGGCACATCACTATTTACCCTCCTCCATTGAGAAAAATGGCCATTTAACACTACCCTTTGTTTTCTGTCCAATAACCAATTCTTAATCCACAATTGATCATTGCCTCCTATCCCTTGACTCTAATTTTCTCAGGAGCTTCTCACGAGGAGCTTTGTCTAAAGCTTTCTGGACATCTAGATACACTACATAACCGGCTCGCCTTTATCCACATGTTTATTCACACCTTCAAAGAAGTCAAGCAAATTGGTGAGGCAAGACTTCCCTTGGCTGAACCCATGCTGACCCTGTCTCATTAAATCATGTTTGTCTACATGTTCCATAATTTTATTTTTGTATAATTGTTTCCACTATGTTGCCTGACACTGAGATCAAGCTTATCAATATAATTCCCCAGATCTCCCTTGGAACCCTTAAAAAAAAAAAAATAATAAAATAATCGGTGTAACATTGGCTACCCTCCAATCTTCAGGTACTACAGATGATTTTAGCGACAGGTTACAGATCACTCATGTTTGAGTTCTTTCAGCACCCTGGGGTGTACAGTAATTTATCACTCTTTAACTTATTGATTCGACTTCATATGTATTCCAGGTTCACCAACATTTCTTTCAATTCCTTCACCTTATCATCCTTGAAAACCGTCTCCAGTTCAGGAAGATTTCTTACATCTTCTTCCATAAAGACCGAAGCAAAAAATTCATTCAGTCTCTCCGCTATTGCCTTATCTTCCCTAAGTGCACCTTTTACCGTGATCATCCAGCGGTCTTATGGATTCCTTTACAGGGTTTCTGCTTTTGATGTACCTAAAAAAATTGTTACTATGAGTTTTTGCCTCTTTGGCAAGTTGCTCTTCATATTCTTGTTTAGCTTTCTTTATCAATGTTTTGCATCTAACTTGCCAGTGGCTTATGTCTCTTCTTATTTTCTTCATTGGGATCCTTTTTCCATTTTCCATTCTTTAAAGGATGGGTTTTTTTGGCTGTACACGTCACCTTTAAACCACACCGGCTCTCATTTTCTCTTCTTTCCACCTTTTTTAATACTTGGAAAACATTTGGTCTGGGTTTCCATAATGGTATTTTTAAACAACCTGGTTTACACTTCTGACCTTTGCAAAAGACCCTTTTAGTTTCTTTTTAACCATTTTCCTCATTTTATCGTAGTCACCCTTGCAAAAATTAAATGCCACTACAGTAGATTTCTTTAATGACATCACTCCAGTTATCAGCTCAAATTTGATCATGTTATGATCACCATTTCCCAGCGGACCCAACACAGTTACCTCCCCTACTAAGTCCTGCATTCCACTAAGGACTAAATCTAAAATAGCTCCCCCGCTTGTCGGTTCCTGGACCAGTTGCTCCAAGAAACAGTCATTTATGACATCTAGGAATTTTACCTCCCTGATGTAACATTTATTCAGTCAATGTTGGGGTAGTTGAAATCAATACCACAATAAGTGAAGGAAGGAGCACGATAATCACTAAATGACAAAAAGGCCTGCTCCTAGAAAATATGCAAACAGTGCTACTGGCAGATGCCAAATCATATAGATGAAAAAAGTGAAACAGAATTATTGAAAATATATATATCAGAGTGGAGAAAAAACTTCAGTTAGGCTTCATGGATTTTGAGGAAAAAACTCCACTCATACTCCAGTTCTTAATGATTCAATAGTACACTTTCAAGATTTATTCAAAATGTCACTGGTTTCAGATGAATAACACAGGCAACCTGCACCAGGGAAACACTTGAAAGGCACAAAAGTACACCACTGCCAAATCTGTACTGTAAAGTCAGGACTTATCTGTTCCCATTCAGGCGTGACCGTCCAGTGCTCCTGCAAGCGAACGCCACCTTCCAGCGCTCCCGCATGGAAATACAGCTGTCCAATATCCTAACAAGGATCATCCCTGTTTTGCTATGTAGCTGCGTCAGGAGATTGAAGTTCAAACATTCATGAAATCAGCAGGGTAAACAAAAATGTAAGAAAATGGCGCTGGCAGCCACTGACACCGAGAAAGCAAGGTTAATAGAACAGGCTCCTCCCATCTCCACCGACATGTATCCGATCAGCTGCTCAAAAAAATGCTGACTATTCTAGGTGGGAATTCAAACCATTAGGGTTCACTGAATGCAGATTATAAAGGCACTTTTGCTCATGCTGTTGCAAATATCTTGACCAATCGCCTTTTCGCACAGAACGGTTGCCAACTTCCAACACAACACATCTTAAGTCAAAGAAGCTGTGGCCCAAGGCCAGACAGTGAGGAATTAGCCACATGGGCACTGAATGATATATACCACTCCTTCAGACTGACAGGTTGTGCAGCTGCGTAAAACATAATCCTGTTGTGTGGCTGGATGAGTAAATGTCTGAGTTTCCATCATAATTGGGCACATCATACAGTCCACTGCTAGTATGTCCATAAGGACCCTCAGATCACTTTAATTCTGTATGTAGCACACTGGGGCACAGAAGATCAGACAAGTTCTTATTGCACTCAAACACAAACAGTAGTCTACTATTTGACATACAAGGATGCATATTTCTCACGCAGCTCCCCTGTTCGCTGCCCATACTCCTGATTAGAACTATAGATCCTTCGATATCATAAGAATTGGGCTTTTTGTCATATAGTATACTACTTGTCAAATAGTAGTTGAAATTACTCATTATTATACTGTTGCCAAATTTGCTAACTTTCCTAATTTCTGAAAACATTTCTTCATCTGCCTGGTTATTCTGTCCCGGTAGTATAATCTTACCCATCACACATGGAATGTCTATCCATATGGATTCCACACTGCTATCTGTGTCATGCAGAATGTTTATTTTGTTTGAATCAATTCCCTCTTTAACATATAGCGCAACCCCCACCCCCTCCTCCAATTTGATCTACTCTATCATTGCAATATAATTTGTACCCAGGTAACACAGTGTCCCATTGATTGTCCTCCTTCCACCATGTCTCCAAGATGCCTATTATATCTACCTCATCACTCAGTGCTCTATATACTCTAACTCTCCTACTTTATTTTTTAGACTCCTAGCATTTGTGTACAGAAACTTCAAATTGTGTTTTTTCCTTGTAATTATAGGCTGCTGAGATGATGACAGGAATAATAGCTTATGAACTTTTCTTTTAGGAAGTTATGCAACGAATTTCAGAGTTTAATTACATGTTGAGTGAAAAAATATTTTCTTCAGTTTGTTAAAATCTAGTACTTAACAGCTTCATCACATGCCCCCTAGTCCTAATATTTTTAGAAAGAGTAAATAAGATTCACATCTACCCGATCCACACAGGATTTTATAGGCCTCTATCATATCTTCCCCCTCAGTATTTTCTTCTCCAAGGTGAAGAGTTCTAACCATTTTAGCAGTATGTAGTATGGAGAAGGTGCTCTCTGGAACTACCGTAGATTGGACCTGACATCCCACACACTCATGAATTTAGATTGTACTCTATTCCTGTCTCAAAAGTTCAAATTAAATGTTCAAATTAAAAAAAACCATACCCTCAATTATCCACAAGTCCTCGCTCATCTCCAATAACTTCTTTTCCAATCTTTTAAGATAGCTTTTCTACTCAACATTTGTGGTCTAAACATTTACTATATTTTATACCTTTGAGTCAAGAGACATCCTGACCCCCAGAAATCTTCCCTTCCCTTATTCAAAAGAATAGGCTGTAACTGGGATAGGCACGTGGGATCTCTTAGAGAGAGGAGGAGATAGTGAATTCTGCAGATGGGCAGACTGGATAGGCCATTTGGCCTTTATCTGCCATCATGTTTCTATGTTTCTCTATATTTCTATAAAGACAAGCAGCCTGATCAATTCCTTGAAAAGTAATTGCCTCTTTTGTGGGGAGTTTAAACCTTTAATATTCAAATGTTCTATTTGTCATCTAGATCATAAACCACAAGAAGGTGGATGCAGAAACATTTTTGTGCAGCACATGAAAAGTTTTTGATCCTCCGATGAAGCCTATAGTGAAATGAGATATTTCTGACCAATAATTATGTGTGACCCAGCATAAAGCAGTACTATCAGTTCTAATAGTGAATAGTTTAAGGTATGGATAAGTTCCCGGAAGAAAAATCTGTAGTTTGCTATTGATACACACATAGGGAAAGCTACTGCTTGCTCTGGATCGGTAGCATGGTATGTTGCTACTATTTGGGTTTCTGCCAGGTACTGTGACCTTGACTGGCCACTGTTGGAAACATGAGCCTGGGCTAGATGGACCATTGACGTGACCTAGTATGGCTATTATGTTCTAGTTGAACTGCCTGGGTGTCTGAGGTCTTTTTCTCCAGTTCATTTATACATTTATATGACATGGTTTTGAAGTGATGACAAGCGATTTTTTATTGCCACAAATGTGTTGTTTTTGTTAGCACATAGTTTTTCTGTGGCTCATTATATACCCTGTCTTTGGTGTTTTAAATATTTTATGTGGGCAACTCATGCACTTCTGTGAGCTGTAGTGGCACTGAAGCCTGTGCTTTCAGATTTTATATCCTGTGCATTAACCATTTTACTCACCCCCAAACATTTAAGATTTATTTTTGGTCTATTTGTTCAGAACTCACCTCGAATGTTGGTCTCGAATACAGATGCGTTGACATCAATATCAAAATTGACACGGTCCTGCAGCACATTGACAACTCTCTGAAATTCTGAGACATTTCCCAGTATCTACAAGTAAAAAAGGTACTTGGGTTACAGTCATCAACAGAGCAGGCAAGCCAGTATAAAGAGATTATCAACAGCTTTTAAGTATCTTTTCTTATAACGTTACTATAGCTGGGACAACCAAACACAAAAGTTAAACCAGTACAGTATATGGTTTAAACGTTATTTGAGCTTTCAAGCAGCTAATTTTCAGTTTTTCCAGTTCATGCATCACCAGCATGAGAGCCTGCTACAAGAATCCCAATTATTTATGGCAGCAATCTTCATTATTTTTCAAGCAGGGGCCACACTGGAAAAAAGACTTCAGTGTGAGAGCTAAAACCACTGCCAAAGTGGAGAGTGCCCAGTGCCCCAGGCAGTGTACCAAAGGCGGGTCCACAGTCTGGCTGTTCCGAGCATACTCAAATCAACATGTATAACTAAAATGAATTCCAATTCCTTAGACATGCGCTCCCTATGAGCCCATCCAGTCTCCACTAACATACACTCTCCCAAAACTCTCTCCAAACTCTGTCTTAGCCAGTCTCAACTCCCATATCCTATCCCCTCTCTCTCCAAGCCAGATATCCACCCAGTTTGTTGATACTCCCTCACCTTCCAGAGGGTATTACTGCTGGTGCGACCTCTAAAAGGGCTACTCTGTTTTCTTTCAACATTATGTGGCCCTAGGTGAGTTTGACTCCAGGAGTATCCAAATTCCTTCATGGTTTGCCTAGTCTCGCATGACTGATTGTCTGGACCTTATGGGGCTCAAATTCTCCCAGAGCTGCATAGTTCCAAAACAAAACATATTATTCTTTAGGCATTGCCCACTCCCTCTTGCCAGCAGGCCTGCCTCTTCAAAATGGCTGGGCCTTCCCTTTCCCAGTGCCCCTCCTATGGGAGGAGCCTTAGATATCTGGGCCAATCAGGGCCTTAGGCCTCCTTCCTGGTGCATCCTGGGATTCAAGAAGGTATGAGAAAAGGAAAGAAAACCTGTTATTATTTTTGCCTCCATTTTCTCCACTAGAAAGCCAGACAGATGCCGGTTACAGAATCCAGCTTTTAGGTGAAGGATAGTCCCCTCCTTTGCCTAAAGGTCTTGTTTTGGGCGTTTGGGACTTGGACGATATTTTGGTTGGGAATGTGTTTTAAGGTTAGACGTAGTGGTGGTCTGGGCAATTAAACTGCTGAACGTAGAGGTAGGCCATTCTAAAAAAATCCCTCATTTTGGACGGTTTTTTTGAGAATGGACATTTCCTTGCTGCTACTTTCAGCGTTTAGGGACTTAGGCCAAAAGGGGACTTAGACTTTTTTATATTATTATTATGCCCCTCCACATGTATTTCTAAAATACTTCCAGATAAATTTGACTAACCCCAACATGCTAATGTAATTTCGAAAGTCTTCTGTAATATCACTTTCTGTAATATCGCTGTCTCTTTCTCTGTAAACCGCATAGAACTATTTGTGGCATTGCGGTATATAAAAATTAAGTTGTTATTATTATTATTTCAAGTATCCCTTTCTATGAAAAATATATGCCATTGTTACTTCCAAGTTCACCTACCTGAGTAGTTTCTCTTTAAAAATTAAGCTGAAGCACATGGGCTATTTTAAAATTGCCCCTAAATATGGCACATTCCATGCAGTATCTGACATAATTCTTTGGCTACTCAGCCAAAGAAATTGATCAGGTTTGTTAGACATGATCTCACTCTACTAAAACTCTGCCACCTTGAATCCTGTATCCCACTAAACTTCCAAGATAAGCCACCATACTTTCCTTTAGTTACATGATTATTGCTCTCTATCCTTTCCCTGTTCTTTTACGATAACAGTAACTTCTATTTTATTTCTTTCTTTTACTTATTTTAATTTGATGTATGTAAATTGCTTAGAAGGGTTACTATTGGGGGTATATCAAATACTTATTAAACCGGAAACTTGGTCCCAAATTTACCAACCATTGAGATCAGATTAACTAGCTAGCAGTGACCAGCCTATGGATTCTTTTTCACATTTATGTAGAAACATAACAACTGTCCATCAATAATCCTTTCCTGTCTCCAAAGAATGACTCAGCAGAATTATCAGTGAAGATGCCTGGACATCTCCGAGTTACACTGATAGCTTAAGATACATGGCATCTGGCCCTAATACCTCGTTTCAGTCTTGTTAGTTCCATGTGAACTGTCTCTTTTACAAGTGAGTGGTGTCTACCCCTCTGTGATACATGAACTTGTGAAGGGAAACTTTAAAGGGAGGCCTACAAAGTCAGTGATTATAAAGACAAGTAGGTGCCTACCTGTCCATATAAAATGCTAGCGTATGTTCCAGAGAATATGTGCTGAATGTAGGCACAAGCACTTTAGACCTGCTGACACTGCTCAAATTTTGTCTCTGAATAAGCTTATTGGCAACGCTTGCGTCATAATATCATGGCACATAAGAGGCCAATTATTTATTTATTTATTTTGATTTCTATCCCGTTCCCATACATAGGGGAACAACATTATACAATGATCTCAGTGGCCAGAGACTAAGGGGCCCTTTCACAAAGGCACGGTAGCGGTTTAACACGCGGAATATCACGCGTTAAACCGCCTGCTGCACTAGTACCGAACGCCTCCATTGACGAGGCGTTAGGATTTTAGGCTGCCGTGGGGGTTAGCGCATGATGAAATGTCCGACGCGCTAACCTCCTTAGCGCGCATTGATAAAAGGAGCCCTAAGATCTTTGACAGCACAGTACACAAAAAGCAAGACTGTACTTATCTGCCTACATATTCTATGCCATTGATCTCTCCAATCTTTTCTTTAGTTAACAATGAAAAAAGGTATATGTTCACTTTTTCTATTTTTTTGTTGTCACCTTCCAAACTTTTTCTACTAATCTTACAAACCCAACCCTTCACCCTCCCTTCACTGACCTATGTAAAAAAGTCTTGTTATGTTGCCTTTCCTGCACTAATTCCTCTTGACTATCTGTCTCAGTATGGCAACTCTTATGCTCTTTGTTTCCCTTTTTGTTACATAAGAACATAAGAATTGCCGCTTTTGGGTCAGATCAGTGGTCCATCGTGCCCAGCAGTCCGCTCAAGCGGCGGCCCTTAGGTCAAAGACAAGTGCTCTTACTAAGACTAGCCTTACCTGCGTATGTTCTGGTTCAGCAGGAACTTGTCTAACTTTGTCTTGAATCCCTGGAGGGTGTTTTCCCCTATAATAGCCTCCGGAAGAGCGTTCCAGTTTTCTACCACTCTAAGATGTTCTTCCCAGTCTTCTAAGATGTCTTGTAAAGATCTTTGTATCTATTTTTCAGTCACCTCTTTTGAAAACCTTGCTGCTGGGCAAATAAACTAACTAAACTTTTGATGCCCAAAAGAGGAGGGAGGCAGAGGGTTTACCTTCCACCCGTACATGCTACTTCATCTCCGTGGCAGACTGTTGTAACATTGTATACAGTCACTCCAGTGACTCTGGGCATTTCTGCTGCTGAGCCATGGGAAAAACTCAACTTGGATGACAATTTCTCGTTGAGCCCGGCTGGACCTGACCCAATCCACCCCCAGCTCCTTGAGAGGCCATAGAATATCAGCCATTCATGGAGGGTCATCGGATGTTTCCAAGTGTAAATGGGAGTGCAACTTTGGCAAACCCGAAAGAGGAAGCTTCGACACCAGTAGTAGCATCGCAACTCAACGGGAGTGGAGCATCTACAATGGCGAGTGATGGGGAGTGTAGAGGAAGTGCAGGTCTAGTTCTTACTGGGGCCTTAGTTCAAGAATGGGCTGTAGAGTACCTGCATTTAAGCTATTCAAAAGACCTTTGGTAATAACCCTGGACTCACTCTGGTCTGCCATCGAAAATCTTTACCTGGTATGTTCTAAATTTATGACTACTTCCTTAAATCTTACTACTAAACTTGCCCATGTAGAGATAGTAATTCAAAAACATACGAATGAGATTGCAAAAATTGAAAAGTCAACTATTACAACAGAAAATTTATCAAAACAACAAAGCTTTGCTTTTGAGAAAATTAGAAAACTTGGAGAATCAGAATAGAAGTCTTAATTTAAGAGTTCTAAACTTTCCTGTTCCTAAATATATGACTCCTCAAGATTTGTTAAAAAATTTTTTGATTAATGCTTTGAAGATCTTATAAGAATATTCTTCCTCTACAGAAACTTTACTTTTTGAAAAGATCACAGAAAGATTTAAAGCCTCTTGGAGAAAAAATTGAGGCTTCGTGCTAAACTTCTCACCAACTACCTAGAACCACAACTTGCTCCACCCTACACAGTCTGGATTCAGAGCCAACTTTAGCACCGAGACACTGCTAGGCTCCCTTCTGGACACAGCTAGACAAACTAAAAACTAAACTAAACTAAAGCTTAACTTTATATACCTGGTCGTCAACCTAAGGAAGCTCGACTCGGTTTACAACAATTACATAAAAACTAAAGAAAGTTTACAATGATTAAATAAAAACTAAAGAAAGTAATAGCAAAGAGATTAGTTTTCAAAATGTTTGGCAAAAAGAAAAGTTTTTAGAAGTTTGCGGAAAGATTGGAAAGAACTGGGGCTCCTCAGAATTAAGGGGAGTTCATTCCATAGTTGAGAAAGTTTAAAAGTCAGAGATTGACTGGAGATCTTAACTCCTTTAATTCCTTTTCTATATGGAAGGGAGAGTTTGAATTGTTGGATGCTTCTTGCCAAAGAAAAATTTGTAAGCATTCCATAATAAGGGAACGAGGGGAATAAAAATGCCATATAAAATTTTAAAAGAGATGAAGGCACATTTGAATTGAATTCTAAGATAAACCGGGAGCCAATGAAGACTCAGGAGCAAAGGAGCAAATTTACTTTTACCAAAGATCAGCTTCACAGCAGTATTCTGGATTAATTGTAATCTTTGGAGATAGATCTTTGTGATGCCAGGCACAGGCAAAAAAAATGCTGATTATACAACTAGATCTCACCGCAGCATTTGACCTGGTAGACCACGACATCCTGTTACAAATACTAGAAACAATAGGAATCACAAGTAAAGTATATAAATGGTTTCAAGGATTCCTACAATCCAGGACATACAGAGTGAAGACAAACAAAGAAAAATCAGAACCATGGTCCAATCCCTGTGGTGTACCCCAAGGATCGCCATTATCCTCAACACTCTTCAATCTCTACATTGCATCCCTTGGCACCTGCCTAGACAAAATAGGCTTAACCTCCTATAGCTATGCAGACAACATCACCACTCTCCTTCCTTTTGATCAGCCAACGCCCACCATGACAGACACACTATACAGAATTCTAGAAACAATGGCAACATGAATGAAAGATCACAAACTAAAACTGAACCCAGACGAAACAAAATTCATATTTCTCAAAAAAAATAAAACCCCAACCATAACAAACCTAGTAATAAACTCAATCACATACCCTATTCAACCCACTCTAGAACTTCTTGGAATGACGATAGACAGATGCTGCACCATGTAACCACAAATCAACAAAACAATACAGAAATCATTCGCGGTCATGAGAAACCTAAGGCAAGTTTGAAAATTCTTCAACAGAAAACAATTCCAGCTCATGGTCCAGTCCCTAGACCTAGGTCTCCTCGACTACTGCAACATCCTATATCTCTCCTGCCCCGCAACAATGATAAAACAACTACAAACAGTATAAAACACAGTCCTTAGACTAATCTATTCACTAAGAAAACATGACCACATCACCGAGGCATACCTCGGCTCACACTGGCTCCCAATTCAAGCAAGAATACTATTTAAATTCTACTGTCTATTATTTAAATCCATAAATGGTGACAGCCCAGCCTACTTGAACAACCACCTAATCCAAACTACCACAACCAGACACAGGAGAACCCAGACACCATTCACATACCCTTCAATCAGAGATATCAAACGGAAAAAAATGTATGATGGCCTACTAGCCACACAGGCAGCTAAACTAAACTACCAACTCTCCAATCTACTAATCGCAACCCCAGACTACAAAACTTTCAGAAAAGAAATAAAAACCCTGTTATTAAAGAAATCCATGAAGACTAACACTGTGTGAAACATTTCAATCCTCTGAAACAACCCGCTCTATTCTGTAACACCTCTGGACATGTCCAGAAATCCTCTTCTGTAATTCACCTTGAATCGCAAGGTAATGGTGGAATAAAAATCACTAATGTAATGTTTCAACTTTGTTGGAATCATCAGACAGAACTTATTTCTCAAGCCACACTTTTGGTTTCTTATGTATTTTTTTTCAAGAAAAAGAGATGGTATTAAAGCTTTATTATAATTCAGAACAAGTCTCCTTTTTAGGAAAAAGGATTTATATGTTTCTGGACATCTCAAAATGGATACAAGTTAGAAGGAAGGATTTTTTATCTTACCGCAATAAAGTGATTTCCTTAGGAGCTGTTTATCAATTAAGGTTTCCATGTAAATGTTTTATTTCTTACCAAAATAATAGTTAAGTACCTGAATGTAAACCACTTAGGATATAAATGGTATATAAATAAATACATTTTCTATGACCCTGTTCAACTGCGGGTTTTTCTAGAAGGTAAGGGGATATCGATGGCAGCTCCTATAATCTGTATCATTGGATTAGCCTGTTCTATTTTTTTTTATTATTTTCAATGTAAATTCCTTTTTCCTAGGATTTTCTAATCTTGCCCCTCTATGGTTGAGGACTGTAATTATATTATTATGTATTTTTCCTATTTCTTTGTATCTGATCCAATGTATATCGGTTGTAATATGATTTCTGTTATTTCCCTCAAAGATAATACTTTGAATGTTAAGATGAATAATAACAACAATAAAAAAATCTTGCTGATTATCTTCGGTCCTAAAACAGATCAATTGCTATTAAAATGGCTCCTTTTAGTTTAACTCGCTTCTTAAAATTCTCTCATTCCTACACGGTGAAAAATACAAAAAGCAAAGAGACTTACTAGCAAAGTGTCCAGTGCATCAATCAGGGTTAAAGAAAAACTGCAAGAGAGCAAGGGTCAGAATTAGGAGACCTAAAGTAATAAGATGGTTTCAAAATGCAGCAAGCTGCCAATCTTCATTCCTTTAAGGTGGTTGTACACAAACAGGATTTCACTTGCACCAAGAAAGAAAATAAGATTTAAAGCAGCAGCACTATTAGATTCTTCAAAATATCAATCCTACCTTTGTCTTTATTCTTGACTGCATTATATTTTCTTGCAGGTGGACTCTTTAGAATGTGATGTAAAACCTACCCTTTACAGTCTCTCTCTAGCTTTCTGTGTTATGTTCATACTTCAAATGCAATGGTATGATACTTTTGCAAGGTTCTTCTACAGTATCCACCAATTTTTGCATATGGGTATTTTTCTCCATCTATAATTACTTTCCTTGAAATGCTGCACAAATGTGCTCTTAGATAACCAGTAAAGAGGTAATTTTATAAACTTTTCTTTTAACATGGTGCAAGCTTGTATGTGATTTTAGAGTAGGTGTATCCAGGGGAGTTTGGGCAGAATACAGAGGAAGTCATGATTTAAGGGTATATTTTATAAAATATACAGATTCTTTACACACTAACATTTAGGCCTCCACCTGTCTGCGACCTCAGTCTAGGCACTATTTATTTTATTTTTATTTAAGTATTTATAAACTATTTATAGGCTAACCTCCTCTTCTATGAAACTGCACTAGCGGTTTTTAGCACACAGAGCCTACACTGCTCCCAATGCTCATAGGTTTCATAGAAGAGAGGGTAAGTGGTTTACATTCAGGTACTAAAGCATTTTCCCCTATCTGTCCTGGTAGACTCACAATCTATCTAATGTACCTGGGGAAATGGGGGATTAAGTAACTTGCCCAGGGTCACAAGGAGCAGCATGGGATTTGAATCCACACCCTCAGGGTGCTGAGGCTGTAGCTCTAACCACTGTGCCACACAGGATTTGTGCAGTAAGTTTATAAAGACACATAAGCGCCTATGCATCTTTAGCAAATAGGTGCTTTTTTTTGCCCTTCACAATCAACTTTTTATAAATCACTTAGTTATAGGCGGTTAATTAATAAATAAATAAATAAATACTCTGTTCCTGTTGTGCAAGGGCTGAGACACCCTCTCCCGGATGGCTATGAATGCTGCGTCAGCTCTAGCAGCAGAAGGAGCACTTGAAATCTGAATTGTTGCCATGTCATAGAGATGAACTCCGATCTACAGAATGGTCCGGTCAGAAGGATGTCTACAATGAATGTTCAGCAGACAGCACAGATACTTACCGTAACAGTTGTTATCCAGGGACAGCAGGCAGATATTCTCAACAGTGGACAGCCTCGAAAGCAGACTTGCTTGAAAATCTTTGTAAGAGCTTCCGAGTGCTACACTGCGCATGCACAAGTGCCTTCCCACCCGAGTTAGGGCACGCGTCTCCTGTGAGGAATCTCAGTTCAGATACCTAGCTAAAAAGCCAACCAGGGGAGGAGGGTGGGTTGTGAGAATATCTGCCTGCTGTCCCTGGATAACAACTGTTACGGTAAGTAACTGTGCTTTATCCCAGGACAAGCAGACAGCATATTCTCAACAGTGGGTGACCTTCAAGCTAAGCATAATGGGATGGAGGGAGAGTTGGCAAGTTAAGAAAAAAGATTTTGCAAAACAGATTGGCCAAAATGGCCATCCCTTCTGGAGAAAGTATCCAGACAGTAATGAGAGGTGAATGTATGAACCAAGGACCAAGTGGCAGCCTTGCAGATTTCCTCAATAGGAGTTGATCTGAGGAAAGCTACAGACGCCGCCATAGCTCTAACTCTGTGGCCCGTGACTTGACCCTGCAGAGGGAAACCAGCCTGAGCATAGCAGAAAGAGATGCAAGCAGCCATTCAGTTGGAGATGGTTCGCTTCGAGACAGGGTGCCCCAACTTATTCGGATCGAAGGAGATGAAAAGTTGTGGGGCTGTTTTGTGAGGTTGACTGCGTTGCAAGTAGAAAGCCAAGGCATGCTTGCAGTCCAAAGTATGGAGAGCCACTTCTCCAGAGTGAGAATGAGGCTTTGGAAAAAATACTGGAAGAACAATAGATTGATTGATGTGAAATTCCGAAACAACTTTAGGTAAGAATTTTGGACCACTTTGTCATGGTGGAAAACTGTGAAAGGTGGATCAGCAACCAAAGCTTGTAACTCACTGACCCTTCTAGCAGATGTGAGGGCAATCAGGAAAACTACTTTCCAAGTAAGGTACTTGAGATGAGCCTTATCAATTGGTTCAAATGGAGGCTTCATCAATTGAGCCAAGACAACATTGAGATCCCAGACCACTGGGGGTGGTTTAAGTGGTGGATGAACATTAAAACGTCCTTTTATAAAGCGGGAAACCACAGGATGTGTAGATAGAGGTTTCCCATCAAGAGGCTGATGAAAAGCAGCAATCGCACTAAGATGGACTCTGATAGATGACAGATTGTGATAAGTGAAGTAAATAATCCAAAACAGAAGCCAAGGAGGTAGACATTGGCTCCATATGGCGAGTGGAACACCGAGCAGAATATCTAGTCCATTTCTGGCCGTAACACTGCCGAGTGGACAGCTTTCTGAAAGCTACCAAAATATCTTGTACAGACTGAGAGAACTGTATAGAGTCTGTTAGGTTGAAAGGTACCAAGCTGTTAAGTGTAGAGACTGCAGGCTGGGATGTAGCAAGGATCCTCGACTCTGAGTAAGCAGAGAGGGAAAAACTGGTAGAAGCAGAGGCTCCCTGGTGCTGAGTTGAAGTAGAAGGGAGTACCACGGTTGTCTGGGCCACCGAGGAGCTATCAGAATCACGGTGGCATGTTCTGTCTTGAGTTTGACAAGTCTTGAGAATCAGAGGGACTGGAGGGAAAGCATAGAGAAAATGACCCGTCCAATCCAGGAGAAAAGCATCTACCTCGAGATGCTGGGGAGAGTATATTCGAGAGCAGAACTGAGGCAGCTTGTTGTTGAGGGGAGACGCATCTGAGGGGTCCCCCATTGAGCAAACACCTGACGTAGAGGCGAGGAGTTTCCATTTGTGATGTTGCAGAAGACGACTCAATCTGTCCGCCAGATTGTGCTGACCTTGAATATATGCAGCTCTGAGAAAGATGTTCTGATGGATTGCCTAATCCCACAGCTTCAGAGCTTCTTGACAAAGGGAGTGAGATCCCGTATCTCCCTGTTTGTTGACATAGTACATGGCGACTTGGTTGTCCGTCTGGACAAGGACTACATGGTCATGAAGAAGGTGTTGAAAAGCTTTGAGAGCATTTAAAATCGCTCCGAGTTCCAACAGATTCATGTGACAAAGACGGGCCGCAGGAGTCCAATGACCTTGGGTACGGACTCCGTCGAGATGGGCTCCCCATGAGTCTGTTGTGAGAACTTTCTGATGAGGGAGATTGTGGAACAGCAAACCTCTGGAAAGATTGGAAGAGAGCATCAACCAGTGAAGAGACTGCTTCAACAAAGAAGTTACTGTAATTTGTTGAGAAAGCAGGTCGGTAGCTTGTTGCCACTGAGATGCCAGGGTCCACTGAGGTATGCGAAGGTGAAGACTGGCAAAAGGAGTCACATGAACTGTAGAAGCCATGGGACCGAGCAGAATCATCATTTGTCTTGCTGAAATTGATGCGAGATGAGACACTTGATGGTAAAGGCGAATGAGGGTATCCCGACGTGGTGGAGGTAGAAATGCTCTGAGCTGGACAGTGTCTAGAGTGGCCCCAATGAATTGGAGAGACTGAGATGGGGGTCAACTGGGATTTTGGAAAGTCGACTTCAAACCCTAGATTTTGGAGGAACATAATAGTCTGTTGGGTCGCTGCAATAACCCCTTGTTGAGAGGGGGCCTTGAAAAGCCAGTCGTCCAGGTATGGAAAAACTTGAAGACCCTAGGCACGGAAGGCTGCAGCCACCACCACCAGACATTTCATGAAGACTCTGGGGGGATGAGGTGAGTCCGAAAGGAAGAACTCTGTATTGTAGATGAAGATTCCCCACCCTGAATCGAAGATATTTGCGAGAGGCTGGATGAATCAGGATATGAGTGTAAGCCTCTTTGAGATCCAGAGAGCATAGCCAATCTCCCTAATCCATCAGGGAATATAAGGTTGGTAAAGATAGCATCCGAAACTTCTCTTTGACTAGAAATTTGTTGAGGGCTCTGAGGTCCAGAATGGGTCGCAAATCCCCCGTCTTCTTTGGAACTAGAAAATAACGGGAATAAAAACCCATGTCCCATTGGTTTAGAGAAACCTCCTTGACAGCTCGAAGGCGAAGAAGAGCCTGAGCTTCCTGAAGAAGAAGGGGAAGTTGCAACAAATTGGAAGGACACTCTCTTGGAGGGCAATCTGGAGGCACCTGAAGAAAGTGAAGTGAGTATCCCTCCCGAAGGATGGTGAGAACCCAGAGATCTGAGGTGATCATCTCCCACTGGTGATAAAATTGGTGAAGACGACCTCCTATGGGCAGAAGAGAATTTTGATGCAAGGAGGTTGGCATGCTCAGACTGGGAATGTAAAAAAGACTGAGCTAGTTGTCGCAGGAGTCTGAGCCTTCTGCTGTCGTCGTTGTTGTTGTGCGGGCCTTCTAGGCAGAGGCCTGGAGAAAGCTGGTGTCGTTTTTGGGGGATAATGACGCGGTGGTTGCTTGTATGGCCGAGCAGGAGTCATCTTAGGCTTCGGCCGAATCAAGGAAGCAAAAGAGCGCTCATGTCAGAAAAGCGCTTGGTAGCAGCTTCAATAGAATCATCAAAAAGTTCATTTCTCTGGCAAGGCAAGTTCGCTAGACGGTCCTGCAGATTGGGATCCATATCAACAATGCGGAGCCAGGCAAGACGGTGCATAGCTACTGCAAAGGCCGAAACTCTAGAAGAGAGCTCAAAGGCATCGTATGTGGCTTGCAGCATGAAGAGGCGAAGTTGAGACAGAGTTCTGATGATCTGTTTGAATTCTGGAAGACTTTGTTCCTCAAGAGCCAGGTATAATTTAGGCAGTAATTTGAGGAAATGGTTAAAATAAGCTGTGAAAATAGTTATAATTGAGAATTCTGTTAGCCATCATGAAATTCTGGTATAATCTGCGGCCAAAATTGTCCATGTAACGGCCCTCCCTGCCTGGAGGGACAGCAGCGTAAAGCTTAGATGGATGAGCTTTCCACCAAAGACTGATGGAATAATTGAGATTTCTCAAAGCCTTTGCAAGGTACTGTGCGATACCTGTATTCCAGTTGGATGGAATGGCTGTGATGGAATAAGGAGTTTCCATATTCCTTAAGAAAGTTTGCTTCAATACTGTCATAGGAAGCCTCAAGGTCTCCTTGGGTGGATGAGGCAACTCCATGTTGGCCAAGTATTCAGGTGTATACTTAGAATCAGAGTGGAGATCCAGTTGAAGAGCTTTTCCCATGTCGAAGACGAACCTGGCAAAAGAGGCAGACTTCGAGGTCGAGGCACCTTCCAGAGACGGAGTCCGAGACCGAGGAACTACTACTGAGTAGGAGGGAGAAACCTCTCTGGAATACTGAGATGGAGGCTCAGAGTCCAGGCGCACAGTGATTGAGGAAGCTGCACTACCTGCATGAGGAGGAGTCAGTGAAAGTCTCAGTAGTCTTGGATAAACGAGGCATAGAAGTCTCAGTATCCAGAGAAGGCGAGGGTTTCTGTTGTAGAGATGTCTCCTGAGGAAGCTTGAAGATGTCTCAAATGCCTCGAGCAATGCTTCGGTCGAGGTGGAGGAGACTGTGTCCGAGTAGGTGAAGAGTCACTGGATGAGAACCGGCGAGACTTCCGAGGCTTGCCTCTAGGTGCTTCCACCGGGGTCTCAGACTGCCACTCAGGCTGGCTCACAGAAAGCAGGGTCGAGGACGGGAGGAGTTGAGCCATGACCGAGGAAATCTGCGTGGACAGAATGGCTTTTAACATGTCCTCGAACATGGGCACCGAGACAAAAGGATCAGGTCTCGAAGGTGCAGCAGTGCGCTCCAAGGAGGGCGACCTCGAGGTTGAGTATTCCCGATGCCTGGAGGCATGCTTAGCTGGAGGTCTAGTCGAGGCAGGTAGACCGGCAGATACAGCTTGGGATGCCTGTGACTCTAGAGGCTTCTTAGGAGTAGTACCTGAAGGAGAGACAGGAGACTTACCCATCGAGGTCTTCAGAGGAGCTGCCGCCGAAGCCTTTGAGGCTGAAGGAGTCAAGGCCTTGGTGGAGGCAGAAGCTGGAGTCGAAGTTGAGGACTTAGAGGTCGAGGCCATCCCTGAAGCCGAGGTAGAGACCTTGTCAGCCGGCTGGTCCATTGTGCCAAAAGTTGGAGAAGCTTGGCACAGCGCCGACAAAGGGCCCGAGGTTGGAGGGTAGCACAGCGCGAACAAGCGTCGGGACAATGTTCAGGACCCAGGCAAACAATACACCGACTATGAGGATCAGTGATTGAAAGGGTCTTGTTGCACTGGCTACACTTTTTGAACCCGGTTAGAGGCCGGGACATAGAAAAAACAAAGACCGACATACCAAACGAGGTAAGCGGCCAGGCCTAGGCCGTAAGGCTGCTGCCGGAACAAAAAATAAAAAAATGAACAATGAAACGCGAGCACAGCGACTAATAAAATAACAAAAGCCACAGTGAGAGAAAGCAACGAAGGCTGCAGAGCTAAAAGAAAAGGACTTCTTGGCTCCGTGGAAAACGTTGAACTAAGGTTCCTCACAGGAGACGCGCGTCCTAACTCAGGCGGGAAGGCACTTGCGCATGCGCAGTGCAACACTCTGAAGCTCTTACAAAGATCTTCAAGCAAGTCTGCTTTCGAGGCTGTCCGCTGCGGGGCTCCGTCGGTGAAGTCACCCACTGTTGAGAATATGCTGCCTGCTTGTCTGGGATAAATATTTATATTCATCTGGTTTTAGAAGTGGACCAATTTGCAAAACCTGGTTACTTTAAGAAACCCTCTATTTAATACGGATCGTGCTGCCATGTTGGAGGGTGTAACCCCCCCCCCCCACATTATACTGAAAACTTAACTTTTTCCCTAAAAAATAGAGAAAAGTTAAGTTTCCAGTATAATGTGGGGTTACAACCCCCCAAAACTCCCCCAACGCCAGCGCGATCACTATTAAATAAAGTGGGGGAGGGTGTTCCCCACCAACACCCCCCGTCAGAGCCCTTTAAAAGGTTTTTCTGCGGCGTGCTGAAGTCTTGCGCTGAATTGTCGGCGCTCGTTTGTCAGCGCGCGTCTGTCTCAAGCACTTAAGACTATGAACCATGAAAATGGCTTTAGTTTTACTACAGAATGGTGGGTATATCAAGAATCTAACAAACAAAACCATTCCTGAGTAGTTCTGAGGCTTTTCCTCCCTGAATTTTCACTTTTCTATTATTAAAATAAGCTCAAGGAAGACACAGATTGGTGGAGCTTTTTTCTGGCGTGCTCCATGCCAACAATGAAGCTGCAGAACCTGGAAGACAAGCCAAGAGACTTTCAGCCTCTTCATTTTCATACAGAATTCTTCAAGAAAGGTCTTTGTTATGACAACCAGCCACTGTCATCAATGCCAGTTTTGGGCTTATCTCAAATTGCACTGACTAAAATTGCAAACTTAGCAGGATAAACAGAAGACTAACAAATATATGGGATAAAGGCAAGGATTTTAATTCAAACAATCAAATATGCCTGATGTGGCCACATTTTACCTGTCGGCTGCATCGGAGGCACAGAACTAGAGAGGTAAAACTAAAAAGCACACTTCTCTCTCAAGTAACACTGATGATAAATTAGCCTTGCAGCAAGTATTCTGAGAGTTACTCCAGCAAAAACAAACTACAGGATATATGGAGGTCAATACTAGTGAAAAACCCTTCCTCCCTCCTCATTCCCCCCCCATTAAATTAACCTGTTCTGAGACCGATTGTATCCAGACATTGCTCATGGGCACTGGAAATCAAACCCATGAGGGCCACAAGAACTTGCATTTTGAGCCACCAAAACACAGCTTGCTGGAAAGAGAAGGGTACAGCCTGCTAAAGAAAATGAATGAAAGGTAATTACACAGTACCTTCCCCAAGTATCTTGTCCATCACATGTCAGAGGTCGCAGTTCATCATATGGGAAAGCATTTTCTAAGTAATTATTGTAGGCATGGTAAAACATGGATTTGACACGTTCTCTGGTATCAGAAAAAAAAAAATGAAATTACTTGAAACAGTAACACAAGGATGTGTGTGAACATTTCATAATATCTTGTTTAGTTCTAGTCAATGTTTGCTTTATTGCTCTGATATCAGACCCCAATAATTTAATAAAAAATAAGATATTTAACCGAGGCAGTCAATGACTAAGTGTACACCAGTCACCACAGCTTAATATGAAATCAGATACTCAATGCTGGTACCTAGATACTAGCTTGTGCTGAAAATCTGGTTCCAGCACTTAATCAGACTGATAGCCAGGTAAAGAATGGACATCCTTTTTACTATTCTAACTTTATCTGGTTAACGTTTGAATATGGTCACTAACTAGATCACCTCTGGCTCTGCCCAAGCACTGTCCAGATAGTATCAAAGTGGTCAGAGGAAATATTCAGCGGCACTCTCCACTTAATGCCAAACCCTCTCATGGGTATTTATATAGTTAGTCCTTTGGAGGCAATTCTGTAACTGGGAGCCTACAATTAAAGGCTTCTTTTACTAAGCTGCGATAGCGGTTTTAGCGCAAGCTGAATTGCCCCGCGCGCTAGACCTTAACGCCAACATTGAGCTGGCGTTAGTTCTAGCCACGTAGCGCGGGTTTAGCACACGCTATAATCCTGTGTGCGCTAAAAACGCTATCACAGCTTAATAAAAGGAGCCCTAAGTGATAGAAGCCTATTTTGTAAAGGAAAGAAAACACCAATTTTCCTTTATAGAATACTGGAGCACCGTTTATGCCCTCTTGAAAATATGCGGGTATTTGTCAGAGCATATATATGTATATATAGGCATTTACACATTTAATGCAAGCACATCTATAGTGCCTATTTCACAAATTGTCTTGTTTATGCCAGTTACTAAATTATTTTTGTTTCATGTGTTTTATTAGATTATTTGTCAATATTACTTTATATTTTTTGCTTCAGTTATTGTTTTTCTATATTTTGTTAGATGTTCATTGAAATAGTGTTTCACTTGATATTTTGTACTTGATTTTATCTTTCATTAAAATTCACTCTTCATATTCTTCTAGTGTAAGATCAGAATTTAAATGCTTAAGTTTTAATTGGTTTATATTTAACTGCACAAATCTCATGATTTGTATAGCACAGTGGTTACCAAACCTGTCCTGGAGGAACCAGAGCCAGTCAGGTTTTCAGCATATTTGCAATAACTATTAATGTATTACAGTAGATTTGTATGCAATGGAGACACTACATGCAAATATAACTCATGAATATTAATTGTGGATATCCTTTAAACCTAACTGGATGGATTCCCCCAGGACAGGTTTGGGAACCACTGGTGTAGTATAATCAAAGGGGCATAGAGAACTAGAGATGCATAGGTAATGATATTATTTGTATTTGGCTACAAGGAAAAGTTTAAAGGATTAGCTAGATTGTGAGCCTACCGGGACAGAGAGGGAAAATGCTTGAGTACCTGATTGTAAAACCGCTTAGATAACCTTGATAGGCGGTATATAAAATCCTAATAAAAAACTTGAAAAAAAAAAAATCCCAGAATTTAGGATGGAAAGATTGGGCCCGATATTCAGCTGGAAGCGATCAGCATTTTGCGGACCACCACCAATATTATACCTGGAAATGCAATGGTGAGGCATGTCTAGGCTATGGCATTGAATTGCTGGGTATATGGAACCAGTCAAAATATAGGCTGTTAAGTGTCTTGTATGCATCTAATGTATATGGCTAACTTTAATCAGCAAGTGCTTTCCACCCCCAAAATACATAGAAACATGATGGCAGATAAAGGCCAAATGGCCCATCTAGTCTGCCCATCCGCAGTAACCATTATCTCTATCTCTCTCCA
The DNA here is from genome assembly GCF_902459505.1 of Geotrypetes seraphini. Lineage (NCBI taxonomy): Eukaryota > Metazoa > Chordata > Amphibia > Gymnophiona > Dermophiidae > Geotrypetes > Geotrypetes seraphini. Next base: position 537,806,586 of record NC_047084.1, read on the forward strand.
AGAGCCTATCTATCCCAGGCCCTTTTGAATTCAGACACAGTCTCTGTCTCCACCACCTCTTCTGGGAGACTGTTCCGTGCAACTACCACCCTTTCTGTAAAAAAGTATTTCCTTAGATCACTCCGGAGCTCAGTTTTGGCTTGAGTGCTAACTGGCCATTTTCATTTGCACCATCCAGGCAATTAAAATGGTCAGGAGCATCCAGTGGCGTACCAAGGGGGGGCGTGGGGGGCGGTCCGCTCCGGGTGCCAGCCCTGAGGGGGTACTCCCGGCCTTGCCGTTCAGTCCCCACTTCACCCCCGAAGGACCGCTCGCCCCACTGACCTTCCTGCACCACCTATGAAGCAGCCCGCAGCAGGATCGCGATGTCAGCGATCCCTGAGCTGCTTCGGCGCTGCTTCCTGCGCCGCGGTCCCGCCCCTCCTCTGACGTCAGAGGAGGGGCGGGACCGCAGCGCAGGAAGCAGCGCCGAAGAAGCGCAGGGAACACTGACGTCGCAATCCTGCTGCGGCTGCTTCATAGGTGGTGCGGGGAGGCCGGGGGGCGAGCGGTCCTTTGGGGTGGGTCGGGGCATCAGGCCTTCAGGGTGGGGCGGGCAGGCAGGCAGGCTTTCAAGGGGGAGGGGGGTGACAGGCAGGCAGGCCTTCAAGGGGGGACAGGCCTTCAAGGGGGGGAAAGGGCTTCGGGGGGGGTGCAGACCTTCAAGGGGTGCAGGCCTTCAATGGGGAGGGACAGGCCTTCAAGGGAGGCAGGCAGGCCTTTTAAGGGGGGGACAGGCCTACAAGGGGGTGGGACAGGCCTTCGGGGGGGGTGCAGGCCTTCAAGGGGATGTAGGCCTTCAAGGGGGGGGGACAGGTCTACAAGGGGGGGGGACAGGTCTACAAGGGGGTGGGATAGGCCTTCAAGGGGGTGGGACAGGCCTTCAAGGGGGTGGGACAGGCCTTCAAGGGGGTGGGACAGGCCTTCAAGGGGGTGGGACAGGCCTTCAAGGGGGTGGGACAGGCCTTCAAGGGGGGGGTGCAGACCTTCGGGGGGTGCAGACCTTCAAGGGGGGGGACAGGCCTACAGGGGGGGACAGGCCTTCAAGGGGGGGGACAGGCCTACAAGAGGGTGGGACAGGCCTTTAAGGGGGGACAGGCAGACTTTTAAGGGGGGACAGGCAGACCTTTAAGTGGGGACAGGCAGACCTTTAAGGGGGGACAGGCCTTTGGGGGGGACCCTGGTTTAGAAGTACACGGAGGGAAGTGGGTGTTCAAAGAGACGTGCATATGCCAAACTTTGGGGGGGAGAAGAAATAATGGGTCTGAAAATAGAGGAGAGGGAGAGAGATGATGGACCATGGGATTTAGGGAGGGAAGGAACAGAAAGGGAGAGAAATTGGACACAAGGGATGATGTGGAGGAGGGATAGAGATAATGGATAGGAGGGTAATTGGGAAAAGAAAGGGAGAGATGGTGGACTCTTGGGTGGTGGGGAAGAAGGGAGAGATGCCGGATGAAAGGGTAGTTAAGAAAAGGTGGATCTGTGGAGGGAGATGAAAAAAAGGACAGATACCAGACTTCCTGGGGAGGGAAGGGAAATGGAAAGGAAGGACAGAGTTGGCAGATGGATGGTTAGCATGCAGAAAGAAGAAAGAAGGAGACCCTGGCAAGCAAGTTATCAGAAGAAAACCAGAGCCTTGGACCAACAAGATTTGAAATATAACCAGACAACAAAAGGTAGAAAAATTAATTTTATTTTCTGTTTTGTGATTACAATATGTCAGATTTGAAATGTGTATCCTGCCAGAGCTGGTGTTGGTCTGCAAACGTGAGCTAGGATTTAACAGAGAGAGGAAAAGTCCTTTTTGTTTCTTTATTTTATTTACAACACAGCGCCAGTGTGGTTAGGAGAAGCCAAAGGGGGTGAAAAAGCTATAAAACCCACCAGGAGTTTTGAAAAAAATCACCCAACTGGGCAGGAAAAATCGAACTGAAAAACCAATTCAATAGGCTGAATCGAATCGAAATTTTTTTTCCTGAATCTGGCAGCATTAGTTTGCGCTACTGTCTTAGACTTTAGGACCTGGGATTGGGGAGAGATGGCATCCTCAGTACTTTATAATGCAAGTGAAACGAGGATTTGGTCAGACTTTTGAAGGGTCTGCAGAAAAAAAATATTGTATAGGCCAGGGACATGAGACAGCAGGAAATGGGAACTTTTCTTCCTTCTATTTTTGTGAATGGAAAGGCTGAGGATGTCAGAGAGTTCAGTTAAAATATGTGCTTTATAAGAAAATATAATAATGTGTTTTATAAAGTTTATAAGCATTGCTGGCCTACCCGGTGAGATGTTCCTAATGGTGGTGGTGGTGGCAGCGTGTCAATGTGTTGAGAGGAAGAGGTGGTCTGGGAAATTCTGCTGAGCAAACTCCGGGCCCATTTCCACCCCCCAGTTAGTCCACTCCACTCAACTGGTTCACACACTGAGTGGGTCTTTGGGTGTTGTTTTGGAATCTCTTCCAGTGGTTTATCAGTATCTCCTTCTGGTCCAAGGAAGGAAACTTTGTTATCCTTAGCATTGACCTACAGAATATGTTTGTAACAGCGCTGCTTGTGTGGCATTAGGCTATGTAGTGATCGAGAGAAAAAAACAGACCTTTGCACATTTTTGCACTATATGGTGGGTGTATGAGGAGATTCACATCTCCTGCACAGCTAAGTCCATGTGAAGTTACCTTGTGCTGTATTTGACATCTAGCAAGGTCTCTGTTTGAAAGGAAAGATCTAAACTTAAAAATGAAGTGGCCAGAAGTTATGGTAAAAGCAGATAGTGTAGCTGGTTTTAAGAAAGATTTGGACAAATTCCTGGAGGAAAAGTCCATAATCTGTTAAGACATGGGGGAAGTGTCTGCTTGCCCTGGATCGGTAACATGGAATGTTGCTACTCTTTGGGTTTTGACCAGGTATTAGTGTCCTGGATTGGCTACCATGAGAATGGGCTACTGGGCATGATGGACCATTGGTCTGACCCAGTTAGGCTATTCTTATGTTATGTTCTCATCTGTAGGGGCCTTTGTTTTCACTTCTTATTTTAATGTATTTTTTTTCTGGGAACTTATCAGTGTTTTTTATAATGGGAACAAAAATGGAAGAGAATTAATGTGTGTGGGATGAGGGGGTAACTAATTTCTTCAGCTAAATAATTCAATCCACCTCAAACAGACATAGAAGAACTCACGCACCATTCACACACCCTCCAACCAAAAACGTCAAAAGGAAAAAACTGTTCGACAACCTCCTAGCCATTCGAGCTGCAACACTCGACCCCCAACTCTACAACCAATTGACATCGACCACAGACTGCAAAATCTTCAAAAAGAAATAAAAACCCTTCTATTCAAAAAACACATAAAACCGAACTAACACAATCAGAACTGTTCCAAGCATCACCTGCAACTACTCCATATGTACTTCTAATGTCATGACAATTTATACATAATTTATGTTATGTTATGTTTGGAATATAAGAAAATTTTCACTGCCTGTTTCTATTCTGACCATTTATTCCGTTTCATGGTCATTACAAAAAATATTTTTTTACATGGGGGGGTGTCAAAAAATGATGGGCCCCGGGTGCCACATACCCTAGGTACGCCACTGGGAGCATATCCTGGCAATTTAAATAATTTTCAATATTGGATACAAAAGCCGATTCTATAAAAGACTACAGTTAGGCATCTAGCCAATCTAGGTGCCCAACAATTTTTAAATTGGCTTAATAGGCACTAATAATGGAAAGTGCCATTAAAACACTATTTAAAAGAATTAATTTGCTGGTAGGCATTTACACCTATGTGGCAAGTAGGCATAGTTAGGGGTGGATTCAGAGCAGAGCCAAGAAAACCCTGGACCTAAATGGCACTGCACCTAAGGATTTTATGCCTACTAGTGCCTAAAATTGCTTAGTTATCACTAGGTGTGATTCTATAAACAGCACCTAGCAGTTGATTGGGGAGTTAAGACTCTGTGTAGAATCAACACCAAAGTGTCTATACAGTCATTACTCTCTTTCTTAGGTTCCTGCACCCCCCCAATGGAATAGGCAGGACTGGAAGTAAGGGTGCAATTAAACTTCCTTCACAGATAACCCAAAAATCAGTTCTCTTCACTCCCAGCTATAAAAGTTTCTCCATTTCCCTTGCACTCCCCTCCCTATACAAGCTTCACCTGTATTGAGTCATAATATCTTTGCCAAATGATTCGCTCCAAGTCTGGCTCTGTAGGACACTAAAGACACCAAGCCATAGCAGGGAGAGGGGCCACAGCATGGCACTGGTAGGTATCCACGAAGCCACAGGTTCCCAATAACTGAGCTTGGCCAATCAACACACAATTTCTGCAAACCAGCTGGAAGGAAGGCAGTGATTGGTTCACCTTCCTTCTCCCTTTGCACCTCTTCACTAGCTGGCCTTCATAAACAAAGAGTTGAATGTTTCCAGTGGCATCCAATAATTACTGTAGTCACATGATGTTAAAGGGACCGATCACAGGATGCAAGATCAAAAACTGCAATAAATAAATAAAAAGATGATTATTCTCTCTCATCAGTTCATTCTGATTGTTCTCATATGGAAAATAATAAAATGCATCTTAACTTTACTGCAAAACTTTTGCATCAGAGGTTCCTTGGTAATCTATAGAGTTGGTACCACAAGAGGTGGCACACTAGAAGCAATACAAATTTCATTATTCCTCTGTAACCCTAGGAGAGGAATAACAAGTATAAGCTCATATATACTATATGGGGAAAGATGATATTGTGCCCCACACCCCAGCTGTTACCCCCAATAACTGCACTGTGCCCTTAATGCCCAGATTTCCTTCTCGCCCTAAGTACACAGCATGAAAGGAATTCATCACAGAAAGAAAGTTTAAAAGGGTACACTTTGTAGCATGACACAATGGTGCAGTTCTACTTCATCCATAAACAGACAGTATGGCACTCAGGGGGAAGACAACTACCAGTAGATTAGCAGAGGTTCTGTGAAGTTGGTTAACTTATAACATTTTAGTAAACATTAAAAAGAAGCAAAATGGTTCACAAATAGAAATAAAAACAGTTCAATAAAAACGTACAGAAGCAAGGGTAATTATAGTTTTAAACCTTCCTGAAAACAAAAATGAACGCTGTTCCCTTAACTCCCACATTGTGACCGCCATCACTCTAAAAATCCGCTTTCTGCGCGTCATGTCTGATGACTCCAAATGGGTTAATTCTGTATCTATCATGAGAGGAATTAATCTTATTCCTTTACTGGAACGTTTAAAGTGACTGCTGGTTTACGGGAGGTACAGCACCTGTTTACAAGAAACGCCATTTGCAGCCCTGGCCCGTTCTCTTTGGGAATAATCTGCCGAATTAAGCTCAAATGTAAAAGGATTATTTTGCGTTTTCACAATACAGTGAAGGCCTGGTTGGGGGGAAGGTGTCAAGTTGCTAGGTTCTGTATTTGGGCAATATTTAATTTGGGGTTTCTGGTCCATTGGGAACAACATCTCATACCCCTTAATCTTCACTCAGTCAAATCTCCACCAAATCAGTCTTTCCGGGCATTTACAGTCCTCACTCTCTCACAGCCGAGCGCCGCCTTCTTCGTACGCTTGAATCCCCTCCTCCGCGGTCTGACACGTCTCACTCAGCCTCAAGCTCCCCACCCACCTACCTTCAGACTCCAATCTTGAAGCCCCGCCCCCTCTGACGCAACTTCTCCGTCAGCCAAGTCCCGCCGTTTCCGGAGAAAAAGGAAGTTGCGTCAGAGGAGGGCATGTCGCGAGCGGCCTCAAAGGTGCATTGAGAGGGGGAGGGGGAGGTTGGGAACCAGAGAGAGGTAGAGCGTTGCGTCCGTGTCGGAGTTGTTGCTTCTTCCGATTTGTCTTTCACTGCAAGTAGGAGGTGTTGGTGCCTCCAGCTGGATTAGATCTCATTGAGTCCCTGTGCTGGGGTTGTCTGAGGACTGACTGGAGGAAGGGCACAGAACCCGGTTTTTGGAAATATCTAGAGAGAGAGACTCTGCTCCCGTTATGTCCCGAGCCGCAGTTTGCGGGAAGGGGTAAAACGCGGATCTCACCCGCACGTCCTTAAAAAAAAAAAAAAATCAACTTTTTTTTTTTCACTTTGACAGCCGTAACTTCAGGTTTCAGTTTAACTCCGTCTTCGCTGCAGACACAGATTTCAAAGGCTCTCTCCTGCAAATCCCCTTACTTCGGTTTCGAACCCAGGTCGCCAAGTTGTCAGGCAGAAGCAGTGACCTACTTCCCCTTTGTATACAACTATTTTACATTTAATAAATTGCCCTTAATGCTCCCTTCCTCCCCGCAAATATGCTGCCCTCCTTTTTGACTGCTGCAGTTTCTGATGAAAATTTTACTCTGATGGACCTCGATGCATTCCCAACTGCAAGCCTCACGGATCTTTGATGGATCTCAACCCCCTGCAAATATACTTCCCTCCATTTTGACAGCCGATGGCAATTTAACTCTCACACACCTCAATGCGCTCCCAAGTCCCACAGATCTGCTTTGATGCACTCCCCCCCTGCAAGCCCCATGGATATGTTTGACAGACCTCAATGCACTGCCAACTATGCTTCCCTCTTTTTTGACAGCTGTGGGGAAGGGGCACCCCGCCCTAGCCCTGCCCCCAATTTCTTCCATTCATTTTTCATGTACACATAATATCTTAATTCATAATGGTAATATTAATAATAATAATTTTATTTCTTGTATACCGCTATACTGTGAGGTTCAAAACGGTTTACAGTATAGAAACCATAAATATGCAATAAAAATTTTTTTTTAAAACCCACAAAGCGCACTGTACACAGAGAAAATGTTAATTATTTATATTTGTGGTTTTCTCAAAGTTGTCAAGACAGGTGACTTTAAAATATGCAATGTCACCTCAGTAACTATAGAAAAATAAACAAATATAGTGCGAAATATAGACAGCAGATATAAATTCTCAAAACTGACACGTTTTGATCACTAAATTGAAAATAAATCATTTTTCCTACTTTTGTTGTCTGGTGATTTCATTCCTTCCTTCCGACCCATGTGCTATTGCTAACCTTAGTGATAAGTGACGGATATTTTGCCTCTGCCACCCTTTAGAAATGGAGGAGTGTACCATGATTCTTGCATACGTCTGTAAGCTTTGCACTGTCTTGGAATTCACTGGGCTCTTCAGACAATTTTTTTGGTTTTAATCAAATGTTTCTACTACTGCTCTGTGGCATTGCTGATTAGTGGTCTGTTCTAAATTAATGACTTGTGTATCTGTGTCAAAATATTTAGCTTGGTGCCCTGTGGTAAAATATTTTAACATTCTTTCATTAGTTAGGTGCTTTAGGTCACACCCATCCAAACATATGTTCTAGGTTGACATACATGCCATATCAAAATGTTGCAGTAGCTCATAGTGAAGTGCGCCTACTTACCTAAACAATCGCCTAAATCGAAACCTTTCACCCAGAATTAGGAGAACCCAGACACCATTCTCCTACCCAGCAGTCAAAGGTACCCAACGCAAAAAACTATACGACAGCTTCCTAGCTACTAAAGCAGCGAAACTTGACCCCTCCATATCCAACCTATTGATTACAACAACAGACTATAAAGCATTCAGAAAAGAAATAAAAACACTACTATTCAAAAAACATATTTGGTTAACTTAACCTAACATGAATCCCATCATGCTGGAATCTTCTTCTCTATGTCACAAAATAACCTGAAACCTCACTATGTAACTTGAAACCAACTACCTTCTAATGTAATGTAATTTCATGGAAATGTCCAACTTTCTTCCAATGTATCTTCCTGGAAATGTCCAGATATCTTCCAATGTAATGTAACTTCCTGGAAATGTCCAGCTATCTCCCAATGTAATGTAACTTCCTGGAAATGCCCAGTTATCTCCCAATGTAATCCGCTTAGAACCGCAAGGTACAAGCGGAATAGAAATCCGTAATGTAATGTAATTTAGGCTTAGTATCTTAGAAGTACCTGCTCTGGTTTGGCCTCTGGTGTAGTAGATTGTGTTGGCATTCTTTAGTGGAATATGCAATGCTTTTGTCCTGAAACAAAGTGTTTTCTATTGGTAGAGGAATATTCTAGCTTAATAACTTGTTTTAATTTGATCAGCCTGCCTGTCTGCCTCCCTCCCTCCAGCGCCAAAGCCTGGCCTACCATCGATTCAAACCCACCCCCGATCTGCCACCACTGCCACCTGCTGCAATTGAAGGAAAGGAAGGTCCAGGCGCTGGCCCACAAACCTTCCCGATGTCAATTCCGACGTCGGAGAGGAAGTTCTGGGCCAGCCAATCACTGCCTGGCTGGCCCGGAACTTCCTCTCTGATATCAGAATTGATGTCGGGAAGAAGGTTTGTTGGCTGGTGCCTGGACTTTCCTTCAGTTGTAGCAGTGGACCTGGGTGGGGGAGGGTTTGACTTGGTGGTAGGCCAGGCTTCGGCGCTGGAAGAAGGGAGGCAGACAGGTAGGCTGGCTTTGGCGCGGCAGGGAGGGAGGGGAAGTAATTGCCTATCACGTCCCCACGCACAGCTTCGGGATGCTGTCTCTGAAAACGGGACATTTCGGCATCCCGAAAACAGGAACAATGGGACAGGGGATCTAAAAGCAGGATGATCCCGTTCAAAATGGGACATATGGTCACATTATATGTAACCTAAATTAACTAGGTTAAAATAACCCAAAATACAAAATCAATTACACACCACTCATTTAGGAAAGTACATCTAACAGCTCTCAGCTAGTCTTACAGGTATTTTTTAAAGGCCTCAGAGTTGGAGCCTACGCACAATTGTGATATCACAAACTGAGATCCTCAGCGTAGTGTTCTTGCTCCTGCTCCAATCATCGGCCAGGGGTCCTGATGTTATTTCCACTTTTTTTGTAAAATTTTTGTTTTTTTATATATCTATATTCTCAAACTTCATAAATATTCTGTTAAACCGTTTTTAAATCTTATTTGCAATGATATTTTTTTCACCATATTTCTTCACCAGTGTCCACATATTAAACAATTTATTAGCGTGCACTTATCCAACTGGTAGAAAAAGATTGACAAGAAAACTACTTATCTTCAGCAATGCTGCTTGTTCTTAAAAATGCCGACACGGCCAGCGTTTCGCGGAGTTTATTCTTATCCGCTGCTTCAGGGCCAGTGCTCAGGCATCAACTCTGGTATAAAGCCAAAAGCTCGTTCTTAGGGCTCTGGCCCGGCCGCTGTCACAGTCTCGCAGTGCCTCTACTGCCAAGGAGCTGGACCAGACACCTGCTCCAAGGGCGCGCGCACGCACGGCATATTATACAAATGGAGGCGGGGTAAAGCGCAGGCTGCTGCGGTTCTGTAGAGGTATGCCGGGATCAGAACTGGACCGTGTGTCTTCCCTAATTTCCCCGAGGGGTCCTGCTGGTCGTGATCTGTAGTGACAGGGAAGGTGAGGCGGTCAGAAGACCTGAAAAATCCAGTTTAATCAGCTCCTGAGGTACTGATCTCCTTGCTTGTACTGTGTATTGCAGGCTGGCATAGACGTTCATTGCAGCATATGTCTCTGTAATCTGTAATGTCTGTGAGTCACAGAGTTTGGTGATTTTGGGGGGTGCTGAAATTGGAGTTTTGGGTGGTTTCCCTGCATGCCCTGGTCCCCTACCTGTAAAATCGTAAAGTCACCATTTTTTTGCGGTTCCCTGCTTTTTCCAGGGCAGTTTTAGGACAAAATCGGCACTCGCAGGGCCATCTTGGATTTTCTTTAAAGTTTTCAAAAGTAGCAAAAAAATGTGGAATGCTTGAGTCTTAGTAATACATTTAATAAAGTATGGAGCCCATTGACTGCATTTGTTAACATACAATAATAGAGAGATATCTTTTATTTCTTAGATTTCCTTACACATCCAGGGTGGGGGGAGGGGAGGGGAAAGTATTTGGAAGAGTTTAAAAATATTTAAATAATATCAAATTCAGCAACAGGAAAATAGACAAGGACCAATAGATGTATCAGCATTATTGGAATTATCAGATAAAGAAATGGCTACTCCTACAACACTAGTGGCAACTTTAGCTCTAATAATGGACAAGAATTGGATTTTGAGACTTTTCTTTAAAAATAGAGCGAAAGAATTTATGGGACTCAAAATACAAATGTTCCCAGATTTATCCAGGGACACACAAAGGCGAAGAAAAGAGTTTCTTATGTTAAAACCAGGAATAATAGCTCTTGGAACAACTTTTTTCCTGCGTTATCCTTGTAAATGTGTTATACAATATAATTCCCAAAAATATGTTTTCTTTGAGCCTTACCAGCTGACAACTTTCCTATCTCTTTCTCGGCTTGAGAAGGAAAAGAATGGAGGAGTATAGAATAATTAAGATGTCCTCATCAGCTGACTTGCATTATTTTCCTTAATAATATTTCTTTATTTTTCCGTTTATAATTACATTTTGGATCTTTTGTGGACTTGAGCTGATTTAAGTTAATTGGTATCTTGAATTTATAATATTGCTGTGATTTTCTTTTCTTGACTTAAAGCTTTCTGTACAAGTGAATCTTGAATTGTAATTTTGAAAATTGAATGAATAAATAATAATTAAAAAAAATATTTAAATATAATATTGTAATAAATAATATGATTTAATATATTAATAATTGGGAGGAGGGGGGAAATGGATGTTTTCTTTAATGTGTGTAATATGGTGTATTTTATGCAATCTGTTAAAAGTTATATTAATTGTAATACACTGTCAAAGCTTGAAAATTAATAAAGAATTATAAAAAAAAGTTTTCAAAAGTATATTTTTTGGACTTAGAAGCTTCGATTTTGCTCGAAACTTCACAGATGGCCACCTCAGGACAGAATGGTATGGATTCATGCCGTAAATGCAGCGGATTGCAGTCAGATTCACCTCCGTGTATCACGGGCACCACGGCCCACGAGGGGTGTGAATCGTGCATGGATTCCACACTATCCTCCGGAGAGAACCTGCTTTCCTATGATTTCACCGGAGACGCGATTCCAGCGTCCAGGATGCCAAAATTGAGCGAGGAGGACACTTTTATGAAACGCAAGCGTAGTTCTGGGGGAAAAGTCTCATAAGTCTTCTAAATATTCCAAATCTGAGTCCCACAGATCGGCTCTTGCCGCCGGTAACTATTTTCCACTGGAATTTGTGGATATGATGTATCCGGCTTTCATGAGAAAAAGGGCTATGTTTGTGTCTCCCTCTCAGAGTCACTCCGGTGTGGCAGTCTGTTCAGCCATTAGATTCCAGCATGTCCATTTGCTCCCTTGCTGGTCCACCTGAAAGCAAGCGGCAGCTCCCCGCCATTGCCATTGTTCAGTTTCTATGCTGTTGCTGTTGCATGGCTCTTCAGTGGGGGTCAGCTGATGTAGCTAATTTAGTGGATCTAGGGGATTCCCAGAACACTGATTTCCGCGATCTGGAAGAGGATCAAGCGGTGCGCAGGCTCTTTAAGTCTAGCTGCCTTCTTGATCTTATCTCTGAGTCCCTGAAGACATTGAATCTTGATTCAGACTCAGTGGTTCAGGCAGAGTGTTCTGTCATGTGTTCTAAGCCCCCGCTTTCCGCTGCATTTCCAGACCATGTGGACTTGGCAGAAATGCTCTTGGAGGTTTACGAGGCCCCGGAGGGTCCCCTGAAGTGCGCTAGGGCCATAACTAAGTTGTATCCCATGGCATCAGAATTTTCCAAGCGCTTAGTCCCGCCGAAGGTGGATTCAGCAGTGGCTCAGGCCGCTAAACGTACCTCTTTGCCCTCGGATAGAGGGGTTGTCCTGAAGGATGTCCAGGACAGAAGAGTAGATTTTGTCATGAAGTGTCTTTTTGATTCCGCTGAGGTGAGAGAGCGAGCTGTGGCGGCCACTTCCTTTGTAGCCCAACTATGTCATTCCAAACTCCATCAGGAAGGATCCTTAGGAAGTTATCCTTCGGGACCTTGACTTCTGGTTTCTGGAGTGAATTGTTTGGCAAACGCACTCTCTGATGTCTTGAAAGTTTTTGCTAAGCTGAGAGCTTATTCAGTTTCTGCAAGGAGAATGTTATGGATTCGCTAGTGGTCGGGTGATTCTTCAGCTAAGGCTACACTGAGCAAGTTGCTTTTTAAAGGTTCGCTCTTGTTTGGCCAGGGTTTGGATGGCCTTATGGCCAGTGTGTAGGACCGTTAGCCTAAGGTGCTTCCTGACTAGACCTCACCCGACAATGGGGGCGGGACGGCCAAATTTTCGTCCCTTCTGACAAAACTCATAGTATACCGGATCCCCTGCGACAGGACAGCATTTTTGGAGCGTCCTCCAGACCCCACTTTGGAGGTACAGCGCACCAACAGTCTTCCAACTCCCGGCCTTCTGTCCCTCCCAAGAGAAAATTATGATGCCAGATCTCTGGCGAGGCTCCCCCTCCTCCCAATTATTAATATATTAAATTCATAAGTTGTGGAAGATTTCCCTTAATGAGTGAGGAATTGTTTTTGCTGCGAGTATATCAGGGACTCCCATGCCCCCCTGTGACCAAGAACCCAACAAGTAACGAAAAGCCATCTGGGGCTTTTTACCACCCCAAAGAAACTGAGCCAAAAGTTGAAAAGCCTGCGGATGTCCTTCCACAAGAGACGAATAAGTAACATTTGCAAGATATAAAGCCATTTGTTTCTCCACCGGTTAGAGGTTGTAAATTTAAAAGTCATCACCAACATCTTTTCGCACATCAAGCAGCATTATGGGGTAAAGACCTTGAACAATTGCTCGTGCCTACTACCTATGGGGAATTTAGGAAACGCCTAAAAACACATCTGTTCCTGAAATACTTAGGAAACCAACCTATACAGTCTTAGTCCTCAACAAACGATCGCTAGAGCTATCAATCACTAAGTCTGTACTTTGTTTATTCCATTCAATCTGTAACATTTCTAATCATTGTAAACCACATAGAACTTCACGGTCCTGCGGTATATAAACTGTTGTTATTATTATTATTATTTCAGAAAGATAATCATATTGAATAGCTGAACACGACCATGTAAAGACAGGGGAAAAAAATTTCCAACTGTCCAAACACCGACAGGTGTAATCAAAGAGCAGATGTAAATTAGCAGTTTGGAGAGAAGCAACCAAAGACATTAACTGTATGCCCAAATAGTGAAAGACTATATCCGCCCATTTCAACAGAAACCTCCCCGGCCACCTTTCATGAACCATTCCAGATGTAGGAAGGGCTAAAGGCTTGTTGAGATTCAACCAAAAAATCCCCATACTCAGCCATACCATAAGTAAAGCGGGTAGGGAGGACGCTGGGTGTGTAAGATGAACCAGAAGGTCATCCGCAAAGGCCAATAATTTAAACTCCTGCATGCTAATGTGAACCCCACGAATGTCTGGGGTTTGCGGGATATCCCTTACCAGAGGATCCAAGGTAAGGACAAACAACAGAGGAGATAAAGGGCAACCCTGCTTAGTACCTTTCTGGATCTCAAATGATTCAGAAAGCAAGCCATTAACCCAGATTGCTGCCAATGGTATAAAAGTAATTTCTTAAGACTTATTTGTTTTAAGTGTTTCACGAAAAGACAAGTATGTAGGTAAAGTTCTGAGTTTGATTAAAAAAGAACACCAAAACTGAACAGCTTGATAAGGGAAAGATAATTGCAAAGACTTTTTATATTTAACTCTAACAAAGGAAGAAAAGTAAAGAAGGCGGAAGTCTGCTTGAGATGAAGGTGGATAGTGGAAAAGAAAATAATTTTATCAAATATTCTGGGCTAGAGCCTTCAATATCTTATAAATCAAACAAGCTAGCTTACAGGGGCTTCTGGTTTTTATAGGGAATCAGTGCAGTCTGACTAAGCAAGGGCTAGCATGATCAAATTTACATTTCCCAAATACTATTTTGCTGCTATATTCTGTATTCCTGTGGTTTACAATAATAAAACCTAAGAAGGTAAGGAAAATTTATGAGATCATACTAGGAGATTTGACAACTTTTTTTCAGTTCTATAATCATGCAGCTTGGAACAAAAAAATAAAATTATCTTTGGGATGTAGTTATTGCCATATGTTAGTTAAACCAAAGTAATAAAAACAGTGCTTACAAGCAACTATGTTAGACTTTTGACAATTCTCTTCTACTAGATTTGACAAGAGATCGGTTCATAATTATATTAAAGTCTTCATCTCTGAAATTTTCACCTTCTGCAAAAGAAATCGGCTCAGTGCAAAAAAAGCTCTTATAAAACCCAATTTATTTGTCATTAGGGCAGTAGATAGACCCTAAAGTAATGAGCACACCTGCCACAATGCTTTTAATTAAAACATATCTACCATCTGTATCTCTCTTAATCTCTCCCAGCTGGAAAAGAACAATTTTAGTAACAAAATCCCCACACATTTTTTCTTTTAAATTAATTGAAGAAATACAAGTAAGAATATTTACCTATTTAAAAGGGAACATTATTTGTCCTTCTCTCTGTTAAATCCTTAGTTCTTTTCAGGTATTCTCCCATACATTTCCATGTAGGTCACTGCTCAGCAGAATCCCACCAATGTGTCACATTTGCTACCTCAAGAATCCTGCTGAGCATGACATCATGACCAATGTTAAACATGCAGGAGCTCAATGAAGAAATTTAGCAGGAGGCTCCACAGCTTACTAGCAGGCCATGTCTTCTTCAGCTTCATGAAAGATTGGGGTCCCCATTAGCCTGGGACCAAAGGTAATTGCCTGTTTGCACCCTACATGGCATTGTCACTAATCCTCTTGGGTAGGTAATGCCTGCCTAGTTCCAAATCTCTTTAAAGAATTGTGATTCAGGGTTGTTTTTCTCTTAATCCATCCCAATTTACACCTCTGTCTCCCATCTCCAAAGACTGATTGAACAGATATGAGTTCAGTGATTAGTGAATCAGCCAGAACCTTCTGTGCTCCTTTAACATGCTCAGATGTTCCCAATTCAACATATTAAAACGTATCTATTTAAACAATACAAAATTTAATCAATTTTAAAATTATTATGATAAGTGGATTTTTTAATTATTTTATGGAATAATGTTTACAGTTTTTTTTTACCTATTTTAGTATAAATAATATGTATTGTGCATATCTTACTTTGAATAAGTTAGGGTTGCATTTTGTTAGTATCTTTATTGAATTGTGTTATTTTATTTTATAAGACACTTATTTGGATCTGTATTTTAATTACTTGTAATTACTATTGTGTAAACTGCCAAGAACTGATGGTTTGGCAGTATATAAAAATAAACTATTATTATTATCATCACTTATAACCGAGGAACATTAGAAGGAGTTGCAATGCAAAATAGAATAGTTGAAGAGGGGCGAGGAGGGTGGCATATACCGACAGCATTTGCAGCATGTGAGTAACCAGCAGGTAGTTCTCGGGCCATGGTAGGATCACCCAAGGCATTGCCACAGACAGACCTTGCCTGTCTGTCAGTGACATATTTGAAAGGCAGGCAGAGTGGATACTGAAACTCATAGATTGATGAAAACAAATGTACCAGGAGATGCTCCTTGTCTTCCTTTCTTTAGACCAGCTCAATGCAGATGTCAGAGACATGCACAAGGGCTTGTGCAGTGGGGTTCAGGACATTTGCACCGAGGTGCGGAGAATGGTGGACATTATGTGAGAAACCTCCCATTGATTGGTTCATGCTTTCAGAGATGAGTTTTGGTTCTGTTTCCTGTCGAGCCATTCTTCCCTGCTATTTCTCAACAGCCATCTACATGCAAGTCTAATTCTCTGCCTTGTTCCTGGTCTCCAGGAAGCAAGGTCCACTGTGCCCTATTCTTCCTGTCATGTATCCAGTGTGCAGCAGCCCCAAGGCAAAGTAAGCCTAGTAAGTTTTGTGTCTCCCCCTTTTCTCCAATGTGCCACAATCCCTCTGCTGGACACGTGTGCCTCTAATGCCTCTAATAATAAAATAATTATTTTGAGGACCAGCACCAATCTGCGGACCGGCAGTCCACTCAATCGTGCCCATCTCCACCCAATCTCCGCCCCATAATAGTACTAATTGTAACACCATTTTTTCCATTAATTTTTCATATATATGTACATACACACAATATAATCGTATTAACAACACATAATGGTTAACCACAAAATTAAACTACACAAAGCACACTGTATACTTTTCAACATTCATTCCTACCAGAAAACAGATTATTCCATGCAAATGCAGGACCAAAAACTAAAAGTACTGATATTTACTAACAAACCTTAAGATGCAAGACTCTGCAAGCAATACATCCTCAGAGGAAAAGAAACAAATGCATTTCTTCCTGAAAGGACAGCAGATATAAATCAATCACTAAATAAAAAATAAAAGCATTCCCCCTACCTTTGTTGTCTCTCTCTCTCCATGCTGTGCCTTGCCTTCTGGCCTGCCCCCCCTTCACCCCCGGTGTTATCTTCATGCTGGTCCACAGTGCGATCAATGCGGCGTCTTCGGGCCGGCTCCCTTAGTGCTGCATTGCACAAAGCTGTGGGCAGTGGCTCCTCGCATGTGTCCCGCACCTCATCTGGATGCCTTTCCTCTGTCGTTACAACGTCAGAGAAGGCTTCCGGTTCAGACACAGGACGCGTGTAGGAGCCTTTTCCCACGGCTTTGTGCACTGCAGCACTCAGGGAGCTGGCCCGAAGACGCCACGTTGATCGCACCGTGGACCGGCGGCTGAAGAACACTGTCTTCTGCCCGATGGATGTGCCAGCCCTGTGGACTGGCAGAAAATTTCTGCGGACCTACACCGGTCCTACACGGAAGAACACTGCTCTAATTTTTCATCTTATTCTAACCATGCGGCTGCTCACCTTTACTCATTGATAATGACAACTCGACAACAACACATATGCTGCATCAAATAAGTGTTTAATTTATATGTAAAAAAGTCAGCTTACAAGATTGCCATCAATAAGATGAATATTCAGCAAATGTGCCAAGTGGAGGAGACAACCAAAGGCTAGCAAGTTTGTAGAAGTCTCAAACCACTCTGCCATGTCTACATTAGGCTTGATCTTTTATAGAGTAACTAGTCTTTAAGCCCGTTACATTAACGGGTGCTAGAATAGATGTGTGTGTCTTTATTTCTTTCTTTCTTTTTCTCTCTCTCTCCTCTTGACCGCTTCCTGTCTCTCTCTTTCCTCGGCTGTCAACCATCACCCCTTGCTGTTCCACCTGTCCAGCAGTAGGCCTTCTCCCTTCCTTTTACCTCCCCCTGTCCAGCAGCACTCCTTACCTGCTCCCCCTGTCCCTCTTCCCTGCTCCCCCTGTTCAGCTTCTTCCCTGCTCCGCAGTCATTATTCCCTGCTCCCCCTGTCCAGCAGCACTTCTTACCTGCTCCCCGTTCCTCTTCCCTGCTCTCCTGTTCCTCTTCCCTGCTCTGTCTGTCCAGCAGCACTCCTTCTTTTCTCCCCCTGACCCTCTTCCCTGCTCCCCCTGCCCAGCAGCATTCCTTACCTGTGTCTCTCTTTCTCCTTAGTGTTTTGTTATTTTTTTAAATCTGTCTCTTTAGCCCCCTGTCCTTCTGTGAGTGTCTGTGTGTCTCTGTCGTTGTGCACTGTTGTTTGTTTGTTTTTTTAAATCGATGTTTAGCTCCTGATCCCCTCTGTTTCCATGGCAAGCATGTTCACGGTTGTGAGGGCCGTTTTGTGGTGCCGGATCTGGCGGTGCCGTGTAGGTCGGCAGACGGGCCTCAGCGTTTTGTAGGTCCGGGTCTGGCGTCGCCGTGTAGGGCAAAAGCGGGAGGTGGGGCCTCAGCACCGGCCGGGCGGCTCGCGCCGCCGGCCCCCAGTAGCTCGAGGTCAGCGGCGGACATGGCTTGTGTTGCATGGTGGAGGAGGAACATCGGTGATGTACAACCCGCGCATGCGCACCAAAAAAAACGCGACAGCTCAGGGAACACGATTTTTTTAGTGCGCATGCGCGTCCTACCATTTTATTATATTAGATACATAGTTAATTTGATTGGTGGATACATAGTTAGTCTGATTGGTTGCTACACTTTCAAATTACTGATTGGATGTCCTGTCAGGTAACTTTGGGTCATTCCACAAATGGATGGTGTTACAAATGACTTTCTTCGCTGCCTGGCTGGCCTGGAACTTCCTCTCCGATGTCAGAATTGATGTCGGGAAGAAGGCTTGTGGGCCGGCACCTGGACCTTCCTGTTCTTCAGTTGCAGCGGGTGGCAAGCAGTGGCAGCGGCGGACCGTGGGGGGGAGGGGGAGGTTGGGTTAAATCGGCAGTAGGCCAGGCTTCGGCGCTGGAGGGAGGGAGGCAGGCAGGCAGGCAGGCTGGCTGGCTTTGGTGGAGGGGGTGGGACAAAGGCTGGAAGGTAGTAAGGGGGACATAGGAAGGAGGGAGAGAGGAAGGAAGGAGAGAAAGAGGCAGAGAAGGGGGGGTTGTAAGCAGAAGAAAGACTAGAGAGAGAAAGACCTGGACCGAGGGGGAAAGACAGGAGGCAGATGCAGGACTATAGGAGGTGCAGACAGAGGGGGAGTGACCCTGAGGAAGAGCAGAGAGAGGCAAGATCATAAGAGGGAAGGGAGAGAGAGGGAGACCTGGAACAAAGGTACAAAGGAGAACTGACACTGGATCTGAGGGAACTAAGGATATAGGAAAGTGCACTAAGGACATAGGAAGGAGGCACTGGGGACACTTAAGGACATGGGAAGGGCTACTAAGGACATAGGAAGGAGCACTGGGGGCACTAAGGACATAGAAAAGAGCACTAAAGACATAGGAAGGAGGCACTGGGGGCACTAAGGACACAGGAAGGGGCACTAAGGACATAGGAAGGAGGCACTGGGGGCACTAAGGATACGGGAAGGGGCACTAAGGACATAAGAAGGAGCACTGGGGACACTAAGGACATAAGAAGGAGGCACTGGGGGCACTAAGAACATAGGAAGGAAGGAGGGAGGGAATAGAAAGGGACAATTGTTGGGCCTGAATGCAGAAATAAAGAAAGAAATGAAAGAAAGGATGCACAGTCAGAAGAAGAAAGTGCAACCAGCGACTCATGAAATCACCAGACAGCAAAGGTAGGAAAAATGATCTTATTTTCAATTTAGTGATCAAAATGTGTCAGTTTTGAGAATTTATATCTCCTGTCTATATTTTGCACTATATTTGTCTATTTTTCTATAGTTACTGAGGTGACATTGCATATTTTAAAGTCATCCGCCTTGACATCTTTGAAACCCCCTAAATATAAATGATAATTAACATTTTCTCTGCTTCTAAATAACTGACCCGTTCTCCTCTCTCTCTCCTTAATAACGGTCCTCCCGACCTCCTACCTTTTCCTCTCTTCCCTCTTAAGCCCGCATAGAATTTCACGGTACTGTGATACATATAAACTGTTATCTTTATCATATTGTAATTTTTTGCTGTATTTTTTTGAAATGTGCGGCCTATTCCAAACAGGTCCGCTCAGACATTACTCACCAAACTGTATATCTTATACTCTTGCACAGCAAATTGTATTTCTATAATTTTGCTTTCTTAAAGTCTCTGCACTCTGTATTTCCTCTGACTATCTGCATATTGTAATTCACTGGATGTCCAGTTCTCTTGATTGTAAACCGCCTAGAAGTCGCAAGATTGTGGCGGTATAGAAGAATAAAGTTGTTATTATTATTATTATTATAGTGTGCTTTGTGGCTTTTAAAAAAAATTTATGGTTACCATTATGAATTAATAAGATATTATGTGTACATGAAAAATGAATGGAAGAAACTGGGGCTGGGCTGGGGTGGGATTGTGGGCGGGACTGACAATTAATAGATGTCCCATTTTGATGATAGGGTGTTTTTTGTGCTTTTTCCTAGCCCATCTGGACATGGGCCCCTCCCTTCCTTAGGCCATTCTTGCTTTTGCTTCTTGGATATTGTGGTTATCAGTTACTTCAATTTGTTGTGTTCTTAGGTCACATGGGGTATTTCCAGCCCCCACCTCCATGTAGCTATCTGTACAGGGAAGTTCATGTTGACCTATTGTAGTTGCTTATTTTTGTGTCCAGTATTTCTTCTTGGAAAGTCCCCAGCAGCAAGTTGGCAGTTGTTCAGTATCTGGATAAGAGATGAAGGCCCTGATGCTCCAAAGTGCCGTCCCGATTTTAGGCAGCTGTAGGCGTCCTACAGCTATCTAATCAGCCAATTGGGATGCACGTTTAAAAAAAAAAATGCTCCCCAGGCAGGCCTGAAGGCGCCTCCGGGAGCCTAGGGAGACCCGCAAGATGCCTAAGCTCGTCTAAGGGCCTTAGGCGGGCCTTAGGCTGAACCTAGGCGGCCCTACGCGTCTCCCTAGTAGAGGAGAAGCTTAAAATGTAGGCCAGCAAAATGCTGGTCTACATTGTAAGTAGACGCGGCCGCTATACTTATCGCAGCAAGGGATCTCTCTGCCGCTATAAGTATAGCGGGCCGCGGCCTGTCCAATCGCTGGCAGGAGGGTGCCCAATCCCTCCTGCCCGAAGACGCACCCTCCCGACACTACCGACCGCCCCCCCCCGACACTACCGACCGCCCCCCCGACATTACCGATCTCCCCCCCCGACAATATCGATCGCTGGCAGGAGGGTGCCCAATCCCTCCTGCCCGAAGACGCACCCCCCCCGGCGCTAACAACCCCCAAACCTCCACTCCACCAAACCTGTTCTTACGGCGAGATGGGTCTTGCACGTCCAGCCGGCAGGCAAGCCTCGTCGAAATGAGGCGGGCCCGCCCCTTCCCGGCCCATCCCGCCGAAGCCTAAGGCCTGATTGGCCCAGGCTCTAGAAGCCTGGACCAATCAGGCCTTAGGCATAGCGGATCCGCCCATCCCCACTAAGTCTAAGGTCTGATTGGCCAATCAGGCCTTAGAGCGGGGGACAGACCTTCAAGAGGGGGGTGCAGGCCTTCAAGGGGGGACAGGCCTTCAAGAGGGGGGTGCAGGCCTTCAAGGGGGACAGGCCTTCAAGGGGGGTGCAGGCCTTCAAGGGGGGGACAGGCCTTCAAGAGGGGTGCAGGCCTTCAAGGGGGGGGTGCAGGCCTTCGAGGGGGGGTGCAGGCCTTCGAGGGCGGTGCAGGCCTTCGAGAGGGGGTGCAGGCCTTCAAGAGGGGGTGCAAGCCTTCAAGGGGGGACAGGCCTTTAAAAGGGGGGTGCAGGCCTTCAATGGGGGGCAGACCTTCGAGGGGGGGTGCAGGCCTTCAAGGGGGGCAGGAATTTGGGGGGGTGCAGGCCTTCAAGGGGGGGACAGGCATTCAGGGGGGTGCAGGCCTTAAAGGGGGGGAGAGGCCTTCAGGGGTGGGATGCAGACCTTTAAGGGGGGACGGTCCTTCAGGGGAGGGGGCCCTGGTGCAGAAGTACATGGAGGGAAGGGGGAGGGGTTCAAAGAGACGTGCATACGCTGGACTTTGGGTGGGAAGAAATAATGGGTATGAAAATAGAGGAGAGGGAGAGAGATGATGGACCATGGGTTTTAGGGAGGGTAGGAACAGAAAGGGAGAGAAGTTGGACACAAGGGATGTTGTGGAGGGGGGGAATAGAGATACTGGTTAGGAGGGTAGTTGGGAAAAGAAAGAGAGAGATGGTGGACCCTGGGGTGGTGGGGAAGGAGGGAGAGATGCTGGATGAAAGGGTAGTTAAGAAAAGGTTGATCTGTGGAGGGAGACGAAAAAAAGGAAAGATGCCAGACATCCGGGGGAGGGAAGGGAAACGGGGAGGACAGAGATGGCAGATGGATGGTTAGCATGCAGAAAGAAGGAAGAAGGAGACCCTGGCAAGCAAGTTATCAGAAGACAACCAGAGCCTTGGACCAACAAGATTTGAAAAATAACCAGACAACAAAAGGTAGAAAAACTAATTTTATTTTCTGTTTTGTGATTACAATATGTCAGATTTGAAATGTGTATCCTGCCAGAGCTGGTGTTAGACCGCAAACGTGAGCTAGGATTTAACAGAGAGAGGAAAAGTATTTTTTGTTTCTTTATTTTATTTACACCACAGCACCAGTGTGGTTAGGAGAAGCCAAAGGGGGGTGAAAAAGCTATAAAATAAACCCACCAGGATGTTTGAAAAAAACACCCAATTGGGCATTAAAATCGAATCGATAAACCAATTCAATAGGCTGAATCAAAATTTTTTTTCCTGAATCTGGCAGCACTAGTTTGTGATACTGTCGTAGACTTTAGGACCTGGGATTGGGGAGAGATGGCATCCTCAGTACTTTATAATGCAAGTGAAACGAGGATTTGGTCAGACTTTTGAAGGGTCTGCAGAAGAAAAATATTGTATAGGCCGGGGACATGAGACAGCAGGAAATGGGAACTTTTCTTCGTTCTATTTTTGTGAATGGAAAGGCTGAGGATGTCAGAGAGTTCAGTTAAAATATGTGCTTTATAAGAAAATATAATAATGTGTTTTATAAAGTTTATAAGCATTGCTGGCCTACCCGGTGAGATGTTCCTAATGGTGGTGGTGGTGGCAGCGTGTCAATGTGTTGAGAGGAAGAGGTGGTCTGGGAAATTCTGCTGAGCAAACTTCGGGCCCATTTCCACCCCCTAATTAGTCCACTCCACTCAATTGGTTCACACACTGAGTGGGTCTTTGGGTGTTGTTCCTGGGTAGTTGTTTTGGGATCTCTTCCAGTGGTTTGTCAGTATCTCCTTCTGGTCCAAGGAAGGAAACTTTGTTAACCTTAGCATTGACCTTCAGAATATGTTTGTAACAGCACTGCTTGTAATGTAATGTAATATATGAGGTTCAATAAAAAAAAATTTTCACTGCCTGTTTCTATTCTGACCATTTATTCCGTTTCATGGTCATTACAAAAAATATTTTTTTACATGGGGGGGTGTCAAAAAATGATGGGCCCCGGGTGCCACATACCCTAGGTATGCCACTGGCAGTTGTACAGCTGTTTGTGTGACTATATATCAATAGCACACCTTTGTGTCATGGTAATCATTTGTGGATTTCATTTGCGCAGGATATTGGAGGGCTGTACCCAGCTAAAGAGCAGCCACCGATCATGTATCAATCACGTGATGGCACAGTATACATCAGGGGTCCCCAAAATCCCTCCTTGAGGGCCGAATCCAGTCGGGTTTTCAGGATTTCCCCAATGAATATGCATTGAAAGCAGTGCATGCACATAGATCTCATGCATATTCATTGAGGAAATCCTGAAAACCCGACTCAAAAAACATGATTTAAAAAAAAAAAATGCACTTAAATATACAATTTATACATAAAACAATCATTTTCTCCCCCTCCTCCCAATTATTAATATGACATATTATGTGATTACAATATTATAATTAAGAAATTTTAATAATAAAAATACATTTCCCTCCCCCCACCTCCCGGATGTGTAAGGAAATCCAACAACAAAAAAATACGTGACAATTATTGCGATGCAACAAATGCAGTCAATGGGCTCCACACTCTATTAAATGTACTACTTAACCCCAAACACTCCATATTCATTCTCTCATATTTATAAGTGGTACAAACATTTGTCCACCAAAATGTGTAATTCAGTCTTTCGTTCATCTCTAATTCTCTGTCTTGTTCCAGCCATGGCAGCTCTCTAATGTTTGGGACCAACAAACATATCCCTCCTCTTTTTCTCCCACCCCAAATCACCCGACCCCACCTCACCTGTCCTCCTGGCAATGTTCACAATTTTTTGCTGCACTTACATTTCTGTGGGCTTGCGGTGATGTTTCTAGAAACTGAAAAGCAGAATAGGAGGGAGGGAGGAGAGGGGTGCATGGTAGAGAATGCTTTGTGGGTTTTGCTGTGCAATGTTTTTTTGGGGCGTGGTTGTTATAGCATTAGAAAAAGAAAAAGTGCAGTTATGAAACAACTTTTTTGTTCCAAACCAAAAGAAATATTTTATTCCAACTGAAACAGGGACAATGATAAACATCAAAACTGGAATAGAATAAAATAACATAAAATAAAATTTATATAGATGGCTTAACCCCAACCGGACCCCCCCTCAACGCAACTCCCCCCTCCTCCCCCCTTCACCAGTTCCCTTCTCTTTAGCCTCAAGCATGTCAACAGCTTCCCTAACAGTATATATACTGGATCTGCACTATTTCCTATTTGTACAGCATCTTGTAGCTCTTGAAATATACAGTTCCATTATTCTTGTAACTTCTCCTGGAAATGACCAGAATTCTCTCTGTAATTATCCTGGAAATGTCCAGTTGTCTCTTTTGTAATCCGCCCAGAACTGCAAGGTTGAGGCGGAATAGAAATCAGTAATGTAATGTAATGTAATAACATAATATATGATGAATCATATATATGTTATGGCAAATGCTTGAAGGCTGAATGAGAGAAACACACTCGGCAGTCTTGAGGGAAATTATGTATTTTGCATGAAGACATAAAAACAGTGTAAGTAATGTAGGCATTAATAAAATAAGCCACCCTGTCCCCTGACTAACCAACCCTTTTCAGAACCTTCCAGTAACAGGAAAGCATACCTCAGATATCTAAATTATGTCTCCTCTCAGGTCTAGAATACTCTTCCCATGAGTCTTCATAGGCTACCGAGGAAGTTACAGAAATCCACTGCCTGCTAAACACTCTGAAATCTGGGATGTACCCAGGGCTGGTACTAAAATGCTTCAATTTAACAAGTACATTGGATTTCAACTGCTAGACCTTTTGAGATAGGTGCTAGAGAGAAGAGGGAGCCAAAACAACGCAAAAACAAATACATTTTTAAAATTTATTTATTCAAATTTCTAGCCTATCCTCCCAAAAGAGCCCAGAACGGGTTACAAGTTTACATATTACAAGGTTAACAGCAAGGTTACAAGTTGACATATAAGCAAACATACATAATTGCAGTTAGTGATGTGATAGGCATATTCTTCATAAAATAGTGAGAAATAGAAACACAGGCAGTCCTTGGGTTAATAATGGGTTCCATTTTTTAAACTGCTCTTAAGTTGAATTTGTATGTAACTCGGATCCTAGTATTCTTCCCACCTTCTCTAACTGCTTGAGGTCCCTCTTGCATCCCTTTCCATCCATCCCACAGTTTCCTCTTAACCACCACATTCAACATTACTCCCTCTCATCTCTCTCTTCCCCATGCATCTCTACCTCATGAAAGCCATATAAATTACATTATATTACATTGGTGATTTCTATTCCGCCAATACCTTGCGGTTCAAGGCGGATTACATAAGAGTTTTCAGGAGGTTACAAGAATTGTGACATAGCATAAGAGTTACAAGAATTGTGACTCATATATACATATGTATAAATCTCATATGTACATGAAAAGTATTGTTCTACTTGTTATAATGGACTTGCATATAATGGAATATCATTTATAGCGGATGAGGTTCGCTGGTTCCGGCCGTGTGCCTTTATGAACATTTAGAATATCACTGCATATAGCGGACTCGCATATAACAGACTTTTGGTCCCCAGAGCTGCTTTTAGCTGTAGTTTTGTTCGGCTATAACGGACATGAAGGCTCTGCCTACAAGGCGCGTGACGTGCCAGTGATATAGTATCAAAATGCAGTCCAGAAGAAAATGACAAGAGTATTTTTCTTTCCAGTACAGTACGACATAATGCTTTAGAATATCTTTTAGTGTTCTGGTTTTGCAATCATTTCTTGCCATACCAATGTTTTGCTGAGTTTTGTTATTGATTTTGCTGATATGTTTGTGCAGTGACTGTTGTTCATTGATTGAACGTTGTTTCAAGTTGACCTAAATAAAGTTTTTAAAAAATACAATTCTGGATATAACGGACTCTGATATAATGGACTGTTTTTCCAGGTCCCTTGAAGTCCGTTATAACGAGATTATCCTGTATAACCTTTCACCTTGTCTCATTCTCCCTCAAAGCATTTGTCCCATTTGCAACTGCTGGGGGGAAAAGCCACCTCTGCTTGCACACAAGGGTCAACAGCAATCTCCAGCCCATGTTTCAAGATAATGTTGTGAAGCAAGCAGCAGCTAACTCAATCACAGGAATTTTCTTCTCGCTGCTACAGTCACAAAGTATGCGTATTCCACATGCACAGGCAGTATTGCATCCCATATCAGAACAACTCTTTATTTTACACTTGCAGGTAAGTACTTTATGTCGATCAGTGTATCAAGCTTCTCCATAAATCTGCCTTTGTCCTCCAGTTTTGCACTGCTCACAGAAACTTTGGTGGCGTGTTTCCACATGGATTTCAACTTTGCTTTAATCCTAACATGGATGTTTATAACAGGACCACTGAATTTTGGGGATGGATGAAACTGAGCGGGAAATCCTTGATAAAGCATTCGTGCAAAACATATACACTGTCAGATGGGCAAAGGTAGAAATAGGGAACAGTGCGAGTCCTCACTAATTTCAGGGGTCAGTGGCCAGGTGCATCTAGAGCAGTGGTCTCAAGCTCAAACCCTTTGCAGGGCCACATTTTGGATTTGTAGTACTTGGAGGGCCTCAGAAAAAATAGTTAATGTTATGATGAAAGATTGCATTCAACCTATGGCATATGGCCACCCACTCCTTTTAACATAACATAACAATATGCTTATATACCGCAGCTACCTCTCAGTTCTGTGCGGTTTACAGAGTAAAGATACTGGACATTCACAGTGAATTACAATCCATTAGTTAAAAATTTTACCAAACAAGTATGTTTTTTAACAGTTTCTAAATACCAGATAGGTGTTGGAAATTAATATAAAAATACCAAGATGTTTATCCCATATACTGGCCTGGATAAGATAGAATTTTTGTTTTATGTAGGCACCCACAAGCTGCCCTTTAGGGGCAAACAGTTTGGCATGGTGAGAGGCTTTTAACTAGCAGTTCCACCTCTGTTGGAGTAAAGTTGTAATTCCTTGGTTGGCGTCTCCTTTCAGGCAGCTATGTCAATATGGAGGTTCGAAAATGCCAACATGGATGTACATATAGGCAAAGCTGAACATACCAGGTGCGAGTGGTTATATATTCATAATATGGACATCCCTAATTGGAAAATGGGTCATAACAGTTGGGCGTTTTACAGATATGGACAGTCATGTCAGTCATTTTTGAATCTGAACATCACCAGAATGTTCCAAAGGGGAAGGCAGCTTGTGAATCTACCGTATATTCTTGAATATAAACAGAGATTTTTGGGCTAAAAAAATGGCCTAAAAATGGCGGTCTCAGTTTATATTTGGGTCAGTGCAGACCCACCCCCTCCCAAACCTGTTGAAGGCCTTTACTGGGCCTGCAGTCAAACCTGGTGGTCCAGCGGTGGACTGGGGCCGACTTTAAACAACTGTTATCTCCCTCCCATCCCCTCTGCATATCTGTTAAGTCCCTAGTAGTCCAGTGGTGAACTGCAGCAGTGCCCGTGCAGAGCCACTAGCTAATTGGCTACTGCAAGTTCTTGCGGGATCACTATGCTAACTCTGCCCATTAATCCATGTGTGTCTGTGTTCTGTAATTTTATTCTTTATAATAGTTTCTATTATCTTGTCTGGAACCGAAATCAGATTTATCAGTCTGTAATTTCCCGGATCACCCCTGGAACCCTTCTTAAAAATCGGCATTACATTGATGATTTTAATGACAGGTTACAGATCACTAACAGGAGATTAGCTATTTCATGTTTGAGTGTTTTCAGTGCCCTGGGGTGTATACCATGCGGACCAGGTGATTTATCATTCTTTAACTTGTTGATTTGACTTAGTATGTCTTCCAGCTTCACCAAGATTTCTTTCAGTTCCTTTGCATCATCACCCATAAAGACTGAAGTAAATAATTCATTCAGTCTCTTTCTTATGACCTTATCCTCCCTCAGTGCCCCTTTTGCTCCTTCATGATCTAGTGGTCCCACGGATTCCCTCACAGGCTTTCTGCTTCTGATGTACCTGAAAATGTTTTTACTGTGAGTTTTTGCATTTGTGGCAAGTTTCTATTCATAGTCTCTTTTAGCCTTAGAACATAAGAATTGCTGCTGCTGGGTCAGACCAGTGGTCCATCGCACCCAGCAGTCCGCTCATGCAGCGGCCCCCAGGTCAAAAACCAGTGCCCCAACCGAGACCAGCCCTACCTGCATTCGTTCCGGTTCAGCAGGAACTTGTCAAACCTTGTCTTGAATCCCTGGAGGGTGTTTTCCCCTATAACAGATTCAGGAAGAGCATTCCAGTTCTCTACCACTCTCTGGGTTAAAAAGAACTTTCTTACATTTGTACGGAATCTGTCCCCTTTTAACTTTAGAGAGTGCCCTCTCGTTCTCTCTACCTTGGAGAGGGTGAACAACCTGTCTTTATCTACTAAGTCTATTCCTTTCATTATCTTGAATGTTTCGATCATGTCCCCTCTCAGTCTCCTCTTTTCAAGGGAGAATAGGCCTAGCTTCTCTAATCTCTCACTGTACAGCAACTCCTCCAATGTTGAAGAGCACGGGTCTAAGCACCGAGCCCTGCGGCACCCCACTGGTGAAGTTCTTCCAGTCTGAGTATTGTCCATTTACCCCCACCCTCTGTTTCCTATCCGCTAGCCAGTTTTTCATCCACATGAGTATTTCATCCTCTATTCCATGGCTCTCAATTTTCTGAAATAGTCATTAATGCGGAACCTTGTTGAACGCCTTCTGAAAATCCAGATATATAATGTCGACCGGGGTCACCCATGTCTATCTGCCTGTTTACTCCCTTGAAGAAGTGCAGCAAGTTCGTCAAGCAAGATCGTCCCTTGCTGAAGCCTTGCTGACTGGTCCTCATCAGATTGTGTTCGTCAAGGTGATCAATGATGTGGTCTTTTATCAGCGCCTCTACCATCTTTCCCGGTACTGAGGTCAGACTCACCGGTCTGTAGTTTCCCGGATCTCCCTTTGAACCTTTTTTGAAGATCGGCGTAACATTCGCCACCTTCCAGTCTTCCAGAATCTTTCCCGATTTGATTGACAGATTGGCCATTAGTTGAAGCAGTTCAGCTATAGTCCCTTTCAGTTCCTTTATGACTCTTGGATGGATGCCATCCGATCCCGGGGTTTTGTCACTTTTAACCCTATCAATCTGCCTGCGTACTTCCTCTAGACTGACCGTCAACCTTGTCAGTTTCCCGCCTTCGTCCCCAGTTCCAGTATGTTTTGTATACCGACGCAAAAAATGTGTTCAGTTTATCGGCGATGGCTTTGTCCTCCTTTAGCACACCCTTTAATCCATGATCATCCAACGGTCCCACCGCTTCCTTTGCAGGTCATTTCCCCTTAATATATTGAAAGAACGGCTTGAAGTTTTTCGCCTCCTTGGCTATTTTTTCCTCGTAGTCTCTTTTGGCCCCTTTTACTGCTTTATGGCACCTGCGTTGATGCTGTTTGTGCTTCTTCCAGTTTTCGTCTGTTTTTGACCTTTTCCATTCCTTCTTTATCTATGCTTTGTATCTAACTTTTCAGTTGTTGTTTCTTATTTTCTTCTTTTGGACCCTTTTTCCATTGTTTGTCTTTTGGCTCTAACAGCCTCTTTCACTTCACCTTTTAATCATGCTGGCTATCTTTTATATGTGGAATACATCTGAGCTCTCTCCTGATAGACATCTTTGTGCTCTATGGAGAAACTTCCACATGCACAGGAAAATGGAAATCCCAGCTCGTCACAGCCCATGCTATCCATCCGGTTGATGTTCACTTCTATAATTGGCAGTCCTTACAATGTATGGCAATGGTAGGTTATTTTAGACAATGAGAACGACTATCTTAAGACCTCCATGTCAGCATTAGGAACATCCAAATGTTTTGTCATCTTTGTAATGATTTTGGAAGAAATGAAAATTCTCATTCATATATTTCCATAATTGAGGGCTTTTTTTGGACCTCCAGCACTGGATATCCCAGTTCTGACTTAACTTGTTTTCAAAAAAATTCCCCTCTATGTAAGTTATGTCTATATTTGTAGAATAGCATCTAGGCATCCTGGTAGTAATTAAGGGGTATATGCAAACATGCAATAAGTATACGTGTGGATGCCTATATTATAGAATTGCCTTTAGTAAATGGGTTCCATGGACATTAATGGGTCTTGTGTTAAATCTAGCCCTTAGGTTGAATCCTTCTGAAGAGAGGGAAAAACCTACTAAAGCTGAATGCAAATTGTCTTTAGAAACCAATGAATAGATGTGAGCTAAATCCAAATAACTTCAGTTTAATAGCACCCCCCCCCCCCCCGAACACCCATAGTTACCAATATTTCATAAAGATTGGGGTACCAAATGCAATATAAATTCCCACCCCTGGACACAAATGAAGGATCTTGCTAATACTGGGGGGCTTAGCATCCACTACACCCACACAGCTGGCTCCTATGAGATGTTCATTGGATAAGAATGAGAAGTGGCGCTGGACAGGTACTCAACCTTGCCAAGTAAGCATAATACAGATTAAGAGTAGAAGGAGAACCAAGGATACAAATCAAAAGAGAATTCCATTTTTGAATTAGCAACAAAGCTGGCTGGAGCACAAGCAGGGATGAGAATAATTCAGGTTTACAGCTGAACTAGCATAACCAATAGTTCTGTTCTCTGTATCATTCTCTTTGCAGTGGCCATTAAATTGTTTGCCTAGACCTCATCACCTTTATCAAGCACACATCAGTGCTGGAAGAGTCAAGGAAGCTTGCCAAAGTAAATTTCCCCAGAGAATAGGGCGGGGAGAATAGAGCACTTAATTGTTTTCCTTTGCAAACAGTATCCACTAGGGGGGCTTCTTGTGACTCAAGTTTCATAACAGGTTGCTAGTGATGTGGTGTTTCTGCATTAAATCTCTGAAGCAAACCCAGTCACAACAGCAGCATGCTGATGGACAAGGAAGGGGTCCTGAGAAAATCTCTAGCAATCTAGTTTTCATTAGTTTTTTCTGAAACTCCTGGGTAGCTATAATCTCATCACAAGTCATCCATGGGTCACACACTGGAGATCCCAGTGAGCATATGCAGTGGCATAGTGAGGGTGAGAGGTACCCAGGGCAGTGTTGCACCTCCCTTGCCCTCTTCTCTGCCCCCACCCCTTCCTGTCACGCATGCGCCACTTCCCTTCACCTGTATCTCTGTAATGTTCCAGGCATGAGCAGGAACCCCCAATCTGCTGTCGTACCAGTGTCGGCTCTTCCTCTATGTCACTTCCTAGGCACGAGTCCAGGAAGTGACATCAGAGGAAGAACCGATGCTAGCATGACAGCAGGTTGGAGGTTGCTGCTCACACCAGGAATGTTACAGAGGTACGGGGGAATGGAAGTGGTGCACACGTGCGGCATTGGGGGGGGCAGAGAGGAGGACGGGTGCCTGAGCCCTCAACAAGACGGCACCCAGGGCAGACCGCCCCCTCCTCCCCACCCCAGTAGGAAGTGGAGTAGGGGAGGAGCACAGGCAGCAGCAGGTAGCAGAGTGCACATAGCCCCACATGCCTCCTCATCCCCCCTGGGCCTTTGCTGACAACTTATCTTACTTCACTGGAGTCCATAGGACTGAAAAGGAAAGAAATAAAGGAGTTTTCCTACTGAAGATAAAGAAGCAAGAAGAAACTGACTGAGCCCATTGGTGGAGCTAGGGTGATCAGGTTACCCATTCCAGAAGGGAGACTTTTAGGTCAGTCCTGAACAACAACAACAAAAAAGAACTAGATCTAGATTGTTTCACCTCTTGTTGGTCCCTGAACCAGCTGCTCCACAAATCAGTCCTTGAATTCATCAAGAAATTTCATCTCCCTAGCATGTCCTGATGCTACATTTATCTATTCAACATCGGGGTAGTTGAAATCACCCATTATTACTATGTTACCGAGTTTGTTAGCCTCCCTAATTTCTGATAACATTTCAGCATCTGTCAGGCATATACTACCGTCTACCTGGTCAGGCGGACGGTAGTACACTCCTATCACTATCCTTTTCCCAGTTACACACAGAATTTCTACCTGTAGGGATTCCAAGGTATGTTTCTGCTCCTGTAGAATTTTTAGTCCATTCGATTCAAGGCTCTCCTTAACATATAACGCTACACCTGCACTGATTTCAACCAGTTCTCAATCCATAAAAGGACATTACCTCCTATCCCATAACTTTCTAATTTCCTCAGAAGTCTTTCTATGAAATAACTATGAAATAACTTATACCTGGTATGACGGTGTCCAATTGGTTATCTTCCTTCCACCAGGTTTCAGAGATGCCTATTATATCTATCTTTTCATTTAATGCAATATATTCTAACTCTCCCATCTTGTTTCTTAGGCTTCTGGCATTTGCATACAGACATTTCAAACAGTGTTTGTCATATCTATTTACAATTTGCTCAGCAGTTGGCATAGATAATTTGCAATCTTTAAAATCAGCCTGCTCTGAATTTAAGGAAACCTGATCTACTGAAGCCTGCATTGCAATCTCACTATCAGGATGCTCTGTCTTCCCTTTTATAATGATATCTTTTAAAGATACCTTGTCCCGAACCATGCTCTTTTGAGCAACTATCAGCCTTCCCCCAGTTTCTAGTTTAAAAGCTGCTCTATCTCCTTTTTAAATGTTGACGCCAGCAGCCTAGTTCCACCCTGGTTAAGGTGGAGCCCATCATTGCAGAATCGGCTCCTCCTTCCCCAGTATGTTGCCCAGTTCCTAACAAATCTAAAACCCTCCTCCATGTACCATTGCCTCATCCACACATTGTGACTCCAGAGCTCTGCCTGTCTTTTGGGATCTGTATGTAGAAGAGGTAGAATTTCTGAAAAATGCTACCCTGGAGGTTCTGGATTTTAACTTCCTACCTAAGAGGATATTGCATCCCCTAGTAGGCATATCCTTGCTATAGGGTTTTACAATTACATCCCAAAGCAGTGTAGTATTTATAGGCCATGATTCTATCCATTGAAATCAGTGCTTCAGGTCCCATAATGCACAAGGATAAAGTTAGCAGAAATCCAGGACTGGCCAAAAAGTCTTCCTTCTGGAATGGGTAACCTGGTCTCCCTAGGTGGAGCCTAGCACAGTTGGGTGCTGTATCTGTTTGTACCGTACTCAGCTGCAGCTTGCAGTCTCTTCAGGTTAGTTTGGCTTGAACAAAAGATAAGGAGATCTAAGACAAAAATAACAGCTGCACTTGGGAGCTTAAAGTCCATCTTCAGGAACATTTAGAGGCCATTAGAGGAAATGATCTGAGATTTGCTGTTGGTTATCGTAATTCTGGTCATGAAATTTAAAATTTATGTATTATTACTGAAAAAATGCCTTTTTCTAGGAAATGAGGATTTAATAGACAGAAGTTTCTTATATGTAGAGAAGACTATTACCCTTGTGAACTGCGCCCCCTCAAACCTATTTGCATTCTTTATCTTTAGATATCTTTCAAGATACAGCACTAATCTATATCGTACTTTATGAACAGTTCTGGCAAGCAGCCATGTTCACAAAAGTATTCTACTGCATTAAAAAGGTAAGCGCTTACTCTGTATTAAAATCTGCTTCATTCAGCATCCTCTGATGCCAAAAGAAATGTAGTTGATAGTTCAGTATTGATTGTTTGTGAGGCTGGTTTTTCCTACTCCAAAATCAATGTATGACATTTTTTTTCTTTGTTTCTGAAAACTCAGAAATTGGAATCGGTGGAACAACCCTGAGATATTTTGCCACCCTTTCTTCACTCTCATAAAAATGTTTAAAAAGAACGAGTGTGTGAAACACCACATAACAAAAAGTTTTTTGTTTGTTTTTTTTGTTCCTGGGTAGTAAGTATTCTTTCTTAATTGCCTATACCACAAAAATATAGAAAATGGTGATCATTCCCCTCAGACTTTGCTTTTTGTGACCAGGACATTGATATTTTTAAATTTACCTTTTTGTAGAACTTCCCATTGTTTAGATGGCATCCAGAGGGCTGCAAGCATCTGGCAGATATATTTTGCTATGTATGTGGCCAATTTATCAAGACAAGAGGGTATAACACTCCATAGAAACATCTGCTAAGATGTGTGATGCCTATAAGGGATATTTTGGAATGCCTGTTAGGGATCAAGATAAACCTTGGGCACTTCACATTTGAGCACTGCCAAAAAAAACAGAGGAAGGTAAGACAATTTTGTTTCTCGCTAGGATGGTGGAATTAGAATGTTTAATTTTAAAAAAAATTAAATTTAAAAATTTTCAAACTTATTTGAATATATTTATGAAATATGTTGCGAGAATCTCATACACATTAGTCATAGGTGAAATAAATTTATTGTTTTCATTACCACAATTTCATTTTATTCTTCTACAGGATGGTACAGAGGGGAAAAGAGAGCCTTGACGTTTGCTATTCCAAGAATTTGGCGGGAACCCAACTGCTATTTCTGCATGGTGGTCCAAGCGTTGAGCTGGCAAGCATGCATCTGCAATCACATATCCAAACATTCCTTCATCCATCGCCCTGGTTCCACATTGCCCTGGGTTCCCCAAACCCACTCCCCCAGAAAGAGGACAGCTGTCTTCAGAAGAGACCAGCAAGTCAGAGAGTGAAGGAGACATTGTAGATCCAGTTTACAACATCAGTAGTGCAGCTGATGAGAAAAACCCATGTGCATGAGTGATGTCTCTTTCATTTGAAAGGAAACTCTGGAATGAGAGGGCATAGAATGAAGTTAAGAGGTGATAGCCTCAAGAGTAATCTAAGGAAATACTTTTATAAAGAGAGGGTGGTAGATGCGTGGAACAATCTTCCGGAAGAGGTGGTGGAAACAGAAACTGTGTCTGAATTCAAGAAAGCCTGGGGATCTCTTAGAGAGAGAAAGAGATAATGGTTACTGCAGATGGGCCATTTGGCCTTTATCTGCCATCATGTTTCTATGTTTCTATTGGAAACAGGATACTGGGCTTGATGGACCTTTGGTCTGTCCCTTTATGGTAACTTATGTTCTTAATCAGCACAAGGTAATGTAGCAGCACTAACTGATCAGTGCATGGGAAAACATTTTTAAGTGTGCAGTTTGCACACATAGATCACAAACTTACTGAAAGATGCCTGATCGCATCCCGCGGTAAGCCTTT
This sequence comes from Geotrypetes seraphini, assembly GCF_902459505.1. Taxonomy (NCBI): domain Eukaryota; kingdom Metazoa; phylum Chordata; class Amphibia; order Gymnophiona; family Dermophiidae; genus Geotrypetes; species Geotrypetes seraphini. The sequence goes on from NC_047084.1 coordinate 537,841,685, forward strand.
TTAAGATGTGCTAAGTACCCTAAATGTTTCAAGTCTTCCTACTTAGAGCACAAGGCAGTATAAGGCTGCATGAGCCGGTCAGAATCGAACATTTCAAACATTGCTCCTGTGTGGAATAGTACTCAAATAAAACTAAAACATCCTTCTCACCTGATGCAGAAACAAACTGCTGCTCCATGCTGGTTACTCCCATTTCTTCTCTTTAGCCTTCTAATTGCCACTCTGTGAAGATTATGCTCATATCTTTTTGAATTTGTGTAACAGTGTGTCTCAATGGACGAGAGAGTATACAATCAAATTCTTAGAGAGTAGTCCAGCTATGACTACCTCCTAACCCTCATCACAATGTTATCTTAAATACCCAGACCCTCAGAAATGCCACCAAGATACTCAAGTCTGTTTCATAGTATCTGGCTTTATGCATTCAATCCTCACCGGGTCTCTTATAAAACAATAAATACTTTATAATAAATCTCTTTTATATTAATGATTTTTATATTAGTGATATTAATAGTACTTAGCTTAAAGTGGTCAAATGCTGAGGGATACAAAAGCCGACATGTTTCACCCCGAGGGTTTCTTCAGGGCTGCTATCCCTGTATGAAGCTACTCTTCCACATCGCGACCTCAAAGTTCCTGTTATCTTTATGAAAGCACAGTACAGCCATTCAACCTGAAGGACAAGTTAATTACAGAAATAATATAAGAAGAAAGCAGTAAAGCCTTGACCATCAAACACACCTACATAAAAACTAACATGTGTATAAAGCATCCAGTTTTATTTTTCAATTTACAAATTCTTGTAAATCTAGCCAGATTCAGGAGAGGCCACATACCGTAACTGAATCCCTTCTGTCAGGCTTCCATGACTCCATTCGTACTTCTCTGGACTAATACTCTTCAGTTGCTGTTTTCTTTGACCTATCTTCTTCCTTTCATCTGTTTGATCATGCTATCCTTTTTCATTGTCTGAACTCTGTTTGTCTTGGGCTCTGTTCTGGCTTGGTTTTGCTGTTGTCTCTTTGATTGTACATTTCAACTCTCTCATAGTCAAACTCTCTCCACTGTCTCTATTCAGTATAAATGAAAATCCAATATAAATCAAAAATATACTTTAAAAAATATATATGTGTTGACTTCTTTCACTGCTTCCCTCATAAGAACCAGAAATGAATCAAAAACAAATAAATGTGTGTGTAAAGAAAATAGGCTCAAAATATATACAGTAGACTCTCAGTTAACCGGCACCCATGAGGATTGATAGATGCCGGATAAATGTAGCTTCTGGTTGCTTGAGAGTTACTATTAAAAATAGGCCTAACTAATACTATACCCCATACTGTGCCATACCATAAACTATTCCAGTCAAACTACCAGACATGTGGTAGGCAAAACATGGGCGTACTTAGGTGTGGCAGGCAAAGTTTGCACTTAAATTTCCACCAGAAATTGATTTTATTTTCATTTTTATTTAAAGTATTACAGTATTTCTTTGATTTTTTTCCCCTGTTTGCTTGAGAGTTCTGTTTGCTTGAGTTCCGGTTAACAGAGAACCTACTGTATCTCATTTCTAGGGTCACCTTATACTCATAATTAAGTAGATATAAATTATCATCAAGTTCAAAAGCTTTTTTCTGTTTGGCACCAGCATTATGGAATGGTCTACCGCTGCAGTTAAAAAAAGAGTCATTGTTAAGAAATTTACGGTTGCATTAAAGACATTTTCTCCGCTGCATTTAATATGGATATAGGAACTGGCGTGAGAGTGCATTAGTAGCTCTGGAATGCACTCAGTGGGTTGGAAGAATTCAAAATGATTTTGAAATAAATGTTTGATGTGGAATATGAATGAATAATGGTTAAGCTTTCCTATTGATAACTGGAGTTCTTAGGTAGTTCATGGAAATGTATTTGGGTTTTATTATAAACCATTTTGATCAAAAATTTTGTAAAGCGGTGTAGAAAATTGTTTAATAAACATGAACATAATCACTGCCTACTTCCTTATAATTAGTGTTCAAACAAAATACCACTGCAAATAGTGCATTTAGCTTCAAAAGTGACTCTGGTTTTCCATTTCAATATACTTTTACAAATATATTTTTGATCTGAGAGTTGTGAATGTAGCATGATCACACTCTGTACACTAAATGGTCTCTCTTTTCCCCTCCCCCTTTTCCTTTCTTTTCCTTTTTTTCAAGGTTTAATAAGTACTGTATTTTGTATATAGTAATTTGATCCATAGTAGAATGTGTGCTTTTGTCGTATATTCCCAATTATTATATTTAGTATTGTTGGAGGTATTGTTTAAGTGCGTGAAATGATGCACTTAAAGTAAAAATAATTTGTAACTGGGATTCTGAAAAATTTGGAGTCCAGCCCTGCCCTCAGCCATCTTATCCAGGTGCTGTGCTAAAAGCACCTATTACAAAAGCATGACTGGGTGTGCCAGTAAAAGGACTGAGCCATTTAATAGCCAGACAGAGGCAACTCAGGTGAATACACAAAGCATGGCTGGATGTGCCAGTTCCCCTGCCCACAGTCTGCAATCTCATCATGACATCACTGAGATAAAGACAGCCCTGTTCTGTGATGCACTGCTTTATGATTGGATGTGAGATAGAGACTGCCCCTGAGTTTTTATGCATCCTGGGAAACACCCCCTCCAACACATCTATAAAGTGTCGACACCATCTGGTGTTCTGTTTCTTTCCATCTTTTTTTGGACCAGTGCTGGATCAAACTGCAACCTCTGCAAACATGTACTTCTAAACATGTGCTTTCAGGCATATCAAGTGGCTTTGTAAGGACTTTTCAGCCAGTATTTGAGAGTATCTTTGAACCTTTAATCTTAGAGAAATTTTGTCTGTGTATTTCTATTAATTCTTTGCTTAAAGATCCTATATGTAACTGCTTCTACCAGCTTGATTGTAATTTTATACTGGCTCAAAAAAGAAAATAAACTTTCAGTTTGCTTATAAATGTTCTGGTCTTGGTTCTTGAATAGATATCTTAAATAATAAAATGCTAGCCCGCCCATGCGCAGTAGCAAACCGTGTTCCCTGATCCCTTTTCTGTAGTGGTGTGGCTGCACGACTGCGCATGCGCGCTTAATACGTCACTGCCAGAAGACGAACCGTCACAGAGCGAGTGAACGCCGAGTCCTGTGGCACATCCGGATTGTGAGCAGTCCTGCCTTCAGTCCTGTCCCTGTTAAACCGGCTGGCAATAACAAAGTCAGATGCCATGGGTTCTTCCCTTTTGCCAAATTACTAAAGGCTCTGCCGGTCTCGATCCTGAGGGGCGGGATCGAGACCGGCAGAGCCTATAGCGATTTAGCAAGAGGGAAAGCCCCCGTGATGTCTGGCTTCGTTATTGCCAGCCGGTTTAGTGGGACCGAGACAGGACCGAAGGCAGGGCTGCTCACAATCCAGATGCACCGCTGGCTCATCACTCCCCCTCCTTCCAGCGACCGCCAAACAGTGCCTTCCTCCTTGCCATTATCCTCAAGGCCTGAACTGCAAGTTTGAAGGTAGGGCACGGACGGTTTGAGAATGAGGGAGAGAACAACGCAGCCAGACGGACCGCGGGAAGGGAAAGGGGGGGGAGGAGGGTTTAGAGGGAGCTGGCTGGCTGCATAAATTATTTTCATTTCAAATCTGCCGCCGCCGCCGCGGCTCCTCTCTCATCTTCCGACATAATATAAGTGCAGCTCATGAGAGGAGCCGCAGTGGCGACTTTGAAAACAGCTCCCTTAGTTCTTCGCTGCATTTTTTTTTTAAGTTTAAAACTGCCGCCGTGGCTCCTCTCACGATCCCGGTCTGTGTCAGAGAAGGCTTCCGACGCAGGCCGGATCGTGAAAGGAGCCACGTAGGCATCTTTAAACTTTAAAAAAAAAATCCAGCAAAGAACTAAGGGAGCCGTTTTATCTCCATGCTGCTACGAAGGAACAGGTGAGGGGGAGGGAAATGCTGATGCTGATGCAGAGGGAGCAGGCAGGCATGGCAGGCAAGCAGGGGGAGAGGGAAAGGGGCTGCTTTGGGGGTAGGGGTGTGCTGGGGGCACACAGCAGTCATGGGCAGGGGATCACAGAACAGGCAGGCATGGCTCAACAAGGGGAGAGGGAAAGGGGGCTGCTTTGGGGTGAGGGGTTTGCTGGGCCAGACAGCAATCATAGGGGGGAAACAGAAGGGGGCCACGGAGCAGGCAGGCATGGCACAAAAGGGGGCAGGGGCATTGGGAAACGGGGCTGCTTTGGGGGGAAGAGTGTTCTGGGGGCACACACCAATCATGCCGGGGAAGAGAAGGGGGCCACAGAGAGATAGGCAGGCATGGCGCAATGGAGAAATACAGGCAGGCAGGGCGCAAGACAGAGACACAGACAGAAAGAATGACAGACAGACAGACAGCATCCAAGCACAGAGAGAGAAAGGAAAAAAAAACCAGTCGTCTACTCTAGCACCCGTTGGACAGGAGGAGAACGAAAGAGATGCTGATGGACAGGGGGTTGAGGAAAAGGAACGGAGGACTAATATTGGACAGGGGGAGAAGGAAAGAGGTGCTGCTGGACAGGGGGGAGGTAAAACAAAGGGGGAAGGGCTGCTGCTGCATAAGAGAGCAGTGAAGGGGTGGTGGTGGACACAGGGGAGGTAAAAGGAAGGGAAGATGGACAGGGGGAGCAGGCAAGGGGTGGTGATGGACAGCCAAGGAAAAAGAAAGGCAGAAAGAAAAAAGCGGCTAAGGAGAGAGAGAGAGAAAGAAATAAAGACAGACACACACACATATGTTCTAGCACCCGTTAATGTAACGGGCTTAAAGACTAGTTCATATATATTTAATTATGGTTACAGAGCTAAGTTTTAATCAAGCAAGCTAACTTTCCCAAAATTAATAATTCTTTATAAGTTATATTCCTCTCTTTGAGATAGCAAGATAACTTATTGGTGGAGTTCCATCCATTTAATAATTATTTTTAGTAACAGGAGGAATAGTGACTAGGATGCCCCCCACTAGCAATTATACATTGTTTATGATGTCTAATAGATGCTGAAGATCATTATTATCTGGAATATGGAAGGCATATCATTCCCTATCCATAGACAATGCTCTGTTTGTCTTGGGCTCTGTTCTGGCTTGGTTTTGCTGTTGTCTCTTTGATTGTACATTTTGAACAGGAGGATGGCTTCTGTGGCCTTCCTCCAGGAAACCCATCTGTCATCTGTGGAGCTAAGGAAACTACAAAAATGGTGGGTTGGAGATTGTTTGGAAACCTCGCCTCTGCCAAGAAAGCTGGGATTCATTCAGGGCTGCATGTTACTAAACATGTAATTATAAAAGATGGCAAAGGGATTCATTATAGCACAGTTGCAAATATTATATAATTGCTAATATTGCTGGGCAATCACTGGTGTTATGCAATATAGGTTTCTAATGTCTATGATGGGAAGTTTTTATAATCAGACCCAGTAGCGTACCAAGGGGAGGGTGTGGGGGGCGGTCCGCCCCAGGTGCAAGCCCTGAGGGGGTGCTCCCGGCCTTGGCATTCAGTCCCCCCAAAGGACCGCTCGCCTCCCTGGCCTCCCCGCACCACCTACGAAGCAGCCCGCAGCGGGATCGCGATGCCAGCGATCCCTGTGCTACTTCGGCGCTTCTTCCTCCGCCACGGTCACGCCCAACCTCTGACATCAGAGGAGGGGCGGAACCGCGGCGGAGGAAGCAGCTCCGAAGCAGCGCAAGGATCGCTGGCGTCGCGATCCCGCTGCGGGCTGCTTCGTAGGTGGTGCGGGGAGGCCAGTGGGGTGAGCGGTCCTTCGGGGTGGGTCGGGGCGTCAGGCCTTCAGGGTGGGGTGGGTGGACAGGCAGGCAGGCAGGCCTTCAAGGGGGAGGGAGGATGACAGGCAGGCAGGCCTTCTAGGGGGGGACAGGCAGGCCTTCAAGGGGGGACAGGCCTTCAAGTGGGGGGGGACAGGCAGGCAGGTCTTAAAGGCAGGGACAGGCCTTCAAAGGGGGGGACAGGCAGGTAGGCTTTCAAGGGAGGGACAGGCCTTCAAGGGGGGACAGGCAGGCCTTCAAGGAGAGTACAGGCCTTCGGGGGGTGCAGGCCTTCAAGGGGAGGGGACAGGCCTTCAAGGGGGATAGGCCTTCAAGGGGATCAGGCAGGCAGGCCTTCAAGGGGGGGGACAGGCAGGCAGGCAGGCTTTCAAGGGGGGCAGGCCTTCAAGGGGGGCAGGCCTTTGGGGGGTGCAGGCCTTCAGGGGTGGGATGCAGACCTTTAAGGTGGGGACAGGCCTTCAGAGAGGGGGGCCCTGGTGTAGAAATACACGGAGGGAATGGGGGGGTTCAAAGAGACGCGCATATGCCGGACTTTGGGTGGGACGAAATAATGGATCTGAAAATAGAGAAGAGAGAAAGAGATGATGGACCATGGTTTTTAGAGAGGGAAGGAACAGAAAGGGAGAGAAGTTGGACACAAGGGATGGTGTGGAGGGGGGGATAGAGATACTGGATAGGAGGGTAGTTGGGAAAAGAAAAGGAGAGATGATGGACGCTGGGGTGGTGGGGAAGAAGGGAGAGATGCTGGATGAAAGGGTAGTTAAGAAAAGATGGATCTGTGGAGGGAAATGAAAAAAGGAAATATGCCAGACCTCTTGGGGACGGAAGGGAAACGGGGAGGACAGAGATGGCAGATGGATGGTTAGCATGGAGAAAGAAGAAAGAAGGAGACCCTGGCAAGCAAATTATCAGAAGACAACCAGAGCCTTGGACCAACAAGATTTGAAAAATAACCAGACAACAAAAGGTAGAAAAACTAATTTTATTTTCTGTTTTGTGATTACAATATATCAGATTTGAAATGTGTATCCTGCCAGAGCTGGTGTTAGACCGCAAACGTGAGCTAGGATTTAACAGAGAGAGGAAAAGTCCTTTTTGTTTCTTTATTTTACTTACACCACAGCGCCAGTGTGGTTAGGAGAAGCCAAAGGGGGTGAAAAAGCTATAAAATAAACCCACCAGGATGTTTGGAAAAAAAAACAAAACACCCAATTGGGCAGGAAAGTTGAATTGAAAAACCAATTCAATAGGCTGAATCGAATCAAAAAAATTTTTTTTTTCTTGAATCGGGCAGCACTAGTTTGCGCTACTGTCTTAGACTTTAGGACCTGGGATTGGGGAGAGATGGCATCCTCAGTAGTTTATAATGCAAGTGAAATGAGGATTTGGTCAGACTTTTGAAGGGTCTGCAGAAGAAAAATATTGTATAGGCCGGGGACATGAGACAGCAGGAAATGGGAACTTTTCTTTCTTCTATTTTTGTGAATGGTAAGGCTGAGGATGTCAGAGAGTTCAGTTAAAATATGTGTTTTATAAGAAAATATAATAATGTGTTTTATAAAGTTTATAAGCATTGCTGGCCTACCCGGTGAGGTGTTCCTAATGGTGGTGGTGGTGGCAGCGTGTCAATGTGTTGAGAGGAAGAGGTGGTCTGGGAAATTCTGCTGAGCAAACTCCGGGCCCATTTCCACTCCCCCAGTTAGTCCACTCCACTCAACTGGTTCACACACTGAGTGGGTCTTTGGGTGTTGTACCTGGGTAGTTGTTTTGGGATCTCTAGTTTCAAGTTTCAAGTTTACCTTTATTTGATGAATCGCTTATCACAATATCTAAGCGATGTACAGTTAAAAACCATCAGAGTGTGGTAATACATTTAGTTTACAAAAATCACTTAAGAGACAGACATACATTTAGTTTACAAAAAATCACTTATGAGACCGACAAAGATTGACGAACAAGAAGGGGTGGGAAGAAAGGGGAGAAGTTACAATTTTGTTATCTGTTAGAGTTTGACATCAAAGGGTAAAAACACATTGGGTAGTAATGGGTTAAGAAGAAAAAAGAAGAGTACGGAAACCTAAAATGACTATGTTTTATAAGTCAAATGCGTCCTGGAATAAATATGTTTTTAAAATTTTCTTAAACACAACAAGGTCTGTTTCGTTTTTAATAAAATTTGGAAGGGAGTTCCATAGTGTGGGAGCTTTTACAGAGAATATATCATTGCGTCTTGTGCCTATGATTCTTAGCGATGGGACTGAAAGCAAATTTGATGAAGAGGATCTTAAAGAACGAGCAGATTTGTGTGGGACAATCATTTTTGCAATAAATTGGGGTTCATTGAAGCTTAATGTTTTGTAAACCAAAAATAATATTTTAAAGGTAATTCGATGGGTTATAGGGAGCCAGTGTGATTTAATTAGTAAGGGGGTAACATGCTCAAATTTCTTTGCATTGAATATTAATTTAACTGCTGTATTTTGGATGATTTGGAGACGTCTATTTTCTTTTTGGGTTATGTTAATTAGGAGAGCATTACAATAGTCCAGTTTGGAAATAATAAGAGAGTGAATTAAAATATTGAGTGATTTAGCTTCCAAAAAAGTAGAAATTGAGCGTAAGAGCCGTAATCTGTAAAAACAGGATTTAACTATTGCGCTGATATGGTCATGAAAAGATAGATCAGCATCGATTATCACACCGAGGATTTTCAACCTAGATACTGATTCTAATGGAATGTTATCAAGTATGAATGGTGTTTTTTGAAATATGTCTCCTTTCCAAGTGAAAAGCATGGTTTTTGTTTTTTGGGTATTTAAAGCCAATTTGTTATTGTTTAACCAGGTTTTCATTTTTTCTAATTTGTCAGTGATAGTTTTTATTTCTTCTATGTTTTCTGGATTGAGAGGGTGCAGTAGTTGAATGTCATCCGCGTATGAAAAGGTTGTAAATCCTAGTGACTGTGACATGGTGATAAGTGGAGATAAGAAAATGTTAAATAGCAGAGGGGATAATATTGATCCTTGTGGAACTCCAGAAGATAAAGAGAAGTTTTCAGAATAGGACTCATTAAATTTAACTCTCGAAATTCGGTTTGAAAGAAAGGATGTTAACCACTGTAAGACTTGGCCATCTATCCCTAGTGATTGCAGACGATTGAGAAGAATTTCATGATCTATGGTATCGAAAGCTGCAGATAGGTCTAAAGAAAAGAGTGCTACAGATTTATGATAGTCAAGAAAGTAATGAATATTTGTAACAAGACCAATCATAGAATATTCAGTGCTGTGATATTTTCGAAAACCTGTTTGGTTGGGGTGTAATGCATTAGTGGATTCGATGAATTCCGAAAGCTGTTCAAAAACCAGTTTTTCCGTCAATTTCATTAAGAATGGTAAGTTTGATATGGGGCGGTAGTTAGATGAGTCATCAGGACTGGATTTGAAGTTTTTTAAGATTGGTGTAACAGTAGAGGATTTCCAAGTGGTAGGAACAGTAGAAGAAGAAAAACTTTTTTGTATGAGTGATAGAATAAATGGACCAAAATAAGAAAAAAATTTATTTAGATAGAACGGCGGAATAAGTTCCGTAGGAGAACCTTTTAAATTGATTGACTTAAGATGTCTTTCAATGTCTCTACCAGTGGTTTGTCAGTATCTCCTTGTGGTCCAAGGAAGGAAACTTTGTTAACCTTAGCCTTGACCTTCAGAATATGTTTGTAACAGTGCTGCTTGTGTGGCATTAGGCTATGTAGTTATCGAAAGAAAAAACCAGACCTTTGAACATTTTTGCACTATATGGTGGGTGTATGAGGAGATTCACATTTCCAGCACAGCTAAGTCCTTGTGAAGTTACCTTGTTCTTTCTGTATTTGACATCCAGCAAGGTCTCTGTTTGGAAGGAAAGATCTAAGCTTAAAAATGAAGTGGCCAGAAGTTATGGTAAAAGCAGATAGCGTTGCTGATTTTAAGAAAGGTTTGGACAAATTCCTGGAGGAAAAGTCCATAGTCTGTTATTATGACATGGGGGAAGTGTCTGCTTGCCCTGGATCGGTAGCATGGAATGTTGCTACTCTTTGGGTTTTGACCAGGTACTAATGACCTGGATTGGTTACCATGAGAATGGGCTACTGGGCATGATGGACCATTGGTCTGACCCAGTTAGGCTATTCTTATGTTATGTTCTCATCTGTAGGGGCCTTTATTTTCACTTCTTATTTTAATGTATTTTTTTTTCTGGGAACTTATCAGTGTTTTTTAGAATGGGAACAAAAATGGAAGAGAATTAATGTGTGTGGAATGGGGGGGGGGTTACTAATTTCTTCAGCTAAATAATTAAATCCACCTCAACCAGATATAGGAGAACTCACGCACCATTCACACACCCTCCATCCAAAATCGTCAAAAGAAAAAAAACTGTTCGACAACCTCCTAACACTTGACCCCCAACTCTACAACCTATTGACCTCGACCACAAACTACAAAACCTTCAAAAAAGAAATAAAAACCCTTCTATTCAAAAAACACATAAAACCTAACTAACACAATCAGAACTGTCCCAAGCATCACCTGCAACTACTCCATATGTACTTCTGATGTCATGACAATTCAGACATAATTTATGTTATGTTTGGAATAATGGTTACATATATGAGGTTCAATAAAAGAAAATTTTCAGTGTCTGTTTCTATTATGACCATTTATTTTTCATGGTTATTACAAAAAATATTTTTTTACATGGGGGGGGGTGTCAAAAAATGATGGGCTCCGGGTGCCACATACCCTAGATACGCTACTGATCAGACCTTAAAAGTCTTTAAGAATTTTTGGGTCTTGGTGATAGGGGGTGACTTTAATGGGGTCCATGACCTACAACTGGATAAATTCCATTGCCCCTTAATTGAACAGTTAAAATTGTCTAAGGAAGTTCTATTGTAATATGAGCTCCTGGATATGTCATGTCTGAAGGATGCTTCAGCCCTTAAAACGGGATTATACACATTTTTCCAGAGCAATGGAATAGTGAGGGAAGGAGGCACCTGGGGCAGTGGTGCAATACATCCCCCCACTCTTCCCTGTTGTGTGCCCAAGGAGTACCACTTCCCTATCACTCAACCCCCCCCCCCCCCCCCACACACACACACATACCTTTTCAAAATCTTTGGCAGCAGTAAGCAGCATCTCCTGGCTGCTCCCCACACCAGCCTCAGTTCTCCCTCTGGATGTCACTTCCTGGTTCCACGACAAGGAAGTGACATCAGAAAGAGAGCTGCTGCTGAAGATTTTGAAGAGGTGGGTGGAGCGCTGGAGAGGTGCCGGTGCCTGTGCCCCCACCCCCACCAAGATGGTACCTGGGAGAATCCGTCTCCTCTGGCCCCCTTGCCACTGCTCCAGAGTGTATTTCACCATATCCAGAATAGAATATATTTTGATCTCTAGGGTATTGTTCACGTGAGAGGCTCATTCAAAATTGGTCTCTTTGAGATGTCTGACCATGTGATGGTTGGCTGGACATCATTTATAGCGATTCTTTGCCTGGAGTATGGCAGTGGAGATTTCTTCAGGAGCTATATTTTGATGAGTCATTATGAGACTATATCATTATAAGAATATATCAACAAATTGAAGAGTACAAGAAATATCACATGACTCATGTGGACTCATATTTATTCACTGTCAAATTTTACCAGAAGTAGATGTATTGGTGTTCTATGGCCCAGTGTACATACAAGGAGGTGCTGAAAAGTTCTCAGCCCTACCAACTACCTTCCTAAATTCTGAGCATTATTTTGCTACTGTGGCTGAAAAGAGTATTATCTTATTTTGTTAAGTGCCAATTTGAGGAAAAAAATTATCTGTTTTGACATTGTTTCAGTTCATTGATTGAACCATATCCATATCATTCTCTTCTTGGTTGGGCTGAGAACTTCCAGCACCTCCTCGTACTATTTGTAGTGCTGCCTGTTCATAAGTAGAATTCTTGTTTGAATGACAGGCAGATTTTTCTTCATATAGGCTGAAATAGAAATTTTATCCTGGTTTTGTATTATTTCTGTTTCAAATCTACAGTATTTATTGTATTATTTCAGTGTGTCTAATAGTGGAGAGATTTATGTTGCTATTGCTTAGATAGAAACTCAGAAAAGCAGCACAAGTCTAATAGGTTTTCAAGGGGGGATTAACCTGTCCGAGACAGCATCTGAGCACGTTTGACCAAATCAGTCCTCCTCTCAGCTAGCTTTTTGTTCCAACTGCTTTCCATTCTGGATGCTGGTCATTTGTTTGCCTTCAGCTTGATTATAGGTTCCTGATGAAGGGACATTTGGTCTCCGAAACCAGGCTTGGTTGAACCTGACAACTTGACCTCTAGGAAGCACAGTGAATCTGCCTCTCCTGCTGTAACTACAGAAACATAGATCAACTACCAAGCTATGTTTGAGTTTGTTATCTGCTGGAGTTGGCTGGGGGGTGGGTGGTTTCCAGATGGAATTCTTGCCGGTTTACAGTGCCTGTGTGACTTATAAAGAAGTTTTGTCATTTTTCTGTGATTTGCACTATTGCACTATTATTTAATTTAAGCACACATGAGGGGTCCAGTGATCGTGTGCAGGTACAGGTTGGTCAATCTGTGCCTTTCATGTTGAGCACTGGAGGTCTTCTCCAATCGCTGACCCTACACACTGAGGACACCCTGCTTCACAAATTGAATTAATGGACTTACTGATTTGGTCAAACGTGCTCAGGTGCTGTCTCGGACAGGTTAGTTCCCCCTTGAAAACCTATTAGACTTTTGCTGCTTTTCTGAGTTTCTTTCCAAGTATCTCTAGCAGTATTTTGAGGGGATTTTTTGGGGTTTGGCTATTGCTTAGATGGCATGAGAATCAGAATACTTTTTGTATGGTGACATCCATTGAGAAATATCCTGTTTCTGATCTACAGCTGTTGGGTGGGGGGGGAGGGGGGAAGAGAGGTGGGTGGTACAGTTTTTGTGAATACAGAGCATATTTTCATTTTATTAATAAGAACTATTATACTGTGTCATAAGAATATAAGAATAGCCTTACTGGGTCAGACCAATAGTCATCAAGCCCAGTAGCCCGTTCTCATGGGGGCCAGTCCAGGTCACTAGTACTTCGCCAAAACCCAAACAGTGGCAACATTCCATGCTACCGATACAGGACAAGCAGAGGCTTCCCCCATGTCTTAATAACAGACTATGGATTTTTCCTCCAGGAATTTGTCCAAACCTTTCTTAAAACCAGCTACACTATCCGCTTTTACCACATCCTCTGGCAACGCGTTCCAGAGCTTAACTATTCTCCGAGTAAAAAAATTGGTTTTAAAAGTATTCCCCTGCAATTCCGAGTGTCCTCCTAATCTTTGTAATTTTTTGACGGCGCAAAGGTCCGTGAGACTCATGTATGCAGTGAGTCACATATGTGAACATCATCTCTCAGGTGTGTCCTGACTGAAAAAGAGTTGAGGACCCTTATATTAGGAAGTCCCTGAACTTTGTGGAGGTTAATAGGAGTCACATATTCAAAACATTTGGGAACCTCTGGGCTAAATTGCTTGATTAACTGCTCACTCCTGGGTTGTTGTTTTTTTGGTATGTCTTTATTGTATTTTCAAACTACAATTGTGCAACAAGTAATTCATGTACATATAATATTACAAGAAAAGCACAATAAACTTTTCAGACATTAATGTACAATTATATTTTCCCCCACCCTCCCACCTAATATTCAAATAAAATAAAAACCTTCAAGAAACTATCCATAAATTCCCTGAGTCAAATCCAGTGCAATTCCCTTCCTCCTCCCCCCACCCACCCTGAGTGTGTATGTTTACAGGTCAATGAAATAAAATCAGTTATCATTCCTTACAAAATGTAGCCAATTGCTCCCAAACATCCACACTCCTGTTTTGATATTTATTATATTTGAAGTCATAGGCAGCAGAACGCTTTTATGTTTGGGGGGGGCAAAAGCTCCGCCCCAGACCTGCTCAAACCTCGCCCCAAATCTACCCATGCCCCGCCGCAGACCCCACCTCCATAATTATAGTACCAATTGAAAATGCCATTTCTTCCATTCATTTTTCATATACACACAATATAATCTTATTAACAATGGTAACCACAAAATGAAACTACACAAAGCACTTTTTTCCCCTCCCCACCACTGCACTGTGCAACGTCTCCCTCTCTCCCACTGTCTACCATCTCTCTCTCTCTCATTCCCTCCCTTGCTGCAAAGAGAGTGGGGGAAAGAGAGAGAGATTGGGATCCAGGGTGCATCTCTCCCACTCCCTGTATTGCCACATCCAACATTTCTCCTCTTATTCCCCAGACTGTGTGCAGCATCTTTCACCTCTCTCCAGCTCCATGCCACATCTCTTTCTCCATTCCCTCCACCATAATGTCCAACATTCCTTCCACTTGCATCCCTTTTTCCCACTATTCCTTCTCCTGCATCACATCCAACATTTCTCCCTCTCATCTCTCTACCTCACTCCTCTCCCACCATCATGCCCAACAATTGTCTCCCTCCCTATGCCCAACAATTCTTCTCTTTCTTCCTTTCTCTCACACCCATGCTCAACAATTCTCCATTTCTATTCCCTCCCCACCTCAGAATCTCTTTTCCCCTCCATCTTTCCATCCTATGTCCCAAATTAGTGTCCCCTCCCTCCTTCCTTCCAACCTTTATTCCAAGTCTGTGCCCCCTTTCATGTCCCTCCATCCTTCCCTTGTACCCAGCTCATGCTCCCTTCCTTTCTCCCGTGTCTCAGTGCACCTCTCTTCCTCCCTCCCTCCCATATCTCCCTCCTGCCCTCATTTGAGTCAAAACATCTCTCCCCTCACTCCCTCTCCCAAGTCCTATATGCTCCCTCTCTCCCCCGAATCTGAAATGTCATCTGTCTACCGGCCAGTGTGCCTTCTGGTTAACTCAGCCGCGTCTCCTTCTGACTTCTACTCCTTCCCACCGCACTTGTGTATACCTTTAATTTCTCCTAAATGTGCAGCACCATCCTGACGGTGTCCCCGGCATCTCTCCTCCACTGTGGTCCACCCTAGCGGAAACAGGAAGTTGTCAGAGAGGATGGGCCGCAGTGGAGGGAAGACGCCGGGGCCGACGTCAGGATGGTGCTGCATGTTTAGGAGAAATTAAAGGTATATGTGCATGCAGTGGGAAGGAGTAGAAGTTAGCGAGGGGCTGTGGCTAAGAGTGCCCCATTTCTTTCCCTGCAGGATCGCTGCAATTGACGGCAATTTTTGGGGAGGCCATGGCCTCTGTGGTCCCCCCCCATTCCAACACCTATGTTTGAAGTTATATATTAGATCTTTTGCTCTTGTATTTCATGTCTCATTTTGGGGTCATTTACTAAGTTTCACTAACCGATTTAGTGTGCGCTAACTGATTTAGTATGTGCTAACCGATTTAGCGCATGCTAAATCAGTTAGTACGCCTTAGTAAAAGTACCCCTTTGTGTTGTATTTTCCACAGTGCATGCATATGAAATGTTATCTATCTCTCTAATATTTCACTGAGTTAAGTGAATGTGAAATCTGTCTTCCTAGGTCACTATTTCAGTTTTTGTCTTCAAATTTGCTAATTTATAGTCATTTATTCTGTATTTGGTGAGTGCCACTGGTTTTATATTTGTAATTGTGTGTTATTTTTGGATCTAAGCAATTCCAGTAATGTGTAGTTTCTATGCAGGGATACGTGGTGGTTTGTTATGGGGTTGTTGTTTTTTAGCAATCTAGCCTTTTCTGTTTTCCATTAGGGGGTGTATTGATATTCTGTCACTCTTGAAATATTGTTCATAGCTTGAATTGTTTTAGAGTTCTAGCAGGGTAGATATGGTAGAGATTTTATACCACTTGTGCTCTTGTCAGTCAGAACAGAACTTGTAGCCTAAATTCAATTTTTGGAATGTTTTTAAGTGTGTTTATTTTTTTTCTTAGTTTCATTTTGTAGAAAGAGTAGATGTGCTGTCTGGCATTTTCTTTTCTGATCTGTTATTCAATTTTCTGCGAGCAACCAGATAATAAGCAATTTTTTCATGTGGGCCCCACTGTTTGGAATTGGCTCTCTAGAAATTAAAATGAGTGAGATTTTCCTTTTTTTTTTTTTTTCAAAGACCGACCAAGATTATAATAAGAATGGAACTTCTCTCGTTTGAGGAAAGACTAAAGAGGTTAGGGCTCTTCAGCTTCGAAAAGAGACAGCTGAGTGGAAATATGATTGAAGTCTACAAAATCCTGAATGGGTACAAGTGGATTGATTATTTACTCCATCAAAAATTACAAAGACTAGAGGACACTCGATGGAGTTACAGGGAGATACTTTTAAAGCCAATAGGAGGAAATATTTTTTCACTTAGAGTAAATAGTTAAGCTCAGTCTCCTTTAAACTATATATGAACAGGGATGAAACTGCCTTGTGGATGCTAATTACAGCATGCTTGGCCACTTCCCTCTCCTTCCAGGCTTTATTTGCATTGCATACTGCCATCTCACCTATAGACACCTTGTCTAATGCTTTTTGAATGGATAAAACTGGAAGCACTGGTGCATATGGTTAACAGGAATGCTCCAGTGCACTGCTTCTGATGTGGTCATCATACAATATAATAATCATACCATGCGTCCATGCAGTAATTAAGTAATTAAGTGGTTCTCCTATAGGGCTCGTCCCTGGGAGGATTACATTTTTCTGAGCATTTGTGAGATTGAAATTAACTTTTGAAGTATTTGATATTTTCATCAAAATACTTTGGACGTGTGGTATGATTATTATATTGTTTGTTTTTTTCATGTGTGTTATTTGAATCAGTTTACCCGAACTTTGCTTTTGACTGCATCATACAATATAGGCAGATCTGGTGCATCTACCCACTTAGGGGTGAGAACAAAACTGCTTGTAAGATAGCCTGCAAGTTTGGGGAGAATAAGTAAGGTAGATATGTAGGAATATACTGTACACTGCCCATACCTGTCTGTGTGCATAAGGCCTCCATTTGCCTAACTGAGGCCTATGAAATATGACTGCATCATTACCATCCATTCATGGATTCTTAAGAACATAAGAATTGTCATACTGGGACAAATCGAAATTCCATCAAGCCCAGTATCCTGTTTCTAACAGTGGCCAACCCAGGTCACAAGAACCTAGCTAGATCCCAAGTAGTAAAACAGATTTTATGCTGCTTATCCCAACAATAAGCAGTGGATTTCCCCAAGCCTTCTTAATAATGGCCTATGGACTTCTTAATGCAAGGATGTACTGTTTGTATAAAATCACCCTAATTGCCCTACAGAAATATTTTCAAAGTTGAGTTCTCTGCATTCTGGCTCAGGTATTAAAGAGTCACTTACCTACACCTACTGCCTTTATACCCTTCTAAGCCCTACCTCCTCCTTTCCATAATTAATCCTACATGCAATTCTAGCCAAAAATTAGTATTGAAAACGCAGAAAGCTTCAAATGATTTTTAAAATGCATTTATGCATGTTCAAATGACAAATAGTATGCATAAATGTAAAATTTAAAGTACGCTATTTCATTTTTGAGCATGTGTGATTTCATGTTTGCAAAGCCATTTGGAAAATTAAAGCTAAGCCACAATTGGACTGAAAAATTATGCAAATCATTAGTGACTCAGCAATAGCTACATTACATGTGCAAAACTTTACAAAATTGAAATTGGGGGGGCAATTCTAGGTGCTAAGATTTAAACATTTGTTATGTGTGTAAATATTTAAAATGTTAGCATAATAAATACCAGCATGGTACTTAAGTCAAATGCCTGCTTAACTTAAACAGCATTTATTTGCAGGGGGTGGGGGGAGGGGGAGGGGGAGGGGGAGGGGGTGAGTCTTGTACATAGGGACAGAAAATGGGCAGGTCATAAGTGGGGCTTTATCTTTCATCATTGGGGCAGAATATTGTAATTTAGCTGGGTCTCTGACCCTTTTAGGTGTTGCACTTAGATCAACTCTTTGGCTGTCTAAAGGCGCTTATATTCCTTTATAGTATAAGCTCCTACTGCCTTTAAATTCTAGGCACTCTGTTTTAGAATGTCTCCTTTTGTGCAAATTTAACACACCTCACATAGACTTTGGGACTCGTTTTCTTTCTTTTTTTTTGTAAATCTTTATTGATTTTCAAACTAAAACAGTGCAATACAAACAAAAGAACAAGAATTACTACATATATTGCACTAATTAACTCTACAGGTAACAAATATATCATTTAAAATTCTCCCATTTTTCCTACTTTATAAAAACAGAAAAGATGTCCAAAAAAGTGGCAGATGGACATTTTTCTTGCCAAATCCTTCCAATTCGTTATTTTCAAAACCTATTTTCTAGGTTGTTCACCTGCAGTTCATCTAAATCTCAATGGACATGTTAGAGGCATGGTGTGGGCAGGACTAGGGCGGGCTTGTAACTTGGAAATTTTTCTGCCATAATCGAACATTTAAGAATATGTCCAGGGCCCAATTTGAACGTTTGGGTCTAAACCTGCTTCAACAATGAAAAAGTGCCAAAAAGGTGGCCAAACTGACAAGATGACCACTCCTCAAAGATGTAAATGAAACAGTACATACCTGACCGTATGACATCTTCAGATGTTATGGAGAGTCCTATTAGAGCAGCAAGCAGGTCCCTGGAGTAGCCTGGTGGCCAGTGCAATGGACTGCAGAGAATGGGATCCATGCCCAAATCCCACTCTATTACTATTACTACTGTGATCCACAGCAATACCCACTAGTGCTGCCCAATTCAGGAAAAATTGAGGAGTGTGTGGCGCAGTGGTTGGATCTCCAGCCTCAGCACCCTAGGGTTGTGGGTTCAAACCCCGCGCTGCTCCTTGTGACCCTGGGCAAGTCACTTAATCCTCCATAGCTCCAGGTACGTTAGATAGATTGTGAGCCCACCGGGACAGAGAGGGAAAATGCTTGAGTACCTGATTGTAAAAACCGCTTAGATAACCTTGATAGGCGGTATATAAAATCCTAATAAACTTGAAACTCTGGCAGGATACACATTTCAAATCTGACACATTGTAATCACAAAACAGAAAATACAATTATTTTTTCTACCTTTTGTTGTCTGGTCCATTATTCAAATCATGTTGGTCCCAGGCTCTGCGACAAATGTCTTCTGATAACTCACTTGCCAGGGTCTCCTGCCCATTTGTCGTTTTCTTCTTTCTTCGTGCTAACCATCCATCTTCAATCTCTGTCCTCCCCTTCCATTTCCCCTTCTTCTCCAGAGATCTGGCATCTTTCCTTTTTTTTCTCTCCATCCCCACAGCTGCAGCGATGGACCCCCACCATCCCCAGATCCACTATCTCTCCTTTTCTCAACTACCTTTTCATCCAGCATCTCTCCCTCCTTCTCCACCACCCCAGGGACCACCAGCTCTCCCTTTCTTTTCCCAACTACCCTCCTATCCAGTATCTCTATCCCCCTCTCTACACCATCCCTTGTGTCCAAATTCTCTCCCTAAATCCTATTGTCCACCATCTCTCTCCCTCTCTATTTTTAGATCCATTATATCTCCCCCCCCAGTCCAGCATTTGCACGTCTCTTTAGCCCCCCCTTCCCTCCCTCCCTCCCTCTGTCCATATACTTCTACAGCAGGGCTCCACCCCCACCCAAGGCCTGCATGTTCCCCCTTCTTTACAGCATCCTTTGGCTTCCCCCCTGGTCTCCTGGTCTTACCTTCAGCTAAATATGGCAGCCTGCAGAGAGGATCGCTGGTGCTGTAGTGATCCTAGCAGGCTGCCATCGGTCTCTGCATCACGCTCCCTCTGTCGCGGTCCCGCCCCTCCTCTGACATCAGGGGCAGGATCACGGCAGAGGGAACGTACTGTGGAGGACGTCGGCAGCCTGCAAGAATCACTACAGCACCGGCGATCCTCTCTGCAGGCTGCCGTAATTAGCTGAAACTAAGACCGGGAGGCCAGGGGGGAAGTCGGAGGATGCTACAAAGAGTGCCCATGCACTGCAGTACTTCCTGACTGACCCAAAGGGCCCCCTAAAGCAGGAGCAGCAGCAGCAGTGGATGGCCAGCAAGAGGCAGTGCTGCCGCTCCTGCTTTAGGAGACCTGGTCGAATCGGCAAGCCCAATTTTTTTTTTAAACGAATTGACATTGTTCTGGAACCCTTGTTATTAGCTATTCAACAGGCAGAGGAGTTTCAGGGTATTCCTTATGCAGGTTGGGAATACAAAGTCTCTGCTTATGCAGATGATATTTTGCTTCATTTGAGAAATCCAGAGACAACCATTCCATATTTACTTGATTTGATTGATAGATTTGGAAAATTTTCAGGATATAAGATAAATTGGAGTAAATCTGAGGTTTTTCCTTTAAACGTTCTCTGTTCCAAAGGATTATTTGACACATTCCCGTTCCTTTGGAAGGAAGGAGGTATAAAATATTTAGGCATTTGGATTCAGAAGACATTGGAAGAGACGATGCAAGTAAATGAAAAATCCTTATTGCTAAAGGTCTCAGAAATGTGTGAACATTGGAATCCATTACATATATCTTGGTGGGGGAGAGTTCAGACAGTAAAAATGATGGTTTTCCCTGTAGTTTGTTACCAAATGGGTATGTTACCGGTTTATTTTCAAGGGTCCTTCTATAAGAAACTGAATATTATTCTTACTAAATTTATTTGGCTGGGTAAAAATGCTAGAATTGCTTTAGTATCTTTACAAAAGCCGATTGCGGAGGGCGGGGTAAATTTCCCCAACTTTTATAGGTACCATCAGGCCTATAATGCGCCAGGGAATGTATTGGATTCTCCCTGAGCTCATGGAGCATCTCCCAGACTGGCTGTACCTAGAATGGAAAATTATGTCCCCTATGCGACTATCTCATGTATTAAGTATCAGAATACCTAGATATGCTAAGGACAACATTATAATATTGGACACATAGAAAACAATTAAATTTATTGATAAATTAACAGATAATCCTATAATGAAATCTACTTTTCAATTCTTATGGTTAAACTCCAAGATTCAAGTAGGCGGTGCTGGGATCTCCTGGAAGCATTGGATGCAGGCAGGCATTCGGACATTGGATGATGATATATCTAATGGAAAACTGCTTGATTTTACACGGCTGCAACAGTCATTAGGCATTTTAAAGTCTCAACAGTATAGGTGGTTGCAGTTGAAGCAGGCTATTCAGAGTGGGTTCCCTGAATGGAAAAACTTAAACACTTATTATAGCTTGCAGATGCTTTGCTACCAGACATATTTAATAGGACATCAGGAAGTCCAGTGGTACAAATTAATTTCTGAATTTTTAAATAAGAAGCCAAAAAATAGTCTTAGAGACATGGAGCATCGAGATAAAACAGTATATTTCTGTATCTCGTTGGCCACGAATTTGGACTTGGAGGTTGAAATGTACAGCATCTAATCTATGAGACAAACATGGTTATTTTTATTACATAGGATTCTTTGGACCCCAGTTCGTTTATAAAAACTAGACAGTTCTAAGTCTAATAGATGCTGGCATTGTCATATTAATATAGAGACTCTGGATCATCTGTTATATTTTTGTCCATTGATACTTAATTTCTGGAAGGTCAATTTGGAGACAAATAAATCTTATTCTTGAGTCATCTATTCCCTTAACTTATGAAGCAATAATTTGTGGTACGTTACTACACGTTAAGCTTACTTTGGACAAATATAAAAGCCGTCTTTTCTTGATCATGATGGGAATAGCTGTCCAAATGGTCACACATAACTGGAAGAGCCATGACAGACTTAATTACGCATTTTGGTGGGAAAATGTGTGTACCACATATAAATATGAGAGAATGAATGCGGAATGTTTGGGGTTTAGTAATTCATTTAATAAAGTGTGGAGCCCATTGACTGCATTTGTTACCTCGCAATAGTGTTCATGTATTATTTCTCCTTTTCTTAGATTTCCTTACACATCCAGGGTGGGTAAGTGTATTTTGAGGATTAAAATTACTTAATTATAAATATTGTAGTCACATAATATGTCTTATTGTATTAATAATTGGGAGGGTGGGAGAAAATGATTGTTTTATGTATTACTTGTGTAATTAATAGTGCGTTTTATGCAGTATTTTATGTTCAATTAATTGTATTGCATTGTCAAAGTTTGAAAATCAATAAAGATTTAAAAAAACAAACAACAATAACAAAAAAAAACAAACCCGAATTGATTTGAATCAATTCACCAAAGTAAATCGATGAATCGGGCAGCACTAATACTCATCCAAAACCAAATGTATATGCATATAGGTGACACCTGCAGGCATACGGCTGCAGGCATACGGCTATTGGTTTGGTGTACAGTTGGGTCCAGTAGGTTTTGGGTGGGTTTTGGATGGCTCCCTATACACTGTAGGAGGGCTAAGGTGACCACCTATATGAAGTTAATTGCAGTGCCCCCTGAGGTGCCCCACTGCTCTGCTGGGATGTTAATGTGGCAGTACAGTGCTGTTATAATGGGGTCCGGTGGGGCAGACCACCCTGGGAGCCATTTTCGCAGGTGTGCCATCACCTCTCCTCCTATCTGCCCCCCGCATACTTCTTTAAATGTTCACCAGTGCCAGCAGCATCTTCCACCTGTGCTCCCTCCTAATGTCAATTCCGGGTCATGGGAGAGTGTGGCAAAGTGTTTAAAGCTAAAGCTACAGCCTCGGTACCCTGGGGTTGTGGGTTCAAAGAACCCACGCTGCTCCTTGTGACCCTGGGCAAGTCACCTAATCCTCCCATTGCCCCAGGTACATTAGGTAGATTGAGAGAGGGAAAAATGCTTGAGTACCTGAATACATTCATGTAAACCGTTCTGAGCTCCCCTGGGAGAATGGTATAGAAAATTGAATAAATAAATAGAGGCCATTTGTCTCCTGTGTCTGCCTTTTGAGTTAATAGAACTTGAAAATGATCATCATTAATGGGATGCGCAAGTCCCCCTCCCTTCCAAGATTTTATGTTTCAAAATTGTGCTTAAGATAGAATTCTTTACAAAATGCAGTCCTGCAAGACTGAACTTTCTGCACTCCAACGCAATCTCGCCTTCAACTACTACAGGCAAGGTGTAAGCGAAATTAAAATATTCACTAAATCCAGACATTGTAACGGGTGCGTATTTTCTTGGGTGCTACGTTAACAGAGAGCGTTAGGGCCCTGGGGAAACGAGAAGTAGACGCACAGAGCGCTGCGGCTGCGGTTAGCCTTCCCTCGCAAACGCGCGCGCGCACAGCGCTCGGAGCCTCAGCCCTGGTACGCACAGATGGCCAGAAGGATGCAGATGTTTGCAACTGTGGAAGCACCGCGCTGCTCGCCTCAGGACTGACTGGCTCCTGGGGGGGGGGGGGGGGGGGGAAGGTTGCGATGGCAGCGCAGCAGCTAAACAAACTCGAAACGTGCCTATAAATACGTTCAGGCACCTCCCCTTTTTTCCTCCTCCCCCCCCCCACCTCCCTTAGTGCAGCTTTTCAGGGCACCAACTTTCGCATCACAGCGAAGGGAGCCGCTGGGTTTTGCTCGGCTCAGACCGTCTTTCTCCTTGGCCGCGCGACACGCCCCGCGCTTGCTGCCTCCCCTCTCCGCTGATGAAGATGCCGCGTGCCGGAGCCTGAACGCGATCACGGGCGCTGCCGCGGCCAGTCGCCTTTCCCTGGGCGGGAGCGAGCGCTGCCCGGGACGGGTGCCATCCGCAGAGCAGGTGCGGGAGAGCCGGCTCGACATGCTCAAAGTCACCATGCCGTCTTCCTCTTCGTCCTCCTCGGCCTCCTCTTCCTCGTCCTCTCGCTCGGGCAGCGGCGCTCCGGATTACTGGATCGATGGCTCCAATAAAGACACCTTGGCCCATTACTACGAGCTGGAGTCTGAGCTGGGACGGTAAGTGCTTGGGGGGGGGGGAGGGGGGGTTGCCAACAGCATTGTACTGATGCACCATCCAGGGGGGGGGGGGGATTTATACCGTGGCTGATTTTATTTTATTGGCTTTCCTCTCGCATGCCATAGGAAAATAGCATGGCTTAAAAAAAAAAAAAAAATCTGCAACAGTTTGCTTTTCTTTCAAAAGAATGGTTAGGAATGTCAAGGGGGTGAAGTTGTGGGTTGACAAGTAAGGATTTCTAGAGTTGGGAGTTCTATTGTACACCTGCTGCTGCAGTTCTTCCTTTCTGTATCTCAGGAAATGCTGAGGGCTGCTGTATTACTGTGTATTTAGGGAAAATCTGCGCAGCTCATTGCAAAGTCAGTGGCGCTAGCTGCTAGCATTTTGTGGCTGATTATTATTATTTTATTTTTTTAATGTATTTGTGGATGCATTGGGTAAAGTGAAATTTATAACCAGAGCACTGGCAATGCCCAGGAATACAGGTTGAAGATGTTGAGCTCTTCAGCATTTTTTTTTTCACCTGTTATTTGAATTTATGCAAAGTAATAGAAGAGGTTCAGGGGTTACAACTTCAGTTCTGGGGATAGATGAAGATGCCTGGAGGCTCCTAGAAGCTAGGCTGGGTGCTGATGTACCTGTTTGAGTGACAAAGATTGAGCGTCCATGAGGGAAAAGGCAGTCTGGCTTTTGGTGCACTAGGGACATGTGACGTGGAAAACCAGCTCCAGGATCCCTCTGCAAGGCTGCTGGACACCAGGGCTTGTGTTTTGTGCAAGTAAGGAGAGAGCAGTCATCAAGACCAATTGTTATTAGGCTGTCATGCATCTCTACAATATGCACCATTGTTATAAAACTAAATGTTCTTCTTAATTAAATTATTAATTATAATCATAGAAAATATATTAGCCTGTTTGAGTTCTAGTTAAGAAGCATTAACACAGTGAAACACTCTTGAAAACTGGTAGATAAGGAAGAAGTTTATAAACTGGTTTCCCCTGTCTCCTTTTCTTCTTACTTTCAAAATGGAAGAAGATGGTTTATGAGATGAATGTATTTCCATGTTTCGTCAGTGTGTGTGTTCCCCCTTCTAATAACTTATGCATTGGGTGTTCTCTCGGAATCCGAACGCCCCAGAACTCAAACATTTTGGAATCCAAACTTTTTTTTGTAGTAAATTTTGCCCCAGAATCCAAACTCTGCTTTGGAATCTGAACGCCCATTGTATGTGTGTGTTTCTGCCCCTAAAATCCAGTGTATTTACTGTTAAAATTTGAGTTTGTGGGACCCAGGAACGGATTAATCCAGTTTCCATTATTTTCAATGGGAAAAATTGTCTTGGAACTCGAACATTTTGGAACTCGAACGGGGTTCTGGAACGGATTAAGTTCGGATTCTAAGGCATCACTGTATAAAGATAAGTCAGGGGAGGTTCAAGAAGGTGTTTAATTAAAAAAAAAAATAAAATTCACCTTTATATGTAAATATAGAAAGTAGACCATCTGTTTTCTTCCATTCCCATTATTTTTATCATGCAGCATTGCCATGTATTGCTAAAAAGTGCCAAATGGAAGGGTTTATTGCATTACATAAGTATTTATGGATCGCTAATTTGCCTCAGAAGGAATTAATGCGATTTACAATTTAGAAGAGTCTGGCCATATC
The DNA here is from genome assembly GCF_902459505.1 of Geotrypetes seraphini. NCBI lineage: Eukaryota > Metazoa > Chordata > Amphibia > Gymnophiona > Dermophiidae > Geotrypetes > Geotrypetes seraphini. The sequence continues at coordinate 537,867,109 of NC_047084.1, forward strand.
CAGGGATTACGTACATAATTTAATTAGGGTTCATGACACAGATTACTTGGTTTGTGTTTGTGTAAGTATATGATTATGGCATATGTTTTGGAGAGAAGATTGGCTATTTCTGGTGTTGTAGTCTTGATATGATGGGTTCTGGTCTGGGTGCATCTTTTCTGATTTTTAGGGAGCTTAGTCATTTATCGAGATAGGAAAGGTGGTTTGTTTCTTGTTTGGTTTCAGGTGGTCGTAACCTGTTGTTTGTGGGAGGGTGGTATAAGGTATTCTCCAAACAGATAGGTTTTTAAAGGCCTTTATGAAAGTTTTGGTAGGAGGGGTGTTCCTTAATTGTGCTGGTAAAAGATTCCACCATTTTGCTGCCAGGTATGGGAATGTTGTGGAGTGAATAGTTTTGTATTTGATGAATAACAGTTGCTAATCAGGTTATATTTGTCTTTGTATGGTATTTTGATTAAATTCAACATGTAGTCTGCTGTTTCACCATGGAAGATTAAAAAGATCAGTGTACATAGTTAAGAGCCTTTCTGGTTGTATATTTTCTGCTATATTTTGGAGTACAGTACTCCCCCCGAGATTCATGGGGTTCCGTTCCAGGAACCCCTGCGAATCTCGAAAAACTGTGAATATGGTTTTTCATGGGGGAGCCTTAAGAGGGCAGCGGGCGAGGGCAGCAGGAGAACAGCTGGAGTGCCTGCGAGTGCAGGAAATCACTTGCGGTATTCTCCGACCGCCTCTTCCTGCACTAAGTCGGGCCTTATCCAATCAGTAGCTGCTTTGACACGCAGCTCCTGATTGGATAAGGCCCGACTTAGTGCAGGAAGAGGTGGTTGGAGCGTACCATGAGTGATTTCCTGCTCTCTCCTGCCTCTCCCACTGCCCTCTCCTTGTCGACAGTTCGCGGTCAGAAAATACCGCGAAAGACCGGGGCCGCGAACCAAGATCTGAAAATTTTCTTTGGTGAAACAACAATTCTGGATTCATCTCAGTTTTCTCAGTGTTATGAATGATTCCCATGTAGATGGAGTTACAGTAGTCCAGTTGTGGTAGGATCATCAGTTATACGATTAAGGCAAAGTGGTATTGGTGAAAGTAAGGTCTGATTAGTCTTAACTGTTTCAGGGTGTAGAGGGATTTCTTTCGGAGACTAGATATTTGGGGTTCCATGGTTAAGAGTGGAGTCCAGTATGCAACCTAGGATTTTGGAGGACTCATCTATGGAGAGGGTTTCGCCTGATCGAAGGGTGATGCTTGTAGATGCTGTTTGCTGGGCCGTGTGGCAGTATAGAACTTTGATTATAGCTGTGTTTAGTTTCAGTTTGTTCGTTGTTGCCCAATTTTGGATTGTTTCTATATTGTGTGAGATTTTGATGGGTAAATGCGATTGATTTTTGGTTATGGAAATAAGGAGAAAAATGTCATACTTTTGTCTTTGAATTTGATACTACCTAGAGAGCTCATGAAGAGATTGAATAGGATGGGGGAGAGTGGGAAGCCTTGTGGCACACCACAGAAGGCTTTCCAGGGGTTGGAGGCCTCTCTGTGGAGGTTTTTGAGAATTGTTGCATGGCAGCGGGAGGGAGTAGGCGTCTCTCCCATTGCCAGGGAGGGGGGTGTCGGGGGTTGTTGTATTGTGGTGGAAGGGAGTGGGCATTCCCATTGCTGGGAGAGGTGTTGGGGAGTGGGGGGGGGGTGGTTGCCTCGTGGCAGCAAAATTTTCCAGCAGGTCTGAGCTGTCAAGCCTTACTTTCCTGTCAATGCCTGAGCCAATCAGCCCTCAGGCACTGACTAGAAAGTAAGGCTACAACAGCTCAGGCCTGCTGGAAAATTTTGCTTGCAAATGTAGGACAGCAAGGTTAGGGAATCACCTGGCGATAACAGAGAATTGCCTGGAGTGTTCCTTTAAATATTAATGACCTCATTGTAATTCATTTGCATGGCAGAGTCAGAGACTGCTAGGAAGCTCAGAAAAGACCATGGTAAGCTGTTCGGATAACCTGCCACTAAAATATATGAACACATTGTTTCTCCTTTTTGATCTTTTGGGATGAGTGTTAGAATGATTTTTCCTATGTGTTTGGGGAATATGTCACCAGCTTCCTCTGTACAGTTGTGACAGTTTGTTTCTTGGGCATGCTCTTTCATGATGCAAATGCTGGGTCACACTTTATATAAAGTAATTCCAACTTTACCTATTTGATGGCAGGATACACCAGTCCCTGCTCTGTGTTCATGACCATTTTCAACAAAATGCAGTAATTATCTTTGCTGTATAGTTTATGGCAGGATTTCCCAAGTCAGTCCTGGAGTATCTCTTTGTCAGTCAGTTTTTCAGAATATCCACAATGAATATGCCTGAAAAAGATTTGCATAAAATAGAGGTAGTTTATACAAATCATTGTCATGTATAGTCATTGTGGAGTCTCAAAACTCGCCGGTAAAATCCGGCGAGTCGATATAGTGTCCGTAGTGGAAGCGATTTTTATTTTAAGAACAATTATCAGCATAATAGCATGCAAATCATATGCACACTATTTATGCGGAGAATTACCAGTAAAGAGTGGGAGGAACTGTGCCTAGCAATTGCACAGATTGCTCTATATGCTAAGCATAGCTCCTCTCTCCTGTCAAAGCTGCTCTCCCTGCCCCGATCAGCTGAGCTGCAGGTCTCCCCAATGGGAGGGGCCTTAAATGCCTGGGCCAATCAGCACCTTAGACCCCTCCCTGGTGCATCCCAGGATGCACCAAAAATGGGAAGGCCCACCATTTTGAAGAGGTAAGCCTGCCGGCAAGAGGAAATATGCATCTCTCTGGCCAGCCTTGTCGGAAAGGTAAGGGAGGTGTCGACGGGAAGTGGCACCCTGGTGGCAAGATATAACTTCCTGTTTCTGTGTCAGGCAAAGCTGGCGGTAGCATAGACATGCTGATGCTGACACCACAGCCTCTTTCAGAGCCAGAGAAATGGGGTCCCGACACAGGAAGATCAGATAATCATGTTAATTGTGATTAAATTTTTTAATTGGCATTAAAGATTTAGTGCTTTAATCATATTATTAACACACTAAATTTGCAGCCCTAATGTCAACCAATATGGTTGATTAAATAGATGAATAACAGTGGTGTGCAATAGGAACAGAGTAGCTCTTGTGGCTTGTACTGTCAACTACTGTATACATGTCCATTTTTTCATTTGTCCTTCTTATTCAGGTACACACCTATTCATAGCTGTTGTGCTCATTAGCCTCTCAATGGAGGTTAGAACAAAGTTAGGATGCATGCAGCTGTCTAGGAACTCATCCAGTTCTCTAGGGCAGCTACTCATCCATCCATTCATTTATTACATTTAGTAGACATCATTACAACATAACTCATAACAAAATATATAACTGCAGCCACAGAATAATCATATTACACAGAAGCATAGAAACCAACAGCAGAAAGAACATACAGCCTATCCAGTCTGCCCATTCAAACCAACTAAGTGATCCTACATGCTTGCCCCATGCTTTTTTTTAATTTTTATTCAGATACAGTCCTTATCTTCATCACTTCCTCTGGGAAGCTGTTCCACTCATCTACCTCCCTTTCTGTCTAGAAATATTTCCTTAAATTACTCCTGAATCTACCCCCTTTCACCTTCATCCTATGTTTCATTTGTTATTCCAGAGCTTCCTTTCAATTGCAAACGGCTCCATCTCCTGCGCATCGAGTTATTTAAATCTATCACTATTTCATCTCTCTTTCTTTAGTTCTGTTTCCATATGCTCTATAAGAAAAACTACTGACCATTTTAGTAGCTGCCCTCTGGACTGACTCCATTCTCTCTATATCTTTTCAAAAGCATGTTATCCAGAATTACTGTATTTTTTGCTCCATAAGATGCACTTTTTCCCCCCAAAAAAGTGGGTAGAAAAAAGGGTGCGTCCTATGGAGCGAATACCCAAATCCCCCCCCTGTTACCTTATTTAGACCACCACCCGCCCCTTGCCCACCGCCGCTGCTGCTGATTGCTCGCTGCCGCCAAAAGTAGAGGAAGGGAAAGGTTTCAAGTTTAATATATCGCCTATCGTAATACTAAGCGATTGTACAAAATGCAAAAAATTCAGGGGATACATGTCAGTAAAAATACATAATGACAAAGACAAAACAGACTAAAAGGTCAGGCGGGTGCAGCGATTGCACGCCACCGGCCCAGAAGCCTTACCCCTGACGTCAATTTTGACATCGGCGTGGCTGGTCCGGACCTTCTCTCTGCCATCAGAATTGACGTCGGGGGTAAGGCTTCTGGGACAGTGGCGTGCAATCGCTGCACCCGGCTGGCCCTTCCCAGCAATTCCTTCTGTTCTGGTGCCGCGCTGCTGAGCCAGGAGTCCACCCCCCCCCCATCACTACTGCTTCATCGATGTGTCCTCACAGCGGCAGCATTGGGAGGTAATTAAATCCAGTGGGTGGGTGAACGGGCAGGCAGGCTTGGGGGGGGGGCAGAAGAGGATAGAGGCTAGAAGGCATTGAGGGGGACATAGGAAGGAGGGAGGGAGGAAGGGATAATTGTTGGGCCTGAGGAAGGAAAGAAAGAAAGAAATAAATCACCAGACAATAAAGGTAGGAAAAATGATTTTATTTTCAATCTAGTGATCAAAATGTGCCAGTTTTGAGAATTTATATCTGCTGTCTATATTTTGCACTATATTTGTCTATTTTTCTATAGTTGTTACTGAGGTGACATTGCATATTTTAAAAAGTCATCTGCCTTAACACCTGTGCCCTGTCCCTGCCTGCCCTATGCCCTGTCCGTGCCTGCCCTGTCCTGGCCTTCCACTAGACCACCAGAGGGGGGACAGGGTACAGAGCCTGGCAGGGAGGGGGGACAGGGTGCAGAGCCTGGCAGGGAGAATTCGGTTCAGAATTTTTTTTTCTTGTTTTCCTCCTCTAAATCTTATGGTCAGGTGCATCTTATGGAGCGAAAAATACGGTATATTGTATTCATTATTTAGTGTCTGATTCATAGCAAGTAATGAAATGTAATAATAATATGTAGTAAACAGTTTTCCTGTTATCCCAATTAGAATAATAGACTATTAATTACGACCATAAGTAAAGAAGTGAGCTAGGAGTGTGTGGGAGTGGAAAGGGTGGGTGGCAATGAAGACTAAGCCAGATCCTGCTATGCCTGCTAGCTCTAGCAGAAAGTTTAAGTTTAAAAACTTATACAAAGGCTTTTATAATATGGAAACTAGCTAAGTAAAGTTTACTCTTTTAAGATCTAAACTGTCTTTATAAATGAGTTTTTATCCCCATAATTATCAAAGTAATATATACTTACCCAGAGAAATGTCCTCCTCTCCTCTTCTCTCATTGAAGTTTCAGGAATTGTCTGAAATTTGGCAGCTAAGATTTAATGCTAAGAAATGAGAGGTCATGCATTTGGGCTGCAAAAATCCAAAGGAATGGTACAGTTTAGGGGTGAAGAACCTTTTATGCATGAAAGAGGAGTGGGATTTGGGTGTGATACTATGTGATAATCTAAAAATAGTTAAACAGATTGAAAAGGCAAAAACTAGAAGGATGCTAGGGTGCATAGGGAGAGGTATGGTAGGAAAAAGGAGGTATTGACGCCCCTATATAAGACTCTGGTGAGACCTCTTTTAGAATATTGTATACAATTATGGAGACCGCACCTTCAAAAAGATATAAACAGGATGGATTTGGTTCAGAGGAAGGCTACTAAAATGATCGATGGTCTTCGTCATAAGACATATGGGGACAGACTTAAAGATCTCAACATGTATACTTTGGAGGAAAGGCAGGAGAGGGGAGATATAATAGAGAGGTTTAAATACCTAAGTTGCATAAATGCGCATGAGGCAAATATCTTTCATTTGAAAGGAAGCTCTGAAATGAGAGGGCATAGGATGAAGTTAAAAGGTGATAGACTCAGGAGTAATTTAAGAAAATACTTTTTTTTACAGAAAGAGTGGAATAGTCTCTTGGTAGAGGTGGTGGAGATAAAGACTGTGTCTGAATTCAAGAAAGCTTGGGACAGGCAAATGGGATCTCTTAGGGAGAGGAAGAGATAGTGGGTACTGTGGATGGGCAGACTGAATATGCCATTTTGGGTTTAATCTGCCTTCATGTTTCTATAGCTACCTGATGCTGCGGTCCACGTTGAGAGTCAGCACCCAAGAAAAAGATTTAGGTGTCATTGTAGACAATATGCTGAAACCTTTTGTCAATGTGTGGCGATGACAAAAAAACAAACAGGAGGCTAGGATTTATTTTTATTTTTTTAATTCTTTTTTTTTTTTTTTTAAACTTAAATAGTGCAGTACAACAAATGTAACATATAATAATACAATAAAAGTACATTCAACTTACATATGTTCTTAATCAACCATTTTTCCCCAAACCTCCCCAATGATTATTCAATAAAACACAAAAACATAGATTACCGCAAAAAAGCCATATCCTATTCTAATTGATAATATCTTCCCATCAATTTACCCACTCCCAAATGTAAGTACCCTAAAACAAAACTAAGACACAAATAATCCCCCCTCCCTCCCACTCTATCCTGGATATATACTTAAATAAACAAAACTAACTCATATCAAAAATCAATTATAGGCTAGGATTTATTAGGAAAGAGATGTCCCCTCTCCCTTGAAAAGAGGAGACTGAGAGGGGACATGATCGAAACATTCAAGATAATGACGGGAATAGACTTAGTAGATAAAGACAGGTTGTTCACCCTCTCCAAGGTAGAGAGAACGAGAGGGCACTCTCTAAAGTTAAAAAAGGCGATAGATTCCGTACAAATGTAAGGAAGTTCTTCTTCATCCGGAGAGTGGTGGAAAACTGGAACGCTCTTCCGCAGGCTGTTATAGGGGAAAACACCCTCCAGGGATTCAAGACAAAGTTAGACAAGTTCCTGCTGAACCAGAACATACGCAGGTAAAGCTAATCTCAGTTAGGGCACTGGTCTTTGACCTAAGGGCCTCCACTTGAGCGGACTGCTGGGCACGATGGACCACTGGTCTGACCCAGCAGCGGCAATTCTTATGTTCTTATGGTAAATAAGACCAGAATATTGTAATTACTCTATATCACTCCATGGTGTGATCTCATCTTGAGTATTGCATTCCATTCTAGTTGCCATATCTAAAAATCAAAACCAAAAAAACCATAGTGCAATTAGAAAAGGTTCAAAGAAGAGCAACCAAAATGATAAATAATAATAATAATAATTTTATTCTTATATACCGCCATACCCAGCGAGTTCTAGGCGGTTTACATTAATTAGATTAGGATCCGCATAGACTTGTAGATTTACAACAAATTTATCGGATTTACAACAAAATTTAGCCAAACTTGGCAGATGAAAAAGGAAACATAGAAACATAGAAATAGACGGCAGATAAGGGCCAAGGCCCATCAAGTCTGCCCACCCCAGTGATCCTCACTATCTATCTTTGCGGATAGATCCCACATGTCTATCCCATCTGGCCTTAAAATCCGCCACACTGGTGGCCTCAATAACCCGAAGTGGAAGACTATTCCAGCGATCAACCACCCTTTCAGTGAAGAAGAACTTCCTGGTGTCACTGTGCAGTTTCCCGCCCCTGATTTTCCACGAATGCCCCCTTGTTGCTGTGGGACCCTTGAAGAAGAAGATGTCTTCTTCCACCTTGATGCGGCCCGTGAGATATTTGAATGTCTCGATCATGTCTCCCCTCTCTCGACGCTCCTCGAGTGAGTAGAGCTGCAAATTCCCCAACCGCTCCTCGTACGGGAGCTCCCTGAGTCCCGAGACCATCCTGGTGGCCATTCTCTGGACCGACTCCAGTCTCAGCACATCCTTGCGGTAATGCGGCCTCCAGAATTGCACACAGTACTCCAGGTGCGGTCTCACCATGGATCTATATAGTGGCATAATGACTTCAGGTTTACGGCTGATGAAACTCCTGCGTATGCAACCTATGATTTGCCTTGCTTTGGATGAAGCTTGCTCCACTTGGTTTGCCGACTTCATGTCTTCCCTGACAATCACTCCCAAGTCTCTTTCTGCTACAGTTCTTGTCAGGATCTCGCCATTTAGGGTGTAGATCTTGCATGGATTCTGGCTTCCCAGGTGCATGACTTTGCATTTTTTGGCATTGAAACTGAGTTGCCAGGACCTAGACCAGTGCTCCAGCAGAAGTAAGTCATGCACCATATCGTCTGTCATTGCTTTTTTGTCTGTTGTGCTTTTGCTCACTACATTGCACAGTTTGGCATCATCGGCAAACAATGTTATTTTACCTCGAAGCCCTTCTGTCAGATCTCTTATATAGATGTTGAACAAGATCGGGCCTAGGACGGAGCCCTGTGGCACTCCACTTATCACCTCCGACATCTCGGAGGGAGTGCCATTCACCATCACCCTCTGAAGCCTACCTCCAAGCCAGTTCCCAACCCATTTTGTTAAAGTGTCGCCCAAACCTAAAGAACTCATCTTGTTCAGCAACCTGCGGTGTGGCACGCTATCAAATGCTTTGCTGAAATCCAGATAGACGATGTCCAGGGACTCACCAACATCCAGCTTCCTCGTCACCCAGTCAAAGAAGCCGATCAGGTTGGATTGGCACGATCTCCCCTTAGTAAATCCATGTTGGCGGGGATCCCGCAGATTCTCCTCGTCCATGATCCTATCCATTTGGTGTTTGATTAGGGTTTCCATTAGTTTGCTCGCTATTGAAGTGAGACTCACTGGTCTGTAGTTTGCCATATCCACCCTGGAGCCTTTCTTGTGTAGTGGAATGACGTTAGCCGTCTTCCAGTCCATCGGGACGTTACCTGTACTAAGGGAGAGATTAAAGAGCGCGGATAGTGGTTCCGCCAAGACATCTCCCAACTCCCTGAGTACCCTAGGATGTAGGTTGTCAGGCCCCATTGCCTTGTTGACCTTGATTTTTGACAGCTCGCAGTAGACGCTGCTGGGTGTAAATTTGAAATTACTAAACGGGTCTACTGATTTAATCCTTGTATGTGGTTGAGGGCCGATTCCCGGCACCTCGCGGGTGAAGACTGAACAGAAGTATTCATTTAACAGTTGGGCCTTTTCCGAGTCCGTCTCCACATGGTCTCCGTCTGGTTTTCTGAGTCGTACTATCCCGCCTGAGTTCTTTTTCCTGTCACTAATATACCTGAAGAAGGATTTATCTCCCTTCTGGATATTCTTTGCTAGAGACTCCTCCATGCGGAATTTGGCCTCTCTAACTGCCGCTTTGACGGCTCTTGATTTGGTCAGATAATCTACTCTGGAGTCCTGTGTCCCTGATTGTTTGTAAGAGATGAATGCTTTTTTCTTCTCTTTGATGAGGTCTGAGATCTCCATAGAGAACCACTGTGGCTTGTTGTTCCTACTTCGTTTGCTTACTGATTTAACATAGCGGTTTGTTGCTTCCTGTATGGTGGTTTTCAAAGTTGACCACATTTCTTCCACGCTGTCGGTATCTGCTTGGGTTTGTAGCGCCTGGTGAACGAAGTCTCCCATGTCCTGGAAATTTGTGTCCTTGAACTTGAGAACCTTGGTCAATGTGGTAGATTTCGTGAAACCTTTCCTGAGATTGAACCAAATCATATTGTGGTCACTGGAGGCCAAAGTTTCACCCACCGAGACCTCTGTGATACTTTCTCCGTTGGTAAGTACCAGGTCCAAAATTGCCTGATCCCTTGTTGGCTCAATTACCAGTTGCCTGAGTCCTGCTCCATTCAAAGAGTTTAATAGCTTCCTGCTGCTGCCGGAAGCAGAGGAAAGCGTGACCCAATCCACATCGGGCATGTTGAAGTCACCTACCAATACTGTGTCCCCCCGCAAGGTGATATTCTCTATATCTCCGATTAATTCCAAATCTAGGTCTTCTTGATGTTTTGGGGGTCTGTATACCACGCCAAGATATAGGCATTTGTCCTTCCCTCTGGCCAAATTTACCCAAAGGGATTCCCCAGTGTACTGTACATCTGTGATTCTGGTGACCTTAATGTCATCTTTAGTATATAATGCTACCCCACCTCCCATTTTGCCCTCCCTGTCCCGACGAAGCAAGTTGTAACCTGGTATGACCATGTCCCACGCGTGGGAGTCTGTGAGCCAGGTCTCAGATATCGCCACCACATCCAGGTCGGCATTCCTCATTTCTATCTCCAAATCTAGGATCTTGTTTCCCAGACTGTGGGCGTTGACGTACATAGCCCTCCATGTTGTGTGCTTGTTGTATCTCAGTGGGGACAATCCCTCTATATCAACTAGACCACCATTAGTATTTTTCGCTTGTCTCTTACACTCCCTAGACCCAGAGCTACAGCTTGTACCTATCACGGACTCCCCATAACTGCAGTGCGCTCCTATCAGAGACTTGGTAATGTGTGTACCCTGTGGGGGTATTCCCGTTTGGGCTACTTGAGCTCCTTTAGTGCAATTTGCAGCGTGTGCACTCTCGCTGGTCCCAGAATTACAGTGTGTACTCCCTCTAGACCTAGAATTGCTACGTGTACTCCCCTTAGACCCAGAATTGTAATGTGACCCAATGCAGTGTTTACTTAGTTCAGTTCCAAAATAGTATTGGTAGCCCGTACCCTCCCCCAACTCACCTAGTTTAAAGCCCGTACCCTCCCCCAACTTACCTAGTTTAAAGCCCTGTGTAGTAGGCGGGCTAGACGGTGTCCAAGGACGTTCTTCCCCCTCTTGGTCAGGTGTAACCCGTCTGGTCCAAGCAGTCCCTGCAGTGCCTCTCCGTGGTGCAGGAACCCAAAGTTCATCTCCCTGCACCATTCCTGCAGCCAGTCGTTCACCCTCCGGACACGATCCTCCCTGGCACTGCCCTTGCCCCTCACTGGGAGGATCGAGGAGAAGACCACCTGCGCATCCATCCTCCTCAGCTTCTCTCCTAGGGCTCTGAAGTCTTCGGGTATGCTTTCTAGGGTGCCCCTGGCAGTGTCGTTGGTTCCGACATGGATGAGAATCATAGGGAAGTGATCTTGGGGCTTGATGAGTCTGCCAAGGCTAGCAGTTACATCCCGGATCTTGGCCCCCGGCAAGCAGCAGACCTCTCTTGACTGCAGATCTGGTCTACAAATCGGTCCCTCGGTGCCCCTTAGCAGTGAATCCCCGATGACCACAACTCTGCGCTTCCTAGGGGTGGGCCGACCTGTGGACTCTGGAATCGGAACCGTCTGTTCAACCACTTCTTGTACCTCGTTGTCAGGACCTTCCTGTAGCAGCTGGTATCTGTTCTTAAGGGGGATATGTGGCGTCGATGTAGAGCTGCCCTGTATGTGAGAGAGAGAAACAGAATTAGGTTTTCTGCGTTTACCTGTGGATGAAGTCACCAGCTGCCAGGTATCGGCGTCTCCAGTGACTTCCTGAATTCCGACGGTAGGATTCAAGTCTGAAGTTCTGGAAGCTCTGGGTGACTCAAGGATGGTCTTGTCAGGCTCTGGTTCGGCGATCTGAGACAGTTCCTGGATTATTCCGTCGATGAAGGTCTCGTCATCACGGATACTCCTTAAGCGTTGGATCTCTTCTCTCAGACTCCTCAGCTCTATCATAAGGCTTTCATCTGGTTGATCAATTGGTTCTGTCTGAGTGGAGGCTGAAGACATCTTTGAGGGGATGGCCTCGGTCTATACAGAGACCTCTGTCCTCTGTCCAGGCTCCCCCTCAGTCTGTACGAAGACCGTAGCCATCCCCTGGGCACTCTCGGCGACTGAGCTGCCTGTCTTGACTGAAGTCTTGCTGCCTCTAGTTCTGCCTGCCATATATAAAGGTTTTTGTATTATTAATTATTTATTTAAAATTTTTTTTTTATTTTTTTTTTTATAGATATGTCAGAATGTGTTGAGGTTGGAGGGATAAGTTAGGATAGAGTGGTTGGTGTGGTCCACCTGTTAAGTGTGCTTGTTAGTTAGGTAGGAGTAGAGAGTTGAAATTTGAAAGACCTGGAAGAGGGAAAGATTGAAGAAAGACTGACGTTGATTGGTAAATTGGCTAGTTGTAGGATTTTAGAGACCAGCTGAAATAGATAGCCCTTCCTTGATGCCCTTCTTGAGGCCCTTCGCAAAGGCGCTCTCGCCGCGCGCCGAACGGCCGTGCGCCGTTGGCTCGAGCCCTTTTATGGGGGGGAGATCTGCTGTGACGTCGGGGAGGGTGGGCGGAGTTACCAGCGCGTCCCGTCCGCCTCCTCCTCCGACTCTGGTGATTTCAGCGCTCCTCTCCGCTGCCCTGCTTTGCCTCCTCCGTCACTTTTACAGTCCTCCGCTGCTTTTTCTCCCCTTTCTCTGTCTCCTCCGCTTCCGTATGCTCTCCGCTCCCTTTCTCCGCCTTCACCTCCTCTCCGTGACTCTCCGCCCCTTTCTCCGCCTCCCTGCACGCTCTCCGCCCCTTCCTCCGCCTCTCTGTATGCACTCAGCTCCTCTCGCGCTGCTATGTGCCTCCTTCCTCTCTCTCTATTAGATTAAATTTAGCCAAACTTGGCAGATGAAGAAGGAAGATTTACAACAAATTTATCGGATTTACAACAAATTTAGCCAAACTTGGCAGATGAAGAAGTGAGAGGGTAGAAGAAGAAGGGGGAGATAGGAGCTATCATGAAGGAGGAGATGAGCCGAGCAAGGGACCCTGAGATTATCTGAAGGGTTGGTTAAGGGTCTTGTTTGCTGAAAAGGTAGGTTTTGAGTGATTTTCTGAAGTCGAGGTAGGTGGGGGCCTCGAGTATCATTTGGGCTAGCCATGGGTTCAGCTTGGCTGCTTGGAAGGTGAGGGTTTTATCTAGGAATCTTTTGAGTTGACAAAGCTTTAGCGAAGGGAAGGCGAACAGTTGAATTCTGCGGGGTTTCTTGTTGGTGCAGTAAAGGTTAAAGTGGGGGGTGATGTATCTTGGTGAAAGGCCATTTATCGATTTGTAGCAGAAGCATGCGAACTTGAAAAGAACTCTGGATTCGAATTGCAGCCAGTGAAGTTGGTGGTAGAACGGGGTGATGTGTTCCCATTTCTTCAGGCCATAGATGAGGCGAATGGCGGTGTTTTGGATCATTTTTAGTCTCCTGGTGGTTTTCTTTGTGGAGCTCAGGTAGATAATATTGCAGTAGTCCAGAATGCTGAGAATGGAAGATTGTACTAGTAGGCGGAAGGAGGTGTCATTGAAGTATTTTTTTATGGTACGGAGTTTCCAAAGTACCGTGAAGCATTTCCTGACGATGAGGTCGGTGTGATTTTCTAGGGATAAGTTTTTGTCTAGGGTGACTCCCAGTATTTTTAAGGTGTGTTCTAGGGGGAAAGTCATTCCTTTCAGATGATTTGTGGTGTTTTTGATTTTGTCCTTGGGGGTGGCTAGAAAAAATTTTGTTTTGTCAGGGTTTAGTTTCAGCCTGAACGATAGCATCCAACGTTCAATCTGATTGAGAATATTTGTAATGTAGTCAAGTAGTTCTGGTGTGAAACTGGTAAGAGGGATGGCTATTGTGATGTCGTCCGCATAGATGAAAAATTTGAGCTTGAGGGTGTGAAGGAGGTTGCCTAGGGAGGCCAGGTAGATATTGAACAGAGTGGGGGATAGGGGGGAGCTCTGCGGGACACCACAGGTGTTGTCCCAGCTATATGAGATAGAGTTGTCCTTGAGTACCTTGTAGGATCTATTTTTTAGGAACCCCTGGAACCAGTTGAGGACCTGATCGGAAATGCCAATGTGTGCCAGGCATTCGAGGAGTATGGTGTGGTCGACCAGGTCAAAGGCACTGCTTAGGTCTAGCTGTATGATCAAGGCACTAGAGCCTTGACTAAAGAGCGTGTGAATATAGTCAAGAAGGGAGGCTATTATGGTTTCAGTGCTGTGGTCCGCGCGAAAGCCTGATTGATTGTCGCTTAGGATGTTGAATTTTTCTAGGTATGTGGAGAGTTCAGTCTTTAAAGGGAATGGAATTCCTCTCATATGAGGAAAGTTTCAAGTTTCTTTATTTTTGATATACCTTCTATCAAAGCAAGTGTCTAAACGGTGTACAATATAAAAAGATTGTAGAAAACAATAAAAACTGATAAATAAAAGCAATATTTTATCAAATATTAAAAATACTAAGACAAATTCACATTAACGTACATTGAACAAAAGGGAAGTTGGGGATGCAAAAGTTGTTTAAAGTACATCGAAGTAAAATTAATAAAAAAAAGGAAGGTAAATGGGGAGTGGCAAAACATTAGGATGGGGATCGCTTCATAAGAAGCGTTTGTTTCAAGGCTTCACAGAAATTAAAAGTTTGAGAAGCGGAGATTGTTACTAAAGAGTAAAGGCATCTTTAAAGAGAAAAGTTTTAAGTTTGGCTTTAAATTTTTCAAGAGATTTCTCTAATCGAAGATCTAATGGGAGGGCATTCCACAGAGAGGGGGGCGGTAACTGAAAAAATGAATTTGCAAGTAGTATCAAAAAACAGTTCGTGTATTGATGGTATGGAAAGTAGGTTTTGATTGTTAGATCAGAGAGCCCTGGATGGTGCGTATGGAATCAAAAGTTTATTTATGAATGCTGGTTGGTTAGCGTTTTTTTGTTTTAAAGGTGAGAAGGAGTATTTTATAGGTGAGATGATGATTGAGTGATAGGTAGCCAATGTGCTTTACGGAGGAGAGGAGTGACATGGTCAAATTTTTTTGCATGATAGATTACTGTACCAGAATGTAACTCACCTTGAACTACTACTGGCAATGTGTGAACTAAATACCAGAGGTTACCACCACCAGAGGGTTTTTGTACATTTTATTTTTGCAGCCTCAGCCATGTTGAAAACCAGTTCTGGCAGATGTACTGTACTGTACATGGCACCTAATATATATATATATATATATATTTTTTTTTCCAATTAATATAGTTCAAATATGCCTCCACTAGAAAGTCTTGTTTTTCAGTTGTGGGTCTGGTGCTTTGGAATGGTCTGTCCGGAGCAATATGATTTTGTAACAATATACTGTACTGCTATTTTGAAAATTACTTGAGGCTCATTTTTTCATCTTAGCTTTTAGCTGTCCCTCTGACATCCAATAAAATGTTTGATAATGACTACACTTTTTTGTTGATTGATGTTTATAATGTATTGGAAAATGTGTGGTAAAATTTGATCTCTACTGTGTATGTTTACTTGTAAGCCACTTAGGAGATAAGCGGATAATAAGTTCATTAAATAAATAATCAATAAATAGAAAATAAAATTCCATTTTCTACCTTTTGTTGTCTGGTCATTTATTTTTCTAATCATGCTGGACCCAGTGTCTGGTTTCTGCTTTTCTCTCTCTTCTCTTAACTCTCTTACTAGAGGCTCTTTGCCCATTTGACATTTCATCTCTGTCTGCTGTCCATCTTCTCTCTCTCTCACCTTTCCTGTATTTTCCCCTGTGTTTCTGTCCTTATGACCATATTAAACATTTCCCTTCTGTAGGGGTGATTTCTCTGTATCTCTAATCGTGCCCTGTCCAGCATCACTCATCTATCTCCCTACCCCCCCCCCCAGCATCATCCCTCTATGTGTCTATCCTCACAATTTGTCCAGCATTTCCCCTCTGTCTCCATCCTCCCTATATCAAGCATCTCTCCCTCTCTCTTCCCTTCCTCCTGCCCTTCTCCCTAGAAATTCAGCAAGTATCGTCCTTTCCCTCCTTGCAGTCCAGTATCTTTCCCTCTTTCTCTTTCTCCCACAGGACCTGGCATAATTTTTAATTCTCCCATACCTTCTCTGTGGTCCCATTATCTCTCCCTCTTCTTCTCCTCCTAAATCCTCCATCTTTGCCAATGTAACTCTCTTTGAACTACTGGAAAAGGCATGAGCTAAATCAAAATACAAATTTAGATCATTTTGTTGCAAATGAATGTACATTTCTAATGGAAACAAATATGCTATGAATTTCTTTTCCCCCATAGATTACATGTGAATGATACTTCATCCTGCAATCACTGAAAGCATAGGGACTCCTCATTATATTACAGCTGTTGGTAATCTTATCCTTGAGAGTTTTCAGATAATCCTGTTGCACACATTTTAAACTTTCACTGAATATCTGAAGACCAGAGTGGTCATTTCTGGTTATCTCCAGTGTCTACCAGTAACAGGCTAGTTCAGGTCTTCCAGATCTTGTCCTGGTAAACCCTGAGCCAGTTAGATATTCAAGATATTTGCAATGAATTTCCCTGAGAGAGGTACAGTGCCTTGTAAAAGTCTTTACAACCTTGTACGTTTTTCACATTCTCCTGTCTAAAACCCAGAAGGCCTGAATTCAAAGCCATTTACCCAGATAATAAGGGGCCATTATCTTGACAAATGGCTTAGCCAGTGATATTCAGTGGCACTGATTTTTACTACAACCTTTCTCAGCCATGTGCAGATAAAGCCAGAGAGATATAGGGCTGAAGCAGAAGTTATCTAATTAATGATGATATTCAGGGTCTTTTACTAACCCCTCTTTTACAAAGGTGCGTTAGCCGTTTTAGCGCGCATTAAATATTAGTGCGCACTAAATGCTAACGCATCAATACTTATAATGGGCTCGTTAACGTTTAGCGCGTGCTAAAACACATAGCGCACCTTAGTAAAAGGAGCCCTAAGGCACCCTAATGATTAGCGCATGCTAAATTCTAACGCACCCATACAATAAGGGAGGGAAAAAGCCTTGATCAATTTAAGGGATCTCTAAAGTGCTTTCTTTTTTGAAGATGCTTTTGAATCCTAACTTTGGATATACCTCCGTCGTATTAAATCATTATTCCACTTTTAAGGGTTTTTTTTTCTCTCACCTCTCGTGTTGCCCTTGCATGTTTCTTTACTGTATAAATTGTAGTTCTTCCTTTTCCTTATGTTCCAGTTTGTAATGAATGTCTCTGTGTTTTGTCATGTTTTCCCCTCATTTTAATTGTAAATCGCTTAGAATTTCATGTAAAGCGATCAAACAAATTTTAATAAACTTGAACCTGTTAGCATAGTAAAAGGACCCCTCAGTTTGCTAACCAGATGAACTGTCTGGACAGCAAAAAAGTCAACCTAACTGTATCTGTTTAGCTATCTGGACAACAGTTTGAATATCGCTGATACCTAGATAGTGGCAACGATCATCACTCTACCTGGATGTTCATTGCCAGCTGTTATCTGGTTCCTGGCACTGAGGGACAGATTGTATAAATAGCACCCTAATTGTGGACACCTAGCGATGCCTAAATAAATTCCACAGGCAACACAAATTGATTTAACAAGCTTAATTGGCATGGTTATTGACCACAAGCAAAAAACAAAAGGAACTGACCCCAAAATATCCACAAAGAAGAAAATCCAGAGAAACCCAAAAAAAGCTCTGTGGAGTGACGATGTTCCTAAATGGCCTTTATTTGAAAGTGTCAAAGTTCCAAAGGTACACTGAAATCATCCACATAAAATAATTCCATCCACATAAAAGTAAATCATCCACATAAGAGCCTTAAAGAACCTAGTCCGCTAGGGATACAGGACCCAACATGGTCCGTGTTTCGACAAAAAGTCTTCTTCAGGGGTCCCTGGGGGTCCTATAAAGGTGAGTACGTGGGAAACAATTGTGTGGTGAGCCAGAAGTGAGACACAATTGTTTCCCACGTACTCACCTTTATAGGACCCCCAGGGACCCCTGAAGAAGACTTTTTGTCGAAACGCGGACCGTGTTGGGTCCTGTATCTCTAGCGGACTAGGTCCTTTAAGGCTCTTATGTGGATGATTTATTTTTATGTGGATGGAATTATTTTATGTGGATGATTTCAGTGTACCTTTGGAACTTTGACACTTTCAAATAAAGTCCATTTAGGAACATCGTCACTCCACATGGTTATTGACCACACCATTGATCTGCAATAATAATAAAAAAAAAGTCAATTAAAAATTGTGTGTGGAATTCCACATGGCACTTAGCGATGCTTAACTTAAGTTGCCCTCCCACATCTAATGACCCCTATCTGAAAAATAGGCATGGTTAGGGGAAGAGAATAAGCGTGGTAAACTTAGGTGTCACTAGGCACCTGAGATAGGTGCTGGTAAACTAGGCCTAATATGCCGGCGCCTACTTCCACGATGCCTAGACACTATTGGACATGATTCTATAAAGGACGCCAAGCAGTTGATTGACAGCTGTGTGGACTGACGCCTAAAGGGATCTACCTCAGGGACTTTGAGGTAAAATTGCGTTATTTGCGGATGACGCTAAACTATGCAACATTGTGGGCACCGCAACCGAGCCCGACAGCGCAACTGTGCCAGATACTATGAGGCAGGACCTACTTTTACTGGAACAATGGTCTAATACTTGGCAACTCAGTTTTAAAAGTGTAAGGTGATGCACCTTGGTAGTAATAATCCCTGCAGAACATACACCCTGAATGGTGAAAACTTAACAAGAACCATCGCAGAACGAGACCTGGGTGTAATCATTAGTGAAGATATGAAAACTGCCAATCAGGTGGAGAAAGCTTCAGCCAAGGCTAGACAAATGCTAGGTTGCATCCGGAGAAGTTTTATCAGCCGTAAGCCTGAAGTCATAATGCCGTCGTACAGGTCGATGGTGAGACCTCATCTGGAGTACTGTGTTCAGTTTTGGAGGCCATATTATCAAAAGGATGTGAAGAGAATGGAGTCGGTTCAGCGTATAGCCACCAAGATGGTCTCAGGACTTAAGGATCTCCCATATGAAGACCGTCTAAGCAGGCTGCAATTATGTTCTCTCAAAGAACGCAGAGAAAAGGGTGACATGATAGAGACATTCAAATATCTTACGGGCCGTATTGAGGTGGAGAAAGATATCTTCTTCCTTACGGGGCCCACGGCAACCAGAGGGCATACGCTCAAGGGTGGGAGATTTCATGGTGACATCAGGAAATAATTCTTCACCGAAAGAGTGGTTGATCGATGGAATGGTCTTCCACGTCAGGTAGTTGAGGCCAGTAACGCACTCGACTTCAAGGGACGATGGGATAAACATGTAGGTTCGCTCCGGGGAACTGCTTAAAAAGAGGGTTCTTGTTGAGGAAGGGTTCTTGGAGTGGGTTCGCTCCGGGAAATTCTTAGAGGGAGGGTTCTTGTTGAGGGAGGGTTCTTCGAGTGGGCAGACTTGTTGGTCCGACAGCCCTTTTCTGCCGTCATACTCTATGTTTAAAGATTAGGCATAGCTAGGCGCCATTTATAGAATCAGGCCCTGAACGTCTGCCACTGGCAGACAGTGTATTTTGTTCGCTAGCAGTGCTAAAACAGGAAATTCAATGCAGGGCCCTGTGAAAGCTTTGACATTGAATTTCTGTTTTTTTTTTTTTTAAACTGGCTAGAGCATAGCTAGTTAAGGCAATATTCAGACCTAACCAGTCTTTTTCAGTGCCGCTAACTGGTTAAGTGCTACTGAAAATGGCCAGATAGCAGCATGCTTTTAACATTGGCCGAATGGATTTTTTTGTAGCCATGGAGGCCAGTGTTTAAAAAAAACACAACATACTCTACACCAGGGGTGCCCACACTTTTTGGGCTTGTGAGCTACTTTTAAAATGACCAAGTCAAAATGATCTACCAACAATAAAATTTTAAGAAACACAAAGCACGCTGTACGCAGAGAAAATGTTAATTATCATTTATATTCCGCGGGTTTTCAAAGAGATCAAGGCAGATGACTTTATGCAATGTCACCTCAGGAACAACTATACAAAAATAGACAAATATACCCCCTCCCTTTTTACTAAATCGCGATAGCGGTTTTTAGTGCAGGGAGCTGCACAGAATGCCCTGCGCTGCTTTCGATGCTCATAGGCTCCCTGTGTTAAACACTATTGCAGTTTAGTAAAAGGGGGCCATAGTGCCAAACATAGATAGCAGATACAAATTCTCAAAACAGACACATTTTGATCACTAAGGGCTCCTTTTATGAAGCCGTATTAACAGTTTTAGTGCACGCAGCTTTTTAGCACGCGCTAAACCCGCGCTATGTGGCTAGAACTAATGCCAGCTCAATGCTGGCGTTAGCGTCTAGCGCGGTCGGCAATTTAGCGCATGCTATTATGCGCGTTAAACCGCTAACGCGGCTTCGTAAAAGGAGCCCTAAATTGAAAATAAAATCATTTTTCCTACCTTTGTTGTCTAGTGATTTCATGAGTCTCTGGTTGCACTTTATTCTTCTGACTGTGCATCCAATATTTCCTCTCTTTTTTCAGCATGCTGTATGCTTCCAGACCTCATTCCCTCCGCCAACTTTTTCTTCCTCTTTCCCTACCCCCTCCCCTTTCTTTCTTTCTGTCTCCCTGCCCCCCTTTCTTTTTGTCTGTCTTTCTCTCTCCATGCCCCCTTTCTTTCTGTCTTCCTGTCCCCCCCTTTCTTTCTTTCTTTTTCCCTTCTGTCTTTCTGTCTCCCTGCTCCCCCTTCTTTCTGTCTGCATGCCTGCTCCCAAGCCACTGCCGCTGCCATCGGGGAACAGGCCTCCAAAACACTGCGGCCCCAAGCTCTCCCTGCTTCCCCACACAGAAGCGTCGGGCCAATCAGATTTCCTTCCCCGACATCATTTCTGACGTCGGAGAAGAAGTTCCGGGCCAGCCAGGCAGCGATTGGCTGGCCCGGAACTTCCTCTCCAACGTCAAAATTGACGTTGGGTGGGGGAAGTTGGTCGGCTCGGCACTTCTGAGTCGGGAAGCAGGGAGAGCTTGGGGCGGTGGTGGTTTGGAGGCCTGTTCCCCGATGGCGGTGGTTTGGAGGCATTGCCTTCGCGATCTACCGGTCGATCAACCGATTGACCCCCTGCTCTACACTTTTAGCAAGGAATGGATTGCAGGTTTGTGGTCCCCTGGGCCAACTAGCACATAGGCTCCCCCCAACCGTCCAGGCCACAAGTGCCAAGTACATATTTGTTTTAAAAAAAATTTTATTCCGCCCCCTAGATCCTAAGCAGATCACAATAAAAACATAAAAATCAAAAGAATACAAAAATCCACAAAGAAAATAAAAAATCCATTCTCCTCAACCTACTAGTTTTACTGTCCATCACACAAGAAACAAAATGTACTTGTACATGCAAACCGTGCAAGTGTCCATCACACAAGAAACAAAATGTACTTGTACATGCAAACCGTGCAAGTGTTTTAAATTTATACAAGTTTGTGTATAACATCAAGTTACTGTTAGTGTTATATGGTATTGACACGAGCATTAATAATTGATAACCATCAGAGTTTTAGCCAAGTTTATAAATAGATTTATCATGTTCCTGAAAAACACAACCACCAGATTGTACAGGTAGGCTGCTATGCAAAGCCCATCTTCCCCAGAATTTTGGACCCTTGGGCCTGGGCCCAGTCAGTCTAGGGCAGGGATGTCAAAGTCCCTCCTTGAGGGCCGCAATCCAGTCGGGTTTTCAGGATTTCCCCAATGAATATGCATGAGATCTATGTGCATGCACTGCTTTAAATGCATATTCATTGGGGAAATCCTGAAAACCGGACTGGATTGCGGCCCTCGAGGAGGGACTGAGATCCCTGGTCTAGGGTTACCAGATGTCCGGATTTCCCCAGAAAGGAGGACCTGTCCAGAGGTCTGGACGGCTTTTCAAAACCCGGCACTTTGTCTGGGTTTTGAAAAGCTGTGTCGGGCAGGGTGGAAGTCCACGCTTGCACGGTCGTCATGCGGTGACATCGTGCACGTGTGCGCATGACATCATCGCGTGACAGCAGTGCGTGCACGGACTTCCTCCCTGCCCGACAAGAGCAGGAAGCGGGAGGGCAGGGATGGACGAAACTAGGTGGGCCTGGGGGCGGGGCTAGAGGGTCTGGATTTTCTGAAAGGAAAATCTGGCAACCCTAATTAGGTCCATGAAGGGATCTGTCCCTGTTCTCAACATTGCAAAAACAGTTATAGTCACTGAGTTTCCTGAGAATTAGATTGGTTAGGGAGCAGTGGTGTACCAAGGGCGGGGGGTGCGGACCACCCCAGATACCAGCCCTAGGGGGGGGTGGACAGCCGGCTGGCACCTGGGGTGGTCCGCACCTCCTGCTCTAAAGGGCACCTGCACCTCAGCGCGGCTGCCGTTTTTATTCTGGAGCAGAGTTGGCAGCCGCGCTGAAGTGCAGGAAGGTCCTGCGATGACTGCATCTTCTGTCTGCTCCGGAAGAGGTAAGTGACGGTTGGGGGGGGGTGGACCGGCAGCTGCGGTCATTGCGGGACCTTGCCGCAACTCCTTGTGTCTGACGGCCCACCCCCCCTACGATGTCACTTACCTCTTCCGGAGCAGAGGCAACAGAAGCAGTCATCGCAGGACTTTGTTGATTTGGATGGAGAGAGAAAGCATAGCAGGGTGGTAGAAGGAGAAAAAGGGGGTCAGGGTGGTATGGAAGTGTGGTGAAGGGTGTGAAAGGGGGTCAGAGTGGTATGGAAGGATGGTGAAGGATGCGAAAGTGATCAGGGTGATATGAAAGGGGGCAGGGTGGTATGGAAGGGTGGTGGAGGGAGAGAAAGGGGCAAATGCTGATGGAAATGGTGCTGCAGGGAAAAGAGGAGCGAGACATAAGGGGGAAGGATACTGGATGGAATTGGGTTGGAGGGAAAGAAAGGGAGCATATGCTGATGGAAGTGTGTGTTGGGGGGAAGGGAAGAAGAGGAGAGAGATGCCAGACTATTGGAGGAGGGAAGGGAAGAAGATGGATGCCAGACCAATGGGGGTGAAGGGAGAGATGGAAGGGGAATAGAAGGAGAGACGATGCCATATAGAAGGGGCAGAGAGAGGGTAGACAGTGGATAAAAGGAAGAGAGTGACAAGAAGATGAGGAAAGCAGAAACCAGAGAAGACAAGGTAGAAAAAAAATTCTATTTATTTATTTTTTTTGCTTTAGGGGAGATGCATTGCTGTTTCTGTGGTGTTGCATTGTATGCAGAGTCCAGCTTCTTGATGCTTCAGTTTAACTTTTGTCTACGTATTTCTATTTTAAATCCCCATTTACAAAACTGCAGAGCGTTTTTTTAGCTTTGGCCATGGTGGTAACAGCTCTGATGCTCAGAATTCTATGAGTGTCTGAGCTGTTACCACCTTGGCTAAAAACCACACTACAGTTTTGTAAAAGGGGAGGGGTTAGTTTGTGATTACATATTCCATACTAGGCGAAGGTATTTTTTGTGTTCTGTATGTTCGAAAGACATGGTTTTCTGTTAGGATTGACTGTGTAGGATTGATCTATACTAGTCTGGCTTGTTTAGTTTTACAATGGGTGTATTGATGTACTGCTCACTGCATATGTAAGATACTGCCTTTTCCTAGGTATATACTCTTGTGTGACTTGTGCATTGTAACTAAAAATCATGTTTTTCATACAGTTGGGGGGGGGGTGTCAAAAATGATGGGCCCCGGGTGTCACATATGCTAGGTACGCCACTGTTAGGGAGTACTCCAGGAACAGTTAGAAACACTGCCCTAGGTCAGGGTTAGGCAGTTCCCGTCCTTGAGAGCCACAGGCAGGTCAGGATTCCAGGGTATCCACAATAAATATGCATGAGATAGATTTGCATCTCAAGGAGGCAGTGCATGCAAATCCATCTCATACATATTCATTGTGGATATCCTGAAAACCTGACCTACCTGTGGCTCTCGAGGAACGGAATTGCCTACCCCTGCCCTAGGTTATAGGTGCCTCATGGGTATATAGCACCTGAAATTCAGATTAATATGAAAATAATTGTACATTTTCTGTAAAACTGGATAGCACAACGATGAATACTTTCAAGTTTTTGGTGTGCATGCCCTGTGTTAAATATTTCCCCTGACTTTTGTACTAAAAGTAATTTTCAGTTTTATGAAAGTTTTATATGACTATTTAGAGGTTTGTTTTATAATTGTTAGAATTACAAAAAAAAAAAGTGAGGATAACATTTTAATTAGTATACAGACTTTTTTTCATCTGTATGTTTAGTTTAAAGGGTAACAAATGGCTTCTAGATTAAGCCCAGCACAGGTGCTGTCTCCTGATAGACTGGCATCTCACATTCAGGGAAAACCACAAAACCCAATTATAAAGCTGCTTCTTCTAAACGGTCTTTCCACAGAATTGCTTGTTTTGAAGACTATGCAACTTATATGTCAGAAAGATAGCTTGCTAAACTATTTGTAAAACATTATTGCTTTAGATACGAGAACCTAAATTTGAGAGTTATTTATGTACAGTTCTTTAAGATATGTATGGATAATTTAACAACGGTGAAACTAAAGTAGTTAGAATTGCTAATTAGAGAATGACATGGGGAAAAATTTAGTCCTTGTCTCTGCCCCGTCCCTGTGAGCTCGTCCCTATCCCGTCTCCGCGCACTCGGTCCCTGTCCCGTTCCCACAAACTCAATCCCCATTCTATCCCCACGAACTCGGGCACCATCCCATACCTACAAACTCGGTTCCCATCCCCGCAAACCATTTGATCCCATCCACACAAGCCTTGAATAGTTTTATACTGAACTTAGTTTATTAAAGTATAAAAAGAAACAATATTCTGTACAATTGTCATTTTATAAATCAAAGTTCTGGCTGCCGAACTAGAGAAAGAGATCTTCAGCTGGCAGGGCTTTATTTATAAATGTTTATCAACACAACTAATATACTACTTTATCCTAAAGCAAAAAAAAGAAAATAAATATAAATTTTTTCTACCTTTGTTGTCTGGTTTCTGCTTTCCTCATTAAATTCCTTCCATCCACTGTCTGCCTTCTCTCTGCCTCTTCCATATGCTCTGTTACTGTGCCTCTCCCTTCCATCTCTCCCTCCATCCCCCCCCCAATTGGTCTGGCACCCAACGTCTTCCCTTCGCTCCCCCCATAGTCTGGCATCTCTGTCTACTTCCCTTCCATCTTTCCTTCCCTCCCCCAGGTGGTTTTTAGCATCTCTCTCCTCCCCTCAGATCTGGTACCTGTCTCCCCATTCTCTCTTCCCCATGTCCCTTCAGCGTCTTCTCCCCTCTCTCTCTTCCCCATTTCCCTTCAGCATCTTCTCCCCTCTCTCTTCCCTTTTTCCTTCAGCGTCTGTTCCTTTCCCCCCTTCATGCAGTCCAGCATCCCCCTCCCTCCCACTCACCGCAGTCCAAGCATATCCCTCCCTCCCTTCCTTCCCCTTACCTTCTCCTCTGATGCAACCTAAAACAGGAAGTTGTGTCACAGGAGAACTTTCCAACAGCCGCATGCGACTTCAAGGCTCCGGCTGTTTGTTCAGAGAACACTAAAAATCGCCAGTAAAGGGAAGGGGAAGGGAGGGAGTTTCTTGCCAGTGAAAGTATCAAAAGCAGTTTTGATTTTAACCTTTTTATGGAATTGTTTCTGTGAATTTACTTTGGTTTTAAATACCGTATTTTTTGCTCCATAAGATACACTTTTTCCCCCCCTAAAATGGGTGGAAATAAGGGTGCGTCTTATGAAGTGAATATACCAACCCCCCTGCCCCCGGCGGTACCTTTAAATTTTGGAGGTCGGTGGATGGCTGCCTGAGGCCGCCATTCAGAAGTGGTGCGTGCCCACACAGCTGCGCTTGTGCGCCACTGGCCCCGACGTGCCGGTAATCAGCAGGCAGCCATCCTGTGAAGCACCAGCACAATTAGGAAGTGTCACGGGCCCAGGCATTAGCACGTTTGAGCGCCACGGCCCTCGACAAGTAACAGGCAGCCGTCCACCGACCTCCAAAATTTAAAGGTACCGCTGGAGAACTGGGATGGAATTTAAAGGTGCCGGGGGGCTGGGATGGAATTTAAAGATGCTGAGAGTATGTAAATGTGATGATTGATTGATGGGGGGGGGGGGGGGCTGGGACAGAATTTAAAAGTGTCAGGCATATGTTAGTATATAATTTGGTTCATAATGAGTTTTTTCTTGTTTTCCTTCTCTAAATCTGGGATGCGTCTTATGGTGAGGTGCGTCTTATGGAGCAAAAAATACAATATTTGTTAAAATACATTGTGAATGTATCTTTTGTTACTACTTTTGGGTTTTTGGGGAGGATGGGCTAAAGAACCAAGAAAATAAATAAATCAAAATACATGTGTATTATATGGGAAGCTGCTGATATGCTATGCTCAAACAATATACAACAAAATTGCATCCATTGTTTTGGCTTGTTCATATAATCCTCATGCATCATCCATCAGTGATAACTATGTTACAGTATAGTTCCTCTTGTAAGGGGAGCCGATACAATATTGATGAAAAACATACTAATTTATTAAAACCTAATTCCCGTTTTCTAGTGAACTGGTACAATACTAGTGAATTGCATACAAGGGGGTACTGAAAAGTTCTCAGCCCAACCAACCAACTTCCTAAATTTTGAGCATTATTTTGCCACTGTAGCTGAAAAGGGTGTTGTTTTATTTTAAGTGCCAATTTGCAGAAATGAAATTCTATGTTTTGATATTGTTCCAGATCATTGATTGAACCATATCCATGTCATTCTTGTCTTGGTTGGGCTGAAAATTTTTCAGCACCCCCTTGTAATATAGAGCTGGTTTTATCTGTTGTTTTATAGGAAGGCTTCTAAGTTTAGATCAACCCTTTAATTGGTATATAACTGGTATTTATAGTTCTTTTTTTGCTGCTGGTCAATGCAAATGCACTCGGCTCTGGATGATGCATATGTGATTATGGGGCTCATTTTCAAAAGAGAAAAAGTTAACAAAAAGGTCTTAAATTGGACGTTTTCAACTTGGAAGGTATTGTGGTTGAAAATGGAGGCTAAAGTTAGACGTCCTGAGGTTGGACATTTAGTTGGACATCCTGGTGGTCAAGGTGTCTAACTAGACAATTAAAAAAAAAAAATTGGAACCTTCTGGAAATTCAATTATGGATGTTTTGCAGGAAATGGCTAAAGTCGGACTTGGATGTCCTATCGAAAATGCCTCTCTATGTGTTTTGGGGGACTATGGCTCAGTGGGGCTGAAGAGTGCTATCTCTTGTACTTCTAGCTCTCAATATGGCATGCAGCCCCTGAAGCCTGCATTGTTACCTTCACTGAAGTTATTGAGAGTGGGTAGAGGTGATATATGGGGTTGGTCAAGTGTATTTCATGGGTGCATCAGATGGTAGGCTTTTCTTTTTCAAAACCCTAGTACTCACCTATTCTGTCTGTTGGCCCACCCAAAAATTACTTTCTGGCTATGACATTGTTCTGGGATCTGCTCTTTTTAAAATTTCATTGGACTAGTTGTTTATCTATAGAGCATCTGATGTTTTATTACGCACACTCTCAGAGATAGATTGCTGTTGGCCGATTCTCTGGACGATTGCTGAAAAGCGATCG
The DNA here is from genome assembly GCF_902459505.1 of Geotrypetes seraphini. NCBI lineage: Eukaryota > Metazoa > Chordata > Amphibia > Gymnophiona > Dermophiidae > Geotrypetes > Geotrypetes seraphini. The sequence goes on from NC_047084.1 coordinate 537,894,413, forward strand.
ATGCGCTAACAAGTTTGCATGCAAATGATTTGCACCTCCGACAGATCAATCGCTCAGTGAGCGAATGACACATGCACAGAGCCCTAACTGAAGTAACAGGTGAAGCAGCCTCCTTTCACTGCAGTTCGGGCTTCTTTTTTTTCAATGGCACAAATGTGTGTGTGTTACACACGCATGATCTGCCCCATTAAAAAAAGAAAAAAGCCCCCCTGCTGATGGCCCTCCCCAATGACCCCCAACAAATCAACACCATGACCCTCCCCCATAGAAGCAAAAATGGCAGGAGGGATACCTACTCCCTCTTGCCTGGCCAAATTCTCCCATGCCATACCCCCACCCAGTCCTGGACCCCTTGCACCACTGACCCCCCTCCCCCCAAAAAGGCAAGAGGGATGCCCACCCCTTCCTGCCACAAGATGCTGCCCTGAATCCCCCCACTCCACAAACCCCCCCCGTACCTTGGTAGACGTTGGGAGCTGGAGGAAAGCACAGTCCCTCCAGTTAAAGAGCCTGCCCATGGAAAATGACGGGCCTTCCCTTCTCTGGTGCACCATGTGATGCACTGGGAGGAGCCTAAGGCCTTGATTGACTCAAGTACCTTAGATGTCTGAGCCAATCAGGGCCTTAGGTTCCTCCCTTTATATCCCATGTGATGCAGAGGGAGGGGCCTAAGGTCTGATGTCTGAGCAAATCAGACATCAGACCTTAGGCCCCATCCTGTGTTTCACATGGGATTCAGAGGGAGGAGCCTAAGGCCCTGATTAGCCCCAAGGGGAGTGGAAAGTCCATCTTTTTCCTGGGCAGGCCCTTGGAGCTGGAGGGACTATGCTTCCCTCCAGCTCCCAATGTTTACCAAGGTGGGGGTGTGTGTGTGTGGAGTCAGGTAGTGTGGGTAGGTGGGGGGGGGGGCGTTCAGGGGAGCATCCAATGTCGGGAGGGAATGGGCATCCCTCCTGCCTTTTTTTTCAGGAGGAAGGAGAGGGTAGGGGAGAGTTCAGGGGGGCCTCCGTTGGCAGGAGGGAGTGGGTATCCTCCTGCCAATTTTCTCTCTTTGGGGGGGGTGTTCTTGGTGCCATGTTCACGCAAAATATCTGTGCCATTGAAAAAAAAAGTAAAAAACAGGCAGACCTAAAACCCCATTAAAAAAAAAAAAATAGCCAAGTGATGTTAGTGCATCAGTCGCTTGGCTACTTTGCATGGGGTTTTATCTAATTTGCACGGTCGGATTGGAAAATGGGCAGTCGAGGGGAAAAAAATATGTGGTGGGCCGTTTTGTGAATCGATTGTCGCTAAAGCTGTGAAAACAGGTTTAGCAATGAACACTGACTTTAGTGCATCTGGCCATCAGGCCTGATTAAGTGCTCGCACCTCAGTGCATTTGTGCTTATATATTTGGTTATTCTAGTATTCTATAAAGGAAAGTAAGCCCGTACTTTCCTTTATAAAAGAGGTGCCACATAGGCATCCTCTGGGCACCTAAATATAAGTGCACTGTTATAGAGCTGCACTGTTATAGAGCTGCCCCATAAAGGTGCATGCATTTTTCATGCACAAGATGAGAAAGATGAGTGAATGAAGTTTAGTGAAATTTGATACTCAAGAGCCAGTCATATAATTTGTTCAGGTCTAGCTGATTCCCCAGAATCAGAGACACAGTTGCTGATTGAGAACAGAGCTAAAATGCTTAGCGAGTGACTGCTATAAGAAATAGAACTCAAATCAGTGAAAGCAGAACAAATTTGCCAGGCAACCGAAATAATTTAAGCACCGATTAAAGTCCCTGGAGCAGGATGAGAGACTAGACGAAGCAGTGCCATGCCAAAAGGAAAACAGAAGCCTATGAAAGTCAAGAAAAGAGAGAATAGAGGAAAAATAGGAGTAAAGCATCAGACAGCATCCAAGGAGAATCACAATGGGGTCCTTTTACTAAGGCGCGCTAACCGATTTAACGCATGCTAAGGCGCCCATTATATTCTATGGGTGCTTTAGCATTTATCGCGTGCTAACTTGGTTAGCACGCCTTAGTAAAAGGATCCCAATGTGAGACAGCATTCATCATTTGGAGGGTGGAATGTAGAAAATGCTGAGTCCCTTCCGCCCTCTCACCCCATCATTTGTCACAGATATAACTCATATAAGCAGCCAAAGGAAGCCTATTTCTGGAAAAGGAGGATCCTTGGAGCTCCCATGTGCAGAAATTATCTTTAAACTCCCTACAAATGCATAAGATAGCAGAGAAATTGACAGTAACACTTTCTCTTAATGACACTTCAATCTCTGTTAAATCTGACACAGGAGCTCTTACATAAGAATACTAGCTGATGCCCCGGCGTTGCACGGGTATTTAATTATAGCAATAAAACTGTAAATGGATTCAAAAAAAGATACTTTATAGTGGTGAAATAAATTATTTTTTTACAGCTTTATAAAAAGTACAGTATTCAAATAATAATGTGAAATATTACTAACACAAAACTTGATTATAAACAACATTTTTAGTTTCACCTCCAGGAGCAAGAACATATACATTCTTGGGTGAACCCACCCTTGAGCAAGCAACATAGAGTTGTCCATGGGAAAAACAGGGGGATCTTAAATCCACTCCACAGTATGTAATAGTCTGTCCTTGTGATTTGTTGATTGTGATAGAGAATGCAAGTCTCACTGGAATTTGCAATCTCTTAAACTGAAAAGGAAGATCTGTTGAAATAAGTGGTATACGCGGGATAAATACGGTTTCACCTTGTCCCTTTCCGGTTAAGATAGTCGCTTCAATTACATTGGACAGTAACCTCTTTACACAAAGCCTTGTGCCATTGCAAAGTTTTGGTGGTCAAGGTTGCTAAGTAAAATAACTGGAGATCCTACAGCTTTTTACATTTTTTCCATTGACATGAATGGGTGAAATATGATTTTCTGTTTGTAGCTCCGCCCACGTGTGCAGGTGGGCCGCGAGACCCCCAGAACATATCACCCCAGGTAGTGAGGGATCTGCATATCAAGTTTCGTTCAAATCGGTCCCACAGCTTTTTACATTTTTCCCATTGACTTGAATGGGTGAAATCTGATTTTCTGTTTGTAGCTCCGCCCATGTGTGCAGGTGGGCCGCGAGACCCCCAGAACATATCACCCCAGGTAGTGAGGGATCTGCATATCAAGTTTCGTTCAAATCGGTCCCACAGCTTTTTACATTTTTTACATTGACTTGAATGGGTGAAATCAGATTTTCTGTTTGTAGCTCCGCCCACGTGTGCAGGTGGGCCGCGAGACCCACAGAACATATCACCCCAGGTAGTGAGGGATCTGCATACCAAGTTTCGTTCAAATCGGTCAAGCCGTTTTTGCGTGATCGCGGCACATACACACATACACACACACATACACACATACATACCTCCGATTTTATATATATATATATAGATAAGAATTGCCTCTGCCTGGTCAGACCATGGATCCATCATGCCCAGCAGTCCGCTCCCGCGGCGGCCCCCCCAGGTCCATGACCTGTAAGTGATCTTTTACTTAAAACATGTTATTCCCTAACCGTTAAATATCCTGTATAGTAACCCTCTAACTATACCCTTCAATCCCCTTTTCCTTCAGGAAATCATCTAATCCCTTTTTGAAACCCATAATCTTACTCTGCCCTACCACCTCCTCTGGAAGCGCATTCCAGGTGTCCACCACCCTCTGAGTGAAGAAGAACTTCCTAGCATTTGTTCTGAATCTGTCTCCTTTCAATTTTTCTGAATGCCCTCTTGTTTTTGTTGTCCCCGCTAGTCTGAAGAATCTGTCCTTCTCTACTTTCTCTATACCCTTCATGATCTTATAAGTTTCTATCATGTCCCCTATGAGTCTCCGCTTTTCCAGAGAAAAGAGCCCCAGCTTCTCTAGCCTTTCAGCATATGAAAGGTTTTCCATGCCTATTATCATCCTTGTTGCTCTTCTCTGGACCCTCTCAAGTATCGCCATATCCTTGTTAAGGTACGGCGACCAGTATCGAACGCAGTATTCCAGATGCGGGCGCACCATCGCTCGATACAGTGGCAGGATAACCTCCTTCGTTCTGGTAGTGATACCTTTTTTGATAATGCCCAACATTCTGTTCGCCTTCTTTGAGGCCGCTGCGCATTGTGCCGCCAGCTTCATTGTTTTATCCACCAGAACCCCCAAGTCCTTTTCTAGTTTGCCTTCCCCCAGTACCATCCTCCCCATTGTGTAGTTATACATCGGGTTTCCTTTCCCTAAGTGCAAGACTTTACATTTCTCTACATTGAAGCTCATCTGCCATTTATTTGCCCAGTCACTCAGTTTGTTCAGGTCCCTTTGTAGTTCTTTGCATTCCTCCACAGTTCTAACCCTACTGGAGAGTTTTGTGTTATCCGCAAATTTTATAAATTCGCACTTAGTCCCTGATTCCAGGAAAGCTACAGCACTAAAAATTAAACTCAGTATCTTTAGCAAGGTAATATAACTGAAACATAAAATAGGGATTCCAAAATCCAGGGGCAATGGAATGCCGTTTTTGTTTGGGGGGCACTCACTAAAGTTAAAATGGGATAGATTCCATACAAATGTAAGGAAGTTCTTCTTCACCCTGAGAGTGGTAGAAATCTGGAACACTCTTCCGGAGGCTGTTATAGGAGAAAGCACCCTCCAGGGATTCAAGACAAAGTTAGACAAGTTCCTGCTGAACCAGAACGTATGAAGGTAAGGCTAGACTCAATTAGGGCACTGCTCTTTGACATAAGGGCTGCCGCAAGAGCGGACTGCTGGGTACGATGGACCACTGGTCTGACCCAGCAGCGGCAATTCTTATGTTCTTACTAGTGTTTAAACCCGTTACATTAACGGGTGCTAGAATAGATGTGTAAACTTAGCACAATGAGGCGCTAAGGCCTTTCTTTATTTTTTTCTTTCTCTTTCTTTCTTTGCTTCCTGCTCCCCCTGTCCAGCAGTAGCCCTTCTCCCTTCCTTTCACCTCCCCTCCTGTTCAGTAGCCCTTCTCCCTTCCTTTCACCTCCCCCCTGTCTAGCAGCACCCCTTCTCTGCTCCCCCTGTCCAGCAGTAACCCTTCTCCCTTCCCTTCATCTCCCCCTGTCCAGCAGCACCCCTTCCCTGCTCCCTCTGTCCAGCCGTAGCCCTTCTTCCTTCCATTCACCTCCCCCCTGTCCAGCAGCACCCCTTCCCTGCTCCCCCTGTCCAGTAGCCTTTCTCCCTTCTTTTCACCTCCCCCCTATCCAGCAGCACCCCTTCCCTGCTCCCCTTGTCCAGCAGTAGCCCTTCTCCCTTCCTTTTACCTCCCCCCCTGTCCAGAAGCACCCCTTCGCTGTTAAGTGTCCCATGTTTTCAGAAGCAGCTCTGCCAGGACCCGCCGCAGGCTCCTTGTAGCGATGGGGAAACAGCCGCTTGCAAACTGCTGCAGGCTCCTTGTTCAGCTGGGGAAACCGCCGCATTCGTCACAAACCGCCACCGCCACTGGGGAAACTGCCGCATGCGTCGCAAATCGCCACAGGCTCCTTCTACTGTGCATGTGGCGGCTCGGAGCCACGGATCACGGACACACGAAGTTTAAAGTGTGCATGCGCGATAATGATTTTATTATAGTGGATGTCCACCCCAGAACCTGCCCCTATATTAATAGTACTAATTGTAATGCCATTTCTTCCATTCATTTTTCATATACACGCAATATAATCTTATTAACAATATATAACAGTAACCACTAAATTAAACTACTCAAAGCACACTGAAACATCTCCACTCTTTAATGCCATGTTCTGAAAGGAGTTTTTCCTCTCTCTCTTAAAACAGCTAATACAACAAGGTTAATCAACCCCATTCTACCTCTATTTAAAATGTAATAAAAATGAAACATCCAGATTGTTACTGAAAAGCCTCTCCTTTCTCAGCCCCCAATGACTGCTGCTTTAATAGGAATTCCATCTACTAGTTTAACAATACAGTCAAACCTCGGTTTGTGAGTGTTCAAGCAAAACACTCGAGCAAATTTTAACTCACAAATTGAGTGTTGGCTTGATAAGTGAGCTGCCACCACACCACTCCACTCTGGGAACCGGCTTCGCTTCTCCCCCGAAGCCACCGGCGCTGCTCCCTCCCTTCGCGACCGAGATCAGTGCTGCTGTCCACCTCCTACCCCCACTGTGCTTACCTGTGCGCCGGTGCTGAAAGTGCCTGCCACTGGTTCTATGCTGGGTTGCTGCGGGCCTTCAGCATCTGCGCATGCTCAAGGCCTTCTGATTCTCACCTTCTCCGAGATTCTCATGTGTGTTGAAAGTTAAGTTTGAGTCTAGTGTAACTCCCAATACTTTGGAGGTATTTTCTATCTTTAGGTTCTCAGCTGTGGACAGTTCTGTTTCTGTGCTAGGTAGTGGGTTATAGTCTCCAAACTATAATATTCTTGTTTTAGATTTGTTTAGTTTGAGGAAGTTTCTCATTGTCCAAGTGCTGAGGTCATCAATAGTATTTTTCAGGTAATTTAGGGTGCTATTGAAGGATTCTTTGGTTATGCAGAGAATGAATATATCATCTGTTGAAGAGAAGATATTATCCTGGGTCGAGGGCAGGTTATTTCACAGTGCTCTTAAATAGATGTTCAATAGCGCAAGTGATAGTGGTGAGCCATCTAGGACACCGCTTTTGGTCTTCCATTGTTGGGATCTCTTGTCAGCTTTGTTAGCCGGAAACCCGAAGTCATCATGCCGTTGTATAGATCCATGGTGAGACCTCACCTGGAATATTGTGTACAATTCTGGAGGCCACATTACCAAAAAGATGTGCTGAGAGTTGAGTCGATTCAAAGAATGGCCACCAGGATGGTCTCGGGGCTTAGGGATCTCCCATATGAGGAAAGGCTGAATAAACTGCAGCTGTACTCACTCGAGGAACGTAGAGAGAGAAGAGACATGATTGAGACGTTTAAATATATCACAGGCTGTATCGAGGTGGAAGATGATATCTTCTTTCTTAAAGGACCATCGGCTACAAGAGGGCATCCGCTAAAAATCAGAGGAGGGAAATTTCATAGCGACACCAGGAAGTATTTCTTCACCGAAAGGGTGGTTGATCATTGGAACGAACTTCCACTGCAGGTGATTCAGGCAACCAGCGTGCCAGATTTTAAAAGTAAATGGGATACACATGTGGGATCTCTAGAGGGGTAAAGTCGAGAGGGTGGGTCATTAGAGTGGGCAGACTTGATGGGCTATGGCCCTTTTCTGCCGTCATTTTTCTATGTTTCTATGTTTCTTTCCAAACTATATATGTTCTGTTTTTAAAGAATTGTGAAAACCATTGTACTAACACACCCTGTTCTTTTCCATTCAGCTTTCTTCAATTTATTTTTCTGCCTCTCTCCAGATTTAGTTATTTCCTTCGATAAAATCTACATTTTCCCTACCTACAGCTTGCCAAGTCCTTTCCTCACTCTGGCTCTCCTATTTCTCTTCCTCATATTTCCCAGTCTCTCACTAACTCTATCCGCTGGGCACGATGGACCCCTGGTCTGACCCGGAAGAGGCAATACTTATGTTCTTATGTTCTCTTTCTTCTCCCCTATCCAGCATTTGACCCTCTCTCCCCCTTCCGCCCAACTTCTGCCCCCTCTCTCTCCCCCCATCCAGCAACTTTCTCATTTCTTCTCTTCCTTCCATCCAGTGTCTCTCCCTTCTCTCTTCCCCCTTCCATCCAGCACCTGACCTCCTCTCTCCCTCTTCCATCTAGCATCTTGCTCCCTTTCCTCCTTTCCATTCAGTGTCTGCTTCCTCTCTCTCTCCCCCTTCCTTCCAATGACTTATATGAAATACTGATGCCTGTATAATGCTGCTTCACCCTGAGTGGCTGCTACAGTGCTTGTGAATTACAGTTCCTGTACCTTCTTTCCTGTACAGGAAGTGACATCATTAGACTTTCCAAGTCTCCCACTATAGTGGGAGATTCCCACTTTTGAGTGTCTTCTCCCACCCTTCTGCAGATAAGTCACAATTTCCTGCTGAGTTGTATCCCTGTGCTATGGCAGCAGGAAAGGCCTTCATAAAAGGTCATTTCGTGTTGCTGCTAATCCTGGGGGAAATGACCAGCCACTTCATGTAAGTCATTTGACAAAAACAAACATCTCTTGCTGTAAAATTATTAGTATTCTCTCTTTGCATATTTATTCAGTTCCTGAAGTTCAAGGGTGTATGCCGCAGGCAGTTTCCCTAGGGGAACCTATCATGCTGCTTTTCTATTCATGCAATTTGCATCTTAATACATCTATTGAAGATATTTTTCTTCATTATTCCTGAGCTTGAAATGATTTCAGTCTCAGAAGATCTGCCTTTAAACAAAACAAAACCTTAAGCTTATATATCGCATCTTCTCTATGAAAATAGAGCTCAACACGGTTTACAAAAAATAAAACCCCCCAATTACAATAAGAAATTAAGAATAATATAAGGGAGAGGCAAAATTTACAATTTTGAGAATAGTCAAATTCCCTTCTAGAGCTCTAAGCTAAGTTTGTATATCCCTCAGTTAGATATTAGGATCCCTATTTTACTACCCTGTATTATGGAAGCTACCTTTTCTCCCATATGCCTTGCCCGATTGGTTGCGGAGGTAGTGTTGGGTTTCTACTCTCACTCCTGTACATTTCAACCCCTTCTCCCACCTAAATCTCCCCACTTTTCTTCCTTCGAAGTCCACTCCATCCATCTATTTGCTCCTCTACCCCTCCATGTAGCTGTCATTACTGATCCCCTGATAGGTCCCTCTCTTCCTTCCTCACTAGCTCCTGGCTTTCCTTCTTTCTTGAACATTCATCTCCCTTCCTCATTCTTGGTGATTTATAACATTCAAGCTAACCCCTCCAACTTCTAGCCCTAACATCCTCATTCAATCTTCAGCTGAATGACCTACTAGAATGACCTACCAGAATGACCACTGCCTTGATCTTGTCTTCTTCTCCAACTGCTCTATCACTAATTTTTCCACTACAATCCTTCCATTCTCTGACCATCATCTGTTAACTTTCTCAATCTATCACCCTCCTCTCTAGTTCCATCCAAACCCCACCTATACATTTAGGAAACTTCAGGTTATCGACCCCTGCACTCTCTCCACTTCTGTTTCGCCCCTCCTCTGTACCACTATGCTACACAAGTCTGTAAATTAGGCTGTCTCCTCCTATAATTTCATTCTCTCCTCTGTCCTAAGTACCCTTGCTCCCCCCCACCCCACTCTCTGTAAGACATGCCAAACCTCAACTCTGGCTAAACTTTAAAATCCAATATTTTCACTCCTGTGCCAGGTATGCTGAACATTAGAGAATGACACGGTGGATGTTACCCACGGCTTAGCTGCGAGTAGCCGCAGGTAACTCGCCAAAACGGTGGAGGGGGGGAAAGGTGCTCACTGCAGGTACAGGGACAAGGCCATCCACTGCCCCGTGGAGCGGTGAATGGCCTTGTCCCCACAGTTAAGGGAGGGAATGCGCGCGGCCCTCTCCCTCCTTCCTATCTACCCGAATCTATCTATCTCCCTCCCTCCCCCTTACCTTCGCGGCGCGTTTTAAGGTTTGAGACTTGTTGAAAGCCACCGGAGTGTAAGTGCAGTCGCGTGCGTATGTGGACAGAAGCTTCTCCTCTGACGCAACTTCCGGTTGCGTCAGAAGAGAAGCTTCCTCCCACACACGCACGCGACTCCCTGAACACTCCGGCGGCTTTTAACAAGCTAATCAAACCTTAAAACGCGCCGTAAAGGTAACGGGGAGGGAGGGAGATGCACGGACCGCGCGAGGGGTGCCGAAGGACAGTGAGGTGGCTAGAGGGAAGGGTTGATGCTTTGGGGACAGGGACCGGGCAGTGAAGGGGACGGTGGTCCAGTGACGGGGCTGTGACGGGGACAGATTTTTTTCCCCGTGTCATTCTCTACTGAACATCTCTGACTCAAATCTTGCACTCATACTGACTTGATTCACTTCAAATTTCTCCTAACCTCCTTCCAGTCTGCTCTCTCACTTGCCAAACAATACTATTATACCCACATGACTGATTCTCTTGGCTCCAACCCTTGCTGTTTCTATGCCACACTGAATTCCTTACTCAAGGTACCCTCATCTCTAACCCCTCCATCACTTTTCCCCCCGACTATAGCTGAGTACTTCTACAACATAAAATTAACCTTGAGTTCTTAACCAAGCCCCTCCCCCCTCCCCCCACTCAACCTTCGCTGCCTTATCTTCCTTTCCTGAAATCATTGAGGAGGAAACCGCTCATTTTCTTTCCTCCTCCAAACTCACCACTTGTTCCTCTGATCCCATCCCCCCATCTCCTTATCACTCTCTCTCTTACTGTCAACCCTTCTATCTGCTATATCCTAATCTATCACTCTCCACTACAACTGTGCCTGACGCCTTCAAACATGTTGTAGCTACATCGCTCCTCAAAATCTCTCACTGGACCCTACCTGCCTTTCCAACTATTGTCCCATCTCCCTCCTCCCATTTTTATCCAAATTTGTTGAACATGCTGTTTACTACCATGGTCTTGACTTTCTCTCATCTGGAGCTATCCTTGATCCACTTTAATCAGGCTTTCACCCTCTTCTCCTCGAGAGCTGGAGCCAGGTAAGGTTTTCAGGATATTCACAATGAATATGTATGAGATGGATTTGCATGCACTGCCTTCTTGAGAGCAAATCTATCTCATGCATATTTATTGTGGATATCCTGAAAAACTGACCTGGCTCCGGCTTTCGAGGACCAGAATTACCTACCTCTGGCCTAGAGTACGGCAACCTGTTTGACGTAGAAATTCTGAATTCAGAATCAGCCTGTACTATCAGTTGGCACTAAAGGCACTTGCTAAAGGAGCAAAGATTCAAGGACCAAGGAACATGTAACAAATCCAAATCCCGGTTGCAGGCTTGTTTAGTTGAGAGGTATGGGGAACCTTCTCACCCTTGTTTAGTCCAGGAAGAGGAGAGGTAATTTATTAATGGTATCTGCTGTGTTATCAGGCAAATCCTGTAAATTACAAACTTAGCAGGCAGGAGGAGAACAAAAGAACTGTCTTAAAATCTTATAATGTCATCACTGCAGAGCCACAATGTCACTTAGCTACCCAGGAGCCTGTGTTTACCAACTTACATCTGTTTAATCTTACCAGCAAAGTAAATGCCAAGCCTTCACCAATCTGCTGAGCTGGTTTGAGTAACAAAGAAAATAAGGAAAAGTTGTTTGTGACTTTTGTGCTTGATTGGAGGAGAAGAGAAAGCGATGGTATATCGTTGGCCATGTATTTTGAAACTTTTGAAGCTGTACCTTCATAATTGAAGGACAGTAAAGGTTCTGTTTTTCAGCAAAAAAAACTGGTGTGATCTACATTATTGTGTGAAGTCTGATGCAGAGCTAGTCCGGAATCCTAGGTAAATCCTAGTCCTGCCCTGATCCCAGCCAATAAATAATAGTGCTGTTCACTTTTCCCAAGCATACTTCCAAATATAGAAGCCTCTCATAGATGTTTTAGCTTCCAAATAACCTCAAATATTTTGTAATCGTATACTTCTACAGCTATCTTCCTTCCTCACCCCCCTGCATTTCATCTCATTCCCTCAGATCAGCCTAGGTTTGTCAACTGGATCCAGTCCAGGGTTTACTTATTGCATGCAGGGACTTGTAGTTCTGACTTTTCCATTGTATTCCCTAAGAGAAAGAAGACTAGAAGTCCCTGCATGCAATGGGGTAAACAGAGGACTAGATGAACCTAATTGGCAACCTTAGATCAGTCACTCTAACCTGCATGTGATTCTCTTTAGCTAGACAGTTCTCATGACACAACATTGTGTTGTCTGGCTCCAATCCTTTGGAACAGTCTTCCATCTGAGCTCCACCTAATTTAATCCTATCTTAAATTAAAATAGCGCTTACGACACTATTCTTTAAACAGGTCTTTTCCTCCTTGACTAATTAGCCCTGGCCTTATTGCTCTTCAGGCTTACTATGGTTCTTCTTTCCTCTAGTGTTGCTTGCTGTTTGCCATTCATTACTGCTTAATTACTGCTGTGCGATCCTTTCTCTCTTGCTTGCTACTGTATTTTGGGTCTTTGCCAGGTCTTTGTTTGTTGTTCTGCTGAATTACTGGATTGTGAACTGCATTACTATCTTATGATGATTTGATGGTATAACAAATGTACACAAATAAATTGATAACTATTTAATGGCTCCCTTCTCTGTTGCATGCTGGAAAATTCTTAATTCTGTTGTTGTTTCTCCTGGTTGAAATGTTTTGATATGTGTGTTGAAACTTTAATATGGGTTTATAAATGTATCATTTTAAAAAATATTTTATTAGACCTTAACTATAATTCACAATTAAAAATATTAACACATGAAAGAAATAATAGGGTTAAAGGAAAAACACATCCAAAAACAAAATACATACATTATAGAAATACAAGAGAGTGCTGAAGTGTTCTCAGCCCAACCAACCAACTTCTTCAATTCAGAGCATTGTTTTGCCACTGTATCTGGAAAGAGTGTTCTTATTTTAAGTGCCAATTTGCAGAAACAAAATTCTATGTTTTGACATCGTTTCAGATCATTGATTGAACCATATCCACATCATTCTCTTCTTGGTTGGGCTGAGAACTTTTCAGCACTCCCTTCATAATTAACTAGTACCATAAGCCCTAACAAAAAGTTCACCATTATGGAGGCAAAGTGTCATTATGGAGAAAAACAAAGTAAAATTATTGTATATCAAAGTAAACTAATACAACTGGTAGACTACCTGACACTCCTTTATCCAAATAGCAGGATTTCTAAGGCTCACTATAGTGATGGCTTTGCTGGTGATATCTTCTCAGTCGGCATTACTAAGAAATTTGTATTACTAAGAAATACAACAAGTTGTGAGGGCTCAGAAAATATATACTTAATGTTATTATGCCATACGTTGCATCTACAGCAAATCTCAAAAGAAAGTGGGCCCTTACCTGGGTAACTCTTGGTTTAAGTATTTAAAAATTGTCTGCACCTTTTCTGAGTAGATCTTGCACTTTTTGGGAAAACCAAGTTTGTGACCTATACTTAAAGAAAAGACGGAGGACATTATCTTTTGCAGTTACTAATATAATTTTGCAATCTGTGTGAAAGATAGTAGTTGATGGATTAATTGACATTATCAGATCCATTTACTACACCAGTGATATTTAAACCATCTGAAGTTGAAGGTGCCCCATCAAGTTTTGTGTATGATAGGGTGCTGATTCCAATACAGCAAGCGATTAAGAGCTTAGGGGTCTTATTGGACTACAATTCTTTGATCACACTTCATCTGTGATAAATACGTTGTTCAATTCAAGATCTTGGTACTAGTGTATAAAGCATTACAGCAATACCTACTGAAAGTCGTGGCTTCTTTATTGGAGTCATATGTGCCATCTTGTTTTTTGAGATCTAAGTCCAAGCAGTTATTGGTTGTTCCATCGATTTAATCTATAGTTAAAGCAACTGTTCGTTCTTGTGTTTTTGGTGTGGTGGGCCCTCAATTGTGGAATTCTCCCCCGGAATCCATACATCAGATTTCTTTTTTTTTACTTCGTAAGAGCTTGAAGGCTTATTTTTTTTCAAAAGGTTTTCTGAGGGTTTTTTCTTCTCTTTTTTAAAGTAATTATTGTTGGGGGTGGTTTTGGGGGGATAGGTATTATGTTTTAGGTTTTAAATTGAAGGAGAAGGAGTATTTACAGGGAAATCATAATATTTTTAAATATTTGATTGGGTTTATATGTCCTGGAGGAAAACTTCAGAATGGAGTTTAAAATATTCTCATAAAATGTTAACGGCCTCAATCATCCAATTAAAAAGGAAGAAAACACTTTTGTTTTTGAAATAACAGAATGTAAATATTTGTTATATCCAAGAGACACATCTGTCGGCTTTAGAGTCCAAGAAATTAGAAGGGGGTTGGGTAAAACATTGTTTTTTTGCCCCTGCTGTGGGAAAGAAGGCTGGTGTAGCAATTTTGGTGAATAAAAAATGCACTGCTATGTTTAATTTGATTGCTGCTGATCCTTTAGAGAAATGGTTACATGTAGAAATGAGCTTGGGAAATCATAGGCTGGCGCTTTTCAATGTATATGTATCCAATTTGAACCAAATTGAATTTTTTAAATCTCTATAACAATTGATACTACCACTGGCTGCTTCTAATTTAGTTGTGATAGTAAATGTTCTAGTCTGAACGTATATAAAGATTGTGTGTCTCTTACTATATTCCAAAAAGACGCCTCAGCCCCACCACTCCACCGCTGTGTTAGTTTATACTGCGGGAAGTCTATTGTGGTGCCTCATCATTGGCTGTCAATTTGTAAATGTTATTAGTGTTTTTATCTTATTTTTTTTTTTCTTTTGTTTTTCTGTATTTTATAGAATAAATACTTTAAATTTAGTTGTGGCAGGGGATTTTAACGCTGTTATGGATCCTTTAATGGATAAAAAACCTAATAGAATTATGAAGTCATTAGGATTAGATAATTTGGTACAAACTTGTGATTTAAAAGATATATGGTGAATACTTCATTTTAATGATCAGGAATTTTCTTTTTGTTCCCAGGTTCACAAATCTTTTTCAAGAATAGATTACCGTATTTTCACGCAAATAACACGCACCCGTATAAAACGCGCACACGTGTATAGCGCGCAGAAATCACGATGATAAGCACAAAAACTTTGGTATAACGCGCTCACGATTATACCGCGCATGCTGCCCGACTCTCCGTTCACCCCCCTGACTTCCGTGCACTGCCCCGCCTCTCCGTGCGCTGTCCCGACTCTCCGTTCACCCCCCCCTGACTTCCGTGCACTGCCCCGACTTTCCGTGCGCTGTCCCGACTCTCCGTTCACCCCCCCCTGACTTCCGTGCACTGCCCTGACTTTCCGTGCGCTGTCCCGACTCTCCGTTCACCCCCCCCTGACTTCCGTGCACTGTCCCCCCTTGAAGGTCTGTCCCCATCCTGAAAGCCTGATGCCCCCCCCCCCGACGTCCGATACATCCCTCCCCCCGAAGGACCGCCGATTCCCCAACAATATCGGGCCAGGAGGGAGCCCAAATCCTCCTGGCCACGGCGACCCCCTAACCCCACCCCGCACTACATTACGGGCAGGAGGGATCCCAGGCCCTCCTGCCCTCGACGCAAACCCCCCTCCCCCCAACGACCGCCCCCCCAGCCGACCCGCGACCACCCTGGCGACCCCCACGACCCCCCCACCCCCCTTCCCCGTACCTTTGGTAGTTGGGCCAGAAGGGAGCCCAAACCCTCCTGGCCACGGCGACCCCCTAACCCCACCCCGCACTACATTACGGGCAGGAGGGATCCCAGGCCCTCCTGCCCTCGACGCAAACCCCCCTCCCCCCCAACGACCGCCCCCCCCAAGAACCTCCGACCGCCCCCCCAGCCGACCCGCGACCCCCCTGGCGACCCCCACGACCCCCCCACCCCCCTTCCCCGTACCTTTGGTAGTTGGCCGGACAGACGGGAGCCAAACCCGCCTGTCCGGCAGGCAGCCAACGAAGGAATGAGGCCGGATTGGCCCATCCATCCTAAAGCTCCGCCTACTGGTGGGGCCTAAGGCGCGTGGGCCAATCAGAATAGGCCCTGGAGCCTTAGGTCCCACCTGGGGGCGCGGCCTGAGGCACATGGGCCCAACCCGACCATGTGCCTCAGGCCGCGCCCCCAGGTGGGACCTAAGGCTCCAGGGCCTATTCTGATTGGCCCACGCGCCTTAGGCCCCACCAGTAGGCGGAGCTTTAGGATGGATGGGCCAATCCGGCCTCATTCCTTCGTTGGCTGCCTGCCGGACAGGCGGGTTTGGCTCCCGTCTGTCCGGCCAACTACCAAAGGTACGGGGAAGGGGGGTGGGGGGGTCGTGGGGGTCGCCAGGGGGATCGCGGGTCGGCTGGGGGGCGGTCGGAGGTTCTTGGGGGGGGACGGTCGTTGGGGGGGAGGGGGGTTTGCGTCGAGGGCAGGAGGGCCTGGGATCCCTCCTGCCCGTAATGTAGTGCGGGGTGGGGTTAGGGGGTCGCCGTGGCCAGGAGGGTTTGGGCTCCCTTCTGGCCCGATATTGTCGGGAAGTCGGCGGTCCTTCGGGGTGGGGGTGCGAGCGGTCCTGCCGGGGGGGGGGGGGATGTATCGGACGTCGGGGAGTCGGCCGGGCAAGAGGGCTTGGGCTCCCTCTTGCTCCGATCGTGGATGCGGGTGCGGGTGGGAGCGCGTGCGAGCGGTCGTTCGGGGTGGGGGTGCGAGTGGTCCTGCCGGGGGGGGGGGAATGTATCGGACGTCGGGGAGTCGGCCGGGCAAGAGGGCTTGGGCTTCCTCTTGCTCCGATCGTGGATGCGGGTGCGGGTGGGAGCGCGTGCGAGTGGTCGTTCGGGGTGGGGGTGCGAGTGGTCCTGCTGGGAGGGTGAATCGGGCGTCGGGCGGGGTGGGAACTATGTTTTAAAACTTTTGTATACCGCGCTCACGCATATAACGCGCGAGGGGTATGCGCGGTAGGTAAAAACGCGTATAACGCGCGCGTTATATGCGTGAAAATACGGTATACTTTTGTTTCACATCAATTAGTTCAACAGGTAACACAAGCCTTCATAGATCCAATTATTTTGTCTGATCATGGGGGTGTGTGGATTGAATTTAAAATAGTTGATCAAGATAATAGTAGATCTGTATGGAGATTTGATAATACACTGCTTGTGGAGCCAACTTTTATTGAGGAAGTTCAGTCAAAAATAAATGATTATTTCCAGTTTAACAATATGGAAGATATCTCCATGGAAACTCTATGGGATGCTTTTAAGGCAACCATGAGAGGTCAAATTATTTCATTTTTGGCATATATTAGAAAACAAGTTAAAAGCCAATTTTCCAATTTGGAACAAGAAATTAAGCTTTTGGAGTCAAAATTGATTGATAAACGGGAATATTTTACGTTAAAGGCTCTTTTAAAAGCTAAAGGTAAATATAATGAGATTTCTTAAATTGATAAGAAAAGACTTATTCGCTCAACAAGTTTTGTATTATGGAAATTCAAATAAGGCAGGAAGATTATTGGCAAATTATCTTAAAGCATAAAAAAAGAAAACCAAAAATAATTGCAGTAAAGGATGAAAAAGGGGATACTTAGTCTCAAATTGGACTTATTTTAAAACAATTTTTGGATTTTTATAAAGCTTTATATTCTTCTGAGCCTTATTTAGATAAAGAAAAGGATGGTTTAGAATTTTTAAACCTAATTAAGGGACCAAAAATTCCTGAACATATTAAAAGAAAGTTTAGAAAAGCCAATATCACTAAAAGAATTACAAACAGTGTTGAAGTCTCTTAGAGTTGGATCCGCTCCAGGTGGGGATGGTTTCACGATAGAGTTTTATAAATCATTTCAAAATACCTTATTACCATATTTGTTAAATTTAGATCAGGTTCAACTAACTAAAGGTAGCATCACAGGTACTATGGCAGAATCGTTAACTATAGTTTTGCCAAAGCCAAATAAAGATCCCAAAATGGTTTCAAACTACAGGCCTATTTCTTTAATCAATGTAGATGGAAAACTTTTGGCTAAGACATTGGCTTTGCGCTTGGCTGAGGCTCTCCTCTTTATTATTGATATGCACCAAACGGGGTTTGTTGCTCAAATACATTCTTCTAATAATGCCAGGTTGGCTTTACATATGTTAAATTTATCAAAAGCCATGAATGACCTGGCCTTTTCTGTATCCTTGGATGCAGAGAAGGCCTTTGATCACGTGGAGTGGACCTTCATGTCTCAAGCAATGGAATGGTTTGGTATAGGTTTAGGATTTATACAAATGATTCAAACATTGTATAGCTCCCCTGCTACTAGATTGTATATGAATAATAATTTCTCAGAAAGTTTTAGTCTACAGAGGGGGGCTGTCCCTTATCTCCTCTGCTTTTTGATATTGTATTAGAACCCTTGTTATTAGCTATTCAGCAAGTGAAGGAGATACAGGGTATTCCTTATTCAGATCGGGAATATAAGGTTTCTGCTTATGTAGATGATATACTACTTCATTTGAGAAATCCAGTAACAACCATTCCAAGCTTACTAGAATTGATAGAGATTTTTGGAAAATTTTCAGGATACAAGATAAATTGGAGTAAATCAGAAGTTCTTCCACTTAATGTGCATGGTACAAAACGTTTGTTTGATTCATTCCCCTTTCTATGGAAGGAGGATGGAATAAAATATTTAGGCATTTGGATAAAAAGTACACTGGAAGACACAATGAAAGTGAATGAAAAATTTTTATTACAGAAGGTAACAGAAGTGTGTGAGCAATGGAATCCTTTACATCTTTCGTGGTGGGGGAGAGTCCAAACTATTAAAATGATGATTTTGCCTGTGGTTTGTTATCAAATGGGTATGTTACCGTTTTTTTTCCAAGGGTCCTTTTCAAAAAAATTAAATAGTATTCTTACAAAATTTATTTGGCTAGGTAAAACTCCTAGAGTTGCTTTAGTATCTCTACAAAAGCCAATTACAGAGGGAGGGGTAAATTTTCCCAATTTTTATAGGTATTATCAATCCTATATTATGCGCCAGGGTATATATTGGGTCCTCCCAGATCTCATGGAGAAGTTCCCAGAATGGTTGACGTTGGAATGGCAACTCATGTCTCCTCTGCGATTATGCCACGTTCTTAGTATCAAAATGCCTAGATTTTATAAAGATAATAGAATATTAGTAGACACATGGAAAACATTAAGATATGTGAGTAATTTAACACCTATTCCAATTCACAAATCAACAAATCGAACTATATGGCTGAACTTCAAGATTCAAATTGGTGGATTTAAGGTCATCTGGAAGTATTGGATGATAACAGGTATACGTATATTAGATGATGTTATTTCTAATGGTAAGCTGCTTGATTTTTCACAATTGCAACATAAATATGGCCTCAATAAATCACAAAGTTTTATGGATGCAACTGAAGCAGGCCATTCAGGTGGGGTTCCCTGAATGGAAAAATCTTAGTAATCAATATAGTTTAGAGTTTTTAATGCTTTCAGGTGGACTTCCTGGAACACCAGGCCGCCCAGTGGTATAAATTGTTGACTGGATTTTTTAAAAAGAAACCAAAAACCGGTCTGAGAGACATTTGGAGTATTGAGATAAAGCATCAAATTTCTGCGTCTCAATGGACACGAATTTGGACTTGGAGGATGAGATGTACAGTGTCTGCATCTATGAGACAAACTTGTTTTTTCTGTTACATAGAGCATTATGGACCCCTGTTCGGTTACAAAAGTTAGATAGCTCTAAGTCTAATAGATGTTGGCATTGTCATCTTGAAGCAGGGACTTTAGATCATTTATTGTTCTATTGTCCATTTATTATGGATTTTTGGAAATCAGTTTGGGACCAAATTAATTGTTTATTAGAAAACCCGGTGGCATTGACCTATGATACTATATTATTTGGCATGTCAATGAGGGCAAAGAGTCAGATATCTTCAAATAATAACAAGCTTTTACTTATAATGACAGGAGTCGCCATACAACAAATTACATGTAATTGGAAAAACTAGAGTGGATTGAACTATAATTTTTGGTGGAACTCATTATGCCATATATATAAAATGGAAAGAGCAATATCTACACAGAAGGGGTATTTAAGGAAGTTTCAAGATGTATGGGAGCCATTAAAATATCATTTTTCCCTTAAATTTACAAGTTCAATACTGGGGGAGGGGAGGTAATTTTTAGTTTATTATTTAACAATATAAGAATGATAGGGGGAATTTTATCATATGATACATATGTTTTATATTTGCTATGGGAGGGGTGGGGAGGGAGGGAGATAAGTTATATGATTTGGATTATTGCTGATTATTAAGTGTTCTATTTAATGTTAAAATGTTTTAACTCACTGTCACACTTATTATAAGTTTTAAAACGAATAAAGATTTTATATATATAAAAAAAGTAATTATTGTTTTGTTTTCTAGTTTATTCTTTATTAATTGGTTTATGTGATTATTGCTTTTAGAGAAATGTAACAAAATTTGAATTAGAAAATTTAAGGGGGGTTGTTTTATTTTAAATGTTAGGATTTTTGTTTGTGCACTTTTTATGAATGTTATTCTGTAACCTGCATAGATTTTGGATATGCAGGATATAAATGTTTTAAATAAATAAATTAAAATATTCTTTTAGAATGCTTGTCATCTCTAACATTTATAACATTTGGTACATAGAAGACCTTAAACAAATCAGGAAGATGGTCAATATGCATTGCAAAAGCTTCAAGCATATATTTCTTTAGCATTTTTTCCACTATAATACCATTATGCCTTAGGAAATTAAGAAAGCATAAATTCTTCTTCTTAGTTAAATTCTCCATTGACTCTAATTTCCTCTAGATAACCACATTGTCCTTTACAGTTACTGCTTCAAACAAGTCTACCTTTTCAACTTTCTTTTCCAGATGTTTCTCCTGGTCTGACAATATAATGCTTTTTTCCAGTAATAATTTCAGCATTTTAAAATTTAGATAAAAGAACTTTTCCTAAGTCATCAATACTGATGTAATCATTGAAGGTTTCTTAAGCATCAATAATGAGGTTTCCTTTTCTGCAAGATAGTTCAATGCTTTTTTGAAATTTTAAGATATAATTCTCAAGAATGTCTATTAATGTCTTCCTGCTTTAATCTTGTCGAAATTTGAGCTGCTATTGTCTGTTCATACTTTCCTGGAGTTTTGTGATACGGTGTGGGGAGGATGAATTACAAGAATTTGGTAAAAAAAATCTGTCTGACTATTTCTGCCTTCCAGTGTTACGCTTGTTATCTGTTTTTATGGTTTGATATGCATTTAATTTGTAAATCGCATAGTTAATATGCAGTAAGTAAATTTTTAAATAATTAATAAATAGTCTTATAAATAAATAAATTAATTAATAATTAATAAATAGTCAGTAGAAGGAAGAAGGTGTTGATGCCCCTGTACAGGTCATTGGTGAGGCCCCACTTGGAGTATTGTGTTCAGTTTTGGAGACCGTATCTGGCGAAAGACGTAAGAAGACTTGAGGCGGTCCAGAGGAGGGCGACGAAAATGATAGGAGGCTTGCGCCAGAAGACGTATGAGGAGAGACTGGAAGACCTGAATATGTATACCCTAGAGGAAAGGAGAGACAGGGGAGATATGATTCAGACGTTCAAATACTTAAAGGGTATTAACGTAGAACAAAATCTTTTCCAGAGAAAGGAAAATGGTAAAACCAGAGGACATAATTTGAGGTTGAGGGGTGGTAGATTCAGGGGCAATGTTAGGAAATTCTACTTTACGGAGAGGGTGGTGGATGCCTGGAATGCGCTCCCGAGAGAGGTGGTGGAGAGTAAAACTGTGACTGAGTTCAAAGAAGCGTGGGATGAACACAGAGGATTTAGAATCAGAAAATAATATTAAATATTGAACTAGGCCAGTAACTGGGCAGACTTGCACGGTCTGTGTCTGTGTATGGCCGTTTGGTGGAGGATGGGCTGGGGAGGGCTTCAATGGCTGGGAGGGTGTAGATGGGCTGGAGTGGGTCTTGACTGAGATTTTGGCAGTTGGAACTCAGGCACAGTACCGGGTAGAGCTTTGGATTCTCGCCCAGAAATAGCTAAGAAGGAAAAAAAAAAAAAAAAAATTTAAATTGAATCAGGTTGGGCAGACTGGATGGACCATTCGGGTCTTTATCTGCCGTCATCTACTATGTTACTATGTTACTATGTTACTATGTTACTATGTTAAATAAATAGTTTTCTTTCTTTTCCTCCAAAGCATTTTCTGGGCAATTTTCAGCTGTGCCGGGCAGCATGCTGTCTGTCCAACACTGGTGTTCAATCCAGATGTTTATTACCAGGCTTCTTCTGGCAACTGGCATTGAATATCCATGGTTTTCTTGGCCGCCTCTAACATAAGCGGCTAAGTGAATATTTACCTGCTTCAACATTCAGTCCAGTTCCCAGTAGCTGACTTACTGGAGTTTCCTTGGGACCAAACACTTGGTGCAAAATGCCATTAATGAGCCAACTGCTTGCTTAAAGGACGGCCGATACCCTTTTGATTCTTTCCCATATCTTGTTGGAGGAGTATACTGTACAAGCAAAAGTGTTGAGGCCTAGTGGCATCTACCTAGCTGCCACCATCTTATTCCACCCCTCTATAAATTTATCATTTTAATAAAGAAATTGAACTAAAAAAATTAAGAGAAAAAAGGCAAAAGAAGAGTTAAAAACTCCAAAAGATATCATTAAATAAAACATCTTTATTAGATGATTCCCCATAAAATATACAGTAAGTACCTGTATATATAAAGCTAACAAAAAGTGACAAACAGAAATACAATCACATATAACAAAAATATATATTTCCCTACAGGAAGCTCATATAATGAAGGAGCAATAGGGTTAAAATACATAGATTCGCTTAGAGGAGACTTGGAAGAAAAGTAAGCTTCTCAATTTAAGCTAAAATCCAAAATAACCTCCATCTACAAGCCCACTCAATGCAGATAAAGATCATAATGAAAAAAAAAAGCAATCATAGTTTCTTATCCTGAAGAAACTTCAATAATTGTGATGGGTCCAGAAAGGTATATATATGCCCCTTATAGATAATCAGGAACTTGCAGGGGAAGCTTAATGAAAGGAGTGTGGTTGTATAACTACAAAAATGCGGCATAGAAATCCCAATCCCTTCAATCAAAGAAAATGTTTTCCATGAAATTGAGTAGGATGAAGTAGAAGCCATGAATGAAGTTGAAGTGAAATCATAGCGTGAGGGGGATATTGCCTTGAAACAGCCTCTTAAATGTGCAAATAGTGAGTTCCTTAAATGAGGAGCTGTCACAGAAAAGATCGTATCTCATCGAATGTTGATAGTTTTCAGGGAAGGAACTGAGATTAAGGGCTCCTTTTATCAAGCCGTGCTAGCGGGGTTAACGCGCATGACATTTCATCACACGCTAACCCCTGCGCTTTCAAAAAACTACCGCCTGCTCAAGAGGAGGCGGTAGCGGCTAGCGCGTCTGGCGGTTTAATAAAAGAAGCCCTAAATGTTTATCCTCAGATCTTAGTGATCTAGATGGAACATGAGGAGTAAGTATTCTTTCCAAAAATGAAGGTGCTTTTGATATTTGAACTTTGAAAGTTATTAGGGCTATTTTGTATGTTATTCTATGGTTTATGGGCAGCCAGTGTGTGCTCTTTAAAAGTGGTATGACATGATCGAATTTCCTCTTATTGGTGATAATTTTTACTGCAGTATTTTGAATGATCTGAAGGCATAAGAACATAAGAACATAAGCAGTGCCTCTGCCGGGTCAGACCACAGGTCCATCCTGCCCAGCAGTCCGCTCCCGCGGCGGCCCAACAGGTCACGACCTGTCTGTATCACCAGAAGGGGCTCCCTTGCCACCTTGGTTTCTCATTTAAGTCCTGTCTTCCTATCGAAGTCCTAACCCTCCGGTCTTGCACATGCACGACCTGGTTTGGTTTCTATACTCATTACCTGGTTAGCTTTCTATACTTGTGTTACATCCCAGCTCCTCCCTCAGTATCCCATGATCCCTTTATCCTTCAGGAATCCGTCCAATCCCTGTTTGAATCCCTGTACCGTACTCTGCCTGATCACTTCCTCCGGTATCTTAATTCTCTTTGTGTGATTCCCTTATATAATGAATTGCAATAATTGAGTTTTGATATTATCAGAGAGTGGATTAAGGTATTTAAGGAAGATGTGTCGAGAAATTTGGTCAATGATCTGATCATCCGAAGCCTACAAAAACAGCTTTTAACAACAGCACTGATATGATTGTGATAATTTAATTTGTGATCAATGATCACACCTAGGATTTTAATTTTATCAACTTCTTCAACAGTATTATTTTAGATTCTGATAAGTGCTGCGATTTTTAGACCGTCTTTCCAAGGAAAGAACATGGACTTTGTTTTTGCGACATTCAATGACAACATGTTTTCGCTAAGTCATTGGCAAATATTTTCCAATTTCTGATTTGAAAATCTCTACTGTTGCATTTGTGTGTAATGGATGGATGATCTGTAAATCATCAACGTAAGCGACAACCATAAATCCAATTGATTGGCAGAGTGTTAATAGAGGGGCCAAGAAGATGTTGAATAGTAGCGGTGACAATATGGAACCTTGGAGGATGCCGTAGTGGTTTTGATAAGATTTGGATGATGTGTTATTAAATGTAATTTTGGAAGTTCAGTCTGAAAAGTGGGACTGAAACCAAGATAGAACATGATTGTTGAGTCCTATAGATGAGAGTCTGTTTAGTAAAAGGTGATGATCAATGGTATCAAATGCTGTAGAAAGATCTAAAGAAATGAGAATAACAGAGTGATAATGGTCTAGAAAGTAGATAATTGCAGATGTCAGACTGATCATGGAGTGTTCGGTTGAATGATTCTGTTGAAAACCCATTTGATTTGGATGGAGAGATTTGGTCTTTTCAATGAATTCTGATACTTGGTTGAATACAACCTTCTCAGTTAGTTTTGCCAAGAAAGGAATATTGGTGATGGAATGAAAATTTGAATAATCATTATAATTTGATTTTGGCTCTTGAATGATTGGGTGAATAATAGCTTCTTTCCAGGTTTTTGGAAGTGATCCAGATGCAAGACTACATAAAATGAGTTTATGAATTATAGGACCAAAATTGGACATTCAGCCGCACTTCTAAGCTGCTGTGCATACAGAGCTCAAAGGGGCATGTTGGGAGGTGTTTTATGGGTGGGAATTGGATGGGCTTTGACTTGGATGTCCTGAAGCAATAATCAAAGCTTTTCTAGGACATCCTAGGTGGAATTTATACGCCAGGACTTAGACCAAAGTAAAACAGGTCAAAGTGCCCCAAAGGTGAACAAACTGACAAGATGACCACAGTCTGTCTCCACCACCTCTTCTGGGAGACTTCCACCCTTTCTACTACCCTTTCTGTAAAAAAATATTTTCTTAGATTACTTAACGTCATCCTATGCCCTGTTATTCCAGAGCTTCCTTTCAAATGAAAGACTCATGTGCATTTACGCCACATATGTGACAGTGACTGTGGGCAGTGCAGTGGGGATCCTTTATTCATTGCCCTGGAGGTCCCTGTTACTTCCTTTAAGCAGCTAAGAGGACAGAGCCAGAGCACACCAGTGGGCGTGGGAGCCACTGGCAGGTTACAAGTTACAAACATCTATTCCTTGTGGCAGGGGCCCCAGGTGGGCTACTCCAGCTCAGCCCAAGCGTCACTGCCACAGTCTCTATCATATTTCCTCTCTCCCGCCTTTCCTTCAAAGTATACAGATTGAGATCTTTAACTCTATCCACATACGCCTTATGATGAAGATCATGCACCATTTTAGTAGCCTTCCTCTGGACTGACTCCATCCATTTTATATCTTTTGAAGGTGCGGTCTCCAGAATTTTACATGATATTCTAAATGAGGTCCACTGAGCATCTACACATTCAAATGCTTTTTTGGTGGGGATTGCACCCTTACTCTGGCATCAACTTCTGGTTGATCTTTGAGCTGTGGAATCTCTGGTGAGAATGAAAAAGCAACTGAAAATTTAATTTTATTTTTCACAGCAGCATTCAGGGTATCTGACTTCTTGCTTGCCTTCTTTGAAGGTGTGAATAAACGTGGATAAAAGTGAGCCGGTTGATATAGTGTATCTAGATTTTCAGAAAGCTTTTGATAAAGTTCCTCACGAGAGGGCTCTTGAGAAAATTAAAGTGCCATGGGATAGGTGACAAAGTTCAGTTGTGGATTAGGAATTGTAGAATTGTGGATTAGGATTTAGGAGTTGTGGATTAAGATAGAAAACGGAGTGTAGGGTTAAATGGTCATTTTTCTCAATGGAGGAGAGTAAACAGTTGAGTGCTGCAGGGGTCTATACTGGGACCGGTGCTATTTAATTTATTTATAAATGATCTGGAAATTGGAACGACGAGTGAGGTGATTAAATTTGCAGATGACACTAAACTGTTCAAAGTTGTTAAAATGCGGATTATGAAAAATTGCAGGCAGATCTTAGGAAATTGGAAGACTGGAGGTCCAAATGGCAGATGAAATTAAATGTAGACAAATGCAAAGTGATGCACATTGGGAAGAATAATCTGAATCATAGTTACCAGATGCTAGGGTACACCTTGGGGATTAGCACCCAAGAAAAGGATCTGGGTATCATCGTAGACAATATGATGAAACTTTCTGCCCAATGTGTGGTGGCGGCTAAAAATGCAAACAGGATGCTAGGAATTATTAAAAAAGGGATGGTTAACAAGACTAAGAATGTTATAATACCCCTAAATTGCTCCATGGTGCGACCTCATCTGGAGTATTGCGTTCAATTCTGATCTCCTTAACTCAAGAAAGATATAGTGGCGCTAAAAAAGGTTCAAAGAAGAGCGACCAAGTTGGTAAAGGAGATGGAACTCCTCTCGTATGAGGAAAGACTAAAATGGTTAGGGCTCTTCAGCTTGGAAAAGAGACGGTTGAGGGGAGATATGATTGAAGTCTATAAAATCCTGAGTGGAGTAAAATGTGTTCAAGTGGATCGATTTTTCACTCCATCAAAAATTACAAAGACTAGGGGGACACTCGATGAAATTACAGGGAAATACTTTAAAAACCAATAGGAGGAAATATTTTTTCACTTGGAGAATAGTTAAGCTCTGGAACGTATTGCCAGAGGATCTGGTAAGAGCGGATAGCGTAGCTGGTTTTAAGAAAGGTTTGGACAAGTTCCTGGAGGAAATGTTCATAGTCTGTTGTTGAGAAAGACATGGGGGAAGCCACTGCTTGCCCTGTATCAGTAGCATGGAATATTGCTACTCCTTGGGTTTTGGCTAGGTACTAGTGACCTGGATTGGCCGTGAGAACGGGCTACTGGGCTTAATGGACCATTGGTCTGACCCAGTAAGGCTATTCTTATGTTCTTATGATGTACCAAACTATCATGAAAACAAATTTTAAAGTAGGAGATATCTATATGACACTATTCCCCCCCCCTTTTACGAAGCCGCATTAGGCTTTTTCATTGCTGGCTGTGTTTTTTTATCGCGGCGGTATTAACTTGGACGCTCATAGGAATTTTATGAGCATCAGAGCTAATACCGCCACGGCTGGTGTTAAAAAAGCCTAACAGCTTCATAAAAGGGGGTGTGCTGCCTATTTTAGTTGTGTAACTGTTACTAGAGCTTAATGAATGGTGAAGGTCTTTCCTATATATTTTATGGAGTTCCATTCTATTCTATATTATTGTATTTTATTTGCAGACTTTATGTTCATATAGTGCCAGGCAGTATAGAAATGCCACACAAAATAAAAAAATAAAATTTAAGTATAATTGAGTACCATCTTGCTGTCATCTGTTCTTCCAGTTTTTAGCGCGCGCTAAAGATTAGTGCATGCTAACCCTGCACTGCACAAAATATATTAACGCGAGCTCTATGGAGGCGTTAGCGTGTAGTGCGCACGGCATTGTAGCGTGCGCTAAAACCGCTAGCACACCTTAGTGAAAGGAGCCACATATGTTATAAAGTAGATATCTAATACTTTGTTGTAGAAAAGGCCTGTTCAAATAGATAT
The DNA here is from genome assembly GCF_902459505.1 of Geotrypetes seraphini. NCBI lineage: Eukaryota > Metazoa > Chordata > Amphibia > Gymnophiona > Dermophiidae > Geotrypetes > Geotrypetes seraphini. The sequence goes on from NC_047084.1 coordinate 537,922,097, forward strand.
GCTTGTAACCTTGTTTTAACCTATTGTAAACCACCTAGATGTAATGATAGGTGGGGTATCAAATACTTAATAAACTTGAAACTTATCTGCTTTCTGAAAAACAGCACTGGCTCCAGTTTACACAGTTCATTAGGTAAAGGGTTCCATAGACACAGACATGTTACAGAGAAAGTATTAGATCTCAGTTCACGGAAGCTCATTATCCAGAAGGATGGTACATCTAGTAATTTTTTTTTCATTGACTGCAGCATTCTTAAGGGGTGATAGACCTTTAGGTCAAAGCTATAATTAAAGGAGCTTCATTGTGGAGAACCTTGTATAATAACACCTAGGATACAAACACACAGCCCTATGGATGTCTAGGACTGAAGGGAGCTCAGAAGACACAGATGCTATGTTCATAGAGCAAAGCTATGCTAGGGAAGCATGACTCACTCACACTGATTAATTAAAGCACAACATATGTCTGCTGCACAATCACTTCTTGCTTTTCCCTAGGATATGAAGGGCTTTTAAGGTGTGTGTGTCTGTGCACTTTTTTTAAAAAAATTTGTAGAGGTTTGTTAAGAAATCATGGCCTAAGAACAGTACTGTACAGAACAGTAGGTAACACAGAGACTAGAGCAAAACACTTGTACAATGGCAAAAGCAAAGAAGCATTATAAGTATTGTGACAGGGACCTGCCAACCCTGAGCTTGAACCTCAGGAATATGAGCCTTGTCCTACCAGCCGCTTAGGAAGGAAAGGTTTAAAACCCCTGAGAGAAAGACAGAACCTAATTAGAAGCCCCAGTTGTAAAACTGCCACTTTAAAGTCTGCAAAAGCTGAGTCCCTGTGCAGATCCCTTTAAATCTTCTCCTTAGAGAGAGTGCCAGCACCTGGCCAAGGAGGAAGAAAACAGCCCAGAAAGGTAAATGTAGAGCTGCTAAGAAAACTGCTGGGGAGAAAACATGTGCAGGTAGAAGTGCCTGATATTGAAATGCAGGAATTGGATTTAGAAGAGGCTGTTTGTGACCCACAAGGAGAAGAAATGGATTGATAGCCTGTTTTTGAAATACTGGGTAATGCTGCGGAAATCATGGACTTTTGAACAGTGTCACAATATGGAGGAACTATGAGTAACATTTTTTGTTTTTGAAAGGACTGAAAGGACTGAAGCTGATGTGATTTTTTTCTTGTTGCTTTATTGTCTGGAAAGATTACTTAAAGCTAATGGATTGCTAATGATAAAGTCCAGGGAGGAAAAAGGTGTGCTCCCTTTGAACTTTTTTGCCAAACTTTTTTTTTTCTTCTCTGAAAGCTACCAGCAAGGACTTTGGAGGGCTAGAAGCTGTATCCTTTTTTTTTTTTTTTTTGGGGGGGAAGGGAGTGGAAAGACCAGTGGGTATTAACTCCACCATCCTGAGAAGGCTTGTGTTCTTTGACCTGGCACAAAGCCCTGCCTTGCTAAGGTCAGAGCTAGAAAAGAAAGAGAAACATTTTTGTGAAACATTTTTTTTTTTTACTGCGAGTGCTAGCAGCTGGGCGTCTCCTGAGAAGGGGAGAGCCGTGTGTTCCATTTGAAACTAAGAAAAGGAACAGCACTAAAATTAACCTACTGATTTAAAATTTTGCATGGTGTTCAGAACCAGGAAACCAGAAGAATCCTAAATAGGACCTTTTTAAAAAATTTTGTCTAACCCTGCCTGCCTTAACAGACATGAGAGAAGAGCACACCAAAAATTCGTTTCCCCACCAGCCAGAGGATGCAAATATAAGAGACACCATCAACAACTTCTAACATACCAAGCAGCCTTATGGGGCAAAGACTTGGAAAAACTAATTACACACTCAAACAATTATGGTGAATTTAGGAAACACCTAAAAACATACCTGTTCTCGAAATACCTAGGTAACGAATCGGAACAATAGCCCCCATCGCAACCCCTCCCCAATTTAGATCTTGTAAACTGTTAACCTCTAATCTCTAACTATGAATGTTCCTCACAATTTATGGAATTTTTCTAATTCATAGTGAACCGCATGGAACTTCACGGTCCTGCAATCTATAAACTGTTGTTATTATTTTTATTGTTGCTACTATCAGATATTCGCCGCTACACTCTGTAATTCGATGTCTGTGCAATTTATCTTCATTGTAAACCGCCTAGAAGTCGCAAGATTGTTGGCGGTATATAAGAATAAAGTTATTATTATTATTATTATTAACAGGGGGAATTGAACTGAGAAGTTTGAGCTCTGCTCAGATTGCTGAAAACTGTGGTTTTGCTAAAGCAAAGTGGGACTATTTGAATTTCCTTTGCAAAGTATTTTGCTGGGTTCTCTTTCAGTTTGATTATGTGTTTGAAAATCCTGACATCCTGACGAAGAGAAATTGTTGGTGGGGTTTTTTTTCTTAATGCTAATAAACCAGTCTTGTTTTCCTTTCCAAGAGTCCTGATGTGCCTGGGGAGATGCCGGGAGAAAGGAAAAATTGGGAGTAAGACCAAATAGCTATCCTGACTTTATGATTGTGGGACCCAGCACTTAATCTAAGGCCTGATTGGCCAATCAGACCTTAGACTTAGTGGGGATGGGCGGACCCGCTATGCCTAAGGCCTGATTGGTCCAGGCTTCTAGAGCCTGGGCCAATCAGGCCTTAGGCTTCGGCGGGATGGGCCGGGAAGGGGCGAGCCCGCCTCATTTCGACCAGGCGGGCTTACCGGCTGGACGGGCAAGAACTGTCTGGCCTGAAGAACAGGTTAGTTTGGAGGTTTGGGGGTTGTTAACGCCGGGGGGGGATGCGTTTTCGGGCAGGAGGGATTGGACACTCTCCTGCCAGCGATTGGTAGTGTCGGGGTGGGAGGGAGATCGGTAATGTCGGGGGGGGGGGCGGTTGGTAGTGTCGGGGGGGGGGGTCGGTAGTGTCGGAGGGGGGGCATCCGATCGGACAGGCTGCGGCCCGCTATACTTATAGCGGCAGAGAGATCCCTTGCCGCGATAAGTATAGCGGCTGCGTCTACTTACAATGTAGACCAGCATTTTGCTGGCCTACATTTTAAGGTTTCTTCCTCTACTAGGGAGACGCGTAGGGCCACCTAGGTTCGCCTGAGGCCCGCCTAAGGCCCTTAGGCGAGCTTAGGCGTCTTGCGGGTCTCCCTAAGCTCCCGGAGGCGCCTTCAGGCCTGCCTGGGGAGCATTTTTTTAAAAAAAACGTGCATCCCGATTGGCTGATTAGACAGCTGTAGGACACCTACAGCTGCCTAAAATCGGGACGCACTTTTGGAGAATCAGGGCCTAATGGCTGAGGGGAGATATGATTGAAGTCTACAAAATCCTGAGTGGAGTAGAACGGGTACAAGTGGATCGATTTTTCACTCTGTCAGAAAGTACAAAGACTAGGGGACACTCAATGAAGTAACAGGGAATACTCTTAAAACCAATAGGAGGAATTTTTTTTCACTCAGAGAATAAATAGTTAAGCTCTGGAACTTGTTGCCATTGGATGTGGTAAGAGCAGATAGTGTAGCTGGTTTTAAGAAAGGTTTGGACAAGTCTGTTATTGAGAAAAACATGGGGAAACCACTGCTTGCCCTGTATTGGTAGCATGGAATATTGCTACACCTTGGGTTTTGGCCAGGTACTAGAGACCTGGATTGGCCACCATGAGAACGGGCTACTGGGCTTGATGGACCATTGGTCTGACCCACTAAGGCTATTCCCAGTCCAGCATCTATTCCTGTAGCAGTTTGAAGGTAGACTGGACTGGGATTTTAGCGCCCTCTCTCACTGGCACCTGGGCCAGGGCCTCACCTGGTCCATAAGTTGAGCTGGCCCTGCATGACAGATAAATGTTTGTGCTTTCTTTTGTAACACGCATAGATTTTTGTTTTAAATAAATAATTAATGACCCTGGGACTTTGATAGATTGTGAGTCCATCGGGACAGATAAGGGTAATGCTTGAATACTTAACTGTAAACCGTTTAGATAATTTTGATAGTGGATATATAAATACCTAAAATAAAATAAATAAATATGTTAATGTGTTAATCTGGAAATATGTACATGATTACATAGTTCATATTTACAGGTGGGCATACACATTGTTGGAAACTGGCAGGGCATGCATTTATGCATGTAATTTATGCATGTAATTTATAAAATTTATAAAATGCAGTGTTATGTGTGTATCACTGCATTTAAGCACACATACTTTTATACCAAGTGCCCATCAGGTGTTATAGAAATATCCTTATAATGGGAAACATCCTTTAGTAGAGGGCTTCCAGACCTCTCCAGTGACATTACAGCCAGTCATGTTTTTATCCCCAGTGAATATGCAAGAAATACATTTTCATAAACTGAATTCCTAATGCATGCTTATTTATCACATGCAGAGTCCTTGTAGACATCTTGAAAACCCAACTGGCTCAGTCTGAAGTTCCCCAGGAGAGTTCTGGGAAGCCCTGCTTATGTACACCTGGCCTTAGTGGAAAGCTGTACAAGGTCAAAGAGAAACCAGGAAGGATATACAGTAATTGGGGAGAGCTGTGTATGTAAAATTCCTAAAAAAAGAGATGAAATTGCCTGTAAAAGGACCATTTGTTTCAGCAGATCTAGAATGTTCTTTTGATACTTGCTGCATATTTACTGTAGATATAGATGACTTGAGCCTTTTTTCTAAGTTGTGTTAACTGTTTAACATAGGAATTAGTACTCGCTAATGCAGAAAAAGCACAGTTACTTACCGTAACAGGTGTTATCCAGGGACAGCAGGCAGGTATTCTCTACATGTGGGTGACGTCATCTACGGAGCCCCAATCGGATACTCTCGCAAGCACACTTGCTTGAAGATCTTCAAGCTTGTGAGTGTACCGTGCATGCGCGTGTGCCTTCCCGTCCGAGTCAGGGTGCGCGTCTCCTCAGCGTGGCCTCAGTTCAGATAGCTAGCAAAGAAGCCAACCCGGAGATGAGGATGGGTTGCGAGAATATCTGCCTGCTGTCCCTGAATAACACCTGTTACGGTAAGTAACTGTGCTTTATCCCAGGACAAGCAAGCAGCATATTCTCTACATGTGGGTGATCTCCAAGCTATCCAAAAAGAGATGGAGGGAGAGCTGGCGATTTAGGAGAACAGATTACGCAAAACAGACTGGCCAAACTGGCCGTCTCACCTGGAAAAGGTATCCAGACAATAGTGAGGGGTGAAGATATCAACCAAGCACCAAGTGGCAGCTTTGCAGATCTCCTCAATAGGAGTGGACTTGAGGAAAGCAACAGATGCTGCCATCGCTCTGACTTTATGCCCCGTGACCCGACCCTGCAGAGGGAGACCAGCCTGAGCGTAGCAGAAAGAAATACAAGCAGCCAACCAGTTGGATAAGGTGCGCTTAGAAACGGGACGACCCAACCGATTCGGATCAAAAGATATGAAGAGTTGGGGAGCAGTCCGATGAGCCTGAGTGCATTGCAGGTAAAAAGCCAACGCCCTCTTACAGTCCAGAGTGTGGAGCGCCACTTCTCCAGTCTGAGAATGGGGCTTAGGAAAGAATAATGGATTGGTTGAGGTGAAAATCTGAAACCACCTTAGGCAAGAATTTAGGTGCGGAGAACCACCTTATCATGATGAAAAACAGTGAAAGGGGGATCCACTACCAAAGCCTGCAGCTCACTGACCCTGCGGGCAGATGTGAGAGCAATAAGAAACACCACTTTCCAAGTGAGATACTTCAGATGAGCCCGATTGATAGGTTCAAAGGGAGGCTTCATCAACTGAGAAAGGACAACATTCAGATCCCAAACTACCAGAGGAGGTTTGAGAGGAGGATGAACATTGAAAAGGCCCTTCATAAACTGGGAAACCACCGGATGAACAGAGAGCGGTTTCCCCTCAAGCGGCTGGTGAAAAGCAGCAATGGCACTGAGGTGGACTCAAATAGAAGTCGATTTGAGGCCAGACCGAGACAAGTGCAACAGATAATCCATCACGGAAGACAAGGAGACAGAACGCAGCTCCAGGCGCAGTGTCGAACACCAAGAGGAAAATCTGGTCCACTTCTGAGAATAACACTGTCGAGTGGACCGCTTCCTGGAAGCCTCGAGAACATCCCGAACAGATTGAGAGAACTGGAAAGAGGCAGTTAGGTGCTGAGATACCTAGCTGTCAAATGCAGGGACTGCAGGTTGGGATGAAGAAGAGATCCTTGATTCTGAGAAAACAGAGAAGGAAAAACCGGAAGAAGAAGAGGCTCCCTGACACTGAGTTGAAGAAGCAGGGAGAACCAGGGTTGTCTGGGCCACCGAGGAGCTATTAGAATCATGGTGGCGTGAATGGACTTGAGTGTGACTAGAGTCTTCAGAATCAGAGGAAATGGAGGGAACGCATAGAGAAACAGACCCAACCAGTCCAGGAGGAACGCATCCGCCTCTCGTTGGTGCGGAGAATAGATCCTGGAGCAGAACTGGGGCAGCCTGTGGTTCAGTGGGGAAGCAAACAGATCCACCTGTGGGGTCCCCCACCGAGCGAAAATATGACGTAAAGTCAACGAACTGAGGGACCATTCGTGAGGTTGCAGAAGGCGACTGAGATTGCCCGTCAGGCAGTTCCGCTGGCCCTGAATGCAGACCGCTCTGAGAAAGATGTGACAGATCGCCCAATCCCACATTCGCAGAGCTTCCTGGCAAAGAGACAGGGAACCCGTACCCCCCTGCTTGTTGACATAATACATGGCCACCTGGTTGTCCGTCCTCACGAGGACCACCTGGTTGAGAAGCAGATGGAGGAAGGCCTTGAGAGTGCTAAAAATGGCTCGAAGCTCCAACAGATTGATATGACAGCGCCGCTCTTTGTCGGACTAAAGTCCTTGCATCTGGAGGCCATCGAGGTGAGCCCCCCACGTGTAGGCGGACGAGTCTGTTGTCAGGACCTTCTGTGCTGGGGGTGCGAGAAATAGAAAACCTCTGGAAAGATTGGAACAGTGCATCCACCAGCGGAGAGATTGTTTCAAGGCAGAAGTCACCGCAATCCAGCAAGAGACCAGATCGCGATCCTGACGCCACTGCGAGGCCAGGGTCCACTGCGGAACACGAAGGTGAAGTCTGCCAAAAGGCGTCACATGAACGGTGGAGGTCATGTGCCCCAGCAGGATCATCATGCTCTTGGCCGAGATGGTCGGAAGAAGAGACACCTGTTGGCAAAGGCGGGCAAGAGTCTCCTGACGAGGTTGAGGCAGGAACGAGTGGAGACGAAGTGTATCCAACATCGCCCCGATGAACTGGAGAGATTGGGACGGACATAACTGGGATTTTGGAAAGTTGATTTTGAAACCCAGACGTTGAAGGAACAGAATAGTCTGTCGGGTCGCTGAGATAACCTAAGATCAAGACGACGCTTTGATGAGCCAGTCGTCGAGGTACGGGAAAACCTTAAGACCCTGCGTCCGCAGGACTATGGCAACCACCACCAGACACTTCGTGAACACCCTCGGGGAAGACGCGAGGCCGAAGGGGAGAACATGGTACTGTAGATGGAGATTTCCCAACCAAAATCTCAAGAACTGGCAAGAGGCCGGATGAATCGGGATGTGCATGTAGGCCTCTTTCAGATCCAGGGAGCATAACCAATCCCCCTCGTCCATTAGGGGGTACAATGTCGGAAGAGAGAGCATGCGGAACTTTTCCTTGACCAGGCATTTGTTGAGAGCCCTTAGATCGAGAATGGGACGCAAGTCCACGGTTTTCTTGGTGACTAGGAAAAACCAGGAATAAAACCCCAAGTTCCGCTGGCATACCGGGATCTCCTCGACCGCCCGGAGGCGGAGGAGAGCCTAGGCCTCCTGCATCAGGAGGGGAAGTTGTGACCCGTCGGAAGGAAACTCCTGTAGGGGCTGAACCAAAGCCACGTGTTGAAAGTGAATAGAGTACCCCTCTCGAATGATGGAGCCGACTCCCGATTGGCAGAGGGGAAGGCTGATGGACGAAGGACACTGGTGGACTCCGACCGGAATTGTCAAAAGGACGGCGCCGGTTTCGCCGCCGCAGGCGTCTGAGGCTTTGAAGGACACTACTGCTGCTGAGGTCGCCGAGGAGGCAGACGAGAAAGAGGTGGGGTGGACTTCTGCGGATAGCGCTGCGGAGGGAGCTTATACTGCTTAGCAGGCGGGACTTCCGCCCTAGGACGTACCAGAGAGGCAAAGGATCTCTCGTGCTCCGAAAGGCGTTTCGTAGCCACCTCGATTGAGTTGTCAAGGAGCTCTGTCCCCACACATGGAAGATTCGCCAGGTGATCCTGCAAATTGGGGTCCATGTCCACGATTCGCAGCCACGCCAAGCAATGCATTGCCACCGCAAAGGATGTGACCCGGGACGACAGTTCAAAGGCATCGTACGTGGCCTAGAGCATATAGAGACGGATTTGGGACAGTGTCTCCAAAAGGTGCCAGAACGCCGGCTGCGAGAGGGCAAGTCAGAAAGGAAAGACTGCAGGACCTGCAGGCAGTGCTTGAGATAAGAGGTGAAAGTAAAATTATAATTCAGGACATGGTTCGCCATCATTGAGTTCTGGTAGAGCCGGTGACCAAACTTGTCCATCGTCTGACCCTCCCTGCCCAGGGGGACGGCAGTGTAAACTCTGGAGGGTTAGTCTTTTTCAGCGAGGACTCCACAACCAGGGATTGATGAGAAAGTTGTGATTTTTCGAAATCCTTACATGGAACCGTGCGGTATCGAGATTCCATCTTGGAAGGGATAGCCGGAATGGCATAAGGAGTTTCCAGGTTCTGGAAGAAGGTCTGTTTCAGAACCTGATTGAGAGGAAGCCGCAAAGACTCCTTAGGAGGATGGGGGAGTTCAACTCATCCAGATATTCCTGGGTGTATCGGGAGTCAGACTGGAGGTCCAGTTGGAGAGCCTTACCCATGTCCGAGACAAACCTCGCAAAGGAGGAAGTCCGAGAGGAAGAAAGGACCTCGTGAGGCGAGGAAGACTCTGAACATTGAGCCGCCGAAAAGGACGGGGACTCTTCCCTACAATAGAGAGCAGGCATGTCCGAGTCTCGAGAAAAGGACAGAGAGGACGTCCTGCTCCGAAGCCCCGGTGAGGTAGAAGAATGCCCATGTTGCAACCTACCAGAGGAAGAGCCTGGAATATGAGGAATGGGAGAAGAGACCAATTTCCTCGATGGCTTCGAGGGAGAGGTCCTCGACCTCAAGCCACCCCGGCCCAGGGAGACTGAAGGGGAGGGCTGCCTTCGAGAATGAGAGATGCGTCTCGACTGCACCGAAGCCTTGAAGTGCCTTGAGGTCCGCGGGGCAGGAGACCTACTCAGGCGAGGCGAGTCCCTCAGCCGCTTCGAGGGCGGAAGCCTCAAAGAAGAAGCAGCTTTGGAGAGGTGTTTCGACTGAGGCGCAAGGGCAGGAGACCCAAGCCTCAAAGCAGGCATGGAAGACCCACTGGAAGAGAGCCTGCAAAACTGTCGAGACCGTCCCCAGAGGGCGTCAAGTAGGCGCTCAGGCAGGCCTGCCGAGAGTGAGGTCAAGGCAGGTGCAAGCTGGCTCAGAACTGAGGAGAGCTGCGTTTTCAGGATGGCCTTCAGCATGTCCTCGAACATCGGCACCGAGACCATTGGATCAGGCCTTACAGGTGCAGCAGTGCGCTCCAACGAGGGCGACCTCGATGAAGAGTATTCCCGTTGTGTGGAGACACGCTTAGAAGGAGGTCTGGAAGGGGCATGGCCCACCGCACTCCCCAGGGAAGGCTTCTTCACTAGCAAACCTGAGGGAGGAAGAGGAGACTTACCTGGGGCTGCAAGTTTTGTCGGGGCAGCCTCCCAAGGCTTGGTGGAAGAGGGTGGCTTTGACTTCGAGGCCGAGGTCAGTCGAGGCCAAGATCGCCCCAGTCGCTGGACCCATGGCTCCAAACAATTCGAGGATCCGCACCCGTTTCCGATGAAGCGCCCGTGGTTGGAGGGCAGCACAGCGTGGGCAGGATTCAGTCCGATGATTGGCTCCGAGGCACTCAATGGACCAACGGTGGGGGTCAGTAATAGAAATCGCCCAACTGCACTGGGTGCACTTCTTAAATCCAGTGATAGGCTGGGACATAAGGTCGGAGCGTCGCCGCAGATGCGCGAGGCTCGTCGGCCTAGTTGGACCTGGAGCACCGGGTCAACGACGAAGAAGAAAATTTTTTTTTTGGGGGGGGGGGAATTAGAAACGCGCCACATAGCGACTCACCCGAAAACAAAAAAATCGATGCAAGCCGCGGTGCAAGAAGCACTCCGATCTCGCAGAGCAGAGGAACAGGGCTTCTGGCTCCGCGGAAAATGAAGAACTGAGGTCACGCTGAGGAGACGCGTGCCCTGACTCGGGTGGGAAGGCACACACGCATTCGCGATACACTCGCAAGCTTGAAGATCTTCAAGCAAGTTTGCTTGCAAGAGTGTCCAATCGGGGCTCCGTAGATGACGTCACCCACTTGTAGAGAATATGTTGCCTGCTTGTCCTGGGATAATGCCATTTTGGAGAGAGTAATGGATAGGGCTGTGCCTTCCAATTAAAATGTAGGTCATTACCACATGCTAACTGTTAAAGTGGCAGGACAGAGCAGTGAACACCACCCCAGGAGGTGTGCCTTACTGCTACCAAGGAATATACAGAAATGGAAGTTTACTGCCATGTGTTATCTCCAGTGCAGTTAACATATGACAGTGATCTTTTCTTAGTGTTATCTCTTTGGCAGCCCTTTGAAAATTTTTGTGAACATCTTCAACATTTAGCACAAAGGTCCTGCAGTTACCATGTTTAATTTTGTCTATTAACACACAGCAGTTGCAAAACATTAGCATACTTTAGTAAACAGAGAACAAAGTATGATAAGCCTGAAAATTTGTGTGTCAGCTTTTCCTCTATGCTGGAGTTAAAAGTCTTCAGGAAACCAACAGGCATGCCAAGTGCTATATGAGATGAAAGGATTGTACTAAGCCAAGCAAAACTTAAATACTGACGTTGTACGGTATGGCAGCTAGGCAGGAACTCAAGCTTAAACAGCCTGTGCTTAGAGATAAACAGACTTGTCACTGTGATGAATCAAGTTTTATAAAATCTAGAAAGAACCTCCTCATCCACTCAAAATGATACACCAAAACTCTAATATTTTATTTGACTTGCATCTTAATAATTAAATTCATGCCATATGGCATGTTCAAAATGGTATTTATTTTTCTTCGAGAGAGTAATTAAAGAGTATATGTACTGGTAAGGAACAGTACAAAGCTTCTCATACCATTTGTCCAACACTTGATACATCAATACTTATCAGTCTGTATTGCCATAGGCGACAGCTCTGTGGGTGCTGTGGGTGGCTGAGCACCCCCAATATTTTGGGGACCTCATGTGACTGCAGACACACAAGCTGCCCTTGGCCCCACGGCTTTAAGGGGCCTCCCAATACCTGGAATGCTTTCCCCTTGTCTCCACCCCATCCCCCTGACCTTCCTGGTCTAACTTTAAAAAACTAATTATGGTCTGCAGAGGATCACTGGTGCTGCAACAGTTGTAACAAGCTGCCCATGGCCTCCTCTGCACTTTTTCTCTGCTGCGGTCTCACCCCTCCTCTGAAGTAACATCCTGTTTCAGTTTGGGATGGACCATGGCAGAGGGAAAGTGCATGGAGGCTACAGGCAGCCTGTTAGAATCGCTGCAGTGCTGGCAAATCTCTGCAGACCATAATTAGTTTCTAAAGTTAGACTGGGAAGGCCAGGAGGATGCCAAACAAGGGTGGAAAAGCCAAGGCCAGGTGTTTTGGTTGGAATGTTGAAAAGCGCCAAAGTGTGCTTTGTATAGTTTAATTTTGTGGTTAACCATTATATTTTGTTAATAAGATTATATTGTGCGTATATATGAAAAATGAATGGAAGAAATAGCATTATAATTAGTACTAGTATGGGGTGGGATCAAGGGCGGAGCTTAGGTGTGGTCTGGGTGGAGCTTGGACAGGGTCTGGGGCAGAGCTTGAGGACCCTCAATCATTTTGAAAAGTTGGCTCCTATGTGTATTGTGATTGGCTACACATGATATGATGAAATAGCATAGTTACTTACCAAAATAGGTGTTATCCAGGGACAGCAGGCAGCTATTCTCACATATTGGTGACGTCATCGATGGAGCCCGGATGCGGACGTCTCACAAGCAGACTTGCTTGAAGAAACTAGAAGTTTCGAGTTGATCGCATCGCGCATGCGCGAGTGCCTTCCCGCCCAGCGCAGGGCGCGTCTCCTCAGTTCAGATAGCTAGCAGAGAAGCCAACCAGGGGAGGTGGGTGGGTTGTGAGAATAGCTGCCTGCTGTCCCTGGATAACACCTCTTATGGTAAGTAACTGTGCTTTATCCCAGGACAAGCAGGCAGCCTATTCTCACATATGGGTGACATCCAAGCTAACCTGAATGGGATTGTGGGAGTGTTGGCAATTTAGGAGAATAAATTTTATAATACTGTTTGGCCAAACTGTCCATCCTGTCTGGAGAAAGTATCCAGACAATAGTGAGAAGTGAAGGTATGAACCGAGGACCAAGTAGCAGCCTTACAAATTTCCTCAATAGGTGTAAATCTGAGGAAAGCTACAGAAGCTGCCATTGCTCTGACTTTATAGGCTGTGACTCTACTGTGTAGGGGTAATCCAGCCTGAGCATAGCAGAATGAGATACAAGCAGCCATCCAGTTGGAGATACGCTTAGAAATTGGATGTCCCAACTTGTTTGGACCGAAGGAGACAAAATGTTGAGGAGAAGTCCTGTGTGGTTTGGTGCATTCCAAATAGAAGACTAAAGCACGTTTACAGTCCAGAGTATGAAGCGCAACTTCTCCGGGATGATAATAAGATTTTGGAAAAAAACACTGGAAGAACAATGGATTGGTTGAGATGAAATTCCGAGACCACTTTAGGGAGGAATTTAGGATGAGTACGAAGAACCACCTTGTCATGATAGAACACAGTGAAAGGTGGATCAGCAACTAAAGCTTGCAGTTCACTGGCTCGTCGAGCAGAAGTGAGGGCTATGAGAAACACCACTTTCCAAGTGAGATATTTCAGATGAGCCTTATCAATTGGTTCAAATGAAGGCTTCATCAGTTGAGAAAGGACAACATTGAGGTCCCAAACCACAGGAGGCGGTTTGAGAGGAGGTTTGACATTGAAAAGTCCTTTCATGAATCTGGAAACCACCGGATGAGCAGAAAGGGGTTTCCCTTCAATAGGCTGATGGAAAGCCGCAATTGCAATGAGATGGACTCGTATAGATGTAGACTTGAGGCCAGAATTGGATAAGTGCAAAAGATAGTCCAAAACAGAAGATAAGGAGGAATGCTGAGGCTCCTTATGATGAGAAAAACATCACGTAGAAAATCTAGTCCATTTTTGGTGATAGCATTGTCTAGTGGTAAGCTTCCTAGAAGCTTCTAAAACATCTCGTACAAATTGAGAAAACTGAAGAGGGGTTATGTTGAGAGGTACCAAGCTTTCAGGTGTAGAGACTGCATGTTGGGATGAAGCAGAGATCCTTGACTCTGTGTAAGCAGAGAAGGAAAAACTGTAGAAGGTATGGCTCCCTGCTGCTGAGTTGAAGTAGAAGGGAGTACCAAGGTTGTCTCAGCCACCGAGGAGCAATCAGGATCATGGTGGCATGATCGTTCTTCAACTTGACCAGAGTCTTGAGAATGAGAGGAAATGGAGGGAATCCATATAGGAAGAGATTTGTCCAGAAGAAAAGCATCTGCCTCGAGGCGATGAGGAGAGAATATCTTGGAGCAGAACTGAGGCAGTTTGTAGTTGTGGGGAGCTGCAAAGAGATCTATCTGAGATATTCCCCACTGTGAAAAAATGTGATGAAAAGGCGAGGAATGGAGTGTCCATTTGTGAGGTTGCAAAAGACGACTCAAGTTGTCTGCCAAGCAATTCTTCGCCCCTTGAATGTAGACAGCTTTGAGGAAGGTGTTGTGGTGGATTGCCCAGTCCCAAACCTTCAGAGTTTCTTGACAGAGGGAGGCAGATCATAATATATGGCGACTTGGTTGTCTGTCCGAATGAGGACTACTTGGTCGTGAAGAAGATGTTGAAAAGCGTTGAGAGCTTTGAGGATCGCTCTGAGTTCCAACAGATTGATATGACACTGACGATCTGTACTGGTCCAGAGGCCTTGAGTATGGAGACCATCAAGATGAGCGCCCCAAGCATAGTTTGAAGAGTCTGTCGTGAGGACCTTCTGATGGGGGGGAGGGCTTTTGGGAAAGCAAGCCTCTGGAAAGATTGGAATAGAGCATCCACCAACGGAGAGACTGCTTCAATGAAGGAGTGACTGTTATGTGTCGATAAAGTGGATCGCAAACCTGCGTCCATTGAGATGCCAGGGTCCACTGAAGAATTCTGAGGTGAAGTCTGGCAAAAGGAGTCACGTGTACTGTGGAGGCCATATGACCTAGGAGTACCATCATGTGTCTTGCTGAGATGGTAGAGCGGGAAGACACTGTATGACAGAATTGAAGCAGAGCTGCCAGGCAATGTTGTGGGAGGAATGCTCTGAGTTGGACAGTGTCCAGAACAGCTCCAATGAATTGTAGATTCTGTGAGGGCTGAAGTTGAGATTTGGGAAAGTTGATTTCGAATCCCAAACTTTGTAGGAACCAGGTAGTTCGTTGGGTCGCTACAATAACCCCTTGAGATGTTGAATATTTGAGCCAGTTGTCGAGGTAGGGAAACACCTGAAGACCATGATTCCTTAGAGCTGCTACTACCACTACCAGGTACTTGGTGAACACTCTGGGAGACGAGGCCAGGCCGAAAGGTAGTACTCTGTATTGATAATGCAGATTCCCCACCCGAAATCTGAGATATTGACGGGAGGCCGGATGAATGGGGATATGAGTGTAGGCCTCCTTGAGATCCAGAGAGCATAACCAGTCGTTCTGCTCGAGAAGGGGATAAAGGGAAGCCAGGGGCAACATTCAAAACTTTTCTCTGACTAGAAATTTGTTGAGAGCCCTGAGATCCAGAATGGGCCGCAGATCGCCCGTCTTCTTCGGAACAAGGAAGTAACGGGAGTAAAACCCCCTGTTCTGCTGTTCCAAGGGAACTGGTTCGATGGCATGGAGACGAAGCAGAGCTGGTCTGGGAAGGATTGGAAGGATACTTTCTTGGAGGAAGCTCTGGTGGAACTTGAGTGAAATGAAGAGAGTATCCTTCCCTGATGATGGTGAGTACCCAGAGGTCGGATGTAATAGTCATCCATCGGTGATAAAAATGATGGAGACGACCTCCTATAGGGGGAAAAGAAGACAGAGTCAGAACGGAGGAGGTTATGCTCTGTTTTAAACAGTCAAAAAGGCTGAGTAGCCTTAGGTGCAGCAGAAGGTTGAGGTTTTTGTTGCTTCAGAGGCTGCTGCTTTTTAAGAGGTGGGCAATTGTAAGGAGCTGTCCTCGGAGCAAAACGCCGTTGATAGATAGGAGCAGGGCGTGCAGGTTTGGCAGGAGCTGGCTTTGGCTTAGGCCAGACAATAGAAGCAAAGGATTTTTCATGGTCAGACAATTTCTTGGTGGCTGCCTCGATAGATTCATCAAAGAGGTCATTGCCCTCACAAGGAATATTAGCTAAGCGGTTCTGAAGATTAGGGTCCATGTCATTGGTACGAAGCCAGGCAGAGTGACGCATAGCTACAGAGCAAGCAGCTGCCCGGGCAGACAACTCGAAAGCATCATAGGATGACTGGAGGAAATGTAATCGGAGTTGAGATAAAGAAGCAAGGACTTCTTGAAATTCAAAGTGCTTTTGAGTATCCAAATAAGTCAAGAACTTTGGTAATAGAGAAATGAGGAACTCAAAATAAGTAATAAAATGAAAATTATAATTGAGGACTTTAGAGGACATCATGGCATTTTGATAGATGCGACGTCCGAATTTGTCCATAGTTTTCCCTTCCCGTCCAGGAGGAACGGTGGCATAAACCTTGGAAGGATGGGACCTCTTCAAGGAGGACTCGACAAGTAGGGATTGATGAGATAACTGTGAGTTGTCAAACCCCTTGCGATGCACAGTTTTATACCTAGAGTCCAATTTTCCTGGAACAGCTGGTATGGTATAAAGTGTCTCCAGGCATCGACCAAAAGTCTGATTCAAAAGCTTATGAAGAGGAAGCTTAAGTGACTCTGCCGGAGGTTGAGGAAGATGCATGACTTCGAGGTACTCTTTAGAGTATTTGGAGCCTGTATCTAACTGAAGATCCAAGTCCACAGCCATCTGACGAAGAAAAGTTGAGAAAGATAGCTGATCTGCCAGTGCTTTGCCTTGAGAAGGACTCGAGGACATCAAGGCAGCCTGGGTCAAAGATGAAGCTTCGGCAGGAAAAAAGGCATCAAAAGAATATGGAGACTTGGACGAAGCAATTGAAACCGCTGCATCCTCGAGGTTCGGCATTGGAGACCTCGAACGAGGAGTCGGTGGTCTAGTCGAAGTAGGGGTAGAGCGAGGCTTAGTTGAAGAAGGTTGTTCTTTAGAAGAAGAACCATGGCTGGAAGGATGCCTTGATGAAGGCCTCGATAGTCGGTGAGACGTGCCTGGAAGCAGATCTCGAAGATCGAGGAGACTTTGCCTCGGAGACAGAAGCAGCCGATGCTATCAAAGAATGGATAGGACTGGAGTCTGTAGAGCGAAGCTCCAGAGGCTTTCTGGAGGAACCTCGATGCACTCCCAAAGACTCTGCTCCTTGTATAGAGTGTGAGGATTCTTGCCGAGGCACTTGCAAAGATTCTGCTCCTTGCTTTACGTGCTTGGATACCAGACCAGACACTCGCAGAGACTCTGCTCCCTGCAAAGAGTATGTAAGCTCAGACTGAGGCAGGGGAAGCAGCTCGACCTCGCGGGAGTCTGCTGAATGCCCAGGCTGGATGAGAGGAAGAAGCTTCGGCCCCATATTAGTAAGGAACTTAATAATTTGCTTCTCCAACATGGTCTGGAAAGAAGCTGGCAAGGATGGATCCGCGTCTGAAACCGGACCACCTGCTCTGACTGGAGGTTCCACCAAGGCAGTGTGAGTGTGCTTCGACTTGGAAGTCTTAGGCACTTTAATCACTACCGCTGGAACTGTCTGCTGAGCTATCTGACCTGAGGAAACAGGGGAAGATACAGCAGATGTCATCGAAGAGAGAGCCGCTGCAAACGACGAAGGTCTGATGAGGCTCGAGGTGGAAGCAGTACAAGCAGGAGGGGCCTTGGTCGAAGTCGAGGCCTCGGTCGCCTTTGAAGTCGAGGGATCAGAGGAAGAATCCATCTCGAAGAGCTTATCCACCAAAATACAACGACGGTTGAAGGCTCGAGACAAGCGTAGCACAGCGCAAGCACGACTTCGGGTGATGTTTCGGCCCAAGGCACTTGAGGTAGCGACGGTGTGGGTCCGTAGGAGAAATCGCATGCTGACACTTGCTACACTTCTTGAAGCCCGGGACAGGCCAGGACATAGAAGAAAAAATAGCCACCGCAAGATTGAAGCCCTCGGGCTGCAGCTGAGCGGCCTGTCCCGGCAAACGGATGGAAGATGAAAAAAATTTTTTTTAAAAAAACTAGAAATGAAAAAAATAAAATAAGAACAGCGATTCGCGAGGAAAAAAATACAAACCGCGGTTCAGAGAAGGCACGAAGTAACGAAGTTAAACGCAGAGTCAAAGATGGACTTCTTGGCTCTGCGGAGAACTGAGGAGACGTGCCCTGCGCTGGGCGGGAAGGCACTCGCGCATGCGCGGTGCGGTCGACTTGAAACTTCTAGTTTCTTCAAGCAAGTCTGCTTGTGAGGCGTCTGCATCCGGGCTCCCTCGATGATGTCACCCATAAGTGTGAATAGGCTGCCTGCTTGTCCTGGGATAATAAAAGTAACTTACTGTGGAGCAGCAGTAGAGAAATAGCAAGTTCAAACTGCAGAGGTTTTTTTTTCATGTCCTTCCTGTCTTTATTGCTTTTCCTTTGGAAAAATGACATTAGTGATAGTACTGTGAAACTGCTTCTAGGACTGCCTTTTTGTGAGATAGCATCAACAAGGATAGGAGTAATTGGGCATTGCTGCTGCCAAAAGAACCCCTAGACCACCAGGTACAGGCTGGTAGGCCCCCAGGGTTGGTGGGGAGTTTTGTAGGGTGGCAGTCTAATCGGGCAGAATAGCCTTACTGGGTCAGGCCAAAGGTCCATCAAGCCCAGCAGCATGTTCTCACAGTGACTAGGTCACTAGTACCTGGCTAAAACCTAAAGAGTCGCAGCATTCCATGCTACCGATCCAGGGCAAGCAGTGGCTTGCCCCATGACTTCCTCCTGTTGGTTTTAAAAGTATTTCCCTGTAACTTCGAGTGTTCCATAGTCTTTGTAATTTTTGACATATTGAAAAATTGATTCACTTATACTCGTTCTACTCCATTCAGGATTTTGTAGATTTCATTACATTACATTACATTATTGATTTCTATTCCGCCATTACCTTGCGGTTCAAGGTGGATTACACAAGAGTTGTCAGGTTACAAGAATTGTAACATTACATAAGAATTGTCGTAAGAATTACATAAGAATTGTCGAGAAATTAAGGAGATACATGTTGGGTAATTAGAAACATTTTAGATTAGATATGGGTGGAGTGTGTGGGAGATGGAGTTTGAGAAGGAACTGTTCGTGTTAGATAGGTTTTATGTATTTTTTGAAGAGTATGATTTTGGTTTCTGTTTTGAAAGTTTTGTAGTCTGTGGTCGAAGACAACAGATTAGTAATTTGTCTGTCTAGTTTAGCTGCTTTGGTGGCCATTAGGTTGTCATATAATTTTCCTCGTTTAATATTTTTGGTTGATGGGTGTGTGAATAGTGAGTGGGTTCTCCTGTACCTGGTTGAGGTGGATTGGGTTAGTCAGTTGTTCCAGTAGGTTGGGCATTCTCCATTAATAGCTTTGAATAGTAGGCAGTAGAATTTGAAGTATACTCTTGCTTGTATTGGAGGCCAGTGTGAGTCGTGGTATGCTGCTGTGATGTGGTCATATTTTTTCAGTGAGTAGATGAGCCTTAGGGCTGTATTTTGTATTGTTTGTAATTGCTTTATCAAGGTCGCTGGACAGGGGAGGTATAGTATGTTGCCATTGTCTATTAGTCCAAGGATAAGAAATTGTACCAAAAGTTGGAATTACTTCCTGTCGAAGAATTTTCGGATTTGTCTTAGGTTTCTCATAGTCACGAATGATGCTTTTATTACCTTGTTGATTTGTGGTTGCATGGTACAGCCTCTGTCAATCAGTACTCCAAGAAGTTTTAGTGTGGGTTGAATGGGGTATGAGATCGAGTTTATTACTAGGTTTTTTAAGGTTGGAGATTTGTTGTTTTCTAGGAGGATGAATTTTGTTTTGTCAGAGTTAAGCTTTAGTTTGTGTTCTGTCATCCATGTTGCTACTGTTTTGAGTGTTCTATGTATTGTGCCTGTCATGGTGGATTCTGGTTGGTCGAAGGGGAGGAGAATCTGCATAGCTGTATGAGGTTATGCCATGTTTGTCTAGGTAGTAGCTGAGGGAGGCTATGTATAAATTGAATAGTGTAGGAGAAAGAGGTGATCCCTGGGGAACTCCAAAGGGGTTGGATCATGGTTCAGATTTTTCTTTATTTGTTTTAACCCTGTAGGTTCTGGATTGAAGGAAGCTTTTAAACCATGAGAGTATCTTGCCTGAGATTCCTATGGAGTCTAGTGTTTGTAGGAGGATGTCATGGTCTACCAGGTCGAAGGTTGCAGAGAAGTCTAGTTGTATGAGCAGGATTTTCTTGCCTGTACAGAGATGTTGTCTAGCTGTGTCTATTAGTGTTCCTAGTATGGTCTCAGTGCTGTAGTTGGTTCTGAAGCCAGACTGTGTGGGGTGGAGTAAGTTGTGGTTTTCTAGGAATGAGGTTAATGTTGTGTCTATGAGGCCTTCCATCGGTTTGATGTACTGTGGGATTGAGGCTATGGGTCTGAGTTGGATGGTTCCGTTGTTCCTTTGGGGTCTTTTAGTATCAGAGTTATGATGATTTCGCTGAGGTCTTGTGGGAATTGTCCATCTAAGAGTAGAGATTGTATCCATTGTAGGAGCAGGGAGCGGAATAGTGTACTTGAGGCTTTCAGTAGGTATGGGAGGCAGTGGTTCAGATCACAGGCTGCGTGGCTGTATTTATTATATAGTTTGTTGAAGTCTGACCATTGTATGGGTGAGAAGTGGGACCAGGTTCTGTCTTCTGCAACTGATTCTTTTCCTTCCCTCAGCCGTCTCGTTTCCAAGCTGAAGATCCCTAACCCTTTTAGTCTTCCCTCATACGAGAGGAGTTCATCCCCTTTATCTTGGTTGCTCTTCTTTGAACCTTTTCTAGTGCCACTCTATCTTTCTTTGAGATAAGTAGACCAGAACTGAACGCAATACTCCAGGTGAGATCACACCATGGAGCAACTGAACTCAATACTCCAGGTCGCACCATGGAGCGATAGAGGCATTTATAACATTCTAAGTCGTTAACCATCCCTTTTTAAATAATTCTTAGCATCTTGTTGGAGACTAAACCAGACCCTGCTCTACCTGCCAGAAATTATCTCTAGCATAAAGTTCAAGCTTACAAAACTGTAGAACTATAAAAGGCTATTATCCTATGAAGTAAAGTTTGCTCTTTTAAGATCTAAACTGTCTATAGAAGGGAACTTACAACTGAGCTTTCCCCCCCCCAACCTATCAAAGCTTAGAGCAAAATAATGCATACTTACCCAAAGATATGTCTTCTACTCTTCCCCTCTCAGAAAGAGAATGTCCTCTTTCCTCTTTCTCTCCTCTCAGAAAGAATGCTACCTTGAACATTTCCTATCTTTATATAGATATTATTTGTAGGGGACTTCTACAACAGACCCTTTGAATTTCACAGAAACTAATTAACACCTAATTCAGGTCAGCAGCACTGGTTTCTGTTCTTATGGCAAGACAGAAATTGAATTTCTGTTTGTTTTAAACAGAAAGTTTGAGTACTGCTCCTAACTTTAAAACTTCTGTTTCAATTTAGGTTCTTCCTCTGATAAAACACTTCACTTTTAAAACTATTGGAAAGGGTTGTATACTCTATTATTAACTAGCTCTAAAATGTGCTTTCATTTTTATTTTTTTAAACCCCTGCTCTGTCTACCAGAAACTATCTCTAGCAGAAGGTTCAAGCTTACAAAACTGTAGAAAGACAAAGTTAGACAAGTTCCTGCTGAACCAGAACATCAAACTAACAAGTCCTTGAAATGATTTCAAATGTATCAGAAAACCAAATCAGTCACAGTCACCCTCTAACCGAAGTGGTTAGTTGGGCTGTCTGATACCCGTCTCGGACCTCTGAAATAAACTCAGTGCGGTGGGTTTATTCTCCAGTGGACTCTGTGACTGATTTGGTTTTCTGAACCAGAACATCAGCAGGTAAGGCTAGTCTCAGTTAGGGCACTGGTCTTTGACCAGAGGGCCGCCGCGTGAGCCGACTGCTGGGCACGATGGACCACTGGTCTGACCCAGCAGCGGCCATTCTTATGTTCTTAGAACTATAAAAGGCTATTATTCTATGGAGACTAGCTAAGTAAAGTTTACTCTTAAGATCTACACTGTCTATAGAAGGGAAACTACAATTGAGATTTTCTCCCTAAACTTATCAAAGCTCAGAGCAAAATAATGTATACTTACCCAAAGATATGTCTTCTACTCTTCTCCTCTCAGAAAGAAAATGTCCTCTTCCCTCTTTCTCGCCTTTCAAATTTGTATTTGTTAGTGAATTTTATTGTGAATATTTTAATTGTTCATTGCCTAGAATGCAAGATAATGTGGTATACAAGCTGTATGTATAAATAAATAAGGATAATATTTAAAATTCTGTACTGTGCATTTAAACATCTCATCTGAAACTTTGAGAAGGCCATGATCATATGCTGATAAAGCTGCCATGGTTAGTGTCTCTTCCTGCATGGACTGTGTTGTGAGGCCCACCCACACACACTCTTAGATTTTAAAATTTAAGGCCCCCTTTTATCAAGCTGTTTTAGGTTTTTTTTAATCATGAGCTGCTGTGGTAAAAGCTCCAATGCTCTTAGGAATTCTATGAGTGTCGGAGTTTTTACTGCAGTGATCTGTGATAAAAATCCGTAACGCAGCTTGATTAAAGGGAGCCTACATTAAGAAAATCATTTCTATTGTTTTTTATGATAATACTGCCAAGTAGGTTCTGTAATGCTTGGATTTACCAGTAGTTCTAAAATATGTGGAGGACACTTGTTAAGGACCAAAAATCTCTAGCTTCAGTCCTGTTTCCTAACCATTGTCTCACAGTTCACATCTTTTTCTAAACTACATGTTCAGTTCTAAAAACATAATTATTCACAAGCTTCAATTGTGTGAACAGAGATTAAGTTCAGGGATTGTAGGAAGCTATTTGCTAATAATTTCATACAATTTTATGCTAGTGAATTTTTAATTTGTAGCTTTCATAATTCATTGAGGATTCAAAGGCAGGCCGCCGAAGTAAATGCTCCAATGCTCAGTCTATTCCTATGAGTGTCGTAGCATTTATCTCGCTGGCCTGTGGCAAAACCCTCTACCATTGCTTGATAAAAGGGGCCTTAATGTCGGAAATTAGGCTCACCACAAAAGCATTGTGTAGTAATTTTCCCTTTTACATGTACTGACTACTAAGGGCTCCTTTTACTAAGGGCATTAACACGTGGAGTAGCGCGCGCTACAATGCTGCACGCACTAGACACTAATACCAGCTGGCGTTAGTTCTAGCCGCATAGCGCGGGGTTAGTGCATGCTAATCGTTACATGCGTTGCATGCGTTACAAAATGCTAGTGCACCTTAGTAAAAGGAGCCCTAAGTATATTAAAAAAAAAAAAAAAGATTTTGGAGGGAGCATGTCAGGGGCAGAAAATGAGCATGGAATCACTATTGAGGTAGCACGCTCACATTAGCACATGCCTAATCAATAATGCAGGGTTAATGGGGGAGCCCTTAGGGCAGACATGTCAACCTCTGGCCTGCGGGGTAGTAAAATTTGGCCCGCCAAACAATTCCTTCCATCGCTGAGATTTGGCCCGCCATTCCTTTCCTCCTTCCATCAGGTGCAGCTCCGCCAATATTAAAAGAAGCCGAGTCAAAATCAGAGCCCTGCCGCCTCCGTAGCATATTCCCTCTGCTGTGGTCCCGTATGCCAGTATGTAGTTTTGATTTCCATAAGGAATGCAAAATCCTATTTCAAAGTATGTAGTGGGGTAAACCCATCAATAAGGGATACCAAAAACAGGGTAGTTTTTGAAAAGACTATTCTAGGATAATAGTTGCTTTTAACATTCTTTTCTTTTTTGAGCTTTCCTGCTCGCAGACTGAGTCGAAAGGACATCATAGTGCCAGGCCAGTTGCTGTGTTTGTTTACATCTCATAACAGCATTAGTAAAATTAAAAACAAAACCAAATAGATAAAGACAGATTGTTCACCCTCTCCAAGGTAGGGAGAACTAGAGGGCACTCTCTAAAGTTGAAAGGGGATAGATTCCGTACAAACGTAAGGAAGTTCTTCTTCACCCAGAGAGTGGTAGAAAACTGGAATGCTCTTCCGGAGTCTGTTATAGAGGAAAACACCCTCCAGGGATTCAAGACAAAGTTGGAAAAGTTCCTGCTAAACTGGAACATACGCAGGTGAGGCTGGACTCATTTAGAGCACTAGTGTTTAACCTAAGGGCCGCCGCATGAGCGGACTGCTGGGCATGATGGACCACTGGTTTGACCCATCAGCGGCAATTCTTATGTTCTTATGTCATCCCTACCTGAATGAGCTAGATTTTACAACAAAGAAAGGGAAATGGATTGGGACGTGTATACTGCCTTTTTGTAATTATGCAACCAAAGGTTTACATACAGCAGACATGGCTCCCTCCTGTCTCAGACTGCTGTGGGGGGAGAGGTGCCTGTCTTCAGCTGCTGGAATGGAGGGAGGGAAGGGAAGAAGAAAGAAGGAGACCCTGGCAAGTGAGTTATCAGAAGACAACCAGAGCCTGGGACCACAACATGATTTGAATAATGACCATCCAACAAAAGATAGAAAAAAATAATTTTATTTTCTGTATTGTGATTACAATATGTCAGATTTGAAATGTATATCCTGCCAGAATTGGTGTTAGACAGCAGGCATGAACTAGGTCCTAAAAGAGAGAGGAAAAGTCTTTTTTATTTATTTTGTTTATATCACAGAGCCAGCGTGGTGTTGGATAGGTTGTAATCCTATACTTCTACTAAGACTAAGGGGTCCTTTTTATTAAGGTGCACATTTATTGTGTGCTAAATCGGTTAGCGTACCTTAATAAAAGGACCCCTAAGTATCTTAATAAAATATTGGCCCATGACTTAGCCTATGTTTTAGATTTCGGCCCTTTTTGTGATTTAGTTCGACACCCCTGCCTTAGGGTCAGATTCTGCAAACAGCGCCTAGGTTGGCAGTTGCCTACAAAAACGGCGCCATTCGCGTGTCAATCACAAAAAGGCACCACTTCCAGAATCGCAGCTATACGAGTAGGTGCGTATTGTTTCACTGTTGCACCTATGATTATGTATGTATCATTTCTACAGTATGCTCTCCTTATGTAATTTCTTCTGTTAAAATTTCAATTAAAAAAGATTTTAAAAATGAAAAGTTCCCTATTTTATGGATATGCAGGAAAGTCCCACAGTTTTCTTTTTCCATGGACTGCTTTTCTGTGAACATTCAAAGCAGTTTACATATACTAAGTGCAAGTACTGTTTCTGTCCCTAATGGGCTTTACTGAAAGAGTGGTTAATCATTGGAATGAGCTCTCAGTGCAGGTGATCGAGGCCAGCAGCGTGCCAGATTTTAAGAATAAATGGAATGCCCATGTCTGATCTCTAAGAGAGTAGAGTTAAGGGGATGGGTCATGAGAGTGTGATCTCTCAGAGGGTTAAGGGGGAGGGTCGATAGAGTGGGCAGACTTGATGGGCTATGGCCCTTTTCTGCCGTCATTTTTCTATGTTTCTACAATCTAAGTTATGTACCTGGGGCAACAGAGGATTCAGTGACATGTCTAGGGTCACAAGGAGCTCAATGTACTAGCCGTCAGGTTGCAGTGGGAACTGACCCCAGTTCCTCAGTCCACTACACTAACCATTAGCCTACTCCTAAGCCCATTTGATAGGACATCTTAAAAGGCCCAGAGATTTTTATAGTGTGAAAATATATACATACAGAAAGATCTTCACAACAAGTAAGTCAGGCCTCTCATTCCATGCTCTTTTTCTCTGAACCTAATACTGGGAGTCAGTGGCATAGCGAGGGATGTTGGTGCCTGGGGCAGTGATGCCCAGCATTGTTGCACAGCTTGTCTCCCTCCCCACTCTTCCCTACCGCTTGAGCATATCCCTGCGACCTAGAAGTGATGTCCAAAGGGAACTGAAGCTGGCATGATCAGCAATTGGAAGATGCTGCTTGTGTTGGTGAACATTTCAAAAGGTACACGGGGGTGGGGTGGGGGGGCAGAGAGGAGAGGTGCTGGCGCCCCCTGTGAAGACGGTACCTTGGGCAGTCTGCATCCCCGCCCCCCTTTACTATACCACTTCAGGGAATAAGTATGTTTACTTCTTCAAGTGAAAAGATCTCTCTACAATTTTGTTTCTAAGTCCTCAAGAGGATTAAGACATGGGCGTTGGAATGGGGGGGTGGGGAGCACAGGGGCCATGGTCTCACCAAACATTCTTGGTGGTAACGGGCTGACAGTGTATCTACATGGGTGGCATTCTCCTGGGAGCAGCATCTTGCTGCTGGCCAGCATACCTGCTGTTCGGCTCTCTCTGCCACAAACCTTGTCCAACATCTACTCCTTCCCCCCTCCCTCCATCTTGCGTCTATTTTACATTTATTGTAAACATTGCCTGGAGGAGGAACCGACTTCTCAATGCCACCCTGCCGCCGGCCGGTGTCTTCTTTCCATTTTGCTATGTCCTCTCTGACAATTTCCTGTTTCCGCTGGGGCGGACACTCAGAAATGGGGTAAAGGGAAGAGGGAAAGATGTCAGATTTGTAAGTGACAGGGAGAGATGGACTTGGGGACAGCAGAGGGGGGTAGAAGGATCACAGGGAGTGGTGGCAGAGGGGGTAGATGGTACAGTGAAATTGATTTGAAGGAGGACAGAGGGAGCAAGAGCGGGAGAGAAAGACATGGGGGAAGGCAGAGGGCTCAGGGAGAGATGGTAGGGAAAGGGTAAAAGGGAGGGAGACATGGATGGGGGCAGAAATGGAGAGAGGGTGAGATGGATTTGGTGGAGAGGGCAAAATGTAGTAAGGGAAGGAGATTCAGGGGAGAGGGCAGAAGTGGGAGGAAAGATGGACTACTTAGGGAGAGCAGAGGAGGAAGAGGAGAGATGGACAGGGAAAGGTGGAGGGGTTATGGACTGGGGAAGGAGGAGGGAGGGGAAGGGCAGAAAGGAGCAATGTTGGACTTGTGGGAGGGAGACAGAAAGAAAGAGAAGAAGGAAATGCTGGGTTACAAGGGTGGAGTAAGCAACAAGGAGGGGAGATACTAGAAATGGTGGATCCATGTGGGAGAGTTGTCAAGGAGATAAATGAGCAGAATGAGTATATGAACACAGAAATGTGGTAATGGGAAGCAGATAAAAGGGAATAAGAGGATGAAAAATGTGAAAGCTAGGTTGTAAGAGAAGGAGATAGAAAGTTGATTAGATAAAAAATGAAAAGGAATAAAGCAATGCTCCCTCTAAGCTGCGTGGCCGCACACCTTTTAGTAGCAGGCCACATAGCCAGCACACCAGGACCTCTGGCCATACTCTGCTGCTGTGGCTTTGTGAAGAAAGAAGTGCGGCTGGAAGGAAGGAGGAGGAGGCCTACTTGGATGTCTTAGAGCCGGCCAGAACACAAGTACACACTCTAAGGAGGGGGCATAAACTTGGGACTAGGGAGGGAGGGAGAGAGGCAAGTTGGGTCACATAAGGGATGGATGGAGGGAGAGGGGCACTTTGGGACACAGAAGGGAAGGGAAGGGCGCATTGAGACAAGGAAAGCAGGGAGTGTGAACTTGGGAGGAAGGAAGGGGGCATGACCTTGAGACATAGGATGGAGGGAGGGAGGAAAAGAGATGCTGAAAGGGGCAGGGAATAAAAAGGGAGAATTGTCGAACATGGATATGAGATGGAAAGAGATGGTGTACATGGATAAAGGAAGAAAGAGGATAATTGTTGTGCATAGGGAGGGAGAGAATTGTTGGACATGGTGGTGGGAGAGGAATGAGGTAGAGAGAGAAATGTTGGATGTTGTGATGCAGAGGGAACAGTGGGACAGATGGAAAGGGATGCAAGAGGGAGGAATGTTGGACATGGTGGTGGAGGGAATGGAGGAAGAGATGTGGCATGATGCTGGAGAGGAGTGATAGAAGGAGAAATGGGCATGGGGTTGGTGAGTAGAGGCAAAAGATGTTGCACACAGGGAGTTGGAGAGATGCACCCTGGATGGATCTCGCTCTCACTCTCACTCTCTCTCTCACTCTTTCACTCCCTTTGCAGCAAGGGAGGGAATGAGAGAGATGGTGGACAGTGAAAGAGAGAGAGACGTTGCATATGGGTATGGCGGAGAGGAAGAAATGCTGTGCAGGAATGGGGAGGGGGAAAAGTGTGCTTTGTGTAGTTTAATTTTGTAGTTACCATTATGTATTGTTAATAAGATTATATTGTGTGTACAGTATATGAAAATAAATGGAAGAAATGGCATTTACAAATTGGAGGGGAAGTCTGGGGCAGAGTCTAGGGCAGAGCTTTTGTCCCCCCAAACAAAAAAAATGTGTTCTGCTGCCTATGGATCAAGACACTTATTTTCCTAGAAATGATACAAGAGTGAAGATTATTCATTATAATGGCATTCATGTTTTTTAATAGGACCGATGTTTCCCTGTGCAAGTTTTCTGTGGAGCCATTCATTATGATTGAAGCCCTGGTATTTCAGCTGGCTTCATTCACTTCAGTCAGATGCATGGTTTTCTATCCCTTGCTCCCTGGTTACCATAGAAACCCATTCATTTCAGTGAGAGCCTCTCTTACCTTAATGAAGCTAGCATTGGAAACGTGCATAAAACTCACATAGGCATTTAAGAAATCTGAACTGACTCAGCTGTCTTTTTCGATTTTAGATGGATGCTGAATCTCTAAATAGACTCCAATAATCTAATCTCACTTATATTTATGACACAGTTTATAGATTTAAACTGAAAGTCCCAAAATCGAGAAAGTGAATACTTACCTTCTCTCAGAATCTTCCCAAGACAGAACCAATGATGTTAAGCTGAAGGAGTTTTGGACTGTGCTAGCTTTGACAGATGGGACTCAGTCTGTGGAAGAGCTTCTGAAACTGGGGAAGGAGAATTCAAAAGGACTACCAACATTGAATAGCAGACAATTAAGTCAGGAAGCTTCTTTAAGTTATCCATATCACTGTGGGGACCAAATCCCCAGATTCTGTAAAGGTTTCCTAAATCTGGATGTCCAAAATTGGTAGCGGATCCCAAATTGATGCCCCAAATGATTTAATTATTGGAGCTAACAAACACTTGACTAATTATGATTTGGGTGACGATCTGGCTGTGTGCTATTACATTACATTACATTGATGTCTTCTATCCCACCAATACCTTTCAGTTCTAGGCGGTTTACAACAAGAAACTAGCCTGGGCATTCCCAGGGAGATTACAAGGTTGATAGCTATTGTATGCGTCGGGATCTGGGAAGGGTCGATACAGTTTGATTAGATCATTTGACAAATTTCTTCAATAGTATGGTTTCCAGTTCTTTTCTGAATGTTTTGTAGTTAGGTGTCATGGTCAGCAGATTTGAGAGATAGTGGTCTATTTTTGCTGCTCTGGTAGCTAGTAGACCGTCATATTTTTTTGCTTTGCATGTCTTTGATTGGGAGGGGGGTGGGTTGGTAAAGTGTGCTTGAGTTCTCCTTGGTCTGGATGTGTTTTTCCTGATTAGGTGGTGGTTCAGATAGCTTGGTCTATTTCCATTTAGGGCTTTGAATAGGGTGCAGTAAAATTTGTGTTGTATGCGTGCTTGTACTGGGAGCCAATGTGAGTCTTGGAAAGCTGAGGTAATGTGGTCGTATTCTATTCTGTAACAATGGGTGCCTAAATTGAATTGCTGCAACTCAAAAAGAGGACGTAGTCATGGGGCACATGGATGGGACAAGGGTGTTTACAGAAGACGTGTGCATAGGGTTACCATGTGGCTCCATAAAAAGGAGGACGGATTGAGACCAGTGGCGTACCAAGGGGGGGGCGGGGGGGGGCGGTCCGCCCCGGGTACCAAGCCCTGAGGGGGTGCTCCCGGTCCGGTCCAGTTACCCCCCCCCTGCGCCGGGTGTCGCGTCTGGAAACAGCCTGCAGCAAGATCGCGATGCCAGAGATCTTTGCCTGCTTCGACTGTTTCCTCCGCCACGGTCCTGCCCCTCCTCTGATGTCAGAGGATGGGCGGGACCGCGGCGGAGGAAACAGCCGAAGCAGGCAAAAATCTCTGGCATCGCGCGATCTTGTTGCAGGCTGTTTCCCCAGGGCAGTAGCGTACCAAGGGGGGCGAGGGGGAGGTCCATCCCGGGTGCCGCCTTAGGGGGGGGTGCACAGCTGGCCCGGTCCCTATCACGCTCCTACCCTCCCAGCGAAAGCAGCATCGGCGCCATTATCGAAAAAGGTAATGGCGCCAGGCCTTGGAGCACCAAGGCAGACCGCTTCTCCCCCCTCCCAGCCGAAACCCCGCTGACCATCCTATCTCTCTCCCCCCCCCCCCAAGTGAACCTTTCTGACCCTCCCAGCGAAAGCAGCAAACCTCCCTCCAGTAGCGTCGGCTTTATCCTCCCTCTGTCGCATCACTGATGACGTCATCAGTAACGCGGCAGAGGGAGGAGAAAGCCGCGAAGGAGGTTTGCTGCTCTCGCTGGGAAGGTCGGAAAGGTTCACGGGGGGGGGGGGAGATAGGAGGGTCAGCGGGGGTTCGGCTGGGAGGGGGGAGAAGCGGACTGCCTCGGTGCTCCATTACCTTCTTCGGGCAGCAGCAGCGTTTACAATTCGCTGCTGTTGCCGGCTTCAGGCCTTGTTCTCTGCCGGGTCCTGCCTACTTCCAGTTTTCATGAAGACAGGACCCGACAGAGAGGAAGGCCTGAAGCGGGCAACATCAGTGAATTGTGAATGCTGCTGCTGCCCGATGAAGTTCAGGACATCAGGACATCGGGGAAGGAGCAGGGAGAAATCGGCTGCTGGCTTGGGGGTGAGGGTAGGGAAAGAATCGTGGAAGTGGAGAAATCGGCACGATGGCTTTGTGCAGGCTAGGGGGAGAGAGAAAGAAAGGAAAAAATAAAGAGGGGGGGCCAGGGGGAGAGAGAAAGAAAGGCAGAAAGAAAGAGGGGGACCAAGGGGAGAGAAAGAAAGGCAGAAATAAAGAGGGGGACCAAGGGGAGAGAAAGAAAGGCAGAAATAAAGAGGGGGTCAAGGGGGAGAGAAAGAAAGGCAGAAAGAAAGAGGAGGGCCAGGGGGAGAGAGAAAGAAAGGCAGAAAGAAAGAGGAGGACCAAGGGGAGAGAAAGAAAGGCAGAAATAAAGAGGGGGGTCAAGGGGGAGAGAAAGAAAGGCAGAAAGAAAGAGGGGGGCCAGGAGGAGAGAGAAAGAAAGGCAGAAATAAAGAGGGGAGCCAGGGGGAGAGAGAAAGAAGAAGGATCAGAAGAAGGACCAGAGACTCATGAAATCACCAGACAAAAAAGTAGGAAAAATGATTTTATTTTCAACTTAGTGATCAAAATGTGTCCGTTTTGAAAATTTATATCTGCTGTCTATATTTTGCACTATGGCCCCCTTTTACTAAACCGCAATAGAGTTTTTTAGCGCAGGGAGCCTATGAGCGTCGAGAGCAGCGTGGGGCATTCAGCGCAGCTCCCTACGCTAAAAACCGCTATCGCAGTTTAGTAAAAAGGGAGGGGGAATATTTGTCTATTTTTGTATAGTTGTTACTGAGGTGACATTGCATAAAGTCATCTGCCTTGACCTCTTTGAAAACCCGCGGAATATAAATGATAATTAACATTTTCTCTGCGTACAGCGTGCTTTGTGTTTTTAAAATTTTATTGTTGGTAGATCATTTTGACTTGGCCACAAAGGTAAGGGGGAGGGAGGGAGGGGAACTGCTGAAAGACATCTAATAATCCTTGCAGGCTTGACTGCAGGGAATTATTTTTGTAAAATCATGTTTTGTTATGTGACTGGCATTATCTAGACTTTAATTTCTATGAATGAATAGAATGAAAATGATATAAAATTACTTGCTTGTTTTTATGTGCGTGCGCTGAAGGAAAGTGGAGAGAGAGTGGGCTGAGGATGCTGAAGGGAAATGGGGAAGAGAGTGGGGAGAAGACGCTGATTTATAAATTGACAATTGTACAGAATATTGTTTCTTTTTATACTTTAATATAAACAATTCAAGGCTTGTGTGGATGGAATCAGGTGGTTTGCGGGGATGGGGACCGAGCTTACGGGGATTAGTCCAATAAAATTGTATTTTTTTATATCTCATTATTTGTTTTATTTTTATTTGTTAATTTATAAAGTGGTGATTGTTATGTATCAGTTTTTTCAAATTTACATCTACTGTCTTTATATTTTGCACTGTATTAGAGGACATGTGTTACTGTTTTTTGTGGTGTTGCATTGTATCCAGGGTCTGGTTTCTTGGCGGATCAGTTTAACTTTTGTCTACATATTTCTATTTTTAGTTTGTGATTATTCCATTTTGGGCGAGGGTGTATCTCTGTTCTGTGTGTATGAAAAAGACATAGTTTTCAGTTGGCATTGACTACAGGACCAATTGACTGTGCGGGATCTGGCTTGTTTAGTTTTACAATGTATGTGTTGGTGTTCTAGTGCTCACTGCAGTGTTTAAGATGCAGCCTTTTCCTAGGTACACTCTTGTGGTGCGATATGTAGATTGGTACTAAAAATCATATTTTTCATATAGATGGGGGGGGTGTCAAAAAATGATGGGCCCTGGGTGCCACATACCCTAAGTACGCCACTGCCTGCAACTACTCCATATGTACTTCTAATGTCATGACAATTTAGACATAATTTATGTTTTGTTATGTTTGGAATAATGGTTACATATATGAGGTTCAATAAAAGAAAATTTTCACTGCCTGTTTCTATTCTGACCATTTATTCCATTTCATGGTTATTGCAAAAAAAAAAAAAAAAAATTTTTACATGGGGGGGGGGGTGTGTCAAAAAATGATGGGCCCCGGGTGCCACATACCCTAGGTACGCCACTGATTGAGACATCCAGGTTTTACTTCCATTGCTTTCAATAGAAGTAAAACCCAGATTTACTTGCATTGCTTTCAGTGGAAGTAAAATCCAGATGTCTCAATCCGTCCTCCTTTTTTCTGGAACCATATGGTAACCTTGTGTGTGCAGTGTTACAGACTAGTGAGAATCCATGCCAAATTTATGCACCTGGTTGCTAGAGTTGAGTGATAAATTTGGTGGTCAACGCTGTTTTATAAAGAGTGCTCATCCTGAAGTACTCTTTATAGAACAGCATTGAGTGCCAAATTTTATCAATGCCAAATTTTTTGCATCATTTTATAGAATCTAGTCTTCAGTGACAGATTTAGGTTTTGGATCCCTGTTCCTTCATCACATAGGTGTACCACATTTTTTACAACAGTTATTGTTTGAAATAAAGACTTGTCATCTAGTACATTGTTTCTGCATTATTTCTCTCTGGTTTTCAGATTTAGGTTTTTAACACACCTTCGCACTGGTGGTGCCATAGGCGTAGGAACGGGGGTGGCCACAGGGGCTGTGACCTGCCCAAAAATTGCTAATGCTTCGGTTCCTCCTCTTCTTTTCTTCCTCCCTCCCCCCAGTGGGCTCCTGTGGCACCATCAGCTCCGGACTTCGCCACACCTGCCTGCCTGCCTTCCCCCACCCCGGATCGCTATTATTTTAAATGTTCCGGCAGCCACGGCACAGCATCCACCAGATGAGACTTCTGCCATCGGCATGCTCCGGAACTCTTCATGCAGCAGCGACTTTCTGTTCCTGCCTAGGCAGGTGGCTGCTGCATGAAGAGTTCTGGGGCAGGCAGAGGTTAGAAGTCTCCTCTGGTGGATTCAGCGCCATGGCTGCCATAACATTTAAAACAATAGCGACCCTGGGGGGAGGGGGAGAGGTGTGGGGAAGTCTGGAGCAGCAGGGCCGGCGTTAGGAGGAGGGGGGGTGCGAATAGGGCAACTATGTGTGCCGGTCCAATGTCGCCTTCAACACCGACTCTGAAACACAGCCTGCGGCCTTCCTTCCTGCGCTCCGTGTGCTGCGTTCCACCCCCAATGATGCAACTTCCTTTTTCAGCCTGGACTGACCACGGCACAAGGAACGCGGGAAGGGAGGCCGCAGGCTGCGTTTCAGAATAGCTGCCGCAGCCGCATTCCCCTGTACCAGAAACATGAGCAGAGGTGAAGGGGGAGGACATGCCAGGCCAGGAAGCCCCCAGGACTGCTTTTTTTTTTTTAAAGTAGAATGGGTTGCAAAGACGTGCCAGGTGGGGAGTGAAGGGGAAGGACTTATAGGGCCAGAAGCATGGAGAACTAGTGGGCGAAAAAGAGAGTAGCTGGACGTGGGGTGCTGTGAAGGAAAGGGGTATGAGATACTTGAAGGGAAGACGGAAAGAGAAAGGCAGAGATGGTGGACCTGGGGGTGGTGTAAAGGGAGATGTATAGAATAGGAGGATAGTTGGAAAGGGAGAGGTATGGCATGGGAGGGCAGGTGGGAAGGCAGGGAACAACAGATGTTGCTCAGGCTGGGAGGGGGTTGGGATGAACAGATGCTGCATGGGCTGGGGGGAGACAGGGAAGGACAGATGTTGCATGGACTGGGAGGGGGTTGGAAGGACAGATTCTGCACTGGCTGGGGGGAGACAGGGAAGGACAGAGTTTGCACAGGCTGGGAGGAGGTTGGGAAGGACAGATGATGCATGGATGGCATGCTGAGGAGGGAAAGAGAGTTGGAGAAAGGAAGAAGAGGGAGAATTGTTAGACATGATAGTGGTGGAGAGGAGGGAAAGAAAAATGTTACACTGGGAGGGATGACTTAAAGAAGTGAGAGATGTCAGATTCTGGAGAAGGGTGATGGAAGGAGAGAGAGAGTTGTCAGACCACTGGAAGGGGAAAGAGAAATGCCAGACCAGATAAAGGAAGGAGAGAAGAAAGATACCAGACTGCAGGAAGGAGAGGAGAGAGATGTTAGACCATGGGAAGAGGGGAGAGATGCCAGACCATATGAGGGTGTAAGGGGGAAGACTGATGTCAGACCACTGGAGAGAGAGGGAGAAGATGATGCACAGGGATGGAGGGGAAGGGGGAAGAGAGAGGGAGGAGATGGTGCACAGCAATGGGTGTGGCAGGGAAGAGAGATAGAAGAAATCCTTCTTATGGAATAGATGGGAATAGGGGAGAAGAAAGAGAGAGAAGATGATGCACATGGATAGATGGGAAAGAAATTCACGGAAAAGTAGATTTTGAGAAGAAAGCAGAAAAATGTAAGAAAGTTGAATGTTAAAAGTTAAAAATTAACACCAAAGATGAATGTAGAGCAGAAAGTGAAGAAGGAGAGAAAACCAGCAAATGGATTAGAAGGCCATGAAAATACAAGAACACAAACAGAAAGAAGTGCAACCAGAGATTGGAAAAAGATGATTAGATCACCAAACAACAAAGGTAGGGAATATGATTTTATTTTCAATTTACTGATTGAAATGTGTCAGTTTTGAGAATTTATATCTGCTGTTTATATTTTGCACTGTTCAGGAAGAAATTAATTTATTTCTATTTCTCAGGTGTTATAATGCATGGCATCTTAGGGTTTCATTTGTGTATTGTGTACTTTTAGTTTGTGGTCTTGTGTTTGCATAGAGGTTGTTATCTGTATTCTGCATGTGTGACCGAGGCCAGGTGTTCTGGTAGGAATGAATGTTGAGAACCATACAGTGTGCTTTGTGTAGTTTAATTTTGTGTTTAACCATTATGTGTTGTTAATAAGATTATATTGTGTGTATATATGAAAAATGAATGGAAAAAAATGGTATTACAATTAATACTATCATTATGGAGGTAGGGTCAGGGCGAAGCTTGGGTGGGGTCAAGAGTAGGGCTTGGGTGGAGTCTGGGCAAAGATTTTGGGCTCCCCCAAGCAATAAAGCATTCTGCTGCATGGGTGGTGCTACTTATCTCCCTTGCTAGTGAGATCTAGAATGATTCAGCAAGGCCAGTTCAGCATGGCCATTTCAGCTTGGCTATTTCAGCCAACCTGGTTTATCACGGCTGTTGTAATGGTGAGGCTTACCTTGCTGAAGCTATAAAGTTTGAAAAAGAGGGTGGAATAGCCCCTCTCGCCCCATTGGTGCTTCTTTCTTTTCACCCACTTGTGGTCTTCTTCTCCTGTCTCTGCATCATCTAGTAACTTCAAGGTTTGAAAGAGGGGGGAGCATAGCTCCCCCCGCCACTCGTGCTTCTTTCCTTTCAATTCACCCACCTGCAGAGTTCTCCTGCCTCCGCTTCATCTGGTGGCTTCAATGTGGTGCTTCTTTTCTTTCCCTTCATCTACCCGCGGTCTTCTTTTCCTGCCTGCGCACCATCTGGTGACTTCAAGGTTTGAA
Source organism: Geotrypetes seraphini (assembly GCF_902459505.1). Lineage (NCBI taxonomy): Eukaryota > Metazoa > Chordata > Amphibia > Gymnophiona > Dermophiidae > Geotrypetes > Geotrypetes seraphini. The sequence continues at coordinate 537,957,864 of NC_047084.1, forward strand.
AGAGGGTTGAGGATAATCATCACAGATCAATCAGGCGCATCATTAAGGTTTCTCTTTATAGTGGAACAGAAAGTTGTCCAGAGGGAAGACTTCTGGCTAAAAGGTTGACTTTGAGAGAGTAGTAATATACCTTGCTACTGATCCAGGGCAAGCAGTGGCTTGCCTCATGTCTTTCCTCATACGAGAGGTGGCTGTCCTGTGTGTCATGCAGCAAGGGGCAACACTTTTTCCCTTCCTTCCTTTCTACAGTACAGCAGGGGGAGCTGGGAAGGAGGGAGTAAGTTGAATGAATTTGGGAGATATGATCGAAGTCTACAAAATCCTGAGTGGTGTAGAACGGGTACAAGTGGATCAATTTTTTACTGCGTCAAGATTTGCAAAGACTAGGGGACACTCAATGAAGTTGCAGAGTAATACTTTTAAAACGAATAGGAGGAAATATTTTTCCACTCGGAGAATAGTTAAGCTCGGGAATGCGTTGCCAGAGGATATGGTAAGAGCGGTTAATGTAGCTGGTTTTAAAAAGGATTTGGACAAATTCCTGGAGTAAAAGTCCATAAACGGCTGTTGAGACATACTGTACATGGGAGAAGTCACTGCTTGCCCTGGATTGGTGGCATGGAATGCTGCTCCTATTTGGGTTTTTTTTGCCAGGTACTTGTGACTTGGATTGGCTTCCAGGAAGATGGTTTACTGGGCTAGATGGACCTTTGGTCTGATCCAGTAAGGCATGTTCTTAAGGACAATCCTGGGTGAGAAAGGGGAGGGAATGGCTTGTGGAGGGGAAAAGGGTGCCAGAGTGGGAAGAGGATTAGGAAGGAAGAGCCTCTTTAGAGGAAGGCAGTGAGAGAGGGGTAATCTCTTCAGAAGGAAGTGGGTGAAAAATATAAAGTGTGTCTGGAAGGAGGGGATGAGAGGATTAATGTAACTAATAGTTTATAAAAGAAAAGAGGAGGCTGGGGAGTCTTTGCTACACTGCTGTTGCTGCTTGGTTCTGGGAGCTGCCCTTGTCTGTCTAGGGTGGACAGTGAAGGGAGTCAGGGCCATGTTGGCAGTTTTGCTGTGAGGAGAAAGGCTGCCATGGGCTTAGAGGTTCTGGCTGCAGGAACAGTGGGAGACTTGCCGGCAGCTGCAGGGTGAAAGAAAGCTAGTGTAAATGGGATTAAAAGAAATTAAATGAATCTGTTGCTGGAGAAAAGATTGGCTGGGTGCAGAGAGCCACTGGTGTTGAGTATGAAGCAGAAGCAGCTGCGAACTGGAAATGTTCTTGATAGTGAAGAAGGGAGACACTGCGGGTCTGTTAGGGCTGTGGGCAGCAGGGCCAGGTGTGTGCTGGGCAGGGCAGAGGCAGAGAAAGCCAGCCAGCTTGTAAACACAGAAGTTATGCTCACATGTGCATGTGTGCAGAGCCGGGCTGCAAGGAAGGAGAGCGAGCAGTTAATGGTTGCAGGAGCAGGCCTCGGGCCTCTTCTTGTGGTTGCTCCGCGTGCTCAAATGTGTATGTGTACAATGATGGCGTGTGAGTGAACACACTCGGAGGAACCAGCTCACTCTGGGACCAGGGATTTTGATTTTTGAGCTATTCCAGAAAGTGGAAGAAGGATCTGACTGAAAATAATAAGAACAGCACAAGGAATGACAAATCAAACGTAAGGCACTGATAAGGAAGAGACCCTAAAAAGAAGATTGCACTGGAAGCAAAAATACATAGTAAAAAACTTTTTTAGATTATATTATATTAAAACAAGAAGCCAGGAAAAGAATCAGTTGGACCGCTAGACATCTGAGGAGTAAAAGGAGTGCTCAGGGAAGACACAGCCATAACACAGAGATTAAATTAATTTTTTGCTTCAGTCGTCACTGACTAAGATGTGGGGGAGATAACAGTGCTAGAAATGATATTTAATGCTGATGAGCCAGAGAAACTGAAATATGTCTCTGTAACACTGGAAGATGTAATAGGGCAATTTGACAAACTGAACAGTAGCAAATTGCCAGGACCTATTGGTATCTATCTATCTATATATATATATATCCCAGAATACTGATAGAATTGAAAAATGAACTTGCAGAGCTATTGTTAGTAATTTGTAAATTGTCTTTAAAATCCAGCATGTTTAAAAAGGGTTCCAGAGATGATCTGGGAAATTATACACTGGTGAGTCTGATGTTGGTGCCGGGCAAAATGGTTGACACTATTATAAAGAATAAAATGACAGAGCATATACTTAAGCATGGATTAATGAGAGAAATCCAACTTGGATTTAATCAAGGGAAATCTTGGCTCACTGACACCAATCTACTACATTTCTTTGAAGGGGTGAATAAATATGTGGATAAAAGTAAACCGGTTGATATTATGTATCTGGATTTTCAAAAGGCATTTGACTAGGTACCTCATGAAAGACTTCTGAGGAAATAAAAAAGTCATGGGGTAGGAGGTAACATCCTACTAAGGATTAAGAACTGTTTGAAAGATAGAAAATAGAGAGTAGGGTTAAATGGTCAATATTCTCAATGGAGAAGTGTAAATAGTGGTGTTCCCCGGGAGTCTGTGCTAGAACCGCTACTTTTTACCATATTTATCAATGATCTTGAGATGAGATTAACTACACTTCTCCGTCCGTATTCGTGGGTTTATTACTCTGGAATTTGTTGCTAGAGAATGTGCTGAAATCAGTTTGCTTAGCAGGGTTTAAATAATAATTTCCTAAAAGAGAAGATCATAATCCATTGGGAGAAATTCACTGCTTATTCCTAGGATAAACAGCATAACATCTGTTTTTCTCTTTGGGAACTTGTCAGGCGCCCTGTGACCTAGATTGGCCTCTCTTGGAAACAGGATATAGGGTTTGATGGACCTTCGGTCTCTCCCTGTATGGCAATTCTTATGTTCTTAAATTTGCCCAGAGGAAAGTGCTAGATGTGGAGGAGGCAAAGTTGAGAGAGCCTGGAGAGGCTTTTTTCTGGCGTGTTGAGAGGGCAGCTGGGGCTTGCAGTCCCAAGAAGAAAACTGGTCTCCTGTGGACTCTGGTGCTGGCTCCACATGCAGAGCCATTCAGTGGAAAGCATGCAGGGAGCAGGTGAAGAAAAGGAAACTTCTATGGTAGACCCTGGCAAGGTAAGGGAGTTGCTAGGGAAGGAGTTTTTCTAAACTGCAAAATTCTTGACAATAGTAAAATTGGCACAGAGCTGTAACCTGTCACTGGTTCTGCTGCAGAACAAGGGCAGGTGGCTTCCAAACCTGCTGTATTTGATAAGAACAGACATTTTAGGCTTGTGGTTGACTATCATTGATTTGCGTGAAGCATTTAAGTAGATAGTTGAAGGAAATAGTGTGTCGAATGAATGAATGGGTAGTTAATGATTTGATCTTGGCCAGTGTTTTCTTTTGCCTCTGACTGTTTATTGTGAAGGAAAAGACAAAGATGTATGAAATTTTATATATTTGACAGTGCTGCCTGCAATCACCTTGAGAACACCAGTGAAAACATTTAAAAATTGGATCTGTAATAAGACGTCAGAAATTTTGCATTCTATGTGTTTCACTGGGTCAGGTAGACTTTTAAACAGTTGCTGGTTAGGGGAATAACCCAGTGCATTCTTCCCACTGTGAGAGTGAAGGCCTGATTTAGATTGCTGTAGTAGTGCTGCAAAGTAGAGAATACCACAACTAAGAACATAAGAACATAAGCAGTGCCTCTGTCGGGTCAGACCACAGGTCACAGTCCGCTCCCGCGGTGGCCCAAAAACAGGTCAAGACCTGTCTGAATTCCCATTTAAGTCCTGCCTTCCTATCGAAGTCCTAGCCCTCCGGTCTACACATGCACGACCAGGTTGGATTACTCATTTCCTGGTTAACTTCCTACACCCGTGTTACATCCCAGCTCCTCCTCTCTCAATGCCGCTCTCTCTTAATAAATTGCTTTAGTCAGACTATCAGGGCTTCAGACATGCCATTTGGTCACCACACAATTTTTGTGTTTGCTTGGTTGCCAAAATTCTTCTCACTGGCTATGGCTTCTTCACTAGCCCCCTACTCAATATGTTTCACAATTTTTTGTTTTTTGGGTTTTTTTTTTTAAGTGCTTCATTATGTCTCAAACTTATTAAAGTGCTTAAAGTGCTTAATATCAATAACTTAACCGTTATAAAAAAACTGGTTAAAACTTATCTTGTTATATTCTTTTTCTTGATGATCTTATCTCATCGGGAAAGGGACCTGTCATATCTGACATGTTTCGCGACAGGCTGCTTCAAGAAAAGGTCCCTCCTTCACAACTTATTCTGCACCATCCCGATCCACATGGAAATTTTCTCTTTCTCTGTCTGTCAGTAGTGGGGTACTGGTTCATCCAGCCACAGCTCCCTCTTGCTTAGGGAGTGCTGGTTTAGCCTTGTGGCATAATGGCTTGGCCAACCGATTTATACGCGTTCCAAATTCCCTCCAAGAGGTCTCCTCCCACCATCTCCTCACTGTCCAAGAGAGCTCTCCCCTGTTCTGGAAACTGCAAGGGCATAAACAAGTCACAATACAATACTTTACTAGAGCCACTAGGGGTCTCTCATCTAAGCAAGACATAACCTTAGTGGTCTCTACAATGCCACGGCTTTCTACTAGAACCCAGGATCTCAGGAGTGTAGCAGCTGAGAACTGGGATGCTATGAACATTAAGTAGAAAAGGATGACTTATACACAGTGTTTGGAAGGGAGCTAAGTTCCTGCATTCAGCAGGTGCACCGATCATGCACTGACAAGTGTAATTAGGGAAATAAAACAGACCTGCGGGCATTGGGCTCAACAGGATTAGACACAGTTTATACTTTTGCACAATTCTTTTGTCTAGGAATTAGAAAAATGGAAGAAAATCAAGGACATTATTATTGAATTACAATCAAATTAACCTGTGAAGAATGATACATACATTTGTCATCTTTCTAGTAGAAGGAGACAAAATACTGAAAATGACCTACTAAAATAATTGTTGTAAGCACTGAAGTAACATTTACAAATGCCAGGAAGTGTAATTTCCTATTACTATTTATTCAGCAGTAATTCAGCAGCAGGCCAGTGGGATACGTGATTAAAATGAATGAGCTGCCTTCTTTCTTGTGCAGAGAAACTGCGCCTATGTGTTTAGCATGCAGGCAGTGTTACATTCTCCATTTTTCGGCCAACTTTTTTGTAACAAGACTATTTCGGGCTCATGAAGGAGGGAACTGAGTGCCTTTTCTATGCACTCTTCTGAGAACATGCAAGATGCTAGCTTCTGCTGCCAAGGTCACAGGAATATTCAAGGCTTGTCTTTCTCACCTTAAAGTCATTGTGTGCTTCTGTGGAACACTATGACTCAGAGACATTCTTGAAACACAAAAAAAAGGCTTTGGGCATATTCCACCATATGATACATTAGTCTAATATTCCATTTGATGAAGTGTGCGTGAGTGTCTGCATTGTTTGTTGACATCCATATATTAGTCATATGATTATCTGGAATAAACAAGAGCAAATTCATTTTGTGTAGTGCAGATTCTGTGATCCTGTGCGGCCCACATGAGGTACTTCTTTCAGGCAATCTTATCTCATAGCCCCAGTAAATGGAAAATCATTCCTACTGTATGTAAAATGCAAGACAGCATGTTGGAGATTTGATACCTGAGACCGCTACATTTAGAATGATTTGTAATCATAATCATAATAATAATAATAACTTTATTCTTCTATACCGCCATAGTCGAGAGACTTCTAGGCAGTTCACATTCTCTAAACTTTAACCAGTAAATTATTTTTTCATCCAGAATTGCATATTCAAACATTCAGTTATCAGTCATATTGTCCCAAAAACATATTTTAAGAGAAGCAGTATAGTAGAGTCTTGGTTAACCGGGACTCTCACCCAACCGGCAAAAAAATTGATGGTGGAAAAAAAAAAGTCCTCCGAAGGACCAGCAGCAGCGATCCTGAGCCACAACCCCTCCATCTCTCAAGCCCCGAAGAACTACAAGCGGCAGCAGTCCAGAGCCATGAACCCCACCTCGCTCTTGGCCCAAAGCACCAGCATGGCAGCATCCTGAGTCACAAATCCTCCCTCCCTCAAGCACCCAAGCCCCGAAGCAGCTACGAATCCCCCTCCCTCCCTCCCTCCCCGAAGCACCAGTGCGGCAGCGATCCTAAGCTGCAAAGCCCTCCTCCCTCACTCCCTCAAGTCCCTTAGTGGCAGACACAGGCAGCAGTCCTGAGCTGTGAACTCCCTCGCTCCCTCCTCTCTCTTCCTTATCCGGTGGTCAGCAAGAGGCAGCCTCAAAACGGTTGCTTGTGGCCAGCCCCAGCAAGGCCATTCCTCTGATGTGTCACTTCTGATGCAACAGAGGAAAGGCCCTGCCAGGGCTGGCTGTGAGCAGCCTGTTTTGAGGCTGCTTCCTGCTGACCGCTGTGCTTCAGGTAAGGAAGAGAGCGAGGGAGAGAGTGAGGGAGTTCACGGCTCAGGACGGCTGCCTGCTTCTGCCACTTCGTGGCTCGAGAGAGGGAGGGAGGAGGGCTTTGTGGCTCAGAACTGCAGCCGCACTGGTGCTTCGGGGCGGGCAGGTGGGAGGGGAATTACTGTGTTAGACAAGGTTTCTAAGATACTCTCAATTAACCAGAAAAACAGTTATCCGCTGTCCACCAATCCCCATGGGTGCTGGATAACTGAGATTCTACTGTACTTAGCTTCTGAATGAAGTAGAGAGGGAGTGTGTGGCACAATGGTTAGAGCCACAACCTCAGCACCCATGCTGCTCCTTATTAGCTCTCTCTGACATCACTTCCTAGGTGCGGGTCCTGGAAGTGATGTCAGAGAGCGCCGAAGCTGATGCGGGTAGCAAGTTGGTGGCTGCTTATGCCGAAGTTAAAAAGGTATGTGAGAAAGGAAGGGGCACGTGTGCGGCAGGGGGAGGAGTGGGAAGGGGGGAGGCAGAGAGGAGGAGGGGTGCTGGTGCCCCGAGCGGACTGTCCCCCCTTACTGCGTCACTACATATATAGCACATGTTACCTCTAGCTCCTACCACTGAAGGGGAAGGCGTGGCTCACCGATAGAGCTGCTGCCTCTGCGCCCAGAAGTTGTAAGATCAAATCCCAGTGCCGCCTCTTGCGACCCTGGGCAAGTCACTTAATCCTCTAACACCCACCACTTTGAATGTCAGCTTTGAATTTCCAAAAGCATAAAAAGGTAGTATACAAGTTCCCTTTCCCCCAGCTTCTTCTCTCTGCTCACCACTCCTTTAGGGCTGTTCTTTTGTCAAAGTGCTGTTCCCTGAAGAGTTCTGCCTGAGGTCTCCACCTCAGCTGGCCTAATTATAGGGTCACTCCTGAGTAGAATGTTTCACTTTAGAACTCAACATATATGGCACCACCTATTCCGGACGCTAGCACGATTCGGGATCCAGGGGGATTTTCTCGCGTGGTTGATGGCTCTTTATCATCGCCCCACGTCCCAACTCTTGGTGAACGGAGGACTATCTAACCCCTTTCCTTTGGGACGAGGCACACGTCAAGGATGCCCACTCTCGCCTCTCCTCTTTCTCCTTTCGCTCGAACCTTTGGCAGCTCGAATTCGTCAGGATGTGGGGTTGGAGGGTCTTCGGGTGGGCTCCAATGAATTTCGCATTAGTACCGTATTTTCACGCAAATAACACGCACCCGTATAAAACGCGCACACGGATATAGCGCGCAGAAATCACGATGATTTGCACAAAAACTTTGATATAACGCGCTCACTGGTATACCGCGCATGCTGCCCGACGCTCCTTTCGCCCGCCCTGACTTTCCGTGCGCTGTCCCGACTCTCCGTTCACCCCCCCTGACTTCCGTGCACTGTCCCCCCTTGAAGGTCTGTCCCCATCCTGAAAGCCTGATGCCCCCCCCCCGACGTCCGATACATCCCTCCCCCCCCCCCGAAGGACCGCCGACTCCCCAACAATATCGGGCCAGGAGGGAGCCCAAATCCTCCTGGCCACGGCGACCCCCTAACCCCACCCCGCACTACATTACGGGCAGGAGGGATCCCAGGCCCTCCTGCCCTCGACGCAAACCCCCCTCCCCCCCCAAGAACCTCCGACCGCCCCCCAGCCGACCCGCGATCCCCCTGGTGACCCCCACGACCCCCCCACCCCCCTTCCCCGTACCTTTGGTAGTTGGGCCAGAAGGGAGCCCAAACCCTCCTGGCCACGGCGCCCCCCTAACCCCACCCCGCACTACATTACGGGCAGGAGGGATCCCAGGCCCTCCTGCCCTCGACGCAAACCCCCCTCCCCCCCAAGAACCTCCGACCGCCCCCCAGCCGACCCGCGATCCCCCTGGCGACCCCCACGACCCCCCCACCCCCCTTCCCCGTACCTTTAGTAGTTGGCCGGACAGACGGGAGCCAAACCCGCCTGTCCGGCAGGCAGCCAACGAAGGAATGAGGCCGGATTGGCCCATCCATCCTAAAGCTCCGCCTACTGGTGGGACCTAAGGCGCGTGGGCCAATCAGAATAGGCCCTGGAGCCTTAGGTCCCACCTGGGGGCGCGGCCTGAGGCACATGGTCGGGTTGGGCCCATGTGCCTCAGGCCGCGCCCCCAGGTGGGACCTAAGGCTCCAGGGCCTATTCTGATTGGCCCACGCGCCTTAGGCCCCACCAGTAGGCGGAGCTTTAGGATGGATGGGCCAATCCGGCCTCATTCCTTCGTTGGCTGCCTGCCGGACAGGCGGGTTTGGCTCCCGTCTGTCCGGCCAACTACTAAAGGTACGGGGAAGGGGGGTGGGGGGGTCGTGGGGGTCGCCAGGGGGATCGCGGGTCGGCTGGGGGGCGGTCGGAGGTTCTTGGGGGGGAGGGGGGTTTGCGTCGAGGGCAGGAGGGCCTGGGATCCCTCCTGCCCGTAATGTAGTGCGGGGTGGGGTTAGGGGGTCGCCGTGGCCAGGAGGGTTTGGGCTCCCTTCTGGCCCGATATTGTCGGGAAGTCGGCGGTCGTTCGGGGTGGGGGTGCGAGTGGTCCTGCGGGGGGGGGATGTATCGGACGTCGGGGTGTCGGCCGGGCAAGAGGGCTTGGGCTCCCTCTTGCTCCGATCGTGGATGCGGGTGCGGATGGGAGCGCGTGCGAGCGGTCGTTCGGGGTGGGGGTGCGAGCGGTCCTGCTGGGGGGGTGAATCGGGCGTCGGGCGGGGTGGGAACTATGTTTTAAAACTTTGGTATACCGCGCTCACGCATGTAGCGCGCGAGGGGTATGCGCGGTAGGTAAAAACGCGTATAACGCGCGCGTTATATGCGTGAAAATACGGTATGTTCGCTGATGACATGCTCTTGTATGTTAATAAAGCAGACCGGACGATGCCTGCCCTGATGTCCCTCATTCGAACGTATGGAGTATTTTCGGGTTTGAAAATCAATTTTGAAAAAACGGAGGCTCTTTTGTTGGGGGGCTCATCGTCGGAGCCCTGGTGCAGGGACCTCGGAGTGGGTATTGCCCCGGGAAAACTGAAGTATCTAGGTATTATGCTTTATAGAGACCCGCACAAGCTGTACGAGGCTAATATATCTGCTACCATTGGACGGATCAAATCTCTTTGTCTCAAATGGCAATCGCTGCCTATATCGCTCTTGGGACGCGTGGCCCTGGTAAAAATGGTGCTGCTTCCGAAATTGCTCTACCCACTGCAAACTATACCTGTCTGGATTTCCCGTACGGACGAGCGTGCCTATCAGTCCATCATTTGCTCCTTTGTGTGGAGGGGGAGGAGGGCACGCATTAATTCACTCAAACTCTCTCAGAGCAGGGATCGAGGGGGCTTGGGCCTGCCCGCCCTGCGCATCTATAATGTCGCCGCGCTTCTCCGCTGGATTCATGAACAACTGGTCTCTTCACGGCGCTATTCCCCTGATTCTTTGCTTGAGGAATGCTGCCTGCCTTGGTCCTTCTTCTCCTTTATTCATGGGGCGGGGAGAGGGGGTGCGCAGCCTCGCTCTGCTGTTCTACCTTTCCTCCTTCCTTTCAGACGGGCATGGCGCTGGTGGCGAGCTCTTCAGAATAGGTTGCCTACTGTATCCCCGTTTCTCTCTCTTCTCAGGAATCCTAACTTTGCTTCCGGAGTGGGTGGTTTGGCGGGACTGAGAGATCGCAGTGCACGCAACACGACTGTGGGTGATGTTTTGGATCTGGGAGGGGGGGAATTCCCCTCTTTTGCACAAATGCGGACAGCGTGGCGCCTCCCTCCTGCACATATGTACACTTTTTTGCAAATTCATCACTATTTCCATTCCTTAGTACGTGCTCATGGGGATGGCTGGAGAAATGGCCCTTTGGATCTGATTTTTCTTACCACACCTACTGATTCTAACAAGATTTCGACATGGTATAGGGCGGGGAGAGACCACTTTGGGGAGGGGTGCCTCGGTGTCCTGGGGGGTGAGTGGTCCACGGAGCTTGGCATGCCGGTTTCCGTGGACGACATTAGGCTCCTTTTTCAGGTACTTTACTTGCATGTGAAGGCCTCGGGCCTGCAAGAAACACAATACAAAATATTGCACCGGTCTTATATCACCAGAGCTAGGGGCTATCACATGGGCTTATGGCGCGATGACACATGCTTTAAATGCAAGTCCCACAGGGGTGATTATGTCCACTCATTCTTTACTTGCCCCAAACTACATTTCTGGACTTCAGTGAAGCTACACTTGGTGAAGGTCCTGCAGTGTTCTGTGCCTTGGAACCCACCTGCATTGTTATTGGGAGATGTTACCGATTTTAGGAAGCAAAGCCTGGACTTTCCTGCCCATAAATATCTCCTACATGCGCTCCTCGTGGGCAAGCAACTCGTCCTGAAGTATTGGGCTACAGAGGAGGTACCAACCTATGGTATGTGGACTGCGCGGATGCACCTACAGGCCCGATTTGAAATGGACATCTATGCGTCCCGACCCCAGCCCCACTGGAAACTCTATTGCTCCCTCTGGAGGAAGTACTTGGCGCAGGATGCTTAGCCACTCTGTAGATTGGTTCCTGCATTGAATGTGTGTGTTTCCGCTTATTTTGTATGCTACCACCTGAAACATGTATCCCTCCCTTCGTTCTAAGTACTGCGGACCTCAAGTCAGAGCGTCTGCATAGTGAAGTATCGTTTACCTAAGTTCCACTATGTTCTTGATGTTTAATCCTTGCTAACAGGAACAATAACAGTGTGAGTGTGTGTTTGTTGGGCTGTTTGTGGTGTGAATGGAGGTTGCTTGATTGACTGGGGTGTGTATGATGCGCGGATGTGATGGATCGTTTGGGGATCCTCGTAGTTGTAGTTCCCTCTAATCAGAAATTATAGGCGAGGGGTGCTGGACAGCGCACTGTTCTCTCTTATTGCAAGCTTATATGTTCTTTGCAGGGGTAAAGTGCCTCCTTCTGCTATACAGTCATTTATCCTTGCTTGTTTGTAACTTTGCACATTGTTCTGCTGTTTGGACTCCAATTTGATATGATCTCCTATACACCTGTACTATTTTTGTTGTGTATTGTAGGGGGCGGTGGCTGCCCATGTGCTTCTTGTCTTAATAAACATGATATTTAAAAAAAAAAAAAAAAGAACTCAACATATGAACTCTGGTGTCAATTCAGGGATAGCAACACCAACTCTCTCTGCTACCAAACATGGTGTGATGTAAGGCAAAACCTTGCAAACAGACCTACAGAAGCATATCAGCACCAAGTTAAGAACTCAAACTGCATCAACCCCCTACCAATGAAAAGTTAGCATTGCAAACATTCTAGAACACCAGCACAACTCCAGTGATCAATGGCGTGGCCTAGGCCTTTTATTAGTCAGGAAAACCAGGAAAAAAATTCCATAATCTAGACAGAAACACACAAACCACAGTGGAGAGATTTATAGATGTTGGTGGGCAACTTTATTCTTCAATCATGAAAACCTATGCGATGGCTCGACACATCAACAATTGGCAAAACATAAATAACAAATAGCAATTGTTGATGTATTATCATACTTATGGTTTTGACTAACAAATCTTTGATGACCATGAAATATTATATTTTTAACTTTCTATGTGTGTCATGTATGTTGTAGGCTCCTGAGGCAGGCCATATTGGTCGAAACACGTGCGTGTCGAGCTATCACACAGGTTTTCATGATTGAAGAATAAAGTTGCACACCAACATCTGTAAATCTCTCCACTCTGGTTTGTGTATTTCTGTCTGGGGTCTTTTATTAAGCATAAGGAGTGAAGACGGACCACTACAGATTCCTATACAGAACCTAAATTCACTTAGCAAAAAAAAAAAAAAAAAAAAAAAAGAAAAGAGACTACAATCTAGAAACATAATGTAGATTTAAAAAATGAAAATGAAAACAAAATAAATCATATGGCTTACAAACTTTGGGCTGCTGTCTTTGGCGGCCCTGGAAGCTTTCCCTCTGCTTCAACTTCCTGTCCCCGAAAAGCAGGGCTGTGGAGTCGGTAGATAAATGTTCCGACTCCAACTCCTCAGTTTTTTGTACTTCAGACTCCGACTCCGACTCCAGGTACCCGAAATTTCCTCCGACTCCAACTCCACAGCACTGGCTAATTTTCAGATCGTTAAAATGGAATGTCAAGTTGAGAGAAACGAGCATTTTCGACACCACCTTCTTTTTGCTTTTAATCAAGGTTCTAAGGCCGCAGAAGCTGCTCGCAACATTTGTGCTGTGTATATAGTGGGTGCTATAGCTGAAAGAATCGCTCGTGATTGGTATGCCAAGTTCAAAAATGGAGTCAGTAGATAAATGTTCCGACTCCAACTCCGAGTCCTCAGTTTTTTGTACTTCTGACTCCGACTCCAACTCCAGGTACCCGAAATTTCCTCCGACTCCGACTCCACAGCCCTGCCGAAAAGGCAGGAAACTGCAACAGAAAAAAACTTAGTTCACTGATACTGCTGGCGGCCTGAAGATTGCAAGCTTCAGCGTGGGGAAGGGATGGTGCAGAACCAGAGCACCCCCTTATAATTTGTACCTCCACTGCCCTGTCCTTGATACACCACTGTTTACTGTTACATTGAATTAACTAAATATAGTAAAGGTATGTATGGATAGAACTAGATGGAACCCGCTTAACAACATTGGTTTTTCGAAAACCAACGGATAGAAATACGCTGTTGAGATTTGACAGCATGCATCCTGTACACCTGAAAACCAGTATTCCTTTTGCTCAGTTTTTAAGATATAGGAGAATTTGCAACAGTAAGGAAAATTTTCTCCAAGAAGCAAAGATACTGGAGCAAAGATTAAAATCCAGAAATTACCCAACATCTATAATTAAGAAAGCAAAGAAAAGAGCGCTATGTAATCCCAGAGAGACATTATTGGACTATAACAAAACTCGGGAAGATGAAGAACAATCTGAAATAATTCCATGCATTATCAAACAGACGTGTGCTTCTCCACAGATTATTAAAAAATACAAAAAATATCTTCCACTACTCAAAACACTTCCATGTTTTGCTAATAAAAGATTTATCTTTCCTCAGGCCAGAAATAGGAATTTGAATGACTGGCTGTGCCATACATCTAAAGAAAAATTTACAGATGTGAGATCAGAATCTAATTTAGGACACAGCCCATGTGGTCATTGTACGAATTGTAAAATCATGTCCACTATCTCGAATTTTATTAATCCTGTTGATGGGAAAAATTACATTCTTAAACATACTTCCACCTGTCAAACAGCAAATGTGATTTATATAATACAATGCCCATGTGAATTATTCTATGTGGGCCAAACATCACGCAATTTAACTATCAGAATAACAGAGCACAAAAGTTGCGTGAACACATGTAAAATGACAGCTCCAATAGTGGCTCACTGTGTAAATTTGAAACACGAGTTTGTAAGCCTGAAATGTTGGGTGGTGGAGAAAGTGATCCCTTCAATGAGACGAGGAGACATGAGAAAGCTTTTATGGCAGAAGGAACAACAATGGATAGATCGCCTCCATTCTATAGAACCACTAGGTTTAAATTCTGAACATGAGTGGCAACCTTTCCTATAAAGATGAGGTTTACTTACGAGGAGTGAGCATGGTATGTGAAACAGTGATGTTTGATCTTTGACCCTTCGCGCGTGAGTGCGATGACGTCATGACGCCCGACTCGATCTAGCTTTTAAACGAGTCGGGCGCGTATCTCGGTCTGAGAGCCATTTTGAGAGAGCCCGACCGCCCGTTATACAGCTGACAGCGTGGAGACAACATTGTGAAAGAATCCCCTGAAGTAGCCTGCTTGCAGGCGAAATAGAAGATCTTATCTATCGGGACGAAGATGTTTCTTCAGATGAGTGTTTGACTCTTATATACGCTAAGTTGCAATAGTGTTTAGCCACGCTACTAAACGTTGTTCAGAATGTATTCACAGCTGTAGCTGATTGCCATATATTTAGTTAGCTTGGGGCTGCCTCACCTACTAATAGAAAATCACAGGACGTTTAAATTTCAAATCCTTGGAGAATTCTTTGAAAATCATTCTTCTAAAGAGATATTAAAGTATGAAAGTAATTTATAACTGTACGGAGTTTTTTTATAAACCCGTGATGAGGTGGTGAGCTTTGGCACTTGTGTAGTCCTGGCGACCCACAATTGAGGTTTATTTTTCTCCGTTTATTTTTCTTTGTTCATTTATTATTTTGTCAACTGTCCTGTTTTTTGTGATGCTGTGAGTGAATGAACCCCTGCTTTAACTATCTACAACGTACATTGAGTTGAGATTGTTCTTTACTGTTACATTGAGCCAGGGTAAGAGTAGCCCCCCCCTCTGCTCTTGTTTCACAGTACTACCACTAGGGGATCAGCCTATATAGGGTGGGAAATTGGATTTTGGGGCAAGGGATCTGATGGTGGGGGGGGTATGGATAGTTTGTGGAAAGGGCCATGGCCATGGCACCGGATTGCTGGTAGTGGGGAGTGTGTGGTACAGTGGTTAATGCTACAGTCTCAGCACCCTGAGGTTGTGGGTTCAAACACACGCTACTCCTTGTGACCCTGGGCAAGTCACTTAATCCCCCCCATTACCCCAGGTACATTAAATAGATTGTGAGCCTGCCGGGACAGACAGGGAAAAATGCTTGAGTACCTGAATAAATTTATGTAAACCGTTCTGAGCTCCCCTGGGAGAACGGTATAGAAAATTGGATAAAAAGAGTGCTACTCTTCTTACTGCTTCCTTTTGAGGTGGTAGTACATGCAGCTGTGCTTCTGGCAGTTGTGACAACATAGAAACATGATGGCAGTCTGCCCATCCACATTAACCATTATCTCTTCCTCTTTCTTAAAAGATCCCATGTGCCTATCCACACTTTCTTGAATTCAAACACAGTATCTGTCTCCACTACTTTCTCCGGGAGACTGTTCCACACATCCTTTCTGTAAAAATGTATTTCTTTAGATTACTCCTGAGCCTATCGCCTCTTAACTTCATCCTATGCCCTCTCATTCCAGAGCTTCCTTTCAAATGAAAGAGACTCGACTCATGCACATTTACGCCACATAGGTATTTAAATGTCTCTCATATTTCCCCTCTCCCGCCTTTCCTCCAAAGTATACAGATTGAGATCTTTATGTGCTCGATATTAATCTACACTCTAGTCGTCATAACAGCCATGCCTCAGCTCTGCCTCTGTCATGCCCATTAACTGTGTCAAGCAGCTGGTGTGGATTTTTGCTGTGCTATTTTAACATGTTAGAGGTTAGTGCAGTGGTCTTCTCCATTTTTTAAGATGGGGCCACTTTGGGTCCAAATGAGCTGAGATTTACCACATATCTTCACATGTGAGGCCTCAACACTGCTGATCAGTTGTATCAATGACATCCGCCCATTAGCCTGCCTTCAAACTTTATTTTGTTTATATTCTCAAGGACGCTGAGGTCACAGAATTGTTGGTTGTTAGACACATCAAAGGGGAATATTTTACGATATGTACGGACCAAAAATTCATGTTTCTCTATAGCTGGACCATTTATGTGGAATGCATTGTCTGGTACCTTACAGTTTTGTAGAAATTTACATTACATTACATTACATTACATTAGTGATTTCTATTCCGCTTGTACCTTGCGGTTCAAAGCGGATTACATAAGAAGAAGCTGGACATTTCCAGGAGGGTACGTGACATTTAGGGTAAGACATAGTTACAGAATGAGTATAGACTTGGTAACATTGGATGAGAGCAGTTATATTACATTACATTTCAAATCTTTTTCCAGGCGTTGGTAGGTAATATGAATCGGTAGGAAGAATTAGGTTTTTTTTTTTTTTTTTTTTTGGTCGGTTGAGGATATGGTGTCAGGGAGTGGGTAACCTGGTCGGTGTATGTGGAAGAGGAGATTAGGTGTTTTGAATATGTTTTTTGAAAAGTAGCGTTTTGAGTTCTTTGCGGAATGCTTTGAAGTCAGATGTTGAGGTTAATAATCTGGTTATGGAGGGTTCGAGTTTTGCTGCATGCGTTGCTATGAGGTTATCGTAAAGCTTTTTACGATGAGTGCCGTTGAGTGGTGGGTATGAGAATGGTGTCAGTGTTCTTCTTATTCTGGGTGGAAGGTTTCGGTGTAGGCGATCGATTAGATAGGCAGGTGCTGTACCGTTGAGTACTTTGAAGATTAGACAGTATAGTTTGAATTGGATTGCAATTTAGAAAGTTGCTTAAGACCCGTTTGTTTGTTCAAGCTTTTTAAAGCTAATATTCTGCTCCTTGAGTTAATATTTTACTTTCTGAATATCATCTTTTCTGCAAGTTATTATATTTTGCTACTTGATTGAAGTAATGTAGTAAATGAATGGTTGAGATGTAACTTATAGGTTGAGATGGTATAATCTTGTGATTTTTGCTGATGTATGAAGTATTTATGTTGTGCAAATCCTGAAATATGTATGTAATACTGTGAGCTGCCTTGGATAAAGGCGATAAAGGTGGATTAAAAATGGTTTTTTTTAAAATAAATAAATTTCTAGATACATTCTCTTCACTTATTGAGAAATGCTTTGTCTTTCGAGCATGCGGCTCTTCCTGCCATGAGCTTGGGAAGAGAGGCAGAATGTAGCAGAAAAAAAAGCCAGAATGATGATGATGTGGGCCACCCCAAAGGTCTTTAGGGGCCATTATTGGCCCCCAGGCCTTGCATTGAAGAACATTGGTCTAATGCGTGATAAAAACCTCACCGTTTGCTTAATGCAGTTTAGTAAATATGCTTCTTGGTTTCTATAATAAAATATCCTTTTTGGTTTTCTTCTAGCAGCTGTTCCTTGTTCCTGTTTGGGTCTGTTTTGAGATCCCTGTATGTCTGCCAAAATTATCCTTGTTTTGCAAATTCCATATCCCATCCTCGATATGTAGCAATACTTCTAAACTAAACTAAACTAAATCTTGGGTTTATATACCGCATCATCTCCACAAAGTAGAGCTCGACACGGTTTACAGGGTTTGGAATAGAACGGAACTCCAATGGAATTATATAAGTAATTATGAAGGGGAGGTTAGGGCTTAGAGTACCATAGAGGGGAAGAGGTTACATTTTGGAGAAGAGCCAAGTCTTCAGATGCTTACGGAATAGTTGAAGGGAGTTCAAGTTACGAAGAGGGGAAGTGAGACTATTCCAGAGCTGAGTGATTCTGAAGGGGAGGGAGGACCCAAGTTTACCAACGAGGGAGATGCCTTTTAAGGAGGGGTAGGATAATTTTAGTTTTTGCGTGGATCTAGTGGAAATTGGATTTGAGGAATTCCAGGATAGAGGAATAAGAGGAGGAAGGATGCCGTGAAGGATCTTGAAGGTTAGGCAGGCACATTTAAAGTGGACCCTGGAGATAACAGGAAGCCAGTGGAGCTTGGACAGGAGTGGTGAGACATGGTCAAGTTTACTTTTTGAGAAGATAAGCTTAGCCGCAGTGTTCTGGATTAGTTGGAGTCTATGGAGGCTTTTCTTTGTTAAGCTTAGGTAAATAGAATTGCAATAATCCAATCTGGAGAGGATGATGGATTGTACGAGGACGGCAAAGTGTTTTTGATGGAAGCAGGACCTCACTTTCCTCAGCATGTGTAGGCTACATAAGCATTTTTTTATCAGGGAGTTGAGGTGGTCGTTGAAGGAAAGTGAGGAGTCAATGGTGATGCCCAGAACTTTGCTAGAGAACTCCAACTGTAGAGAGGAGCCTGTGGACAATGGGATGGAGGTGGGTAGTTGGTCTAGTTTAGGGCCGAGCCAAAGTAATTTCGTTTTGGACTCATTTAGTTTCATTTGTACAGTGAGGGCCCAGGATTGAAGGTTAGTTATGCATGAGGAGATGTTCACTGCGAGATTAGTGAGGTTCGCGTCGGTCTCGAGGAGGACCAGGATATCGTCGGCATAAGTGTAAAGTATTTCTAGGGGGGATAGGTGGAGGAGATTCAGGGAAGACATATAAATGTTGAAGAGGATAGGAGATAGGGGGGAACCTTGTGGGACTCCGCATGTCGGTTTCCATGGGGAAGATGAGGTGCCATTCTTGGTAACGGTGTAAGAGCGAGAACGTAAGCAGTTCGAGAACCAGTCAAGGACTGTGGAGCTAATGCCTATCTCGGAGAGTTGGAAGATTAGAATGTCATGATGGACAACATCAAAAGCTGCAGAGAGGTCGAAATGAAGGAGAACGGCAAATTTTTTGTGAGAGTGAAGTTGTTGAACCTTAGAGATTAGGAAGGCCAGGAGGGATTCAGTGCTGAAGTTGGGTCTGAAGCCGTATTGATAGGGTAGGAGAATAGAGAATCTTTCCAGGTAGGATGAGAGTTGGGAGGAGACAATGGACTCTAGCAGTTTGGTTAGGAGAGGAATATTTGCTATTGGGCGATAATTGGATGGAATGGAGGGATCTAGGTCAGTTTTTTTCAGTAGGGGGGTCAACGCAATGTGTCCCATTTCTGGGGAGAAGAGGCCCGATAATAGGGCAGAGTTTATGAGTTTGGTGAGAGATGAGATGGCCTGTGCGGGTATTTTCTCAAATAGATAGGATGGGAATGGGTCCAAGGTGCAGTTACAGGATTTCAGTTTCAGGCAGAGTTTAAGGACCTGCGATTCAGATACTTGCTCAAAGGCAGTCCAGGATCTGTTGACTGGGATAGGGGTGGAGACATTTAGAGTAGGGTTGGGGTGGCGGACACCAGAGAGTTGTAGGAGACTGCGGGTGGGAAGGAGCTTCTTAAAGTGGTGACCTTTCCATTGAAGAAGTTTGCTAGGACATTGGCTGATGGAGAGGAGGGAAGTATGGAAGGGTTGTTATTAGGAGTTAAGGAGTGCCAGATGTTGAACAGCATACTATTCTGGTTGTTTGATCTAGAGATCTTGTCACCATGGAAGTTTTTCCTTGCTTTTTTGAGTATATTGTTGTAGAACTTAATGTTGACTCTCCAGGTTTGTTTGTCTGTGGGGGATTTAGATTTTTTCCAGATGCGTTCAGGGATCGACATTTTTGTTTTAGTACCCTTTGTTTTAGACCTTCTCTGGATAAAGGAGCAGGATGCAGCTCTCCCTGACCTATTTCCAGTGCTATCTTTTTGTTGGTCAACAGGTGTCACCAAAATAGACATTGTTAGCACGTTTCTATAATAAATTATACCTAAAGGGAATATTGGTTGCACCATTTTTTAATCTGCTTTTTGATTCTCGCTGATTATTTCTGAAATGGTCTCGTACCACTTAGTAACTTCTATCAGCTGGCGCTCCTAGGACTTCTGCTGCTAATAGCATCAGCAGTAGTCGGTTTCTAAACAGCATAACAGCTGCTGTCAGCAAATTACTTACATCAAGGTTTCATAGGGTAAACAGCTCTCTCACTTACTACTGCCTATATAATCACACATTTTTTGCAATCCTACTGTTACTGTTATTACTGCTTGTCATTTCAATAACACTACTAGATGTATGCAGCAATATTGGGTGAAAGGACTTTATGTATTGGAGAAGATGCTTTAGCTAACGCTGAAAGCCTGCACGGTGCATGATTGCACCTGCTGTGTTTCTCAATGAGGGAACGGGGCGGGACCTCATAAGATTGAAATTAGTAGGTAAAAAGTGCTTTAGAAGCATCTACACATCTAAATGGCAGCCTTTAATAGCTTGGAGAGGCCCAGAAGTTTAAATGCCATTTCAAAACAAGGGCTGTTCAGATGTGGGGAAGCTCAAAACATCCAAATGACAAGGGGGCATTGGGAAAGTGGCAAAAGGGAGTGGTTTGGGCAGCAGCACCATACAGATATGTAGTCCCTGTTTCACATAGGGAACTGACAGTGCAGTAGGAAACCTGGATATCGGAATTTACACCGGCTCCCAGACATGACTAAGTGCCTGCAGCATGGACAGCACGAAATCCTGAAATTTGCCAGTACTCCCTCACCTTAAGCATTTCCTGCCATTACCCAACCCCCCCCAAGATCAGCAGCACCTCAACATAAGCAGCCTCTCCAGGTATCACCCCATCCCTTTGCTGGGATCACTTGCCCCCCCCCTGACATAAGCAGCCCCTCCTGGTATCACCTGCTCATGCCTCCAAGATTACCTGTGCAAGACTCTCCTGAAAGCAGCCCCCCCCCCGAGGCTTACACATGTACAGTGGTACCTCGGTTTACGAGTGTACTGGTTTGCGAGTGTTTTGCAAGACGAGCAAAACATTTGCAAAATCAGCGCCTCGGAAATCGAGCGTGGCTCGATTTACGAGCGCGCCCCCGCGATCAGGCACCCTCCCTCCTGCGATCTGGCACCCTCCCCCCGTGATCCGGCACCCTCCCCGACGTGATCCAGCACCCCCCCGATGCGATCCGGCACCCCCCCCGACACGATTGGGCACCCCCCAATGCGATTGGGCACCCATCCAATGCGATTGGGCACCCCCCACCGCGATTAGCCACCCCCCCGCTGCTTCATACTGTCATCTGGGCACCGGCACCGGCATGTCTTGTGCTTGGTGCCGGTGCCCGAAGATTGGCTTCCTCTTCTGCTGGGCCTTGAGCATCTGCGCATGCTCAAGGCTCAGCAGAAGAGGAGGCCGATCTTCGGGCACCGGCACCGGCACCAAGCACAGGACGTGCCGGTGCCCAGATGACGGTATGAAGCGGAGGGGGGTGCCCAATCGCATTGGGGGGTTGCCGGATCGCATCGGGGGGGTGCTGGATCACGTCAGGGGGGTGATGGATTGCGGCAGTGGGGTGCCGCATCGCGGGGGGGAGGGTGATCGCAGGGGGGGCCTTCGGGGGAGCAATGCCGGTTCTCATGTGAGGGGGGAACGTATCAAAGTGAGTTTCCATTATTTCCTATGGGGAAACTCACTTTGATAAACGAGCATTTTGGATTACGAGCATGTTCCTGGAACGGATTATGCTTGTAATCCAAGGTACCACTGTATATGGAAACTGGATCTCTGTCTAGCAGTAATATTGCAGTATTGTCACTAGAAGTTTCAGTGACTATTTTGGATCCCAGTGACCAGAAAATGGGAGTGAGTGGGCATTGTTCATTCCCCACTAAACACCAGGGACCCCTGGCAAGCTCAATGACAGCATTGGAGGTGGGATGGGGGATTTGTGGCCCATGGCCTACTTTGAAGGGCCTCAGGCCCTGGGGGGAGTAAATGGGAGGCTACCACGTATTGGGCTTGTGCCTATATGTGGAGGCCTTTGGGTAGGAGGCTGCTGATGTCAGGGGGGATCAGGAGGGGCTGCTCATGTCAGAAGTATGCGTGTGGGAGGGTGTTACCAGGAGAGTCTGCTCATGTCCTGGGGAGGTACATTTTTATTGGGTGTGGTCTCAGGGAAAGGGGTTTGGGGTTATTTGCAAGAGGGTGGGGCCACCTTTGCTGAGAGAGCTGTGAATTTAGAAATCCTGAGTGGTATAGAACAGGTAAAAGTGAATTGATTTTTTTTATCTTTCAGAAAGTACAACGACTAGGGGACATTCGATGAAGTTAAATGGAAATACTTTTAAAACAAATAGGAGGAAATATTGTTTCACTCAATGAATAGTTAAGCTCTGGAGCCAGAGGATGTGGTTACAGCAGTTAGCATATCTGGGTTTAAAAAAGACTTGGATAAGTTCCTGGAGGAAAAGTCCATAATCTACAATTGAGATAAACAGGGGGGAAGCCACTTCTTGCCCTGGATCAGGTAGCAAGGAATCTTGCTACTTTTTGACATTCTGCCAGGTACATATGACCTGGATTGGCCACTGTTGGAAGCAGGATACTAGGCTTGATGAACCATTGGTCTGACCTAATATGGCTATTCTTATGTTCTTATGTAAATACAATATCTTCTGGAAACTCTGGATGGAGTCAGAAGGTTTAGAAAAGATAAAGCTTATATGGGCTGTTCTTTAAATGGGTGCCTTCCTTTAGGCAATCCAATGCCACACTATGAGAATCTATTCTGCAGTGGCTCCTGAGCACCTGGATTCTTTTATAGAGTGATTGGCATTAGTAAGCCTAACATAAATGCACCCACAGTTACACCAGTCATAAACTGGGTGTAACTGTGATTGCATAAATGCAGCAAGAGCATGTGTAACCTATAGTAGCACCTAAAAAAACGGCGGCATTTAGAGAATCCGGGCCTTTGTCGCTCATTACAATTTGTGCATGCATCTGGCTGCATCCTATGTTATAAGGCATGGCACTTAATTCTTCTATTGTATATGTCAAAAGGGAGCATGGCCTTGGGTACGTAAAGGGCATTTCAAAAAGTTGCACATGTAATTACATGTATAGATAGATAGGACATTTTTATGTAAGGTTACCGTAGTTTGAAAAAGGAAACCCTGGACACATAACCCCCGCCCTGTTCCTCCTCCAATCCGCCCCATTCGGCCCTGCTCCTGTCAAGCCTCCTCTCTTTTACAACCAGTTGCAACCGTGTCTGGAGAGCCTGGAGCATGTGCAGATGTGTGTGACATCATCCTCACATACTCAGAGGCCCTCTAGATGCGACCGGAACTGGTCATGGCTTTCCAAAACCCAGACAAATGCTGGGTTTTTGGAAAGTCCGTCCGGGAGCCTGGACAGTTCTCTGATAACCCTACTTATTTGTTTAGCAGCCTTTTGAATATTAGTAGCATGGACAACATTAGAAACGTACATAAGTTGTTTAAAATCAGTAATAAAATAATATCTTGGAGAACCTGGTAATCCAGACAAATTTGGTTTCTAGATCAACTTCTCAATGGAGCATGATTAAAACCCTTTGCTGATCTTCAAAAGGGATATGCTCTGCCTCCTGCAGTTGTTTTAAATCATGGTTGCAATTACAAAATTCAATAAAAGAGAGTGGGATAGTATTAACTACATTGTCAAATAGCTGGAAATTTCAAAAGCCATGACTTCCTCTTTCAATTCAAGGTTCCGGCATTATAAAATATTATGGGAAGATTTTGCAGGGGCTTACTGTAGAGTTCAAAGAATCTGGGAGCATGAATTGAGAATTGCATTAACATTCAGACAATGGGAATGCTTCTGGTTGATCTTTGGCATTTGTATAGCAATGTACATATATATGGGTTTCTTGCCCAAATAGCTTTTTGACCTCACTTAAGATCTCCAGACTTTCTAATCAGGGTGATAATTATTGGTTGTGTGGGATGGAGATAGGAACCCTGTCCCATATGATACACTACTGTTAAAATTTGAGTGCATATTGGTCAAATGTATGGACTAGATTATGTCAGGTGTCCAATATTTATTTAGAAACATAGAAACATGATGGCAGATAAAGGCCAAATGGCCCATCTAGTCTGCTCATCCACAGTAACCATTATCTCTTTCTCTCTCTGAGAGATCCTATGTGCCTATCTTAGGCCCTCTTGAATTCAGACACAGTCTCTGATTCCACCACCTCTTCCAGGAGACTGTTCCGTGCATCTACCACCCTTTCCGTAAAAAAGTATTTCCTCAGAATACTCCGGAGCCTATCAACTCTTAACTTCATCCTATGGCCTCTCATTGCAGAGTTTCCTTTCAAATGAAAGAGGCTCGACTCATGCACACTTATATTACATAGGTATTTAATCATATCTCTCCTCTCCTGCCTTTCCTCCAAAGTATACAGATTGAGATCTTTAAGCTTGCCCCCATATGCCTTATCACGAAGACCACACACCATTTTAATAGCCTTCCTCTGGACCGACTCCATCCTTTTAATATTTTTTTGAAGGTGCGGCCTCCAGAATTGTACACAATATTCTAAATGAGGTCTCACCAGAGTCTTATACAGAAACATTAGCATCCTTTTAGCTTTCGCCGTCACCTTTTCAACCTGTTTGGCCACCTTAAGATATCACATACAATCACACCCAAATCCCGCTCTTCCGTCGTGCACATATGTTCTTCACCCCCTTAAACTGTACGGTTCCCTCTGGTTTTTGCAGCCCAAATGCATGACCTTGCATTTCTTAGCATTAAATTTTAGCTGCCAAATTTCAGACCATTCTTCAAGCTTCGCCAGGTCTTTCTTCATGTTATTCACACCATCCGGTGTGTCTACTCTATTACAGATTTTGGTATCATCCACAAAGAGACAAAGCTTACCCACCAACCCTTCAGCAATATCATTTGTAAAAATGTTAAAAAGAACAGAACCTTGAGGCACATTGGTTGCCTTCCACTCAACCAGTTCCTGACCCAGCCAATCACTTTGGGACCCATCCCAAGGCCACTCAGTTTATTTATTAGACGTCTGTGTGGAACATTGTCAAAGGCTTTGCTAAAATCTAAATAGACCACATCTAGCGCACATCCTCTATCCAATTTTCTGGTGACCCAGTCAAAGAAATTGATCAGATTTGTCTGACAAGAACTACCTCTAGTGAATCCATGTTGCCTCCAGTCCTGTAATCCACAGGATTCCAGAATCTTGACCATTCTCTGTTTTAAAAGTGTTTCCATTAATTTGCTTACCACAGAAGTCAGACTGTAATTTCCTACTTCTTCCGCACTTTCACTTTTGTGAAGAGAGACCGCATCTGCTCCCTTCTCCAATCCATGTGCAGCTATCATATAAGTTTATAGTTTGGAAATTAATGGTATTAGTTTGTGAGTTTGTTGCCAAAAATGTTTTCTTTTTTGTCTTTAACAATAGCTCTCAATCTCATATTTAACAGTTGGAAGAATTATAGTATGTTGAAATTTAATGCATGGTGGAACATGCTATAGTTATTTAGGAAATATGAAAAATGGCAGAAGAGAGAAGGAATGCACCCAAGAAAAGAATCTGGGTATCATCGTAGACAATACAATGAAACTTTCTGCCCAATGTGTGGTGGTGGCAAAAAAAGCAAACATGATGCTAGAAATTATTAAAAAAGGGATGGTTAAAAAGGGATGGTTAACATGTATTGACCTCATCTGAAGTATTGCATTCAATTCTGGTCTCCTTATCTCAAGAAAAATATAGTGGTGCTAGAAAAAGTTCAAAGACGAGCAAACAAGATGATAAAGAGGAAGGAACTCCTCTCGTATGAGGAAAGACTAAAAAGATTAGAGCTTTTCAACTTGGAAAAGAGACGGCTGAAGGGAGATATGATTGAAGTCTACAAAATCCTGAGTGGAGTAGAACAGATACAAGTGGATTGACTTTTCACTCCATCAAAAATGACAAAGACTAGGGGACACTTGAAGTTACAGGGAAATACTTTTAAAACCAATAGGAGGAATTTTTATGTCACTCAGAGAATAGTTAAACTCTGGAATGCATTGCCAGAGATTGTGGTAAGAGCAGATAGCGTAGCTGTTTTTAAGAAAGGTTTGGACAATTTCCCGGAGGAAAAGTCCATAGTCTGTTATTGAAAAAGACATGAGGGAAGCCACTGCTTGCCCTGGATTGGTACCATGGAATATTGCTACTCCTTGGGTTTTGGCCAGGTACTAGTGACCTGGATTGGCCACCATGAGAACGGGCTACTGGGCTTGATGGACTATTGGTCTGACTCAGTAAGATTATTCTTAAGTTCTTAGTGCTTGTATGTGTGTTTGAGGGGATGCAAGCAGAGAATGGTTTTGTGTGTGTGGAAATCATTTCCATGCATACTTAATAGTGAATCAGTTGCTGTTGGAAAATTGGCCAGGTACTTGGCCAACAGCAATTGAGTTGCTATTGTTAGTGAATCTAGCCGTAAGAGTCATTATCCAGGAAAAAATTTGTAATGAATTAAAACTAAATCTTCAATAAGATTTCACAGTTTGCACTTTCTTGAGAAAAAGTACAACTGGTACTAATGACAATAATCTATTTGCTTCTGAGCCTTATACATTAAAGTACACTTGAAGTCTGGAATAGCAGCTTGAAGATATATGTTTAAATGAATGAAAGTCTCCTTTTTCAACAAAAATGGACATAGGAGCAGTGAGAAACGAGGGGTCACTGAAAAGTTGTCAACCCAACCAAGAGGAGAAATGATATGGAGCCATGAAACTTACAAGTTATTCTACGCTTTTCTTGACACTTTTCATTTCAATGATATGAAATGAAACAAAGTGTGTCAAGAAAACTGTGAAATAACTTGTAAGTTTCGTGGCTCCATATCATTCTCTTCTTGGTTGAGCTGAGAACTTTTCAGCGACCCCTCGTGTAAGAGTGCTTTTTTCCCCCCAACTCCCTTACTGAAAGGCTCAAAGTGGATCACTATAAAATGAGAGAGAAAAAAAAGTATCACTGTTTTCGAAATAAGTTATGAGAGATTTTCGAAAAATAGTATACAAGTTAGAAAATCTGAAATCGCTAGGTAAAGAATTCCAAAACTCACATATAACAAGGAAAATCGGTTAGAATGTTCTAATGAACACCTTGTACAGCGGGATAATACAATAAGTAGAAATTCAAGGCACAGAAAGACCCACAAGCTCCTGGAAACGAGAATAAACTAATCAGATATACAGGTGAAAAATCATTTTGACTGCTGAATTCTGTAAGATTTGAAGTCTATAAAAGAGCACAGAAGAGTTGATAGAGAATAAACTTGCAATATTTGAATCTGTATTTCTCTTCTGAATTTTTGATTGGGGGCTGGTAAATTCACTTTCTCTTCAATTTCTGTTGGCAGCCTGACTTTAGTTTGACCTGGGTGGAGGATTACTTAAAAAAAACATAGAAATATTCAAGTTTTGAGTGCATTACTTTAACCACTGTTACAGTTTCCTTAGATCACCATAAAAATATTGCTGATACAAAGCAGGGCTTCTCAAACTTGTCCTGGGGTCCTTATAGTTAGTCTAATTTTCAAGATATCCATAACAGAAATGTATGAGACAGATCTGCATGTATTAGAAACCAAACTGCAAATTAATCTCTTGTCCATCCATTTTGGTTAACCCAGTTACCTATGAGAATACAAAGGTGCCAACATTCAAAATCATTGGGGGTGCAAAATATAATACATATTAACCCTCCATCAACATGCTCAGTATTGGGGGTCTTCAGTACCCATTGGCACCAAAAGAGTTAGCCCCTTTAACAGTGGGGTAAATAGGACAGCTGGGTAAGGAGGAGTTTCGCTCCATCTTTTCTCCTGCTGCAGTTCCTGGACTTCTGCAATCACGGGTTAAGCCCCACCCTCAACATCATTAACATCTGAAGCCAGCCCTTTAAGAGGGTAGACGTGCAAAGACAGAGAAGAACATCAGGCTTCTCCTAGAGACACTTTTTGTGTGTGTGTGTCCAGCAAGGTAAGGAGGAGTTTTATTTATTTGTTTACCACATTCACTAAAGTTAGCGACTCAAAAAGCGATGGATTCACTATCAAGTTTGCATGCAAATACCTTCTTCTATTGGGAGCAGGAGGAACTGCAAACACCTCCTGCTCCTACTCCCCCACCCAGCCTGCTACACTACTAGGCCTTAGGCCCCTCCCCGGTGCATCATGTGATGCATGGGAGGGGCCTGAGGCTCTGAGCCAATCAGGGACTTCCTTAGGAAGGAACCTAAGGAAGTCCCTGATTGGCCAAAACAAGTGGAGTCTTCATGGCAGGAGGGAGTGGGCATCCCTCCTGCTGGTTTTTACGGGGAAGCAGGTGGGCTGATGGGAGTCTTCGTGACAGGAGGGAGTGGGCTTCCCTCCTGACATCTTTTTGGGATTCAGGGGGGGAATGGTGGCTCGGAGGGGGGGGGCAAATGATTGTCAGGGGTCATTCGGGTAGAATTGTTGTGAGCGTTGGGGGATTTTTTTCATGGGGCAGATATTTTATATGATTGGCTGAGATGCCTAAGACCCTCCACTTGAGGGAGGGGGGTTGATTTGCGGTACCAGTGCATTGGGGAGGGCTGTGCTTTTTTTTTCTTTTTTTTCTAATGGGGCAGATATTGTGCATGTGTAACATGCACAGCATTTCTGCCCGTTAAAAAAAGAAGGGCTAAACAGGTAAGCGACTTATCTTGACCTGTCGCTTATTTTAGATAGCTAAAAGCAATCACTTTTTTTTAGTGCATCAGGAAGCCATGGTAGAGCATCAGTCGCTCTACTAGTTTACACTGCATTTTAATATTAATGAGCTTATTTGCATGGTTGGATCAGGGAATGAACAGTCGTGCAGAAAACCACGCAGTGAGACGTTTTCTGCATCGGGTTGGCCCATGCGATCATCGCTAAAGCTGTCAAAACAGGTTTAGTGATGATTGTTGGCTTTAGTGCATCTGGGCCTAAGTGACTTGCCCAGTGTCACCAGTGCTGAGAAGTGATCCTACAACCTCAGGGTGCTGACGCAACAGCTCTACCACTAGGCCACTCCTCACCTGCAAGTGTTGTAAAAATATGAGAGACTGAGATCATCTCCAGTAAACCCTGACATAATGGCAAGATTCATTCCTGTCACGGTATGCACAAAATTAACCCACCTGGAGAGCGAGATAAGAGCTGCAGGACTTACCTGTCACTTAAAGCTAAAGGGCTTGATGAAGTTATTTGTTAAGGAATATTTTTTCTTATTGGAACAGTAATAATACAATGATGTTTAAATTATGCAGCACCACGAAGCCAGGAAATGGTGTCAAGTGTTTAACTCCAGTGTAAGAAATCAGTTTTCAGTGTCACCCTGAAGGTTATTTATTCATTTGTTCACAGAGTACATTTCAGATTGTTATAGTTAGGGGTTCTTCATCCATCCATGTGGATTTTTAGGCTCAGAACCGGTAGCAAAGCAGCCTGCATTATGTGTTCTATAGTACTTCGCTTTGTCTTTAGAGCAGTGGTCTCAAACTCGTGGCCCGGGGGCCACATGCGGCCCGCCAGGTACTATTTTGAGGCCCTCAGTATATTTATCATAATCACAAAAGTAAAATAAAACAGTTTCTTGATCATATGTCTCTTTAGCTATAAATTACAATATTATTATTAAGACTTAGCCAAAAGGAAAGATTTATAAACTATAAAGAGTTTTACCTCACGCAAAATTGTCATTTCTTTAATAAGACATTAACTATTTTTTCTGAGGCCCTCCAAGTACCGACAAATTTAAAATGTGGCCCTGCAAAGGGTTTGAGTTTGAGACCACTGCTTTAGAGGAAGCCAATGCAGAATAATGCTTCCTATCAGCCCTTTTTTTTTTTAACCTATTGTTAGTGGCTCTTGCTATGTTGCGGTTATTAGGCAAGCCTGGGTTACACTGGATAGCAAACTAGCATCTGTTACAGAGCGCACTGCTATGTGACCTGAATACAAGCGGAGGCTGCCAATTCCCCAACAGCAGCATCACCTGAGTCAAGCAGGAGAAAAAAAAGTAATATGCCTAGAAAATGCATGTAATCAGAGGGATTAACAACTTATTTTATTGGAAGGCAACAGCATTGTTTTGTCTATTGAAATCATTAGAATATTTTTTCACTTATAAATACCTTTATTAAGAACGAATTAAAAAAATAAATAAATTGCAATTTCAGAAAAACAAGGAGCCTATCCACTATAAAATGTAACACGATATAATATGAAAACACAAAATTATGAGGAGGTGCTGGAAGGTTCTCAGCCTAACCAAGAATGGAATGACATGGAGACATGAAATATGCAAATTATTCCACATATTCACCCTTAAGTTCAACACACTTGGCGCCTCTGTTTAATTAATAAAAAAAACAAAAACCTAACCCCCCCCCCAAAAAAAATCCAGTCAAAAAGCAGTATATTGTACCCAATGCAGTGTTCTCCAACTAATGTTTTGCAGTTCTGTGGTGTCATTTCCTAGTGGATTTTAGATTGATTCAGTGCCCTTCTGAGTTAGTACCAGACTGTTACTACTACTACTTATCATTTCTATAGCTTGAGAGAGCTTACAATCTAATTAGAGTTATTCCTCTTGTAAAAGTCCTGTAATCTTAAAAATGGCCATGGAGCATCGGTTCCACTGCTTATTTTCATACAATAATGTCATCATTCCAAGATTAATAATTCATTCTAACTGCCTGTGGGAATTTCAATGGACTCCTTCATTTGATAATTTGATTTAAAGTAGAACCATCACTTCCCCTGAGGTTACAGGTCTTTGGAATCTGATATTATCTCAGAAAATCCTTCTGAGATATGTTCTGTTCAGAAACCCTACTGATTTTCTAAAAAAAAAGAAAAGTGCTGCATCGTGAATGCATTCTGTCAGAAGCTCCTAGTCAAAGGAGTAATAAATTATTGTGCGATGTATGACTGTTACTAAGGATGAAGATCTAGAATGTCGGTATAATGTTCCTTTCATCTGTTACACTGAAAGAATATGGCAAGGCTTCTTGGAAGTCTAGGAAATCTTTCCCTTTTGATCTCAGACAGAGTAGAGAGGGAAAATGCTGCATAAATGTTTCCCCAAGTACCTAACGAAGAATTCCTCATCCTCTCTCTGAAGCCACACTTAGCCAGTTGGGTTTTCAGGGTTGCTGCAAAGAATATTAATAAGATAAATTCACATACATTGAAGACTCATTCTACGAGGGGGGGGGGATGCTGAAAAGTTCTCAGCCCAGCCAAGAAGAGAACGACTTGGGTATGGTTCAATCAATGATCTGAAACAATGTCAAAAAGCATAGAATTTCGCTTCTGCAAATTTGCACTTAACGAAATAAGATAACACTCTTTTCAGCTACAGTGGCATAATGCTCAAAAATTAGGAAGTTGGATGGTTGGGCTGAGAACTTTTCAGCACCCCTTTCGTATGCACATGTTCTGCAGCAGTCTTGAAAGCGTAACTGGCTAGGTTTGCTTCCAAGAGAAAGTTGGGATATATTGAACTAATGTATACCACCAACTGACCATTTGTTAATTCCAAATCACCAGAAGGCAAATGAAACAACTTTTGAAAGTTTTGGTGAAAACAATCTGTGACTGAATTTTGTCACTAAGTTTCAGCCATAGTTGAAACTAGCCACCCCTAATGAGTGCTATGGGCTGCCTCCATTCACCCTCCCTCCCTTCCCTCCTGCCTTCCCACACAGCAGCAACTCACACTCCCTCCAAACAGGTGTAGCCACCCCACCATGTAGGTTCCCCTGGGCCTACCTAATAATCATTGGTGGTTTACAGGTGCTGTCAGGTAGGAGAAATGCCCAGTCCCACCCCCAAAGACAGGAAGCCTCCAATGAGGCTCCCCTCCATCTCTCAAGTGGCTTATCTTGGAAATCTCTGGTGGTCTTTGGAAGATCTTATGGCCAACAGTGATGCCCACTCACTCCTGCCCATTGTGGCTCTGGCCTCAGAATAGATGCTGCAATCTCTTTCAGCAGTTTTGTGATATTTGCTAATACCACAAGGCTTCTGCTAGAAGTCATTGTGGCCATTTTGAGACCAGAGCCACAGTAAGCAGGAGTGAGTCTGCATTGCTTCTGCTTCTAGGATCCCCTAGACTACTAGGGATATCCAAGATAGGCCTGGGGAGAACCTATGGGGGTGGAGGGGATGGCACCAAATAAACCTTTATCTAAAGAAGGTGTTTTAGAAGTCCACATTTTTAAATGTGGAGGGGCATTTTCGTCAGGACGTCTAAGTCTGAGTTTGGACGGTTCGGGAAAGATGTCCAGAAATCAAGTAGAGAAAATATCTATTTTCAAAACAGCAAGACTTTTTTTTTTTTATAAATGACCTATCTAGATGTTTTGGCCCTTAGTATTCTATCATTTTTTGGTCATTTTCGAATACAAACATGTCCAAATGAAAAACACACAAAAACAAGTTATTGGGACATCCAAGCAGCCAGTATTCTTAGCAAACTAGTTACACAGGCATCTCAGCAGAACAGAAGGTCACTCTAGGGCAGGGGTGTCCAACCTTTTGGCTTCACTGGGCCGCATTGGCCGAAAAAAATGTTTCTGGGGCCCCACAAACGCACAAATGCTGCAGCAAGACAGAGGAGGGAGCCGGCTAGACGGTAAACACCCAGGAGCATCAGAGGAAAAAACTGCATTGCCCTCGACTGGGGCTGCACAAAATACTTATTGGGGCCACAGGTTGGACACCGCTGCTCTAGGGGGTACTGCAGTGAATGTAACATTTAAGCCCCATATGCATGTCACTATAACCTACTGTACTAACATGTACACTACAACAAAAGCCCTTATGCCTGCAGGTGTCATCTTTATGTAGGCACAGTAGGTTATGGGTGGGTTTTGGAGGGCTCACTATACAATATAAGCAGTGGGACTTTTAAATGCGACATTCATTGCAATACCTCCTAGAGCAGGAGTGTTAAACTCAGGCCCACGGGCCAAATTTGGCCTGTAGAGAAATTAAATTTGGCCCACAAGAAAATACCCTGTTCTTTCCCTCCCTCCATCTCATTGTCCACCTTCTCTGTCCCAGCTTCCCGGTCTCACCTTCAAAGCAGCCTGCAGAGGATCGCCAGTTGGTTGTAGTGATCCTAGAAGGCTGTCATAGCCTTAGTAACATGTTCCCTCTGCTGTGGTCCCGTACATCAGAGGAGGGGCGGGACCGCAGCAGAGGGAACGTTCTGCGGAGGCTGACGGCAGCCTGCTAGGATCGCTACAGCCAACTGGTGATCCTCTACAGGCTGCTTTGAAAGTGAGACCGGGAAGCTGGAGGATGCTAGAAAGAAGGGGGAAAATATGGAGGCCTTCGGGGGGGGGGAGGGCTGGTGTAGAAGTACACAGAGGAAGGGAAGGAGGGAGAGAGGGAGGGAAAGAGGGGTCTAAAGAGACATGCATATGCAGGACAGAGGGTGGGGGGAGGGGAAGTAATGTGTCTAAAAACAGAGGAGCGGGAGAGAGATGGTGGACAATGGAATGGAGGGAAGGAAGGAACAGAAAGGGAGAGAAGTTGGACACAAGGGATGGTGTGGAGGGGGGGATACAGATACTGGATAGGAGGGTAGTTGGGAAGAGAAAGGGAGAGATAGTGGACCCTGGGGTGGTAGGGAAGGAGTGAGAGATGCTGGATGGAAAGGTAGTTGAGAAAAGGAGAGTGGTGGATCTGGGGATAGTGGGGTCCATCGCTGCAGCTGCGGGGATGGAGACAAAAAAAAGGAAAGATGCCAGACCTCCAGGGGAGGGAAGGGAAACAGAAGGGGAGGACAGATATAGAAGATGGATGGTTAGCACGGAGAAAGAAGGAAACGAGAAATGGGCAGGAGACCCTGGCAAGCAAGTTTTCAGAAGATAACCAGAGCCTTGGACCAACATGATTTGAATAATGACCAGACAACAGAAGGTAGAAAAAATAATTTTATTTTCTGTTTTGTGATTACAATATGTCAGATTTGAAATGTGTATCCTACTAGAGCTGGTGTTAGACAGCAAGCGTGAACTAGGACCTAAAAGAGAGAGGAAAAGTCTTTTTTATTTATTTTGTTTACATCACAGAGCCGACATGGGGTTGTAGAGGTTGTAACCCTGTACTTTTACTAAGACTAAGGGGACCTTTTATTAAGGTGTGCTAATCTTTAGCGCGTGCTAAATCGGTTAGCATATCTTAATAAAAGGACTCCTAAGTATTTATTAAGTATCCTTAATAAAAGATTCAGCCTGCGACTTATCCTATGGTTTAGATTTCGGCCCCTTATGTGATTGAGTTTGACAACCCTGCCCCAGAGTGTCAGTCTGCTTTGCTCTCTTTGTGACCATTTGAAGCTGTAATACAGGCTGGAATGTACTGAGTTTTTTTCACATCTTTGGGTGGTGGGAGGGGTAGGTAACCACTGGGGGAGTAAGGGGGGGTCATGCCCTAATCTCTGTGTATGGTCGTTTGGTGGAGGATGGGCAGGGGAGGGCTTCAATGGCTGGGAGGGTGTAGATGGGCTGGAGTAAGTCTTAACAGAGATTTCGGCAGGTGGAACCCAAGCATAGTACCGGGTAAAGCTTTGGATTCTTGCCCAGAAATAGCTAAGAAGAAAAAAAAATATAATAATAATTTTAAATTGAATCAGGTTGGGCAGACTGGATGGACCATTCGGGTCTTTATCTGCCGTCATCTACTATGTTACTATGTTACTCTCCAGTGGTCATCTGATCAGTTTGGGCACCTTTTTACCCTTATTCATTTTTTAAAAATTTTTTAAAATAAATCTTTATTCATTTTAATAACCATCAAGTGCAACAATTTATCAAACAGTTTACAAAATAAACGGCACTTAATTCCATCAATTAATATAATAAGTCCATATCCCTTCCCCCCATCCACCCACCCTTTCATACAGCATAAAAACAATCAAGAGTAATACAAATGACCAAGATAAATTACAATTTAAAAATGAATTAAGTACATATTCCCCCCCACCTCTCCTGGATGCGTATAATCAATGGGGCAAAACTAATAATCAAGCTTTACAAAATTTTGTCAATGGTTCCCAAACCTCCTTGAATTTCTTATGTCCCAATTGAATTGCACTCATACGTTCAAATTTATAAGTTTGGCACAAGGATTCCCACCAAAAACTATAATTTAACCTATCCTAATTTTTCAAATAAGCTGTATGGCAACTCCCGTCATATTGAGAAGTAGTCTATTATTATATGGAGTTATTGGACTCTTGGCCCTCAATTACGTACCAAACGGCACTATGTTGTACGTCAATGCCAATGGAATTTCCAGCATTCTATTTATTTGACCCCAAATGGATCGCCAAAATTTAAGTATCGAGAGACAAAAAAGAGCAGATGATCCAGTGTCACTTTATCGAGATGACAGTGCCAGCATCTATTTGATTTAGAACTATCTAATTTTTGTAATCTAACAGGGGTCCAAAAACTTCTATGCAACAAAAAAAACATGTTTGTCTCATAGACGCTGACTCTGTACATCTCATTCTCCAAGTCCAAATCCATGGCCATTGAGTAGCAGAAATTTGGTGCTTTGTCTCAATGCTCCAAATGTATTTTAGACTAGTTTTTGTTTTTTATTCAAAAATTCAGATATTAATTTATACCACCTGGCTGCCTGATGCCCCAGCAAATCTGTCTGGAAGCA
This sequence comes from Geotrypetes seraphini, assembly GCF_902459505.1. NCBI lineage: Eukaryota > Metazoa > Chordata > Amphibia > Gymnophiona > Dermophiidae > Geotrypetes > Geotrypetes seraphini. The sequence continues at coordinate 537,993,292 of NC_047084.1, forward strand.
CAGGCCCGGCAAGCTATACTGAGTTTTCAAGTTTCGCCAATCAGGGAACCCTTTCTGAATGGCCTGCTTCAACTGCAACTACTTATATATTTGAGACTTTGCAATACCAAATGTTTGTTGCAGTTTTGAAAAGTCAAGCAGCTTTCCATCTGATAACACATCATCCAGTGTGCGTATACCTGCCTGCAGCCAGTGCTTCCAGTGAATCTTAGACTCGCCAATTTGAATCTTGGAGTTCAACCACAAGGACTGACACGTGAATTGATGAATTGGAATAGGTATTAGGCTATTAATAAATTTTAATGTTTGCCATGTGGAGAATAAAATTATTTCGCCCTTATAAATCCTAGGTAACTTGATACTTAAAACATGACACAATCGCAATGGGAACATGAGTTGCCATTCTAAGTAAAGCCAATCCGGGAGATGTTCCAAGACTTCAGGAAGGATCCAATACATACCCTGACGCAGTATATAGGCCTGATGATACCTATAAAAATTCGGGAAATTTACCCCACCCGCGGTAATTGGTTTTTGTAAAGATACTAAAGCAATTCTCGCAGTTTTACCCAGCCAAATAAATTTAGTAAGGATACTATTTAATTTCTTATAAAAGGACCCCTGAAAAAAACTGGCAATATACCCATTTGGTAGCAAACTACAGGCAAAATCATCATTTTAACCGTTTGGACTCTCTCCCACCAAGAAAAATTAAAAGGGGTTCCATTGCTCACACATTTCTGAGACCTTTAGCAATAAAGATTTTTCATTTACTCTCATCGTATCTTCCAGCGTTTTTTGAATCTAAATACCTAAATATTTTGTACCCTCTTCATTCCAAAGAAAAGGGAATAAGTCAAATAATCCTTTTGGATAATGTACATTTAATGGAAGAACCTCCGATTTATTCCAATTTATTTTATATCCAGAAAATTTGCCAAATCGGTCTATCAAACTAGTAAATGCGGAATGGTAGAATCAGGATTCTTCAAATGAAGCAAGATGTCATCTGCATAAACATAGACCTTATATTCCTGACTTGCATAAAGAATACCCTGAATCTCCTTTGCCTGTTGAATAGCCAATAGCAAGGGTTCCAAAACAATATCAAAAAACAAAGGAGAGAATTGACACCCTTGTCTAACTCCCCTCTCCAACTGAAACCGTTCTGAAAGAGTATTATTAATATATAATCTGGCAGAAGGGGAACTATAAAAGGTTTGAATCATTTGAATAAAACCGGATCCTATACCAAACCAATCCATTGCTTGATACATGAAGGCCCTTTCTACACGATCAAAGCCTGGATCTTCCATGGCTTTCGTTAGATTTAACATGTGAAAAGCCAATCTGGTGTTGTTAGAAGAATGTCTCTGAGCGATGAAACCTGTTTGGTGCATACCAATTATATAAGGGAGAGCCTTGGCCAAGCGTAAAGCCAACTTAGGCAGGAGTTTCCCATCTACATTATCAAAGAAATAGGCCTGTAATTTGGGATCTTTATTTGGCTTCGGCAAACAATAGTTAAAGATTCTGCCTTAGTACCTGAAATGCAACCTTTAATTAGTTGTGACTGATATAAATTTAAAAGATAAGGTATTAGGGTAATTTGGAATTATTTGTAAAACTCCTCAGGAAATCTATCACCACCTGGAGCGGATCCAACTCTAAGGGACTTCCAAAGCTGTTTGAAGCTCTTTAAGTGATACAGGCAGTGATACAGGCGCTTCAAGATTTCCTTTTATATGCTCGGGAATTTTTGGTCCCTTAATTAATTTTAAAAACTCTGCCCCTTCAATTTCTTTGAATAAAGCTTAGAAGAATACAAAGCTTTGTAATATTTTAGAAATTGATTTAAAATATTTCCAATTTGAGAATGAGTTTCACCCTTCTCATCTGTAATAGCCACAATCTTTACTTTTCTTTTTTTGGCTTTAAGATAATTAGCCAGTAATCTTCCCGCTTTATTCGAATTTTCATAATACAGAGCTTGTTGAGAAAACAAATCTTTCCTAGCCAGTTGAGAGGAAATCTCATTGTATTTATATCTAGCTTTTAAAAGGGCCTGTAAAGTAATTTGTTCCCATTTTGAGGCCAGTTGTGACTCCAAATACTTAATATTTTGTTCCAAATTAGAAAATTCCATTTTAAGTTGTATCCTTTTTTTTAATTTTTTTTTTTTGCTTAAAGTTTATGTTTATTAACTTTAATATACTAAACTTAAGGTAGATCAGAGTGGTATACAATAAATAAAAAACAAAATAAATAAAAGGAACATCACTGTGTAAATAGAAACACTTGGTATTATTGCCATAAATAAAAGTTACATTATACTAGCAGTCTATGAGACCCATCAGCCATAGGCTGAACAGACCCTGGATATTCAATGGCAGTGTATGCACAGCTCCCTGCACTGAATATCCAGACCCAGTGCCCAGTTAACTTCACCACAAAATTAGGACAGCAAAATATGCTGTCCTAAATTTATACAGTTACTTAGCCGGTTAACAGACTGAAAAATCACTGCATTCCACCACTAGCCTAGTCAGTTAACTGGTTAGTGCTGCTGAATATCCCTAGATTCTACCAGGAAAGCCATAACTTTGAATATCAGGCCCTTGGTTACTGGCTCACTTTTCTCCATAGATATGCCTAACCTTTTAATACTGCTTAATTCATATCACATTAAGAATCCAATATGCTCTGGAAAATCTTTTTTTCTAATTTCATGAATAATCCTTTGGTTAGTCTTATAAAAGGCTATCAGAATCTGAACAGAATTAAATCCTATTTAAGAATAATCCAGGTATGATATACTTCTGTGAGGAAAATGAATCTATATACTTTGTTATCCTTCTCGACTTTTGGAGAGCCCCTACCCCTTCAGGTTCACCACCTGAATTGGAACTAGCTTCTCCTAGGAATGAAGGCTCATAAATCTTCATTTACAACTACAAGAAGGTGCCAAAATTGTAACACTCATCCTTATGCATCAGCAATTCTTGGTCTGGGCCAAAGACTTTGGCTTAACCTAGAGCTGAGTACATGCATATTAAGTGTCTCCATTAACTGTCTTCGAGTGCTGGCACCTCCTTCACATACAGGAACTGCAGGCTTTATCTCCATCCTATCTCCAGATAGGTGCAGGAATCAGGTTTCAGATATATGAACAAGATTTCTATATCACAGAGCCCTCAGAACAGGCTCTGGATAATTTTTTTTTTCAGGGGTGGGGTGAGAAGGAGAGAACGTGCTTCCTAAAATATGAGGCCTACAGTCAAATACCACACTCCATCAAAGTCCCTAACCAAATTAAAAATAAATTTTATCCTTTGTTAATGAATTATAGCACAACAAATTACAGAAAATGGTAATTACAAAGTAGTGAAAAACAAATACCTAGACATGGGGAAATAATTTCCCCCACCCTCCTCCTCTAAGATGATTCCTTATAAAAGGGAGTTACCAGGGGAGGGGAAAAAGGAGAACAAAAATACTTGTGATTCAGATTGCCACTGACATGGGAACACCCCATCAACTGAATAATCAAGATAAGAGTTGATAACAGTTTGTGGTTCTCCAGGTATGACTTGTTTCTTTATGAAGCAGTTACATAGTGTGTCAGATTACAGAACTCAGCCTAAATGTTACGCTCTGTTTACGAGAGGTATGTTAGGACTGTACCCTTGATTGTGCCTCTACATATTGGGCACTTTCTAAGTGAAGGTGCACATTCCTTGCACACTACTAGATGTCCACAGGGTATAAAAGCATCCCACAATGTTTCTAAAGAGATTTCCTCTGAGGCATTAAGTTGAAAATATTCATTCATTTTTAATTGAAATTCCTCAACAAAATTTGAATCTGCAACCAATGTATTATTGAATCTCCAAACAGGTCTACTACAATCTTTTTCAGCAAGTTGAAATTCAATCCAAACTCCAGCATGATCCGACAAAATAATCGGGTCTATGCTGGCCTTTGTTACCAGCTGTGTTAATTGATCAGAAACAAAAATGTAATCTATTCTTGAAAATAATTTGTGTAAATGGGTGAAAAAAGAAAATTCCTGAGCATTAAAATGAAGAATTCGCCATATATCTTTCAAGCCACAGGACTGTACTAAATTATCTAAGTCCAATGATTTTATTAGCTGACTGGGTTGTTTGTCCAACAAAGGATCCATAACAGCATTAAAGTCCCCAGCTACTAATAAATTAGAAGAAGCTAGTGGCTGAATCAACTGTTGGAGAGTTTTGAAAAATTCAGCCTGATTTGAATTAGGGGCATAAATATTATAAAGCATCAGAATATCTTTTCCTGAGCTCATGCGTACCTGAATCCATCTTCCCACAGGATCTACTGAAATTACACTAAATGCAGCTGAGCATTTTCTATTTACTAGGCTAGCCACCTCAGCCTTCTTTCCCACTGCAGGAGCGAAAAAACTATGCTTAACCCACCCCCCCTCCAACTTTTTCGATTCAATGGCAGATAGGTGAGTTTTCTATATAAAATATATGTCCGCCTCCTGCTGCTTTAAAAGTGTTTTTTTCCCTCTTAATAGGATGGTTAAGACCATTGACATTCAATGAAAATATTTTTAAAGACATCTGAAATGTTTTACAATAAAATTCAAATTATTTCCCTTCCAACCATAAGAAACTTTATTAAACATTCCCTTATACCCATCCAGGACCCCATTAAACCCATCACCCTCTCTAACCCTTCCCCTAAAATAATTCATGTGAGCTTGGATATGGATTGAATGGACACACAAAACCACTTTTCCCCGCCCCACAACTTAAAGTACACTATTCATCCCCTATCTCTCTTTTAATTTAAATTGATCAAATTATAATTTCATCACAAATTACCCAATTTGCATTTGAAATATTCAGGAATACATAAATAAACTGATATATTGAACAAATTAAATATCATAAATAACAATGTATCAATGTACTATACTCTTATACTACCTTCCTCACTTTTAATTTAAATCTTTCCATAACTATACCATCCCTATAAAAATTTGGAAAATTTACCCCTCCCTCCGAAATTGATCTTTGTAAGGATACCAAAGCCTATATTTTGCACCAAGGTATGTATTGGGTCCTCCCAGAACTCATGGAAAAACTCCCTGACTGGTTGTGGTTAGAATGGCAACTCATGTCTCCGTCTGTGCCATGTACTCAATATCAAAATGCCTAGCTACAGTAAAGATAATAGTATACTAGCAGATACATGGAAAACATTGCGACATGTAAGCAATTTAACAACTATTCCAATTCATAAATCTACAAAACTCCAAGATCCAAATTGGCGGAGAGAGACTAGTCTGGAAGCACTGGATAATAGCAGGAATATGAATATTGGATGACGTTATTTATATTGGTACTATGCTTGAATTTTCACAGTTGCAACATAAATTTGGTCTTAAAAATTCAGGAAATTTTAGATGTTTGCAACTGAAGCATGCCATTCAGGTGGGGTTCCCTGATTGGAAAAACCTTAACAAACATTATAGTTTGGAGTTTCTGTGTTTTCAGACAGACTTCTTGGTTCATCAGGCTGCCCAGTGGTACAAAGTGTTAAGTGGATTTAATAAAAAGAAATTAAAAACTGGTTTAAGAGATATTTGGAGCATTGAGATTAAGCATGAAATTACTGCATCTCAATGGCCACGAATTTGGAGGATGAAATCTACGGTGTCAGCATCTATGAGACAAACTTGGTTTTTTTCTGTTACATAGAGCGTTGTGGACCCCTGTTAGGTTACAAAAATTAGATAGTTCTTTGTCTAATAGATGTTGGCATTGTCATCTGGAAGCAGGAACATTAGATCATTTACTGTTTCATTGCCCATTTATTATGAATTTTTGGAAATCAATTTGGGAGCAAATTAATAATTTATTAGATAACCCAGTGGCATTATCCTATGATACTGTGATATTTGGTATGGAAATGAGAGCAAAAAGTCAGATTTCTGCGAATAATAATAAATTACTACTTATAATGACCGGTGTTGCCATTCAGCAAATTACATATAATTGGAAGGATTGGAGGAGATTAAATTATAACTTCTAGTTGAACTCTTTATGCCATATTTATAAAATGGAAAGGTTTATTGCATTGCAACGGGGATACTTTAAGAAGTTTCAGGATGTGTGGAAACCATTAACAAAGTATTGTAAAGATTAATTTGAAATTATTTCCCTTATACTTATCGATTTAAGGGGTAGGGAGGGGGGAATTTTATTATTACATGTTTTATATGATAATGGAATATAAGGGTGGGTGGGGTGGGAAAAAGGAAGGGATATGTTTTTATGTAATATATCAATGATTGTTTGTAAGTGATGTAGTTAATGTTAATCTGAATGAATATATTTAACACTTAATGTAATTTTGAAAATGAATAAAGAATTAAAAAAAAAAAAATAAAATAACTATACCATCCCCATTATAAGGTAACCACCAATTCAAATGTATCATATCATATCATTTTATCAGAGAACAATTAGAAGGTATAATAACTATTTAGACAGAGCTAACTAAATTTCATATGTTCTCAATAACATGTAAATTACAATCATCTAATTCCTCCTACAATCATCCCAATCTATAACTAGACTCCCTTTATACCTATAGCAACCCCCATACTCAAACCTCATCATATCTCCTAAAAAAAACCCAAAACCAAAAAAAACACCACCACATTGAAATAAAATATTTATGGAAATAGAACTCCCATAACAAAAGCAATCCTACTACTATATAAATATTCCGCTCTCAATGACACTTAAGCCTTAATTACATAAGGAGTATTATTTCTGCAGGTATAAAATATAAGAAATGGTTTCAGGGAAACAATTATTGTGCCAGTAAAACAGTTAAAAAAAACACAAGGTCTCGGTGTTCTGGCACAAGCTGTAGAAAATGAGAATGGCTTACATACAACTGCAGATCTTTGCTGATATCTACCCATTTCATTCTGCCTGCTTCACCCTCCGCTTCCTGGGGCATTTCATCCATCACCTTACCCAAATCATCATGGTAATTCACAGCTTCAGTCTCCCTCCAAGCAATGTCTGTGGTCCACCCCCGGAAGTGATCAAACTAGAGTAAAATCTCCACTCTCCAATCAGGGTGCTAGAAAAGGAGTCCCGCCCCAGCAAAGCTTCCATCCTATTGGTAGGACCACAGAAATCACTCAGGGAACCAATTCTCCACAAAAAACAACCGTCAGTTCTCTCTGTTACACTTCCATATGATGTTTATGCAGTTGTATGAATTCCTTGAGTTTCTATGGGTCCTGATAATGAGTGGTACTATTGTTAAATGTAACCCGCATGACAGCAGGATAAAATAAACTGTACCTTGCCCCTAAATCCCGAAGCTGCCCATGAAAATTCAAAAACTACTTTCTGACAGAAGCTGTCTGCCTAGCAAAATTGGGAAGAAAATGGAGCTTCTTGTTCTGCCATTTCATTATTTTTAACTGTTTGGCAGCCTCAAAAATCTGCATTACATGTTTAAAATGTACTTTAATTAGCATTGGTCTAGGTCCCCTCTGGTTGCTCTGCATACGAGAGAGCACCCTATATGCCCTCTCAATTTCAAACGGCTCCAGAAAATGAAGGGATAAAACTTCAGGGATGAGAATGGGCTGATGAAAGCGAGCCAACAAGGCTTCTGCAAGGGAAGATCGTGCCAAACAAACTTACTGCACTTCTTTGAGGGGGTGAACAGCCAGTTGGACAAAGGGGAACCCGTAGACATCATTTACCTCGACTTCCAAAAGGATTTCAAGAAAGGATTGGATGATTTCCTGCTGGAAAAAGGGTTAGAGGGGTATAGATAGGGAGCTACTGCGCAGGTCCTGGACCTGTTGGGCCGCCGCGTGAGCAGACTGCTGGGCATGATGGACCTCGGGTCTGACCCAGTGGAGGCATTGCTTATGTTCTTATGTTCTTATGTTATGAGAGTGTTGAATGCAATAAGGTTTTTTCCTTCTAATCCCTCTGGGATTCCTAAAATCTGGACATTTTCCCTCCTGCTTCAATTCTCCATCTCCTCCAAAACAGCAGAGATCTGGGCTATAATTTTGTGATCCAAACAGCTCAGACAAGCAGCCCCATCCACTGCCACAACCCTCTGTTCTAATCTAATCTAATCCTTAGGTTTGTATACCACATCTTCTCCACGTTCGTAGAGCTCGGCACGGTTTACAGGAGATGTAATAGGAAGGAACTACAATAAAGGGTTAGAGGTCGAAGACTGAAGAATAATTAGAGGACTAGGGAAGCCAGATATGAAGAGATTTTGAGGACTTGGGATATCAAAGTTGGAGAGAGATTTACAATTTTTGAGAAAAGCTAGGTTTTCAGATGTTTGCGAAAACTTGGAGAGAGCTCAAATTCCGAAGAGGGGAGAGGCTCCAGAGTTGGAGAGAGGCTTACATTTTTGAGAAAAGCCAGGTTTTCAGGTGTTTGCGAAAACTTGGAGAGAGCTCAAGTTCTGAAGAGGGGAGAGGCTCCAGAGTTGGAGAGAGGCTTACATTTTTGAGAAAAGCCAGGTTTTCAGGTGTTTGCGAAAACTTGGAGAGAGCTCAAGTTCCGAAGAGGGAAGGTAAGGTTGTTCCAGAGCTCAGTGATTTTGAAGGGGAGGGAGGATCCTAGCCTTCCTGAACAGGAAATGCCTTTTAGCGAGGGGAAGGAAAGTTTCAATTTGTGGAGGGGTCTGGTAGTATTAAGGTTAGAAAAATTCCAAGTAAGAGGGATAAAGGGAGGGAGAATACCATGTCATTGATGGGACAGGTTAGTAACCTGTCCGCACTCTGAAGTCCATTTAATTTCGATGTAGTCTCTTTCAGCAATTCTTTTATTATCTGGAGATCTGCTATAACTTGCTCCATAAGTTCATTGGATTCCTTAGGCAAAAGAATCTTAGATGGTGTAGGGGGATCAGCTTTCAACCGCTTAGCATTTCCTCCTGATGAAAAAGCAGTATAGAAACATAGAAATAGACGGCAGATAAGGGCCACGGCCCATCTAGTCTGCCCACCCCAATGACCCTCCCCTACCTTTCTCTGTGAATAGATCCCATGTGTCTATCCCATTTGGCCTTAAAATCAGGCACGCTGCTGGCCTCAATCTGAGATTTAGTATAGCAGTATTTAAAAAAAAAAATAGAGAAAAAGAATGTATTTTAATCCTCCAGAATGTTCAAGTATGTGAGGCAGGGGAGAGCAGTGAGATTATGTTGTCATCTTCACAGGCCGTGACCTGTTCGGGCCGCCGCGGGAGCGGACTGCCGGGCAGGATGGACCTATGGTCTGACCCGGCGGAGGCACTGCTTATGTTCTTATGTTATGTTCTTATGTTCACTCGTGGCCAAGCTTTGCCTCCTTATTCATTTTTAAAATAGGTCTAGCTCCAAATGTCTAAATGATGCCCTGAACGTTTTGTTAAAAGTTTGATTATTCCTGCAGAATATCCAAGCCCTAAGCCCATCCAAAACACACCTCTAACATGACCCCTTAAAATTTAGATGTACTGGAGACAAAATTACCAGAAAGACATCTGGAAAGTCAGTTTCAAAAATGCCTTTTGGTAAGAAGACATGAAGGCTAAACAAAGTTTTCTAATGCTGGAGCTTTAACATATAGTCTGAAGAGGAGAAAAGATTAGCTTGTTTTTCTGTGATTATCCTTAATGAGGATATCATACCTATTTTCTTCTCTTTCATTTGAACAAGAATGATCTTTAACTTATTTTCTTGCTTTGTTGATAGCAGTGGCTGATTTAGATGAGGCCTCATCCCAAAGTAGGTTGGCCCAGAATTTCATCTCTATCCCTGTTCTCCTTACCCTCCCCAATCCCCAGACCCCACCAGTCGAAGACTTCCTCTTGGCTAGAATATTTGTAAACTGGGCACCTGTAGCCACCACTGGCCTCACACATGCACAAAAAACTGAGCATGCATTGGGGGGAGGAGTAAGGGGCAGCTCAGGGACAAAAACACTGCGGGCCTGATTCTCTAACTATGAATCTCAATTTTATTTATTTTGATTTATATCCCATCCTCCCAGCAAGTTATAGCAATCTGGCAACCAATTGTTTTCTAAAATAACTTGGCTGAGGAAGGATGCTTACAATGTAGGTGTTTGTCGTAGGTCTAGGGAGATGCGTAGGGACACTTAGGCTCACCCGAGATGGGGCAATGGGCATGGTTTTGCCAGAAAGTGGCCTTGGATGTGTTTAAGCATCCTTTATATGTTTCCCTAGAGTCGCGACAGATGCTTGAAATATAGGCCTGCAAAATTGTTGGCAAAATATAGTGTTAAGATTTGTATTATTTAATAAAAAATACAGTATATTTGAATAAAAAAACCTGTCTAGTTATATGTATTAAATGCTCTCAAATTTATGAGATTTAAATATAAACCTGACTTCAGTTTTGTAATTACTGAAGTGTTTTAAAGGATTTCACACTAACTCCTCAAGAAGCAGCATTACAATACTCCTTCATCCTATCTGTGACATTTTTATTGCAATGGGAAAATGAATAGAAGAAAAGGGTAGAGCCTAACACTGCCGTTCTTCATCAGAATTGGTCTCCCTGAGCACATTTGTAGTAGTCATTAGTTCTCATCTTTATATACTGTAGTTATAGTAACAGGACAAGTTGCAGAGTATGTACACATTCTGCCTAATCAGGGATGAATGACACTAGAGAGTGTGTCTTTGCTAATTCATTACAAAATATAGTATTCAGAGTTTACCATTATATTCTATTGCAGGGGTGCCCACACTTTAGGGCTTGCGAGCTACTTTTAAAATGACCAATTCAAAATGATCTATCAACAATAAAATTAAAAAAAAAACACAAAGCAGAGAAAATGTTAATTACGCAGAGAAAATGTTAATTATCATTTATATTCCACGGGTTTTCAAAGAGATCAAGGCAGATGACTTTATGTAATGTCACATCAGGAACAACTATACAAAAATAGACAAATATACCCCCTCCCTTTTTACTAAACCGCAATAGCAGTTTTTAGCACAGGGAGCTGCACTGAATGCCCTCCGCTGCTCTGGATGCTCATAGGCTCCCTGCTTTAAAAACCACTATTGCGGTTTAGTAAAAGGGGGCCATAGTGCAAACTATAGACAGCAGATATAAATTCTCAAAACGGACACAGTTTGATCACTAAATTGAAAATAAAATAATTTTTTCTACCTTTGTAGTCTGGTGATTTCATGAGTCTCTGGTTGCACTTTATTTTTCTGACTGTGCATCCAATATTTCTTCCCTTCTTTCAGCCTGCTGTATGCTTCCAGACCTCATTCCCTTCGCCAACTTTTTCTTCCTCTCTCCTTACCCCACTCCCCTTTCTTTCTTTTTCTGTCTCCCTGCCCCCCCTTTCTTTCTTTCTGTCTGTCTTTCTCTCTCCATGCCCCCTTTCTTTCTGTCTTCCTGTTCGCCCCTTTCTTTCTTTCTTTTCCCCTTCTTTCTTTCTGTCTCCCTGTCTGCTCCCAAACCACTGCCGCCGCCATCGCAGAACAGGCCTCCAAACCACCGCCACCCCAAGCTCTCCCTGCTTCCCCACACAGAAGCATCGGGTCGACCATATTTCCTCTCCCCGATGCCATTTCTGAAATCGGAGAGGAAGTTCCGGGCCAGCCAGGCAGCGATTGGCTGGCCTGGAAATTCCTCTCCGACGTCAGAATTGACGTTGGGTGGGGGAAGTTGGTCAGCTCGGCGCTTCTGAGTCAGGAAGCAAGTAGAATGCGAAGGCAACACGATCGACTCGCGTTGCCTTCGCGATCTACCAGTTGATCGCAATCGACCTTTTGGGTGCCCCTGTTCTATTGCATTGTTCTTTATTGTATTCATCATGAAAGAGCTGCAGATTGTTTCATCCTGTATGTAACTGCTTGATCTAAAATGACCTGGACTGTTATATACTTTGGTGGTTATTTTGGAAGCTCTATTCTTGTTTTAGACATCTGAAAACTGGCATTTAGGTGTCCAGATTGCATGGGTGTCCAAATCCCAATTCTACAATTTTTATGATATGGACACTTTGCAGTGCAGTATGTCCCTATGGCAAAGAAGCATAGCATTGGGTGTATTGTGGATGGAAAGGGGAGAAAGGATATCCATGCCTAAAAAGATGGACATTAGACCTGGTACTTGGGATGTCCAGGTTACAGAAAAGTACTCTGATTGAGCAGCTGACCACTGGAGAAATTAAGGTACAACCAGTGGCATACCAAGGGGGGGGCAGATGGGGGGGGGGGCAGTCCGCCCCGGGTGCACAGCTTGGGGGGGTGCACAGCCGGCCAGGTCTGGGTCCTCCTGCCCTTCCTTTCCCCCGGCCGCGCCGCTACAATCCTACCTCCCCCTACCGACAAGAAGTCTTTCCGACGTCAATTCTGACGTCGGAGAGGACATTCCGGGCCAGCCAGGCAGTGATTGGCTGGCCCGGAACGTCCTCTCCGACGTCAGAATTAACGTTGGAAAGACTTCTTGTTGGCGGGGGGAGGTAAGATTGCAGGCACGGACCAGGGGAAAGGAAGGAGAGAAGCGCTTTCTTTTTTTCCGCGGCAGGGAGGGCAGGATGTAGGCAGGCAAGCTGGCTGGCTTTAGCGCAGCAGGGAAGGAGGGAGATAGGTAGGCAGGCAGGCTGGCTTTGGGGGTGGCCAGAATCTGGAAGGTAGTGGGGGGACATAAGGAGGCACTGGGGGCACTATGGACAGGAAGGAGGCACTGGGGGCACCATGGACATGGGACGAGGCACTGGGGGCACTATGGACATGGGAAGGAGGCACTGGGGGCACTGGGCGCAACATAGACACGGGACGGAGGCACTGGGGGCACCATGGACACAGGACGGAGGCACTGGAGGCACTATGGACACGGGACGGAGGCACTGGGGGCACCATGGACACGGGACGGAGGCACTGGGGGCACATGGACACGGGACAGAGGCACTGGGGGCACTATGGACACAGGACGGAGGCACTGGGGGCACTATGGACACGGGACGGAGTCACTGGGGGCACTATGGACACGGGACGGAGTTACTGGGGGCACTATGGACATGGGAAGGAGGCACTGGGGGCACTATGGACAAAGGATGGAGGCACTGGGGGCACTATGGACACAGGACGGAGGCACTTGGGGCACTAAGGACATAGGAAGGAAGGAGGGAGGGAAAGAAATGGACAATTGTTGGGCCTGAGTGCAAAAAGAAAGAAATGAAAGAAAGGATACACAGTCAATTAATAGATGTCCCCTTTTGATGAAAAAAATAAATGGTCACGTTACCTCTGACTTACTTTCTCTGCAGCAGAGTCGGCAGCCTAGCTGAGGTGCAGGAAGGGCCCGCGCTGACCCGTCTGCTGGCTCTGCTCCGGAAGAAGTAAGTTATGTTGGAGGGGGTGCAGATGCAGTCATTGCGGGACTTTGCCACAACTCCCTGCGTCTGCCAGGTTCACCCCCTCTGACGTAACATACTTCTTCTGGAGCAGAGTCAGCAGACGAGTCATCGTGGGACCTTCTAGCATGCGGCTGCTGAGTCCGCTCCAGAGCAAGTACATTGGAGTGGGGTGGACTGGCAGCCGGCAGCTACAATCATCGTGGGACCTTGATGCATGAAGGGAGAGAAAGGAGCAGGATTGCTGGAATGGAAGAGTGGTGGAGGGAAAGAAAGGGGGCAGGGTGGTATGGAAGGATGGTGCTGATAGAATTGATGCACAGAGAAAGGGGAGAGACATAAGGGGAAGGATATTGGAGGGAGAGAAAGGGGCTGATGCTGATTGAAGAGGGGTGGATGGTGAGAGAAAGGGCAGACATTGGATGGTAGTGGGGAGCCTATGCTGGATGGAAGTGCAGATGGGAGAGATAAGGGAGCAAATGCAGGAAGGAAATGGGAGGAGAGAAAGAGGGGAGCAGACGCTGGATGGAAGTGGACAGAGAGAGGAGAAGGTACTAGATGGAAGGGTTGGAGAAAGAGGATACATGATGGAAGGAGGGGATAAATAAAAGGAGGGCACATGATGGGGAGAAAAGGATTGAGTTAGGGAAACACTATAGGGGTGAGGGAAAGAGGTGGCAAGCTTTAGGTAGACAGTAAAAAAGGACATCGATGAGAGGGTAGTAAGAACGTAATTTAGACAGATGCAGAAAATAAATTGAAAAGGAAAATGAGGGAAAAAAAGAAAAGGATTGCAGAGGAGAGGTGTGGGAGAGGGAAGGAGAGGAGAGAGATGCCAGACCAATGGGGGTGAAAGGAGAGATTGAAGGGGGAGGCATACAGTTTCTGGAAGGGGCATAGAAGGAGAGAAGATGCCATATAGGGGAAGAGAGATGGCAGACAGTGGATGGAAGGAAGAGAGTTACAAGAAGATGAGGAAAGCAGAAACCACAGAAGACAAAGGTAGAAAAAAATTTTCTATTTATTGCTTTAGGAGACATGTGTCACTGTTTCTGTGGTGCACTGTATGCAGAGTCCAGCTTCTTACTGGTTCAATTTAACCTTTGTCTATGTATTTCTATTTTATTCCCCCTTTTACAAAACTGTGGAGCGTTTTTTAGCGCCAGCCGTGGTGGTAGCAGCTCTGATGCTCAGAATTCTATGAGCGTCAGAGTTGTTACCACCATGGCTAAAATTCACGCTACAGTTTTGTAAAAGGGGGACATATTCCATACTAGGCGAAGGTATTTTCTGTGTTCTTTGTGTTCGAAAGATATGGTTTTTTGTTAGGATTGACGGTGTAGAATTGATCTGTACTAGTCTGGCTTGTTTAGTTTTACAATGGGTGTATTGATGTTGTACTGCTCACTGCAGTATGTAAGATGCTGCCTTTTCCTAGGTACTCATGTGTGACATGTAGCTTGTTACTAAAAATCATGTTTTTCGTACAGATTGGGGGGGGATGCCAAAAAATGATGGGCCCCGGGTGTCACATATATTAGGTACGCCAATGGGTACAACACCTCCTTAATTTCCCAGTAGTTGCTGTTTCCCTTCCTCTCTCCCAAAAGTGAAACCAGGCTCTAAGATAGCTACAGTTACTGGTACCATTTGCAGGGCCATCCTTACAGTGTGGAGTGACAACCAAAAGATCCACCCTCCTGATAGCCACATCCCCTGCAGCTGGTCACAGAGTCTATGAGAGGCAGCATTGCAAATATTACACCAGTACTTACGATGCACCTAAGTTGAGAAAAGAACAAAGCAGACTATTACAAACCCCTACAGAGGAACTAAATGCTCACAAAACATCTCACCTTGGTTATAGATGTTTATGGATAGAGCCTTACCAAGTAGAGAATAAATAAGTGCATATTAAAAATTGAAATGTGTGGATAAAAACTGGAGCTGGGAATTTTCAAAGAAATAGATACACACACACACGAAAAATGCACATATCATGAAACCAAAACTTTTTACTCCCAGATTCTATAAAGCAGTGATTCCCAACCCTGTCCTGGAGGAACACCAGGCCAATCGGGTTTTCAGGCTAGCCCTAATGAATATGCATGAAAGAGATTTGCATATGATGGAAGTGATAGGCATGCAAATTTGCTTCATGCATATTCATTAGGGCTAGCCTGAAAACCCAATTGGCCTGGTGTTCCTCCAGGACAGGGTTGGGAACCACTGCTATAAAGGACGCTCGTATATCCGTGCCCAAATTTGGGCACAATCCAGAGATGCTCACATAACCTACCCCGACTTTTACAAAACCGCGCAAGAGGTTTTTAGTGCCGGCCAGCGCACTGAATGCTCTTTACTACTGTGACATTCATAAGAACTCTGGAGCAGCGCAGAGCATTCAGTACGCTGGCCAGCGCTAAAAACCTCTTGTGCGGTTTTGTAAAAGAGAGGGCTAATTGATGAGCCAATTAACTTCAATAATTGAATGTTAACAATTATTGATGCTAATTGGCACCAATTAAGGATTGAATGTGCCTCTGGCTGCACACTATTTTATAAGCCTGGGTTCTTAAATCCTATAGCACACAACCCAAAAAGAGGTGTGACCATGAGAGGATCAGGGGTGTTCTCAAAAGATGTGTATGGTGTTCTAGAATTTTGGGGATCTATGCTCAACTTGCACGCTAGGATTTATGCCAGGTTTCAGCTGGCATAAGTCCACATGCTCAAAATTTGTGCATGGGAATTACTGCTAGGAATGGCATAGTGAGGGAGGTTGGTGCCCGGGGCAGCCCCCCCACTCTTCCTCGCTGCTTGAATGCCCCTGCCACTTTTCCTCACTACTTAAGCACCCCCTGCACCTCTTGAAATGATCGCCAGTGCGAGCAGCATCTTTTATCTGCTGATCTCATCAGCCTCGGTTCCTTTTTGACGTCACATCCTGGTCCCATGACGTCATAAGGGAGCTGAAGCCGGCAGTGGAAAAGGTACCAGTTCCACCGCATATTCCTCATGAACATAAAAGCCCCACAGGATTATTTGTTATTTTAGATTTGAGCTTTTCTGGTTTTGTACAACAACAAATTGTAAATAATCTACCTTTCATGAAGTAGAGAAATTTACCTTTTCCCTGACTTGAGCATTTCATTCAGTGGCACAAACATTATCCCCTCAAACTTCAGTCATTTTCAAAGGTGCTGACTGTTGCCAGCAGATTTTAATTCACATATTCAATGCTAGACCTAATCCAGGCACTGCCATTGACTATCTGGGTCACAGGCGGCCACTGGCAATATTCCAACCTGTACCTGGGCAAGTGCTCAGATTAAGTAATGAGGGCTTTTTTGCTGTCCTACTTTATCAGGCATTTGCTTAGTTTGCAGACTGAAAATCTCTCCTAACTGGCTAAATCCTGGCACTGTCCTGGACCACCCCAGTACTAGCTGGATATTGCCACATTGAATGGATCTTTAGCTGCACAGTGTGGTTAAGTGCTGCTAAAAATCTGGGCATGGCTTCCTCGCTGAAATTTAACCAGACAAAATCTTATCTAAATAAACTTTTTTAGGTAAATTCTTACATAGTCACATTGCAAGTATTTTTTTTCCAAATAACAGATTCACATCAGAGAGGATCTTCAGGCATTACTGCACAACTTACAGTACAGTGAATAAAAGCACAGAGGTTTCCCACTGGTGTGGAAATAGGCTCCGGGATACAGGCATAGGTTCAAAATAGTTATACTTGTGATTACACAGATCAGTGGACACTGCTGACAGCTAAAGGCATAAAAAATTACCCACAGGCTTTTCTATATTCTGCAGTGAATTTTCAGAATGTGTACTTCTGCATTGAAAATTATCTTAGCTTTGATCTTTGTCGCTTAAAGGTTGTATGCATGTAGCTTTACGCACTTATCATTTGACCAAAGATGTACGATCACTTGGTGTAAGCCCTAACTCAGCATTAACAATGAAAGATCAGGACAAAAAAAAAATTGTACTTTCTTTCCAAAATTTAAAAATTTGAGGCATCTGGAAGATTATTTGTCTGAACAGAACTTTAGATTGTTGATTCAAAGTATTATCATCCCAAATTTTGATTACCGTAACAGTATATCTATTGAACTACTCAGAAAGATTGTGCAAAATGCAGCTGCGAGGGTTTTAGGTGGCCTGTCATGTTTGCGGGGAATTTACTGGTTACACATTGAATTCAGAATTCAGTATAAAATTCTTGTATTAGTATTCAGGTATTAAGAGATCAGATTTCAGTAGTTATAGCTTCTACATTAAATTTACTTCAGCCATCAAGATCTTCTTTATGGTCAGAATCTAAGAATTTACTGGATGTTCCTTCTTTCAAAACTGTATACTTTGAGTACAGATTTTCTGTCTTTTTTTTATATCATTGGTCTGCAGTTATGGAATGCACTTCCTCCGCAGCTGAGAGACCTGAGGAAAATGAATGACTTTAAAAAGAGCTTGAAAGCTGTTTTATTTGACAGAGCGTTTGGATTGGAATGTTAAATGCTTTCAGCTATTGTTTGAATGAATTAAGTGAATTTTGCAGTAACAAAATGTCTTTATTCATTGGAACGCTAATATGTACTATATGTTATTTGTTTTAATTACTACATGTATGTATGTTGTTTGCAGTGTGCCTAGAATAATATTTATTTATTCTAAAAATTTATAATCCACACTAGCAGACAGCCTATCTTATAAAAACACTACCCCTTCCTACAACTGTGCCTAATTCCATCCACTGCAGTAGATAGATCTTGATGCTAGCCTATTAAACTTTAAAACTAGAACTAGAGGTCTGCATGGGAACAGGTATCACGGGAATCCTGCAGGAATTCCCGTGGGAATCCGCCCTAACCCACAGGACTACCATGGGGACCCCCCTCTGGCCCACGGGACTCCCACGGGGACCCCCTCTAGTCAACGGGACTCCCACGGGGATGGAAGGCTTTGGAAGCAGGGTTCATCCATATAATATAATGGACACGTCAGCCTTAGTAAAAGAGGGGGTTTATAAGTTAATTACCTGAACAGAAAACATAAAAAGGATTCCACCAAAGAGATTCCACAAGGAAAACAGCAGCACAAACACAAAAGAAACTGTGGAATTGATGATCCTGTCAGAAGTAATTGCTGCTTTTTATGGGGACGGGCGGGGATGGAGGTAATTCCTTGCGGGGACGGGTGGGGACGGAGAGGATCCTGGCGGGGACGAAGAGGTTCCTGGCAGGGACGGGCAGGGATGGGTGGGATTTCTGTCCCCGTGCAACTCTCTAACTAGAACATGCCATGAGGACTCGTGTCCCTCCTAGTAGTCAAATAGATCAAATATGGGCTTTTAAATCATCCCTTTAAGAGCATGGTATTTGATAAAAGTCATTTTCCTGACTCTTTAAAACATGCAATAATTTGACAAAATTGTAAACAAACCCATTCCAGACCCCAAAAAGCTTGAAACTATTGATCAGAATCGAACCTGCCATTCCTAGGTACTATCATGAAAGCTGTACAAGTACAGTTGTCTGACTTCCTGCTGAAAACCGTGACCTAGACCTTCTATCAGGTTTCAACCCAACTCCAATACTAAGACAGTACTTGTAAGCTTATGTAGCAGACTTCTCAGATACTGAGGAATACTTTTCCAAATCGACATGGAATTGAAAAGAATTATGAGTTTTAGCAGGCACAAAGGATAGACATTTTGACAGCAAAGAATATTCTGCAGAGCTGAAGATAAGGTGAGATAAATTAGCTATGATATGGTTGGAGTGTTTTTAGATGAATGATTATATATGTTGTCACATGAAACTGAAATCCAAATAAAAGTTTTTAGCAGTAGGGGCTTCCAAAGATTTATTCAAAAGAAACATAAGTGAATTTCACTTTGTATTATCAGGGTTCCTATTCGGAACTATTTAGAATTTCAGAATCTTCCTTCCCTTTATTTTGATAAAAGTCTCTTGTGATCACCTACAATCAACTCTATTCATTCCAAACACGTATAATAAGAGCTGGGAATGGAGCCCCAAGTTAACATTTCATAAATTCAAGGTCTGGACACCTAGCAGTACTTATTCAGGCAACTTCAACACATTCCAATTTATATAGGTTGGCTCACACTCCTTTTAATCTCATAACCAAACTGCCAACACAAATCAAACTTTCTTCAGAGCTGGGAAAATCCCCCCCCCCCAAGCTTTTAGTCCACAATCTGGTGAAACACAGTAGTAAAACACGTGGAGGGGCATTTTCGATAGGACGTCTAAGTCTGAGTTTGGATATCTTGGGAAAGACATCCAGAAATCCAGCAGAGAAAATGTCCATTCTCAAAACAGCAAGATGTCTATGTAGACGTTTTGGTCCTTAGTACGTCTATCTTATTTAGCCATTTTCTAATATAAAGATGTCCACATGAAAAATGCACATATGCCAGCTTTTGGGATGTGCTAGCAGCCAGCATTCTTAGCAAACTTTTTAGAGTGCTGAGCACAGCAGAAGGGCACTCTAGAGGTACTATAGTGAATGTCACATTTCAAAGTCCCAGGTACACATGTCACTATAACTTGCTTATATTGTATGGTGAGCCCTCCAAAACCCACCTAAACCTTACCGTACCCACCTGCATACCACAACAATAGTCCTTATGCCTGCAGGTGTCATCTTTATTTAGCTACAGTAGTTTTTGAGTGGGTTACAGTGACATGTGTACCTGGGACTTTTAAATGTAAAATTCACTGCACCCCTCTGCTGCGCTCAGTTGTCTGTGTCTGAAGCTGTAAGAGGGGGGTACTGAAAAGTTC
Organism: Geotrypetes seraphini; assembly: GCF_902459505.1. NCBI lineage: Eukaryota > Metazoa > Chordata > Amphibia > Gymnophiona > Dermophiidae > Geotrypetes > Geotrypetes seraphini. Next base: position 538,013,574 of record NC_047084.1, read on the forward strand.
TCGGCCCAACCAAGAAGAGAATGATGTGGATATGGTTAAATCAGTGATCTGAAACAATATCAAAACATAGAATTTTGTTTCTGCAAATTGGCACTTAAGGAAATAAACTAACACGCTTTTCAGCTACAGTGGCAAAATAGGAAGTTGGTTGGTTGGGATCCCCTCTTAATACAGGCTAGAACAGGGGTGCCCAACGCGTCGATCGCGATCGACCGGTAGCTCAGGAAGGCAACGTGAGTCGATCGCAGAGCCCATCCCGGGCTCTGTGATAGACTCGTGTTGCCGTCCCGATCTACCGGGCCTATCAGCCTTCTCTCCCCGACGTCAAAGATGCCGACACCGGGCATTAGGCTGTTTTTGTCATTTCGGGGGGGGGGGGGGGCGTGGTGGCGGCAGCAGCAACAGCCTGAAATAGAAATCATCCTGGCCCGGGTTGGTGTCTTACTCCGGAACTTCTACCTCTTCCAGCAGCCCTCTCCCTTCTACTTGCTTCCGGCCACACCCCCTGCTCCGCGGCTCTCTTCGGCAACTCAGCAGCAGCGATCGACACAAGCTTCTGACGTCGGGGCCTACCCTCTGCGAGTCCCGCTTGTTTCAACTTCCTTTTTCCACAAAGGCGGTACTCGTAGAGGGAAGGCCTCGATGTCGACAGCTTGTCTTGATCACCGCTGCTGACGAGTTGCTTAAGAGAGCCGCGGAGCAGGGGGGTTTTGCCAGGTGCAGGTAGAAGGGAGAGGGCCAGATGCAGGACTCGTGGGTGAGGGAGCAGAAGAGAGAGAGAAAGAGAGAGGGGAGGGAAACAAAAGGAAATATTTCTTACTGGGCTGGGCCGGAGTGGAGGGAGGGTGGAAAGATTCTGGCTACAGGGTGCATTAACAAAGGAAAAGGGGGAAAGCTGAAAATGGAGATAGTGAGTGACACAAAGAAGAGAAAGAGTAAGCAGGACCTACTGAATAAGGATAGAGATACAGAGGGGACATGAAGAGGAGGTGAAATAGAGACATAGAAGTAATGCTGAAAGAGTGTGTGTGTGTGGGGGGGGGGAGATAAAGACATTGAAAGGGCAAATGGTGAACATGGGGTAAAGACAAGGACAGAGACAAATGAAGATTCTGAAAAAGTGGTGAGATAGGGATATAGGTGAGATGGACACAAAGAAGGGTGATGCTGGAAAATAGGTGGAATGGTAATTCTGACAGACACAGAAGGGAAATGCTGGATCAAGGAGAGATGGGGCTCAGGCTGGATGGAATGAGGAGAAATGCCTTGTTGGCCCGGAACTTCCTCTCCTACATCAGAATTGACGTCAGGGAGCGGAATGCTGGTCAGCGCGACGCTTCTGCAGGGAAAGCTTGGGACGGCGGTGGCTTGGGGGCTGTTCCCCGATGGCGGTGGCAGCAAACCGAGTGGCTTGGGGAGGGCACGGAGAAAGAAATAAAGGGGGCAGACAGGGAGACAGAAAGAAGGGGGAACAGGGAGACAGAAAGAAAAAGTTGGGGGAGAGAATGAGGTCTGGAGGAGAGGAAACATACAGGAGGCTGAAAGAAAGGAAGAAAGATTGGATGCACAGTCAGAAGAAGAAAGTGCAACCAGAGACTCATGAAATCACCAAACAGCAAAGGTAGGAAAAATGATTTTATTTTCAATTTAGTGATCAAAATGTGTCAGTTTTGAGAATTTATATCTGCTGTCTATATTTTGCACTATGGCTCCCTTTTACTAAACCGCAATAGCGTTTTTTAGTGCAGGGAGCCTATGAGCATTGAGAGCAGCACGAGGCATTCAGCGTAACTCCCTGTGCTAAAACCTACTATTGTGGTTTAGTAAAAAGGGAGGGGGTGTATTTGTCTATTTTTGTATTTTGTTACTGAGGTGACATTGCATAGAGTCATCTGCCGTGACCTCTTTGAAAAAACCCGGAATATGAATAATTAACATTTTCTCTGCCTTTCAGTGTGCTTTGTGTTTTTTTTAAATTTTATTGTTGGTAGATCATTTTGACTTAGTCATTATAAAAGTAGCTCGCAAGCCCATAAAGTGTGGGCACCCCTGGGCTAGAATGTACTGTTTTTTTCGCATCTTTGGGTGGTGGGAGGAGGTCAGTGACCACTGGGGGAGTAAAGAGGGGGGGCATGCCTTAATCCCTCCAGTGGTCATCTAGTCAGTTTGGGTACCTTTTTGGGGCATTTAGCCGCTTTTAAAACAGGTCTCGCTCCAAATGTCTAAAAAAAAGCCCTGGATGTTTTGTTAAAGGTTTGATTATGCCTGCAGAACTTCCAAGTCTTAAGATTTAGATGCATTGGAGATAAAACAACCAGAAAAACGTCTAGGAAGTCTGTCTTGAATGTTTTCACTATCTTTTTTGAAAATGAGCCCCATAGGTCCTTCGGGCAGGTATTTTTACCCTCAGCTCAAGTTTAAAAAACAAATAAACCAACAGGTAAATGCTAACAGTTCTTTTCATTAAGTCTCTACCAGTTAAATTTTGTTACCTTTATTTTCACCCCACAATTCAGCCAGGCATAAACTGAAAAGGGAAAGGGAGAACGAACACCACCCGGATTCTTGTGCTTACGAGCCCTCCCATGTTCTCCCTAAAGGCAACAGTTCCTTTCTTCAAGAAATTCTTTTTCTCAGCCAAAGGCAAACATTTGGAGTATACATGGTTCAGCCTCCAAAAATTTTTCTAGCTCATCCAACTCGCGCTGTCCAAGCAATATCCATCTCTTCAACATCCACTTCTTTACTTTCCTCTGAAGCTTCCTATACCTCTGTTTCCCATTCCATTCTCCCAACTGCCTCATTAGAGTTCCTAATTTACTGTCAGGTGGGATGTTAAAGAGTTGTTCAGAAGTCCTGGATTGGAGTACTGTTGTGGTAAAGAGTAGCCTCTGTTATGTTTCTTTTGGCTCCAGCTCAGGTTTCATGTAAATTCTTCCCAGGAGAGGAGTAGTCTAACCTGTGGCTATTGTCAGTGAGCTGTGGCTGCCCTTTTCCCCCCCTTCTTTCTACTAACTGGGAAGTAAATGTCAGTCTGGAGATGGATCTGCGCTCTAATGGAAGTGTTGTAATGATTTCTCAGAGGTTTAGAACCTTTCCCCAGCTGTTTGCTCCTTAGGAGAGCTCTAGTACCCTCTTTCTGTTTAAGGGTTTTTCCTATAAGCTTATCTCTGCTTTCACAATGTCCATAACTCTAAAGCTAAATTAAGGCATAGTGGGTTCATGAAAGAAGATCTGAGGTTGATGTTTTATATTGAATGTTTTTTGATTTACAGTTCATGTTATATCAGAAGGTTTCTGTTTGTGGATACTGTGATTGGTGCTTGAATGGTTATCACAGATTTTTGAAGAGACCTCTATGGCTCATATTTGGTGTAGTGGGTTCGGTTTCTCTGACATTCATCAATTGGAGACATTGCAAATGATTGGGCCAAACCTCTGGCTAGCCACCATTAATAATAATAATAATAATAACTTTATTCTTCTGTACCACCACAATCTTGCGACTTCTAGGCGGTTTACAATCAAGAGTGCTGGACATTCAGCGAAATATAATAAGTAGATATTCAGAGGAAATATAGAGATCAGAACCATTACTTAGCTCAATGGCATCTACACAGGGCTACTCGGTGGAGTATTGTCAAAAGGAAGTGACCTGTCAAGATTTGCAGCTGATTGATGAACTGTCTTAATTTTTGGATCTCGAAACATTTTTCGAGAAGTGGAATAGCATATTAAACAAATGTTCACTAGATTTGATGTTGCTTCTTATTCAAACTTCACCAGATAAATTGTCATTGGAGAAGTAATGACTTGATGAACAGATGTTGGGCTTTTATAATTGCCAGGATTGTGCGGCACAACTCGATGAGCTGACAGCTAAAGGAGATAAGTTCCGCAGGGAGCTAAGAATACAGAATCTATCAAGCATAAAAGGGTGATGTTTGAGTTGTTATGAGCTGTGTCAGCTAGTAGTAAAGCGGGTTTTGATGATCATACTAAGACAACAGGGGTTCCAGGCATGCAAGAGGAGACTAGAGGCCGAGAGGCTGGCAGGGCCGGTCGTGAAAATAGTTGAGACCACAGACCAGATCTCAGTGCAACAAAACTCTGCCATAATTAATGTACTATATGTCACTATGTCCTTAGTTCTGCAGAACTAAATGTGGATATGGCATAATGGTTTGAGATTATCTATCTATCTCTAAAGCTAAAATAAGGCACAGTGGATTCATGTAAGAAGTTCTGAGGTCTGTTCCTCTGCTATTTGGTTAATAATTTATATTTCTGATCCGCAATTCGTGGTGGTTGTTGCAATGAGACGTAAGTCGTTATTTTAGCAGATTTTTGTTTGTGATTACTGAGATTGCTTTGAGACCAGGGTATATCAGATGCCCTAAAAACTGATTAGACATAAGAGTATTTAGAAGGAGGAGACTGGAGCTGCTAATAGTCTTGAGAATGAAAAGACATGGACAAAATTGCAGAGAGGGTTCAAAACCTATCCACCAGTTAAATAGCAGGGGAGATTTATTTATTTTATTAATTTACATTCTGCCTAATCACAACAAGGCATCCATAAAAAGCCTTACATATACAACACTGCAGAACGTGACATACAGACAAAAATGGATTGAAAAGCTGATGCCTCTTATACCCGCACTCCCATTATATGTATCTCAAGGTATACTAACAGAAACAAATGGGTGTTCAGTCACTTAAACTGGACCACCTTCATTGCAAGTCATAGATACCCTGGCCAGTGGAGTAGTAAGGAAGTGGTGATGGGAGTGGTTTACATGTGCTGTCTTGATGAGGGTGCTGGCACCCCTCCTCCTCTCCACCCCCCCACTCCTTCCCACTAGAGAATGACACGGTGACAAAATTCATCACCGTTCCCGTCCCCGCGGATAACCGCTGGAAACCATCTTCATGTCATTCTTTAAGGAGAGAGGGAAGAATCAGAGTATGAATGGCCACAACCACTAACCTGCAAGCTTTGCTTTGAATAATGCTGGTGTAGAAGGACAGAGGATGAAATAGACACTAGAAAATGACATGGGTTTATTTCCCGCGGTTATCCGCGGGGACGGGAACGGTGATGAATTTTGTCACCAAGTCATTCTCTACTTCCCACTCCTCCCCCCATCGCGCACATGCCTTCACTTCCCTTCCACTACTGTATACTTCTATCCCTTTGCTGGCGCGAGCAGCAACTCCAACCTGCTACTTGCGCCAGCTCTTCCTCGGACATCACTTCCGGATCCCGCACCTAGGATATGACATCAGAGGGAGAGCCAACGTTAACACAGGTGGTGATGCTGCTCATGCGGGAGAAGTTAAAAGAGGTACAGGGTAGGGAAAGATTGCGCGCGAGCGGCAGGGGGCGGGGACGGAGCAGGGGGGTGGAGGATGAAGAGGGCAGGGGAGGGGGGCACCTCTTACCCTTGCTACACCTTTCACCCTGGCAAACTATTCCACAAACTTGGTCCTACAGTTGAAGCAGCAGAGAAGATCAAGGACTGTAAATAATCTTAACACTTTGATCATTTTTGCCATCAGTTTACACCGTTTCTGTACACTATATGCCTCATTGTGTTCATTGTTCTATTTTTGTGTTCCCCAAATCACATGTGGGTATCTGTTCCAAGGGTCACCCTCAATTCCACTGCATTGCAGGACCAGCTACACATAATAAAAATTGAACATAGAAATATACAGTAACTGGTTAAAATTGTCCCTTTCTTCTTTCAGGCTAAAGCAGTTTCCCAAACTGTGGGCTAGGACCCCTAAATAGGATCTTAAAACCTGCCTTTGGGGTCACAATCTAGGTGTATCATTACTCTGCACCTCCAGAACCATGGGGGTCATAGCCACAAAAAGATTGGGAAACAATGAGCTAAAGTCTGTCCTCATAAAAGTACTGCCCACATAGATTTAGATGGTAAAAAAGAATCTGCCCAGGGTGGGTTTATTTGGGTAATATGATGTTCATTGTTAAGTGGTCATAGATCTTTATTTGCCACGATATTAAAATCAAGGTAAGCAGTTTTCATGAATTGTAATATCACCACCTCGAATCTCTAACTTAACCCCAAACCTCAGCAGCACCACTCAAGGCTCAAATATTTCATTGCCTCAAGCTTTATGTGTCAGTTCGTCATAGGTTCATAACCCAATAATTAGATTTTACTTTTCGACTTTCTTTATTATTTGGTTAATTTTGATGTTTGGAGCTGCTTTGATAAGAATTAAATAGAAAGAGGTCTTTCGTATGTTACTCAGCAGTTTTGAGGTGCTTTACTATGTTTTTGTGTTTTATTGAATAATAATTGGGTGGGTGGGTGGGAGAAAATGATTGGTTATACATACTTGTAAGTTGAATGTGCTTTTATTGTATTAATATGTTACATTTTATGTACTGCACTATTGAAATTTGGAAAATCAATAGAGAATTAAAAAAAAATAAAAAAAATAATAGATACACTAATCCTTTCCACTTGCTCCTAGCTCTCATTTTGCACTTTTTGGAGGATAAATGGATGAACTCTTATCATAGCCCTATAAAAGCGATGAACACTTTATTTGGGGGAAACATGGAGATGAATGCTTTTACATCTCCTTGCTTGAGGCAGGCTTTCAGCTGTTTCTGCGTTATCAGCCTGATGCATGCATAGTGTTTTGATAGGGATCAGTACAGCTGGCCCTCGTACGCTCAGAATTGTTGGAGTGATTAAAACCCCTCAAAGATGAATTATGCCTTTAGAAATGAACTGAAAGTCAGAACGAATAAAGGAAGCTTGGCATGTTCTTTTTCTTGTTTTATGTGGTGGATGAGTTATCTAAAACTCTTTTTGGTTGTATTGCTGCTTTGATTCAAGTTTTGAGTTTATTCTGATATGATATACCGCTTTTACATACCAAAGCGGTTTACTTCTTTGCAATATTAAAAATTAATTTAAAAACCTGGGGAATAGACAGACAAACCAATACTGACAAGACAAAAAAAGGATTGAAACAAAAGGAAAAAGGGTAAGGGTACAATATTAAAAAGAAAAAGAAAGGGTGTAGGAGAAAAACCGACACGGGAGAGGGATTGTTGGGAACAGGCGTCTTCGCATTTCTCTCTCTCTCTCTCTTTTTTTTTCTTTTTCCATTATCAATCGTAGATCTCATAAGCGTCTTTGAAAAGAAAAGTTTTAAGATTGATTTTAAAATTGTTTAAATTAGTTTCTTGCCGTAGTGTTAGGGGAAGGGCATTCCAAAGTGTGGCCGCAACTACCGAGTACCATATTTTTCGCTCCATAAGATGCACCGGACCATAAGACGCACCCTAGATTTAGAGTAGGAAAACATGAAAAAAACCATTCTGAACCAAATCGTGTACTAACTTATACCAGGCTCTGCACCCAGTCCCACACTCCTTGCCAGACTCTGTATCCAACCCCACACTCCTTGCCAGACTCAGTATCCTGTCCCCCCTTCCCTACTAATTGTAATGCTATTTTTTCCTTTCATTTTTCTTATACACACAGCAGATATAAATTCTGAAAACTAACACATTTTGATCACTAAATTAAAAATAAAATCATTTTTCCTACCTTTGTTGTCTGGTGATTTAATTAGTTTCTAGTTGGACTTCCTTCTGACTGTGCATCCAACATTTCTTTCACAATCCAGCCCCATGCTCTTTGGTTCCAGGTCTCTATTTCTCTCTGTCTTTCTTCTGCTTACAACCCCCCATCCCATCCCCATGTCCAGCATTTGTTCTCCTTTCTTCCAGGTCTTTCTCTGCTTCTCTCTCTCTCTCCTTCCTTCCTCCCTCCCTGGTCCAGAATCGTTCCACCTCTCTGCAGTCTCTCTTCCCTCTCTACACCCACAAGTCCAACATCTGCCCTCCTCTCTTCTGCCTCCCTTTTGTTTCAGGTTTCTCCCTCTCTCTATCATCCTTCCGCTAACATTTTGAGTGTTTCTTCTCTCTACCCCCTCTAGTCCAGCATCTGCCTTGTCTTCAAGTCTGTTTTCCTGCCCTTCCTCAAGGTCCTTTGGAAGCCTCCTCTCACATCTCACACCCCCTGGTGTCCAGATCCAGTGTCCCGCCGGGGCCCTCGTAACGGGTGGGGCCTTACCTCCAAGCTGCTTCCTGATTCAGCGAGAGAGGTCGTCTTCCATGCTGTGACTGCCGCTGACCTAATTACGGCAGCCTGCACAGCAAACTAATCAGGATGCCACTGGCCTCTGAAGCACATTGCCTCTGCCGCAGTCCTGCCCCTCCTCTGATGTCACTAGGGGGCGGGACTGCGGCAGAGGCAACGTGCTTCGGAGGCCAATGGCAACCTTCTAAGTTTGCTGTGCAGGCTGCCGTAATTAGGTCAGCAGTGGTCACAGCATGGAAGATGACCTCTCTCGCTTGGTCAGGAAGCAGTTTGGAGGTAAGGCCTCGCCTGTCATGAGGGTGGAACGCTAGATCTGGACACCGCAGTTGAGTGAGAGGAGGCTTTGGGCGCTCACTGATGCTAGGGAGAGCAGTATGAGGCGCGGGCATTTAAAACGGTACGTCGGGGTTGGGGTGGGTTGTTTTTGGGTTGTTTTTTTTTTTAAAGTACCTTCGCTGCATAAGATGCAAGGACATTTCCACTCACTGTTGGGTGGAAAAAAAGTGCGTCTTATGGAGCGAACAATGCGGTATCATAAAAGAGCTATCTGATTGAGGGAATAGTCAGGAGATGTTGCTGAGAAGATCTCAGTGACCTTGAGGATTCGTAAGGGATTAAAAGTGATTTGAGTTGAACTTTGAATGCTAGTAAGAGAGTTTTGAATGAGATTCTGTGAGTGATGGGTAACCAATGGGCTTTTTTAAGAAGAGGAGAAATATAGTCAGATTTCTTTCTCAGCCACTGCTTTGAACGAGGTTACCTGCTATCTTGTCAACTGTTTGAGATCAACGACAGGCACCTTTAGCAAACATATGGGCCAGTGAATGACTGAACACAGAAACATTTTCTTTAATCCTGTGCAATAGTTAACTGGAAATTTGTAAGGCAATAACAGTGAGGTGAGCTGTGTCAAACACGGGCACCGTCTTGCTTTCTGTGTGTTGAGTGTCATGCTTGAGTGCTTAAACACAGCCTGCTGCAGTGCTCCCTAGGACCTGTTATTAGGAATTGTTATTGTTTGAGCCACACTAAATCATTTTTCACAGCTGAAGTTCTAGCAAGAAAGTATTGTGGCAAGTTTACTCATAATGAATGCTACTACATATTTCAACGATTGAATGTGCGCTCTGTTGTACTGGAAGAACAAACTCCTTTATGCTCTTTATCCATTGTATAGCCAGACAGGTAAGTCCAAAGAGGGTGGGCATGAAATTTCATTTCTGTCCTCCAAAACCCCCCTCCTAACTCAAAATAGAAATACCTGGGCTGATAGGGATCCCCGTTCCACCAGCCAAAAACTTCCTCCTAGCTAGAACTCTTCATTGCTCCAGGTCCAAGACTTAGATTGTAATCTCACTATAGACAGAAAAAGTTTCAAATTACCTGCATATAATACAATATGTAAATCACTTTGGTTGTACCATAGAAAGGTGGTATATTACATTTATGACCCTGACCCTGAGTAGCTTTTGGCAGTGGTAGAAAACTGGAAAGTTCTTCCGGAGGCTGTTATAGGGGAAAACACCCTCCAGGGATTCAAGACAAAGTTAGACAAGTTCCTGCTGAACCAGAACGTACGCAGGTAAGGCTAGACTCAGTTAGGGCACTGGTCTTTGACCTAAGGCCCGCGGCAGGAGCGGACTGCTGGGCACGATGGACCACTGGTCTGACCCAGCAGCGGCAATTCTTATGTTCTTACCTGAACTGCCGCTGGTTCCCCCCCCTCCTCCCATGCTCAGAATTTCAAAAAGTAGCAAGATTCCTTGCTACATGTCCCTATGTGGGACCGGTGTTAGGGGCTGCAAACAGGGCAGTTGCATTGGGCCTGAAGCTTACCTGGATCTGTAGATGTTAGTCTACTGGAGGGCTTGAGGTTCCTGCTAAGTTCGAACATTAGAATAGCCTTACTGGGTCAGACCAAAGGTCCATCAAGCCCAGTAGCCTGTTCTCATGGTGGCCAATCCAGGTCCCTAGTACTTGGCCAAAACCCAAGGAGTAGCAATATTCCATGCTACCAATCCAGGGCAAGCAGTGGCTTCCCCCATGTCTTTCTCAATAACAGACTATGGACATTTCCTCCAGCAAATTGTCCAAACCTTTCTTAAAGCCAGCTACGCTGATTAGGAAAGAATGTCAGCAGACATGGCAAAACCCCTTAGTGAGCATCATAGGCTTGGTGCAAGAGGCAGGTCTTTACTGCCATCTTAAAGCTCTTAAATGACAAATTGCTGTGGATATTGATGGGGAACAGGGCAGTAAAGTAAAAGGCACACTGTCAAATTGGGTTGCTCCAGTTCTGGGAAGGACAAGGTGATAATCATTAATGGAGTGGAGGACATGGGCAGGGGTATAAGGGATAACAAGGGTGGCCAGATTAAGGGGGGGGGGGGTCGGAATCCAAAGGTTTTGAAAGTCAAAGCCAGGAGTTTGTAGGTGATCTTTGGGTGAACTGAAAGCCTGTGATGTTTAAGAAGGGGTGTCATGTGAAACATAGAAACATAGAAACATAGAAATAGACGGCAGATAAGGGCCACGGCCCATCCAGTCTGCCCACCGCAATGACCCTTCCCCACCTAACTCAGTGAATAGATCCCACGTATATATCCCATTTGGCCTTAAAATCAGGCACGCTGCTGGCCTCAGTGACCTGAAGTGGAAGATTATTCCAGCGGTCAACCACTCTCTCAGTGAAAAAGAATTTCCTGGTGTCACTGTGCAGTTTCCCTCCCCTGATTTTCCACGGGTGCCCCCTGGTTGCCGTGGGACCCTTGAGAAGGAAGATATCTTCTTCCACTTCGATGCGACCCGTGAGATACTTGAACGTCTCGATCATGTCTCCCCTCTCTCTGCGTTCCTCGAGTGAGTAGAGCTGTAACTTATCCAGCCTTTCCTCGTAAGGGAGATCCTTGAGACCCGCGATCATCCGGGTTGCCATTCTCTGCACCGACTCTAGTCTCAGCACATCTTTTCGGTAATGCGGCCTCCAAAATTGCACACAGTACTCCAGGTGTGGTCTCACCATGGATCTATACAATGGCATAATGACTTCAGGCTTACGGCTGACGAAACTCCTGCGTATGCAACCTATGATTTGCCTTGCTTTGGAGGAAGCTTGCTCCACTTGATTGGCAGCCTTCATGTCCTCACTGACGATCACCCCTAGGTCACGCTCTGCTTCAGTTCTTGTTAGGATCTCGCCATTTAGGGTGTAAGTCTTGCATGGATTATGGCTGCCCAGGTGCATGACTTTGCATTTTTTGGCATTGAAGCTGAGTTGCCAGGACCTAGACCAGCGCTCCAGTAGTAGTAGGTCGTGCATCATGTTGTCGGGCATTGAGTTTTTGTCTGTTGTACTCTTGGCCACTACATTGCTTAGTTTGGCGTCATCAGCGAATAATGTTATTTTACCTCGTAGACCTTCTGCCAAGTCTCTTATGTAGATGTTGAACAGGATCGGGCCCAGGACGGAACCCTGTGGCACTCCACTGATCACCTCCGTCGTTTCGGAGCGGGTGCCATTCACCATTACCCTCTGAAGCCTACCCTCAAGCCAGTTCCCAATCCATTTCGTCAGCGTGTCGCCCAATCCTATAGAACTCATTTTGCTCAGCAACCTGCGGTGTGGTACGCTATCGAATGCTTTGCTGAAGTCCAGGTATACGATGTCCAGGGACTCCCCAACATCCAGCTTTCTCGTCACCCAGTCAAAGAAGCCGATCAGGTTGGATTGGCAGGATCTCCCCTTAGTAAATCCATGTTGACGGGGATCACGTAGATTCTCCTCGTTCATGATCGTATCCAATTGGCGTTTGATTAGAGTTTCCATTAGTTTGCTCACTATTGATGTGAGACTCACCGGTCTGTAGTTTGCTGTTTCCATCTTGGAGCCTTTCTTATGAAGTGGAATGACGTTAGCCATTTTCCAGTCCAACGGGACGTCACCTGTACTAAGGGAGAGATTGAAGAGTGCGGATAGCGGTTCCGCCAAGACATCACACAACTCCCTGAGCACCCTGGGGTGTAGGTTGTCAGGCCCCATTGCCTTGTTAACCTTGAGTTTTGACAGCTCGCAGTAGACACTGCTGGGCGTAAACTCGAAATTACTAAATGGATCAGCTAAGTCAACCCTTGTCTGCAGCTGAGTGGTCCTCAGTGGACTTGGTAGTCCCGGCGCCTCGCGGGTGAAGACTGAGCAGAAGTATTCATTTAACAGTTGGGCTTTCTCCGAGTCCGTTTCTGCATAGTCTCCCCCTGGTTTCCTGAGGCGTACTATCCCACCTGAGTTCTTGTTCCTGTCACTGATATACCTGAAAAAGGATTTATCTCCTCTCTTTATGTTCCTTGCTAAAGACTCCTCCATTCGGAATTTGGCCTCCCTAACTGCTGTTTTGACTGTTTTTGACTTGGTCAGATAGATTTCCCTGGAGTCCTGTTTCCCTGATTGTTTGTAAGAGATGAATGCTTTTTTCTTCTCCTTGATGAGGTCCGAGATCTCTGTAGAGAACCATTGTGGCTTATTGTTCCTACTCCGTTTACTTACCGATTTAACATAGCGGTTTGTTGCTTCCTGTATGGTGGCTTTCATAGTTGACCACATTTCTTCCACGTTATCGGTTTCTGTTTGGCTTTGTAGCACCTGGTGAACGAAGTCTCCCATTTCTTTGAAGTTTGTGTCCTTGAATTTAAGGACCTTGGTCAGTGTTGTAGATTTAGTGAAACCTTTTCTGAGATTGAACCATACCATGTTGTGGTCGCTGGAGGCCAATGTGTCGCCCACCGAGACCTCTGTGACACTTTCTCCATTGGTAAGTATCAGGTCTAGGATTGCCTGATCCCTTGTTGGTTCCAACACTAGTTGCCTTAGTCTTGCTCCCTTCAAGGAATTCAATAGCCTCCTGCTGCTGCATGAAGCAGAGGAAAGCGTGACCCAATCCACATCAGGCATGTTGAAGTCACCTAACAATACTGTGTCCCCACGCAAGGTGATATTCTCTATATATCTCCGATTAATTCCATATCTTGGTCATCCTGTTGTCTTGGGGGTCTGTATACTACGCCAAGATACAGGCATTTGTCCTTCCCTCTGGCCAAATTTACCCAAAGGGATTCCCCAGTGTACCGTACATCTGTGATTCTGGTGACTTTAATGTCATCTTTAGTATATAATGCTACACTTCCTCCCATTTTGCCCTCCCTGTCCCGGCGAAGCAAGTTGTAACCCGGTATGACCATGTCCCACCCGTGGGAGTCTGTGAGCCAGGTCTCAGATATCGCCACCACATCCAAGTCGGCATTTATCATTTCTGTTTCCAGTTCCAGGATCTTGTTTCCCAGACTGTGGGCGTTGACGTACATAGCCCTCCATGTTGTATGTTTGTTATGTCTCAGTGGGGACATTCCTGCTATAGCAACTAGGCCACCTTTATCATTATTTGCATGTCTCGTACTCTTCCTAGACCCAGAGCTGCAACGTGCACCTTTCCCGGACTCCCCATACCCAGAACTACAGTTTATGCCTGACCCAGATACAGAATTGTGTGTACCCTGTGGGGGTATTCCCTCTTGAGCAACTTGACTTCCTATAATACAGTTTGCAGTGTGTATTCTGTCGCTGGACCCAGAATTACAATGTGTACTTCTCCTAGTCCCAGAATCACAGTGTGCACCCCTCATAGATCCAGAATTACAATTTGAACTCCCCTTAGACCCAGATTTACAATGTATACTCCCCTTAGCCCCAGTATAACAATGTGACCCAGAATTATAATGTGACCCTGAATTATAGTGTTTACTTTCTTTAGTCTCCCTTACTTTAGTCTCAAGAAGAAATTGGTAGCTTAGCTCGTCAAGTAGGTTGTTTGTGCCAGTACCCTCCCCCAACTTACCTAGTTTAAAGCCTTGTGAAGTAGGCGGGCTAAGCGGTGTCCCAGGACGTTCTTCCCTCTTCTGGTCAGGTGTAACCCGTCTGGTCCCTGTAATCCTTGCAGTGCCTCTCCATGGTGCAGAAACCCAAAGTTCATCTCCTTGCACCATCCTCGCAGCCAGTCGTTCGCCCTCCGGATGCGATCCTCCCTGGCCCTGCCCTTGCCCCTCACTGGGAGGATCGAGGAGAAGACCACCTGCGCATCCATCCTCCTCAGCTTCTCACCCAGGGCTCTGAAGTCATCGGGTATGCTCTCCGCGGTGCTCCTGGCGGTGTCATTGGTTCCGACGTGGATGAGAATCATGGGGAAGTGGTCTCTGGGCTTGATGAGTCTGTCCAGGCAAGCAGTTACATCCCGGATCCTGGCCCCTGGCAAACAGCAGACCTCTCTTGATTGCAGGTGTGGTCTACAAATTGGTCCCTCGGTGCCCCTTAGTAGCGAATCCCCGATGACTACCACCCTGCGCTTCTTAGGGGTGGTTCGATCTGTTGACTCCGGAACTGGAACCGTCTGCTGAACAACCTCCTGTACCTCGTTGTCAGGATCTTCCTGAAGCAGCTGGTATCTGTTCTTAAGGGTGATTTGAGGTGTCGATGTGGAGTTGCCCTGTAAGTGAGAGAAAGAAACAGAGTTAGGTTTACTGCGTTTTCCTGTGGAGGAAGTCACAAGCTGCCAGGAATCAGCGTCTTCAGTAACTTCCTGAATACCGATGGTTTGTTTCAAGTTTGTAGGTTTTGAAGCTTTGGGTGTCTCTAGGATAGACCTGTCAGGTTCTTGTTCAGCGATCTGGGACAGCTCCTGTATGACTCCATCGATGAAGGTTTCGTCGTCACGGATGCTTCTTAAGTGTTGAACCTCTTCTCTCAGGCTCCTCAGCTCTCGCAGAAGGCTTTCATCAGGCTGAACCATTGCTTCCGTCTGTGTGGAGACTGTAGACATCTTTGAGGGGATGGCCTCGGTCTGTAGAGACCTCCGCTCTCTGTCCTGGCTTTCCTTCTGACTGTACGAAGACCGTAGCCATCCCCTGGGTACTACCGGCAAATGAAGTGCCTGTCTTGATTGAAGTCTTGCTGCTTCTAGTTCTGCCTGCCATTACAAAATAAAGAAAATTTTTATTTAATTTATTTTATGTTTTTTTTTTTGTTTTTTTAAGGGGTAGGGGCTGTTAGGTGTAGGTTGGAGGGATAGAAGTAGTTAGTTCTTAGTCAGAGGGATAGAGTAGTTAATTAATTGTTGGTTAGATTTGCCTGCTTGTTAGTGTGCTAGTGAGGTCAGTCTGATTAGAGGATGTTAGAGGATAGTGTGGTCTGCCTGTTTAAGATGGTTTAGGGATATAGTGATTGGTGTGGACCGCCTGTTAAGTGCAAGGGTTTGGTTGCTTGTTGTTTAGGTAGAAAGAAGAGAGTTGAAAGATTTGGAAGAGGTGAGATTGAAGAAAGACTGAAATCAATTGGCTAATTAGCTAGAGAGACGGCTAAAGTTGATAGCCCTTCCTTGATGCCCTTCTTGAGGCCCTTCGCAAAGGCGCTCTCGCTAAGGCGAGCGCCTTTGCCGCTCGCCTTCGCCGCGCGCCGAATGGCCGGGCGCCGTTGGCTCGACCCCTTTTATGGGGGAGCTCGGTTGTGACGTCGGGGGTGGGGGGCTACCACCCGCTCCCTTTGCTGCTTCTCCTGCCTTCTCTGCTCCTCTCCGCCCCCTTTTTCTGCCTTCTCCGACTCTCCTTTTGCTTCTCCTAACCTCTCCGCTGCTCTCTTTCTTCCTGTTCTAGTCCGCCCGCTGTGTCAGCCTCCTCTGCCCTGTAGTTGGGAACAAGCACACAGTCTGCTTACAGCACCTCCGATCCGCTCCGCTCCGCCCCCAGCTTCACCTCGTGCTTGCTCCAACAGACCCTCGTTTGGCTGACCTAGCGATGAGGACCCTCTGCCGCCTCGACCCCTTTTATGGGGGGAGCTCGGCTGTGACGTCGGGGGTGGGCGGGGCTACCACCCGCTCCCTTTGCTGCTTCTCCTGCCTTCTCTGCTCCTCTCCGCCCCCTTTTTCTGCCTTCTCCGACTCTCCTTTTGCTTCTCCTAACCTCTCCGCTGCTCTCTTTCCTCCTGTTCTAGTCCGCCCGCTGTGTCAGCCTCCTCTGCCCTGTAGTTGGGAACAAGCACACAGTCTGCTTACAGCACCTCCGATCCGCTCCGCTCCGCCCCCAGCTTCACCTCGTGCTTGCTCCAACAGACCCTCGTTTGGCTGACCTAGCGATGAGGACCCTCTGCCGCCTCGACCCCTTTTATGGGGGAGCTCGGCTGTGACGTTGGGGGTGGGCGGGGCTACCACCCGCTCCCTTTGCTGCTTCTCCTGCCTTCTCTGCTCCTCTCCGCCCCCTTTTTCTGCCTTCTCCGACTCTCCTTTTGCTTCTCCTAACCTCTCCGCTGCTCTCTTTCCTCCTGTTCTAGTCCGCCCGCTGTGTCAGCCTCCTCTGCCCTGTAGTTGGGAACAAGCACACAGTCTGCTTACAGCACCTCCGATCCGCTCCGCTCCGCCCCCAGCTTCACCTCGTGCTTGCTCCAACAGACCCTCGTTTGGCTGACCTAGCGATGAGGACCCTCTGCCGCCTCGACCCCTTTTATGGGGGAGCTCGGCTGTGACGTCGGGGGTGGGCGGGGCTACCACCCGCTCCCTTTGCTGCTTCTCCTGCCTTCTCTGCTCCTCTCCGCCCCCCTTTTTCTGCCTTCTCCGACTCTCCTTTTGCTTCTCCTAACCTCTCCGCTGCTCTCTTTCCTCCTGTTCTAGTCCACCCGCTGTGTCAGCCTCCTCTTCCCTGTAGTTGGGAACAAGCACACAGTCTGCTTACAGCACCTCCGATCCGCTCCGTTCCGCCCCCAGCTTCACCTCGTGCTTGCTCCAACAGACCCTCGTTTGGCTGACCTAGCGATGGTCAGATCTATGGACATAGAAGATGCAGAGTTCTGCAAAGATTGAAGCTCCTTCGAGTTATTTTGAGAAAGAACTGAGCAAATAATATTGCAAAAGCCTAACCTAGAAGAAAGATGAGAGAGAATGAGAGCATAGAAAGAGTCATAGTCTATTCTAACAGAATGAAGCTGACAAATAAAAAAGCTTGTTTTGATCACTCTGGATAAGGACAGTTGGTAATCTAAGGTGACTCCTAGATAGCAAAAGGAGTCAACAGGAGTGATAAAGATACCCATGAAAGAGCATCTGAAGTTCAAGAAGGGCAGCCTGTGATCCAACACGGCATTATCTTTTCCTTATTTAGGAGTAGATGATTCTCAGACAGCCATTTTGCAGTTTCATCTGGACGGTATAAAAGCCCATTACTCTTTTCTGTTATAGCTGTAAATTGTTCATGTTGCTGCATTTTGAATGACTTGTAATTTTCACAAAACTCTCCCAGGGAGACCAATATACATTGCATTCAAAAACTCCAATACACTAATCACAAAGCATGCATGACTGTACACAAAGCTGACCATTCCAAGAACAGAGTAAGCTATTTTACCAACATCAACTTAAAACAAGCTTGCTGCATCATTGTCTTAATCTACTACTACTACTACAGTAGACCGTTTGTTAACGGGAACTCAAGCAACTAGAAATCTCAAGCAATCAGCAAAAAAAGAAATCTAATAAATACTATAATAGTTTAAATAAAAATGAAAATAAAATAAATTTCTGGCAGACATATAAATGTAAATTTGGCACATCACACCTGAGTATGCCTACGCTTTGCCACATGTCTAGTAGTTTGGAACAGTTTATGGTATGGCATAGTATGGGGTATAGTATTAGTTAGGCCTATTTTTAATAGTAACTCTCAAGCAACCAGAAACTACATTTATCCGGCATCATAGAAACATGATTGGCATCCATGACCCATCCAGTCTGGCCATCCGTAATAACAATTATCTCTTCCTCTCTCCGAGAGATCTCACGTACCTATCCCATGCTTTTTTGAATTCAAACAGTCTCTGTCTCCTCCACCTCTACTGGGAGAATGTTCCACGCATCTACCACCCTTTCTGTAAAAAAGTATTTCCTTAGATTACTCTTGAGGCTATCACCTCTTAACTTCATCCTATGCCCTCTCATTCCAGAGCTTCCTTTCAAAAGAAAGACTCAACTCGTGCACATTTATGCCACGTAGGTATTTAAATGTGTCTATCATAACTCCCCTCTCCCGCCTTTCCTCCAAAGTGTACATATTGAGATCTTTAAGTCTGTCCCCATATGCCTTATGACGAAGACCACACACCATTTTAGTAGCCTTCCTCTGGACCGACTCCATCCTTTTTATGTCTTTTTGAAGGTGCGGCCTCCAGAATTGTACACAATACCAGTTAACTGAGACTCTACTGCACCACTACTATTTATCATTTCTATAGCTGAGGTCCAGGGAGCCTTCTCAATCTAGGATTATTTCTACATTTTTTTTAAAATTGGGATTTTGCCTATACTTTTTCAGTAGTAGCTCAAGGCGAGCTGCACTCAGGTACACTAAGGGCTCCTTTCACTAAGGTGCGCTAGCGTTTTTAGCACACGTGGGAAATTACTGCACGCTACAACGCACGCTATGCTTCTAGAACTAATGCCAGCTCAGATCTAGCGCGTGGAGCAATTCAGCGCTTGCTAATCTGCGCGTTAAAGTCCTAATGCATTTTTGTAAAAGGAGCCCTAAGTATTTCCCTGACCCTAGAGAGCTCATAATCTAATTTTATACCTGAGACAGTGGAAGGTTGTGACCAGTGGTGTAGCAAGGGTAAGAGGTGCCTGGGTTGGTGTCACCCCTACCCCGCCCTCTTCTCTGCTCTGCCCCCACCTCCACATGCTCTTTCCCTGCCCCCTCCTGCCGCACACATGCCGCCTCCCTTCCCCCTTATCTTTGTAACGTTCCTGACTTGAGCAGAAACCCCCCATGCTGCTTTTGCACCAGCATCTGCGCTTCTTCTGACATCACTTCTTAGGCGTGGGTCCAGGAAGTGATATCAGAGGAAGAGCCGACACTGGCACCACAGCAGCTTGGGGGTTGCTGCTCACACCAGGAATGTTATGGGGGTACGGGGGAAGGGAAGGAGGGGCACAGAGAGGAGGACAGATGCCTGCGCCATCAAGTTTCAGGTTTATCAGGTGTTTATAGACTGCCTATCGAGGTTATCTAAGCGATCTTACAATCAGGTACTCAAGCATTTTCCCTATCTGTGCTGGTGGGCTCACAATTTATCTAACATACCTGACAGCGCCCAGGGTGGACCACCCACCCCTCCTTACTGCGCCACTGGTTGTGACTTGTCCATGATCACAAGGAGGAGAAGCAGGATTTAAACCAGACGGCTCTGCATGTCAAGCTTGGTGCTCAAAACACTGAGCTACTGCTTTCCAGACATTGCCCTAAGCACTATGCCATACGCTCTTCTTCCTTCCAGTCAATGTTCCTGTTTTTGAAGCATAGAAATATGTGCTTCTTATATGGATTGAATTGCCTGGTGTCTACTTGGGCACTGTTGTAATAAACATATATGAAGTATGCCTAGGTTATTCAAGTAGGTGCATAAATTAGCACATTTTATAATCTATGCATGTACATGGGGCCTTCTTCCATGATCCACCCAATCTACCCCTTGCATATGCTTTCTGGCAAAGTACAGTCATCATGCTTATTTTATTCTGGTTGATATTTTGATAAGAGGCTATTTGTGCATATGTAGCTGCTTACGCATGAAAATGACATAAAATTATCTTCATATTGTAGAACAGCTTATTTCAACACTTGAAAAAGTAATTGCATAATTAAACTACACTAAACTTCCTTTCCTATGTCTTTTTTATTATTTGTATTCCCCTGGCATCAGAGATTATCTAGCGATCACCGGTTTATGGGCAATAGACGTATAATATAAACAGATTTCATGCTGTTTTACTACTATTTTAGATGTGTAAAGTATTTTCTTTAATTAGTCTAAGACCATAAATATATGTAAAATTAGCAAAATTGTTCCCGTTTTCCCACTTTGTTGTTTGGGTTCTTAGCATGGAAGCCTAAAAAAGAAAAAAAAAAAGAAGACTGCTTGCATACCAGGAGCCAACTTTAATGTACTCACTTTAATTTCATTTCATTTATTTAGTGCTGCAGATGCTAGGACTCCAAAGCTCAAAGAAACTTACAATTAGCAGCGACACATTGCACAAAAATATCATTATCTCTTCCATCACATCTTACCCACAATACTTACAGCCCCCTTAATCACCCACACCACGTTCCAACCCCTCCCAAGTGTTGTCAAACACCTGTGTAAAACCCAGGCTTCAGTTTGTTTCCTACGGCAACAAGTTCCCAAAAAGTAGAACTACTTGCTGAGCAATCTTGCCTGCAAGTCATCTGTAAACTCATCTCTTTCACACTCAAAATCACTAAAAACTGTCTCCTAAAGAGAGTACAGCCCTTGATAGCAACTTTTTGGGCTCGTTATGACTCTCATTTTGGATCATCCTCCCCCTGGGAATGTGAGTATTGGTATTCTTGATGATGTTGCTCCACGGCGACTGCACACTAAATATTTTCGTAAATTTGATAAATGGTCCTTTTGTTGAAGCATTCGGTTTGATGGCTGGAGCACGCATGGCGTAAAGAGTGGACAGGTTGATATTGGAGAGCAGTGA
The DNA here is from genome assembly GCF_902459505.1 of Geotrypetes seraphini. NCBI lineage: Eukaryota > Metazoa > Chordata > Amphibia > Gymnophiona > Dermophiidae > Geotrypetes > Geotrypetes seraphini. The sequence continues at coordinate 538,034,317 of NC_047084.1, forward strand.
AGAAAAGGGGTGTGCGAGTACAAACAAAAGTGACAAGAGGAAAGTAAGGCATGCTGCCTTAGTGGGAGACAAACCCCCTGTTTTACTAAGGTGCGCTATGCGGTTTAGCGCGCACTAAATATATGCACGTGCTAACCACTAACGCATCCATAGACTAACATATTAGCATTTAGCGCATGGTTAGCGTGCGCTAAAATGCTTAGCTCACCTTTGCAAAAGGAGTCCTATGTGATCATTACACGGGAATTTAAGTTGGTAACTTCCTTGACTGATGTGAGTAGTTGCAGACATGCCTCTCAGGAGTGTCCTCCATCTCCAGACTCTCTAGAGCAGTGGTTCTCAAATCTGTCCTGGGGGACCCCCAGCCAGTCAGGTTTTCAAGATATCCCTAATGAATATGCATGAGAGAGATTTGCATACCTGTCACTTCCATTATATGCAAATCTCTCTCATGCATATTCATTAGGGATATCTTGAAAACCTGACTGGCTGGGGGTCCCCCAGGACAGGTTTGGGAACCACTGCTCTAGAATATAGGCAGCGGAATGCTTTTTTGTTTGGGGGGGGGGTCCCAAAAGCTCTGCCCCTGACCTACCTAAGCGTCACCCCAGACCTGCCCAAGCTCAGCCTCAGACCCCACCTCCATAATAATAGTACTAATTATAAATGCCATTTCTTCCATTCATTTTTCATATACACACAATATAATAGTAACAATACATAAAGGTAGCCACAAAATTAAACTACACAAAGCACATTCTTTTTCCTCTCTCTAGCCCTGCACAGCATTTCTTCCTCTCTCCCCCAACCCCATGTGCAGCGTCTCCCCCCTCTCTCACTGTCCATCTCTCGCTCTCTCCTTCTTGCCCTTGCTGCAAAGGGAGTGGGGAAAGAGAGAGAGAGGGATCCAGGGCGCATCTTTCCAACTCCTTTTGCTGCCACATTTAACATTTCTCCCTCTCATCCCCCGGACTGTGTGCAGCATCTTTTGCCCCTGTCCAACAGCCCCATGCCCAACATTTCTCCTTCTATCACCCCTCTCCAGCTCAATGCCACACCCTTGTGAATCTCCTCTTCCTATGCCATAAGTGCACCCTTAAAAATGAGCACTTAGGTGTTTTGCTGCCACTTATGAATCTAAGTGCACACTTATTTTTATTTATTTAAACATTTATTACCTGCAGCATCCTACAGTTCTGTGCAGAATACAATAAAAGGGCACAAAAAGACAACCACGAAGGAGACCAGATGGTACTCAATCCTATTTATTGAACAGACTCGACACGATCGTGTTTTGGCACAAAAGGGCCTGCCTCAGGAGTCATGGTATTGAGTGATAAAACCAATGACGCGTCAATCCAAATGTCCAAATATTGCAATAAAAACACTGAAAAAAATTGTGACGGAATGTAATTTTGCAACATCAGTTCAGCAAAAATAGTCACATCCTTACCAGGTTATTTCTGGTAATATAAAGCCTACCATTTAGAACACGGCACTGGTGATGAATGTTTCATCACGTGCATACTATAATGTTTGTATGATCTGACCTCCCGTTAGCATGAGATCAGGCAGGCAGACAATAAAAACATGAAAACCTGTTCAATCCTTTAATGACAGCAGAACCTCAAGTGTTCACATCCAACTGAAAATGGAATATATCCAACCAGGAGGACTAAAAGTGAACTATCACTGGTTCAAAATGTCATACTTTTTTACTCTAATCCTTTTATAATTTTTAAGATCAGCAAATACTAATTTGAGTGGCTGGTTTTGAATAAATACTGCAGACTATAAGATATTGCACCTGGAAAAATATATGTATTTATACACACAACACTGGATAAGCAGCCCTGGGCTCTGGATTTAAAGCTAAGTACTTTTGGCTTACAAAGTTGGCTGCTTATCTGGTGTTGTGTGTATAATTTTTTTCCAGGGGAAGGCAAGGGGCGTGCAGGGGGTCAGAGTGGAGAAGGGGTGCCACGCCCTTAGGAAGACCACACCCGGGGCAGACTGCCCCCCCCTTACTACACCACGACTAGAAACTCCTTTAATCGCCACAGGTAATGCATTCCGCAACGAAGCACCCTGTACCGATATCATGAAGCATGGAAAAATATGAATGAGTCACAGATTGAAATGAAGGAATTTCAAGAGCATTTGTCTCTCGGAATGTAGTGGTCGTGATGGCTTGGTATGAATGAAATAAAGAGCTTAACGCAACAGGACCATTGTCACTCAATACCTTAAAAATCAAACTTATCCATGAAAGTGACAATATTTTGTACACTTACACTTTCAAATGGCACATAAATGTGGATACCCTTCGAGTATTTATGGTGCAAATTTTTAGGTGCTAAGAGCTTATTCTGAAAGGAAAACTAGCTTAAGCCACTTACAGGGGCCTGCTTTGTGGGCTGGGGTGTTTGTATCAGTCCAGATTGCAAAAGAATATGCGCTGAATATAAGACTCTATAATCTATGCACAAAAGTGTGTGCTCTGCCCACGATCTGCACAAACTCTGCCCTATGTGAACACCCACCTGCAAAATATATGCCATTGCATTTGGTGTGTACTTACAGAATACAGTGGAACCATGGTTTACGAGCATAATTTGTTCCAGAAGCATGCTTGTAAACCAATTTATTCATATATCAAAGCGAGTTTCCCCATAGGATGTAAGGGAAACTTGCTTGATTCATTCCACCTCCTCCCTCTCTTCCCGTGGCCACCGGCGCTGCTCTACCTTACTCCCCCCCTCCCGAGGCCACTGGCGCTACTCCAACTTACCCCCCCTGAGGCCACTGGCGCTGCTCCACACCCCTCCCTGTGATCCAGCATCCCCTCCCGCGATCCGGCATCCCCCCGCTCACATCGCCACCCCGAGGCCACTGGCGCTGCTCCACCTTATCCCCCCAAGGCTACTGGCGCTGCTCACACCACCCCTGTGATCCGGCAACCCCCCCCCCCCGCAATCCGGCATCCCCCTGCTCACATCGCCCCCCCCCCAACGATCTGGCATCCCTCACTTACCCACCCACCCACCCAAACACATTCTCTTACCCCTATCAGACATCAGCACCAGCACCAGCACCAGCTCCAGGACCTGGAGGGACTCTACATTTCCGAAGCCCCCTTCCAGACAGCCGAAGACCCCATGCGAGAGAGGTACATCGAGGAACAGGTCAGGGAGCTCGAGAGGTTCATCGAGGATGCCTACAGGAGAGTGGAAGTACAGGAGCACGGAAATGAGGAAGACGCACAAAGCAGAGGACAAGAAACATCTGACACCAAGGTAGAGGATACCCACGGAGGAACCTTGTTGGAAGAAACGAAGAACACCAAGGACACAGACCTGCGACTGACACGGAGAGTGGAAGAACAGGAGCACGGAAATGAGGAAGACACACAGAGCAGAGGACAAGAAACATCTGACACCAAGGTAGAGGATACCCACGGAGGAACCTTGCTGGAAGAAACGAAGAACACCAAGGACACAGACCTGCGACCAACACGGAGGCTGAAAGAAGGGAAATCTGCAATCCTGGTGTGAGACTCAATCCTGAGGCACGTTGACAGTCACATAGCAGGAGGGAGAGAGGATCGGCTAGTGACCTGTCTCCCAGGAGCGAGAACAAAGGACATCGTTGACAAGATTGAGAGAATCCTGGAAGGAGCAGAGACGGAAGAGACAGCAGTGATAGTCCACGTCGGGACGAACGATGTCACCAGGAGGGACTACAGCAAGAATACACTGACTGAACAATTCAAGATCTTAGGAAGGAAACTGAAGATGGGGACCCAGAGGATAGCCTTCTCAGAGATCCTGCCAGCACCGAGGGCAGAAATGAAGAGGCAGACGGAGCTACAATCAATTAACACATGGATGAGAAGATGGTGTGAGGAAGAGGGATTTCTCTTTGTGAGGAACTGGACAACGTTCTGGGGAAAGAACAAGCTTTTCAAGAAGGATGGTCTACACCTGAGCAAGGCTGGAACTAGACAACTAGCAAATAACATCAGAAGAGCGATAGAGCAAGCTTTAAACTAAGTAAAAGGGGAAAGCCGACAGTCGAACTGGTATCGACGGTTCGGGAAACAGTATCCAGGGAGGGTACTGAGGGGAAAGATTACGGGGAAGACACAAGTAGCAAGCAACAGACTATGAACAAACAAGGGAGTCAGATGAAGCGAGAGGGGGAAAGGATGAGCATGCTGAAAGGGGAAGTCAAAATGGGACTGGATGATGAGAAGGAACAAGAGGAGGACAATAGGAACACGCCACAAGGGGAAGGCAATAGGAATCTACCACAAAGAGAGGACAAAAGAGACAATACTCAGGAGTTGGCAGGTCAGGAAGGGGACAGAATGAAGAATGGAATGCAAGGGAAAATAGAAAGGAAGGGAAAATGCCGGGAGTTGAACTGCATGTATACTAATGCAAGGAGCCTAAAGAACAAAATGGGGGAACTAGAAGTCATGGCCAATAATGAGAGACTAGACATCATAGGGATCACGGAAACATGGTGGAACGAAGAAAACAAATGGGACATAGAACTGCCAGGATACAAACTCTACCGAAAAGACAGGACTTACCAGAAAGGGGAAGGAATAGCACTATACATAAGGGATACCATTCACTCAACCACTGTGGACACAGCAGTGACAAATGCCCAACTGGAGTCATTGTGGATCAAAGTACCAGGAAGCAACAGATCCGAGATAAAGATGGGACTGTTCTACCGTCCACCAGGGCAAACTGAAGCTGAGGATACAGAAATGGTAGCCGAGCTGAGAAGGGAATGCAAGAACCCAAACACCATAGTTATGGGAGATTTCAACTATCCTGGTATAGACTGGTGTCTTGGAAATTCAAAATGTGCAAGGGAAACGGAGTTCCTGGAAGCAGTCCAGGACTGCTTCATGGAACAACTTGTCGAGGCACCAACGAGAGGATCAGCGATTCTGGATCTGATCCTCAATGGACTGAAAGGACCAGCAAAGGATGTGGAGGTCATGGGACCACTAGGAACCAGTGACCACAACATGATTCAGTTCAAAGTGCAAGTAGGACTACCTATGGGAAAGAGAACCAAGGCAACAACATTTAACTTCAAGAAAGGGAACTATGATGCCATGAGACAAATGGTGAGAAAGAAGCTCAGAAACAGCTCCAAGGAAACTCGGACTGTGGAGCAAGCCTGGTCCCTATTCAAGGACACAGTAAACAAGGCGCAAAACCTATATATACCAAGATTTAGGAAAGGTTCCAAGAAGAATCAGACGAGGGACCCTGCATGGATAACCAGTGAAGTAAAGAAAGTGATAGGAGACAAGAAAAAATCATTTCGGAAGTGGAAAAAAGATAAAACTGAAGGAAACTGGAGAGAGCACAGGAAGCATCAAAAAGAATGTCACCGAGTAGTCAGGAAAGCCAAGAAAGAGTATGAGGAGAGACTGGCCAAGGAAGCAAGAAATTTCAAACCATTTTTCCGATATGTGAAAGGGAAACAACCAGCGAGGGAGGAGGTGGGGCCCCTGGATGAGGGTGACCGGAAGGGAATGGTGAAAGAGGAAAAAGAAGTGGCTGGTAGGCTAAACAAGTTCTTCTCGTCGGTCTTTACAATAGAGGACACAACCAGTGTGCCAGAACCGGAAAAAATCTTCAGGGGAGATCAAGAGGGGAAATTATCATGCATGGAGGTAAGCCTCGAAGACGTTCTCAGACAGATAGATAGATTAAGAACGGACAAAGCTCCGGGCCCAGATGGGATCCACCCGAGAATACTGAAAGCTCAGAGATGAAACATCAGAGCTACTGCAGCATATTTGCAACCTGTCCTTGAGAACAGGGGTAATCCCGGAGGACTGGAAGATAGTGAATGTTACACCAATCTTCAAAAAAGGATCGAGAGGCGACCCGGGAAACTACAGACCGGTGAGCTTAACCTCTGTTCCGGGGAAGATGATCAGGGAAGGTATCAATGAGCATATAGAAAAAAATAATCTGATGAGATCGAGCCAGCATGGTTTCTGTAAGGGCCGATCATGCCAGACAAATCTACTGCAGTTCTTTGAGGGGATAAGTAAGCAATTGGACCAAGGTGACCCAGTAGACATTATATATCTAGATTTCCAAAAAGCCTTCGACAAGATGCCCCATGAACGCTTACTGAAGAAACTGTGGAGTCACGGTGTGGAAGGGGACGTGCACAGATGGATCAAAAATTGGCTGGCGGACAGGAAACAGAGGGTAGGAGTAAAGGGGCACTACTCTGACTGGATAGGGGTCACAAGTGGTGTTCCGCAAGGGTCAGTGCTGGGACCACTGCTGTTCAATATATTTATTAATGATCTAGAAATGGGGACAAAGTGCGAAGTTATCAAGTTCGCGGATGACACAAAACTCTCCAGCAGGGTCAGAACTGTTGAGGAATGCAAAGAACTGCAGAGCGACCTGAACAAACTGAGTGAGTGGGCAAAAAAATGGCAGATGAGCTTCAATGTGGAGAAATGTAAGGTCTTGCACATAGGGAAGGGGAACTCCATGTACAGCTATGCGATGGGAGGGAGGGTACTCGGGGAAGGCAAACAAGAAAAAGATCTGGGGGTATTGGTGGATAACACAATGAAGCCGGCGGCGCAATGTGCAGCGGCCTCAAAAAAAGCGAACAGAATGTTGGGCATTATCAAAAAAGGTATCACTACCAGAACAAAGGAAGTTATCCTGCCACTGTATCGAGCAATGGTGCGCCCACATCTGGAATACTGCGTCCAATACTGGTCGCCATACCTCAAGAAGTACATGGCAATACTCGAGAGGGTCCAGAGGAGGGCAACGAGGATGATAAAGGGTATGGAGAACCTTTCATATGCCGAACGGTTAGACAGGCTGGGGCTCTTTACCCTGGAGAAGCGGAGACTGAGAGGGGACATGATAGAGACTTATAAAATCATGAAAGGCATAGAGAAGGTGGAGAGGGACAGATTCTTTAGACTAGCAGGGACAACTAAAACAAGAGGTCATTCAGAAAAACTGAGAGGAGACAGATTCATAACGAATGCAAGGAAGTTCTTCTTCACTCAGAGGGTGGTGGACACCTGGAACGCACTTCCCGGAGAGGTGATAAGACAGAGTACAATTCTGGGGTTCAAAAAGGGACTGGATGACTTCCTGGAAGCGAAGGGGATTACAGGGTACAGATAGAGTTACCTTACAGGACATTGAGCGAATAGGGTATGGATATTTTAGGTTAGGTAGGGAACACTTTCAGGTCATGGACCTGGGGGGCCGCCGCGGGAGCGGACTGCCGGGCACGATGGACCCCTGGTCTGACCCAGCAGAGGCAATGCTTATGTTCTTATGTTCTTAAGACCATTTACTAAACAAGGGGTAGGCTAGAGTAAATATGTAGTATTGACTGTGTGGAAACAATAAACATACCATCAAACTGAGACACAGAGATGGTACGTTTCTATATATTTCTTTAATCTGACCTTAATTAAGATTGTTGATCTGTGTTACTATTGATTTAAGTTAAATAAAGCCAATTTTAAATCCTAAGCACCTCTTGTGTATACATATAAAGCAGTGTTCTTCAACCTTTTTACACCTATGGACTGGCCGAAATAAAATAATTATTTTGTGGACCAGCAAACTACTAAGACTGAAATAAAACATCATGTTTCTGCAACATCCCCGCGAGCTCGGTCCCTGCAAACCATCTAATCCGATCCGCACAAGCCTCAGTTATGATTTTATATTGAACGTATTTTATTAAAGTATAAAAAGAAACAATATTCTGTACAGTTGTCATTTTATAAATAATGCAGAGCAAGGATCAACAAAACCCCTGTCTCTCCTCCCCTTCACATATATCCCCTCTACTATCAAGAAAACCGAATAAGCCAAATTATTACAGAATGCTACATAGAAATATCATGCTAACAGAATACCGCAGTCACACATGACAAGAATTGTGTTAGAGGAGTGCAACTAGGGCAACTGCTCCCTGGTCAGAGAGAGCCCTAAGTTAGCTGGAAGCTGAAGCACTGCCTGGGCTTTGCACTCCCCAGTTATATCTAACACCAGCTCTAGCAGGATGCATATTTCAAATCTGATATATTCTAATCACAAAATAGAAATAAAATGATTTTTTCCTACCTTTTTGTCGTCTCTAGTTTCTGCTTTCATCTTCTTTTCACTCTCTTCCTTTGAGTGTCTGCCCTCTCTGTCTCTTCAATCCAGCATATGCCCCTTCCATCCACTGTCTGCCCTCTCCCCTTCCATATGGTATCTGCCTTCTTTCTATGCCCCTCTCCTCTTGCCATCCAGCCTGAGCCCCCTCTCTCCTTTTTATATGATTCATTCCAGCTTCACTGTTCTCTTCATTTTTATCTCTCCTATACCAGAACTAGAATCTTTGCCCCTCTCTCCTTATTTCTCTGCTGACCCCCTTCCAGTATCAATCTCTCTCTACTTTCTCATTCCTGTCTCTCCCCTTTCCCTCATCTGATCTCTCCATTCCACCCTGACTCCTTCCCCTCCTCTAATCTCCCTGCCAGCTGTTTCCTCCCTTTTTTCCTTCTCCCTTCCCTCCTCACCCTATCCAACAGTAACTCTCTTCTCTTCCCTTTCTCTCCTCCCCTTCCAGCAGCATCTCTCCTCACTCCCTCCAGGTCCAGTAGCTACTCTCCCTTTATCCAGCAGCTTCCCAGCCTCCAACAGTGGCTTCCTTCCCTTCCCTCCACTCCCCTCCTAGCAGCTCAGTACTTGCCTGCAGCAGCGATTCACTTAGGCAGACTTGGGTCCTTTGATGGGTCGCGCCGCCTCTGAGGCAAGAGGAAGTTGCATCATCAGAGGTGGGTTGCGACTCAGCAAAAGTCCCAAGGCTGCCTAAGTGAATTGCTGCTGCAGGGAAGTACTAAGAGTTGCTTGGAGGGGAGCGGAGGGGAGCGGAGGGGAGGAAGCTACTGTCGGAGGCTCTCGCCGGCCCTGCACAGATCAGCAGGAATTTTGTGCACCGATCTTGCCAGCCCTGTGCAGACTGGAGGGAATTTTCTGGGACCGGCACCGGTCCGCGGACCGGTGATTGAAGAACACTGATATAAAGCATTTGATTCCTATGCACCAATCGTATTAGAGAAAGTCAATGTTACTATTGTTTTTCTGGTAGTGTAGCATTAATGACCTTTTCTAATGAATCTTAACCCAAGATCCTCAGAGACAACACACTAGGCTCAAACTTTTCATATGCCTGGTGATTAACATGTCGCTTCGTCACTGGATCATTGTTATTAGTTTGCATTTCCTTTAAATCTTGACTTGTGACTATTTTAGAATAAATATTTTATAAATACTTAGCTTTATGGTCAATTTAGGGATTAGTATACTGCCGACATGTTTCACTGTTATGTTTTCTCAAGACAACAAATCCCTGCAATGAAAGGATATGAATTGATCCCTACATGCGAGGGAGAATGTAGAGGATGGTTTGGGGGAGGGCCTCTGTTGGTAGGAGAGAGTGGGCATCCATCCTGCCAATTTTCTCTCTGGGGGGTAGGTTCGGCATGGTAGGAGGGAGTGGGCATCCCTCCTGCCAGTTTTTTCTTTGAGGGGGGATTCATCGGCGGTGGGGGGACTTTTTCACTTTTTTAAAAATGGGACAGATATTTTGCGCAGCAGCTGTTAGTGTGACTTTGTAAAAGGGGGGCGGGGGGGGGGAATGTCTTATAAAATTATCCCTTTCATTAAAAGATACTGTGTCTTCAATTTTTTTTACTTCCTTATGGTAATTTTTAAAGCTAAAAGTGGTTGCAAACTATAATATTGGTGAACAGCATGTAATTAATGAAAGAAACAACATGGGTTGGAAACAGTAATCAGATAAGAATATTTTTAGACCTTTATTTCTCTTAATTCAATAGAATACTAATGCTTTCCTTTTTCTGTTGAAGTGAGCTGTATTAACAGAGAGGCAGTTTATGGCAGTTAGCCAACTGAATCTCTCTCAACAAAGAAATTGTTCAAACTGTCCTCCTCTATACCAGTTAACACAGTGGATTTTTATCTCCCCCTAACAGGCAGTCTGCCACCCCATCATGCAAATCTATCCCTCACTTCCTCTGGACAAAAGAACAAGATGCACAGGAGACACATGCATGGAGCAAAGTAGAACTAGAGATCAGGCATTGCCATTTTGAAAGTCATTAGAAGTGGGGAAGGAGGGAGTTAGCCTCTCTCTTTCTCCAACTTTACCATTAGGCAAGACTAAGCAGTCACATAGTGAAGCAGCTGCTGGTGAGGAGCACCAGATAGAAGCTGCAGTCAGAGCAAGTTAATAGGTCCTGACAGGTACATGACCAAGAAGGACCATTTTTATGAATAATATATTTACTGATTTTCAAAAGCAAAAGAAAAGAAAATACAGAGCAACACAGTGTACAATTCATACCATTGAGTCCCAAATTCTGTCGCATTTCACCATGATGCTCCGCATACCACCCCCCACCCAAATGTACATAAGTATCAACGAACAAACCATAGACCCCATTCCAGTGTGTCAGACACAGAAAAAGACAAGCATTCAAAAGATGGCTGTGATCTCTGGGTGTCAGAGTAGACCAAAAGGGCTCCTAGTGAAAACAATACACCCTCCCCAGCATTGTGTCCAAAGAAGGAAAGTGAAGATGTTCCATGGAAGCAAGTTTCAACATCAGTGTACGCCAATGAGCTAGAGTAGGAGAATCAGAAGATATCCAACAATGAAGGATCACTTTCTTTCCCATCAAAATTGCTCGTTCCAAAAAACTCCGAAAACCCCTCGGTGAGGTTCTCGGTACGGTGTCCAGGGTAAACAACAAGGTCAGACTGTGAACATGATGAGCTTCAATGTAGAGAAATGTAAAGTCTTGCACATAGGGAAAGGGAACCCGATGTACAGCTGTAAGATGGGAGGGAGGGTACTGGGGGAAGGCAACCTAGAAAAAGACTTGGGGGTATTGGTGGATACAAAGATGAAGCCAGTGGCACAATGTGCAGCGGTCTCAAAGAAAGCGAACAGAATGTTGGGCATTATCAAAAAAGGTATCACTACCAGAATGAAGGAAGTTATCCTGCCGCTGTATCGAGCGATGGTGCGCCCGCATCTGGAGTACTGCGTCCAATACTGGTTGCCGTACCTTAAGAAGGATATGGCGATACTTGAGAGGGTCCAGAGAAGAGCAACAAAGATGATAAAGGGCATAGAAAACCTTTCATATGCTGAAAGGCTAGAGAAGCTGGGACTCTTTACCCTGGAAAAGCGGAGACTTAGAGGGGACATGATAGAGACTTATAAAATCATGAAAGGCATAGAGAAGGTGGAGAGGGGCAGATTCTTCAGACTAGCGGGGACATCAAAAACAAGAGGGCATTCAGAAAAACTGAAAGGAGACAGATTCAAAACGAATGTAGGAAGTTCTTCTTCACTCAGAGGGTGGTGGACACCTGGAATGCGCTTCCAGGAGAGGTAATAGGACAGAGTACAATATTGGGTTTCAAAAAAGAATTGGATGACTTCCTGAAGGAGAAAGGGAATACAGGGTATAGATAGAGGGTTACTATACAGGTTACTTCAGGATTAGGGTATAAACAATTTAGGTGGTGGAAAACTTACAGGTCATGGACCTTGGGGGCCGCGGCGAGAGAGGACTGCTGGGCATGATGGACCCCAGGTCTGACCCAGCAGAGGCAATGCTTATGTTCTTATGTTCTCATTTGACAAGCCTGGGACAACAGTCTTAAACTTCTCAGGCCCAAACACCACAGTCCTTAGGTTGCTGAAGAGCAGACAGCGATAGTCGTGCTTTCTTCCCATTCCACAAATAATGACTTAAACTTTTACCGATTTACTTATCATGTTTAGCAGAAAGCAAGATAGGCAACGTCTGAAATACATAGAGCCACTGAGGTACCAAAACCATATTATACAATACAATAAAGAAAGTGGGTAAACATCCCAATTCCGCAATTTTTGTTTCATCATGGTCAGCAAGGAGGTGATATTCAAAGAATATAGGGGAGAGAGATCCCAGAGGACATAGATGCCCAAATATTTCAAAGAGCCCTGGGCCCAGGCAAGAGGAAAGTGGCCCTGCCATGTAATTTGCTCTCCTCGGGAGATAAGGCTAAAACCATCGATTTCTGTTTATTTAGCATCAGGCCAGAATACATATTAAACTCCTCTAGGAACTCCAGGGCCCTGGGAATAGAGCCCTGGGGGTCCCCAAAGGTCAGGAGGAGGTCGTCCGCAAATGCTAAAAGCCACAACTGTGAAGTGCCCTACGGCAGGCCCTGCAAGACATCATCACGCAATATTGCACGCAAGAGGGGATCCAAGTACAAAAGAAAAAGAAGGGCGATAAAGGACTCCCCTGCCTGGTTCCCCAGGCTATCCTAAAAGAGGATGTATGGCTGCCATTGACCAGGACACTGGCAGTGGGTTCCGTATACAACAACTGAACCATATCAAAAAACAGCCAGAAATGCCCATATAAGTGAGCACCTGAAAAAGATAATGCCAGTTGACCTGGTCAAAGGCTTTAGCAGCGTCCAGACCAACCAAGACCCCCCCTAAGAGCAAAATCCTGCATGGCTTGTATAGCAGTAAGCAGCCTGCGGACATTCAAAACGGAATGGCGCTTCTGCACAAAGCCCACCTGTTCTTGTACAATCAAGGTGGGCAACAGGAGCACCAACCTGTTAGCCAAGATTTTATCTAAAATCTTAATGTCCATGTTTATCAAAGAGATAGGACGATAAGACTCAATGTCCGTTTCTGGTTTCCCTGGCTTAGGTATTAGAGTAATATATGCTTGGTTGGCACCAAGGAGGACCATTTTTGATAGGTTGCCCAAGTCCAACTTTGGACATTTTGAAAAGAACATTTGAAAATCTGGTGGAGAAAATGTCTATTTTTGAACCTGCTCAACATCTCTTTTCAAAAATGGCTTGGCTAGACGTTTTGTGCTAAATATCTAGGTTCAAACAATTTTTATTGCTGCAAACACAGCAAATACAACACCAGCACACCCCAAAGGTGCACAGTACAAATAATAATGCATCATATACAATAATAGAACAAGCATATACAATAAAAGAGTAACATCAACCAAACTCCCTCCCCTTCCTTCTCTACATAGGGCAAGTGAGATTAATGAGGGTGGAAAGGTATTCCAAAGCCCTGTACTCTTATGAACCCCAAAAATGTCACACCACCCCTTCCCCCACCTGAGTCACTTATCCTATCTTTCACTAATTGCCAGAACCTTCAATACACCCCATTTCCCCTCCTCAACCCCCTCCTCCCTCCCCCATGTTACTCTCCACCCCGCCCCACCAGTACTCACTATTACTCTCCCAACCCAACTAACTAACAAATTAGGACACCCATCTTAAAACCGCACTGCGACCCTTAGGATGTAAGACTTGCAGATAAGGCTCCCATATATTCAAAAACAACATTTTTCGTTTCCTAGACCCTCCAGTATCCTGCGCCTCCCAAATGACCAACTGATGCAATTGGTTCCGCCAATGCCAATATGCCGGAGGGTCCTAAACCGTCCAGCACTGAAGAATACATTTCCTGGCCAGTAAACTCATTTTCCTACACAAAGCTCGATGCCCCCTAGGTAAATGGCCAAAAGCCTCTGGCAAATCCAAGACAAAGTGGTCCGGGGTACTACGTAAGACTCTCCCAATTAACACTGACATATAAGAGATTATACGCCTCCAGAAGTGCTGAATAATGGGGCAGAACCAAAAGGCATGTCCCAAAGTATGACCCTCCGTCCCACATTTATAACATAGTGGTGTAGGAAGACCTCTACTATAAAACATCTGTGTACGGGTGTAATAAGCACGTAAGGTCACCCTATAATACGTTTCCTGCAACCAAGCACACGGGGTCACCCCAGGTGTCGCCCTCAAAGTACAGGCTACATCCCAATGTCCCAGATTAATCTGCAATTCCTTTTCCCATTTACCCTTGATGCTCTGGTAGTCCTTGGCAGGTTGCAAATCTTGCAAATTAGCATAAATGCTAGAAACCGTAAGAGACATCCCCTCCTCTTGAGCAAACAACTCCCGCAGCCTGGCCCCCAAGTGCAAACTCGATTGTGCTCTGTCGAGGGATCTCACATAGTGTTTTACTTGATGACATGCAAACTGCGCTCCCCAGGTCTCCCCCAACTTAGCTAGTAAATCTGCACATGTCAACAGCTCCCTATCATCCCCCAAAATATGTTCTAAACTTGTAATTCCTTTCGCTCTCCAGGACAGATATTTTCTTGATTCCTTTCCCGGAGGAAAGGCCGGGTTTCCCCGCAAGGGCAAGAGATCAGTGACCATCAGATCTCCTCTCAAGGCATGCACAAGCCAACACCAAGCCACTTGCAATGCCCTAAATAATACACTGGATCTGATAGAAGGGGGCAGCTCCCTCCGAGAACTATGCAGTAATGCAAACACTTCATAGGGAGCAAAAAACTCATGTTCCATCAGAAGAGGGGTATAATTGCTAGTCATATTCACCCAGTCTCCCAAATGATGAAGCAGAGATGCATAATTATAAATCCACACATCTGGTATTCCTAATCCTCCCCTATGCCAATTCCCCAACAACTGAGACACCTTCAATTTAGGTTTCTTAGCCGCCCAACAAAAATGAGTAACCCCTTTATAAAGAATGCGTAAATCTTTCTTAAGCAAGCACAACGGCAGAGTTTGCAAAACATACAGCCATTTGGGAAAGATGAACATCTTAACCAAACAAATATGCTCCATCAGAGAAAGGGGCAATACCCTCCATGTCTCCAGCAAGAGCTCCGTCTGTTGCTGAAGCTTATCCACATTAAGACAATACAAACGGGGAACCTGCATAGTCATCAAAGTCCCCAAATACACAAACTGCCCAGGCACCCATGTCAACGGAAATCCATTCCCCCATAGGGCCTGAATGTTAGACCTGTTTCTGGGTAAATTTGACCTGCTGATTCAAGAAATGGCACCAGTTTTCTCCTACCAGCTCTAGTTTTTGAGATACAGAACATATACCATATACCACTCTTCACTCTGCTTGCCCATTAAAAAATCAGTATATTTTAATGTAGTGTTTAAATTAATATCTTTTAAGCATAAAGGAAATATATTAAAAGAAAAATGTACAACATGAAAATCTACTTATTTCATACCAAAAACACATGTTTATGATACAAACTTTCCAGTCATTCGACACACAAAAAGCTCCTTTAGTAAGACCTCCGAGAGTGGGATCTGCCAGGACAATCCCACATAAGATTCCAACAGTAGTGTGCCATCATGTGTGCATCTCATCTTCCTTGGTATCTGGCTTCCATTGTTTTTATGTCATGGTGAAATCTTTCACCTTGCTCTTCGCTTAAGTCACCAAGATTCTCTGAAAAGTGATCCGACTGTGCAGATAATGGACTTTAACACTCATGTTACAGCAAAGCCTGTTGAAATGAAAGAGCATATCCTCTACTAATTGTGTGTAGTTGTCTGCCTTCTTGTTGCCAAGAAAGTTTTTCTCAACAAGAACAAATGAAGACCAGGCACATGATTCGATTTCATTCATTGATGCTATGAAATGTGGGTCATTTATAAGTTGTCTGATCTGTGGACCATTGAAAATTCCTGCCTTCAGTTTTTCCATGGTAAGTCCAGGTAACACATGCCTTTACAAATTGTTTCATCAGGCCTAGCTTTATATGTAGTGGTGGCAGTATGATTCTGTCTCATGCTACCAAAGGTTCATTGATTACATTTTGTCCTCCAACTACCATATATTCCCTCAGAGGCCAATCTTTTTTTGTCCAGTGTTCATGTTTGCCGTGCCTACCAGGCTATTCCAGAGACCTGCTTGTAGCTCTGCTTGGAATGTCCATAGTATCTGTAGCTGTCATACATACAGATAGATACTGTTTCATGCAGATATTTGGGGAGTGGGAGGGAGTCAGTAACCACTGGGGGTTTGTGTAGGGGTCATATTTTCATCTCTCCAGTGGTCATCTGGTCAGTTTGGGTACTTTTTTGACCCTTATTCATTGTAAAAACAGGTCTGGCCTAAAACATCCAAATTGTGCCCTGGACGTTTTGTAAAATGTTTGAATACTGTTGTAAAATTTCCAAGTGCTAAGCCAGCCCTAATCCCGCTGAAAACATGCCTCTAACATGCCCCCTTAAAATTTAGACATGGAGCGGTGAATGGACTTGCTCCTGCAGTAAAGTTTCTGCTGCTCGTTGCCTCCCTTCTCACCCATCCCGGTCAGCAGCCTTCCTCGCAATCGTGCAGTCCAGCAGCTCTGTCCCTCCTGATCACCGCGGTCCAGGCATTTCTTCCCCTTGTTGAGCCATCTCGCTCCCTTCCCCTCACCTTCGCGGGTGCTTTTCATAATCGAGGTTTTCTCTCTGAGCGGTCTGGATGCCCATAGCCTTCTCACAGGTCGCACATGACTACCCCAAAACTTCACCTCTGACGCAAGCCGCCCTAGGAGAAACAGGAAGCTGCGTCAGAGGAGAAGTTTTAGGGTCATCGCTATGAGAAGGCTATGGCGTCCAGGCCGCTCAGAGAGAAAACCTCGATTCTGAAAAGCACTCACAAAGGTAACAGGAAGGGAGGGAGATGGCTCGATGAGGAGTGGTGAAAGGAACAGATGCTGAAGGGAAATGGGGAGGAAAGAGGAGGGAGCAGATGCCACATGGAAGTGGGAGGGAGAGGGGAGCAAACACTGCATGGAAGTGGGGAGGAGAGAGAGAGGGGAACAGATGCTGGAAGGGAGAGGAGAGAGAGGGGAGAGGACGCTGAAGGGAAGTGAAGATAGAGGGAGGAGCAGATGCTGGATGGAAGCGGGGAGGGGAGAAAGGGGAACAGACACTGCATGGAAGTGGAGAGAGAGGGGGAGGGATGAGATGAACAGACACCGAAAGGAAATGGGGAGGATATAGGGGGGAGTAGACACTGCATGGATAATTTAATCATGAATTAATAATGAGTGTGACTGTTGGGCAGACTGTATGAACCATTCAGACCTTTATCTGCTGTCATTTATTATGTTACTATGATGCCATGTCCATTGACTCCAGAAAATCTACAATGAGTACTTCTGCTGGGCATTGCTCCAATGGTGTGAAGTAAATGGGACAGAAATGCCCACTCCTCATCTTCTGTTGGGTACACTTCTTGGTGATTTGTTGAATGCCCTCTTTTAATATCCTACACCCATTTCCTACCCCATCCCTAATTCCCATGTTAACTACTTCACATACTTCAGTAAAAGAGCCTCTTAACATTCTATAGTAATTGTAAATTCTCCAGAATAAAGTTCTTGATGAGAAATCGGAGAAGGGTAGAATCAGTAAAAGGGAAGTATTTTTTCAAAGAAAGGGTGGTGGATGTGTGGAACAAATTTTTAGTGGAGATGATAGCACAAAACAGTGGCAAAATTCAGGTAAGCATGTGACAAGTGGTGGGGAAGTGAGTGTAAGACTGAAGGTCAAGCATGGTTGTTGGTATTGGAGTAGATAAGAGAAAGGAGTAAACTGGATGGGCCTCGTCACTGGCCAGCCTATCCTCTGGGTTTTTTTCTTTCCTTTGTGGCAATAGATAAAGGAAATTCATGGCATTCTCTGTTCCTATGGTAGAGATCAGATGCTGAGACTTTTTTTTTTTTTTTTGTTTAAATCTACCGTGCAAATAAGTATACAGACATATCTGTTTAAACAAAATCTAATGTTATAATAAAACAAGGGATTTGTGATTGTGTAACCGTAAGTTCTGGTTCAGCATCGGGGCAGTTACTTAGAGAGATTTTGGACAGATTGTTGAAGGTCAGGGCCTGGACTAGAAAAGTTAGGAGGCTGACTGGCACGTAATCAACTCCTCAGCAAGCTGCTCACAGGCAATAAACAGTCCACAAAGTTAGCTGTGCTTCAAGCTGTGATGGGTTTACTTAGATCTTAGATTCTTCAAAACATAGGGCTCCTTTTACAAAGGTGCGCTAGTGGTTTTAGCGTGCGCTTAGCGCGTGCTGAAATGCCATATGCGCTAGCCGCTACCGCCTCTTTTTAAGCAAGCGGTAATTTTTCAGCTAGCGTGCGCTAATCCAGTGCGTGCGCTAAAAACGCTAGCGCACCTTTGTAAAAGGAGCCCATAGTTCCTTTATATTCCTATTATATGCCAGTAATGAAACTTGGTAAAAGCAACACTTAACAGTCCTGCATTCTTCTTCCTAATTCTTATCAATTACAGACCTGTTTCTAATTTTACTATTTTGATACTGGAACGTACTATAGCAGTGGTCTCAAACTCAAACCCTTTGCGGGGCCACATTTGGATTTGTAGGTACTTGGAGGGCCGCAGAAAAAATAGTTAATGCCTTATTAAAGAAATGACAATTTTGCATGAGGTAAAACTCTTTATAGTTTATAAAACTTTCCTTTAACAGTTAAAAGGAAAGATATATAAACTATAAAGAGTTTTACCTCATGCAAAATTGTCATTTCTTTAATAAGACATTAACTATTTTTTCTGCGGCCCTCCAAGTACTCTATTTTTTTCTGCAGCACTCACATTTAAAGTTCAATATCTTTTCTTTCTCAAAACTGACACATTTCAATCACTAAATTGAAAATAAAATCATTTTCCTACCTTTGTTTGGTAATTTCATCAGTCTCTGGTTGCACTTTATTCTTCTGACTGTGCATCCAATACTTCTTCCCTTCTTTCAGCCTCCTGTATGCTTCCTCTCCTCCAGACCTCATTCCCTCCCCCAACTTTTTCTTTCTTTCTCTGTCTGTCTTTCTCTGATTCCGTGCCCCATTTTTTTGCTTTGTTTCTGGTTCCCTGTCCCCCCCTCCTTCTTTCTTCCTTCCTCCATGCCCCATTTTTTGCTTTTTTTTCTGGCTCCCTGTCCCCACCCCACCTTCTTTCTTTCTTTCTTCCTTCCTTCCTGCCCTCCCCGCTGCTGCCGCTATCGGGAACAGGCCATCTACCTGCTTCTCTTCTGCACGGGGCCGACCAACTCTCGCTGCCCGATGTCAATTCTAACGTCGGAAAGGACGTTCCGGGCAGCCAGGCAGCGATTGGCTAGCCAGAACGTCCTCTCGACGTCAGAATTGACGTGGGGCCGCCAGAGTTGGTCGGCCCGGCAGGGAAGAGAACAGTGGACAGCCCCCCCCCCCTTGGTACGCCACTGGAGCAGTAGCGTGTCTGGTTGTGACATCAGAGAGGCTTCCGATGCAGGAGTGGATAGCGCAAGGAGCCGCCAACCCGCGGCTTTGAGTGAACGAGCCGGCTGCTGCTCCAAAAGGAAGAGAATGATGGCCTCCAAACCGCGGGCTGCAAATCAAACCTGGAGAGCCATATGCGGCCCGTGGGCCGCATGTTTGAGACCGCTGTACTATAGCTACTATAACTTTTACAGATCATGCTTCAAAACTGGATCGAGATTGGTCATAAATAACATGTGCTGATTAGACAACCAGGAGGCTGCTTTCATCAGCCAATCACAGTCCAGATGTCTAGGTAACATGGAAGCTTTTTGGGGTTTCATACACTTTTTGCAACAACCATGAACAAGACTCAGAGCCTGATGTTGGAGGAGTGTGTTCGTGTATTAGTGATGAGAAAGAGGATTTTTGTGCCCCCAGGCCATAGCACGGTAGTAAGGATTGTGAAAAAGAAGAAAGCGACGGATTCAGTGGTAGACAAACCTCGGTCGGATCATCTACATGCATCAATATAATGCCAAGACCATGCACTTTGATGCATTTTATTGACCAATCGCAACTTGACCTCATCTCAGCTACTGCACGAGTGATCAGATGAGTGTCATGTCAGTGTCAGCTCATCAGCAGTTCATCATTGGTGGCTGCAGTTTGGTCTGTGGGGCTGCAAAGCACGCAATAAGCCACTGATGACTGATGTCCAAAGGTGCAGCTGGATCAAGTGGGCACAAAAGCACTCAAGCTAGATATGTGAAATGTGAGAAAAGGTGCTTTCAGCGATGAAAGCACCTTCTGTCTATTTGGTAACCAGGCCCACACCTTTGTGAGGTTTCAAAAAGAGGAGTTCAAGTCCAAGTGCCTCAACCTCACTGTGAAGCATCCTTTGAAGGTCATAGTCTGGGGCTGCAGTGGCGTGAACATCTGCACATCATCGATGGAATGGTCAGTAGGACCAAGTACATTACAATGCTGAAAAAGCGCATGGTACCATCAGCTAAGCTGCTGTTTCCAGGCCATTCCCTGTTCCAAGATGACAATGCACCTTGCCATTGCTCCCAACAGGTGATCAACTCTAATCCCCCCTTTTACTAAGGTGCGCTATGCTTTTTAGTGCGATTTAAATGCTAATGCGTGTTATCCTATGGACACTTTAGTGGTTAGCGCACGCTAAACGCACACTAAAACGCTTAGCGCACCTTATTAAAAGAGGGCCTAAGTGGCGGAAGAACATCAAGTCAATCGACTGGCCTACCAAATCTCTGGATCTGAATCCGATCGAGAACTTGTGGCACAAGTTGGCTTGGGAGATATCCAAGAGACATCCAACATCAAAACATGAGTGACTTATGTAAAATTATAAATGAAGATAAAGTTACCAAAACATCATATATGAAAGCATGGGAAAAAGATTTGGGAAAAGAATGGTCCATAGATGAATGGGGGGGTAATTGTATCACATCTTTTTCAGATAGCTAGGGCTGCCACTTTGGTGGAAAATGCTATTAAACTTCTAGTACTTTGGTACATTACCCCGGTTTTAATTAGTAAATATTCTAAGCAGAGTGATGCTACTTGTTGGAAAGGATGTGGTGAAAGAGGTACATTCTATCATATGTGGTGGGAATGTCAAAGGATCCAGAAGTTTTGGGAGCAAGTTTTTGAGTATGTAAGCAGATTAATTCACTCCACTTAAGCGGAATCCTGAAAGGGCATTGTTGGGAGTAAGAATAGAAGGTTTAACACTTTCTCAATCTAAACTTTTGGACTTGCCATTTATAGCTGCTAGATTAACATTAGCTCAGCATTGGCATATGTTAAATGTACCTACTTTGAGAGATGTGAGGGAACGTTTAAGAATAGTGTGTGAAAAATATAGACTTTCGGCCCTTTTAACTAATCAATGGGCAAAATTTAATAACATATAGGAGACTTATATTGAACTGGAAAAAGAAGCTTTATGAAGAATTACCCTGCCCATATGGTTTTGGAACCAGGTCTCCTGGGTGGGTGGGTGGGGGGGGGGGAGGAGATAGGGAATGGGATTGTTTAATTGCTGTATTGATAAAATGTGTTATTTTTTTATTAGCTTACTAAGATTACAAATTATATTTAATGCTAATTGTGCCTTGCATTGAGATTATTGTATTAAAATGCATTAAAATTACTAAATAAAGAATTAAAAAACACAAAACATGAGTGACATCCAATCAAAAAGTGATTGCAGCCTGGAACCGCGTTGTCAACCATGATCACCTCATCAAACTGGTTCACTCAATGCCAACATGGTGCAGACAGGTGATGAAGAACAGAGGGTGGCCCACTAAATACTGAGACATTACTAATGCACAAAATGGCCTTTTTCAAGGCCACCTACCTGAATGTGAAGGTTAGATGAGACTCATATGTACTTTTTTGGCCAGCAAAGCACATTACTCGATTTACACAGAAAAATGATTAACATGGCAACTTTAAAAAACAAACTCAGAAATTTAAGGCCAAGCTAGAATAAAAAGTTGATTCTAATAGCCAAATATAGAATATCCCTTATACTGTGGTACACAGACAAAATCTATTGGGTCAACAAAAAAAAATTAAAATAAAAAGGTCAGAAAGTTGAAAGAATACAAAATTCACAAGTGGTGCCAGACCTTTGCACACCACGGTAAAGCTGTACCTTTTTTGCTCTAGCTGGCTTTAATAGTACCTCTTCTCTAAATCCTCCATCCCAGCAGTGGTGGAAGTCAGTGTCTCTCATACATGAAACTCCCTTGAACAGTCCAGAAGCTGTGCAGGCTCTGAGCCTGATTCCATTCTTGGCTCTTCAGAATCATGAGCTCTTCTTGGTGGAAAAAAGGATACTGCAGCTTGAAGGTTAACAGCTATGGTAAGGGCGCTTTTATTTCCCTGTGTTAGGCACTAATCTAATCTTTGAGTCATCTCCCAGTGGAGCTCGACTCGGTTCACATATAATTAAGACTAGAGTACATAGCAGAAAACATAAGAGTAGGAAGAACTAATTAAAAACTAAAGTACATAAGAAAAGCATAAGAAAAATAACTATAATATTATAATTTCGTTGAGGCTGTAGTTAAACCATTTAAAAATTGTGAGAACAGCAAAGTTTTCAGGAATTTATGAAATAATTGCAGCTGGCCTAAAAGCCTAATGGAGTCAGGAAGTTCATTCCAGATCTCTACAAACTTGAAAACAAAAGATCGACTGAGCTTCCCAGCAGATTTAATTCCCTTAAAGGAAAGGAAGGCTAACTTATATCTTTGTGTGTTTCTCAAATGGCAAAGTCAAAGGGTATTCCAACATAACGGGACAAAAGGATCAAATATTCCATAGAGAAGCTTGAAGACTATGCATGTGCATTTAAACTGGATCCTAAAGCAAACTGATGTGCGCCTATCGCAACAAAAAATGGAGTACCATGGGACATGCTGCTATAAGCACCACATGGTAGTTTGGGAATGTGCATACTCTAACCATGCACTCTTTTTTTTTTTTTTTGAGAGGCATGTCAGGAGCAGAGAATGGGCATTCTGCACTAACCAGTTACTGTATCTACTTTACCGTGTGTTAAGTGATTAGTACAGAGATAACATAGAAGCTCCTCCCACCTACAAAATAGGTAATGGTAAGTGCTCATGCAGTAATTTTTAAAAATAGCCATCTGCTAATGGCAACATCAGCGCATGACCATTAATGCAAAAGCAGAAAATTGGGGTTTTTTACAGCTGCGGTAAAAATGGGCTTAGCACATGGAGAAGACCCAGGAAAGGGCGCACTAAGGCCTATTTTTACTGCAGCTTAGAAAAGGACCCTTAGTTCCTCTGCATAAATGTTGGGGAATGGCTAGGGGCTCTGCCCAACCCTGATCGTCTTAGCTGCTTCTGCCAGACATCAAAACCAAAGACAATTATTCTCCCCCTGGGCTGATTATTTATAAGAGTCCAGTTTTGCTTACAAGGCTTGGATTTTTCTACCATCTTGATCCTGAAGGAAGGTATAGCCCCTCTTCTGGAAATTGCTATGTTCAGATAGAGTAATGAAAGCACAGGCAAAACCTTAGCTGTCTCTACAGTTGTTCAAGTTGCATGCTGCAACTATGATATTCAAGAATCTTTAATTGTACCCCATTCTTCTTTAAAATGACATATCTGTCTAAAAACAAAAGCAAGGTCTTAAGGAGTACTCTTTGTTATTTGCTTTAAACCAGGGGTGTCCAGCGTTTTGGCTTCCCTGGGCCGCATTGGCCGAAAAAAATGTTTCTGGGGCTGCGCAAATGCTGTAGCAAGACAGAGGAGGGAGCCGGCAAGATGGTAAACACCCAGGGGCAGCAGAGGAAAACACTGCATCGTCCTCGATCGGGGCCGTACAAAATACTTCACGGGGCTGCATGCGGCCCTCGGGCCACAGGTTGGACACCCCTGCTTTAAACCCTTCATTCCCCTTACTGGATGAGTATATATTCCTCCTGTGAGGGGCTTATGCTTGAAGCAGTTAGCTGTGCTGTTGATTTTTTTTTTTTCTAAGAGCAGCTGTTATTTTTATGTAGACTGCATTATACAACATTTTTATTGAAAAGGTGTAATTAAAATAGTAGATTAAAATAAATATTCATTTGCATGTGCAATCCATTATTTGCTTGGCATTTTAGCTGCTTATGTACCTCCCAGTATAGCTATGGGTGGCCTTTTGCCATGGATGCTGAAGGCCCTGATCACCTACCAGTCCTCGCCCCCTTCTACCAGATATGATATTGGATGCTACTAGGGCATTTTAATTCCGGGAGCAGCTATGATCAAAGAACATTCTAAGAGAACAGAATGGAAGACAGTGAGGCAAGAGATAAAAGATCAGGTTGAGAAAGAAGAAATCAACATAACCACCACACTCAGAGACTTGGGAGTGGGAAAATATATGAAAAATATTTGCATTAAAGTCCTTGTTAATTTACAAATTGGATATTTTTAAGTCCTTGTTACCATATATACTTGAATATAAACCAAGATTTTGGGGCCAAAAAATTGGTTTATATTTGAGTCACTACCCGACCAATGGCGCAGCTGTCCCCCATTCATCTCCCAGTGACCACCAGGGCTATAATCTTCAATAGAATGATCCCCCCCACTCTCCCTGCTAAATGCATGCCCCCTGTAATGAATCTTGAAGCTATTATCCTCTGTGCACACGAACCCCCATTGCCAGCCATGCTCCTTCATGCACGCCCTACTGCGCTTACCATTAGTACTGCTGCTGCCATCAATGCTGTATTCTGATCTGATGTGGAGCTTTGAGCATCTGTGCATGCTCAAAGCCTGCCAGTTCCTACCCCCTTCGAGATTCTAAGAGAAGGCGGGAGCAGGCAGACCTTGAGCATGCACAGGTGCTCAAGGCCCCACACCGAATCAGAATACAGCATTGATGGCGGCAGTAGGTTTCTAGTATTAATGGTAAGTGCGATGTCGGGGAGTGGGGCATGCATGGAGGAGGGTGGCAGCGGGGGTTTGTGTGCACGGAGGATAGCTGCTTTGAGATTCATCATGGGGGGCATCGTCCTATTGAAGATTACAGCCCTGGTGGCAGGGCTGGTGTTAAGTGAGGGCAAACAGGGCAGCTGACATGGGCCCCACAGCTCCAGGAGGGCCCCGTGGTTGGGGCATCATTTTCCCCTTGTCGGGCCATCTCCTTCCCTCCCTTCCCCTCACTTTCACGGCCCTTTTCAAAACAAAAGTTTAGCTCTCAGAGGGCCCCTGACGGGCAGCCCCAATGCTTCTCCTCTAATGCGAGCTTCCCAGGTGGAAACAGACAGTTGAGTCAGAGGAAAAGCATTGGGGTTGCCGTGTCAAGGGCCTTCTGAGAGTGAAAACTTTGGTTTTAAAAAGTGCCACAAAGCTAAGGGAGGGAGATGGCCTGACAAGGGGAAGAGATTAAGTGGAGCTTCAGGCTTATTGTGTGAAGAAAGGGGGTTGGAGGAATGACAGTTGTTGGATGGAAGACAGAGGGGGGGGGGAGTGAGGGGAACAGATGCTGAATGGAAGAGAAGAGAGGGGGAGCAGATGCAGGATGGAAGTGGGGAGTGTAGAGAGAGGGGAGCAGTTGCTGGAAGGAAGCAGAGAGGAGAAAGAGGGGAATAGACACTGAATGAAAGTGGAGAGAGGGGGAGCAGACCCTGGATGGAAGTGGAGGAGTAGATGCTAAATGGAAGTGGGGAAATGAGGGAGGAGAATAGATGCTGGAAGGAAGTGGAGAGAGAGAGGAGAGAAAACGCTGAATGGAAGTAGAGAGAGGGAAAGCAGTCAGAAGGAAGTGGGGAGGAGAGAGGGGAGTAGTTGCTGGAAGGAAGTGGGGAGGACAGAGAGAGGGAAAGAGACACTGAATGGGAGAGAGAGGGTGAACAGATGATGGATGGAAGTGGGGAGGAGAGAGAGGGGGGAGCAAATGCTGGATGGAAGTGGAGAGGAGAGAGCACATACTGGATGGAAGGAGGGGATAAAGAAAAAAGGGCACCTGCTGGCTTGGGGGAAGAGGATAGAGTTAGTGAGATTCTAAGGAGTGGCAAGCTGAGGACTGGATAGTAATAATTTAATCTAGACAGAGACATAAAATAAATGGAGAAGGAAGATCAGGGAAGAAAAGTGAAGGGAGATCTTGTTGCCTATTCTCTTAATTAAGAACATAAGAGTTGCCATACTGGGACAGACTGAAGGTCTTTCAAGCCCAGTATCCTTTTTTCAGCAGTGGCCAATCCAGGTCACAATTATCTGGGAAGATCCCCAAAAAATAAAACTGATTTTATACTGCTTAGCCTAGAATAAAGCAATGGATATTCTCAAGTTTTTGTAGACCGGGCTCACCAGGATCCCCCAAATTTCTAATCTCAGTTTACACTGAGTCATCCTTTTTTTTTGGGGGGGAGGGGGAGTTCACTTCAGTTTATATTCGAGTATATATGGTAATTGCATATTGGATGCTTACTTTTTTCAGTTTATTACTCTGATTTGTTTCTATGAATTATTTTTAACTGTTTCTGTCCTGATAACAAACTAACTCCTATCTTTCCTTTAGAAAAATGCAACAGACCTACTTATTTGACAAATTCTACTGAATGTGATTATTATACAGTGTGCTTGTACAGTCTCTTGATTGTTAACAGAGTTGAACTGAGAGGTTACTGCTGTATATAAGTGAATTTGTTATGTTTTGTTTTATTCTGTTTGCCCATTTCTGTGCATTGCATTTTTTTCTGTTACAAGATGTAAGGTGAATCAAAATTATCTCAGTAATAAGATCTGAAGGCATTTTTCACCTATAAATTCAAGCTTGGAAATATTTTCCTCACTCATTCTGTGAAGAAATAAAGGAGCTATTTATGTGTTTTTATTTAGTTGCTACTGTGCAAAACCTTTATAATGAGCCAAAGGAAAGTGTTTTTTTTCTCTGTGACCCTGACCCAGTTCCCTAGAGGCTGTTTTAATTATAAAGTCAGAAACAAGATACAAAGCATTGGCTTTAACTTCATTTCACTGAGCAGAAATAGGGAACAAGAGTAAGCAAGGAAGATTGTGTTAAACCATTACAGGTCAGAGTTTCTATAGAGGATTCTTCAAATTTGTGTCTCCAGAGGAGAAGCGAGATCTGGGAATTAGGTGAGGTGGACTGGCAGGGAGAAGAGGGACTTAGGCACACAACCACACCCACACAAACTTACCGTATTTTCTACATTTTTTCCATGAATTTCCATAACGATTTACTGTACTAATTTTATAGTTATTTATGTCTACAAAAAATGTAACTAGGGAACACTGTAGTTAGGTACCTTTTAATCTTCATCCTCAAAACCCAGAAACAACGTGACGCGTGTATACAGTGCGTACTTGTGAGACCTCGCAGCGTCCGAGAGAGAGCAGAAACAATATGACACGTGTACAGTGCGTATTTGTGATGCGTGTGTACAGTGCGTACTTGTGAGACCTCGCAGTGTCCGAGAGAGAGCAGAAACAACGTGACGGTATATTAATATAAACCAGAAGTTTTAGACTGACTGAAATTTCAACTCATAATTTTGATTACTGGCGCATAAAACGCACCCCATATTTTAAGCATATTTTGAGGGGGAAAAAGTGCGTCCTATACACCAGCAAATACGGTAACTGTAAAATTGAGAAGAGCTTGCAGCTACTGCCTTTGGCAAATAAAAATGAAAGAGTTTTAAAGGTTTCAAAAGACTATTAGTTAATGGTGTTAAATATCTGAATTACAGACTAATGGGGTTGGGTTAATTGCATAAGTATTGGTTTAAGTGACTGGAGTACAGAAATTGGTGAAAGTTGTTTAGGATAATTGGTTTTCTGATTAGGCCTAAGTAAATAGTTCAATAAAACCTGTTTAATTTATTAGCCAACCCTGTTCATAGAAGTCTTTTGGGATTTTTCATGGGGGGAGAAGAGAGTAATCCTTCCTGCTATCACTTCTTTTTCCTAGGTAGAGACACTGAGGCCCTGATTCTACAAAGTGTGTCCCGATTTTAGGCAGCTGTAGGCGTCCTACAGCTGTCTAATCAGCCAATCGGGATGCACGTTTTTTAAAAAAATGCTCCCCAGGCAGGCCGCCTATATTGAAGGCGCCTCTGGGAGCCTAGGGAGGCCCGCAAGACGCCTAAGCTCGCCTAAGGGCCTTAGGCGAACCTAGGCGGCCCTACGCGTCTCCCTAGTAGAGGAAGAGATGCTTACAATGTAGGCCAACAAAATGCTGGTCTACATTGTAAGTAGACGCGGCCGCTATACTTATTGCGGCAAGGGATCTCTCTGCTGCTATAAGTATAGCGGGCTGCGGCCGCCTGTCCGATTGCCGGCAGGAGGGTGCCCAAACCCTCCTGCCAGAAGATGCCCCCCCCGACACTACCGATCGCTGGCAGGAGTGTGCCCAAACCCTCCTGCCCGAAGACACACACCCTCCTCACCCTCCCCCCCACGCTAACAGCCCCTAAACCTCCACCCCACCAAACTAACCTTTTCTTTTGGCCAGACGGGTCTTGCCCGTCCAGCCGGCAGGCCCGCCTTGTCGAAATGAGGTGGGCCCGCCCCTTCCCGGCCCATTCCGCCGAAGCCTAAGGCCTGATTGGCCCAGGCTCTAGAAGCCTGGACCAATCAGGCCTAAGGCATAGCGGGTCCGCCCATCCCCACTAAGTCTAAGGCCTGATTGGCCCAGGCGCCTAGAGAGAGATGTTGGTTGGGGAATGGAATGAGGTCTGGAGGAGAGGAAGAATGCAGGAGGCAGAAAGAAAGAAAGTAATATTGGATGCACAGTCAGAAGGAATTACAACCAGAGACTCATGAAATCACCAGACAGCAAAGGTAAGAAAAATTGTTTTATTTTCAATTTAGTGATCAAAATGTGTCAGTTTTGAGAATTTATATCTGCTGTCTATATTTGTCTATTTTTCTATAGTTGTTACTGAGGTGACATTGCATATTTTAAAGTCTTCTCTCTTTACAATACATTTGAACACTTTTATATAAGTATGGAAAGGGTTCAGAGTTAAAGTCCTGGGCAAGTAGGTGGGAAGAGAAGGAAGGGGGGGATTTGTTCAGAGATGTTTGGGGCTTGCATAGAACTAAAACTGTATACTGGCACTGGTATGGTAATCTTTGTTGTTTATTTTGAATTTTATAATAAAAGAAAAAAAGAAATACAAGTGGATTAATTCTTCGAGGGCCCCTAGGCATACAAGTACACTGGGCCCCCCTAGCCCTGCCATGCCCCCTGCCCTGCCACGCCCCCATTTATTTACAAGTGGCGTGGCAGGGCTAGGGAGCCCAGTGTACTTGTGTGCCTAGGGGCCCTCGAAGAATTAATTCTGCCCTGTGGGCAGGGGGTTGTTTTTAAAAGATACGTGGATGGGAGGGGTTATTTTAAAAGATACGAGATGTCTAACTTCCCTCTGGTTTGGGGTTTTCCTTCTTGGTGAGCTGGGAGGGGTTCTTTGACAGTGTGGTTGCTTCCCCCTAGTTCAAACAAAACATTTTCTCTCTCTCTTTTCTTTTCTTTCTCTCTTCTTCCTCTTCTTCTAGGGTTTGGTTTTGGGTGAGGGGTTATTAGCTGCAGTTTGCTTGCTAGGTTGACAGTAGGAGGATACTAAGTGGTTGTGCTTTATTCCTGTTTATTTCTGGGCCTATCAGACACAAGGGCCTTGGGCTATTGATTTGTTCCTTTGTGCTGGTACTGTTTGGGGTTGTTGGGAGACAGGGGGAGGGGCACCAAAGATGGGGGGTGTAATGTAATATTTGATGATGAGGATGATTTTCTTTGTTCACAGATATTGCTCATTTCTTTGTTCAATTGTTGCTTGTTACCTATTGTATTCACTCTCATCAATAAAAATGATTTATACATAAAAGGTATGGGGCAGGGGGTGTTTATAAAAGGTATGGGGAGATTTAAAAAGGTACTGGGAGGACAAGGTGCAGAGCCTGGGATCAGAATGTTTTTTTTTTCTTGTTAGAGAGTTGCGCGGGGACAGAAATCCCACCCATCCCCATCAGGATCCTCTCCGTCCCCACCCATCCCCGTCAGAATCCTCTCCGTCCCCACCCATCCCCGCAAGGAATTACCTCCATCCCCGCCCGTCCCCATAAAAAGCAGCAATTTCATCTGACAGGATCATCAATTCCACCATTTCTTTTGTGTTTGCGCTGCTGTTTTCCTTGTGGAATCTCTTTGGTGGAACCCTTTTTTTGTTTTCTGTTCAGGTAATTAACTTATAAACCGCTCTTTTACTAAGGCTAATGTGTCCATTATATTATATGGACGAACCCTGCTTCCAAAGCCTTCCGTCCCCGTGGGAATCCCGTTGGCTAGAGGGGGGTCCCCGTGGGATTCCCGTGGGCCAGAGGGGGGTCCCCATGGGAGTCCAGTGGGTTAGGGGGCATTCCCGCGGGACCCCCGCGGGATTCCCGCGATCCCCGTTCCCGTGCAGACCTCTACTCTAAATCTAGGGTGCGTTTTATGGGCAGGTGCGTCTTATGGAGTGAAAAATACGTTAATTCCCAACGGGCTTTGGTGTGATTACTACGGGTGCCATGGTAATTGGCTTTGTAAAAGAGGGCCTAAATGTGTAAATAACGCCAATCAGTTTCCTCATAAAGTTTAAGATGTACATATCTACAGTATGTGTTACCTTTAACTGATGCAAAAGACACACGTTTGTTAGGACATTTAGGACAAAAATCTGCAGAAAAATGTTCTCCCCTGCATATGCCATTTTCTTGCAGTAGTTTGTTTCTCATTCAGATGCCCACACAAGCCTGCCAGCTGATGATTTTTCTTTCTTTTGTATAGGGGAGCGACATCCGTTGTGTACAGATACAGGCAAAAAGGAACCCAGAAGCCTTATGCAGTCAAAATGTTAAAGAAAACTGTAAGTTTATTAGATTATGAAATTCTATTTGGATTCTTTTTGTAAGTTAGGCATGGGGAGAAAAGAATCATTGACACGGAAAAAAAAATTTATTTTGAAATAAATCATTGTATAATCTCTAATAATTGCCCCCACCCCCACCCTTGGTCCACCAATATCTAAACACCACAGTCAGCATTGACTTTAAACACTGACTATGGTGTTTAAATTTATACCTGGATATTCAGCACTGAGGCATACCTGGTTTCTGGCATTGAATATCTGGTTACTAAAAGATATCCACTGCCAATATTCAGTGCTGATATCTGGATAACTTTTGGCTTCGGATTAGTTATGACCCCGCGCAGAACTGACATTCTCTGGATAGAGCCAGAGCAGTCACTAAACATTTTCAGTAGCATTATCTGCATAATGCCATTGAAAATCTGTGGCTAGCCCGGGGCATGGAGGAACTGCTCCTAGGGCTAGATTCACTAAGCAAACCGTTCATGTACCAATCGGTTTGTGACCCCTTAGCGACCAAATTTCCCTCCGGCCTGATTCACTAACCTCTCCTGCGATCCGCTTCCAATCCGTGCTTGCAAATGAGAGGAACTGCATGCAAAGTAGGTAGGGATGTGATTCGCTAAACAAATTTCCCGATCCGACTAGGCTGGCCGATCAACCTGTATCGGCACGTGGGGCATTTTTTGGGGGGGTTGGGGAGGGAGGCGGCACTTCAGGTGTGGGCTTCTTTTATTTTTTATTTTAACCTAGCAGTTATTTTGCGTGTGTAATACATGCAAAATATCTGCCTGATTAAAATAAAAAATAAAAAAAAGCTGTCAGAAGCCCTGACAGCAGTGACAGGAGGCTCCTTCTCCTGTCATTACTGTCAGGGTCTGCGCATGCTCCAGGATTGCTCTCTAGCGATCCGTGCTGTTTGTGTGTGGTGGTGGTGGTGGTGGGGGAGTGCCAATGATCGTTTCCATTAGCATGCAGGCCTTTAGTGAATTTGTCAGCCTGCATGCAAACGGAAACGGATCGCACATGGATCGGAGGGTTAGTGAATTTTGCCCCTAGTTGGATAAGTGCCACTGAATATCAACCTGTTTGTTAACAGATGGCTCTTTCTTTCTTTTTCTAATATTTCATATGCCAGAAAATTTAAACGATCCATGTTTCCTTCTGATTAGAAAAGACCAGATAGAGCAAAGAAGACCAAAGGAGACAGCCACAGGTCAACAAATATTATATTGAATGAATTCAAACACAGGCATTTCGGGTCAACAAATACATTTATTATTGAGTGAATCCTGTAGCTGTTTTGTCTCTTTCAGCCATTTCTGCTCCATCTGGTCTTTTCTTGTGATGTACAGAGTCTATTTCTTCTTCTGTTTGTTTTTCTGATTATTAATTGTTTATTGAAAAAAGAAGAGAAGGAAAATAATTGTTTGCAGTTTTATTTGACTGTTCGTAAGCATAGATTAAAGAAACTGTAAGGGTACATCTGTGCCAATTATGGGTACAAACCTGACCTGCTGATACATCTAAACAGTAGAAAATTAGGCAAACTGCTGAGTTGTGGCCACAAAAGAGTAGCTTTATAGACATGTATATATATTCATAAAAGATATAAACTTTTGGATTCAGAGCCTCTGCATAAAATATAAGACCTAAACAGATAATTTGGAGATCAAAGAAAGATGAGCAAGAAATAAATTCAGAGAAATAAATAAAAAAAAGCCCCTCAAAATATGTGTATTTGTATATTTAGGGAAATGTAGCTAGCTTTGCTGGTTTCAAATGGGACACAATGCATAATATAAAAAGAATGTTCCTTCTGTTGGCTGCATTGTAATACTAGTTGTTATCTATTGTCTGATATGTGATATTTTTCAAGTTGTACATAATAATTACTGGTGTCATGTGATGTTTTCCACTTGGCAGAAAGTGCAGAAAGAAAATTCGAAGCACTTTTTTCAAAATCACTTGTCTGTGTAGTAAAGGCAAATAAAAATAGATAAACTTGATTTAAGTAGGTTACTTTTTTAAAAAAAAATTTTTTTATTAGTTTTTCCAAGAACAACAGAAGTGAAAACAGGATGAACACCAGATACAAACAAGCAGTGAACAAGAACCAATACACCCCATCCCTCCCAACCACCCCCATCCTCCCCCCTACCCACTCCACCCCTATCAAGATCAACAACTCAACTGTACAGAGTTCAGAGGAATAACCAAATCAGGGATTCAGCAGATGACTTCGTGCTTTAGTTGTCAAAGTAAGCCAAAAAGGCTCCCAAATTGCACAAAACGTAGGATCCATATCAGACTCCTTTGGGGCACAGCAGAGGCGTTCCATAGACGCCTGGTATAACATAAGAGTACGCCAGGGTGTCAACGTCGGTGGATCTGAGGTAATCCAACAGTGCAGTATAGTTTTCTTCCCCAACAAAATTGTTCTTTCCAAAAAGCCCCGAAACCCCTTCGGAGTTATGCGGTGGAGAGACCCCAGTGTGAATAACATAGCAGGACATAGAGCGTATCTATAGTTCCACATTTGAATTGTATGTTGATGAACCTGTGTCCAGAAGAGTTGCAACAAAGGACATGACCAAAATTGGTGCCTCAGAGTAGCCCGGGATTGCCCGCATTTAAGGCAATTATCAGTAGCACACATCTTGGCACGAAACATATAGGCCGGTGATCTGTAAAGGCGCAACAAAAATTTGTAGTTAATTTCAATCAGCAGAATCTGAGGTGTAATGTGCGAAGTACGAAGAAGACAAGCCTTAAGATAGTTGCTGTAACTACACATGGTAAATCTCCAGTCCATTTTGCTGCATAATGTTCATAGGAGAGGTCCCCCATTTTCTCCTGTAAATATCTATGATGAAACCGTAATGGAATTTGAATCTGTGCAGACAAGCTCAAGGCTTCCGATATAGATTCCCGTCTTCTGGCAGTAATACAGTCTTGATGTAAAGACCGTACATAGGAGGACATTTGGGAATAAGGAAACCAATCCACGGTCTTCTAGTGGAAATCTAATTGTAAAGGAGCTAGCGGTTCCAAAATGCCAGAGGAAGTTACCACCTGGAATACGTATTGTGTATTGGTAGTCCGCCACACCAAGTGAGGGAATTGAAAAGTTCCAGGAGGAAAATCCTTATTGTCCAGGAAGGGCAAGAAAGGTGTGGTGACAGATGGAATATCCATAGCCTTGCAAAGGGACCACCAGACCCGGCGCAGTGGTTTGAACAAGATATCTCCCGTCGGAGGTGGTCGCACCAGAAGTCGTCTTGTATGTAGGAGATAACTAAAGTGGTAAGGTGCACACAATGTGAGTTCAGACTGGGTCGCGGAAAAGTAAGACGTGCCTCTAAACCAGTCATTCAAATGTCTCATTTGGCAAGCCTGAGAAAACATCCTTAGATTCCACAATCCCAACCCCCCCCCCCCCCGATCCTTAGGTCTCTGTAAGACAGACAGAGGTAATCTGGCTCTCTTCCCATTCCATAAATATAGGCCCAAGCTTCTTCCCAGCTCCTTATTGTGTCGAGCAGAAAGCAACACTGGAATCATCTGAAATACATAGAGCCATTGAGGCACCAACACTATATTATACAATGCAATCTTACCCATCAACGATAGAGGGAAAGCCCTCCAAATTTGTAATTTCTGTTTAGTAGCTATCAGTAGTGGTCCGACATTCAGCTGATATAAATGTGTGAGATCTGCTGGAATCTTAATTCCTAAATACAACAAAAAATCAGACGCCCACCGCAATGGAAAGTTTCCTCTCCAATTACGAGGTATGTCTGGGGACAAGGGCAACACTATAAAGAAAAAGGATTGAATCCAATTAAAGCAAAACTAAAATGACCTCATAACTGGAGTGAGGTTTGATGGCAATGTCATAGATTGAGAAATAAGACCAATGCTGGGCAGACTTTTAGAGTCTGGGATCAGGATCTAGGTTGGAATGGTCTTTGATGGCAACTCCAGTACATAAGAACATAAGAATAGCCTTACTGGGTCAGACCAATGGTTCATCAAGCCCAGTAGCCATTCTCATGGTGGCCAATCCAGGTCACTAGCATCTGGCCAAAATCCAAAGAGTAGCAACATTCCATGCTACCGATCCAGGACAAGCAGAGTGTCTTAATAACAGACTATGAACTTTTCCTCCAGGAATTTGTCCAAACCTTTCTTAAAACCAGCTACACTAACCTCTTTTACCACAACCTCTTTTACCACAACCTCTGGCAGCACGTTCCAGAGCTTAACTAGTCTCTGAGTGAAAAAATATTTCCTCCTATTGGTTTTATAAGTATCTCCCTGTAACTTTGTAATTTTTGACGGAGTGAAAAATCGATCCACTCAGGATTTTGTAGACTTCAATCATATCTCCTCTCAGCCATCTCTTTTCCAAGCTGAAGAGTGCTAACCTTTTTACTCTTTCCTCATATTAGAGGAAGTAGAACCAGTGTCGGGTAGTGTCTATAGTCTGTGCCCAAAATTGGCAGGGAGAAACAGACATGGAGTGGAACCTGTGCAGAGTGTTGGATCCAACTATGGCCTACTTGTTGGGTAGACTGGATGAACCAGGTCTTTGTTGACATTTACTATGCTACTTTTATGAATTGCAGTATGTCAAGTGTAGAAATTTTGTAAATGGCATCTAAAAAGATAGGTACCTATCTCTTGTTAATCCCACTTAGGTGCCTATTACAGAATCTCACCTAACTTAAAACTTCCGCAGTACTAATTAACTCTGGGTTTTGCTAAACCGCGGAAGAGCTTCTTACTGTGGACTAGTGAGGTAAATGCTTCAGTGCTCATAAAAATTTACATCGCTGGCCCGTGGTAAGAAGCTCTTCCGCGGTTTAATAAAAGAAGCCCTAAGTTAGGTGCCTAATTTTAGGCACCTATTTATTTAGGTGTCTATCTTTTGGCGCCTCTTATAGAATTTCCCCCAATGTGTACTTCTCACTTCTATGCAAATTCTTCCATTTTTGCCATCTCTTCTGGAAAGGGCAATCAAGGCATCCACTACCATTCCACCATTTCTTTGAAAAAATATTTTCTGATGTTACTTTATCTCATCTTGCACAATGATCTTCACTTTCTAGTCCCCCCCAATATCTAATGTCCCATCGCAACCATTTAAATGCTATATCCCCCTTTTCCATTTCTGCTTTTTTACAAAGTGGAATGGTAGCCGTGTAAGTCCACTTTTAAAGGCAATAAATAGAAATACAGACGTGAAAAAATTAGGACCCCCCCAAAAAAATATTTAGTTCTTTCTTAAGAAATGTTCACATATCGATGTTAAATCTTTTTTTTATTTATCTTTGGAAAAGAAAGTGAAGTAATTGCAGGTAAACAACAAAATATTTTCTTGATTTACTGATGAAACCAAATATATCCACAAAAATGTGTATTCTAACTGAGGAATAAGTTAGGACACCCCCACATATCCTCCCACTTAAAGTGGCTCAAATCACACAGAGGTGTATCATATCAGATACACATGATTAGAACATTGTTACTCAGAATTTTGAAGGAGGTTTGCCCTCAGACATTTAGTTTGGTGTGCTCATGAGTGCTGCAGTGAGAGTGAACACCATGGTGAGATCAAAAGAGCTGCTTGAGGCTTTCAGGAAGAAGATTGTAGCAGCTTGTAAGTCTGGTAAGGGATTTTAAAAGATCTCGAAAGTATTTGACATTAGCCATTCCAAAGTCCAGAAAATAGTGGATGACTTTCCAAACAACTGGCAACATGCCCAGGTCTGGCCGTTCAAGCAAGATGATCCCCAGAACAGACCGCAAGATGCTAAAAGAAGTCTCCAAAAACCCTAAAATGTCATCACAAGACCTACAGCAGGCTCTTGATACTGTTGATATGAAAAAGGCCTCTACAATCAGAAAGAGGCTGCATAAATTTAACTTGTATGGGAGGTGTGCAAGGAGGAAACCTTTGCTCTGTAAGAGAAACATCAAGGCCAGACTGAAATTTGCCAGAGAGAACATAGACAAACACCAGGACTTCTGGAATAGTGTTCTATGGACAGATGAGTCTAAAATGGAATTATTTGGACACCGGAAAAGAGGACATGTTTGACGTACACCAAATACAGCATTCCAGGAAAAGAACCTCATACCAGCTGTGAAGCATGGAGGTGG
Source organism: Geotrypetes seraphini (assembly GCF_902459505.1). Taxonomy (NCBI): domain Eukaryota; kingdom Metazoa; phylum Chordata; class Amphibia; order Gymnophiona; family Dermophiidae; genus Geotrypetes; species Geotrypetes seraphini. Next base: position 538,071,199 of record NC_047084.1, read on the forward strand.
AAGTATCATGGTTTGGGGATGCTTTGCTGCAGCAGGACATGGCCAGCTCACCATCATAGAATCCACTATGAATTCTATCATGCTTGAGGAACATGTGAGACCATCTGTAAGAAAATTAAAGCTGAAGCGGAACTGGACCCTGCAACACGACAATGACCCAAAACATACCAATAAATCCACTAAGAACTGGCTGAAAGCTAAGAAATGGAGAGTCCTGGAGTGGCTGAGTCAAAGCCCTGATCTTAATCCTATTGAGATTCTGTGGGGTGATTTGAAACGGGCTGTACATACAAGAAACCCATCAAACATCTCGCAGCTGAAATAATTCTGCATTGAGGAGTGGGCCAACGTTCCTCAGACCAATGTTGGAGACTGGTAGATGGCTACAAGAAGCGTCTCACTGCAGTTACTGTATTTCAGCCAATGGGGGTAACACTAGCTATTAGGGTGTCCTAATTTATTCCTCAGTTAGAATACACCTTTTTGTGGATATCTTTTGTTTCATGAGTAAATCAAGGAAAATCTTTGTTGTTTTCCTGCAATTACATCACTTATCTTTTCTAGAGATAAATAAAAAAAAAAGATATGGCATTGATATGTGAACATTTCTTAAGAAAGAACTGAATATTTCATGAGGTGTCCTAATTTTTTCACATGACTGTACATGTAAAACAAAAAACACACAAAAAAAGAAAATGATAGCATTTTTTGATCTACTATAACATTTTCCTGCTTTTTTCACCTCTGATCACCCATCCATCTCTCGCTGTTTCTCACTTCACTCCTACCTTTCTCCGTGAGACTGTCATTGGAATGCTTTTATGTTTCACTTATATATTCTGACATTTGCCTACATTTGTTCATTTCTGATCCAAAGAAGGTATTGCCTTTGAAAGCTAATCATAAAATGAATTTAGTCCAATATAAAGGTACCATCTTATATTCTTTTGTTTAGTTTTATTTCTATTTATTACCTGCTGTTTTTAAAAGTAAAATCCCTAGCTGTGCTTCCCCCCCTCACTTCATATCTCTCCCCTGTATCAGAAACTGTGCCCCCCATGTCCCATAAACACTTCTAGGGTAACCATCTTCAGTAAGAGGGGAGAAAAGCAGAGGAATTCCCCTAGCAAAAGACAACTCATCTTGCATAGTCCAAGGGACAAACCTAGTGGCATATGCTACTTTTCTACAGCTCACGCAGACACTCTGTCCAGCAGACATAATCAACCCCTTCACTGGAAAAGTTTCTTCAACAAATTTAGTGGCCACAAGGTCATGGTTGTTTACCGCCTGACACCTCTGTGCTCCTGGCTTACCTCCAAAGGGTAGCTATGCCCCCCCCCAAGCACAGACCATTGCAGCTTTGCCCTTCACCAGCAAGGAATTGTTTGTTCCAAAAAGCGCTCATTGTCCTCTCTCAGTACAGTAGATAAATGTCAGAATTAATGAGTACGTCAATTGAATTGATGCCTTTGCCTTACTTTCCCTTTCACCAAGAGGGATTGGCTCTGCATGCTCCTCCCTCTGACAGGGACTTTCTACCATCTGGCAAAATATCTCTTTGGGTTTGAAGAATCTCTTCATCTTAGAGGGGGGGGGGTCACTTTTCTCCCCTTGCAGATCTGCCCTTCACAATGCTGCTTTAGCTTCTGCAAACTTGGTGGTCTGTGTAGTGACCTAGTTTACCGTGAACTGTAATGCAGAACAATATAGCCCATGGTGTTTGACTTTGTTTTCCATGATCCGCTGCATAGTAATGGGTTTCATCTCTGTTAATGAAAAGCCAGAGAGGAGATATTGCTTGCCCCAGTATGCAAGATTCAGAGACCTCCTTGCCTTTATGTTTGTTTGTTCAAATTTGATATGCCGCTACAGCTTATAACAGTTCAAAACAGTGTACAAGCATAAAAATATTTTTTTTTAAAAAAAAGAACTCCACCAAAAGTAAAAGACAGACATATGACATCATTTAAGCTAAAAGAGGAAGCATGCTTCTGTTTCTGGAGCAACCTAATACATGCAGCCAAAGAAAACTAATAAATGTGATTGTTTTGAGGAATATCCTCCCTAAAAGTTTGTTGACCAAAACTCATAAGATCATATGAGTTGCCATACTGAGACAGACTGAAGGTTCATCAAGCCCAATATCCTGTTTCTAACTGTGGCCATCCCAGGTAACAAGTACCTGGCAAGATGCCAAGGAAAAAAACAGATTTTATGCTACTTATCCTAGGAATAAGCAGTGGATTTAAGAACATAAGCAATGCCTCTGCTGGGTCAGACCTGAGGTCCATCGTGCCCAGCAGTCCGCTCACGCGGTGGCCCAACAGGTCCAGGACCTGTGCAGTAATCCTCTATCTATACCCCTCTATCCCCTTTTCCAGCAGGAAATTGTCCAATCCTTTCTTGAACCCCAGTACCGTACTCTGCCCTATTACGCTCTCTGGAAGCACATTCCAGGTGTCCACCACACGTTGGGTAAAGAAGAACTTCCTAGCATTCGTTTTGAATCTGTCCCCTTTCAACTTTTCTGAATGTCCTCTTGTTCTTTTATTATTCGAAAGTTTGAAGAATCTGTCCCTCTCTACTCTCTCTATGCCCTTCATGATCTTGTAAGTCTCTATCATATCCCCTCTAAGTCTCCTCTTCTCCAGGGGAAAGAGACCCAGTTTCTCCAATCTCTCAGCGTATGAAGGGTTTTCCATCCCCTTTATCAGACGCATCGCTCTCCTCTGAACCCTCTCGAGTAACGCCATGTCCTTCTTAAGGTACGGCGACCAATATTGGACGCAGTACTCCAGATGCGGATGCACCATAGCCCGATACAATGGCAGGATAACTTCTTTCGTTCTGGTTGTAATACCCTTCTTAGCGGCCGCTGCGCACTGTGCCATCGGCTTCATTGTCATGTCCACCATTACCCCCAAGTCCCTTTCTTGAGTACTCTCATTCAGTAACATCCCTCCCATCGTATAGTTGTATCTCGGGTTTCTGCTTCCCACATGTAATACTTTACATTTCTCAACGTTGAACTCCATCTGCCATCTCGTCGCCCATTCCCCTAGTTTGTTCAAGTCTCTTTGCAATTCCTCACAGTCCTCTTTAGTCCGAGCTCCCCTAAATAGTTTGGTGTCATCTGCAAATTTTATTATCTCACACTTCATCCCTGTTTCTAGATCATTTATGAATATATTAAATAACAGCGCCTAATGGGGCCTACATTTTAGGTGCTGCTCGGCGTGGCTGTCAATCAACCGGTAGGCGCCATTTATAGAATTATCCCTAGCGGCACCTACGTGGAATTAGGCATCCTAGACATAGATGCCACTCTATTAGCCAGCTTTTCCCTCACCTCATTTGGTGGCGCCAATATCAGATGCCTGATGATGCCTAACTGAATTATTCTCCACCCCCTAACCACACCTACTTTTTAAAATGGGTGTTGTCAGGCATCTTTAGGCGTGGGAGGTCCCCTTCACTTAGGCGCCGCTAGGCATCCTAAGAGTTTGGCATCAAATTCTTAAATTGATTAATTCTTTTATGATTGGTTGAAAACTGGCGTAGTTAATTACCACCCTGATTAAGCCAATTAAAAAAAATTAGGCATGGATCCTGTACTTAAGCATAGCTAGGCAGCTACGATTAGGGCACCTAGTGGTACCAAACTTGGAGCTCCTTTTACAAAGGTGCGCTAGCGTTTTTAGTGCACGCACTGGATTAGCGCATGCTATAATGCGCGCTGCCCAAAAAGCTACCACCTGCTCAAGAGAAGGTGGTAGCGGCTAGCGCATGCGGCATTTTAGCATGCGCTATTCTGTGCGTTAAAGCCCTAACGCACTTTTGTAAAAGGAGCCGTTGGTCTTGGACGTCTCATTGAAAATGTCTCTCTTTATTAAAATACTTAATTATATTATAATTACATAATTTGTCTTATTGTAGTAATTTGGTAAGGGGGGAGAAAATGATTGTTCTAAATATAAAATGAATGTTTAATAATGCGTTTTATGAAATATTTATGTTCAGATAATTGTATTACATTGTCAAAGTTTAAAAATCAATAAAGATTTATTAAAAAAAAAAAAAAGAAAGAAAATGTCTCTCTTTATGTATTATGTTAGTTTTTGTCCGTCAAGCCCCTTCCCTTGTTTAAAAGCAGACTGAAAACCCACCTTTTTGATATAGCTTTCATTCCTTAACCCTACTCCTCTGCCCTCCAACCCAGCCCTCTGGGTAACCATTCCTCTTAACTGTATCCATAATATCCTGTTTGTCTGTCGTGCCTGTTTAGATTGTAACCTCTTTCGAGCAGAGACTGTTTTCTCAGTCTCTGTGCATCGCTGCGTGCGTCTGGTAGCGTTATGAAAATAATTAATAGTAGTAGTAATAGTAGTAGTATTTGTTGTGATACTGTTTATCTGCTGTAATGCTATTTATTTTGCTGTACACTGCTGTGATGCCGTTCTGGCCACCCAGTGGTATATCAAGATTCAATAAAGATAAGATAAGATGTTTAATATAATGATTTGAGAAAGAATTACTCTGAAATAACAAGGGGCTCATAATAAAAAAAACCAAAACGTCTAAAAAGTGGCATAAATGGGTACTTGGACGATCAAAAAGATTGATCGTCGAAGTACCCATAACCAAAGCTGGTTTTAGATGTATCTAAAACCAGCTTAGGCCTTTCCCCTGCTTCTAAATGCATAGAGCGTAAAGAGGTGTTTTTAGAGGCGGGGAAAGGGCGGGAGGTGGGCCGACCTAGACATAGGCGTACAGCAAGTATAACCAAAACTTTAGGCAGGTTGCCTAGTCGGCACTTATACGTTTTGACTTAGACCAAGTCAAAACAGGTATGAGTGCTGAAAAAGGGGCCGCTGAGCTGATGGTGGCTGCCGCAATCAGCTCAATTACCCAGCAACCTACCCCCCCACCGCAATCATCGCGGCAAGAGAGAGGGCTCTCACTCATGCAGTGATCCACCCGCAACCATCGCGGCACTTGGCATCATTATCGTGGCAGGAGAGATGAGCCATCTCTCCTGCAGTAATCCACCCCTCCCCCACACCCGACAATGATCCGGGCAGAAGGGAGCCCAAGCCCTCCTGCCCCAGCGCCCTCCACCCCCCCCCCCCCGCCCAACAATGATCTGGGCAGGAGGGAGCCCAAGCCCTTCCTGCCCCAGCACAACCCACCTGCCCGACAACGATCCGGACAGGAGGGAGTCCAAGCCCTTCTGCCCCAGCGTCCCCCACCCGTACGACAACAATCATGGCAAGAGGGAGCCCAAGCCCTTCTGCCCCAGCGACCACCCCACCCTGCTGATCTGATCTGGGCAGGAAGGAGCCCAACCCCTCCTGCCCAGGCAACACCCCTACCCCCCCACGTCCACTAAAATACGGGCAGGAGGAATCCCAGGCCCTCCTGCCCTCGGCGCACCCCTCTCCCACGATTGCCCCCCTGAACCCCCGATCGGCCCCCCCCACCCGCCAACCCCACAACCCCCCGCCGATCCCTCGACACCCCCACCCTCGACACCCCATACCTGAAACAAAGTTGGACGGACGGGTCCCAAGCCTGTCTGTCCAGCAGGCCCGCCATCCATTGAATGGCGGGCCTTAGGGCCTGATTGGCCCAGGCGCCTCAAACCCCGTCCACAGGTGGGGCCTAAGGTACCTGGGCCAACCGGAATTGGCCCAGTAGCCTTAGGCCACTTCTGTGGGTGGGGCCTTAGGCACAAGGGCCCAACCCAGCCCATGTGCATAAGGCCTCACCCACAGGAGGGACCTAAGGCTACTGGGCCGATTTCGGTTGGCCCAGGTGCCTCAGGCCCCACCTATGGGCGGGATATGAGGTGCTTGGGCCAATCAGGCCCTAAAGCCCACCATTCGACGGATGGTGGGCCTGCCGGACAGATGGGCTTGGGACCAGTCCATTTGTCCAACGTTGTTTCAGGTACGGGGAGATCACGGGGTCGGCGGGTGGGTGGCCGATCGGAGGTTCAGGGGGGGCCATCGTGGGAGGGGTGTGTGTCTAGGGTAGGAGGGCCTGGGCTCCCTCCTGGTCTGATGATTGGTGAGGTGGGCGGATTCTTTTTGATAGACACCGGTTACAGAATCCAGCTTTTAGGTGAAGGACTGGCTCTTCCTTCACCTAAAAGTCCTGGCTTTGGGCATTTGGGACTTAGACTTTTTTTTGGTTCATTATATGTGGTAAGTGTAGACGAAGTGGTGGTCTGGGTGTTTAAACAGCTGAACATAGAGGCAGGCCATTATCAAAAAAATCCTCCTTTTGGATGTTTTTTTTGATAATGGACATTTTCCCTGCTTCTACTTTCAACATTTAGGACCTTAGGCCAAAAGGGGACTTAGACGTTTTTTTTATTATGCCTCTCCAAGGCTTCAGCTTTTATTTATTATTATTTCTTAATTTTCAGCCATTTCAAAGAAAAGTATAATGAAATAAAAGGAGCCAAATGTCTTCTTGGAACATGGTACTCTGTATCCTCAGCATTAATTAGTCATTAGTTCTTATTCCGGAAGCTACTTCAAAAAGCCATTTTCCTTTAATGAATTATTGATGAATAGCATACACCATGCTAATGAATATCAATTTCCATGGAAGTGCATTTATGGTTTGGAGCAGCAGCTAGTTTATTAGGGTTTGTTTTGGTGGTGATCTCTTAAGAGAGATATGTGGGGTCTGTTTACTCCTGTGCCATGTTAAACTCAGCACTTTAACTTGGACTTAAGACAAAGAGTGCTAGCTTAAAAAAAACTTTAATTAATGGAGTTTTCTGTGTGCATCTCTTGTTTGTGCCTTTTTATGAAACCTGTATTTAAATTCTGTAATGTCTATACTGTAAATGCTGTAAAGTCTGTATCCCTCACCAAAGTTTGTCCTACACATACTATGAATGTACTCTTGTAACCCGTTCTGGGCTCCTTTGGGAGGACAGGCTAAATAAATGACTAAATAAATAAGAATTTGAGATAAGTTGTTACAGTTACAGTAGGATTCTAGAAGACATAAATGGACAGAGATCATGAGAGTTATATGAAGAGACTAGACTTCAAGCCCGTTACATTAACAGTTGCTAGAATAGGTGTGTCTGTCTTTCTTTCTCTCTGTCTCCGTGGCTGCTTTCTGTCTTTCTGTCTTTATTTCTGTCTCTTTCTCCATGGCCGCTGTCTGTCTTTCTTTATTTCTGTCTTGCTCCTTGGCCACTATATGTCTGTCTGTCTTTTTTTTCTGTCTCTCTATCTCTCCTTGGCTGTTGTCTGTCTGTCTTTTTTCTGTCTCTCTCCTTGGCCGCTATGTGTCTCTCTGTCTTTTTTTCGATCTCTCGCTCTCCTTGGCCGCTGTCTGTCTGTATTTCTTTATTTCTGTCTCAATCATTGGCCACTATATGTCTGTCTGTCTTCTTGGCCACTGTCTGTCTGTCTTTTTTATTTTGCTATTTGTCTCCTTGGCCGCTGTATGTCTGTCTGTCTTTTTTTTCTGTCTCTCTCTCTATCCTTGTCCGGCTGTCTTTTTTTTTTTTTTTTTTTTTCTTTCTATCTCTCTCCCTGGCCCCCTGTTATGTGTGTATTGTCTTTATTTATGTCTGTCAGCCTATCTCCCTGCCCCCTGCTTGTATGTTTCTCATGCCTAATGTGACCATTTATTTTTTTCATCAAAAGGGGATATCTATTAATTGTCAGTCCCGCCCCCGAACCCACCCTAGCCCCGCCCCAACCCTGACCTAGCCCTGCCCCCAATCCTGCCCCAATTTCTTCCATTCATTTTTCATGTACACATAATATCTTCATATTAATTCATAATGGTAACCTTAAAATTAAAAAAAACTACAAAGCACACTATACGCAGGGAAAATGTTAATTATCATTTATATTTGGGGGGTTTTCAAAGATGTCAAGGCAAATGACTTTAAAATATGCAATGTCACCTCAGTAACTATAGAAAAATAGACAACTATAGTACAAAATATAGACAGCAGATATAAATTCTCAAAACTGACACGTTTTGATCACTAAATTGAAAATAAAATCATTTTTCCTACCTTTGCTGTCTGGTGATTTCATGAGTCTCTGGTTGTGTTTCCTTCTGACTGTGTATCCTTTCTTTCATTTCTTTCTTTCTGCACTCAGGCATAACACTTGTCCCTTTCTATTCCCTCCCTCCCTCCTTCCTATGTCCTTAGTGCCCCTAGTGCCTCCTTCCCATGTCCATAGTGCCCCCCCAGTGCCTCTGTCCTGTGTCCTTAGTGCCCCCAGTGTCTCTGTCCTGTGTCCTTAGTGCCCCCAGTGCCTCCTTCCAATGTCCATAGTGCCCCCAGTGCCTGTCCTGTGTCCTTAGTGCCCCCAGTGTCTCCTTCCCATGTCCCTACTGCCCCCCAATGCCTCCTTCCCATGTCCATAGTGCCCCAGTGACTGTCCTGTGTACTTAGTGCCCCAGTGTCTCCTTCCCATGTCCATAGTGCCCCAGTGCCTGGCCTGTGTCCTTAGTGCCTCCAGTGTCTCCTTCCCATGTCCACAGTGCCCCCCCAGTGCCTCTGTCCTATGTCCTTAGTGCCCCCAGTGTCTCTTTCCTGTTTCCTTAGTGCCCCCAGTGCCTCCTTCCCATGTCCATAGTGCCCCCAGTGCCTCTGTCCTGTATCCTTAGTGCCCCCAGTGCCTCCTTCTCATGTCCATAATGCCCCCAGAGCCTCCTTCCCATGTCCATAGTGCCCCCAGTGCCTGTCCCGTGTTCTTAGTGCCCCCAGTGCCTCCTTCCCATGTCCATAGTGCCCCCAGTGCCTCTGTCCTGTGTCCCTAGTGCCCCCAGTGCCTCCTTCCCTTGTCCATGGTGCCCCCAGTGCCTGTCCTGTGTCCTTAGTGCCCCCAGTGCCTCCTTCCCATGTCCATATTGTCCCAGTGCCTCCTTCCCATGTCCATAGTGCCCCAGTGCCTGTCCTGTGTCCTTAGTGCCCCAGGTGCCTCCTTCCCATGTCCATAGTGCCCCCAGTGCCTGTCCTGTGTCCTTAGTGCCCCCAGTGCCTCCTACCCATGTCCATAGTGCCCCAGTGCCTGTCCTGTGTCCTTCCCATGTCCATAATGTTCCCAATGCCTCTGTCCTGTGTCCTTAGTGCCCCCAGTATCTCTGTCCTGTGTCCTTAGTGCCCCCAGTGCCTCCTTCCCATGTCCATAGTGCCCCCAGTGCCTGTTCTGTGTTCTTAGTGCCCCCAGTGCCTCCTTCCCATGTCCATAATGTCCCCAGTGCCTCTGTCCTGTGTCCTTAGTGTCCCCAGTGCCTCCTTCCCATGTCCATAGTGCCCCCAGTGCCTCTCTCCTGTGCCCTTAGTTCCCCCAGTGCCTTCTTCCTATGTCTTCCCTTGCCTTTGCCCCTCCCCCTGAACCAGCCTGCCTGCCTACCTCCTTCCCTCCCTCCAGTGCCTGATTCAACCCCCCCTCACCCCCCCGTGGATTCAACCCCCCCGCTCGCCCTTCCGTCCATCCATGTACCGCCACTGCCTGCCAGTCTGCCTCCCTGCTGCGCCGATTCAAACCCTGGGCCGCCGCCGCTGCTTCTTCTCGACGTCAATTTTGGTAGTGAATTGTAATCACCAAGCCAAAGAATTTTAGTCTTCAGCTTATTAAGTTTAAGGAAATTCTACTGTGTGCACGTGTTCAGATCCTCAGTAATCCTTGTTAAGTAGTGTAGGGTTTCGTCAAAGAACTCTGGTTAAGCACAGAAGGAAGATGATATTAGCGTAAGAGAAGGTGTGGACTAGAGGAGAAAAAAATCTTGTTCCCAAGGTTCTTGGATATATGTTAAACAAAGAAGTGGAGAGTCCTGTTGAACTCCACAAAAAGCTTTCCAGTTTTAGGACTTCTTATTTATGAAAATCATTTTAATACCACTCCATGCATGCCCATCTCATTCAGCTTTAGAGGTATCACTGTTTCAAATGCAGCTGAGATATCGAACTGCAGCAAAATGGACTGTTTGCACGTTCGATGTTAATTCTGACAATACGGATTCAGTACTGTGATCCTGAAACCATGTTGTGAGCTATGAAAGCTATCTGTCAGGTTTAAGAAGTCTGATAATTGTACATTAACACAGAATTCTAGGAGTTTTGCAGGCCATGGTATTCCAGCCACCGGCCTAAAATTTTCCACTTTGGTTAAGTCTAATCTCAATTCCTTGGGAAGAGGACTCTGAGCAATGGATGATATTGGTTTTGGATATATACCCTTACCCAGGCATGGGTTGACAAAATTTGTCAGACATAATAGAAAGCCTGGTAGGGCATGCTTTATCATATTAGCTGGGCAGATATCTAAACAGTACCATGTTACGTGCCAGCGCAGGAAAGAGACTTGCCCCAAAACACATTAACATTTGCAGTAACTTGCCTGCCAGCATGTGCTAATCACATGGTGGTTTTTTTATTTAAGTTTTTTAGGAGGTGGGTGTGTCATGGGCAGGGAATGGGCAGAGGAGTGCTATCCAGCGAATGCATTCACATTAGCATGCACAAACTGGCTAATATAGAGTTAACGTGGAAGCACTTACCACCTCTTAAATAGGAGGCAGTAAAGACTCTCATGCTGACATTTATTGATACTGTATGCTAATGGCAAAAAACAAAAGGAATTGACCCCAAAATATCCACAAAGAAGAAAATCCAGAGAAAACCAAAAAAAACTCTGTGGAGTGACGATGTTCCTAAATGGACTTTATTTGAAAGTGTCAAAGTTCCAAAGGTACACTGAAATCATCCACATAAAATAATTCCATCCACATAAAAATAAATCATTGACATAAGAGCCTTAAAGGGCCTAGTCTGCTAGGGATATAGGACCCAACATGGTCTGCATTTTGACACAATTGTTTCCCATGTACTCACCTTTATAAGACCTCCAGGGACTCCTGAAGAAGACTTTTTGTCGAAACGCGTACCGTGTTGGGTCCTGTATCCCTAGCGGACTAGGTCCTTTAAGGCTCTTATGTCGATGATTTATTTTTATGTGGATGATTTCAATGTACCTTTGGAACTTTGACACTTTCAAATAAAATCCATTTAGGAACATCGTCACGCCACAGAGTTTTTTTTGGTTTTCACTGTATGCTAATGTGCATATTACTGTGCAACTGGAAAACATATGTTTAAAAGCCTGCAATTATGCTGAATTAGGGTTACCAGAAGTCCAGATTTACCTGGACATGTCCTCTTTTTAGAGGAATATCCGGGCGTCTGGATGGGTTTTCAAAACCCGGCGCTTTGGGTTTTGAAAACCATTGAGCTCGGGGCTGTCTCTGGAAGGCATGTGCACATGCGTGGATGTGACGCGATGACATCACGTGCATTTTTATGCACATGATATCATCGCGGTGTATCTGTGCATGTGCAAATGCCCTCCAGATGTGGCCTGAATAGATGGGGTTTGTTGGGGGCTGGGGTTGGGGGCAGAGCTATGTGCGGAACTATGCTGAACTAAATCTGGCCTTAGTGCGTGGGAAAGTCTAATTTTGAAATGCCCTAAGACCGGATTCTGGCTCAATTTAGTAAAAAGGCCCCTAAGCTCTTTAGTTATTATTCATGTGCCTTATGTTTAGCACATAATTTTATAATAGGTTGTCTAGCTTGGCAGTCCAGTAAATGCCTATTTGGGGGCTATTTTGTAAAGACAACCTAGGCATCTATGTGCTTTATGAACTAGCCTCACAAAACCTGCAACAGTCAGGGGTAGATTTATACCTGCTTGGGAGTGTACATCACAACTCTGTCCTAACTTTTTCAGCAGCTCAAGGTGAGTTATTCAAAGAAACAAGGTATTTCGCAGATCCTAGAAGGCTTAGAATCTAATTTTGGCCTTTAAGCAATGGAAGTTAATTGACCTGAGCAAGATTACAAGAAGCAGCAGCGAGATTCAAACTAGAGAGTTGCACGGGGACAGAAATTCCACCCATCCCCGCCCGTACCCGCCAGGATCCTCTCCGTCCCCACCCGTCCCCGGCAGGATCCTCTCTGTCCCCACCCGTCCCCGGCAGGATCCTCTCCGTCCCCACCCATCCCCGTAAGGAATTACCTCTATCCCCGCCCGTCCCCATAAAAAGCAGCAATTACTTCTGACAGGATCATCAATTCCACAGTTTCTTTTGCTGTTTTCCTTGTGGAATCTCTTTGGTGGAACCCTTTTTTTGTTTTCTGTTCAGGTAATTAACTTATAAACCCCCTCTTTTTCTAAGGCTGACGTGTCCATTATATTATATGGACGAACCCTTCTTTCAAAGCATTCCATCCCCGTGGGAGTCCCGTTGGCTAGAGGGGGGTCCCCGTGGGAGTCCCGTGGGTTATGGGGGGATTCCCGCGATCCCCGTTCCCGTGCAGACCTCTAATTCAAACCAGGTTTCCCTGGTTGTCACCCTGTTGTTCTCCTGCACTCGTACACAATAGGTTACATAAAACGAGAGTGAGCATTCTCCACACCTAGTTCATGTGTGTATAACCTCTGAGATAATTTTATAAAAGCCCTTTTCCACAAGTAAAAGAGGGTTTACCAGCATAAAAAAGTGTATAGAATTGCCCTCTTTATTGTACAGTATAATATGAATAAATATGTTAAAGGTCTGAATTAAAGTTCCTCTAAGAATCGTATCTTACGAGTGGATTCCGGAGTCTGTTATAGGGGGAAACGCCCTCCAGGGTTTCAAGACAAAGTTGGACAAGTTCATGCTAAACTGGTGAGACTGGACTCATTTGGAGCACTGGTCTTGACCTAGGGGCCGCCGCGTGAGCGGACTGCTGGTCAGGATGGACCACTGGTCTGACCCAGCAGCGGCAATTCTTATGTTCTTATTCTTTGGAACTTGAGAGATGTTTCACTGAAACCAACATGCGGTAAGAATTGTCCAACAATAAGGTTGCACATGTGCTTGAGAAATCCCTGCAATTTACAAGACTTAAAGTTTAATTTCAGGAAAATTTTTCTGTTATAAGCATTGCATTTACAATTTTGCTTTTCTACTTTTTATTTTGACCAGGTAGACAAGAAAATTGTTCGAACTGAAATAGGAGTTCTGCTTCGCCTTTCACATCCTAATATCGTAAGTTCACATTGCAGTAATTTTCCCTGCAACAGCCTTTAATAATTGTTCTGCCATTGCATTTGATTTGTATGCATCTGATCTGTATGGACAGGAATTGTAATGTTTCCATTCTTTAGTAATCCATCAATATACTGCACATTTTAGGTCAATAAGCTGCCTTTAAAAGGTCCTGTTAGAACCTAGATATCCTCTTTTTATACAAAGAACAACTACCATATTTTTGGGACCATAAGACGCACTTTTTCCACCCCCAAAAAGGGGGTGGAAAAGGGAGTGTGTCTTATAGACTGAATACACAGCGCGCGGTGGTCCAGCGCAGTTTCCTGGACGGCTGCCTTTGTCTTAGAAGAGTGACGCACAACGCAGGAGCATGACCTTTGTGCTTCCTACCTGAGATACCTTTCTCACCCAACAGACAGACAATAACCAGTCTAAAGTATCCTCCAGGCAATCAGTAACAAAGGCACTTAAAGATCCGCTTATTGACTCGAACAGAGCCAAGACAGAAGTTATATTTTCCAGGAAACGTATTATCATGTAGGCTCAGGATTAAATAACATGGCTACCACCGCTACCGACCAAATATCCTTGCTTCAGACCTAATGTCCCCAGCCACGAGTGTGTGCTCATTCCACTCTCCCTCACACCATTTGATGTATATACCCAATGCTTTCCTTTTTGCTGTAATTGCCCTCTGTCCTCTCCCCTCCCAGCAATATACTGTATACGCACGATTAACCATGTACCTCTAAAATGTTATGATTATATTGTTTCTTCCCTACAATATAGAATGTACCACTACCCTTGCACCCCAAACACTGTGAATGTACTACTGTGACCTGTTCTGAGCTCCTGTGTAGGACGGGATATACAACTGAAATAAATAAATAAATAAAAAAAATTAATAAAATAGGCTGGTATGGCTCTACAAATAGGCGTCCACAAATAGCTTGGTTTTCAACAGCTTTTTAAAACTAAAGCAGTCAGTGCTTAATCTTAGATGTCCCGACAGCTTATTCCAAAGTGGCATTCCAGCCACTGAAAACATGTTAGATTTTGTAGGTGGTAAGGGCCTCCTATATTATCTGTGGTAACATAGATTCACAGACTTGTTAGCGCAGGAATGCCCTCTTATATACATCCTCAAACAAAATACAAAAAACTTTTTAGTGTGTGGTTAACACATGCATATTCAAAATCTGTTGCATGATGCTTTGCTATGCACAATGGTAGTCCAGTTTGTTTTTTTTTTTTTTGCTGCATTGGGTGCACAATAGCATCTAACACAGCTCAGTAAAAGGGCCTCTAAGTTTGTATCGGAAGAAATGTAAGGTTAAGTCACTTGCTCAAGGTCACATAAAGCTGCAATGAGATCTGAACTGGGCATCCCTTGTTCTCAGATATGTATTTTGACATGATTTTATTTCTTAGCTCATTTTTTACCATTAGCAGAAGGAATTACTATCTGTTTTCCATTTGTAGCATTCCTTGTAGTATGTCTTAAATTGGTTTAAGGGGTATCTGTTTACTAGATCATATACAGCAGTGTTCTTCAACCTTTTGACACCTACGGACCGGTGGAAATAAAAGAATTATTTTGTCCGCAGACTGGCGGTTGAAGAACACTGGGCTAAGTCATGGGTCAGACCCTGCCCATCTCCACCCCAGACCCCACCCCCATAATAGTACTAATTGTAACACCATTTTTTCCATTCATCACCTTCTCAACATTCATTCCTACCAGAACACAGATAACCCCTATGCAAACCTGGCTGTTTTATGCCACCCCCGGTGTTATCTTCGCGCCGGCTCCCTCTTCTTCACTGCCACAGTGCACAAAGCCGCAGACAGCGGCTCCTCACGCATCCCGCGCCTCATCCAGAAGCATTCCCTTTGACATTGCATTGTCAGAAGGAAGGCTTCTGGTTCAGATGCAGGATGCGCATAGGAGCCTCTGCCCGCGGCTTTGTGCACTAAGAAAAAGGGAGCCGGCCCATGATTACACTACATCAATTGCACCGCGGACTGGCAATTGAAGAACACTGTCTTGGGCCCGATGAAGATGCCTGGCCCTGTGGACCAGCAGTAAATTTCTGCGGACTGGCACCGGTCCATGGACTGGCGGTTGAAGAACACTGATATACAGCATAATGGAGAGCTATCTGCTACATGTTTTGTTTCTTGACATTAACCGGGACTCTAGTTTCTCAGTTATGGCCCCTATTCTTTGGAACTCCCTACCGCTATACTTAAGATCTGAAAACTCGCTTAAGAACTTTAAATCACAGTTAAAAGCCTACTACTTTGTAAAGGCATTTGAATCATCTTATAGGTTTACAGTGTTCCCCCGCGAATTTGAGGTTGGAGAATCGCGGACTCACTAATTCACGGTATTCTCCGACCACCTCTTCCTGTACTAAATTCAGGCTACACCAATAAGGAGCTGCGTGTCAGAGCAGTTCCTGACTGGTGTAGCCTGACTTTAGCAACAGGAAGAGGCGGTCGGAGCATACCGTGAGTGATTTTACACCCGCCTGCGCCCCAGCTGCTTTCTCCTGCCTATAAAAACCATATTTGCAGTTTTTCACAATTTGCGGGAATTCCTGGAACGGATTTCAGGGGAGTACTGTATACTCCATCACGAACACTTTTATTTTCTCTTTTTTTATTTTTTATTTTCCATCCCTTCTGCCCTTCATTGTTTTCCCTTAATATTCTTCCCCATATTATATTGTAAACCTTCCCTCCCCTAGTGAACCCATTGCTATCTTGTTTGTTTCCTTGTTTAGGTTACTGCCCTGTTTGTTCTATTTTTACTTTTTAATTAGTTTTTATCCCTGTGTTTATTATTGTAAACCGCTTTGATTTGACAATTCTTGTTAGTAATTGCGGTATATGATATAAAATAACTATAACTATACATACTTTAGCATTGGAACTGGTTCATGAGGGCTTTTTTTACAGACAGCTATGCTGATGATCTTATAGTCATGATTCCTGTCTATTTGGATCAGGTCAAAAGAATGGCATAGCATAGTTCAGATGACTTATCCCCCCTTTTATTAAGACTATCCCCCCTCCCCCCCATTTACCATGCCGGCTTAAAGTAAAAACCTCTAGAACATCGTGATAAAAGGGGCCCTATTATATTAATAAGCTCCTGGATGACACAATTTAAATTAATACAAAATACAATTAAAACTAAATTTCTTAAGAACATAAGACTAGCCTTACTGGGTCAGACCAATGGTCCATCAAGCCCAGTAGCCCGTTCTCATGGTGGCCAATCCAGATCACTAGTACCTGGCCAAAACCCAAGGAGTAGCAATATTCCATGCTTCCGATCCAGGGCAAGCAGTGTCTTCCCCCATGTCTTTCTCAATAACAGACTATGGACTTTTCCTCCAGGAAATTGTCCAAAACTTTCTTAAAACCAGCTACGCTATCCGCTTTTACCACATCCTCTGGCAATGCGTTCCAAAGCTTAACCTCTGAGTGAAAAAATATTTCCTCCTATTGGTTTTAAAAGTATTTTCCTGCAACTTCGAGTGTCCCCTAGTCATAGTAATTTTTGACGGAGTGAAAAATCGATCTGATCCACTCCACGCAGGATTTTGTAGACTTCAGTCATATCTCCCCTCAGCCATCTTTTTTCCAAGCTGAAGAGCCCTAACCTTTTTAGTCTTTCCTCATATGAGAGGAGTTCCATCCACTTTATAATTTTGGTTGCTCTTCTTTGAACCTTTTCTAGTTCTGTTATATTTTTCTTGAGATAAGGAGACCAGAATTGAATGCAATACTCCAGGTCAGGTCGCATCAGGAGTGATACAAAGGCATTATAACATTCTTAGCCCTGTTAACCATCCCTTTTTTAATAATTCCCAAAATCTTGTTTGCTTTTTTGGCCGCTGCTGCACATTGGCAGAAGATTCATCGTATTGTCTACAGTGACACCCAGATCCTTTTCTTGGGCACTAACCCCCATGGTAGACCCTAGCATCCAGTAACTGTGATTTGGGTTATTCTTCTCAATGTGCATCACTTTGCATTTGTCCAAATTAAATTTCATCTGCCACTTGGACGCCCAGTCTTCCAATTTCTTAAGATCTGCCTGCAATTTTTCACAATCTGCATGCGTTTTAACAGCTTTGAGCAGTTTAGTGTCATCTGCAAATTTAATCACCTCACTTGTCGTTCCAATTTTCAGATCAGTAATAAATAATTTAAATAGCACTGTTCCCAGTACTACTCCCTGTGACACTCCACTGTTTAATCTCCTCCATTGAGAAAAATGACTATTTCTATCCGATAACCAATTCCTAATCCACAACTGATCTTTGCAACCTATCCCATGACTTTAATTTTCTCAGGAGCCTCTCATGAGGAACTTTGTCAAAAGCTTTCTGAAAATATAGATACACTACATCAACTGGCTCACCTTTATCCATATGTTTATTCACACATTCAGAGAAGTCAAGCAAATTGGTGCTCAGATCTTCTTTGGCTGAACCCATGCTGACTCTATCTCATTAAATCATGTTTGTCTACGTGCTCCACAAATATATTTTTTAAATAGTTTCCACCATTTTGCTCTGCACTGAAGTCAGGCTTACTGGTCTGTAATTTCACAGATCTCCCCTGGAACCCTTTTTAAAAATTAGTGTAATATAGGCCACCCTCCAATCTTCAGGTACTACAGACGATTTAAGCGACAGGTTACAGATCACTAACAGCAGGTCAGCAATTTCATGTTTGAGTTCTTTTAGTACCTTGGGATGTATACCATCCAGTCCAATTGATTTATCACTTTTTATCTTGTCGATTTGGCTTAGTACATCTTCCAGATTCACCAAGATTTCTTTCAGTTCCTTCACCTCATCACCCCTGAAAACCATTTCCGGTTCAGGTAAATCTCTTACATCTTCTTCCGTAAAGACTGAAGCAAAGAATTCATTCAGTCTGTCCGCTATGTCCTTATCCTCCCTGAGCGCCCCTTTTACTCCTTGATCATATAATGGTCCCACGGATTCCCTTACAGGTTTTCTGCTTCTGATGTACCTAAAAAAATTGTTATGAGTTTTTGCTTCTTTTGTACGTTTCTCTTCAAATTCTCTCTTAGCTTTCTTTATCAGTGCTTTGTATCTAACTTGCCAGGGCTTATGTCTCTTCTTATTTTCTTCATTCAGATCTTTTCCCATTCTTTAAAGGATGTATTTTTTGGCTCCAATAGACTCTTTCATTTCACCTTTTAAGTTTCAAGTTTATTAAAAAAAATTTTATACCGCTTATTCAAATTTCTAAGCGGTGTACAACAATAATAAAAGAGAAATCATTAAAAGAGACAAAACCAATTAGTGTTAAAATATTATACAATATGGTATCAAGTTAGTGGACTTTAACATAAACATATATACTAACTGGACACAATTGGGAAGGTAGGACTGAACTACAAAAATTTAAGATAAAGCACACTTAGGGATAAGACAACAGGTAGGGAAAGGGACTGCCGGCTCTCGTTTCCTCTTCTTTCAACCTTTGCTAATATGTGGAATACATCTGGTCTATTTTTAAATAACATCCATGCCTGGTTTACAGTCTTAACCTTTGCAACTGATCCTTTTAGCTTATTTTTAACCATTTTCCTCATTTTATCATAGTCACCCTTTCGAAAATTAAATGCCTCTACAGTTGATTTCCTTTGCGACATCACTCCCGGTATCAGCTCAAATTTAATCATATTATGATCACTGTTTCCCAGCTGACCCAATGTTGAAGAACCCATTTGCATGTCATTGTCGGAGACTGCTAGAAGCTCACTAAAGACATAGATAATCTATTTTGATAATCTGCCACTGAAATGCATGCAGGCTAAACTGTTGGAAAACAGTTTAGCGACAGTGTTAAAGTTGTGAGAATCTGGCCCCGACTAAAGATGCTGCATAGGTAGCATTCACAACCCAGGGGCTTGGTGGGGGAAAGAAAAGATCAAGTAAGGAGAGGAAGTCCTCATTAAGGGTGACACCAGGTGGCCAGGTTTATAATTCAGGACTGAGGGTAAATGCTCAAGGCTGTTGCTGCAATGACCAGATTAACAGTGGGAGAATCAGTTGAGATAGGGGAAATGCCTCTGAGTAATTGAAAATGAGGGCTGTCACTTATAGATTCTTTTAGTTCGTCAGGCACTCACTTTGCAAAACTTATTTGCTCCATATCATAAAGATGGTGCCAGCATCTTACATCAGATAAGCTTTAAAGCTAAAAGAGGAGCCAATCAACTTAGACCAAAGACATCCAATCCAATTTGTTATTTAAGCTGCGGGAGGCCACTACCTGTAGTTCAAAGACCCACTGTTCTTTATAATTCAGTAATCACTCATAATCGGCAGCTTCTACCCACAAAATACAGAGCCTGTCCTTGATTTGATGTTTATACTGTAACCAATGAGAAACTAAAGGGGCTGAAATTTGTTCCATTTTAATTCTAGATTTATGCGCATTCAAACAGATTAACAGGCAGTGGCGTACCTAGGGTATGTGGCACCCGGGGCCCATCATTTTTTGACACCCCCCCCCCATGTAAAAATTTTATTTATTTTTTTTTTTTTTTGCAATAACCATGAAATGGAATAAATGGTCAGAATAGAAACAGGCAGTGAAAATTTTCTTTTATTGAACCTCATATATGTAACCATTATTCCAAACATAACACAACATAAATTATGTCTAAATTGTCATGACATTAGAAGTACATATGGAGTAGTTGCAGGTGATGCTTGGGACAGTTCTGATTGTGTTAGTTCGGTTTTATGTGTTTTTTGAATAGAAGGGTTTTTATTTCTTTTTGAAGGTTTTGCAGTCTGTGGTTGATATCAATTGGTTGTAGAGTTGGGGGTCGAGTGTTGCAGCTCGAATGGCTAGGAGGTTGTCGAACAGTTTTTTTCTTTTGACGTTTTTGGTTGGAGGGTGTGTGAATGGTGCACAAGTTCTCCTATGTCTGTTTGAAGTGGATTGAATTATTTAGCTGAAGAAATTAGTTACCCCCCATTCCACACACATTAATTCTCTTCCATTTTTGTTCCCATTATAAAAAACACTGATAAGTTCCCAGAAAAAAAATACATTAAAATAAGAAGTGAAAACAAAGGCCCCTACAGATGAGAACATAACATAAGAATAGCCTAACTGGGTCAGACCAATGGTCCATCATGCCCAGTAGCCCATTCTCATGGTAGCCAATCCAGGACACTAATACCTGGTCAAAACCCAAAGAGTAGCAACATTCCATGCTACCGATCCAGGGCAAGCAGACACTTCCCCCATGTCTTAATAACAGATTATGGACTTTTCCTCCAGGAATTTGTCCAAATCTTTCTTAAAACCAGCTACACTATCTGCTTTTACCATAACTTCTGGCCACTTCATTTTTAAGTTTAGATCTTTCCTTTCAAACAGAGACCTTGCTAGATGTCAAATACAGCACAAGGTAACTTCACATGGACTTAGCTGTGCAGGAAATGTGAATCTCCTCATACACCCACCATATAGTGCAAAAATGTGCAAAGGTCTGTTTTTTTCTTTCGATCACTACATAGCCTAATGCCACACAAGCAGCGCTGTTACAAACATATTCTGTAGGTCAATGCTAAGGATAACAAAGTTTCCTTCCTTGGACCAGAAGGAGATAAACCACTGGAAGAGATCCCAAAACAACACCCAAAGACCCACTCAGTGTGTGAATCAGTTGAGTGGAGTGGACTAACTGGGGGGTGGAAATGGGCCCGGAGTTTGCTCAGCAGAATTTCCCAGACCACCTCTTCCTCTCAACACATTGACACGCTGCCACCATCACCACTAGGAACACCTCACTGGGTAGGCCAGCTATGCTATAAACTTTATAAAACACATTATTATATTTTCTTATAAAGCACATATTTTAACTGACCTCTCTGACATCCTCAGCCTTTCCATTCACAAAAATAGAAGGAAGAAAAGTTCCCATTTCCTGCTGTCTCATGTCCCCGGCCTATACAATATTTTTTTTCTGCAGACCCTTCAAAAGTCTGACCAAATCCTCGTTTCACTTGCATTATAAAGTACTGAGGATGCCATCTCTCCCCAATCCCAGGTCCTAAAGTCTAAGACAGTAGCGCAAACTAATGCTGCCAGATACAGGAAAAAATTTTTTTGATTCGATTCAGCCCTATTGAATTGGTTTTTCAATTCGATTTTCCTGCCCAGTTGGGTGATTTTTTTCAAAACTCCTGGTGGGTTTTATAGCTTTTTCACCCCCTTTGGCTTCTCCTAACCACACTGGCGCTGTGGTGTAAATAAAATAAAGAAACAAAAAGGACTTTTCCTCTTTCTGTTAAATCCTAGCTCACGTTTGCAGTCCAACACCAGCTCTGGCAGGATACACATTTCAAATCTGACATGTTATAATCACAAAACAGAAAATAAAATTAATTTTTCTACCTTTTGTTGTCTGGTTATATTTCAAATCTTGTTGGTCCAAGGCTCTGGTTTTCTTCTGATAACTTGCTTGCCAGGGTCTCCTTCTTTCTGCATGCTAACCATCCATCTGCCAACTCTGTCCTCCCTTTCCATTTCCCTTCCCTTCCCAGGAAGTCTGGTATCTTTCCTTTTTTTCATCTCCCTCCACAGATCCACCTTTTCTTAAATACCCTTTCATCCGGCATCTCTCCCTCCTTCCCCACCATCCCAGAGTCCACCATCTCTCCGTTTCTTTTCCTAATTACCCTCCTATCCAGTATCTCTATCCCTCCTCCACACCATCCCTTGTGTCCAATTTCTCTCCCTTTCAGTTCCTTCCCTCCCTAAATCCCATGGTCCATCATCTCTCTCCCTCTCCTCTATTTTCAGACCCATTATTTCTTCCCCCCCCCAAAGTTTGGCATATGCATGTCTCTTTGAACACCCCCTTCCCTCCGTGTACTTCTAAATCATGGTCCCCCCCCAAAGGCCTGTCCCCCCTTAAAGGTCTGCCTGTCCCACCTTGAAGGCCTGCACCCCCCTTGAAGGCCTGTCCCTTCCCCTTGTAGGCCTGTCCCCCCCTTGAAGGCCTGCCTGCCTGTCCCCCCCTTGAAGGTCTGCACCCCCCGAAGGCCTGCACCCCCCCGAAGGCCTGTCCCCCACTTGAAAGCCTGTCCCACCCCCTTGTAGCTTCTCCCCCCCCCTTGTAGGCCTGTCCCCCCTTGAAGGCCTGCCTGCCTGCCTTTCCCCCCTTGAAGGCCTGTCCCCCCTTGAAGGCCTGCACCCCCTTGAAGGCCTGCACCACCCCCCTCGAAGGCCTGCACTCCCTTGAAGGTCTGCACCCCCCCCGAAGGCCTGTCCCCCACTTGAAGGCTTGTACCACCCCCTTGTAGCTTCTCCCCCCCTTGTAGGCCTGTCCCCCCCTTGAAGGCCTGTCCCACCCCCTTGTAGGCCTGTCCCCCCCTTGTAGGCCTGTCCCCCCTTTAAGGCCTGCCTGCCTGCCTTTCCCCCCCTTGAAGGCCTGTCTACCCCTTGAAGGCCTGCACCCCCCCTTGAAGGCCTGCACCCCCCTTGAAGGCCTGTCCCCCCCCTTGTAGGCCTGTCCCCCCCCTTGTAGGCCTGTCCACCCCCCCTTGTAGACCTGTCCCCCCCTTGAAGGCCTGCCTGCCTTTCCCCCCTTGAAGGCCTGTTCCCCCCCTTGAAGGCCTGCACCCCCTTGAAGGTCTGCACCCCCCCAAAGGCCTACACCCCCCCCGAAGGCCTGCACCCCCCTGAAGGCCTGCCTGCCCCCCTTGAAGGCCTGCACCCCTTGAAGGTCTGCACCCCCCCCCGAAGGCCTGTCCCCCCTTGAAGGCCTGCCTGCCTGCCTGCCTGTCACCCCCTCCCCCTTGAAAGCCTGCTTGCCTGCCCGCCCGCCCCACCCTGAAGGCCTGATGCCCCGACCCACCCCGAAGGACCGCTCGCCCCCCTGGCCTCCCCGCACCACCTATGAAGCAGCCGCAGCAGGATCGCGAAGTCAGCGTCAGCGATCCCTGCGCTGCTTCCTGCGCCACGGTCCCGCCCCTCCTCTGACATCAGAGGAGGGGCGGGATCGCGGCGCAGGAAGCAGCGCAGGGATGCTGACGCTGACTTCGCGATCCTGCTGCGGGCTGCTTCACAGGTGGTGCAGGAAGGTCAGTGGGGCGAGCGGTCCTTCGGGGGTGGCGGGGGACTGAACGGCAAGGCCGGGAACACCCCCTTAGGGCTGGTACCCGGGGCGGCCCGCCCCCCCCTAGGTACGCCACTGTTAACAGGTCTTGGTGTTCTACCTGTATAGATCAAAGAGCAAGGACAGATGATGGCATAAATAGCAAATGCTGTATTATGAGTAGTCTCGTTTATTCAACAAAACTGGAAAGGAAGAACTAATAAAGTAAATTTCACTTAATATATAAACTTTCAACCTGAGAGGTGCTCAGAACCTTGAAAAACAAGGTGGAATAAATGCTAATGGGGACAAGCCCCTATAGACATTTCAGTGTTCTATCATTGCATCCTCTCCCGTGTTAGAAAGAATATAGTGAACCCATTTTTCCAAAAATTGAGTTAATGTCCTAAAACAATCATGTGAACAAAATAATAACTTCAGCGTTTTTTCAAAAATGTGAACTTAGCTTGCATGGGTGCTTTAGGAAGCTGTCTCACTCCAGCGGGCTCTAACGCGTTTCGCCGCAAGGCTTCTTCAGAGAGCCGCCAAACAAGCTGGAACTGAGTGAAAACTTCTTCCTTCCTCATCACCCATCACCCGTCACCCGTCACAGTTTTCACTCAGTTCCAGCTTGTTTGGCAGCTCTCTGAAGAAGCCTTGCGGCGAAACGCGTTAGAGCCCGCTGGAGTGAGACAGCTTCCTAAAGCACCCATGCAAGCTAAGTTCACATTTTTGAAAAAACGCTGAAGTTATTATTTTGTTCACATGATTGTTTTAGGACATTAACTCAATTTTTGGAAAAATGGGTTCACTATATTCTTTCTAACACGGGAGAGGATGCAATGATAGAACACTGAAATGTCTATAGGGGCTTGTCCCCATTAGCATTTATTCCACCTTGTTTTTCAAGGTTCTGAGCACCTCTCAGGTTGAAAGTTTATATATTAAGTGAAATTTACTTTATTAGTTCTTCCTTTCCAGTTTTGTTGTATGATTCTGCTCTTTTGGGAGACATAGTTTTAAGTTTGACCCAGTAGTTTTCATTGGTTATTAGTCTCGTTTATTGGCATAAAAGTATCATCCTGAAAAGATAATGGTCCAATTGTGTCTCTCTATAGTTAGATTGCACCATTGGGAATTACCACAACTAGAATGCTTCTCCACATTTGTTGTACTGTATAATTCCTTAAAAATTCTTATGAGATAGATATTCTCCAACATATTTATTATGTTGTAAAAGCTGCAACTGGGTAATCCAGTGGAACAGATAGAAGGCTTAATACAGCGTATCGCAAACTTTGTGGCGCGGCACACTAGTGTGCTGTAACAGATTCCAGGTGTGCCCCAACGAGATGCCAGTAAGGAGGAGAGGCGCGAGTTGATTGCTTAAAGGATGTGTCTCTCGTGGCAAGAGGCACATCCTGTAGGCAGTCAGCCGGCACTGACGACTCTTCTCCTTGCTGGCATCTCTCCTCCTCTCTCCGCACCTCCCCTCCTCCAGGATCCCCCGCCAAAAGTGATGGGTTCAGGGTTGCGGCCAGATGCACAGACGTCGACATGATGATGTAACACTTCCATGCACTTCCGGGTGCCTTCCGGCCGAAAAGTTTGCGGGACACTGGCTTAATACTTGCCAGCATAAGAAATACAGAGATCTTGTTTCTCGCTATCTCTTTTGGTAGTTCATCTGGCTTTAGCTTCATTATAGATCATATTATTTCAATTGTTTAATTCATACAGCATTTATAAGGAAAGGGCAGAGCAGAGTATAAATTAGTTAATTAAACTATAAAACAAGCCAAGGTTTATAAAACCAGAAAACAAAATCAATAACAGTATAAATTTTGATAAGTCAAACGGTGAGTCATCAATATAGACCAACCGTTGGAAACTGAGGGGACCAAAAGTGAAGTAATTGCTTAATGCGGTAATTAGAGAGCCAGAAAGCAATTGCAGCTTGCCATATAAAATTTATGTTCAGAGGGAGTTGTTCCATTCTAGAAGTGTCGGAAAATGAGAGAACTTTATAATGGACTTGAAATAAAAGATGAGGTAATATGCTGATCATAGAGCAAGTGGGGAAAGTATAAAGAGCCTGGCTTATAGAATTCATTCCAACTGTTCTGCATGTGTGTATCTGTGTGTGTGTGCATAAATGTTTGTATATGTCTTTCCTTTGTATGGGTGTTTGTATATGTCTTTCCTTTGTATGGGTGTGTGAATGTCTGTGTGTTTTGTTTGTGTATACTGCATGTGTGTGCATGTGTCTCTTTTGATACTTTTTTTGGTTTGGGTGTACAGTATATCTATTAGAGAATGACAGAGAGATGGGGCTCATAGTAATCTATGGTTATGGTAAAGAAGCAGATGGAAAACTACAAACAGCTCTGCGTATTTTCCTGCAATAAATTCAATAAGTTGGTTACTATGTTGCCCCGTCTCCCCATCCTGGTCATGGTGTCCAAATAATAATGAACTTCTACTTCCTCTATATCAGACAGACAAACCGTAAAGAAAGATGGGGGTGGGCATTTACACCCAATCCTAATTTCCAATTGGCCACAATAGCTGATATATCACTTCCTGTTCCTCTATGATATCTGCAAATGACAGATGGCCAGCTTCCACTCAATTACTGACCAATGCAAAGTGGTGCAGGAATTGTTAGAGTAGGGTTTAGATTTCAGGATGTATTGTTTCATTCCATGTGTTTCTGTAATGTTAGCCTGATGATTTTAATTTTAGCATTTCAGCTTCTGCTGTTAGCTGCTCTTTATTGGTGGCTTTGGAACACCCAGGAAATGAGGACAAAGAGCAAATTGTCCCGAGGTGATGAGACAGATATGATGGAGACCCTGACAGTAGACTTGGCTAGCAGGTCCTAGATGTGGTCTTGGACCACAATGGTGCTTGGCCCCTTTGGCTGTTCTGCAGCCTACTGAATGTGAAGGAGGGATGGAAGATTTCAAGACTGTTTCCTGACTTGGGACTACTGGTATCTGAACTAGCTTTCCTTTATTTTTTGTGGTCTTATGAAAGACAATCAAATAACAAATGTATCTTCAGTGTACTGATAATAATAAAACAATAAAGCATATCAACCTCTAGAGGCAAAATTTATGGATTGGGATAAACAATATATGGTATACTGTATAATTATTTTTCCCCCGTGGAGGATTCGATGACAGTGGCGGTTAAATTTCTGAATGAAACCATGATGAGTATAAAGGAGTGGTTGGATGAGAATAGGCTGAGATTGAATGTTGACAAGACATCCTTAATATACCTCTACAGAGACCCTCAGCAGAATTTGCCATCTTCAGTCATGCTGTTGGATTCTATAGTTGAAGTGCCCTCTGAAATATTTGGGAGTGATTCTCGATTCTCAGTTGTCATTCAGACAGCATGTGTCTGCGATGGTGAGGAAGACATACTTTAAGTTGAGGGTACTGCATACGTTGTCTGATTACCTATCATGGGGCGATTATAAACATGTCCTTCAGTCAGTTATGATGTCTAGCCTAAACTATTGTAATACTTGGCTTGCCTTCTACTGTGTTTCATGTGTTGCAGATAGTGCAAAATTCCATTATAAGGACATTGTTTAGATTAACAAGAGGTGAGCATGTATCCAACTATTACATCAAGTTATATTGGCTTAAGATTGATTTCCATGTCAGGTATAAGATGCTGTTGGTAGTTTATCAGAGTCTGCATGGGCTGGTTCCCAAATACCTAATTGACTGTCTATCGTATTATATTGCGCTTCTGAAGTTGCATTCCTCTGACCACTGGGATTTGAAGATCCCATCGAGAAAGAGCTAAAATTGCAAACAATAAGGGCGGGTGTGTTCTCCTGTGTTGGTCCAAAGGAATGGAACAGGCCTCCGAAATATATACGGCAACAGGGGAATATGAAAACATTTAAAAGCTTGCTGAAATGCTATTTGTTTTGCAAAATGAAATATGGGTGAAGAATGAGGGACTACATTTGTGGCTATGTGAAGACATGCTATGAATATTTGTGCTTAATCGCTGCTAACTGTTTTATGTTCTTATGTTTTTTAGATTGTATTTTTATATGGTTTTATGTTTGTAATGACATTTATTATGTTTGTTAATTTGTACTTCGCTTTGTATAAGGCGAATAATAAACACACAATACAATACAAATTGTCATCTTTTATGTAAAAACTGAGGATTGTGATCATAAACTCCATTTTGTAATATGTAGGTTCTCCTTGGTTTCATTGATCTGATGAGCCCTGAAAAACCTGGCTGGGTGGGTAAGAGGATAGAGAACTATTACATAGTTAAATGTCAGGATTTTGGATTTAGCAGTAGTATCTCAAGACTAATTGGGGGATGGAAAGGCAATGAAAGGGGATGGGACTTCTGCATGTTGAGTTAATTGGAGAAAGACTAAATATTCCAAAACTTTGGAAACAAAGGGAAGATTTGAGATTGGTCTAAAGTTTGAAGCTTGTGATAAGTGAATGATAGGATATACTAAGACGGTTTTCCAATCTACAGAAATGATTCCTTTTTCTAAACTCTTTACATAAGAACATAAGAATAGCCTTACCAGGTCAGACCAATGGTCCATCAAGCCCAGTAGCCCGTTCTCACGGTGGCCAATCCAGGTCACTAGTACCTGGCCAAAGCTCAAGGTGTAGCAATATACCAATACAGAGCAAGCAGTGGCTTCTCCCATGTCTTTCTCAATAACAGACTATGGACTTTTCCTCCAAAAACTTGTCCAAACCTTTCTTAAAATCAGCTGCACTATCCGCTCTTACCACATCCTCTGGCAATGCGTTCCAGAGTTTAACTATTCTCTGAGTGAAAAAAAATTTCTTCCTATTGGTTTTAAGAGCACTTCCCTGTAACTTTATCGAGTGTCCCCTAGTCTTTGTAATTTTTGACGGAGTGAAAAATCGATCCTCTTGTACCCATTCTACTCCACTCAGGATTTTGTAGACTTCAATCATGTTTAAAAGTAAAGGTGATAAGCCATGATAATTAGCAAGAATCCAAGATGATGGAATTGGATTCAAGATACAAGTTGTTTTATTCATCGTCATAATCATTTTTTTTAAGGTTGTAATTGTAGGAATGTTGAATTTTAAACTAAACTAAACCTTAAGTTTGTATACAGCATCATCTCCATAAAGATAGAGCTCGACACGGTTTACAGGTAATTCAATAAATGAGGTAAGAACATAATAAGAAATTAGAGGTCATGAAGAGGATAGCTAGTTTTACATTTTAAATAGATAGCTTTACGTTTTGGACAAAAGCCAGGTTTTCAGATGCTTTCGGAATAATTGGAATGAGCCTAGGTTCCGCAGTGGGGCAGGGAGGTTATTCCAAAGCTCAGTGAATTTGAAGAAAAGGGATTTCCCTAATTTACCTGCATACATGACATCTTTTAAAGAGGGGAAAGATAGTTTGAGTATGTGAGTGGATCTGGTTGTGTCAGGTCTCAAAGAATTCCAGGATAGTGGGATTAGGGGTGGAAGAATGCCATGTAGGATCTTGAAAATTAGGCAGGTACATTTAAAGTGAATCCTAGAAATCACCGGAAGCCAGTGAAATTTTGACAGAAGTGGGGAAACATGATCAAATTTGCTTTTTGCGAAGATCAACCTAGCCGCAGTGTTCTGGATCCGCTGAAGTCTTTGAAGATTTTTCTTGGTTAGACTTAGATAGATGGAATTACAATAGTCTAGTCTGGAAAGAATAATTGATTGTACAAGGCCAGCAAAATGTTGTTGGCGGAAGCAGGATCTCACATGTGAAGACTAAAAAAACATTTTTTTACCAGAGAGTTGAGATGATCATTAAAGGAAAGTGTAGAGTCAATAATGATGCCAAAAACATTGCTTGAGAATTCGATCTGCAGTGTGGGACCAGAAGCGTGGGTAACTGATCTAATTTTGGGCCAAGCCAGAGTAGTTTTGTTTTGGACTCATTCAACTTCATTTGTACAGAGAGGGCCCAGGATTAGAGTTTCATTATGCAAGCTGTTATATTTTCGGTGAGGTTAGTGAGGTTCGAATCTATCTCAAAAAGGACAAAGATGTCATCTGCATATGTAAATAGAGTTTCAGAGGGAGATAGATGGAAGAAATTCAAAGAAGACATATAAATGTTGAAACGAAGAGGAGACAGGGGTGATCCCTGGGGAACACCACATAGCGGTCTCCAAGGAGAAGACATGGTTCCATTCATGTTAACAGTGTAAGAGCGGGATCGTAAAAATTTTGAGAACTAGTCTAAGACTGTGGAATCAATGCCTATCTCAGAAAGTTGATAAATTAAGATATCATGGTGGACAACATCAAAAGCCGCAGATAGATCGAATTGTAGTAGGTTAACAAACTTATTACGAGATTGAAGTTGTTGAATCTTTGAGATTAAAGAGGCCAGCAGGGATTCAGTGCTGAAATTGGGTCTGAAGCCATATTGGCAAGGTAATAGAATGGAGAATCTCTCTAAGTAAGATGAGAGCTGAGTCGATATAATAGCCTTGAGCATTTTGGTCAGGAGAGGAATATTTGCTATAGGACGATAGCTGGAAGGGAAGGATGCGTCTAGATCAGCTTTTTTTTTCAGTAATAGGGTCAGGGCAATGTGTCCCATTTGTACAGAAAATAGGTCAGATAGTAAGGCTGAGTTGATAAGTCTGGTGAGAGATGAAATAGCCTGCGCAGGAATATTCTTGTAAAGGTAGGAAGGGAATGGGTCCAGGGCACATTTGCAGGATAATTTGTGGCACAGTTTAGAGACCTGGGCTTTGGATACATGCTCAAAGACTGTCCAGGATCTGTCTACTGGGATAGGGTTAGTGTTGCTGGGCACTAGAGAGTTGCGCGGGGACAGAAATCCCACCCGTCCCCACCCATCCCCGCAAAAATCCCACCCGTTCCCGCGAGGAATCCCCTCCGTCCCCGCCCGTCCCTATAAACTTCAGAAATAGTTATTTCATTTAATTATGCTACTGAATTAAAGGCTCTGGTAGAGACCCATTTACAAATAAGCAAAGATACTTTATTAATTTGGAAATATTAATTGGGAAGAATACATACTTTGTAAATGGGTTTCTACCAGAGCCTCTAATGTAAATATACAATATAAATAAATACTCAGCTGATGAGAACCCCCAAGCTGTCAGCTGAGGACTTCCTTTGCAGTTGGCCGGGGGTCCCTTTTGCAAAGCTTGGCAGGCAGCAGTAGCGTCCCTGAGTCACAGAGGCTAGCACCTCAGTGGCTCATGGATGTTGCCATCGACTGCTGTGCTTGTTGGAGGGGAGTTCTGGCCATCTCTAGAGGAGGTCCTCTGCTGGCGGTGCTTGGGGATCCCACCAGCCACAGCAAGGGTCAGCAAGTCCTTCAACATTGTAGAAATAAAACCAGAAATGCATTTCCTTTTCTTTTGAACACAATACAAAGACATCTGCTATATATATTTCCCAAAACTAACATATTGAGTCCTCCCACCATTGTTCCAGGTCTTTCTGTCTGTCTCACTCTCTTTGTCCTCCCTCTCTCCAGGGCCTGGCATCTCTCTCTCCTCAGTTCAGTGTGTTTCCTCTCTCTACCCCCTCTAGTCCAGCATCTGCTCTGTCTTCCCCTTCCTTTTGGTTCGTCTGCATTCCAGCCCCTCCTCAAGGTCCTTTTCTGTCTCTCTCTCCTCTCTCCCCCTGTCCAAATCCAGTGTCTCTATGGGTTTACAGTCAGCTAAACTCTAGGTTAAGTGGGATATTCAGTATTTAACAGACTATGGTGAATGGCATAAAGGAAGGATTGAGTTTTAAGCATAGTCCCATTGACTTTGGCAAGTTAAGTCTTGAATATCAGTCCTTTACTAGCCAAATGCTCACTTCAGTCACAGAATGTCCCCAACATACCTGGTTTTCAGTGACCCAGAGCCATTTAGGTACAGTGAAATTGCTTTGAATATCCCCCCCCCCCCCGCCCCGAGACAACCACCTCTTTGGTGCTTACAACGAGCTTTGGAAATAATCACTTAGCCCTGAACTTAGCCCTGAAACAAAAACACCCTAGGATTTAAAAGCTTATTTTCCTCTTAAAGCGTGCAGTAAGGTAGCTCCTCCATGCCTAGGCCCAATGATCCGTCTCTATCCCTGACCTCCTTGCGACCTGTATTACATCGCTTCCTACCGCTGGAATGGAAACAGATCCGGGACTAGAGCTTTGATATCCCTGAGGTAATAAGCCCCTTCCCAAGCCCATGCTCCTCCGCGCGGCAGATGGAAGGCTGCAGGGCGGCCATTGGTGAATTGTTTACAATTGCTGCTGGCGACCCACAGCAAGTGGAGGGAGGTGAGAAGAGGAAGAGAGGGCCGGAAAAGTGAGAGGAGAGAGGGAAGTGATAAATGCAGGCTCCAAGGCGCTGGGAAGAGGGTGAAAGTGCAGAGCCTGTGCTTGAGAGGAGGGCTCTGCACCGGGTGAGCTGGCGGGGGGACAACCGGGTGCTAGGGAGAACACTGCTCGTCTTCCATTTCCTGCCTGCCCTGCTGCAGCACACATAGCTGACCGTAAGTTTTCCATAAGCCCTCCCTCCGACGTCAGCGCTGACATCGGGGAAGACTTCCGATTGGCTATGTGTGCTGCGGCAGGGCAGGCAGGAAATGGAAGACGAGCCTTGCGGCAGGGCAGGTAGGAAAATCAGACGAGTCTCGTGGCTTGAGCTGTATTGAACCCCGCGGGATCCCGAGACCATGAGGGGCATCCCCACGGGATCCCCATTCCCGTGACTGCTGATGGAAAGAGCTTCTTATAGTAGCAACCTTTTCGTTGAAGAATTTTGACTCTAAAGATGGACATGTTTATTGGATGTAATGAATTAGGGTTACCAGATGTCTGGGAAAACCTGAACATGTCCTCTTTTTAGAGGACTGTCCGGGCTCCCAGATGGACTTTCTAAAACCCGGCATTTGTCCTAGTTTTGGAAAGCCCCTAGAAGTTCCGGCTGCATCTGGAGAGCCTCTGAGCATGCCCTCCAGACGTGACTAGAGCTTGTCGCAAAAAGAGGAAGCTTTCTTGGGGCAGGACTGGAGGGCGGAAAAGGGTGTAGCTAGAGGCAGTACTGGGCAGGGCTGAAGATGGAACCAGTTGGGGCTGGGGCAGAATGGGACGTGCTGGAGGTGGAATGGAATGGGATCATGTGTCTGGGGTTTTCTTTTTTTTTTTTTTTAAATATGGTAACCCTTTAATGAGTTAAAAGACCCAATTCTGACAGGCATTTTTTGGGAAATTCCCCTCCATATGCACACTTACACTCAGGGGCTCATAATAATAATTAAAAAAGTACCCATAACCAAAGCTGGTTTTAGACATATCTAAAACCAGCTTAGGCCTTTCCCCTGCCTCTAAAGCATAGAGCGAAAAGAAGCGTTTTTAGAGGAGGGGAAAGGGCGGGAGATGGGCCGACCTACACTTAGGCGTACGGCAGGTATAACCAAACCTTTTGACAGGTTGCCTAGTCGGCACTTATACGTTTTGACTTAAACCAAGTCAAAACAGGTATAAGTGCCGAAAAATGGCGGCTGGCGCGATCAGCTCAGCGGCCCAGCAACCTACCCACCCCGCCACTGTAACCATCGCGGCAGGAGAGATGGCTCATCTCCCCTACCACGATGCGATCACCCCTCTACTCGAACTGCCGCAACCCGCAGCAGGAGAGATGCCCAATCTCTCCTGCCGCGGTTTGTGGCAGTTCGGGTAGAGGGGTGATCGCATTGCGGCAGGGGAGATAGCCAATTTCTCCTGCTGCGATGCATCACCCCCCCAACAAGATTGGGGTAAGAGGGAGCCCAAGTCCTCTTGTCCCGGAGAGATGCAACCCCCCCCCAACAATCGGGGCAAGAGGGAGCCCAAACCCTCCTGCCCTGGAGAGTCGTGACCCCCCGCCGATTATGATCGGGCCAGGAGGGAGCACACCCCCCACCCCCACTAAGATATGGGCAGGAGGGATCCCAGGCCCTCCTGCCCTCAATGCACCCCCTCCCACGATCGCCCCCCAAATCCCATGATCGGACCACCCGCCGACCCGTGTGACCCCCCGCCGACCCCTCAACCCCCCCACCCACCCCCAATTCCCCTCTCCGTATCTGTAGAAGTTGGCCGGACAGTGCCAAGCCATCCCTTGAATGGCTGGCCTTAGGGCCTGATTGGCCCAGGCAGCTCAAACCCCGCCCACAGGTGGAGCCTGAGGCGCCTGGGCCAAACAGAATTGGGAAGGGGTGGGGGGAAATAAGTTTTGTCATTATTTCTATCAAGTTTATTGTGCTGTAATGTTAATATTTTATGTAAATGCATCATCTCTTGTGCACAATCGTAGTTTTAAAAATGAATAAAGAATTAAAAAAAAAAAAAAGACGACGCTGTTCGATAAATTTATTTCTTATCACGATCCATTATTATTGAAATTGTATTTTTAAAGTTCACAACTTGTATTTTTATTGAATGTTCAAATTTTTATGTTCTGTATTTTGCTGATTGTCTTAGTGTAAACCGCCTAGAACTTTTGGTTATGGCAGTATAAAAGAATAAAGTTATTATTATTATTATTCCATATTGATGCTGCCTTATAAGAAAAAAGTTGCTCAAGTAGCTTTTTGGTGCAAATGCCTTTAAAAGAAGGATACATAAGCCTTACATTTCTGGTTTGTCTGAGATAGTTCTCCAGCAAAAAAAAAAATCTTACAAACGAAAGAAACTCTTCTGGCATGTCTCCACAAAATATGATGTGATGTCCTCAGTGTCATGTTGAATAATTGATATTTCAGTGAAGACTGAACTCGGTAATATGTTGATGTTTGGCCAGTTTCGTTCATTTTGAATTTACCAGTTATCATTTCAACATAGGATATCTAGCAAAAACAAAGAAAATAATCCTAATGTGTATATTGACTACAATTGTATTGCAGATAAAACTATTGGAGGTATTTGAAACACCCACTGAAATCAGCTTGGTTCTGGAGCTAGTAACAGGCGGCGAACTATTCGACAGGTGAGTGCCACACAGAATAACTGAAAATAACTAGATTCCTTTGACACATTCTCTGTGAATAATGCATGATAAAAAATGTCTTAACTTTATAGGGGGATAATTCTATAACATGGGCACTAAGATTAATGCATCCAGTATGTACAAATAATGGCATTTATATGTGTATGTGTACACATACATATGTAACTTCTAAAATTCCACCTAAGGAAGGGAAGTTATCAATTTGGGCTATCTTTAAGATGGGTTGTTTTACCATGTAGTTAGGTGCCATCGACTCGTGTTTGAGTCCTAGCAACTTGATGAATTACAGACCAAAAGAAATCGGTTTTGTGCTAGTCATAGTTGTTTTCAACGGTGTCCAGCCATCTGGTTGCAGGTTGCTCTCTTCGCCTGGCTCTTTCGATCTTCCCAAACATGATGTCCTTCTCCAACGATCTTTCTCTTCTAATGGTGTGAGCAAAATAACAGTCGTAACTTCATCATTTGGGTTTCGAGTGACATAGCCGGTTTGATTTCTATGTTTCTATTCCACTTCAGGTTATTGAGGCCACCAGTGTGGCGGATTTTAAGGCCAGATGGGATAGACATGTGGGATCTATCCGCAAAGATAGATAGGGAGGATCACTGGAGTGGGCAGACTTGATGGGCAGTGGCCCTTATCTGCCGTCTATTTCTATGATCTCTTCCAGAATCGATTTGTTAGTTCTTCTGGTGGTCCATGGGACGTCTAAAATCCTTCTCCAGCATCAAAGCTCAAATGAGTCACTCTTTCTGACTTGTTTCCTTAGTGTCCAGCTTTCGCATTCATAATTGACCACTGAGAAAATGAGTGCATGGACAAGTCTGATCTTCGTCTGGAGTGTTATTTCCTTGACATATTTTACCATATGTCATACTATTTTAGCACAGAGTCTCATTGCACAAAATGAGACTGGGACCCTGTGCTAAAATAGCATGACCTGTGCTAAAATAATCCATCTTAAATACTACATTGATAACTTTTTCCCTAAATGCTCTTCTATCAATGTCACTGTTGGCATCCTCATCATAGTAACATAACATAGTAAATGACAGCAGATAAAGACTTGAACAGTCCGTCAAGTTTGCCCATTAATTACATGCATTATAAATTCATGATTAAATTAAATCATCGTTTTATAAAAATATATTTCTAGGCCATAGACTGTAAAGTCTGCCTGGTACTGTCCTTAGGTTCCAACTATTGGAGTTGCCGTCGAAGCTAACTCCAGCCCATCCAACCATCTCGTCACTTGTGGATACATACCGTAAAGTCTGCCCAGCAACGACCTCATGTTCCAAGTTATTGGAGTTCCCATCAATGTCCTTCCTCTTAGGCACCAGCTCTGTGGGTGCTGTAGGCGCCCGAACACCCCCAATATTTTGGGAACCTCACATGACGGCAGATGTACTAGTTGCCCTCGGCCCCGTGGCTTTATAGGGTCCCCCAAAGGCCGGCATGCTTCCCCCTTGTCTCCACCCTCATCCAGCATCCCCCTGGCTTTTCCAGTCTAAGTTTAAAAAGTAATTACTATCTGCCAAGGATCACTGACACTGCAGCCATTCTAACAGGCTGCCCGCAGCCTCCGCTGCACTTTCCCTCTGCCTCAGTCTGTCCCAGACTGAAACAGGATGTTACGTCAGAGGAGGGATGGGACTGTGGCAGAGGGAAAGTGCAGCAGAGGCCATGGGCTGCAGTGCCAGTGATCTTCTGCAGACAGTAATTACTTTTTAAACTTAGACAGGAAAGGCCAGGGGGACGCCGCAGCCTGTTAGATTGGCTGCAGCATCAGCCCTGAGCTTGCTAACCTGGGGAAAAAAGGCGCGGAGAGGAGGATCAGTGCCGGCGCCAGCTGATTGCCTACAGGACATGCCTCTCACCGCAAGAGGCACATCCTGTAGGTAGTCAGCTGGTCCCGGCACCTCTCCTTGCCGGAGTCTCGCTGCACACCCTGAATCTCGCTACGGCACACAGTTTGTGATACACTGCTGTAAATCCAGGGCTGTGGAGATGGTGTCGAGGAGTTGGAGACAATTTTGGGTACTGAAGTCTGAGTCATGGGTACCAGAAACTCTGAAGTCAGAGTTAGAGTTGCCAGGGCTGTGGAATCAGAGTTGGAGTCGAGGAGTTGGAGACAATTTTGGGTACCTGGAGTCGGAGTTGTGGGTACCAGAAACTGAGTAGTCTGAGTCGGAGGATTTATCTACCAACTCCACAGCCCTCTGTAAATCTCTGGTTATGCCTTATTTGGAATGCTGGAGACCACACCTTCAAAAAAATATAGATAAGATGGAGTTTGTCCAGAGGGTAGATACTAAAATGGCCAGTGGTCTTTGTCATAAAGCATGTGAGGACAGATTTAAAGATCTTAGTATGTTTGCTTAGAAATAAAGACTTGTTGTGGGACTGCCTCTCCAGTGAGAGGCAGTAATCATGCACCTAAAATTAGTGGAGCATGTGTCTATTAGGTACCTTCCATGCTTGTTTGAGTTAAGGAAAGGAGGTGAAGCATGAACCCCCCAAAAAGGATCTGAGATTGCCTATGAAACAGCATCACTGTATTTGACTTTTGATCAATAAAGATATAAGAAAAAGAAAGAATAAAGACAGGAGAGGGGCGACATAAAGATACTTTATTATACTAGGCTTCTTTCTATGGGCCTAATTTGCTAAGGCTTATTTTTCATATTTTGTTTTTGTAGGAAATAAATAAATAAGAGGACACTGGATGAAGTTTTAAAACCAATAGGAGGAAATATTTTTTCACTCAGAGAATAGCTAAGCTCTGGAACGCATTGCCTGAGGTTGTGGTAAGAGCAGATAGCGTAACTGGTTTTAAGATAGGTTTGGACAATTTCCTAGAGGAAAAGTCCATAGTCTGTTATTGAGAAAGACATGGGGGAAGCCACTGCTTGCCCTGGATCGGAAGCATGGAATATTGCTACTCCTTGGGTTTTGGCCAGGTACTAGTGACCTGGATTGGCCACGGTAAGAATGGGCTACTGGGCTATTCTTATGTCTTTTCATGTGTCAGTCTGGACTGCAGCTTCCTTTTTTTTGGTGCATGGTTTATCTATTGCAACAAAACTTATGCTGTAGACATTGTAGTGTTTTTATTTTAGCAGATTTTCTCCCTCCTCCCCAATTCTTTAGTTATCTAATATATTTTACAATAATACGTATTTGATGTGAGATGAGCTGGCTATCACGTCTGTATGACTGATAAAACATAATTTACAAGTCATGAACCTGTGAGTGACAGCTTCTCAATATTTAAATCTCTGACTGTGGATAAAGCCCTCAGAGGTAGTATACTGTGATTCATATCTCATCTTATATGAGCGTTGATTCAGATCCTGTAGGTGGTTGATCAGAATAAGGAAACATGTCAAAGTTGGAAGCTGATAAATAAACATCAGGTAGAATGTACATTTGGAGTAGTTTTTAAAAAGGGATGCCTATGTTGAAAGTATAAGAAGGCTTCTGTATTATCCCTATATAGGTAATATAGGCACCCAGAATCAGCCATAGCATATAAATTCAAATGTTCACATTTATACCTATCCAAAGATGGTGTAATTATGCATATACTCTACTCACTTGTTATAACAGGGGTGGGATACTTACGGCCCACAAGACCATAGCTTTTGAAACCTTCCACTTCCCCATCACTCTTGAGCTGTTTTAATCCCATACTATCCCGGCTCTGTGTGGCAAATCTACAACCACCATAACAGGCATCTCATGATTGGCTAGCATGGAGCATTCAGCAATTGCGTATGCTCAAGGCCTGCTGGCTTCCACTCCCTCACCAACTGCCTTTTATTCTCTAATGTTCATCTCTTCAGAAGAGGGATAATTATGAGAAGAGGCATTTTCAGGGCTTCAGGTTGAGAGCAAGTCTCTACTTACTTCTGGAGTGTCCTCTTTCTCCCCTATGAATGCTCTAGTCTTTATGGCCGCTTTAGACTTCTAGAAGTTGCTGAGCACTTCCTTTTTCCTTCCATGTAGAAGGTTGTCAAAGCTATTCTCCATTTGTGTTGACTACTGGGGCCAGGGACTTCATTTCCCAGCCTACGTAAAGCACTTTCCACATCAGCTAGGCTTATTTTCTGCATTGATCAAGTCTGTTTGCCTAGCCCTTGAGCTTCTTCATATTCTGAGTCACATGCTCTTTTCAGGGTCGAATCTATGACTTTCTCAGTTAGGGTTTATCCTAGCATTCTGTCTCATAGAATTCTTTGCAGTATTTTGAGTTAGCCTTTCCCAAATTTGGAGGTTTACACTGTCTTGCCTGAACTCCAGTTTCTAGGGTTTGGCAGCCGTGGGTAATAGTCAACCAACAGGAATGGCGGAAAAAAAGTCTGGTTGCCGTAGGTATGGGGACAAGGCCATTCACCGCCCCTTGGATTGGTGAATGGCCTTGTCCCCGCAGTAAAGTATCTGCCACGGGTTTCCTCCTTTCCCACCTCTCCTGGTCAGCAGACTCCTCATGATCGCACATCCAGCAGCCCCCTCTTGAAATTTTGGGTGCAGCAGCAGTCCCACCCCTCATGAGTCCAGCAGCCCCCTCTTTCCCTATCGCACCCCATCATAGCATCCTCCCCCCCTCCCGATAAAGACAGGTTGTTCACCCTCTCTAAGATGGAGAGAACGAGAGGGCACTCTCTCTTAAGTTAAAAGGGGATAGATTCCATACAAACTTAAGGAAGCTCTTCTTCACCCAGAGTGGTAGAAAACTGGAACGCTCTTCCGGAGGCTGTTATAGGGGAAAACACCCTCCAGGGATTCAAGACAAAGTTAGACAAGCTCCTGCTGAACCAGAACGTAGGCAGGTAAGGGCTAGTCTCAGTTAGGGCACTGGTCTTTGACCTAAGGGCTGCCATGTGAACGGACTGCTGGGCACGATGGACCACTGGTCTGACCCAGCAGCGGCAATTCTTATGTTCAGCCCAAAACAACAAACCTGTGATTCTCCTTGGTTGGCCCCTTCGTGCCTCCTGGGGTGGGTATACCAGCCTGTTAGAAATTTCCTGCACGCAGGGCTGCTCCAACTGGAACCTTCTTGCCACTGAATCCCTCCTTCAGATGTAACTTCTGGTTGGAAGGTAGGAGGGAGTTGCTTGGGCTGATGGATCAGCTGGAGCTGAAGGGAAGGAAGACAGTTGCTGGATCTGATCTGGGGATTGGGGGGGAGGGAAACAGATACTGGGCTCATGTGGTGGGTGAAGTGGAGCTGGAGGGAAGGGAGAGAGAGAGGTGCAGGACCTGCAGGAAGGAAGAGAGAGAAGGAAAGGGAAAGAGGAAAGCTGAATCAAGGGGATGAAGGAAAAGTGAGTGAAATATTGAACATTGTGGAGGGAGGGAGGAAAGAGAGAGTGTGAGAGACACATTGGTGTAAGGGAGTAAGAGAGAGGAGAAGCTGGACACAGGAAATTATACAAAAAGAGGGGAGATGGTTGGCATGGATGGGAGCATAGGAACAGGGACAAAAAGGAGAATCCTGCATCTGCATGGGGGTGGTATATTGACATAGAGGGGTAATGCTAGACATGGGAGGGTATATGGACATAGAGAGAAGATGGTTAGACATGAGGCAGAATAAGAATGCAGAAGGAAGATGCTGGACAGGGAGGCATAGGGATATAGAGGAGTGATACTGTACAAAGGAGGAGTGGATCATAGAATGGTGAGATGATGAAGGCAGGGAGATAGGCGCAGAGGAAATACTAGAAAGGGAAGTATGGGAGACAGAGAATGGAGATGCTTACTGAACATGGGGGGAAAACTTACATAGAGATGGAAGATGAATGATGAGCATGGAGAAAGAAGACATGTCAAATGGTGTTCGTGGGGATGGGGCAGGATTGGAGACCGAAGTGATGGGGACAGGGCGGGGATGAGGACAAACTCATGGGGATGGGACAAATATTTTCCCCATGTCATTCTCTAATCTGGAGGCAGGATATGATTAATCCTTTTGTAGACCCTAGGCAAAGAAGCACTTTACCCTCCCCCCTTAGAAATATAAACACATTTTACAACTCACATAAATGTTCCCTCCCCCCTCCCCTGTGAATTTGACTGGAGAAGGAAGAAGCAGGTAAGAAGTTCTGCTCCATGACTCCTCTTACCAACTGGAGTACAAGGCACTGAGACCTCTGAAGCAATGGTTGCTACTTCCTCTTCCTTCCAACTTTTCTGACTACCAGCACCTAACTTATTAGAGCAAAACTCTACCTTGGGAGCCTTTGAATTAGCACATCAGAGAGGACCCCTTCTAAACATCTGGGCCCCAGTTTGCCTCTGCCTTAATCCTGCTGAAAGACCAAGAAAAGATCTCTCAAAAATGCGTCAGATCTACAGAATACCTATTG
This sequence comes from Geotrypetes seraphini, assembly GCF_902459505.1. Classification (NCBI taxonomy): domain Eukaryota; kingdom Metazoa; phylum Chordata; class Amphibia; order Gymnophiona; family Dermophiidae; genus Geotrypetes; species Geotrypetes seraphini. The sequence continues at coordinate 538,111,908 of NC_047084.1, forward strand.
AAACTTTAGCAGACACGGGAGCAGTTTTCCACAGGTCAACAGCATAACATTGCTTACACAACAGTGATCTGCATTGGAGAGCTGCATTGGAAGGAAGCCTTTTCTACATCCTCATCGCAAAAGTCATCTGAAGTATTCAAAAGAAAACCTTAATAAATATGAAGTGTTTTGGAACAAAGTGCTTTGGACTGACTGTTCAGCTCATACCATTTAAGATATTTTTGGAAAAAGGACGAAATGTTTGAAGAAAAGAACACTTTGCCAACTGTTAAGCATAGGGGTGGATTTATTATGCTGTGGGGTAGTGTGGCAGCCAGTGGCGCAGTAAATACTATGTGGGTGGAAGAATAGACTCAACTAAATATCAACATATTAGAGCAGCTAATTGTCCCCCCAGTCAGTGAAGAAAACAAAGCTGAAAAAAGGCTGTTTATTTAAGACAATGATCTGAAGCAAAATTAACCCTGACGTACTTACAGGAAAGAAAGGTTTTGGAATGGGCTTCAGAGATCCCAGACTTGAAAATGTTTGAAAAACTCTAGGGTAATCACAGGTATGTAGTGCATGCAGAGTTCTATAAAGGAGAGTGACGGAAAATTTTAATTTGGAAGCACAGGTACTATGGGGTTGTAAAGATGACCTTTTTAAACCTGCACTTAAATCCTGTCCATTTTTAGACACTTGAGGTCAATTCAAGAAGTCACCTATAGTTAGGTGCCAAACTATCTCCTGTTAAGTGCAAATTCTATAATGGTAATTGCACACATACTGCAATTTCTATACCATTCTCCCAGGGAAGCTCAGAATGGTTTACATGAATTTATTCAGGTACTCAAGCATTTTTCCCTGTCTATCCTGGTGGGCTCACAATCTATCTAATGTACCTGGGGCAATGGGAGGATTAAGTGACTTGTCCAGGGTCACAAGGACAAGTTGGAACCCACAAACTCAGGGTGCTGAGGCTGTAGCTTTAACCACTGCACTACACTCTCCCCATAATTGCCATTCTAGAATACTAGCATAAGTTGGCATTTATGTTCCAACATTTAGGCATGAGCAATAATAAATTCTCCAGCCTAAATGCTGGAAGTCGTGACATGAATGACATATTTCTACAAAGTTAACATGTAAGTGCTAGGTGCACCGTGCCTCACCCATGCCCATTACATGTATGATAGAAATTACGTGTTAATATTATACAACAGGGACTAAGTGCAGTTACCGTATTTTTTGGACCATAAGACACACTTTTTCCACCTAATACACTGTGCACGCCCCCAGTACCTTTTTTAGTGGCGGTGGTCCAGCGCGGTCTCCTGGATGGCTGCCTTGGTCTTTAGAAGAGCGACGCACAACTCAGGAGTGTGACCTTTGCGCGTCCTTCCTGGTCGCGCCGCTCTGTGATTGGCTGCATTGGATTAAAAACTGGTTGCGGATAGGAAACAGAGAGTTGGGGGTAAATGGGCAATATCGGACTGGAAAAGCGTCACTAGTGAAGTGCCACAGGGTTCGGTGCTTGGACCCGTGCTCGTCAACATATTTATAAATGATCTGGAAATTGGTACGACGATATTGCGGATGATACAAAGTTATCCAGATTAGTGAAGATGCAGGAGGACTGCGAAGATCTGCAACGTGACATAAACACACTCGAGAAATGGGCCGCGACATGGCAAATGAGGTTCAACGTGGATAAGTGTAAGGTGATGCATGCCAGTAACAAAAATCTTATACACGAATACAGGATGTCCGAGGCGGTACTTGGAGAGACCCCCCAGGAGAGAGATTTGGGAGTACTGGTCGACAAGTTGATGAAGCCATCCACGCAATGTGTGGCGGCAGCGAAAAGGGTGAACAGAATGCTAGGAATGATTAAGAAAGGGATCATGAACAGATCGGAGAAGATTATCATGCCACTGTACCGTGCCATGGTATGCCTTCACCTGGAGTACTGCATCCAGCACTTGTCGCCGTACATGAAGAAGGACATGGTATTACTCGAAAGGGTCCAGAGAAGAGCGACTAAGATGGTTAAGGGGCTGGAGGAGTTGCCGTACAGCGAAAGATTAGAGAAACTGGGCCTCTTCTCCCTCAAACAGAGGAGATTGAGAGGGGACATGATCGAAACATTCAAGTTACTGAAGGGAATAGACTTAGTAGATAAGGACAGGTTGTTCAGCCTCTCCAAGGTAGGGAGAATGAGAGGGCACTCTCTAAAATTGAATGGGGATAGATTCTGTACGAACGTAAGGAAGTTCTTCTTCACCCAGAGAATGGTAGAAAACTGGAACGCTCTTCCGGAGTCTGTCATAGGGGAAACACCCTCCAGGGATTCAAGACAAAGTTAGACAAGTTCCTGCTGAACTAGAATGTACGCAGGTAGGGCTAGTCTCAGGGCGCTGGTGTTTGACCAGAGGGTCACCGTGTGAGAGGACTGCTGGGCACGATGGACCACTGGTCTGACCCAGCAGTGTCAATTCTTATGTTCTTATGATACTGGACTTGATGAACCTTCGGTCTGTCCCAATATAGCAATTCTTATATTTACTCTGACCACTGTGGCATTGGACATCCCAGCAATTAGGACGTCCCAAGTGCTGATTTAGGATGCTTTTTGGACATCTATGTTTTTTGATTATGGGCTCCTTAGTAAACTACAAACTGGTCCATCTGATCTTCTGTTCCACAGTCTTTTGTTGTTTTGCTACAAAACAAAGTCCTGTAAGCAGTCAGCCAGTGCCTTTCCTCCTTGCAAGCATCTCAGGTCACACCTGGAATCCTTCATGGCACACAATTTGTGATACACCGGCCTAGAGGGAGCAGTGGTCATAACTATGACAAGTAAGCTATGTGGGTATGGTTTTGAATTTTGGCTGCATCCTGATAGCTTAGGATCGGGCACTGACCATTTGGGTCTAATAGAGCCAGCAGCAGTCATTGTTATTAAGAAAGACTGACTGCTACCAACTTAATATCACATCCCAGAAGACTATGCCATTGTAGAAGTATATGCTTCACCATTTTCATTTTTAATAGGGCGGGTGGTGGGGTGTGGCAGGATGTTTCCTCATGTTCCTCTGCATTAGTGTTTATTTAAAACTGGCTTCTAATGGGGCTACATTACAAGGCTTCATTTATAATTATATATAGAAAACACTCCCCTCTCCACATTTTTTAGCCTACTCTAGTGCAGTCACAGGAGAAAAAAATATCTAACATCTCTGAAAGTTATCCTGAGTGGTGTAGAATGGGTAAGGGTGAATCAAATTTTCACCCTTTTAAAAAGTGCAAAAACCAGGGGACACTCATTGAAAGTTGAAATTATATGGGAATACTTCTAAAGCAAATAGGAGGAATTAGTTCTTTTAATTCAAAGAATAGTTGAGCTCTAGAACTCATTGCCAGAAGATGTGGTTATAGCGGTTAGCCTAGCAGGGTTTAAGAAAGGTTTGGACAAGTTCCTGGAGGAAACATCCATAGTCTGCTATTGAGACAGAAATGGGGGAATCCACTGCTTCCCTGGTTTGGTTGCATTGAATGTTGCTATTATTTAGGTTTCTGCCAGGTATTTGTGACCGAGATTGGTCATTGTTGGAATCAGAAAACTGGGTTAGATGGACCACTGATCTGACCCAATATGGTGGTTCTTAAATTCTTGTGTTTCAGTCTCTTTAACAGTAATAGAAAAGATAGCAAGAGCTGATTCTTAGGCAAAAACCAAACTTTAGTTTCATTAAACAATAATCCAAGTGAAATCATCAGAGTATTTACTATATATCATTCTACTGATTAAAGTACTTGCCTGGATACAAGCCTAGAACAGGAAGTTTCCAAAACAGATGGGTCCTATCAGTTACTCAAAAATATGATCTGGCATTTAAATAGTTAGTCACTGCTTATAGAAAGACATAAATATTTTGCCCTGTCTGAAATGAAAACTATCATTTTGCATAATGTGATACAGCAGGCAGACCCATTGGTGCAGTGTGCATGCTTCTTGCCTTGTTAACATTTATTGTACTTAATATACCAAACTCAATAAAAAATTTTGAACTAAAAAAACTATCATTTTGTACTGCATAACATTAATGTTTAATTCAATAACAGTGTGCCTGTATATATTGGCACCCAAAGAGCACCTATTCTTTAATGGAAAATAGGTGCCTGATGACCCACACCCCATATTTGGATGCAAACCACGTCAAATTCAGGCACAGCAAGCAAGTTTGAATATTGCAGCTTCCGGGCCAGAACGACATGTGGTAGAACTGAGTGGACTGAAGCTGATACCGCCGACTCGGCTCAGAGAAAGTGGCCAAACAAGCAACCAAATTCCATGCGACTGCCACAAGGGCCACCAGATCAAGGAGTTATCAGTAAGCAAGGTTGGATTGTCCACAAGGAGTAGAGAATGGCACAGGGGCAAAGCTTGTTTCAAGGTTTATTAAATATTTGATGAATCGCTGAATCTGTTTACAAAGCGATGTACATAATTATAAAATAGGATAGAATTAAAAAAATACAAAATACATGAACATTGAGATTGAGACAGGACAAACATTAGTTGGAAGGGAGGAGGGTAAAAAAGATACATCTGTTATATCGAGAAAGACAAATAAGGGAAAAAACAAAAGGAAACATCCCCGCAGGCTCTGTCCTCAGCCCCACGCCATCCCTACAGGCTTTGTCTCTATCCCTGCCCTGTCCCTGTCTCATCCCGTTGACTCAGTCCTCATCTGCCCAAGCTTTGAACACTTATAGAAACATAGAAACATAGAAGATGATGGCAGATAAGGGCCATAGCCCATCAGGTCTGCCCACTCTACTGACCCACCCCAAGTCTACTATCCTAGGGATCCCACTCCTGGTGACAGGTTCCCTTGGCTGTTTGCCTCGATCACCTGCACCGGGAGCTCGTTCCAAGATGCAGGTGATCGAGGCAAACAGCGTGCAAGAATTTAAGAGCAAATGGGATGCCCATGTGGGATCCCTTAGAGGGTTAAGCCAAGGGAACCTGTCACCAGGAGTGGGATCCCTAGGATAGTAGACTTGGGGGTGGGTCAGTAGAGTGGGCAGACCTGATGGGCTATGGCCCTTATCTGCCATCATCTTCTATGTTTCTATGTTTTTATAGTAAAGTATAAAAAGGGACAGTATATAGACTATATTAGTTGAATAGGCCAAACTTCTTAGGAAGTATGTAAATACTGTGTACTTAGCTGTGAATATAGGTAGGTTGGTTGATTTGGTATGAACATATGCACGATTGATGTGCCGGTAACATAACTAGGATGATTGATTATGCCATAATTATGCCGGTATTAATAACTCTATTGTAACACTGCTACAGAAGCCCCTGTAACTCTGTATAGAACCCATGTATTGTAACACCTTTTACAGAATCTCATGCAAACCTCTCTGAATTTGCTTCAAAACCATAACAGGTTCATCCCCAATCTATCTATCTCATCATTTCGAATTTCCAGGCACAACTTGTACACGTAGTGCTTACTTGTTCACTTTTCCAACCTTGAAGGGCTGTATCTACAAGAGATTCCTTGATAGAACATTATCATTCCAAGCAGGCAAATGGAATTACACGTTTAACCAACTTTATTTCAAACGCACTTTCTTATCAAACTTTTAGGAAGAGAATTAAAACTTATCTCTTTGATAGATTTCTCTGATTCCATTTCTGCCTCAATGTATTTTTAAAACACTTCCAGATAGATTTGATTAATCTTAACGTGCTAATGTAATTTCAAAAGTTTTTTTTGTAATATCGCTGTCTGTATACAGCGATATTACAGTAAACTGCTCTGAACTGTTTGTGGTATTGCGGTATATAAAAATAAAGTTAATATTATTAATTGACTCCCCAGTCATTAGTAGCAGTATAGAAGCTCACAATATACAATAAACAATATTCTGTACAACTGTTATTTGCAAATCACAAATAGAGCCTTCCCAAAGATTTAGTAGCTTGTTTTCTGTTTTTTTTTACATCGTCTTGGAAGATAATTGGATTGTCTTTCAGACATTGGTATAGAAAAGAACCAACACTGTGTAGTGGATGAACAAAAAAATAAGGGGCAAATTCTATAAGAAACGCCCAAAAGTTGGGTGGTGTTTAGTGAATCACGCTGAGCGGCACCAATTTGGGAACCTATTTTGGAGGTGCCCAATAATAGGCCAGCTCTAGGCACAAATAAAAGTTAGGCGCTCATGCGAGCGCTTAAGCAAGCTTAAGAGCAGTGATTCTGTACGAAGGCGCCTAACACATAGCCTAAATTTTTAGAAGCGCCTTGTTAAAGAATCACGCTTTCTTCATAGGCACCTATGTTTCAATTAGTAGTGATTAAAAAGCTTAATTGAGCTTGTTATTCAATTTAGATAGGCGCCTATCTAGTTGGGCGCCTCCAAAATTGGTGCCTAACTTTAGGCGCTGGTTACAGAATTTGGGCCTAAGTGTCTGTTAAATGTTGGAAATGCTCCTTGATGCCAGCAACAGTGGATGAATCTGTTGCAGTAACGATAAGATGTTTGGTCAAGTGGGCATGTGGTGGAAGGACATTGCAGATGGACAAGACTTTTGCTGTCACAGCAAAGGCAGAAAAAACATAAATGATGTCATTTAACGGTTCATTTAAATTCAAAGCAGCTTCTGCAGTTTTTTAAAATCATTGAATTCAGTTGCCAGTTGTCTAAGATGTGTTAAGTTTTTACATATTGATGCTAGCATTTTATAGATGCTGTTTCATCTAGTTGGAACAGCCTGTTTAAGGTAGTCTCAAGCTTAAATGGAGAATGACACAGGGACACAATTTGTTCCTGTCTCTACAGGCTCTGTCCCTGTCTTCGCCCCAAGGGCTCTATTTCCATCCCCACCCCACGGTTATCCACAGGTACCTGTCCCCGTGTCATTCTCTACCAAGGCACACCCAAGTTCCTATTCAACTCTACCAATGCACCGAGTAGCACAAAAACCAAAGTTGCCCGCCAAAATCAAGTGGCAAAGACACGGCAGCCAGTCTTTGTAAAGAAACAGTCCAGGCAACCCCTTGCCCTCTTAACTCCCTCTTCCCATCTTCTTCCTCCTATTCAAACCCTTCCCTCTTATCTGATTTTAGAAAATTGTTAAAGACTTAACTCTTTGATAGGCTGGTAGCTTAATGCATTCTGCTTCATTTTTTCAATCAAGTTCCTTGATGTATTTTATCTGTTCTATGTATTACTTCTTTCCCTGCCATGCCGGTATTTTCTGCATTATATTGTAAATGCTTCCTGTCTTTATCTGTTTTTAAGTCCATTATTCTAGTTTGCATTTTATCTGTATCCCGTGTATTAGCTCACCTTGTTGTGAACCGCCTAGAACTTTTTCGGTATGGCGGTATATAAGAATAAAATTATTATTATTATTTCTCTCCTTCCTTCTCTCTTGCATTCTCCCAACTCTCACTCCTCCTTACCCTCTTTCCCAAACCCCCAATTCTACTATCTTTCTTCCCATCATGCTCCCCCACCAAAGCCTCAGTTGCACGCTTCCTTCATCCCCACTGTGTTCCTTTCATTCATGTCTGCCCTTCCTTCGCCCTCCATTTTGGTGTCATCTCCATCCTCCTCCTCCCCCTCACCCCCACATAGTGGGACTCAGAGCTTGTACAGTATTGATAACTCTGTGGTCTCCCTTTAAAACAGGAACCACATGAGCAGAGAGAGGATGGGTCAGAGGGGCTGACAGTGCTATGTATGTTCCAAGTCCTTGTGGACCATGTTTCTGCACTTGTCTGTTGGCCATGCTTCCATTTTTCCTGTGTTCTCACCTTGTACCCACAGCACTTGGGGAGAGGCACTGCTCTTCCACATACTCCCAAACTCCATCTATGCTGCTAATATTCAAGTAATAGGAAAAACTTACAAATGTTATCTCACATCACGATATTTCACCCTTGTCAATGAAAATGGACTGATCACAGTACTTGAGTACACTCAATAAGCAGCCTTAAAAAAATACATCAGTCGGTGCTGACTGTTCACTTATGAACAAATAGCTCCTTGCCTCTCTGAAGGGGCATTAGATCATACACCAATTCAGCATCTCGTGCAGTGTATTTCTATTGATTAAAACCTTTGCTACACCATAAGCTGCCTTTCAGAAATTAATCATTCTCTGAAATTCAATAACTTCCAAATTCAGATCTTAGAACTTGCTTTATTGCGTAAATGGAGAGGTTCAGGATGAGAATACTTTTACAAACTGCCCATTTTCATCCCAGCAGCACAAGGAGAGAATTAATAGCAGTGTCTAGATTTGATTACATTTTGCTGAATGTTTCATGAAGCTTTTTTCTTGCACAGTATGGGCCTTTTTAATCAGGAAGCTTAAGCAACATTTCTTGGTTTCTTTTGCAGGATTGTGGAGAAAGGATATTACAGCGAGCGTGATGCTGCTGATGCGGTTAAGCAAATCCTAGAGGCGGTTGCTGTAAGTAATATCAGAGGCTTAGCACCTGAAGATCTTTCACCTTTACAGAGCAATTATTAGCCGCTAATGTGTGTGTAAAAATGGCTTTTGGTCTTCATACTAACTCTGAGTTTTCATATGTGTAATTTAGGCAATATTGTATTTATTAAGCTAACAAGTATGCTTCGACAGCCCAAACAAAATCAACCAGAGCAAATATCAGCAATCCCCTGTTGTCGGAGTCACTGCTTGCAGGATCATCTTCAGCAAGATCCTCTCCTAAAAGAGCTGAGGAAAAACAAGGCAAAGCACATTCAACCCATAAAGAGGAAGGCATAAGACACTCGATGAAATTGAGGGAAATACTTTTAAAACCAATAGGAGGAAATATTTTTTCACTCAGAGAATAGTTAAGCTCTGGAACACGTTGCCAGAGGTTGTGGTAAAGGCGGATAGCGTAGCTGGTTTTAGGAAAGGTTTGGAAAAATTCCTGGAGGAAAAGTTCACGTTATTATGACATGGGGGAAGCCTCTGCTGCCCTGGATCGGTAGCATGGAATGTTGCTACTCTTTGGGTTTTGGCCAGGTACTAGTGACTTGGATTGACCATCGTAAGAACGTGCTACTGGGCTTGATGGACCATTGGTCTGACCCAGTAAGGCTATTCTTATGGTTGTATGATATTCAAGAGAAAAAAAAATTGTGCAAAAAAAAAAAAAAAAAAAGCTGCTGTCAAGAAGCTCAAAAATGCTGTTTAAGAATAGGTCAAAGCCTCTCGGTGCTTGATTTACACAATATTTTTTTTTTTTAATTCTTTTGCTGGCATGAATCTTCTGCTTTAAAGCGCTTTTGCTAGAAATTGTAGGCAGAATTCAATAAGGAGCTCCTACACTTAGGTGCAAATTGTTGGCCAAGTTTATAAACTACTAGCACTTACATGCGGGATTGGCACCAAAGTGCGTAAGTTACATGCATAAGTGCTAGGCCCGATTCTATAAACTTGGGAAATTTTATAAATGGCTCATAAAGTTATGTGCATATATCAGATCATGCAGCCAATGTGCACGCACAGCTTAATTGACTAATAGGCCTAATTAGCTCTGATAATTGGCAATTAACACCTTATAATTGCTCTTACCTGAAATTAAATGGAAGTTTTACTTGTAACTTGTTAGGCACGATTCTATAAAAGTTATGCACTAGTTAGTTTGTGCTGCTGAAAAGTATGTGGTTAGGGGACAGATCATGGGTGTTGTTTTTAGTTATGCACAAGTTTATAAAATATGCCCTGTTTGCACAACTTTTTATTAGGTGCCGTCGACTTGTGCTCGAGTCCTAGCGACTTGATGAATTGCAGATCTAAAAAGAAATCGGTTTTGTGCTAGTCTGGAAAGATCCTCCAGCGTCATCCCCATGGTTGTTTACAACGTGTCCAGCCATCTGATTGCAAGCCACCCTCTTCGCCCGCTTCCTTCGATCTTCCCAAACATGATGTCCTTCTCCAGTGATCTCTCTCTTCTGATGGTGTGACCAAAATAAGACAGTCGTAACTTCATCATTTGGGCTTCGAGTGACATAGCCAGTTTGATCTCTTCCAGAATCAATTTGTTAGTTCTGCTGGCGGTCCATGGCACGCCTAAAATCCTTCTCCAGCATCAAAGCTCAAATGAGTCAGTCTTCTTTCCGTATTGTCCAGCTTTCGCATCCGTAACTGACCACTAAGAAAATGAGTGTGTGGACAAGTTTCATCTTTGTTTGGAGTGTTACCTCCATGCCTTTTAATACTTTGTTGAAAGTCTTCATTGAGAGCAACCAAATGCTACTCTGCGGAGTATTTCTCCCTGCTGGTTGCTTCTTTGTTTACAAAATAGCTCATGAGATTGAAGTCCTTTACAACTTCTATTCTATTGCCCTCAAGCTCAAAATCTTTATCATTTTCCATGTTCATAATCTTCGTCTTGTTTATGTTCTGTTCTAATCCCATGTTATGATTTTCGGCTTTGACTTTTCTCAGTAGATACAGCATGTCTTCTTTGCTGATAGTAATGTCTTCTTTGCTGCTAATATTATCTGCCTAGCGCAGGTTCTTTATATTCTGGCCACCAACTTTGAAACTGACACTTTAGCCTATTTGAGCTTCATTTTCCTATGGCTGCAAATGATCACTGTACTGTATATAAGTTGTATTCACAATTTAGGTATAGGGGCTTGAAAACAGGGAAATCTATGCCTTATTGAGGTATAACTATCTTTTTGCAAACCCAGGCCTATGAATATGTTTTACTTTCTGGTTTCCAATACAATTCTTAAATAATGAGCCATTTTGCATGTTTTTTCTAGCATAGTAACTTATTATTTTTTTAAAATAATTTTTATTGATAAAGCAGCCAACACCATACAAGAAAACAGAGGCTACTTCGCAAGAGTAGTCATTGGTGAGGCCCCGCTTGGAGTATTGTGTTCAGTTTTGGAGACCGTATCTGGCGAAAGACGTAAGAAGACTTGAGGCGGTCCAGAGGAGGGCGACGAAAATGATAGGAGGCTTGCGCTAGAAGACGTATGAGGAGAGACTGGAAGCCCTGAATATGTATACCCTAGAGGAAAGGAGAGACAGGGGAGATATGATTCAGATGTTCAAATACTTAAAGGGTATTAATGTAGAACAAAATCTTTTCCAGAGAAAGGAAAATGGTAAAACCAGAGGACATAATTTGAGGTTGAGGGGTGGTAGATTCAGGGGCAATGTTAGGAAATTCTACTTTACGGAGAGGGTGGTGGATGCCTGGAATGCGCTCCCGAGAGAGGTGGTGGAGAGTAAAACTGTGACTGAGTTCAAAGAAGCGTGGGATGAACACAGAAGATTTAGAATCAGAAAATAATATTAAATATTGAACTAGGCCAGTTACTGGGCAGACTTGTACGGTCTGTGTCTGTGTATGGCCGTTTGGAGGAGGATGGGCAGGGGAGGGCTTCAATGGCTGGGAGGGTGTAGATGGGCTGGAGTAAGTCTTAACAGAGATTTCGGCAGTTGGAACCCAAGCACAGTACCGGGTAAAGCTTTGGATTCTTGCCCAGAAATAGCTAAGAAGAAAAAAAAAAAAAAAAAAAAAAAATTTAAATTGAATCAGGTTGAATCAGGAAGGGCAACAGAAAGAAATAACCATGAGAGAGCAGAAATAAAATACCAGCAAATGCAATGTGCATACAATACAAAGGTACAGTATCAGAGCCGTTAGCAAACTATGCATAACCCCCTTCTGAACTGAAATCATTTTCAGTGCATAACAAATGATCAAAACTTGCAACAAAAGCAAAATTTGTAAAATTTTCACAGATGGGGCCTACAAGTGAGCAAACACACAACACTGACATTTTGGAGTTTTGGGGGGTAAATTCTGGATAGGATACCGGTTTCTGCAGCCGCCTAAGAAGTGGCTGAGAATCGCATATCGGATGTCCTATACAGAATCACATCTGGCCTAAGGGACACACGCCCAACCCCGCCTAACTGGCCCAATTTTCTAACCGAATCAAAGAAAAACCCGAAAAATGGGGAGCTCCCTGAACACAGTTTTCCTTCTTGGGGCTTGGGAGACTCTTTTTCTCCCAATTTTCTAACCAGCATCCATATCACAGGTGCCGGTTAGAGAATCACGCCTGATCCCTTGCCATCAGCTGATCTTAACTCAACAAAAGCAAAGGAGTGAAGCAGCTTGTATTATCTGATTTCTATAGCTACTGCTGCCATAACTAGAGGCCAGCACCGCATCCGCTGAACAAATGGAGAGCAGCCTCCAAACAGCTTCATGAAAATCCACGAACCTGGGTTTCTGATTGTTGGTTTGATAAAGGCACCCTGGTGTATGTGACCTTCTATCTCTGAGAGAAAAGAACTTACTCTAAAGTCAGTTCCAGCTCCAAATTGACCGATGTTGCTTTCACATCACATTTTTCTCATTTACCACTTGTGCCACAAGGCACTGATTGAGAAAAAGTAATGGAAAATTGATCATATGATTCATATCCCACTGAACACATGTATTCTATCCTAAAGGGAGTCTGATTGAAATGGAAGAGTGGCATCCATGTCTACACAATTTTGTCTGATTTCTAACCTGACTTCAGTACACTGTAGTTTTATCCATCTGTTTGTCTGTTAATCTACCTCTCGCATTGACTATGGAAATCAGCTGTCAATCTGTGATCATATTTTGAATTTGTTATGAGTTGCTGTAGCTATCCGCAGTGCCACCATGGAGGTCAACTGCCATCACATCTGTTATGCCTGTGTCAGAAGTAGGGGAGGGCCAATAAAAAATTACATAATAAAAATGAACTTAGAAGTCATGAATTAACACAAAAAGGGTGGTGTTTGGTAGTGGGGTTATGCAAAAGATGGTGGGGCACAGGGTGTGGTTTTGTAAATAAGGTGGAGTTAGGGGTGGGGTTATGCAAAAGATGGGGGGTACAGGGTGTGGTTTTGTAAATAAGGTGGAGTTAGGGGTGGGGTTTTGCAAAAGGTGTGGGTCACAACATTGTATCTGGTGATGTAATCAAAGGGGGCATGGAGGGAAAGCATGGGCAGGGTTTGGGCATATTCTCACTAGATTGGCTGATGGGACAGGGGGGGCATGGTCACCTGTTGAAAATATGCAAATTAGGTTTGACAGAAGCTATATAACCTTACTACTCATGCTAACTGCTTAGCAAACCTTAGTAAAAGACTTTTGGCCAAAGACTACACAGAATGGAATACAATAACAAAAAATTACAATAAACAAAGAATATATGATATATCAAATAAACCTATCCCTCTCCTCCCTTTAGTAAATACACGTCTAGATCTTAATGTAACTTGTTTTATTTTTTTTTATATGATTGTAGTATAACGTAGGGTAGTATGAATTTTAGTCTCATCAATTTTTAAAAACTATTGTCAAGTTATTATTTTTCAAGAAGGTGACAGAAGCAAAATAATATTTTCAGCAATCAATATAGACTATGAAAAGTTGTCAACAAATAGTGAACCTGCAACATGCACAGTATCTACAGGGCACTTTATGCATCCCATGGTAATTCACAGGCTGCCGTTTGTCATGAGAAATCTAATTTCAGGTTTCAGATTTTTTCAAGTCTGACCTCATAAAGAAATATAATATTTCTTGAAAGAAAAAAAAAGTTGATAAATAGTTCCTCACTGCTACCTCTACAGTAGATTTATGATGACATTACTCAGATGAAAGGGGAAAGGAGAGGACAGAAGGTACAGACATTTAATTGAGTTGCACTTTTTAAACGATGCAGTGGTATAAGTGAGTCTCATGAGCTTAAAACTTTCTTCATGAATCATGTAGACTTCCTGGTCTGATAAAAAAAAGGCTTGTAAAAAAAATGTAACTTAGCTTTCAGAAACTGTATTTGCAATTCTAGGGATCCTTTCAAAATTTTCTCCTCAATACCAACTTTGGGCTAGATTCACTAAGGGCACGGCACGAATCGGATACAACCCATGAGGGATCTGATCCGTGTCCGGGGGGGCTGATTCACGAATCGCCCTCATGCAAATGAGGGCGATAGGAATCATGCCCCCAACCGAGTGCCCGGATCGCTCTATAGTGACCTTTTTTTTTTTTTACTCTCCGTGCCCGGCAGAGCACTACTTTTTTTTTTTCTTTGCAAGCCTGTGGTTTTAACCCGCTTTAAACCCGTGGGTTAAAACCCCAGCTTGCGCTGTGGGGAAGGGCAGGAGAGATTTGGGGCTTGCAGAGAAGCAGGATTGGGGCTGACAGAGAAGCGGGATCGAGGCAGAGAGCAGGGCGCCAGAAGGCAGAGCAGTTGGAAAGGACCTGAGTGACTGGTTCTCAGCAGTCACTTATTTTTGATTGGTCAGCCCAGTCGGTGTCCCTCTTTTTTTTTTTTTTTTTTTAGTGAATCGCTGCCTGCCTGCATTTGAATGCCGTTCCCTCTCATTTGCATGCACAGATCGGAGGATGATCGGGACAGAGGTTAGTGAATCTGGTCAGAGGGAAATCAGGTCGCAAAGGGGTCACTAAGTGGTCGGAAGTTAATCGGTGGGCTTAGTGAATCTAGCCCTTTGTTTGGGGGAAGGCAAGGTACCTATCAGGTGTCCGGTCAAAAGCGCGCCGGGACAAAGGCGTGCCCAGACAATTGAGCGCAGTGCGTGTTGCCGCGCCACTCTAAATTACTGTTTTTAGTGCTCTGATGGGGGGGTGTGGGGGGAACCCCCCACTTTACTTAATAGACATCGCGCCGCATTGTGGGGGCATTGTGGGGGGTTGTAACCCCCCACATTTTGCTGAAAACTTCACTTTTTCCCTGTTTTTAGGGAAAAAGTTCAGTTTACAGTAAAATGTGGAGGGTTACAACCCCCCAAACCCCCCATAACGCCGGCGCGATGTCTATTAAGTAAACTGGTGGGGTTCCCCAACAAAACCCCCCGTCGGAGCACCTAAAAACTGTAATTTAGAGCGGTGCGGCAGCGCGCGCTGTGCTCAATTGTTGGCGCGCGCTTTTGTCTTTCGCGCCGTTGTCTATCATTCTACTACAGCGTCCCCTGCTGGGTAATGGTTGGATAATCCTGCTCTAGATGATTTACCCCTGCTCATTAATAAGCACATTGGCCCAGATTATAGATCAGCACGCTTAGCCAATCTAGGCATCTCACTTAATTTGCTTAATTGATGCCATTAATTGAAAGTGCCATTAAAAAAAAAAACAACTAAAAAAATTAATAAACTGGTAGGCGCATAACTGGCAGGCTGAAAAAACAGACATATTTATCAGACTTATGTTATTTTACAATACATTTACAGGAAAATATAAAGAAAAAAAAAGAGCTCCCAATTGGACATAACAAATCAAATTCCCTTCTGCACTTCTGCATTTCTCTGGTAACATCATGAAACATTCTTTTTTTTTTTTTACCGAAATATTTTATTGAAATTTAAATAATTCATTACAAAACAAGCAACAAGATAATAAATAAATAAATCTAATAAATCAAGAATCAGGGTTGACATAATGCAGTGAAAAAAAATAATTTTTTTTTTAATCATGAAACATTCTAATTTTACAGTTCAAAAAGAGATGGCCTTTATATTTAAAGAAAAGATGCAGCAGCCAATCTCTAACAGATTTCAATACCAAAGAAACAATTATAGTCACTTTTGTTGCAAGATTAGTATCAGAAGCCTCTGGGCAGACTGGATGGACCATAGTCGTCTTTATCTTCTGTCATCTACTATGTGAAAGCCTTGGTGGTCTAGAGCAGTGGTTCCCAACCCTGTCCTGGAGGATCACCAGGCCAATCGGGTTTTCAGGATAGCCCTAATGAATATGCATGGAGCAGATTTGCATGCCTCTCACTTCTATTATATGCAAATCTTTGCAATGCATATTCTTTAGGGCTTGCCTGAAAACCCGATTGGCCTGGTGGTACTCCAGGACAGGGTTGGGAACCACTGGTCTAGAGGTTCTGTTAGTAACAGAAGAGCTGTGGGTTCACCAGTGATGTGAGGAAAGAGAGCCAGTTGATTTCCAATTAGAGAGAATGAGCTTAAGCGCTTTGGAAATTTTTTCAAAAGATACTGGTTTCCTTTGCAGGATAAGAACATAAGAATAGCCTTACTGGGTCAGACCAATGGTACATCAAGCCAGTAGCCCGTTCTCACGGTGGCCAATCCAGGTTACTAGCACCTGCCAAAACCCAAGGTGTAGCAATATTCCATGCTTCCGATCCAGGGCAAGCAGTAGCTTCCCCCATGTCTTTCTCAATAACAGACTATGGTCTTTTCCTCCAGGAAATTGTCCAAACCTTTCTTAAAAGCAGCTACGCTATCCGCTCTTACCACCTCCTCTGGCAATGCATTCCAGAGCTTAACTATTCTCTGAGTGAAAAAAAAAATTTCCTCCTTTTGGTTTTAAGAGTATTTTCCTGTAACTTTATCGAGTGTCCCCTAGTCTTTGTAATTTTTCACGGAGTAAAAAATCGACCCACTTGTACCCGTTCTACTCCACTCAGGATTTTGTACATTTCTCCCCTCAGCTGTCTCTTTTCCAAGCTGAAGAGCCCTAACCATTTTACTCTTTCTTCATACGAGAGGAGTTCCATCCCCTTTACCATCTTGGTCGCTCTTCTTTGAAACTTTTCTTGCGCCACTATGGGCTCCTTTTACTAAGGTGCGCTAGCGTTCTTAGTGCACGCACAAGATTAGCATGTGCTATAGTGTGCGCTAGAGAATGACATGGTGGCGGTTTACCCGCGGCCACCGCATTTTAGCCGCGGGTCACCCGCCGAAAACGGGGAAGAAAACTAGCAGTCGCTGCGGGGACAAGGCCATTCACCGCCCGCGGGGCGGTGAATGGGTCTTGTCCCCGCAGTGAGGCATGAAGGATCGCGCGGTCCCCGCAGCTCACACCCGCCTGCCCTATCGATTCTAGTGTTTAGCCAGCTCTCTCCCTTCTCCTCACCTTAGTTTGTAGATTTTCTTTTTCGGCGACCCGCACGCTATCAGAGAGCTGCGCACTCGATGCTGCTCAGTTTCGATCTTCTGCTCTGACGCAACCGGAAACAGGAAGTTGCAGCAGAGCAGAAGATTAAACACTGAGCAGCCCCGCGTGCGCGGCTCTTTGGGAAAGCGTGCAGGTCGCCGAAAAAGAAAACCTATAAACTAAGGTGAGGAGAAGGGAGAGAGCTGGCTAAACACTAGGATCGATTGGGCAGGCAGGTAGTGGCTGCGGGGACCGTGCGATCGCTAGTGTTCCCGGCTCAAATTGGAAGGAGGGAGTGAGGAGTGAAAGGGAAAATGATTCTGGGCCAAGGGGATGAAGTCGGAAAGAAAAACCCACAGCAGGAAAGAAAGGGAAGGACAGGCAGGTGAGCCAGATTCTAGAAGCAGGGGGGGGGGGAAGAAAGAGGGAAAAAAGCTAGATGGGGTTGAAAAGAAGAGACACACTGGTATGGAAGAGGAAGATAGGGGAAATCTGGACACAGGAAGGTAACAGAAAGAGGGGAAATTATGTGCATGGGGCATAGGGACAGAGACATAAAGGGGACATGCCACGGGGATGGTATATGGACACAGGGGGGGGCAATGACAGATACATAGGGGAGATATTAGAAATGGAGAAAATAGGAGCACAGAAGCGAGATGGTTTGTGGGGATGGGACAGGGACCGAGCTTGCAGGCTCCAGTGGCTTGCACAAATTACATTGTAACGTGCCATGAAAATAAGAGGAAGGAAGGTAGATAGGCCACGCGAGAGGAGCTGAAGGGTAGTAGAAATGAACAGATGGTAAAGGAGGGAGGGAAGGGTGGTGGTGGAAAGGAATAGAACAGACATTGAAGGAGGGTGGAGAGGAACAGACCCCCAAGGGAAATGTGGAAGACAGAGTGGGAAGAAGACAGATGCCAGACTATGCGGGAGCGGAGGGAAGAAGATGGGTGCTAGACCAATTGGGGGGGGGGGGGTTAAGGGAGAGGCACAGTAACAGCAAATGGAAGACGCAGAGAGAAGACACACAGTGGATGGAAGGAATTCAATGAGAAGATGTGGAAAGCAGAAACCAGACAACAAAGGTAGAAAAAAAAAATTATATTTATTTATTTATTTTTTGCTTTAGGATAAAATAGTATATTAGTTGTGTTGATAAAAATTTATAAACAAAGCCCTGCCAGCTGAACATCTCTTTCTCTAGTTCAGCAGCAGGAACTTTGATTTATAAGAAAGGAATAAGCTAAATATTACAGTACTAAGGCTTATATGGATGCAGCGGGGACGGTGATGGGGCGGTGAATGGGATGGCAGTGGTGGTGACAGGGCGGTGACGGTGACGGGGCGGTGAAGGGAACGGCGGTGACGGGGCGGTGCAGAGGATGGTGGGCCGGTGACGGGGCGGTGACGGGGACAGATTTTTTCCCCGTGTCATTCTCTAGTGTGCGCTATCCGAAAAATTACTGCCTGCTTAAAAGGAGGTGGTAGCGGCTAGCGTGCGCAGCATTTTAGCGTGTGCTATTCCATACGTTAAGACCCTAACGCACCTTTGTAAAAGGAGCCCTTTATCTTTCTTGAGATAAGGAGACCAGAATTGAACGCAATACTCCAAATGAGGTCGCACCATGGAGCGATACAGGAGCATTATGACATTCTTAGTTTTGTTAACCATCCCTTTTTAAATAATTTCCAGCATCCTGATTGCTTTTGTGGCCGCCGCCACACATTGGGCGGAAGGTTTCATCGTATTGTCTACAATGACACCCAGATCCTTTTCTTGGGCGTTAACCCCCAAGGTGGACACTAGCATCCATTAACTGTGATTCAGGTTATTCTTCCCAATGTGCATCACTTTGCATTTGTCCACATTAAATTTCATCTGCCACTTGGACGCCCAGTCTTCCAATTTCCTAAGATCTGTCTGAAATTTTTCAAAATCTGCATGCGTTTTAATGACTTTGAACAGTTTAGTGTCATCTGGAAATTTAATCACCTCACTTGTCGTTCCAATTTCCAGATCATTATAAATAAGTTAAATAGCACCAGTCCCATTATGGCACTCCACTGTTTACTCTCCTCCATTGAGAAAAATGACCATTTAACCGTACCCTCTGTTTTCTATCCAATAACCAATTCCTAATCCACAACTAAATTTTGCAACCTATCCCATGACTCTAATTTTCTCAGGCGCCTGGGATGTATACCATCCAGTTCTGGCGATTTATCACTTTTTAACTTGTCGATTTGACTCAGTCCATCTTCCAGATTCACCGAGATTTCTTTCAGTTCCTCCGCATCATCACCCTTGAAAACCATTTCTGGTTCAGATTGATCTCTTACATCTTCTTCTGTAAAGACTGAAGCAAAGAATTCATTCAGTCTTTCCGCTATGGCCTTATCCTCCCTGAGCACCCTTTTCGCTCCTTGGTCATCCAACAGTCCCCCATATTCCCTCACAGGATTTCTGATTCTGATGTACATAAAAAAATTGCTATGAGTTTTTGCCTCTTTTGCAAGTTTCTATTCATATTCTTTCTTAGCTGTCTTTATCAATACTTTGCATCTAATTTGCCAGTGCTTGTGTTTCTTCTTATTTTCTTCATTCGGATCCTTTTTCCATTCTTTAAAGGATGTTTTTTTGGCTCTAATAGGCTCATTCACTTCACCTTTTAACCATGCCAGCTATCGTTTCCTCTTCTTTCTACCTTTGCTGATTCATGGAATACATCTGGTCTGGGCTTCCACGATGGCATTTTTAAATAACATCCAGCAGTGTTTAATATTGAAATCTCAATTTATATTAATTCCTGTTCCCTTAGCTTTGACTGTAAGCATATAAGCAGCCAATGTAACTTTATATTTTGTATTGATTCCTGCACTGATGTACTGTGAACTTCATTGATGTTCAAGTTTTATATTTTCTTGTTTTTTTTATCAAAAATCTCAATAAACTTTCATGGAATAAAAAAAGAGTTGTGGGTTCAATTCCCATTGGCTCCAAATGAAAAGAAACTGATAACTTTGGAGGGCGGGGGAGAAGAGAGTGTGGTGCAGTGGCGCATTGGTTAAAGCTACACTGCACCCACACTGTTCCTTGTGACCCTGGGCAAGTCACTTAATCCCCCTATTATCCCAGGTACATTAGATAGACTGTGAACCCACCAGGACAGACAAGAAAAAAATGCTTGAGTACCTGAATAAATTCATGTAAACTCTTCGGAGCTCCCCTGGGAGAACAGTATAGCAAATAACTAAATATGCTACTATGCTATTATACTATCTGAGATGTCCAAAGCAGGATGTAGGTTTTTTGCACTGATGTATATGTTCTGAAATACCAATATCTATGCATATGTGCCAACATATAGACATATATATTGCATTGTTGGCCCCATGATAGTTTAGCTTTTGAAACCTGAAAAATGAATGCTCCTGCCACCCACATGTGGCTCATACACATCCATTTCTGCATGTATTTCAGAAGAGAATGCATGACGGAAAATCCTTTTCTAAAATGCTAGTGGTAATTGACACATCCCAATCTGGGTATCTCCGTTCCTATTTTTATACTCTAAATCGGGGATTTATGTCTGTCAATTGCTTATTCTACAGCAAACACTTTGAGACTATTAATTGTAAGATTCACAAAAAAAAACTTGGGGCCCTTTTATCAAACAGTGATAAAAAAGCGGCCTTAGCATGCCCTTGTGCGGGTCATTCGTGCATGCTAAGGCCATTTCTACTACTGGGATAAAAAAATGGACAATTTTCCTATGAATGGCCAGACGCTAATTTTCCCATTGGTTTGTGGCCATTAGTCAGTGAGTCCCTATTGCCACCTATTTGTAGACGTTAGAGACTCGCACAATAAACCTGTGATAATCAGTTAGCATGCGGCATTATCCCCTCTCTACCCCCATATCCGACCCCAGTGCATGTGGGTAGCACTTGCACATCTCCAAATTATCATGGAATACCTCAGCGTGCTCTGTAGTAAGCCATTTTTACATAAGAACATAAGAATTGCCATTCTGCGACAGACCGAAGGTCCATCAAGCCCAATATCCTGTTTCCAACAGTGGCCAACCTAGGTCCCAAGTACCTAGCTAGATCCCAAGTAGTAAAACAGATTTTATGCTACTCATCCTGGGAATAAGCAGCGGATTTCCCCAAGCCATCTCAATAATGGCCTATGGACTTCTCTTTTAGAAAATTATCCAAACCTTTTTTTAAACCCTGCTAAGATAACTGATTTCACCACCTATTCCAGCAATGAATTCCAGAGTCTAATTTTTGTAGCAGTAAGCACATGTTAGTGCTTATTGCAGCTTTTTAAAAGGGCCCCTTGATTTTTTTCTCTCCTTTTGTTTCCTAAGTGCTAAACACTGTGGTACTGTAATGATGATATACCAAGGCAAATCTATGTCTATGGGCAAACCTGGAGGTTTCCTTAGTATTTGGTCACAATTTAAAATACTAGCAATTAAATTTACAATGAGCTTGCTCATCCATGGTATGTGATGAA
Organism: Geotrypetes seraphini; assembly: GCF_902459505.1. Lineage (NCBI taxonomy): Eukaryota > Metazoa > Chordata > Amphibia > Gymnophiona > Dermophiidae > Geotrypetes > Geotrypetes seraphini. Next base: position 538,133,410 of record NC_047084.1, read on the forward strand.
GCAAGGCTGTTATCTGCATGCTTCAATATTAATCTGGAATTAAAAACCTAATTAATCACTGATGTGTTTTATACATTGCAGTTCAGCTAACTAAGAAGCATGACTATATAATTTATGCGAGTGGCTGGAGATCATTTGTTAGACATGTACTGTTTAGAACATTATAGAGCGGGCAGTGAGAGCACCTGGTATGAATATGCGCCATGTGAGCAAGAACTCAACAGCCATGCTAAAGTTAATTATATTTTTGATGCCATTCAGATATTTTTGGACTGTATCATGTAAATGAGGATTTCTACTCCATTAATTTTACTGCTGTATCTGTGTCTGTCTGTTCGCACGGACTACACACTGTGGGAAATGATGAGTTCACAGCACTAATTATTATAAATAGAGCAAAATGTAGATGGAGGAATTCAATCAACTTCTTTCTTCTGTGACTTTTTTCTCTTCTTTCTTTTTTTGTGGATTGATAAATTCTGAATACTGTGTAATATGGACCTCAAGCCACAGGTTCACTGTTGGTTTTTTTTTTAATGCCAACTGCAGCATTTTAAGATTTTCCCACTGATTCTATAAACTTGTGCACACATTTTGATGCTTAGGGACTCTTCCCTTTTTTGTTTCAGTTTTGTTTTTAAATGGTTTTAATAATGATTAGTGTTTTAAAGGATGTATTGTTATTCCACATATGTTTTTAAGATAATGTTCACCGCCTAGAAGGCCGATTGGGCGGTATATAAAATTTTTAAATAAACTTGAAACTTTTTACTAAACTACGGTAAAAAGTGGCCTTAGTATATCCTTATGTGGGTCCACTCCTGTGTGCTAAGGCCATTTTTACTGTGAGGGTAAAATGGGTGATTTTTCTATTTTCTGTATTAATGGCCACTTGCTAATTTTCCCTTTAGCACAGTGAATCACAAACTGTGTGCTGCGGAGATTTCAGGTGTGCCGCAAGTCACCGACACCAGCTGACTGCCTACGGAATGGGCCTTTTGCAGAGAAAGGCACATCCTCTAGACAGTCAGCAAGAGCTGGTGCCTCTCCCCCTCTCCTGTTGAGCACCCCTCTCTGATGGCTCAGAGCCTCTCTGCAGGGCCATTGCGGCGTCGGTGTGATGATGTCATTTATGCATGTGATGTCATCGTGTCAACGTCCACGCACTTCTGGGTGCCCTCCAGCGGCGGCCCCCTGTTTAGTGTGCCATGGCTCCGGATAGCTTGTGAGACACTGCTTTAGCACATGGTCATTAGCTTGTGAGCCACCTATTTTGTAGGTGTTAAGGCCTCAAGCACTAACCATGCTGTTATCAGTTAGCATGTGGCAATGTAGCTGCACTAGCCTATTAGTGCAGAGTCCCCAAACCTGCCCCAAGCGCTAAAAAATAAATTTTATTTTTTAGCACATGGGTAGTGCTCGCCGATCCCAAAATTACTGCGAGTTGCGTGAGCATGTATTTTTAGCTTCAGTAAGTGTTATTGCTTATTGTTTAGTAAAAGGAACTCTAAGTGGCAATTTGCATACAAGTTATCAAATAGTGCCAATTACATATAACTTAATAGTAAAATTAGCTTCTAATTGGTGCTGATAACCAGTAATTGGCTATAATTGATGTTCATTGGCACTAATTAGTAGTCAGTATTTTATAAATTGGATTCTGTAATTGGCGCAATAGGCCGATATCAAAATGTCAATCATACTTAGGTGCCCATTACAGAATTGTGCCTAACTTAAAACTCAGGCGCCTGTAATATAGGCCAGGGTTTTAAAGGCCTACATTATAGGTGCTTAAGTCCTTTAGACATTCATGCCTACTTTGGTGTTAGGTTTTGGTGTTAGGTGCCGCTAGGCGCCTATCTTTTGTAAAATCGTGCCTAAGAAGATAGGCGCCTATTTTAAAATGAATTTTTATTCCAATGAAATGGGAATAGTACGTGTAATCATAGGGTTATCCTCGCATAGTCGCAAGCACTCTGCAGAAAATGTCAGTCACAGCTTTTCAACTCCTTCTCATTCTCCCCGGTCTCTACTGTCCCCCTTCAGTTCTTCCTTCTACAGGTGAGCATGAAGGTGTCATTCTGTTCTGCTTCCATTATTTCTATATTTTTGCAGTCTCTTTCAGTTGTTCATGGGTTTTACACGGCTCCAGGACCGGCTATGCCTGCTTGGAGAGGAGCAGACTCTGTCTACAGTTGGCAAGTGCATCAATTGGGAACCTGTTCAGCCAGCCTGCTGAATATGTGTGGAACTCAGGGTTCCAGGCCTTCAGCATTTGCTCGCTTCCCTGACTTGGTCAGGAGCTTGAGTGCAGGCAATTAGACATCAATAATGTCCTTCGGGGCTCTCATGGGGAAATTTGGGGGGAGGGAGTCTGAAAAACTGTGTTTTGACTGTTTCTATAGATAGAGCCTTATTATCCCCCCCACACACACATATCATATTTTTGATAACTTTTGGTCAAACCTGAAGCATTTTAAAGCCCTTTTTTGTGCCAAAATGCGGCGGCAGCGGCCATCTTGCATTTCCCAATTTTTCAAAATTCTCAAACTTTCTCAAAACACCTTGTTTTGCTTCAAAAATGATGGGGATGTAATACCTCTATATCATGAATTATTTGTGCTGGATGGGTGGCTGACCAGGGAAGGAGGGGTGGGAGCCTCAGGCATGGCATGTTGCTACTATTTGGGTTTCTGTCAGGTACTTGTGACCTTAATTGGCTACTATTAGAAACAGGATACTAGGCTAAAAGGCCTAGTCTGACCCAGTATGGCTATTCTTATGTTTTTATTTACATACTTCATCTATTCCACTTCTGAGATATTCTAGGCCTAAATAAAGTCATTTTGGATTTTGAGGAAGAGACATCTAGTCAACATTCCAGGATTAAATGTTGCAATTCAAGGTTCTGTGGCCACCAACTTGCACCTTCCCCCCATTTTTAAAATATAGTTGTATGTTTTAAAAATACCACTGGTACTTGATTCATATTTGTTCCTTTGAAACTACAACTCTGTGTACAGGGTGGGTGGGTGGGTGGAGAAGAGAATGAGACTTGTATACTGCTGTTTTGTGGTTACACATTCAAAGTTATTTACATTTTTCAGGTAGTTATATTGCACCTTCGGCAATGGAGGATTAAGTGATTTGTCCAGGGTCACAAGGAGCAGTGATGGGATTCATTCCAAAACCTCAGGGTGCTGAGGCAGCAGCTCTACCACTAGGCTACTCCTCACCTCCATAGCCTTGTGCAATTTGGATTTGCCCCCCAAAAAATGGCTGTGGTGAACTAAAGAAATACATTTCATCACAAGTTTGAGAATAGTTCCTGGTTTAACTGTTTATAAGGACATAAGAATTGCCATACTGGGACAGACCGAAGGTCCATCAAGCCCAGTATCCTGTGGCCAACAGTGGCCAACCTAGGTCCCAAGTACCTAGCTAGATCTCAAGTAGTAAAACAGATTTTATGCTGCTTATCCTAGGAATAAGCAGTGGATTTCCCCAAGCCATATCAATAATGGCCAATGGACTTCTCTTTTAGGAAATTATCCAAGCCTTTTTTTAAACCCCGCTAAGCTAACAGATTTCACCACATTCTCTGGCAACAAACTTCAGAGTTTACTTACACGTTGTGTGAAGAAATATTTTATCTGGCCTGTTTTAAATCTACTACTTAGTAGCTTCATCACATGTACCCTAGTCCTAGTATTTTTAGAAAGAGTGAACAAGTGTTTCACATCTAACTTTTCCACTCCATTCAGCATCTTTATCATATCACCCCTGAGCTGTCTCTTCTCCAAGCTGAAGAGCCCTAGCCACTTTAGCCTTTCCTAATAGGGAAGGCGTCCCAAACCTTTTATCATTTTCATTGCCCTTCTCTGTACTTTTCTAATTCCGCTATATCTTTTTTGAGATACAATGACCAGAACTGCACACAGTATCCAAGGTACAGCCGTACCATAGAGTGATGCAAGGACATTTTAACATTTTCATCTTTGTTTTCCATTCTTTTCCTGATCATTCCTAACATTCTATTTGCTTTCTTAGCTGCTGCCGCACATTGAACTGAGGGATTCAACATATGCTCAACAATGACACCTAGATCCTTTTCCTGTGCAGTGACTCCAAACATAGAACCCAGCATCATGTAGCTGTAGGTCAGGTTCCTCTTTACCACATGCATTATTTTGCACTTGCTCACATTAAATGTGATCTGCCATTTTGATGCCCAGTCTTCCAGTCTCATAAGATCCTCTTGCAATTTGAACAACTTTGTCATCAGCAAATTTAATTATCTCACTAATTATTCCCAGCACAGACCCCTGAGAAACCCCACTATTTCCCCTTCTCCATTGATAATATTGACCATTTAAACCTGTTCTTAATCCATAATAGGACATTACCTCCTATCCTATGACTTTCTAATTTCCTCGGAAGTCTTTCATGAGGTACTTTAGTCAAATGTCTTTTGAAAATCCAAATACACAATATCAACAGGTTCACCTTTATCCACATGTTGATTCACCCCTTCAAAGAAATGCAGTAGATTGGTGAGGCAAGATTACCCTTGACTAAAACCATATTGCCTTTCAATAATCCATACTAACGTATATGTTCAGTCATTTTGTTCTTTATAATAGTCTCTACCATGTTTCCCGGCACCGACGTCAGACTCCCCATCTATAATTTCCTGGATCACCTCTGAAACTCTTTTTAAAAGTCAGCATCACATTGGCCATCCTCTATTCTTCTGGTACTATGCTGGTTTTTAAAGAAAAATTACAAATTACTAACAGTAGCTTTACAAGTTCATTTTTCAGTTCTATCAGAGTTTTAGATGTGATTCTTAGAGGTCTTGAGAAGGGGGTATATGGGCATAAGACAGGGCATCCCTCTTGCCAGTGATATACGGGGTTGTGGGGGTTACGGAGGCGGGACTGGGCATCCTTCCTGCCGGCGACGTTCGGAGAGGGGGTGGTTCCGGCAGGCTGGACTGGGCATCCCTCCTGATGGTAGCTTATGCGGTGAGGGGGGGAGGTAGGGGACGGGTTGTCGCTAAACTTATCGCGGAAAATCCCTTGCCGTGATAAGCTCAGCGGCAACCCGATTCCTTAACCGGCACCTGTGACATGGACGCCGGTAAGAGAATCGGTTTATTAGGTGGGTCTAGGCGTCTGTCCATGAGGACAGATGCAATTGAAATTCTCTATAGAACGCCCGTGTGTGATTCTCAAAAGCCACTATACAAAATCCAGCCCTAATGGTCTGTTAACACTGCTGCACCACCTAGCCTTTGTTATCTATTGATTAGACACTTAACTCCATTTGTTTTAAGCTTTCAATGTTATGAAGGCAAAGGGAGCCAGATTCAGAGTGGAGTTTTGAGAAATATATTTTATATAACTCTTAGATCCGGCAAAATTAATCATTTCATGCTACATTTGTAAAAACTTCAGAAACAAAATGATCTCTCTAAACATAATAACTCAATGAGGTTTTATTCTTTGGGTTGTTTTATTTTCTTGTAGTATCTGCATGAAAATGGGATTGTCCATCGTGACCTCAAGCCAGAGAATCTACTTTATGCAACTCCAGCTCCAGATGCACCGCTAAAAATTGGTAAGTGAAATATTAGTGATGACTTTTGTATTCCTCTGTTGTTGAAGGATTTAGGTGCACTTTTATCGTGATGACCCTCCCTTCTGTCATATATATCACTCCACTGGAACAACAGCCATTCACTTCCACCAAGGAAGTAAGGAATCTATCTCTATACGTACTAGCCACTGTTAATTGGCATGGTAATACAAGTTACATCAACACAGCAAGTGTAATGACCATAGATAGGATAGGATAAATACTAATGCATATCCAATTTCATATAGAAAAGTAAATTTTATTGATTGAGAGACCTGATATGGACCATGTTTTGGCAAGAAACCTGCATCGTATAAAAGATGCTACTTATATCAGAAGTTGATAGTTAATAGGATAGGACAAATTTAATTTAATTTTTAGATTGTTAGGTCATTTTTAAAAATAATTTTTTGTAATCTTCCTGGCTAATCCAGTATCTTAGAATCTGTAATCTGCATTGAGTTGAAGAGGTGCCAAGCCAACTCTAAGAAATGAATTGTTTAATCTATTCTTTTTTTTATCACAGGGTGATTATTTTGGTGTGATTCCCAATTACTTTTTGTTGGTCTTCTAATTTGAAATTTATTCACCTTAGATTTTAACTGAGAAACATCCACATGTAGGGAATATGAGGATGTCCATCAGATCCATAGTGGTACACAAATACTCCTTGGAGTGACGATGTTCCAAAATGGACTTTATATGAAAGTGTCAAAGTTCCAAAGGTACACTGAAATCATCCATATAAAAATAAATTCATCCATATAAAAATAGATTATCCACATAAAAGCCTTAAAGGACCTAGTCCACTAGGGATACAGGACCCAACATGGTCCGCGTTTCGACAAAAAGTCTTCTTCAGGGGTCCTATAAATAATGAGGGGTACATTGAGAATGCATGTAAGTTATGAATGGTAGTAGTAATGAGATATAAGACTGTGAATGATATCTAACATGCAAAGAGTATGAAAGATGTGTGTGTGTGATAAAGGACACAGTGATATAAATGGCACTAATAAAAATAAAAATGAGTTGGTGAAAAATCATGGTAAATATCATAAATATGTGAAAACAGAAAATATTTGAGTCTATGCAAAATGCAGAGTGAAGTGAAAAACTTAAATATATTATTAAAATGGTGGACGTGCGAAGATCATGCTAAACAAATGATCTGTGAATACTTGTGTTTAAACAAGCTAGAAAGACACAAAGGGAACTATATAGGACAAAAAAATGAATGAAGATCCTGGGGGTCCTATAAAGGTGAAAACGTGGGAAACTAATCAATACAAAGAGATTTAAAATAACATTGAATTTAAAAATTTCAGGAATGAAAACCATATATAAAACTCTGTACTACTGCCAAGTATAAAATGAAGCATATTAGCAAAGCCATGTAAGAAAGTTTTAAAACCCAAAAACAGATACAGATAAGAGAAAAGAGAAAGGGATACGCAGTAAAAAAAAAAAGGGGGATGAGAGCTTCTGATAAAGAGGCTAACTTGAAAATCTAATTGAAAAACCTAATAAGTCAAAAGCCATACAAGTTAGCATACCCAGTGAACTGTGATTGAAAGAAAAACAGTGAGAGGAAAGCCACAGGGAAATGATAGTGGGGGATGGGTTCAGAAAAGGAACCATGCTGCACATTACTAAATAACACTAAACTATGCAAAGTAAAAACAGATAAGGGATATAAAAATACATAACTGAATACCGCTGATTAAAAGGAAAAAAAAACCCCCAAAGAGGGTCATCCAGTAAACAATATGGAAGGCCTCCAGTGAAAGTCATAGAAAAATAAAAGCTGAGAAGGACGAAATCTAGAGGAAAGTCAAAGACCCTCTCTGGATTTTCTTCTCTGTGGATATTTTGGGGTCAATTCCTTTCGTTTTTTTTTTACACATAATACTCCTTAGCATTTAGTGAACCCTTTGCAAATGGTCCCAAACATGCCCTTCAAAGTGCGTGGTAAATTACATACACCCCTCTGACCTGTTGAATTCATTTTCTTCCACAGCAAATAGCTTACGTTTTACTAAGGGTCCATTTTACAAAGCCACAGTAGTGATTCTCTCATGGCAAATGTACTGAAGCCCATTGGAACTGAATGGGCTTCGGTGCATTTGCTGAGGCTTTTCCACATCTATTCTGTATTATTCCTTTATTATAAGCTGTGTTTTCCCAGTTGGGGGGAGGGGGGCAGTGGTCCATGTTTATGTCCTGATATGAATTCTGAGTTACCCTATGCGTTTTCTTCTCTTCTGCATCCACTTCTTAAATGATGACAGCTTTCAATAAATGTTAAAATGCTATACCATGTACAGAATAGAGGAATAAATATGAACTCATCCAAATTTCCGAACCCTCTCTTGTATGCTGTCACAGGTCAATGCAATTTTTTTAATGTATTTTTATTTATGCATCTGTTAACTTTTATAGCTGACTTCGGCCTTTCCAAGATTGTGGAGGATCAGGTAACCATGAAGACGGTATGTGGAACGCCAGGATATTGTGGTAGGTTATGACTGTGCAAGGTAGTTTCCAAGCTCTCATTATTTTACTCTGCTGAAAAATATCTCTCTTTCCTAGATCATAGTCTGCTTAAAATACCTGTGGAAGATCATAACAAGGGAAGGGATGCCTTAGAAAAAAAATTCTGCTTCTTTTCTTAAAAAACAAAACAAAAACTGTGTCTGAATTCAAAAGGGCCTGGAATAGGCACGTGGGATCTCTCGTGGATCTCTCGGAGAGAGAAAGAGATAATGGTCACTGCGGATGGGCAGACTAGATGGGTCATTTGGCCTTTATCTGCCATCATATTTCTATGTAGCACAAGAGAACAAAAGAAAGCCTTGTAGCACTGTCATTAGCCGCTGTTCCAGAAATGTATGAAATGTTTTGGAAAAAAACTAAACAAGGAAGTACATTTTCAGCAGGACACTCTCCCATGGATTCTGTAAACATCACCCAAAGTTGAGCACTCAGATGTGCCTGGAAATTAATTAGTCAATTAGATACCAACAATCTATTATTGGAGTTAATTGGCACTTAATTGGTTGGTAGGGGGGTGGGTTGCCCAAGATGGCTCACGTTACAGGCTGTTAGGCAGATTATTCCGGGGCTTTGCTGGAACTTTGCTTCAAGAAATTTTCTTAGAATGTCAAAAAGGAGAGAGAAAGTTCATCATGTTTTACTGAGTACCTCTCTTGCTGGACAATCATCTTTGTTCCAGTTTGACTAGGCTGGAAGGCTCTGGGGCTCCCTCTGCTGGCGCCCTGCAACAGAGAGAGCAGGGACGCTTGGAGGAAGTTTCTCTTAGTCTGCCCGCTCGTTCCCTGCCCCAGCCTTTAGCAATCAGCTCTCCGTTGTAGACGTGAGTGTCGTTAACTCAGGCACAATCTCTAGAGGAGAATGGGGTATCCGAAGTAGAACTGCCTGGTTCCACTGAATTCTCAACCAGTGGATCTGGAGAGGAAAGCCTGGCTGTACTACCGATATCAGCTGCATCGGTAGACATGATCCGGATGGATGTAGCTCCTGGTATAATATCGAGTTTCCCAAGAAAACCATGCACTTTAGAGGTTCCTGTTTGCACTTTATTGTTGTTATCTTTGATGTATTTGTGCTTAATAAAGATGTAAAAAAAAAAAAAAGTGGATGCAACTGCAAAAGATTTATTACAGGGAAAAGTTAGGGGCTCAGTACTGATTTTTCAGCATGTGGAAGGTAATTCTATAACAAGGTGCTTAGAATTACTAATGATGTCATTTACGGCAGATTTCAGTAATTCTGGCACAAATAGAGAACTGGACCATTAACTTTAAACTTAACCCCCCCAAAAAATGAAATTTTTTAGTTTGTCCAAATGATAATATTAAGGAAAATGTACTTCAACTTAACAGACATAATTTCCCGATATCTAATACTATTAAAATATTAGGTGTTGTGTTAGATCATCATCTTACCTTAAATGATTAGATGGATCTAATGATAAAGAAATGCTTTTCTGTCCTTTGAAAACTGCGTACGATTAAGAAATATTTCAATCTAGCGTCATTTAGGCTATTGGTTCAGTCTTGAGTCCTGTCTGTCCTGGATTATTGTAATATAATTTATTTGAGATCTCATAAAAAATTCTTAACAGGTTAAGAATAATACAAAACTCAGAGGTTCGTTTGATCTTCAGTCTGAAAAAATACGACCATGTTAGTTCTTTTTACAGACAGCTTCATTGGTTGCCGTTTGATGTAAGAGTTTTATTTAAATTTGGCTGTACTTGCTTTAAAGTACTATTTGGTTTAGCTCCAGTTTATCTTGTTTCTCATTTTGAATTTCATAGAACAAACATGAATACACGCAAATCTTACTGGTTTGCATTTCCATCACCTAAAGCTTGTCGTTACACAAGATTTTTTGATCAAACTTTAGCATTCCAAGCTGGTAAAATGAATTCCTGGTGGAGTACCCTAATTCCTCAAGCTCAATCTTATCCAGCTTTTGGAAAAGCATTAAAAACTTATCTGTTTGATAAATTTATATCTTAACTGTTTTAATATTGCACATATGATATGTTTATGTGATGCATTTATATGATTCGTTGATTGTCCAGCTTTTCTTGATGTAAACCGCCTAGAACTCATGGTATGGCGGTATACAGAAATAAAGTTTATTATTATTATTATTATTATAGAATGAGATGGTAAGCAGGTGCCTATTTCATGCCTCAACAGAATATTGGCTCTGAGCGATCCTCTAAAAAGTAGGCTGGTCAGGGGCAGGCCAGAGGGTAGTGCTGGGGGAGATGCCGGGGCTTGTGCAGGTATACTTCATGTAGTACCTGAAGCTGCCACGAGAGGCTATAGCTACCATTTTGGAGGTGTGGAAGAAAGGGCAGGAGCAAGGGGGCGCACTCTGGCCCCTAACGACCCCTCCGGATCACCACCTATTTTTGGTAATTCTGGAAGGGTCTATGTAGCCATGGGGCGAAGCCTGGCGAGGGGTGGGAGCCTTGGCTGCTGGTTGGGTGAGGGGGATGAGTGAGGGAACAAAGGGGTTGGGGAGGTTGGGAGGGGACTCTGGGGTGTGGTTTTAGTTTTTTAAATTACTTTTTTAAAAAGCACAGGAGGAGCCCGAGGTACCTGAGCCAATCAGGGCCTTAGGCCCTACCTGTGCATCACATGATGCACCGGGGCGGGGCCTAAGGCCCAGTCACATCGCTGGAGGCCTACGGAGCAGGAGGGACTGAGCACTCCACCTGCTCCCAACTTTTTAAGGGAGGGGCATCCGCCCACATCCGGTGACAGGAGGGAGTTGGCATCCATCCTGCTGGTTTTTTTCAGAGGTGGGGGGGAGGTATTTGCTGGCAGGAGGGAGTTGGCATCCCTCCTGCCGTTTTGTTTTTTTGGGGAGCCGGGCTGATGGCAGGAGGGAGTTGGCATTCCTCCTGCCTTTTTCTTTGGGGGGGTATGTTTGTCAGGGGGGGAACTTTTTGCATTTTTTAAAAATTGGCCAGATATTTTGCATGTGTCATGTAATACACGCAAAATATCAGTGCCATTTTTTTTAAAAAATGAAAAAAAAAACCAGGCAAACCTGTCAGCAACAAAGTTACTGACAGGTCTATAACAGTCGGGTTTTACAATGGCAAAACCCGATGCAAATAGCCAAGCAATAGTTAGTGAATCAATCGCTTGGCTAGTTTGCATGGGTGGATCGAAGCGGATAGGAGATTCATCGGACAGCAGTTTAGTGAACTAATGACCCGCTTTTATCAAGCCATGTTAGTGCTTTTTATCGCTGGTTGCTGCAATAAAAGCTCCGATGCTCATACAGATTCTATGAGCGTAGGAGCTTTTTCTGCAGTGGCCAGCGATATAAAACCTTAACATGGTATGATAAAAGGCAGCCTGTTATTTATGTGTGATATTTTGAGGACTTTTCGGGATATATTTTGCACATGAATAATTAGAACTAAAATTATTGTCTGGACTAAAATATCACTGGCATTGAGCTGATGTTGGACTTTCTGTGTACAATGCAGAATCCAGCATGTCTCACAAGTTGTAATTTATTGATGTTCTTTCAATCAAAATAAAAGTTAGAAACCCCCCTCCCCCACTAGAGGCTTAAAATGTTTATTTGCAATACCTTATGCCCATAAAATTGCATAAAATTATCTTTCTGCTTTGAGTAGGGAGATGTGGGGAAGAAAATTAAGACTGCGGGGATGGGGAGGGAACTGGGATGAAAAATGCAGGGACTGTGAGGGGATGAAGATGACTCTCTGGTTTGGTTATTTCTTGGATCAGGACTTTTATCCCACCACCCCACTGGTATCCTGTTGATTTTTTTTCCAGATAGTGGTAGTTTTATTTTTGAACATGTGAAAATCACTGGGTGGTCACACTAAAAAGTCTGTAACTTCATGTTTAAAGTTAATTTCATTCCACTTATCAAATATATGTAAAGCGTCTACAAATAAAGCATTAAAATATCAAGATGAAATTCCAAGGAGTAGCTGAGAAACCAGCAAAAAACCTCTAGGGGTTTACTTTTTTTGCCTTACTGTTCTGCTCCTACTTTATGTGGGCATTTGCTCTGTTTCTTGTATAAGAATAAGTTGAAGTGTTTATACTGAGATGTGTGAGTGGAGTGTGCTCTGTGGACTTAAATCCCCAGAGGGCTTTGCTTCTCCCAGAAAGCTAGGCTGGATCCACAGAGCTTAAGCCTGCCTTTCTTCTTCAGTGTGAGAGAACAGTTGCCATATTTGTAGACCATATGGCTGTATGAGAACCTGAGTCTAGTCTTGTTCTCCTACCAGGTTTTCACCCATTATTTCTAACAATCTAATATGGCTTAGGTTCTATATCTGAGTATGGAGAACAGTACTATTTCCACACGGTATGGACACACTCCCAGCTCCCTTTTTGAATAAGAGGGGCTGGTAGAGTAAGAAGATTCTGTGTCAAAGTTGAACTGCCTTGAAAACATCAATTCTAAGTGTTTATTTTTTACTTCATGTTATTAAAGAAAATTGTTCAAGAACTAGAGTCTGGCTGATAACACTAAGATTACAGAAGTAAGAATTAACTGAATAAGAGCCTCATACAATTGCCTATATAACTCAGAGTGAGTTCAGTAGTGTTTGGATATTCAGAGAAGGCCTTCTTTTCAGTATAAAACCTGAGAGAAATCTATGGTAAAGACTGTACAGTAAAGCTGTAGTTGTATAGTGAGCTATAATTAGCACACTTACCATGTACCAGCTGGGATTTTTATATGAGTTCATTTAGACATGTCTGGGAATGACTTTAAAAAGTTGCATGCAAAGAAATCTTGGGAGAGAAGCATATTAAAAATTGAAGTGCAACAAATACCCATACACAGTTTCACATCCGTATCTACCACTTCTCTTTTATACAAATTCAGCTGAAATGATGACTCTGTGTAGGATCTTGCTTAGATACATCCACAATGCATCCTGTGAACTCCACATCTCATTCATTCTTGGCTTTTCTTCCAGCAAAGGCAGAAGATATGTATACACATTACAGTGGTCCACTAGCTCTGTGGCACTGCTAGTTGGAATGTCAGATCTTATTTATTCAGAATTAGTTCACAATATTTTAGTGGGTAGCTCAAGGTGAGTTACATTCAGGTATGGTAGGTATTTCCCTGCCCCAGAGGGTTTAGAATCTGTACCTTTTTACTAAAGGGAAAAACTGTAGACTTCCTTTATGTGGGTTCCAAAACACTAATCAAATAAGGATAATTACTTCTCCCCAAAAGATAAAAATCTTTAAAATATTTCATTTCAAAATATTTTTGAACACTCCTCCATCAGGGATCAGTTCTTCACGTGAACACTAGGCTTCCCAAAAGATTAATATAGGATGCACTGTGTTGGTAAACATTACTCTGCTTTCTCTCTCAAGATCCTTCCTAGGTTAGACCAAATCAGGCTAAGGTAGTTTCTTTCCCTATACAAGGTCTAGCAAGCTTTGGAGAGTGGCAGGTCCTTGGTGCTTCTTCATATCTCCAAATAATAAAAAAACAATATGTATATAAGGCTTCAGAGAGTCTCCCCTCCTCCTCCAATTTAACAGGATGCACCCACTGTCTGGAGACTTACAAACAGGTCCATCGGCTATTTCTGTCACTTTGCACACTGGTCACCCTAGGAGCATAGATTCCAGAGTTTTCACTTTAAACATAAAAGACAGTTCTTGGGGTACTGTTAAATATGTATAAGGTTGAAAGGACCTTTAAGCATTCAGCTTAAATTGACATTTACAAACATATAAATCTATTTTCAACATTTTGAGCCTTTGCCTTTTGAATTAGACTTCATTTCTGTCTACAGTATATACTGTATCAGTCTTGCAGAGCTTCCAAGGAGGCTGACCTCCCATCCTACCCTGCATCACCCATAACTCCATCCAGTCCTGCCCATAACTCCACTGACATCTCTTCCTAGCCCTGCCCACACCAGCATCAGCAGTAGCCTCTCCTTCCAGTGGCAGCAGGAGAGGCCTTCCTAAAATGTCATTTCCTGCTGCAGTGAGACCAGTGGCAGCAGGAGAAGATGTTTTAGGAAGGCCTCTCTGCTGCAGGAAGGAGACCCCACTGAGCGGGAGATGCCAGCTCCTAAACAGGAGTGCACGAGATTACCCACAAAAGCAGAAGACTTGGCAGTTCTGGCCTTGTACAATTTTGACAAGCTTGTTTCTCTTTTTCAGCTCCTGAAATTCTGCGAGGATGTGCTTATGGACCCGAAGTGGACATGTGGTCTGTAGGGATCATCACCTACATTCTGTAAGTTGAGGGGAAATATGAAATTAAACATATTTTGGTATCGCATTTTCTGGGTCTGATATGCAACATTACAAATTTGAAATTGCTTAGCTGAGTTCATGGAGACAGTGAGAATTTACATTATATGTGTCTGTGCATTAAAGTTATCAGGTATGTATTTGCTGCTTAAAAGCTCATTATGCTGTGTTAAAAAAAAATTATTTCTTGTGAGACTTGTTAAACTGTGGTGATTACTACACTAATTGTAAATCCTTCGTTCTTGGAAACATATGCTAGTAAGCACTATGATCAATGATGCAGGAAGAGGTTTCAACATCCCCCCCCAAACAAAGTTTGGCTCTCCCAAAGCAATCTCTGATCCATCTCCCACCCTCTTCATAAGATGACTCCTCTATAAAGCCCTGTCCCCGCCTTTAAACTTGCCCAACCAAATGCCTCCCCCCAAAAATCCAGACCTCATTCCCCTAATTCAGTGTATCGCAAACTGTGCCTCCTGAGATTTTAGGTGTGCTGCGAGATGCTGGGGAGGAGGAGAGGCACTGGCATCGGCAAGAGGCATGTCCTATAGGCAATCAACCGGCACCAGTGCTTCTCCTTCTCTCCGCGTAACTTCCCTGCCGGTACTCCCCCCCCCACTGGCAGTTCAGGACCCATATGGAGGGTCTTCACACATGCATTGACATCACACATGACATGATTGCGTCAACGGCGGTGCACTAACTGATGCTTCGAGCCACAGCTCGACAAAGTTTGCAGGAAGGACACTTCCCTAATTCCTCCTGTGAGCAGTGTTAGTGTCCATGAACAGGAGCAATGGCTAATCTCTTCTGCCTCATCAGTACCAAAGTTCAACCCAGCAAAGGATGGAAGGTGTGGCTCACTAGCAGAGCCGCTGCCTGTGCACCCAGAGGTTGTGAGATCAAATCCCAGTGCTACTCCTTGTGACCCTGGGCAAGTCACCTAATCCTCCAGTGCCCACCACTTTGAATGCTAGCTTTGAATTCCAAAACCACAAAAAGACTGTATACAAGTTCCCATTCCCTTCCCCAAAGCGAATCCTTGGGTCTCTCAATTTAATTTTGAATTTTAACACTGAAGGGTAGGAGTGATTGGACAGTGCTCTTATCCAGAAGGCCCAGATGCTACCCTCAGGAAAGGGAAGGGGGCCAGAAACTTGGAGGAATGTGCTAGGGATGGAGGTCTTTTTTGGTAGTTGGGTAGAGAAAGGATAAAGATTGAAGTTAGAGGCTTCATACAGGTGATCTTCTGTTGGGAGAGGCTGAAAGATCTTCAGAGGGTGGAGATATGGGTTGTGCTTTGAGAGCTTCACTGGAAGGGTTGCATCCTTGTTTAGGTCACAGGGAAGGTGGCTAAAAAGCATTAGTAGCCCTGCTAAATGTATCATCTATGGTAAGGTTTATCATGATTTGTTTTACTATACAGTGGTACCCTGGTTTACGAGCATAATTCGTTCCAGAAGCATGCTCGTAAACCAAAATACTGGTATATCAAAGCGAGTTTCCCCATAGGAAATAACGGAAACTCGCTTTGATACGTTCCCACCCCCCGAGGCCAGCGGCACTGCTCTATCCCCCCCCCAAGAAACGGCATTGCTCCCCCTGAAGGCCCCCCCTGTGATCCGGCACCCCCCCCTGCGAACCGGCACCCCCCCCCCCGTGATCTGGCACCCCCCTGCGATTCGGCACCCCCCCCGCCACAATCTGAAGTCCACCAGACCCACCCGAACCCGCTTCTTACTGTCATCTGGGCCTCGGCACCGGCATGTCCTGTGCGTTGGTGCCGGTGCCCGAAGATCGGCCTCCTCTTTTTGCTGGGCCTTGAGCATCTGCGCATGCTCAAGGCCTGCGAGTTCACGTTCTCTCCGAGATCTCCGAGAATCTCGGAGAGAGCGTGAACTCGCAAGCCTTGAGCATGCGCAGATGCTCAAGGCCCAGCAAGAAGAGGAGGCTGATCTTTGGGCACCTGCACCAACGCACAGGACATGCTGGTGCCGAGGCCCAGATGACAGTAAGGAGCGGGTTCGGGTGGTCTGGGGAACATCAGATTGAGGCGGGGGGGTGTGTGTGTGCCAAATCGTGGCGGGAGGTGCCGGATCGCAGGGGGGGGGTGCCGGATCACGGGGGGCGCCACTCGCAAATCGAGGCACGCTCGGTTTCCGAGGTGCCGATTTTGCAAATGTTTTGCTCATATTGCAAAACACTCGCAAACCGGTGCACTCGTAAACCGAGGTACCACTGTAGTTAATTAAAATCTGTCATACCCTTTCAAGTAAAACCAGAGTGATGTATAACAGGAAAGGAATATCATTCATGATAAAAAGGGAACCTAAGATTGTATGCGTACCTCAGTGCGTATAGCTGATGTGCATGCACAATTTAATTACCGTATTTTCACGCATATAACGCGCGCGTTATACACGATTTTACAAACCGAGTATAACCATGCGCGTTATATTCGTGAGCGCGTTGTACACATTTTTTTTACATAGTTCCCCCCCCCCGACGTCCGATTCACCCCACAGGACCGCTCGCACCCCCACCCCGAAGGACCACTCGCACTAGCACCCGCACCCCCACCCCGAAGGACTGCTCGCACCCCCACAGCCTCCCCCCCATCATGGAGAAGCTGCCTACTGTTGTCCTGCTGCTTCCTCTGCCTGCGGTCCCGCCCCTTTTCTGAGCCCTGCGTCTGCGCTGCTTCTTCCGGCGGTCCCGCCCTTTCTCTGACGTTTCCCGCACGCTATACCCGTGTGCGCGTTTTACACGGGTGCGCAGTATATGAGTGAAAATACGGTAATTGGCCTAATCAGCACCCATAATTGGCAATTAACACACGTAATCGATGCCAATTGGGACTAATTAATAGTTATATGCACAACTTGGAAAGTACAATTCTATAAAAAGTATGTGCCAGTTGCAGTGCGTGAATCTGAAAAGGGGAATGGCTGGAGGTGGATCATAGGCATTCCTAAAAGTTACTCACGTTGTTTTAGAACATGCCTGATAAGCGCACAACTTAGGTGCAAGAATTTAGGCCTGGTTTGGATGGCCTAAATAGGTATGCCTAAGTTATGCATCGCACATAGGCAATAAGTGTGATTCTATAAAAGGTTCTTGCACGTTGTAGAATCACACTAATGCTGTTATAGTCAACCCAAATTTTTTTAAGAACATAAGAATTGCCGCTGCTGGGTCAGACCAGTGGTCCATCGTGCCCAGCAGTCCGCTCACGCAGCGGCCCTTAGGTCAAAGACCAGTGCCCTATTTGAGTCTAGCCTTACCTGCGTATGTTCTGGTCCAGGAGGAACTTATCCAACCTTTTCTTGAATCCCTGAAGGGTGTTTTCCCCTATGTCAGCCTCCGGAAGAGTGTTCCAGTTTTTTACCACTCTGGGTGAAGAAGAACTTCCTTACGTTTGTACGGAATCTATCCCCTTTTAACTTTAGCGAGTGCCCTCTCGTTCTTTCCACCTTGGAGAGGGTGAACAATCTCTCTTTCTCTACGAAGTCGATTCCCTTCAATATCTTGAATGTTTTGATCATGTCCTCTCTTTAGCCTCCTCTTTTCAAGGGAGAAGAGGCCCAGTTTCTCTAGCCTCTCATTGTACGGCACTATATATAGAATTTGTCCCTAAGAACATGTGTGAGTTCCAACCATGATCCACACAAACGACACCTACCTGTCAAATATGCCCTACTGTATACAAGGTGTGCATGTATATATAGCTGATTTTCTGCATTTACACATATATCAGCACACATACACGTTTATAGGCTGGCATTCTAATCATTTAAATGCATAATTGCCACAGAAATGCCTCTTTATAGAATTGCCCCTTTAAGTGCTGAATTTGGTATTTAAGGGATCATTTTATAAAGCTTTATTTGTTTCTTTTTTTTTATTATTAATTCTTTATTCATTTTCAAAAATACATTAAGTGTTAAATATATTCATTCATATTAACAATAAATACATCACTTACAAACAATCATTGATATATTTCATAAATTCTTATCCCTTCCCCTTTCCCATCCCTCCCTCCCATATATTCCATTATCATATAAAACATATAATAATAAACTTCCCCCCCTCCCTATACCTTAAGTTGATAAATATTATAAGGGAAACAAATTCAAATTAACTGAAGCTTTATTTGTTTCACATGGGGTATGCACACCGGAAGATTGTGTGTGTGTGTGTATGTGTGTGTGGGGGGGGTTAATTCCTTACGCAGACTACATGTAGACATTTGCAAAGGGCATATTTTGGATGTGCTGTAATCCAAGGCGAGGCTCTAACCTTTAGAAAAGTCAATAATGTCACTGACATTTTTTTTACCTGAAAAAATATATATACGTTTGTCTTGATTATATATATATATATATATATATATATATATATATATATATATATATAGTTACATTTTGCAGCTTAAGGAATGATTGCAGTCTACTAATTAAATGATGCTCCAGGACACTGAACCCTGATGGATTATTAAATTCACCATGGCGATGACCTCTGATATTTTAACCAGAGTCATCAGCATAGGCTGTAATATAAATATTTATAATATCATCTCAATGGAATCCCACAACAAGGAAATATTTATATTTGCAAGATAGTAAAATCCCCAGTGACTGTAAATTGTTAGCATCTCAAGCAAGTGCTGATAATAGTGAAAGGTGGCCCTCTAGCGATAATAAATAGAAATAAAACAAACAAGAAAAAAAAGATGATACCTTTTTTGGGGGACTGAATTCCATAAATGGTGCCGAAAAATTGGTTCAATGTTGAATTATACTCAGGCTCTATACCTTATATTTAAAAATCCACTATATATAGTGTATAATCATGAATAACTTAATCATTCCTTTGCATAACCAAGACTGTGTTCAGATCCGCATTCCTCTGTTCACTAATGAAATCAATGTGATATTTAGAGCAGAGGTTGCTGACTGGGACAATCATAACCACAGTAAAGTCCCATAAAATGCATCATGCATAACTTTTAAAACCCAGATAAAAAGGAGTACTTATCTGGGAACGATGCAACATTTCTCTGATGAATATCCTCTGCTGTAGAAGTGAACAAAATAAACCAAAAATCAACAGTGTACACCCGAAGGTGCCTAAACCCGGTCCAACTAAAATGTGCCAACTAAAAACCCCCACATTATGCGCTATTCTCTAAACGGCACTCAGAATTAAGCACCATTTATAGACTAACGTTTGGTGCTGGGTATCACACCTGAGGATTTATACCAACTAAAATCTGATATAAATCCTCGCACCAAAATTAGGCACGGATCCCCATAATTCTGTTAACAGCGTACATAAACTACAGGAATGCCCTCAATTCACCCATGACCTTCACATGGCTTTGCCCTCTCTTTGGAACTGAACTTAAAATTTACACATGGATCCTGGTACCTAAAAAAAGATATATAAATTTTTATTAATTTCAGTTCATGCCTATAATTGATCATTAGTGACCAAATATCTGCACTATTTGGCTCGAATACACCTTCAAGTTTTAAGGCCCCAAAATTTGGAACTGCCTCCTGGTCTGCTTATGCCAAATACCCTCCTACCTTCAATTCAGGAAGGCACTAAAAACACATCTATTCCCACTATAGTCCAGCACTTAAGTTCCATACTGTCTTAATCATGTTATTCCTGCTTTAAAACCTGGGTAGGAGGTGCCTGGGGCAGGGGCGGTGGCACCCCCCCATGCTCTTTTCTCTGCCTCTCACTCCTTCTGGGCTCCCACGCCACACTCGTGCCTTCCTTTCCCACCCCTTACCTCTTTAAATCTTCGCCGGTGTGAGCAGCTTCTCTGGCCTACTGCTCATACTGCCATTGGCTTTCCCTCTGATGTCATTTCCTGGCCCCATGACCTGGAAGTGATTTCAGAGGGAATCAGGCCAGCACAAGCATCAGGCTAGAGTAGTTGCTCATGCTAGCAAAGATTTTAAAGAGGTACAGGGGGGCGGGGAAGGAAGGGCATGAATGTGGCATGGGAGGGGTGGAGAGGTACTGGTGCTCCCACCAAGAAGGAGCCCAGGGCGGTCCACTCCCTCCCACTGCTGCCCCTTACTTCGTCACTGATTCCTAGTAGACAATTGCAGGGTATTAGAAACAATATGGTATGGTATTTAAATTGTACATGGAAGTCACCAGTTAGTGCATATATAAGCAAAACAATAAGATGGAACAATTTTCTCTGGATGATACAGGGAAAATTTTTATTACAAAGTCAATATATTTTTAAAAAGGGGGTTACTACAAAACATAAAAGCACATGTTGTATAAAACAATATAATAGTAATTTAAAATGATAAAATCTCATTAAAAATAGCAGTCCAGGAAGGTATCTAGTGCGAACAACCAGTAAGCATGTAATAAACCAGTTTTAATCAGGCAAATGTTGTCCGGACCTAGTTGGCTCCAGGTGAGTATGTGGTACAAACAACCAGTGAACGCGTGTGTGATAAGCCAGTTGTTATCAGACAAATATGACCACATAAATAGCTATCCTGTCTTTATGCGCTAGCGTATGTCCAGTTAGCTGTGAATATCAAGTTAACTGGGCATGAGCTAGCCAGCTTTAAAAAAACAGATATTCAATGTTGGCCCAGCATTGAATATCTAGGTTTATTGTATTTTTGCAGTATGCTTTTGTTAATTAATAATCAATTTGTGAGTTTCTGAAAGAGCCGGAGACTGGGAAATGGAAATATCAATCAATCTTTCCAATGACTAAGCACTAGCTGTGCACTGTTGTGCTAGTGTGCTAACATCATTAATGCACACTGAAGTCCATTCACTGCGGTGTACTAATGGATTTAGCACATGCTAAATGCCATACAGCTATAGGAATATAATGGGCTTCATGGCATTTAGCACACGATAATTGTTTGTGCATCTTAGTAAAAAGACCCTATCATTAATCAATAGGTTCCATTGCATAAAATGGGATTTATGGTAAATAGTGGATGTTACCATGGTTGCACAGTAACCTCTTGTAGTAAATACAGCCCTAAGAATCAATTTTAAAATTAGGATTACAAATTGTCTTACTATTTTTTTTTTCTCTTACACTGCAGAACCTTTTGACCTAATACAATAGAAATACACATTTTATTCAAAGGGTAGGTTATACTAGGATGTTGGTTCACTAGAATGGGTAGATGCTGATTCTGAAAAAAAAGGGAGGAAAGCCAAGGGTTCCTTTTACGAAGGCGCGTTAGTGGGTTTAACGCACGCGACTTTTCATCACGTGCTAACCCCCGGGCTAGCCGGCAAACTACCGCCTGCTCAAGAGGAAGCGGTAGCGACTAGCGCGGCCGGCGGTTTAGCGCACGCTATTACGCGCGTTAAACCGCTAACGCGCCTCTGTAAAAGGAGCCCTAAGTTTTTTGTACTTTCTCTGCATTGGGGTGCAAAAACTATGAGCTCCTTTTACGAAGGCGCGTTAGGGCCTTAACGCACAGAATAGCGCGCGCTAGCCGCCACCGCCTCCTCTTGAGCAGGCAGTAGTTTTTCGGCTAGCGCGCGCTAATCCGGTGTGTGCGCTAAAAACGCTGGCTCACCTTCGTAAAAGGAGCCCTATATTCGGTAAATGCGAAGCCTGTGTTGTAATGTAGAGGGCAAGTCCAGAATCTGCCCAGCATTTATCACCCAGGGCAGCACTTATTGCATAGGTACCTCATGCAGTGTGACATAGTACAAGTGCCCCTGTACTATCTGCCACAGAATGTATCACAATGCATAAAAAAATAATGAGATAAAGAACAGCTGTGATGCATCCTCCCCCCCCCCCAAAGATATCCATCGTCCAATTCCCTTTGATACATGTCCATCTTCCAAGCCCCTCAGAAGTGACATATCCACCTCATCTGATCCGCCTCACCCATGCTGAAAACAAACCCTGCCCTTCCTCTCAACCCATATCCCCTCCTGGGATCTACCTGGGGGTTGTATATATGGTCCAGTGACCCATGGTGAATGCATTCGCCCTCCATTCCCACTCAGGAGTATGTCAAGATCCAAAATAGCGCCGATGGTTCCCTAGTGATAATCTTGTGGAAATAGTAGTACCTTGAGACTACTTCTAAGGGGTAGTTCTGTCAGCTAGCACAGCCACACCTCTATTCCACCCTTGTCATCCTACACACCACCCCTACCTTTGTTCAGCAGCTATCATAGCTGGCTTTTGTAACGTGTTAGGTGTTGGCACAGGTCCATGCTAATATATAATGCACTGTAAAATGCACACTAGCTGCTTAACATGGCTTAGTAAAAGGGCTTCTGTTCCCTGGAGACAACACTAGAATTAGATGCTACTACTTTCTCTTCAACCACCTAGCAGGTTTTTGGGAAGAGGCTCCGGTTTAGTCCAATCTTTTGTACCTCTTCCTGCTTGAAAAGTAACAGTTGCTAGCAGCCTGCTCTGAGTGTTGTGTCTGTATAACCAGTCTTCCTATTTTCCTAGGCTCTGTGGATTTGAACCATTCTATGATGAAAGAGGAGACCAGTACATGTATAAGAGAATTCTAAATTGTGACTATGATTTTGTCTCCCCCTGGTGGGATGATGTATCTCTGAATGCGAAGGATTTGGTGAGTGCTGAAACTTATCTCCTTCGAGGTAGTCTTCATGGAAAAATTGCCATCTTCCCAGTTTGATTGAACTGTTTCTTTTATGTATTTTCATTATGATTATGCATCAGAACAGGCTCCTTTTTCTTAGAAAAATGAGAACTGTTAGAGAATAACTGAGAGGTATGACCTCTCTTTGTAAACTGTCCACATTTCCTGATAGTATGGAAGGCAGCCACAATACCATTCTCATATTCACTGTTGGCTTGCTTTAATAGGATTTACTTAACACCATTTTGAAGATATTCACTTAAGGTGGTATACAGCAAAAATAAGTCAAACATAGGCAATAGATAATTACAACAGTAAAAAATATTCAACTAACAATGCAATATATTGTATAGTATGCTACATTACAATGTTAAGTCACTCCTATTGGCTGTCACGTTCTATAATCACACTGATGTACAAACTTATAATATGCAATCATATACCAATTATATATTATTTTCTTAAATCGGTTGATTCTTACAGATCCCTTTCCTAGATCATCAGAATTTAGTGCAGTTGTTCCTTCACATTTTTGTATAGACGAGCTGCTATATCGTCATCGATTCCATTTTTTAATATTTATTAATATTTTATGATTTAATTGATTGCTTAACTTATTTAGCTTGTTTTAACTTATTTAAAAGCCTTTTCATCACTTATCTTTCTTTTTTGAAGCTCTGTCAGCTGGGGAACTATGCTGACATGTTTCGCTGTGCAGGCTTTATCAAGGCCGTCCCTGTATTATCTCGCAATCCCCCATCAAATCTATATAGTCAGTGGGTCCACTGACATGATTGGGAACAGGGCAGTCGGTTGGTCACCAATTTGAATTTTTGGTGGGAAAGTCAGTTGATCACAAATTTGAGTTTTGGTGGGAAAGTCAGTTGTTCTCTCCCCCCCCCCCCCCCCCGTCTCCCATAGAATAGAAAAGTCTCTGAGTTTAAAGATGTTCTCCCCATGAAGCTGGGTTATATGTGCTCTCAGGGTTTCTGCAGCTGGCAGAGACAAACTTCAGACCTCAAAGCATACCCTGAAGAAAGCTACAATATGATGGCTGAAGCATCGGTTTCTACCTGACAAGATGCAGCGAGACCCAGAAGCCTGCAACAAACACACACTTTGGGCCCAATTCTATAATGGTGCCTAAAACTTAGAGGCCAAGTAGTGTGGCCTGTTTTATCAATGTAGCACTACCTTTCTTTGCACTTTTTTGCATTGAATGATATATACTACATTGGAAGATGAGCATGTGAAGGATCCCCTTATGTTGAATATTTTTTCCAATAAGAGTGACCATGGGATCCTTTGAGATGTGCTCACACAGTTTGCAGCTTGCCACACCACAAGGTCATGTGCCATTCTCTGCTTTGTGGGTTTGTGTAGGGAGTTTGAGGTAAACTCAAAATCAGCAGACTGAAACTTAATAACAAGACTATCTGAAACAGTATCAAAAAAATACATTTGAGAAGGTGCTGAAAAGTTCTCAGCCCAACCAAGAAGAGAATGATGGATATGGTTCAATCAATGATCTGAAACAATGTCAAAACATAGAATTTTGTTTCTGCAAATTGGCACTTAACAAAATAAGATAATACTCTTTTTAGCTACAGTGGCAAAATAATGCTCAGAAATTAAGAACTTGGTTGATTGGGCTGAGAACTTTTCAGCACGCCCTCGTATTTAACAGCACTGCAATTTAAATAGCAGAGATATAATACTTACAAAACACCTAATAAGCGTATATTAGAACATTCAAATAACATAGATCTGATGCTAATGCTTTTCTTCGAGTTCCGTGTAGAATTCTGGCGCCCCCTACCTTCAACAAGTATAAACTAGATGGAGACATTCCAAAAGGTGGCTACTAAAAATCGTCTGCGATCTTCATTATAAGGCCTAAGGGCGATAAGGGGGCTAAGTTAAAGATCTTAATGTGTATACTTTCAAAGGTAGCAGAAGGTAGGTATGATAGAGATATTTACAGTAAATACCTCTGTGACATAAATAAGAAGTTATGGGAAGAGGTAGGAGATGGAGGTCAAATGAGATAAACTCAGGAGTAATCTAAGGAAATATGGGCCTGATAGTCAAAGCAATTTAAACAGTAAGGAGAGGCTCCTGCCCACTTAAATTAAGCTTAGTGGGCCAGCCGCCAATGTTCAGCAGCAGTTAACTGGGCAGTGCTACTGAATGTCAGCACTAATCAGCCATCTTGGAACCAGGCAGGAGAAGGGTGTTATTGGGGTAGAGTCAGAGGAGTTGGCATAACCCTACCCCCCACTGCCCACCAACCTAGCCAGCAAATTAACCATTCCCCTTAACTATATCCATGACATCCTGTTTGTCTCTATTGTCTGTTTAGATTGTAAACTCCTTCAAGCAAAGACTGTCTTCTTCATGACTGTACAGCGCTATGTATGTCTGGTAGTGCTATAGAAATAATTAATAATAGTAGTAGTAAAAAGAGTCCTAACTATGCTCACTTAGCTATGCAAGTGCTGGTACTGAATATCAGCTAGCACCACATAATTTTGGGTTGCCAAGCCAATGTCCTCCCCTCTCTTTTCTAATTGTCTCCTCATGACAGCAATGTTTATCAACCCCCCCATTCTGATTGCCCCCTCATGTCCAATTTCCCCCTGTCTGATCACTCTCTTTCCAATCCCCCTGATCTCTCTTGCATCACCCCCTCTAATCCTTTCAGATGCTAATGCTTTTCTTTTGAGTTCCATGTAAAATTCTGGAGTTCCTACCGTCAATGAATATAAACAAGGTGGAGGCTACTAAAAATGGTCCCTCCCAGAACTGTCCCCCCCCCCCATGATCCCTTGTCAAACTGGAAGCCCTGTCACCCCCTTCCAGACTTCCCAAGAACCCCATTTTATACTCAGGGGAAATTCCTGGTGTCTAGTAGGACAGGGATGGAGTGATTTCCCTTTCTGATCCTGCTCTATTGGCTCTGGGCCTAAAAATGACAGCGCCCCTAGCAGATGAATATTGACAGTTCTGTCTTTACAGAAGGGGTGGTAGATGCATGGAATAGTTTCCCAGAGGAGGTGGTAGAGATGAGGACTGTATCTGAATTTGAGAAAGCATGGCACAAGCATATAGGATCTTCAAGGGAGAAGGAAGGACTGCAGAGCTTATTAGTTGGTATGGATGGAAGATTGGATCGACCATATGGTCCTTATGCATAGGCTTCAGAACAAGGGGGGGGGGGGCACAGGGGCCATGGCCTCCCCAAAAACTGCTGGTAGTAACAGGGCTGATGGGGATCCTGCGGGGATAGAAATATCAACTGAGGCAGTGACCTCGGCTCTCTCATGGGAGCTGCATCTTGCTGCCAGCCAGCATACCTGCTGGTTGGGTCTCTTTGATGTGTTTCTTCCCCGACATCTACTCCTTCCCTTCCTCCTTGTGTATCTACTTTGAATTTCTTGTAAAAATTTCCGGGTGGCGGAACCAATTCACTGCGTTGCTTCGCCACCGGCCCCGGTGTCTTCTCTCCACTGCAGCCTACCATCTCTGACAACTTCCTGTTTCCATTGGGGTGGGGCGCAATGGAGAGAAGGGGCCAGTGGCAGAGTGGCACTGATTCAGTTCTGCCACCTAGCAACTATTACAAGAAATTCAAGGTAGACGTGCAGGGGTACAGGGGAAGGAATAGATATCGAGGAAAGGACGCTGGCTGTCAGCAAGATGCTGCTTCCACAGGAGTCCTGCCTAGAAATAAGGCCCCTCCTGAGATATTTCAGATTTAGGGTAGGGGTAGAAGTTAGAGAGGGAGCGATATAGGTCTTGGGGAAGGGAGAGATGTTGGATGCAAATTACATTACATTAGTGACTTCTATTCCGCCAATACCTTGCAGTTCAGGGCGGATTACAAAAGAAGATAACTGGACATTTCCAGGAAAATTACAAATTAGGGTGCTGTTTATATGGTTGAGACTTTGCTGGGTAATTTACAAGACTGGGAATAGTCAAAGGGATATATTAGTATTTCTTGATAAATTTTCTGAAAAACAAGGTTTTGATTTCCTTTCGTTGTTGTCAGCATGTTGGAGAGGTGATGATCAAGTTTTGTTGTGTACCTTTGATTGGGGGGTGGGTAAATGGGGTCTGAGTTCTCCTTGATTTGGTTGATTTGTTCTAGTTTAGGCGATTGATTAAGTAGGTGGGGGCAGTGCCGTTCATTACTTTGAATAATAGACAGTAAAAGTTGAATAGTATTTGCGCTTGTGTAGGAAACCAGTGTGAGTCTAGGTATGCGGTGGTGATATGGTCATACACTTCTCCCTCCGTATTCACGGGGGATGCGGGTGAAACATAGGCGCGAATATAGAAAAACTGCAAATAACTTTTTAAACGTTGTTCATGGTTTTTAGAAAAAGCTGTCGTTTTTAGTATTGAAACTGCAAATAACTTTTCTAATGTTATTCGCAGTTTTTGAAACAAGCCACTATTACTACTATTGAAATTCTCAGAATTTTATTAAACAACAATACCTGTACTGTACAATCATATTCTCAGGGCAAACAAAAAGTTCAATACTAATAGTTCAATACAGTACTGAGAGGTCAATACTGGAATACAGTACTAAACAATACTCAGGCAGTATCTTCATCCTCATCGTCCTGTACAAGTATTGCAGGAGGAGGAGACGAAGAGGATAATTGAGCTCCAGGGGCCTCCTCATACATTGGAAGTGGGTCTTCAGTAGGAGGAAGACAAAGAGACAAAGGGGATGCCTCCTCATGGGTGGAACAGGTGGATTGTGAGGCAGTGGCTGGAGAGGCACTGACTCAAGGTATCCTTGGGAAATTGTGATTTCAATCTGGGTTTTCTGCTTCATCATCTCTTTGTATATGTTTTTGTATGTAGAAATCGCTGCTTCTGCTAACTCCCTCATCTTTAATGCACGTACCATGGATGGATCGATGTCTTAGAAAAAGTCAGTCGCACCGTTGAACCTGCATATGCCCTCTGCGATATCATCCAGTGTAAACTTGTCTTCTGTCACTTCTTCTTCTAATCCTCTTTCCTCCTCTTCATCTGCTATTGCCTCTTCTTCAGGAGCAGTCAGGTCAATGAGATCATCTTCCGTTAGTTCATTTGTTCTGGTGTCTATTAAGTCTTGAACATCCTCCGTATCCATATCTTCAAAGCCTTCCCCACCCACCTGCTTTGCCAAGTTAATGATGTTTTCCATAATTTATTGGCCTTGCTCTGTGATATTGATAGTGTTATCCCTTTTTACACATTCTTCCAGCACAAGTTCATTGTCTCTGGCTTTACAGCTTTCATTGCTCTTTCAATAATATTGATGGCATCCGCAATAGTGAATTCCTTCCAATTTTTCTCTAATGAATACCGTGTGTAGTGTGCTTGAAGTTCCTTATTACCCCTTGGTCGAGAGGCTGGATGATAGATGTTGTGTTGGGGGGCAAGTAGCCAATCTCAACACCCTCAATGTGGAACTCATATGGTCTGGGTGGCCAGGGGCATTGTCCAATGCCAACAGAATCTTAAATTCAATTCCTTTATCGGCCAGGTACTTTCTTACTTCAGGCACAAAACAATGATGAAACCTCTCTAGGAACAGAGCTCTGGTCCAAGCCTTCTTGTTGCTCATCCAGTAAATAGGCAGCTGGAACTTATCTTTTCCCTTCAAGTCTCGGGGATTTGCGGCTTTATAAATCAGGGTTGGCTTTATCATATGGCCTACTGCATTTGCACAAAGGAGCATGGTTAATCTATCCCTTGCAGCCTTGAAACCTGGTGCTTGCTTATCCTCTTTGCTAATGAAAGTCCTCTGTGGCATTTTCTTCCAAAGGAGAGCAGTTTCATCGTCATTGAATGCCTGCTCTGGTTCATAGCCCTTCTCTTCAATAATTGCCTCTTGGTTGGGAGATGCTGCTTCTCCTGTCATTCTCACATTTCGCAGGACAGACGGAATTTGTCAAACCACCCTTTACTGGCCAGAAAGTCGGTGGATAGCGACATTTCACCTTTTCTGTTCTTCAAGTATTCATATAAAGACTTAACCTTTCCTCTTATCATCACAGAGTCTAGTGGGATTCTCTTTTTATAGCAAACCTGCACCCACAGAAATGTTGCAGCTTCCATACGAGAGAGATTGGCATCTTGCACAACATGTAATGTCTTCGCAGCTACTGATGCAGCTGCTGCAACAGTTTCACGGATTTGTTTTCCATTCTTTTTTATGTACCTAATGGTTGACTCATTTATGCCATAATGTCGAGCAACAGCGGAGGATGACTTTAGTCTCTGAAGCATATCCAGTAATTCTACCTTTTCACTTTTTTTTTCCCTTTTGGGAGCATTATTGGCTCCACTTGAACTCTTGCACTTTGTAGACATGGTGGAAGACCTGATCTGTTCCTGAAGGAGGGGCAAGCAATGATTTTCTGGGCTTGGAGCAGACAAGCAGCGATTCTCAGTGATTCACAAAGAATAGAGGGCTAGGAGCAGGCAAGCAGCGATTACTAGTGATTCAAAAAGAATTCAGGGCTTGGGCAAGCATGCAGACAAGCAGCGATTCCCAGCGATTTTCTCCATTCATGCTGGGAAGAAACCTTTCTTTCTATGGATGCTGGGAAGCAGTGTTTTTCTCAGTGCACACTGGGAAGCATGGAAGCAGCGAATTTGTGGGAGAAAATTTATAAGCAGTGATTTTCAGAGTTAATGAATGGTAAGCAATAAACCTTTTTATCGGTACAGTACGGTACAGTAAAAGGAAAAAGTACTTTAATGATGATATAATTTGGGGGGGGGGGCGGAGTCAGCGGCCGAAAAATCGCAAATAAGCAAATCCACAGATACGGAAACTGCGGATACGGAGGGAAAAATGTATTTGCATAGTGAGTAGATTAGTCTGAGGACTGTGTTTTGTACTGTCTGTAATTGTTTTATCATGTTTGCAGGGCATGGCAGGTAGAGGATGTTGCAAAAGTCCAAGGACTTTGAGATGGTATTGCTCTCTGTCGAATAATTTTCTTATTTTTCGCAGGTCGCGCATGACTATAAAGACTTTCTGGATGGTCTTATTGATTTGAACTTGCATAGTGAAGCATCTGTCTATCATCCCTCCAAGGAGTTTTAGGGCGGGCTGTATTGGGTATTTGGTAGCATTTATTTCTAATTCTGTTATGGATGGGGTTTTGTCCTTTTCTAGCAATAGAAATTTTGTTTTATCTGGGTTTAGCATTAGTTTGTGACCTTTCATCCATTTTTCCACTGTTTCTAGTGTTTTTTTTGCAGTTTTTCTATTGAGGTGGGCGCTGGTGGGTCGAAGGGAAGGAGAATGGTGATGTCATCTGCGTAGCTGAATGATGTTACACCTAGATTGTCTAGACTGGACCCAAGGGAGGCTATAAAGAGGTTGAAGCATTGGAGATAGTGGAGACCCTTGGGGAACGCCACAAGGTTTAGACCAGAAGTCTGATTTAAGATCATTTGTCTTGGCTCTGTATGATCTTGTCTTGTCTCTACATGACCTTGATTTAAGGGAAGGAGGAAGAGATATGAGACTCAGGAAGGAAGGAGGGAGGAGTGGAAAGATGTCCGATTTGTGAGATTACAGGGAGAGATGGACTTGGGGACAGTAGAGGGAGGTAGAAGGGTAGCAGTGAGAGATGGATTTGGAAGAGGACAGAGGAAAGAGGAAACAGGAAAGGGAGAGATGGACATGGAGGAAGGCTGAGTGGGTCAGGGAGAGATGGTAGAAGGAGGTGAATGGGAGAGAGGGGGAGAAAGGGAGAAATGGCAGAGAGGGCAAAATGGGGAAAGGGACAGATGGATTTGGTGGAGAGGGCAAAATGGGGAAAGGAAAAGAGATTCAGAGGGGAGGGAAGGGGGAGGGAGAGATGGATGACTCAGCGAGAGCAGAAGAGAGAGAGGACAGATGGACAGGGAAAGTGGAGGAGATATGGACTCGAGGTTGGAAAGGGGAGGGAGGGAGGAGAGATGTCAGACTTGGGAGGAGGAAGCAGAAGGGCAGAAAGGAGAGATGTTTCGCTTGTGGGAGGGAGAGAGAAAGAAAAAGAGGAAAAATGAGGATGGAGTAAGTGATAAGGAGGGGAGATGCTTGAAATGGTGGATCAAAGTGGGAGAGCTGTCAAGGAGATGAGTGAGCAGAATGAGTATACAAGAGTTGAAATGTGGTAATGGGAAGCAGATAAAAGGGAATAAGAGGATGAGAAATGTAAAATCTAGGGGATGAGAGAATGAGATAGAAAGTTGATTAGATAAAAAGTGAAAAGGAATAAAACAATGTTCTCTCTAAGCTGTGTGGCCACGCACCTTTTGGTAGCAGGCCAAGCAGCCCTCACACCAGGAGCTCTGGCCATACTCTGCTGTTGCTGCCTGTGGCTTTGTAAAGAAAGAAGTGCAGCTGGAAGAAAGGCGGTGGAGGCCTACTTGGATGTCTTAGAGCCAGCCAGAACACAGGTACACACCTTTGGGAGGAGGGCACAAACTTGGGACACAGAAGGGAGAGAGGGGGCACAAACTAGGGACAAAGGCTGGATAAAAGGGAGGGGACATGAACTTGGGACAAAGAAAGGAGGGAGGGAAAGTTGCTAAGGTGGGGGAGGGAATAGAAAGGAAGAAGTGTTAAGAATGGGTGTGAGTGAGAGGGAAAGAGATGATGTACATGGGGAAAGGAAGAAAGAGAGAATTGTTGGATATAGGGAGGGAGAGAATTGTTGGACAGGGTGGTGGGAGAGGAGTGAGATAGAAAGAGATGAGAGGGAGAAATGTTGGATGTGGTGGTGGAGAGGGAACAGTGGGACAGATGGAAAGGGATGCAAGAGGGAGGAATTTTGGATATGGTGGTAGAGGGAATAGAGGGGTGATAGAAGGAGAATTGTTGGGCATGGGGTTGGTGGGCAGGGGCAAAAGATGCTGCACACAGTCCGGGAAATGAGAGAAGGAGAAATGTTGGATGTAGCAGTAGAGGGAGTTAGAGAGATGCACCTTGGACCCTCTCTCTCTTTCCCCACTCCCTTTGCAGCAAGGGAAGGAATGAAAGAAAGAGAGATGGTAGACAATTAGAGAGAGAGATTGCACATGGGGGAGGAGGAGAAAGGAAGAAATGCTATGCAGGGGTAGGGGAGGGAAAAGAATGTGCTTTGTGTAATTTAATTTTGTGATTACCATTATGTGGGGTTAATAAGATTATATTGTATGTATATGAAAAATGAATGGAAGAAATGGCATTTATAATTAGTACTATTATTATGGGGGTGAGGTCTGAGGTGGAGCTTGGGCAGGTCTGGGGCAGAGTTTAGGTCGAAGCTTTTGGGCCCCCAAACAAAAAAGTGTTCCATTGCCTATGTCCTTTTGTGCCATCATTTTGTATGTTTCTGTGAGTTTTATTTATTTTATTTCAAGGTTTATCCTTGGCCATAAACCAGTTCAAGTTCTCTGACCATCAGAGCTATACTTTCAATTTTCTAGGATCCTGGATTTTTGTTATAATTGCCTGTCTCCAGTCAGGTACATTTTTCTTGAATAGCTGATATGGATAAGTAATGCTGACTGCATAATGGCTCATAAACCACAAAAGCAGTGGAGAGAATCATGATAATTTACATTCTGCTTCCTTTCAACCCCTGTAGGTTAAAAAACTGATTGTACTTGATCCTAAAAAACGACTTACCACTCATCAAGCCTTGCAACATCCTTGGGTAACAGGAAAAGCAGCAAATTTTGCACATATGGATAACGCGCAGAAGAAACTCCAAGAGTTCAATGCTCGCCGCAAGCTGAAGGTAGGCCTATAGAATGTTAATTTAACATATGGCATATTTTCACTGAGTATCTGATTTAAGATTGAGAAAACCCATCTAGATACTCATTACTTCTTCGTGATCTTCTACCCTATTTCTTGCCTTCTTTAATTCTCTCTATTCTCCCTCACCTACTTAGGCAACAATCTTAACATCTTTTCAGAATAATTTTGTAATGGGGCTCCTATAAAGATTCTTGAAAGCATGTTCATTTTATGTCTATTTTAAAAGCAACATAGGTACCTACATTCTTTTGTAAAACAGGCTACTAGAATGACCCCAAGTAGTGCACAAAATCCCCCCCAGTAGTGCGCAACTTCACACGCACAAATTTATAGCTCTAACACACCTATTTTATAAAATACACACTTACATGGGGCCCCATATTCAGCTGGCAGTGGGCAGCACTTTTGCCGTCTGCCACTGGCATTAAATCATGATATCTAAATGCCTGGCCATTCCTGGTGACCAGCTTTGAATATTCGGGGGGGTTTTAACCTTTAAAAAGATAACCAGTTATGTCGATATTCAACATTAACAATTAACTTTTTAGATAGGCCAGCTATATATGTGGTCCTTTAGGATCGCAAAATTTATCCGATTAGGTGCTGAATATCAACGCCTAACGGTGTAAGTTGCATGATATAACAAAGTAATAAAAAAAAAGTATATTATTCATGCTGTTCATGTGTTTTGTAGGGCTCCTCAATCATGCAAACATAATATCACATTGAAATCATAAACACAAGACATAGTGGAGAAAACCAGACCTCAATACACAGACCACCGGGACCCACAGTACCCTAAGCAGCCTGTATCATCACTGGTCTGTAAAAATAAAAACTCCACACTTATAAATACTCTGTCATCTTAGTTTTTTGCTGTGGAATCTTAATTTTCATTTTGTTTGAATGCACATTTACACTTTTGGTAAAAACTCTTTATGAATGTATGATAGAGTATTTATATGAGTGGAGTGGTTTTTTACAGACTAGTGATGATACAGACTGCTTAGGGTACTGTGGGTCCCGGAAGTCTGTGTATTGAGATCTGTTTTTCTCCACCATTTTTTGTGTTTATGATTTCAATATGATACTATGTTTGAATTATTGAGGAGCCCTGCAAAATACATTAACAGCGCGAATAATATACTTTTTTCACAGCGCGAATAATATACAGTGGTACCTCAGAATCTGAACGCCCCAGAACTCGAACGCTTTGGAATCCAAACTTTTTTTTTTGTAGCAAATTTTGCCCCGGAATCTGAACTCTGCTTTGGAATCCAAACACCCTGCACATTGTGGCAAAGTGCTCCCGATTGTAGGCAGCTGTAGATGTCCTACAGCTGTCTAATCAGCCAATCGGGAGGCACTTTTTCTAAAAAAAAAAAAAAATTGCTCCCCAGGCATAGCAAACGTGGCTAAGTTCACCAGCCTCCCCTCCCCACCCCCCCCCCACCCCCGATGATCATGGCAGGAGGGTGCCCAACCTCTCCTGCCAGACCCCTCAACGGCCCCCCCGAAGATCGCTGGCAAGAGGGTGCCCAACTCCTCCTACTGGACCCCCCAACGGCCCCCCTAAGATCGCCGGCAGGAGGGTACCCAACCCCTCCTGCCAGACCCCCCCAACGAAAGCCCCCACCCTGGAACCCCTCCTTGGGCTTACCTCCAATTTGGCCGGACGGCAACTTGCACCGTCCAGCCAGCAGGCCCGCCTCTGTCCAAATGAGGCGGGACCGCCCCTCCACTGTCCAACCCACAGGATCCTAGGGCCTGATTGGGAAAAATTGTCTTGGAACTCGAATGTTTTGGAACTTGAACGGGGTTCTGGAACGGATTAAGTTCAGATTCCAAGGCATCACTGTATTTTTTTCATTACTTTGTCATACCTATACAGCTGTTATCCACTTTAGTAATTTAGTTGCATGATATAGCCAGTTGCTACTAACTGGAGATATTCAGTGTGAGATAAGTGGTTATCGCTTGCTGAATATCCATGATTAGATGCCAAAACCCTATTTAACTGACTAGTTGCCATTCCTGGCCAGTTAAGTAGTTTTGAATATTGGCTGAAATGTGACTCTGCTTCTGCTTCAGCCATCGACAATTCTGTGATCTCTTGAATCTGTTTGTGGGAGCGCCTTCATTTCTGAGCAGGCTGTGCTTACTCAAATTTTACACCAAACAAGTTAGTCCAGAAAAGGTGATTAAGGCAATTTATTATAATAAGGCATAAGTAAGTTCTTCAGATTCTGGTACTGTACTAAAAATCTCTTCGGAGAACGAAAAGTCAGTCAATAAAAGTATCCCCAAAACAGAACACTCACTGGCTCTTTTTGTTCCAGTTCATTCAATTGGTTGCTGCACTTCATGAAGCTCTCACTAGCCAGCCTTAACCTCCAATTTTTCTTCAGGACTACCTCAGTTTGTAGTCCCTAATCCAATCAATGAATCTCCAGTCCAAGCAAACAAAAATAAATTTTGATAAGGTTGCAGATCTGTCAATGGTCAGCTGCCAAATTTCCTTTTGTAACAAACAATAACAACCTGCAGCTTCTCAGTGTCTTGTAACATAAGTCCGAAAGTGTTTTCCTTTATCCTTTCCCCCCTTCAGTTCTTTCCAGCGTCTAGCTGGTCCAATCTGTTCGAGTTTCCAGACGGACTTTCCAAAACCTGACAGTTTCTCCAGGTTTTGGAAAGCCCTGAGCTCTGGCCGCTTTTGGAGGGTCTTCAACTGGCATGCAAGGATGACATCACGTGCATCCGCACATGCTGGAGGCTTTCCTGACGTGGCCTGGAGGTCAGGAAAATAGAGATGTGCTTTTTGGGGGTAGGGCTGGAGATGGAATGGGGCAGGGCTGGAGGCAGGATGGGGCGGGGCTAGAGGTGGAATGGGGCAAGTCAGAAGCAGAACAAGGCGAGGCTGGTGGCAGAATGGGCTGGGTTATTCTATCAGCAAATATGGTAACCCTATAAATGGTTGCGCCTAAATTATACACACACGTGAGTGCTGCAACACTAATATTCTGTAAAGGAATAAAGTTCTTGACATCATTTTCAAAATTTTAATTCTCTATTTTGTGCTAATTTAGACACCAGTCCAATCTGTGTTGCTGCCTCTATCTCTGCTATTCACTTTTGCATAAAAGTTGATGTCCATTCTTCTTTCCAGACTGCTGGCATCAACATTTAAAAAGGAGATAGAGCAGCTTTTAAACTAGAAACTGGGGGGAGGCCAACAGTCGCTCAAAGTGCATGGTTTGGAACAAGATATCTTTAAAAGATAGCACCAAAACAGGAAAGATAGGTCATTCTGTTAGTGAGGTTACAATAGAGACTATAGTTATAGTTATAGAGGCTATAGTTGACCAGGTGTCCTTAAATACAGAGCAGATAGATTTTAAAGATTACAAATTATCCATGTCAATTAATGAGCAAGTTGTAAATAAGAATGACAAAACTTATTTAAAGGTCTGTAAGCAAATGCCAGAAGCCTTAAAAACAAGATGGCAGAGTTAGAATATATTGCACTAAAGGAAAGGACAGATATAATAGGTATCTCTGAGACTTGGTGAAAGGAAGAATGGGACGCTGTGTTACTGGGGTACGAATTATATCGCAATGATAGAGTAAATCAGATTGGAGGGGGGATTGTGCTGTATGTTAAAGAAGGAATTAAATCAAACAAAATAAACATTCAGCATGACAAATTAAGCAGTGTGGAATCCACATGGACAGAAATTCAATGTGTGAAAGGAAGGACTATACAGGTAGGGCTGTACTACCATCCCCCAGGATGGAATGAGCAGACATGAAAAAATATTTACAGAGGTTAGGGAAGCTGGAAAATTGGAAACAGTATAATAATGGGTGATTTTAATTACCAAAATATTCACAACTTATCTATTCTCTTCTATAAGAGTGCAGTGATCAACCAGAAGCTCCAAACTTTTCTTGGCATTAACCCAATGTCTGTGTTCAATTAATCTCATATGTAATTGTCAATGAGGGTGCCTATAATTGGCTGAAGATGGACACTACTTGAGCTAAATACTGCTTTGTCTTCAAGATTGTTCAATGGAGATTGTTTATGTGGCTATCTTTTGTTGATTTTCCTTTAACAGAGGGAGTCACTAGAATATTTTCATTTACGTGGAGTTTTTTTTATTACCTATGGTTGAAGGTGACGTGCTATGTATAAGTTAGCATTTTCTGGATAGTCTGAGATTCACCAAGGTCTTTTTTCTCCACGTATCTAATATAATAAAATGCTAGGCCGCCCATGCGCAGTTCCTAAGTGTGTGCCGCTTTTCCGTGAGCTGTAGCGATACATAGGAAGTGCGCATGCGCGGCTTCTGGTCCGTCCTGCTGCTGCGTGTTCGCGCATCACAAAAGCTTCCCTGCTCTCCACCTACTGGCTGAAGCGCGAGCGAGCTGCGGAAGTGGTGGTGGTGGTGGCCGGCCTCAGGTATCAGTTTGACGTTAGGATGGTGGGGTGGGGAGGCCTGCGGAGCCCAGCAACTTTCCGCTGCCCGGGATCCGAGTCATTTGCCGCCGCCCCCCCCTTCCGTTCCCGCGGGCACGACTGGCGATTTAAGCATTGTATGCATCAGTCTTCACACGCTGCTTCGGGCCCTTCTACTGCCCTGATTTGCTCCGGACGTGCCTGAGTAAATCAGGGCAGTAGAAGGACCCGAAGCAGCATGTGAACACTGATGCACACGCTGCTTAAATCGCCAATTTTAACACTGAAAAGGAGTTCAACTCTAATTGGGCCAACATTAGCAACCAAATCTTAGACAAAATTGCACCCCTAAAGAAAGGAAAAAAGAGACGCCACCTAATAGATGGCTGGTATGACACGGAATTAACAAGACTAAAACAAAAGACAGGATAACTAGAAAGAATATGGAACAAAACAATGAACAAAAAGGATAAAGCAATATGGAGATCTAAGATAAATGAGTACAAGAGAACCATCAATGAAAAATGGCGTACCTTCTACTCTAACAATAGGACAGTGTTCTTCAACCTTTTGACATCTGTGATGCGGCAGAGGGACTCACCGGCAGGAGAAAGCCACGTAGCAGTCTGTTTAGCGTGCTGCGGCTGCCAACGCTGGAGGGATGTTTGTTGTTAAGGTCATCTCGCTGGGAGGGTCAGCGGGTCCCGGAGGAGGATGCTGCCGCTAAGTGAGTGAGGGAAGGAGTCAAAGCGCGCATGCGCACTCTTGCCGGCCACGGACATATGGATCACGGAACACGCCGGTAAGAGTGCGCATGCGCGCTTAGGGTTTTATTATAAGAGATATGCATTTACCGTGACATATTATTTCATATGGCAGTTGACATTAGTATTTTAATAATTTAGGACTTCTTATAGTCTCTTCCTGATAACTCATTTTTATTAGCAGAAAAAAAGAATATAAAACAGCAGTTCCAAATAACAATGTGAAGACCATAATATGAATTGAAACTTCTCTCCCCTCCCAACCCAACAAACAAAATTATAAGTTCAAAATGCAGCTTCTCACCGTATGGGAAAAGAAATTCCAGAAAGCGCCCCAAGTCCGATTAAATCATTTACCTAGTACAGAATCTTTCTTTGACATTTGATTGCATTCAAGCTTACAGTAAAGTAATCATCTGAAGTCTTCATTGCTCTTTAGAAGGTCCTCTGGAATCCAACCAGTGCAGCAAATTTACTTTTCCCCCCATATTTCAAAAAAGAGGAAAAACCTTTAGATGTCAGAGATTACAGTGAGTATACAAATAAAATGCAAGGCTCAAGTTTAATGCCACATTTCCAAAGATAAGCTGGAAATGGAGCAGTGATTGCCAAAAGCATAGAATGGACAGTCAAAGCCGGAACATGACCTAATGAAACTGCAGGAAAACCATACTTGGGGCAACAATAAGAAGAGACTATGCCAATATGTTTCACCCACTAAGGCAAGATATATAAGCGCAAGGTAAATTTATATTTTAACTCTCAACATGCTGTATTATCGGTCACCTTGTGACTGGTCAGAACAAATAAACCAACGGTCTCATCTGTTAGCTCAAAATTCAAGTCTTCTTTCCATGCAAGGGTATATTTTTTAAAGTTTAGTTCAATGGTAGTGTCTTGTAGAGATATGTGATGATATGAAGTTGAAACCATTATAAAAAATAAAATTCTGGAACATGGTAGAAAAAACATAGTTTAGTTGGACAGAGTCAGCTTGGGTTCAGCCAAAGGAGGTCTTACTTCACCAAAGTGCTGCATTTCTTGGAAGGCGTAAATAAACATGGATAAAGGTGAACCAGTTGATATAGTGTATCTAGATTTTCAGAAAGCTTTTGAGAGAATTAGAGAGTCATGGAATAGGAAGCAATGTTTTGTTATGGATTAGAAACTGGTTATTGTACAGAAAACAGAGGGTAGGGTTAAATGGCCATTTTTCTCAATGGAGGAGGTTAAATAGTGGAGTGCCATAGGGATCTGTATTGGGACTGGTGCTGTTTGACATACGAAGGGGTGCTGAAAAGTTCTCAAGCCAACCAAGAAGAGAATGAAGTGGATATGGTTCAAATCAATGATCTGAAACAATGTCAAAACACAGGATTATGTTTCTGCAAATTGGCACTTAATGAAATGAGATAACACTCTTTTCAGCTACAGTGGCAAAATTAACGCTCAGAATTTAGGAACTTAGTTGGATCAGCACACCTCGTATTTATAAAAGATCTGGAAATTGGAACGACGAGTGAGGTGATTAAATTTGCAGATGACACTAACCTGTTCAAAGTTGTTAAAATGCATGTGGACTGTGAAAAAGTGCCTGCAAATAGGAAGACTGGGCATCCAAATGGCAGATGAAATTTAGGCCCCCTTTTATCAAGCCACATTAGGGTTTTTTTTAAATTGCCGGCCGCTGCGGTAAAAGCTCCAACACTCGTATGATTCCTATGAGCATCGGAGCTTTTACCACAGCAGCCGGCGATAAAAAAATCCTAATATGGCTTGATAAAATAGGGAGTCTTAATTTGAATAAATGCAAAGGAAGTGATGCACATTGGGAAGAATAACCCAAATCATAGTTACCATATGCTAGGATCCACCTTAGGTGTCTGTGCCCAAGAAAAAGATCTAGGAGTCATTGTGGACAATACGTTGAAACCTTCTACTCAGTGTGCGATGGTGGCAAAAAAAGCAAACAGGATGCTAGGAACTATTACAAAAGGAATGGTAAATAAAATTAAACCCCCTTTTACCAAGCTGCACTAGTTTTTAACGTGGGCCAGCTTGATAAGTGATCCGCCATGAAATCATAAGAGCTTTGGCGGAATACAAATGGCAGTGTAACATAATGTACCACACCGATTCACACTAAAATCTTCTAGCGCAGCCCAATAAAAGAGGTCCTAAGAATTTTATAATGCCTCTGTATCGCTCCATTGTGTGACCTTACCTTGAGTATTGTGTTCAATTCTGATTGCCCTATCTCAAAAAAGATATGACGGAATTAGAAAAAGTTCAAAGAAGAGCAACCAAGACTAGGAGACACTTAATGAAGTTACAGAGAAATACTTCTAAAACCAATAGGAAGAATTAGTTTTTCACTCAGAGAATAGTTAAGCTCTGGAACACATTGCCGGAGGATGTGATAACAGCAGTTAACGTAGCTGGTTTTAAAATAGGTTTTGACAAGTTCCTGGAGAAAAGTCCAGAGGCTGCTATTGAAACACATAAAGGAAGCCAACGCTTGCCCTGGGATGAGTAGCATGGAATGTTTCTACTATTTGGGGTTTTGCCAGGCAATTGTGACTTGGATTGGACACTATGGAAACCAGGATTCTGGGCTAGATGGACCATTGGTCTGACCCAGTATGGCTATTCTTATGAAAATTAAATGCCATTATTTAATAATATTTAACTGTACACACATATACTTTTAGACTCATTTCAAGATGATGTTCTTTTTTTTATCTTTATTCATTTTAAAGCCAAAAATAAGTGCACCATATTATATAAACAAATAACAAAAACCATTCACAAAACTCAAAAAAGAGACACCGATTCCAAAATAATCTACTCCTAAGTCTGAGGCATTTCCCCGTAATAATTCATTAATAATTGTAATATTCTAAATAACTAGATTTAAGGTTTACAGTAAATTTTAACAAATTATTTTGGAATCGGTGTCTCTTTTTTGAGTTTTGTGCATGGTTTTTGTTATTTGTTTATTTTATTAATATAGTACCTTTCAAATTTTTGTTGATTTGTTGTTATTACAACATATTATATAGACATTTTACACTTTAACAGCACTTAAATTCTATCAAATGATTATTTTATGATAAATACATATATCATCCCCCCCTTTCTACATATCCAACCATTGGTGGGGTGGATTTCAAGTTGATATTCAAATGTGATGTACACAGAACCTTAC
Source organism: Geotrypetes seraphini (assembly GCF_902459505.1). Classification (NCBI taxonomy): domain Eukaryota; kingdom Metazoa; phylum Chordata; class Amphibia; order Gymnophiona; family Dermophiidae; genus Geotrypetes; species Geotrypetes seraphini. Next base: position 538,174,786 of record NC_047084.1, read on the forward strand.
ATTTAAAAGTCAGGTAGACTAATGCAAACTCTGTTAGAATCCCTATTGAAAATTTACTATTGGAAGTACCCAAGTATGATAACAGAACACAAGGAAATACTCTGAAATCCCTTTTTTCTGCAAGTTCTGAGCTTGCAATAGTAAATAATAAAAGTCTAAGCTTAAGCTATGCACTTGAAATGCAAGCAAAGGTCATTTCTTGTAACAAGTCTAATGTCTCTCTTGTTCTCATCAGGCTGCAGTGAAAGCTGTTGTAGCATCTACCCGTCTCGGGAGTGCAGGAAGTCACAGCAGCCACGATAGCAATAAACCAAGTCGTAACCAGTCTCCAGTCCAGGAAAACAATCCTGTAGAAGGACCCACTCAGGACTCTGAAGAAGAACAAAAAAAGGGGTCCTAGGCTCCCTGTCTGCTTCTCTGCTTGGGTTGAGGTCTTATCATTTCCCGCACCAGCTATTGCATCGCCTTGGTGGTAGTTTGACTTTGAGGTGCAGCAGCCTGCAACAGCTGGTGATGCCAACTTCAATGCATGTGACTGCTTTTTCAAAATAGTACGATGGCCTGTACGACATGCAAAGGGTACAATGCCATTTAGCACTGCACCACCAAGTGGACAATGAAAATGGGCAAATATTACTTCATATATAAACTTTATATGCATTTTCAGGGTGTCTACATAGTAGGTGATTAAAAAGTGTAAAATGTTTAATTTTATGTTATAGCTAACATAGGGCTCCTTTAACAAAGCCACGGTAGCGGCTGCTGTTGCAGAATTGCTCCGATGCCCGTTGGGATTTAATGGGCATAGGAGCGTTTTCCGCGTGGTAGCCTCTACTACGGCGTCGTAAAAGGGGGGTAAAGTTATCTTAGAGGAGAATCTACTGTTTGAATTTTTTTTTTTTTAAACTTGAATTTCATATTATTTAAAATGGATTTCAATTTTCTTAAAATAGCATTTGAAACATTTAGCTTTTTATCCATGATATTTAAAAACTGTTTACAAAAATATAGTATACAAGTTTATATGCAAAAATATTCCTTTGAATTATGTTAGAAACTGATGCATGGTATCAGGTGATTATGAAGGTCTACAATCCTCCAGCTTATGTTAAGAATGCCTTACTGTACCTTTAACAATTTATGTACAGTATTTTAATAATAACCAAAAACATTCTTTCATAGACTGCTGCCATTTCATTCTGTAGTACTATTTTCAATCCAGTGGGATAGATCTTGATGCCTTGAAGTGACAAGCGTATTTATTCATTACTCTATAACATCACACATTTAGAAAATGCAGTTCTAGAATTATTTCAGATATTATGAATGAAATCATTTTGGGGATGTTCTGTAGAACAGTGGTCCCCAACCCTGTCCTGGAGGACCACCAGGCCAATCGGGTTTTCAGGCTAACCCTAATGAATATGCATGAGAGAGATTTTCATATAATGAAAGTGACAGCCATGCATATCTGCACCATGCATATTCATTAGGGCTAGCCTGAAAACCCAATTGGCCTGGTGGTCCTCCAGGACAGGATTGGGGACCACTGCTGTAGAAGATTGATAGTAAACAGTATGGGCCCTGTTTTCAAAATGGCTTTGGTGCAGACATGGGGAGAACAGATTTCAAAGCCTTCCTGTTGCTAATGCAATGTTTTACCCCTTAAAAATTGTCTCTTTGAAAATAGCCCAACCTGCTTGCTGGCAAAATTGCCTTTGTTGTTCCTCCATGGATATTTCCCTTCGGTGCTTTTGAAGTGAAAGTATGTATGTGCTTTCACTGAAAACCCATGCGAGGTCTGTGTGGGTGAAGCGCCATCGATGAACCTTTGCAGCTGTGCTGCCAGTATGAACATTTATTTCTCCTTGAAATGAGAGGGAGGGATTCAAAAACAAATCTTCTCGTCTTCCTCTTATTTATCTATGAAGCGCCCCAGCTGCATGTGCATTGTAAAATCGGCATTACAGATGTAAATAAACAGGAAATTTGCATTCCTTATTTAGTTTTTACGCGATTTTATATGATTCTGGCAGGTTATAAATGGCAAAGATCACATGGGGGCTCTCAGAACTGTCACAAACAGCACACAAACCACTCTCTTACAAATTTACACCTGCTCTGAAGAAGGTATCAATGTGTGCTTGTGTTCTGTGCATGCACTCAGATATTTAAAAAAAAAAAAAATATGCACAAATATCAGACCCTCAGCCCAGATCCACTCAAATGATACCCCCAGGAGCGTTGGATGGGTATGTAAAATGGACAGTTATTTATGGGTCATTTTGTTAACCTATATATTCATATAACATAGAAACATAGAAAAATGACGGCAGAAAAGGGCCAAAGCCCATCAAGTCTGCCCACTCTAGTGACCCTTCTCCTTGATTTTGCTCACCACCCCCTGCCTTTACCTCATTAGAGATCCCACATGAATATCCCATTTATTTTTGAAATCTGCCACGCTGTTGGCCTCAATCACCTGCCGTGGGAGTTCATTCCAATGATCGACCACCCTCTCAGTGAAGAAATACTTTCTGGAGTCACCATGAAATTTCCCTCCCCTGATTTTCAGCGGATGCCCTCAGCTGCACAATTTTCTAAGAGCAATTTTCTGTATGAAAAACATGCTTTACATGCAGAAAATACCCTCCCTTTCCTCCCCCAAGTCAACGTTAGTGACATCTATTGCATGTTTACTTTATTTTACCATTTAATGCTTGGATAGTGCTCATGGTAAAATTTTGTCCCTAACATACAAAACTATTCTTTAAACTACTAATTTGAAGTTAAAGGTTGAGCTCTTCCTATCATTCACAGCAAAACTTGCACTATTTCTGTATATTTAGCTATATCAAGAACTCATGTGAAAAGCTTCCGTCAATAAACCAAACATGTTTGTTGTTCAAATTAAATTGAAAGATACTGAAGACTTGTATTCATATTATAGGTCTTGTCTTTGCGTTGAACACATGCAGTATAAATCCTTGATTGTAAAACAAAAGATTGTTTTGAAAGGTGTCAAAACAACATTCAGATCTCATTAAGGGGTCCTTTTATTAAGGGACGCTAACTGATTTAGCGCGCGTTAAAGGGTTCATAGATAACGGCGCGAAAGACAAAAGCGTGCCCGGACAATTGAGCGCAGCACGGAGGCGCGTGCCGCTCAAAATTACTGTTTTTAGGGGCTCCGACGGGGGGTTTTGTTGGGGAACCCCCCCACTTTACTTAATAGACATCGCGCCGGCGTTATGGGGGGCTTGGGGGGTTGTAACCCTCCACATTTTACTGTAAACTTAACTTTTTCCCTAAAAACAGGGAAAAAGTGAAGTTTTCAGTAAAATGTGGGGGGTTACAAACCCCCAACGCCCCCACAACGCGGTGCGATGTCTATTAAGTAAAGTGGGGGGGTTCCCCCCCACGCCTCCCTGTCGGAGCCCTAAAAACAGTAATTTTGAGCGGCGCGCGCCTCCGCGCTGCGCTCAATTGTCTGGGCGCGCCTTTGTCCCGGCGCACTTTTGACCTGACACCGCGTTAAAGATTAGCGCACGCTAAAGACTAAGGCGCCCATAGAATATAATGGGCGTCTTATCATTTAGGGCTCCTTTTACAGAGCTGTGCTAGGGCCTTCATGCTAAATTGCCATGCGCGGCAGCCACTACCGCCTCCTTTTGAGCAGGCGGTAGATTTTCGGCTAGTGCACGCTATAGCTAAAACGCTTAGTGCACCTTCAGAAAAGGAGCCCTTAGTCCACGATAATCTTTAGCGCATGCTAAATCGGTTAGAGCGCTTTAATGAAAGGGCCCCTAATTGTTTAAGCCTCATTCTTATTTATTGATTTCTGTGTTTATATTTGTTCATTTCAAAATAATGTCAGTTTTAAAGCACAATTGAAACTTCGAAGAAAATGTTGCTGTTTGGAATTGTTAACCACAGCATGATTGTTTCCTTAACCTCTAGGATTCTAGAATTCGACGCAAATGTCAAAAGATCCAAAGCGTAGTGGGGCAAACATCAAATGGATTTCTGTGAATAAAAGGTCATCATCAGGGAAAGCATGGGTGTCACCAGTCAAGCAGCGAATTCTGAAAGGGCAAATCCCAGGGAGTTTCCCTTCCAAAATCTGCTTGCAAGCCTTCTTGACACGGGGACAAATTTTTCCTCACCCCCGCAGGAATTGATTTTCCCCATTCCTGCAAGCTCTGTTCTCATCTGCACAAGACTTTAAAAATCATAATACTTTAAAATCTTAAGTATTCGAGGCTTGTGGAGTTAAGGCAGAACTTACAGAAATGGGGCAGGGACAGCAACAAAACTCATGGGGACAGGACGGAGAATTTGAGTTCCTTCAGGGCCGGGGAAAAATTTGTCCCCGTGCCATTCTCTAGTACAAAGTACTTGCTGACCAATTACTAAGAAGAAGAGGAGCAAGGACAGAAAACAGCCTTCCATTTATGATAAGAAAAACAATTTCCAGTGATGGAAAGAAGGAGCTAATTGGTAAAAACGGACAAAACATATGGGGCCTGATTCTATAAACGATGCCTAGCAGCTAGGCATGGCTTGACACGAAAGTCAGTCAACTGTAGAATCGCACCTGCTGGTGTTGCCTAATTCAACTTAAGCACTGGTAGGCATTATAATGTTAGTATATTAGGCCAGGGTTTTCTTGGCCTAAACTAGATGCCTACTAGTGCCTAAGGCAATCTATGCCCAAACTCCACCCCTAACCATGCCTACTTTTTAGGTAGGCATGGGTAGGTGCCTCGGTGTAGATGGCTACATGGCACCTACCGAGTTAGGCGCTTACCCCCAAATTAATTTTTTTCTTTTTAAATTGTTGTTTTTAGTAGCAATGTTCAATTTAAATTCTTTATTCATTTTTATAACTTACATCAAGTGTAACAAAAATTAACATCATTTTAACTTAAATATATCACTTTAAATTCTATAATTAATCATACTCAATATATTTTATCCCATTCCCTCCTAACTCTTCAATATATCATAACACATATATCATATAATAGACTCCTTTCATTCAAAGCACCTAGTGAAAATTCAAAAAAATTAGCCCCCCTCCCCATTATTTCATTTGTACTAAGCAACTAAACCAATTAAAAAATTAGGTTAGGCGCCTAGATCAGCTAGACGTGTTGTTCTAGGTGCCTAATGGTAGGCACTAGTGCTGCCCGATTCACGATTCAAATCGGTTCACTGATTCATTTCGGGTGAATCGATTCGAATAGATTTAAAACAAAAAAAATCGGCTTCCCGATTCGGCTGACCCTCCCCCCCCTCACCCCCTAAAGCAGGAGCGGCAGCGCTGCTCTTTCTGGCCGGCCGCTGCCGCACCTGCTTTAGAGGGCATTGGGGGAGGGTTAGCCAGTTAGTGCTGGCGTCCGGCTTCCCCCCCTGGTGTCCGGTTCCCCCCCTGGCCTCCCTGCACCATTTACCTTAAAGAAGCAGCCTGAATACAAAATCGCGATGCTAGCGATCTTTGCAAACTGCTTCTGAGCTTTTTCCTCTGCCGCGATCCTGCCTCTGATGTCAGAGAAGGGGCGGGATCATGTCAGAGGAAACAGTCCTTCAGGTGGGGATGCAGGCCTTCAAGGGGAGGGACAGGCAGGCAGGCCTTCAGGGGGGATTCAGGCCATCAAGGGGGGACAGGCCTTCAAGGGGGACAGGCAGGCAGGCCTTCAAGGGGGTACAAGCCTTCAGGGGGGACAGGCAGGCAGGCCTTCAGGGGGGATGCAGGCCTTCAAGGGGGAACAGGTCTTCAAGGGGGGGACAGGCAGGCAGGCCTTCAGGGATGGGGTGCAGGTCTTCAGGGGAGGGAGGCCCTGGTGTAGAAGTACATGGAGTGAGGGAAGGGGGGGTTCAAAGAGATGTGCTTTTGCCAGACTTTGGGGGGGAAGAAATATGGGTCTAAAAATAGAGGAGAGGGAGAGAGATGATGGACAATGGGATTTAGGGAGGGAAGGAACAGAAAGGGAGAGAAGTTGGACACAAGGGATGGTGGGGGAGATAGAGATACTGGATAGGAGGGTAGTAGGGAAAAGAAAGGGAGAGATGGTGGACCCTGGGGTGGTGGGGAAGGAGGGAGAGATGCTGGATGAAAGGGTAGTTAAGAAAAGGTGGATCTTGGGAGGGAGATGCATAAAAGGAAAGATGCCAGACCTCCGGAGGAGGGAAGGGAAACGGAAGGGGAGGACAGAGATGGCAGATGGATGGTTAGCACAGAGAAAGAAAAGAATAAGACCCTGGCAAACAAGTTATCAGAAGACAACCAGAGCCTGGGAACAACAAGATTTGAATAATGACCAGACAACAAAAGGTAGAAAAACTAATTTTATTTTCTGTTTTGTGATTACAATATGTCAGATTTGAAATGTGTATCCTGCCAGAGCTGGTGTTAGACCGCAAACGTGAGCTAGGATTTAACAGAGAGGATAAGTCTTTTTTGTTTGTTTATTTTATTTACACCACAGCGCCAGTGTAGTTAGGAGAAGGCAAAGGGGGTGAAGAGGCTATAAAAGGGGTGAAGAGACTATAAAATAAACCCACCAGGATGTTTGAAAAAAACACCCAATTGGGCAGGAAAATCGAATCGAAAAACCAATTCAATAGGCTGAATCGAATCGAATTTTATTTTCCTGAATTGGGCAGCACTAGTAGGTGCTTTCTATAGAATCAGGGCCATGCTGCTTATGAGGGTCTGTGTCTAGCTTGTGGTCCAAGTTTGTAAGCGAAATGAAACACATTCTTTGACTAAGGATGTACAAAAATATTTACACCCAAAGTGAAAAACTGCAAAATACAGAGTTTTGTCCTGTACAAAACAATCAAGAAACAAAAATAGAAGATTGTTGTACCTCCTTAGCAACATATTTCAAATTACAGGTTGATTTTTGCATCCTTTTTCAAGATATTTCCACTGATCTCACTCTTAATCCTGGAAGGTGTTAGAATAAATGAATTTTGCACATGTTTTAGTCTTTGAGGGTGACTTCACTCTACATATTGCAAAATCTCTAGGTTGTAAGCTAACTGGAATACACTTGGCAAAGGAAAGGCACTTCTAAACTGTTCTGAAGAAACAAAATTGCCTGTCCCCTGGAGAAATTGGTGGGGCTCCATCAAATCATGGATGAGGTCACAAAACAGATAAATGGCAAGTGGATACCAGTTCATTTACACCTCACCCGTTTTTACCACTGCAATTTAAAAAGTCATTGCCAATAGCAAATATGTCAAAACAAGCTCCTATGGAATTAGTAGTATAGTGCATGGTTGTTTAATTATCATGTAACAAGATTACGTGTTTAATCTGAAATAACATTATCAAGATGTCAACATAGAATCTAGGAACTTTAAATTACAGAGCAGATGAAATTACATAGTACCTTCAGATATAATTGCCTCAAACTGTAATCTGCATGAGAAGATGTAATTACTATGTAAGTTATCATGCTACCACCATGTTGACTCAGGTTAGTTATTTATCTGTAGGCTAGAAAAGGGCATTAGGTTTATAACTACATAAATGGTGTGACTTCACCGCATACAGCCTGGGCCTCTGCTTGGTGAATAGCAGCCAAATGGACTCATCCTCAAAAGCTCCTGCCTCAATAAATTGGTTAGTCTATAAGGTGCTACCAGCCTCTTTGTCGTTTTTGCTGCTACTAACACAACTGCACTCTAGAAGTAGCCAAGATTAATTTTTCCAAAATAGCAGTAATCAACTGAATTTTGAGCTGTTATTTGGGCAGTTCTGTCAAGCCAAGCACCTAACAGTGGTTGACCTGGTCTCTTAGAAATATCTGACAGATACAAAATGGGGAGATTTCTTCCTTGGTGTGATTTCTAAGTCTATCTAGCTAATAATTATTAATTAATCTAATTAAAATCTGAGCCTAGCACTCAACATTTTTGTTAAAATAGATCGTATTGACTTTCTACAATTGAAAACACCAAAACAAGGCTGGACAATTCTGCTTTCAACACAGTTTTCATATCATAATACCAATAATTGATTTACTATAAATTATTACTATTAGGGCTATCTTATGCCATCTCAGCTAATACATTTTTAGCTACAATAATTGATTGTAAGGGGTGATCCATTTACAGAAGGTTCTTCTAGTGATTTCCAGCCTTTAATAGGTCTAAGACATCATCAAACATTCTTCCAAATCAGACTGACAAACCAACCCCCACTTTTATGAAGCCATGTTAGGCTTTTTTATTGCCAGCCGTGGTGGTAAAAATTCTGACACTCATAGAATTCTTATGAGCGTCGGAGATTTTACTGCCGTGGCTAGCAATAAAAAAAACCTAATGTAGCTTCATAAATGAGGGGAGCTTTTAAATTAGAATCATTGGGGGTGAGCAGACAAATCCCTCAAGTATGTAAAACATATGTAGAGAAAGGGAAAAATGCAATATCTGGAAAGCTAATGGTTAAGAAATAAAATCCCAGGTGTAGAGGCAGTCATAGAAGAGGCTGATTGCGATATTCTGGCTCTCGCAGAGAAAAGACACAAAACAGCTGTAGCAAATTGTAGGTCCAAAAACAGAAGCAAGCAATGTAAACCAACCAGTAGCTGTAGATGTACACAACTTTAATAGAAGAACAACCTCCAATAACGATGTGTATTGATATTATTCTGTAGAATCCCAACTCAAGTAAATAAGGACAAATCAAACTCCCTTATTAATTAACCAGCACAGTTACTATGTGATATGCAGGATAATTACAGTCTTAAAGGGTTATCTACTCAAAGTGACTTTAGTTTCAACATTGATGGCTTTAAAAACGGGTTAAAAATCCAAGAGCTAGGAAAGAGCCTCAGAACCCCTTCCACACCATCCGATTTAAATGTGGAAGAACCTTTTAGGGGGTAGGTGAACCTCATCAGCATAAAAAACCTCCTCAATTGAATTTAATACCAAGAGCCTTGTTCAAAGCATGAAACAAGAGTCACTCAATTAGAAGATAAAGTTATCTGATACACAAATGTTAGGTGAATCCACCTCTATTCTACCATTTTGATGTTACCATCAAGCCTTTCATGTTTCAGCAATCAAATGCTTGCAAGGATCTTAATAGGTGGATGATGGAAGGACTTAGAATAGGATGTCTTGATGCCCTCCATCTATGATCAGTGCCAGCTTGGAGCTTCCTTGACGTTGATGCATCATCAACATTTGGAGGCAGTTTTGCGGACCATAGAGTCAATAACACTTATGCAGATGGACCCAGATCAGATTTGGGGAAGCTGAAGATTCTTCATACCACTGCCAGCTTCAAAATCCCTTAGCTATCAGATTCTGGCAGGTGGAACAGCTGGAAAATCATAGTAACATAGTAGATGACGGCAGATAAAGACCCGAATGGTCCATCCAGTCTGCCCAACCTGATTCAATTTAAATTTTTTTTTTTTTTCTTCTTAGCTATTTCTGGGCAAGAATCCAAAGCTTTACCCGGTACTATGCTTGGGTTCCAACTGCCGAAATCTCTGTTAAGACTTACTCCAGCCCATCTACACCCTCCCAGCCATTGAAGCCCTCCCCTGCCCATCCTCCACCAAACTGCCATACACAGACACAGACCGTGCAAGTCTGCCCAGTAACTGGCCTTAGTTCAATATTTAATATTATTTTCTGATTCTAAATCTTCTGTGTTCATCCCACGCTTCTTTGAACTCAGTCACAGTTTTACTCTCCACCACTTCTCTCGGGAGCGCATTCCAGGCATCCACCACCCTCTCCGTAAAGTAGAATTTCCTAACATTGCCCCTGAATCTACCACCCCTCAACCTCAAATTATGTCCTCTGGTTTTACCATTTTCCTTTCTCAGGAAAAGATTTTGTTCTACGTTAATACCCTTTAAGTATTTGAACGTCTGAATCATATCTCCCCTGTCTCTCCTTTCCTCTAGGGTATACATATTCAGGGCTTCCAGTCTCTCCTCATACGTCTTCTGGCGCAAGCCTCCTATCATTTTCGTCGCCCTCCTCTGGACTGCCTCAAGTCTTCTTACGTCTTTCGCCAGATACGGTCTCCAAAACTGAACACAATACTCCAAGTGGGGCCTCACCAATGACCTGTACAGGGGCATCAACACCTTCTTCCTTCTACTGACTACGCCTCTCTTTATACAGCCCAGAATCCTTCTGGCAGCAGCCACTGCCTTGTCACACTGTTTTTTCGCCTTTAGATCTTCGGACACTATCACCCCAAGGTCCCTCTCCCCGTCCGTGCATATCAGCTTCTCTCCTCCCAGCATATACGGTTCCTTCCTATTATTAATCCCCAAATGCATTACTCTGCATTTCTTTGCATTGAATTTTAGTTGCCAGGCATTAGACCATTCCTCTAACTTTTGCAGATCCTTTTTCATATTCTCCACTCCCTCTTTGGTGTCTACTCTGTTACAAATCTTGGTATCATCTGCAAAAAGGCACACTTTTCCTTCTAACCCTTTAGCAATGTCACTTACATACATATTGAACAGGATTGGCCCCAGCACCGAACCCTGAGGGACTCCACTAGTCACCTTTCCTTCCTTTGAGCGACTTCCATTAACCACCACCCTCTGGCGTCTGTCCGACAGCCAGTTTCTGACCCAGTTCACCACTTTGGGTCCTAACTTCAGCCCTTCAAGTTTGTTCAACAGCCTCCTATGAGGAACTGTATCAAAGGCTTTGCTGAAATCCAAGTAAATTACATCTAGCATATGTCCTCGATCCAGCTCTCTGGTTACCCAATCAAAAAATTCAATCAGGTTCATATGCTAGGCACACCTTTTGCTGGTATTTTGGGGTCTTGTCCCCCTTTTGGCCTCCAGGTCTCTGAGCATATTTTCTCTACACTGTAAAATTACAAATTCAGTGGTTATGACAAGTATTTAAAATGCCCTTTTACAACACCATTTAATATAAGGGAGTTTCATATATATTTCAGTCTATTGTGATTTGTTCTACCTTTATTTCAAGAAGGTTTTTTTCCCCTTCTTTCATTTTTTTTGACTGAGTCGGTAATTTTGTAAAGGTATTTTTGCAAATGGATTGTTATGAGAAATTCTGCTCATCTAGCAAGTTTCAAACGAAACAAACTGCTTCAAAAATTGCTGAAAAATGTTATTCTAGGTTCTAGGGATTTAAAATAGGCAACCTTTGAAGTACTGGGTGCTCTTTTGTAAGGTGTGATGTTTAACTTTGCCCCTGATGCAGACATTTGATAAGACTGTATTGATGCATAATGTTATCAAAGATTGCTCTTCTAATAAAGCTGTGTATATCTACAGCCACTAGTTGGTTCACATTGCCTCTTCTGCTTTTGGGCCTCATAGTAGATGAAGATCCATGGTATATGGATATAATTACACCGAGGATATAATTATAGCAGAGTTGCCAAATTACCCAGTTCTGGGAGGAAGACTTTATGGCCAATTCTGTTTTTAAAATGACATCCTAAAACCAGTGTGAGAATTGAGGTCCTTGATTCTACCATTTGCACTGCTGGGCTCCTGTGGTTGGAGATTGGGGTGGTACTTTGTCAAGCAGGTTTGGGGAAGGGGTTCTTATGTCTTTTGCAGGGATTAGTGGGGATTGAGGTCAAAGGAGTCACCGCTTCTACTGGACATGGAGAGATATTCTTGTGCAGTCCTGCATCTGTTTACAAGAGGCTCTTTGGCAGAACTTCATGTAAAATACTGTGGGAAATGTCTGTGTCCTGACTTGGAAGTATGAATTCCCCTCCCACAGGTTTAAAAGGTATTTCTGCAGACATCCTACGATAGTCCTACGATTGGCATGCGTATCCCATGAGCTAAAAAAATATATATATTTTTTGCAGGAGGGCATATATAAGGGTGGAAAATGTGCCCTGAACTTATCAGTACATGGGCATTGGTGCATATTGACCTATTAGCACAGGATTAGAGTGGGAGCCCTTACCTCCTACAGAATAGGTGGCGGTAAGAGCTCAGGTACTAATTTCAAAATTAGTGTGTGGCCATTAATAGGAAAAAAGACATGCTGAAAAGTGGCCTCAGCTACCTTGATACATCCCCTGAGTTTCTTCAGTAGGACAAACCAATAGATTTGGGGTCTCCAGGACAGATGTACCAAACAGCAAAAATCAAATTCCAACACCAAGATCTTGTTTCATAACTGAACAGTTTATTGAAACCTAAGATAAGTGGTATTAAATTGACAAAAAAAAAACCCACACTTTCTTTGCAATGCCTGCAGAGCAAAATACAGTCAATATACTTACAGTCATGGAAATTCGTTGCACAAGGGAATCCTTCTTTCATAACTTCCTGACTTTTATCTTTTGAGATAACTCTTTCTAGGACTTTATCTTCTCCATCAGAACAGTTATAAATGAGATATCAAGTTCAGGTTCTGTCTTTATTTGATATCCCACTATAGCAGTGGTTCCCAATCCTGTCCTGGAGGACCCCCAGGCCAGTCAGGTTTTCAGGATAGCCCTAATGAATATGCATGGACCAGATTTGCATGCCTGGCACCTCCATTATATGCAGATTTCTCTCATGCATATTCATTAGGGCTATCCTGAAAACATGAACGGCCTGAGTGTCCTCTAGGATAGGGTTGAGAACCACTGCACTATAGGCATCAAGGTAGTTTGCAATTCTTAAAGTTACACAAAACCAAAATAGAAAAGAAACTACAATCTCATAAGGAAAGCATAGAAAAGGCAAAACAAAAGGGCACCCCTCCCCCCCCAATCTGGTAAGCCTCCTTGCTGTGACAGTGTACAGGCAATGTGGGAGTGGGCATCCCTCCTGCCATTTGTTTTAGGTTCGGGTGGGTCACCGCGATTATTGGGGGGAGGGCATGCAATTGTTGGTCATTGGGAAGGGTCATTGGCGGTGGTAGGACCATTAAAACCCAATTCTAAATAGCAAAGCAATGTAAGTGAATCAATCGCTTGGCTATTTTGCATGGAGATTTACTAATTTGCATGGCCAGATTGGAAAATGGGCGATCGAGGGGAAAAACACGTGGATGGCCGTTTAATGAATTGGATTGGTTAGCAGCAATTGTTGCTAAACCTATGAAAACAGGTTTAACAACAATCACAGACTTTAGTGAATCTAGCCCTTTGTGGCTTTCCAGTTTTCAGCTTGACAGTTAAAGTAGGGTTAAGGGATGTGAGAAGTTGCTACTAGGGAAACAGAAGAAAAGCACCAAGAGCCTTGCAGTATGGGACAACGGAATTTCAATTTATTGACTGACCTGACATCAGGCATGTTCGGTGCAATTGCCTGCATCAGGTGTCTGTACAGAACAATAATACATACATAATATTCAGAGGTTAAAATAAATATATGCAATTAAAACACAAATCTAAAACATACCAATAAATCATAACATATACAGTGTCAGAGTAATAATAATAATAATAATTTTATTTCTTATATACCGCCCAACCAGAAGATCCGGGAGGTTCACAGCAAGAGAACTGAGGCATATCAGTGAAGATGCAAGATACAGTAGGAATCGGTAGGATTCAATGCTATACAATACAATAAAATACAACATGATACAATGTAGAGTGAAGGAAAGTGAAGTGATCGCATAAATTTACCAAACAGATAGGTTTTCAGTGATTTTCTACACTCAAAGTAAGATTGGGAGTGGGCAATTGGAGAACACATCCAAGAGTTCATTCTCCCCGCTTGAAAGGCTAGAGTTTTGTCTAAAAAACTTTTATAATGGCAGGCTTTCGGAGTAGGGCACATGAACATGCCTGAGTTTCTTGTGTTCTTGCTTGATGTGAAAGGATTTAATTGGGAAGATAAGTATGATGGTAGTAGTCCAAAGATAGCTTTATAACAGAAGCAGCTGAATTTAAAAATTACTCTAGCTTCAAAAGGGAGCCAATAGAGTAGCATGTAAAAAGGAGTTATATGGTTAAACTTTTTCAGTCCAAAGATCAAATGTACAGCAGCATTTTGAACCAGGTGAAGTCTTTGTAGTGTTTTCTAGATATGTGATATTACAGTAATCTAAGGTGGATAAGATGGTGGATTGAACTAGTATCCTAAAGGACACCATGTCAAAATATTTTTTTACAGTTCTTAGTTTCCATAAAATAGTGAACCATTTTTTAGTCAGTTGGTCTGTGTGTTTCTTGAACGTTATGTGTCGGTCTATAGTTACTCCCAGGATTTTGATAACTTGCTATTTTTTGGCCATTAAGTTGGATAGAAGTTTCTCTGAGTTTATCATTAGGACTAACTAGGAAGATCTTAGTTTTCTCAGGATTGAGTTTCAGTTCTGACTGCAACATCCATTGTTCTATTTTTTCCAGGATATTTGAGATTAGGTTGTTTAGTTCTGTTGAGAATGATTGGAGTGGTATTAGTATAGTGATATCATCAGCGTATATGTAGAATGTCACGTTTAGACTTTGTAGTAAATTAACCAAAGGGACTAAGGAGCTCATAATCGAAAGAGAAAAACATCCAAAAACCGTCCTAAGTCGGCATTTGGATGAACATTTCTCAAAAACGTCCAAGCGCCGAAAATAAAAATGGGTTTTGGATGAATTTCTAAACTAAACTAAACTAAACTAAACCTTGGGTTTATATAACGCACCATCTCCACGAATGCGGAGCTCGGCACGGTTTACAGGAAGAAGGATGAGAGAGGAACTACAGTGGAGAGATTAAAGAGTTAGGTGTAAAGGGGGAAGGTGAGAGGCCTAAGAGGGGGGAAATGTTACAGTTTTGAGAATAGCCAGGTTTTTAGGTGTTTGCGGAAGAGTTGGAGGGAGCTTGAGGTTCGGAGAGGGGAGGGGAGGTTATTCCAGATCTCAGTGATTCTAAAGGGGAGGGATGACCCAAGTTTGCCTACATGGGAAATACCTTTTATGGAAGGGAAGGATAGTTTAAAAATTTGGGAGGATCTGGAGGAAGTAGGGGTTGGGGAGTTCCAGGATAGAGGGATAACGGCAGGAAGGATGCCATGTAGGATCTTGTAGGCCAGACACGCACATTTGAAGTGGATCCTGGGGATTACTGGGAGCCAATGGAGCTTAGACAGGAGTGGTGAGATGTGATCAAATTTGCTTTTCGCGAAAACAAGCTTAGCTGTAGCGTTCTGAATCCGCTGAAGTCTGTGGAGGCTTTTCTTGGTTAGGCTGAGGTAGATAGAATTGCAATAATCCAATCTGGAGAGAATGATGGATTGTACTAGGACTGCGAAGTGTTTTTGGTGAAAATAGGGTCTGACTTTCCTTAGCATGTGAAAGCTGAAGAAGCATTTCTTCACCAGGGATTGGAGATGTTCGTTGAAGGATAGAGAAGAGTCTAAGGTGACACCCAGAACTTTGCTTGAGAACTCGAGCTGTAATGGGGGGCCGGAGGACAATGGGATGGAGGAAGGTAGATGGTCTAATTTTGGGCCGAGCCAAAGGAGTTTTGTTTTGGACTCGTTTAGTTTCATATGCATTGTGAATGCCCAGGATTGGAGGTTCTTTATGCATGAGGATATGTTCGTGGAGAGGTTAGTGAGGTTCGAGTCGGTCTCAAGGAGGACGAGGATGTCATCAGCGTAAGTGTAAAGAGTTTCAAGGGGGGATAGTTGGAGTAGTTTCAGGGAGGACATGTAAATGTTAAAGAGGATTGGGGAGAGGGGTGAGCCTTGTGGGACACCACAAGTCGGGGTCCAGGGGGAGGATGAGGTGCCACTCATGTTAACCATGTAAGAGCGGGAGCGCAAGAATTTGGAGAACCAATCAAGAACTATGGAGCTAATGCCTATCTCGGAGAGTTGGAAAATTAGAATGTCGTGGTGGACAACATCAAAAGCTGCGGAGAGGTCGAATTGTAGAAGGACAGCAAACTTGTTACGAGAATGCAGTTGCTGAACCTTAGAGATTAGAGAGGCCAATAGGGATTCAGTGCGAAGTTGGGTCTGAAGCCATATTGGTAAGGTAAGAGAATGGAGAATCTTTCTAAGTAGGAAGAGAGCTGGGTAGATATGATAGACTCGAGCAGTTTGGTGAGGAGAAGGATATTTGCTATTGGACGGTAGTTGGATGGTAAGGAGGGGTCTAGGTCAGCTTTTTTCAGTAAAGGGGTCAATGCGATGTGTCCCATTTCAGTGGAGAATAGGCCTGATAATAGGGCAGAATTTATGAGTTTGGTAAGAGATGTGATGGCCTGTGCAGGGATTTTCTCAAATAGGTAGGAGGGAAATGGGTCCAGGATGCAGTTGCATGATTTTAACTTGAGGCAGAGTTTAAGGGTCTGAGAATCAGATATGAGCTCGAAGACAGTCCAGGATCTGTTGGCAGGGATGGGGTTGAGAGCAGCTAGGGTGGGGTTGGGTTCGGGGGGCACCAGAGAATTGTAGGAGATTGCGGGCGGGAAGGAGCGCCTTAAGGTAGAGATCTTATCATTGAAGAATTTTGCTAGGACCTCGGCTGAAGGAGATGAGGGAAGAAGGGTGGAGTCATTTTTAGTGGTTAGGGAGCGCCAAATGTTGAACAATGTGCCATTCTGGTTTTTGGATTTGGAGATCTTGTCTCCATAGAAGTTCTTCCTTGCTTTTTTTAATATTGAGTTGTAGAGTTTGATATTGACTCTCCAGGCCTGTCTGTCAGATGAGGATTTGGATTTTTTCCATTTTCGCTCTAAGGCTCGACATTTTTGTTTCAGGTCTCTATGGAGTGGAAGGTACCAAACAACCTAGACCTTCATAAAACATGGTCTAAGTCACAAAATCCCACCAGATAAGCACTGCAAACACATAACACAGACCCCCACACACTACCCCAGTGATCACCAACCCCCCACCCCCATAAATATTTTATTCACAACTTTAAATTTCAGCCTCCAGACTATCATCACCTGGCTGCCTGGCATAGGAAAGCCTAGTCATCCAGCCCAGAGGCAGTTTAAGAAATCTTGGGGGTGAGTTAGGGACCCTTAGAGAAGAGGACCCATGCCCATAAGCCCCTGTAATCAATGCATTGATACTTAAACATGTGCACTGCCAAATATACCCCAAAACCCTTTTTGACTGGCATATAAGTGGCTCCTGCAGCCATAAGGGCTATTGGAGTGGTAGATAAGTGGGTCTAGGGGATTCTGGAGGTGATTTGGGGGGGTCACTGTCACCTATAAGGGAGCTGTAGTGAGGAGAAGCCATGGCACTCTTTTTGTGAAGTTCACAGCAGTGCCCTGTAAGGTACCCCACTATTTAGGTGGCATGTCTGGGTGTTCAGTCCATCACTTTGCAGACCCCTCCCACGTCCAACAGGACTTGTTCTAGGCATTTTGGACTTGGATGGAAAGTTGGACGGAAATGTGGTATACAGATGGATGATTTAGCGGCTTGGACGATCAGATCGGCAGGACATATAATTAGACGATTTTTGAAAGTAAAAAAAAAGTTGGATGTCTCTTTCGAAAATGTGTCTTAGGCACTTTTTAACTTTGGACGACTTGCGAGATGGACGTAAACGGACATAGACGTCCTTTTCGATTATGCCCCTCCACGTGTATGTTGAACAGTGTTGGTGAGAGTGGAGAGGCTTGTGGGACTCCGCAGGAATTTGTCCTTAGAGAAGAGTATTTACCTGCACTATATGTTTGATAGATCTGTTTCTCAGGAAACCCTGGAACCATTTGTGTACATTACCCATAATTCCAATTGAATTCAAGCAGCCCATCATTAGATCATGATCTACCAGATTGAAGGTGCTGCTCAGGTCCAGTTGGAGGATCAGGGCACTGGTACCTAAGCTAAATAGGTTGTTAAGTTGATTAATTAGTGAAGCTAGTACGGTTTCTGTACTGTAACCTGAACGGAATCTGGTTTGAGAATTGTGCAGGATATTAAATTTTTGTAAGTATTTGACCAGTTTGTCATTTGCTAATTCTTCAAGTGTTTTAGTGAATAACTGAATACTGGCTACTGGTCTGTAATTATTAGCGCATGTAATGGAGTCCTTTGGGGTTTTCGGGGTTTTTTGTTTGAGTTTTTTTTATATTTATTGAAATTTTTACATACTCCACAAGAACATTCTTCATGTACAAATAAAACAAGAAAAACAAATTAAAGATACATTTACTGCTACTAGGAACATAATCAATCTTCCTTAGACCACTAACTCGAATGGGAGAGAGGAATTGAATAAATTAAAGAGATACAATATTTAGGAATATATCAATAAATGAAAGGCTTAACAGCTACTAACCCCCTCTTTTCTTCCTGATCTTAAACATTCCCAGTAGCCAAACCTTTCAAGTCCAAAAAAGCACGTAACTGATCTGGTGTATAGTAGACATATTTAACTCCTTGATATTTAATCAAACATTTGCATGGATATGCTAATAAGAATGTCGCTCCAAGGGTTAAAGTCTCTACTCTCATAGCTAGAAATAATTTTCTTTGCTCCTGTGTTGTTCTAGTGACGTCGGGAAACATCCATACTTTCTTTCCTAGGAACACTAGTTGAGGATTTCGAAAATACAATCGCATAATTGCATTCATGTCTTGTTCAAAGACAAAAGAAATGAACAGTGTGGCCCTCTCTGTGGATTCGGAGATAGTAGATTCTAATAATTCAGTAACATTAAGAGCGTCTGTTGTTGACACCAATTCCTCTACACCTGGTGTAGTTCCTGCAATTGTCTTTTAAGGCAAATAGTTTATTTTCCCTTTGGGTTTTTTATGATAGGTGTGACTATGATTTGTCCTAGTTCCTGCCCAAATCGTCCTTATGCAATTGGAAAGTGACCTATTTGAAGAGATTTGCTCTGAAAGAAAAGGGTGCATTGTTCAGCACGTTGCTTGGGCAGATATCTAACTGATAGTACTTTTTCGTATATTTAGAAAACAATTTGCAGAAAAAGTTCCAGTCGGGGGTGGCGAATTGGTTCCAGATCATGTCTGCGCTAATATCATCTGTTGGTCTAATGAAAATTCGGTATGTCATTAGTTTGGCCTCCAAAATTGGCTCGTAGAGTGCTAATTTTGGTTTTGAAAAAGTCTGCCAGTATATCAGCAGTTGGGGGGCAGTCCATGATTGTTCATTTTTTGGAATCAACTTCAAATAGAATAAATCTTCAGGAATTAAATAGAGTAAATCTTCAGGAATTAAAAAAATAACAGATTTCATGACTGTTTACATATACAATATTAAAAAGATAGTGAATAAAACTGAACATGCAAAGCACATACAATATGTGTAAAATCAATTGAAAATACTGTATATATTATGATTTATCAAACAATTTAGGGCTCATAATCAAAACTTAAATATGTCTAAAAATCTGCCCAAGTTGGGACTTGGACAACCTAAAAGACAGGTCATCCAAATGCCGATAATCAAACCATCCTTTTGTATGTGTCGCAGGATTTTTTTATGCCTCTGAATGCTGCTTTGCGGCCAGAGCTGAAAGGGGCGTGTCTGGGGGAGTGATTAAGGCAATATGTAGCTGGGATGGGGGCTGACCTAGACTACAAAGCCGCGTGGTAATGGCCCCGAAGCCCATAGAGATTTAAAGGGCTTCAAGGCTGCTGCTGTGCGGCAGCCACTAGCGCCACTTTGTAGAAGAGAGGGGTTAGTCGTCCTGCAGGGATAATCAAATGTTATACTAGATATCCTGGACGAAACATACAGTAAACGTTGTGAGTTAGACCAGTGTTCTTCAACCACCGATCCATGGACCAGTGCCGGTCCACAGAAATTTCCTGCCGGTCCACAGGGCCAACATGTGCATCAGGCCCAAAACAGAGTTCTTCAACCGCCGGTCCATGGTGCGATCGATGCGGCGTTATCTTTGAGCCAGCTCCCTCTTCCTAACTGATTCAATGTACAAAGCCACAGGCAGTGGCTCCTACGGGCATCCTGCGCCTGAACCGGAAGCCTTCTCTCTGATGTTGCAACGTCAGAAGGAAGGCTTCCAGATGAGGTACGGGACTTGCAAGGTGCAATTAGTACTATTATGGGGGCGGGGTCTGGGGTGGAGATTGGGTAGAGATGGGTGGGGTCTGGCCCACGACTTAGCCCAGTATTCTTCAACCACCGGTCCACGGACCGATGCCGGTCCACAGAATAATTATTTTATTTCTGCCGGTCCATAGGTGTAAAAAGGTTGAAAAACACTGAGTTAGATGATGTAAAAACAGGTATAAGTGCCAAAAAGGTATCCAAAGTGACCAGATAACCACTGCAGGGACAAAGTAAAGACCCCCCACACTCCCCCCCAGTGTTCACTGAACCCCCTCACAAAGATCAGAATAAAAAAGTACACATCTGTCTCCAGAACATCAGCACCTGGTATAGGAAATCCTAGTAGAGCTGCACACAGGTGTCTTAAATAGCCTGGGGTGGGCTAGTGAACCATAGAGAGGAGGACTCAGGACAATAAGCCACTCTAGCCACTACATTTATGGTGGAACATGTGTGCCCATCAAAACCCCCTCAAGCCCTACTGTACTGCCATATGAGTGCCACCTGCAGCCATAAGGGCTATTGGGGTTGCAGACAGGTGGGTATAGTGGGTTTTGGGGGTGTTATCTGAGATTCACCACAACCTATAAGGGAGTTCTGGTGAGATATTTATCTGGCACCCTTTTTGTGAAGTTCACAAGGTGCCCCTTTGCTCTGTTGCCTTGTCTGAGTGACCAGTCCATTACAAGATTGACCCCTCCCACATCCAAATGGTCTTTGTTCTGGGTGTTTGGGACTTGGATGAAATTTGGTCGAAAATGTGGTATAAACATAGACATTCTGGTGGTCTGGACGAACAATAACAACAGCTGTTAATTGGCAGTACAGATAAGCAGTAAGAAAGCTATATGTGTCACAATCTAAGAAAAGGTACCAAGTCTTACCCCCTCTTCTACAAAATCTCTGTGGGCTTCAGGGCCATTACCGCGCGACAGCCGCTAGCGTGGCTTTGTAGAAGAGGGGGTTAGTGTACACTTACTTGAGAAACAAGGCAACAATGAGTAAAACTGTGACTGATTTCAAAGAAGCGTGGGATGAACACAGAGGATCTAGAATCAGAAAATAATATAAAAAATTGAACTAAGGCCAGTACTGGGCAGACTTGCACGGTCTGTGTCTGTATATGGCCATTTGGTGGGGGATGGGCTGGGGAGGGCTTCAGTGGCTGAGAGGGTGTAGATGGGCTGGAGTAAGTCTTAACAGAGATTTTGGCAGTTGGAACCCAAGCACAGTACCGGGTAGAGCTTTGGATTCTTGCCCAGAAATAGCTAAGAAGAAAAAATTTAAAAATTTAGATTGAATCAGGTTGGGCAGACTGGATGGACCATTCGGGTATTTATCTACCGTCATCTACTATGTTACTATGTCAGTTGGGTACTATTTATAACTAAAACTTTTTTAAAAAAATAAATTTATTCATTTGTTACAACAAATAAAAATAGGAATTCACACTAATGTAAAACAAAAATTATTACATTAAAGATAATAAACCTTTCAGTTCCAAGCCCACATCATTGGGACTGTAGCATCACCCGAAAGATCACATATATAATGGTAATTTAAAGAATAAAAGAATTATTATGAATATGAGGTCTATGTTTGTATTTATATGACAAAATGCTAATAAAACTGATTGAACTTAAAAAAAAAAAAAAGTAATTTAAGTTATAACTTCTGACAAGCAAGCAACACATCTATAGTCCTTTCTTTATCACTTCTTATCAACCTCTGCAATAATCTCAGGCAATTTATCTACTTTAGATTTATCTTGTAGAAAAATTTCCAACTGAGATGGATTAACAAAAATATACTTATTACTCTCATATGTAACCAAACATTTGCAAGGAAATTTAAGGAAGAATAAGGCTCCTATTGCCAAGACATGTGTCTTGAGCTGTAGGAACTGTCTTCTCCTATACTGTGTTTGCCTGGAGACGTCTGGAAGCACATTTAATTTCCGACCACAGAGCAAAGCATGTTTGTTTATAAAGTAAAATTTTAGAATAGCTTGCTTTTCCATTTCAGATTTTAATGTTGCTCTTTTTGCAAAATAATCTTTAGAAGACTCCAAAACCTGAGAGATATTCAGACTATCTGATGATACCAATTGATCCGCACCTCCCTCTTCAACTACTGCTTTGGTGTTTCTGGAAATGTAATATGGATTATCAGGAGAGAATCCATCCACCTGAACATAGTGGAGAGCATCTTTCAAATACATTTTCAGTAACTACAAAGGAAAAAGAAAATGAGATATAGGAAAATTCAAGAAGCAGAGGTTCCTAGATCTCATGGCATTCTCAATTTTCTCCATCTGCATATGTATTACTGAATTATCTTTCATATTAGATGTTAAGCATTCTTGAATCACAGAGACAAATGAGTCTACTTTATCAACTCTTTTTTTTCCCATTAAGGTTAATTGAGCTTTTTGCTCAGTTACTTTATTAGTAATTTCAGTTGAGAACTGACAAAGTTTCACAAGCATCCCCTGCAAAGTATTTTCTATTCTGTTTACTACAAACGTCCTGTAAGGTGATAGGTTAATCTGCAAAAGACTCATTAGTAGCAGTTACTGGTATTTGGACAGGAGTTAATACAGTTCCAGATTTCTCCAATGATGTTGATATCGAATCTATTTCAGTTAGATGGGGAGAAATTGATTCCTCTCCCACAGCGTGCTCTGTTCGGGTGTCAGGGCAAAAGCGCGCCGGGACAAAGGCGTGCGCTGACAATTAAGCGCAGTGCAGAGGTGCGCACCGCAGAAAATTACTGTTTTTAGGGCTCCGACGGGGGGGGGGCATGGAGGGGGAACCCCCCACTTTACTTAATAGAGATCACGCCGCATTGTGGGGGCATTGTGGGGGGTTGTAACCCCCCACATTTTACTGAAAACTTCACTTTTTCCCTGTTTTTAGGGAAAAAGTTAAGTTTACAGTAAAATGTGGAAGATTACAACCCCCCACAATGCCGGCGCGATCTCTATTAAGTAAACTGGGGGGGCTCCCCAACAAAACCCCCCGTCGGAGCCCCTAAAAACTGTAATTTTCTTCAGTGCGCGCCTCCGTCTTGTGCTCAGTTGTCGGCGCGCACCTTTGTCTTTCGCGGGGTTGTCTATGAACCCTCTGTTCCAGCCCCCCTCCTCCTGTTTTGACCTCGCATGTGGAGAGCCAGTGCATGCACAGACCATCTACAGGCAAAGAAGATGATCTACGCATGAGTTAGAATCGCTCTGCCTGATTGCTTTGGGGGTCTGTGTGGGGCGTGCCTCCAATCGTGATCATTTGCATGCAGCCTGTACGTGAATCGGTCGGCCAGCCACGGAGCTGAGCGGAGCGGATCGCCCAAGGAACGGTAAGGTTAGTGAATCTAATCCAGAGTTCTCCATTTTTTTTCAGTGCACCAGCTGTTTTAATGCATGTTTATTTACTTATTGGGATTTTGTAAGCTGCATTTATGAAGAGATTTAGCCAAGGTGGTATACAGCAAACACAGTTTAACCCAAACCTTACAATTTTGTTAACACAGCATAATAAATAACAAACTTAAACATAAATACAATCAACAAGGTAAATTTAGAAATGGCAAATTGATACTTAATAATAGGACTATCATGCTTCAGTGTCAGAAATGAAAACATATGAACATTTAACAGCAAATATGATGTCAATGCAATACAAACAGTGCCATAATAGCATTGAAGGAGCATTCAAATAACATAAATATGATGCTGTGTTATTGCTCTATGATGTGTTGATAAATGGCATATTGTTTATCTTGAGTATTGTGTTTAGTTCTGGCCATCATTTCTCAAAAAAGATATAGCAGAATTAGAAAAGGTTCAGAAGAGCGACCAAAATGATAAAGGGGATGGAACTCCTCTCATATGAGGAAAGGCTAAAGAGGTTAGGGCTCTTCAGTTTGGAAGAGGGGAGTGAGTAGCACAGTGGTTAGAGTTACAGCCTCAGCACCCTGAGGTTGTGGGTTCAAATCCCACACTGCTCCTTGTAACCCTGGGCAAGTCACTTAATCCCACATTACTCCAGGTACATTAGATAGCGTGTGAGCCTTCCAGAACAGATAGGGACAAATTATTGAGTACCAGAATGTAAACCACTTAGATTATAAGTGGTAAATGAATACTGAAATATGATCGAGGTCTACAAAATCCTAAGTGGTGTAGAATGGTTAAAAATGAATCACTTTTAACTCTTTCAAAAATTACATAGACTAGGGGACACTCAGTGAAGTTACATGGCAATATCTTTAAAAGAAATAGGAAGAAATATTTTTTCATTCAAAGAACAGTTGAGCTCTGGAACCTGTTGCCAGAGGATGTAGTAACAGTGATTATGCCATGAGAGATTCCAGAATTTTAATTTATTTTTTAAAATTCCCTTCATAAGTATACAGTAAAATAGATGACATGTATGTCGCGTATGTAAGAGTATGTCAATGTTATGAGTGTCTGTGTGTGTAAGGATACCACCGCCTGGACAAGCATCATTTTTTTTACATGATTGGTCCTTGACAACTAATGGCAAGTAATTTTAGCTTTAGGGCTCCTGTTACGAAGGCGCATTAGGGCCCTAACGTGCGGAATAGCCGCACTTGCTAGCTGCTACCGCCTCTTCTTGTGCAGGCGGTAGTTTTTCAGCTAGCGTGTGCTATAGCGCGCGCTAATCCGGTGCGTGCGTTAAAAACGCTAGCGCACCTTCGTAAAAGGAGCCCTTAGTTTTTTAATGCAATAGTTACCCTAATTTGAGCAGCAAAGCAATCAAAGCTTTGTTAGTGTTTGGATGTTCTCATCTTTGCGAACTTGGATTTTCAGCTTTGACAGAAATTAAATTGAAAAAAGAGAACTGCAGATGGTGGATGATGAAATGCATGTCTGTTGACTATCAAGCGGAGTTTTGAGTTAATTTTCACTCAAAAACAAGCACGTCCATCACATTGCTAAGCAATTTTATTCTTTCTACTTTAGTTTCACTTTTGTTACAATTAATCATAAAGAACTTTAAATCAATAACTCTCAAATTTAATTTGTGTTGACTTTGTTTCGTTCAGTATGCCGCGAGAAACATTTGCTCTGTTTAGTGTGACAGGAGCTAAAAAAAAAGTTTGAGAGATACCGATCTACAGCTTTGCTCTAGCTAAACTATCAAATTGACTGTGTTAGATAAAGGCCCAGAGAGTGAACCAACCTTGAAATGCGCTCAGAAAAATGAAACTCTGAAAAGGGGGAGGTAACCCCCTCTTGGGGCAAGAGTTCACCATCCAGTCATAGCGTATTTGGTACAAAATAGGTCACACTCTGAGGTGAAATAAATGTTTCTAAGATCTTCACTATGGCTTCTTAAATATAATAAAAGTTCGCTTATATTTTTATATATTTTCCAATTGACTTATATAGTTGCATACTGAAGTATGAGAAGAAACCTCACTTATCTTATGTGAGATGCTGTAATAGGGTCCCGGGGTCCCAACGCGGCCCCGTTTCGGAGTCTGCTTTGGGAGACCCCACTGATTGAATAACACTCACTTAGTAGATGTAAAGTAACATGATTCATTCATATCCGTGAACTTATATCTGTAATGCAAAATACATTTGTTATACAACTTGACTGACCACTGGTGTCAGATATTTTCCCTGGCACAAAAGAAACAAACTATCAAATTGAGCAGAATCATGTTTGCAAACTTCTGTGGGATGATAAATGAAGTATTGCTAGGTGCCAGTGTGGTATGTACAAACCATTGTTCCTCTGTGAGGCATGATAACTTCATTGCCAAGTTCTTTTCAAAGATGAACATTTTGATCAAGCCCTGAAAACATCATTATGTAGATTAACAGTGGATATTGTACTCATAGATAAATCAATTATTTTATCTTTTATGGCACAAATAGCTTGATGAGAAATAATACCAACAGGATTACACGTGTGATTGTTTCTGTGTCTGTCAGACCAACCCTGTCACCACAAGTCTTCAGGCAGGTTTGGCATTTGGAGCTCTGTTAAAGTCAACACTGCCACAAAGATCTGGATTCTCGAAATGACGCTATTTTTTTAGGCGTCGGTATGTGCCCAAACTCAGTAAACCCCCCCCCCCCCGCCATTGAAACAATGTTTGTAATCGAGTTTCAAGGTGCCTACTGGAGCCTAAAAAATCAGCACTAGAATTGTGCCTCCATAGGTGCTTTAGGTCACCTAATGCCACTGTGAACATGGCTAATGCCAGAAGTGGCATAAAGGCATTTGGCGGCCTACAGGGCCTACTGAGGCTTGATTCACCCTGGCCTACATTTCTGACACTTGATCGGAGGCTACTTTTAAGGCGGCTGCCAACAACGGAACCGGTTACTGAATTCGGCTCAAAGTCTCTTTATTTATAGCCTGGATCTGTTCTAACATTTACAGCACAGTAAAACCTGTGCTAGCTGCTTACAAGGCGCCTAAAGTATCCTGTAGAATTTTCTTCTGCTCTATACCGTAGTCATTCATTTAGCGTTCTTACACATTTTCATACCGTATATGTACTGTACTTTGCTTTTTTCAGCTGGTCCTATTCATATGCACCACTAGAGGGTGACATTCCAATATATGTCCCAGGAAATAAAAATAATTCTGCTTAACCTCTGTATTTCAGCTTTCTGTCTTTATTAGGCAATGCTCATGTACTAATCCAACTGGTATATACCGGACCGCTGTGGTGCTTTTTATTTGGTTTGAACCTATCAGGTTATCTTGAGTAAACAAGCTGCTGCATTCCCTCACTGCTCCATGAATTGCCATAGTTATCTTTCTAGCTACTGCACTTGAGAAATTCCCTTTATCTCAATCACAGACTGGGGATTTCTGGCTAGTAGGAATATTCACAGGTATTGTCTGGTTACGTGCTGCTGAATATCCCCATTTAGCCTCAGACAAGTAACTTAAAGGGCCAGGAGCCTCTCCTGGCCATTTAGAATGCTTTGAAAATTTACCTCCAAATTTGCTAATAATCTTTCTTCCATGCAGAGTCTTATAGCATTCCACTCGTAATCTTCTAAGGGACTGGGTAATACTAATGAAGTGCAACCATACATATTTATTTATGTGTGTATATTCAAAAATATTTATGAATAAAGAGAAAGACAGAGAACTACTATGCTTTCAATAAATTATAGTTTGTCTTATTACACAAAATAATAATTATTATTATTATGGGGTCCTTTTATGAATCTCTTCATAAAGGTGGTTAATAAACCCCAACAAATAAATAAGCAAGCTGCACTAAAAAGCATCCAGCACTGTTTTTCGTGTGTGGGTTTCCCACGCACTGAGGCCTTTTTTTTTTGTGCAATTCTAAGATGGCTGACAGTGCCGTTTTCTTATTAATGGCCACGTGCAAATTGCAAAATTAGCATGTACCAAATATCAAGCAAGGCTATGGAACTGATGCTCTTGATGTGAGAGTTTAATAAAAGTCTTCACAATAAGAAAAACAATGCAGCTCAATAAAAGTTGTCACAAATAAAAACGATACGAATCAGTTTGTATATCCGTATGACACACCGCTATGAGTGTGGCATGGACTCGACTCGGTTTGTGTTTCGGTTAACGATAACCTTTTTCTGGGGTCCGATCCAATTGAGCCATAAGGCTGGATTAGGTTCTGCCGCAAAGCATACAAAAGGCTGTGAGTTGGAACCGGATTACTATAAGTGTGAATTGCACCGTGCGATAGCCAAGCCAACGATGTAGAAAATTAGCATGCGGCCATTAGTGCATAAGCCCTCAGTGCCACCTATTTAGTAGACATTAAGGCAGGGGTCTCCAAAGTCCCTCCTCGAGGGCCGAATCCAGTCAGGTTTTCGGGATTTCCCCAATGAATATGCATTGAAAGCAGTACATGCACATAGATCTCATGCATATTCATTGGGGAAATCCCGAAAACCTGACTGGATTCGGCCCTCGAGGAGGGACTTTGGAGACCCCTGCGTTAAGGGCTTCCCACATTAATCCTGCGCTAAGCAGTCAGTGCACCCCAGTACCCACACGCTAACTGATTAGCGCACGGCATGACTGCTCTCTGCCCCCAAATATGCCCCCACACTAAAAAATAGAGTGTATATATTTAGAGCATGAGTGGCACTTGCCAAGCCCACAGTTAGTGCTCAGCTCCTGAGTGCGGCCCACTAGCACTGATTTTAGGCAGTGGTAAGCACACATTAGTGCTTAGTAAAAAGAGCCCCATGATGTTTCAGAATTAGTTCATGAATGCTTTTTCATTTTAAATGCAGGCTTCGAATAGTCTACAAGCACAAGGACGCTCTGTCCCTGCCAGATAAAATATACAGCATTCATGTAGTGATTTCTCCTCCAGCTGTTTGTGTGCCACTGGATCTGGGTCTATCAGATACTACAACAGAGAAGTCTGTGACCTTGGATGGCAACTGTTAGAGACAGGATGCAGGCCTTGCTAACATATCTTATGCTCTTATGCTTGCTATTTGTTGTTTGCTGTTACACAGTAACATAGTAAATGGTGGCAGATAAATGCTTGCATGATCCATTCAGTCTTCCCAATAAGGCAGCCAGAGCCACACTCACTACTCTGTGCAGGTTACAGTCCACCATGATTAAATGCTGGTATTGCAAATGGAGTAGATGACAATTTGTTACTACTCCTAGCACATAAAGGCAATTCTATATGATGACCAGCATCACTTCTCTCTCTCTCCTTCCCATTCCTGCAGTCCATCATCTCCTCTCTAATAGCATCCTCCTCCTTTTCCACCAAAAGTGAAGGATCTCCCCTCTCCCCATCCCCGCAATGGTCCAGCATATTTCCATTTTCTCCTATCCATACCCTGCTAACCCTCTTAACAAATGTCTCTTTCCCTCAGATCACTCACCATTCTACAAATTAACAAACAGACATAAAACAAAAAACAGAAAATAAGATGATTCTATTTTATTTGACTAATATATTTTTCAACTAGTTTTCAGAGGCCAAAACTTCCTTCCTCAGGTCAGTACAGTATTCTGCTATTACAGTATTCTGTCCTGACCTGAGGAAGGGGGTTTTGGTCTCCAAAGGTTAGTGAAAAATTATTAAAATTAGTCCAATAAAAGGATCACCTTATTTCCATTTCTTATGTATAAGCATTTATCAATACAGCTACAATACTACTTTACCCTAAAGCAAAAAGAAAGAAAAATTTATTTTTCTTCTTCCTTTGTCATCTCTAGTTTCTGCTTTCCTTATCACTCTCTTCCTTCCATCCAGCATCTGCCCCTTCCATCCACTGTCTTCCCTCTCCACTGTCTTCCCTGCCTGCCCTCTCCCATCTTCCATATGGCATCTGCCCTTTTTCTAGGACCCTTCTATAAACTGCTCTTTTCCCCTTCTATTCAACATTCAACCTATACCCCCATCTCCTTTTTACATGATTCATTCCAGCTTCACCCCTCTCCATTTTTATTTCTCCTTTCACTGTTGCCACCTCTCCATGCTCTGACATCTCTCTGCTCTCCTTACTTCCTTCTCACCCCACCCCACAGTCTAGCATCTCTGTCTCCTTCCCTTCCATCTGTTTTCTTAAAACAGATGATTGACTCCTCATCCAATATCCATGCATATTG
The DNA here is from genome assembly GCF_902459505.1 of Geotrypetes seraphini. Taxonomy (NCBI): domain Eukaryota; kingdom Metazoa; phylum Chordata; class Amphibia; order Gymnophiona; family Dermophiidae; genus Geotrypetes; species Geotrypetes seraphini. The sequence continues at coordinate 538,204,426 of NC_047084.1, forward strand.
TGCAGCTGCATAAAAAAAATCAGGATCTAGCGAGGTATTTGGCCACTGTTGGAAACAGGATGCTTGGCTTGAAGGACCTTTGGCCTATCCCAGTATGTCACTTCTTATGTTCTTATCATAAGATCCTCCACTACCCCAGTCTGAAAGAGTACTTGTGCTGCAGGAGGCGGCTGTGATAATGTAGTTGAAGGCACAGGATACAGCTGAAGATGTATATGACGGTAACAGGATGGGTGGTGACATCACAGGACTCCATGGTGGAAAGGCTGCAGATTTTTAAAGTATGAGTGTTGGCATTTCCAGATTTGACTGAGATACACTCCCTGTCATAAGAGGCATCATCCCTGTAGTGTACCTGTAAAATAGAAATACAGAAGACAGAGTGTCAAAACAAATGCAACTGGTTTATGTAATTTACCTGTAAAAGTGTCTGAACCTGTACAACGAGAAAATGAGTGGGTAAGGCACTGTGTAGCTGTCACAGATTTTAATACAGCAAAGGGTAAAAGAAACATACTGGTGAAGAAAAATGCAGTTTTGCTATTGAATCTGTATAAAGAGGGAGCAGCATGCATTTCTTTATACAGTGGAACTTTGGTTTACGAGCATAATTCGTTCCAGAAGCATGCTCGTAAACCAAATTACTCGTATATCAAAGCGAGTTTCCCCATAGAAAGTAAGGGAAACTCGCTTGATTCGCTCCCCCCCAAGAACAGGCATTGCTCCCCCCCACTCACGAAGGCCCCCCCCGCATGATCCGCCATCCCTCCTGCGATCCGGAATCCCCCCGTTCGCATTGCCCCCCCCCGCAGCGATCCGACATCCTCCCTGTACCCATCACCCACCTGAACACATCACTTACCCCCCATCTGGCACCCGGCACCGGGGCGACGCGAGCGGGGGGGATGCCGGATCGCGGGGGGAGGCGCTCGTACATCGAGGCAAGCTCGGTTTCCAAGGTGCCGATTTTGCAAATGTTTTGCTCGTCTTGCAAAACACTCGGAAACCGGTGCACTCATAAACCGAGGTACCACTGTATGTATATACAATACCCATGTTACTTTGTGAATAATTACTGGCCTTGACTTATCTGTTTCTGAACCAAGAATCATAGAAACACAGAAACATGATAGCAGATAAAAGCCAAATGGCTCATCCAGTCTGCCCATCCTTAGTATATGCTATCTCTTCCACTCCCTGAGAAATCCCATGTGCCCATCCCATGCTTTCTTGAATTCAGACATAGTCCTTGTCTTCACCACCTCCACTGGGAGACTATTCCACATATCTACCACCTTTTCTATTAAAAAAGTCTATAATCTCTTAACTTCAATGACAAATGAGATTAAACGCAACTGCAAAGGAAGCAACACAGTTATCATGGGTGACTTCAACTATTCAGGGATAGACTGGAACCTAGGCACCTCTGGCTGCGTTAGGGAGACCAAGTTCCTGGATGCTGTAGGCAATTGCTTCCTGGAACAACTTGTCAAGGAAAATACGAAAGGAAATGCAATTCTGGACTTAATTCTAAATGGACTGCAAGGACCGGCACAAGGTGTAGAAGTAGAAGGGACGCTGGGAAACAGCAATCACAACATGATCCACTTTGACCTGGACACAGGGGCGAAACATCGGTCCAGAACGATGGCCACGGCACTGAACTTCCGAAAAGGGAATTACGAAGAGATGAGACTCATTGTGGGGAAGAAGATTAAGAAGAGGATTAGCACTGTAAAAACACTAGAGCAAGCTTGGTTCCTTTTTAAGGACACAGTCACCGAGGCGCAAAATCTATATATACCGCGTATCAATAAGGGATCCAAAAGGAAAAAGAACAAAGAACCGGTGTGGCTCACTGTAGAGGTGAAGGAAGTGATCAGAGACAAGAAAACTTAGTTTAAGGAATGGAAAAGGTCAAGAACGGATGAAAACTGGAATAAGCATAAACACTATCAATGCAGGTGCCATAAGGTGGTAAAAGGGGCCAAAAAAGACTACGAGGAAAAAATAGCCAAGGAGGCCAAAAACATCAAGCCGTTCTTTCGATATATTAAGGGGAAATGACCTGTGAAGGAAGTGGTGGGACGGTTGGATGACCATGGAATAAAGGTAGTGCTAAAGGAGGACAAAGCAATCGCTGACAAACTGAACACATATTTTGTGTCTGTATCTACCAAAGAGGATATACACAGCATACCGGAACCCATCAGGCTATATCGGCTGGAAACAAAGACGGGAAACTGACAGGGTTGATGGTATGCAGGGAGATGGCATCCATCCGAGGGTCATCAAGGAACTAAAAGGGATTATAGCTGAACTGCTTCAACTAATAGCCAATCTGTCGATCAAATCGAGAAATATTCCGGAAGACTGGAAGGTGGCGAATGTTATGCCGATCTTCAAAAAAGGTTAGAGGGGAGATCCGGGAAACTATAGACCGGTGAGTCTGACCTTGGTACCGGGAAAGATGGTAGAGGCGCTGATAAAGGACCGCATTATTGATCACCTTGACGGACACGGTCTGATGAGGACCAGACAGCATGGTTTCAGCAAAGGCAGATCTTGTTTGACGAACTTGCATTCTTCGAGGGAGTAAACAGGCAGAGAGACAAGGGCGACCCGGTCGACATTGTATATCTGGATTTTCAGAAGGCGTTCGACAAGGTTCCACATGAACAACTACTTCTGAAAATTGAGAGCCATGGAATCGAGGGTGAAATACTCGTGTGGATTAAAAACTGGCTAGAGCATAGGAAACAGAGTGGGGGTAAATGGACAATACTCGGACTGGAAGAGCATCATCAGTGGGATGCCGCAGGGCTCGGTGCTTGGACCTGTCCTCTTCAACATATTTATAAATGACCTGGACATTGGTAAGACGAATGAAGTGATTAAATTTGCGGATGATACGAAATTATTCAGAGTAGTGAAGACACAGGAAGATTGCGAAGATCTGCAATGTGACATAATCAAGCTTGAGAAATGGGCATCGACATGGCAAATGAGGTTCAACGTGGATAAGTGTGAAGTGATGCATGTCGGTAACAAAAATCTCATGCACGAATACAGGATGTCCGGGGCGGTACTTGGAGAGACCTCCCAGGAAAGAGACTTGGGAGTTCTGATCGACAAGTCGATGAAGCCGTCTGTGCAATGTGCGGTGGCGGCGAAAAGGGCAAACAGAATGCTAGGAATGATTAAAAAGAGGATCAAGAACAGATTGGAGAAGGTTATCATGCCGCTGTACCGAGCCATGTCGCACCCTCACCTGGAGTACTGCATCCAGCACTGGTCGCCATACATAAAAAAGGACACGGTACTACTCGAAAGGGTCCAGAGAAGAGCAACTAAAATGGTTAAGGGGCTGGAGGAGTTGCCGTACAGTGAGAGATTGGAGAACCTGGGCCTCTTCTCCCTTGAAAAGAGGAGACTGAGAGGGGACATGATCGAAACATTCAAAATACTGAAGGGAATAGACTTAGTAGATAAAGACAGATTGTTCACCCTCTCCAAGGTAGGAAGAACGAGAGGGCACTCTCTAAAGTTAAAAGGGGATAGATTCTGTACAAACGTAAGGAAGTTCTTCTTCACCCAGAGAATGGTAGAAAACTGGAACGCTCTTCCGGAGTCTGTTATAGGGGAAAGCACCCTCCAGGGATTCAAAGACAAAGTTGGACAAGTTCCTGCTAAACTGGAATGTATGCAGGTGAGGCTGGACTCATTTAGAGCACTGATCTTTGGCTTGGGGGCCGCTGCGTGAGCGGACTGCTGGGCACGATGGACCACTGGTCTGACCCAGCAGCAGCAATTCTTATGATATGTTCTTCTGTTCTCATTCCAGAGTTTTCCTTCAGTTGAACAAGGTTCACCTCCTGTACATTAATGCCAAAGAGATATTTAAAAGTCTCAATCATATCCCGTCTCTCCTGCCTTTCTTCTAGAATATTCATATTGAAGTCTTTGTCTATCCCCATATGCTTTATAACAGAGACCACTGACCAGTTTTGTAGCATCCCTCTGGACTGACTCCATCCTATTTATATCTCTTTTGAAGGTGCAGTCTCCAGAACTATACACAGTTCTCCAAATGAGGCCTCGCCAGAGACTTATACAATGGACTATCACCTCTTTCTTTCCTGCTGGTCATAACCTGCAATGCTCTGCGGAAGAATTAAATAGCAATTCTTTGTTTATTAAAGGTTATCTGGAGTTGCGTACATGATCTGTCATGTGTATTCTAATCTACCTGAAGCAGCATTATCTTATTGATTTTCTTGCATCTCAGCTCTAGTACTATTCTATACAAACAAAACCCTAATACGCCAGACGCTGTCTGCACACAGCACTCCACAAGAGAAATAGAAAGAAATGCATTTCTTCCTGAACAGTCAAAATATAAAAAACAACAGATGTACATTTTCAGACTTGACATATTTCAATCACTAAATTGAAAATAAAAACATTTTTCTTACCTTTGTTATCTGGCAAATCTTTTTCTGATCATTTTATTTCCTATGTGCTCTTATTTCTGTTTCCAAGGCCTCCTTATGCATTTGCTGTTTCTTTTCTCTCCTTCTTCATCTTGTGCACTACATCCATCTTTGGCACTGACTTTCACATTCAGTTTTCTTCCATGTTTCTGCCTCCATCTCAAAGTTATCTACCTTTCCATCTCTTTCTCTTTCCTCCATCCATGTGCACCATCCCTTCCCTCTCTTCTCTTCCCCATCCCTCCATCCATGTTCACCATCTCCTCCCTCTCTTCCCTCCTCTTCCTCTTCTCTACATCCATGTGCACCATCTCTTCCCGCCTGTTCACCACCCCTCCATCCATGTGCACCATCCCTTCCCTCTCTTCTGTTCCCCATCCCTCCATCCATGTGTACCATCTCTTCCCTCTCTTCTACTTCCCTTCATCCATGTGCACCATCCCCTTTCCCTCCCCTCATGCCTTCCCCTCCATCCATGTGCCTCCATCTCCTTTCCCTCCACGTGTCCCCATTTCTTTCTTTTGTGCCCCTTCCATTCAGCATCTCCCCCTTCTTACCCATTCCGTACCCCCTCTTCCACAAATGACCTCCCCATCTGGTTCCGAAGCCCCCACCTCACCTTGAAAAGTAGAAGGAGATCACTGGAGTGGGAGTGATTCTATGGTGCCGCCCATGGCCTTCTCTGTACAGTTCCTTTGCCGTGGTCTACCCAACCAGAAACAGAAAGTTGTTTCACAGTGGAGCTGGACCATGGCAGAAGAAAAGTACAAAGAAAGACCCGGCAGTGTTGGAGAATCGATGCTGCACCAGCACCCACCTTGCAGTTTTTGAAGTGAAAGTGAAAGGTCACTTGGACACACAAAGTCAGAGTGTGAAGAAAGTACAAGAGGTTTATTTACAGCATGCCGGACTCTAGTGCAGTGAACCGCCTGCTTACCAGAGTGTTAGAATCAGGAAATGTACGGACTTTTATGCCCTTTTCACTAAACATATGCAAACTAATACATGCAAAAACTACAACTTCTCATTTGTTACTTCTATAACTTTTCTACAATTATTATTGGTCCTAAGCCAGCACTTATGATAGGTTCAGGGATACAACTTATAATCCTATAGGGAACTAGCTCATTTCTCTTCTTATCTAAATCTTACAGTTCTAAATGTTACGTGTACAGGAGGGTAGGGTACATCATGGTTCAAATTTTTATCTATTCAGCTTACAATGTGGTAAGGCAGGGCCATACATTTCAGGCAGATGAGGTCAGTAGATTATACACTGTTTTCAGCTATGTAGGCCAGAGCAGTATTTCAAACAACAGTTAACCATTTCATGACCCTACAAGAGGGGCCTTGTAACCTGGGAGGGAGCTGTGAACTGCACAAGAGGACCTACCGCCAATTTTTTTTGGGGGAGGCCATAACCCCTGTGGCCCTTTCCCCCATTTCAATGCCTATGTGCAGATCTATGGGTAGTGTGTAACCTATCAATAAAACAGTCATTCCTGAAGATTAGTGGGTAGCTTCTTCAATGCTAATTTTTAAAAAGGGTTCCAGGGATGATCTGGAGAAATATATGATGGGCGTTCAAAAATGTATCTACTTCAGTAGGACAAAAAAATTTTGTTTAATTTTTCAATATAGTCCTCTGGTGGCTCCATACACTTCTTCCACTTTTCCTACAATGACTTTAACACCTTTGAAAAGAATTCTTCTGTTTGACCTTCAAACCAGGACGTCACAGCTTCCTTGACATCTTCATCACTTGAAAACTGCTATCCACCCAGAGATTTTTTTTCAAAACTCAGAACAGGAAATAATCCAAGGGAGCCAGGTCAGGACTGTAGAGTTGATGGTTCAGCTGCTGAAACCCACATCCATGGATGGCAGCCTGTGATTATCGTGACATGTGCACCGATACATTGTCGTGAAGAAGCAGCATGCCTGCTGTGACTGTTCCTCATCTTTTCTTCTTGATCGACTCCTACAAAGTGATCATTGTGTTGGCATAACTCTCCCCAGTTATGGTTGTTTTGCGTGGCATGAACTCCAGAAGCAAAAGTCCTTCATCTTACCAGAAAACAGTTTGCATGACTTTGCCTGCAGATTTATTTGTCTTGAACTTTTTATGGGGGTGGGGGATGACTTGTGCTTCCACTGCATTGACTCCATTTTGGACCTAGGATCTCTGTGATAGACCCAAGTCTCATCTCCAGTCACCAAACAATGACAAAAATTCACGTGATCTTCACAGAGCATCTCCAAGTTCTCTTGACAGCACTGGAGCCTCATGGCCTTCTGATATAGTGTCAGCATTCTTGGAACACATCTTGTACATGCCCAACCTTTCACGAATTATTTTCCAAATTGTACCTGCCAAGATGCCCATTTCTTCAGCTTTTCAGGAAACCTTAATTTGTCTGTCTGAAAAATTAAATCCTCAACTTTCTTGTTTCCATAGGCCGTCCAGTGTGAGGTTACCTTCAATGGACTCCAAACCTCACTTAAACTGCTTGCTTCATAGACTGGTGATCTAGATGTCAGTGCTGGGCAAATGGTTGAAGCTATTATAAAGAATAAAATTACTGAACACCTAGATATACAATGGTACCTTGGAATCCGAACTTAATCCATTCCAGAACCCCGTTCAAGTTCCAAAACGTTCTAATTCCAAGACAATTTTTCCCTTTGAAAATAATAGAAACTGGATTAATCCGTTCCTTGGTCCCACAAACTTAGATTTTCCAATAAATTTAACAGTAAACACACTGAATTTGGCAGAGACAGCAAGATCAGGTCCCCCTGAGATAGACAGCAAGATCGGGTCCCCCTGGCAGAGGTTGCAAGATCAGGCCCCCCACCGGCATAGACAGCAAGATCAGGCCTCCCACCAGTAAAGACAGCAAGATCGGGCTTCCGGCATAAGCAGCAAGATCGGCAATTGCAACTGCAAGCGGTGCTCAGCCCAGAGCTTCCCTCCCAGGCAGAAAAAAGAAGTTGTGTCAGAGGGGAAGCTTTGGGCTTAGCAACACTTACAGATTCCAAAGCAGCGTTCGGATTTCGGGGCAAAATTTAATTTAAAAAAAAGTTTGGATTCCATGTTGTTTGAGTTATGGGGCATTCAGATTCCAAGGTACCACTGTAGTTGGGATAAAGATTTGAAAGCATGAATAAGCATGTTTCAAAAATGGTCATTTCTAAGATGTTTTGTCCTCAGTGAACCTATCTTTTTGAATCATGAAAAAAAAAACCAAAACCCACATTCAAAAGAAAAATGCACAAACAAGTCATTGGGAAGTAGGAGTGCCTAGATCAGGGCTGCCCAAGTCCGATCCTTGAGATCTACTGGCAGGCCAGGTTTTCAGGATATCCACAATGAATATGCATGAGAGAGATTCGCCTGCACTGCCTTCTCCTGCACTGCAAATCTTTGCCTGCACTGCAAATCTCTCTCATGCATGTTCATTGTGGATATCCTGAAAACCTGGCCTGCCAGTAGATCTTGAGGACTGGACTTGGGCAGCCCTGGCCTAGACTTTTTAGTAGACTGGCCACACAGATGTCGCAGTAGAGTTCACCGCTGCACTTCCTATGGTGTCCCACTGCTCTGCCAGTCTACTAAAAATGCTGGGCCCTCCTACATCCCGATGGCTTGTTTTCTGCATTCTTATTATGGACATGTTTTTTCAAAAATGTTTCAAAAGGATAAATGTACATCTGAAAAAATGGTCATTTTGAAAAAACAAAATAGACATTTTGCTGTTTTAAAAATGTTTGGTATTGGATTTTTGTGCATGTTCTGCAAAAATGGCTAAACTCAGATTTAGACATTATATTGAAAATGCCCCTCCATGCCTCTGTATTGCTTTATGATATGACACACCTTGAATATTTTCTACAAGTCTGGTTACTGCATCTCAAAGAAGATATAGAGGGATTGGAAAAAGCGCGGAGAAAGATGGCACAGCTCTCCTTTGAGGAAACACTAAAGAGTTTAGGGCTATTCAGCTTGGAATGGAGTGGAACAGCTAAACACAAACAGGGAAATTCTATAAATGCGCCCTAATCACAGCCTTCTAGCAATGCCTAAATTTGGGATACCTGGTGAACTTAATTTTTTAATTGGATTAATCAGCATGGTAATTGACTACATTGGTTTTCATCCAATCAAAAAAATAAATAAATAAAAATTAAGCAATTTAACAGTTTGGCGCTGTCCAACGCCTAGGTTAAAAAGTAGGTGTGGTTATGGGCGGAGAAAGGTTGAGTTAGGCATCTGACATAGGTGCTTCTAAATTAGGCGAGTGAAAAACTGGCCTAAATGGAGTGTCACCTATGTTTAGGACACCTAGCGATGCCAAAGTCTGCTTAGGTGCCGCTAGGTGTGATTCTCTAAATGGTGCCAATTTGTTGATTGACAACTGCGTCGAGCGCCATTTATAGAATCTGGCCCAAATTGAGTAGGGGAGCATATTGTGACATTACAAAGTGATGCACTGTAAACTCATGGGAGAAAATATTTTTTCAATTCAATACTTGAGGGCCTTTTTACTAAACCACAGCAAAATTTGCAGTTACCGTTGCTAAACATAAAAGTTTACAGTGCATGCGGTAGCTGCAAATTTAACATAACACTTATTGGGGGCATTCCTAAGATTTGCTATTGCAGCTTGTATGTTACTATTCTTATTAATGCGTAGTAACTGCTCCCTGGTTAATTCAAAAGCATTTACCTCCAAATTCTATGTAGTCCGCCTATAGTTAGATGCCTACATCGGCATGCCAAGCTGATGTAAGTGCCACACCCGCGCATGCTCAGAGGCCCTGCGAATGCAACTCCGAGCTCGAGGAGAAGAGGTTTGGGGGACAGGGCTGGGGCAGCATGGGACGTGACTTGGGCAGAACGGGGTGGAGCTGGGGGTTGGGCCACGTGTCCAGATATTTGTGTTACAAAATCTGGTAACCCTACCCAGGCCCACCCGGGCCCACCCATAGTTACACCACTGTAGTGATGACTGTATCCATGTGAGTACTGTGTGTCCCTGGGCCAAAAACTATAAATTGTATAATGGGAAGGACTGATTTGTGTGCTCAAAAATGAAGTGGATGACCCATGACAGGAATGGATGAGCTTCACACAAGAAAGGCTGATGAACTTGTAAAGGACAACGCTTGCAGCAGTGTTATTTCAATTGGAGAAACTCCTTCAACAGTCAGAAATTATATCATGGTACGTTACTTAAATTACACTGATGAGCGTACGCTGCATGCTTCCATTTCACCAGCAATAGCAAAACGATCTCTTTACACAGATGTTTTTTGCTAAGACATCTTTTCACTAAGCTCAGTAAAAAGTGGTCGTAGCGCACCCTTACGCGATGTTTTGCCTGTGGGCTCCTTTTACAAAGATGCGCTAGCGTTTTTAGCGAAAGCACAAGATTAGCGCACGCTATGGCACACGCTATCCGAAAAATTACCGCCTGCTTAAAAGGAGGCGGTAGCAGCTAGCGCGCAGGGCATTTTAGCGTGCACTAAGTGCGCGCTAAAACCGCTAGCGCACCTTTGCAAAAGGAGTCCTATGTGCTAAGGCCGTTTTTACTGTGGCAGTAAAATGACCAATTTTACGTTTGTTGAATTAATGGCCTTTGCTAAAGTTGCTATGAGCAAGTGGCCATGAAAAAAATGTAGCGGGAGCATATTCCATAGCGAATTTAGCAAATTTGGATTATATAATATGCTATTATACATTAATGGGTGATGTGCGATGATAGATTACAATGACCTGTACACATTTTCAACCTTATTTCATATTGTTCATTGCCTGCCTGCTGTTTCTATTTTAAGCCTTTTCTATAAAAAGATTAATAGCACAAGTGGCAGAGAACATGTGAACATACAGGCATGATCTCTTACACCAGCCCTATAGCTGGTGTACATGGCAACACCTAGATAAGAACATAAGGGCTGCCATACTAGGACAGACAGAAGTCCATCAAGCCCAGTATCCTGTTTCCAACAGTGGACAACCCAGGTCACAAGTACCTGACAAGATCTCAAAGAGTAAAACATATTTTATTCTGCTTGTCCTAGGAATAAGCAGTGGATTTCCTCAAAGCCATCTTTAATAATGGCTTATGAACTTTTCTTTTAGGAAATTATTCAAACTTTTTTTAACCCTGCTTACTGTTTTCACCACATTCTCTGGCAATGAACTCCAGAGTTTAATTACAGGTTAAGAGAAGAAATATTTTCTCCTCTTTGTTTTTAATCTACTACTTAATAGCTTCATTGCATGCCCCCTAGTCCTAGTATTTTGGAAAGAGTAAACAAGTGACTCACATCTACCCACTCCACTCACTGTTTCATAGACCTCTATCATATCTCCCCTGAGCCGCCTCTTCTCCAGGCTGAACGCTTGAAAATTATAGCATTCTATAATTTACAAGTGTACTGTACATGCATGCTCTGCCCACATTTCACTCATTTCTACCCATGTGCATACCCACCACAAAGTATATGTCATCAAAGCATGGTACATATTTCTCTACTAGTCTAGTCAATGTTTTATGAGGTTATTAATGACTGGAATACAGCCATTTACATACCTTCTTGCTGACTTTATGGTTCCATAAACTGATATGATCTGATATGTTACCATAAATTCTCCAGGTATTATGGGAAATACTATCTTCCCTCTATATTCTTCCTCTAACCCCTTACTACGGTGTTCCTTCTTTATACTAAGTTCCTGTAAACCTTCTTTATACTAAGCTCCTGTAAACCGTGCCGAGCTCTACGATTGTGGAGATGATGCGGTATATAAACTTAAGGTTTAGTTTAGTTTAGTGGGAAATGTCCACAGTTCATGAGGCAAAAATGCGATACAGGAAGGGCTCCATCTGCTCTAAATGCCCATTTATTTTCTGATAGAGTCAAGGGAGTACAAAAACATATATGTAGTATAAAAATGCTCATTCCTTCTCTGGATAGGAACAATATTGAATGGATCTCCTTGGTAACTTTATGGTTCCTCTGATGTGGATTGATCACTGTTGGAGACAGGATGATGAGCTTGAGGGGCCATTGGTTTGATCCAATGTTAGAGAGAGAGAGACAGGGGACGTTAAGAAAATTGAGCAAACAAGAGAGAAGCAAAAGAGCTTAGATAAAGTGACAGACAAAATGGGAAAAGTTCTCTCTCTTTCTCATTTTGTCTGTCACTTTGGGCTCCTTTTACAAAGCTGCGCTAGTGGTTTTAGCGCACACTTTTGCGCGCGCTAAATTGCCACGCGCGCTAGATGCTAACGCCAGCATTGAGCTGGCGTTAGTTCTAGCCGTGTAGTTCGGGTTTAGCGCGCTAAAATTCTGCGTGCGCTAAAAATGCTATCGCAGCTTAGTAAAAGGAGCCCCTTATCTAAGCTCTTTTGTTTCTCTCTTTGCTCGATTTTCTTAATGTCCCCTGTCTCTCTCTTTACTATCACTTTTCCTTTTATGCTTTCTCCTTTTTATTAATTTTCCTCCTCCATGGTTCCCACCCTCTTTCTCTGACCTTGTCTCCCTCTTTATTTTCATCAGCTCTCTTTTTTTCTATCTTTTCTTGTCTTCTCTGTTCTCATCTCCTCTTCCAGTCCCCAGCTCTCTTTTCTCTATCCTTTCTGTTCTATTCCTTCCTTTCCTCTACTGCTTATAAATGATTGCTCTTCTTGAATCTTCTAACTTCACCCTCTCCCAGCTTTTCTCTCACTCAGTTCCCCTCACCTGAAATGCTCTTCTCTCTCAGGCACTCTTTTCATTTATCTCTATAGTCTCTCTTCACACCCTATCTCCTGTTTCTCCTAATTTTCCAGTCCCATTCCCTCTCCATGCATACTCTTTCACTTACTTTATTCTTTTCATGGCATTCACCTCATTTTCTCCTTCTTTCATTTTATTGCATGGATCTCACCAGCACCCACTCCTGTGTTTGTTCAGGCAACTGTTTCCTCTTATCCCTCTGAACTTACCTCATCTTTACCAAGTACTAGCTGGAACTTGTGGGACGAAAAAGTTCAATCTGACTCCAAAGACCTGTGGTTATAGATTTGAGTTTAAATGGATCAGACCTTTGGTTTTTGGTTCAGGTTCAAGTTCATATCAAATAAATCAGTTCGAAATTCTGGCTTAGTTTTGTTACATCTCCAAGAAAGAGAAAAAGAAAATCCAATAGGGATGTGTTCCGAATGAAAATTCATTTATTGGGTTACATGTTTATTAAAGTTGAAAATCTTAGTACCATTTGTAAGATGTGACTGGCTAGTGGGTTCCAAACCCCTTGATGGTTATTAGGTTCTTAATAAATAACAATCAAACTGTTCTTGTAGTGGACTGGGCCCAAGGAGATTTTTTGTGCTGGACAGCATATGTTTCGTTTCTGTGGCTAGAAATATACTCTTCACAAATGGTTCAAGTGAGGGTTGCATTTCTCCCACTCTTCACCTCACAAGAACCCCATTTTTCCTCCCAATTCAAGTTTGTCTTGTCTTAAAACTGTTGTTACTGAGTTTTAATTTGTATCTTTAAATTTTATTCTTTTACTTATGTACATCGCTTTGTAAACAGATTCAGCGATAAATCAAATATTAATAAACCTTGAACCTTAATAATAATAATCCTTAGCTTAAATAATTGCAATTTATTAGCACTCCGGATTACAAGAAAAAGGAAAAATTTTATGTAACCAAAGTCTATGGCCACAAGCTCTACAGTGAAACAAATTCAACACTAGCAGCGCATTTCCGCAATTAAAGCTCCCTATTAAGGGGTCCTTTTACAAATGTGCCAGAAAAAGTTTCCTGAGATGGATCTTTCCTGTGCATTAAGGCCATTTCTTCCAATTGCGGGAAAATGGCTGATTTCTGATTTCCAATTTCCAGATATGTTCAATAACTTTGGAAGTGAGCCAGACAAATCGGTAGGGTTGAAATTTTCTTCCTGCTCCCCACCTATATTTTGTGTGCCCAATTTGTGGACAACCCCCCTCCCACTCCAAACCCTGCAGATGTAAGGTTCTATATGGGGACAACTAAGCAGCAAAACAAATTCTAAAAGGTACTCTCAATAGACTCAATAAATATCTGTCTTCATGAAGAATCATATGGACCCCTGATGCAGGCAAATTTTGCTGAAACATGGCCATGTCAGATCATTGGAACTGTTACATTTTGGATAGTTCAATAAAGCTTCTGGTGGTCTAGAACTCTGATCTCCTTAGATTCATCTTTGTAATCATTTCTGCTTTTTCTGTGTACTGCTTACATCTGCATGGTTTGATTTTTATTTTTTGTCAACAAATCAGGTGTACAAAATATCCCCCCCCCCTTTTTACAAAATCGTTGCACGGTGTTTAGTGGTGTAACAGTTCCGGCACTCATAGAATTCCTATGAGCATCGGAGCTGTTACCGCTGTGGCCGGCGGTAAAACCGCGCTACAGTTTTGTAAATGGGGGGATAGGTAGGGAGCAGGAAGAAAGTTTCAATCCCACAGATTTTTCTAGCTAACTTCCAAAGTTATTGAGCACATGTTCTGAATATCAACCCAGCTGCTCAGACCTCTAGGAGTGTAGGATTCTCAAATTGTCCCCGTAGTTCTCCTAGGGCTGCTGTATGCAGGCCATTTAAACCTAGAAGTAGACAAAGCGGGGTGTCCTCTTCACCCCATCCACCACGATTTCTCTCAAGGAAGAACTCCAAGAAGATTTTCTCACTTTCACAATACAGCTCACTAGACATACTCAAAACTACCAGTGATGACATCCTTCAAGACTCACTAACTTAGTGATTGGAGCAGTAGCCTAACAACCAGTAAATCCAGGGTTCAAACCCCACCAGCAGTCCTTGTGATTGTAGGCAAATCATTTCACCATTGTTTGCCTCTGATAGAAACTTAGGGCTAGATTAATGCATGATATTTAATATAGGTAGCATTTAATGCAATGCGATCTATTTACTATTAATACACATTCTTTCTAATTCTATAAAAAGTGCCAAAAATTGTACATGTGATTTTGGTCATGTATCCAAATTGCATGCACATTTTAATTGAATAACAAGCTAATTAGCAATTATTGGTGTTAGTTAGCATCAATTAAGGGTTACACGCATAAATGTAGGTGCGGGATTCACGCCTAAATTTTACACGCAGCACAAAAAAAGGGTGTGGAAATGGGTGGGTCATTAGCAGATTGGGGGCATTCCTTTCAGTTATGCACATAATTGTAGAATAGGGGTATCTGTACCTAACTTTAGGTACAGTCATTTGCACCACATTTTCCTTGGTGCAAATGGCTGCGCCTAAAGTTAGCCGCAGTCTCAGGCACAAGCGCTAGTCTATAAACCACACCTAACTTTAAGCAATTCTGTGTGGTGTAGGATGATTCAGCATGGCTGTTTCATCGCAGAATCAGCCATGATGAATCATCCATGGCAGCTCCTAACCTCTTGTGAGGTGGCTATGCCCCCCACAACCCCCAAAATAGGAGCATCCCCCCAGAGTAGGAGCACCCTCCACCCCTTATAATAATAGCACCCCTGCATACCCACCGCACAAGTTAGGAGCACCCCTCCTGCCCCGCATACCTCTTTAAAAGTTCGCCGGTGCAGCAGTATCTTCTAGCTCTTGCTCACACTGGCCTTGGCTCTCCTTTCACATCACGTCATGGTCCATCGACTAGGAAGTGATGTCAGAAGGGAACCAAGACCGTCCGAGCAGGGGGTGGAAGATACTGCTTTCACTGGTGAACTTTGCAAGAAGAGGTATGCGAGGGGTCAGAGAGGAGGAGAGGCATCAGCGGGGGTAGGGGAGGAGGAGAGGCATCAGCGGGGGTAGGGGAGGAGGAGAGACAGCCGTGGGTGGGGGGGGGGGGCAAAGAGGAGGAAAAGCATCTGCAGGAGGGGAGTAGAAGAGGTACTGGTGGGGAGGGGTGGAGAAGAGGAGAGGTACCAGTGCGAGGAGGAGAGGTAATGGCAAGGGGGGGCAGAAGGTGAGGCACGATTCATCGCAACCATTGTAGAGAGGATGATTCATCGCAGCCATGATGAAATGCCCCGCGATGAAACAGCCACAATAAATCATCCCATTCCGATTCTGAAACTGTAATCTTCAGCACATGTAAGCACAGAGAAAAAGTGCCCTAAGTGCTATTCTATATGGATGTGTAAATGGCTGTACACCTCTCCCTCTGTACTCGCGGTTTTGTTGTCCGCGGTTTCAGTTATTTGTGGGGGATTTTGTGCGCAGGCTCCGCCCCAAAATTTACAACAAAGGAAGCTCCCAGCTCTCAGCAATGCACAAAGAAAATTGATCCTCCAAGCGATGCACAGAGAAAATTGCGGCACTTTCTTGACAGGAACAAGTCATTTTATTCACGGTTTTGTGTCTTTTTTCAGGCTTTTTACAGAAAAACAGTGAATAACATGCAAAAAATTATTTGCAGTTTTTCTGTATGCATGGCCATGCTGATCCCCTATCTCCGCGAATACGGAGGGAGAAGTGTACTCATAAGCAAGTGCAAGGGGATGTATACACAGATGAGACATAGGTTGTCTTCCAAAATGCATGCAACTTATAGAATACTATAAGTTGCGTTCATTGCTTGCTTCTCTTAGGTACACCCCGTGGCAAACCTGGCATGGCAATCGCATAGAGTGAAGCAACCTTCTCCTCTAGGCAATGGGTGGTGCATGGAGTGATCCTGGGGCCACAGTCTGCATGTTGCCCTGGATAGGAAATTGATGTCAGAGGAGGCGGAACTGACAGAGCTTACGGCCATGCACCTATAGACGGTGGCCTCGCGACTGCTCTACACACCCCTCCTCACTGTCTGCCCATTTACTCCAGCCATCAACCCGGCAGAAACTGGTGTACCTACATTTTGATATGCTGCTGCAGATTTACACTTGTGTTCGATAATGAAATATGGGTGCTCAAATATCATTATAGAATAGGCGCTCTCTGCGTTGCATCAGGGCATCTACATTTAGGTACCTCTTTCTAGAATTACCACTATAGTACCATGTTTCCCTGAAAATAAGACAATATTTTCTATTAATTTTGTGTCCAAAAACCAGAATGCTAGGAATGATTAAGAAGAGGATCATGAACAGATCGGAGAAGGTTATCATGCCGCTGTACTGGGCCATGGCACGCCCTCACCTGGAATACTGCAACCAGCAGTGGTCACCGTACATGAAGAAGGACATAGTACTACTCAAAAGGGTCCAGAGAAGATTGACTAAAATGGTTAAAGGGTTGGGGGAGTTACCATATAACGAGAGGCTAGAGAAACAGGATCTCTTCTCTTTTGGAAAGAGAAGACTGAGAGGGGACATGATCAAAACATTCAAGATAATGAAAGGAATAGACTTAGTAGATAAAGACAGGTTGTTCACCCTCTCCAAGGTAGAGAGAACAAGAGACCCTCTCCAAGGTAGAGAGAACAAGAGGGCACTCTCTAAAGTTAAAAGGGGATAGATTCCATACAAATGTAAGGAAGTTCTTCTCCACCCACAGAGTGGTAGAAATCTGGAACACTCTTCCAGAGGCTGTTATAGGGGAAAACACCCTCCAGGGATTCAAGACAAGGTTGGATAAGTTCCTACTGGAACAGAACATAAGCAAGTAAGGCTAGACTCAAATAGGGCACTGGTCTTTGACCTAAGGGCCGCTACGTGAGCGGACTGCTGGGCACAATGGACCACTGGTCTGACCCAGCAGCAGTAATTCTTATGTTCTTATGTTCCTCTCCTCCAGCCTAATTCTTCCCCTTTCCTTTCACTTGTTCCCATGTGCAGCATCTTTCCTCCCCTCTCACCCATCCGATGGTGCAGCATCTTTCTATCCCTCCCTCCCATCCCCCTGTGCAGCAGAACCCCACCGACCCTCCCACCTGTGAGACTGACATACCTCCACTCTGAGGCCTCCACAAACAGCAGCGGTGGCGGCAGCGCTCTGAACGGGCTGCTTCGTGGCCTTCCCCGCCGGGGCCTTCCCTCGGCATCGATCTGAACTATGGCTTATTTTTGGGGTAGGTCCTATTTTCGGGGAAAAAGTGTATTTGTGCCTTATTAGTTGTTCATTTTTAAAAAACAAAACAAAACCAACAACCCCTAATGAGAAAGTACAACAATTTTTTTAATTTTTCCCTGTAAGCTCATAAAAGCATAGTCAGATTTTCCCAAGTATTCTCCTTTTACACATTTCAATCAGCTGCATCATAAATTAAGATCAATTTTTGGCAGCTCGTGTGTATTCTTTGAACAGGAAAGAGAAAGGCCAGCTGCTGTTTTCATCGCTGCCATCACCTCTGCTGATGTATGATCTATTTAAACTGCTGCCCAGATGCCTACCCTGTTCCTTTCTAATGACCCAGGCACACATATAGCACTTTCAGCAGCGTGTACAATAGGAAAATGATTAAAAACATTTTCCTAATACTGACACAATCACATTGCTGTGTTTTCAATATTTTCCATGCAGTGTACAGCTTCTTACCACCTACACAGGCAGCTAAAATAGACTCTGACATCTCAAAATTACTGACCAAAACAACAGACATAAAAGAGTTCCGCAAAGAAATAAAAACATTACTGTTCAAAAAATATCTCCCATCACTCTAACCACCACCCAATGAGCTCCCAATCAACGACTTCGGAAATACCCACCTATATTATCTTTTTATCTGTGATCTAGAATGTACTGTAATTCTTCTACACTACACCCGATTTAACCGATCGAGTTGACATGTATTACCTCTGTAAAATGCATTATCTTCTGTTATATGTATTATCTTCTGTAATAAGTATTATCTTCTGTGAAATTGTAGTAACATAACTCATTACTGTTCCTGTAACTTACTCTTATCCTGAAATGTAACTCTACTGGAATGTCCCAGATATTTTCTATACTGTAATCCGCCTAGAACCGCAAGGCACAGGCGGAATAGAAATCCCTAATGTAATGTAAATCAAAGTGACCAAGTTCAGGCCTGCATTATGCCCTAGAGCAGGGATCTCAAAGTCCCTCCTTGAGGGCCGCAATCCAGTCGGGTTTTCAGGATTTCCCCCAATGAATATGCATTGAAAGCAGTGCACGCACATAGATCTCATGCATATTCATTGGGGAAATCCTGAAAACCCGACTGGATTGCGGCCCTCAAGGAGGGACTTTGAGACCCCCTGCCCCAGAGCCTAAAGCACATAAGAACATAAGAATAGCCTTACTGGGTCAGACCAAGGGTCCATCTAGCCCAGTAGCCTGTCTTCACGGAGGCCAATCCAAGTCACAAGTACCTGGCACAAACCCAAATAGTAGCAGCATTCTATGCCACCGATCTAGGGCAAGCAGTGGCTTTCCCCCATGTCTGTCTCAACAGCAGACTATGGATTTTTCCACCAGGAACTTGTCCAAACCCTTTTTAAAACCAGCTACATTAACTGCTCTTACCACATCCTCTGGCAATGCATTCCAGAGCTTAACTATTCTCTGAGTGAAAAAAAATATTTCCGCCTGTTGGTTTTAAAAGTATTACTCTGTAACTTCATTGAGTGCCCCCTAGTCTTTGTAAATCTTGATGGAGTAAAAAATCGATCCACTTGTACCCATACTATAACACTTATGATTTTGTAGACTTCGATCATATCTCCCCTCAGCCATCTCTTTTCCAAGCTGAAGAACCCTAATCTCTTTAGTCTTTCCTCATAAGAGAGGAGTTTCATCACTCTTTATCACCTTGGTTGCTTTTCTTTGAGTCTTTTCTAGTGCCGTTATATCCTTTTTGAGATAAGGAAACCAGAACTGAACACAGTACTCAAGGTGAGGTTGCACCACTGAGCCACAATGCTCAAAGCTACTGCTGAATTAGTATCTATTGCTATTGTCAAATTCTTTTATATACTCTCTATTCTTTGGTACAATCAAAGCAGTTTACATATTGCATTCAAGCACTTTCTCTGCTCCTAGTGGTCTCACAATTTAAGTGAGCAATGGAAGCTTAAGTGACTTGTCCAGGGTGACAAAGAGCTGTGGTGAGAATCAAAAACAGCTCCACAGGTTGTCAACCCACTACATTAACTATTAGGTTACTCCTCTTTCAAATTAAGCTGTACCAGAGCTGTCTGCAGACTCAGCTCCATTAAAGGCACTACGAGTAAGCATTTTCAAGTGATGTTGACCAGATGTGCTCATTTCATGATTCTCACTGATTCTCATGGGGGGAGGGGGTGGCAATGACCTTCCAAGAACTAATTTAGGGAGAATTTAAATCCTCTTGGCTAAATACCATGGAAGCAACATATAACTTTATATTTATGGTGGATGGACCCCAGTCCAAGAAGCAGAATCGGAACCATCAGGCAGTGTTTCCATGCAGTCTCTCAGATGATGACTCATTACAGGAAATAACCTCTTGGCTTCCTAGGAATAGTATAGAGTAATATGAATAGATGTACCAGCTGCTGGAGAATTATAGTAAAACACAATACTCCAACACACACAAGCACAGGAAATATAAAAACCAGATGCACAGCCATTATTACTGAGCCATTTCTTTCCCAGGTCAGGTTCTCTCAGATCTGAAAAGGACACAGAAACCAATAAGGGAATGAAAAGGCACTGTATTTTCAGCTGGATTAAACAGAGTTCTAGCATGTCAAATTATTGCATTATGGGGGGAATTCATCAATGTGTGTTACTGTTAAGACGGGCTATTTTACCACAAGTTGTGTTATTTTAGCCAGGAGCAGCTCAAGGCAATCTGCTGCCTGAGGCAAGGGATGAGTTGGCGCTCCCCCCCCACGAACATCCAAAATGGGGTTGGCACAAGGGTTGCCCCAACTATTAGGCTTTCCACTTTCACCCTTCTCTCCCCCAATCGGCATTTTTCCCATTCCACACCCACTCCTCCGCATCTACCTTCAATTTGTTGTAAAAGTTGCCAGGTGGCAGTTGCGATTCACAGAGCTACCCATTCCGGCATCTTCTCTCCACTGTGACCCACTCTCTCTGATAACTTTCTGTTTCCACTGGGGTGAGCCGTGGTGGAGAGAAGACGCCAGGACCAGCAGGAGGGGTAGCTCTGGAATCACTACCACCTCCCGGCAACTTTTACTTCACATTGATGGTAGATGCGGGGGTGCGTGCGGGTGTGTAAAATAGGAAAAATGCCGATTGGGGGGAGAAGGGTAAAAGCATTAGATGCTGGGAAGGGGAGCAGCAGAGAGAACCAACCAGCAAGTAGGCTGGCCGGCAGCAAGATGCCACTCCCTCAACAGTCTACAAAATCCTGAGTGGAGTAGAATGGGTACAAGTGAATCTATTTTTCACTCCATCAAAAATTACAAATACTAGGGGACGTTCAATGAAGTTATAGGGGATTATTTTTTTAAACCAATAGGAGGAAATATTTTTTCACTCAGAGGATAGTTAAACTCTGGGACACATTGCCAGAGGTTGTGGTAAGAGCGGTTAGCGTAGCTGGTTTTAAGAAAGATTTGGACAATTTACATTACATTAGGGATTTCTATTCCGCCTTTACCTTGCAGTTCAAGATGGATTACATAAGGATATATCTGGCCATTTCCAGAGGAATTTGAGAGTAGTGAGGTTGTTCAAAGAGGTGAGGTGGTTCTTGTGGCGTTAGATTGTATTTGAGAATAGTGATGGTGTTAGGTTGCTTTCAAGGAATCGTTGGGTAGTATGGTTTTTTGAATTGTATGGTTTTTATTTCTTTTCTGAATGTTCTGTAGTCTGGGGTCGTTAGCAGCAAAGTGGAGAGTTGGTGGTCCAATCTCGCTGCTTGTGTGGCCAGGAGGCCATCATACAGTTTTTTTCCGTTTGACTTCTCTGATTAGAGGGTATGTGAATGGAGAGTCGGTTCTCCTTTGTCTGGTTGAGGTGGTTTGGATTAGGTGGTTGTTCAGGTATGTTGGGCTGTCACTGTTCAGGTATGTTTACTGTCTACTGTTTAAACAGTAGACAGTAGAACTTGAATTGTATTCTTGCTTGTATTGGTAGCCAGTGTGAGTGGAGGCACGCCTTGGTGATGTGGTCTGGAGGAAAGGTCCATAGTCTGTTATTGAGAAAGACATGGGGCAAGCCACTGCTTGCCCTGGATCGGTAGCATGAAACATTGCTACTCTTTGGGTTTTTGCCAGGTTCTGGTGACCTGGATTGGCTACCGTAAGGATGGGCTACTGGGCTAGATGGATCATTGGTCTGATCCAGTAAGGCTATTCTTATGTTCTTATATTACAGGTGAAATAAAAATAATGAGATAGCTATTCAGCCGGCATGGGTGACCATTTCTTAGATGCTGGTGGTATTATTTTCAGATATTCAATTCCAGGCCATATCCGGGCACCAGCACTGAATATCTAAGCTTCTGGGGCTGCCTACCGGAAACTGAGCCGGAGCCTTTGACACTTCTAGCAATCCCTCTGCTGCCGCAAAGTGGCGGCACACTTAGCCACGCCTACCAGAAACTGAGCCAGTAGTCCCTTTAAATCCTCACTCTCTTGCACCTAAGGAGTGCGCTTATGGAGCCTGCTCCTTAATGCGCTCTTTTGTCAGCTTCCTCTATGCGCTTCTCTCAATAATATCTCTGTCAAGTTATTCGTTTGGATAAAATGCATTTACTTCTGTCATTGTACTTTCTTTTTTCTATCGATTTTCACCTATACTTTTCTTCTTTATCTCCCTATTGACATGGCTGTAGAATCCATTCCAGTACTCTGGGGATGGCGTTTCTATCCTACTGAAAGGCAATATAATCCCTCAGTAAATAAGCTGAACTTAAAGTCCATTCCCCTCTTGAACTCTCATAACCCTCCTATACTTCTCCCTCCCACAACTGTTACTCACACTTTGGGCCTTATTAAATGTCCGTTCTCTAAAAAATAAATTTCACTTAATTGAAGATTTGATCATTGTACACCAGTTAAAAATTCTCTGTATCACGGAAACCTGGATAAGTGATGGAGAGGAGGCCTACCTCACCCAGGCCTGCCACCCCCCAACCTGGTTTTTCTTTTCTTCTTCACAATAGGCATAGTAGGCGAGGAGGAGGTAATAATAATAATAACTTTATTCTTCTATACCGCCATAATCTTGCAACTTCTAGGCGGTTTACAATCAAGATAGCTGGACATTCAGCGAAATACAATATGCAGATAATCAGATGAAATACAGAGAGCAGAGACTTTAAGAAATACTTTAAGAGTATAGAAATACAATTTTCTGAGCAAGAGTATAAGATGTACATTTTGGTAGGTAATGTCCGACAGGAACTGTTTGGAATAAATAATAACGAAAAATTACGATAAGATGTAGATAACAGTTTATATGTATCACAGTACCGTCAAATTCAGGTGGGCTAAGGAGGGGGGGTAAGGGTAGGGGGGACCGTTATTGGGGAGAGAGAGGGGAGAGTGGGTCAATTGTTTAGGTATTTCAGGAACAGGTATGTTTTTAGGCGTTTCCTAAATTCCCTGTAGGTAGTGGGCGAGAGTAGTTGATCTAGGTCTTTACCCCATAGGGCTGCTTGGTGAGAGAGAAGGTGTTTGTGGTGTTTTTTAAGTTTGCAACCTAACTGGAGGGGAAATTAATTTTGAGTGTGTGTTTCTCTTGCGTTTGTTATTAGAAAATGAGAAAAGGTCCGTTATGTACTTGGGGGTAAGTCCATATAGTACTTTGAAGCAGAGGCAGGCGAATTTAAACCTTACTCGGGCTTCCGGGCTGTCATTGATGACTCTTCCCTAAAAATAAAACTTGAGTCTGCTGACCCTCACCAGAGGTTAGAAGTTATGCACTTTTCACTATCTGATACAATCCAATTTGACTTCCTTCTCATCTATTCCCTGCCACCCAGCACTAGGGACTCTCTATCAGTCCTACAATTCCTTACTCTAGATTTCTGTACTGCAGTTACCAATCCTATTTTACTAGGAGACTTTAATCTTCACTTCGACGAGATAAGCAACCCTCTGACCTCTGATTTTCTAACTCATATTTCAGATCAAACTCTCTCCCCTTTAATCTCAGAGCCAACACACACAGCTGGGCACATGCTCGACATGGTTCTCTTTGCTAATGCCCTGAAACAAGATATATTTCTAGCTGAGATTCTTCAGCTTCCATGGACAGACCATTCTCTCATTGTATTCAATTTAAGTAACTCTATTCCTTTTAGCAGTTCCTCAAACACCCAAACAAGTTTTAGAGACTTTACTAAACTAAATCAAGAGTCCATTGTAGATTCTTTTGATCTCAATAAAACAAAATTTCAAACCTTATCAATTGACAACCAGATAGAAATATGGTCTAATGCTTCTCAAAAACTCTTAGATGACTTAGCCCCCATTCAACATCAAAACTCTTCCTCTAAAATATTTAAAAAAGAGCCCTGGTTCACACCAGAACTCATTTTATTGAGACGCCAAGTTCGTGTGCTCGAAAGACATTGGCACCGTCATCGTACCCCCAGTTTACTTCACCATATTTTTGGACAGAACCACTTTTTACAAATCAAAAAAAATTAAAATTGCTGCAGCAAAAAACTCTTCAGCCTTGTATGTTTTAGTGAAATCACTTACATTGAAAGGAAATAGCAATTCATCCCTTTCCTCTTCTGCTCTCTCAGCACAGGATCTGGCAAATTATTTTTTAAATAAAATTATTGCTATACATAACACTATAATCCCCAACCACACCATTAGACAATTCCCACTCCATCTCTTTCAGCACTTTTTCTAACTTTAATGTACCATCTTTGCTAGAAATAGACAAAACAATGCACTCCATCAATAACTCAGGAATTCTAGGGCATTCTCTACAACCTTTCTTAATTAAAAAATATTTTTCTATCTTTGGCCCGTTCATTCACTCCATGATTGGCAATGGTCTCATCAGGTACAATGCCGACTCACTGGAAATTTGTAAAAATAAGACCCATTCTCAAACTTACTTCTGGAGATATAAACTAAACTAAACCTTAGGTTTATATACCGCACCATCTCCGCAATCGTGGAGCTCGGCACGGTTTACATGAATAGTGATTTGAAAGGAACTCCATGGAAAGTGTTAGAAGAGGAACAGAGGAAAGAGGGAGGTTAGAGGGCAAGGGTGTCAAATTAGGAGGGATGTTAGGTTTTAGAGAATAACCAGGTTTTCAGCTGTTTACGGAAGGGTTGGAGAGCACTAAGGTTCCGAAGAGGGAAGGTAAGGTTGTTCCAGAGCTCGGTGAGTCTGAAGGGGAGGAAAGTCCCTAATTTTCCTGGGAGAGAAATGCCTTTTAGTGAGGGGAAGGAGAGTTTCGATTTTTGGATGGGTCTAGAGGCGTTAGGGTTTGAGGAGTTCCAAGAGAGAGGGATTAATGGAGGAATGATGCTATGGATGATCTTGAAGGTTAGACAGATGCATTTGAAGTGGATTCTGGAAATTATCGGAAGCCAATGAAGCTTGAAAAGGAGCGGTGTGACGTGGTCAAATTTACTTTTTGAAAAGATAAGCTTGGCTGCGGCATTTTGAATCCGTTGGAGTCTGTGAAGGTTTTTCTTTGTTAGGGTTATGAATATAGAATTGCAATAGTCCAATCTGGAGAGGATGATGGATTGGACGAGAACGGCAAAATGTTTTTGATGGAAACAAGATCTGACTTTCCTCAGCATATGAAGGCTGAAATAACATTTTTTTACCAGGGAATTGAGGTGATCATTGAAAGACAGTGTAGAATCGATAATGACGCCCAGGACCTTGCTGGAGAATTCGAGCTGTGAGTGGAGCCAGAGGATAGTGGAAATGAGGTGGGTAGCTGCTCTAATTTTGGGCCGAGCCAAAGAAGTTTTGTCTTGGATTCATTCAATTTCATTTGGACGGTGCGGGCCCAAGATTGGAGGTTCGAGATACAGGAGGAAATGTTGTCTGAGAGATTAGTGAGGTTCGAGTCGGTCTCGAGAAGGACAAGGATGTCATCAGCATAGGTGTAGATTGTTTCGAGGGGGGATAGATGGAGAAGTTTTAGAGAGGACATATAAATGTTGAAGAGGATGGGAGATAGAGATGAGCCTTGCGGGACTCCGCAGGTTGGTATCTAGGGGGAGGATGAGGTGCCATTCATATTGACAGTGTAGGATCGGGAACAAAGGAATTTAGAGAACCATTCAAGGACTGTAGAGGTGATGCCAATCTCAGAGAGTTGGTAAATTAGAATATCGTGGTGGACGACATCGAAAGCGGCAGAAAGATCGAATTGCAGGAGGACGGCGAACTTGTTGCGGGAGTGAAGTTGTTGAACCTTGGAGATTAGAGAGGTCGGTAGGGATTCGGTACTGAAATTGGGGCGGAAGCCGTATTGGTAAGGTAGGAGAATGGAGAATTTCTCTAGATAGGATGAGAGTTGGGTCGCAATGATGGACTCGAGCAACTTAGTTAGGAGAGGGATATTTGCTATTGGGCGATAGCTGGATGGAGCAGAGGGGTCGAGGTCAGGTTTTTTCAATAGGGGGGATAAGGCGATATGGCCCATTTCTGGGGAGAATAGGCCCGAATGTAGGGCAGAGTTTAAGAGTTTGGTAATGGAAGAGATGGCCAGAGTGGGTATTTCCTCGTAGAGGTAAGAGGGAAAAGGGTCTAAAGAACAGTTGCAAGATTTCAGTTTGAGACAGATTTTGAGGATGAGGGATTCAGATACGAGCTCGAAGGCAGTCCAGAATCTGTCGGCTGGGATAGAGCTAGAGGCCGTAAGGGTAGAGTTGGAGTCCGTGAGCACCAGGGAGTTGTAGGAGACTGTAGGAGGGAAGGTGCGTCGTAAAGTAGTGACCTTTTCATTGAAGAATTCTGCTAGGACTTTGGCAGAGGGGGAGGAGGGGAGAGAGGTGGAGTCTATTTTGGAGGTTAGAGAGCGCCAGATTTTGAAAAGTGTACTACTTTGGTTATTAGATCTGGAGATTTTTTCGCCGTAGAAGTTCATCC
The DNA here is from genome assembly GCF_902459505.1 of Geotrypetes seraphini. NCBI lineage: Eukaryota > Metazoa > Chordata > Amphibia > Gymnophiona > Dermophiidae > Geotrypetes > Geotrypetes seraphini. The sequence goes on from NC_047084.1 coordinate 538,230,916, forward strand.
TTGCTTTTTTAGTGCTGAATTGTAGAGCTTAATGTTGGCTCTCCAGGATTGTCTATCTATGGGGGAGTTGGATTTTTTTCCATTTGCGCTCCAGGGCTCGACATTTCTGCTTTAGTTCTCTGTGATAGGGGAGGTACCAGGGGGCTTTGCGAGGGTAGGAGATGGATTTGGTGGAAAGGGGGGCGAGGGAGTGGTAGGTAGACTCGGAGAGGGCGGTCCAGTTATGCCAGTTAGATTCAGGGTCTGCAGGCTTAGGAGCAGAGGAATATTTTTTGAGAAATTTTGTCCAGAACGGGTCGCTTGAAATTTTTTTGCGAAAAGTGATGGAATTAGAGGAGCGGGGAAGAGTCCCAAGATGCGACATGAAAATGGGAAGGCAGAAGGTCCCAAGGAAGTGGTCAGACCAGGGGACCTGTTCCCAGCTGGTGTCACTGACTGAGGTTTTATAGGCGGTAAGATCCAGGAAACTGATGAGGTCAAGAGTGTGTCCCTTTTCATGGGATTGGGAAGGTGAGGGAGGGGAAAAACCGAGAGAAGTGAGGAAGCTCTTTAGTTCGATCGTATCATTGTTGGTGTTGTCATCAAGGTGGAGATTTATGTCCCCAATGATCAGGAGTCTTTGGAATTTGAGGAAGGCGTTTGATATGGTTTCGAGAATGAGATCGGAGGATTTATTCCAAGGGGTGGGTGGGCAATAAAGAAGTAGGATACCCAGTGGGTGAGGTTGGAGTTCGTCATTGACCGAGGCTAGCATATATTCTAGGGAGGTGTGGCTGCTCTTATCGATGAGCTGGACATCAAAGAAGGATTTGTAAATTAGTGCCAGGCCTTCTCCTTTCCGGTTGGTTCTGGGAGAGAAGAGACCTTGGCAGCCGTGGGAACAAAGTTCATTTTGAGTAAAGGAGTCATCTTTTGAGATCCAGGATTCCGTGATGCATAGGAATCCCGGGTCAGAGTCTTCAAGTAGGTCCTTCAGGATTTGGATCTTATTGCAAGCGGATCTGGCGTTGCAATAGAGTGTAGGGACTGGGGTGAGCGAGTCGGAGGCAAGGTTGGGAAGATTTGCGGAGGGAACAGGCTTTAAGGATGTGTGATTGACTCTTCAAGGGTTTTTTTTGAAAGGATGGTTTCTGGTATAGATGATTGTAATAACTACCGCCCTATAGCCGATATTCCCTATCTTGCCAAACTAACAGAAAAGATTGTCTTTAATCAATTAACACCATTCTTCAAGCAAACAAATGCACTCCATCCCAACCAAACAGGTTTTAGACCACATTACTCAACTGAGCTACCTCTTTTGGGCTTCGTTACAGCAGTCAGAAATTATTTGGATCATAGAAAATAATTTCTCCTGATTTCACTTGATTTAAAGGCAGCCTTCAACACAATTGACCATACACTTCTCTTAAATCATCTTGAAACATTAGGAATTTCTGGAGTCGCTCTCAAATGATTCAACTCTTACATTTCCGATAGACAATATCAAGTTCACTTCCAAAACTCTCTTTCAAAGCCGTATACCCATGATTCAGGGGTATCATAAGGATCCATTCTCTTGCCTATGTTATTTAATTTGTTTCTTGCACCATTATTAACTGTCGTCCAATCTGTAGGATTCACAGTTTATGCCTACGCAGATGACATTCAACTAATCCACCCAATCCAGAACAATGATCAGGCCGAAATCCGGAATATTAATCAAAAATTAAATCTTTTGTCTGACTGGCTCTGTCAAAATCTTCTCTCTCTTAATATATCAAAAACCAAATGTATGCTTTTTTCCCCAGGAACAATATAAAACTCTTGTCTCCCCAATATGCATTTCTTCAATCCCAATTCAATTTGTACCCAATATCAAAATTCTAGGAATGATCCTGGACAACACGCAACACAGATCAGCTCTGTGGTACAAAAATGTTTCTTCAAACTAAAAATGATTAGATCTCTCAAATCACTACTTATCCCAAATTCAACTAATATTCTTATCCATTCTTTAGGAATTTCAACTTCAGATTATTATAATTCACTTTATCAGGGCATCACTCAAAAGGAGATCAGGAGATTACAGGTTATCCAGAACACTGCTATAAAAATCGTTTTTAATGCTAAAAAATTTATCCATGTAACACCATTCCTCAGAAAAGCTCACTGGCTACCCAGTTCACATAGGATTACTTTCAAAATACTACTTCTTACTTTTAGGGCTCCTTTTGTGAAGCCGCATTAGTGGCTTTATCGCACGGACCTTTTTAGCGCGCGCTAACCCCCGCGCTAGCTGGAAAACTACCGCCTGCTCAAGAGGAAGCGGTAGCGGCTAGCGCAGCTGGCAAATTAGCACGCGCTATTACTCACGTTAAACCACTAACGCGGCTTCGTAAAAGAAGCCCCTAAAGTTCAATCTAATCACATTCCATCCTTTATAGATAGAATTTTAATCCCATATGATCCACATAAAGTACGTTTTCCCAACAATACCTTTTAGCGGTCCCTTCAGTACGCCAACTGTTTTATGATACACGAAAAACAATCTTTTCTGTAACCGCTCCCACACTGTGGAATACTTTATCTCTGACCTTGAGACAAGAAAAGAATCTCAATAACTTTAAATCTAATCTTAAAACATTTATTTTCAGAGATGCTTTTGAGATTTATACATCATTTTTTAATTCAAAATCTCAGACATCAGGCCATACATTAATGATTCCTTTTGTACCTTTTGTTTTTTACCTCTCCTTTCTTTTATTTTATGAAATATATCCTCCCCATTTGCCCATCTGTATCATGTTGTATTTGTATGGTAATTGTGAATTTGTTCCCCTTATTTTATATCTTTTAAAAAACTTTGTATGAATTGGAAACCTCTTTGACTATAAAAGCGGTATATCAAGATTTAAATAAACTTGAAACTTGACATTCAGCACTTAACCACCTACTGTAAATGACAACACATAAAGATAGGGCTGACTTTTATGTGGTCTGATATGACCGCTTAACAAAGGTGGTTTAGTGCAGAATAAAAACTTAGGAATAGCCATACTGGGTCAGACCAGTATCCTGCTTCCAATAGTGGCCAATCCAGATTACAAATACCTGGTGGAAACCCAAATAGTAGCAACATTTCATGCTGCTGATCTCAGAGCAAGGAGTGGTTTCCCTGTGTCTATGTTTCCATCTCAATAGCAGACTATGGACTTTTCCTATAGGAACTTGTTCAAATGTTTTTAAATCCAGTTACGCTAACCACTGTTACCACATCCTCTGGCAACGAGTCCCAGAGCTTACCTCTTCTTTGAGTGAAAAAAATATTTCCTTCTATTTGTTTTAAAAATATTTCTATGTACTGTAACTTCATTGAGTGTCCCCTAGTTTTGTACTTTTTGAAAAAATAAACATTGATTCACTTTTACCTGTTCTACACTCAGGATTTTGAAGACCTCAGTCATATCTCCAGTTAGCCATCTCTTTTCCAAGCTGACGGGCCCTATCCTCTTTGGCCAAAGGAGTAATCAAGAGGTTTTTTAAAGTGGATAAATGTGTACTTACGCCTCCATAAAAACGTGGTTTGAAAGCAGTCCCTCCCTGAATTGTAGAACATACACTAGTACATGTATTTTACCTGCATAAAAAAGTGGGCAGTTACGTTAGAGAAGTTTAAATTTCCCTGCATTCTTTGCTCTCCTCTTTATGTTTGAGTCTCCAAATGTCGTGTAGCTTGGTGTTCTCTATAAGGTAACTTTTCCTCATATAAGAGGAGTTCCATCCACTTTATCATTTTGGTTGCTCTTCTTTGAACCTTTTCTAATTCCACTAAACCTTTTTTGAGATATGAAGACCAGAACTGAACACAATACTCAAGGTGAGGTCGCACCATGGAGCAATACAGGGACATTATGATATTAGGAAAGGAATACCATATATACTCGAATATAAGTCGATCCAAATATAAGTCAAGACCCCCATTTTTTCCCCCCCAAAAGGAGGAAAAATGGTTGACTCGAATGTAAGTCGGAGGCTTAATATTCAAGTGCCATGCCCTGCCAGGATCTGCACTCAGTGTCCCCTCCCTCACGCCCTCCCCTGGAAGGCTCTGCACTCAGCCCCCTTCCCTGCCAAGTTCTGCACCCATCCCCTTCCCTCCCTGCCCTACCAGGCTTTGAACCCAGTCCCCTTCTCTGCCAGGCTCTAAACCCAGCCCCCCTCACTCCCTGCTCTAGTAGGCTCTGAACCCAGCCCCCTCACTCCATGCTCTACTAGGCTTTGAACCCAGCCCCCCTCGCTCCCTGCCAGTCTCTGCACTCAGCCCTCTTCCCTGCAGGCTCTGCATCCTATCCCCCCTCCCTGCCAGGCTCTGCACCCTGTCCCACCTTCCTTCCCTGTACCCTCTTCCCTATCTAGTTGTGTAGTGGTAGGCCGGGACAGTTGGGATCCCTCCCATCTCCCGTCCCGGCTGATACAAACAATTTTTTACCCTTCTCCCTCCCCCCGCGTACCTTGGTCCAGCTGTGTATGGGCAGGAGGAAGGAGCTTTCTGCACTCAAGCCCCTCATTCCAATCTTGTGGCCAACAGCCAGTGGTGCACCCAGGCCGGCAGGCAGGAGCGAGCTTTTCGAGCTTCTGCCTGGCCCTGCGCCACTCCCTGAATGGCTGCCGCCAGTTTACTTTTTGGGGCTACCACCAAACATTGTGCATAAGATTTCAGCATATTATCTACAATGATACCTAGATCTTTTTCTTGGGTGCTGACTCCTAAGGTAGACCCAAAGAATTATGGTATCCAATGTGAGACCCACCATTTCCAAGCCAGATTTAGCCCAAGGCAAGACACCTCAGATCTGAGTACTCAAATCTGTAAATGTGCATTGTAATATACTTACCTGAATGAAACCTGGCTAAAAGTGAATCTGTTGATAGGAAGAATTTGAGGACAAAGAATCTTAGTCTTAGTGAAAAGAATTGAAATTACATAAGTGAATATAAATCATTTTGTACTCATGATGCCCTAGCCATTGAACGTGGTTGAGGATAGAGTTGTTGAGTTTTAGTAGTCGAATTACTAGAGGAAGCAAAACAGATAATTTGGTCTTCACGTAATAATAGCATCCAGTACCATCTGCTGGATACCATCTAGTTTGAAAATTAGTATCCAACAAAACCACATATTAAGGGCTCCTTTTACTAAGCTGCACTAGCGATTTTAGCGCGCTAGATGCTAATGCCACCATTGAGCTGGTATTAGTTTTTGGTGCGTAGCGTGCGCTAATCTGCAGCACGCGCTAAAAACGCTATCGCAGCTTAGTAAAAGGAGCCCTAAGTGTTTACATGTGCTTTTACCTAATAAATTGTTACATTTTTTTTCTTGTTGAATCCCTTGGTTGCATGGAGTTATTGGAACCCCATTTTTTGATACTGTGATACTTTCATCAGTTTATATCTATATTTAGAGGTAATTGTACCACTCCACCACTCTCCCTCTATCCAATTCTCTGATAACAACTGGGTGATCAGAGAATTGGACAGAGGGAGAGTGCTAGATGTGGTGTATTTAGATTTTAGCAAAGCCTCTGATATTGTTCCACACAGGAGTCTAATAAATAAACTGAGTGCCCTCAGGATAGGCCCCAAAGTGACAGACTGGGTCAGGAATTGGTTGAGTGGAAGGCAACAGAGGCTAGTGGTCAATAAAGATTGCTTTGAGGAAAGGGATGTCACCAGTGGTATGCTGCAAGGTTCAATTCTTGGGCTTGTTCTTTTTAACATTTTTAGAAGCGATATTGCCGAAGGGCTGTCGGGTAAGATTTGCCTCTTTGCGGATAATATTGTGTGTGAATAATATGAAGAAAGACCTAGTGAAGCTTGAAGAATGGTCTGAAATTTGGCAGCTAAAATCTAATGCTAAGAAAAAGCAAGGTCATGTACACCAAAGAAATGGTATAGTTTAGAGCACAGGTGTCGAAGTCGGTCCTCGAGGGCCGCAATCCAGTCGGGTTTTCAGAATTTCCCCAATGAATATGCATTGAAAGCAGTGCATGCACATAGATCTCATGCATATTCATTGGGGAAATCTTGAAAACCCGACTGGATTGCGGCCCTCGAGGACCGACTTTGACACCCCTGGTTTAGAGGGTGAATGACAGAAGATTGGGACTTGGGTGTGATTGTATCTGATGATCTTAAGATGGCCAAACAAGATAGTGAAAGCTAGAAGGATGCTAGGGTGCAGTAGGGAAAAAGAGGTATTGATGATGCCCCTGTATAAGACTCTGGTGAGACTTCATTTAGAATATTGTATACAATTCTGGAGACTGCACCTTCAAAAAGATATAAAAAGATGGAGTCATTCCAGAGGAAGGCTACTAAAATGGTGCATGGTCTTTGTCATAAGACATATGGGGACAGACTTAAAGATCTCAATATGTATACTTTAGAGGAAAAGCGGGAGAGGGGGAATATGATACAGATGTTTAAATACCTACATGGCATAAATGCGCATGAATCAGAAGGGATGAGGAATGAGAAGGCATAAGATGAAGTTAAGAGGTGATAGGCTCCGGAGAAATCTAAGGAAATACTTTTTTACAGAAAGGGTGATAGATGCGTGGAACAGTCCCCTAGAAGAAGTGGAGGAGACAGAGACTGTGTCTGAATTCAAGAAAGCATAGCATATGCACTTGGGATTTCTTATAGCAGGGGTGTCAAACTCAATCACATAAGGGGCTGAAATATAAATCATAGGCTAAGTCAGGGCCCAAAATTTTTATTACAATAGTCTTAGTAGAAGTGTAGTGTTACAACCTCTCCAACTCCACGCCAGCTCTGTGGTGTAAACAAAATTAATAAAAAAGACTTTTCCTCTCTCTTTTAGGTCCTAGTTCACACTTGCTGTCTAACACCAGCTATGACAGGATACACATGTCAAATATGACATATTGTAATCACAAAATAGAAAATAAAATTATTTTTTCTACCTTTTGTTGTCTGGTCATTTTGTTGTCTGTCCCAATTTCTCTTTCTGCTTTTTGCCTATCTTCTACTAATTCTCTCTCCAGTGTCTGCTATCCATTTTTTTTCTCCTCTTCTCTCTTGTTCCATTCCCTCCTTATGCCTGTCTCCAACATATTGATTTTTCCCATTCAGTTTTCTTAACTTTTTCTTTTCTTTTTTGCCTCTGTCCACGCAAATCTTGCCCTCTTTCTTACCCTTCTTTTTAAATTTTCAGCTACTTCTCCATCTTCTCTCAGTCCCTAGGTTTCCCATTTCAAGTTTCAAGTTTATTATAAATTTGATTTATTGCTTATTCAAAATTCTAAGCAATGTACAAAACAATAAAATTACAAATTTCTGGGGGAAACAGAACAAACGAATAGAACTAACCTGACAAAACATATTAAACAAAAGGAAAAGATGGGCAGAGAAATACAAGCTGTTGATAGTAAATAAGACATGTATGGGAAAAAAACAATAGGAAGGGATAGAGCAGTGTGCTTAAAAAAAAAAATTGGGAAATAGGATTAAATTGAGGCTCCTAATCAAGCTTTCTAGCTATCAAATGCATCTTTAAAAATAAAGCTTTTTAACTTGCTCTTGAATCTGTCTAGATTGCGTTCTTCCCTTAAATAAATAGGGAGGGAATTCATGTTTGGAAGGCTGCGACAGAAAAGATGAATTGCCACCATATGTTAATGTTTTTGAGCGAGGGAACAATTAATAGATGTTGGTCGTTTGACCTCAGTAATCTTGTTAAGGTGTAGGGAATCAATAATTTATGAATGAAGGCGGGAGTTTTCTTTTCCAGCCTTCTATTTCTTTCTATCTACTCTACATTACCACATCTCTACTCCTCTCTTCCCATGGTCCAACATTTTGCTCCCCCTCTTTTCTGTTGTTCTTCTTCCCTCCCCCCCTTGATGCTGAACAATGAGATGGAAGGAAAAAAAAGAGATGCTGCATCTCTTTCCCTTCCACCCCCAGATCTAACATTTCTCCCTCCCTTCCTTCCCTAGCTACCCACACCACTCAGTATTTTATAAACCTCTATCATATCTCCCCTGAGCCATCTCTTCTCCAGGCTGAAAAGCCCTAGCCGCTCTATCCTTTCCTCATAGGGAAGTTATCCCATACACAGAACACAAATGACAAATACATAATAGCTGACCAAAAATGATAAACAAACCAAAATCCCAAGAATTCAAACCTTCCATGTAAAGAAACAGAAAGAGCCATTTCCTCCTATACTATGCAAAATATAAAGATCACACATGCTAGGGATGGTGTTAGGTGAAGGAGTTCAATTAAGGCAACTGCCCCCTGGCTTGAGAAAGCTCTTAACCTGCTGGAAGCTAAAGATAGCACAGACTAGTACCGTTTTCCACCGAAAATAAGACCGGGTCTTATATTAATCTTTGCTCCACAAAAGGCATTAGGGCTTATTTTCAGGGGATGTTTATTTTTTTCTGGGGATGAAAATACCAGTATTATTCCCTTTAAATCAGGGGTCTCAAAGTTCTTCCTTGAGGGCCGCAATCCAGTCGGGTTTTCAGGATTTCCCCAATCAATATGCATGAGATCTATGTGCATGCACTGCTTTCAATGCATATTCATTGGGGAAATCCTGAAAACCTGACTGGATTGCAGCCCTCAAGGAGGGACTTTGAGATCCCTGCTTTAAATCTACCATTAAATCAAGTGCATTATGTCTGTACTCCGATTGGTCATGCACTGGGAAGGAGGCAAGGATCGATTCTCTCTCCTCTTTTATTCAACATTTTTCTTGCTCCCCTCATGACCCTCTGTCAATCTATTGATTTCACCGTATTCGCATATGCGGATGATATACAGCTTCTACACTCCTTGGATCCCAACAGTTCCCTTGAAATAACTACTATTAATACCAAACTTGAACAGATTCATCACTGGCTCGAACTAAATAGATTAACCCTAAACATTGATAAAACAAACGTTATGCTATTTCCTTGGAAAGACAGTTGTACTCTTTCCTGTCCAATCACTATTAAAGGCATCTCTTTGAAACTAATTCATAAGATCAGGATCCTCGGAGTTATTTTTGATGAAAAACTAATGTACCATGATCATGTTAGTCATGTCGTGAAATCTACTTTTTACAGGCTCCGTCAAATTCGTTCAATGAAAAAATTTTTATGCCCAAAATCCTTGAATATATTGATACACTCTTTAGTTATTTCCAAGATCGATTACTACAATGCCTTATTTAAAGGAATAGCTCAAAAAGAAATTAAACGTTTACAAATTATACAAAATGCCTCGATTAAACTTATCGAAAACGCTAAGAAATTCGATCATGTTACGCCTCTACTTGAGAAAGCTCATTGGTTACCGGTTGCCTATCGAATAATGTATAAATTATGTTTGCTCACTCTCAAATCTATAATTTTTAAAACCCCAGCATTTATTATTAAAGTTTTAATTCCCTATAATACTTCGAGAGTTTTACGGTCAACAGAACAACATCTATTGGTTGTTCCTTCTTTAAAAGTTATTAGTACACGACGTCATTCTATTTTCTCAGTTACGGCTCCCCTAGCTTGGAATGCCTTGCCAATTTATCTAAGAGAAGAAAGAATTCTTGACAAATTTAAGAGCAAACTTAAGGGCTTCCTTTTTAAAGACGCTTGTAGTGATTAACTGAATTCTTTTTGTTTTAATATTTTATATTAAATTTTTTCCCCTTTTCCCAATATTATTTTACCTTAATTGTTTCTTTTATATTTAATTGTATTTCTTCCTATAACTTTCCCTTTATTTGATCATGTATGTCAAACAGCCTTGTTAGTTATGTTTAGTCACGTTATTTTATGTTATGTATTTTTACGATATTTTAATATGCTTAATATTAATTTTATTGGTCGTATATGTTTCCCCTAACTTTGTATTTTTAGCTGTACATCGCTTAGAATTTGGAATAGGCGATTAATCAAATCTTATAATAAACTTGGAAACTTGGCCCAGGTGCCTAAGGTCACTCCTATGGGGTCTTAGGCATCTGAGCCAATGAGGGCCTTAGGCTCCTCCCTGGTGCATCCCAGAATGCACTGGGAAGGGGAAGGACTTCCATTTTGCAGTGGCGGGACCTCTGGCAGGAGGGAGTGGGCATCCCTCTTGCTGGCCATCACGTAAAGATATGGGGGCATTTGGGGTGGAGTTGAGAAATGTCAGGGGGATCTTGGGGGTGTTGGGGTGGAGTCAGAGATGTTGGGGTGTTGGGGAGTGTCAGGAGTTCAGTTGGGGAGTGTTGAGGTGGAGTCAGGGAGTGTTGGTGGGGTTTGGGGGATGATAGGGCCAGCGGCAGGAGGGAGTGGGAATCCTTCCTGCCTTGAACTGTGTCATGAGAGTTCGCCGTTGTGGCAGGAGGAATTGGGCACTCCTTCTGCCACAGACATGGGGGCTGGGGTTTGGTGGGGGGGGGGGGGGTCGATCTTAACTGGGGCTTATTTTTGGGGTAGAATTTATATTCCGAGTATTTTCAAAAATCATGCTAGGGCTTATTTTCTAGTTAGGTCTTATTTTGGGGTAAATATGGTAGTGGGCTATGGGGTTCCAACCCAAATTTCTGCCCTGGGCCCTACCCATGTCTAACACCAGCACTAGCAGGATAATCATTTCAGTTCTCATATTTTCTAATCACAAAATAGAAAATAAAATTATTTTTTCTACCTTTTGTTGTCTGGCCATTTTATTTTTCAAGTCATGTTAGTCCCAGGCTCTGGTTCTGTTTCCTTCTGTCTTCTCTTAACTCACTTGCCAGGGTCTTCTGCTCATTTGACATTTCTTCTTCTTTGTGCTCACCATCCATCTTCCATCTTTGTTCACCTATCTTTTCCTTTTCTGTGTCCCCCTATACTTCCCTGTCCAGCATCTATCATATGTTCATCTCCCTTTATTTATCAACACTACTCTATGTCCTGCACTACTCCTATTCTCTAACATATCTAGCACTTTCCCTCTGTGTCCATATTCCCCCTCCCATGTCTGACATTGCCCATCTCTGTCCATGTACTATTCCCATGCAGCATCTCCCTTTGTGTCCCTGTTCCTATTCTCCTCTCCATACTCCATACTCCATACTCATTATTTTCCCCTCTGTTTTTGATACCTCCCTATGTCTCCCTTTCTCTCTACTATGTTCAGTATTCCCTCTACCTTCATCTTGCTTACTTGTTTACTTCATAATTGCTTAGCATAGCATCTCTTTTTCCCTTCTCTTCCCTTCAGCAACTCCCCCCAACAATTCCTGCACCTTTCTACCTTCCCTCCAGCAGCCCCCCTTCCATAGGTGCAACTCTCCCCCTTCCCTCCATCTCCCCCTCCTGCAGGTCCTGTAGCTCTCTCTTCCCTTCAGCTCCAGCCCTCCCCTCCATAGGTCAAACACATCGTTTTCCCTTATCTTCAGCTCCAGCCCCCTTCTATGCCCTTCCCTCCAGCCCAGCCTCCATTCTGTGCTCTTTCTCCTCCTGAGCCTTGCCCCAGCCTTCTCCCTATGCCAGCCCCCTTCTATGCCCTTCCCTCCAGCCCAGCCTCCATTCTGTGCTCTTTCCCCCCTCCTGCTTCTGTCCCAGCCCTTCACCTGTGCCCTTTTCTCCTGCCCCAGCATCTGCTTTATTAATGGCTCCAGCACCCCCTTTCGCGGATCCAGCAGGTCCAGCCCCCTCTCCCACGTGGGTCTGGTGGGTCCAGAGTGAGCCAATTGATAGTGCTTGCAGTTGCAGCCTTCCCTTTGCTGGGCATCTCCTCATGATGCATCTTCCTCTTTTCGCAAAGACAGGGAGTTTCTCATAAGGAGGAGCCCAGAAGATGGAAGGCCATGACCGTTGATCGACCTACTCTTCTTCAAGGTATTAGCCAGCAGCAGAGAGGGAGGGAAGCTGGCTGGACCTGCTGGACCTGTGAGCGAGGTGTGGGCTTGAGCCACTAGATCTGAGAGTGAGAGTGGGGGGTGGCTGGAGCTAGACCTGTGAGCAAGGAGGAGTGGACTGGAGCTGCCAGACCCACGAGGATAAAGGGATAAAGCCATGAGCTGAGGAGCTGTATTCATGGGGCTTCCCCGTGAGATCAAAGCCTTTTAGTGCTCCTATGTAGCAGTATAAGGTTTTCTTCCCGCACCAATGGTAAATATATCAGATTTTTGCCCATTCCTACAGTTTTCCTGCGGTTGCTGCAGGTTAACCAAGGGAAATGGGCCCCGTGTCATTCTCTACTCCCCAGCACTGTTTAAAATCCTATCTAGGTGATAAATAAGGTCTTCTACCTTTGCAACAGGCAGGCAAATTATCAAGCAATCCTCACATCTAGCAGCCACCCAGTTATCTACATGCCTAATGATCAAACCTCCCACTACAACAGCCATCCTAACCCTTCCCTCCTGAGCAGATGTCCCTGGACACACAACCTCTGTGCAAGAAGGTGGGCAGGTGGGCAGGTTCTGGTTCATTTCCTACTTCACCAGGGTAATGCTCGCCTATAAGGAAACCTCCCTCCTTCAAGGCAACACAGGGACTGCCAGACTAGAGGTGGGACTTTTCTACAACATCCCTGTAGGGCTCTTCTATATACCTATCTGTCTCCCTCAGCTCCTCCAAGTCTGCTATTCTAGCCTCAAGAGATTGGACCTGTTTCCCAATTGCTAGGAGCTCTTTGCATTGAGTACACACATAGGCTCTTTCAACAACTGGGAGATAATCAAACATGTGACAGTGCAAAAGACTGGATAGCCCCCATCTTGCTGCTGGACTGCTGCCTGCATCTTAATGTTGGTGATTTCCTTGTTAAGTTGCTAAGGGAATGGGAATATGTACACCAAGGTTCCCTAGATTCCTAGTTATATGTTAGGCTATGGTAATATTTAGTTATTATTGATATTTAGTTGTAACATTGTATATTTAGTTGTAACATTATTGATAGGTTTCCCTCTAAGGATATAGTAGATTATATTTCTAAGAGCTAATTACTTGCTATGAGAGATGCCCTAATTACATTTGTAGCCTTCTAATTAGTTTAAGGGCTTATAAATCAGAGGTCAGACCAATCAGGTTCCATCTTTTGTGGCATTCAAAGCTAAACTGAAAGCCACTTATTTAAAGCTGTGCTTAAATAAATAAAAGGAAAGAACTATGGGCCTCTTCTATCAAGCTGCATTAGCAGTGAATGGCTCGCGCTGCTCCCGACGCTCATAGAGTTCCTATGAGCGTTGGGAGCAGTGCAGGCCATTCAGCGTGGCTCTCTGCGCTAAAAACTGCTATAGAGGCCCTATATGTTTACTCAACGTGCCTCATTCACAGGATGCCCTAAAGAACACTGGTATATCTCACTACTTTAGAAAATAAAATGTCATTTTTTTCCTGATTAACATTGACCAGCTATCTAGAACATTGCTTGCCTATGACTTCTAACCTCTATCAGGAGTGTTTTAGGAAAATTTGAATTTCTTTCACTCACAAAACACTTCACCTCACATCAGCCAACAATAATTTCCCCTCATAGCACTGGAGTTAATCAGAAGTAATATATTCTTACAACTTTCCGTTCAGTTGTTCTTACTCACTTATTCCTTTTAAGAACATAAGAACATAAGAACATAAGAAGTTGCCTCCGCTGAGGCAGACCAGAGGTCCATCTCGCCCAGCGGTCCGCTCCCGCGGCGGCCCATCAGGCCCATTGCCTGAGCAATGGTCCCAGACTATCCCTATAACCTACCGCTACTCTTATCTGTACCCCTCAATTCCTTTATCCTCTAGGAACCTATCCAAACCTTCTTTGAAGCCTTGTAACGTGCTCCGGCCTATCACAGCCTCCGGAAGCGCGTTCCATGTGTCCACCACCCTCTGGGTGAAAAAGAACTTTCTGGCATTTGTTTTAAACCTGTCTCCTTTTAATTTTTCCGAGTGCCCCCTTGTACTTGTGGTTGCCCGTAATCTGAAAAATCTGTCCCTGTCTACCTTTTCTATACCCTTCAGGATCTTGAAGGTTTCTATCATGTCTCCTCTAAGTCTCCGCTTTTCCAGGGAGAACAGCCCCAGCTTTTTCAGTCTGTCAGTATATGAGAGGTTTTCCATACCTCTTATCAGTTTAGTTGCTCTTCTCTGGACTCCCTCAAGTACCGCCATGTCCTTTTTGAGGTACGGCGACCAATATTGGACACAGTACTCCAGATGCGGTCGCACCATTGCACGATACAGTGGCAGGATGACCTCCTTCGTCCTGGTCGTGATACCCTTCTTAATGATACCCAACATTTTGTTTGCTTTTCTTGAGGCTGTGGCGCACTGTGCCGACGCCTTTAAAGACGTGTCCACCATCACTCCCAGGTCTCTTTCAAGGTTACTTACCCCTAGCAATGATCCTCCCATTTTGTAGCTGAACATCGGGTTCTTTTTCCCTACATGCATGACCTTGCATTTCCCTACATTAAAGTTCATTTGCCATTTTTTGGCCCATTCTTCTAGCGTCGTTAGGTCCCTTTGCAGATCTTCGCAGTCTTCCATGGTTTCAACCCTGCGGTAGAGTTTGGTGTCATCCACAAATTTAATAACTTCGCAATTTGTTCCCGCCTCCAGGTCATCAATAAACATATTGAACAGGAGCGGTCCCAGCACCGACCCCTACGGAACTCCGCTCGTGACCCCATGCCAGTCTGAGTAATGGCCCTTCATTCCAACCCTCTGTTTCCTGTCTGCCAGCCAGTTTTTGATCCATCGGTGGACCTCCCCTTGCACCCCGTGTCTCCACAGCTTTTTAAGCAGTCTTTCGTGCGGTACCTTGTCAAAGGCTTTTTGAAAGTCAAGGTAAATGATGTCAATGGATTCCCCTTTATCCACCTGTCTGTTTACCCCCTCAAAGAAGTACAATAAGTTTGTGAGGCATGACCTACCCTTGCAGAAGCCGTGCTGGCTCGACTTTAGCTGTCCATTGTTTTCTATGTGTTCACAGATACTGTCCTTAATCAGTGCTTCCATCATTTTTCCCGGGACCGAGGTCAAGCTCACCGGCCTGTAGTTCCCCGGGTCCCCCCTTGAACCCTTCTTGAAGATGGGTGTGACATTTGCAATTTTCCAATCCTCCGGGATCTCTCCAGTTTTTAAGGATAGGTTACATATTTGGCGAAGTGGCTCTGCTATTACGTTCCTTAGTTCCTTGAATACCCTTGGGTGAATGCCGTCCGGACCTGGCGATTTGTCGCTCTTTAGTCTGTCTATCTGCCTGAGGACATCCTCTTGGCTTACCTCTAGTTGGACCAGCTTTTCATCCCGATCCCCATTTACGATGTCCTCCGGTTCCGGAATATTGGATGTATCCTTTTCTGTTAGCTTCTGTTCAAACTCACTGTAGAAGAGTTCTCTGTTCAGAAATCTGTCTACAGTTTCAAGCTTAACAGTAGGTAGAACAGACTTTGGGGACCTTTTACCAAACTGCAGCAAAAAGTGGCCTTAGTGGGTCTTTACATGGGTCATTCCTTCATACTAAGGACATATTTACTGCTGGGATAAAATGGCCGATTTTTCTACTTTCACTATCAATGGCGCTATGCTAGTTTTCCTATTAGCATGCAGCCGTTAGCACATGAGCCCATACTGCCTTCCATTATGTAGGCATTATCGGCAATATCGGCGGCCACCTTAAAAGCGGCAACTGACCACATGTCAATCACACATCAGCGTTGGTTTCAGAATCATGTCAATGCGAAAGACAGGTTTAGGGTTTTCCAGGCCTACATTTCATATGCCTAACTTTGCGTGAATCGTACCTATGCACTTCCGGGGTTGGCCACGTCTACTTTGGCATTTGGCAGCCTAAAGCGCCTAGGTAGGCATGATTCTGGCACCGATTTTCTATGCACCGGTTCGCGCCTCAAATTTTGGTTAAAAATGCTGTTTGGAAGGCATTTTTAAAGGAGGTATGGGTGCCTACTGATGCCTAGAAAATCAGTACCGGTTTGAGAATCTGGGCATAAGGGCCAAATTCTATAATGTAATGTAATGTAATGTAATTTATTTCTTATATACCGCTACATCCGTTAGGTTCTAAGCGGTTTACAGAAAATATACATTAAGATTAGAAATAAGAAAGGTACTTGAAAAATTCCCTTACTGTCCCGAAGGCTCACAATCTAACTAAAGTACCTGGAGGGTAATAGAGAAGTGAAAAGTAGAGTTAGAGGAAAAATAAAAATAAAATAAACATTTTAACAAGACAGCATTGATCTAAATACTTTGGAAGGTAGAAGAGAAGAGAGAAAGGAATAGAAGCAGAAGGGGGAGCCGTTGAACAGTAGAATTCTGGAGAAATTTAAATGATAGAAATAGAACAAAACAAAGACAAAAGGCAAAACAATAGATAAGATTAAAGATAAATCATAAGCTGGAAAGAAAAATTAAAATAAAACTTTGTCTTCAATCCACGGTTTCAGCGTCAGTGATGAAGTGGAGCAAGTAAGTTTAGGAGGAGCGATTGACGTTTCCAGAAAGGGCTTCTTCAGGGAAGAGACTTGGCAGACAGTCCCAGGATGCCTATGTCTCCTCCCCTGCGATGATAAATGGTGCTTATGTGCGCCTACATTGTGAATGTCGCTTGGTGTGGTTGTCAATCAACCACTAGGTGCCACTTATAGAATCCCGCCTAACGGCACCTAGGCATGCTTAGGCATCACTAGGTAGGCACCTATATTAGGCCAGTCCCCACCACTTCTATTCAGGCAGATAAAAGTTTCCATGCCCTGAACAGCATGTGTAATTTTGTACACCTTGGAGGAGGAGAGTGTCAATATTACACATAATTCCCTACTACCAAAAACTCCACTGGCTACCCTTGGAAGCAAGAGTGCAATTCAAGTTTGCCTGTTTCTGTTTCAAATCCATCCTTGGTTCGGCCCCTTTATACCTGGTGCCCCATTTTATCTTAGACTGTCCATCCAGACCCACACGCAGAACTCATCTGTTTAGCCATCCAACTCTAAAGGCCTGCCGTTTCAAAAGATACCTGAATAGAACTCTTGCCTTCCAAGCAGGTCAACTAAATAATTGGCTGGGCAATATTATCTCGCGCTCCTCATCCTACCTAAACTTCAGGAAATTACTAAAAATTAACCTATTTAACCGATTTATACCTAAGACCTCTATGCCCGACCTATGGCCCCCTTATATTGTACCTGTATCCTGCTTACCCATATAAATTGTATCTTCATTTGCTGATTGTACTTATATTCGCTGACTGTCCAGCCCCTCTTTGTTGTACCTATATTCGCTGATTGTATCTTTTCACTGACTGTCCAGCCCTTCCTTCTTGTACCTATTTTCGCTGACTGTACCTATATTCGCTGATTGTCCAGCCTTTCTTTGTTGTAAACCGCCTTGAACTACTACGGCTTTGGCGATATATAAGAAATAAATTATTATTTATATTATTAAACCTTGTCTTTAGATGGGTAAATGTATTTCTTCAATTATAAACTTTTGATTTTTGTCCTTTTAGCATTCATGGTAGCTTAAATGAAAGAACATTTCTTTGTATGTTTGTTTTTTATTTTAAGTCGATTGTCCTGAGTTTTAACTAATCCAACATTCCTTTAATTTTCCTTCCAATTCACTTTTGGTTAAACGCATATCATGAATATGAAATTGAAAACTTGCTGCTTCAGTTCTCACGTCCATGGTCCAAGGCCAAGTTGCAGGGCCAGCTGACTGCTTTTTGACTTCATGCTATATACAAGCTGCTGGTATTTCTAAGCTTCTTTCTGCCTGATTAAAAACTTTTTGACTTCTCCAATATGTGTGGTTTTTAATTCCACATTCCTTGTTGGCAAATATATTGGCCACAATAATCCAACGTTATTTTGACATTATTTCCATGAAATATTTGGTAATGTTTAACAGAACTCTTTATAGCATATGCAGTCACGTTTCATTTGCTCTTAAACAAAGTCTATAGACCCTGAACATTTCAGAGTCCAAAATCCCTTCTCAACCTGATATATTGATATTCATAGTAATATGGATCAAGTAACTCTGTGTTGAAGTAATTACTTTCCTTTCTTTTCCTAAATTCTCCTTTAGCATTCATCATCTTTAGGATCTCCCTTATTTCCACAGAAAGATATGTACGTACCTTGATCACACATACATAACACAGATACACCCTCAACAAGTAAGAAACAAGGGACCACAGGTCAGTAACAGAGACATGAAGGCAAAACACTGAACTGGAAACATAAAGATGTCAGACTTTGCATATACAGCAATACTAGGTACCAGTAAGCACCTCAAATCTCTGTTAAAAATGCTGTTTGGATGGCATTTTTAACTGAGATATGAGCACCTACCGACACCTAGAAAATCAGCACCGGTAAGCCTGACTTCAGTGCTGGGCAAAATGGTAGAAACAATTATAAAAAAAATAAAACTGTGGAACATGTAGACCAACATAATTTCATTGGATAGAGTCAGAATGAGTTCAGCTGAGGGAGATTTTGCCTCACCAATTTGCATGACTTCTTTGAAGGTGTGAATAAACATGTGGATAAAGGTGAGCTGGTTGCTGTGTATCTAGATTCTCAGAAAGCTTTTGACAAAGTTCCTCATGAGAGGCTCCTGAGAAAATTAAAGAGTCATGGGATAGCTGGCAAAGTTCATTTGCGGATTAGGAATTGGTTATCGGATAGAAAACAGAGGGTAGGGTTAAATGGTCATTTTTCTCAATAGAGGAGAGCAAACAGTGGAGTGCTGCAGGGGTCTGTACTGGGACTGGTGCTATTTCACTTATTTATAAATGATCTAGAAATTGGAATGATGAGTGCGGTGATTAATTTGCAGATGACACTAAACTGTTCAAATTTGTTAAAATGCATGCGGATTGTGAAAATTTGCAGGCAGACCTTAGGATATTAGAACTGGGCATCCAAGTGGCATATGAAATTTAATGTGGACAAATGAAAAGCAATGCACATTGGGAAGAATAACCCAAATCGCAGTTATCAGATGCTAGGGTCCACCTTGGGGGTTAGCGCCCAAGAAAAGGATCTTGGTGTCAATGTAGACAATTCGATGAAACCTTCTGCCCAATATCCGGCGGTGGCCAAAAATGCAAACAAAATGCTAGGAATTATTAAAAAAAGAGATGTTTAACAAGACTAAGAATGTTATGATATCTCTGCATCACTCCATGGTGAGATCTCACCTGGAGTATTGTGTTCAGTTCTGGTCTCCTTATCTCTAGAAAGATATAGCGGTACTATATAACATAGTAAGTGACAGCAATTTGTCCAACAGTATGAAGCAGGACCTGCTTTTGTTAGAGCATTGGTCCTCGACCTGGCAACTGGGATTCAACACTAAAAAATGTAAGGTCATGAACCTTGGCAACAAAAATCTGTGCAGAACTTACACCTTGAATGGTGAGACCTTGGCTAGGACTACGGCAGAATGAGATTTAGGAGTGATCATCAGTGAAGACATGAAAACTGCCAATCAAGTTGAGAAGGCTTCATCCAAGGCTAGACAAATGCTGGGTTGTATCTGTAGAAGTTTCGTTAGTCGGAAGCCAGAGGTCATTATGCCTTTGTACAGAACCATGATGAGACCTCATCTGGAATACTGTGTACAATACTGGAGGCCACATTACTGTAAAGATGTGCTGAGAGTTGAGTCGGTTCAGCGAATGGCCACCAAGATGGTCTCGGGGCTCAAGGATCTCTCGTATGAGGAGAGGCTGAATAAATTGCGGCTATACTGCCTCGAAGAACGTAGGGAGAGGGGAGACATGATTGAGACATTTAAATATATCACAGGTCGTATCGAGGTGGAAGATGACTTTTTCTTTCTTAAAGGACCCTCGGCCACAAGAAGGCATCCACTGAAAATCAGGGGAGGGAAATTTCATGGCAACACCAGGAAGTATTTCTTCACCGAAAGAGTGGTTGATCATTGGAATGAGCTTCCAGTACAGGTGATCAAGGCCAGCAGCATGCCAGATTTTAAGAATAAATGGGATTCACATGTTGGATCTCTAAGAGGGTAGAGTTAAAGGGAGGGGTCATCAGAGTGGAATCTCCAAGAGGACAGTAAGGGGGAGGGTCAATTGAGTGGGCAGACTTGATGGGCTGTGGCCCTTTTCTGTCGTCATTTTCTATGTTTTTATGTTACTAGAAAAGGTTCATAGAAGAGTGATCAAGATGATAAAGGGAATGGAACTCCTCTCATATGAAGAAAGTCTAAAAGGGTTAGGGCTCCAGCTTGGAAAAGAGATGGCTGAGGGGAGATATGATTAAAGTCTACAAAATCTTGAATGGAGTAGAACGGGCACAAGTGGATCGATTTTTCACGCCATCAAAAATTACAAAGACTAGGGGACACTCAATGAAGTTACAGGGAAATACTTTTAAAACCAATAGGAAGAAAATTTTTTTCACTCAGAGAATAGTTAAGCTCTGGAATGCATTGCCAGAAGTTGTGGAAAGAGTGGATAGCATTGCTGGTTTTAAGAAAGGTTTGGACAATTTCCTAGAGGAAAAGTCCATAGTCTGTTATTGAGACAGACATGGGGAAAGCCACTGCTTACCCTGGATTAGTAGCATGGAATATTGCTACTCTTTAGGTCTTTTAGGTCAAAACCTACGCCTTCCAAGCCGCCAAAATAAACCCTTGGCTAGCCCAAATGGCCCTCAAAGCCTACAACTACCTCGACTTTAGAAAACTGCTCAAAACTCACCTATTTCGAAACCAAGACCCTTAACGCCCCTTTTATAGCCCCCCTGTCTGATCTTCTCCCATCCCCCTCCCCCTCCTCTCCCCCCTACTTCTCTCCTTGCTGTTCGCAACCCTACGATCATTTTGATATGTAACCTCTTGTAACTACTCCCTCCTTACTGTTTGCAATGCTATGTTTAATTTGATATGTTACCACTTGTAACCACTTGTTCAATTTGATATGTAACCACTTGTAATCTTTGTCTAACTAATGTGAACCGCCTAGAACTCTTCGGGATATGGCGGTATACAAAAATAAAGTTATTATTATTATTATTATTATTTGCCAGGTGCTTGTGATCTGGATTGGCTTTCGTGAGGACGGGCTACTGGGCTAGACGATTGGTCTGACTCAGTAAGGCTATTCTTATGTTCTTAGTCTAGTATTGAAGCTTCAAGAGTACCCGCTAATGACTCTGTGACAGAATAAATCAGCCAACATAAAGGTACTGAAGAACTGACCCAATTAACTAATAGCTAACCCCAAAAAAGGGGGGAGGACCCAACTTCTAGGATATGTCTCGAGAAGTTTCCACAGCCACACTGTGAACCTGGCTCAGGCACTCCCACCCTCCCCTCATCCCACCCATCCCTACGTTCACATTATGTATATAGATCCACCTGACTCAGGCCCTCCCACCCTCCTCTCATCCCACCCATCCCTACGCTCACATTATGTATATAGATCCACATGGCTCAGGCCCTCCCACCCTCCCCCCATCCCACCCATCCCTACGCTCACATTATATATACAGATCCACTCACTAATCACTCAACCAAATCCAATCCCCTAGCTGCTAGCCAGCCAAATCCAACATAAACAGAATAAAGTGAACAAAATTAAAAATTCAATTCAACAGCTCAAATGTTTTTCCTTAAACTTATAATAATCTTACCCATCATGTGTTTTCCTATCCAAGTCATCATCAACCTGACCCAAGAAACTCCCCTCAGAAAAGAAACCCTCCCAACACTGCTCCCACAACCTAAGTTCAATCCCCACTTCCTCATACATCCCCACCACAAAAAAACCTATTGCACTCATAAATACCAGATCAGTAACTAACAATGACATTATGCTAATTGAGCTCCTCACAGGTAAAAACTGGGACATATTCCTGATTACTGAAACCTGGCTTAAAGACAATGACGGTGTTACTACATCCCTCAGCCTATCAAGCTTTAGCATGTTCCCACACACATAAAAAAGGAGGAGAAGTAGCAACCATTACCTGCCCATGACCAATGGATTACAGAGAGATGTACAGTATATTGGTACCGGCTCCCAGTATGTGTCACAATAGGATCAAAAACTTGTATTGAAAAACTTGCACTGTTGAGGAAAACTATGACAGACTGTAATCTGTAAACTCTATAATATGTTTATTGGTATAAGCCCCATAGTTTGCATCAAGTTAGGATACAAACTTTTCAAAAACTTGTACTGTAATTATGCCAAATTGTAACCCGTGAACTGTATCTTAGCTATGTTTAACCTGTAATCCGTTCAGAGCTCTTTGGGGACAATGGGATAGAAAACAAATTAAATAATTAAATAAATAAATAAAATGACAGCTTTCTTTCCAGTGATGTCAAATTTCAGCATTTATTTCTAGTGTCGGCTTCTTTCATGCACAAGCTAGTTTGGAACTTATGACCTTCGGATTGGAAGAGAGCTATGTTTCTGGAGGAGCTATTCTGCCTCTTGATAATTGAACCCTATAAGTTTGTCAGCAAGTGGTTGCAATTACTGTGTTCTCATATGCAATAATTGAGGACATTTGAGCGCAGGACATTTGAATGCAGGACATTCGAGCTCAGGACATTTGCACAGAGGACATTCGAGCGCAGGACATTTGAGAGCAGGACATTCGAGCTCAGGACATTTGCACACGAGACATTTGAGCGCAGGATATTTGAACGCAGGACATTTTCACACAGGACATTTGAGCTCAGGACATTTGAGCGCAGGACATTTGAATGCAGGACATTCGAGCTCAGGACATTTGCACAGAGGACATTCGAGCGCAGGACAATTGCACACAGGACAGTTGAGCGCAGGACATTTTAACGCAGGACATTCGAGCTCAGGACATTTGCACTCAGGACATTTGAGCTCAGGACATTTGAACGCAGGACATTTGAGCGCAGGACATTTGCACACAGGACATTTGAACGCAGGACATTTGCACACAGGACATTTGAACGCAGGACATTCGAGCGCAGGACATTTTCACGCAGGACATTTGAGAGCAGGACATTTGAGCTCAGGACATTTGAACGCAGGACATTTGAGCGCAGGACATTTGCACACAGGACATTTGAACGCAGGACATTTGCACACAGGACATTTGAACGCAGGACATTCGAGCGCAGGACATTTTCACGCAGGACATTTGAGAGCAGGACATTCGAGCTCAGGACATTTGCACACGAGACATTTGAGCGCAGGATATTTGAACGCAGGACATTCGAGCGCAGGACATTTGAGCGCAGGACATTTAAATGCAGGACATTCGAGCTCAGGACATTTGCACACAGGACATTTGAGCTCAGGATATTTGAACGCGGGACATTTGAGCGCAGGACATTTGCACGCAGGACATTTGAGCTCAGGACATTTGAACGCAGGACATTCGAGCGCAGGATATTTGCACGTAGGACATTTGAGCTCAGGACTGTGTTGCACGCATTTGATCGTGCACGGTATTGTCTTGCATGCTATTGTGTCTTATGCACAATTGTTTATGCGCATTTGACTTGCGCAAATTTCACCAGCCACCATACTTTTTGGTTCTAGGCGGATTACAAAAGGAAGAGATTCTGGTCATTTCCAGAAGATTACATGGAAGCTATTGGTTGGAACATTTGGAGTTTGGTGATGGAGTGAGGGTATTGGTTGTATCATGAGTTTGTTGTGACATATTTCTTGAACATCCTGTTTTTTATTTCCCTCCTGAAGGTTCTGTAGTTTGATGCTGAAATCAGTGAACTGGAGATGTGGCCTGTCTAGTTTCGCTGTTTATATAAAGAAGGGATTTTTTAAAATATAGTTTTGATTCTGGACTTTATTCATTATTTTTTTTTAAGTAAGTCATTTCCTGGACATATATTTATTTGACTGACGTCTGCATCTTGATAATTTGCTGCAGCCAGCCCATTCTTAGCTGTATTATTTTTATTTCTGGTTATCTTAGTTCTTCTTTTCTGATTGGCCCAACAGAAACCATCTCAAGGAGATCTGAGCATCTCTGCCGCACCTCTGGGCTTGTTTGATATTGCTCCAGTGTCGCTCATGCCCAGCTGTATCTTTAAAAAAATAATAAAAACAAAACAAAAATATATAAAGACTAAACAAAACCCCAAAAGCCTGGAAATGACACTGCAAACTAAACAATTTGGTTTTGCCTACATATTTCTGTTATCCACAGTGACTACTGGATTCGTTTCATGGGTGATGATACCTAATATTTGGTATCATATAACTGCAGTTTGGATTCTTTTTTTCCTATGTGCATCAATTTACACTTGTCTTTATTAAATTTCATTTCCCAGTCTTACAAAATTCTCTTGCAATTTCTCACAACCTTCTTATGATTTAACAGCTTTGAATATATTTGTATCATCTGCAAATGCTATCACTTCACTCATTGTTTTAATTTCCAGATCATTTATAAATATGGTATAAAACACCAGTCCAATTACAGATTCCTGGGACACCTCACTGTTTACTTTCTCCACTAAGAAAAGAGTCTTTAGACATAGGGATTATTGCCCAGCACCATAGCCCATTCAATTTGTATTAGTTTTGGTGTATTTGCTGTGGGAGAATTGCTACCACAGCTTTGTAAAAGGGGACCCTCAGAAGAATATAAGAACATAAGAAGTGTTACTGGGTCAGACCAATGGTCCATCAAGCCCAGTAGCCAATCCAGATCACCAGTCCCTGGCCAAAACCCAAAGAGTAGCAACATTCCATGCTACTAGTCTAGGGCAAGCAGTGGCTTCCCCCATGTCTTTTTCAATATCAGACTATGGACTTTTCCTCCAGGAAACTGTTCAAACCTTTCTTAAAACCAGCTACGCTAGTTTACCATAATTCAAGTGATAACCAGGCCTTGGCTTCAGCAGACTCTCAAGAAGCAGGACATCCTCCTTTCAAATTCTGCTTCCCAACCCAAAGGACAGAGGATAAAAGCTAGCTGGTTAACACTGGGGAAGCAAGGGAAGCTGAGTCCTGGTGCGCTGAAAATGTTATCATGTGCTCGGGTATGATGACGTCGCAGCCTTTGCACATTCATGGTGGGCCGTTTGTCGGCCTGAAGAGGAGGAAGTGTCCAGTGCCAAGAACTGTGCTCCAAGGTCTATTTTTGCGGTAAATCAGGCCGCCCGAGACTTTGTGGGCCTGGGTAGGCCTCAAGGATTTGCTGGCAGCAAAGAGGCTGGCTTTAGGGTGCCCTATGATGATGAGTGATGCCATCCCGTTGGTGCAGGGATGACATCACTGGTTCAACGCATTTGCAATGGGGTTTGCTGTTGATTGATAATATGTTGCACTTTGTGCTGGTTTTAAAATGAATAAAGATTTAAAAAAAATTATCTTGACACCTTGGAATCTTTCAAATTGTTTTGAGGTCAACAGCAGGGGATATCAGTTCTTAATAATAATTTTATCAAGGACTTGATAATCAGTATAGGACCTGAGGGATCCATTTTTTTTGTACAACTAAAGAACCCTAGGATTTAGAAAAAAGAGATGAAGACTCATGCTAGATTTTCCTGGGTTAGCCCGACAAGGCATTCATTTCAGGTCCATAATGGATTTGTATGATCACAAGATAGCATCAACCAAGATTGAAGGTAGTTCAATGGAGCAATTGCATTTGCTTGGGAAGAGTTTTTGCTTGCTCCTTGTTAAAGATATCAGCAAATGTGTGATATCCTGCCAAGAAGCTTGGAGCATTTCAAGGGTGGAGGCTATAAAGACAGGAAACATGAGTCTAGGATCAAGGACACAAAAGGAAAAACAGAGAGGTGACTAGGAAACAATTTATCCCTGTTGCCAGTCAATAGAAGGATTATGCTGCTGTAGCAAAGGTAACCCCAACAGAATGAGGCAGTAAGATGTGTCAGTGACCCATAATGAAATAGGTTGAAATCTCCCAGGCCTAGGGTCTATTGTCTATGACCAGAACTAATAAACGATGCTATGTGCACTGTGGTTTATTAGGCACCCATTTGTGCTGAGTCTAAGCCTCATTCAGGAATTCAAAATAAAAGAAGGGGAAGGGGTGGGGATCAATGGCAGGGGTGTCAAAGCCCCTCCTCGAGGGCTACAATCCAGTCGGATTGTCAGGATTTCCCCAATGAATATGCATGAGATCTATTAGCATGCAATGAAAGCAATGTATGTAAATAGATCTCATGCATATTCATTGGGGAAATCCTGAAAACCCGACTGGATTGCGGCCCTCGAGGAGGGACTTTGACACCCGTGCTCTAAGGAGTGGCTGGGTGCAAGCATTTTATTAAACAATGAAAACCCAACGCAGGCATGTTTTGCCTTTCCAGCTGCATCAGGAGTGGATATTAAGATGCAATTAAAATCAATCATTAACATGGACTGGAAGGTGTTTTCACCCCATTGCCTTATTATTTGGATAAATGAAGAAAAATAGAGGAAGAATACAATTATCTTTTGAATACTATTTCTAGTATTAAAGTCCTTCTGTGACGGAAGATTTGCTTTAACTGAGAAACCTGTTATTTTTTTATACCTTTCTAGGGAGTATTTTCTTTGGCTTAAGACACAGTTTTACAACTAATAAACTAGTAGGATTACCAGATGGCTTTGTGTTTTCAGAGCTAAGCTGAGCCAGTTTCAGTTTATTTAAAGAAAGCAGAAATACAAATCCCAGAGATTAAAACGTGGTGGCTATTACCATTATTTCTTTTGTGGGCCTATGAAAGATCCTCTAAATCCTGCATAACAACTTTTGTTTATATCATGTGTGGCTAGAAATTTTGAATACTTTTTGGTCAGTATTCAGCTGGTGGTGGTAAGCAATTAGAAAAAAAAATCCTGGCCCTCGTGAGCAGAATTGGGCCCCCGATATTCAATGCTGGGCTGTGTTTGGGTACCAGTACTGAATATTGGCAGCTGACTAGATTTGTTTCAGCCTATTGGCCCTTATGCTCATTGAATATCAACCAGGACCCACATAAGTGTCCCATCGATGTCTCCCATCCCACCCAACAAAGGGTAAAGGGAATGGGACTTGATATACTGCCTTTCTGTGTGGTTACAATCAAAGCACTTTACATATTTTAGACAGGTACATATTTTGTAGGTGGGGCAATGAAGAGTCCAGTGACTTTTCCAGAGTCACAAGGAGCTGCGGTAGGAATTGTGCTCACAATCTCAGGGTGCTCAGGCAGCAGCTCTGACCACTAGGATATCCCTCCACTGTAACAAGTAAGCAACTCCTTCTTCCTTAGTCAGAATAGGCCTTCCCAGGCCTACCTGAATGCCATGGTGATCTAGTGGCTCCAACTACTGCAACCTCTAACAGTGGTGCCATGGTACTAGTTGTATACCATAAGACTACTAGTAGAGGTTATAGCAACTATTTATTTAGCATGGAGCCACTAGGAGCATTTGGATAGGCCTTGGGAGGGCCTTTTCTGACTGGGGGATGGTTCCGTTAAGTGGGTGGGAGGGAAAAGTTACTTATTATCGAGGGTGGGGGTTGGGAAGGGGGTTGCTTATTTTATTGAGGTGAGGGGGCTAGAACCTTGCTGGGAGAATGGGAGGGAGAGGAAGACATTGCACCTTATGCTGGCTGGTTCCAGAAGTTATGTTGGTGCCAGTTGATATTCAGTGCTGACCTTTACATAACTAAGCAAAATTAGGTTTTTCATTTTATGCTGTCCTACATTCCCAATTAGCTATGTGGGTGCTTGTAGTGAATATAACTGCAGGGTTTTTTTGTGTGTGTGCTGGGACAAAATACTGGCACCTTTATTACTTGCTCACTCCCCCCGCAGCCACAGATCCGCATCTTCCCCCTTCCATGCTCAACCCCCTTCCCTGAGTCCCCTGGCTTTCCAAAAGTTGGCAGCGGTAGCAATTCCCAAACATTGCCCTGCTGCCAGCCCAAGCCTCTTCTTTCTACCATGGCCCACCTCTGAGGAAACAGGAAACAAGAAACAAAAAGTACATCAGAAAGGCAGACGGCAGTAGAGAGAAGAAGCAGGGTAATGTTTGGGAATTGCTACTGCCGCCAATTTTTGGAAAGCCAATAGAAACACTAGACTCAAGGAAGGGGGTTGAGGATGGAAGATGGGAGATTCCATACTGTGGCCGGGGATAGGTGAGTGGGGGAGGGATCATGATTATGTGTACCAGAACAGCAGAAGGGAGAGATTAGACTGTGGAGAGGGGGCTAGAAAGAAGGGAGGGAGGGAGGGTTAAGATGTTGATGGGGATGGGATAATGGAAGAAGAGGAGGGGAGATATCAAATTAGGGGAGGGTAGAGAGTGAGATGGACTCGGGAGATCAGTAGTCTCTAACCTTTTTCATGTAAAGGACTGCATAGTGAATATGAGAAAGCCAGTGTTGGTCAAAGTATTTAAGTATAAAAATATGTATTGTCTAATACAGTGTCTCAAACTTTTTCAAGCCGGGGCACACTATAGGTAGGGGGCCACAGCTTGAGGCACCCAGAAGTACGCAGACGTCACCGTGATAACATCATCGACATCCACGCATGCGCAGAGGCCCTCAGACAGGCCCTGAAATGCCAATAGGGCATACCAGCAGGGAAGTCTAACAAATATCAACTGAGTATCCCAACCACAGACCTCCCAAGCTCCACCCTACACCCACCCAAGCTCTTCCCCAGATCCCGCCCCCTTTACTAATTGTAATGCAATTTTTTCCCATTCATTTTTCATATACACGCAATATACACAGCAGATATAAATTCTCAAAACTGACACATTTCTATCACTATCAATAATAATAAAATGCTAGAGGCGCATGCGCTCTCGAAAATTCGTGAGCGCTGGTGCCCTGAGGTGATGTGAAGTTCACTGCAGTGAACCCTGTTGCCCCAATGCTCTGCTGGGTTCTCTGTGTGGCCAGTCTACAAAAAATGCTGGCTCTTCCTGCATCCCAATGGCTTGTGTTTTTTTTTTTTTTAATGGTTCAAAAAGATAAATGCACATCTGAAAAATGGCCATAAAAAAAAAAAAAAAAAATCAAGATAGAAGTTTTGCAGTTTTGAAAATGATCCAGTTCACTACTGGGTTTTTATGCATCTTCCACAAAATGTACAAACTCGGATTTGGACGTCATTTCGAAAATGCTCCTCCATTTATCCCCTTTCAACTTTAGAGAGTGCCTTGTCGTTCTCCCTACCTTGGAGAGGGTGAACAACCTGTCCTTATCTACTAAGTCTATTCCCTTCAGTACCTTGAATGTTTCGATCATGTCCCCTCTCAATCTCCTCTGTTCGAGGGAGAAGAGGCCCCGTTTCTCTAATCTTTCACTGTACGGCAGCTCCTCCAACCCCTTAACCATCTTAGTCGCTCTTCTCTGGACCCTTTCGAGTAGCCTAATAGTTAATGCAGTGGCCTGAGACCCACAAGAACCAGGTTGAATTCCCTCTGCATCTCTTTGTGAGCCTGAGTTAAGTCACTTATCCCTCTATTGCCCTGGGTACAAAATACATGCCTCGTATGTAAACTTCTTTGATTGTAACCACAGAAAGACAGTATTTCAAAACCCATCCCCTTTTCCTTTCCCCCTTATAGATTAAAAGATGTGTGGTGTTGGCATCGTATCGTATCTGTGTTATGAATATTCCTTCATGTTTCTATTATGATGTATCATTTGTTATCCTGTTGACATTTATTACATAGTAACATAGTAAATGACAGCAGATAAAGACCCAAATGGCCCATCCAGACTGCCCATAAGTTATACCCATTTAAAAAAAATACATGATTAAATTAACTTGTCTCCTATTTGATTATTTCTAGGCCATTAACTGTAAAGTCAAAATTGTCAATTATGACATCTTGATTGCTAGCAGCAATGAACACACAATATTTAGTTCTATAAAATAAAATTCTAGTACATACCTGATCTAATAAGTCGGTTTATCTTTCAGCCCTTGAGGGCTTCCAGGGGCAGATGTATCTGAGCAAACATCAGTGAACGAGTCTTCATGACACAGGAAAAGAAGTTCATTCACACACTGAATGTCTGTTTGTGTGATTGTTCCACTATGTAGCTTTAATGTGCTTATTTGTTATTTCTTTTATTAGGTTATAGTTTGACTGTCTCCAAAGTTACCTTATTGATTTGTACGTATTTAGCCCATTTTATTATTGCTAAGCTGTTAACAAAACTGTTTTTTTTTTTGTGCCTGCTGTATACTGCCTTGGGTAAATCTCTTCAGAAAGGTGGTTATTAGATCACATTTGCTAAATAAATACATTATATATAAGATGAATAAGCACACTGACAACTTTGTTACCCTTGGAGCTTGCATATTTATTGAACAAATCCTACTAAAATAGCTAAAATACACTGAATACTTATAGCGCATTATTAAAAGATCACACTGTTACAAAAGCCTGCATCTCCAGCAGTACACACCTGCAACTCTACATAAATGCAACAATTGCATGAATACTGTTTCAGTGCTCTGTTATATATATATATATATATATATATATATATATATATATATATATATATATATATATATATATCTAGCACAGTTAATAGTTCTTATCTACTAAAAAAAAAAAAAAAAAAGGGGAGGGGGAAGTAAAACACACCACACAAACAGCCACACACTCTACACATTCACATGTATGTGTACAGCAAAGGAAAGCAAGCAAGGAGAGACAGGAACTAAGAGGTACAATGCATGCACTGGTATTTAACAGTCAAAAGCTAGAACAGTTCAGAACAAGGCCTGCCCTGTAAAAGAAGAGCTAAAGACAAAGTTTATATATATATATATATGTTTAAAAAAATCAAGGTGGGCTTTCAGATTGTATCCAACACAACAGCATGAGCAGATAAATGCAGTTGGGTTTTTAATTTCTTCTTCGTGTTGTTCACCGAGAGCAACGACAAAATTGTAAGCCCTAACTTAGCAGAAAAGAAACAAACCTAAAAAATATTTTGACTTTCAGACGTATTCATGTCCTCGTATAAACTTAAAGTTTACTCATGCCCCCAAACCCCATTTCAGGAAGTTACCTGTCATGTCCCACAGCCTCCCCTCCCTCCCACATGATTAACAAAAAAAAAATTCTGCAAGGCCGTTGAAAAATTATTGCTTTTGTGTTTGTTAGATGTAGGTGGGCATGGGTACAAAAAGAGAGAGGTTAAGTAAATTACAGTTTTGAGATTGCTCCCACTTTGACAATTGCTTATTTCAGTTTCTACCCAGGTAAAAATGTACTATTTTCTCACTCTGTTTAGCATCTACTCACCCTACACATACTGGTTAAGAAAGCCACATTGAAGACAGAAGGAAAAACAAAGTCAGTCCCATCTAAAGAACAACAATCAGTAACAAAAGTACCAACACCTTCTTAGAACATGGAAATAAAAATATAACTCCCCATCAGCGCTACCTTGCCAAGGAGCTTTATGTGTAAATTCCAAAATAGCACCATTCATCAGTGTCTCATATCCCGTGGCAGCATCTCAATCACTTACCACAAGGAAACAATGCGGTTCAAACAGCTACTTCTAAACATCAAAAGTGTACATGGATAAAATATAGAGATATACAAACATTTGATGAAATTAACTACTAGACGTGTTACATCTAAATGAAAACAAAACAAAACAAAAACCAAACAAACAAAAAACAGAGGGGGTTAGGAAGGGGGACTCTCAGCCTCTGCAATGATACTGTTAAAGGAAGCAATTGGGAGATCTGGAAGTGGAAAGGTGGAAGTTTCCCAGTGGCATATAGGCAGTTGCATTTGGTTAGTGGAAGACGTTGTTGTGGTAGAAACAGGCCTCAAGGCCCACCTGTAAATGTCTGTAAATATGGATTCACAGTATGAAACTCACTTTATGTTCATCTGTTAACTGATTTATGGTACTTTTTTTTTTTTTTCTTGTCCGACTGTAATTCTCTATAGCAAGGCTCAGAGTCCCATATAGTTGCTCATACTTCATGATTTACACAGAAACAAAATCCCAATATCTGATACCATGACCTCATCAACACCCATACACCAAATGCAATACAAATGGAAGAGTTATGATTAAAAAAAGGAGAGGTAATTGATTGTCGAGACATGGTGTCCATAGTTATTTTCTGGAGCTAGGAGTACAGCTTCCGTCTCATTGCTCTTCTTGTGGTTCACCTTGGTGGAGATCTGAAAAAGCTCCTAGATGCCGAGACACCAAATGAAAAAAAAAAAAAAAAAGAAGAACCCGTTAAATAAAATGCATGATTAGTCAGCAAGCATAGTATCTTCTTTGCATGACAGCTATTTAACATAGTAAATGAGAGTAGATGAAGAGCAGAATAGCCCAGCTGATCGGTGTCAGGTCAAAAGCGCGCCGGGACAAAGGCGCGAGCAGACAATTGAGCGCAGCGCGGAGGCGCGTGCCGAAGAAAATTACTGTTTTTAGGGCTCTGACGGGGGGGGGGCGTGGGGGGAACACCCCCACTTTACTTAATACAGATCGTGCCGCGTTGTGGGGGGTTTGGGGGGTTGTAACCCCCACATTTTACTGAAAACTTCACTTTTTCCCTGTTTTTAGGGAAAAAGTTAAGTTTACAGTAAAATGTGAGGGGTTACAACTCCCCAAACCCCCCACAACGCCGGCGCGATTTGTATTAAGTAAACTGGGGGTGCTCCCCTACAAAAACCCCCGTCGGAGCCCCTAAAAACAATAATTTTCTTCGGCGCGCGCCTCCGTCATGCGCTCAGTTGTCGGCGCGCGCCTTTGTCTTCCGCGTTGTTGTCTATGAACCCAGCTGATCTGCTCCACAGCACTTTGCCCACGTTTGATAAGTGTGCATACAATGGAATATAACACGCCCTTCATCTTTCCCCATCTGCGTCACCCTATCAAACCGCACCACTCTCTTTTAGGGATGTAACTGCATCCCCATGCAGGTTACTGCAAAAATCTAATATAGGATCAAATTACTGCTAATTTGGGCTAACTGCTGCTGTGTTCAGATTACCCAAGTTTTCCTGGGAGCTCAACACAGTTCGTATCACTGCTGAGTTGGGATCTATCTTTTGCTCTATGCTCTGTACTCATTCCATGCTTTTTGAATTTCTCACTCCTTTTTCTGTCACTTCCTCCAGAGAGTGTTTCAGGCCTTTGTCATACTTTCCATGAAAATTTGCCCCCTTGCATCTTCATATTGTGAGACTCTTAGGGGTCTTTTTATCAAGCTGCGGTAGGGGTTTAACGCGCATAATACCGCGCGTTAAACCATCCTACCATTTTTCTGTCCCAATTTAATCTTGTTTCCTTAATTGCTCTAAAACGCTATATAATGCAAATTTGCACAGCAATACAATAATATAGCACTTATCTTATTCAGGATGTCCGAGAGTATAATGTGAGGATGAGATTGCATCTCACCAGATCCTACCTTCAGAACTGGTTTGGCCCGGAAGTAGCCTTAGGCAGACCTAGGCGGCTGTAAGCGTCTCCCTAGGCCAGCGGGAGACATGTACAATGTAGGCCAGCAAAATGCTGGCCTACAATGTAAGTACACACGGCTGCTATCGTGGCAAGGGATCTCCCTACTGCGGCCACTAGTCCCCCTCCCACAAACGAACGCGGCAGGAAGGATGCCCAGTCCCTCCTGCCTGGAACAATCCCCCACTCCCCCGAATGAGAGCAGCAGGAGGGATGCCTAAACCTTTTTATAATGGCATATTCAGGTTTTAATTCTTCCCTTTCAGAAAGCCTTAAAAAAAGTTTCCTCATCCCAAAATTGGCAACTTCAACACCTCAGCGCAGACCATGTACCTAACTCAGGCACCACAAGAAAGTGTTATACACCAATCCCAACCATGCACTCAAATATCAACTCCCTCTTGCTTTCTGGCAATGGTATTCCTACAGCTCAAAATCACAACAAGAATTCTTCCTCTCTCCCTACCCCCTTCTAACAAAACACACAAGAAGAAACAAGTGGATTCAAATTGAAGTCTATTCTTTCAGCAGCTATTTTGTGTATTAACTATGTACCTTCTTGCACGTCTTCCCCTTTCATGTATATAGAGGCCTAAAATAAAGGGCATGTAACTTTATTTGTTTTTTTTTTTTCTGGGACACCCACTTCCAGTTCCTGAAGTCAAAATATAAATAATTCCAAAGTCGCCACTCAGTAAAAGAAAAACAACGAATTCAGTGACTGTGCTTGCAGAAGATAAACAGCCCTGACAGCCTTGAAATACAGCTAATAACCATAAGGCTGTATGAGGGTGGTTGAAATGTTAGGCAAAAAAAGTTAAACATCATAGTTTCCATCTTGCACACTTACCCCCTCTTTTACAAAACTGCGATAGCAGTTTCTAGTGCGGGGAGCCGCGCTGAATGGCCTGCGCTGCTCCCGCCGCTGAGTTCCTATGAGCGTCGGAAGCAGCGCGACCATTCAGCACTGCTCCTCGCGCTAGAAACTGCTATCGCAGTTTCGTAAAAGGAGGCCTTAGTCCAGCGGGTTTCCAGTTTTCTCAGAAGCTATTTTTCCTACGATACAAAAAATCTGGAAACTCGCTGGACTAAATGTATAGCCCTCGGTGGAGACTACGGGCTCCTTTTATGAAGCCACGTTAGCGGTTTAACGCACATAATAGCACGCGCTAAACTTCCGGCCGCGCTAAACGCTAACACCAGCATCGAGCTGGCGTTAGTTCTAGCCGCGTAGCGCGGGTTTAGCGCGCGCTATAAAGCTGCGTGCGCTAAAACCGCTAACGCGGTTCCGTAAAAGGAGCCCTACATTGTTTAACTTGCTTTTTTTACCAAACTTATCAAACCGCCCTCATACTTTATCATTATTCATTTTATCATCCTTATTTCCAATACAGCAGATCTTCCAGACTCAACTCTTGGCGGTGCAGAAGCGGAACGAGCCTGAAAAGTTAAAGCAGAAAACTATCAAAAAAATAAATGTTTAAGGATATAATATTGTAATAGTGAAGGACAGGTCCTCAGTTTTCACAGCTGCCTGGGGAATCCTCCCTCAAGGCACCGCTGCCAGAATAGTACAGCCAAAAGGGTATCGCCTGTGAAACATCCCTGGACCTTGCCCGGAGAAATAAGTGAAAGTGAGATAATTGTGAAAAAAAATAATGTGCTAAGAAAAGCTTCGTTCCGCTGCTCCCGTCAAAAGAAGGGTAGGACAGCAGCCACAATTTTCAAGTTTAGCCAATGCCACAGATAGCAAAAAAAAAAAATCACAATTGCTGGATAGAGGTGGAAAAAACACAGTACTTATCTGCTGAATACAATCAGGAGAACGCTGAAAATCAAGTCGCAAAAACTGAAGACCCAGAAAATCCGTGTGCTGTATGAATCTGAGTCCCGTGAACACCGAGGACCTGTCCTATTACAAATAACTTTTCAGGCTTGTTCCGCTTCTGCACCGCCAAGAATTGGGCCTGGAAGATCTTTTGCATTTGAGTAATTATACTCTTCCTTGTTTTGGGGTTCTATATTTGGATTTCATCCTTTCTTCCAGCATCTGTTACAATCTTCAACTGTACCAGCTTCATAGGCCACGTTCAGCTTTAAACATTTACTGTTACTACAGTGTTTGAGAGAAGCCAAAAACTACCACCCCGCCCCCTCCCCCCGGTCAGTACAGCCAGTTTTGCTTTTATGCCAGTTCTGCTGCCAAACTAAACAGGAATAAAAAAATAAATATGCACCTTTTATGATTGTTTATCAATTTAGTTTTCTTTTCCTATTATACTACTACTATGCTATTTCACAACCAGTTAGTTCCCACGACATTTGGATGACTGGGAAATACCCTGCCAGACAGATAGCATTTTATAAGGCAACATACTTGTTAAATGTTTTTGTTTTCTGACTGTATGATGCAATACAGAATTGGAATTTGGAATCTGTATCTCTCCACTGGCACATGAACTTAGAACTCAGACACCAGAAAAACAAACACCCAAAAACCCAGTGACCGGCTGCACATTGTCACACAGAAGAACTAGGTTTCATCTTTGTTCCTCATATCAGTGGGGCCGGAGATGCTACAGAAGGGGCGTTTGTAGCCTCTGGGGGGTGAAAGGGTTCCAATTAGTCCCTTATTGCAGGGTTTTAGAGGATGTCCTGATGTGTTGTCTATTAATGCAGTAGAAAAGCAAAGAAAGACAAACGCTGCACAATTGTCACTTTATATATGTATGCATCATCACCTTTTGTTTTTTTAATCTTACATTTCATTTCGCATTATGTTGCATACTTATTGAAATTTAGGTTTTAATGTAAATGATCTCTTTTCTTTACAGTCGATGATGGTCCCTTTAATAGCCACAGTTTGGTGTTACCACTAAACAATTGGTTATATGGTCTGAGCACTTTACAAATATATTTCTACTAGCTTTATAGCCTGTTACATTAACGGGTGCTAGAATATATGTGTGTGTGTGTCTGTCTTTATTTCTTTCTCTCTCTGTCTCCTTAGCCGCTTTCTGTATTTCTGTCTTTCTTTTGGCTGTCCACCACCACCCTGTCCATTCTCCCTTCCTTTTACCTCCCCTGTGTCCATCACCACCCCTTCACTGCTCCCATTTTACCTCCCCCCATGTCCATCAGCACCTCTTCCTGCTCCCCCTGTCCAGCAGTAGGCCTCCCTTCCTTTTCCCCCCCCCCCTGTCCATCAGATCCTCTTCCTGCTTCCCCTGTCCTGCAAGCATAGCCTTGTGTTCTGCAGTATAAGATATACTCAGTCATCTTGCAGGTGTCGGGTGCACGTGAGTATTTGGGGATCACAGTGTAGTGGTGTGCAGGCTGAGGTGCGCTTGTTAGAATCTGTGTGGGGGATGCGGGAACGGCTTTGTCAGCGCCAGAGGGCCCACTTGTGCACAGAGCGGCTGCCACAGCTATGGATGTGAAAGTCGCCTTACAAGCGCTGCCGCAGGAACGGGCCTCCTCGGAAGCAGAAGGGCATTGTAGTGTTGTTAGCTGCAGGTTGGGGAGAAGGAGGCGCTGGGAGTCGCGGCCCAGGAGTTAGTACAGGCCCGGTCCTCTGCTATTCTCCCCAGAGTTTGTGCTTTTGCTTCATAAAGCATGTTTATTGCAAAAGACAAACTCGTATAGAGAGGGTGAGTTCGGGGGGTAGCTTGGCCCAGCTTTCCTTTAGCTGTGCTGCCTTGAAGGAGGGCCGCCAGCGCGCGCGGCTGAAACCGACTCCTCCTGTCAGCCGCGATCGGCCGCTGGCTACGGTCCCGGCTGGAGTCCTGGTGAGGTAGTAAGCGCGCATGCGCACTCTTGTGGCCACATCCCGAAAGATCAGATCTCAGGGAACACGGCTTAAGAGTGCGCATGCGCGCTTAGCATATTATTATTATAGATTTATTAATTTATTTATTGTGATTTAGAGCTGTGATTAAAGAAAAGTGAGTTGATTTAATCATCACAGAATAATATCAGCTATCTCCCTAGAAGTTTGAAATATTTAATGGAAATGATTTAATATTTGTTTTTATTGAGTCATGGTATTTATGGTATTGAGGATTATGAACCCCTGAAGCAGGCATTTGCCAAAACACGGTCTGTGTCAGGTTCGTTTGAAGTGTGTTCCATGCGACTTACCTATTAAAATTTTTGCCAGCCTGAATACCATCATCATCTCTGATTGTTTTTGTCTACTAATGCAGTATCAGGGTTAACTAACGGCTAGATTCACTAAGCCCACCGATCAAGTCCCGACCACTTAGCGACCCGATTCACTAACCTTCCTCCTGATCCGATTCCGATCCGTGCATGCAAATGAGGGGAAGGGCATCCAAAAGTAGGAAGGCATAAGAACATAAGAGCTGCCATCTCCGGATCAGACCTTCGGTCCATCAAGTCCGGTGATCCGCACACGCGGAGGCCCTGCCAGGTGTACACCTGGCGTAATTTATAGTCCACCATATCTTTATATGCCTCTCTTAAGGAGATATGCATCTAGTTTGCTCTTGAAGCCCAGGATGGTCGATTCCGCAATAATCTCCTCTGGGAGGGCATTCCAGGCGTCAACCACTCTCTGAGTGAAGCAGAACCTCCTGACATTAGTCCTGAACCTGTCCCCCCTTAGCTTCATTACATGTCCTCTAGTCCGTGTCAAATTGGACAATGTAAATAATCTTCTCTGCTCTATTTTGTCGATTCCTTTCAGTATTTTGAAGGTCTCGATCATATCCCCACGCAGTCTCCTTTTCTCAAGGGAGAACAATCCTAGTGTTATAAGTCTATCCTCGTATTCCAGTTTCTCCATACCCGTCACCAGTTTTGTTGCTCGTCTCTGCACCCTCTCCAGCAGTTTTATATCCTTCTTTAGGTAGGGAGCGATTCACAAAACAATTTCAGGAACACCGACTGGGCTGTCCGATCAAAAAAAACAAGCAAATGCTGAGGACCAGTCGCTTGTGCAAAAACCCTGCTCTCTGCCCCGACTCTGTGGTTTTAGCCCGTGGTGCAGCTCCACTTTCAACCCGTGGGTTAAAACCACGGGCTCGTGATAGTTTCCACCTCTAAAACAAAAAAGTTTCCAGCTCTTCCTTCATGGTGAGCATGCGCAGACCATCTACAGGCAAAGAAGATGGTCTGCGCATGCTCAAGGATCGCTCTCCAGCGGTCCATGCAGTCGGTGGGAGGCATAGAACATAGAAACATAGAAACATAGAAAGATGACGGCAGAAAAGGGCCAAGGCCCATCAAGTCTGCCCACTCTATAGACCCTCCCCTTAATACTATACAATGTTTTACCCTGACCCACTTAGGGATCCCACATGGGTGTCCCATTTATTCTTAAAATCTGGCACGCTGCTGGCCTCGATCACCTGTACTGGAAGCTTGTTCCATTGATCAATCACTCGCTCCGTGAAGAAATACTTTCTGGTGTCGCCGTGAAATTTTCCGCCCTTGAGTTTGAGCGGGTGCCCCCTTGTGGTTGAGGGGCCTCTGAGAAGGAAAATGTTATCTTCCACTTCTATACGTCCGGTGACGTATTTAAACGTCTCAATCATGTCTCCCCTCTCCCTGCGTTCCTCGAGAGTGTAGAGCTGCAAATTGTTTAGTCTTGCCTCGTACGAGAGACCTTTAAGCCCTGAGACCATTCTGGTGGCCATCCTCTGGACCGACTCGACCCTCTGCACGTCTTTGCGATAATGTGGCCTCCAGAATTGCACGCAGTATTCCAGATGAGGTCTCACCATGGTCCTGTATAATGGCATTATGACTGCAGGCTTTCTGCTGACGAAACTTCTACGGATGCAACCCAGCATCTGTCTTGCCCTTGAGGAAGCCTTCTCCACCTGATTGGCAGATTTCATGTCTGCACTAATAATAATAATAATAATAACTTTATTCTTCTATACCGCCACAGTCGAAAGACTTCTAGGCGGTTCACATCGAAGAAGGCTGGACAATCAGTGAATTACATAAGAAATAGATAAAAGGACAACATATTACACCAAGATTGACAGAGGGAAAATATAACTTAATAAGTGGTGAGGTTTCAGTTTAGGAGATGATGATTACTCCTAAATCTCGTTCTGCTGTAGTGCTGGTCAAGGTCTCCCCGTTCAAGGTATAAGTTCTGCATGGGTTTCTGCTACCCAGGTGCATGACCTTACACTTTCCAGCATTGAAGCCCAGCTGCCAGGTTGAGGACCAGCATTCCAATGTACGCAGGTCCTGCGCCATAATATCTTGTAGATTGTCCTCGCTTACCATATTACATAGTTTGGCGTCGTCGGCGAATAATGTTACTTTACCTTGAAGCCCTTGAGTCAGATCTCCTATGAATATGTTGAAGAGGAGTGGACCCAAGACCGAGCCCTGCGGCACCCCGCTGGTCACCTCCGATGTCTCAGAGAAAGTACCGTTAACCATCACCCTCTGAAGTCTGCCACTCAGCCAATCATTGACCCATGCCGTCAGAGTCTCTCCTAACCCCATCGATTTCATCTTGTTTAACAGTCTGCGGTGTGGGACGCTGTCAAAAGCTTTACTGAAGTCCAGGTACACTATGTCTAGTGAATCTCCTTCGTCCAGTCTTTTTGTTACCCAGTCAAAGAAGTTGATGAGGTTTGATTGGCAGGACCTACCCCTGGTGAATCCATGTTGATTGGGGTCCCGTAGATTCCCTTCGTCCAAGACCGTGTCCAATTGGCGTTTGATCAGTGTTTCCATGAGTTTGCATACTATCGATGTCAGACTCACCGGTCTGTAATTTGCAGCCTCTGTCCTGCAACCCTTTTTGTGTAGAGGAACGACGTTAGCTGTTTTCCAGTCCAAGGGGACTGTCCCTGTACTCAGTGAGAGATTGAAGAGCACGGCTAACGGTTCTGCCAGGACATCACCTAACTCCCTGAGCACTCTGGGGTGCAGATTGTCCGGTCCCATGGCTTTGTCCACCTTGAGTTTTGTTAGCTCAAGGTAAACCCCGCTGGGTGTGAATTTAAAATTCCGAAACGGATCTTTTGTGTTTGACTGTGGCTTCAATTGAGGGCCGAACCCTGGCGCCTCGCAGGTGAAGACCGAGCAGAAGTATTCGTTTAGTAGTTCGGCCTTTTCGGGATCCGATTCTGCGTAATTCCCGTCCGTTTTTTTCAGGCGTACTATCCCGTTTGTGTTTTTTTTTCCTGTCACTGATATACCGGAAAAAGGATTTGTCCCCTTTCTTAATGTTGTTTGCTAGAGTTTCTTCCACTCGAAGTTTGGCCTCCCTGACTGCCGTTTTGACCTCTGTGGACTTGATCCTGTGTAGCAGTTGATCTTCGCTTTTCCCCGTGCGTTTGAAGGAAGCAAATGTGTTTTTCTTCTCCTTAACGAGACGTGAGATCTCTGTGGTGAACCACTGGGGTTTGTCTTTTCTTCGCCGTTTGTGTGATGATTTTATGTAACGGCCGGTTGCCTCGTGTATGACAGATTTCAGGGATGACCACATGTCTCTGATAGCCCTCATTTGCATTGCCCCAGTTTATGAATCAGTCGGCCTGCCTCGGATCGGCCACAGATCGGACAGGATCGGGCAGGTTAGTGAATCTAGGCCTAAGTCAGGGGAATAAAAAACTTGAGTGGATAAGCATGAAGACTCAATGCATCGCAAACTATAAAGAGCAGAAGAAATTCAAACAAAAAAAGCCAACTATTCTTCTCTGGATTTACTCAAAAAACCAGGAGAATGTTTTCCCTTTTTTTAATCAAAACTACTAAATTATTTCAAATCTGGAACAAGACATGCCACATGTGAAAATGCATATACCTCAGGAAACCTTCCATCTCCTTGGCTTGTTACATGTGAATCCTGATGGGACCAGACAGCTAACCATGACCGACAGATCTACAGAAATATAAAAAGTTTTGAAAAAAATTACTATATTAAATGTATCCTGGAACTGAGCAAGAAAACAACTTTTTACAAACTGCACGCATTAAAAAAAAAAAATCTACAGAGGCTAAGAATGAATTACCAATCTCCAAGTCATTATACAAAAAAGTCTGCATGCCACACTAATGGATCTTTTTACAAAGCCGCAATAGTGATACAGCCACACAAAAATGCACCAAAGCCGATTCAGTTCTTATGGGCTTCAGTGCATTTACCACAGCAGCATCGCTATCACAGCTTTGTAAAAGGGGCCCTAACAGAAGAACATAACATACATTTTTGAAACTACTTCTTAAGCATATGAACACAAAATGACAAGAGGATTTACATATTCAACCCTTTTTTTTCTGATAGGGGGGATTCATCAAAGGGATTAATGATTAGTACGTTAAACACACCCGTTATATTCCCAAGCAAACACACCCATTATATTCATCCAATCCTCGGACAAATAGTAGTTGACTAGAAATAACAATTTGAATGGTCAGCTATGCATTAGTCATTTAAATTCCATGTACACCAATTTTAGGCCTAGATTTAATTATGTCATTAATGCAGGACCAGGACCCATGGTCTTTTATTGAGGAAGACATGGGGGAAGCCACTGCTTTCCCTGGATTGGTACCATGGAACATTGCTCCTCCTTGGGGTTTGGCCAGGAGAGAATGGGCTACTGGGCTTGATGGACCATTGGTAAGGCTATTGTGTTCTTAATGATGCACATTTAGGAGTTCTTTTACTGAAGAGTGTTACATTTTTGCACTTAGGCACTCTAACAGCAGAAATCAGCATTTGTTAAATGCAAAGGCTGTGCGCTAATTGTTGGGGGCATACCCAACCTGTCTTTATTTATCTATTTAAAAGATTTTTCAACTGCCTATTCCTAGGCGACTGTACCAATAGCAACATACATAAAATAAAAACAAACAAGATTTGTACAAACAACAAAGATTACAGATCATTCAATGAAGACAGTTAATTCACAGAGCTCCACAATATATTACTCCAAAACCCGGAATAAACCAGAATCATCATTTATTGTAATGCTTCTACAAAAAGTGTAGTCTTGAGCTCTTTGCGGTCTAGTTTGCGGTTAGCAGATTTGTATTCTCACAGTGCACTTTTGAAAAGTCCATCAAAGACAATTGTATCGCGCCCTCAGACCGCAGAGTTCTAAGCGGTCGATAGATTGCCATAACTTGCAATAAATACCAGGGAATCCCATGGTAAATGACTTTGAACACCAGTACTAATGTCTTGAAAATAACACGGAAACGTACAGGTAACCAATGGAGTTTCCTCAACCAAGGTGTTATGTGTTCAAACTTGAATTAACACATCTATCACTGTGTGTAAAAGCTGGTTGCAATTAGCATGGCTGCACTTAGCACAGGGGTCTCAAAGTCCCTCCTTGAGAGCCGCAATCCAGTCGGGTTTCCAGGATTTCCCCAATGAATATGCATGAGATCTATGTGTATGCACTGCTTTCAATGCACATTCATTGGAGAAATCCTGAAAACCCAACTGGATTGTGGCCCTCAAGGAGGGACTTTGAGATCGCTGACTTAGCACATATCGAGGCAGCTCTACGTGAAGTTACGCTAACCTAGGCTCCAGAAAAAAGAGGACGGATTGAGACATAAGGGATTTACTTCCATTGCTTTCAGTGGAAGTAACACATAGATGTCTCAGTCTGCCCTAATTACTTCTGGGGAGAAATATTGTTCTTTAGAATTGTGAAAAAACATTCAAAATCAAAATGGTTGGAGAAAAACCCCCACCATTTCATTGGCAGGAAAAAAACATGGAATTTTCATCGACACAGCCACTGCGTAGAAAAAGACATTATTTGTTTTGATGTTACACCTGGAAAAAGTGAGATTTAGCTACAAATGTAAGCTAGCCTGCCCCAGTCTTAGCTATTTGTTTTAAAATCAGGGGGTATTAACAGTGTAAGTGCTAAGGATTACAAAAATAATAATACCCCCCCCCCACACACACTTTTAACAAGCTGCGCTATAGGTTTGTAGCGCGGGCCGGCGAGGAATTCTATGAGCATCGGAGCATTTACCACGCCGGCTTGTGCAATATGTGCAGACTTAAAATTTCACACGGGAGCAATAACAGATTTTCACAGCTGTCTTTAGTGAATGGTGATTGCCAATTTTCAGGTAAGAATAAAAAGATAATTAAAAGTTTTTGTTGGCTGTAAATATTTATACTGTATATTTTATTTTTTCGTTCCTTGCTGTATAGCAACTGAGTATTTAATAAATCTAATGAAAATGACAAATCAAATGTGATACTTGTAATGCTAGTATGAGATCACAACCATCTTAGAACAAACAGTGGGGATTAACTACTAGCATTCTGGCATGGGAGTGAGTTATTCAAACTTCATTTTATAAAATATTCTTATCACTTCTTTTTCATGCTTGCCAATGAAAATATACTGCTGTAATCCTACTGATATGACACAGACTTCCCAATGATACAAAGTGAGATGTTTCTAAGCCATGGACATGTTTTCTCATCCTGCAAA
Source organism: Geotrypetes seraphini (assembly GCF_902459505.1). NCBI lineage: Eukaryota > Metazoa > Chordata > Amphibia > Gymnophiona > Dermophiidae > Geotrypetes > Geotrypetes seraphini. The sequence continues at coordinate 538,274,866 of NC_047084.1, forward strand.
AGATTCCAGTAAGCATGGAGGATACTGGTCTGAAACGTGTTGAAACTTAGCTCTGTGCTGAATTTTTTTGTACAAATTTGAGGAACCTTGGCCATCGCTGTTGCTTTGCATACTATAAGCCAACCATTCATAATTATATTATCGGGTTAAAGACATCAACATGTTGCATGAACAAGAATTGGCAACCTCCAGCATATGTGCTGCATGATGGCATGTGAGCACATTCCTCTTGGCATGCTACAGTGTTGGCACTCGAAGCATATAATGTGTGTCACAAGTTCAGCACAGTTGCCTCAAGTGTTTTAATAATGCCAGCATTAAGCATCCTGGAGGCAGGCTTTATTCAAGGGTAAAAGAGGAAGAAATGTTCCGTTTCATTAGGATATCATGGCAGGAGGTTTCACAAATGGCACTGGTTGGCTTCTCTGTCCCCACCCCCTTCAATCACTTTCCCTTGGGGAAATGCTTGTTTCTTTAAAGTGATTTTAAAAAAATGCAACGTATTAGAAGGTAAGTATGGTAAATATTCTATTTGCTGACTCGATGGGGTTGGAAGAGCCTCAAAAATGTTGTTCTTTGGGTGGCCTTGATGCTTGTGCTTAAAATGATTTTAAAGTTTTGGACAACGAACTCAGCGCAGGAAATGGCAGATTTGCACTCAGAGAGAACAGTGATGACTCCACCTAAAAGATTCTACTTTGCTTTATGGAAGCAGTACTGGCAGGTTCGCCTACTGACAGATGCACAAGATTCAATCTTAAAGAATGGGGAAGTGGGCCTTATGATACCTAGGTTCTTTGACCTTACCTATTACTTTCTCCGTAACTCTGCTTTGAAATGGACAGACCTAAAGCTAGTTACGGAGTAGAAGTTTTAGTTCTCTTTTGCTGGTCTCTGTTTTATGGTTTGTATTCTCTTAAATTGCTTGTCTCAGGTTGTACATGAATGGCTGGGGAGGAATATAGGGCAGGGATGAGGGGGTTAGGGTTGGGGTATGGTGGATGAGTAGGGAGATAGGGGTAGAATGGGGTTTATACAAAAACTTGGGGCCATCGGTGCAGTATTCTGTGCTTGTTTAATGTTTTTAATTGCTTTGCATTAGCTAAATTCTATCCCATGTAAATTGTGCTTTGTTTTTGTAGAATTCTGTTTATGTGATTCTGTTGGCTCTAATAAAAAAAAGATATTTCATAAAACACACACAAACAAAAATATTCAGACAACATATTAAAGAACCCAATAAACATAGACATGATTTTATATTGTACCCAGTTTAGGGTGGAATGTTATGGAAAGTGGAATATTTTTATTAATAGTTTGCAGCATAAGATACTGGTTACTAATCTTTGAAAGTTCTTACTTAACTTCATATACATAATCAGAAACCTAGGATTGTTTAAAAAAAAGATACCACTAGGAGGGCCAAGACACATTCTTGAAAGAGATACATTTAGTCAAACATAGGTAGAATTCTTTAGCTGATTTACAATACCTAGGATGCACTCTAATCCAACTGAAATTGGTCTTGGATTGGCCTTCGTGGAGACAGGATATTGGACTAGATGGACCATTTGTCTGACCCAGTAAGGCTATTCTTATGTCTTTTAAGCTGGTCAAACTCCAATTTACTTACAAGTACTAGGTTAGAAAAGTTTACATACACCCCTCTTCCAATTTACAGTCAGGCTCTGGTAAGGCTTTGTCTATTCAGGTCACTGAGAATAGTAATTTTTTAAAAAAGTAGTTTACTTCTAATCCAGGAACTGGCAATGGACCTTATAGCCCACAGTCTATCTAGGTGCCCCCCAAAGTACAATGAAGACCTATGGGTCAATGCTCAAAACCTAACACCAGAAGTTGACTCAATTAGCAAGGGACGAGCATACATGTTAATGTGTGCAAAGAATGTTCAGAGGGCTCTTATTCGGAAAATGTGTGCCAAAGAATGCACTATGATGTCAATGAGGTCATTTAGTATTCCTTCCCAGTGCTCAGAGAACACTGCATCAACAAATGTTGCCCTTACCACCAGGTCAGGGGTGATGAAAGATTTTGAAGAGAGCATTTCTTCCGAATTTCTCACTTTAAACTGCCAGTTTTATGTTCTTATAGAAGCGGAAGGAAGCCCGTGCAGCCAAAAATCGCTGATCGTGAACAAAAAAAGTGTGCAAGTTTGAGCAAAACAGAAAGTGCAAGCACACATTGGTGCCATTCTGTGCTTAAATATGAGCTTCTCAAGAGAAAACAATTTTTGAAACACATACATATATAAAGGCGCAGAAATACAGCGCAGGTGTGCTCACACTTTTCGGTCTTTCCTGAAGTATGTGCACAAGAGTTTCGTGATAAGAGCAGGTCTTGTGCACATCCATCAGGCACGTTCCTCCCATTTGCTTTTGCATTCATTGCTCGTGGTTAATATTCTTAATGGCGAAAGGTAAATAGTGGGGTTCCCCAGGGGGTCTGTGAGGGGACCACTGCTTTTTAACATGTTTATCAATGATCTAGAGATAAGAATAACTAGTGAGATAATTAAATCAACTGATGACACAAAGCTGTTCAAAGTTGTTAAATCACAAGAGGATTGTGAAAAATTGCAAGAGGACCTTGGGAGGCTGGAAGACTGGGTGTCAAAATGGCAGATGACATTTAATGTGAACAAGTGCAAAGTGACGCATGTGGGAAAGAGGAATCCGAACTATAGCTACGTGATACAATGTTTCATGTTAGGAATCGCTGCCCAGGAAAAGGATCTAGGTGTCATTGGTGAGCATACATTGAAGCCCTCAGCTCAGCATGTGGTGTTGGCTAAGAAAGCAAATAGAATGTTAGGAATTATCAGGAAAGGAATGGAAAACAAAGATGAAAATGTTCTCTCAGGGTTTCCACAGTTGGCATCATGCATGTTGCATGTTTCTGGGTTTCGCTGCATCTTGTCAGGACATGACGCAGTGAGACCCAGAAACATGCAACAAGAAAGTTGAAAATGTTATAATGCCTTTGTATTGCTCTATGGTGTGGCTGCACCTTAAGTACTGTGTGCAGTTCTGATAGCCACATCTCAAAAACTATATAGCGGAATTGGAAAAGGTATAGAGAAGAGCAACAAAAATAATAAAAGGGATGGTAAACTTCCCTATGAGGAAAGGCTAAAGTGATTACGGATCTTCTGCCTGGAACAGAGACAGCTCTGAGAGGAATGGAACGAGTAGATGTGAATTGCTTGTTTTCTCTTTCCAAAAATACTAGGACTACTGGGCATGTGATGAAACTACTAAGTAGCAGATTTAAAACAAACCGGAGAAAATATTTCTTCACTCAATGTGTAATTAAACTCTGGAATTCATTGGCTGGAGAATGTAGTGAAAACAGTTAGCTTAGCAGGGTTTAAAAAGGTTTGGATAATTTCCTAAATGAGAAGTCCATAAGCCATTATTAAGATGGCTTAGGGAAATCCACTGCTTATTCCTAGGATAAGCAGCATAAAATCTATTTTTGTCCTTGGGATATTGCCAGGTACTTGTGACCTGTGTTGGCTACTGTTGGAAATAGGATACTGGACTTGATGGACCTTTGGTCTGTCCTGGTATGACAACTCTTATGTCCTTATGAATACCATTTCCTTTGAGCACTGGAGAGTTAGGTTTCTATGCTGTTCTTGCACTATTGACTTTAGCACCGGGGTTTTCCAAATACACAATGAAACATAATTCTGTCTTCAGATCATCCTTCAATCTGCCTCCCCACAGACCTGTATCTTCAGATTATTACTGGAATCCCCATCCTTACCAAACTTCTTGAAACCTACATAAACAAACAACTAACAGCATACATAGAACTACACTCATACCTCCATCAAACACAATTCGGTTTCAGACAACAGCATAGCACAGAACTCCTCATCCTTACCTTACTAACCAAAATCAAACAACTGCTAAGTACAGGCCGACAGGCCACACTCCTTCAATTCGACATATCTGTAGCTTTTGACTCAGTTGATCATCAGTTACTCTTAGCAAAACTCTCTGAGATAGGGAAAGCAGATACGGTACTGCGCTGTTTCACTGACTTCCTCATGAACAGAAAATACACCATCAAAAAAGAAGTGTATACTCCAACAACTGGAGGGCCTTCTGTGGAGTTCCACAGGGTTCACCGCTCTCTCCTACTCTTTTCAACCTATTCATGAGCTCACTTGGAGATATCCAACTTGAAGATGAGAGCATACTGTCATACGCAGATGACATCTTACTCCTCACCAAACTGACACTCCTAAGAAAATTTCTGATAATACAGAAAAGATCCAAGCATGGGCAACTGCTCAAAAACTAAAATTAAATGCCACCAAAACCAAAGTCCTCTATTTCCACAATACCCAACAAACAGCACCTACAAGCATCACGCTCCAGTCGGGCAACATACTTGCTGTAGAAAAAGCCTTCAAAATTCTAGGCTGTATACTAGACTCCACATTATCCATGGAGCCGCAAGTATCCAATCTTCGAAAAAAAGCATTCTTCACCATGTCGAAAGAAAGCATTCTTTACCATGAAATAACTAAAACTCATCAGGCCATACTTCCCACCAGCATCACTTTGCCACCATTGTCCAGATGATGATTTTATCCCAACTTGATTATTGCAACTCCGCCTACCTAGGAATCAACGCCACCCTCACCCACAAAATGCAACTGATTCAAAACACTGCAGTAAGACTCATCTTTGGTCTGAAAAAATACGACTCCATTTCAACCCACTGCAAACAACTCCACTGGCTACCTATCACAGCTTGTATAAAATTCAAAACAGCCAGTATCATGCATCACATTATCTATGGCAAATCAGCAGCCCCACTCATCAATCTCTTAACAGATGCATGGTCCAAATCACGCAGAATTCTTAACAGGATCCAATTGAACCTCCCCTCGACAAAAAATCTTAAGTACAAAAGAATCTTCCAGTCCATGTTCACCTTCCTAGGAATTAAAATCTTGAATGAACTCAGAGACTATAAGAACGGAAACCAACCAAACCCTATTTTGAAAGAAACTGAAAACTTCACTCTTCGACAACTAAACTTCTAAGATCATCATAAGCATCTGACCTTTACTTATTTGCCTAGCTTAAGGTTTCATATCCCCTACCCATTCCTCAAGTCACCTAGAGCCTGATTAGGTATATGCGACACGCAAATATTAGATTAGATTTATAGTTCACTTGATTTTCAACTGTGACCAGGATAATTGTGCACAAGCGTACTTATATCTACTCTAGGGTTGTAAAAATGAATAATGAAAAAATGATGCAAATATTTGTAATAAAATAAAAAATATTATTATTTATTTGTTATCAAATTGTGATCATAAGATTATCAATTGGTTATCAGTTGCATCATGAGAATTATTACAGAAGCCAAAAGCTGGCCTTGCTCGTAACAAATTCCAACGTTTTACCAGTTACACATCCATATATATCCTAAATGACGACATTCCTTCACTATAATCTGACTGGTCCACATTATTTGTTTCCATATAAGGCTAGCTTCATATGGGCGTGTCACAAAAGCATTCCTAAAATTACATTCTTATACCTAAAAAGTTACATTCTCACATTAAGCTTACATATTTTATAAAAAGAAGAAATACATAGACAGATATTGTAATATACTCACAAAAACTATTCAGCTTTAAAATCCTTTCCTGCTAAAATCAGCTTGCCCTCTCTGTACTGAGAAAATCATCTCTGTCTCACTAAGACCAAATAGAGAAAAATGGAAGGAGCAGTTAACTCCCCCTCCCATCAGAATTTTAAAGAGTAGAAAAAAGTTGCTTAAGGTCAGTCAGAGGTTAAATACCAGAGGTAGCCTTATCAGACTTTCTTCAGGATTTCAGATATATGAAAATCAAAATAAAATATATTCTAATCTACACTTGTTACCTATGGCTACATAAGTAAATTCCTATTGTGTAATTTTACTGACTTACTGACTTACTAAAACTCAATTTTGGATCTATACATACAATGATACACATATGGATTCGATTTGTCTTTCCCACTGCAAACTCAGGCCAGAGCAAACTCAGGGCCTCTTGGAATGTGGATACCAGGTCAAAAGTCAACTCCTGTCTGCCTATAACTCCCTGAGGACTGGCCTAGTTCAGGCTGGTCACTCTTCAGAACAAAGAAGCCCTATAAAACTTAAGCTTTGCCATCTGGGGTAAATTTGCTATGATGGTTATCAATCACAGAATGTCTTAGCCTGCCTTCCTGTACCCTCAAGCACATGAAACTTGTGTCAAATCAATATGTTAAATTAGATTCCTATCTTTTACTTTTGTATTTCTGATTATTATATTCTAGCTTATCCAATTTTCACATATTTAGCTACTAATACCACATTCTCACCTGCTCTTGGATTAGGCCCTATCTATCAACAGGTTTTTCTAACTAGTAAATCCTGGTGCAATGTGAGAAAGTGTAATGGCTGAATTTTTTATTATTTCATGTTTGCTCATTTCATCACATCTACCTGTCCAGATAAACCAAGCTGGCCTTCTTCAGGTCTACTTAAGGCATAGGACAAGGTCAACTGTTGCCGTCTTTTGCTCATGCTATTGTGACCTGAAAAAGGACTGAAAGCCCTCAATAGTTTGTAAGGAAATGTATTATTTGTCCAATAATAAGTATAAAAAGCTATTATATACTTGAATGCATAGAAATAAATTGATTAATATGGAAGCCACACTACTTTACCCACCTAGGCCCTGATATTCATCACTAAACAGTTCTAACTGGTTTAGTGTACAAGCATTTTAGCTTCTGATGCACAAAATGGCTCTGTGTGGTCTTTTCCATGCACTTTAGCAGCCTCCAAGAATAGTATGGAAATTAAGAACATCTAGTTCATTAATATTAAAATGAGCACTCTGGGTGACACACAGATTGAAGCGCCAACTTTTAACACTCCATAATTACCAATAGGCCTGGAGGTGCCAGTAGCGCTGAACCGCACGTGTTAAAAGCATATACCAGCAGATCTGGGCTGCCAATTGCAGGACAGGTGAAAATCCAGAATAGTTCCTCCCTCTCACTAACTTTTATAACCTGTCAGCAATGTTAGTGATTAAAGCAGAGTACTTCCAGTAAGCTTGCCAGCTCCAGTCTCTCTCAATATCTTCAGTCCCTGCTACACCAGAACAGGAAGTTACATCAGCTGTTCCAGCGTAAGCAGGGACTGAAGAGACCAGGAGAGGCTGTGAAGTTGGTGAGTTTGCAGGCAGTGCTCTGCTTTAATACCTAGCACTGCTGGCAGGCTATTCAAGGTTAGTTAGAGGAAGGGAAGGAGAGTAACTGACCCGATCAGACCAAGGGAAAGTGAGGGAGAAAAGAGAGACAGAGAACCGACCATGGGGGGAAGGAATAGAGACATACCCAACCACAGAGAGATAAGACAGATAGACCCAACCACGGAGGGAAGGAGGAAAGAGAGACCTAACCATGGAAGGAGGGAGGGAGGAGAGACCCAACCATAGAAGGAGGGAAGGAGAAAGGAGAGAGAAAGAAAGAAAGAGAGAAGGAGACCCAACCAGGGAGAGAGGGAAGGAGGAAGGAGATAGAGACCCAACCATGGAGGGAGGGAGGAGAGAGAGACAGGGTAAGATCACAGGAAGATTTGCTGGGAGAAAGAGGTACAGACGGGGGAGATAGGGTGATGCATGAGAGCACTAGATTCTGGAAATAGGAATGGAAAAACCAAGGGAAATGGTGACAGAGGAGGGAAGGAGAGAATGGTGATCAGAGGAAGGGAAGAGGAGGAAAGAGAGAAGGGAAGAGAGGGTACTCATGGAAGGAAAAGGATGGGGAGGGAAATGATGGTGCTCATGAATGGTAGGGAAGGGAAGAGACAGAAACTAGGCAGATTTGAAAGCGAGGAAGAAAAGTTGATCATGAAAAAAGAGATATAGGACAGAAAATAGGAGAAAAAAATGAAAGAGTGAATAGAAGAGCACAGGGAAGCAGAACCAGAGATGTGGAATGAGATGATTAGAAAGATAAGGTCACCAGACAACAAAGGTAAGATAAATGATTTTATTATTAGTTTAGTAAATGTGTGTGTATGTGGGTAATGGGATTTGATATACCGCCTTTCTATGGCACAACTGAATTGAAATGTGTCAGTTTTGAGAATTTATGTGGAAATGTGAGGGGATGCTTTATGCAATTAATCACAAGATTTAATTGCGATTAATCATGCAATTAAAAATTCTAATCGATGTACAACCCTATTTTTCAATGATAAATTCATATTAGCAGAAATCATAATCGGTATGATCAAAAGAGGCTAATGTTATGAATCTATACAGGTAGGACTTACAATAAAAAGCAGGCTCCACACACTTACTACACAAAAGAGGTAAAAAGGATAAAATATTTCAAAGGTATTTCACAAACTGTTCTTTTAGTTTCTGAAACCAGAGAACTATTTTTACTCAGGGTCATGCACCGCATTAGTCCTGTCTCTTGGAGCAGGTCTATGCAAAGCTTTATTTGGATCAGGAAAATCTTCCTGTTATGCAATATAAAAGTGAGGATTTTTTTCAAGTTCCACCAACCAAAGCCATTGTTTAGTCAAGAAACTGTCAACAGATGACCTCCTGACCTGAATTAGGTTTGCATTCCAACTAGGCATAAAGTAGAAACTTATCTTGCCAAGGTTACTGGACAAGGTAGGTCCGGTTCAGTTGGTTTTCAAGGACACAAATTCCCTGCAGGAACTAGTATGGAGTCACAGTGCGTCTGTGTGTAAGCTGAAGTAAAAAAAAAAAAAAAACACCAAACAAACAAGAACAGCCCAAGGCAAAAACCAAACAGGATTCCCTTTGTTAAGCGACCTGCTGAGTGAAAATATACCAAAAAGTGAGGTATATGAATTATTTAAACCACAAGATAAAAGATATCAACTGCATAATCCTGCAAAATGTCAGCCCTCAATAGAAAAGTAATTAACCCCAGAAATCAAACACCCGCTTTAAGTACCTGCTGTTAGAACATAAGAACAGCCTTACTGGGTCAGACCAATTGTCCATCTAGCCCAGTATCCTGTCTTCATGGAGGTCAATCCAAGTCACAGATACCTACCTGGTTGTTAGGCTGTAGAACATGAAAAACATTAAAGTTGTGAAAAAAATTGCGTAGTCCCTGTAACAGCTGCAGCTCGGTCACCTAAACGCTAACAAGCAGTCTTGGGAGGTAGGAGAATAGGCTTTTATTTACACAAAATTAGGGGGTCTGTTTTCCTCACAGGTCTCCCTACATAGAAATTAGCTTCTTTCTCAAAATTCACTGCCCTTCTCAGTTTAGTTAGTCCAGAGTTCTGGGTGACAGTTCTCCTTGTCCAGCCAGGAGCACAGTTCGGGTAAACCCGCCTCCGAGAGTTTAAGATGCAGTCTTTTCAAAGAAAAATTTCAGTTCAGCAGGTTCCTGATCCTCCACATCCTTCCTTCACTCTGGGAACCCTGGTTCTGATCCTGGCTCTCCCTCTTAAACTCTCCTCTACTTCCTGGTTTGGTTCTTTCCTCCCCTCCCCTCCCCATCTGCTGAAGCTGTTTCCCTTTCTGGGCTGTCCTTGCCTTTCTTCCAGCCGGCCAGGAGGTGGAATGCTGGAGGTTCCTCCAGGAAACCGTCTAGCTGGGGAGCTGAACTAACCCAGGGAAGGGGCAAGATTTCATAGCCTCTGTCACAGTTCCATTCTACTGACCCTCCACTACACAAAACTTTCAAAAATGAACGTTGCCTCTCTAAACTTTTATAGCCTTTATCTCTGTAATTTGTAACCCCTCTTTTGGAACCTTTTCACTCAGTGTAAAAAAGAAGGCTGCAATAGCAACAGGAAAAGCTTTGTTCTCACAGGCTGGTCTACTTTTGCACACAATCACGGTGGATACGTTCCGATTCTGGAGCTCATAAGAAATGAGGCTGCCTCAATGATCTCCTTGCTGCTGTATACTTGCACCTGGAGTTTATTGACGCTGTCAGTATTTGAAAGCTTATGTAAAACAGACCAACACCAAGGGCTGTGTGAGCAGTGCAGCCACGTGGGCAAAAGGGAGGCAGGGATGCCAAAATTACTCCTTGTCTATCATCTCATCTTCTTGGCCACAGCACAATGGGCAGGGGTGCCAGGGCTGTCACACAGGGTATGATTTCAGTTCAGTACACTGCTATTCCCTGCTACCAAAACACACCCTTACTTCCAAACTGTTAGGCCCCTTGTTTGCTATTACTATGATCATTGAGCATATTTTACGGAGGTCCATGCTATCGGTGTTCATTTGCATAACTTAGGGCTCCTTTTACAAAGGTGCGCTAGCGTTTTTAGCGCACGCACCGGATTAGCGCGTGCTATAGTGTGCACTACCCGAAAAACTAACGCCTGCTCAAGAGGAGGCAGTAGCGGCTAGCACGCATGACATTTTAGCATGCGCTATTCCACGCGTAAAGGCCCTAACGCACCTTTGTAAAAGGAGCCGTTAGTATGTTAAACTTTCTTCAGCTGGCCTGTTCTCTCACAATCAAAGACTATATCAATGCAATACAAGGGTAATTATGTGTTATATCCTCATTGTTTCACCCTCCTCCTAGACCTTTCTAACATATCTTTATTGATATATTTGGTGCATACCAGCGTGTACTTGTACACTAGGAGTGCTCAGGGGTAGCTCTTGAGAGGCACATAGGAAGTAAATACCAGGAGACTAAAAATAATCCAAAATACCGCAGTGCGCCTCATTTTTGACCTAAAGAAATGGGAACATGTCACCCCTTTCTACCACCAACTACACTGGCTGCCATTTGAATCTAGAGTTCTTTTTAAATTTGCATGCTTCTGTTACAAATCGGTTAACGGTTCTTCTCCTAGTTACATAAATACCCACTTTAACCTTTATTGCAACAACAGGACATCACGCAGAATTCAACTGTTCGCCTTCCCTTCGCCAAAACAGTGTCTTCTCAAAAGATTCCTCGATAGAACTTTCGCCTTCCAAGCAGCCAAGTTGAACCCATGGCTAGCCCAGATGATACTCGAGGCCCCCACTTACCTTGCCTTCAGAAAACTACTAAAAACTTACCTATTCAGCAAACATGACCCTTAATTAATCCTTTCACCCCAAATAACACCGGTCCCACCCCTCCCCCTTTCGCCCTCACCAGATCCTCCCTTGTCCCACTCTCTACTTCCCTTGTCTAGTTCGATCAAAGCTGCAATTTCTGTTAAATTGCTGTACATTTTCCCTTCATTGCAGACTACTGTAAACTGCTGTAACTTCCTCGCTGACTGCTGTAAATTGTTGTAATCTATCGCAAATCTGATTGTAATTTGTTGTAAATCTGCTTGTAACTTGTTGTAAATAAGATTGTCAATGCAGATCATTTGTTAATTGATGTAAACCGCCTAGAACTCGCTGGGTATGGCGGTATACAAGAATAAAGTTATTATTAAAATCCGGATGTCTCAATCATTCTCCTTTTTCTGGAGTCATATGGTAACTCTAGACAAACAAGCATTTAACCTTCTCTTGACAGGCATAATTAGCCATACCTTCAATCTAGGCAGGATTTTATAAAGATGTATAAACACCTATATGCCTTTATAAAAAGAGGCGCTTTCCTACCTATTAACCTAGGCACCGTTATAAAAGTTACTCCTTATTGGGTCCACATTAAAAATCAAAATGGCACCTTATTAAAAGGAAGTTTACCATTTTGTAAAACCTAAATTACACAACCCTAAAGTGAAAAGTCTCCAGTCATGGTACATTGGCTTGTGATGCCACTGGGGCTTGCACGCACGCATTTGAGAAATTGAAAGCTATGCCGTCAGTAGTTTCACTATCCGCAGGGCCTCCCAAGGTGGACAGGTTTCAGCGAAGATATCAGACTAATGATGTTCCACCCATCTGGGCAGCAGCACGTGGGCAGTGCTGGAGGCGGAGGATTGCATTTGATGCGACTACGCCAACATGGAATTTATACTGCGCAGAAGAAAGGCAATCTACTTCTGTATTCTGCCACAAAAACTTGATGATGTTCATAAGTCGATAGGACTCAAATACGAGTCAATGGCACCTAAAGTGAAAAAGTACAAACGACTTTATCGCACAGTAAGCATTCACCAGAGCTTCCAAAATGGGAGTCGAGTGTCTTCACGGAATATTGAAGCCATACATTATTTTACAATGTCAGCATAACACCATCACTTAGTATGTTCCATGGTGGTATTTTGTGCTTGACTGGCGCACCATGTCGTGGTCATGAGCCCAAAGACAATTTTACACTCCTTGCCACCACCATCACTACTTCTTTTTTTAAAATCTTGAACAAGTAATTCGTATATACTTTAATAACACTTATTAATCTTACATATATTGTATCGTCGGCCAATCTGTACTGCAAATGTTTTACATTTCATTGCCAATCTGGCATCACCACCAGCTATGCTTTACCATTTCATCCAGATGAATGACTGATGTCGTATACCATTAACTCAAAGAAGTCTGTGGTAAAATAGCTCACTTTAAGCAACATACGAGAGAGCTACTGTATCATATTAACATAAGGGCAAGTTCTTTTTTTTAATTCGTTATTCATTTTTATAACTTTCATCAAGTGCATCAAAAAGTAATAACATTTTAACTTAAATACATCACTTGAAATTTTACAATTCTTCATATCAAATTGAATTTATCCCTTTCCCTCCCATCCTTTCAATATCTCATAACACATTTACCATATAATACAGTCCCTTTTCCCCACCCTATTCTTTCATTTGTACAAATCAGGGAAAATGATACCTATTCATTACAATAATTTGTTAATGGCCCCCACACATCTTGAAATTTATTAAAAATTCCCTTTCTGAATAGTTAATGTTTTTTCCATTTTATAAATGACACCCTGAGTTCCACCAAAAACTGTAGTTTAATCTATTCCAATTTTTCCAATTACAAGTTATTTGTTGAATGGCGACTCCTGTTAAAATATGCAAAAGTTTATTATTTTCGGAAGATATTTGGCTCTTAACTCTCATAGACATGCCAAATAATTCTGTATCATACGATAATGCCACATGATTTTCTAACAAACTATTAATTTGGCCCCAAATTGATTTCCAAAAGCCATAATAAATGGACAATAGATCAATAAATGATCTAAAGTCCCTGCTTCAAGATGACAATGCCAACATCTATCAGACTTAGATATACAAATTCTATAAGAAGCGCCCAAAAGGTAGGCGCCGATATAGGCACTGTTCAGCGCGATTCAAGTAAAATTGGGTGCTGTTTAGTGAATCATGCTGAGCGGCACCTATTTTGGAGCCAGCCCTAAGCACAACTAAAAGTTAGGCGCCCATACGAGTGCTTAAGCACGCTTAAGAGCAGTGATTCTGTAAGAAGGCGCCTAACGTATAGCCACGCCCATACCTAACATGCATGGTGCCTATTTTTTGGAAGGCCACCTAAATTTTTAGAGGCGCCTTGTTACAGAATCGCGCTTTCTTGATAGGCGCCTATGTTTCAATTAGTGCTGATTAAAAAGCTTAATTGGGCTTGTTATTCAATTCAGATAGGCACCTATTTAGTTGGGCGCCTCCGAAATAGGTGTTACAGAATTTGGGCCATAGTGCTTGCACTCAACACCTGAAAATAAGTCACGGCAGGACCCTCGTTGTAACCCGTCTGTACTAATGCATGAAAGTGTTGCTCAGCTTAAAAAACAGAAACTGCAAAGTACCTTAAAGTCTGCAGCCTTTAGAAGAGCAGAGGGAAAGTCCTAGGGATTTTAAGGAAACACCAGAAGTATTCAAGAACAGAGGTGGCCTTCTCCACCAAAAATTATGAAACAGGTTTGAGAAGGCATTAGAAAGCCCCCAAAAGGTGGCATATCATCAAGTTCAACTTCTTAAAAGCACCAAAAGGACATACCTACAGGTTACATTAAAAACCTGTTTGGTTCCTTAGAAAGGACCTTGGTCATAGAGAACAGCTAAAATCGTAGTAAAACAAAATGCAGAAAGCGATATATTCTATTATGCTACTTGACTCATCTTCTCACACTCAGCTGTCTAGTTTAACTTTTCCCTATAGAATGAGTAAGCCCCCATCAAAATGCATTGCAACATCTGGCTCCAGTACTTCACGGTGGCTATCAAACCAACGTAAGCCTCCTCAGTGGCACGTTTATTAAACCTAACACTTTTAAAATAAATGCCGCCTCTTGGGCCTCACAGTTAACACTGTTATTCATCACATGATGTACTGTGCAGTAGGGTCTCATGCCATTCATTGCTTGGAGCATTTGCAGTGCAGTGCAGGTGGGATGGGCTGAACAGCTGTTGCAGTCACTGTTGGAGATATCATCAGGGACTTCACTTTATGGGAAATATATGGCCTCTTTTACAAAGCTACGCTAGCGGCTGCTGTGTGGAAACAGCCCCGAAGCCCTTTAATTCTCTATGGGCTTCGGGGCTGTTAGCGCAGAGCAGCCGCTAGCACGGCTTTGTAAAAGAGGCCGATAATTGAATTCTGCACTCAAATATCTCACATCTAACTTTTAATGCAGAAACTTTTAAAGGCTTTGGACAGATGTATTAGTAAAGGTTTTTATTTATTTTTTTATCTTTTTAACAATTTTTTGGACTGTTTTTGGGATTCTGTTTGCAGTGCCCTTCAATTTTCTGACATCCTATGTAAAGAATTTAATTTAATTCCAGCACTTCTATACCATATAAGATTAAAATTCAAGGTGGGTCACAACAGTTAAAAATAAGAGAAACCATCATACAACAAACGCACATTATTTAAAAACAGTAATGAAATACTACAAAAAGATGACATAAAAATCATAAATGGGTTATTTTTTTTTTGTGTGTTCAATCAGTTTTATTGAATTTTAGAAACAGACAAAAACACAAAAGCAATAAACAACAACCTGTGTTTTGCAGAAACACAATCAGATACAGCAGATGTGCAGGAAAACAAACTATATAATGCCATTCCAAAGACCATACTGCCACATGATCTATACAAATGTAACCTAATACAATTCTGAATCAGACATTAAAGGCATGATGTGTGCAGCAAAAAGACATAAAGAACTAACATGAAGGGTGACCTAAGATGTCAAGAAAAGCAGCTACAGTGATCTGCAATAGGACAAGACAGGTGACCACACATTATTATAGGAACAGTAAGAGTTAGTCTTTTCAGCAGCAATGAGTTCATATTTTGAATACAGACTAACAGTATCCACCAGTTGTTGTGACGTAGAGAAGAAAAATTTTTCCAACAGGACAATATTGTTTTAATTGCAACGAGCAACAGACATTTAAGTAGTTTGGACTCATGTTTGTCCAATTGATTCTTCTTAAGCGCTGTTGCTCCATAGATAACAATCGGAAATGAAAGCTCTTCATAGATGGGAAGTATCTGTCGCACAGTGACCCAGACCGCAGACCAAAATGAAAACAGTTGAGGACAGTGAAAGATCATATGATCTAGAGTACCAACAGATTGTAAACAAGACCAGCACAAGTTTGACGATGAAGACCCCCCAGCCTTGATAATTTGAGTGGTGTCCAGTAAGCATGATGATAAAAAAAAGAGGACTGTGTGCAGGATCGCAGATGATATTAATGCCTTGAAAGAGGACAGCCATAAGTCTTCCCAGTCACATGAGTCGACAGGCACCACAGTATCATGAGCCCAGATATCATGAAGAGTAGTGGGCGGAGGGAATTTTTTCTTATATAACAACTTATACCAAGCAGATGCTTGACCAGGTTGAGAGTTATTTGAGACTGACCACTGGAGAATAGTAGGTAGGTCCGATGTCAACTTGTTCTTCTTTAAGTAAGATGACAAACAGTGCCTCAGCTGAATCCATTGATAGTATTGAGTCAAATCTAGGTCATAAGCGGCAACTAGTGTTGGATAATCAAGGAATGTGTGGTCAGACATCAACTGACCAATGGACCAGATACTCTTCTTACGCCAAGATTTCCATTCTATATTTTGACCCTGTATTTGCAAGAGTGGGTTGCGCCATAGAGGAGAAGAAGTAGTAGAATTCCACGATATAGGAGCGATTTTGTCTAATTCCTCTAATGCAGATTTGGTAGACGATAGTATGACATTAGCTTGAATAGTGGAGTCCGCTGAAGCAAACGGGGCATATATTAGATGGTCATGAGGAAGAAGGGCATTTTCCAATTGCAGCCATGCAGGGCCATGCTCAAGAGCAGGAGCTTCAAACCATCTAGATCCCTGCCTACACAAAAAGGCTAGATGGTAATCGTAAAAACTAGGAAAATTGACCCCACCATGCGCCTTTATACATTTTAATTTTTTCAGAGCAATACGTGGAGTCTTAGCATTCCACAGGAATTTGACCATTGTAGACTCAAATTTTTTGTAGGCAGTAACTGGAAGAAGGAACGGAATCATAGAAAAGATGTATGTGACTTTAGGGGCTAAGACCATCTTGATGGAGTCCAGGCGGCCCCACCAGGACAATTTTAAGGGTGACCATCTGGATGTGGTAGAAAGAATAATGTCCATGTTGTAAGATATATTATAATCTTGCGTCTCCTCTAATGAAGTACCAAAGTAAACCCCCAAGTATTTCATCTTCGTCGGGGTATATTTGAGATGGAGTACACGTATATCAGCGCCACACGGGCAACCAGATAATGGCATAACTTCTGTCTTTGATGCGTTAAGCTTATATCCAGAGATGAGGGAGTAATCTTCTATCGTTTGTAGAACTGCTGGTAAGGAATCCATCGAGGTATACAGTTGGATATCATCTGCATATGCTGATAGCTTAACAGTCACATCGTTGAGTTGAAAGCCACCGATGAATGGGTTTGCTCTAATGGCAATTAACAAAGGTTCTAATGCCAGATTAAATAACAAAGGAGATAGAGGGCACCCCTGTCTCGTGCCTCTCAATGGCGAGAATGTTGCAGAGAAAACCCCATTGACACGCAGGCGGGTAGCTGGGTTTGAGTATAGCACACGAATCATTTGGATGAAAGTGTCTTGGAATCCAAACCATGATAAGACCTTAAACATATAGAACCATTCAATAAGGTCAAAGGCCTTTTCAGCCTCCAGGGCTATGGCAACATAAGATGTCTCGCTGCAGGAAGCTAGTGAGATGATATGAGAGAACAACCTGGAATTATCACCTGCTAACCTGCCTTTCATGAAGCCATTTTGATCCATGTGAATAAGTTTTGGTAGAACCAGCTGGAGTCTAGAGGCTAACAGTTTCGCATAAAGTTTTGCGTCGACATTTATTAAAGATAAAGGCTGATAATGTTGAACATATAACGGATCTTTCTCAGGCTTTAACAGGACAATAATCACAGCCTCTGTGAAGGAGCCAGATGTCGAGCCCTGAGTAATGGACCATTCCAATTGGTGCGAAGCTCAGGATGGGAGGACAAAGCCACAGATTTGTCCAGATTCAAGGAGAGGCCTGAATGAAAGCCAAATTCTGAAAGGAAATCCAATGCTAGCGGCAAAGAAACCTCTGGGTCTGTGAGAATCAAAAACAGATCATCAGCAAAAGCCAACGTCTTCAAGATCCCATCCGCTACCCGAAGGCCCCGCACCTCAGGAAAGAGACGAAGGGTACAATGTAAAGGTTTTAGAGCAGTGGGGAAAGAGGACAACCCTGTCGGGTACTCCGAAAAATAGGAAAGGAATCCTTGCAAGTGCCATTAACCAACAAGGATACTTGAGGGTTGGAATATATAGAACACACCACCTAGAGATAGAACCCTCCAATCCCCACATACTCAAACATGCGAAACAAAAGGGACCAATGAACGCTATCGAAGGCTTTAGAGGCATCCAGACTAACGAACAGCGCTGGAATCCCAAGATCCTGACAATGTGCCAATGCGCAAAGGACCTTAAGCACATTGCAAACCTATTGACGTCCTTGAACAAACCCTACCTGGTCAGCATGAATAACTGTTGGAAGATGAGGAGCAAGGCGATTGGCCAACATGAGGGATAACAGTTTAAGGTTGACATTGATCAATGAAATCGGGTGATATGAGCCAGGATTATCAGCCACCTTGCCCGGCTTCAGCAACAATGCGATAAGTGCCTCATTGGCATAATGAGGAAAGGAACCGTTAGCTATAGCAGAATTATAGTAATCCAACAGTGGACCACAAAGATGAGGCGAAAGAATATAATAAAATTCACCCGAATAGCCATCCGGGCCCGGGGCCTTGCCCATACAGAGAGACTTAATGGCCGTCTACAATTCCAGCACCTGGAAGGGACTGTTAAAACTGGTCACCGCTTTATCAGGAAGACGCGGCAACCCAGACGACTGCAGATAATCCATCATAAGCTCCTCAGAAGCATTAACGGGAGCAGCATACAGATGAGAAAAGAAATCCGAGAGGGTCTCGGCCATTTCCGCCATTCTAGTCACACGACCCCCCCCCGGGAGTCCGAAGCATCAAAATCGGTTTATTGCCCGTCTTAGCATCCACAAAGTGTGCCAATAAATACCCCGGCCAATTACCGAACCGTGAAAACGATGTTTATGGTAAGCCACCCACTTCTGAAAATGAGAATGGAGTAAAGAGTTAAGCGCTGCCTGGGTAGACAAATATTGCTCCTGGGCCGCTGGAGAAGGAGCAGAATGAAAGGTCCGCTTAGCTACGTGTAAGGCTCGCTCCAAAGTTATGATACTACGATTAATACGTTTATGCCTGGCACAAAGAAAGGAAATGATATGGCCCCTAAGCACTGTCTTGGCAGCTTCCCAGAACAGAATAGGATCCTCCTGATGTTGTGCATTATGAAGTAAATAATCTTCCCACTGGGTCCACAAAAAGGTCTGAAACTCAACATCCTGTACCAGGTAAAATGGGAACCGCCAAGAAGGAGTACGTACATAAGCAGGGTCCAAATGAATATCAATTCAGATCGGTGTATGATCAGAAATACTCAAAGGGCCAATCTCCGCCGAAGATACAGAAGGAAACAATCCTGGGGACACAAAGACACAGTCGATCCGAGACCAAGTATTATGAGCATGTGAGAGTTGAGTATAGTCCCTAACCTCAGGATGTAAAAGGCGCCAAGGGTCAACCACGGAGAGAGTATCACAAAAATCAGCAAGAAGACGATCTTGAGCCCCCAAAGAAGAGGACAAAACATCAGACTTATCACTATCGGGATCAATGACCAAATTGAAATCACCCACCAGGAGCAAAGGGTCACCAGAATAACAAGCATGAAGGGCAACCAATCCCTGTGAAAAGGAAGATTTAGACGAGTTGGGCTCGTAGACCACTAACAACAAATAACTCCGGTCCCTCAACAAAACAAGCAACAGTAAATAACGACCATCCAATGATTTATCAAGGACCTGAACCCCCAGGGGCGAAGACTTCCAGATCAACACTGCAACTCCGCCATGACGCCCAGGGGAAGAGGCAAAATAAACTTCACCCATCCACGATCGACATAACTTAAGGTGTTCTTCATCTGTTAGATGGGTCTCTTGTAAACAGGCTATATCAGAAAGATGATGCTGGAGAGCCGCCAAAATTTTAGACCGTTTAATTGGCGACGTGATACCCCCAACATTCCAAGAGGTTAGTCGAAAAGGTGTTTTCACGTCAGCCAGAGAAAAGAAGAAAAGTAGCCAAGAGACAAGGAAAATCACTGAGCCCAGCCTTCCCCAGGGTAACAAATTCCAAACAGATCAACAACACAGAGTAGTCCCAGGAACCCAGTTGAAAATGCACAACACAACAGATACCAATGACCCCAGAAGTCATTCCAGGAGAACAAGAATAGGAGGACCCCCCAAAACCCAACCCACCCCTACCTGATCTTCACCACCACCCTCCCAAACCAATCCCCCCATACTCCCAATAACAGTCTCTCACCCCGTCCCACAAAAATGGAGCGGAGAGATGAAGTCCCGATTTGATGTGAACAGGGCCCCCAGTTCCCCCACCCCCACCCACCCCAGGAACCCACAACCAGAACCAAATCCAAAATAGAAAACCCCACACACTCAGTCACCAGACCAACCACAGCACACACTCACCCAGTGGTCTGCCCAAAACCCCAAAGGCAACAAAAAACACTTCAAGAAAATAGTGAACAAGGGCTCATGCCTCAAAAATTCCACAAGAGTGCTCCATAACCTACCAACAACCTGGCTTGGAACAGCCTCCCATCCCCCACAAACAATCACCCTCCTCCCCAGAACCAAACCGTATACATTCCACAAAAAGGTCTGACCCTAACATTACCCTAACATTCACACCCTAAACTCTGCACTCCTAAACGAATCCCAGGTATGAATAAATGGCACGGCTCGAGCAAAAAGATACTATCCCCCCAAGAAGAACTAAACCCCAAACCTACTATAACCAAGCATTCAAACCCCAGACTCTCAAAAACCCCACAAGCACTCCAAAAACCACAGAGGATTCTGGGTAGACAAAGTCTCAGAAATAGCAGAATAACCAGCAACCAGGCTCCAGAAGAAGAGTCCTCAGGAAGCAATTACTGCCATCCACGGTGCCATCGGGATCAGGGTGCTGAAGAGGGACCAGGCACAGCAGGTAAAGTGTCCAGAAAAGCCTGGGCGTCCTCAACGGTAGAATAACTCTTCCACCCGGTGCTCGTCCAGATCTTCAGATGCGCCGGGTAGAGCAACATAAAGTGCTGCTTATGATCAAAGAGGGCAGAACAAACCCTGGAAAAGCACTGCCGGCGTTCTTGTAAGGCAGGAGAATAGTCCTGGAAAATCCGGATTGGAGATCCCTCATAGCAGAGAGTGTTGCGCTTCTGCTTATGCCGCATCAGCTCAGCTTTGTGGGCAGAGTTATGTACCTTCAGGATGGTGACTCGGGCGCGGGTGTGATCATCCTGTCTCCTGCCCAAGCGATGCGCTCGGTCCAAATGCAGGGGCCCCATGCCAGCTGGCAGTGGAAGTTCATTTTGGAGCCAAGACTCGAGGATGGACAGAAGACGCGAGTCAGGGACTGCCTCAGGGAAGCCTATCAGCCGAAGATTATTCCTTCTTGAGCGGTTCTCCAGGTCCTCGAGCTTATCTGCCTGGCGCTGCAGCTGCTCTTTTAAAGAAATGAGATCCGCCACTGAAGCCGTGTGCGCGTCCTCCACCAGCGCCACCTGTGTCTCGAGCTCTCCGGTGCGCCGAGTAGTTTCCGTGAGTAAAGCTTCTAAAGAGTTAAGCCGCCCTAGAGTTGCTCAAAACAGGAATCCAAGGCATGTACCACTGATGCCGAAAGCGCTTCAATATGTGCATCAGAAAGGGGTAGCGCTGAACCCAACTCTGCTGCCATCTTAGGATCAGACTTTGAAGGCTGCACGTCTTTTTCTTTGTCCTTTCTGGTTGCCCTCCCACTCATCGCCGGGCTGAAATGCTGGACAAACCTGTCCATGCACTGCTCTCAGCACTATAGCTCCGTTGCAGACACTAATTGAGGCCAGGCAAGGTGGGAAAGGACCAGGGGCCCCGGAGCATGAGCAAGACACGTCCTGCTCTGCTCAGCACATCACGTGACTCCATGGAAAGGCAATATAAACAGAAATGCAATTAAACCTGGGAGTTTTCTGACCGCTCTGGAGGGGATTATACATTAGCAATCCAGTTCAGGCATTTAGTAATAATCTGCCTTATTTCAAATCATGTCTCATTTTTCTTGACACACTAGTGAAACAGTTAAATTTTAATACAGTAAAGCAGTTGGCTAACTTGTTTTTCTACTTCTATTCCCCTCCACCCTTTCTAGTTTTTACCAGTGCTTTGAAGGATTGCTCACTGTATGGCCCTTGCCTCTATTTTGTGCCTCTTCATGTGAACACAGGTCAGCATGTGTGACTCCAAAAATTAAAAGATGTTGTGCACAGAAGCCAAAATGAGTGGGATGCTCTGTTTATATAAAGATGTACCCTTCAATTTTCTGACATCCTATGTAGAGAATGACACTGGGAAAGGTACCCGCAGTTAACCGCGGGGCAGGAACGGGGACAGAGCCTATGGGGTGGGGATGAGAACAGAGCCCACGGGGCGAGAACGGGAATAGGGCCCATAGGGATGGGTGGGAACAGGGCCAGGGACAGCCTGCAAGGACAGGGACAAACGTTGTCAATGTGTCAGTCTATAATTTTAAATTTGAAACTAGTATTAATTAACAAAATTGGCAACTGAATTCAATGACTATAAAAAACTGCAGAAGCTGCTTTTGTATTTAAATGAACTACTGTTAAATGAGATCATTTCAGTCTTGTCTGCCTTTGATGTAGCAACAAGTCTTGTCTGCTGATCGGACTCCTACCATCTACAACGTCCTTCCATCATGTGCCCAGCTGTTCAAGCATCTTAATGTTACTGCAACAGATTCATTCATCACTGGAACATTTCCAACATTTAACAGACACAGGGGAACATTGTGGGAGGGTTTGGGGGATTGCGGCAGAAGAGATTGGGTATCTCTCCTGCTGGCGATTATTCAGAGGGAAGGGATTGCGGCAGCTTCTTAAAAGAGCTAAGGGGCTCATAATTGAAACAAAAAAACGTCTAAAAAACAGCCTAAATCAGCACTTGGACGATCAGTAACATAAAACGTCCTAGTGCCGATAATCGAACAGGGTTTTAGACGTATTTAAAAACGACTTAGGCCTTCATAGTGCTGCTGAACGACCAGAGCTAAAAGGGGTGTTTTAGGAGGAGTGGTGAGAGTGGGATTAGGGCGGGCCGTAGGCCGTCCTAGACTTATTTGTACTGCTTGTATAACCGAAGGTTTTACAACACTGCCTAGACAGAACTTGGAAGTTGTGACTTAGGCCATCTAAAACAGGTCTAAGTCCACAAAAGGTATCCAAAGTGACCAGATAAGCACTGCAGACACAAAGTACAGACTCCCACATTCAGTCCCAGTGATCACTGACCCCCCCACCCCCATCAAAAACATAATAACAGCTTTACATATCTGCCTCCAGAACATCAGCACCTGGTAGCCTGGCACAGGAAAGCCTAGCAGAGCTTCAGAGAGGTGGCTTAAGTGGTCTTGGGGGTGGGTTAGTGAACCATGGAGAGAAGGACCCAGGCCCATAAGCCACTCTAATCACTGCATTCATGTGCACCCCCCAAAAACCCCCCAAACCCTTTTGTACTGCCATATAAGTTGCTCCTGAAGCCATAAGGACTATTGGGGTGGTAGATAGGTGGTTCTAGTAGATTCTGGGGTGTTTTGGGGGGCTCACCATGACTTATAAGGGAGCTGTTGTGAGATGTTTATGTGGCACCCTTTTTGTGAAGTTCACAGCAGTGCCCTGTAAGGTGCCCCACTACTCTGTTGCCATGTCTGGGTGTCCAGTCCCTTACTTTTCTGGCCCCTCCCCTGTCCAAAAGGTCTTTTACTAGTCGTTTTTGACTTGGACAAATTTTTGGATGAAAATGGGGTATAAAGATGGACGACTTAGCGGTCTGGATGATCAGACGGCTGGACATACAGTTGGATGATTTAAAAAAAAAAAAAAAAATGTTGGACGTATTTTTCGAAAATGGACCTTTTCCCATGTCCAACTTGTGAGTTAGGCCAGAATGGACTTACACGTTTCTTTTGATTATGCCCCTCCACATGTTTTAATCCCCCCACGCCCTACAGGAATGCATTTGTGCAACATGTACATTACGTGCTTCACAAGCATACAGTATGCATGAGACAAAACCACATATGGGAGACTATAAATCAAATGGCCAAGATCTTAATGGGCCATTGAATTATTTTCAGAAATGATACCCCACATTGTTGTCATTGCTGCATCTATTTATTTGTTCTTTCCTATTCAGGTCACTCATGGACTGGTTAATTCAACTTTTACTAGACAGTAAATTTCCTCTGTACCTAGAAAGAAGACTGAGCAAGGCTTCCGAGTTCAACAGTTGACAACCAAGCAGTTGGGCAAAAAGGTGGTTACTTCATTGGGAAAGATACCATCATCAGGATTAATTCTTTTGGCAGTTTAGATGCTTAAGAACATAAGAATAGCTTTACTGGGTCAGACTAATGGTCGATCAAGCCCAGTAGCCCGTTCGCACGGTGGCCAATCCAGGTCACCAGTACCTGGCCAGAACCCAAGGTGTAGCAATATTCCATGCTACCAATACAGGGCAAGCAGTGGCTTCTCCCATGTCTTTCTCAATAACAGACTATGGACTTTTCCTCCAGGAATTTGTCCCAACCTTTCTTAAAACCAGCTACACTATTCGCTCTTATCACAACATCTGGCAATGCGTTCCTGAGCTTAATTATTCTCTGAGTGAAAAAAAATTTCCTCCTATTGGTTTTAAAAGTATTTCCGTGTAACTTCATCGAGTGTCCCCTAGTGTTTGCAATTTTTGACAGAGTGAAAAATCGATCCACTTGTACCCATTCTACTCCACTCAGGATTTTGTAGACTTCAATCATATCTCCCCTCAGCCGTCTCTTTTCCAAGCTGAAGAGCTCTAACCGTTTAGTCTTTCCTTATATGAAAGGAGTTCCATCCCCTTATCATTTTGGTTGCTCTTCTTTGAACCTTTTCTAGCGCCACTATATCTTTCTTGAGATAAGGAGACCAGAATTGAACGCAAGACTCCAGATGAGGTCACACCATGGAGCGATACAGGGGCATTATGACATTCTTAGTCTTATTAACCATCCCTTTTTTAATAATTCCCAGCATCCTGTTTGCTTTTTTGACCGCTGCCACACATTGGGCGGAAAGTTTCATCATATTGTCTACAATGATACCCAGATCCTTTTCTTGAGCGCTAACCCCCAAGGTGGACCCTAGCATCTGGTAACTGTGATTCAGGTTATTCTTCTCAATGTGCATTCTTCCCAATGGACGCTTAGTGTGTGAGGGAGGAGGGGAGAAGTGGGGGCACTGAGCTGTCTCCACAGTGATCATCTGGGACCGTGGTGACGGCACTGCCCCCTGGGCTCCGGAGGCGGCCCCGAGCCCGAGCAGGCGGCCTTAGCCGCGGCAGTGAGTGGCTCCTTGCACAAATACGCCCTGAAGAAGGTGCTGAATGCGGAGGAGGCTGAGTTGTATGAATTGGCGCAGGCCGCTGGAATCAGCGTGGACCAGGAGGTATTCAAAATCTTAGTGGATTTACTGAAGATGAATGTGGTAGTCTTCCAGATGTTCTAGTCTATGTGTGCTGGACACAGATTAGCAGACACCACTTCTGAGACTAGCACTGCTGCCCCACCTGTTACCCTGTCAGATACAAGAGGAAGAAATAAGCCCAATGCAGCTGTCAGTGGGACTCAGATATCTACACAGCGCAACAGCAGTTGAGAGAGCTCAAGCCAAAGAATGCCTCGGCAAACCAGTGCCACACAACTGCAGAAGGGTGGAAGTTCTGGGAAAACTGCAGGAGGTGGTAGTTCATGAGCTGGTCCTGCTCTTAATGGCAGCATAAGTAATGGTCTCCCAGTGGAGGTGAAGGGCCCAATATTCAGCTGGCATTTAAACTCTTCTTCAAGCAAAAAAGCCATCGATGTTTGTGGCTTACCCTAAGACGAGGAAGGTTTCCACCTCAGGTGGGCCAAAGATCAAGTAGAGCCTTTTGAGGTGCCAATTCCTATGATCCTGGTATTTCTACAAGCCAGCCTAGCGGTGGCATCTCTCATAATTCAATAGCATGCCCCTTCATGTTTCTGAGCTCAAGGAGGAAAGCTATTGCTGGCATCTCATCTACTCTTTATCTCCTCTAGAAATTACCAGATATCTTCTTCATGTAATACCTTTTTTGTAATTCTTTTGTAATCCGCCTTGAACAGCAAGGCATTGGCAGAATAGAAATTTCTAATGTAATGTAATTTGTCCACATTATATTTCATCTGCCATTTGGACGCACAATCTTCCAATTTCCTAAGGTCCACCTGCAATTTTTCACAATCTGCATGCGTTTCAACAACTTTGAACAGTTTAGTGCCATCTGCAAATTTAATCACCTCACTCGTCGTTCCAATTTCCAGATCATTTATAAATAAGTTAAATAGCACCGGTCCCAGTACAGACCCCTGTGGCACTCCGCTGTTTACTCTCCTCCATTGAGAAAAATTACCATTGAACCCTACCCTTTGTTTTCTATCCGATAACCAATTCCTAATCCACAACTGAACTTTGCCACCTATCCCCATGACACTTCAATTTTCTCAGGAGCCTCTCATGAGGAACTTTATCAAAAGCTTTCTGAAAATCTAGATACACTATATCAACTGGTTCACCTTTATCCACATGTTTATTCACACCTTCAAAGAAGTCAAGCAAATTTGTGAGGCAAGATCTCCCTCGGCTGAACCCATGCTGACTCCGTCTCATTAAATCATGTTTGTCAACATGTTCCACAATTTTATTTTTTATAATCGTTTCTACCATTTTGCCCGGCACCGAAGTGAGGCTTACCAGTCTGTAATTTCCTGGATCACCCCTGGAGCCCTTTTTAAAAATCGGCATAACATTGGCCACCCTCCAATCTTTAGGTACTACAGACGATTTCAC
Source organism: Geotrypetes seraphini (assembly GCF_902459505.1). Classification (NCBI taxonomy): domain Eukaryota; kingdom Metazoa; phylum Chordata; class Amphibia; order Gymnophiona; family Dermophiidae; genus Geotrypetes; species Geotrypetes seraphini. The sequence continues at coordinate 538,301,501 of NC_047084.1, forward strand.
TAACAGCAGGTCAGCAATTTCACGTTTGAGTTATTTTAGTACCCTGGGATGTATACCATCTGGTCCTAATGATTTATCACTTTTTAACTTGTCGATTTTTACTCAGTACCTCTCCCTTCATCTAACATTAATAAAAAGAGGTCAAAGGCAACCATACTCCAAGGGCTTTAAAAAAACAACAACAGAGAAACACACTGAGCTATCCATCGAATAATATTGTTCCTTATCATCCTTGAGTTATGTACGAAAAAGCTGCCCAGAAGGAACAGCAAGAAGTATTGCAACCGACTTCTATTATTCCAAAGCAAAACAGAAACACCCAGCCTTTAAAGACTCTTCAAAATTAGTGAATCCATCAAGACCTAGTTGACAGCCTCACATAGCTGCTGAGTTAGTGTGAACCTAACAAGGAAGGTTCCATGAAGAGAAGTTCAAAGAGCTTGACATATACTAGGTAGGTAACTGGGCACCCATTTTTCTTGAATATGAGTAAAAGGGAACAGAAGCAACTAAAAGACACCGATCTACTATGAGCAAGTTCTGAGATTTGTTCCACATGAGTCCCACTGCCATAAATAACACTAGTTCTGAGGAGGACTGACTGCTTCCGACAGGATTTGTACAATATCGCCTTAAACGGTTCCCTTCTTTACATGGAGCTGGACACTGGCAAGGGCCAATCGCCTGCACTATAGCACTTGAATAATCTTGCCTGCATGTTTATTTTACTCTGAATAAGTGACTCTTCTTTCCTGTCTTCCAATGGCATTCCTTTCTTTTTATGCTTATATGTTTTATTTTATTGTAAGCCGCTTAGGCCTTTTTAGCTTTAGTGGGAGATCAAATATTTTAATAAACATAAACTTCTGAAGCAAACAAGTGTGGCCATCCTATATCCTGATGCTAAGGAGAACAAAAACTCAATTGGAATATCTTACCTGTAAAGGGGAAGAAAAACTCCGTTGGACTGATTGATGGACTACAAAGAAATGTACATTGGTACCAGAACCAGTATGTGTCACATAAGGAAAACTTGTATTGTAAAATCTTGCACTGTAACTATGGCAAATCTAACCTGTAAACTATCTGTGTGCAAGTGGTTTATTTGTGTCTGCTTGCTGTATAAGAAGTGGAGTTTTTTTGCCATATGAAGCTGAACTGAGGCTTTTTCTCCACTTCTTTTTTAAATTTTTCTATCTGTGAATTAGTGAGTGAAGTATGTGTATGTGATGGTGAGCCTTGCAGTGTCTTAGAGATCCCTGTTTGTTCCATATAGGGCATTGATTGAGTAATTTGTGATTTCAACTACCCCTGGGTACATCTATCATCAGGGCATGCTAGGGAGATAAAATTCCTTGATGAAATCAAGGACTGCTTTATGGAGCAGCTAAAAGGTGAAGCAATTCTAGATCTAGTTCCTAGTAGAGCACATGAATTGGTGAGAGAGGTAATGGTACTGGGACCGTTTGATAACAGGGATCATAACATGATCAGATTTGATATCCAATACAACAGCACATAACTTTAAAAAAGGAGACTAGGATAATATGAGGAGAATGGTAATAAAGAAATTTAAAGGTGCAGCTGCAAAGGTCAAAAATATACATCAGGCCTGGATGTTATTTAAAAATACCACCCTGGAAGCCCAGTCTAGATATATTCCATGTATTATAAAAAGGAGGAAGGAAGACCAAATGGCAGCCAGCGTGGTTAACGAGTGAAGATAAGGAAGCTATTAGAGCTAAAAGAGAATCACTTCAGAAAGTGGAAGAAGGATTTGACAGAAAATAATTATAAACAGCACAAAGAATGTCAAGTCAAATGCAAGGTGCTAATAAGGAAGGTGAAGTAAATCTTGAAAAGAAGATTGCATTGGAAGCAAAAATACACAGTAAAACCTTTTTGGGTATATTAAAAGCAAGAAGCTGGGAAGAGAATTAGTTGGACCGCTAGACAACCGAGGAATAAAAGGGGCTCTCAGGGAAGAGAAGGCCACAGCAGAGAGATTAAATGAATTCTTTGCTTCAGTCTTCACTGAGGAAGACATGGGGCAGTTGCTGGTTCCAGAAATTGTACTGAATTCTGATGAATCAGAGACTCATACATATCTCTGCAACACTGGATGTTGTAATGGGTCAATTTGACAAATAGAGCAGTAACAAATCACCTGGACCGGATGGCATACATCCCAGAGTGCTGATAGAATTGAAAAATGATCTTGCAGAGCAATTGTTAGTAATTTTTCTTTAAAAACCATCATAGTACATAGACTGGAAGGTGGCCAGCATTGCTTTCAATAAAATAAATTTTTTTAAAAAGGGTTCCAAAGGTGGTCTAGGAAGTTATAGACCGGTGAGTCTGACGGTGCTGGGCAAAATGATAGAAGCCAACATGGATTTAGTCAAGGGAAATTTTGCCTCACCAATCTACTGCATTTCTTTGAAGGGGTAAATGAACATGGATAAAGGTGAACCAGTTGATATTGTGTATTTGGACTTTCAAAAGGCATTTGACAAAGTACCTCATGAAAGACTTCTGAGGAAATTAGAAAGTCATGGGATAGGATGTAATGTCTTTTTATGGATTAAGAACTGGGTGAAAGACAGAAAACAGAGAGTGGGTTTAAATGATGAATATTTTCAGTGGAGAAAGATAAATGGGGGGGGGGGGGTTTCCATAGGGGTCTGTGCTGGGACCATTGCTTTAACATATTTATCAATGATCTAGAGATGGAAATAACTAGTGAAATAAATAAATTTGCTGATGACACAAAGTTGGTAAATTGCAAGAGGATTGTGAAAAATTGCAAGAGGACCTTGTGAGACTGGAAGACTGGATATCAAAATGGCAGATGACATTTAATGTAAGCAAGTGCAAAGAGATGCATGTGAGAAAGAGGAATTCAAACTATAGCTATGTGATGCTGGGTTCTGTGTTAGGAGTCACTGCCCAGGGAAAGGACCATTGGTCTGACCTATTCTTATTTTCTTATGATCTAGGTATCATTGTTGAGGATACGTTGAAACTCTCAGCTCAAAGTGCGGCAGCTGCTAAGAAAGCAAATAGAATGTTAGGAATTATCAGGAAAGGAATGGAAAACAAAAATGAAGATGTTATAATGCCCTTACATTGCTCTATGGTACGGCTGCACCTCAAATACTGTGTGCAGTTCTGGTCATAGTATCTCAAAAAAGATATAATGGAATTAGAGAAGGTACAGAGAAGGGCAATGAAAATGATAAATGGTTTGGGACCTCTTTCCTATAAGGAAAGGCTAAAGCAGCTAGGGCTCTTCAGCTTGGAGAAGAGATGGCTCAGGGGTGATATGATAGAAACCTATAAAATACTGAGTGGAGTGGAAAGGGTTGATGCGAAACGCTTGTTCATTCTTTCCAAAAATACTAGGGCAAGAGGGTATGCGATGAACCTACTAAGTTGCAAATTTAAAACAAACTGGAGATAATATTTCTTCACATAACATGTAATTAAACTCTGGAATGTGGTGAAATCAGTTAGCTTGGCGGGGTTTAAAAACGGCTTGGATAATTTCCTAAAAGAGAAGTCCATAGGCCATTATTGAGATGGCTTGGGGAAATCCACTGCTTATTCCTAGGATTAGCAGCATAAAATCTGTTTTACTACTTGGGATCTAGCTAGATACTTGGGTCCTGGGTTGTCCACTGTTGGAAACAGGATACTGGGCTTGATGGACCTTCGATCTGTCCCAATATGGCAATTCTTATGTTCTTATGTTAAATACCTATGAGATTCAGCAGCAGTACACTTGGGACTGGGCTCTTCTGATGACGTTTTCAAATTTAGTTGGAAAGCGCAAAAGTTTGATCATATGCACTTTGACCCTAATGACACCCAGTTTAGTCAACACTGAGGATGGTCCTTACTTTCAGAATGCTCTTAGATGCATACAGGTATTAAAACTGGTCAATAACTAGGTGCTACCATGAAATCATTAGCAAGTTTTAGCAAGGCAATAACTTTTGGAACAAAGAAGCAGAACCAGCTCTAAGAAGTAGTATATGATCACCAGGTTTTATTGATGGTTGACCTGATATGGCTATATTTTGGCACGTATGCCTGTGTCAGATATCTTTTATCCAACAGAGGATCTACACATTCAACTCCACTCTTTGGGGGTTGACAGGAAAGATGCCTACTGCTGCATAAGTGACATTACTGCATGACTGATCTTTGCCAGTAATAGACAAGCTTCCAACACTGTTCAATAACGGCCTTTCTGTCAACCCTAAAGGATGGAGTTGAACGTATAGATCTTCTGTTTGGGTAAAAAGATACCTGAACTCTGATATATACATACTTGCCAAAACACAGCCATGCCAGGTCATCCATCAGTAGAACCTACTGATCAGATACTACTTCTCTGGGTCGATTCCACTTCTTTGTTTTACCGATTGGCACTATGGTATTTGTTTCTTCTCCTCCTTGCTTCTTTGGCAATAGCTTTTACCACATGCTATCAAAAGTTCAGGAGTGACTGCTAAACGAATTTCTGTACACAAAATTGATTCAGCAACATGCAAGCAAAAGGTCCAGTTATATCAAGAATTACTATATAATATTACAGCCTGTAGCTTTGCACATCAGGCCACTTAGGACTTTTTCATTTTAGTGGTTTCAAAAAGATTAGAGCTATTGCAGTGTTGCTTCCAATGTTGACTCAAATCATGACAATATGTTCTCTTCCAGTGGTGCCCTGACAACAGATACAAGGTGACTACTGGCTTGGTGGGATTGACTTATCAGTTATTTGTTGCAGGTTCTATGTGGTCTTCTCCAAGGTAGCGAATGAGGCTCTAGCATTTATGGCCAAAAGTAAAGTTTTACTTTGCTGACTGGCTACCTTGAGATCTGAAATGATACTGTCAGACCAAGAAAGGTTTAGGAGTAATCAATAGCTGATCAATATCCTGTTGACATAGGAGAAAGACTGCTACAGGTAGTCCGCTTTGCCCAGTCTTAACATAGACACAAAATCAGAAGAAAAGAAAGAAACTCCAAAACAGAACAATAAAAAAAATAAATAAAACAGATGCTGGCCACTTGACTCATGAGTTTTCTCAGTTCACCTCTCCTGGATCTCCATCCACGTTAATTCTTCTTCAGCAGTCACTCCTCTCACCAACTCTTAGGTGTTTTCTGGAACAGTCTCCTCTTCTGGTCTCTCTGCTGGAATCTACAACTCTATGCCACTCCTCTCCCTGAACCCAAGGGGGCTCCATATGGTACTTTCCCCCCCATAGTGTCAGGAAGTCTGGATTTAAAAAGATGACTACATGTCATCTCCACCAGCTGGTCATAGGCTACTATGCTGTTTCTCTCATAGGTCAAAAGACTTACAGGATCTTCCTTTACAATTGGAAAGTTATTATTTATCCCAGCACATCTCTTTTCATTTGCCCCTCTACCAGGCTGATGTAGTGAGACTAACATCTTAAATCCTAGCCTGGTTTTGAGAGACAGGAAAATCTGAGATCTAATTTAGCACCTAGGACCCCAGTGACTGAAAGCTTATATCCTCTCATCAACATGGAAAAAGGTGGGAGAAATAAGTTTTCCTTCCAAAGCACCTATTCTTAAAATCACAGACATCATACCTCCTTCCCTGGCTTTCCATGTATGCAGTCAGCTTAAAAACCCCCCACAGAACCCTTGTAAGAGGCAATGTAGATGCTCTTGTGTGCAACTTTCTGCATAGACAAACTGGGAACATACTAGAGACTTACTCCTACAGCACTAGGGAATCTCATGGCCCAGAGGCACAAAGGGGCCGATTCTATAAAGGGTGCCTAAAATTAGATAGGTAATGGCGAAATAAAAGTCAGTAATGTAATGTAAAACCTGAAGTCAAAGGGTGTATATGTATACCTAACAGCTCCTACTCTCTGTTATAGGGCAGAATGATAACCATACGTAGCAAGCAGGCCAGAGCCTGTGTTATAATATTACCAGGACTGCCCAAAACTTTCAGTAATACAGTTAATAAATAGATGAACTTAGTCCAGATTAATAAAATACCTGCTGCTTTCACAATCCTAAACTTGCTCCCTGCTACAGAAGCCATCTAATCAAGCAGTGGATCATTATTTCTAGCTAAGTTTGGAAGGTGATTTTGTAGAGTGCATGATAAAATTCATCTTGGATATCCAGGGGGATGACATATCTTTGGTACCTGCATCTACAATTACAAGCAGAAGCTCTCTCTGGATTGCAAAAGGATCTGAATTACTAACAGTGTGCCAAAATTCAGAAATAGAAGATAACACAAAATTATCTATCAATTTTTTTTTTTTGCACCTTTTGAGTATTTGCTTCCAAGATCCCATTTGGTTTGAGAAGGAAGCCTTTGTGTCTTCTGTAGGTGAGGAGGCATAAACAAACTAATTGCAATGAATTATCAAACTCAAGGCTTGATTTACTGAGCCCCCCCCCCCCACTTCAGTACATATTATAAACTTAGTAAACTTGGGGCCTGTTTTACAAAGCCGGGCTAGCGGCTGCAGCGCGGTAACATCCCCGAAGCCCCTAGAGATTTAAAGGGCTTCAGGGCTGTTGCCGTGCGGCTTTTTAAAACAGGCCCTTGGTTTCACAATGCATTTTAGACATGACATCACCTTCAGGCCACAGCAAAATTAGGCTTGGTCTTGAGGTATGTAAGACAGTCCTCATAATAGCCAAATAAATGGAGGATGTATAGAGATACAATAACAAGGACTGGGAGGAGACCAAGAGTTAAAACACAGTAAATCAGCTGTGTGAGGTAAAAATAAGGAAAGGACATTTATGTTTATATTAAAGTTTAAAAGTTACACTAGGCATAACAGTTATGCAAATACTGCATAAATATACAGTATTCACAGCATATCCACAGCCTAAAGATAGTAGGCATACCACAATTCTGTACACACAAAGTGAAAACAACAAATGTGTTTTACTGTCATCTTTATCTGAATGTGTTTTATGAAATGTTTCCCAACCCTGTCCCGGAGGACCACCAGCCAGTCAGGTTTTTGGGATAACCCTAATGAATATGCATGAAAGAGATTTGCATATAATGGAGGTGAAAGGCATGCAAATCTCCTCCATGCATATTCATTAGGACTATCCTGAAAACCTGACTGGCTGGTGGTCCTCCAGGACAGGGTTGGGAACCACTGCTATATGACATATTAAAGAGACCATTTCCATCTGGAATGGTAGGGTCCCAATTTTTAATGTAATGTAATTTATTTCTTATATACCGCTACATCCGTTAGGTTCAAAGCGGTTACAGAAAATATACATTAAAAATTATGAGCAAGAAAGGCACTTTGAAATTCCCTCACTGTCCCGAAGGCTCACAATCTAACTAAAGTAAGTAAAGAGATGTCACCATGGGGTCTTAGTTGCTACCTTCTGTTTCTATTCTTTATGCATCTAACATTTCATCTGGTCTCTGACCTACATAGGCCTTTCAGTATCTCAAAATGATTAAAAATTGTAGAATTCCACACATTTATAATATTCTGTGATTGATCACCAGAACTTGCAGAATTTTAAAGGTTACTGTAAAATGTGATCATGAGGGTGATGTCATAGTAACATAGTAAATGATGGCAGATAAAGACCTGAATGGTCCACCTGGTCTGCTCATTAGTTATTCTCATTTTAAAAAAAAATCCCAAAATTAAATTAAAAAAAAAAAATCCCTTAAAATATCCAAATTCTTACCATGGTTTGCCATCTTGGTAGCCAGGTATAGGCATCCTGGCCAGAAACACAAGAAGAACAATCTGCAAAACACATTTCAAAGAGAAATAAAGTTATATCACTTAAAAAAACAAACAAACTAGAGAGCAACCGACTCTATGACTCAGAGGCACAGCTCAAAAATCAGCAGTTAGGTAATCTTCAGCGGTTTACGGATTCAACTGCATGCAAATTGTTTTTAACCACATCTACAATACAGTCAGACTTCTTGGCTGCACTCGGCACGGAGGACAAAGGAATCCCTGGTACCTGTCTCTGCAAAGCGCTGTGCTATTCTTAGCACAGCTCTGGAGTACTCCAGACCGATGATTCCCCCACTTCATCAGACGAGAAGATAAAAATAGATGCATTTTCAGACACACAAAGGGCAATCTTCCTTAGCTCATGCATTTTTGCAATCAAAGCTAAACATCAGAACAAATGATCACGTTCACTCAAATGCTATATTTTTGTTACTAGTGTGTATTACGTAATCTTCGAAGAAAAGAACCCCCCCCCCCAAAAAAAAAAAAACAACAAAACCCTAGGGTCTACTGAGAACAAGGAAAATCAGAAATATTATACATCAGTGCAGCTTACTCTAAACCTAACGTGATCTAAATGACAGATTGGTAGAATTCTTGTTAACTGCAGTAAAAATACAAAAATATCTCTAGCATGACCGTTATAAAGAAAAATAAATCTTCTTAGAAAAAGCATTGCTAGCATGCATGAAAATGTATTAAAGATTTTTTTTCTAAAAGAAAAGAAAAAAAAAAAAAAAAAGGAACGAGGCTGTACTGCATGTTGAAATCCAGGGAGCTGCAAGAATGAATCCTGTAAATCATTCACATGTCACTCTAAGGAGAAATTCAGTGTCAGGGCGTAGAGAAAGAAGAATCTTATATATTTAAGAAGAAATAAAACTGCGGACTACAATAACCATTTAGTAAAGCAAGCATTAAAATAGCAGTGCTTAGAAGAAAACGAAATCTAGAGCTAAATCAGCAAATCAGTGTTTAATATGCAACCTCCCCCCCCCCCCCCCCCCACAACTACCTAATACTACAGTGGGTTAATATTAAGCAAAATCGTGCACAAAAATAATCTACTGAAAAGAAAGTGCAGAGAAAACGACACAAAGAAAAGCTCTAGGAAGCTGAACGTTTCAGCTCCATACTTACAGACAAAAGCCCCCCGCTCCCTCTTCTCACTTTCTGTCTTTCCTACATAGGTCAGGCATACGTGGACCAAAGAGGAGCATGCTGATCGGATCGTACATGGGCAGAGAATAACGCTAGCAGCTTACTGCTGCAAGTCCAAGAAGGCACAGCCTTGGCAAAGAAGAGAGGGGTTGGGGCGGGAACAAGTCTCGTCTCCCTGTCTCTCTCTCCCCCTAGGCTGGGGCTACGCTCGCCTGCGCTGTATATATTGAACAATGAGCTAATTCTGATGGTGTCTGGCCGGAGTCCAGCGCCTCCGCTCTCTCCCCGTTGCTGCTGCTGCAGAGCCAGACTGCTTACTCTGCAATAACCTGCAACTCCCAGTTCCCGCCCCCCCCACCGGCACCATCACCACCGCCCTCAGGAACGGAGTGAGGGGGCAGCAGCCAATCCTAAGCGTCAGCACCACCCCCAGGCCACGCCCCCAGGGCCCGCCTCGGTGCGGACATTGTCCTCGGATGATCCCAGCCTTTCCCATTTAAGGCTGTCGCTGGCTGTTCCTGGGAGCGAAGAGAGGGGGGGAGGGAAGAAGGGGAGGGGGAGAGGAACGGGGGACTGCTGCTTGAGCCCGGGCCCAGGTCCCAAAGAGGCGGGTTGCTCGAAAAGATTTAAGGAAAAACCATAATAAATCACGAACTGTAGAAAAAAAAAAAGAGTTGAGGTCGATTGAGACCAAGGCAGGACGTGAGCTCCAGCCAAAGGTGCACAGACGTGGCAGACCGCCAGGAAACACTGAGGGGGAGCCGCGCTCTGAAATAATAAACTACTGCAAAGGGCGTCTGAGGAGAAGGGGAGGGGGATGGGTCCAGCCGCCGCCGCCGGCGCTGCTGCTGCTTGCAGCCTCCTGCCCTTTTTTGTGCATGTCTGTGGAAAGAAAATGGTGCAGAGGGTTACAGCACTGCTCTCTTAGCCGGCGTTTGGCGGGCTCTTCTGACGCCCCCAACCTCAACACCATCTTCTTTTCTCTCTCATGCCTTTGTTCTTCTGTTTTCTATTTTTATGCCCGTAATTTCTTTGTTCCTCTTGGAAATTTATAGTTCTGGAAAAAAAAAAACAAAAAACACCCAACAGGGAGATACGGGTTCCAGCGACAATGTTCCCAAAGTAAATACTGTAATATAAATGTGCGGGTAACAAGTAAAATCGTGACTTCATTTTTAAATTTAAATAAGAGTAGGGGGAGGGGGAATTAATAGCTCTTTTTTAAAAATAGGACCAAGATTTGCTAGCACTCCGATTTCCAAATTTAGTCAGATCTATGTTGGACTTGGAAAACTAAACAGTCCTATGTAAATAATTCCCCCCTCCCATCAACCTCTGGCTCCTTTTCCTGAAAACTGCTGGACAGCTGGGGGGGAAGGAAAGGCAGTATCTTCGGGAGCAGGAAAGGGCTTGGTTGTGTGCTAAGAGCGGACAAAGAGTAGAGAGATTGTGGTTTGTTATCAGCAGATCACAAATGAAAAGGAGGTATCAGAAACCACAGCCAAAAGTTCTTTGAGCCTGGTAAACCTGGACATGGGAGAGGGGTAAAAGAAAAGACGTGCACAGTGGAACTTGAGAGACAGCAGGGGAGCTGATAAAAAATTGCCTGCCAAAGGTCTTGTCTCAGAAATTCCTCTGAAAACATACTTGTTTGTTTGGTTTTTATTTTATTTTATTTTTATATCAATAAATTGTCCAAATCAGCATATGAGGGCTGTTCAAAAAGTATCAGATCTTAATTTTTCTTGCATAAACAAATAAAGCTAAGGAGGTGTGGTTTGGTGCACAAGTATGTAGGTGACTCTAATGCGCATGCTTGAATTTTTTTCCCGATGAGTGAGGAAGTGTAAGTGAGCGCCGTCCGATTTTCATTTTTGACAAAATAACAGAAAACGTTGAACAATGCTACTGCATTAAATTTTGTGTAAAGCTTGGCGATTCCCAAGTAGAAACGATCCGCAAGATTCAACAGGCCTTCAGGGACGAAGCAATGGGCACCACACAGATAAAGGAGTGGTGCAACCGCTTCAGAGATGGCCACACATCGGGTGGAGAGTGAAGCATGTTCTGGTAGGCCCTCAACATCCAGAAATGAGATCGTCATTGACCAAGTGAGGACCCTGGTGATGCAAGATCGTCGAATCACCAAGGGGTACTAGCAAGAGGTTCTGCGTCGCCTTCGTAACGCTGTAAGACGCAAACGGCCAGACCTGTGGGCAGCGGACAATTGGCAGCTCCATCACAATAATGCACCTGCCCACTCTTCACATTTGATACGGAGTTTCCCGGCCAAATACAACACACCTGTGATTCCCCAGGCTCCCTACTCTCCCGACATGGCTCTGTGTGACTTCTGGCTTTCCCCCAAGCTGAAAATGCCCCTGAAAGGGACCAGATTTCAGTCAAGAGAAGACATCATGCAGAATGCGACGGACCAGTTGTGAGCAATCTCAAAAGAGGCATTCCAGTGCTGCTTCCGATAGTGGCAGAACCATTCAAAGAAGTGTGTGGCAGCTCAAGGGGACTACTTTGAAGGAAATTAGTATAAGATTGTTGTATCTGAATACGAGTAATTTTTATGAATAAAGGTCTGATACTTTTTGAAAATCCCTCATGCAATCAATACAACCAAATAATAATGCAACAAAGAACTACTTACCATATACAACACAATCCTTTGACAGGTGGAGTAATTTTATAAGAAGCATTTTATTTACATATTCTGTCATATAAAATTATAAAATCACCCACACATAAAGGTGCAATGATAAAATATGCATACTTTTTCCTGATGATGTTTACACGTTTAGGGGCAGCTTTTGAGCAGAGTAAAAAGAATAGTGATTTAGTACATTCTTTGTAAAATACACAGGTATACATGTACAATATGTGCACATTTTATAAAGAACACATTAAATCACAGCTGTCCACACTAGTCAAACTCACAGTTTTAATGGTGAGTTGTAAGGATAGATGTCCTAGTTCCATTACTGAAGGAACCTGGAATGTGTGTTACAGAACTGGAGGTGGTTTATACAAAGCTTCTATCTCATCTTGTATAGAATACAAGCATCACTTCTATACAGGAGAATTATTTAAATAAGTGTTCTTCAACCTTTTTACACCTATGGACTGGTAGAAATAATTATTTTGTGGACCGGCGGTTGAAGAACACTGCTATAAACTATGTTAGCATTGTTTTCATTGATCTGTCATACTGTTTGTGATAAAGTGCTTTTTCACACAGATTTTGTTAATTTCCTTTAGTTATATTCTTATGAATTTTATGTATGGAATGGCAGGTTAGTATGTTTTTAGTTTAAAATTATTTTTTACAGCTATTTATCTGCCTTTGTGCTCCATTTACAAGAGGTACAGAGCTTTGCAGTTTTCTATTAGGGTCTTTTGAAAAATATATATATTCATTGTTTTAATTGAAAGATGGTTCCCTAAGCCTGTTGGCTATTTTAAGATGGTTTTATATTTTTAGGTGGTTGGCAAGGCATTTGGAGTGGATATCACACTAACCTGAGAGCAAGTGCAAACCTTGGTAGGCAAGCTATTAAAGAAGTTATTAATAGCTTCTTTTCTTTTCTTTTTTTCTTCACATTTTCTTCTCCAGCCCTGATGTTGAGCGTTGTGGTGCTGTTATTTCCAACAGTGGCTTCCTCTCCTTCCCTCCACTCCCCTCCCAGAAGCTCTCAGTACTTGCCTGCAGCAACGATTCACTTAGGAAGCCTTGGGTCCTTTGATGAGTCTTGCCCGCCTCTGAGGAAAGAGGAAGTTGCATCATCAGAGGCAGGCCACAACTCAGCAAAAGCCCCAAGGCTGCCGAAGTGAATCGCTGCTGCAGGCAAGTACTGAGAGCTGAGGGGAGGGGAGGAAGCCACTGTCGGAGGCTATCGCCGACCTTGCACTGACTGGCAGGAAACTTTTGCTCGATCTAGCCAGCCCTGCACGGACCAGCAGGAAACTTTACCTGATCTCGCCATCCCTTCATGGACCGGCAGGAAATTTCTGTGGATCGGCACCGGTCCGTGGACCGGCGGTTGAAGAACACTGATTTAAATGATTCTGTCAAGTACAATGGTAGTTTACTGGATGGTTGAAACTAGGTTTCTTTGTTTATAGCCCTTGGGATTTTTTCTGCACTTTACAGGTAATTTAAAAGCTGGGAGGGCAGAGTTGTGATGTTTCCATACCTGACTTGCATCCTGTGTTGCTCCCCCCTCCCCAAAATAAACACATGCAACTGTTTTAGGTTAGCACAACATACATAAAAGTAATAATCAGTTCTCAAGTTGTTCCGTAACATCCATGGTTTAAAGTTTCCTTCTGTTGAATATGGTACTGGCAAGCCTGTTCTGAACCTTGTCTGGGCAGTCAGGGTAGACTAACAGACTCCAAGGTGGCTCCCAGATATTCTTTCACCATTCTGCTCATGGGTCACTCTCTCTGCCCATGGTTTGGCTTCTTCCCCTCCCCCCAACTAGTCTACCTTAAAGGTGGTCTTCTGTTGGTTCTCAACAGTGGTAATGTTGCTCATATGCGGCCTTTGGCCTGTGGTTCCAAAGCTTTGCCTCTGGCCCATCTTTCCTCCTCTGACATCACTTTCTATTTCTGCATGAGCAGGACATGTCAGAGAGAAATGCTGCTACCACCATGGAGCAACAGAAGACCATCTTTAAAGCAGACCCATGCGGGGGGGCTGATGATGTTGAATTGTGGGTATAAAGAAAGATGCTGGATATGGCAAGAACAGGGGCTGGGAATGCAAGACAGTAGAAGAGATGTTTGGAGGAGACAGGAAATCTGCAATGTGATTAGCTTGCAGTCCTAATTAACTCATAATGTGATTTAACACACATTAAATAATGCATGCTCCATAATTTAATTTAAAAAATTATATATTGCCAATCTACAATTCTTAGCGGTTTACAAAATGCATACCATATTTTTCGCACTATAAGACGCACCTGACCATAAGATGCACCTAGGTTTAGAGGAGGAAAACAAGAAAAAAATATTCTGAACCAAATGGTGTACTAACATATTTAATAAAATATAGCAGAATAATATTTCAACTATGTAACGTCAAAAGCGGTATTAAGAACCATCACCACTGTCATTAACAAATGAGGAGAGACTTTAAGGTTCAAGCACTCTTCTAGTTTTCTGTGCCCTGTCCTACCTCCCTGTCCTGTCCCCTGTCCCCCCTCTGGTGGTCTAGTGGTAGGCCGGGACAGGAGGGATCTGACTGGCCCACCTCCCCGGTACCTTTTCATCTTTTTAAATCTTGGTGGTCCAGCGGTGTATCGGCAGGAGTGAGCTTTCTGCGCTCCTGCCCCACGCTGAGCCCCTCTCTCGCTGGATGCTGCCTCAGATCTCGCGGCCAGCGGCGCACAGGGCAGCAGTGAGCTTTTCGTGCTCCAGCCTGGATCCGCACCGCTCCCTGAATGGCTGCCGTCAGTTCTCATGAGATCTGAGGCAGCCATCCAGCGAGGGAGGGGCTCAGCATGGGGCAGGAGCGCAGAAAGCTCACTTATGTCGATACACCGCTGGATCACCAGGATTTAAAAAGGCGAAAAAAGGTATAAGTTTCCTTGGCAGACTGCCGGGTGCTCACCTAAATTAGCTGGGTGGAGCGCCCAGCTAAAAGATGCTAGGGAGAACACTGCACATCACGGTCTGTGATGCAATATTCGCTCCATAAGACACACAGACATTTCCACCCACTTTGGGGGGGGGGGAAAGTGTGTCTTATGGAGCAAAAAATACAGTACATAAAATATATAAACTCATAAATACATTTCTTAGATACAGCAACAATAATACTCATTAGATCAAAAACAGTTAACATCATTGGAATGCCCGAGAAAACAGATATGTTTTTAGAGATTTTCTAAATTCATTCAAAGATTCAGATACTCTTAAATTCTTTGGAAGCGTTATCCATAACTGAGGTCCCATCACCATAAAAAATAACTCTCTATACACCTCGAATCTTATTTGCTTGAAATGTGGGATATCGAGTAAGGTCTGATTACCTAACCACAAAGGTCATCCTCGAACATGAATTTTCAAAATGGCAGAAAGATACAGAGATTGTTGATCATGAAGAATCTTGAAAATTAATGTAAAAATCTTAAAATTGAATATGCCAATGAATAGGCAACCAGTGAAGTCACTTAAGAATCGGTGTAATGTGTCCATAACGAGGGCAACTTGAGATATGCTTATCAGCTGCATTCTGTGCAATCTGTACAGCTCTTATATCTTTCTTTGGCAGGCCAACTAATAATGGAGCCTATTTACAAACTGCGCTTAAGTTGAATTAGTGTGCGTTAATACATTAACACACATTAGTGAATAGAGCCCTAAGGTTATACCTGAGTCCATGCTCACTAGGAGCATCAGTGGGACTTCAGCCTGATTTTCCTGAGTTTTATTTTGCTGATGTAACCATTAGGCTATTCTTCCATTCATTAAGCCACTTGATTTGCTGTCGGCACTCTCAATTGGATGTCATATAGGTCTAATTTTTTTGGTCTGTTTGTCCATTCATATACATGCATATATATGTACATGCACAAAACAAACTGATACATACAACTTCACTTAAGAACTTAGAAGAACTACTGGTAGCCCTTCTATGGCAGTCTGAGTACTAATGTGAGATGACTGCTAGAGGTCAAGCAACAATATTTTTTAAGAGGCAGACACTAGAGCAGGATAACTACTGCCCTCATCATCCCTGGACCTGATGGAGTGAGTTGGAGCCCTGGGGAAGGGGGTGGAAAGTCAGAGATGAGCTGAATCTCATATTCAATGTATTTATTTGATTTAGTCATTAGGATTTATTTACCGCCTGCGAGGGAGTCTATAGGATTCTGCCCCTTTCCCTTAGGAATACTCCAAAGGATCTGTATGTGCTAGGAGGTTAAGAGGCTGTTATGCACAGACAGGGACCTTGAGGTGAAGATGACAAATCAGTGTGCTATTGCGGTGGCTGTAGCCAGAAGGTTGCTAGGCTGTATAGAGAGAGAAATAATCAGCAGAAGAAAGGAGGTGTTGATGCCCCTGCACAAGACGTTGGTGAGGCCCCACTTGAAATACCATGTTCAGTTTTGGAGGCCATATCTGGCTAAGGATATAAAAAGACTTCAAGCAGTCCAGAGGAAGGCGACAAAAATGGTATGGGGCTTGGGCCACAAGACATATGAGAAAAGACCGAAAGACCTGAATATGTATGCTCTAGAGGAGCAGAGGGGCAGGGGAGATATGATACAGTGAGGTAGAGAATTCCAGAGTGTAGGTGCCATAACTGAGAAGGATGGACATTAACTTTCCTGGCAGCTACCGCAGATAAGTTTTATGCTGGTTCTGAGCCTTAACCTTGAATTGTCGTTAACACTGCATTCTAACTTTTCTGACTAAACTAATAATTTATTTATTGCACTTGCACTTTATTAGTCAGTATTATTGGTGCACTGTGGGGCCCATGATGGTGCACAGCGAGGATTGAGAGATAGCCCCGCTTCAAATATGGTAAGCTAGGAACACTGGTAATCAGCTCACCATAGCTTTCACTATTGCGCTGAGGTCTCACATTATTTATTTCAAATATATTGATAAAACATTGGTTTTCCCCTTTTGAGGGTGTCGGTAGTTCATTTGCAGTACCCTTTCTGGGTTTATATCAGAGAATTTTTGTGTATTTTGACTGTCCTGATATTCCCTTTTTGGGTTTTTGATATTGTGTGATAACTGAGAAGGAGGCATTCCTATGAATAGTCATCTGAAGGAAATAATGAAATAAAAAATGAAATAAAAAAAAGGAAGACCGCTTAATAATATCTGATAGAAAAGAACGTTGTATTTAAAAGGAATACCATAAGAAACAGG
The DNA here is from genome assembly GCF_902459505.1 of Geotrypetes seraphini. Taxonomy (NCBI): domain Eukaryota; kingdom Metazoa; phylum Chordata; class Amphibia; order Gymnophiona; family Dermophiidae; genus Geotrypetes; species Geotrypetes seraphini. The sequence continues at coordinate 538,318,375 of NC_047084.1, forward strand.
CAGAATGTGTTCAGCTTTTAGAAGAGGTGTGATGTGTTCGAATTTTGAACTATGATAAAGTAGTCTTACTGCGGAGTTTTGAACTAGTTGTAACTGATGTAGCTTGTACTTTGGAAGACTGGATGAGAATGGAGTTACACTAGTGGGAGGGAGGGTGATAGGAATGGTACTTTGGGGGGTAACGTGAATATAAACTGAGACCTCTGAAGCAATCTGGATATTGAATGTCTGGATAATCAGTGTTCGGATAATTGACGTTCTACTGTAATTACAAAAAATAATTTGTCATTGAGGTCCAAGATAGCATAACTGATTCATCACAAAATAGTTTTTAGAAAAGGAAATCTCTGGCACTGGGGACTATCCCACCCTCCCCCTACAGAGAATTAGTGGGAGCCATTCAGGAAGCTGCTCAATGCCAAGCAGCAGCACCAAAGTGCGCTCCTGCTTGATACTGTTCAGCGGCTGAAGCAGGAAATCACGGAAAGCTCACTCCTGCCTGCTACACCTCTGGACCACTAGGGATTCCAGTGGCAGAGGAGGTACGATGGACAGGGTAGGGAGGGGGAGAGGGTGAAGAGCTTGGGAGGGAGGGAAGGGGGGATGTGTACAGTGCCTGGAAGGGAGGGGGCTGGGTGCAGAGCCTGAGAGAGGAGGGAGGGAAGGGAGCTGGGTGCAGTGCCTGGCAGGGAGGGGGCTGGGCACAGAGCCTGACAGGAGAGAGGGAGCGCTGGCTGAAAATCCTTTATCCATGATCTGTGCTTCCATGCCACGCATGCGCAGTAGAAGGAGCCAGCGGTGGTATCCCCATTTCCTTCCCTCGGCGATGCTGGCTCCTTCTACTGCACATGTGGAAGCACCTTAAGTACGGACACACGGAGGCGGTGACCATGGTGGCGACTCTCCCCTCCCGCCCTCACTCTTTCTAACACAGTGGTCTGAAACTCATGGCCCGCGGGCTGCATTCGGCCCCCCAGGTACTATTCTGCAGCCCGCAGTCTGGCCGGCTACCTTACTGAAGTTATTCTTCAGTCCCTTGCCAAAGTTATTTTTGAGTTCAAAGCCGCTGCGGCGGCTCCTCTCACGAGCCGCACCTGCGTCGGAAACCTCTCTGATGTCATGATGTCAGAGAGAAGGCTTCCAATGCAGAAGCAGATTATGAGAGGAGCTGCGGCGGCAGCTTTGAACTCAAAAATAACTTCGGCAAGGGAGCCGACCAGAAACGATGAAAATAAATGCTGCTGCCCTGCTGCACAGGGAGGGGAGGGAGGGAAATGCTGCTGTTTCTGCACAGGGAAGTGGAGGGGAGGGAATGCTGCTGGTGCACAGAGAAGTGGGAGGGGGGAGATGGAAATGCTGCTGCTGTTGCTGCACAGGGAAGGAGGGAGGGAAGAGGGAAGAGAAATGCTGCTGCTGCAATTGGGGAGAGAGAGGGAAGAAAGGAGAAGGAAGACAAGGGACAGGAGAGGAATGAGAGATGCCAAGTCCATGGGAGGAGATACGAGACCATGGAGGGAGAGGGATAAAAGTCAGGGCATGGGGTGAGGGAAGGAGACAGAGGCCAGACCAGGGGAAAGGAAGGAAGGAGGGAGGGAGAGAAAGGAAGGATAGCGATGTCAGACCATGGATATAGGGAGGCAAGGAGAGATAGGTTGGAAGGGAAGGGAAGGGAAGACATGGAAAAGTAGATTTTGAGAGGAAAGCAGAAGAATAGAAAAATTGAATGTTAAGTTAATGCCAAAGATGGATGCAACTTCGTTTCCACCAAAAACAGGGATATGCTACTTCTACAAGTGTCAGTGAAATCTTGATATTATAAGGAGGAGAAACTGACTAACTGTAATACACACCAATTTCAAGAGAGTGAAACTACTTTAAAGTACGCTCAGAGAAGTGAAACTCTGAAGAGAGAGTAATCCCCCTCTTAGGGTAAGAGTTTACCATCCACTCACTGCATATTTAATTTAATTAATCACTCTCTGAGAAATGGTGATATTATTTTTTCTCTTTTTTTTTCAAAATTTTCTTATAATTCCAAAATGAACGTTTTTTCTCATGCTGCAACTTGATTTCAAAATATATCACTGGAACATTGATACGATGCACTTATCTCATAAAAATGGTCTTATGGGGTCCCAACGTGGCCCCGTTTCGTGATCTGCTTCAGGAGACCCAGCTGTAGAATTTGTTAAGTGCCTTTTTGAAACTGGTACGGATTTCCGTGAGATAATCTGTAATACAAACATGCTTTTACAATCACACACAAAACGCAGGCGGCTGCTTAAAGAGCTACGTTGTGGTGAATCTTTACATCTTACTAGCTATTAATGGAGGAGAAGGCACAAATAAAAATACATACTGCTTTCAAAAATCACTCAATGGCTCCCAACAACGGAGGACGCTACCCGCCGCTCTTTATTTTAAACCGGAGAGCAGAGGAGGGACTTCATGTGGGGAGACGTGATGACGTCATAGTGTCATCGATGCAAAAATTTTTTAATGAACGACTGCCACTGAAATGTGAAGTATAATGCAATGCCGAAAAGAAAAAGACAAGATTAAGTTAAAGAAAAGCAACCCAATCTATTTCGTTATTTAGTCCATGTGGGTGTAATGTATTTAAATCGTATATCCATTTTTGCTCCTTTCTCCAAAGGAGTTTCGCTGTATCCCCACCTCTGGTGCTGGTCATTGTGTCCAATACAGAAAATTTCAAGTCTGCTGGGTCATGCTGATTATTGAGCCAATGCTGGACTAAGGGAGCTTCTTGTATGCCTGATTTTATCCTGCTAATGTGCTCACCTATCCGGGTCTTAACACTGCGGTTCGTGCAACCTACATACAGTAAACCACAGGGACATTGAACAATGTATACCACTTGTTGAGAATTTCAATTTGGGGATACTTTTTACAAACAAATCAAAGGTACAGCCATGGGGGCTAAAATGGCTCCGTCAATAGCCTGTCTTTATGTATCAAAGTTTGAGTGGACTTTTGTATATCCTTCGGTACACTGGCAACATCTAAAATTTTGGAAGTGATATATTGATGACATTCCTGGAGTATGGACAGGCACGGCCGCTGAATTGGACCAGTTTCTTGTATGGCTCAATAATTGTGACACCAACTTACAATTTTCTTTGACCAAAGACTACCATCAAGTGCCTTTTTTGGACATAAGCATAATCCTGGAACAAGGAAAGTTTCAAACCAGCATCTACCGGAAATCTACTGACAGAAACAATCTTCTACAATATGACAGCTTCCACCCCAGGCATTTAAGGAATAACATTCAAGCTGGGCAATTTTTGAGACTTCAGAGACTTTGCACTACGGTTGAAGATTATATCAGTAAATCAGATGTCATGAAGGAGCGTTTCTGGGAAAAAGGGTATCCTACATCAGTGATTCAGAAAGCCTACAAAAGGGGGCTATATGCAAATCGCTCATTGTTGTTAGAATCTCATCCTAAACCAGAAGAACAATCTTTGGTGTGTGTCTTACCATATTCACACTTAGCGTTTCAATTTAAACGAATCATCAAACAACATTGGCACATTATGCAGTACCATCAGGAGTTTCAAGACCCTCCTCGCTTTGCATTTTCAAAAAATCAGAACTTGAAACAGAAACTGGTTCATTCCCAGTTTAAGAGTGAGTCTGAGCAATCTACCACCAAAACAGGTGAACATACCCCGTGTGGTCACTGTAAAATGTGCCAGTATAGTGTTACATTGCAATAAATGCGATTGACTATGAAGAAAAAAACATAGTGAAGTAGCCACTAATTGCAATTCTTAGTCCAGCATTGGCTCAATAATCAGCATGACCCGGCAGACTTGAAATTTTCTGTATTGGACACAGTGACCAGCACCAGAGGTGGGGATACAGCAAAACTCCTTTGGAAAAAGGAGCAAAAATGGATATACGATTTAAATACATTATACCCACATGGACTAAATAACGAAATAGATTGGGTTGCTTTTCTTTAACTTAATCTTGTCTTTTTCTTTTCGGCATTGCATTATACTTCACATTTCAGTGGCAGTTGTTCATTAAAAATTTTTTGCATCGATGACGCTATGATGTCATCACGTCTTCCCGCACGAAGTCCCTCTCCTGCTCTCCGGTTTAAAATCTGGAGCAGCGGGTAGCGTCCTCCGTTGTTGGGAGTCATTGAGCGATTTTTGAAAGCGGTATGTATTTTTATTTGTGCCTTCTCCTCCATTAATAGCTAGTAAGATGTAAAGATTCACCACAATGTAGCTCTTTAAGCAGCCGCCTGCGTTTTGTGTGTGACTAACAGCATGTTTGTATTACAGATTATCTCACGGAAATCCGTACCAGTTTCAAAGAGACACTTAACAAATTCTACAGCTGGGTCTCCTGAAGCAGATCACGAAACGGGGCCACGTTGGGACCCCATAAGACCATTTTTATGAGATAAGTGCATCGTATCAATGTTCCAGTGATATATTTTGAAATCAAGTTGCAGCATGAGAAAAAATGTTCATTTTGGAAAATTTTGAAAAAAAGAGAAAAAATAATATCACCATTTCTCAGAGAGTGATTAATTAAATTAAATATGCAGTGACTGGATGGTAAACTCTTACCCTAAGAGGGGGATTACTCTCTCTTCAGAGTTTCACTTCTCTGAGCGTACTTTAAAGTAGTTTCACTCTCTTGAAATTGGTGTGTATTACAGTTAGTCAGTTTCTCCTCCTTATAAAGATGGATGCAAGGCAGAAAGTGAAGATTGAGACTAAAACAGTCAATGGACAAGAAGGCCCTGGAAACATAGTTAAAAGCACAGAAAAATAAAGTCACCAGACAACAAAGGTAGGGAAAATGATTTTATTTATAATATAGTGATTGAAAGATAGACAGCGGGAGGGTGAGAGACAGAAAGAAAGGAAGAAAGAGACAGGGGCAGGGAGAAAGACAGAAAGAAAGAAAGACAGACAGCCATATATTCTAGCACCCGTTAATGTAATGGGCTTAAACACTAGTGGTATATAACATCTTATGAACTCCAGAGGGAAATTCTCCTCTATGGCATGGTACAAGTACTACGGTAAACATTAACAACATACCCTGGTTAGAAATGAGGTTCATTACTGTCGTAGAGATTGACCAAAACTGGGTTTTTTCTAGTTTTGACTGCAACCAAAACTACCATTGAAACTACAGTACCTGAAAGATTATAGCCAAGACCAAAACTGCAGCTGAAACTTATCACTTGGTTTATGCCACAGCTGAAACCAAAACCAAAACTCAAGTTTGGTTGTATGAATGCAGTTCAGTGAGGGCTGCTGGGGATTGTCAGAGCATGAAGTTTGCATCTCTCTGCTAAATTCACAGTATCCAAGCCAAAATATAAGAATTTAAATAATTAAAGGCCTGTATTTTACCTCCAAGTAAAATAGCCTCCAACTAGGGTTACCATATTTGTGAAGTCAAAAAAGAGCACCTGGCTCTGCCCCACACTATCCCACCTGCCCCCATCCACATCCCCATCCCCATCCCATACTATCCTGGCCTCGTTTTCCACCAGTCTCAACACTGTCCTGTCCCACCCCACCCTTCACCAATTTTCTTAGTCCCCTTTCCCATCTTCTAATCTGTACCCTTTAAGTGCGTCTCTCTCTCCCTCTCTCCAACCTCCCCCGTATCTCTCTCCCTCCATCCCCCAGTGGGCAGTGGCATAGTAAAGGGGGCGGGGAACAGTCCGTCTTGGGTGACTTCTTGTTGGGGGCATCAGCAGCTCTCTTCCTCTCTGACCCCTTATTGCACATGCATACGCCTTCCCTTCCCTCTGACACCCCAGACACCAAGCGCCTCCCTGTCATCTGATCTCCCCTCCCCCCAAATCCTGGTGATCTAGTGGGCTGGGGGGGGGGTTCCCCGTGGTGCTTCTCTTTCTCTCTCTTTTCTCTCTCTTTCTCTCCCTTTATCCCCCCTGTGGGTGCTTCTATGTCTCTACCTCCCTCCAACCCCCCTAAGGGGGTTTGCTTCTCTCTCCCTCTCTCCCACCAACCCTCCTCCCCTGCAGGTGCTTCTCACTCTCTTTCACTCCTGTGGGTGCTTTTTTCTGTCTCTTTCTCTCTCTCTCTCTTTCTCTGACTCCAACCCCACCGCTTCCCTACGGGATGGTACTTCTCTCTTTCCCTATGATTCTTCCCTGTCCCCCAGATACCCCCTCGTCAAAATGTAATCTTCGTACTGGCCAACAGCAACAGGGTAGTGAGCTTATTGCAAACGGCATGCCCCAGAAGCCTTCTCTCTGGAGCGTCCTGTCTATACGGGAAGCTCTAGTGCATATGTGATCTATGCAATTGTTTGCCCATATGAGTTAATTTATATAGGATGCACGAGTAGGCCAGTAAAATTGTGTTTGACAGAGCATAAGTCGCGGTTAAATACTGAATGCCTTCAAGCTCCTATGGTGCAGCACTGGATCAAGGAAAGGCACTTGGTGGAAGAATTATGGTGGCGAGTTATCGAGAGTATTGAGCAGTGGAGAGGGAGTATTAAAAGAATATTAAATGAAAAAGAAAAGCGATTAATTTATCAACTGAATACTGTGGAACCTCAGGGATTGAATAAGGAGGTGGAATGGGCATCTTTGATAGGTTAAGGGCTTTGTCCAATAGGAAGCAGGGGATGTCAGCTGTTTGGAGGGAGTGTATTAAAATGGTAATAGTAGGACAACGACACCATCTTACTCTTTAAGAGTTCTAGGAGTCGGATGGCAGTAGCAGCTGTGGTGAGTTGTTTTGGGGTTTAAATTAAAAAATAAATAGAAAATAAGGCAGGAGTCACAGGTTAATAGATAGTATTGTCTGTTTCTTTTCTCTAGGGGGACCCTTGATAAAGCGCACTTGCAAAACATGTCGGGACATTCCCTCCCAGGTCATGCATAAGATAAGTAAAAAAACAACTATGATAAGTTGAAGTTAAAGTCTATTTAAAGTTTCAGTGAAGGATATTTATTTATTGAATCTTAAATTAATTTATTGAAAATATATTTGATTAAATAGAAAAAATGCTAGGGCCGATGATGAAGAGCCATGTAATTCTTCCCTCTTGAAGTTCTTGCTAGGAGGTAGAGTGGTGGGTCTTAGGCCGGTATATTAAAATATACATTATTCAGCACAAGATTGAGGAGTGAATTTTAAGTGAAAGTGCTGAACTTATTTGGGCTTAACATCAAGATTTGGTGGCATGTATACTGTATACGCTCGTATTGCAAGACCTTGCTCGTTTAGAACAGTCACTACACTCTTGCAGCATCAGAGAGAGAAGAATCATTGGCTCAGTTGTGATGTGTGTATACTGTATGTACTTATATTGCAAGACATTGCTTGTATATCAAGTTAAAATTTAATAAAATGTTTTGCTTGTCTTGCAAAACACTTGCAAACCAAGTTACTTGCAATCTTAGGTTTTACTGTATTTGGAGCACTTTATTTACCATATAAACTATCGTACAAGGTCCTAACTAATATATACAATCACAGTACAGAAAAAAAGAAAGAAAGAAAGAAAACAAAAAGTAGTCCCTCCTTACCAGGACTATCTTGCAATCCCTGGTAGTTTCATGGTGTAGTCAAGGCAGGAGCAATGCTCCAGTATTGGCAGCCATTTTGATAATGGAATTGGAATGGGCAGGAATAACATGATTCCTTCTGACTGAGCTATACTACTAGACCTTCAGAGATTGTAAAATAAACCCAGGGAGACCCAATGGGTAGAGAGCAGGCACTAAAGGTGATGGGGTCCAGAGAGGGACAACTCCTGTTTGATGGGAAGGAGACAAACAAGACAAACCACAAACTTTTGACTTCCACCAAAAACATCTGCTAAACTGAAACTTACGCGGGTGAGGCTGGACTTAGAGCACTGGTTTTTGACCTAGGGGCCGCCACGTGAGCGGACTGCTCGGCACAATGGACCACTGGTCTGACCCAGCAGCGGCAATTCTTATGTTCTTATTTATGTCCAAAAATTAAAGCAATCTTTTAGCTGAAACAAAACCTGGCATATAAAAAGGATTGTGGGCCTGTTTCAGTGTCATAACCAAAACTGAAACCATAATTTGGTGGGCCTCTAATCCCCCCCTACACACCAATATATGCAGTTTAATTGCATGCTAACTATACCTTCTACAAAATTGTTTTGCTAGCATTGCTGCTTGCAGGGATATGAGAAGGATCCCTGGCTGCTTTAGAGAAAAGATCTTTCTGGGTTTTTTTTTTCCTTTTCTATCAAGTATCTTGCCACTAGATACTGTAAATTTGGCCATAAAATTGCTCAGTCCTGTGCAACTGAAGTGCCTGGTGCCAAATATTCAAAGAATTATCTGTGTGTTTAGAAAAAGGGAATCTTATCAGTTCAACAAAAAGTGTTCTGTTAGGCTTAACTGGAATTGATATTAATTAATTAGTCATTAGAAAATAATTCTAAAGGCAGTGTATTTTAGGAATGTGCTTTCATTGAAAATAAAATAGGGGGCTGTCTAAGTGGCTCAGGTGGCAAGTTTCCCAAAACAGGTCTTCTGCTCCCTGAGTCAGCCGGGGCTACATTAGACCCAGCTTCAGTGCCAGACTCCATTCGGGCACTGGCACTGAACAGCCAGAGCTTTGGCAGCACCTGGAATCTATTCAGGTACAGCCAACATTCAGTGCCATACCATGGAGTTAACTGGGCATAATTAGAACCTCTATTTAAGCAGTCCTAACAGCTATGCGGGCACCAGCACTGACTATTGCCAGAGGCTGCATAACTCCTGGCTCTGCCCCTGGAATGCCCTGTTACCAAAGAGAGAGTCCTGTGGTGGTTAAAGTGGATATTCAGTGGCCTCTCCTGACTGTTTAAATCACTTTTGTTGGGCTTTACTAAATGGCAAGTTGGCAAGTTAAATTCCTATGAGCGTCGGAGCATTATCCTTGCCAGCCTGCAGCAGAGACCTCTACTGCTGTTTAGTAAAAGAAGTAGAGAATGACACGGTGACGGTTTACCCGCGGCCACCGCATTTAAGCCGCGGGTCACCGCCGAAAACGGGGAAGAAAACTAGCAGTCGCTGCGGTGACGGGGACAAGGCCATTCACCGACCGCGGAAACGGTGAACAGGTTTGTCCCCACGGGCCAATGTACCCCCTTCTAGGAACCGCTATTTACCGTATTTTCACGCATATAACGCGCTCCCACCCGCACCCGCGATCGGAGCAAGAGGGAGCCCAAGCCCTCTTGCCCGGCCGACTCCCCGACGTCCGATACATCCCCCCCCCCCGGCAGGACCACTCGCACCCCCACCCCGAAGGACCGCCGACTTCCCGACAATATCGGGCCAGAAGGGAGCCCAAACCCTCCTGGCCACGGCGACCCCCTAACCCCACCCCGCACTACATTACGGGCAGGAGGGATCCCAGGCCCTCCTGCCCTCGACGCAAACCCCCCTCCCCCCCAACGCCCGCCCCCCCCCAAGAACCTCCGACCGCCCCCCCAGCCGACCCGCGATCCCCCTGGCGACCCCCACGACCCTCCCACCCCCCTTCCCCGTACCTTTGGTAGTTGGCCGGACAGACGGGAGCCAAACCCGCCTGTCCGGCAGGCAGCCAACGAAGGAATGAGGCCGGATTGGCCCATCCATCCTAAAGCTCCGCCTACTGGTGGGGCCTAAGGCGCGTGGGCCAATCAGAATAGGCCCTGGAGCCTTAGGTCCCACCTGGGGGCGCGGCCTGAGGCACATGGGCCCAACCCGACCATGTGCCTCAGGCCGCGCCCCTAGGTGGGACCTAAGGCTCCAGGGCCTATTCTGATTGGCCCACGCGCCTTAGGCCCCACCAGTAGGCGGAGCTTTAGGATGGATGTGCCAATCCGGCCTCATTCCTTCGTTGGCTGCCTGCCGGACAGGCGGGTTTGGCTCCCGTCCGTCCGGCCAACTACCAAAGGTACGGGGAAGGGGGGTGGGGGGGTCGTGGGGGTCGCCAGGGGGATCGCGGGTCGGCTGGGGGGGCGGTCGTTGGGGGGAGGGGGGTTTGCGTCGAGGGCAGGAGGGCCTGGGATCCCTCCTGCCCGTAATGTAGTGCGGGGTGGGGTTAGGGGGTCGCCGTGGCCAGGAGGATTTGGGCTCCCTCCTGGCCCGATATTGTTGGGGAGTCGGCGGTCCTTCGGGGGGAGGGATGTATCGGACGTCGGGGGGGGGGCATCAGGCTTTCAGGATGGGGACAGACCTTCAAGGGGGGACAGTGCAGGGAAGTCAGGGAATTTATATTAATTAATTTTTTCTCTGCGTGTTTTGTTTTTGTATAGTTATTAACTAATATTTAACTAAGTTTTAAAGTTTTAAAGAATGTTTCCTTTATACGTAAATAAAGAAAAGTGAATGGGATTGCAGTGGCGGTGACGGGGCGGTGAATGGGGTGGCAGTGGCGGTGACGGGGCGGTGAAGAGGATGGTGAGACGGGGACGGGGCGGTGACGGGGATGGTGAGACGGGGACGAGGCGGTGACGGGGATGGTGAGACGGGGACGGGGCGGTGACGGGGACCAATTTTTTCACCGTGTCATTCTCTAAAAAGAAGCCCTTTTTTATGAAGTGATTCACCCAAAGCAGTTTATAATACATTGAATAGTAGACAGGTACTTTTAGATATTTTCTCTATCTATTCCAGCAGACTCACAATCTAACTGTGGTACTTGGGGCACTGGTGAGTTAGGTGGCTTGCCCAGAGTCACAAGGAGCAGGCTGGGATTGAATTTATAACCTCAGGGTGTTGAGGCAGCAGCTCTAAACACTAGGCCACACTTCCTTGAACATCAGCTCCATTATTATTGCTTTCTTTATTTTTGACAGATTTACATTCCCCTGATGCAGACTTAGGGAAAACAGCCTCTGACCGGTGTAATATGCATAATGATATATGAGACATTTTATTATAAAGATAACATTTTTGATGTTTTTATTTTTGGAAATTAGAATGAAGCATTTACACAATTAGAAAGAATACTCATGCAATAATTCACAAAGAGGTTTTCTGACCTACGATTACAATTTGCTGCTGTTATTTTGGAATCCAGCATGGCAACTTGAGTCACATTTGAGGTTTTGCTCCCTTCAAAGATGAATACTGTACTTTTCATTATAACATTTTGAGTCCAGCAGGTTTTCTTTCCATGGCTTGTTGCTCCTGTAGCAGGGTATGGTACTAATTTTACAGGCTGGGAATCTCCTGCCTATTAAATGTTGTCCTGAACGTCTTTTATTAATTGGAGGTTAAGAGATGAAGCAGTCTCTTACATCCCATGATCTCAACGACCTGCAGGGGTTGGTCTTCAAGGGAAATCATTTCACCAAAGCACTGTGCAATGGAGTATGTGCATGGCCAAAAAAGTGTGGTGAATATTAGCTTTAAACAGTTTTTGCAGTTTTCATCTTTTTTCAAGTTTTCACGCACATTTAAGGTTTTTGTTTTTTATTTTTTTTTTAATGGCAAATCAGTTGTAGGCATGTTACTTTGTATGCATATGTGCATATAAGCAATTTGCCTACACTTTAGCTTTTTTGGCACCCATACCAGCTGAATGTGTACGCACAAATGCTCATGTCTCGCTCCAGGACAGTGAAACCAAACACCACCACATCTCCTCCTTGGTAACATGTTTACATGGGCATCAAGCTTTCTTTTCTGCCAGCGTGCTGAAGGGAAGAGGCTGGAGGCGTACCTTGGGAAACATATTTCCTTTTTTCACTAACTTTTCTGCCACTGGTACTTGCAGTGTAGTATGGAGTTTCCAGCTTAAATTGCAAAATTACTTGAACACAGTATACGAGGGGGCCACTGAAAAGTTCTCAGCCCAACCAACAAAGTTGGAGCAGTCTCCATTGAGGGCTATGCAGTTAGTCCAGTGATTTTCCACTTTTTTGTTCCGTCTGAAAAATACAGAATGAAAAAAGTGGAAAATCGCTGGAAAATGTATAGCCCTTGATGGAGACTGCCCCAGCTTTGTTGGCTGGGCTGAGGACTTTTCAGCGGCCCCTCATAGAATATTTATAGTGCTCTGACTAGAACAGGAGAGTGATTATGTGAATGAAGGTATGTTGAAGGGAGGGAGAGGAAGAGTTGTTATACTAATCTGATTGGACACCGGGTTCATGGCATAGTGAAGCTTGTAAAGAAAAACAAAAAAATATATAGTATAGACCCTTATGATAGAATAACTGCAACATCAAAAAAAGTGGAGAAAAAGAGAGACCTCAGAATAAGTTCACATGCCTAATTCAGCACAACACATCATGCACTATGGGGCCCAGCACAGTCACTAGTCTCTCAAAAAACTCCACTAAATATAGGGCTCCTTTTATGAAAGCGCATTAGGGCCTTAACGCGTGGAATAGCACGCGCTAAAATGCCACGCGTGCTAGCCGCTACCGCCTCCTCATGAGCAAGCGGTAGTTTTTTGGCTAGCTTGCGCTAATCTGGTGCGTGTGCTAAAAACGCTAGCGCACCTTCGTATAAGGAGCCCATAATGTTCATAACTTCATTCATTCAATATTGCATAATAAGCTTTATACTCATAAATCATAAGGAAGAGACGTTACCAGCCAGGATATTACTCAATTTGTTGAGCTTTGTTAGATTTGGACTCAACATGGCCAGTGTTTTGGCAGTACGTGCCTTTTTCAAGTCAATATTCCTCAGTTAGAATCCAGAAATGTTTTTAAATCAACATATATGGAGATATAAAATATGACTCCATCAGCTGGGGATGGACAAACTGGCGGCTCCCAGCAGGTGTGCAGGTAGTTTTGAAAATAGCAAATTGGAAGGGTCTGGCGAGAAAAATGTGCATCTGCCCCTTTATGAAACTTTGTGGCCATTCTTTTTTTTTTTTTTACTGAGACCCATTGTCTACTACAATAAAGATAATATAATTTTATATATTTGTCAAAATTTTAAAATATTATAGTGCTGTACTATCAGGCTCATAATTAAAAAACCCATAGATATCCAAAAGTTATCCTAAATCTGCACTGGACATCCTAATTGCCAGGACGTTGAAGTACTGATAATTGAAACCTTCTATACATCTAGTGAGATGTTCCAACCTCTGTGTGTCCAGAGCTTGAGATGGGCATGGTGGAGGCGTACTATGGACGGACTTTGGGCGTTCCTAAGGGCAGGTTAGATGTAGACAGCTTGTAGCGATAATCAAACATTTTGCAAGACATCGTAGATGGAACTTGGACCTCTTTTAGAATAATAATAATAATAACTTTATTTTTCTATACCGCTATAGTCAAACTGACTTCTAGACGGTTCACATAGAAAGAAGGCTGGACAATCAGCGAATTGCAAAATGCAAGAAGAAGGATGTTACATAGTAAATTGGAGAAGCATGAATATATGAGAGAAGAAAGATGATACAAGAAGGGTCTAAGTGCTACAAAGGTGCCCAAACTGACCAGATAACTACTGCATTCATCAAGGTAAGGCACCCCTACACTCCCCCATGGATGTTTTTCTGATTGAAAATGGAGTATAAAGTTAGGCGTGCCGGTGGCCAAGATGTTTAAGTAGATGATTTTTTTTTTTTTTTAATTATATTTGGATGTTCAGCAGTTTGCCATTCAAAAATAGTTATTTTTGTTGCTCCAACTTTGGACGTTCAGCTGGAAATGTCCAGTTGGACTTAGATTTTTTTCATAAATGCCCCTCTATATTTATCAAATTTCTAAAATACACGCAAGAAATATTCTTGATACAGATATACCAACATATTTCAAGAAGTAATAACAATAAAGAAAAATCATAAAACATACTACCTTCAAATGACATACAATGTTTCATACTACATGCTGATCTGCTGTGATTGAAGGAGGGCAGTGGGTGACAGACTGTGGTCTCTGTATTTAAGACTGTTAGTGCAGGAAAGATTAGTTCCTTGCTTCATAAACTATCCAAATCTAATTCCATTTTAGACTACTGTCTGGCCAGCTTATAAGTTCTTAACTTAGCTTGTTTTCTTTGTCAACTGTGTACTTTGTTTAGACTATTTTCAGCTTACGATGGGACATATTGTTCTGACTTATATTCCTAGGGCTACTAGCTTAGACCTATCAAAATATATAACTTTAGATCTCTTGCAAAGTGTTCCTCTAATTGAATCTCTTGTTTCTGTACAGCTTTAAAAATTCTTAGATGATTTTGACATCTTTCAGTACAATTTGGATTTAGGACTTTACACAGTACAGAGACTCTATTAATTGTCTTGGTATCTGAAGTAAAGAAAGCATTAAGTTTGGGACATCAAAATGTGTTATTATAATTTGATATTTCTGGTGCCTTTGACACAGTGTAGAACGTGATTTGCTACTAAGGGGCTCATTTTCAAAGAAGAAACACAAGGGGTTTTATTAGAGGTGTGGTTTAGACAGGACTAGGAAGGGCAAATGATTTGGACATTTTTCTGTAATCGAACATTTTAAAAAACATCCAGGGCCAAGTTGGACATTTGGGGGCTAGACATATTTCAGCAACAAATATGTGCCAAAAAGGTGCCCAAACTGACCAAATGACCACTGGAGGGATGTAGGCATGACCCCCTTTCTAAGCCTCAAAGATGTGAATTAAACAATACATTACTACCTGTATGATAGCTTCAGATGTTATGGCCAGTCCTAACAGAACAACAAGCAGAGTCATGGAGTAGACTAGTGGGTGTTGTAGTGAACCACAGAGATGGGGACTCAAGCCCATACCCCACTCTAACTATTATACTTATGGTGGAGTATATGAACCTTCTATAACCTACCCAAATCCCACTTTACCTACATATAGGTGACAACTGTTCTTGGGCCTGTTCTTTTTTAACATTTTTATAAATGATATTGCTGAAGGGGTGTCGGGTAAGATTTGCCTCTTTGCGGATGATTCCAAAATCTGCAATAGAGTAGACACGCCGGATGGTGTGAATAACATGAAGAAAGACCTGGCGAAGCTTGAAGAACGGTAGGAAATTTGGCAGCTAAAATTTAATGCTAAGAAATACAGGGTCATGCATTTGGGCTGCAAAATGCCGAGGAACTTATGTGCACGACAGAAGAGCGGGACTTGGATGTGATTGTATGTGATGATCTTAAGGTGGCCAAACAGCATAGAAAGAGGTATGGCCAGTAGGAAAAAGGAGGTATTGAGGCTTCTGTATAAGACTCTGGTGAGACCTCATTTAGAATATTGTGTACAATTCTGGAGGCCACATCTTCAAAAAGATATAAAAAGGCTACTAAAATGGTGTGTGGTCTTTGTTATAAGGCGTATGGGGGACAGACTTAAAGATCTCAATCTGTATACTTTGGAGGAAAGGCGGGAGAGGGGAGATTTGATAAGAGACATTTAAATACCTATGTAATATAAATGTGCATGAGTCGAGTCTCTTTCATTTGAAAGGAAACTGCAATGAGAGGGCAAAGGATGAAGTTAAGAAGTGATAGGCTTCGGAGTAATCTGAGGAAATACTTTTTTACAGAAAGGGTGATAGATGCGTAGAACAGTCTCCTAGAAGAGGTGGTGGAAACAGAGACTGTGTCTGAATTAAAGAGGGCCTGGGATAAGTACGTGGTTACTTCGGATGAGCAGACTAGATGGGCCATTTGGCCTTTATCTGTCATTATGTTTCTCTGTTTCTAACTACAGGCATAAAGGCTAGTGGTCTGGTGTACAGTTGGATCCAGTATGTTATAGGTGGGTTTTGGAGGGCTCGCCAAACAATGTAAAGTGGTTATGGTGAAATGTGTATCTGGGCCTTTTTATGTGAACTTCACTGCAGTGCCCCCTAGGGAGCCTCCCTGCTCTGTTGGGATGTCTGTATGTAATGTAATGTAATTTATTTCTTATATACCGCTACATCCGTTAGGTTCTAAGCGGTTTACAGAAAATATACATTAAGATTAGAAATAAGAAAGGTACTTGAAAAATTCCCTTACTGTCCCGAAGGCTCACAATCTAACTAAAGTACCTGGAGGGTAATAGAGAAGTGAAAAGTAGAGTATGGCTAATCTATGTATGGCTAATCTACTAAAAATGCTGGTCTCTCCTACATCCCAGTGGTTTGTTTTGTGTGGTTTTCATTTGGATATATATATATATTTTTTTTTTTTAATGGTTCAAAAAGACAGATGCACTGAGGAAAAGCACATCTGAGAAATGGCCATTTTGAAAACAAAAAGATAGACATTTTTTCTGTTTTTAAAACATTCATGCTCGCTACTGGATTTTTGTGCTTGTTCCACAAAACACCCAAATTTGGATCTGGGCATCATATCGAAAATGCCCCTCTAAATTAATTAGGGGTTTGGGGAGTAACAAGAATAGTTTGAACTGGTTGATGTCCTTTACCATCATATTTCTATTTTTCTATAAAAGATATAAACAGGATGGAGTCGGTCCAGAGGAAGGCTACTAAAATGGTCAGTAGTCTTCGTCATAAGGCATATGGGGATAGACTTAAAGATCTCAATATTTATACTTTAGAGGAAAATCGGGAGAAGAGATTTATGATAGAGATGTTTAAAATTTAAATGTTTCAAATACCTCAAATATCTACATGGCATAAATGTGCATGAGGTGAGTCTCTTTCATTTGAAAGGAAGCTCCGGAATGAGAGGGCATAGGATGAAGTTAAGAGGTGATAGGCTCAGGACTCATCTAAGAAAATACTTTTTTATAGAAAGGGTGGTAGATGCGTGTAATAGTCTCCCAGTAGAGGTGGTGGAGACTGTATTTGAATTTAAAAAAGTGTGGGACAGGCACGTGGGATCTTAGGGAGATGAGGAGATAGTGGTTGTGGGGATGGGGAGACTGGATGGGTCATTTGGCCTTTATCTGCCATCGTATTTCTACATTTCATAAATTTTTGTGTAATAGGACCTTGTATCAAGATGAATGGTGAAATTTCCTTTACTTAGCAACCACCCTCTGGGGTTCTCAGGGCTCACCACTCTCGCTGATTCTATTTTTTTATTACTTCTTTAGGATCAATCCAACTAGAGAGAGATGAGAAGTTATATTCCTATGCAAAAGCCATCTTTATTTTAGTTCCAGTCTAAAATTAAATTGTGTTTATAAGAAAGATCAACGGGCTCTGACAAATATGTTACTTTTCAATGCAAATAAAACAAAGGTCATATGGTTTGGTAATGATTGCCATACCATGGACAGTTCTGTGAAGGCACTTAGGGCCAAATTCTGTAAAGGACATCTAACTTTAGGTGTCCACAGTGTGGACGTCCATTGACTTAGGTGTCCAAATAAAGTGGATAATAAGTCTAATTAATGACTTTAACAAGCATTAATTGGAACTTAGACATCTAAATGCTGGATGCGATTCTTCAACTAGATGTCCACAATTTCATAGATGCCCATTGGAAAAAGCTGCGCCTAAAAATAGGCATGGGCGTGGCGTAGGCATGGCATGGGAATGGCTTCAATTTGAATGTCAATTTGCAAAATCGCATGCCGTTCAGCGCCCAAATGCGTGTACCTAACACCTAAAATGTAGGCATTGCAAAACCAGGTCTACTTTTGAGCGTGAGCTGGGCGCTAGGTAAATGTGAACTAGGTGGAAGTGACTTAGGCGTCACTTAGGCGTGCCATAGGTGTCCATTTATAGGCGAATGGGACTTTTATTTTTGGGGTATAGAGAACTCTAGGTTGATATTAAGCTCAAAATATGTTTAATAATGCATTACTCAAGCAAAGCACATGAAAAAATATATATATTGCGTACTAAACCTCATTTTCAAAAGGTTAAGAACATAAAAAGAAATACACTGTCAAAGCAGCTCCTGATTGGATAAGGCCCGACTTAGTGCAGGAAGAGGCGGTCGGAGCATACAGCGAGTGATTTCCTGCACTCACCGGTGGTCCGGCTGCTCTCTCCTGCCTCTTCCACTGCCCTTTCCTTGCAGTCAGAAAATACTGCGAATGACCGGGACATCGAACCGCCAACTGCGAACGACCATGGGAACACTGTATACTACATCAACTGACTCACCTTTATCCACATGTTTATTCACACCTTCAAAGAAGTCCAGCAAATTGGTGAGGCAAGATCTCCCTCAGATGAACCCATTAAATCTTGTTTGTCTACATGTTCCACGATTTTATTTTTTATAATTGTTTCCACTATTGTGCCCTGCACTGAAGTTAGAGTTACCGATCTGTAATTTCCTGGATCTCCCCCTGGAACCCTTTTAAAAAATTAGCATAACACTGGCCACCCTCCATTTTTAGCTCTAAAATATTTTTCCTTAAACCCCTCCATCCTTTCTCCCTTTCTAATACATCTCCCTTCCTCTCCTCCTTCCCACTCTCCCAGAAGTTCAACATTCCCCCATTTACTGCTTTCCACATCACACTGCCTCACCTTTTCAATCCTGCTGTCTTCTGTGCCACTTCCCACCTTCCCTCCACCATCACATACTGTGTGCAGCATCTCTCCAGCATCACCGCTTCTCATGTTTCTCTCCCTCTGTGTACCTCCTCAATACTGTTGTGTCCTGCCATCCACAGGTGGAACATACATTCACTGGTGGCATGGACGAAGTGTTCCTGGAATGGAACTAGATTTGGGGTGGGGGTGGGGGGCTAAGCTTGGTGAGGTGATGGAAGCAGATGTTCTGTTCCTATATAAAAAGCAGATGTATCTTTGTTCATGGGCCCTTCCTTAACCAGTAATTAAATAAAGCTATCTGTGTGCTTTTGCTTGTGACACTGTGAGTAATTTGACCGTTTAATCCCTAGTTACTATTAATCAAGAACTTTCCCACAGAGTTAGAATAGGACAAAATCTTAAACTTTCAGGGCTTGATTCATCCAAATTGTTTTTGGCTCCAAATAACAACGGTCATAAAGCCAAAACTGGAGATATTAGTCAAAAAAGAAAAATATGTTACCCTCTGCAAAATATTTTTGGAGCACACAGATGTAGGAGTCACAAGTGATGTGCTATTAATGCCTTTCATGCAGCCTACAGACCAGCCTACATGTACTGATTCACACAAATATATATGTGTCTTTTATTCACTTCTACCAACTTTCAGTAGATTCACTTCTTAATATTCATTGAAGTTTGTCAGTGATGACTTTGCACAAATGACGTCCATTAGAAAATGTTTCTGCAACATTTGTAAATTTCCACTGCCATTTTTTTCAAAAAGTATCAGTAGTAATGCTCTATTTCAGAATTCTTTCTGTAACAAACAGAGAAGCCTTTTGATTTTTGACACCTTTCAGAATTAAAGAAAAGGTTTATGTCCTATTAAACTGTCCATATCATCTTGGTGCTATCATTTTACCATAATAATGTCATATGTAGAGAGAGATGCCAAATTCAAGGCCAAGTTCAAAGAAGGCAAACTTGAACCTGGCTCATGATCCTGGAAATGCCACTGCTTGCTGTGACTAAAAGTCAGATCCAGCCCCATAACCTAGCGACTGTGCTTTTTCTATGTAGTACCTCTTATCAGTCCTTGTCAGACAAATGAGGTCCTGCAATGTCTTAACATCCTTCACAAGTCACCCCTGAATGCCACATCAAATGACATTACGCATGTACTTTTTCTGGCATATCATGCAGGTAGTTTTCTTTAAAACCTTTTTCTGTGGCTTTGGAAATTATCCTCTAAGGGAAAAAGTCCATAACAGGGCATCTAGAATTAGGCACCCAAATGTCACATAGTAGCCCCTGTAAAAAGTAAATGTATCAGCCAGTATTCTTTACATTGGCATATATTATATGACTAGTGTCCTTCTGTCAATGTCTTTTCTATCTCAAAAGAATCCTTCTCATTATCTTTTTAGGGCGTCAGGCATGCCAATTATTCGCCTCCATTTTGGCGATGTAAAACTCTTTTGGCTATGACTGTGGCTGTAACTTCTTCATTCGCCCAGTTATTAAAAGGATTTTTTATTATTTATTATTATTTTTTATTTTTATTTATAAAGGATTTATGAGCACTTTATAAATAAAAATAAAAAATAATAATAAATAATAAAAAATCCTTTTAATAACTGGGCGAATGAAGAAGTTACAGCCACAGTCATAGCCAAAAGAGTTTTACATCGCCAAAATGGAGGCGAATAATTGGCATGCCTGACGCCCTAAAAAGATAATGAGAAGGATTCTTTTGAGATAGAAAAGACATTGACAGAAAGACACTAGACATAGTAGCCCCTGGCACGTTAGATAGATTGTGAGCCCACCAGGACAGATAGGGAAAATGCTTGAGTACCTGAATGTAAAAACTGCTTAGATAATCTTGATAGGCGGTATATAAAAAACGAATAAACTTGAAACGCTCTGGAAAAGCTAATTTTGGTATGATGTTTCTAAACTAGTGCTCAGGGAAGAAAAGCTTTAAAGAAAAACTATCACGGAATGTTAGGAAGCACTACTAAGGTTTTAGCGGTTCTGCAGTGGTGCTGATACCAATTGAAGCAGTGTTTCAAGCCATAGCAGAAAACTGGAAAAGAAGTTATATAACATTCAGTTTGGTAATTTTTGAGTAGCTGAAAAGCTGAGGAGGTTAATGTCAACTGGATTGAGTTAACAAGATTTGAATGTGAGTGGCAGTAGTGACGGTTCTCAGAGTGGGAACCTCCATTTTATTTTATTATACAATAGCAAGAGATACGGCTTCATTGCCTAAGAAGATACTCAAGATTTTCACAGAGAGAGAGTGAGGGTTTTTGCCTCCTTTTAAGGAAGAGTAGTCTAGATCCTGATGTCCTGGCATCCAGTTCCAGTGCAGTAGCCAGGCATCCAGTTCCAGTGCAGTAGCCCAGCAGACTTCCTGGTACCCTTTGCATCTGAGGGCCTGAAGAGAAAAGAAAGCATTAAGACTACAGTTCTAGTTCCAGCTGCTGCCAGGTGTTCTTTTTCCAGCTTCAAGGTGTTCCAGTTCCAGCTGCTAGCCAACCCAAGAAAGCCTACAATCAAAAGAGAGGTTTTCTTTAGCTTTATTTTTTTTCTGTGTGCATACAGTGGGGTAATTTGATTTTTTTAAATTTGTTTACCTGAGACATTTCCAGTAGACACCTAAACAAAAAAGAGAGAAAAAGTCATTAAAGTATACTAAAGGAATACACAGGGGAAAAAAATGAGAACATTAAGAAAGAGGAATACTTACCTGTAATACTTTGCAATTTAATAATTTATTGAAATTTCTTTTTGTTGTATAATAAAACTTGAAAAATCTCAGTATTGTACTTCTTCCTATCACTGATATATCTAAGAAAAATTTGTCTCCCCATTTTATTATGTCAGCTATTTTTTCTTGCATTTGTATCTTTGCTTTCCTGACTTCTCGACCAGCCTCTCTTAACTTTTCCAGATATTTTTACCTGTTTTCCTCTTTCTGCGCTCTTTTGTAGTTTATGAAAGCTCACCTCTTATTCCTTACCTTCTCAGCTACTACTTTTGAGAACCAAAGCGGCCTTCTTTTCCTCTTACATTTACTTACTTGCTTCACAAAAAGATTTGTCGCCCTTACAATAACTCCTTTCAGTTTTGCCCACTTCATTTCTCCTCCTTCCAGACAATTCCTTGACGTAATAACATAAACATAACGTAAAAACTCACTTTTATACTGTACATACCGTTAAGTCCTATGCGGTTCACAGAGATTAGCATTACAAATTAATAAACAACCAGTATCTAACTTTCGAAAAATTCTATAAAAAGATGCGTCTTTAAAGCACGTTGAAATTGTTGATACGAACTTGAAAGTGTAAATATGTGAGTCAAATCCCTAATCCATGAGGCTGCCTGGAAGGACAACAATCGTTCCTGGAATTTCTTATATTTGTAGAAGGAAACGAGAATAGTGAGGGAGATTTTCTAGAATGTTTAGAATTTGTAATGATGAAAGATTCCATAAAATACTCTGGGATTAGACCTGTTAATGCCATAAAACAAATACAGCCGAACTTAAATTTAATCCGTGCTTCAACCGGAAGCCAATGCAGTTGATGATAGAAATCTATGACATGATCATACTTCTTTAGATCAAAAATTAATCTAACTGCTGCATTCTTTATTATGCATAGTCTTTGAAGATTTTTTTGAGCTCCAGCAGATGGATGATGTTACAATAATCAAGCTGATTAAGGACCAATTATTGGACTAACAGTCGAAAGTAATTAATATCAAAATATGCTCTAATAGTTCTTAGTTTCCATAGAGTATAGAAACCCTTTCGAATCAACAAATCAACCTGATTTTTCATAGTCAGGGTTCGATCTAGAATTATACCAAGTATCTTTATGGTTGGCTGGATGCTGTAGACTTTATCATTTAAAGCAATAGATCTAACATCTTCATTTAAATTTGGAGATGCAAAAAAAAAATAAAAATTAGTTTTTTCTATATTAATTTTCAATTTTAATTCTACCATCCAAGATTCAATTGTCTGGCGAATCTCCACAGCAGTTTGATTTATTTGAGACAAAGAAGTATGTATAGGAATTAACAACAGTGATGTCATCTGCATAGCTAAATAATTTGATTTTGTAATGGGATAATCTATTGCCTAAAGAGGCTAAATATATGTTAAAAAGCAGTGGAGACAAAGGAGACCCCTGGGGTACTTCACAAGGATTGCTCTAACTTAGTTACCAACTTAGGCCCTCTTTTACTAAGGTGCGTTAACTGATTAGGCGCTTGGGACAATTAGGCCCTAGGATCCTGTGGGTTGGGCAGGGAAGGTGTGGGCCCGCCTTATTTGGATGGAGGCGGGCCTGCTAGCCAGACATGCGAGGAGCCTTCTGGTCCAACTTGCAGGTAAGCCCAAGGGGGGTTATGGGGTAGGGGGGGTTCGTTGGGGGGGCCCGGCAGGAGGGGTTGGGCACCCTCCTGCTGCAATCGTCGGGGGGGGGGCGGGTTCTGTCGGCAGGAAGGGTTGAGCATAGTCCAACTTGCAGGTAAGCCCAAGGGGGATTATGTTGTAGGGGGTATTGGGGGGTCCGGCAGGAGGAGTTGGGCACCCTCCTGCCGGCGATCTTTGGGGGGCCGTTGGGGGAGGGGTTCAGGGAGGGGGGTTGGGCATGTTAAACCCAATTCTGTAACCGGAGTCTGCAACATGGACGTCGGTTACAGAATCGGGTTAACTTTGGGCAGGTGCAGGCCTGATTCTGTATAGAACGCCCGGGACCAGCGTCCTACACAGAATCTGGGCCTGAATGTCTACTATTAAATTTCTGTCCACATCTTCCGTCTATGAAGGAGGCCTGTATATCACATCAATGTAAATATATTTACCATTCCCTCTTTCCAAACTGATCCACAGTGCCTCTCCCTTGCCCTGATGATCTAGCAATTGTGTGGCTTTAATATGATCTTTAACATATAATGCTACTGCCCCTCCTTTTCTTCCTACCTTGTCTTTCCTGAATAGATTATAGCCCGGTATAACTACATCCTAGTCATGGTTCTCTGTGAACCACGTCTCTGTGATCGCTAGTGCTGCCCGATTCAGGAAAAAAAAAATTTGATTGGATTTGATTCAGCCTATTGAATTGGTTTTTTGGTTCAATTCGATTTTCCTGCCCAATTGGGTGTTGTTTTGTTTTTTGTTTTTTGTTTTTCAAACATCCTGGTGGATTTATTTTATAGCCTCTTCACCCCCTTTGCCTTCTCCTAACCACACTGGCGCTGTGGTGTAAACAAAATAAACAAACAAGAAAGACTTTTCCTCTCTCTGTTAAATCCTAGCTCATGTTTGCGGTCTAACACCAGCTCTGGTAGGATACACGTTTCAAATCTGACATATTGTAATAACAAAACAGAAAATAAAATTAGTTTTTCTACCTTTTGTTGGATGGTCATTATTCAGATCTTGTTGGTCCCAGGCTCTGGTTGTCTTCTGATAACTTGCTTGCCAGGGTCTCCTTCTTTCTGCATGCTAACCATCCATCTGCCATCTCTGTCCTCCCCTTCTGTTTCCCTTCCCTCCCCCGGAGGTCTGGCATCTTTCCTTTTTTTCGTCTCCCTCCACAGATCCACCTTTTCTTAACTACCCTTTCATACAGCATCTCTCCCTCCTTCCCCACCACCCCAGGGTCCACCATATCTCCCTTTCTTTTCCCAACTACCCTCCTATCCAGTATCTCTATCCCCCCCTCCACACCATCCTTTGTGTCCAACTTCTCTCCCTTTCTGTTCTTCCCTCCCTAAATGCCATTGTCCATCATCTCTCTCCCTCTCCTCTATTTTCAGACCCATGCCTGTCCCCCCCTTGAAGGCCTGTCCCCCCCTTGAAGGCCTATCCCCCCTTGAAGGCCTATCCCCCCTTTGAAGTCCTGTCCCCCCTTGAAGGTTTGTCCCCCCCTTAAAGGCCTGCATCCCACCCCTGAAGGCCTGCCTGCCTGTCCCCCATGAAGACCTGCCTTCCTGTCCCCCCTGAAGGCTTGTTCCACCCCCCCACCACGAAGGACTGCTCACCCCCCCCCCCCCGCCCCGGAAGGCCTGCGTGTTCCCCTTGGCCTCTCACTGGTGTCCGGCTTCCCCCCTGGCCTTCCCGCACCGTTTACCTTTGAGGAGCAGCCTGAGACAAGATTGCGATGCTAGCTGACATCAGAGGGGGGAGACTGCGGCAGAGGAAATAGCTCAGAAGCAGTGCAAAGATCGCTAGCATCGCAATCTTGTCTGCAGGCTGTTCCTCAAAGGTAAACAGTGCGGGGAGGCCAAGGGGGGAAGCGGTAGGCCAGGGGGGAGAAACAGACGCCGGGGTGGGGGGAAGCCGGACAGCAGCACTTCCCAACTGACCCTCCTCCCTCGCCCTCTAAAGCAGGTGCGGCAGCGGCCGGCCAGCAAGAGCAGCACTGTCGCTCCTGCTTTAGGGGGCGAGGGGGAAGGGTCAGCTGTATCGGGAACCGATATTTTTTGCTTTGAATTGATTCAAATCGATTCACCCAAAGTGAATTGGTGAACCGATTCGAATTGTGAATCGGGCAGCACTAGTGATCGCCACTATATCCAACTTATCTTCTTCTATCACTGCTTCTAGATCCAGAATTTTGTTTCCCATTAGTATATACTGCTTTCCAGACATTGTCCCCTTTTCCCATCCATGTAGAGGTATTCAGTGATTTACTTACTTGAGAGCATATACTTATCTAGTGGCTTTGATCACCCTTCCCCATCACTTAGGCATCTCTATGTATCCAAGAGTTCAGTACCAAACTCTTAAATTGTTTAATGAATGATTTTTTTGATTGGCTGAAAACCAGCCAATTAAAAAATAAAAATTAGGCACAGATCCTGAAAATAGATGTTGCTAGACAGCTGTAATTAGAAGCGCAGTTTGTAGAATATGGCATTAAATATAGAGCCCTTGATGATGATCTCGGGAATCTCATATTACCCCTGTGCTAAAACGGTTCACGGAAGTTTCGCCCCCCACATTTCGCCCCCAGCAATTCGCCCCTCACATTTCGCCCCCCACATTTCGCCCCCAGGTATTTTTCGCCCCCACACATTTCGCCCCCACACATTTCGCCCCCCCGGATGTTTCGCCCCCACACATTTCACCCCCGCACATTTCGCCCCCGCACATTTCGCCCCTGCCTTTGAGGGGAAAAAGAAATCCGTCTCGGAGCGCGCCTGACTTTTCTTTTTCAGGCGCTGCTGATGTGGAGCGTACGCCGCGCGCCTCCGACGAGCCGCAGGTCCGCCGAAAGGGAACATGAGCTTAGTTGCTGCCGTCTCACCTGTTTCACTGCCTGGGCCCCTCCGCGATCCCCGGTGGGGTGGGGGCTTTCTTGTGTGCTTTGCCTGCCATGGACGGCGGTGCGGGAGGGAGTGGGTGTTGTCATGGACGGCGGTGCTGCCAGCCCACAGCCAGCACCGGCTCCTTTCAAGCAGCTGAAGCAATGGCCAAAAGGCCACTTGGCCACCGCTACCCCCAAAGCCAGAGAGGAGGAGAAGAAAACGCACCTCCTTCCTGCCCTTTTCACCTGGGCTGCGAAGTGAATGAAGTTAGGGTCAGAAAAGCCAAGACTTCCCCAGATTTAAGAGCGAAAAGTTAGGGGAGGAGACGGGGAAAACCAAAGCGACTTTTCTTTGGAAACATTTCGTGAGGGTCTATGTGGAAAACGAAGTGAGCGGCGGTGCCCCCCCCCCCCTCTCCCTCCTCCAACTCTGGCATTGGGACATGAGCTGTCAAGAGAAAGAGGCCTCGGGGGTCAAATCACAGAACCCGGGCCAACTTTAGGCCCGGAGCGAAGGCTAAGAGTTGTTCCCACGGGAGGAAGGACAGACTTGGAAGAGGAGAGAGAGAAGCCTGAAACCCTCCCCGTCACTCCAGCTCACCTCGTGGAAAACGAAGTGAGCGGCGGTGCCCCCCCCCCTCTCCCTCCTCCAACTCTGGCATTGGGACATGAGCTGTCAAGAGAAAGAGGCCTCGGGGGTCAAATCACAGAACCCGGGCCAACTTTAGGCCCGGAGCGAAGGCTAAGAGTTGTTCCCACGGGAGGAAGGACAGACTTGGAAGAGGAGAGAGAGAAGCCTGAAACCCTCCCCGTCACTCCAGCTCACCTCGATCCCAATCCAACCGACAACTGCTCCGAACAGCTCATGAAGTCCACGTCGGACTTGGGCTAAAAGCTCCCATTAACCCCCCCCATGGCCCCGTCTCCCCCGACCCCTGCCAGGGCTGGCCGAAAGCAGCCTGTTTACGGCACTGCCTCTGCTCACAGGCTGCCACTACTGCTTCGGGTAAGTGAGATTGTCAGGATCGGCGGCCGCTGCTGCTTCAGAGTGCTGGAACCATAAGTGGGGAGGGGAGGAGAGAAAGTGACCCATACCAGAAAAGAGGGCGGGAAGGAACAGATGCTGGACCTACAATTGGGGGTGGGGTAGGGGAAAGATAAAGAGAGGAAAAGAATGACTCAGACCAGAAAGGGGAGGTGGGAAGGGATACAAAGTTAGAGTGAGAGAGAGAGAACGGAGGAACGCTCAGGGGCGAAATGTGCAGTACACATAATCCAACGCTCAGGGGCGAAATGTGCGGGGGCGAAATGTGTGGGGGCGAAACATCCGGGGGGCGAAATGTGCGGGGGCGAAATGTGTGGGGGCGAAACATCCGGGGGGTGAAATGTGCGGGGGCAAAATGTGAGGGGCGAATTGCTGGGGGCGAAATGTGGGGGGCGAACCTTCCGGATCCCGTGCTGAAACAGTTGCACTGGTTTCCAGTGTCGCAAAGGGGTTGTTATAAAATGTTGTCAGTGATTCATCAGAGTTTGTGTGGATCTGTTCCTTTGAACTTTCAATCTTTGTGGGAGGTGTATCAGCCAAGGAGGAATTTAAGGTCTGTGGGTACTATGAGATTGACCTCTGAAATGGAGAAAACTGTCCGGTATGTTAAATCCAGAGTGGCAATGTTGTCCTTAGCAGGGGTCAAATTTTGAAATTCCCTCCCTGGTATCAGACATGTTCTGACCGCTTACAATTTCGAAAGATGTTGAAGACACAACTGTTTGTGGAGGCCTTTTTTTTTAACTACCTAGTAGATTTAGTTGAAGAATTCTAAGCTGTGGTTATTACACTTTATTTACAGTGATGGCTAGTGTGTAAATTCTTTGAGCTCTCAAAATTATTTTTAGGGGATGAGATTGCTATGTAATTATAATGTAATTTGAATGCATTTTGCAAATGTATTGTGTATGAATTATTGTGAATGTTTTTCAATTGTTAACCGCTTAGTTTTAGGCGGTTTAGAAATATTATAAATAAATAAATAATGCATTGTTTAACTTGCTTTTTTACCAAACTTTTCAAACCACCCTTGATTGATCTTAGCATTTAGGCATGAGCACTCATGCCAGCCAGATACCAGATGTAATTGAGAGCCTTATTCATGGTCTGCCCATGTTCTGCTCCTGAGTGTGCCCCACTATAAATGCATGCTATGTAAGTTAAGCATGTATTTGCAGATTAGTGCTTGGGTGGTCTACTGGCATATACATATGAACATATGCATATACTTGTAGTATTACATAAACCACACAAAAATAACTTTTATATCCCAAAATTATTTTTGAAAAAATGTTTGTTTGGATCATCGGGGTGAATACTCATCATAGTTCACTCAGTACTGCATACTTTCTTCATCAGTCCATATTTTATATATTTTAGCCTCAAAAGTATAATGACTTCAAATATATCTTCTTAAATATATAAATACGTAGTTCAGTGTATTAATTAAACTTATCCTTCACTTATTTGAAAATATTATAGTCGGGGGAAATGTCGCCAACATGAGCTCATGTTTCGCTGCTGCTGTTTCAAGGTTGAATCCCTCACCAGTATTGACTACTTCAAGTCTTTCCTAGTCTTCGCAAATTTTGAAAGAGTTTAGAGTTGATTCACTTTTACCCGTTCTATACCACTCCGGATTTTATAGACTTCAATCATATCTCCCCCTCAGCTGCCTCTTTTTCAAGCTGAAGAGCCCCAACTTTTTAGAGCATTACTTGCACATAAACCATGTTTTAGATAGAAACAGAAAAATAACCACAAATACAGCTTATTCAGTCTGCCCATTCACATCAACTATTAAACTATATAATCCCTTCCTTATCCTCAGAGGTCTTCTGTGCTTGTTCAACCCTCTTCTATTTTATTCTATTCTGTAGAATTAATAAACTGTTAAATTCCAATAGGTTCAAAGTGCTATACAACTATAATTAAAAGCTATAACAACTCTACTGTACTTACAAACATATTTCTGAAATGTAGGAAGCTTGTTTTATATCAAAGCAATTTGATACACAAATAAGCTATCAAATATTCTTAAAATGTACACCTATGAAGTTTGGGAAACCTAATAGGTAATGATTGATCATTCAAGGTCTCCTCCTAGGCTCTGGCAGTATAATTAACTCTGTTAAATATCAAGGTACCTGACCAAAAATCATTTTCCCCCCAATTCTATAAATGGTGGTCAAAACTGTGTGCATGTCCAGTTGATGTGGACCATTTAATTGTATAATGAGGCAGTTAAGCCCAGATTCTATAAAAGATACCTAAAGTTAGGTGCCTAGATTGGCACACCTAGCAGTACCTGGGTCACCTAAATTAATTATTCAAAAAGCTTAATTGGCGCTGTTAATGAGCAATTGTTAGATACCAGCACCTAAGTTAGGCACCTACTGTGCCTTAGTCCATAACAAGTATCTAACATGCCAAACATGCCCATGACCCACTCTTAACCATGCCTCCTAAAGTCTCCAATGACTTGCTCCTGCCCAGATCAAAAGACCTGTACTCCATCCTCATCCTCTTTGATCTATCTGCAGTTTTTGACATGGTAAATCACCACCTACTCATTGATATGCTGGGTTTCAGGGCTCTATCTCATGGTTTTCTTCCTATCTTTCCCACCACACTTTTAACGAATGCTCTGGTGGATCCTCCTCCACCGCCATCTCGCTATCGGTCAGTGTACCTCAGGGTTCTGTCCTGGAACCACTTTTTTTCCATCTAAACTTCTTCCTTGATGCTCTAATCACCCATGGCTTTCAGTAGCATCTCTATGCCAATGACTCACAGATCTATCTCTCTACACCTGAAATCTCTACAGACATTCAGGCCCGAGTCTCAACCTGCCTGTCTGACATCACTACCTGGATGTCTCATCGATATCTAAAATTAAATGAGGCCAAGACCAAGCTCCTTATATTTCCTTTTCTGGACCAACTGAAATCCAATGATCTGCTACCACTGTGTAGACTAACCAGGACTGTGACATTTTATGCCTTTATTCCTTACCTAATTATAATTCAGCACCACATAAACTGGCAAATGATGTTTATTGCCTCTTTCCTACTTGTTCTGTTTGAAGAACCTCTTATACTAAAGGGCATTAAGCTGTTAGCTTGGGAAGTAGTCTGTGCTAACAGTTAACACAGTGGCTTAACATTTACCCTCCCCTCCACCCCCAGTATTGGTGCCTAAATTTGGGCATGATCCTGAGATGTGCACATAATGTAATTGTCTACCAAGCAATAATTGACTGCTAACAACCAATTATTTTATGCCAATTGGCACCAATGAGGATTCACACACCTAACTGGCTGCATTCTATTCTATAATGCTTGGTGCTCAAATCTCACTGTGTGCAACAGAAATGTGGTGTGGCTAGGGGAAGGGCATACTGAAAAGTTCTGCATGTTGCTATAGGATAATGAGTCAGTGTGCCCAGCTTGGGCGCCAGCGTTTACTCCAGGTTTCAGAAGGTGTACGTCTGGTGCCCAAAGTTAAAGCGCAGGAATTGGCACCGAGCACGATTCTATAAAATGCACACCAGTCTCTTCTGGCGGCTTTATAGAGTGAGGGCGCCATGGTTTCCTGCTGAGGCAGTGAGTGTGCGCTGTAGAAAGGGTAGGTTATTTCTCCTGACACAGCACTTATGCGAAACAAGGTCTTGCATAGACTCTTGTAGAGATTTGATAAAACTTGTTCGCAGTTGTTGAACTTCATTGTATGAAGTACAGTGAGGTCGCTCACTAATTGGATTACAACCATCACTCAATTTTTGAAGGAGCAACTAAAAGCCGACTGTTAAGCAGGAGTGCTTGTGCGACCTAAGAGCGTGTGGTTTCAGATATGTGACTTTAGTGCATGCACCGGATAGCATGTGCTAGCTGAAAATCTACCGCCTGCTCAAAAGGAGGCGGTAGCGGCTAGCGTGCGCGCTATTCCGCGCATTAAGGTCCTAGCGCGGCTTTGTAAAAGGAGCCCTAAAAGTACAAATTATAACCGCCAGTAACTCATTTTCACTGTCTTTCTCCAGTTACAGTATCTTTAAGTAATAGTTAATATGCCTGTTTTTTTGCCCAGAGATTTTTTTTCTCCTCCCTAATTAGTGGGTGAATTTTTTTATCTCTGGTTTGTTTCCGGAGCAGGCCTATGATCTGAATAAGTAACCATTTTAGAAGATGTATGCTTCTGGGGATATAAGCCTGTATGGCTGGTTTTGAGGCCTATTGGACAACTCTGTAATTTGTTTACACAGTGGCTAGACTTAGACAGAGGAAGACGTAATGTTATAATTTTTTGAATACTATTTGTAGAATCTGGCCCTTAAGTGTGCACTAATTCCTTCATTATTTGAGAAATAGTTAATGGGACAGTGAATGGACAGGGAAAGCGCCTCACACTTAATTACAGAATGGTATTGCAGCAGATAACATGGAGCAGTTAATGTCACCTCAGTGGCTGATGGTAAGTGCACCTGCATGATCTGAGGGTTTGCATAATGACTACATTAACTGAATGAAGAGTTGCTGGATAGGCCTTGACAGTTAACACAGAGGCTTTGCAGTTACATTCATTTTGGACATTAACGTAAGATAAATGAACATTTTTAAACCATCTAAATAAAAAGAGGCCTAGATATATTTCAGAGCTTTTTTGCATTTATATTTGCCATACACTGCACAGCATAAAAGCTGAAATGGCAATATAAAAAAATAAATAGATAAGATTCTAGGCAGAAGGACAGGTTAGAGTCTTTTCATGTTTCTTTTAATCTTATTTTTTTTCTCTGATTCTCTCTAAGGAAAAAATATTGCTAGCATCACTGTTTTTGTCTTTAATGCTGTTTCTGTAAACCGACATAGAATCCAGCCTGGCAAGAGGTCTTTGAACTGTTGCAATTCACCAGGGAGCTTTCGGTCAACAAAGAGGTTGCAGCTTGCATGGAATGAAGCTGAAGGCATATTCATTCATGTCTAATGAAACCACTGCATCATTTCTGCTTTCAGTCCTCTTTAGAGACTCTCTGCTCAGTTCAGTATTGATTTTAAGATTCCCTTTGTGACCTATCGAGTGTTCTGAGTCCCACGTGTGCTGCATTAGTAAGCACATTGCTGTGTTCATCCTTGACAGTCTCTTAGGCCCGGATTCTAAAAATGGCATCATAAGTTAGGTGCCGGTAAGCACCTAGATCACACTGACTAATGTGTACATAAGAACATAAGAAGGAGCCTCCGCTGAGACAGACCAGCGGTCCATCCTGCCCAGCGGTCCGCTCCCGCGGCGGCCCATCAGGCCTATTGCCTGAACAGTGGTCCCAGACTAATTTTGTAACTTACCTCTAATCCTATCCCTATAACCTACCTCTACTCCTTGCTTTAATTGCCATTTAACCCTTTAATTGGCAGATGGTGAAAATGGCTGCTTTATGTAACTTGATATTGAACGAGAGCAACAGTGCCAAATAAAGAGGCATTTGGAGATGTAGATCTCCCATAAGAACCATAAAAACTCAAGTTGCTTCTGAGCAACAATGCCAAATAAAGGGTTAAAACCAATTAAAAACTTGTTAAAAAAAAAAAGTAGGTGCCAAAATCGTGCCTTCAGAATGGCATCTAAGGTCAAAGTAGGCATGGTTAGAGGTGATGATGACCTTAGGTGCCTCTATGCATGATTCTCCATAAAACCTAGGCATCAGAAACTCTGGCCTACATTACTGGCACCTAAGTTTTTTCTGTTAACGGCATCTAAGTGTGACTAACACATGACTGCTGCCAGCTGATTTAGGCACCATTTACAGAATCTGGGCCTTAATGTGTACTGTAGATATTTTGTATGCTGCTTGAAATAACAAGGGTTTTTAGTTCCTGCTATTGAAATCTAACCGAGGTCAGGAAGTTTGAAGAAATTAGTGGTTTACAATAAATGCTTACTCATTTCAGATCGTATGTGCTGGCTATGTCAGAAATAAGCCCACTAGGGCTTTGGTGGCATGTGTGAAAGATGACGTTAAAAGGCAGAATGTATTCCTTTATATGAGCGAACTGCAACAAAATCTTTTTGTACGGGGTTTTCCCCAAATGTTCCAAACATAGGGACTGAACCTGAAATGAATGTTAGAATGTGTACTGTATCTATTGATATTATTGTCGGAGAAAACACTTTGAATCAACCAGAATGTATTTTCAAATGCATTGCAGCTACTGCAGTGATATTTTGAAGTTTTAAAACAAACCACCAAATACAAAGTACCAATTAGTCAAAGCAAGGGCATAAATATTATGATCAGGAATTTATCAAAAGGAGTTGGTTTTCAAATTCAGTGTCTTTTAAAGCTAGTGATTACTTGATGGAAAATACAAAGAAATTTGTACTGGAAAAGGAAAACTTGAGATATATAACCAAAGTGAATGAAAGTTTAGGGGTGTCTAAGTATTAATACTGCTGGGCCTTGATTCTGTTATAAGGATCCTGGTTTCAGGACCATAGCAATTTAGTATAGAGAGAAGATGTATAATATACCGTTCTGCTACAGCATTCCCTTCTGAGATGGCTGCAATGGTTATCATGCTCAAATATAAGCCAAAAACACGTGGAGAAGCATTTTCGATAAGATGTCTAAATCTGAGTTTGGACGTTTTGAGAAAGACATCCATAAATCCGGTAGAGAAAATGTTCATTTTCAAAACTGCAACATGTCTTTTTTTTTTTTTTTTTTTAATGACTTATCTAGAAGTTTTGGCCCTTTGTACATCTATCTTTTTGGCCATTCTTGAATATAAGGATAGATGTCCACATGAAAAATGCACAAAATCAAGCTTTTCAGACATCCAAGTATCCAGAATTCTTAATAAACTGTTCACGGACAGCTGCACACAGCAGAGACTCTAAGAGGTACTGTAGTGAATGTCACATAAAAAGCCCAAAGTACACACCAAAGCTCTAAAACCTGCTTATATTGTATGGTGAGTCCTCGAAAACCCACCCATAACCTACATAAAGATGATACCTGTACCTACATAAAGATGACAATCTGTGCAAGAGTATATATTTGCATTAGTCTGTTGTTGATTCATATTGTGTATGTGGATTTGTAACCTGTTCTGGGCATCTTTGGGAGGGCAGGCTAAAAAACTGAGTTCTGGTTTTAATAACCTCCCTTTCACCTCAACTGCTGCTGCAGCATGCATCCAGCTTCTTGGGTAGCTACGGTCATCAAAAGCAGTGTAGGACCTCTTAACCTCATGCGTGCCGATGACTCTGCAGCATCCCACCCACTAAGACAGAAATTTCCTGTTTCTTTGAAAGGTGGGATGCTGCAGAGTTGTCAGCATACGACTAGGAGGTCCCACTGCTTTCTGATGTTGATCATCACTGCTGCACCTATGATCCAGTGGCATCGGTGTTTACGGGGCTGGTGAGGCTTTAGGGAACTTAAGGGAAGGGCGCTGCTTCAGGAGACAGTGGGAATTTGGGAAATACAGTCCGAGATGAAAGATGCTACAGCTCTCAAGTGGGAGGAAGGGGGTGGGGAATAAGGACACAAAGGAAGACAGGGAAATAAAGAGGAGTTACTGAATGGTGGGGGAGGAGGATATACAGAAGGAATACTGGACATGGCCTAAGGGAAGAATGTGGTAGGGGCAGATTCTGGACACAGGGAAGAACAGGAGAGTGTATAAGGGGGTGGGGGGTAGTGGTGGACTGCTCACCTTGGGAGCCATTTTCCCTTACTACGTCACTGAAAGTGATGCTTCCCTTGAATTATAAGTCAGTGTTCTGTGTGATGTCTGTAAAAGTCAGAAGATTTACCCACCTCTCTCCCTGGCTGCTGAAGCAAGGAGTGACACTTGGATCTTGTGCCACAAGCCAAAGGTATAAAACAGAAAAGTGCCAACCAGGAATTTAACCACATGAGAATACTTCACAAAGCAGTGACAGTTTCAGCTCAGATACAGAGCAAACTGAATGCTCAGTTTTACACATCCAGTAGAGAGATGATAAACTTCAAAAGTATTCAGACCTGGATTTAGGCATAGACAACATGGGCAAGTGCTTTCAGCACTAAATTTTGATAGGAACCGAAGCCTTGCTGCTGTGTATTCATCTAGACCTGCCTTGTCATATCCATGGCTGTCCCCGCAGCTGTAAGAAACTTTAAAGCTGAAATCAAGTACTGGGAACTGCCTGCCTTTGAGTTCTAACAGGCCCCATCGCTCTCATGAGTTTCCATGGTAATAGGAAACCATGTAGTGGGAGGAAGGAGCCACCACAGGACCAGCTGGGCCATATGTAGGAAAATCATGCCTAAAAGTGAGGGGGATAATTTGGGTAGGGATGGAAAACTGAGAGTTGGTATTGGGATATTCTCCTCCTCCCTGCCTCCATGCCTATGAGTGCATAGAAATTAAATCCAGTACTGATAGTATCCATTGTTAAATTAAATATCTCATGAAAAAAGCTTAAAGATTATGAAGTGTTCCTTCTCCTGCTTGCCAGGAGTTAGTGATATTCCTCCTTTCTCTCAAGTGAAAATTTCTTTCTAGTTTATAATAAACCAATGGCTCCCTGAAAACATAGGGCTCCTATTACAAAGCCGCGCTAGGGCCTTAACGCGCGGAATAGCGCGTGCTAAATTGCCACGCACGCTAGCCGCTACCACCTCCTTTTGAGCATGCAGTACATTTTTGGCTAGCGCTTCCTATAGCATGCGCTAATCTGGTGCGTGCGCTAAAACGCTTAGCGCACCTTCGTAAAAGGAGCCCTAAAACTTTAAGCAGGTCAACCCAGGTGAAAGAGTTCACCTTAGGACAGTGTAGCTATGAAGAACAAAGAGACCAGTAGCAGCTGCAGCAGTCTGGCTGCTGCATCAGGAGGCTGAGAAGGCTTTCAGGAGTTCAAGCAATTTGAAGAGAGATTGTTAAAATGTTAGAGAGCCTGTGAAAGTTACTGAGGATTATCTGAGGAGAAGCAGGACAACAGATTTCTACAGATGGGTGATGTCTTCGATACAGCTTTTAAATACATTTTCATAGAATATGAACATTGTCATCAAACCAGTGGACAAAGATGATGGCATAGAGGTCTTTGGATAAATATGTCCAGGAAATTTTAACACCCATTTCAGATACAAGATATATACCACTTGACACAAATCCTACACACAATTTTCAACAAGCAATGAAGCAAATTGTTCTTTTTGCTAGTCAAGTAGGATATATTACACCAAGGGAAAAAGAGGTTCTCATTGTTGATCACCCCCGTAATCCCCACAATCTAAATACTTCCCAAAATCCATAAGCCATCCACCAACCCATCTGGTGTCCAATCTTTGAACCATTGGCTAAGACCCTCTTTTTCAAAGCTGATTACCATGGCTGACTGTGGTAATTGCACTGAAGTCCATTGGGAATTAATGCGCTTCAGTGCTGTTGCTGTGTGGCTTTGTAAAAGGGGGGTAAGTTTGTTGATTTTTTTTTTTTTCCTCAGGCCATAATCAGAGGTTCTTCTTATATGATTAATCTATTAGAAGTGCTTGATGGAGGGTGATGATGAAGAGGATGACACTAATATCAGACCCTCTTTGATGGGTGGATGCAAAGATTCTTTCTATAGTGGACAAAGAAGACACAGCACACAAGGGTAGGGCCCATTGTGGTTGGGCAGCGTCGGAAAGGATGAGCAGCTGGAGGCGTCAGAAAATGTTAACAGCCATAATAATGTGGAGGTTCTGTTGTAGAAATGCTTCCCTATTCCTTCTTTTATCAGTTCCAGGCCTTATTTCAAAGGGGAGGACCAAACACTTGAGATATCTTTTCACTGATACAGGATTTCTTAAGAGGCAGACAAGCTACTAGTACCTGAGTTGCCTTTAGAGCCTAACCTGGAGACTTGAATTTTTTTTATTTAATATTTTTTAATTAATTTAATATTTTTTAATTAATTTAATATTTTTTAATTAATATTTACATGCTTTAAAATTTAGGTTTAGATTTCATTGATATAAAGATATTGCTTTTTAAATAACCTAATTATACGCTTCAGAATCTAGTTTAATCCTACTGTCATAATTGAAGAAGAAAGGGGTTGTGGTTGGATTTAGGGTATTATATAGAGTTTGGAATGGATCAATTATTGTTATTTAAGTAATTTCAGTGATGAGGAGATGGTTATATTAATTAAATGCATTTGGTTATGCAATTTCATTGCTTTTATGAATTTCTGCATATGTAGAGAATGCACTTATTTTGTTACTATGAGGTCCTTTTATCAAGCCGCGCTAGCGGGGTTAGCGTGTCAGACATTTCAACACGCGCTAACCCCCGCAGCCGGCTAAAAAACTAATGCCTGCTCAATGCAGGCGTTAGTGGCTAGCGCGGCAGGCGGTTAACGCGCGATAAACCCCTACCGCAGCTTGATAAAAGGACCCCTATATTCCAGTTTTTATTTGTTCATTCTTTTTGAGTTTTTATTTATCTATTCCAGTATTTTTGAAATACTTTAGTATTTAGGGGTGGATTAATTTTAATTTCATGGGAGGCAAAAGCAGGGGTTTCTAAAGTATTGAAGTATTCATTTTATGGATAGATTAATTTACTTTGGCACCCTGAGACCTTATAATTTACTCCCTGATGTATGATTTAAAAAATTTCAGAGGTCAGGTCTTATTGCTGTAAATTTGTTTAATAGCTTAATAGAGGGGTTTTGGTATGAATTTGGGGAATTTAAAGGGTATTTATTGGTCATATTATTAAAATATATTTGTCTGAATAATTTAATTAATGAATTTCCACATAGGTAGGGAATGTACTTTATTTTGTTATTATATTCTATTAATTATTTGTCCACTAATTAGAAAATATTTATCTATTTATTTTGGTATTCATGGAATTTTTTAGTTATAGGGGTTGATTAATTGTAATTACATAAGGGGAAGTAATGATCTAAGTCAGTGGTTCCCAACCCTGTCCTGGAGGACCACCAGGCCAATCAGGTTTTCAGGCTAGCCCTAATGAATATGCATGAGAGAGTTTTGCATTTAATGGAAGTGACAGGCATGCAAATCTGCTCAATGCATATTCATTAGGGTTAGCCTGAAAACCTGATTGGCCTGGTGGTCCTCCAGGACAGGTTTGGAAACCAGTGATCTAAGTTGTCTGGGGGAGGGATATGGCTGCTAGTCTAAATATGTCTTCAAGTAACTGTATGATAAGAGGGGTAGGGATTTGGGGGGGAAAGGGGGAGGTTTTAAGGGGTTTTAGGACATGTATTTTCCCAACTTTTATAGGTACCATCAAGCCTATATTATGCGCCAGGGTATGTACTAGATCCTTCCTGAGCTCATGGAAAATTTCCCAGACTGGTTATGGTTGGAATGGCAACTCATGTCACCATTGAGGTTGAGTCATGTGTTAAGTATTAAGATGCCTAGATTATATAAGGATAATAGAATCCTTAAAAATGTGTGAATAATTTAACACCTATTTTGGTTCATAAATCAACTCATCAGACCCTATGGCTGAACTCCAAGATTCATATTGGCGGATTTAAGGTCATCTGGAAGTATTGGATGAAGGCGGGTATATGTACTTTGGATAATGTTATTTCAGATGGTAAGCTGTTTGATTTTTCACAATTGCAACACAAATTCGGTCTTAATAAATCACAAAATTATAGATGGTTGCAGTTGAAGCTGGCCATTCAGGTTGGGTTCCCTGAATGGAAAAATCTCAGTAATCAGTATAGTTTGCTGCTCTTATGCTTTCAGATGGACTTCCTGGGACATCAGGCTGCTCAGCGGCATAAATTAATATCTGGATTTTTAAATAAGAAGCCAAAAACTGGTCTTCGGGATATTTGGAGCATTGAGATCAAGCATCAAATTACTGCATCTCAATGGCTACGTATTTGGGCATGGAGGATGAGATGTACAGTGTCTGCATCTATGAGACAAACTTGGTTTTTTCTGTTACAGAAGTTAGATAGCTCTAAATCTAATAGATGCTGGCACTGTCATCTTGAAGCTGGGACATTAGATCATTTGTTATTCTATTGTCCATTGATACTTGCCTTTTGGAAATCAATATTGGGTCAAATAAATAGTTTATTAGATAATCCGATGGCATTATCCTATGACACTGTATTGTTTGGCATGTCAATGAGGGCTAAAAGTCAAATATCCTCTAATAATAATAAGCTTCTACTCATTATGATAGGGGTCGCTATACAACAGATTACGAAAAATTGGAAAAATTGGGATAGGCTGAATTATAGCTTTTGGTGGAACTCTTTGTGCCACATATTCATAATGGAAAGGATAATTGCCATGCAGCAAGGAAATTTTAAGAAATTTCAGGTTATTTGGGAGCCATTAACAAGATATTATAAAGATTGAAATTACTGCATAGAATAAATATTAATTTTTTTCCCTTTTGTTCATACACGTTCAGGGTGGGGTGGGGGGAGGGGGATATTTTATGATTTCTTTTGCTTATGATTAATTGTTGGGTATAAGGGAGGGGGGATATTTGATGAGAGTTATAATTTGATGATATATTAAGTGATGTTAAAGTATAAAATGATTGTATTTTGTGTTACACTTGTGAGTTTTAAAAGTGAATAAAGAGTTATAAAAAAAAAAAAAAAAGAAATAAATGCTTGATGGGGATTTGGAAAACACCATCCATGTCACCATAGATATCAATACACTATGGGGCTCATAATCAAAACAGAAAAACATCTAAAAACCGGCCTAAATCGGCACTTGGACGATCAGTAACAAAAGTTGTCTAAGTGCTGATAATCGAACAGGGTGTTAGACATATTTAAAAACAACTTAGGCCTTCACAGTGCTGCTGAATGACCAAAGCTAAAAGGGGCATTTTAGGAGGAGTGGTGAGGGCGGGATTTGGGCGGTACATGGGTCGTCCTAAACTTAGTCGTACTGCATATATAACCGAAGGTTTTACAACACTGCTTAGATGAAACTTGGACATTATGACTTAGGCCATCTAAAACCAGGTCTAAGTCCACAAAAGGTATCCAAAGTGACCTGATAAGCACTGCAGACACAAAGTACAGAGCCCTATACACAACCCCAATGATCACTGACCCCCCCTCCTAAAAAAACATAATAACAACTTTACATATCTGCCTCCAGAACATCAGCACCTAGCAGCCTAGCATAGGAAAGCCTAATAGAGCTGCACAGAGGTGGTATAAGTGGTCTTGGGGGTGGGTTAGTGAGCCATGGAGAGGAGGACCCAGGCCCATAAGCCACTCTAATCACTGCATTCATGGTGAAACGTGCACCCCCCAAAACCCTTATGTACTGCCATATAAGTGTCTCCTGCAGCCATAAGGGCTATTGGGGTGGTAGATATGTGGTTCTAGTAGATTCTGGGGGTGTTTTGGGGGGCTCATCATGACCTATAAGGGAGCTGTTGTGAGATGTTTATGTGGTACCCTTTTTGTGACGTTCACAGCAGTGCCCTGTAAGGTGCCCCACTACTCTGTTGCCATGTCTGGGTGTCCAGTCCCTTACTTTTCTGGTCCCCTCCCATGTCCAAAAGGTCTTTTTCTAAGCGTTTTTGAGTTGGATGAATTTTTGGTCGAAAATGGGGTATAAAGATGGATGACTTAGCGGTCTGGACGATCAAACGGCTGGACGTTGTGACAGTTCTGACCTGTTAGTCAGCCCTGACACACAGGTGAGACAAGAAACTATGCTTCCAGGCCACCAAGAGAAGCAGATTTATAGTAAAAGACAGTATAAACCACCCAGAGCCAAAGCAGCACCTTTTTAGCAGGGAGGAGGAAAATCTCCTCAATTAACACCGGGGGAGCCAGAGAGAGCTGAAGTCAGATTTAAGCCTAGTTTACAGAAGCTACCTAAGGCAGTTCAGGAGCAGTGGCTGAGAAAACCTCTCCAGCCAAAGCAGCGGGTCCAGGCAGAAGACCCCATGGAGTGGCAGGGTCCTGAAGATTCCCAGACACCAGAGCCAGACCCGGGAGTAGAAAGCATGGACTTTGCTGAATCAGAGCCAGTTCCTAACTAGACAGAGGCCATGGAGATCAACTTGTACACTGTGGGCAAGTAGCCATTTCTGGCATGTTTTTTTTTCCCCCAAAAGCCCTGCAGTGTTTTTGGAATGCTGGGGAGTGCATAAGGTTGTGGGGATGTGTATGCTGTGCCATCCGGGTTGGATATTTTTTGAGAGACTCTTTTTCTCTTATATTATTTGAAGAAAAAGTGATTAAGCTACACAGCAGCCTTAACCCCCACAATCAGCTCTGAGGCCAAAGCTGGTAATAGGCGGGCTTTGAAGACATGATCTGTTTCCTTGGTTGAGAATTGGTTTGGTTGAGAACTGAATGCAAGGGCCTCGTGAAGAGGACTTTGTTTGGACTACTGAAATCCAGGCATCTTGCTGGGCTGTAGGCTTTTTGCCAGCCCTAAACAATCCTAGTTTTTGTATTTTTTTTTTTTCTTTTGTGCATTAGTTTGCTTTACGGATAGCTTTTGTTCCTGGGCCTGTTTGGGACTGTGAATGTAGCCCAGAATGAACTGAACTGTTTAGGACCTGCTAAAGACTTGCCTAAATACTTGAAGCCAGAGTTTTTTTGAGGGGGTTTTTTCTCTTTGTTGTTGGCTCTTTTGGGCAGAATAATAAGGCCTACTTGATAAACTTACCTTTCAAAGATCTGTTTAAGAATTGTTTTCTTTTACTGTTTGAATTTTGGGTTGAAACTAACTTAGGCAGTTTTAACCTTCTCACCTTGAAGGGCCATTCTCCCTCTAGAGTAGCACGCAAAAATCGGCCTAGTCACCCTTCCCCGCACTTGCGCTACCCAGTGGAGGCTGGGTGAGTGCCAACGTACAGTTGGACGATTTTCGAAAAAAAAAAAAAAATGCTGGACGTATTTTTTGAAAATGGACCTTTCCCCGTGTCTGACTTTGAACAACTTGTGAGTTAGGCCAAAACGGACGTAAACATTTCTTTTGATTATGCCCCTCCACATATACAGTAAAACCTTGGATTGCAAGTGTTTTGCAAGACAAGCAAAACATTTTAATAAATTTTAACTTGATATACAAGCAAGGTCTTGCAATACAAGTACATACAGTATACACACATCACAACTGAGACGATGGTTCTTCTCTCTCTGACACTACAAGAATGTAGTGACTGTTCTAAACAAGCAAAGTCTTGCAATACGAGTACATACAGTATACATGCGTCACATCATCAGAACTGAGCCGGTGGTTCTTCTCTGATGCTGCAGGAGTGTAGTGACTGTTCTAAATGAGCGAGGTCTTGCAATACAAGTACGCATAGTATTTTGTATTAAAGTTATGGGGTTGTGGAACGAATCGTCTGAGTTTCCATTATTTCCTATGAGGAAATTTGCTTTGATAAATGAGTGCTTTGGATTACAAGCATGCTTCTGGAATTAATTATGCTCGCAAACCAAGGTTTTACTGTACTAACATCCCACAGGTTCAGACTGTGGCCATAATTGAAAATAAATTGCATGACAGAACCTCACATCAGATTATTTATTTATTTATTGTAAAACACTTATATTACGCAAATCGCAAACATACAAATAATATATTACAAACAATCAAAACAAACACTAAAATCACAATTAAAATTATTCTGAACATCATAAGTACATTTTTACTACACACAGTTCCCTTCATAAATCAACAAAAGTTTCCTGAAAGAGAAATGCCTTGAGAGCTTTTCAAAAGGACAGAAACAGAGAAATTCTTAATTACTTCATACTCATAAGAACATAAGAATTGCTGCTGCTGGGTCAGACCAGTGGTCCATCCTGCCTGGCAGTCCGCTCACACGCGGCCCCCAGGTCAAAGACCAGTGCTCTAAATGAGCCAAGCCTCACCTGCGTACGTCCCAGTTTAGCAGGAACTTGTCCAGGTTAGTCTTGAAACCCTGGAGGGTGTTTTCCCCTACAACAAACTCCGGAAGAGCATTCCAGCTCTCCACCACTCTCTGGCTGAAGAAGAACTTCCTTACGTTTGTACGGAATCTATCCCCTTTCAACTTTAGAGAGTGCCCTCTCGTTCTCCCTACCTTGGAGAGTGTGAACAGTCTGTCTTTAGCTACTAAGTCTATTCCCTCAGTATTTTGAATTTTTCGACTATGTCTCCTCTCAGTCTCCTCTTTTCAAGGGAGAAGAGGCCCAGTTTCTCCCTCCAGCCCCTTAACCATTTTAGTCGCTCTTCTCTAGACCCTTTCGAGTAGTACCGTGTCCTTCTTCATATACGGCGACCAGTGCTGGACGCAGTACTCCATGTGAGGGCGTACCATGGCACGGTACAGCAGCATGATAACCTTCTCCGATCTGTTCATGATCCCCTTCTTTATCATTCCTAGTATTCTGTTCGCCCTTTTTGCCACCGCAGTGCATTGTGCAGATGGCTTCATCGACTTGTCGATCAGAACTCCCAAGTCTCTTTCCAGGGAGGTCTCTCCAAGTACTGCCCCGGACATCCTGTATTCGTGCATGAGATTTTTGTTACCAACATGCATCACTATGCATTTATCCATGTTAAACCTCATTTGCCATGTCGATGCCCATTTCTCGAGCTTGATTATGTCACTTTGTAGATCTTC
Organism: Geotrypetes seraphini; assembly: GCF_902459505.1. Lineage (NCBI taxonomy): Eukaryota > Metazoa > Chordata > Amphibia > Gymnophiona > Dermophiidae > Geotrypetes > Geotrypetes seraphini. The sequence continues at coordinate 538,361,837 of NC_047084.1, forward strand.
GCAATCCCCCTGTGTCTTCACTACTCTGAATAACTTTGTATTATCCGCAAATTTAATCATATCACTCATCATACCAATGTCCAGATCGTTTATAAAGATGTGGAAGAGCATGGGTCCAAGCACAGAACCCTGCGGCACTCCACTGGTGACACTCTTCCAGTCCGAATATTGTCCATTTACCCCCACTCTCTGTTTCCTATGCTCCCGCTAGTTTTTAATCCACGTGAGTATTTCACCCTCAATTCCATAGCTTGCAGTTTTATGAAGTAGTCGTTCATGTGGAACCTTGTCGAACGCCTTCTGAAAATCCAGATATACAGTGTTGACCGGGTCGTCCTTGTCTACCCTTGGCTATCCTGGCATTGACTGATAACTATTTTTGTTTCCAACAGAAATTCTTTCAACAAGTTAAGGGCACTGTAATGGGTTCCTCTATGGCCCCTGGTATAGCCAATTTTTACGTCACCCATTTTGAGAAAACCTTTCTTGAAAAACATGAATTTAACAATGAGACTGTATTTTATAAGTGTTACATCGATAACATTTTTGTAGAGATCCTAGCCTACAGTTTAAGTTACTTCCCTTTCTGGATATATTGATAAATAAAAGATTAGATACTGTTTTGTCACTACCATTTACAAAAAAAAAAAAGGACAGATAAGAACACATATTTGCATTTCACAAGTTTCCATAATAGAAGTTTGAAGCTCAATTTACTTTATTCCCAGTTTTTATGATTAAGAAGGCTTTAGGTGAATTTGACCACCAAGCATCATCCATCATAACAGAGGGGATATCCGGAGAAGTGCATATTTGAGAGCTTATGTAAGGCTAAGATGCAAGATAAAGAATCTTTCCTGAAATACTAAAAAGAAAAGTGCACACCCGATAACATTTGTTCTTTAGATTATATCAATATGCAAAACACATACAACAGATAATCAGAAGACATTGGCATATTTTAGAAACACATTCCTGTTTTCAAAACAAGAAACTCATAGCCTATTCAAGACATAGAAACCTCCGAGAGAAACTTGTTTCCACTTTGACAGATCTCCAGGAACTTGATGAACTTTGCATGGGCCATTCAGATATGATATGGAATGAAACAAAAAGTGTCAAGGAAAGTGTGGAATAATTTGTAAGTTTCATGGCTCCACATGATTCTCTTCTTGGTTGGGTTGAGAACTTTTCAGCGGCCTCTCGTATGTTGCGTTCATTTTCTGTATAACATTTACATTAGTTAATTTGTGTTAGTTTAAGCTTTAACAGAAGTGAGTTGCTGCCTTTTTAGAAGATGATCTTCTCAGAATCATATTGAGACTTTAACATGTTTCTGTTTAAGATTTCAAGTATGTGATATGTATTTTACTACTCATGTTTTACATAATTCTTTATCTGTTGCATTGGGAGCTGCATCAGACACTGGGGACACATTGGCATCAAGGAGATCTCCCCTTGCCTCAACAAGGTCCATCAAGCCTAGTATCCTGTTTCCAACAGTGCCCAACCCAGGTCACATGATCCAGCATAACCCCCTGTTATCGCCCCTCCATGCCTGACAAGCAGTTCCCCTTCCTGTCTCCCTTCACCTATTTATTAAAACATTTATATACTGCATACAACTATGCAGTTTCCATATCACATACATAAAATCTTGTTTCCCTACAATGATCAAATATAACATAGACATGTCTAAACAACTTCATTAATCAATTCAGAAATACAAGCAAACTTTAAATCATACATTGCTGTCAAACAAATTTTTTTTTTTTTTAAATCTTTATTCATTTCAAATCTTAAATCAAGTACAATATTGACATTTATCAATTAAGCATTCAAATACACTTGAAATCCTATAATTGATCATCATAATATAAAATATTACCCCCCCTTATTTATTTATGAAAATGAACTTGTCAAAAAAAATTTTTTTAAGTGATTATCAACTGAAATATACCTTAGCATAAGAAGGCATTGGCAAATAATTGATTTTTCAGCATTTTCTTAAAATTCATCCTCCCTATACAAAACCACAGGATTCCATAGTTCTATGCCAGCAACAGATATCATTGATGCTACGATCCTAGCAAGCATAGTTAACATTCTACCCCTCTCTTCAAACCTTAGAAGTTTCTGTCACAGATCTAATTTTAATGCAAAAACATCAGCAGTAAAAAGAATGGTAAGGTAAGGTCCTCTGGGGACTTCTGCAAGTCTTTTCTGAGTTTCTCCTCCCCCCTCAACAGGAATTTGCATCAGAGGAGGGTGGGACCTGGTTGCAGAAACCTGATCCTAAGCCTCCACAAGATGTTTACATGTTAAAATTGGAGCCACAGTGGAAACTGCCCAGGTTTGGGTGGACCATGGCTGGGGGGTGGGCAGTGAAGAGAGAGGGGAATATGCTGGACCACATGGAGAATATGCTGTCTGTGTGCTGCAGCATTTGGGGAGAGGACAATGCCCCCAACTCAGACTCCTGAAACTATACTTATGGTCTGCTTCCCCTAAAATGGTTCTGCCCTAGGGAACTGGCTGCCTTGTCTGCCAAGTTCTAGGGCAGGCTTTGCCAGTGCACACAGATCTGATAGTTTAAAACACAAAAAAACCCCAACCCAGTACACTATGAAAGATCAGTGAATGAATACTTATCTGCTGAGGTTCTAAGAGATCAGAGATAGCTGTAATTGAGCAAATAAATTAGGGTTAACTAAAGTTGAGAATTGTTGGGAAGGGAAATTGCTAGCTGAAAGGTTTCTATAACTTACCTGGCTTAAGGTCTTGGAATAAAAACTGTAAATCTCTTATGTAGAGAACTTTAGGACTTATGGGAATGATCAGTGTAGTGTTTGGAAAAATGATAGTTGTGCTGAAGAGTAAAACTGTATCAAATGTCATCTGACTCAATTTACAGTGTTTAAAGCGACATTCCTGAACTAAAAGAAACCTGCTTGGCATTGTGAAGGTGTCAGTGCCATAGAAATGAATGCTTAGAAAGATGCTGGGAATGAATACCAATACACAACAAATTTAGCCTAACTGAACTGGGAGTGTTCATTGTGTTTTGTTTGGCTTTTTTCTTCACATTCCAGAACAACTAGAGAAATGGTAGGTCATGTGATACTGTCCATTACGGTCCAAAAGAGAGCATCCACACCAACACAGCTTCAACATGAAGAAGCTGAGATTGAGCCCCAATATGTCTCTGGTGAGAGACAAGCTCCTTCCTTACCCAGATTTGAATTTTCTTTTTCTTCAGCCAAGACAGTTGAGTTATTCTAGATATTAGTAGACAGTCACATAGCGTAATATGTAGCAGTGGTGGGATCTAGAAAGGAGATGACATGCACACTGGCAGGCTCATATTCAATATTCTAGTAACTCCCCAAGGCAACTGGCTTTTCAAAGTACAGACAAACCTTGGTTTGCGAGCATAATTCGTTTAAGAAGCATGCTTGTAATCCAAAGCACTCATATATCAAAGCGAATTTCCCCCATAGGAAATAATGGAAACTCATACGATTCGTTCCACAACCCAAAAACTTTAATATAAAATGCTACAGTCACTACACTCCCGCAGCGCCAGAGAAAGAAGAACCATCGGCTCAGTTGTGATGATGTACTTGTATTGCAAGACTTTGCTCAATTAGAACAGTCAGTGTCAGAGAGAGAAGAACCATCGGCTCAGTTGTGATAATGTACTCATATTGCAAGACTTTGCTTGTTTAGAACAGTCAGCGTCAAAGAGAGAAGAACAATCGGTTCAGTTCTGATGATGTGACGCGTGTATACTGTATGTATTCGTATTGCAAGACTTTGCTCATTTAGAACAGTCAGTACACTCTTGCAGCATCAGAGAGAGAATAACCAACGGCTCAGTTGTGATGTGTGTACTGTATACTGTATGTACTTGTATTGCAAGACATTGCTTGTATATCAAGTTAAAATTTAATCAAATGTTTTGCTTGTCTTGCAAAACACTTGCAAACCAAGTTTCTTGCAATCCAAGGTTTTACTGTATATGAGCTAGATGCCATCCTTGAGTAATGCAGTGGCAATATTACATTATATTAGAGATTTTTATTCCGCCATTACCTTGCAGTTCAAGGCGGATTACAAAAGAGTTATAAATGGTGGGTTACAATATAAGATCATTGGTGAATTCAAGAGAAGTTGAGAAGGCGGATTACAAAAAGAGATATAAATGGTGGGTTACAGTAGAAGATCATTGGTGAATTCAAGAGAAATTGAAAAGAACTGGTAGTATCTATGGGGTGGGGTGAAGGCAGGAGGATGGAAGGTAATTGTTAAGAGTGATTCAGTGATTTCTTGAAGAGTATCGTTTTTATTTCTTTTCTGAAGATCTTGTATTCGGGGGTGGTTATTAGTAGGTTGGAGATTTGGTTATCCAGTTTTGCTGCTTGTGTTGCTAGTAGTCCGTCATACAGTTTTTTCCGTTTGACTTCTTTGATTGGAGGGTGTGTCTGAGCATCATGTTATTGATACACAGTAAATGTAGGAGATATATGTAACTCACATGGAATTGCATAATTCAGCCTTCCTGTAAACTTTGAGATGAGAATTTGTATAGAATCAGCACCCATAATGTTATGGTATGAGCTGCTTGATTCTTTCTCTCAAAAGAAGAATTCCTCCAGTCCAGACCTAGGATAGCAAGTGAGGATGTTGTAGCCTTACTGAATTTATGAGAGAAGTACACATATGGAAGAACTCGAAGCTCCTCTCTTGCTTCCTCTTCTCTTCAAGGTGCATAGCTGGTCCCTAGGGTACATACTTTTGGACAACCAGTTCTGGCAAAAGGCATAACTTCAGGATTTAACACTCCCTCCCAACCCCCCCCCCCCCACACACACACACATGAATTTTCAGCTCGTGGTCTTCCTTCTTTCTGTACTTATGATATAAGCTGGGAGTTGATAGCTTTCTTATAGTACTTTCTCCTTATGTGTTTCTGTTCTGCAACCATCAATAGTACCTGCCCTATATTAGAGAGAAAGGATGTACCTGTTGTCAACTTTCTGAGGATAAAATTGCCACTGTTGGACAAGGAGGTGTTGGGTGACCTGTTTTGTCATTCAGACTATACTGTGTAATGCATGATAGGTTTTTCACTTCAGGTGCTTCGTGTATTATAGGGAAAAGCTTGAATCCCTTTCTGTACAAGTTTGTTTGAGTATCTGATGTGTGAAAGTTGACCTCTGCATTTAATAGATGGCTGTTCTTGCTGCAGTGAGGATGGATAATACAGCTCCTACATGGTGTGCTATTTCCATTTGAAGAAAGAAGTGCTTTGGTTTTCTGGAGTCCTGCCCAGAATATATCCAAGATGACCTAAAGCGACATGAACATTTTTTTTCTCTCCAGCAAATATGCAAAACTGGAAAGACCTTTGCTTTCAGTGCATTCACACAGAACTTGAATAAAGGATTCATGAACTGTATAGGGGCCCTTTTACTAACGTTTAGCATGCACCAAATGCTAAGAAGTCCATTTTACATCTATGGCTTTTTAACATTTATTACATGCACTAAGCTTTAGTATAAGAGCCCTTTAGGCATCTAAAACTGAGTTTTGCTGAGTTATTGTAGGGGATTTTCTTTTTCTTTTCCATACCTTTATTCATTTTTAAAAACCAACATCAAGTGCAACATATTATCAAACAATGTACAAAATAAACAGCACTTACGGTAATTCCATCAAATGATATAATAACTACATATCCTTTCCCCCCCACCCACCCATCCTTTCATACAGTATAAGGATAAGCAAGAGTAATACAAATGATCAAGACCAACAAATTACAATCAAATAATAATTTAAAGGCATATCCCCCTCCCCCACCCCTTCTGGATGTGTATAATCAAAGGGCTAAAACCAATAATTAATCTTTACAAAATTTTGTCAATGGGTCACAAACATCTTTAAATTTCTTATAATGTCCCAATTGTATTGCTCTCATATGTTCAAATTTATAAGTTTGGCACAAGGATTCCCACCAAAAACTATAGTTTAACCTGTCTCAATTTTTCAGAATAAGTTGTATGGCAACTCCCGTCATGATGAGAAGTAATCTGTTGTTATATGAAGTTATGGGACTCTTGGCCATCAATAACGTACCAAACAGCACTATATCATATGTCAATGCCAATGGAATTTCCAGTATGCTATTTATTTGACCCCAAATGGATCGCCAAAAGTTAAGTATCAAGGGACAAAAGAAAAGCAGATGATCCAGTGTCCCTATATTTAGATGACAGTGCCAGCATCTATTTGACTTAGAACTATCTAATTTTTGTAATCTAACAGGAGTCCAAAAACTTCTATGCAACAAAAAAAAACCCCAAGTTTGTCTCATAGATGCTGACACTGTACATCTCATCCTCCAAGTCCAAATTTGTGGCCATTGAGATGCAGAAATCTGCTGCTTAGTCTCAATGCTCCAAATGTCTCTAAGATTAGTTTTTGGTTTTTTGTTTAAAAATTCAGATATCAATTTATACCACTTGGCTGTCTGATGCCCCAGCAAATCTTTCTGGAAGCACAGACCCGGCAAGCTATACTGAGTTTTTAAGTTATGCCAATCAGGGAACCCTTTCTGAATGGCCTGCTTCAAATGCAACCACTTATATACTTGAGACTTTGCAATACCAAATGTTTGATGCAGTTATGAAAAGTCAAGCAGCTTTCCATCTGATAACACATCATCCAGTGTGCGTATGCCCGCCTGCAGCCAGTGATTCCAGAGGATCTTAGACTCGCCAATTTAAATCTTGGAGTTCAACCACAAGGACTGACACATGGATTGATGAATCGGAATAGGTATTGGATTATTAATAAATTTTAATGTCTGCCATGTAGATAATAAAATTCTATTGTCCTTATAAATCCTAGGTAACTTGATACTTAAAACATGACACAATCTCAAAGAATTACCATACTCAAACAATAGTAATGCAATCAAACAGATTATATTAAAACACTGGCCTATAGTCCAATATTATCCAGCATTAATAGAAAAACCGAAATTTGCTTTTTCAAGATCCCAGAACCTGGGGGAGATGTTGAAATACAAGAAAGGTAATAAGAAGTTCAAAAATAACTCTTTGCCTCCACATAAGCCATGTGGACATTGTCGCTTATGTAGATATGTTCTGCAGCAACCCTTTGTGTTGTTTCCAGCCTCCAGAGAAAAATTCGTATTATCAACAGATACAAATTGTGAGTCAAAGGGAGTAGTGTATTACATAGTGTGTCCATGTGGCCTCCCATATATTGGTCAGACCAGTCGAATGATAAAAACAAGAATAATTGAACATCTGAGTAATATAAGAAAAGAAAGAATTACTGCCCCATTAGTAGCTCATTGGCTACAAAAATCGCATTCTCTGGAGGACCTAAAATATACGGTCTTGATACATTTAGATTTTCAAGAAGGGGATATCACAAAGAGCTTGCTGCAGAAAGAACAACGTCTCATCTTCAATAAAAATACTGTGCATCCATATGGTCTTAATTCAGAAATAGAATGGCTAAATTTGTAATTGTTGAATAAGATCGATACGTCACATCCGGTTAGAATTCAGTGACTACAGGGGGTGGGACTAAAAAACAATATGGAGGATATATAAGGCAAGCAAAAAGTAGATCCTCAGTGTGCTCTTTTCGTAGGTTACCCAGAAGAAGTAAGCCGAATAGGTACGTTTAAAATGTGTGAATTTAATAGTTAAGTCCAAGAGACAAGTAAAGAGAATTTCAAACTAATATATAAAGATTTAGTACCGTGTAGATTTATAAGTTTTAATTAGGTTTTAATTAAATTTGTGTTTTTAACAGGGACCCCTCCTGACGAAGGACCCGAAACTCGAGTCGGGGGGCCGGGCTTAAGTTCAATTTTAACAAGCACGGATGATAATAGCAAGCACTATTAGCACTAGCACTTTAAGAATTAAGCACTTTAATCTCACCGCAGCTGGAAACTAAGGAGAATGAGGCCAAGCCTAATGAAGTAGTCATCAAGATAAGTGTACTTTGATTATCTATAAGTATACACAATAAGACTCATTAAGAGAGATATATATATGAAGGAGGCTGGCAAAGGGACAAGAGAAGTGTTATGATGGTCCCAAAGTACCCCAGTTCGGTGAGACCACAGAATTCACGGGTATTGGTCTGAACACTTCACTATAAATAATATAATTATATTCATTAGTATTTATTCATAAGAGCTGTGATTATAATAAGTAGTGATACAATCTCAAAGAAGACATGAGTTGCCATTCTAAATAAAGCCAATCGGAGAGATGTTCCATGAGCTCAGGAAGGATCCAATACATACCCTGACGCAGTATATAGGCCTGATGGTACCTATAAAAGTTTGAGAAATTTACCCCACTTGCCGCAATTGGTTTTTGTAAAGATACTAAAGCAATACAAGAATTTGGTGAGAGTACTATTCAATCTATATATATAAAATCGGAGGTATGTATGTGTGTATGTATGTGTGTATGTGCCACGATCACGCAAAAACGGCTTGACCGATTTGAACGAAACTTGGTATGTAGATCCCTCACTACCTGGGATGATATGTTCTGGGGGTCTCGCGGCCCACCTGCACACGTGGACGGAGCTACAAACATAAAATCAGATTTCACCCATTCATGTCAATGGAAAAAATGTAAAAAGCTGCCATTCTCACAGTAATTCAAAAACGGCTTGACCGATTTGAACGAAACTTGGTATGCAGATCCCTCACTACCTGGGATGATATGTTCTGGGGGTCTCGCAGCTCACCTGCACACGTGGGCGGAGCTACAAACAGATAATCAGATTTCACCCATTCATGTCAATGGAAAAAATGTAAAAAGCTGCCATTCTCACTGTAATTCAAAAACGGCTTGACCGATTTGAACGAAACTTGGTATGCAGATCCCTCACTACCTTGGGTGATATGTTCTGGGGGTCTCGCTGCCCACCTGCACACGTGGGCGGAGCTACAAACAGAACATCAGATTTCACCCATTCATGTCAATGGAAAAAATATAAAAAGCTGCCATTCTCACAGTAATTCAAAAACGGCTTGACCGATTTGAACGAAATTTGGTATGCAGATCCCTCACTACCTGGGGTGATTTGTTCTGGGGGTCTCGCGGCCCACCTGCACACGTGGGCGGAGCTACAAACAGAAAATCAGATTTCACCCATTCATGTCAATGGAAAAAATGTAAAAAGCTGCCATTCTCACTGTAATTCAAAAACGGTTTGACCGATTTGAACGAAACTTGGTATGCAGATCCCTCACTACCTGGGGTGATATGTTCTGGGGGTCTCGCGGCCCACCTGCACACGTGGGCGGAGCTACAAACAGAACATCAGATTTCACCCATTCATGTCAATGGAAAAAAAGTTAAAAGCTGCCATTCTCACAGTAATTCTAAACGGCTTGACCGATTTGAATGAAACTTGGTATGCAGATCCCTCACTACCTGTGGTGATATGTTCTGGGGGTCTAGCGGCACACCTGCACACATGGGTGGAGCTACAAACAGAACATCAGATTTCACCCATTCATGTCAATGGAAAAAATGTAAAAAGCTGCCATTCTCACAGTAATTCAAAAACGGCTTGACCGATTTGAACGAAACTTGGTATGCAGATCCCTCACTATCTGGGCTGATATGTTCTGGGGGGTCTCTTCACCCAAGAATTTATATGTTCAAAAAAATGTAAACAGCTGCCATTCTCACAGTAAATCAAAAACGGCTTGACCGATTTGAACGAAACTTGGTATGCAGATCCCTCACTACCTGGGGTGATATGTTCTGGGGGTCTCTTCACCCAAGAATTTATATGTTCAAAAAAATGTAAACAGCTGCTATTCTCACAGTAAATCAAAAACGGCTTGACCGATTTGAACGAAACTTGGTATGCAGATCCCTCACTACCTGGGGTGATATGTTCTGGGGGTCTCTTCACCCAAGAATTTATATGTTCAAAAAAATGTAAACAGCTGCCATTCTCACAGTAAATCAAAAACGGCTTGACCGATTTGAACGAAACTTGGTATGCAGATCCCTCACTACCTGAGGTGATATGTTCTGGGGGTCTCGCGGCCCACCTGCACACGTGGGCGGAGCTACAAACAGAAAATCAGATTTCACCCATTCATGTCAATGGAAAAAATGTAAACAGCTGCCATTCTCACAGTAAATCAAAAACGGCTTGACCGATTTGAACGAAACTTGGTATGCAGATTCCTCATTACCTGGGGTGATATGTTCTGGGGGTCTCTTCACCCAAGAATTTATATGTTCTTGCTCCTGGAGGTGAAACTAAAAATGTTGTTTATAATCAAGTTTTGTGTTAGTTGTATTGTATTCATTTTGTCAAATATTTCACATTATAATTTGAATATTGTACTTTTTATAAAGCTGTAAACAAATAATTTCATTCACCACTATAAAGTATCTTTATTTGAATCCATTTACAGTGTTATTGCTATAATTAAATACCCGTGCAACGCCGGGGCATCAGCTAGTTTCTTATAAAAGGACATTTTAATGCTCAGGAATTTTCTTTCTGCTCCCATGTGCATAAATCATTTTCAAGAATAGATTACATTTTTTTTTTTCAGATCAATGAACTCAGCAAGTTTCCAAAGCCAGCATAGACCTGATCATTTTGTCAGATCATTTTCAGAGCATGGCCGAAACCACTCCAGCAGCAGCATCCACCTCTGCGCTGCCTCCTGCTCCAGGCACAGCCAAGGAAAAAAAAAAAGCTATGGGCCTTCAGAGGAGCATAGTGGTAAGGCTCTGGCAGCATCCGGCTACGATGTGGGGCTAACCGTCAAAAGTCTGGTGAGTGGAGGTACGGGATGATGCGGCGCTTGTACCGGGCGGGCCTGCTTTACGGGAAATTTGAAATTGTCTGGCGGGCCAGATTTCAGTACAGCGTGGGCCAGTTTGGCCCGCAGGCCAGAGTTTGACAAGTCTGCTCTACACTGTCTTTTCAGAGCCATGATCCTGGCAGCTAGGAGTCCAAATTTGAGAATAACCCTGCCTCCTTGTCCTTGGATAAAGCACAGGTACTTTCATGTAAGAGGTGTTATCCGAGGACATCAGGCAGTTATTCTCAAGACCCTCCTGCCTCCCTCTCTTGGCTTCTTAGCTTGGAACTGAAGTGGAGCTCTTCCGCATCACGGAGAGCTATGGGGAGTTGATGCATGGGCGCTAAAGGCACACCTGAGGTTCTTAAAGGTACATATATTGCACTTTTTCCAATGTCTGTGCTGGGGCTCTGTTGGAGACATCACCCATATGTGAGAATAACTGCCTGCTGTCCTTGGATAACACATTACAAGAAAGTAACTGTACTTTATTGTAACTCATCTCGAGCTATCTGCTGATGTGAGAGATCAAATTTTGTCAAGAGATTCCTCCTTTCACTCTAGTGAAAATTTCTTCCTAGTTTAGCATAAACCAGTGGCTCCCGGAGCCAGGTTTTAAGTACATTTACGTTGAGAAAAAGGGATATTTCCCCTTTAAGCAGTTCAACTCAGGTGAAGCAGTTCATATCAGGACACTGTAGCTGTGAAAAACAAACAGACCACTAGCAACTGCAGCAGTCTGTCTGCAATATCAGAAGACTGAGAACAATTTCAGGTAGTGTGAAAGCCTCTCTAGCATTTTTAACAGTCTCCTAACAAAGGTACCGAGGGTTGGGGGTAAAGTTGAGCATGGAGGGGGGGTTGGAGGGTTTCTATTAGAACAAATTGCATGAAGGCTTGATGGGGATGTCAGAGGCACAAGGCAGCAGCAACGGAACCACGCTCTGAGATTATTAGCTTTAGACATAGACATTGTTATGGGGTGGCAAGCAGTGGCAGACATTAAAAATAGAAAACTACAAAATTTTAGTTTTTAAGGATTGGACAGTGTCAGCTTTGGGAAATATGTATCACAGGAGGAAATGTAATTCTGATTTTCCAGTACTTCAGTTCTTGGTCTGACTTTTTGGGGTTTTCTATTTCAATTTTCATTTGCATATTTGTGTCTGTTTTTAAACTGAGATCTCACAGCTGTAAAATGTTAGACAAAATGACTCAGAGCTCTGTGAAAAATCTTTGTATTATGTGTGTTTGTGATGTTAGTAGGTGAGCTCACAATTTCCTCTGGCTGTTATGAAATTCACATAGGCTGTGGGCAACAATGGACTGACTGTATGGCACTACGTCTATAGAACTCTTTTTGACTCTCGCAGGTCTTCAGTTTCTAATTTCTGCTTTGTTATTACTAAACTAAACTAGAACTTAATCTTATATACATTCTGTATTAGGTGACAAGCCTCTGTCCTTGATCTGCTTGTTTGAGCAAAGGATTCTGCTAGTTTGTAGAATCTATATAGGTATCTGTAGCAATCTCCTATGTCCTTTTTCTCCAGTAGGAGAAATATAAGTAACAATAACAATAATTGACAGCAGATAAGGAACTGCATGTTCCATCCAGTCTGTCCAAAAGTCACATTCCTTATTAATTCATGAGTGAACCAATAATACAATAGTATTACTGTATTAACATTTAACTCACTAAGTTCCATTTTAAGATGTCTTTCCCTCCTACCCTGAGATATATAGCACCTGCACTCATAGCATATATATGATATGAATATGGTATAAATACACATACTTGATCCTGATTCATCCTTGCCGTTTTCAGGGCTCAGATTGTAAGGCCCTGATTCTACAGTTAGGCGTGCTTTAGGCTTCCAATCTAAGTAGTTAATGAGCCAATTAAATGTCTTAACAAGTGATAATTGGTACTTAGGAGTCCAAAGGACTTAGATGCCACTTTGTAGAAACAGCCACAATTTCATGGATGCCCATTTTTAAAACTCGCACCTAATTCAATAGGCGTGGAATGGGCGTGATTTGGGCAATGACTCAATTTGGGTGTCCTATGATTCATTTACATAAAACTGAGCGACTTAGGGCGTCCATATCATGCCTATATTGTAGGCGAATAAAAGCCAGGTCTACTTTTGAGCTTAGTCTGGGCTTCAAATAGATCTGAGTTCTATGGACGGAACTTAGGCACTCTTTGGATGTCCTTAATGCAATCTGCTAAATAGCTCTCTGGGTTTTTATTTTTGGTTTATTAAGCTCAAAATACATTTAATAAGGTACTACATAAACAGGGCACATCAAAATAGATATATTGTGACAGCTGGTGCATTTGGGGCTGTGTTCCCCACTGCGGGCTATGAGACTGAGGGCCTCCCATTCACTCCAATTATTTATTGGGTGTGCTCGTCAGGGCTGTCTCTCTCCCTCACTCCTTTTGGGTCAGGGGAGACTTTTTCTCCTTATATTTGTAGAGATAGAAGTGACAGGCCTTAGCAGTTTGTTGGATATGTGTAGAAAATGAGAGGTTGGAATCGAAGTCAACTCCAAGGTTGCAAGTAGAAGAGACTGAACGATGACAGTATTATTTACCGAGATGGAGAACGGAGGAGGAGGAACAGAGGGTTTAGGAGGAAAAAGGAGCAGCTCAGACTTGGACATTTTAGTTTAAGATGACAGCAGGACATCCAGGCAACAATGTCAGCCAAACAAGCAGAGATTTCTATTGGTCTTTTACTACAGCATTCTAAATAACTGGAGCTGGTGCAGACCCTTTGTACTCAGACCATTGTAGAGTGTATTATAGTATTCCAGTCTTGATGTTTATCATGGCATGCACGACTGAGACAAGGCTTGCCTTCTCAATGTAAGGAGTGAGGCCGTGTAGTTGTTGCAAATGATACGAGGGTCATTTCATAAATAATACACAGGTTGGCAACATTGGGGAGTGGATGATGCCACTTTCACTTCAGTGCTTAAAGCAGAAGGACATGTACTTAGGGGCTCTGTAGTATACATAGTGTGACTGTGACAAGTGTGGGAAATGGAGGCTGCAGGTGTCTCGAATACTGTGTCTGTATACATTAAGATTGAAACTCTACATGGCAAACACCCGACGGAAATCCACAGTGCATTACGTGAAGTTTGTGGTGAGTTAACAGTGGACCATAGTATAGTTTTCTTGGTGGGCAACACATTTTCGGAGTGGTCATGTGAACATAGATGATGATGCAAGACCAGGAAGGCTGAAATCAACAACCGATAAATGATGTGTGAAACTCATGGCTGATGCTCTTGAACAAGGTCGTCGTGCGACATGCAAGGAACTTTCTGAAGCCACAGGGGTTCCACCAACATCAGTCTACCGAATTCTGACAAATGATTTAAAAAAGAGAAAAATTTCTATGCGATGGGTCCCCCACTTCTTGACTGCTGAATAACAGCAGAGACACCTGGACAATGCAACTGTGCTGAAACAAAGATTCAACATTGAAGGTCAGGCATTCTTGAATTGCATTGTTGCTATTGATGAAACATGGGCCAGAGACTTTGAGCTGGAGCTGAAATCACAATCCAAATGCAGAGCTCCATCTTCCCCACGACCAAAAAAATTTTGACGAGGTCAATCAAAAGTCAAACAAATGATGATTTCTGCTTATGATCATGAAGGCATCCTCATCACAGACAAAGTTCCATGTAGCAGAAGTATCACAGTAGTGTATTATCATGATCTTTTGCAAAAAAATGCACAAAACCTGACCTCAGTTGCTCTTGGCTGGGCTACTCATTCTTCATGACAACGCTTGCCCGCACATAGGGAATGTTGTCATTGAAAAACTACACAAATATGGCTGGGAGGTGTTACCTCATGCTCCCTACAGTCCAGACATGAGTCCACCAGTCTTCGACCTTTTTCCAAAGTTGAAACAACCTATGCGTGGACATCGTTTTGCATCTCTGGAAGAGCTTTCTTCCACCATTAACTGAGCCATTTAGCAACTGAACAAAAATGGTGTCTTGGATGGAATAATGAAGCTTCCCGGACATTGGGACTCAGTCATTGCAAAGCAGGGAGACTATATTGAAAGACTGTAAAGAAATACTAAAAAAAAATGTAAATTTTAAAAAAATAGTGTGCATTATTTATGAAATGACCCTTGTACAAGCAACTCTTGAAGGTTTTATGATTAAACAATAAATAAAGAAGATAATAGTTTGGGGTAATACGTATTGTAACTGAATGCATATGTAGCTGAGTGCCTAGTTTTCTATGAGGGACTTCTAATGACTAGTAAGGCTTGGGAAGAGAAACTGGGAGAAGAATGATGAGTGAGAAGGCAGGGACTGAGAAAGAAAGACATACTAATGGGGAAAGGCTGGGGAGAATGAGAGAGACTGCAGGGTGGGAGCTGAAGAAAAACTCTTGAGGATGTGTTGGGATGAGGAAGGTCAGAGAGTTGAGAAACTTACAGAGAGAGGCTAGGGGCATAGTGGAGAGGAATTGGAAGAGATGAGCTGGAGGAAAGAGAGAGACTGGTGAGAGGAAAGAGAGTGACTTTACTTCAGGAGAGATGCAGATGGGTGACGGAGAGACTAGGGAAGATAGAGGGTCTTTTATATGTGTCTTTTGACTTTGGGATGTATAGAAGAAGTCCAGGCACCTAAAGAGATTGGGAAACCCTGGTTTAAATAAAATAACTGAACAAAATTGTGAGAAAGACATGGGTCATTTTGCATGTGGACACTGTGTCTATTGCCCTCATGCTTTGGAAATCAATAAGATAAAAATACCCCCATACAAATAAGTATTATTTTTTAAAGTTTCAATCAAACCGCAACACAGCTGGTGTGATCTGTTGTACAGTCTATCCATGTGGGTTATAGTTACTACACTGGACAGACTACATGTAGTATTAAGGTGAGAACTACAGAACATTTAAGTTGCATCAGGAACAGACAGATTGAGCCTCCATTTACTAATCACTGGCTAGCAAGGGGACATAAATTATGTGATATGAAATTTCAAATGCTGCAACAAGTGAATTTACCATTAAAAGGGGGGGGGATATTTATCAAGTATTATTATATAAGGAGTAGTGGTTTATTTATGATTGGAATACAATTAACCCTTATGGACTGAACAGTGAAATTGAGTGGTATAATCTGTGATCAGGTAGGACTGGTAAGAAATATTATAAGTTTATTTCTTTAGGGCTTCAAGTTAATCAACACATTGAGTCCATAGTCATGTGGTATAATGAATTGAACACACCGTTGAACTGCATAGGTGCAAGTAAGCTATCTGAGAGTACCAGTGGAGTTATACCCATCCCATGAGAATTTTTGCTGTTTAAGATAAGTAAATAAAAGTTAGAATTGTTATAATATGGGGAAATAAGTGAGATGACAAGATATTTTTGAGATATGTAGAGTGTGCTGAAGTGCGTTCACAACATAATTTATGTAATTCAATGCAGGATTAAAGGCTTCTCCTCCTGATGAAACCTGCTGGCGAAACCCAGATCTGAGTTGGGGAGAGCTGTTTATTACGTGAAAGTTTTTTCACCGGGTGTTATGTAAAAGGATTGATTTTAAATGTGGAGAGCAAGATTTTGGAATGAGATATTCAGTTTATGGAAATCTCAGCGTGTCCACCAAACCACTTAGATAAGTAACTGATTTACTAGCTTTGGTTGGTGGTGGGGGACAGTGTTGAAGTGTGATGATGGTCCCTATTTGCCTTGCCTTCAGTAAGGTATAAAGGTATAAAGTTTTACAAAGTATCACAATTTTGTTATACATATATTTAACAACTGAAGTCCTGAAAAGTGGTGATTGACCTAGATTTGGGTGCACTCCAGAGATGCAAGTGCAAATTAATTGGCTAATGAGCCAATTAACCTAAATTGAATGCTAACAACCAATTATTGATAACTGGCAACCTTTAAAATTTGTGTACGCAATTGGCTGTGCACTATTCTATAAGTCATGGCACCTAATTCTAATAGCACATAACTCAAAAGAGAGTATGTCAGGGCATTCCAAACAGTTACATATGTTGTTACAGAATACTGCCTCAGTACGCCTAACCTAGGCATCAGCATTACACCAGGTTTTAGCAGGCATAAGTCTGGCACCCAAAGCCACAAAAGTCCCTGATTCTATAGAAGACGCCTACAATTAGGCACCTAGATCAGCATGCCTAGCCAATCTAGGCAGGTTTCAGGTTTATTAAAAATTTGATATACCACCTTATCAAATATCAAAGCGGTTTTACATAGAATAATAGAAAAATATAAAACATATATTAAAAACAAATTTCAATACAATAACACAAACAGCTTGACACACTGACAAATAATGACTTACTGATACGAGAGGTAACTGGGCAGAAATACAATATTTGGATAGAAAAAAGATGGGAAGAGGGTAAAAAACAAATGGAAGGTAAAACAGGCAAATTATCTAAAATACGAGGCTAATGGAAGGGAACAGACATCCATTACCATCCTTTAAAGCAGTGGTTCCCAATCCTGTCCTGGAGGACCACCAGGCCAATCGGGTTTTCAGGATAGCCCTAATGAATATGCATGGAACAGATTTGCTTGCCTGTCACTTCCATTGTGTGCAAATCTCTCTCATGCATATTCATTAGGACTAGCCTGAAAACCCGATTGGCCTGCTGGTCCTCCAGGACAGGGTTGGGAACCACTGCTTTAAAGGACTATCATACATCGTATGCATCTTTAAAAAGAAAGGCCTTTAAACTGCTTTTAAATTTATCGAGGGATGTAATTTCTCTTATGTGATTTGGTGCTGAATGCTAGATTGTAGGGGCTGTAACAGAAAAAATACTCAAGAACACAGTGCAAAAAGCACAAAACATGTACATCCCCAGGTTTAGGAAAGGGTGCAAACAGAATCAAACAAAAAACAAGGTGTGGATAACAAAGGAAGTGAAGAAGGCGATAAGCGACAAGAAATCATCATTCAGAAAATGGAAAAAGGACCAAACTGAGGAAAACCGGAAGGAACACAAAAAACACCAGAAAGCGTGCCACCGAGTGGTTAGGGAAGCAAAAAGAGAATACGAAGAGAAGCTGGCTGGGGAGGCGAGAAACTTCAAACCGTTCTTTAGGTACGTGAAGGGGAGGCAACCGGCAAGGGAGGAAGTGGGACCGTTGGATGATGGAACCAGAAAGGGAGTGGTAAGAGAGGAAAAAGAGGTAGCAGACAGGTTAAACAAGTTTTTCTCGTCGGTCTTCACGAGCGAGGACACATCCAATGTACCAGAACCTGAGGAGATTATAAGTGGGGATCTAGATGAAAAGCTGGAGCGAATAGAAGTAAGCCATGAGGACGTCCTACGACAGATAGATAGATTAAAAAGCGACAAATCACCGGGCCCGGATGGAATCCACCCAAGGGTACTAAAAGAACTGAGAAAGGAAATAGCGGAAACACTCCAACAAATATGTAATCTATCATTGAAAACTGGGGAGATCCCGGAGGACTGGAAAATAGCAAATGTCACGCCTATCTTTAAGAAAGGATCAAGAGGAGACCCGGGAAACTACAGGCCGGTGAGCTTGACTTCGGTTCCGGGTAAGATGATGGAAGCACTTATTAAGGATAGCATCTGCGAGCACATGGAAAAAAATGGGCAGCTGAGGGAGAGCCAACATGGCTTCTGCAAGGGAAGGTCTTGCCTCTCAAACTTACTACATTTCTTTGAGGGAATAAACAGCCAGATAGACAAAGGGGAACCCATAGACATAATTTACCTCGACTTCCAAAAAGCTTTCGACAAGGTACCCCACGAACGGCTGCTTAAGAAGCTGTGGAACCACGGAGTGGAGGGGGATGTATACCGATGGATTAAACACTGGTTGGCGGGCAGAAAACAGAGGGTTGGAGTGAAGGGCAAATACTCAGACTGGCAACGGGTCACGAGCGGAGTTCCGCAGGGGTCGGTGTTGGGACCGCTTCTGTTCAATATATTTATAGACGATCTGGAGACAGGGACGAAATGTGAGGTTATCAAATTTGCAGATGACACCAAACTCTGCAGTAGGGTTAGAACCACGGAAGACTGTGAAAACCTGCAAAGGGACCTAACGAAGCTGGAAGAGTGGGCCAAAAAGTGGCAGATGCGTTTTAATATAGAGAAATGCAAGGTCATGCATGTTGGGAAAAAGAACCCGATGTTCAGCTATACAATGGGGGGAACATTGCTAGATGT
Organism: Geotrypetes seraphini; assembly: GCF_902459505.1. Taxonomy (NCBI): domain Eukaryota; kingdom Metazoa; phylum Chordata; class Amphibia; order Gymnophiona; family Dermophiidae; genus Geotrypetes; species Geotrypetes seraphini. The sequence continues at coordinate 538,380,997 of NC_047084.1, forward strand.
AAGTACCCTTGAAAGAGACCTGGGTGTGCTGGTGGATACAACAATGAAAGCATCAGCACAATGCGCGACAGCCTCAAAGAAAGCAAACAGAATGCTGGGTATCATCAAGAAGGGTATCACGACCAGGACAAAGGAAGTCATCATGCCACTGTACCGTGCAATGGTGCGCCCGCATCTGGAGTACTGTGTCCAGTATTGGTCGCCATACCTCAAGAAGGACATAGCATTGCTTGAGGGGGTCCAGAGAAGAGCGACGAAAATGGTAAGAGGTATGGAAAACCTTTCGTATGCCGACAGGCTAGAACAGCTGGGGCTGTTCTCCCTGGAAAAGAGGAGACTTAGAGGAGACATGATACAAACTTTCAAGATCCTGAAAGGCATAGATAAGGTAGACAGGGACAGATTCTTCAGACTGTGGGGAACAACAAGTACAAGGGGGCACTCGGAGAAACTGAAAGGGGATAGGTTTAGAACCAATGCCAGGAAGTTCTTCTTCACCCAGAGAGTGGTGGACACATGGAACGCACTCCCGGAGGTTGTGGTGGGGCAGAAGACACTACAGGGATTCAAAGAAGGTTTGGATAAATTCCTGAAGGAAAAGGGGATTGAGGGATACAGATAGAAGTAAGGATAGGTTTTTTAGGGCAGGGAACACTTGACAGGTCATGGACCTGATGGGCCGCCGTGGGTGCGGACCGCTGGGTGCGATGGACCTCTGGTCTGATCCCGGTGGAGGCAACTTCTTATGTTCTTATGTTCTTAGTATGCATGGTGTTAACGTATCTTAGTGAAGGGATAGTTAGTAAGTTTTGATTTGAGGAACGTAAAGTACGATAGGAGGTGTGAGGGATTAATAGCTTGTTGATGAATTCTTGTTGGCCGGCATATTTTGTTTTAAAGGTCAGTAACATTATTTTGTAAGTGATTCGGTGCTCAATGCCAGTGAGCCTTGATCAGAAGGGGTGTGACATGATCATAGTGCGTAACTTGGCAGGGCAGCTCCACCGATACCAGAAGCTGCTCCATCGTGGGACTGACCCTCAGCCGCAGAGAGAGTACCTCGGGCCACGTGGAAGTCCAGCTCCGCCACCCGAGGCCTCCTGCAGCTCAACTTTTATCTTTATTCCTATCAAATCTCTTCATAATTGTCAAGTTCCATTCTGACTTAGTCAACAATCCCTACCCAAGCCCGGCTAAGATTCTCCTGACTCTATACACTGTTTAAATCTGCTAAGGATCACCAGATTCCTTTCAACTGTTTATGCTCTGTTTCTCAATTGATTATACTTAATTGCTTAGTTTGCTAAAGATCCCCAGATTTTATTTATGCTCTGTTACTCAATTGATTATACTTAATTGCTTTAGTTTGCTAAAGATCCCCAGATTTTATTTCAACTGCCTATCCCCTGCTTAGGTCCTCCAGATTCCTCCCTTCTGTTTTGTCCTTGCCTAATTACTAAGATCCACCTGATTCTATTCAACTGTTTTAGTCCTGCCCAATCGTCCAGCTCTCCTCAATTGCAAACCTCCGCCACTCTTGTCTCCCATCCCCTCAAAAGCCCTCCAAATCCCCACCATGAAGCCTCACCTATGAATCCTTCTTCTCCTTATCTGCTCATCCTCCAATATCTCCCTCTGCCTGAACCCTCCCTCCCCTAACCTACTGAACCCCATCACTGTCAGTCCTATCTACCCTGGTGCCAAAATCCCCACGCTTTTGCGCACCAGAAGCTACCCCTCCAAAACCCCCCCCCCCCGAAGAATCAATCACGCCTCCCTAAAGCCCATTCACCCTGCCAACCCCCCCAACCCCACCTCAGACTCTCTCACCCCAATACCATCTCTATACTGCAACGCCAGATCCACATGCAACAAAACCCAAATTCTGAAGGATCTTCTTGAAGATCTCAATCCCGGTTTCTTATTCATCACCGAAACTTGGATCGCAAAAGACGACTTCTTCTCTCAAAATGAACTCTGCTCCCACGGTTATCAAGGCCTCTTTTCCCCCAGAATTAACCGGAAAGGAGGTGGTCTTGCACTCCTCCATAAATCATTCTTCGACGTCCAGCTTCTTGATAAGGGTAGCCAGGCTTCCCTAGAATACATGCTAGCCTCTGTCAATGATGAGCTCCACCCGCACCCACTAGGTATCTTGCTTTTATACCGCCCACCTTCATCCCCCTGGAACAAATCCTCTGACCTCATCCTTGAGACCATTACAAACGCCTTCCTCAGATTCCAAAGATTACTAATCATTGGGGATATTAATCTTCACTTAAACGATACTACCAACAAGGATGCATCTGATCTCATCAACTTCCTCACCTCTTTAGGCTTCCCCTCCCCCCCCGGCTCCTTCCCCAACCCATGAAAAAGGACATGCGTTAGACATCATCAGCTTCATCGACCTCTCCGAATACAAAACTTCGATCGACGACACTCGCTGGGACCCCGTCCCCTGGTCCGACCACTTCCTAGGGACTTTCTGCCTCCCCATCTTCATGTCCCACCTCGAACCCCCCCTCATTCTCCCAATCCTATTACCTTCCGGAAAAAAATTGCGAGCAATTTGTTCTGGGCCAAATTCCTCAACCTAACTCCCGCTATCCACAACCCTCCAAACCCTGAATCCAACTGGCACAATTGGATCACCCTCTCTGAGACCACCTACCACTCCCTTGCCCCACTATCCCCTAAAACGGTCTCCTACACCCGCAAGGCCCCCTGGTACCTTCCTCTCCACAGACAACTAAAGCAGAAATGTCGTACACTAGAACGAAAATGGAAAAAATCCAAATCCCCCACGGATAGACAGTCTTGGAGGACTTCCATTAAGTTCTACAACACCGAATTAAAAAAATCAAGGAAGAACTACTACGGCAACAAAATCTGCAGCTCCAACAACCAAAGTAATACTTTGTTCAATATTTGGCGTTCCATATCCTCTAAACACGATTCCTCCTCACTCCCCTCCTCTCCATCTGCTAATGATCTTGCAAAATTCTTCAATGAGAAAGTGACTACCTTACGATGCTCCTTTCCCCCAACCCCCGCCTACAACTCTCTGGTGCTCACTACCTCCACACCTAATCTAACCGAGGCCAACCATATCCCAGCCGATAGATCCTGGACCGCCTTTGAGCCCGTTTCCGACTCCCAAGTCTCTAAACTCTGCCTCAAGTTAAAATCTTGCAACTGCACCTTAGATCCTTTCCCCTCCTACTTATACGAGAACATTCCAGCTCAGGCCATCTCATCTCTCACCAAACTCTTAAACTCTGCCCTGCTCTCAGGCCTATTTTCGACAGAAATGGGACGCATCTCCTTATCCCCTCTCTTGAAAAAGGCTGATCTGGACCCCTCCACTCCTTCCAGCTATCGCCCAATAGCCAACATTCCTCTCCTGACCAAAATGCTGGAATCTATCATAGCCACCCAACTCTCATCCTATCTTGAGAGATTCTCCATTCTCCTTCCCTACCAACACGGATTCAGACCCAACTACAGCACTGAATCTCTCTTAGCCTCTTTGATCTCAAAGGTCCAACAACTCCATTCCTGCAACAAGTTCGCTGTCCTTCTTCAATTCGACCTCTCTGCAGCTTTCGACATTGTCCACCACGACATACTAATCCTCCAACTCTCCGAAATTGGCATAAATTCCACAGTCCTAGATTGGTTCTCAAAATTCTTACGTTCCCGCTCCTACTCCGTTAACATGAATGGTACCTCATCCTCCCCTTGGAAACCACTCTGCGGAGTCCCCCAGGGTTCACCTCTATCCCCGATTCTTTTCAATGTTTATATGTCCTCCCTGAAACTCCTCCACCTTTCTACCTCTGAGACACTTTACACCTACGCCGACGACATCCTTGTCCTTCTCGAAACTGACTCTAACCTCACCAACCTCTCTGACAACATCTCAACTTGCATAACAAATCTCCAATCCTGGGCTCTCACCGTTCAAATGAAACTAAATGAGACCAAAACAAAACTTCTTTGGCTTGGCCCGAAATTGGATCAGCTACCCTCCCTCATCCCACTTCCCTCTGGCACCACTCTGCAGCTTGAACACTCTAGCAAAGTTCTGGGCATCATCATTGACTCTACATTGTCCTTTATCGAACACATCAACTCCCTAGTAAAAAAATGCTTTTTCAATCTTCATATGCTGAGGAAAGTCAGATCCTGCTTCCACCAGCAACATTTCGCTGTCCTTGTCCAGTCCATCATCGTTTCCAGACTAGATTACTGCAACTCCATCTACCTAAGCCTAACAAAGAAAAGCCTCACCAGACTTCAACGGATTCAGAACACCGCAGCTAAACTAATCTTTGCAAAAGGCAAATTCGACCATGTCTCCCCTCTTCTGTCTAAGCTTCACTGGCTCCCAGTCTTCCTCAGGGTTCTGTCTTACCTTCAAATCTCTTCACGGCATCCTTCCTCCCCTCTTTCCTCTATCTTGGCTCTCGAGTACTCATTCCACCAGATCCACTCAGAAATTCAAACTATCCTTCCCTTCTCTAAATGGCATTTCCCACACAGGAAAACTTGGAACGTCCCTCCTCTTCAGGATCACCAAACTATGGAACAGCTTTACTGCCCATCTTCGGAGTTCGACCTCCCTACAACACTTCAGAAAACATCTGAAAACCTGGCTTTTCTCCAAAATGTAACTTCCCCCTCCCTCCCCCCTCCCCTTCCTGTTTACCAAGCCCTCCTTCCTTCCATTGGAGCTCCTTTCTTTGCTTTTAATTCCTGTAAACCGTGTCGAGCTCCACTTCTGTGAAGATGACGCGGTATATAAACTTAAGATTTAGTTTAGTTTAGTTTAGATCATATTTATGTGCTTTTGAGATAATTTTTACAGCGGTATTTTGGATAATTTGAAGACGTCTTATTTCTTTCTTTGTAATTCCTTTGTATAATGAATTGCTATAGTCCAAACATGAAATGACTAAAGAATGAATGAGAATATTTAATGACGAGTGATCTAGTAATGTGGTGAGGGATCTTATCATAAGGAGATGATAGAAACATTTTCTAACTACTGAACTTATTTGTTCATGAAATGTTAATTTTCTGTCTAAGATAACACCGAGAAGCTTAATGGATGTGACTGTCTAGATAGAAACGCATTTTAGACTTATGGAGCAGGGTAGAATAAAGTCTTCCTTAACTGGAAAGATCATAACTTTAGTTTTACTAATGTTTAAGAGCAAGCATATTTGAGCTTAGCCAGTTGCTGATTTGTTCCGATTTCTGATTAATGGATAAGATATCATTAGGCTTGTCAAAACTGACAGGTGAGCAAGTTGACTATCATCCGTGTAAGCAAAAATTGAGAACCCAATGGATTGTCCAATGGATGTGATAAGCGGTGTGAGGAAAATATTAAACAACATAGGGGAAAGAATGGTACCTTGAGGGATCCCGAAATCATTAGAGAAAGTGTTAGAGGAAGTACCATTGAACATTACTTTAGAGGAACGATCTTTAAAGTATGATTTAAACCAGTCTAAAACTTGATCAGTGATCCCTATATCCTGAAGCCTGCGAATAGAATGCAGTGGAAGACAACAGCAGTAGATAGGAGTAAGACAAACAAGAAACTAAATTAACACACGCAAAAAGAAGAGTTTACAGCATTCAAGAGCCTTTTTCAAGCGGGTGAGTGAAAGCTAAATTTAGTGAGCACCTAACTTAATTTTTTTAATTGGTTTAAATAGCACTGATAATTGAAAGTTCCATTAGAAAACAATTAAAATTATTAAAAACATTAATTTGCTGGTAGATATGTAACCTGATAGGCACCTACCACTTTGAGGTAGACATTTATACCTAGGGTTACTAGACATCCGGATTTCCCCGGCCATGTCCTCCGGGTTTTGAAAAGCTTTCTTCCACATTGCGTCGGGTAGGAGGACATCCACGTATGTGTGGCTGCCACGCGATGATATCACCGCATCCATGGAAGCTCGGATGTCCTGCCTGATGAGAGCAGGCAGCGTGAGGCGGGGCTAGGATGGGATTGGGGGCAGGTCTAGGGGGTCCGGATTTTCCAAACGGAGAATCTGGTAACCCTATTTATACCATACCATATAATTTATACCATGCAGTTTTTTTTACTAGGATTCATTGAGGTTTACAATATAATTACAAAGACAGTTGGTTGAAATTATAGTAAGATTTCTTAGATCATAAATGGGTAGGCCTCATGTGATAGACTTGTAAAAATAGAATATAAGACAATTCATTTAACTGTACTCTCAGACACCTGTTGTGGCTGATCATCAAAGATCTCAAAAGCCAGTATTACAGGTGAAGGTATCAATCATTGAGTACTGTTTTGAAAAGTGCTCAAAGTGCTTGAAATAAATCAAAATAACTTATCTTAATATTGTTGCAGTGCAGTGCTTTTAAAACCCTACGGGGACCCGTTTCACCAGTCGGCTTCTTCAGGGGTCAAATTTCTAAAACAAATAAATATATATATATATATATCAAACATTAAAAATTATCTTATATCAATGTAAATATAAATGGAAGAACTTCCATCGTGAAAATGTGACAATAATATCATAACATCAAAATTTATTGGAAACTTTATGACAGAGTACTTACTGAGATATGAGCTCGGGTTAACGAGACAAAAATGGCGATAGCACTTAGTGAACGCCAGCGCATGCGCTTTTAAAGTGGACCCGATTCGGGAAACCTCACGCATGCGCGAAAGATTTTAAAGATTTTAAAGATAAATGCTACTATTTTATTTTAAGTAAAAGATTGAATTTAAATTTAAAAGAATGAATTTAAATTTAAATTTAAAAGAAGACTGTCCAGTCCACAATGTTATTTAAACCATTCGGTATCAAACTCTGAAGTCTGTAAATCCAACGGATCTCTTTTTGAGAAAGACGTTTCTTTCTGTCACCCCCTCTTATATTGCGTTCTTCCTTGTCAATACAGAAGCACTTTAGTTCTTCAAATTTATGTTGGAGTTTAACACAGTGTTCTACCAAAGGAGCTGTGGTTCTTTTGTTTTTTAAATTTGACTTATGTTCTGTAATTCTGATTTTTAATTTTCTAGTTGTCATGCCTATGTACATTTTTTTGCATGGACAAATGATAGCATAAATTACATGATCGGAATTGCAAGTCAAAAATTTATTAATGTAGTATTTTCTGCCATCTCGAGGGTTGATGAAATCACTTTGAGATAATGTTGAGGCACAAATGCTACAATTACCACATTTGTAAAAACCCTTTGGTAATAGTTCTTTATTGGGCTCTACTGCCTTTCCTGTGTGAAACAAAATTTCTTTCAAATTGCGATCCCTAGAAAAGGCGACCCTCAGGTCTATGTTTTCAAAGACTTTGTTTGTCTGAATGATTTTCCAATTATCCTTGAGGATATTGGCTATCTCGGTACCATTACGTGAATATTTCAAAACACACGTCATGATGTCATTTCTATGGTCAGTATGTTCTCTTTTTTCAGGAGTAACCTTATTGTCCAGGAGCCATTCTCTGTGGATGTGTTTAGCTCTCTTCTGTGATTGTTTTAAAATCCTTTTTGGATAACCCCTTTCTACTAATTTATGCAAAAAAGATGTTGAATGTTTCTTGTAGTCCTGTTCATGAGTACAATTTCTTTTGAAGCGTAACAGTTGTGAGAAAGGTAAATTTTTCTTCAAGCTCACAGGATGACAACTATTGAAGTTTAAGAAAGTATTTCTATCTGTTGGTTTCAAAAAAGTATTAAACTCAAAACTGTTATTCCTCGGTGTTATCATCAAATCCAAATATTCAATTTTATTAGTAGAATATTTCATGGTGAATTTTATGTTTTCATCACAATTATTGAGCCAATGAAAAAATGTATTTAAACTTTTTTCTGAACCTTTCCACAGCATTAATACATCATCGATATATCTATACCACTTGATGATGTTAGTCTCAAAAGGGGAATATTTTATCCAAGTGTTCTCAAATTCGGACATATAAAGATTCGCAACCGAAGGGGCAAAAACTGCCCCCATTGCCACTCCTATTTTCTGTTTGTAAAACTTCTGATCGTAAAGGAAGAAATTATTTTTCATGGCAATTCTTGCCAAATTCAAAATGAAATCTGTTGGTATAAAATGTGGACTATCTCTTGTATCCAAAATGTTCTTGATGATATTGAGAGCTTCACTCTGAGGGATAGAAGTGTAGAGAGATACTACGTCCAGAGTGACCAATGTACATGGAAAATCCTCATCTGAAACATTGTCTAATTTGAGTATTATATCCTTTGTATCTTTTACATAAGATGCTGCTTTAGGTACTTCATATTTTAAGAACTCGTCAACAAAACTCGAAAGTGGTTCTAACAAAGAACCCTTAGAGGACATGATCGGCCGTCCAGGTGGGTCAGATAAATTTTTATGTATTTTTGGTAATGTGTAAAATATAGGAACAATAGGGTTCAAAGGATTCAAGTACCTATAATCTTTATGGGTCAAGAATCCTTTTAAAAGGCCTGAGTTGGTTAGTAGTTGAATCTCTCTTTGTAACTTGTTGGTAGGGTCGAATAACAGCGGTTCATATACGTTGACGTCTCCCAATTGTCTCATGATTTCCCTCCGATAATGGTCAGAGTCTTGAACTACCACCGCTCCTCCCTTGTCCGCTTTAGTGATGGTAATGGTTTGATCTTTCGCAAGTATATTTAAAGCTTTTCTTTCTTCGCGGTTGAGATTATTGCGGCTGGAAGTGTTTAGATTGTTATTCTTCCATTTCTCCATATCTTTCATAACACATTGTTTGAAGGATGAAACAATGGGATCCACTGGAATAGGTGGATACCAAGAACTCTTAGGTGATATGATGGTGCGATCATACATAGGGGGAACATCATCGAAAAAAATTTTTAATTGTAATTTCCTCGTTAATTTTTCTAGGTCTACTTGAAATTGCACATCACTGAAATAAGTTGAAGGTACAAAGGATAAACCCAAAGATAAAACTTTTACCTCAACAGGAGAAAGTACTTTAGTGGAGATATTCACTACCACTGGTTTCTCTTTGTCTGTGACCTGGTGTTGGGTCTCTGACGTTGGGCACCTCTTCCTCTTGTTCTGCCCCTTTTCATCCCTTGACCTCTGTATAAAAAACGGGAACCAGTATTTCCACTAGAGGAAGAGGATGAGGAAAAAGATGAAATGTCAGAGCTTTCTCCTTGTTGTACAGCTTCAGTGGTATCTACGGTGTTCATCCATGGATAAACTCTTTGATTCATGTAATCGTTTTCATCTCGTTTGAATTTACGGAGTTTTCCTTTCTTTAGATTATTTCGGAAATTGTCCATTTCCTCATTTAATTTCTTCAAATTGACCGAAAAATCTTGATCAGTGTTAGTGGTTTTAAGTAGACTGATGTTCCTATCCAACTCAATCTTACTCGTATTGATCTCTTTTGAACTATTCTCAATAATGAGAAGCATCAAATCCAAGGCACACTTATTAAGAATCTTATTCCATGTGTCAAGGAAAGATGCATCGGTTTTAAAAATTTGTGGGGCCTTTAAAATTCTTAACCCTCTGGGAATTCGTTCCTTTTTACAATACTCGATTAACATGTCACTGTTGACTTCCATGCTAATCATAGATTTGAACAATTTGTTTACTTCAAACTAAGCTGGGGATTGGACGTCTCCAGATTTTGGCAAAACAAACTGAGTGGGTACATCAATTAGTTTGCCAACTCTGTCTGATGAAAAACTAAATACAGATTTCCATCCTTCCATAGCCATTGTGAAATTAGTACTACTACTGAATGCAAAAACAATGAAACAAGTCCTCGAGTATCTCACGATCTAATTCAAAAAATAGACTTGTAAAAATAGAATATAAGACAATTCATTTAACTGTACTCTCAGACACCTGTTGTGGCTGATCATCAAAGATCTCAAAAGCCAGTATTACAGGTGAAGGTATCAATCATTGAGTACTGTTTTGAAAAGTGCTCAAAGTGCTTGAAATAAATCAAAATAACTTATCTTAATATTGTTGCAGTGCAGTGCTTTTAAAACCCTACGGGGACCCGTTTCACCAGTCGGCTTCTTCAGGGGTCAAATTTCTAAAACAAATAAATATATATATATATATCAAACATTAAAAATTATCTTATATCAATGTAAATATAAATGGAAGAACTTCCATCGTGAAAATGTGACAATAATATCATAACATCAAAATTTATTGGAAACTTTATGACAGAGTACTTACTGAGATATGAGCTCGGGTTAACGAGACAAAAATGGCGATAGCACTTAGTGAACGCCAGCGCATGCGCTTTTAAAGTGGACCCGATTCGGGAAACCTCACGCATGCGCGAAAGATTTTAAAGATTTTAAAGATAAATGCTACTATTTTATTTTAAGTAAAAGATTGAATTTAAATTTAAAAGAATGAATTTAAATTTAAATTTAAAAGAAGACTGTCCAGTTAACCCGAGCTCATATCTCAGTAAGTACTCTGTCATAAAGTTTCCAATAAATTTTGATGTTATGATATTATTGTCACATTTTCACGATGGAAGTTCTTCCATTTATATTTACATTGATATAAGATAATTTTTAATGTTTGATATATATATATATATTTATTTGTTTTAGAAATTTGACCCCTGAAGAAGCCGACTGGTGAAACGGGTCCCCGTAGGGTTTTAAAAGCACTGCACTGCAACAATATTAAGATAAGTTATTTTGATTTATTTCAAGCACTTTGAGCACTTTTCAAAACAGTACTCAATGATTGATACCTTCACCTGTAATACTGGCTTTTGAGATCTTTGATGATCAGCCACAACAGGTGTCTGAGAGTACAGTTAAATGAATTGTCTTATATTCTATTTTTACAAGTCTATTTTTTGAATTAGATCGTGAGATACTCGAGGACTTGTTTCATTGTTTTTGCATTCAGTAGTAGGCCTCATGTGAATCACAAAGAGAATAGATATGTCTTTAACATTTTCCTGAAATTGTAATAAGTAGGGAGTAGAAACAAACTATACCGAGGCACCTACTGGCATCTACATTGCAAGTAGGTGTGGTTAGAGGTGGATTTGGAGCAAAGTTTGGGCATTGATTGACTTAGGCACTGGTAGACGCCTATCTTAGGTGCACTCATTTAGTTCAAGAAAACCCTGGCCTAAATGACAATGCGCCTAAGAATTCAATGCCAACAAGTGCCTAAGAATGCTTAGGTTCTGTTAAGCACCGTTCTATAAATGGTGCCTAGCAGTTCATTGACAATCTCATTGAATAGTGCCTAGGAGTTAAACGCCATTTATAGAATTAGGGCCTAAGTGCGATTCTATAAAGGGTACACACCCTTTATTGGATCTCACTTATTTCTGATTTTTCTGGTGCTGAATTTTGAGCACATTTATAGAATTCCTCCCATTTTGTATACGCATAGATTTATACCTACCTCTTTAGCAAAAGTAATGTCTACACCCTCAATTTAGCATTATTTGTGCAGGATCTGTGCTAGTATTTTATAAAGACATATATATATATATATATATATATATATGTATATGTATATATATATATGCTAAAAATGGGCACTTTCCTGTCCTATCATCCTAGATGCCTTATTATACAATTAGCCTCTAAATGCTTTTATACTGTGTAGTACTTACATGAAATACAGATACATTTGGCTAAAGCTCTCCCTTTTATTATTGGAATGCATCAAACTGGATTCGTTGCTAAAAGACATTCTTCTAATAACACTAGGCTTGCCTTGCATAAGTTGAATTTATCAAAAGCCTTAAATGATCCGGCTTTTTCTGTATCTCTTGATGCAGAGAAGGCCTTTGATCATGTTGAATGGACCTTCATGTATCAAGTGTTGGAATGGTTTGGTATTGGTTCAGGATTTATACAAATGGTTCAAATATTGTATAGCTCCCCTGTTGCTAAATTATATATTAATAATAATTTTTCAGATGGCTTTAGGTTGCAGAGGGGGGTTAGACAAGGTTGTCCCTTATCTCCTCTGCTTTCTGATATTGTATTGGAATCCTTGTTATTAGCCATTCAGCAAGCGAAGGAGATTCAGGGTATTCCTTGTAGAGATTGAGAATATAAGGTCTCGGCTTACGCGGATGATATATTGCTTTATTTGAGAAATCCTGAGACAACCATTCCTTGCTTACTTGAAATGATTGAGAAATTTGGAAAATTTTCAGGTTACAAGATAAATTGGAGTAAATCAGAAATTCTTCCACTCAATGTCCATTGTACAAAAGGTTTGTTTGATTCATTTCCATTTCTATGGTAGGATGATGGAATAAAGTACTTAGGCATTTGGATTAAAAATACAATGGAAGAAACAATAAAAATAAATGAAAAATCGTTATTACAGAGGGTCACAGAAATATGTGAGCAATGGAATCCTTTACATCTTTCTTGGTGGGGGAGAGTACAAACTATTAAGATGATGATCTTGCCTGTGGTTTGTTATCAGATGGGTATGTTGCCGGTTTATTTTCAAGGGTCTTTTTATAAAAAAATTAAATAGTATTCTCATAAAATTTATTTGGCTGGGTAAAACTCCTAGAGATGCTTTGGTATCTTTACAAAGGCCAATTTCAGAGGGAGGGGTAAATTTTCCCAATTTTTATAGGTATCATCAAGCCTATATTTTGTGCCAGGTTATGTATTGGGTCCTCCCAGAGCTCATGGAAAAACTCCCAGATTGGTTGTGGCTAGAATGGCAACTTATGTCTCCATTACGCCTTTGCCTTATGCTCAGTATCAAAATGCCTAGTTACAGTAAAAATAACAAAATACTAGCTGATACATGGAAAACATTGCGATATGTAAGTAATTTAACAACCATTCCTATTCACAAATCTACAAATCAATCTATATGGCTGAACTCCAAGATTCAAATTGGCGGAGAAAAGCTTGCCTGGAAGCATTGGATGATAGCAGGAATACGTTTATTAGATGATGTTATCTCTAATGGTAAAATGCTTGAATTTTCACAGTTGCAAAATAAATATGGCCTTAATAAATCAGAAAGTTTTAGATGGTTGCAACTGAAGCATGCCATTCAGGCACGGTTCCCTGATTGGAAAAACCTTAGTAATCAATTTAGTATGGAGTTCTTATGCTTTCAGGCGGACTTCTTGGGTCACCAGGCCGCCCAGTGGTATAAATTGCTGACTGGACTTATTAAAAAGAAACCAAACACTGGTCTGAGAGACATTTGGAGTATTTAGATTAAGAATCAGATTACTGCATCTCAATGGCCACGAATTTGGTCTTGGAGGATGAGATGTACAATGTCGGCATCTATGAGACAAACTTGGTTTTTTCTGTTGCATAGAGCATTGTGGACCCCTGTTCGTTTACAAAAATTGGATAGCTCTAAGTCTGATAAATATTGGCACTGTCATCTCGAAGCAGGGACTTTAGATCATTTATTATTCTATTGTCCATTTATAATGAATTTTTGGAAATCAATTTGGGACCAAATTAATTGTTTATTAGAAAACTCAGTGGCATTATGATACTGTGCTGTTAGGTATGGCAATGAGAGCAAAAAGTCAGATTTCTACAAATAATAACAAATTATTACTTATAATGACTGGGGTTGCTATTCAACAAATTATGTATAATTGGAAAAATTGGAGTAGATTAAATTATAATTTCTGGTGGAAATCCTTATGTCAGGTTTATAAAATGGAGAGATTTATAGCAATACAGAGTGGTTCTTTCAGGAAATTTCAGAATGTGTGGGAGCCATTTACAAAGTATTGTACCAATTAGATGGCATTTTATTTATTTACTTTTTTTTCCCCCCTTAAATTTACAAGTTCGATTGTGAGGGGGGAGGGAAGGGTAAATTTATGTTACATATTGTATAAGGTATTGATTATATGATAAGAAAGGGTGGGAAGGGTGGGAGTTAAGAACATATCATTTGTACCACTGATGATTATTAAGTGATATAATTATTGTTAATTTGTTAGAATATATTGTTACACTTACTGTAAATTTGAAAATGAATAAAGAATTGGAAAAAAAAAAGAAATACAGATGTTAAAACAATTTCAAATGTGGAAGTACAACAGAAAATTCTAGAACCATAGCTAATCCTAAACATATTAAGGCAGATGTACTAAGCATTTTTCTTCATAGACATAAAATGGGAAAAACCAGAGCAATATATGAATACAATGTCACTGAAAATCTCTTGTCATGTCAGTTCCTCCAGTCATGGCAATCATGTCTTAATGCTTTGGCCTTCAAGCATGAATAGGCTTAGTGATGTTGATATCTTTGCCTGTGGCAATACTGTAATGCTACAAACACTGCTACTCAGTGTGTCTGTCTCCATAGCAACACCAAACCAGTATGAACATCTATAAGGATTTGGATATCTGGGAAGTCCAGGATGTTCTATAAGAAAATATTCTGCAGTTCTGTTATTTTTTGTGCTAAATCTTGCTAGATATTGACAAACTAGACATTTATTTTATTTTCAAATTTACTTTTGATCATCCCACTTTTGCCCATATACATGCCTGAGAAGGATATCATATCCAATAGTTCTTTGTGTTGTACAAGGATTAGTTAAAAAAAAAAAAAAAAAAGGAAAGTGAGGAGAAGAATGAGATAGATACTTGGAGGGAAGAAGGGGGGAAGATACAGGCGCAGATGTTTGGGGGATGGTGAAGAGAGGGAGGGAGGGAAAGAGAGGCAGGAAGATGGATGCTAAGGCCCAGATCAATGAGGCTGGCAAATCTGTCAGTCTGTGCCACTTGAAGAAACAAAATTGGAACTGGGAACTGGAGCAGCAGCAGACCAGAAATTGAGTGAAGCCAGAAACAGCAATAAAGCCCAAAATTCAGCAGCATCTGAAAATGTAAATTCCTGTTTATGATGCTCCTAACACTTACAAATCAGGCCTTTCCAGATTTGTACTCCCAATAAACCAAATCTCACTTCTTGGCCTTTAATCTCACTCATTAAAAGAGTAAAGAGCTCATTTTCGAAAACATTCAAAAAGTAGCATAAAGTGGCAGATGGACGTTTATCTCCTCAAACCCTTCCAAATCAGTATTTTCGAAACCTATTGTCTAAATGATCTTCGATGCAGTTTGTCAATAGTTTGTCTAAATTCCAAGGTGTGTGTGTGTGTGTGTGGGGGGGGGGGGGGTTAGGGGCATGGTATGGGCAGGACTAGGGCTTATGACTTGGACATTTTTCTGTCATAATCAAACTTTTAGGAATATGTCCAGGGCACAATTGGGACATTTGGACAAGACCTTTTTTTTTAACAAAAAAGTAACAAAAAGATTCCCAAACTGACCAGATGGCCTCTGGAGGGATGAAGGCATGACTCTCCCACCCCCATCACTCCCCCAGTAGTCATTGACCCCCCCCTTCAAATATATGAATAAAATAGTACATACCAAACTTTGCAATAAAGTAGAAACCCTGATTTTGTGGCTAACATGAGGAAAGACCTATTGAATTTGACAGCTAAGATTTAATTCTAAGAAATGCAAGGTCATGAATTTGGGCTGCAAAAACCCGAGGGAACGATACTGTTTAAGAGGTGGAAAACTTTTGTGCATGAATGAGGAGCAGGACTTGGGTGTGACAGTATGTGATTATCATAAGGTGCCTCCAACAAACCTATGAACCTCACTGATTAGCCATCAATTCTGTTTATATATAGCTTGTATTGTTGTCTTTCTTCAAAATAAATAAAGACTAGAAAACAGCATATGTTTCATTTTTTACTTATCCTTGCATGCAGTGTCTCTAGCGTGCCCCGACGGGACCCGTTAAGCCCATAAGGACTTTTTTCTCAGCGTCCTCGCAATTCTGGGGCTAGGGCTGTTCAGAATTGCCCAAGAACAGTCCTAGCCCCAGAATTGTGAGGACGCTGAGAAAAGAGCTCCTCAAAGAGCCCTTGAAAAAGCCCTTATGTGCGAAATGGGTCCCGTCAGGGCACGCTAGAGGCACTGCATGCAAGGATAAGTAAAAAATGCTGTTTTCTAGTCTGTATTTATTTTGAAGAAAGACAATAATACAAGCTATATATACACAGTACAATTGAACCCTAATCAGTGAGGTTCATAGTTGTTGTTGGAGTTTCCAAATTGCCTCACTTTTCATCTTCAATACTGTTTTAGTGATTATCATAAGGTGCCCAAACAGGTTGAAATATCAATAGTGAAAGCTAGAAGGATGCTTATGTGAATAGAGAGAAGAATAGTCAGTTGGAAAAAGAAGGTATTAATGCCCCTGTATAAGATTCTGGTGAGACTTCATTTAGAATATTATGTACACTTTTGGAGATCGCACCTTCAAAAAGATATAAACAGGATGGAGTATGTCCAAAGGAAGGCTACTAAAATGGTCAGTAGTCTTTATCACAAAGCATATGGGGACAGACTTAAAGATATATATATACTGTATATACTGAGATATACACATAAATAAACCTTGGAGGAATGGCGGGAAAGGGAAGTTATGATAGAGACATTTACATACCTATATAGCAAAAAATACACATGAGGGGAGTCTTTCAATTGAAAGGAAATTCCAGAGTGAGAGGAAATGGGATGAAGTTAAAAGGTGATAGCCTCGGGGGTAATCTAAGGAAATACTTTTATACAGAAAGGGTGGTAGATGCGTGGTATAGTCTCCCAGTAGAAGTGGTGGAGACAAAGACCGTGTTTGAATTCAGGAAAGCGTAGGGAAGGAAGAGATATTGGATGCTGCAGATGGGCAGATTGGATGGGCCATTTTGGCCTTTATCTGCAGGTTTGGTATATACTATATACTGTTGTGCAGCGACAGTATTCCTTTGGACTCAGATAAATTGATCTCACAACCGCTAATATTTGAGTAGAACTGCATTTAATGCACTGATTTTTTCACGTCAAGTATTTTGTGCTATCAAAAATTTTCTTTGGATGATTTGGGGATTTATTATTTCATTTGTTTTTTTTCCCTATTTGAGCAACACTGTGCGTTATGAAAAAAAAAAAGTTTTTCACCACTTATATATATATCTTTAATTATTTTTAACAAACAAGACTTGTTGATGTACGGGGCAGAACTTTTTTAGGCTTAGTGCTTGGTGCTTGTCATCTATGAGTTGTCTGCCCAGTTTACCCAGTACTGAAGTCTTAGGGCTCCTTTTACTAACCTGCGGTAGTGTTTTTAGTGCGCGCTGAAGATTAGCGTGCGCTAACCCTCACGCTATGCAGAAAATATTAACACCAGCTCTATGGAGGCGTTAGTGTCTAGCGCGTGCGGCATTGTAGCCCGCGCTAAAACCGCTAGCGCAGCTTAGTAAAAGGAGCCCTTAGTTTTGATATTGTGGCTTATCCTAGACACTGGTGTTTGTCTCAAACAGGATTGAAATTTAATTGCCAAATTCTTTGTGTGGATTGGCCTTTATCTGCAGTCATGTTTCTATGTTTCTCTCTTTCCATGCATGTCTGTTTTCTAGGTGTAGGTTCCAGAAGTATGAAACCAAACCAGGATAACTTCAGAAAGTTCCATAAGATGGAGAAATGCAAAGTTTTAGAATAGTAATTGTGTTATATGCTTCAATCAAGAAGACTCGGCTGGTCAGGATGACTAGCAGCCCAGTAAACTTGTGGAATGAGAATGATTAGAAGAGACTTTGATCAGCATTTGATTTACATTTTTCTCATGACTTATATATCAAAGAAAAAATTGAAAAAACCTTCTATAAAAATGGAAACATTCAACTACCCCCCTCCCCTCCACACACAAACAAAAAAGTGGTGCTCTGAGTATTTTGGTTTAGGTTGCTACTAGCTGTTCAATTCAAAACACTGGTGCCTGTGAACTTGTTTATTTTGTTATAGTACATGAAAGTGATTCCCCAGATGGGACCCTTCCATATGATCTTCCTAGCCTAGAGCACATTCCAGGAGAGTTGAAGTCGAAGAAAGACTACTATTGTGGTGCATTGTAATGTATATAAAAAGTGCATTCTGATGGTCTGAGTAGTACTATCAAGGGATCATGGTAATCTTAGGGTGTGGCTTTGAGAGAATAACCCAAGGCTTCCAAAATAAAATATAAGGCATACTAAGTACATCTTTCACACATGGATGTATATGTTACCGTGGGCTCGATGCATGAAATGGTGTGAGGGCATTTGTGTCAATTCTCTAGGAACACAAAAGTGTTTACAGCTTCATATTGCTGGCCAGAGCTGTGAAATCTGCTTATTATGTATGAATATATTTTATTATTTGTTTCTTTATTGTCTGGAGAGAATTCTATGTGGAAAAGTCTTTTAGCATATTAATTGGATTTTTGTTCCAGTTAAAGGAGAAGGCACGAAATATAGAACTCTAACATACTTTGTCTCTACAGGACAAAGAAGATAGATGTAAGGCATTTCTGAGTTTCTCAGCAGTGTGAGTACGTACTTGGATTGAAGAGAGGACTTAGGGGGTTTTGTGCCTCCTGGCAGCCTCTCACTGGACAATTCCACTAAAGTTTCTCAAACTATCACTAATAACTATGAGCCTGATATTCAAAGTGATTTAGCTGGCCATTGACCAGTTAAATTGCTTTGTCGGGGCTAGACACTAATATTCACCTGCACTTAACTGGCTAATTGCCACTGAATATCAGTTAGTACCTAAATGAAAGCCAGCTATGTTGGGGAAATTCCAGAGGCAGAGTCAGCACTGTCCTATTTTTATCTGATTACCTATGGCAATAAGATCATAAGAGCTGCCATACTGGGACAGACCGAAGGACCATCAAGCTCAGCATCCTGTCTCCAACAGTGGCCAACCCAGGTCACAAATACCTGGCAAGATCCCAAGGAGCAAAACAGATTTTATGCTACTTATCCTAGAAATAAGCTGTGTAATATATTTCCCCAAGCCCATCTTTATAATGGCTTGTGGATTTGTCTTTTAGGAAATTATCCAAACATTTTTTTAACCTAAGTGAACCGCTTTCATCACATTCTCTGGCAACAAATTCCAAAGTTTAATTACACGTTGAGTGAAGAAATATCTTCTCTGGTTTGTTTTAAATCTACTACTTAGTAGCTTTATTACATGTCCCCTAGTCCTAGTATTTTTGGAAAGAATAAGTGATTAACATCTACCTGTTCACTCAGTATTTTATAGACCTCTATCATATCTCCCCTGAGCTGTCTTCTCCAGGCTGAGCAACCCTAGCTGCTTTAGCCTTTCCTCATTGGGAAGTTATCCCATCTCTTTTATAATTTTTGACACCTTTCTTTGTACCTTTTCTAATTCTAATATATCTTTTTTGAGATGTGGGGACCAGAATTGCTCACAGTATTCAAGGTGCGGCCACACCATAGAGTAGTTCAAGGGCATTATAACACTCATCTTTGATTTCCATGCCTTTCCTGATAATTCCTTTCATTCTATTTGCTTTCTTAGCCACTGCCACACACTGAACTGAGGATTTCAATGTATCCTCATTGATGACATCTAGATCCTTTTCTGGGTGGTGACTTCTTAACATGGAACTGTGTATCACGTAGCTATAGTTTGGGTTCCTCTTTCCCACATGTATTACTTTGCACTTGCTCACATTTAACATCATCTGCCATCTTGATACCCAGTCTCCCAGTCTAGCCAGCTTAAAACACAGAAACATAAAGACATGATGGCAGATAAAGGCCAAATGGCCCATCCACAGCATTCACTATCAACTCCTCTCTCTAAGAGATACCACATGCCTGTCCCATGTTTTCTTGAATTCAGACACAGTCTTTGTCTCCAGCACCTCTACTGGGAGACTAATGCGAGCATCTACCCCCCTTTCTGTAAAAAAGTATTTCTTTATAATAATAATAACTTTATTTCTTCTTACCACCATAATCTTATGACTTCTAGGCGGTTCACAGTGAAGAGAGCTGGACAGTCAGCGAATTACAGAATACAAATGATGAGGATAATACAGTACAGTCAGTAAATTACAGATTACAATTAGTAAAATACAATATGATACAATACAGTTAGTACAGAATCAGCATGGAGTAAATTGTTTAGAACTGGTAACTGATTAGGAGATAAATCTGTTGAATAGTGCTGTCTTAATTTCTTTCCGAAATGCGACGTAAGTCAGCCTAGCTCTATTGATGTAGCTGCCTAGCCAGGTCTGCTATTTGCTAGCTTGAGACTTCAAAATTCTGTCTGGATTACTCCTGAGCCTATCACCTCTTTCATTCTATATCCTCTCACTTTGCAGTTTCCTTTCAATTGAAAGAGACTCACCTCGTATGTATTTATGCCACATAGGTATGTTAACATCTCTCAAGAGAAATAATGGTAGTAACAATATACTTCCAAAAATAGCAAACAACCAAATGTTACTCGCCAGAGGTGGGCTACCCCGAAGAGAAACACTTTTTACTTAAAGGTGGAGAAAAAGCCTCAACATACTTTACAATAGCTCCTGGACAGAGATTTAATAGAAGACATTCAAAATATAGCTGTAAAAGGTGAAGTTCTACTAATAGAAGATTTCAATATGCCAGATGTTGATTGGGGTATCCCTACTGCAGGATCTCCTAGAAGTAGGGAGATCTTGGATTCTCTATAGGGAGAAGTGTTCCAGCAGTTGGCAATGGAATCCACCGGATATTCAAAGCCGGAACCCACCCAGGTCCCAGTTTTGAATATACAAGTATAACGCTATCGGCGGTGAGCAAAATACTCACCGCCCGATGGCTGAATATTGACCCTTTTGTTGTTAGGTGCACTGCTGGAGAAAATACCATATCTGAAACCGATCTGTGCACCCATGCAATGCAGGCACCAGGTTAGATGGCAGCAAGGTTGTATTGGCAGCAAGGTTGTATTGGCAGTAAAATCAGGAGTCACAACTCCAGGTACTTGTCAAACCTTTCATAAGAGAGAGGTAGTATTCTGCAGCTGTTCTTCATGTCTAGCAACCAGCTACTGCAATAAGGTACAGATCTGTCTTTTGGAATGGAAGAGTGGATTTTCTGGTGCACATTATCAGTTGTGAATTGCTTCAACCAGGTATTTTATCACAGCAACTCGCTAATAAGTTTGTTTTCGTGTAGAGGTTAAATGACACGAGTTATTAGCTGTGAGATAAATGGGGTGATAGCAAGTATGCTAGAACTGACATCTAGCATAGTTTTAATAGAGCAGAAGAAAAATGTCACTTTTAAAAAGTCAGTGGCAGAAACAGGTGCTGAGCCTTTTGTGGCCTGATCAACCATATAGCTATAAGGCATTCTGAGAAATGTTTGTGCACTGTATATGATTAATGCATCTGTACTGTAATGCTTACTGTTAATACAGCATGTGACTATATCCAGATTTTGAAAAAGCTGGGGAGAATAATGTAAGGATCCCTTTAGGACCCTCACTATTTCAGTATGCTCCTGGTTTCAGGACTATAGTGCCTTAGACAAGTGAGAAGTATTCTATTCTGCAGGGCTGCAATAGTTCTGCCTGACCTCGTGTAGGAATTCTATGGATTTTGTGTGGTGGAATTCTATGTGAATGTCTGTGGTATATAGGACTAGGACTTTGTGTCCAGTGTGAAGCCACCCTTTAGTTCAATGGTCTTCACTAATTTTTTTAAATTCAAGCCACTATGAATCTAAATGAGTTGAAGGGGGGCCACAAAATATCTTAAGAACATAAGAATTGCCGCTGCTTCGTCAGACCAGTGGTCCATCGTGCCCAGCAGTCCACTAATGCGGTGGCCCTTAGGTCAAAGACCAGTGCCCTGAGGCTAGCTTTACCTGCGTACATTCTGATTCAGCAGGAACTTGTCTAACTTTGTCTTGAATCCCTGGAGGCTGTTTTCCCCTACAACAGTCTCCAGAAGAGCGTGCCAGCATCCTCATCTCAGCGATGCTCAGGTGCAGTCCGTCTCTCCTGTAGAGCTTGCTTTTCCCCAGGAAGGTTGTCCAGTTCCGTACAAAGTGGAAACCCTCCTCATTGCACCATCTCCTCAGCCAACCGTTTATTGCTTGCAGCTCGGTCTGCCTCGTTGCATCCACCCTCGGTACTGGCAGGATCTCTGAGAAGGCTATCTTCCTTGTCCTCAGCTTCAGTTTCCTCCCCAGGATCTTAAACTGCTTGGTCAGTGTAGTCCTGTTGTAGTTCCTTCTGCTGATGTCGTTGGTTCCAACATGGATTATCACTGCTGTCTCCTCCGTCTCAGCTCCCTCTAGGATTCTCTCGATTCTGTCGGAGATGTCCTTTGTCCTCGCCCCTGGGAGACATGTCACTAGTCGGTCCTCTCTGCCTCCTGCTACATGACTGTCCACTTCTCTCAGGATTGAGTCTTCCACTACAATTGCAGATTTGCCTTTCCTCAGCTTCCTCTTGGATCTCAGGTCCGTATCAGTGACTCGATCCTCCAATCCTTTCTCCGGGTTCAGATGGGTCTCTGCCCCCTCTGCTCGCTCAGTTCCTCCGCACGGTCCTTCCCCCCTGGGGTCTGGTGGATTCTGTCCTCCCTCTGTTGGTTCCCTTCTGGATTGCTGGTGCTCCTGTGCCTCCACCATCTGGCAGGCCTCCTCGATGAATCTCTCGAGCTCTCTAACCTGCTCGTTGATGTGGCTCTCTGGTGGTATCCTCAGTTTCTGCAATTGCCCACGGTTCCTCCATGGTTCGGAGTCCCTCCAGCTCCTGGATCCTGACCTGCAGTCTCCCGACCTCCTTCTTCAGGCTATCAAGTTCCTGACATCGACCGCATATGTACGCCTACCTCCCGGAGGGGAGGTAGTCATACATATGACACTCGATGCGGTATATTTGGAAGCTTCGTTGGGTTTCTGCTGCCTCCATTTCTCTTTTCTCGTACCTAAAGTTCCTCGGTGTGTTGTAGTGTGCCCGGCGTGCAACTAGTTTAAAAGAGAAGAGAGAGAAGAAAAGAATGAATGAATGAATGAGAACAGAAGAAAAGTACCTTTTTTTTTTTTTAGTAGTTTGAATTGAATTTGAATTGAATTTGCTCCAACTCCACCACGCGGCTTGTGCTGCCCACCACGCGGCTTTTGCTGCCCACCACGTGGCTTCTCCTGCTCTCCTCCTCAGATCAACTCTGCTCTGTTGGCCCCTCCCCTTTTTAAGGCGGAGCTTCGATGGTGGACGTCGAGGGTTGGGTGGAGCTAACTCTCACCGATTCCTCTCTCGGTCTCCTGCCTCTGCTTCTCTCTCCTGCTGTTTTATCTGCTTTTTTCCCTTTGGCTTCTCTCTCCCTCTGCCTCTCTATGTAGCTGCTTTTCTCCTGCTCAGATCAGCTCTGCTCTGCTGGCCCCTCCCCTTTTAAGGCGGAGCTTCAGTGGTGGACGTCGGGGGTGGGTGGAGCTAACTCTCACCGATTCCCCTATTGGTCTCCTGCCTCTGCTTCTCTCTCCTGCTGTTTTATCTGCTTTCTTTTCCCCCTTTGGCTTCTCTCTCCCTCTGCCTCTCTATGTAGCTGCTTTTCTCCTGCTCCTCCTCCTTTTTCTGGAGCTATATGGTAGCCCTACCTATAAAACCATCACTCTCACGATAGAAACATAGAAACATAAAAACATAGAAATAAACGGCAGATAAGAGCCTCGGCCCATCTAGTCTGCCCACCCCAATGACCCTCCCCTACCTTTCTCTGTGAATAGATCCCACGTGGAGGTGGGGGAGTAGAAAGGATGAGGAAAAGCTCAAGTATCTAGGGCTCTTCAGCCTGGAGGAGAGATGACTGAGCGGACATATAATAGAGGTCTATAAAATATTGAATCGAGTGGAATGGGTAGATATGAATTGCTTCTTTACTCTTTCCAAAAATACAAGGACTAGGGGCATTCAATGAAGCTACTACGTAGCAAATTTACAACAAATTGAAGAAATTATTTCTTCACTCTATGTGTAATTAAACTCTGGAAATCATTGCCAGAAAATGTGGTTAAAGCAACTAGCATAGCAGGGTTTTAATAGTTTTGCATAATTTCCTAAAAGTTCATAATCCTTTATTAAGATGGACTTGGGAAACCCCACTTCTTATTTCTAGGATAAACAGCATAAAATCTGTTTTACTCTTTTGGTATCTTGTCAGGTACTTGAGACCTGGGTTGGTCACTGTTGGAAACAGGATACTGGGCTTGATGGACCTTTGGTTAGTCCAATTATGGCTACCTTATGTTCTTATGTGCTGTAACTATAAAGTTATTCTTCCAAATGTTGAGAACTTGGAGTGACTGGAGAGAGAATAAACCTCAGCTTGCCTTCAGAGGTCATAAGTAACCTATGTAATAGTTTCCCGGCTAGGAGACCTGTTGTCATTTCCTTGCTAAATTGCATGAGGTTTCCTGAGGAAGACCAAAGAATGAGATATGGGCCATGTTTAACACTGTAAATAGTTGTTATGTCATATCTTGGTGTAATGCCTGATCCTGCTTAAAGTGCAAGTAAACTTTGATTTTCTTTAGGAACCACTCAAACTTTCTGCAGACTATGACCTTAAGGCAAATACAAAGACTAAGGGAGGAGAATTTTGTCCCCTCAGAGAAGAATGTTTGTGTAGCTTAGATAGATTATGGGGAGGCACAACCCTTTGGACCTGTAGTTCTTCACCAGCCCTAAGGGCTAGATTAATTTTCCATCAAGACTATTCTTCAGTATTGCTGTGTGTCAGAAAGGGTCTCCACAGATGTGGTAGACATCTTCCTTATCAAGCATGAGTATATCTCTTCTTTGATGCACCCAAATCCCAAAAAACTGCCTTATTCGACTGATATATCACCTAAACAGTAACTGCTAATCCTTTTCTATTCTATTTCTATCCAATGCCCCTCCGAAATTCTTAAACTGTATTTTGTAATTAGCTCCTATTTCTAACATGTCCCCTCTGAAAATACTAAACAAACTGTATATCGTATTTCGCTGTATTTCAAGATTCTATATACTGTAATTTCACTGACGATCTGCATATTGTAACTCGCTGATTGTCCTGCTCTCTTCAAATGTAAACTGCCTAGAAGTCGCACCATTATTGGTATAGAAGAATAAAGTTATTATTATTATTATTATTGCAGAGCAGATTCAAACCCAAATTTGATATGCTATAGCATGACATGTTAAAGTCTGTCCCACAAGAAGAGGCGCTGGCGATGTCAAATCCAACCGAGGTTCAGAAATTCTTTATTAGCAGTTTGTATCAAAGTTTAAAAACAAGCAAAATTCCAAAAGGCAAAGTCCCAACTAGGATCCGAGTTTTGGTGATACCATCGCCTTCATCAGGGGACAATTGTGAACGTGTCGGCGTCTCTTCAACCAACACGTTCACAATTGTCCCCTGACGAAGGCGATGGTATAGCTGAAACTCGGACTTTGCCCTTTGAAATTTTGCTTGTTTTTAAACTTTGATACAAACTGCTAATAAAGGATTTCTGACCCTCGGTTGGATTTAACTTCTCCAGTGCCTCTTCTTGTCGGATTTGCTTTGCTTCGAGGCTTGGTAACTTCTTTTACCTTCCCTATGCTAAAGTCTGTACCATGGAACAAGCCATAACTCATTGATTTGAAGACATACAATACATCTCCATACTCACTTCAGAAAATCTCAGAAAAAGTTGAGTTTACATGGCAGCAAGCCATATAAGGAGTGCCAACACAAGAATTTAAAATTATATAAGCATTCATTATCAGCTCTGGTATTTCTGGAATGAAAGTGTGCTTATTACCTTAGCTCTTACTTGTAGAATAAGATCCAGTTAAGTGCATGAAGGAAAGCTTCCAAGGCTGAAAGTAAGGTTTCTATCAATATGATCCATATTCAGAAAGATCAGAAGGGGAATGATATGCCCAAATTTAGGCCCCTTTAATTGTTCTTATTGGAAAAAGAGACTCATAAACCCTTTTATTAGGGAATTATGTCCATTTCAATCTGGCCTCTCTAGAATGTAAATCATCTTTTCTGAGCTCCGCTGTAGTGTCCAAAGCTCAAGCCATGTCCTGCATCTTTGCTAACTAACCTACAACACACGGTCATGCTCCTGCAGTCTTTTCCTTCTAGGCATAACCCTAGAACAAGAGAAGGAACAGGGTGTTCTGAATTCAGATTGTTTTCTCCAAAATGTCTCCAATCTAGTAGGCGCTATACTTTTCATCTTTACACACAACCAGATGTAGCAGTCCCTATGTATATTTATCAAAACTAGGACTTTTTTTTCTTTTTGTTTTTCTGGACATTTTTACTTATGCTGTACTCTTTGCCTACTCTTCTTGGAACTTTCTTGTCATGGCTTCATTTTCTATTATTGATTGCTGACCAATTATTAAACCAATGCTGAGTATGCCCCTAAATCTCTCTAAATCATTGGTCTTATGTCTGATTCAACATGTCACCACTTTCATTAGCTGTACCTAAATTGTCTCTCTGAGACAGCTCTTTTCAGTAGGATCTCATCTTTCCAGAAACAAGACAGGACATTTAGGCAAGCAAAATATCTGCCCAATTAAAAAAAAAAGCCATCAAAAGCCCTGACAGCAGGCTGCTTCTCCTGTTACTACTGTCAGGGCTTCTGCCCCAACTAAATTGTTCACTGAGCGATTGAGTCGGAGTTTGCATGCAAATGGTTTGCACCTCTTGGCAAATCATTTGCATGCAAAAAAGATAGTTAATCAATCACTGTTTTAAAATTGGCCCGGAATCGGCCAACAGCGATTGAATCGATATCTTTAGTGAATCTGGACCTTTGTATCCTTTCTTTACAGTCACAATCTAGGGATCACAGTTTGCTTTTAGTTTGTCTCTACCTTCCAGTGTAGGACTTTGTTCATGGCTTAACATGGCAAGGTAGTGATATGCAACAACAAAATATTTAGAACTTTAGCACAAATTGACATTACATGTGTTAATTTGTAGGTTAATATGTTAAATTGTTTTTGCATGCACTAAACTTTTTTGGTGCGCTCTTCAACAAAATGTACAATAACAAATGCACATCCCTACTGCAAGACAATCTAAAAATGCAGTTACAATACAAAATTGTAGCTGAATCTGCAGAACTTAGCCTTCTTGGTCTTGCTGCTCCTGACTTCAAAAAATGGGGGATCATTAGACTGAATGCTCTCCACCTGACATTTCCACCACCCTGCTGCTTACTCTTACTTCTGCTTTCTGTGCAAAATAAGGCAACAAAATAAATCACCACCACTACTTAGATGCTTATTTTAACAGCACCATTCATGATTTAGATGTGCATAAACTGGCACATAGACATTTATATTGCAAAAATGTCTATGACCCAATTATCCCTGTCATCTTCTCAGTAGGCTGTAGATACAAGGAAAAAACACCATATTTTTCGCTCCACAGGACACACTTTTTTTCCACCCAAAAGTTGATGGAAATGTCGGTGCATCTTATGGAACGAAGATACATATTTTGATACTCCCCCCCCCCCCCGTACCTATTTAAAACTTCCCCCCATCATAGCTTTTTAAAATGGATCCATGGATTTCCCCCCCGTACCTTTATAACCTTTTTAAAACAAAACCCCCTGCCCGTCCGTCCGTCATGTGGTCTCTTTGGTGGATCTTTTAAAATGCAGCTAATAGCCTGGTGGTCCAGCAGTATGTCGGCCGCCAGGAGCGAGCTCTCTTTGCTCCTGCCTGGGCTGCGCTGCTTTCTGAATGGCTGCCCTTAGATATGTCACACATTGAGGACTTCAAATCTTGCAAAACACAGCAGTAAAACTTATTTATAAAGCAAAAATATTTGACCGCGTTACCCTCTTCCTTCACGACGCCCATTGGCTGCCTATTACATATCGCATCATCTACAAAATACTTCTCCTTACCTACAAAACTAAACACACAAATATTCCAGCTTTCCTCGATAAACATCTGATTCCATGTTCTTCCACCAGAACGCTATGATCCAACAATCAGAATTTATTAGTAATCACATCCATTCATACTATACGATACCATCCAAAAGGCAATTTTTTCAGTTACCACACCATCGCTTTGGAATGCCCTGCCCCTAGACATTAGATTAGAATCCTCCTTGGAGCAATTCCAATCCAAAATCAAAACTTTTCTCTTTATAGACACCTTCAGCACCTGAAGTTAGACTCCTCCATCAGAGACTGACAAAAGCATCAGCATAGTATGACAAACACTTCTTAAAAAGTGGCCCCCACCCCTAATGTGCTTTCCCTTTCCCCCCCCCCTCCTTCCCGGTTTTTGTGTGTGTGTGGGGGGGGGTGGTTTGTAACTCGATGTAATTTTATTCCCCAATGTTCTTTTCCGATTGGTCAATGATAGTCTATGTTAAAACCCAGTTATATTATTTTATTATACTTCGTATTGCTTTTATTTCTTTTAAAGTTATATTTTACTATAAAACATATTGTACACCATTTAGTTATTACATGGTAGACAGTATATCAAATAACTAATAAACTTGGAAATAGAGAATGACACGGTGACAAAATTCATCACCGTTCCCATCCCCGTGGATAACTGTGGGAAATAATCCCAAGTAATTTTTTAGTGTCTATTTCAACCTCAGTCCTTCTACACCAGCATTCTTCAAAGCAAAGCTTGTGGGTCAGAGGTTGTAGCAATTCATACTCTGATTCTTCCCTCTCTCCTTAAAGAATGACATGAAGATGGTTTCCCGCAGTTATCCGCGGGGACGGGAACGGTGATGAATTTTGTCACCGTGTCATTCTCTACTTGGAAACTCCTGTTATCAGGTCTTGGAGATGCCTGTTATATCTATTTTATCATTTTTCCTATACTTCTTTACAAGCAAAAGTGACAAAACTTTTGCTTAAGTACAGTAACAAATTACATTTACTTAGTTACTATACAACACTAGAGAATGGTGACAAGAGGATAGAGCTTATGAGGAGCGGCTGAACGGGTTATGGCTTTTCAGACTGGAGAAAAGACAACTAAGAGATGCAATAGAAGTTTATAAAATCATGAGTGGGTCGGTATGGTTAACCTGTCACTCAAAACCAAGAGGATACTTCATAAAACTAATAATTAGTAGACTGGCAACATGATGTTGCAACTATAATTTTTTCTCCTTGCAGCATAGCTTTGGAATCTGTTGTCAGAGGATGTGGTCAAGATAACTATCAGCGGGGTTTCTGGAGGAAAAGTCCTTAAAAATGATTAACCTTTAGCCACTAGATAGGAGAGCCATTGGTCATCTCTGGAAATGAACTAGGAGAAGTACATTACATTACATTACATTAATGACTTTTATTCCGCCTGTACCTTGCAGATCTAGGCGGATTACATCAAAAAGATAACTGGACATTTCCAGGAAGGGGAATACAATTAAAGACGTTGGGCCTAATACATCAAAACGATAGCTGGACGTTTTCAGGAAGAGGAATACAATTAAAGGCGTTAGGTCTAAATTAATTTTGAAGGAAGGATACTAAGAGGGGGAGAGAGGGGAAAAAATGGGGGTTAGGAAATTAGGATGAATTTCTTGAATAGTATGGTTTTGATTTCTTTTCGGAAAGTTTTGAGGTCAGTTGAAGCTGTCAGTATGTTGGTGATGGAGGGGTCCAATTTAGCTGCATGTGTTGCTAGTAAGTTGTCGTACATCTTTTTGCGCTTAGTTCCTTTAAAAGGGGGGTAGGAGAAAGGGGACTGGGTTCTCCTCTGTCTGGAAGAGAGGTTCCTGTTTAGGCGGTTGTTTAGGTGGGAGGGTGCCGTTCCGTTTAATGTTTTGAATAATATGCAATATAGTTTGAATTGGATGCGGGCTTGTATTGGAAGCCAGTGTGAATCTAGGAAGGCGTTGGTGATGTGGTCAAATTTTCCAAGGGAATAGATCAATCTGAGGACAGTGTTCTGGACTGTCTGTAGTTGTTTTATTAAGTACATATACTTTTGGGATCTGCTAGGTATTTATGACCCAGACTGGCCACTGTTGGAGACAGGATGCTGGGCTTGATAGACCTAGGTCTGACCCAGCATGGCTTTTCTTTGTAGTAGAGGATTATAGGTAAGCATCACAAAAACAAGAAATCATAGGTAAATATTGCTTAATTCCAAACAAGTCTTAATTCTGTATGTTCTTCCCAATCCCTCTTCTACATGGTTGGTGTTCTCTCATCAAATTGCCTTCTATTTTTTAGTTCCCCCAGTCTGGAACAGTCTCCCACTACCCAGGGCCGGATTACAGGATAGGCCCAGTAGAAGATGGGCTAGCAAATTTTAAATAAATGATAAATTCCAAAAGGTACTTTTTATGAATGCTGGTGGGAGTAAGAATCCTCTTCCCCCACTCTCTCAAAAGTTACTTTCTTTATAAGAAAGCTATAACTTAACCACCTACTTCCCACTCTGAGGAAGATGAGTGCTTTAATTTTTATGACTAAGCTTGTGGGAATATGTTCATTGTACTAATTAGGCCTATCGTGGCAAGAAACATTTAGAACTTTGAGGGATAATGTTATAAATAGTTGCAGCATTTGCCATGATGAAATTTTAGCTCACTAAAGTACTGGAAAACTCATGTTATAGTAATAATTGGTATTCTGCAAGACTACTAATTGCATGAAGATATTGAATGACATATGTGCAGTCAGTGAGTCACATGTTGCTGAATAATCCTGACAAGAGTGAACTAATCCTTTTAATTTCTGTTGTGGCTGAGTGATTCATTGTATGAATGTAAACTTTGAGAACACTTATTAATCTGATGTTTCATAATTTCTAAAAACAAATGCAGAATGTCTAAACATACAACCCTGCCCCTGTCCCCCAGAGCTGCTGTTACTGTTACTAATTTCTCCTGTGACTACTAAAAGCTATCCACTATACTGCTTCAGAATACGAATTCCACAACTTAACAAGCAGTGTCCCATTACCAGATTGCAGAGATTACCCAGAGATTTACCCAGAGATTTCGGAACAGTCCTGGATTTTTGACTATTCCATCCTGGTGCATTATGGGACTTGCAGCTCTGATTTCAATGGGCAGGATCAGGTACTACAAGTTCCACACTTCTTTGGGATGTAGGTTCAAAACCAGGATTGGTCAAAAGGTCTCCAGCCTGGAATTGGGTAATGACATTTCTGAGATTATACCAGGGTGACATTTGTAGGGTGCAGATAGGGAATTGCCCTGGGCCCCCATATCACATGGGGCCACAAATCTGCCCAAAATAGAACAAAATGATAGCCTTTCTGCTGATTTTGAGCCCCCTCCTAAATTTCTGCCCTGGGATCTGCATTGCACAGTGCAAAAACTATATTTCTATGCACTATGAAAAAGGACCCTGTTTAAGCTGCACATCCCTCTCACCCACAAGTAAACTTTGTTGCTAGTGACCTTTCTCTGTGTGTGCTCCATTTCAATTCTTCCTTCCTAGCAAGGCTAACTAAAGCCCAGAATTCCCTCTATAAGGTTTAAGTGTATCCAACAGCTGGAATGTTAACAATGTCTGAAATTGTTCCTCTTATTTAGGTTCTTTATATGTATGGCTCAAGAAAAAAATAATTAGAGGGTATTGTGTGACTGAGTACCACAATAAGCATCAAGAGATATTATATAGCCAGGGGGAAACATTAAAAAAGCTCATTGCCATCTGAGAGAGCCTCTTTGCTAAAAGAGTAAAACTATGCATGTTCTTTGGTTACAGATAGTCCAGAAGTTCAGCAGCACATTACAGGGAGTACATTAAAGAGTGCTTTGTGCTTGCAAATACCCCCTCTGGTCAGAGCCTATGAATTTCTTTGATTCTGTAGTCATGGCAACCATAGCAGAATCTTGACTTCAGCCACAGAACGTGCCATTCTGCACAGAATCCCAGGGAAACAACGCCCTGCTGCCACTGGTGCCAGCTGACCAGCTGTCTGCTAACTCTTTCATCTCCTGATCCCTGGGTAACAACTGTACTATGCTTCATGTAGTAACCATGATCTTTCTTCTCCTGTCTTCAATCCTCCTCCCCTCCCCACCTTTTGCTGTATGTTATCCCAATTCCATCCAATGCAACTGACTGGTATTAATGGTAGCTATTCCTGTTGGGATCAGGATAAGAGATGCCTGTTCTGCCCCTAGCAGCCTCCTTGCTAGTTTATGACATAACTCTAAGATGTATTAATGTCATTCTCACTTCATAGAACTGTAATGCTGCAATAATTTTGTGCCATAGTGTGTGAAATGTAGTCTTATACATACTGTAGCCACTCATGCTTAACTATATAACCTTTGTTTCTAGTGGCCTTTCTCCTAAGATCCCTTTCCCTTTCTTCTCATCTAAGCTTGAGTCTATTGTCTCACTGCTGTACTTCCTGGTTACCTCTACAACCTCTGCTCTGATGGATCTGCAAAAGTATGACGTCTCTCTGTTACCTGTTGCCAAGCTTTGTCCATATTAGTCTTGTCTCTTCCCTCCCCTGCTTCTTGGGTATTCCCTGAGATTCCTTTGTCTCAGAATATGTAACATTCCTGCTTCCATCTCATCTGCATGTAGCTGTAGTCCCTGAGCAAAGATCAGCCTTTTTTACCTGGGGTCATCTGACCACACGCATGAACAATTCAGCATTTCATCTCTGGATCTTGGAATACTTCACTATTTTC
The DNA here is from genome assembly GCF_902459505.1 of Geotrypetes seraphini. Taxonomy (NCBI): domain Eukaryota; kingdom Metazoa; phylum Chordata; class Amphibia; order Gymnophiona; family Dermophiidae; genus Geotrypetes; species Geotrypetes seraphini. Next base: position 538,413,656 of record NC_047084.1, read on the forward strand.
TCACCTCTGCCCAAAGTTCCTATTCTTCAAATCTTCTCCTCCAGCTGCAACATTCAAATATCTACCAACTGTGAGTACATCTACTACATTCAATAAAGTATATTTCAGAAAATTATAAGGATTGCCTGTGTGCAAGTTGGTGTGCTAAGGTTTAGCTTTCTGTTGACTATACTGCATATCTGCGGAGACAGCTTTTGACTAAAGCAAGTCACGCTATATGGCAACAGAATAATGCCAAGTTATTCAGTTCCAAGCTGGAGATTTTAGGACAGGCCTAGATTTCTGATCACCCCATCCCATGGTACATTTTGGGACTTGCAGCACTGATTTCAATGGGCAGGAGAAAGCATTAAACCTCCTACATTGCTTTGGAGTGTAAGTTCAAAACTAGAACTGGTCAACTCCAGCCTGGTACTGTGTACCTTGACATTTCTTGGATTAACAGAGGCCAGTTATGGATGTAACATAGTAGATAATGGCAGATAAAGACCTGATCAGTCTGTCCAGTAGTCTCGTTCATTATCAACAATGAATATTGTATAAAATACCTGATCCTGGCCCCATGCTGTTTATTTTACTTAGACTGAAAAAGTCCACCTGGCACTGTCTTTCTGTTCCAAATACTGGAGTAGCTGTTGAAGCCCACTCCAGTCTATCCCATTCTGTCTTGCCATATGTTGGACACAGATCACAGAAGTCTGCTTGGCACTGGCCTTAGTTCTTCACAGTTGGAGTCCTGGTCTAAGCATCATTTGACACAGGAACACACATGCAGTCATTTTAAATGTTGTTTTTTTAATACCAGATCAGAGGAAAACAAAAATAGTCTACCAAATATGTTCCACAGAAACACAACCAGGCAGGAAACAAAGAAACAGTGGAACTGATGATCTTGATAATGCCTTTATTTGAACAGGGTGCAAAAATAGTACTGAGTTATAACATGGACTCAACACTAGCCTTGTTTCAGTTATGAAAACAACCTTCTAGTTGAGTAGCCAGTTCCTGAGAGGATCCAGAAACCGTTAGGTTCAATCTCTTGACAGCATCCCATATGCTTTCGAGAGTCACCACTGCAGGTCTTCCACTTCCTGAGCCAGCTATCCTGCTGGTTCCTAGAGCTCCCTGCTCAATCTGAGCTCTCGCGGTCACAGCCCCTTCAAACGGAGTTACTCCTGATGCTGTCTCCGGACAGGAGTCTCCCGACTGTGCCACTAGCAGAGCAGAGTGCAGTGGTGGAACAGTCTCTGGAGGGGAGAGAGAAACCTTCATCCCGATATTGCCAGCTGCTCCTCTCGCTGGAGATAGCTCAGGCCCTCCAGCAGCTCGGAACCCATTGACGGCAGGAAGGAACTCCCGAATCGAACACTGATTCAGGGTGGATGTCTTTGCCGTGGAGGGGTCAGGGCAAATAGCACCCTTCCTCTTGGTATGCGGCATCAGTTATCTTTCTCAGGAAATACGATAAGGCAGGTACAGAGAAAACGCTGCCGCCTAAACTGCCGCCATCTTAACTCCCGTCAGGAAAAAAGCTCTAAATCACAATTTTGCATGAGGTAAAACTCGTTATAGTTTATAAATCCTTCCTTAATTGCTTCTGATAATTTCAGCTATACACAGCTGAAAGCAGTGCAACATGCAGAAAGTGAAAAATTATAACGAGTTTTACCTTGTGCAAAGTTGTCATTTCTTTAATAAGACATTAAGTATTTTTTTCTGTGGCCCTCCAAGTACCTACAAATCCAAAATGTGGCCCTGCAAAGAGTTTGAGTTTGAGACCACTGAGGTATACTGTACATATTCAGGTCTACCAGCCTTTTCTCATAGGGCGCGATGGACCTCTGGTCTGATCCAGTGGAGACAACTTCTTATGTTCTTATGTCTTCAGCACAAGCCCCATACCATTTTTGTCACCTTTCTCTGAACTGCTTCAAGTCTGTTTCATCTTTAGCAAGATACAGCCTCCAAAACTGAACTCAATACAATACTTCTAGGTTCAGTCACTACCTTGTCACATTATTTTGTCTCTATCAGATCCTCAGACACTATCATCCCAAGATCCCTCTCCCTGTCTATGCATATCAGCCTCTGACTTCCTAGAACATATGACTTCATTGAATTTCTAATCCCCAAGTGCATCACTCTGCACTTATTTGCATTAAATTTTAACTGCCAAACATTAGACCATTCTAACTTTGCAGATCACTTTTCATGTTGTTCACGTCCTGTGGGGTGTCTGAACGCAGTTCTAAAACCAATGTCAGAGATGCCAAGGGTGACATCCCAATTCTGGAGATTTACTTTCATTTAAAAAATTTTTTTTTTATTCAAGTTTAACATATAACAAGTGATTAAATAAAATACAATGAGATTTTACAGAACAAATGTTTTACATTTAATTCTGGAGATTGAGGGTCAATGAGTGAAGTTTTTCTTGCAGACCCCAGCCATTTCTAAAATTAGTTCTGGCAGATGCATATTCTAAAAACTGACATATTCCAATCAAAAAACATAATTATTTTTTCTACCTTTGGTAACTTTTTAAGAACATATGAACATAAGAATTGCCACTGCTGGGTTAGACCAGTAGTCCATCTTGCCCAGCAGTCCGCTCACTCAGCAGCCCTTAGGTCAAAGATCAGTGCCCTAACTGAAAGTAGCCTTATCTGCTTACATTCAGGTTCAGCAGGAACTTGTCTAACTGTGTCTTAAATCCTTGGAGGGTGTTTTCCAGTTTTTACCACTCTGGGTGAAGAAGAACTTCCTTACATTTGTACGGAATCTATCTCCTTTTAACTTTAGAGAGTGCCCTCTCGTTCTCTCTACCTTGGAGAGGGTGAACAACCTGTCTTTATCTACTAAGTCTATTCCCTTCATTATCTTGAATGTTTCGATCATGTCCCCTCTCAGTCTCCTCTTTTCAAGGGAGAAGAGGCCCAGTTTCTCTAATCTCTCACTGTACGGCAACTCCTCCAGCCCCTTAACCATTTTAGGCGCTCTTCTCTGAACCCTTTCGAGTAGTACTGTGTCCTTCTTTAAGTACGGTGACCAGTGCTGGACACAGTATTCTAGGTGAGGGCGTACCATAGCCCAGTACAGCAGCATGATAACCTTCTCCAATCTATTTGTGACCCCTTCTTAATCATTCCTAGCTTCTGTTCGCCCTTTTCGCTGCCGCCGCACATTGCACGGATGGCTTCATTGACTTGTCGATCAGTACTCCCAAGTCTCTTTCCTGGGGTGTCTCTCCAATACTGCACCGGACATCCTATATTCGTGTATAAGATTTTTGTTACCGACATGCATCACTTTACACTTATCCACGTTATACCTCATTTGCCATGTTGCAGACCATTTTTCGATCGTGTTTATGTCACTTTGCAGGTCTTCGTAATCCTCCTGTGTCTTCACTACTCTGAATAACTTCGTCTGCAAATTTAATCACCTCACTCGTCGTACCAATTTCCAGGTCATTTATAAATTTGTTGAAGAGCACGGGTCTAAGCACCGAACCCTGCGGCACTCCACTCGTAATGCTTTTCCAGTCGGAGTATTGTCCATTTACCCCCACTCTCTGTTTCCTATCTGCCAGACAGTTTTTAATCCATGTGAGTATTTCACCCTCAATTCCATGGCTCACAATTTTTCAAAGTAGTCATTCATGCGGAACCTTGTCGAATGCCTTCTTATTGTGTTGATCCTAGTCTCTGTTGTTTTTTTTTCTTTCCTCTTTCTTTTCTTAACTGTCTTACCAAAGTCTCCTTGTCCATTTGGCACTTCTTTTCTCTCTGCATCCCTATCTATCTGACCAAACATCACCCATCTCTGTGTTCCTATTCATGCCCTGTCTAACATAACTATTCTTTGTCCCTATCCCCCCCCCATGTGTCATTATCTCTCTTTCTCTCTCCCTTCCTGTCTCTCTGTCTCCCAGCCAGCATCTCTCCCTCCCTCTGCCCCTCCCCCCCAAGGGTCCTGCAAGTATTTCCTCTCTTTCCTTGCTCCTGTTCTATCTTTCCTATGTAGGACCAGCACCTTTCCCACTTCCTTCTTTCCCCACAGGTCCTGGCACCTATATCTTTCCTTGTCCTGCCCCACCCCTCAAAGTGCAGAATCTCATTCCTCTCTGTGCTTTCTTTCTTCCTCACCCCCTCATTGGATCTGCCTCTTTCCTACGTGACCTCCTGTCCAGCACCTCTCTCCCTCCTTTTCCTCCCGATGCTGCATTTTTATCCCTTCTTGCTCACTCTGATGCAGCATCTCTTTCCCTTCTTGCCTCCCCCCCAGATGTAGCACCTCTCTCTCCCCTTGCCTTCCCCCCCCCCATGGCATTCCCTTCTTTCATACATTCAACCTCTCCGCTGGACCTACCCGAACAATTCCCTGGTGGTCTATGGTAGGTTGAGTAATAATGATCTCCAATTACTGCTTTTCTTGCCAGCTGCAAGGCTTAAAATAGTAGCTGTGACTTCTCACGGTAGTCTGGCAATAGTTCACAGTCACCATTTAGAACAGAGAAGCCAGCAAGGAAGACAGCAATTGGGGATCGCTGCTGTCTGATGGACCCACCCTACACCACCAAAGAATCATTTGGGTAGGTCTATGGAAAAAAGCTAAATGCGTGAGAGGAGGGAGATTTGCTGTGTGAGCTGGAGTTCAGGGCCAAATGCAACACTGAGGAGGAGACAGGAAAGGAAAATGTGCCATTATATTAATAAGAGAAAAGGAAGGTTAGATTGTGGGGAAGAGGGGAAAACTAAGGAAGACGTGATGAGGGAAAAGGGGGTAAGAGTTGTGGTGGTGGTGATAAGGTGGAAGACAGAGGGCTAGAGGTATGAGTTTGGGGAAGAAAGGAGGGATAAATTGAGATGATGTAGTAACATGAGGAACATTTTCGGTCTCTGCTCCAGAGGTTGTAGGAGAGTGGGCTAGTTTGTGAAAACCCCAGTAGTAACTGCTCCATAAAAATTGAAGGAAAGTGTAAAAATGGATCTAGGGAGGCATCTAGAGCCTTCCTTCCCTAAAAGGAGTTTAATATTGGTTTGGACCCATATAAGAGCTGGCAGCCTGACTACATCCAGTCTGATGCTGATTCAGTGCTGATGTCTGGTTGAAAAAATTGCTGACTGCCACTGGCTAAATATCAACCAGTTAAAAAATTCTCTGAGAACAGGATATAACAACCTCCCCCCCCCCCCCCCTCACAACAAGAAAAGAAATTCTCCTGAAATTCTGCCTGAAATTCTCAATGTCCTTCTTAATCTTTTCAGGTACATTCTGGAAAACATGTGACCAGATAAACTAGCTCAAACCAACGTTTCCATCCTCCATCTTCAAATCCAGAAAGAACCAGTTTCAATTATCTGTGAATTGTGATTGGGTTACTACGCACCATGTGACTTCAGTTCCTATAACCAAACAAGAAGTATAAAACCAGACTCTCATTGAACTCCTCTCAGAACTCACATGCTGGATGAACCGCTTGCTGGAATTTTGCTGGACTCCTCATCTGCACACAAGATAAAACCTACTCCATGTTCCACTCTGCAAATAGAAAACTTCTCTTCCAGCAAGGATCAACACCTCTGCAGATACAAGAGCTCCTTTACCATCCTAACCAGAAGCAGCAAAAAGAAGAAAGGACACATCTGAGTTTTAATCAAAGTGAGTTTATACTAATGAACTCACTCTGATTAATATGCAGCAGGAAGGAAATAGAATGCAGTACATTAAATGTGCATTTATTTAACAAATCTGCTTAATAACTATCAGTGCTATGGGGATTTATTTTTTTTTTATGTTAAGGGTATTGTGATAGCATTACTGTTGTGGTTGAACTTTAGACCTACTAATCAGAGGAGGTTATAGAAATTGCCTGTACACTAAGTAAGTGAGGAGTTGTCAAGGGAATAGGTTAGTATTTACAGACTAGCTGGCTCCTGTTCAGGGTAGAGTGGGGAGGGCTGGGAATTCTACAGAAGCCAAGCATAAGAGCACCAGGACAGCTCCTGAATCTCTGAAGGGGGCGGGCACTTTGGAGTGGCCTGACCCCAAAGGAGATTTAGGACCCTGGCTAAGGCAGGAATTTTGTCTTTTGGGTGATCTCCTACCATCACACCAAATTGATCCATTCAACATGGTAGGCGGGGGGAGGATCTTTCAGCTGTTTATGAAACTTAAGATCTAATACAGCAGAAGAGAATTGTTTATAATTTAACTGTGTTCCTGTAAATGTTTACACTGTTTAAGAGAGTGCCTCTTTTCCCAGAGAAAAGTTGAATTTTTGTTGAAGTTACTACTTAGTCTGGTTTGTCATCATTGGGGAGTGAGAATGACTATCTGATGAGTGCTTGCTTTGGCCTGCCAGCTTGGAAGTTGGTCCCATCCTAGGACCCTGAACTAAATAAATTATTTGTGTGCCCCTATCTAGCAGCTGGATAATTAAATAGGGGTTACAAATAATTCAGATTTTAAGAACATAAGAATAGCCTTACTTGGTCAGACCAATGGTCCATCTAGCCCTATAGCCTGTCTTTATGGTGGCCAATTCAGGTCACAAGTACCTGGGAAAACCCCAAATAGTAGCAACATTTCATGCTACTGATCCAGGGCAAGCAATGGCTTCCCCCATGTCTGTTTTAATAGCAGATTATGGACTTTTCCCCCAGGAACTGATCCAAACCTTTTCTAAAACCAGTCACATTAACCTCTATTGCCATATCCTTTGGCAATGCGTTCCAGAGCTTAACTATTCTCTGACTGAAAAAAATGTTTCCTCCTATTGGTTTTTAAAGTATTTCCCTATAACTTCATCGAGTGCCCCCTAGTCTTTCTCATTTTTCATGGAGAAAAAAAATCAATCTTGTACCCATTCTACACTGCTCAGGATTTTGTAGACTTCAATTATATCTCCCCTCAGCCCTCTCTTTTCCAAAGTGAAGAGCCCTAGCTTCTTTAGTCTTTCCTCATACGAGAGGAGTTCCACCCCCTTTATCATGTTGGTTTCTCTTCTTTGAACCTTTTCTAGTTCCATCATATCTTTTTTGAGATAAAGTGACCAGAATTGAATTCAATACTCAAGGTGAGTTGCACCAAGGAGCAATGCAAGAGGAGTGGCCTAGTGGTAAGGGCTACAGCCTCAGCACCCTGAGGTTGCAGGTTCAAGCCCAGTGCTACTCCTTGTGACTCTGGACAAGTTACTTAACAATCCATTGTCCCAGGTACATTAGTCAGATTGTGAGCCTACTGGGACAGACAGGGAGAAACACTTGAGTACATGAATGTAAACTGCTTAGGCTATAAGCAATGTATAAATACTAAAAAATAAATAATTTATAACATTCTTAGTCTTCTTTATCAGCCTTTTTTCTAATAATTCCTAACATCTTGTGTGCTTTTTTGGCCGCTGCCGCACATTGGGCAGAAGGTTTCAGTGTATTGTCTACAATGACACCCAGATCTTTTTCGTGGGCACTGACCCCCAAGGTGGACCCTTGCATCTGGTAACTATGATTTGGGTTATTCTTCCCACTGTCCACAGTTTAGTGTCATCTGCAAATTTAATCACCTTACTCATTGTTCCAATTTCTAGATCATTTATAAATAAGTTAAATAGCACTGGTTCTAGTACAGATCCCTATGGCACTCCACTATTTATCCTCCTCCATTTAGAAAAATGTCCATTTAAACCTACCCTCTGTTTTCTGTCGATAACCAATTCCTAATCCACAACTAAACATTGCCTCCTATCCCATGACTCTTTAATTTTCTCATGAGGAACTTTGTTAAAAGCATTCTAAAAATCTAGATACACTACATCACCTTTATCCACATGTTTATTCACACCTTCAAAGAAGTCAGCAAATTGGTGAGGCAAGACGTCCATTGGCTGAACCCATGCTGACTCTATCCCATTAAATCATATTTGCCTATGTATTCCACAATTTTATTTTTATAATTGTTTCCACTATTTTGCCCAGCACTGAGGTCAGGCTTACTAGTTTGTAATTTTTGAGCAATATTTATCTTGTGGCACATTTCCCTTGTATAAGATCTCTGAACTGAGTGCTAAAATTATCGATGACCTGTATAGTATAATATCTGAACTTGCTCTGTACCTGAGAATAAGAATCTACTCCTTCCTCAAGCTCCTGAATCTATTTCAGATTTTCCCCTGATAATATTCTGCCAATGAATCAAATTTATTATTTACCAGTAAAGAAAGACATGAAAGCAAATTCAGAGACAGAAGATGTGAATTTGAATACAAGAGGTTTTGAATATTACAGATTTATTTGATTCTACAGTATCTGAAACATCTGAAAGTGCTACTTTAATTTAATTTAATTTGTTTTTGAACAAGATATTAATGCAGTACTAAGATTGTATTTTTGTATAGTAAAATCTGGCACATCACTGCTGTGCTACTGTACTACTGCTGAGTGGTACCCCTACTATGACGGCACCTGGGATGCTCTGCCCCCTGTCCACTAGTGCTGCCCGATTCAGGAAAAAAAATTTCGATTCGATTCAGCTTATTGAACCGATTTTTCGATTCGATTCGATTTTCCTGCCCAATTGGGTGTTTGTTTTTTTTAACATCCTGGTGGGTTTATTTTATAACCTCTTCACCACTTTTATAGCTTTTTCACCCCTTTTGCCTTCTCCTAACCACACTGGCGCTGTGGTGTAAACAAACAAAAAAGACTTTTCCTCTCTCTGTTAAATCCTAGCTCACATTCGCAGTCTAACACCAGCTCTGGCAGGATACACGTTTCAAATCTGACATATTGTAATCACAAAACAGAAAATAAAATTAGTTTTTCTACCTTTTGTTGGTCCCAGGCTCTGGTTATCTTCTGATAACTTGCTTGCCAGGGTCTCCTTTTTTCTTCTTTCTCCATGCTAACCATCCATCTGCCATCTCTGTCCTCCCCTTCCATTTCTCTTCCCTCCCCCAGAGGTCTGGCATCTTTCCTTTTTTTCCGTCTCCATCCACAGATTCACCTTTTCTCGACTACCCTTTCATCCAGCACTCTCCTTCCTTCCCCACCACCCCAGGGTTTTTCCCTGCCGATTTCATTTTCATTTTACATTGCTGTACAACAGTGCTGTGATTCAAACAAAGGTAAGACCCCAGTATAATTCATTTTTCATATTTCTTCAGTTTAAATTGGCTTTTGTAATTTTGTTTTAAAAGTGTCTTATAATTTTCACGTTACAATTTGTATTCAGTAGAGTTGTGTTTATTTTTATTTTTTGCCCGATGGCTCTTTCAGCGCAACACAGTATGCAGATTTTTTTTACTGCTCTTTTGTGGGGGTTTACCAGCGGCTCTTCATATGGTCTATCAGTTAAAAATGATATCTATGGGTTATGAATACATATGGCATTTTCATTTATCTACGTTCCCGCCCTTTTTTTTTTGTTCTTTTTTTGTTTCAATTTCATTTTGCACCGTCCCATAGCACTACCATTTTTTAAATTTAAGTAAGGGTCTCTTTGATGTTATAATTTGGTTAGTTTAATCTCCCCTCTATTCATTTCTTTTTCATTTTAGTCTTTTTACATAGACATAATTTACCAGTTTCTTTCCTTCTTATATGCTTGCAGAGGGTTTTTCAGCAGTAAGTTCTGTACTCTGCTATTCTACAAGGTATTGTCTTTTTTTGCCTTTTTCTCACTAGTTTAATCAATATGGCACTAATAGTGCTCATTGTTCACCATGTTCATGGTCTACTCGTTCATTATGCACTAGTTCTATGTCAACTTATCCATGCTTCCATCTTCACATATACTACCTTTTTTCCTCTCCTGCAGTCTGTTAATTCTTTGGCATTTTGCTTTCTATTATGATTAAAATCATTAGTGGTTTGTCATATTGCTTTATTATTAGAATACTCTTTTACTAAACTGCGCTAGCAGTTATTAGCGCTGGGAGCCGCACTGAATGCTCCTTGCTGCTCCCGATGCTCATAGAGTTCCTATGAGCATCGGGAGCAGTGCGCAGCATTCAGTGCGGCTCCCGGCACTAGTCAGGCTATAATTCCCTGTCCCTTTCTTTCCATCCCCTTTCTTATCCCAGCTCTCTTTCCTCCTGCCCTCCCATGGGTCCATCTCTCCTCCTCTATCCCCATGGTCCAACATTTTGCTCCCTCTTTTTTCTGGTTTTCTTCTTCCCTCCCCCCTTGATGTTGAACAATGAAATGGAGGGGAAAAAAGAGAGATGCTGCATCTCTCTGCCTTCCATCCACAGGCCTAAAATTTCTGCCTACCTCCCTTCCATCCCCAGATCCAACTTGCTTCCCTCCCCCAGGTCTACCATTTCTCCCATTCTCTTGCCAACATTTCTCCCTTCAAGTCTCTCTTTCCCTCTTCCTCCACACCACCCCAGGTCCAACTTCTCTCCCTTCAGACCATTGCCCACCATCTCTCTCTCTGTCCTCTGTTTCTGGCCCCATAAGCTCTCCCCCCATGCCCAATCTAGCACTTCTTTTAATACCCTCCCCCTCTCTACTTAAAAAACCCCCCAAAAACAGTACAGGAGACTTCCTTGGCCCAGCATGTTCTCCCTCTCTTCTCCGTGCCCATGCATCTCTACCTCACTCCTCTCCCACCACCATGTCCAATAATTCTCTCTCTCTCCCTTCCTCCTCTCTCTGCCCAACAGTTCTCCTCTTTCTTCATCTCTCCATGTGTACCATCTCTTTCCCTCTCTCAGACACCCAATTCTCCCTTACTGTTACCTCCCCCTCACTCCCTCCATTCTTCAATCATATGGCTCATGCGCCCTCCCTCCTTCCTTCATCATTTGTCCAAAGTTTGTGCTCCCTCCCTCTGGCATCCCAACACGACTTTATGCCTCCCTTATGGCCGGCTCCCATGCTGCAGTTGTCCATGGGTGGTGTCGGCTCCTCGTGCATGATTCACGGCTGATTTGGAAGCCTTCACTTTGACGTCGTGATGTCAGAGGGAATGCTTCTGACACAGCTGCAGATCGCACACAATAAGACATGCAACAGTACAAGGTGTAATCCACTTAAATAGACATAAAATAGGCCCCTTTCTGCCCTATTATCCTAAGCTCCTTGTTATAAAATGACTCTCTTAAAATTCAGTGGATGATGATTAGCACTTGCAATTCCAGTGTAATGCTTGAAAATATGAGTTAGAGTTCGCAAATCTAGGAATACCTGACAGTAATTATGCAACCAAGTTCATAGGCAATCCTTAGGGCTCCTTTTACTAAGGTGTGCTAGTGGTTTTAGCATGCGCTACGCTAAATGCTAATGTCTTCAAAGAGCTTGTGTTAGTATTTTTCATTTAGCACGTGGTTAGTGTGTTCTAAAAACGTTAGCGCACCTTAGTATATTCTTTTCAGGAAAGGACCAAAACCTGAAACACTGACTGAAAATCCTCTGGCAGAATATAGGATTTGATCCTATTTAAAAGAAGGTAGAAAAAAGAGGAGTGAATTTCGCTACTCAGGGTCTTATGGATAAAGCAGAATCTAATCACAGTTGGGCTATCAACCTGAGGAGATACAGTATAACAACTGAATGATTCCTCAATCTCACTCTGCAGGACAATCAACTGTGGGGTCAATATTCATTCATGGTCAGTGAGCATTTTGCTCATTAACATGGCATCATTCACAGATATTCAAAGCCAAGATCTGCGTGGGCTTTTGCCCATTGTCACACTTCGCTCTGTTGTTGCAATTTACAAACCAGAGATGTGGCATCCTCCACCAACTGCAGCCTTGTATGTACTCTTGAGATAGTATGCACAGATCCATATAAGCCAGTGGTTCCCAAACCTGTCCTGGGGGACCCCCAGCCAGTCAGGTTTTCAAGATATCCCTAATGAATATGCATGAGAGAGATTTGCATACCTGTCACTTCCATTATATGCAGATCTCTCTCATGCATATTCATTAGGGATATCTTGAAAACCTGACTGGCTGGGGGTCCCCCAGGACAGGTTTGGGAACCACTGATATAAGCAATCACTAACATTTAAGCCTCTCCTCTGGGAGGCATGCAAGACAGTTGTTCAGCAGTAACAAAAAAAAAATAATATTTGCAGCTACAATTGTCATCAAGTCTTATCAAAGTGTAGCAGTTTCATTTGGTGGTTGAGCTTACCAAGCATCCTTTAACCTCTTAGCTTCTCTGTTATTTTACTTCCGGTTTAAGCACAAGGCAATTCTCCTTTTAATTACTGTCCCTTTAAACCGAGTGCTATTTAGCATCATGTGGATCCCAGTACACACAGAAAATCAAAGTAAGCAAAAGAAATATCTAGTTCCGCTTCCAACTGGATTCACAGTTCTTGGGCTTCCTATCCATTAGGCACTGTTTTCAAAGGTTTGGCTGTCTGCTGGCAGTCCCAAGACAGCTGGCAGATAAAAACAGATTGCAGCTTCTACAACTCCAGTTAGCAGTGCCTGGTTTTCTCCACACAGTCCTGACAATGTCCCTTTCTCTTATTTTTATTTTCAATCACTATACTGTATACTTCTCTTCTTATCATTGTCATGCTGCTCCTTAAAAGACAAAAGAAACCTTTCATCCCTTCTGCTTTGTGTCTCTCAGCAAACTCATTTGTAAAGGGTTACAGATCCCACTCTTCCTCCAAGCTGCAAAGTATATGTGATCTTATATTCAGCCAAGTCCTCCGAGGCGGAGTTCAAGGCAGGTTACAACAGTAACTGTCAGAATAAATAAAGCCTTCCCATGAAGATCTGGGAAGAGTAGGAACATATAGTACTTAAATAAACAAAAGTAACTGCCCTAGCTTAAAACATTGTTGAGGACTTGGCTGCCAATCAATGTACTTATCTTTAGTTTGCATGTGTAAAGCCTCCTCAGGAGAATCCTTGAGTTTAGGGCACAACCTGGCAGGAACCCCCGCCCCCCTCCTTGAGGACAGTTCTGTCAGTCCCTTATATGTTTGCCTTGGTGTTTCCACCTGAGGTAAAAGGGTTTTAGCAAATAAGATTTCCCTCCCCTGTCCTCAGAAAATTCCAACACTTTTTGTGAATTTAGCTCTCTTAGGATTTTCCACTCCTCTGTTATCTGTGATCTGCTTTCCTGACAGGTTTCACACAACTCCACCCAGAGCAGAGAAATCACTCTATTTATTCTGTCCTCAGGAAAGTTTTTTCCCCCTCCTCCCAAGCCCAGATTGCTATGAGGAAGAGAAAAAGCATACATTTCACTGACAGGTTGTCTTCAGCACATAGACATGTCTCATCAGGATTGACAGAGAAATCTCATGAACCAAAAAGCCAGCTTGTTTAACATATAAACCATGTTCTGTTGAAAACCTCTTTACAGAGAGGTAAGACATCATCCTTTTATATATTACTTTCTTTACACTAAAGTTTCATAACAATCTTTCACACTGACTCATTTCTCTCTTCACAATCCAATTGCAAACCATGTTTTTACCTAATTTGTACAATAGTCAATTTGTGTACTACTTGCAAAGGTACTTCTGGTGGAGTGTCAGTCCTCCAAAACCTACCTTGCCAACATTTAAGTGACACAAGCATAAGAGCAATTGGCTTGGTATACAGTTGGGTATAGTAGGGTTGGGTGAATTTTCGAGGGGCTCACACTTTCCACCACATGTGTACTAGTTAGAGTGGGATATGGGCAGGGCAGGATTAATTCATCGAGGGCCCCTAGGCACACAAGTACCTCACCCCATCATGCGCCCAGTCGGAAACAGGAAGCTGCGTCAGAGGGAAGCATTGGGCAAGCAGCACCGCTTGCACAATTACAGTTCCCGTTACCTTTCTTACCCGCGTTGCTTGTTTGTCTTACTTTCCGTCAATGGGGTGGGGCCTGCGTTGCTGATGGGGGGGGGCCTGTGTTGCCGATCGATGCTGGAGGGGGCCTATTGCCATTTGGAAAAAACAATGTTGATGCCCTCCTTCATCAGGCCCCCCTGACCATTTCGGGCCCTAGGCATGTGCCTACTTAGCCTATTGGTAATCCTACCCGCCCTGGATATGGGTCCCCTTCTCTGCAGTCCACTGCACCAACCACTAGGCTACTCCAGACAGAGACCTTCTTGCTGCTCTAAAAGACTGGATATAATATCTGAAGCTGTCATACAGGCTGGCATGTACTATTTCATTCACATTTTTGGTGAGTGGGAGGCTACAATGTAAGGGGGTTATGATGGGATGTATAGTATACCTTGGACCTTGTATGTGAAGTTCACTGCACTGCTCCCTAGGACATTAAATTATACAGTTATGCAGCTGATATTGCGGTTGCCTTGTCATTGGATTCCGTACCATCACCCAATATAAATCAAATTGCTTCAGTGATATCAACAATCGAGAATTGGATGCTATCTTTTAAGTTTTAACTCAACTCCCAAAAAACTAAATTTTTCTTTATAACTTTATCTAAGCCTGCCCAAGATTGTCTCCATTTGAATGGTATGGTATATACTATAGCACTGTTCTTCAACTGCCGGTCCGCAGGAAATTTCTGACGGTCCGCGCAGGGCCGGCAAGATTAAAGTGACCATAGGTCCGTTTTCAGACCTCCTGTCCCGTTGTCCCCACACACAGCTTTGGGACAGTGTCTCGAAGCTGTGCTCGGGGACAACGGGACAGGCGATCATTTCCTGTCCCTTCCTCCTTCCTTTCCCCGGGTCCCCTTCTCTTAACACCCTGCCGCTGTTGCTAAAGCCGACAGGAAGTCTTCTTTCCGATGTCAATTCTGATGTCGGAGAGGACATTCTGGGCCAGCCAATTGCTGCCTTGCTGGCCCAGAACTAGAGAATGACACGGGGAAAAATTCTGTCCCCGTCACCGTCCCGTTCCCAGACTACCATCCTCTGCAACGCCCTGTCCCCGCCGGTCATTTCACTGCCCCGTCCCCGTCTCTGCTGTCCCCTTCACCGCCCCGTCACCGTCCCCGCTGTCTCTTTCACCACCCCATCCCCGTCCCCGTCTTCCGCATCTTCTCCTCTCCATCCCCCCACCCCAGAACCCTTCACGTGGTCCAGCAGCTACCTCCCGTCGGCCAGCCGAGCATTTCCCTCCCTCCCTCCTTTTCCTTTCCTTTTTTTCTTGAAACTGGCAAGTTCTATAAGGCTACGAGCTTTATTACAGCCAGAACCTTGAAGTCGTGTCGGGTTGCCTGCTTGAAAAGTCTCCTCCGATGCAACCGGAAACAGGAAGTTGCATCAGAGGAGACTTTTTCCAGCAGGCAACGCGACGCGACTTCAAGGCTTCAGCTGTAATACAGCTCGTAGCCTTATAGAAATCGCCAGTTTCAAGAAGAAAAGGTAAGGGAAATGGAGGGAGGGAGATGCATGGACGGTTGGTGGGAGAGAGTGGGCTGCTGGATCGAACACTCGTTCACCGCGCGTTCACTACTTGTTCACCGCCCCATGGGGCGGTGAATGACCTTGTCCCCGAACTCGCGGTGACATTTTTTTTGGTCACCGTTTTGGCGGGTTACCTGCGGCTAGCCGCGGGTAACAGCCACCATGTCATTCTCTACCCAGAACGTCCTCTCCGACGTCAGAATTGATGTCGGAAAGAAGACTTCTTGTTGGCTTTAGCAGCAGCAGCAGGGCGGTAAGAGCAGGGGAAAGGAAGGAGGGAGGCTTTTTTTTTTTTTTCTTTTGCGGGGCAGGGAGGAAAGGAGGTAGGCAGGCAAGCAGACTGGCTTTGGCAGGAAGGGAGGGAGAGAGGTAGTCAGGCAGGCAGGCAGGCTGGCTTCGGGGGTGGGACAAAGTGTGTAAGGAAATGAGAGGGACATAGGAAGGAGGCACTGGGGGCTCTAAAGAGATATGAAGGAGGCACTGGGGGCACTAAAGACAGGAAGGGGCACTAAGGACATGGGAAGGAGGCACTGGGGCACTAAAGACATGGAAAGGAGGCACTGGGGGCCCTAAAGACATGGGAAGGAGGCACTGGAGCATTAAAGACATGGGAAGGAGGCACCGGGGGCACTAAAGACATGTGAAGGAGGCACCGGGGGCACTAAGGACATAGGAAGGAAAGAGGGAGGGAATAGAAAGGGACTATTCTTGGGCCTGAGTGCAGAAAGAAAGAAATGAAAGAAAAGATACACAGACAGAAGGAAATCACCAGACAGCAAAGGTAGGAAAAATGATTTTATTTTCAATTTAGTGATCAAAACATGTCAGTTTTGAGAATTTATATCTGCTGTCTATATATTGCACTATATTTGTCTATTTTTCTATAGTTACTGAGGTGACCGAGCTCGCGGACATGGGGCGGAAACAGGGTTTTAAAATTTTAGTCCTAGTAGTTTGCCGGCCCACAAAATAATTCTTTTATTTCTGCCGGTCCATGGGTGTAAAAAGGTTGAAAAACACTGTACTATAGAACATGTATTGAAACTTTTGAGGATATTTTTATATTGAAATCTAACAATGTAAAATCAAGTGAACATTGTGGTTTGTAAATGCTTTTATACTCTATGGAACTTTTCAACTTTTTGTGCAGTCTTTGGTACTGTCCACACTTGACTATTGTAATATCTAGCAGGTTGTAAGAAGCATTGTATAAGGCTCACTTTGATTCAGAGCACAGCTGTTCACTTAATTTGGACAGAACTGAACATGTAACACCTTACCTTTGCGAATTACATTGGCTCCCAGTGGAAGCATGGGTTATATTTAAATTCGGTTGCTTTTGTTACAAAGTGTTGTATGGTTTGCTACCAAATTAGCTAATGGATCTTTTTTTCTTTTTTTTTTTTTAACTCCTGTATGTTCACAGCGTAATGTGGTCTTTTTTTTACATTTCCTTTGCCCAAAGGCTGTGTTTACAACACACATCATAAGAACATAAGAATTGCTGCTGCTGGGTCAGACCAGTGGTCCATCGTGCCCAGCAGTCCGCTCATGCGGCAGCCCTCTGGTCAAAGACCTGCACCCTAACTGAGACTAGCCCTACCTGCGTACGTTCCAGTTCAGCAGGAACTTGTCTTACTTTGTCTTGTATGCCTGGAGGGTGTTTTCCCCTATGACAGACTCCGGAAGAGAATTCCAGTTTTCTACCTCTCTGGGTGAAGAAGAACTTCCTTATGTTCGAACGGAATCTATCCCCTTTCAATTTTAGAGAGTGCCCTCTCGTTCTCCCTACCTTGGAGAGGGTGAACAACCTGTCCTTATCTACTAGGTCTATTCCCTTCAGTACCTTGAATGTTTTGTTCATATCCCCTCTCAATCTCCTCTGTTCGAGGGAGAAAAGGCCCAGTTTCTCTAATCTTTTACTGTACGGCAACTCCTCCAGCCCCTTAACCATCATAGTCGCTCTTCTCTGGACCCTTTTGAGTAGTACCGTGTCCTTCTTCGTGTACGGTGACCAGTGCTAGACGCAGTACTCCAGGTGAGGGCACACCATGGCTCGGTACAGCGGCATGATAACCTTCTCTGATCTGTTCGTGCTTCCCTTCTTTATCATTCCTAACATTCTATTCGCCGTTTTCGCCACCGCCGCACAATGCGCGGACGACTTCATAGACTTGTCGATCATAACTTCCAAGTCTCTTTCCTAGGAAGTCTCTCCAAGTACCGCCCCGGACATCCTGTATTTGTGCATGAGATTTTTGTTACCTGCTTGCATCACTTTACACTTATCCACGTTGAACCTCATCTGCCATGTTGATGCCCATTCCTCGAGCCTGATTACGTCACGTTGCAGTTCTTCGTAATCCCCCTGTGTCTTTACTACTCTGAATAACTTCATATCGCCCGCAAATTTAATCACCTCACTCGTCGTACCAATGTCCAGACCATTTATAAAGATGTTGAAGAGCACGGGTACAAGCACCGAGCCCTGCGGCACCCAACTGGTGACACTCTTCCAGTCCGAATATTGTCCATTTACCCCCACTCTGTTTCCTATGCTCCAGCCAGTTTTTAATCATGGGCAATTACTTTCTTATCAGGCTGCTGAGAATCTGAGTTTCACCCATTAATACTTAACTCTTTTTCATATTTTCATTTTAGAAAGTTACTGAAGACTCATTTGCTTCAAAGTAATGATGGCTGGTTGATATTATATTGATTACAATTTTGTAGCTCATTGTCCTCCTCTTTTACTAAGGCACGCTATCCAATTTAGCGTGCGCTAAATGCTACCGTGTCCATAGTGGGCGTGTTAGCGTTTATCGTGTGCTAAAACGGCTAGCGCGCCTTATTAAAAGGACTCCTATGTTTGTGCCATTTTTCTTATTTTGTTATCCACATAGAACTGGAAGGTTTTGTGGAATAGAAATAAAATGCTATGTTTTGTTATATCATTTCTCCACAGCTTTCAGTCACCTCTGAGTTTCAAACGGATTCCGTAAAACTGTCGCTATAGGCAATCAAGTCATCAAGCTTTCACTCAACCTAACTTGGTTCTTTGTCTGATTATTGTAAGCCACTATGACCTGTTGCATTAGCGGGATATCAAGTGAACAATAAACATAAATATAATAATGTACATAGGCAGCAATTGTTATTCTGCCTGTTATCAGTTCTAGGCCAGCCACTCAGATCTGGGACAATCATAGCCTTTTCTTACAACTACTTTCTTACAGAAATGCCTGAAAATGGATTATTTTTTAAAAGCACAGACTTCTGTAATCAGATCTCAGACATACAGCATCTGGAACTAACTACCAGCATGTAGTCAGACATTCACTTTCTCAGGAAATATGCCTTAATCTCTTAAACAGCACATACATTCATCAACTCCTATCACTTCACTCTTTCTTCTCTCAATTTCACTTATTTTTTCACTATTTTTCTCCCAAACCCCAATTGCTCACAGCAGAACATCCATCCAGCACATGTCCAATCTCAATCACATCCCAAGTCCTTCGTCCAATTGTAATAAATTTGGTTGCCTAGGAGATTGACTCCAGTGACATCACAGGGTTCCCTTCAGGGGCTCTTTAGCCAATCAGGGATATGCATTTAGAAAATTCTGATAAATTTTTGCATGCATGCCTGAGCTTGCTGCAGAAGTACTTTCAAATCAAAACACATTCTAAACTGATTTTTCTTCAACCACTTTTTAAATATAAAAACACTTGTGTAATGGACATGCAGTGTGGGAATGGTTTAATTAACTATGAAACCGTTAATCATCTGCTGCATACCAATGGCGATTGGGTGGGGAAGAGTTAGCTTTCCCTTCCTCTTCCTTATGATCAGAAATAATAATAAAGCAGTTATTAGGAATAGGAAACTTTGAAGAGAATCATCGCGGATTCCTCTATGCACCATCATATTGGATGGTAGATATTTCCTGGCCATGTATTTTCAGTGTGAAGCAAGCCGAATTGCAGTAGAGCTGAGGAATTTAGAGCCAAGGTGTAGCCACATTAAAATAACATCAGTATTCTACATCACCATGTAATATTTTACAGATTGCAGTACAACAGTATTTCTTTTTATTCTGTTTTCTTTTGCATTTGGATCAAATTGCTTGGTCTGGAAGAGCATTTTTTTCTGCATTAAATTAAATAGTGAGGGAAAAGATTCATAAGTTATGGAGGTTTAAAAAGCAAATTAAAGCCATCTGCATCCTACCACATATAGAAATTATATCATTCTGTTTAGACATCACATGCATATTGGGCATGCCATTTAATAAATGCCTATTGCTGTGCCTTACATATTGCTTTACCTCCAGAGATATGTTTGAAAAACTCACTAGGGGAATATATACACAGCCACATTCTCAGATGGGTGAAGCTCTTCTGACATTTGAATGCCGTTGTGAATGTTTTTTCTCTAGAGTTTACCTAGATAATCCCATTTGGAGTTGACTTTCTCAGGTTTAATGAAGTTTCTTTTATATTGGTGTGGATTTCTGCAAATTTGTAGATTTAAACTATTTGTATTGTACGATTGTGCAAATATACAATGTTTGCATATAAGCAGGTGAGAAAAAAGATCTGAACTAGAAAAATATGGGCATCTGAGCCAAATTATAAAGTCAAGCTATACTTATTGTAGCCATGTATTAATTTTGCTATAAAGCACTTGGGGCTGAACTTTGTTCCAAGAAAAATATCTATAAATGTACCATAACAACAAGAGAACTATATGACTCACCTATCCTAATAGAGTGCATTATGCTCAAACATCACACGAAACATTTCAGGTGTCTATCGCAGCCCTAGGAAGATGTCTAAGGCTGCCTAAGCTCACCTAAGGCCATTTCCAGGCAAAACCATGCCCACGCCTAGCCTTGGGCAAGCTTAGGCAGCCCTATACACCTCCCTAGGCTCATGAAAATATCTACAATGTAGTCAGCCTGCCCTGGGGTGTTTTTTTTTATTTTTAACATGCATCTCAATTTAGGTTTTTACACAGCAGTAGGATGCCTACTGCTGCCTACAATTGGTACGCCATTTATAGAATTTGCCCCTTTGGGCCAAATTCTATAAACTGCGCCCCAATTTTAGGCATTGGTAGGCGTCCTACTGCTGTATAACCAGCCAATCGGGATGCACATTAAAAAAAAACCAAAAATCACTCCAAGGCAGGCCACCGTAGGCATCTGTCGCTGTTGAGAAAGATGCGTAGGAATGTTTAAGCTTTCCCAAGGCTAGGCGTGGGCATGGTTTCACCCAGAAGTAGCCTTAGGCAAGCTTAGGTGGTCCTAGATGTCTCCCTAGGGCCACAGTAGGCGCCTGAAATGTAGACCAGCATTTTGCTGGACTACATTTCAAATAGACGTTGTCACTGAGCTGATCATGGCAAGGAAATCTTCCTGCTGCAATCAGTTTAGCAGCCACAGCAGGGAACCCATTCCCCCACCCCCTGCAATTTCGGCTGGCAGAAAGGATGCCTACTTCCTCATGCTGGAACCCCTACAGCCCCCCTGAATGTCCGTGGCAGGAGGAGTACCCAAATCCTCCTCCCAACACAGTCCAAGGCAGTCCAAGGTACCCCCTGCTGGCAGGCCTGCCACTGGGATGCACCGGGGAGCTTTAGGTACCTGGGCCAACCAGTTTTAGGCCTCCTTCCCAGTGCATCCTGGGATACACTAGGAGTGGCCTAAGACTTTGATTTCCAGATACCTTTACAGAATCAGGCCTTTAGGGCCTGATTCTAAAAGGGCGCCTAACTCTCAGGTGCCATTTAGCGCGGTTGTCAATTAACTGCTAGGCGCCGTTTATAGAACTGTGTCTACCAGCACCTAACTTGACTTTGGTGTTGCTAGGCATCCTGATGTTAGATGTCAGTATATTAGGCCAGGGTTTTTCTGGTCTAATTAAGGACGCCTAACACAGATGTCTAACAATGCCTAAGTAATACCATGCCTATTCTCTATCCCCCCAACCACTCCCGCTTTTGAGGTAGGTGTCGGTAGGTGCCACGTCAAGTTCTTCACCAAACTCTTAATTGTCCCTCCCCAAATTTTTTAATCAACTTTTTATGGGGTGGTCAATTACCACACCAATTACACTCATTATTTAATTTGGAGTTACATGCAGAACTTAATTAGGCATCCCCACTTAGGGTGCCATTTACAGAATCTGGCCCTTAGTCATTATTGAAACAGGTTTAGCCAAAATCATCCTATTTTTTCCTTTGATATTTTTACAGTGCTCCATTATTGATCCACTAGTTCCCTTGAGAAATAAACAAACTGCATGGAAAGTCTTAAAAATTAATTTTGAAAATAGCGATTTGAACTTTTTGTAAAAAATATCCATCTACCGCTTTGTGCTGGGTTTTTTTTGCATGTATTTTTTAAAATAAAATATTTATTAGTTTAACATAATATTAGAAGATAAACTCTTGTTACAGCAACACAGTGAGAAAAATGAACAAAAAGAAAATTATAAAGAAGATATGTGTACACTTCCTTAGACCACAATTGAAGTGGGAGAGTGTAGCTTAATATAGGTAAACAAGGAATACAAAATATAATAATCAATAGGCCCATAGCGTTATAATTCCTATGTCATACATAGCCAGTCAGCTATGGCTCAAGCAATTAAAAAAAAAAAATCCAAACAGGCTCTTAATTGCTCTGGGATGAAAAAAAACATATTTCAAACCTGCAAATTTAACTAAACATTTACAGGGATAGGCAAGCAAAAATGAAGAACCAATAGATCTTGTTTCCTGGCGCATTGCCAGAAATTGTTTTCTCCTCTCTTGAGTAACTTTAGTTATGTCAAGATACATCCATATTTTTTTCCCTATAAATACTTCAGAGGAATGTTGGAAATAAAATCTCATAAGAGCATTCATCAAGTCCTGCTCAAAAACAAAAGACACTAACAAAGTAGCCCTAATAGAGGAATCAGTCATAGACTTCTAGAATAGCTGAAATGTTGTTTAAATCCATTTGAATTGACAGAGGATTATTATCATTTATTTCTCCTTCTCCTTGGGTCTCCTTTGATATAGTGGGCAAATAATATATCTTGTTAATTGGCGATATAAGTTCTGAGGAATATTTCAATACATCCACCAAATATTGTTTGAACATTTCCAATGGAGACACTCCAAGGTTTTTGAGGAAATTTAAAATTTGCAAATTTAGCCTGCGATTATATTTTCAGTTTTCCTCCTTAATGCAGCATTGTCAGTTAACGTAAACTTTTGAAATTCCTGGAGAGAAGATACCTCTGACTGTAGCTGTGTAATTGTAGTTTTAAACTCTGAAGTACTTTGTTCAAAAGATTTAACTAAATCATTCATTTTCCCTCCCAGAGCTATTACCTCTCCGGATGTTTTAGTTGTAGAGTATCAAGTTTCTAAGGCAAAGTCCAAATTGCTTCCAGGGTAACATCCGTGGATGGTTCATACACCTCAGTTCTTAATTCCATCAGCAAAACGCTTCCATTCTTGGATCCCTCTTTGGCCAATCCATTAGTTGCAGCATCACACACTCAAATGCATGCACCTGCTGCCAGACAAGGAGGGATCATTGATGTCAGGGGCGATAAATATGTCTCGTGCCCCAGCGAGGAGAAAGGTACACTTTCCTCATCAGCGGTGATATATCCTCCGACTTTAGGTAGGGTTTCGATGGTGAACTTCTTTATCATTTGCTGCATAAGGGACGATAAAATGGTCACAGAGGGAGCAGCCTTCACTACCCCTTTCCATTTATGAGGCATGTTGAGACAGCGGAAGAAGTTTAGAAGAGCAGCAAACAATAAGGCAAAGACACTTCAGCGTCAGACGAACACCGCCATCTTGGCCACTCCCCCACATGTTTTTCTGTTCCAAAAAATAAACCATACCATCCTCAAGCTGCTCAATTTATTAATGAGCCTCCTATGAGAAACAATGCTTTGATTAAATATAGAAATAAAGCAAAAAACAAAGGAAATAAGGTAATACCTTTTTTATTGGACTAACTCAATGCATTTTATGATGAGCTTTCAAAGAGAACTTTAAGACAATGCAAGAACGTAAAACCTTTGAATTTAAAATGATAAATTAGTTTGACACCAACCAGATAGGCAGGGCAGGATTAACCAATAGGCCAATGCCTAGGGCCTGAAATGGTCAGGGGGGCCCAATGAAGGAGGGCATCAACATTGTTTTTTCCAAACGGCGATGGACCCCTCCAGCATCGATCGGCAAAGCGGCCCCCCATGATCGGCAACGCGGCTCCCCTTCCCATTGACGGACAGTAAGACAAGCAAGCAACGCGGGTAAGAAAGGCAATGGGAACCATAATTGTGCAAGCAGTGCTGCTTGCCCAAAGCTTCCCTCTGACGCAGCTTCCTGTTTCCGCCTGGGCGCATGGTGGGGTGGGGCGGGGCAAGGGGCCCAGTGTACTTGTGTGCCTAGGGGTCCTCAACGAATTAATCCTGCCCTGTAGACAGAACTTAACAAAGATCTGAGCTTCCTTTCCCACTACAAAGACATTTAAAACTGCTTTGTTATATCTCTGTCTCCTACTCACTCACCCACCCATTCCTCCCTCTTCCAATGAAACTACCCCTGAAATGCTTTCATGTTTTCCTTTTATACACTGATATTTGTCAAAATTTGCTTGTTTCTGATCTGATGAAGGGTTCAAAAGCTCATTATATAATGCAATGAGTGGGGTCTTTTACTAAGGCGCGCTAGCTGATATAGTGCATGCTAAATTCTAACACGTTCATAGAATCATTTAGCGCACACTATATCAGCTAGCGTTCCTTAGTAAAAGACCCCCCTGAATTAGTCCAATAAAAAAGGTATTACCTTATTTCCTTTGGGATGGGTTTTTAATTTTTTTTTATTTCTATATATTACGTTGGAAAGTGGACTAACACAGCCACTACACCATTTCAACTCAAAATGCTTTGATGAAATCTACATAGATATCGTCCTGCACATGTCCTTGATCTCGTTTTTTTTGTCACTCAATCAAAAAAAATCGATCTGATTTATTTGGCATTATCTACCTTTGGTAAAGTTATGTTGCTTCAGATCTTGCATGTAGAATGCATCCTTTTGTTCAGCAGCATCTCCATTATCTTTCCCATCACCGATGTTAAACTTGCTTGCCTTGTAATTTCCCACATCAGCTTTATTCCGATCCTTTGAAATGTCCCCTTATTCCAATGATCTATTAAACACATCTGTCACTTTCTCACTGCATCCCCCATCCTTTACTTCTTTCCCCTATCCATACAACTCACAGTCCCTTCAATCAGGGATGAAACTAGCAGCTATGCACTGATGCCCCATTGCCACCATTGATACTGCCACTGCCATTATCTACCCTACCCCGGTCTACTGCTGCTATCTTTGCTACTGCTGCTGTTGCAACGGCCATCACCACCTTCCCCCATCAAGTCTGTGCTACTGCCACTCTAGCTGTCAGAAGGAGTGTGGTGTGCAGCATTGGAATATAGTCTAGCAGTGAACTAAGCCAGGTAAGCATGGACTCTCAAAATATTAACACACTCTTGCCACACTTATCTGGATTACCGTGCTCCACTGGCTCTGCTTTCAGTTCCGTTATTTACTTGTTCTTTACAATCTGAAGATAAGACAAGTCTTGAGGCTCCATCTATTAACCAGAAAATGTTGGCTGGCACTTGGCTGCTTTGTTAACTGTCCAGGGAGTAATATTGTGGAATGCTGCCAGTTTACTTCAATTCAGGAAAATGGATAAAACGTAGCTTTTTCAGAAATGTTTCCCATAATAGATTGAGTTAAGGATTATTCAGGTAAATCCTTTTATTCTGTTGTTTATGGGTTGGGGTGGTTTTATTTTTTTGTAAATGACTGAGTCAGGAAGAATTTTATTGTTTTAATATAGTTGATGAAATGATTTGTTTTTATGTCTATTTGATGTATGATATATTGTTTTAATTATGTATGTCTGATTGTAACTCACTCAGAATTGTTGGATGGTTGCAAGTAATACATTTTTAAAATAAATAAATCTACAGAATTAATATTTTATCTTGCTCTATGTCTCATTCCCCTCATTCATCCAAAGTATGTGAAGGAGTAGGAGGAGTAGAAAGAGTGATCCTCCTCTTTCTTCTGTCTGGGGCTCAAGTGTGGTGATTTTAACTGCAAGGGACGCCATAGCCCTGCATGGTTAAAAACACTCCACACCAGCCCCAGGTAAATAAGGCAGAGAAATGGCTTGAACTACTGTACTTACTGCTTCTGTATTGTTCCTGAGAAGATTGTCATGGGGGAACAGTGAGAAATCATAGCCTCACTACTGCTGCCTGGACCTTGACATTCCTACCACACTCTAGCCCTCAGTCTCCATGGCAATTCCACAGAGATTGAGGGATTCCATTGGGATTGGCTGGTTTATGTGGGCCCTTCCTCAGCTGTGGAATCATGGGCATTAATTGACCCTGATCAAGGCTACTGAGACACACTGGTATACAATGTAACTTTGATAAGATAAAATCCATAGCATGCAACCATGAAGCAAACTTTTTGAGACAAGAAGTCATGTCAGAGTAATATAAAGTTTAATGGAATTTTGTTTGAGAAGAAACATGAGCATTGTTTGACTGAAAAACTGATAAATAATAAGTTACAAAATTAGGAATTGCAAATGAAAAATTGATAGATCTTATTTTGGACTGATGGTTTTATCCATTTAGAGGAGTGAAACAAGTGAATTTTTATTCCTCACTTTATGCTGATCTATCGTATCTATTCTAAAGATAATATTTAGATTGGCTATTGTGAAGATTTTATATTTAGTCCAACCTCTCTATATTGTTCATCGTCTGGAACTGTTACACAAGAAGTTTGACATGAATATAAGTTTTCGCACCAGCAAAAATGGGATGAAATCCTCTATAAATCAGGATTAAGGAATTGAAAATAGCCTTGCAATCTGAAAAAGAAATAAAAAAATTAGTCTGCAAAATGTGTTGTCAATTTGTAATCTTATCTGCACCAGTAACATGGCACTGTCTGCTCCACTATTTAGTGGAAAAGAGTCTAACTGGAAAGGTATTTATGTTGCCAGAGAGCATTATGCCAGGCCACAGGACCTTGAAAATTTATTATCGCTGTCATGAAAGATTTTGTTGAAGTCTGCCTGTTCAAGGACTCTTATTTGCTAAACTGTGTTAAACTGACCATTAAAATGGATTAATGACAGACTTTAATATGTGCATTGGCTGTGATTTTAATATCTGATTTTTATTAAAGGATTTAAGCCTTTACTAAAACCAGCTAGTGCATTACCACTCTTAGGGACAGATTCTCAAAACTAAAAAACTAAAATCTGCCTTTAACATGTTCGCTATACTGGTTCCAGCCGGTTTAGCGTGCATATTATCAAAGCGGCTTACCGAGGTCTTTTCCAGGTTTTCTAGCAGTCTACAATAACTGCCATGCAAATGTAGTACAATGAGGTCATTAATATTAAAATGATCACTCTGAGCAATTCTCTATAATTGCTGAGTGATTCTCTTACCTCACTGTGCCACATTTGCAGCCAAAATTTGCCGACAGGTCTGAGCTGTCGTTGTTTTACTTTCTGATCAGTGTCTGAGCACTGAATGGCTCAGGCATTGGCAGGAAAGTAAGGCTTGACAGCTCAGACCCCCCCCCCCCATGCAAATTGAAAATCGTCAGGAGAGATGCCCACTCTCTCCTGCATCACACAACCCCCTCCCCGACACACACTCCCGTGCCTTTGACAACTCTTGTCTCCTCACTTCCCCCCTTACCTTACTTACAATGGCTGGCCGGAGGGATGCCTACTCCCTCTGGCCAGCAAGCCCGTCTCTTCAAAATGGTGGGCCTTCCCTTCCCTGGTGCATCCTGACTGAAAAGCTATTCAGAAAACACTTATCTTTGTCTCTGTGTGGGCCTCTGAATACCCGCCCCAACCAATGATGGCCAGAGCGTTTTGCTACTTGATTGCTTCAAGGATAGGGTGTTGTATCCTGAAATAGAAACCTCCTGTTAAGTTACTCCGCAAAAACAGAAGCAAAAAACACAAAAACTGCCCATAGCGTAGAACTGCTCTGTGCATTGTTCATTGCCTTGCTAACTGCTGAATTCTTTTCACCCTTACCTCTAGTTGTTCACCGCTGTAAGTAACAATTTCAACGTGCTCCTCGCGATCCTGGCAGCTCTCTCTGTCATCACTTCCTATGAGTGGCCCCCAGAAGTGACGTCGGTGGGAGAGCTTACGCAGTCGTGAGGAACACATTGACATTGTTGCTCGCGGCAGTGAATAACTCGAGGTATGGGGAAGGGGCGTGTGTGCGTGGTGAGGGGAGGAGTGGGAAGAGGTGGGGGGCAGAGAGTAAGAAGGGTGCCAGTGCCGCCACCAACATGGTAGATTGCCCCCTCAACTTCCCCCCATACTACTCCACTGGTTAGCGGCTAAAACATGACCAGCATGATAGCTGCTAATTTTAAGTATTGACCAGCCAAGTTTAGCTGCCAAATCAGGTTTATCTTTGGCCTCTATAACTTAGCTTGCCGGCGCTTATGTAGCATTGACTTAGCCGGCTAAGTTTGAGCCAGCCAAAAATAGGCCAGTGAGGCTTTATTCAGGTGCCTCTACATCAGTGGTCTCAAACTCATGGTCCGCCAGATACTATTTTGAAGCCCTCAGTATTTTTATCATAATCACAAAAGTAAAATAAAACAGTTTCTTGATCATATGTCTCTTTAGCTATAAATTACAATATTATTATTAAGACTTAGCCAAAAGGAAAGATTTATAAACTAAAGAGTTTTACCTTATGCAAAATTGTCATTTCTTTAATAAGACATTAACTATTTTTTCTGAGGCCCTCCAAGTACCTACAAATCCAAAATGTAGCCCTCAAAGGGTTTGGGTTTGAGACCACTGCTCTACATGATATTTGGGGAAGGGAGATCGAAGATGGTGGACTATTAAAGGAGAAACAGAAGAAAAGTACAATGATTTTGAGTTATGGCAGTTCATATTTATTGTATAAATGTTATAGGCCATGCAGACCTAGATTATAAATTGTGCTTTTCCTACAGATGATGTTACTAAGGTTAACTGAGCAATTGCTTATGTCCTGCTAAATTCAGATTTATTCAGAGCAATCATGTTTATGTTCTTTTATATTATGATCAAGGAAAGGAATGCTGGAGAAGAAATTGGCAGAGTTGAAATATTGTATCTCAAAACAGCTCCAAATTATTTTTGATTATACTCTCTGGTGGAAAGTTGAAGTTTAGTTTAAGATGCCTATGCCAATTTAATCACACTGCAGATTTAGAATCAAGGTTAAAATGTTGTACACTGCAATAAAATGAATTATGTACTATGGGGGCAATATTCAGTTGATACTGGTCAGCATTTCGGCACAAGGCAGCCACCAAGAGTTACCTGACTACTGCTGACATTCAACAGTGCTATCCAGATAGCTACCTGGTTAACCTAGGAAAGCCTTTTCCTATCACAAATTAACCAGAAAGTTGTCCAGGCACTGCTGCTGAATATTGTTCCTGGGTAACTTCTGACTCCACCCCAGTTCTCCTCCTGGACTACTCCAGCACTAATTAGATAGTGTCATGGTGGTCAGAGTAGATATTCAGCATCACTATCCAGTTAAATGTCATTGAATATCTGCTTAGGGCCAGCATGTGCACTTTAATACCAGGCAGGGGGTGAGGGTGGCAGGGATGGATTTAGTGGTCCTCTTGGACACAGGTAGAAACCAGTCACTAATGTCTGGACCGCTTGTCAAAAAGATAAGCATTGGGAGAAAGGAGGGGACTTTTAGTGGAGCAGCCCAAGTTTGGTATCTCCATGGAGGTATAAAACAGCAACACAAGTATGAAATTGGGATAACCTGGGAAGGGAAAAAAACAACCCTTGAGAGTGTCCATAGTAGAGAAGCTACCTTTTCCATTGATATTAGGTCGAAATCAGACAAGAAAGCAGGAAGTATTAACCACTAAGGATGGTTGGACATCCACTCGGGCAATACAGTATCCTATGGTGGAAACCAGGTAGTTCCTGTTAGAGGAAATATTCCCATTTGCAGATCAAGGGGTGATAGAGGACCTGGGGAAAATTAGAAAACCAAAAGCCCTTAGGAGATTGGAAAAATGGAAGGTGTTGGTTCCATCAGGGAGGGTAGAATGGGAGGAGAAGATGCCATGAGTAAATTCCACCAGTTTCCCTGAGAGCAGAGAAAGAACTACCCCCATACTTCACATCTGTTGAGAAAAAATTGAAAGCTCATAAGCTGCAGAGAAGGGAACCTACCCAGTTTGTAAGAAGGTTAACAACATTTTATACAAGGTGGTTGAGAACATGATGAATGGGAACAAAGACAGGTCTTGGTCCCAGAAATTTTATAGAAAGCCTCTGTTGATCTTGGCCCATTCCCATCCATTAACAGGGCATTTGGCAGAAGCAGGGACTCTCAATATACTTACTGCTCTATTCTTCTGGCCAAATATACATCGAGATCATACCCAGAGTGTCACAACATGCCCCAGAAGGTGTTTGAGAAGTCCCCTCTCATTTTCCTGTCCATTATGGAACAGCCATTACCTAGGGTGGCTATAAATATTATGGGATCCTTGGATCAGAGCTCTAGTGGATACCAATATTTGTAGTCACGGTGGACTATGCCACTAGATATCCATGGGTGATACCTATGAGAAAGACTTCAGCCCAAGGGATACACTGAGAGTTGTTAGCAATTTTTCATTAAGTGGGATTCCATCAGGAAATTCATACTGATAGGGGTCCAATTTCTTATCTCGGACACTGGGGGGAATGTTTAAAATGTGTGGGATAAAGCATGTAAAGACAGCAGCCTACCACCCCCCAGACAAATAGACTAGTAGAACGATTCAATCAAAGCCTGGTCCATAAACTTAAAAAGTGTCTAGGAAAAGCCATTAATAACTGGGATAGGGCCTACATTTTATTCGCTTATTGGGAGTTGGCTCAAGCATTCTTGGAATTCTCTCCCTTTGAGTTTATGTTTGGGCAGTAGCCCCAATATTTGTTGGAAATGGTAAAGGAAAATGTTCATGATATGAGAGGGAAAGTAGTGAAGACAGAGGAAGTAGCCAGGAAGAACCTAAAACAAACCCAGGAGCATCAAAAGATATACTATGAATGGAAGGCTAAGGAGAGAGTGTTTGAACCCCAAGACAAAGTGCTAATAATGATACTTACATCAGCTAATAAATTATTGGATAAATGGAAAGGCTCTTTTGTGGTCACCTTATGGTTGAGCTAGTGACTTATGAAGTCAACCCGGGCCGGGTCTACCTGCTAATCTTTTAAACTCCTGAGTAGGAACAGAAGAACTGGTTGGGGGAGTGGTAGAAGAAAATGGGAATTTGGGCCAAGAAATGGGGAAAAAGCAACCTATTAAAATTGGCGAAGCTCAAGAACCCCAATAGAGGCTGCAGCTACAATCATTAATATATCAGTTTCAGGATGTACTTTCCCCAATGTCAGATCATACTCAGGTGGGAACCCATTAGATCAGTGTATCTCAAACTGTGTGCCGAGGTGCACTATTGTGCCTCCTGCGATTCCAAGTATGCCACGGCACACTGAGGAGGAAGAGAGGTGCCTGCCAGCTGACTTCCCTACGCAGTACAGCGCCAGCGCTGCCCGATTCGCCGAATGCTGCATATTTCCCCTTTCTCTCTAGCGTCCTTCGGCTTTCCCCCTGACACCCTGGACTCACCTTTAAAGTTAATTACAACAGCCTGCAGAGGATCGCCGGTAGGTAAAATTATTTTATTTTCAATTATTTTCGATTTAGTGATTGAAATGTGCCAGTTTTGAGAATTTATATTTGCTGTGTATATTGTGTGTATATGAAAAATGAATGGAAAAATTGCATTACAATTAGTAAAGGGGATGGGATCTGGGGCAGAGCTTGAGTAGGCCTAGGGAGGTCTGTGGTTGGGGTACTCAGTTGATATTTGTTAGACTTAGGGGGTACTTAGCTTGAAGTAGTTGAGAAATATTGCTGTAGGCAATCTTCTGACACCAGTGCCTCTCCTTCTCTCCAGCCCTCTTCCCTGCTGGCATCCCCTACTGGCATCTCATGGCCCATCTGGTGGGCCTCTGCACATGCGCAGACGTCGACGTGATGATGTCACACATATGTGTGATTTCATCACATCGATGTCTGTGCACTTCTGGGTGCCTCAAGCTGTGGTCACTTTCTTTAGTGTGCCCCAGCTCGAGAAAGTTTGAGAGACACTGCATTAGATAGAAACTATACCAGGAAAGGTTATTAGGCAGAAACCCTACTGACTCCCAGAGGTCAAAAAGAAAGAGGTAGATGAAAGGTAGTTGAAATGTTGAGAATGAGGATAATTGAGGATTCGAATAGTGAGTGGACAAGTCCCTTTGTTTTAGTCCCAAAGCCTTATGGAGCCACCCAGTTTTGCTTAGACTTTCAGGGTGTCAATAGTGTTTCACAATTTGATGTTTACCCCTTGCCCTGGGTGAATGACTTGATAAAGTGATTGCGCGGAGCTAAGTTTTTATCCTTACAAAAGGATACTGCCAAATTCCCTTTGAGGAAAAGTCTACAGAGAAGACTACCTTCATTATCCATCAAGGCCTGTATCATTTTAAGGTGCACCTATTCAGACTCCATGGAGTTCTAGCTACATTTCAAAGGATTATGAAGTACTTAGACCCCCATCAAGCATACATCTGATCCTATTTAGATTATGTAGTTATTTTTTCTAGCAGCTAGGAAGAACATTTGAGAGACAAACACATTCAGATGGGAAGAGATTAATGTGAGGGAGTAGAATAATGTAAGGGAATAAAGCTTGTGGGTCCAATTAATGGGGAAATGTAAAATTAAAACATGCTGGATCAAAATAAGGGAAGTGGAAATCTGCCTCCCATGAGTTCAAGGGAGAGAGAGAAATGGTTGGGGCTTCCTAGCAATCACAGGTTTTTATGGTTTCAAGATCAGATCAGTTCAGAGTACAGAGTTATATCTGTATTCTGTGAACAGTACAGCTTATGCTGAGCCATCTTAGATGGTCCTGTCTGAGATTAGAGACAGCCCTCTAGAGGGGAAACTCTGTTACTGGTGGTGGCAGAGCCCTGATGAGGGCTAGTATGTCTGCACTCCAGCAGGGAAATGCCCAAGAGGATCCTCTTGAAGATCCAGCAAAGAAGGAAGGCCTCAGAGTTCAGAAAGGCTCCCTAGGAGTGATCAGCAGAGGAGGATAGATCTTGTGAGGACAGCGGTCCTCAGAGCCTGGGGAAGCTTCCAAGATACTGCAGCAACAACTAGCCCTGAAGCCCAGCAGCCATCTGCCCAAGAGAGCTCTAGAGGAGGGAGTGAGATTTGGGTACTCTAACCTAATTGAGAAATTGGGAGGAGCTTACAGCTACTGCCTTGGCAAACAAGACTATTAGTTAATGGGTTTTAAAGATCTGAACTGCAGACTAATGTTATTGAGTTAACTGCATAAATATTGGTTTATTAAATACAAAAATTGGTGAAAGCTATTTATGATAATTGACTACATAAAAAGGCCTATGTAAATAGGTCAATAAAACTTGTTTATTAGCCAAACTTGTTCACAGCCATTTTTTTGGGGGGAGGGGATTTTTCCTGGGGATGGGGAAGAAGAAGGTAATACCACCTGTTAACACTTCTTTTACCCAGATGGAGGCATCGAGTTCCAAATGAGTAGGGACCAACAGAAACTGCCTTTGTGGTCTCCAGTCAGGTTGGTCCCTGGTCCCTGAGCTGCCCTGAAGAGCGTGCAGTGGTTAAAGCTACAGCCTCAGCACCCTGCGGTTCTGGGTTCAAGCCCACACTGCTCCTTGTGACCCTGGGCAAGTCACTTAATCCCCCATTGCCCCTGGTACATTAGATGGATTGTGAGCCTGCCGGGTCAGACAGGGAAAAGTGCTTGAGTACCTGAATAAACTCATGTAAACCATTCTGAGCTCCCCTGGAAGAACAGTATAGAAAATTGAATGAATGAATGAATAAAAAAAATATATATATTATATATTTTATTAAAAATATTTATGTAGCAGACTTCCTTGGACTCCTGTATTTTGGGTGGGCAATTTATATGGATTCAGTATCCTCATTTCTCTTTCTAGTCCTTGTTTTCCTCTCACTGATCCAGAAGAGTTCTAGTCTGGTCTGTGTTTTGGCTATATATAGAAAAATATATGGGGGTAATATTCAAAGCTATTTGAATGGTCAGGAGAGGATTATGACTATTTAATCTGGTTGTGTCAGGCTATCCAGAAATAATCAGTGGCACGTAATTGAATAGAACAGATGAATATACTTCTGCCTCCGTATTCACAGTGATAGGGGATTTACAGACCTGCGAATAACTTTTTCATATATTATTCATGGTTTTCTATTAAAAACCATTGTGAATAATGTGAAACCGTGAATAACAAAAAAGACCACATTCACGATTTAAATTGAAAACATTTACAGTATTTATTGCAGTTTTTGAATAACATAGTGCTGTACATTAAACATGGATGAACCAGTATAGAGTACTGTACAGTACTTATGTCTTAGTTGATGTCTTCCTCCTCATCGTCCAGTATATGTACTGCATACAGTGCAGAAGGAGGAGAAAAAGAGGATATGTGAGCACCAGGTGCCTCCTCAGGTAGTGGAAGTAGATCTTCAGTATGCAGTATAGGTGTAGGAGGAAGATGAAGAAACGAAGGGGATACCTTCTCATGGGTGGAAGAGGTGGATGGAGAGGCAGTGACTCTAGGTATCTTTTGGAAATACATTGTGATTTCCGTCTGGCTCTTCTGCTTCTTCATTTCTTTATATATATTTGTGTATGTAGAAATCACTGCTTCTGCTAACTCCTTCACCTTTAACGCATGTACCATGGATGTGTCGATGTCATAGAAAAAGTCCATCACACCATTGAATCTGCGTATGCCCTCTGCAATATTATCCATTGTAAACTTGTCTTCTTCTTCTATTTCTACTCCTTCCTCCTCTTCATCTGGTATTGCCTCTCCTTCAGGAGCAGTCAGATCAATTACGTCATCTTCCGTTAGTTCATTTGCTCTGATATCTATTAAGTCTTGAATATCCTCCATATCCATATCTTCAAAGCCTTCCCTACCCACCTGCTTTGCCAAGTCCACGATGTCTTCCATAATTTCTTGGACAGGCTCTGTGATATTGACAGTGTTCTCCCTTTTTACACATTCAGGCCAAAGATTCTTCCAGCACAAGTTCACTGACTCTGGCTTGACAGCTTTCACTGCTCTTTCAATAATATTGATGGCATCGGCAATAGTGAAGTCCTTCCACTTTTTCATGATGTTATCCACATTTGTGCCTTCGTCCATCGCATGCACAATCCTCTCCAATGAATACCTTGTGTAGTATGCCTTGAATGCCCTAATTGCCCGCTGGTTGAGAGGCTGGATGAGAGATGTTGTCCAATATCAACAGAACCTTGAATTCCATTCCTTTATTGGCCAGGTATTTTCTTACATCTGAAGCTATCATACAAGCTAGTATGCACTGTTTCATATACATCTTTAGGGGGTGGGAAGGGTCAGTAACCATGGGGAAGGGGGTAGGGGGACCATGCCTTCATGCCTCTAGTGGTTATCAGGTCAGTCTGGCCACCTTTTTGGCACTTATTCATTATTAAAACAGGTCTAGCCCAAACATCCAAATTACGCCCTGGATGTTTTGTAAAAAGTTCGATTATTCCAGAAAAAGAACAAAATCATAAGCCCGTCCAAGACCCGCCCACACCACACATCTAACATGCCCCCTTAAGATTTAGACAAACTACAGATGAATAGCTTAGAAAACCATCCAGAAAATAAGTTTTGAAAATAGCAAATTGGAAGGGTTTGGCAAGAAAAACATCTTTTCTGCCCCTTTCTGCCACATTTCAGATGTTTTTCATTTTTGAAAATGAGCTCCATAGTGTGACTAGATTTTCAGAAAGCTTTTTTTTTTTTAAGTTCACAAAATTTTTATTGAATTTTTGTGTAACAAAAGTCATAGACACAAGATGCATAGTAATGAATTGATAAAGTCCCTTACAAGAGACTCCTGAGAAAATTTAAAAGCTATGTGATAGGAAGCAATGTCCTGTTGTGGATTGGGAACTGGTTAAAACATAGAAATAGAGATTGGGGTAAATTGCATGCAAATTGTGAAAAATTGCAGAAGGATGTAGTGAGACGACTGGAAGACTAGTCATCCAAAAGGCAGATTATACTTAATGAAATCAATCACATGAGGCTAGGTTCCACAATATAAGAAAAGGATCCAAGCTTCATTGTGGTTAATCCCCCCAATTCTATAAATGATTCTTTGAATTGCACACACAAATTTGGGCACACTCCCAATTTGTTTGTGCAACTTAATTGAATAATGAGCCAATTAGCACTGATAATTGGCTTCTTAACAAGCACTTATTAGACTAATTGGTTTTAATTTAAATTTATGCACTATCTTTCTCATAAAGCCTTTCATTTAGGTAGGTTGTATCTCTCAAACTTAATATCTGTCTACACACCAACTAGGTCACTTCGTTAAGTACAGTAGATGTGCACCAATTAGTCTCCCCCCTCCCCCCTCCTAAAGGATGCAGGCAGGCATATGTACATTAGAAGATGTTCTCTCAAATGGAAAAATGCATGATTTTTCATCACTGCAACAAACATTTGGTATCGCAAGGTCTCAAAATTATAAATGGCTGCAGTTGAAGCAAGCTGTTCAGAAGGGGTTCCTTGATTGGCAAAATTTACAAAATTATTATAGCTTGCAGGTCCTATGCTTCCAGACAGATTCAGTAGGACATCAGGCTACCCAGTGGTATAAATTAATATCTGATTTCTCGAATAAAAAACCAAAAAATGGTCTTAGAGACATTTGCAACATTGAGATTAAGCAGTATATTTCTGCATTTCGATGGCCACAAATTTGGACTTGGAGGATGAGATGTACGGGGTCAGCATCTATGAGACAAACATGTTTTTTTCTGTTACATAGATATTTTTGGACCCCTGTTAGGTTACACAAGTTAGACAGTTCTAAATCTAATAGATGCTGGCATTGTCATCTGGACATAGGGACACTGGATCATCTGTTGTTCTATTGTCCACTATACTTATAGCGGCAGAGAGATCCCTTGCCGCAATAAGTATAGCGGCCGCGTCTACTTACAATGTAGACCAGCATTTTGTTGGCCTACATTGTAAGCGTCTCTTCCTCTACTAGGGAAATGCATAGGGCCGCCTAGGTTCGCCTAAGGCCCGCCTAAGGCCCTTAGGCGAGCTTAGGCGTCTTGCGGGCCTCCCTAGGCTCCCGGAGGCACCTTCAATAAAACGTGCATCCCGATTGGCTGATTAGACAGCTGTAGGATGCCTACAGCTGCCTAAAATCAGGACGCACTTTGTAGAATCAGGGCCTCAGTGTATGCAATGGTGGTTCCTCCTCTACAGCTTTCCCTCTATTGATTGGTGTCCTGGGACCACTCCTTTTCTCAATATACACTTGCTCATTTGGAGCAATGATCTTCTCCCACGGCTTCCAGTATCACCTCTATGCTGACGACTCCCATATTTATCTCTCAGCACCAGATATGTCCACTGAAACCCAGATCAGAGTCTCAGCCTGCCTGTCCAACATTGCTGCGGATGTCTAACCACCATCTAAAACCGAATATGGCTAAAATGGAGCTGCTCATCTTCCTGCCTAAACCTTCCTCCCCTCCTCCCCCGTTCTCTGTCTCTGTGGACAACACTCATCCTCCCTGCCTTGTCTGTTCACAGTCTTGGGGTCATCTTTGACTCCTCTCTCTCCGCTGCCCAAATACTACACATTGCTAAAACCTGTCGCTTCTTCCTCTTTAATATTACCAAAATCCAACCCTTCCTCTATGAGCACACTACCAAAACCCTTATCTATGCCCTCATCAACTCACTACTCTCAGGCCTTCTGCTTAGACATCTCATTCCCCTCCAAACCTTTCAGAATTCAGCTGCACAACTCATATTCTGTGAGAGCTGCTATACTCACATTACCCCTCTCTTGAAGTCACTTCATTGGCTTCCCATCCACTTCCGAATACAATTCAAACTCCTCTTACTGACCTACAAATGCACTCACTCGGCTGCCTCTCACTATTTCTCTTCATTTATCTCCCTCTATGTCTCCCCCCTCCCCACCCCGTGAGCTCCGCTCAGCCAATAAGTCCCTCCTGTCTGTGCCTTTCTCTGCCTCAGCAATTCCAGAACAATCCCTACGGCGGGCTCCATCTGTGGCAGTGTTCAAGGCCCATTTAAAAGTCCACCTATTTGAGACTGCTTTCAACTCCTAACTCATCTTACCTTGGGTTCTGCATCCATGACCCTATATGTCATAAGAACATAAGAACATAAGAAGCGCCATCTCTGGATCAGACCTTCGGTCCATCAAGTCCGGCGATCCGCACACGCGGAGGCCCTGCTAGGTATTCACCTGGCTTATTTTATAGCCAACCATATCTTTATATGCCTCTCTCAAGGAGATATGCATCTAGTTTGCTTTTGAAGCCTAGGACTGTCGATTCCGCAATAATCTCCCCTGGGAGAGTATTCCAGATGTCAACCACTCTCTGTGTGAAGCAGAACTTCCTGACATTAGTCCTGAACTTGCCCCCCCTTAGCTTCATTTCATGTCCTCTTGTCCGTGTCAAATTGGACATTGTAAATAATCTTCTCTGCTCTATTTTGTCAATTCCTTTCAGTATTTTGAAGGTCTCGATCATATCCCCACGCAGTCTCCTTTTCTCAAGGGAGAACAATCCCAGTGTTTTAAGTCGATCCTCATATTCCAGTTTCTCCATACCCTTCACTAGTTTAGTTGCTCGTCTCTGCACCCTCTCCAGCAGTTTTATATCCTTCTTTAGGTAGGGAGACCAATGTTGGACGCAGTATTCCAAGTGGGGTCTGACCATTGCCCTATAAAGCGGCATTATAACTTTCTCCGATCTACTCGAGATTCCTTTCTTTATCATGCCCAACATTCTATTTGCCTTATTTGCCGCTGCCGCTTCAGGGTCCTATCTATCAGTACACCCAGATCCCTTTCTTGTTCACTTTTCCCCAGAGTTGCACCTGACATTCTGTACTCGTATTCCTTATTTTTACTGCCTAAATGCATTACCTTGCATTTCTCCACGTTGAACTTCATCTGCCATTTCTCCGCCCATGTCTGTCTATCCAAGTTAGATTGTAAGTTCTTCTAAGCAGGGACAGTCTATTAAATGTCAATATGTACAGCACTGTGTATGCCTTTCAGCACTATATAAATGATAAATAGCAGTATAGTAGCAATGTGAGCCATAGTCAAGTGGCCAAATATCAACATAATATACAGATATTTGGTGAACTTGAGTCTCCTGTGTTTTCCTAACCTGATAATCATGGCATTGTATTGTAGTCTGTAGTTATACAAGCACTGCTCCACAAACCCCTGGCCAAATGCCCTTTTAAGTACACTAATTAAAACCCATTAAAGCACTTCTATGCTGAAATATCTAGACTTCCATGTACAAGAGAAAATGCTTTTATTTTTTGGTCACTGAGCCAAATACATGTACTGAACTGATATCTATTTTGGCAAAGCTTGTGCTCGGCATCCTGCAGAAAGCAGGGAGGTGGTTCTATAATCAGATCTCAAGGAGGTGGCTGAGTTCCTTTGGCACCCGAACCTTTGGCGAGGTGCCAGATCATGCAGTACAGTCAAAATCTCTTCACGCTCATTAAACAGATGAGTGGGAATAGGGTGACAGAGCTCTGAAATGAGAAAACAAACTGGGAGGATCCAAAATGATTTCACACCATAGTGTAGGCATCTACTCCTATTTTAATGCCAGCCTATGAAAAAAGAATAATTATTAACTGAAATAATCTGTCTCCAACTCCTACCCTGAGCATTTCATTTGTGCAGACGGGAGTTTCTTATGGCAAACTTGCCATTTTTCTACACTTTTTAGCTTAATGCATGACACCAATTTGTACAGTACAGAGGGAATTTTATAGTAGGTTGCCTGTGTGAGGGACACTTAGACACTTAGGCCCATATTCTATAAACAGCACTTTAACTTAGGTACCTACGTAAAGTCCAGAATGCCATTTAAAAGTGGATTTAAGAGAAATTACAAGGCACCTATTGGCACCTAAAAAAAAGGCACCAGAATTGCGCCTCTGGAGGTATCTACCAGTGCCTAATGCCACTATAGGCGTGTGGCGTTAGGTGCCAGAAGGTGCCTTCAGGGGTGCTATTCACATCAAAGTTAGGCACTGGAAATGTAGGCCTTAAAAACCAAGTTTCCAAGTTTATTAAAAATTTGTTATACCGCCTAATCAGACTTCTAGGCGGTGTACATTAGCTAAAAGGTATAACATAAAATATTTATAATATGACTAACTTAATAAAAACAGACATTACAGGGGGCAATTAGTATGACAGACAAAATAAACTAAAACAAACTGGAACAATGGGAAGAGGGGGAGAACTACAATCTTGAACGAAAAGAACAAAAAAAAGGGAGGAACAAAAGGAAGGGGAAAGAGGATGCAGTGAAGTCATTGAGTCGTCCTTAAAAGGATAGTTATAGTCCAAAGACGTCATTTCCAGTGCCTACACGATCAGCAAGTCACTTAATCCTCCAGTGCCCACCACTTCGAATGTCAACTTTGAATGCTAAAGCCACAAAAAGGCAGTATAAAAGTCCTCATTCCCTTTTCCTTTCCTCCCTCATCTTCCTTCTCAATTTATTTTTTGCATCTGTCTAGATTAAATTCTTAGTACCCACTCCTCAATTTCCCTTTTCAATGTGTCTACCTACAGTTTACCACCTCTTTCCCTCACCCCCTCCAGTATTTCACTAACTTTATCCTCTTCCCCCCCCATTCATCATGTGCTCTTTTTTATTTATCCCCTCCTTCCATCATGTGCCCTCTTTCTCTATCCCTTCCATCCAGCATCTTCTTCTCTCTGTCCATTTTCATCCAACATCTGCCCCCTCTCTCCATTTGCATTGTCTGCTCCCTTCTTTATCTCCTCCCCATACCCTTCCTGCATCTGCTCCCCACTTTCTCTCTATCCTCCCCTCTTCCATCCAGCATCTGATCCCTTCTCTGTACTATCCCCACTTCCATCCAGCATAGGCTCCCCCTCCCCACTAACATCCAGTGTCTGACCTTTCTTTCTCTCCATCCACCTCTCTTCCATCAGCATCTGCCCCTTATCTCTCCTTCCACCATACCATACCAGTCTCCTGTTCCCTTCTTCCTCCCTCCACCCTAATTCCATTGAGTATCTTGCCTCCTCACCTCCCCACTGCTGCTTTATGCCTTCCTAAACCAGCAGCAGCGGCTGTAAACTTAAACACAGTCATCGGGTGACCTTGCTGCACCTCTCTGTGGCTACCAGCTCTGCTCCGGAACAAGGAAGTGACATTGGAGGGAGTGGACTGGCAGCCACAGGGAGATGCAGGAAGGTCCCGCGATGACTGATTTTAAAGTTTACTGCCACTGCTGCTGGTTCAGGAAAGCAGCAGTAGCAGCAGCAGAGTAGGGCGGGAGGTTGCAAACTCGGTGTGCCGGCTGTGCACCTCCTTAGAATGTGCCCCTCCCTCCCCAACTTGCCCTTGGTAAACCACTGCACAAAACAATCTGAATCCCAAAAAAAGCATGGGACAAGCATATAAGATGTTTTAGCATTACTAAAATGAATATTTCAAAACCTGGAAAACCTCTTTTTCCCTCTTCATAAAATAAAATTAATTTTCCATGAAAGAATAAAATATTTCATAAATATCTTAGTGATACCAATTCATACAGGATGAATAAATAAACATTGACGTATATTAACAGAATAAAGTAAGTAATGAAATTACATAAACAAATGCATTTAATTAATATAACCATCTCCTCATCAATGAAATTACTTAAATATAAATAATTTACCCAATCCAAACTCTATATAATACCCTAAATCCCTCCAAAACCCTTCTCTTCTTCAATTATGACAGTAGGATTAAACTATATTCTGAAACATTTATCTAGGTTATTTAAAAAGTAATATCTTTACATCACTGAAGCCTAAACCAAACTTTTACAGTTTGTAAGAATTAATTAAAGAATTAAAATACATTCAAGTCTTCAGGTTAGGCTCCAGAGGCAACTCATGGACTAGTAGTTTGTCTGCCTCTAAAATAAATCCTGTAGCAGTGAAAAGATAACTTGAACAGATACTGAGATGGAGATGAAGCTTCTGCACCAAGAGCTGTACTGGGATTGTGAGCCATCAACTATATGTGGCCTTCCAATTGTCGGCGAATCTTCTCTTATCGATGGACTGGTGGGCCACAAGGCGGCAAGCGCATCACGAACCCCTGATCCCACCAAATACCTTCATGTAAGCATCCTGCCACCTACTGTCAAACTCTGTGACCGTCCTGGTTTTATCTTTCCTTCCCTGATTGATAAACCGCAGCAGATCTTGACTGGAAATCCCCCCTTATCTCAGATTCAGGAGCTATACACATCCATAGGGTACCTGGCTATAAGGATTTCAGTCCCATCCCTCTTAAAGCTGAAGCACCCAGGAAGTGGAGGACCCACAGCTTAAGGCACAACAGCAACACATTGAACTTCCTGGGACATCCGTGAAGCCTAAGCATAGAAACGCATTCAAAAATCAGCAAAAGCTGCTTGGAATGACGTACACCGATGCCACAGTGCCAAGACATTGCAGACTCTGTTTATCTGATGCGTTGTCCAGGAGGGAGGGTTTATGTCGGGAGGCCACCGTGTTCCGCGCGCAATTTCAGGTACCTCAAAAACCTCTGTGTCTCATTCGTCACTAATAAACCTCCTCCCACCGGAAGAAGCTAAATTTTTTAAAAAATTAAACACCCATACTGCACACCGCGGCTCTGGGAGGAGAAAGGAGCAGCACCCGGAGGCAACAGAGATCACTTCGCTTCAGGCCTCGCACCGACGGTGAAGAAAAACAAGTAAATCTCTGCAACAGCAGCCCCGCCCCCAAATCCTCAAGTCGAGCTGCACTCACACCCCATGTCCACCGGGATCTCCATCGACAATGGCCACAGGTCCATCCAACTGATTCGGAAGGCAACATAGGCCCAAACAAATGTGCTTATAAAACAGAGGTCCCAGAATAAAATGAAGACATTTGAAGGCCGCATCGATTGGTCCACCCCCCTCTCTCTTCATCTTCAACCTCCTCTTACGTTAAGTGAAAATTTGAATATATTAATGTATCAGCTGCATCTTCTATTCAAGTGTAGAATCCTCTTCTGTTTTAAATGAAAACTATTCAGATAGTTCCATTGCAGTTAAAAATCAGTTGCTGCGTCCAT
Source organism: Geotrypetes seraphini (assembly GCF_902459505.1). NCBI lineage: Eukaryota > Metazoa > Chordata > Amphibia > Gymnophiona > Dermophiidae > Geotrypetes > Geotrypetes seraphini. The sequence continues at coordinate 538,456,535 of NC_047084.1, forward strand.
TTTCAATATTAAACAAAGTCAAACTCAAGAATATTAAAATACTTCTGTACTTCACCAAAATTTCTAAGATCTATGTAAAATAAATATACATATAAAAAAAAACCAAAAAACAAACATATTTTACATCTGTATAATTAATCTTCAGTTCATAGGTGTTTCTTGAGATGACAAGAATTCTTTTAACTTTTCTGGATCCTCAAATTGGTAAAACTTGTCTCTGAACATAACCCTCATCAAAGCAGGGTAGTTTAGCCCGTAGTTTGCCCCAAGCTCTTTTAGTGGTTGTCTCAACTGAAGAAATTGCTTGCGCAGCTGCACTGTCTCTTTGGCAAAATCCGGGACAAACATTAGTTTTGAATCTTTATAAGACAAGTTTTTTGTTTCTTTTGCCATCTTTAAAATCTCCAGAACATGCTGAAAGCGCAGTAAATGCAAAATTACTGGTCTGGGCTTTGCCTGGTCTTGAGGTCTCCTCCCTGGGATCCTATGCGCTCTTTCTATTTCAAGTGTCTCTTTTAACTTGATAGGAAGTATTTTCGGGATTATTTCTTCCAGAAAGGATGTTATATTTCTCCCTTCTGCCCCTTCCTTTAAGCCCAAGATCCTTTGTTCTGCCTTCTTGACCGGTTCTCAAAGTCCGTCATCTTCTTTGCCATTTCTTTTAGGATCTTATGATCCTCTTTATATTCCTACTGCACTTATTCAATTTTTCCTACTCTGATTTCAACCTGATCCATTCTGCTGTTTACCAAGTCCAGTTTGTTATTCATATTCACCATCTCTTCCTTCATCTCAGTCAAAGTTTATCTGATGTTTCTTAGTTCCAAAACCTCAATCATATCCAAGGCATCCATTGGCAAAGGAGTCCCAACAGGGGTATGTGGATCTTCTTTTAATCTTTTTGTCTTTCTAGCAGACTTTGTAGGAATTTCCTGCATCTTCTGCTTGTTAGAAGCCATTAGTAGAGGATTTTACAGATTTTCTATCTGGATAGAAGATAAATTGTATAGCTGGAACCCAGTAAGTACTACTAAGAGGAGGGAACTCAACAGCTAACCAGCCATTAACCACGTCTCCATGTTCTGGAATCCCTCCATCAACACTTCATACCAGCCACAAGATGAGTAACTGTTTTTAGCTCTTTCTTACAGAATTTCCAGATGTCAGTTGCACCAGTTTTTTCATTGTTTGCTGTGAAATATCCTTTTCATAATCCACTGTCCTGGGTTCCAACTATGAACTACTCATTCTTAGGTTTAAATTCACTCTCCTTAAATATTCATATATGCAATATTGATCCTTGACTGGTTCCTGGAGTTACACTTTGGGCTCCTTTTACTAAGCTGCGATAGCGGTTTTAGCACGTGCTTAGCGTGTGCTAAATTGCCACACGCACTAGACGTGTAGCACGGGTTTAGCATGCGCTAAAATTCTGCACACGCTAAAAACGCTTAGTAAAAGGAGACCTTTGTATTTCACACTGAACTTATGCATTTGCCACTGGTTGTTTCTCTCCTACTGATCCAATTCCTTGAACAGTATTTTCTTTCCTGCACAAATTCTGTTGCTTCCTTCCTGTTTGGTACTGATGGATTTTCAGTTGCTTCTTTCCCCTTTTCTACCAATGGATTTTCAACCATTCCTTCTATTCATTGGAATGCTTAAGTTTAATAATGGAACTGCAATCTGGAAGTTTCTTTTCATATTTCAACACATGTTGTGCATTGGAATCTGATAAAGCCATTATTAATCCTGGAGGCCTTTGATAGTAGCTCAATAGGGGTAATCTATTTCTACAAAACCCATTCCTCCTTCAGCTCTACGAATGTACAGTCATGGCATGAAGGAGTTTTCATGTTCACACATCTAGGGCTCCTTTTACAAAGCTATGCTATAGCCTTAATGCATGGAATAGCGCGTGCTAAACAGCTGCGTGCGCCAGCTGCTACCTCCTCCTTTTGAGCAAGCAGTAGATTTTTGGCTAGAGTGCGCTAATCCGGTGCGTGTACTAAAATGCTTAGCGCACCTTCGTGAAAGGAGCCCCTAGTTTTTCAAAGTCTTTAAGAAGCCAGTCTATAATATCAAAACTATCCCCCTCTTTTACTAAGACGCGCTAGCCGATTTAGCATGCGCTAATCGATTTAGCGTGTGCTAACGATTAGTACATGCCCATTTTATTCTATGGACACGTTAGCATTTAATGTGCATTAATCGTTAGTGCATGCTAAATCAGTTAGCGTGTGCTAAATCGGTTAGCACGCCTTAGTAAAAGGACCCCTATATGAGAGTGTAGGATGCGCCAGCTGATTAATTGCCAGCAGCTTACCCCATGGCATTAATGCACTCTTCAGTATTAATTTTAGTCTCCTATAATATTCTTTACTGTTTTTTTCTCTCAGATATTTATTCACTCCTAGATATTTCTATTATGGCTGTATTTTGGTTGAAATCGTAATCTTGATTAATTGTATATTATTTATTTATTTCCCACTGTAGTTCCTTGTGACTGTGCAAGTCAACCCGCCATTGCTCAGAGTCGCAAGGAGCTGCAGTGGGGAAAAATAGATAATAACATACTTTTACAATAATTACATGATTAAACGCAATTAGAAATTTTAATCAAAATACAGCCCTGTAAGAATTAAAGAATAAAAAGTCATGAAAATATAAGAAATAGAAAGTACAAATAAGAATATTGCATAAGAACATAAGCGTTGCCATACTGGGACAGATCAAAGGGCCATTAAGCCCAGTATCCTGGTCAACCCAGGTCACAAGTACCTGGCAAGATCCCAAGCAGTAAAACAGATTTTATACTTTTACTGCTAATCTAAAACAGCATGCAGAATAGCTGAAAACAGCCTTACCATTTTCACACTCTTCTTCAGAAAAGCAAGCCTAATTTACAGTAAGTTGTGCACATATCGACCCATATTCTATAAGCATGCACATAACTAAAAAAAAAAACAACCCACCCATAATCCACCCCTAACCATGTCCACTTTTGGATAGGCACTTTGGACAAGGCGCCTAACTTTTAAAGAATTGTGCCTACTCAGTTGAGCAATATCTTTGCAGATATCAGTGTTTGAAAACCCCATTAACAGGAAGATGTAAAAATTGAAACATTACACTGCATGTGGCTCTGATCATGTTATTTATTATATTGTGTGTCTTTGCAATCAATTTTATGTCGGACAAACCTCTAGAGCTCTGTTCACTCACATGGTAGAACATCACAGTGCTGTTAATCAACAAAGAGCCGATTATACTTTTCATATTGCACAGTGTGAGATTTGAGCATGCAATTTCTACTTTACAATACTGTACATTGATTTTTTTTTTTTTCTTAAAGTGGTGCCATCTACTGTCAGTGGAGGCGCTTGTTACTTCAGCAAAAATAGCATTGGATTTTTACTCTGTATCCTATGGAGCCTTGAGGTAAAATCAAATGGTTCCACTTCTTTTGAAACATCTTTTGGATTTATTTATTTTTTTTTTTTTTTTTTTTTTAGAAAGTTTGGAAATAAATCTGAAAGATTTATTTTCTATACAGTAAAAATATTTGTACTGAGATGTCTTTAAATGCACTAGGTCCACTGATTGGTGGATTTAAAAATTTGGCATCTATGAGAACATAAGAATAGCCGTACTGGGTCAGACCAATGGTCCATCAAGCTCAGTAGCCTGTTCTCACGGTGGCCAATCCAGGTCACTAGTACCTGGCCAAAACTCAAGGAGTAGCAACATTCCATGCTACCAATCTAGGGCAAGCAGAGGCTTCCCTCATGGCTTTCTCAATAACAGACTATGGACTTTTCCTCCAGGAAATTGTCCAAACCTTTCTTAAAACCAGCTACACTATCCGCTCTTACCACAAGCTCTGGCAATGAGTTCCAGAGCTCAACTATTCCCTGAGCAAAAAAAAAAAAAGAGACATTGAAGGGCATTTTCAAAAGAAACTTCATAGCCCATTCCCTTTCAGCAGCACTCCTCTGTCTTACATTGCTGTGCAGGATCCTTGTTCCCTAATCTCATTCTTGCCTTTTTGTGAAAACTCCTACTCTTTTGTTCCATGAGATATTTTCTCCCAAATTAGTCACACTGTTTTCATTGTCTAGATACCTCTTATAGCAGTTCAAGCCAGGCCAGGGGGAGAGTGTGGCACAGTGGTCAGAGCTACAGCCTCAGGACCCTGAGTAGGAGCCTGAGGAACCTGAGGTTGTGGGTTCAAACCCACACTGTTCCTCATGGCCCTGGGCAGGTCACCCATTGCCCCCAGGTACAGGGGACAGGGAAAAATGAATGAGTACCTGAAAAAAATTCATGTAAACTATTCTGAGCTCTCTTGGGAGAATAGTATAGAAAATTGAATAAACAAATACGAGTGGTGTAGGAAGGTGATTTTTCTCTCCTTCTAGCTTTTTGATCTCCCTTGTCTTCTGCCCTGACCTTTTCCCCTCACTTTCTCTCTTTCGCTCCTTCAAATTTTCCAGCCCCATCCTATCTTCTCTTTTCTGGAGCCCAGCCTGGCAGCAACATTTAAGGACTAAGATGGTTGTATTTTAGGGTATCCTGCCCCAGCAGCCTCACTAACTGATTTCCTTTCATCCTTTGTACACTGCAGCTTTAGCTCTGCTTTTGAAACCAATGTTTGAGCCCAGAGCAACTGAGCAATCACACATGACAGCCTGGGTACTGTGAAGCTGCTATTAGTCAAAGGATGTCTGTCCTCCGTGGGATCCTCAGATCATCCTGCTAGCTGTATACAGAGCAACTAAGCTCCTTGCACCTTGAGATCTGGTTACATGATCCAAGCTGCTGTCTGATGAGGGACATCTGTCCTCTACTCTTTCTCCCCACTAAGCTGTACACAAAGCAGTTCAAGGAATATTCAGCAGTATTGCTCCAAAGAGACAGTGCAGCCTCATCCCTTGTAGCTGGCCCCACTGCATTAATCAAAGCCTCCACTCCCACATGTTTTGTTTGTCTGCTCTTTGTCTTATTAGAATGTCACCTTCATGAAGTTCTTCTTACATTTACAGGCATATGTTACAGCATTTAGACTCCGATTCTACAAATGGCACCTAAAACAAAGGAGTCAAGGAACACAGAGCTTATTGCTAATCAAGCTTAAGTTAGGGGTCCGTTTATAGAATCATGCCTAGTAGCGCCTAAACTAGACTTAGGCACCAGCACGCACCCTAAACTTAGGCGCTCCGTATTTATGCTAGGATTTTCTTGGCCTAAATACCAGCACCAGTGTAGGTGCCTACATGCAAAACATACCCAAGATCCACCCCATAACCACACCCACTTTCTACAAGGCGCCTTGGACTAGGCAATTACCTGAAAGTCGTAGACTCCTATCAGGCTAGGGGGTCTAATACCCAATTAATTTTAATTTAAGCCAATTATGAAATAATAATTGTCAATTATCAGTGACGATTAAGCTTTTTTAAATAATTAAGTTGGGTGCCTAGATTGGCTAGGCATGCCGATCTGGGTTCCTAACTTTATGTGTCTTTGATTGAATCAGGACCTTAATGTGCATAATAATAGTCACGTACGTATGTATAACTTGCACTTGCAATTGGTACCTAACGTTAGACAAACTATTATAGAATGAGAAGGCTAGTGTAATGATTCCCAGACCCGGTCCTGGAGGGACCCCAGGTCAGGTTTTCAGGATATCCACAATGAATGGTTCATCTAGCCCAGTATCGTGTTTCCAACAATGGCCAATCCAGGTTTCCTGGCAGAAACACAAATATTAGCAACATTCCATGCAGCCAGTCCCAGGGCATGCAGTAGCTTCCCCCATATCTATATCAATAGCAGACTATGGACTTTTCCTCCAGTAACTTGTTCAAAACTTTAAAAACCTAGCTATGCTAACCGCTTTTACCAGAGCTTAACTATTCATTGTGTGAAAAAATATCCCCTCCTATTTGTTTTTAAAAGTATTTCCATATAACTTCATTGAGTGTCCCCTGGTCTTTGTACTTTTTGAAAGAGTAAAAAATCGATTCACTTTTCCTGTTCTATACCACTCAAGAAGATCCAAGAACTGGATATAGGATATGTGCTAGATGTAATCTATTTAGATTTCAGCAACGCCTTTGATATGGTTCTTCACAGAAGACTCCTGGATAAGCTGAGATGGTTGAACTTAGGTCCCAAAGTGATGAACTGGATTGGAAACTGGTTGACCTACAGGTGACAGAGGGTGGTGGTAAATGAGAAGAGATCTCCAAAAATTAGAAGAATGATCAAAGGTCTGGCAGTTAAAGTTTAATGCAAATAAATGCAAAGTGATGCACTTAGAGTGACGAAATCCAAAGAAGATGTACAAGATAGGAAGTGAGAGAATGATGAGACAGCTCAGGAGAGGGATCTTAGGGTGATGGTAGGCGTGATAAGTAAGATTTTAATCAAAGATAGCACCCAAGATTTTTAAAGTCAATTCAAAATATATTGGATACCCTCTAATAGTAATAGGATGGGTAAGTGTAGGGGAATCTGTTTAATCATCAGGTCTGCAAATGGACTGGACTTTATTTTATTAGTTTTTCTTATTTTATTTTAGTCTGTTTTTTATTTTTAAGTTCTATTTAATTTTACTGCCTTAATTTCTATTTTATTTTTGATGGATATGTACACAATGTGGATATAATACAATTGATACAAAATACCACCATAAAAATACAATTGATACAAAACACCACCATAAAAATCATTACAAATAGAAAAAAAAATTTGATCATGTCATCCCCCTACTAAAATCTGCTCATTGGCTGCTAATTCCTTACTGAATTATTTATAACATAGCTATTCTCTCTTTTAAGTCTCACAATACTAAAGAACTGGCCTTTATCTATAAACTTCTTATTCCTCACGAACCTACTCGAATCTTAAGATCTGCCTCTCAGTATCTACTCCATATACCATGATTGAAAATTATTAGCACATGTCAAGCTACTTCATTCACTATTACAGCCCCCACGATATGGAATTCTCTGCCTTTTCATATCAGGGCAGAAAAAAATATAGACAAATTTAAGGGACATTTAAAGACTTACCTTTTCCACGATGTATTTGACACTTAAAAAGATCTTGAATATTGCCAGAGTTGCTCAACAATCCTGATTGTTTTCCCTCCCTTTTGTGGCTTACCTTCTGTGTAGAGGGCTGCACGGGAACAGGGATTGCGGGAATCCCGCGGGTCCCGCGGGACTCCTGCAGGGATCCCCCCTCAGGTCTACAGGACTCCCACGGGGATGGAACCAGGGTTCCTGTGGCCTGGAAAGAGAATTAGTAGAAGATAGACAAAAGCAGAAACTGGGATCAAGATGATGGAAAAACAAAATGTCCCACTGGCTACAGCAAGGGAGATGTTCATTTTGAGGGTGGCTAAGCTCAAAGTGGGAGGCCCAGCCACCTCTCATGGCCACCAATTGTGTTTAGTACAAAATGAAGCACTTGCTGAGTTTGTTTTGGGGTTTCCAGTTCAGGTTTGGCACATTTTTCTTATGCATCCCTTGTCCTGAAAAGTGCCTCGTTCAATTCTGCTTTAAATTATTTTGATGCTGTATTGTTTGACTTGTTGCTGCATTAAAAATCATTTGTGGATCTTGGAAGGACCTCTCACAAGTTACCTATGCCAGACGGTGGAACCAGATTTGTTTGCTCTACAGATACGAGCTTTATATTGCCAACAAATCCAACTCTTTTAACAAGAAATGGTCCACCCTACAGTCACACCTAATGTCTATTCTAATTTTTTCTGGTGATGTTAAGCATCTCTTATTTGTGTTCTCTGTTATTTGTTTATATTTGTTTATATTGTTTATATTTGAAAAATCAAAACTGCCAGAAGTAAATTGTTTCTTTTTATGGGGGGGCGGGCGGGGACAGAGGAGATTCCTCACAGGGTCAGGCGGGGACGGAGAGGATTCCTTATGGGGACGGGCGGGGACAGAGGTGATTTTGGTGGGGATGGGCGGGGATGGAGAGGATTCTTGCGGGGACGGGCGGGGATGGGCAGGATACTGGTGGGGAAGGGTGGGGACGGGCGGGATTTCTGTCCCCGCGCAACTCTCTACTTCTGTGTACTCTTTACTTTTAATTTTATAGCTCCGCCTTCTTTGCTATTGTTTTCTTTGTATTGTCAAGTTTTGTTAACTGAATAGTTGCCAAACTATGCAACATAGTAGGCAACCGCACAACAGATGAAAGCACAGTGCCCAACAAAAGCTCAATGCCCGACAGTATGACGCAGGACCTACTCCTGCTGGAGCATTGGTCAAAGACTTGGCAACTAAGTTTCAATGCCAAAAAATGCAAGGTCATGCACCTTGGCGGCAAAAATCCATGCAGGACTTACACCCTAAATGGTGAGATCCTAGCAAGGACTGTAGCAGAACGTGACTTGGGGGTGATTATTAGCGAAGACATGAAGACTGCCAATCAAGTGGAGAAAACTTCATCCAGGGCTAGACAAATCATGGGCTGTATCCGTAGAAGTTTCGTCAGCCATAAGCCCGAGGTCATAATGCCATTGTACAGATCCATGATGAGACCCCATCTGGAATACTGTGTACAATTCTGGAGGCCGCATTATCAAAAAGATGTGCGGAGAGTTGAGTCGGTTCAGCGAATGGCCACCAGGATGGTCTCAGGACTCAAGGATCTCCCGTATGAGGAACGACTGGGTAAGTTGCAGCTGTACTCACTCGAGGAACGCAGAGAGAGGGGAGACATGATCGAGACGTTCAAATATATCACGGGCCATATCGAGGTGGAAGAGGATCTCTTTTTCCTTAAAGGACCCACAGCAACAAGAGGGCACCGTTGAAAATCAGGGGTGGGAAATTTCATGGCGACACCAGAAAATATTTATTCACCGAAAGGGTGGTTGACTGCTCGAATAATCTTCCACAACAGGTAATTGAGGCCAGCAGCATGCCAGATTTTAAGAAAAGATGGGATTGGCATGTGGGATCTCTTCATGGAGGTAGTTAGGGGGTGGGCCATTAGTGTGGGCAGACTAGATGGGCCATGGCCCTTTTCTGCCGTCATTTTCTATGTTTCTATGTTTTAATACAATTTGTAAAATGCTTAGAAGTTCTGATTTGTGTTTAATCAAAAATTTTAATAAACTTGAAAAATTGAAACTTTTCATGTTCCTTATTTTTCTTGGCACTTTAACTTAGAATGTAAGTCCATTTGGGACAGAGAGGGAAGTTTCTTTTTTTTATTTTTTAAATCTTTATTAAATTTTCAAACTACAAGTATGCATGCAAATAATTCATGTACATATAGGGCTCCTTTTACGAAGGTGCGCTACGGGTTTTACCGCACGCACTGGATTCGTGCGCGCTAGCCAAAAATCTACCGCCTGCTCAAAAGGAGGCAGTAGCGGCTAGCGCACATGGCATTTTAGCGCACGCTATTCCACGTGTTAAGGCCCTAGCACGCCTTTGTAAAAGGAGCCCATAGTATTACAAGAAAAGAGAGGGAAGTTTCTAAGTGCCTTAAGACAATGTATTTTACATAAATTGTAATTCGCTTAAGTTTAAGGGAATAGAAATGTTAAAAATAAATAAATAAAGCTTCGGCAACTCCGGTGTTGTAGACTACTGTAACGTCACATGTGAATGAAGGTGCTGTGCAGCTCAGGAGGAAGGGAAGAAATCTTGACTGATAAGTTGAATACTGTCAGTAATACTTGGGTGATGATGTGTGCTTACAACCAAGACACTATCATGTTTGGCTACCTATGTGGTTTGCATGGTGGAGACTTGGCAACCAGTGTTTAAGCATGAGTGATTGGATTTGCACAGAATGGCGGGCGCAACTCTGGCCACCTTGTTGGTCAGATTGGATGGACTGTGCAGGTCTTTCTATACTATCTGAATAGATCAAACGAGGAATTATTCCAGTGGCCTGAAGAAACACACAGGAAGCCCTGAAGAAAGTCACAGCATGACGGCTGAAACATTGGCTCCATTTACTCAGACACAGCAAGACCCAGACAACTGCAACAATCATGATGCCAGCCAAGGAAGCCTAAGAGAACAGTGGTAAGACCCGTCTCGGAACCAGCTAGTCTAGTCTTGGTACCTGCTAAAGGCAATGCCTGAGCTGCGTAGGTCATTAAAAGATGCTGGAGTAAGATGGCACGATCAACGAAGTTAAACCTGCCAACAGATCTAATGAAGACAAATAAATGATTTTGTCTTGGTTAAGCTGGTGACGTATTGGACTACTAAGAAGAGTGTTTTCAGTACTATAAGCCTTTCTAAAACTAATCTGGTGATGATGGAGGACCCCAAAGAGACAAAAGATTAAGAATTAGAAAAAGAGAGGCAGGGAAGGAGGAGTCTAAAAGCACTCCCTAGCCCGATCTCCACTCCCCCAACCTTCCTACCAACACTGAGGATGAATTCATTCTTGAGTCTACAGACACGCATTAATCTGTTGGGACAGCAGCAGACGAACCCTGTGGCAGTAGAAGCTTGTTTCATTTGACTTTATGAGAGCAGCTGTTCTGCGACATGCAAGCTGCTTTATCTTCAGCCAGCATATGCGGTGTGTTCATAGTGCATGCAACAGAACCAGCAAGCTGTAGCGCTGTGTCATATCCTCAGAGGGGGCCTCACCATTACTGTATGTATGAAATAATAGGACAGATGTTTCTATGTTCAGGGTGTCATTTCTGGTCTTTTAAGGGATAGGATAAGTTTACTTTGGTTTCCTTTTCAGTCGTGCTGTTTTCAAAAACCCTCTTTAGTTTTCGTAGTTACAAAGTGGCCTTTTGAAATCCTATAGCTTGGTATTTGCCACAGCTTGACTGCACAGACTGTTGGCATGTTGCCATTTCACAGAAATGGCTGTGCCTCTGAGACCTCATATAAGCCACTGGAAGTTTATTACCATGGTTTGAACTCTGTTAAGATCACTCAGAAAATACTGATTTTCCTAAATGCCAGTTTAGTAGTAATAGCAGTGGAGCCAAGCTTAAGTGCACTCCTGCGATATTTTGTGCAAAGTACATTATAATATTCAGTACCTGGAAATTTGCCCCAGCAGGAACAGACAGCCTCTTCTTAATCTATTTCTGGAACAGGGGAACAGCTTTCCAGGTACACGTTGCATTTTACAATAAATATTCACATGCCTGCCTACCCATCATGCTTCTGATTACTGTAATCATGTTTCAGGTGTGAATTAGGACAGAGGCAAATTTTACAGCCACAGCAATTAGTTACTTCAGCCAGTGTTAAATGTTAATATGTCAAAATTATCATTTGAAGTGCCCCCCCAATACTGTTCTACATGATTTTTACTTGATTGCCTCAGAATAACCTTAATACTCCTTCAAGACTGTATAAAATTATGTTACAATAACAGATTCCATAGTGCTTAATCAACATTTTGTGGTACAATAGTCTGTTTTTTTATGCACTGGCAGGGAAATCCTATAACCAACGCTTAAACTTAAGCATCAGTAGGCGCCCTGTCGATGCCTAAATAAAAGACGACTGGAATCATGGCCAGGTAGCCGCTTTAGGCCGCAGAACACCAAGGTAGGCATGGCCATCGCCGGAAGTGGTGTTAGGCGGGCTAAAGCGGCTACCTAGCCGTGATTCACGGCAAGATAGGTGGCTGAAATGTAGGCCCGGAAAACCCGGGCCTACATTTTAGTTGCCTAATTATGCCGCTGTGGGAAGCCAGCCCACAGCAGCCATAAGATGATCGTGGCAGGGGAAGTTATCCCCAATCAGGGAACCCTGCCAGCTCAACTGATCAGGGAGGAAAATACCCCTGTTGAGATCAGCTGAGCGGCTGCGACAGGGACCCCCCAACATCAGCAGAAGGGATGTCCACTCCCTCATGATGGAATCCCCAACCCCCCCCCCAATCAAAGTCCCGCAGCAGGAGGGATGCCCACTCCCTCTTACTGGAATCGCCAAACCCCCCTGCTGTTGAGTGATTGACACGCGATCAGCGGCTGCATTTAAGGCGACCGCCAACATAGGCACTGGTTACAGAATCTGGGCCTAAGGGCCTGATTCTCGAACCATGCATCCTGATTTTAGGTGGTGGTAGGCAAAAGTGGAACAACAAACAAAATCCGATATTCAAAGAAAGCCAGAACAGTAGAGCAATTGAACCAACAAGTCTCAGGTTTATTGACATAAAAAATAAATAACAAAAAACCTAAAGTAATAAAAACAATGAACACAAATCAGTTTAGTAGTTTGGAATTGCTTCTTCAAGCTTAAAATGATTCTCTCACTTTCTTCACTTCTGGACTCTAAATCCCTCATCATTCTCATCCATTCTCTGGTCATTTCTACTCTAGATTACTGTAATTCTTTATATCAAGGAATCGCACAAAAAGAAATCAGGAGACTCCAGATTATTCAAAATACGGCCATAAAAATTATTTTTCAGACTGGCTACCTATCTCCCATCAAATTATGTTTAAAATACTCTTTTTAACCTTTAAGGTATTTTCTAATCACTTACCTGCTTTCATAGACAGACTTTTAACTCCATATACAACATCAAGACCTCTTCTAGCCACCCAACAATCTCTTCTTTCTGTTCCCTCTATTAGGCAATTATTTCATGACACTACTTGTAAAAAATTTTTTACAGTGGTATCCCCAACATTGTGGAATGTGCTACCATTTGCTCTTAGGCATGAATCCAACCTTTCCAAATTCAAATCAATGCTAAAAAATCTCTCTCTTTAAAGAAGCACATGAGACCTAGAGTTTGAACTTATCCATGAACTTATCAAATTCCATCTGTCAGGCAGCTGAAACTGACAGTGTCTAGAGACAGTATATTCCATCATATAGGGCCTAGGGAATGGAATAAGCTTCCTGAGTATATTCAACGGCAGCAGAATATACAGAACTTTAAAAAAACTGTTGAAGAGGCACCTTTTTTGCCAGATGAAAGATAAGGTCTGAGACTGTGTTATTAATGAAAAAGGGAAGAAGATAGTAACGTGCTGGTCGCCTGTGTATTTTAGGGTTTGTACTTCTTGTATAATGGGAGGTTTTGTATTGTGGGAGTTTGTATCATTGATGGTGTATGTAATGTTTGATGTAATGTTATAGTTTTTGTTTGTAAGTTTGTAATCCGCTCTGGGTAAGGGTGAGATATAAATGAATAAACAAAACAAATATACAATGCAGCCTGCCCTTTTGTCTTTTCTCAAGTTTCATTTGAGTTTGATGAATCGCTTATTTAGTTTTACTAAGCGAGGTACAAAATCGATAAAAATATAAACATCTACTAAGTCTATTCCCTTCAGTACCTTGAATGTTTCGTTCATGTTCCCTCTCAATCTCCTCTGTTTGAGGGAGAAGAGGCCCAGTTTCTCTAATCTTTCTCTAAACTCCTCCAGCCCCTTAACCATCTTAGTCGCTCTTCTCTGGACCCTTTCGAGTAGTACCGTGTCCTTCTTCATGTACGGTGACCAGTGCTGGATGCAGTACTCCAGGTGAGGGCGCACCATGGCCCGGTACAGCGGCATGATAACCTTGTTATACCGCTTATGTATATCACAGATCTCAGCGGTTTACAATATAACACAGATAGATTAGGAAAGGAACTCCATTAGTGATAGTAAAGCTAGAGATAAGATAAAGAGATAGGATATATCATACGTGGCTCAGTCCAGACCTATTAGCTGGAACTATGTATTAGATGCAATTACATATAAATTAAATAAAAAGGAGAGGAGAACATAGAAAAAAAATAAAACAAAGTTTTTGAAGATGATTTCAATTCATTCTGCGAAGCAGAAGTTGGCTCTACCGTAGCCGAATTCGATCCTGGCAGGTAGAACTGTCAACCTCTGCCTGATGGAGAAACAGTGCCCAAGATCAGAGTCCATCAAAGACAGATAAGTGGGTCCACTGAGGCAGGCAGTCCAAGTGGTTGAAGAAGGGAGCCAGAAGCACTTGAGCACTGGAGCACTTGAGAGTCTAATGCAGTGAAGGAGTGCTGTACAGATGCCCATGGCTGTAAAATACTGCAGACCAGCTCTTTGTGAGCGTGAAACTGCTTTTGCTTTGGCCTTTCCACTGTCTTTCCCAGCTTTGCCACCAGCCATGGTTCTGAGCTCTCGAGTTTCCTGTCACAGGTAGCGAGTAACTGCTAACTACGAAGAGAGGGGGGAAAAGAAAATACAAGACGATGCTCACATGCTCCTGACGATGCACAATAAACCTCCTTTTAGCAAGGTAACCCCTCCTTTTTCCCTCTTGTGTAAATCCAAAGGTAGCGAATCATGGACAAACATTGTAGCAGTATAATAGACTTCAGTGGATGAGCTTAAGCGAAGGACCCTGCCTGTTTAAAACAGACTAAAATCAAAAGAAACTGTGGAAAAGTTTCTCTTGATGCAGGTGTTTATTCAGGCAATTCAAAGTTGCACATAACAATCCACTTATGCAAAGATTGGACCCTTGCTTTTTATGCCTTTGGGATAGTAGAGTCAAACATGAATATTGAGCAAAGAAAGATTGGCCTCCGAGGGAATATATGGTGGTTGGAGGACAAAATGTAATCAATGAACCTTTGGTAGCTTGATGAAACAATTTGTAAAAGTTTGAATAAAGATGGTTCGTGCATTGAATACATAAAGCATATGTTACCTGGACTTACCATGGAAAAACTGAAGGCAAGAATTTTCAGTGGTTCACAGATCAGACAACTTATAAATGACCCACATTTCATAGCAACAATGAATGAAATCGAATCATGTGCCTGGTCTTCGTTTGTTCTTGTTGTGAAAAACTTTCTTTGCAACAAGAAGGCAGACAACTACACACAACTAGTAGAGGATATGCTCTTTCATTTCAACAGGCTTTGCTGTAACATGAGTGTTAAAGTCCATTATCTGCACTATCACTTAGATTGCTTTCCAGAGAACCTTGGTGACTTAAGCGAAGAGCAAGATGAAAGATTTCACCAAGACATAAAAACAATGGAAGCCAGATACAAAGGAAGATGGGATGCACACATAATGACAGACTATTGTTGGAATCTTATGTGGGATTGTCCGGGCAGGTCTCACTCTCGGAAGTCTTACAAAAGGAGCTTCTTGTGTGTCGAATGACGGTATTCTTTTCTTTTAATTTTTAATATGTTTCCTTAATGCTTAAAAGATATTAAACACTACATTAAAATATCCTGATTTTTTTTAATAGGTGAGCCGAGTGACGCGTGGTATATGGCACATGTTCTGTATCTCAAAAACTAGAACAGATAGGCGAAAACTGGTGCCATTTTTAAAATCAGCATTTCAAATATATCCAGAAACAGGTCTAAGATTTGATGCACCAAATAAGTATTGGCCAGTGTCATTGAAATCACCTGTTATTATTGTGTTACTCAGTTTGTTGGCCTCCCTAATTTCTGATAACATTTCAGCATCTGTCTATTCATACCAGGCGGATGGTAGTACACACCTATCGCTATCCTTTTCCCATTTACTGTGACTTTTCAGCTGTTAGATTCTGTGTGGCATTATAATTAGTTAACCCCCTTTTTACAAAGTCACGTTAGCAGCTGCCGCGCTTCAAAAGCCCCAAATCCTTTAAAATCTCTATGGGCTTTGGGGCAGTTACCGGAGCATCAGCCGCTAGGCTGCTTTGTAAAAGGGTGGGTGGGTGTGTGGGGGGAGGGGGGGCTACTATGCAAAGTTTCTATACATTCTTTTTATAATAGACTTTCTTTTAAATCTTCTTTTTCCTCTTCCAAGCATTGATAGGTACAAGAATGCATTTATCATTATGGGTTATAATGTTATAAAGGATTCTTTTTTTAAAACCCCTGTGATTCTATAAATGGAGCACAGATCTGACAAAGATGTTTGCTGAGAATTTAGAGAAACTTAAATACCAGAGTTCAGATTCACAGCAAATAATTCATTATAGTTCTATTAATTTTCAGTTATCATGTCTACATGAATACCTTGGAGGAAGGTGCATAGCAATAAACAAGATTTATCATGCTGATGCCTATTACACCCATAAGTAATTAAGTTCTTTCCAAGATGTTGCTTCTGCAAATGCTAGATAATTCCATTTAAGCAGTCAAGAGTCATAATTGGAGTTTGCTTAATTGGGGAGAAGTAAGAAATAGAGAAATTAGATATGAGTATATAGCTTGTATGCTAAATATACCCTTCTCTTTCATTCTCTTTACTTGGTATCTACATCCCTTAGGTGAGGTGGATGCCAGAATGGTAACAAGCTTTCAAAAAAAATTAGTGGGCTTATTTCTAATCTATATGTGTGTTTGTGTGTTCATGTATTACTGGTGTATATGGCTATGACCCAGAAGAGAGAGGGGAAGGTAAAGTTTCAATATAGGGATACCTAATCATCCAGTTTGGTTTGAAAATAATACAATGAAATCTAGTGTGACATTAGACCAAACCATGCAAAGTCTCTGGCAACAGATTTAAAAGGATGAATTTTTCAGTTTAACCACAGGATTAGCTACACGGTACTGTTTTTTTTAGGCACCCAAGTTCAGTGAAGAACGCCATTTAAGTGACATTTCTCATGATTTTCAAGGCGCCTAAATAAATCAGCACTGGAATCATGCTTCTGTCTGCACTTTACAGCGCATAACGCCACTATAGGGGTGGCTAATGCCATCTTTGGTGGGTGGCAGAGAGTCAGTGATGACTGGGGGAGAGTGGGGGGCTTGCCTTCATCCCTCCAGTGGTCATCTGGTCAGTTTAGGCATCTTTTTGGCACTTAGTTTGTTAAAATGCATCTAGCCCTTTTAAAAAATAGTTGCTATATTGGGCACCCTCCAATCTTCCGATTCCATGCTGAATTTTAAAGATTAATTACAAATTACTAACAATAGCTCTACAAGTTCATTTTTCAATTCTATCAGTACTCTGGGATGTATATCATCTGGTCCAGGAATTTGCTGCTCTTCAGTTTATCAAATTGCCCCATTACATTTTCCAGGTTTACAGATTTGTTTCATTTGACTCATCACCATTGAATACTATTTCTGGACTGGTATCTCTCTCTCTTATCACTGAAGACCAAAGCAAACAAATTAATTTAATCTTTACGCTACAGCCTTATCTTCTCTGTGCCCCTTTTGCCCCTCGGTCATTTAGCAATCCAACTGATTCTTTTACCAACTTCTTGATTCTAATATATCTAAAAAAAGCTTTTACTACAAATGTGTGTTTGCCTCCCATGCAATCTTCTTTTCAAAGTCTCAGTGTTTTGCATTAGATTTGCCATTTTTTATGCTATTTCCCATTATTTTCAGTCGGATCCTTCTTCCATTTCCTGAAGAACTTTTTTTTAAAAAATTCAAATAGCTTCATTCACCTCACTTTTTAAACCATTCTGGCTGTCATTTGCTTTTCTTCCTTCTTTTGTAATACAGGGATATACTGTATCTGATCTGGGCTTTCAGGATGGTATTTTTGAATAAAACAAAACCACAAACCATATGCCCTGTTTTCCAGAGCCCACACATACATACACAAAACCTGACTTTCACACTGGAGAAAACAAAAGCCTCAGATAAAAAGAGAACTCAACCATAAGACCAAATGGTACTTCAAATGGAAAGGCTCAAATTCATTCATAGGCAAAAAAAAAACCCCTCCACATATAGTCAATTACATATACAAGCAAGAGTTATTTTGTGTATAGGCTCTTAATATAAAAAATTGAAAATATGAAGCCCAAACACAAGTCTGCATACACTGGATATTTAGTCCAATACAAAACTCAGCCCCACACACTGTTGAAAACATCAGTAGAATTCACTTATATGCCAATATCCAACTTCATATATCCAGGTAGCAGTCCAAATCCTGATGGGGCTCCTGTTTTGCGGTAAAGAACCACTGCATCAGGGGATGAGATTTATAGCTTCAACATCATAGTCTTTCTAAACTAAACTAAACTAAACCTTAAGTTTGTATACCGCATCATCTCCATAAAGATAGAGCTCGACACGGTTTACAGGTAATTCAATAAATGAGGGAAGGACATAATAAGAAATTAGAGGTTAAGAAGAGGATAGCTAGCTTTAGTGGCGTACCAAGGGGGGGCGGAGGTCCGCCCCGGGTGCACGCTTCAAGGGGGTGCACAGCCGGCTGGGTCCAGAACCTCCCTCGCTGCTCAAAATGGCACTTCAGCGCGGTTGCTGTACATATTTCAGAGCAGAGTCAGCAGCTGCGCTGAAGTGCAGCAAGGTCCTGCGATGACTACTGCTGCCTCTGCTCCGGAAGAGATAAATGATGTCAGATGGGGGTGGACCGGCAGCCACAGTCATCACGGGACCTTGCCGCAACTCTCTGCGTCTGCTGGCCCAGCCCCCCTCTGACGTCACTTACCTCTTCCGAAGCAGAGGCAGCAGAAGTAGTCATCGTGGGACCTTGCTGATTTGGATGGAAAGGAGCATAGCAGGGTGGTGGAAGGAGAAAAAGGGGGTCAGGGTGGTAAGGAAGGATGTGGAGGGTGAGAAAGGGGGGTCAGGGTGGTAAGGAAGGGTGTGAAGGGTGAGAAAGGAGGTCAGGGTGGAATGGAAGGGTGTTGAAGAGAGAGAAAGGGGGTCAGGATGGTAAGGAAGAGTGGTGAAGAGAGAGAAAGGGGGTCAGGATGGTATGGAAACATGGTGAAGGGTGAGAAAGGGGGTCAGCATGGTATGGAAGCGTGGTGGAGGGAGAGAAAAAGCAGATGCTGATGGAATTGCAGGGAAAGGGGAAAGAAACATAAGGGGGAATCTATAGACATCATTTACCTTGACTTCCAAAAAGCCTTCGACAAGGTGCCACACGAGAGACTGCTTAAAAAGATATGGAACCACGGGGTACAAGGGGAGGTCCACCGATGGATCAAAAACTGGCTGGCAAACAGGAAGCAGAGGGTTGGCGTAAAGGGCCACTACTCAGACTGGAAGGGGGTCACGAGCGGAGTTCCGCAAGGGTCGGTGCTGGGACCGCTCCTGTTCAATATCTACATAAACGACCTAGAGGCGGGAACCAAGTGTGAGGTCATTAAATTTGCAGATGACACCAAACTATACAGCAGGGCTCAAACCAGGGAAGACTGCGAAGATCTCCAAAAGGATCTAACGCAGCTGGAAAAGTGGGCCGAAAAATGGCAGATGAGCTTCAACATGGGGAAATGCAAGGTCATGCACGTGGGGAAAAAAAACCCGATGTTCACATACAAAATGGGGGGAACACCACTAGGGGTCAGTAACCTGGAGAGAGACCTGGGAGTGATGGTAGACGCAACACTGAAGGCATCGGCGCAATGCGCCACAGCCTCTAGGAAAGCAAACAGAATGTTGGGTATCATTAAGAAGGGTATTACGACCAGGACGAAAGATGTCATCATGCCACTGTATCGTGCAATGGTGCGGCCTCATCTGGAGTACTGTGTCCAGTATTGGTCACCGTACCTCAAGAAAGACATGGCAGTACTTGAGGGAGTACAAAGAAGAGCAACTAAACTGATAAAGGGAATGGAAAATCTCCCATATACAGACAGATTGAAGCAGTTGGGACTTTTCTCCCTGGAGAAGCGAAGACTTAGAGGAGACATGATAGAAACCTTCAAGATCCTGAAGGGCATAGAAAAAGTAGACAGGGACAGATTTTTCAAATTAAGGGGCACCACAAGCACAAGGGGGCACTCGGAGAAATTGGAAGGGGACAGGTTTAGAACAAATGCTAGGAAGTTCTTTTTCACTCAGAGGGTGGTGGATACATGGAACGCGCTTCCAGAGGCTGTTGTAGACAAGAAAACATTAAATGGTTTCAAAGAAGGTTTGGATAGATTCCTAGAAGAAAAAGGGATTAAGGGGTATAAATAGGTATAGACCATTGCTCAGGCAATGGGCCTGATGGGCCGCCGCGGGAGCGGACCGCTGGGCAGGATGGACCTATGGTCTGCCCCAGCGGAGGCAACTTCTTATGTTCTTATGTTCTTAGTCTGAGCTTTACGCTAAAAAACACGATCAGAATTAGGATCCATAAACACATCTGTTTCCCACAAAAGATGACATACAGTACTGGACCCACATTTCCTATGACCACCTGGAATAATATCCATGAATGAGGTAAATTTTTGACCTTTGAAGATGCTCGTCTGAGTTATGCTTTTTTTTTTTTTTTTTTTTACTATTCTCCTCATTTTATCAGTCTCCAGTTAAATGCTATGATATTAGATTTTTTGTTTGTACTTCAGAGATTATATGAAAGCTAATCATATCATAATCACTATTATCAAGTGGCCCCAGCCAGGGCAGGATTAATTCGTCGAGGGCCCCTAGGCACACAAGTACACTAGGCGCCCTGCCCCACCCCACCATGTGCCCAGGCGGAAACAGGAAGCTGCGTCAGAGGAAGCTTTGGGCAAGCAGCACCGCTTGCAAAATTATAGTTCCCGTTGCCTTTCTTACCCGTGTTGCATGCTTGTCTTATTTTCCGTCGATGGGAGGGGGCCGCGTTACTGATCGGGGGGGCCCACATTGCCGATTGGGGGGCCTGCATTGCCGATCAATGCTGCAGGTGCCCATCGCTGTTTGGAAAAAACAATGTTGATACCCTCCTTCATTGGGCCCCCCTGACCATTTTGGGCCCTAGGCACATGCCTACTGGGCCTATTGGTTAATCCTGCCCTGGCCCCAACACCATTACCTCCTGCACCAATCTTGCTCTGCACTAAGGACTTGGTTTAAAATTGTTCCCCCTCTTATTGGTTCCTGAACCAGCTGTTTTATAAAGCAGTCCTTGATTTTATCAGGGTATTTTACCTCCCTAGCATGCCCTGATTTTACATTTACCAGTCAATATCGGGGTAATTGAAATCACCAATTATTATTTTGTTACCTAGTTTGTTAACCTCCCTAATTTCTGATAACATTTCAGCTTCTGTCCATGCTGGCTAGGAGGATGGGAGTATACTTCTATCACTATTTTTTCCCCCTTTACACATGAAATGTCTATCCACAGGGATTCCAAGGTGTGTTATGTTTTCTGCAGAATATTTAGTCTATTTGATTCAAGGCCCTCCACCAATTTGATCCACTCTATCACCATGATATAATTTGTACTCTGGGGTTGTCTGTCTGCCATGTCTCAGAGATTCCTATTATATCTTTTCATTGAGTGCAATATATTCTAACTCTCCTATCTTGTTTAAATGAAATAAGGAGATACCTTTTTTATTGAACTAACTTAATACATTTTGTGATTAGCTTCCAAAGGTAACCCTTCCTTTTCAAATCAGAAATAAGCAGAAACAAGAAGGGTTGTCTTCGAAAGCTAATCAAAAAATGCATTAAGCTAGTCTAAAAAAAAGGAAAGAAATCACTATTTCATTTAAGCTTTGTTTTATCTCTCTATACTGTATTAGGCTGTGATGTGATTGACAGATAACTGAGCACAGTTGCTGCCTAAAAGGAAAACTCTTACAAAAGGTTCTCTGCAAAGGTTACTTTCTCTAGCAAATAACTTTAACTAGATGTTCAACCATTTGTATAGATACTATCTCAAACTGGACATTTGATGAGAGAAATATTTAAAATTACAATCATTAGCTGCCACCCATATAGCCTCCAAAGTAATGATTCTTGACTTTTCCAGATGGAATTACGGTATATCTAACATTTTCAGTTGCAAACACACCAGTCAAACCTCATCACTCCCAAAAAAACCCACAGCTACTGTGGTTAGACCAGCCAACACAAGAATGATCAGTAACATCAGCCATTGTTGCTTCTCTCGTTCAGATGCCAACGTAGCATGATCTGGGGCTCATCTCCCATTTTCAGGACTCAAGGTAACATTAAGAGCCTAAGAAGATGTTCGTCATACATCCACTGGCATTGCACCAATCAGCTTATTCTTAGGCACAGGGTGCAGAGCAGCTCTGTAGAGCACAAAAGTCTATCAAACCAGCAAGAGTGATAAATTCCAGGCCAGAAAAATAGATGTGGGATTTGTCCTTCATTGTTACTATTTTGCTGGCAAATTTAAGCAATAGAAAAAAAGAAAAAAAACTTCCACTGCTAAGCACTGATGGTAGACATCTGCCTTCTTGCTTGGCACCCTAGCCCTCCGCCCCCCAAAAAAAGAAGTGCTCATACTTCATTTCTAATTTGCTCCCAGTTAAACACCTGTAATTTTTGTCCCCTTTTCCCTCAAATTCTTCTTGATATGTTAGGGCAGATGATCATAAAGAGAGTATCAAAAATGCTAACATACATTATTAGTCTGTCTTAGTAGGGATTCTGTGCACGAAGCTTGACTTATAGCAGGGTCAATTCAGGTCAAATGCTGGCGCACCTACAGCTCTGTGAACTTTCTATAAACACTGTGCACTTTAGGGGAAATTGAATGGTTTTAAATACATCACCAAAATTACTATAATTAAAACTCATTGGAGCTGTTGGTTTCTTTGTATCAGTTATATTGGAGCACTCCTTCCCTTTATTTCAGCTGTAGCTGAAGAAGGATGCCTAATTGTATGCTGGCTTCTATACACTTCTTCAAACTGCACCCAGACTAGCAGGATATTTGGGAATTAAAAAATACTGACACAGCTCTGTTGCCAGTTTAACACGTTTTTGAATCAGTGGTGTAGTTCAAATCTTATCAATGACCTTTCTCTCATCACTAATTGTAATACAGTATCTATAGATTATTCATTGATATTGGTCTGGTTTGCAGGCTATTCACAATTAATATTGTATACACAACAGGGCACCGAAACATTTGATGGATAGCATTCTGCCATACGAACCACAGCACATGTTGCGCTCGGTGGCTCAGGATGACCTACATATTCAGACAGTGAAACAGCTGCGGCTAGCTCTGTCTAGAGCAGGGGGCTCAAAGTCACTCCTTGAGGGCCGCAATCCAGTCGGGTTTTCAGGATTTCCCCAATGAATATGCATGAGATCTGTGTGCATGCACTGCTTTCAATGCATATTCATTGGGGAAATCCTGAAAACCCGACTGGATTGCGGCCCTCAAGGAGGGACTTTGAGATCCTTGGTCTAGAGCTAGCATATTTTCATGTGTGGGTCCTCGGGAGTGGAATAAGCTTCCGGGATATTTACGACAGCAGTTTTAAGAAAATGTTGAAGAAACACCTCTTCTGTAAGATGAAATATGGGACTTGATTTATAGTTTTTTGATGCGAGACGCTGGTAGCCTCTTTGTAATTTTAGGAGGTTTTACATTATCACTGTGATGTTTGATTCATGTTCGATTTGTTGTACAGAATGTGATTCTATTTGTGTATGTACTCTATTGTGACCTGCCTTGTGAAAAGCAGGGTATAAATATATAAATGCAAATGCAAATATGCATGAACTATATTTGTACAATATATTTATTGTAGATAGTTTGCACACTAGGCCTGTGCTACTGAGAACCAGTGAGATCTTGTCTACCCCCATGGCAGGAATGTGCTCATTGGTATTGGCTGGCCTCCTGCATCGTGCGCCTCTATATGGAAGGTTCTGGTTTGGTACCTTTATTCAGAAGTGTACCCTAGCAAAGATAACAGGAAATTAACCTGGGAAGCAAATGCAGCCTATTTGTTTTTGGCAACATAGCACAATTGAGTCAGATACAGTAGACACTTTTGGGGGAGAATGACTATCCCTTGCAGGTGGCTGAGAAGGTTGGGGTTTAAGAGGCTGCTGTTTTTTTTTAAGTCCCCAATTACAAACTGTCCAAAGGGACAACTTGTAGTACATGGAGGAGCTCCAATTAGTATAACCTACCTGCAACCTCTTGCTGATGATCCCCTACTATTCCTTCAGCCTGCCCCTGCCTCATCCAGCTGCCATCAGTTTTCATAAGCAGAGAGAGGAAGGCAGTCCAGAAGTTACTTGTGAAATGCCTGCTACTATCCTCTGGACCAACTCTGATTTCAGCTGGACATGCACTTAATAGCTTAAATAGCAGTCCTGTTTTAAGTGGTTTGGCTTATGTGGTGAGGGGCTGAATTTTGACATAACCGGCAATGTGTTAGCCAGCTCAAAACAAATGGATATTCAATGCAGAAGCCCAGACAAGGCCAGGCACTGAATATCCAGGAATAACACCAGAGGCGATCAATAAAGTGCTCACTACCACCCAATGGCGTAGCGAGGGTGAGAGGCGCCCAGGTTGGTGGTGTCCCTAACCCCCTCTTCCCTGCCCCCCCACTCCTTCCCTGTACCCCCACCACCACCATGTGGGCACACCCCTCTCTTACCCCATACTTCTTTTAACTTCCCTGGTGCGAACAGCATCACCAACTTGCTGTCTGCGTCAGCTCTCCCTCTGACATCACTTCCTAGGTACGGTACCCAGAAGTGATGTCAGAGGGAGAGCCAAAGCTGGGGTGAGTAGGTTGGAGTTGCTGCTCGAGCCAGCGAAGAGATAGAGGTACAGTGGGGAGGAAGTGAAGGCGCCCGGGGGAAGAAGTAGGAAGGATTGGAGAGGAGAGGAGGAGGAATGCTGGCACCCTCACCAAGACGGTGCCTGGGGCACACCACCCCCCACCCCTATCCCCCCCTTTACTACGCCACTGCCTGCAAACAGCTATACATATATGTCAGCCGGAGAGTAACATAGTCAAGGTTGGCAGATAAAGACCTGTATGGCCCATCTAATGTGTCCCACAAGGTGTCCGGAGTTGTGTCAGTACTCTGTACAGGTTCCACTTCATGATTACACAGGCAGGTGGCAACTTGCTCTGCTAATCTCATATGGACTGAATGCTTTTGGCAGTGCCAGTCGATTGTTATTTGCACAAACGTCAGAACCAAAACGTATTGTGGAATATCTGTCATTAGACAATCGATGTTCTTATTCTCAGACTCCATTTGCAGACTCCTGAAGAAGGTACTGCTATAATACCACAACACCTGCAGCGTTGAGTCTTTGCTTATATTGCACTGAGTTCTTATTTGTAATAAAGATCCCGGCTGGAAACATCTCACTCCTCCCACCTTTTTGATTTCTTACTTATCCTTCTACTTTCTGGACATTAATGTACAATTCTGTTGACTTCTGAAATAAGTCACCCAGGCCCAGATGCACTAAAGTCAGCCATCGTCGCTACACCAGTTTTGACAGCTTTAGCGACGTTCTCATTTTCCAACCCAATGCGCAAAACAGCTCACCGCGTGTCTTTCCCCTCGCTCGCCCATTTTCTGATCCGGCCATGCAAATGAGCTAAAACCCCATGCAAACTAGCCATGTAATTGATACACTAACATTGCTTGGCTATGCACACACCCCCAAACCCCCTCCCCCAGGGGTTTTAGTGATCCAAAAAAAGCAACTGGTCAAGACCAGTACAGTTGGTCATCCTAACCTCTTGAGTCTTAAGCACTAATCACAGTCCACCCACCCCCAACGTATGATCACAAAGTAGGTGCAAAGTTTACTAACTCTTTAATCTGGTCCTGCCAACAGCAATAAATAAAAAAACTATCTAATTCTTGATGTAATTTTCAGAGTAGAATTAAAAGCAAAGAAAATTAAATAAAGGGATAGGGAAATATTAGCATTCCTTGTAGGATCTGTACATGTGCACGCATCTCTGTTCTCTGATGTGTGTATGCTTGACATGTGTTGTTTCTGTGGAGAAGGTAGCTGGGGTTGGGAGGGGAGGAGGGCACTTGTGAGGCAGCAAGTTTCCTCAAGATCACCTCATCCCCTCATTTGGCTAAAGCTGCCTTGCAGCCCTCCATCGCTCGCTACCTTCCCGTTGACTGAGCCCTATCAACCGTCTCTGCTGCTGAGGAAGAGGGAAGGGAGGGGGCAAATTTGCGAAAACATAGAATGGAGAGGGAAGGGGAGGGAATCTTAAAAAAAAAAAAAAAATTTCATTCTAGAAGTGCCTGGAGGAAGTTTTTTCATCAGTTGGGGACTAAAGTTAAAAATGCTATGATGTAGAAAAGAGATTGGATTTCCTTATCTAGCAGCGCCTAGAAAAGCAGTTTTGTGCTGGTGTAGGTTTGAATGTCCCAGATATAAAGAGAGAATAAAGAAGGTAAACTGTTTTAACTGAAATACAGTTAACCCCAAGAGATTTTTTAAAAAACCTAGATTACAATACAGGGAGCAGGTGAGAGGTATAGCAGCACAGCTGTAAGTTTAAGTGCCTGTGCTTTGCCAGGCCAAAAACATTTGAACGGACATTAACTTCACTTGAAACTTTACAGCTTGCCAGCTGAATTGGATGCAATTATAATATGGAATTTGGCTAAGAAATCTTTCACAGACTCAGGGGATTTGCTGGCCTATTACTGGAAGAATGAGTCCACCATGCCAACCACAGGAGAGCCAAGTAAAAGAGCTTTACCATCACTGCGTTTAGAGATCTGAGCACAGCATATGTAATCTTTCTGTGTCTCCCTCATCCCCAGTGGAATGTACAGTAGTACCCCCTTCAGACAGACTGTGTCTGAATTCAAGAAGGCATGAGACAAGCAGGTGGGATCTCTTGGGGAAAGGATGCTGTGGATGGGCAGACTGGATGGGCCATTTGGCCTTTATCTGCCATCATATTTCTATGTTTCTGTTTTGTTCTCTATTCCTTTCCTAATAATTCCTAACATTTGATTTGCTTTCTTGGCTGCAACTGCAAACAAAAGTGTCCTTATACTAAAGCTTAGCATACTCTAGATTGAAGATGCAAAGAAGCCTATTTTATACTTATGAGTGCTAAGCTTTAGTAAACAGCCCCAAGGAGAGGATTTCAACATATTGTCCACAATAGAATCCTTTTTATGGACAGTGACTCCTAATATGGAGTCTTGCATCATGTAAATTGGGTTTCTTTTCCTTGAATGTATCACTTGCACTTGTCCATATCAAACTCCCTTTTCACAACCCAATTTATCACACTGTCAATAAGAACATAAGAATTGCCATGCTGGGACAAACTGAAGGTCCATCAAGCCCAGTATCCTCTTTCCAACATTAGCCAACTTAGGTCCCAAGAAACTAGCAAGAACCCAAATAGTAAAACAGATTTTATGTTCCTTATCCTAGGAATAAGCAGTGGGTTTCCTCAAGCCATTTTAATAATGGCCTATGGACTTCTCTTTTAGGAAATTATCCAAACCTTTTTTAAACCCTGCTAAGCTAACTGATTTCACATTCTCCGGTAACGAATTCCAGAGTTTAATTGAATAAATATTTTTTCTGGCTTGTTTTAAATCTACTACTTACTAACTTAATCATATGCCCCCTAGTTCTAGTATTTTTTAAAGTGTATACAAGCAATTCACATTTTTTCACTCCACTCAGTTTTTTATAAACCTCTATCATATCTCCCCTGAGCCATCTCATCTTCAAGCTGAAGAGCCCTAACTACTTTAACCTTTCCTCATAGGGAAGTCACCCCATCCTTTTTATCATTTTTGTTGTCCTTCTCTGTACCTTTTCTAATTCCACTATATCTTTTCATAGATATGGCGACCAGAATTGCACACAGTTCACAGTATTCAAGGTGCAACTGTACCATAGAGCAATATAAGGGCATTATAACATTTTCATCTTTGTTTTCCATTCCTTTCCTGATAATACCTAACATACTACTTGCTTTCTTAGCTGTCACCACACATTAACTCAAGGGTTTCAACTTAACCTCAGTGATAACACTTAGGGCTAGATTCACTAACCTGACTTCCGGGACCGATCCAGGGCTGATTCCAGCGGGCCTGACAAATTACCAAAACAATAATATTTTAATGAGGGCGATTGGAGGAAGGCCCCCCTTCTGACTGCTCGGATCGCTAGTGTAGATGGTCTGCGCATGTGTCTAAGACCCATCTGAACCACGACTAACTAAACTAAACTAAACCTTAGGTTTGTATACCGCATCTTCTCCACGATCGTAGAGCTCGGCACGGTTTACAGGACTAAGATAAAATGGAACTCCAAAAGATGGTTGTGGGTTAAGAGTAAAGGAGGAAAAAAGGGGGGGCTTTGGGTACCAGAGAGGGGGGAGGTGTTACATTTTTGAGAAAAGCCAAGTTTTCAGACTTTATTAACTTTACTTACTAGCCCCATGAGCCCGTGGTTTTAACCCACTTAAACCTGCGGGTTAAAACCATGGGCTCACTGTGTGGGGAAGGGCAGGAGAGATTCGGGGCGGCAGGCAGGAGAGATTCAGGGGAGAGCAAGGTGGGGATTTGGGGGAGAGCAGGGCGGCGATTTAGGGTGGCAGGCAGGAGAGATTCAGGGCAGAGAGATAAATATTGTTGGGGCAGCAGAGAGCAGGGCGGCAATGGAGCTGGAGAGTTTGAAAGGACGTTTGCGACTGGTCCCCAGCACTCGCTTCTTGGGTTGATCGGCCAGCCCAGTCAGTTTGTAAGATTTCATTAGTGAATCGGGTCCCTGCCTACTTTGCATGCCGTTCCCCTCATTTGCATGCGCTGATCGGAATCGGATCAGCAGAGAGGTAAGTGAATCGGGTCGGAGTAAAATCGGGTCGCAACCCGATCGGTACACGATCGGTTTGCTTTGTGAATCTAGCCCTTAGATCCTTGTCCTGGGCAGTGACTCCTAACATAAAACCTTGCATCACATAGCTATAGTTCGGGTTCCTCTTTCCCACATGCATCACTTTGCACTTGCTCACATTAAACGTCATCTGCCATTTTGATGCCCAGTCTCACAAAATCCTCTTGCAATTTTTCACAATCCTCTTGCGCTTTAACAACTTTGAACAACTTTTTCTCACTAGGTATTCCCATCTCTAGATCATTGATAAATATGTTAAAAAGCAGCGGTCTAAGCACAGACCACTGGGGAACCCCATTTACCTTTCTCCATATTGACCATTTAACCCTTGTCCCTGTATTCTGTCTTTCAACCAGTTCTTAATCCATAATAGGACATTGCATCCTATCCCATGATTTCCTAAGTTCCTGCAACTAGTTTCTTAGTAAATCTCTCACTTGCTCATTGCCACCCACTGCTCAGTGATATTATTGACACTCCCTTTCAGCAGTTAAGTTTTGCACATTCACCTCTGAAACAGCTATTACATGTTGTAGATACTCATATATTCAATCACCCAAACACTGCTTTATAAATCTAAAACCTAAAAAAGTCAAAGAGCCAGGCTAGGAAATGTATTTTTTTAAATGCCACAAAAGATCATCCTGCAAAATAAAACTGTGTCCTGGAATGCCCTTATTATATGCTTTTGACACCTTCCCCAAGGAACAGCAATATATCTCTCACACTGTCGTCTTTATCTAGCACTCTTTTCCTCAGCTGTCACTGATACAATTTCAAGAGAAACCTCAAATGACCTTACTACTTTGACAAAAGTTAATTTTCTGAGGAAATTTAATGCTATCTTGCTATGAATCGAAGAGAAATTGTTTTAGATTTTATTTTCTCATAGTAATTATATTTTCATGGGGATACAGGTTTAAAGCTTAGAAGAAATTCTAGACATATTACCTTCTAGACGTTAATGTAAATTCTGCTAACTTGTAGAAAAAGCCAGACAGCTGGCAATTCTAACCTCTTGGTTCCTGAGCACATGTCACAGCCCCTCTCCCACCCCCCCTTCACTAAATATTTATGCACAAAATATGTGTAAAGTTTTCTAATAGTTTAATCGGGTTCTGTCCATGCCAGGGTATGCTTCTTAGCAATACACATAGCCACCAATAAGAAAAGTGCTCAAAGCTAGGGCAGTCTCCATCAAGGACTATATACAGTACAGTGATTTTCCACTTTTTTCATTGAGTCGGAAAAATACGGAGTGAAAAAAGTGGAAAATTTCTGCACTAAAGGGGAAATTCTGTATAAGGCTGAGAATCACACACCAGTGTCCTATACAGAATTGTGTCAGTCCTAACGGACAGCCGCCTAACCCCGCCTAACCACCCCAATTCTCTAACTGGCACCCATGTCACAGGAACCAGTTAGAGCAGGGGTGGGCAACCCGGTCCTCTAGGGCCGGAATCCAGTCGGGTTTTCAGGATTTCCCCAATGAATATGCATGAGATCCATTTGCATGCACTGCATATTCACTGGGGAAATCCTGAAAACCCGACTGGATTCCGGCCCTCGAGGACCGGAGTTGCCCACCCCTGAGTTAGAGTATTATGCCTGATCCCTTGCCATCAGCTGAACATAGAAACATGATGGCAGGTAAAAACCAAATGGCCCATTCAGTCTGCCCATCCGCAGTAACCATTCTCTCTTCCTCTTTCTAAGACAGGGGTGTCAAAGTCCCTCCTCGACGGCCGCAATCCAGTCGGGTTTTCAGGATTTCCGCAATGAATATGCATGAGGTCTATTAGCATACAATGAAAGCAGTGCATTAAAACATATCATTAGACAAACTTAAAAAAAAAATAGAGCTAACACCCACACATGGAAAGATGTTTTCTTTATTCAGCCCATAACAAATAAAATATTACACGAGAGATATCCAGACAAAATCCTGTCACAGACAGTACATTCTATTTTATTTTCTCTTCTTTAGCTATCCATTTTGGATTTTACTTGAGTTACACCTTATTCCTTCTGTACAAATTTGTCTTTAAATCATAATAATTTCTCGCCTCCACCCAAAGGAATGTCTGCATTTGTGGCACGAGTGATGCTTTTGGGCAAAAAAGCTATACTGTTCTATTGGTTGTCTAACAACCCACCGACTTACACCTATTGGAGATCTCTGATGATTACCTATGCCTCTTTGGAACGTCGACAATTTGCGGATCTGACTAAGGGTCGGGGGCCACCACTTTAGTCTGATTTGGGAACATTTCTGGATGGATCTTACTCCGCACGCTTGGAGTAGACTCTTGAATTTGTGATCTAGATAGTTTGTGTTTTATGCTCACATGCTTGGAGATAAGGGATGGGGAGGGAGGGATGGGGATGGGTTCTCATGTGCGTATACCACAGAAAATTGTTATTTTTTGTGTGTTTTGTTTGCTTGCACTTTGATGTTCAATAAATATATTTCAACATAAATCATAATAATTTCTTATGGTTACCTTACATAAGAACAAAAGAGTTGCCATACTGGGACAGACCAAAGGTCCATCAAGCCCAGTGTCCTGTTTCTAACAAGGCAAACCCAGGTCATAATTACCTGACAAGATTCCAAACAATAAAATTGATTTTACGCTAGGAATAAGGGGTAGATTTTCTCAAGTTCATCTTAATAATGGCTTATGGACTTCTCTTTTAGGAAATTATCCAAACATTCTCTGGCAATGAATTTCAGAGTTTAATTACACATTGAGGCCCACTGTTATCAAGCCATGTTAGGGGTTTTTATTAATCACCGGTCGCTGTGGTAAGAGCTCCAACGCTCGTAGAATTCTTATGAGCGTCGGAGCTTTTACCGCAGTGTCCGGTAATGAAAGGGAGCCTGAGTGAAGAAATATTTTTTCTGGCTTGTTGTAAATCTGCTGCTCAGTTGCTCTATTGCAGGGCTGCCCAAGTCCGGTCCTCGAGATCTATCGGCAGGCCAGGTTTTCAGGATATCCATAATGAATATGCATGAGAGAGCTTCTTGGTATGCAAATCTCTCTTTCATGCATATTCATTGTGGATATCCTGAAAACCTGGCCTGCCAGCAGATCTCGAGGACTGGACTTGGGCAGCCCTGCTCTATTGCATGCCCCCTAATCCTATTACTTTTTGAAAGAGTAAACAAGTGACTCATATCTACCTATTCCACTCTACTCAGTATTTTATTGACCTCTATCATATCTCCATTGAGCAGTCTCTTCTCCAGGCTCAAGAGCCCTAGACATTTTAGCCTTTCCTCTTAGTGAAGTCATCCCATCCCCTTTATCATTTTCATCGTCCTTTTCTGTACCTTTTCTAATTCTACTATCAGGATCATAATTTTTTAAAAAATAGACATCCAAAACACATCCTAAATTGGCACTTGGATGTCCTAATCACAAGGTCGTCCAAACGCCAATAATCAAAACCATCTTTCTGAACATCTAGCGAGGTGTTTCAGCTTCTGTGCATTCAGAGCATGAGATGAAAGCATGTTATGGGTGGGCTTTGGGCAGTCTAAAGGGCGGGTTAGACATGGACGTCTTACAATGATAAACATTTTGCAAGACATCTTGTACGGAACTTATACATTTGGAACTAGACCTGTTTTAGAAGGGTCTAAGTGCCACAAAGGTGCCCAAACTGGTCAGATGACCACTGCATGCATCAAGGTAAGACATCCCCACATTCCCCCAGTGCTTATTGACCCCCTTCCTCCACACAAAAATGAGAACAAAATGGTAAATACCTGTCTCTAAAACAGCAGTATCTGGTATGGGGAAGCCTAATAAAGCTGCACACAGGGCGTGTTAAGTAGCCTGGTGGGTGGGCTAATGAACCATAGAAAGGAGGACCCATGCCCATAAGCCACTCTAACTACTACATGGTAGAACATGAGCCCACCCAAACCCTATTATACTGCCATATAGTTCCACCTGCAGCATAAGTGCTATTGGTGTGGTGCACAGAAGGGTATAGTAGGTTTTGGGGGGGCTCACACTAAATTATATGAGGATTATGGTGAGATATACAGTTGGCACCCTTTATGTGAAGTTCACAGCAGTACCCTCTAAGGCAGGGGTCTCAAAGTCCCTCCTTGAGGGCCGCAATCCTGTCGGGTTTTCAGGATTTCCCCAATGAATATACATGAGATCTATTAGCATACAATGAAAGCAGTGCATGCAAATAGATCTCATGCATATTCATTGCAGAAATCCTGAAAACCCGACTGGATTGCGGCCCTCGAGGAGGGACTTTGAGACCACTGTTCTAAGGTGACCCATTGCTCTGTTAGGATGTCTTTGTGGCCAGTCCATTACTATGCTGGCCCCACCCATGTCCAAATGGTCAGGATTAGGACATTTTCAAAATGGATGTTTTTCTGATTGAAAATGGGGTACAAAGCTAGACGATCTAGCA
The DNA here is from genome assembly GCF_902459505.1 of Geotrypetes seraphini. Classification (NCBI taxonomy): domain Eukaryota; kingdom Metazoa; phylum Chordata; class Amphibia; order Gymnophiona; family Dermophiidae; genus Geotrypetes; species Geotrypetes seraphini. Next base: position 538,489,554 of record NC_047084.1, read on the forward strand.
GCCTAGATATCCCGGTGGCCAAGATGTCCAAGTAGACAATTAAAAAAAAAAAATTATATTTCGACATCCAGCAGTTTGCCATTCCGAAAAGTTCTGAGAACTTTTTTTTTGCTAAACATTTTAGAAATTAACTATTTGAGTCTACTTTTACTTGGCAAGTTTATGTATTATGTATTATATTATTGTTAACCGAGTCAAACTCCTCTTGCTTGATGACTTGGTCTATAAAACTAAGTTTTAGTTTAGTTTAGTTTAGAAATGTCCAAGTTGGACTTAGACTTTTTTTTTTTTTTTTTTTAATGCTCCTCCACATCTTTTTTTAGATGCGTGAGTAGCGGCTCGTGGCCAGCAGGAGGTGCTGGTTATGGGACGGAAATGGGAATGGATGTTAGGACATGATAAGTACAGTATTTTTTGTGGAGTTGTTTTCTACAAAAGGCCAGTTTTTCGTATGATTCTGGGTAATTCTAGTTAGACAAACATCTGTGTTAGTTAAGGACCACGCCCAAATAGAAGCGTACGGAAAAACAGGTGAATAAAAATTTGAATATAATGTAGCTAAGGCCAGAGAAAAACACACTAAGGATTAATATAAGGGAAAGCATAATAATATCTGTGTATGTACTTTGCTGTTGAGCCAAATTATGGTGGAAATCATGATTACATGGAATCCAGTTTGGGTTCTTTGTGTGTACTTTATCTGTCCTGTCTTCGGCCACCATCTTGGGCCAGTGAATAATATTCTGTCTTTGTCCTCTCTGAGTTTTCCCGCTCCCAGCCTCGTGGTGTTAGTTAATACCACATGGGCTTGCTTTAGACTGGTAAAGAAGGATAACGTGTCTCAAACTGAATTGGATGTAGTTTTGAATGAAAATTATGATTTATTGAATGGAAAAGCTTGGCCAAGCAAAGAGTGAATGAAGCAAAGTATAAATGAAGTGTATGACTGTGTTGCTTTGAAAAAACATATTTTATATATTTTAAACCTGAAGAAACACTAAGGAAAATCCTGAGGCAACATCTGGGAGTAATTAGAATCAGAGACTGTTGCTTCAGTCTCCAGCATAGAAAGGGGGGGCATTGGAAGCCCATGCTTATCACTGTGTGTAACATGAAGCTGTCAGCTTTCCTCTTCTAGACTAAAGTTACTGTCAATTTAGGGAGAGGTTGAGAATTTCTCAGCACCCTGTTAATAATTGTAGAATTCTTTTGAATATGTTAATGTTAATTCAGAAATCAAAAGTAATTTTCTGAAACTTTGTCTAACTTTTAAATGTGGAGGAATGTTTCTTTGTCCAACTTTAAGACCACCCATAGGATTGTTATTGGTTGATTATGATGATGATGTCACGAAAAGCCAACAGCATATAATAGGAAATTTGGAGCTAGTAAAACGAGACCATTGCGAGAAGGCCAGCCTTTGGCCACGATGATGATCTCCCATTAGCGCAACGTAAGCATTAATTATGCTGATGCTTTTGATCTAATAATGGAAAAATAGAAACAATAATTCAATAAATCTTGGTTATAATTTTTAAAACCTTGCGCTGGTGTCATTTTGCATGTATAATTATTTTCAAATCTGAAGCTTTCACAAATGGCGTCAATGACCCTTGCTCAATTGGTGCCGTGACTCGGATCTAATTTGACGCCTTGAAAAAGCTTATAGGTTATTCATAGAAACTCTAGGAACTCTAGAGATTTTGCATGATTGTGCAACAAAAGTTAGTCCGTTATCATTAGATGACAGGTGACTGTTAGTCCGTTATCAATCGATGACAGGTGACTGGCTGCGCAGGGAATATGGCGACAATTAGAGATAAAACGGGACCGTAAAACTGGAAAATTGTGAGTATACGTCTGTTTAAAAAAAATAAAAAAATTTTAAAAAAAATTTAAAATAATAAAAAAAATTATTTAACAATAAGGAGCATGCTTGTATATATCTGTACATAATTGTATAAATTTGTGGGTAGAGGGGTGTGAAGTTAGTGGAAATTAAATGTTAATGGAAAAAGAAAAAGAAAAAATTAGAAATAAAAGTAACACAGAAAGAATGTAACAGCCCAGTGGAACAGCAAAGGTGGCTTGTAGCTTTTTTAGCTGATGGTCCACATTGCTGGTTCCTCTGTGAAAAGAAAGAAAAAACCCCTTGCAGTGCTGGCATTTTCCCATCTGGCTTTTAAACTGAGCAGTGCCTGTCTGAAAGAAAAAAAAAATTAAGGTAGAAGTGCCCAGTAGAGAGCAGGTCTCCTCTGTGAACGTGAGAAAGCTGGCAAGTTTTTGCCTGTCTGAAGTAAAGTTAACTGGTAGCTTTGTCTTTCTAAACTCCAATTTCTGTCTCTCTGTCTCTTTGTCTCTCTGAATTAACTTTTTTTGGTCTCTGCAAAAGAAAAGTTAATGGCGTCTCGTTGGAGTAAAAGTTCCTTTGTTTGAAAAAGCGAGCTGCAAATGGGGGATTTTCACCCCCACCTTTTTCCTCCCTCCATGCATTGCAGTGCCTGTCACGTGAGCTGGAAGGCGGGCTTTTTGAGTTTCTCCTTTGTTCACTACCAGGCAGAGGGGAGGGGGAAGGGGGAGGAAAGAGGAGGGGGGAAAATTCCACAGCATGGAGTTTGTCTGCAATTCTACGATTTTTCAAAAACAGGTATCGATCTTTAAAATATGCTTAAATATTAACATATTGTGGATTTAAAATGTAGGAACTTGCAATGAAATTAATAATGTAAGCAAGGAACCAAAGGGTTTATTGATAAAACTTTACCAGCCTATAACAGGGAAATGCATGCTGTTTGGAGTTCCGATCAGCCGGTATGTTGATGCAAAGTGTCTTGTGAATTGTGAGAACTTAATTCAATTTGTTTCTGATTTAGGAAAACAAAAAGACAGTTGGGAGAGTTTGCTTAGCTAAGTGATTCTTGCTGTGTTGAGAACAATAGAGATATCTTTGCTGAACTTTTTAGTGCTTTAGAAGACCATGTGAATAGGTTTGCATCCCAGTAAGAATAAAGAGTGAATTTCACGTATTTTTAAAAAGATTATAAGAATGTTGAAAGAAAAGAAATGTAGGATCAGAAGGGATTGGAAAGTGATATTAAATGAGATGGTTTAGGAAAGAAAAAGAAAGTTAAATGTCTGGCGGTTTCAAAGCAGGGAGATAGTCTGTAGAACGAACGTACAAGAATGTGGAAGAAAGTTTTGTGAGACATGTTAAGGAAGGATGTGCTATGAATTATGACCTGATTATAAGGGATATTTTAAGTGGGAATCGGGCAGAAGATGAGGAGAAGGTTCGATAGGGAAGATGGGAGAAAAGAAAGAATTCTGCTGGACTTGGGAATGTATTCAACAGTGAAAGGATAATTTTGTGGAAACGAAAAAGATTTATTCCAAAAAACAGATTCCATGCTTACAAGAAAGATTGTTTTTGTGAGCAAGCAAAGCAGTGCATGAGAAAAAAAAAATTCCTGCCTTTGTAGTTTTATCTCAGTGTTTCAAATTAGTTTTGAATATGAATTTTTGTGCCCCTGCATGGTTTATAAAGTATTTTTAAAATTGTGCATTGCCCGAAATGTATGATTAGGGAGTAATTAAATTTAAATGCATTTTAAAATTAACTTGGGAAGTTTAAAAATAAAAAGATTAAGAAAAATAGAGGTTAAGTACCTATATTTTTTTGAAAATTGAAATAAATGTGAAATAAAGGGCTTACTAACCTTAATAACGGACATGAACAATTATAATAAACTTTTATGTAAGTGGATGAATTCGGAATTGAAATTTTGCTTACTTTTTACTAGTAAGCTCTTCAGGATAGGAACCTAATAAAGAATATGGATTGAGAATAATTCCCTGATGTTAGGAAAAAGAAAGTCTAATTTTACCATGTAGAGAATGGATCTGCATGTTTAAATTTTCCTGTGGCCATATTTGGTACCGCAGGACCCTGTAAAAGATTATTTAATCTGTGTGTTTTGTGTTTCAGTTAAGAAACTTCCTTTGAATCTTTTCAACAATTCAACACAGACTCTGCGATGCAAGAACTAGCACTGTTTGCAGAGGGGAAAACGTGCCATGTGTTTCTTTTCTTTGTTCTTTTGTTAATGAACATGTGCTTTCCTTCCAGGATTTACATTGCCAGCAGTACCACATTCCACCACTAGAGCTGTGGAGAACACAGAGAAAAATTCCGAAGCTGAATTTTCGGCGGGAATTTCAGTGTTCCTTTGTCTCTGTTCAACTAATTAGATATGCTTTTTGCAGTTGTAACAGTACGGGTGTGTTCCCTTGGGCAACAGAAAGAAAGACAGAACACAAACAGTTCCATAGTTACAGAACAGACGAGCTGGAATTCTGAAAACGTTGCAGCATGAACTTTTTAAAACCATGATTTAAATTTCACTGAAATTAATTTAGAGACTCCGACCTTACAAGTTGCTAAAACTATTTACAAAAGACATTTCTGAACTCATAAAAAAAATTTTGAAAGAAAAAACAGACTTTATCTTAAACCATGTTACTTTAAATCACTTCATTTGAATTAGATTTCTGAACTTTAATTATGCTTTTGCATAATTCAATAGGTTTATTATGATATTGTGTTAATAACTGTATTTTCTTTATCATTGTCTTCATGCATTGTTCTCAGAAAATATTTTGTTTATTCTGTATTTTAAATTTTATTTCATATTACTGTATTTCCATATACAGTGACACCTTCTAAGCTGTTACACAGTGCCACAATATTGTTTAATTGGGTTTAACAGCTGATATCATCAGTCCTTTTAATGATTTTAATTTAAATTTAGTGCATTATCTGCACATGAGTTACATTTCCATATTAAGCATATATTTGGTTTTCTTAACACTGTGCATTATTTTACACTTTATTGATTTAATTCCAAGGTTTTATAACATAACACTTTTGAGCATAGGGACTAATTAAGTTAGGTAATACTGAGGTTCTCTTTATCTTAGGGAAATCTAGGGTTCTATTTTTCTGTAACTATACTTTCTCTAAATTTTCTGACTTTTTAACTTCAAAAGTACTGGAGTTTCATGAATACCTCTATGAATAAAACAACAGACACTAGGTTAGTCTCTGGTCTAGGACTGTACTTGCACCTAGAACAGACTGTCTAACTACCACTGGAATGGTAAGTTTCCTATATGATATGGTTTAGACAGCAACTTACATAAATGTACACTTGGATGGGTTTTATCTAGAATAGTGGATGGGATTTGCTTGCATTCTCACTAGAGAATTCAAGTAAGCTTTGGGTAAGATCTTCTAGGCACCTGCCGTTGCAGGCCTAGGTAGTACATTTTTCTGGCTTTTGCTATCTAATTGGCATTAAAAGAATATACTTGCACAGACACACACTGATCCATAAGAAGAACCATACCCTGAGTAAACCCCAGCGCCACAGATAAGACCACGAGCTCAATTCTGAATATTATTTCATAAATTCAGAAATATTCAAGAGGGGATTGAGTAGTGGCTCGTAGCCAGCAGGGGGTGCTGGTTATGGGACGGAAATGGGAATGGATGTTAGGACATGATAAGTACAGTATTTTTTGTGGAGTTGTTTTCTACAAAAGGCCAGTTTTTCGTATGATTCTGGGTAATTCTAGTTAGACAAACATCTGTGTTAGTTAAGGACCATGCCCAAATAGAAGCGTACGGAAAAACAGGTGAATAAAAATTTGAATATAATGTAGCTAAGGCCAGAGAAAAATACACTAAGGATTAATATAAGGGAAAGCATAATAATATCTGTGTATGTACTTTGCTGTTGAGCCAAATCATGGTGGAAATCATGATTACATGGAATCCAGTTTGGGTTCTTTGTGTGTACTTTATCTGTCCTGTCTTCGGCCACCATCTTGGGCCAGTGAATAATATTCTGTCTTTGTCCTCTCTGAGTTTTCCCGCACCCAGCCTCATGGTGTTAATTAATACCACATGGGCTTGCTTTAGACTGGTAAAGAAGGATAACGTGTCTCAAACTGAATTGGATGTAGTTTTGAATGAAAATTATGATTTATTGAATGGAAAAGCTTGGCCAAGCAAAGAGTGAATGAAGCAAAGTATAAATGAAGTGTATGACTTTGTTGCTTTGTAAAAACACATTTTATATATTTTAAACCTGAAGAAACACTGAGGAAAATCCTGAGGCAACATCCGGGAGTAATTAGAATCAGAGACTGTTGCTTCAGTCTCCAGCATAGAAAGGGGGGGCATTGGAAGCCCATGCTTATCACTGTGTGTAACATGAAGCTGTCAGCTTTCCTCTTCCAGACTAAAGTTACTGTCAATTTAGGGAGAGGTTGAGAATTTCTCAGCACCCTGTTAATAATTGTAGAATTCTTTTGAATATGTTAATGTTAATTCAGAAATCAAAAGTAATTTTCTGAAACTTTGTCTAACTTTTAAATGTGGAGGAATGTTTCTTTGTCCAACTTTAAGACCACCCATAGGATTGTTATTGGTTGATTATGATGATGATGTCACGAAAAGCCAACAGCATATAATAGGAAATTTGGAGCTAGTAAAACGAGACCATTGTGAGAAGGCCAGCCTTTGGCCACGATGATGATCTCCCATTAGCGCAACGTAAGCATTAATTATGCTGATGCTTTTGATCTAATAATGGAAAAATAGAAACAATAATTCAATAAATCTTGGTTATAATTTTTAAAACCTTGCGCTGGTGTCATTTTGCATGTATAATTATTTTCAAATCTGAAGCTTTCACAAATGGCGTCAATGACCCTTGCTCATGCGGCAGCCAAAATTGCACACAGTATTTGAGGTGTGGCCGCACCATAGAGCAATACAAAGGCATTCTAAAATTCTCATCTTTTTTTTTTTTACTGACACAAAAACTGTTAATGCCACAATTTTAATGGTGATGGGACAAAAGCACGCGAGAAATGCGCACCGACAAATGAGCGCCGACAATTCAGTGCAAGACTTCAGCACGCTGCAGGAAAACCTTCTTTTAAAGGGCTCTGACAAGGGGTGTGGGGGGGAACCCCCCCACTCTACTTAATAGAGATCGTGCTGCCTCGCGCTGCTGTGTTGGGGGGGTGTAACCCCCCATATTATACTGAAAACTTAACTTTTTCACTAAAAAATAGGGAAAAAGTTAAGTTTCCAGTATAATATGGGGTTACAACCCCCCAAAATTCCCACCAATGCCAGCGCGATCCCTATTAAGTAAAGTGGGGGGGGGGGTTCCTCACCAACACCCCCCATCAGAGTCCTTTAGAAGAAGGTTTTCCTGCGGCGCGCTGAAGTCTTGTGCTGAATTGTCGGTGCGTGTTTGTCTCGTGCGCTTGACTATGAACCATTTTAGCACTGACATTTTGGGGTCAAATTAAGCATGAATGGTGACAGCTGGCCTAACTGTAAGCACTCACATTTGGGGGGAGGTGGGTGCTGGGGGCAGACAGCTTTGCTCGGGGGGGTGGAAGGGGAGACAGAAGGATACAGACAGCGGCCAAGGAGAGAGAGATAAAGAAACACAGACAGACAGACAGACACATCTATTCTAGCACCCGTTAATGTAAAGGGATTAAAGACTAGTTATTGTATAATCTATCACTGGGGGATTGAGTTTATGGCTGGAGTGCATTTGTGGAAGTGTGATGTTGATATTCCAGTCTATTAATTAGCATAGTGATTGGGTGGGAAAATATTTGCAGCCAGAATTGAAACAGTTAATAAGCTTGGCCTTTATAAGTGTTATTCCACAAAGCTGGTTGTCGCCAGAGGGTGGTGGTTAATGGAAGTCGCTCGGAGGAAGAAAAGGTGAGTAGTGGAGTCCCTCATTGTTGGGTGCTGGGGCCGATCCTGTTCAATATGTTTATGAGTGACATTGCTGAAGACATGTTCTCTGTAATTGGTCCCCAGTGGTGGAACTCTTTGCCCCAACATATCAAAAACGAAAAAGATATCCCTTCTTTTAAAAAATCCCTGAAAACATACCTTTTTAAAGATGCTTTTAACGTTTAAACTTTCTTGATTTTATGATTTTGCCTTTTAATATTACCTAGTTTCCTTTTGTTTTTCCCTTATATGTTTTCTTGATATAACAGTTGTAACTTTTTACCCTCCTTCCCCTCCAACTAATGTCTGTCCTGTCTTAATCTTAATGTTTATTTATTTTGTATTTATTTTTAATTCTATCCAATTTTATAATTATGTACATCGCTTTGTAATCAGATTTAGCGATTCATCAAATATTTAATAAACCTTGAAACCTTGGTTAGAAGGAAAGGTTTGCCATTTGCGGATGATACCAAGATTTGTAACAGAGTAGACACCGAGGAGGAAAACATGAAAAAGGATAGTTTTTCTGCTCAAATGCTCATTTCTAAACGAAGGTTTTGCCTGTGAGGTTACCGTCTAACCACCTTTATATCCACTTTTGTGGCGGTGGGAGGGCCTTTTCTGAGGCTTTTTCCTTCTTTTTGAGTGAATTTAGAGCTGTCACCTGCTCCACATAGCCTCTGCAAAACTTTATTACCATAACGTCTTATGACCACATTAGTCTCCAATTGAAAGTGTTGTTCTACTTAATAATGTAATAGGCCACCTTTCTTAAATAGGTCTAAAAGTTTCACATTGGAATGCTTATGGCATTCTTTTGAAGGAACACTTTTATAATGCCAACATTCACTTGAGCAAATGTAGTACCCATCCTGCTCTGCTTTAACAATAGGACTCCTCACTATCATCAGAGAGACTGGCAGCAACAACTGAAAACAGTCCCAAAGGTAAGCATTCATTTATTTCCATTTGCCTGGTTGAGCAATTTGCCATTATCACTGGTCTCTTTACTATCACACAGTTGCTTTCACATAGCGGCTGATTGAATGCATTAGAATGTGTTACAAATAAGGCCTACAGAAAAGGTGCTTTTCTTTCCAGCTCAGACAGTAAGAATAAATGATCAGGACTTGTGCCCCTGAGACAGAAGAAATCAACACGGATGATAATAAAAGCATTCTTCTCGTTTTCTAAATCTCTTCCCTCAGCCTCTGGGCTCCTCTTACTTTATACCCAAGATAGGGCCCATTCATAACACTCACCTCCCTTCACTCCCCAGTTAATGAAACTTACAAATATGAGGCAGACTGGTCAAATCGCCCAGTGCCAAGAAGGCAACCCTTTGTTTGGTCAGTCCTGGTTTTGAACCTACATCACAAATCACTGCAGTATTTCTCAGTGACGTGCGGTGACATTTATAGCAAGGAATTCAACAAATGAGCAAAACCAGGGATGGCCAACCTCAGCCCTCGCCATGTCAGGTTTTCAGGATTTCCACAATGAATATGCATGAGATCTATTTGCATACATTGGAGGAAGTGCATGCAAAAATATTTAAACAGATTATATGGGCCAGTGAAGAGTTTTCACGTAATTCTTCCCGGTAAAGAATTTTAATAGTGGTGGAGTGGTAGTATTTAGAAGATAAATTCTAAAAAAGTTGTGATTTAAAGACTGGGTTTACAGTATACTTGGGAAGTGGAAGATATGTGTAAATAATCTCATGCATATTCATTGGAGAAATCCTGAAAACCCAACTAGATTGAAGCTTTCAAGGACTGAGGTTGGACACTCCTGTACTAAACATTAAAGCAAAAAGTGCCCTTATCCAAGGTTAATGTTGCTCACTGTTTGTGCTGAATATCACATCTTGGTCTCTTTCTAAGAGTCACTTATAACATTTGCTACTTCTTATGATTTCTGTATTAATGTGAAGAAACTTAAGTTCTGTATCACTACCACCATTCCAAAATCTATCCTTCAAAGTTATATGCAGACTGACATTAGGCGATAGAGGACTTTGAGCAATGCAGACTTTGTGATATTTTGAGGCTAAAACAGCAGTTATTTTGGACTCACAAACAAGGGGCAAAATCAGGGAGCAGCAGACACATGACTGCCAGGGTGCATGCAACAAAATAAAGTAAGAACATAAGAATTGCCGATGCTGGGTCAGACCAGTGGTCCATCGTGCCCAGCAGTCCGCTCACACGGCGGCCCTTTGGTCAAAGACCAGTGTATTAACTGAGACTAGCTTTACCTGCGTACGTTCTGGTTCAGCAGGAACTTGTCTAACTTTATCTTGAATCCCTGGAGGGTGTTTTCCCCTGTAACAGGCTCCAGAAGAGCGTTCCAGTTTTCCACCACTCTCTCGGTGAAGAAGAACTTCCTTACGTTTGTACAGAATCTATCCCCTTTTAACTTTAGAGAGTGCGCTCTCGTTCTCTCTACCTTGGAGAGGGTGAACAACCTGTCTCTATCTACTAAATCTATTCCCTTCATTATCTTGAATGCTTCAATCATGTCCCCTCTCAGCCTCCTCTTTTCAAGGGAGAAGAGGCCCAGTTTCTCTAATCTCTCACTATACGGCAACTCCTCCAGCCCCTTAACCATTTCAGTCGCTCTTCTCTGGACCCTTTCGAGTAGTACCGTGTCCTTCTTCATGTACAGTGACCAGTGCTGGACGCAGTATTCCAGGTGAGGGTGTTCCATGGCCCGGTACAGTGGCATGATAACCTTCTTTGATCTGTTCGTGATCCCCTTCTTAATCATTCCCAGCATTCTGTTCGCCCTTTTTGCCACCGCCGCACATTGCATGGACGGCTTCATTGACTTGTCGACCAGTACTCCCAAGTCTCTTTCCTGGGGGGGTCTCTCCAAGTACCGCACCGGACATCCTGTATTCGTGTATAAGCTTTGCCTTGTCACCCAGTCCTTCTTCAGGTCACTCAAATAGGAATGTCAATAGACAATGCAAAATTTTTGTCACTATGAGCTAAACTGATAGCACAGCTGCCTGAAACATCCCTGAAAACGTCCTTAACACCGGAAAAAGAACCAGTCTGCAAGAATGCAAGCCCTGTGGCTTTAGGCTGAGCTGATGGTACAGCTGCCTTTGGCATCCGTGAATATTTTCTTAAAACACGAAACAGAAACAGTTAACAAAATCTCAACATATAACACTCCCAGAGAAGCAAAAAAGAGGAGCTCAGCAGCCCCAGAATATCATCTCTCATCCCCAGAGAAGAGAGCAAGAGAAACTTGGAGGCTCCATCACATCTCTCAATGGAAAATGATAGGTTGAGTCTGCCAAGCCCTTCTTTTTCTGCGGCATGACAGTTAGTTATACCAATGCAGCACCATGAGCATGAGCAGATGGGGGTTTTTGTGTGTGATGACACTACTGCAGTGCTTCTCAACCTAGTCCTTGGGGCACATACTTTATTTATTCCGTTGTATCAAGTTTCAAGTTTTATTTCAAATTTGATTGATCGCCTATCCTGGATTCTAGGCGATATACAAATGTTAAAAAAGGGGGAGTACAGAAATTAAAACAAAGACATATACAAACAAAATACATACACATAACATACAATTAAACGAAAAGGGAGAAGGATGAACTACAATAAAACCTAGGCAAGAGAACATTAATGGGGAAAACAATAGGAACGAAGGGGAACAACTTTATTACCACTGGTGGGAAGGGGTAAAACCCGGACCTTACGGTCCTTGCAGATCTAAAACCACACGTCCTTAAAAATCTGAGCTCCGTGCCACTTGTAGTCTCTGGCTCTGACAGATCTCTATGACAATTTAGGATCCTAACCTATGCCGAGACTAAAAGTGACACGGACCTCAGATTTTTAAGGATGTACAGTTCAGGTCCATGAGGTCCGTGAGGCCAGATGCACTGCAGAACTTTGCACACTTTTTTAACCCCCCACCCACCCAAAACCCAGCTATTTGCCATCCAGTGTCATATCACAGGGGCTCTCGGAATCAGCATGGAGGGAGAGATCTGGAGGAAGGGACGATTGTAGTTCATCCCTTTCACCTTTCGTACCAGTTACGTATTAGAATGGATAGAATTTGTTTGTAATTATGTAAAACAGTTTGGTTCTGTCCCCCATTTTTAAACTGTTATACGCTTTGAAGCCTTTGATATTGCGTACATATCAAAATACTTAATAAACTTGAAACTAATTAGCAAAAGCCATAGTGTGCCTCATCCCTCCTTAGCCATTAGGGAAGGCAGAGCCAGGGGCCTGAGCTGAGCGTGCAGGGAAAGTGGTGGAATATGCTAAAAGGCAGACTTGTCAATGCAAGGACCTCAGATTTTTAAGGACGTGTGGTTTTAGATCCGCAAAGTCTGCATTTTACCCCTTCCCCCACTGGATAGCTTTTAGGGAGAAAAAAGGGGAAAATCAATGTTCAAAGGCATCTTTAAAGAGAATTAGAAAGGAAGAACTAATAAAGTAAACTTCACTTGAAAATATAAACTTTCAACCTGAGAGGTGCTCAGAACCTTGAAAAACAATGGGGACAAGTCCCTATAGACATTTCAGTGTTCTATCATTGCATCCTCTCCCGTGTTAGAAAGAATATAGTGAACCAATTTTTTCAAAAAATTGAATTAATGTCCCAAAACAATCGTGTGAACAAAATAGTAACTTCAACGTTTTTTTCAAAAATGTGAACTTAGCTTGCATGGGTGCTTTAGGAAGCTGTCTCACTCCAGCAGGCTCTAACGCGTTTCGCCGCAAGGCTTCTTCAGAGAGCCGCCAAACAAGCTGGAACTGAGTGAAAACTTCTTCCTGCCAATACAAGAGCGTGCTTTCAATGATACATTGTTTTAAAAGAAAATTATACAGATAAACACTCACTGAACTTTACATCGCTGCTGGTGGTACCTTCCTCGTCACCCGTGATTACACCCATGAGGAAGTGATTTAATCACGGGTGACGAGGAAGGTACCACCAGCAGCGATGTAAAGTTCAGTGAGTGTTTATCTGTATAATTTTCTTTTAAAACAATGTATCATTGAAAGCACGCTCTTGTATTGGCAGGAAGAAGTTTTCACTCAGTTCCAGCTTGTTTGGCGGCTCTCTGAAGAAGCCTTGCGGCGAAACGCGTTAGAGCCTGCTGGAGTGAGACAGCTTCCTAAAGCACCCATGCAAGCTAAGTTCACATTTTTGAAAAAAACGTTGAAGTTACTATTTTGTTCACACGATTGTTTTGGGACATTAATTCAATTTTTTGAAAAAATTGGTTCACTATATTCTTTCTAACACGGGAGAGGATGCAATGATAGAACACTGAAATGTCTATAGGGGCTTGTCCCCATTAGCATTCATTCCACCTTGTTTTTCAAGGTTCTGAGCACCTCTCAGGTTGAAAGTTTATATTTTCAAGTGAAGTTTACTTTATTAGTTCTTCCTTTCTAGTTCTGTTGTATGATTCTGCTCTTTTTGGAGACATAGTTGTAAGTTTGACCCAGTAGTTTTCATTGGGAATCTTTAAAGAGAAAACACTTCAATGCCCCTTTAAATTTATCTTGATTTTTTTCTTCCCTAATGTGTATTGGCAGTGAATTCCAGATCATGGGGGCAGTTACTGAGAATGTTGTTGTCCGGTGAGTATTATACAGTATAGCCTGTTCTCCCAGAAGAGCCCAGAACAGGTGGTTGTTGGGACTATGAACAGGGCAGGATAGGTTTGGCAACTTCTCCCTATATTAGCAATTTCTTACAAGTTCGCATAATTAATAAGAGGGAGCAGTTTACATGTATAGTAAAAATTAGCAGTTTCAACAATTACTAGTGAGTTAAAATAGTTGTTGGGACTATTAACAGTGTAGGATAGGTTCTGTGACTTCTCCTTTTGCAGTGAGGTTTTCTGGATATTTCCAATGAAGATGCATGAGATGGTTTACTGAGGCATTGTATGAAAATCTCTTTAATGCATATTCATTGCGGATATCCCACAAGAGTGTACCAAGCACTACTCTACCAGACGTGGAGATTGCACAAGTCCAGAGCACTTTTATTTGTTCAAACAGGCCAGACACTTTGAAAAATAACACAAAACCCTGCAAAAGGCACTCAAAATCTATATAGGAAACTTACCAAACCATAATAGCTCTTATCCATCTATGAAGACAGGCCTTAGAGCACCAATATACCTGCTACCGGGAAACTGGAATAAGATGGACTGTTTCAGATTTGTATATAGACACTACATTGCCCGCAGAATCTTTCATCTCAGCTGCAGATGCAAAGCATGACTCAAAAAAAGCACAAAGGGCCTTCAAGGTCCAGGTAATCCTGTTTTAATGATGGACCTGACGCGGGCCGTGTTTCGGGGTCTCCATCTGCGTCAGGAGTCAGAAGATCTTGTAATTCAGTATGAGAGATCAAAATACACAACATAAGTTTTGCTTTCCAATTCAAAATAGGGAACCACAAAAAAAAACACGGAGACAAAAACTGAAAGCAGAGATTCCAGACTCTGCATAAGTGCAATACCAGAGACATAGAAAGAAATGCATGTCCTCTTGTACAGTGCAAAATAAAGCCAACAGATATAAATTCTCAACACCAACCATAATTCAATCACTAAACTGAAAATAAAATCATTTTTCCCTACCTTTGTTGAATGGTGATTTTATTATTCTAATCACCTTGTTCTGCTTTGCTCTGTCTGTGCTCTTATCTCTGTTTCCAGGCCTCTTTTCCATCAACTATTTCTTTTCTCACCTCCTTTTTTCTTCCGTGCCAAACAGACCAAGGAGGGAAGTGATCTTTCACATTCAACTTTCTTTGATTTTTCTGCCTTCTTCTCCAATCTAGCTTTCCTTCTTTACTTCCCTTCATATGCAGTACATCTCCCCTCTTCCTTCGTCCCTCCCCTCACCTTCATATGCAGCCTTTCTCCCTCTCCCTCTCCCTTCCCTTCCATCCATGTGCATTTCTTCCCTCTGCTTTCCATTCCATCTATGTGCATTTCCCCCTCCCTGCCCCCTACCAAATGCAGCATTTCCCCCATCCCTTCCATCTTATCCAAGTGTAGCATTTCCTCCCCCCTTCTTTGCCCTCCAATCCTTTCAATCGCTGTGCATTTCCTCCCTCTCCATTCAAGTGCATTTCTCCTTCTCCCTGCCCTCCTTTCCAAATGCAGCCTTTCCCTTCTCCCTGCCCTCCTATCCAAGTACAGTCTTTTTCCTTCTGCCTGCCTGCTCAACCATTCAAACTGCAACAAACAAAAAGTTGTTTTTTTTTTTTAAAAAGCATGGCTGTGTGGCTTGGAATTCCCTGAAGGCATGCCACTAGAATTCATAGATCCTGATTCCACTCATGGAAATCAGCACTACAGGTCCCATAATGCACCATGGTGAGGGTTCCCAGCAATCCAGGACTGGAATTGAGCAAATTGGCAACTCAATTATAGGATATCCACCACCCGCTCCAGTATGGGTACTAAGTGAGAGACTGACACCATATATGCCCAGATCGCTCCCTCTTCTACTTCACCTGAGGTGGTGCCCTATTGAGACTCATGTGAGTAATCACTCAGAGTTTAAGCTGAAGCCTTTGTCAGAAAGGAAACATGATGCATATTTGTAAGTGATCTATACCAGCAATGCTGAAATTTTTAATGTCTGTTCAAGAAAATCAGTAGGCTCAATATATATTCAGTGCTATGTATCCTAGATTTATATCAGTTTGGAAACTGAAGTACGTTAATTTTCTATGCTGCCTTTATGTCAAGATGTTTCCGTATTGAGTATGAGTCTGTTACTGGTTGTCAAGGATGTGTTAAGTTAAGTAACCAGTTTTGTTTGTCATCCAAACTGTGTTGCATGATGTATGGCAGATATTTATTTATTTTTTATTATTATACTATTTTTTTTAAACTTTAAGTCAACTGGGAACAAGTTACAAGCAATGTCAGCAGTACACTATTAAAACACAGCAACAAGTACAGAACAAAGAGTGACCAAAGAACAATGAATTGGAAACATCAGGAAGCTAGTAATACCAGCCCCAAGTTGAACCAAGTTTTTACAAGTTTTACCCCAGGGCCGCCATCAGGGCAGTACTACCAGTCCTGCATTCAGAGGCCCGGAGCTGACAGGGGGGAGGTGCGCCCCGGGTGCACGCCCCAAGGGGGTGCACAGGAGAGAGAGCTGAACGGGGATGATGGGGGACCCGCGGGGTTAAATATAACTCGAGCCGCGAGGCTCGTCTTCTACTTCGACTGCCCTGCCGCTCACACAGCCGATCGGAAGTCTTCCCAGACGTCAGCGCTGATGTCGGAGGGAGGGCTTAAGCAAAGCCCGCCCTCCGACGTCAGCGCTAAAGTCGGGGAAGACTTCTGGTCGGCTATGTGTGCGCGGCGGGACAGGCAGGAAATAGAAGACAAACCTACGCGGCTCGATCTACATTTTGCTGAGAAAGTTGCTAAGATGGGCTGGGAGGCAAACACGGAACACAAAAGGGGGAGGAAGTGCGTTTTGGACACAAGGCATGAACTTGGGAGAGAGGAAGGGAGGGAAAGAGATGCTGAGGTGGGGGAGGGAATGCATTTTTGGACACAGAAGGCATGAACTTGGGAGAGAGGAAGGGAGGGAAAGAGATGCTGAGGTGGGGGATAGAATGTGTTTTTGGACACAGAAGGCATGGACTTGGGAGAGAGGAAGGGAGGGAAATAGATGCTGAGGTGGGAGAGGGAATGGGTTTTTGGACACAGAAGGCATGGACTTGGGAGAGAGGAAGGGAGGGAGGGAAAGAGATGCTGAGGTGTGGGAGGGAATGCATTTTTGGACACAGAAGGCATGGACTTGGGAGAGAGGAAGGGAGGGAAATAGATGCTGAGGTGGGAGAGAGAATGGGTTTTTGGACACAGAAGGCATGGACTTGGGAGAGAGGAAGGGAGGGAGGGAAAGAGATGCTGAGGTGTGGGAGGGAATGCATTTTTGGACACAGAAGGCATGGACTTGGGAGAGAGGAAGGGAGGGAAAGAGATGCTGAGGTGGGGGAGGGAATGTGTTTTTGGACACAGAAGGCAAGGACTTGGGAGAGAGGAAGGGAGGGAAGGAGATGGTTGTGTACATGGGGAATAGAAGAAAGGAGAATTTTTGGTCATAGGGAGGGAGTGAGGTACAGACAGTGGCATACCAAGGTGGGGGTGGGGGGCGGTCTGCCCCGGGTTTACGCCCCAAGGGGGTGCACAGCTGGCCACCCTCCAGTGTTCTCCCTAGGCTGGCAAACTGCGTCTCTTTAGCCACTTGAATGCCACCGCCGCCATTGGGAACAGGCCGGTGCCAAGTTCTCTCTGCTTTTCCCTGTGGGGCTGACCAACTCTCGCCACCCGCGTCAATTCTGACATCGGAGAGGACGTTCTGGGCCAGCCAATCGCTGCCTGGCTGGCCCAGAACGTCCTCTCCAACGTTAGAATTGATGTCGAGTGGCGAGAGTTGGTTGGCCCCGCGGGGAAGAGAAGCAGGGCGAACTCGGCGCCGGCCTGTTCCCGATAGCGGCAGTGGCAGCCTATTCCCCAGTGGTGGTGGCAGCATTTTCCCAATGGTGGTGGCATAGGGGAGGGCAAGGAGAAAGAAAGAAAGGGGGGGACAGGGAGCCAGAAAAAAAAAAGAAAGGGGGCTGGGTGAAACAAAGAAAAATGGGGCACTGAGAGAGAAAGAAAGACAGACATACAGAATGAAAGGGGGTATGGAGAGAGAGAAAAAGAAAGAAGGGGGCAGGGTGAAACTGAAAAAGTTTGGGGAGGGAATGAGGTCTGGAGGAGAGGAAGCATACAGGAGGCTGAAAGAAGGGAAGAAATATTGGATACACAGTCAGAAGACTAAAGTGCAACCAGAGACTGATGAAATTACCAAAGGTAGGAAAATGATTTTATTTTCAATTTAGTGATCAAAATGTGTCCGTTTTGAGAATTTATATATGCTGTCTATATTTTGCACTATGGCCCCGTTCTACTAAACCGCAATAGCGTTTTTTAGCACAGGAAGCCTATGAGCTTCAAGAGCAGCGTGGGGCATTCAGCGCAGGTCCCTGCGCTAAAAACCGCTATCGCGGTTTAGTAAAAAGGGAGGGGGAATATTTGTCTATTTTTGTATAGTTGTTACTGAGGTGACATTGCATAAAGTCATCTGCCTTGACCTCTTTGAAAACCCGCGGAATATAAATGATAATTAACATTTTCTCTGCGTACAGCGTGCTTTGTGTTTTTAAAATTTTATTGTTGGTAGATCATTTTGACTTGGCCACAAAGGTAAGGGGGAGAGAGGGGAGCTGCTGAAAGAGTCTACCTTGACGTGGTTGCAGGCTTACAAATCTTTTGGTCAAAGAGTGCGGCGACAGAGAAAAGTATGTGTGTATTCGGCCCATGGAAGAAGGGGGGGTCAGGGGGGGAAGGGGTGCGTGGGGGGTCCAATAGGATTGCTCAGTAAGGGGCCCAGAAATTTCTGATGGCGGCCCTGTTTTACCCCGCACCACCACCACCCTCCCCATAGCCACTTCCCCCTCCCTCCCCCCCAGAAGCCATGGAGGAAACAGCGTAGAGTCCTAAACCTGTGCCATAGAGAGACATAAGCAGTGAGGGTCCCCATTGTGAGCAACGGATATACTCCCAGGTTGCCATTTCTAGCATGCTATTCATCCATAAGGAAAACACGGTGGCTCTGTAGCCTTCCACATGTGTAAGATCGCATTTTTGGCAAGTAGAATACCCACCATGAGAAATCAGCATTCAGCCCCTCGGTAGCCCTGCTGTTCCAACTCAGAGATACGACCCAACAAGAGTATCTTATAAGACTATTCACATGGTCGGTCTTCCACCGTTCCCAGTGCTTGAAGCACCCCATTCCAATAGCAAGACAGGGTGAGGCATTCCAAAAAGTGATGTACTATTGTACCTGTCCCAGTCATACATTTGGGGCAGCTGTCATTATCCCACAATCTCATCTGCTTGCCACAACATTTACTAATATAAGCATTAAGGAGTAATTTATATTGGAGCTCCTGGAGGTTAGCATTACGTCCCAAGGAGGCCGCCAAAGTGAAACCAAGAGCAAGATCACGATCTAAGATCTCCTCTTTCTGCACATCCCCCCCCCCCATTTACCAAAGTGGCAAAAGCTGGCATGGAACGCCTCTCTCTTCCCATAGTATACCACACCAATAAACGATTATGGGATGCAGTAATACCCAGTTAGATGTGGTCCAACTCCGTGAACATAGGGCAAGAGCTGCCCCCCCCCCTCCTCAATAACAATACATAGTGGCGGATCTGCAGGTAGATGAAGAAATGGGTAAAAGGCATATCCCAGGACTCTTGACAGGCTGAGAAAGAGAGAAAAGTACCATTGGCCGGCGGGATCAAGTGGCCAACAAAATGACAACCAAGCCGCCTCCAACTAGTACTAAGTATGATATAGAAAAAAAGCTTGGCCTCTTGTTTACAGCTATGTATGGGTATTTGGAATGGAACAATATGATCTCTGCATTTCACAGATAACTGTTGTCACCACAAAGTAGGTTAGCACAGCTTCTACATTTTGAGCCTTTGCCACTGGAAGTAGGCAGTTTCTTGAGTTCTACAATCTTGATTAGGAGATATATGAAAAAAAAAATGAACTTAAAAGTCATTAGTTTAAGATGTACAAATCTGGGGAGATCTTTATTTTCTTCGTTATCAAATAGAAGTAGCACAAAGGATTAACGGAGCCATTTGTATCATTTGAAACTGAAATTGTGGAATTATGAGAATTTTTCAAAACACAAACCGGCTGATAGTCAAAAGTGAGTTGATCTGATAGGAATGGCCAACCATTGAACTCGCTTGTATAGAAACTCAGAAACAGGATGGCAGATAAACATAGAAACATAGAAAGATGACGGCAGAAAAGGGCTATAGCCCATCAAGTCTGCCCACTCTACTGACCCACCCCATTAAGTCTGAGTACTAATGACCTAGTTCCTTAACTCGACCCTCGTAAGGATCCTACTAGGGCATCCCATTTATTCTTAAAATCAATAACGCTGGTGGCCTTGATCACCTGCTCTGGAAGCTTGTTCCAGTGATCTACAACCCTTTCTGTGAAGAAATACTTCCTTATGTCACTATCGAATTTCCCTCCTCTGAGTTTGAACGGATGCCCCCTTGTGACCGAGGGTCCCTTGAGAAAGAAGATGTCTTCTTCCACCTCGACACGTCCCGTGATGTATTTAAATGTCTCAATCATGTCCCCCCCTCTCCCTGCGCTCCTCTAGAGTGTAGAGCTGCAATTTGTTTAGTCTTTCTTCGTACGAGAGACCCTTGAGCCCCGAGATCATCCTAGTGGCCATCCGCTGAACCGACTCAACTCTAAGCACGTCTTTACGGTAATGTGGCCTCCAGAATTGCACACAGTACTCCAGATGAGGTCTCACCATGGTTCTGTACAGTGGCATTATGACTTCAGATTTGCGGCTAATGAAGCTTCTATTGATACATCCCATAAGTTGCCTTGCTTTGGATGAGGCCTTCTCTACTTATTTGGCGGCCTTCATGTCTGCACTGATGATTACTCCCAAGTCTCTTTCTTCTGAAGTCCTAGCTAGTGTTTCTCCATTTAAGGTGTAAGGTTTGCATGCATTTCTGCTACCGAGATGCATAACCTTACATTTCTTAGCGTTGAAGCCCAGCTGCCATGTCGAGGACCAGTTTTCCAACGTAAGCAGATCCTGCGTCATACTATCCTGCAGATTGCTTTCACTTACTATATTACATAGTTTGGCGTCATCAGCGAATAGAGTTACTTTACCCTGAAGCCCTTGGGTCAAGTCCCTTATGAATATGTTAAAAAGGAGTGGACCCAGGACCGAGTCCTGTGGCACTCCGCTGGTCACCTCCGATGTCTCAGAGAGGGTGCCGTTGACCACCACTCTCTGACGTCTTCCACTCAGCCAATCATTGACCCATGCAATTAGTGTCTCACCTAACCCCATTGATTTCATCTTGTTTAATAGTCTACGGTGTGGGACGCTGTCGAAAGCCTTACTGAAATCCAAGTTCACTATGTCCAGAGACTCTCCCGAGTCCAGCTTTCCTGTTACCCAATCAAAGAAGCTGATAAGATTGGATTGGCATGACCTACCCCTAGTGAATCCATGTTGACTAGGATCCCTTAGATTCCCCTCATCCAAAATCGTGTCTAATTTACATTTAAGTAGTGTTTCCATGAGTTTACACACTATTGATGTGAGACTCACTGGTCTGTAATTTGCAGCCTCCACTCTGCAACCCTTTTTGTGCAGAGGAACGACGTTAGCTGTTTTCCAGTCCAGGGGGACTCCCCCCGTACTTAGGGAGAGATTGAAGAGCATGGTTAACGGTTCCGCCAGGACATCGCACAGCTCCCTGAGCACTCGTGGGTGCAATTTGTCTGGTCCCATGGCTTTGCTCACCTTGAGTCTTGACAGTTCGCTGTAAACATCAGCTGGTGAGAACCCAAAATTTTGAAATGGGTCTTCCTTGCTTGGCTTTGCTTCCAGCTGTGGCCCGTGTCCAGGTGCCTCGCAGGTAAAGACTGAGCAGAAGTAATCGTTCAGTAGTTTGGCTTTTTTGGAATCTGTTTCCACATAAATCCCATCTGCTGTTCTAAGGCGTACTATCCCGTTTGTGTTCTTCTGCCTGTCACTAATATACCTGAAGAAGGATTTGTCCCCTTTTTTAATGTTCTTTGCTAGAGTTTCTTCAACTCGAAGTTTGGCCTCCCTGACTGCTGTTTTGACCGCTGCAGACCTTGTCTTGTATTCAATGTTAGCTTCTTTCTCCCCGGTGCGTTTGTATGAAAGAAATGCTCTTTTCTTGTCCTTGACTAGGTGTGAGACCTCATCAGTGAACCAACGGGGTTTCTTCTTTCTTTGTTGTTTATTTACCAATTTTATGTAGCGGATAGTTGCTTCGTGTAGTGTCCTTTTCAGTGTTGACCACATAGCTTCCACATCATCCGTTGTTTCTTGAGCCTGTAGCGTCTGATGGACGAAATCACCCATGCTTGTTAAGTCAGTGCCCCGGAAATTGAGTACCTTCGTTTTTGTTTGTGATCTAGGGAAGCCCTTTCTAAGGTTGAACCATACCATGTTATGGTCACTGGTTGCCAGCGTTTCTCCCACCAAGACTTCCATGACGCTTTCCCCATTCGTAAGTACCAGGTCCAGGATGGCCTGGGCCCTAGTGGGCTCTAGTACCATTTGTTTGAGCTGTACTCCCTTCATGGATGTTAATATCCTCCTGCTACTACAAGTTGTTGCTGAGAATGTGTTCCAGTCTACATCAGGCATGTTGAAGTCCCCTAACAGGACAACGTCCCCCCGTAAGGTGATATTCTCAATGTCTTCAATTAATTCTGTGTCCTTGTCCTCCGATTGTCTTGGAGGCCAAATGGTTCATCCAGTCAGTGCATCCGCAGCATTCACTATCTCCTCCTCTCCCTATGAGATCCCATATGCTGGTCCCACATTTTCTTGAATTCTTGTATGCAGCTATCTGGTTATTTTCAATGGTACTTAACCGTTTTAATGGTGCTGAAAATTAACAGTTAATGCTGAAGTGGAAACTGGCTATGTTAGGGGCAGAGTCTGGTTAGCTCCCAATATTCAGTGCTATCTGGTCATGATTAGCAATTAAATAGGATTGCATAAATAGCTGTCCTACCTTTATGAGCTAGCTCAGGGGTCTCCAACCTTTTTCAAGGTCCACAAAGGGGTCACAAGACAGCTCAGAGAACCACAACCTCAGACTCCTCAGAGAATTCCTCTCCCCCTCCCAAATTTGGCACCTGCCCGCCCCAGCCTTCCAAACCTTCCCTTCCTCAATGCTTTTGCTGTGCCCCTGTCAAACACATGCAGCTCTCTCACTGCCTGAAGTCTTTCTCCATAGTGTTCCATTATGAAACAGGAAGCTCTGTCAAAGGAGGTAGGACACTATGAAGATAAGCTTCAGGCAGAGAGAGGCAGCATGCCATTGGCGGCAGTGTTGCAGCATCCAGGAAGGGAAGGTAGGTGGGGAGGGTGCTAAACCTGGGCACGGAGGTGTTTAAGGGCCACAATGAAGGACTGTCAGGGCCACGTATTGGCAACCCCTGTGGTATCCCATGGCTGGCTAAGTCCGAATATTGACTTAACTGTGTACACATTAGCTGCCTTTTAAAAAAACTGGAATGTCAATGCTGAAGCCTGCACAGGACCTAGCACTGAATTGCTGGTTTTAGCAGCAGCAGCAGCAGTAGACAAAAAAAATACTATCTGCCACTGTCTGTAAAGTTTACAAATGTGATGTGGCCATCATGATTTTTGTCTCTTTATAAATATCTAAGAAATAATTCCAAAATGAATTTTTTTCCACAATTCTTTCTTCAGACAGCACCAAAAATTACATTTCCTCCTAATGAAAATGATGAGTTACAAACCAAAATGGAAGCTTAATCCTTCACTGATTTGGAATAAAGGTGTGGAAAGCCTCAGAAGGTGAATAAAATCTAGGTGTCTGGGTCTGTACAGACTGGTTTTTCCACCTAAACACTCTGAAAGCCTTTATTTTGGGCTCTTGCAAATAATGGTGCGTTTCTAAATACATAGCCAGATTTCCTCTCTTACAACAGTAAATGTGCCAAAATACCTGACAGTCAGCTAGTGGAGGCCTAAATCTCTAAGGATGAATTGAACCCATTGTAAATCAATGACTAAATATTAATATATGTATACTGTATATATTTCACTAACTATCCTAGTGTTGAGTAGTATCTGATGAATTGCTATATGTGTGAGATGGATTAGAAATATTAATTTTCCTAGCAGGGATATCACTTGCCCTAGAACTAAGCTAAAAGTATTCACTAGTAGAACTTTTTCAGTTGCCTGTTTGGAGAGCCAGGGGATGAGTTTGTAATGTCAAAGAAACTGATCTGAGGAAGTGCAGAGCCTTCTCTAGGCAGTACAGTTCAGGTAATGACCGAGGCCTAGAACAGTAGTAAAGAAGGGTTGTTCTAAAGCAGTGTTTCTTAGCTCAATCCTGGAGTAACCTCATGCCTATCAGATTTTCAGGATATCCACAATGAATATGCATGAAATAAATTTGCATATAATGGAGGCAGTGAATGCAAATCAAGTTTATGCATATTCATTATGGATATCCTGAAAATCTGACTGGTAAGGGGGTACTCCAGGACCGAGTTGATAAACACTGTTCTAAAGTACCAACCAAGACCGCTAAGGCAGGGGTGTCAAAGTCCCTCCTTGAGGGCCGCAATCCAGTTGTTTTCAGGATTTCCCCAATGAATATGCATGAGATCTATTAGCATACAATGAAAGCAGTGCATGCAAATAGATCTCATGCATATTCATTGGGGAAATACTGAAAACCCAACTGGATTGCAGCCCTTGAGGAGGGACTTTGACACCCCTGCTCTAAGGCATGAAGAGAAAAAAGAGGATTTGTCTTAGGATGTTGAACACCTAAGACAAGACAACTGTAAAAGTGGTTTATGCCCAAGTATTTAAGTGCCTATCTTCCAAGGATAAGGCTGAGGTTTAGGAGCAGAAACCCATAATCCTGTTAGGGGTGGACCCTCACCAAGCCAATTGGGCTAAGGTGAAAGAAGAAACAGAGATGTTGTGAATTGAAGAGTTTTATCTCAAGAAGAGAAGAACCCATCGCCTACCAAGGAAGTGTAAAGTATAGCATGAAACTAGAAATAGCTGGGGATAGATGAGAGAGCAGTCAAATACCAAGGCTAAGGGGGCCTTACTGTGTATTGGAGACAGGATCCATACCAAAGTCACCAGGGTTAAGGGATCCCACTGCTGTGAGAGAGTGAGCAGAGGGTGTCTACAGATACACCCAGGATCTGAAGGAGATTCTATTTAACCTTCAAATCTAAAAAAGAGTAAGAGGCAAAACTGAAGTACCGGTAGTTTATAGTTTATTATAGTCTGCCTTTAACAAGGTGGACTACAAGTGCACATACATAATAAAATAAACAAGCAACAAGACATACAAAATATCTCATTCATCCATTACAAAACAAAGTCCACTAACCATATGTTTCGTTGTAGTCTGGTGAAAGGGGGGAAAAAAAGGAAACGAGGTATAGCGAAGACAAACCAGAAGTAAATTCCTAGCTTCTGAACGGTGCCTTTTATTTTTCTCCTCTATTTATGTCTTTCCTGTATTGTCTGTAAAGTAACAGCTGAGATGTTAAGTTTTTAATACCAAGTAAATTAAGGTGGGGGGGGGGCAATATTCAGCCAATAGTAATCTGTTGGCCCTATGGGCTTCGGTGCGCTTACTGCCGCAGGCATCACTACCGTTGCTTCGTAAAAGAGGCCCAGTGCTTTTTAAAGTGCTAACCAACACAGGCTGATTTAAACCCCGATATTCAGTGCTGGGCCTAATTCATCTATCAACACAAGATATTGAAGCTGAGAACTTGTATTGTATTTTATGATGGATAGAATGCAAGGATGATTGTCTGTTTGTGTATTAATCTTTCCCATATGATATTGGCAATCTTTTCTTTTATGCATTTTTAGATTCTGTAAGCCGCTTAGGTCCTACAATGGTAAAAGCAGGATATCAAATCAATACGAGGCTGCCAGAAGCTATCTGGGTCTGGCCAGTGTTCAGTGCTAGATAGGACAGCATTTTATGCAATCCTGCTTGCCCAGTTAGAAATCCTGGCTGCAGTAGTCTGGATAACATCCAGGTCTGCCCAACACTAACCGGAGTGTGCCTCAGTCGTCAGAGCTGATTATTCAGGGCCACTAGAAATTTTTCATGTCATTTTTTTCAGGAGGCAGGGGTCTCATTCCAAAACAAATGTCATGAATGTGCACTCTTCTTAAAGAGTGCACACTGAGCTAGATTCACTAAATAATGCTCAAAAAGTGGCATCCATTGCTATTCTACAGTATAATGAGCGCTCAAAGATTTAGCGCCCATTATAGAATAGCACTGAGTGCTGATTTTGATGCCCAAATCTGGCTGATAGGACTTATTCCTGCTGAAACCAGGTGTAATTCCCAGTGCCCAATTTGGGCACACATGTCTGGTATTCTAATACTACATGCAAATTTTAGGAACACCCCTGACCAGGTTATGCACTTCCCATGGCCATGCCCTTTTTGGGTTGCATGCTATGGAATTTGGACATACAGTCGACTCCACCTAGTGCACGTCGGTTAAGCGCATGCTTTGATTTTCCGCACCCTACCACCACAATCCCGTTTTTCGGGAGTTTTTTTTACATTAAAGTCAATGGACATAAACTCCAGATATTTGCAATTCGGATAAGCACACAATCCGCTTATATGTACTGATGTCACAGGTCCAAACTCTATTCTTTCACATTATGTTCACGTTCTGACTGCGAATGGCTAGGCTTCACACAGCAGCTTAAACGCTGGGACAGCTGGGAAAGTGAGTGCTCCGCTTCCACTCAAGCTTTAGGGCAGTGTTTTTCAACCTTTTTACACCGATGGATTAGCAGAAATAAAAGAATTATTCTGTGGACCGGCATCGGTCTGTGGACCGGCGGTTGAAGAACACTGGGCTAAGTCGTGGGCCAGACCCCACCCATCTCTACCCAATCTCCACCCCAGACCCCGCCCCCATAATAGTACTAATTGTAACACTATTTTTTCCATTCATTTTCACAGATACACAATATAATCTTAACAACACATAAACATAGAAACATAGAAATAGACGGCAGATAAGGGCCACGGCCCATCTAGTCTGCCCACCCCAATGACCCTCCCCTACCTTTCTCTGTGAATAGATCCCACGT
This sequence comes from Geotrypetes seraphini, assembly GCF_902459505.1. Taxonomy (NCBI): domain Eukaryota; kingdom Metazoa; phylum Chordata; class Amphibia; order Gymnophiona; family Dermophiidae; genus Geotrypetes; species Geotrypetes seraphini. The sequence goes on from NC_047084.1 coordinate 538,516,242, forward strand.
GTCTATCCCATTTGGCCTTAAAATCAGGCACGCTGCTGGCCTCAATAACCTGAAGTGGAAGACTATTCCAGCGATCAACAACCTTTCAGTGAAAAATAATTTCCTGGTGTCCCCGTGCGGTTTCCCGCCCCTGATTTTCCACGGATGCCCCCTTGTTGCCGCGGGACCCTTGAAAAAGAAGATATCTTCTTCCACCTCGATGCGGCCCGTGAGATACTTGAATGTCTCGATCATGTCACCCCTCTCTCTGCGTTCCTCGAGTGAGTACAGCTGCAACTTATCCAGCCGTTCCTCGTATGGGAGATCCTTGAGTCCCGAGACCATCCGGGTGGCCATTCTCTGGACCGACTCCAGTCTCAGCACATCCTTATGGTAATGCGGCCTCCAGAATTGCACACAGTATTCCAGGTGGGGCCTCACCATGGATCTATACAATGACATAATGACTTCAGGCTTACGGCTGACGAAACTCCTGCGTATGCAACCTATGATTTGCCTTGCCTTGGATGAAGCTTGCTCCACTTGATTGGCAGTCTTCATGTTCTCACTGACGATCACCCCTAAGTCTCGTTCTGCTTCAGTTCTTGTTAGGATCTCGCCATTAAGGGTGTAAGTCTTGCATGGATTTTGGCTGCCCAGGTGCATGACTTTGCATTTTTTGGCATTGAAGCTAAGTTGCCAGGACCTAGACCAGCGCTCCAGTAAGTGTAGGTCGTGCATCATGTTGTCGGACATTGAATTTATGTCTGTTGTGCTTTTGCCCTCTACATTGCTTAGTTTGGCATCATCAGCGAATAAAGTTATTTTACCTCGCAGCCCTTCTGCCAAGTATCTTATAAAGATGTTGAATAGGATCGGGCCCAGGACCGAGCCCTGCGGCACTCCACTGATTGCCTCCGTCATTTCGGAGGGGGTGCCGTTCACCACTACCCTCTGAAGCCTACCTCCAAGCCAGTTCTCAACCCATTTCGTCAATGTGTCGCTCAATCCTATAGAACTCATCTTGCTCAGCAACTTGCGGTGTGGTACGCTATCGAATGCTTTACTGAAGTCCAGGTATACGATGTCCAGGGACTCCCCAACATCCAGCTTCCTCGTCACCCAGTCAAAGAAGCTGATCAGGTTGGATTGGCAGGATCTCCCCTTAGTAAATCCATGTTGACGGGGATCCCGTAGATTCTCCTCGTTCAGGATCGTATCCATTTGGCGTTTGATTAGAGTTTCCATTAGTTTGCACACTTTTGATGTGAGACTCACTGGTCTGTAGTTTGCTGTCTCCATCTTGGAGCCTTTCTTATGGAGTGGAATGACGTTAGCCGTCTTCCAGTCCAATGGGACGTTACCCTTACTAAGGGAGAGATTGAAGAGCGCGGTTAGCGGTTCCGCCAAGACATCACACAACTCCCTGAGCACCCTGGGGTGTAGGTTGTCAGACCCCATTGCCTTGTTAACCACAAAATCAAACTACACAAAGCACACTGACAGCAGATGTAAATTCTCAAAATTGACATAATTCAATCACTAACTTCAAAAATAAAATCATTCCCCCCTACCTTTGTTGTCTCCCTCCCTCCATGCTATGGCTTACCTTCTGGCCTGTTCCCGCCTAGCCATTTTTTGCCACCCCCTGTATTATCTTCAGGCCGGCTCGCTTTTCTTCACTGATGCAGTGCACATAGCTGCGGGCAGCAGCTCCTTGCGTGTCCCGTGCCTCATCTGGAAGCCTTCCCTCTGACGTTGCAACGTCAGAGAGAAGGCTTCCGGTTCAGGCGCAGGATGCGCGTAGGAGCCAAAGCTTTGTACACTGAATCAGTGAGGAAGAGGGAGCTGGTTCGAAGATAATGCCGCATCGATCGCACCATGGACCAATGGTTGAGAATACTGTTTTGGGCCTGATGCACGTGCTGGCCCTGTGGACCGGCAGGAAATTTCTGTGGACCGGCACCGGTCCATGGACTGGTGGTTGAAAAACACTGCTTTAGGGCATAGCTTTCCTGTACTTTAGGCTGCAGCAGCCCAAGCGCCATATTTAAACTGAGCCGGCTTCCCTCCCCTCCCCCCCCACTCCTATCAAGCATGCACTCCTTTTAAGCGCATGTGGCGACCCGGTCCGAAGGGTGTGCACTTAAACGGAGTTGACTGTACATTGTTATAGTATAGTGTGCAGCCAGATGTGCATGCAAATTCAAACTGGTTCCAATTAGCATTATTGGCCCTAATTGGCTAATTAGCCAGTCTAGTTGAGCACATATCTTGGACTGGTGCACAAATATCGGCACCCAATTTTGGATGCCATATATAGAACCTGGAGGACCATGTGCAAAATGGGTACACTCTTTCTTGGCAGTGCACTGTTATCAGCAAAGGGCATTTTGTTGCAAATGGCAATGATTATGTATCACTGATATGCCAAGAACGCAATGACAGCAGTGCATCTGGGAAGCAGAGGTGAGCTGTATGAGGAGCAGTGTCAGTGACAGAGGGAAGGAAGAGAAGTTTCAAGTTTTCAAGTATATTTAAAAATAAACCAGGATCTCGTTTGCTTAAAGCGACGATATCAACCGCCATCAAACTGATATTAACACACTGGAAAAACTCATCTAGCCTGACATACTCAGCATGGTGGAATATGATTTGCATAACGGCTAAGTACGAACTAGCTGCTGCTGACAGACTGGGTTCCCTTTCAAAAACCCGATCCATTTGGAAGCCATTGTCTATTTTCTGCTCTCTTTTGACTGACAGAGATGTGTAACTTTTCTTTCGCTCTACACATGATGTTTTATGGTATTTGCTAAGTGCCTTTTGTATAGATTCATCAGCTGTGCGGTCATCTTTGAGTTATTTTATGTTAGATTCTGGCGTTTACTTTAACTTTTTTCTTGTTTTGAAGGTAATACATTTTCTATTGCCTAGAATCTCTCCAGAATGATTGGACTACAAGCATTACCTATGTTCTACTTGTAATAACTCTACTTGTTATGTATTATTTGTGTTTTTGTATTATGCAAAATTCAATAGTTTTGAACTTTAAAAAAAAAAGAATAAAGATATAAAAAAAAAATGTATTTGGTCGCAAAATCATAATCTAATGCGATTTACAAATAACAATAAAATCCGGGTAAGCGAAAAAAACACATTTATTAAACCAGACAATTAATACAACTTTTGACAAAACAAGACACAAGAGGGGGGGAAAAAAGGATTAAATACAATTCATAAACAAATAAAAAGGGCATAGGTAATGAAACAATATGACAGGAAAAGGTTACCCGCTTAATTTTCACTTAACACCACTATTAGTCCAATGTAGAGTATCCTGATTATATAGAATTCAAATAACTTAGTTAAAGGCGTCCTTAAAAAAACCCAGCTTTTCAGAAGACCTTTAAACTTACTAAGTAATTTTTCTTCCCTCATATTGATTGGGAGCGAATTCCAGATTGGAGGGGCCTTGACAGAGAAGATCGTGTCCCTCCTTGAATAAATGAGTCTTAGTGAAGGGACTAAGAGGAGAGATTTTTCTTCAGATCTTAAAGATTTTGTAGGAATATAAGGGATTAGAAGCCTTTCTAGGAATGCAGGAGCTTTGTTCGTTAATGTTTTGTGTGTAAGTAATGCTATTTTATATGTAATTCTATGATTTACAGGTAATCAGGGTTGGGAGAGAGGGAGGAAGGAGATGATAGTGGCCAGATTGAGCCTTAAGCAGAAATAGATGTGGTCTGTACAGAACCAGGAAATAGGACAATTATGGCCCTTGAAACAAGAAGAGAGGGAAGAGAAAATAGGGTGGGAAAGAAGATGATGAGAAGAAGAGAATAAGGGAAGTAAACACATTGTTCAAATATTTTTTGCTAGCTGCCCAAATTAGGGTTATCAGATTTTTGGTTGAGAAAAAGAGGACACGTGGCCCTGCCTCGTTCTGGCCCCCCCCAACTCTGGACCCTCCCAAACCTCATCTCTTTCTGGACAAATCTGGAGGGCACCTGTAGGGGAGAGTGTGGTGCAGTGGTTAAAGCTACAGCCTCGGCACCCTGAGGTTGTGGGTTCAAACCCATGCTGCTCCTTGTGACCCTGGGCAAGTCACTTAATCCCCCCATTGCCCCAGGTACATTAGATAGATTGTGAGTCCGCTGGGACAGACAGGGAAAAATGCTTGAATACCTGAATAAATTCATGTAAACCATTCTGAGCTCCCCAGGGAGAATGTAATTGTAATGTAATTTATTTCTTATATACCGCTAAACTCCGTTAGGATTCTAAGCGGTTTACAGAAAAATAGACAATAGGGTGCATTAAAATTATAAGTAAAATAGGTACTTAGAAATTCCCTTACTGTCCCGAAGAACAGTATAGAAAATTGAATAAATAAATAAAATGATTATATCACACTAGTGATTTAGCCCGTTACATTAATGGGTGCTAGACGGAAACCAGCCAGGGTGCCTAGCTGCAACTATCCCAGTCCACCTTAAAAGGCCACCTCCTTAAAAGCCCACTTGGCGGCGACGTCTCCTTCTCGCGTGCCCAGAGGTCGGCGCGCGCAAGCCCCAACTTCGGCCGCACTCGCACCCCACGTCTCTTCTTCCTCATCGACATGGCAGGCCCGCCGCCACCTCCCCCCCTGTCCCCGGCGCCGACCCCCCGCTACCAGGAATGGATCCTAGACACTCGAGTTGCCGACCAGGAGCGCATCTGAACTTTGTCTGGCCGTGCGTGGTAAGCGCGCATGCGCTGCTTTTCCAAACCTGAACAAGGTGCTGGGTTTTGAAAAGCCATCTGGATGCCTGGACAATCATCTAAAAAGAGGACAAGTCTAGGTAAATCTGGATGTCTACTAACCCTAGCCCAAATTCCAAGCTGCAACATTTCCTAAAAATTCAGTAATTGAAAAACAAACGCAAGCAAGGGACCTAAAGATTACTTTGAGTAGGGCATCTTAAATTAGCTGATCCACATCTAAACCTTTAAATATGGAATTACAGGTGGATTTGCAAGGTTTGAAATATTCAATGCACACTGCTTAACTGACTGAATGGCTTGTAGCATTTCCAGTTTATGTTTTTATTTTTGCAATTAAGCCTCTGTAGTGATTTTAAATAGCTAGTAGAGAAAAAAAAAAGCTTGAATAGCTAAAGAAAACAGCAGGCAACAGTGATAAACTACCATATTTAGCAATCCATGCAGAAACCTCTATTTGCTCAAAAGACAGGTTGTGTGAATCAGCTTGGCTTATACTGACATCTGGTGGATCTATAAACTAAATACAATTATTTCTTTCTTTAGATCAGTGGTCTCAAACTCAAACCCTTTGCAGGGCCACATTTTGGATTTATAGGTACTTAGAGGGCTTCAGAAAAAATAGTTAATGTCTTATTAAAGAAATGACAATTTTGCATGAGTTTATAAATATTTCCTTTTGGCTTAATAATAATAATATTGTCATTTATAGCTAAAGAAACATATGATCAAGAAACTGTTTTATTTTACTTTTGTAATTATGATAAATATACCAAGGGCCTCAAAATAATACCTGGTGGGCCGCATGTGGCCCCCGGCCGTGAGTTTAAGACCACTGCTTTAGATCTAGCTTTCGATCTGTGCTTTCTCTCTGATAACTATGTAAATGGTGTTCCACCAGTAGCACGCCAAAGGCTGCACAAGAGGTGCAGCAACAACAAATGATGCAAATATGAAAGGGTGCAAAAATTGCTGCCAGCCCACCTCTCATTGGCAGTGGGAAAGCAGGCGGGGCAGGCAACAGCCAAAAGGTCATTAGTAAGGAACGCCTTCAAAATTCTTCAACATCAGCCGGACTTGTAGTATTTTCATACACAGACTATGTCTGTGCCATTTTTTGCTTATGAATGCAAGCAAAGCTGTTCACTGGAATGTAGGCCCCTGAAGAAGCCAATAAATTGGCGAAACAGGTCCCGTTTTTCCAGGTCCCGTTTTTCCAGTTGTACGTGATCTGTTGAATGGCAACCCCTGTTAAAATGAACAATAATTTATTATTATTAGAGGAAATTTGTTTCTTTGCCCTCATTTCCATGCCATTTCCATGCCTCTGTTTGGTGGCCCAACGAAACAGGTCCCGTTGGGCCACCAAACAAAGGCTACATTTTGTTAAAGTTAATGCTATGAAGGTTTTTTGATAATTATATATAAGAAATATACTACAATATTTTTAAAATAGCACGCATTAAGCTGAATGAAAGATACCATATACCTGCTAAAAGTTGATTCAAGCAGGGACTTTACATCACTTGTTATTCTATTGTCCATATATTCTAGAATTTTTGAAATCAATTTGGAACCAAATTAATTGCCTTTTAGAAAATCATGTGGCATTATCATATGACACAGTATTATTTGGCATGGAAATGAGGGCAAAGAAACAAATTTCCTCTAATAATAATAAATTATTGCTCATTTTAACAGGGGTTGCCATTCAACAGATCACGTACAACTGGAAAAACTGGAATAGACTCAATTACTGTTTATGGTGGAACTCTGTGTGCCACATATATAAAATGGAAAGGACATTAGCTGTCTAAAAAGGAAATTATAGCAAATTTCAGGATGTGTGGAGGCCATTGATAGATTATTGCAAAGATTAAAAATATTCTTCCCTGATTATAATATGACATATGAGGGAGGGTGGAGGGGAGGGAAAATTTGATCATTAAAGAAATAGATCATTATATATAAGTATATAAAATGAGGGGAGTACAATATTTTAGGATGATACGATCAAATGTAAGAATTCAAGTGTTTTTAAATGTTCAATTGTTAAACATCGTTTACTGTACTTGATTTTAAGATATGAAATGAATAAAGATTTAAAATATATATATTAAAAAAAGTTGATTCAAATCTCTAGGAGTAATCAGCGTAGGCATCTGAGAGCTGTTTTGCATGGTGATTTACACACATTTTGGAGACATTTGTGTTTATAAGTCCTAATTTTCATTTGTTGTAAATCAGAATTGATAAATCTAGGTTAGGACATCTCAAAGTTCTGATACTGTTTTAGAACAGGATCTATCAACATATAGAGCTTGTTCTAAAATACATTGAGGAATGGACATTTATGCACTAGTTATATGCAGTAGGAGGATCCATTATAGAAACATAAATGTCTAAAGTATCAACTGAGACAACACGGGCATATTGGGCTTGGTCCTTGGTGTGAGCTCCGGGATGAAATTATTTTGGATAAGAGGGTTGAAGTTTGGTAAGTGGTGAATGTACTGACTCTGTCTGGGGATATCAGCTTTTTAAAACCCCTTTCTGCACTGCAGGCTCAGAATGTTACCAAACGCCCCATTCTTTAAGCAAATTTTCTTTTAATACAGACTCAAAATAAAAAGGAAATGAACTTACTCTTTCTAGAGTCCACCCTCTTACCAGTGTACTTCCCTGCCTAGGGAACTTGGAGGGGTAAATTCAGCTGCTTGCTGAGGATAATGCTGTAATTTTTAGAGATTAACAGTACTAATGAAACATTAAATTCTTCAAACCATGGTGTTCACTGATCATAGAGAACTGGTTGCTTCTCAGGTAGAGAGAGCTGTAGAGAATAAGAAGCTGCCAGCCCAATATAAGTCAGTAACCACTAGAAAGCATCACACAATATACAGGGGGAGCTGGAGAAGTTTATTCTTAATAATGCCATTGCAATAACTTGCTACAGGCAGTGCATATATGTTAAAAGTAATATTAAACACTCACTTCAATACAAGCAGCCTGCTCCCATAAGCAGAACATTGGAAGGCTCCTTTACTTTTTCACTTGGGCCTGCTTTTGGTAGTGATGAATGGGTATTTAGTCTTGTCATGTATCATGAATTATCATATTCCAGTAATGAGGTGTCATAGGCCAGGGGTTGAAGTATGGGCCCCCTTTATCTACAACAGATGACTTTCCATGGTCCCTAGAGATGCCTGTGTTGACCTGGATTCTGTGACCTTGGTTAGTGTTCTGCTTTTCAATTGTAGGTCTCATTACTATCTGATTTACTAACTTGTATGAACGCACAGGTGGTATGCTTGATGGAAACATGGTTGCACTTAGGAGAGGAGACTTATATTTATCGGGATATGCAGTGGTGTTGTTAACCCAGATATTACAGAATGGGTGGGGGAGGTGGGGAGAGAGACTGTTTTGCTCCTGGCACATTTTACTATTTGTGAGGGTAGTACCCTCAATGTTTCCTTATTCTTAAAGCGCTGCTAGTGAAGCTGTTCTTGAGAGGAAAGTTCGCCAGTGCTGGAACAAAGATGTGTCGATAAGCTAAGTGTTGCCTTTGCAAAAGATATTGTTTGAAAAGTTCTGATCCAGTCCACATATAACAAGAAGTTGAAAATATTGATATCATCAGATTTTTGTCTAAGTTTAGTTTTGTTTTTTGGAGGTGGGGGTGGACCGATAAGTCACAATACAAGAAGGAGATCTGGAATAACTGTGTTTTATAAGAGATCCTAAGATCTGATATTACAAATAAGTTCATTATTTTTGAGCGTTAAGTGATCAATTTGAAATTTTGCCTCAATCCTTTGTTTTCTGCTTAGGTTTATGTGCTAAGGCATGGGAATGTGTTCATCAATGATAATTTGTAATTTTATTTTAGATTTATCATCCTTGGTAACTTTAATGTCCATATGGATGTTTTGGTGGCCCCTTTTGGATATCACTATTGAGTTTGAAGTAAGAGTATTGAGTTTGAAGTAGAGAATGACACATGGATGGGTACCCGCAGTTAACCGTGGGATGGGGACAGAGCCTGTGAGGTTGGGACAGGGACAAACTGTGACCCCCCAGGTCATTCTCTAAAAGCTTGAGACTAGCCTCAAACAGGCAGTTCCAGTTAGATGGAACAGCATCTATACAATGACAGTATCAATATGTTAAAACTTAACATATCTTAGACAACTGAATTCAGAGATTTAAAAAAAAAAAAATTGCAGTAGCTGTTTTTGGATTTAAATGAACTGTTAAATGACATAATTTGTATCTTGTTTGCCTTTGATGTGGCAACAAGAATCTTGTCTGCTGTTCAGACTCCTACCACCTGCAACGTCCTTCCATCACATGCCCAGTTGATCAAGCATCTTACTGTTACTGCAACAGATTCATCTATTGTTGCTGGCATCAAGGAACATTTCCAGCATTTAATAGACATTATTTTTCTGTTCACTATACAGTGTTGGCTCTCTTCTACACCCATGTCTGAAAGACAATCCAATTATCTTCCCAGATGTCATAAAAACACAGGCAATCAAATATTTGGAAAGATTGTACCAAAACCAGCTCAAAATGGAAGGTTCTATTTGTGATTTATAACCAACAGTTTTACAGAATATTGTTCCATTTTATACCTTTAAAAAAATTAAATATAAAATCATAAATATTCAAGGTCTGTGCAGGTGAGGACAGAGTCCACAGGGAACTCATAGGTACAGGGCAGGGATGGGGGGCAGAGCCTATGGGAACATGGTGGGGATAGGGACAAACATTGTCCCCATGTCATTCTCTAGTTTGAACCTTATACAATGGATCACCCAGTCTACACATCAGTGTGGACATATTTGGATTTGCTTATTACTACTGAGATGGCTGGGGATCTTGAGTAGGTGGTTCAGTACTCCCCCTTATTCTGGTCTGACCATTTTACTGTGGTTTTTCACCTGTCTGGTCAGCTGGAACAGTGTGTGGGGATGGCTAAAGTTGGGGTTAGTGGGAATATTCAGGGTATGGACCCTGATATGATATCTCCCTTGCTTTTACAATTTCCAGAACCATTTTTGATTATGCTGGTGGACAAATAGTTTACAACATGAAACTTTGGATAACTAAGGCTTCGGCTGGAATGGGTGGGGGAAACATTTAGGAAACCCTGGTTTCATAAGGGTTTAAAACTCTTAAGGAGCCAAGTGGAAAGGGCAAAAAGGAGATGGCTCAGGAAATGGAAATCAGAGTTGTGTCAATCCTGAAAAGGTCTTGTTTTCATTGAAATCCCAGCTACAGAATGGTACATCAATACCTAGGTCCATGCCAAGTATGAACTGTTTAGCAAAGTGTTTTGATAGTAAGATATCTTAATTGTCTGACTCTTTTGGATCCTTTGTTATTCCATATAGTGTTAAACCTATCTCTGGGTTTGCTGTAGGTGCTGTTAATAAGGAGCCTGATGTTAGATGAAGAGTCTTTCATTTGGCCATGTTAATGTCATGATCTAAAATTATGTATTCATCATGTTCTCTGGTTCATAGTCAAAAGTGTGTGACGACAAAGGCGCGCCGACAACCCAGCACAGACAACTGAACGCAAGGCGGAAGCGCGCTGAAGAAAAACAGTATTTTAAAGGGCTCCGACGGGGGGTATGGGGGGGAACCCCCTAACTTTACTTAACAGAGATTGCACAGGTATTGTGGGGGGATTGAGGAGGTTGTAACCCCCCTCATTTACTGGAAACTTAACTTTTTCCCTCTTTTTTAGGGAAAAAGTGAAGTTTTCAGTAACCTTTTCCCTCTTTTGTTCTCTAGATCTGATTCTGCAGAGCTGGATTAAATTACCAGGCCTTTGTTGTTAATGGTGGATCAGAGTTATACTACTGGGAGGGTTTCTTTGGGTTGGATGCATATATTGGTTTGGCCCATTATTAAGAATTCTTCTTTAAATTTTCAAGATCCCCTCAGTTACAGACCTGTCTCCAATCTATTTTACCTCTAAAGAAGTAGAGAAAAGTAGCTCATCAACAGACCTTAGAGTCCTTGAATGTATTGCATTCAAGACAGTTTCTGTACAGGACATAGTACAGAGTCAATTCTGGCAATGCTTCTGAATGAAGTGTATCTTGCCTTGGATGGGGGAGTGTGTCGTGTGTGTCAACTGTATCTTTAGACTTGGCATCTGCGTTTGATTTGGTGGACCATCTTAGTTGTTTGTCCTGTCTACTATTATTTGGCGTTAGAGGTATGGTATAGTGGTTCGCCTCTTTTTTTAATTTGAATGCTCTTTTGCAGTATCAATATCTATAGCTTAAAGTATGGAGTTCCTCAGGGCTCTGTCCTGTCCCACATCTTGTTTCACTTTTTTTTTTGTCTTCCTTGTTTACTGGGATTCAGGGATTTGAGATTGGGGGTATACACCTATGTGGATGGCATTTTATTGGTTTTCAAAACACCTCCAGCATGTATTGAGCTGAGCCCTATATAGGAGCGTTTAGCAGCAATTGGTGCATGAATGAAAGAGCTAGAGCATGACATGGGGACAAATTTTTCCCCATTCCCGTGGGAACTCATTTTCCCGTCCTGTCCCCACCTCATTCCTGCAAGCTCCATCCTCATCTGCACAAGTCTCAAATACTTTAAAATCATAAGTATTTGAGGATTGTGCAGTTAAGGTAGAACTTACAGGAATGGGGTAAGAATAGGGATAATGACAAGACTCGCGGAGACAGGATGGGGAAATTGAGGTCCTGTGGGGACGGGAACAAATTTGTCCCTATATCATTCTCTAGAAAGAGCATTGACTTCTATTAAATATTGCAAAAATGACATGTAGGATTGCAGAAAAATTGGATCATCCCAGTTTTACTCAGGGTTCCAGTGACTATAATAAATATTTTTTCATGCACAACTCCACTATTCCTGAACCCTCAAGTGGTCGAACCCTTCTCACGAGATCTCTTGTAGGAAGCTTAATTTGCATACTTTTGCCTCCTCCTCTCTTGCCTCTGGACTGCCCTCCAATTCCTCAGTTGTCTTCCTGCAAGTGAGATAGTAGGAACTCATCTGCTCATGTTTGATTTACTTAAATGGAATTCTACATTTGGATCTTTGATCCTAGTGGCAGGCTCATCAGTCCCATCCTAAATTTGAGGTACTGCTCTGTTACGTGGGGTTGTACAAGAAGTAAAGATTAGGTTCTTACCTCATTAAACTTCTTTCTTGTAAACCCACAATATATTCAAGAAGCCCACCCTGGGAAATTCTGATTCGCCTGCTGTCTGCCTCAATCATTACTGGTAAGTTGGACTTCGTTTCTTTGTCCAGCCTTAGCAAGAATACCATCTGTGAATATCACTTTCTTCACTCTAGGGCAGGGGTGTCAAACTCAATCACACTAAGGGGCCAAAATCCAAACACGGGGGAAGCCACTGCTTGCCCTGTATTGGTAGCATGGAATATTGCTATACCTTGGGTTTTGGCCAGGTACTAGTGACCTGGATTGGCCACTGTGAGAACTGGCTACTGGGTCTGACCCAGTAAGGCTATTATATTCTTATAATTAATACTAGTGTTTAAGCCCGTTACATTAATGGGTGCTAGAATAGATCTGTAGACTTTTAGCACAATGGGGCGCTGAGGCATTTCTTTCTTTCTTTCTCTCTCCCTGCCCCACTGTCTTTCTTTCTGTCTTCCTCTCTCCCTGCCCCACTGTCCGTCTATGTTTATTTCTTTCTGTCTCCCCTGCTCTGCAAGGATTTCATTTCCTTTCCAGTCGGTTGGGAGGGAGGATTCGGCTTTTTTTGCATTTTCCAGCTGGGGCAATTGTGGAGGTAGATAGGATATGTCCCCGAGATGCAGGCAAGATGTCTGATTGCAGCTCTCCTCCCTTTTACCTCTGGCTGCTTGGCTTCCCGGGCATGCAAACCCAATCAACGCCTGTTCCAACCCTCCTCTCTCTGCTCCTTCACACTGGGATTCTCTCCCCCCCCTCACGCGCACTCTCACTCAAACTGTGACAGTTTCTGTCAACTTCGCCCTCACCAGGCTGGTCTCATTCGCCTCTACTCCTGGACCATTCCGACCCCCCCTCTGTCACTCCCAAACGGAGGCGGTCTGTTCCCTCAGAACATGACCAGTTCTCCTTCCAGATGGTCATGCCAACCTTCCGACCACAGCCATCTCTCCCTTCCTTCACCCTTAACCTTTGCTCTCAGAAGGTACGGTGGTGTACAGTGCATATGGAGGCAAGGAAGCACGAAGGCACAGATGCGCGGAGGCACAGAGTTTCAGGTGTGCATGCGCGTTTATTATTGATAAAATCATTTTCCCTACCTTTGTTGTCTGGTGACTTTATTCCTGTAAGTTCTCCCTTCCCTGCTCCCCCTGTCCAGTAGTAGCCCTTCTCCCTTCCTTTTACCTCCCCCCTGCCCAGTAGTACCCCTTCTCCCTACTCTGCTCCCCCTGTCCAGCATCTGCTAGCTTTAGTTTAGCTTTAGCCGCGGTTTCATCAGGCAGCCTTGGGGCTTTTGCTAGGCCGGCCAGTCTCGTATCATCGAAGTGGGCCAGCCTAGCAAAGGCCCCGTGGCTGCTTGATGAAATCGCTGCTGCCGCTGCTGGTCCAAGGGTGAGAAGAGTCCCAGAAGCGTAGGCAGGAAGTCAGTTGGCGATCAGGGCAGAAGGCAGGAAATCAACTGACTCAGACACAGGTGATTGGCGGCAGAAGGCAAATTATTCTACTGCGCATGCGGCAGCATGGAGGTACGGAGTTTCAAGTGCACATGCGCGCTAAGGGTTTTATTATTATGGATGATGGTATTCTTATGAAGCTATAGTACCGATTTTTAAGAAACAGGAATATATATATACTGAGTATTTTGCTATTTAAGGAGAGTTTTAAACACACATGAATCAGATTCCTATTTTTTTTTTTTCAGCATGTTTTCCCACTCAGAATTTCATTTCTACCCCCTCTTTATCTCTCTAGGTTTGACATATGTACTCTTTTTCCTTATGATATAAATATGTGTCTCTTAAAAATATTCTTCTAAAAATAATTTCTTAAAGCATTCTCCCATAAAGTGAGTCTTTCAAAGTGTGAAAGAAATAAGATTCCCTTAGCAGTTCCACGTAATTGTCTGTCACCTTTTTTATTTGGTGCTGTGTGAATCCAACAAGATTACTACTTAGCATTTCTAAAGTGCTTTTAGACATACACAGCACTGAAGATACATAAAATGAAAACAGGTGTAGAGAGCTCATTCAAAAGTAAAGGTTCTAGACTTTTAAAAAAACAACTAACTTTCTTCAAATGGGGATTAGGTCAAGGAATTGTTGTCTGGGAGGAACATCTGGAAGTAGGAAAACCGTGGGCAAAACTGAAAGGAGCTATTGTAAGGGTAACAAACCATTTTGTAAGGAAAGTAAGTAAAAGTTGGAGGAAAAGAAGGTGCTTTGGTTCTCAAAAGTCGTAGCTGAGAAGATAAGGAAAAAGAGATAACTTTCATAAACTACAAAAGATTACAGGAAGACAGGCAAAAATATCTGGAAAACTTGAGAGGCTGGTCAAGTAGTCAGAAAAGCAAAGATGCAAATAAAAGAAAAAAATAGCTAACACAATAAAACGGGGGGGGAGGGGGGGACGGACAGACAAGATATATTAAATATATTACTGATAGGAAGAAGTTCAAAAGTGGCATTGTGACTCTTAAAGGTAAAGGGGAGAACTATGTAGAAGCTGATAAAGATAACACTGAATTGCTTAACAAATATTTCTGTTCTGGGAGCAGGACAGCAGAAGATAAATGCAAACAAGAATGGGTGTGTGGTAGACCCTGAATGATTTCAAAGGATTGTGTTCATGTGGAGCTAACTAAACTAAGTTGAACAAAGCAATGGGGCCAGAAGGTACATCTAAGGACACTGAAGGAACTTAGGGAGGTTCTGGCAGTTCTGCTGGCTGACCTTTTCAGTTCAACTCGAGTTGGGGGTTGTACAGGAGGATTGGAGAAGGGCAGATGGGGTCCCTCTCCACAAAAGCGGAAGTAAGGAAGAAGTAGGGAACTACATTTCAGTAAGTTTTTTACTTCTGTGGTAAGTAAACTAATGAAAATGTTTTTTTAAACAGTGAATAATTATGTTTCTGAAATTCAGTGAATTACAAGACCAGAGGCAACATGAATTCACTAGAGGCAGGTCTTGTCAGACAAATCTGATCAATTTCTTTGACTGGGTTACCAGAGAATTGGATAGAGAAAGTGCACTAGATGTGGTAGATTTTAGCAAAGCCTTTGATAGTGTTCCACACACAGGCATCAAATAAACTGAGTGCCCTAAACATTTTTGCAAGCAATATTGCTGAAGGGCTGTAAGGGTAGGATTTGCCATTTTGCAGATGATACCAAAATCTGCAATTGAATAGACACTCTTGATGGTATGAATAACATGAGGAAGGACCTAGCGAAGCTTGAAGAATGGTCTGAAATTGGCAGCTAAGATTTAATGCTAAGAGATACAAGGTCTGCAGAACTCGAGGGAACGGTACACGGTTTAGGGGGTGAAGATCTTTTGTGCATGAAAGAGGAGCAGGACTTGGGTGTGATAGTATGTGATGATCTTACGATGGCCAAACAGGTTGAAAAGGCGATGGCGAAAGCTAGAAGGATGCTTGGGTGCATAGGGAGAGGCATGGCCAGTAGGAAAAAGAAGGTATTGATACCCCTGTATAAGACTCTTGAGACCTCATTTAGAATATTGTGTACAATTCTGGATACTGCACTTTTAAAAAGATATTAACAGGATGGAGTCAGTCTAGACCAGGGGTGTCAAAGTCCCTCCTTGAGGGCCGCAATCCAGTCAGGTTTTCAAGATTTCCCCAATGAATATGCATGAGATCTATTAGCATACAATGAAAGCAGTGCATGCAAATAGATCTCATGCATATTCATTGGGGAAATCCTGAAAACCCGACTGGATTGCGGCCCTCGAGGAGGGACTTTGATACCCCTGGTCTAGAGGAAAAATGGCTAATGGTCTATGTCATAAGGCGTACAGGGACATATTTAAAGATCTTAATATGTATACTTTGGAGGAAAGGCAGGAGAGGAGAGATATGATAGACATTTAAATACCTATATGGCACAAATACAAGAGGTGTCTCTTTCAATTGAAAAGAAACTCCAGAGTGAGGGCTTAGAATGAAGTTAAGAGGTGATAGGCTCAGGAGTAATCTAAGGAAATACTTTTTTACAGAAACTGTTATAGATGTGTGGAATAGTCTCTCAGTGGAGACAAAGACTGTCTGAATTCAAGAAAGTGTGGGTCAGGCACGTGGGATCTCTTAGGGAGAGGAGGGGCTAGTGAATGCTACGGGTGGGCTGACAGGATGGGCCCTAACTGCATTCCCTCTTTGGTGTCCACTTTTGTTTGCTCAGTGGACCTAACTTGAGATGTGCTACCCTAGTTAATTGTTGAGACAATTTTTTGCTTCAAAACACATGAAACCATATTAGTGACAGCTTGTTGGTTTCTGAATCATTTTCTTTCACTCCTGTAATTCTTTGCCAAATGTCTACTGTTCATACATAAAATTTGCCTATATTTCCTCCCAAAAATTTCATGCAAAAGAAAAATGTGAGGGTTTAAAAAATAAATAAATAAATAAATAATTAAAGGTTAACCTCTTAGCTTCCTAATGCTGGAATTAATGGCAATTTATTAAGTATCATAAGTACTGCTATACCTCTTCAATATTAAACAATTTGCTGTAACAACACAACAGTCACTTAGGCCCTTTTTACAAAGCTGTGCGGCAAACGCTAGATTTCCATTCAGTCCCTATAGACATTGGAGCATTTACCATGCTGGTCCACGTTGCTGTCTTTAGTAAAAGAGGAGGTTAGCTAGACAACACAATTAAATTTGATACAAATGCAAGTTGAGCAGTATTATCATTTTAAAAAATGTATAACTGTTCTGAAGACTTTCGTTTAAAGAGGTATTTGAGTGTGCCGATTAGCAAGTCTGGAGCAAACCTGCTTTAATATTTTGCATAATTTGCAGTTATATTTTCTATTTGTTCTAATTATTATATTTTAATCTGATTTGTTTTTGTTCTAGTCTTTGTCTTATTTTAAAGTTGAGTGTGTTTCTTTTGCTGACTGGTTCTGTCCTAGCTGTAGTTTGTACTCTTTTCCTTGATGTGCACTGTTGTGGTCTGCCTGTCAGTATAGGTCAGGGGTGGGCAAATCCAGTCCTCGAGGGCTGGAATCCAGTCGGGTTTTCAGGATTTCCCCAATGAATATGCATTGAAAGCAGTGCATGCAAATAGATCTCATGCATATTCATTTGGGAAATCCTGAAAACCCAACTGGATTCCAGCCCTCGAGGACCGAGTTGCCCACCCCTGGTATAGGTGGTATAGCAAGTGCAAATAAGCTAAGTGTACAACACACACCTAGGTGTATCTAAGTATGTGTACTTCATTGACATTCATATGGTTGCTTCTTTCATTTCAGGCTCCAAGTAGTATTGTATTACTAGAACTTTTATATGAAACAATCCAATCACATCCTTCTCACTCACAGCTTTCCGACCACCAGTTATTTTAATTGCATTGTTCATGAAAAACAGGCCTGCACTGATATATTAACAAATCAATCTCTTAAAAATAATTTAATCCACTTTATTGGATTTTATTTTTTAAATACTTTTGTGGACCGTGGACTTAATACTGCAAAAAAAAAAAAAAAAAGAACAAAAGAAAACAAATTACAGAAAATCATTCCAATTAAAATAAAAAAAATCTAAAAATTCCAGTTTTACAGATGGCATGTCATTTGGGATACATAAAGTGAAAGCAATACTGTTGAAACTTTAGACAAAGAAAATAGTTCCCCTACTACTAGATCTGAATAATGGGTTCTGTGGTAGAACCTAGTTAAAAATAGTTGCTCACACAATGGTTTTCCCAAAGCCAATGAGAAATCTAAGGTTGCCTAAAGCCATAGAATGTAATGAGTATTCTGTAAGTAGAGATCAGTATTTTTTTTGGGGGGGAGGGGGCGCGACTCAGCTGGGTTTGATGGTGGTGAGCCACACACAGTTCTTTGCTGTGGGAGAGAAGACGATATGCCCATAACATAGCTAAATGTTCTTTTCCACCAGTGAACATTCAATGGCCAGTCCCATAACATTTGTCCAACTTTGCAGGCACGTAGCTTCTGCTCCCAGCCGTGCAAATTAGAATACTTCAGATTTCAGTTTCATGTTTTGCCCAAGCTGTTTAGAAGCATTCCAAACCAAAACAGAGTTTCTGGTTTTGGAGGAGTGGTGCTACATATTCCAGTCTCTCTCTTCCAGGAAGTCATGTCTCCATCTTCAATCGTGATGCATGGACTGTTTTAATTGTCTTGGCACTGTATCTGCCATCCAGGTTGGCCGGGGAGGAAGATTTTCTTTCTACAAGACTATCTCTGGATCCATTTCTTCTCTGAAAAGAATACAGATAGTTGAGCATGGAAAGCAAGAGATTTCTCTTTATGTCTTACAAACATTCATCACTCCTCTCTGTCTTTTGACTTCTCCAAGTACTGCTATTTAGAAAGTTAGCAAACAATAAATGTGAGGTGAGAATTTTTAATTTAGTAAAATATACTGTCTATGTATATGAACACACAGTATATACACGGCATAATCAGCAAAGTCATCCAAAGCCGTGTTCAACTGAATCATCAGACATGTATTTATTTATTTATTTAAAAATTTATATACCGCGTAAAGACTATGCGGTTTACAAAATTATATGCATACATATTTAAGAAATGCTAAACATGTTTCAACAAGACAAACACAAAAAGACATTAACTAACGGTATCATTATTAAAATCTTTTAAATTCGTTCTACAAGATGGAAACACAAAATCCCATAAAATCATTTACAGGACAGGAAGGCATTAACAGAATAGCATTAGCACAGGAAAGCATTGACACATAATTGCATTTTACAACAAGTTCAGTCTCCCATCATAGAATCGCAGAATACCAGGCAGCGCATTCCAGAGCTTGGCGCCAGCCCAATGGTGTACCTAGCATATTTGACACCCCTCCCCCATCTGTATGAAAAACATGATTTTTAGTAACAATCCTCACATGAGTTACCTAGGAAAATGCAGCATCTTACAGCCCGCAGTGAGCAGTACAACATCGATACACCCATTGTAAAACTAAACAAGGCAGACTAGTACAGATCAATCCTAACAGAAAACCATGTCTTTCGAACACACAGAACATAGAAAACATCTTCGCCTAGTATGGAATATGTAATCACAAATTAACCCCTCTCCCTTTTACAAAACTGTAGTGTGGTTTTTAGCTCATAGAATTCTGAGCATCAGAGCTGTTACTACCACGGCCAATGCTAAAAAAACTCTCTACAGTTTTGTAAAAGAGGAGATAAAATAGAAATACATAGACAAAGGTTAAATTGAACCAGCAAGAAGCTGGACTCTGCATACAATACAACACCACGGAAACAGCGATGCATCTCCCCTAAAGCAAAAAAAATAAATAAATAGAATTTTTTTTCTACCTTGTCTTCTCTGGTTTCTGCTCTCCTCATCTTCTTGTCACTCCATCTATCCTCTCTCTGCCTCTTCTATATAGCATCTTCTCTCCTATTCCCCTTCCAGAAACTTTATGCCTCCCCCTTCCATCTCTCCCTTCACCCTCATTGGTCTAGCATCCATCTCCTTCCCTCCCATGCCCTGGCATCTCCTTTCCTTTCCCTCCTTCCCATGGACTTGGCATCTCTGGTTACTCCCCCTAGCCCTCCTTCCCTCTGTCTCCCCAATTGGGTGCTACAGCAGCAGCAGATCTCTCCACCTCCCTTCCCTGTGCAGCAGCAACATTTCTCTTCCCTGCCCTATGCAGCAACAGCGTTTCTGGCCGGTTCCTTGCAGCAGCTGGTTTTCCATTCATAGCCGCGATCTACAGCGGAAGCCTTCTCTCTGAGGAACACTTCTGACGCAGCCGCAGATCGCACGAGGAGCCAACGGCTGCGACTTTGAGCGGGAAAAACTGCTGCAGGGGAGCAAGCCAGAAACTAAACACCGTCGAAGGGAGCACAAGCTGGGCCGCAGACCACCCCTGATTTGAAGTTTACTGCCGCTGCTGCTGGTTAAAGAAAGCAGCAGTGGCAGAATAGGGAGGGTGGCCGGCTGTGCACCCCCTTGGAGCGTGCACCCGGGGCAGACCTTCCCCCCCCTTGGTACGTCACTGCGCCAGCCACAGACAGCATTGTTACCCCAATCTTAATATGAGAGACTAACATCTTACCCTCCAAACTCAATTTCATACTATTTTCAGATCTCAAACATTTTTTGGGTTGATAGATTTCAAAAAACCCCTTTAGTACCATTGGCGAAAAGTGATATAAAATTTGCTGTATGAAAGAAATTTGCTATATTGAAATAATTTTAAACTGTACTCTCTGCTGCATAGGTAACCAATGCAAATGTTTCAACACTAGGGTTAGAATAATTAAATTACACTGGCTAACACTCATTTTGGTAGCTCAAATGGCACCAGTTTTCTCCTATCGGCTCTAGTTTTTTACCCCCCTCCCCCCTCATTAAGTTTGTTTAGTCTGTTTAGATCTTGATTGTTTGTATGTAACCCATTTTATATTTTAATGTACAATGCTTCAAATTTTATGCTTAGCATTTAATTAAATATTAATAAACAATGAAACTATACCACGCACCACTCTGTTCATGTATTAAAAAATCAGGATATTTTAATGTAGTGTTTAATATCTTAAGCATGAAGGAAACATATTAAAAATTAAGGAGACACCAGAATAAGTTGGTAGAAGATAACATTAGCTGAGACTAGTCACCTGCTAGGAGTAATTATCTCCTTATTTCCAACAACCTGCATTCTAACCCATTTCTTACCCCCTTCTTTTAAAGTTTAAAGGGTTAAAGGCAGCTGTAAACAAACGGGTGATTGGTTGAGGTAGATAGGAAGATTGGGGGAGGTATAGTTTGGTGATTGGTCAGGTGTTTTGGCGGGTTGGAGTGTTAGTGTGAGGAAAACAGGGAAGGATAGGGTAGGGCTAGGAAAAATTTATCCCACCCACCCTTCCCCTGGGTTGTGTTGTAGGAGGGTTTCTGGGTCAGGGGGAATTAAGTGCTTTCAGTGTTTGAGTGGGAGGGGGAGGTCACAGCTGACAAGGGGGCGGAAAAACGTGGTATTGGACCTAGTTGGGTTTGAAGATCTGTAGTTAATAAAAAATTAAATGCAACTCTTGCAGGCGACACTGCGGCAAGTGGAGGCATGGCCTGGCTTACTCTAGGTCATGTTTGGGGGAGGCTAAACAGTTTAAGAACTTAAAGGGAATTAGTTTTGTCACCGAATATCTTCATGGGGGTATGGAAACCACATTGGGGGTTTGGGGTTGTTTGATATGGATTGTGATGTGATTTTGAAAGGTAATGGCGGAATAGAAATCTGTAATGTAATGTAATAAGATAGTTAATAAAGCTGCAGCCATATAATTCTTCCACGAATATGAGTTATATGATTTATTTGTGTGATTAAGTAGTTGTGGATGTGTCTTGCTTTTGGGAGCAGGTGACAAGAGTGTGAATGCTAATGTTAAAAGAAAAGTGTACAACATGAAAATCTACTTATTTCATACCAAAAGCACAACTTTATGATACAAACTCTCCAGTAATTTCACACACAACAAACTCCTTTTGTAAGACTTCCGAGAATGGGATCTGCCAGGACAATCCCGCATACGATTCTAACAATAATCTGCCATTCCATCTTCCTTTGTATCTGGCTTCCACTGTTATGTCTTGGTGAACTCTTTCACCTTGCTCTTTGCTTAAATCACCAAAGTTCTCTGGAAAGTGATCTAAGTCAGTGGTTCCCAACCCTGTCCTGGAGGACCACCAGGCCAGTCAGGTTTTCAGGATAGTCCTAATGAATATGCGTGGAGCAGATTTGCATGCCTTGCACCTCCATTATATGCAGATCTCTCTCATGCATATTCATTAGGGCTATCCTGAAAACCCGACTGGCCTGGTAGTCCTCCAGGACAGGGTTGGGAACCACTGATCTAAGCGACTGTGCAAATAATGGACTTAACACTCATGCTGCAGCCAAGCCTGTTGAAATGAAAGAGAATATCCTCTACTAATTTGTGTGTAGTTGTTTGTCCAGTGGCATAGTAAGGGGGGAGGGGGACTGTCCATCCCAGGCGCGGTCTTCTACACCACCTCTTCTCTGCTCTCCTGTGAGGTTGCTGCCTGCATCGGTGCTCTCTGACATCACTTCCACGACCTGCACCTAGGAAGTGATGTCAAAGGGTGAGCTGACACCAACGTGGGCATGCTGCTCACGTCGGAGAAGTTAAAAAAAAAAAAGTACAGGGAGAGGGAAGGGGCCTTGTGCATGTGGTGGGTGGGGGCATGGGGAAGAGGGCGAGGAAGGGTGCCAACACCGTGGGTGCTGCTCATCCTTACTACGCCACTGTGTCTGTGTTGCCAAGAAAGGTTTGGTGTTTTTTTTTTTCTTCTTCACAACAAGAACAAATGAAAATCAGGCACATGATTCAATTTCATTCATTGATGCTATGAAATATGGGCCATCTATAAGTTGTCTGATCTATGGACCATAAAATTCCTGCCTTGCCTTCAGTTTTTCCATGGTAAGGCCAGTAACATATGCACTAGGTATTCAATGCACAAACCGTCTTTATTCAAAGCTTTTATAAGTGTTTCATTTGGACTAACTTTATTTCTCTCTTGTGCTACCAAAGGTTCACGATTACATTTTGTCCTCCATCCACTATATATTCCCTCAGAGGCCAATCTTTTTTTTGCCCACTGTCCATGTTTGGCTTTACTATCCCAAAGGCATATCTACTATCCCATAACTATATCAAAGAAACTAGAGCTGATGCGGTCTATCCAATGCAATTTTTTGAATCGGAGGATGTTATAGGGGAAAGCACCCTTCAGGGATTCAAGAAAAGGTTAGATAAGTTCCTGCTGGACCAGAACATACATATGCAGGTAAGGCTAGACTCAAATAGGGCACTGGTCTTTGACCTAAGGGCCGCCACGTGAGCGGACTGCTGGGCACGATGGACCACTGGTCTGACCTAGCAGCGGCAAATTTTATGTTCTTAGCACCCCAAACAACACCAGGGACAGGTCAAAAACCCAGGGCATTAAGATAGATAAATAGATAGATATTTTTTTTTTGTTGGCCTGTGTAATCAATATACATTAAGTAGTAATTTCCCAGACTCAGTCTTACACCATTCAAAAATCTATGAAAACGTACAGTTTTGAAAAATTTGTAAATTAAACTTTGTATTCTCTAAGAATGTATTGTCACTGAACTGTTCAGTCTCTCTTGAATGTGAACCGCCTAGACCTAAAAGGTATGGCGGTATAAGAATAAAGTTTATTATTATTGGACCCTCAGACCTCTGAAGGTCCAAGAAGTGTTTACTTAATGTATAATGGATACATAGCTTTTCTGAGATATAGGAAGAAATATATATGTCCTAGAAATCTATTTTGAAAATCAAGTGCTCTATATTCAGATAATTAAATAAAACAAAATACATAAAATGGCATAAGGGCTTTTATTTTTTATTTATAGAAGATGATTTAATATACATTCAAGCAAAAAAACCTAAAATTAGAAAACAGAAAAATCATCCTAATAGGAAAATAGAAAGGCCACAATGATATGAGGGCTAATGTTAGTAAATCACTTGCCATGTCTGGGTGGCCAGTCCATTACAAGATTGGCCCCTCCTACACCCAAATGGTCTTGTTTTGGGCGTTTGGGACTTAGAAACATAGAAAGATGACGGCAGATAAGGGCTATAGCCCATCAAGTCT
The DNA here is from genome assembly GCF_902459505.1 of Geotrypetes seraphini. Taxonomy (NCBI): domain Eukaryota; kingdom Metazoa; phylum Chordata; class Amphibia; order Gymnophiona; family Dermophiidae; genus Geotrypetes; species Geotrypetes seraphini. The sequence goes on from NC_047084.1 coordinate 538,539,904, forward strand.
GCCCACACTATTTACCCACCCTCTTTAGTCTACTGACCCCCTAAAGTATAATTGTAATTATACTGTCACTCTACTGACCCGCTCATTCAAGTCCTAGTGACTCTATCCCTTGGCATGACCTCATAGGGATCCCACATAGGTATCCCATTTGTTCTTGAAGTCTGGGATGCTGCGTGCCTCGACCACCTGCACTGGAAGCTTGTTCCACTGCTCAATCACTCTCTCCGTGAAGAAGTACTTCCTGGCGTCTCCACGAAACTTCCCTCCCCTGAGCTTGAGCGGATGTCCTCTTGTGGTCGAGGGTCCCTTAAGAAGAAAGATATCATCTTCCACCTCGACCCGTCCCGTGATGTACTTAAATGTCTCAATCATGTCTCAATCATGTCTCCCCTTGGTTGAAATTGTGGTATAAAGATAGACGTAGTGGCGGTCTGGACGAACATCCTGGACGTTGAGAGATGATTTTGAGAAGAAAAAAAAAATTCTAGACATATTTTTTTGAGAATGGGCATTTTCCCACTGCTGGCTTTGGGCGTTTAGCATCATATGATCAAATTCGACTTAGACTTTTGTTTTGATTATGCTTTGAAAATGAACCCCATAATATCTCATGAAAGTACTTTTGTTCCATTTCCACCGGAGCCACTAGTGGAGATCTTGGGAAATTCAAAAACTTTAAATTAGTCTTCCTCATCTATTTTTCCATTTTGCCCAATTTTCATTGTAAAGCTTCCCTTTCTTTTATAAGCACAAGTTCCAGATTTTTTTTATCATCTCCAATCTCCTCTCTTGACTCTTCATGTTTCAACATCTGCTGCTCATGAACTTCAGCCTTGGCTCATACCATACCAATTTCATTCTTCATTCCTAAAAATTAGTTTTCAGAGTTGTCCAGGGTATTAATTGCTTCCCACAGATCATTCATGTCAATTATTGCTGGTTTCTGCAAATTCCTGATTATGAAGCTCTCTCCTCTGGAATAAGATGAATTCCCATTAACCTAAGCTGAAACTCCCTCCGCAGTGGAGCAACCTCCCCGCCATTCTGAGGAGACACCTTTCCTCGTCCTTGCTGCTGAATTTCCAGGATGTGGGGGTAACAACACTACTCCAGGCTAAGTGAGGCCTGGTCTATACTACTCTAGGCTTCCCCTTAGCAGAGATAGTAGCTGCATCTTGAGAGACAAGCAGTCCCAAATCATAGCCTGTGTCAGACGCTTTGAAGCTCTAGCGGGTGGAAGCTTCTGAGCGCAAGTAACTCCCTTCCGCTTCCCCACCAACTCACAGGTTGCGGAGCGCTGATTTAGGTAAATGAGTCAGAGTACACCTCAAGCGTCCATCCTCGACACCATCTTGACCCAGGACTTTTTATTTTTAAAATATTTATTGAGGCTTATAGAGACCATTTCTCCTGTATGTTCAGGCCCATATACTGTAAAAATGAGGAGTTGGTATAAGGTATACTGTATGTCCTTAATTTCTCTTTAACTATTAAGCACAATGCCTGTTAAAATGTGTCTGTAAACAGGTTGTTCAAGAAGACTCTTAGGGGTAAATTCTATATATGGTGCCTAAAAAAAATTGGCGCTGAAAAATGTTCAGCACTATTGTATAAATGGCACTCGGTTTAGGTGTGGTTTACAGAATAGCACCTACACACGGGAATCACACCTAACTTTAGGTGCATCCATTTGCACCAACTGAAATGTGGTGCAAATCCTAGCAACTAAAATAGGCGCAGATTCACCTTATTCTAGAATTATGCACATAAATTCTAGGAACACCCCCAATCAGTCCACAGCCCTCTTTTCTGTGCCCCTTTTACAGGCTCAGCGTAAAATGTAGGCATGGATCATGTGCCTAAATTTACACAACTTTTAATTAAGTCCAATTAAAGTTGGGTAACTCAAAGTGCCTTATATAGAATCAAGAGGTTAATGCGAATATGCCAAATGTTTTACTGATAGAGAAAGGAAGAAATTGACAGTTTCTATAAATGAACTTTTGTGTACAGATGGAGGGAAATATCCATCCATGTCTGGAAGGGAAGGGAGTATAGGTTTGTTGCAAATTTTATTGAAATTGTCAAGCTTTGTCAGAATTATACAGAAAACAAGGTTTGTATAATGTGTTTGTTTGTTTTTTAACACAGTGGTGCTCAATTTTGAAGTAGAAGGACTTTTCTTTTTGACCATTTTGAGACATCCTTCTGCTGAAAATATCCAAATTGCAATATTGAAAGGAAAAATTGAGACACGTTGCACTGTAGATTGTCCAAATAGCAAGGGGAGGCATGTTGGATGTGTGTTTTGCAAACCAAAAGTACATTGTGGAATGGAAATGATCCTGAGATGGACTTTAATGAAGGAATCAAAGTTCCAAATATACAGTGATAATCCCAGTTCCAAATATACAATAAAATTATCCACATAAATACTCCACATGAAAAATGAAAATCCACATACAAAACATGAGGACCTAGTCTGCTAGTGGTGCTGGACCCAACACAGTCCACGTTTCAACAAGATGTCATCTTCAGGGGTCCCTAACAGTCCTATATTGATGGATACGTGGAGATTGCTGATATGTGGAGAGACGAGCACTGCTAAAAATCAAGGCAAGCTAACCACTAGAGCACAGGTGTCAAAGTCGGTCCTCGAGGGCCGGAATCCAGTCGGGTTTTCAGGATTTCCCCAATGAATATGCATGAGATCTATGTGCATGCACTGCTTTCAATGCATATTCATTGGGGAAATCCTGAAAACCCGACTGGATTACGTCCCTCGAGGAGGGACTTTGACACCCCTGCACTAGAGGGATGAAGGTATGACCCCCCCCTCCTTAATTTTCCAGTGGTTTCTGATCCCCCTCCCCATCCCCCTAAGTAAAAATGGCAGTACCAGGCTCTATGACAGATTTAGGTATTATGGCCACTCCTAATAGAGCAGTAAGCCAGTGTAAGGAGAAGCCCAGTGGACTTTTAACAACAAGATCCAGGTGTAATCCCCACTTTAATCCTTATTTTTCTGTACAAATGTGAGCTTTTATGGAACATAGAAATACTTACTGTACCTGAACTTATAAGACACTTGTAAGCATGATGGCAATTGTAGTGGTGTACCTTTGGGTTCAGTAGGTATTTTATCTGTTCCAAAAGAGCTCACAACATGCCTGATTAAAGGACAAAGTAAAAAGGGTGGACTCATCCAGGAAGTGTAGCTGACATCACTTTAGGAAGCACAGCTACAAGTTAATCCAAAACTCAGCTGCTCTTTCTCCTAAAGAGGTGCTGAACAAGGACCTGCTAAGGGGAAGAAAAGCTTTACTGGAATCTCTTACCTGCTGGTATTCAGACTTGGCCTCAGCAGGTTATATCGTTGTCTTTTTTTCTTTTTTAGTTAATTACTCTACTCTAGCAAAGTCAATTTAGACAACAGTGTAGCCTTTAAAGTTTCTGTTAGGGTTTTAAATAATAAATGTTTTAGTCTAGATTAGTATATTAGGTTAAATTTCAGAGTATAGTATAACATCAGTTTAGAGCACAGATACGTTGAAGAAAGACTCTGTTTAGCTTTTCATTTCCTCCCACCCACCCCAAAGATGAACTTTTGTATAGGCTGTTTAGCCAATTAGGAAAAAGACATTGATTTTTCTTCTTTTTTTCTTTCATTTTATTCTATTCTATAACATTTATAGCTCGCTCTAATCTCCAATCAGACTCTAGGTAGATAACAATATTTTTAAAAATTACATATAGGCGGATAACAATATTTAAAAATACATCAAATTTCTCAGCAAATTAACAATAAATCAATTAAAATAATGAGGTTGTTTTTTAGATATAATACAAAGAAACTTTCCTTAATTCAGTAGGAAGATCATTCTAAAGTTTGGTTCCTACATATTCAAAAGATTTACTCAAAGAAACATTGTCACCAAAGCAGTTGCCCTAGTTACAGATTCTGCCTCTGTACAGACAGAAAATGTTACCCCAGGAGAGGGGATGGTTCTATGTGCAAGATGTCTTCAGCTTGAATCCCTAATGAAGGAAGTGAAGGAATTGAGAGAGGAAGTGGCAAGACTGAGAAACATCTGTGAGATCAAGGAAGTATATCGATGAAATGCTTCATGAGGCATCAAAGATTTCCAGCAGTGTGGAAGAAGAGGCCATACTGAGGGAAAGCAGCTGGACTCTGATTATGAGACCCTTCAGGACTGATACTGTGACTCCACCTGCCCTCGCACTAAAGAAACGGTAGGCAGTCCTTGAAGTGGAGAGGGAGAGTAAGAACCAAAGCTCAAAATCCCCAGATTTGCTGGATCTGTAACAACTAGTAGGTGGAAAGGTAGTGGTGGTTGGTGATTCCCTTCTGAAGGGTACAGAAGTGTCCATCTGCAGACCAGACATGATGTCCCTGGAGGTACACTATCTGCCTGGTGCCAAAATCCAAGATGCTAATGAGCTTGCAGAGACTCATCAAGCCTAATGACTATTATCCAATGGTGCTCATTCATGTTGGCACTAATTATATTACTGCTAGATACCCCCTCTGATCGTATCAAAAAGTGACTTCATGGCTTTGGGAGAAAAGGTGAAGCAGACAGATGTGCAAGCGGTGTTCTTGTTGATCCACTGGAGAGTAAAGCATCCTGGGGAAGGCTGGAAATTGTGGTTCAATAAGTCTATTTGCAGTTGACAGTAGATAGAATCCTGGACACTATATTGGTCCAGAAGAAAGCTGATTTCTTTATAGCTTGTGATACCTATTATCATTTCCACACAACATTTACCCAAATTATGTTCATCTGCTGACAATTCTCTTCCTGAGTCAATAGAAAGAACCACATGTAAAGATTTCTGCAAAACTTAATAGCATTCTCAGTAGTAATGACATTACTGACCTGTTGGGAAGTAAGGTCACTGGAACACGGAGCATCTGAGGCATGTGTCACAGGTAACGGGGCCACAAGATCATTTTTAGCACTGGAAGAAGAATGATGAATGTCATAAAAATATAAAACAGGCATTGCGGGGGCAATTTTCAAAAGCATTTACTAGGCAAATAGCATTTAACATTGGAGGAAGGGTGGGGGTGGCTTGTTTGGGACAAGGGAATCCCTTTTAAATCTCCAGTAACAAAACCCAGCAATAAACCAACACATTCCATACCTATGTAAAAACTTTGTGTAGCAGGATACTGTACCTTGGTCCCAACACAAAAAATACTCCCAGACAGACTCTCAATAGCAATGAAACAAGGGACTAGAGATCAGCAGTAGACATGTGAAAGCAAAATAAATGAACTGTAAACCTCAAGAATTCAGACTCTGCATGCACAGCAAGATTACAGAAATAGAAACAAATGCAAGACATCAGAGATGCACTTTGCCAAAGCTGAGAGCACTCAGTTTATTTATTAAACACCTGTGTGTAACACTGTAAAAGGTATTGCTAAAATCTAAATACACCACATCTAATGCACTCCCTCTATCCAATTCTCTAGTCACCCAGTCAAAAAAATTGATCAGATTTGTCTAAGACCTGCCTCCAAATTGCTTTGGGTCCTGTAATCCACTAGATTCCAGAAATGTTTGTTTTTAAAAGTGTTTCCATTAATTTACTTACCACAAGTCAGACTTACTGGCCTGTAGTTCCCTACTTCTTCTTTACTTCCATTTTTGTAGAGAGGTACCACATCTGCTCTTCTCCAGTCCTCTGCTACCATTCCCAACTCTAGAGAAGAACTGAAAAGGTCAGCCAGCAGAGCAGGCAGAACTTCCCTAAGTTCCTTCAGTACCCTCAGATGTACACCATCTGACCCCATTGCTTTGTCCACCTTAAATTTAGCTAGCTCCTCACAAACACCGTCCTCTGAAAATCGTTCAGGGTCTACCACACCTCCCATTCCTATTTGCATTTGTCTTCTGCAGTTCTGCACCCAGCGCTTCAGCTGTGAACACGAACAGAAATATGCGTTCATCAATTCAGCCTTATCTTTATCAGCTTTGACATATTTCTCCCCTTCACCTTTGAGTCTCACAATACCACTTTTGCTCTTCTTCCTATCATTAATATCTTTAAAAAAATCTTGTCGTTCCACCCCCCCCCCCCCCGTTTTACCATGTCAGCTAAATTTTCTTTCATTTTCATCTTTGCTTTCCTGACTCTTCGACCGGCCTCTCTTAACTTTTCCAAATATTTTTGCCTGTCTTCCTCTTTCTGCAATCTTTTGCAGTTTATGAAAATTAATCTCTTTTTCCTTACCTTCTCAGCTACTACTTTGAGAACCAAAGCAGCCTTTTCCTCCAACTTTTATTTACTTTCCTTACAAAATGGTTTGTTGCCCTTACAATAGCTCCTTTCAGTTTTGCCCACTGTCTTCCCTTGCTCCTCTTGTTTACTGTCATGTCTATGTAATTGTATATTATTTTAAGTTGTCTGTTTTCCTATTAATTTTAAAATGTACATCGCTTTGAAAGTCTGTAAAAGCAATCCAATTAAATTTTAAATAAACTTGAACCTTCTTCTAGATGTTCTCATCCAGACAATTCCCTGATCTAATCCCCTGTCTGAACAAAGTTAGTTTTGTTTTTTTTTGAAGTCTAGAACCTTTACTTTTGAATGAGCTCTCTCTACATTTGTCTTAATATTCAGTGATCACTAAATACCAGATGGATTACCCAATGCTAGACCCTAGGGGAAAGCTTAGCAGGGGTGTGTGGGGTTTGTAAGAAATATTGGTGCAAATTTGAGTAGTAGGTGAGACTGGGTTCTTAGGTGGACTTCTCACAACCAAATCCTAGAAGTACTGCATCTCATCACTCTACCATAAACTGAGATATCAGAGAAGCAGTGCCGTCTCGCCAGTCTGCAGAAAACCAGCCTCCATCTCTAAAGATTGTCACTCTACCAGTCAAGGCCAGCTAGATGCATCACCCCAGAAGGATTTGCTTAGGGATTATGCCTTTAGAGAGCATCAGAGACTTGGAAGAATGATGGGACAATCTCCAGCTTTAATGGAAGATGAGATGTGGATGAAGTTGCTCTAACCCAGGGGTGATTAAGTGGTGCCTGGCCCTGAAATATGGCTCTTTCAATGCTACCAGCAGCCATAGAGTTAGCTTGTGGAAGTTGCTGCCTGTTCCTTCCCGTAACCCACATGGAAGAGATAAAGAGCCTTTAGCTGAGGCTTTAGCAGACAGTCCACTCAACCAAAAAAGGAGAAGAGATGGCAGTGGACACATGGTCAAAGGGAAGCTAGTATGCAGCATGATGAGAGAGAGAAAGAGGAGAAAGACGGGGGGGGGGGGGGTGAGAAATTAGAAACATGATGGCAGATAAAGGCCAAATGGCCCAACTAGTTTGCCCATCTGCAGTAACCATTATCCCTTTCTCTCTTTGAGAGATCCCACGTGCCTGTCCCATGCCTTCTTGAATTCAGATACAGTCTCTGTCTCTCCTACTTCTTCCAGTTAAGAAAGCTGGTCCTTTCTCTGGAGCAGTTCTATAAACTTGGTGCTAACATTTACTGTATGTGCATGAAGAAACGATTAGAATGCTAGAATTTATGTATGTATGTACGTATGCACCTTGTGTGTGTAAATTTTAGCAGGCTAACCCTGTTACAAAATTGCCTCCTGTATGTCCTGCATCCTCCCCCATTTCTCAAAGGTGATATGTAAATCATAGTTTCTTGGCTCATAGTATGTGAAAGGTTGGCTGCTCTAATATTCCGCCATTTGACCATTGTCAATTTGGCCTATTTACATAAAACAAATTTTTACTTTCTTCTATTTTTCACAATTAACTACAAATGCGAGTGTCCCCTTTTTAGCCTTGTATAGTGAAACTTGCTTCCAAGTGTCTATTCTACCAAAGAAAAAAACAAACAAAAGGCAGAAACCTAATCTATTACGCAATTTATTAATCGCACTATACCAAAATGGTTCAAGGCGATTTACATTCAAAGAGACCATAAAATCTATGGGAAAACACAAAAAACAATCAATTAAAATATCATAACATGAATATTATAACAAGTCATATAAAAAAGTTTTCAAATTTTTACAAAAACCTTAAGTAATTGATATCAGTCTTATTGTAAACAGGTAGATTATTCCAAATTGTAATGGCAATGTAAGCAAAACAGGAGTTGAGCTGTCGTTTATACAGTACTCCTCTAATCTGTGGAAAATGTAGTAAAGTACCACACAATCTGGTGGAATAATAATGCAAATGAGAAAAGCAAAATCAGATTATCAGAAGTGTCAGTCTGTAATACAGTGGTACCTTGGTTTGCAAGCATAATTCGTTCCAGAAGCATGCTCGTAATCCAAAGCACTCGTATATCAAAGCACATGTCCTCATAGAAAATAACTGAAACTCGGACGATTCGTTCCACATCTCAAAAACTGGTATGGATAGTAAGTAGACGCAGAAGAGGGAGGGTTAAGTGACTTTGCCCAGAGTCACAAGGAGCTGCAGAGGAAATTAATCCCAATTCCTTAGCCAAAAGGAGCCAAAACAAACGAGACCGACTACTGTACTTCCCTCATCGCCCAACTCACTTCCTTCACTTCTAGCTTCTCTAGCGTTGGGAGCTCCACTGTGTGTGGCATGGTAGAGTGCCAGCACCACTGTCACCTGCAGTCTAGGAATTAGCAGTCTTCCATGAAGCATCACCCACGAGCCGGCTGCCAGCGCCTCCACCTCTAACAACCATAGGTCCTCCTGAGGGGTCCTTTATTGTCAGCGGTAGCCTTTCTAGCAACCCAACACCCACCTGAGTTCAGGAAAGCACAGGATTGCTCTGTTTATGGTGCAATGGCAGCAGCCCTGAGCTATCTTTTGGTTGCCAGTGCCCCGCAGTTGGGTGGGAAGCGGCTGAATAGGCACGCGCGCAGCTGGCAGGAGGACAGGCATCCACATGACTGCCCTGGTGTTCTCAGACTCCGGCAATGTTTGAAGTGGTGCCAGTGTCTCCGCATATTGTTACAGCTTGGCAGCAGCTTCCAGTGGCCACGCGTGGACAGCCGGTAGCTCAACAGCCTTCACTGAGGGGTGGGGGGGGGGGCTGGCTGTGTGGGCACCCGCAGCGTGCTCTGACCCGGCCCTTCATTTTCTGGTGACAGCAGCGATTCAGGCTGGCCTTGCCTCCACCCCTTACTCCCTGCGCTCTCCACTTTCTCTCCCCCTCCCCCAATGTGTCATTCAGGTACCTCTGGGGCTGTGCCAGGCCCTGTCCGCAGCAGCCTTTGCCTTCTATGCCCTGCAGTTTCTATCGGTGCCGCCGCTGCATACACAGAGAGGAAATATAGACACGTGAGTAAGTGCTCATTTACCGAAGCAATACTCGGTTTGCGAGTCAAAGTTTGCTGGAGTGTTTTGCTCGTCTTGGAAAACACTCGCAAACCGCGTTACTCGCAAACCGAGGTTTGACTGTATATGATAAACTTTGCAAGCTGATTTAAACTTAATTCGACTCAACTGATAACCAATGAAGATTTTTATATGCTAATGAAACACTTTCATATTCTAATTCTATGAACAGCCATATTACTAGACTACTCCAGAGCATACGGGAATGGAGTAGGTAGGTGTAACTAGCAGATTTCTTTCATCTTACCAAAAATTCTTATCTCCTTTATTTCTGTTGGCATTGTAAGTTGTCTTTGGGTCACATGTTTATTTTTCCTGACTTCTCCTGGCCAACAGAGATGAGATATAAGGCCTTTTTGGCTTTATGTTCAAAGTAGGGACTAGGTATGTTTTGGGTTGTTTTTTTTTTCTATAGTTCCCTTGTATATCAGGGTCTTTGAGGGTCATAACCCAATTGGTTTCTTAGGATTTCCCCAATGAATATGCATAAAATCTATTTGCATACAATGGAGATTGTGCATGCAAATAGATCTCATGCATATTCACCAGAGAAATCCTAAAAACTTGACTGGGTTGTGACCCTCGAAGACTGAGGCTGCCCATACCTGCTCTATATGTTATATTAAATATGAGGGTAATTGTATGTTGTTTTGATTCAAAGCAACTGAAGAGTTTTATTGATAGTAGGATGAATCCCTCTGACCTTGTGGTTCCTGTTGCTCCTTAAAGTAATCTGTTTTACTAAGGTGCGCTATGTGTTTAGCGCACGCTAAATATACGTGCAAGCTAACCGCTAACGTGTCCACAGACTAACATGCATGCGTTAGCGCTTAGCGCACCTTTGTAAAAGGAGCTCTTAGTGCTCCTGGTTTTCTTTTTCTTATCTACGTATTCCCTTTTGAGTTCTGGAGCTCTTATGAGATTTTTTTTGCATTCTATCCTTTTTTTTCCTTTACCTTTCCAGAAATGATAGTGTTAATTTTCCTTGCCTATTATGTTGTAATGAATTTGGAATGTGTTTGTTCCTCTTGCTGTATTATCTGTACCAAATTCAAGTTTATTCTTGAATATACTGGTATACAATTGATAATGAAGAAAAAAAAAGTCATCTCGGTGAGCTCGTTATATCCATTTTTGCATGTTTATTTGTTCAGAACAGTGAACAGCTTTGTTTTCAATATAAAATCTTCTTCTGCACAAAATGCTTTTCTCCCTCTGGTTCTATTCAAATCTAGTCTAAAAGCTCACCTTTTTTTGTGGCTGTTTTTAAATCATTTCCTGTAGACTTGTTTGTCAAGCACATTTGTCTTGCTTAGAATGTAATCCCCGCGGAGCAGGAATTGTTTTTATTTTATGTATCTGCACAGTTCTGTGTATGTCTAGAAGCACTTTAGAAATGCTAAGTAGTAGTGGTGTTGGATTTACACAGCACTAAATAAAAAAGGTGGCAGACAATTACATGAAACTGCTGAGGGAATTTTATTTCTTTCACACTTTGAAAGACACACTTTATGGGAGAATGCTATAAGAAATTATTTTTAGAAGAATATGTTCAAGAGACACATGTTTATATCATAAGGAAAAGGAGTGCATATGCCAAACCTAGAGAGATGAAGAGGGGGTAGAAATGAAATTCTGAGTGGGAAAACACATGCTGGTAAAAAAAATAGGAATCTGATTCATTTGAGTTTAAATTTGGTCAAATTGACTCATCAGCACTAAATACCAATTCTGGCACTGGTATCTTCCCCGTATCTTCCTTGTGGAAGACTGAAGCAAAGAATTTATTTAATCTCTCCGTTATGGCTTTGTCCAACTAATTCTTTTCCTAGCTTCTTGCTTCTAAATATACAAAAAAAAGTTTTGGCTAAATGTTTGCCTCCAACACAATCTTCTTTTCAAAGGCCTAGAGAGTCACTAAACTCACCAATCTGGATCGTTGTTGGGCAATGTGTGGCCGAATTCTGCCGGGCGACTGATACACTACCGAGTCCTCGTGCAATTTATCTGATCGGATGCACGCCCCTCACGGATTGCTGCAGAGTGATCCACGCATGCGCAGACAAGCGAAGTCAAACAAAAGGGGAGGGGTGGCTGCCACGCTGGCCCCATGAGTGGACATTGTAATCATTTCATTTCAAATCATTGGAATCATTTCAAATTGTGCAGCCAGAATGGAACAGAACACGCTTTTAACCCACAGGTTAAAACCGCGGGTTAAAACCACAGGCTCGCACTGCACTGCGCTTTTTGCAGAATATACGGGGAGTAATATACAGTTTTTTATTTTGTGGGTTATTTTGAGGGTTGTTTACTGGGATTTCAGGGCAGCAGAGAGCAGGAGAGTCGGCAAGGGCAGTAAGCGACTGGTCCTCAGCAGTTGCTTCATTTCAGATCAGCAACCCCAACTGGTGTTTCTTCTGCTGTTTAGTGAATCGCTGCCTTCCTACTTATGCAGGCAATTTCCCCTCATTTGCATGTGCGGATTGGATCAAATGGGAGATTTAGTGAATCGGGTCGGGAAATGATCGCAAAACCTTAAGTACATAAACAGTAAGTTTAGTGAATCTAGGCCAAAATCTCTCTTAAGAACATTAGAATTGCCACTGATGAGTCAGACCATTGGTCCATCATGCCCAGCAGTCCGCTCACACGGCAGCCCTCTGGTCTAAGACCAGCACCCTAACTGAGACTAGCCATACCAGCGCATGTTCTTGTTCAACAGAAACTTGTCTAACTTTGTCTTGAATCCTTGGAGGGTGTTTTCCTCTATAACAGCCTCTGGAAGGGCGTTCCAGCTTTCTACCACTCTCTGGGTGAAGAAGAACTTCCTTACATTTGTACGGAATCTATCCTTCCTTATCAGCACCTTGCATTTGTACCAGACTTTCCTGCTTTTTTGCTCATTACATTACATTAGAGATTTCTATTCTGCCATTACCTTGCAGTTCAAGGCGGATTACAAAAGAGTTAATAGAAGGTGGGTAACAAAAGAGGATCTCTGGTCATTTCCAGAGAGGGTAAAGAGTAGATCAGGTTGATTCGGGGGTCAGAAAGAAGATAGGAGGAAGAAAGGTACTTGTAGTATTAAGACTTTTTCAGGGATTTCTTGAAGAGTATAGTCTTTATTTCTTTTCTGAACGTCTTGTAGTCTGGGGTTGTTATCAGTAGATTGGAGATTTGATTGTCCAGTTTTGCTGCTTGAGTGTCTAGGAGGCCGCCATATAATTTTTTCCATTTAACTTCTTTGATTGGAGGGGGTGTGTTTTCCTATGCCTGGTTGAGGTAGTTTGGATGAGGCGGTTGTTCAGGTAGGTTGGGCTGTCTCCGTTTATAATATGAATAGTATACAGTAGAGTTTAAATAGTATTCTCTCTGGAATTGGAAGCCAGTGAGTTGAGGTATGCCTCTGTAATGTGGTCATGTTTCTTCAATGAGTAGATGAGTCTTAGGGCTGTGTTTTCAATTGTTTGTAATTGTTTTGTCATTGTTGCAGGGTAGGGAAGATAGAGGATGTTGCAATAGTCTAGAAGACCTAGGATTAGGGATTGTACTATGAGCTTGGCTTGTGTTCTTTAGAAGAATTTTCAGACTTATCTTAGGTTTCTCATAACTACAAATGATTTTATATTGTTTTATTTGTGGTTGCATGATGCAGCATCTGTCTATCATCATTCCTAGTAGTTTTATGGTGGTTTGAATGGGGTAGTTGATTGAGTTTATTTCTATATTGGTTATGGTTGGTATTTTTGTTGTTTTCGAGGAGGATGAATTTTGTTTTGTCTGGGTTCAGTTTCAGTTTGTGATCTTTCATCCAGGTCCCTACTGTTTCTAGTGTTCGGTGCAGTGTGTCTGCCATAGAGGGCTTAGGTTGATCAAAAGGTATGAGAATGGTAATGTCGTCTGCATAGCTATAGGAAGTTAGGCCTAGTTTGTCCAGGTATGCACTGAATGAGGCAGTATAGAGATTGAAGAGGGTGGGGGGAAGTGGGGATCCTTGTGGTATGCTGCAGGGGTTGGACCAAGGTTCTGATTTTTCTTTATCTGATTTTACTCTGTATGTTCTGGATTTTAGGAAACCTTCAAACCATGAGTATACTTTATCTGAGATACCTATTGTGTCCAGAATTTGCAGTAGGATGCTATGGTCTATCAGGTCTAATGCTGCGGTCAGATCCAGTTGTATGAGCAGCATTTTTTTTTCCTGTGTTGAGGTGTTGTCTAGCTGTGTCAATAAGGGAGCCTAGTAATGTCTCTGTGCTGAAGTTGGTTCTGAAGTCAGATTGTGTGGAGTGGAGAATGTTGTGGTCTTCTAGATAGTTAGTGAGGAGTTTAGCTACTAGTCCTTCTGTTAGTTTGACATATAGTGGTATTGAGACAATGGGTCTGTAGTTGTATGGTTGATCTGTTGGTCTCTTTGGGTCTTTTAGGATCAGAGTGATGATGATTTTGCTGAGGTCTGTTGGAAAAAGGCCTTCTGAGAGTGGTTTGTATCCATTGTAGGAGTAGAGCATGGAATTTTGTGCTGGAAGTTAAGAGATATGATGGGCAGTGGTTGGTGTCACAGAATGTGTGGCTGTATTTTCTGTAGAGTTTATTGAGTTCGGACCATTGTATATTGGGGAAGTGAGAGCAGGTTCTGTCTGCTGCAGTTTCTTTTTCTGTGGGATGCATTGTGAATTCAATTAGGTGGGTTGGGGTACCATTGAGGGTAGCTGGCATTTGTAATTTTATTCTTGAAGTGTTCTGCTAAGAGGGTGGCTGGGGGGGGGTGTTATTGGTCAGGTAGGGTTTGGTGTCTGTCAGATCTTTTAATATTTGGAATAGTTTTTTGGTGTCTTGGGTTTCTGTGCCTATTAGGTTGATGTAGTGTACTTTTCTCTTATCCTTTAATTGTAGTTTAAATTGTTAATTTTTTTTCTAGGCTGTTTTCGTATGCTCTAGGTTAGTTTTTCTCCATTTTATTTCTAGTCGTCTGCATTGTCTTGAGTTGGAGTAATTCATTGTCAAACCATTGGTCTGATCGTCTGCTGGTTCTAGTTTTAGTTTGCAATGGGGCTAGTTCATCAAGGGTGTTAGTGCTTAATTTGCTCCATCTATTTTTGTCCAGAATTTGGTGGGCTCGATGTGTTTGCGTGAGGTGTAAGTTACTCTTTTGGATTTTGGTATGGTCTTGTTTTTGGTCCAGTTGATGTTGAAGGTGTATGTGTCTGACCAGAAGGATGGGGACCAATTTCTATTAGATGTACATATGGTTGATAAGTCATGAAGGCTGCGATGTCAAGTTGGTGACCTTTCGCATGAGTAGTTTGTGTATTTAAAATCTGAAAAGATAAGGCATTGAGAAATGAAAGAAAGTTATCTACTAGTTTGGATGTTTGGTCTTCAAGATGTAGGTTTAGATCTCCTAGGATAAGGTTATAGGCTGCTGTTAGTGAGTTTTGGTATACGAAGTTTTCAAATTCAGGTCTTACTGTGGTCCAGTTTCCCGGTGTTATGTAGCATAGCATGCAGATTAGTGAATTTTTTTACTGTGGTGCCTGAGAGTTGGCAGGCTAGAAGGTCCATGTGTATGGGGTGGATGCTTTTTCCAGTATGTTTAGGGATATGGAGTCTTTGATTAGGATTGCTAATCCTCCTCTTTTTTTTTCTCTCTGCAGACCACTGTTATTTTGTGTCCCTGAGAGCAGACTTCAGTTATTCTGGGGTCTATTTCTGATGTTAGCCAGATTTCTGTGAGGAAGAGGCAGTCTAGGTTTTCATTTTTTATCCAGTTTTTTTTACATGTTCTGTGTTTGGGCCTAGAGCTCTGATGTTTAAGTAGGCACATGTAAGTGTGATGATCTCTGTTTGATAGTTGTGAGTTGTTTTAGGGTAGATGAGTGATTTAGGATGATGGTGAGGGTTGGTCTTGTGGTGTGATGGCCTCTGTATTGCACTTTTTTATTTGGCGATTTTTGTTTTAGAGGAAGGTCCCATTGGAAAAGAAGGAGGATTCCGCTCATTTTATTTATTTTGATAGGTTGTAGAGAAGGATTTATTTTATAGACATGTGAAATCCAAAGCCCCAGAAGCCCAGGGGTGAGAACAAAGCCCAAGAGGTGCTGCGCAGTTCAATAAACTGCTTTTACACTTTGCAGCTAGTGACTGGGCCACATATGGTAATGTGCCTGAGGGGTTGTTCTTTCAATAACCTGCTGATTGACTTCCATCTGAACAATACAAAGAGATGCAAATAGGGCTCATCTGAGGTGTTCGTCCTCATTAGCATGCCATTGAGTCTTCCAGGTCAGACACTCATACAGACAAGTTAACGTGAGACCGAAATGTATTCTCTCTGCCTTTAAAACTACAAGGAAAAGGCACAGAGGTAGGGCTCTAGATCACAAACATGCTAATGCTTAATTTGAGAATGGCTTACTGCCAAAGGCACACCCTCCTGTTGGGCAAAATAAATATTCAGCTGCTGGATTTTAATCACTGAAAGAAATATGCTGGGCAGCCTTTAAGTGCTCTGCCCCCCACTCCCTATTCCAAGGTATACGTGTTTTTACTCTCAAGTCAAAGATATTAATTGGAGTCCACACAATCAGCGTGAAGCATTCATCAAAAAATGGAGCACAATATATTTCCACTTCTCTATTATCAAGCTGCAGTTCAGGTTAAAGAAGTATTACAAAGCAGCTATTGAGAAACCATTTCACAAACCAGTAATGATTTAACCCGTCGTCTGTTTTAGTTGCTATCACTTTTCAGGAAACAAGAAGGCACACATCACATACCATACATAGGGCTAGATTCACAAAGCAAACCGATCGTGTACCAGTCAGTTTGCGACCCCCTTTGCGACAAGATTTCCCTCCTGCACTATTCACTAACCTCTCCTGCGATCCGCTTCAAATCCGTGCATGCAAATGAGGTGAAACGCATGCAAAGTAGGCGGGGACACGATTCACAACACAAAATTTCACATCCGACTGGGCTGGCCAATCAGCTGAAGAAACGACTGCTGGGGACTTGTCAAACGTCTTTCTGACTCTGGGAGCCCTGCTCACCGCCCTGTTCTCTCCTGTCTGCTCGCCCCGAATCGCTGCATTGGCTCCCTGGTTTTCTCCTGCCCTTCCCCGCCCTGTGAGCCCATGGTTTTAGCCCATGGGTTTAAAGCGGATTAAAACCACGTGCTCGCAGGGCTAAAAACTCCGGATCGCTTGTGAGGGAAGTGGCCCTGCAAAGGCACTGGGATCTGGGAGCATCAACTCCGGCAGAAGCCCCGCGGGCCGCTGCAGCATGCTGTTGGCTGACCCACCCTGAGCTACCTGCTAGAAAAGGATGTCAGCCTGTACTCAGGCTCCATGAGCTACCCCGGCGCCGCCCAGTACCCCAACTTCGGAGCTTACCACAGCCTGGGCTTGGACCCCAACGCCCCTGCCTCGGTGTCTCCGGCCTGGCTCTCCCCCTATAGCGCTCTCCAGTACCAGTGAAAAAATTTTTTTTAGAAAAAGGTCGCGGCTTGGACACGCATGCACAGACCATCTACAGATGGCCTACACATGTGTGGGGATCGCAGAAAAGTGATTCGTGCCGGCATATGGGGGTGTTCCTCCAATCGCCCCCATTTGCATATTTTTGTTTCCCGATTTCGTCGGACCTGCCCGGATCGGGCCCGATCGGACAGGTTGATGAATCTGGCCCTTAGACTGTTGCTTTAGGCTGAATATTAAACTGGTTTTGAGGTTTCCTTATATCCCGCACCTACCAAGTCCGTTTTAATTACGATCTCTGATACATGGAGCAATCCATCTGGCATGCCACAGGGGTCACCATTATCCTCTTTGCTCTTCAATGTTTACATGTCCTCATTGGGTGCGCAATTGTCCCAGCTGGGGATAAAACTATTTAGCTACGCAGATGACTTCACGATAATTATCCCATTCACTACCTCTATCTAAGAAGTTGCCCCCAAAGCAACAGAAGTACTAAATCGGATTGAGCAAATGGATGACTGAATTCAGACTAAAGCTAAACTCAGAGAAAACAAAATTTTTTTTATAGCATCGCCACACCCACTTGACACTACAGCATCAATAACCTTAGCTATCCTATACAACCCACTATGAAGATATTAGGAGTAACACTGGACCAGAGCCTGACCATGAAAGACCAGGTAGAGTCCTTGATTAGAAAGATCTTTCTCACCCTCTGGAAGCTTCGGTCCATTAGAGCATATTTTGATGTCTCATCATTAAGAATTCTGGTACAATCCCTTATACTGAGTCAACTTGATTATTGTAACATCGCCTACTTGGCACTCTCCCAGAAGAATATGCGGCGATTGCAACTGGTACAAAATGCAGCAGTTAGGCTATTTTGTGGACTGAAGAAGTTTGATCATGTAACGCCCTCCTATCAACTTCTACACTGGCTGCCGATGGAGGCACATGTGAAATTCAAGTTTGGTTGTTTTTGCTTCCAGGTACTTTACGGCTTAGCCCCTAAATATATAACAGACCTTTTCTTTTTCACAACCAACAGACATAGGCGAAGCTCACATCCAAACTTCGTTTCTCCACCAGTTAGAGGTTGTAAATTTAAAAGTCATCACCAACATCTTTTCTCACATCAAGCAGCATTATGGGGTAAAGATCTGGAACAACTGCTCATGCCTACTACTTGTATGGAATTCAGGAAACGCCTAAAAACACATCTGTTCCTGAAGTACTTGGGTAACTGACCTGTACAATCTTGTCCTCAACAAATGATCTTTAGACCTGTTAATCGCTAACTCTGAACTTTGTTAATTCCACTCAATCTGTAACATCTTTTAATCATTGTAAACTGCATAGAACTTCACAGTCCTGCGGTATATAAACTGTTGTTATTATTATTAATATCAGAAGTTTGCATGTTTTAGTTTTTTACATCTAGATTTTCTAGCCACTCTCTTCTGCCTTCCAAATGGAGCAGCACAATCCTGTGTGCCAGTGGTGGAGCAGGGGCTGAATTTTACTTAGTCAGTAGCAGAGGCTATAGAGCAGTGGTCTCAAACTCGTGGCCCGGTGGCCACATGCAGCCCGCCAGATACTATTTTGAGGCCCTCGGTATGTTTATCATAATCGCAAAAGTAAAATAAAACAGTTTTTGATCATATGCCTTTTTAGCTATAAATTACAATATTATTATTAAGACTTAGCCAAAAGGAAAGATTTTAAAACTATAAAGAGTTGTACCTTATGCAAAATTGTCTTTTCTTTAATAAGACATTAGCTATTTTTTCTGAGGCCCTCCAACTACCCACAAATCCAAAATGTGGCCCTGAAAAGGGTCTGAGTTTGAAGGGGTTTGATGTAAGAAAGGCCTCTGCTTTCATGCTGGCAGCAGTGAGGTAGAACAGAGGAAGAAGCTGTTCAGATCAGCTCTAGTTGGGCAGTTATCAGCAAAACTGTTGACAAATGACAATTGCCACTGGCAGCCCAAATCAGAAGTTTGGCCTATTCGTAGTTATTCTATTTTCTCAACTTACATCAAAAGCTGGGAGCACTACAATCACAACTGGTGAAACCTAGCAACACAGTAAATCATATCTAATCTCGCCCTCTTCAAATCTCTTCTCTTTGGTCACTTTCCTCAACCACTTTGAATCTTTTTATGTCTCTGGGAAAATAAGGTCACCAAACTAAACACAGTCTTCCAAGCATGGTCTTACTAATAACATAGCATAACATCGCACTTATAAACTGTGTAACCTTAAGTTCAACGTGGTTAACAAAAGATTAATAATAAAAATAGCATAAGAAACGCATAAAAATAATTTGGCCAAATACCTTGAGAAAAGATAAATTTTCAATTGGATTCTAAAATATTTGTAAGAGCAAGTGCTATGTAACAAAGGTCGAAATTCCTTATCGTAGAAAGCAGCCTGAAATACTAACGTATGATCCAAAGATTTCTTGCTTTTACAACCCTGAGCAGATGGAAAAACAAACAGAGCATGTGATCCTCTTCTATGTTTATAAGATGAGGGGCATTATCACCATTCCACTTTCTGCTGGTTAACAGCGGGACAGGAGCATGGAAAGCTCACTCCTGCCTGCTACACCTCTGGACCACCAGGGATTCCAGTGGCAGAGAAGGTACGATGGACAGAGCAGGGAGGGGGACACACAGGGTGCAGAGCCTGGTGACCCGGTGAAGGCCTGCAATAAGTCTGGGAAGGAGGCAGGTAGGCACTAGGTCCTGGCCCCAAAATAAACCGGGACCCCCACTTTTGGGCCGATTTTTTGGCCCAAAAATCCCGGTTTACATTCATAACATAACATAAATTTTTATTTATATACTGCAAAAAGCCTTTCTGTTCTATGCGGTTTACAAAAGACATGGGCTGACTGTCAGTGAGCTACAATAGACAGAATATTGGCATCAACGAGTAAACAATAGTTTCACATCAGTTTGCTGCTTTGAAGGGATTCCAAGAATTTTGAGAACATATGGATTTTTAATAGCTTTCTAAAATGCATATATGATGCTGATATTCTAACCATTTGGCCCAGTTCAGGATCCCTGGAAGCAGCTTGGTATGAACGGTATACATTTTATATTTTGCAAGTATTTTTTCTGTTTCATATGTCTATTTAGTGTCCCCTGAGGAAGGCGTTGTTTATTCGCCAAACTAGGATCCTTGTTGGGACTATACTATCGAATCAAGACTGTTTTATTGGCTGTACTGTTGTACTGTTCACAAACGTACTAACAGAATCAACCCCAGGATGGTTCCTTGAAGCACTCTACAACTCAACTTTATTTTTTTCTGAAATAATTCCATTTACCACCACCCTCTGTCACCTTTCAATCAATTAATTACTGATCTAGTTAAACCACTTTGGATCCTATCTTCAAGCTGCTCAATTTGTTCATGAGACTCCTATGGGGAACACAGTGTCAAAGGCTTTGCTGAAATCTAAGTAGACCACATCCAGCACATATCCTCTATCTAGACCTTTATTACCCAGTCGGATATCAATCAGATTGCTTTTGGAGTGTAGAGCCAAGCTATAGCATTCTATACCATTAATTTTGCATCAATTTCCATCTCATTACATGTTTAAAAAGAATTTAAAATTGTGGGTTTTTTATGTGGTTTTCAAGTAAAATAGGAGTATTGTTTTTCTTTTTTGAACATGGAACAGAAGTTAGGACTGCTTTTATGTGGTTCCAAATGCCTGGTTTGTTAGGGGAAGATTAGGTACTTACCTTGATAATCTTCATTCTGGTAGATAGGAACATCAGTCTCTAACCTATGGGTTGTGTACCTCTGATCACAAGATATGGTATAGAGAGCCTCATTTACATTTCTCTGCTCTGCCTCCCATCTCTCTGGGCTGTCCTGTAATTCCTCAGTTTTTTTTCTCTACATACAAGATGGTAGGAGCCTATCTATTCTGCTTGTGTTTATTTTTTATTTTTGAGTTTTTATCCAGTCGTGTGGCTTTTCAGTGATGCAGAGGGTCCCCAGTTTTAGGACATTTATGGTTGCGAAAGAACACAGACTCTGAGGGCAGAAATCTGTAGCCAAGAGTCAGTCTAATTTTCAGGGCACCTGCTTGGCCAGTCTGCACTAACAGTCTGAGAGCCCTGGGACGGCTCCCTCAGGAGCAAGGTTCGCTCTAGGCTTTTGTCTGCAGAGAACTTGAGCGCAGGCTGAGTGGCCCCATGACGGTTTTTCATCAGGATCGGGTGCGGACTGCGTTTCCTCCCTGACTAGGTGTACATGTTTCAGTGGGGCTTTGAGGTCTCAGTCCAGCCGGTAAGACTGAGGAGCAGTCTGAAGAATCAAGATTCAAGACTGATGTTCTTACTGTACTGGAAGTGGGCAATAACACTGAATATTGCTGGCATCCACATAACTCACAGTTCCTCTCTGGTTCCATTCTCTGCATTGCTCCTCACCTGTCCAGTTATTCATGGCTGGTGAGTGTCCATATTTAATGATCAGCATCTAAGCAGCCACAGACTATTTAAATGGGCAGGAGGTTATCTTGCCCATTTTAAATAGGTGTGAATATTGACCCTCATGGATTTTAAGCATCCAGGGCATTTTCTGGACTGGAACCAAATCTCTTATCTATGAATGCCAATGGATAAGTATAGCAGAGATCAGGACCAGCTCAAGAGATTGTGGTGTCCTGTCTCAACTTTTGTTTTTGCACTCCACCCCAGAATATCTTCTCCTCTTTTGCCAGCTTTTGTCCCTCTAGCTTCCTTTTTCTAAGCTTTTGTCCCCCCTGAATATTTTATTAATTTTTTCCCAGCTTTACTCCCCCTAACCTGCTAAATATTTTCTCCTAATTCAGTGCCCCTGGAATATTCTTTTCTTTCAATAACCCCCCTACTCAGTCCAGCCCCTCCTCTGTGGTCTAGCATATGCCCTTCTCCCTTCCCTTCCCAATGGTTCAGCATATTTCCTTATCCATTTCCTCCTTAATGGTCCAGCATTTCTCTCTCCTCCCACCCTCCAACATTTCTCCTCCCTTTCCTTTCCGTAGTCCTATATCTCTGCTTCGTGTTATCTCCTCAGCGGGCAAACTGGCATTTCCCTTGACCTATCAAACCCCTGCCCCCCTTCCAAATGTACCTTTTTTAAAAGGTTTTTTTTTTTTTTTTTTTTTTAATGCTTGGTGCTCTCTCCCTATTACAGAGATGCCAATGCTCCTTCTACTCCCCAGAGATCTTCTTCTTTGGCCTCTCAAGCCCCAGTCCAAGCCCCTGGATGTACCTTTTTGAAAGTATTTTTAATACTTGTAATGGCAGCCAGTAGCACAACAGAAATGCATAAGTGTTTTTTTTGGTGGCCTCCCCATATCCTTCACTCTGACAACCTCCTGTTTCTGCATGGGCGGGAACCATCAGAATGAAGGTTGTGGGGAGGGCACTCCAAGCATGAAAAACATTTTATAAAAGGTACATACAAGGGGAGGGGCTTGAGAGTCCAAGGGAGAAGATGAATCACTGGGGAGTAGGAGGGGCACCGGTGTCTCTGCAATGGAGAAGGAGCTGGGTAAAAATCCAAATCCAAATCCAGACCTTTTTTTCCCCCTAACTGTTACTTCCCCTTGCTGTACTTCCTCGGTCTCTGGGGATCTGGGCCAACCTAACCTATGGGCTAGTGACATCAGTCTTGTGCATTTGGCATCCTTTGTCACTAGTGCCTTGGGCCAGAGCCTCAACTGGTCCAGCAGCCGGCCCTAGCAGAGAATTTGAACAGCTAAGACGTTTAGCAGTTCACCAACAGACTGCCAAGCAGATAGCAAGTCAGTTAGAAGACTTGTTCTCTCAACAAGGAAAGAAGGGCAGAAAGATATATCAAATTTATTCAATGCTTAATATTTAAAAAAAAAAATTCTTAGATGTTTGGCATTCTCAGAAGAAATAAACAGACCAGAAATCTGAAGCAAAACCACAACCATCCAAATTGGAAAAAACCCTGAATCTCGCTTAGTAGTAAGGAGTTCAGTTGTCTGCAGCTAAAGCACATCATGTGTTAAGTTATGAACAATCAAAAGACAAAAATTTAATTGGCCTATTCCATTCAACCTTGTTTATTCCCTTTGTTTTCTATAATAAAGAATAAAACTAAAAGGAAAAGTAGATACCTTTTCATTGGACTAACTTAATACATTTTAGACTAACTTTCAGAGGCCATTCCTGAGGTCAGGATAGTAACTTACAAGGAAGATAGTCAAAAATATATTAATTAGTCCAAAAATAAGGTGTCTCCTTTTCCTTTTTTGTCTTTTTTTTTTTTTTTTTAACACATAACAGCACAACTGTAAGAATGGGTACAAATTAAAAGTGGGATGCCAACCGTACCCCGGTAGCTTTGTTATGGGTGAGCAATGTGTAAAGCCAGTTTGTAGTGCTGGAGATGAAATTACAGGAAACATAAATAAGATGTAGAGCTTACTTTACTTCAGAGAGAACCGACCTCTCCCCGTCAGAACACTGAGAGCGCCTGTACTGCCGGAAACTCCGAGGGGACTGAGAATGCCGGATGCGGATGGGGTCACCCTGAGTTCTGCATGCAATTGGAATAAACAAACAAATCTAGTCACTAACATATCTGAGGAGAGAAAAACAGGAAAATTAACGTTCCATTGAATCGGAGGAGCTGGTGTGTCGTCACACAATGTCTTGCCTTCTTCCCATGAAAGCAGATTGCTCTGCTTAGATGCCTGTTACAATTTAGGTTCTTATTTACCACACAGCATTAAGGTTTTGAAGTTAATTTTCATAACTGCAAAAAAAAAAAAAAACAAAAACCAACCCACATTTAATTGCAGAAACTTTGTGGTAGCTGTTGGGGTGGTCCCAGCACTTTGAGGGAGGCCGACATGTGCTGCTGAGGCAGAACAATGGTTTTTACTGTGCCTATGGGGAATGCAGTTAGCTATATCTTTGGAGGTGAAGACAATCATTCCACAAATGTAGGGTTACCAGCCGTCCAGATGTCCAGGTGTCCGGATGGCTTTTTAAAACAAGGAACTTTGTCTGGGTTTTGAAAAGCTTCCACCTAGGGACCGAGTCGGGAGGGCATCTGCACATGTGCGGATGCAATACAGTGACATCACGTGCATGAGAACAGTTGAGGGGGCGGGGCTTGGGGTGAGGCTCGGGTAGAACAGGGCGGGGCTGAGTGAAACTAGGTGGGCCTGGGAGTGGAGCTATGGGACCGGATTTGACAATAGTAAAATCTAGTAACCCTACACAAATGGTATAGCTATGGGTGGGTCTGGGTGAACAGAGGTACACCCCATTCTTGACTTAGACTCACCCTGTCTCACCCAATTCAATTTAGCCTTGCCCCTCTCTTCCACATTCGGACCTGGCATTTGCCTAGGGTTTGGCAATTCCCCCCTCCCTCTGAACTCCCCCCTTCCTGGTGTACCTCATCAACTTTGAGGCTGGGAACAGTGATGCATATCCACTGCCTGTACCAGCCCCATAGGCTTCCCTCTGCCACAAACCACTTCCACTTTCTTCTCTGGCAGTTCGCAGCAGAGGGAAGCCTGCGGGTGTGCATCACTGCCAAAAGTTTTCATCTACATGGATGACATCCTGTTGGTCTACCCATTCTAACCTGACCTCATTCCTCTCCAGTCTTGTTTTTCTATTGTTTCAACCTGGCAATCCAGCTATTAGCTCCTGTTGAACCCTGAGAAAACCACTGCTTGTTGGATCACTGGCCCCTTTCCACAACCCATTCTGATCCCGGTATTCTTCAACAGGCCTATAAAAATGGCGCCTTCCTTCTGTTATTTAGGGGTTATCTTGGATTCCAAATTATCTTTCCAAGAACACATTTCTCGCACCATGCAACCATGTCTCTTCTCACGGTGCCAGCTTAGTTTCCTCTGCTCCTTTTTGGATTTCAATTCATTTCACACACTCATCATACACACCCTGTAACTTATTTGGACTACTATGATCAAATAATCAAAATCTTTTAGTCATACCTTCATTATGTAAAATTGTTTACGATATCACTTGCAAATCGATTTCTCTGTAACTGCCCCCCCCCCCCCCCACCATTATGGAACTCTGCCATCACATCTTCAGGAGGAATCTTCTCTGGATAAATTCAAATCTAACTTTAAAACTTTTATTTAAAGATGAATATGATTTATACTCCCTTAATAACTCCTAACTACACAAATAAAATTATTCCCCCCCTATTGTATTTACTATCTATGTTTTCCTATCCTATCAATTATTGTATTCCCCCCAATCTATTATATGATAATTTACATCTGTTAATGAGTTTTGTATGTATTACCCTATATTTTAATCATTTTATCTTTGTACGCTGCTTAGAAATTTGATAAGTGGGATATCAAATTTTAATAAACTTGAAACTTATCTCGAAACTAGACTATTGTAATTGCATCTATACCGGAATCATTACCACACAGCTTAAGCAGCTATAGACTGTGCAAAACACTGCCCTGAGACAACTTTGCCATGCTCATTGCTCTGGCAAACTGACCCCGTTATTTCTATGTCTACACTGGCTACCTATCCAATATCATCCCCTCTTCAAGATCTGATGTTTAACACATAAGACACTACACTGGCCAGTCTTCATACCTTTCAACATCTGTTGTCCCTTACACTTCCTCATGATCACCATGATCTCTTGAGGTAACCCGACTAGTGTTCCTGGGACTTTGCAAAGCCCACGATGAATCAACTAGAAGCTCTGCATTTTCTTCCATTGTCCCCAGAACATGGAACGACCTTTCTCTAAACATATGTTCAGAAATAAACTTTCCCAGATTTAAGATACTATTATAGACGTCCTTCATGCTTGTACGTGGTGCGTGTGTTGTTGGAGCGGCGCCGGCTTGACGGGGGAGTTCAGAGGTCCTGCGCATGCGTCTGGAGGATGGCCGGCTTGAATCGGAAGCCAGGAGGCGCTGGTGGACGGCAGAGGCATTGGCCGAAGAGGGAGAAGAGCCGCACGGGGACCCGGGGAAAGGAAACCACCACGCTGCAAGAGCTGCAGCACCCACAGGCAGGTACCCACCCCTGGGCCACCATTGTAAGAGCTCGTGTAGCGAGTCAACACTCGTTTTGCGAGACAAAAGTTTGCTGAGTGTTTTGCTCATCTGGCAAAACACTCGCAAACCGGGTTACTCGCAAACCGAGGTTCCACTGTATTTATTTTGTTTGGTGTTTGTGTTTTAAATACAGTATTTGGAATTACCTATACAACTGAATTGGTTTATTATTTTAGTGTGTAAGGTTGATTATTTGTTTATATTTTGCAGCCTTTATGAAAACCACTTTATATTACTGCATGAAGGGTTGTATATAAATTATATAAACAGATAAGTGAACATTCCTATTCCTCAAAGTAGACAATACTCCAGTGAACGCACAATATGGATAAGCAAAGATAATAGCATAGGAACTTAATATACATCAAACTTTGTATATGATGCCAAACAAAAGCAGCTTGGCTGAACTCAAATGGAAACATTGGATCATTTATTGTATTATAGTCCTTTGATACTTAAATTTTGGAGGTCCATTTGGGATCAAGTGAACAATTTGTTAGAAAATCCAGTGGCATTGACGTACGATACCATCCTATTTGGTACGTTACTGAGGGCTAAAAGCCAAATATCTGCTTGAAATAACAAACTTATCTTTATAATGACAGGGGTTGCCATACAACTCATTTTGAGGAATTAGAAGAATTGGGATAGGTTAAATTTTAGCGGGATTCTCTTTGTTATACATTTAAAATGGAACGTATGATGGCTATTCAACAGGGAAGTTACAAGAAATTTATGAATGTTTGGGAACCATTAACTAAGTATTGTAAGGATTGATAAATGATCTCTTTTGATCTTTTAAACATACATATCCAGGGTGGGAGGGTGGGGAGGGGAGGTCTGCTTTGGAATTGATTCAAGGATTATGTTTAAATAGTTCTTGTAGGTATCTAATTTATTGATTACTAGGTGGGAGGGTGGGGGAAAATACTTTTTCATTAATACATGTAAGTTTAATGTGCTTTACTTTTTTAATATCATATGTACATGTATTTATTGGTGTGCACAATTGAAGTTTGGAAATTGAATAAAGATTAAAAAAATAAAAAAGAAAGCATGATCATCTTTACAAATAATATTTTTTTCAAAAGGGTTACCTATGTCTATGAACCCGTAGAAATCATGTTCCTTGCAGAAATAAATCATCCAGCCTTGTTTTGATGATGATCTTTGTTTTTCTTTTTTAGCTTGTCAAAAAGTTTCTCACTCACTGAGCAGCCCATAATACATCAATGGGGCAATATTCCACAGGACCTATCTGAGTAGGAACGGGTACTACACACCAGAGAGAAAAATCCTGATGATCAGGTCATTACCTGGATAATGCCACTGAATATCTGGTCAAACACAGAGGAGCCAACTTTTCAAAATGAGTGGGGGGTTCTAAACCCAATGCAAATTATCCTTTCCTGGACAGAATCAAGGAGTTGCCTCAATATTAGGGGCACTCATGCACCCACAAAGCTGGCACCTATGGAGTACTGGAGTGGTCTGGGTATGGAGTTTGAACAGCGAATTAGAGATTTTCAGTCCACTAACTGGGTAACTATCCAGATACACTTAGGACACAAAAAAGGCTGTTCTAACTTTATCTGGACAGTTATCTGGGTACAGGTCTCCAAATTTCTGGTACCTGGATAATAGCTAGTGGGGAACCTATATCCAACTATTTAGCACCGATATCCAGATACAACCCAGTGCTGCATACCTAGGTGTTAAAAGAAAAAAAAGCCTGTAGTGGTTGTTGCCATGAATTTTGACCTATATACAGTTCACAACAAACACTACCTGGATTGGGTAATGTCCAGAAGTGCTGATATTGAAGATCTTCAAAGGTGATTAGACTCTTTATTCAATTTGTGTAAACTATTCTTTTGGCAATACTTTTACAATATTTTTACAATGAGGGGGGGGAGGTTGTGTGTGAGTTCACGCAGATAGCTCAAAATCTAGCAGTAAGAAATACACTTACAACCGGATGATCTAAAATGCAAACAGACAAAACCTGCAAAAGTGACTTCCATCTTCTAGCACACAAGGTAGGGAAGAAAAAGCAGCTAGAGTCTTGTCTTCTACACTAGGCAAACTCACTCTATTTTCATATAAGGAATCTCTTTCAATTGTTCTTCAGATAATCCTGATGGATCAACAAGTTCCTTCCTAGAAAAAGATTAGCAAACAAAATAAAACTAATTAGGAAATCTGTAACCAAAAAAACATATATTTATTTATTTATTCAATTTTCAATACCGTTCTCCCAGGACAGCTCAGAACGGTTTTTTACATGACTTTATTCAGGTACTGAAGCATTTTTCTCTGTCTGTCCCAGTGAGCTCACAATCTATCTAGTGTACCTGGGGCAATGGGGGAATTAAGTGACTTGCCCAGGGTCACAATGTGCAGCGTGGGTTTGAACCCACAACCCCAGGGTGCTGAGGCTGTAGTTTTTAACCACTGCAAACAAAAAAAGGAAAAAATTCAACACAATCTGCAGTAAATAGAACACAAGCCAAAACAAAGAGAACTGCAGACAAGATGTACAAAGATGCAGGCTAAATTTATTAAACCAAAATCATGAATGCGGCTAATGTTACCACCTTGAACCAAACCAAAGGACCTGACACGGTCCGTGTTTCGGTAAACACGCCTTCATCAGGGGTCCCAGGTGGATAAGGTATCAAATAAAACCGCAAACAAAAACCTAGCCTTTAAGAGTAACAGCAACAAGACAATCTCTTTGAATACTCTGCCGTGGCGGGTCCTTTGCTTTGGTTCAAGGTGGTAACATTAACCGCATTCATGATTTTGGTTTCATAAATTTAGTCTGCATCTTTGTACATCTGTCCACAGTTTTCTTTGTTTTGGCTTTTAACCACTGCGCCACACTCTCCCCACTGGATATAGACCACTGGATTTCATTGCCCTACTATGCAGCATTTCTTGGCACCTCACTTTTATCATTTCTCTGTGGCAGTCTAACATTTTATTCTGCTAGAATTGTGATACTTACTGAATGTGCTTCCATAGCTCTTCCTTTGCTTGCACATCTGGACTTCGCCTATAACATGAGAATAAAGTTATAAAATGACTTTTTACTAGTTGTACTGTCACCTCATGACTTCTGATTTTGAGGATCTAGTCATTAGAGCTATCCTAAGGATGCACTATTTTTTTTTTTTTTTTTACTTTATTTTTGCTCTCAGAGTAGTATAAAGGGCTAGATTCACTAAGCCCACCAATCGTGTTTGAAAATTGTGTACCAATTCACTAACCTCGTGGTCGATCATCCTCCGATCCGATCCAATCAGCGCATGCAAAGGAGAAAGGGCCTCGATTCACTACACAAATTCAGGCACACTGACTGGGCTGGCCGATCCAAAAACAAGCAACTGCTGAGGACCAGTCGCTTGTGCAAAAATCCTGCTCTCTGCCCCGACTGTCCTGCTCTTGCTGCCCTAACTCCGTGGTTTTAATCAAAGAGTTTAAAGCGGGGCTGCACTACGGCAAGTTCTGTTAAGTTTCAGATCACGCCGCACTGCAGCCCCGCTTTAAACCCACGGGTTAAAACCACGGGTTCGTGAAAAAAGTAAAAAGTTTCCAGCTCTTCCTTGCGCAGGCCATCTACAGGCAAAGAAGATGGTCTGCACTTGTGTCAGGATTGCTCTGCAGTGATCTATACGGTCAGTGGAGGGGGGCGTGTTTCTGATCGCCCCCATTTGCATGAGGATGCGTTGTGGAT
The DNA here is from genome assembly GCF_902459505.1 of Geotrypetes seraphini. Taxonomy (NCBI): domain Eukaryota; kingdom Metazoa; phylum Chordata; class Amphibia; order Gymnophiona; family Dermophiidae; genus Geotrypetes; species Geotrypetes seraphini. The sequence goes on from NC_047084.1 coordinate 538,569,631, forward strand.
CAGTCGGCCTGCCACAGATCGCCCACGGACAGGATAGGATCGGGAAGGTTAGTGAATCTAGGCCAAAGTGATTAGTAACAAACAGCAACTTATGCTCCACTCAGATAAGGAAATAACAAAGACTTGACTTTTAAGGATCAGATGGAAGATTAACGTGACCATTTATTTTTTTCATCAAAACGGGACATCTATTACTATTCAGTCCCGCCCCCAATCCCGCCCTAGCCCCACCTCCAATCCCACCCTAGCCCCGCCCCCAATTTCTTCCATTCATTTTTCATGTACACACAATCTTATTTCATAATGGTAACCATAAAATTTAAAAAAACACAAAGCACTCTATACGCAGAGAAAATATTAATTATCAGTTATATTTGGGGGGGTTTCAAAGATGTCACCTCAGTAACTTTAGAAAAATAGACAAATATAGTGCAAAATATAGACAGCAGATATAAATTCTCAAAACTGACACATTTTGATCACTAAATTGAAAATAAAATCATTTTTCCTACCTTTGCTGTCATGAGTCTCTGGTTGCATTTCCTTCTGATTGTGCATCCTTTTCTTTCATTTCTTTCTGTACTCAGGCCCAACAATTGTCCCTTTCTATTCCCTCCCTCCCTCCTTCCTATGTCCTTAGTGTTCCCAGCGCCTCCTTTCTATGTCCTTAGTGCCCCTTTCTATGTCCTTAGTGCCCCAGTGCCTCCTTCCTATGTTCTTAGTGCCCCCAGATCCAGTGTCAGTTCATGTAAACCTTTTTTTTTTCCTTCTCTTCCTATATTTTAAGTTCTTGTAAACCGTGCCGAGCTCCACAGCCGTGGAGACGATGCGGTATATAAACTTAAGGTTTAGTTAATTTAGGTCTCCCTCTCTCTCCCTCCTCTGTTATGATCTTGCCTCTCTCTGCTCTTCCTCAGGGGCTCTCCCCCTCTGTCTGCACCTCCCAAAGTCCTGCTTCTGCCTCCTGTCTTTCTCCTTTGGTCCAGGCCTTTATCTCTCTAGTTTTTCTTCTGCTTACAATCACCCTACCTTCTCTGCCCCTTTCTCTCCTTCCTTCATCCCTCCTTCCTATGTCCCCCTCACTGCCTTCCAGCCTTTGTCCCATCCCCTCCCAAAAAAGCCTGCTGGCCTACCTTTCCCCAAAGCCAGCCTACCTCCCCCAAAGCTAGCCTGCCTACCCTCCCCCCAAAGCCAGCCAGTCAGCCTGCCTGCCTACCTACCTCTCTGCTGCGCAGCCAGCTTGCCTGCCTACCTCCTTCCCCCCTACCACGGGAAAAAAAAAGCCTCCCTCCAGGCCCAACTTAAACTTCCCTCTGGTCCACCGCCACTGCTCCTCTGCTTATCTTCCTACCTAATCGCGCCCAGAAGCCTTCTTCTTGATGTCAATTCTAACGTCGGAGAGGACATTCGGGCCAGCTAGGCAGCGATTGGCTGGCCCTGAACATCCTCTCTGACGTCAGAATTGATGTCGGGAAGAAGGCTTCTGGGCGCGATTAGTTAGGAAGGTAAGCAGAGGAGCAGCGGCGGTGGACTGGGGGGGAGGGGGGAGTTTAAATCAGGCTGGAAGCAACGCCCTTTTTTTGGTGCAGCAGGGAGGGACAGAAAGCGATCGCCTGTCCCATTGTCCCTGCGCACAGCTTCGGGACGCTGTTCCTGAAAACGGGACATTTTGGCGTCCCGAAGCTGTGTGTGGGGACAACGGGACAGGGGATCCGAAAACGGGACGTATGGTCACCTTATGGAAGATCATACTTTATGCAATACAAACCAGTAAAATCTGCATAAATATGACCCCCACTTGTAGATGCAGCCACTAGTAGCAACCGAACCAAATCTTCTATGCATACCTTTCCATGATACCATAGTTAGATTGTGAGCCCACTGGGACAGATAGGGAAAATACTCAAGGGTACCTGATTAGATTGTGAACTGCAATGAGATCAGTACCGCAGGAGCTGATTAAACTGGATTTTTCAGGTCTTCTGACTGCCTCACCTTCCCTGTCAACTCAGATCACGACCACCCGGACTCCTCAGGGAAATCAGAGAAGACACACAGTACGGTTCCAATTCCGGCGTACCTCCACAGAACCACAGCAGCCTGCGCTCCACCTCTTTGTGGTTGAACCAGGAGAGAGATGGCTCCCAATCCCAGAGACCCGATCCAATCTGCAGGCTGTCCAGAGGACTTACTGCAGGTTAAGCTTACAGAGCACCCTCCAGAAGCAGACAAAATTTAAAATGTCTGTGATCTCCCGCCGAGGATCACTCGCACAGAATTGATCTGCAGCATGTGGGCAAACCCACGAAATAAATAAAAAAAAGACTAGGAATTGAAAAAAAAAATCATGAGCAGAAGAAACTGATTTCAACCATGCAGAGAAGCTGCAGGTACAAAACTGAGCATGACAGGAAACTCATTACTAGACATTCTGCCTTACGGTACTCTAGAGCTAATTCTATAAATGGAACCATGAGTCAGGCAGTGGTAGGTTTAATTGGTTCAATCAGCACAGTAATTGACTGTGCCACTTAAAAACCAAATAAAAAGGTATTTAAAAAAATGGAGGCACCCATAGGCGCCTCCAAAAGCATTGCCATTGTCCCATCTAAAGAGGTGCTTTGCAGCGCTTAAGGCCACTGTAGGCAAGGTTAACGCCGGAAGTGGCCTTAGGAACCATTAGGCGCCTCCTTAGATACAATCCTCGTGAAAGGTAGGTGCTGGAAATGTAGGCCATTAAAACCCTGGCCTACATTTCCGGCACCTACCTTTCACATAGCTGCAATTTTCCAAATAGTGCCACTGCATGATTGACCTGCAATTGGCACCGCTTTTGAAGGTAGCTACTGAAAACGGTGCTATTTAGAGAATCCGGCCCTTTGTTTTAGAGCAGTGGTCTCAAACTCGCGGCCCGGGGGCCACATGTGGCCCACCAGGTACTATTTTGAGGCCCTCAGTATGTTTATCATAATCACAAAAGTAAAATAAAACAGTTTCTTGATCATATGTCTCTTTAGGTATAAATAACAATATTATTTGGAAAGTTTTATAAACTATAAAGAGTTTTTCCTCATACAAAATTATTATTTCTTTAAGACATTAACTATTTTTTCTGAGGCCCTCCAAGTACCTACAAATCCAAAATGTGGCCCTGCAAAAGGGTTTGAGTTTGAGACCACTGTTTTAGAGAGACTAGCTGTGCATCTGACTGACCTCTCTTAACGGTTCAGTACAGCTGGGAAACACCTGCCTCTGCTTCTTATGGTTTCAAGCTGATTCATAGGCTGACAACTCCTGTACTAGTACTACTCTCTTAGCCCTTGAGCATGGAACTAAAATTCTTGTGGGCACCTAAGTTCTCCACCTACTTTTGTACTGAACACCCCCCTAAGAGAGGAAAAATATGCTTCTTCTCTTGTACTTAGGCTTTTTACTTCCCTCCAAAACTCATAGATGAATCTTTTTGGATCAGATTATCTGAATATACCTTCTACTGTTATACTTTGGCATTTTCCTGGAATAAGGATCTAGAATGTTCTTTGTGCAGCTGCAATGACATTTTTGGCAGCCTGCCTTGTAAGTTTTTTTTATTTTACAATTTACTTAAGTAAATCAGTAATGAAATTTCAATCCTATATAATAAAAGACTAAGTGCACATGCGCACTTAGGATTTAGTGTTCCCTGCCGCTGTGGTGTGTGATCCGTGGCCGCCAATCCGGCGGCAGGGAATATTCTGGCCATTCCCCTCCTCCCGCCCTCATTCACCATGGAAGCCAGGCAAGCTCTCTCCCTGCCCGCGTCCTCAGCAGGGAACACACCTCCCGCCCTAACTCACCGCTGCCACCGCCGCTGCTGCTGATCCTCCTGTAAAGAGCAGCCTGCGATGGTGGCCGGCTTTAGCGAACCTCGCAGGCCGCTGTCCAACCTCGGCAGCACGTTCCCTCTGATGCACGGGATCGCGTCAGAGGGAACGTGCTACCGAGTTGGAGAGCGGCATGCGAGATTCGCTAAAGCCGGCCACCATCGCAGGCTGCTCTTTACAGGAGGATCAGCAGCAGCGGCGGCGAATGAGAGGAGCCGCCGGTACTTTGAAACTTGAAAAAAAAACCTTCAGCTGCAGCAGGCCAGCCTGCGGGAAGGGAAGGGGGAGGGGCCGAACGGAGCAGGCCAGATCGCGTTAAGAGAAGGGAGGGGCCGAACGGAGCAGGACAGCTCACGGTAAGAGAAGGGAATGGGGGGTGGGGGGAAAATGCTCCTACTGCTTCAGCAGGGACCTGGAGGGGAAGGGAAATACCGCTGCTACTTCTGCAAAGGAAAGTGGGGGGGGGAAGAGAAGGGAATGGGGAGGGGAAATGCTGCTACTACTTCACAGGGATCTGGAGGGGAAGGGAAATATCACTGCTGCTTCTGCAAGGGAAAGTGGGGGGGAGAGAAGGGAATGGGGGGTGGGGGAAAATGCTGCTACTACTTCACAGGGACCTGGAGGGGAAGGGAAATACCGCTGCTGCTTCTGCAAAGGAAAGTGGGGGGGGGGAGAGAGAGACAGAAAGAAATACAGATAGACAAAGGAGGCCAGGGAGAAAGACAGACAGAAATAAAGACAGACAGGGGACCAGAGAGACAGACAGAAAGAAAGACAGACAGACAGACAAAGGGTACCAGGGAGATAGAGAGAAAAATAGCAGGAGGGAGAGACAGAAAGAAAGGAAGAAAGAGACAGGAGCAGGGAGAGAGACATAAATAAAGAAAGACAGACAGGCATATATTCTAGCACCCGTTAATGTAACGGGCTTAAACACTAGTGGAAAAATAAAAAACAAATCTTGGGCAAGAACTCCATTTCTACTTCACCTCTCTTGGACAGCACTGTGTGAGTGGAAGGGGCTATATAAATAATAACTAACCATGGTTATTGAAAGAAAGCTTTTCTTTTTAGTTCTTCTCTTGTAATTATCTGCTGACCCTCAGCAGGATCTAATTTCAGAAACTTCCTCTCAGGACCTGCTCTCCAGTAAGATCCTGCTGTTAGTATGAAATAAAAAGAGCCATAGGCCAGCAGGAAAGGATGAAGTCAACCAAGCAGGCAAAAAATGCCAGTTGATGACTAGAAAGAAAATCTCAACTCTACAGCTCAAGCTTTGAAGAAAAAGGAGTTAACAAGAGATAAATATAGAAAACTAATTCCCATGTTTCCCCGAAAATAAGACAGTCATATTAATTTGGGGTCAAAAAATGCACTGGGGCTTATTTGGGAGGATGTCTTATTTTTTTTGTGTACAACAATCATTTTTCACCCATCCCCTTTTGCAGCATATTTCTATCCACCGTGAGGCTGACATACCTCAATTCCAAACAGCAGCAGCAGTGAACAGGCTGCTTTGCGGCCTTCCCTGTGCTGTGTCACTATATCAGCCTGCTCAGTGCTGCTGCTGCTATAGTTTGGAATGAAGGTATGTCGGCCTCGCGGTGGGAGGGTTGTCGGGGTTCTGCTGTGCGGGATGGGAAGGAGGGATGGAATGATGCTGCACAAGGGGCTGGGTTAGAGGGGAGGAAAAATGCTGCATATGGGGGAGGGGGGAAAGTGCTGCCGCTGGAGAATCAGGGAGTGCCGGGGACATTCGGGTGTGGCTTCAGGGGTCGATCCAACTAGGGCTTATTTTTGGGGTAGGGCTTATATTAGGACCTACCCCAAAAATCATGCTAGGGTTTATTTTTGGGGTAGGTCTTATCAGGGAAACACAATAGCAGCTACAGCAGCATAATACGCAGGCCAGAAACATGATGTGGCAGAGAAAATACTCATACTGCCCAACACCAGAATCCTGACATTGTTTAGTTTGTTTAAAATTTAATATACTGCCTAGCCCAGGGGTGGACAACTCTGGTCCTCGAGGGTCAGAATCCAGTCGGGTTTTCAGGATTTCCCCAATGAATATGCATGAGATCTATTTGCATGCACTGCTTTCAATGCATACTCATTGGGGAAATCCTGAAAACACGACTGGATTCCGGCCCTCAATGACTAGAGTTGCCCACCCCTGGCCAAGCCCAACCAGGATATAGGCGGTTTACAAAATAAAATCATTTTAAGAAAAGAACACCAATAGCAAATACCTAACTCATTCAAACAGACAAAATACATACCAAATAAAACAAATCATTTCATTACTTTCACCTCTATGTAATGCTCAGTACCTTAGTACACCTTTCTCTCTCCCATGAACCGAGTATTAAAGGATAATTCAAAATAAAGTGTCTTCTATAACTTTTTAATGCTTTCGGTGTTCTTTCAGATCTAATCATTTTGGGTAATGTATTCCATAAAGATGGTGCTATCCAGGCAAGTCGAACAGTAGAGCAAAAAACAAGGAAATAAACACCACGAGAAAACAATAGCAAGATGTATAAGTGGGAATGGAACTGTACACATCAACCAGGGATAAATTATATAAGTAAATATTTATTGAAATCTTAATACAAAAGTCTTTATCATATATTCACCAATTTGTGTTGTGGACCCGACACGGTCTGTGTTTTGGTATTTGAGCCTGCCTCAGGGGTGTGATTAACATCCGGCAGGTTGCGATCTCATAAGGTCAGTAGTTGTTAATCATACCATATGCAATCTTTGATAGTGAAATGGATAAAATCCATGAAAGAGTGTATCCCTACCTCCGGAATAAGCAGCAATATGAGCAGCGATGTGCACTAAGAACATAAGAATTGCTGCTGCTGGGTCAGACCAGTGGTCCATCGTGCCCAGCAGTCCGCTCACGCGGCAGCCCTCTGGTCAAAGACCAGCACCTTAACTTAGACTAGCCCTACTTGCGTATGTTCTGGTTCAGCAGAAACTTGTCTAACTTTGTCTTGAATTCCTGGAGGGTGTTTTCCCCTATGACAGACTCCGGAAGAGCGTACCAGTTTTCTACCATTCTCTTGGTGAAGAAGAACTTCCTTATGTTCATATGAAATCTATCCCCTTTCAATTTTAGAGAGTGCCCTCTCATTCTCCCTACCTTGGAGAGGGTGAACAACCTGTCCTTATCTACTAAGTCTATTCCCTTCAGTACCTTAAATGTTTCGATCATGTCCCCTCTCAATCTTCTCTGTTCAAGAGAGAAGAGGCCCAGTTTCTCTAATCTTTCGCTGTACAGCAACTCCTCCAGCCTCTTAACCATCTTAGTCGCTCTTCTCTGGACCCTTTCGAGTAGTGTCCTTCTTCATGTACGGAGACCAGTGCTGGACGCAGTACTCCAGATGAGGGCACACCATGGCCCGGTACAGTGGCATGATAACTTCTCCGATCTGTTCATGATCCCCTTCTTTATCATTCCTAGCATTCTGTTTGACCTTTTTGCTGCCGCTGCACATTGCATGGATGGATTTATCGATCAGAACTCCCAAGTCTCTTTCCTGGGAGGTGTCTCCAAGTACCATCCCAGACATCCTGTATTCGTGCATGAGATTTTTGTTACCTACATGCATCACTTTACACTTATCCACGTTGAACCTCATCTGCCATGTTGATGCCCATTCCTCAAGCATGATTATGTCACGTTGCAGATCTTCGCAATCCCCCTGTGTCCTCACTACTCTGAATAACTTTGTATCTTCCACATATTTAATCACCTCACCTGTCGTACCAATCCGTGTATAAAGATGTTGAAGAGCACGGGTCCAAGCACCAAGCCCTGTGGCACCCCACTGGTGACGCTCTTCCAGTCTGAATATTGTCCGTTTACCCCCACTCTCTGTTTCCTATGCTCCAGCCAGTTTTTAATCCACGTGAGTATTTCACCCTCGATTCCATGGCTTGCAATTTTCCGAAGTAGTCATTCATGGAAAAACGTTTAGAAAAATGCCATTGCTCGGGTAGACTCCCAACGAGCACTGGCCACTGATGGCACCACCATTCGATGATCTTGTACCAATTTCAAGTTTCTTGACGGAACATATTGTCTTCATTCCTTCTCTTCTGTACTCTATAGTGTTTCCCTTTTATCACTATGGGGAAGTTTTGAATTGCTCATCCAGCTGAAAGGGGACAGGTGCATCTTTTAACCTTGTAGCTATTTTCAAAGTGAACTACCCAGCTAATTTCACTTTAAAAATTTGCTGCAAGTATGTATCTAAAAATGATGGACACACTTTCCCTTTTCTAATTCTGCAGGAAGCCAACAGGGGGCTAAAACAGAACCCTCCCTCAAATTCTGGGAATATCCCACAAGAGGTCCTTAAGAGTCCTTAAAAAACAGCTATCTCCATTGCAAAATCAGATGAAATATCCAAAAATAAGGCTTGTGCTCTGCGAGGAGAGAAGGAGCGGAATGGAGTGCTTCTCATTCCTTTCCTGGAGACAGTTGGATTTTCAGGATTATTGCAATGAATATGTAATACATTATATAGCAGTGGTTCTCAACTTGTGTGTCCGGATGCACTAGTTTATCACCATAAATCTGATGGCGCGCTTATACTTTTTTTTTTTTTTTTTTAAACTATGTATGCTAAAGTTTGGGGAGAGTTGAGAAGCAGGAAGTCAGGTACTTGAAATCTCCTCAATTGGTCCCTACTTCTGTCACCAGCCTCAGATGAAAATGTTGCAGCCCACCTCTCTCTTCTAGCTTGACTGATATCACCTTTGCATCTGTATTTCCCTTGAATCATTGTTAACAACTGAATGATATAAAGGGTTTTTTTCCTTTGTTTAGCTGCAACTTGTAGGGTTTATTGTGTCACACATGTAAATATTGGCTGTCAGGTGTATCACAAAAGAAGAAAGGCTGAGAACCACTGATATATAGAAAAAAGAGAATGCAATTAAAGTAAAACTTAAGTGAGCTCATAACTGAATTGGACTTTAACAGCAGCTTGAAAGGTTGTAAAGTAAGACCAATGCCGGGCAAACTTCTACGGTCTGTGCCCCCAAAGTATACTAGTTTAATCATGAAGAAGTGGAACTCTGCAATGTACTAGGTTCGATTCTGGCCAACTTGTTGGGCAGACTGAATGGGTCATACAGGTCTTTATGTGCCAACATTTAATATGTTACTAGGAGATAAATTTACATATATTGGAGACCCACTGTATGCTAATCTCTCTCAGGAATATTAAATGTAATAGTCCTGAAAACCAGACTGTAATTTGCCTCTAGGAAAAAACTGAGAAGCACTGGTTTAATGGCTGGAGCAACGGGCTGAGAACCTAGGAAGAAGACATGGACTGGAAGCTCATGGCCCTACTGAACCCTTGGTATCTCTCCTCAGGGGCAGGTAGCCTAAGGAAGATGAATAGCCTCCTGCCTCCTCTAGGAGGTATAGAGAGTATAGGGTGTGGTCACAGTAACAAAAGCAGTAAGCAGTATGGGTAGGAAGAGAATGGGATAGGGGAGTAGGGAGGAAAGATATATAAGCATGGGTAGGACAGCTAGTGGGTGGGAATAGTGGGGTCACCATTGGAAATTCAAGAGGAGGAAAGGGAGAAAAGTAGCTAAGATAGCGGCAGCACCGAGTTGGCAGTGTTAACAGCTCAGTTCGGAAGAGATCCTTTTTTCCTATTTTCCTCAGCGATGCCGCCCTCTAAATGTAAGGGTAGTGTCCGTCCCGAGCCCGCTGCGGTGAGAACATCTACCCCTACCCAAAGGTCAATTCTGGACTTCAGCCCCACTCTTTTTTACACCGTTGGCTCACCTGGAGGTTTGCTCAAGCCCTCCTCAGCTGGAAGAGCGGCTGGAGATGTTGAGCTGGAGGTTTCTCTCTCCCCTCCAGTAGCTGTTCTGCCACCGCACCCTGCCCGACTTGCAGTCCGATCAGGGGAGCCCTGTATAGAGGTGGATACAGGGGAGACCCTGAATCATTGGGTCGGACTCGCAAGAGTTCTTGCAGAGTAGGGAGCCAGCTTGACAGCTGGCTCTGAAACAACAAAACCAGCGATGATCACACTCGAGAGAATTTGGGAGTCTCTCAAGCAGTTGAACTCCTTGGTGGCTAGATCTTCGCAAGAAATTACTACACTTATAAGTACAGTTGAAATTTTGGGAAAGTCCCTGGATAAAACTAAAGAAGATTTCTCCAAGGAGATAAAAGATGTAAAGAATAATGTAGCAGATATTCAAATTCTAACTAACAGTCTAGTTAATGAAAGGACTATGTTGAATAGAAAAATTGAGCAACTAGAAAATTATTATCGAAGGTTAAATGTCCATCTCTTGAACTTCCCGATGGCTTTTGGTATGACACCCGCAGATATGTGGAAGAGATATTTAATTGAAACATTCAAAATTTACCCTGAACATATTCCATCATTAAATCACATTTACTATTTACTTACTACAAAAAAACTGTTGGATCTACACCAGGAGCAGAGGAATTGCCACCACAAGAGACAGACTCATTAAGGTCCTCTTGTATCAAACTGTGATAGCAGTTTTTAGTGCGGGGAGCCACGCTAAATGGCCCATGCTGCTCCCGATGCTCACCGAGTTCCTATGAGCGTCGGGAGCAGCGTGGGCCATTCAGCGCGGTTCCCCGTGCTAAAAACGGCTATCATAGTTTGATAGAAGAGGGTGTAAATGTTACTGAATTATTAGAATCTACAGTCTTCGAATCCACAGAGAGTGCTACATTGTTCATATCTTTTGTCTTTGAACAAGATATGAATGCTATTATGAGATTATATTTTTGTAATCCTCAAATTCAGTTTCATGGGAAAAAAGTGTGGATATTTCCCGACGTCACAAGAACGGAGGAAATTATTTCTTGCTATGAGAACTGAGACTTTAATTCTTGGAGCAACATTTCTTTTGGCATATCCACGCAAATGTTTGATAAAATATCTGAGAGTTAAATATGTCTTTTATATACCAGATCAGTTACGAGCTTTCTTAGATACGAAGAGTCTAGCAGCTGGGAAGGATTAATGAACAGCAGAAAGAATGGGGGGGTTAAAGCTGTAAAGCAGGGGAGCATGGAAGAGGTGCTGCTGGACCAGGGTAGCAAGGAAGAGGGACAGGGAGAGCAGGGAAGAGGTGCTGCTGGACTGGGAGAGCAAGGAAGAGGGACAGGGGGAGCAGGAAAGAGGTGCTGCTGGATGGGGGGAGCAGGGAAGAGGTGCTGCTGGACCTGGGGAGCAAGGAAGAGGGACATGGGGAGCAGGGAAGAGGTGCTGCTGTACTGGGGGAGCACGGGAGAGGTGCTGCTGGACTGGGAGGAGCAGGTGCTGCTGGACTGGGGGAGCAGGGAAGAGGGACAGTGGGAGCAAGGAAGAGGTGCTGCTGGACTGGAGGAGCACGGAAGAGGTGCTGTTGGACCGGGGGAGCAGGGAAGAGGGACAAGGGGAGCAGGGAAGAGGTGTGCTGGATCTGGGGAGCAGGGAAGAGGGACAGGGAGAGCAGGGAAGAGGTGCTGCTGCACAGGGAAGTGGAGGTGGGGGAGGGAAATGCTGCTGCACAGGGAAATGGAGGGGGAGGGTATGCTTCTGCTGCCACTGCACAGGGAAGTGGGGTGGGGAAGAAAATGCTGCTAGTGAGAAAAGGGGGCTGGGGCTGAAAGGGAAAAGATGGGAGAAGGGGGCTGGGGGGAGTAAAAATGGGTTTGGAGCTGGAGCTGAAAATAGGGGACATGTGAGGGAAGGAAGCTTTACCAGCACCCGTTAATGTAACGGGCTATATATATATATATATGTGGAGGGGCATAATCATAAAAAACGTCTGTCCCTTTTTGGCCTAAGGCCTTAAACGTTGAAAGCAGAAGCAGGGAAAGTGTCCATAACCAAAACAAACGTCCTTGTTTTGATAATGGCCTACCTCTACATTCAGCTGTTTAAACGCCCAGCCAACCACTACGTCTACAAGTACACTCCCACGACGTCTACACTTATACCCCATAATGAACCAAAAAAACGCATAAGCCCAAAATGTCCAACACAAGGAGCCAGTCCTTCGCCTAAAACCTGGATTTTGTAACCGGTGTCTGTCAAAAAAACACCAGATACAGAATCCACACCAACCCTCCCCCCCACACACACACACATCGGGGCAGGAGGGAACCCAAGCCCCCCTGCACCAGGCACCCACAGCATCCCCTGACGACATCAGGGCAAGAGGGAGCCCAAGCCCTTTTGCCCCGCGGCAGCTGCGGCACCCCCGATGATATCGGGACAAGAGGGAGCCCAAGTCCTCTTGCCCCAGCGATCGTGCCCCCTTTCCGCTGAGTACGATCGGGCCAGGAGGGAGGCCAAGCCCTCCTGGCCCTGGCGAACCCCCCCCCCCCCGACTCGATATGGCCAGGAGGGAGCCCAAGCCCTCCTGGCCCCGGTGACCCCCCCGACTCGATATGGCCAGGAGGGAGCCCAAGCCCTTCTGGCCCCAACGACCCCCTACCACCCACCCCACACTACAATACGGGCAGGAGGAATCCCAGGCTCTCCTGCCCTTGACACAAACCCCCTCATCGGGGGTGCCACGGCTGCCGCGGGGCAGGAGGGCTTGGGCTCCCTCTTGCCCCAATGTTGTGTGTGTGTGTGTGTGCCGTGGGTCGCGGCAGTTCGGGTAGAGGAGTGATGGCATCACGGTAGGGGAGATGAGCCATCTCTCCTGCCGCGATGGTTGCGGTGGATGGGTGGGTAGGTTGCCGGGCCGCTGAACTGATCGCGCCAGCGGCCATCAGCTCAGCAGCCCCTTTTTCGGTATTTAGACCTGGTTTGACTTTGTCTAAGTCAAAAAAGTATAAGTGCCGACTAGGCAACCTGCCTAAGGTTTTGGTTATACCTGCTGCACGCCTAGGTGTAGGTCGGCCCACCTCCCGCCCACCGCCTGCCCTTTCCCCTCCTCTAAACATGCCTCTTTTCTCTCTGTGCGTTTAGAGGCAGGGGAAAGGCCTAAGCTGGTTTTAGATACGTCTAAAAACCAGCTTTGATTATGGGTCCTTGGACGATCAGGCTTTTTGATCGTCCAAGTAGCCATTTAGGACACTTTTTAGACATTTGTTTTTTTTGATTATGATATATATATACGCTTCTCCCTCCGTATTCGATGTGATAGGGGATCAGCAGAACCGCAAATCCTGAAAAACCGCAAATAACTTCTTTATATGTTATTTACTGTTTTCTATTAAAAACCATCGTGAATATGGTGAAACCACGAATAACATGGTGGGAGCCCTGGCCTGTTTCTGAAGGAGAGGCCAAGCACGGTGAACAAGTGCTAGGAATCAGCGATTTTCTCTGTAAACGCTGAGAATCAGCGATTTCTCTATGCAAGCTGATGTAATTTGTGGGGGAAGGAGCCTAAAAACTGTGAATAATCGAAACCGCAAATATGGAGGAAGAAGTATATAGCTTTCAATCCAGAACCCTACTCCCCACTGCCCAACAACCCAGCCAGCAAATTAACCATTCCCCTTAACTGTATCCATGACATCCTGTTTGTCTGTCTAGAATGTGAGCTCCTACAAGCAGGGACTGTCTTCTTCGTGACTCTATACAGCGTTGCGTACATCTGGTAGTGTTATAGAAATAATTAATAGTAGTAGTAGTAGTGATAAACTGGGCCTCATATAGGTGTCTTGACAGTTTTCCAGACCAATTTTGAAGTGCTGAATTCACTTTAGAGCCAGAATGGCCAAAAGGATAGATTAGGACAGTTTCTGAAGATAAAGACACCATAATAAATTACTGTTTTAAAAGAAAATGAATACCTAAAACTCTGATGCTGCCACTAACACAATCTAAAAATGGATTTGATTTTAGTCTTCCTTTAATAAAACCAGAGAATTTATTGCTGGGTAGAGAACTGCAAATACACATACCATTACCTAGCAACAACTCACCTAGCAGCAGGGTGTAATGAACTGCTGATTGCTGCTTAGAAATGGTAATTTATAAGAAGATAAAAATACGTCTGGCCTAATCAAAGACAATACTCCATGCCCTGTTGATTAAAAAGTCCTGCATTTTTTCTCTGATGCTTCAGTGAATTCTGTCCTCATCAGATGCTCTTTAATAAAACAAAAAATGAGGTCAGCTGTTTGACCTTGTACCTTAAGGCGGCCTTATGGAGGCCACGAGTTTGTAAAACAGAAGTTCAGTTTTCGCAAATGTTGCAAAGATTTTCCTGCCTGGAGGTGAGGATAAACAGCCCATTTCAAAGTGAATTCGTTTCAAAAATGCGATGAAAATCGCATCAGCCATGATACATAAACTATTGTGATCCATGGCTGGAGAATTAAAACAAAATAAACTTAATACAGTAGACTCTGTTAACTGGAACTCAAGCAACCAGAACTCTCAAGCAACCAGCAAAAAAATCTAAGAAATATTGTAATACTTTAAATAAAATCAATTTCTGGCGGAAATTTAAGTGTAAACTTGGCATGCCACACCTAAGTATACCCACATTTTGCCTACCACATGTCTGACAGTTTATGGTATGGCATAGTATGCCATAGTGTCTCTCAAACAACTAGATACTACATTTATCCAGCATCTATCAATCCCCATGGGTGCCGGTTAACTGAAAGTCTACTATATGGACTTGGATCGCTTCAATCTAAATGATGTCCTAACACAGGAGTACTCAATGTCCTCGAGGGACGCAATCCAATCAGATTTTCAGAATTTCCACAACAAACATTTGCTTGCAATAGAGGCCGTGCATGCAAATAGATCTCGGGTTTTTAGGATTCCACAATGAATATGCATGAGATCTGTTTGCATGCACTGTCTCATGCAGATTCATTATGGAAATCCTGAAAACCTTACTGAGTTGTGGCCCTCGAAGACCGACATTGAGCACCCTTGTCCTAAAAGCACATATTTACAGAATTGTGATGGTTAGGATGTGAGTACTGTGTACCAATGCAATTAATGCATCAAGTCCTATGTTGTTCTATCAATCAATCATTTATAGCAGAATCAGAAAACAGTAATAGCCATAATGGCAATTGCATTTGTGTTGTCTGAATAAGCACTAGGGTAAGACTGCGGAATGAAAAGCAAACTTTATTCTCTCAGCATGAAGGTGGCTGCAATTATGGCTATTACTGTTTTCTAATGATCCTTTAAATAATTGCGTACTATCCCAATGCTATAATCTTGAGGGTTAATACTTAAAACAATTTAACTGACCTGAAATGGCTCCTGGGCAGTTAAATTGCCTGTTTGGTGCTAATTGCTCATTTTCAGTGGCACTTAACTGGTTAGTGCAGCTGAAAATAACCAGTTAGTGCTGAACTAAAAACCAGTTATTTGGGGGGCATTCCTAAGGTGGAATTCAGCATTTAATTGGCCAGGTTAGCTGCATAAATAGGAACGCAGAAAAGTCAGTCGGAACTTTATGTGGTAATCTATAGCCTGTAAAGTACCGAATACTGCACTTAGCTGGCTAACCTGTATTATTTTTTAATATTTGTTAACCGCATTGAACTTACCGGTTATACGGTATAGACATTATTTATTATGTCATGTGTTAGCTAGCCACTTTTATATGGAGAGATATGATTCTTATACTGTGATATTAATTTTTAAACCTATATTTACAATAATCACAGTTTTTCTTTATATTATATAATTCTTAATTAAATATTGTGAATATCTCAGAAACCAACACCCGTGACTGGTAATATCACCAAACTGGGGTTCATTGGGGGACCATCATTGAAATTCACTGTCCCCTCACCATCCGATTAATTGCGTACTATCCCAATTAATTGTGTACTATCACCATCGGATGGTGAGGGGACAGTGAATTTCAATGATGGTCCCCCAATGAACCCCAGTTTGGTGATATTACCAGTCACGGGTGTTGGTTTCTGAGATATTCACAATATTTAATTAAGAATTATATGTGTTAGCTAGCTCCACGAACACAGAAATTCACTGCTGGTGCCCGGACATGGCACCGATGTTTACTGCATAAGTGGCTTTCAATATACCCCCCACCACACACCGAGTTTTAGTAATAAGCTGACTTCAAAACCAGGACAACGCTTGAACTCCTCAAACTATGCAAAATTTGCTTTTTCTTTAGATTGTATTTAATAACTTGTATTTGCCTCTTTCTCCTTCACAGGCTTTTAAGTGACAGAAATGGGTACTGACGTACCCAAGACGTGACTGAACTCATGTTTCTGAAATAAGCAGGTCATGAATGAGGATCCTGTTTGAATGGAAAGCACATGTAAATGCTGCTAATTATTACTACAATCCTCCTGTCTGATTTACTGCAAGTAGGGACCAACCCCCGGATGCTACAAACTTGAGCATGCACACATACAATAGCGCCTGTCATCTGCCTAATACAATTACTAAATTAGGTACTTAAAAACATTAAACCAATAAGGGGGCCTTAACTGGCATTAGTTACCATTAATTTGCCGCAGTTACTCACATAACTGCACAAATGTTTATGTTTATTGTACACGACACCCCGCTACTGTGAAAGGTCATAGCGGCTTACGATAACAAATTGAAACAAAAACAGTAAAAGAAAAGAACTCCATGCATTAAAAGCAAAGTAAAAACAATCAATCAAGATTGTCATACATACCGTTAATATAGTAAATTCCAGAAAATTAGCATTCAAGTTCAATAGCACATAAATGCAAAGGGGGCAGATACAGGCAGTGGCAAAGCGAGGGTAGGAGTTGCCCCCCAGTCCTCCCTCTTTGACCCCCTTGTGCTACCCTTTCCCCCTGCAGCTCTTTAAATCTTCGCCAGCAAGAGCAGCTTCTCCGGCCTGTTGCTTGCACCAGCATTGGCTTTCCCTCTGACATCACTTCCTGGCCCTGCAACCAGGAAGTGGTTTCAGAGGCTGGCATGAACAGCAAAACGGAGAAATTGCTTACGCTGGCAAACATTAAAAAAGCTATGAGGGATGGAGGGCACAAGAGAGTGGTGTGCGGGGACAGAGAGATAGGTGCAGATGCCCGAGGTGGTCCGCTCCCCTCGCCCCCCCTTACCATGCAACTAGATACAGGAGTGGGTCTGCAGCATGTTTTGCAGTGGCACGCATAGGTGATAGTATACTAGCATTTTCATGTGCAGTTGTTACATTTAGGTGTGCTCATCTATACCAGTCATTTGGCTGGCTTGAATGCACATGTCTAAAGCTGAGCGTGAGAATACCAACATATGTTAGTGTTCTATTACAGCCCACATTTTGGCACCTAAATTTTGTCGCACTTTCTTGCATATTCCCCTAGATATGTGCACTGAATCTGAAGTCAGAATGTGAGGAGGGCTTACGTACGATCGGGATCTGTGTCTGGACTTCCTGTGGTTCGGGTCGGCCTGAGTTTTCTCCTTTTGTCTTCTCAACACTGCCTCCCACTGGGGAGCTGAATCCACCATGCCATTCTCTTGCCGCAACCTGTGTGAGAAAAGGAAACTCAGCATATGACGATGCACTGTGCATCCACGTGAAAGAAATTTAGAGAAGTTGCCAGTTATTGTCAAATGAAGGAACTGTTGACATTTGCTGCACAATGAGCAATCTGTATACTTTGGAGGAAAGGCGGGAGAGGGGAGAAATGATAGTCATTTAAATACCTACATAATACAAAATGTGCATGAGTTGAGTCTCTTTCATTTGAAAGGAAACTCTGCAATGAGAGGGCATAGGATGGAGTTAAGAGGTGATAGGCTCCGGAGTAATCTGAGGAAATACTTTTTTAACGGAAAGGGTGGTAGATGCGTGGAACAGTCTCCCGGAAGAGGTGGTGGAAACAGAGACTGTGTCTGAATTCAAGAGGGCCTGGGATAGGCACGTGGGATCTCTCGGAGAGAAAAAGAGATAATGTTTACTGTGGATAGGCAGACTAGATGGGCCATTTGGCCTTTATCTGCCGTCATGTTTCTATGTTTCTAATTCAAAGGCTAAAGAAACTTGCAGGAACCTTACAGAGAAAAGTACCTTAGTTTGTGTGGCAAGTATCTGTTTTGTTCCCCCCCCAAAAAAAAAAAAATGCTTGTGTATGCATGTTTACATTGCTATTTAAAATTTTATTTATTCATTCATTTTTCTATACCGTTCTCCCAGGAGAGCTCAGAATGGTTTACATGAATTTATTCAAGTACTCAAGCATTTTTCCCTTTCTGTCCTGATAGGCTCACAATCTATCTAATGTACCTGAGGCAATTGGGGGGGGGGGGGGATTAAGTGACTTGCCCAGGGTCACAAAAAGCAGCGGGGGTTTGAATCCACAACCCCAGGGTTCTAAGGCTGTAACTTTAACCACTGCACCACACTCTCCCCATTTGAAACAGGTATTTTATTGAAAAGCAGAGAAATATACAGAAAGAACCCCCTCCCCCAATTTGACAATACAATTGAACAATACAGAAACAAGCAAATATATATAAAAGCTAAAATCACAAAAAGCCAAAACTTCCATGACGTACGCCACTTAGGCAATGAAGGCAAAAAGAAAACGACCTTATTTTACAAGTTTTATGTATTCCCCTCCCCCCTATAGACAAACAACTCTTCTTTCTTATTTTCCTCCATCCCCAAACTATAATATCATCTTCCCCTCCCCCCATATAGAGACAAAGAGATAGAAGATGTCAAACAAAAAAAAAATATGTAAAATAAAAACCATAAGAACTCAAAGTGAAAGGGCCGCACAATTTTTCCCATTTACCAAGATTTTTCAGCTGCATTGTTCTTAATTTACCCACAACACAAATGTAGCAAGACAACAGAGCCAAGTCTGCAAAGAGGGAGGCCCCAGTTTCTTCCAAAACTGTGATGTCAAAGAAAGCATTGCTGGACTTGGAAGCTCCTTGCAATGGTGCCAGTCTGTTCAATAAAAAGATACCTGGATCCCAAGGAACCTGGTATCCCAAAAGAAGCCGTCTGGAAAGCTGCCTACTCCTTCCCATGGAACCACTGAACCCCCCCTCCAAAAAAAACCCCACTGTCTGTGACAGGAGGGATGCCCTATTTCTCCTGCTACCACCCTTGAACCTCCATCTGACACTGTTCACGGCAGGAGGAATGTCCACTCTTTCCTACCAAAACTCTAAAACAACCAACCGTGATAGGCAGAGGGGATGCCCACTTCCCTTCTTCCAGCAGGCCCCCCTGAACCTCCTAGACCCAACCTACACCCCCCCCCCCACCGTATCTTTTGCAGTATGGCAGGCCGGAGAGATACCTACACTCTCCTGCCACCAGGTCCGTTTCTTCACAATACCAGGTCTTCCCCAGGGAGGGGCCTATGGCCCTGATTGGACCAGGTGCCTAAGGCCCTTCCCATAGGAGGGGCCTTAGGCAACTGGGCCAACCAGAGTCACAGGCCTCCTTTACAGTGCAATCTGGGGTGCCAATGTAACACTTTCAAAAGACTGCAGTAAACAACAAAGAAAATCTAAAGTCTAGAGCAGATACACACAGAAGAACTGCCTATTTCATTATTAAGGGGTCCTTTTATTAAGGTGCGCTAACCAAGTTAGCGTGCACTAAATGCTAAGGCATCCATTATATTCTATGGGCGCCTTAGCACTTATTAACTCACGCTAAATCGGGTAGCGCACCTTAATAAAAGAACCCTTAAGAACACTAGTATAGTGAATGTGTGCAAGGGATTGAAAATTACACCTGGACTACTAAAGGCCTCATGTTGGCTAGTTGTTCTGCTAATGTTTACTCAATGGAGCAGTTAAGATCAGTTCTTTATAGCCTGTCTGCTGAAGGGAACCCTGGGGATGGATGAAGAAAATAAAGTATTATTCCTTCTTCATAGCTCAAAGCTGAGCAGATCAAAGGTTTGCAGGGTAGAAGGAAGATCAGTGTAGCCTGGAAATTGCTTACATAGTACTACAAGAAGCACAAATCAATGCTTTTTTAGTTTCAGATACTGGTTTTCCCTTATTAACTCTCCTATTTATAAAAGAGCATACAATGATCCTTCAGGTCCTCATTATACTAAGAAGGATCATGCACACAACTGGCCTCTAAGAAACCTTGATAAATGTGCTTTGAAATTAGAGTGCTCCTGTTTTCACAGGAACTCTCTGTTAGCTTCATACAGAAGTTGGTAGAAGCTTGGAGTGCTACATATCACAGGAAGGGGAAGGGAATGGGGACTTGTATAAAGCCTTTTTTATTGTTTTTTGAGAGCTTCCATACTGCCACTAATGACTAGGGAGTCAATTCAGAGTGGTTCTATATGAGCCTCTGCAAAGGCCCTGCAATAAATGAGCTTCTGCAGAGATATTACCATACAGAGTTAAGAACATAAGAATTGCCGCTGCTGGGTCAGACCACTGTTCCATCGGGCCCAGCAGTCCGCTCACGCGGCGGCCTCCAGGTCAAAGACCAGTGCTCTAAAATGAGTCCAGCCTCACCTGTGTACGTCCCAGTTTAGCAGGAACTTGTCTAACTTTGTCTTGAATCCCTGGAGGGTGTTTTCCTCTATAACAGACTCCGGAAGAGCGTTCCAGCTCTCCACCACTTACGTTTGTACGGAATCTATCCCCTTTCAACTTTAGAGAGTGCCCTCTTGTTCTCCCTACCTTGGAAAGGGTGAACTTTATCTGCTAAGTCTATTCCCTTCAGTATTTTGAATGTTTCGATCATGTCCCCTCTCAGTCTTCTCATTTGCACAGAGCTTCTGTGGTGGTGTTGCAATACAGAGGTTTTTTTGTCGCTTTGGCATTTTAAAGCTGACATTCAAAGCAGTGGGTACTGGAGGATTAAGTGTCTTGCCTAAGGGTCGCAATGAGCAGCCCCGGGATTTGATCTCACAATTTCTGGGTGCAGAGGCAGCAGCTCAACCAGTGAGCCACAGCTTAGAGTGCTGCACGTCACAAGAGACAGTTTGAGACACTCTTGAACAAAGCACATGTGGTTAACAATTGGGATGAGTGATAGATGGGCTAGTCGCCACTTGCAAATAATCACAGCAAATACCTTTTCATCTGCATTTTTGCCTTCTGTATGGCTAAGTCAATTGCAATTGAGCCCCAATTTTTTTTCCATTTTGGCAGGACTTTATTTCTCTCTCCAGCACAATGGGGGGTGAGGGGAGATAGTTATCAGGCTGCAGCAAATTACTGTAGTGAAATTTAATGCACTAACCTGCAATATAACCAAGATTGGCCAAAGGGCAGTGGCGTACCTGCATTGACTGCCACACAGGGCAGAGCACCCCTTCAAGGCAGTGTGTATGTATGTGTGTGTGTGTGTGTGTGTGTATGTATGGGGGGGGGAGGCGCATGGAGTAGTTGCACTGCTACAGTCTGGTGGGTTTGGCTATCGGCTCTGTTGGTTCCCTGCCCCGGCAAAGGACATTGAAGTCAAAGGGGGTGGGGGCTGGTGGAGTCGATAGCCACACACACTAGACTGAGGTCCTGCGGCTTCTCCCTGCCCCCGGGACAGGCTGCCCCCACCACCCTGCCCTTGGTACCCCATTGCCCAAGGGTATGTGAGGTCCTAGGTGAACCCTTGGCCATGTGCCACCCCTCCCCCTGAGGCAAGGGATAAGATGGCACCTTCCCATAAGACATCTAAAAAGGAGAGATCCTCAGAGCTCTTGTTTGGTTTAAGAAGGAGGGAGGGCTCCAAAACTAAGAGCACTGTCAAAGCAGTTGTCCTATAAAAAACCAAAACAAAAACATGAACTTCATATTCTCAGGCTGTATAATAAAGAAATGATATGTTTGCAATCATAGGTTACAGTCAGCAAAAATGAAATTATGCAGCCTAGGACTCTAATATAAAACAAAGTGACCCTTGACCCTGCATACTGGTCCATCATGATGTTAAACATACTGTATATTCTACATCCATAGAAGTCCCCCTTGCTCAACAATGGATGCAGAGTAGAACCAGAACATTTCTCCACAGAATTCACCATGCCAAAAAAAAGCCTGAATGTCATTTCAGCTCAGTAACAGGAATATAAACCTTATCCAATACCAAGCATATTATGAAGTATGCAATGGACACCATGAAAGTGCCTTTATTGACAGGAGCTAGTTTCTCAACCAGCTAAGGCAGCAGAAGCTTCTAATGGAAGGGCTATGCTGGAAGGCGAGGCTGCTCACAGGACATGTCAAGAGCTATCTGAGGAGAACTGCAGCTGTAAAATCAAAAAGAAGGTGGTAACCTGCTAAGTGTAGGAATTGCCAGAACAGCTGGGAGTTTTCCGTCTGATTATTTTGAGAATATGAAGAGTTTGATGATCAAAGAAGTAAATGAGTAAGTTAAGCAGCTGGCAGCCACAGAAGGGGAGTTGGTCTCTTTTCCCTGGAGAAGAGGAGACTTAGAGGGGATATGATAGAGACTTATAAGATCATGAAGGGCATAGAGAGAGTAGAGAGGGACAGATTCTTCAAACTTTCTAAAAATAAAAGAACAAGAGGGCACTCGGAAAAGTTGAAAGGGGACAGATTCAAAACGAATGCTAGGAAGTTCTTCTTTACCCAACGAGTGGTGGACAACTGGAATGCGCTTCCAGAGGGCGTAATAGGGCAGAGTACAGAACTGGGGTTTAAGAAAGAATTGGACAATTTCCTGCTGGAAAAGGGGATAGAAGGGTATAAATAGAGGATTACTGCACAGGTCCTGGACCTGTTGGGCCGCCGCGTGAGCGGACTTCTGAGCATGATGGACCTCAGGTCTGACCCAGGAGAGGCATTGCTTATGTTCTTATGTTAAGACCATGTTTACCTGCTGACAGGCCAGGTCTAGCAATATTAGGCCCAAAGAGAGACTTCAAAAGGCTGAAGTAGAGGAGAGATTACTGCCAAAAGAATGGCACAAAATATTGGTGACGGACCAACAAGGTAATAAAAATAAACTGATTAAAACTGAGCTCTATACAAAAATTATATATATGCAGAAAAGAAAGTGGAGGAATAGCCTAATTGTTAGTGAGTGGCCTCAGAGCCAGGGAAACCAGGTTTGATTCCCACTGCAGCTCCTTGTGACGCTAAGCAAGTCACGTAACGTTCCATTGCCCGAAATACTAAATAAGTACGTTTATACAATATGCAAACCACTTTGATTGTAAACAGAGAAAGGCAGTATATAAATTCCCATTCCCTTTCCTTCCCTTACATTTAAAAGACACTCATTCACAATTTCCTTTTGATTTCACCAATGTAAAGAAAATAATTCAGCATGGTGGACAAGATGGCGGCAGGCAGGTCAGAAGCTAGTTGAGCTCTGATGGGCAGGAAAAGGAAGGGTCAATTTAAGGCGATCACTCACCTGCCCGGATCTAGCATTGGCCCAGGCCTGGTCCAGTCTTCCATTCAGAGCTTTGTGTTATCTGAGGTTGGTGCAGGAGTTTCAGAGGACTCTCGAATGGTGTCCTGAACAACACGAGATTTCTCTGAGACCGGGTTTCCTGGTCATGTCAAAGGGCTCACCATTGGCTCTTGATACGGAAGGTGCTGCAGCGGCCTGTGGTGGAGGCGGGAACCTTTCGCTATGGAGTGCCCAGATACCACAGAGATCTCTCCCTGCGCCTGGTAAGTTGGAAATGGAGTCTCAGAATGATCTTGTAAAGCCAATTGAGGCTTTAGGTACTTTAATATAAATTAATTGGGTACAAGGAGGAGTAACTAATACTCTAAAAAGGACTACGCAGGATGCTACTTCTTTAGGGGAAATGTGTAAGGCCATCAAAAAATTGGAGAGTTCAGTGACTCAGCATTTGGATAAAATTGGTGAAGGGTTGCTTTCTGTTCAAAATTGGAAAAAGATCAGGGAAATATTCAGGAATGTCAGAAAGAATGAATTATAAACAAATTGTGGATACATCAGAAGTTAGGACTGATGGAGAACTTTAATAGGAGGTTATATCTGAGACTTGTTAATTTCTCCAACTCTCCTCTATTATCTCCAATGGATATGGGAAAGAAATATTTTGAGGAGATATTACAGATTTCTAAGGATTCTATGCCACCATTAACCACTGGATTGATGGAGAAGGAAGACAACGAAAGGAGAAACAGGACATCTAGCCTGGACTTGATGGGTTTCTTAGAAAACTGTCTGTAATTATAGCTGCTAGATTAACTTTGATAGTGACTTTTGCCTTAGAACCTGATAGAAACTGGATCCTGAGATTGTATTTTCGTTATAAGGGACTAAATTTTGTGGTTCAAATGTGCTGGTTTTTCCAGATTTATGCAGTGGCACAGAGCAGGCATAAGACCTTTCTGGCTCTGTGCCACAGAGTTATCCCTGGGTTCTACTTATTTCCTTTAATTTCCTTGCACATGTAGCATTAAATCTCAAAGTCATACCGATGTGTTTCTAGAACAGACACACTTGAAAAAATTTTCAGAACCTAGAATTGCTCTGATGCTGATGGGCTATTTCTTCTCCTTTAAATTAGGTCTAGCTCTTAATGAACTCTCACTTTATATATATGCACCCATGAACCTTCCCCTTTAAAAACTTTATTTTCTCCAAAATTCTTCTCTTTTTCAACCCATTTCTTGTCCCCTTTATTGTGGGTCTCGGACATACATCGCTAGTTTAATTTCCTAAATGATAATATGTTTTCATTTGGAAGTCTGTAGTGAAAATTGAATGAATAAATAAATAAATGTAATGGTCTTTTTCAAATTCAGGTGTGAACCTGTGTATTTTCTTTGAAAACTTTCAAAAGAAAATAATAAACAGTGAAGAATGGGAAGCAAAGTCCACGTCACACAACAGCAAGAGAAAAGCACCAAGGGCCTTCAAGTATGGGGCAACTAAACTTCGTTTTATTGAGGGTACCACACCTTAGGGCTCCTTTTATGAAGCCGCGTTAGCGGTTTAACGCGCGCTAATTTGCCGGCCGCGCTAGCCACTACCGCCTCCTCTTGAGCAGGCGGTAGTTTTTTGGCTAGCGCAGGGGTTAGCGTGCGCTAAAAACCCTAGCGCAGCTTCGTAAAAGGAGCCCTTAGTTATAATACAAAATAAATCCCACTAAAGGGTATTTGAAAACAATTATGGAATAAAATGGTCTCAGTAACCCACTTGGATAGAGATAATATAATCCCAGGATATTTCCATCCAATACCAAGTTATTCAGGTTTAAAGATTACCATCACTGACCAAATTACCTCCATCACCTTTTTTTTTTGTGTGTAACCCATTTTTACTGTATCATAAATTCATTTTACTTTTTCTTTTTATACACAGCAAACCAACACTTAAAAATACTCTGCACACTTTAAAGATAAGATACTTAGGGCTCCTTTTACTAAGCTGCACTAGCGATTTTATCGTGCGCTGAGTTGCCGCGAGTTAGACACTAACGCCAGCACTGAGCTGGTGTTACTTTTGGGCACGTAGCGTGGGGTTAGCGTGCGCGGCAATGCAGCACGCGCTAAAAAACGCCAGCGCACCTTAGGAAAAGGAGCCCTCAGTTGCCCCATGCTTGAAGGCCCGCGATGTGCTTCTTTCACTGAAAAGAAAACACTAGGCAGAAAACGCAATTATTTGCCAATGACATCCTATGCTAAAGTTTATTCCTCTAATATTCTCTTTAGAATTCCCTGTCAGCAATGTATGGTTTAAAGCATGTTGTATTTCCGAATTGATGGTATTAGACTTGCTTTGCATGCTAATGTGAATTGGTGTGGCTATCTACCTCCGAATTGATCATTTGATTTGATGTGTATGTGATTTTGCTTGATTTTTGATATTTTATATTGGAGGATGTCTATGATATTGTCCAGAACAGCAAAAATAGAAACTGGAGATGTTGCAACCAACAAATGGATACAAGTATTTTATTGAAAATAAGCCACTAAAATGTGTAAAAACAAAGTCCCCCCCCCCTCCAGTTTCAGCGATAATGTCCCCTGAAGAAAGCGACGCAGTCGCCGAAACTGGGGGGGGGGGGGTTGTTTTTACACATTTTAGTGGCTTATTTTCAATAAAAGACTTGTATCCATTTGTTGGTTGCGACATCTCCAGTGCCTCTTTTTGTTGTTCTCTTCATAGTAATTTGAGGCTTTGTCTCTTCTTTTTTGTTCTCTATGATGTTGTCCAGACATGTCTACGTTATATGTGGAAATCGTAGGGAAACAAGATTTTAAGTATGTGACTTGGAAACCGCATAGTTGTATGCGGTATATAAATTTTTTAAATAAATAAATAGATTTTCACTCATGGTTGAATAACACCACCAGTGTGAGACTAGAGAGACCTTTAGGCCAGGGCTGACACAAGGGAATCAGATGCCCTAGGCAATCTTTCAGTCACAGGCCCACCTGTAGGGGCAGCTAAAGGCTCCCCACCCTATAATTCAGCATTTCCTATTCCTTCTCCACCCCCAAAGTGGTCATCATCTCCACTTCCCCTTCCATTCCCCCCTCCCCCAAGTGGTCAGCCATCACTGACGCTGACAGCTTCAGGAATAGTGGATTCTACTCTTGCACTCAAAAGTATAAGTCTGAGCTGAAGAACTGCTGTCTCCTATCCCATCTGACAAATGTCTACTTCAGGGGGAAGGACAAGGCAGTGCCCGAGTACAAACTCTTACCTACAAGGTCCATGCAGCACTCACTTCTTTAAGCTTTGGGACTGGTGTGGGAGGACAGAGGAGGCAAGGATCTCGTGTGAACCAGAGCCACACTGCTGCCTCCCAATTCTAATATGATAAACATTCTGATCAGATAAATCAGTGGCTTTGAGAGGATAATTTATAGAAAACTTCCTGGTAGCAACAAGTTCCTGCATTTTCAAAAGCAGCGTTCTACAAATTAAAAAAACAAAACCTTCCTATTAGCCAATTCCTTAGGTAAAGAAGATTTTGCTCCATGGATACAGCAAGCCATTATCATGAAAAATAGATTTCTGAAGCATGGATATCCAAGTAGCTGTGTTAATTAGAGATGCAGGAGACCTATGGATGTCTGTTGGATTTATTTAATTTGGCATTTATATTTTGCTTCTACCTGGAGAATTCTGGTTCAAGGCAAATTCCAACCACACACCATTTACAAACAAATTGCAACCATTATGAAAATCAGTTGGCTAAGATAATAAACTACAAACAATTACAAGTAACTAACAATCATATTTAACTAACTTCAAAGAAAATTACAATGACAATAGCAAAAAAAAATTTATACAAATACTACAGCCCTTATAATAATAAGACAAGACTGTTATTGCAGGTGTCAAATCTTCAGGATGTGAATTTAAGATTGCTGCATATTCAGATGAAGGAAATAGGGATTAAACAGCAATCCATAAATAAGTACTTAGGGGAGGGGGAGATGCCTAGGCATATGGTCAGAGGTATAATTGGAGGGGGGGGGGGGTGATTTTGAATAAAAATGGCATTTATAGTATGTAGATTTTAGAAATGTTACAATTAAAAAAGGCACCTATTTTACAAAAGTCTTCCCCCCGACATGAAACCTGGCTATACGTCTGCTTATTGTGGTAAAGATAGAGCTGTTGGAGGCTGAAATTACGTGACAGAAAATAAAAGTGACCCTTTCTGAATTGGCTTTGGGAAATTCTCCAAGATAGGATGAGGAGTTCCTCCTTAAAAACAGGAAAGATCTCGGCCATAAACCGTTAAAACAGACTCGGGAAAATCCACTGCTTATCGCTACTTTTGGGGATTCTGACAGGAACTTATCATCAGGCCACTGTCAGAACAGGATGCTGGGCTAGATGGACCTTTGGGCTGTCCCAATATGAACATAAGAAAAGCCTTACTGGGTCAGACCAATGGTCCATCTAGCCCAGTAGCCGGTCTTCACGGTGGCCAATCCAGGTCGCTTGTACCTGGCAAAAATCCAAATAGTTGCAACATTTCAAGCTACTGATCCAGGGCAAGCAGTAGCTTCCCCCATGTCTGTCTCAATAACAGATTATGGACTTTTCCTCCAGGAAATTGTCCAAACTTTCTTAAAACCAGCTATGTTAACCGTTCTTACCACAATCTCTGGCAACATGTTCCAGAGCTTAATGATTCTCTTGAGTGAAAAAATATTTCTTCCTATTGGTTTTAAAAGTAACTTCATCAAGTATCCCCTAGTGAAACATCAACCCACTTGCACATATTCTACACCACTCAGGATTTTGTAGACTTCAATCATATTTCCCCTCAGCTGTGTCTTTTCCAAGCTGAAGAGCCCTAACCTTTTTAGTCTTTCCACATGAATGACTACTTCAAAAAATTGACAGCCATGGAATCGAGGGTGAAATACTCATGTGGATTAAAAACTGGTTGGTGGATAGGAAACAGAGAGTGGGGTAAATGGACAATACTTGAACTGGAAAAGCGTCACGAGTGGAGTGCCGCAGGGTTCGATGCTTGGACCCATGCTCTTCAATATATCTATAAACGACCTGGAAATTGGTACGACGAGCAAAGTGATTAAATTTGTGGATGATATGAAGTTATTCAGTGTGGTGAAGACGCAGGATTGCGAAGATCTGCAACGTGAAATAAACACGTTTGAGAAATGGGCTGCAACATGGCAAATGAGGTTTAACGTGGATAAGTGTAAGGTGATGCATGTCAGTAACAAAAATCTTATACACGAATACAGGATGTCTGGTGCGATACTCGGAGAGACCCCCCAGGAAAGAGACCTAGGAGAACTGGTTGACAAGTCGATGAAGCCGTCCGTGCAATGTGCGGAGGCTGCGAAAAGGGTGAACAGAATCTTAGGAATGATTAAGAAGGGGATCACAAGTAGATCAGAGAAGGTTATCATGCCGCTGTATCGGGCCATGGTACACCCCCACTTGGAATACCGCGTCCAGCACTGGTCGCCGTACATGAAGAAGGACACGGTACTACTCGAAAGGGTCCAGTGAAGAGCGACTAAAATGGTTAAGGGGCTGGAGGAGTTGCCATACAGTGAGAGATTAGAGAAACTGGGCCTCTTCTCCCTTGAAAAGAGGAGGATGAGAGGGGACATGATCGAAGCATTCAAGATAATGAAGGGAATAAACTTAGTAGAGACAGATTGTTCACCCTCTCCAAGGTAGAGAGAATGAGAGGGCACTCTCTAAAGATAAAGAACATAAGAAACGCCCTCACCGGATCAGACCAAGGTCCATCTAGTCCGGTGATCCGCACACGCGGAGGCCCATTTAGGTGCTCCTTTTTGGAGACCCGGTTTTCCCGTATCCCTCAATATGATCTGCAAGAAGGTGTGCATCCAACTTGCGTTTGAAACCCAGCACAGTATTTTCTGCCACCACCTCCTCCGGGAGAGCATTCCAAGCGCCCACCACTCTTTGTATGAAAGAGTGGTGGGCGCTTGGAATGCTCTCCCGGAGGAGGTGGTGGCAGATCATAAAAAAGGATAGATTCCGTACAAACGTAAGGAAGTTCTTCTTCACCGAGAGTGTGGTGGAAAACTGGAACACTCTTCCAGAGGCTGTTATAGGGGAAAACACCCTCCAGGGATTCAAAATAAAATTAGACAAGTTCCTGCTGAACTAGAACGTATGCGGGTAAAGCTAGGGCACTGGTCTTTAACCCAAGGGCCGCCACTTGAGCGAACTGCTGGGCAGGGTGGACCACTGGTCTGACCTAGCTGCGGCAATTCTTATGTTCTTATGTTCATATGAGAAGAGTTTCATCCTTCTTTATCATCTTGGTCGCTTTTCTTTGAACCTTTTCTAGTTCCGCTAATCTTTCTTGAGATAAGGGGACCACCAGAACTGAACACAATACTCCAGGTGAGATTGCACCATGGAGCGATACAGAAGCATTATAATATTCTTAGTCTTGTTAACCATCCCATTTTTAATAATTCCTAGCATCTTGTTTGCTTTTTTTGGCCGCCGCCACACATTGGGCAGAAGATTTCATCATATTGTCTATCCCCATGGTAGACCTTAGCATTTGGTAACTACGATTTGGGTTATTCTCTATATTAAATGTTATCTGCCATATGGACTCCCAGTCTTCCAATTTCCTAAAGTCTGCCTACAATTTTTCACAATTTCCATGCATTTTAACAACTTTGAACAGTTTAGTGTCATCTGCAAATTTAATCACCTCATGCGTCATTCCAATTGCCAGGTCATTTATAAATAAGTTAAATAGCACCAGTCCCAGTACAGATCCCTGTGACTAGGGTTACCAGACCTCCGGATTTCCCCGGACATGTTCTCCTTTTGAGGACATGTCCAGGGGGTCCGGATGGCTTTTCAAAACCCGGCACTTTGTCCGGGTTTTGAAAAGCTTCCTGACAATCGCGTCATGAAGACGCATCTGCACATGCGCTGACGCAACATGGTGATATCATGTACATGCATGTGTGCGGATGCCATCTGGAGATGGGGCTGGAGGGGGCGGAACTGGGCGGGAAAGAGGCGGGCCTGGAGACGTGGTCATGGGTCTGGATTTTCCAGAGGTAAAATCTGGTAACCATACCAGTGACAGTCTTCTTAGGTTCATAGACAATGGCGCGAAAGACATAAGCGCGCACCAACAATTGAGCGCAGTGCGGAGGCGTGCGCTGCACAAAATTACAGTTTTTAGGGGCTCCGACGGGGGGTTTTGTTGGGGAACCCCCCCAAGTTTACTTAATAGACATCGCGCCGGCGTTATGGGGGGTTTGGGGGGTTGTAACCCTCCACATTTTACTGTAAACTGAACTTTTTCCCTAAAAACAGGGAAAAAGTTAAGTTTTCAGTAAAATGTGGGGAGTTACAACCCCCCACACCCCCCACAACACGGCGCGATGTCTATTAAGTAAAGTGGGGGTGTTCCCCCCCCTACGCCCCCCCGTCGGAGCCCTAAAAACAGTAATTTAGAGCAGCGCGCGCCTCCGCGCTGCGCTCAATTGTCTGGGCGTGCCTTTGTCGCGGTGCGCTTTTGACCTGACACCGTCTACTTACCCTCTTCCATTGAGTAAAATGGCCATTTAAACCTACCCTCTGTTTTCTATCTGATAATCAATTCCTAATCCACAACTAAACTTTGCCTACTATCCCAATTCTTATATTGTTATGTTAGAGTGGCTTACAGAGGCAAGGCCCAATAACACGTTCTCAGATTTTTCTCTTATTGCTTTCTTTAAAATCAAGAGAGATGTATTGAATTTGGGCTTCAGTTTTCATTCCTATGGTTAAATATGATCCATTAAAAACTTGCATTTGTTGTTTCATCTTTGTCTCTGTCACTGAAGCTGCTCTTGCCAACTCTAGTCTGAGCGGCAGCCTAGGTGCTGAACCCACAGGGCAAACACGAGGCCTTTGACAGGACCTTCAGTTCATGGATGGTTCAAAAGCCCCTCGTTTGTTTTTTTTTCTTTTTACTTCCCAGGCTCACACCTGGAGGTCCATACACTACTGACTGATGATTCCAAACTTACTGATCCATTAAGGATCTTCTACTTGGCAAACGATATTGAAAGAATACTGAAAATGCATTGGTACATAATAGAATCATATGTTTTCGTGCGCCCCCCCCCTAAAAAAAAAATGTTATAACAGCATTCACCAGACAGATTTATGCCATTGGCTTTTAATCCTGACATTGACAGAAATTATTCTGGCACTACTGGCTATTTCCATTATGGAATGCATTCCTTATGTCCACAAATAAAAAAGACAAAAGTGGTTTTATATCCAATCATGAGAAAAAGGTTTTTACCAAGGATATTTTTCAAATTATAGGGGGTCCTTTTATTACAAGGCAATCATGTTGTGTCATCAATTCTTATATGCTACGATGCCTGATATTTTCAAGAATATGATGTCTCGCTATCAACCACAAAAGTCCCTGCGTTCTGCAGGTGTTGTATTGTTGAAAACAAAGGCTAATCCTAAACATGTAGATACGAACACTATGACCTTTACATGTGCAGGAGTTAAGCTGTGTAATGGCCTTGTTGGCCAAATTCGAAAATGTGGAGAGAGGAATTCTTTTAGGAAAATATTGAAGGCTCAGCTATTTGTTAATGCATTTTTCTAAGCATTTGATTCATACTATACTGAATTCATGTTGTACTGTATATTTTTATTTTATCTTCTTATTTTGTATAGACTTTTAACATTTTATGTATGTAACCCCTTGTGAACCGTTTTGGATAAAAACGGTATAGAAATTTTTTTTATTATTATTTTATTTATAATTTCAAATAATTACATACACAATTGTACAGGAAATACTGAATACATCTCTTCAATTCATCAAAAGATAAATGAATATGAAACATAAAACATAAGAAAATCTCTAACATAGTCCACCTATAGGAGGAGAAAAAAAAGCTTCAAAAAACCACCTTGTGGGAATCAAGAAATTAACTAAATATCATAATTAAAGAGGAAAAATTGCTCAAGCATACACTATTCCTAACATTCCATGATCACATTATACTGTTTCGCTCTGGACCACAGTAGTTACCCCTTTACCTTCCAGGAAAAAACCATTTGGGCAGGTTAAAAAAAATGTATTTATTCCTTTAATAGGAAATAAAACACTTACAAGGAAATCTTAATTGAAAACTTGCCCCCAAAGAAATCACTCTTATACGGTATGTAAGAAATTCTTTCCTGCGAGATTGAGTCCATTTAGATACATCTGGAAATATATTCACCTTTTTGAAATTTTTAAAATAAATTAATTAAGGTGCGCTAACCGATTTAGCACACGTTAAATGCTAAAGCATCCATTATATTCTATGGGCATCTTAGCATTTAGCACACACTAAATCAGTTAGCGTACCTTAATCAAAGGACCCCGAGGGAGAGACACCGCACTACACCAAGTACACGGACCTGAGGCAGAGGAGGTTGATGAGGAAAGGGAAGTCTGCTATTGTGGTGGGAGACTCGATCTTGAGAGAGGTAGACAGTCACGTAGCTGGAGGAAGGGAGGACCGGCTAGTGACTTGTCTCCCAGGGGCCAAGACACGAGACATCACTGATAGGATCGAGAGGATTCTGGACGGAGCAGAGACAGAGGAGACTGCAGTAATAATCCACGTCGGAACGAATGATGTGAGCCGGAGGAACTTCAGCATGGCCACACTGACTGACCAGTTCAGGGTCCTGGGACGAAAGCTGAAGCGGAGCACACGGAGGATAGCATTCTCGGAGATCCTGCCTGTACCGAGAGCAGATGCAAAGAGGCAGGCAGACCTCCAGGCTGTGAATGCATGGTTGAGGAGATGGTGCCAGGAGGAGGGCTTCCACTTTGTGAGGAACTGGACGTCCTTCTGGGGAAAGAGCAAGCTCTACCGGCGGGACGGCCTGCACCTGAGCACAGCGGGAACTAGACTACTGGCAGCCAATGTGAGGAAGGAGATCGAGAGGGCTTTAAACTGAGGAGAGGGGGAAAGCCGACAGCTGATCTGATGTTGACGCTTCGGACAACAGTATCCAGAACAGATGCTGAACAGGCTGACTGCAGGAAGGAAGCAGAGGGACCGGAGGATCTTATGATCAGACAGCGAGGGAAACATCAGGTAAAGGGAGCTTGCTGGGAGAAGACTAAGGGGCATGGAGACACAGGGGGACTGGGTGGCACGAGGGCGAAAGCTGAGTGCAATATAGAGGTACCACAAGGCGAGGGGTAACAAACAGAGGCTCAAGGGATGATAGCCCAGGAGGGGGCCGGTAGGGCTAGAAAACCCAGAGGAAAAGCAGGGAAGTGGGGTGGCGGGAATGTGGGGAAGCTGAAAGCTAAGAGGGTAAAGGCTGAGGGCAAAGCAGAAGCACAGGGAACGGGAGAACTGCCCGAAATCCAAGGGCAGGCGGCCCAGGTAAATGCAGAGGTGGAGGAAAAACGACGGGACTTACGGGACCTGCGGTGCTTATATGCAAATGCAAGAAGCCTCATGGCCAAGATGGGTGAACTAGAAGTCGTGGCCAAGGGGGAGGACCTAGATATAATTGGAATTGCAGAAACCTGGTGGACAGAGGAAAATCAATGGGATGTGGCGCTGCCGGGGTACAAGCTCTACAGGAGGGAAAGGACCCACAAGAAGGGGGGAGGCATAGCACTATATATAAAGGACTCTATCCACTCGATCGGGATGGATATGGCAACGAAGGCAGAGGGGCTGGAATCGCTATGGGTCAAATTGCCGGGAAACAAGGGTGCAGGCATAAAACTGGGGCTGTACTATCGCCCACCTGGTACGCCAGAAGGAGTCGGACACGACTTGGAAGCGGAATTGAGACAGGAATGCAGGACTGGAAGTGTAACAGTGATGGGGGACTTCAACTACCCGGGAATAGACTGGAGTACGGGTCACTCCAACTGCACTAGGGAAACAGGATTTGTAGAAGCTGTGAGGGAATGCTTCATGGAGCAACTAGTCAAAGAACCGACGCGAGGGGGTGCTACTCTTGACCTCATCCTAAACGGATTAGGGGGGCCTGCAAGAGGGGTAGAAGTGGGAGGACCACTAGGCAACAGTGATCACAACGCGATCAGATTCACATTAGAAAGGGGGACACCCATAGTAAGGAGGACCGCAACAACTGCGCTCAACTTCAAGAAAGGGAACTATGTTGCTATGAGGGAAATGGTGGGGAGGAAGCTCAGAAACATCTTTAGGATGGAGAATGTGGGAAGCGCCTGGACCCTATTCAGGGACACCCTGCAGGAAGCACAAAGAATGTACGTCCCCAGTTTCAGGAAAGGACAAGCGATCAAAGGACCCGGTTTGGATGTCAACTGAAGTAAAGAGGGCAATAAATGACAAAAAAGTATCCTTCCGGAGATGGAAAAAGGACCCAACGGAGGAAAATCACCAGGCGCACAGGAAATGCCAAAAGGAATGCCACCAAGAGGTTAGAAAAGCGAAAGGGGAATACGAAGAGGGGCTGGCCAGGGAGGCGAAAAACTTCAAGGCATTCTTCAGTTACGTAAAGGGG
Organism: Geotrypetes seraphini; assembly: GCF_902459505.1. Taxonomy (NCBI): domain Eukaryota; kingdom Metazoa; phylum Chordata; class Amphibia; order Gymnophiona; family Dermophiidae; genus Geotrypetes; species Geotrypetes seraphini. The sequence continues at coordinate 538,604,454 of NC_047084.1, forward strand.
AAGCGACCAGCGAGAGAGGAGGTGGGGCCGTTGGACGATGGGGATAGGAAGGGAGTGATTAAGGAGGATAAAGAGGTAGCTGAGAGGTTGAACACGTTCTTCTCGTCGGTTTTCACGAGCGAAGACACATCTAATATACCGGACTCAGAGGAGCTCATGAGTGGGGAACAGGCCGAAAAATTGGAGCACATAGAGGTAAGTAAGGAGGACGTCCTCAAACAGATAGACAGGTTAAAATGCGGTAAATCACCGGGCCCGGACGGGATCCACCCAAGGATTCTGAAGGAACTAAGACAAGAAATAGCGGGCACAATCCAGCATGTTTGCAACCTATCCTTGAAAACTGGTGAGGTACCAGAGGACTGGAAATTGGCGAATGTCACACCTATCTTCAAGAAGGGATCGAGGGGTGACCCCGGGAACTACAGGCCGGTGAGCCTGACTTCAATTATAGGGAAGATGGTGGAAGCTATGATCAAGGACGGCATTTGCGAGCACATCGAGAGGAATGGCCTACTGAGAACAAGCCAGCACGAATTCTGTAAGGGAAGGTCGTGCCTAACGAATCTTCTGTACTTCTTTGAGGGAATAAGCAGTCAGGTGGACAATGGGGAACCCATAGACATCATTTACCTCGATTTTCAAAAGGCTTTCGACAAGGTGCCACACGAAAGGCTGCTTAGGAAGCTGTGGAACCACGGGGTGGGAGGGGATGTGCACAGATGGATCAAGCACTGGTTGTCGGGTAGACTGCAGAGGGTCGGAGTGAAGGGCCAATATTCTGACTGGCGGGGAGTCACGAGCGGTGTGCCACAGGGATCGGTGCTGGGGCCGTTACTCTTCAACATATTTATCAATGACCTGGAAAAGGAGGCAAAGTGTGAGGTTATAAAATTTGCAGACGATACCAAACTGTGCGGTAGAGTTAGGTCCAGGGAGGAGTGTGAGGACCTGCAAAGGGACCTGGACAAGCTGGAAGACTGGGCAAACAAATGGCAAATGCGCTTTAACGTGGAAAAATGCAAGGTCATGCATATAGGGAAAAAGAACCCGTTGTTCAACTTCAAATTGGGTGGGCATTGTTGGGAGACAGCAGACTTGAGAGAGACTTGGGTGTGCTGGTGGATGCATCACTGAAGCCATCTGCACAGTGCGCAGCAGCCTCGAAAAAAGCCAACAGGATGCTGGGCATCATAAAGAGGGGCATAACAACCAGGACGCGGGAAGTCATCATGCCATTGTATCGAGCGATGGTGCGTCCACATCTGGAATACTGTGTTCAGTATTGGTCGCCACACCTCAAGAAGGACATGGCGGTACTTGAGAGAGTCCAAAGGAGAGCAACGAAACTGGTAAAAGGGCTGAAACACTGCCCATACGCCGAGAGGTTGGATAGGCTGGGGCTCTTCTCTCTGGAAAAAAGGAGGCTCAGGGGAGATATGATAGAGACCTTCAAGATCATGAGGGGCATAGAGAGGGTGGATAGGGACAGATTCTTCAGACTGAAGGGGACAACAAGTACGAGGGGGCATTCGGAGAAACTGAAGGGAGATAGGTTCAAAACAAATGCAAGGAAGTTTTTTTTCACCCAAAGGGTCGTGGACACTTGGAATGCGCTACCGGAGGAAGTGATCAGGCAGAGTACGGTACAGGGATTCAAACAGGGATTGGACGAATTCCTGAGGGATAAAGGGATCGTGGGATACTGAGAGAGGTGCTGGGATGTAACACAGGTATAGAAAGCTAACCAGGTAATAAGTATAGAAAAACCCAACAGGTCATGCATGTGCAAGACCGGAGGGTTAGGACTACGATGGGAAGATAGGACTTCAATGAGAAACCAAGGTGGCAAGGGAGCCCCTTCTGGTGATTCAGACAGGTCGTGACCTGTTTGGGCCGCCGCAGGAGCGGACTGCCGGGCAGGATGGACCTATGGTCTGACCCGGCGGAGGCACTGCTTATGTTCTTATGACCCCATAATTTTTCAAATGTGATCAAAGTTGCACCATGTCTCTGCAACTCGGTCCACACAGGCAGCACCAAAAGGAAACTGTGAAGGATTTTTTAATTCAGTATTTGATTTTTGCATAGGTATTCACTGTTTATAGTTTATTTATTTGTATCCTGCTCTACACAAAGCGGGTCACAACAAATACATATATAATCATAAAATCAACAGTACATACACAACAGAATAATTACAAACTATGAAAAAGCAAGAAAGCGACCAGTGCTCAAACATACAACCTAAAATTTAATTCCCATACGTTATCATACAAAAAAAGATATCATTGTTCTTTCCAAATCACTAAAGCCAAGAACGTCAAGCAAAATAACTCTCCAAATGGAATGGGAATAGGATGAAATTTAACATGTGGGAAAAACTGGACCAGAGATCCCAGCAAAATAAAATCCCAGTCCCATTGGGAAAAGAAGCTTCAGCTTCTGTAGCATAGAAAACTAGAGTGAAATATAGCAGTTAGATAACAGGGCAATGCAGTTTAGAAATGGGACTTCCTTACTCTTATAACCCTCAGGACTACCCCGGAACTGCTTCCCCTCAAACTTCTCCCATAGCCCCAGAACTGTTCCCTCCACAACTACCAAACCATCCCGCAAACTTCACCATCCCTATAAAATACCCCCTGCAACTGACTCACCACTCCCAAACTGCCCCATACCAAAGAATTATCACGCCTCACAACTACCACACCTTTCTGCAAACTGTCCCATCCCCCCAAAAATGCTCCCTGTAACAGCCCTGCCACCCCACAAACAGTCCTGTCCCCAAAATCTACCTTTGCAACTGCACCACCACTCTACATACTACCTTCACACCCAAAAATACACCTTGCAACGGCAATACCATCACCAAATTTGGCCACTACTCCAACTGCTCCAGCACCCTGTAAACTGCCCATTTTCAAAAACTAACCACCCACAAATGACCCATCACCTCACAAACTACTCCAGTTTCCATATATACCCTACCCACTACTGACACAACACCCCATAAACTACTCCCAAACCCCATCACCCCACAAATTACCCCATCCCCCAAACTAGTGTCTTCACAACCACCCCTACATGCTGTGAGCTACACTGTAGGAGTTTGTTGATGCAAGATATATTTCTGATTAGTTACAGCTCTCCCTCTGGATTCGCAGTTTCCCTACTCACGGTTTCGCTTATTCGTAATATTTTTTTCTTCTTTTTTGCAGGCTGCCTGAACCTCCTTGGACCTTACCTGGTGGTCTAGTGGAGACGCAGGGCAGGAGCGATCTTCCTATGCTGCTGCCCCGTGCAAAGCCCTCATCAAAATGGCTGCAGTGAGTTCCCATCTCGAGACTACAAAAGGAACTCACTGCAACCATTTTGATGAGGGCTTTGCACGGGGCAGGAGCATAGGAAGATCGCTCCTGCCCCACGTCACCACTAGACCACCAGCGGGGCAGAAGCCGAAGAGCCAACCTGAATACCTCCATATAGCTAGCACATAGCAAGGAACGGCGCACAGCTCAGAGCAAGGACAGCAGTACTGCCGGCAAGAAGGGGAAGCAGATGCTGTAATTGCCAGTGGCCAGACAGCCTACCACAGCGAGAGCAGAGGTATGGTTGGGGGAGGTCCGGAACGCAGCAGGAAGGCGGGGGTGGGTCAGAGCCGGCCCAAAAAATTATTCATGATTTTTCCCTATTCACGGGCCGGCTCTGCTCCTAACCCTCGCGAATACGGAGGGAGAAGTGTAATTCTCTCATATAGCTGTATAATCTTATTTTAATTATAAATTATCTATCCAAGTCCTAGGACCAGAAATATGAGCACAGTTTTGAAATACAAATGCTATAATTAAGTCCGTGAACACTTGGGCAGAAAAACTTTATTGCCATCAGCTATTAAGAGAAGAAACATTCATATCACAAAGGACAATGAGGTTAGCAAAATCACTTTCTTAGATTTACTTTGCCCCAGTATCCTATGATAAATCATGTGTAGACAGATCAAAGAAATACACTGGGGAGAAGATAGACATTTTTGAGAAAGAGGTAAGCAGAGAAAATCCATAACTAGTAGTGCTGCCCATTTCAGGGGAAAATTTTTTGATTTGATCTATTGAATTGATTTTTTTAATTGGATTCGATTCACTTTTCCTGCCCAATGGGCTGGTTTGTTTGTTTTTTACAAACGGCCTGGCGGGTTTATTTTTGTAGCCTCTTAACCAATCCCACCCACCTTTCCCCTCTCCAACCCCAGGCCAGTACTGTGGTGTAAACAAAACAAGAAAAACTTTTCCTCTCTCTATCAGGTCCTAGCTCATGCTCGCTGTCTAACACCAGCTCTGGCAGGATACACATTTCAAATTTGACAAATTGTAATCACAAAACAGAAAATAAAATTACTTTTTCTACCTTTTGTTCTCTGGTCATTTTATTGTTCAAATCATGTTGGTCCCAGGCTCTGGTTTCTGTTTGTCTTCTGTTAACTCACTCACCAGAGTCTCCTGTCCATTTGCCGTTTTCTTTTCTCCATGCTCACCATTCATCTTTCATCTCTGTACCTTCCCTTCCACTGCCATTTCCAACATTTCTGTTTCTTTCCCTCTGTCTACCATATCTCTCTCTCCCTGCCTTGTGCCCTGAGTCAAACCTCTCTATTCTCCTCCATGCAGCATCTCTCCCTTCCTCTCCTCTATTATGATGTGTAACATTTCTTTCTCTCTCCCCATGTACCATCTTTTCTTGTCCTCCACTCTATGTCCAACATTTCTCTCTCTCTCTCTTCTCCATACATGTCTCCCTCCCTTCCACCATATGCAAGATTTCTTCCTCTCACCCCTTTCTACCTCTTTGTTGCATCTTTCCCTTCATCTCCTCCACCCCATGTCAAACAATTCTTCCATTCTCCTTTCTCCCCTATGTGCAGCAGCTTCCCTCCCACCTATCCCCCTAAGCAGCACTTCTCGATCGATTAACCTCCCCCCTACTATGAGACCACAACTTTTGGGCCTCTGAAAGCACACGCAGCGGTGAACAGGCTGCTCGTGGCTTGCCTGCTAGGGCTTCCCTCTGCTCCGTCATCAGTGATGTCATCGGTGACGCAGAAGAGGGCAGGCCCCAACAGGGCAGACCAGGAACGCTGCCTCTATCCATTGGACACCGCCATTGCTGCTGCCACTTTAGGAGGCCCGGAGATCTTTCAGGACTCACTGAATCGGTGAATCCAATTTTTCTAGCAAACGAATTGATTCACCAAAGTGAATCAGTGAATCGGGCAGCATTAAAACCAGCATTGTCTATCTCTGTTTAAAGAAAGCCTCAGATAATATCTCACTCTAGAAGACACTTTTATGTCCTACTGCAGATACTGCAACAGTGGGGTAGATATGCGAAACAGACTAACAGTAATGTTGGAATCTCACAGATCTTGTATTTTTCCTTGGAGCTCTATATGGATATCTGATGGAATGAATGGGGATGGGGGAAGGCTTGTCGTGTCCTCCTGTTATAATTGCAGAGGAATCCAACAATGGGACTGGCCCTGTGACATTTCTTTATGTTCCAACATAAACTCTGCAGGTTGTTTTTGTCAGCTTGTTAACACCCTTTCTTTCCGCTCCCCATTTTGAGGTGCTAATTGTTAAGACCCACACAGAATACTGAAAGTGTTAGTTCCTTGCCAGTTAGTTCCCTAGGGGTGCATAATGGCAGAGTGGCATTCTGCACATTGTGAGAACGCAACCCCTGCTCTAAAGAAGGAGAAGGTAACAAATTTAAACGCCCTCAACAAAGTGAGTTCAAGAAAAATGTATTTTAGAAAACCAGTAACACTTGATGGATGAGAAGCTTTCGCTCTGGCTTTTAACCTTCCCTGGTGGTCAATTAACCAGGAAATGCCTTGTCTATTGTAAACGATTGCTTAGGTGTACAGTTCATACAGAAAATGTGCCTAAGATCAATAAGAGTATTAAGGTTCAATTTATGGAACACCATTCTCCCCTAACAAAAGGAGCAAGGCATGTGGATATATTGCACATATAATCTATGTGATTGTGGGTCAGCACCCGCATTTCTCGTGTACTAGCTTGAGTATTAATTTTTCTCATTTCTTCAGTAGAAATATGAGATCTATCAAACAACAATAACTGAAAGACACAATTTCAGACCCATTGTGTTTTTCTCATGCCCAAGCTGTGAGCACTAGTACTTGTTCTTTACCTGTTTCTCTTCTTCCGATGTTCCCTGTTTGAGTTCTCAGATTCACTGCCGCTGCTTGTATTGCAACGAGATCGAGATCTAGGCAAAGAAATAAGCAAATGAGTTTTATTGCCTTGCGGACTTTGAAACTGCATTCGAAATGCGAATAATTCAATCAGTCAACAGAATGACTCTGCTTCCCCAAAGTCAATGCATGGTACAGAAAAGTTTGGAGAGAATCCAGCTCGTCCATCGGTTCAAGATTCCTTAGATATCTCAATGAATCTTTATCAATTATACTGATGGTTTGGTCAGACTTCATAAATGAGAACTGAGGGCAGGAAAATATAGTATATATTGTACCTCAATTCAAAAAGTGCTGAAAACTACTTTGAATCGTATTTGGATCTGGTGGGCTTATTAAAAAAAATTCTCTCCACCTTTCCTACTCATTTTGGAAAACAGCAATATGTATTTATTTACCGCCTTTTTGAAGGAGATCACTCAAGATGGTATACAGCAAAAATAAGTCTTACATAAGAAACAGACAACAGTGTTCTCCCCAGAAATTTTTTCCAGCCGGGTGGGATGAAACGGGGAAATTTGGTGGTGGGGAAAATTAAGGGCTCCTTTTACAAAGGTTTGTTAGGGCCTTAACGCGCGGAATAGCGTGCGCTACATTGCCACTCGTGCTAGCTGCTACCGCCTCCTTTTAAGCAGGTGGTAATTTTTTGGCTAGCGCGCACCAATCTTGTGTGTGCACTAAAAACTCTAGCGCACCTTAGTAAAAGGAGCCCTAAATGTGCACCATTTTTATTAGTTAATTATTATTAATTATTTTCCAATGCTCAATTGAAGTAAATATCCCTAAAGCCTGTAACCAACCATCAAAGTTGGCAAATTATTTTTGTTTGAATTTAACTCTTTTTACGCATTACGTTAGCGACATATACACTACCCCCTCCTTTACGAACCCTAGTGTGGGTTTTAGAATTCCTATGAGCAGTTACCGCTGCTGCCGGCGCTAAAACATGTACTATGGGTTTGTAAAGGAGGGGGTAAGTATCGTACCTAAAAAGTTTCTCTCAAGTCTCACTTTTAACTGTCAATGAACCGCTTGTAGCTTTAGCTCACACTTCCTTGTAGCTCTTAGCCTCTTATCTCTGTTGAGAAACAATGGGGAGGGCTTCTCTACACCTTAAAAAGATACTTCTGGCTAATCAAGCCTGGAACAGGATAATACCATATGCGCATATCAAGTTCCCCCCTTCCCTCACCCTAAGGGAGAGCTGGCCAAATATTAAGCCCAACATACCCAACACCCTGAAACTGACCACTTTACGGAGACCGAGACCACCACAAATCCGGCCATACAGGACACAAGGAAAAAAAAATCACAGAGAAAGCCACCAGTAGAGGTATCTAGACCGCTACCCCCTAGATTGGATGTGGTTAGAATGGCAACTCATGTCTACAATGCGCCTTTGTCATATACTCAGTATCAAAATGCCCAGATACAGTAAAGATAATAGAATATTAGCTGATACATGGAAAACATTGCATTTTGTAAGTAATTTAACAACTATTCCAATTCATGAATCTACAAATCAATCTTTATGGCTAAACTCCAAGATTCAAATAGGCGGAGAAAAGGTCGCCTGGAAGCATTGGATGAAAGCAGGAATACGTTTATTGGATGTTGTTATGTCTAATGGTAAACTGCTTGAGTTTTCACAATTGCAACATAAATATGGCATCAATAGATCAGAAAGTTTTAGATGGTTGCAATTGAAGCAGGCCATTCAGGCGGGGTTCCCTGAATGGAAAAACCTTAATGATCAATATAGTATGGAGTTCCTATGCTTTCAGGCGGATTTCCTGGGTCACGACAGGGGTATAAATTGTTAACTGGACTGATTAAAAAGAAACCAAATGTCTGAGAGACATTTGGAGCATAGAGATCAAACATCAAATTTCTGTGTCTAAATGGACACAAATTTGGACTTGGAGGATGAGATGTACAGTGTCAGCATCTATGAGACAAACATGTTTTTTTCTGTTGTATAGAGCATTATGGACCCCTGTTCGGTTACAAAAATTGGATAGCTCTAAGTCTAATAAATGTTGGCACTGTCATCTCGAAGCAGGGACTTTAGATCATTTGTTATTCTATTGTCCATATGTTATAGCTTTTTGGAAATCAATTTGGGACCAAATTAATTGTTTATTAGATAATCCAGTGGCACTGTCATATGATACTATGCTGTTTGGTATGGCAATGAGAGCAAAAAGTCAGATTTCTTCAAATAATAACAAATTATTACTTATAATGACTGGGGGTGCCATTCAACAAATTACTTATAATTGGAAAAACTGGAGTAGACTACATTATAATTTTTGGTGGAATTCTCTATGTCATATATATGAAATGGAAAGATTTACAGCAATACAGAAAGGGTGTTTTAAGAAATTTCAAGATGTGTGGGAGCCATTAACAAAATATTGTACTGATTAGAGGACATTTTTTCCCTTGAATTTACAAGTTCAGTTGTGAGGTGGGTAGGCAGGGTAATTTATTATTACAAATCATACAAGGTATTTGATTATATGATATGAAAGGGTGGGAGATAAGAGCATATCATTTGTACCATTGATGATTATTAAGTTATATATTTATTGTTAATTTGTTTGAATATATTGTCACACTTATTGTAAGTTTGAAAATGAATAAAGATTAAAAAAATAAAAATAGACCGCTACCCCAGAGGAGATTTCGCGGACCCTTTTCCCTCACCCAAGAAGCCAAGACACACAGTATTACATTACATTATTACATTGGTGTCTTTTATTCTGCCAATACCTTGCAGTTCAAGGCGGATTACAATAAGAGACATTCTGGTCATATCCAGTAAGATTACAAGATGGTTATTTGGTTAGAATGTTTAGGGACTGGTAGAAGTTTCACATTTGACAGGAATATTCCAGCGTACTGTTCTTCTTTCTGGCAGTTAGACACATCCATGGCTAGAAGCCACCTACCCCCACTGACTATATTTCAGAAAAGGATTTTTACGTGACAACATTTTTTCTTGATAACCAAAACAAAGACACAAAACCATCCAAGTAAGCACAAAACATATATCACACTATACAAAAGTGAACTGCACCGGTCATCAGAAACATTTTGTGTGTGTGTGTCCCAAAAAAGAAGGAGCTATCCATTCCCATTAACTACTGTCCCTCTCCATTCCTACTGCACCCCCCACCTCAAACAGCCCCCCCCCCAAACACAGCAAAAAGGAATTTTTATAAAAAGCCACCTTTCTGAAATCTTTGCAATGGGGGGGGGGGGGGGGGGAAGGGAGGTAGGCATTTAAACACTTCTCTGACTGTAACAATGCCAGTCCCCAGTGCTGCCAAGCCCCCCCAAGTTGAAGAGAAGAGAACGTAGGGAATTTCTGAATGCTCTGAACCCCCTGCCTGCTGCACTACGGGCTCTAACAGCACGAGAACACCACCCACCCCCGCGGTACTGCTCTGAAGCGAAAGCTAGGCACAGGCCATCTCCCTCACCCCCTGGACCCAAGGTCTCTGCTATTCGCGTGCCGCAACAGCAAGTAAATGAAGCCTACACTGTTCTTTCCTTCCTCTTCCCCTCCCCCACTCCGGGGCCTCTCGGCTTCTCCTTCCTTATTAGGTCAGGGTCGCTGCGGGCTGATCTCCAGGTTCAGGTTGATCCTGCGCCGGGCCTCGCAGTTCTCCTGCTTCAGCTTCGCCTCCAGGTGGGAGAGTTTCTGCTCCAGCGAGGACGCCACCATTTTTGCTGTCCCCGCCACTAATAGTAAATAAACAGAGCACTGCGACTGTGTACATTGAGCTGCCTGCGCAGGGCCAGAAAGGACTTTCACAGGAAATTCATTAGACTAGGATCGGAGAGAAACGCTTAGCAATCACCAAAGTCCCATAGCGAGCCGGCTTTCCTGTCTCTGCGCAATCTAGTCTACCGAGAGTAAAAAAGGTAGATCTGCGGCTATCATTTCACAATGTCATGTGAGATGACAGCTAGGTGCTCACCTAAATTAACCGGGCGGAGCGCCCGACTAAAACATGCTAGGGAGAACACTGGACAATTACATCAGTAGAAAAAAAATATTCAGATTACAGTACAAAGATTATAATGTCCACACAATGAGTGATAAAACATTTTAATAGACAGCATAGGGTGTAAGCAAAGAAGTATTTAAATAGGAGAGAGTATCAGAGGTTAGAAAATAAGGGACTAATGTGAAGAAAGTTGTACACGAGGTCAGACTGGTGCTTGAAAATTATCTCATTATAGCTTTATTAGTGAAAACTGACCTCTCTAGCTAATGTACATAAATTAGCGTTATGTGAAAAAGCTATTTAAAAAAAAAATTATTATCAAAGAAAAGTTTCATACAGCCTCACAAGCTCAAATGCAATAACATTTTGGGATATACTGGACCAATCAAAGGCATCAGAACCTGCAAAGAATCCAGTTTGTTTGCATTACTTTATACAAGACAAAGGGCTGGATTTTCAGCTGGAACAATAACCATGTTAATTTAAATGCAAGTGCTTAAATTACTACATATATTCGGTATACTGTATACAGTATACTCAAATATAAACCGATCCGAATATAAACCAAAGTAACCTTTTGCCCCCCCCCCCAAAAAGGAGGAAAAAAGGTTGACTCGAATATAAACTGAGGTTAAAAATCTGGGTATGTGAGTGTCATTTGTCAGGGATCATGCCATAAGTAAACCATTAATTTTTCAGTTAGGGCTATTTCAAGTCCAAAAACGCTGAAGGACAGCTGACAAATATTTTTCTACTTGAGGCCTCGACACCAACCAAAGTTTCTGGACTTCTACCCCCATCAGAATACCTGGCCTCAGTCACACATGCAGAAAACAGAAAAAAAAACCCCAACCCTTTAACGACCTCTTTTACAAAGCCACGCTAGCAGCTGCCGTACGGCAACAGGCCAGAAGCCCTTTAAATCTCTATGGGCTTCGGGGCCGTTAGCGCAGCAGTAAAATACAAACCCACAGACTAAAAGTACTATTGTACACAAACAGAACCCTAATATGCCAGACTCTGCCTACAGTACACCACAAAAGAAATAGAAAGAAATGCATTTATTCCTGAACAGTCCAAAATATAAAACCAGATATAAATTTTCAAAATTTACAAATTTCAATCACTAAATTGAAAATAAAATAAAATAAAATTTTTCTTACCTTTGTTTTATGGCAATTTTATTTTTCTGGTCATCTTGTTCCATCTGTGCTGTTTCCAAGGCCTCCTTATGCATTTGTTTCTTTCTTTTCTTTTCTTTCACTTTTTGCCCTACATCCTTTTTTGACACTGATTTTCATATTCAGTTTTCTTCCATTTTTCTGCCTCCATCTCACCATCTTTTCCCCTTCCCTCCATCCAAGTGCACCATCTCTTCTCCTTCCCTCCGTCCATGTGCACCATCTCTTTCCTCCTCTTCCCCTTCCCTCCATCCATGTGCCGCCATCTCCTTCCTCTCCCCTTCATCCATGTGCCCCCATTCCTTTTCTCTCTGTCCCTCCCATTTATCATCTATCCTTTCTTTCTTCCTCCCTCCCTCCCCCAGTTCCACCTGGTTCTGAAGCCCCCTCACCAAGAAAGCTACAAAGAGCTCACTGACATGGGAGCGACTCTCTTGCACTGCCCGCTAGCTTCCTCTGCACCGTTCCTTTGCTGCGGTCCACACCCAAGCGGAAACAGGAAGTACAGAGGAGGCCATCGGCAGCGCTGGAGAATTGAAGAACAGTTGCTTGGGCAATCCTATCCTCCACTATCTGCTCCCCCCTACCTCAGACCGACATCGCACTTACAGGCCCGATGCTCTGAAAACTGTCACCGACGCTCTGTACTGGTGAAGGGCCTTGATCATCTGCACAGGCTCAAGGCTTGCTGGACTCCGAGAATCCTGGAGATGACGGGAGCCAGCAGGCCTTCAGCATGCGCAGATGCTCAAGGCCCTTCACCTCACCAGTACACAGTGTCAGCGACGGTTTCCAGAGCATTGGGCCTGTAAGTGCAATGTCAGTCTGGGGAGGGGGGAATAGCAGTGCTGGTCACTGGAGGGGAAGGTGCAGGATAACAGTGTCGGTCATCGGGGGAGGGTGGAGGATAACAGTGTTGCTCATCAGGTGGGGAGGCGAGGAAAAAAGCACCATCGTTGGAAGGTGGCTCAAATATAAACCAAGACCCCCATTTTTGGGTCATTTTTTGGGCCCAAAAATCTCAGTTTATATTCAAGTATACTGTATATGGTAAGCAGTGGCATTGAATATACATATTACTTTAGGCCAGTATGGTGACTGCACTATCTGGACAGCAGAATAGAGCTACAGCTGGCCAGTGTTCCAAATAAATGCTTTTGCTACAAAATTTTTAGAAGGAATTTAAATGTAAATTTGGTATAAGCTCCTTAGAGATTAACCTTTATGTGGAGTTATGTCGTCACCTGTCACTCTGAATGTGCCACATCGGTGCTGTTGTTAGGTGCCATCAACTCATGCTCGAGTCCTAGTGACTTGATGAATTGCAGATCTAAAAAAAAAAATCGGTTTTGTGCTAGTCTGGAAAGGTCCTCCAGCGTCATCCCCATGGTTGTTTTCAACGTGTCCAGCCATCTGATTGCAGGTCGCCCTCTTTGCCTGGCTCCTTCGATCTTTTCAAACATGATGTCCTTTCTCCAGTGATCTCTGTCTTCTGATGGTGTGATCAAAATAAGACAGACATAGCTTCATCATTTGGGCTTCAAGTGACATAGACAGTTTGATCTCTTCCAGAATCGATTTGTTAGTTCTTGTGGTTGCCTGGGGTCTCAGGGGAAGGGGGGGTTGTTCCCTCCCTGCCCTCTGCGGCTTTGCACCTCTCTACTCCTTTTACATTCCCTCATTCTCCTCCCTTGTCCAAGTTCCCACGTGTGGCCTTGGATGAAGACTTGTGGTCTGAGGAGCATGTGAATCTGGATGAGGACCTGGACCCTTAGGGAGACCTCCAGGATCCTCTTGAGGGGATGGCCGCTGGTAGTGGGGCCTTGGTTTTTCTGGCTACCAGCGAGGAGGCGTCCATGGTGCGCCTTTTTCAGAGAGACGAGCTCCCAAATTTGATCAACAGGTCTTCTCGGTATTATTCTTTGAGGAGACACCACCTGAGACCCCGCTCTTTTCCTATGCATCAAGATATTCAGGATATTGTTCTGGTGCAGTGGAATACGCTGAAGGCGCCATTTCGGTTTTCGCTCTCCATGGCTCATTTGCATCTCATCCCGGAGGGGGATAGGACTACCTTGAAGTCGCCTGTGGTGGATGTGGTGGTCTCCGCTATTGCAAAATGGCATACTTTGCCCGTAGAGGGCGGTTCTGCCTTACGTGATTCTGAGGAGCGTAAGTTGGAGACTCTCCTTAAACAGAATTTTGATGTCTCTGCCTTGGGGATCCAGGCGGCTATTTGTGGGGGGCTCGTGTTGCGGGACGTATTTCGGTGGGCCGAGTGTGTTCTTGACGTGAGTCTGATGATTGGTCCTTGGTAGATCAAGAGATGGCTTCATCAGTAGTCACAGAGACGGCCAGGCCGAAGGTTTGAATGCTCTAGTTCAGGGGTGTCAAAATCCCTCCTAGAGGGCCGCAATACAGCCGGGTTTTCAGGATTTCCCCAATGAATATGCATGAGATCTATTTGCATGCACTACTTTCATTGTATGCTAATAGATCTCATGCATATTCCTTGGGGAAATCCTGAAAACCCGACTGAATTGCAGCCCTCGAGGAGGGACTTTGACATCCCTGCTCTAGTTCAATCATGGCCAACGGAGGGGCTGTTGTATGTGTTCCCTCCGTGGCCATTAGTGGGCAGAGTTCTACTCCACATTACATAGTGTGACCAGTTAGGCTCCGTGCCTGCTTTGGTCCCTGTGGTTTCCCTAGTGTCCACCGTGGAAGCCAGAAAGAAGCCCAGGTGAGAGCAGGCTCAGTTTGAGCAGGGCCAGTAGTTTGCTCTTGGCAAGGGAGGTGCGAGGGAAGTCACGGGTCTCTTCCCAAGTAGAGCATTGCTGGCTCAAGCTAGGGTAATGCCATAGACCTGGGTGTGGAAGAGGCTGGTTCCACACCACCATTTGCCGCCCCTGAGCCGATAGAAGTAGGCTTGGCAACCATTTGCAAAGACTGAGCAAAGAGTTGTGAGGTTTTTCTTTTGTTTGCTGTTTTGTCTGAGATTGTTGTTTTTTTAACTCCGTCAGTTGCATGGACTGCCTTAACTGTGGGATTGTTTTTTCTATTTTGATTATCTGCACAGTTAAGCTGGGAGTGCTTTTGTGGGGAGAAGTTTACCAACAACTAGGATGGATTTTGAAAGATGTTTTGTGCTTTTTGGTCAGGTAAACTTGAGGCACTCCCCTAGACCCAGCAGTGCTAAAAGATAAGCTGGAGGCTTTGCTATTTAAAGCTGATTGATCATTGGTGTATCATAGCAGGGAGCTGAACTTTCTGGAAACCTGCTAGAAGCAGGCTTTGGAAGCTTGATTGCCAGAAGCTCTGTGGAGAATAAAAGCACAGAGCAGATTATTGGCATTTTGGGAGGAAAAATCCTGAACTCATCCAGAGTTTTCCTTTTTGGCGTTTTTTTCTTTGGGTTTTGCAAGTTACATTGTTTTTTTGGATTTTGCCATTCTGTTTCATTCTGACATTAAATTTTCTTTAGAAACCAAACCTGGAACTTTGAGCATTGGTTCAGTTTTTTTGTTTTACTCATATTAATGCAATGCCTGCAGGGCGACTCCATACTGGGTCACACGCCGGTGCAATTTTTGCTGTAGCCACTAGGGGCATTGAGGAGTCCTGTTGGAAGGCTCTGGTGCTGGCTACAATAGTAACATAGTAGATGACGGCAGATAAAGACCTGAATGGTCCAACTAGTCTGCCCAAATTGATTCAATCTAAAATTTTTTTTTTTTTTGGGGGGGGGGGGGTTCTTCTTTTTCTTAGCTATTTTTGGGCAAGAATCCAAAGTTCTGCCGGTACTGTTCTTAGGTTCCAACTATTGAAGTCTCCGTCAAAGCTCACTCCAGTCCATCTACACCCTCTCAGCCACTGAAGCCCTCCCCAGCCCATCCTACACCATAGTAACATAGTAACATAGTAGATGACGGCAGATAAAGACCCGAATGGTCCATCCAGTCTGCCCAACCTGATTCAATTTAAATTTTTTTATTATTTTTTTAAATTTTTTTTTTTAATACGTCCATATACAGACACAGACCATGCAAGTCTGCCCAGTTCTGGCCAGGTTCAATATTTACTATTATTTTCTGATTTGCATTGTTTGTCATCCAGGCCTGGTGGTTCTGGTAGCTCCGGATTGGCCCATACAGTCGTGGTCAGCGGATCTGGTGCGGGATCTGGTGTCGGATCCTCTTCCTCTGCCTCTTTCACCCAATCTTCTGACTCAGAGCCCATTCCCAAGTACGATCCGGGTCCCTTTTGTCTTACGACTTCTTGAAAGGGAATGCCTAGGTATGGAGGAATATTCAGATAAAGTGATCTCCACTCTCTTGGAGTCCCAGAGACTTTCCACTTCTCAGGCTTATGTGCGGTTTTGGCGTATCTTTGAGAAGTGGTGTACGGCGCAGAGAGTGGTCTCTTTTTGCGCTTCCCTGCCTAACATCTTAGAATTCTTGCAGGATGGCCTGACAAGGGGCTTGGCTTGGTCTTCTCTTTGGGTTCAGCTTGCAGTCTTGTCAACCTTTCATGGGTTATTACGGGTTCAGCGTCTGACTGCCATTCCTTTTTTTTTTTTTTTTAAACATATGTTTATTAACAATGAAGCAACACATACAGTCAGGTGGCAACAACGCCAGCGCATAAAAGCAGATATCAGATGACATATAGAAAGAACAGGCATAGGCAAACAAACCATAAACATCAGGAGGTCTGAAGTAATCCATTAACAAGAATCACAGGAAAAATCCCCACCCGAAGTCTGTGCAAACTCCACCTATTTTTCTTGCGCCCACAAACACCAACAAAGGAGACATTCCCCTAGCCCAACTCAAAACTCCATGCACACCAAGCAGCAGCAATCACCCCCCATACACACTCACCCCCCCCCCAAGCAAGCAAGCAACCCCCCTCTCCCCCACTCCTAGAGGGAAGAGCTGTCAAGTAGAAAGAAAAGGAAAAATGCCTATAGAATGGAAGTAAAAGTAGCAGTGAAAGCAGAAGGTCACCCTATTGGGCATAGGACTCCCGAAAACCCCCAAAAGGGAACCGCGCCCCGAGACTAGAAACCCAGGACTGTCGATCATGGGAGCACTGGCTCCGGAGCAGAGACCGAGCGCAACAAGCTCTCCCACAGAGCCACATAATATCTTTTATCATAGTTGGAGGAGCCCACATACCAGTGACGTTCAAAGGTGGCCATTTCCCGCAATTTGGCATGCCACAGCGCAATGACAGGGGGGGCCTCAGAAATCCAGCTAGAAAGAATTGTTTTCTTAACCACTAGAAAGACATTATAGATGAAGCGCCGCTGGGGGGCTGACAAACCCTGTGCCAGAAGCGGCTCCTGCAACCCCAGTAGTAAGACCCCATAGTCCCACTCCACCGACCGTTGAAGGATAGCCTCCAGCATGGGCAGCACCTCCCTCCAGAGGGTAATTTTAGAGCAGTCCAAGAAAGAGTGGAGGTACGTGCCCGGCTGACATTTGCATTTAACACAAGTGGCATCTTCCCAGAGTCCCAAGCTGGCTCCCCGCTGTCGCGTTAAGTAATAGCGGTGCAGGAGTTTAAATTGAGTGTCCTGGTACTCAACCGATTTACTGAAAGTATAAAGGGTGGTAAAACATTCCTGAAACTGATGCTCATCAATAGATACACCCAAATCACCCTGCCAGGCCTCTCTCACTCTGGAAATCCCATCCGTGGGACTCGAGAGCTTCAATAGTTTATACCAGTGTGAAAGCTTATTCAAAGAGGCCGGGGTGGCGTGAAATTGGGTGTCAAGCCTCCCAGACGCCCATGCTCCCTGATTACGAGTACGTTCCATCTCCCAGTAATGGCGGACCTGAAAATAGGAAAACAAAAAATGATTGGGGAGGTCCCAGGTCCGCTGAACCTGGGAAAAGGATGGGAAAGTCTGAGGGTCCAACTCAAGCAACTGCACCATGCCCGTGCAACCCCGAGACGCCCAGCCCTGAAACACGGAAGTCCCCCAGCCCGGCTGAAAGTTGGAATTACCCAGAAAACGAAGGAAGGGAGACACCGTGGGGCTAAGCCCCTGTCGGCGCCTCCACCAACGCCAGGCCTGCCGTAATGGCCACATAGATTGCAGCTGAACTCTATACCGGTGAGAGGGGTCGGATTGTGAATGGAGCAAATTCATAAACTGAAAAGGGTGAGTCCAACCCTCCACCCATCCCGGCGGAGAGTATCGTTCACATCCCGAGTGCCCTTCATGTATCCAGCGCATGAGCGCGGCCACATTGTAGAGACGAATGTCAGGGACATTCAGCCCTCCATTAGACTTATCCAACATCAGTTTCGCCATACTAATTCGCGGAGCCCTGGAGCACCAAATAAACTTGGAGAAATCGACTTGAATTTGAGTTCTTCTCTACGACGCAACCAAATTGGCATGGTCTGCAACGGGTATAACAGTTTCGGAAGCATGACCATTTTGACTAATGCTATCCTGCCCATCAGGCCCAACGGCAAGTCCTTCCAACACTGACAAAGCTTGCCTATCTCCTCCAAAGGCCGCAAAACATTCTCCGCATAGAGAACGGAAGACTGTGTGCTTAAGAAAATACCCAGGTACCGCATAGGCGCTGCCTTGGGCGGAATGGCCAAGAGCGCATGCCACGGCTCCGGTGGGCCCCCAGACAGCAGTAAAAGTTCCGACTTAGAGCAGTTAACCTGAAGTCCAGATAGCAACCCAAAAGCCCTCACCACTGCAAGAGCCCTATCAAGATGAATGGGAGCCTGATCCAAATACAAAAGGATATCGTCCGCGAACAAGCTGATTTTACATTCGTGGCCCCCCACTCTCACCCCCCGGATATGGTCACACCCTCTAATTTTGATGGCTAAGGGCTCCATGGCCAGCAAGAACAATAAAGGGGACAGTGGGCAGCCCTGCCGAGTACCCCGCTGAAGGCCAAAACGAGCTGTCAAACACCCATTAATTAATAGGCGAGCCTGCGGCTCAATATACAGAGCCTTCACCCAGGCCAGAAAGGAGTCCCGAAATCCGTACTGCTCCAAAGTCCAAAAGAGATATTCCCAGGAGATGCTGTCAAACGCCTTTTCCATGTCCAATCCCGCAATAGCTGGTTTTCCCCCCCTCCCCGCATGAGTCCGAATGGCTCCCAACACTTTCATCAAATTCATGGAAGCATAACGGCCTGGAACAAAACCCACCTGGTCGTGGTGAATAAGGTCGGGCAAAACAGCATTCAGCCTACGCGCTAGGGTGGCTGCCAGCAGCTTAATGTCCTGATCTAATAGAGAGATGGGCCGATACGAACTCACCAATGCATGGTCCTTGCCCGGTTTCGGCAATAAGATCACATGAGCAAGGTTATCAGGAAACACGGCATCGCCCGCGGACACTCCATTATACAGGGCGCACAAGGGCGGAGCCACCAAATCCTGGAGAATCCTATAATATTCTGGACCTAAACCGTCAGGGCCCGGTGCTTTCGCCAAGGTAAGGGAGCGGATACTCCGCAAAAGTTCCTCTTTCGTAAGTGGAGCATTCAAGGCCTGTAGCTGCGAGGGCTCAAGACCCGGAAGACGAAGATCAGAGAAAAAAGAGAGCAAAGACTCTCGATCCAAGGGACGTGCTTTGTACAGCTTCGAGTAAAAAGAGACAAATTGTTCCTCTATCTGCTGAGCTGTGGTGTACTCGGTACCCCGGGCATCCTTAATGGATGTAATAACTTGCTTCTTTTTAGGTGGGTGCACCAAATTAGCTAAAAGTTTCCCAGCCTTGCTCCCCCAGCGATACATTTGGTATCTGTGATAATACAAAGAAGTCCGCATACGATCATTAAGCAGCCCCTCTATCTGTTCCCTTAGCGACCTAAGTTCTCGTTTGTCGGAGTCGGACAGCGACTGAATATGGCGCTGCTTAAGGGTACGCAATTCACTCATAAGTTGCAGTATCTTCCCGTCCCGCTCTTTCCTCTTATGGGCCGTGTATGCTATGATATGCCCTCTCATCACCGCTTTGGAGGCATACCAGTACGTACTGGGACTCACATCGGTGGTCTGATTAGTCAGTTGATAATCTACCCATCGCGCTCTAAGGTATTCCCGAAACGCCTTATCCATATACAATTGAGGAGACAGTTTCCAGGACGTACCCCTAACCGTAGAGGAAAAAGAAAGGGTCACCACCACGGGAGCATGATCCGAGACAGTGCACTCCAAGATATCCGCTCGTAAAGCCGCAGTAAACAACCGGCGATCTAGAAGAAGGTAATCCAGTCGGGCATACGTGGTATGAGCATGAGAAAAGAAAGTGAAATCCCGATCATTGGGATGTAAGGTGCGCCAAATATCCACAATGTCTAAGTGGCCCAGCAGGAAGTTAATCCCCCTTGCAGCGTGATCACGAGGCGTCACTCTGGGTGGTTTACAATCGAAACTGGGATCAGCAGTGATATTAAAGTCTCCTCCCAAGATAAGGTTATACTCGGTATATTCTGACAATTTAGAGAGGAGCGTAGAGAAGAAGCTGTGGGTGTACACATTCGGAGCATAGATATTGCAGAGCATCAGTCTCTTTCCCCAAAGCTCCCCCAGGACCAGAACAAATCTCCCCTCGCGATCTTGAACCAGCTTGTGAAACTGAAAGGGTAAGTGTTTGTGAAGAAGGATCGCGACTCCCCGCCGCCGACCCTCAAAGGAAGAGGAGTACACCTCCCCCACCCAGCTTCTATGTAATTTGGAATGTTCCAACTGAGACATATGAGTCTCCTGGAGAAAGGCTATATCAGCACCCACTCTACGCAAGGAAGCCAGTACTCTCGATCTCTTTATAGGTGACCGAAGGCCATCGACGTTAAGGGTGACCACCTTCAAATCAGCCATTGTCAAAAGGCCAACACACTTGAAAAAAAACAGTGGTAGATGACATCCACCCCATCAGGACCTCCCAGCTAAGTCCCTGGGTAGAAAAGAGATAATTGCCACTCCCCCATCCAAGACCAGGCACTCCATACCTGCAGCTCCCCCCTCTGTAGTCAGGCACTCCCCACAAACTCTCCCCCGCCAGCACCCACACCCCCCAGTCACACACAGTCATACAATCCCAGACATTCCCCTGCAACCCCCGCAACCCCTCCCCACAAAGTTCCATAGCGGTAGCCCCCTCCCCCCAAGCCCCACAACCCAAAATGCACACTACCCACCCCGCTCACAAGAGAGTCCCCCCAAACCCCCCTGGATAAGATCCCAACAGAAAGCAGTAAAAGGCCTAAAATCCCAACAATTCTACCAGACAGAAACAATGGGCGAGACCAAGAAAACCGATTAAAACACTGTCGGAGTCATGGGCCAGAACCCCACTCAGATAACATCTAAAGAACAGCAAGAAGACCAACTAAGTCAGAGAAAAGTGATAATCAACAATCCAAGTCAGGCAGAAAAGACTGCCGGTCAGGTCCAGGATAGCCGAAGGTCCAGTGCCAGTCCACAAAGCCTGGGCTAGTGCAGGCTATACATAGTAGGAAGACCGCAGCGAGTAGGCGCCGTTGTCCCCCAGGAAGGAATCCAGCAAGCCAGGCGCAGAATCCAGTTGCCAGTATCCCAAAATGAAGCCAAAGAAGGACCAGCCGGTCTACAAATGTGATCTGGGCCCCAAGGAGCAAGCGGACTTAGAGATTATCCACAAATCGGCGAGCTTCATTCACATCCTGCAGGGTGAAGGATTTACCATCCTTCCAGACACATAGCTTTGCTGGAAAGGTAAGGGCAATCTGGATGCCTTTGGAGTGGAGTATGGTGCAGAAAGGAGACATGAGCTTACGTTGCGCTGCCACTCGAACAGAGTAATCATTAAAGAGGAGCAGCTTTGCTCCCTGGTAATCCAGGGGTCCTTTCTTTCGGTACGCCTGCAGAAGTGCTTCCTTCTCCCGCCAGCTGTTGTAGCGGGCGATTGCGGTGCGAGGTCTCCTATTCTCCATTTGCTGCGGGGATCCAATTCGATGTGCTCTTTCACAGGCAAAGAGCAAGCCAGATTCTTTCAGCTGCAACTGGTCTGGGAGCCATGTAGAGAAAATATGATAAAGCTCCGCATCCTTAACATTCTCCGGGAGCCCCACCAGCCTAAGGTTATTCCGGCGGCTCCAGTTCTCCTGCTCATCAAGCTGCTCTTTCAAGTGCTCGGTTTCCTTTTGCAGCACGAGCACTCTAGCATCGAGGCCGCTGCACGTGTCTTCTTGTGCGGCTACCCTCTGTTCCACATCAGTGATTCTGCGGGCATGAGAATCGAATTTCTCATGCATTTCTTCCATGCCCGATTGAAGTTTATTTAAGTGGTCCGCCAGCGCTGCTGAGACGGAGCGAGTGATCTCTTGCACCCACTCCCCTGCGGGGACCGTGAAAGTCGCGGTCTCGTCCGCCATCTTGGCTGGGGTCAGAGCGGGCCGATCCTTCACTGCTCGCGCCGGTTTTACAGGCATACCAGACCCCCCCGGTAAGCGTCGGATCCGCTACCTCCTCCACACGGCTCTTCTCTGCTTTTCCCCGCCGCTCCGAGTTGTCAGCAGCAGTAAGTAGCCAGTTTTAAAGGCCGGTTTTTAGGGGATTCGGAGGGAGCTCCACTCGCACGCGACCTCTCAGGCAGGCTGTATCACATGACCTCCCTGACTGCCATTCCTAATGTCATTCGCTTCTTGCGGGCGGCCAAATTGCTCAAGCCTCCCGTGCGACCATCTGTTCCCTCTTGGGATTTGAATCTGGTCCTGTCCGTGCTGGTGTGCCTCCCTTTTGAGCCTTTGGGTGCCTGCTCGTTGAAGGACCTTACTCTTCAGGTGGTCTTCTTTGTGGCTATTACTTCTGCTAGACGTGTTTCGGAGCTGCAGCCTCTCTCTTGCCTGGAGTTTTCTAGGGAGTGGGTCAGGTTGAGGCCTGTTCCTTCCTTTCTGCCAAAGGTAGTTTCTTGTTTTCATGTCAATCAGTCCATGGTCCTCCCGGTGCTGGGTAGTCGGGAGGGTTCTTTGGAGCAGAAACAGTTGCACAAACTGGATATTGGTCGGGTCCTTCATGCGTACGTGCAGAGGACCCTGGAGATTAGGAAATCAGATCATCTTTTTGTCCTTCTAGCAGGTCCTCGTAAGGGGGATGGTGCTTACAAGGCTACCATTACACACTGTATCAAGGAGACTATTGCTTCCGCTTACCTTCTTCAGAAGAACCCTGTTCCAGCCTTTCTCAAGGCTCATTCCACTCGGGGTCAGGCCGCTTCTTGGGTTGAGTCCTCGCTGGTGCCTCCAGTGGATATTTGTAAGGCTGCTGTTTGGTCTTCCTTGCATTCCTTTGTCAGACACCACCGTGTGGACGTTCAGGCACGTTGGGATATGATGTTTGGTGAGCGTGTACTGGTGTTGGCCCTTCAGGGGTCCCACCCATGATGAGGACTGCTTTGGAATGTCCTGCTTGTAAGATTAATCTATGCTAGTCTGGAGAGTTGTTAAAGAAGGAGAAATTAGGTTCTCATCTGCTAATTTACTTTCGTTTAGCCTCTCCAGACCGGCATAGGACCCCACTCTGTCTATTGTCGTGTTGTTCTTGCATGCAGATTTTGCTTTTTCGGCAGGTTCTAGTATTTTTCTAGGTCTGGGGAGATCTAAGAACAGCAGCTGTGGTTCGGCTGGCGTAGCTGGCGAGTTGTGGGAACCTTTGCTATTTGCATTTTTTCCTTTGCATTTTCCAACAGCGTTCATGTTTTTATTAGTTGATACTCCTATTTGGTGTCCTGTTTTTTCTGTTTATAGTTCTTAGTTCTGCTTGGCTATTCAGCAGGCTGAGTTAATTAGGGGGAGACACCTGATATGTACTATTCCAAAGTTTTGTCTCAGTCCCCACTTGCTGGCCATGATGAGAGATATAACCCGTTTGTAAGATTAACCTATGCCGATCTGGAGAGGCTAAAAGAAAGTAAATTAGAAGGTAAGAACCTAATTTCTCCTTCTTCTATAACCATCATCAAAAAATTCTTCCCTCATGCATGTACCTCCTTCTCTGCTTTAAATCAGAATCTTCACCACTGTTTTGTCCCTTCCTGTAGAAAGCAGCATTAGGAATACCATTCTTAAAATAACATGGTTCAGTTCAAGAGACACAAGTGCAGACCCAGTCAGCTCGACAAACATGTTTAATAAAAACACCCTTTAAATATCTGATTACAGCCCCCTTTTATGAAGCTGCATCAGGCTTTTTTTAAAAAAAATTGCCAGCCGCAGCGGTATTAGCTCAAATGCTCATAGAATTCCTATGAGCATCAGAGTTAATACTGCCGTGGACGGTGATAAAAAAGCCTAATGTGGCTTCGTAAAGCGGGGGGGGGGGGGGGGGTGTAATATTTATAGCACGCATATTAGCAATGTACTAGATTTTTTTTAAACCTTTTTTTTTTTAATCTTTATTCATTTTTAATACTTTCATTAAGTGAATACAAGAAAAAAGATACATTTTACACTTTATACATCACTTAAAATCCTAGAATATATAAGATCAACATATTTCCCCATTAAAAATTATTATAGATATAGTTATTGATAAAGTGCAAATGTCAAATTTCATCTTTATAAGGAAATAGTAAGCACCTATATAAATATTTAATTATTCAAGACTCAACCCAATCCCTCCCACCCACTCTATCACCCAATCAATAAAATAAATGAAATTAAAAGAAAATTCCCCCCCCCCGGATGTGCAATTGATATAACAACAAATTCAAAACTATAATAAATGTACAACTGCGCTCAACTTCAAGAAAGGGAACTATGTTGCTATGAGGGAAATGGTGGGGAGGAAGCTCAGAAACATCTTTAGGATGGAGACTGTGGGAAGCGCCTGGACCCTATTCAGGGACACCCTGCAGGAAGCACAAAGAATGTACGTCCCCAGTTTCAGGAAAGGCTGCAAGAACAAGCGATCAAAGGACCCGGTTTGGATGTCAACTGAAGTAAAGAGGGCAATAAATGACAAAAAAGTATCCTTCCGGAGATGGAAAAAGGACCCAACAGAGGAAAATCACCAGGCGCACAGGAAATGCCAAAAGGAATGCCACCAAGAGGTTAGAAAAGCGAAAAGGGAATACGAAGAGGGGCTGGCCAGGGAGGCGAAAAACTTCAAGGCATTCTTCAGTTACGTAAAGGGGAAGCGACCAGCGAGAGAGGAGGTGGGGCCGTTGGACGCTGGGGATAGGAAGGGAGTGATTAAGGAGGATAAAGAGGTAGCTGAGAGGTTGAACACGTTCTTCTCGTCGGTTTTCACGAGCGAAGACACATCTAATATACCGGACTCAGAGGAGCTCATGAGTGGGGAACAGGCCGAAAAATTGAAGCACATAGAGGTAAGTAAGGAGGATGTCCTCAAACAGATAGACAGGTTAAAATGCGGTAAATCACCGGGCCTGGACGGGATCCACTCAAGGGTTCTGAAGGAACTAAGACAAGAAATAGCGGGCACAATCCAGCATGTTTGCAACCTATCCTTGAAAACTGGTGAGGTACCAGAGGACTGGAAATTGGCGAATGTCACACCTATCTTCAAGAAGGGATCGAGGGATGACCCTGGGAACTACAGGCCGGTGAGCCTGACTTCAATTATAGGGAAGATGGTGGAAGCTATGATCAAGGACGGCATTTGCGAGCACATCGAGAGGAATGGCCTACTGAGAACAAGCCAGCACGGATTCTGTAAGGGAAGGTCGTGCCTAACGAACCTTCTGTACTTCTTTGAGGGAATAAGCAGTCGGGTGGACAATGGGGAACCCATAGACATCATTTACTTCGATTTTCAAAAGGCTTTCGACAAGGTGCCACATGAAAGGCTGCTTAGGAAGCTGTGGAACCATGGAGTGAGAGGGGATGTGCACAGATGGATCAAGCACTGGTTGTCGGGTAGACTGCAGAGGGTCGGAGTGAAGGGCCAATATTCTGACTGGCGGGGAGTCACGAGCGGTGTGCCACAGGGATCGGTGCTGGGGCCGTTACTCTTCAACATATTTATCAATGACCTGGAAAAGGAGGCAAAGTGCGAGGTTATAAAATTTGCAGACGATACCAAACTGTGCGGTAGAGTTAGGTCCAGGGAGGAGTGTGAGGACCTGCAAAGGGACCTGGACAAGCTGGAAGACTGGCCAAACAAATGGCAAATGCGCTTTAACGTGGAAAAATGCAAGGTCATGCATATAGGGAAAAAGAACCCGTTGTTCAACTACAAATTGGGGGGGGCATTGTTGGGAGACAGCAGACTTGAGAGAGACTTGGGTGTGCTGGTGGATGCATCACTGAAGCCATCTGCACAGTGCGCAGCAGCCTCGAAAAAAGCCAACAGGATGCTGGGCATCATAAAGAGGGGCATAACAACCAGGACATGGGAAGTCATCATGCCATTGTATCGAGCGATGGTGCGTCCACATCTGGAATACTGCGTTCAGTATTGGTCGCCACACCTCAAGAAGGACATGGCGGTACTTGAGAGAGTCCAAAGGAGAGCAACGAAACTGGTAAAAGGGCTGGAACACTGCCCATACGCCGAGAGGTTGGATAGGCTGGGGCTCTTCTCTCTGGAAAAAAGGAGGCTCAGGGGAGATATGATAGAGACCTTCAAGATCATGAGGGGCATAGAGAGGGTGGATAGAGACAGATTCTTCAGACTGAAGGGGACAACAAGTACGAGGGGGCATTCGGAGAAATTGAAGGGAGATAGGTTCAAAACAAATGCAAGGAAGTTTTTTTTCACCCAAAGGGTCGTGGACACTTGGAATGCGCTACCGGAGGAAGTGATCAGGCAGAGTACGGTACAGGGATTCAAACAGGGATTGGACGGATTCCTGAGGGATAAAGGGATCGTGGGATACTGAGAGAGGTGCTGGGATGTAACACAGGTATAGACAGCTAACCAGGTAATAAGTATAGAAACCCAACAGGTCGTGCATGTGCAAGACCGGAGGGTTAGGACTACGATGGGAAGATAGGACTTCAATGAGAAACCAAGGTGGCAAGGGAGCCTCTTCTGGTGATTCAGACAGGTCGTGACCTGTTTGGGCCGCCGCGGGAGCGGACTGCCGGGCAGGATGGACCTATGGTCTGACCCGGCGGAGGCACTGCTTATGTTCTTATGTTCTTACAAATGACATCAATGAGCCCCATATTAATTTAAAATTTTTTATGTTTCCCGACAAATCAGCATTCACTTTCTCATATTTATAAATTAAACATAAATTTGCCCACCAGAATGTGAAATTTAAACGGTCCCAAATACCTCTGGAGTCTTTTTTAAACCTTTAATATATAGAATTACAAGTGCTTTTTGCTTTAAACATCTCACTGATTTTGTTCAAAGCTTCTACTCTGATATGTTATATATAGAAAAGCAACATTTAAATGTCTAGGCATGAAAAAAAAAATCAAAAAGGAATTGCAGAGGTGGGTCTGTGGTCTCAGTGCATTGTTCTCCAGTGGTGCAAAGACCCACCCTCAAGCCTCCTCTCTATCAGATTTGATAGAAGTTTAGCACATTGAAGAGCAGATTTCGGGGTGGGGGTTGTCACCTTTTACCCTGTGTCAGCAAGAGGACTTGTGCCACCAAGGAAGATGGTGAAGAAAATAACAGAAATAAAACAAAAAAGAATGGAAACCAAAAGTTTAAACCATACACTAACAACAACAACAAAAGTATGATGCCATCCAAGTGTAATTTCAGCACAAACAAAAAGGATCAGTCCTGTTCCATATACACCCCTCTACCACCCTCCAAATCTGTGTGCATTTACAGAACCAATATAGCTTTCTGTCATTAAAGACAGGAGGAGTTTGCAATGAATAACAAGGGAAAATATGAACAACATACGAGGGGGGCTGCTGGAAAATTCTCAGCCCAACCAACAAAGTTGGCACAGTCTCCGGGCTATAAACATATTTTTCCAATGGAACGAAAAAAAAGTGGTAATTCACCGGACTAGGGGCTCCTTTTACGAAGGTGCTCTACGCTTTTTCGGGCGCGCGCTATAGTGTGTGCTAGCCAAAAATCTATTGCCTGTTCATAAGGAGGCAGTAGCGGCTAGCACGTGCAGCAATTTAGCACCCGCTATTCCGCG
Organism: Geotrypetes seraphini; assembly: GCF_902459505.1. Taxonomy (NCBI): domain Eukaryota; kingdom Metazoa; phylum Chordata; class Amphibia; order Gymnophiona; family Dermophiidae; genus Geotrypetes; species Geotrypetes seraphini. Next base: position 538,632,048 of record NC_047084.1, read on the forward strand.
CATTAAGGCGCTAGTGCACCTTTGTAAAAGGAGCCCTAAGTGTTTAGCCCTCGATGGAGACTGGCCCAACTTTGTTGGTTGGGTTGAGAACTTTTCAGCAGTCCCTCATATGCAAAAGACTTTCAATGAATGATGTACTTAAGAACCTGCACACCCTGCAGCATCAATTCATGCCCTTACCTGCGTCTCAAAGGCTGCCCATAATCATGTTCGCTACCACCTGATGGGTTCCGCCGCCGGGGGTTTGGAAACTTTGGTGATTTATTACGGTCACTGGGAGAATTATACAGCCCACTAAAGTTAAAGAGCAAGAGTCAGCAAAGCTATGAAAAATACAAAATGCCCAGTTTCATTAGAGAGACACAATGCAGTAGGTACATTTTTCATCCCAAGGAAATACTGCAAGCACAAGTGGCAAAAGACCCGTGGCGACACAGATGCTGCTGAATAGCACTGAAGATAATCAGGCTCCATCAAACTGGGATCTAGGATGCTATTGCTTTTTCAGAGGCAGATTTGTGATCTTGACCCTTGAAAAATAGAGGCCAACGTGCAAATCTCTACAGAGAATTGTAACAGGATCCAGCATAATGCTAGCACTGCGCTCCTGAGCTGTAAGAAAGATTTTACACCCACATGAACAGCTCCACTCTATATAAAATCCATACTTAACCAGTCATACTATAAAGTTGTTTTTATACACATGGAGGGGCATAATAAAAAAAAAAACATCTAAGTCCCCTTTTGGCCTAAGGCCTTAAATGTTGAAAGTAGAAGCAGGGAAAAAGTCCATTATCAAAAAATAAACGTCCAAAAGGAGGTTTGTTTAAAAAAAATAATGGCCTGCCTCTACGTTCAGCTGTTTAAACGCCCAGACCACCACTACGTCTACACTTACAACACATAATCAACAAAAAAACAGCCTAAGTCCTAAACGCCCAACACAAGAGCTTTTAGGCCAAGGAGGAGCCAGTCCTCCGCCTAAAAGCTGGATTCTGTAACCGGTATTTGTCAAAAACACCACTGGTTACAGAATCCACCCCCCCCCCCCCCCCCCCGACAACATCGGGGCAGGAGGAAGCCCAAGGCCTCCTACCCTGGAGTCACCAGACCTTCCCCGCCAACATCGGGCCAGGAGAGAGCCCAAGCCCTACTGGCCATGCGACTTCCCCCCTCCCCCTACAAGACTGGGCAGGAGGAAGCCCAACCCCTCCTGCCCAGGCGACAACCCTATCCCCCACCCCCACTAAGATCCAGGCAGGAGGGATCCCAGGTCCTCCTGCCCCAACGCAACCCCCCACCACGACCGCCCCCCCCGAATCCCCCGATCGGCACGCTGAAAACCTCCCCCCACCCGCCGACCCACAAGAACCCCCGCCAACCCTGCGACCCCCCGACACCCTCCCGTACCTGAAAAACATTGGCCGGACAGACGGGTCCCAAGCCCATCCGTCCGGTAGGCCATCTATCCCTCGAATGGCTGGCCTTAGGGCCTGATTGGCCCAGGCGGCTCAAACCCCGCTCATAGGCTATCGCTTTGACCACTCAGGGACTTCCTTAGGCTCAGCCCAAGGTGGGAGCATCAGCCAATCAGGACCTTAGGTTCCTCCCCGTGCATCACATGATGCAATGGAGCGGGGCCTAAGGCCTCAGAGTCGTCGCGGGAGTCATTGGAGCAGGAGGGATTGAGCATCCCTCCTGCTCCGTTAAAGGTACAGGGAGGGGGGTGGAAAGGGGGCTTGGAATGGGTAGGGAGTTTCCGGGGGGTGGTGGCAGGAGGGAGTTGGCATCCCTCCTGCAGTTTGTTTATTGGTGGGTGGGTGGGCCTGGCTCGGCCAGCCGACCTGACTAGATTTTGCAACAGGGAGGGAGGTGGGCCGGGCAACATGGCAGGAGGGAGTTGGCAACTCTCCTGCTTTTTGTGGGGCATCGGCGCAGGGGGGAACATCGTGCCTTTAAAAAAAAACTTTTTCCTTTTTGTAGGCCAGGGAGCCCGTGTTTTTAACCTGCTTTAATCAGCAGGTTAAAACCACGGGCTCCCAGTGCAGGAAGGGCAGGAGAGATTCGGGGCGAGAGCAGGAGAGGTGAGGCAGGGAGATTCAGGACAAAGCTTCGGGGCAGCAGAGAGCAAGTTGCGGGGCAAATTTTTTGTGGGAACGGGACACTTGTTGGGGAGGAGCGTTTAATTTTTTTTTTTTAATCGGGCAGATATTTTGTGTGTGTAAAACACGCAAAATATCTGCCCGATTTAAAAAAAAAAAAAAATTTTTTTATAAATCTTTATTCATTTTTCATCTTACAACAAGTGCATAAAGATTAAACATTTTATACTGAATACATCACTTGAAATTCTATCATTTATAATATTAATAGATAAAATTTAAACCCTTCCCTCCCATCCTTTCAATCTAATTAAAAAAAAAAAAAAAATTAAAAGCCGGCAGAAGCCCTGACAACAGTGACAGGAGGCTGCTTCTCCTGTCACTACTGTCAGGGTGTGCGCATGAGCGGGGATCGCTCTGGCCGTGGGTAGGGGGCATGTTAACGATCATCCCCATTTGCATGCAGGCCTTTACTGAATTCATCGGCCGGCATGCAAACAAAAACGGATCATGCACGGTTTGGAGGTTTAGTGAATCCTGGCCATAGTGGGGACATTTTTTTAGATAAGTTTTTAATTGCGTTTTAATGGCGTGACCAATTATCACGCCACTTAAACCCAATTAAACCAATTAAGTTAGGCAGCAGTAGGGGCTGCTACCGCTACCTAACTTAAAGTGTTGCGTTGAGAATCTGGTCCTTAAGTGTCTACCAGCTTTGTAGAACATTTTGGCTTGTTCTCCATTCAGTTTAGGCCCTGAGGATTTCTTTCCTGTTTCACTAGCATCCTTTATATGCACTGAAACATTTTTTATTTGTTCCCCATTGTTTCATGGTCACAATATCTTCCTTTTTTTATGTGGGACCTTTGTGGCTACCTTTACCCCTTGAAGAGAGGTCAGCTACATTTATAAAACTTAAAATCACCAAAAAGTATGGCTGACTGAAGACAGGAGATTTACTCTCTTTTTCCCTGGATTGAAGGCAGAACAAAGCCAACACTCAGATTGCTCAGCATCACTGCAATGGAAAAAAATTTGGCTACCACAGATTAAGGGGGCCAGGTTACTTCAGTTTTGGGCCATGAGAAACAGCAGAAGCAGGAACCAAGTGGGCTGAAAGCCTAAGTGTCATATTATGATTGGCAAAATCAGACAAAACATCCAGGAAATGAAAGGCAAGATTCCTGTAACCTCACGACCTTTATACCTATGCTCAGAAAATTCCTATGGTAAATTCTGATCTGCTCTGAAAACATACTTTTTCAAAACTACTTTTGAAGAAGCATTAGAGTTCTAAACATTTCTAACCCATTGTCAAACTAAAAACCAGAGAGTAACAAAAAGAGAAGACACGGTGATTGGAAGTTATTGTAAGGGTGTGTGACTGTGAATACCCTAAATGATTTATATCTATTACATTTTTTATTATGGAGTTCACCACCTTGACTTGTGCTAAACAAATAAGGTGGTATAGCAAATTCAAATAAACTATCAGCATGAAAGCAACTCAAAGTTTGCAGGGATTATTTCGTTTAGCTCACTTGAAGTCCCAGAAACAGAGAAAATGATAAAGGCCATATGGTCTATCTAGTCTGTCCCTCCATATCAATTACAATCATTGACTTCTGATTAATACCATAAGCTTTTCATAACATGTCCAATAACCTCCCCCACCCCACCCCACCCCCAATGCTACACGATTGTTTGATTCACGGTACCTTTGAGGACCATTTTCTTTCCATGGAACACTTGCTTTGCTTCTTTGGGTTTCTGGACTATTGTCACGTTTTACTTTCTTGGTGCTTTAAAAAGTAAAGAAAGAAAAGGTTATTATAAAATAAAGCTCCCCCATTGTTTGCAACGGTTTGATGAACCTTGAATTAGTGGCCTCCAATGCCTGCAAAATCCAAAGATGCATTTAGTGGGCATAGTCAGAAATACAGAACCAGAACGTACGCAGGTAAGGCTAGACTCAATAAGGGCACTAGTCTTTGACCTAAGGGCCGCCGCGGGAGCGGACTGCTGGGCACGATGGACCACTGGTCCGACCCAGCAGCGGCAATTCTTATGTTCTCTGCATTCAGCAATAATTTTCTAAAATAGTATCACCATACTATCACAAATGGAACTAAGGGGCTACTGTTAAGTCAGACTTTTTTTTTTTTTAACAACAAGCAGTGGTGTAGTAAGGGGGGGAGCACGGGGAAAGGGGGTGCTGTCTTGGTGGGGGCGCTGGCACCCTCCCTCCTCTCCGCCCTTCCCCATCCCCACCCCACTACCCCGCGTGTGCCCCTTCCCTTTCCCCATACTTTCTTTAACGTTCGCAGCGCAAGCAGCAACCCTAACCTGCTGCTCACGCCAGCGTCGGCTCTTCCTCTGATGTCACTTCCTGGACCTATGCCTAGGAAGTGATGTCAGAGGACGAGCCAACACTGGCATGAGCAGGCTGGGGTTGCTACTAGTGCTGTGAACGTTAAAGAAAGTATGGGGGAGGGGTGTGTACGTGTGCCAAGAGGGGGCATCACTGACCCGGGTGCCTCTCACCCTAGCTATGCCACTGACCACAAGTCAGGCTATCTTTGCACAGGATCCCATTTTATGTAGTAAGACCATGTGATAAAATAACTCAACTTAACAGTAGCCTATGTTGATAATTCCCCCCCCCAAATGTCTATATAAAAGTGGGCTTGAGGAGAGTGTAGTGTAGTGGTTAGTGCTAAAGCCTCAGCACCCTGAGGTTGTGGGTTCAAATCCCACACTGCTCCTTCAGACCCTTGACAAGTCACTTTATCCTCTATTGCCCCAGGACCATTAGATAGATTGTGGTCCCACCGGGACAGATAGGGAAAATGTTTGAAGCGCCTGTATGTAAACCACGTTGAGTATGGCTGTAAAACTACACAAAGGTGGCATACAAGTCCCAATCCCTTTCTCCTTTCCCTAATATCAGAGCATCTAGAGACTACATATGCCCTGTTCAGAGGGTACTTGCATCCTTCAGGAGCCCGGCAATATCTGTATTTCCTATGCCATTTTTCTCTCACAATGTTCCATCAAAAATTCTTTTCTCTCTCATAATTGGAAAGCGAAAGAGAAGAAAGGGAGAAATTGGAAAGTACGGTCAGCTGGAGAAAGTATCGCACCCATTATATCCTTTGCCCTCAAAGAACATGCACTCAGTTACAACCCTGGTATGCTTTTAGCTAGGTCACTGGGCTGGTCACCCAATACTTTTCCATTCTTAAATTGAAATGCCAGCCATTCAGGCACAGAATGAAATGGAAAACTCAGAAATGTGATTTTTGAAAATGAGCCTTATCATCTTGATTGGACATTTGAGCAAGGGTCATCGATGCCTTTGTGAAAGCTTCCGGTTTGAAAATAATAATACATGCAAAATGACACCAGCACAAGGTTTTTTAAAAATTATAACCAAGATTTATTGAATTATTGGTTCTATTTTTCCTTTATGAGCTCAAAAGCGTCAGCATTATTGCTAACGTTGCGCTAATGGGAGATCGTTATTGTGGCCAAAGGCTGGCCTTCTCACAACGGTCTCGAACCCCTATCTCTGGTCAATCTATTATATAACTTTTGGCTCAGTGACATCATCAGTATAACAACGAATAACCATTCACCAAAGAGGTGGTCTTAAAAGTTTTGACAAAGGAAAATAAATCCCTCCATGTTTCCATGTTTAAAAGTTTAGAACAGTACATTTGATTTCTGAATTAACATTATAACATATTCAAAATAATTCTACAATTATTAACAGGGTGCTGAGAAATACTCAGCCCTTCCATGCTGACAAGTTCTGAGCCTTAAAGGAAAAAACTCTTGGGCTGCCTGAGCTGATAGTCTCACACACAAAGCGCAGGAGTAGTCTCTGACTTAATCACTCCCAGATGTTGCCTCAGGATTTCTCTAGACAAATATATTTTATGTTTTTCAAACCCTATGAGGTTCAACACAGTCACACATATTCATTTATACTTTGCTTGGCCAAGCCTCCATACATTCAATAAATCATAATTTTCATTGAAAACTACATCCAATTCAGTTTGGGGACATGCTATCCTTCTCTACCAGTCTAAAGCAAACACATCTGGTGTTAATTAACACCACGCTGCTGGGAGCGGGAAAAACTCAGAGAGGACAAAGAAGACAGAAAACTATTCACTGGCCCAAGATGGTGTCCGAAGACAGGACAGATATAGTACACACAGAGAACCCAAACTGGACTCCATGTAATCATGTAATCATGATTTCCACCATAATTTGGCTCAACAGCAAAGTACACAAGAAAACACCCTTCTTTCCCTTATTTTAATCTTTAGTGTGTTTTTCTCTGGCCTTAGCTACATTATTATTTAAATTTTTATTCACCTGTTTTTCCGTACGCTTCTATTTGGGCGTGGTCCTTAACTGACACAGATGTTTGTCTAACTAGAATTACCCAGAATCATACGAAAAACTGGCACTTTTGAAGAAACAACTCTACAAAAATACTGCACTATCATGCTCCGACATCCATTCCCATTTCCGTCCCATAACCAGCACCCCTTGCTGGCCACGAGCCACTACTCAACATTTTTGGGGGGAGAGAGAGTGTAAAAGGTAAGTACCATAAAAAAATCTGTCACACTATATAGATTGAGGTAATTGTTATCTATTGTTGCTGAAACCCAGCTTTTACAAAATCAAAAATAATCCTGGCTAATGAATTACAAAGGAGATAAACTCCAATACTGAACAGTTATCATCAAGAGAGCATGGATAGAAAAATACTGAGCTAATTCTCCATCTCTGAGAGGGCCACTGAACTTGCATTTCATGAAAATTACTGTCTTCTTGTTGGCTTAGAATGAATATACATGACAAGTTATTGCCTAGCCAGCTGCATGACAATAACCAAGAAGGTGCATTACAAAACTTCAGTTTATCACGTTATTCAAGGATACACAAATGCAGCAACTGAGAACCCAAAAATACTGCAGACCTCTAACATATACTGCTAATTTAAAATTTTAAAATTTATCAACCACCATTTCTGACAGAACTATATTGAAAAGACCTAGGTACCTAACTTGACAAAATAGGCACCCTTGATCAGCCTAAATGGACATTTCTCCCTTCTGAGGACCTAAATTTAGAGGCCTCTCTTTACTAGGCATCTACATTTGGATTCCAAAGTGTAGACATGAACAGATTGTGGGAATTAGATTAGGCAGCTAAAAATAAGTGACTAAACGTCAGGTTTAAATTTATGAATATGTTTTAGGATTTTAAGAATTTCCATCCTACAAAAACTTGACCACCTTTGACTGGGTGAACTATGGCTGAAATTTAGATACTTACAATTAAGACACTCATTTTTATGGGAATACTGAATTCATAGAAACTAAATTGCAGGATTTTATCTTGCATATGCACAGCTCTACACATGAGCTGGACAGCGAGTGAAATAATCAGATACTTCCGAGTTCCATATTAGAAGAAAGCACCTAGGAAAAGGATCTTGAAGTCACTGTAAATAATATGTTGACATCTCTGGCACAGTGTGCAGCTGCAGTGAAAAAGCAAATAGGATGCTAAAAACTATTTGAAAATGAATGATTTATAAAACGGAGAATACTGTTCTCTTTTTGTATTGATCTATGGTGTCACTGCACCGCACTGAGAGCTGCACCTTAAAACTAATGTATCAGGACTAAAAAGGTAGGGTGAATTCTGACAAAAATGATATAGGAGGATGGAATGGCTGAGCAGGTTAAAGGTCAACAGCTTGGAGAACAGATGGCTGAGAGAAAGGACCATGTTCTAGAAAATTGTTTATTTGGATTTATTAACCACCTTTTCATGAAGAGGTTCACCCAAAACAGTTTACAATACATTGAACAGTAATCAGGTACACTTGCCCCTCCAAATCCACGGTTTCAGCATCTGTGGATTCGGTTATTTGCGATTTTAAAACAAAAAAAACAAAAAAAAATTGGGGGGGGCTATTTTAAGACCTGTAAGCCCCCCAAGCCCCCCTTAAGTCTTACCTGGTGGTCTAGTGTGTTTTCAGGGCAGGAGCGATCATCCCATGCTCCTGCCCCGTGCAGATCGCTCATAGAAAATGGCTGCCTTGAGCTCCCATAGTCCCGGGGGTTAGGGGCAAAACCAGCCAGAATATTATTTGCGGCTTTTTAATATTTGCGGGCCAGCTCTGCCCCTAACTCCCGTGGATACGGAGGGAGAATGTATTCTTAAGTATTTTCCAATGTGTCCCAGCAGGCTCACAATCTAACTGGGATAATGGAGAGATTAGGTGACTTGCCCAGAGTCACAAGAAGCAGGCAGGGACTGAACTCATAGCCTCAGGGTGTTGAGAGGGAGCAGCCCTAACCACTAGGCTATTCCCTCCCAGTGCCCCAAGTGGGTTGGAAGAGGTAAATAAGGAATGGTCGTATCCGTTCCAGAACAAGGAATTGGAGAAAGCACTTTTTCACTTTGATTCTATAAACCACAGGTGTTAAACTCAAGGCCCATAGTCCGAATCCGGCCCACCTGGCTGTTTTATGCGGCCCGTGGTGCGATGCCCCCAGTGTTATCTTCTGGCCAGCTCCCTCCTCCTCACTGCCGCAGTGTGCACAAAGCCATGGGCGGCAGCTCTTCGCGTGCCCCGTGCCTCATCTGGAAGCATTCCCTCTGACGTTGCAACGTCGGAGAGAAAGCTTCTGGTTCAAGCGCAGGATGCATGAGGAGCCGCCACTCTCAGCTTTGTGCCGGCCAGAAGATAACACTAGGGGCATCGCACCGCAGGCCGCATAAAACAGTCAGGCGGGAGCCGGCCAGAAAGTAAGACACCCGCCAGAGGTAGGCACCTAGTTGAGGAACAGCATGGAGGGTGGGAGACAACAAAGGTAGGGGAATAATTTTATTTTGAATTTAGTGAATGAATTGTGTCAATTTTGAGAATTTACATCTGCTGTCTGTATTTTGCACTGTTCAGGAAGAAATGCATTTGTTTCTTTTTCTCTGGGGTTGTACTGCATGCAGAGTCTTGAATCTTAGGGTCTCGTTTGTATACATTAGTACTTTTAGTTTTTGGTCCCGTATTTGCATAGGGGTTATCTGTGTTCTGGTAGGAATGAATGTTGAGAAGCATACAGTGTGCTTTGTGTAGTTTAATTTTGTGGTTAACCATTATGTGTTGTTAATAAGATTATATTGTGTGTGTATATATGAAAAATGAATGGAAAAAATGGAGTTACAATTAGTACTATTATGGGGGCAGGGTCTGGGGTGGAGATTGGGCGGCGTCTGGTCTGCGACTTAGCCTGTGTTTTGGATTTCAGCCCCTTAATGTGATTGAGTTTGACACCCCTGCTATAAACGATGCCCAACATGTAGGTGCTGAAGAGCGCAAGTGTCAATCATATGTTAAGCGCTGTTTACAGAATCGTGCAGCTTTAGGCACAGGTAGGAGTTGAAACTTTAAGCTCACTCTATTTATGTCTGGGTTTTCTTGGCTTAAATGAGTGCGCCTAGTCAAAACACACCATAATTCGCCTTTTAACCATGCCTATTTTCTTATAAGCACCCTGGAGTAGACTCTTACGTCAAAGTGGTAGGTGCCAACCATCTAATTAACTGCAATCAGGTCTTTTAAATTGTTAGGTGTCTAGATTGGCTAGCCATGCCGATCTAGGTGCCTAACTTTAGGAGTTTTTAAAATAAAATCTAGGCCTTAATGTGCAATTAAGTTGGCAAACTTGTAGCTGAAAGATGTGGCCAAGAAAGTTATTATAATTGGGTACAAAAAGGATTTAGGCAAATTCCTGAGCGAAATGGGGTGGTGGCCGTGTTAGTCCACTCTTCAAAGTAATATGTAGAAATAAAACAAAAACATAAAGGAAAAAATATAATACTTTTTTTATTGGATGAGAAATAAGCAAATGTTGGCAAACCCAGTATATATAAGGGAAACATGGAAGCATTTCAGTGGCAGTTGGAGACAAAGAGGTGACAAAGCATTTGAATTTCTTTGTAGTGGGAAAGAAAGTCAAGGCTTTTGTTAAGTAAGAGACAGAGAGGTGACAAAACAATTTAAGTTTCTTTGTAGTGGGAAAGAAAGCTAAGGACCTTGCTGAGTCCTGTCCAGTATCATATTAAAAATTACAGTGCCAACTAGGATTTCACCTCTGTCGGATAGCACTTTGGAAAAACTGACCACTGCCCCAATGATTTCATGGCGAGCGTGCTAAAAGGAAAGTATAAGACAATCCAAGAACATAAGACTTTTGAAAGCAAAATGATAAAATATTTTGATACCCACCGGACGGGATTTTAAACTGCTTTGTCACCTCTCTGTCTCCTACTTAACAAAAACCTTGGCTTTCATTTCCCCTAAAAGAAACTCAAATTGCTTTGTCACCTCTTTCTCTCCAACTACCACTGAAATCCTTCCATGTATACTGATTTTGCCAACATTTGCTTATTTCTGATCAGAGAAAGGAGGGGTTACCTTCAAAAGCTAATCATAAACTACATTAAGTTAGTTCAATAAAAAAGGCAAATTCCTGGAAGTCAAATTCATAAACCACTATTAACTATGTAGACCTGGGAAAGCCACTGCTTATTTCTAGGTGCAAGCATCAAAGAATGGACTTATTCCTATGGATTTTGCCAGGTACCCAGACTGGCTGCTTTTCAGGACAGGAAGCTTGGCTTGATGGATGTTTGTTCTGTCCCAATGTAGCACACATTCTTACCGGCTGTTTTTTTCTACACCTAAGGGTCTATTTTACAAGGTTTTCTTGCATTCTGTGCCTCAGGGAAAATGCTTCCAAAATAGGCTCCACAGCTACTGATTAAAAAACCCAAACAACAAGCTGATTCACTTAAACCATAAACATCGCTCCCTGATAAGCTTCAATGGACAACTGAAAATAATTTGGGAGCTCATCTTACCTTTTTATTGGTGAAGGTGCAAAAATTTTGGTGGTGCCTTCATTTTCTCTGTTTTCTGTGTTTGCGTTGAGTCGGTTTATGCTGTTTGATCCTGGAGAAAAGACAGCCAACCTTTAAATTGTCATCTTATGGATTTGGCTTTAGGCATAGCACTGCACAAAACCTTCTACTGTCAAGAGTATAATGTAGAGCCATTACAATCTAGGTAAAATGTGTTTCTCAGTACTTACTAGCATAACAAACCCTTTACCTAGAGCTGCCTAAAGATCCCAAACAATATAATAAGTTAAATTACGATACTAGTTCTGAAATGTTTAGTACACTATGCAATCATTAAGCAAGCAAACATTTAAAAGAAATATAGATTTTTAAAATACGCTAAACACAACATTCCGACTCATGGAAGGAATAGTACAAAACCTTGAAAGAGGCCTCTGTAGTCATGAAATCTGGGAAGCCAGAAGGCTGTCATATTTTTGCAGAAACTACTAATACCTATCCGTAAAGAGTCTGCACTGAGCAACAGAAGCATACAACACTGCTCCTGCTTTAAACAGTTATAAAGGTCTGTGATTCACTTGAATTATGATATATGCCTTGAAAAAGACAAAAGAAACTTCTGAGTCAATATTCAACCATCATGATCAACATGTTTTTTTAATGCTGGCTGCAGCGATAAAATATACATAGAATCAGCATTGAATATCTGGATAAGGCAATGAGTCCTGGAACTTTTCCAAATTGTCACAGTTTTCAATCTGCTATCTAGATAACTTAGGATGTATTTTCCGTCAAGTAAATGGCAAGTTGTGGGCCTCTACAGAAAGGATCCGTACTGGCCTAGAAACAGTAGCAGAATGCCTGGAAGAGGAAAGCAACAGCATGTTGGTAGGGGTGGGGGGATATGTTCATGACTATGGGAGATTAGACACTGGGCCCTGTTGGGGGGAATAGGGGAAGAAGGATCAGTAGCCTAGTGGTCAGTTAAGAACCACCCATACCTGAAAATTTGGGACTCGTATATTCAGCAGTTGCATCACAAGGGTCGAAGTCTTCTTTTGAATGTTTTGGGTGAGGTGTGAGGAGGGAATGGGGTAGTCTGGATGGTGGGCTTTGGGGAGGGTATAGATCTATTTCCCAGTTACGTGGGATAGTATGCAGGAGGGGAGTTGGATATTTGCTTGTTTGTGGGATGGGGGTTGGGGGGGTCTGTAGTTCTTGTGGAATGGGGAGTAGGGTGATCTAGGAGGGGGGGAGTTGGTCTTGGGTCTGCTCATCTAGAGTGTGGGAATTATCAGAGTACAAATTCCCGGGGTTGTTTTTTTTTTTTGGCCTGGTGGTTGCGCAGGTCCGGGGCTAGACCCTCTATTTTGGTGGAAGTGGGAGTTCGGGGGAGGGGATGGGGGAGGATTGGGGTACTTGGTTTGTGTTGTCATTTGCATATGTTTTGTTTTGCAAAATTTCAATAAAAATGTTTCAACACTAAGAACCACCCATACCTAATCTAATCTAATCTACAATTTGTGAGTCGCTCTATGCCTAAATAGGTTCAAGGCGACATACAATTCGAATAAGGCAGAGAAGAAGAGACTGGAGGAGGAAAGAGAGTAGGACGGTATAGTGCAGTGTTCTTCAACCTTTTTACACCCGTGGACCAGCTGAAATAAAATAATTATTTTGTGGACCGGCAAACTAATAGGACTAAAATTTAAAAACCCCGATTACGCTCCAGCTCCGCGAGCTCGGTCCCCGCAAACCATCTGATCCCATTTGCACAAGCCGCAATTATGATTTTATATTTTATTAAAGTATAAAAAGTATATTTTAAAGTATATTTTATTAAAGTATAAAAAGAAACAATATTCTGAACAATTGTGATTTTATAAATACAAATATACAGAGCACGGACCAACAAAATCCCTGTCTCCCCTCCCCTTCACATATATCCCCTCTACTATCAAGAAAACTGAACAAGCCAAGTTCATAGAAATATCATGCTAACAGAATACTGCAGTCCCCAGTTATGTCTCTAGCAGGATATATATTTCAAATCTGATATATTCTAATCACAAAATAGAAATAAAATTATTTGTTTCTACCTTTTGTTGTCTCTGGTTTCTGCTTTCATCTTCTTTTCACTCTCTTCCTTCCAGCACCTGCCCTCTCTGTCTCTTCAATCCAGCATCTGCCCCTTCCATCTACTGTCTGACCTCTCCCCCTTCCATATGGTATTTGTCTTCTTTCTATGCCCCTCTCCCCTTTCCATCCAGCCTATGCCCCTCTCTCCTTTTTACACAATTCACTCCAGCTTCACTGCTCTCTTCATTTTTATCTCTCCTACACCAGATCTAGCATCTTTGTCCCTCTGAATTTCTCTGCTGACCCCCCTTCCCATCTCATTCCTATCTCTCCCCTTCCCTTCCTCTAATCTCCCTGCAAGCTGTTTCCTTCCTTTTTTCTTCTCCCTTCCCTCCTCCCCCTGTCCAGCAGTAACTCTCTTCCTTTTCCTTTCCCTCCTCCCCTCCCAGTAGCATCTCTCCTTCTCCCTCCCTCCAGGTCCAGTAGCAGCTGTCCCTTTTCCCCCCTTGCCCAGCAGCTTCCCAGACTCCTTTCCCTCCTCCCCTCCCAGCAGCATCTCTCCTTCTCCCTCTCCAGATCCAGTAGCAGCTATCCCTTTTACCCCCTTACCCAACAGCTTCCCAGACTCCTTTCCCTCCCCCATCCCAGCAGCATCTCTCCTTTTCCCTATCCAGGTCCAGTAGCAGCTGTCCCTTTTTCCCCTTGCCCAGCAGCTTCCCAGACTCCTTTCCCTCCTCCCCTCCCAGCAGCATCTTTCCTTCTCCCTCTCCAGGTCCAGTAGCAGCTGTCCCTTTTTTTTTTTTTTCACCATGCCAGCAGCTTTCTCCTCTCCCAGCAATTCTCCTTACTTGCTAGCGCTGCAATTCAGTAAGGCAGCCTCGGGTCCTTTGTTGAGTCACACCGCCTCTGAGGAAAGCGGAAGTTGCATCATCAGAGGCGGCCCGACTCAGCAAAAGCTCCAAGGCTTCCTTCCTGAATCGCTGCGCTTGTAAGGAGAGCCGCTGGGAGGGAAGAAAGCACAGTCTGAGGCTCCCCATTATCTCTCCGGCCCTGCGCTCCTCGATCTTGCCGGTCCTGCGCGGACCGGTAGGAAATTGAAGAAGTTGATCTCGCCGGTCCTGTGTGGACCGGCAGGAATTTTCTGCGGACCGACACCGGTCCGCGGACCGGCGGTTGAAGAACTGTGGTATAGTGTACTAGGGTAAGGTAATAAGGAGAATTAGCGGTACAATTCACATTGAAAATAGTGAAGACTCACTCCGTGTAGGCTGCTAATTGTCGATGGAGTGCGTTGCCACAAAGAGAAGAGTCTTCAGCTTTTTTTTTTTAATTTGAGATAATTGGGTTCGGTTTTGATAGCTGTTGGGAGGTTGTTCCACGTTTTTGCGCCGAGGAAGGTAATAAGTGTGCTGAATGTGCATTTGTATATTATTCCTTTAGGGCAGTGGTCTCAAACTCGCAGCCCGGGGGCCACATGCGGCCCGCCTGGTACTATTTTGCGGCCCGCGGTCTGTACTAGTGCTGCCCACTCTTTGCAGTGTCCTCCGGTTTCCCCCTGGCCTCCTGCTCTTACCTTCAGATAATTACCGCAGCCTGCAGAGAGGATTGCCGGTGCTGTAGTGATCCTGGCAGGCTGCCGTCGTCCTCAGCAGCATATTCCCTCTGCCGTGATCCTGCCCCAAACGTCAGAGGAGGGGCAGGACCACGGCAGAAGGAACGTGCTGCGGAGGCCGATGGCAGCCTGCAAGGAATGCTACAGCACCAGTGATCCTCTGTGCAGGCTGCGGTAATTAGTTGAAACTAAAACCGGGAGGCCAGGGGGGAAGCTGGAGGACGCTGCAAAGAGGGGGGAACATGCAGGCCTTCGGGGGGGGGGGGAGGGAAAGATTTATAAACTATAAAGAGTTTTACCTCATGCAAAATTGTCATTTCTTTAATAAGACATTAACTATTTTTTGCGGCCCTCTAAGTACCTACAAATTCAAAATGTGGCCCCACAAAGGGTTTGAGTTTGAGACCACTGCTTTAGGGGATGGAAGGATAAGGAGGAGTCTCTTGATGTTTCTGGTTGAGAAACCCCCTAGTTCCCTACGTGTCCTATTTGTCTTTGATTGAATTGTAAGCTCTAATGAGCAGGGACTGTCTCAATGTTTTAACTTACAGCGCTGCGTACAATGTTAGAGAAATCCACATCCAATATCCCAGAACCCGACGAAAGGCTGGTACAACTAGAGGTAAGCAAAGAGGATGTCCTCAGACAGATAGACAGACTGAAGAGCGACAAATCACAGGGCCCGGACGGCATCCACCCAAGGGTACTAAAAAAACTGAGAAACGAAATAGCAGAGACACTTCGCCAAATATGTAACCTCTGCCTAAAAACTGGGGAGATCCCAGAGGACTGGAAAATAGTAAATGTCACGCCCATCTTTAAGAAGGGATCAAGGGGTGACCCGGGAAACTACAGGCCTGTGAGCTTGACCTCGGTTCCGGGAAAGATGATGGAAGCAATGGTAAAGGACACAATCTGTGAACACATAGAAAACAATGGACAGCTGAAGGCGAGCCAGCATGGCTTCTGCAAGGGAAGGTCGTGCCTCACGAACTTGCTGTACTTCTTTGAGGGAATAAACAGCCAGATGGATAAGGGGGAATCCATAGACATCATTTACCTTGACTTCCAAAAAGCCTTCGACAAGGTACCTCACGAACGGCTACTTAAAAAGCTGTGGAACCATGGGGTGCAAGGGGATATCTACCGATGGATCAAACACTGGTTGGCAGGCAGGAAACAGAGGGTTGGAGTAAAGGGCCAATACTCAGACTGGCAATGGGTCACGAGCGGAGTTCCACAGGTCGCAGACCTGATGGGCCACCGCGGGAGCGGACCGCTGGGCGAGATGGACCTCTGGTCTGACCCAGTGGAGGCAACTTCTTATGTTCTTATGTTAATCAGCTAGAAGTAGTTTTTGGATCAAACTAGTGCAATTTTGAATTTCAGAGTCAGCAGAATAGGAGTGACTGGGGATTGCCACTGCATCCTCTGGTCCCTGAACCTTCTGAGGTAATCTAAGGGAGACTGGGGAGCACTCACAGGGGGAAAGCAAATTTGAAGAGTGAGAAATGCGATTTGGAAACCAAAAGTATTATATAAACAGGCTCTGGAATTGAAAATTTATATTCTGGCCAACATGGGAAGGAGGGAACAGGAGGTACGAAAATGGCACTACAAACCAACAGGCTTTTTGAACAACCAAGGGCTGCTATAACAGGCCATAACAAAGCAAATAAAATCCTAACACAATTGATTGAATTGGGGTAATCAGGTGTTACAATTAAATAAGTCCGCCAAGATGTTCAAGAAAAAAATTTCTCAAGGTTGTAAAAACTTTGTCCTAGAAGCAGCAAGATGTGTGTTAGGGGTTTGTTGCACCTGAGCAGGAAGAACATCATCAGCTTTGATCTGATGTTCTTTTTCCATGAAAAACACAGCTTACATAATAGTGAGATGTTTAGTAAGTATTTTCATGCTTTTCATCTCATGAATATGTATCCCAGGGTAACTTATGCTACCAAACACAAGATAGTTTAACACAGTGTTCTTCAACCTTTTTACACCTATGGACCGGCGGAAATAAAATGATTATTTCGTGGACCGGCAAACTACTAAGACTGAAATGTAAAAAAACCCCATCGATGCCTCGTCCCCGCGAGCTTGGTCTCACAAACCATCTGATCCCATCTGCACAAGCCTCAGAGACGTTTAAATTCCTACATGGCATAAATGCACAAGAGGTAAGTCTTTTTCAATTAAAAGGAAACTCTGGAATGAGGGGGCATAGGATGGAGGTGGAAGGGGATAGATGTAACCTCAGAAAATACTTTTTCACGTTAAAGGGGGTGAATGCTTGGAATGGCCTACAGGTCCAGGAGACAAAAAAGTGTATCTGAATTCAAGAAAGCTTGGAACAAGCACGTTGGATCTCTAAGGGAGAGGAGGGGATAGTAGATGGCATGGTTAGGTAGACTAGATAAGCCATATCATCTTTGTCTGCATTAATTTTTCTATATTTCTACTATGTTACTTTTCTAAGTAGGGCTGACATGGTCTGTGTGCAGACTCTGCGAAGTGCTTGGAGTGGGCATGGGCGCTAGTGAGTACAAAGAGTGCTGATGTTATGCTCAGTCCCACCTCTCCCTGATGCAGCCATAAGGCAAAACACTGGCCATCGTCGGTTGGACGGACTATGGGCTAGATTCACTTACCTTCAATCCTTGTCCGATCCATGTCCGTTTGTATGCAGGCCGATGAAAGAGCAGGAGATTGGGAGTGAGAGCAGGAGATCAAGGCTGTAATGGGTTCCGGCGAGCTGGTGGATCCAGGGAGTAAAAGTGGCTGGTACGGGTCCTTTCCATGCTGTGCTGTTTGGCGATTGTATCAGTCGTTGACATTCAAGCACATGCACTTTGCTTGTGGCTGTTGTTGGTTGGGATAGGCTTAATGCTGCCTACTTTGGGTAAAAGCAGTCGATGAAAAGGCAGGGTTGTCTCATGGGTATGTGATATCCTAGGCAAACTTCAGCTGTTCGCTCCCACCCCTCTCCTCACTTCCAGAAGCTGCTGCTCAAGACATCACCCCTCCCCAGTTCTTCTCCTTTAAAATAGGTGCTAATATTTCAAAATATGCGTGCTAAACATAACATTTATTATTCCATATTCCTGAATATTATATCCATATTCCTGAATATGGATCTAAAACTTGGTCAGTCTGTTTTGCCATTCTCTAGGGCCGGGCTGGCCCATCACTAAGCAGATTAGGTCTTCTGCCTAGGACAGATGCATGTGGAAATCATTTATCTCCGTTCTCCTTCCCCCCACCCAGGAAATCAGGGCTGGGAGCATAAGATCAGTGCAGGCAGGAGATTGGGACTGAGAGCAGAGAAGCAGGGCAGAGTGCAGGACGGCAAAAGTCAGGGCAGTCGGAAAGGACCTGAGCAACTGGTCCTCAGCAGTCGCTTATTTTTGGATCGGTCAGCCCAGTCGGTGTCCCTTTTTATTTGTGTGTGAATTGCATCCTTGCCTACTTTGCATGCCGTTTTCCCTCATTTGCATGCACGGATCGGAATCGGATCGGTACACAGGTTAGTGAATCGGGTCGGAGGGAAATCGGGTTGCAAAGGGGTCGCAAACCGATCGGTACACGATCAGTTTGCTTAGTGAATCTAGCTCTATGAGTATATCCATCCTTACACACTAAAAGATAAGTGACGTCTGTTAAGATTATTTATCTAAGTAAAAGATATATTGAACTGTCTATGGACAATTGTTCTTTGAATTAGTTTCAAGTTTAAGTTTCAAGTTTATTATAAATTTGATTAATTGCTTATTCAAAATTCTAAGCGATGAACATATCAGTAAAATTACAAAATTGAGGGGGCAGCAAAACAAACAAAGAACTAAACCTTACAAAACATATTAAAGACTAACTTTACACCACAAAAAAGCAGGGGAAAACACCACCACAATCACAAAATTGCACAAATCAGATTGGAATTGTCCAGAAGAGAATGATGTGCACTAAAGAAGTATCCTTCAATATGTCTAATGATTTGAAGATCTTTATTATTTGAACATCAGTAAAATACATTCATCGACTCGACATGTATATGTTTCGGCCATCAAGGCCTGCCTCAGGAGTCTGGTTCCTTCAGCTTTTTAGCAGCAGCCACATTGGAGGGACTCCTGCATATCCCAGGCTGCTGGTTCAGTTTTAGTAGGCAGCTTCTGCTGATGCCTTGGTCTGCCTGCTCTCAGACACTCTCCTTCTGAAGTCTTGTGCTCTCTGTAGCTCTCATCCCTGCTCCTCTTGAAGTCCCGTGCTCTCTCGAGGAGCAGGGACGAGAGCTACAGAGAACACAGGACTTCAGAAGGAGAGTGTTTTAACAATGTTACTAATGTGATCGTGGTAGGTTAGTTTATTGTCGAAGATAACCCCTAAGATCTTAATGCTACTTATCAACTGTAGAGTGGTACCCTTAATAGAAATTGAAAAAATACATTTAAAACTATCTTTCCAGGGAAGAACATGACATTTGATTTAATAACATTAAAAGCTAATCTGTTAGTACCAAGCCACTGGTGAATCTGTTCAAGTTTCTTATTAATAGCTATTATTTCAAGATAATTATTGGGATCAAGCGGATGTAAAAGCTGGATATCATCTGCATAAGCAAATACAGTAAAGCCAATGGATTGGCAGAGGGTCATGAGGGGTGCGAGAAAAATATTAAACAAAAGTGGAGAAAGAATGGATCCTTGTGGAATACCATATGTTGCTGAGAAACTTTCTGAAGTTGTATTGTTGAAGGACACAATTGATGAGCGATTTTCAAAGTACGATTTAAACCAAAGAAGAACCTGGTCTGTAATGCCTATGGATTGAAGTCTATCTATTAGAAGATTGTGGTCAATTGTGTCAAACGCCGATGAAAGATCGATGGAGATCAGAAGGTGAATGATGATTGATGAATGATTATTACCGGACGTTTTTATGCCTATGAAGTGATTTACATTCTATTTGATGGAGGGTTTCTCCATAACGAGGATCTGAGGATTTTCCTCTGTGTATTAACCTAGCCTTTCCCTCACTATTTTTGCACAGCTGGTGTTTTGTCATTTTGAATAAATAATTGTTCTAGCTGGGGGCATTTTGATTTATGAGAGTATCAAGAACCTGGAGTTACCCAGTTAGCAGCAATTTTCAGTCCACTACTCTGGTTAACTATCTGGATAAAGTTAGACAATAAAAAAAAGTTATCCTAACTTTATCTGGTATCAGTCTTAGTATCACTTGAACCTGAATAACAGCCAGCAGCTGCTCAACACCTGCATATTCAGTGTTGGTATCTGGGGAAGGCCCAGTGACGAATATTTGGGCATAAAAAGCTTGAAGTTGCTAGTGTTTAAAATACACGTTGACAACTGAAGGCTCCATGTTGATCTGTAAGATTTTATTGAAGCATTTTATGCTTCATTGATAAAATTGGTTAGAAGATATTGTAGTTCAATTTGTTTTAGTTATTCCTGTGGACTACCATTACAGTTTATACCAGATAAGTTCCAAACGAAGGCTTCTAGGTCTTTAAGATACCTCAAAAGCTCAGGTACGGAAGGTGAAAAATATTCTTCAATATTTTTAAATACAATTTTAAAAGAGACCCATAAGGTCCAAGTCTTTTCTCGGTAGGGAGAAAACTGTATAGGTTTGATGAATTCCGGTTGGAAGTTGTAGACCAAAATCATTTGAGAAAAATTAGACAGTACTTTGGTATGTGTTACCTGGTCTATGAAAAACTAGATCATTACTTCATGAAGATTATAAAGATTCAAGGTATTGCCATCAGATGCACACTTTAAAGCGCAAGCAAGTAGCAATTAGAAAGGCCCAAGATGAAGCAAAATTATGGCATTAAATACTGAAAAATTATTTGAGAGCATATACTAAACAAATACAAATGAAGGATTATAGAAAACACAAGATAAGATCAAGTACAGAACACACACGAGAAAAAAGGGAACAAAAATGAAAATCTGAAATAAAAAAAAATACAAATGTAAATGCAAAATACAAAGGGCTCAGAAATTGCTAAAGTGCCAGTAAATAGGACAAGAAAGCACAAAGAAAGGGATATCAAAAATGCAAAGCCAAACAGCATGCAATAAAAAAAAGCATAACGGCCTGAAGAACGGGAACCAAGATACAGTATTCTTTATTCAAATGTGTAATGCTGCTAGGGGACAACTCGGTGCAGAAGGCATAAAAGAAATTTATAAACACTACAATCCTGTTGGACAAAAAAGGACTATTACATTTTAGGACATTTTTATTTATTTTTCAGTATTTATATACCACTTATAGCCTCTTGTGGTTTACATTCAGGTTTTTCCCTATCTCTCCCAGTGGACTCGCACTCTATCTAATGTAACTAGGGCAATGGGGGGATTGAGCGACTTGTCCAGGGTCACATGAAGCAGTGTGGGATTTGAACCCACAACCTGTAGCTCTAACCACTAAGCCACACCCGCCCCCTAAGTATATTAGATCTTTAAGGGAGAGGAGAGGACAGTACATGGCATGGTTGAGCAGACTAGATAGAAAAATGAAGGCAGACAACATGGTCTATGTTTCTACTCTCACAATTCAAACAACTGGAAGAAAGAAAATGATGAACAAAATGACTACCATCCAGCTACAGACTTCAGTTCAAATAACAAACCCGAACAGATTTTGTACAAGCAACTCTGGTCCTAATCTGGAAAATAAAGCCCTAAAAGACTAAGGAATTGCAGGCTCTCATAACATGAATAAGTGAACTGATCTAATAAGAATCATCGCAAACTGGGAAAGACTGGAGAGACAAAACAGCATGAATAGTGTTAAAAGTAAATGGATATAAGAATAAAAGCAGACACACCAAAAAAGGTCACCTATATTTTGGATATAAGAGTAAAAGCAGGCATGAACAAAAAAGGTCACCTATATTTTGGAACGGCTTGCATGTTTAAACTTGTAGAATACTGACCCCTTGCCATCTATAAAACTGATCTTTTAGCTCTCTCTGGTTCTTGTTTTCAGTTCATAATAGGGCTTTACCTCCTGTTCCATACATTTTGAGTTACTCATAAGTGACTTTATCAACACACCTTCTGAAAATCCAAATCTATTGTAGCAACCAGCCAACCTTAATCCATCTTTTTAAAAAAATCTGGTTAGGCAAGGCTTGACTCTACTAAACCCATTCCCAGTAACACATGTCTATACTCATAGATGGTCGCTACCCTAATTCTTTTATTTCTTTAAGAATAACTTCTACCATTTTGCCCTGAATCAACATCCAAGCTCACTGATTTATATAGTTTCCTAAATCAGACCTAGAGTCCTTATTGAGGGACAGGAGTATATATTTTAAAGAAAACATACAAAATTTGGGTGTTCTGACAGATGTGGGATTAATCTTTTAGCTTGTAAGTTCCAGCTGATGTTTCGTTCACTTTTTCTGGGCTGTAACGTCATCTGTTGTGGGCTTACATACCAACAAAGGACTTATGAGTGGCAGCATACTCATTAGTTTTGTCAAATGCAGATTATTGTAATTTGTAATACAGTAGACTCTTTGTTAACCGGAACTCAAGCTACCAGAACTCTCAAGCAACCAGCAAAAAATTCAAAGAAATTCTGTAATACTTAAAATAAAAATGAAAATAAAATCAATTTCTGGCAGAAATTTAAGTGTAAACTTGGCACGCCACACCTGAGTACACCCACAGTTTGCCTACCACATGTCCGGTAATTTGTATGGAACAGTTTATGGTATGGCATAGTATGGGATGTTAGGCCTATTTTTAATAATAACTCTCAAGCAACCAGAAACTACATTTATCCGGCATCTATCAATCCCCATGGATGCTGGTTAACTGAGAGTATACTGTACTGCATCAGTTACATATAATAGGCTAAGATCAGTGTAAAATAAGATCACTAGACGTATCTCGTCATTGTTAGCAGCATCTACTAAATAGAAAGAGAATTCAATTCCAGCTCTTCTACTCGCATTTAAATCTGTAGGAATCTCTGGACCCAGTTATCTATGTGCCTCCAAGGCAGTTGTGCTTATATCAGTTAGGACATTTACTTTAGCACTCATTGACAAGAGTGCATTTGGAGAATGGTAGGCAATTCACATATATGTATCAGGGTCTTAAGGTTTGAAATATATTGCTAATGGCTATTTGCAAAAGTTAAATTATGCTGATTTTAGACATGAAAATGTGCTTGATTGCACAGTTAACAAAAAGAGGAATAATACTGGATTAATTATACATTCAGAACTGATTATGGGTCAGGGTGGTTAGGGAGAAGGATTAGATATTATGTAAAATACCATTACTACTATATGTTATACAATGGTACTTTATATGATGGGAAATATTTTATTATGCATGTCACTGAGATTTTATTGAAATTGTAAGCAAAAAATTGCCTCTAGGGCAAGCTTATTTTCAAAGTCTCTCTTGGCCTCCCTTATTACTGCTTGCCATTTTCTGAAAGATGCCCCTTTAACTTTCAAGTCACCAATTACTCTGTGCTGACAGTCATTTGGTCTTTTCCCCCCCTCCCCCCCCAAGTCATTTCTTAATGAACAGAATAGATTTTATCTGGGCTTCCAAGATGCTAGTTTTTGGCCCGGCAATTGCTCCATATAGGGTTATTTTTCCCTAATTTCTGCATGTTGTCATGCCCAGTAGTTACAGCTGCAGCTTCGACACCCTGAGGTTCTGGGTTCAAACCCCATGCTGCTCCTTGTGACCTTGGGCAAGTCACTCAATCCTCCATTGCCCCAGGTACATTAGATAGATTGTGAGCTCACTGGGACAGATAGGAACAAATGACTGAGTACCTGACTGTAAACTGCTTAGACAATTAATAGGCAGTATATAAACTAACTTCCTTCTATAAAATTGGTGACGGGATAATCGTGCGCCAGACGCCAGCGCACCGACAATCCAGCGCCGACAATTCGACGCAAGACAGAAGCGCACGGGGGAAAAAGGTAATTTTTAAAGAGCTCCGACTGGGGGGGGTTGGGGTGGCAACCCCCATTTTATTGGTTAGTGTTTGTGCTGCTGTTGCGGAGGGGTGTGGGGGGTGAAACCGAAACCGGAGAAAATGGAACTTTTCCTGAAAAAAATTAGAAAAAGTTCCGTTTTCACTATAATGGAGGTTTCCAACCCCCCGAACCTCCCCTCCAACAGCAGCGCGAACACTAATCAATAAAGTGGGGGGGGGGGGGTTGCCACCCCAAACCCCCCATTGGAGCTCTTTAAAAATTACTTTTTCCTCCGCGCGCTTCTGTCTTGCACCGAATTATCATGAAAGAGGAGCGGGGGAAGGTCTCCGAAAGTTGGCGAAACAGGTCCCGTCGAGCTTCTGGATACCTGCATTCTTAAAGATAAGTGATATAATTCTCTCTGCTGGTTAAAGTTAAATAAGAAGATTAATAAAGAAATTTGGATTACAGCAGAAGAGTTTCAAAATAGGGAGGAGGTGGTCTAGAGCAGGGCTGCCCAATTCCGGTCCTCGAGATCTACTGGCAAGCCAGGTTTTCAGGATATCCACAATGAATATGCATGAGAGAGATTTGCCTCCCTTCTTGGTATGCAAATCTCTCTCATGCATGTTCATTGTGGATATCCTGAAAACCTGGCCTGCCAGTAGATTTCGAGGACTGGAATTGGGCAGCCCTGGTCTAGAGCAGTGGTTCCCAACCCTGGCCTGGAGGACCACCAGGCCAGTCGGGTTTTCAGGATAGCCCTAATGAATATATGTGGAGCAGATTTGTATGTCTGGCACCTCCATTATATGCAGATCTCTCTCATACATATTCATTAGGACTATCCTGAAAATCTGACTGGCCTGGTGGTCCTCCAGGACAGGGTTGGGAACCACTGGTCTAGAGGATCAATGACGGAAACTTGGAACCAGTTAGTCTTGGTTTAAGGTTCTTTTCCTAATTCTAAGCAGGTTTCCGTGACCCTCCACCTTTCTTCTCTCATACTCTTTGTACCTCAAAGTGAGATTTTGTGTACCTTTGGTTTCTATCAGTGATCACCCCATCCCTTAAGGATGGTCTGGCATTTGATTGCCTGCACCTTTTTTGCTAGAAAAAGTAGCACTAATTATTACCACCATTGTACAGTGCAGCTCAAGTCCAGTAGTGCTATAAAAATGAAAGTAATATTATTTCTAGTTGCCCCTCTGGTTTCAGGGCCGCCTACGCCATGAAACAATTTTTTAAGGCATCTAGAAACCTTATTTTCCTACAATGTCTCAAATGAGATGTCTGCCAATCAGAACAGGCAGGGGCAGCTTAAGACAATCTGCTGCCTGAGGTGAGGGCTCAGCTGGTTCTGTCCTCCTCCTGCCCCGCCAACCACCCAAGGCATCCAAAATGGGGGATGAGGCTCCACAGAGCTCTAGCAAAAGAGCAGATAGGCCCTCGCTCAGAATGCCAATCCGATCATGTGGCTGTTTCACACAAAAAAGGAAAAGCAACGTATATAATTAGAAAGAAATCTGTTTTATTAGCCAACAAAGAAAACCCTGAACAGTACAAAATATACAATAGAAAAGGGCAAACCAAAGAGCTATAATCCCACCCCCATCCCACCGAGCCCAAATACTGCAACATATCAAAAAAATCACAATCCCAAGAAGGTAGATACAGACAGGTACCAAAACAGTAAACAACCAAGTAGCCAAAGCCTCCCCTCCCCCCACCCCCATCACAGCCAATCACAAGTCTGGGAACACAGGACCAACAGAAAAACTGAAAGTCCTGATAGGCAATATAATTAAAATACACACACAAACTTTTCTGTTTATTTGCAGCATAAATTGTAGCAATGTAGCCTGGGACTCTAACACAAAGCATACTGACTCTTGACACTGCACAATGAACTAGCATGAAACCAAATGTAAGCATGAAACCAAATGTAGGTATACGAATACAGGATGTCCGGGGCGGTACTTGGAGAGACCTCCCAGGAAAGGGACTTGGGAGTTCTGATCGACAAGTCGATGAAGCCGTCCACACAATGGCGGCGGCAGCAAAAAGGGCAAACAGAATGCTAGGAATGATAAAGAAGGGGATCATGAACAGATCAGAGAAGATTATCATGCCACTGTACCGGGCCATGGTACGCCCTCACCTGGAGTACTGCGTCCAGCACTGGTCGCCGTACCTGAAGAAGGACACGGTACTACTCGAATGGGTCCAGAGAAGAGCGACTAAGATGGTTAAGGGGCTGGAGGAGCTGCCGTACAGTGAAAGATTAGAGAAACTGGGCCTCTTCTCTCTCGAACAGAGGAGATTGAGAGGGGACATGATCGAAACATTCAAGATACTGAAGGGGATAGACTTAGTAGATAAGGAGGTTGTTCACCCTCTCCAAGGTAGGGAGAACAAGAGGGCATTCTCTAAAGTTGAAAGGGGATAGATTCCGTACAAACGTAAGGAAGTTCTTCTTCACCCAGAGAGTGTTAGAAAGCTGGAACGCCCTTCCAGAGGCTGTTATAGGGGAAAACACCCTCCAAGGATTCAAGACAAAGTTAGACAAGTTTCTGTTGAACAAGAACGTGCACTGGTAGGGCTAGTCTCAGTTAGGGTGCTGGTCTTAGACCAGAGGGCCGCCACGTGAGCGGACTGCTGGGCATGATGGACCACTGGTCTGACTCAGCAGTGGCAATTCTTATGTTCTTATGCTCTTATTTATTCTGAAAAAAATAAATAAATCTATGGAGATGTACAGTGTTCACATGCCAACAATTTTTTTTTTTTTTAATCTTTATTAAATTTTCAATCTACAATTATGCATGCAAATAATTCATGTACATATAATATTACATGAAAAGCACAATGCAGTTTATAACACCAAGATGTAAGTTATTATAACTAATTTCCCTCCGTATCACAAAACCATAACATGTTTGGTTTTTTTTAATGCCAGCCGCAGCAGTAACAGCTCCGACGCGCATAGGAATTCTATGAGCATTGGAGCTGTTACTGCCGTGGCCAGCGCTTAAAACCTCGCTACGGTTTGGTAAAAGGGGATCAGGAACTTATCCGATACCTGCTGGTTCTCATGATTTATTCAGATTTCTTAAATTTAATTTGGAGCTATATTTCAAAGGAAAAGTGATAAGAACTTTTAAAGTGTGTTTCAGAATTTAAACTGGATATTTGTGGCTCCTGTTGTTAAAAAGAAGTATTAAGTACTAGAAAATAGAGAGTTTTAATTCCTTCATTGTGTAAGACCACCGATTCAACTCAGATTGCCTAGTATAATTATTGGTATTTGAGGCAAACGTTTTGTATTTAATTTGGTGTTCGGTTGTTTTTCTGCTGGAGTGCATTCCTGCAGTCTTTTCTGATTGCTAATCTGCTGAATCCTTGACCAGTGTACACAGTTATATGAAGTTTGGAGTATCTGAAACAATTTTGTTTTGAAAGCTAAATGTTTGTTTGTTTGTTTTTTTAGAGAACTGAGGGTCTAGAGCCTTGGGAGTGATCTACTGTCGGGATTCTAGAAGTTCTGTGGTGCAGGGCTATTTCCAGTCGATATTCATAGAAACATAGAAGATGACGGCAGATAAGGGCCATAGCCCATCAGGTCTGCCCATTCTACTGACCCACCCCCAAGTCTACTATCCTAGGGATCCCACTCCTGGTGACAGGTTCCCTAGGATACAGTGCTATCAGGCTCCGTGTGAGGTAGCTGTGGGACTGTGAGGTAATTCCTGAGGAGTTTTATTATTTCTGAATCAAAGATACTTGGCTCAGATAGTGTGTGAATGTGTGTGTTGAAACTCTATGAGCTGATTTCATATCAGAAGTTGCTTTTGTTTTTATGTTTGTTTGGTTTTTTTTCGGGGGGTGGAGTCCTGGGAGGGTCAGCAAGACAGTGGTGATACATTTTTTGGTATTTTATTGAATTTTGGGACTGAGAAACACTCTCTGGTACTTACCTGTGGTTTTAGATATCCTAGAACAAAGTTGATATTAAGCTGAAAGGCATGACGTTTGTTTAAGATTTTAATATTATCACTAAGTATAATGGTGTAATCAATATAAATTTGATCACACATGACTGGTAAATTAGCTTTGCTGCTCATTTATATTTAAATTTAATTTACCTCATTTAAATAACATCTGATAACTATTGTTTGACATACTTATTTCGCTTTCTTTCATCCTCAATTGTTATTGGGGTTTTTTTAGCTGCAACAAATAAACACAAATCTTTAAATGTTTAACCTCTGTGTTGGTGTGAATTGAAGGGGAAACCTATTGAAACATCTGATCGTAATTATAACATCTCGTATGTTTTATTGTAATAATTCAATTGTAATGTAATTGCATCATGTCGCCACTAAGGGGTTTTACAGTCTGAACAACAGAGGTCTCCAACAATGAGTTTTTCAGAGGTTTACACTTCCCCCTCCCCATTCGCGGTTTCTGCACTCGCGATTTCACATAATTGCGATTTTTTTCTGGGGAGGGGGAAAATTTTAAAAAACATATTTTTTTACCTCCCTGCCGCCTTCCCGGCCTTACCTGGTGGTCTAACGGGCTTTCGGGGCAGGAGCAATCTTCCTACGCTCCTGCCCCGTGCAGAACGCCATGAGGAAATGGCTGTAGGGAGTTCCCGTCGTAGTCTCGAGAGATTACGGGAACTCCCACAGCCCATAGAAAAAAAAAATCTCGATTTTACAAACACTGTGACCAAAGCATTGGCACAAACTGGCAATAGCATGCCATTTAATTTTTGTAAAAGAAACTGAAAGAACAGAGACACCACAATAAAGGAGTAAACTGGGGGAGCTACTTCTGCCCTTGGCACAGAAAGCATTGCATGCACTAGCAGAGTTTAAGGCGGCAGCAGCCATGGCACCACAATGTGGAGAATACAAACATGGTTCTTATTGCCAATATAGTCAAACAAACCAGGAGAAAGATCTCCACAATCCAAGTAGACATGAACAAACCACAGTGGAGATACGTAGTAATTTTGGTGTGCAGTTTATTCATAAAATGTAAAAGTACGTGCGGTGGCTCGACAAGCACGTGTTTCGGCCGATATGGCCTGCCTCAGGAGCCTTCCTTGAAAGCAGTGGTCTCAAACTTAAACCCTTTGCAGGGCCACATTATAGATTTGTAGGTACTTGGAGGGCCACAGAAAAAATAGTTAATATCTTATTAAAGAAATGACAATTTTGCATGAGGTAAAACTCTTTATAGTTTATAAATCTTCTCCCCCCATCGAAGACCTGCATGTTTCCCCCCCCCCCACTTCTTTGCAGGGTCTTCCAGCTTCCCCCCTGGCCTCCCGGTCTTAGTTCAGCTAATTACCGCAGCCTGCAGAGAGGATCGCCGATGCTATAGTGTTCCTTGCAGGCTGCCGTCAGCCTCCGCAGCACACTCCCTCTGCCGCAGTCCTGATCCTCCTCTGATGTCAGGGGCAGGATCGCAGCAGAGGGATCGTGCTGCTAAGGATGACGGCAGCCTGCAAGGATCGCTACAGCACCGGCAATTCTCGCTGCAGGCTGTGGTAATTATCTGAAGGTAAAAGTGGGAGCTAAGGGGATTCCCTCTGGCCAGCTTCTTCAAAATGAGCCTTCCCCTCCACAGTGCATCCTGGGATGCACCAGGGAGGGGCCCGAGGCTCTGATTGGCCCAGGCTGTTTAATGCCCCTCCTATGGTAGGGGCCTTATGCTTCTGGGCCAACCAGAGCCTTAGGCCCCTCCCCAGATGCATCGGCATGGAGCCTAAGGCCCTTAATGAATCTAGCCCTTTGTGCACTAATGCACAGATTCTCTAAACAGTGCCGATATCAGCAGCCTACATTTCTATCACCTATCTTTGCCATGAATTGCACCTAACACCACTTTTGGAATTAATCACGCCTATAGTGGCCTCTGACGGCGCAATTCCAGTACTGGTAAGTACTTTAAATTTAATGTTGATTGCCGTTTCAAATGGTGTTTCCCAATTAACTTATGCACCGGTCGGGTGCTGTTTATAGAATTTCCCCCTACATGCCAAACTGTGCATATGAACATATAGAATTAAGGGGATTGTGTCTTTTTACTGTTTTTTTTTTCCTCATGCCAATTTTCAACCTATTCATTTAATTTTTCTAAGCTACAAGCTGGAACTCCTTTCCCACACAAATACACTGGGTCAATTTTTAGGGTGTATGTGTGGAGGAAGTTAGTATATCTCAACCCCCTCTCCCAGGCTAATTTATACCATTTTTAAATTAATGTCTTTGTACTGTTTTTTTTACTCCTCATGCCATTCAGTTAAATTTTCAGAGATATTTTGTCCTTAGACAGATGGATGGACAGTGGGATACAAAGATATGTGCATTGCGGCTTGAATTATTTGGAAAGAATAGGCCTTCAGTAACATGGGAGCATTCTATTGTAAATAGATGAAGTCTTGCAAAGCAAGATCTTTTTCCTGGGGAATAGTAAAACTGATCATAATATAGCAAAATCCCAGAGCAGGCATGAAGCTTTTGCTTTTATTTTTACACAAAAGAGCTACCGATGAAAAGGCATGAGATAAATCCAAATAAATACATTTCAGTGACCATGAATGTGATGTGGTCATAAAACTGAGTCCGTCAAAGTCCACAACTTTCTGGTTTGCTGATAAGGCTGATTCTCCAAACATGTTGCCTACTATATTGGATATCCTTTAAGCTACAGGATTCTACTCTTATCCTCCATGTCCTTCTGGATAATACGTTGACTTTAGTTTTCTTGTATTAAATCTTGCTTTATCCCTCCTTCAGATGTATTCATGCACTTCATCACTGCATGATTTTATATATGTATATATAAATAAAAAAATCATGCAGGTGCTTACTCATGCACTGGTGCTCTCTAAGTTATATTATTAACCCTATTAAATGGAAGTAGGCTGTCTCCTTTAAAGCATTTGCAAGTTATGCAGAATACAGCAGTGAAATTGCTGTAGCAAGCTTGTACGTATGATCATACAACACCTCTACTAATTGCTCAATATTGTCTTCTTGGGTCCTGCAGAATTAAATTTAAGATCTTGTTTGATTTGCCTGTGGGATAAGGGCTTAAGGCTTCTGGCTTCTTCCATTTTAATTTCCCTTAATCTGCTTTCTTTCTCTCTAAAGAAAATCTAATTTTTATTTACCTGATTTTATGGTTTACTTTATTCTAACTTTCCTGTAATTTATTATTCTAAACTGCTCTGTTGGCAGGAAGCAGGGTGGACCCCTGGACCTCTCAACCCCCTCCCAGTGAAGATTGGCAGGGGTTGGTTATGTGTGTGTGGGGGGGGGGCTGTGTGGCTGAGGCAGGGGGCATCCATCCTGCTGACAATCTTTGCAGGGGGTCAGGAGTGTGGAGTCTGAGTTTCAAAGGCAGGAGGGTGTGGGCTTCCCTCCTGCCTATCTTCTTTTTTTGTTTGGGGGCTGTTGTCAAGGGGGGGGGGTCAGCATGACTTATATTTTTAATGGGGACAGCATGTGTAACACAGGCTATGCCCATTATAAAAAGAAAAAAACATAAATCTTCCTACCCTAAACAGCAGAGCGGCAGGAGGCCGCTTCTGGGCTTCCCCTTCTGCTCAGCTGTTCGGGCTTCTCTGCCAGCTCTGCACATGTGTCAAAGTCGCTTTTCAAGTGACTGATTGGATGGGATTATGACAGACCTCTATGAAACTTATTTGCATGTGAAATCATTAGAACACTGCTCAGACAATTTATTAGCCCTATAGTAACGCACAGGATTTTAACGACGATTTTTGTACATCCGGGCCTCTATCTCCTACTTACCCACCCACTTCCCCCTCTTCCTGTGACACTATCATTGAAAGGCTTTCATGTTTCACTTATATATTCTGATATTTGTCGATATTTGCTTATTTCTGATCTGAAGAAGGGTTACCTTCAAAAGCTCATCATAAAATGCATTGAATTAGTCCAATAAAAAAGGTATTATCTTATTTCCTTTGTTTTTTTATTTCTAAATATTACTAACATACAATAGTAAAGCCTTTGGTGCAGGTGGATGAGCAGAATTTCTTAGAGTTTGTGAGTTCAATTCCTACTACCGTTCCCTGTGACACTTGGCAAGTCACTTAACACTTCATTGCCCCAGGTACAAAATAAGTGCCTCTCTAAAGTATGTAAACCGCTTTGATTGTGTAAACCACCCAGAAAGTGCTATATAAGTCCCATCCCTCTTTACCCTTTTAAGCAGACAGTGCCAATAGGCCCTGTCTGTACGATGTGATAGGTAGGATACTGGTAAGGAGTGGCTAATTGGATGTCCAGGTGGCAGCATGGTTGGTTGCATTCCTCTCAAGTATTTATGTAGCCAGTAGCTGGTTGAGACCTGCTCATAAAACAGGTTTGAGGAAAGGCTTATAAGATGGGGTTTTTTTTTCCTTAAATACTTGCAATGCTTAATAAAATTGGAGCCCTGTATATGACCACAAGATGAAAAAGCCCCCCTTCCCAAGAACGAAGTGTGACAGGCAGGACCATGTCTCATTCAGAGACTCTGCTGCAAACCCTATTCCTGACAAACCAGTGCCTATTCCTAGGACCCGAAAGCAAACAGTAAGGTCTGACAGGCAGGTAGCATACACGGCAGAGAGTCAGAGAATAGGACAAAGTGCAGCAAGTGCTCAGAATTCCTGCAATCAACCCTATTATTCCTTATTAAAAAGTGCAGCAGTAAAAACTCCTTTTAAACTTGCAGCTTTCCCAGCTGACACACACAGGGTTAAGGAAAGGGGTGGAGTCAGCAAGGCTGACATGTATCCAGCAGGGCTAGAGCCCGGGAAGAATAAAGCTTCCACAGCTGAGAGCTGGTGGGAAGAGTGGCAGAAACAGGAAGAGCTAGAGCAGCAAGAGAAACCAGATCTGTCCAGAGTGTTGGAAAGTGCTGTCTGCTCTCCAAAGCCTTTGCCTCATTCAAGGGGGCTGTCTGCAACTCCCAGGCAGAGCAGGAATCATTTGCCCAGAGCCAGGTTAACTTTTGAGGAGGAGATTCCTAGGGAGAACTGTAAGCAGGCTGGCTGGGAGAAAAGAGAGTTTGTGCAGAGTGGGGTAAGGGAATCACATAGCAGAGAAGTAACTCCTATGGAGGTAAATGAACCAGAGTTTGAGAATGATATTATAGATTATCCTATTGAATTTGATTATGAAACAGAGGAAAGAATGTGTAAGGAAGGCATGGAAGAATAACCCTTATTTAGTTAAGAAGCCTTCCGGGTTAAAAGTAAAACAAGGATCCTATAACTAGAAAGGATTGCAAACAAGGACTGTTTGAATGTGGGGACAGGTGTGTGGTTTGAATGAGCTTTGGTGTAGTTGGAGGAGGGGGGGAGAAAAGCCCAGCAGTGTTGCAATTGAAGCTAGGTTTAAAACCAGGGCTGTTGCAAGTACCAAAGTTTGTCCCTGTCCAAAGATATTGTTTAATTGGGAACATGGGAGGTATACAGGGTCCATTTATCTGTATTCGGGTGGAGCTTGTTCCCATACCTACTGGCCCCGGCTAGAGAGAGTCAGGGAAGTAAGATGAGAGAGCTCTTTGGAGCTAGGCACAAGAGTGTGTGCTTTAATTAGACTGTGGATCATAGTAGCACTCTGTGAATTGAGTGCAGGCAGAAGTACTGCCTGGAGTTGCTTGCAGGGTTGAGAGAAGCCAATGTGAGCCCATTTGCCCAGGCTGCTTGGACTGAGCTAAGGCAGCAGCCCAGGGGCAAAGACTGTGAAATCAAGTGGCTGTTTGTTTAGATTTGGAAAAGAATATTTGTTTGGATTTGGAAAATAATAGAAATCCTGAACTGTGTGGATTTGTAAAGCGGGCTGTATTTTGGACGTATGGACTGAGTGGAAAACCCGGATAATGGATTTTGCAGCCAGTTGCTCTGTTTAGAGCAGTGGTTCCCAAACCTGTCCTGGGGGACCCCCAGCCAGTCAGGTTTTCAAGATATCCCTAATGAATATGCATGAGAGAGATTTGCATACCTGTCACTTCCATTATATGCAATTCTCTCTCATGTATATTCATTAGGGATATCTTGAAAACCTGACTGGCTTGGGGTCCCCCAGGACAGGTTTAGGAACCACTGGTTTAGAGCATGGACAAAGAAAATAAAACTTTTTGATTTTGAAAGTGCAAAAGAAAAAAAAAAAAAGACTGTTTATTTGCTGAAAGCTACACACCTCATTGACACTCTGTGGGGACTAGATCCAAGCGTGCGTGGTCGGGGCTCTAACCCCGCCATAGAAGTTAATAAAGTAGAAAAGAGGTTCTCATTTTATGTTGTCTCAGGAGTGGAATATAAATCTAAATAAAAAAATGAAGAGTTTAATGATTCTATTTCTTTTCACTAACTCAATTATTTTAATTTTATTCATTACAGTACCACTACTTTAATTTAGGTTTACGTGTTAATCGCTGTTGATGCTGTGATTAACATGTTAGTTGCAATTTAAAATAATCAAAGTATCTTCAGTATGCTTTCCCCTAATCCCAGCATTTCTCCCTCTACAATGTTATTCAAAGTACTTGGTCAAAGTTCTTAACTAAAAGTAAATGTATTTTTGATACTTAAATATAGTGAAGAACACATATCCCAGCAACTTTATTGCTGTACAATTCAATCCACTTTGCTTTTAGTAAAACTAAATTTTAAAAATGACAGTCAGTCATGCAAATGTGCTTGTGAGTTGTTATTAAACCAGCACACAAAAAGATGTTCAACAACTACACTGGCAGAAAGTGGATTGCTCAGTCTGATTAGAAATCCTTCAAATCAGGCCAGGATGCACTATTACTGATATCTTTTGACTGGGTCTACAGATATTTATCTTACTGAAAACTTGACTTCCATATAGCGAAGAATAATTTATCATCATTGCAGTCTAATTCCTCACTTGAATCTTCATCTTTGTAATCATCATCGTACTGGCCAATTACAGAGAAGGCTTTCACATTGGAATCATTGTCTGTGTTGTTCTAACAATTGATCATCTAATGGCAATCTTTGTTTGAATATCTTTGTGAACTGATGCAAAAATGTCAAACACGTAGGAACCCTTCAGTCTTGAGGTCAGACAAGCAGACTTCCTCTCTAAAGACTAATGGACAGTCACCCCAATGTATAATTTTCCATCAGATGACCAGAGATATACAGTATCTGCTTACCAAGAATTGCAACCAGCGTCAGCTTTACCTCCACTTCAAAGTGACCCATCTCACAACTGTTCAGTTTGTCTGGAGTGCAGCAACCATTTCAACAAACGTGGGCAACTCCACCGATCTCACAGGCTGTATTCACTGAACAAAACATTTAAGACGGCATGATCCGCTCTTTGTGTGACAAGGTTTGCAATAGCAAAATCATATTTAGATTTTGCTGTTTCACTTGGTTTATTAAGGAATTGTCATTTATATCTGGTTTCCGCTTTTACTTCTTATTTTTAACTTCAAGCATCAGAAAAAACTAGGGGCTCCTTTTACTAATCTGCGATAGCGGTTTTAGCGCACGCTGAATTGCTGCACCGCTAGACGCTAACGTCAGCGTTCAGCTGGCGTTAGTTCTAGCCACGTAGACGGGTTTAGTGCGCGCTAAAATTCTGCATGCACTAAAAACACTATCGCAGCTTAGTAAAAGAAGCCCTAGGTAAAAGTAGTTAAAATTGGTGAAATTATTACTTCAAGTGTTATCCTGTACAAGTATATTGATACAGAACCATATGTGTCACATAAGGAAAACTCATAAGAAGTGCCTCTGCTGGGTCAGACCAGAGGGTCCATCATGCCCAGCAGTCCGCTCACGCGGGGGGCCCACCAGGTCCAGGACCTGTATAGTAACCTTCTATCTATACCCTTCTATCCCCTTTTCCTTCAGAAAATTGTCCAAACCCTTCTTGAACTCCAATACCATACCTTGTCCTATCACGCCCTCTGGAAGCGCATTCCAGGTGTCCACCACCCGTTGGGTGAAGAAAAACTTCCTAGCATTGGTTCTGAATCTGTCCCCTCTTAATTTTTCCGAATGGCCTCTCGTTCTTGTAGTTTTCGAAAGTTTGAAGACTCCTAATATGTGCCAGCTTAGGATAAAATCTTGCACTGAAATTATGGGCTCCTTTTACAAAGGTGCGTTAGGGCTTTAACGCACGGAATAGCGCACGCTATATTGCCCCATGCGCTAGCCGCTACCGCCTCCTCTTGAGCAGGCTGCGCTAATCCAGTGCGTGCACTAAAAACGCTAGCGCACCTTTGTAAAAGGAGCCCTGTGTATGTTTAACCTGTAACTCGTTCTGAGCTCTTTGCGAACAGCGGGATAGAAACCAATTAAATAAATAAATAAAATTAATAAAAATTTACTTATGTATAATAGTTACATTTACTTAGGGGTCCTTTTACTAAGGCGCGCCAGCTGTTTTAGCGCACGCTAAATATTAGTGCGCACTAAACGCTAACATGTCCATAGACTATAATGGACATGTTAGCATTTAGCGTGCGCTAAAACAGCTAACTCGCCTCAGTAAAAGGACCCCTTAGTTACTATACAACACTGCCAGTCCAACACTTCTTTCTCTTTCTCCCCTTTGAAAACCCTGGCCTACATTTCTGGCGCCTACCTTTTCCGAAGTTGCGATTCTATAAATGGTGTCATCGCGTGATCGCCATGCGATCAGCAGCCACCAACAATGGCACCATTTATAGAATCCAGACCATACTGTATGGGACGTGCTCCTGAGCTTTCCCTCTGACCTGCCCTGAACAGGGATAATCAGGGGGGGAGGGAGGAACTGAAGCAAAGTGAGAGATGCCAAACCTTGGGCAGAGGGAGGAAGGTAGAGAGGGATATGCCAGATAGCACACACAGGGTGGGGGAAGAGGAGAGAGATGCTGGACAATCATAGGGAGGGAAAGAAGAGAGAGAGCAAGATACTGGACCTGGGAGTGTGTAGGCGGATGAGATATTGGAACTGGGGGTGGATGAGGGGCCAAGATATTG
Organism: Geotrypetes seraphini; assembly: GCF_902459505.1. Taxonomy (NCBI): domain Eukaryota; kingdom Metazoa; phylum Chordata; class Amphibia; order Gymnophiona; family Dermophiidae; genus Geotrypetes; species Geotrypetes seraphini. Next base: position 538,668,836 of record NC_047084.1, read on the forward strand.
GACCACAAGGCAGCCGGGGAGGGGATAGGAGCAGGAGGGAAAAGAGATGGGAAATGCAGGCAAATAGGAAGGGGAAGATAGTGAGTATCAGGAAGCAGGTGACATGGAAAAAGAGATGATAATGGATAGTGAAAGCGATAATCCTTTTATACCCTACACCAGTGTTTCTCAAGTCGGTCCTGGAGTACCCCCTTGCCAGTCAGGTTTTCAGGATATCCCAATGAATATGCATAAGCTTGATTGCATACACTGCCTCCATTATATGCAAATTTCTTTCATGCATATTCATTGTGGATATCCTGACTGGCAAGGGGGTACTCCAGGACCGACTTGAGAAACACTGCCCTACACACCTCTCTGATCCCCTCAGTCACTTTCCCTCCCCCCTCCACTACATCCATTCCAATTCCCTATGTCTCTTCAGATACCATTTCTGATCTCCAATCACATATTTTCTCCCCAGCCTCACAGTTTCAATTACCCTCACTCACTTTTCTCCATGCTTCCACACCCCTCCCTATACCTCATTCTCTCCCAGTACCCTCCCGTATTTTTCTTGCTTACATCCCATAGAATCTCCAAACCTGAGACACTCTTGCTCAGTCCTGCCACAAACCTTACAATCCCTTTATTTTCTACTCTTATTCCACCTCCTCTCTCTCATCCCACCACATCCTCTCTTATTTTTTGCCCCTCTCTACAGTCCTGCTTGCTTCTGATATTAATCCTTTAATTTCAAGATTAATTTCAACTAAAATTTTTAATCGAAATGCAGCCCTATTTTAAATGTAAACAAATTCCCCAGAGGGACTACATCAAACCTTTTCAATATTCAAAACATAAGAAAACATTGTTTCAATATTTTATAAATTGCTTTTATATTTGCAAGTTCCCCAAAAAAGAGCAGCTCTAGAACCCCTGCTGTAATAAGAATAATATTGTAGTATAATAAAAATAATGGAATGCTGTCAACATAAAAATTAAAAAGAAAAACCTCTTTAATGGATGTCAAAACATAATTTGCATAAGTGCTACCTACTGAAGTATTTCATATTATGCAAATTTATGTTAAGAGCGTGAAGTATCAAAATTACTCACTTTGGCCTAATGTTCATCACTGCTGGAAACCACAACTACTGAGCAAAGGGCACAAAAACTTGACAGTAAGTGCATAATGTGTTTTATGGATGCAGCTGGCTCCTTTCCTTCACTCTATTGGAAACAGTAATTTCAGTATACCTTTCAAAATGCATGCTTTTTTTAATCCCATCAATCTTCTGCTTTGAGTTTTCAACTAAATGGGAAACAGCCCCTTCCAGACTACGCCATTATGAGCCCAGCCACCACAGAAATGTTTTTGGCACAGAACCATGATCTGTGGGTCCCTCTGCAACCCAGTAGGTCAGGGCTGCCCAAGTCCGGTCCTCGAGATCTACTGGCAAGCTAGGTTTTCAGGATAGCCACAATGAACGTGCATGAGAGAGATTTGCACACCAAGAAGGCAGTGCAGGCAAATCTCTCTCATGCATATTCATTGTGGATATCCTAAAAAACCTGGCCTGCCTGTAGATCTCGATGACTGGACTTGGGCAGCCCTGCAGTAGGTGCACATTGAGTCTGACCATTGAGTGTTGCTATTCTATAGTGGTTGATAGTCCTTCCGGGGGCTGTAAATGCTGCCCCAGAACCATCCCCAACCTTGGCCATCTCAAACAGCAGAAACTGAGTTCAGAAATCAAACCCAGTTTCTTGCATGACAGTAGACAGCTTTACCCCTGAACCAATGCATCTTAAATAATAAAATGCTAGCCGCGCATGCGCACTTGCCTCGCGTGTTCCCTGATCCCTTTTCTGTTGGGATGTGGCAAGACAAGTGCGCATGCGCGCCCTTCCCTGCTCTCCACCTCACAATATGGCCCTACCGGCCAAAGGCGCAGCAAGGCAGTGCCGAGCGGCGGCTGCCGTGAGGAGGCCGCGACGGCTTGAGGCGAAACGCGGTGCAGAGCGGCGGCTGCCAGCCGCTAGCACCCCCTTCCCTCTCTGTCGTGGCCCAAGAAAAACGTGGCAGTGCGAGGCCTGGACGTCACCTCCGCACGATGCGACGCCTGCGCGCTGCACAAAAAAGAAAACGCTGCGTTTCGCCTGGGCAGACATGTTGGTGGTGGCGGCTGTGGAAGAGGGAATGGGAGCAGACACCAGCTCCCCGTGATCTGGCAGAGGCCCCACACACTCCCCCAACTCTGCTGACCTTTGCCCCTGCCTGTCCCACAGGGCACCTCTAGCAATCCTGGCCCACAATAGTCGGCCCAGACCCAAGGAAGAGGAGACACTGGAACACCAACAATGCAACAGGTATTCTGGATGGGGTGAAAAAGGTGGAAATAGGAAAGGTAAAAGGGGAAATGGAATATTGGTAAGTAAAAAGAAGGGAGAAGGGCTACTGATGGACAGGGGGAGCAGGGAAGGGGTACTGCTGGACAGAGGGGAGGTAAAAGGAAGGGAGAAGGGCTACTGCTGGACAGGGGGGAGAGACAGAAAGAAAAGACAGAAAGAAAGGGGGGCAGGGAGAAAGAAAGTAAGAAGAAAGACACACATACAGAAAGAGAGAAATAAATGCCTAAGTCTACACATCTATTCTAGCACCCGTTAATGTAACGGGATAAAAAACTAGTGTCTTATAAATTAGAAGACATTTTTTATTTTTTTGAAGTCATACAGGAACTGTTTTCCCCTCCCCCTAGCAGGGCAGGATTAACCAATAGGCCAAGTAGACACGTGCCTAGGGCCCGAAATGGTCAGGGGGGCCCGAAGGAGGGCATCAACATTGGTTTTTTCCAAATGGCAATGGGCCCCTCCAGCATTGATCGGCAACACGCCCCCCCCCCCCCATCGACGGTAAGTAAGACAAGTAAGCAACGCGGGTAAGAAAGGCAACGGGAACTGTAGTTGTGCAAGCGGTGCTGCTTGCCCAAAGCTTCCCTCTGATGCAGCTTCCTGTTTCCACCTGGGTGCACGGAGGGGCGGGGCAGGGGGGCCCAGTGTACTTGGGTGCCTAGAGGCCCTCGACGAATTAATCCTGCCCTGCCCCCTAGTAGCTTTTAGACCTTCTTTTTGAATCAACAAAATTAACATTGATTTTGGATACTCCTTTTAATATGCCACTGATCACTGACAGTGGCTTGTTTCACGGGGTAGTCCCTGAAGAAGTTTCTTCAAGTAGAATCTTTCCTAAGCCTCCGACAAATTTCATACCTGACATGCACAGAATAATCACTTGACACTGACTACAGAACTTTATCAATACCGTTTTGAGTTTCTCTCTTTCATCACTGCCAGTTTTTTGGTGTCATGCGTCTTCAGCTGGAGTGGGAATGTCCCAGGTGATCACAATTTCTGGAATTGGCTCATGCCTTTTTTAGTTGTAGCAAGGCAAGTTACATTCAGTTACAGTAGGTTAGAGCTGTAGCAAATAGCACATTTTACAATTTGGCTGAATATGAATAATGAAAAATATTTTCTCTTAGGCTTCCGCGGCCGGGGTCATGATTGTTGCAGCTGTTTTGGTCTTGTCGCGTCTGAGTAGGTAGAACTGACGATTCAGCCATCATGCTGTGGCTTTCTTCAGGGTATATGATGGCTGAAACGTCAGTTCTATCTACGCAAATGAGGCGAGACCCAGACAACTGCAACAATACTGAAAAATATCATTTGGCCAAAAACGAATAATGAGCATTGAGCTTCAACATAACAAATACTAAAAAAAGCAGTGTGATATCAGAGATCAAGTATTTATTTCAGTAAGAACTAGCACAGCAGAGCCCTGGACTATTCATAGTTCAAGTTAAATCACAATTCAGCTGAATACAGATAATGTATTCTGCACACTATTTGGATCGAATCAAATACAAATAAATATTCAGTACAGCTCTATTAGGCATATCCCTGTCTCTGAAGGCCTTACAATCTAAGGGGTCCGTTTATTAAGCTGCAATAAGTGCTAGCATGCACACACAGTTAGATTGTGAGCCTTCGGGACAGTAAGGGAATTTTTCAAGTACCTTTCTTATTTCTAATCTTAATGTATATTTTCTGTAAACCGCTTAGAACCTAACGGATGTAGTGGTATATAAGAAATAAATTACATTACATTACATATCACAGTTTAAAAGGGCTTACTATGGGACGCATTTAGGCGTCCTATGGTAAGATCCCAATCTTCACGTGTAAGTCTCAAACCAAAAAATATTTTTATTTTTTCCACAGATGAGACATATCAGGGGAAGGGGAGAATAGGCATTTCTGTACTAATCAGCATGCCTACATTGCTGCATGCTAACTAATTAGTGTTAAGATTAGCAAATGAGTCCTTATCAGCTATAGAATGCATGGTAGCAAGTGCTCACATGCTAATTTATGCTATTGGCAGGTGCTAATGATATTAGCATATGGCCATTAATTTAAAATATTGAAAATGTTCCCATTTTCTAGTTGTGGGAAAAACGGCTTTTGCATGTTCGCAAAACTCATGTAAGGGTGCATGCTAAGGTCATCTTTTCCTGCAGCTTGGTAAATGGACACCTAAATTGATATCTGGAAATAATAATAATAATTTTATTTTTTCTATACCGCCACAATCTTATGACTTCTAGGCGGTTTATAGTGAAGAGAGCTGGACAATCAGCGAACTAAAGAATACAAATAGCAGAGATGTCACAGTACAGTCAGCGAATTACAGAATACAATTAGTAAAAATACACATATTTCTCAAGTTAGCAGCATGGTGTTAATTGTTTTAAAATGGTATCTAATCTATTGAACAATGCTGTCTTAATTTATTTCCGAAATGCGCCATAGGTCAACCCAGCTCTGTTGATGTAATTGCCTAGCCAGGTCTGTTTACTAGCTTGAAACTTAAAAGTTCTGTCCAGAGAGGACCTGTATTTGCAATCAGTGATCCTTGGATAGGCAAAAAGATTGCAATTTCCGGCTGTCCTAGTGGGGATGTGTAGCTCGAAATGTGGTAAGAGATAGGTAGGGGCCATTCCCCACACCAGTTTAAAGCCAAAGCAAGAGAACTTGAACATTATTTGCGCCTCCATTGGCAACCAGTGTAGCAGTTTGTAGTAGGGGCTAGCATGCTCGCTTTTCTTTAGTCCGAATATTAAGCGGATGGCCGTGTTCTGCACTGGAAAATTAAGTAACTTGCCTAAGGCCACAAGGGGCCACAATGGGATTTGAACTTGGTTCACTACATTCAATAAGAAGTTGAACACAATTGTGAAATTTGAGTGAAAAACTCAGTTGCAATATTCAAATATAATATTCAAATGAAAAGTGGGTCTTTAAATACCGGAAGCTGAAGGCCGGTGTCCATCTTTATGTGGCCCATTGAGCACGAATCGGTGCCTGTGCAAGTGTGTGCGTTTTTGTGAGTATTGAGTGAAAATATGGTTATTTATTTCACTGCTACCAGTCTTAGGGCTCCTTTTACGAAGGTGCGCTAGGACCTTAACGCGTGGAATAGCGTGCGCTAAATTGCCGTGTGCGCTAGCTGCTACCGCTTCCTTTTAAGCAGGCAGTAGATTTTCGGCTAGCGTGTGCTAAAATCCTGTGTGCGTTACAAACACTATTGCAGCTTAGTACAAGGAGCCCTTAGTGTGCGTTTTTAGATCTGGTCCTGATGATCCCTTGAAGCAGCCTTGAGGTGAAACGCTTGACCATCATCGGGTTGAAAGGCTGCGCCCAGGATTATGCACTGCAAGTTAAGTGACATTATATATGCACCAGCTGTAACTTAGCTGTTACTATAAATCTGGAGGATTATTTTTGTATATAAAGTAATTCCCTTTCCAGTTGTGTGGAGAGGTTACTCCCCAACGAGGTTCTGAGGCTTTTTTCCTCCAAGCTTTCATTTGAATATTATATTTGAATATTGCAAATGAGTTTTTCACTCAAATTTCACAACTGTGTTCAGCTTCTTACTACTACTACTATTAATTATTTATTTCTATAGCGCTAACAGACGCACACAGCACTGCACAGAGTCACAAAGAAAAAGAAAACAGTCCCTGCTCGAAAGAGCTTACAATCTAAATAGGCAAGACAGACAAACAGGATGCAATGGATACAGTTAAGGGGAACGGTTAATCAGCTGGCTGGATTGGATGGCAGTGGGGAGTACAGGACAGTCAAGCCATTGTGACATCACTGATGAGGTTGGCTCTTAGGCATTGGTAGAATGAGGCATTATGACATCACAATCTCAGCTCTGCTTCCCAAAGACTGAAACTCTTCATACTATTACTTCTACTAATTATTTCTATAGAGCTACCAGACAAACGCACAGAGCACTGTACAGAGTCACAAAGAAGACAGTCCCTGCTCGAAAGAGCTTACAATATAAACAAACAGGATGTTATGGATACAGTTAAAGAGAACAGTTAATCAGTGGGCTAGATTGGAGGGCAGAAGAGTGGGGTTAGCTATATCAAAAAGGTGGGTTTTCAGTCTGCTTTTAAACAAGGGAAGGGAAGGGGCTTGACAGATAAACTCAGGTAATTCTTATTGAATGTGTTGATATACCATTGTTAGCTGAGGGTTAACCATCAATTATTGGCATTATTTGGCACTAATCTAGACTTACACAAGCATCTGTGTATGCTATTCTATATGCTGCATGTCCAAATTCTTTCATGAGCAATCCAAAAGAGGGCATGGCCAGGTTAGGGGCACTCCAATAATTTACATGCAGTATTACAGAAGTGCTATTATATAAAGGGCAATTGGCAAGGAATATCCTTTACAGAATACAAATTTAATGTGGCTCATTCTAGCACCTAATTTTAAATGCAGCAAAAAAACTATACACTGTGATTATGGTTTGCAGGGTTTCCCAATCATCCAGTCAAAAAAATTGAAATGACAAGAAATAATAAGCATGCAAAAAAGTGGAGAAAACAGATCTCATACACAGACAGCCGGGATTACACTGTACCCTAAGCCGTCTGCATCATCATTGGCCTGAAAAAACTCCTGAAAACCCGACTGGAATACGGCTCTCGAGGACCGGAGATCCCTACCCCTGGTGTATGTGTATGAGGTCTGTTTTCCCAACTTTTTTGTATGCTTATTATTTCTTGTCATTTCAAATTTTTTGACTGGATGATTGGGAAACCCTGCAAAACATAATCACAGTGCGTAGTTTTTTGGGTTTGTTGTTTGTTTGTTTTTTTGCATTTTTGAAGAATTATGACTATTTTCCCTTTTATTTATCGGTTTATTGTTAACCTAATTTTAGATGTCATTTACCTAATCTGGCCTATAATGTTCCTCCTCCCATTATCCATTTTCCCCCCAGACACTGCTGCTAATTGTTTTGCATATCGCTGTCTCCAAGAGTTTTCCTTTGTTTGGTTCTGCAAAAAAGAGGTTGCACAATGGATGTTCTGTGGTTCATGTCTCTTGTCTAATTGCTAGTGTCAAAATTAACCCAAATAAATAGCAACCTTATTAAGGAAACCAAGACACTGAATTTTGTGTTTCATACCCGATTGCTAGTTTTTAATTTTAGGTTTCCTAACAATGACTGACTGAAGTGGAGCTGTCTGTGTAAATTATGGTTTCACACAGAACTACAATCTACCATCGAGAAGCTAATTAAAAACTCCTTCTTTATCACATGAATTTAGTTGTTAAACACTAACCATAAGAAAATGCAAAACTGATATTCTGCTCAGAAGCCCTAGCTGCATGCATCAGATTCTTATTCAAATTAAGCACAAGCCTTGTGCATGTAATCTATACCTCGTCTTTCAGCTTCAATGGAAATAATTAAATCTGTCTCTATAGAGAAATTATCATTGGAAACACTTTTATAAAATTCTTTTGAGAATTACATTACCTATGATAGCCTAAGCAAGGTTATTCAGCAGATGTAGTGCCTTCTGAAAATGACTATTTCATGCCATTTACAACCTTCTCATCAATAAACTACTGAGCAGCTCACGGAATAACACATAATATGAATACACTACACAGTATTTATTAAAAACATAAATGTTTGACATTATATCACACAGATATTAATCAATCAATTAGAATTTTTTTCTACAGTGCTGACCTAAATGCCTTTTTGGACCCTTATGAAATGTTACACATTAATTCAATTCTTAGAACCTTTCCTATCATACATACTCTGATTCCTATATAAACATTTTCTACACTATCCAATAAATTTCTTACTTCATTATTAGGTAACTTCCAATCTGTAAACCGTATATACTGATAATCTCCACTATATTCTGTTATCACTTGATTCCCTTGATATGTAATTCTCAAAATTGAATCCTCTACCACACCATGTAATGTACACGAATCACTGTTATGTAATTTATCTAGATAATCTTTATTACGCAATTCTTTTGGTAATTCCTATAATTTGTATTCCGCCTTGAACAATATATAATGTATAATGTATTCGAAATTCATTTTCCTATGAACTGTTTTCCTACCTTCTTCTACTCTATGTTTATAACCTAACTAATTTATTTTTCTCAAGTACTTTAGCAAGAATGTGAGCCTTTGGGACAGTCAGGGAACTCTAAGTACTTTCTCTTCATCTTAATTAATCTTACTTATTGCATTTCTTCTGTTTCTACTGTAAACCGCTTCGAACCTCACGGTACAGCGGTATATAAGAAATAAAATTATTATTATTAAAAAGAATGCTCAAATAGAATGTTCCATAATGAAGGCATCTCCGTGAAAAAAACGACCATGCACGTGCTCATCCTTTAAACCCACAAAAATAGTGAGAAAACTTAATAGTGCAAGAGAACTAGAACTACAAGAATCATCCAGGATTATAATTATGCAAAGACAAAGCAAATGTATTCATTGTTATGGAATGAATAGACTTAGAAATCAAGCACAGGTACTTAAAAAACAAGTTCTCAATTTGACTGGTAGCCAATGTAGCTCTAACTGAGCTGGAGAAATGCGTTTATTTTATCTCAGATCAGTGATTTGCATAATAGCATTTTGAACTAATTGTAATGGGGTTTTTTTGGGAAGCCCAAGAAAAAGATTATAATAATAATCAAGTGTGAGCAAAACCAAGGACTGTATAACTCGTCAGAAGTCAAGAGGGTTTACAAGAGCATGTAATTAGAGAATGACACGGGGACAGATTTTTCCCCATCCCCACAGGAACTCAATTTTCCCGTCCCGTCCCCGAGGGTTTTGTCGCTGTCCCTGCCCCATTCCTGTAAGCTCTGCTTTTAACCACACAAGCCTCAACACTTACGATTTTAAAGTGTTTGAGGCTTGTGCAGATGAGGACAGAGTTTGCAGGAATGGGGCAGGGACAGGAAAAGAACTCATAGGGATGGGAAAATGAGTTCCTGCGGGGACGGAGAAAAATTTATCCCCGTGTCATTCTCTACATGCAGTCTCCAAAAGTTTATAAAACATGTTGGATTACTTTAGTTACTTGGGGTTTATATGATAAATATGAACTTAGAAACACTCCTAGGTAATTAACTTTATCTCAAACAGGTATCATCCCACCAAAAAGCTGGAAAGGTATGGGAGGGAAGCAATCATCTTAAAGACATGCAATCACTGTTTCTGGTTTTTGAAATTTATAACTAAAGAATTACTTGCACATCATGCCAAAATTTGAGCTAAGAACAAAAGACCAGTATCTATTTTAAATGACTCAAATAATATAAATTCTCCAAAAACTGGGAAGAAATCACAGGAACATGCTTTAACTAAGCACAATAAATTCTGATATATTGCATTTTTAAAAAAAATTTAGGGCATCATAGAGCCGTATGCTTAAAATAGGTTAAAGGACGTTTCTCAGGAGTATCTCCCTTAGCATGTCCAGACCTTCAAATTTTTCTCAATCATTTGCCCAGTGGTTTTAGCAATATACATTATGGGGCTCATAATCAAAAAAAAAAAAACAACCCGTCTAAAAAGTGGCCTAAATGGCTACTTGGACGATCAAAAAGCCTAATAGTCCAAGTACCCATAATCAAAGCTGGTTTTAGACATTTCTAAAACCAGCTTAGGCCTTTCCCCTGCCTCTAAACGCACAGAGAGAAAAGAGGCATTTTTAGAGGAGGGGAAAGGGCGGGAGGTGGGCCGACCCACACCTAGGTATACAACACATATAACCAAAACATTTGACAGGTTGCCTAGTCGGCACTTATACGTTTTGACTTAGACCAAGTCAAAACAGGTCTAAGTGCCGAAAAAGGGGCCGCTGAGCTGATGGCGGCTGGCGCGATCAGCTCAGCGGCCCGGCAACCTGCCCACCCCCCACCGCAACCATCGGGGCAGGAGAGATGGGTCTCTCCCCTGCCGCAATAGCGATACCACCAAGTGCCGCCAAACATGGCACTTGGGATTGTTAAAGCGGCAGAAGAGATGACCCATCTCTTCTGCAGCAATCCACCCCTCCAATCGGGCCAGGAGAGAGCCCAAGCCCTCCTGGCCCTGCCGAGTACGATCAGGGCAAGAGGGAGCCCAAGCCCTCCTGGCCCAGCGATCTCCCCCCCCCACCACACGATCCGACCAGGAGGGAGCCCAAGCCCTCCGGGCCTGGCAATCTCCCCCCTCCCCCCACCACACGATCCGTCCAGGAGGGAACCCAAACCCTCCTGGCCCGCAACCCCCTCTAACCCCCACTAAAATACAGGCAGGAGGGATCCCAGGCCCTCATGCCCCCGACGCAACCCCCCCCAATGACCGCTCCCAAACCCCCGACTGACCCCCCCCCCGACGACCCGCGACTCCCCTGCCGACCCTCCCACCCCCCTTCCCCGTAACTCAAAAAATGTTGGCCGGATGGATGGGTGCCAAGCCCACCCATCCGGCAGGCCAGCCAGCATAGAAATAGAGCCGGATTGGCCCAGGCAGCTCAAACCCCGCCCACAGGTGGGGCCTGTGGCGCCTGGGCCAACCAGAATAGGCCCAGGTGCCTTAGGCTCCTCCTGTGGGCGGGGCCTTAAGCACATGGGCTGGGTTGGGTTTATGTGACTAAGGCCCCGACCACAGGAGGGGCCTAAGGCTCCGGTGCCAATCCGACCCCATTCTAACGCTAGCTGGCCTGCCGGATGGGCGGGCTTGGCACCGTCCAACATTTTTTGAGGTACGGGGAAGGGGGGTTGGTGGTGTGTGGGGGTCGTGGGGTCGGCGGGGGGTCGCGGGTCAGTGAGGGGGGCCGGTCGAGGGTTCGGGGGAGCAGTCGTTGGGGGGTTGCGTCGAGGGCAGGAGGGTTTGGGCTCCCTCCTGGCCGGATCGTGTTTTGGGGTGTGGGGGTGATCGCCAGGCCAGGAGGGCTTGGGCTCTCTCCTGGCCCCAACAGATTCGGCCCAGGGGGGTTGGGGATCGCGGGACAAGAGGGCTTGGGCTCCCTCTTGCCCCAATGTCGTCGGTGGAGGTTGGGGATCGCGGGGCAAGAGGACTTGGGCTCCTTCTTGCCCCGATGTAGTGGGGGGGGGGGTGGATTCTCTAACCGGTATTGTTTTTGACAGACACCGGTTACAGAACCCAGCTTTTAGGCGAAGGACTGGCTCCTCCTTCGCCTAAAAGCTTAGGCTTTTTTTAGGTTGTTTAAATGGTATAAGTTTAGACGTAGTGGTGGTCTGGGCGTTTAAACAGCTGAATGTAGAGGCAGGCCATTATCAAAAAAAACCCCTCCTTTTGGACTTTTTTTTGATAATGGACATTTTCCCTGCTTCTACTTTCAATGTTTAAGGCCTTAGGCCAAAAGGGGACTTAGACTTTTTTTTTATTATACCCCTCTATGCTTCATATCCCAAATATTAAAATAAAGAGAGTTTTTAAACAATTTTACACAGTGAATTATCCCTTGCAGATGTGCTCCTGGCAGTGTGAGACTGATTGTTCGTGTCATGCAGCTCTATTTACCTGTTTTTTTAATATTGTTTAAATATTTTTTTTAATATCATATATGGAATATATTGCTAAAACCACTGGGCAAATGATTGAGAAGAATTTGTAGGGCTGGACATACTAAGGGAGATACTTTGTCCTTTTTAAAGCACATGACTCTCTAGTATTCTAAAAATGTAAAAATTGAAAGTGCAAAAATCTGAATTTACTGCATTGCTTAGTCAAATATGTTTCTGTAATTGTCCTGCTTGTTCTCATGATTCTTTCCCATATTTTTAGAGTATTTTCATTATTTGGAGTGGGATGTTAGGATTCCCCTTTTTATAAGGTCAAATATGATGAAAGTAAGGCACAAGTAGCCACCCTATAGGCACCTAAGTTAATAGACAAACGTCATTAGAAATGGCGATAAACTCCGATGTTCAAGCGCCTATTTGTGCCTAAATAAAAGGTGCCCAAATCACATCTACGTAGGCGCTTTCTGGAGCCTAACACCAGAAATGGCGTTAGGCACCAGAAGCACCTACATAGGCGCGATTCACGGCAAAGGCAGGTGCTGGAAATGTAGTCCTGGAAAACCCTGGATGCCTCGAGCCGCAGCCACTATGTTTAGTGCGTCACGGCTCAACAAAGTTTGCGGGACACTGAGCTAGACCTTCAGGTGAGACTCATTCATAAGAACATAAGCAGTGCCTCTGCTGGGTCAGACCAGAGGCCCATCACGCCCAGCAGTCCACTCACGCGGCGGCCCATCAGGTCCAGGACCTGTATAGTAATCCTCTATCTATACCCTTCTATCCCCTTTTCCTTCAGGAAATTATCTAATACCTTCTTGAACCGCAAAACCGTATTCTGTCCTATCACACCCTCTGGAAGCACATTCCAGGTGTCCACCACCCTTTGGGTGAAGTCTTCTTCCTAGCATTGGTTCTGAATCTGTCCCCTCTTAATTTTTCCGAATGCCCTCTTGTGCTTGTAGTTTTCGAACGTTTGAAGAATCTGTCCCTCTCCACTTTCTCCATGCCCTTCATGATCTTATAAGTCTCTATCATGTCCCCTCTAAGTCTTTGCTTCTCCAGGGGAAAGAGCCCCAGTTTCTCTAATCTTTCAGCATATGAAAGGTTTTCCATACCTTTTATCAATCGTGTCACTCTTTTCTGAACCCTCTCGAGTATCGCCATATCCTTCTTAAGGTATGGTGACCAATATTGGACGCAGTACTCTAGATGCGGGTGCACCAAAGGTTTGACAGTTCCTTGAGTAGGGTTGGGCCTAAGCAATAAACTTCTGTGCCCTGCAGCACAGATGGACACGGCATAACTTGGTGTCAGCATTTCTGATGATGCCACTGCGATTTTGGAGAAATTGTCTCAGAGTTCACTACTGGGAAAACACACTATTAAGTCTCTTTTACTACCACTACTACTACTACTATTAATTATTTCTATAGTGCTACCAGACGCACGCAGTGCTGTACAGAGTCATAAAGAGTAAGAAAACTGTCCCTGTTTGAAAGAGCTTACAATATAAACAGGCAAGACAGACAAACAAGATGTCATGGATACAGTTAATCAGCTGGCTGTGATGGAAGGCAGAGGAGTAGGGTTAAGGATTGAAAGCTATATCAAAAAGGTGGGTTTTCAGTCTGCTTTTAAACAAGAGAAGGGGCTTGACCGGCAAACTCGGATAATTTATTCCAGGCATAGAGGGCAGCTAGATGAAAGGAATGAAGTCTGGAATTGGCAGTGGTGGAGAAGGGTAATGTTAAGAGTGACTTATCTGAGGAACAGAGTTCTCTGGGAGGTGTATAAGGAGATACTTTTACAGACTAACCCCACCGTGATTACTTTAGAAGCAAATGGTAGGGTTAAATGGCCATTTTTCTCAATGGAGGAGGGTAAATAGTGGTGTGCATTGAGACCGATGCTATTTAACTTATTTATAAATGATCTAGACATTGGGACTACAAGTGAGGTGATTAAATTTGCAGATGACACAAAACTGTTCAAAGTTGTTAAACCGCATGCGGACTGTGAAAAACTGCAGGAAGACCTTAGAAAACTGGAAGATTGGGTGTCCAAATGGCAGATGAAATTTAATGTGGACAAATGCAAAATGATGCACATTGGGAATGCATTTGCTGTTGAAGGAAGGAGGATTGTGGTTTGAGAAGGAAGGAGGATCGTGGTTTGGATAAAAGACGCTGCAGAACGGGACCGTTGAATGACCGACGGAGAATGGCTGATGAATACAGCAAGCTAAGTGAATTTTGATTTTTTTTTTTTTTTTTGCTGTTACCTGATGTTGAGCTGATAACCTGTATAGTGCTATTTTGCATTATATGAATGTTGAAATTGTTAGATTCAACACCGGGCTTTTGTGATAATGTGGAAATAGAATTTATGAAAGAGCTGTTTGGGAGGGGTTTTTTGGCCCATGAAGCTGATCTGAGGCCTTTTTTTCTCCCAAATTTTTGTTTTTTTGTTTCTGTTTCTGTTGGATCACAAGATAAAGGCCTGGGACAGGATAATTATAGGCATAATAGTTTTACTGTGCTAGGAGGTTGGCTCCAGAGGTTTTATTGTGTTTTTTTCTTGTATCTACAGGCTGCTGAGAAGATGACAGGGATAACTGCTTATTTTTCAAAAACAATTGAAAGCCCATTTGTTTCATCAGGCTTATTTATGATGTTATCACACAATTGATCAGTTTTATTCAGTTTTGTTATGTTCAATAACTGATGGCCCCCTTTTGCAAATCCAACATAGACAGAATTAACTTGTATAATCGAACATAAGTCAGCATTAAGTTAATCTGATCCACAATGAGTTTCAAGTTTTATTAAAATTTGATTGAACGCTTATCAGTAATTCTAAGCGATTTACAAGTAAAATAGGTGATCCAATATCATGAATAAAATCACTAACCAAAAACAAAAGAAGAGAGGGAGGAACTACAATTCATAATAGGATAGAAGGCATGTAAGGGAATAACATAAGGGCGGGGGATAAAAAAAGAAAAATGAGGGTTAAGTTTAAAACCCAATCAACGATTGCTGATCGACTGACATCTCCAAAAGTAACTCTGAAGAGAAAACTCTTCAGGGAACTTTTAAATTTTCAAGTGAGGATTCCTCTCGTAAGTAGATAGGTAGTAAGTTCCAGATTTGAGGGGCTTTAATCGAAAAAATGTCAGTGCGTCGTGTGTTAATAATCTTCAAAGAGGGGATGGACAATAGGCGTTGTTTATTTGATCTCAGAGATTTTAGTGAACTGTAAGGAATTAATAACTTATCTAGAAAGGCTGGCATATTTGAAGCTCTGACTTTGAAGGTTGTTAGTGCTATTTTATACGTTATTCTAGGTGTGATCGGGAGCCAATGTGCATTTTTCAAGAGAGGCGTAACATGATCAAATTTTTTCAAATTTGTAATGATTTTTATTGCTGTGTTCTAGATGATCTGTAACTGTCTCAATTCTTTCTGTGAGATATATTTTAGTAAAAAGCAGTAGGTTAATTTGGAAATTATGAGAGAATGAATTAGGATATTTATTACTGCTGATTCAAGTGTCTTTGCCAGGGATCTTATGTGTAATTTATAGAAACAATGCTTGACGACTGAGCCAATGTGGTCGTGATATGATAACTTTTGATCCAGTGTTACACATAGAATTTTGCAAAAGGTACCTTGGAGTATTACCTATGCTTATTCAGCATTTCCAATAAGGTTTTTGTTGACTCTTGAGGTAGGCTATGTTGCTGAAACACAGCCATGACGAGTCCTCCTCTAATCAGTTCTCCATGTGAATAAAGACTGATTTTATAGCCATCATTTTATCACTGTCCGGAGGTCTATGGAATTGTTCCACTTCACTTTTTGGGTTTTTTTTGTATAAAACGCTGTGAGGCCTCTTCTTCTACCTTTACATGGAAGCCGTGCAACTCAAAACTGGTTCTATGTCTCAATTCATAATACTATGTACTGCAGAACCAGGGATCCAGGCTGAGATTACCTTCTGGCTGCTATTGCACTGATGGCCCCCTAACAGTCAAAAAGTAGCACTGTGGGTACACCTTAGAGGAGATATCTCTCCACTATTGAGGCTGATAGAGTTACCAGAGAAAGCAGCAACAAAGGCCGTTGATGATATTAAAAATTAATTTTAAAATCACATTTGGTAACTGTAGGAACACCTTCCACATGGCCAAGTAGGCCAGCACCTCAGGGTTGGCGGAGCGTTTATGATAGCAAAGGTCAAAACGTGCCAACTCGATCATCTGATTAATCCAATAATCCAAGGAGATAGACCCTTCCTGAGTCCAAAATTGTAAGATTGTTCTTTTAACCGTCAGCAAAGTCAGGTGTTGATGGATGTTATGCTTCTTTTCATTGTTGCCTTTGTTTGCCTATTTTATCCTTGTACCATCCTTGTTTCCCCTGTTGACTCCTTAATAAAAATGATATTTAAAAAAAAAAAAAAAAAAAAATCACATTTGGTACATATTTATCCAGAAATGAGTTCTCTCACAAGAATCTGCTATTTGTTGCACATTGTTCTCTTATATGATCCCTATTATAGGGCACAATAGGCTTAATAGAGAAAGGAAAACCCCCCCACACACACACACGCTACTGCTCTAAAACCAACTAATTTAATTCAAAACATGCTTATTACTCAAGATAAAATCAATTAAAATACTAATTCATCCACAATACTTTAATAATATAATTGATGTTGACTCAATTTAATTATCTGTACTCCGATCCTCTTCTCTTCACATTGCTGGGAAAGATGAACATTAAGCCACTCCGGAAAGTTGAAAGCTTTCATGGGGATTACAAAGAGGAACAAAAGTTGCTAAGAGACTGCAAATCAGTGCCATCACCACAGCATGAATGACAGTTCCTGGATACAGCAGCCGTTTCTGGAAGGCAAACTTCCAACTTACTCTCTCAAATAAAGTCTAAATTATAGCTTATATAAATTAAACAGAGCATTCATGAGTTGGAGGATGGGTTACATGGAAATCAAGAGATTTGAATGTAGGCTGAATGAAATATGAATCATGCTTATGTATCAGTATGATAGTTGAGGCAGGACAAGAGGCACAGGGAAAAGAGAGAGACTCCCATCACTATGCTTCTTGTTCAAACCTCGCTTAAGGCTTACATAAGAACAAAAGAATTGCCATACTGGGACAGACCAAAGGTCCATCAAGCCCAGTATGCTGTTTCCAACAGTGGCCAAACTCAGGTGACCAAGTAATTTTCACATATGTTTTTGAGTCTGTGAGGTAAGCATCTCATGTGTCAATATCTTATTAACACTAACGGGGAATCTGAGGCTTTCTCCTTCTGATTTTTTTTTTTTTTAATATTTGTGCTATGCATGTTTCTGTTTGTAATGGAGTTTTGCACAGTTTTTGTTTCTGGAATAAACATATATGAAAGGAGGCACAGGATCTAATTCTATGTATGGTGCCAGAAAAGTCTGCACTGAAAAAAGTTCACACTTAGCACTATTCTGTAAACTGTATCTTGTGTTAGGTGCGGTTAATAGAATACAGCCATTTACAACTAAAACCTGGGGTAAATGCTTGTACCTAACTTAGGGACGGACAGGGCATATTCTATAACAGTGTGCATAACTTAGAGCAGTGGTTCCCAAACCTGTCCTGGGGGACCCCCAGCCAGTCAGGTTTTCAAGATATCCTAATGAATATGCATGAGAGAGATTTGCATATAATGGAAGTGACAGGTATGCAAATCTTTCTCATGTATATTCATTAGGGATATCTTGAAAACCTGACTGGCTGGGGGTCCCCCAGGACAGGTTTGGGAACCACTGACTTAGAGGAATTCCCACATCACTCTCCTGGCCATGTCCCCTTTTGAGACCCATGCAATAGAATTTAAGTGTACAATTTTATAGAATATGCTTAGCTCCCCCGGTCATTCGCGGTCGATGATTCGCGGTCCCAGTCATTTGCAGTGTTTTCTGACCGCAAATGACTGGGCAGGAGAGGGCAGCCGGAGAGGCAGGAGAGAGCAGCAGGAGCGCCGGCGAGTGAAGGAAATCATTCACAGTATGTTCCGACCACCTCTTCCTGCAGTAAAGTCGGGCCTCGCCAATCAGGAGCTGCGTGCCAAAGACAGAAAACAGAGGGTAGGGTTAAATGGTCATTTTTCTCAATGAAAGAGAGTAAATAGTGGAGTGCAAGAGGGGTTTGTACAATTTAACTTATTTATAAATGATCTGGAAATTGGAATGACAAGTGAAGTGATTAAATTTGCAGATGACATAAAACTGTTCAAAGCTGTTACAATGCATGTGGATTGTGGAAAATTGCAGGCGGACCTTAGGAAATTGGAAGGCTGGGCATCCAAATGGCAAATTAAATTTAATGTGGACAAATGCAAAGCGATGCACATTGGGAAGAATAACCTGAATCACAGTTACTGGATGCACATTGGGAAGAATAACCTGAATCACAGTTACTGGATGCTAGGGTCTACCTTGGGGATTAATACCCAAGAAAAGGATCTGGGTAGACAATACGATGAAACCTTCCGCCCAATGTGTGACGGCGGCCAAAAAAGCAACAGGATGCTAGGAATTCTTTAAAAAGAGATAGTTAACAAGATTAAGAATGTTTTAATGCCCCTGTATCGCTCCATGGTGTGACCTCATCTGGAGTATTGCGTTCAATTCTTGTCTCCTTATCTCAAGAAAGATATAGTGGTGCTAGAAAAAGTTCAAAGAAGAGCAACCAAGGGATGGAACTCCTCTCGTATGAAGAAAGGCAAACAGTTAGGGCTCTTCAGCTTGGAAAAGAGTCAGTTGAGGGAAGATATGATTGAAGACTACAGAATCCTGAGGGAATAACGGGTTCAAGTGGATCGATTTTTCACTCCATCAAAATTTACAAAAACTAGAAGACACTCGAAGTTACATGGAAATACTTTTAAAACCAATAGGAGGAAATTTTTTTCCACTCAGAGAATAGTTAAGCTCTGGAACGCATTTCCAGAGTTTATGGTAAGAGAAGATAGCATAGCTGGTTTTAAGAAAGGTTTGGACAAGTTCCTGGAGGAAAAGTCCATAGTCTGTTATTGAAAAAGACATGGGGGAAGTCACTGCTTGCCTTGGATCGGTAGCATGGAATATTGCTACTCCTTAGGTTTTGGCCAGGTACTAGTGGCCTGGATTGGCCACTGTGAGAACAGGCTACTGGGCTTGATGGACCATTGGCCTGACCCAGTAAGACTATTCCTATGTTCTTATGTTCTTATTATTGCTGCTAGGGAAAATTATTAATGAAATAAAATTGACAATAAATCATGTGATCAAAACTAACCAAAAGAACATTGCTGGAGTATGCAATTTATCACTGGATCTTAATGAAGCAATTGTGATTCAATTGGAAGATGTACTAACTATGTATGTTTACTAATGAATTAAGTAATGTCATAAAATGGCCAGTCACTTGTAATTCAGGGTGATTCTACCAGTTAATAGGATGCCAAGAACTCCCAAGGCCTTGAATGTTTAAACTACAAATTGTATCTGGTAATCTTTTCCTTGGCCTCCTCCAGAGATGAAAGAAAGAGCTGAAGAGTATGAAACTTGTTCATGTAGTTATTCAGAACAAACAGTACGTGTCAACACAATCTCTGTTTATATGTATTAAGCAGTGTTTTTTAAACAACAGGTGCTGCTGAACATATGAACATAGGGGGCAATTCTATAACAGGGCACCTAAAATTTGGCATCCAGAAAGCATTCATTAGGAACATATTCCATAATGGAAAGTAGGCAATTTCTTTACTTTATAAGAACAGCAAACCGGATATATACTGTATATGCTTACAGATTATTTAAAATTTGATAAACCATTACTGCCAAACAGGATAAAAATGGTTTACAATATATTAAAAATTCATAGTAAAATCAAAATAGAATGCCATATAATGATAGGAAAGAACATAAAGAAAAATCAAACACAGTCATTCCATACGAGTGTTCCCTAGTTCACAAGTAGATTCTCCGTCCCTCACTGCACTTTGCTTTAAATGCAGATTCAACATAATAAGTCTTTAACAATTGTTTTAAAAATTTTTTTAATAGGTACCGCTCATATGCTGCCAGGCAAAGTTGGAACTATCCAAACAAAAGCAGCAGTACAAGTAGCAGCATACTGAGAAGACACTAGACAGAATTACCAGTCGACAATCAGACATTGACACATAAGGGGTTATTAACCTACTATGATAGCTTGGAGTTTTTCTCATATAACATCTTATGCCCTGAAGTCAAGATCTTAAATCTAAATATTTTCATAATCTAACTGAGAAATAATCAAACAATGCACTAGTAAATGCAGCACAGAATTATCGCTCAGATATTTAATAGAGCGCAATTGTCTTAAAACCCCCAAACCTTTCTGAGTAACAACTGAAATATGTTCCAAGAATGCCAATTTATGACCAAGGATGATTCCTAAATAAATTCTTTTGGAATAGAGTCTGGATATATTCAGATGATTTGAACTCTTTATAATGGTAACTATTAACAACTGGAAGAGGCTTCCCACTAAATGAAGGCACAAAGGTTGGCTGATTTCTCCGCCCTGTGATCCAAAATGCTTTAGCTTTTTTCAAAATTTATAACCAGTCTATGACTATCTAACCAACTAGAGATATCAAGCAAAGTTGATTGCAATAAAGGGAAATCTGGCAAAGTAGGTGAAACTTCAAAAAGTATCAAAACATAACATTTAGGTACGAGCACTTAACACCTTAGTGCTATTCTATAAACCATAACTGGAGCTGGGTGCAGTTTATAGAATAGCACCCATCCACATGACTAAAATGTAGGTGCGGCCATTTATGCCCATGACCAACCCAAGCTCCACCCCTGGTCACGCCCACTTTTTGAAATTCTCACAGTAGACTTTACATGCAAAGCTTTATAGAATAGGACTAGAAAGTTGTGTGCATAAATTCTAATTATTGCCAATAATTGCTTGTTAAATGGCAATTATTGGCACAGATCGGCTTGTTAACCAATTAAGTTGCATGCACTAATCGGCAATGCACACAGATTTTCACGTGCAACTTTAGTCATGGTAAACAGTATCTGTGGGATAATGCACATGTGCATTTTAGCACCTAATTCATAGTACTGTTCTCCAATGTGCTGCCTTGGGTATTTTACATCTGCTTTCATTAAACAGCATCCAATACATAACTGGTTTATTTCAGCACAAGGATATTACGTTAAAACATTAGCAAGAAATGAGTAGTTACCACAGTTTCAAGTTTATTTTTATAGAAAAGATTGTTATTTATGAAAAATAGCAGACAAGTATTATGCCTATGCCTTTCAAATCAATGTCTGTTGAGTGAAAACGCTATTACCTTTCATCACTGTGACACCTCAGAACCATGTTTAGGCAGCAGTTAATCCTGCAAACAATTATCTGAACATGTTTCTCACTGAAGCTATCAGTGCTCTCTGATTTTACAGCAAAGCAAGATGCATAGATCTAGTGAAAATGGTTTCCTGGGTAAAGAGCAAGGCATATTTTTTACTACATGAACTCATGGTTTCAAGTGTTCCAAACCTCTGATTTGATTGTTGAAATGTAGGTTACATATCTCCATTCCATTATAAAAATGTAAATAAGCTTTTACCAACATTTAAAATGTAAAAAATGTAACATGCCCTCCCACCTTAGAACTGTCACAAAACATCACTGTAAACCAAGGGTGTCAAACTCAGGCCCCAGTGTAATTAGAGTTGGCCCACGAGAAATACCCTTTCTGTTCCTTTATGGTCCACCATCTCTCTCCCGGCTTCCCAGTCTCACCTTCAAAGCAGCCTGCAGAGGATCGCCAGTTGGCTGTAGCGATTCTAGCAAGCTACCATCGGCCTCCGCAGCATGTTCCCTCTGCCTCAGTCCCGTATGTCAGAGGAGGAGCAGAGGGAACGTGCTGTGGAGGCCGACAGCAGCCTCCCAGGATTGCTACAGCTAACCAGCGATCCTCTGCAGGCTGCTTTGAAGGTGAAACCGGGAAGCCGAAGGACACCAGAAAGTAATGGGAAAAAAAAATGCAGTCTGGGTGGGGGTACCCTAGTACCCAAGGAGGAAGGGAATGAGGGAGGGAAGAGGGGGTCCAAAGAGATGTGCATATGCCGGACTGAGGGTAGGGAGAGTAGAAGAAATAAAGGGTCTAAAAACAGAGGAAAGGGAGAGAGATGGTGGACAATGGGATGGAGGGAGGGAAGGAACAGAAAGGGAGAGAAACTGGACACAAGGGATGGTGTGGATGGGGGGGGAATAGAGATACTGGATAGGAGGGTAGTTGGGAAGAGAAAGGGAGAGATGGTGGACCCTGGGGTGGTGGGGAAGGAGGAAGAGATGCTGGATGAAAGGGTAACATAGAAACATAGAAATATAGAAGATGACGGCAGAAAAGGGCTACAGCCCATCAAGTCTGCCCACTCTGCTTACCCACCCCAATTTCCTTATCTTGACCCTCGTCGGGATCCCACATAGGTATCCCATTTATTCTTAAAGTCTGGCACGCTGTCTTCCTCGATCACCTGCACTGGAAGCTTGTTCCAATGATCAACCACTCTCTCTGTGAAGAAATACTTTCTGGTGTCGCCAGTAGTTGATAAAAGGAGAGATGGTGGATCTGGGGATGATGGGGTCCATCACTGCAGCTGCGGGGATGGAGACAAAATAAAGGAAAGATGCCAGACCTCCGGGGGAGTGAAAGGAAATGGAAGGGGAGGACAGAGATGGAAGATGGATGGTTAACATCAAGAAAGAAGAAAACGACAAATGAGCAGAAGACAAACAGAAAACAGAACCTGGGACCAACATGATTTGAATAATGACCAGACAACAAAAGGTAGAAAAAATAATTTTATTTTCTATTTTGTGATTACAATATGTCAGATTCCAGAAGCATGCTCGTAAACCAAATTGCTCGTATATCAAAGCGAGTTTCCCCATAGGAAGTAAGGGAAACTCGCTTTGATTCGTTACACCTCCTTCTCCCCCCTCCCCCCGAGGCTACCGGCGCTGCTCCATCACCACCACCCCCCCTGCTCAAACCGGCATCACACACCCCACCTGTGAATGCTTCCCCCCCCCCCGAGAACCACAACGCATCCCCGTGCTGGAAGCGGCATCTGCTCGCCCACCCAAACAAGCTCCTTACCCCATCTGCTGTATGCCGGTGCCAGTTAAGGAAAGATCCCGCATCTTGCCTGACCTGGGCCTTGTGCATACTAGTGTTTAAGCCCGTTACATTAACGGGTGCTAGAATATATGTCTGTCTTTCTTTCTTTCTGTGTCTCTCCCTGCCTCTGTCTCTTTCTTCCTTTCTTTCTTTCTTTCTGTGTCTCTCCCTGCCGCTGTCTGTCTTTCGTTCTGTCTGTCTGTCTCTCTCCCTGGCCCCCTTTGTCAGTCTGTCTTTCTTTCTTTCTTTCTTTCTTTCTGTCTCTCTCCCTGCCCACTGTCTTTCTGTGTGTCTGTCTTTCGTTCTCATGCACTGCCTGCCTGTCTTTTTGTCTCTCTCCATAGCCTCCTTCTGTCTCCCCCCAAAGCAAACCAAGATTGCTCCCTGGCCCCCTTTCCCTCTCCACCCCCCCCCACTTCCCTGTGCAGCAGCAGCAGCATTCCCCCCTTCCCTGTGCAGTAGCAGCACTGGCCCCCCTTCCCTAACGAATGACAGGCTACATATGTTTAAACAAGACAGGACCTGTCTTGTACATATGTGGGCTATCATTCGTTAATATATATATAATCTATTAAAACCTTTACCCGCGCATGCATAGTTGAAACGGCGTGATCTCTGCCACTGTGATTTCTGCTTCCGTGGCTGTGTTCTATGTGCAGCACATGCGGCGCAGAAATGGAGTCTGTGGCAGTTTGATTTGCGGCGCCTAAGAGGAGCCTACAGCGCCGATTTTACCCATTGCCAACATTGCTTCCTGCCAACGGCTGTGTGAGACCCGGGAGGAGGGGGGAGGATGAGAAACGCTACTGATGGCTGGCCTACTCCAGGACAGGGGGAGCAGGGAAGGAGTGCTGCTGGATGGGGGGAGGTAAAAGGAAGGGAAAAGGGTACTGCAGGACAGGGAGAATGGAATGGGTGCTGCTGGACAGGAGGAAGGTAAAAGGAAGGGAGAAGGGCTACTGCAGGACAGGGGGAGCAGGCAAGGGGTGGGTGCACAGGGAAGGGGGGAATGCTGCTGTTGCACAGGGAAGGGGGGAATGCTGCTGCTGCACAGGGAAGGAGGAATGCTGCTGCTGCACAGGGAAAGGGAGCAATGCTGCTGCTGCATAGGGAAGGGGGAAATGCTGCTGCTGTACAGGGAAGGGGGGAATACTGCTGCATAGGGAAGGGGGAATGCTGCTGCTGCATACGGAAGGGGGGCAATACTGCTGCTGCTGCACAGGGAAGGGGGAGAAATGCTGCTGCTGCACAGGGAATTGGGGGTATGTGGAAAGGGAAAGGGGGCCAGGGAGCAATCTTGGTTTGCTTGGGGGGGGGGGAGACAGAAGGGGGCCATGGAGAGAGACAGAAAGATAGGCAGGCAGCGCACGAGAACGAAAGACAGACACACAGAAAGACAGCGGGCAGGGAGAGAGACAGAAAGAAAGACAGACAGACAGGGGGCGAGACAGACAGACAGAAATAAAGACAGACAGACAAAGGGGGCCAGGGAGAGAGACAGATAGAAAGAAAGATAGACAGCGGCAGGGAGAGACACAGAAAGAAAGGAAGAAAGAAACAGGAGCAGGGAGAGACACAGAAAGAAAGGAAGAAAGAGACAGGGGCAGGGAGAGACATAGAAAGAAAGGAAGAAAGAAAGACAGGCATATATTCTAGCATCCATTAGTGTAATGGGCACCCATTAATGTAATGGGCTTAAACACTAGTATATATATATATATATTTTTTTTTTTTTATTGTGGAAATCAACCAACAAATCATCACTCAGAACATCTCCCTCCACAGTCTCCTTTTATCTCAGTAAGACCAACAAACTGCAAAATACTAAGCACAAACTGTGTGCTGGGAGTTGCAAGTGCTGGATCTGCAGACAGCTTAAAGGGAGAACCTCTGCCTCAACAAGACTGGAATCCGGATTACTTGTCTCTTCAAACTACTTCTTGGGCCCAGCAAACCAGCCAGAGACCTCAACCCCCACCACACCATGCATACACCAATGGGGACAGGAAAGCAGTCAGCCCTGATTCTGGAAGAACCGCCATGGAGCCATTCAGCCTGTACTCAAGCCCACTGCTGATGAACCTGGGGGGAGCCTTCCACCCAAGGAATCAGTCCCTGAGCCACCGAACTTATACTGCAGGCTGACCCCTTGGAAGCAGACCCTTGACCTAAGAGTCTGTGCTCTCCCACAGCCAGAGATTACCCAAGATTGGGATCCTCTGCAGCCCCAAAAAGCCTCGCAAATGGCATGCAAAAAAAAAAAAAAAATGTAATTGAAGAATAAACAAGCAGAAAAGAAGGGCTCCTACCATCTCGCTTGTAGAGAGACAACTGAGGAATTGAAGGACAGCCCAGAGGGATAGGAGGTGGAGCAAAAGAGTGGTAATGAGGCTCTCTACAAGAATTCTCACGAGAATGGGTTGACTACCCACAGGTTCAGAAATAAAGTGTCTGTCGCACTAGACATGGCCATTACCACTCTATGTGCTATCAAATAAATATGTTTTTTTCCTGCACATTCAATGAGACAACTTGTAGATGATATCATTTCATTGTACTAACAATATATTTATGACCAGTTTTAAGAGTTATGTCAATAGGTATATGTGTGAGTTAGTGATTCAGGTATTTGGGAAGTCTAGAGTAGAGAATGACACGGGGACAAATTTTTCCCCGTCTCCGTGGGAACTCATTTTCCCATCTCAACGAGTTCTTTTCCTGTCCCTGGCCCATTCCTGCAAGCTCTGTCCTCATCTGCACAAGCTTCAAACACTTTAAAATCATAAGGGTTCAAGGCTTGTGCAATTAAGGCAGAGCTTACAGGAATAGGACAGGATCAGGAAAAGCAATGAAACTCGAGTGGACGGGATGGGAAAATTGAGTTCCTGCAGGTATGGGGAAAAATTTGTCCCCGCGTCGTTCTCTAGTCTAGAGTAGGCTAGGACAGGAAGCTATGGGGCATGGCACAGCAAGTTAAAATCATGAGGGTGGAGGTGGAGTGACACCTATGTCAGCAGTGAAGGGATGTGAGGGCACTTTTGAACACAGCAGAAAAAGACCCATTTCACTGAGGTATTTTTGTACAGCAGTACCAGCTTCATCCCTCCTCCCCTTCTCCCCACCCCCTCCTCCTGGTACTTCAGTTACAAATGGTAATATGCATATTGAATACACTTCAGGGAATTATACTCCCAAAAAATCAATATAGATCATCAAAAAATAAATCATATTAAACAGAATAATATTTGCAGTATTCTGGAAATATATACAGGCATTTTAACACAGCTCCCAGTGTAGCATCTTCCTGTCGCTCATGTGAATAGTGGGTATGCAGCAGTATGGCTACAGAAATCCTGTTCCTGATGACTAAAAAATGATTTACCTATTCATTGTTGTCATAATTTTCCAAATGGAAACTAGACTTAAGATCTTCTGGCCTTTAGTTTATAGCTAAGTTATCAAAACATGTTTGGAATATTGTTATATATGGGTGAATTTTTTCAAAAAGGCAGTAAATAAATCCTAATAAATAAATGATCTGTGTTAACTGTTCTTAATATTTAAAGCAGTGGGGAAGCAAGGGTTAAAATAACACTTCTATTGCTTGACCTCTTGGACAAGCCAGTGTGGCGCAGTGGTTAAAGCTACAGCCTCAGCACCCTGAGGTTGTGGGTTCAAATCCACGCAGCTCCTTGTGACCCTGCGCAAGTCACTTAATCTCTCTATTGCCCCCAGGTACATTAGATAGATTGTGAGCCCATCAGGACAGACAGGGAAAATGCTTGAGTACCTGAATAAATTCATGTAAACCGTTCTGAGCTCCCTTGGGAGAAAATTGAATAAATAAATAAATAGTCTCAGGTACAAAGAGATTGTAAGCCCTCCACTGACAGGAAAGTACCTAATGTACCTTAATGTAACTCACATTCAGTTACAAATGAAAAAGTGTAAACTAAAACTAAATCCATAATCTAGTACCACACATATGGTGAAACCCTACAAAAGACACTCATATTCAGAACCGAGCAAGCAATTCTACCATACCAAAAGAGCACTAACTTCCAGAGACCAGCCAAGGATCTAACTAAGGCCCCGATGCACAACACTCCAACGCCACAGTAAAAAAATACCGTGGTGGGAGCAATTTTTCTTTACTGGGTGATGCTGAGGACAATAGCATGCAAATTACATGCACACTATTAGTGTAGAGCAGCCCCAGTAAAAAGGGGGAGGAACTGTGCCTGGCACTTGCTCAGAAGAGCAATTGCTAGGCATAGCTCCTCCTCCTACCTGCAGCCGCCTATCTCTTTCCCTCTGCCCAGCTGATGGTAGCTCCAGAGCTGCGATCAGCGAGCTGACAGAGTGGCGGCTGCTGGCTCAGCTGATTCGCAGCTTCCCCTGGCAGTTCCAGAGCCATGATCAGTTGTTTTTGGGGGGAGTTTGGGGGGGGGGTTAAAGAAGAGTGCAGCTGTTGTGTTTGTGTGTTATGAGCACACAACAGCTGCGCCCATTAAAAAAAAAAAAAAGCCAGACACAGCTGAGCCAGCAGCCTCTGCTCTCCTAGCCAGCCCCAACAATTTTTTTTTAAAGGGACACTGCTGTTGTACATGTATTGTGTGCCTCACACAACAAACATAGGACACCTACTGGCAGGTCTAGACCTGCCAGAAAATTTTTCCCCTTTTGTGCATCGCAAGGAGAGCTCATTTAAACACTAATGAGTTCCTGGTGATGCATTTGCTATGGGTTCTCAGTGGCTGCTACGAGGATTGATAGCAGCCACAGAGAACCCCTTTTGTGCATCAGAAGGAGAGCTTTCCGCAGAAGTAAGACTACTTTAACGAGTCTTAGTACCAAGGAAAACCTTTGTGCATCAGGACGTTAAGAAAAGGCAGCACTATAAACACTGCAGTGAGTAGTAGAAAGTGAATACCTGTATACCTATTGGAAAAAAAAAAAAGCTATAAAGTCAAATGAGCACAGATCAATCATATATAGACATTCAAAGCCATCATAATACCTGGCCTTTTCACACAAGAACACAGATAGATCCTCACCAAGCATAAATAACCCACAAATGAAAAACAGAAATATGTAGAGAAAAATTAAGCTGAAATCTCATGAGGCCAGACCCTTCATAGCAACACCAGAGAAATTAAAACGTTGATGTATGTTTCCCTGCACTGTGTAAAATATAGAGTTGGCAGAAGTAAATGTCAAAGCTTCCATACTATACTCTCTAAATTAAAAACTAATAAAATAAAACAAAAATGGAAAATAAAGGATGCCTCTTTATTGAACTAATTTAATACATTTCTTGACCAGCTTTCAGAGGCCAAAACCTTCCTCAAGTCAGGAAGTTACATCAGATGGGGCAGAACTGGTAGAGCTAGCAAAAGTGCACACAGGTCATGTGTTTCTTTTCTATTGTTTTTTCCCCCAACATTACTGACCTTGGGAAAAACAGCAGGGCAACGGAAGTGGCAACAAGTGAGAGGGAGGGTGAAAGGAGGGGAAGTCACGATTGGGGCTATGGAGGTTTAGTTTCCTCTCCCATCGTTAAGCCATTTCAAAACGACAGTACCCGAATATTCACAAGTAAATTGTGGTACCACTCTTTAGAGCTTTGAAAAAAGGATGTCGAGACTGATAGTATGACCCCAAAATTATGTATGATGCCCACAGCAGTCTTCCTTTTAACTTTTGGCAAGCAGAACGTACCTTCGTCATCAAAACTGAAGAATTTGAGCTTTAAGCAACGTGCGATGGCCTATCCAATAAATCTTACCAGGCTGCTGGGTTGTTGATGCTCTTTTAGGATAAGTTTTGCTCCGACTTCTTTCTACATTTAGGTCAGGCCGTGGTAGCTGTACAGAAAGATCTCTACTCATCTGCAATGCTGTCTTGCCACTAAAAAGAAAAACAATCAATCGCTCTTTTATACCATAATAAAGCAAAAAAATTCAAAACATTAAGGGGCTCACAATCAAAACTTAAACATGTCTAAAAACCTTCCCAAGTCGGCACTTGGACAACCTAAAAGACAGGTCATCCAAGTGCCAATAAACCAAATTTCTGGACGTATCCAGGGACTTTTAGGCCTCTGAATGCTGCTGTGCATGCAGAGCTGAAAGGGGCGTGTCTGGAGGAGTGGTTAGGGTGGTATTTGCGTGGGATGTGGGCCGACCTAGACTTAGTCATCCTGCAGGGACAATTTAATTTTTCATGGGACTTCTTGGACGAAACTTATATATTGTGACTTAGACGATGTAGAAGCAGGTATAAGTGGCAAAAAGGTATATAAAGTGACCAGATAACCACTGCAGAGAGACAACGTAAAGACCCCTACACATTTCCCCAGTGAT
Source organism: Geotrypetes seraphini (assembly GCF_902459505.1). Classification (NCBI taxonomy): domain Eukaryota; kingdom Metazoa; phylum Chordata; class Amphibia; order Gymnophiona; family Dermophiidae; genus Geotrypetes; species Geotrypetes seraphini. Next base: position 538,698,386 of record NC_047084.1, read on the forward strand.
CACTAACCCACCTCACATTGCCACAAATATCAGGATAAAAAAGTACACACCTGTCTCCGGAACATAAGTACCTGCTATAGGAAAGCCTAATAGAGTTGCACACAAGTATCTTAAATAGCCTGGGGGGTGGATTTGTGAACCACAGAGAAGAGGACCCAGGCCCATAAGCCACTCGAACCACTACATTCATGGTAGAAAAAGTGAGCCCCCCCAAAAAAAACCTACTCTACTGCCATGTAGGTGCCACCATAAGGGCTATTGGGGTTATAGACAAGTGGTTATAGTGGGTTTTGGAGATGTTTGGGGGGGCTCACCATAACCTATAAGGGATTCTGGTGATATGTTTATGTGGCACCCTTTTTGTGAAGTTCACAGCATTGCCCTGTAAGGTGCCCCAATGCTCTGTTGCCATGTCTGGATGGTCAGTCCGTTATTGGCCCCTCCCACGTCTAAATGGTCTTGTTCTGGGTGTTTGGGACTTGGATGAAATTTTGGTCGAAAATGTAGTATAAAGATGGACGAACTGGCTGTCTGGACAAACTGGACGACTGGACAAACCGGACGACTGGAAGATAGCAAACGTCACCCCAATTTTCAAAAAAGGATCCAGAGGAGAAACGGGCAACTACAGACCAGTGAGTCTTACGTCTGTCCCTGGAAAGATGGTCGAAGCACTGATTAAAGATAGCATAGTCCGGCACTTGGATACACACGACCTGATGAGAGCCAGTCAACACAGCTTCAGGAAAGGGAAGTCATGCTTGACAAATTTACTACAATTCTTTGAAACAGTAAACAAACATATTGATAACGGGGAACCAGTGGACATAATATACTTGGATTTCCAGAAAGCGTTTGACAAAGTCCCACACAAAAGACTTCTCAGGAAATTACAAAGCCACGGAATAGAGGGAGACATACTAAGGTGGATAGACAAATGGCTGGAAAACAGAATGCTGAGAGTGGGCTTAAATGGGAAGTTCTCAGACTGGAAAAAAGTGACTAGCGGTGTGCCCCAGGGCTCGGTTCTTGGGCCCATCTTATTTAATATTTTCATCAACGACCTAGAAGACGGAATGTCCAGTGAGGTCATCAAGTTTGCAGACGACACGATGTTATGTCGGGCAATCGGATCACATAAGGATAGCGATGAACTACAGAGAGATTTGAGCCAGTTAGAGAAATGGCAGATGAAGTTTAATGTGGAAAAATGCAAGGTAATGCATTTGGGCAGAAAGAACAAGGAGCACGAGTATAGAATGTCAGGTACAACTCTGGGTAAGAGCGAACAAGAAAAGGACCTGGGGGTACTAATAGATAAGACCCTGAAACCATTAGCACAATGCGCGGCAGCGGCAAAGACAGCAAATAGAATGTTGGGCATGATAAAGAAGGGAATCACTAGTAGATCAGAGAGGGTCATAATGCCGCTGTATAGAGCAATGGTCAGACCACACTTGGAATACTGTGTCCAACACTGGTCTCCCTACCTAAAGAAGGATATAAAACTGTTGGAGAGGGTGCAGAGGCGAGCAGCGAAGCTAGTTAAAGGTATGGAAAACTTGAACTACATAGAACGACTTAAAAAACCGGGACTGTTCTACCTTGAGAAAAGGAGACTGCGAGGGGATCTGATTGAGACTTTTAAGATAATAAAAGGAATCGACAAGATAGAGCAGGATAAAAAGTTATTTACGATGTCAAATGTGACCAGGACAAGAGGTCATGGACTGAAGCTCAGGGGGGACAAGCCCAGGACAAACGCCAGGAAGTTCTACTTCACGCAGCGAGTGGTGGACACCTGGAACGCTCTCCCGGTAGAGGTTGCTGCGGAACCCACAGTTCTTGGTTTTAAGGGCAAGTTAGATGCACATCTCCTCGAAAGATGTATAGAAGGATATGGGTGACTAACCTTTTTTTGTTCGCCAGGTTACACCTGGCTGGGCCTCCACGTGAGCGGATTGCCAGACTTGATGGACCTAGGGTCTGATCCGGAGATGGCAGTTCTTATGTTCTTTTATATATATATATATATTCTATACATTATTTTTCGAGACTGGGCATTTTCCCATTGCCGACTTTGGGTGTCTAATGCCATATGACCAAATTCAACTTAGACATTTGTTTTGATTATGTCCCTCCACAAGAAGTCAGAAATAGTGACTTGAACTGTAAAATGTCCCAGAACTGTTAGGATAAAACCTGTCTGATGCAAAGTACATGAAATTAATTTAATACAATACATTTATATTCTGCCCAACTATCAGTTCAGAGTGAATTACAGCAATAAACATAAGAAAATATAACAATATTCCCACATATGATAAATCATATCAAATATAAAATATACCCACTCTGAGTTAGTAAATTAAGATAATTTTAATTATCATAACCAATTTTTTTTTTTTTTTTTTTAATATTTATAGCCCACTTATCCAACAATTCTAGGTGGGTAACATAATATCATGCATAATAACAGTAAATAAAACATATGTACAAATATATAAAACTAAACAAATTTAAAATCAACAAGATAAAATCTTAAAATCATGCCCACCAAGCGCATTGGAATAATTAAAAGCATACACCCCCTCTCCACACTCTCGCCTATCACTGAACAAAGCAGTGTCCAAACAAGGCCATTTTCAGCCCTTTTCTGAACTACAGACATGTAGGAACCTGTCTTAATTCCAATGGTAAATAGTTCCAACACACCGGACCCTTTACTGGTAGCATAGTTTTGCGACTCACTGACAGCTTAACAGCAATCAATGAAGGCACTTCCAAACACATCCTATCTGAAGAGCGTAATGCACATATAGGGTGGTATAGCTGCAAAATAGAACATAAAGCCACCAGACAATTGTCCTGTAGCAATCTGAAAATTATGCACAAAACCTTAAATTCAATCCGTGCACCAATCGGCAATCAGTGAAGATCTCGAAGAATTGGTGTGATCTGATCGAACTTAGAGGCTTGAGCAATGAGATGTGCAGCAGCATTCTGCACTAGACACTTAGGTAACCCAGCTTTTTCACTCCCTATACCAGGGGTGCCCACACTTTTTTGACTTGCGAGTCAAAATGATCTACCAACAATAAAATTTTAAAAAAACACAACGCACACTGTACGCATAGAATTGTTAATTATCATTCCTATTCCGGGGTTTCTTCAAAGAGGTCAAAGCAGATGACTCTATGCACTGTCACCTCAGTAACAACCATACAAAAATAGACAAATACCCACCCCCTCCCTTTTTACTAAATCACAATAGCAGTTTTTAGCACAGGGAGCTGCGCTGAATGCCTAGCGCTGCTCTCAACGCTCATAGGCTCCCTGCGCTAAAAAACACAATTGCGGTTTAGTAAAAGGGGACCATATTGTAAAATATAGACAGCAGATATAAATTCAGACACATTTTGATCACTAAATTTAAAATAAAATCATTTTTCCTACCTTGTCTGGTGATTTCATGAGTCTCTGGTTGCACTTTCTTCTTCTGACTGTGCATCCAATCTTTCTTTCACCCTGTATGCTTCCTCTCCTCCACACCTCATTCCCTCCCCCAACTTTTTCTTCCTCTCTCCCTAACCTTTCTTTCTTTCTCTCTTCATGCCCCCTTTCTTTTTTCTGTTTCTCTTCTTTCCTTCTATTTCCCTGCCTGCCCCCTTTCTTTCTTTCTTCCCTGCCCTTCCCCAAGCCACTGCCACTGCCGCTGCCATCGGGGAACAGGACCCAAACACCACCAATGGATAACGCCGATGACGCCCCATGCTCTCTCTGCTTCGGGCCAATCAATCTTCCTCTCCCCGACGTCAATTCTGTCGTCGGAGAGGAAGTTCCGCCCAGCCAGGCAGCGATTGGCTGGCCCGAACTTCCTCTCCGACGGCAGAATTGACGTCGGGGAGAGGAAGATTGATCGGCCCAATAGATCGCCAAGGCAAAGTGAGTCCTGGATGATCGACTCACTTTGCCTTGGCGAGCTACCGGTCGATCGCGATCGACCTATTGGGCACACCTGCCCTATACAGTAAACTCGGTACTTATACTGTATATTGTGTAAAAAAGCCATATTTTTAAATGCCAGTAAAATGAATGTTTCCCAAATGAGCTCTACTTTTTCCTGGGTCAGGTTTGGTTTTCATTTTTAAGTTGCATAAAAAGTTGCAAGATTTAGGGTTCCTTTTACAAAGGGGTGCTAGCGGTTTTAGTGTGCGCTAAATTGCAGTGCACGCTAGCCGCTACCGCCTCCTTTTAAGCAGGCGGTAGTTTTTCGACTAGCGCATGCTAATTGCGTGAGTGCGCTATAAACACTAGCGCACCTTCGTAAAAGGAGCCCTTAGCTTTGGATAACAAAAATCTTCAAAGATCTAATTTGTGTTTTGAATTATGATAGGAAAAGATATCAAAACTGCAGAACACTTCCACAAAACCTATAATTATTAAGAGTAATGAAAACACTGTTGCAAAGGCTGCTGGTGTTTTCATTGTGGCTATTGGCGCTAGGTTTAGTATTATAGTTCTTTGAAATATTCTGGTCCAGAAACTTTGCAACAGACCCTGCTGGATCTTAGTGTAAATGAGATGTTGGGTTCAGTGAACCAATGGAAAATATTAAGAACATAAGAACATAAGCAATGCCTCCACTGGGTCAGACCCGAGGTTCATCATGCCCTAGCAACAACAAGAACATTTTCAGACCATGTAGGAGTCTTTTACACATCAATTATGCAAAAGTTTTCATAAGAAAATGAAAAGTGCCATGCTGGATCTAACCAATGGTCAACTGAGCGCTATATCTTGTCTCCAACAGGAGACTGTTGGCAATATCAAGCAGACCTTCAAAGGGAAAATTCACAACCTCGTGCTATTGCTTGCCCTCAGAAAGGGAAAGAGACTGGGATTTGATATACTGCTTAGACAAGGTGTATTAAGCGGTTTACAATCAGGTACACAAGCTTTTTCCCTATCTGTCCCAGCACGCTCACAATGTACTTGGGGCAGTGGAGGATTAAGTGACTTCCCCAGGGTCACAAGGAGCAGTTCAAGGTTTGACCCCACAATCTTAGGACACTGAGGCTGTAGCTCTAACCAATAAGCTACACTCTCCTCTAGAAGAAGTGATGATCCTTATATCTATTTGGCTAATTCTCAGAAATTATTTTGTTGAGTAGGTACCGGTAATATTCTCTTCTTATTTATTATTATTTCCAGAACATTTTTTGTATTAAAATTTACAATAGATTTATCATTTTCAGGGAATATCTGGTTGCTAAATAGAAGAACTACATTTATGGATATTTGCCCACAAAGTTTCAATACAGTATACTTAACTGCAGCATGAGTCTGGTAGTGAAGAACTCCAATTTTTTTTAGGTTGAATAAGCATCACACAATATGTAGGTCAACTCGCTGTTAGAAAAAAAAAAATCTAACTTCCTGTTTGCATTTATATATTAAAGAAGGTATAACCATAGGGCATGAGCACTGATTGTGCAACAAAAGCAGCTTCCATAGCTTAAATTCAATCTTCAAAGCTCAAACTTTTGTTTCCTGGTGCAAGGCTTGCAATCCAACTGATTCCTGGCTTTCCCTTTCCTGCTAGGGACCTTTACTTATCCTACAATTAATTACTATTTTGCCTCACTCACTTTCATAGGTGGCCAGGTCAGGCATTTGCTATGACTTCCAAGTCTGCCCTCTTTGAATCTTAAATCAGGACCTCCTGATCTGAAAATTACTTTCTACTGAAAAAGGTTTGGTTCTTTTGCATTATTTATAACTGACATATCCTGAATGTGCCTTAATATCCCTCTGTGTCACTTCTTCTCTAGGATATATACAGAGCCCTCAGTTTTCTGCAGCAGATAAGTGTAAATTCTGTGTCAAGGCAAATTTGAGCAGCAAAATTATTTTAATCCTATGATAATTTTGCTGCACATTTCCATAAATACATAGAAAAATAAATAGTATATATGCAAAACTAATTTTTTAAATAATGTGTTCACCAACCTTTCTAATATGTCTATGTACAGTATATCTGTTTATTCTCTTTTGGATACTCTTTCATTCTTTTCTTTGTTGAAGTTCTATATTTTTTTGCTTACTTTCCATTCCTTTCTAACTCTACTTTCTTCTGTCTTCTCATTTGTTCTTCCTTTTTTCACTATAGTTTCTATTTTAACTTCCTAACGATGGTTTTTTTTGTGGGGTTTTTTTTTAATCTCTCACAATGTGTGATAGATATTTCCCTCTTCATATCTATCCTATTTGATTCCAACTTCAGTTTTATCAACCCCTAGTATTCTAATAGTTCTCCTCTCTTGCCTTTCCTCTTATACACTCTTATCTCAGCAAACTGTCAACCCTCCACTCATGGACGGCATTAGGAGACTGTAAGTAGGATACCTGTTCTTTGTTCCCTTGTTGCAGAGAACCTGCTTGAAGCTGAAGGAGATACAGCCCCTCCCAAATTTCTGCTCTAGGCCCCAGAATGCCTAACACTGACACTGCTCATGCCTTCTCCCTTGCTGCTCCCACTCACCCTTACCCCAACAACTTCTCAGCCCTCCTGCCTTCATAAGAGATTAAGACTTGCCATGCTGGACCAGAATAATGGTTCATCAAACTCAGCATTCTTTCTCCAACAGTGGCCAATCTGGCCTCTTGGAATTTCCAAGAAATTTTTTGATTTGGATTTTAGATTTAATTACTTGCTTCACTAAGGGCTCCTTTTACAAAGGTGCGCTACCCGAAAAAACTACCACCTGCTCAAGAGGAAGCGGTAGCGGCTAGCGCATGCTATTCTGCGTGTTAAGACCCTAACTCACTTTTGTAAAAGGAGCCCTAAATCTATAACAGGACTGGATAATTTCCTATAAGAGAAGTCCATAGGCCACTATTGAGTTGGCTTGGGGAAATCCATTACTTACTCCTAGGATAAACAGCATAAAATCTGTTTTACCACTTGGGATCTAGCTAGGTACTTATGACTTGGGTTGGCCATTGTTGGAAACAGGATATGGGGCTTGATGGACCTTCGCTCTGTCCCAGTATGGCAATTCTTATGTTCTTAACTTTGGGACAGTTAAATTTGGATACAGTGGGCATCTTCTTGTCCCACTGAGCTTATAATGTAAGGGCACTGTTCGCACTTGATGCCCATTTACTAATAACTTTCATGTCATACTAATAGGACTTAGTTTAAATCAAATTAATATGTATTAACAAACAAACGGGCTCATTTAAATTTTAATGCACATTTGTAAATTTGGCCCTTAAATTGCACCTTAGGCAATGAAAGATGATATGACTTTACTACGGTCTGTATAAGATGATCTTTCTTTGTTGCTTTGTCCTAAAAATAAGAGATGATGATCAGGCTGGCAGAAGCACAAGGCAAACTAGGCACCACCATTTTGGGAAGTAGCAGTGGTAGCATTGACTGCTTCCACTGGCCCTGCTTCAGTCATCATTGTGACCTGTTCCCTGTTGCCTGGAATAATTTGAAACTGACAGCCTCAGGACAAGGATAGAAGCAAACATCTACATTACATTACATTAGGGACTTCTATTCCGCCTATACCTTGCAGTTCAAGGCGGATTACAAAAGAGCTAACTGGACATTTCCAGTGAAGTTACAACAGTTTTTTTTTTGGGGGGGGGGGTTTGGTTACAAGGGAGGAGAGGTAGCTAGATTAATTCCAGAAGAACTTGCAAATTGGATATTAAATTGTCTGTACGTTACTGTGTGATATAACAAATAGATTATAGTTAGAGTACAAATAAGATTACGTTACATTTCAGGGATCTGAATACTTGGTTGGTGTTTTGGGGAGGAAGAGATTATTTAAGTGGAGGTTTTGGGGGAGAATTTATCTAGGAGGAGGGGGAAGGGTTGGGTTAAGATATCTGGATAAATTTTTTGAAAAGTAGAGTTTGCAGAACCCTTGCATCATGCCTGGGCAACATGGGGAAAACACAAATATTGGTCTGCTTAGTCGTCTGCTGATGTTCCCTCTGATTTTACAATCAATGATATAAAATTCCAATTTTGAAGAAAATGAGAAATTTAGGGGTTATGTTGGATTCCTCTTTGTCCATGAAATTTCAGGTGCATAAGATGATTAGTACCGTATTTTACAAATTAAAAACAGTTAGAAGGTTGTGCGAGCTTAGTTCTTCCTCTACTTCTCCCCCCCCCCCCCCCCCACACACACCTTGATTACTATAATGGATTACTGATGGGAATTTTAAAAAAATGTCTTAAAGTGTTACAAGTAACCCAAAATGCAGTAGCCAGAGTACTCTCTAGCACTTCTTATTATACACAATAGAGCAGCCTAAAAAAAAAAGTCTAAGTCCATTTTGGGCCTAGGGCACTAGTCACCCAAAGTCGGCAGCATCTAAAGTCCATTCTTGAAAAATACGTCCAAAATATACATTTTTTTTTGTCTAATTATACATCCATCCGTTTGATCGTTCAGACCGCCAAGTCATCTATCTTTATACCGCATCCTCATCCCAAAAATCATCCAAGTCCAAAACGCTTAGAAAAAGACCTTTTAGACGTGGGAAGGGCCAGAAAAATGATGGACTGGCCACCCAGACATGGCAACAGAGTAGGGGGGCACCTTACAGGGCACTGCTGTGAACTTCACAAAAATGGTGCCACATAAATATCTCACCACAACTCCCTTGCAGGTCATGGTGAGCCCCCCAAAACCTATTATACCCACCTGTTTACCACCCCCAATAGCCCTTATGGCTGCAGGTGGCATCTATATGGCAGTACAGTAGGGTTTTGGTTTTTTGGGTGGACTCACATTTTTCACCATGAATGCAGTGGTTAGTATGGTTTATGGGCCTGGGTCCTCCTCTCTATGGTTCAGTAGCCCCCCCCCCCACTCCCAACTACTTAAGACACCTCTGTGCAGCTCTACTAGGCTTTTCTATGCAGGTGCTGATGTTCTGGAGGAAGGTATGTACGTTTTTATTCTGATTTTTTATGGTGGTGTGGGGGGTCCGTGATCACTTGGGGAGTGTGTGGGGGTCTGTACTTTGTCCCTGCAGCGGTTATCTTCTGGGCACTTATACCTGTTTTTAGATCATCTAAGTCACAATGTATAAATTATATCTAGGCAGCTGTCAAACTTTCGATTATCGCTACAGGATGACTAAGTTTGGTTGGCCCACCTCCTGCCCTAAACACTCCTTGAAAAATGCCCCTTTTCGTTCTGAATGCACAGCGGCAGTCAAATGGCCTAAGATGCCTTTAGATACGTCTAAAACCCATTTCGATTATCGGCACTTGGATGACCTGTCTTTTAGGTCGTCCAAGTGCCGATTTAGGCGGGTTTTTAGACGTTTTTCCGTTTCGATTATGAACCTCATATTTTTCACATTTATATAACAAAAAAAAAAACAACAACAACAAAAAAAAACTTACAATGGTTGCCAATAGGTCCTTTTGTTAATTTTTAACAATTTAATCTCATCAATTTTTTCTTCCTCTTTGAAGCTGTATCAACCATCTAGATCACTGTGTTCAGTTTCAAAGTCTTTGTTGAAATCCTCTCATTTCATGTAATCAGACCAGAAGAATATAGGCTGTCAATGTTTAGGGTAATAGGTCCTAAATTATGGAACTCAGTACCCTTTGAGTTGAGAATATCACAAACTCTGGACTCATTTAAAAAATCCTTGAAAACTTACCTATTTTGACAGAGCTATAGCACTGCTGAACAAAATTTGAGATCTTGATAAACATTAGCCGAGACAATATGAGATGAAATATTTGTTATATGTTGATGCTGTTTCAATTGTTGGGGAGAATGGGAAAGAAAACTAATTAAATAAATAAATCTGCCTAGGACATTGGATAACCATGGAATATAAATATTGTAACTAACTAACTTAATTAATTAATTAAGGATATATCAGAGATTCCTGTTGGGAACAGTAAGTTTATTTTATCTGTCTTGCAAGGTCTTTTTGAAGTATGTTAGCCAATTCAATCTCCCATCTCTTAGGGGATGGATCCAGGTTCACAAATTGCATTTTTGCAAGTACTGTATAGTGATTTGGATCCCCTGACCTTACTTTACTTCAAGTTCTTTACTTAGGGTTCCTTAACTTCTGCAACACTCTTTACTCCTTGCTTCCAGTACTTATTATCACTCTGATTTCTTTCTCCATTTTAGTTACTGTTGATTCACATCATCTCCTTTGATCTTATCCTCATCTGTATTGAATGGTCACATTCTCTTCTACAACTTAGCCTGGGTTACCCTGAATAAGCAACCTCTTACTGGCAAACCACTAGAAGGGGTGGTTCAAGGTATAATGTGCCTCTAGGGCAGTGATCTTCAATGCAAGGTCCGGCAGTCAATGGCAGCCCCTGGAGACCTCTGAGATGGCTCTCATCATCTTTCTGTTATTTTTTCCTGATACAATCTGGTTCTCTAACCAAACTCATGACAGAGAAAGGACTATGGATGGAGAAAGAGCTACATGCTTGAAGGACAAGACATTTCTCAGATAAAGAGAATGCATTTGGAAATTTTCATCTCCCCTGAGGACACCCCCATTGAAAAGTTTGAAGGGGGCTGGTGGATATGGATGTCATTGACCCACACTGGTCAATAGTGTCTCAGCCCTACATGGGAGGATATTTAGAGGCTCTTTGATTTTTTAAAAGGGTTCCAGGGGTAATCTGGGAAATTATAGACCGGTAAACCTGACTTCAGTGTCTGGCAAAAAAGTGGAAACAGTTATAAAAAAATAAAATTATGGAACACATAGACAAATATGATTTAATGGGACAGAGTCAGCATGGGTTCAGCAAAGGCAGGTCTTGCTTCAACAACTGGCATCATTTCTTTAAAGGTGAGAATAAATGCGTGGATAAAGGTAAGAAAGTTGATGTAGTGTATCTAGATTTTCAGAAAGCTTTTGACAAAGTTCCTCATGAGAGACTACTGAAAAAATTAGAGTCATGGGATAGGAGGCAGTGTTCTGTTGTGGTTAATGAACAGAAAACAGAAGGTAGGGTTAAATGGTTATTTTTTTCAAAGGGGGAGGGTAAATATTGGAGTGCAACAAGGATCTGAATTGGGACTGATGATCTAGAAATTGGAATGACACTTGATGTGATTAAATTTTCAGATGACACAAAACTATTCAAAGTTGCCAAAATACACGAGGACTGTGAAAGACCTTAGAATAATGGAAGATTAGGCATTCAAATGGCAGATGAAATGCAAAGTGAAACACATTGAGAAGAATAATCCAAATCATAGTTACCTTGGCTAGGGTCCACCTTATGAGTCAGCACCCAATAAAAAGATCTGAGTGCCACTGTACTATATACACTGTGTTGAAATCTTCTGCCTAGTGTGCGGCTGTGGCAAAAAAAGCAAAAAGGATGCTGGGAATTATTAGGAAACGGATGGTAAATAAGACCATGAATATTATAATGCTTCTGTGCTGCTCTATCGTGCATCATCGCCTTGTGTATTGCACCTTGTGTATTGCGCCCAGTTCTGTATCTCAAAAAAAATAGAGCAGAATTAGAAAAGGTTCAAAGAAGAGCGAACAAAATGATAAAGGGGATAGAACTTCTCTTTTCAGCTTGGAAAAGAGATGGCTGAGGGGGGATAGAATGGGCAAAAGTGAATCAATTTTTAATTCTTTCAAAAAGTACAAAAACTCAATGAAATGACATGGGAATGCTTTTAAAACAAATAGGAGGAAACTTTTTTATATATACTCAAAGAACAATTAAGCTCCAGAAGTCATTGCCAGAGGATGTAGTTACAATAGTTAGCGTAGCTGAGTTTAAGAAAGGTTTGACTACATCCATGGAGGAAAAGTCCATAGCATGCTAATCTAATCTAATCTGGGATTTCTGAGTCACACTATGTCCAAACAGATTGAAATTATGGGGATACAAGTTCATACATTGCAAACAATAGCAGAAGATACAGTTCCATAGCAAAATAAGAATTGTTTGGTTATTTGAAAAGTGCAGAGGTAGTTAATAGACTTGAGCTAATAGGTTGCACAGTATAGGTTTCAAGTTTCAAGTTTATTATCTTTTAATATACCGACCATCAACAGGTATCTGGCCGGTTCACAGTAAAATTATAAAAAGAGAAAAGAATCATAAATATAAAGAGAAGATGGGTGAACATCAAAAACATAACTTGACTGACATGAAAGTGAGGATAAGAGGGAAAGGAGGGGGAAAGTTACATGTTTTGGAGAAGAAAGGGAGAAAGTGGGAATGGGGAAAAACATATTGGGTGGGGTCACTTTTTTAAAGCGGTTGGTTAAATAAATTGGAACCAGCGGAGTGAAGGAGAGAAAAAAGAAAGAGAGGGAAATAGAGAGGAAAAAATTAGGAGAAGAAAAAAAAGGTAGCTCTAAGCATAGGAAAAAGCGTCACGAAATAAGAAAGTCTTCAAGTTAGTCTTGAATTTATCTAAATGTTGTTCTTCTCTAAGTTGTTGTGGCAGGGCATTCCACAACGTTGGGGCGACTGCTGTAAAATTTATTTTCCGGGTATAATAGAACTCTTTTATGGAAGGAATTCGTAAAAGTTTTTGGTCTGTTGACCTCAAAGTACGTGAAGAACATTGGGGGATAAGAACCTTATCAAGATATAGAGGCTGGTGTGAGAGTTTTATTTTGAAGGTAAGCAAGATGATTTTATAGGTGATACGATGTGTGATAGGCAACCAATGTGCCTCTTTCAGAAGCGGGGTGACATGATCATATTTGCCTATTTTGTAAATGAGTTTTATTGCTGTATTTTGTATTAATTGTAAGCGGCGGGTTTCTTTTTGTGGGAGGCCGTTATAAAGAGAGTTGCAATAGTCTAAGTGAGAAATGACAAGAGAGTGAACCAGAATTGTGATTGCCTCTATCCCTAAGATTGGAGTTAATGAACGAATAAGACGAAGTTTGAAAAAACAGATTCTTACTACCAAACTGATTTGATCATGGAATGTGAGATCCTTATCGATAATGACTCCTAATAATTTTATTTTTGTTTCCATTTGTAAAGGAGTGGATTTGATAGTAATTTTGCCAGTGAGATAGGGGGTACTGGGTTGTCTTCAGCCAAGCATACTACATTCCCCTCAGACCCTATTCCTGCTCTCTACTTGACCCCCCTCTCATCTGCCATATTCTCAACCTATCCATTTCCACTGCAACTGTCCCAGCTGCCTTCAAACATGTGGTGGTTAAGCCACTTCTCAAAAAACCCTCGCTGGAACCCACCTGCCCGTCTAGCTATTGCCTGGTATTCCTTCTGCCATTCCTATCCAAGCTACTCAAGCATGCTGTTCTCCGTCGCCGCCTGAATTGTCTTTCAATTCAACAGATTCTTGATCCTCTACAGTGACATAGTAAGGGGGGCCGGGGGGATGGGTACCATCTTGCTAGGGGCATCGGCACCCTTCCTCCTCTCTACCCCCCACGCTCCTCCCCCTGCCATGTGCGCACCTTGTCTTCCCCCATGCCTTTTTGACTTCTCCAGCGCCAGCAATACTGCTGCCCATGTCAACATCGGGCACTCTCTCTGACATCACTTCCGAGCCCCATGCCTATGGAAGCCAGATACCAAGGAAGATGGGATGCACATATGAAGGCAGACCATTGTTGGAATCTTAAGAACATAAGAATTGCCGCTGCTGGGTCAGACCAGTGGTCCATCATGCCCAGCAGTCCGCTCATGCAGCGGCCCTTAGGTCAAAGACCAGTGCCCTAACTGAGACTAGCCTTACCTGCATACATTCTGGTTCAGCAGGAACTTGTCCAACCTTGTCTTGAATCCCTGGAGGGTGATTTCCCCTATAACAACCTGGGTGAAGAAGAACTTCCTTACATTTCTACAGAATCTATCCCCTTTTAACTTTAGAGAGTGCCCTCTCGTTCTTCCTACCTTGGAGAGGGTGAACAACCTGCTTTTATCTACTAAGTTTATTCCCTTCAGTATCTTGAATGTTTCGATCATGTCCCCTCTGTCTCCTCTTTTTGAGGGAGAAGAGGCCCAGTTTCTCTAATCTCTCACTGTATGGCAACTCCTCCAGCCCTAACCATTTTAGTTGCTCTACTCTGGACCCCTTCGAGTAGTACTGTGTCCTTCTTCATGTACGGCGACCAGTGCTGGACGCAGTATTCCAGATGAAGGCATACCATGGCTCGGTACAGAGGCATGATAACCTTCTCCAATCTGTTCATGATCCCCTTCTTAATCATTCCTAGCATTCTGTTCGCCCTCTTCGCTGCCACCACACACTGCGAAGTTGGCTTCATTGACTTGTCGACCAGTACTCCCAAGTCTCTTTCCTGGGAGGTCTCTCCAAGTACCGCCCTGGACATCCTGTATTCGTGTATAAGATTTGTTACCTACATGCATCAACTTACACTTATCCATGTTAAACCTCATTTTCCATATCGCGGTCCATTTCTCGAGTGTGTTTATGTCCTGTTGCAGGTCTTCGCAATCCTTCTGCATCTTCACTACTCTGAATAGCTTCGTATCGTCTGCAAATTTAATCACCTCGCTCGTCGTACCAATTTTCAGGTCATTTATAAATATGTTGAAGAGCACGGGTCCAAGCACCAAACCCTGCGGCACTCCGATCTTGACACTTTTCCAGTCCGAGTATTGTCCATTTACCCCCACTCTCTGTTTCATAACCGCCAACCAGTTTTTTATCCACATGAGTATGTCACACTTGATTTCATGGCTCGCAACTTTTCGTAGTAGTCATTCATGCGGGACCTTGTCAAACACCTTCTGAAAATCCAGATATACAATATCGACCAGTTACCATTTGGGTTTTTGCTAGATACTTGTGACCTGGATTGGCCACCATGAAGACGGAATACTGAGCTAGATGGACCATTGGTCTGACCCAGTAAGATTATTCTTATGTTCTTACCTTAATTTCTTCTATTATAGCTTTCTTAAAACATATGCCTCAGTGATAAACATTAAATGAACATTGTGCTTGGACGAGTTACTATCACCCTCAGTATAATTTAGCAGAATGTTTAACAAAGCCAGACCATATTTTTGCCTTTTCCAGGGTATGTAAAATATCTTGGGAAGGTTATAGTCTACAGTGCTTTGTTAATAGTATGTAACATTCCCAAGATAACCTCTTCCCCTCCTCCAAAGTAAATCCTACAACTAAGACAAAAAAGGGGGGAAAAAACCCTTCAGCCACTATTCTGATAATTGGAAGCTGTCTTACAAATTATTAGTCATCCACAGTACAAAGATGATAACATGTAGAGGTTGTGACCGCCTGCTGCTGACTTATAGTTTCTGTCAAAGCCAAATAATACACAAAGTACTTTCATTATTTCCCACTATGATGCAGAAATTACAACTACAAAGAAGGAAAGAAAAGCATTCCCCTTTGTCTGTACGTTGGCTTTAGGCACTTGAACTTGAAATGGACAGTACCCTTATAAGTTACAGCTCAAAAGCCAATTAACACAGCACTTGCATGGGACAAGACTTAAGAAATGTGAATTTAAAAAGATGCATAATGGGAAGCAAAATTAAGATACATGGTTAATATATTTATTAAGTTAAAAACTTTATAAATATATTAACCATGTATCTTAATTTAAATTAAAAACTGGTTTAAGAGATATTTGGAGCATTGAGATTAAGCATGAAATTACTGCATCTCAATGGCCACGAATTTGGTCTTGGAGGATGAAATGTACGATGTCGGCATCTATGAGACAAACTTGTTTTTTTCTGTTGCATAGAGCGTTGTGGACTCCTGTTAGGTTACAAAAATTAGATAGTTCTTTGTCTAATAGATGTTGACATTGTCATCTGGAAGTAGGAACTTTAGATCATTTATTGTTTCATTGCCCATGTATTATGAATTTTTGGAAATCAATTTGGGACCAAATTAATAATTTATTAGATAACCCAGTGGCATTATCTTATGATACTGTGATATTTGGTATGGCAATGAGAAAAAAAAGTCAGATTTCTGCAAATAATAATAAGTTATTGCTTATAATGACTGGTGTTGCCATTCAGCAAATGACATATAATTGGAAGGATTGGAGGAGATTAAACTACAACTTCTGGTGGAATTCTTTATGCCATATCTATAAAATGGAAAGGTTTATTGCATTACAACGGGGTTATTTTAAGAAGTTTCAGGATGTGTGGCAACCATTAACAAAGTATTGTAAAGATTAATTTGAAATTGTTTCCCTCATATTTATCAACTTAAGGTGTAGGGTGGGGGGAATTTTGCTATTATATGTTATATAGGATACTGGAATATATGGGTGGGAGGGATGAGAAAGGGGGAGTGTTAAGAATTTATTAAATGTATCAATGATTGTTTGTAAGTGATATATTTATTGTTAATGTGAATGAATATATTTAACACTTAATGTAATTTTGAAAATGAATAAAGAATTTAAAAAATAAAAAAAAATATATATATATATTTATTAAGATGGAATTTTTTGTGCAACCTCAATAAAAAGAAGATAAGCATAGAATGAATGAAATAACGTGAACTTTGTGAATTTACCTGCATTTTACTCAAACTCTTTCTTCAATCAAGCCTACCCTTGGGTTAAGTAAAAGTAGGAGCACATATTCTTCATTCTTTACTTTATATGACTGTCCTAATACAAAAAGTCCTGTTTTTGTAATTAGAACAGGGTTTACTTGTGTCAAAATAACTTATGTGACCCTTGTTTGCCCAATAAGCATCAGAATATAAGAACATAAGAATAGCCTTACTGGGTTAGACCAATGATCCATCAAGCACGTTCTTATGGTGGCCAATCCAGGTCACTAGTACCTGGTCAAAACCCAGGGTGTAGCAAAATTCCATGCTACCAATTCAGGGCAAGCAGTGGCTTCCCCCATGTCTTTCTCAATAACAGACTTTGGACTTTTCCTCCAGGAACTTGTCCAAACCTTTCTTAAAACCAGCTACGCTATCCGCTCTTACCACATCAGGGTGGGTAACTTTTGCTAACTATGAGTATAAGCTTGTTGTAGGGTCAGAATAAGGACCAGATTATACTGGGAGGTTGACTGGCACAGTAATCCACACACTTAATACTTTCCTTTCATCCAATGGCCAATGTGTAAGCAAACGTTGACCCTGAACGCAATCCATTCTTTGGTGGGTCATTTTAATTTTGCTCCAGTGTCGGTCCAGGCTAGATTCAAATATGGGACAAATGCTTGGCAGAACTATACTGTATACAAGCATAAATTATGGCACTCGCACTGTTTCATTTACTCACAAAACAATCTTTCCCACTGCAATATAACAAAATCGCAAACCATTCCACTGTTTGTTGAAACACAATTCTTGACCACAGCTTTATTTAACAATTCTTGAAAACAACAATTTAACAACTGTAAATTATCTTAACCCTTCTTCCAGTCCGACCTCTTCTTATCAAAATATTCACTGGCACATAGTCTGTAATGATCTCGCTGCCCTGTCCAATTCCAATCTGTATTCATGTTCATATCGCACAGTATTTGCAAATCCCATGAGGCCTGCGATGTCACACGGCCTCACATCTACTTGCAGCAGTATCATACACAAGTATTCCAAGCCCATAATTCCTTTAAGCACTTTTTTCCAAACTGAATGGCCACCTGGAAGAAACCCGATATTCTCCAACCCCAATCCCCCCTCCCAACATAACCCTCACTTTGAAAAATTGCACCACAACCCCCAGTGAGCCCGCAAACAGGATACAAAGAAGAAATAAGGGTAGGGAGGGTGGGTAAAAATATGACCACGTTACACCACTTCTAAAAGCTGCACATTGGTTACCAATCACACACAGAATAACTTTTAAAATCATACTGTTAACTTTTAAAATTCAACAATCACATGCTCCGATATTTCTGGATTGTCTCTTGATACCGTATTCTCCATTTAGGGTACTTAGATCTACACAACAACATTTATTAACTATTCCTTCTTTAAAATTAATAGGGACCAGGAGATCTACAATTTTCTCGGTTATAGCACCCCAGCTTTGGAACAATTTACCACTATACTTACGGAATGAACCTTCCTTAGAAAAATTAAAGCGCTCCTTAAAAAGTTTTCTGTATAAGGATGCATTTGAAACATAGACAGTATAACCTACCAATCACTAAACCTTTTAGAACTTAATCCTACGAGTAGGTCGCAAAATTATCCTTATTTTATTTTCTTTTTCTTATGTGTTCCTATCATATGTGTTCTTCCCTAAATATTTCTTCTCTATCTTTAAAAATTGTAGTTCATCCCCCCTGCCTTTTGTACCTTAGTATTAGAATGTACATAATTTGTATATAATGTTTTGTTATGTCCTCCTCTTTTTAAAAAAAATTGTAATACGCACTGAAATATATGATATTGCGTAGATAACAAATCTTAATAAAACTTGAAACTTGGGTAATTCAGACAAACTCTCAACTTTTACCTACCAGCCCCCAAACTACCCAAGCCCACTACATCAGGTTCTACACCCTTCCATTACCCCCATCAACCTATAAACAACTGACTTCCCCTCACAAACAAATTCCCACCCTCGGTCAATCAAATCTCCCACATATCCACCAAGCGAACAAGAAAAGGACCTGGGTGTACTGATAGATAGGACCCTGAAACCGTTGGCACAATGCACGGCAGCGGCAAAGAAAGCAAATAGAATGTTAGGCATGATAAAGAAAGGAATCACGAGTAGATCGGAGAAAGTTATAATGCCACTTTATAGAGCAATGGTCAGACCACACTTGGAATACTGTGTCCAACTTTGGTCTCCCAACCTAAAGAAGGATATAAAACTGCTGGAGAGGGTGCATAGACGAGCAACGAAGCTAATAAAATGTATGGAGAACTTGGAATACAAGGAACGACTTAAGAGACTGGGATTGTTCTCCCTTGAGAAAAGGGAGAGGGGATATGATCAAGACTTTCAAAATACTGAAAGAAATCAACAAAATAGAGCAGGAAAAAAAAATTATTTACAATGCCCAATATGACAGGACAAGAGGACATGGTTATCCCCCGTTCTGTGCACTGAGACCTTGAATTGAATTGAGCTGATGAAAAAGCTAGGTAATCTTTTTCTAATCAGTATTTTATATAACATTTAACTAAATAAGAAAAATAAAGTTTGAAAAAACTAAAAGTTAAAAAAGTAAATACAAGGATCCAATGACAAGTGGAGGTGTAAAGCTGCCTACTATGAATACATATTGAGTGGGGAGGTGGCCTCGCTGAGGATCATGCAACCTTAGCTTAGAGGGAACATAGATGTATAGCTAAGTATTTGTGGATTAAACTGTTTCCTTCTTTAAAGCAATGTAACGCTGATGATTATCTGGGAATGTAGTGATTCGTAGTTCCTTATAGAACTCTTTTGAAGAGTATGCAGATATGAATGCAGTGGATTATTTCATCACTGCAAAAGAATAATTGATGTTCATTTATTTCCACACATTTTTTGGTAATGATTAAAAGGAAAATCAAAGAACAGAAGGGAAAGCTTTACGAAACATCAAACAAAATCAACAGAAGCAGATATGGAGGAGACGTGTCAACTGGGACTTTATTGCACAAAGTAAACAACTGAGTCAGTCATTTACATTGTGCAATAAAGTCCCAGTTGATACATCTCCTCTATCTTTACTTCTGTTGATTTTTTGTTACATGATTTTTATTGAAAATGGTAGAATGGGAGATAAAAGCTGGACAATCCAGTCAATGGCCAGAAAGAATGCACTATTGTCAATTATAGCAAAAACACAAAACATAGATACCTTTTACAACACTTGCATCGGGGGTTTGCCAATGAGCAAAATGTGATTGGCAAACTTTGGGGATCAGAATCAGTCCTAAAGCCAGAGCACAGACAGCAATCTCAAAGTCCTCTGTTACTTCAGCAGGAAAGTGAAAGTCCCTTTTCATTGAGGTTCTTTGTACTTTTTTTTTTTTTTTTTTGCTGTATTGTGTTTGGTGTGCTCTGTCCCTCTCTGTGCTGGTCGTTAAAAAAAATTATTTACATATACAATAAGAGACAACCATCCTAAGCAGTGTATGCATGCAAGCATGCAATGTAAGAGCGATTAACGTAGCTGGTTTTAAGAAAGGTTTGGACAATTTCCTGGAGGAAAAGTCCATGGTCTGTTATTGAGACAGCTATGGGGGAAAGCCGCTGCTTCTCTGGATTGGTAGCATGGAATGTTGCTATTATTTGGATTTTTGCCAGGTACTCGTGACCTGGATTGGCCACCATGAAGATGGGCTACTGGGATAGATGGACTATTGGTCTGAGCCAGTAAGGCTATTCTTAAGTTCTTATTTGAAAAAGAAAGTGTGGGATAGAGAAAGAGATAATGGTTACTGCGAATGGGCAGACTGGATGGGCCATTTGACCTTTATCTGCCATCATTTTTCTATGTAAATATTCACCAAATTATGTTTATTGGGATTTGATGTACTGCCCTAAGTTCAGGGCAGTGTACAATTTTCCCTATCTGACCTGGCGGGCTCATAATCTAACTATTGTATCTGGGGCAATGGTGGGTCCTATGTCTTCCAAAGGATTCAGATATTCTACAGATTCTTTTAGAATTTAGATGGATCAGTTGATTTTTCTGAAAATTTAAATATGTTCAACAGATCCTCAAATACTAAAAATGCTGGCAGCATCAACAAATTGCATAAGACAAAATTGATGGAGAAAGAGATGGCATGATGCCTTTATGCAGAAAGAAAAATTACTTTAAATCACAGTTTAATCATAATGATGAAACTTGAAATGTATTCAGTTACTATATGGAGTTCCTATTTTTGTCAAGGAAGATTTTTAACAGTAAGAAAAAGAAATCAGTGAATGATAATTTGCACATAAGATAACATTTAAAAGAAAAGATTATCTTTCTTATTTTTCCTCACTTACACCCACTTCAGAGACAAAAAAAAAGTTAACATGTCAGATGTTAGTATTCTATACAATTAAGAAAATTGGATGCTGGATAGATTTCCTTCTGGCATTTGCAAAGGATCATATGTGAATCAAGATGAAGCTAAGTGACCTCAATCTAAACTTGGACAGCAATCTTCTGACAGAACCAACCTTAATTTGATGGAAACAGAGAAACTCTTTATATATATATATATATATGAATAAAGATTTTTTTATATATATATATATAAATAAAGATTTATATATATATATATATAAATCTTTATTCATTTTTAAAACTCACAATAAGTGTAACATAAAATACAATCATTTTATACTTTAACATCACTTAATATATCATCAAATTCGAACTCTGATCAAATATTTCTTCAGGGATGCAGCTCCGGTGAAACACAGAAGTTCCCTGTCAGGTCTTGTGCAAATGGCATTTCTTTAGCACGAAGTTGAGCCTTTGATTGTTCCAGGCTTTTGGGTATACTGGCAGCAACGACAGCACTTTACAACAGCTAAGTGCTTGTGTCTTTTGGGGCATTTTTTGCTTTTGACTGCACGCTGTTGATTACTGAATGTGCATTTGTGGTATATTGAATCTTCCTGCAAGTATTGAAATGACTCTTTGCACTACTTGATTGGAAGAAGAAATGGCTGATTGTTTGAATATCATTTAAGAAAGTGGAATTTTTTTTTAACCCATGAAGCTCATCTGAGATTTTTTTCTCCACTTTTTTTCTTTTCAATGTGCTGATTTCTTTTTTTTGGATGATTGCGTGTGTGATTGGCCTTTCTCTTTAATCTTCCTCTTTCATGCATTTGAGTAAATTTTGGTTGTATGAATGCAGGGGGGCTTCTATATATTAGTGACTATAGAGTATGTATAGTGGACCTTTTTGATTTCAATTACCAATTACATCGGGGAATGCTAGGGAGGTAAAATTGCTAGATCTCATAAATGACTGCTTCTTGGAGCAACTGGGCCGGGAACCGACAAGAGGGGGTGCTATTTTAGATTTGGTCCTTAGTGGAATGCAAGACATAGTAAGAGAGTTAACTGTGTTGGGTCCGCTGGGAAAAAGTGATCATAATGTGATCAAATTTGAGCTGATACCGGGAGTAATGTTGCAAAAGAAATCTACTGTAGGGGTGTTTAATTTTCAAAAGGGCGACTATGATAAAATGAAGAAAATGGTTAAAAAGAAGCTAAAAGGATCAATTGCAAAGGTTAGGACTGTAAGCCAGGCGTGGATGTTATTTAAAAATACCATCGTGGAAGCTCAGACCAGATGTATTCCACGTATCGGCTAAGATGGAAAGAAGAGGAAATGAGAGCTGGCGTGATTAAAAGGTGAAGTGAAAGAGGCTATTAGAGTAAAAAAAAAACCCATCCTTTAAAGAATGGAAAAAGGATCCAAATGAAGAAAATAAGAAGAAACACAAGCACTGGCAACTTAAATGCAAAGTATTGATAAAGACAGCTAAGAAAGAATATGAAGAGAAACTTGCAAAAGAGGCAAAAACTCATAGTAATTTTTTTATGTACCTCAGAAGCAGAAAACCTGTGGAAGACCAAGTAGCAAAAGGGGTGCTCTGGGAGGATAAGGCCATAATGGAATGACTGAATGAATTCTTTGCTTCGGTCTTTACGGAAAAAGATGTAAGAGATCTACCTGAACTGGAAATGATTTTCAAGGGTGATGATGCGGAGGAACTGAAAGAAATCTTGGTGAATCTGGAAGATGTACTGAGCCAAATTGACAAGTTGATAAGTTATAAATCACCAGGACTAGATGGTATACATCCCAGGGTACTAAAAGAACTCAAACATGAAATTGCTGACCTGCTGTTAGTGATCTGAAACTTGTCGCTAAAATCGTCTGTAGTACCTGAAGATTGGAGGGTGGCCAATGTTATGACGATGTTTAAAAAGGGCTCCAAGGAAGATCTGGGAAATTACAGACCGGTAAGCCTCATTTCGTGCCGGGCAAAATGGTAGAAATAATTATAAAAAATAGAATTCTGGAACACGTAGACAAACATGATTTAATGAGATGGAGTCAGCATGGGTTCAGCCGAGGGAGATCTTGCCTCACAAACTTGCTTGATTTCTTTGAAGTGAATAAACAAGTGGATAAACACTTCTTTAAAGTGAATAAACATGTGGATAAAGGTGAGCCGGTTGATATAGGGTATCTAGATCTTCAGAAAGCTTTTCATAAAGTTCCTCACGAGAGGCTCCTGAGAAAATTAAAGAGTCATGGGATAGGTGGCAAAGTTCAGTTGTGGATTAGTAATTGGTTATCGGATAGAAAACGGAGGGTAGGGTTAAATGGTCATTTTTCTCAATGGAAAAGAGTAAACAGTAGAGTGCCGCAGGGGTCTGTACTGGGACCGGTGCTATTTAACTTATTTATAAATGATCTGGAAATTGGAACGATGAATGATGTAATTAAATTTGCAGATGACACTAAACTATTCAAAGCTGTTAAAATGCATGCGGATTGTGAAAAATTGCAGGTGGACCTTAGGAAATTGGAAGACTGGGCATCCAAGTGGCAGATGAAATTTAATGTAGACAAATGCAAAGTGATGCACGTTGGGAAGAATAACCTGAATCACAGTTACCAGATGCTATAGTCCACCTTGGGGGTTAGTGCCCAAGAACAGGATCATAAGAACATAAGAGATGCCGCTGCTGGGTCAGACCAGTGGTCCATCGCGCCCAGCAGTCCGCTCACACAGCGGCCCTTTTGGTCAAAGACCAGTGCCCTAACTGAGACTAGCCTTACCAGCGTACGTCCTTGTTCAGTAGGAACTTGTCTAATCTTGAATCCCTGGAGGGTGTTTTCCCCTATGATAGCCTCCGGGAGAGTGTTCCAGCTTTCCACCACTCTCTGGGTGAAGAAGAACTTCCTTACGTTTGTACGGAATCTATCCCCTTTCAACTTTAAAGAGTGTCCTCTCGTTCTCCCTACCTTGGAGAGGGTGAACAACCTGTCCTTATCTACTAAGTCTATCCCCTTCATTATCTTGAATGTTTCGATCATGTCCCCTCTCATTACATTACATTACATTACATTACGGATTTCTATTCCGCCTATACCTTGCAGCTCAATTTCCTTTGTTTGATAGTTATTTATTTAAAGTTCTTTAAGCTAGGTATGGGTAATTGTAACAGTGGTGTCAGGATCTGGCTATCATTGTAGACAATACAATGAAACCTTCCGCCCAATGTGCGGCGACAGCCAAAAAAGCAAACAGGATGCTGGGAATTATTAAAAAAGGGATGGTTAACAAGACTAAGAATATCATAATGCCCCTGTATCGCTCCATGGTGCGACCTCATTTAGAGTATTGCGTTCAATTCTGGTTTCCTTATCTCAATAAGATATAGTGGCGCTAGAAAAGGTTCAAAGAAGAGCGACCAAGAAGGTAAAGAGGAACTCCTCTCGTATGACGAAAGACTAAAACGGTTAAGGCTCTTCAGCTTGGAAAAGAGACGACTGAGGGGGAGATATGATTGAAGTCTACAAAATCCTGAGTGGAGTAGAACGGGTACAAGTGGATCAATTTTTTGCTCCGTCAAAAATTACAAAGGCTAGGGGACACTCGATGAAGTTACAGGGAAATATTTTTAAAACCAATAGGAGTAAAAAAAATTTCACTCAGAGAATAGTTAAGCTGTGGAACACATTGCCAGAGGATGTGGTAAGAGCGGATAACGTAGCTGGTTTCAAGAAAGCTTTGGACAAGTTCCTGAGGGAAAATCCATAGTCTATTATTGAGGAAAACATGAGGGAAGCCACGGCTTGCCCTGTATTGGTAGAATGGAATATTGCTACACCTTGGGTTTTGGCCAGGTACTAGTGACCTGTATTGGCCACTGTGCGAACGGGCTACTGAGCTTGATGGACCATTGATCTGACCCAATAAGGCTATTCTTATGTTCTTAAGAATCATGATAAAAGAGTGGATTAAGTGCTGAATGAACAGAACTCCGGCAGTGTTCAGAAACACCAGGTGGAGCACTGATTTTTGTTTTAGTGGCCAATGCTCAACACTAATAACATTCAAATTACATGCACACTATTAGTGTTTAGCATTGATCAGTAAAGGACAGGGAACATTCTTGGCACAGCTCTTGAGCACATGTCCAATGAATGAGGGAGGAGATGGGGGAGAAAAAGGAAACCCCAGAGGGCATTGGTGCAGCAAAAATTGTGTGGGGAGGTGTGCCATACAGCCATGCTTCCTCCTGCACTGTGCTAAGAGGCTTTTGCTGCTCAAAAAAAAATGTAGTCACCCTGCCCTAACGTCTAAAATATACTGACAGGTCTGGAGCTGTTGGTAGGTTTTAGTAGTAAAGGTAGTGTGCCCTTGTTCTGGACATTGCATGGAGTCACTAATGAGCCCAATTAGGTGGTCCAATTAGGGCAAAACTAAGTTAAGTCAGGTTCCGTATTTTACCCTTTATATAACTGTTGTTAATTAAAGGGGTTTGGATCAACTTCTGTGGCTTGGTCTGGCATTTTTTTCTTAACTAAAGGGGTGATGCAGAAAAACGCAGTCAAGCATTGTGCAGAGTTAGCATGGCTTCAGCACACAATTATTTTGGGCGTGTGATGAAAAATGGGGTTTTATGTAAAAGCTAACCTTGTGCAAAAACTTAAGTGTACAACTTATTTAAAATCACTGTAGTAAGACTAATTCACTAATCAGTGTAGATGCAGAGAAGTGTGCTGAAGAGTGAAAGCTCAATTACAATGCCGGGTTTTAATGCCGAGTGATAGCTTGGCTTCAATGATCTGAAATGAAGTGCAAGTTGGCATTTCTCCTACTTTTTGACAAAGGTATGCAGGAGCATTAGGTGTTGGGGGGGCTATGAGGAGTCAGGTCCACTAGACAACTAGGGCATTTTTAGAGGGCATATGGGGGAATTAAGGGTTATCGCTGGGGATATGGAATGGGGGATTGTGGGTACATTAGAACTAGTCTATTAAATTTTTCTTGGGAAGGGGAGGGAGTCTCAGTGGGGACTGGGCATCCATTAGACAACCAGGAGGTTTTTTTTGGGGGGGAGGAGGGGGAAGCACAGAGGAAGGTAGCAGAATTATTTTAATATCTCCTTTCCTGTCAGTACACTCAGTAAGGCAGTGGTTTCAAACTCGTGGCTCGTGGGCCGCATGCGGTCCCCAGGTCCTATTTTGCAGCCCGCGGTCTGTACTCAATCTCGCACACTGGGCAGGAAGAGAGACTCTGGCGTCAGCTGAACTGAAACTTCCTGCTGCCGTCATGTATGCCAGGACTCCTGCCTTTGCATTTCTGCCGGGACTCATTACCTCCTTTCTCTAGCCTGCCGCTGCTGGTTCAGGGGTGCGGAGACAAGACAAAGGCTGGAGTCCCAGCACATGCGCGAAGGCAGGAGTCCCGGCATACGCAATGGCAGCAGGAAGTTTCAAGTCAGCTGATGTTGGCGCCGGAACCTCTCTTCCTGCCCAGTGTACAAGATCGTGTACAGACTGCGAGACACAAAATAGAGGTATTGCTGGGGAGGGAGGAAGGGAGAAGGGGTACTGCTGGACAAGGGGAGCAGGGAAGGGAGAAGGGGTACTGCTGGATGGGGGGAGGTAAAAAAGGGAGAGGTGCTGCTGGACCTGGCAGAAAGGGAGGGAAAGGAAAGGTGCTATACACTGGAGGGGAGGGTGAGATGGTGCATGGGTAGAGAGCATGTTGGGTTGGGGGTGGGAAGGAGGGATGCCATTGAGGGAAGAGGCAAAGACAGAGAGAGAAAGCATGCAGGAGGCAGAAAGTGTTGAACTCATTGAGAGGGCAAGATGGATGGGGAGGACAGAAATGAGGTAAGGAGAAATGTTACACTAGGGAAGAGGGAGAGGGCAGAGAGTGAAAGTTGGACTCATGGAAGGAGAGAGAGAGAGATGTTGTTTGGTTGAGGGAAGGAGGACCAGAGGAGAAGCATGCAGGAGGAAGAGATTAGTAGAAAGGAGGGAGAAATGATGGACTGGGGGAGGCCGAAAGGAGGAAGGGAAAGAGAAATGTTACATTGGGGGGAAAGGAGGGAATGAGAGAGATGTCAGACCATGGAAATAGGGAGGGAAGGAGAGAGAGAGAGATAGGAAGGGAAGGTAAGCCATGAAAACATAGATTTTGAGAAGAAAGCAAAAAAATGGAAAAATTGAATGTTAAGTTAATGCCAAAGATGGATGAAAATTTTGTTTTCTTATGAGAATCAGGGATGTTAATTATCAAAAGAGGAAGTCAGAAAGACGTTTGATATATAACAAAGAAAAAGCTGACTTCACGCAAAAAACTGTCTATGAAGAGTGATCAATTTGTAAAAAGCTCATAGACATGAAACTCTGAAGGGAAGGATAACAAACCCCCCTGTACTAAGAGTTCACCTTCCAGTCATAGCAACTTCATAACTTAATGATCACACTTCAAGATGTGGTGAACAGCTGGCAGTTGGAACTTTTAGAACTCTCAGATCCAGCAGTGAAAAGATTGGACATCACGAAGCTTATAGAATCATTACAGCATTAAGCTCTTCAGAATATTCAGTATCGGGTCTCCTGAAGCAGAGATCGAAACGGGGCCACGTTGGGATCCCTCAAATCATTTTTACCAGCTAAGTAAACATTTTTTCATCTAATCATGCAGTGATGGCTGTTTAATGTTTAAGCAGAGAAGATATTACTCTCAAATTTGATGTATCAAAAGACTTTTGAAATTTGTATAAACTGTTCATCGCGTTTTGAAGCGTGATCATTAAGTTATGAAGTTACTTTGACTGGAAGGTGAACTCTTATTACAGGCGGGTTTGTTAGCCTTCCCTTCAGTTTCATGTCTCTGAGCTTTTTACAAAATTAATTGATCACTCTTCATAGACAGTTTTTCGTGTGAAGTCAGCTTTTTCTTTGTTATAAAGATGGATGCAAGACAGAAAGTGAAGATGGAGAGAAAAACAATCAATGGAAGAGAAGGCCCTGGAAACATAGTTAAAAGCGCAGAAAAATAAAATCACCAGACAACAAAGTTATGGAAAATGATTTTATTTTCAATATAGTGATTGAAATGTGTCAGTTCTGAGAAAGGAAAGACGTTAAACTTTAACTGTGAGTGCCACAGAAAAAAATAGTTAATGTCTTATTAAAGGAAAGATTTATAAACTAAAAGAGTTTTACCTCGTGCAGAATTAGCATTTCTTTAATAAGACATTAACTATTTTTTCTGTGACCCTCCATGTACCTACAAATCCAAAATATGGCCCTGCGAAGGGTTTGAGTTTGAGGCCACTGCAGTAAGGGGAGTGTGTGGTGCAGTGATTAAAGCTACAGCCTCAGAACCCTGAAGTTGTGCATTCAAACCCTTCCTGCTCTTTGTGACCATGGACAAGTCACTTAATCCTCCCATTGTCTCAGGTACATTACAGTATATAGATTGTGAGCCCCCTGGGAAAGACAGGGAAAAATGCTTGAGTACCTGACTAAATTCATGTAAACCGTTCTGAGCTTCCCTGGGAGAATGGTATAGAAAACGGAATAAATAAATACATGATCTAATTGTCAATCCACACTTATCCTCTGACAGAAAGGGAGCCATTTTGCTCTTTGATGCAGGAAACAGTTGTATTTTACCATAGCAGTATGTGCTGTTATTTGTGACAGCAAATACTTTCTAAAGTGGCAGTAATTTGCTCAGGATTTGCTTATTGCATTGAGGAGCTAACATTTTGCATTAGGTTTGTTGACAGCGGTTAATAAAAAATAAAATAAAATAAATCCAATCCAATTAGAAAGCCATGCCCCTCACTAAGAAGTCAGTGGGATGATAACATAATATTACATTACATCAGGGATTTCTATTCCGCCATTACCTTGCGGTTCAAGGCGGATTACAAAAGGTTAATTTAAAAAAGACATAATTACAATGATTAGCTAGAGAGGTAAGTTGTAGATCTTAAGAGCATTTAGAGGTCGTGTTGTTATTGCTGTTTCAGGAATTTCTTGAAAAGTGTGGTTTTTATTTCTTTTCTGAACGTCCTATAGTCTGGGGTGGTCATCAGAAGGTTGGAGATCTGGTTGTCCAGTCTTGCGGCTTGAGTGGCTAGGAGGCCGTCGTGTAGTTTTGTTCTTTTTACTTCTTTGATTGGGGGGGGTATGAATGGGGAGTGCGTTTTTCTGTGTCTGGTACTGGGTGCTTGGATGAGGCGATTGTTCAGGTATGATGGGCTGTCTCCGTGTAGGGTTTTAAATAATATGCAGTAGAATTTGAATTGGATTCTTTCTTGGATTGGGAGCCAGTGTGAGTTGATGAAGGCTTCAGTGATGTGGTCATGTTTTTTCAATGAGTAGATGAGTCTCAAAGCTGTATTTTGGATTGTTTGGAGTTGTCTTATCGTGGTTGCAGGACATGGAAGGAAGAGTATGTTACAGTAGTCCAATATACCTAGTATTAGGGATTGTACTATAAGTTGGAATTGTGTTCTTTCAAAGAATTTTCGGACTTGTCTTAGGTTTCTCATGATTGCGAATGATTTTTGAATTGTTTTATTTATTTGCGGTTGCATTGTGCAGCATCTGTCTATGGTCATGCCTAGTAGTTTTATGGTGGTTTGGATGGGATATTTGGTTGCGTTTATGTCTAGGATGGTTGTGGTTTGGATCTTGTCATTTTCTAGGAGGATGAATTTGGTTTTGTCTTGGTTGAGTTTAAGTTTTTGATTTTCCATCCAGGTTGTGACTGCTTCAAGTGTTTGGTGAAGTTTGTCTGTCATGGTAGGTTTAGAGTGATCGTATGGGACGAGGATGGTGATGTCATCCGCATAACTATAGGAGGTTATGCCTAGATTATCCAGATGCGTTCCTAGAGAAGCAGTGTAGAGATTGAAGAGGGTAGGGGATAGTGGAGATCCTTGTGGTACGCCGCAGGGGTTTGACCAGGATTCTGACTTTTCTTTGTTTGATTTTACACTGTAGGTTCTGAGTTTTAGGAATCCTTCAAACCAGGAGTATACTTTGTCTGAGATGCCTATTGCATCTAAGATCTGTAGAAGGATGTTGTGGTCTACTAGGTCGAATGCCGCCGATAGGTCCAGTTGTATGAGTAGCATTTTTTTCCCTGTACTAAGTTGTTGTCTGACGGTATCCATAAGGGAGCCTAGTAGTGTCTCTGTGCTGAAGTTTGTTCTGAAGCCTGATTGCATGGGGTGGAGTAGGTTATGGTCCTCTATGTAATTGGTGAGGAGTTTGGCTACTAGGCCTTCTATAATTTTGACATATAGCGGAATTGAGGCTATAGGTCTAAAGTTAGATGGGAGGTTTTGTGGTGCTTTTGGGTCTTTTTGGATTGGGGTGATGACAATTTCGCTGAGGTCAGCAGGGAATGTGCCTTCTGTGAGCGTGAATTGGATCCATTGTAGAGTTATGGTGCGGAATTTTACACTAGAGGTGGTAAGGAGATATGAGGGGCAATGGTTGAGGTCACAGGAGGCATGGCTGTATTTTTTGTAGAATTTGTTGAATTCTGACCATTGTATGTTAGGGAATTGAGTCCAAATTCTGTCTGCTGCGATTGCCTCTTTTCCTGTAGGGTGGATTGTGATTGGATTTTGATGGGATGGGTTAAGGATGAGTGTGGCTCTGGTGTTGGTGATTTTGTTCTTGAAGTGTTCTGCTAAGAGGGTGGGTGATGGTGGAGGTGTGTTCGTGGTGGTAGTGTATGGTTTGGTGTCTGTTAATTCTTTCAGGATTTGGAATATTTTTTTGGAATCTTGGGTTTCCGTGCCTATGAGATTAGTATAGTAGCTTTTCCTCTTATCTTTTAGTAGATTTTTGTATTGTTTGTTGATTTTTTTCCAGTCGGTTTTTGTTTGATCTTGGTTCTTTTTTCTCCATTTTCTTTCTAATCTTCTACACTGTCTTTTGAGTTGGAGTAATTCATTATCAAACCATTGGTCTGATTTCCTGCTGGTTCTGGTTTTGGTTTGTAGGGGTGCCAGATCATCCAGGATGTTGGTGGATACATTTTTCCAGTGGGAGATGAAGTTTTTTGGGTCGCAGTCTTGGATAGTTTCGTCTA
The DNA here is from genome assembly GCF_902459505.1 of Geotrypetes seraphini. Classification (NCBI taxonomy): domain Eukaryota; kingdom Metazoa; phylum Chordata; class Amphibia; order Gymnophiona; family Dermophiidae; genus Geotrypetes; species Geotrypetes seraphini. The sequence goes on from NC_047084.1 coordinate 538,729,496, forward strand.
CATTTGACCAGAAAATGGTTGGGTCGATATGTTTGCGTGAGGTATATGTGGTTTTTTTTGATTGAGGTGTGTGTTTGGTTTTGGTCCAATTGATGTTGAAGTTATAAATGTAGTGGTCTGACCATAGGGATGGGGACCATGTTCCGTTAGGAGTTTGGATTGCTGGATTGGATGGTTGGTGAGACATGAAGGCAGCAATGTCCAGTTGATGACCTTTTTCATGAGTGGTTTGTGGGTTTAGGATCTGGAAGGATAAGGCATTGAGGAAGGATAGACAGTTATTTGCTGGTGTGGAGGTTGTGTCTTCTAGGTGTAGGTTTAGGTCTCCTAGGATGAGGTTATATTCAGCTGTTAGTGAGTTTAGGTAGATGAAGTTTTCAAATTCAGGTCTCACTGTGGTCCAGTTTCCTGGTGTTATGTAGCAGAGCAAGCAGTTTAGAGAGTTTTTTAGTGTTGGGTTTGTGAGTTGACACGCTAGGAAATCCATTTGTGGAGTGGATGTTTTCTCAAGAATGTTTAGAGTTAGGGAGTTCTTGAATATTATTGCTAGTCCTCCTCCTCTTTTTTTCTCTCTGCAGGTTACTGTTATTTTGTATCCTGGCGGGCATACTTCTTTTATTCTAGGGTCTGTGTCTGAGGTTAACCAGGTTTCAGTGAGGAATAGGCAGTCAAGTTTTTCTGTTTTTATCCAATTTTTTATGTTTTCTGTTTTGGGTCCTAGAGATCTGATGTTAACATAGGCACAAGTAAGGGAGGTCGTGTTGGTCTGGGGAATGTAAGTTGTTTCCGGGTATATGAGTGTTGTGGGAGTTGGATGAGATTTTGTTTTCGGAGGTGTTGATCTTCTTCTCCAGATTACATTGATGGGGTGTTGAGTGCTGGTGTGGTGGCTCGGGTTTCTTGATGTGAGTATTCTGTTGGGAATTTGGAAGTTGGTTGTACTGGCGGTTGGGGTTGTGGTGGGTAAGTTGTTTGCTGTTGTTTTCCAGCTAGAGATGAGGAGGATTATCAGGAGGGTGGCTAGTTTGTGTGTATGCAGGGAGAGCTTCATGTTTGATGTCTGGTTCGGAGTGTTCGGAGTGTTAGGTAGAGTGAATGGTTCTCTCTTAGAGTCCTGGTTGGATGAGGGGGAGGAGCGGGGATCTTTCGCTCCTTACCTTATAATGGAAGTCGGCAGGAGGTCTGGTGGAGTGGTCTCTGGGGCTTTGGTGTTCCCGTTTCCAAGGTCCGCTGGTGCTCCTCTCAGGTGCTCCTCTCAGGTGCTCCTCTCAGGTGCTCCACGAAGGCGCTCACTAAGGCGCAGGCGCCTTTGTCGTGCGCCTTCGTCGGCACGCCGAACAGCGGCGCGCTGTTGGCGCTGTGTCTTTTTATGTAAGTTGTCCTCCTGCGGGATCGGGGGGGCGGAGCAGGGCTCCCACGCCGGCCCGGTCGTGCTGGAAAAAGGCGAGTGCTGGCGCTGTGTCTTTTTATGTAAGTTGTCCTCCTGCGGGATCGGGGGGGCGGAGCAGGGCTCTCACGCCGGCCCGGTCGTGCTGGAAAATGGCGAGTGCTGGTGCTGTGTCTTTTTATGTAAGTTGTCCTCCTGCGGGATCGGGGGGGCGGAGCAGGGCTCTCACGCCGGCCCGGTCGTGCTGGGATATGGCGAGTGCTGGCGCTGTGTCTTTTTATGTAAGTTGTCCTCCTGCGGGATCGGGGGGGTGGAGCAGGGCTCCCACGCCGGCCCGGTCGTGCTGGAAAATGGCGAGTGCTGGCGCTGTGTCTTTTTATGTAAGTTGTCCTCCTGCGGGATCGGGGGGGCGGAGCAGGGCTCTCACGCCGGCCCGGTCGTGCTGGGATATGGCGAGTGCTGGCGCTGTGTCTTTTTATGTAAGTTGTCCTCCTGCGGGATCGGGGGGGTGGAGCAGGGCTCCCACGCCGGCCCGGTCGTGCTGGAAAATGGCGAGTGCTGGCGCTGTGTCTTTTTATGTAAGTTGTCCTCCTGCGGGATCGGGGGGGCGGAGCAGGGCTCCCACGCCGGCCCGGTCGTGCTGGAAAATGGCGAGTGCTGGCGCTGTGTCTTTTTATGTAAGTTGTCCTCCTGCGGGATCGGGGGGGCGGAGCAGGGCTCCCACGCCGGCCCGGTCGTTCTGGAAACTGGCAGAGGCAGCCGGGTTGAGAATTGAGGAGCAGCACCCGAAGGCAGAGGGCTGCTCCCGAAGAAATCAGTTGAATTTGGCAGGGGCTTCGGGAGGCGGAGCTGGGCTCCCACGCGGCCCGAAGTACCTTCCTGCGGCAGGAGAAGCAGTTTTTTCGTTGGGGCAGCTCCCGGTTTCAGTGGGGCTGCCCTGAAGAGAAAAGCTGTGTGTGCTGTTCTGCAGGGGGCTTCGGGAGGCGGAGCTGGACTCCCACGCGGCCCGAAGTACCTTCCTGCGGCAGGAGAAGCAGTTTTTTCGTTGGGGCAGCTCCCGGTTTCAGTGGGGCTGCCCTGAAGAGAAAAGCTGTGTGTGCTGTTCTGCAGGGGGCTTCGGGAGGCGGAGCTGGACTCCCACGCGGCCCGAAGTACCTTCCTGCGGCAGGAGAAGCAGTTTTTTCGTTGGGGCAGCTCCCGGTTTCAGTGGGGCTGCCCTGAAGAGAAAAGCTGTGTGTGCTGTTCTGCAGGGGGCTTCGGGAGGCGGAGCTGGACTCCCACGCGGCCCGAAGTACCTTCCTGCGGCAGGAGAAGCAGTTTTTTCGTTGGGGCAGCTCCCGGTTTCAGTGGGGCTGCCCTGAAGAGAAAAGCTGTGTGTGCTGTTCTGCAGGGGGCTTCGGGAGGCGGAGCTGGACTTTATTCTTCTATACCCCCATAATCAAACAGTTTCTAGGCGGTTTACACAGAAGAGGGCTGGACAATCAGCGAAATACAATTAGTTGAAATACAGCAATTTTGCTAAAAAATTCAGTATAAAATTTTAGTTAACAGTAATGTCCTCATTTAGGTAATAAATTTATCAAACAACTTTGACTTGATTACTTTTTGAAATGCATCATAAGACAACACAACTCCACCAATACAATTACCCCACCGGGACTGCTGCTTACTTGCTTGAAATGCAAGAGTCCTGTCCAAAATGGTCTTATATCTGCAGCCAGTAATTTTTGGATAGGCAAATAAATTGGAATTCCTAGTTATCCTTGTTGGACTATGGGCTCCTTTTACGAAGGCACATTAGCAGTTTAATACGCGTAATAGCGTGCGCTAAACCGCCAGTCGCACTAGCTGCTACCACCTCCTCTTGAGCAGTTTTTCGGCTAGTGCGGGGGTTAGCGCGTGATGAAAAGTTGCGCGCGCTAACGCGGCTTCATAAAAGGAGCCCTATATAACACAAAATGGACTATATAACACAAAATGCTTGACCATCTTCAGCCTCCAGCCCAACTTCCTACCATTCAACCTTCCAGCAGGAAGGCTGCGCTCTCTCAACTTCCAACCTCTTATACGGAAGTAGAATCCTCCTCTAAATTCCATCCAGGAACTGGATTGGGGCGAGGAGGAGCTTACTTCCCACTACTTTGATTGGAGGAGCAAAGGAGCTCATCTTTAGAGTATGTGGTTTCCCTTCGTATTTATCCATAGGGATTTATTCTGCACCGGCGGATTCTGTCATGCAACTTCCTGTGGAGGATGATGCTAGTTTTTAGTTTCTAGACCCCACCTTCACCTTTTTCCCCAACCCCTGGGTTTTCCTATGTGACAGGACTTAGACCCTATCAAAATAATCCACTGCCTCTTTACCTAAAAGAATGTAATCAAGAAGGCAGTGATAAAGGAGTTTACAGCAGTAAGGGGGAGGGGCACTACTGCATGTAACCTATGACCTTTGCCAGTCATCTACAGAGCAGTACTAGTGGAGACATGAAATTTGTCCATCTTGTTTGAAATCCCCCCCCAAAAAAAACAAAACCCTGTTATCGTGGCAATTAAATATTGATCAGTGTGAAAGCCATATCAGATGTTAGCACAATGAAAACATAAGGGAATGGGAATCTGTATACCGCCTTTTTGTGGCTTTGGCATTCAAAGTGGTAGGCGCTGAAGGATTGAGTGACTTGCCCAGGGTCACAAGAAGCAGCATTGGGATTTGATCTCATAACCTCTGGGTACAGAGGCAGCAACTTTTCCAGAGAGCCACACAATAGAAAATACTCAAGATACTTGGATTTATGCACTCTCACTCCCATATCGTCATCTCTATCTTGAGAACACAATGGAACTGGATAGCTTTCTTTTGACTGAGATGTTGTCAAGCATGAATCCAATTTATAGATTGTCCTATCAAAAGTACTAGTGTATGTGTGATACTTACAAGACCATCCTGCTGCCTTAAAATAAGGATGATGCGGGAGTCTGACACCTAAAGATGTGATCATCCTGAGAGACTTAAAAGGTCCTTTCTACAACAACATATTGCACATTGATATTGTTTGATTCTATTTATAAAATAAAGGGCCAAGAATGCTCTTTTGTAAAATACTTTCAATATCAGATCAAGGGGCCTAGAACAAAAGTGTTGTGTAATCTCTGACATAGTTTTGAAAAGTTTGCAAGTCTATAAACTTGGGGGTACTGTAATACAACAACAAAAAAACCCCCACATTTTATCATATAAAGGATGGTGAAATGCATAGAACAGTCTCATTCTAGACTGGTAGGACACTAAAAATGGTAACTATATTGAGAAAAACGCTGGAGAAGAACAAAAGATCTTTAGGGATGCAAAAACAAAGTTTTTGATATGTAGTGCAGCATGGCATGAAGAATAGGGGGGGAGGGGAAAGGAATTTATGAGGATATCTCCTCCGTGAGATTGGTGGCATGGAAATTTGCTTCTATTTGAGATTCTGCCAGGTACCTGTGAGTTGGATTGACCATTTCAAGCAGCAGTTTGCCCCAGTATGGCTATTCTTATGTTATTATGTTTTTATTAAAGCTACCAAATTTCTACACAGATTTTTACCCTAGATCTAATTGGTTAAAGCAGGGAAGATGGGAGAAGTATCCTCACAAAGGAGTTTCACCTGACAGCATAATGTGCATTTCTAATCAAAGTGAACACAAGCAAAACACAGATGTTTTGGCAAACTAGATTTATGCTCTATATTCCTGTTATTTACATTTTTAATTCTTCAGAATTCATGCAAGGATATATTTGTTGGTACAAAGAGCAAGGACCTTGAAAATCTTATAATACAAGGATATCTCCTAGCAATATTAGTCAGACAAAACAATATGGGGCTTATAATAAAATAAATAAATAAATAAATAAAAAAGTCTAAAAAGTGGCCTAAATGGGTACTTGGACGATCAAAAAGCGTGGGGGGAGGAGGGGGGTGTGCGCCAAGGGCAGGAGGGCCTGGGATCTCTCTTGTCCGTATCTTAGTGGGTGTGGGGTGTAGGGGGTTTCGCTGGGGCAGGAGGGATTGGCTCCCTCCTGCTCCGATCATGTCGGGAGGGTTGCGATTTAGCCGGGGCAGAAGGGCTTGGGCTCCCTCCTGCCGTGATTGTTGCTGGGGGGGGGGTAGGGGGAGATTCTGTAATCGGTATTCTTTTTGACAGACACTGGTTACAGAATCCAGCTTTTAGGCAAAGGACTGGCTCCTCCTTCGCCTAAAAGCTCTTGTGTTGGGCGTTTGGGACTTAGGCTTTTTTTTTGTTGATTGTATATTGTAAGTGTAGACGTAGTGGTGGTCTGGACATTTAAACAGCTGAACGTAGAGGCAGGCCATTATTGGAAAAAAACCCTCCTTTTGGACGTTTTTTTTGAGAATGGACATTTTCCCTGCTTCTACTTTCAACGTTTAGGGCCTTGGGACAAAAGGGGACTTAGACTTTTTTTTTATTATGCCCCTCTAAGGCTTTATTAAATTCTCTGCACTATAAATAGTTCTCTACATTTTGTAAATTGAATCAGAAACATCATAATCATCAAATAAATTACATGATAATGTTTCAGTGCTTTATGATACAGAAAAATATATTTACCTGTATCGGTGTCTGCAACTCATGGATCCGAATTTACTAAATTTTCTCGACAGAGAATTGGAATCATTTTCTGGCATTCTGTGTTAAGAGATTATGCATGGGCATCACAGAAATGTTTTGGTTGTTTTTTTTCATACAACAGGTGTTTATTTGACTCTACAAATGCAGTAACTATAGACATATGAAATTTAGGAATTTCACAGAATAATTGACTGGTTCAGAGAAAAAAAATCATTTTGGGGGTCCACTCACTAAGGCGTGTTGAGATTTTGCACCTAACCTTAGGCATAAACACATACCATGTCAAAAGGCTGGTATAAGTGCCATTAGTTAAAGACATAACCCCTAGTATTCTATAACCTGCACACTTAACTTAAGTCATGCTCCTGACCTGCCCATGCTCTGCCCATGGCCACGCCCCCTAGAAGTTGCAAGTGACAAATTACACATGCAGCTTCTAGAATGGTGACTAAGGTCAGTTGCATGCACAGCTGCCAACTGGTGCCAATTAACACCAAAACCAATTTAAGCCAATAATTTGCTTTAACTTCAAATAACAGCCGATTATTTAACTAAGCTGCTTTAACTTCAAATAACAGCCGATTATTTAACTAAGCTGCAATTACAACTGAACCTATTCTATAAACTGGGCAGCCAATTTTCATACTAAGCATAAAGTTACCATCCAATTTTAGAGAAATAGGGGGATATGGTGCAAAACCTATATATTAACTGTTGGGGGCACTGTCTGCATTTCTGGGAGGAAAGGCATCCAATTAATGCAAAGAATAATTTCTACAGTATATTAATAACATGAAAGATAATACTGAACCTCTGGAAGCTAGTAACAACCTCCATGTTAACTGCAAAGCTCAGTACCCACCCATACTACACTCATTAATTTTGAATTTCCTTGTTAGACGACTAATGGAGCAATTAGCATGCACTAGTAACTGATGTTTAGATCTAACTGTTAACGTTGTGCACTGTAAAACAGTTTAATGAGGCTCCATTTATGGCTAAAAATAAAAATATTAGTCTTGGCCTAGACCAGGAGTGGGCAACTCTGGTCCTCAAGGGCCGGAATCCAGTCGGGTTTTCAGGATTTCCCCAATGAATATGCATGAGATCTATTTGCATACACTGCTTTCAATGCATATTCATTGGGGAAATCCTGAAAACCCGACTGGATTCCGGCCCTCGAGGACCGGAGTTGCCCAACCCTGGCCTAGACTGATCCATAAATAATTGCAAAGGATGAATATTTCAAACTGCCACAGTCATATAAGCAATATTCAGGAGACATCTAGTAAAAATTAAAGATATTATGCATATCCTGCAAAAAGATATGATGCACACAAAAAGTAGGAAGCAGCAAAGATGCCTTCCACTCCATCCACAGTCCTGCCTTCAAACACAGATTCATCAAAATACATTCTTGCATTTTATTTACTTCCAGGTGCTTGGGCAAATATAATTCTAGGTTAGATTACAGTCAAAACAGTGTAGGGCCCATGCGTTATCAACAGATTTTGAAAATGGGAAAAAGTTTATTTGACAGAGGAGAAAAAATATCAAGTCATTTTTATTTATAGTATTTATTTTATTTTTTTTACTAAAATGTACAACTCTCACCCCAAAAATTCTGAATACACTTCTCTCCTAGTTTTCGTTGTCTTTGCAAGGCTGGTCTATAAACTTCACCTTTTAGCCCATTTTAGTTCACTTTTTATATACTGTAATTTCTCTATTCCAGATCAGACGTGTAAGTGATTTGGAATGCTTGCTAGCGCTGAAGGCTTGAACAAAGTCTTCTCAATCCAGAAATAAACATGGAAGATTACAAGGCAGTGTAAGATATATTAGAGACAAAAAAGTGACCATTAAAATTAGAGGTTTTGGAAAGTGTATCACTGGTATTCAGCACCATGGTCTGGACAGCTCCTTGACAGATGACTAGATAAAAATGGAAAACATGCTACTAATTTACAAAAAGTGCAAATAAAATTATTTAAGATGCTAAATTTTAAGCTTAATTAATATTCTAAGGAGATTTCATACCCTTAAATTTCTGATCAGATGAAGGGAGAATAAATTGTATATAAACTAATCATGAGTCCATTAACTTATAACAGATTTTTCACGCATATGTCAGTATACTCATGTAAATGATTCTTATAAATTAAGTATACAATATCAGGCTCATTTTCAAAAAAGATAGATGCCCAGAAGAAAGCATAATCTGGCACCTGATATCTTACTAGTAAAAAGGTCTTACTAGTAAAAGCATTCTCGAAACTAACTTTACAGATGTCTTTATGCTTGTTTTGTCTCCAGTGCATCTAAATCTTAAGGGGATCTGTTAGAGGTGTGCAGGATTAGGACCTGGACATTCTGCAGGAATAATCAAACCTTTAAGGAAACAATCTTAGATGTATGGAGCTAGACTTGTTTTAAACACGCATAAGGGCCAAAAAGATCCCCAAACTGACAAGATGACCACTGGAGAGATTAAAGCATGACTCTACTCTTACTCCCCAGTGGTCACGACCCCCCCCCCCCCCACCACCACCCAAATATCTTTTTTAAAAAACAAACAAACCAGTACTGTCCAGCTTGTCCGAACAGCTTGCCATCAGCTGATCATGGCAGGGGAATCCCGATCAGCTGAGCCAGTTTTGTGGAGTCCAGCAGAGAAAACCTCAATTCCTCTCTCCCTCACTCACACCCACTAATCTCTCCCCCACAGCCCCCCACCACAGAGGATAAGGCCACTCTCCTACATTAAGTGAGTTACAAAAAGTATATGCCTAGAGTTTTAGCTGAAAATTTCACTGCTTTTGTACTGATACTTTATATTCACATATAGAAGCTTATAAAGCTACATAAGTCTATGTGCTTTCAAAATGAGCACCATAGTCACTTGCATCTTTAAGAAACAGCTTAAAATAGATGCCCACTTGGCTTTCCCACCTTAGATTGCCTAAATGAGCACCTATTTTAGGTCTCTATTATAAAGAATAGTTGCTAGGGTGTCTTTATAGAATACTAGTGCAAATATTGGAGAAAACTGCAGATATACTCATAATAATAAAGTGTGTGTATAATTTGGTACTTTTCCTGCTTTCTGCCTAAATCACTTAATAATACAAATGTTTTTGGCATTGCGTGGACTTGTACGCATGGAACAGTTTTATAAGAAATATTATACTGGGGTACACTTGCACACATGAGCAAAAAATACTTTATAAATTACTTGGATAGTGCCGCTGAATATCTGCTCTATTTCAGCCATATCCAAACATTTAAACATTCAGGGGCAAATTCTATAAACGGTGTCCTGATTCTAGGCATTCTACCACTTTCTAACAAGGAGGAGGGTCACCTACATTGTAGGTGTTTTCACAACTCTAGGGAGGTGCCTAGGGCCACCTAAGGTTGCCCACAGCTAGATGCAAGTGTGGTTTCGCCTGGAAGTGCCCTTGCCCAGAAGTGGCCTTAGGTGAGCTTAGTTGACCCTAGGTGCCTCCCTAGGGCCGTGATAGGCGCCTTAAATGTAGGCCAGCAAAATGCTAGTCTACATTTCAAACAGATGCAGCCGCTGAGCCGATCACAGCAAGGGAATCTCCCTTCCGCGATCAGTTTAGCAGCCATGGCAGGGGAGTAGCCTAAGAGATCTGGCCAATTGGAGTCTTAGTCCACTCCCAGTGCATCCCAGAATGCATTGGGAGAGAGGCCTAAAATTCTGGTCGGCCCAGGTACTTAAGGCCCTACCTATGGGAGGGGCCTTAAGCGCCTGGGCCAATCAGGGCCTTAGGCCCCTCTCCAGTGCATCCCATGATGCACCGGGAAGGGGAATGCCCATCAATCTATGGAGACGGGCCTGCCGGCTGAAGGGAGTAAGCATCCCTCTGGCTGGGCAATGAAAAAAGGTACTGGTGGGGTCCACGTGGGCTTGGGGGGAGGGGGACATGCCTGCAGGAGGGTTTCTGGCAGAAGGGACTTGGCATCCCTCCTGCCAGGGGATGTCTTGATGGAGTGGTGGCAGGAGGAATTGGACACTCCTCATGACGTGGACATTCAGGAATGGGGGGGCGGCTTTGGGATTTCCAGCAAGAGAGACTGGGCATCCCTCCTGCCAGGGGATGTCTTGGGGTGGGGGGAAGGGTTTCCTGCCACATCTGCTAAACTGTTCATGGCAGAGATATTCCTGTGCTGCGATCAGTTCAACACCAATGCGATTCTCTAACCAGCATGTGTGACATGGACCCCGGCTAGAAAATTGTGGTGGTTAGGCAGGCTTAGATGTTTGTCCGTGAGGACAGACGTGGTTCTATATAAGACATCTGTGTGAGATTCTCAAAATCCGCTTATGTGGCTTCTGAGACCAGGCCTCCTACACAGATTCCAGCCCTCAGTGCTTGTACCCAGACAGGGGTCCACACTGAATATCTGGTTTTAATTTAGCCAGCTAAATATTTGAACAAAATACTTTATAATTTAGCTTGGTGGAGTCACTTAAAGTCTTATCAACTCACCTGAAGAATGTATGATGCTCCACACAACACTTCCATAGATGTTTGCAAGCAGTTTTGCTAGGTGTTTCAAAAAAGAAAGATGTTTCATTGCACTGGAAGAGAAACAAAGCCCTCTACATTAAGTTTACTATAAAGAAAACTCAACCAAGCCATTACCAAACAATCCATGTAGCATTTTATCAACATTTTTGTAACAAAAGAAAAGAAATGCAAGATGATTGTTATCAGTCAATGGGCTTGTCTTCCCAGTTGGTGCACTTCTATGTTCGAGGTCATTATTCATTGCATATTAATGGCCAGACAATACCTATTCACACTAAAGTACATAATTTGGGCATTATGTACTTTACGGAGACTCATCTAATTTTTAACGCCTAGTTTAATTAGGTATGTTACTGCCCATTAACCATTAATGCAGCAGATAATGCAGAACAATTTGCATTCTCAACAGTTAATGCAGAGGCTTTACAGTTTCCACACTTTAACGTTGACAATTAATATTTGGTAATGGCACAAATGGTAAGAAATAAATTTATTTGTGCTTGTTTGTATATAGTTCAAGAAGATGGATTCTCATGTGAGTTTTGTTATTTCAGATAACGTATCCATTTCAGTGTCTCTCGACCCTGAAGAAGAATGTGAAATTTGAATTCATGTTGGAAAAGATGACTGGTTCTTCAATCTAGAAATAATCAACATTTAACAAAGCTAAGGGCTCCTTTTATTAAACGGTGGCAAGGTAAATGCTCCAACGCTCAGAGAATTCTTATGTACTTTGGAGCCTTTACCTCGCCAGCCCACAATAAAAATCTCTAGTGCCATTTAGTAAAACCCAGCATAAGTTTTTACTTTTACTATATTTAGAAGAAATAAGTGATTTATATAAAATGGATTGATGAAGAATTGGGCTAATTGAAACAGGAGTTATATACCCCGATAGCCATCTGAGGATCCATCAAAAAGTTATACAAAGATTATAAGAAATTCATTTTATTTGTGGACTGCTTTAATAGACATAAAATTTTGGATCAATATTTTCCAGTCCTTGGTGAGCCATTGATTGTTTTGCACAGTAAAAGGGGGCATTTTTTCAGCTTGGGTGGAGCTAAAAGTTAAATAGTTAGGATTTGTATTTAAACCACTAACTGGACACCTATCCAGGACAGCAAAAGAAAACCAGTCCTAATTTTTTTTGTAATAATAATTGTTTTGAATATTTTCAATATCAAATAACAATAGTAACAAACTATTTAAACCAACAGTGAATATTCAAATAAAACCCACCCCAAATCCCTCCCTCCCCTATTTAATCAACCTTCCTCAAAGAAAACAGGGCAACCAGTGAGTGCTTCATGTTAACCCTCAACCAAAATACTATCAGTCCTTCCCCCCCACCCTACCTTCAGATCTCATAGCATTAACTGTAAATGTGTTCATTCTCCAGGATCCGGATTGTAGCGCTATAGAACTGTTAAATAGTAGTAGTAATAATTTTCAACATCACGACTGCCATTATTTGGATCCACTGAGAGCAGTTCTCCAAGGTGGGGCCTGGTGCTTGTTTCCAGTGGATAGTGGGAGTGTATGGCACGGTGGTTAAAGCTACAGCCTCAGCACCCTGGGTTCAAACCCACACTGCTCCTTGTGATCCTAAGCAAGTCACTTAATCCCCCCATTGTTCCCAGGTACATTAGATAGATTGTAAGCCCACCTGGACAGACAGAGAAAAATGCTTGAGTACCTGAATAAATTAATGTAAACCATTCTGAGCTCCCTTGGAAGAATGGAATAGAAAAATAAATAAATAAATTCCCATTTTGCAGCTGATAAGGACAACTGCTTACGCCTCTTCTTCCATTTTTGGTCAAAGGCTACGCCAACACTTAATAAGCAGAACTTGGGACATGGATGAATGGAATATCCTAAGTCCACAAAATTATTTTTTGAAGCACATCACTCCATGTGGAAGAAGGTACTTCTCTCCACTCCACAAGGCCAACATAAGTCAGTAATGGTAACTGGATACAGTGTCTGCAGCTAAATAGAGGTCAGGTACCACCGAGAGACTACTTTATACACATTTTCCTTGATTAACACAAATAATGAAGCTTTGTGAACTTCTTTAGACATTGGCTTTCACATTCTTGTGCTAAGTTCCTCTCCTAAATATTTCTCAAGTTTCAAGTTTATTTCATACTTGATATACCACCTATTGACAATGCCATCTGAGCGGTTCACAATAAATCAAAGAAAAGAAAAAAAATTACAACAATATAAAATCAGTCCTAGATATAGTAAGTTTACTGAAAATCCTCTGTGTTCCAGCCAAAGTCAAGCTTTAAAGTGAGGCATCACTGGATTAGCTTTCCTGGAAAAAAAAAACCCAACAACAGATTTTAAGACGTCTGAAATTTGCAAGAGAATATTCTTTTTGAAGAAGCAGTGGAAGATTATTCCACAATTGAGGAGCTCCAGGCAAATTTGATGGATTGATGGGATGATAAGAAAATTTTGTTTTCAGTACTGAAGTACCCGTGATGGAGAGCAAAGCACAAGATACTGGTGAAGGAATAATAGAGTTTCAGTAAAATGAGTTATGAACCAACATCAATATTTTATAAGAAATTCTAGCTGAAACCGGTAGCCAGTGCTCTTGTTTTAATAGAGTAGAATGATCTTGACATAAAGCACCTAGTAGCAATTTAACAGCAGTGTTCTGAATTAGCACTTTTAAGATCTTTCAAATATCAGGATAAAAGTGAATTGCCGTAGTCTAAATTACTCATATCAAAGGAATATAAAGGCTTGCACATTGCATCTTGGGTCAAAAGAGAACAAATTGAATAAAATTGTTTTAGTTTGAAAAAAACATTTTTGAACAAGTAATGAAATGTGGGGCTGAAAATTAAAAGAACTACCAAACAGAATTCCAATTTCTTTTGAGAAGAAACAACTGAATTTCTTTTGAGAAGAAACAATTTCTATCTGGGTGCAACCCAAAATAAAGGGATCCAACATTATTGGGTGAAGAGTAGATCCAAATTGCAACACTTTTGATTTGGCTATATTCCGTTTCAACTTTGGTTAGTTAATCATTGTGCAATTTGATCTGATTTGTTGTTCAGTTCAATTATAGCTATAGAAGGAGAGATATCAATTACACTCAATATTTGGGTACCATCCACATATGCAAAGGAAGTTAATCCTACAGATTGGATCATCACCAGCATCACCAGCAGTAGGGAGATAAAGATATTAAAAAGCATAGGTGCAAATTTGGAGCACTGTGAGACTCTAGAAGAAGGAGTGAAAAACAAAAGACCATATAAGAGTGTGAGAAAAAATAGGATTGAAACCAGGGCAAAGCCACGTGTGTCAATCCTATTTTATGTAATTGAGCTAATAATAATTAATTATCAACCATATCAAATGAACTGGATAAATCCAGGGAGATAAGGATCACATCAAATGAACTGGATAAATCCAAGGAGATAAAGATCACCAACTTATCCAGATCAGTATGGGCTCTAATAAAAGTAGTGATGCCTGACAGTGTCAGATCATTTGAGTGGTTCCTATGAAATCCTTTCCAATAGGGATGAAGTATATTTGGAATCTTCAAGGTAATCTGAAACCTGATCAAAAATTATCTTTCAGTGTGTTTATACAATATAGAAAGACTAGATATTAAATAATTAGTTGGATCTTGAAAACCTTTCTTCAGATCTTTTAACTTGGGAATAATGGAAATGACTTTCCAAACATCTGGTATAACTCCTAGTTCTATTGATGTTGCTATCAAGTTATGAATAAATGGCAGAAATGTTGTAGGCAAAGGATTTTATTAGTACATATAGAATAGGATTGTGAGGAACAGAACTAAGTAGTTTCTGGACCCGCGTTAGAGTAGGAATAGGAAATGTAGATAAACAAGCCCCAGAGGGCCATTAGGCTCTATAGGAGAAATTACAGTACTGGAACAATAGTTGAAGAAAAAGATAACAACTGAATGTCCTGCTGTTTGTAAAGTGGTGTGAATGTCTAATATTTTTTGTTCAACAGAATTAGCTAAATCTTGATCAGTAGGAATAGGGGAGTTTTCCTGAAGTGAGGAGGAAGGACCACACCTACTTTCCAACTTTATTCAGGAAAACAAAACATTTTCAGCCTTTTCTGAAAAGATAAATAACTCCCTTCCTGCTTTACTTCAAAAGGGATTACATGCTACAGTGAATGGTCACCACTGAAAACATCTAGGAGCAGAATTATACCCTATCCACCTGTTTAAAAAGGTGAGAACTGAAAGAAGTTCCTTCTGATTCCAGTGAAGAAAACAGTATGGTTCATACTACTAGAGCTTAGTCCTGCGAATTTTCAGAGAAGTGTCACCAACCCCTCTCCTCTCCCAACATAAGAACATAATAATTGTCATACTGGGACAGATCAAAGGTCCATCAAGCACAGTATCCTGTTTCCAACAGTGGTCAACCCAGGTCCCAACAGAGTCTCATAAATTGAATCCTCATTTTAACTAATGCCCAATGCAGCAAAAAAGTAACAGACTGTCTATGATGACTAGGGGCTCCTTTTACAAAGATGCGTTAGGGTCTTAACACACGGAATAGCGCGCACTAAAATGCCACGCGCGCTAGCCACTACCGCCTCCTGTTAAACAGGTGGTAATTTTTCAGCTAGCACACGCTAATCTTGTGCTTGCGCTAAAAACGCTTGCGCACCTTAGTAAAAGGAGCCCTAGGATATCCAAACACTATCTAAATTCTGAACAAACTGCAGTCTATGAGAATCTCAGCGAGGTCCACACAGAGATCATGGCAGTAATCCATCTAAAACAGCTGCTTTAGAAACATTGCCACCCCTACCTCCACTCCCTCTACTAGCTGGAAATTATGTGGTTAAAAACTCCCAGAAAGAACTCCTACATCTTTTGCCATTAAAGATGGTAAAATATACATTGCCGAACAGGAGGTCAAACAAGCTCTTCCCAGTTTTAACAATTTCTGTCTTCTGTTGGTTTTAAACCAGTTTATTCTCACAATGCCAGATATCCATTCTACCCAGGCTCACAGAGCTGGGAAACTAAATACAGTTCAAATGGGTTTGATAGTACAACAATATCCCTATTATTCACAAATGAGATAAAACCTAAGACGGGGTGGGCAACCATGGACCTCAAATTCACAACCAAGTTGGGTTTTCAAGATATTCACAATGAATATATATGAGATCTATTTGCATACAAAGGAAACTGTACATGAAAATCAATCTCATATATATTTATTGTGGAAAACTTACCTGGCCTTTGAGCAGCATGGTTGCTCACCTCTGCCCTATGACCTAGGGCTCCTTTTACGAAGCTGCGTTAGCGGCTTTATCGCACCGCAATGTTTTATTAAGTGCTGTTTATTTGTACATTGCTTGATAATATGCTGCATTTGATGTTGGCTTTTAAAATGAATAAAGATATGGGAAAAAAAAGGATACCAGACAGGGTTTGCTTAAAAAGTGCCTCTCTACTAATCTGCTTTACAAGGGAGTACGACAGGCAAGAACTGAAAATGCAGCTATTATATTATTTAGAAAAAACTAGCCTCTCTTGAAAGCTGTACTTCCACCAGCAGGAGCATGATTTCTAATACATAACCGATTTCCCAATTCTAGTCTGGTCGGATATGAACCGACTCTACAATAAATACAGCCATGCTTCCAGTGACCTAAATAATTGCCCCACCTACATATTATCAAACGCCTCCACCACATTCAAAACCAACTTCATGCTATGGATTCAAACCACATTGACAGAAGGCCAATTCCCACAGGACCTAGGAGAGATCTTAATCACTCCAATCATAAAGGATCACAAAGGCCCAATAGATAGCCCCTCCAACTACAGACCTATCGCTTCAATACCATTGTACGTTAAAATAATAGAAGGCCTAGTGGCACAATACCTCACCGAATATCTGGAAAAACATAACCTACTCCACCCCTCACAATCAGGATTCCGAACTAACCATAGTACAGAAACACTACTTGTCACATTACTAGATACAGCCCGACAACACATCAGTAAAGGAAAAAAAATGATATTAATACAATTAGACCTCTCCGCAGCATTTGACCTAGTTGACCACATCTTATTACTACAAATTCTCGACGCCATAGGAATCTCAGGCAAGGTCTACAAATGGTTTCAGGGGTTCCTCAAATCTAGAACCTACAGGGTAAAATACAATGATATCAAATCAGAACCATGGACAAATCCCTGCGGAGTTCCACAAGGATCACCTCTCTCACCTACGCTCTTCAACCTCTTTATCTCCTCCCTAGGAGCCACTTTAGATACCCTAGATGTCACATCTTTCAGCTATGCTGATGACATCACCATAATCCTCCCATTCGACCCATCAGAGACCACCACCACAACAAAGCTAGAAACAACCTTAGACACAGTAGAAAAATGGATGATGGATCACAAACTAAAACTAAATTCTGAAAAAACAAAATTCCTTTTGCTCGAAAAAGCCCAAACTCCTACCATCACTGAACTGAAAATCAAAAATACCAAATACCCAATACAACCCGAACTAAAACTCCTAGGAGTTACGATAGACAGATGTTGCACAATGCAGCCCCAGATCAACAAAACAACCCAGAAAGCTTTTCTAACCATGAGAAATCTCCGTAAAATCAGAAAATTCTTTGACCAAGCACAATTTAGACTAATCGTCCAATCCCTAGTCTTAGGTCTGCTGGATTATTGCAACTCCCTATATCTTCCTTGTCCAGCCACTATAATAAAACAACTCCAGACCATACAAAACACCGCCCTCAGATTGATCTACTCACTCAAAAAATATGATCACATAACTGCCTTCTTAGACTCTCACTGGCTACCCATACAAGCACGAATCCAATTCAAATTCTACTGCCTGATATTCAAAGCATTACACGGCTCTTCCCCCTCCTATCTAAATAACCGCTTAAACCAAATCTCCACCTCAAGACACAGAAGAACCTCAAACCCTTTCGCCTTCCCCCCACTCAAAGGCACACAACGCAAGAAAATGTTTGACAACCTTCTAGCAACACAAGCAGCAAAAATCAACCATTCCATCTCCAATCTTATGACAATATCAGACAACTTCAAAACATTCAGAAAGAAATCAAAACCCTGCTTTTCAAAAAATTCATCCAAATATCTTAACCCCTCCTCTTTTACCTTCAGAAGATTCACCTACCTTCAGATAACCTTCCCCCAAATTACCCACCTTAAC
This sequence comes from Geotrypetes seraphini, assembly GCF_902459505.1. NCBI lineage: Eukaryota > Metazoa > Chordata > Amphibia > Gymnophiona > Dermophiidae > Geotrypetes > Geotrypetes seraphini. The sequence continues at coordinate 538,747,327 of NC_047084.1, forward strand.
ACCTTCCAATTAAACAAATACCATAAATAGATTATAACCTACCCTCTCTAACTGAATTCCATATGTATTTTTCATATAGTTCTTCACTGTCAGTTTAATTTCCATCCTATAAATTCACATAGAATTTTTCTTTTTTCAACCATCTTTATTTTCTCTTCTTTATTAATTTCCAGGTACTTTAGTTAGATTGTGAGCCTTCGGGACAGTAAGGGAATTTTTTTTTTTTTTTTAAGTACCTTCTTACTTCTCATTTATAATCTTAATGTATATTTTCTTCAAACCGCTTAGAACCTAACGGATGTAGCGGTATATAAGAAATAAATTACATTACATTACATTACATTACATAACCTACTACTGGTGAAATGAAGGAGAATTGCTAGGAAAGATCAAGAAGATGGAAGTAAGGGCTTGAGATAGTAAAGAGCCATCACGGGTAAATGTAATCTTGGTGTTTACCCTCACACATTTTGAGGTTCAATGTCTAGATCAGTGGTCTCAAACTATGGGCCTATGGGCCGCATGCGTTCCGCCAAGTACTATTTTGAAGACCTCGGTATGTTACCATTGTTCTGGAACATTGCCCGCCTCACTGCTGTAACCTCACGCAAGCGCTTTCCTGAGTCTGTACGTGATTGTGAGGTGGAGTGGAGAGGACAATCGTGTACAGACGCAGGAAAGCGCTTGCGTGAGGTTACAGCAGTGAGGCGGGCAACATTCTAGAACGTAAGGTAACCATTGGAGGCAGTGTAACTTGGGCATGTGTACGTAATCTCGTGAACTCTTGCAAAATTCATTACCTTTCCTGGCGGTGACTGCTTGATGTAAGATGGCAGTTGTGTCCAATGCTGGAGGAGGTGAGAGCTGAAGGTGGTTGTGGACGTGACCACCGGACACTTAAGGCACAGGTTTTCCAGGCACAAGTCGGGTATTGATTCTCCCCTCTACAAAAAGTGTAGAGGACTACACCAAAATCTTGTCTCTTGCAGTTGATACTTTAGAATCTAAATCACAATTTTGCATGAGGTAAAATTCTTTATACTCTTAATTGCTTCTGATAATTTCAGCTATACATAGCTGAAAGCAGTGCAACATGCAGGAAGTGAAAAACTATACCGGAACCTATCAGGCTATATGCTGGAAGTGAAAACGGGAAACTGATAGGGTTAACGGTCAGTCTAGAAGAGGTATACAGGCAGATAGGCTTAAAATCGATAAATCCCCAGGCCCGGATGGCATCCATCCGAGGGTCATCAAGGAACTGAAAGGGACCATAGCTGAACTGCTTCAACTAATAGCCAATCTGTCGATCAAATTGGGAAAGATTCCAGAGGGCTGGAAGGTGGCGAATGTTACGCCGATCTTCAAAAAAGGTTCATGGGGAGACCCGGGAAACTACAGACCGGTAAGTCTGACCTTGGTACCGGGAAAGATGATAGAGGCACTGATAAAGGACCACATCATTCATCAACTTGATGGACATGGTCTGATGAGGACCAGCCAGCATGGTTTCAGCAAAGGCAGATCTTGTTTGACAAACTTGCTACACTTCTTCGAGGGAGTAAACAGGGAGATAGACAAGGGCAACCCGGTCAACATTGTATACCTGGACTTTCAGAAGGCGTTCGACAAGGTTCCACATGAACAACTACTTCGTAAAATTGCGAGCCATGGAATCGAGGGTGAAATACTCACATGGATTACAAACTGGCTGGAGCATAGAAATCAGAGAGTGGAGGTAAATGGATAATACTCGGACTGGAAGAGTGTCACTAGTGGGGTGCTGCAGGGCTCGGTGCTTGGACCCGTGCTCTTCAACATCTTCATAAATGATCTAGACATAGGTACAACAAGCGATTAACTTTGCGGACGATACGAAGCTGTTCAGATTAGTGAAGATGCAGGGGGATTGCGAAGATTTGCAACATGACATAATCAGGCTCGAGGAATGCGCATTGACATGGCAGATGAGGTTCAATGTGGATAAATGCAAAGTGATGCATGTCGGTAACAAAAATCTCATGCACAAATACAGGATGTCCGGGGAGGTACTTGGAGAGACCTCCCAGGAAAGGGACTTGGGAGTTCTGATCGACAAGTCAATGAAGCCGTCCACGCAATGTGCAGTGGCGGCAAAAAGGGTGAACAGAATGCTAGGAATGATAAAGAAGGGGATCACGAACAGATCGGAGAAGGTTATCATGCTGCTGTACCGGGCCATGGTGCGTCCTCACCTGGAGTACTGCGTCCCGCACTGGTAGCCGTACATGAAGAAGGACATGGTATTACTCGAAAGGATCCAGAGAAGAGCAACTAAGATAGTTAAGGGGTTGGAGGAGCTGACGTACAGTGAAAGATTAGAGAAACTCGGCCTCTTCTCCCTTGAATAGAGGAGATTGAGAAGGGACATGATCGAAACATTCAAGGTACTGAAGGGAATAGACTTAGTAGATAAGGACAGGTTGTTCACCCTCTCCAAGGTAGGAAGAACGAGAGGGCACTCTCTAAAGCTGAAAGGGGATAGATTCCGTATGAACGTAAGGAAGTTCTTCTTCACCCAGAGAGTGGTAGAAAACTGGAACGCTCTTCCAGAGTCTGTCATAGGAGAAAATACCCTCCAAGTTATTCAAGACTATGTTAGACAAGTTCCTGGTGAGCAAGAGCATGCGCTGGTAGGGCTAGTCTCGGTTGAAGCGCTGGTCTTTGACTAGAGGGCCGCCGCGTGAGCGGACTGCAGGGCATGATGGACCACTGATCTGACCCAGCAGCGGAAATTCTTATGTTCTTATCTAAACTTCACTTTCTGCATGTTGCACTGTTTTCAGCTGTGTATAGCTGAAATTATCAGAAGCAATTAAGGAAAGATTTATAAACTATAACGAGTTTTACCTCAAGCAAAGTTGTTATTTCTTTAATAAGACATTAACTATTTTTTTCTGTGGACCTCCTGCAAATCCAAAATGTGGCCCTTCAAAGGTCGTTTGAGACTGCTGGTCTAGATGTAACAACTTCGTGGGAATATAGTTTTACTTAACATCAAGATAAAAAGTTGCCACTTTTCAAGACTATATTCCTTCCAAAGTGGCCAGTATAAATGAACTCAATTTCAGTTTCAGTCCTTACAGCCACAGTAAGCTGCATAAGCAACTGCTCTCAGTGAGTCTATTAGTGTGAAGCAAAGAATGTACTTAAAACCTTATCATACTTTGCGGCTGGTTCACACGCATTTTTATTTTTTCTTCTTTTAGGAAGTCCCTCAAACACCAAAGAACTTCTCCTAGTCTAAACCTTTTGAGTCTCAAATGTTTGACAGAACCTTCTCTGCATAATTACACTTGTAAGTTATAATTGAGAAACATTTGCTGCTGTACACTATTGCTATGGCCACTAAGATGCTTGACATCCACTCTAGCTTTCAAACAGTTCCCTTTCCAAGTCCTATTACAGGTACCTGCACATTGTCTATTGTATTTTGCAAAAGGTAATCCTCAAGATTCAATACTTTCTTTTTAACATACAGTACATTCCAAGCATAGCTTATACACAGAAGAACACAAACAAAAAGCCAGAGCACTTGAACTATGAGAGGGAAAACAAGCACTATTTGTCTCAAAAGAAACTGTTCAGGTTAAGTGCAAGGAATGCTTACAAAAATTTAAATCTGTGTTCATAAAGTTACTTTCTCCAAAATGTTTTCATCCCAGCCTATGTCTACAATAATTGAAAAAAAGTAGGGAAAACCAAACTAAGCCTAAAGTACTACGAAAACTTGTACCTTACTTTGAAATAATGCAATCTTCTGTTCTTTTCTGTTTATGAAGAGTACATAGGAGGCATCCATTACAAATTTCAAGTTTATAAAAAATTTTGATATACTGCCTAATCAGGCTTCAAGGCATAGTTAAAAAAATCAGGCTTCAATACATAGTTAAAATAAAAGGGGAAACATAGAAATGAATATTAAATCAAAACATACAACAGATAAACATGAAACACATAATAGAAACAATGACCGACTGGTACAAAAGGAGAAGGGGAGGAACTACAATATTTGGATAGAAAAGAACAAATGGGGGGGGAAAAAAACAGGGTAGGGAAGACAAAGAAACCGGCTTAAGAGAAAATCTAAAAATATATGTACAACATCCTTAAATGGATGAGCAAATATTGTGCTAGCTGGTGATTACCATCATAGCATAGAAACATAGAAACAGATATACAGTATGATGGCAGACAAAGACCAAATGGTCCAGCCAGTCTACCCATCCACAACCCCACTATCTCCTCCTCTCTCTAAGAGATCCCACGTGCCTGTCCCACGCGTCCAGGAAGCAAATATCATCCCTGTAAAGGGGGCTTTGCATAACAGAATGCACTAGAAGGAAACAATTTCAGAGAATATTCACTATGAAAAAGGGAACTGACTGTGGTAGGGTAGGCATATGTGCAAGTCATGCTATACTTTTTTAAACCTGATGAAAATGATACACAGGAGAGGAAAGTCTTAACATGCCAGGCTCAAAGGAAAGAAATGGGATATGAACTTGGGTAGATAGGAGCATAGGTGTTGGAATGTGGGGGACCACAGGGGCCGTGGCCTCCCCCCAAATTTTCTGGCGTTAGGGAGGAGCAAACAGGGCAGCTGCTCTATCTCCCGCCGTAGCCAGCAAGTGACTTCACCCAAGTTCTGGGGCTCTAATACTCTGCTTGCCGGCTTCCTGACTCTTCTCCTCTGAAACCAGAAGTTACATCTTGAGGGGGAGGGAGGTGAAGCGAAGCCATCAAGCACAGTGTTAGAGCCCCGGAGCATGCTGGCTACAGCAGGATATAGGGCAGGGAGGAAGAGAAGCGTACAACTCGAAGCTCCTGCTTGCTTCGGGCCTTCCTCGCTGCCGGGTCCTACCTTCGCAGAATAAAAGTAAGTGGGACCCGGCAGCAAGGAAGGCCCGAAGCAAGCAGGAGCAGCAGCGGGTAGTGAATGCTGCACTGCTGAAGGCTTGGGGGGGAGGGAGAGAAATGCTGCTGCTACTGTACCCAATTGGGGAAAGAGAGGGCAAGAAGGAGAAGGAAAACCAGGGAGAGGAGAGGTACGAGATATGCCAAGTCCATGGGGGGGGGGGGGGAGAGAAATGCTGCTGCTGCACTCAATTTGGGAGAGAGATGGAAAGAGGGAGAAGGAAGACCATGGAAGGAAGAGGAGAGGAATGAGAGATGCCAAGTCCATGGGACGGAAGGAAAGGAAAGGAGATACCAGACCATGGAGGGGGAGGGGGAGATGCCAGAGCATGAGGGAGGGGGTAGAGACAGAAAAATGGAGAGGGGTGAAGCTGAAATCAATCATGCACAAAGGAGAGAAGGGGCACAGGATATATATACAGTTTATTGAAGGGACATAGAAAGAGGGAAGATGCCATATGGAAGAGAGAAAGGGTTGACAGTGGATGGAAGGGGCAGAGAGAGGGTGGAGGGATAGAGAGAGAGGGCAGAGGCTGGGTGGAAGGGGCAAAGAGAGAGGACAGATGTTGTATGGAAGGGAGAGAGGACAAACGCTGCACAGCAAGAAGAGAGCGAAGAGAAGATGATTAAAACAGAAATGACAAAAGATAGAAATAATTTTTTTTGTTGCTTTTTGTAGAATCAAGTAGTATTGCAACTGTATTGATAAAAGTTTATAAATAGTAAATGGAAATAAGGGAATTTTTAGGACTAAACCCTTTTCCTCAGGACAGGATACCATAACAGCAGTATACTGTACTGTTCTGAAGAAAGATTTGGCCTCTGAAAACTAATTGAAAATGGATTAGTCCAATAAAATAGTATTTTCTTATTTCTCATTACAGGTGTTTTGTTTTATTTCTATTTGTTAATTTGTAAAGTGGTGATTGTTTTATATCGGTTCTTTCAAATTTACTACTACTACTATTTACATTTGCTGTGTTCATATTTTGCACAGTACAGTGGTACCTCGGTTTACGAGTGCACCGGTTTGCGAGTGTTTTGCAAGACGAGCAAAACATTTGCAAAATCGGTGCCTCAGAAACCGAGCATGGCTCGATTTACGAGCATCCCCTCCCCCCCCCCGCAATCCGGCAACCCCCCCTGCGATCCGGCACCCCCCCTGCCTCGAACCGGCATCCCCCCGCCTCGATCCGACCCACCTCCTGGCACGATTGGGCACCCCCCCCCCCGCCAAGATCCGACCCCCCCCAGACACGATTGGGCACCCCCCGCCGCTTCTTACCCTCATCTGGGCTCTTGAAGATCTGCCTACTCGTCTGCTGGGCCTTGAGCATCTGAGCATGCTCAAGGCCTGCGAGTTCACGTTCTGAACTCGCAGGCCTTGAGAATGCTCAAATGTTCAAGGCCCAGCAGACGAGTAGGCCGATCTTCAAGAGCCCAGATGAGGGTAAGAAGCGGCGGGGGGGTGCCCAATTGTGTCGGGGGATGTCAGATCGTGTCGCGGGGGTGCCCAATCGTGGCGGGGGGGGGGGTCGGATCATGGCGGGGGGGGGTGCCGGTTCGAGGCAGGGGGGGTGCCGGATCGCAGGGGGGGGTGCCTGATCGCAAGGGTGGGCCTTCGAGGGGAGCAATGCCGGTTCTCGGGGGGGGGGGAGCCTTGCAGGGAGAGGAAATACCTACAGAAGAGCTACAACTGCAAAAAACGAGTGAGCCAAAAATAGAAATACAGTATTCCTATGGGGGTAATTATAAAAAAGGAGCCCAATAGCTGAAATAATTTAAACCTGTCTGGGGTTATCTGGGCATTTTCAGTAGCACTTAAGCAGGTCATGCCACTGAAAATGCCTGGTTAGCACTCAAGCCGAAATTGGTAATTTTGGGGTTGTTCCAGGTGTACAGTCAGCACTAGTGAGTTAAGTGCTAATATTTGGAACATAACTGGTTAACGTAACTACATAAACAGCACCATATAAAACGTAGTCCTATTTTATGTGGTGCCTCAGAGTTAAGTGCCGAATCTGCACTTATCTGGCTATGTTTTAGCCAGTTCTCTATATCTGAAAATTCAGAGCCAGAGCCTGGACATAGCCTAGAACTGAATTTCCAGGTGTAACACCAGCAGTGGTCAGCAAAACACTACTCGCTGCTGGCTGAACATCAAATCCACCGATGAAAACAAAGACTGTGGATACAGATGTTCTGGAGATAATTTAGTAAACACTGACATATAAAACCATGAAAATTCAATTTTAAAAGTACAATGATAAAAAATACTGTGATAAAAATCCAACCGGACCCTTTTTTTTTTTTTTTACACGGTCCATGTTTCGGTGAACACACCTTCCTCAGGGGTCCTAAAAGGAAGAGTTGTTGGAAAAATAATGGAAGTGTTGCTGAAAGAAAGGATAGTGTACTTCCTTGAATCTAATGGGTTACAGGATCCAAGGCAACATGGCTTTACAAAAGGTAAATCGTGCCAAATGACCCTGATTGAATTTTTTGATTTGGTGACCAGAGAGCTGGATCGAGGACATATGCTAGATATAATTTACTTAGATTTCAGCAAAGCCTTTGAAACAGTTCCTTATAGGAAGCTGTTGAACAAACTTGAAGGGCTGAAGTTAGGACCCAAAGTGGTGAACTGGGTTAGAAACTGGCTGTCGGACAGACACCAGAGGGTGGTGGTTAATGGAAGTCGCTCGGAGGAAGGAAAGGTGAGTAGTGGAGTCCCTCAGGGTTTGGTGCTGGGGCCAATCCTGTTCAATATGTTTGTGAGTGATATTGCTGAAGGGTTAGAAGGAAAATTGTGTCTTTTTGCAGATGATACCAAGATTTGTAACAGAATAGACACCAAAGAAGGAGTGTTAAATATGAAAAAGAGTCTGCAAAAGTTAGAGGAATGGTCTAATGCCTGGCAACTAAAATTCAATGCAAAGAAATGCATAATAATGCATTTGGGGATTAAAAATTGGAAGGAACCGTATATGCTAGGAGGAGAGAAGCTGATATGCACAGACGGGGAGAGGGACCTTGGGGTGATAGTGTCCGAAGATCTAAAAGCGAAAAAACAGTGTGACAAGGCAGTGGCTGCTGCCAGAAGGATGCTGGGCTGTATAAAGAGAGGCGTAGCCAGTAGAAGGAAGAAGGTGTTGATGTCCCTGTACAGGTCATTGGTAAGGCCTCACTTGGAGTATTGTGTTCAGTTTTGGAGACCGTATCTGGCGAAGGACATAAGAAGACTTGAAGCGATCCAGAGGAGGGCGACGAAAATGATAGGAGGCATGCACCAGAAGACGTATGAGGAGAGACTGGAAGCCCTGAATATGTATACCCTAGAGGAAAGGAGAGACAGGGGAGATATGATTCAGACGTTCAAATACTTGAAGGGTATTAACGTAGAACATAATCTTTTCCAGAGAAAGGAAAATGGTAAAACCAGAGGATATAATTTGAGGTTGAGGGGTGGTAGATTCAAAGACAATGTTAGGAAATTCTACTTTACGGAGAGGGTGGTGGATGCCTGGAATGAGCTCCCGAGAGAGGTGGTGGAGAGTAAAACTGTGACTGAGTTCAAAAAAGCGTGGGACGAACACAGAGGATCTAGAATCAGAAAATAATATTAAAAATTGAACTAAGGCCAATACTGGGCAGACTTGCACGGTCTGTGTCTGTATATGGCCATTTGGTGGAGGATGGACTGGAGAGGGCTTCAATGGCTGGGAGGGTGTAGATGGGCTGGAGTAGATTTTAACGGAGATTTTGGCAGTAGGAACCCAAGTACAGTACCGGGTAGAGCTTTGGATTCTTGCCCAGAAATAGCAAAGAAGAAAAAATAAAAAAATTTAAATTGAATCAGGTTGGGCAGACTGGATGGACCATTTGAGTCTTTATCTGCCGTCATCTACTATGTTATTATGTTATAAAAAGATAGAAAGATAAGAAGTGACTGTGATGACAATCTGGAGCATGCATATTAGTGTCTATACTCGACTGCAAGATAAAACAAGTGAGCCAAGTGTGATCATGCTATATACAGAGGCTTGAAACATCGACAAGAGACATGAGAGGAAAAAATGTGCCAAAAAAGGCCGAGAAAAAAAAGTGCCATGGTGTGTATTAGAGTATAAGCTTCAGCACTGAAATCTATAAAGTGCCTAAGAGAAGCCATAAGAATGAAAAGTTAATAGAATGAAGAAACCATAGTGCGTGTCTGATTTTGAAAATATGGAGATATGTGACACAATGTAATGACAAGAAGACATTATACATACCAATGGTTTGCAAACTCACATATAAAGAATTGGACTGAAAACAGTCTATTGTCTTTAAACTATATAAAAAAGACATCGTATTCAAACATGAAGAAACCATAATAGGACATGAACACGTGGAGGGGCATAATAAAAAAATAACGTCTAAGTCCCCTTTTGGCCTAAGGCCTTAAACGTTGAAAGTAGAAGCAGGGAAAATGTTCATAATCAAAAAAAACGTCCAAAAGGAGGTATTTTTATAATGGCCTGCCTCTACGTTCAGCTGTTTAAACGCCCAGACCACCACTACGTCTAAACTTATACACTATAATCAACCAAAAAAAAGCCTAAGCCCCAAACGTCCAAAACAAGAGCTTTTAGGCAAATGAGGAGCCAGTTAACCATTTAACGTATTAATTGTGTTATTAATGCGTTAAATTAAATGTACAGCCCTAATCTTTATCCTTCACATTACTACAGCTAAGGATTCTTTTTGCTTGCCACATGCCACTTTCATGCTGTTACTATCTACTATCTTCACTGGGAGACATAATGTGCATTCTCCATCCTTTCTGTGAATAAACATGGGTCAATTTGGTATCTTTGACTCTACCCTCCCATGTAGCCCCAAGCAATGACAATCTGTTATAGATATTCCTCTCCACCAAAAATACTTCACTCTAGAGTCATTGGCAAATAGAAAAACCTGCTCTTTGAGCTCCTCTGCTATATTCTGAACTGAATGAATAGGAGAAACCTGTTACAGCTGACAAAAGCAATATCATAAAAAACTTGTAGACTGGGTCATGCTAGCCTACGGATATTACTATTGTAAGCAAAGCAACTATTTCATTCCAAAGGGAAAAAAAAAAGATTTGGGCTGCCTGTTACATAAACCATAAAATCTCACTGCTTGTCATCATCTTGTGATTATTACCTATCATTCCCCTTTGGGCTACCAGTGGAATGCTTTTATATGATTCACTTACAATGTCTTGTAAAAAGTCTTTGCAGCCTTGTACATTAGTCATATTCTACATTAACATGGGAGCTTATTTCACTCATCTACAAAACATACTTTACACTTTCAAACTTAACAATTATGTAAATATAGCCAGTCTTTCAATTAGTGGAGCTGAGGGTGATCCCAAAGTTGGGATTACACAATATTTCTTGGTGTATGTGGTTTTTATTCTTATTCTTTTCCCATGACCACAGAACATAAATAAAGGGCCCCTGGCAGTCTGGTAATGAGTCTCTGGATAGTTTTTGAACAGACCCATGCAGTTCACACTTAAATAAGGGAGACCGGTAGGAATTTATATAAAAATACCCATTTATTAAGCATTTTCCAGGTGAACAAAAACAAAGAAAGAAGGCCAGTGAAAATGAGATGGACATTCTAGAGGACACAATGCATGTCAAATATCTTCTGAATATCCACAAATCCCCTCAGACTCTACAGGAAATTAAAATACCATGGCATAGAAGGTGGACTTGTTGTGGATTCTTAACTGTTTGGAAGATGAGAAACAGAGAGTAGGCCATTTTTCAAATGCAAAAAAAAAAAAAAAAAAACAGCAACAAGGATATATCTTGAGCACTGTGTGCTTTAATTAAAAAAAAAGAAAGATCTGAAAAAAGAAGCATCATGCGAGGTGATCAATTTTTCAAGTGACAACGTTTTCAAAGTTGCTAACACAGCAGAAAAGTATGGAATTACAAAAGTATCTTGTGAGACTAGGAGACCGGGCATCCAAATAACATAAAAATAGCCTTAGTGGGTCAGACCAATGGTCCATCAAGCCCAGTAGCCCGTTCTCACAGTGGCCAATCCAGGTCACTAGTACCTGGACAAAATCCAAGGAGTAGCAATATTCCATGCTACCAATCCAGGGCAAGCAGTAGTTTCCCCCATGTTTTTCTCAATAGCAGACTATGGACTTTTTCTCCAGGAACTTGTCCAAACAGTTCTTAAAACCAGCTACGCTATCTACTCTTACCACAACCTCTGGCAATGCGTTCCAGAGCTTAACAGTTCCCTGAAATTTTTTTTTGCTCCTATTGGTTTTAAAAGCATTTCCCTGCAACTTCATCGAGTGTCCCCTAGTCTTTTTTGACGGAGTGAAAAATCGATCCACAAAGGGAAAATCCAAAAATGACAAGTACATAGGGCCTGATTCTATAAACGGCGCATAGCGGCGTCTAAGTCCTAGGCCCCATTTAGGGCAGTTGTCAATCAACCACTACGGGCTCCTTTTATCAAGCCACGCTAGCGGTTTAACGCACGTAATAGCGTGTGCTAAACCGCCGGTCGCGCTAGCCACTACCACCTCCTCTTGAGCAGGCGGTGGTTTTTGGCCAGCGCAGGGGTTAACGCGTGATTAAAAGTCATGTGCGTTAACCCCGCTAACGCGACTTGATAAAAGGAGCCCTAAGTGTTGTTTATAAAATCACACCTAGCAGTGTCTAACTCGACTTAGGTGCCAGTATGCGTCATAATGTTAGGTGCCCATAGATTAAGCCATAGTTTTCCTGGCCTAATTTACTGGTGCCTGCTAACATCTAAGTCATACCATGCCTATTCTCTGCCTCTAACCACATCCACTTTTCAGGTAGGCACAGAACTCATAATTGTTTTTAATTTTTTAAACTAGCCTTTAATTATGTGGTCAATTACCACATCAATTAAGCCAATTAAGCAATTTTGAGTTCCACACCGAATTTGGCTAGGCACCGCTTACAGAATCAGGACGAAAATGCTAAGTTCTGAGTTAGGAGTCACCAGCCAAAAAAAAGGATATCGGAGTTGTTCTGGACAATATGTTGAAACTTTATATTTGCTTTTTAGACAGCCATGACACACAAGACTGAATGTAAGCTCTGGAACGCACTGCCAGAGGTTGTTGTAAAAGCAGATAGCGTAGCTGGTTTTAAGAAGGGTTTGGACAATTTCCTGGAGGAAAAGTCCATCAAGATATGGGGGAAGCCTGTGCTTGCCCTGGATCGGTAGCATGGAATGCTGCTACTCTTTGGGTTTTGGACAGGTACTAGTTACCTTGGATTGGCCACCATGAGAATGGGCTACTGGGTTTGATGGACCTTTTGTCTGACTCAGTAAGGCTATTCTTAGGTTCTAATTGTGTGAAAATGACTGAAGTATAAAACTGAAATATCATTATGAAAAAGCTTATCATCATCACACCTTGAGTACTGTATGCAGTTCTGGTCACCCCATCTTAAAACAAATATAGTGGAAGTAAAAAAGACCCCAAGAGGAAAAGTGCTTTACCAGTGGTGTGCCACAGAGATTGTTTCTTGCTCCTTTAAAAACCAAACTACAGGCCCCCCTCCATGTTTGATGGTTTAGGAAGATCACTCCTGCCCCGCTTCACCTCTAGACCACCAGGCTTTAAAAGTAAGATGTGGAGAGGTCCAGGAGGTGGGGGTGGCTCAGAGTTTGCCCTAAAGTTATTCAAAAAATTTTCTTATTTGTGGGCTGGCTTTGCCCCTAACCCCCGCAAATATGGAGGGAGGAGTGTATTTTTAAAGTGATATTGCAAAAGGGATGTTTGTTAAGATTTACCTCTTTGCAGGTTATACTAAAATTTGCAATAAGATATACCTCAGAAAGTGTGGAGAATATGAGGAATGATCTGGTAAGGCTTAAATAATGGACTATATTTGGTAGCTAAGATTTAATGCTAAAAACTAAAGGAATATGAACTTGGGTTGTACAAACCCAAATGAATGGTATAGTATAGAAGGTGAAGTGCTTCTGTGCATGAAAGAAGAGTGGGCCTGGGGAGATAGTATCTGATGATCTTAAAGTGACCAAAGCACATAGAAAAGGCAACACAAAAGTCAAAAAGATACATTTATTTATTTGGATTTATATCCCATCCTTCTAAAAGAGCTCAGAACATACATAACAAAGCATAACAGGGTATAGTAACACAGACCATGACAGTACATTTTAGATACATGGGTGCAGAGGGAGAGGAATGGCCAGCAGGAACAAGGATGTGATAATGCCTCTGTCTAAGTCTCTGGTGAGACTTTTACAATTATTTTGGAGACTGCAAGGAGTTTGTCCAGAGGTCAGCAACTAAAATGGTCAGTGTTCTTTGTCACAAAACACATGATAACAGACTTATTAAGATCACAATATATACTTTGGAAGAAAGGCAAAACTTGGCAGAGACATTTAAATACATCTGTGGCATAAATGAACAGAGGGTAGGCCTCTTTCACTTGAAAGGATGCTCTGGAATGAGGGCACAGAGGGTGATAATGAAAATGAGATAGACTAATGAGTAATCTAAATTTACATTTCATTATGGAAAGGAGGTGAAGGAGGACACAAGGGCTGTATTTGAATTTAAGAAAGCATGGGATAAGCAGAGGATCTCTAAAGAAGAGGAAAAGATTGTAGAGCTTAGTAGCTGATATGGATGGGAAGACTTAATTGGCAATATGGTCTTTCTCAAAAAAACTAGGACTAGGGGGCATGCGCTGAAGCTACTAAGTAGTAGATTTAAAACAAACTGGAGAAAATATTTTTTCACACAGTGTGTAATTAAACTCTGGAAGTCATTGCCAGAGAATGTGGTGAAATCAGTTAGCTTTGCAGGGTTTAAAAAAGGCTTGGATAATTTCCTAAAAGAGAAGTCCATAGACCATTATTGAGATGGTTTGGGGAAATCCACTGCTTATTCCTAAGCAGCATTTCTAAGAATAAGCAGCATAAAATCTGTTTTACTACTTGGGTTCTAGCTAGGTACTTGGGACCTGGGTTGGCCACTGTTGCTAACAGGATACTGGACTTGATAGATCTTCGGTCTGTCCTAGTATGGCGATTCTTATGTTCTTATCTGCCCTCATTTTCTCTTGTTTCCTCTCAGAAAACATAAGCTGCACAACCACATATAAGCACTAGATGACAGTATTGTCTATTACTGTATACTAAACATACTGCCAACATGTGGCCACTAATGGAATGAACTTACTACTACTACTACACTTCTCCCTCCAAATTCACAGGTTTAGGACTCGCAACTTTGGTTATTTGCGGGTTTCTAAACCCTGACTCACCCCCACCTCCCTCCCGAACCTCTCCACAGTGTACCTGGTAGCCTAGCGGTTTAGCAGGGCAGGAACAATCTTCCTACATTCCTACCCGTGCAGAGCCGTCAGTGAAGTAAAACATCTAACAAATGTGAGGCAGTCAAGGAAAGTCCAGGCCAATTAAACAGCAAACATCCTTCAGCGCTATCAAAAACATAAAAAGACAGTCATTGGAAATTGCTAATTTTCATGTCCGTATCCAAAAACCATGGGCTTCTTTTGGCAGGAACTGGAGCATAACTTTGTAATCCAATATACAGTAGACTCCTCAAAACACTGTGAATCAAACAAGTATGAGGCAATCCAAAAAGGTCCAAGCACATTACACAGCAAACTTCCTTCAGCGCTATAGCTAAACCATTTCGCATCTGCATCGTCAGGGGGCTGAAACATTCACACTAACACACTCAGCAATACATCTCAGAGCTCTCCGTTGCTCTTCTTTGCTCTGAGGTGTGTTGCTCAGTGTGTTAGTGTTAATGTTTCAGCCCCCTGATGACGCAGATGTGAAACAGGGTCTCTTGTACAAAAAGGGGATCTCACAGCATTTTGAGTAGTCTACATTGGATTACAGAGTCGTGTTCCAGTTCCAGCCAAAGAAGCACCTGTTTGTTGGATAAGTACTTGAAATTTTGCAATTTTCATTGACTGTCTTTTGATGGTTTTGCTATAACGATGAAGGAAGTTTGCTTATTTAATGTGCTTGGACCTTTTTGGATTGCCCCACACTTGTTTGATTCACAGTGTTTTGAGAAGTCTATATTGGATTACAAAGTTGTGCTCCAGTTCCAGCCAAAAGAAGCACTTGATTTTTGGATACGAACTTGAAAATTTGAAATTTCTGTCTTTTTATGTTTTTTTTTAAATTCTTTATTTAAATTTTTTCAAATAAACAACAATTGTGCTTAACAGGCAATATCTTTTTATGTTTTTGATAGCGCTGAAGGATGTTTGCTGTTTAATTGGCTTGGACTATCCCTGACTGCCTCACACTTGTTAAATGTTTTACTTCACTGACACATCTCATAATGATCATATTTTGATGATATTGAGCATATTTTGAGATTTTTGTTTTGTTTTGCTTTTTCCCCTCCTTGTGCGTTCCTGCTGTTGATTGGGAAGGGATATTGCTTTTGTTTTGGAGGGAGTTTTTTAGATTCATGATGAACTGAGGGCTCATTCTTTTTACAGCTTGGCTCTGTTATGATGAATGCCTCGTAAGTATTGAGGTCTTTTTCTCCTTCATATTTATTTTTTTTTTAAATGAAAGGCTTTTATTGAAAAACACTCCAAACATTACCATTTCACAGGAAATGCAAGAACAGAAAATACATGGAGCAAAGTACCACACTCCAAAATAACCCACACAGTTAATATCAACAATATCATAGACATGTGCAAGTCCTACAAACTAATAAGAACCAGCTAAAATACCCACCAAAACACAGCTAATACTCCTTCATATTTATTTATGGCAATTTGGCTTCCCTCTCACCAGTAGGAGATTAAATTTAGAGTGTATTTGGTGGTTTATTTATCTCGTCTAATGTTATTAGGTAGTTGAAATCACCCATTATTACTGTATTACCTAATTTATTAGCTTCCCTAATTTCTAAACTAAACTAAACCTTAAGTTTATATACTGCATCCTCTCAATAATTATGGAGTTCTGCATGGTTTACAAGAGTTTAATAAAGGAAGGAGTAGCATAGAGGATTTGGATGTTGAGTCCAGGGGGGAAGAGAACATTACAATTTTATGAAGAGCCTAGTTTTCAGGTGCCTAAGGAATAATTGGAAGGAGCCCAGAGTCCGCAGCGGGGCAGTAAGATAATTCCAGAGCTCTGTGATTCTGAAAAAGAGAGATTTGCCCAATTTTCCCGCATAGAGGATACCTTTTAGCAAGGGGAAGGATAGTTTAAGTTTTTGGGTGGGCCTGGTGGTGTCAGGGCTCGAGGAGTTCCAAGAAACAGGGATTAGTGGAGGGAGGATGCAGGATCTTAAAAGCTAGGCAGGCACATTTGAAATGAACCCTGATCAAATTTGTGTTTTGCAAAGATCAGCTTGGCCGCAGTGTTCTGAATTAGCTGAAGTCCTTGAAGACTTTTTTTTAGTTAGACTTAGATAGATGGAATTACAATAGTCTAGTCTGGAGTGGATGATAGATTGAACAAGGACGGCAAAATGTTGTTGGCGGAAGCAGGATCTCACTTTCCTCAACATGTGGAGGCTAAAGAAGCATGATTTTACCAGGGAGTTGAGGTGGTCATTGAAGGAAAGAGAAGAGTTGATAATGATGCCTAGGACTTTGCTAGAGAACTCAAGCTGCAGTGTGGCTCCAGAGGGTAGTGAGAAGAGGGTGGGTAGCTGTTCTAATTTTAGGCCGAGCCAGAGTAGTTTCGTTTTGGACTCATTCAATTTCATTTGAACTGAGAGGGACCAGGAATGGAGCTTCGTTATGCAGGCTGTGATGTTCTCAGAGAGGTTGGTAAGGTTTGAGTCTGACTCGAGAAAGACAAGGATGTCATCAGCATATGTATAAATAGTTTTGAGGGGAGATAGATGGAAGATGTTGAAGAGAATAGGGGATAGGGGTGATCCCTGCGGGACTGCGCAAGTCGGTTTCCAAGGAGTGGACGTGGTGCCATTTGTGTTGACAGTGTAGGAGCGGGAACATAAGAAGTTTGAAAACCACTCTAAGACTGTGGAGTCAATGCCGATCTCAGAAAGTTGATAAATTAGAATATCGTGGTGAACGACATCAAAAGCTGCAGAGAGATCGAATTGTAATAGGACAGCAAATTTATTGCGAGAATGTAATTGTTGAACCTTTGAGATTAATGAGACCAGTAGGGATTCGGCGCTGAAGTTGGGTCTGAAGCCATGTTGGTTAAGGTAAGAGAATGGAGAATTTCTCTAGGTAAGATGAGAGCTGGGTAGATATGATGGCCTCTAGCATTTTTTGCAGGAGAGGGATATTTGCTATGGGACGGTAGTTAGATGGTGAGGAAGGGTCAAGATCGGCTTTTTTCAGTAATGGGAACAAGGCAATATGTCACCAAAATTATATACAGGATGAGAAAGAACATATATTCATTTCAAAAAATACCCTTCTCAAATGTCATTTCAATTTTCTTAGTCCAAGTTATCCAGAGGTGTAAATCCACTATGAATAGCTCAAAAACTTAATTCTTTTTTGGTTACTATCTAAGGGGCTGAGCCTCAGATCCCCGTGTGTTGTATGTTAAGGGCAGAAGGGGAGCATGAGCCAGTGAGGTTAATTCCCTTTCTAGTGTGCTTGTGAAACATAAAACACACGGGGATCTGAGGCTCAGCCCCTTAGATAGTAACCAAAAAGGAATTAAGTTTATGAGCTATTCATAGTGGATTTACACCTCTAGATAAATTGGACTAAGAAAATTGAAATGACATTTGAGAAGGGTATTTTTTGACAAGGCAATATGTCCCATTTCTGGTAACATTTCAGCATCTTTCCATTCATCCTTGTCAGACAAAGAGTAGTACACTCCCATGACTATCCTTTTTCCCTTTACACATGGAATTTCAAACCAAAGGGATTCCAAGTTGTGTTTCTGCTTCTGTAGAATTTTCAGTCCAAGGCCCTCCTTAACATATAATGCTACACCTCCACCAATTCAATCAAACAGTGATATAGTTTGTACCCCAGTATAGCAGTGTTCCATTGGTTATCTTCCTTCCCCAGGTCTCAGAGATGCCTATTATACTGCATCTATTTTTTTTCATTCCATCTTGTTTCTTAGGCTTCTGGCATTTGCATACAGACATTTCAAACAATGTTTGTCATATCTATTTAGTTTGCTTAGCAGTTGGCATGGATAATTTGCAATCTTTAAAATCAGCCTGCTCTGTATTTAAGGAAACTTGGTTTACTGTGACCTATATTGCAATCTCGCTATCAGGATGCTCTGTCTTCCCTTTTATGATGATGTATTTTAAAGATACCTTGGTCCTGAACTATGCTCTTTTGAACGACTGTTGGTATTCCCCCAGTTTCTATTTTAAAAGCTGCTCTATCTGTGTTTTAAATGTTGATGCCAGCAGCCTGGTTCTACCTTGGTTAAGGTGGAGCCCATCTTTGAAGAATAGTCTCCCCCTTCCCCAGTATGTTGCCCAGTTCCTAACAAATATAAAACCCTCTCTCTGCACCATTGCCTCATCCACTCATTGAGACTTTGGAACACTGCCTGTCTCTTGGTTCCTGTGCGTGGAACAGGAAGCACTTCTGAAAATGCTAACCTGGAGGTTCTGGATTTTAACTTGCTATCTAAGAGCTTAAATTTGGGTTCCAGAACCTCTCTTCCATATTTCCCTATGTCATTGGTATCCATATGTACTAAGACAGCAGACTCCTTCTCAGCATTGTCTAAAATCATATCTAAGTGATGCATGAGGTCCTGCACCTTTACACCAGGCAGGCAAGTGATCAAGCGATCCTCATGTTCACCAGCCACCCAGCTATCTACATGCTTAAAGATCAAATCTCCCACTATAACGGCCATCCTAACCCTTCCCTCCTGGGCAGAAGCCCCTGGAGACACATCCTCAGTGCTGGAATTTTGAGTGATAGTCTAATAATGGCTTTCTTCAAAGGCTCAGGTAACTTTTCTTCAGGAATTTGTTTATAATCTCTACAATAAGAAAGTAGAGAGACATTTACAGCTTTCACTATAGAAGAGTGACAAGCACTAAGGACAGAACAGAAATTTATTTTATCTTAGAAATCACAGACGTAATCTGGTCTAAATTCATTTTCTGAAAAAAATCCATCGCTGCTCATTACTTAATAGACAGCCTCAAGAGGTAAAGGCATAAGATCAAACTCCTGAATGATAAAACCTTATTAGTGAAATCTGCATCAAAATTCTGACAGGACATATGATCAAAAATGTATTCTTTTTCTAATCAACTGTTACTAACTTGGTCACTAAAGCAACAAGTTATTTAAATTGGGAAGGGGCTGATTCTATCATTTTATTGAAATATTGGGGGGGGGGAGTTGTCAAAATGTTCCAGCACTGTAAATTCTTATTACAGCTCTCTGGTATAATCCTAGATGGCTATTTTCTCCATTCACACATTCTCCTTTTACTAGCTTTCAATTTGTCATTAAATCAGAGGTGAAGTATGGTGTTTGCTTACATTAGTGATTCTCAAACCTGGTCCTGGAGATTCCCCATCCAGCCAGGTTTTCAGGATATCTACAATAAATATTTATGAAAGATATTTGCATGTACTACCTCCACTGCATGCAAATCTCTCTCATGAATATTCATTGTGGATTCATTTATTTAGCCTGTCTTCCCATAAGAGCCTAGAACGGGTTACAGGAATGCATACACAGTATAGTCAAGACAAATATGTATAAGACTTATTGGGAAGGCTAGTGGTACAATGACCGAGTTGTGGTAAATAGAGAACATCCGAGATACACTATTTAACTATACGTGCTTTGGTAAGGAACTTAGGGCTCCTTTTACAAAGGCGCACTAGTGGTTTTAGCGCACGCTAGCCGCTACCGCCTCCTCTTGAGCAGGTGGCAGTTTTTCAAGTAGTGCACGCTAATCTGGTGCAGGTGCTAAAAACGCTAGCGCACCTTTGTAAAAGGAGCCCTTGGTGTTATGGCCTAGTTGATGAGTTTATCTGAAATCATTTAGGCTTGGACTTTTCATGGAGCTGGGTGGCTGGGGTACCTCCAGGAGCAGGTTTGGGAATTACTGGCTTTCATGTTGTTTCGTTAAGTGCAATTCCATTCAATGACTCTTAATTCCAACCTCATCCTAATTCAGCAATTTAATATCCTCAAATTTCAGGCCCTGAATTGCTTTTAGAGAGTCTACAATATTTCACAGAAATCATGCTCAAAGCTCTCCATTCAGTTCTACTCTGTAAGAATTTCACACTAAAACTAATCAAGGAACGATCAGACCAAGGAAAAGATTTAATCTCAAGCACAACAGCACTATTTATAGAGGAACTTCGATCAACAATAAGGTCTAATATGTAATCATCTTTAGGGGTAGGCTATTAAACAATTTGCTGCCAACCAAGAGTATAAATAGAATGTTAAAAAAAAAAATCAGATAGAGTTTAATTTAAATCCTGTTATCAATATGGAAATTAAAATCTCCCAAGATGACTGTGTTAGCAGTTTCCAGATTGACTTCTAACAATAATTTAATAACACTAGAGAAGTCACAATTTAAAATCCTAGGAGACAAGTAAAATAATGTCAAGGTCATAACAGAAGATGGTAAAACCAAAACCCGAGTCCCTGATATGTCAGACAGCTCCATTTTAGAAAACAACAATTGAGTCTTTCAACTCCCAACATCTTTCTTTTTCTCACATGATTGAGACATAATCATATAACCTGGTGGGCAAAGCTGCTTAAGGATGACAGAATCTTTAGCAATCAACCATGACTCAATAAAACAAACAAAATCAGCATCACTATCCTTTATTACACTGTATCCTATTCTCAGCAGGAGGCCAATGCAGGGGAAAAAAACACTTCCCGAAATATGGTCATCGTACAAAGGTGAGGGATATAGACTCAAAAGTAATACACTTTTCCCTCGTTATTTGCGGGGGATACGGGCAGAGCCGGACCGCGAATGGCAAAAAAATGCGATTATCCGGCTCTGACCCACCCCCACCTCCCTACCACCTTCCCGGCCTTACCTGGTGGTCTAGAGGGCTTTAGGGGCAGGAGTGATCTTCCTACACTCCTGCCCTGTGCAGATCACCAAGAGGAAATGGCTGCTGTGAGTTCCCGTAGTCTCTCGAGACTATGACGGGAACTCCTTACAGCCATTTCCTCATGGCGATCTGCACAGGGCAGGAGCGTAGGAAGATCGTTCCTGCCCCGAAAGCCCTCTAGGCCACCAGGTAAGGCCGGGGAAGCGGCAGGGAGGTAAAAAATATGTTTTTTTTTATTTTCCCCCTCCCCAGAAAAAAAATTGCGATTATGTGAAATCGCGAGTGCAGAAACCGTGAATGGGGAGGGGGAAGTGTATAAGCAAACCTTTTTAAACAGTGCTGTATACTACTACTACTATTAATTATCTCTATAGTGCTACCAGACACATGCAGCGCTGTACAGAATCACAAAGAATAAGAAAATAGTCCCTTCTCCAAAGAGCTTACAATCTAAACAGGTAAGACAGACAAACAGATGTCATGGATACAGTTAAGGGCACCGGTTAATCAGCGGGCTGGGTTGGAGGGCAGAGGAGTAGGGTTAAGGATTGAAAGCTATTTCAAAAAGGTGGGTTTTCAGTTTGCTTTTAAACAAGGGAAGGTGGCAGAAGCAAAAAAAAAGGACTAAAGTTTTTAAATATGAAATAAGCAGAGAATCCTTAGTTGCAGGAATATGAAGGTAATGTCAAAGCCAAAATAGGATCTTCATTATTGCAACAAGAAAAATATAAGTACACCAGATGAGCCTTTTGGTCTTTAACTGTCATCATATTAAGTATTTCTGTATGTAATTGATGAATAGGGTTGGAACTCCTGCAGTATCTGTTTCAGGAATACAATGCATGGCCTCTCTTTTTATTCTCTTTATTCTAATCAGTAGACTGTAGAGCTTTCATGCACACATATTATATTTTTCTAGCTTTCTCTTTTGCACATTCACTGAAGGGATCTCCTCTGACAGAGAGCCCAGCTCCATTACAAGCCATTTTCAATCATGCTGCAGGCACTTGACTCTTCCCTTTCCCAGCATCACTCTCAACTCCGGAACCAGAACCCCAAGTCATGAATCGAGCCCATTTTGCCTTCTTCATCACAAGCTGTGAAGATTTCTTTGTAAAGAACTACATGAGCTTTTACACTGGATGATATAGCTTTTATAATTGCATATGTTTTATCACTGATGCGTAAATATAATCATTACAGAATTATATAAGAATTCATTGTAATTTTCATTAAGAAAGGAAATAATTATCAAATTCATCAGTCATGCAAGTATCCACAGAAAGTAAAGTTTAAATAGAAGATGAAGACAGTGGAGTAAATATTTTACATTAATTTAGATATTAGGGCCTGATCCAGCAATTAATAAGGCCACACAAGACATCTTATCTTTCTATTTCACATTATTTATTAAAGGTACTGACACCACAGTTCACACAGCAACTTGACCATTATTGTGGCTCACAATAATAAATTTGCAACAATAACAAAAAAAAAGTGGGGACTTTCAGTGGTCATGAAGCTGTGCGGTGGTTTGGTTTTGCAGCTCCAGACAACCCTGTATTAAGAGCCACTTAACTGGTCAGCCAAACCTGAGATACTTACACAATTTGTTGGATAAGGAGTGCAATTACCTTTGTGCACCTTCCTAACCCAGTATATCCCAAATGGCAGCAAAACCACTGAGGAAAGAGTGGGAGAAAGTGAAAGCCATGGATGTTAAAATGGCGGAACAAGCAGCCCCTGTGTCGCCTTCCCTGAGCTCAGCAAGGGTGACAGAGATCATGATATCATGATCCACTTTAAAACACACCATTGGAAAGCACTTACAATTAATATTAGACAAGCTGGAGACTCTGGATCAACGATTCACAATTTTAACCACGGACCTCTGGGAGGTGCAACATGAGTGTAGGAAATAACAAGGATAATATACATAGCCTCACCCAGAAGCAGCAAAAGTTTTAAAAAGTAATCACAGATTTGGAAGCCAAAATTGAGGATCTTGAAAATAGATCAAGCCGTAATAACTTATGGTTAGTAGGTCTTTCAGAATCTGTGTTGGACTGGAAGCTATGCATCTTTCTAGAGACTTGGCTCTCCTCTTCACTTAAGAACATAAGAAGTTGCCTCCACTGGGTCAGACCAGAGGTCCATCATGCCCAACAGTCCGCTCCCGCGGCGGCCCATCAGGTCCATGACCTGTAAGGTGACCGGCGTCTAAGCCCTTTTAATCCTCTTGTCCTTCCTTGTAAGCCCTTTCATAACTTATCTCTACCTCTATCTGTATCCCTCAACCCCCGTGTCCTTCAGGAATTTATCCAATCCTTCCTTGAAGCCCGGTAGGGTACTCTGTCCTATTACAGCCTCTGGAAGCGCATTCCAGGTATCCACCACCCTTTGAGTGAAAAATAATTTCCTAGCATTGGTTCTAAACCTGTCCCCTTTCAATTTCTCTGAGTGCCTCTTTGTTCTTGTGGTTCCCAATAGGCTGAAGAATCTGTCCCTTTCCACCTTCTCTATACCTTTCATGATCTTGAAAGTCTATCATGTCTCCTCTGAGTCTCCGCTTTTCCAGGGAGAAGAGCCCCAGCCTTTCCAACCTGTCTGCGTAAGAAAGGTTCTCCATCCCTTTTACCATTTTCGTCGCTCTCCTCTGAACCCTCTCAAGCATTGCCAAGAATTTCTTGAGGTATGGTGACCAAAATTGGACACAGTACTCGATGCGGGCGCACCATCGCGCGATACAGCGGCATGATGACTTTCTTCGTCCTAATCGTAATTCCCCTTTTAATAATACCCAACATTCTGTTCGCTTTCTTTGAGGCTGCTGCACATTGTGCAGTTGATTTCATTATTGCATCCACTAGCACACCCAAGTCTTTTTCAAGGTTACTTTCCCCTAGCACTGATCCCCCATTTTGTAACTGAACATCGGATTCTTCTTCCCTATATGCCTGACTTTGCATTTCTCTATATTGAAGTTCATTTGCCATTTATTTGCCCACTCTTCCAGTTTGTTTAGGTCCCTTTGTAGGTCTTCACATTCTTCCGCCGTTCTAACCCTGCTACAGAGTTTGGTGTCATTGGCAAACTTTATAACTTCACACTTCGTCCCCTTTTCCAGGTCATTTATGAATACATTGAACAGTTGCGGTCCGAGCACCGATCCCTGAGGAACACCGCTCGTGACCCTTCTCCAGTCTGAGTAGTGGCCCTTCACTCCAACCCTTTGCTTCCTGCCTGCCAACCAGTGTTTAATCCATCTGTATACATCCCTTCCACCCCGTGGTTCCACAATTTTCTAAGTAGCCGCTCATGAGGTACTTCTGCAGTGGGGCCTCTGAGGATCGAGAGAGCCCATATGGGGCAGAAACACAAACCTTCTCAAAAACAAAGAGTGGTAATCTTTCGTGTTTTGAATTATTATCACAAGGTTAAAATTTTCCAAGCCCCGTGGCAAGAAAACTCACTTCAATATGAGAATGCAACTATTTTATGTTTCCACGATTACTCAACTTGAACTATTCAACCCTGTCAGGCATTTTCCTCACTCTGCTCATGTACAGAAACAAATTAGGTTTTCTTTGCTGTATCCAGCTAAGTTAAAAATTATCCATGAAGGAACAGTGCATGACTTTGAAGAGAATGAATATGCAACAAAATTTGTAGACCGTTTGATATCATCCAATGGATCATCATTCTGAATGCCAATTGTGATAGTCATTCTCCTGGAATAGTAGAGTGGAAGAAAATTGGGACTCTGCAATAATTATAGACTTGTGGATTTCCGGACTTGATAGTTGGTATTACATTCTCATTCCTATGCATTATAATAGGATTTGCTACTGATGGAACCAACAAGACTTTAATGAGCACAGCAGGATAAAGCTGGCACAAGGTTTCAGATATTGTGGGTTATCCTAACAGCTTCTTAGTTGACTTTTATTTACTTTGGGGTTTCTGTGGCTCCTAGGAAGTTGCACATACATTCGGAGATATAAGAATAAAGGGGAGATTAGGGGGGGGGGAAGGGTATTGAATGGGCAAGGTATATGTTGCATGACAGATCAGAAATGCACATTATGTAGTCTAGACTGGATGTCTCAGCCAGAATCCCCCAGAACCTAACAATACACATATGACTCATGTGGGATGTCTGGATTGTTAGGTTCTGGGGGATGCTGGCTGCGACATCCTCTAGACTAGACTACATGGTGTGCATTTCTGATCTTTGATCACCCATACTCCCTGCCACTAACCTTTGGACAGATGGAATTATCCTGCGAGGCATCCCCAAAGAAGGATGTTGGAGAAAAGAAGAAAGCAACAGAGGCAAGAGAAGAAATGAGCTTGGGAGTGAGCAAGTAAAGACCCTGTGAGCAGAGCAGGGAAAAATTGTGTGTACATTGTTCAGGAGGAAGTTAAGGAAAATCACACCTTCTGGGAGTAAGGACAGATAGGAAGATCCGGGTCTCAGTGCAAGTCCAGCAGCTGGGAGAGAGCCCAGCAGATCCTAATTTTGATCTGCTTGGAGAGAGTCCAGGAAGTGTACAGCCTTCAGTTGAGTTGACAGATGGGATGGGTTAGATCAGTGTTTTTCAACCTTTTTACACCTATGGACTGGCAGAAATAAAAGAATTATTCTGTGGACCGGCATCGGTCCGTGGACCAGCGGTTGAGGAACAAGGGGCTAAGTCATGGGCCAGACCACATCCATCTCTACCCAATCTCCACCCCAGACCCCGCCCCCATAATAGTACTAATTGCACCTTGCTCGTCCCTTGCCTCATCTGGAAGCCTTCCCTCTGACGTTGCAACATCAGAGAGAAGGCTTCTGGTTCAGGCGCAGGATACCCGTAGGAGCCACTGCTCGTGGCTTTGTGCACTGAATCAGTTAGAAAGAGGGAGCTGGCTCGAAGATAACGTCGCATCGATCGCACCGTGGACCGGCGGTTGAAGAACACTGTTTTGGGCCTGATGCACGTGCTGGCCCTGTGGACCGGCAGAAAATTTCTGTGTACCGGCACTGGTCCATGGACTGGTGTTTGAAGAACACTGGGTTAGAGGGCAAAATAACTGATGGAACTGCTGTAAATAGTTATAGAAACATTTTAAGCCCAGTCCACATTTAGTCAGTTGCTGTAAACCAATCTCAACAATAAACATTTTTTTGAAAAAAAGACATTAGCATTTTTTTTCTCTTGCAAAAGTTAACAGTAAAAGTTCAAGTTTAAAACATTCTTGGAGTGCTTACTACATATGACTGTTTATAGAGATGGACAAAGGAGGGTATCTTAAAATCTCACGGCCTACCAGGAATTAGCCCAGTCCCAGCCTGCACTCAGTTTAACAACCAGAACTCTTGCTTTGTAATCATCTGGTTCTAGGTATCCATTCCAAATAACTTAGCTGGTGCCCAGGACTTGTGGTGAGTGAGACCAGGGTTACATGTGTACAAGTGCACACATACTCATGTAAATGCCAATAGGGCACATATTCTATGATATCACACCCAACTGGCATAGCATGAACATCAAGTTAGGTATACACACAGGCAAACATGCATATATTACAGAATATTCTAAATTGCACATGTCCCTGCTGCAATTACATGAACAAAGTTACACCAGATTTACAACAGGTGGAACTATGAGCACATAATAACAAGATGTGCTAATACCGGGTATAATGATATTTGGATGCCCAGAAACTATTACAGAAATAGACTCAGCACACAAAATTAAGGGGTGCTTAAATGGAGACACCTACTTATAGAATTGCTCCCAATATGTATAGTTAGATCCTATAGTATAGATTGTTAGGCCCTTTGATTCATTTACGGAAGACGATGTAAGATATCTACCTGAACCGGAAATGGTTTTCAAGGGTGATGATGCAGAGAAACTGAAAGAAATCTCGGTGAATCTGGAAGATGTACTAAGCCATATCAACAAGTTAAAAAGTGATAAATCAACTAGACCAAATAGTATATATCCCAGGGTACTCAAAGAGCTCAAACATGAAATTGCTGATCTGTTGTTAGTGATCTATAACCTGTCACTACAATCATCTGTAGTACCTGAAGATTGGAGAATGGCCAATGTTACACCGATTTTTAAAAAGAGGAGGGGAGATCCAGGAAATTACAGACCGGTAAGCATCACTTCAGTGTTGGGCAAAATGGTAGAAACAATTATAAAAAATAAAATTGTGAAACACATAGACAAACATGATTTAATGAGACAGAGTCAGCATGGATTCAGTTGAGGGAGA
Organism: Geotrypetes seraphini; assembly: GCF_902459505.1. Taxonomy (NCBI): domain Eukaryota; kingdom Metazoa; phylum Chordata; class Amphibia; order Gymnophiona; family Dermophiidae; genus Geotrypetes; species Geotrypetes seraphini. The sequence continues at coordinate 538,774,679 of NC_047084.1, forward strand.
TCTTGCCTCACCAATTTGCTTGACTTCTTTGAAGGTGTGAATAAGCATGAGGATAAAGGTGAGCCAGTTGATGTAGTGTATCTTGATTTTCAGAAAGCTTTTGACAAAGTTCCTCGTGAGAGGCTCCTGAGAAAATTAAAGAGTCATGGGATAGGTGGCAAAGTTCTTTTGTGGATCAGAGGAAAGCTTAAATGGTCACAAGAACATAAGAACTGCTGCTGCTGGGTCAGACCAGTGGTCCATTGTGCCCAGCATTCCGCTCCCGTGGTGGCCCTTAGGTCAAAGACCAGTGCCCTAATTGAGTCTAGACTTACCTGCGTATGTTCTGGTTCAGCAGGAACTTATCTAACTTTGTCTTGAATCCCTGGAGGGTGTTTTCCCCTATAACAGCCTCCAGAAGAGCGTTCTAGATTTCTACCACTCTCTGGGTGAAGAAGAACTTCCTTACGTTTGTACGGAATCTATCCCTTTTTAACTTTAGAGAGTGCCCTCTCATTCTTTCTATGGAGGAGAGTAAACAGTGGAGTGCCACAGGGATCTGTACTGGGACTGGTGCTATTTAACTTATTTATAAATGATCTGGAAATTGGAACGAGTGAGGTAATTAAATTTGCAGTAAGGCTGTTCTTATGGTCTTATGTTCATTTCATTTGTGAAAGGCTCAGTTTGTATGAACTGGAAAGAAAACTAAGTCTGCTATATGGAGTATATTCATATGTTCTGGGATTCAACAAAAGGTAACATCCTCACTAACTGTCTTTTATAAACTTCTGACATTTACATAAAATTTGGTGTGAATATGACACTAAACAGAAAAGTTGTGGGGGAGGGGGAACTCCTATGATAGTCTCATAAGCTATTTTCCCTTTAGAAAAGGGGCCAAAAAAATGCAAAGGAAAATTATCCTGCAAATGATCATTGATAAATAAATGACATGGTGTGTGTTTGCAACATGTTTCCAGTTGGATATCGATTAAGTCTGTGTATGTTTTGTGAAAGTACATCAAATAGGATTTAACCTCTCTTGTAGACTTAAAAGATATACCGAATCATTTTAAATGCTTGCTGGGGCTTGAAGCTCAGATGGTACCATCACATCTCTTATCTATGACTCATATGCAACATCCAGGGACTCGTAGCAGGCTTATAAATTCAAAGTGGAAGAGTGGGGGAGATCACTCTAAATCTAGCACAGGATTAACATTGTGGATCAAAGCCCAGGATAATCCAGTGAAAGATCATTATTCAATATAAGAAAAACTTCCAAAGGAAGAATAAGACTCATCCTACCCACCCCTCACCCCTTTCAATTTATAATTTTTTAACACTGAAAACTATTTTCTTCTTTAAAGCTTTCTAATTATCTAGATCAGGCATACAACATAAGCTTCTGGTTAACCTCAAAATGGAAGTTTTCAACATTAAAATGCTATAAGCAACTGGTTTTCTGATAATTATTCTTTACATTAAAAATGAGGATGTAAGGATGACCCTCATCACCCAGATAAGTTGTCTATACACACACACATACACACACACAAATCCCTTTGCAATGAAACATTTTCAAGAAGAGATATCAGAAAACCTGTTTTTATATGTGTGTTAAAACATGCCAATAATAATACTAGTGTAAATGGGAAGACTTCGGTATCAAACCAGCCACTAAGGAGTAAATTTTATATATGGTGCCAAAAAAAAGTGACGCCAAAAAAGCGCTATTCTATAAATGACACTTTAAGTTACGTGCAGTTTATAGAATAGCATTTATACCAGGGAACTGTGCTTTAGGCATGGTCATTTGTACCAATGAAAATGTGGTGTAAATGCCGATGCCTAAACATAGGTGCAAATGCCTTTATTCTATAATTACTATAATCATATAAAGAAACCGGTATGGAGTATTTTCAAATCGTTTCAATGAATTATGAGTATGCCTCAGCCCCACCACTCCACCGCTGTGCTAGCTCTTAACTGCGGCGAGATTTATGTGGCACTTCATCATTGGCCGCTCATAGTCGTTTTAAATCTGCTAGTCTTGTTTTTTAATTCTTTTTTTGTATCTTTTTTATGTGTACCTATAAAACCATTCTACTCTAGACACTGAATGAGTCGGATGACACGCTGCACCTCGGGAGACCCTTGACACAGCGCCTGTATGGTGCGAAACATGTTGGGTTAAACTCCCCGGCGTTGGCTGGATTTAGCTATGCTACTTAAAGCTAAGTACAATTAAGTACATTTGATTCTTACAGCTAAGATAGTTTTATAGGTACACATAAAAAAGATACAAAAAAAGAATTAAAAAACAAGACTAGCAGATTTAAAATGAATATGAGCGGCCAATGATGAAGTGCCACATAAATCTCGCCGCAGTTAAGAGCTAGCACAGCGGTGGAGTGGTGGGGCTGAGGCATACTCATAATTCATTGAAACGATTTGAAAATACTCCATACCGGTTTCTTTATATGATTATAGTACATTTAGAGATTTGATCCCGGTAAACTAATATAAGAAGATAGCCATTTTCTCAGAGGTTTATTCTATAATTATGCATGCAACATAAAGGAATGCCCCTGATCAGCCCATGACCTGCCCGTTTCTGCGCACCTTTTTTGAACATACACAAAAAATTCAGACAAGGAAAATGCACATAACTTGTAATTGACTAATCAGTGCCAATTACTGCTTGTCTAATCAGTTGTTTTTCAATTAAATTGTGAATGTAAATCAGGTACACGTTCAAATTTGTGCATGTCATTTTCAGCACGTTTTGTAGAATTAGGGTTATATTTGATTAGAGTGATTTATTGGAGCAGGTTCACAAATGAAACAGTCATTTGCTCAGTACCATAACCGACCTAATCCCACTTGGTAAATGTAGAAGCTGGTTAAAAAAAAATTCACAATACAAAAAACCCAATGCACTTAAAGTCACTGATGATTCCATATAATGCTGTCTTTGAAACAAAAAAAAGACACACATGGCTTGAGCAATAACTATAGCTACAAAATATTGCCTTTCAGACAGTCTGTTCTTGTAATTTTAGACACCACACACTGTCATTGAAAAGTCCTGGTTTGCTTCTTGAGCTGGACTTCAGTTTATTGCTCTGGCAAGGGCAGGGCTGAGCTGCTTTGGAAGCAATGCTCAGTCTTTCATGTAAGGAAATCAGTAATGCTTAACAGCAAAACCTCAGGATTCAGGGTACATGTGAGCATTTTGGAATCAACCCAATCTACCACTGAAAAGAAAGAGTAGGATCCCCCTGTAAGGTGAAGAGTTCTGGGTGAGGTATCCTTCCAGCACATTGTAGTCTCTGACATCTGCCACCATCCCTGGCCCATCAGCACCCTGAATAAGGAAGCGCCTTTGGCGCAGAACTACTGTGTTCAAAATTGTGTGTTCGCAAATTTGGACACACACTAAATTTACATGTGTGATTTTATTGTGCAACGAGCCAATTAGTGCCAATAATTAAGCACTATCAATTGGCATTATCAACCATTTAGATTTAAGCATGCATCTTTGTAGGCGCTATTCTATAAAGAAGCACATGAAAATTTCTTACCCCTGGATTCTATATACTGTGGCCAAAGATTCACATGCAAATCAGTGCGCATTGCTCATTTGCATGCACAACTTAATTGTTTAACAAGACAATCAGTGCTAATTGCCAATTAACAGGAAATTATAGACACTCATTAGAATTTATGCACACAATTTTCTAAGAGTATTCTGTAATGTGGTGTATGTAAATTCTAGTGTGTGGCTATCAAAAGGAGGTGTGGTCAGGGGAGGAGCATGGGCATAACTCAAAGTGCACATTGCATAAATGATTGCAACTCAACGTTAATCCCATGAACAGGTGCTATATGTGATTCTATAAACCTTGCCTGACTCCAGAGGTGGTTTATAGAATTACGCTAAGTGCCGACCTTTCTGGCACCATTTTTTTTAAAGTGACATATATAGAATTTACCAATTACTGCGCAACTGAAAAGGGGGTATGGCCATGGAAGAAAGATAGGCAGCTCAGAGGCGTTTACTAAAGATGCGCACAGTATTACAGAATTTGGGGAATCCATCTCTTATTTAGGCAAGAGAATTTACACTGGCATTGGTGGTGTAAATCTTTGCATTCAAAGTGGATCCCAGTGCTATGTGCTATTCTATAAATGGCGTCCAATTTGGAGCATTTTTTTTTTTTTTTTTACGGAATAGAGCTCAGCACTTATTTTTTTCAGCACCCAAATGGCCCAGGACAGTATCACCCCCCAAAAAAAAGAACAACAAAACTAAGGGTGATTTTGGAAAGCCACAATTTGCTCATGAAGAACCCCAGGATGCAGAGATTTCAAGGCAGCATGGTGGTGGAATGTATAGGGCGTGGTATCGGTGGCTACAGAGTTGAGAAGTAGCCTGAGTTTGATTCCCACTACAGCTCTTTGTAACTCTGAGCAAGTCACTTAACCCTCCTGTGAGGGAATGAGGGATACTCTCACTGATACTGTAATTCTACCACTATACAGCAAGGGGTGCTAGCTCACTGATACTGCAATTATACCACTGTACAGCTAGCTCACAAAGTAAAGTCACGTAAGTGAGACAATCCTGCTGAGTCATGCGGGTGGAACTCAAGCAGCGAGGAGTTTATATGGTCTAGAGAGAAGTCATTCAGGGAGGCTCTGAGACAAGAGGTCTCCAGAAGGAAAGATCTTCCCTAGCTGTGGGCTGAGGACAGTATCATGAAAGTAGAAGAGCTATGAGAAAAAATGTAAAGGTGAGACATTTGCTCTCTGCTTTGCTGAGGTAAGCCAACTTCTTATGCTAAATATATGTAGACTTTGGGGATTTGACCAGGGCCAGCCTAGAGAAAGACTATTGCAACCTGTGTTCGGGGCATGGCAGCCACTGAACATGAACAGAATCTTGGGCTCTGTAAGCCACAAGACCATTTCAAGACTTTTGCTTTTGAACTAAGGCCAAGATTCACTAAACTTACCGATCCAGTATCGATCGTTGAAAAAACAGTTTGACTAGTTTTGCGATCGTTCTTGTCCCCCGACCCAATTCACAAAACTGCTGTCCGATGTGCTTCTCCAAACACTCTCCCAATCTCCGATCCGAGCATGCTAATGCAAAAGTAGGCAGCGATCGATTCACAAATCTTGTTTCTATAAACTGCGGCTAATAAGATCAATCGCCAAATTTTTGGAGCCTAAATCACGCAATATTCTGATTCATTCACTAGTCATAGCCAAATTAGATTATTGTAACTCCTTATTACTTAACATCTCACAAGAAGAAAAGCGACATCTTCAAATCATTCAAAACACTGCCATTAAATTGATTTATAATGCAAAGAAATTTGATCACGTTACGCCTCTATTTATCGATGCTCATTGGCTTCCTATTAGCCACCGTATTTTATACAAGGTTATGCTGCTCATTTTTAAAACTCTAGCTCATAACGAGCCTCTGTTTATATCAAGGATGTTAATTCCTTATAATCCCATTCGCTCACTTAGATCATCTTCTCAAAACTTATTAGTTATACCTTCCCTTAAAACAATAGGAACAAGAAGAGCGGATATGTTTTCTGTTATGGGTCCACAATGGTGGAACTCTCTACCACAACATATCACAAACGAAAGAGATCTTCATTCTTTTTAAAAAAATTTTGAAAACTCACCTTTTTAAAGACGTTTTTAATACTCATTATTAAAATTTTTTAATTTTTAATCTTTTACTTATCCCTGTTCCCTTATGTTTTTTTCCCTTATTTGTTTTTCTATATATAACAGATGTAATCTTTCCCCCATTTTTCCTCCCAATTCGTTTGTCTTCTTTTAAAACTGTTGTTACTGAGTTTTAATTTGTATCTTTATATTTTGTTCTTTTACTTAAGTACATCGCTTTGTAAACAGATTCAGCGATAAATCAAATATTAATAAACCTTGAACCTTGACCAGTCGCTCACTATCCTTGCTGACTCATCTGCCCTGAAATATCAGTATTGGGGTTACAACCCCACATAAAACAACCATTAAAATTAACAATAAAAGTATAAAATAACTTTACATATGCAGAAGAACTCATTCCTGTGTTATATTCTGTATAATGCGCATTGCGAGCACATGTGGTAAAAGCGCGGGTTTCAAGCGTGTTGAAGTTCTGTTCGATACATGCCTGTAGTCTGCCTACACAGAGACTGTTTGAGCCTGTGAGGTAACAGGGTTCAGGTTTCTGAACTAATGAAGAGTTTTGTTGCACCTTTCATGTGTGCCTGTCTGTGAGTGCACCGGGAAGCTATAACACCTCCATTGCCCTAGGTACAAAATAAGTACCTGTATATATGTAAACCTCTTTGACTGTAATCCTATGTAGGTGAGTATTCCTCAAACATTTTGGACATTAACTATTACACCTGCCTTTAAGCACACACAAGTGTCAGCTGTAAGAAGCAGATGCCTCCAAAAACCTAGGCTATGAATCATCATTTGTTGATTGACCCACAAATTGTTAATAAACTTACTGATGCCTAACAGGAATGCATATGTTTTAACTCAGAATTTTGTTGTCTAATACTTTTATTGTATGAAACACAGCTAAGGCAGTTTTGAGAGGTCAAATTGCTTCTATTTTGGTAGCTTTCAGAAGAAGCTTATGTCTGTCATTAAAAGCCCAGCCTGATTTAAGGAACTGGAAAAAAAATCATAAAGGTACTAAGGACAAGAAGTATTGCAATCCCTGATAGCTGTTAAAGAGGAACACAAGTACATAAGCATTGCCATACCAAGACAGACCAAAGGTCAATGAAGCCCAACATCCTGTTTCTAATGGGGTCAATACAGATCATAAGTACTTAGCAGAATCCCAATAAACAAAAAGATTCCATGCTGTTTATCCTTGGAAATAAGCAGTGGATTTTCCCCATATTTACCTAAGTAACCATTTATGGATTTTACCTCCAGGAACTTATCCAAACTTTTTAAAATCCAGATACATTAATACTTTTATCACATCCGCAGGAAATAAATTTAAGAGCTTAACTGCATGTTCAGTGAAAAACTATTTTCTCCTATTTGTTTTAAAAAAGTACAGTATTACATAATTTCATAATGTATCCTCTAGTCATTATACTTTTTGAAAGAGTAATCAATTCACAATTATCATTCCACTCCACTTAGGATTTTGTAGACACCTATCATATCCTCCCTTTAGCAGTCTCTTCTCCAAGCTGAAGAGCCCTACCCTCTTCAGCCTTTCCTCATATGAGGAGTTACATTCCCTTAATCATTTTGGTTGCTTTTCTTTTTACCTTCTCTAATACCGCTAAATTTTTTTTGAGATGCACTGACCGGAATGGAACACAATACTTGAGGTGAAGACGCACCATGACACCTTTATAATGATACTTAGAAAGGAAGTAAGGGACTCATTGCTCTGTGCCAATTATCTCATTTTCTTGCTTAACGCTGACTGTAGGATACTTGCAAAAATGTGCTTCAAACCGGTATAGGCAGCACATGCCTTCCATAATACACCCAAATCAAATGGGACTTATAAAAGGCAGATTTGGTTCAGATAATATTAGATGACTTCTAACATGTCCAGAGCTCAAATATTACATAATAACATAGTAACATAGTAGATGACGGCAGATAAAGACCCGAATGGTCCATCCAGTCTGCCCAACCTGATTCAATTTAAATTTTTTAATTTTTTCTTCTTAGCTATTTCTGGGCAAGAATCCAAAGCTTTACCCTGTACTGTGCTTGGGTTCCAACTGCCGAAATCTCTGTTAAGACTTACTCTAGCCCATCTACACCCTCCCAGCCAATTGATTCTGCTATCCTATCTTTAGATGTGGAAAAGGCCTATGATCTAGATGATAATTTCCTTATATGGATTAAACTCTTTTATAAACGCCCATCTGCTACAGTATTAGTCAATGGCCAGTGGTCTCAAATTTGCAGCCTGGGAGAACATGCAGCCCACCAGGTACTATTTTCAAGCCTTCGGTATGTTTATCATAATCACAAAAGTAAAATAAAACAGTTTCTTGATCATATGTCTCTTTAGCTATAAATTACAATATTATTATTAAGACAGCCAAAAGGAAAGATTTATAAACTATAAAGAGTTTTACCTCATGTAAAATTGTCATTTCTTTAATAAGACATTAATTATTTTTTCTGAGGCCCTCCAAGTACCTACATATCCAAAATGTGGCCCTGCAAAGGGTTTGAGTTTGAGACCACTGCTTTAATCTATCTCGTCACTATGTGTTACTTTACAGATTTGTTAAGAGAATTTAGAGACATTCCAAGATCCCTAATTAATTTCAGTAAGGCCCTGCTCATCCCCTGCACTCCTAGTGGCAGTAATTGAGAGGGGTAGGCGAGTTAGGTTTCAAATTGGATGTTTAGTTCAAAAACCTGGGGGTATGAAATTCTACTAATCTGCAAATAAACTGAATTATGAAGGAAGGGCTTGGCTCACTGGTTGAGGTGCTTCCTCTGCACCCAGAGGTTGTGAGATCAAATTCCGGTGCTGCTCCTCCTCGTAACTCTGGGCAAGTCACTTAATCCTCCAGTGCCCACTGCTTTGAATGTCAGCTTTGAAATGTCAAAGTCACAAAAAGGCGATATACAAGTCTCCATTCCCTTTCCCTTATTGAAGGCTTTTCAGTGCTGAGTTGGTAAGATCTCCTGATTAAGCACAATAAGCAGTATTAAAATGTTGCTGCTTACCCAAGCATTCTTCCATTTTATGCATTGCCTATCCATGTTCCCTGCTGTCTTTCAGAAGCTGGAGCAACAAATATTGCAATTGCTTGGAACATGAAGAGAGCCAGCTTTAATAGGGTTACCAGACATCCGGTAAAACCCGGGCATGTCCTCTTTTTAGAGGACTGTCCAGGCATCTGGAGGGATTTCCAAAACCCTCCAGTTTATCCGGGTTTTGCAAGTCCTGCGCTCAGAAGCCGCATCTAGAAGCCTCTGCGTATGCACAGCTGGCACCGTGATGACGCCATGGGCACACGCATATGCATGTGACATCATTGCATCAATGTCCGCACATGTATGAAGGCTTCAAAATGTGGCCTTTGAGCTAGGGGAGGTTTGTGTGGGGGTAGGGGTGGGGAAAGAACAGGGCAGAGATGGAGGTGGAACGGGGCGGGACTGGGGGTGGAAGAGCCAGGTGTCCTCTTTTTTCAAAGAGGAAATCTAGCAAACTTAAGTTTTAATATGACACTCATTGCCTCTAAGAAGGATGGTAGACTAGGCCTTTCCAATTTTCCAATTTATCTTGCATGCTTTCTCACTATAAAGGTAGACTTGGCTCTCCTACACAATAGATAGACTTAGAAGAGCAGTTGGTGTACCCTATCCCTCCTTCTGTTGTACCCTTTATACAGAAGCAAGGTGAACTTTCAGAACTTAAAGGGAACAGAACTTAAGCGAAACATTTCATACCGCGGGTCCTGAAAATCTGAAAGAAAAGTATGTAACTACTAAAAGTATACTCTATGTTCCATTACCTGCCCTATAATTTTCCAGAGAGATGGGGAAACAATTTTGGAGCCTTCCTTCCCTTACTTTTGCTCCAATTTTTCTTTAATAAAGTCTTCCTGATTCATAGGGAGCTAGCTGAGAAATTGAGATGGAGAGTTTTTTTAAAATGAGACAGTTTGCCACAAGCTCCAAGAGACAGGCTGAGGTTATAAGAGAACAGCTCCTGTCAAAAAGAAGATACTCTTTACAAAAAAGGGTGCTGATCCACCTGCATTGGGCATTCTCAGTGTCTCTGGTACCTAAGCATACATATCTCTTGCAGTGGGATGAAGTTCTTGGTCCAATATATCATGATTCATTCTGGGCACCACTATGGTCCATGTTTTATTTTTCTCTCTTTTTTTATCACCACCAAGTTTTTCTTCACTGGGTATTCTCATGTCAATAATGATTGGTATTTCAGTTTTGAAGGACGCCACATGGTCCTTCTCCTCTAGGCATATTCTTTCACACACTCACTTTTACCATTTTTATTTTTGTTTGTATTTATTCCATATATCTTTATAGGACCCCTGATAAAGGCATCCATATATGCCGAAACATGGTCCATGTGGGGTCCTTTGTTTACATTCAACTACCAGAGTCCAATCTACTGCTATGCCATTTGTCAGGGGACTTGCTGCATTTGGGAGTTGTCATCTTCAGCTATCATTGGTTATACTGGCATGTATCTGGGACTACTTGTTACCTTAATTGGACTAGTGCCAGTCACAATTGTGTATATTGATTGTATTTAACTTTTATGTGTTGTTAATAAACCTGAGACTTGCCAGTTCAACTCCACTTTGCTGTTTTTTGTACGCTGATATTTGCTTGTTCAAAAGTCTAGGACAGTGGTTCTCAACCCTGTCCTGGGGGACCTGCAGCCAGTTGGACTTTCAAGATATCCCTAATGAATATGCATAAGACATATTTGCATGCCTGTCTCCTTCATTATATGCAAATCTCTCTCATGCATATTCATTAGAAATAACCCAACTGGCTGGAGGTCCCCGAGGAAAGGGTGAGAACCACTGGTCTAGGAGATCCATATCAACTTTTAAGTTCAGAGATTCAAATTCTAATGAGGGTCTATGCTGTACCATAGGAGCTTGCAAATGTGGGATCCAGAGGTCTCAGATTCTTGCTGGTGCTATTGTATCCAAGTAGACACACTTCTTCATAGGTGGTGGACCTGTCCTCATATCCAGAGTTTCTAGATGTGAGTTCAAGAAACTCTTTCACATTATTGTCATGCCCCTCAATTCTGCTTTGGAATGCTTCTTGGGGAAGATTCCACATGGTAAAGTTCACAAAGACACCAACAAAGACACTAAGATCGTTACAAGATCAAAGATTAGTTATACCATCTGTAAAAAGGGCTAGATGGGAATTTACAAGGTATAAAGCCTTTTTTTTTTTTCTTGCTTTGCTCCAACTTTATGGAATCAATTTGCTAACCAAATACATTTAGAATAAAATTCCAGAACTTTCAAGAATCTCTTAAAAACCTTCTTTTTTCCTAATTTTTTTTTATCGAGGTAAGGGTAAGTAATAGAGGTTGTCCTGGGAGTACAGCACAATAGATTTTAAATGCTGTATTTTGTATGGTTGAGTTTTTGTTATTATTGATTATACTCACTTGAATCTGTTGTTAGCTTAAGCGGAATATTAAATTTTAATAAACATAAGCATATAAGATTGATAACTTGCATTTTATTGCAGCAAGATGTATAATTGTCTGCAATTGAAATGGCCACTTCTCCCATCGATATCAGAGTGGCTCTAGACGGTGTAGGATGTTGCCTATGAGCTTTGGGACCACAAGCACATTTTTGGTTAAGGATCAGGTCCCCTTCTTTTGATAAGTGAAATTCCTGGGAATCAGAGGCTCACAACTCTTAGCTCTCTATAAATTGCTGCTTCAGAAAGTCCATTAATGGAGTCAGTCATCAGGAGAGAGATGGAGTAAAGTATGGCAATACGGACTACTAAGACTGAATTGTGGAATGTGGAGTTGATGCTTCTATTTCTGAGGCATCCCTCTTGGTTACTTTCCATTTGCATTGTTTCTTTATTTTTTACCTTTTTAGCTCTGCAAGTATGTAGCTGTGGACAAACTTAAGTATTGACTGTTGTTGGCGTTACCTCCACAGATAAAGTGATGCTACTACCACTAGGGGTCAAGCTGACAAATAAGAGGGTAGGATCAGAGAGGGACTTATCATAGGGTCTTCTTGATGTTCAGGGGTTTCAGGGGAATATGTGCTGTTGCCAGGGGGGATGATGTGCCTGGTACAGGCGAGGATGGGTAAAGAAGATGTAAGGATTTGGGGAGCAGCAATTTTAAAAAGCTGTTCCTATGCATATTTGGAAGAGATTAGGGCATTCTTTATCCCTACATGCAGCTGTTTTCAAATTACTGTTCCCATTGGACATGTAGGCAAATATCATAAGGATGTGCAGAACTGAAGTATATTTTACAAAAGTTTCTGTATTTGGTGCAGAAGTTTGTATAATACCAGAGGAACTGTGCATATCCCAATCTGGACATCTCAATTCCCATCTTGACGTGTTATGCATAATGTGCCTTTAGGTAGTAGATTCTCCTCTCCTTTCACATTTAACAGGACTTTGAAGCACTCAACAGTCAAAATGCTCAGCTGAACCTCAGAAATTGTGTTTTATGTCTGTGCTTCAGTTTGAATTAAAGTGAAGTTATGCCACACTATTCATTAACGTAGGAACCAACACATTCATCTTTTTCCCCATTCAAGGTGCAAACAATCAAAACTTACGTCTTTCCCCAACACTCGGAGTTCAAACTGTGTCTCCTTAAAGTGCACTTTTGTAATCCTAGGCCTAGGGGGAGAAAAAGGCAAAACAACCTGTTTATTAAATCAAACAGAAAAATGAAATTGGGAAAGTAAGGCCTGCTTTTGTAACACTATTGTTGAATAATTATGTTGATCCAAGAGAAATCACCACAATGAGCAAATAATCCTATGACAGATGAAAATGACAAACCAGACTACAAGGGAGGATATATAAAATAAATGGTTTTCTACTGTACTTACCTTAGTAAAGATCCAAGAGCTGGGTCACAGTTACAAACTAAGAGTTCCTTTTACAAAGCCACCATAGAGGTGTCTACTGCGGGCGAGCAAGGTAAATGCTCCGATGCTCACAGAATTCTTATGAGAATTGAAGCATTTACCTCGCCAGTCCATGGTAGAAACCTCTACCGCAGCTTTGTAAAAGCCAGCATGAGGATGGTCCTTTGGTGAAGAACAAAAATGATAAGGAGGACGAATGCCCTGCCACCTAACCCTACTGGGTACAATATTATATTACATGAAGGAGAATTAAAACTTGTGTTAAGAACATTTAAAGGGCCAATATGGTGGTTGTATGGCAGTACAAGGGAAGCTGTGAAGGCAGCATTTACAACCACTTGGAAGAGGGAGTCCTAGTAATGGCTCAACATTAACGTCAAGTGGCCAGACTCAGGGTCAAAATTACCGATTCTCTATAAAGAACTGCAGCCTTTGGCCCCTGGCAAAGTACAATTGCTATGATGGCTAGACTATAATTTGGAAGGGGATTTTTAAAAAAAGATAATCACAAGCAAAGAATCACACTACCATAGCCCGTACAGGTTGGTTTTGAAGCACAAAAGTGAGGGAAAGAAAACTTTCAACCTCAAAATATAAATGATTATGATTCCTGGCAGAATAAATCAATATCTGCTGTCTTATACTTATTTGATTTGTTTTCTCCTGCTTTAGCATGTTTAAGAAGCATCAACACATCTATATGGCAGCCTTTAAATGTCTGGAGAGGTACAAATGTTTAAATGCCATTTCAAAACATGGCTCACTCAGATGTGTGGAAGCTCACTATGTCCAAATGGCATGGAGGGATGAGTGGTATGGATGGAATGACAATATAGTCCATGTCTGCAGTGGGAAACCTGAACATTGGGATTTAAACTTGCTCTAAGGCAGTGTTTCTCAGCTTGGTCCTAGAGTACCCTCTTGCCAGTCAGAATATCCAATCTCATCACGGTGTGGTAAGTAACCTTTCTGGTGGGGTGAGTAGTACTCACTTTGCAGACAAAACTGCAAAGGGCAAACTAACTCAAATAGGAAAATCCCCATGGAGACCGGGCAAACTCAGTGTATGGAGGGCTATGTATGTCAATGCCCACAGTTTAGCAATAAAATCCTAGAATTAGAAACGGAAATGAGGAATGCCGACCTAGATATAGTGGCAATATCTGAAACCTGGTTCACAGATTCCCATGGGTGAGATATGGCTATACCAGGATATAACTTGCTCTGTCGAGACAAAGAAGGCAAAACTGGAGGAGGGCTAGCACTATACATCAAAGAGGACATCAAATTTACCAAACTCACTGAGATCAAATATACCGGGGAATCCCTCTGGGTGAACCAGGCCAGGGGAAATGACAAATGCCTGTATCTTGGTGTGGTATACAGACCTCCAAGACAACAGGATGACATAGACAAAAAATTGATCGAAGACATTGAGACCATCACTCTGCATGGAGACACTGTACTGTTGGGAGACTTCAATATGCCTGATATAGACTGGAACAAACTTTCCACTACGATCAGCGGCAGCAGAAGGCTACTAACCTCCATAAGGGGAGCACGACTCAAACAGATGGTATTGGAGCCTACTAGGGATCAGGCAATACTGGACCTGGTGCTCACCAATGGAGACAGCATCACAGAGGTTTCGGTGGGTGATGCGGCATCCAATGACCATAACATGGTGTGGTTTCACCTCAGGAAGGGTTTCAATAAGTTAAACACATCCACAAAGGTCCTTAACTTTAAGGGCACTAACTTCAAGAGCATGGGAGATTTTGTCTATGAGGCATTGCAAAAACAGGACACAACAGATAGTGTGGAGGTACTGTGGTCAGCTCTGAAATCTACCCTAGAGGAAGCAACCAACCTCTACATTAAGACATTAAGCAAACGACGTAGAAATAATAAACCCCAATGGTTCTCCGCAGAGATCTCGGAACTCGTAAAACAGAAGAAGAGAGCATTTGTAGCCTAGAAACAATCATAACAACTGGAAGCTAAAGAAGCCTATCTGGTGAAATCCAGAAATGTTAAAACAGCAGTCAAAAATACCAAACTCTGGATGGAAGAAAATCTAGCTAACAATATTAAAAAAGGGGATAAATCCTTTTTCAGGTAAGTTAGTGACAGAAAAAGGAACACAGACGAGATAGTGCGCCTAAGGAATCCTGACGGTAACTATGTAGAATCGGACTCCGATAAAGCCGAACTACTCAATAAATACTTTTGCTCAATCTTTACCTGTGAGGCGCTAGGATCCGGTCCAAAGCTGAGACAAGGGAGAGCTCAGAAGACCTATTCCTAAACTTTAAATTTACCACTGGCAGCGTCTACCAAGAACTATCAAAGCTCAAAGTGAATAAAGCCATGGGACCGGATAAACTGCACCCCAGAGTGCTTAGGGAATTGAGAGATATCCTGGCGGAGCCGTTAGCTGCACTCTTCAATCTTTCCCTAAGCACGGGAAGAGTCCCATTGGACTGGAAAACAGCTAATGTCATTCCGCTCCACAAAAAGGGATGCAAGACGGAGAATGCAAATTACAGACTGGTAAGTCTCATCAATAGTGTGTAAACTTATGGAAACGTTGATTAATCACAAATTAGATATGATCCTGAGTGACGAGAGGCTGAGGGATCCCCTCCAGCAAGGATTTACAAAGGGAAGGTCCTGCCAATCCAATCTAATCAGCTTCTTTGACTGGGTAACAAAAAAGCTAGATATGGGAGAGTCCCTGGATGTCATGTATTTGGACTTCAGCAAGGCTTTTGATAGTGTCCCACATCGCAGGTTATTGAACAAGATGAGTTCATTGGGACTAGGAGAAACATTGACTGCATGGGTTAAAGACTGGCTCAGTGGCAGGCTCCAGAGAGTGGTGGTCAATGGTACTCCCTACGAAACATCGGAAGTGATCAGGGGAGTGCCGCAGGGCTCAGTCTTGGGTCCAATCCTATTTAACATCTTTGTATGGGACCTGCCTCAGGGACTTTGAGGTAAAATTGCATTATTTGCTGATGACGCTAAACTGTGCAACATAGTGGGCAAAAGCACCATGCCAGACACTATGACGCAGGACCTACACTTACTAGAACAATGGTCTGCAACATGGCAACTGAGTTTTAATGCCAAAAAGTGTAAGGTTATGCACCTTGGTAGTGGAAATCCACGCAGAACTTACACCCTGAATGGTGAGACCTTAGCAAGAACTGTTGCAGAACAGGACCTAGGAGTAATCATCAGTGAAGATAGAAGACTGCCAATCAAGTGGAGAAAGCATCATCCAAGGCTAGACAAATGCTGGGTTGCATCCGCAGAAGTTTTATCAGCCGGAAGCCCGAAGTTATAATGCCATTGTACAGGTCCATGGTGAGACCTCATCTGGAATATTGTGTTCAGTTTTGGAGGCCACATTATCAAAAGGATGTGCAGAGAATGGAGTCGGTTCAGCGAATGGCCACTAGGATGGTCTCAGGCCTCAAGGATCTCCCATATGAAGAACATCTAGGTAAATTGCAGCTATACTCTCTCGAGGAATGCAGAGAGATGGGAGACATGATAGAGATGTTGAAATATGTTACTGGCCATATTGAGGTGGAAGAAGACATCTTTTTCCTTACAGGACCTACGGCAACAAGAGGGCATCCGTTAAAAATCAAGGGTGGGAGATTTCATGGTGACACTAGGAAGTATTTCTTCACCGAAAGGGTGGTTGATCATTGGAATAATCTTCCACTTCAGGTAACTGAGGCCAGTAACGTGCTCGATTTTAAGAAAAAAATGGGATAAGCATGTGGGTTCACTTCGAGGAATGCTTAGGGGGGAGGGATCTTAGAGTGGGCAGACTTGTTGGGCCGATGGCCCTTTTCTGCCGTCATATTCTATGTTTCTATGTAATATGCATAAATTTGATTTGCATACACTACCTCCATTATATGCAAATTTCTTTCATGCATATTCACTGTGGATATCCTGAAAACCTGACTTGCAAGGGGGTACTCCAGGACCGAGTTGAGAAACACTGCTCTAAGCTACAGCAAAGTGCTTGCTGTGGGAGCAGTGCTAAATCCTACCATCACTGGTCCCACGAAAACAGACCACCCCTTTCCCATTACAACCCTAGCATCCGCACACCTCCCCGACACCAGTCAACAATTCCCTCATCACCCGACCCTCAACAGCATTTACAACCCCTCCTGCCATCACTTGATCCCCAACAGCAGTGACAATCCATCCCCTACCACCTTGTGCCCCAGAGTATTGAAAACCATCTCTCTGCCATCACCCAACCCCAACAGCAGTGGCAAACCTCCCTCCCAGCCCCCAACATCATGCAACTCCCGATAGCCTTCAACAGCCTTCATTGTGCATTGTCTTATAGTTCTTACAATTACTTAAATCATTTATATTTTCACATTATATTGTTACTTGTCCTATATTTGAATCTAAATAGTTTTTCTATTGTGTGGATTTCTTTGTATAAATATTTTTTTTACTTTATTCATATATCTGTATTTTTTTTTTTAGATGTTAAGTGTGATCTCTGAGGTAGGCTCTTTTGTAGCCAAAACATTAACCGTTTCGGGTCCCTACTACTGTGATTAAAACATCACTTTTATTTTGACCATTTCTTCCAGTGTATCTTATATGGTAGATCGACATGTTCTGTTCCTGGGTTTTCTCTCGCTGTGTTTTCCAGCCTTCAACCTGTGTCAACCTTCCCCAGAAGCTTCCTGGGGCATCATTTTTTCAATCAAGTTCCTTATATTCAACTTGATATATTTTATCTGTTCTATGTATTACTTCTTTCCCTGCCATGCCGTTATTTTTCTGCATTATATTGTAAATGCTTTCCGTCTTTATCTGTTTTTAAGTCCATTATTCTAATTTGTATTTTATCTGTATCCCATGTATTAGCTCACCTTGTTGTGAACCGCCTAGAACTTTTTTGATATGGAGGTATATAAGAATAAAATTATTATTATTATTATATGGAAACCTGACTTCAAATGGTAACACCACATTATTCCCACTAGAGATCTCGGTGGCCATTGCTCCAATCCTACTAGACACCAGGGAGCTTTGGTAAGCTCAGAGATTGGTTCGGGGGCAATGCTCCCTTTAAGGTGTAGCCAAGTGTGTGCAAATTTTCTTTCATGAGAGCAACAAGTTCTAAACACCAACAATTTTTTATCTCGGTATAAGCAATGCATTTCTGTATATAGCACAAAAAAGCATCACATATATGGTAATTGATTTAGTTTAGTTTAATTTTTTATGAGTTGAATTTTATTTGAAAGTCAGATTGGGTCAATATTTTTGTAAGTGACCATGTAACGATCATGTAAAATGTATGAGCGATTGCTCACATGCTTCACTTAGATGGAACATAGCTCAGGGGCCTAGCAGCTCAACATCTATTTTTTGAAGGCCTTGAGTCCCAGAGTGGGGGAGGTCCCTGAAAGAGGCTGCGAAATGTCAAACTCATGGTCGGTCATGGGGGTTTTCAAGGGAAGGGAGAGAGGTGAACTTTGATGAAGGCTGTCAGGGATTGCATGATGATGGGGGGAGGATTGTCACTGCTGTTGAGCTTCAGGTGATGGCAGGGGAGAGGGTTGTTGAATGGCTGATGGAAAGGGATGGGGAGGCTGACATCAAGATAGGGCTATGATGAAGTAGATACACTGATGCTGGAATCAGGGAGCACTGATTTTAGAAAGCTGCTCTCAACTTCTATCTGGAGAGAGGGGAAGTACTTTTTTTTTCTCCTCCATAAGAACATACAAATTGCTGCTGCTGGGCAATGGTCCATGGCAGTGGTCCATCGTGCCCAGCAGTGCGCTCATGCGGCTGCCCCCAGGTCAAAGACCAGTGCTCTAAATAAGCCTGCCTCACCTACGTGCATTCCAGTTTAGCAGGAACTTGTCCAACTTTGCCTTGAAACTTGTCCAACTTTGTCTTGAAACTTGTCCAACTTTGTCTTGGACAAATTGCTGTTTGCTCTGGACATAGAGGGGCTGAGACTTGCAGCCCTACTGCTATTTTAAAAGGGGCTTTATGTTTGCAGAGCCTAAAATATGGAAATTTCACATAT
The DNA here is from genome assembly GCF_902459505.1 of Geotrypetes seraphini. Lineage (NCBI taxonomy): Eukaryota > Metazoa > Chordata > Amphibia > Gymnophiona > Dermophiidae > Geotrypetes > Geotrypetes seraphini. The sequence continues at coordinate 538,793,453 of NC_047084.1, forward strand.
CCTGACTTGTACATTGGAGTTCTCTTTTGCATGTCCTTTCGAAAATATAGTCCAAAGGGTCAAGGTGGAATACACATTAACATTAAATTACAATACATATTTGACAAAATTATTACAAAAATAAACCCACAAGCAGTGGGAAGAAATAAAATCCGCAATATGATGCATAAAATAAAAATCATACCCATAAATTAAACCCAACAACACGGAAACTTCACAGTAGTTTCACGGCCCATGTAAACATCACAGCCACAGAACAATTGCTCTAAATAAAAACCAAATATAACAGCCAGGCCTTACAGTGCTTTCCACAACTTATGAATATTAAGTTTCACATTCACACTGCCTGCTGTATACTAGACTATCACTTAGCAACATTTATTTTTCACATAAACCCAAGATATTTAACTTAGGCTTTACTACTGAATTATACATACCAGAAATACTTTCCAACTTGTTTTTTATTCTTGTAGACGACAACTCCTACAGGAGTTAAACCTAAAAAATATTCAGACTTGTTTTCTCCCTGGAAAAGCCAAAGACAGAATTCACTTTAATTTTTCTATAAAGTATCCTTATCTACACATCAAGCAAACAGTAGTATATACAGAATTCTTTCAATTGCTATCCACATTAATGTTCATTTATGAATGTGTAACCGGTTTACTGCACCCTTGCTGGCAGATTATTATTTTGTAGATTTGTTCATTTTTTGTTGCATTTGTTGAAGTCATGCTTATTTTATATTGTTCTTGGCTTAGGGGCCCCTTTTACAAAGCCATGGCAAAAGTCATGGCAAAAGTGACGCAGTCCATAGAAACCAAATGGGCTACACGGGAATTGCTACCACAGCTTTGTAAAAGGGGCCCTTAGTTTTTGAAACATTAAACCAAATCGAGTTTCAACAAATAATTTAGGGGCCCTTTTATTAAGCTGCAGTACAAAGTGGTCTTAGTATGCCATTGCATGGGTTTTTGCCCCACACTGTTACCTAGAATAATTAATCTTGCATATTGGCAAGTTCAATATAATTTCTTGCAATTTTGTGGTGTCATTTGACCGAGACCTAGGAAAGGATGATAAACTAGAAGAATACCAAAGATGCTGGAGTACATATCAGATTTATCTTCCAATTTGCATGTCATTCATTCAAGTTCCAGAAAGATCAAGGAGTCTGTTAAGGTGATTTTAAAAAAGCCCTTATAGATTAAGGCCAGCCCATCTCCACACTTCTTTTGACTTTGGTGTTTGTATGATACTATATCCTGGTGGAAAGAGATGGGGTAACTCTGGACAGGTCAAGTCTTTAAGTCGGATTTCTGAAAAGAACATAAGAATAATCTAACTAGGTCAGACCAATGGTCAATCTAGCCCGTCTTCACATTGGTTAATCTAGGTCACTTGAACCTGGTAAAAACCCAAATAGCAGCAATATTCCTTGCTACCAATCCAGGGCAAAAACAGTGGCTTCTCTCAATAACAGACTATGGACTTTTCCTCCAGGAACTTGTCCAAACCTTTCTTAAGACCAGCTACACTAACCGCTCTTACCACAACCTCTGGCCACACATTTCAGAGTTTAACTATTCTCCGAGTGAAAAAATATTTCCTCCTATTGTAATTTCATCAAGTGTCCCCTAGTCTTTGTCATTTTTGACAGAGTGAAAAATTGATCCACTTGTACCCATTCTACACCACTCAAGATTTTGTAGACTTCAATCCAGTGGCGTACCTAGGGTATGTGGCACCCGGGGCTCATCATTTTTTGACACCCCCCCCCCCTATGTAAAAAAATATTTTTTGTAATGACCATGAAACAGAATAAATGGTCAGAATAGAAACAGGCAGTGAAAATTTTCTTATATTCCAAACATAACATAACATAAATTATGTCTGAATTGTCATGACATCAGAAGCACATATGGAGTGATGCTTGGGACAGTTCTGATTGTGTTAGTTCGGTTTTACGTGTTTTTTGAATAGAAGGGTTTTTATTTCTTTTTGAAGGTTTTGCAGTCTGTGGTTGATGTCAATTGGTTGTAGAGTTGGGGGGTCGAGTGTTGCAGCTCGAATGGCTAGGAGGTTGTCGAACAGTTTTTTTCTTTTGACGTTTTTGGTTGGAGGGTGTGTGAATGGTGCGTGAGTTCTCCTATGTCTGTTTGAAGTGGATTGAATTATTTAGCTGAAGAAATGAGTTACCCCCTCATCCCACACACATTAATTCTCTTCCATTTTTGTTCCCATTATAAAAAACACTGATAAGTTCCCAGAAAAAAAATACATTAAAATAAGAAGTGAAAACAAAGGCCCCTACAGATGAGAACATAACATAAGAATAGCCTAACTGGGTCAGACCAATGGTCCATCATGCCCAGTAGCCCATTCTCATGGTAGCCAATCCAGGACACTAATACCTGGTCAAAACCCAAAGAGCAGCAACATTCCATGCTACCGATCCAGGGCAAGCAGACACTTCCCCCATGTCTTAATAACAGATTATGGAATTTTCCTCCAGGAATTTGTCCAAATCTTTCTTAAAACCAGCTACACTATCTGCTTTTACCATAACTTCTGGCCACTTCATTTTTAAGTTTAGATCTTTCCTTTCAAACAGAGACCTTGCTAGATGTCAAATACAGCACAAGGTAACTTCACATGGACTTAGCTGTGCAGGAAATGTGAATGTCCTCATACACCCACCATATAGTGCAAAAATGTGCAAAGGTCTGTTTTTTTCTTTCGATCACTACATAGCCTAATGCCACACAAGCAGCGCTGTTACAAACATATTCTGTAGGTCAATGCTAAGGATAACAAAGTTTCCTTCCTTGGACCAGAAGGAGATAAACCACTGGAAGAGATCCCAAAACAACACCCAAAGACCCACTCAGTGTGTGAACCAGTTGAGTGGAGTGGACTAACTGGGGGGTGGAAATGGGCCCGGAGTTTGCTCAGCAGAATTTCCCAGACCACCTCTTCCTCTCAACACATTGACACGTTGCCACCATCACCACTAGGAACACCTCACTGGGTAGGCCAGCTATGCTATAAACTTTATAAAACACATTATTATATTTTCTTATAAAGCACATATTTTAACTGAACTCTCTGACATCCTCAGCCTTTCCATTCACAAAAATAGAAGGAAGAAAAGTTCCCATTTCCTGCTGTCTCATGTCCCCGGCCTATACAATATTTTTTTTCTGCAGACCCTTCAAAAGTCTGACCAAATCTTCATTTCACTTGCATTATAAAGTACTGAGGATGCCATCTCTCCCCAATCCCAGGTCCTAAAGTCTAAGACAGTAGCGCAAACTAATGCTGCCAGATTCAGGAAAAAAATTTTTGATTCGATTTAGCCTATTGAATTGGTTTTTCAATTCGATTTTCCTGCCCAGTTGGGTGATTTTTTTCAAAACTCCTGGTGGATTTTATAGCTTTTTCACCCCCTTTGGCTTCTCCTAACCACACTGGCGCTGTGGTGTAAATAAAATAAAGAAACAAAAAGGACTTTTCCTCTCTCTGTTAAATCCTAGCTCAGGTTTGCAGTCCAACACCAGCTCTGGCAGGATACACATTTCAAATCTGACATATTATAATCACAAAACAGAAAATAAAATTAATTTTTCTACCTTTTGTTGTCTGGTTATATTTCAAATCTTGTTGGTCCAAGGCTCTGGTTTTCTTCTGATATCTTGCTTGCCAGGGTCTCCTTCTTTCTGCATGCTAACCATCCATCTGCCAACTCTGTCCTCCCTTTCCATTTCCCTTCCCTTCCCAGGAAGTCTGGTATCTTTCCTTTTTTTCATCTCCCTCCACAGATCCACCTTTTCTTAAATACCCTTTCATCCGGCATCTCTCCCTCCTTCCCCACCACCCCAGAGTCCACCATCTCTCCCTTTCTTTTCCTAATTACCCTCCTATCCAGTATCTCTATCCCTCCTCCACACCATCCCTTGTGTCCAATTTCTCTCCCTTTCTGTTCCTTCCCTCCCTAAATCCCATGGTCCATCATCTCTCTCCCTCTCCTCTATTTTCAGACCCATTATTTCTTCCCCCCCCAAAGTTTGGCATATGCACGTCTCTTTGAATACCCCCTTCCCTCCGTGTACTTCTAAATCATGGTCCCCCCCAAAGGCCTGTCCCCCCTTAAAGGTCTGCCTGTCCCCCCTTGAAGGCCTGCACCCCCCCTGAAGGCCTGTCCCATCCCCTTGTAGGCCTGTCCCCCCTTGAAGGCCTGCCTGCCTGTCCCCCCCTTGAAGGTCTGCACCCCCCGAAGGCCTGAACCCCCCCGAAGGCCTGTCCCCCACTTGAAGGCCTGTCCCACCCCCTTGTAGCTTCTCCCCCCCTTGTAGGCCTGTCCCCTCTTGAAGGCCTGCCTGCCTTTCCCCCCTTTGAAGGCCTGTCTCCCCCTTGAAGGCCTGCACCCCCCCTTGAAGGCCTGCACCCCCCCTTGAAGGCCTGCACCCTCCCTTGAAGGTCTGCACCCCCCCGAAGGCCTGTCCCCCCCTTGAAGGCCTGCCTGCCTTTCCCCCCTTGAAGGCCTGTCCCCCCCCCTTGAAGGCCTGCACCCCCTTGAAGGTCTGCACCCCCCGAAAGGCCTACACCCCCCTGAATGCCTGCACCCCCCCTGAAGGCCTGCCTGCCTCCCCTTGAAGGCCTGCACCCCTTGAAGGTCTGCACCCCCCCCCGAAGGCCTGTCCACCCTTGAAGGCCTGCCTGCCTGCCTGTCACCCCCTCCCCTTGAAAGCCTGCCTGCCTGCCCGCCCGCCCCACCCTGAAGGCCTGATGCCCCGACCCACCCCGAAGGACCGCTCGCCCCCCTGGCCTCCCCGCACCACCTATGAAGCAGCCGCAGCAGGATCGCGAAGTCAGCGTCAGCGATCCCTGCGCCACGGTCCCGCCCCTCCTCTGACGTCAGAGGAGGGGCGGGATCGCGGCACAGGAAGCAGCGCCTAAGCAACGCAGGGATCGCTGACGCTGACTTCGCGATCCTGCTGCGGGCTGCTTCACAGGTGGTGCAGGAAGGTCAGTGGGGCGAGCGGTCCTTCGGGGGTGGGGGGGCTGAACGGCAAGGCTGGGAGCACCCCCTTAGGGCTAGCACCCGGGGCGCACCGCCCCCCCCCCCCCCCGTCCCCCCCTTGGTACGCCACTGCTTCAATCATATCTCTGCTCAGCTGTCTCTTTTCTAAGCTAAAGAACCCTAATCTCTTTAATCTTTCCTCATACGAGAGACGTTCCATCCCCTTTATCATCTTAGTCGTTCTTCTTTGAACATTTTCTAGTTCCGCTATCTTTTCTGAGATAAGGCAACCAATTGAATGCAATACTCCAGGTGAGGTTGCACCATAACGCGATATGCAGGTATTATAACATTTTTAGTCTTATTAACCATCCCTTTTTAAATAATTCCTAGAGTCTTGTTTACTTTTTTTGGCCACTGCCACACTGCAGAAGATTTCTTCGTACTGTCTACAATGATACCCAGGTCTTTTTCTTGGGTATTAACCCCCAATGTGGACCTTAGCATATGGTAGCTATGATTTGGGTTATTCCTCCCAATGTGCATCATTTTGCATTTGTCCACATTAAATTTCATCTGCCATTTGGATGCCCACTCTTCCAATTTCCTAAATCTGCCTGCAATTTTTCACAATCCACATCCATTTTAACAACTTTGAATAGTTTAGTGTCATCTGCAAATTTAATCACCTCATTCTTCATTCCAATTTCCAGATCATTTATAAATAAGTTAAATAGCATTGGTCCCAGTACAGATCCCTGCAGCAATCCACTATTTACCCTCATCCATTGAGAAAAATGGCCATTTAACCCTACCCTCTGTTTTCTATCCGATAACCAATTCCTAATCTACAACAACATTGCCTCCTATCCCATGATTCTTTAATTTTCTCAGGAGTCTCTCATGAGGAACTTTGTCATAAGCTTTCTGAAAATCTAGATGCACTACATCAACCAGTTCTCCTTTATCTACATGTTTAGTCACACCTTCAGAGAAGTCAAGCAAATTGGTGAAGCAAGATCTCCCTTGACTGAACTCATGCTGACTCTGTTCAAATAAATTATGTTCATCTACATGTTTCACAATTTTATTATTTTTATAATTGTTTGAACAATTTTGCCTGGCACTGAAATTGGGCTTACTGGTCAAAGAAACATAGAAACATAGAAGATGACGGCAAATAAGGGCCTTAGTCCATCAGGTCTGCCCACTCTACTGACCCACCCCCAAGTCTACTATCCTAGGGATCCCACTCCTGGTGACAGGTTCCCTTGGCTTAACCCTCTAAGGGATCCTACATGGGCATCCCATTTGCTCTTAAATTCTTGCACGCTGTTTGCCTCGATCACCTGCACCGGGAGCTCGTTCCAAGGATCAACCACTCTCTCGGTGAAGAAATATTTCCTGGTGTCGCATTGAAATTTCCCGCCCCTGAGTTTAAGCAGATGCCCTCTTGTGGCTGAGGGTCCTTTGAGAAAGAGAATCTCTTCTTCTATCTCGATACGGCCGGTAATATACTTAAACATCTTGATCATGTCTCCTCTCTCCCTACATTCCTCGAGTGAGTACAGCCGCAAATTTTTCAGCCTTTCCTCGTACTATAGATCCTTGAGCCCCGAGACCATCCTGGTGGCCATCCGTTGCACCGACTCTACTCTCAGCACATCTTTTCAGTAGTGTGGCCTCCAGAATTGCACACAGTATTCCAAATGAGGTCTCACCATGGTTCTGTATAATGGCATTATGACTTCAGGCTTCCGGCTGATGAAATTCCTGCGGATGCAACCTAACAACTATCTTGCCTTATATGAAGCCTTCTCCACATGATCAGCAATTTTCATGTCTGCGCTGATGATCACTCCCAAGTCTTGTTCTGTTGAAGTTCTAGCTAAGGTCTCACCATTCAAGGTGTAAGTTCTGCACGGATTTCTGGTACCGAAGTGCATGATCTTGCATTTCTTAGCGTTGAAGCCCAGCTGCCAGGTCGAGAACCAAATCTCCAACAAATGTAGGTCCTGTGTCATACTATCAGGTGAATTGCCGTCTCTATATATTGCATATTGCAATATTAAGCACTACTATATAATACTACTACTAATATTAAGCATATGCTATATATTGAATATTGCATATTCTATATTGCATAGTTTGGCGTCGTCAGCGAATAACGTTATCTTACCTTGAAGCCCCTGAGTTAGGTCCCCTATGAATATGTTGAAAAGGAACGGGCCCAAGACTGAGCCCTTCAGTACTCCACTGGTCACCTCCGATGTTTTAGAGAGGGTACCGTTAACTACCACCCTCTGAAGTCTGCCACTCAGCCAATCATTGACCCATGTAGTTAAGTGTTTCTCCCCTGGAACCCTTTTAAAAAATCGTTGTAATATTGGTCACCCTCCAATCTTTAGGTACTACAGACGATTTTAGTAACAGGTTACAGATCACTAATAGCAGGTCAGCAATTTCATGTTTGAGTTCTTTTGGTAACCTGGAATGTATACCATCTGGTCCAGGTGATTTATCATTTTTTTGTCAATATACATAAGAACATAAGATTTGCCGCTGCTCGGTCAGACCAGTGGTCCATCATGCCCAGGAGTCCGCTCACGCAGTGACCCTTAAGTCAAAGACCAGTGCCCTAGTCTAGCCTTACCTGCATTTGTTCTGTTCCGTTAGGAACTTTTCCAGATTCACTGAGATTTCTTTCAGTTCCTCTGCATCATCACCCTTGAAAACCATTTTTGGTTCAGGTAGATCTCTTACATCTTCTTCCGTAAAGATTGAAGCAAGGCCTAAGCCATTAGACAATATCCATTTGTTTAATAATAGTAGCTTGTTGGCTACTGATCTGGCATTGATGTGTATGCCAGATAGTTGGTAATGTGGATGTATCTTAGGATAGAGTGGGTTCTGGTATGGGATGTTTTGGGTTTCTTTTTTGTTTGTAGCTTGGCCATTGACAATTGTAAGGATGGAATTGTGGAGTAGTTCATAGCGTGCAAATTTGTGTGTGTAGAGGTTTCACTTGATCTAAAGTTATGATATGTAGGATACTATGTTGGGTAAGAGCTGTTAATGGTATGTATAAGTTTAACCTCTCCTAAACTTAAGAAGCCTAGGAAGAGTATTAATAGTGTGTGCAACCACTTCATGATAGAAGTTTTAATCTGTGAAGTTTGTTGGTGTTACAGAGGAATGGGTGGGGTCTAGGCTTAATGCTTTTTAACGCGAGAGTTTCCTGCATAGTAAGCCCATGTTTAGCATTTCAATGTTTAGAGATCTTTAAATATATATATATTTTTTGGGGGGGCAGATCCTGCACTACATTTTTCCATTAGTGCACAAAACCAACAAAAAAAACTAATGCAAGAGCAGTTACCACTTCCTATTTAAGAGGCATTTAGGCCCTGATTCTATAAACGCCAACTAATTTCCAGGTGCCATTGAGCGGAATTGTCAATCATCTGCTAGACACCGTTTAGAGAATCACACCTAGTAGTGCTTAAGTGGTCTTAGGTGTCAGTAAGCATTGGATCCTTAAGTGCACTGCCCTTTAGGCCAGGGTTTCTTGCCCTAAATGAGGTTCCTAAGTGAGGCACTAGATCAAACCACACCCAAAATTTGTCCCCAAATCCATCCTGTAACCACTCCTACTTGCTGGTAGGCACCTCCGTGTAGATGCCTTCCTTAAAGTGATAGGCGCCTACCAGCTAATTATTTTTTAATCTTTTTAAAATTGGTTTTTAATGGTGCTTTCAATTAACCATGCTGATTAAGATAATTAAGAAAATCAAGTTAGCCCATCTAGGCACCTAAGCATGCCAATCTAGCTGCCTAACTTCAGGCGCCATTTATAGAATCTGGACCTTAATGCTCCCGCATTATGTCTGCGTTATCCAGTTAGTTCAAACACATTAGCTAATTAATACTTCCCACATCCATTTCCTGCCCATAACACACCTCCTCCCCAAAATATTTTAAACAAAATACATAACGCACCATTAGCGCATGCAAACTGGATAATTAGCACAGAACGTTTTATCTTCTTTTGTATTAAACATTTTTTTCACGTGTTAAATGCACATTAGGGCTTAACGCCCTTTAGCTAAAGGGCCCCTCAGTAAGCTAAAAACCCAGATCCATTTGAGGTCTTCAGTAATGACAACTATGTTACCCTTGTATTCTAATTTTCTGTCCTTGTCTGAGCTCTTTCTAGTTGTTTGCTCTCCCTTCTTTTCATCTATTTTTTCTCCAAACTAGGCAGCTCTATTTTGTTTCCATCAAGTCACTGAATTTATGTTCTCTTAACTTTACTCTTTATGATTGTAAACTACTTTGATTTGCCTGGCATAAAAGGCAGTATATATTAATATGAAAATAATTCAGGAGGAAGAAAGTTAGGAGTAAATAAAGACTTCTAGGTTTGGCCTAGACCAGGGGTGACAAAGTCCCTCCTCGAGGGCCGGAATCCAGTCGGGTTTTCAGGATTTCCCCAATGAATATGCATTGAAAGCAGTGCATGCACATAGATCTCATGCATATTCATTGGGGAAATCCTGAAAACCCGACTGGATTCCAGCCCTCGAGGACCGACTTTGACACCTGTGGCCTAGACCCTAATGTGCAGGGTTAATCAAAAACTCATTTTATAAAAAGGCAGACAGCAATCAGTTTCCCATATCACTTTCACATTGTCTATAGGAAGATGATGAACCAGAATGTGATTTCATGACTGGACAGTAACACGATATTCAAGTTTCAAATTTATTATAAATTTGATTGATCGTTTATTCAAAATTCTAAGCGATGAACATATCAGTAAAATTACAAAATTAAGGGGGCAACAAAACAAACAAAAAACTAGACCTTACGAAAACATATTGAAGACTAACTTTATAAACATATTAAAACATATGGAAAGGATGGGAAAAGAAGTACAAATTGGTGATAAGAGAGAAGACAATTATGGTAAAAAAATAATAGGAAGGGAAAGAACAATAAACCTCTGAGAAATTATAAAACTGGAATGAAACTCCTAGTCAAGTTTTCTAATTATCAAATGCATCCTTGAAAAGAAAGCTTTTTAGTTTGCTCTTAGAGTTATCCAAATTGCTTTCTTCCCTTAAGCAAATAGGGAGGAAATTCCACGTTTGAGGGGCTGTGACAGAAAAGATGAAATATCGCCGTGTGTTGATAATTTTAAGTGAGGGAATAACTAGTAAATGTTGATCATTAGACCTCAGTAGTCTAGTTGAGGTATAGGGAATCAATGATTTATAAATGAAAGCTGGAGTTTTGTAAAGCAAAGATTTGTAAAGTAAGCAATGATACTGGGTGCTCATCATCTTTTAATTACTGGGGGGCAATATTCAGCCCGCAATGATAAGCAGCTTGCAAGCCGTTTCTAGCCATAGGTTGTCCTAACCACAAATATTCAAGGCATGCATGGCTCTCAGAATTGAATATTTGGTAATGTCTACTGATCTGGAAATTAACCAGGCACCAGTCAATATTCAGACCAATGCCTGGTTAACTTGGCTGTCCTAACTTTATCTACTAGCTAGTTAGTTGACTGAATGTCCCCACTAACTGGCTAAAGTTGTTGCTCTGCCCTAACTCCACTCTCCCTCTGACCTAGATGGTTAGGGGACGGTCTGTTAACGGTGATATTCAACAGCACTACCTGATTAAGTACTGCCGAATATTGGCAACCAGCTGGTCAAAGGTTTTTAACCAGGCAGGATCCCCTCCTACCAGTTAAACCCTTCTGAATATAGACTCCAGTATATTTCACTAGAAAATGCAATCGTGTGCCCTCAAAAGTGTTAGCAGTCCTTAATGACTAAGTTCAAATCAACATTACTTACATAAACAGGATGGAGATCGACTCCGTACATTTCCAGTGATTTGGCAACAGTGAGGTAATTTGCTTCTGCCTCAGCAGGAACCTGACCCCTGAAAGAGTGCAGCATATAAGACTCATTTTTATTTTTGGCACTTTTACAGTAAAATCTGATTTACTAAAATTCAGCTACGTTACTTGGCTGAACTGATGTATGCCTACCTGCCTACTATGTTTTGCTTCGACACACTATTTCAATTTCTTTTTTATTCCATTCTTCTCATAGCGCCCCCCAGGTACAACTGTATTCTTTTAGTTTCATCCATCACTTCTGTCTTATAGGTTGTCATGTTATATATTACATTCCTTTAAATGTCAACCACAAATATATCTTTCATTGCCCATGGTACAAGATCCTAGCTTTCTCTTGTCACTCATCCTAAGACTAACTTTCTCAGGTCAGTAATCATAAAAAGATTTCCACACATCATTACCACCACATCAGCAAGAGACAACTCTTCCAAAGAGATCATGCTTTGTTTGCCAGAGGACCTCCAGCTGTGTTAACTTTTTCAGAGCAAGTTGCAAGCATTCCTATACAGAGCAGCTCATCTGTGTAATGGGATGGGCACTCTTCTAGCAGAGTAACCCATTTGTTGCTCTATTTTGATTTACATTCCATGGTTGCATGCTATCCATTATAACTTGTCCAATTTCTTGCCTTGGGCTTTGGATTAGAGGTCTGCACGGGAACGGAGATTGCGGGAATCCCGTGGGTCCCGCGGAGTTCCCGCAGGAATCCCCCCCTAACCCATGGGACTCCCATGGGGACCCCCCTCTAGCCAACGGGACTCCCATGGGGATGGAAAACTTTGGAAGCCTTAGTAAAAGAGGGGGTTGGTTTATAAGTTAATTACCTGAATGGAAAACAAAAAAAGGGTTCCACCAAAGAGATTCCACAAGGAAAACAGCAGCACAAACACAAAAGAAACTGTGGAATTGATGATCCTGTCAGAAGTAATTGCTGCTTTTTATGGGGACGGGCGGGGATGGAGGTAATTCCTTGCGGGGATGGGTGGGGACGGAGAGGATCCTGATGGGGACGGGTGGGGACGGAGAGGATCCTGACGGGGACGGGCGGGGATGGGTGGGATTTCTGTCCCCATGCAACTCTCTACTTTGGATGTGGGAAATGCTGCCACAAGTGGAAGCACCTCCCCCCCCCCAAGGTATCATCCCTCTTGCTTGGCTACTCATGCTCATGGAAAATGGAAGTCCCATAGGTTGTCGCAACCATGATCTCTAGACTCATGTTCTAGTTAGGGATGCTGTGACATCATTCAGTATTTAATAGAGATGGAAATAGAACCCCTGAGTATAACACTGTAGAAACCAGAAGAGTTCTCAATAGCAGCACCAAGGGTAAAGTCATATAATCCTGAAAGGGATTACCACTAAAGGATTATTAAGAAAACAAACTGTTTTATGATTATCCCCAGAAGAAGCTGATTTCATCAGTGAAACAGGTCCTGTTGAGAACAAAAAAATATTAAGATAAGTTATCTCACAGTTTGTATATTATCCAGATCCATCAGATGGCATGTTAGATAAGAGTCATTTGCCTTATCTCCATTGATTTGACAAAGGGGTTACCACTGTTTGAATTATCTTTAGATTATCTTTCATAAGGCATTATTTCACTGTATTGGTATTGTTTCATAAAAAAAACTAGAAGGTTTTTCATAACCTAAGATAGAAAGCCTGAATTGATAAGTCTCAGACTAAAGTTTACCTTGTGGCAGATTCTGAGCAGGTTTCTGAGGTTCTTTTCTTTGCAGGATTACGCGACTTTACACTTGGCGCTGCTATTGAGAACACTTTTGGTTTGTACAATGCTGTGACATCATCCAAGAGTTCAGAAAAAAGATCCTAGGCTGAACCTGGCTCACCAGACCTCAAGAATCTTCCTCAGTAATCAAGGAAAGAAAGGTATATGCACCATCATGTTTCAGATGTGGGGGTTATTAATACCCATGTATCTCTCATCCCGTATGCACTGTAATGGATGGATGTGCAGGGAAGTTCACAGATGTTTGAGCATGATCTTCTGTTTATGGAGTATTTGAAAGACAATCCTATGTATGTACATACTATCATAAGGAAAAATCTCACCCGTCTGGTATTGAACCTACAGTAATAGGCAACATGTACAATATATATAATAATAATAATAATAATAATTTTATTCTTATATACCGCCAAAGCCATAGTAGTTCGAGACGGTTTACAATAAGAAGAGCTGGACAATCAGCGAAGATAGGTACAAAGTAAGTTTTTAAAGTACATGAAGCGTATACAGGGAAAAGAGGGCTGGAACATGCTGCAAACAATCAGCGAGAATAGGTGCGCTGGACAGTCATCAATATATGTAGGCGGAGAACGGATCAGGAATGAGATATCGTGGTAAAAATCAGATGGAGTAAAGCGAAAGGACAAAGGGAGCGTATAGGTTACAAATCAGTTGAACAAGTTTGTTTTTACTAGTTTTCTAAAACTTAGATAGGATGAAGAGTGTGTTAAGTTGCTCAGCCAGTTATTCATTTGGCCTGCTTGGAAAGCAAGTGTTCTGTCTAGGTATCTTTTGTATCGGCAGGCTCTGCATGTAGGTCTGTTGGGGCAGTCCAAGTTGAAATGTGCGACCAGGTATGATGGGGCCGTGCCAAGTACAGATTTAAAACAAAGACAGGCAAATTTGAACAGGACTCTTGCCTCCAGGGGCAGCCAGTGAAGTTTTTGGTAATAGGGGGTTATGTGGTCTTTGAATGGTTTTCTTGAAAGACCCCAGATAAATGATGTTGCAGTAGTCGAGTATGCTTAGTATGGAGGCTTGCACCAATAAACGGAATGATGTTGCATCGAAGTACTTTCTGATCAATAGCTCAGTGTGCGCTTCAAGAGTAAGGTAACGGTTCAGAGTTACTGGACATATACAGTATGTGAAGTGACACAGCAAATTTAGAGTCCTGCCAGAAGACGCTACAGTGGAGAACCTACATCCTGAATGGTACATCTGTCCTGTATGAACTCCATCTGTATTAGATGGTTAATTATTCTCTGATGAACAGAGAAAGAGATCTGCATGCAGCCTATGCTTTATATCTTGTTGTTTAGGGGGGGGGGGATTCAAATGTTGAAGGTAACTGGAGGAACCTCTATGTGAATTTAAAAAAAATACTGACTGAATTCTAGTTTTGGAATAAACTTTATACGGTGGAAAGGACATTATACGAGCAGATGAAGATGATTAGAAAGTAAATAATTCAAACAGAACTAACTGTTTGCTGTATAATGAAGTGTGTCTTATGTTGTTGGAAAAAAGTCTGCAAAATAAAAAAAGCTAAAAAAACTTAGGAGTGAGATACTGGCTTAACTGCTTTAACTGGAAATAATTAATTGAAATTAATATGGTCTTAACACTTCAAAAGAAAGAAAATTTCATTAAAAAGAAGTTGGGCTTCCTACATATCTACCTAGCAACAGTTCTGCTAGTTTGTAGGAGTACAGGTTTTGCAAAACAGAGATAGTATGTATAAGCCTAGCGGTGGTATGAAGCACCAGATAAACTTGGATGACAGGCCTGGATGTAACACTGAGATCTGCATATAGAAAATGCCGTTTTAGGTGAAGCAAAGAATTGAACCCCTCTACCCCTTCCCATTTGAGTTATATTATCACTTATCAAGGTATGACAGATGGGAAAGAAAGAAAACTGGCTTCTAAGAGAAAAAATGAACTATGGAACAAACCAGTTTGAACTAGCTGAAAAGTAAAGCTTAATGCAACTTATGAATATATATGAATATTAATATTGGCTTGCTGCTACAAAGTATATAATCTTTAACAGGACCCCAGGCCCCGGGCAAGGGAGGGGGGCAGGACTTACACATCCTCTGACAGAGAAGTCATGTCTTTGGTTGTGACCTCACTTTAAAATATTTCTCCTCCTTTTACAAAACTGTAGCAGCGGTAACAGCTCCAACACTCATAGAACTCCTAAGAGCGTCACAGCTGTTTACCACCATGGCCAGTGCTATAAAGCGTGCTATGGTTTTGTAAAGGGGGGGTTATGTTGTCTCACGAAAACCTTGAACATGTATTTTTTTTTTTATATATAATATTTATTTATTGGGCATAAAAAATATCAGACAGTACAACATCAAGCTTGTATATGGCAGCAACATCAAAATTGAAACAAAACCCAAAAAGCATCGCCAATACATGAATAGATATCATCAAAACAGCCCAATACAGCATTTTATTCTTAACCCCAATCCGCCCTCCATGTGAACCTCCCGTCTATTCCTTCTCCTCCCCTCCCCCCCCCAAGAACTCCCCAAACCCAACCCCAACCCAAACCCAGACCCGTGTGGTGCATAACACTTGGCAAGAAGACATACCAAGTAAAGTGTAGAAAGAAAGAGAATAAGAAAGAGAGTGCGAAAAGGAATCAGGACATACGTCCCAGCACAGGCCCTGTGAAGTACAGAGCTCACGGACCCCCACCCCCACCTCAGTGTCCCATCGCTCAATTATTCAATAGTATGCTTCGTTCCCTATGAGAGAGGGACATCCAGTACCCCTCCCACACATCCTGAAATTTGGCCCACCTACTCTCGTCATGGGACCCCACCATCTTACGCTCGATCAGCGCCATTTCAAATAGGGACCCCTGCCATTGGGGAAAGGATGGGCTAGAGGAAGCCCGCCAAAATATTAAGATGGTCCTCTTAGCCAGGAGTAGAGCCTTAAACACCAACAATTTTTGTCCCCCAGAGCAATTTGAGAGAGCCGTTCCGTCGTAGAACAGTGCTACCTCCGGGGTACATGCTGGGAGCGTAAGGGAGAGGGAGGACAAAAAAGCCCACACTCGCTTCCAGAAACCCTGTATGAGAGAACATCCCCAGAACATATGTCCCAGGGTGGCGGGAGTCACTGAGCATTTGGGACAGTGCTCGTGCTCCGCAAAGCCCGCTCTGTAAGCTCTCCGAGGGGAGATGTACGTTCGCTGAAGGAATTTATACTCCTGTTCTCTGTGTATCATATTGCAGGAAAGGGAGCGCAGGAAACCAAAACAATGGGAAAGCAAATGGGGTGTAATAGTACAGTTCAGGTCAGCGCTCCATGCCCCAGCCAAGAAAACAGCCCTCTCCGAAAACAAGAACAGCCCCAGCTCAGTAACATAAAAACGCAGGCGCGGAGCAGAATCCTCTCCCAATGCTAGGCAGCGACCCAATCTCTTAGCCGCCGCTGCGCATCGGTCAGCCCCCTTAAGCCCAGCAATATAGTGACGAAGCTGTCCATAACTAAACGTATCCACTCGATCTAACCCATATAAGGACATCAGTCCCTCGGCGGATATAATAACCCCATGGTCATCAAGAACATCTCCCACTCTCCGAATTCCCCGCGAATGCCAAAGTCGAAATACCTGATTGTCATTACCCGGGCTGAACAGGGGGTTCCCGGTAAGCGGCAACAGTGGAGAGGCATCGTAAGGTATACTCAGACGCTTACAAAGCAATTTCCAGATGATTCTCATATATGCCCATACCACGTGTCTCCGTTGTATTAGGTCTAACTGGGCCGATGGGGCATGCAACAAGAACAATCCGGAGACCGGATATAAAAAGTCCCGTTCAACGGTAAATGTCAAGAAGGAAGAGCTCTCTAAACACCAATCTCGGAGCAGTCTCATACCACACGCTAGATTATAAGCTCGTAAGTCCAAAAGACCGAATCCGCCCTGTGCCTCCGGTAGCATCAATACACTCAGGGGCAATCTGGGCCGCCGACCCCTCCACAAAAATATCCGCAGGGCTCCATATAACTCATCTAGATCCGCCCGGCGCAACCAAAGCGGCAGAGTCTGTAGCAAATAGAGCCAACACGGCACTATCATCATGTTATATAAGAAAATTCGACCTGCCATGGAGACTGGCAGAGCTCCCCATAGGCGGAGGCTCTCAATAGACCGTCGAAGTAGGGGTCGGACATTGATCTCATATAGGCGAGATAACGACGCTGGGATGAAAACTCCCAGATATTTTACCTGTAAGGAGGCCTCCTTCATGGGGAAATCTGACCAATTATGCGCGATACTTAAATGGATAGGCAAAGCCTCAGATTTAGATACATTAAGCTTCAGACCCGATAGTGCTCCAAACGAATCAAACAGGTCCAACAAAGGGGAAAGATGAGCAACCGGATCGGTGAGGAGGACCATGATATCATCCGCGAAGGCCATGCATCTCAAGGATGAGCCCCTCATCTCCACTCCCACGATCGAAGGATGGGTGCGGATACCCAATAATAGAGGTTCTAGAAATAAGATGTAAAGTAGTGGGGACAAAGGGCAGCCCTGCCTAGTGCCTCGCCGCAGAGAGAAAACCGAGGATGGTTGCCCATTGACCAGCACCGCAGCTTCCGGATTGGAGTATAGTGCTTGTAGAGCCCCCATAAAAAACCCCCCAATCCCATATCGTTGTAACAAGGGGAACAGAAAAGCCCACTCCACCCGGTCAAAGGCCTTTTCGGAGTCAAAACTAATAGCCAGAGCTCGCTGTTCCTGGGAAGTGCAATGGGCCAGTGCAATCAAGAGCTTACGGACATTATGACCTGCCTGTCTCCCCTTCACAAAACCCGCTTGTTCCACCCCTACCAACGATGGAACCATAGGGGCCAATCTATTAGCCATTATTCGGGCTAAAATTTTTAAGTCAACGTTGATAAGTGAGATAGGGCGGTAAGACTCCACCAGAAGCGGGTCCTTACCAGGTTTAGGTAAAACTGTTATCAACGCCCGATTGGATCCCATCGGAAACTGTCCCCCGTCCACTGACTGTTGAAAATAGTTTCGCAGCGGGTCCGCCACATAGCCTTGGAGTATCCTATAGAACTCCCCACTATAACCGTCCGGGCCCGGGGACTTACAGAGAGGAAGAGTCTTTAGTACCCCCAATACCTCCTCCCGAGTAATTACGGTGGCCAATCTGTCTCTATCCTCCTCTGAAAGGCTCGGTAGGGGTAGAGAGTCTAAGTAGTCTTGAATCTGAACATCCTTATCCACCACCTCCGCCGAGTAAAGGTTACTATAAAATGTAACAAAGAGCCGTTCTAAATGGGATTGTGCTGTCACTAGTCGTCCCCCGGCCTCCCTGAGAGAGGTAATGGAAGAAGACCCCCTCCGCGCCCTAGTTAACTGAGCCAGCATTCTACCCGGCTTGTTGCCAAAGCGATGTAACCTATACTTATAGTAAAAGAGGGTCCTTTGGGCTCGTTCATGTAAAAGGGCATGGAGCGCCGACTGCGCCATCCGAAATTCCCGTTTATGAGATCCCGTAGGGGACCGCAGGGCCAAAAGCCTGCTCTCCCTAACCTTGCGCTCAAGGGCCAGAATCCTGGCCGCCAACATTTTCTTTTTACGAGCGCAATATGCCAACACCGCACCCCTAAGCACCGCCTTAGCTGTTTCCCAAAAGAGACATCCATCCCCAATATGCTCCCCATTGAATTCTGCATAATCTCGCCACTGTTGCTCAAGGAAAGTTTTGAATTCAGGGTCTGAGTACAATGCTACAGGAAATCTCCATTTACCCCCTCCACCCTGTTGGCCCCCTGTCAAGTTCACATCCATCCACACCGGAGTGTGGTCAGAAATGACCAGCGCACCTATTTCTGAGGTATATACTGCTGAAAAGAAAGAGCGAGACAAGAAGACAAAATCAATTCTAGATGAAGAATCATGTGCTCTAGAGGAATGTGTGTAGTCTTTTTCATCAGGGTGCAGAGTTCTCCAAACATCCACCAAATTCAAAGCATCCATCCACGCCCTTAGCCCATTGTCAGATCTACCCGACGGCCGGAGGTCTCCCCTGACAGAATCCAATACGGGATCCAAAACAGAATTAAAGTCCCCCAAGAATATCATAGGGACCTCCGGCGTCAGAGAGACGGACATCAGAATCCCCAAAAGTTTCTTGTAAAAGGCTCGTTGGGCACTATTGGGAGCATATACTGAGACCAAAAGCACCGGCCTATGGGATAGCTTGCCCTGAACTATCACATAATGGCCATCTGGATCTGAAATAATTCGGGAATGTTCAAAGGGTATCGCTTTATGGATCAGTAAGGCCACCCCGGCCTTTGCCTTAGGGGAAGAGGCTGAAAAGCATTGCCCTACCCACGACCTTTTCAATTTACCATGTTCTACTTCACTAAGTTTAGTCTCCTGCAACCCCACAATATCTGCCTGGTGTCTTGCTAAATGTTGTAAAATCTTAGTCCTCTTAATAGGAGAATTGATTCCCGAAACATTCCACGTCACACAGCGAACTCCTCTCTTAGGGGACATCCCACACAAAATTCATGTCCACTTTCAAACCATAGAAAGAGAAACTCGTTGCCAGGAGTCCCAGCCCTCCCCCTAGCAACCAACCATCCAATCCCCTTTCATCCATGTCCACGTCAACACCACACACATCCCCTCCCTCCCCCCCCCTCCCAGGACCCTCACAACCCCTCCCCACCCTACCTCCCCCCTTGAAATACCACCACCACGCCATGGAGGGCTTACAGAGGCCCAGTCCCCCTCCCCCGACCCATATAAACAGTGCCCCAAATATTCCCATCTCTAAAGCACAACATAGTAAACCAGAATTTAACACATAAATATGTCTATTCCCCATCCCAGCTAAGTTAACAAGCCCGGGTGTCCTCACCGAGTGCAGCCCTTAAGCCCCTTAGAAAAAACCCATCTAGTGAGTACTGATAAGCCAGCACTTAGCATATGAACATAGTCTCACAGACCCTAGAGCCATAGAAACAGCATACATCAAGGCAGTCCCACTGAAAGCCCTGGAAAGGGGCTCACCCGTTCTTCAGCAGCCTTAGGCCGCCAGTCACTGGACGCCAGGAGCCAGCGCGCCCCTTCAGGTGCGAGCAGCCAAATCAGGATACCAGGCGTTCAGCTGCGCGCGGGCCGCCGCACTCGTGTCAAACACTACAGGTTGTCCATTGTAAAGAACCCGAAGTTTGGCTGGAAATTGTAGGGTAAACCGCAACTGTTTCTCCACCAAGATTTTGCAGACGGGCGAATAGCCTCTCCGCAGGGCCGCCACCTGCGCCGAGTAGTCCTGAAACAGCAGAATCCTATGGTTCTGGAATAAGAGTTCTTTCCGTTGTCTAAAGTTCTTCAACAGCAAATCCTTAATAGCAAAATTCAGGATGCGTATAATCACTATTCTGGGTTTAGGTGACCCCTCCTGCTTTCTGCCCAGTCTGTGAGCCCTCTCAATCCTGAGAGGGCCGAAGGTAGAGGCTAAAAGCAGCTCCTCCGCTAGCCATTTTTCCAGCACTGTATGTAGGTCAGAATCCAGCACAGTCTCTGGGATGCCTACCAAACGTAAGTTATTTCGCCTGGAGCGATTCTCCAGGTCTTCCAGCTTGTCTGATGTGCCTTGGACTGTACATTTGAGCTGACGCAGTTCTTCCTGCACCAGAGTGAGGGAATCTTCGGTAGTGCTCACACGCTGCTCCACCTCAGTCACCCGGTTATTGAAGGTAGTCACTGAGGCTGAGAGTGATGCCAGGGATTCGGTAACCTGATCCAGCCTAGTCCCCAGTGCCAGAACCACCGCCTCCGTAATTCGTGCGACCATGTCCTCGCACGTGGCTTCCGCGGTCTCCGGGGCGCCCGCCATTTTGTTTTCGGCCCCCACTCCCGGCTTCGGTTTTTCGCGCTCCTTTCTGCCGCCTCTAGTTGCCATCTCCGGGGTTCCTTTTTGGACAAATTTGTCCATATAATTGCTGGCTGGTTATGAAGCAATTTGGGGTATTTTCGCATAGAGAATCTTGTTCAAAAGGGCCGGTGCAGAGGGAGAACAGCGGAGCTCAGGGGAAACACGTCTTCCCTGCGCTCTGCACGGCCACGCCCCCCCTTGAACATGTATTTTAAGCTTCTTTTACCTCATACAATATATAGAAAGGAAAATAATGAAAGACACTTTATTGGTAAATCTGCATTTTACCTGAAAAAAAATGGACCTTTTGATTGAAAAAAAAAAAACTAATGATAACAAAAAATTGACCAATTGAAACATTACAAAACTAATTAATTGTAAATTCACCACCCCCCACAACCACCACCAAATACAGCAATATTAGAATCCACACACACACACAAAAAAAAATGATGCACACATTGTTATTATATGATTATATCACAGACCCCCATAGAATTTTCAAAGCAATTACTAAACAGAAGCCCTAATAAAAAAACAGCCCAACACCTGCACTAATAGAACTACAATATACATATTTCCCTACAGATTTAAGCGGCAGGGCATATCTTTAGCCCCACTCCCAAGCTCTCTAGTTGCTGTTGCTGTGTTGGGCAACATATTGGTCAGGCCCACCCCATTCTGTTAGCTATGACAGATTTTATCCCAACAATCAGGAGATGAATTGATTCTGTAGTGCAAGTTAATTGGTCACTTTTCTTTGGTTTATTTTGTCCTGTTGTAGCGCCACCATTGCCTCTTTTATCAGTGCCTCCAATTACTGCCCACCCTCTATACACATTATTTTGAGGCATTCCAGAAAGCAAAATTTGGTTGAGGAAGAAAACAATATTCATCCTTCTTCCCACCCCCACCCCCATAATTTTGTACAATCAAAACTATGAGCATGGTTTCCAATGGGACATTTACCCACTTAGGTAGGAGGAACAAATCCATATAGGCATAATCATCAAAGCAAATTTATCTTCATAGCTTTCTGTTGACTACTAGTACATACTTTCTAGGTAAAAAGAACTACCTAGGAAGCATATAAAAGTGTGGGTGGCTTGAATATTTACTCTCTAATCTGTTACATTTCACTGTCATGTAGTCAGGATCTCCAGCAGAACAATGTCTCTTTATTGTCTCAAACACCATCACTCACACTTGTCCAAGCACCCTAACTGCAAGTGAAACTCACTGCCTGAATTCTTACATTAAAGTCTTGTGTATCCGTTCTATGGCATCTTCTAGTTCTTCCTTCTGATCTGGAACAAAGCGGTATTCCGACACATAGCCAGTAATGTGCTTATAGGGATCATAGTCTCCCAGTTCAGCTATACGAGAAAAAAAAAAACCCAGAGAAAAGACATCATATTGCCTGAAGAAATTAGTAAGCAGTCTGTTTGTATTTTGACATTTCATTTGAATATAGTCATAGTTGCTGCTGTACAAGCTGGTGACATGTCAAAACCGCGGAGGACAACGGCGTGCCGACAATCCTGCGCCAACATTTGTGTGCAGGACAAATGCGTGCTGCCGCTTCTGCTGCTTTGAGGTCTTCCCTTTTGCGTTCTAAGGAGGGATTAGACACTTAGAAGTCCTCGCGCTCCTGTTGGGGGGGAGGGGAACCCCCCAATACACTGAAAACTCCCGAAGACGGAAAACAGGAAGAAGAATGGGATTTTTCAGTGTACTGGGGGGTCCCCCAACGGGAACGCAAGGAATTCTAACTGTAGTCGGGGGTTCCCCCCATTCCCCCCAGAGCGTAACATGGAAGGCCTCAAAGTGGTGGAAGCAGCAGCTCACATTTCTCCTGCGCTCAAATGTCAGCGCGGTATTGTTGGCGGTGTACCGTTTTCTGTGCAGGGCCCTACTTGTTAGAATAAGCTTTCTTTAACCTTAGGCAAGCTTCATCGGTATTATAGTTTAGACAGAAGCTTAAAACTGTTTTGTTTTTGTGCACTTTTTCAACTTGAAGCAGTGAGTGATATGCCAACAGTTAGGTTTCACTCACATGAGAGCAGAGGGAGATAGTTGTTTTTCTATTTTTTGCTGCGTTTTTTTTTATTGTAGTATGTTTAGTAAGGCTGTAATCTGTTATTTTCTATTATTTTAATGCTTTATTTTACTCCGCATAGAATTGCAGGATATGCGGAATATAAACTTTTAAAATAAATGATGGTTGACAACAAGAAAGATAATTTTGCTAAGCTGGGAAAGTGTGTGGCGCAGTGGTTAAAGCTACAGCCTCAGCACCCTGGGGTTGTGGGTTCATACCCACGCTGCTCCTTGTGACCCTGGGCAAGTCACTTAATCCCCCCCCCCCCCCATTGCCCCAGGTACATTAGGTAAATTGTGAGCCCGCCGGGACAGACAGGGAAAAATGCTTGAGTACCTGAATAAATTAATGTAAACCATTCTGAGATCCCTTGGGAGAATGGTATAGAAAATTGAATAAATAAATAAATGATTAGCTGAATGGGAACATCTAAATGAAGCAGAAAACCAAGCAAGCAAAGCTGAAAGGCAATATTGCAAAAGGTAAAAAAAACATTTTTGTTAGGAAAGCAAAGAAATGTGTTTTTTTAAGTAGTAACTGAAATGTTCAGGGAAGAAGGTTAGCATTTGTCAACTACAAAAGACTGCAGATAGAGGAAGATGGACAACAATATCTGAAAAAGCTAAGAGAAATGGAAGAAAAAAGTAGCAAGATACACCTGAAATGATTTTCAGAAAACTGTTCTTTTGGAGATAGCATGACTAAAAGAAGACAGAGTGATGGGGGTCCAAATATTAAAGGAACTAAAAAGTTCTAGCACCTTTACTGTCTGACCTTTTCAGCACTTCTTCAAAGCCACTCTTGACACTAAAGAAGTGTTGAAAAGGTCAGACAGTGAAGCTGCCAGAACCTATCTTCGTTCCCTTAACATCCTCAGATGTTTCACTAGATATAGGACATACTCTAAAATTAGTTTAGCTAACTCCTTATGAACTTGGTCTTCTGTAAATCTTTTGAGATCTCTTTCACTAATATTCCTATTTACTACTAATAATAATCATTTCCATAGCAATACTAAACTTACACAGCACTGTACACATAATATGCAGGTAATGTCTCTGTCCCTAGTGGGCTCAATATCTTACTGTGCTCCATCTTCAAGCCCTTCCTCATTTAACATCAAACAGAAATGTGTAAAGCAGTTCTGCTTTTTCCTTAAGGGCCAGATCGTGTCCTGACCACTTAGCGACCCCAACCCGATTCACTAACTTTCTGGCCGATCTTGTCCGCACCCGATCCGATCCGCACATGCAAATGAGGGGAAATGCATTCGACAGTGATTCACTAAACAAACCGATTGGGCTGGCCGATCCAAACGTGAGCGACTGCTGAGGACCAGTCGCTCCGTCCTTGCTCACTGTTCTGCTCTCTGCCGCCCTGAAAAAAAACAATCAAAAACGCCCTGCTCTCTACTTCCCCAGTTCTCTGCCACCCTACTCCATTAGCCCAGTGCAAAACCAGGATTCCCTCCAGCGACCCAACTCCTCGCTGCCTGCGGGTTAAAACGTGGGGCTGCACTACAGCGATGGGGGACAGGGACAGCGAGTACTATCGGCAATGGTCTTCTTTTAAAGGCAACAACATTAAAAAACCATGGGCTATCTTTGTGCAGAGAGAATGCATTCTAATTGTCATTTTTCCTGGTATTTTAGTTAGATTGTGAGCCTTCGGGACAGTAAGGGAATTTCTAAGTACCTATCTTACTTATAATTTTAATGCACCAATATATTCATTGTAACCCGTTCTGGGCTCTTTTGGGAGGACGGGCTAAAAAATCGAATAAATAAATAAAATAAATAAAGAATGCACAGACCATCTACAGGCAAAGAAGATGGTCTGCACATGCATCAGGATCGCTCTCCAGTGATCCGTGCGGTCGGTTGGGGGCGTGACTCCGATCGCCCCCATTTGCATGAGGACGCATCATGAATTGGGCGTCCAGCCACCTCACCGATCGGATCGCCCACGGATTAGATCGGATCCGTGAGGTTAGTGAATCTAGCCCCTAAGTCTCTACAAATTCCTCCCCCTGAGGTGAGACATGGCCTAGTGGTAGAGCTGCTGCCTCTGAAACCCAGGAGGTTTAGGACCAAATCCCCAGTGCTGCTCCTTGTGACCCTGGGCAAGTCACTTAATTATCCATTGATCCAGGTATAAAATTGGTACCTTTACATATGCAAACTGCTTTGAATGTGTAACCACAAAAAAGTAGTATACATACGGCAGGATTCACTAAACCTCAAAACTGTGCACAATCCGTTTCCTATTACATGCCGGCTGACTGATTCAGTAAAGGCCTGCATGCAAATGGGGACAATCATTAGCATACCCCCCCTACACGCCCCCTACCCATGGCCAGAGCGATCCCCGCTCATGCGCACACCCTGACAGTAGTGACAGGAGAAGCAGCCTCCTGTCACTGCTGTCAGGGCTCAGCCCAGCCCAGCCCAGATCTCTCTTGCCTGCTCCCGGACTCTCCTGCTCTCTGCCGCCATTCCCTGCAGTGCAAGTCCGTGGTTTTAAGGTGGGCCTGCACTGCAGAGAATGGCGGCAGAGAGCAGGAGAATCCGGGAGCAGGCAAGAGAGATCTGTCTGACAACCCCCCAGGCCCCGATCTCTCCTGCTTGCCCCCTCCCCCCAGAGAAAAAAGTAGGAGGGATACCAACTCCCTCCTGCCATCGGCGTTAAAAAAAAAAAAAAATTCTGCATGCATGCAGCACGTTCCTCCCTCCTCCCCCCCCTGACTGTCACAGCCCTCGCCCTTCCCCCCGCCCCGCCGGCCGGCACGGCCCACCCCTGGCAGTAAAAAGTTGTGAGCAGGAGGGGTGCTCAGTCCCTCCTGCTCCTAGGCCTCCTACCCCCACGGCCCGGTCCTGGTCAGCCCAGGCGGTCAGGCCCGGCCCACCCACCCCAGTACCTGTAAAATAGTTGGGAGCAGTAGGGGTTCCCGGTCCCTCCTGATCATTGGGCAAGGCTTCCCAACATCTTCAGGAGCAGGAGGGGTGCCCAGACCCTCCTCCTGCTCCTACGCACCACCAAAATCTTTGGGAGCAAGAGGAAATTCCTCCTGCTCCTACTCTGCTGCCTGCCTCCGCCCAATAGCGGCCTTAGGCCCCGCCCTGGCGCATCATCTGATGCACAGGGAGAGGCCTAAGGCACTGATTGGCTGAGGCGCCTCAGGTTCCTCCCTTTGGAGGGGCCGGGGCACCTCAGCCAATCAAGGACTTCCTTAGAGAGAGAGAGAGAATTAAAAAAAAAAAGAGAAGCCTGTGATTGCCCTTGGTAGGGGAGAAAAGTATGGTGGCTACCAATGATTTTCATTGCTAACTGCTGAACTTGGCTTCTTAAATCTAGGTAGTCAACCTCCGCCCTCATGAATGTACAAATAAAACAAAGTTCTGCAGCCCCATCCACGTCTATCCATTTCCTGATGATCTTTTCCATAAAAATATTTAAAAAACTGCATGACCACAACCTCTTCTCCTCCCCACTACTTATAGCTGTTCTCAGTGGCATAGCGAGGGTGAGAGGCGCCTGGGGCGGTGGTGCCCCTCCCCCTCCTCCACCCCCACCTCCACACACTCCTTCCTCCTGTCACGCGTGCAACTTCCCTTCCCCGGTACCTCTGAAAGGTTCCTGGTGCATCAACTACCAACCTGCTGTCCTGCCAGCATCAGCTCTTCCTCTGATGTCACTTCCTAGGCACAGGTCCAGTTGACACTGGTGTGAGAGCAGGTTGGGGGTTGCTGCTCACACCAGGAACATTATAGAGATATGAGGGGAAGGGAAGCAGGATGCACACACAGCAGTGGGGGGCGGGAAAAGGAGGATGGGTGCCTGTGCCCTTACCAAGATGGCACCCGCTTTGGACCGACCCCTGACCCCTTACTACACCACTGGCTGTTCTTAGAGCAGCTCCCAAACCTGTCTTGGGGGAAACTCCAGCCAGTCAGGTTTTCCATGTTTCTGCAATTAATATTCATGAGTTAAATTTGCATGCAATGAAGACATTACATTCAAATCTAACTCAGGTCAGGCTGATTTTTAGGTTGAAGAAATACGATCACGTAACACCCTCATATCAAGTACTGCATTGGCTGCCAATGGAGGCACGGGTGAAGTTTAAGTTTGGTTGCTTCTGTTTAAGGCTTTGTTTGGTTTAGCTCCCAAATATATAATTGAGCTTTTCTCTTTTGTAACCAACAAACATAAGAGAAACTCACATCTGAATTTTATTTTTCCGCCTGTTAGAGGATGTAAACTTAAAACACATCATCAAAATCTTTTTTCATATCAAGCAGCGTTAAGGGGTAAGGATTTAGAATAATTGCTTTTGCTTACTGACACTTATAGGGAATTTAGGAGATTTCTAAAAACATATCTGTTTTCGAAGTAGCTAATTAGTAAAAATGTTATTATGCACTATTTTGATCATTTTAGTATCTCTAATTATTGGCTTTTAACTTTTCTAGTTCTATTCAACTTCTTTTATTGTTTTTTTTTTTTACTACTGTAAACCGCATAGAACTTTACGGCCTTACGATATATAAACTGATTATTATTATTCATTGCAGAAATACTGAAAATATGATTGGCTGAAGTTTCTTCGTGATGGGTATGAAAACCACTTTCTCAGAGAAATGAGAATGCACGAATGTACCATCCCCTACCCTCCCAACAACCAATGATTCATTAAAAATAAGTCATCCCAGCCCAAAGTTACAGCCTCCTGGCCTCCCTCCTCCCATAGGCACAGATGCCACAGGACTCCTGTCCAAACAAGAATAAGGAGATGACCAGGACAGTCTCTCTCCCTGCCTACTGTCCTTCTTTAGAAGCTTATGGCTAAGTACCAAAAATGACCGATTGCTTAGAGAAACATTGGGAGGAAGGGAGAAGGTTGGAGGGAAGAAAGGAAGGGGGAGCATGGAGAGACGGAGAAAATGAATTTTAAAAAAATATAGTCCCTCCAGGCTAATTTATCAAGAAGCCTATTTTTGCTCTTGCCCATCTACCATGTTTAAGGATATTGCTGTTCCTGTTCCCTGGGCCCACATTAAAAGCTTGTATTTGAGACCAACACTCTCATAGGAGGTGAGGAGAAATTTTCTGCAAACACTTCAAAAAGTTTCTGCACTTTTATTTTTTCTAAATACTATTTATTAAATATCTGAAAAGCAAATTACATCACCTTTCCACGGGTGAGCCGGCTTGTCTGACTAGTCACATGACATTTTACAACCTGCCCTCTTACCACTTCTCCCATCCCAACCATTTCCCGCACAAATATGAATGTGCTGAAACTTTTTGAAGGACCTTCATGTATTGGAAGTACTTACACTGGATTGCATATGCTCCCAGCTGAGCAGCAATACTCACAGGACAGGGCAAGCGACCTTGCAAAACATCTTGCTTCACTTGAAGAAAAAACTGATACCTAAAAGAAAATAAAAATGGAATTTTAAACAACCAAGATCATATAAATTAACATTTCTAGCTGGTATTTCAGACTAACTGGTATTTCAATAATGTCCCCTAATCCTTGTATTGTTTTTGAAGAGTAAACAAGCAATTCATATCTACCTACTCCACTCCACTTGCTTTATAGATCTCTATCATATCTCCCTATGTTTATCAATCCCTCCTTCTGCTAACATATCTAGAGTTATCCATCCCTTTATCATTTTGGCTATCATTTTCTTTTTTTGTAAATCTTTATTAATTTTCAGAACTGATACAAAGTGCAAACAAATATACATTTAGATAATATAGAAAAAACAGCACTTATATTCAAACAAATGTTAAAACAAAGTACCTTACCCCCCACCCACCCACCCTCCCTCCCTCCCTTTCTGAATGTGTGTAGAAAACATTTAGGAATTAAAGGTTTCATCAATCAATCAACCTTTTATTTAACAAATGTCTCTAATGGACCCCATATTTCTTTAAACCTTTTGTTGTTTCTCAATTGTTCCGCATTCATTCTTTCATACCTATATCTCAAACAAAGTGATTCCCACCAAAAAGAAAAGTTTAGCCTATCATAATTTTTCCAGTTCCTGGTTATCATTTGCATGGCCACCCCCATCATAATCAGAAGAAGTCTGCTTTTATGTGTGTCGATTGGACTCTTAGATTTCAATAATGTCCCAAATAGAACCACATCATAGGACAATGGTATAGAGACATCGAGTACCATAATAATTTTCCCCATTTTGATTTCCAAAAATTGAGTATCGATGGACAATAAAATAACAAATAGCAGCATTCGACTTAGTAGACCATCCCATACTACTCCAGATACTAGATGCCATAGGAATATCAGGTAGAGTTCACAACTGGTTCCAAGGTTTCCTTAAAACAAGATCATACAGAGTCAAGTCAAAAGATCTTATATCCGACTCATGGTCAAACCCCTGCGGAGTGCCACAAGGATCACCACTATCGCCCATACTATTCAACCTCTTCATAGCTTCCCGAGGCACAACCCTAGATGCTCTAAATATAACATCATTCAGCTACGCGGACGACATAACCATCCTCCTCCCCTTCGACATCCAAGACCCCATCTCCAATGGACACCTGAAAACAATACTGGAAACAGTAGAAAAATGGATGATGAACCATAAGCTGAAATTGAACTCGGATAAAACCAAAGAGAAGGAAAAAAAAACATCCTTAACAGAACTGGAAGTAAACGCAATCAAGTATCCAATACAGAGCACCCTCAAAATTCTGGGAATACAATTAGACAGATGCTGCACAATGCAAACACAAATCCACAAAATCATACAAAAAGCATTCTTCACCATGCGAAACCTAAGAAAAATAAGAAAATTCTTTAACAAAGATCACTACAGGATCATTGTCCAATCCCTTATACTTAGTATCTTAGACTACTGCAACAGCCTCTACCTACCATGCCCAAACAACATGATAAAACAACTACAGACCGTTCAGAACACAGCCCTCAGATTCATCTACTCGCTTAGCATATTTGACCACATTACCGCTGCCTATGTAGACTCTCACTGGCAACCGATAAAAGCAAGAACTCAATTCAAATTCTACTATTTAAAGTAACCCATGGTATTGCCCCCAGTTACCTAAACAACCGCCTATACCGTTACCTCTCACCCAGAACAAGGAGAACTCAGAACCTATTTACCTTCCCCCCTCACAATGGTACCCGACGTAAGAAACTATACGACAACCTTCTAGCGACACAGGCAGCGAAAATTGACCCTACCATCACCAAACTGATGATCAAAACAACAGACATTAAAGAGTTTCGAAAAGAAATCAAAACATTTCTATTCAAAAAACACTGGCTATCATTTTCTAATTCTGCTATTTATCTTTTTTAGAGATGTGGTGACCAGAACTGTACACAGTATTTGAGGTACAGTCACAGTATTTGAGGTACAGTCACAGCGATAAGAAGGTCTTGGGCATCATCATTGATTCCACATTGTCCTTCAATGACCACCTCCAATCCTTGGTAAAAAAATGCTTTTTCACATGCTGAGGAAAGTTAGATCCTGCTTCCATCAAAAACATTTTACCCTCCTTGTCCAATCCATCATCCTCTCCAGATTGGACTATTACAACTCTATCTACTTAAGCCTAACTAAGAAAAACCTCCACAGACTCCAACGGATTCAGAATGCCGCGGCCAAGCTCATCTTCGCTAAAAGTAAATTTGACCATGTCTCCCCGCTCCTGGCCAAGCTCCACTGGCTTCCGATAATCGCCAGGGTCCACTATAAATGCGCCAGTTTAACTTTCAAAATTCTATATGGTATCCTCCCTCCCTTTATCCCTCTTTCTTGGAATTCCTCAAACCCTAATACCACCAGATCCTCCCACAAATTAAAACTATCCTTCCCCTCGCTAAAAGGCATTTCCCACACAGGAAAGCTAGGGACCTCCCTCCACTTCAAAATCACTGAGCTCTAGAACAACCTTACCTCCCCTCTTCGGAACTTGAGCTCTCTCCAAGTTTTCCGTAAACATCTGAAAACCTGGCTTTTCTCGAAAAATGTAAGTCTTCCTCCAACTTAGGAATCAAGGAAACTCTTATATCTTGGCATCCCAAGTCCTCTAAATTTTCTTCACACTTCTACCTCTAACCCTCTGTTGTAGTTCCTTCCTATTTCTCCTACTGTAAACCGCGTCGAGCTCTACGAACGTGGAGATGATGCGGTATACAAACCTAAGGATTAGATTAGATTAGATTATAATGTTCTCCATTTTATTCTTCATTTCTTTTGTTAACAATTCCTAACACTGGAGTGAAGGAGTAGCCTAATGGTTAGTGCAGTGGGCTGAGAACATGGGGAGCTGGGTTCAATTCCTACTGCAGGTCCTTGTGACCCTGGAACTCATGAGGCAAGAGGCAACTCTGGATCTAGTGCTCACAAATGAAAGAAGTGTTTCCACAGTCTGAGTCGGTGCCCACCTAGGCAATAGTGGTCATTACATTACATTACATTAGTGACTTCTATTCCGCTTGTACCTTGCGGTTCTAAGCGGATTACATTGGAAGATAACTGGACATTTCCAGGAAGTTACATTACATTGGAAGATATCTGGACATTTCCAGGAAGTTACATTACATTGGAAGATTGCTGGACATTTCCAGGAAATTACATTACATTGTAAGGTAGTTGGTTTCAAATTACATAATGAGGATTCGGTTATACTGTATTTGTGACAGAGAAGAAGTTACCAACTGGATGGGTTTCAAGTTATATTTAGTGACATAGAGAGGAAGTTACTAGAGGGGTGTGTAGTTCGCGGGAAATTTGTAGAGAGTATAGGAGGATGGGGAGGTTAGGTTAACTGAATATGTTTTTTGAATAGTAGTGTTTTTATTTCTTTTCGGAATGCTTTAAAGTCTATTGTTGCGGTCAATAGGTTGGATACGGAGGGGTCAAGTTTTGCTGCTTTCATCGCTAGGAGGTTGTCGTACAATTTTTTGCGTTGAGTACCTTTGAGAGGTGGGTAGGAGAATGGGGTCTGGGTTCTCCTTATTCTGGGTGAAAGGTTTCGATTTAGGCGATTGTTTAGGTAGGTGGGTGCAGTTCTGTTTATTACTTTGTATAATAGACAGTATAATTTGAATTGGATTCTGGCTCGAATAGGTAGCCAGTGTGAGTCTAGGTAGGCCTTTGTGATGTGGTCAAATTTTCCGAGTGAATAGATTAGTCTGAGAGCTGTGTTCTGAACGGACTGTAGTTGTTTAATTAAGTTTGTTGGACATGGTAGGTAGAGGATATTGCAGTAATCCACTGGTCCTAGTACAAGGGATTGGACTATGATCCTGTATTGTTCTTTGTCGAAGAATTTTCTTATTTTTCATAGGTTACGCATGGTGAAGAATGCTTTTTGGGTAGTTTTGTTGATTTGAGTCTGCACTGTGCAGCATCTATCTATCAATACTCCAAGATAGATGCTGCACAATGCAGACTCAAATCAACAAAACTACCCAAAAAGCATTCTTCACCATGCGTCATCACATGATATGGTTTGATATAAGAACAAAAGCAGAATGCAGATATACAAAACTCAAGTGCTGGATTTCAGGTATGCTGATTTTGGTAAATTGGGGGAGTACCTAAAGAAAGAGCTGATGGCATGGGTAAACGCAAGTGAAGTGGAAAGGGAGTCCAAGCTGAAAGTTGCTATAAATATGGCAACAGATTATACAAGGAAAGTAAACAAAAACAAGAGAAATAGGAAGCTTATATGATTCTCCAAACAAGTGACCAAAAAAATAAGGGTAAAAGAAATACAGAAAAACTCAACAAGAGGATCATGGAAAAGGCTACCAGATTAAACTTAAAGAAGCAAAGAGGAAAATATGGCTAATGAAAGCACAAATACTCACAGATAAGACCTAGAAGGGTTTTTTGTCGATGACTGAAACGAGAGCCAAGTGAAATTGTCACTTTCAAGACCTGAATGGGCCAAGTGAAATTGTCACTCGAGATCCGAATGGGTCAGAAGGTCTAACTCTGAGGCTTTTTTCCCTTGCAAGAAGAGTACCTAAAATCTACAATTGAATAAGCTTTTAGAGTAAAGACTGCTTAGTAATACACAAACAATCAGAGTGGGTTTGTTAGTTATACAATCCTAGTGAAAGCACAGGCAGAAGAGAAATAGCTAAAGATGTAAAGAGAGATGTGTTGGGAAAAGGAGAAAAGTTAGGAATGGAATTGCAAAACAGATACTGAGAACAGCTATGTGGAGAGTGATGAGGATAAAACTGTGTGAAACAAATACTTCTCTGTGGTGTTCATGGAAGACAATCTTGGAAAAGGACCACAATCAGCTGTCAAGGGTATTTTGAAAATCTTATTATGGACAAAGCTATGAAGTCGAATGGGTTACAACCCAGAATACCGAGGGAGCTCAAAAAAATCCTGAAGGGCTCTCTTTAGGATTTATTTAACACATCTTTAGAGATGGGAAGTTCCGTGGGATTGGAGATGAGTAAATGTGGTCCCTTTTATGAAGACAGGGAAGAAGTGGGAAACTACAGGTTGGTAAGCCTCACATCGGTGGTAGGAAAACTAAAGGAGTCGTTGCTGATGGAAAATATATTTAGTTAATTTTGAAGAATCCAATAGGCTGCAGGATCTAAGGCAACATGGTTTAAATAAAATTCTGCCAAATGAAATGATTGATTTCTTTGACAGGGTGACCAAAGAACTGGATATTGGACATGCACTAGATGTAATCTACTTGGATTTCAGCAAAGCCTCTGATAGGGATATCTCACAGAAGTCTCAAGAATAACCTGAGAAGGCTGAACTTAGGACTCAAAGTGGTGAACTGGATTGGAAATTGGTTGACTAACAGGCAATAGAGGATTGTGCTAAATGAAATTTGCTCAGAGGAAAGGAAGGCGAGTAATGGATTGCGTCAGAGGCTGGTACGGGGGCCAATTCTGTTTAATATATTTCTGAAACACATTGCTGAAGGGTTAGGTTTGCCTTTTTGTGGGAAGGCATAAAGAAAGCCAAAAAAGTGGATATCACAGAAGAAGTAGAAAACATGAGAGATCTCCAAAAATTAGAACGGTCAAAGACTTGGCAGTTAAAACTTTAATGCAAAGAAGTGCAGAGTGATGTACTTGTGGTACAGAAATGCAAAGGAGATGTATGTGATAGGAGTCAAGAAACTGATGGGCACAGCTCAGGAGAGGGACCTTGGGGTGATGCTGTCTGAAGATTCCAAGATGATGAAACAATGTGACAAGTTGTTGGCCAAGGCTAGAATGATGCTAGGCTGCATAAAGAGGAGTATAATCAGAGGAAGAAAGGAGGTGTTGATGCCTCTGTACAAATTGTTGGTGGGGCCCCATTTGGAATAGTGTGTCCAGTTTTGAAGGCTGTATCTTGCTAAGGACGTAAGACTTGAAGCGGTTCAGAAAAAAAGGATCAAAAGTGGTATGGGTTTTGTGCCACAAGACAAATAAGGAGATGTAATCCCTGGAGGAAAGGAGAAAGGGGGATGACACAATACTTTCCAAATATTTGAATGTCTGCATTAATATACAAAACAAACCTTTTCCAGAGACAGGAAGGTGGTAGAACTAGAAGACATGAATCTAGATTGCATGGGGACTGACTCAGGAATATTGTCAGGAAGTACTTTTTCATGGAGAGTGTGATAGATACCTGGAATGCCCTCCCACAAGAGGTGGTGGAGATGGAAAATGGTAATGGAATTTAAAAATGTGTAGGATAAACATGAAAGAATCCCATATGGAAAGAATGCAACCAAACAAATCCAGCAATTAGATAGCAACTGTACAGCAAAGGGGAAGCAAAGCCACTGCCAGACAGTTTTCTATGGTTTGTGCCTTGATCGTGGTTGGATAGATTTTGGATAGGCTGGAGTGCCGCTTTGATGACAGCTTCAGTAGTTGGGGAACAAGGCCAATGCTGGGCAGAGTTATATAGCTTGTGCCCTAAAAACAGCCAAGAACAAATCAAGATCAAGTATGCATATGTAATATTACATCATACTGCTGTCATCTACTATGGGCAAGACACTTAACCCTCCATTGTCCCAGATGCAAAGCAGATTGTGAGCCCACTACAGATAGAGAAAGTACCTGCATATAATAAAAGGAAACTTCTTTGGCAGTACCACAGAAAGACAGTATATCAAACTTACTACCCTTCTATTTGTTTTCTTAGCCATTGCCCCACACTGAGTGGAGGATTTCAATATATCACTGATGACACCTAAATCCTTTTCCTGAGTGGTGACTCGTGATATGGAACTTCACATCGTGTAGCTATAGTTTGGGTTACTCTCCCCATGTGCATCACTTTGCACTTGCTCATATTTAATTGCATCTGCCATTTGGGTGCCCACTGCCCAGCCTTGTCTGGTCCTCTTGTAATTTCTCACAAGCTTCTTTTGATTTAACAACTTTGAATAACTTTGTGTAGTCAGCAAATATAATTACCTCACTAGTTATTTTTATCTCTAGATTACTTATAAATATGTTAAAAAGCAGTGGCCCAAGCACAGACCCGCTGGAGTACCCCATTACTGACCATTTAACCTTTTAATCAGTTCTTAGTCCACAATTTATTTATTTAAAAAATTTATATACCGTTTAAAACTAAACGGTTTACAGAATTACATACATAATTTAAAACAAAATCATCATAACAGACATACAAATAATCCTTAAAATCATATCTACAATCTAATTTCTTCAGGAATCATTCATGAGGTACTTTGTAAAATGTTTTCTGAAACTCCAGATACATTATTAAGAGGCATTTCTGAAAAATAAAAATGTCCAAAAACCTACCTAAGTCAGCACTTGGATGTCTTAATCGCTGGGATGTCCAAGTGCCGATAATCAAAACTGTTTTACTGGAAGTCTAGCAAAACATTTCTCTTGCTGTGCCTCCAGAGTTCTAGGGGATGTGATGGGAGGCGTGTTATGGGTGGGCTCTGGGCCTGCTTAACTTGGACAACTTGCAGCGATAATCGAATCTTTTCCAAGATGACCTGGAAAGAACTTACACATTCAGAGCTAGACCTGTTTAGAAGCATCTAAGTGCCGTAAAGGTATCCAAGCTGACCAGATGACCACTGGACACACTCAGGTATGACCCCCCCAAACTCCCTCAATGCTCACTAACCCCCCAAAATCTGAATGAAAGAGTACATATCTCTCTTTAGAACAGTAGCACTTGGTATGGGACAGCCTAGTAGAGCATCACACAGGTGTCTTAAGTAACCTAGTAGATGGACTAGTGAGCCATAGAGAAGAGGACCCAAGCCTATAAGCGCTCTAACCACATCTATGGTGTAAAGTATAAGCCCATCAAAACCTACTAAAACCCTACTAAACTGCCATATAGGTGCCACCTGCAGCCATAAGGGCTATTGGGGTGGTAGGCAAGTGGGTATAGAATGTATTGAGGGATTATTGGGGGCTCAACCTAAATTATAAGGGGGTTATGATGAGATATACATCTGGCACCTTTTATGTGAAGTTCATAGCGGTGCCCTCTAAAGTGTTCAACTGCTCTATGGGCATGATTGTGTGGCCAGTCCATTAGAAGGTTGACCACTTCTACGTCTAAATGCAGATCATTTGGACAGTTCCAACTTGGGACCTTTTTTGGGTTGGAAATGGGGTATAACGTTGGATGTTTTAATGGCTTAGACAGCCTGATGGCCTGGAAGTCCAAGTAGATGATTTCTCCCCCCCCCCCCCAAAAAAAAAAAAAAAAAGTGTTTTTGGACATCTAGCAGTTTAGGTTTTGAAAATGGCTTTTTCTATGCCTCCAAATTTGGATGTTTTGCAGGAGATATCCACAGTTAGACTTAAATGTCCTATCGAAAATGACCCTCTACATCAGCTACATAACATAACATTTGTATATCACGTTACCCTTCAGATCTATGTGGTTTAACAAAAGTAAAATACTGCTACAACACAATAAAATACATTTTCAATCTTACAAAAATTTCCCTAATAAATGTTTTAATAGTTTCCTAAAATTTTGATATGATGTAAATGTAAAGAATAATTGATGAAAATCAGTATCCCAAGTAGCTGCTTGAAATGATAGTACTGTAGTCTATTATGATATCTTTTATAGCGACAACTTTTGGGCAATGGAAAATCAAAAAGGGAAGCTATCCAAGTAGAATGTCTATGATGGGGGAAATAAATTGATCAACTAAATAGACTGAAGCCATACCAGATATTACTTTATAACACAGGCAACCAAATTTAAACTAGCTCACCTTTATCTATATTTTGATCCCACCATATCCAAAAAGAATTAAAAAAAATAAAAATAAAAATCAGGCAGCAGATTGGCGAGGCAAGATTTACCTTGGCTAAATCCATATTGGATTTGTCCCATTAATCCATACTTTATACATATGTTCGATATTTTTGTTCTTTGCAATCTCGCCACTATTTTCCCCAGCACTTATGTCGGGCTCATCAATCTGTAATTTACCAGGTTACCTCTGGAATCCTTTTTAAAAACTGGCATTACATTGATCACTTGCCAATCTTCAGGTATTATGCTTGATTTCAGTATGTTACAAATTACAGATTTTATTTTTTTTAATTCTGTCAATACTCTGGGATGTATATCATTCAGTCCAGGTAATTTGTTACCTTTTAGTTTTTCAATTTATCCTATTACATCTCTCAGGTTAACAGAGATTTGTTTCCAGTTCTTCCAACTCATTACCATTAAATAGCATTGCTGCCATGGGTATATCTCCCAGAAGAGATGGTGGAGACAAGAGTCTGTGTCTGAATTCAAGAAAGCGTGGGATAGGCACATGAGATCTCTTAGAGAGAGAAAGAGATAATGGTTACTGCGGATGGGCAGACTAGATGGGCCATTTGGCCTTTATCTGTCATCATGTTTCTATCTTTATCAGTGAAGACAAAAGCAAATAATTTTGTCTCTCTACTATGGTTTGGTCTTCTCTCAATGCTACCAAGCATAATTCATATCAAAATCTTTCCACCATTATCAAGCACATGAATTTTCAGATTTGTGCTTTCCCACAAGATATGGAGTAGCAGTTCCTGCTGCCTCAAAGTATATATCCTTGACAATTTGGACCCCCCCCCAAAAAAAAAAAAAAAGAACCATAGCTGATATGGCTAGATGAACCTTTAATTGACAGCTGACTGGTTCCCAGAGAGCTTTACACAGTTTCTACCCAAAGTATAATTGCTAACTAACAACTTTAAAGGGCAAAAGAAATACATCTCTGAAATAGCCCCTCAATCAGAATCTGATCCCATATTACACCAGCCAAACAGTTCTGATTGCTATTTACCCTTTCAGAGCAAAAAACAAGCATTCACTTCTGAATCTGAATGAACTGTATTTATAATCAAAGGTCATTTGCTGACTTTGCTGTGCATTTGTTCACTTTCCTACATCAGAAACACACAGCAGTAAGATCCACAGAGCCTTCTTTGAA
This sequence comes from Geotrypetes seraphini, assembly GCF_902459505.1. NCBI lineage: Eukaryota > Metazoa > Chordata > Amphibia > Gymnophiona > Dermophiidae > Geotrypetes > Geotrypetes seraphini. The sequence continues at coordinate 538,831,723 of NC_047084.1, forward strand.
AAGGGCATCTTCCCTATAAAGAAATGCCTATTGAAAAAGGGCCACATCTTTAGTAGCATCTTGAAAAATGGAATCATCTTTAGTAACATAAGTTATCTATCTTATGCAGGACTGAAGAAAGAGATGCATCAGCACCTATTTAGGTGCCATGTCTGGGTGTTCAGTCCATCACTTTGCAGACCTCTCCCACGTTCAACAGGGCTTGTTCTGGGCATTTTTAACTTGGATGAAAAGCTGGACGAAAATGTGGTATAAAGATGGACGATTTAGCGGCTTGGACGATCAGATCAGCAGGACGTATAGTTAGACGATTTTTGAAATGAAAAAAATTTGGATGCATTTTTCGAAAATGTGTCCTAAGCTATTTTTTACTTTGGATGACTTGCGACTTGGATGAAAACGGACTTAGACGTTCCTTTTGATTATGCCCCTCCATGTGCTTTGAAAATGAGCCGCACTGTATTACTGAGTTTACATAAGTATTGTGCCTTTTTGTGTCTAAACTAGAGGAAAGCAGTATACAAATGTAATAACTAATGCAAATGGAAATAAGTTATTGGCCATGGAAATGCTGCAGATACAGCCACTGGAACGGGAAGCAAATTAGAGCATCCTCCCTAATTCAGGACACCCTAGGACAGTGTTCTTCAACCTTTTTACACCTATGGACCGGCGGAAATAAAATAATTATTTTGTGGACCGGCAAACTACTAAGACTGAAATTTAAAAAAACATTTTCACCCCGTCTCCGCGAGTTCGGTCCCTGCTAACCATCTGATCCCATCCACACAAGCCTCAGTTATGATTTTATATTGAACATATTTTATTAAAGTATAAAAAGAAACAATATTCTGTACAATTGTCATTTTATAAATACAAATATACAGAGCAAGGACCAACAAAACCCCTGTTTCCCCTCCCCTCCCCTTCACATATATCCCCTCCACTATCAAGAAAACTAAACAAGCCAAATTATTACAGAATGCTCCACAGAAATATCATGCTAACAGAATACTGCAATCACACATGACAGGAATAGTGTTAGGGGAGTGCTGGAAGCTAAAGAAGCACTGCCTGGGCTTTGCAGTCCCCAGTTATGTCTCTAGCAGGATATATAGTTCAAATCTGACATATTCTAATGACAAAATAGAAATAAAATTATTTTTTTTCTACCTTTATTATCTGCCCATTTTGTTCTGCTTTCTTCTGTCTTTTCTTAAATTTCTTTCCAAGGTCTTCAATCTATCTGCCACTTCTGTCCCTTCCTGTCTTCTACCTATTATTCCAATATCCAGAACCTCTTTTTTCTTCTTACTGCATCCACCCTGTGTCCAGCATCTCCCACCTACTCCGTCAAGTCCTACTCAGTCAAGTCTGCTTTTTTCCTTCACCCTACAACCTCCATGTCCAGCATCTTCCTGTGTTCTTTTTTTCTTCCCGTTGCTGAGCCATCCAGCCAACCCACCATCTTTCCCCATCCCAGTGCCTCCCCTCTTTTCCCCATCTTAATCCAGCAGATACCTTCAATCACCCTACTCCCTCAATTCCTTATTCAGCATCTTCTCCTTGTCTCCCTATTCCCCCTTCACCATGTCCAGCATATACCCTCTGTCTCCCTACTCCCTCTACCCATGTCTAATATCTGACTTCTGTCTTTATACTCCATCCTCATGTTCAGCATTTTCCATGTCTCTCTGCCCCCTGCAAGGTCCAGCATCTATCTTTGTGTCCCTATTCTTCCAATTCCCACCTAGTTCCAATAACTATTCTCCCCCAAGGGGATCCACCATCTTCCTTCTGTCACACCAATCCCCCCTCCTTGGTCTACCATCCCCTTCCAACAACACCTATATCACATTTTTCCCTCTCCTCATAATCCAGCATCTCTTATTTCCTCCCTTGGCTGCTGGCCCCGATCCACTCTTCCAGCACTCGATTGCTAGTAGCCCTGCCTTCGACCCCGGTCCTGCTAAACTTGGCAGCAAAAACAAAGACAAAACCTACCCTACCTTCAATTATGGTCCCGCTAAATCAGACGGCTAGAATGAAGACAGAAGACCTTTCCTCTTGCCTGAATTGCTATTCGTTACAAGCTCTGCCGGTCTCAATCCTGCCCCTCAAAAACAGGAAGTCACTTCAGAAGGGGGCAGGATCAAGATCGGCAGAGCCTATAGTGATGCAGGCAAGAGCAAAAGTCCCGCGGCTTCTTTCTTTCTTTTTGCCGGCCGTTTGTAGCAGTACTGCAGCTGATCTTAACGCCAGCAAGGGAAAGGGGAAGAGATGCCCGACAGGAAATTTAATTTGTAGATCTCGCTGGCCCTGCGCGGACCGGCAGAAATTTTCTGCAGACCGGCACCGGTACACAGACCGGCCCTAGGATACATAAAATAATTCAGGGGTCTTTGTGCTTACCAGGAATTAAAAGGGCTCACTGTGGGACACACTCAGGCATCCTGTGGTAAGTCCCAAATCAGGAAGCGCTACCCACACATTAAAAATGATTAATTTGTTGTTGTTGTTGTTGTTCAAGGAATATGTGTGGAAGATGGAAGATGGGTGTTACTGTGCTAATCAGTACATCTTCATTAGCTTGTGCTTACTGATTAGCGGCAGCATTACCTAAAGCCCTTGTTCAGTGCTATTGACTCGTGTTCGACTCCAACCGACGATGAAAATCATCAAGTTTTCGTGACAGAATACAGAAGTAGATTATCGGGCCTTTCTTCTGTGCAGTATAAATTTGATGTTGCCGTTGTCGCATCAAACACAGTCCGGCAAGCAGCACGATCTTCAGGCACCGGCACCTCCTGTGGGTTGCTGCTGCGTGCCGGTGCCAGATGGGATAAGGCTTCAGTTTAGGCGGGTGGGCTTTCAAGAGGGGGGCGATGCCGGTTAGTGGGGGAGAGGGCGGCGTACAAGGGGCAATGCCGGTTCGCGGGCGGGGGGACTCGCAAATTGAGTCAACGCTCGGTTTTCGAGTCACGATTTGCAAAAATGTTTGCTCGGCTTGCAAAACACTCGTAAACCACGTTACTCGCAAACCGAGGTTTGACTGTATTTGCGACTCCATGTCTTCCATGCTATGTTTCCTCATGCATGCTTGCCTTATCAATTCTGCCAAGTCATGTCATAATATACTAGCCATGCTTTTTAATAATATGTTAGCAGTGCTATGTTTTGCCATACTATGCTTGCCATGCCATGTCCCACCATACCATGTTTTGTCATATTATGTTACTATGCTTTGTTAACTGTGTTTTGCCATCTCTGTCAGATGTTTGCCATGTTATCTTCTACCATATCATGTCTGAGACTGTGGCGCAGGAGCTACAGCCTCAGCACCCTAAGGTTGTAGGTTCAAACTCATGCTGCTCCTTGTGACCCTAGGCAGGTCACTTGGTCCCCCATTGCCCCAGATATATTAGATAGCTTGTGAGCATGCCAGGATAGACAGGGAAAAAGGCTTGAGTACCTGAATAAATTCATGTAAACCATTCAGAGCGCCCCTGGGAAAACAGTATAGAAAACTGAATGAATAAATAAATAAACATGGCTGCTAGCTAATGCCAATGCATTAAGCCCAATGCTGCACGTTATTGCACGTGAAGTGGAGTTGCTGCTAGATTGACCACCGATAACCCTATTGCCACATACATTGTTCCTTACTACAATCCTTCCTGCATGAAAGCATAAAAGAAATGTGTGCTACATGAGGTACACTAAGCTTAGTACATATTATTACAGCAAACCCTCTGTAATCAGATGTTGCTTCTTCCCTAAAGATCAATCGTTTGCGAGAGATACAGTTTAAAATAATTCAGGAGGCATATATTGATTCTGTTAAGGCATATGAAAAGGAACAAAGGAACATATTCTCCAATGAGCTATGCAGTAAATGTAGAGAATATTGAGGGCAATTTGCAAGCTGCTTTTGATCTTGTTACAAAAAAAAAAAAAAAAAAAGAGAATGTGACTAGATTCACACCAAAGTAAAGAAATCCTTAAAACCCACCTGACACTCTTTCTACCTACATTAGAATATTGGCAAAAGGGAGTAAAACTGCTCGTCTTTTCCAGAGACGGAGAAGCAGTAAAACTAGATATAATACAAGGCTCGGGATGGTAGACTTTTTCATGGAGAGAGTGGTGGATGCCTGGAATGCCCTCCCTGTAAAGGTGGTGGAAACAAAACATTGACGGAGTTCAAAAATGTGCGGGATAAACAAAAAGGATCCCTAAACAGAAAAACGATAGTATCAACACAAAACTCAACAGATCAACAACTATAACTTTGTTTATGATACGTAGGAGTGATGCTTGGATGGAAGCCCTGGCAATGGAGGAAGTGGGGCCAATGCCGGACAGACTTCTTCGGTCTTTCTCCCATATATGGGCAGACAAGATTGGGACTGGCTGAAGTTAGCTTTGACGGCGATGTGGGGCAGTGTAGCCAGTGCCAGGTGGACTTCTATAGTCTGTTCCTGTATAGGGTCACCATATTTGGAGCCTCACAAATCAAGACACATGGCTCTGCCCTGTTCTGCCTCACCCCCTTGTTTCGCCTCCAGCCCCACCCCCTTAAAGCCTCATCTTCTTCCCCAATGAGCTCCGGCTACGTCTGGAGGGCCTTGAGCATGCGCGGATGTGTGTGACATCATCCACGCATGCTCAGAGGCCCTCCAGATGCAGACAAAGTTCATCAGGGCTTTCCAAAACCTGGACAAACTACTGGGTTTGGAACGTGCATCCAGGAACCCGGACAGTCCACTAAAAAGAGGACATGTCCATGTTTTCCCAAGACATCTGGTAACCCTATTCCTGTATACATTCATATAATTTAAGTACAGATCTTGCCTATCTTGGGGGGAGGGGAAGACATCTTATAGTGGAACTTAGCAAATAAAATGAATAATTACTGGATTGTGGGCTCAACATTGCCTTGATACTGAATGTGATGGTTGGGCAAACTGCATGGACCAGGCAGGTCTTTATCTGCCATCATTTACTATGTTACTAAGTCATTCCATGTATCACAGCCCTCACCTCCAGCCCTTAGCTTTCATTCACTTCAGCTCTATTCTCCCTTTCACAGTTCATATCTCTTCCCTCAGCCTCTTTTCCTCTCACAACCTATCAGTGCCTATGTCTGCACTTTCCTTTTCATGCCTATCAATTCCTCATTCTTTTCCTAGCACCTCCCTCAGCACTTCTCTCCTTCTCTATGGCAGAACAAAGGCAGAAAGCCTATCTGACCTACATTGCTGCTCTCATCTGCTCCCTGCTACTAGCTCATTAGCCAACCAATAGGCTGCAGAGGAAGGCAGGACCAGTAGCTTAGGAGACGCCCAACCTTCCATCCTGCTTTCCCCTGCAGCCTATCTGACAACACAATGTCTGACCAATGGTGTCTCCTAGGGTTGCCTGATCTCAGCTATTTATCATGAAAAAGTAGTCTAAAAACAATCCAATATATTTCTACCCTGCATAGAAAAGGGTTACTGTAACTTTAAATAGCTTTGAGAGAAAACTACAAAAGATAAGTTACATAAGGGGTAGTTCTATATGGCACACCAATTAGGTACCTAGTTTTTGGCACTAAAATGAAAGTTAATGGCAATTAAGTACCAGAACAGGGGAAAAACAGCAGTTAGGTGCTATTCACACACTGCAACTGGCACATACTTTTTATATAATTGTGTTTTCTGAGTTGTGTGTGTAACTTTTAATTAGTGCCAATTAGCATTAATTACGAGGTGTTCATTTGCAATTAGCAGCGCTGATTAGGCCAATCAAATTGTATGTGCACATTGGCTACACACACTCATGTGTACGCATAACTTTAGATGCCATATACAGAATTTGAGAGAGAGTGCATTTCTGCAAAGTATATATGGACGCAGCTCCCACTTAACATGTGTAATTTACAGAACAGAACATTGCACACATCCCTGCAGAATTTAGATGCCCACGCTTATGCCACTTATATGCCTGGTGTAACTACAGGAACCTAAATGGGTTAGGCGCTCTAAAAACAGGTTTTGATAGTATTATAGAATACTAGCCTAGGTACCATTATGCCCAACAAAGAAATATAGCACTTAAAGGAGTTATACAAAAGGGGAGAGTGTGGTGCAGTGGTTAAAGTTCACTCTCAGTACCCTGAGGTTGTGGGTTCAAATCCATGCTGCCCCTTGTGACCCCGAGCAAGTCACTTTATTCCCCCCCCCCCTCCCACTGCCCCAGGTACATTAGATAGATTGTGAGCCAACTGGGACAGACAGGGAAAAATGGTTGAGTACCTGAATAAATTCATGTAAACTGTTCTGAGCTCCCCTGGGAGAATGGTATAGAAAATTGACTAAATAAATAGTGTGAAAAGCTTGAGCCTCCAATAACCAGAGCTTGTATTATGACATCATAATGCCCCATTCCACCAGTGCCTAAGAGTCAACTTCATCAGTGATGTCACAATAACTTTATATACTTGACTCACTTTTACTACATTTTGATTTCTAGAGTGGCACAGTGATTAAAGCTACAACCTCAGCACCCTGAGGTTGTGGGTTGAAACCCTCACTGCCCTGGGCCTTGTGACCCTGGGCAAGTCACTTAATCCCCCCATTGCCCCAGGTACATTAGATAGATTGTGAGCCCACTGGGACAGACAGGGAAAAATGGTTGAGTAACTGAATAAATTCATGTAAACCGTTCTGAGCTCCCCGGGGAAAACAGTATAGAAAATTGAATGAATAAATACATAAAATGTTCTTGGCAGTATCGATAAGGCTGAACTTTGGCAAATGATGAAATAATTCCAGGCTAAAAGCCCACCTTTTTGAGGATGCCTTTAACTCTTAACCCCTTATTCACCTGTTGAACACTGATGTTGCTTTAATCATTCTCATAATAAACTCCCTAATTCCCCTTTAGTTGTTTTTCTGTTTTGAATAGACTTTAAGCTTTATAGAGAAGGGATTATCTTTTACTTGTGTGTGTACAGTACAATAATGCATTTGTCTAGTAGGGCTACAGAAATATATTATTTTTTTATTTTATTTTAAAAAGTATATATTCTACCCATTATACTGTTTATGGTGGAGTATAATCAACTTGTACAATTAAGAAAGACTGTCCTCAGTTTTGTCCTTTTTCCATTTCCTGAATGAATTCTTCTTATCACCTATCGCTTTCTTCACTTCTTTGGTTATCCACGTCGGGTCTTTTGTTCGATTCTTTTTGCACCCTTTTCTGAATCTTGGTATATGTAGATTTTGCGCCTCAATCACCGTGTCCTTGAATAAAGACCAGGCTTGCTCTACAGTCTGTCATTTCTTTGAGGTGTTCCTAAATTTCTTCCTTACTATTACTCTCATCGCTTTGTAGTTTCCTTTCTTGAATTTAAAAGTTGTCGCTATGGTTCTCTTTCCCTTCGGTATTCCTACTTCAACTTTGAACTTGATCATATTGTGATCACTGTTTCCCAACGGTCCCACTACTTCCACTTCCTTCGCAGGTCCTCTTAGCCCATTTAGGATTAGATCCAGAATGGCATTCCCTCTCGTCGGTTCTCTGACAAGCTGCTCCATGAAGCAGTCCTGTATAGCCTCCAGGAATCCGGTCTCCCTAGTGCATTTTGAGTTTCCAAGACTCCAGTCTATCCCGGGATAGTTGAAGTCTCCCATAACAATCGTGTTACCGCTTTTGCATTCTCGATTCATCTCGGCTTTCATTTCTTCATCATTTGCTTCGGTTTGCCCAGGTGGACGATGGTACAGGCCCATCTTTATCTTGGGCCCTTTCCTTCCCGGTATTTTAACCCATAGCGATTCCAAATTGTTGGTCGTCACCGCTGTGTCCACTCTGGTCGAGTGTATGCTTTCTTTTATGTATAGGGCTATTCCTCCTCCTTTCTGACCTGACCTGTCCTGGCGATAGTTTGTACCCCGGCAGTGCTGCATCCCATTTGTTTTCTTCATTCCACCATGTTTCGGAGACTCCAATGATGTCTATGTTCTCACTTTTAGCCCTAGCACTTCTTCGCCGTGTGCGCCAAACCAGGCCTCTTCAACCTCCAAGGTGGGCCCTAGCATCTGGTAACTGTGATTTGAGTTATTCTTCCCAGTATGCATCACTGCATTTGTCCACATTAAATTTCATCTGCCATTTGGATGCCCAGTCTTCCAATTTCCTAAGCTCTGCCTGCAATTTTTCACAATCTGCATGGTTGTCTCTGCAAATGTAATCACCTTACTCGTTGTTCCAATTTCCAGATCATTTATAAATAAGTTAAATAGCATCAGTCCCAGTACACATCCCTGTGGTACTCCATTATTTACCCTCCTCCATTGAGAAAAATAGCCATTTAACCCTACCCTCTGTTCCAAGTCTTCTCCATTTGGAAATAATGGCTCACATTTTGGTTTCGGTAGAGGTCTTTGTAACTTTTTCTAGTCTGATATTTTTCAATAACTATTTTTCTCATCTCTTCTGGAATTTCTTTAATCATGGCATAGCATTTTTGTAAAAACTTTGTGATAACTACTTCACTTTCATGGCAAGATGCAATATACAGTGAAATTTAGATTCAATAGGATTGGCTATAATCAGGCCTAGCTGTGTTCAATTAGCTGAATTGAATTATCAATTAAATATGGCCAGTTGGCTGATTTGCTTTTTCACATGGGTGATATGGGTGTTGGATAACTTAGTTCTATAAAATATATGAATAATAATTTTTAAAATATACTGTGTTTACTCAGGTTTCCTTTGACAAATATTACATTTTGTTTAAAGATCAGAAACCATTCTGTGTGACATATATGCAATAACAGGAGAAATATGGTGGTGGTGGGGGACTTTTAATATCACTATAAATTTCAAAAGTCAGAATATTGCTTCAACGTGGCAGACACCTAGGTGTATCTGCTCCCTCTCTCCCTTTGTTTTAAAGTATAGCCACTGATTCCCTCCACTAAGAGAGTAGGCAACTGGGATCTATTAGTTTTCCTCTCTCTTTCTCTGCCTACATACTCTGTGTAATACTTTTTAAAAGCTGCCGGGGCATCTAATCATTGAGAAAGTGGAATTCTGATTCTTCTGAATATTAGAAAACTGTCCTTTCTTACTAGAGCAGCTTACGTTCACCTTAATGGATATAACAGAATTATATGATTAAATGGAAAGGCAATGTGAAAAGATGGAAATTTGCATGATGCATACAAGCCCTCCCTTAGTGCAAGCAGGGCATTGCAGGTGGTACAGAACGCCACGGCTAGATTGATAACAGGAACATCAAGATATGAGCACATTACGCCATATCTTCGACAACTCCACTGGTTGCCAGTTGTATTTAGAATCCAGTACAAAGCAATCATGATCTGTCACCAATTTCTATATGGCATGATTCCAGAATTCTTTAAGGGTAAGATACCTAGTTATCAACCAACAAGATCACTGCGTTCGGAAAAGCCCGCGTTGTTGAAAACAAATGTCAACCCAAAATATGTGGAAACCCGTGCAATGACCTTTTCATGTGCAGGGGTAGAACTATGGAATGCCCTTGTTGGCCAAATTCAAAAATGCAGCGACAGAAGTTCATTTAGAAAACTGTTAAAAAACACAATTATTTGTTGATGCATTTTTCTGACTCTGAACAGCGCTGCGTGCATCTGGTAACGCTATGCAAATAATTAATAGTAGTAGTAGTAGTAGTTAGAATTAATGCTGTCTGTTTCTACTTGACCTGATTTGATTTTTAACATTTTATGTATGTAACCATTTTGTAAACAATTTTGATATAAAACGATATACAAATTTTAAAAATAAAGAAATAAAATAAAATCAAGCTTTGCACCTTCCAAGGACAAAGGAGTTCACTTTCTGGAGAGAGTTAACAGGTTTTCTGCCACTGTTTTCTTTCTGCTTTTCCCACCATTGCTTCCTATCCGACACAAGCATGAATGTGTTCCAACACATATTAATTAAGCAAAACACTGAGCAAAAATGGGAGCATTTTTAGTTTGTCATTAGTCTGTGTTGATATCACACAATGAGTATAATCCTCACACTTCTCCCCCATTTTGAGTTCTTCCATATTGCCATCACAAGAGAAGTCATCATGCCGCTGTATCGAGCGATGGTGCGCCCACATCTGGAATACTGCGTTCAATATTGGTCGCCGCACCTCAAGAAGGACATGGCAGTTCTTGAGAGAGTCCAAAGGAGGGCAACGAAACTGGTAAGAGGGCTGGAAAACTGCCCATATGCTGACAGGCTGGATAAACTGGGGCTCTTCTCTCTGGAAAAGAGGAGACTCAGGGGGGATATGATAGAGACCTTCAAAATACTTAGGGGCATAGAGAGGGTGGACAGGGACAGGTTCTTCAGACTAAAAGGGACGACAGGTACGAGGGGGCACTCAGAGAAACTGAAGGGAGATAGGTTCAAATCAAATGCAAGGAAGTTTTTCTTCACCCAAAGGGTCGTGGACAAATGGAATGCGCTCCCGGAGGAAGTGATCCGGCAGAGTACAGTACAGGGATTCAAACAGGGATTGGACAGATTCCTGAGGGAAAAGGGGATCGTGGGGTACTGAGGGAGGTGCTGGGGTGTTGCATAAGTATAGACAGCTCACCAGGTCGTGCAGGTGCAAGGCCGGAGGGTTAGGACATTGATGGGAAGATAGGACTTCGATGAGAAACCTAGGGGGCAAGGGGGCCCCTTCTGGTGATTAAGGCAGGTCATGACCTGTTGGGCCGCCGCGGGGGCGGACTGCTGGGCGGGATGGACCTCTGGTCTGACCCGGCAGAGGCACTGCTTATGTTCTTAAGAGCTGCTCTGCATGTCCAAAAAGGAACAATGTTCATGCATATGCTAATGAAGCTGATAGCATATGAAGTGCGAAGCTCACTTGCAGACCTAAAAATACACATACAGTACAAGGGTTTAATTCAGTGCTGCTGCATGGACACAATTTCTCTGCAGCCTAACATAAGATATAGGGCTCCTTTTACAACTGTGCGTTAGGGCCTTAACGCGCGGAATAGCGCGCCCTAGCCGCTACCGCCTCCTTTTAAGCAGGCGGTAATTTTTCATCTCTTTTTTCACATTATAGCAAGTGGCTCCAAAAATATCCTGCTCATTTACTTTAATTTTAAACCCGTACTGAACTTACACAGCATCAGAGAAACCACTAGTCCTGGTGATTGAGACATAAGGTAAGGTTATCATTAATCTACTACAAAAGACACAAATATCATTAGCAATCCAGGAAACTAACTTTGTAATTAGGGACAGGTTTGTAAAAACTCCACTTGTCAGTGCCGCCAAGAGTCATGCTAGGAGGCCAGGTAAAACCTACATTTTGACACAGATTTTATTCAAATCAAAAAAAAAATGTCTTTATTATTTTTCATCAAATCAATAAATGAACAAGACTGTGTTTTGAACATGTATGAACTATATGCAGTGTAGAGAATAACATGGGGACAAATTTTTCCCCTATCCCCATGGGAACTCATTTTCCCGTCCTGTCCCTGCAAGTTCTTTTCCTGTCCTTGCCCCATTCCTGCAAGCTCTGTCCTCATCTGCACAAGCCTCAAACGCTTTAAAATCATGTATTCGAGGCTTGTGTGGTTAAGGCAGAGCTTACAGGAATGGGGCAGGGACAGCGACTGCGACAAAATTTGCGGGGACGGGATGGGGGAAATTGAGCTCCTGCGGGGACGGGGACAAATTTGTCCCCGTGTCCTTCTCTAATGCAGTGTTCTCTCTCAAACTAATTGTAGATGGACCATCTCTAGATGGATAAAACAATTCTTTTTCAATGCAAATCAGTTCTTGGCCTCTCCACTTAGACTGTCAACAAGCGTGCCTTCACAGATATGGATACTTATCAACTGTAAGATGGCTGGGCTTACGAATTAACCAAACATTTTTCCCAAGGCTACAAAAGGGTCAAAAACACCCTTCACTAAATCATGCCCTAAACACTATTAACTCCCCAATGGCCACTGAACAAATTTCAGATGGTGATGAGTTTCTTCACTGCTGACCTGACTTAGATTATTCTCATCTACCATTAAATATGAAAGAATGATTTGGGCTAGATCAGTAGATCTCAATTCAGTTCTCATTAGGACCCACAAACTAAAGAATGACACGGGGACAGGAATCTGTCCCCGTCCCCGCAGTTTATCCATAGGAAACCATCCCCGTATTCTTTAACCCTTTCAGGACCAAGGGACATATTTGTCCCATAACTTTAAAATCCTATAAATTTTGATTGGGATAGTCTACAGTTCTAAATTTGATATGTACGGATTCCATATGATACTGCCTTTATGTAAACAAACTGGTTCCGACATTCATTCATTAGCGTCGTTGCTAGATTGACGAGAAGATTCACTTGCCACACTGTCCATAAGCCAGAAGTGTGATTTTTTAAAATAAAAATAATGATATTTCACAAAAAAAATCAATTTTTTGGCATCTGCAAGCCCTTTTTACCATAAAAATGTCGTCAAAACCACAAAAATTGGCCTACGATCCTTATGGTCCTGAAAGGATTAAGGAGAGAGGAAAGAATCAGAGTATGAATGGGCACAGCTACTGAACCCTCAAGCCTTGCATTAAAGAATGCTGGTGTAGAAGGACTGAGGTTTAGACACTAAAGAATGACACGGGATGATTTCCCACAGTTATCTGCAGGGACGGGGGACAGGGACGTACACAAACAGATGCAGTTTTCAGGGTAAATAAGGGGGAAAATTATCCTGGTACCTAAGCAAAACCATTCAAATATCTCATGAAATATATCGAATCTCATGAAAATTAATTGCAGATATTTGGTCTGGCGACCCAGAGGAACAAAGCTGATAACCCTGAGCTACACCCAGGGTTATTCACATTTCTCCAACCTCCACTAATAGTGCATTTATACCGTACCTTGTAATTTCTTCTTTAAGCTTACAAGAGTCTTCCATGTAGAATTTAACACCAAAATACAGGGTATATGGTGGCCCCGCTAGAAAAATAAGACATAAAACTATTATTATTACTTATAAATTTTACAAAATGATTTTCAAATAACCAAGCTTTGGTAATAACAACTTTACCTGCATTGTAGTATTACAATTAGAATGGTAGTACAGCTAAAACTCAATCACTCTTACTCTAAGCCCCATATTTCAAGAGGTTTCGGGTGGGGGTTAAATTTTAACACTTTCTAGAAAATACAGTTTTCTGAAAAGGCTTCCAGTGCTAGAACCTGAAGACTCCGTTACAGCTATAGAGCCAGACACAGCTCAAAAAGTAATAGCAACAGATCCCTCACTGATCCAACATACTCTGGTTGGACCATTTCTAGAAAAGAGTACGGAGTCAATAACCTATTAGTGTTCCAATTGCTTCTGATGCTACTACGATAAAATGGCCAACTGAACCAGAGATGATTATGTCACTATAATATTGTAGGTATATAATGAAAATAATAGACAACAGAAAAGGATATATTCATCCACCCAGCCTACCAGGTTCCATAAACAGCATGGAAGATGTGTATGGAACCTGGTAGGCTGGGTGAATGAATATATCCTTTTCTGTTGTATATATTCATCTACCCAGCCTACCAGGTTCCATACACATCTTCCATGCTATTATTACCATTCTATGCATGAGGATATTTGCGCACACACACACAAAAAAAAAAAAAATTGTGTGCAAAGACTTGCATAGATACAAGTGCACTGCTCATTTAAATCTAATGGTGAAGATTTGGGCTATTAAACCAATATGCGAAGAAATGCACTGAAAGCAAAGACCAGGCACATAGTTTTCTAATGTTAGGGTTTTAATGGATTGTCCGATAAGAAAGAAAAGGTTAGCTCGTTCCTCTACTGCTAGGGTTACTAAGGGTTTTTGTCAGCTTCTTTAATTTTGTGCCAGCATAACTACCCACAATGCTTTTCTTGTTTTATTGAAGGGGATAAGTGGATAACCTAGTGAATAAAATAATAACAAAAAAAAACAACCCAAAAGGAATGAGATGAAGAGCTGAGGGGACCATATCACCAAATCTGAGGATAAGAGGGAAGTGATGCAACTGTAAAATAATAGGCAATGCGTTCAACTGCAGAAATTTATATCATACCAATATTTACACAAGGAATATGTATTTGGGTTTTCAGACATACACATCTATGGTCTAATTCTATATATCCAATCAATTAGTGGCACTAAATTACTGAATAGCATTCAATTCCTATACAATAACAAAGTTAGATCCAAATCTCAGAATCTAACACATTAGAATGCTTAACGTTGTGATAAAGTTTGAACGTGGAGTGGTGCATCTGAGGATCAATATAGCATTCTAGTGTGTTAGATCCTGAGATTTGGATCTAACTTTGTTATTGTATAGGAATTGAATGCTATTCAGTAATTTAGTGCCACTAATTGCACTCACACTAATTGCACTCACAATTGTGTGCTTGCTCAGATTCACAATGCCACTGCTTAACCAATGGGATAGTATCTCCTGTCTAACCTCAGTAGTAGGCAAGTAGACATATACATATGAGACCTAGCTGGACATTCTAGCCTCTTCTAGACAAGAGGGAGGAGCTGGGAGTGATTTACAGGGGGGGCCTAATTATTAAGAGGGAGATTTTAGTACACAATCCCTAGTCGCACCCCACTCTACCTCATGGCTCCATCCTTTGGCACAACCTCACAGCTATTCCATAAAAAGGTTTATTATATCAGTGACAGCAGGGATGGGCAAGTGGAGTGTTTCAGTACATTTATTACACCCCTTATTCAGCACCTATTCCTCCATGAACATAGCCACAAGGGGGCCTCAACCCTCCTCCCACCCAACTTTAAGCTTAAGTCCTCTCCAAAACTGCAGCACTAATTGAACCACTGATGGGTACAAATTATATCACAAGGATAAAATAGATCAAATTGGATGGCGACTATGAGAAAATGAGAAAAATGGTTATAAAGAAGCTAAAAGTATCAGTTGCAAAGGTTAAGACTGTAAACCAGGCATGGATGTTATTTTAAAATACTATCATGGAAGACCAGACCAGATATATTCCACGTATTAGCAAAGGTGGAAAAAAGAGGAAACGAGAGCCAATCAGGTCTTAGGATTGGGCTAATCAGGTCTTAGGATTAGTGGGGATGGGCGGACCCTCTATGCCTAAGGCCTGATTGGTCCAGGCTTCTAGAGTCTGGGCCAATCAGGCCTTAGATTTAGTGGGGATGGGCCGGGAAGGGGCGGGCCCGTCTCATTTCCACAAAGCGGGCCCGTCGGCTGGACGGCAGCAAGACCCATCCAGCCGACCAACATGTAAAGGTTAGTTGGGGGAGGGAGGGGTCGTCGGGCTTTCTGGCAGGAGGATTGGGCATCCTCCTGTTGGCGATAGGACAGGCGGCCGCAACTGCGGCCGCTATACTTATTGCAGCAGGGAGATCCCTTGCTGCCATAAGTATAGCGGCCGCGTCTACTTACAATGTAGACCAGCATTTTGCTGGCCTACATTTTAAGCGTCTCTTCCTCTACTAAGGAGATGCGTAGGGCCGCCTAAGGCCCTTAGGCGAGCTTAGGCGTCTTGCGGGCCTCCCTAGGCTCACGGAGGCGCCTTCAATATAGGCGGCCTGCCTGGGGAGCATTTTTTAAAAAAACGTGCATCCAGATTAGCTGATTAGACAGCTGTAGGACGCCTACAGCTGCCTAAAATCGGGACGCACTTTGGAGAATCAGGGCCAGTGTGTCTAGATTTTCAGAAAGCTTTCAACAAAGTTCCTCATGAGAGGCTCCTGAGAAAATTAAAGAGTCATGGGATAGGTGGATTAGGAATTGGTTATCGGATAGAAAACAGAGGGTAGGGTTAAATGGTCATTTTTCTCAATGGAGGAGAGTAAACAGTAGAGTGCTGCAAGGATCTGTATGGAATCGGTGCTATTTAACTTATTTATAAATTATCTGGAAATTGGAACGAGTGAGGTGATTAAATTTGTAGATGATGCTAAACTGTTCAAAGTTGTTAAAATGCATGCGAACTGTGAAAAACTGCAGGCAGACATTAGGACATTGGAAGTTGAAATTTAATGTGGACAAATGCAAAGTGATGCACATTGGGAAGAATAACCTGAATCACAGTTACCGGATGCTAGGGTACACCTTGGGAGTTAGCGCCCAAGAAAAAGATCTGGGCGTCATTGTAGAAAATACGATGAAACCTTCCACCCAATGTGGAGCGGCGGCTAAAAAAATAAACAGGATGCTAGGAATTATTAAAAAAGGGATGGTTAACAAGACTAAGATGGTATAATGCCCCTGTATTGCTCCATGGTGCGACTTCACCTGGATTATTGTGTTCAATTTTGGTCTCCTTAACTCAAGAAAGAAATAGTGGCAATAGAAAAGGTTCAAAGAAGAGCGACTAAGATGATAAAGGAGATGGAACTCCTCTCGTATGAGGAAAGACTAAAAAGGTTAGGGCTCTTCAGCTTGGAAAAGAGACGGCTGAGGGGAGATATGATTGAAGTCTACAAAATCCTGAGTAGAGTAGAAAGGGTACAAGTGGATCAATTTTTTACTCCGTCTAAAATTACAAAGAGTAGGAGACACTCAATGAAGTTACAGGAAAATACTTTTAAAACCAATAGCAGGAAATATTTTTTCACTCAGAGAATAGTTAAGCTCTGGAATAGAGAATGACACGGTGGCGGTTACCCGCACTAGCCGCGTTTAGCCGCGGGTAACCCGCCAAAACGGGGAATGAAAAATAACAGTCGCTGCGGGGACGGGGACAAGGCCATTCACCGCCCGTGGAGCGGTGAATGGTCTTGTCTCTGCAGTGAGGCATTAAGGATCGCGCGGTCCCCGCAGCCACCGCCCGCCCGTAGCGTTTAGCCAGCTCCCTCCCTCCACCTCACCTTAAATTCTGAGTTTGCCGGCTTCCTTTTTCCTGAGCCGCACGTGTTCAAAATGCCGTGCATGCGTGGCTGCGCGAGTCCATCAAGCTTCTCCTCTGACGCAACCGGAAACAGGAAGTTGCAGGAGAGGAGAAGCTTGATACACTCGCGCAGCCGCGCGTGAGCGTATTTTTAAACGCGTGCGGCTCAGGGAAAAAGGAAGCCGGCAAACTCAGAATTTAAGGTGAGGTGGAGGGAGGTAGCTGGCTAAAAGCTGCGATTGGGTAGGTGGGGGCTGTTAGACTCTGCGATCGCGTTTGTTCCCGGCTCATACTAGGAAGGAGGGAGTGAAAGGAAAAAAATTCTGGGCCAAGGGGATGAAGAGGGAAAGAGAAACCCACAGCAGGAAAGAAAGGGGAAGACAGGCAGGTGAGCCAGATGCTGGAAACAGGGGGGGGGGGAGAGAAAGAGGGAAAGAAGCTAGATGGGGTTGAAAAGAAGACACGCTGGTATGGAACAGGAAGATTGGGGAAATCTGGACAGAGGAAGATAACAGAAAGAGGGGAAATTATGTGCATGGGGCATAGGGACAGAGACATAAAGGGGACATGCCATGGGGATGGTATATGGACACAGGGGGGGGCAATGGCAGATACATAGGAGAGATATTAGAAATGGGGAAAATAGGAACACAGAAGCGAGATGGTTTGTGGGAATGGGACAGGGACAGAGCTCACAGGCTCCAGCGGCTTGCACAAATTACATTGTAACATGCCAAGAAAATAAGAGAGAGGGAGGTAGATAGATAGGCCACGCGAGAGGAGCTGAAGGGTGGTAGAAAGGAACGGATGGTAAAGGAGGGAGGGAAGGGTGGTGGTAGAAAGGAATAGAACAGACATTGAAAGAGGGTAGAGAGGAACAGACCCTGAAGGGAAATGTGGAAGACAGAGTGGGAAGAAGACAGATGCCAGACTATGGGGGAGCGGAGGGAAGAAGATGGGTGCTAGACCAATTGGGGGAGGGTGAAGGGGCGGCACAGTAACAGCAAATGGAAGACGCAGAGAGAAGACACACAGTGAATGGAAGGAATTGAATGAGAAGATGTGGAAAGCAGAAACCAGACAACAAAGGTAGAAAAAAAATTATATTTATTTATTTATTTTTTGCTTTAGGATAAAGTAGTATATTAGTTGTGTTGATAAAAATTTATAAACAAAGCCCCGCCAGCTGAACATCTCTTTCTCTAGTTCAGCAGCAGGAACTTTGATTTATAAGAAAGGAATAAGCTAAATATTACAGTACTAAGGCTTATATGGATGCTGCGGGGATGGTGACGGAGTGGTGAATGGGATGGCAGTGGCGGTGATGGGGCGGTGAAGGGAATGGCGGTGACGGGGCGGTGCAGAGGATGGTGGGCCGGGGACAGGGCGGTGACGGGGACAGATTTTTTCCCCGTGTCATTCTCTACTCTGGAACACATTGCCAGAGGTTGTGGAAAGAGTGGATAACGTAGCTGGTTTTATGAAAGGTTTGGACAATTTCCTAGAAAAGTCCATAGTCTGTTATTGAGAAAGACATGAAGAAAGCACTGCTTGCCCTGGATCGGTTGCCCTTGGGTTTTGGCCAGGTATTAGGGACCTGGATTGGCCACCATGAGAATGGGCTACTAGGCTTGATGGACCATTGGTCTGACCCAGTAAGGCTGTTTTTGTGTGATACCCAAGCCCCGCTAGCAAAAGTCAACTGCCCTGTTTTTAAATAGAAAATGGAAATATTTTAAGTAATCTTTTTATCAGACTAATTTTAATACATTTTTTTTACTAACCAGGTCAGGACAGCAGTATACTCTACTGATATGAAGAATGAGGTTTTGTCCTCTGAATACTAATTTAACAATGGATTAGTCCAATAAAATGGTATTTTCTTATTTTCCATGGTTTTCTGTTAGCATTGATTGTGCAGGATCAATCTGTATTAATCTGGCTTGTTTAGTTTTACAATAAAAATTGATTCCACTTTAAACTTAAAAAGCTGCGTCATTGAAAGTAAATTGAATCGAAAAAGTTTTCCCTGAATCAGACAGCTCTACTGTGTACCTCCTGCCTCTCCCTATCACATTGCCATGGAAAGTAAGTTTCAAATACATACTGTTTGTCAAGTCTTTATGCTCCGAAATAGTTTTTGCAGGATCCAGCCAATACTATAAAGATAAAAATAAAAATTAATGGAAGAAATAGGTTAAGAAAAATGACAGTTTAGGAAGCTTTCTTTTAGCAAAGCTGAATTTAGATTTTCTCAAAAAGTGTGAATTACAAAACAGCAATATGAGCAAGAAAAGTCAGATACTATTGCTGCCATTTTGTCTCTACTTGAACTTGCTACCTGTTTATGGTTTTCCATTTATACTACATACTGTAAATTTCTCCTGGAAATTTGTAAATTTTTTTAGGTATTAAGGGAATTTTAATTAAAAGTCATAACTACATTGTAGAAGGTTAAAAAAAAACTGAAAGATAACTATCTTTTCTATGACTACTGTAACAGCTGAGACGTGAGCAATCATACACCTGATGAGAATAGATTCCCTTCCAATTAGAGCACAATTACCAGCACTCCCACATGTTTTGACCACTACTTCATACGCCAAGAATTTCTGAGCCATCAGCATTGAAGGAACTTAGGCAGACCAAGGAGAAGAGGATGTAGGCCCTGAGAGGGAAGGAGGGAAGCAGAATGGACAGACACAACAGGGGTGGTCCTCAGAGTCAGATTAAGGCAGAGGCAAGCTAGGCACATGCCTGGATGCAAAAGCTAAGGGATGCCCTATCAGATGTGCTGAGGACTCAGGAGCCTTGGATTGCCAATTGTCTGGATTTTTGTAGGATTCTACACAGTTGTAAATTTCCAGGATTATAGTCAGAATGATACCCACTGTAAAGTATCTGGATAGTTTTCACAATTTAGCCCTCTGTAGCTCTCCAATGCTTCCCCTTTCCAGTGAGAGAATGTGGTAGGATCCAGCCAATGGAGATGCTCTAGTCACAGGAAGAAGGAGGGGCTGAGCCCTCTGTATGGGGTTCTAGAGAGAGTTGTGGAACCAGTGTGTATTCTGACGTAATGAGATTACTGAAAGGGAGTAGGAATTTAAGAAGAATGGGAGAAACTGTGAAGAGCCTGCTGCAAGACTGAGTTAAAGAACTGGCAGATATGATAGTGTGGAGGTAGGAACATTCCCTGTGTATGTTTCTGTGTCATAAATAGAGCTTCCCTTTAAAAGTCCACTGCTACAAATGTACCTATATGCATACTAAAGGAAAGGAAGATTTCAGTCAAGGGAATTTACCCAGCTAATTATTAAGTTTCCTGGACAATTTCCTTTGAGGACTGACCTAATAATGCCTCTTACCTTTTCAGAAACACCAAAGAAAGTGACAATTTTTAATTTTGCTGCTTCCATTTGTAAAGCTTTTCTCCCACATAAAACTTTGTAAATATATACCTCAGTTGCACTGTCCCTTGGTACCTCTAGTTTATACCAGAGGCAACAGAAGGTGAAAATGGCTTGTAGAAATTATCTGGTTCCCTTAGCTCACTGCTGCAGAACTGCCAAGATACCCTGCTCTAGAAAGGAGACTTTTTGAACAATCTCTTGATTGAACTTACCTCCCAATTCGGTGTGCTATTTGTAGTCTCTGATGCAATTGCGAGGGGCGTTCAGTAATTTTTCTACCTCAGTAGGAAAGAAAAGAATTCAAAAATGTTTTGTATTATTTTTCAATATAGTCCCCTGATAGCACCATACACTTCATCCACATTTCCTGCAATGACTTAAAATTCTTTGAAAATAATTCTTCTGTTTGACCTTCAAACCAGGACGCCGCAGCTTTCTTGACGTCTTCGTCACTTGAAAACCGCCATCTACGAAGAGATTTCTTCAAAACTTGAAACAGGAAATATCTAGGGATATGGATTAAAAGTACATTGGAAGACACGATGAAAATAAATGAAAGATCATTATTACTACAGGTCACGGAGATGTGTGAGCAATGGAATCCTTTACACTTGTCTTGGTGGGGGAGAGTTCAAACGGTCAAAATGATGATCTTGCCGGTAATTTGCTACCAAAATGGGTATTTTGCCAATTTATTTTCAAGGGTCCTTTTACAAAAAGCTAAATGGTATTGTGACAAAATTTATTTGGCTAGGGAATAAAAGCAAGAAATTGCTTTAGTATCTCTACAAAAACGAATTGCGGAGGGTGGGGTAAATTTTCCTAATTTTTATAGATATCATCAAGCCTATATAATGCGTCAAGGTACGTTTTGGATCCTCACTGAGCTCTTAGAACATTACCCAGATTGGCTATATCTTGAGTGGAAAATCAAGTCCTCAATGAGATTATTTCATATATTAAATATTAAAATACTTAGTTATGCTAAGGACAATGTGATTTTATTGGACACATGGAAAACAATTAAATTTATTGATATATTAACAGATGTCCCTATGATGAAATCTACTTTGCAGTCCTTATGGTTAAAGATTCAAATAGGCGATCGCTTGGAAGAACTGGATGCAGGCAGGAATTCGGACATTAGATGATGTTATATCTAATGGAAATCTGCTTGGTTTTTCACAACTGCAACAATCATTTGAAATTTTAAAATCTCAACAGTATAGGTGGTTGCAGTTGAAACAGGCTATTCAGTGTGGGTTCACTGAATGGAAAAATTTAAAAATTTATTTTAGCCTGCTGATCCTTTGCTACCAAACTGATCTAGTAGGACATCAGGCTGCCCAGTGTTACAAATTGATTTCTGGATTTTTAAACAAAAAACAGTCTTAGAGACATCTGGAACATCGAGATAAAACAGTATGGGGTTCATAATAAAAATTAAAAAAAGTCTAAAAAGTGTCCTACGTGGCTACTTGGACGATCAAAAAGCCTGATCGTCCGTACCATAACCAAAGCTGGTTTTTAGACGTATCAAAAACCAACTTAGGCCTTTCCCTGCCACTAAACGTACAGAGAGAAAAGAGGTGTGTTTAGAGGAGGGGAAAGGGCGGGCAGTGGGCGGGAGGTGGGCCGACCTACACCTAGGCGTACAACAGGTATAACCAATACAGTTTAGTCGGCACTTAGACCTTTTTCACTTAGACGAAATAAAACCAGGTCTAAGTGCCGAAAAACGGGCCGCTGAGATGATGGCCGCTGGCGCCATCAGTTCAGCGGCCCGGCAACCTAACCATCGCGGCAGGAGAGATGCCTCATCTCCCCTACCGCGATGCCATCACTCTTCTACCCGACCCGCGGCAGTTCGGGTAGAGGAGTGATGGCATCGCGGTAGGGGAGATGAGGCATCTCTCCTGCCGCGATGAATCACTCCCCCTCCCAAACACAACATCGGGGCAAGAGGGAGCCCAAGCCCTCTTGCCCCGTTGAAGCCACGACCCCCCCCGATAACATCGGGGCAAGAGGGAGTCCAAGCCCTCTTGCCCCAGGCACCCGCGGCACCCCCGACTCGTTCGGGCCAGGAGGGAGCCCAAGCCCTCCTGGCCCAGGCGACCCCCCTACCCCCACCCCCACTACAGTACGGGCAGGAGGGATCCCAGGCCCTCCTGCCCTCGACGCACCCCCCTCTCCCCCAACGTCCGCCCCCCCAAGAACCCCTGATCGCCCCCCCAGCCGACCCGCGACCCCCCCAGCCGACCCCACGACCCCCCCACACCCCCCTTCCCCGTACCTATTTTAGGTTGACCGGACAGACGGGTGCTAAACCCGTCCGTCCGGCATGCAGCTCAACGAAGAATGGGGCTGGATTGGCCCTGCCTCCTGCCTCAAAGCCCTGCCTCCTGGTGGGGCCTAAGGCACATGGCTCGGGTGGGCCCATGTGCCTAAGGCCCCTCCCACAGGAGGGGCCTAAGGCTCCTGGGCCTATTCTGATTGGCCCAGGCGCCTTAGGCCCCACCAGGAGGCAGGGCTTTGGTGCTCCTGGGCCAATCCAGCCCCATTCTTCGTTGAGCTGCATGCTGGACGGACGGGTTTGGCACCCATCTGTCCGGCCAACCTAAAATAGGTACGGGGAAGGGGGGTTGGGGGGGGATCGTGGGGTCGGCCTGGGGGGGTCGCGGGTCGGCTGGGGGGGCCAATCGGGGATTCTTGGGGGGCGGACGTTGGGGGGGAGGGGGGTGCATCGAGGGCAGGAGGGCCTGGGATCCCTCCTGCCTGTACTGTAGTGGGGGTGGGGGTAGGGGGGTTGCCTGGGCCAGGGGGGCTTGGGCTCCCTCCTGGCCCGAACGAGTTGGGGGTGCCGCGGGTGCCTGGGGCAAGAGGGCTTGGATTCCCTCTTGCCCCGATGTTATCGGGGGGGGGTCGCGGCTTCAACGGGGCAAGAGGGCTTGGACTCCCTCTTGCCCCGATATCGTCGGGAGGGGGGGTCGCGGTTTGACATGGCAGGAGGGCTTGGGCACCCTCCTGCCTGGATCGTTGTTGGGGGGGGGGAGGATTCTGTAACCGGTGTTGTTTTTGACAGACACCGGTTACAGAATCCAGCTTTTAGGCGAAGGACTGGCTCCTCCTTCACCTAAAAGCCCTTCTGTTGGATGTTTTGTGTTTTTTTTTCATTATGGTTAAAAAGTGTAGACGTGCTGTGGGGGTACTTTTAGACGTAGTGGAGATTGGGCGTTTAGGCAGAGGAAGGCCATAATCAAAACATGGACGTATGTTTTGGTTATGGACACTTTCCCTGCTTCTGGGTTGAACGTTTAGGGACTTAGGCCAAAAGGGGACTTAGATGTTTTTTTTGATTTTGCCCCTCCACATTTCTGTATTTCGTTGGCCACGAATTTGGACTTGGAGATTGAAATGTACAGCGTCAGCATCTATGAGGCAAACATGGTTATTTTTGTTGCATAGGATTTTTATAAATATAAACGGACAAAAATATAACAGATGATCCAAAATCCCTATATCAATATGACAATGCCAGCATCTATTAGACATAGAACTATCTATTTTATCTTATCTTTCCTTTTGTTCATTCACCTTTACACATCCATGGGGGGGGGGGGGGTTGGAGGGAGGAGAATAAATATTGATGGTGACATTTGGGTAACTTTATTCTTCATTTATACTATATATTATGTTATTGTTATATGTAGGAAAACTGAAAATCTTGAATGATATATATGTTACCTGTACAGATATTAGTGTAATGTATGTAATACCTACTGTTTGTTCATTTGTATGACACTGTTTTAGATTAAAAATCAATAAAGATTAAAAAAAAAAAAAAAAAGAAACAGGAAATAATCCAAGGGAGCCAGGTCAGGACTGTAGGGTGGATGGTTCAGCTGCTGAAACCCACATTCTCAGATGGCAACCTGTGACTGTTGTGACATGAGCACCAGTACATTGTAGTGAAAAAGCAGCCTCGTCATTTCTCCTTGATTGACTTCCACAAAGCGATCATTGTGTTGGCATAACTCTTCCCAGTTATAGTTGCCTTGTGTGGCATGAACTCTAGAAGCAAAAGTCCATCATCCCAGAAGACAGTTGCGACAATTGCCTGCAGATTTTTATGTCTTGAACCTTTTTGGGGGGTGGGGGATGATTTGTGCTTCCACTGCATTAACTCCACTTAGGACTCAGGATCTCTGTGATAGACCCAAGTCTCATCTCCAGTCATTAAACGATGAAAAACATTTACTTAGTCTTCGCGGAGTATCTCCAAGTTCTCCTTGCAGCCAAGTGGTCTTCTGACATGGTGTCAGCATTCTTAGAACCTATCTTGCACTAGCCTTGGACATTCCTAACTTTTCATTAATTATTTTCCAAACCCTACCTGCCGAGATTTTTTTTTAACTATTTATTTTTTATTTTATTTTAACTATTTATTTTTTATTTATTTACATTCTGCCTATCCTACAATTCTATGCAGATTATAAATTATTCAGGTACTCAAGCATTTTTCCCTATCTGTCCTGGTGGGCTCACACTCTATCTAATGTACGTGAGGCACTGGGGGATTAAGTGTCTTGCTCATTTCTTCAACTATTCGAGAAATCTTAATGCGCCTGTCTGACAAAATTAAATCTTCGACTTTCTTGCACATTTCTGGGCATAGAACATTCTCCTGCTAGGCCGGTGTTCTAAGTTTTGTGCGCTAACTGGATAACAGCTGAGTTAACGCTGGATCACTTTGCGCCTCCAACGTGCGACTAACATAGCAGCCTTCATGGAAGATGCATACCTAGAAACAGCTGGTTTCGCTAAAACATATGAACAATTTACCCTGTTAAGATTACCTTCTCTGTTCTAAGACATCACCATAACTCTGCTGTATGAGAACACTTTTCAGTAATGAATGGCATATATAATTTCAGGTGTGAAACAGAATTAGGTTAATATTTGAATGACAATTTTATACAATCTGTATCGCACAACTCAAAGAGGTTCATAGTCATTGCAGCACAGACAAATATCGGCGCAAGAACCCACTGCGCCACCTAAAAAGTGACTTTTAAAGAGCTCCGACGCAGGGTGTGAGTGGGGAACCTCCGCAGTTTACTTCATACTCTTCACGCTGCCATTGGGGGGGGGGGGTTGAGGGGTTGGAACCCTCCATTATAGAGTAAACTTAACTTTTTCCTGATTTTTTAGGAAAAAGTTAAGTTTTCTCTATAATATGGGGGGTTTCACCCCCCCCCAACGGCAGCACAAAGAGTATGAAGTAAAGTGGGGTGGGGGTTCCCCACTCACACCCTGCGTCAAAGCTCTGGGGACTTGCGCCGATTTGTCTGCGCTGCAATGTCGGCGCGCTTTTGTCCCATCACCACTCAAAGATATGATGACAAATTCCCATATCAGTTTAATGGTTACCGTATTTTCGCGGATATAACGCGCACCTGTGTAAAACGCGCACAGGGGTATAGCGCGCAGAAATCACGATGATATGTACCAAAACTTTTCTATACCGCGCTCAGGCATATAACGCGCATGATGCCCGACGCTCCTTTCGCCCGCCCTGACTTTCCGTGCGCTGTCCCGACTCTCCGTTCACCCCCCCTGACTTCCGTGCACTGCCCTGACTTTCCGTGCGCTGTCCTGACTCTCCGTTCACCCCCCCTGACTTTCCGTGCACTGTCCCCCCTTGAAGTCCTGTCCCCCCTTGAAGGTCTGTCCCCATCCTGAAAGCCTGATGCCCCCCCCCCGCCGTCCGATACATCCCCCCCCCCCGGCAGGACCACTCGCACCCTCACCCCGAAGGACCGCCGACTCCCCAACAATATCGGGCCAGGAGGGAGCCCAAATCCTCCTGGCCACGGCGACCCCCTAACCCCACCCCGCACTACATTACGGGCAGGAGGGATCCCAGGCCCTCCTGCCCTCGACGCAAACCCCCTCCCCCCAACGACCGCCCCCCCCCCAAGAACCTCCGCCCGTCCCCCAGCCGACCCGCGACCCCCCTGGCCGACCCCCACGACACCCCCACCCGCCTTCCCCGTACTTTGTGTAGTTGGGCCAGAAGGGAGCCCAAACCCTCCTGGCCACGGCGACCCCCTAACCCCACCCCGCACTACATTACGGGCAGGAGGGATCCCAGGCCCTCCTGCCCTCGACGCAAACCCCCCTCCCTCCAACGACCGCCCCCCCAAGAACCTCCGCCCGTCCCCCAGCCGACCCGCGACCCCCCTTGCCGACCCCCACGACCCCCCCACCCCCCTTCCCCGTACCTTTGGAAGTTGGCCGGACAGACGGGAGCCAAACCCGCCTGTCCGGCAGGCAGCCAACGAAGGAATGAGGCCGGATTGGCCCATCCGTCCTAAAGCTCCGCCTACTGGTGGGGCCTAAGGCGCGTGGGCCAATCAGAATAGGCCCTGGAGCCTTAGGTCCCACCTGGGGGCGCGGCCTGAGACACATGGTCGGGTTTGGTCCATGTGCCTCAGGCCGCGCCCCCAGGTGGGACCTAAGGCTCCAGGGCCTATTCTGATTGGCCCACGCGCCTTAGGCCCCACCAGTAGGCGGAGCTTTAGGACGGATGGGCCAATCCGGCCTCATTCCTTCGTTGGCTGCCTGCCGGACAGGCGGGTTTGGCTCCCGTCTGTGCGGCCAACTTCCAAAGGTACGGGGAAGGGGGGTGGGGGGGGCGTGGGGGTCGGCCAGGGGGGTCGCGGGTCGGCTGGGGGGGGGGTCGGAGGTTCTTGGGGGGGGGCGGGCGTTGGAGGGAGGGGGGTTTGCGTCGAGGGCAGGAGGGCCTGGGATCCCTCCTGCCCGTAATGTAGTGCGGGGTGGGGTTAGGGGGTCGCCGTGGCCAGGAGGGTTTGGGCTCCCTTCTGGCCCAACTACACAAAGTACGGGGAAGGCGGGTGGGGGTGTCGTGGGGGTCGGCCAGGGGGGTCGCGGGTCGGCTGGGGGACGGGCGGAGGTTCTTGGGGGGGGGCGGTCGTTGGGGGGAGGGGGTTTGCGTCGAGGGCAGGAGGGCCGGGGATCCCTCCTGCCCGTAATGTAGTGCGGGGTGGGGTTAGGGGGTCGCCGTGGCCAGGAGGGTTTGGGCTCCCTCCTGGCCCGATATTGTTGGGGAGTCGGCGGTCCTTCGGGGTGAGGGTGCGAGTGGTCCTGCCGGGGGGGGGGATGTATCGGACGTCGGGGAGTCGGCCGGGCAAGAGGGCTTGGGCTCCCTCTTGCTCCGATCGTGGATGCGGGTGGGAGCGCGTGCGAGCGGTCGTTCGGGGTGGGGGTGCGAGCGGTCCTGCTGGGGGGGTGAATCGGGCGTCGGGCGGGGTGGGAACTATGTTTAAAAACTTTTCTATACCGCGCTCAGGCATATAACGCGCGAGGGGTATGCGCGGTAGGTAAAATCGCGTATAACGCGCGCGTTATATCCGCGAAAATACGGTAGTTACTTTAGCTATGAAGCTTTTAATGCCCAAATGAATAATTTATCAAGGCTATAAATAAATTATGAAACACACAAGTCAACAGCAAAGAGAGTCAAAGCATCTAAAGTGATACACAGATTTTAAGAGCATAGACAGCACTATACCCATCACTAGTTTAAAAATAAAATCCTACAACCTGTCAAGAAGTATCCTGGAGGCTGAAATGCTCATAGAAATTCCCCCATCCCCCAAGGGAGTACATCATCTTAAAAGAAAATGCCAGCACAAGCAATCACATGTCAACAGAAGGTGCACAGCATCTTTGGAAATATAAAATAAATTGATAATCATTTTCTTAAGAATCGTAACCACAGGGTGACCTTGCTCATGTTAAAACAGCATCAAAACACACTGCATAACACAAAAGTTGCTTAAATATTTATGGTGAGTGAAGATTGAAGATGCTGATAAAATCTGTATTTTTTCTTTGGTTATCTGCCACTTTTTACCACATGTTCAGTAAAAGGGATACTACTGTATATGTAAAACCAGGGCCAGTATAACCATCTATGGGATCTGGGCAAATTTTTTTTTATCCCCCACCACCACCACCAAAGGCCAGCAGCACAGCTTCTTTAGCCCCCCTGTCAACCAAGCTGCTTCCTGCTGAATGAGAATGAGGTATAAAGGTGTGGAGCTGCTGCCTAGGTCACACTGATGACTGTATCTTAAAAATAGGAAGTTCATCTCAGAAAGAGGCAGGGCTGGCAGAATCACCAGCTTTCCAGCCTAGACAGCAGCTCCACAACAATACTGCTTGCTTATTTACCGTATATACTCGAATATAAACTGATCCAAACATAAACTGAGGTAACCTTTTTTCTTCTAAAAAGAGGGAAAAATGGTTAGAGTTTATATTCAAGTGCCCTGCCTGGCTCTGCACCCAGCCCCCCTCCCTCCCGCCCTGACAGCTCTGCACCCTGTCTCCTTGCAGGCCTGCCTCAGGCCTGGTGTATGCCCAGGTGGTTCAGCAGTAAGCCAGGATCAGGAGGGATCTCCTCCTGCCTCCCTATCCCAGCTGATTCTGAAACATCACTCCTCCCCAACCTCTAGAAAACCTACCTTGAAAGCCTTGGTGGTCCAGCAGTGAACTAAGGCTGGAGCGACCTTCCTACGCTCCTACCATGTGCAGAGCCCACTATCTAAAATGGCTGCTGTGAGTTTTCATGGCAACCTTGTAAGACCATAGGAACTTGTTAAGTTGCCACGAGAACTCATGGCAGCCATTTTAGATAGTGGGCTCTGCACAGCGTAGGAGCGTTGGAAGATCACTCTTGCCCAAGTTCACCGCTGGACCACCAGGGCTTTCAAGGTAGGTTTTCTAGAGGTATGGGAGGTGAGAGGGAAGTGTGATGTTTCAGAATCAGCTGGGACAAGAGGTGGGAGGAATCTCTTCTGTCTCAGCTTACTGTTGAACCACCCCTCTTTCTTCTCCCCTATTCCCATCTATCCATAGATATGTTAGACCATGGGAAGAGAGAAGGAAGGAGAGAGAGATGCCAGACTATGGGAGAGGAGAGAGATTCCAGGCTATGGGAAGGAGAGGAGAAAGATGCCAGACTATAGGAGGGGGAAGGGGGAAGATAGAGATGTCTGATCATGAAAGAGGGAGAGAGAGGGATGAGATGGTGCACAGCAATGGGTGTGGCAGGGAAGAGATAAGAAGAAATGCTTCTTAAGGATAGATGGGAATAGGGGAGGAGATGGTACACATGGAAGCTGTGATGTCCTAGTTTGAATGTCAAACAGAATTTTTTTCAAAGGGGTTAAAGTCATTGCAGGAAAAGTTATTGAAATGTATAGAGCTATCAGGGGACTACCTGTATATTGAAAAATAAAAATTCTTTGAAAACTCTTATTTCCTACTGAGGTAGATAAATTATTGAACGCCCATTGTAATTGGCTTGTTAATCATTTAACTTGCAGGCACATATTGGGTACATGCCCATATTTGCATGTGCATCTTTGAAAGCCATACATAGAGTTAGGGTTTGTATGTCCTATGGAAAACTTTCCAAAGAGGGCAAGAAAGTTTGAAAAACTCACATTTGCACAGTAGCAGAAAAACCAATCTGAGGACCAGAAGTAAAACATTTTTACTATGTTATGACTACGTTTTTTTTATTAGCACATTAAGACAAAAGATTATGTGTTATGTAGTCCAGCCTTTGCTGAAAAGTTTGCATTCTGTGCTAGATTCAACAAGAGTCTAGATAAGATGCCTGCTGCTCAAGGATGAAAAATACTGTGTGGTATGAGAAACCCCCAGATTTATGTTATCATATGTTGCAAAGCAGCTTTTAAAGCAAGGACAATCACAGCTCTGTAAACCTATCTACTGCAGTTTATTTGTCAAGTTACTGTGGGGTGACAAAGTTCAGTTATTGACATGTCAGTCAGTGGGATCTTAAGCACACCTAGATTTGACCAGCGTGTTCTTTATAGCTTCTAATTCTAAAACTATGCTGGAACCTATCTGATTTTCTTGTCCAACTGCAACAGCACAGAACTGGCAAGATCATACCTCTGAATTACGTGACAAATGTTTTATGGAAACATTTACTACTACATCAGTGAGCGCACCGCCAGCAGTGTGTCATCATCAGATAAAAGAAACAGTATATTTGCTTCCACGCAGAGGGACTGTGCAGTAAAACATGCAGAAGCTTCTTAAATATGTGACTTTTCTCTAAAGGACAGACGTCTTACCCAGTGGTGTTTCAGGTGATCTGAATGGAAAAAAAACAAAAAAGAAGAAGAAGAAAGCCTACACAGGAGCCATGATGACATAAAATTGCTCTCTCTCCTGATTTCAACAGAAAATTCGGGATATTCAAGTATAGCTTTCAGTTCATACACCAACTCCTTTGCTTCTCAAATCCTGACATCAAGCAATAGCTGTAGGGGGGAGGGGGTTCTCTTCTTTTTCCTGCTACACTTGAGGAGAGCTCGCCTCTTTTTTTTTTAGTTCAAAGTTCTTATTAGGATTTATCAACAACAAACTACAAAAACACCTCCAATTCCAACAGGAGCCAAGTCTCCATCACACTTATACAGCAGATGACAATAAGAATCAAACAAACCCCAAACCCAAAAATAAAGCAAGCTTTGCTTTTTGACAGCAGCTACTTCCTCATAATTCCTTACTGAACAAACAGCATTCCAACCAGGAACACTCTGATAATACAGAACTAGTCTTATAGTTAGTAAAAATTTGCTGTATCGATAACCCCATTAATATATCAAACAGTTTCGTTTCAGGCCTATGCAAAATATGGGACAATGTCACAGACCACAAAATTATAAGCTTATAAGTGGAACCTGAACATTAAAAAAATAGTTAAAGTCTCTCTCACATGAACCCCCCCAAAAAACTGTCACACATTAGAACATTGTATCGCAAACTGTGTGTCATGGCACACCAGTGTGCTTCCTGAGATTTTAGGTGTGCCATGACACACTGGCAAGAAGAGTCATCTGTGCTGGCTGACTGCCTACTTGATGTGCCTCTGTGGCGACGCTCCTCCTGGCCGGCAACTCTCCTACTCTCCCTGCACCTCCCGGATCCCTCCACCGAAGCAGGTCACGGCCAGATGGGCCTCTGCACATGCACAGACATCGATGTGATGATGTCACGCATGCATTTGCCTTCATCACGTTGACGTCCGCGCACTTCCGGGTGACTTCCAGCTAGGGCACTGGATTTAGTGTGCCACCGGTTGGAAAGTTTGCAAGACACTGCATTAGAACATGCAAACAGCATATGTGTAAGAGTCTTCACTTCCAGATGACAAGACCAACACACACTAGGCCCAAATGGAAACAAGGCCCCAAATTAACCATACCAAACACAATCCATCTGCCAAAAACCTAAACACCTGCAGCACCACAGAAAAAGGCACCACCCATATAGCCTGCATTGTATGCAAACCACCTAAAGCATCTCTCCTCTCTTAATAAAAATCGCAAGAGCTAGGGTTACCAGACATCCGGATTTCCCCAGACAAGATCTTGTGACTAGATCATATTTTGAGAGATCTGACTATGATTTGAGAGACTCCGAGGCTGGCCGTTAAGAGTGTGGCCATTGCACAGTGTGTGCCCATGCCATTGTCACGACCAAGTTTTAACATCCGCAATTAACCATGGACCATCATCTGAGATCTCACACCGCTTGTGATACAGTTGGAGTGGTGTATGCCTAAAGTGATCATACGTCCCGTTTTGAACGGGACCGTTCCATTTTTAGATCCCCTCCAGGGATTCAAAACAAGGTTGGAAGGGTTTCTGCTGAACCAGAACGTACGCAGGTAAGGCCAGTCTCAGTTAGGGTGTGAGCGGACTGCTGGGTACGATGGACTGCTGGTCTGACCCAGCAGTGGCAGTTCTCAAGTTTTCCTTTTGAGGACATGTCCAGTGGTCCGGAGGGCTTTTCAAAATCTGGCATTGCCATGGATGCCCTCCTGCCCAACGAGAGCAGGCAGCAGGGGTGTAACAGGGTGGGGATGGGGGGAACTGGGAAAGCCTGGGAGGTGGGTCTAGGGGTCCGGATTTTACTAAAGTAAAAATCTGATAACCCTAGAAAGGCAGGTTAGGTTAAGGTAGAGACAGGGATACAGACAATCTAGCACTCAGTGACTCTGCAATTATTCAGACAAACGCTCAGCTCTAGCTCTCCAACACAACCAGATTGCTATGGGGGTCAAAAGACAGTCTGGGACTCAATCTATGCGCTTTTAAAATTGGTCTAACTCTAGGCAGCGTTCTTGCAGATGTCCAAACCAAACCATCTTAGTTTCAGTTACCACACCAGTATGTCCAGTCTCTAAGCAAACCCAAGTAATGTCATCTCTCTAAAAACCCTTTGGTCATACAATTTTGACATTTTCAGCTTCCATGGACATCTAATTCACTTTTGTGATGGATTTTGGATGTCTTTTTTTATTTTTATTATTATAAGCCTTATAGTGCTCAGCGAGGACAACTTATCAAAGTAACTATTTACAGTAAACAACTGGGAAATTTCATAGCATGATTATGTACACAAGGAGAAGTCTCATAAACTGAAAAAAAAAATAAGATTGTATTAGTCCTTAAGCAGGTTGTTTGTGAGATACCACCTTGAGTATTGTATTTGGTTCTTGTAGCTATTCCTTTCTATGACTATTGAAAGGGCAGAAGAGATTCCAAGAAAGGCTAGTAAAATGACTTAAGACCTACAATCAGACCCAGAAAGAAAACAAGAAGCAAACTATATGAGATGAATACGTGGCTATGTGGATGGTGTCGTCGAGAGCGTTTTGGCTTCCTGGACCATGAGATGATCTTTCAAGGGCTGCTGTGCAGGGATGGTGTGCATCTATTAAAGAAGGGAAGAAGTGTCTTCACCAGCAGGCTGGCTAATCTACTAAAGAGGGCTTTAAACTAGAAGTGATGAGGCAAGGTGATCTAAGCTCCTGAGCATAAGCCCTCAGGAAAGTAAATCACTGAATACTTAACCTCTACATGAATGGGAAAAGGGAATAATGTCTGGAAAGCAGTGTACTAATGCTCAAAGTATGGGAAAAAGATTCTGAATCTAGAAGTTGTGATGGAAGAAGAAGAGTTGGATATAGTGGCGATCACAGAGACATGGTTCATAGAGAACCAGGACTGGGACATAATTATCTGTTCAGGAAACGAAGGATAGGAAGAAAGGAGGAGTAGCGTTATATGTTAAAGATCATATTAAAGCCACACAATTGCAGGATCTGCAGGGCAAGGATCGCAGAAAGAGAAAGACAGGCAAAAATATCTGGAAAAGTTAAGAGAGGCTGGTCGGGTAGTCAGGAAAGCAAAGATGCAAATGGAAGAAAAAAATAGCTGACATGTTAAAACGGGGAGACAAGACATTTTTTAGATATATTAGAGATAGGAAGAAGTGCAAAAGTAGCATTATGATACTCAAAGGTGAAGGTGAGGAATATGTAGAAGCTGATAAAGAAAAGGCCGAATTGCTTAACAAATGTTTCTGTTCTGTGTTCATGGCTGAAGTGCCGGGAGTGGAACCGCAGAAGACAAATGTGAATAGGGATGGAGGAGTAATAGACCCTGATCAATTTTCAGAGGGTTGTGTTCACGAGGAGCTAGCTAAAATAAAGGTAGACAAAGCGATGGAGCTAGATGGTGTACATCCTAGGGTGCTGAAGGAACTTAGGGAAGAAGTTCTGGTAGCTCCGCTGACTGACCTTTTCAATGAGTCTCCAAAGTTGGGAGTGGTACCGGAGGACTGGAGAAGGGCAGATGTGGTCCCTCTCCACAAAAGTGGCACATGTGTTAAATAGTCTCCCAGTAGAGGTGGTGGAGACAAAAACGGTATCTGAATTCAAGGAAGTGTGGAACAGGCACATGGTATCTCTTAGGGAGAGGAGGGGATAGTGGATGCTGCGGATGGGCAGACTGGATGAGCCATTTGACCTTTATCTGCCGTCACGTTTCTATGAACTGTTGAAACAATTGAAGTTTAGAACACATTTAGTTTGTTCTTTTCTAGTTTATCAGAATTGTTGATGTCAGAAATGTGTGGTGAGCAAAACATAAATAGGTGAACCAAACATAGAAATATAGAAAAATGAAGATAAAGACAATGCCTTATTCAGTCTGCTCATCCATGCCATTCACTATTCCTTCCTCTCTCTTAGAAATCATATGAATTTGTTCCCAGCTTTCTTGAGATCATATAGTTTTCGCCTCCACCACCTCCACCATGAGGTCATTCCATTAATTCATCACCCTTTCATCTTTATCCTATGCCCCCTCATTTTAGAGCTTCCTTTCAATCGAAAGAGACTCTCCTACCATGGGGGTATTTAAATAGCTCTACCATATTTCCCTTCTCTGGAAGGCAACTAAGCAAAAAGTAAATACATGTAATAAATGAACAAGGTCCAAGCATTATTTTGGGAGTTTTATTATTATTCATTACAATATCTTCCCTTTAACCCCCAAAAAAGTTTATAGAGATGGAAGTATTTTTTTTCATTTATTTTCATTTAGGGCTCCTTTTACTAAGCCGCGTTAGGGCTTTAACGCGCGGAATAGCGCGCACTACACTGCCGCGCACGCTAGACCTTAACGCCAGCATTGAGCTGGCGTTAGTTCTAGAAGTGTAGCGCGCGGTAATTTCCTGCGTGCGCTAAAAACGCCAGCGCACCTTAGAAAAAGGAGCCCTTAATCTCTTACCCTGGTCCCTGACCCTTGCTCCCCTCTCATGCTCCTCTTAGTCAATGCTACCTCTCTTTGACTTCCTAGTACTGCATCCTAAAACTGTCCACGAGAGTTATATACCAAATATAAGAACAAATAAAAGAATACAAAAGAACCCACAACAGTCGAGTAAGTGCCAAAAATATATACTACCAAACTGTGAGTAAATGGTAGAGGGACCATTGAAAAGCTTTGCAATCCCATATGTAATTGTGTATCACTGCTGCTGTTCGGATCACTACATCTCCAATCACAAATACTCTCAAAATGCAGTGCAAGTATGAAAACCATGCATGGTGGGGGAGATGTTCGGGTTGTATTGTGTGTAGGATGGGGGTGTGACTGGTAGAAGCAATTTGAAAGGTGGAGATGCTTCACCCATACAAATGCACTGGGCCACTTTAAACATCCTCCCCCCCCCCCTTATATTTTAACCCAATATGTCTTTTCAAGTTTTTCCTTCATGCCAGGTTTTGTTCTATTGTGCTACATTTTCAGAGAGCTATTTTGCTCCCAGACAGTCTCAATCCTTTATGTATAATTGTTTACAACTGTCTTTAGGTTGAAAAGAATATAAATGCACACTAAGACAATACATTTGGAAATCCATGTGAAGAAGAGGAAAGAAAGCAAAGGGGAAAGAGATGGTAGGCATAGAGGAAAAAAAAAACCCCCCATGAAGTAAGTCTGTCAGTTTAACCTATTAGATTTAATAATTGATTAGTATATGCTTACACTTTTTAAAATTTGTAATTCGCTTAGTAAATTAAATAAGCGATTCATCAAACCAAAATAAAAACTTGAAATTTGAAAACTTGAAGAAGTCTGTGGGTGGGGAGGGGGGGGGGGAAGAAAAAGAAGGTAAGATTACTGCTGCTTAATGCCAGAAGCATTTCAGCTTTTGCTGAGCCTCAGGACTGACAAGATAAAAGCAAATGGAAAATGGTCCAATCCCCATCTATTAGTCGAATGTAACCTACAATTGCCCACCACTACCATGAAGTATAAATGGAAATCTAAAAAGAAAGAATCTGGGCCTTTGGCTATACAGGAACCACTCAAGAGCACTGCAAAAAAAAAAAAATAAAATTCAAAAGGAACCCAGCCACAACATCGAATTTCCCCAAACTTGTAACATAAAAATGTACAATTTACAATTAATACAGCTGTACTGATGACTAATTGACTCTGGTTTGAAATCATCATCACATGGTTTTCAGATAGTCTTGCTTTCCTATCCTCGTTTTTTGTAACACTATCTTGCATTCATATTCCTCCTCTGCCCCACAAGTCTTTCAAGAGGCATTCATGGATCTTGACCTGAACATTGAAAACCTCTGAACCAGAACACGACACCCTATTACATATCTATTTTGGCTAATGAACTGTTGGCAAGCAACCAGATAAACACAGAAAACAAAAGAGAATGGGGCTGCCAACAGTCTGCACCTTTCAGCACAAATAACATGCAAACTAAGAGAAAGGACAAAAATGAATGTCAATAAGATAAACTGTTTAATCCCACAGCGCATGGCTAATTAGAATATAGATCAGTAGGTGTCTGGCGTTACATTACATTAAGGTGCAGACCTAACAATCTATATTCTAATTAGCCATATGTTCTTTGATGAACAATTTGTCTTTTTGACGTTTTTATTTGTTCTCCTTTCAGTGCATATATTTGCACAGGGAGGTGAACAAAGTCTGTGTCTTACATGGTGAAAACCCAGGGTGTGTTTTCAGCTAGTATTTTCAGTCACCAACCCAAAACTTGGCTGCGGACCTGTTGGAATGCTGTGTGTATCATTGTACCTCACATCAAATTCATTTAATGAGCTTTATAACAGGAATAAGGAGCCCTCATGGTGAGTTGGGTTGGTTGTTTGAATTATTGTGCCATGACCTGAGTTCAAATCCTGCACTGGGATTTCTATCAGATAGCTATCCCTGGCCAACTGCTATCTACTTCCATTGAGTAAATGACCTTAGCCAGGAAGTAAGATATCTGGGGAGGGCAACGCATCCTACCTCTCTAAAAGTGTGAATGCAAATTTCTGACTTTGAACTTGTGGACAGGGGACTGCCTTTACCTTCTAAAAATAGAATAAATGAAAAATAAATATCAAATCTAAATCCTGGGCCTCATTTACATATTCAGAATGTGCATTCTTGAATCCTTTTGTTCACAGTTTCATTCTTAAATCAGGATATTTTAGAAACCGAAATATCAAGAAACAAAATTATAATATGCACTACTTTGATCTGCCATACTTAAGAATCCTTTTAGGGTAAACCAAACTTTCTAAATTAACTTCCTTTTCCATGTATGAAACAGATAATTGAAAAATAAATCTTTAGAGCAAAGGTGTCAACCTTTTGGCTTCCCTGGGCGCATTGGCCGAAAAAAATGTTTCTGGGGCCGCACAAACGCGCAAATGCTGCAGCAAGACAGAGGAGGGAGCCAGCAAGACAGTAAACACCCGGGGGCAGCAGAGGAAAACACTGCATCGCCCTCGACCGAGGCCGCACAAAATACTTCACTGGGCCGCAGGTTGGACACCCCTGCTTTAGAGTATTTCCACTGAGATTTTATACATTGCAGGGGATGATTACCATTATCATTTATACTAAGGGCTCCTTTTACGAAGCCGCGTTAGCGGTTTAACGCACGTAATAGCGTGCACTACACTGCAGGATGCGCAAGCCGCTACCGCCTCCTCTGAGCAGGCAGTAGTTTTTCGGCTAGCGCAGGGCTTAGCCCGTGATAAAAAATCGTGTGCGATAAAGTCACTAACGCGGCTTTGTAAAAGGAGCCCTAAGTCTTGTTAACATTCTTAGTTGGCACTGTTATTTGAAAAAAAGTGTGAATGCAAATTTCTAACTCTGCCTAAAGTAGATATTTGTGGTCAATTAATACATGACACAGTATAAGAACATATCTTGAAAGGTCAGGAAAGGGGCAAAGTTTATGGCTAGAAAATCACAAAGGCTGTGTCTTTCACTCACCGTCTGATGGCTTCTGTCACAGTAACGCAACCCAAAGTAATCTATCTCCACTAGATTTAGGTGCCGGAATACGTAGTCAAGGACGACTGAACCTTTCGTTGATTTCTGTGGGAAAGAATTTACAGAGGCCTTTCAGAAGCATTCTCTGGCTTTGTCAACTCTGCTCAGCAGCAATCATGCATTCAGTTCAGCATTATCTGATAAAAGGGCCACTTTTATTGGATAGAAAGTTACATCTGGCCTTCTGAAAGCAAAGGCCATCATAACTAGATCAATGCATTTACTCAACTTGTCGCACACGGGCCTCCAGCTACTTGAGTTTCTGGTTACTGATTTCTAGCTATGTTAAAAATTGCTAGCAGCATGATGATTATAAGATTTATTTGGTAATATTTACTACCAAGTATCACCAACATTATTCTTACAATATCTTTTCCAGTCCTTGCTTTGTGTAGGCAAGACTTTTAAAGACCTTTAGCCTCCTACTGATC
Organism: Geotrypetes seraphini; assembly: GCF_902459505.1. Lineage (NCBI taxonomy): Eukaryota > Metazoa > Chordata > Amphibia > Gymnophiona > Dermophiidae > Geotrypetes > Geotrypetes seraphini. Next base: position 538,870,332 of record NC_047084.1, read on the forward strand.
TCTCCATAGATTTGTGACCCTTAGAGTATTTTCGATATATCTGAAGAGAAAGGCTGGCTGCGATATCCACAAAATATTCAGTCTGTTGCAGAGAAATAATAAAACAAATTTAGAAATTTTCTTTCAAATGTTGGCTTGCAAAAGTAGTACATATGCTTAGGCCTGAGAAAGGATGGCAATGTAATTAATTTAAGAGGTCCTGCTGCCCAATGAACATTAACAGTACATCTCAAAAGATGGCCCTCAAGTAGATCAAACATATTTAGTTATCAACGTGGGCCATGTTAAGATAATTTCTTATTTATTGGTAAAAAACATAAGAATAGCCTTAATGGGCGAGACCAATGGTCCATCTAGCCCAGTAGCCTGCCCTCAAGGTGGCCAAGTTTATGCAGTGAGACCAAGTAACTAACAAATAAGGTTAAACAGTAAGATAACATCATAACAGCCACACTGATGACTTCCCCCTAAAGATCTTACTCTCTGAACAAACAAAATGGGACCATAAGACCCTAGGTTATCATGAGGTGTTCCAGTCAAACAAAAAGACAACACAACAGAAAATCCAGAACTAGTACACCAGCAAAGTACAGTTTTATCAGTCCCACCAATCACAAAATTTGCAGGTTCAATACAAAATAAGCCTGTGAAATCCTACACTAAATTGCAATAGGAATACCTTTCAACACTACAGAACAAAAATGCTTTAAAAGCAATTTTTGGCATAAAATGCGTTATAAATTGGCAGTACTATTTTCTTTGCAGTAATCACATCTTCTGATGTCCTTCCTTTTCAAAGTCACCTCATCGTCACATTCAGCATACAGAAACAGTATACATACTTACAAGCTATTGTATAGAACCATGTGTGATACTCCACCCTCCCTCCCCCACCCCAAAAATCATATACAATTTTTGAACTTACAAAACATTTTCTCACACCATGGTGGGACTTTAAGTAGACAGCTGGGAAGTTTACCTGCTGGATAGAAGGAGAACTATACTACTGACTGATGGCTTAAAAACTTTTCAGTCTAGTATTTTCAGTGCACCATGCCTTCCCTCTGGAATACCATACCATTTATCCTTTGTAAACAACATTCAGTGCAAATATTTAAGAATAGATTTAAATCATTTTTATTTCACAATTCCTTTGAGGAGAAGCAGACAGCATATTCTCACATGTGGGTGACGTCATCCATGGAGCCCCAGCATGGACAGTCAAAAAGTGTACTGTCACTTTAAAGCCTTAAAACTGCCCATATTGCACGCATGCTGTGCCTTCCCACATAATGCCAACTCGTGGGACCATCAGTTTTCAGTTTTCCATGGAGTTGAGAAGCTGTTCTTTAGAGTCTCTCTAAGCATATCCAAAGACTACATCAAGGCATCATTCTCGGACCTCAAAGCATTGAGAGTCTCATGAGGAGACATCCCTCATCTTCCAGAGAGTACACCTCCTTATCAAATTCTCATCACTCATTTTGACAATCCTCCAGACGTTCACAGCAGCATTCTCCTTAATGCTTGCCTCGACACTCACCTCTATGTGTCCATTCCAACGTTCATCTTGATGTTCTCCATCTACAAGACCTGACATTGAGGACTATGATTCAGACTTGTCACATTGATCTTCCACTTATTAATCAGAATTATCTGCAGAGGAATCCTATGATATACCTTCATCTCGTCCTCCTCCCTGCAAAAGATCCCCACTGGAAGGTCTGTCTTTTACTAAATTTATCAGACATGCTAGTTTTTTAGCCCGTTACATTAACCGGTGCTAGAATAGATGTGTAGACTTTGACATTTCTTTCTTTATTTTTCTTTCTTTCTTTCTGTATGTCTGTCTGTCTTTCTCTCTCCGTGCCCCCTTTCTTTCTTTCTGTCTCCCTGGCCCCCTGTCTGTCTAACTTTCTTTCTGTCTTTCTCCCTGCCTGCTGTCTGTCTGTCTTTCTTTCTTTCTGTCTCTACCCCCTGGCCAACAGCACCCCTTCCCTGCTCCCCTGTCCAGCAGTAACCCTTCTCCCTTTCTTTTACCTCCCCCTTGTCCAGCAACACCCCTTCCCTGCTCCCCTGTCCAGCAGTAGCCCTTCTCCCTTTCTTTTACCTCCCCCCTGTCCAGCAACACCCCTTCCCTGCTTCCCCTGTCCAGTGTTAGCCCTTCTCCCTTCATTTTTCCTCTCCCCTGTCCAGCAGCACCCTTCCCTGCTCCCCGTCCAGTAGTAGCCCTTCTCACTTCCTTTTACCTCCCCCCTGTTCAGCAGCACCCAAAAGAGACGTGTAGTGTAGTCCAGAGAAGCGTGAGCATGCACATGGGTGGGACAGAGGCGGATCCCAGGGAGGAGCAGGGAGAGGAGGCGCTGCCCACAGACACACTCTCAGCCGGAGCTCCTGCTCTCGCAGTGTGGCTGGGGGAGGAGGCGGCTAGTATCTTGTGTGGAGCTTAGCTGGCAGCAGGGAACAGAGCCAGCAGTCTAGCCACGGTGAGTGAGTGCAGAACCGAAGCCCTGCCTCAGATCCACATTGTCTTCTGGGCTCAGTAATGTTGCTCTGAGTCCGCCAGCTGCCTTCTGCTGTGGAAGCTGGTGAAACCGCCGCAGGCAGAGTTCTACTCTACTGCGCATGCGGGAACACGGCACCACGGATCACAGACCCTCCAAGTTTGAAGTGCGCATGCGCACTACGAGTATTATTATAGCGGATGGGACAAGATCTTCCAATAAATATGGAATCATAAACAGAACCTCCAGCAGAGCTGATGGATGCTTTGAATTACAAGGAGTGACCTAAGGACTACATAAATGTACCTCTCCATAACTTAATGAAAGAGGCTTTTTTTAAATACTAGGAAGCACCTCTCTCTGTCCCAGTAGCTCCACACAAGCTGGGTACCTTATACAGAATCCAAACTTGTCCAGGCTTTGATAAGCTGCAATTACAATACCAGTCTTGGTGGTGGAGTCTGCTTTGAAAAAGGGACACAGCTCCAGAACTTATGCCTGTACTCCGCCTAGAAGAGACAGCAGAACTCTGGATAAGTTTGGACACTGAATGTTTCAAAGTTCCATGCTGACCAGAATACTGAACTATAACTTTTATATGATATTTTACCTGAAGTCACTTATTCAAAAACTGTGCCTTCCAAGCACCTCAATTCATACCAACATCTTTCAAATGACCTGCTTGAAACAATACCTTGGTGCGTTCCACCTTTAAACACCTTTGATGTTATTTCTTGCACATCAGCAGTGTCCATTTCCATGCACAGGCAAGCATGGCTCAGGATCTCCGATCTTGATGCCAATGTACAAGACCACCTTTCAATATTCCTCGCTTAGGAAATAATCTATTTGGAGATTTTATAGAGCAGTGTTTCTCAACCTGGTCCTTGAGTACCCCCTTGCCAGTCAGGTTTTCAGGATATCCACAATGAGCATGCATGAAAGAAATTTGAATATAATGGAGGTAGTGTATGCAAATCAAGTTTATGCATATTCATTGCAGATATCCTGCAAACCCAACTGGCAAGGGAGTATTCCAGGACAAAGTTGAGAAACACTGATATAGAGGAAGCAACAGAAAAGATCAAGAAACATGAGGATCGTATGACCCCCATATCTTCCTCCAGGTCAACCCGGTCTCAACAGCCCAAAAAATATTCCAGTGCTGCTAGACGTTCCACATTATTCCAACCATAGGTATAGCCTACTTCTCTCATCCTTGAGTCCTACTCAGATGCATCTCAGGCAGCAAAGAATGCAAAAATCTCAGTCAGCCTCAGTCCAAGCAACAAGTCTTTTTGACTCCATACTAGAGAGTATAATCAATATTTCTCAACCCTCACCTCAGACTCTTACCATAGGAGGTCGACTCACCTACTATTTTCACCAATGGTCCTTGGTAACTTTAAATTACTGGGTCCTCCAGGTGATGAGTCAGGCCTATGCCCTTCATTTCCCCCAAAAAACCACCTCCACCTCATCCTCCAAAAAAGAGTCAAGTTTCAACTCCCAACAGAAAACCCTCCTTCACTTGGTGCTCTCTGCCCTCCTCCAGATCAACCCCATACAACAAGTACCAACACAGGAGAGGTGCTGAGGGTTCTACTCAAAATATTTTCTCATAATGAAAAAAGACTAGAGGTCTCCATCCAATTCTGGACTTCCATGCTCTCAACAAATACTTAGTGAAAGAGTAATTGTGTATGCTTTCCTTGGGAACCCTATTACCACCGCTAGAGAAAACCAATTGGTCCTGCTCTCTAGATCTCAAAGAAGCCTACACATATTTTCTATGGGCTAGTAGGATAGAAATGCATTTTCACTTTTGAATGGGCATATGGCATTTCTAATACAGGTTACTGCCATTTCAGTTAGCATCAGCACCAAGGGTTTTCACCAAGTGCTTAGTGGTAGTATCTCAAAACTGATTCTAAAATAATAAATCTGTAGTACTTTAGAACTAAGCAGTGGAAGTGACCTAAAGGTAGCTCAATATCACACACTGCTACCTACCTATTTTCTAAGAGAATAATTCATTTGCAGGGAACACTTCTCCACAGCCTGTTTCTACGCTAGTTATATTGAAATTTTGCTTTACATGGATCTGAGTACCCAACTACCTTGGGGTTCTTGGGATGACCAACTAATCTCAGCACATCAATTACATCACTGGAATATTTTGTTGCAGCTATTGTCCTACTAAAGGAACCTTTCTATGCGTTATTCTTTGTTATTGTATGTGTGTGGTTAGGGGGGGTAGCTTAGTAGATTTTTCCTTCATCTCCAACCTGCTGACGGCAACGGGCGACCTCAAAACATTCCGAAAAGAAATCAAAACCCTGCTTTTCAAAAAATTAATCCAAATATCTTAACCCCCCCCCTTCCCCCTCCTCCCAGATAAATTCTCCCCCAAAACCTCCATTTAAAAAATCTCATCCTCCCCAAAACACCTACCAAGTATATAGATCCCTGAAATGTAATGTAATCTTTTTTGTACTCTAACTGTAATCTATTTGTTATATCACACAGTAACGTACTGTCAATTTACTATCCAATTTGTAAGTTCCTTCGGAATTTATCCAGCTATCTCTCCTCTTTTGTAACCAAAAAAAACCCCAAAAAACATTGTATCTTCACTGGAAATGTCCAATCAGTTCTTTGTAATCCGCCTTGAACTGCAAGGTATAGGCGGAATAGAAATCCCTAATGTAATATAATCTATGAACTTCCAGGAAAATTAGAAACTGATCTTGGAGCAACAGCATCGTAAGCCTTCATTTACAATTACCTGGAGTCCCATTTTCTTATAATCGTCACTAGTCTAACCACTGCAGTGGCAGGCCTTGGCTGGGCAATCACAGACCATGATTTTTTTCAGAGCCCAGCATGCGTGCATTCCAGTTCACGACAGTAGGTGTCGCCAATGAGAATACAATAGGATTCCCATCTCTTCCTTCTAACGTTTGAGGTTCTGAACGTCTCCAAACATCTCCACAGAGTGCAAGGACTGAAAAATCTAGTTGATAGTCTATAGGTACTGGAAACATTTTAACCAGTCCTGGACACAACCATTTTAGAATAAGTATATAGTATTTTTTGGTATGTTTGTTAGCAAGTCAGATCTCTCAGAAAAGCATCTATGTATTTTACTGGTTTCAGATGCATGCTGTGCTACATACCCCCTACCCCTACATGCCCTTGCCAGACACCATGAAATTACTAACAATAAAGTAATGACAGCTGGTCCCCATACTATCCTGCAAGGCTTTTATTGTGGACTCACTACTGCATGACAAGTGCACAATGCAAGCCCTTCAGAGTTTAAAAAAGTAAAGCACAGTGTATGCTAATCACGACACAACATTTAAAGACTCTTCTAAATATAAGCATCACTAAGTATTTGGAGTCATACTCTTAACCCTTTGAAGATAGATCCTGTAGCACACTCAAAGTGTGCTCACCAATCCAGTAAATCTGCATAGTTCTCGAAACTAATTCTAAAATAATAATTACCTTCCTATTCACTCAAAAGAGCTCCAAAATAGCTTATAAGAATATGTTTGGGCCACCAATTTAATTTCTTATTCTTACAATTCATCAAAACATTTAAATAATTCCAAATAGAATAACTGGACCCTGAAATTGAAAGAAAAATGTGAACCGAGCAGGGACCATCTATAAATGTCAAAATGCACAGCGCTGCGTACGTCTTTCAGCACTATATAAGTGATAAGCAGTAGTAGCAGTAGTAGTAACACAAAATGTGTGATGCACAGTGGTGTTAAGACAGTAGGTCTACTCGTACACCCACACCACCTAATTAGTACTACGGTACATCAGTTGTGTTTGCAGAGCTGCAGTCTATATCTTTAAACAATTAAACCAAAATAATTATTTTCACATCTATTCAAAGTTTATCATTATATATCAAACAACCTGCACAGAAAAAAAAGTCCTATCCAAGAAGTACATAAATAGAAGTCGCTGTAGAATTTTAATACATATATTTAGTGGTGACGAGCATATGAGCAAGTCTTCAACCGCCATCAATACTATCTAAGGCCCCTTTTATCAAGCCGTGTGAGGGGTTTTTTTTAATCGCCAGCCGCTCCAGTAAAAGCTCCGACACTCATAGGAATTGTTATCTGGTCACTTTGGATACCTTTTGGGCACTTATATATGTCTTTATATTGTCTAAGTCACAACATCTAAGTTCCATCTAGGCAGTCTCGTCAAACCTTCGATAATCCCTATAGGATGACTAAGTCTAGGTTGGCCCATATCCCTCCCTAGCCACTCCTCCAAAAACACCCCTTTAAGCTCTGGGCGCACAGCAGGATTCAGAGGCCTAAAAAGTCCCTGGATATGTCTAAAAAGTTGTTTCAATTATGGGCACTTGGTCAACCTGTCTTTTAGATCGTCCAAATGCCGACTTGGGTGGGTTTTTTAGACATATTTCAGTATTGATTATAATAATAATAATAACTTTATTCTATACCGCCACAATCTTGCGATTTCTAGGCGGTTTACAATCAAGAGTGCTGGACATTCAGCGAAATACAATAAGTAGATATTCGGAGGAAATACAGAGATCAGAGACCTCAGGAGGCAATAGTATAGAAATACAATTTGCTGAGCGAAAATGTAATATGTACATTTTAGTAGGTAATGTCCGACAGGACCTGTTGGGGATAAATAGCAACGTAGAGTTACGATAAGATGAAGATAGCAGATTATATTTATAACAGTGCTGTAAGTTCAGGTTGAATAGAGAGGGGGGGAGGGAGAGCCCCATAATATACAGTACAGTTTATCGGTTACAATTTACCCCGGTTTCCTTACAATGCAAGTTGTCCAGTACAAGTTTTATCCTAACTGACACACATAGACGGTTTACAGGTTGGATTTGCCATAGTTATACAACAAGATTTTACATTACAAGCTTTCCTTACGTTCTGGTACCAATATACATTTCTTTGTAATCCATTGGTTAAGGGCAGGGAGGTTAGGTGAAGAGGTATGTGTTTATTGATTTCCTAAAGTTGAGGAGTCCTTACAAAGGATCTGATCTGCGGGGGCAATCGATTCCAGTGGTTCGATATGAAGTGGGAGTAGGAACGTAGTTTGGCGGTTTGCAGTTGCAGGGCACATCCAGGGGGTGTTCTGAGGCGTATTTCATTCTGGGAGCGTAGGGACCGGTTTAGTACATAATGTGCAAATTGGCCTGCACTGTTACTGCATAATAGCAGCAACTGCTACTGGAGTGACATGGCAACTGCTACTGGAGTGACATGGCAGCATGTGCTAATTCATGTGTTAACATGCAGTGTTAGGGAGCAGGAAATAAATAGGCAGGTTAAGGGCAGAGAAAGGGCATGAACTGCACAAAATTAACATATGGTACTTATCATACACCGTCACTTATGCAGTTTGTCGATGTACTTACTGCCTCCTCAAGAGGTGGTGTTAAGTGCATCCATGCTAAAAGTGAATAGTCTTAAGGCACTGTAATTGCAGAGGTCATGCTGGGCATGCCTCCAACAAAGACTGCACAGCCTTTTCACTTATCATGTATTAATTTTTGCTGTTAAAGCACACTAAGTGGGGTGGGGGGGAGGAATTTACTGTACTTTAGTAGGAGGGCCCCTTAACCTATTTAATAACAGCGTCCAAACCATAAGACAAAACGTTTCTCTTTATCTGTAGCATTGTTTAGGTTCCTGAATTACTAACTCTTGCAATGTTTCCTGGTATCCTCTATTATTCTGCAACATAAATGTAGTTTAAGTGCCATTTATTTTTCTCTTTTTAATTTTTTAAGTTTCAAATTTACAGCAAAAGCAAGGTAAAAGTCTAATATTATTTTACAATTGCTGTTGTTATTTATAGGATAAAAATGTTTGATGGGTTGAATACAATAGTAATTATTCATCCATGAATTATAAAGTAAATAGCAAGCCAACAGTCTTATGATTTTTCATGTGGTCTATGTATAGGAAGCTGGTTGCAAGTGGCACTTGTAAAACGTTCCTGGAAATGTTCCTGGAAACTGTAGGGGATTGCTTCCTGGAACAACTTGTCAAGGAAAATACAAGCGAAAACGCAATTCTGGACCTAATTCTAAATGGATTGCGAGGACCGACACAAGATATAGAAGGGACGCTGGGAAACAGCAATCACAATACGATCCGCTTCAACCTAGAAATAGGGGCGAAACATCGGTCCAGAACGACAGCCACGGCGCTAAACTTCCGAAAAGGGAATTACGAAGGGATGAGATGCATGGTGGGGAAGAAGATTAAAAAGAGAATAAACACTGTAAAGATGCTAGAGCAAGCTTGGTCTCTTTTTAAGGATACTGTCACCGAGGTGCAAAAACTATATATACCATGTATCAACAAGGAAAAAGAAAAAAGAACCAGCGTGGCTCACTGTAGAGGTAAAGGAAGCTATCAGAGACAAAAAAAAACTTTGTTTAAGGAGTGGAAAAGATCAAAAACGGATGAAAACTGGAATAAGCACAAACATCATCAACGTAGGTGCAATAAGGCGGTAAAAGGGGCCAAAAGAGACTATGATGAAAAAATAGCATAGGAGGCGAAAAACTTTAAGCCATTCTTTCAATATATTAAAGGGAAACGAACCGCGAAGGAAGCAGTGGGACCGTTGGATGACCAAGAAATAAAGGGACCGCAAAAGGAGGACAAAGCAATCGCCGACAGACTGAACACGTTTTTTGCATCTGTATTTACCGAAAAGGATATACACAGCATACCGGAACCCATCAGGCTATATGCTGGAAGTGAAAATGGGAAACTGACAGGGTTAACGGTCAGTCTAGAAGAGGTATGCAGGCAGATTGATAGGCTTAAGAGCGATAAATCCCCGGAACCGGATGGCATCCATCCGAGGGTGATCAAGGAACTGAAAGGGACAATAGCTGAACTGCTTCAACTAATAGCCAATCTGTCGATCAAATCAGGAAAGATTCCGGAGGACTGGAAGGTGGCGAATGTTATGCTGATCTTCAAAGAAGGTTGAAGGGGAGACCCGAGAAACTACAGACCGGCGAGTCTGACCTAGGTTCCAGGAAAGATGGTAGAGGCGCTGATAAAGGACCTGTCTGCAGCTTTCGACACTATTGACCACTCTCTCCTCATCAACCGACTCAGAGACTGCGGTCTTACAGGTTCTGCCCTTTTATGATTTATCTCATATTTTAACGAACAAAGTTTCAGAGTTCATTCGAAGAAGGAAACCTCTCTTCCTATAGCTCAAACCTACGGTGTCCCACAGGGTTCTATTCTATCTCTCCTGCTATTCAATATCTTCATATCTCCCCTTCTTACTCTAGCCCAGTCTGTAGGCTTCACAATCTACGCTTATGTGGATGACATTGAATTACTCCACCCTGTTGATACCTCAAACATCATGGAAATTCAAGCAATCAACAATAAACTAGACAAAATAAGTGACTAGCTCTACGCAAATAAACTCTCCCTAAATATCAACAAATCATGTGGCCTACTTTTCCCTACCAAAAAGAATGAAGCAATTATCGGGAAGATTCTCATTAAAATTCATCCGGTAAAAATGGAAACCAAAATAAAACTACTTGGGGTTACCATAGATAAGGATCTAACCTTTCATGATCAAATCAGTTCAGCAGTAAAAACCTGTTTCTACAAACTTCGGCTTATACATTCCCTAACCTCTATCTTTGACACTGAAGCAATTACTACTCTAGCTCATTCTCTAGTCATCTCCCATCTTGATTATTGCAACTCTCTTTACAACGGAATCTCTCAAAAAGAACTACGACGGCTACAACTTATTCAAAACACGGCCATAAAACTTATATACAAGTTAGGGAAATATGATCATGTCACCTCTCTTCTGAAAGAAGCTCACTGGCTACCTATAACACATCGTATCACATACAAAACAATCATGCTAGTTTTCAAAATCAAACTTTCCCACAACCTACCTTTCTAGATAAACTTCTTATCCCTTTTTGCCCCTCACGGACTCTTAGATCGGCTGATCAGAATCTGCTTTCCGTTCCTTCTATTAAGGAATTTTTCTATACAAGGAAAACCAATTTTTCTGTAGTTGCTCCTACTTTATGGAACGCACTGCCATCTCCAATCCGCCACGAGAAATCAATCGATAAATTTAAGACTAAATTAAAAACATTATTTCAAGATGCGTTTTCTTGCTCTTGAATATAACCTATTCTCAAACATGTCAACCGCTTTCAAAAAGCGATCCCATCCCTAATGTTTTATCCTCTCCCTCTTGATTTCCTTTCCTTTTTTTTTTTTTAAACTTTTAATAATGTAACTTTCCCTTTCCCCTCTTTTCTAACCATCACTATCTAGTATGTCTAGTCAAAGTCTAAATGATCACGTCCCCACTCTAAATATTACTTTTATTAGCATTACTTTTATCCTATTTTAACTTGTAAACCAGCTAGATACCTGTTGATGGTCGGTATATTAAAATTTAATAAAACTTGAAACTTAAACTTGAAGCACATCATTGATCACCTTGATGGACACAGTCTGATGAGGCCCAGCCAGCACGGTTTCAGCAAAGGCAGATCTTGTTTGACGAACTTGCTGCACTTCTTCGAGGGAGTAAAAAGGCAGATAGACAAGGGCGACCCGGTTGACATTGTATATCTGGATTTTAAGAAGGCGTTTGACAAGGTTCCGCATGAATGATTACTTCAGAAAATTGCAAGCCATGGAATCGAGGGTGAAATACTCACGTGGATTAAAAACCGACTGGAGCATAGGAAACAGAGAGTGGGGATAAATGGACAATACTCGGACTGGAAGAGCGTCATCAGTGGGGTGCCGCAGGGCTCGGTGCTTGGACCCGTGCTCTTCAACATTTTTATAAATGATCTGGATATAGGTACGACGAGTGAAGTGATTAAATTTGTGGATGATACGAAGTTATTCAGAGCAGTGAAGACGCAGGGGGATTGCAAAGATCTGCAACGTGACATAATCAGGCTCGAGGAATGGGCATCGACATGGCAGATGAGGTTCAACATGGATAAGTGTAAAGTGATGCATATCGGTAACAAAAATCTCAATCATGAATACAGGATGTTCGGGGCGGTACTTGGAGAGATCTCTCAGGAAAGGGACTTGGGAGTTCTGATCGACAAGTCGATGAAGCCTTCCGCGCAATGTGCGGCAGCGGCAGAAAGGGCGAACAGAATGCTAGGAATGATAATAATAATAATAACAGTTTATATACCGCAGGACCAGAGAAAAGCCACTAAGATGGTTAAGGGGCTGGAAGAGTTGCTGTACAGCGAAAGATTAGAGAAACTGGGCCTCTTCTCCCTCGACCAGAGGAGATTGAGAGGGGACATGATCGAAACATTCAAGGTACTGAAAGGGATAGATTTAGTAGATAAGGACAGGTTGTTTACCCTCTCCAAGGTAGGGAGAACAAGAGGGCACTCTCTAAAGTTGAAAGGGGATAGATTCCATACGAATGTAAGGAAGTTCTTCACCCAGAGAGTGGTGGAAAACTGGAATGCTCTTCCAGAGTCTGTCAGAGGGGAAAACACCTTCCAGGAATTCAAGACAAAGTTTGACAAGTTCCTGCTGAACAAGAACATGCGCAGGTAGGGCTAGTCTCAGTTAAGGCGCTGGTCTTTGACCAGAGGGCCACCAAGTGAGCGGATTGCTGGACATGATGGACCACTGGTCTGACCCAGCAGCGGCAATTCTTATGTTCTTATGTGAATGGCAATTGTTGTAGTTTCACCTTTTATGGAATCCATTGTAGTAACTTATATCTAATTATTGACCTTTCCACGGCGTGTTGACACATTGCGATTATACCTTAACAATCCTGGAACAAAAAAATACATTTCTTTTCTATATATCCAACAATGTCTTCTTTATCAGAAAAAATGAATTGTGTGCAGTCATTAGCTATTGACACGCTTACCAATTTAACAGGCTAGCATACTGATTATTTAACAGTCCAGTGCATGTTATCAATGAAAGAAAATTTACTACATTACATTATATTTTCTAGAACAGGAGTAGGCAATTCCGGTCCTCGAAAGCCACAGACAGCTCAGGTTTTCAGGATATCCACAATGAATATGTATGAGATGGATATGCATGCACTGCCTCCTTGAGATGCAAATCTATCTCATGCATATTCATTGTGGATATCCTGTAAACCTGACCTGCTTGTGGCTCTTGAGGACCGGAATTGCCTACCCCTGTTCTAGAATAATAGTTCATAAGAAGATCTACACATTACAACTGGCCATGGAGATAATTATAAATTAAAATTTCCAAAGGAAAGAAGATAGATTGTCTCCAGCAATGGCTCTGGTGAAATTTAAAGCTAAATCAAAGATGGCATCATGAGCAGATGCTGCTGACAGAACTCTGAGATTTTTACCTTGTTTGGACTTTTTGTCTGCTTTCCTGTTGTATTTTTTGAACCTCCAGCTCAGGCTTCTACCCTGGTGATGAGACAGCCCACACTCAAGGAACTCCAGGCTTTCACCAGCATCAGTAAAGTGACCTCTCTGCTTTGTCGAAAGGATCTTCAGCCAGCAGCAGTATTCACAGGGTTTCATTGAGCCCTGCTCCAATTTCAGCTCCTCCATAACCTGGAATTTCGTTCGATACTGTGTTGAACAGCAAGAGACCTGGAGATTTGTCTTCTGAGGAATTGTGCTTGGAGGAGCTCCCAGCATTGAAGAATACCCCTAAAGTGATCAGAAGGTCAGGGGAAGCAGTATAGCACCAGGTCAACAAACTGTAAGTACCCCTTTGCCTCTTAAGGAAGGGGCGGTGGCAATGCTTGTGAAGCCGAAGATAGTCATGAAAAACTCACTTTGGGATGTTATGAGATAGTTGACTCTTCTTTAAATTGAGTAGTTGGTAGTTTTTCTACTCAGATGTTTAACGTGAAAGAAACGTTGAAAGCCCAGGTTCAAGAGAAAAACCAGCAAAGGTCTAAAGTAGAGACTTTGGATGTTAAGATTGCTGGATTACAAGAACTATGTGGGGCCTTAGTTAAAGATAAGATATCCATGGCAAGAAAAATGGAATATCTGAAAATCAAACTAGGAAAAATACTTTGAGACTCTTAAATTTTCCTAAATCACCATTTATAGTGACCAGTTGATATGGTCAGGAAGGAGATACTATCAATGTCATCAGAATCTTTAATACCTATTATAAGAGCTAATTATCTGGTCTTGGCCAAGGAAAAGGAGAATAAAGGCGTGGAGGGGCATAATCGAAAGGAACGTCTAAGTCCGTTTTCGTATAAGTTGCAAGTCGTCCAAAGTAAAAAACAGTCTAGGACACTGTGATAAAAGTTCTGATGCTCATAGGAATTCCATGAACGTCTGATCTTTTACCGCAGAGGCCAGCAATGAAAAACCCTAAAACACAGCTTTGATAAAAGGGGGCCTTGGTTGTTTGATCTGAGCATATACACTGTTTGTATATCTCTCTCTCTCTCTCATATACAGTATATAATTTTTAAAAAATTTTCTTCATTGATTTTCCTAATTCTTCATTTTCTTATATTGAGGACAAATTATTATTATATTTTCTTTTTTTCCAATGAGGTTGTTTGTACACTATCATTAGGAATATATTTTTTTCCTTATCTTTTTTTTTTTCTGAGAATACATTACACTGTATATGAGATTGTAAGAATTTTGAAATGCATTAAAAATAAAAAAATTTTAAAAATTCACTAGAATATGTTGATATAGTAACTGATGAGGAAGTCTGATGATGAAGCAGTGGGAGAAGCAGTTATACATGACATAACAGAAACAACTGAATGTATTTTACCACACAAATTCTATAGACAGTGTTGTGCTGGTACTGCTGACAATAGTGATACTGTATGGAAAGACTAAAGTAAAGTGTAATTTTTCAACTGGAGAAGCTGATTTTGAAGCACAAGTAAGATTTGGAGCACATGACACTGAACTTTGTGAGCAGATTTTCATGCAATCCATGCTCAGCCTTATTGCAAGTAAAAGATATGCTGGGGGCTGTAGGTAATATATAGAAATAAAAGAAATAAGGTGTTACCTTTTGTATTGGACTCTAACAATGTATTTTTTATTAGCTTCCAAAGATAACCTTTGTCATCTTCTGAATTTCGAAAGCTAATCAAAAATGACAAGTTCCTGCTGAACCGGAACGTGCTCAGGTACAGCTAGTCTCAGGGCACTGATCTTTGATCAGAGGGCTGCAGCGTGAGCGGACTGCTGGGCATGATGGACCACTGGTCTGACCCAGCGGCAGCAATTCTTATGTTCTTATGCATTAAGTTAGTCCAATAAAAAAGGTATCACCTCATTTGTTTTGTTTTATTTCTATATATTACTTTTAAAAGTGGACTAACACGACTACCACACCATTCTACTCAAGATGGAAGATATCTACTAGTGGCTATAGAAATTATGCTGATTTCACTACAAATGCCAATGAGATATTAGCCTTTACTGTTTTACTATTATATTTGTTCAAATGAAAGTGAAAGTTGATGATCTAAAAGCCAAATGCATTCAGAAGCTAATACGCAGGAATCACTACCGTATTTTCACGCATATAACGCGCGCGTTATACGCGTTTTTACCTACCGCGCATACCCCTCGCGCGTTATATGCGTGAGCGCGGTATACAAAAGTTTTAAAACATAGTTCCCACCCCGCCCGACGCCCGATTCACCCCCCCAGCAGGACCGCTCGCACCCCCACCCCGAACGACCGCTCGCACGCGCTCCCACCCGCACCCGCATCCACGATCGGAGCAAGAGGGAGCCCAAGCCCTCTTGCCCGGCCGACTCCCCGACGTCCGATACATCCCCCCCCCCCCGGCAGGACCACTCGCATCCCCACCCCGAAGGACCGCCGACTTCCCGACAATATCGGGCCAGAAGGGAGCCCAAACCCTCCTGGCCACGGCGACCCCCTAACCCCACCCCGCACTACATTACGGGCAGGAGGGATCCCAGGCCCTCCTGCCCTCGACGCAAACCCCCCTCCCTCCAACGACCGCCCCCCCCAAGAACCTCCGACCGCCCCCCCAGCCGACCCGCGACCCCCCTGGCGATCCCCACGACCCCCCCACCCCCCTTCCCCGTACCTTTGGTAGTTGGCCGGACAGACGGGAGCCAAACCCGCCTGTCCGGCAGGCAGCCAACGAAGGAATGAGGTCGGATTGGCCCATCCATCCTAAAGCTCCGCCTACTGGTGGGGCCTAAGGCGCGTGGGCCAATCAGAATAGGCCCTGGAGCCTTAGGTCCCACCTGGGGGCGCGGCCTGAGGCACATGGGCCCAACCCGACCATGTGCCTCAGGCCGCGCCCCCAGGTGGGACCTAAGGCTCCAGGGCCTATTCTGATTGGCCCACGCGCCTTAGGCCCCACCAGTAGGCGGAGCTTTAGGATGGATGGGCCAATCCGGCCTCATTCCTTCGTTGGCTGCCTGCCGGACAGGCGGGTTTGGCTCCCGTCTGTCCGGCCAACTACCAAAGGTACGGGGAAGGGGGGTGGGGGGGTCGTGGGGGTCGCCAGGGGGGTCGCGGGTCGGCTGGGGGGGCGGTCGGAGGTTCTTGGGGGGGAGGGGGGTTTGCGTCGAGGGCAGGAGGGCCTGGGATCCCTCCTGCCCGTAATGTAGTGCGGGGTGGGGTTAGGGGGTCGCCGTGGCCAGGAGGGTTTGGGCTCCCTTCTGGCCCAACTACCAAAGGTACGGGGAAGGGGGGTGGGGGGGTCGCCAGGGGGGTCGCGGGTCGGCTGGGCGGGCGGTCGGAGGTTCTTGGGGGGGGCGGTCGTTGGGGGGAGGGGGGTTTGCGTCGAGGGCAGGAGGGCCTGGGATCCCTCCTGCCCGTAATGTAGTGCGGGGTGGGGTTAGGGGGTCGCCGTGGCCAGGAGGATTTGGGCTCCCTCCTGGCCCGATATTGTTGGGGAGTCGGCGGTCCTTCGGGGGGAGGGATGTATCGGACGTCGGGGGGGGGGCATCAGGCTTTCAGGATGGGGACAGACCTTCAAGGGGGGACAGTGCACAGAAGTCAGGGGGGGTGAACGGAGAGTCGGGACAGCGCACGGAAAGTCAGGGCGGGCGAAAGGAGCGTCGGGCAGCATGCGCGGTATACCCGTGAGCGCGGTATACCAAAGTTTTTGTACATATCATCGTGATTTCTGCGCGCTATACCCGTGTGCGCGTTTTATACGGGTGCGCGTTATTTGCGTGAAAATACGGTACATGAAATTGAAATCATTACTGCATTTCACCAACAACACCACTGCACTTCAGCATGCTATTGATCAAGCATTCAAAACCCATCCAATTTTGGATTCTTTGAATACAAACTTTTCTCAATTTGGAATTTTTTCACAGGACCTTTCAATCAAAATGATCATCTGCTACTATGGTCATCATGACCTAAAACAATTTATATGAGGAAAACCAATACAATTTGGCAAGAAATATTGGGCTCTGTGCTCAAGTGAGGGCTGTGGTTTCAAGTTCCAGTTGTAGGCACTGTGGCAAAGAAGGTGGTCTTGCTCAACAGACAGCATTTCCTCTCGGAACCTGCGTGGTCATTTCTCTTCTGGATGTCATTCCACCTGCTCACAAATTGAACTACACAGTAAATTTTGACTTTTTTTTTAGAAGTTACAATCTGCCGACCACACTCTGTCATGTCAATTCATACCATAGGATCAATATGAGAAAACCACATACAAGCATGTATGCTGTCTTCTGTGAAAGACATCAGCCAATTGGCATGAAGAAACTTTGATGCCCAGTTTGACTCTTCACATAAAGTTCTAATGGTTAAGTGGAAATTTCTACGGCTGGTTCTTGGTGATACTATTGCCACTGTGGTTTAATAAAAGCATGAAAGAAATGATTTTTACTTCAGTACAAAATTTGGTACTTATATATGATGCCAGCACAACCAAGATGCTTTAGTGCTGGGGTGTCAAAGTCCCTCCTTGAGGGCCGCAATCCAGTCAGGTTTTCAGGATTTCCCCAATGAATATGCATGAGATCTATTTGCTTTCATTGTATGCTAATAGAAACATAGAAACATAGAAATAGACGGCAGATAAGGGCCACGGCCCATCAAGTCTGCCCACTCCAATGACCCTCCCTATCTATCTTTGCGGATAGATCCCACATGTTTGTCCCATTTGGCCTTAAAATCTGGCACGCTTCTGGCCTCAATAACCTGAAGTGGAAGACTATTCCAGCGATCAACCACCCTTTTGGTGAAGAAGAACTTCCTAGTGTCACCGTGCAGTTTCCCGCCCCTGATTTTCCACTGATGCCCCCTTGTTGCCGCGGGACCCTTGAAAAAGAAGATATCCTCTTCCACCTCGATGCGACCTGTGAGGTACTTGAATGTCTCGATCATATCTCCCCTCTCTCTACGTTCCTCTAGTGAGTAGAGCTGCAACTTCCCTAACCGCTCCTCGTATGGGAGCTCCTTGAGTCCCGAGACCATCCTGGTGGCCATTCTCTGGACCGATTCCAGTCTCAGCACATCCTTGCGGTAATGCGGCTTCCAAAATTGCACACAGTACTCCAGGTGCGGTCTCACCATGGATCTATACAGTGGCATAATGACTTCAGGTTTACGGCTGACGAAACTCCTGCGTATGCAACCTATGATTTGCCTTGCTTTGGATGAAGCTTGCTCAACTTGATTTGCAGACTTCATGTCTTCCCTGACAATCACCCCTAAGTCTCTTTCTGCTTCAGTTTTTGTCAAGATCTCGCCATTTAGGGTGTAAATCTTGCATGGATTTCAGCTTCCCCGGTGCATGACTTTGCATTTTTTGGCATTGAAACTGAGTTGCCAGGACCTAGACCAGTGCTCCAGTAGAAGTAGGTCATGCATCATATCATCTGCCATTGAATTATTGTCTGTTGTGCTCTTGTTCACTACATTGCTTAGCTTGGCATCATCGGCGAATAATGTTATTCTTCCTCGGAGCCCTTCTGTCAAGTCTCTTATGTAGATGTTGAACAAGATCGGGCCCAGGACGGAGCCCTGTGGCACTCCACTTATCATCTCTGACATTTCGGAGGGGGTGCCATTCACCACTACCCTCTGAAGCCTACCTCCAAGCCAGTTCCCAACCCAATTTGTCAATGTGTCGCCCAAACCTAAAGAACTCATCTTGCTTAGCAACCTGCGGTGTGATACGCTATCAAATGCTTTGCTGAAATCCAGGTAGACGATGTCCAGGGACTCACCAGCATCCAGCTTCCTCGTCACCCAGTCAAAGAAGCTGATCAGGTTGGATTGGCAGGATCTCCCCTTAGTAAATCCATGTTGGCGGGGATCCCGTAGTTTCTCCTCGTCCATGATTCTATCCAATTGGTGTTTGATTAGGGTTTCCATTAGTTTGCTCACTATCGATGTGAGACTCACTGGTCTGTAATTTGCCATCTCCATCTTAGAGCCTTTCTTGTGGAGTGGGATGATGTTAGCTGTCTTCCAGTCCATCGGGACGTTACCTGTACTAAGGGAGAGATTGAAGAGCGCGGATAGCGGTTCCGCTAGGACATCACCCAACTCCCTGAGCACCCTAGGGTGTAGGTTGTCAGGCCCCATTGCCTTGTTGACCTTGATTTTTGACAGCTCGCAATAGACGCTGCTGGGTGTAAACTTGAAATTACTAAAGGGGCAACTGATTTAACCCTTGTCTGTGGCTGAGGGCCGATTCCCGGCGCCTCGCGGGTGAAGACTGAGCAGAAGTATTTATTTAACAGTTGGGCTTTTTCCGAGTCCGTTTCTACAAAGTCTCCGTCTGGTTTTTTGAGACGTACTATCCCGCCCGAGTTCTTATTTCTGTCACTGATATACCTGAAGAAAGATTTATCTCCTTTCTGGATGTTCTTTGCTAGAGACTCCTCCATGCGGAATTTGACCTCCCTAACTGCTGCTTTGACGACCCTTGACTTGGCCAGATATTTTACTCTAGAGTCCTGTGTCCCTGATTGTTTGTAAGAGATGAATGCTTTTTTCTTCTCTTTGATGATGTCCGAGATCTCCGTAGAGAAACACTGTGGCTTGTTGTTCCTACTCCGTTTGCTTACTGATTTAACATAGCGGTTTGTTGCTTCCTGTATGGTGGCTTTCAGAGTTGACCACATTTCTTCCACGCTGACGGTGTCTGCTTGGCTTTGTAGCGCCTGGTGAACGAAGTCTCCCATGTCTTGGAAGTTTGTGTCTTTGAATTTGAGAACCTTGGTCATTGTGGTAGATTTCGTGAAACCTTTCCTGAGATTGAACCATATCATATTGTGGTCACTGGAGGCCAAAGTTTCACCCACCGAGACCTCTGTGATACTTTCCCCGTTGGTAAGTACTAGGTCCAGTATTGCCTGATCCCTTGTTGGTTCAGATACCAGTTGCCTGAGTCTTGCTCCATTCAAAGAGTTTAATAGCTCGTATACATATTCATTGGGGAAATCCTGAAAACCCAACTGGATTGCGGCCCTTGAGGAGGGACTTTGACACCCCTGCTTTAATGTAATGCTGCACTGACCTGACCCTGCTGAGATTATGAAAGGGAAAGGACAGTCAAATTTTATTGTTTTTGAGATTCATAGAATTTCTCTGCTTTACATTTTTGGAAGAAGGCATAAACTATACTAGAGAACAATGAGGATGCATTTATACCAGTTTGGTTAGTTGTGCTGTCAAGACAAACTGTCCAGTTCAAAGATAGGAAAATAAGCCCTTTAAAAATGGCCTGTCCATTCTGTTATATATCTTAATGTATTCACAAAAAGGTTAAAAAAAAAAACCCACAACAACAACTTTCCTTTTCCTTTCTGAATTGCGGAAAAAAAATATTGAACAGAACTGGCCCCAGGACAAGCTCTGAGGCATTCTACTGAACATGTTTTCTATCATACTCTCTATTCTTCAACTACTGTACAATCAAGTCCACTTTTTCATGTCCAACTTGCCACACTACTCAATATATTTATGAGCCTTCTATGCAAGGCATATCAAAGGCTTTGCTGAAATCCAATCACAAGGCATTCAGAAACTATTCAATCTAATTTGCATAAATTTGCACTAGGTTGCACATACCTTTATAAGCCATCAAGTTATAAATGATTTCTAATAGCCTTTGTACGTATGCGTGAAATTTTTTTTATATAAACTTTCATTATTTCTCGACTTTGCTTTCTCCCTCTTAAACTTCATTTATTTACTTGTCTTTTTCCTTTTTTTTTTTTTTTTGTATTACCCTGCTAGTTTCCATTACAAATGAGCCCTCCTCTTCCAAAGGTGCCTGTTTTCACCCCATCTATAGAAATATGAAGACCAAAATTAAACTGAGAATCCCCAAGAAAGTAAACTCAGCAAGTACTGCAACACACGAGAAATAAAAATAGAAATGCACTTCTGTTTGTAGCTGATAGGGATTCCAAGGCCCTTCCAGATGAATACCACCTCCTCCAGTCTGGCAGTCAGAAATCTGAAGCTGCGCAGCCTGCAGGAGTGTCCCCGAGCTGCTGGACTGGAAGAAAAGGGCTTCAGTGAGCAAGGCTAGGGGATCCCTACCAGCTCAAGATTTAGGCTTTGCATTTGGGCATCAACTTTGAGCTCAGCCATTCCGCCCCCCTCCCCCCTTCAGCTCTCTGGCTATGACATTGAACACAAAATTCACATATCTCAAAGCTAACATTTTAGAGCTGATTAATTCGAACTAAAACAGTTTTTTTGTACATTTGTTGTCTGGGCATTTTGGGCTCCTTTTACAAAGCCGCGCTAGCGGGTTTAACGCGCATAACTTTTCAGCATGCGCTAACCCCTGCGCTGGCCGAAAAACTACCTATAGCATTACACGGCTCTTCCCCCTCCTATCTAAACAACCGCTTAAACCAAATCTCCACCTCAAGACACAGAAGAACCTCAAACCCTTTCGCCTTCCCCCCACTCAAAGGCACACAACGCAAGAAAATGTTTGACAACCTTCTGGCAACACAAGCAGCAAAAATCAACCATTCCATCTCCAATCTTATGACAATATCAGACAACTTCAAAACATTCAGAAAAGAAATCAAAACCCTGCTTTTCAAAAAATTCATCCAAATATCTTAACCCCTCCTCTTTTACCTCCAGAAGATTCACCTACCTTCAGATAACCTTCCCCCAAATTACCCACCTTAACACCGTCCAATTAAACACATACCATAAATAGATTGTAACCTACCCTCTCTAACTGCATTCCATATGTATTTTTCATACAGTTCTTCACTGTCAGTTTAATTTCCATCCTATAAATTCACATAGAATTTTTCTTTTTTCAACCATCTTTATTTTCTCTTCTTTATTAATTTCCAGGTACTTTAGTTAGATTGTGAGCCTTCGGGACAGTAAGGGAATTTTAAGTACCTTCTTACTTCTCATTTATAATCTTAATGTATATTTTCTTCAAACCGCTTAGAACCTAACGGATGTAGCGGTATATAAGAAATAAATTACATTACATTTAGCGCGCACTATTACGCGCTTTACACCGCTAGCGCGGCTTTGTAAAAGAAGCCCTTTATTTTTTAATCCAAATTTCTCTCTTCTGCTTTCCCCGAGTCTTCTGCTAATTCTCCTTCCAGTGGTTACTGTTCATTTGTCTTTCTCCTTCACTCCTATTTTGTTTCAATCCCCCACTTCACCTGTCTTGATACACTGATCTTTTCCTTTCATCTCTTTCCTCCCTTTTTTCTGCCTGTCCACTCAAATTTTACACTCTCATCTTTCTTTTACTTTTCAGCTACCTATGAAATTTTCCATCTCCTTTTCTCATATCTAAGCTCTCCCATTTCCTATTCCTTTCTATCTTTCATCTAACCTTCAACATCACATTTCTACTTCTGTACTCACTATCCTCCAGGATATGCTTTTTTACAAAGGACTTTACATGCCTGCCACGACTTGTTCTATTTATATGTATGCCTGTGCAAATTTTAACTGAAATTCTATATTTTAAATAAACATATTTGTCCTCACAGTGGTCTGACCACTGTCCCTTCCCCACTCTCGATCTCTGTTTCTATAGTTTACTCATGGGGTTGCTTTTTTCCTTTGTATTGTTTGATACAAAATACATTAGACCAGGGATGCCCACACTTTTTTGGCTTGTGAGCTACTTTTAAAATGACCAAGTCAAAATGATCTACCAGCAATAAAAATGCTAAACATATGCCCAGCACGTCGATCGCAAAGGTTCAGTGATTTAGTTCTTGGAAGCTTTGAGAGCCAAAGCTCAGCACCGTTGCTAGATTTCAGGCCAGGACTGTGCGCATCCTGCAAACTGCACAAGAAACCCAGCGCTTGCAAACAAAGAAAAAAGTTTCACTCCGCTTCCAGCTCAGTGGCCCGAAAGCTCCTGACTCCAGCAAGGGAAGCAACAACAGGCTAACAAAAAAAAGATTTAGCAAAGACAGTAACGGTTCACTCGTTTCACTCGTTTTGTACGTTGTGCGGTCTTCTGTGCTTGGTAGATTCTAATTTGAAAGGCAGGGTTCTGCGATCGACTCGTGTTGCCTTTGCAATTGACCGGTAGATCGCGTTATCGACGTGTTGAGCACCCCTGCATTAGACAATGAACACTTAAAAAATGAAGTCAGCAAAACAGATACCGCAATGTTACTAATCTTAGGACTGAGTGGTCATATGCACTGGCGGTTTAATATTAGGGGGGTATTCCTTGATAAAGCTATCCATAGCGAAACATGTCGGTATGACATTCCCCTTGCCAGAGACCACACG
The DNA here is from genome assembly GCF_902459505.1 of Geotrypetes seraphini. Taxonomy (NCBI): domain Eukaryota; kingdom Metazoa; phylum Chordata; class Amphibia; order Gymnophiona; family Dermophiidae; genus Geotrypetes; species Geotrypetes seraphini. The sequence continues at coordinate 538,893,663 of NC_047084.1, forward strand.
AAAAAGCTAAGTAACAGCTTTTAAATACTGAGTATAAAATATATAAACTCCAAAAAAATGTTTGATATGATGCAAGAGTGAAAAATAGCATTTGATAACTAATATAATAACGGGACCCGATGACGAGTAGACACAAAGCTTGGCGCAATGAAATGTTATTGAGCTCCAAGTGGTGCCGCTGAGGATCCTTGAAATTTTGACTAAATGTTGAATACATAAGGGTAGTCCAATGGTGGTGAAGTTTTGCTACCATATGAGTTACAGTGGTGATTGAGGACCCTTGTGGAATATATAGATTGTGTTATTGCATAACTAATCTAAACAAGACATTTCATGGCACCAGATTCTCTTCCACTCAAAATAATTGTCAATCAGTTTGCAATAAAGGTTCATGATGTCAGAAATATAACAAATAGAGGATAGGAACTATCTGCTAGAAGCTTTCAATTGTACAAAAACAACTCAAAGCAAAGCATCATCATTCAAAAACCTATCAGCAACACTTTCAGGTGAGAACAAAAGCTTTGTCACTAGAGTAATAATGACTCAATATTAACAATGAATTATAAAAGACAGTTTTTCCTGGTTCATCCTAAGAACCACTACAGACTGCTTTCATAGTAGCATAGTAAATGACAAGCAGATAAAGACTTGAACGGTCCATCCATTCTGCCCAATAGTTACATGCATTATAAATTCATGATTAAATTAAATTGTATTTTTTTCTTTGATATTTCTGGGTCATAGTCTCTAAAGTCCTTCTGGTACTGTCCTTAGGTTTCAACTACTGTCAAAGCATACTCTATCCCAGTGTTTCTCAAGTTGGTCCTGGAGTACCCCCTTGCCAGTCAGGTTTTCAGGATATTCACAATGAATATGCATGAAAGAAATTTGCATATAATGGAGGCAGTGTATGCAAATCAAGATATCATGAAAACATCACTGGCAAGGGGATTTTATTTTTTAAGCTCTGGGATAGTTGTACTGCTATATATTATTAATACAGTGGGTTCCTTTTACTAAGGTGTGTTAGGGCCTTAACGCGCGGAATAGTGCACGCTAGACCTTAACGCCAACATTGAGCTGGCGTTATTCTAGAAGCATATCACACGGTGTAGCGCGCGGTAATTTTGTGTGTGCGCTAAAACCACTAGTGCCCCTTAGTAAAAGGAGCCCAGTATGTCCATAAGTTTATTAGAACATACTAATTACCGTCCCATACTGTTTTCACTATTATTTGAACCACAGCGACACCACTCAAAGCTTAAAAATATCATTGCTTTAAGCCAATTACTATTACATAGAAGAAAAGTTAAATTATAAAGAACAAAGCTGGATATATAGATTAAATACAATGATACCATATGGTTTGAATAATGAACTGGATTGGCTGTCCCTTATTTAAAATATCTGTGGGAATGAGGGATAATCGTTGAAGATCTTATCATTAATGTTCTCTTTAAAATAAAAGTCTTGATCACACTTGGGGGCCCTTTTACTAAAGCCATGCCAACTCCACTTTTGCCATTGCCAGAATTAGATTTTCCTATTTCTGGAATTAATGGCCATGTCCTAATTGCATAGTTAGCGTGGGGCCATTAAAATATTACCGTATGAGCCCTCACCATCGCCCACATTGTAGGCAGTTAGGGCTCCCGTGCTAATCAGTTAGCAATGCCACAAGTGCTCACGGTTCAGCGAATGGCTACCAGGATGGTCTTGGGGCTCAGGGATCTCACATATGAAGAAAGGTTAAAAAAACTGCAGATGTACTCACTGGAGGAGCGAAGAGAGAGGGGGGACATGATTGAGACCTTTAAATATATCACGGGGCGTATAGAGGTGAAAGATGATATCTTCAGTCTTACAGGGCCCACGGTAACCAGAGGACACTCGCTGAAAATCAGGGGCGGGAAATTTCAAGGTGATGCTAGGAAGTACTTCTTCACCGAAAGGGTGGTCGATCATTGGAACGAGCTGCCTCAGCAGGTGATTGAGGCCAACAGCGTGTCAGATTTTAAGAGAAAATGGGATATTCATGTGGGATCTATAGGGGAGTAAGAATCAGGGAGTGGGTCATTGGTATGGGCAGACTCGATGGGCTATGGCCCTTTTCTGCCGTCAATTTCTATGTTTCTATGTCACACCTACGGTATGCGCATATCCAAATTGGCAAATTTACCATGAGATGGCTCGGCATGTACCAAGGTAACCTTTTTTAAGCTGCAGTAAGCACGTGGTAGTGTTTATTGTAGCTTAGTAAAAGGACACCTAGGTCTTTTAACAATGTGGCTGGTGGATCATATGTTTATGAAGTTCTTTATACTGTATAATGTAACTTTTCACAGTGCTTTGTTTTTCTCTTGAGTGCAGCAGTCTGGCTAGACTGCCTTTATTAATTCATCACATTTCTTTAGCGACGCGTCTCCTGGGTAAGTGACTCAGCCTTGCCTTTATCATTGTGGCTTTATTATTAGAATTTTTTTGTCCTTTGGTTAGTCATCAGTTGCATTTAGATGTGTAATATTTATCACCGTCTCTCTGAGTTGCAACCATATCAGAGCTGAATCTTCAGCTTGCATTGTCAAACTGTGGACCATGCAGTTTGAAGACCTCAAATGTCCTTTGCATTCAAATGAACGCGTTTGACTGATAACTATCAAATTCATGTGGTCGATATATAAAAGGAGAATTTTTTTTCCTAATTACTTTTGAAAGCTCTGTGATAACTTCCATTCCAGAATGTGAAGTGAAGCATCAGAAAATGCATTCTCTTCTCTTTGTATGCGATGGAGGTCAAGAGAAAGATCGGATGCTAGGGCACATAAACTGAAAGGTAGACTGATGAAGCCTAAAAAAGGGCTATTTACAAAATACATTTTCAACCTCTATGCCAATCTTCAACTCTTCACCAATGGAATGGGATGTTTAGAATTAGAGTCACAATTGTATATTGGGGCTTCTTTATGGACACAATGTCCAGTTGTGCTCATTCCCCTTCCATCAGGTTATAAAAAGAACGGAGAAAAAGGAAACTATCAATAAAACAAAACACAAATTTAAAATCTATGCTTTTTAAAAAATAAAATCATCTGAAACCTCTTTGCCTTTTTTTTTTTTTTTTTTTTTAAATAATGCTTACGGAGAAGATGGGTTCACTGGCTGAGAGTTTTTAAAAGTTCAATGGCATGGTGACATAATTCATCACCGTTCCCACGGATAACCGTGGGAAACCATCCCCATGTCATTCTTTAAGGAGAGAGGGAAGAATCAGAGTATGAATGGGTGCAACCACTGAACCTCAAGCCTTACAGTAAAGAATGCTGGTGTAGAAGGACTGAGGTTGAGATAGAGACTACAGAATGACAGTCTCTGGTATCCAGAGCAGATATTGTGATGTCATAATACCTCATTCCAACAATGTCTAAGAGCCAACCTCATCAATGATGTCACAATGGCTTCATTGTCCTATACTTGTCTCACATAAGAATCAAAGTATGAATGGGCAAAGCCACTGACCCTCAAGCCTAGCATTAAAGAATGCTGGTGTAGAAGGACTGAGGTTTAGACACTAAAGAATGACACAGGATGGTTTCCCGCGGGACGGGAACGGTGATAAATTCTGTCACTGTGTCATTCTCTGTTAATGACTAAAGGCATTTACCAAGCCTGAGTTCTGGTCAGCCTCATCTCCATTGCAACATTATGCTGTCTTTTAGTTTTATTTATTCATAAGTTTTGATGTATATTACATGAGAGCGATTTACAAATATGAATTAACATGCTTATTACAACCTCCAGTCTTTTCTTTCCACATAAATACTTCTCGCATGTCTTCATGAATAGTCTAATAATTACAGATTTGATGGCACCTATGTTTCAAACATCTGCCTCATAACCTTTACATTCTGCAGGAGTATTTAATTGACATACTGGAAACCTGCCAGACAGAACACCTGCCCCACTATGTAAAAGAAATGAGGGAGCAATACTGCATAGCCCTGGTGTGCCAAACAAACAGAATGCTTTTGTTTTCCCCTTAAATCAGAGTGTTTAATACACTGACATAGAAAATGGTGTCAGCTGAAACAAGTCTCACCTTATGCATGTCATTTCATTTTGATATAAAAACACAGACGAGCTCAACAAACTAGGGAAAAACAGGTAAGATGCGAGACCAAGGATGCTGCTTTAGAAGCACCTACAAGTGAATGCTAATAGCTGTTTCAGAAAGCTGTTACCTCATATTTACGTGGGGAAGTAGCTGGCATGCAGCAATTTGAAGGAAGAAAGACTGAAAAGTATATATGCAAATTTTCCAACTGACGCTAGCACAACTTTTATAGAAGTGCTCATTTAGGACAGGTCTCAAAACTTGGGAAAGAAGGGGTTAATGCCCATAGAGTCCATCCTTATCCTACTTTCTCTAGTCCTTAGACTCAATCTTCACCTTATTTCTTCTAGTCCAAGGGGGGGGTCAAACCTCAATCCTGGAGATTCACAGACCAATCTGAACATTATCTGCCAGTCCCAAACACACTAGTTAACTCAGAAAATCCAAAGACCAAAGAAGCATCTAACTATGATAAAATCCACAACCAGAAAAGAAAGTTTAAAAGAAAAAGTTATAAGAGAGCTAAAGAACAGAAGAGACAACGAAACAATTGTCACGATTATTATTATATTGTAAGCCGAGTATCTACTGTGCAAACCGCTATGATCTGCTGGTTAGGCGGTATATAAAAATAAATTATTATTATTCATCATTCAATGTATTATTTATTAGACCCAAATTTTATCTTTCTGTGGAGAATAGACTTGTGTAGGCCCTCAGACCCTCAATTCACTCTGTAAGAACATTCCATACACAGAGGGTGGGGTACCCATCGCTGATCAGCCTCAGCCTCAGCCTCCTTTGGGAGCTGGGCAACCCTTGGGAGGAGGAATGCTAGTCTCTGGCCATAAAAGCCATAAAAGCCACTGCTGACCAGTGCTGACAGGGGGCCCGGTGCAGCGGAGTAGAGTGGCCAGAGTGACCAGTCCTGACAGGGGGGACTGGTGCAGCAGTAGAAAGCCCAGTGGTAGGAAGGCCCGTCAAAAATTACAAAGACTAGCGGACACTTGATGAAGTTACAGGGAAATACTTTTAAAATCAATAGGAGGAAGTATTTTTTCAGTTAGAGAATAGTTAAGCTCTGGAACGCATTGTCAGAGGTTGTGGTAAGAGCGGATAGCTTAGCTAGTTTTAAGAAAGATTTGGACAGTTTCCTAAAGGAAAAGTCCATAGTCTATTATTGAGAAAGACATGGGAGAAGCCACTGCTTGCCTTGGATCAGTAGCATGGAATATTGCTACTTTTTGGGTTTTGACCAGGTATTAGTGACCTGGATTGGCCACCGTAAGAACAGGCTACTGGACTTGATGGACCATTGGTCTGACCTAGTAAGGCTATTTTTATGTCCTTATACACTGGCAGAGAGGTCTGGCCCTATAGTGAAGCCCAGTGGTAGGAGGGTCCATGGGGACCTTTACACTGGCAGGAAAGAGATAAGAGGTAGCTGGAGGGCCTGGTAGAGCCTGGGGTCAAGGAAAGGACTCAGGCTTGACTGGCGAAGAAAGATTCAAGTGATGGGGACTCAGGAGGTCAGGGAGTGAGGGACTGGCGGTGGATCCACAAGAAGCAGCTGGAAGAGCTGATGGAGCTCAAGACTTAATGGGTCAGATGGCTGATCGGTGGTGGGACCGGTGTGGCCGGTGGTGACTGGTGGAGAGACCGGTGATGGCACCGAGAGCTGTCAGAGAGGACCCCAGGTGATGCAGTCTGAGAGATCCTGTGAACATTGGCCAGAATCTAACGAGTGTCCAGCGGAGGGACTTGCTGGGACAGTGGCAACCTGCAAAGTGACCGTTAATGGCACTGGAGGCTGCCAAAGATGGAGGAAGGACTCTAGAGACCTGGAGAGATGGAGTCCAGGGAGGACCTCGGGACGACCAGGAGGTTCGGAAGACCTGGTCACATGTTTTAAGAACTGTGTCTAACTCTAACCCTGGTTTTTTTGTTGTTTGCTTTTTTTATGGAGATCTAAGGTGCCTGGGGGGTTTGGATTTGTGACAGGTAATAACGCTCAGCCTGGTCACAACAGTAGCACACAGAATGACAGCACCTTTTTATCTGTTCAGCTGAATCTGTGCACTTTGGATAGAAAAACATATTTATGATTATTAGCTCACTTGTTTGTGTATTTGTAAACTACTTTGATGTTCTCATAAAAGATAATATACAAGAAGAAGAAACAGACAAGAACTCCATTAATTATGCAGAGTGGCCCCCTCCCTTATACACCCCAACAGGTCAACAACATTAAAGGATCTAATTTCTGCAGACTTCAATCTCATTCATTAAGCCTAGGTGACATAGCTAGTAAGCTCCAAGGCCCAGGTTCTGTAAATTGCATTGTTATCGGTGGCCATCTTAAAAATGGCCGCCGATCACGTGAATCATACAACGGCACCGTTCACAGAATTGTGGCTACGTGAAAGGTAGGCACCAGAAATGTAGGCCAGAGTTTTCAAGACCTACATTTCTGGCACCTACCCTTCACAGAAATGACATCCACAGAGGCGCCTTACAATACCTAACGCCATTTTAGGCATGGTTAATACTGAAAGTGGCATTAGGCATCGTAAGACTACGATCCAAGTTTCGGCGATGACATGACCTTCTTCAAGGGACAATAATGAACTTGAAACGTACTGCGGACAGTGCGTATGAACTTGTCGGCATCTCTATTGAATGAATATATAAATATCTTATATGAATATGTTTGCTGGAATTTAAATTTTATGTTGCAATCATTAAAGACATTATGATCATTAGTTGGATTTGGTATCTCCAGTGCCTCTTTTCATTGTCTGCTCCAGCTGAAATACAGCAAGTTATTTCATCCTTAGCAGAAGCAATACTGCTGCTGAAGAAAATTCCTACAGTAAAGACTTGGAATGCTTTTGAAACTCTACTCCTGACAGATAAACTACTTACACGGTGTAGTTCAAATGCTTTCTTATCTTGTGCCTCTACAGTTCACTCTGGCAAATGGGATATATATATATATAATCAGGATTCATGCAAAAGCCCTTGTTATGAAGTCCAATAAATGGTAATTACATGCAACACTAGCAAGTTCTCCACAAAATGTGCTTAAAACCAACACATTATAGAGTAATTTGGCATTGCCCAGCTGTAGCTAATTGGAAGAGGGAGTGAACAGGCAGCTGTGGCACCTTCAAGTGCCTCTTCAGTGATAAATCCTTTTATAAAATTAAACTGTTATAAGCAGTACTAATTAAATTTAAGTAAGTTTGCTTGAAAACTCAAACATTAAAATAGATGAAACCAGCAGCCACAGCAATAATCTTACACATTTAAATTGTTCCTTTCTCTCCCCCATCTCCACATTAGTTACTTTAGGCCGGGGCTGAAATGGGTGCCTTTCTTTCTCGTGTGCCAGAGGGCTTATAAGGGGTTTTAAAATTGCAGATTTAAGGGTTCAGTTTGGGTTTTTTTTTGCAAGTACAAAAACATTTTAGGGGCCCTTTTACTAAGCTATGTTAGGTGCTAATACCTGCCTAATGTAGCTAAAAATGGAGTACTGTGAGGGGCACTCATGTGTAAGATGGGCAGACTAGATGGGCCATTTGGCCTTTATCTGCCCTCATGTTTCTATGTCCTGCAGTAACTCAAAAATGTGTCCCCACTAACTGCACACTAGAAAAATTTTCACATTTTTTAGAAAGGGGAGTTTCATAGGCAGAGAGTGGGAACGCCTGTGCTAGTCAGTTAGTGCATCTATATTACCACATGGACAACTACTGTAACCACATCTTCTGGCAAGGAATTCCAGAGCTTAACTATTGGTTGAGTAATTAAAAAAAAAAAAAATTCCTCCTATTTCTTTTAAAGGTACAGTACAAGATCCTTTATCCGAAATCCTTGGGACCGGGCATATTACAGTTTTTGGAGCTTTTCAGATTTTGGAATGGTAATGTTAAGTCAGAAAAAGACAGATATAATTGGAAAAATTGGAATAGTTTAAATTATAATTTTTGGTGGAACTCCTTATGTCATATTTATAAAATGGAGAGACTTATTGCAATGCAACAGGGTTGTTTCAGGAAATTTCAAGATATTTGGGAGCCATTAACAAAGTATTGTAATGATTAGAAAAATCTTGCTTTCCTTAAATTTACAAGTTCAATTATGGAGTGGGAGGGAGGGTATTTTTATTGTTACATGTTGTATAAGTATTGATTATATGATACATAAGGGTGGGGAGGGGGAGATAAGAGAATATTATATGTATCATTGTTGATTATTAAGTGATATATTTATGGTTATTTGTATGGATATGTTATCACACTTATAAGTTTAAAAATTAATAAAGATAAAAAAAAAAAAGAAAAAGACAGACCATAAGATCATAAAATCACCATCCTGAGTAGAATCTGCAGCTCTCTTTGCCGTTTTTCCAGCCCTCCAACTTGAATTGCAGAGAACAGGAGAAAAACCACCTGCATTGGTATCACATCGGGAAAACTGACTACTTCCAATTCACATCAAATTTCAGTTTTCAGAGCTTTTCTGTTTTCAGAATTTCGGATAAAGGATCTCATACCTTTATTCCATGTAACTTCATTAAGTGTCCCTTAGTGTTTGCGCTTTTTGAAAGAGTAAAAAAATGGATTCACTTGACTCAGAATTTTGTAGAACTCTATCATATCCCCCCCTCAGCCTTCTCTTTTCCAATCTGAAGAGTCCTAACTTCATTAGCTTTTCCTCATATGAGAGGAGTTTCATACCCTTTATCATGTTGGTTTCCCTTCTTTGAACCTTTTCTAATTCCACTATATCTGTTTTGAGATATGGTGACCAGAATTGCACACAATACTTAGGCCCTCTTCTATCAAACTGCAATAGCAGTTTTTAGTGCAGGGAGCCGCGCTGAATGGCCCGCGCTGCTCCCAACGCTCATAGGAACTCAATGAGCGTCGGGAGCAGCGCAGGCCATTCAGCGCTGCTCTCCACGCTAAAAACTGCTATCGCAGTTTGATAGAAGTGGTCTTAAGGTGACATCACACCATGGAGCGATACAAAGGCATTATAATATTCTTCATCTTAATTCCCATCCTTTTCCTAATAATTCTATTTGATTTTTTGGTCACTGCCAAACACTTGGAAGAAGATTTCAGCATATTGTCTAGGACAACACCATGACATTTTTGGAAGGGGGCGCAGACTCCTGAGGTGAACTCTAACATCTTTTTGGCAAACATCATGATTAATCTTAGTTTTAGAAATTGTTGGCAATTTATTTCTGTTAAATTCTTACGACTGTTTGTGATCTGCTACATTGTTAGTAACTCTTGATCTGTAAACCGCACAGAACCATGAGGTCGCTGCGGTATATAAGAACTAATGTAAAGTAATGTATTGTAATTTTATTTCTTTCCAATGTGCATCACTTTGTATTTGCCCACATTCAAATTTCATCTGCGATTTGAATGCCCAGTCTTCTGATTTCTAAAGATTTCCTGCATTTTTTCATCGTCTGTATGTATTTTAACAACATCTGCAAATTTAATCACCTGTCATTCCGATTTCTAGATCATTTACAAATATGTTATATAGCACCAGACCCAATACAGATCCCTGGAGCACTCTTCCACTGAGAAACATGGCCATGTAATAATACCCTCTGTTTTCTTTCCATTAACAACTTCCTAATAACACCAACAGGACACTACCTCCTATCCCATGGCTTTTCAATTTTCTCACAAGTCTCTCATGAGAGACTTTGTCAAAAGATTTCTGAAAATCTTCCAACAACCATTAGGACCAAACTCAACTACCTCAGATTTTTTTTTTTTTAAAAACCCTGAAAACCACCTGTACGACAGATCTCGACAACCTGTAAATTAGCCACTGCTGACATCCCAAGAAAATCACCACCAGTACCACACCAATACATTATTTCAAATACTGTATATACCATGATTCACCAACCATCTTCATGCAAATGGGGGTGATCGGAGGCATGCCCCCAACCAACTGCACGGATAGAATTGAGTCCGGGTGAGCCCTGACAGTAGTGACTGGAGAAGCAGCCTCTTGTCACTGCTGTCAGGGCTCTGCCAGCTTTTTTTTTATTTTTTATAGGCAGTAAAATATCAGGCCAAAAAAAAAAAAAAAAAAAAGCCTCCCCCTGTACCGAACATCCCCTCCCCAATGTGCAGCTGGCCCGGCATCCCCACTCCGACCAGCAAGGCCCATCCCCAGCCCGACCCTCCCCTGTACCTAAAAGTTGGGAGCAGGAGGGGTACTCAGTCCCTCCTGCACCGTAGGCCTCCCTCCTGCCACCAGCATGGCACGGCCCACCCCCCAACCAGCACGCCCCACCCCGTACCTAAAAGTTGGAAGCAGGAAGGGTGCTCAGTCCCTCCTGCTCCTCCAGGCTCCAGCGACGCATCTGCCTTGGCCTTGGGCCCCGCCCCTTTGCATCATGTGATGCATAGGAAGGGACCTAAAGCCTTGATTGGCTCAGGTGCCTCAGGCCCCTCCCAAGGAGGGGGAGAAGCATGAGGCACCTGAGCCATTCAGGGCCTTAGGTCCCTCCCCATGCATCACATGATGTACCGGAGCGGGGCCTAAGGCTCAGGCAGACGCATCACTGGGATCCGGAGGAGCAGGAGGGACTGACCATCCCCTCCTGCTCCCAACTTTTAGGTACGGGGGTGTCGGGCCGGGGGTGGGCAGGCTGTGCCGGTCAAGGGTGGGCCAGGCTGGTGGCAGGAGGGAGACCTATGGAGCAGGAGGGACTGAGCACCCCTCCTGCTCCCAACTTTTAGGTATAGGGGAGGTGTTAGGCCGGGCCAAAGGGGATGGGCAATTTTTGACTCTTCTGCTTTCTGCCGCCCTTCCCCACAGTGCAGCCCCGCTTTAAAACCACAGGCTCGCACTGCGGGGAAGGACGGTAAAGAGCAGGAGAGTCGGGGCAGGCAGAGAGTAGGAAGAGTCGGGGGAGCTAGAGAGAATCGCGGCAGGCAGAGAGCAGGAGAGTCGGGGGAAGCAGAGAGAACAGGGGAGCCAGAGAGAGAAGAGTTGGGGCAGAGCAGTTTTTTACACAAGCGACTGGTCCTCACCAGTCGTTTGTTCTTGATCGGCCAGCCAGTCGGTGTGTAGGGAAAAAAGGGTAGTGAATTGCATCATTCCTGCTTTGCATGACGATTCCCCTCATTTGCATACACGGATTGGGATGGGATTGCTACACAGATTAGTGAATTGGGTCAGAGGGAAATCGGGTTGCAAAGGATTTGCAAACCGATCGGTACACGATCGGTTTGCTTTGTGAATCTAGCCCTATATCAACCATCTTACATTTATCCACATGTTTTTCACAGCTTCACAGAAATTAAACAAATTGGTAAGGCAAGACATCCCTTGGCTGAATCCATGCTGACTCTGTCCAATTAAAACAGGTTTGTGTAAGTGCTCAGTAATTTTAATCTTTATAATAGTTTCCATTATTCTGTCTGGCACTGAAATCAGGCTTACCAGTCTAGAATTTCCTGGATTACACCAGAACCCTATTTATAATTATTATATTGGCCACTCTCCAATCTTCAGACATTATGGATGATTTTAATGCCTGGATACAGACCGCTAACAGCAGATCAAAAATTTCATGTTTGAGTTCTTTCTATACCCTGGAGTGTATACCATCCAGTCTAGGTGATTTACTACTCTGCCGTTTTGGCTTAATACGTCTTCCAGGCTGAGATTTCTTTCAGTTCTTTGCATAGTCACCCTTGAAAATCATTTCTGGGACAAGTAGATCTCTTATATCTTTTTCAGTAAAGACCAAAGCAAAGAATTCAGTCACTCTCTCTGCTATGGCTTTGTCCTCCTTGAGTGTCCTTTTTCCTCTTTGATGATCTAACAGTCCAAAAGCTTACTCCACAGGCTTTCTACTTCTGATGTACCTGAAAATGTTGTTAGTATGAGTTTTTGATTCTGTTGCAAGTTTCTCTTTCATATTCATTTTTAGCCTTCTTTATCAATGTTTTGCATTTAATTTGCCAGTGCTTGTGTTGCTTTTTATTTTCTTCATTTGCATCCATTCTTTGCACGATGTTCAATTGGATCTAACACCCTCTTTCACGTCACCTTTTAACCATGCTGGTTGTTGTTTGCTCTTCTTTCCACCTTTATTAATATATGGGAAACATCTGATCTGGGCTTTAAAATTGTATTTTTTTGGGGGGAGGGGGGCATTAGAATCCTGTATTTTCCTTGAACTAGAGCTAAATTTTTACTTTTAAAGTCTTTTTCCTCTTATTTGACTCATGTCTGCCAAATACTCAAAAGTCGGATTCCAAACTTGATCAGTAACCAGTTTCAAAATTATCAAAACATGATCAGCAATTTTAACCAAAATGATGGGCAGTAAAGACAATTAAATTTCACTGCACAATCTAATGGATGAAATCTGTTCTCTAAAAGGTATTCTGCAAGGCAATCATTGCACATTACTTTGTTTATACTGTATACCTTCTCACTAAATACTATAGTCTGTATTTCCCACCAAAGTATGTCTTAAGCATACTATGAATGTACTCTTGTAACCCATTCTAAATAAACGAATAAATAAATGAAATAAGTCAGACATAAATATTAAGCCCAAACACAAGCTAAACTGGACAGCTTGAAATCATATGCAATGCTAACTGGGAAACAATTTCCTCTTTTCAGTACAAACTGAAAGACATATCCTTGAAAGACTTGGAACAACCGCTCCAGATGCAACATCATTCAAATTCTAGGCATTAAAGAATACATAGAGGGAACAGTTCCTGTATCCTTTTTTGAAAGCTTCGTATCAAAATTTCTGAACGTCTGCTTTGATAAACCACTCTAAATTCAGCTTGCACACCGGGTTCCTTCCTTCTACCCACTAACCCCCACCCCCACCCCTTCGAGACTGGTTGTTCTGAAACTACTCAGATACCCTGTGATTTCCTCATTCTACAAAGAGAAAAGATCGGAGCTTAGCTTCAGTTTGAAGGTCTAAAAGAATTCATATTTTTCCTGATTTAAATAAACTTACAGTTCAAAGGCAGAAGAGCTTCCTTGTCTTCTGAGATGACTTGAAATCCCTCAGAGTTCATTACAGCTTACTCCACGTGGCCCTGATGCATGTCACAGTCCATAATAACACACACTTATTTGAGGACCCAGAAGCCTTAAATCCTTTTTGGATTCTGTATACATTGCATTTGTCTAGTTTTCAAGCCATATAAAAAGGATAGGGAATGGAACTGGGACTTATATACTGCCTTTTTGTAGTTTTACAACCACATTCAAAGTGAATTAATGTACCTAGCATATGTGATACCCGGGGCCCATCATTTTTGACACCCCCCATCTATATCAAAAATAGATTTTTAGTAACATATCGCACAACAAGAGTGTACCTAGGAAAAGGCAGCATCTTAAACACTGCAGTGAGCACTAGAACACCAACACATATATTGTAAAACTAAACAAGCCAGACCCACACAGTCAATTGATCCTGTAGTCAATGCCAACTGAAAACTATGTCCTTTTCATACACACAGAACAGAGATACACCCTCGCCCAATATGGAATAATCACAAAAAGTATGTAGACAAAAGTTAAACTGAACCACCAAGAAACCAGACTCTGCATACAATGCAACACCACAAAAACAGTGACACATGTCCCCTAATACTGTGAAAAATAGAAAGACAGTAGATGTAAATGTGAAAAAACTGATACATAACAATCACCACTTTACAAATTAAAGAAATAAAAATAAAACAAATAATGAGAAATAAGAAAATACCATTTTATTGGACTAATCCATTTTTCAATTAGCTTTCAGAGGCCAAATCTTTCTTCAGAACAGTACAGTATACTGCTGTTTTGCTATCCTATCCTGAGGAAAGAGGTTTAGTCCAAAAAATTGCCTTATTTCCATTTCCTATTTATAAACTTTTATCAATACAGTTACAATACTACTTGATTCTAAGTAAAGCAACAAAAAAATCTTTCTTCCTTTTGTCGTTTCTGCTTTAATCATCTTCTCTTTGCTCTCTTCTTTCTATACAGAGTTTGTCTTCTCTCCCTTCCATGAAACATCTGCCCTCTCTTTGCCCCTTCCACCCAGCTTCTGCCCTCTCTCTCTACCCCTTCCATCTACTATCCACCCTCTCTCTCTTCCATAAGGCATCTTCCCTCTTTCTATGTCCCTTCAATAAACTGTATATCCGGGGTCCCTTCTCTCCTTTGCACATGATTCATTTCAGCTTAACCCCTCTCCATTTTTCTGTCTCCACCCCCTCCCCTATGCTTTGGCATCTCTCTCTTTCTCTTCTCCTTTCCTTCCTTCCTACCCCACACCATGGTGTGGTATCTCTATCTCCTTCGCTTCCCTCCCCCCCATGCCATGGCATCTCTTTCTCCCCTTCCATGGTCTGGTATCTCCTTTCCTTTTTTCCTTTCCCTCCCTCCCATGGGCTTGGCATCTCTGGCTCCTCTCCCTTGTCTTCCTTCTCCCTCCTTCCCTCTCTCTCCACCAATTGGGTGCTGCTGCAGCATTTCTCTCCCCACTTCCCTGTGCAGCAACAGCATTTCTCCCCCTTCCCTGTGCAGCAGCAGCAGCAGCAGCATTTCTCCCCCCCTCCCTGTGCAGCATTTCTTCCCCCCCTTCCCTGTGCAGCAGCAACATCTCTTCCCTGCCCAGCATGTCTGGCCGGTTCCCCTGCTCAAAGCCGTGGGCGTCTACACCTCACGCGATCCGCGGCTGCATTGGAAGCCTTCTCTCTAACATCGTGACATCAGAGGGAACACTTCCGACGCAGCCACGGATTGCACGAGGAGCCAACGCCCATGACTTTGAGCAGGGGAACCGGCCAGAAGTGAAACAACCGCCAGAGGGAGCACAAGCTGGGACGTGGACATCACTGAGGGGGGCCGGCTGTGCACCCCCTTGGGGCGTGCACCTGGGGCGGACCGCCCCCCACCCCCACCCCACCCCCTTGGTACACCACTGTCAAAGTGGTTTACATACAGGCACTTCAGCCATTTTCCCTATCTGTCCTGGCAGGCTCACATTCTGTCTAATGTACTTTGGGAAGTGGATGATTAAGTGACTTGCACAGGGTCACAAAGAGCAGCTTAGGGTTTGAACCCACAACCTCAGGATGTTGAGGCTGTAGCTCTAACCACTATTCCACGCTCTTCCTTCTAATTTCTTGGACTTAACACCTCCAAATTCTGGCCATGCTTTACTTTAACAGTCCTCTGTCCAACATCCAAGTACCAAATCATTTGATTTAGCTCAATTCTTTTATTGTATAAAACTCTGTAACTGTATAAATATATATTCTTCTGTAAGAAAAAGGCCTCAGAAACACCTCCTCCGCCCTTGATAATGAGTTAGCATTGCGTTCACCATTTTCAACAGAATGCGCTCACCAGAGAAACTGAAGGACTTCCCTGCTTCTGGATTTAATTCTCTGCTGTTATAGTATGCCTACATCTTATAACAAAGACCATTGACTATTTTAGTAGCCTTCCTCTAGATCAGTGGTGTCAAAGTCCTTGAGGGCCGCAATCCAGCAAGGAAGTTATAAGATGTAGGCATACTTCATAACAACTTTTATTCCTAGTTACTTAATTAAATTCAATCTATGTAAAAGTATACATTTTCCTAACAGCTAATGTATTAGTTACCATTGCTGGACAAGAAATCAAGAGCTCTCAACCATAATATTTTTCCTGTTGAGGTAACCACTCTACTAATATTTGCTCATTGTCTCTACCTGTTATATAACAAATGTCATCATTTAATATCATACGCAGTTTGCTGAATTTCATATGTGCCATCAAAATTTTATCACTAAATTCTTCTTGGCAATGCAGTTTTATAACTCCCTTACATATATTCTTTAATATCATATGGTATTTTTTAAATAATCTTATATTACATAAACGTACATTTTGATTTCCCTGTTTTTCAATCTGGAAGTTCCTTCAAGCTTAATACTCTATAATCAGCAATCTGTGTGTTGGGGTGTCATCACCCACTCCTCCCATGTGCCCAGTCACATGTTACATAGCTAGTGCCCAGGGCCGGATTAAAGGGTAGGCCCAGTAGGCATGTGCCTTGGGCCTGATGCGCTGCTTCAGCATGGCCCGATGTTGCCCCATCCGATCCACAAAATCTATCTCCCTTGGCAGCAACTCCTATCAACCGCCTTGAAGATTTCTCTCTGCCTTGTCGTAAGTTGCTTTGGGGGCCAGGATCAGGGCCAAAATGCAACAGAGAGAAAACTCCGAGGCGGGTCTCACTTCCAATCTCCCAATAGCATATTTTTTGGGGGGGAGGGTATGATTAAGCAGTCTTTTAGACCTGAACATTTTGCAATTTAGAAAATAATAAACCGCACGCATTTTTCTTTTAGTTAATGAATCCTACCTGTTGAAGATTTGGAGAGAGAGATAAAACGGATCTCTCACTTGCCTACAGACCACTATTTAAATTCAAGATAATTATATTTATGAAGAAACCTGATTTGTTTTGATTTTGTTTGTCTTTTAATCTAATGTTTTTAAACTTTGTTAAAATTGTTTTAAGATTGTTTTAAGATTGATTGTTCCCCCATAAGTTGTTTTAAATTGTGCATCGCTTAGAATATTTTTTTATATAGGCGATTTATCAAATAAACGTGAACTTGAACTTGAATATACCGGTTATTTTAAAAAAGCAGCTATGCCATATACAGCAATTCTACTTAGTCGCCTGACTATCAAAATAATGTAATTCAGAACTTGATATGCATACACTCGCACACGCAGATAAAAGATTCATAGTGTCCCACAGAAGTTAGAACTGAAATAGCAAAGACACTTGTGAAAGGCAAAAGCCAAAGTATTTGGGTTCACTTCTTCCCTTTTGCTGGCTGGAAGTCTCACTGGGATGCTCCAAAGGAGGGAATAAGAGAGTAATAGAAATGGCAAATAGTGACAAGGCAAAGAAGAACAGAGTTCCAACTGCTTTGTTTTTTCTACTGTTGATTCACCACTTACTAAAAGTTAATGATGTGCAGAAAACATCAAATCAGAAAACAGCGGGGGAAGAAACAAATGCACGCTGATAGCTTACAACTGAACACAGAACAGCTTGGAAAGACCGTGAGACCGTGAGAAAATACTAACTTTTAATCTTTCACCTAGTACCACCAATACCATCAATTTCATGTCAGCTGCCTCACTTCACATTTAATAATAATAATAATAGTTTATTCTTATATACCGCCATACCCAGCGAGTTCAAGGCGGTTTACATCGAATTAGATTAGGATCTGCCTAGACAGGCAGATTTACAATTATTTATCAGATTTACAGCTTTAATCAAACTAGACAGAGGATGTGGAAAGTAGGGAAAAAGGGGAAGGCCTCATGAGGGAGGCGGAGTGGGGAGGGGGGGAGCATTGTGTTTTGGGGGGGGGGGAGATATGGAAGGGTTAATAAGAAACAGATAAGCTGTTATATTTCAGTGACCAGGAGAGAAGACGAGGAGAAGAAAGGGAGAGTTATTTTAATCTCCGATGTCAAAGCTAATAAACTTAAATTAACAGTCGCCAGATGGGGGCTGGTAGTAGTACAACCCATTTTATGCAATTAGGAAGAGAGACACAAGCCACAAAGTGTTTGAGGATGGGGTTAAAAAACAGAAGCGTGTGGAGTTTAGTGAAGTGGATGATGGTGAACATGAAATATATGGAGAAGAGTTCCCCTTGAGTGGAAACAGAAGGGAGGAAGAGCAGAATGGAGCATTCTGCTCTTCCTCCCGGTTTCTGATTAACAGGTTGTCATCTCCCAGAACTGGCACAGGCACGCCGGCCTGCAGTGTGACAGCCTGGTGGAAGTTTAGACTCGGCTTCATCGCCACCAGCTTTTTCATGGTTTGGAGGATAGCAGAGCCTTGGGAATCCATGAAATGCTGGGAGTAAGACAAGTCCACGATGGATTGAGGTGGAAATGTTTGCCTGATGGAAGCACTCAGCTTAATCCCAGCAGCCGCCCAAGCACTCCAAAAAATCATGCTTGGTCTTTGCTCCCTCCCTCCTTTGCTGCACACTGCAGCATCCTACTGGTTCACTCAGGTCCTCAGCTCTTGCAGCGTTTATAAAAATCAGAAAAAAAAACTTGTACCACCACCCACTCCCCATGCTGGGGAGAAGGGGAGAGATGTTGGACTATAGGACTCCCTGGATATATTTTAAGTCAGCTCCGGAGAGAGGGGATGAGAGAGAAAGGAGAAATGCTGGACCAAAGGTGGGGTAGAAGAGACTGGAGAAAGAAATGATAAGCCCAAAAAATAGGGGGGAGGGGGTGAAGAGAGAGAGAAAGAGAGATGGTAGACAGATACTGGATGCAGAGGGGATAGTAACATAGTAAATGACGGCAGATAAAGACCTAAACAGTCCATCCAGTCTGCCCATAAGTTATACCCATTAAAAAATACACGATTAAATGAACTTCTTTGAACTGAAGATATGCTGGATGAGCTGCAGCCAGGAAACAAGAGCATGTTGGTCCTGGGGATGGGAAGAGGAAGGGAGAAATGCTGGACAAGGAGGGAAGATATAGAAATGTTAGACTTAGGGGAAGCTGTTAATAGCATTTGCCCCTAAGTTTCTCCTATCCTATCCCCTTCCAAGTACTAAGAACAGGTGATTGCATTTCTCCCCAACATGGAAATCTTCAGGGAGAATGTGGACAGCCTATGCCTTTTCTCATTCCAAGCCAATTCCCTTGAGAATAGATTAACTAAATCTCTTTGTGGACAATGCTTGAGCTGAACCTGCCATGGTTATAAGTCCCTACATAACTCCCTCTAATTTACTTAGCAAGATAATTAATCATTTGCACTAACAGAAGCTTCAGGTTGAACATCGTTTGGTCTATGATCTAAGTAAAGGGGGCCGGAGAGTTGTTTCCACAACAGGGAAAATGAGGTTTAACGTGAATAACTATAAGCTGATGCATGTCGATAACAAAAATCTTATACACAAATATAGGATGTCCGGTGCAGTACTCAGAGAGACCCCTCAGGAAAGAGACTTGGGAGTACTGGTAGACAAGTCAATAAAGCCATCCGCGCAAAGCACGGCCACGGCAAAAAGGGCAAACAGAATGCTAGGAATGATTAAGAAGGAGATCACAAACATATCGGAGAAGGTTATCATGCCGCTGTACTGAGCCATGATACGCCCCCACCTGGAATACTGCGTCCAGCACTAGTCGCCCTACTTGAAGAAGGACATAGTACAACTTGAAAGGGTCCAGCGAAGAGCCTTCCTCCTGCCTCCAACTAAGAAGGTATGAGGGAAGGGGAGGCAAGTGATTTCATTAGGCCACCAGGAAAATGTATTTGCTAGGAGGCCCAGCCCAGGGCTCAGGGCCCAAGACCCCACTGGTTCAGGTAAGATTTGGGGGGAGGGGGGTTAGAGGAATCCAATGGACCACTGGAGTAAAATCATCAATATTATAACACCCTTGTGCCTATGCTTCTGCAATCCCCCAAAATATTTTTGTTTTTTGTTGTTTTTTTTAAATACAAAACACAGTCCCCCCTATGGTTTCATGGTCTATGACCACTTCATCAGGGTATTTGGGACTGTATCTAGGAAAACAAATTAATATAAGGGAGTCTGTATATCAAAAGGCTTTCAGACTTAAATATAAAGGAAAATATGATAAGCAGTTAAACTTACAGATATATAAGCTCTTCCTTCTTTCTTGCTCTGTAGTTAACCATGGTGAACCATAGGGGGGCTGTGTTATATATAAAAAAAGAAGAAAAAAAACATTTTAGGGGTTTGCAAAAGAGCACAAGGGCGTTACAACATTTCATAAGGAGCATTGAAGGTTTTTTATGCCTTTGATGTGTGTGTGGTACAGCCATTGTTGCTGGCACATTCCCACAGTGGACAATCCAGGTCACCAGTACCTGGCCAAAACCCAAGGTGTAGCAATATTCCATGTTACCGATACAGGGCAAGCAGTGACTTCCCCTGTGTCTCTCTCAATAACAACTCTGGACTTTTCCTCCAGGAACTTGTCCAAACCTTTCTTAAAACCAGCTACACTATCTGCTTTTACCACATCCTCTGGCAACACGTTCCAGAGCTTAACTATTCACTGAGTGAAAAAAATTTCCTCCAATTGGTTTTAAAAGTATTTCCCTGTAACTTCATCGAGTGTCCCCTAGTCTTTGTCATTTTTGACAGACTGAAAAAACTATCCACTTGTACCTGTTCTACTCCACTCAGGATTTTGTAGACTTCAATCATATCTCCCCTCAGCCGTCGCTTTTCCAACCTAAAGAGCCCTAACCGTTTTAGGCTTTCCTCAAATGAGAAGAGTTCCATCCTCTTTACCATCTTGGTCGCTCTATTTTGAACCTTTTCTTGCACCACTATATTTTTCTTGAGATAAGGGGACCAGAACTGAACGCAATACTCCAGATGAGGTCTCACCATGGAGCGATACAGTGGCATTATAACATTCTTAGTCTTGTTAACCATCCCTTTTTTAATAATTCCTAGCATTGCTTTTTTGGCCACTGACGCACATTGGGCAGAAGATTTCATCGTATTGTCTACGATGACACCCAGATCCTTTTCTTGGGTGCTAATCCCCAAGGTGGACCCTAGCATCCGGTAACTGTGATTCAGGTTATTCTTCCAATGTGCATCACTTTGTATTTGTCCATATTAAATTTTATCTGCCATTTGGATGCCCAGTCTTCCAATTTCCTAAGGTCCGCCTGCAATTCTTCACAATCCGCATGTGTTTTAACAACTTTGAATAATTTAGTGTCATCTGCAAATTTAATCACCTCACTCGTCATTCCAATTTCCAGATCATTTATAAATAAATTAAATAGCATCGGTCCCAGTACAGACCCCTGCGGTACTCCACTATTTACTCTCCTCCATTGAGAAAAATGACCATTTAACTCTACCCTCTGTGTCGGCAAAAAGGGCGAACAGAATGCTAGGAATGATAAAGAAGAGGATCACGAACAGATCAGAGAAGGTTATCATGCCGCTGCACCAGGCCATGGTGCGCCCTCACCTGGAGTACTGCATCCAGCACTGGTCGCCGTACATGAAAAAGGTCATGGTACTACTCGAAAGGGTCCAGAGAAGAGCGACTAAAATGGTTAAGGGGCTGGAGGAGTTGCCGTACAATGAGAGATTGGAGAAACTGGGCCTCTTCTCCCTTGAAAAGAGGAGACATGATCGAAACAGTCAAAATACTGAAGGGACTAGACTTAGTAGACAAAGACAAGACTGTTCACACACTCCAAGGTAGGGAGAATGAGAGGGCACTCTCTAAAGTTGAAAGGGGATAGATTCTATAGAAACGTAAGGAAGTTCTTCTTCACCCAGAGAGTGGTGAAGAGCTGGAACGCTCTTCTAGAGTCTGTTGTAGAGGAAAACACCCTCCAGGGTTTCTAGACTAAGCTGGACAAGTTCCTGCTAAATTGGAACATACGCAGGTGAGGCTGGACTCATTTAGAGCACTGGTCTTTGACCTGGGAACTGCCGTGTGAGCGGACTGCTGGGCAGGATGGACCACTGGTCTGACCCAGCAGCGGCAATGCTTATGTTTTTATGTTCCTAATCCAGAACTGAACTTTGCCACCTATCCCCATGACACTTCAATTTTCTCAGGAGCCTCTCGTGAGGAACTTTATCAAAAGCTTTCTGAGAATCTAGATACACTATATCAACCGGTTCACCTTTATCCACATGTTTATTCACACCTTCAAAGAAGTCAAACAAATTTGTGAGGCACGATCTCCCTCGGCTGAACCCATGCTGACTCCATCTCATTAAATCATGTTTGTCTACGTGTTCCACAATTTTATTTTTTCTAATCGTTTCTACCATTTTGCCCCGCACTGAAGTGAGGCTTACCGGTCTGTAATTTCTCAGATCTCCCCTGGAGCCCTTTTTAAAAATCGGCGTAACATTGGCCACTTCCAATCTTCAGCCTTTTTCGTTCTCTGCTACGAGAGTGTGTTCATAGTGGTTATTTAGAGTATTTTGGTGGAGAGGTTTAAATTTCATGTTTATATTTAGATGAAGATATCTCTATAGCTGCTATTTTCATGTGTCTCCTTAAATACTTGATAAGATTAGTGGCAGTCATTTGAAAAAGCATTTGTTAATGCAAAAGGCACTTGACAAAGAGTAGATTTTTGCTTTATGATACTCATACTGTTTTGAGGTGGAAAAGATTTTTATATACATACTCAGTATGTCATCTGCACAGGACTGATTTTCTGACATTGTGTCAGACCTACCTCTAATCAGTGTTGAACACATATTCACCAATGCTTTTGTTTGCAATAAAATTCAAGACTGAATGCCACATTAACACAGAATTATTATAACTAAATCCACCCTGGAAGGCAATTTTACTCTTGGACCAGTTAACCCAGATATAAAATTGTTCCAAATTAAATGCCTGATATCCACAAGGGTGTTTCTCACTGGATCAGTGGGGAAAGTGTTTAGTATACAGGCTCTTATATTTATATGAATGGGTTTGGTAGTAATATGAACACTTCTCAACCTTATTTTGTTAGGATCTATGCACAAGCTTTGCATCTCTGTTTCAGTGCCACATAATCCAGCTGACCCCATGAGATACAAAAAAAAACAAACCATCTGGTTCCTAGCTAAAGCAATAAAATTAAACCTCCCATAAACAGTGTGAACACATGAGCAGACTAAGGGCTCCTTTTATGAAGTCGCGTTGGCGGTTTAACGCACGAGCGAGCGCTAAACTGCCGGCCACGATAGCCACTACTGCCTCCTCTTGAGCAGGCAGTAGTTTTTCGGCTAGCGCATGATAAAAAGTCGCATGCGATAAAACCGCTAACGTAGCTTCGTAAAAGGAGCCCTAACTCATATATTTAATTCCAAAGTATTTCCACAATATGCATAATATGGAACCATGTTAATAAAATTATAACTGAATCTTGAAGTAACTGATTTAGGGACAGAAGAGCTTCTGTATATAATCAGTTTAGATTTCTGCAGATGGAAGGAGCTCTAAAAAGACTTCATACACAGCCTTAACTAGGGCAGAACAAGCAGGGCAGCTGCCCAAGTCAGAAAGCGCTGGGAGTGTCCTTGTTGATGCTAGGCCCGGTGCAGGCCTTATAAGCTTCAGCAGAGAAACAGACCCATGTTACAAGGAGAAATTCAATGCAACCATCCCCCCACTTGCTCCCAAGACGAAGAGCAAGCAAACCAACATCCACACCCTCCCATCCTAAAGGCCGAAGAAGGAACCTATGATTTAATGCCCCTATTGCAGCCTGCCCATCTGATCTCATTGGCAGGGGAATGCTCCCTATCACCAAGAACTGCAAACAAGGCAAAGTAGTGGGGAGAAGAAGTGTAGAGGCATCAGTTAGATTTAAATCCTAGTTTCCCTGGATTTCAGCTCATTGCTCTCACCACTAGGATACTGCTCCTCTCATAAGATTCATCAGCCCTTGAACACAATAGGAGAAAAAAATAAATACTAACTGCAAGAGTTGACAAGGAGGAGTGCCTGATGTAAGACAGCAGGGGAAGAAAAGGGATAAAGAGGTAAAAATTGAAAAAAGGCCTTGGAAAAGAAATTAGGAAGATATCTAAAAGAAACCAAGACCAGATAAAACTTGTCCATACAACAGGCAGAAAGAAAATATTTTACTTTGTCAGCTTTGGGAAAGTAGGTGGGATTTGATATACTGCCTTTCTGTGATTACAATCAAAGTGGTTTACATATTATGTAAGGTACTTATTTTGTACCTGGGGCAATGGCGGGTTACGTGACATATCCAGAATCAGAAAGAGCTACAGTAGAAATCAAACCCAGTTCCCCTTGTTCTCAGGACAATGCACTAACCATTAGGCTACTTCCTCATATCTTTGCTATGTACAGGTAGAAATCCATTTGTTTTCTCTCTTACACTGCTAGTAGTCTGATTTTTTTTTAGGTTTCTATTTCAGATTTCTTGCATATTTGTGGACCCTTCTGTATTAGGTAAAGAGTGGTACGACACTGGGCCCTTTGATATGACTGAGGTGAGAAATTCTGATAGTTCACAGTGGCCAGATAAATCTAAGAGGGTCACCTTTTTGACTACTTGGTGATTATTAATTTATAACACCAATATCAGAGCACCAACTTGTGGTGCTGCATACAGGGTGGAAGTGAACCTTTTTGCTTATCCATAGCTGCCACATTCTCTGGTTCCGGATCGGCCTAGAAGACTGAATGAGATAATCAGGCGATCATGAAGAACTTGGTCAGAGGGTACCCGGACAGCAGCAGAGCTGGAGGTATGGAACAGAAGACACCCCAAGTCCACTCCTTTAAAAGGAACAGTTTGAGGGATGGACTGGATTGGCACACTGCTGCCAGTATTTTGATCAGTTTCCATTCCCGATACACAAGTGGGGGGAAGGGTTTGAAGGCATTTGCCAGGCAAAAGAATGACTGGATCAAGTTGTTTGGTCAACCTGTGGTAAGTTGATAACACACCTAGAAGCAATGGAGAGAACTGAAGGCTCAAGGCATCAGGGACTAGAAAGGCACTTGAGGACCATCAAGGCCTGAGGGAAGCTCAATGACCACAAGGGTGACAGGGTACAGCTGAGCAGTTTAAGGTCTACTGGGGAGAATCGTGGGGAAGGGAGCTGCTATTTTTAAATATATTGAGCCTCTCAACTCCTAATATGTACAGTGTATCATTCTGCTTGTCTTTGCATTAAATTTTAACTGACAAATATTATACCATTCTTCTAATTTTTTTGATCACTTCTGATGTTTTCTACCCAGGATATCCACTCTGTTGCAAATCACCTGCAAAGAGGCAAGCTTTCCCTTTAAACTCTTCAGCAATGTTGTTCACAAATATACTGAAAAGACTGGCCCCAAAATCTGATATCTGAGGCACTCTGCTATTCACATTTCCATCCTTCACATGAACTCCATTTACTACCACCCTTTGCCTCCTATCAGTCAGCCAATTTCTCATCCAATTTACCATCCCCAACTCTTAGCTTATCTATGAGCATACTACAAGGAACCGTATCAAAGACTTTGCTAACATCTAAATTTATTTATTTTAGGTATTAATACTGTCTATCAAGCAGTTTACAATAAGGTACTCTAGCATTTTCCCTATCTGTCCTGGCAGGCTCACAATCTATCTAATGTACCTGGGTCATTGGAGGATTGAGTGATTTGCCAAAGTCACAAGAAGCAACATAGAATATGAAACCACAACCTCAGGGTGCTGAGGTGGTAGCTCTAACCACTAGAAAACCCAAAGAAACAAGGTGGAGAGACGATGTTCCTGAAAAGGACTTTATTAAAAATGCATAAATATGTAGCAATCCACATAAACATCTTAAGGACCTAGGGCTAGATTCACTAAGCAAACCAATCGTGTACCGATCAGTTTGTGACCCCTTTGCGACCCGATTTTACTCCGGCCCAATTCACTTACCTCTCTGCCGATCCGATTCTGATCCGCACATGCAAATGAGAGAAATGGCATGAAAAGTAGGCAGGGACGCAATTCACTAAAGAAATCTTGCAAACCGACTGGACTGGCAGGTCAACAAAGACCAGTCACAAATGTCCTTTCTGACTCTCCAGCTCCTTACCGCCCTGCTCTCTGCTGCCCTGACAAAATATTTATCTCTCTGCCCCGATCTCAACTTTCTGCCCCATCTTGCCCTGCTCTCAGCTGCCCTGACCCTGGATCTCTGCCCCGATCTCCTGCTCCTCTCTGCCCTAATCTGCTGCTATGGCCACCCTGCTCTTGCCCCAAATATCTTCTGCCTGCTGCCATGACTTGCCGCCCTGCTCTTGTCCCAAATCTCTCCTGCTGCCCCGACTCTCCTGCCCTTCCCCACACTGCAAGCCTGTAGTTTTAACCCACGAGTTAAAACCACGGGCTCACTGGGCTAGTAAAAGTTTTTTTTTAAAAAAGTCATGGCTCTAGACGGCTCCAAGACGCATGCGCAGACCATCTACAGATGGTCTGTGCATGCGTCGAGATCACACACTAATGATCCGTGCAGTCAGAGGGGGGCGTTCCTCCGATCGCCTTCATTTTAATTTTTTTGTTTTGTAAATTCGTCGGGCCTACACGGATCGGCCACGCTATGGAGGCTAGTGAATCTAGACCCTATTCTGCTGGGAACACTGGACCCAACACGCTCCATATTTCGACAAACGAGTCTTCCTCAGGAGTCCCTGCTAGTCCTAGGGTGAAAGATACGTGGAAAGGCTAAACAATCCAAAAGTAATCTCTTCTGCACCGTCTAGTCCTAGTCCAATCTCAATACCTTCTCCCAAAGCAAATGCTCACTGCAATGCATACCATCCCGTGATAGTGTGATTCGGACACCACCTCTTTTGTTTTGCTTTAACCACTAGGCCACACCTTCCTCCGTACCCAGCAAATGCCCAGATAAAAAAATGGAATCAGATTCGAACAACAAGATTAGCCTTTGGTAAAGCCATATCGTCTCAGAGCTTATAACTCATTGGATTATAAATATATATTTATTTCTAAAATTTACCTCCCTGTGAACAAAGCTGCCCTGTGAACTTCAATAAAATAAGTTGCTCAACATTTCATATTCTGCTCTTTTCACTGGTTTTCAGCATTATATCTGCTTAATTTCTCTTCTCCTCCCTGTTTCTTACTTTAAAAAAAGCAAAAAAGCACAAAAAAATAAACCCTTCTCTTTTCTCTGTTAAATCTTATTTCCTCTTCCTCTTCATAGGAATAAGGGTAAGACTTATAGTCCCACCATATATAGAGACACAAATAATCAGGACTACTCAAATCAAGTCACTTCACAACCAATCAAGATGACCTTTATTCTATGCAATCACTGTGGTGCTTTAATTCCAAGACACACTATTTGGAGGCTTAAGGCTTGCCCCATCTGTCTTCAACTTGCTAGTATTAAGGAGGAGCTCTGCAAACTTAAACAGGAATTGAATACAATTAAAGCAGCTTTCATCACTCCACAAAATCATACCAACTTACCACCTCTACCTCAAAGAATAAAACAGCGCAGGAATAAATGGGTCACAGTAGGCTCAGGAAGACTGCGACATGTAACACAGAAACATCCACCTTCACTAATATTACCTCTACAGAATTCCTTCGCTCCACTAGTGCACTGCGATACTCAAGAAAACACAAGGGAGGTGGGACTGGAACCAATAAAGGTAACTCAAGAGAGCAAGCACACCCTAAGCACAAATAAAAAGGCCAAAAACAGAAAACTATTACTGTTGGGGGATTCCATCATCAGAGGCATTAACCTTGGACACAAGGCGAGGAGACCAAAATAGTGAAATGACTTCCAGGATCCTCAGCTACCAGGAGTTCCAGGCAAATACAGACTATAATTAAGGAAGAAACTAAGGATTTTAACACTGATGTTGTTATCCAACTGGGAACAAATGACCTGGCCAACAACTCCACACTTGCAGCACAGAAAGCTCTTCGGGAGCTTGTAGAGGGCATGAAACCTTTTGTAAACACTTTAGCTTTTTCTGAAATACTGCCTGCATATGGAAAGGGAGAGCAAAGAGTGAAAAACACAGAGGACTTTAATAGATGGCGCAAAGCCTGGTGTCATCAAGAAGGCTTCAGGTTCATAGGAGGATGGGGAAATACATGGAAGGACAAGAAGCTATATTGCACTGATGGGCTACATATTACTACAGCAGGAAAAAGAAACCTTGCAGAGAAATTTAGACAATATTTTTCTAGGCATTTAAACTAGAAGGTGGGGGTGGTGTATGTACGAAGGACAATTATATAGAGACCACCCCCGGCAAAAGAAAAGATGTGATAGTAGTAAAGACTGCAACATAAGCAATATCAGCAACTCATTTCTTAGTATTGCAACGGAAAGTGAAACGAAACAAAAATCCATACGAAAAAGGAGATTATCACTGAAAAATAGCTGGAAAGAGATGACCACAAATGCTCGCAGTCTAAGCAACAAAGTTCATGATCTGCAAGCTCTGATGTTAGAGGCAGATCTAGATATTGTCGCTATCACAGAGACATGGTTCAGTGAATCACATGGACGGGATGCAAACATACCAGGATATAATCTTTTTAGGAAGGACAGAGATGGTCAAAAAGGTGGAGGAGTAGCTCTCTATGTAAAGATCAATATCCAAGCGACCGAAATGCAAGGGACCTGGGGAGAGGAAGAAGCGATATGGATTGCTCTGAAAAGAGAAGATGGAACTTCTATCTATGTGGGTGTAGTCTACAGACCTCCGACTCAATCGCAGCAATTTGATAAGGATCCGATTGTGGATATCCAAAAGTTTGGAAGGAAAGAGGAGGTTCTGCTGTTGGGAGATTTCAACCTGCCGGATGCGGACTGGAATATTCCGTCTGCAGAATCGGAAAGAAGTAGGGAGATTGTGGATGCCTTTCAAGAGGCTCTGCTCAGAAAAATGGTGACGGAACCCACAAGGGAAAAAGCGATATTGGATCTGGTCCTCACAAATGGAGAGAGTATCTCTAATGTTCGAGTGGGTGCTCACCTGGGAAGTAGCGATCATCAAACGGTTTGGTTTGATATATCGGCTAAAGTGGAGAGCAGCCGCACGATACTTAAAGTCCTAGATTTCAAACGTACGGACTTTAATGCTATGGGAGAGTACCTGAAGAAAGAGCTGTTAGGATGGGAGGATATAAGAGAAGTGGAAAGACAGTGGTCTAAGCTGAAAGGAGCGATAAAAATGGCTACGGACATTTATGTGAAGAAAATCAATAAAAACAAGAGAAAAAGGAAGCAGATATGGTTCTCCAACCTAGTGGCTGAGAAAATAAAGGCGAAAGAGTTGGCGTTCGTGAAATATAAAAAAAACCAAGAAGAGGAGAGCAGAAAGGACTACAGGGTGAAACTGAAAGAAGCCCAGAGAGAGATACGTCTGGCGAAAGCACAGGCGGAAGAACAAATGGCTAAAAATGTAAAAAAGGAAGACAAAAAATTTTTCAGATATATTAGTGAAAGGAGGAAGATGAAAAATGGAATTGCTAGGCTAAAAGATGCTGGGCACCAATATGTGGAAAGTGATGAGGAGAAAGCGAATGTGCTAAACAAATACTTCTGTTCTGTGTTCACAGAAGAAAATCCTGGAGAAGGACCAAGATTGTCTAGCAAAGTTACACGAGAAAATGGAGTAGATTCTGCGCCATTCACGGAGGAGGGTGTTTATGAGCAACTTGAAAAACTGAAGGTGGACAAAACGATGGGACCAGACGGGATCCATCCCAGGATACTAAGGGAGCTCAGAGAGGTTCTGGCGAGTCCTATTAAAGACTTGTTCAACAAATCTCTGGAGACGGGAGTGATTCCTGGGGATTGGAGGAGAACGGATGTGGTCCCTATTCATAAAAGTGGTCACAGGGATGAAGCAGGAAACTACAGGCCGGTGAGCCTCACTTCAGTTGTTGGAAAAATAATGGAAGTGTTGCTGAAAGAAAGGATAGTGTATTTCCTTGAATCTAATGGGTTACAGGATCCGAGGCAACATGGCTTTACAAAAGGTAAATCGTGCCAAACGCACCTGATTCAATTTTTTGATTGGGTAACCAGAGAGCTGGATCGAGGACATATGCTAGATGTAATTTACTTGGATTTCAGCAAAGCCTTTGATACAGTTCCTCATAGGAGGCTGTTGAACAAACTTGAAGGGCTGAAGTTAGGACCCAAAGTGGTGAACTGGGTCAGAAACTGGCTGTCGGACAGACGCCAGAGGGTGGTGGTTAATGGAAGTCGCTCGAAGGAAGGAAAGGTGACTAGTGGAGTCCCTCTGGGTTCGGTGCTGGGGCCAATCCTGTTCAATATGTATGTAAGTGACATTGCTGAAGGGTTAGAAGGAAAAGTGTGCCTTTTTGCAGATGATACCAAGATTTGTAACAGAGTAGACACTGAAGAGGGAGTGGAAAATATGAAAAAGGATCTGCAAAAGTTAGAGGAATGGTCTAATGCCTGGCAACTAAAATTCAATGCAAAGAAATGCAGAGTAATGCATTTGGGGATTAATAATAGAAAGGAACCGTATATGCTGGGAGGAGAGAAGCTGATATGCACGGACGGGGAGAGGGACCTTGGGGTGATAGTGTCCGAAGATCTAAAGGCGAAAAAACAGTGTGACAAGGCAGTGGCTGCTGCCAGAAGGATTCTGGGCTGTATAAAGAGAGGCTTAGTCAGTAGAAGGAAGAAGGTGTTGATGCCCCTGTACAGGTCATTGGTGAGGCCCCACTTGGAGTATTGTGTTCAGTTTTGGAGCCCGTATCTGGCGAAAGATGTAAGAAGACTTGAGGCGGTCCAGAGGAGGGCGACGAAAATGATAGGAGGCTTGCGCCAGAAGACGTATGAGGAGAGACTGGAAGCCCTGAATATGTATACCCTAGAGGAAAGGAGAGACAGGGGAGATATGATTCAGACGTTCAAATACTTGAAGGGTATTAACGTAGAACAAAATCTTTTTCAGAGAAAGGAAAATGGTAAAACCAGAGGACATAATTTGAGGTTGAGGGGTGGTAGATTCAAAGGCAATGTTAGGAAATTCTACTTTACGGAGAGGGTGGTGGATGCCTGGAATGTGCTCCCGAGAGAGGTGGTGGAGAGTAAAACTGTGACTGAGTTCAAAGAAGCGTGGGATGAACACAAAGGATC
This sequence comes from Geotrypetes seraphini, assembly GCF_902459505.1. Lineage (NCBI taxonomy): Eukaryota > Metazoa > Chordata > Amphibia > Gymnophiona > Dermophiidae > Geotrypetes > Geotrypetes seraphini. Next base: position 538,924,569 of record NC_047084.1, read on the forward strand.
TAGAATCAGAAAATAAGATTAAATATTGAACTAAGGCCAGTACTGGGCAGATTTGCACGGTCTGTGTTTGTATATGGCCGTTTGGTGGAGGATGGGCTGGGGAGGGCTTCAATGGCTGGGAGGGTGTAGATGGGCTGGAGTAAGTCTTAACAGAGATTTCGGCACTTGGAACCCAAGCACAGTACTGGGTAAAGCTAAGAAGAAAAAATTTAAAAATTTAAATTGAATCAGGTTGGGCAGACTGGATGGACCATTCGGGTCTTTATCTGCCGTCATCTACTATGTTACTATATGTTACTTAACACCTAAGCAGTTTACATAAAAACACGCATATTAACTTAAATACAACACACTCACTCATAACATCAGCATAATACAACAACAATGAACAATACAAACAGTGCTCTATAGATAATATTCTCTGACTCTAACATGATAGTACCAGTCTACTTCTGATGACAATTCAAGAAAAAGCTTGTACAAAAAAGTGTTAATTAACTGTTTTTTAAAGCCTAAACCTTTCAGACACAAGTATAAGTAAGAGCCCAGCAATGTGTTCCATAATGCTGGGTCTGCTACAGAAAAGGCTAAGTGTCTAGTACTGACATATGTACATCAATCTCTTCCGGAGTAACACATAAAGGAACAATGTCTACTTCAAACGTCTTTTATCATACTGTGGTGCTCAGATTCCAAGATGGAAAGTTAAAGAACTCAAAAAGGGCAAAAGCCCTAAAGAGACTTATATGGTATCGATCATTGCACCGGGTTGTAAAAGATGTTATGAAGTACTAATAGATGGTTTATAAAGTTCATAAATCCAAAGATTGCAAAAAGGTTAATAGTCCGATTTTTAAGCAACTTTGTATAGTTAAAGCTTCAATGAAGTAAATAACTTAGCTGAGATATAGAGAATGCATAGGTGTAGCTGGGTCCTGACGCGTTTCGCCGCTCTGGCTTCTTCAGAGAACCCACTCGCAATCAATATATTCACTACTTGTTTTCAATATAAGTCCTGCAACATCAAAGAACAAAGTGCATGAAAATGTCAAGATTCAAAGTTGATATTAGTAACTTAACCGAAAACTCTACCAAACTCTCGACGCTGTCAGCGGGACACCTACTGTTGATTCTGTAATCTTTCAGTTTCCTGTGACGTAAGCGCTCAGCTGAGCACCCGGCATTTATACACTGAAGAGGATGTCAGTCAACTAGTGGAGGAACGCCCACCATTCCACTTCTTTATTCAGACCAGAGGGAGTTACCGTCTGCCAGTGATAGATCCAACTTTGCTCACGCTTCCATAACCATGCTTGGGAATTGCCTCCTCTAATGCCATGAGCCACCTCTAATACCGTAAATTGTAAATCTTGAAGCTGGTGCGGAATGGCCTGCCAGTGTTGAACTAAGGGGGCATTGATGTCGCCCCTTCTGATTTTGCTCAGATGTTCTGTGATCCGTGTTTTGATGCTTCTGGTAGTGTGTCCGATATATAGCAGATTGCATGGGCACAGAATGAGGTAAACGACCCCTTGGGTATCACAATCCGAAAAATGCTGTAACATATGTTGCTTTGGTAACGTGGGATGGTGAATGCAAGTAGTTTCCAAAGCATGCATACACATAGTGCAATTGCCACATTTAAAATGTCCTTTGGGCTCAGGTATCAGGATATCTCCTGGTGTATCAACAAAATGAGACTTGGATACAAAATCCCGTAGATTTTTACCCCTAGAGTAAGCGAAGAGAGGTTGTTGCCCCAGACATTGGTGTGCCTGAAGAATGTGCCAATGTGTGTTTATAATTTTTTTGATATGGAATGCTTGATATGAATAAGGCAACGTGCACACCAATCGAGGTTCACGTTGGTCGGGGGATGGTTGCAACAAGTAATCTCGGTGGGCATATAGAGCCCGTTTGTAAGCTTTTTTGATAATGCTATGGGGGTACCCACGTTCGCTGAAACGTTGCCACATATCACCTGCCCGGAGTTTAAATTCTTCTCTGGTGCTGCACAGGCGCCTAAGTCTTAGAAATTGGCCCACTGGTAAATTGTTCTTCAGATGATGAGGGTGATAACTCCCATAGTGCAACAACGTGTTTCTATCAGTGGGCTTACGGTGAATGGTAGTGACAAAAGTTCCTTCATTGATGGTAATGTGGATGTCCAAAAAAGCTATATGGGTGTATGAGGTGCATGCAGTAAATTGCAAATGTGAATTGCATGTATTTAACCACTGTAGAAATTGGTGGAATAAATCCAGAGTGTTAATCCAGATCAAAAAAACATCATCTATATATCGTTTCCACGTGTATATTTCTGGAAAATATACAGATGAGTAAACAAAAGTGTCCTCAAAATCTGTGACATAAAGACATGCCAGAGACGGGGCCATGGTGGCCCCCATCGCAGTTCCTTGTATTTGTTGATAAAAATCAGCATCAAACATGAAGTAATTATGTTGAAGAGCAATGCTAGCTATAGAGACTAGAAAATCTACTCTGGCTTTGGACAATTGAAGGGTGTCAAGGTGTTTACGCACCACCTCAATTGCACTACATTGAGGAATATTAGTGTATAAAGCCTGGATATCAAGCGTAACCAACACTGCTCCCGGAGGAATACTATGTGGCTCCTGGAGCCAGACTAACATAGATGTGGTGTCTTTTACATAGGACTTAGCACCAGATACTAAGGGTTTCAAATAGAAATCTACAAAGTCTGACAGTGGCTCTAGAACAGAACCAATGCCAGAGACGATGGGGCGCCCAGGAGGCTTGGTCAGATGTTTATGTATTTTAGGGACGAAATATATCACAGGGATAATGGGATGATTTTGATGAAGAAACCGGTACTCCCTGTCTGTGATGGTCCCCTGTTCCAATGCCTGTAAAAGAATATGGTGAATAAGGTCTCAAATGCTCACTGTGGGATCACAGGGCAGAGCTAAGTAATAATGTCTATCACTGAGTTGCCTGCGGGCTTCGGCCACATAGGCATCTGTATCTTGTACAACGATACCCCCTCCCTTGTCAGCCGTCTTAATAACAATGTTCGATTCATGGGCCAATGTACTTAAAGCTGTGATCATTTCAGGTGACATATTACGTCTACTGTGGGAGGGTTGATGTTCTAAATTCAAAATGTCTTTCTCAACTAGATTGTGAAATACTTGCAAGTGTGGATCCAACGGCCCAGGGGGATTCCATGTAGAAGTTTTATATAACTCCATAGGGCCGGACTCGGATGGTTTGTCTTGAAAGAACAGTTTAAGATTACACTTTCTGATGAGTTTGTATAAGCTAATTCTAGTGTCCAAAGGGTTGTAATTTGTGAAAGGAACAAATGACAACCCTTTGGAAAGAACAGCAACCTCACTTGTCGTCAAAATCCTACTGGATAAGTTAAATACATTATTCCCTACATTCAGGGTTTCGGAGGACGTCTCCCCCTGGTGGACCGAGGACCTCCTGTTTTGTGGGAGGCCGTCCCTTGAAAATTTACAGAAGTAGATCGGGTTTGAATTGGACCTGTCATTGTTGAGCTACTTGAATCAGTACTGGGATCCTCTCCACTGGATCCACTAGAGGACTGTGCATAGGTGATTTTTCTGGGTTGTCGAGAACGTTTATTGCGGTCCATCCAGGGGTAAACATACCCCCGGATGTAATCACCCTCATCTCTTTTGAATTTGCCGATTTTTGTTTTTCTAATGTCTGCTCTAAATTCTTCCATAGATTTTTTAAATTCAGACATTTTGCTGGTAAACTCATCTGGTTGTAATGTGTTTTGCACCAGAGACACTTTTTCTTGGAATTCAGATTGGTAAGTGTTTAATTCCTGTTTGGTGGTATCTATTATAAGTAGCATTAGGTCTTAGGAACATTTATTTAATATGGCATTCCATTTTTCAAGGAAGCCCCCGTTATCCAAAAAAAGACGGGGTTCAGTCCGCATACGCAGACCTCTTGGAATACGCTTCGCTCTGCAGTACTCAGCCAATGTAGCAGCGTGCAATTCAGCCCGAATAGATCTTTTTTGCAAAAAACTTAAATTCTCCCAATCTACTGAAGGTGTTGTGACATCTTCTTGTGTGAATAATTTAAATGATGATAAAATATCATCTGCTTGTTGATCCGTGAAAGATAACATGGTGTCCCAGCCTGTAGACGCCATGATAAAGTAACCCAGATAAATAGGTGCTGGATCCCAATATAAACAACTGGGTATGATTCAAAAAGAATGTTCCTAAAGGGCCATGACAACGGAGTAACACTTAAAGGAACAATGTCTACTTCAAACGTCTTTTATCATACTGTGGTGCTCAGATTCCAAGATGGAAAGTTAAAGAACTCAAAAAGGGCAAAAGCCCTAAAGAGACTTAAATGGTATCGATCATTGCACCGGGTTGTAAAAGATGTTATGAAGTACTAATAGATGGTTTATAAAGTTCATAAATCCAAAGATTGCAAAAAGGTTAATAGTCCGATTTTTAAGCAACTTTGTATAGTTAAAGCTTCAATGAAGTAAATAACTTAGCTGAGATATAGAGAATGCATAGGTGTAGCTGGGTCCTGACGCGTTTCGCCGCTCTGGCTTCTTCAGAGAACCCACTCGCAATCAATATATTCACTGCTTGTTTTCAATATAAGTCCTGCAACATCAAAGAACAAAGTGCATGAAAATGTCAAGATTCAAAGTTGATATTAGTAACTTAACCGAAAACTCTACCAAACTCTCGACGCTGTCGGCGGGACACCTACTGTTGATTCTGTAATCTTTCAGTTTCCTGTGACGTAAGCGCTCAGCTGAGCACCCGGCATTTATACACTGAAGAGGATGTCAGTCAACTAGTGGAGGAACGCCCACCATTCCACTTCTTTATTCAGACCAGAGGGAGTTACCGTCTGCCAGTGATAGATCCAACTTTGCTCACGCTTCCATAACCATGCTTGGGAATTGCCTCCTCTAATGCCATGGGCCACCTCTAATACCGTAAATTGTAAATCTTGAAGCTGGTGCGGAATGGCCTGCCAGTGTTGAACTAAGGGGGCATTGATGTCGCCCCTTCTGATTTTGCTCAGATGTTCTGTGATCCGTGTTTTGATGCTTCTGGTAGTGTGTCCGATATATAGCAGATTGCATGGGCACAGAATGAGGTAAACGACCCCTTGGGTATCACAATCCGAAAAATGCTGTAACATATGTTGCTTTGGTAACGTGGGATGGTGAATGCAAGTAGTTTCCAAAGCATGCATACACATAGTGCAATTGCCACATTTAAAATGTCCTTTGGGCTCAGGTATCAGGATATCTCCTGGTGTATCAACAAAATGAGACTTGGATACAAAATCCCGTAGATTTTTACCCCTAGAGTAAGCGAAGAGAGGTTGTTGCCCCAGACATTGGTGTGCCTGAAGAATGTGCCAATGTGTGTTTATAATTTTTTTGATATGGAATGCTTGATATGAATAAGGCAACGTGCACACCAATCGAGGTTCACGTTGGTCGGGGGATGGTTGCAACAAGTAATCTCGGTGGGCATATAGAGCCCGTTTGTAAGCTTTTTTGATAATGCTATGGGGGTACCCACGTTCGCTGAAACGTTGCCACATATCACCTGCCCGGAGTTTAAATTCTTCTCTGGTGCTGCACAGGCGCCTAAGTCTTAGAAATTGGCCCACTGGTAAATTGTTCTTCAGATGATGAGGGTGATAACTCCCATAGTGCAACAACGTGTTTCTATCAGTGGGCTTACGGTGAATGGTAGTGACAAAAGTTCCTTCATTGATGGTAATGTGGATGTCCAAAAAAGCTATATGGGTGTATGAGGTGCATGCAGTAAATTGCAAATGTGAATTGCATGTATTTAACCACTGTAGAAATTGGTGGAATAAATCCAGAGTGTTAATCCAGATCAAAAAAACATCATCTATATATCGTTTCCACGTGTATATTTCTGGAAAATATACAGATGAGTAAACAAAAGTGTCCTCAAAATCTGTGACATAAAGACATGCCAGAGACGGGGCCATGGTGGCCCCCATCGTAGTTCCTTGTATTTGTTGATAAAAATCAGCATCAAACATGAAGTAATTATGTTGAAGAGCAATGCTAGCTATAGAGACTAGAAAATCTACTCTGGCTTTGGACAATTGAAGGGTGTCAAGGTGTTTACGCACCACCTCAATTGCACTACATTGAGGAATATTAGTGTATAAAGCCTGGATATCAAGCGTAACCAACACTGCTCCCGGAGGAATACTATGTGGCTCCTGGAGCCAGACTAACATAGATGTGGTGTCTTTTACATAGGACTTAGCACCAGATACTAAGGGTTTCAAATAGAAATCTACAAAGTCTGACAGTGGCTCTAGAACAGAACCAATGCCAGAGACGATGGGGCGCCCAGGAGGCTTGGTCAGATGTTTATGTATTTTAGGGAAGAAATATATCACAGGGATAATGGGATGATTTTGATGAAGAAACCGGTACTCCCTGTCTGTGATGGTCCCCTGTTCCAATGCCTGTAAAAGAATATGGTGAATAAGGTCTCAAATGCTCACTGTGGGATCACAGGGCAGAGCTAAGTAATAATGTCTATCACTGAGTTGCCTGCGGGCTTCGGCCACATAGGCATCTGTATCTTGTACAACGATACCCCCTCCCTTGTCAGCCGTCTTAATAACAATGTTCGATTCATGGGCCAATGTACTTAAAGCTGTGATCATTTCAGGTGACATATTACGTCTACTGTGGGAGGGTTGATGTTCTAAATTCAAAATGTCTTTCTCAACTAGATTGTGAAATACTTGCAAGTGTGGATCCAACGGCCCAGGGGGATTCCATGTAGAAGTTTTATATAACTCCATAGGGCCGGACTCGGATGGTTTGTCTTGAAAGAACAGTTTAAGATTACACTTTCTGATGAGTTTGTATAAGCTAATTCTAGTGTCCAAAGGGTTGTAATTTGTGAAAGGAACAAATGACAACCCTTTGGAAAGAACAGCAACCTCACTTGTCGTCAAAATCCTACTGGATAAGTTAAATACATTATTCCCTACATTCAGGGTTTCGGAGGACGTCTCCCCCTGGTGGACCGAGGACCTCCTGTTTTGTGGGAGGCCGTCCCTTGAAAATTTACAGAAGTAGATCGGGTTTGAATTGGACCTGTCATTGTTGAGCTACTTGAATCAGTACTGGGATCCTCTCCACTGGATCCACTAGAGGACTGTGCATAGGTGATTTTTCTGGGTTGTCGAGAACGTTTATTGCGGTCCATCCAGGGGTAAACATACCCCCGGATGTAATCACCCTCATCTCTTTTGAATTTGCCGATTTTTGTTTTTCTAATGTCTGCTCTAAATTCTTCCATAGATTTTTTAAATTCAGACATTTTGCTGGTAAACTCATCTGGTTGTAATGTGTTTTGCACCAGAGACACTTTTTCTTGGAATTCAGATTGGTAAGTGTTTAATTCCTGTTTGGTGGTATCTATTATAAGTAGCATTAGGTCTTAGGAACATTTATTTAATATGGCATTCCATTTTTCAAGGAAGCCCCCGTTATCCAAAAAAAGACGGGGTTCAGTCCGCATACGCAGACCTCTTGGAATACGCTTCGCTCTGCAGTACTCAGCCAATGTAGCAGCGTGCAATTCAGCCCGAATAGATCTTTTTTGCAAAAAACTTAAATTCTCCCAATCTACTGAAGGTGTTGTGACATCTTCTTGTGTGAATAATTTAAATGATGATAAAATATCATCTGCTTGTTGATCCGTGAAAGATAACATGGTGTCCCAGCCTGTAGACGCCATGATAAAGTAACCCAGATAAATAGGTGCTGGATCCCAATATAAACAACTGGGTATGATTCAAAAAGAATGTTCCTAAACATAATTACTTCATGTTTGATGCTGATTTTTATCAACAAATACAAGGAACTGCGATGGGGGCCACCATGGCCCCGTCTCTGGCATGTCTTTATGTCACAGATTTTGAGGACACTTTTGTTTACTCATCTGTATATTTTCCAGAAATATACACGTGGAAACGATATATAGATGATGTTTTTTTGATCTGGATTAACACTCTGGATTTATTCCACCAATTTCTACAGTGGTTAAATACATGCAATTCACATTTGCAATTTACTGCATGCACCTCATACACCCATATAGCTTTTTTGGACATCCACATTACCATCAATGAAGGAACTTTTGTCACTACCATTCACCGTAAGCCCACTGATAGAAACACGTTGTTGCACTATGGGAGTTATCACCCTCGTCATCTGAAGAACAATTTACCAGTGGGCCAATTTCTAAGACTTAGGCGCCTGTGCAGCACCAGAGAAGAATTTAAACTCCGGGCAGGTGATATGTGGCAACGTTTCAGCGAACGTGGGTACCCCCATAGCATTATCAAAAAAGCTTACAAACGGGCTCTATATGCCCACCGAGATTACTTGTTGCAACCATCCCCCGACCAACGTGAACCTCGATTGGTGTGCACGTTGCCTTATTCATATCAAGCATTCCATATCAAAAAAAATTATAAACACACATTGGCACATTCTTCAGGCACACCAATGTCTGGGGCAACAACCTCTCTTCGCTTACTCTAGGGGTAAAAATCTACGGGATTTTGTATCCAAGTCTCATTTTGTTGATACACCAGGAGATATCCTGATACCTGAGCCCAAAGGACATTTTAAATGTGGCAATTGCACTATGTGTATGCATGCTTTGGAAACTACTTGCATTCACCATCCCACGTTACCAAAGCAACATATGTTACAGCATTTTTCGGATTGTGATACCCAAGGGGTCGTTTACCTCATTCTGTGCCCATGCAATCTGCTATATATCGGACACACTACCAGAAGCATCAAAACACGGATCACAGAACATCTGAGCAAAATCAGAAGGGGCGACATCAATGCCCCCTTAGTTCAACACTGGCAGGCCATTCCGCACCAGCTTCAAGATTTACAATTTACGGTATTAGAGGTGGCCCATGGCATTAGAGGAGGCAATTCCCAAGCATGGTTATGGAAGCGTGAGCAAAGTTGGATCTATCACTGGCAGACGGTAACTCCCTCTGGTCTGAATAAAGAAGTGGAATGGTGGGCGTTCCTCCACTAGTTGACTGACATCCTCTTCAGTGTATAAATGCCGGGTGCTCAGCTAAGCGCTTACGTCACAGGAAACTGAAAGATTACAGAATCAACAGTAGGTGTCCCGCCGACAGCGTCGAGAGTTTGGTAGAGTTTTCGGTTAAGTTACTAATATCAACTTTGAATCTTGACATTTTCATGCACTTTGTTCTTTGATGTTGCAGGACTTATATTGAAAACAAGTAGTGAATATATTGATTGCGAGTGGGTTCTCTGAAGAAGCCAGAGCGGCGAAACGCGTCAGGACCCAGCTACACCTATGCATTCTCTATATCTCAGCTAAGTTATTTACTTCATTGAAGCTTTAACTATACAAAGTTGCTTAAAAATCGGACTATTAACCTTTTTGCAATCTTTGGATTTATGAACTTTATAAACCATCTATTAGTACTTCATAACATCTTTTACAACCCGGTGCAATGATCGATACCATTTAAGTCTCTTTAGGGCTTTTGCCCTTTTTGAGTTCTTTAACTTTCCATCTTGGAATCTGAGCACCACAGTATGATAAAAGACGTTTGAAGTAGACATTGTTCCTTTATGTGTTACTCCGTTGTCATGGCCCTTTAGGAACATTCTTTTTGAATCATACCCAGTTGTTTATATTGGCATCAATCTCTTCCTACATCCAGCAATGTAGAATTTCCCGATCTCAATGACCGTCTTTCCTTCAGCAGCTCCTTCATTACTTTTCCCACCACTAACATAAGACTCAGTCTATGTGAAGGGGTACTGAAAAGTCTCAGCCCAACCAACTTCCTAAATTCTGAGTGTTATTTTGCCACTATAGCTGAAGAGAGTGCTATTTTATTTTGCAAAGTGCCAATTTGCAGAATCGTAATGCTATGTTTTGACATTGTTGCAGATCATTGATTGAACAATGTCAACGAAAAGTGTTAAATTTTCTAGTGTGGAACTCTGAGCTGTCATGAAGTTCCTATTCCTGCAGAAGAAAACTCTGAAGGGAATCCATGAATGTGTGATGCAAACATTAAGTGACAAATGCCCATCATACTCCACAGTGAAGAAGTCAGCATGGAGGTTTCTAGACCAAAGATGCAGCAAGGTCTGGGAGGCCTCAAACAGTGTCAACTCCTGAAATTGTTGACCATGTCCATGACCTGATTTTGGCAGATCTGTGAATATCAGCTAAAACAATTGCTGAGACACTACAGATATCCAGAGAACTTGTTGGGTATATAATCCACGAGCAATTGGGTATGCAGAAGCTGTCCATCAAGTGAGTGCCCAAATGTTTGAATGCTGAGAAGATGAGGAATTCTTAGACAAGTGGCACAGAATTTTAAATAAATGTTCACTAGATTTGATGTTGTTGATTACTGAGAAAAGTAATAATACCTTGAAGTAACAAAAGGCTGAATTAGAAAATGAAATTCAAGGACTGAAAGAATCTTTGTCTAGTGAACAATTTGATGAACAATTGAAAGAAATAAATGAGAAAATTAAACAACACTGAGAATCCATCAAGAAAACAAAGATTAAAACATTTAAATGGGATGAATGGGATTATTCTAACAACAGAGTATACAGTTGGGCGCAAAAAAAGCAGAGTCCAGAAGGGCATCCTCAAAACCCAGTGAATACAGGGATGAGTAACTCAAGTTCTGGTAGTTCATCATCATTGTCATCTAGAGTTTTTTATGGCAAGATCAGTTCCAAAGGAGAAGAGGAAAAGAGATTCAGTGAGCATAAGGCCGAACATCAGATCTCAGACCAGACAGACAGACACAGTGGTAATGAATTTATCTCAGAGGGAGTTATCACAAGATGAGTTGACATTACCCAACATTTATCACCTTAAGATCTCGACAACTCTTTGGTAATTCTTATGTAACTCTTATAACATGTCTTATGCTATTCCTGTAAACTTTTATGTAATCTCTGAAAACTTTTATGTAATCCGCCTTGAACCGCAAGGTACTGGCAAAATATAAATCACTAATGTAATGTAATGTAATTACTGTCTAAAGGTCTTTCCTTTGTACTATCTGCTAGTTACAATGATTTTCAGTTTAAAATTGATTTGAGTGATTCATCAGAAGATTGCAACTGAAAATGTTCTTTATAGGAAAGGATTCAACAAATGACCAGACTATAATGAATCTGGATTCCACATGGTGCCCCCAACTGGCCCCCTTAAAGATTTTTAAATAATGTGTGTTAAGAGACATTGAAAATTATAAACCATAAACCAGGAGATAAAAAAAGAAATTTAACATACGAGCAAATAGCAGCAATGCAAAATTTGAGAAATGATCCTTTCATAGTCATCAGAAAAGCAGATAAGGGAGGAGCGGTGGTGATAACGGATGAGAAATATCTTGATGAGATTCATCAACAATAGCAGATTCAAGTGTATACCAAAGATTAGGATTAGATCCCACTAAGAGATTAAAAAGTAAAATTAAAAGAATAGTATAATTTGGATTAGATAGTGGTTCTTTAAGTAAAAGAAATTTCCGGTTTCTCTGTAAAGAGTATCCAGTGACATCAGCTTTTTACTTCCTAAAATTTACAAAGATCTTGATAATCCACCAAGTAGCCCAATCATGTCTTCTAGAGGCTCGGTATTACAGCCTTTATCATGTTTTGTAGATTTCTTGAATCCTATTGTTTCAAATACTCCTTCTTACATCAAAGACATGGGTCATGTATTGAACATCTTATCTGCAATACCATTTGAGGATTTTCCTTTCATCATAGTGACTTTTGACGTAGTGTCATTATATACTGTACTTCAATACCACAGGATGATGCTATTGACATCATAAGGCAAGCACTGGACGAAAGGATGAGAGCACATTTAATCCCAACAGAGTTTTTGGTACAGCTTACTATTTTAGCCATGAAAGAAAATTATTTCATGTATAACAATACATTTTATATACAAAAAAACAGGTGTGGCAATGGGTCTATGTTTGCCCTGTCGATAGCTAAACTGTATATGTCGAGGTTTGAAACAATTTATAATAATAACTTTATTCTTTTATATCGCCATAACCAAAAGTTCTAAGCAGTTTACACTAAAAAGAGCTGGACAATCAGTGAAATACTTGTCCCGAAGACAAGTTAGAGTCTTTTGTACAGTGGATAAATTTATGGATGAACATTTAAGGTTTAAAATGGAATATTCAAAGGAGAAACTGCATTTTGGGGGGATTTGATGATTTCAGAAGTAGAACAAGGGTTTAAAACTGATTTATTTGTGAAATAAACAGATAGAAATACTTTATTGGTTTACGACAGTTGCCATCCTAAGAGATTGAACGACAGAATAACATTTTCACAATTTATCAGGTTAAGACATAACTGTACAGATATGCAAAATTTCAAACTGCAATTCAAGGCGTAGGAGAACAAGTTACAGAGAAGAGGTTATCACAAGATAGTGATTAAAAAAGCATTTAAAAGAGCAAAATATTGTGACAGAGAATTGTTATTGGAGAAGAAGGGAACACAGTCGAGTAAGGATAATGTGGTTACATGTGTCCTGAGATAAAACAGACAACATAATGTAGTTGTGGAGATATTTAAGAAACATCATCATTAAACTCCACCTGACATTTGTATAAACAAACAGACTTAAGACTAGCCTTCTTACGAGATAGGAATCTAAAAGAAATTTTGAGTCCAGCAAAAAAAAAAGACAATATAAGAGGAAAAATAACCTACCACAAGATATCTTCAAATGCCTGGCCTGTAGTATTTATACATTAAGATGGCAAACAAAGGAATTTAAGAACCCGGTGGACCAGAAAGTGTATAAAATTCAACCATTTAAATTGCAGTTCAGACCATATAATTTAGATCATAATGTGTCTGTGCAATAAACTATGTGGACATGTCCACGAGATCTTCTAGGAGACATATGGTGGAACATTGGTCAAGTTTGCGATGCAAGAAACTCTCAGAGCCTTTAGTAGAACATTGTATACAATTTGAACATTCTTTTAAGGATATGAAATGTTTGGCCATAGATCAAGTAGTAGCTAACCCAAGAGGTAGTGATAGGAAAAAGAGACTTACAGAGGGAGAGGTGGATGATGCATAAGTTACATTTAGTAACCCCGCAGGGTTTAAATGTGTTTCTAGATTGGAAACTATATATTTAAAAATGTCAATATAGTCAGAAGGTCCAGAATCCTATCAGTTGTCATGTTAAGCCATACCATGCTTGGCTTGTTTGGTTAAGACATGAAAGATTTCCTTACATGAAGAGAAAAGCTATATATCGCTTGCCTTTCAAAGTATGAACATTACATGTGAGTTTGATGATATTTTTTTGAAAGCTTTTCAGCACACTTGGTTTGTTTGGTTAAAGCATGGGAGATAAATATCCTCTCTCTTTGTACATGTATATTGATTATCTCCCTAAGTATAATACCTGGTTTGATTATGATATCCATTTGAGAAATGTTAGGAGTGTAATATGTATGAATCGTTTTTTGAGTAACTTCAAGAAGAGAAAACCAGAATAATAAGATCGAGATTATTTGTTTGGGTAGTTTTTGGGGGATAGTTACCGTAATTTTTCTCTTTGATAAGATTAAATGAATTTCACCTTTGGAAAAAGACAGAATTTAAATGTTCCCTAGTTGGGCACTGTGAGGAGTTTCAGTTGAAAAAGTGTCATTATAGGACTCGTACATGGAAAAGATTTAGGGCTCCTTTTACGAAGGCGTGTTAGGGCCTTAATGCTCAGAATAAAGTGCGCTAAAATGCTGCATGTGCTAGCCGTTACTGCCTCCTCTTGAGCAGGCGATAGTTTTTCGGCTAGCCTGCACTAATCCGGTGCGTGCGTTAAAAACGCTAGCGCACCTTCGTAAAAGAAGCCCTTAATGAGAATGAATAATGGATCTCTAAGTAGTGGATAGAGGAACAGCCGCAATCAATAGCACAGAAATGAAGTGATTTCATTTGGGTTGTCGTAGAAAAGAGAAAAGACATAGATGTAAAGGGTAAGTGCTGAGGATGCGATGGCGCAGTGGTTAAACCTACAGCCTCAGCACCCTGGGGTTGTGGGTTCAAACCCACGCTGCTCCTTGTGACCCTGGGCAAGTCACTTAATCCCCCCATTGCCCCAGGTACAATAGGTAGATTGTGAGCCCGCCGGGACAGACAGGGAAAAATGCTTGAGTACCTGAATAAATTAATGTAAACCGTTCTGAGCTCCCCTGGGAGAACGGTATAGAAAATTGAATAAATAAATTTAAAAAAATTAAATTAAATTAAAGTCAGAGTTACGCATGCACAGCATTTATATGTTGAGATAAGGAGATGGGAGTAGTGGCCAGAGGACTGTGCCATGCGTGCAAGGCTTTAAAAGCACAAGCGCACGATTTGAAGTTAACACAGGCGTGAAGCTAACAGCGCCAGGAGAGAGAGACGCATATAATTATAAAGTAAGTTTAAATTGATAATAGTTTTGGCTTGAGTATTGAAATGCTAGAAGTATAAAGTGAAAGAATTGAATGTTCTGATAGCAAGTTTAATGGGTTTTTTTGCGGCAGGGTAATAGAAGCGCTTGGAAAATTAGAGCGAGTGTTTATGAAGTGAGTGCGTTGGGTCTTCTTTCATTCTCTATAACGCTATAGAGCGGGAAGCTCTGTTTTGGAGCGCCACCAGGATAATGTGTGTTAAAGAGTGGCTAATGAAAATATATAAGAAGGTAAAGTGTGAATATTAAAGAAGATTTGGAATTTATAAATACCGTATTTTCACATAGATAACACGCACCCGTGTAAAACGCGCACACGGGTATAGCGCGCGGAAAACACAAATTTATGTACTGAAATTTTTATATACCGTGCACACCCGTATACCGCGCATGCTGCCCGACTCTCCCGTCGCCGCCCGACTCTCCTTTAGCCCGCCCCGACTCTCCTCTGGCCACCCCGACTCTCCTTTCGCCTGCCCCAACTCTCCTCTCCCCCTTGAAGTCCTGTCCCCACCCTGAAAGCCTGATGCCCCCCCCCCGACGTCCAATTCACCCCCCCCCCCGCAGGACCACTCTCACCCCCACCCCGAAGGACCGCTCGCACGCACCCGCACCCCCACCCTGAAGGACCGCTCGCACCCCCACAGCCTCCCGACCCCCCCATCATGTAGAAGCTCCTACCGGTGTCCTGCTGCTTCCTCTTGGCAGTCCCGCCCTTTCTCTGACGTCTAGCCCTCTTGCCCCGCCGACTCCCCGACTCCCCGACATGATCAGGGCAAGAGGGAGCTCAAGCCCTCTTGTCCCATCTAACCGCGGCACCCCCGACACAATCGGGGCAAAAGGGAGCCCAAGCCCTCTTGCCCCGCCGACTCCCCAACTCCCCGACAATATCGGGCCAGGAGAGAGCCCAAGCCCTCCTGGCTCTGGCGACCCCTCCCCCTGCTAGTTGTTCGGGCCAGGAGGGAGCCCAAGTCCTCCTGGCCCTGGCAACCCCCCCCTTGGGGGGGGCGGTCGTTGGGGGGAGGGGGGTTTGCGTCGAGGGCAGGAGGGCCTGGGATCCCTCCTGCCCGTAATGTAGCGCGGGGTGGGGGTAGGGGGTCGCCGTGGCCAGGAGGGTTCGGGCTCCCTCCTGGCCTGAACAACTAGCCGGGGGGGGGGTCGCCAGGGCCAGGAGGACTTGGGCTCCCTCCTGGCCCGAACAACTAGCGGGGGGTGGGTTGCAAGAGCCAGGAGGGCTTGGGCTCCCTCCTGGCCCGATATTGTCGGGGAGTTGGAGAGTCGGCGGGACAAGAGGGCTTGGCCTCCCTTTTGCCCCGATCGTGTCGGGGAGTCGGGGGGGGGCAAGAGGGCTTGAGCTCCCTCTTGCTCCGATCGTGTCAGGGAATCGGCGGGGCAAGAGGGCTTGATGTCAGAGAAAGGGCGGGACCGCCGGAAGAAGCAGCGCAGGCGCAGGGCTCACAGAAGGGCCGGGACCGCCAAGAGGAAGCAGCAGGACACCGGTAGGAGCTTCTACATGATAGGGGGGGGTCCGGAGGCTGTGGGGGTGCGAGCAGTCCTTCAGGCTGGGGGTGCGAGTGGGAGTGCGTGCGAGCGGTCCTTCGGGGTGCGGGTGCGTGCGAGCGGTCCTTCGGGGAGGGGTTGTGAGCGGTCCTGCGGGGGGGGGGGGGGGTGAATCAGACGTCGGGGGGAACTATGTAAAAAAAATTTTGTACAACGCGCTCACACGTATAACGCGCAAGGGTATGCGCGGTTTGTAAAAACCACGTATAACACGCGCGTTATATGCGAGAAAATACGGTAGTCTGATTTGGTACAAGGGGAGTGGAGGTAAAAAAGTAAAAATTAAAAAGCCAATATTTGAATAATTTGTGTGAGCGGGTTCAGACATTATATGGGAATCATTTTTAAGAATTATAAATAGTTTGAGATCACCAGTGGGATTGTTGGAAAGCAAGGCAAGAATTTTGTGGTATAATAAGTGTGGGAATTTGTGATAATAGTATGCAAGTACAGTATTATAGAATAGCAACAACAGTATACATTTATTAGAGATCAGTGTAGCAGCCCAAGAGATCCCTTGAAAAAGTTGGTATTGACGGTGAAACAGGTCCCGTCATGGCTGTTTGCAACCACTAAGATACATTTGGACTGTTCTATTTTGGTTTAAGCATGAAGCATGTTTAAAATTGTTTAAGCATGTTTTAAATTTTGCATGAAGTTGATTGCGCAATATTAAAATATTATAAAAGAAAAAAATAAGAGGTATTTTATGATCACTGATAGAAATGTAGAACTTTATAAGACTTGATTAAGGTTCATTCTTGGATATCAAGCAGGTTTCCAATATCCTTTTCCTCTTATATTAACACTTATTGTATTGTAAAAGATGGGATTTTATATTTTTGAGTTAAGATTACTCCAAATTGATTCCTCTCACCCTCTTTTTGTTGTTCAGTGAAGCAGTCCTCCCTGCCCGAGTTCTTCCCCTCTAACTCAGCAGGGCTGTATCCCTTTCCTAATAGATTTCAGCCCTGAGCTGCAAAGCTCAGGGCATTCTGGGATAGGTAGTTTTCCCCAATTTGTCCGACACTCCCTGCTGCCTAATGGCAAAACTGCAGTCTTAGTGAGGGGAAATCCTTTAATCCCTCACAGGGCCTTTCAAAAATTAAAGTACAATTTTTGAATGGCTCATATTTAAAAATGCAGAAGAACAGCACCAATGTATGCTTGCACTTCTGGTTTCATTTTGACGTGCACACAAGAGCCATTCTTACTGAAAAACCTGTGTGTATGTGCCAGGCACATTCTTCCCCTTGCTTTCAGTTTAACAGTGCAATTTAACCTTGCAAAAATTGACCATGAAAATATCTGGCATATTTTGTTTCCAAACTTCTGAACAAGCACTTACACAAGATTGCAAATTCAAATATATTTTTATTAACACATTAAATACATATTCCAGCACATATTACATAGAATTTGACAGTACAGCTCAGTGATGTCATTGTCAAAATGCCATAGTGTCAAAACCAAATCATCTTGCTTAGCAACAAAGTAAGGTCCTGTACTTGACAAAACTTGCACTAAAAGAGAAAAAAAATTCTGGTAATTAAGGTAAAAGTGCAAATTGTCTTTCCCACATAGATGGGTCTTAAACTGGGCTCTAAACTTCAGGTAAAAAAATTCCCTACAGGGTGAAATGCATAGCACGTTCCAAAGATGGAGGCAATACACAAAAAGGCTGAGAGTCGATTGGATTCAAAGCATATGTACAAGACAGAGCTTAAACATAATACGGGCGGCAGCTGAACAGAGGAATCTAATGAGACATAAGAACATAAGAATAGCCTTACTGGGTCAGAACAATGATCCATCAAGCCCAGTAGCCTGTTCTCACGGTGGCCAATCCAGGTCACCAGTGCTTGACCAAAACCCAAGAAGTAGCAATATTCCATGCTACAGAAGAGTATAATCAGAGAAGCTAGAAAAAGTAGAGTACCAGTGCTGAGGGCTCTGTAAGATGTCAAGATCTTATATTGTATTAAGATCTTATATTGTATAATGTCAAGATCTTATACTGTATTAAAAAGATAAGAGTTGGTATACTCGGACAGACCAAAGGTCCATGAAGTCCATATACTGTTTCCAAAAGAAGCCAATCCAGGTCACAAGTATTCTCTATCCATATTTTGTCTCTTCTTCTTTTTCTTTCCGTTGGCCCCCGTTTTATTATAGAATTCGGTTTAAGTGTTTATGTACTGTTTTTAAGATTTTACATGGTATCTTTGCTCCTCTGGTTCCTTTGTTTGTTTATAGATTTTTATATGCGAGAGGCGTCAAGGAGTTAAGAATTTTAGCAGTTCTCTCGCGTTTAACTTTCCCCAATTATTGAATGAACTTCCCCTAATTTTGAGGTGTCCCAGTTCCTTCCAACTCTTTCGTAAACTTCTAAAAACTTTTTTTATTCGCTAAACATTTTGAAAACTAATTCTCTTGTATTTCAGTTTACTTTATTTTTTAAATTTATTATTAAGCGCGTCGAGCTGCCTTTGGTTGAAGACCCGATATATAAGGTTTAGTTTAGTTTGTAGTTCTTGTCCTGGTTTTATCATTGTAAATCACTCAAAACTGTCAGTGGTGTGGTATATCAAATTTTAATAAACGTGTTGTTGAATTAGAAGTGTGGTAACATGGTGAAAACATTTGATCTTAGAAAGTAGATGGACTGAAATACAGTGGTACCTTGGAATACGAGCATAATCCGTTCCAGGAGCATGCTCGTAATCCAAAATGCTCGTTTATCGAAGCGAGTTTCCTCATAGGAAATAATGGAAACTCGCTTTGATGCGTTCCCCCCCCCCCCCCCGAGAACCGGCATTGCTCCTCTCTAAGGCCCCCCTTGCGATCCGGCACTCCCCCCCTGTGATCCGGCACCCCCCCGCCACGATCTGGCACCCCCCGCCACGAGTGCACCGGTTTGTGAGTGTTTTGCAAGACGAGCAAAACATTTGCAAAATCGGTGCCTCGGAAACCGAGCATGGCTTGATTTATGAGCGCCCCTCCCCCCCCCCCCCGCAATCTGGCACCCTCCCCTCTGCGATCCAGCACCCCTCCACCACGATCCGGCACCCCCCCGACCCGATTGGGCACCCCCCCGCAGCTTCTTACCCTCATCTGGGCACCCCTTAGATCGGCCTCCTCGTCTGCTGGGCCTTGAGCATCTGAGCATGCTCAAGGCCTGCGAGTTCACGTTCTGAGGTAACACTGTATTTTGCATTGCTTGGAGTCATTTTAGAAGACAGGTTGGCAAATCTAGCATTGATTATGTTGTAGTTGCCTTCTATGCTGCTGTGATGTGGATTTTGGCACCTGGCTTTTGAGTATAGGCTGCACAGAGCAGTAACATATAACAACATGCTCTAAATGAGGTGTAATATAACTCCATTATTTACATCCTGGTGAATTACACAATTATGCGCATGCGCAATTTCAGCACACAGCAGATGTGAAAGGAAGCATAGCAAACAAGAATCAATGGTGTCCACAAAGGACTCCTTTTACTAAGGTGCGCTAGCGTTTCTAGCGCACGCACGAAATTACCATGCGCTAAACCACGCGGTATGCTTCTAGAATAACGCCAGCTCAATGCTGGCATTAAGGTCTAGCACACACGGCAATTTAGCGTGCGCTATTCCGCGCGTTAAGGCACTAATGCACCTTAGTAAAAGGAGCCCAAAGTTTATTGAAAATTCTTCTAATGCTCAACTCACTGGACGCTTAGGCAACATGTTTCAGCTAAAAATAGCCTGTATCAGAAGTCTAAAATATAGCACAAAAGACTGGGATTGTGGACCTCCAACTAGCTGATTGTTGGTACAGCAGTTAGCAGTGGGAAATTTACAGCAGACTTTGGTCTACAGACAGCTTATGATGTTTTTATCTTCTATCTTATATTTTTATGTCCTCCAATCTCTAGTGCCACAGTGGGCCTAAAGCTACCTCCCCCTCCTCAAACACAAACTTAATTTTAAGGGTCAGCTCACCCCTCCTATCCTCCAAGGAAAAATATTTTTGCCCTTTGCATGGCAATAACAGCAAGTAAAAGTTGAAGAGCCCACTGCCCTAAATGGGAGGGGCCCCCAACCTACCAGACATCTGACCCTTGGTGGTCCAATGGGACCAACTCCTCTTAAACCCCAAAACAAGGCTACAATATAGTAAAAAAACAAACAAACAATTCCTGAAACTCCACAGCTCTATATATCTAAATCTGTGGGTCAGCTCCCACCCCTATCCCTCTCCCAGGACCCAATTCAACCTCCCCCCCCCCCAAAGTGTCTAGAACAATAAGGGGGGTAGTAATCCACACTTGTTTCTGGTCTATGAGCTGCCTCTACACAAAACGACACTGCCTGATTCTTAGTGGCTGTCTCTCTGTGCAATTAATAGGGATCAGATTCCATATTCCACGCTGCTCCTTGTGACCCTGGGCAAGTCACTTAATCTTCCCATTGGTACATTAGATAGATTGTGAGCCTACCAGGACAGATAGGGAAAAATGCTTGAGTACCTGAATAAATTCATGTAAAAGTTCTGAGCTCCCCTGGGAGAACGGTTTAGAAATTGAATAAAAAATATTTAGCAATTGGACCCCACAATGAAGAGTATCCACTGAGGTCACACCATTTTGTAGAGTCAGCTGCTGGAGTAGGAGTGAGTGGGGATCACTCCTGCCCCCTTCATCCCTGGAACCCATGAGTTATGTTAGGATCCTGGGGAATGGGAGGAAGCTGACCCTCACAATTGGGGGGAAGGTCTTTAACATAATTTGGCTACAGCTCAGGGCAATAGAAGAAATCAGACTCGCTGCGTTACCAGGGTTTAAATGTCTCCCGTTAAGACTAGTGGGCTCTTAGCTTTTCACCTCACACTGACAATTCTGGATTTGAGCCCAACCTAGGCCACTCACTAGTCTTTCTCTTACTTGTGGCCATATAAAAAAAATTCTTAAAGGGCCATACAGAAAAGGTTGTTCCCTCCCAACCATTAACAAAATAAAATAATAAAGCAACCAGGACACTAGGATTGTAGCTGGCTATAGCTTGGCTGATTGGGTGTGCAGACCTTGCTAGTCACTCAAAACTGACAGGAAGCTGCATCCTGATCAATTGAAGTAGAGGCAATATCAAGACTGTGATAGTAGTAGGATTTAGAGGAGGGAGGAGTGAGGGGGTAAGCAACAGTTGGAAAAGGGAGCAGGGGAAAGAGCAAAGGTATGAGGAGCCAAACAGAGGGGAGAACTCATCAGAAAATGAAGTGTATAAGGGAAAACAGTGGGCTATTCACTCCCCCTCTCCCAATCCACATACTCAGCCATATATAGAGGCTTGGCATAGACCTCACCCATCCACATATACACAATATATATTTTCACCTGCAGACAGACCCCACTCATCGTTTCATTTCTATAGTGCTGCTAGACCACTGCTCACATTCCCAAACTCAATCCCTCCATTCTCCCTAGTCTAAGATACTCATCCCTACCACCACACCATCTAAGACTGCATAAGCCCTAGATATGTAAATATCAGGTGTTGAGGTGGAGGCAGCTTACTGTCGATACATTTAAGGGGTGTTTAAAGGAGAGAGAGAGAGAGATAACACAAAAGAAAACTTTAAAGAGAAGTCAAAAATGTTATTGCATACAACTTAAAATGTATTCACTTCACTACAACAGAAGATTCTCCTGCTGTTCTGCTACTGTGATTGAATATTTTAGCACTATGCTGATGTGGAATTTTCATAGCAGCAAACAAGCACACTTGAATATGTGCGTGGTTGAGAGCTAGCAGACCATCTGTCCCCAGAAGTTTCTTTGTTCACTGGAATGATATTAGCATAATTACATCGTAATAAACGTGCTTAAGGAAGGCAGGGAGTTATGGTTAGAACAGCATTCTGAGGAACCAGGGAATCCGGGATTCAAATTCTTCTGATTTGGGCAAGTCACTTAACCCACCCATTACCTCAGGTGCAAACTTAGATTGTGAGCCCTCTGGGAACAGCATACCTAGCATACCTGAACGTAACGCACCTTGAGTGAGACTGAAATTTGAAAACCCCTTCCCTTCAGTACTTGCATGTATTTCTAACTATTATTTAAATATTATTCTACTTAATATATTGTGTAAAAATACAAACAAGTGCTTTTGCATAATTTTGATATTTTGTAGCACACAATTTGGAATTCTTCAGCATATAATTCTCTGAGATGTAAAATTGGCCATTACCAAATACATGGAATCCCTTCATAGATCAGTGTACCAACTAACACAACAGCCAGTACTCTAGCCAAGAGGTTGTATCATACAGATACATAACAAACCAAGCAGACATATTATTCAGTGATTTGCACAGGATTTTTAGACAACTTGATTCTATTTATGGAATTTCCAACCCTATGGCTTTTTTTCACCCTTCCAGCAGCATGAAAAAGAGAGGACAGTCTGGTAGCCTAGGACCTCGAATAACTCATTAAGACAACTTAGTGCAGTCCGTTTTATTTCCTCATAGCCACAAGGGCCCCCTCTGTTTAATGACTGGTGGCGATGCTAAGCCAGTCTCTTGGCGCTCCTTTTACTAAGGTGTGCTAGGGCTTTAAGATGTGGAATAGCGCGCGCTACATTGCCACGCACGCTAGACCTTAATGCCAGCATTGAGCTGGCATTAGTTCTAGAAGCGTAGCGCGTGGTAATTTTCTTTGTGCGCTAAAAACGCTAGCGCACCTTAGTAAAAGGAGCCCTTTGTGAGAGACTTCTGTGGCAGTCTCTTTGTGAGAGCCATCTGTGCTACCAGAGCAGTACTTAAGTCAGAAAGTGTGCTTTGGAGCACCGGCAAGCAGTAGAAAGACGCTCCGACTTGGTTTCCAGTAAACAATTCATATGCATCCTTGATGTGAAGGCTTCTGTGGTGCACTATGAAAAATTGTTTATTAAGGAAGAAGCACAGCCCCTGAGGAAACTGAATGGTGAAACGGTTGGGGAACCGTCGGACTTAAGTGCTTCTTCTTACATATGCTATGCACACAACTGTTTATGATACAGCCTAAGATTTATGAAATAGCTCAAATATCATTCACAGCAGACCAATGATGAATGCACTACCCCAGTAAGGGCACGAAAGAAATTTTGAGTAATGCCCTGGGTGTATGAGTTCTGAGTAATAAGATTATATTGTACTTGTTTGCTCTTGTGGTTTTTATGTTCTTTGGTCATCGATGCCAGCTTTTTCATGTACACTCTGTACAGCAACTGAACTGAGATACTGTGGGAAGTGCCAAAGTTAGCGGCTGAAGTGTGCCACTAACTTGAGTGCTGCTTTGACAGCATAGGTGGGACTCGTGAGGAGACCTCTTCAGTTAAACTTTTTGTAAGCAAACGGACCCACTCAGCAAGACCAATGATCGTTTTGTAGCATTGCACTACTTCCTCAGGGCCAATGAGCCTTCAAATAAAACAGACCTATAAAAAATGATTTAGCAATGTAGGACTGTAGAATGATACAAAAGACAAAAAGATCCAGTGAAGTAAAATGTAATTTATCTACTTTTCAGAAGTCTCTTCCTCTGTTTGCTAACAGTGAAAAACATGGCGCCATGGCTTCCTAAAAAGCTCCATAGAAACACCAATCAGGTTAAACTAACCTTTGATTGGTCCAATGAGATGCTGGGAACCAATCATGACATAAGAAAAAAGCTTCATTCAAGAAAGAAGTGGCTGGCCAGAAAATTAAAGCAGACAGCTAAATGTTCCTTCATAAATGAATGAAACCGATCGAGGGCTGGAAAATTCAGAATAAGTAAAACCAATCAATGCTACCATTGAGACCATGGGGATCCACCAAATTAAGAGTGAAAATTCAATGTTGTTCTTTACATTGAAGTGCAAGTCCATTACTGGGAATACGATTTACCATGAAACATTTTAGATGAAAAAAAATCATGTGCGTGTGAAGCGCAATGTTGCACCAGGGGGTGCTCATTTGACTCTTCTATTGAGGGCACTACAAAGTTCATTCAGTCTTAGACATAACCGTCTTGAGGTTTGCCCAATATACAATTTATTACAATGACACATGATGAAGTAGACAACAAAATCCGTGACACAGGTAGTTTCAAACCTCAATGTATATTTTTTGCCATCTAAGGGATTAACAAATTCTGTCACCGGTACCATAATCTCACAGTTCTTACATCTACCACAAGGCTTATGCTGACCTGTGGATGTAGAATAGTGTCCATCCTCACATAAAACAACAGGGCTCAGTGGTTCTTGTGCCATGGATAGCAGTGAAGACTGGGCTTTTCTCAGCCCGATAGAGAAAGCACCTTTTCCATATCCCAGAAGCACTTCAACCACAGGAGGGTTGAGTGGTTAAAGCCCAACTACAAAGCTGGAACTTCCATTGTTAGAGGACCTTTCACTGGCTGTTTCTTTTACTCTCCTGGAAGATACATAGAGAACACTTGCTGTTTCATCAGAACAATGAGAAGTGCAAACCATGAGGGATATCTGGTATAACGGTAAGGCTGCTATATATTTGGGGGTCTGGGAAATCAAAAGACTGGTACTATGACTTTACAGTCACTCTGAGATGCCATCCAAAGCATAAATTATTCCTTGTTAAAATTATATAGAAAATTTGCAGATTTAAATTCCAATTATTTACCTAGCTGTGGGACATTTAGAGAAGGTAGACCAAGCATTCAAATTGGACTTTCTTCATAATAAATATGCAACAGATGCAAAATCAGATTGGATGCTGCAATTGGATTAAGTTCCCTCCAACTCTTCCGAAAACATCTGAAAACTTGGCTATTCTCAAAAATCTAATACTTCCTCCCTCTTCGATATACTAAGTCCCTCTAAACATTCTCTATACTAAGTCCTATAACCCTTCATTGGAGTTCCTTTTCTATACCAATTCCTGTAAACCGTGCCGAGCTCTACGATTGTGGAGAGGATGCCATATACAAACTTAAAGTTTAGTTTAGTTAGTTTAGTTTATGATTGAACGTTCCAAAACCACCCCCCCCCCTCCCAATAATCCCCATTAATATGGTAAAAAAAAATAAAAAATCTCTTTTGGAAGTTTTGAAAATATCAGTGGAATTACTATCACCAATAGCAAATCCTCAATACTTCCCCACTGGGAGATGTTCAGAAAGAAGGGCTAACCAAGGCCAAGGAGATGTAATGAATCTAAGGGCTCCTTTTACAAAGGCACGCTAGGGCCTTAAAGCGCGGAATAGCGCACGCTAAATTACCACGCACGCTAGCCGCTACCACCTCCTTTTGAGCAGGCGGTAGATTTTCAGCTAGCGTGCACTATGCGTGTGATAAAACCGCTAGCGCACCTTCATAAAAGCAGCCCTAAGACTTTCTAGAATCTTCATTGGATGGCATCACACATGAACAACTTTGGTCGTCACACTTGAAGTTGACTACAATAATGTTTTTCAGTCTTTATGCTATTTACATAACACCACTCCTTTTATACAAAAGCATAGCACAGTTTTTAGCGCCGGCTGTGGCGGTAACAGTTCTGATGCTCTTAGAATTCCTATGAGCGTAGGAGCCGTTACTGCCACGGCTGGCGCTAAAAAACATGCTTTGCTTTTGTAAAAAGGGGGGGTAAATGAGTTGCTTTTGTGGTCAAAAATTCATATTTTTCTCAATTTGGTTAAGAATGCACCAAGAATTTCTGGTTTTGAAACCTAGGTGCCACTTATTTTTTGTTACTTTTTTCTTGTAATTGTTTGATAGTTTATGAGGGTAAAAAATATATTTTTTTTTTATCCTAAGCAGCTGATTGATTTTGTCCATGATAAGGAATAACTGAACATCTGGGTTGTTATTCACAGATATTAATACACCATAAGAGTGGGTTTTGGCATTAGGATCAGGTCCCTGTTCTGTATTTTTCCCTTTTTCTTTGTAGATAATTTCCTGAAGTCTTATAACCAAATTTCCTTTCATGTGAATGAATAATTACCGGTATATTATTCTTAGATCAAATTTCAAGTTTATTATGTCTTGATATACCGCTTTTACGTACCAAAGTGGTTTACATCTTTACAGTGTTAAAAAATTAATTAAAAGTCGGGGGAATAGACAAACAAACTAATAGAAACTATTAAGACAAAAATTGAAACAAAGGGAGAAAGGGTAGGGATAGAATATTAAAAATAAAAGGAAAAGGTATAGGAAAAAAATCAGGGAAGTGGGGTTGTCTGGAACAAGCTTCTTCTCTTTTCTTATTTAAAAAATTTTCATTATCAATCTCATAAGCGTCTTTGAAGAGAAAAGTTTTAAGATTGGTTTTAAAGTTATTTAAACTAGTTTCTTACTGTAGGGTTAGGGGAAGGGCATTCCATAGTGTTGGCGCAACTACCGAGTAAATGTTTTTTTGTGTGTTGTATCATAGAACAGCTATCAGATTGAGGGAATAGTCAGAAGATGTTGCTGAGATGACCTCAGTGACCTTGAAAATAAGTAAGGAATTAAGAGCCTATCAATGAACATGGGAGAGTGATCGAGTTTAACTAGTAAAAGAGTTTTGAATGAGATTCTGTGAGTGATGGGTAACTAATGAGCTTTTTTAAAAAGAGGGGAAACATGGTCAATTTTTTTTGCCTTAAAGATAAGTTTAATAGCTGTATTTTGAATTATCTGTAATCTCCTGATCTGTTTTGAGGTGATTTCCTGATAGAAGGAATTGCAATAGTCTAAGGTGGAAATGACCAAAGAATGAATTAGAATATTGAGAAATTTTGGGACTAGAAGAGACGAAATAGAGCGTATCATCCTTAGTTTAAAGAAACATTTTTACACTACGGAGCTGATTTAATAGTCAGTACCAGTTGGATTGGAGCGGAAGAGATGCATAATTGGAATTTCAACGTTTCATTTTCTTTAGTTGGAAAAAGCATGGCCTTCGTTTTGACAATATTAAGGGCGAGTAAATTTTGAGATAACCAGTTACTAATAAAGGTAAGTTTTTGGTTGATTTCCTGAATTTGCATGGAGTAGTCTGATTGAATAGGATGAATGAGTTGAATATCATCCGCGTATGCCAAGATAGTAAAGCCAATGGATTGTGCGATAGTAAAAAAAGGAGAAAGGAAGAGACTGAATAACATTGGAGATAAAATGGAGTCTTGAGGTACACCTGAATCTTGCTAGAAAAGTGGATTTTGTGTATATAAATTTTCTGTTTTCATATTATCAGAACATTATACATGACTGCAAATCTAAAATTAAAAAAAATATCTCTAGAGGAGGACTTATTCCAAAGATAAGTTAGACACCAAATAGTTTGGCTTGTTTGTAGCATAAATAGACAGCAACACAATCTAGATTGCCCAACTGTATTTTTTAATCTATCAATCTCTGCCTGGTAGATGCCAATGACTGCAACCATAAACATAATGTGTTAAAATTGTTGCTTGGGTAATTCTTACCTAGAAACTGTGTTTGTTTTACCACTTTGAAAGCAAGGGGTGTGGATTAATGCTATTAGCTATATAGGATTTATATTCTACAAATTTAGTTTAATTAGAGCTGGCAAGTATCTCAGGTGCCTCAACAGAATTATGATACATAAAAGGAATGCCATAATTCATTATGACCTACTTGACAACATTTTCCACAGTACAACCGAAACCTGTCCATGCATAACTTATGTGCACAGGATTAGCCTCACACTCTTATTCATTGTGGTCTTCAGCCTTTGAAAAGCTGAAGTGTGACCCCCCACCCCCACCCTAAAAAAAAAAAAAATCATGCAAAGGAGGCAGCAGTTCCTTGGATTAAAGCTAAAGATTCTTTTCTGCAGCTTCAATAAATAAAGCGCCATGAGCTGATTTCTAGAAATGTTAAGTCACGTCAGTCATTCATTCAAGAATTCTTTAAAATGGAGGCCTGTATTTTGTTTTCCTCAAATTAGATTTGGTTCCATATGATTTTTGTATCCTAACCTTTATATGACAGCAGGTCCTGTATTGTGCATCTCCAGGATGCAGCACACAGGGCAGGAGGTTGCCATTTTTTAAGATGGCAGCACCAGTGACAGGAGCAATTGGGATCACTCTTGCCTGTCTAAAGTATGGCAAAGTGAGCTTGGGAAAAGCATGTATTGTGGTAAGGTGAGCTTGGAAAAAGCATGTATTGTGGCCACATTTCCTCAACTTAACACAGAGTAAACACAATTAATAGCAGCCAAAGGAAATGGCATGCTTTTATTGCAAATAATGCACAGACGGAATTGGCAATTTTTAGTTCAATGGCTGATGTGAAAGTCTAGTTTAACTCACAACTATAAATACTGGGTAAGAGGAGGTTAGGTAGTTGGACAATGGGTAAATGAATAGAAAGTAGATAGGCAAGATGATGAACATGGAGTAGCTGACTGGGGAGATGAGTTAATGGATTGTGAAATAAATGAGTGGTGAGTGTGTTAGGTGAGTGGAATGGTAGAGAGATGAGCTTAGAATCTGGGGAAACATACTCTAGTGAAATGAAGGATAGTAGGCCTAGTAGGGAATGGGTTATATAATATGGGGATTCTGGATTCTAAGGTCTTAGGCACAGATTTCACTGATGTAAGGGTTCCTGGACTCTGCTCTTACAAATGCAGGGATCATTAAACTGGGAATTCTGTGTCCAGAGCACCCAGGGTATAATTATTCAAGCTAGGTATACACTGCCTAAGGTCAGATGTTCAGGAGGGGAGTCCTCTCTGACACGCAAATTAAATGGCTGCCAAGGTAGAGTTTTGCTGTGGTAAGTTAGTTACTAGTAGAAAGCAGAGTTTTGGCCCAAGTCTGTCTCCCTATCCTATCTACGATGTAACTCTTCCCTCTCTCCTAACGTTACCTGTACGTCTTTGTGTCCAGGTCAATGTATCCCCAACTTTTAGTAATGTATGCCGCTTAGAAAACTGATAAGCGGATTATCAAATTTTTAATAAAACTTGGAAACTTAGAGGGATGCCAGAGTCACCATTGCTTCAGGAGATTTGTCTATTCTCCCAACTCCTATACATTGTCTTCCACCTGGCAACAGGAGTTATTGAGCAGTGTTTATCTGCTGCTTCTTCCTCTGATGCTTTTCCTTCACAATCAGATTGACAGAGGAAAAGGGGAGCCCATTTTTGTTGAGTTGTAAACATTTATATTTCTAGGGGTGTGGGGGCAAAGTGCTTCCTTGACTGGGACCCACCAAGGGTTAACCATGCCTTGAGAGTAGCCCAACTTGGGAATCCAAGGTCCACTGCTGGCTAATTTTTTAACCTGCATTAATTTACCACAGAAGTAACCTGAAGTTAAATTTTACTTCACTTCAAATAGATAAAAGTTAATTTTCAGCACTAAAATGGAAGCAATTCCACACACAGCTCCATGGAAGAACATGCTGAGCCTTGTAGTTCCTGCTTAATGTGCTAAAAGACCCCCTGCATAAGGGGTCATTTGAGAACCCATGAAACCTGTACTGAAATCAAAATTAACATATACACAAAACGCATATTATACTGCCTTATTGATACTTTTAAAAAAAAATTTATATATATATATATATATATATATATATAAGTGGAAGAGTAAATATTATGAATAATGAAATGAGACATTTTAAGGAAATGAACACATTGTACTCCAGTCAAGCACATTGCTTGGAATCTAACTAAACATTTCATTCTACATACAGTATCACTTAAAGAAACATTTCCAATTAAATCAGTTCCCTGGGGCTGTGTAACGCTGAAAATTAGAAATACTGCAGAAGAGAAACTACCCCTTTCAGCAGTTCTTTCCTGTTTATTTTGTTTCTCAGTATTAAGACTATGTGCCCACTGTTTTTGAGCTAAGACAACTTGCTGTATCATCCTATTCTGGCTGATACTATCAAAGATGTCAAAAACATAAGCAGTGCCTCTGCTGGGTCAGACCAGAGGTCCATCACGCCCAGCAGTCCACTCACGCAGTGGCCCATCAGGTCCAGGACCTGTATAGTAATCCTCTTTCTATACCCTTCTATCCCCTATTCCTTCAGGAAATTATCTAATCCCTTCTTGAACCCCAAAACCGTACTCTGTCCTATCACACCCTCTCGAAGCGCATTCCAGGTGTTCACCACCCTTTGGGTGAAGAAGAACTTCCTAGCATTGGTTCTGAATCTGTCCCCTCTTAATTTTTCCGAATGCCCTCTCGTTCTTGTAGTTTTCAAACGTTTGAAGAATCTGTCCCTCTCCACTTTCTCCATGCCCTTCATGAACTTGTAAGTCTCTATCATGTCGCCTCTAAGTCTCCACTTCTCCAGGGAAAAGAGCCCCAGTTTCTCTAATCTTTCAGCATATGAAAGGTTTTCCATACCTTTTATCAATTGTGTCGCTCTTTTCTGAATCCTTTTGAGTATCGCCATATCCTTCTTAAGGTATGGTGACCAATATTGGACGCAGTACTCCAGATGCGGGCGCACAATCGCCCGATATAACGGCAGGATAACTTCTTTCGTTCTGGTTGTAATACCTTTCTTGATAGTACCCAGCATTCTATTCGCCTTCTTAAAGGCCACTGCGCACTGTGCCGACGGCTTCATTGTGTTGTCCACTATTACCCCCAAGTCCTTTTCTTGGGTACTTTCACCCATTGCCAGCCCTCCCATCGTATAGCTGTACTTCGGGTTTCTGTTTCCTACATGCAAGACTTTACATTTCTCTACATTAAATTTCATCTGCCATCTCGTCGCCCATTCTTCTAGTTTGTTCAGGTCACTTTGTAAATCTTCACAATCCTCTTTAGTCCCAACTCCACTAAATAATTTGGTGTCGTCTGCGAATTTTATTAGTTCGCACTTCGTCCCTGTTTCTAGATCATTTATAAATACATTGAACATCAGCGATCTGAGTACCGACCCCTGCAGAACACCACTCGTGACCCTCCTCCACTCCGAGTAGTGGCCCTTCACTCCTACCCTTTGCTTTCTACCCGCCAACCAATTTTTGATCAATCTATGTACATCTCCTTCCACCCCATGGTTCTTCAGTTTCCGTAGTAAGTGTTCATGTGGTATCATGTCAAAGGCTTTTTGGAAATCTAAGTATACGATGTCTATGGGGTCCCCTTTGTCCATCCGTTTGTTAATTCCTTCGAAGAAGTGCAATAAATTTGTTAGGCACGATCTTCCCTTGCAGAAGCCATGTTGGCTTGTTTTCATCAGTTTATTCCTTTCTAGATGCTCATCGATGCTGTCTTTTATCAGCGCTTCTGCCATCTTCGCCGGAACCAAAGTCAAACTTACCAGTCTGTAGTTCCCCGGGTCACCTCTCGATCCTTTTTTAAAGATGGGCGTAACATTAGCTATCTTCCAATTCTCCAGGATCACGCCTATTTTCAGGGATAGATTACAATCCTGCTGTAGTAGTTCTGCTATTTCCTCCTTTAGTTCTTTCAATATCCTAGGGTGGATTCCGTCCAGGTCCAGAGATTTGTCAGTTTTTAATCTATCTATCTGCTTGTGTATGTCTTCAAGGCTTACCTCCATGGATGTTCATTTTTCTGCTTGATCTCCTTTGAAGAATTTTTAAGGTTCTGACGAAAAGAACATGTTTAGTCTATCCGCCACTTCTTTTTCCTCCTTCACCACTCCTTTCCTATCTCAGTCATCCAGCGGTCCCACCTCCTCCCTAGCTGGCTGCTTCCCTTTAACATATCTGAAGAACGGTTTGAAATTTTGTGCTTCCCTGGCTAGCCTCTCTTCATATTCTCTTTTTGTTCTTCTAACCACGAGGTGACTTTTTTTTGATGCTTCTTGTGCTCTTTCCAGTTTTCCTCGGTTTTGTCCTTTTTCTGTTTCCGGAAAGAATTCTTCTTATCTCGTATTGCTTTCTTTACTTCTTTAGTTATAAATGCCGGGTCTTTTGTTTTGCTCTTTTTGCATCCTTTTCTAAATCTGGGGATATACAGATTTTGCGCCTCGCTCACCGTGTCTTTGAATAAAGACCAGGCTTGCTCTACAGTCTGCAATTTCTTTGAGCTGTTCCTAAGTTTCTTCCTTACCATTACTCTCATCGCTTTGTAGTTTCCTTTCTTGAAGTTAAAAGTTGTCGCTGTGGTTCTCTTCCCCTTCGATATTCCTACTTCAACTTTGAACTTGATCATATTGTGATCGTTGTTTCCCAACGGTCCCACTACTTCCACTTCTTTTGCAGATCCTCTTAGCCCATTGAGGATTAGATCCAAAGTGGCATTCCCTCTCGTCGGTTCTCTGACAAGCTGCTCCATGAAGCAGTCCTGTATAGCCTCCAGGAATCCGGTCTCCCTAGTGCATTTTGAGTTTCCAAGACTCCAGTCTATCCCGGGATAGTTGAAGTCTCCCATAACAATCGTGTTACCGCTTTTGCATTCGATTCATCTCGGCTTTCATTTCTTCATCATTTGCTTTGGTTTGCCCAGGTGGACGATAGTACAGGCCCATCTTTATCTTGGGCCCATTCCTTCCCGGTATTTTAACCCATAGTGATTCCAATTTGTTGTTCGTCGCTGCTGTGTCCACTCTGGTCAAGTGTATATTATCCTTTATGTATAGGGCTATTCCTCCTCCTTTCTGACCTGTCTTCGCGATAGAGTTTGTACCCCGACAGTGCTATGTCTCATTTGTTTTCTTCATTCCACCATGTTTCAGAGACCCCCAATGATGTCTAGGTTCTCTTTTTTGGCCATGACTTCTAGTTCTCCCATTTTGTTCCTTAGGCTCCTTGCATTAGTATACATGCAATTTAAGTCCTAGTATTTTTTTGCCTTCATTTTCTTTTCCTGTGCTACGATCTTCCTATCATCCTCTTCTTGATCTGTCAACTCTTATTTTTTGCCCGTTGTGTCTTCCCAGCATTTTTCCCATTCAGTATCCTCTCAGGATACTTTTTTCCGAATCGTCGACACTTGGTCAACTGTCGGCTTTCCCCTTCTTCTTAGTTTAAAGCCTGCTCTATTCCTCTCCTGACGTTGTTTGCTAGAAGTCTAGTTCCCACCGTGCTCAGATGCAGTCCATCTCTCCTGAAGAGCTTGCTCTGCAACCAAAACATTGTCCAGTTCCTCACGAAGTGGAACCCCTCTTCCTCACACCATCTCCTCATCCATGCATTTATTGACTGTAGTTCCATCTGCCTCTTCACATCTGCCCTCGGTACTGGTAGGATCTCTGAAAACGCTAAATTCCGAGTCCTCATCTTCAACTTCCTTCCCAGAATCTTGAACTGTTCGATCAGTGCATTTCTACTGTAGTCTCTCCTGCTGACATTATTTGTCCCGATGTGGATCATCACTGTAGTCTCTTCCGTCTCTGCTCCTTCTAGGATCTTTTCAATTTTGTCTACAATGTCTTTTGCTCTTGCTCCTGGGAGGCAGGTCACTAGTCGATCCTTTCTCCCTCCTGCTATGTGGCTATCTACTTGCCTTAGGATTGAGTTTCCCACTAGGATCGCAGATCTTCCCTTCTTCAGTTTTTGCTCCAGTCGCAGGTCTATGTCCTCGGTGTGCCTCGCTGCTGCTTCTTCTAGGCATCGGCAAGACCTTGCCTCCCCTTCCTGCGGGATTCCTCTGTGGGTTTCTTCTTCCTTGGAGTCAGCTTCCTCTTGTTCACCATTCTATGTGGGTGTATCTTTGTTTTTCCTCTAATGATCGTGTTCTTCCACCCTCCTCCTGTAGGCCTCCTCAATGAACTCCTCGAGCTCCCTGACTTGTTCATCAATGTGTCTCTCTCTCATGAAGTCTTCAGCTGTCCTGATTGGGTCTTCTGCGATGTAAAGTCCTTCTAGTTCCTGTATCCTGTCCTTCAGTTGCCTAACTTCCTTCTTCAAGCTTTTCAGCTCCTGACACCAACCGCATACATATGACTGCCTTCCCGAGGGGAGGTAATCAGACATATGACAGATTGTGCAGAACACTGGAAAGCTCATCTTCTGGATTCCCTCTGATTCCCCTCCCCTCTCTCTCTCTCTCTGCTGCTGGTGTCCTCTCTCTCTCTCTCTCTGTCTGCTGTCTCTCTGCTGCTGGTGTCCTCTCTCTGTCTGCTGTCTCTCTGCTGCTGGTGTCCTCTCTCTCTCTCTCTCTGTCTGCTGTTGGTATCCTCTCTCTCTCTCTCTCTCTGTCTGCTGTTGGTGTCATCTCTCTCTCTCTCTCTCTCTGTCTGCTGCTGGTGTCCTCTCTCTCTCTGTCTGCTGCTGGTGTCCTCTCTCTCTCTCTGTCTGCTGTTTTTCTGCTGCTGGTGTCCCCTCTCTCTCTCTCTGTCTGCTGTTGGTGTCCTCTCTCTCTCTCTCTGTCTGCTGTTGGTGTCATCTCTCTCTCTCTCTCTGTCTGCTGTTGGTGTCATCTCTCTCTCTCTCTCTCTCTGTCTGCTGTTGGTGTCATCTCTCTCTCTCTCTCTCTGTCTGCTGTTGGTGTCATCTCTCTCTCTCTCTCTGTCTGCTGTTGGTGTCATCTCTCTCTCTCTCTCTCTGTCTGCTGTTGGTGTCATCTCTCTCTCTCTCTCTCTGTCTGCTGTTGGTGTCATCTCTCTCTCTCTCTCTCTGTCTGCTGTTGGTGTCATCTCTCTCTCTCTCTCTCTGTCTGCTGTTGGTGTAATCTCTCTCTCTCTCTCTCTCTGTCTGCTGTTGGTGTCCTCTCTCTCTCTCTCTCTGTCTGCTGCTGGTGTCCTCTCTCTCTTTCTCTCTGTCTGCTGCTCGTGCAGTGACTCGCCCCTTCTGAAGGCCCTTTCGCAAAGGCGCTCTCGCTAAGGCAGCTGAGTGCCGTTGGTTCCTCCCCTTTTAAGGGGAGCTCCGGATCAGTGCCTGGCTAACATCAGAGGGGTGGGTGGAGCTATCTCTCGCCGCAGACCCTCACTCTAGCCTGCCCTGCTTCTCTGTTCCTCTCCTCTTTCACCTTCTGAGTCTAGTCTCCTCTTCGCCTGCCTCCCGACTTTTCTCCTGCCTGCCTGCCCTGCTCACTGGCTTATGCTTCAGACATGGCCCCCTTGGTTTTATGCAGATGTGCTCCCTCTCCATTGCTTCCTTTGGTTCTGCCTGTCTAGCATACACTTTTTTCTTACACAGATAATACATACAAATAAAACAAAGGAAATAAGGTAATACCTTTTTTATTGGACTAACTCAATGCATTTGATAATGAGTTTTCTAAGGTAACCCTTCTTCAGATTAGAAATAAGCAAATGTTGACAAATATCATTATATATAAGGAAAACATGAAAGCATTTCAGTAATAGTTTCACAGGATGAGGGAGAGGTGGGTGACAGAAAAATCAGGGAAATGTTGTATTTATCCAGAAAGAATTTGCAAGCCTCACTGCTCCTTGTGGTCCTGGGCAAGTCACTTAGGGCTAGATTCACTAAGCAAACCAATCGTGTACCAATCGGTTTGTGACCCCTTTGCGACCCGATTTTCCTCCGGCCTCATTCACTAACCTCGTGGCCGATTATCCTTCAATCTGATCCGCGCATGCAAATGAGGGGAAAAGGCATGCAAAGTAGACATGCAGCGATTCACTAAACCAAAACTGGAACACCAACTGGGCTGGCCGATCAAGAAACAAGCGACTGCTGGGGGACCAGTCGCTTACATCCTTTCCGACTGCATCTCCTGCTCTCTGCCCCGATTCTCTGCCGCAATTCTCCTGCCGCCCTGCTCTGCCCCAAATCTCCTCCTCTCTGCCCCGATTCTCCTGCCCTTCCCTGCAGTGCAAGCCCATGGTTTTAACCAGATTAAAACCATGGGCTCGCTATATAAAGTTAAAAGTAAAAAACAAAAAAAAAAAGGTTGCTGCTCTTTAAGCATGCGCAGACCATCTACAGATGGTCTGCGCATGTGTCGGGATCGCTTGAGTGATACATGCAGGCGGTTGGAGGCGTGATTCCGATTGCCCTCATTTGCATGAACGTGATTTGTGAATCAGCTCCACGGACACGGATCGGATCACTCATGAATCAGATCCGATCCGTGCCCATAGTGAATCCAGCCCTAAATCCCCTCATTGCCCTAGGTACACTAGTTAGAGTTTGAGCCTACCAGGAGAGACAGGAAAATATGATAAAATACCTGAAGTAAACCACTTAGGATATAAGTGGTATATAAATAATTATCTTGGATTTCAAATACCAACAGTTCACCTGCAATTTATGTTGCTTGCTTACATTTGCTGAAAACACATTCCTCAGAGAAGTGGTAACCCAAATATGGAGTAACCTGAGGAAATACTTCTTCACAGAAAAGGTGGTGAAATCATGGAACAGCCTCCCGGTGGAGGTGCTGGAGACGAAAACTGTATCTGAACTCAAGCAAGCCTGGGACAAGTACCTGCATATAATATATGCAAACTGCTTTGGCTGAACCCAGAGAAAGACAGATATTAAATCCATGACCCTTTGATAAGTAAATAGAATTTGCAAAAGCAAGAGAGGAAGGAATAGTAAATGGTGTAGATGAGCAGACTGAATATGCCATATGGTCTTTATCTGCCTTCATTTTTCAATGTTTCTATGGTCCCCTAACTCAGTGGTTCCCAACCTTGTCCTGGAGGACCACCAGAGATTTTCTCTAGCCCCAAACAATGAACCCTTGAGAAAGCCCTTGTGGGCGAAACGGGTCCCGTCGGGGAATGCTAGAGACACTGCATTAAAAACGATAAGTAAAAAGAAATGGTGCCATTTATTAGTTTTTATTTCTGAAAAAATAATGCAGAAGTAAATAAACAAGCTGCATTAGAAAAGGAGGCGATGATATGAGCCAAGTCAAAACATCTACATTGGATTTTTTGTATCAATGTAAATGGCTTTATGAGCCCTATTGCCTTCCTCTATTGGATCCTGTTGAGCGAGGATTGCTGGGTTGTGGTCAATTCCAATTTAGCCTCACCTCTTCATCTTCTACATTGGTTTTGTGGAGGTCTCAGTACCCTCCTGCTGCTACTCAAGCTGTTTGATGGCCCATTTAAAACTGATAAAGTCTTAGAAATTTGATCATATGCCAAAGAGTTCCTTGGCAGAAGACTTGTATATTAAATTCCAATTGCTGCTCTTGGCTCGCTTTCTTGTATTCTGGAGAATTTATTTAATGCTGTACTTGACAGCTATTTTATGGAACACACTACCTTGTGTAGTGCAAAACTATTTATGAAAGGGAGATATTGGATATTATAAACCTCACATCCCAGAATTCAATGTATATATTTATTCTGTTTTTTATAAGAACTATTCCAAGTGGAGTACTGAGCAGAAAGGTGACATTCAGCCTCTATCCTGATTCTGATCTCCTAAAGTGTGTACATGCAATATTTATCAGACAGCATAAACCTCGCACTCCAACATCCTCAAGACAACGCGTCTTGTTTATTTGCAAAGAAAACCTAGACCATTTATTTGCAGTGTATTGCTGAAGTCAGAAGTCTCATGCCTCAGGGCTAGAGCCTTCAAATTGGTAATCACCGTTGCTGGGAGGTGAAAGACATTCTGAAGGAGAAGTTGTTTATTGTAGAGGTGGAGACATTTGGTTAAAAAAATGAAAGTGATTGAGAAGTAAGATGCTGAGTTTGTGCAAATAGAGTAAAACAAAAAAAAAAGGAGGGGGATTGACCTTCAAGAGGACAGGGGGAGAGAGAAGCAACTCTTGAGATATGATGGAATGTCTGCCTTGTCGATCTGTGGGCAAGGAGAGCGGATTAATTGGATCAAAGCCTGAAATTAGGTCACAGTGAGGGTCAGTCAAGCAGTGGTGTAGTCAGGAGGGGCATGGGAACAGACCTCCGCAGGTGCCATCTTGGTGGGGATACTGGCACATCTCCTCCTCTCTGCTCCCCCTCCTACCTCTAATTCTTTGCACGAGCAGCATCTCCAACCTGCTGCCCATGCTGGCCTTGGCTCTCCCTCTGAAGTCACTTCCTCTTTAAATTGCAGAGTTTATGAATGAGGAAGTCTGGAGGTCTTATACTGCCTAGAAAGGGAAAAATGCTTGAATACATGAATAAATTTATGTAAACCATTCTAAAATCCACCTCATCTCTTCCCTTCCTTTGGTATTACAAGAGATCCAGACTCCAAAAACATATATATAATGTTAAGGGCCTGGATCTCTTCTTATACCAAAGGAAAGGAGATACAAGGTGGAGTTCCAAATTTATGGCATCATTATTGAGCAGCCCAAGCTATGGCCACAGTGGAATTGTACCAAAAACAAACTTTGGGTGCACATTGAACACCAAAAAGTGGGGCAGGTTCCTTTGAATAACTTAGTATGGCTTCCTAAACGACTTTGAAAGATTCATCAAGAAGTTTCCCTAACGATTCAGCATACATTTAAAGCACATGTGTCAAACACAAGGCCCGCGGGCCAAATCCAGCCCGCCAGGCCATACAATGTGGCCCGCACCGTGCTGTCATCACTGCACGCCGCTGCGTTCCATCACAATGACGCGCGGTGACATAGGAGGCTTGTGATCTCGCCGGCCGTACTTGCTATCTATCTCCCCCCATCGACCGCCCCCCCCCAAGAACCTCCGACCGCCCCCCCAGCCGACCCGCGACCCCCCTGGCCGACCCCCACGACACCCCCACCCCCCTTCCCCGTACCTTTCTGTAGTTGGCCGGACAGACGGGAGCCAAACCCGCCTGTCCGGCAGGCAGCCAACAACGGAATGAGGCCGGATTGGCCCATCCGTCTCAAAGCTCCGCCTACTGGTGGGGCCTAAGGCGCCTGGGCCAATCAGAATAGACCCGGGAGCCTTAGGTCCCACCAGTAGGCGGAGCTTTGAGACGGATGGGCCAATCCGGCCTCATTCCGTCGTTGGCTGCCTGCCGGACAGGCGGGTTTGGCTCCGGTCTGTCCGGCCAACTACAGAAAGGTACGGGGAAGGGGGGTGGGGGTGTCGTGGGGGTCGGCCAGGGGGGTCGGAGGTTCTTGGGGGGGCGGTCGATGGGGGGAGGGGGGTTTGCGTCGAGGGCAGGAGGGCCTGGGATCCCTCCTGCCCGTAATGTAGTGCGGGGTGGGGGTAGGGGGTCGGCGTGGTCAGGAGGGTTTGGGCTCCCTCCTGGCCTGATATTGTCGGGGAGTTGGGGAATCGGCGGGGCAAGAGGGCTTGGGCTCCTTTTTGCCCCAATCGTGTCGGGGAGTCGGGGGGGCAAGAGGGCTTGAGCTCCCTCTTGCCCCGATCGTGTCGGGGGTGCCGCGGTTGGCTGGGGCAAGAGGGCTTGAGCTCCCTCTTGCACCGATCATGTTGGGAGTCGGGGAGTCGGCGGTCCTTCGGGGTGGGGGTGCAGGTGCGTGCGAGCGGTCCTGCATGGGGTGAATCGGACGTCGGGGGGGGAACTATGTAAAAAAAAATTTGTACAACGCGCTCAAGCGTATACCGCGCAAGGGTGATTCAGGAGGCGTGACTATAGTCCGGCATCCGATGTGGTTGTGCGGGTGGCAGAGCAGAGGAGAGAGTGAGTGTGCGGGCATAAAAAATACACAGCAGAGGCTGCCAGTTCCTGGCATAAAGTGTAGGCATAAAAATCGCAACAGAATCTGCTATCTGTACCCAGCCAGGCATTTATTGACTGACTTTTTCATTCTAACGCAGATTTCCAATAAACTACATCTTTTACTGCCAATATTGATCCCAAAATGTCCAGGAAAAGAAAAGTTGACGGTGAAGGCAGTCAATTTAATGACAAATGGGAAAATGAATACATGTTTGTGCTTAGTGAGGGCAAACCAGTGTGTAAATTGTGTTATGATACAGTGTCGGTGATGAAAGAGTACAATATACGTCGTCATTTTGACACCAAACATAATGTTAAGTATGGCAAATGTACTTTGGAAGAAAAGCATAAAATTGTTAAAGAACTAAAAGGCAAACTACAATCACAGCAGCAAATGTTTACAAAGGCTACAGCGAAAAATGATGCTGTAGTGAAAGCAAGCTTTATAGTGGCTGAAGAAATTGCCCGTGCTTCAAGGTGTTTTTCAGAGGGTGCCTTTTTGAAGCAATGCATGCTAAAAGTGTGTGAGAAAGTATGCCCAGACCAGATACAGAGTTTTCAAACTGTCAGTTTGTCAAGAAACACCATTGCAGACAGAGTTCAAGAACTCTCAGGAAATCTATCATCACAGCTGGCCGAACAGGCATGCAGTTATCTCGCTTTTTCACTTGCTATCGATGAAAGCACAGACAACACTGATACAGCGCAGCTGTCCATCTTTATACGTGCTACGAAGACCGACCTCTCTGTCACTGAGGAACTTTTGGATGTAGCTGCCATGCATGGGACGACGACTGGTAGAGATATATTTGAGGCTGTGGAGAAATCTATAAATAATTTTAAATTACCCTGGGAAAAGTTGGTGGGGCTAACTACCGATGGCGCACCTTCAATGTGCGGAGAAAAGAAAGGCTTGGTTGGACTAATGAAGGAAAGAATGCAAAAAAGTCACTGCCACACACCCTTGATTACTTATCATTGCATTATCCACCAAGAGGCTATGTGTGGAAAAGTTCTGGACATGAATGACATAATGACCACAGTCATTAAAACTATTAACTTTATAAGGGCACGTGGCCTGAATCATCGCCAGTTCCAGCAGTTTTTACAGGAGGTGGGTGCAGAGCATGGAGACGTGCCATACCACACAGAAGTAAGATGGCTGAGCAAGAGCGCAGTCCTCAAAAGATTTTTTGAGCTCAGAGAACAAATTGCTCTTTTCATGGAAAGTAAAGGAAAGCCCTTGCCTGAACTGTCGGATCCCGCCTGGCTATGTGATTTTGCTATGATGTGTGACATATGCGAGCATCTCGCCCAACTAAATCTGAAGCTGCAGAGACGCAAACAAGTCATCACGAAGATGTCTGACATGATCACAGCATTCCAGCGTAAACTTCAACTATGGAGGTCCCAACTGGAACAGGACAATCTTGCCCACTTTCCCGTTTGTTTGAGTATCTCAACCACTATTTCTGGTACTTTTCCTTGCAGTCGGCTGGCTACCAAAGTTAGCCGTTTACTAAGTGAATTTGAGCGGCGCTTCTCTGACTTTAGAACACAGCACTCAGGCTTTGACATCTTTGCCAATCCTTTTACAGTTGATGTCAACAATGTGCACCATCACCTTCAGATGGAGATAATCGAGCTTCAGTCTGACAGTGGCCTGAAATCAAGGTTTCAGGATGTTGAAATTGAGGACTTCTACCCTCTACTGCCCCCTGACTCAATGCCAGAGCTCCGACTTCATGCTGCCCGTATTCTATCCATGCTCGGGAGCACCTATCTTTGTGAACAGATGTTTTCAATAATGAATCTGAACAAAAACAAGCACAGATCACGCATTACCGATGACAACCTCCATGCTGTTTTGCGGGTTGCTACAGCCCAAGAAATAAAACCGAACATTGACTCATTGATACGGGGAAAACGGTGTCAGACATCTAGCCAGAAAACAAAACAATGAACATTTTAGGTACATTCCAATATTACTGTTTTGCTCGATACCAATATTACTGTTTTGCTTGATAGCATGTGAGTTGGTTAACAGCACTGTTAAGGAAAAGATTGTTCCACTCATTTTAAATTCACATTTCTGGTTAACATTGTCAGTTTATGACTGTTCAGTAAACCATTCGGCCCGCGATTTAGGCTGGATTTTAGATTTTGGCCCCTTCTCTGATTGAGTTCGACACCCCTGATTTAAAGTATGGGATTCTATGGGGATGACACATGATTGGATTGTCTCGTTATATTCCTATTTTCTATCATCTCTTGTTTCACCCATGCCGTCATCATCTGTTTATAAAGAATGCTTATTTTCAGTTGAAATGCTGTAAATACAATGCTAAAACTCTTTTCACACCGGGGATCCTCAGAGCGCCACCTGATCAGAAAGAACAGTGTGGCAGTACTCTTCACCAATTCCCCTCTATTCTGGTGTGTATTTTACTTCTTATTTTTAAATTTTCTTATATAAATATATATTGCATCTTAATATTGCTTCATATTGCATTTGATTCTACTATAGGATTAATGAAATACTGTCATCATTTAATCAAAGCTGAAAACTTGGCTTGTTGGCTAAAAGATGTGGGGACTGGGGGCTGGTGCAGCAACGTCTTTTAGCCAACAAGCTAAGTTTTCCGCTTTGATTAAATGATGACAGTATTTCATTAATCCTATAGTAGAATCAAATGCAATATGAAGCAATATTAAGATGCAATATACATTTTTATAAGAAAATTTTAAAATTTTAAAAGAAAAATTTTAAAATAAGAAGTAAATACACACCAGAATAGGGGGGAACTGGTGAGGAGTGCTGCCACACTGTTCTTTCCGATTAGGTGGTGTTCTGAGGATTCCCGGTGTGAAAAGAGTTTAGCATTGTATTTACAGCATTACGCCATATTAAATTACAATAAGTTAAGTGCCTTCATTAGTTTGATATTTTCAGTTGAGGCGCCTTTTAACTTCAAAAATATATAAGCCTCGACTGATGGGGGAATACACTTTTTTTTTTTAGAAAATGTTTTTGAAGATTTTAAACATACTAAGCACTTAGGGCTCCTTTTACAAAGCCGCACTAGCGGGTTTAACGTGCACGACTTTTCATCACGCGCTAACCCCCGCGCTGGCCGAAAAACTACCGCTTGCTCAAGAGGAGGCGGTAGCGGCTAGTGCAGCCGGCGATTTAGCGCATGCCATTACACGTGTTAAACCACTAGCGAGGCTTTGTAAAAGGAGCCCTTAGTGGGTACATTGTAAGGATATCTTAGGGATGCTTTGCCTGTGCCTATTAGTTATAGACAAAGATGGGAAAGAGAATTAAACATGACTATCACCCTAACTGGTTGGGAGCTTGCCAAGTCAAAATAGTCACAACAAAACCTTTAAATGTGCTCCTAAAATTACAGTACCAAAACACTTCATGCCCTCAGAAGGAGAAAAATAAACAAATAGCTAATGTAAATGTTCTTATTATGAACTTGGCATGTACCACGCAATCCACTAACTTCACTTTTCCAACGGCACAATACAACAACATACAGTAGTAGAAGATGGCAGATAAAGACCAGCTTTCCAGTTTTTTCGTAAGCTAATTTTCTACAGTACAAAAAAAAAAAAATTGGAAACTCGCTGGACTAAGTGTATAGCCATTGATGAAGACTATGGGGCTCATAATCGAAAGAGAAAAATGTCCAAAAACTGGCCTAAGTCGGCACTTGGACGAACATTGTCAAAATATGTCCAAGTGCCAAAAATAAAAACGGGTTTTGGATATATTTTAACGATCTAGGCCTTCATAGTGCTGCTGAACGATCATAGTTAAATGGGGCGTTTCAGGAGGAGTGTTGAGGGCGGGATTTGAGCGGGATATGGGCAGGCCTAGACTTAGTCGTACTGCATGTATAACCGAAAGTTATACAGCACAGGATCGACGAAACTTGGACGTTGTGACTTAGACCATTTTAAAACATGGTCTAAGTCACAAAAAACAACTTAAAGTTACCAGATAAGCACTGCAAACACATAATACAGACCCCCACACACTGCCCCAGTGATCACCGACCCCCACCCCACCCCTATAAAAATATCACAACTTGAAAATTGTGCCTCCAGAACATCATCACCTGGCAGCCTGGCATAGGAAAGCCTAGTCGTGCTGCACAGAGGCGTCTTAAGCCGTCTTGGGGGTGGGTTAGGGAATCATGGAGAGGAGGGACCCATAAGCCCCTGTAATCACTGCATTGATATTGAAATATGTGCACTCCCCTATACATTCCCAAAACCCTCTAGGGATTCAAGACAAAGTTGGACAAGTTCCTGCTAAACTGGAACGTACTCTGCACTCATTTAGAGCACTAGTCTTTGACCTAAGGGCCGCCATGTGAGTGGACTACTGGGCAAGATGGACCACTGGTCTGGCCCAGCAGTGGAAATTCTTATGTTCTTATGTTACTGGCATATAAGTGGCTCCTGCAGCCATATGGACTATTGGGGTGGTAGATAAGTGGGTCTAGGGGATTCTGGAGGTGGTTTGGGGGGCTTACCATGACCGATAAGGGAGCTGTAGTGAGGAGAAGACATGGCACCCTTTTTGTGAAGTTCACAGCAGTGTCCTGTAAGGTACCCCACTATTTAGGTGCCATTTCTGGGTGTTCAATCCATCACTTTGCAGATCCCTCCCACATCCAACAGGGCTTGTTCTAGGCGTTTTTGACTTGGACGACAAGTTGGATGAAAATGTGGTATAAAGATAAACGATTTAGCGACTTGGATGATCAGATCGACAGGACGTATACTTAGATGATTTTCAAAATGAAAAAAAATGTAGACGTATTTTTCAAAATGTGTCTTAAGCGGGTTTTTTTTTTTCTTTTTACTTT
The DNA here is from genome assembly GCF_902459505.1 of Geotrypetes seraphini. Taxonomy (NCBI): domain Eukaryota; kingdom Metazoa; phylum Chordata; class Amphibia; order Gymnophiona; family Dermophiidae; genus Geotrypetes; species Geotrypetes seraphini. The sequence goes on from NC_047084.1 coordinate 538,969,156, forward strand.
GGACGACTTGCGACTTAGATGAAAATGGATTTGGAAGTTCCTTTCGTTTATGCCCCTCCACGTTGTTTAACTTGTTTTTTTAACTAAACTTTTCAAACTATCCTTGAATAGTATTAGGTTCAAAATTTAAGTGCTCTTTTACAACCCATATATTATTCAGATCGTGCTGATAGTCGGCTACTATCCAGATTTTTAAAAAAAGGTTAAGAACCCCTAATTAAACTTATCATCATTATTGTTATTCTTGCACCCATTTAAGTGATGAATGAAACCCTCACACTCCCTTCCTAAACCACATGTCCACTAGTGATTGACAGCTACATATTTCACTGTTAGCCACTTAAGTGCTAATTGCTTACATGTTGCTAAACTTTGTACAGTTATACTACCAAATAAGCTACACTTAAAGCTGCAATGTTACATAAATTGTATATAATATTGTTGAATAAAATAATGAAGATACAAAAAAGCAACCAAAGTAAGCAAAATACAGTGGGAACCAGGCACATGAATGGGACAAAATTCAAATCAACTCCTTATTGTTCAAATCAGCTCTTTATTGTAGAAATGCACAAAGAGGACTCAACACCAGCTGCGTTTCAGCAGAAAGCCTTCATCAGGCATCCAATCAATGTCTCTGACAGCCTCTGTTCAATTCCTGCTCACTTGCAATTCTGCTGATCTTAATGTCTTGTAGCTGGTAGATTGCAAGGTGACTAGGACCCAGAAGCAAGATATTCCACAGGCTGAAATCCCATGGAAAGTAACCAACCCAAAAGTAATGAATACCCAAAGGTATTCTATGTATTCACCTTGCAATCTACCAATTACACTAAGGGCCTGTTTTACAAAACCGCGCTAGCGGCTGCTGCTCGGTAACGGCCCCGAAGCCCATAGAGATTTAAAGGGCTTCAGCGCTGTTGCCACATAGCTTTGTAAAACAGGCTGTAAATCTCTAAACATATTTTTAATTTTTTTATGATTCGGTTTTAATTCTCAATTAGGCATCTCTCAATAAAGCAAGTAAATGACTCTTTTTTTCTCTCTTTCTTTTCTTTCTATCCCTGTATCATGATTATTTGGCATTCTTTTCCTTTTTTTAATTTCAATATTTTTATTAAACATTTAAAGTCCAGTATCATAAAAAGTGAATACATAGCAAAATCATGTACAAGAATAAACCAACAAACAATCTGCACTAATCAATGACAGGTATTGCTAATACTGCAAATACAAAAGAATCTAAGTAGGCAAATGCAAAAGGAATATACAGAACGGTAGACTATCTATATTAGTTCACAATAAGAAGACAGCAAAGCCCATCTCTGTTCATGTGTATGTACACATCCACGTCTTTCAGCAAAACATTGCTCATATCGCATGATCAAGCGTACATTGTGCCACCATAAATTATACATGAGGTTACCAGCATTCTTCCAGTTAGTCAGAATAAGTTTAATAGCAATGAGCAGTAAACATTTCAATAATTTAGCTGATGAATCATCAATCGGCGAATGTAGGCTGTATTGACCATAAATTACAATAGCCAAGGTAATGTTCTCATCAATATTTAGCACCTTGGCTATGGTCTTCCATATGGTGTCCCAGTAGGTTCTAACTAGAGCACAGTAAAAAATCATATGGTCGAGTGTGCCTATGGTGGAATTACACGACCAGCATCTATTTTTCTCATTATTAGGAAGCTTTGAGAGCTTATAAGGAGTCCAAAAAGCACGATGAAGCAGAAAAAACATTGTTTGAGTGATGGTAGAAGAGTGTAGCGCAGTAAGAGAATCAAGCCAGATTTTATTCCATGAGCTAGTAGACTGGGGTACACCAGTATCATGATCCCAAATATCATGTACCCCCAGTTTGGAGGTAAATTTGTGTGAGAGCAGCAGTTTGTACCAAAAAGCGGATTGACCTTTCGTTCTCCTCAAAGTGAACTTGCTCAGAGTTAAGATAGAGGGTTCATCAGGTATGAGTGTGTTAATATTATACCCTGCTTTAATAGCATGATAGAGCTGCATCCAGTGAAAGAAATGGGAGGAAGGTAGTCCGTATAAAGAACATATTGAGGTAAATGGAATCCAGTCTTTAAGATCATATAATTGGCCCATAGTCCATATACCTGCTTCCTTCCAATTAGTCCAGTTGGCAGGGTTACCCTGTATTAGTATTTTGGGATTATTCCATATGAACGGCGAGTTGGTGTCACTCCAACTATTTGTCAGTAAGTGATCCATTTCTCTAATAGCCAGCTTAGTCGAGCTAATGGAATCATTTCTATCTGAAGTAATTGGTGAACCCGTAAATGCGAAAAATTGCAAATCATGAGAGTTCACAGTTTGCTCTTCAAGTGCAACCCAGATGGGTAATTAATGCATATCTGATTTAGTGAGCCATTGAGAACCCTGTCTTAATAAGAATGATGTGTGATAATCAAAGAAACTAGGAAAGCGGACTCCACCATCGCTTTTGTCTCTTTTTAATTTTTGCAGACTGATGCAAGGCATGGATTTGTTCTCAACTACATAGCATAGCAGTACAGCAACTATATTGTTCCCCAATGAAGGCTAGTTTAATAGCTGAAACGCTCTAAATATAATCTGAGTGTCGGTCAGTTCATAATCTACCAACGTTGGTCCTGGCTGGGAAGCCATTAGATAAGTGTTGCTGTTCTCATTTCTCCTTTTTTTGTTACGCTATATTACATAATTTTGATAAATTTATAAAGTTATTTTAGTTAATAGATTTAAAATTTGCATCCTTATTCAAGCTAATTGATAGTCTCTATTTAAATAAATTTATCAATTTAGATTAATAAACAAATAAATTAATAAAAAAATTTTGAGGTAGGAAGGAGGTTTGAAGTAAATGATTACATCATATGCATTCAGGATGAAGACTTGAAATAACATCTAAGTTATAAGAGGTATCTTTACTGAGAATCGTGCATCCTTTATGATACTTCAGCCTCTAAAATTTAAATCAAAACAATTATGTCAGGGTAAAAGTTGTGTGTTCAAAACAAGTTTCTATATGTGGGTTATTAGTAAACACAGCTTTTTACAAATAGGAAATTTAAAAAACAATAAAAATTTTCTGTATTAATTATCCCTTATACCCCCTTTTTTTCTTGATTGTTGAATTTTTGTGGGCTGGATAATTTAAATAATGATCCGTGTGTTTGTTAGTTGATTTACATGTGAAAGTCATGGCATTTGTTTCCACATGTTTAGGGTTAGCCTTTGTTTTCAGCAATGTGGCATTTCGGAACGCAGGGATCTTTGTGGTTGATAACGAGACATCATATTCTTAAAAATTTCAGGCATCATACCATATAGAAATTGATGACATAACATAATTGCTTTGTATTGAATTCAAAATACAACTGGCAACCAATGCTCATATCTTGATGTCCCAGTTATCAATCTGGCCACAGCATTCTGGACCACCTGCAATGCCCTGCACCTGGTCTTGGTTATTCCCAGGTACATAGTAAATGACGGCAGATAAAGACCTAAACGGTCCACCAAGTCTGCCCATAAGTTATACCCATTAAAAAATACATGATTAAATTAACTTCTTTGATATTTCTGGGCCACAGACTGTAAATTGTGGTATTGTCCTAGGTTCTAAATGCTAAAGTTGCCTTCCAAGCTCACTCCAGCCTATCCAACTATCCCGCTGTTTGCAGGATATCTACCATAAAGTCTGGCCATAACATGCAAGTTAATGGAGTTCCCATTGATGCCCACCCGAGCCCATCCTACACCGATTCACTATATATAGGACACAGACCGTGCAAGTCTGTCCAATACCGACCTTAGTTTTTTAAATTACATCCTTCGTGTTCTAATTAGAGATCTATTTTTATCCCATGTTTTTTTGAATTCCATCACCATTTTCCTCTTTACCACTTCCCTCGGGAGGTCATTCCAGGCATCTACCACCCTCTCCGTGAAGAAGAATTTCCTAACATTGCTCCTAAGTCTTCCTCCCTGTAACCTCAAATTATGCCTTCTAGTTTTACGATTTTTTTCTTCTCTTGAAAAGATTTGGTTCTATATTAATACCTTTCAAGTATTTAAATGTCTATATCATATCTCCCCTGTCCCTCCTCTCCCCCAGAGTATACATATTTAGGTCTTCCAGTCTCTTCTCATACTTCTTTTTGTTCAAACACCTTACCATTTTCAAAGCCTTCATCTGGACTGCTTCAAGTCTCTTTATATCCTTCACCAGATATGGCCTCCAAAACTAAACACAATACTCCAAGTGTGGCCTTCCATTGACCTATACAGGGGTATCAACATTTCCCTTCTTCTGCTGGTTATTCCTCTTTCTATACAGCCTAGCATCCTTCTGGCTACAGCCACTGTTTTATCATGCTGTTTAGATGCCTTTAGATCCTCAAACACAGTCACCCCAAGATCCCTCTCTCCATCTGTGCTTATCAGCCTCTCACCTCCCAGCACATACAGTTTCCTCGGATTTCTAACCCCAGTCCAGGAGATTTATCACTCTTTAACTTGTCAATTTGGTTTAATATATCTTCCATGTTCACAGAGATTTCTCTGTTTCCAACAGTGGCCAATCCAGGACACATGTAGCTGGCAAAAGCCCAAAAGAGGAAAGCAGATTTTATGCTGCTTATCCTAGAAATAAGCAGTGGATTTTCATAAGTCTATATTATTAATAGCTCATAAACTTCTTTTAGGAGTTATCCAAACCTTTTTATACCTTGCTAAGCTAACTGCTTTTACCACATTCTCTGACAACAAATTGCAGAATTTACTTACACATTGAGTGAAAAAATTGTTTCTATGGTTTGTTTTACATTTACTACTTAGTAGCGTCATTGCACGCCCCATAAATTGCAAAACACTGCCATTGCAAACTGACTCGCTGCTTCTTTCAAGATAGGGTTTAAAAAAATGAACATGTTCTGAAAAGTCTCTGAAATAATATTCTTCTGTTCTATGATCCTTCTGGTAGAGGTCTGAATACATACCCCTCTTTTGTGGAACTCTGAGCTTCAGAAGTCTGTTGTATTTTGAAATTTCTTTGTTGATTTTAAGTTCCATGCTATTTGGTTTAAAGAAGATTCTACCCCCCCCCCCACACACACACACACACACACGCACACACACACAAAAAAACACCTCTGCTCTGATCCTGAGGGCCATAGGGAGCCATCTTACAAAATCCAATCATGCGCTGAACAAGCTGTTGTGCATGAAGGAAGCTACAGAAAAGTATCCACATTCCAATGTTTAGAATGAACTAATAATTAGTTTCATCGGGGATGGAAAATGAAAAAGATATAAATCATTGTTTTGTTCTTATGGTCATGGATACAAGATAATAGTAACAAGGATCAGCCTAGCCACATGGGTGAGTGTCCAAGCATAAAGACCCACGAGTCCCTTTTGGACTTTCTGCAAGCAGATCTACCGCCAAAATAGCATGCAACATTTTAAGCACCATTGAAAGTAAAAGAACTGGCTATCTCAATAGTGTGAGGCCAAGTCTATGATAGAGCTGCAATAAAGGGATGCTAGAATTCTAATCTAACAATTAAAAGCTACACATGGGAACTGGGCTGCTTAGAATCTCAATTTGGTACGGAGTGATGTAGTTACCGTGATGAGAAACATCTTAGGGGCTGGAGAACATCTTTACAATTTCTTTACACAAACAGCACAGTTACTTACCGTAACAGGTGTTATCCAGGGACAGCAGGCAGATATTCTTAACACATGGGTGACGTCACCGACGGAGCCCTCGGTACGGACCTTTTTAACTAGAAGTTTCTAGTTGGCCGCACCGCGCGTGCGCGAGTGCCTTCCCGCCCGACGTAGGAGTGCGTGGTCCCCAGTTAGGATAAGCCAGCTAAGAAGCCAACCCGGGGAGGTGGGTGGGACGTAAGAATATCTGCCTGCTGTCCCTGGATAACACCTGTTACGGTAAGTAACTGTGCTTTATCCCAGGACAAGCAGGCAGCATATTCTTAACACATGGGTGACCTCCAAGCTAACAAAGAGGGAGGTGGGATGGTTGGCCATTAGGAAAATAAATTTTGTAACACAGATTGGCCGAAGTGTCCATCCCGTCTGGAGAACGCATCCAGACAGTAGTGAGTAGTGAACGTGTGAACTGAGGACCAAGTGGCCGCCTTGCAGATTTCCTCGATGGGCGTGGAGCGGAGGAAAGCTACAGAAGCAGCCATAGCTCGGACCCTGTGGGCCGAGACAGTTCCTTCCAGTGAGAGACCGGCCCGAGCGTAGCAGAAGGCAATGCAGGCAGCAAGCCAATTTGAAAGTGTCCGTTTGGAGACAGGACGACCCAAACGGTTGGGGTCGAAAGACAAAAAGAGCTGAGGGGCTGTTCGGTGAGCTCTGGTACGATCAAGATAGTAAGCAAGGGCACGCTTACAATCCAGCGTGTGCAACGCCTGTTCCCCAGGATGCGAGTGAGGCTTAGGGAAGAAGACGGGCAGCACAATGGACTGGTTGAGGTGAAAAGCTGAGACCACCTTGGGAAGGAATTTAGGGTGGGTACGCAGAACAACCTTGTCATGGTGAAAAACAGTGAAAGGTGGGTCGGCAACCAGTGCATGCAGTTCGCTAACCCTCCTGGCAGAGGTGATGGCAATTAGGAAAAGCACCTTCCAGGTAAGAAGCCTGAGAGAAGTTGTGGCAAGAGGCTCAAACGGAGGTTTCATGAGAGCTGAGAGAACCACATTCAGGTCCCAGACGACAGGAGGAGGCTTGAGAGGCGGTTTGATGTTGAAGAGCCCTCTCATAAATCTGGAAACCAGAGGATGAGCCGTGAGGGGTTTTCCGAGAATAGGCTCGTGAAACGCAGTGATGGCACTGAGGTGGACTCTGATGGAGGTGGTTTTGAGGCCAGCGTTGGACAGCGAGAGCAAATATTCCAAGACAGTTTCCACCGCCAAAGAGGTGGGTTCTTGATGATGCCGGAGACACCACGAGGAGAATCTGGTCCACTTCTGATGGTAACATTGGAGAGTGGCCGGTTTCCTGGAGGCGTCCAAAATGAGGCGGACCGGTTGAGATAGATTCTCCGGAGAGGTCAGCCCGAGAGAAACCAAGCTGTCAGGTGGAGGGAAGACAGATTGGGATGCAGTAGAGACTGATGCTGCTGTGTAAGTAGAGTAGGAAACACAGGAAGAGGAATGGGCTCCCTGGAGCTGAGTTGGAGCAGGAGGGAGAACCAGTGTTGACGAGGCCACCGAGGGGCGATGAGAATCATGGTGGCGTTGTCCTTGCGGAGTTTGGACAAGGTCCGCAACATCAGAGGAAGTGGAGGGAAGGCATAGAGGAACCGATCCCTCCAGTCGAGCAGGAATGCATCCGGTGCCAGACGGTGAGGAGAAAAGAGTCTGGAACAGAATTGGGGCAGCTGATGGTTGTGAGGTGCTGCAAAGAGGTCCACCTGCGGAGTGCCCCATCGAGCAAAGATGGAGAGCAGAGTCGGAGGGTCCAACGTCCACTCGTGAGGTTGAAGGATGCGGCTGAGATTGTCGGCCAGAGAGTTCTGTTCGCCCTGGATATAGACCGCCCTGAGGAAGAGATTGCGGTCCGTGGCCCAGGTCCAGATGCGCAGAGCCTCCAAACAAAGGGGGCGAGATCCGGTGCCGCCCTGCTTGTTTATGTAGTACATGGCGACTTGATTGTCTGTGCACAGGAGGAGGACTTGAGGGCAGAGAAGATGTTGGAAAGCCTTGAGGGCGTAGAACATGGCTCTGAGTTCCAGGAAATTTATGTGATGACGACGCTCCTGTGGGGTCCAAAGTCCCTGGGTGCGTAGGTCGCCTAGGTGAGCTCCCCATGCGTAGGGGGACGCATCGGTGGTAATGATCATAGAGTGAGGGGGCAGATGAAAGAGTAGACCCCTGGAAAGATTTGAGGAGTTCAACCACCATTGGAGAGATTGCTGAAGAGATGATGTCACAGAGATGGGATGAGAAAGAAGATCTGTAGTCTGTGACCATTGGTTGGCGAGAGTCCATTGGGGTGTCCTGAGGTGGAGTCGCGCCAGGGGAAGGACATGCACCGTCGAGGCCATGTGACCCAGGAGGACCATCATCTGGCGGGCAGGAATGGAGGGATGCATGAGTACCTGACGGCAGAGATGGAGCAGGGTCTGCTTGCGATCTGAGGGGAGAAAGGCCCTCATCAGCGTGGTGTCCAGGACTGCTCCGATGAATTGAAGTCGCTGGGTGGGAAGCAGATGCGACTTGGGGTAGTTGATCTCGAACCCCAGGAGGTGGAGGAGAGAGATGGTGTGATGAGTAGCTTGTAGCACGAGTTGAGATGAAGGTGCTTTCACCAACCAATCGTCCAAGTAGGGGAACACCTGGAGGTTGTGAGACCTGAGGAAGGCCGCCACCACTATCAGGCATTTGGTGAAGACTCTGGGGGAGGAAGCGAGGCCAAATGGTAGTACTTTGTACTGGTAGTGGTGGTGTAGTACCTGGAACCGCAGGTAGCGGCGAGAGTTCTGATGGATGGAGATGTGAGTGTAGGCCTCCTTGAGGTCCAGGGAACATAGCCAGTCGTGTTGAGAAAGAAGAGGGTAAAGTGTGGCAAGGGAGAGCATCCTGAACTTTTCCTTGACCAGACACTTGTTGAGGTCCCTGAGATCGAGAATGGGACGGAGGTCTCCCGTCTTTTTGGGTACAAGGAAGTAGCGGGAGTAGAATCCCTGACCCCTTTGATCTGGAGGTACTTCTTCGATGGCATTGAGAAGGAGGAGGGATTGAACCTCCCTCAGGAGGAGGGGGGTTTGAGAGGAGTGAGAAGCAGACTCTACGGGAAGGTTGTCTGGTGGAAGAGTCTGGAAGTTGAGAGAGTAGCCGTGGCGGATGATGTTGAGGACCCACTGGTCTGACGTGATGACTTCCCAACGGCTTGAGAAAATGGTGAGACGACCCCCTATAGGCTGTGGAAGAGGCAGCGAGGGTGGATGACTGGCTATGCCCTGGAGAGAAGAGTCAAAAGGGCTGAGATTGTTTAGCAGGCTGAGAAGGCTTAGAGGGTTGAGTGGCCTGAGATCGAGCCTGGGCATGGTGCTGCTGTTGACGGGGTCGCCGAGATTGTTGAGGAGGCGGATTGAGTGGCCTGGCTGAGAACCTCCGCTGGTAAGATGATTGAGGCCGATAGGGTCGAGCAGGCGGAGCCTTCTTTTTCGGCTTGATTAGGGTGTCCCACCTGGTCTCATGGGCCGAGAGTTTCTGGGTGGTGGAATCCAGTGACTCTCCAAAGAGTTCATCCCCGAGACAGGGGGCGTTGGCCAAACGATCCTGGTGGTTGATGTCCAGGTCGGAGACTCTGAGCCAGGCTAATCGACGCATGGCTACGGCCATGGCAGAGGCTCGAGAGGTGAGCTCGAAGGAGTCGTATATTGAGCGGACCATATATTTTCGCATCTGGAGAAGACCAGAGATGTGTTGTTGGAATAACGGGACCTTGCGCTCAGGAAGGTACTTCTGGAGGGCAGACAGTTGTTGGACCAAATGTTTCAGATAGAAAGAAAAATGGAAGGAATAGTTGTTTGCCCTGTTGGCAAGCATGGCATTTTGGTAAAGCCTCTTGCCAAACTTGTCCATGGTCTTACCTTCTCTGCCAGGAGGGGTAGAGGCATAGACACTGGAGCCCTGAGTCTTCTTTAAGGTGGATTCCACCAGAAGGGACTCATGGGGCAATTGGGATTTGTCAAATCCAGGAATAGGAATGACACGGTAAAGGTTGTCCAGTTTACGGGGGGCTCCCGGTACCGTGAGGGGATTTTCCAAGTTTTTATAGAACGTTTCCCGTAGGATGTCATGCACGGGAAGCTTGAGGAACTCCTTAGGAGGTTGTTCAAAGTCTAAGGCCTCTAGAAAGGCTTGAGACTTTTTTGAGTCAGATTCTAGAGGAAGTGACAGGGCAGCAGACATTTCTCTCAGAAATTTAGAAAAAGAGGACTGCTCTGGTTTGGAGGTGGCATCGGGTGCCGATGGTTCCTCATCAGATGAGGAGGGATCCTCCTCGGTACCGAGAGGAGTGTCCTCCCATAAGTCAGGGTCCCTGACCTCTGGTGTATGTCGAGACACCGGGGTGGAGGGCGCGGTATGGCGAGTCTTGGACAAAGACTTTCCAGAGCGCACCGAAACGGTACCAGGGGAGGATGACCGGCGTCTATCTCGGTCCCGAGAAGAGTGCCGTACCGCCTGGTGCCGAGGAGGATCCAATGTGGCCTGAGAATGAACCACTGGATCGCCATGAAGTTGTTGGGCCGAAAGGATCGGCATGGAGGTGTTCACCGGTACCGAAGGGGTGGACACCGGGGGCTCGGTACGGGGCTCGGGCCGGTCTGGTACCGGAAGGAGCGGTGCCAGGATAGTGGGCAACAGTTGTTCAAGTTGTTTCTTCAACTGCTCCTGGAGTTGAGCCTTTAAGATGGCCGAGATACGGTCATCGAGGGGTGGCATCGGAACCGCTTTCTTTTTCTTCGGTTCCTTAGATGCCGCTCCACGCCCCGGCGATGAGGAGGCCGATGATGAGGCACTCACCGAGATCGGGGCGGAGCGTTTGCGGGACCGGTGCGATGCCGGTAAGGACGGTGTCGCCACCGTAGTTGGAGGGCGCTCGAGGGAAGAGGAAGGCTTCTTAGCCGGCTTACCTGGCGCCAGCGGCGCCGATGCGGGGTCGGTCGGTGTCGAGGTCGACGGTGCCGATTTTTGAGGTACCGCCGTTGAAGGTGAGGAGTCCATCGCCGACTCGGTACCGAAGAGAAGAGTTTGTTGGATTCTTCGGTTTTTAAGAGTTCTCTTTTTAAGAGTGGCACAGCGGGTGCAGGAATCCGCCCGATGCTCCGGACCCAGACACTGCAAACACCAATTGTGTGGGTCAGTTAAGGAGATCGGGCGTGCACACCGCTGGCACTTCTTAAAACCGACCTGCGGGGGCATGAAGGGGAAGATAGCCTCCGCAAAATCGAAGCCCGAGGCCTGTATACTGGCAACAGGCCCCGCCGGGGCAAAACGAAAGAAAAAAGGGAAAAAGCAAAGTTTTTTTTTTTGCAAATCAAAGAAAAAATAAACCCGAAGGTAAAGAAAGAAAAAATAAGGAAAAAAGCGCGAGCGGGAAGGCAAAAAAGTGGTTTCAACGGCCGTTGAAAAAACACACGCGTCTTCTTCGCTCCGCGGAAACGAAGAAACTGGGGACCACGCACTCCTACGTCGGGCGGGAAGGCACTCGCGCACGCGCGGTGCGGCCAACTAGAAACTTCTAGTTAAAAAGGTCCGTACCGAGGGCTCCGTCGGTGACGTCACCCATGTGTTAAGAATATGCTGCCTGCTTGTCCTGGGATAATAATCTAATCTGATTTCTATATAGCACTTATCCAGTACAGGTTCAAGGCGATTTACAATCTAAGAGGCCCTTATAGTAATATGGGGAATTACAGTTACATCACATCAATAAGTTAAGGTTACATAGCTGCAGGTGGATATCGAGTATTGGTTCAAGTCAGAATTGCCATTAAGGGGTCCACAGAAGCACAGTATATACAATTAAAGGAGCTGTCAATTACAATTTCACAAATGGATTAAGACGTGTGTAGAAATAAAGACCAATGAGGTAATAAAATGCAGTCAATTCTTGGTTTGTAAGGGAGGCGTCTACTCTCCCAACCTATGACAACCCAGTCCAAAACAATGTCAAAGGCACTGTGTACTCAACAAGAAGGTGATCATGACAGGACTCATATACCCATTTGCTTCTACTTTGGAGGAGAGGTCCAGAAGGCATCCCTGTACCGAAGGCTGTGCAAGTGAGACGGTCACACAAGCACAGATATGGAGACAGGAAAGTTCACTGTTTCCTCTTACTGACAGTAGTAAAGTAGACAGGGTAGGGGACGCCAATGGGCGCATTCTACAAGGTGTAACTATGTTCAGTACAGTCCTAGAATTGTTCTCCTGGGAAATAAAGATGAAGTAACAGAAACAAGAGCTCTGAAATCTCAAATGGAAGAGTACTTCCGATACAAAAAAGTTTGGAAGCTATCAACAGCATTTCAGATCTGTGGCACTCACCATAAACTGACTGAAGCAAAGCTGTAGTGCCATGAGGCAGTGATTTGCAAGAGGTAAGAAATCAATTCAGCGTCATGTGCAGTAGTGCTGTGGAAATGGCCCAGTCATGATATGTTCACAATGTTTGAAGTCATGTAGCAAGAGTAAAGAATTCTCATGGTGACCTACATGAAGACCTATGGAGCGACTGTTCTTTGAACACAGATTTGCTGGCATATAAAGAGGCAATTTCCACATGCTGATATTTTTATTTTAATTCCTTTGAATAGCATAACTAATGAAACTTTAGAACACATTTCTTATATTATGACTGAAAATAGAACATTGGACAATTAATTTTAAATTGAAATTAAATACAGAAAAAACAAAAGTTTTCTTAGAAAGCCGAAAGGATAAAATTACTAGAACATCGTTACATCTAAATGATCATGATTACCCGATTTCTAAAACTATAAAAATATTAGAAGTCACATTAGATACACATCTGACTAAGGTTGAACACACGAATATAGTGGTGAAGAAGTGCTTTTTTGCACTATGGAAATTAAAGACCATTAAAAAATATTTTGACCCTTTATCTTTTAAATTATTGGTGCAGTCTTTGGTTCTATCTATATTGGACTACTGCAATATCGTTTACTTGGGTGTACCTAAAAAAACTGTGAGGAAATTATAAATAGTACAGAACACGGTTGAACGCCTGATATTTGAATTGAAAAAAAGTGACCATGTCAGTCCCTACTATAGATTACTGTACTGGTTGCCAATGGAGGCACGAACAATGTTTAAGTTTTCTTGCATTTGTTTTAAGCTGGTTTGGGGGATTAGCTCCTACCTATCTTTTACCTCATTTCATGCTATATACCGCAAGTCTCAAACTCCACCTCTCACTAAAGCCAACTACCCCAAACAAATAACCTTACCCATTTCTCACTCTTTTTGAAAATGACCAATTTTTATTTTATTTTTTTGTAAGTTCTTGTTGTAATACATCTTGGATAATTCTTTTGTAATCCGCCTTGAACTGCAAGGTAATGGCGGAATAGAAATCCCTAATGTAATGTAATGTAATATAATATAGCCCTACAAGGATAACCAGAAATTGTAATTTATTTGCATATCCAAGGATCATTGGCTGTAAATACAAGTCCTTTATGGACTTTCATGTTTCAAGTAAGTAAAAAGCAGTCTTGGTTAGGTAACTATATCAATGGAGCCAGGCTGCTCATCCTCCAATATCACCCTCTGCCTGAAACCCCCGTCTCCCAACTTACCCGACCCCATAAATGTCAATACTATTTACCCAGGCATCAAAATCCCCGCGCTACTGCGCACCAGAAATCATTCTTTAAAAAAAAAACAAAACACGAAGAACTAATCATGCCTCCTTAAATCCCATTCCCCCTGCCAACCTTCCCAACCTTGCCTCAGACTCGCTCACCCCAGTCCCGTCACTCTACTGCAATGCCAGATCCGCATGCAACAAAACCCAAATTTTGAAGGACCTACTTGAAGATCTTGACCCCGGATTCCTTTTCATCACAGAATCATGGATTGCAAAAGATGACATATTTACACAAAATGAGCTTTGTTCTCACGGCTATCAAGGCCTCTTCTCCCCCAGAATTAACCGAAAAGGAGGTGGCTTGGCACTCCTTCACAAATCATTCTTCGATGTCCAGCTTCTCGAAAAGGGCAGCCATGCCTCTCTAGAATATATACTAGTTTTGGTCAAAGACGAACTCCATCCTCACCCACTGGGTATCCTACTATTATATCGTCCACCGTTCCCCTGGAACCAATCCTCTGACCCAGTCCTCGAGACCATTACAAACGCCTTCCTCAAATTTCATAGATTACTAATCATTGGTGACATTAATCTCCACCTAAACGATACCACCAACAAGGATGCATCTGATTTCATTAACTTCCTCACTTCTTTAGGCTTCCCCCCACCGGCTCTCTCTCCAACTCATGAAAAGGGGAACACTCTAGACATCATCAGTTTCCTCGATCTCACCGATTACAAAACTTCGGTCGATGACCCGTGCTGGGATCATGTCCCTTGGTCTGACCACTTCCTAGGGGCTTTTTGCCTCCCTATTTTCATGTCTCACCTTGGGCCCCCGCCTCGTTCCTCAAACTCCATTACCTTTCGAAAAAAAATCACTAGCGAACTGTTCTGGACCAAATTCCTCAACCTAATTCCCACCACTCCTAATCCTCCAAACCCTGAATCCAACTGGCACACCTGGATCACCCTCTCTGAGACCATCTACCACTCCTTCGCACCACTATCCACTAAATGGTCTCCTACTCCCGCAAGGCCCCTTGGTACCTTCCATACCACAGAGAACTGAAGCAGAAATGTCGATTACTGGAACGCAAATGGAAAAAATCTAAATCCCCCACAGACAGTCAATCCTGGAGGGCTAATATTAAGTCATACAATACTGAACTAAAAAAAGCAAGGAAGAATTACTACGGTAACAAAATCTCCAGGTCCAACAACCAAAGTAATACTTTGTTCAACATCTGGCGCTCCATTTCCTCCAAACATGATACCACACACTCCCCTCCTCTTCAACTGCAGACGATCTAGCAAAATTCTTCAATGAGAAAGTCACTACCTTAAGAGGCTCGTTCCCATCAGCACCCTCTTTCAACTCTCTGGTATCCACCGACTCCAACCCCACTCTAACCTCCACCAACCATATTCCAGCTGACAGATCCTGGACCGCCTTCGAGCCTGTATCTGATTCCCAGGTCGCTAAACTCTGCCTCAAGTTGAAATCCTGCAACTGTACCTTGGACCCTTTCCCCTCCTACCTATATGAGAAAATTCCCACACAAGCCATCTCATCTCTCACCAAACTCATAAACTCTGCCTTACTTTCAGGCCTATTCTCTGCAGAAATGGGACATATTGCCCTATCCCCACTACTGAAAAAAGCTGATCTAGACCCCACCACACCATCCAATTATCGCCCAATAGCAAATATCCCTCTCCTGACCAAGTTGCTGGAGTCCATCATATCCACCCAACTTTCATCCTATCTTGAAAGATTCTCCATTCTCCTACCCTACCAACATGGCTTCAGACCCAACTTCAGCACTGAATCCCTATTGGCCTCATTAATCTCAAAGGTCCAACATCTTCACTCTTGCAATAAGTTCGCTATTCTTCTTCCAATTCAACCTTTCTGCAGCTTTCGACATGGTCAATCATGATATACTAATTCTCCAACTTTCTGAAATTGACTTAAACCTAACAGTCTTAGATTGGTTCTCAAAATTCTTACGTTCCCGCTCCTACTTCGTCAACATGAATGGCTCCTCATCCCTCCCATGGAAACCAATCTGTGGAGTTCCTCAGGGGTCACCTCTATCCCCAATTCTCTTCAATGTTTATATGTCCTCCCTGAAATTCCTCCAATTGTCCCCCTTGGAAACACTTTACACTTACGCCGATGACATCCTTGTCTTCCTCGAGACCGACTCTAACCTCACCAATCTCTCTGAGAACATCTCCTCATGTATATCAAACCTCCAATCCTGGGCCCTCACCATACAAATGAAATTAAACGAGACCAAAACAAAACTACTATGGCTCGGCCCAAAACTAGATAAGCTACCCACCCTCATCCCTCTGTCCTCTGGCACCACATTGCATCTTGAACACTCATGCAAAGTTCTAGGCATCATCATTGATTCCACACTGTCCTTCAATGACCACCTTAATTTCTTAGTAAAAAAATGCTTTTTCAATCTTCACATGTTAAAGAAAGTGAGATCCTGCTTCCATCATCATCACTTTGCTGTCCTCATACAATCCATCATTCTTTCCAGACTGGATTACTGTAACTCTATCTACTTAAGCCTAATAAAGAAAAGCCTTCACAGACTCCAGCGGATCCAGAACACTGCGGCTAAACTAATCTTCACAAAAAGCAAATTTGACCACGTCTCCCCGCTTCTGTCTAAGCTCCACTGGCTCCCAGTAATACTTAGAGTTCACTACAAATGCGCCTGCCTAACCTTCAAGTCTCTACACGGTATCCTGCCTCCCCTTTTTCCACTATCTTGGAACACCTCTAATCCCAACACCACTTTCTCCTCTAATCCCAACATTCAAACTTTCCTTCCCCTCTTTAAAAGGCATATCCCATGCAGGAAAACTAGGGACTCCCTCTTCTTCAGGATCACCGAACTCTGGAACAGTTTTACCATCCCGCTTCGGTGCCTGTCCTCCCTCCAACTCTTCCGAAAACATCTGAAAACTTGGCTCTTCTCCAAAATACAATGACCTCTCCCTCATCGATTTACTAATTCCCTCTAAACCTCTCTTTCTAAGTCCTTCTACTCTTCATTGTAGTTTCTTTCTATACCAATTACTGTAAACTGTGCCGAGCTCTACTTCTGTGGAGATGATGCGGTATACAAACTTAAGGTTTAGTTTAGTTTAGTTACGGCGCCTTTCAGAAAGAAATTAAAACTGTATTGTTTGATAGATTTATCTCTTAAACAGAAGTTACACTAAGGGCTCCTTTTACAAAGCTGCGCTAGCGGTTTTAACGCATGCACCGGATTAGCGCGCGCAAGCCATAAATCTACCACCTCCTCTAAAGGAGGTGGTAGCGGCTAGCGCATGCGGCAATTGTACTTCTATTATTTGCATTTTGTAATTCGCTGATTGTCCAGCTCTCTTCAGTGTGAACCACCTAGAAGTCGTTTGATCATGGAAGAATAAAGTTATGTTATGTTATGTTACATTCAATGCCCTGCAGCCATGTACCCTGATACCAGTGACTGATGAGGAACTGCATTCAGCTGCAGAAATTCTGAACAAAACACTCTTTCTGGAGAGTTAGTCATTTAATTCATTACCGATGTCTGATATTGCAAAAAAAAACATACTAGCGAGGAAAGTAGCAGGTGGAAAACTGTGCTTTGTCAGCAAGTTTCAATGAGATCTGCACTGCCCATCTGCTGTTTTACTTTTTTTTCTAACTACACCTGTGACAGTGGTAGCCACTGAAAGACATTCTCTAAACTAAAAATTATAAATAGCTACCTGAGGAGCACCTATCCATTCTCACAGTTGAAAATGAGCATGCTAGAAAACTGGATATTTATTATTTGCAGATTTAAAGGCATGTACAGTAAGAAACTCTAGATTCTTACAATCTGCACCGATATCAGAGACCTGACAGCACTGCACACAGTTTCCAGGACAACATGGTGTTATTGGGGGGAGGGGGGAAGAGGAGAGGAACTATTTTAATTTTTCTGACCAGGGCCCATTCACTTCTAGCTATGCCACTGGAGGGAATGCAAGCAACAGATTTAGCAAGCATAGTGTGATGGTAAACACCGGAAGAAAAAACTTGGTCATAAGCCCATTAAACTTTAAAATTAACATCTCCCCCACAACTGGAGACAATTATTATTATTTTTTTATAAACACTAATGCTGCCCCCTTAGCATCCTCCATGATAACTGTTCCTAAGTGAAAGGCTTTCTTAGCATAGAAATTTCATTCCCCCCCCCTCCCCGAATCTGGAATACTTCTTTCAAGTTTTATTTAAAATTTGATTGATCGCTTAATCAAAATTCTAAGTGATTAACACAATACGACAGACCTTACCTCCACACCCCAAAAAGGTGACTTCCCATACATCCTAATCACCTCATAAGCAGCACTAGGACCATTTGCCTCCCAACCCCCCATACTTTAGCCCTTCCCAACTCTTTTACTGAAGGATGAGCATCCTGAAAGTCAGCCTAACAGGAGGAATGAGAGTGTTATTCCAACAGATTCCCACATACTTTTCTGGAGGGTCACCATCCTTACAGGAGATAAGCCCAGTATTTCAGAGGCTTGGGAGGGCGTGTCAAAGTTTTGGAAGAGTAGGGAGGGAAAAAAATCCCTCAGGCTAACTGCCTATTTTGATAGTACAGGAGGAAGGCAAGCATTTCACAACCTACTATGTGCGCAATATCCTTTTTCAGTTAGTATGCATACTTACGTACCTGTATAGTGTGTGATCACTCTCAGACCAAACTTCTTTTCAGCCTCAGAATAAAAGCCTTACCTTACTGTTCTTTCAGGAAATTAGTTAAGACCTATTTGTTTGATAAATTTTTAACTTGATTTGACTGGTTTTAATGCAGTATTATTCTGTATTTCTTAACAAGTTATATTTTCTTACATAACTGTATTTTTCACTGATTGTCCAGTTCCATTTTATGTGAACCGCTTAGAACTGCTGGTGTTGGCAGTATACAAGAATAAAGTTATTATTATTAAAAGCTTTAGTGTGCAGGCCATCAACTTGACTTGTCCTCGAATAGTTTTACTTTTAATAAAAATGAAAAACCAAAATTGGAACTGCTATCAGATGTATGCAGTGCAGGGACCAGACTCTTGTTAAATGAATACAAAATTACTTTGCACTTCTACTTTATTGCTTGCTCGGGTCTCCTCTGGTCCCACCTCCTCTCCCTCCTCCTACAGGTACAATTAGAACTGCTTCAGCCACACTTAAGACACCAAAGTTTTTTTCCAGGTGTTGGCACAATTTTATAAATAAGCTGAGTGCCCTTGGGATGGGTCCCAAAGTGACGGGCTAGGCGACAGAGAGTAGTGATCAATGCGAGATCGTTCCGAGGAAAGGGATGTTACCAGTAGTGGGCCTAAAGGTTCTGTTTTTTGGCCTGTTCTTTTTAACATTTTTATAAATGATATTGCTTAAGAGTTGTCAGGTAAGATTTTCCCCTTTGCGGATGATACCAAAATCTGCAATAGAGTAGACACGCCAAATGGCGTGAATAACATGAAGAAAGACCTGGCGAAGCTTGAAGAATGGTCTGAAATTTGGCAGCTAAAATGTAATGCTATGAAATGCAAGGTCATGCATTTGGGCTGCAAAACCCCGAGGGAACAGTTTAGGGGTGAAGAACTTATGTGCATGACGGAAGACCGGGACTTGGGTGCGATTGTATATGATGATCTTAAGATGGCCAAACAGGTTGAAAAGGTGACGGCGAAAGCTAAAAGGATGCTAGGTTGCAAAGGGAGAGGTATGGCCAGTAGGAAAAAGGAGGTATTGATGCCTCTGTATAAGACTCTGGTGAGACCTCATTTAGAATATTGTGTACAATTCTGGAGACCGCACCTTCAAAAAGATATAAAAAGGATGGAGTCGGTCAGAGGAAGGCTACTAAAATGGTGTGTGGTCTTCGTGATAAGACGTATGGGGACAGACTTAAAGATCTCAATCTGTATACTTTGGGGGAGAGGGGAGATATGATAGAGACATTTAAATACCTATGTAATATAAATGTGCATGAGTAGAGTCTCTTTCATTTGAAAGGAAACTCTACAATGAGAGGGCATAGGATGAAATTAAGAGGTGAGGGGCTCCAGAGTAATCTGAGGAAATACTTTTTTTTACAGAAAGAGTGTTTTTACGGGAGGAGAAAGAGTTTGTAAAATTTAAAAACGAGTTAAAAACTTTCCTTTTTAGAGATGCATTTGCAAGTTAATCTTTTATCTTATTGCTTTGTTTATTTTATTCCCCCTAAATGTCTTATTATCCTTTTGTATTTTCCTTTGATGTCTCCTCTTTTCTTTACAAATTGTATTTCATCCCTCCTTACCTTGTGTTTAACAATGTTAATTTTTAGCATAATAAGTTTATTTATTAATTGTATGGACTGTTTTGTTACCCAACATATGTAACTTTTTAAGTGTACACCGCTTAGAAACTTGGTTTAAGCGGTTAATCAAGTCATCTAATAAACTTGAAACTTGAAACTTAAATGCGTGGAACAGTATCCTGGAAGAGTTAGTGGAAACAGAGAGTGTGTTGGAATTCAAGAGGGCCTGGGATAGGCACGTGGGATCTCTCAGAGAGAGAGAGCGAGAGAGAGAAAGAGATAATTGTTACTGCGGATGGGCAGATTAGATGGGCCATTTGGCCTTTATCTGCCGTCATCTTTCTATGTTAAATCAATGTTCTCGTCCTTGGCAAGTTCTGTTAGAAATTTTAGTCAGGCTAACTGAATTAGCCGTGACCAATAATCATTTTCTTTTTGATAAGATTATTTTTACAACGTTTGGGTGTAACAGTGAGGGCCTCTTCTGCTCCGTTTATAGCCAATCTTTTCATGACCGAGTTTGAACAGCAGTAGGGCTGCACATCGATTAAAAATTTTAATTGCATAATTAATTGCATAAAGGTGTACCCCTCACATTTCCTCATGTACAGTGCAAAATATAGACAGCAGAAGTAAATTCTCAACCTCATTGCAACCATACTTTTTCTAAAATTTAATTCTTTGGTGCAATAGGAAAATAATGGCTCAGACGGGTCTCTGTACTTAGGAGCTCCAGTATACACTTCTCCCTCCATATTTGCGGTTTCAGCATTCACGGTTTCGATTATTCACGGTTTTTAACTTGCTGGCTCCTCCCCCCAAATTACATCAGCTTGCACAGAGAAAATCGCCGATTCCCAGCACTTTCTTCACCATGTTTTGCCTCTCCTTCAGGAACAGGCCAGGTCTCCCACCATGTTATTCGCGGTTTCACCATATTCACGATGGTTTTTAATAGAAAACAGCGAATCACATATGAAAAAGTTATTTGCGGTTTTTCTGTATTTGCGGTTCTGTTAATCCCCTATCACAGCGAATACGGAGGGAGAAGTGTATATGAATTGTAGAACTGATTGGAAATGTGAACAAAACCTGATTCACCAATCTAGAGGCAGAAGGCACGTGATGAAATATTATTCATTCAACAAACTACTTGGCATTTCAGAACTCTAGGGAAGTTCTGTAAGTCAGTGGTTCCCAACCCTGTCCTGGAGGAACACCAGGCCAATTGGGTTTTCAGGCTAGCCCTAATGAATATGCATGAAGCAAATTTGCATGCCTATCACTTCCATCATATGCAAATCTCTCTCATGCATATTCATTAGGGCTAGCCTGAAAATCCGATTGGCCTGGTGTTCCTCCAGGACAGGGTTGGGAATCACTGCTGTAAGTGAAATGAAAAGTTGGCCAGGTATCTACAATTTAAAAGGTGATTTACAATGCGGTTCCTGGTATTTTATCAGATATACTATAAAAAGGTACATGCTTTCAACAAGCACCATGTGTTTATACACAAAATGGGAATTTGTGTGCTATGTCAACAAACCTACAAATTCACTCCAGGTAACTGGCAGATTGGCTCAGGCTGTTGTGTAACTGTGAGATCTCCTGTCTTTTCCTCACAAAAATAAAGTGGATTTAAAAAAAAAAAAAAAAAAAAAACCCCAACAACCCAGGATTGGTTCACAGTACCTGTTGACCTTAAATTGGCTTCTCAGTACAAAGGAGAGAATGCCTTAGCAGGATTGTAACTAACCCAAGCTTAACTCGCAGCTTCCCAAGTGTGATTAGTCATTCCGCTTCTTGCAAAAACATCGAACCTCCTCCCTCCCACCACCACAAGCATTTTTCAGCAATGAGCAAGCAAATCACTGAATGTGTCAGATCAAAGCAAGCAATTTAAAACAAATAGAGGGGAGGGCACAATTTTCACTAGCTCTGCTGCATGCACTAGAGGAAATAAAGTTTTGAGGATTGCATTCAAGATTGAACATGTGCCAGTCATGAAAATTTGTACTTCAGGCACAATGCCTATGGCTCAGTGCCAGCTGCAGCTTCAGCTCAACAGCATTTACTTGCCCATGAGCTTGTAAACAATTGGCCTACTTTTGCATTCTGTAATATTTGCTTGCCAAAGAAGCCTTTTCTATGCCTGTTGTGTGTTTGGACAGTACATGCCTTTTTTTGGTCCTCTTCCATGTAAACGGCAGCTGCGGTGTAAAAAAAAAAAGGCATGGTTACAGAAGCTCATTAGCATCCTTACCACTGTGCCTGTGAAAATACAAACCTGACAAGAAAATCCATCGCGGCCCCTACCTGGAATTCCCTATTCTATATTCAAATGATTTTGCTCCATTAGTGGCAGAAAAAAAAGTGAACTCATTTTGATAAGGAAGAGGGAAAAAACATATACAGTACTGCAAAGAGAGAAATGGAAACACTGGAATATGAATCATAAAATATGGTTTTTACTCTTTTGGAATTTTGTTAGGTACTTGAACCTGGATTGGCCACTGTTGGAAACAAGATAATAGGCTTGATAGCCCCTCGGTCAATTCCAGTACAACATTGCTTATGTTCTTATGAGAGGTGAGTGAAAATAAGGAATGGAAGGAAAGAAGATGAGAACGAGAGAAAGGACAAAGAAACAAACAAAAAATACTATCCATAAATGTAGAAAATTAAAACAGATAGAAACCATATGGCTTATCTAATATGCCTATCCACACCATCCATACTTTCTCTCCTTTAGAAATCCTAGGTACATGTCCCATGCTTTCTTGAATTCAGATACAAATCTGTCTCTCTACCTCCACTGGGAGGCCATTTCCACAAATTCACCACTTATTTTCTTGTGTTACTCCTGCGTCTGTCCCCTTTCATCTTCATCCTATGCCTCTTCAATCCAGACCTTCCTTTCAATTGAAACACAAGCATATGAAACAATGGTCCATCTAGCCCAGTATCCCATTTCTAGCAGTAGCCAATTCAGATCACAAGAATCTGGCAGAATCCCAAATAGTAGCAAGATTCCATGCTACCAATCCCAGGAACAGCAGTGGCATCCTCCATTTCTATCTCAATAGCAGCATATGGATTTTTCCTCCAGGAACTTATCCAAATCATTTTTTAAACCCAGATAGGCTAACCCACTGTTACCATATCCTTTGGCAATGACTTCCAGAGCTTAACAATTCACTGAGTAATACAAATAGGAGGAAATATTGTTCATAATCATGTAATTTCATTGCATGTTTCCTAGTCTTATCACTTTTTGAAAGAATAAAACGATTCATGTTTGCCTATTCTACACCACTCAGGATTTTACAGACCTTTATCATAACCCACCTCAGCAGTCTCTTCTCCAAGCTGAAGAGCTTTAACCTCTTAAGACTTTCCTCATATGAGAGGAGCTCTACCCCTTAAATCATTTTGGTTGCCCTTCTTTGAACATAATACTATAGTAGATGACAACAGATAAAAACCCGAATGGTCTATCCAGTCTGCCCAACCTTACCTACTTTTTAAATTACTGATTTTAATTTTAATTTTCCTTCTTCTTAGCTATTTCTGAGATAGAACCCATAGCTCTGCCCAGTAGTGTGCTTAGATTCCATCTACTGAAGTCTTCATCAAAGTTCATTCCAGCCCATCTAAACCATCTAAGCCATTGAAGCCCTTCCCAGCCCATCTTCAACCAAATGGCCATATACGGACACAGACCATGCAAGTCTGCCCAGTACTGGCCTTAGTTCTTCAATATTTACCATTATTTTCTGATTCGCTTTTTTGATGTCACCGTTTTCCTCTCCACCACCTCCCTTGGGAGCGCATTCCAGGCATTAACCAATTCCACAATATATTTTTTGAGATACAGTGACCGGAATTACATACAATATTCAAGGTGAGGTCATACAATGGAGCACTACAGTATTTATTTTGTCTTTTTTTTTTAAATTCCTTTCCTATTAATTTTTAGCATTCTGTTTCCTTTTCTAGCTGCTGCCATACACCGGACAGAAAATTTCAGCATATTGTCCACAATGACACCTAGGCCATTTTTCTTGACTGCTGACTCTTAAGGTGGAACCCAACATTAGGTAACTATGATTTGGATTATTTTTCCCAGTGTACATCATTTTGAATGTGCGTGCATTAAATTTCATCTACCATTTGGATGTCCAGTCTTCCAATTTCCTAAGATCATCTAACAATTTTTCACAATCCACATGCATTTTAACAACTTTGAATAGTTTTGTGTCATCTGCAAATTTAATCACCTTATGCATCATTTCCATTTCTAGATCATTTATAAATATGTTAAATAGCAAAACCACTAGTCTCCATACAGATGCCTGGGGCACTCCACTACTCTCCTCCACCAAGAGAAATGGCCATTTAAACCTACTCTCTGATTTTTACTCATTAGCCAGTTCCAAATCCACAACGGAACACTGCTTTCTACCCCATGGCTTTTTAATTTCCTCAGAAATCTCTCATGAGGGACTTTGTCAAAAGCTTTCTCTTGATGATGTAGTGCATCTAGATTTTCAGAGACTCACCCCCCTCTGCACTTATGATAACGACATTTAAATACCTCTGGCATATCTTCCCTCTCTCCCACCTTTCTTCCAAAGTATATGTATTGAGACCATTGAGTCTGTACTCATGCTTTTTATAATTAAAATGATTGACCATTTTAGACCGACTCCACCTATTTTATCCTTTTGAAGTTGTGGTCTCAAAAAGTGTATACAAATGTGTGATGTCCATGGCAGGAGAACAATATAAATGAGGTTTTGTAAACAATATCCATCATTTAGGTGCAAAAATTCTTCAAAGTACCAGCTATGAACATCATGGAAAAGGGAAAAGAGACATCCATGGCTGGTAAGAGGGATGTTTAGTAATTTATCTACTTCAGTAGGAAAAAAGTTTTTTTTTTTAATGTATTTTTCAATATAGTCCCCTGATAGCTCCATACACTTCATTCACTTTTCCTGCAATGACTTTAAGCCCTTTGAAAAGAATTCTTCTGTTTGACTTTCAAACCAGGATGTTACAGCTTCCTTGACATCTTCCATCACTTGAAAACCACCGTCCATGAAGAGATTTCTTCAAAACTCAGTAGAACAGGAAATAATCTGAGGGAGCCATGTCAGGACTGTAGGGTGGATGGTTCAGATGCTGAAACCAACATTCTCAGATGGCAGTCTGCAATTATTGTAACATGTGTACTGGCACATTGTTATGAAGAAGCAAGCAGCACACCTACTGTGAGGTTTTCCTTATCTTTTCTCCTTCATTGACTCCCACAAAGTGATCATTGTGTAGGTGCAATTCCCCAGTTAGGGTTGTCTTGTGTGGCATGAACTCCAAAAGCAAAAGTTATTCATCATCCCAGAAGGCAATTGTCATGATTTTGCCTGCAGATTTTTCTGCCTTGAACTTTCTTGGGGTAGGCAATTCCGGTCCTCGAGAGCCAGAGCCAGGTAGGTTTTCAGGATAACCACAATAAATATGCATTTTATAAGAGAGAAAGAGAAAGAGAAATAGAGAGAGAGAGAGAGAGAGAGAGAGAGAGATTGGTTGGAGGACCAGAGGAGAAGCATGCAGGAGAATGAGAGAAAAAATGTTGGACTGGTGGAAAGGAGAGAGAAATGTTGGACTTGAAGGGGGGCCATAAAGGTAGAAGGGAAGGGATATGGACTGCAGGGGGCAGAAAGGAGGAAGGGAAAGAGAAATGTTACACTGGGGGAGGGGGGAGGAGAGATGACTAAAGGAAAGGAGAGATATCAGACCAGGGAATAGAAGGGAAAGAGGGGAGTCTGGTAGCACTATAGAAATAATAATAGCAGTATTAAAGAGAGATGCCAGATTATGGGAAGGAGAGGAGAGAGATGCCAGACTAGGAAGGGGGGAAAGGAAGAGAGACCACTGGGGGGGGAAGGAGGGAAGGAGAGAGATGTCAGACCATGGAAATAGGGAGGGAAGGAGAGAGATGTCAGACCATGGAAATAGGGAGAGAAGGAGAAAGATAGTAGATTTTGAGAAGAAAGCAGACAAATTGAATGTTAACTTAATGCCAAAGATGGATGCAAGGCAGAAAGTGAAGACGGAGAGAAAAATAGTCAATGGATAAGAAGGCCCTGGAAACATAGTTAAAAGCACAGATAAATAAAGTCACCAGACAACAAAGGTAGGGAAAATGGTTTTATAAATATTGATTGAAATGTGTCAGTTTTGAGAATTTATATCTAAGGTGTATATTATGTGTATATGAAAAATTAATGAAAAAAATATTACATTACAATTAGTAAAGGGGGTGGGATCTGGGGAAGAGCTAAGGATGGAGTTTGGGAGGTCAGTTGTTAGGGG